>NC_090442.1:970036094-975036094 GCF_031143425.1 Pleurodeles waltl | reverse complement strand
TGTCATAAGTGGGCTAAACAGTATACGTACCGCATCCACAGAGATGCCACAAATAGGTTACTACTAATTGTTGGTCATGCTTGATCTTAATATACACTTCTCTGGGGATTGAATGCTGCTTGTGCCCTAGACACCAGGTATTGAGCAGATACTCTCTAAGAGCTCTGGTGTGCCCTAACTAGATTCTGATGATTAATATGGTAGTGTCACCGCTCTCATATTAATAAGCCAATTTGTAATATTGTCCCATAGCCCACCTGCAAGGGCAACCATAACGAGCTGCTCGTACTCCTGACAGGGATACTCTTAGTGTTACCAGCCCCATCAACCCAGATGGGTCTAGTAGCAGGAAGTAAATGTCCATCAGTACTAAAGTGAGTAATGTGGCAGACTTTCAGGCCTAAACAGTTTTTTCCAAGGACTGTGGCTTCTTAAAGCAGCCAACATCCCCAGCAGAAGATGCACCAAAATAAGATAAATTGCTGGAAAAATGCATTTTCTCCAATACATCCCCATTTCTTAGCAGACCATCCGGATCCAAATCATAAGGGTCACATTTCTCTGACCCTCAGAGTTGCCATACCAGCTGTTAATAGTAAACCCAGGCACAGAAACTTCTGGTCCCATTAATGGGCAACTTGTTTTAAGGACCTAAGACTTAGGGCTTTAGTTAGAGTTTGGCGGACAGGGTAATCGGTTACAAGTACGCTGGAGAAGTCTCCCAGTTCCGCAACCCTACTTAAAGTTGGAGGACTTGCCATGTTCCTGCTGAAGAGTCTCAGGTGCCCAGTTTGTAGAAACCTTTGACCGCTGCCCCGACTAACATTGGGCTGTCGGTCAAAGGATGTAGAACCATTCACCTTATAAAGGCAGACATTCTGAACTCAGTAGCCAGACTCATCTTCAAACTCTCACACAGAACCTACATCACACCACACCTCAGGAAACTGATACACAAACACGCTCAATTCAAACTTTACACACATTCAAGGCACTACACAACTCAGGTCCCACCTACCTGAAAAGACCCATCTCCTTCCACCAACCACCAAGACACCTCTGACCTGCAAGACTCCTACTCGCACACATCCCACACATAGACAGAATCAGATCAGGATAACAGGTGTTCAGTTCTATCGCTCCGAAAGCATGGAACACGCTCCCACTCCACACCAGAGCCTCTTCCTCTCTTCTTGAATTCCGCAAGCTGAAGACCTGGCTACCTACCATAGGCAGGTTAGGCACACAGTTGCTCAGCACCACACCACCCTTGGGGGTGAGTGTGCACTTTACAAATATCCATAACATATCAATGTTTCCTGTTTAGGACCTCCAGGGAAAGTCTGGCAGTCCTGACATGAAATTGGATTAATGATCCCCATGAGCCAAGAAACATGCTGCCAATACGTTAGGGCCAATCATTTTTTTGTTTTTCAAAAGTGTACTTTTGTTTTGGGAGAATGGTTTTGCAAAACAAACATTGCTTTGCGGATGTTCTGAACATGGCACACATCACGACAAAGCCTAGCCAGAGGAGAATTCTAAATAAGGTGGGCTGTAGTCTGCGAGGGAAACAAACTGAATCCCTCTGCTGACCTGGCTGAAAGAGTACGGCCAGCCAAACACTAAATAAGCCCCTTAGTCTTGAGCTTCACCTATTCTACTAAAAAGGAGGCATGGATACAATAAGGAAAGCTTTGGAATGCCTATTAAAGTTGCCATGGCGAGAACTTATAGTAGTCTTCAGCACTTCCAGACCATGCCTGGGGGAATTATTACATTGTGCTACAGCAACGTCAAATAATGTGCTGCTTCTCAAAACAGCAGACAATCTAGAACCTAAATAACATGAGATATCATATGTGTGGTGGTGTTTCTGCCATACATCATATGAATAAGCAGGCCGCATATCCAAATGACTCGGAGTGAGGGGACAGAGAAGCTCTGCCAGTGCAAGTCCTTTTAGATGAAGCAAAGTCCATCACTCTGCGTTTGGAAGAGTAGGACACTGGCTTTAGCCATCCTGCAGTTTTCATCATTTACCATTGGTATAATGAGGCGGCCATTTGGGCGCTCAGGAGGTCGTGGCACATGAAAACCTTGTAGGAAATTGGTGTGACCACTGGACTCAAGTATTAACCTACCAGAACAGAGAAGAGATTAAAGCAGCAAATATCAGAGGTGGAGGTTCACACAACCAATATTCGCCTCACATGGTCAGGTGCCTTTTTCTGCTCTTCTGCAGAGACTGCCCCCACACAGCCCATTTCAGAAGTATTTTGTGGATTCTGTGCACACATCTTGTGAAACAATACATGGTCCTTCATTTAGCAACAAACTGCACCACTGTGGCTCAGCTAAAAATTGTTTAATAAAGTGGAGTTATTTTACACAAGACCTACATACCAATCTGTAGTTTCATGAACTTGTATCAACATGAAGTGTGCATAGAACACACAAAGATACTCACAGTGGTGGCACTGGTTTAATTTTCCACTAACCAATATTAGATATACAAATAAGGGTTACATTACCAAGTTACAGATCATGAAAATAAAACCTGATTTTAACGAGCGCTCATTCATATACAAGATCCCCTGAGCACACACTATGATGTAATGCCAACGCAGAACTTCAAAACAATGTGGATTGATTGGCTACAGCCCTTAAGCTAAATGTTATGGTGCCAAGTTAGAGCTGTATGAACATGTCCTTGCATTAGTAGGAGTTCAAATTACTGGCAAATCAAGACTGGCACCGACAGTAGCTGTGTGCAGTTCCTACTGAATTTTTCAATGGCGCCTTAGTCTTTCAACTCTTTTCAACAATACACACAGATTTCTCTGTACATCAGTGCATTGGTAACACTAGCTGCTCGAGAGTATTGGGTATCAAAGTCATGCTGAAGGAAAAAAGTGGAAAGGTACGGTAAGAAAGTGACACTTTGAGGAATTTTATAGTCATAGGAAACCGGTGTACCAGGAAGTACCAGGATGCAATGTGATTAGTAATGATATACATTCCGCCTTTTCAGTATCATCACACCAGATTTTTTGCCTTTTCTTGGACCCTTTATTCTTGCTGGCTTTGTAACACTAAGTTCACATGCCTCCCAGAATCAAACAATAGATGACCTGAGTGGGCAAAGAGGACTTCACTGAACTCCAATGTATATGCAGGCAGGGACTTTAGACAGTACAGTGTAAAATCTTGCTTCACAGGTCTGCTGAGCCAGATATAACACCGGTGGCACACTTGAAAGGGACAGAACAGGATGCCAAGACATCTCTTGGGTATCCACTTTCTGGTTACTGAAGGACCCTGCTTTTGCCCTACCAGACTACTGTCTCTGGGTTTGTTTTGGGTACAGTACATGCTCCAAAGTTGATGGCGTGTTAAATGTGAGAGGACATTAGGATCACCGTAGTACATGCCCTACAAACACTCCGAGCCTAAGCTGAGTGTGGCAGAAGACTTTCACCATCCTAAAAGTGTAAAAAGTTGATAGGGTTGAACCCTGGAAATCAGGTTACTGGTTGACTGGTTTGTGAGCATTGGTCAAGCAGCAACCACAATCTTTATTAGGGTAAGGCACAAGTAAACTTCAAATTAAGCCATGCTCACCACCTGGTAGCTTCACACAGAGCACCCAGGCTTAAGTTAGAAGAAATGTGTAAATCCCACACCAGGTTATAAAAATAGAGCTTAATTTAATAATTCAAACAAGACCAAAACAACAAGAACTCAAACAATACAACTGGAGTTATGATTTTTTAAAGAATAAAATATAAAATAGCTCCTAAAAGAACTAAGTGCCTACTGTGGCAATCTGGTCCCACTGAACCGGGTCAAATTTAAAAATGCGGGCCTACTGCGATGGAGTGCAGGTCGGATACAGTCCCAGGCTAGTCCTACTGAAGTTTTACCTTCAATTTTTGTGCCAAGAGTCCCATTCACGTTGGAGAGGGCCGCAAGGCATCGCAGCAGGCTGTCAGCATGGTGTGGACAGCAGGCTGGGCATCTCGAAGGGCAGTCTGGTGCTTCGTGTTGGCAGTCCCTGCGGGCAGTCGATGCTGCTGTGAGATGACGCACGCTGGTGCGGTTCGTGCTGGTTTTCGGTGAGAAAGGTGTGGTCTCAGTGCAAACAGGCAAGTCCACGGTTGCTAGAGCCCAAAAAAGTGATTTAAGAGACTGTAAGCCACACCAAGGGTCCAGGGCCTGAGAGGCACCATTTGGGGGTCAGGAACTCACTGCAGTTGGGTCCAGGAGTGGGTTGGGGAGCCTTTTAAGTCTCTGAGGCTCAGACTAGGAGGCTAGCAGACTAGCCCTTGGAGTCAATCTGGGGACAAAGTTGCAGGTCCAGTTCTTCTTTCCCAGGCAGGTCAGCACAGCAGGGCAGCAGTTCCTTTAGAGCAGCAATCCAACAGAGTGGCAGTCCTTTCAGCAGCACTGCAGTTCTTCTTCCTGGAAGAGTACCGCAGTCCTTCATCCTTCCAGAGTATCCACAAGTCTAGATATGTAATGAAGTTGGTTTCCGAGGTCCTTCTTTTATACACAGCTGTGCTTCTGAAGTGCGAAGAAGCTTATAGTGGCATGCCGTTGAAGTGCACAGATGCCATGCCTTCCCTGCCCTGGCTCCAGACTAACTACAGGTGGTTTGCAGCTCTTTGTATGGAGACATGACTCAGCCTATTCAAGTGTAAGTGGGGCTGGGCCCAGCTCCTCTTGCTCATCATGCTAGTGATGGCCCACCCAGTCACACTTAAGCTCCCCATTGCGTGTGGCTATCTAGGAGGAATACACAAAGTCCAACTGTCAGCTACACCCGGTCATGTGAGCCAGAGACAGGTAGCACGCATCAAATGGCAAAGGCAAGAAAATGCAAACTTTTAAAAGTGTCAGAATTGCAATTTAAAATCTGACTTGACCATGTGAGGATTGTAAATTGTGATGCCAGAGACACCAAACATGAACTGTACCTCTATTCCAATTTGGAAATTACACTTATAAAATGTAATTATTAGGCAACTCCAATGTTATAATATGAGCGAGGTAGGCCTTGCAGTAGTGAAAACAATGAAGAGTATTTCACTACCAGGATATGTAAAACTAGAAAGTACATGTCCTGCTTTTTAAAAACATTGCACCCTGCCCTCTGGGCTGTCCAGGGCCTACCCTATGGGTGACATATGTATTCAAAAGGAAAAGAATGTTTGGGCCTCGCAAAAAAGGATTACTTTGCTAGGTTGAAATGCAAGTTTAAAACTGCACACTCAGGCTCTGCAAAAGCCGGCCTGAGGCTTATTTAAAGGGCTACTTAAGTGGGTGGCACAACCAGTGCTGCAGGCCCACTAGTACCATTCAATATACAGGCCCTGGGCACATATAATGCCACTTTTGTAGGGGCTTACAAGTAAATTAAATATGCCAATTGGTTATATGCCAATGTTACTATGATTTTGGGAAATAGCACAAGCACTTTAGTGCTAGTTAGCAGTGGTAAAGTGTACAGAGTCCCAATGCCAGCAAAAATAGGAGGTCTAAAGGAAAAAAAAATGGGTAAACCACGCCAAGGATGCCAGGTCTAACACACACAGATAGAGCAGAGGATTCCAACATAAACCGGATCCAGGCTAAATGTAAATGAGTTATATTTAGATTCAAATTTAATGCGGATATGTCCTTTTTTCCTGGGTGTATCTAAATACAGTTGAACCCATCAAGTCTCCACCTTTACCATGTCTTCCTACTACCCATTTTTGGAACTGTATTTTACTGTATATATATTAAAACCGGGGTCTCCCATGGGGGTCCAAGGCAACTCAAAATCAAGCCAAATTTTTAGGATAATCACTCACTATTGAAACGAAGACCAGTTTGGATAGGTTGTATGTACATTTCTGTTATGTGGTTATCTCGAAATGCTAACAAGGATTCTGCCTTCTTATGTCTATTACAGAAACACTGGCCTAACCCCATTTTCAGCATTTGTTTTCAATAGGATAAACACAGCTTTGTTATTAAGCAACTGAAAATCGCCAGATCACAATCACTGACAAGAAATCAAAAATCTGCTTTTAGATGAAGGAACAATAAAAACAAGATATAAGGAAAAGACACTGCTCCATCCTAAACAAACATTATTTGGCGAATGTGTTCACCCTCCATCAAGATATTTACAAAATATTCTCCTATTGCTTGCCAATCTCTCTTCACATTGCACTAGCTAAGTGTATCAGAGGAAGGTAGAGCGGCAATGTCTGGGAATTCATCCACTGTCTACTTAGGACATAGTACCCAGGTATCATGCTGGCAGCTTTGTCCCTCCTCACGTTAGTAACAAACGATGAGCAGCAAAACCTGGCGCTGCTCGATTAGGAAGGCCTGGATATGCATTCAGATCACTTGTATGCTAGAGCATCGGACTAGACCTGATATCTAAACTTTGTGGGCTGTTCGAGGAAGAAAGAGTGACTGATTCTGCCATGTTCTTCGAATTGTACTTAAGGGACCAAGAAAACAGTTGGGGGCTAATGACAGTGCTTAATTTGAGCCAGTGGTTGCCGTGGGGGGGCACCGGCACTTATTTTTGGGGGCTGGCACTATTCTTTTTGCATCAGGTATTTACTAAGAGCAAAATATATATGGGAAAGATGGAGGAAGAGAGATGGAAAAAGGGTCACAAAGGAAGAAAGCAGAATGCTGCAAGAGTGAGCTAAATGGGCAGGGACTGGATGTAAATGGATTAAAAATGCCCAAGCTGGTTTTAGGATTACACTGCCTCAGATTTATGTGCTGGCCCATTTAATTGTAGTAGCCGCGAGTTACAGAGGAGAGCGTTGGGCACCAGCACGTTTGTATTTACAAATTAGCCACTGGCTAATCAGATATGGAATCTTTAAAGACCAATAAAAAGTATCAGTCTGATGTCCTATCTCGAAATTCTTTTTAGGAGACTGAGGATCAGAGGATGTTAAATCTTAACAATGGCCCCTCTTGTTGCAAAGGCTGTTAACTATATTAAGCTAGTGGATCTGAAGACGCAAGTCTTAAATTTAATAAGTCAGAAGGGGGGCTTATGTACTTGTTTTAACATCAAACCCAGTGAAGATCTTCATCGACAGGGTGGACACGTTCTTTTTTGTTGTTTAAATATAAGGAAGGGAACACAAAAGAAACGGGGAACATAACAGCATAGAGGAGATACACAGGACAATGTCGCAAAATAACTACTTGCACCCAGTAATATTCACAACAACTTCCTTAAAACAGGAGGTCTAAAGAAAAAGTTATGGTGAGAGATGGGACGTGGTCGGGAGTGCATAGAGCGGTCTTAGGGCATCTCAGTAGTATGTGTCTCCCTCAGTATTGATTGTGCAGCATCCCAGTACGTCAATCCGAGTAGGCACTGAAATTCAATATATTAGAACCCACGTTTCTGGGAATCTCGTGAAATATGCAGATGAACCCCAATGTTTTTATAGGACTGTCAATTATACGTCACATCAGGCTAATGAGAATACATAGGTGGCAATATATGCACCGGGTGCTGACCTGGATTTGGGGGCGCTGACCTCAGGCGGGTGCTATGTTTAGGAATAACTTATGAAATTTACGACTGAAAGCACCTGCTGATGAGTTCCTTGTGTGTCCAGCCTTCGGGAAACAATTACATGTCAGGATAATTCTTGTGATTAATGTTCCTTCCAGGGGGAGAGATGGGAGTTTTGTCTAGTGACAGCTTTGGCTTGCCATAAAGTAGCGTAGATAGTTAATGTACCTGCTGCAAAGAACAGAAGTATATTCTGTGTGGATAGCTGAGTGGATCAGTAAAGTCAGCCTTTAACCAAGCGCTTTAAAACAAATGAATGTATGTGAAAGGGCTCTGGAGAGACTAGGGACAAATTTGCCGGGTGGTAGTCAGTGAATCCAAGAAGGTGCTCATGGTGTTGGGGGGGGGGGGGGGGGGGGGGGGTTAAAAAAAAGACTGTCGTACCGGGCGCCACCAGTGCTGAGGCCGGCCCTGCACACACATCTACCAGCTCCTTCAAACTGTTACCGTCTTGCTCCCTGGCTCGGCGAAGCATCTGCAAATTGTTCAAATGGTTTTGCCCTAGGTAACATTATTAACTGTAGATCGCCCAAAAACCTAACTGTTAATATTTTGCTCGGGCTATTTCCTTAAGTAATGTGACAGATTTCAAGAAGGCATGTCTGCTTTTCTTGCGTGTATCAAGGAGCCTCAAGTGGGTCTGTACAGCTAGCATGGGCTGTTACCATCAACAGAAAGAACACGCTGACGCTTGTGCGACGTCCCAGCAAACAGAAGCGGAGAGCTTTTCATCTTTGCGAACTATTGATGAGCACAAGTGTTCTTGTCACCAAAGGTCAACCGCGGAGAGGTAACAACTGTACGCTCGAAAATAGCACTCTGCGCGCGCTTTTTACTACGAGTGTATGGAATTCAAATTCCACGGTGAAACTGGAAGAAACTTACTTCAGTTGAGCCTTGTGATGCTGCCAATGTTGTGAACTTTGAACAACTTCACCTGTAGGGGAAATTTCCTAATAATAAATGTCCGTGAGAGAAATTTCCTGGAAAAAATGTGAGGGACAACTCTACTACAAAAGTTGGTTTAAGCCTTTTTTACACTTAGGTTTTTTTTAATAGCTTCATGTTTGATAGCTGCAAGGTTTAAGATTTGAAAACCACTTCACCAAAGCTGCACATTTAAACTTCCACATTTTTATAACTCTACTTTCTAAAAATAAAACCCATGTTACAATATTCCAAGGCAGGAATCATTCAAATCACAATGTCAATTTGCACGTTTTGCTCAGCAAAATAGTTGTTGGAAAGACCTAATCAAAATGTCAATGTACACATTTTTGCTAAAAAATGATTTCAAATTGCCCTTTGATGGAGATCTTTATCTCTAATTTAAGGGACCTTCACCAGGGGCTTAATTGAAAATAAAATTGGAAAATTGCAAAATTAGAATTTTGCCCCATATCAGTGGAATTATCATTTTGCACATCTGCAACTGGGTTTGCACTGTCCAGCCCGTTTGAGTTTTGACCATTTTCCAGCCATCACTCTTCTTAAGAATGCCGGTATATGCAGTGGACTTTGCAGGTTCCCGATTCAATAATTTACATTGGGCACATATGGTCAAAATGGTAAAATAAATGGCCTACAAATTTGAGTCCTAATCGACTCAAAACTCACCTACCTACAAAACGCTCCAGGCCAGATTCACAAAGGTGAAATTAGACCCGAAATCTAAGTTTAGACCTGAAGTACAACCTTAGACCTGAAATATAACTTTAGACCTGAAGTCTAAATTTAGACCTTCAGGTCTGGATTTACCATAGTGATTCAGGCCCTTTAACAGCATAGCAGAGATATGAAATGTGTGCGAACTGGAGAAATACAGCAGGGGTGACAGTATGGTTCCTCATAAAGACACAAAGAAAAACAAATATCCTTGAATGCCAACGGGGGAAGTGATAACAAATCAGTTAGTACTAAAAGTATGGATTCCTTGGGGCCTGTGGTCCGCATGAGCACCAAATCAACTTTTGAGCAGATCCAGAAGTATTGAAAGAGTAATGAATTTAGAGGAATAGAAGCTACTTACATGAGTGAGACCGTGAAGTGGAATCGCTGTCTTAACCCTTTAAATGTGACAAAAGACTGCGGAGGAAAGCTTCTGGTAGTCATCTCGCAGTAGGGTCGTTCGTACTCTCCCGGGGGGCATTCGCACTTGAAGCCCCCGATGAGCAGATTGACGCAGGTGCCACCATTCTTGCACACTCCAGGAGCACAGCGGCCTGAACGGGAACTCACTTCACAGTGTTCTCCTAGACATGGAAAAGAAATACCAATTATACAACCCTCACACTACTACAACAACACAGCACAGCGACATTGAAAAGAAGCCTCAGAGAAGTCAAAGGCGGGAAGAAGATTGTTCATGATAGTATAAAAAAATCCTACCATCGAAAAAATCTGCATCTTGTTAGTTACTGCACTATTTTCATGAGTCTTTGCTGACCATCTCTGTAATTGTGCGGCACTGGAACATGACCAGAGAATTTTCCACCTCAAAAACTGCAAGTGGGTTCACGAATATTGTGCAGCGATCCAATATGAATTGTTAATTTGCTATTGAAAATTCCACTTCCAAACTTGCCACCACACATTCAGGAAAAACAAACTATGTAAATGATTCTAGTTTACAATGTTTGCATGCAAACCAATTGTCTCCTGAAATTGTGTCGCAGCTCTGGCGCAATAACAAGCATTTGACACTGCAGCAAAGTAACATATTTGGGACAAAGCATTGAAACAATTTATTTTCTGTCTCCCAAATAGGCCTTAATTGCAGTTTAATTATATGTTTCCTCTCTCATGTGTCACTTAGGATATTGCCTTCTATTCACACGTTACTCAGGACCAGATTTGTAACTCTGTACCATGTTTTATATTTGTTTTTATATGTACAGTTTGAAAGTTGTTACCACCGAACTCTTTTCTCTGTTGGGGGTACTTACATTTCCCTTTACCCTTATCTTTACCGTCAAGGTTTCTATACAGAGCACAGTGACGCCCTTTAGCCCTTTATTCGTTACATAAAATTGAAAGTAAATATAAAAAAATATAGGTTTGATTTGTACAACTATTTACACAAGATCTTGAAGGCCTGTAGTGACAAACGAATGGCTCCGTTTATGTCTAGAGTTAGTCAGGCCCTTTTGATTTTAATCAAATAGATTCAGATCTATTTAGAGAGTATTTGAGTCCGCCCTCTTCCTTCAACAATCTGTTACTGTGCCATTCACATTTTACTTCCATCCACTGCAGCGTATTGCAGGAAGCAATCTGTCAGCTCACTTCAGGCAATGCTAACCAAAGGTCCACACCAAAAGTAGTTCCCTTCAGCACAAGACCTACTATGAGACCAAAAATATTTTTGCTTTTAGATTAAGAGCCCAGCAGATTCCCCAACAATAACGTTTTGTAAAAACAAGAACAAAAGAGACATCGAAAAAAGACAAAAGGCCGGCAGCCAACGCTAGACTTATTGGCTTCCCAAAGCTTGTTTTTATAGAGCATCACCCAATTGAAAAGTGAATAAGTTACAGAGTGTAAGCACTTCAGCAGTGGAGGCTGAAGGAATTATTAATGACTAAGCTGCTTTGGACGAACCTCCAGTCTCTAAAAAAACATGATAGATGCATTAAAAGTTACGTAACCTAGATAGAACCAGGAGCCCTGGTTCCAGTGCAGAATTTCGAGCTAACTTCTAACACAGTGATTTCTATTTAGATTACTTTTATGTTCTGTAGGCACATCTGGCAGGGATCAGGCCCTATTGGATCTAAACTGGACACACCCAGCATACCATGATTTATTTTCTTTCCTTTGTTTAAGAAAGGAGAGAGGTACATTTTTGTGAAAAACAAAACATTGTATCGTAAGGAATGTTATTTTCAAACTGCCGATCACTAGAGTTGGTACAGGTACATTTTAGAGCAGGTTACAGTTTTATGGTAATTAAAAAATGTATAAATTAACGAAAAGAATGAACGAGAGTATAAAATCAGTGCACTGACCCAGGATTGTTGGCAGACCAGTGGACCCAACTATCCCCCCTCCTTGGCCACCAGCTGACCCTTCTGATCCCTACTCAATTGTGAATTCACCAATGAACATGCTTAAAATTTAAAATCACAACATAAATTACCATAAGTTTATCTGTCCCGCTCCTGTACTCTCACTTTAAAAAAGGGACTTGCGGCACTTTGATTAAGGCTTTGGGTACCAAAAGTGCAATAGCTGCATCTATATTATAACATCCTTTCTGAGCCTCCCATGGCTGAGGGTGCTCACTTTAAGTAAGATCCCAGCTCAGTCCAAGGTTGGTCGTCAATGTCTCAGAAAGGAAGTTTTAAGACCCAAATGCGTGATCACTAATCTAGTATGGCTCCTACCCTGTGCTTCTTCATTTCAGGCTTCTTGAATTAAAACTAGATCTATTTCCCAGAGTGCTTTTTCAGGCACTTTCACCGTGTCTCCTCTATAATTTACTGACTTCTTGAAAGCTCAAGAGCAATAAATGTTAAAATTAAGATGACACCCTTGTGCTATTAGCTAAAAGAGATCCACTTCCAATAAACCCACCATGTCATTTTCAATATTGAAAAGAGATTGTTTAGGAAAGTTGCTAGTCCGATATGCACCTGCGCTGCAAGAGAAACTATATTAGGAAGTATGTGGATCTCAACATTCACAATTTCTACACATAACACGGATAAAGAATCTTTACTACTCTCGCTATACAATAATAAAATTCTATCCTTCATGTTTACACAGACTGTGAACTGATAAAATGGAGAACGGTCCACAAAACCTTCCTATTTTTACAATGCTAATCATACGGTACCTCCCCCATTCTTAGCCCTTTCAGAAGCTTCCCACATAAGGGCCTGGTAACTGGGTCGTGAGACATGCAGAACATGACAAGTCAAGGAAAACGAAATAAAGGAATTACAAACAATGAAAAACAAATCAAATGTGCTAGAGTTTGCTCCATAAGGAGTACTAGGCCATTCACAGGGTCACAATAATGTGGCTCACACTTATGGTCGTGTCGTTACCACTTTCATTTGTTTGTGCACCCCTTCGTTGGCTGTTAAAAAGAAAAGCATCCCATTGTGGACTTAAAAATGCAACATTCCATCGGTTTTGACAAGCAAGATCACCAAACATCACTTCCTTCCACTTCATCTGGACAATATCTCGATTTATTTTTTCTCTCTGCCTTCTTTACATTCTCGCTAGTCAGACAGACCTATGTTCATCTTGGAATTGATGGCCGTCACCTGGCTGTCCTCCATCCTGTTGAGTGACCCTGGTAGTGACCATTCCTTCCCCCCCATCTGCCCTCATCCCACCGCCCCGTAATTCCCCGGTGCTGGTTATGGAAAACATTTGGGAAAGCTCCAAGTGCTCCCAATAAAGTTTATATTTATATCAAACTGGTCCCACCTTCCTGGTAATAACACACTCGTATATTAACAGCGGTCCACGGCCCGTACCAGGGCCACACAGAACCACCAACAGTGCAATGCTGATCTCCCAACCAGTCATCGCTGACAGCCCATCACTAGACCCGTGCACAGCTCTGACCGGGCACGTTCATCCTGAGCCTCCCTCGGCATTCCTCGCTCAGGTTCACTCTCTCCATTATGCTGCACCTCGGGTAATCTGTGCCTTCTTGCGCTATTCCGTTCATTCATTCCGACATTCACGGAAACCTAAGACCGATTTTGCTCACACGTCGACGTAAAATACTACCTCTTACTCTAACCTGCAATCTAAAATGACAGGATGGAGGGAAATAACCACTCGTCATTCCACCCCGCAGTTTAAAATTACAGGGCGAACATATCAACAAGTTGTGGCTGACTGACTGAACTGTTTTACAACTACCATCCCTAGCTAAGTGTCATGTTCAAGTTTAAAATACAGAAAAGAGCGAATCTGACCGAGAGGGACAGCGGCTTTGGACTGGAACTTGTGTGAATCTGACCGAGGGGGACAGTAGCCTTGAACTGGAACTTGTGTGAATCTGACCGAGGGGGACAGTAGCCTTGAACTGGAACTTGTGTGAATCTGACCGTGGGGAGACAGTGGCCTTGGACTGGAACTTGTGTAAATCTGGCAGAGAAGGACAGTGGTCTTGGACAAGACGGTGGGTGAATGTGGCAGAGGAGCTGGTGTATGCCTAGGACCGCAACATTGCTCAGTCTGGCAGAGCAGGTTGACAATGCCTCGACAGACGGTAGACGGATCTAGCAGAATACATAATGTATGGTTTGGACTGCAAAGTAAGAGCTTTTTTTTGGTAGAGAAGGCAATGCATGTCTGCAACGCAGGCAACTCTGGCAGAGAAGCAGCCTTTACCACCCGGTCAAAACCACACTATGCCACTATCACACATCCATTACCATGCATTGCCTTTACCACACATCTTTCCAGTGTGGTTGAGGGTATGGGGGGGGTCTAAGGGTGTTTTTAGGGTTTAGGCGTGGGTAGCGGTATTGGGTGGTTTTAGGGCTTAGTAGCGAGTAGGGGTATAGGGTGATATGGATGTTTTTTAGCGTTTAGGTGTGGGTATTTGGTGTAGGAGTACTGGGTGGTAAGGGTGTTTTTAAGGTTCACCTACCTTAGATATAAACTTCCCTTGAGCTGTAAAGGCATGCTTGGTAAAGGTATATGCATGGTAAAAGACTGTAATGTAAAGGCAACGCGTGGTAATGGCACTGCGGTTGTAATGAAAGCGTAGTAAAGGCATGCGCTGTAAATGCATGTCTGTTTCCGTCATACTACCAGGAGGCCTTGCTTGCTTTGGACTGCAGGGCGAGGGAGTCTAGCTGAGCTGGTGACCTATGACCTGCATTTAAGGGAAGGTGAATCTGGCATAGGGAGTGGTGCGTGCCTTGGACGGCCAGGCAAGGGAATCTGGAGGTAGAGTGCGCTTTGGGCAAATCGGTAGCTGTGTCTGGCAGAGGTGATATGTGGTTGGCAAATCGGGGGGGGGGGGGGAGGCAAAGTATTCCTTGGGCTACAGCACATGAAAATCTGGAGGAGAAGGGTACGCTTTGGACAGCCAAGTAGGGAATCCAGTAGAGGAGAGCGTTGGAGTGGGTTATTTTAGTTTACAATGTAGTGTACGCCCGAGACTGCTTTACACGACTATAGTTTGGACAGATTAATAAACTAAATCTGGGATAACTCACATTGTTGGAGGCAAGACAGGTCAAAGTTTGTGCCAAGTAAAAGAAAAATACATTCAGATCTTACACAAGGTGGTGCATGTGCATTCTGACCAACTATTGGTCATAGCTGCTGTCAGTGAACCAGGACAGTGAGATGGTTGGTGAGATTCCTGTGCAGCCTACAAGCCAGAGTTGTGCGTTTCACCAAGGAAAGCTTAGATTTTCATCCTGCTCAGTTCAAGAAAACGGGGAGAGAGACTATAAGGCAATACCATGTAAATACAGCGCTCCAAAATGGCAGAACTGTACGGTAAAACAGCAATTACAGTACAGAAACCGACATCAACACATTCAGAATATTAATGAACATAAGTTGTGGAGGTGTGGCACTGCCACTCATGTTCGGCTTCAGTTTTAAGAAGAATTATGATATGGTTTTAAAAATTGGTCTTTGGCTGCTTGCTGTTTTTATTATATACTAGTAGGCATTTTGTAATTTGATAATGACACAGGGTGGGATCCACTTATTTCCGTGTGTATGGAAAGCTGTGGTATGCGAGTCCATCTGTAGGGGTGGGCAGGGCCTATCACTGAAAGGGAAGGGCTGCCGAGTCGTCCCAGTGACCCTGGGAAGGAAGGAAGGCAGCGAGCGGACCTTCTCTGACGGGGGTGAGGTTGGGGGGGAGGGGGGTCCATCAGCTCCCTCTCTAGACCCTCTTCCAGACTTTGTCTCAGGAAACCAGGACTACTGAAAATGGTGAGGTGGAGGCAAGGAGGAAAGAAAGAGGCGCGTGGGGGCAGAAGAGCAAGAAATTAATATGAAAACAGTGGCAGGTGAAGAGAGAGTAAACAAAAGATGTGTGCACCAAGTAGGTACGAAAAATCAGTGCGTGAGAGGAGTTTGAGACACAGAGGTGGGGCTGTCGGGGGGGGGGGGGGAGTGCTGGCAAGAAACGCGTGTGTGGACGGTGTGGCAGGCAGGATGTGTGGGAAAGCAGTTTGAAAGAGAAAAGAAGGTGAAGATTTGGAGGATGAAAGGGTAATGGGCGTCATTTAGGGGTGCGACCCCTGGCTTGCGACCCTTGGCACTGCCTTTGAGACCCCTGGCCTTAGAGGTGGCAAAATCAGTGCCTGGAACACGGAGGTAGATCGTCGTAATGGACATCGGTTAGGATACACCTTTTTTGGTATTGTGCCAATTCCTTCATTACACAAATAGTGAATACGAATATTCACCATTTGAGAAAAAAAATGGAGTGCCATTCGCTAGAATGATCTTATCAGTCAGCTAAGGTAAGTAAAAAATGCTTTCAAATGTATGTGGTACGCATGCATGCGGGTGAGTGTGTTTATGTGAGAAAGCGTGTGAATGTGTATGTATAAATAAGCATCTGTGTGAGTCACACTAAAGGTCAAATTGCATGTGATGTCACCCTACCCCTAGCATTTTGGTGAACTGACGAGGAAGAAGTGATGAAGGACCCAAGATATGGGTATGATAGTCAAAGTTGGGGTGAGGGTGGATGAGAGTTACAGCTGAAACAGGCGGTTCTTTGAGAAAGGTAATTATTAGAGGGGAGAGAAACGTTTTCTACCACTCTGCCTACATCTAAATTAGGCCTAATTAATCGTATCCTTTCGCAGTATATTCCTCCACGAGCCCCGGAAGTAGTGAATATTGTGCTGTCTCTGATCTTAGGCAGGTAGCAGTGCAGCCTCCTGTGGAAATCCCCAGAGCAATTCCAAGGCCCTGACAGCTCTAGCAAAGGGAGAAGATTTCATCTTCCAGTTAGAATCAGCAAAGAGCAACTTGTACATGTGTTTTTAGTCCCGTCTGTGCCTTGCCCGTAGTCGCTGTCAAGTGTCTAGCCTACTCAAATTCTAAATGATCCTAGCCTTAGGTAACATGTGCTAGTACACCTTTCTACCTGGCATCCTCCGACCTCGCCATAGAGTCTCACGATCACCTGTAACCCAACACGGGCAAATGAAACATAAAACTTTGTACAAGCCTGACACATACGATTTCCCCCTCAAGGTGTCTGAAAGCTCAGTGAGTTACCTCAGCAAAAGAAATACTAATGTGAGAAAAACGTTCCCAGAGGTATTACATTCTAGACTATTCTTCGAAAATGCACGAGCCCAGCCACCTGAAGTAAATTGAGAAAAGGCGGCAGAGTAAGCGCTTAACAGTGCGTCATTAACTTCCCCTGAAACCACGTGCTCGGTTGGAGGTCAAAGGTACGTCAGTACTCAAAGTCTTGCATCCATAGAAACGGGGCGCAAAGCCTGAGGTTCCTACTTGTGTGAAAAAGATGCACAACAAGTAGAATAATCAAGTAGGGGCTCAGAAACGGCTTCCCTTTTACAGAGACATACAGATAGAGTTGCTGGCTAAAAATAAAGGCTGGAATGCAAAAACCTAAATTGCAAAACTGTTAAGAACAAAAACATCTATTGTGACAATAGCTGCAATACATTAGACTTCCAAACAAAAAAACTTAGACATGTACCTAAACCTGCTAATAAGTTTCTGAACCCAAGCATGCTCTGACTGGAGCTTAAACAGTAAATAAACTGTGTGCCGCAAAATGCGGGACGTGAGTTTAGCTGTTTTAAGGAATTTAAAAAACGGTTTTAAACTTCCAATGTTTATCCATCCAAAAGCACATGCATTTTGACTATGAGTGCTTGATCCACACAGCCTTGCACAATCCAGGACCTCAATTCATATATTCAGAGAATAAACTTACTGTTGGACCTGGCCCTTTCTACAGGGTCATTCCCCCAAACCTTTTTCCTTCTCGTCTTAATTTTTCTGATCTTTTTTGGCTGACGTTATGATTCTGGGCACTTTGTCACTCTAATCAGTGCTAAAGTGCATTTGCTCTCCAGTGTAACCTTTGTATGATTGGCTTATACATGATTGGCACATTTAATTTACCTGTAAGTCCCTCGTACAGTGGTATCCCTATACCCAGGGCCTGTAAATTAAATGCTACTAGTGGGCCTGCAGCGCTGCTTGCGCAACCCACTGAAGTAGCCTTTCAAACCTGTCTCGGGCCTGCATGCAAAGTTTGCTGCCATAGGAACCTGGCATCTAAATCTACTTGCCAGGCCCAGAACTCCCCTTTTACATTTAAGTCACCCGAAGGTAGGCCCTAGCTAGCCCTATGGGCAGGGTGCAATGTATGTAGAGGGCAGGACATGTGCCTTGTGGCATGGCCTGTTCTGGTAGTGACAAACAGCCTATTCGGTTTCTCACTGCTGTGAGTGCTGCCTTCTCATAGAAGTGCATTGGAAATGCCCTGCCTTATGTGTTGGGGGTATTGTCTGATTTATGAGGGGTAGCGTAGGCATGTTTAGTATGGTTGTAATTGTATTGAGAAATGCTGCTTACTGGCCTAGGTGGATTTTTTGTTATCATTACAGAAATGCCACTTCTAGAAAGTGAGCATTTCTATGTGCTTATGACCCGGCACAGACGTGGATTGGAGTCAAGTTGCAAATCACCAGAGTGACAATTGGGCCTTGTGCAAACTTCTCAGACAGCCTGTACGCAGGGATGGCGGAGGTGTCACAGAGGTGTATCTACATTTTGAATGGTCTTCCTGGGCTGGTAGGAGGGGGAGGCGGGGCACACATGCATTTGTAAAGGCTGTGCCCTGGCCTCACACAAAAGAGTTGTTCACCCCCAACTGATGTTTGGAGCATGTGCTGGAGGAGAGATGGGATACCCCCAGAACCATTTGTAACTGGTTGAAACCCACTCTCCTCTTCATTAGAAATGCTTTGCAAAACTGAGTAGAAGTACGGGGGATTTTTCCCCACAATTGAGAGACATTTTGAAACTGAAACAGACTTGTACCTGGACAAAGAATGCTGCTGGAGGGACTCCCCAGGAACCGCCTTGGACTGCTGCTGCTGTGCTGAACTGTGACCTGCTGGGTCATTAGGAGGAACTGCCAACTGACGGCAATCCTTTGTGCTGGCCTGCTGCTTGGTACTACCGCCCTGTGTTCCTTCTATCGTGTCCCCCAGGGACTGAGTGCCGTGGCCCTAGACCCCTGCAACAATCTGCCTAGCGCCTCGAGAGTGCCCTTCCTGATCTAAAGGACAGGAGGATAGTGCCCTCCTAAAAAACATGGAGCCTGGAGAGTGCTTCGCTGCAATTATCTGGAGCGCCTCGAGAGCGCTCTCTGTTTGCAGGATTTGCACTGTGTATGCGATTTGCGAAGTCCGAAATTCACTGCTGCGACTCAAGTGTTATCAATTTGAAGCGCAGTGGAGACATGATGACCCTGAAACCCCCGGGGCAACACTGAAGTTGAGACAGGAGCGAGCACGCTCCTAGCGTGCCCCCCAGGTGAAGCACACTCCGAGGAACGCCCCCAGGGCACAAGCAGGCAACCGTTTTGGTGCTGTTCACTGCTGTGGCCCGGGCAGGCTTCTTCGTCTTTGGAGATGGGAGGGGAAGGAAGCCTCATCGGAGGCTCTCCGCCCCACCGGAGCCCCTCGTTTCCAGCAGAGACAGGCGGGGAAGGAAGCCTCATCAGAGGCTCCCTGCCCCACCGGAGCCCTTATTCGCTGGAGACTGCGGGTGGGGTGGAAGCCTCGCCGGCGCCCCCTGCACTGCATGGTCCCCTTGCTGGGCGCCTCTTGTTGTTGGCCTGCCCCTCCCCCCCCCCCCTACCCAGAGGGCCAGTTGTGGTACGGGGGGGCCAGAGATCGTGGGCCCCAGATATAGAAACCGGAGGGGGGGTGCACCGGCCCCCACCCCCTAAGTTCACCATGAGGCCCACGTTCTGCGTAAAGAGCGCCGGGGGCCCCGTTGTTGTGTTTCATGGCACTAGAGGTGCCTTCACCATAAGAGAAGGTACTTTGTGAATGGACATATTCTCTTCTTATATTCCCGATATGGGCATTATGGACTAATATGTTTTCCTATCTCTACTGATAACGTGATATATGTGTGCTGATGTTCCTTTTATCTGCATGACCTGCCGATACGTTTTTTATGACTTTCCATATGTTTTCTAATGTTCCTGGTATGGGCATTTATGATATTTTTATGACAAGTGCATTTCCTTAGTAATGCGATTCTGGACTACTGCTTATATTGCAGAATAATAAGTAACTTGTGTGTTATGTGTGACTACTGCTGATTTCTGCAGAGTAAATATTGTGTAACGTGCCGACAACTGCTTGGGTAGCACGGTATTACTGACATGTTGTGTTTGGTCTAAATATGTTTTGTGCAGTACAGTTTATTTTTACATAACTTGGTGTTGTGTTTCGTTGTGGTGTATTTATTGCATCACTTGTGTTGTGTGCAAATGCTTTACACATTGCCTCAGGGATAGACCTGACTGCTCGTGCCAAGCTACCAAGGGGGTGAGCAGCAGTTTTCTTGGATGTGTAACTCCTTTGCCCAGACTAGAGTGGGTGGGTTCTGCCTGACTTCGGTGGATACCCTAGCCAACCAGAAACCCCAATTCTAACACCTTGACTGAATCTAAATAGTACTATTTTACATAGTCAGTGGCTAATCTTAAAAACTAGCATATAACCTGTCCTTCTGTATATCCATGCAACAATTTTTTTATATTGACTTCAATGCAATTTCTGAATGCATTTTTCACTACTAAAAAGGCACAAAGTGGTCTTCACTCCAAGTCAGGCAGAGGGGTATTCCTGGAGGATAGAACCACTGCATTTTTATGGGTGCAGGAATACACCTCAAACTAAATTGCGTTACTGCTCACATTTTAATCGTCTGAAAGCAGGTGGAAAATATGCACGGCAAACGGCTTGGATTTGGGCAACTGATTGCAGGATCGGTTATGGCAATTTAGGGACTCCGATGTTTTCCCCGATTCCGGACCCAGAAACCCAATATGGTTGGCAACTGGAGTTGAGGTACCAACCAGCATCAGTACCGCTGTGTTACGTGGACTAGTATGAATCTGTAGTCTTATATTAAATAAGGAAGTAACTCGCCCAAACAATTCTGCGCAGTAACTCACAATATTGATTGTGCTATCATTTGTAGAGCTTCTTCATGCAGAATTTCTTTCCCGCTCGTTGCCACTTTGTTGAAGTACGATCGTAATCCACAAAGACTGAAATGTAGATTTATAAGTGTAGCAACCAGTATGACACAGCAAGGCAGCACACATCTTTCTTCCTCCCTGTCTCTCTCCAGCTGTCCTGTTCCTGTCATTAAGAACACTCCTCGTCCCTACATTCTATACTACTACAAGCTTATCATTCTATTACTAAGACAACATAACACGCTGGTCCCAGTATCTCCACCTCCAATTACCGGCCAACTTGTAATGAGAGCACTAGTGAAGCACATCAGGTACAGGGAAAAAGCAAAGTTAGAGTTTGGGTGCAGGAAGTTGGTCAGCTTGATGCAGAGATGAGACTATTCTGTAAGAAAACTATCACATGAATACCGCTATTTAACCCTTAACCGTGACCCAAGTCAAAATAACTTCTTGGTTTTATGTACCGTAAGATCCTGCATTTCCCTTGTAAACTAATCCCTGCACACCTAAACTTTAACTGCAGTCTATAGCTGAATCCTAGCCATCCCTGAATGTTGGATCGTTCACAGGTGTACTAAAAGCCCATTTGAAGAGTTAGAGGGGGGCACTGATCACGGTGCCAGCCTTTCCAAATGATGGCAATATGTACGGCTATAGTTGTTATACATGGGATAAAGCACCCCCCCCCCCCCGCCCCCCCCCCCTATGTTACAAGGATATTGCAAGTCATAGAGGAACTACGTGACCATATAAAGGAAAAAGGCCGAGCAAGGCTGGTGATCTCCGAGGTGACTTGCTATACTCAAGGTATGGCAGAGGTTATTTCATTACCTAAAATAAAAGTACTTAAAATACATGGTCACTTAATAACACATACAACAAATCATTTAAAATCTTGTTGTCATGCTCTTTTATAGGAATGAGAAAGTATGTTTGTAGAATGAAAAAATAGAATACGTATTGCAGAATAAAACAGGCTGATAACTTGTAATTTGTTACCATAAAATATTAGAATAAGTTTATTACAAATCATATTTCTAAACTGCTGTGGGTCGGGACTATTGTGTGCAAAAAATAAAAATTCTGCCATAAATATCTCCTTTCTGCTGATCAGTGTTCTTTTTAAAAGCCAGAACACAAAAAGGAAGCCAGTTCTCGTTTCGCTGTTTATACTACAGCTGTAATTATGCTCCGAGACCTGCCCTTCACACGTGGGGCATGCTATGTAGGAGACATTATGACGTCATAACGCCACAATGATACCTTATTACAGTTGTCACTTCTTTGTTACAGGCACTGGGAGACCTCACAACACTTGTTTTTTAAGGAAACAAGAGAAGGGCTTGTATTCGGGGATTGCCGACCCTTATGTATTATACTGTAAAACAGTACTTAAATTCTATTAATTTACTGAGCTGTATTATTCATCCATTAAAAAAAAAAAAAGTGGAGAATATACAGCTATTTAGGTGAATCAACGTAATGCACTCAGCTGTATCTCAGGCAGAAAAAGGCAGAGATTTTCCACAGGATATAGTCATATATCAAACCTGAACTTGTCATATACTCCAGGCTAGGTTATTTTTTTCCATCTGCCTCGATCTGAGACCCAAACTAGCCTGGTAAATTAAAATAATGATAACATTATGTCGTAACGTGCCCTAACAACCTACTACTGACAACACTAGCCTAGTGGATGCTGCCTGTCTCCTTTACGCGATCAGAAAGAAGCTCAGTCTTCCAGGAATATTTTACAAATGTTCCATATGAAAATGACCTAACTATACCAAGGAAGTTTTAAAGACGATTCCGAGATGATGCACATTTTTGGTGGCAGTAACAATGCAGGTGCTTAACTAGTATCTTCGGTTCTTGTGTGGGAGCCTAGTAATCTTAAACCTCTATCACAATTTCTCCCTAATAGAAAATCGCACAGACTTCTATGGTAGCATGTTACCTTTCTTTTATGCATGGCATCGCATTTAAGCGCCTCAGCCAGACAAAAGTTGCATAACCTGCAGATCTTTCAGACACATAAGTGACTGGGTTTTTTAATGTGTGTCCAAAATATGCCCAAAGCTCAGAACAGAATTATCAGATATTTAAATAGTATCTTGCCTGCAATAGTCTAAGGCCATATCGTTTAATTTTGGTTCACAATACATGTAAGCCTATTTAGGAGAGTTTGGCGAGATGTCATTGGAACCATGAAATAAGTCTGTTAGAGGTCGAACCACTTAAAATGGAATCCTATGAAATAAACTTCATGTTTTTAATTACGATGTGCCTCAAGGTAGGTTTGACACCAATGTTTGTCTTCCCAACAATGCATGTAAGCATAACAAATTTGGGTACAAACATACCCGGCACGGTAAATTTAGTGGTTGCACCATCTCAAACTAGAGCCACATAAAAATGGACAATTTGATGAGCCTTTTAATCATTCCAAAAATATCATGTGACCTAAGTTTGTTTGGGTCTGGTTTGGCGTGGACTAACTGCAACAGGCTCGCATCAGACCCGGTCTAAATCAAGAGTTTGATTTGGTAAAATCTTGACAGAGAAATGTCAACATCCAACTAGGACCAACATTCATTCTTGCCTGGCACTTGCCTCATTTCCGCTTTAGAACAAACTATATATTGATGAAAACACTTTGATCCTATAGTGTCCGAGGATATTTCTAGGCATTTGTTGTGTGGGGGTGATTCAGAGTAATCCAGCATATGGCAAGTAGCTTTCTTACATTGTCTATGGATTCTACATTGTGTGAAATGGAACCAGAGTGGGAAAGACACAGGTTACTTTAGATAGGCCCTACCTAAACTGTGCAGACAAGCAATCAAAATAAATAACATCTTTAAAAGGGAAGTATTTCCTATGAGTTAGGAGTGAAATCGGACACATTTTCCTTCAGGAGGTGCATCCATGTAACCTAAAATACATCAAAGGTAGATCTCGGACTTAAGAGCAAAAAGATAATAATGTGGATAACGTGACTCCTTCAAAGCTGCTGGGAAATAAGGTGACCACCACAGTGCAATTGGTATTGTGCAGCACATCACACCGCAGAAATACCTGCAGCATGTAGAAGTGAAACTATGCCCGGTTCCAAAGCTGGAACAATTTGGCCGTGCTGCTCCCAAGGCTCTTAACAGTTTTGAAAATCCAGTGTTCAGCTTAAACATATATGTATTTTAAATCTGATCTACCATCAGTATGAGCTGGTGCCGTATCAGTCTTGGTTGTGAAGTCAACAGAACTCTAAACACCTGTGCTCACATGTTACTTAAGTCAATATATTAATCTCTTCTTTAAATAGACCAGCAGAACCGCTTTAGGAATAACATCAACCTGTGTTCTCTTAATTAAGTTCCTTAGCTCTGCATAGAGTCACAATGGGAAAAGGACAATATTTGGTGGACCTACTCAAACTGACTCTCACATTGGACAGCGAGGCTTTAATGTCATCCAACTGTTCCATAAAGAAAGAGTTTAGATTAAACCATATTAACAGCCTAGCATCGTTTAGCATTAATCTGGAAGGCATGGAGCACTCACTGATCCTCTTTTATGCAAACCGATGATTAAAGAAAAAAACTCAAATATTCTTGTACTGCTGAAACCTCTGAAAAACATACCAGGAAAGCAATGATTTTACTGTAAAATTATATTCTCATATCATACAGCGATGCCCAAGCAAACTGAATTTTTAAAAGTAAATTTAGAGAAATTGTACCAACTTCAAATTTCTCTATACAAGCATCTAAGCAGGAGTGCTTCCTTATGTATTGTTCCTCCAGCATATTTATTTATCTATTGCAATTATAACGAATTTATTGGTGACCAATCTAAGGTTTGATCTCTCAAGTCTTCCCGTTAGTTTCTTCTCTTCCTTTCCAACCTTGTGTTTGTGTATTCATTTGTATTCTTCTGTGTAAATCTCATAAAACGCTTCACAATAGCTTTTGCATGCACAACACATTTTCGAAAAGGCACGTATTAGTGTGTTGCCCATTAAATGCTGAAAACATTTTGATAACAAAAAGGAAAAATGAATCTTCTGTAGATTGCACTGAAAATATATGCAAAAGCACACATTAATGTGCACCCCGTTATTCTTTGCTGCACGTTCCAAATGAGGAATAATGGTTCTAAACACCTATCTACAGAAGCCCAAAAACTATGGCCAAAACATAAGTCTGTTGCAGTGAAATTCAATGAAGTGTTTCATTTACACATGGAACGATCAGTCACTTTTGAGGAAACTTTCATATTCATTTATAAAGTGTGCTTCAATGGGAAGTGAAGGATCACAAAATTCCTTCCAATCAGGAAACTGGTGTGTCTGTCTTCACCGACAACTTCAATCAATGAATCAATCAATCATCATTTATATAGCACAGCTTCTCACCAATGGGGTCTCAAGGCGCTAGCTGTGGAACGCAGGTCAGTCAAAGAGGCAGGTCTTGAGGTCCTTCCTGAACTGAACCAGCGGTGGCACTGCCTGCGGTGGAGAGGCAACGTGTTCTAGGTCTGAGTGGTGAGGTAGGAGAAGGATCTTTCTCCAGCTGTGTTCTTCCGGATCCTGGGGATGGAGGCAAAGGCCAGTTGAGTGAGTGGAGTTGCCTGGAGGGAGTGTAGAAGGATAGGCAGTGGTTGAGGTAAGCAGGTCCGATGTTGTGGAGGGCCTTGTATGCATGGGCCAGGAGTTTTAAAGTGATTACTTTGTTGACGGGAGCCAGGGTAGGTCTCTTAGGTGGGTGGAGATGTGGCTGTGTCGGGGTATGTCCAAGATTAGTCTGGCAGCGGCGTTCTGTATTTTCTGGAGTCTTGATTGGAGTTTCTTGTTGATTCCAGCATAGAGAGCGGTGCTGTAGTCAAGTTTACTGCTGACGAGTTCCTGGGTGACTGTTCTTGTGTCGATGGGGATCCACTTGATCTTCCAGAGCCGGTAAAGAGTGTGGAAGCATGAGGAGGAGATGGTGTTGACTTGGTGGGCCATGGACAGTGCGGAGTCAAGAATGATGCCGAAGTTGCATGCATGCTCAGTTGGAGGTGGGGCAGTTCCCAGGGTACTGGGCCACCAGGAGTTGTCCCAGACGTAAGTGGCGGCATACAGGATGAGGATCTCCATCTTGTCAGAGTTGAGCTTGTGGCAGCTGTCACTCATCCCGTTGGTGACTGCTTCGTTCCATTGTGAAAGTTATTTTTGGCTGTTGATGGTTCATCAGTGAAGGAGAGAAGGAACTGTGGGTCGTCAGTGTATGAGACAACATTGAGCCAGTGGTGTGTGACGATCTCAGCGAGCGGGGTCATGTAGACTTTGAAGAGGGTGTAGCTAAGGGAGGAGCTCTTGGGAACTCCACATTCTGGTTTCCGTCTGCTTTAAGGTCAAACGTGGGAGCCTGACACTCTGGGTTCGGCCGGTGAGGAAGGAGTGGAGGAAGTATTTGCCACGAATGCCAGCGTCGTGCAGGCTGGTGCACAAGGTGGTGTGGGAGATGGTGTCAAAGGCGGCAAAGAGGTTGAGGAGCATGGGGGCAGCTGTCTCGCCGTGGTCTAGTAGGGTGTGGATGTCATCCCTGGCTGCTAGGAGTGCTGTTTTGGTGCTATGGTTGCTCCCGAATGCGGATTGGGAGTGGTCGAGGATGTGGTTGGCTTCAATGAACTCAGTGAGCTGTGTATTGATTGCTTTTTCAATCACCTTGGCTGGGATTGGGAGCAATGAAATAGGTCTGTAGTTTTTCAGGTATGCTGGGACTGGGGAGGGTTTCTTCAGTAGGGAGTTAATCTCCACATTTCATGGCATCCAGCAAGGAGGTGGTCTCGACGGAGCGGGTTATGGTGCAACATAGTTCGGGGCGATGATGCCACTGGGCTTGATTAAAGATGTGGTGGGGGCATGGGTCCGAGAGTGCACCAGAGTGGGTGGTGTTCATGAGCTTCAGGGTGTCTCCCTGGGTGAGGACGGTCCAGTGCTTCACAATTAGTGGGTGATTGGAGTCCATGGTGGTGCTGGTGGGAAGCGGTAGGCTGGCATTTGCTTACAAATCCTTTGTAGATGTACTAAATTTTCCGGTGGAAGAAGGTGGTGAGACTGTCACAGAGGTCTTCGGAGGGAGAGGTGTCTGTGGTGTCCGTGCCAGGTTTTCTGAATTCCTTGACTATGGTGAAAAGCTCCTTGTTATTGTGCGTGCTGGTTTTGATTCTCTCCTAAAGGGTCGATTTTCTAGCCGATCTGATGAGCCGGTGGTGTGAAGTTATGGAAGCTTTGAAGGCTGTGTGGCCTGTTGAACTCTTACTGCTTCTCCACTTTGCCTCGAGTCATCTGCATGTGCTCTTGGATGTCAGGAGAGAAACTGCCCAGTGTTGTTGATTGCCGGTGAGTTTCATTAGGGGGCTAGGGTGTTGGTGCAGTCAGTGATCCATTGGTGGCGGTAGTGGGCCTAGGCGGAGCACAGCGGTGAGCTGCGCTTAAGTAACCTTGGTCAAGTTCTTGCGAGGTGGCAGCGGGCTTAGTGTTGTTCGACCGTATTGGTGAAGGTAAAATGGACGCAGTGGTGTTCAGTCCAGTGGAGTACAGAGGTGTGTGAGAAGCAGATGTGGTTTCCAGCAGAGAAGACAGGGTCAAGGGCGTGTCCTCCTGAGTGCGTGGGGAGGCTGACCAATTGCTTGAGTCCGAGGGTGGCGAGGTTCTCTAGGAGGGTAGAAGTGTTCAGGTCGCTGTGGTTGTCGAGATGAAAGTTGAGGTCTCTGAGGAGTATGTAGTCCAATGAGGTGAGGTCATGAGGAGCGATTGTTTTTCTGAAGGATGTGGTCCAGGGGGGCTGTAGATAAGGGTGCCAAGGAGAGAGGTGTTTGGATTATTCTGGAGATAAAAGTTTAGGTGTTTGGCAATGGGGTCTGGACATCAACACTGGTCTTGAGGTACAGTGAGTTTTTGTAAACGACAGTGACACCTCCTCCTGGTCGGTCGATGCAGTCTTGATGTATGATCTTGTAGCTGTCGGGCGAGGTATGGTGCTGAGGCGGTTGTAATACAGGTCTCCATAAAGAAAGAGACCATTGGGGGTGATGGAGTCAAGGAGGTCCCAAATTTCTATTGCATGTTTGATGAGGGAGTGAGTGTTGAGAAGTATATATCTGAGGTGTCTGGGAGGTCCAGCGGAGGGGGAGTTTAGGGTGCAAGGACAGGTGAAGGTACAGTTGTGGCAGGAGAATGAGCCTTGGGTGAGGTGCGGCTGCAGGCGGATGGAGCCTCCGCTGTTGAGGGCCTGCAAGGTGCTGGTGTCATATCGGTGGATGGTGCGGGAACCAGGGTCCGTGGCACTGGACGCAGTCCGGGTGCAGACAGGCTTGCCTTTGACGCGCCTGCTGCTTGTGTCCTCCTCTACAGCTACGCAGCGGCTGCCATCAAGAAGGGGAGGGAGAAGGTGTCTCTCAGCTGGGAGGTGGGAGGGTGGGAAAACAGTGCTGGGAGGGGGGCAGGGACACTACTATTGTGAATCTTATACTGTACACTGAACTATGAAATAGTGATTCTACTGCAAGCTCACAAGCAATTGCATACAGCTGGATCAAGGGCTGGGGCAAGGATTTGTATGGCCCTAAATGATGTTGCACTCTGCCATCTCCTCACAAGGCAACAGAGCTAAATTTGTGGTTTGTAATATGTAGTCACCTAGAGGATTGCCATTCTCTAGGTGACTACATAGTAATACATGCAAGAGCCAGCCCTGTCTGTTTCAAAAACACCACCTCCCACATAACACTTGAAGTGCTAAACGCCCTGTAAATACAATTTACCATCTGCAAAAACGCTGCAAACTAGTACTAGACTCCTGTTCCCCGTACACTGGAGTAAATGCACATTCCTCCGCTTGTGTGGCTGGCATTCACTCACCTCCTTTAACCACAGCAAGCAAGCACAGGTCTGAGAAACAGACTAATTGGTGAGTGTTCAGATTTCAAGCAGGGTCGCTTGGAAGGTCAGCTTCCAATTGTGCAGGTAACTGGAGCCTCGCGAAGATAGGCAAACTTTCAGCACGTTAAATGACTAATAATTACACCAAGGCAAGCTTCAAAGCAAGAAAACAAAATGTATCTACTATATCAGGGCTGCATTGCCCACCACAGCAAACACAGGCGATATGTCTACGCACTGACTGGAAAGGGAGGTATTTTTCCCAAACCACTCTCTCAGTCACTTATCAACAAGTTCTGCAGTTCTTATCGTAGAGTTGACAGATTTTACAATATTCCAGTCATCATTTTTCCCTATTGTTTTTTTGTTATCTAATAGGTAAAGTGAAAGGACGGGATTTCTGTAAAAAAGCTGCCGTTCCAAACGGCAGTAGCAGCATAATTCCTAGCATTGTTTTATACAGGGAAACTGGATCCAAGCAGGTCGTAAAACGCTTTTTAGCAATCAACAATTTTCTACTAACAAACTGAACTAATTTTTTATTAAGTTACTTCTAAAATAAACCTGTATAATAATCCATAAAAGTCAACATTATATATTTATTAAAAGAAATATTATAAAACGATCTAATCTAGTTTGCATTAGAAGACTACAAAATAGAAAAGCACAACTCTTAAGAAGTTTTAGATGATATTAATTCATTATACAACACATAATGTGATTAGCCCATAGTAATTCAATGGCTGCCCAAAGCGAGTACACTGTCAGCGAAATCTATGTTTTGTAGCTTTTACGTAACAGACACGGAAATTCCAAATTATTATCTTGAGAAACCAAAAATCCAATGCTCTGCTGTATTTCTTTTGCAGATTCTGGTGCCCTCTAAAGAGCGGTCAATAATCAAGATCCCCAACAAGGTAATCAAGGATTTTTTTCAGGGGTGTTATATACGAGGGCAATAAACAAAAACATGGGCCTCAATTTCAACATTCCTGGGAAAGAAGAGACAGGCTTTGGTCTTAAAGTACACAAATAATGCATAAAAGATTGCAGGAGGAAGGTCTCTAATCGAAATGTTATCGTCAGGCACTTTGCCCATTATGGGTCTATAAATCTAGGTATGAATCACTCCCCTTGGCTGTAGAAAGACCTCGTGCAAACTCCCCACCCTTGAATTGTTGTGGACATGAAATTCATACCAGTTTAAAAAAAACTAATTTAAGCTGAATAGTCCATCCTCCTTTCCCCACCCCTTCTGTTTTATATTCTAGGTGCATCCAAATACAACCCATCCAGATGGACACTTGTTGTTTGGGGACATAGTTAACCCAGCTCAAATTGCAAATTCTCTTCATCTTTAGTTCTTGAATTTCCCTCATTCTCATCCAATACTTTAGTAGTTTTAGGGGTACAACAGGCTCAGTTTTAATAAACCACAGATCATGATAAAGGGGTACAGTTTGTGTGCTTTTGGGTAAGCACAAGAGATTTTACAGAAACGTATATTTGGTGATTGCCAATGCAACAATGTTGATGGAGCTCCAAATCTCAAATCCATAGACCGCTGCAGATTTGGCCTTTGTTCTAAACATTTCTATGGTATATTGGCCTACTACCCCCAGATTTTTTGGGAATGCTTAAGTTTACCCTAGTACAGTGTTCTAACTAACCAATACTTTTAGAGATTTGTCTATTTCCATATGATATCACATAGCCCAATACCTAGGTAATCACTGGCAGACACTTTATCCAAATGAAGTTGATCTGGTCAGTGTGTTCTAAACCAGAATTGTGTGAACTATAAGCAAACATTTTGATTTCATAAGGATTCACTATAACGCCATTAAACTTGCAGAATTCAGAAAGTATATCCAATAGGTTCTGCAGGCCACATGGCATACAGTGAAGAGAAAATTTGAGGATTTTTTTTCTTAGCAATCTTTGGGCATCATTGTTGCAGTCCTGTAATAAGCCACTACTTGATTCATATACAAGAAAAAGAAAATAGGAAAAGTACAAAGCTTTGCTGCACACCTTGGCCAATGGGGAACTCTCTACGTGACTGATCTGTTGCCTTCCGCTGGTCATATTCAGGAAACTACTTTCTTTTTTTTCAGCAATCCATAAGAGTGTCTGTATTTTCTAGCTCTCTCCCACGTGCGCTAGTTAGAATCCCCTCCCCAAGATAGACACACTTGCTTGCTCCATGTTGTTCTCTCCCTCATGTACTGTTCCATCTCTCAGGTGTCCTTGACCCAAGCAGTCCATGTTTCTTCTTCCCTGTCATACATTCCACCCAAACTGGCTTTATTAACATTTTTATTTAATCCTGCACCACTCACTCACTGGTGCTCCCCCCCACTTGATGTCCTTTAATTCTTTTATTTTTCGTTTTTTTGATATGTTTCTAGGAGGGCCAGCTACTCCAGATTACCATTTCTCTGCTTATTAACATGCACTTTCGCCTATTTTTTTTTTTATTGATTGCATCAAGTGCCGTCCATCTTCTGTGATCAGTAAACAAAAAAAAGTGGCACTGATGCTGTTCATTAGGTGCCTGCATGCATAGTGACACGTGCATGCCTATCCGTCATCACACATGCCTACGCCTACTGAATGACATGGGCGCCAGTAGTGTTAGGACACATAATACATAAGCGTCATGAAGCATTCTTTCTTTTTTTGATGATACTGTACAGCATCAGAAAACGTATTTTTGCTTTGTTCCTGATGATGTACAGCATCACAAAACACTGGCATAGGGAATAGGTTCCAAAGACAAGACTCGTCACCTTTGCCAAAGCTCGTTTGTAAATGAGCATATTTTCAGCCTCCAGCCAGGAAGAAGAATACTGCAGCACTAAACACACTGGCAAAATAGCAAAGCTATATAGAAGGCTCAGATTTAAATACAGTCAACAGGTATCTTGTCGGGTTCAGTTGCTTACCTCACCTCCTTTTTAGGGTCGAGCCTGCGTCGCATGCGCTTGCGTATCGCAGCGAGACGCTTTAGGAGCCCTGTCGACTTCATGTCCGTGTTTTTCATTGGTTTGTGGGCTTGCCTATTAAAATCTGCTTGCTTTCATTAGTCGAAGGCATGCATACGTCATGCCTCTTCCGTGGCTAGCCCTCCTCGAGCGCATCGACCAAGTACAGAAAACATACAAGGCTCGCTGTTTTCTGTCCAGCTCATTGACTACTTTTTCTCTATTTTCCTAGCGCGATTTCGCTTGGCAGAAGTCGAGCACTTTACACAGTTGATTGCACTTTTTCGGGTTACGTACATAAATGCACTTTTGCCGATAGCGTTGTAAACTCCTAACCCGACTTTTCACCTATCAGCTCTAAAACGAGCAAACGCGAGACCCTTTGCATTGCAAATGCTTGTTTGGTGTGAAATTACTACAAAGTCTTCATCTAGAGTACATTGGCCTATGTATGTACTATGGCTCCTGCATTATTATGTAGCTAGTCGAGATGTTTCACAGGCATATAATGCTGAGAAATTTTTAAACCAAGCATCCTCAATGTAAGATTCGGTGTCGACAATGTCTGATTTACAGTACGGCATTATTAGGTACCAAATATTACAGGCATCTTTTAAATTAAAAGCTTTCAATAGATCGGGAAATTACTGCTGGACAAGATCTATTTTTTTTTCTTTCTTTTTTCTTTGCTCTCCCACTGCATTACAACAACTTCCCGACACTTTCCTCCTTTACGGAGTACAATAACGGCCTTTCTCGTTGAACTACAGACCACAACGTACCAGGTATCAATTCCCTGCTTCCCTTTTCACTGTGTTTAAGATTTTGTGACAAAGGGAATTTCGCTTCCGGTATCTGGTAATACAGGATGGCAAAGGGATCTAGGGCCAGGCTGGCTTCAAGGAAAGTTCCAGGAAAGAGAGAGTTACTATATAACTCTGGCAATACATTTCCTTTGAGGTTGTTGGCGCACGTTATTCTCTAACTTATTATTCGCTTTTTCTAAGTTATTTCTTGATATAGCCCTTCCCTGCTTACATATTCCAGCCAACCAAACGGTAATGAGAAAAGACAACATCAAGGGTTTATGGTCACTTCCACAAATTGTATCACTTAACAGACCTTCTGTGGTGTCCTGGAGCTGTAGTGGACATGTTAGTGCCCATCATGAAAGCATTGTTCTATAGAGGTGGCTACATTTCAATTGGAAGGGAGTTGGCTTATGTGTCATAGAGCTGAACTGACACACCGCATAAGCCCTCTGTTAATTACACACTCCTCATTCTCAGATGAACATGCACAAATGATCATCTTGTGTGCTGATTCTTTTAGCACAAGCTATAGTCAGTCCAATGGGCTGACGACACTGGGACCTTTGGTCTTCATTTTTTTTATCGTTTTATTATTATTTTAGCAATGCAACATAGAACAAAGTATGAGGTGGCATGTGTACATGCAAAATTCTTGGAATGCAGTGACTACCCAGTCAGGAGGACACTGCCGTAAAAGGAGGAGTTGCTCAGACGTTTGAGTCTAAGGGCTCGATGCAAGGGCACATTTGGTCTTCATTATGCCTCCTACTGAATATTTCAGCGACTACTACCAAGAAAACTGAAGAGTTATCACCTCTCCTTCTTGACACAATCTACTTTGATATATCATGTAGGAAGCTGTCTATGTATATACTATATCAAAATGAGATATAGTGTGCACAGATTCCAGGGCTTCCCCCAGAGGCTTGACAGAGAGAGTAATAGATAATACTAATGCTCTATTTGTGGTAGTGTGGTCGAGCAGTTAGGCTTATCAGAGGGTAGTGTTAAGCATTTGTTGTACACACTAAAGCAATAAAAGAAACATACATTCCATGACTTAACTCCAGACCAATGGGATTTTAAATTAACAAAACATATTTTTCTATATATTTGTAGAAACACGAGATTCAGTTTGCAGGTAAGTACATAAAATGTAAGGTACTTTGCATAGTTATAATCAGAACTTTGAATGCAATCAACAATGTATACAGTTTTCTTTAAAATGGCGAAAAGCTGTTTTAAAAGTGGACACTGCAATTTTCAACAGTTCCTGGGGGAAGAAAAGATTGTACAGATTTACAGGTAAGTATTCAACTTACAGTTCCTTTCTCCGGGTTTAGGTAGTCCGTCGTTGGGGGTTCCAGTTAACCCCAAACACCCACCACCAGTAACACAGGCCGGTCGGGTGCAGAGATCAAAGGAGAGCCAAGTTAACGTGGGCTCCTATGGAGATAGAGGGTTCTCGGAATCCGGTCTGCCAGCAGGTAAGTACCCGAGACTCGGAGGGCAGACCAGGGGGATTAGAAGAGCACAGGGGGGATTGGGGCACAAGCAGGCACCAAACACACACCCTCAGCAGCACAGGGGCAGCCGGGTGCAGGGTGCAAACAGGATGTCAGGTTTCCAATACAAGTCCATGGTGGGGCCCCCGGGGGTCACTCAGAGGCTGCAGGGGGTGTCCTGGGGGGTGTCTCGGGCACACCACTGGTCTGAGACAGGGAACAGGGCCGCCTGCTGGCCGATGCTGCACTGGGGGTCAGGTTTTCCAAGGCCTGGGGGCTGGGGGTGCAGTGGGTCCTGTAGGAGTCGGATCTTCGTCTGGAGCTTGCGGTCAGGGGGGCCCCTCTGGATTCCCTCTGCAGGTGTCATCGTGGAGGGGGGGCTCTTGCTCCCAACCACCTGGGGACCCTTTCGTGCTGGGTGAACCACCTGGACACGGGCCATGGGTGCCGGGTGCACAGGGGTCAGGACTCCCGCCTCCCGAGTAAGGTGGGAGTCCTTAGCTGTAGGTTTCTTTGGGACGGAGCCGCTGTCCTCAGGAGTTCTTGGTCCTTTTGGGTGCAGGGAAGTCCTCTGGAGTTGGCAGAGGTCGATGGGCCCACTGGACACCTCGCTGGTCTTTTTGCAGGTTCTTTGAAGCAGGAGAGAGGCCGGTAGGGCTGGGGCCAAAGCAGTGGCCATCTTCCTTCTTCTCTGCTGGGGTTTTCAGCTTAGCAGTTCTTCTTGTAGGTCACCAGGAATCTGGTGAGCTGGGTTCAGGGAGGCCTTTAAATCCTAAATGTAGGGGCGTGTTAGGGGTCAGAAGGCAGTAACCAATGGCTACTGTCCCTGAGGGTGGCTACACCCTCCTTGTGTCCACTCCCTTTGGGGAGGGTGGGGCACATTCCTATCCCTATTGGTTCCTGTCTACCAAACCAAGTTGGAGGATTCTGCAGGGAGGGGGTCACCTCAGCTCTGGACACCTTAGGGGTGGTCCTGGCTGGGGTGGTCACTCCTCCCTGTTTTCCCTAATTTTCCCGCCGGACTGGCTGCCAAAAGTGGGGCTTTGTCCGGGGGCGGGCATCTCCACTAGCTGGAGTGCCATGGGGCACTGTAACCAGAGGCTTGAGCCTTTGAGGCTCACTGCCAGGTGTTACAGTTCCTGCAGGGGGAGGTGTGAAGCACCTCCACCCAAGACAGGCTTTGTTTCTGCCCACAGAGTGCACAAAGGCACTCACCCCATGTGGTCAGAAACTTGTCTGAAAGTGGCAGGCTGGCACAGACTGGTCAGTCCTACACTAGCAGTTGGGCTAACATACAGGGGGCATAATGCCCTGTGTGTGCATTTTTTAATAAATCCCACACTGGCATCAGTGTGGGTTTACTGCGCTGAGAAGTTTGATACCAACCTTCCCAGTCTTCAGTGAAGCCATTATGGTGATGTGGAGTTCATAATGACAAATTCCAAGACCATATACTTAATATGGCTACACTACAGTTACAATGTCTAAGCATGGACTTAAATACTGTAAGGGCATATTGCTCATGCAGCTATGCTCTCACCTGTGGTATAGTGCACCCTGCTTTAGGGCTGTAAGGTCTGCTAGAGGGGTGACTTACCTAGGCCACAGGCAGTGGTTTGTGGGCATGGCACCCTGAGAGGGGTGCCATGTCAACTTTGCCTTTTTCTCCCCACCAGCACACACAAGCTGCAAGGCAGTGTGCATGGGCTGAGTGAGGGGTCCCTCACAGTGGCATAATACCTGCTGCAGCCCTTAGAGACCTTCCCTGGCATCAGGGCCCTTAGTACCAGGGATACCATTTACAAGGGACTTATCTGGGTGCCAGGGCTGTGCCAATTGTGGAAACAAAGGTACAGTTTAAGGGAAAGAACACTGGTGCTGGGGCTTGGTTAGCTGGGTCCCAGCACACTTTTAATCAAAGTTGGCATCAACACTAGGCAAAAAGTGTGGGGGGGGTAAACCATGCCAAAAATGGCACTTTCCAACAAATCACATCATAATTAGAATTGAATTGCAGGGCAACAGGCTCTTTGGACAGTGATTTCAAAGTTCTAAATGGCCTTTCTTAGATCATAGGTTACGTCATTAGTAGGAAAGCTCTGTGGTACAGGATTACGAACAATGTGAAAAGCAATTACTTCATTCACTAAATTATGCCAAAAGGTTCCCTTCTGGCCCTCCCAGCCTATGTGATCTACCAGTATCCTATAAACTAATATCTAAAGAATAAAAAGTCTTTAGATATAATTTGTTGTTCCTTACTACTAGGTTGTTTAATAGGTCTTCTTACATCCTAGTCACTCTAAAATATGTTTTGACCAATTCCAACAAACCATGGAGCTTGGTTCTGCGGTTGCACAATTCTCATCCATGGAGTCCACCATGTTGCACGCTCTTTGTTGGCTTCTTCCCCAAGGCAAAGGAGTTGTTAGCAGCAGTGTTAATCAGTTGCCTCAATTACACTCCTCTTCCCTATTGACGCCACCAAATTCACTAACAGTGAAAACGGGTTGGAGCAGGTGACACAGGGTATTTTTTTATGCTTAGAATTTTCCACCTCTACATCGTCCACATTACCCTTTGAGATGGGAGATGAATAAGAGTCATTAGATGAAAAAGGATGTTCATTTGTCCTCTCTGGTGTCAGTTGGGGTGGTGGGGTCTTGACTGCCTGAGGCTTTTGTCTCAGTTACTGCCCCACAATATTAGCCACCCCGCCTTGCTTACTAAAGTTCTGTTTGCTTTGTTTTCCATTAGTCATCCTATTCCCACTATGTGGACATAGCCTACTTTTCTTTCTCATTTTTGAGGATGAACAAGATGACCTAACCACAGCACACCCGGCGCCTGGAGCAGTATTCACTGCAGGGTCCTGTCCTGAGCAGTTGTTTATTCTTCTTCCATCAATTTGGGAGGTCTCTTAGGATTGTGACATTTAATGAAGTGTCTACCGTCAGGGATTCAACACAATCAACAATCAATGACGACTAACATATGTGGCACCTGAACCAATTTGTCTTTTTTTTGTTTAGTCCCTCCCACCAGGCCAACGTTTGTTTTGCTGCTTCCCCATATTGCAAGCAAGCCTATTAATCTTTACAGTCCTTTCATAGCAGTTTTAAGTTTTGTTGGGTTGCCTTGAAGACAACAAGGACTGAGCAAGTGAAGAGGTATGTATATGTAGGAGGCAAATATGAGACGAAGGGGGTCAGTCGACTCACCTGACACACAAATTTTGAGGCTTGTTCTCCAGCACAGCCTCTCCTTGCAGGAATGAAGTCACAAGTGTTGGGGGCTGAGCGAGCCTGAGAATGGCAGGCACATTTGGAGTGTTAATTCGTCTCTTTTCAACAGATGGCCATAGTAAAGGGTCAATATGGCCCTGGCCCATCCTCCTCTGGAATCTGAAAGGCCTTGGACTGTCCGACGCTTGGACCAGGCTTCACTAAAAGATGACCCAGGCACGTCCCCAGTGCATCCCTTGCTGCTGGCAGCTGTTAGCGTTTAGTGGTGTCAGTGGGCACAGCGTCGCAAGCCAAGAACTGGGGTTTTTGGAGTCCCTCTCAGTATGAACTACTACTTCTGCCATGTCATGGAACGAAGATGAATGCAGTGTCTTGTGCCATGGGCAGCTATTACCACCTATTGGTGCCAGTGGGTTTGGCCTCGCATATTAAGGAGAGTGAATGGTGGAGTCCCCTCAACATAGACAATGACTACTGGGCTTCTTCTGCCCTGCTATTAAGTTGAATATGACAAAAGTTTGACACAGTCCGTAAAATAATTACAAAGGGCAGTTAAAAAAGGTGGTCATGGATATAAACACAAAACCTTTGCATACATATTACAAGAGCATAAAAGATCATATGAATGGATATGTTGGTCAAGGCAAGGCACATGGGATCCTAAATGTACAATGAAGGATGGCACTTTACCTGACTTATGTAGGAGGAGAACAGGAATAGGGGGTCCGTCTGGCAAGGTTATAAACTAGGAAAACAGGATAGTTGGAGTTACTATCACTCCTTGGCCCTTAAGTGTGATCAACTAGTTTCTGCCACAAACCCCAACCCAGAGGCTTTTGTCCCTGTGAATAAAAACTGATGTTGGCACCACCTAGGCAATTTTAAAAGATTACCTCATATAGATCCCACACCATTTTTCCTTAAAAAGTTCTCCCTTGTAAGGAAAGAGTTTGCAGCATGCCCCACACCTTAGAGGGCCAGGAAGAACTTGATAATGAAGGTGAGTTCATTTAAGAAAAAGGTCTTTCCCTTACATACACTGGGCCCACCCTAGATGACTCGAGGTTGACTCTCTTGAATGTGGCACTGTATATGAGAAGGGTGAGTCACAAACTCCGTTTCCCTCCCTCATCCGTCTGATGCCACTGGAAGGGCTGGCAGGGGGGAGAATACTGCTTCATCTCCAAACCCTAATCCAACTGAATTCCGCCAGTTTGTAGAATACAGCTCTCATGAGCCAAACTTTCAAACATCAAAACCCGACAACTAAGCATAAAAGATTTTGACCTGTTTTTGTTAACTTTTCTGTTTTGCTATAAAAAGGCCATTTCTGTTTTGCTGTTTGCCTATTAGTGACTTCAATAAAACGATGTTTCTCCTGTTCAAATTATATAGCCTTTTTGCACCAGTGAAAAACTGAAAAAAGGTTAGTGAAAGCGAACACATTATTATTATTATACTATATATATATATAGCCATTTTTGCAAATAGGTTATTTTAGGCATTAAATAAAGTTTAAGGATATAAACCCTATTCCATGAAAACGTTTGCTAAAAAAATAGGGCATACTGATCGCGCTTCATGCTTACTTAGTCCAGCCTTTCACATCAAAAAACGTGTGGGAAACAAAGTATCTGCTCCATTGCGAATTAGGTCAACAGAGCGAAAAATATATAATGCACAATTATGCCGGTGTTTTTCTCTTGTTCAAAACGAGCTTGGATATAAACCCTGTTTTACGGCATTCTATATACCTATTACATTAGCAGCAAAATGGTGCAAAAAACATTTGCTCCATTTTTAACATCTTTTGACATACTAAGCCACATGACTGAATCCGAGAAAAAGGGATACAAATAAATATTTTGACTAGCGGTCTATGAAATGGAGTAATTTAAATTCACAAATGGTAATGATATCTCGTAAAAAAAAATGTGATATTACGCAAAATACGCAAATAGCATGAAAAGCGTTTTGTTCGTATCTATTCACGCAAAGGCATTTTCTCATGTAAAACTCATGCGAAATACCAGTGAGTGTTTAGAGCGGAAAATACTTCTCATCCAGACAGTTTATGCTCTAGTAGACCTCCCTAAGAAAAATGCGTTTAATAGCATAATAAGCATTTTTGCAAATGTTGCAGTAATTACAATTTCATATAGGGTCAAAGGGGAAAATGTGTGTCCTATACCAATAAAATGGTAATTTTTGTTTAACATGAAATTCCCTTCGTTCACTACATGACAGCCGCAAAGTTTCTGTTCAACTACAAGAAAAGTTTCACACAGTCGTTTGCTTTTGCACAATGTCTATTTCTAGCTTTAGACTAGAGTACGCTGACAGAGGAAAACGAAAGGTGAAGGGGCAGGAGTGAAATAATTGAAATTCCAGACGGGTGACATATCTTTTTGCTTTGTAGTTTGCTCTGACCCTTAAAGTAACACATTTCAATTACTGGTCCTAGATCCAAATCACTCACTCGATCTCACTGCGTGCAAGTGTTACACTGGAAGTTAAACCCGCAGGACACTTGTTAAATTACTTTTCTTTTTTTTCTTTTCATCTTGCGGGCCGGAGGTGGAACAAGCGGGACGTGACATCGGTATCTTTGACCTGGCTCCACTAGGAAGTAAGTGATTGATTTATTCGCGCGACGGCGAGGCCTCTGTGCTGCGTCATGTCCAGTCCCAGAAGCGCACGTTCATCAGGGCGCTTCTTCGACTCCTGTCAGGGCAGCGACCAGCAGGAGGCCCCGGCTGACCCATGCAGCAATAACTTGGGATCTTTATCTGAACGTAGCAACTGCAGAAGGCCTAAGAAGGGTGCATGGTTTCTGGACCTATCCCGCCGGGTCATCGGGTCATCTCGCGTCTTGTATAAGGGATGAGACGGCCTCAGCTTTCAATGGTATCCGTAGCACCTTTGTCAATGAGTCTCTGGAATTGTTAGGGAGCATTAATTGGGAGAATAGCACAATATGGTAGATGTATCGATTTTCATAGATCTTTAAATGCTTATTATAAAGAGACGATGTAAAGAAAAAAAAAAAACATTTACTGGAAAAATAAAAAGTATTAGCATACTAACATTAATTAGCCTTTTCTTGATCGTATTGATCATTCTTCACAAATTTATGCAGTTCGGTTTCTGGTTTTCATTGCTAAGGCTTCGATTCCGAGTTAGTTGGACTCAAGGTTACCCATATTAATAACGATATCCCACGGTACATTAATGTGTGCAACAAAAAACTGCATATTTGGAGTTTTTATGGAATAACATGCAATTTTTGAATGCTTAAAGCAGTAAGAAATGCTTAGCACAGTAAATATTGTGCAGTTTTCGCCTTTTAAATTTGGACAGGCTTGAGCTGTTAAAATGTAATGAAGGGTGTGGTATTTAATTCGCTATTGATTAATGGACTTGTTTAAGACCACCCAACCAAGAATTTCGACCCCTGAGCAAACAGGAGTTTTTGTAGTGGTTGGAAAAAACTGAAACTCATAATCAGGCCTAAGCCCCGTTATGTGGTTTTCGTAGCCCAAGTACTGCTGGGAAGAACTTGCAGCTCATATGCGGTTTAATTCACAAGGCTGAGAAAAATACCACTCTAGGGCTTCTTTGAGCTTTTCCGCTGGTGTCCGCAAGTGGCATCTAGGATTTCGGCGACAGCCTTTCATTCTCTCATGACGTAGTGCCCAGAACCTATTCCATCCTGCACTTCACGTTTGCCATGCACTTGTCTTCAATAAGCAAGACATTCCCAAGTCTTCAACAGTGATGTAGTGGACTACTAATGGCCCACTCGTTAATAAGCTGTTTTTTGTAGAAGCAAATACACAGTCTGGAAACTGCCAACCGAACCAAATCAAATCAAATCAAATCCAAATATTCTATTTTACACCCTTGGGTTCTGGGTTTGGAACAGTAACTAAGAATGACACATGGGAAAGAGAAATATATCTCATATCTCCTTTCTTCACATAAAACACTACCTAACTATATACTAAAAGTAAATTAAACTGAGCCAGAATACAAAACTCGCAAATCTTCTTCTTACCCTTAGTATCTGATCATTTTTTTCTAGACATAAACACAATATTGATCAATTACAAATGTAAATGCTTAAATCACTGGGACACTTAAGCATTCTTCAGCTTTTCCTACCAACAATACCATCACTGCGAATACTTGAATCATTGCTCACATATTCTTCTTTAGTCATGCAAGTGCATTGGCTATAGGAGAGGAGTACAACTACACAACTCTCACCACAAATCGTCCCATCATCCGCTTTGAATGCATTTTTAAACATTTTTACCACTTTTTGGGGACTTGAGAACTTAGACCACTGCTCACATCCCAGAGGAGCCTTCACCGTCACTCAATCTCCAACCTGAATTTAATGGTCTTTCATACAGTTTATTTTGTTGAAACGCACGCTTCTCTTCATCTGCAGTTCCTTCTCTCCATTCTCCCTTTCCATTGAACGTCATGCAATTATCCCAACCCATCCCCCCTTTGGCACAATTTGGTAATAGGAGACCTTCTCTTGAAACGCTCAAAGGGGGTCTTTTCCAGTGGATGAAAGAGGAGACGTACAATACATTGTGATCCATTCCAGTAATGCCACCCTTTACTCTGGCCACTTTTATACGCTCTTTCAAAGTCTTGTTCATCCACTGACCATTGGTTTCAGGATGAGAGGTTAAGCATTTCCTATGTTGCATTCCAGAAAAATAATTACCTTTCCTTCTCACAAGAACAGAACGGAGGGCCATTATCAGAGAAAATAGAATTTCGATAATGCTCTCTTAAATGTTTCTCACAAAATTTGTGCATGCCTGTGAGAGATGTGTCCTGTATATACGCAACCTCTGCCCATCTTGAGTAAAGATACATTAACACAATCAGCACATGAGATGTTCTCCATTCAAAGGTCCCACTAGATCTATTGCTACCTAATCCCATGGAAATTTTGGACGTTGGACCACCAAACAATTGAGCCCAATCTTTCTTCTTTCTTTGGTCTTCGGTCTTGACTCTGCTCATGTGACCCTCATGCGCCAAGAACAATAAAAGTTCCTCTCAAATCTTTTGGGGTAAAAGTCTTGTTCCTTCTCAACAAAAATGCCATTATCATTACTCCAGCTAGAGCGGTCACAATCTCAACAATGTTGGGAAGAGGAAACCTATTGACGGTCACTGCCCTATTGTGAGCTCGAGGATTGATGCATTAGCAGATTTCTCAATTTACAACTATTGGTGCCAACCATTTCATTGCCTCCACAGGTTCTATTACTCCTGTATTGTTGAGACATTCTAGCCTATTACCCACATAGTCTTGAACATTTAATGTGAATGTATTACTTGAGTAACAACAGGTATTGTATACTTTTTAAGTTTAATTATGGTTGTGTATCAAATAAGACAGCTCAAATAATGAAAAAATACCCATTCATACTCAGTCTCAAAGTCAGCCACATATTGCTCAATTTCTTGGAATTGCATTTGGGGATTGGCGCTGGGATTCAACATGTCCCCTAACAAACAGATGAGGCCACTCTATTATCACCTTTGTATGAAACAAATCTTACCAGCAATGTGTCTGCTTCTCTGGTTCCAAATAAGCAATAAAATACCCCCACACTTTCACGGGTGTCCTACCATATCCACCAGAATGCACATCCATTTTACACTAGTTAATCCTTCATTTAATTTTTTTTCAAATGCAGATTTACACAATGCTTGGCACAAATGCTGCATCTGGTGCTGTGCAGAACAGGGATAGTATTTACCACACTTCTAATCTGAGGGGGAATTTTTAGATGTGCTATTACACTTATTAAATACAGGCTATTTTGAGTTAATGAAACGGGAATGTGGCATTACATGTAGAATCTGTATTTACTCCACTGAATTCCACTTTTTTATGTTTTTCCAGTCAGCGTTATTACTCACCTCTGAGAATGTTCATCGAATTGCGGATGGGGCCGCAACAGCAGCGGTGCTTTTAGACCTTAGCACACCATTTGGTACAGAGTCCACAATATCCTGCTAGAACATCTGTGGAAATGTGAGATCGGGAATAAAGTCCTGCAGCGGATAACCTCCTTCCTTTCAGGTGATGACAAAACCATCTGAATCTCAACTTTTTTCATTGCAGCAGGGGGTGCCTCAGAGCTCTTCCTTTAGCCCTAAATTATTCAACCTTTATATGCACCCACCTGACGGACTTCATCCAGCATCACAGTTTTAATACTATTTCATACGCCAATGATTCTCAATTGATCATCACTCTCGGGAATCTGAGTCTGCCGCATGTTTACGGTCTTGCCTTGTGGAGGTGGCCCAATGGACCAATATGAACTGCCTTAAGCTTAACGCTAGGAAGACAGAAGTGCTTACATTTGGGAACCTGCCTTCTGTCTGGTCTTCGGCTTGGTGGCCTGAAACACTTAGTCCTCAGCCTTCCGCCAAAACAACAGTCAAGAACCTGGGTACCGTGCTTGATGCTAAGTTTACTTTTGATAACCAGATTACTGCCCAAGCTGGCAGGTGTTTTGGGATTCTAAAAGTCCTTAGCAAAATCTTCAGCTTTCTTCCTGAGGCAGCTAGGAAGACAGTGGTCTAGGCCTTGGATATTTTAAGGCTGGACTATTGTAACATTCTTTGTTTCGGAGTAACCCAATCTCGGTTGATGAGGCTTCAGCAGGTGCAGAACACGGCTGCTTTTGAATAATCCTAGGTGATCATCCTTGGGTTAACTTTGGTAAAACTGCATTGGCTGCAACTGGAAATATAGCTTGCCTTTAAATTTGTGTTTTTGTCATAAGGTCATGTGAAATTAAGGACCCCGCTACATACGTCTGTTCCTGAAACCTTACGTTTTTGTGAGGAACTTAAGATCTGCAAAATCCTTTCTGGCAGCAGTCCCCCAGGCACTTCCTAGCAGCAAAACGTTGGAATGCCCTGCCTTTGTCAATTAGTCAGGAATCCTCTGAACGGTCATACCAGAAAAAGTTAAAACACAGTTGCTCAAGTCAGCATAATAAATGGGCAGCCCCTGGATATAGGCTTTAGCAGGATAATGGCTCACTGTTACCTAGCTCTGGGACACTCCGTTTGTAGTAGCCATGCACTATTTAAATCATTATTTATATTTGAGCCAATTTTTTCATCTAGAAGAAGGTATAACCTTTTCCAATCGCATTGCCTTAAAAGACTCATTTTGATAACCAAAAGGCATAAACACTTTAAATCCATTTATACAATTCTAAACAACAAAGCCGGGGTTCAAACTGAAAAGCTGTATTCCTATTTTAATATGCAGCTAAACATCACTTACATCATAGACTTGTGCAATCTGGCTGAATCTAACAAATAAATGTGGTGGACATTTTAGGAATCCAAAAACAAAGTTCATGAAAGATTTTTTCCAAGAAGAGCAAAACCGAAAAAAATGACATTAATTGGGGATTGAATGATACAATTGAAATGTCATCTGACTTTCAAAATACAAGAAGAAATATTATATGTGCCTATACCTGTGAACTCTTCATGGCATTCACATGAGTATCCACCCTCTCGACTTCGACACAAACCATTCCGTCCACAGGGGTTGGAGTAGCACAAATCGATCTCTGTTTCACAATAGTCACCAGTAAAGCCGGGTGGACACCTGCACCTCAATCCATTGATTGGATGGATAGGACGGAAAAGAACTGTGTGTGAGCTGATGAACGGAGCAGAGCTGTCGAATTTCAAAACAGAAACACATTTCATGTAGTTCTCACAAGGCTCCCGGAGGCAGATATTATCATCAAATGGTAGGACCCGCTGGGTGGAGATCATGGTTAGAAGAGTTCTATTGAGGTAGATCTGCTCCTGGAGGTCCTCTGATGGAAAAAACTTATTCCGTACTCCACCAGGAAGCAATGCAGAGAAAGTCACATTTAAGATGTTGGTGCTGACGTCAGTATCGTTTTGGATATTGAAGACAAAGATTCCATCCTTAGTGGTAGACAGTACTGTCGCCACTCCTTCCACAAAGAGTGACAGAAGAGGAGAGAGGAATCTTTCCTGGGACATGTTTTCCAGTCGGACTGTGATGCTGTTGGTCAACATGTCATCAGTGATGATAGTTACCCGAAGGGTACAGTATGCTGTGACGCTGTGAACTCCATCTAAGGATCAAAAAGAAAAGAGCAATGTAAGATAAAAGTCAACCAAACACCAACGTTCTACAATGATCCAAGCACACAACTGAAAACTTGCTGTTACTCCCATGCCATTAACAGTAGTAAATCTAATTAAGTATGTGCACTTCTAGGATTAACAACAGAATCAGAATGTTAACACAAACATCCTTTATAGGGCAATTTTTATTAGCCCCTGACCAGGGACCAAAGGTTCTAGGCTTGGGTTTTCGTTTTACATCATTCTATTCTGGTAGCATAGTCCAATTGCTTAATTGACAACAGCCAAAATTACAACTTGTAGATGCATTATCTAATTAAATAAAGTCTCAGAGTTGAAGCACTGTGACCTCAGTGGTTTATAAACGGGTGACTTTAGGCCAATATTGCATTTACTTAGTACTTTATTTTGAGAAAAGTGTCTGTAGAACAGAAAACATTAAAATGTCGATTATTAACAGGTATCAAAAATGTTTGTCAAAATCAACAGAACAAATATTGTCAAATTAGAGTATATCGTATGCTCTAGTTTGGAGTTTCAGACACAAATAAGACAGTGTCTAGCCCCCTTCAAAGCACATTTTTCACATTCTAACCTCAATAAAGCAAGGAAAAGTTTTTGACAAAATTTCAGTGGGTACAAAATTCAGAACATGTATGTTTATATAAAAAGCTTCACATAAAAATAAGAACACCTAAATTAGAAGACAATACAGGATAATTTTTTAAGAAAATGATTCACATTCAACAACCTGATAAGAGGAGGATGCAAAGGGAAAGTAAGACATCAGGTCAGTTCAGCTACACGTGGACTAGAACAGTCCCACATAAGGAGGTGTGACCAATTTCACAATAAGGCACTGAATAAGAATCTGGGAAACCATAAATGTAATTAAATATCACCTGTTGTCAAGCAAACGATTCTAACCAATGATACACATGAAATAACTGCAAAAGAACACAAGCTAGAATCTTCTAATGGGACAGCGTCATACTCACGGGAGTGGGCCGCACTTACACTGAACAAGGTCCGCCCTCTTAGTCGCCCCTGTACATCAGATGGTGGTTTTCAATGGGCAAATAGTGAGCCTGTATTCGAAAAGAGGGGATGGTCTTTGGGGACTGGACATACCACTTTGGAAGCAGACTTTGGAGTAGATGAGACTAGTGGCGGGCACAAGGTGCAGACAGCGAGGCTACCTCATGACCCAGGTTAACGTTAGAGGGACCTCTTTCCAAACGAGCCAGGAAGCCCCAGTTTCAACAATTCATAAATCTGCGATGTCGTCCAAGGTCTACATGAACAGATGCCATGTCAGATTTTCATAATAACCATGAACCACCAAATGCAAGAGTTCTTTTTATCGTATTCTAAATTTAGAAAAGCATCTTACATGGAAGTCCTGAAAATCTGGCATGGACACTGCCTTCAGGTCCAAACGAGAAGTCTGAGTTTTGTACGGATAAAATAAGTTAAAACATCAAACAGAATATCCAACAAACCAGTGTCTGAACATGTTACATGAGATTACAAGCACTTCAGCTATTTAATTGTGTTGTAATTATCAGGTATGATGCATCAGCCCTTCCCATTTTCCTAAAACCCATACAGCACCCCCTTAAACTCCATGCATAACAGCAACTTGAGCCAAGCAAGGGCTGAAGACAGTCTTCCTGCAAGCCACAGATGTAAGTACAACCTCAGCTCTTAACTCCAGCAGGCTGCTGGAATATCGGATCTAGGAGGCAGGAGAATTATAAACTCAATTTTAATTAGAGCGCCTGTGTTATCAGTGAGGTCTCACTTGGCTGCAGAAGAGTTCCCTTCAGCATGTGCAGATATACTTATATTAGCTGATTTGTAATCTACAAACAAGTCTTCCATAAGTAATTGGAATATACGCAATTCCACTGCTACAGCAGTAATAAAAACTGATAGGCTATCTGCCTATAAACAACTACCGGAGATAAGGCTCCTATGTTATTCGGTCCCTGTATTAGCAGTGCTTAATTTGTGCCGGTGGTTTCAGGCGGGGTCCACCGGCCCTCATTTTTGGGGTCCGGCATTTATTTTCCGTCAACATACTGAAACCCAGAAAAAGCAATAGAAAGGCAGAAAAACAAAATGGGAGGGGGAAGAGAAAGATGTGAAAAGAGTGACAAAGAGAAAGCAGGGATGAGAAAGAACCAGCAAACTTCAGACAAAAAAGGAATGTAGCTTATGGTCGTGGATGAAAGGGGCATGAGGTGGAACCAAAACTAGACAGCCCGGCTATTCGGCAACTGCAACATTCGGCAGCAGTCTCCTCAAAATCTTTGGACAAATGCACATATTTTACAAATTAGGCATTCAGTACTAATTCTCCGTTGCCATGGGCTGTTCTATGGCTTATTACTCCACATATTTAAATATAAAGCACTTTCAACTCAGATGCAGTTGGAAAGGGCCATGGGGAACACTTTTGCCCTATGTCAAGGCACTGATAACTATTTTCCTTTTGACTTAAATTTCCCTAATTCCTTGCATTAGGTGAGGAAAGATTGACGGCACAGAGTAAAAATGAAAAAAAAAATAATAATAACTTAGGAGATTTTTGGGACACTATTCACAAGATTTTTGCCTGCTGGATGTGTAACCGGTGGTCAGAAAAACTGTTATTAAAAATCGGAATTCCCAAATTTATTACTCTAAAATTCACTGAAGATAGTGAGAAATCAGCAAGGTTAGCCGATTTCGACTATCTTGATTATACTAAAGGGGTGGGGAAATGGTTGTGCCATGCTCGGGGCTGGAGCGGTCCATGGAAATGTTGGGAACTCACAAATGTTCATTAAGTAATTCAGCAGAAGTCCACACTTCAAATCACTTGAAAAATGTTTGGATAAGTGTGGCTTTGAAGTCGGAATGTGCCAACACATTTCTCATTCTTCAAAGAGGTATTGGGTAAGGGATTTCTCCACCTGGAATAATATTTTTAATGTGCAGAAAGAGAATAAAAATGCAAGAGATGAAGAACTGCACCTTAATCCAAACCCTAAAATGGGGCATTTTCTGCACTGCAGGAAGTCCCACCACTGGAAAGAAAATATCACAAGGACCCACAACTCACTAAAGCACGAGATCTTTGAGTAAGCCTCTGAAGCCAAAGATCCTATCCAGGAACTTGAGATAAACCATTAGTATGGCCTTAAATCTCCTGGACCTTAGGTCAAGAGTACAAATAAACCAGACAACATCATCATACACCTCAAAAAGAAGTTTGGTGTTAAATATATGATGTAATGAGTACAATTAGCCTCCTTCTTAACCACAAAGAAGTGTTTGAAGTGAGGAGCACATTTCACTTCTTTCAGCACCAAGCAATTCCTAGTCTATGCAGCAGCTCTACTGCCTCCTGTTATGTTGATGTACTATCATTTCATCCCAGTAAAGTGCACGTAGAATACATTTCAATTGGAACATTTAATTGAAAAACCTTTCCTTGAAAAACAAAAACAGAGAAAACAGGTTCTGGAAACTGGCACAATGAAAGATAGGAAAGGGTAAAGATTTGGGTTAAGGCTGTGGTTTAATTTAGGGTTAGTATAAACGTCTGTGTAATGACTAGGCTTAAGGCAGGGGTGACATTTAGGAATAGGTCTGGGTAAAAGTTAGCCTTGGTGAGACTATTGTTAGGGTAACTCTGAGAATCAAGGTGAGAGTTAGTGTCGGGTTTAGTCTCAGTTTAACAGTTATTAGGAACGTTTCATGAAGATTTAGGAGTAGGGTTTGGGCTAGCATCTTTGGTTAGATTAAGGGATATAGTTAGGAGCAGGTTTACGTTTGGAGATAATATTGAAGAATTAGATAAACACACAAAATTATTGAGAAAAGTGATTAAAGGAGAATGAATGCAGCTTTTCAATTAAAACTATTTTCAACCAAATTGACCATTAAAATCTACAGTACAGTGTAAGGTATAGCAAGCACTGACTTTTCAATAAAATGTTTTTCATTGAAAAGATTTCTCTGAAATTAATTTTTTCAAACAAGTACACCGATTTAAAATGGCATGAATCCATTTTGTTACACTACCCAACACAAAGACAGTGGTGAAATTACATGATAAATTAACATTTGTTGTAGAACACAGCAACCAAATCATGTCTAACATAGAAAACACTTGATGCCATTGTCCACTGACTCCCTCAAAGGAGCTGTCAGAGTCCATAATAAGTCAATTACTGTAAAGAGGTAGAAAACATCAAAACCCCTTGTAGCACCAACAGCAAGTTCTGTCACACTTGTAAGGAATCACTATGAAGGGTCAAGTAAGACGTACACGCGCCGGACACATAATATACCTTTACTACTGAAAACAAATGCCCGACCACTATCAAGAGCAGTGGTAGAATACTGGAACACAAAGGTAAATCAGTACCAGAATTTAATATTCTTAATCACTGCAATTTAAAGAAATGACTGGTGATCACTAACAAGATTGTCAACATTATTGTACCAAACCATTAGAAAATATTTAAATTCACAGACATCTGACCAATTAAGAAAGAACATCTAATTCACTTCCATAGCCACTATGCAGCAATTCAAATGTTATCTTGTGATAGTACTCAGACACAAGTTTATTATCAATCATATACAATGTGGATATGATTTTGTAATCTGTTTTATGCATTCAAGTTCAACTCATTAGAAAAAAATGGAAAAATCATTGTGAACTTTTCTAAATCCTGACTTACAGACTTTGCAGGAATTTGCACCCAAACGTGGAACTTCTAAAAGGTATCTAATCTGATAATGTGCCAGGTTTTTCACAATAGAAATTGTAGGTTTTGATGGGAGCAAAAATAGTGTCTGCGGCAGGAGAGGGCAGCAATGCAAAAATGGACAAAATCTCCACAAGGCAAGAATTTTTGGAGTATTCATAAACGTATTTTAATGGCTTATCCCATCATGGAAATACTTGTACTTCTATCACAAAAAAGTTGGACTAAGTCTGTTTTCAGGAATACAGTGGAAAGTTGATGCAACCAATAAAACAATGGTGATCTATGGAAAGTCGTTTCTCACTAAGAGAAATACCTATACGGTGGAGGAAAAAATGAAAAATGGTAATGCACATTTTTGCAAAACTTGTGACCCATTTTAAGCATATAACTTTTCACTCTTGTGTTAATAAACCCACACAATATCTAGTCGGCTGATTTCGCCATTGCAATCCCTTTAATCAGTGGTGACGTCCAACCACATTTTAAATCAAATTCCACCAGACTCCCAGGCTGATCCTTCTCCTAAGTGCATTCACAACTATGAGTAATCAAATATGTGCCTTCTAGATGGACTACTTGTACTATTTTCTCAATAAGGAAGCGTTATGCCTTTTTAGCCTTTTCTACCTTGCTCAAAAAAGCTACCAATACTCTTTACCACCTAAAAAAAATAATCTTCAATCATTCAATCTTTCCCCATGGTTACATTAAATCTAGCTACATTTATAACATTGAACTATAAGTTATTTCTTCAGTACAATAAATGACAAACATTTTCAATGCAATGGGTCTCGCATTTCCTCAAGTTAGAACTATTAGCATTGTAAATTCCTAGCTGGACTTTTCTTGTCACTTAAATTGACAATGAAAATTAAAACAGTTGACATACACAAGCCAATTCAAAGTGCCACAGCTGACATGAGCGTGAGAGCTAAGGAGAGGCACAAAAGGAAAAAAAAAGGCTGTTTGCAGTCGAAAGTATCGGCAAACATGCAATTTTCCAATGTAACTGGGTTGATGGCCAAGGCAGTACCAAAAGTGTCCTAAGGAGGGACAAACGTGCAGCATTTACCAATGAGAACAAAGTGTTTTTGAAAGGCAAGCCCACGACTGAGGGATAGTGATGGACGTGCGGTGGGCGTGGTTAAAAGCCCACAAATACATTGCAACACGTCAGAGCGCTTGTGCGCTCAGCCTAACAAAAAGGTCCCATCAGGTCAGAGCAGCCCTCATTTCTCTCCTAGTCTTTCTTCAAATAGGGGGCTTCTGGTTTTTGAAGGGGAGTGACCTCTGGGCAGATTCAGTGCCAAATAAATAGCAGTAGAGGGTGTTCAATTCTGTAGGGAGCCCAACAGCTGCTACAAGTAGGAGATACCACCGAGCATCGCTGGTTTTCAGCAGAAAGGAAATTTGGCTAAGGCATGCCTTGTCCAGTCGCATCAAAAAGCCCCTGAGCTGTGCTTCACCTCATGATGCTCACATTGCTAACCCTGTACAAAGCAAGTGTGAACTTTATCCACAGTAGAACTCATTAATACTCAAATTTCAGAAAAAGACTTATGTCGTCGTTCCTTTTCAGTGGATTTTACTTCCAAAACAAATTAAATATATTTAATTTGAATTATTTAGTCTGCTCCTGTATTTTATAAGGACTATTAAAAAAAAACACACACACACACATATATATATATATATATATATTCAATTATACCCGAGAATGCGATTGTTCTTCTGACTTATACAATTAGTTTACGTTCTTTCGTACAATGTTCGAACAAACATTGCAATGCTCTGCTTTTTCAAATTCACCGAAATAGCTCATTTGTTTTCTAGGACACATTTTCATTATTTAGCAATTGTTTTTCAGTTACGTATTTTTAGATTCTTATGTCCCAGCAAGACACGTTTCTTATTTTTGTTGTTTAACCGTAGTTAAATGCGGACATGAATACAGCTGTTAAGTGGTTACATGTCTTGATTGACGGTAACTTTCAGCCAGTGTTGTTTTTTTTTCCAGCCAATAGCACTTAAGCTCTCATTATTATTCATTTGGGCCTTCGAGTTACAGCATTCTTCATCTGCTGCCGAAAAACACAGTACTTGCAGAAAGTAGCTATTATTACATGGGGCAAATTGATAAATACGTTTTAAGTATCTCAACACGTAAAAGGAAAACACTTGCAGCAGTTTCGGGGCATTTTCGAGTTCTCTTTGGTAGCGTAAACAAGCGCATTCTTCAACGTCTTGCATCCACACCCTCAGAGCAACAGCATCATCTTTTCAGCCATTTAAATCCCAACTTGCCCCCAAATCAAGACACGCTAAAGCTGTAGGCGTGCACTTTTCTAAAGAGATGCCAATTTTACTCTTCAAACGAGTGCCTTCACGGCTAGATGACAAGGCTCCGAGTAATGAGCGGCCATTGTGCGGGGCTCTCTCCACATTCCACCGCGCTTGGATCACTCTCTTTAGGTCAAGGAGAGGTTTTATTTTTGTCGCCAAGTGCCCCTTGCCGGTACTACTTCAGCGGCAAAGGAATGTGCCATGCGAGGACACCCTGCACTCAACAAAGGCCCTGAAGCGGCGGACACACAAAGGGGCACACCCACAGGCGCAGGACAACTCCCAGATAAAATACAGGACAACTAACAGAGAACAGCCGACAACGTGCAAGCGTCGAAGGACACCGGGTATAGGCCACTGCCTTCAAACACTGGGTACACAGCAAGTGCTGCCAAGCTAAGGGCATGCCACAATGAAATTAGATCAACCCAACATACAACCAAAACCCTCAGACACAGGACACCCATCAAAAGACAAACCGTAAAAGACAACCAGCAAATGATACCCTACTGTGCAAATGAGACAACCCTCAGACAATAACACACCGAGTAACATTTAGAAATTTACACCCCACAAATGACTAGATCCTCTCCAAAAGAGCAACACTCGGACACAAAACGCCCTAGGAAGGACGCATAGTTCTGGCACGACCCTCAGCTCAGAAAAAGGAGTTACAGCAAAGAGCACTATGCAGAGACACCGATAAAAGGATATTGCCCTCAAACACTCCACAAAATACATGATCCTCAGACACTGGAATCCGGTGAGACATCAGGGAAGGCACATCTAGCGAGTGGCACCCAGAAAATGGACATTGAGAGTAGCTATCACCAATGCAGCAAAATAAATGATATCAGGCCCTAATGAGTGGCTGTATTTTGCTGTACAATGGGAGGGGTTGGGGTGCAAATATCTTTGCTTCCTTTAGGGACTCTGGTGCCCTTGTTGGACATCTTGCATAAGATACAGCATTAACAGCATGAACTAAACAGCCCTGAGACACTGGACACTAAGCAGTTCCTCAGACATTGGGTTCAGGGCCGAACAGGCCATTGTGTCACTGATGTTCCCCAAGTCGGTTGCAGGCTAGGAAGCTGCTTCTAAAGTTGGATGGACTCAGTTGCATAGCCAGTGTGTCATGGACCCTAATGCGAGGAAGAAAACTGTCTCCGTGGCTGCTGTTTGAATTATACAACACAGCAATAACCAAGCTTCAGTGGGACCCTCAGGCCACTGCACCAGATGACCCAATGGAAGCTACGCCCCTGTATGGGCTGACTTGACCCACCACAAAACCCATATGCAACATTCCAGCGACCAATTTCAGGCGCTGCTCCGCCGCTAGGGCAGAGGAGCGTCACTTCCCCACCAGCAGCAGTTGTTGCAAAACTTTTACACCCAAACGATAATAAACTATGTTTATTATTGTTTTGTTGTAAATTGGGCGGGGCCACGGGCTGTGTCAAGCACTTATGTTTGGCCTGCCATCTCGGGCCGGCCAAACACACATGCGCACTGTGCTCTCTCCAGCCCGGCACTGTGTTGCTTTCCCCCCACCCCACGTGCCACCCGCCCCTGAAAAGCACCGCAAGCCACTCCTGACAATATTGCTAGGGTTAGTTTCGGGCCTCAGTCTGGCTCTGTTTGGGTTGCAGCACAACAACATCTTCCAAATGCCAGACTGGAGCCAACAGTAGCCCTCCAAGGCTGGAGTGTTAATCTGTTTTCAGTAGCAGCCTCTTCAAGGAAGCCAGGCATTTGCAAACCGGTGATAACAGCTTTGTTTACATGGCCTGTGACTCGCCAATAGAAGTGAAACTCTTAAGCATGCCGTTGGGTTGGGCATTCTCAGAAAAGGAGAGTGTGGAGTGAGCGGCGGACAAAAGCACACTTGCAGAGCCAGGCTCACTAATGAAATTCAATCAAGGAAACAGTTGGCAGCACATTACTATGGAAACAAAATAACACGCTTAACAGATATGCATTCTTCCCCATAGAATGCTTAAACTCCACTCTTCATCAAATGCTCAAAACATTTTTGCAAAATTAAACTTCATCTGCAGTCAAACATGGTGACTTTAGGGTGGATTTATACAACACATGATATTAAAATGGACAGACTGTGGTAACTCCTGCTCCAGATTTCACATTGGTACCCCCCTTTAAGGGCATCTTACATGCCGTAGCACAAAAATATTACCACATCACCCCCTTCCTGATGGAACTCCACTGGCTCCCCTTGGCTGGTCCACACCAACTGCAAGACCAGCTGCATCACTTACAAAGCCATCATGACCTTCACCACTGTGTAGGCATGCTCACCATCTTTGGTAGTTCTTGGCACACCTGCAGCCGGGACACTATCAGACTGAAGCTCGGACAAAAAGGAAAAACAAGGCAGCAGGCATTTTCCATCTATGCACCCTGGATATGGAATATCCCCGGACCCATCAGGATTGCACCAACACTACTCCAATTTAACAAACAATTGAAGATTCACCTCTTGGAAGAACACTACATCACAATCAATTAACAGTCCATAGTCCAGCTCCCTCTCCTATCACATACTGACTTTATGCTTGCCTTAGACCCTGCACATCTCTACCCTAATTTTTGGGTAGGTTTGCGGTATAGAAATATATTCATACATAAAGACACCCCTTGCACTGGCACGATGTTAGTTGCTTCTGACTGGCAAACTCAATAGTGCCATTTGTTATACAAATTGTAATCAACAAACATGCAAGGCAGTATGGCCAAAGCAATTTCTTCTCCATGATCATCTGCAAACCGTTCAACTATTGGATATACTGGGAACTTGGATTCAAATCCTGGTGTTCACATGTTTTAAACTCCTGAGATCTTAGGAAAATCACTTTGTGCCTAGAAACAGAAGCACATAAAATACACTTAAGAATGTGAAATGTAATTGCTGAATTCAACGATGTAAATTTAAATATGATGTATGCATTTGTGCATCCCTCCCAATACCCTAAAAATGTACAGGACTCCTAGGTGTGCAGGATGCATTGCAGGAATATTAATACTTACTTTGGTGATGCAGAATCAGGTAGATTGAATAAGATTAAATTACCTTTTCACTGTCTGAGCCCTATATACGTCATTTTCAACTTCCCAGAAGTATGTTTGTTTCAAATGCAAGTGAGAATATATTTGTTTTATCAGTTTTGCAATTTGTGTTAATATCAAAATGTGTATGCATCTTAAGATGTTTATCATGCATTTTTTTGAACCTTTAATGTCTACTGCAGTAATGCTGTTGTGTAGCGCTCCCAATCAAAATACATTTAAAAATGAAACATATTGTATTGTCCAAAATGTTGTTTGTAGACAAATAAATTGTTCAGGCAAGGCTCATCTTTGGCCCTATATTTTTTATTTATATTCCATGTGGCAGCAATTTTAAAGAAGTTTTTTTCCAAAATTAAATAGATGAGTTTGTGCATGTAAAATGAAAAGCATATAAATATTAAAAATAAAAACTAAATATACAGATATAATCACATTTAATACCAGACTGCTGAGCGCCAGTACTTTGTTTAGACAGCCCGTCCAGTCCCATGAATCCCTACTGAACGTGCCTTCAAGTAAGTACTACAGCGACGAAGAACATACGACAGTGACACAAAGATATGCCAGCATGTCCCTCGGGTCGCCTTGGGGGCGACATTCCCTGCATTCCGGCTACCGAGGGGCTATTGCAGCTGCTGCCCGCACCCACACAAAGATGGCCACAGCTGCCACTCAGAGGTCCCGCCTTGCTTTGGTGTGGGCCTGTCAGGAGGCAGACTACCCCGTCTGTCAAACAGGACTTCACAGGAGCTCCGATGACATGCATGCATGAAGGATTCCAATTTGCCAAAGCCCTCCCCACCGGCTAACCTTTGCCCTCTGCGTAAATGAGGGGACCAGGAGAACAGGTGCATTACTGGGACGGTGTAATCGAGGGACGGCGCAATTCCGATAAGGTTTCATATTGGTTTTACTTTAATTGTTCATGTAAAGTCTATTTTAAAATCTCTTCTCTCGCCGACACGAGGAGCCTAATCTGCACCAGATAAACCATAAACATATAAATCAGCAGCATAAAAGGCAAGGTTACCCTACACTAATCCAACCTCTCAGCTCCCCTCTACAAAGATGTATTTACTGCCAACACTGCCCATGGGCAAGCTGTACCTTAAATAGCAATTAAAAACACTGGCTCACGAGTGGCTGGACACAAACGACTCCTGTAAATTGAGGGAACCTTGACACACTTACTGCACAGCAGACACAAACGGAAGGCACATACAATATGTCAGAGAAACATTACTGAAAAAACAAAAACAGTTGTCAAAAACCTTAAGGGGACATATTTGATGCACACACACAGTAAAAATCAAAAACACTAGTTTGCAAAGTGGAGCGCCTCAGACGTTCTGCAGACTCTGGGCAAGCCGGGCTGCAAACGAGCTAGTTTGAGTTTAAACGGTGGTAATTTCCACAATTTACTAGGTACTAATTTAGAAGATTATAGCCGCTGTAGCGTTTGTACTTAGTGCCACGCTTAAGGAGTTAACCATCTCTCTTCATTCCACATCACCTTGTGACAAAGAACTATAACTGATAACCACTTCAGCCATTGGCTGGCTTCACTATGACGGCATGCAGCTGTTTCACAAGGAGCACATCCACACACAAAGAAGTTCTCTTAAGCACCCGCTATTACTATAGCAATGTGCGTTTTTGACGCAAAGCATTAAGCCTTTAGCCATTATTTTTTATTATTTTTTACTGGCAAAGGCCAGGCAGTTCCCATCAAGAAAATTTTACAAAAACCATGACAAAACAAGTGCTGCCAAAGCTAAAAGTCATGCTACCGGGCATATTGGCTCTGCCTAGGTTTGCTTAGTATTGTGCTTGGTCTGTGGACACTGAAAGAAAGAATGGACTGATCAGTTGAATCGTTTCTGCAAAATAATTTGTACTGAATGCTAAAAATAATTTCATGATAAAAGATGTCTGCATGTGACATTTGCTGTTGGAAGAAAAAAGAAGAAAAAAAAACGTGATAAAAAATACTGGACACTTCTGCTACCAACTTTTTCAAGTATTTTCCAAAAAAAGATATATAGCTGCCTCCAGACAGAAGGAAGATGCTGGGGTCAACGATTTAAAACAAAAGTCACGCCCAAAAAAAAAAAAAAATCAAATCAGTGAAGGCATAAAAGTCCAAATATGGCACATTTGAAGGGTAAACCCCACGTTTATAAATGATTTACATGTACATTTAATTTATGCAAAAGAATCTCATATGGAAATTCTGAAAATCTGGAGCAGATTCAGACCTTGTGATCCAACAACGGCGCCCCTGCTTTAAGAAGTTATCCGGAGTCAAAAAGCTTACCGGAATGTGTGAAAGGAACAGGAGAGAACACAGCAGAACGCCCTTGGATAATTAGCAGAAAGTTTTCGGGACTCTGCTTGCTTACCTAACCAGTGAAAGAAAACGCCAACCTGCCCACACTGAATATATAATGAAGATTATCTTTATATGGGACCTTCTTTCTTATACAGCATCCATTTTAGGACATCCTCATTCCCCACTCCTCATCTCTGCTTCTCATCCATCGTCCCTACTTCTCATACATCATCCCTACTTCTCATCGATCAAGTTGTACAGCCTTGAATTCACTGGAACCAAACACTTGCATTTCCTCTCCTCCGTCTTTACCTAGAACATGCAATGAGAAGGCTGCTTTTCTGTGAAATAGTATGCAGGCCTCTCTCATAACTCTGATTGGCTGTTGACAACCATCAGTGTGAAGGTGTGTTTCACAAAACTGAAAATGTGTTGGTATGGATGAGGAATAAGGATGATGGATGAGGTATGAGAAATAGGAATGATGGAAGATAAATGAGAAGTATGCATGAGAAGCAGGGATGAGAAATAGGAAGGATAGAAGAGAAGCAGGGATGAGAAGTAGGGATGATGGAAGAGAAGTAGGGATGATGGATGAATAGTAGGGATGAGAAGCGGGGATGGGAAGCAGGGATGAGAAGCAGGTGTGATGTATGATGGATGAGAAGTAGGGATGATGTTTGATGGAAGAGAAGCAGGGATGATGGATGAGACGTAAGGATGAGAAGTAGGGATGATGAATGAGAAGTAGGGATGATGGATGAATAGTAGGGATGAGGAGTAGAGATGATGGATGAGAAGTACGAATGATGGATGGGATGGATGATGGATGAGAAATAGGGATGATGGATGAGAAGAAGGGATGATGGATGAGAAGAAGGGATGATGGATGAGAAGAAGAGATGATGGATGAGAAGAAGGGATGATGGAAGAGAAGAAGGGATGGTGGATGAAAAGTAGGGATACTGAAAGAGAAGCAGGGATGATGGATGAGGAATAGGGATACTGGAAGAGAAGCAGGACGATGGATGAGAAGTAGGCATGACGGATGAGAAGTAGGGATGATGGATGAAAAGCAGGGTTGAAAAGTAGGGATGAGGAGTGAGGATGTCCTGAAATGGATGCTGTAGGGACCTTCTTTCTTATAGGAGAACGTGTAAATAACACACTGACAGTGTCTGTGATTCTGCACTACCACTGATATGTGTTTCCTCACAATACATTTCAATGTTTTATGATGTTTTAATTTATTGTCAGATATTGGATCTTACCAGTGTGGCCTACCAAAGACTAGAATTGTTTTCGTTTCCAAGACTGCAGAGCACCAGCTATGAAACTGCAGTCATGCCTCAGCTGCCCTCTCCCATCTGACATCTGCTGGGTCCCCCGGGTTAACTCTGCAGCAGGCTTCCACTTTGTTAATGTTTTGTCTTCGCAGCAGGTGCCTGTAAGAGGAGCCCAACTCCTGAAACGGAGGCAGAACCAACATTCCTCTCACATGACCCATTGTGACTTCATTGCTGGTTTCAGATGTTGCATCGCACTGCTGGTGCGATGAAATGTGGCCACTGAATCACTTGTCACACCAGAGCGCGACAACTAGTGATCACTAGCCCTCTGCAGCTGTTCAGATGCGCCAACCAGGGCATGAAGAAGGGATGCCCCAGCCCATGCCCTCCAACTCATGCCCTCCAGCTCATATTACAAGGACCTTCGTTGCCATGTCGTGCTAGACCGTCAGCCAGGTCTGGTCCTTTTGCCCTCAGCAGTGTGTGTTCCGGGCCTTGCAATTTTACATGTATCCCTAGAACTGCAGGGTTTAAACCACCCAGCACACAAAGTGTCACACACGGCATTTGACAACTATAGAGACTATTAAGTAGCGAGAAAAAAAAAACAATTTTGCTGCCTATGAAATATGAGCTGGAACAAATACCTTTATTTTTCTATTTATTTGTTTTTATAATAGAATACTTGTAGGTAGCTCCGGAGCGCCTGGGATCAGATATACTAAGGGCTATGTGTTAAGTCGAAGACATACCTAAAAGTAAAAAAAAAAAAAAAAAAAAAAAAAAAAAACGCTACTTGATTACAGGTCGTAAAAGCCGTAGATGAGAAAGCATAGATAAACCCGAAAGGGCATCGGTTGCTTTAGGCGTCTAACCTGTAGGTCTGCGTCCAGACAGGGGGCATAAATGCATAAATACTACTGCATTCCTTTCAGAAAACTGTTGATTGCACCGGGACACAAACGAAACAAATGGGTTGCGGCGCCTTTTCTAAACATATAGAACACATCCATCGCTAAAAATAGTTATTTTGTTTAAGACTTTATTAAAACATCCTGGTATACAAATAGCTCTTTAAAAAAAAAATACAACGGAAACATTTATTTTGCATAGTTTTTGCAGCGTATGTCCTGAAAATAACGGTCACAAGCTTACTTCCGTTTATCACATTTGTAAAAATAAATAAACCAAAAAAAGTGTACTTTTGTGTTTCTCGGTATTTAAATACAGTAGGAATGTCATGAAATCATTAATCCAATACTGCTGCCATGAATCTCACTGAAAAGGTGCTCATACTGGCGCAAATGTTTTTTTTCTTTCTTGTTAGGCACCAGTGTCAAGTTTCTGAATTAAGACATTACTGGAAAGCGAAGCGACTGAGGAACACATTGAAATCTGTAGAAGAGTGATAACAAATCCATGCTGATCCTCTCAGCCTTTTATTCTTCTGAGGTCGATAAAATGAGCAGTACAAGGTACTCGCCACCCGTCAATAGAGCCAAGACGCCCTTTGAATAAAAGTACACTCTAGACATACTTCTTACGTTTTGTTACTCCACACGGCCTCGACTGTCTGGTGATTTATTGTTGTAGGGTCATTCTTACAAGCCATGGGTAGAAGCTACCTGACACACCGAATCTCAGCCACAAAAAAAGAGCAAACCAATGATTAATTCAGTTAAACCTTAGTTTCATCGTGTAAATTGTCTGTACAGGGACAATCCTGTTTTAAGGATCGGGTGAATGCCGGTTGCCTAATTTTCCTCATTGAGTTTTTATTTTAATAAACATTGAGTAGATTCTTAAATGTTTACCCAGAAGTGCAATGGGACCTTGACAAGACTCTATACAAATGCAGCTGCAAAATACTAACAAGCGTTTGCAATGCAATAGGTCTCACGTTTGCTCGAGTTAGAGCTATTAGTGTTGTAAACTCCTAACCTGACTTTTCTTGCCACATAAACTGAAAAGTAAAACGGTTTCACATAAGCGAGCCGATGGCTGCCATGACCGCAAAGCAAGCCCACAAAAGGAAGCAGAAGTTCACTCGCAGAAAAACGTATCCGCAAAAGTGCAATTAACCATGTAAATAGCAAAAGTTCAATTATCCATTTGACCGGCAAAAGTGCAAATATCCATGTAACAGGGTCGATGTCATGCAAAGCGCTCTACTACTGCCCAGCGAGATTGCGCTGCCTACGAAATAAAGAGAAAAAGTAATGCAGAAACCATACTGAAAACATGAAGCCTCGTATGTTTTTAGTAGTTGGCTGGTGCGCCCGAGGCAGGCTAAACACTGGAAGAGGCATGACGTATGCATGCCTTTCACTAAAGAAATCAAGCAAATTTTAAAAGAAAAGCCCACGAACCAACCAAACTGATGGGCGTGGTTACAAGCCCATAGAGAGATTACACCAGGGACAGAGCGCTTTGCACTCGACCCTAAAAAGGGATTTTTTGTCTTAAGGAGACGCTATGCCTCATATATTGTGTGCTATGAGACTGTTACACCCTAAACGCACACCTACTCCAATCTTTCTTTTGGCAACTGTACATATGCATCGAGGGTGGGTATGGGCGATGGGAATGTTTGAGACTGCTCACAAAGTTCCTTTGTGGGTGTCCCCAGCAGTCTCAAAGGCTGTCCCTTGCCGCCCCAGGGAACTTATTTTTTCCCACTAGTATCCTACAAAGGTTCATTTTCCAATGTTGGATAGGAGAATTTAAAATTGAGAAATTCTGCAAATCCTGCTTTAGTCCAACGGATCTGTGATAGTAAATTACACTTTTTCCCGACTGCACTTAATCGGCACCTACAATGAATCCAGTGGTGCATCATAAAATGATTGGTCGACTGCATAAAGTTTCGAGGGGCCCCCGAGACTGCCATCCGTCACAGACATTCATACTCTTGATGGTGCCGGGGGCACCAGAAAGATGCGGATGCAGGGACCTGTGGTACGCCCCTGAATGTATCAAGCCCTGTAATTTACACACCAGCGATACTGTGGTTTGTGTACAAAAGAAATTCGGTAATGGAACTTGATCAAAATTACAGTTGATAGCTCGAGAATAAAGAACGTTATTTGAAATAAAAAGTATTCAAACAGAATAGTTCGATCAGGAGTAACCCTAAACCACAAAGAAGTCGTGCAGCGACCTCAGAAGTCATTGCAAGGAACTTCCAAAGCTGTGCTCACACCACGGCTGTGATTTTTAGGCTCACGCAAGCCATTCCTACAAAGCGTGACCCAACCTGCACACAGGCCGAGCCCCACGCTCACTGTCGAGTAAATACAGCACCCGGCGAGAAAAGCTGCGTGGCATCAGTAAGCTGTAACTTCCAAAGGCGAGTGAATCACCGCAGAGTCATCACAGGAGGATGAGGAGAGGGGCAGGCAGACGGGCCCCCCAGGGCCAGGATATCGTGGCCCACTCAGCCCAGCCATGACTTACTGATGAGCAAGCACAGGCAGGAGCCTCCCTCCGAAGCAAGAGCTAATCACTCACTAACTGACAGAAAACAGTACGACAGCGCGGAGGGGTAATGCAGCCACTGCAGAGAAATGTGGAACCGAGAGGTCTGAGCTTCATATCCCATCAGGACCACTTTAGCCCCTTGATAGATCAGTATCATTGAATACGGTAATACCGACAATTTTAAACAGTGCCTTGAAAATAAGCAAATCGTGAAGAGTGATACAAGTGCTGTTAAGCACTCGGAGGGTATTTTTCACCTTCGGGTACTTGCACTTTTTCTAAACGTTCTGGGTTCCATCGCAGAAGCCCCACACAGTCAGTGCTTTAAATGGGCAAGTACTGTCTGCCACTGAGTACCTGCGCTTTTTTTTTTTTATCTGAAAGGGAGAGTACCTGCAATTCTCAGCAGCAAACATGTACTCTAAAACGTGAGTACCGGCACCTCTATACTAGCATTTAAAGCACTGCAAATAGTCCAGGAGTACGGCTACCTCACGAGGCAACATAGAAATCCTATTGATCATGCACCATCCTACTATAGAACACCCGCCGTTAGTCGATCCACGCCTAAAGAGTTCCCATGTGTACTCCTCCTCTCGCCACCGCCTCTCCCACCCACAGATCTACCCCATCTCCTGTAGCCCAGCCCTTCTTGCAAGCTTCACAATTTCCCTCGCCAAGGAAGTCGCCCACCCCTGATGCTCTACACATACACAGCATTATCAATTAAAGTGCTTTTTATGAGTGAATTTAGGCACAAATTAACCCTATTGATATGAATCCCTGCCGTTTCAGAGATAACTTAGTCCACAACCAAATAAAAAATCTCAACAGGAAGATAAGTGGGTTTCCATTGGAATACTGCATATGGGCCAGCAAGAGAGGACCAGTGACAGTCCGTCTTACTTCACCAGGCCAAGGGCACCGCTCGCGCCTCTATCACTTTCCCTGGCTCCCCGAGTACCATTGCTGCAAGTACAGGGTGCTTGAAGGGAGAGAGAAAGAGGGGAAGGGAAGGGAAAGTAGAGAACAAGTGGTCTGAGCGGAAGAGGAGAGAATGAAAGGATAGTTGGGGAGAGGTCCCGCAAGGTGACAATGGCAGGGGGGGGCTAGATTGAGCATTTTTGTCAGGGGAACCATGCCTCCACCACAGGTTCACAAAATCCATTCATACACGGAGACATGCACAACAGTTCTCTGGTTGTTTGTACAGATCTCCAAGTTGGGTAAACACAACCATACAACCACACTCATCTTCAGTAGATTTGATATAAATGTTGCTTTAAGAAGAAATTAAGCCTACGCCTGCACTCCTATTGCAAGAAAAGGCGTGCTTCAACGTGTCAACACATCTGTTATAGTCCAAAATTCTAAAGAATTCTTCAGCTTCCCTGTGTTGAAGCTAGAAGACTTAAGTAGCATTTCTTTTTATTACTCTTTGAGTGCTGAATACAACAATCACAAGCTTCAAGGTGTCCAGCTAGTTTTTACAAAGTTTCAGATGCAGCCTTGTACACTTGGTGCATCAATGCTTGTAACTTTTTTTTTTAAATACATTTTTTATTTGATGGTTTATCATAACATTGTCAAATAACCATAATAATAGGCACAGGGGATAGTTACACAATGTAGAAGCAGACTTACCACAGCAAGTCCACATAGCAAAGTGATACAGATATAGTGGCGTAGCTATACAATAAGTAGCTAGTACAATACGACATCTCCTCGTTGTCTTCTTAGGTACATAGTTTCAGACCAGTGACCACTTTGCACAGAGGGCACGGCGGGCCCCAGCTTAATCTGTCAGGCCTAGGCCATAATAGTTTATCCAACTATCCCACACACTGTGAAATTGTTTGGGGCAGCCCCTACTTTGATCAATGACCTTGTCTGCAGACCATCCAGGGATCCATCCCCTGTCTCCATTCATGAATTGTGTGTACTTCTGCTGCACCCCATCGACTGGCTACACCCCGTTTAGCTATGACCAGCCCCAATGTGGTGAATATGGCAATGTTGATAACTTTTGATCAGCTGTGGCAAGTTTACATATTTGTGTAAAAACCAGTGGATGCCACAAATTTAGATGAAACATTTTAACGTAACCCATTTACAGTCACCAAAAACAAAGTGAGGTTTTCTAGCAGGTCTGTAACATTGTGGTAATGTAATCATTGTAATTAGGTTATACAACCGATCAAATTAAAATTATATAGAGGGTATAACATTAAAAAAACAGAAGCACAAAAGCTTTGTTAACATCAGTAGACCTGGCTTCTAACAGAATGTACCTCTTTAATCAATGGTGAGTTTAAATACTCAATAAATCATCATAAATGTACTCTGTCACTCACCCTTGCATTCAACAACACATCCATTAATCGGACTCATTATATTTACTCACTTACCAATCTACATTAAAACACACACACAGACTCAACAAGGATATACAATATCAATTAAAAAGAATAAACCTAGAAAAAAATAAAATGCAACACAATTTAGAAGCAAATCGTCTGCCATGATGGACATGTACAGAAATGATACACTGTCCACAATATCATTCCAAGATGGCTGATTAGTGAAGGGTGCAGTGGTCAGCCATCTCTGAATGATTAACTGTATGTTATACTTCTGTTCAACTGATACTAGATGGCCGAAACAATGCTTCTTAACATGCCCATTTTGAAATAGTTAAACAATGATACACTAAGGACAGTCATTCAAAGCTAAGCTCCCAGTGCAGAAATAGAGGCTACACAGGATGCAGGAAACTGCCGATGAAATGAGCAGCAATCAAGTGGCCCTGTTGGACTGTCTGGGCAGTGTAGGGCGCTCTAAGAAAATATAAAATGAAAAAAGGGAGAAGGACCGAAATGGCCACCAGCGCAGATATTGAAGTGCACTCATTGCCAGGTGGATGTGCATAAGTCAACAGGGCAAATGTTACCCACAGAGCTAAAGACAGACATAGGCAAATCAAATACTGCACCTGCCAAGCCACCCTAAGAGGGTCTGGCCAGAATTATCACAGAGCAAATCTTCTACATCCGGGGACTATCTAATGAAGTAACCATCACAAAATCCTTGCTTTCTTCGGTAATTTGTTGGATCCAAAGCAACATGCCTGTCTACAGGCATTCACAGTCTATAATCAACCCAACCTCAAAGGGATACTGGCACTAACATGAGTTTTTCAAAATAAGTAAGTCAGCCATACTTGCAACTTTTCATAACAAACAGGTCGGGCCAACAGCCCTGATCAATTAACTCAGTTCTCCTTTGTTGAGCTTAAGCTTTCCTAACACACAAAGGTTGCTTTCAATGAAATAAACAACTTCTACCCAATCAAACTCTGTACTCCAGTTAATCAGCAATTTCGTGGATCCAAAGCCCCCCTCAGCAGTGCTCCTTCAAGCTCCTTTTCTCCCAATCACTAAAAGTCATACAATAGCTGCAACGTAAAGTCAGATCTAATTTTTTTTAATTTCAATACACACTGTAATCTTTTTAATATAATACATCTATAAAGTATGTTTCCAATAGCTTTTAAAACGATGTCACCACTATTCAAAAGTCAGCAAGAAGAAATTTATCAACCAACTGATCTTATTTCATGCCCTGCTGAGTACGGCTGAGGTAGAGTCAATCACCTGTCGGAGAGAATTCTTCTTTAGTGCAAAGGCATTTGATGGCTGCTATGTTACCATCAAATCTCAGAATTTCATAGAAACTATCCCACGACTTGCATAAGAGGGAAATGCCCCCCTAATTATCTAAAGAAAACACAGCCAGGTGCCATCAGCGGTGGACAGATTTCACCCTTAACTTAACACACAGGTGGAATCTTTGCCATGCCCACCTTCACAGGGCAGCATCCATTCTGAAAAGCAGGAACAGCAACTTTGGTGTTTGCACAATGAGTAAAGGCACTGCAAATACCTCTGATGGTATCTGAAAAGCCAATAAATTCACAAGACACAAACTTCAAAGTCTGTGGTTTTGCCAGAGTGGTGAGAGGGTGAAAAGAGTAGAGGAAGGTAGTGGGACAGATCTGAAAATAATAGCCTGTTGCTACCCTGTGAAACAGGATCAGCAGGGCCACTCCTATTTGCTTTCAACCGCCATAAATATATTTTTTTAATTAATACTCCTTCTTGCCTGTCCAGCTTAAGGAAGGTGATCACTGTTACTGCGTCTCAGGTTGGGACTGCAAATTCACAAGAACTGCCAGCTCCCCAAATGAACACCTGCGCAAAGATGTTTTAAGGCAAAGTGGGCAATTGCCCAGGGCCCCCACTTTCCTGAGGTGCCCTGTGAAAGCGAACTTTGTTTTTATTTGATCTCTATTTTATTTCTCAGTCTCTAAACCTCTCTCCCTCTGCCTACCTCTACCCTTGACTCACTCTTATTCCCTACTGTTATCTTAAGGATTTTTGGGGCCCTGAGAAAGATTTTAACTGTTGGGTGACTCTGTTGAAGTTTAGCATATAACCCATCACTGTTTCGAATCACAGAGGGCATGAATTATCAAGAAACAAGTAATAAAATTCAAATTTGTCCCATGCAGGTGCCCTCAAAATACATCCCACCTGTGGCCCCCAAAAACCTTCAGATGACGCTGACATGTGTGCATTGATCAACAAAGGGAAAATGACCCGTGGGAAACACTCTATAGGAAAGATATCCAGGCCTAGTCCACCAGAGCTTGACCCACACCCGAATTGGAGGATTACCAGTTACTCTGTAAAGGGCTCTTACATAAAATCATTTTTTGTAAGTGTATCCCAAGTGGATATCCTATCTGTCAGGGCTCCTGCTCTCCAGGACCAAGGCTGCAAACCACTAACATGCAACATTTCTCATTGACCCTACTGTATCAAAGTACTCCTCAGTAACTATATACAACCAAGAATCGTACGTGTATAGGCATGTGTTGCATACATGATTGAGGTATGCAACTATGAAATGGCAGCGTCTTTGGTCTTACCTCGCGATTGCTCAAGGGAATAAAGAAGACCATCCTACTTTATAGAGGAAAGGGTGGCCATGTTTTTAGGATTTGCACAGGAGGCATTTCCATTCAGCTACACTGCATCCTAATCATTAATAAAAAACAATGATTATCCAGAAATTCTGGTGTCGCACCCCTGTTTATGGTGCACTGGTACTGGCACCACTGGAATAGGAGAATAGCCGGCAACTGATTATTTTCAATTTTGCACCAAAATGCCATCTTTTAGCCACAGGGCAAGCAGACAGTGACAAAAGAGCGGGCGCAGGTGCATTGCAGGTTCAAATGAGAAGTCTTTGTTACACTTCAAATAGCCCTCCATGTTTATAACACACGCGCACTCTTTGGACAAAGCCTGTTCCACGACATCCAATGACATGAGAAATTACCATGCACGTGTAGCGGTATATTTAAGAGTGGAAGTCTAAGCTGGCAATACCGCTTTGTGTGTTAAGTGCTTGCTACCGACATCTGGTGCTATTTTAAGTAACAAATTTAAATCTGAACAATACCACGTCAAACTATCATTCTTTCAAAGATGATAAATTCAGAAGCATTAATCTCACTAACAGTCACACTAAATGGAGGAAGCGCTTAGAAATGTGCAAGCTGCGACATTATGCATTACATAAAAACAAATTATCATCATCAAACAAGCCAACATAAATGTGTATGTTAAAAGTGGGCCTGGGGGACCAACGTGCATTCAAGAGTAGATATGTATTGTATTGTTTATGGGCCGAGAGATTATTTCACAGATTTTAGGTGAATTTTAAATAATATACAATCTGCACTGCCTTGCAGAGAATAGTCAAAAGCACGCCATCACCTGCGAGGGATTTTCAACGAGGCTCTTTCACTCCAGAAACAAAAGAAATCCCGCAAAGCTAAGTTGATTTTCTGAATGTAAAATGTACATTCTTTAAAAACTGCAACCTCAAAAGTAAAAAAACACATTTCAGCTAGGTATTTCTAGTTTACCAGCGGTTCTCCCTAATGAAATACCAGCCATAGAATCAGGGTTACTATTTGGCTCCTTGTCAGAACATTGCTTCCAGTTCTCGGCTTTCATTTAGAACATCAGTGCATTCTGGGGCTTGTAGTCTCAGTTTAGCACAATTGAGCCCACCGAACTATCACAACAGAAAACAACGATGTGTAAAAGGAAAGGCCGCGACTTGGAACGTTTTCTCCATGCAGCATCAGAGCTCTCATGAGCTACTGGTGCTTGTGACTGGGAAACTTGGAAGCTATTTAACATGAAGTCTTATGGTGAACCACACACTGTACCACCTGACACTCGAACCCAATTGAATTATGCACGGTGAGACCCCGGGAGTGATAAGCTGTGCTATAGAATAATTTGATAGATTGATTGATTGTTGGGCCAGGTAGGTCCAGGAAAACTGGGTCCATGCACAGCCACACACATTGCCAGTACTGCATAGAGGACGGTGGTAGAATGGCTAACGTGTGCATGCATATCACGAGTTACCATCCAAGAACCACCACATCATAGGCAACAGAGATCTGTCTCTGTAGTGGGCCGTCACCCGATTGAATATTTCTCCAGGGTCTCCCAGACATGGATAGAAATGATGAAAGTATAGTGTGGCTATCCAGTGCTGGACGAAGATGAGCTGATCACTGTCAGAATTTTAGGAAAACTCATGCCGTCAGTCACTTCCATTTACATCCAAAGCATCTCATGTGACTATCCCGAAAATCTGACGTGGATCCAGCCCACATTGATCCTTGATGAACACGTCTGTGGTGGGTCTTAAAGTATTCTCATCTTTTCCATTTTTCTGCAAGTCTAAGCAAGTAACATCTGATCCTTCTGTAGGAGTCCATCCTCAATCCTCCTCGTCAATTTAATGTTTGCTTTAAGGAATGAGAAGTGTAACAATGACTGGAGACAGATTACAATAGCTGCGTGTTAATATCATGAAATTAAATAAGGCTCTGTCTATATATAGTCTCTCTATATTTAGATTATATATAAATGAACATAAAATGTTAGTCTGACTCTAATTTAACCAGTTGCAAATAGTTTCTACTGGATCCACCAAGTAGCATATATGTTGTTGGATCATCTAAGTAAGGACTGGGGATGGAACTGGCATGGGAGCGGTTTGCGCTGGCTTCTACTGGTTGGGTTACCACTTTACTTGAAAATACAGGCACATCAGGTTAGATTACATTGGTGCAAACATTCAGCGAATTCTCCTTTGCATCTTTCTGCTGCTTGTAAAGTAAGTAATTGAGCAAACAGAATTTGCAACATACCATTTATTATAACCATTCCTGCATCAAAACGAAATTCAGAAAACAGAAGAATAAAAATTGCTTAAGTCCCTTTTCCTGCCACGAATCATTTTTCATTACAATCACATTTTGACAAAGAAAAACTCGATCCATGGAAACTCTTTCTTATAAAAATAAGCAAGTAAAGTTAGCACTGTTTATGCCACAAACGCAATACGCACAGTAAAATGTTTCCCTCAAAAGTAGTTTCATAATCAAGTTTGAAAAGATATAACTATCTGTACACAATTCCATATAGTGTACAAACAGAAACGGGAAAACAGACAGTTTTCCCAGGTGTGAAAATCTGTCGCTAAGATGCACTGGAGCAAACACCCCGCACCCAAGGAGCGCGTGCTCCGATCTGTTGTCTCGTGCACACCGCCATCGTGTCCAGAAGCCATGCTGCACGCTGGACCCAGAACAGTGATTCAGTAACGGGACACCTGGAATTTCCCCTGGGAAACCCTGGGATACCGAGCTTTTTAGGCGCCGGATGTTGGGAACAATTACAGAAGAGAGATCGATGCAAATCGAGTTCAGTGGGAACAGAGGGTGCAAGTGGAGACCAGAGGAAATATAACGATGTAGAAAAGAGAAAATATTAGCGTCGGGCCTCAGCTTCAACACTGGAAATAACAGAGTGGCTTTTTGGGTTACCCAAGGTACTTACTGAATATGTGAACAGCAGTAATGGGGTAAGGCAGAACAGATGCATTTATCGCCAGAATTTAAAAGCAAGGGGGAGAGACTTGTCACCCCCAGTTCAAGGGAAGGCTGCGGGCAGTCGGGGGTAAGCGCAGTGGTGCAGGCAGGTTAAGGTTAGCTACTGGCCAATACTACGGGTTACTATTTCTTCTGAGAATTCTGCTTTCTCTGGTGATTATTTTACTCCATTAACACCCACAAACAGTTGTGTGCGGCAGGTCAAAGTCGAGAGCTCCAATAAAGGCGCCGCACCCACAGGAGCACCTATCTACACAAACCCAGAGCGCTACTGGCATTCACAGGAGGCCACAAAAGCAGGTAAGCCAGAGACAACACGGAAGGATAAGGAGGTGCACACACAGGTGTTTCCTCACAAAGGACTAGTATTGACTGTTTGCATAAGAGTGCAGCCAACAACCGAAACCCCAAACCCAGTCACTGTGTGTGTTACTACAACGGCTGTCAAGGCCAGGCAGTGGACAATCACACACCATAAATCACTTCAGGCAAGCAGCCAGCAAAGGCACAAGCAAGTGGAACAAGCAAGGCGCGTTTAGAGGTGGACATTCAGCCTCTCGCTGGTAGCAATTTTTCTAAGTAAGATTTTTAAGGAAAGATGCGCATTTGCCCTTCCCCTCTACTGGCAGTGCACAGGTGTTGTTACAATTGAAACGAAACAACTCCTTTACTGATTGAGGTGGGAAGGTATACTGTTCAAACGAGTTTATATGTAAATCAGTCTTAACCCTGTTCCCCATGAAAACAGTCCAGCCAAAACTGCCAGACCCTCCCTGAACTGGAAACAGGCATCCTGGGATCGGTTTCGGGGTATCACCCCTCATCAGCCAGGTTAGCTTGAATCCAGTGGCGCAGCGAGCCAGGGACCCACGTCTGGGAATACCCTTCCCACTCAGAGTGACAAAAGCAAAAAGAAGAGATGATGGATGGAATACTAAACAATGCAAACATTCACTCCAAGTCACACATCCATGTTTAGTCCATTACTTTTTGTTCATCACGCCACCCTAGTTTGGACCCAGCCATATGCAAATCAGTCTCAACCCTGCTCCCCATGGGAACAGTCCAGCCCAAATTGCCAGGTCAGTCTGTGACCTGGGGTGAATGTTTGATTTGTTCTGCATTCCATCCATCATCTGTTCTTCTTTCATTTGTCACCCTAAGTGGGAAGGGTATGCCCAGACATGGGTCCCATGCTCACTATGCCACCAGATTCAAGCCACCCTGGCTGATGAGGCGCGATACCCAGAAACTGGTCCCAGAATGCTTGTTTCTGGTCCAGGGAGGACCTAGCCTGGCAGTTCAGGGTGGACTGTTCCCATTGGAGCAGGGATAAGACTGATCTACACATGGCTGGGTCCAAACTGGGATGACATCGTAAGCAAAAAAACTGATGGATTTAACCCATATATGTGACTGTGGGTGAATGTTTGATTTTTTCCACATTCCATCCATCATCTGTTCTTTTTGTCCCTGTCCAAGGAAACCACACGTCCCGTCACAGGACTCCACAAATTGTATCCTCAATTTAAAAAAATGCATCACTCTATGAGATGTAACTTCACCATCCGCAGATGTCAACGATCCATCGGTGCACAACAAAGTGAAAGTTACTAGGGGAGTAACCCGGGGCCTTTAGAGCACCTACCATCTTTCAGGAGTACCAATTAGCAATGGTTACCTTCTTAATTAGACACACGCAGATAGCTAGAGAGGTAGCCCCATTAAACATTTTTTGGGGTGAGGCAAGACTGAAAAGCTGGCTGCTCAATATATTTTACAATGAGGAGGATGTGGATCAACTTTTTTGGGTTGTATTTTTTTAGAAAGTGACATTCACTCAGGTAGCGACACCTAAACTAGGCACCCTTTCGGATCATATCTTAGGCATTTGTTGTTTTAAAAAACACAAACACACAATGTAGGGGTGGCTATTAGGTTTTCCTCTAAAACTGTGCTTTGAAAACTCTGGTGTCTAACTGGTAACTTGCAATGTGCAGTTGAGCGAGTGTAAAGACCAAATGGGATAGATTCAGAAACCATTGTAAACACGAAGAAGCTCAAGGATTCTCATAAAAAAAACATTATTTCCTAAATGTGAAATTTTTTATTCACTTTTGTCAAATTACATTTTATTTACTATTTTAGATTTTTATGATACTCCCTATAAATTATGTAGAGCTAGCTTAAAGGAGAACTCGGCTGTTTTTTGGGAGGGCAAGAGCATCTAGAAAATGAGGTGCTGTGCACAGAACTGCAGGGTGCATAGGGGTTGTTGAGGTCGGATTATACAAACCTAAGTCTGATGCTAGCGAGGAAAAATGTAATTGGGACGGCGCAGTAACGTTATTTTTTTAACACAATATACTCTGCACACTAATTTTACATTGTAGAACACTTTCTCAGGTTTCAGCAAATATATATATGCGAGCTGCTCTCATACCTTATGCGACTAAATCAAATTGAGATGGTGCCTGGGCCAATGCAAACAATATGATGCCAATAAGTCAGATGTCTGGAACGAGGCTCATATAAGCTAACGATGCTCAATGGTCAACAGCTCACCGGGCCAGCGGTGCTGCTCAACTAGCCCAGGGCTGCTGTTTGTGCTGATGCGCTGCTCAGGGGCTGATGCTCATCCACCCAAAGTTGCTGTAGTTCACTGATGGACCCGGTGGTCTGTCACACAGGCTCGCTGCTCAGATACGAAAGTGATGCCAGTCTGCACTTTGTAGACGTAGGCAGAGCGTGATTACCAATGAAGTGCGCAGACCTCAGGTCTACAATGTAAAGCACGCATCGCTCACACACAACTCATTTTAATGTGACTTTACCAGTCATTTTGTTTTAAAATTACATATAATTTCGGGATTTCCACCCTGGAAAGGCCAACGGGTAGCAGTGATGATTCCCACTCCCCGTTGAAAACCAATACCTCGTTTATCAAATACATAATCATTCTGTAGAAAAGGAATTTGCGAAATGATTTTCCTGAAGGGTGTTTAAAAATCTCATAATGCTACAACGTACATTTCTTTTTTTTGTTTAATCTAAAGGGTAATAAAGGCATCGAAAATACACGCCAAATATTATTCCCAGACCTAAAGAGACCATTAAATTTAATGGCCTGGCTCGGATTTCTGGAAGCACAATCCAACTTTGACTGCTTTTAAGTAATGTGAAGGAGCTTTTATAGCTGGGGCTGAGGTAAAGAACTCCTTCACATTATCTACTTAAACTCATGAAGCATGTCCTGAACGCGATGATCAAGACTTTTCAAATCCAAGGATTTTATTTCCCTCAAACGCAACCGGCTCATGGCAAGTACTGCGAAGACACTACGACAACCCGCCCTTTTGGGGCATTTGTTGGTCTGGCGTCACGCACACCAGGGCAGGCTTACGCTGCGTGCATTCGCCGTGCTCGCCCTTTGCCTTCGCATGCTTCACTTAATTGTCTTGAAATGACAACTTCTGAGAGGCTTTCGCCTCGCGCACGCTGCACGTGGCACAGCTTGGAGCCGACGGAACTAATCCCCTGTCTTCACAAAGCCGGCCCTGGGCAGAGAGGGAGGCCCACATAGCGCCTCTGCAAGAGAAATCACAACGCGCCAGGGGCATCTTGTGACAGTCAAGCACATGCAGCACCTGCCAAAGTTGTGTAATTCCTTGGGGGGGGGGGGTAAGCAGGCCTACAAGTAAAGGCCACTGAAGGAGTTGTGCTTGTAAAGTTGTCAGAAATCCAATTAATGCATGGTGCGTTACAGCGAAGGCTATAATACGTATATCCATTTACATAGGTAAATATAATTCTTGCTTGTTAACAAAAAGGCTAAGTCCCACCTTTTGGAGGGACACCTGCCCAGACCAAAGAGAAAAAGCCATGTTTGTAATAGGGCCGCCAACACAACAATAGGAATCCTCTGCCCCTGCGCCCATTTTTGTTGTACTATAGAGTTTTGAATCATCCCTTCTCAGTCATAACCCCTATCAGCCCTTTACAGCTTGTGCTGCACTAATTTCTCCCTAGCTAGACTCATTCTAGAAACACGAACAAACACCAGCTATGCATTTTCATTTTTAATATCGAGGTTTAATGGGTGCAGCAGTGGTGTAACAAAGTCCCCCGCAACCCCATTGTGCGGGAGGCCCCTTTCCCCAAGCTCCAAGGGGCTTACTCGGCCAGTAGCCTGGCCTGAGGGCTCCTGAGAGTTCGGAGGGAGCCCCCTCTGTGTACTTTGAAGCCCCCCCCTGCCCCCTCAAGTTTCGTTACATCAGAGGGGTGCAGAAATAAGTGGGTTACAGTTTCCTACACATCAGTTCCTTCCCTTTGTTTTGCATACTTTTTAGGTCGAGCCTAGGCAGCACGCATGCACTGTTTACAAGGCATGCTGTATTCAGTCCATGGGTTTAACCACACCCACTATTGCCATTCGTTCTATGCTGTGCCGGTCTTAAATGCTTCCTTTTTATTGGTGCATTTTAATAAATGTCCCCCTTTGAGTGCTTAGCTCTCTCCCAGGCAATTTCACTCAGTGAACTGTTTTGTTGGACATCACACTATGCTCATGCTTCCTCCCGTCACAGCATGTGATAGCCCCTCCTCCCTCCTGAGCACTGCAGCCTTAGAGTTCTTTTGGTTGTCCACAGCAATGCGTTCACTCCACACCAGTGAAAATCCTGTTTAGAAAGGCAACAAAAGTCTCCGGTTTCATTTGTGATGGCGCTTTGTTCTTGGATATCTCTCTACCCCTCTTCGCCACCTCTTCCCCCCTCTCTCTACCTCGCTACACCTCTACCTCACTACACCTCCATTTACCACCTCTTTCTCTCTACACTGAGCCCTCTCTATACCCCCACTCTCCCTACCCTCTATCTCTACCCCTCTACATCACTCTCTACCCTTCTCTCTACCTCTCTCATGTCTTCAGGTGCTTATTGATTCTGACACAGTGGGCAGTTGTCTCATTCACAAACCATATTGGTAGTCTAATACAAGGAGCCGACTAATGCTCTTAACACAGCCCACAACTGTCCTTTTATATTTTCAATGCATGTGTGTATGGCGTCACAACATGTAAGGGTGTTTTTTCACTTGTAGTGGCAACGTGAGATGTTAAATAATAAAACAGAAACGCAAAAATAGTGCATTGACATCCAAAGTGCAAGACCTATGGGTTATGCGCCAATGCTGGATTCCAATTGGTGCTTGCCCACGTAGTATCCAGAATTGATTAGGCTAATGTATCACACACAAGATACCTCCATTTTGGCTGAGAAGTTTGCAGGTATGACAGAATGTAGCAGTATAGCTGCTACCTACTATGCAAAGCTGAGTGTGTAAATTTCATTTCTTCTCAAAAGCCTACACTGGCTGGCTGTCGCAAATAATTCATTTGCAAATATACTAATGATGGCACCATGCTTCTTAAACTCTATGCCAATACAAATAACCTTCTTATCAGAAAACCACAGCAGGCTAAAGAGCATTCTCAGTTCAGGCCCTCACTCTCAGGAATAAGCCATCCAAGGAACTCAGACTAGTCTAGGGCCCTCAAAGATTTCATAAAATAAACACTTAGATGATATACCTAAAGAAACTTCACAAGACTCCATGAGATACAGCCACTATAGACTCAAAGTGCCAACAGTCTGCAATGATATTAGAATTCTGCACCAACGGCCCAACACTATGTACACAATATACTAATAAAATGATAGCAGCCCTTCGCTAATCACATAAACATCAGCTTCTCCAGGCAATTATAGCAATACTCAGTCTAGATATTCATCTTAGGTCTTTTGCAGGTAATGAGTATGGATGCATGTAGCTGTCTTACTGTTGATGAGACAGTTCAAGTGAGCAACGAGCTCAGCTCATGCGATTAATTTTCTCCATTCCTCACTTCACGTTCACTTATGGTGCGGACTAGGTTTCTGTCATGATAAAGAATGCAGAGCAGTATTCACCAGGGGATTATTGCTTAGTGCTCAAAGCGATCATCTTTGACAGAACAGTGTGTTGCATCTTTCAATGTCTACAGGAATGTACCCCCGCTGAGGATTTCAGGGCAGATGTTAGATGTACATGCGTCCAGCCTTTTCTCCCCTAACACAAATTAAAAACCAAAGAATTCCTCATCAACGTATGCAGACTTACAGTGATACTTGAGCATTTATAAGTAGTGCACAGAACATTTCCTTATGTGTAAGGCTTAAAAAAAAACTATGGTGTTGAACACCAGCTCATGAGGGCTAAGTCCATGCCATGACTTCAGGATAACCACTACTTGAATAATTCCTATATATAGCATGTGGATATCCTAATGGTTTGCATGGATCAGGGCACCATGGACCAATGTTGGACACCACAACTCTCTAACCCATCATCTCTCACACTGCTAAGCATTGCGTTCCATATTACGCTAAGCACACCTCAGTGGTCATCACACATGACACGGAAACACTTTCCACATGAGATCAAACCAAAGACAGCACACTTCCAATGACACACCCTACATGGTGTAGTTTGCTACCCATGTAGGCAAGTGCTTCAGCACCATTCATAGTGGTAGTAAGCACAAGATAAATGTTGCAATGTAATACAGTATCTGTTTTAAAATTCAATGCAGTAAAGGGTCTATTTAATATATGCATACCTGTTTCAAAGGACCTTCCTACATATATTTGAAATACATTCAGGCACATCAAAGCACTTTAAAAATCCTATCACTTTTTTAGTTCAAGGTGCTCAGGGGATGACAGTTTACCCAACTATAAGAACCTTGTCCTACTGTCCTGAGCTGTAATAATGAGCAACATGCTGTATTCATCAACTCTTTGGCATTACCATGGCATCAGATAGGTTAAAACCTCTCAAATGGAACAGCAATTTAGAGAACAGCACAGCAAATTCCAGTCAAAATATATCTCATTAAACAAACCAATCATATCTCTAGAGAGCCCGGTGGCTCAGTAACTTCAAGACCAACTATTCAAAATTGAACCTTCATAGCCCTTCAAGGAAAAGGATGTCATGCAATAGGCCAACACTTCCTTTCCGGCATCTCACTCTTCAGTATGTCTGAGGCTTTTATAACTAGAGAGCGAAACACACCAGCAACTGGTCCCAATGCGTGCAAATGACACAATCAGCCCCAAATGGATGGTGGACATAGGGGCTAGTACTACACTACAAACTATGCCACAATCAATCAAAAACTGAGCCACTGATACCAGCAGACAGTATCTTTCTAAAAAGAGCACAGTAACTCTTTCCCCTGACTCAGCCTTAGACAATGTGGCCATTACATTTGACTCTAGTTTGACTTCTTCAACCAAACACCATAGTTGGAGACATAAGCTTCCAACTAATGATGAATTACAAGCTCACACAAGTCCCAAAAGCCAACCATCAGGGGGAATTCACTATATCATTGTCTGCTCAAGTGACAGTAGTTCATCATCCTCTAGTCCCGCCCCCCCCCAAAAAAAAAACACGTTGACACTATAGAGAGGTGAAAACGAGGTTGAGAGGTGGTCTCACAAAAAAAAAAAAAAAACACTTAGACATAAAACTATCTTTAAAACAATGGATCGACTAATTTGTGACACAGGATAAAATAGAAAGTTCTGGACCGAGGATCCGCCAAACAAGTAATATTCTGCTAAACCACCAACCAAATTAGATAAACACTTGAAGCACGCTTTCCCAGGATCTGAAAAGAGCTCAGCATGGACATCACATCAATATCCGTTAGCGGCAGTCAGAAAGCTATTCAAAGACATATCCAAATGGTACTCAGATGACAGGAGTAGTAAACTGACCTGACCAATGATGACTTAACTGTATCCTTGAACATCAACAACCACCTCTCCCCTGACTGTATGATTCCAACTATTACCCAATATATGAAATCCATGCTTCCCTCACCCACTTAAACTATTCTCACATATTTGCCGGCAAGCTAAAAGAACTCCAAGGCAGATGAGCACCCCAGTTATATACTAGCTCACTTTTAAGTGTTTGTTTGTTTGCTTGTTTATTTGTGAGGGCACAGGAAACTCGAAGACCACAGGGCGGGTGCCAAATAGAATGAAAACAAATAGCTACCCAAGACACCTCTAATAGACTGTTCCATGTAAAGTAAAACAAAATCACTGATGTAGCAATAACAGGAAGAAGAAGAGCACTGCAGACAACAACACAGAGCCAGCTGAAAAAGAATAAGTGTTTGGAAAGTATACTTGCCTTCAAAGTCGGACAGCAGTAAAAATAGACTGCACAGTTTGCTGCATTTAAGTAATAACACTGTATTGCTCATGCTGGTGAAGTTCCACTCGTACATGAGTGACTTTTCCCACCCACCAACATTTTAAGCTATAATGAAAGCGCATCTTATTTAAATCAACAAGGATCATGATAAAAGTGGCAAAAAATGCTAAGATGTTTTGCTTTCAGAGATTGAGACAATTGAAAATGAGCCCCTCCGGTTAAGAGAGGTGGGGTAACCTGAAAGCCTCTCTGTGCGGTTAAGACAACTTTGCAACCGCCGAGTGCGGAAGAATGTCGGCCTAGTAAGCCGCACTTGAAAGACGCTCTCACAATACTCAGCCTGAAAGGCACAAGTAAGCTGTTCTTTAGTTCAGCACACAACCAAAGGGACCCTTATTTTCGATTTATGTTTAAATATAATGAAATGAAGCCTAATCCCAAATTCAGCTATGCAAGCGGGTGGTGCACTGACCAGCTGGAGGCACAGTCCGTCCCCCACAGTAGCTTAGCCAGTGAGTCATGGGCCTTAGTGGAAGGAAGGGAATGAGCCCCTTGGCTGCTGTTTGAGTGATAGAATACAGTCATAATCATGGTTCAGTGGGCTCCTTGTCCCAGTGGCACTGTTTCTGCTGCACCAATGGAAGTTAGGCGCTTGGTTCCCCCAGGAAATTTGTGAGAGAGGAGGGACAGGAGATGAAGATGGCTACAACACAAGATAAACACATAAGGAGTACACTGTTCCTAAAGAGCAAAAAAGTTCTGGACAGCCAAGATGTTCTAGAGCAAAGCCCTCATGCATCACATTGGATGACCGGCATCATCACCGGGAATTGCTCAACGTCAGGCCGGCACTGCAATGCCTGACGAGTTGCACATAGCTATGGTTAGGACAAATCTGACTTGGAGAGTATTTTTTTTTATTTTTTTTTTTACATTTAACCATTTCATAATTCCAGAAGTTAAATAGGTTATTGAGAAACTTAGGTTTCTCTTTACCAAACATTTTAGACCAAAATTAAAGGGGACATATTTAAATTATATTGCCCCTTTTCTGTCTTTCAGGAAGTCCACCAATAGCTTCTTGAAAGATTAAGCAGCATATGGCTGGTAAATCATTGGATTGTGTTGCTTACAAAATGCAAAACAAACTGTCAAATGTACTTTCACAAGCCTAAAACTTACCAAGTTATTCCACATGATGCATTTTGTTTTTACATTGTTTAGTGCTTCTAGATGTAGGGACAGACCTATCTTTATAGGCCAGCTTTTTCTGATGACGTCTTCCACATGTCATACATTGCAGGGCTGACAAGTCTTGAAGTGAACAAAGCTCTCAAGTTTCTTTTGATAATTAAACCAGTTTAATGACCCAATTAACCAAATGTAATTTCTAATTATTGTAATTTGTGACGATTGATGTACTCTGTACCGTTACTTCCTTTTGTAAAAAGAAAAACAAAACAGCAATCTTACCAGTCCTTCCACACTTAGGCACAGTTATTCTCATATTGTTGTGCTTAATTGTTTGGGCTTATCTCTGAAACATTACAAATGTTATGAATATTCGAATACCATAAATGAGCATCATGAGTAATTATAACAAATACACCTTATAGCTAATAAGCATTGTAAACGTAGAGATCTGAATGCATTTTAATACTGAATGAATTAGGCGTAAAATGTTTTAGACACCAGAACAAGAATAATATTTTTGTTGTTTGAGGTACTTCAGTGAGAATCTGTTCTTGCTTTTTACTTAAGTCCATTTTCAGATTCCGGCTGAGTTGCCGCTAACAGATGGCGGATGACACATACAAAGTGAATACAACCAAAGTGCAAAGATCTTAAAGAAAAACACCATTAGAGCTGCAGTTAGCGATTGAGAGTCCTTTACAGTTTGTGGTTAACCGATCCCATGATGAACCATAAAAAGGTAGCACAATATTTCTATGGCTTGACTTTATGGAGCTTTATGCAAGTCAATTTAATACGGGCATAAGTCCAACAAAAACAATGTAATGTTCCACAATAAACAGTTCCAGCGACCTATTTCCTTCACTTAGGATGAAAGTTGGAATAGGACTGCAAGACCAGCTTTGATCTATGAAGAACACTGAGATTTATACAGCGTTGAAGTCGCAGGTTCAGAAGCCAAGAACTAATCTACCTTCCTCACAGGATGATATGGGTTATCCACTGCAAGGTGGATAATGCAGAGCTAAACACAGCCTAGAGGGTTCATTCACCGTTGCAGAGCCCTGGCTGGAAAACCGATGTCACAGGTAGACCAGTCTAGAACACAACGGATTGAAAAATTGGTGTATTTTAGTCTCCTTGCAGAAAACGTGATCCGTAGATAAATGTATTCAGGTAGACTTGCAGTCGTGGACTTTTAGTTTTCGTTTATCAACATCCTATATTGTATGAGACATGTAGTTTCCAATAGCTTTTTATGTTTGACCTCAGTTTTATTTACGTACTGAAGCCATTTATTTGTAGTTTCCTGGCCACAATTTAGCCCTGGATTGGGAGGTGGTCACAGTGCACACCAGAGGCCAATATCTGATGCTGGGTTTCATTCAGTAGAAACAGTAGGATAATTAAAGTTCCCATTTACAAATGGAACATCCTTTTTAAGCTCAAACAGAGCATATTCTTACAGAGAAGTACAAAAAACAGAAAGTCGAAAAGTAGCAGTTGAAGTCTACTAAGAATAAAGATAATTTCATTGTCATCATACTATGATGGCAAAACATTAGGGCACAGATTAAAGAGATCTCCAAAACGAGAGTCATTTTAGGGCTTTTTAACATTACCATGATGGTGTGAAGGGGAATTCCAAAATCTCGTGATGCAGCCTGGAGAAGGATTAAGCCAGGGTGAGGTGAATTTCTAAACCCAGTGTCTCCAAAAGAAGTGCTTTAAAGACTTGGCTTGATCATTGAGATTAATGTTCAATCTCTGCCCCTGACAGCAAGGACAGCTTCAAGCCAGCATGTTATGAATCGTGGAGGATGTTTTGTAAATACACTTTGCGAAAATAGGTAGCCATTTTAGGCTGATGAGGAAGTGAGGTCATACAAAAGCTATGTGCACAGTCACATCTTTTCCAATAACAACTGAACCGGTAACATCTTGGTCACTGTGATGATAGATATATAACCCTTGCACAGTTAGCCTTCCTCTGCACTCTAGGACCTTTATCAAATTGCCCTCTCTGGTCTCCTACTTTTTTTTGCACCTCTTCCACCATCACCTTCTAATACAATCAATCTTTATGCGTTGCTACAACCTTGGTGGGGTTCTGGGTTTTCGAATGAAGAAACAGCTAGACATTCCAACTTATATCCCAGGTAGAGGCCTGTTAAAGAAGGTTTCTGGCTATCATTCCTCTAGTAAGCCATTATCCCTGAGATATCTTATGTTATAATAATGCTTGGCTAAGCCTATGAGGGAGAGAAATGCTTGAGATCTATGAAGATGATTGTGATATTTTTATTACTTGAGTGGAGGACTCCCAATCGGGACACAGACAAAAAGGAGTGTATTTGCCCCTTTCAGTTACGAAGTTTGGACGTCGAGTACAGATTTGCTCTAATATGTCACTCCTCTTTCATATAAACGTTCTTCAACTCACCAGGAAGCTACTTGGTGTCACCTGAATCACACTCAAACTCCTAGCACAAACTACGAGCGGGCACAGGTGAGGCTGTGATTAATAGTAATGGTGATGGTGATGACGGAGGTCGTGGCATTCTAGAATATTCTCCTGCATTTCAAGAAATGCCTGGTAGTCAGATGTTTTCTACTGTGTAGCATAAACGTCTATATCCTGAAGGTTATCAGACTATCATTGAAAACCTCTCCTAAAATCTTCATTCCTGTATTAATCCATGTGCCAAGACTCATTACCAGAGGAAATATTGCCCGTCTATAGAATCTGTGTAGTCACCAACATCTTGACTATTCTTTACCTCACTCATTTTCCTTAAACAAGGGTACAACTGCTATCAGACACATCATCTGGTACTGGCAACGTCAACATGCCGTACAACTGGTATTAGACGCATCATCTGGTACTGGCTACGTCAACATGCCCTACACAAGCCTTGCACATTGTATAACAGCCGTAGTGCCAGAATTAGATCTGCTCCAAACTGAGCACTCACCTTGATGTTGCAAAATTACCCATAATGTTTGTTTTTCAAAGCTATTGTGCAAATCTGAGAACACAAAACGATTTCCAAAAATGAAGCTGTCTCAAGTGCTCGCTATGTACCACATCCCTAGGCCACTCCCTACCACAAGTAACTCATGCTTCATAGAACCCTACAATTCATTACTGCTTTCAGATGAAGTTTCGAGCAAAATCCATAATTTGTCATAGCATTCATTTGAATAGCACAAGCTTGAATTACATTTGCTACGAATCCCAGAACAATGTCAGACTCAGCCCAAACCTCAGAACTGAATGAAGGAGGGTAGGGCAACTCAGCCTTTCATCATTGATAAGCTATCACTACCTCCTGCAAAAGATACAGTATTATGAAACTGAGCAACGGTGAAAGCTAAAGCTATATAGAGTATCTTATCATATGAACAAGTAAAGTGACTATTGGAATAGTGGCGGTAAATATGTAACATCCACTTGCAAACAATATTGGTTTTCAGCAAACAACCAATACTTTACAGATTATAATGTCTACACAGTTCCACAAGGCAGTAGCTAACTTCTTTGTACTTTTTAAATAAGGAACTTTAAAGATAAGCTATTCTAATTCACATTTTTGGGCAGTGTTAAGCCTATGTGGTATTTTTAGAAATGATGTGAATTCCAACTTCCAATTAGTATTTAACAAAGTGTTGTGCTTTTGTGGACACCTACTAGATGGCATTGGGGTCTTCATCTAAAGGGGCCTGCCAAACCCACAGAAAAGTGCTAATGCGATAATGAGTTATCTTTGGTAGGAACTTGCAGAATTATTACATATTCAGCATTCCGCACTCATAAATGGGGAATCACCAGCAAAAAACTGTTTCTGTAACTACCGCTGTGTGTATTTTCCAGGGTAACCAGTATAACAAAAAAAACAATAATTTCTACTTTGTAGTTATTATCATATATAACACCTTGCATGCAAATTAAGCTCCAACACTGATCGCCCCACAAGCACATGTATCTATTTTTAAACAAATGAGTAAACAAATAATTTGCAAAGTAAATTTGCTAATCATGAGGAAGTAAACTGTATATCCTTGAATTGGCAAAACATGCCACTGCATTACATGTACACATGTAAAAGAAGCATGTCCTAGTTTTGTTTTCCCTACTTCCAAATTGGCAGTTCTTTTAATAATAGAGTGAGTGCCCTGAAGGGCATTAAACAAACCTAGGCATTCTTCAAAGTTGTTGTAGAGACTCCGAGCCAGATATACCACTCTTCGACAGCAAAACGCTGGTTGCAAATTGCTACCAGTCTTTATGCGACCAGTATAGATTTTTAAGAACCGACCTATAGTCTAATAGGTTGGTTCTTAAAAAATATGAATCTTAGAAAGTTGCAAATTGACGTACCTCATGGGTGTAAATGAGGTAGGTCGCATATTTCCAATCATTAAGATTGGATGACCTCACAGAGATGGTGGCCTGCTGGGGGTCGGCAGACCGCTATGTCTGAAGATCTTTCAATAAAGACATTTTTTTAATGTAGCTTGTTTTTCTCAAAGAAAATGGGGCTGCATTTAAAAATAAAAGTTCACTTTTTTGTGTGTTGAAGAGAAGTCCGTGGTCCATGGGAGCCTACCTGTAAACAAATGTTTCTTTTACTTTCATATTTTTGCAAAGGAGAAGGGATTCCCAATGAGACACCTCTTGAGGTGTCAGTAAAATACTAATGATTTACAACTGGATTTTGTTTGTAAAACAGTGATACAGTAGATAACACATTGGTATTTGGAAGGGTCGCCTACAACAAACCCCTTTCAGATACCTAACTGGCAACAATTTGTAATCCCATTTTCTTAGTAGGAAACACTTGTTTTGCTCCTAAAAAGAGAAAAATTACATTAATACATATGCTGAATTGGTATGTTTGCAGCAATTAAAATGCTTAGTACACCTGCACCTTTATTTTGAAGATAATTTTTTTCTTGGGAAGGGGGTGTGCTGTTTTTCCCCTTTGATTTATGACCAGGGACGACTTTGGCACTGGCAGTACGCAGTGCGACAGTCTTTTGTGGCGCGCGCCCCCCCTCCATGTCCTCCTCCTCCTCCATGAATTCCCTTACTACCACTCTACACCAGTGCATCTCATCCCTGCATTGCCCCTCTCTGACATACTTTTCATTTTTTATAGCTCTACTCATAGTTAACTCACACTCGGTTCTGTGCTCTGCATAATACACATGCTTTGCAGCAGACACATTAACCCTCTGTTGTACTTTATGATGACTTATAAACCAGAGGGTAACCCAAAAACCCGATCGGGCTGGGTAGAAGATAATCATTACATACAACAATGCCCTAACGGGGAAAGATCGACAAATTAATTATACATCATAAAACAACATAGGTGAAAACAAAAAAAACTATTTATTCATATAAATATATATATTCCTTTATTTACTTATACATAAATATCAATTTAATATATTCATCCTATATGGACAACCCATCTAGTAAAAACACACCAAAAGGACAGAAAGTGTGAGAAAAAGTGCTCGTGATAGATAGAAAGAAGAAAACATATTCCAATGAATCAAAAACCTATACAAAAAACATTAAAAACAGTTGGTTGGTTCTTTTCTGTTTGCTGCATTAACTCCATTCCAAATCCTCAGAGAGTCTAAATCAATTCCTTTAATCCTCCAAAGATCCTCTGCAGAAACCAATCCAGACTATGATATATCCGTCGACGTTTCGACCCCTCTATACCTTGGGCCAAATACCAGCTCCGCAATGGGTCTTCTTCAGGACAAGTACGATGGGAGTCCCTTAAATATATCCTCAGACTTCTTCACTTCTTTTACTTGTCTACTTATGAGGATAACATATCTAATTTTAAAATATCATTCCTCCTCATATACCAGGTCACCAATCAATTCCAACGCACTCTTCATTCATGTGTGATCCTTCAGAAGACTGAGCGTTCACAAAGCAACGGTTTGCTTTGTGAACGCTCAGTCTTCTGAAGGCTCACATTGTGGGTGCCTCATACCACTAGGCCACCATGCAACTACACTTGCTGCTTTAAAGATGACTACTGCCCTGCACAAAGTGGAATGGGACAGACAAACGTTGATATTTATTTATTTAATATTTGTGTCCTACACACTATGCCATTGTCGGGTAGTTTCAAACCACTCTGGATTTTTATATCATCACACCTAACCTACGACTCAATGAAGAAATTAGTACAACTCTGGGAGGCAATGCTTGCTACATTCTGCCCTCTGGGTTTTGTTGAGAGCACTAAACAAGGTCAAAGTGAGGGACAATTATTTGATGTTCTCTTTTTACTAGCCCGCACCCTGAAGTTAGACCTAGATGCCTGGTGGAAAGGTTGACACAGTGGGGAGGCCAGGAATGACAATGTATTTAGTTGCAAATGTAATTTCCTTTAAAGGGAGATTTCCCCCTCGAGTAGACCCAATCTCAAAGGAAGAAATGATTGACTAAGGAAGCACAAAAATCTTTGGTTTATTGTTTATCTCAAAGGTGTGTCAATATTTCTTAGTTATGTAGTTAGATGGCCTGTTCTGTAATCGACTATAAAATCTAATTACGAGCCATAAAGTATTCCAACATACAAGCATGGTGAATATTGCATTAAGTGTTTGAAATTCTCATGCCCTATTTACCAGTGGCCTCCTCATTTTGTTGGAGTTGGAACTGCAGTTACTGCTGCATCAAAATTATGAGATCTGCCCCATTTTCACAGATGTGTTTATTTTCAGCAGCTGAAATCTCCTGTGAAAATACAGGGAGAGAGGAATTACCAGGGGGGTTGGACCAAGATTTACAGAGTCCCTGATAATTCCTAATTTCTAAGGGGACCCGTGGTCCAACTTCTAATGACTCAGATTTTCCCCACCCCAGGAGTTACCAATACCCCCGGTGTCAATAATTCTGAGTAGGAGAAAATTCCAAGCCATTTTCCGGGTCACTCATAATGAGGGCTTCTGTAGATTTACCAGCTGACAACAATAAAATATTAATAAATAAGGAGGTTAGGATTTAAAAAGACAGTATGTGCACTAGGTCACTCATGCTTCATTAAGAGTAAAATGGCTCCAGGAGGAGACAAATGCACATTAAAGAGATGTCTTCACAGGGTTTCGGAACAGAGATGTAAACTAATACATAATTCTACTCCCCACATGATCTTTCTCTCTCCTACCACAATGTTCTCTACTCCAGAATCTGTGGCTCGGTCTTCCACCGGATAGTGAGCTGAGGGAAGCCAAGGGAACAAATGTCAAGGCAAATGTTCAAAAACATGTCTCTTTCTCACCCTAATGGAGCCGAGAAGAGATGCAGTAAACCAGTGAGGAGAAATTTGCAAGTCTCTGTTAAACTTGGATATCTACTACTACTTGTGTCCTCAATCACAGAGGAGGAAAACAATTTGTCTGGTGGCTGACCCTGGGACCTGGAGACTTGAGTTCTAATCCAGACTTTGCTACTTTACTAAAAAGCTACACAACACTTGGCAAGTCACATGATCTCCCACTACTAGGCTTCTTCAATGAAGAGCTCCGCAGCTATCTTTATATCTATCTTTATATCCCCTATGTGCAGCCAAGCCTATTAAATGAAATGCTTCGTTTAATTAATAAATGTGTACCAAAATTGAAAAGTGTGTATTTGAGACAAAGTGTTTCATCAGAACTCATACGCTGATGCTTGAAGACAAAAAGGGTGATTTTCCAAACTATATTTAAAGCAGATATTTGAGTGATAAATCATGTAGTGTTAGGGTGGCCTAGTATTAATGTTACCTGTGTGCCCTGGCATTACAGTTAAGGCTCTTATACATTACCCATGTAGAGGCATTCCACCTCAAAACACCACACAAGAAAAAGACAATAGGGGGTACATCTTTCTCTGTTCAAGTGACCAATCTATGGAATGAATTTCCCCCAAATATAAGATCCATGGATAACTATCCTATCTTCAGAAGGCTACTCAAGAGTTGGCTCTTTCCTACACAACCACCATCCTCAAAAAAGCAAGGGACCGCACATCCCTGTGCATGTTAACAAGATATAATTTGATTGTGTGTGTGTGTATATATCTAGATACGTGTATTTCTTTGTACAAATGCATATAATAACTATTTTATCTTAAAATATATACATACTCTTTAGGCCTGTTTAACAAATGTATATATGAATGTAGGTGTATGTACACATATACTGTAATATATATACATACATATATATATATATATATATATATATATATATATATATATTTCTATGTATATTTATGTGTATATTGTTCTACACTTGGCATGTGCATAGGTCATTTCATAGTTTTCCATACAGGTTGCTTGATTGGATGCTTATAAGTCTCTGTTTTATTTTAACTATCACAGTAGAGCAATGCATTGAAATAATAATCAAAATCTCTGTGCACGTCACCACCAATAATTCAAAACATGGTGTGTGGTGTTGGTGCTCCTGGTTCACACATACATTGTAAAAATGTGGCACTGCTTCATGAAAGTGACAGAAATCTTGTGTTTATTTCCCCTTGGCACCTCCACTTGTGTACACTGGATCCAAGGTGTTCCTTTCTTCATCTATGAGCTAAAGGCTGGGATTGCGTCACAAAAAGGCTCTGTTAATGTTTGAAGGGCAGGTCAATGGAAGGGCTCACTGGGAGAGAGCAATGATTAATCAGTCCTTTTTTCAAATAAGCAGGAAGGAGAAAACCCCTCACAAAACTGCCACCTTTCCTACCAAAGTTAGATCAGCTGTGGGTATTCAGTGTCTGACCATCACACTGATGAGATGGGCCTTAGAGGATATCCTAGACTGATCACAATTCAGTCTGTGCATGGTGAGTTTAACGTTGGCTTGTTGTGCTGCTACATACCCACAAACTGAATAAGACCAGTATTTTCAAGACATTTGGGTGCGCGAACAAACAAGTAGTGACTGCAGTATCAACAAAGCCTTCTCCTCTGCATGATTCTAAGAAGTCCCAGCTTCTCCTTTTGCCAGGATTCTGCGATGCCCTGCCATCCTCCGTGCCTGGATTCTGAGAAGCAGGAGCTTCTCCCTGCATTTGATTTTGGAAACATCCCACAATCCTCCTGTGCCTAAATCCTGAAAAATCCCATCTCTGCCACATGCCTCCACCCCCCCCCCCCCAACACCCCCAGTGTCTGGATTATGTGAATTCTCCACTCCAGCTTTACTCTGTACCAGGACTTGGTTACATCTCAGCTTCTCTGTGCATAGTAATTATCCTGTGCATTCCTTATTATCCCTCCCCCTCTCCTGGGGTTTGATTACAGCAAGGGGATGGGGGGGGGGGGGGGAGAATCACACGTATGCTAAGAGAGCTGGATCAATGCCAAACTTTCACAACAACACTACATAAATGAATTCCACTTAGATCCAGTACATGTAAGTTCATAGTCACTCTATGCGAGAAGCCACATCCTAAGTGAGACACAAAAGAGTAGAAGGAACCCTATGTGCATTCGCCATGGAATTCCAGCATCTTAAACATGATGCATTCCATAATTTATCACTCAAAAATAGGAATTGCGTTAGTTTAAGTCTATCCCTATGGATAAGTGTACAGCAGCAAGCCTTTGCCATTTCCGTGAAAAAGTTTATTTTGGAAATGTATTTGTTTTGTGTTAATCAACAAGAAAAAAAGAAAGCAACACCTTAAAAGATGAAAATAGCAGAACAACAAACAACCAATGGCAAAACCAACAAACAACCAATGGCAAAACCAACAAACAACCAATGGCAAAACCAACGGGTTTTGTCGATTACATCGACTGGCTTTCCCAATGCTTGCCCCTCCTCCAGATTTTCGACTCGTGTAAACACGATGGCCATCTTTGAACGATGTTTCAAAAGGCATTAAAAACATTCCAAAATGGATGCCTCATATGCGCACCCACAGATAGCCTCTAAAAAAGCGAGCACATCAGAAAATGACTAAAATAAAAAAATGTTCTAAAACGTAAGAAAGTGCAATACTTGCACCCAAAGCGCAAAAACCTCTGAAACGGCACCGTTACCCATAAAAAACTAGAAGGGTGCAGTTCTAAAATCTAAAAATGTGAAATGTTCAAACAGGGAAATAAAAATAAAAAAAATGTCCCATTCTACAATGTAATAGAGGACGATTATAAAACCCCCAAATGTACAATCTAATATATAAAAGTGCCATCCTCTTGAGTAAGTGACACGCTCTTCCTTCTACACTAGTTGTTTACCTATACTCTCGGAGATTTTAGTGAAAAGGCACACGTGTTAAGTTCTACATTGAATGTATTAATGCAAGCATAAGCTTCTATAATATGTCGGTTCAGATCGTGGGTGGGCAAAATGATTTGCAGTATGTGTTGCTGTACACAGCAGGTGTTACTCAGATCCAACAAAACCTCATTCCCTTGGTCAGTCTCAAAGGGATGAAATGTTAAGCGGTCTCCACCAGGGTTGAAACGTGAGACATTCGGACAGTGTAACCATCTCCGTGGCAGGTTCCTTATCTCACTGAGTTGTCTTACCGACCTTAAGATAAAGGGCAATATTCCCTAAAGTTCGAAAAGCAGTCCGAGGTCAGATGAAGAGGTGAAATCACCCAAGTCCAGTCACAAATATCCCTTTTTGTGTTAACACGTACTTCTTTTAAACGTGGCGTGCTGTGCGTTCCCGTCTCCTTAGCTCGATAGGGAGTTTAATCATTCAGCTCAGAGGCAGCGAGGGGAGTCGAGCGTGCGAGCAGCGCAGTTCAGCCTCAGCTTGTCAGGATCTGATGGGTTACATTTTTCAGCATCTTTCGTCGCAGTAGGAGGTCGGGCGGGCACATTTTTGTTTTCAGTAAAACAGTCTTCCCTGACCGACCGGCGGAGCTGGTTTGCACAACCCAGGGGTCAGACAGAGTCGGCACTGTTGACTTCCCCCTGGCGCAATAGGTTGTGTGATGCACACCCCGACCGTGGCGCGCTCACCACACCAACCAGGCATACCAGGAGCCAAGAACAACTGCTTCAAGTGTTCAGGAAGTGCTCTGTGCGCCGTGCAAGGAAGACAACACGTTTCCTGTCCCAGTGCACAGGGTAGGACTGGCCTAAGCAATTAGGCACTGCCCCAGGGTCAATATGTTGCCCAGTTTTGTTTGTGGACCTTTCTAAGCTCTGCTGGGCCACTATTCACTGTTGATTTCCCTATATTAAATAAAAATAACATGGCTTACAGCAAGCTCAAATTCACGCTGACAACCATGCCTTGAAACATTTATAAAGCGTGTCCAAACATGGTCACTTTTTTAGCTGTGTGATTTACTAATGGGGACTACTTTTATTTTATTTTGATGCCGAGGTCTATTTTATGTTCCAGTCTAACCTTGCTGGTGCCTGGAATAGAAGTAGGAAATTGCCACTGCAACAGATGCGAAGATCTTGTCACCACAATTAACTGCACTGATTGAGTCGGAGAGTAGACAAATGACATCTTCTCCCAAAGGTTTCTACTCAAGGTGAGGAACCTTTGCAGGTATGGGCACCGGACGCAAAACATACTGTTGGAAATTACTCTTTCGGCAGGGTTTTCGCCAGTCTTTTTGGCTTCTGACCTCCTATTTTTGATCCTGCGCTGAATTTCGTTTTTGCTGGCTTTAGAGCTTTGGGCACTTTACCACTCCTAACTAGTGCTAAAGTGCAAGTGCTCTCTAGCTAAAGGGAAATGGTGACTGGTTTATCCACGGTCGGCATATCTGATTTACCAGTAGGTCCCTTGTGTACGCCCACGGTCTGTAAATCAAATGCTATTAGTGGGCCTGCGGTACTGACTTTGCCACCCACATAAGTTGCAGAGTAAACAGGTCATAGACCTGCCACTGCATTGTATGTGTGTGCAGTTTTAACTGCCAGTTCGACCTGGCAAGTGCATCTACTTGCCAGGCCCAATCCTTCTCTTTTACTACATGTAAGTCACCCCTAAGGTAGGCCCAAGGCAGCCCCATGAGCAGGGATCAGAATATTTAAAAGGTAGGACTTGTACTAGTGTGTTTTACATGTCCTTCTAGTCAAATACTGCTAAATTTATTTTTCAAAATTGCAAAACCTATCTCTCCCATAGATTAACATGGGATTACCTTGGAATATCTTTCAAGTGTAATTTCCCATTGGGAGCAGATAGAGATATGGAGTTTGGGGTCTCTGAACTCACAATTCAAAAATACATCTTTTGACTAAGTTGTTTTTTAAATTGTAAGTTTGAAAATGCCACTTTTAGAAAGTGGGCTTTTTGTTGCTTAACCGTTTTGTGCCTCTGCCTGGTTGTAGAATACACGTCTGGGTCAGGATTACAGATGAGCTGTTTGTGAATTCACTCTAGAACAGTGGTCTCCAAACTTTTTAATGCTGCACCCCCCCAGTTGAAAAATATAAATCATTGGGCCCCCCTCAGAATTATTCACAATTATTTTATAAAGATGGCAATGTTTAAATATGTCTAGACCTATTTAAACATTGCAGTTAAGTACTGTTGCCTTTTTAACAGGGCAATTACATGTTGCTGCTTAAAATAAAGGCCTTTTATCTGTATAATACTTCTTTTGGCCAGAGTCTGGTGCCCCCCCCCCCCCACAGGACCACTTGAGACGCCCCTAGGGGGGCCCGCCCCCCAATATGAAGACCTCTGCTCTAGACAGTTGCACAAAGGGAGTTGAGGTGTGCCCTGCATAGCCTGATTGGTCTTCCTGAGCTAGAGTGGTGGGAGGAGCCAACACTTGCACCTGAATGGGGCTGTGCCTGTCCTTACACACAGCAGTCTCCAACCCCCTGGAGTGTGTCTGGGGCCAGGGCAGGAAAGGCAGGGTCTTGTTCACTACAAAGACATTCCTTTGTCTTTGCTGAGAGTTCTGACTTGCCAAGTGGTACCAAATCCAGTTCCTGGGCCCTTGGGATTGAGTTCTGGTGTAATCTGGAAGAAACCAAGTGCATTGACTCCAGAGCAACTTCAGAACTGGTGCCGCTGTCCGACTCTTCGCCGCTGCCTGCACTGGAATTGTGTTACCTGCTGAGTGCATTGACCGTGCCCGACGCTGCAGGCCTGATGCCGCCATGGCTCCTCTGCAGTCCCGCCACAGCGTGAGTCCAGAGTGCCATATCACCAACACCCATGACACCTGAGTCCACTGCAGCACTTATGGCCACAAGGTGTGATTGCGACACCACAAAGCTGACGCCTAGCACCTTGGCCTGCTGGATTCATTGACCCTGCTGGGTCCTAAGGAACAGACACACCACCACAGATGCAGCATCGCTTTCCCTGCAATCATAAGGAACCAACACATCACCTCACCTGCCTAGCAGTAAGGAACCAATGCCTCACCTCCCTGATAGCAGTAACAAACATATGCTGCATTAGCTCCAGTGGCGCCTCATCTCCTCGACTCCATGCAACATCTTTGTTTCCTCATCGTTTACAAAGGTACTGTAACTGTACTAAGATTTAATCTTTTAAAAAAAATTGTATCTTTGCTTATGTACATTAGATTTTTGTTTTTCGGTTGTGTTTTATTCAGATAAATATTGGCTATTCTTCTAAATTGGTGTGGAGTTTGTGGTGTTTTCACTGTGTTTCTGTGTGTGTGTTACTGTGTGCGTTACTGTGTGTGTTTAAAAATACTTTACACATTGCCTCTGAGATAAGCCCGATTGCTTGTGCCAAGCTACCAAGGAGGTGAGCAGGTGTCATCTGAGCTGTATGACTCACTTACCTTGACTAGAGTGAGGGTTCCTACTTGGACAGGGTGCAAACTACTGCCAACTAGAGACCCCATTTCTTATGCATACCATTGCCTAACCCCAGCTTGTTTCACTAATTGGAATTCAGGGCCTTATTCCTATTACAGACATGGGAGTTCATGTCCCAGCATGCAACTGGCTGCTGTCTAAAAACAAAAAAACAATAACAGAACTGTCTGAACACAATTCAGAGGTCCTGGAACCCCGCAAGAGCAATGGAACCGCTTGTACATTTCAGACTACAGTCAACTCCTATGAGGAGATCTTAAAAGCTCCTGGTCTTGTGGCCTGCCTCTCCTCTAGGGCTACCAGAACTTATGTGCAAGTGCAGGTGGACATAAAATGGTACATCCCGACACTGTAATGGACATTTACCAGTTTGTAAAATAAAAACATAAATAAGGGATGGGGCACGGATGTTTTAGGTGCTTTACACCGGCACAGCCGAATCGGGGTTTGCTGAATACCAAGTCTGCCTAGTCTTGATTCCATCTCTTTCGACAGGAACAATTTAAGCACTAGTTATTCGTGCTGATACAGTTGTTTATGGTAAATGATGAAATAAATTTAACTCTGAGAAAACATTCTAAGACATTCTGGAGGTTTGTGAGGCAAGATTTTTGTTTATCTAAAAGAATAAAGTATAGCTTCAGGATCATACTAATCAGTACACCATGTGCACATTTCCATGCAATAGGTTTTAACCTTTTGCCCCCCTTTATGCACAAGTGTTTTAGAATTCGCCTCACTGTGTGTAATTCGTTTTAATTAATTAAAGACTGAGCATTTTTCCAAGCCTGGGTTTAATTTGTGCATGATGCTGTGTTATACGAGTAAATATTATCTTTTTCCCTCTGTTAAATTGGTGTTTCTTACACTCCTTCAATATGCCTGCATTAGGGCAGCCACAGAACATTTACACCTCTGTGTAGAACTGACATATCCCGGTTGAGACCCTGGAGAGACTGGCACACCGATGCATGGACTTTTGTCACCCTTTAGTGAAGTGTTCTTCCTGGCAATGCTACTTATGTGATGTCTCAACAGGTAGTCTAGAAGATCTTTGCTGTATGCACACTAGGTGACCAGTGCCTTTCTGTAGTACCAGCTCTGAATACCAGTGTGAAAAAATATGGACTGCAGATTGTGTGTTACCTTTACCAGCAATGTACCCAAATGCAGTCGTTTTAAATATGGTTCACTGCCCGGATATTAAAAGCCAACTAATCCTGTTTTCAGACCACTAGTATTACGATTTCGTAAAATTATTTGAACGTAAGTGATCACAACACTGCTTCCCCTCAATTAAATCCATTTAGCTTCAGCCACTGAGATTTCAATCGTCCTTATCGCAACAGTGCCTAAACTATTAGCAAGAGGGACGAAAAGGTCAGTTGACGTCATTAAGGTCAAAGAGTCAGAAAATCACAGCCGGGGTGCAACGTTGGTAGTCAGAGTCAAAGAGGGCAGATCAAAAATGGGAGAAGGGTACAACCTCAGCGTGGGCGAAGTTATTTTTATTGTCACTTGACGCCCGCACAGCGCCCTGCTGCCACTTGTGTGGCCTCGCAGCGCTCACATAAGCAGACATCCACATCCAGCCTCACTGACAGATCGAAGTCGGTCCCTTAACTCTGCAACTGTGGTATAGGATACTGAATTGTCAGGGGAGGAATGAGCATCTTAGACATTCCCTGCATTTTTGCATTCTTTAAGACTTGCTCTTCGTGCATTCTTAACTTTTCAGAGGAGACGAGGCAGAAAGATTGGTGCTGCTGCGAGGTCATTTATCACCAGGCATCAACACAGGATTTAGAGGCCTCGCCTTGAAATCCTAGTGTGAGCACAGTGACGTCTCTGCACACCCAAACAAGAAGCAAGCATCAAAATAGAACCAAATCAGAGGTGCTACAGGCAGGGCTGGACCGGCCTCTGCGATAGTCGGGCAATGCCGGGCGCTGGTCTGCCACCGCGTGGGCTGTATTTTTGGGCTGTTTGTGGGCCTGTTTTATGATACAGTGGGTCAATCTTTACTGTTAATTTCTCGCAAAATACCACAAACGTTGCCTGCAGCAATCACAAATGCAAGCAGCCTCCCATTCTTTGCAAAACACCTATACAGGGTGGTTATAAGTTCAAAGCAGTCCGATTAGTAAATGTGGGCCACTTTTTAGCTACCCGATTCACTAAATCGGGGCAACTTTTATTTTGATGTTTGGGCCTATTTGCTCTCAGTCGACCCTGGTGGTAGGAGAGGATAGTTTAAAAACACAGGAGCTCTTTTGCAAGTTAACGTTTTGGTACACAGAGTTCTGCTTGATTGTTAACTGCACCTTTGTGGCTTTGCTCCTAGGGTCTTCTCTCCCCACACACATCGTACCTTGGGGTTTCGAAGTTCTTACTCTGAGAGATGTGCACTCCTTTTACTATGTTTAGTCTCTTTGGGAAAGTCGATCTCTAAATTATATCCTTCCTCTCCACACTTTGTTCATTTCATACTGGGCTGCACAATCGTCATAGCTCCAGGTCCAGCATCGTAAGATTCCCACTTTATGCCGTCACATTCCTTGCCTAGAAGCCTGTACCATGCCAAGCCAGGAGATGCGGATCCCTCTAGAGCAGGGGTCTTCAAACTGGGGGGCGGGACCCCTTAGGGGGACCTCAAGTGATCCAGGGGGGGGAATAGGGGGCAGCCTCTGGCCAAAAAAAGCATTACACAGATAAGAGTTTTGTTTTAAGCAGAAGCATGTTATTGCATTTTTTTAAATGTAACAGTACTTAACTGCAATGTTTAAATACGTCTAGACATATTTAAACATTGCCATATTTATAAAATATTTGTGAAAAATTCTGAAGGTGGGCCCAATGATTTTTATTTTTTAACTGGCGGGGCACAGCATTAAAAAGTTTGGAGACCACTGATCTAGAGTGTTTTGCTCCCAAGCAGCTTCTTCTAAAGCCAGTCGGAAGCATCTCTGGGTAAAACGCATGTCTGCACCGGTGGGAAAGTTAAAATATATAGCCTTCACTGAACCAACAGGTCATTACCCAGAAAATACGCTCACTTACATGTATATGCAAGTATTGCAAATGAAAACATTTTACTTCCTCTTGATGGTCCACACTGGATGAAGTATACAGACTGCTCTATTATTCACAGTTTTGTTTTAACTTGGCAGTTATCCTTTTTCTTCAGTGTCAGTGCATCCATGGTAACTGAAAGGGAGGATCTGTACTAGTTTAACGTTTTAAAAATATAAGCACATTAATATTATCAAAGGGGAATTCTCAGCTTTCTTTAAAGTACATAAAATAAAAAACAACAGCACTGTCTACTCTATTCAACTATGTTCCTAGGGGCAGAAACCAGTAGGTGAATGAATGAAAATTAATGAAAAGTACTTATAAAGTGCATTCATACCCAAGGGTGTCTTGGTGCTGTAGGCGCCTAGAGAAGACCAAGACTCAGAGAAGAAAAGGAGCACACTAAATGGAGAAACGTCATGTCTTGATTCATTTATTAAACAGAGAGAGAGTGTCCACAAATTTGATCTCAACAAGGGAAGAAGTCCAAAACGTAATGGTAAGGTGGGAAAGGATTTACCACCCAGTCTACTAGGACTAATTATGGGAACCAAAACATCTCTCACATTGGTAGATCTCGGACTGTGTAAAGGAATATACCAGGCAAATTAAGAAGAGATAAAACCAGGCCCAGCATTATGGAAGAATTTATGTGCCACTAGTAAGACTAAACATGGACCATTTGTGGACTGGAATCCAGTGCAACTCTGACAGTCCTGAAATAGATTGGTGCTTGGGTGTGTTAAGGATGAGGTACCTGTTGCATGCTGAAACACCTGCAAAAATTGACAAAGGGCCTGACTGCCGTGACGTGGCCACCAGAAGGAGCTGGACCACAATGCTGGGTCCTTAGCAAATATCAGGACCTTTACCTTTCCCCATTTTATTTGAGGGAATTGGAATTTATTCAGATTGCTACCACTCACATAGATTTCTAGAATAATACAAGAGGATGACACTGTTTGGGGCTTATCTGATAGAATAGAAAAGAGAAGAGAAGCTTTAAAGCCTTAACTTTTATGTCAAGATGCTACAGGTGGCAGCTAACTCCGAAAGGTATATAGTGTCAAAAGCCACAAAGAGCACTAGCAAAATCAGGACAGCAAAACCTGCTTGATCAAAGATAAGTCTAATGTCATCAGCAAATGATACAAGGGCAGATTCCATGCTATGGCCACTTCTAAAACTCAATGGTGTTGTAGTCAGCCGGTTGTGTTGATGCGGTATGTTTGTAGGCCCTGGTTCATTCAGTACACCCTCCAGTATTTTAGTAGGGAAAGGCAACAATGGAATTGACCTATAGTTCGTTTGTCCTTTTTTGGTCAGAAGAGTTTTTTTCCCTTTTTTTCCAACAGACAGGCTTATAGAGGCTGGTTTCCATACTAATTGAGTTCAATGGTGTCAATCACAACATTACATAATTCTGTGAGACTGGATATCATGGTGTCAGAAGCAAGTTGCAAGATATGAGTCCGGCAAGGGTCAGGTTGTTAGAAGCCTGCAATTCAGTGGTCAGAAGAATATCTTTAACTTGCGTTTATGTGAAGAAAGTAAACTTCTGAAGGTTGTCTCCCTGATGAACACTCTAGATCTTGTACATCAGAAAGATTATCCAATGGAAAATCTTAATAAATGTCCTATTTCCCCCAAAAAATAATAGCAATCTGATCAGTGGGAGGGATCAGTGGACACTGTTAGACGAGAGGTAGCTAGATTGGTGGCCCGTGCCAGATTTTTTGAGCTTTCAGTTTTGTGAGTAAAGTACAGAATTTTGTTTCTCAAAAATAGATTGCTTATATTTGAAGAAAACGACTCTATATTTAGATTTATAGTCCATCTTATACTCTTTTCTCCACCTCGGATTGGTAAAGTCAACAACCTGGTTGAAGCCCTACTGTGGTCATGTGTCATTAAGGGAAATAATATTTGCGTTAATTTCAATCTCAAAATGGCAATTCATGTGTCAGAGTAGTAAGATTGGGTGTATGACTCACTGGATCGAGGACGGCAGCCGTGGATTGTACATAACTTCTTGGGCCTGAGGAAATATATGAGGGGACCCACTAAAGAGTTCCTAGCATTGACTGCAAAAGTAAATGAGATTATTTCACAATTGGGCAATTCCTATTTTTACATTACCAGGAAAAACACTACTTGGTCACTGCCAGCCTTGTAAGTTCGGTCCTAGCAGAGTTATTAGAGACCCAGAGGGACTAGCAAACACTCAGTCGGGACTAAATGAATCCTGTAGCCATGTTTCTGTTATAAAGTTAATTTAGGATTCGGAGTATGAATAAGCTCACCAAGTTCAAGTTTGTTTTTCACCATCAATCTGGTGTTTAAAAAAATAGGAAACAACTTCCTGAATGGTAGTGGAGGGTTTAAAGTCTTAGATGGAATGGTCTTAAAAATAAAACAAAAAGCAAATGGCATAACGCAAGAGACTATGGCCCTCATTCTGACCTTGGCGGGCGGCGGAGGCCGCCCGCCAAAGTCCCGCCGTCAGCTTACCGTTCCGCGGTCGAAAGACCGCGGCGGTAATTCTGACTTTCCCGCTGGGCTGGCGGGCGGTCGCCTTCAGACCGCCCGCCAGCCCAGCGGGAAAGAGGCTTCCACGATGAAGCCGGCTCGGAATCGAGCCGGCGGAGTGGAAGCTGTGCGACGGCTGCAGTTGCACCCGTCGCGTATTTCACTGTCTGCGCAGCAGACAGTGAAATACATGTAGGGGCCCTCTTACGGGGGCCCCTGCAATGCCCATGCCAGTGGCATGGGCACTGCAGGGGCCCCCAGGGGCCCCGCGACCCCCCCTACCGCCATCCGGATCCCAGCGGTCGGACCGCCGGGATCTGGATGGCGGTAGGGGGGGTCGGAATCCCCGCGGCGGTGCAGCAAGCTGCGCCGCCGTGGAGGATTCAATGGGGCGGCGGTACACTGGCGGGAGCCCGCCAGTGGTGCCGGTCCGACCGCGGCTTTACCGCCGCGGTCGGAATCCCCATTGGAGCACCGCCGGCCTGTTGGCGGTGCTCCCGCGGTCCTCCGCCCTGGCGGTCAAAGACCGCCAGGGTCAGAATGAGGGCCTATATCTCCCTTGGATTAATTGTAGAAATGAAACCCCTATAATTTGAAGTCTGTGATCTGGTCATTTTAGAGATTAAAACAGGGCAACACGTTAAACTTACCATAAGGCTTATCTCCTGAGGTCATGTGTAAAGCATTTGAGCAACACACACACCAGTGGCACAATAAATATTCCACAAAAGAGATGCCACACAGAACTATATAAAAAGATAGCGTGCATATTTATAACCTATACGAAAAACGACAATATCCATAACTACTGTGTACACTGTGCAAATCCTGAATCAGTATTCATTCTCAGGGCTATGCAAGAATAGAATTGTCACATCATAGCATGAAGGCATGAGACATAGTAGTGAGGTCATAACAAAAAACAAATGAATCAACAGGTATGAAATACTGTGTATATTAGGCAATTACTAACGTAGGACTCCTTATCCTGACAGGGCAGGTATCACCATGACATAATGTATAACTAACATCAGAGCATCAAAGCAGTGGTGCAACACACAAATCATCCCCAGTGCCAGCAAAGCAACACACACAGAATCATAAGGAGCAAGACCACCTGTTCACCTACTAGATGAATTATGGTAGCCTTTACGGGCCCTATTAGAATGAAGGTAATTGTAATCAAAGGGTAGGCCACAGGAGCTCTTGAGCACCTACTCAGGGAATTACGGTAGAAAGGAATGTGAGTAGAAGCTTGGCTTTGATTGGGGCCTACATGGAGATCTTTCTCCCATTAGGATTTAATTGAGCGAGTGCCCCAGGTATGCTTCCATATGTTTGCACGTGTAAATTCGTATGCATGCGAGTACTTTTGAAAAGCTACAACTGGCACAGCTTGCCATGAGCACTAAGGAACTTTTGTAAGAATTCCAGATGAATGTGTAGATCTACTTTTGCTGCTGTGAGGCTACAAGTGTGATACCGGGGTGTTGGAACCGGCGTAGGTTAACCGGCAGTGACTGTCCCTGACTAAAATCAGAGTGGATTTTTTAGAGCCTGGACTACCCCGATGTGGCCCTACCATTAGTTTTTGGAGGGTTTTTGATTTTCATATTTGTGGAAATTTCCACGATTTAAAGGATTAGGTATGTAATTAGGTCCTGACGAATCGCATAAGGTAATTCTTCTGTAACAAGCGAGAAACATGTTGACCAACTACATAGAGTGACACAGGGGATCCTGCGTGCACTGTCTCTTATACATTAATCCCTTCTTAGAGACATAACAACTATACCTACCTATATTTCTATGGGGTTTGTGGACATTATCCCACCAACTCCCCGTTTATTGGTTTTTAATCATGTCAGAGGTATTAGCATGAGAATTAAAATTATTAATCATTACCTCTAGTCATTTTTATTTTTTCTATATACCAATCCTTCTCTTCATTATTTTTGACCGGCTAAATTCGATTCTCAATAAGCTCTCCGGCAAGGAGCCCCCCTGCGGGGCCCATCAGGCATTGCAGTGCCGGCCTGACGAGGAGCAGGCCCTATGATGAAGCATGTCACCAGATGGTGAGTGAGGGCTCTTGCTTCGAAAAACTTGGGTTTTCATCAACTGATTGAACCATTACTTGAAAGAAACTCACAGTATTATGTGGAACTGTGTGTAATCTTTTTTGATTTACTACAAGTGTGGAAAACCTGTTTTTGGAGAAGTGGCCCTCACATTTGTGTAAAAACAAATAGTATTCAAAGGCCTGAGATTTTACATTTGAGGATACAGGAGCAGACAAAGTTATTTAGTCATTAAAAAAACTGTCTGCGGAGTTGATCCTTGGGTCTCAGTTCTTAGTGTAGCAAATTACAGAATCCACGTAACCCTTGCACTGCAAACACTGTTCTCCACCCTCCGTGCTCGAGGGCAGGTCCATTCATCTCCAAGTGTGAGGCATCTTTTGTGAACCATGCTGTACCAGATATGTTTGGTCTCAGATTTCAGGTACGCCCCAGCATGAGTGGGTCACACATATAGTCAGAGCCTTGTTAATCTGGAAAGCATAGTAGATATATTTCCGTTTTATAATTTTGCAGCATGTCAACTTCCAATAAAGGTGGAAATCTTAGAAAAAAATCTTCAAGTTTCACCCTTCATGGGAAAAGGTGCGTTCTCTCTTAGGATATCAACGTTCCCCAAAAGGATTTAATATCTTACATGTTAACAAATGCTTACCATCTTAACACTCTTCTGACATGTTAGACGGGAGTGGCAGTACTCAATTAAGTTGAAAAACAAACATCTAGGGGAGTAACATGCACCAACACATTCCAAGAGACCTTTTACATCCAGATAATAATGCAAGGAAAACAGTGACAGGTGTACAACCTCAAAACAAAGCAAAACCTTCCAGTTAAAACAAGAAAAACGGAACTATTACATTTTATTTTCTCTCTTTTAGAAGGCAAGCATATTTGCATTTACATTTGTTATTATACAATTAAACGCACGACGAGTTACTTGAGGCCGCAGAAAAGGGACTAGGGCCCTTCGGAACTGGTGTGGCATTCACTTCACACTACTTGACAAAGTCACTGAAATTCGAAAGGCAGAGGCTCACGGAGCGTGCTGCTAGACGCACCCGGAAGCGAGGCTGATGGGAATGTGGGAAGGGCGCGTGCCTCGTCTTGCCTTCCTACCAGGTTGAAACACAAAAATCCAATGCGCGATAGCTGCCCGACGCCTGCGAGCTCTTAGCATCTCCCAGGATTACATAAATTACTGTGGCGCACCACCATTGTTAAAAGCAGTTCAGGAACATGTGTGGGAACAGGAGGGGCGACTGAGGGCACAAGTAGACTCTTGTAGCAATGATGACACGCCGCTAAACGAAACACTGGCAGTCTGAAATCCAACTGCCTCAGCTTGCCCATATACCCATGCGCTCAGATGAAGTTAAAAAAAACACATTAAGAATAGGTGCTTGGTGCGAGCTAGATCAATAAATGACTACTTATTTGATTGAACTTCGTGAAACTCGTGGGAACGGGAAATTACAGGCGGTAGCCAACAAACACGCAGATTTTACCCCGTTCCAGATGAAGCAGCAAATGGTTCTGCGTCCTCATCATGTGAGAAATACCTTTCACCTCGGCGGATGGCAATTGGCATTGGTTACAGCCGAGTTTTAATCTCCGAACAGAGATGAATTGAAGGAAATAACCCATCTACAATCTGGTAGGCAGAATGTTTGGTGTGGAACTAGTTCCACCACCAGAGTACTGGCATTAGGAAAGGGGGATATTCCGAAAATGCACGATGTGGTCAGGACGACCCCACTTCCCCTGCAATCGGGAAGATCTCAGGGAGGTCCACTAGTGCATCTGCACAACATAATCGGAATAATTTAAAACAAAAGGTCGGCTAAAGCTAGGCCCTGAACCTTCTGTGACACCAAATTTGTATCGGACGTCTCAACTGCCCAGAAAAGCTGAGCAGTGTCATCGGCTGGAGGTCTTCTCTGGCTAATGAAGAACACCGTTCGGATTTGCTGAACTTTGTGTATTGGGTGGTGGCTACTACCACTTGTCCGTAGCCATGTCTACTGCCAGACAGCCGACACGCCTACTTTCAGGACGTATTGGCCACAAGCCGGTAACCACGGTGCCAAAAAGATGGGGAAAGAATGTGCAGCTCAAATGAGAAAGGAACAAACGAGGTCCAGATGAGGAGACGTTGTAAGGGATGGGAATGAACGAGGAAAGAGTTTTGTGACATGTCTCCCTACACGGTGTTCAAAATGTATGCCAGCTCCTTTTTGGGTGGGGCGAGATACGAAGCCAACGTTTGCGATGTGTGGAACAGAAGAGCAGTTAGCTCTGTAATTTATGGGACTTTACTGCTTTAACAGCACTGCAGGATTAAAGCAAGCAGTCAATGTCCAGGATGTTTCTCCAGCAGCATGCTTCCCAATACCCTTTGGGTTGCAACATTTGCAAGTTTGGAAAACTATTGTGAACCGACAACAGACAAGCACAGGTCGGACTTCCTATCTACCTATCCCACTTACCAAATTAGATGAAATCGTTCAACTTCACTTAAATGGAGATCCGAAGACCTCTACAAATTCAAACTTGAAGACTATCTTACCAGCAGAGAAAGGCAAAAATACCTGCCTATGGACAAACGGGCTAGGGAACTTGAGGCTCCTCCAACAACATCAAGGGAAGTTAGAAACCTAGGGGTAACCATGTGTTCAGACTTTTCTGTATTATTACGTGTTAACAATGTCATAAAGTGTCTTTTACACAATGAAAACACAACATTGCATTTTCCCATATCAATATAAACTGCAAGTCATCCTCACACTTGTACGCTCCAAGCTTGACTATGCCAACAGCCTATTAACTTGGCTCCCGTATTAATCATATGCAAAAAACAACTCATGCAAAATGTTGCTGCAAGACTTCTCCCCAGCCTTCACCCAAAAGAACCCATGATTTTAATACTGCACTCACACCACTTGCTACCTATTGCTAGAAGAGCAATTATCAAGGCACTCTGCACTGTCCACAGAGTTCCCCAAGAAAAAGGACCACTACATCTACAAGTTAAATTCAAGCAATATAAACAAAACAGAACATTGCACTCCAGGCTTGCACTACTTATCAAACAACCTTACCATAAGAAACCTGTAGGAGGCACAGCTTTCTCAGTACAAGTCACTAATCTCTGGATCCAGCTACCAGCCAGCATTAAAGGCATCCAGAAGCACATGTGCTTCAGAAGACAGTTGAAAATGTCTATTTTCAAGATAACTACACCACCCCACATCCAGGCAACACAGCCCATAGAGACAGTTGCACCCTCAAGAACAATCACCACCTCACAAACCAGAGATTGGAAGCAACCAGCAAAACACTTTCACTATGCAGGTACTCTAAGAAGGGCAGACCTATAGTCTGATGGGGCATTATATATTTATGTCATTTTATATATATGTAACATTTACTGCTCTCGATTACACTAATACCATAGTACTCCATGCTACATACACAGCAGCCCTTCTGGTAGTTGAAAACAATAGACATTCAACTTTTCTACAAGAATCCTAAAAAAAAAAAAAACATACTGCTTGTTTAAGTAAAACCCTCACCCACCACGATTACTCCTTCGTGGAATGCTTCATCATATGGTTTCTTCCCATTCCCTTCAGAACTGGGTGCGCTACTGCCTAAAAGAGACATGGGAGACCTTTAAATTGCTCACTATTATGATTAATGGGATGACATTACACCTACACCTACACCTACACCAATGGAAGATTATAGGTGATTTGGCCTGAATGGGACCTTGAAGCTACTGTGACTACAGGCTTGTTCAGCTACCAGACAAGTCCAAGGAGCGAAGTATTCCTCAGCAAAATGCATAAAGCATTCCCGCCAGCAGGGTAAGAGACCAGTTTTGTCCCATCACTTATTTGGGGTGATTAGTTATTAATTTAATCATCCTTGCAATATTTGGTAAGAGTAGGGGTAAAAAGGGATTTCGTCCCTAGGTCCTGATGATGGCCACAGTAGAGTGGGCAGAAACATGTCGACCTATAGAAACAGAGGCCATTAAAATGTTTTTACTGTTTCTTCCCTTTTCTAATCATAACTCCTGAGGGCAGGAATAAACTAGACAGGGCTCCATCAGGTAACTATTTTTAACTATAAAGAACCTTCCCCTCTTATCTAGGGTGAAATTTCATCCCATTAATCATAAAAGTGAGAAACATAAATTGCTCCCGTGTCCTCATGGGTAGTAGCGCACCACATTCCAAAAGAGAATGTAAGAGTAACCCTGGTGGGTGAGGATTTTACTTTAAAAAAAAAAAAAATATATAAGCAGTAGGCTTTTTTCGGATTCCTGTAGAAAAGTTTAATGTTTATTGTTTTTAACTACCAGAAGGGCTCCTGTGTATGTAGTGTAGCCTAAGGAGAATGAGCTCTCCTAAAAAAAAAAAAAGACCTCTGACCTCCCTCTTGCGAAGTATTAGGCATTATACTCAATGGTCCGCAACCAACTGTAACTTATACCCAGGGCCACTGGAATTATACGACAGGGGAGGGCCAAATGGTGTGACAGGCTTGACTAAATTATGTGACAAGAAAACCAAACTATGCAGCACATTTTGTGATAGTATTAATTCATTATTGTGTGATTGTGTTTTAGCTTATTAACACTGTGTGAATTGGTTGCACCTCATTAGTACCAGTTTAACACCCAAATATAGCAATACAGTGACCAGTCAACCTTTACAAAGGGTCTTCCATTGTGCATCAACATGTCGCAGCTTTGTTTGTTAAAATCTGCAGTTATGGCAGATGATGGATTATGTGGCAAATTACGTGGATTCCAGTTGCCCTGCTTATTCCTCTTATACTAGACATAGCTGCTGCAAGGTTTGCCCATCACAAGTACTGTACAGCCAAAGAAACCAGACATCAAATGAACAGGCATGGAATAACTGATGAAATCTGTGCCACACTTCTGGATAATTAAGAGGACTTTAATCTAGTCCACCACTGTAGGTTCCAACTTCTATGCACTCTTTCTTCTTCTTTGCATCACACTATGACACTCAGATATAAAAGAATAGTAAAATACCCATCCCAGCAGATCGTTCCATTTCTCTCTCTCTCCCTCCAACCATGCCAGCTCATGGCCACTACTATACACAAAATTTCAGATTGGAAAACCCAGTGCAATAACCAGCTAAACAGAATATAACCATGCAAAACACCAAAAAGGGCCCTGCCAGTACACTGAAAACGGTGCAATTGTGCCTCATCATTCACCACACTGCTACTCGCTGTGTCCAGCAACCCAAATCCGCAACTCGATGATCCTCATTTATGACATGGAAACACTTCCCACAAAGGATCGCAAAACAAAGACAACACACTAGCAACTACACATCGTATATGGCATAGCTTGCTAAGTACCTCAAAGCCCTACATTGGGATAGTAAGTGCTATTTACATGCTGCAATGTAATACAAAACAATGGAAATACACATACACCACGAAGCACCACAAGCCAGAAAGGATACTCCAAACAAAAACGCTAGTGGACACCAACATGAAGTTGATGCAACAACAGTTGAGGTGGTTCGCCATGCAGTGGGCAACTCGGAAACAAACTAGGTGGTTAGAAGTAAAATGGCCCAAAGGTACACAATCCACTCAATGGGCTATAGCTTGAAAGATGCTGGCAAAGTCCTTGTGATCACGTCAGAGGAACACCATGGGCATCTATTACGTAATATTTTGCTACCCATAGTGCTGCCCTGCTATACTGCGCCCCAGAGATTATTAATGCAGTGTCAGGAAAAAGGTAAACAACTCTTTAACCTGTATTTAATTTCCGAGAATGGCACTCTTTGCTCATCCACTAGCCCCTCAACTGCAAATAGCAGACTGCTGTGAGGCTCATCACGGGACAGCAGGTCAACCCTACGTCATCATCAGTGGTCAAAGACGTCCATGCATCTATTCACACTGGTATTCCACATGTTCCACTACACAACCAGGGCCTGCACCGTGTCCACTGCATGCCGTGCAGCAGGAAGTCTGAAACACAACATGCTTAAAATGTATGGCCACAAGGCTGACACTGGTTCAATAACTAGATAACTTTTACATTCACCAGTTTACTGAGGCTACTTATTTACATCACATATACAAACAACTGGAACAAGGCTGGCAGGGAAAAAAAAAAAAAAAAAAAAAAAAAAAAAGAAAGAAAGCGGACACAAGTCAGAGCAGAACAGATGACATAAATGAGGCGGGCAGGAAGTTAAAGTGAAATAATTGCGAGGACAATTATTAAATGTGAAAGCTGAACCCAGACGGGACCGACTTCCAATCTCCATCACTCAATAAATGAAATGATAAAAGATTAACAGTTTGATAAGGAGTGTATTTACAATAAATTAGCAAGCGCTCACCAACCCTAGGGCATACATAGGCGGTGCCATTACCTTTCAAGACAAACCACATCACTCGTCACTCCCAAGAAATTACATAAACCTGAAAACCTTTCGCAATAAACTTGTCTGTGAGAAAAAAATCATTTATCCTAAAAAATAAGAACAATCGTCGATTGTAATACTGAACAAAAGGTGGTTGTGTCTATTCACGTGCATATTGTATTACCCACATTCAATGTATATACCAATTAACTCATGAAAAAAAGTTTGCAAACTAACCAAATTATATTTCAGAGTTTGGTAAATAGTTGGGATTTGGTATGTTAAAATTAACATTTGGGAGGCGTGGGTAAGGATACTGGCCCAGGGAAAGAAGGCTAGTGTTCAGCCTCTCAGTGATGGTCAAGACAGTCGTTTTAAGCATTTAGGTTTATGTTACTTGAGTTATGGTTAAATAGCTAGAATGGCCACATATTGAATGCTATTAATGCCACGCAATGGGCGAAAATGCCATGAGCCATAACAACCACCAGAAATCAAGCAATGAACGAATGACGCTCCAGCATAATGAAACAAATGGTAATGTCCGTAGGCACATGCATTACAAGCACATAATGCTCCACAGCAGCAACTAGCTGGTTACTAGCCAATATCTTCCATCACTAAAGACTATACTAGTCTACTTCAAGCTCGTAGGCCAGTATCCAGCAAAGTATATTATCCTGCTGCAGGATTTGCACGTTTTAAGAACAGTATACATTTGAAGAACAGTATTTTTGAAAATGCTGCTGCTAACAATGTATGTTCGCTTTACGTTTTTCGTCCAGTTTGCCAAGTAAAAGCTTTCAAAACAGGCAAAGGACGTTCCAGGGAGCGAATGGAGACAATGATGAAATGTGGCAGGTCACGAGTCTCTCAGCTGTGCTGATGACGACACAAGGCTCCACCACAAAGACAGCCGTATTACGGGTTAATCAAGCCCCCGGAGCTCGCAGGTGCACAAGGCTTTGAGCATGTTCAGAGTAATCTTGCGGGCATATTTTAGGAAAAAAGAGCTCATGAAATGGGAACACCATATTCATGTATCTATTTAAAGCCACGAGTGGCAATTTGAAGGGACCAAACATAACATTTTTATTGTTCTAAATTAAAGTATATGCCCGCCTTGGCACATCACTGTGGCACTGTTTCAAATGAAAATTGCCCGATAATTACTACAGATCAATTAGTAGGAGAACGTCCTCTGCAGCAACAAGTCAGTCAGCCAATGCTCTTGGCTTTGAAACAAGATGGCAACTTCTTCAAAAATATGCTGGTTAACATGGTGCACCAAACAATGAATACTTTGTTGTCCACTAAAAACGTTTACAAATCCAAGGTGAACACTTTCTACTTGTAAGTAAAATATCACATTTGAATTGGCTATTGTCTACAAGTGCTTTGAGGAGATCTATTTTCCAGATTTTTTTTAATATTGCGCATTCAGTGCAGTACATTCTTGGCGCCCAGTAGAGATGTTCATACTAAAATTCCTCCCCTTCAAGCCCAATCAGCACTAAAAATGAAGACTGAGTTGCTAGAAATCTGAAGTTTAAGATTGGGGGGAAAATGTAGAGGCTCCAAAGCTAAATCAAGACACACTGTGGATGTGGAAGGATTTCTTGTTGGGTAAATTTGAAACTTAGTAAAAAAAAAAAAAAAATTCAAAAGTGTTTAGCACCTCATCCGAAGTAAAATTAAATAGGTTTCCCTCATCACTGGAATTTAAATTGTCACAATTTCAGGAATTAAAAGTAGTGCGAGTTTCAATAAAGAGTAAAGGTTTTATTATATTGAGGTATCAGACTGTAAAAGCTGAAAGTTCCACAAAATCAGGTGGTGTGATCTATTCTGTCAATTATTTGATCCTAATTTGGCTTGAATCCTTTTTTACAGCGTCACGCTTGCTAAAAGATCGTCCTGCTCCAACAATTCTTTAGAACACACAACACAGCTGCCATAGTGCCAGAGGAGAGTGGCTGCCTCATGGTACAAGGCACACTAGAAAGCTGCCTGATGTGGCAGGATAATCTGACAGCCTGGCACTATAACTGCTTCAACAGCTCCCACCAGTCACAAAAACAAGATCTTTGAAGAACTCGAAAAAACAATCTTTGAAGATTTTTTAAGTGCAAAACCTTCATTTACTAAGGGTGTCATGTCTTTCCCAGAATGTCATAAGGAAGGACTCTTTGTCAATGACCTTCGAAATATTAAAAATATATATGTATCAATACGTCGTGGGAAGTAAGAAAACATTAATTGTCCAGTAGAAACATTTACAATTAGCTCAGAATAGCGGCTTTAAGTTCTGAAGAACTTTTTAAAGCAGATTAGAAATATTAAGACCAACACCCTCACTAACCAGAAACAAGCCCCTTCAATTTCCAGTGTTGGATTAACTAGGTCTAATTTTTAAGTGGACTTCTCTTTTTGCATTTCAAGGTCTCTTTCTCATCACAAGCTCACTTTCAGACTTGACGTGAAATACTTTATATATTTCAATAACATTTACTGCGATCTGAACAACTCCATTGGGTCTGCACCATGGGAGGAAGCTTTAAGATGCCCATGCACTAAGTTGAAATGCAAGCTATGACCTTTAGGCCCTCATTCTGACCTTGGCGGGCGGCGGAGGCCGCCCGCCAAAGTCCCGCCGTCAGGTTACCGTTCCGCGGTCGAAAGACCGCGGCGGTAATTCTGACTTTCCCGCTGGGCTGGCGGGCGGTCGCCTTCAGGCCGCCCGCCAGCCCAGCGGGAAAGAGGCTTCTACGATGAAGCCGGCTCGGAATCGAGCCGGCGGAGTGGAAGCTGTGCGACGGGTGCAGTTGCACCCGTCGCGTATTTCACTGTCTGCCAGTGGCATGGGCACTGCAGGGGCCCCCAGGGGCCCCGCGACCCCCCCCTACCGCCATCCGGATCCCGGCGGTCGGACCGCCGGGATCCGGATGGCGGTAGGGGGGGGTTGGAATCCCCTCGGCGGCGCAGCAAGCTGCGCCGCCTTGGAGGATTCATTGGGGCGGCGGTACACTGGCGGGAGCCCGCCAGTGGTGCCGGTCCGACCGCGGCTTTACCGCCGCGGTCGGAATCCCCATTGGAGCACCGCCGGCCTGTCGGCGGTGCTCCCGCGGTCCTCCGCCCTGGCGGTCTTTGACCGCCAGGGTCAGAATGACCGCCTTAGTCTTTTACAGAGGGCACTTAAATTGAATGATCCTGAGCAAAATCAATGTAGGAAATATATTCCAGACAAAAATAAAAATGGTACTTCTGTTTAAGATACACCAATGTTTCTTGTCGCATTAATGCTCTTTAAACCTTTGAACTAATCAGAGGAAAATACATGAAGTCTGAAAGAGGTACTTACACCAGCAACATAACGTTAATCTTTCAATGTCGGGACAGATGTGCAACATTCAGGGAACAAATTCTAAGGAGACTAAGCCGTTCAAATGACCGGAAATCAGTCTGAGAGAAATCAGGTCAAGAGATTTTGATTGGCTGACTGTACTAACGCATTAGGTAATGCCTGTGGCCCCAATTCCAGCCAATCTCAAATTAGACATGCTTTAGCATTGCTCAGAGAACCTTTTATCTGCATCCATGTTCACAAATGATTAAAAAAACAAAAAGGAAGGGAATCAGTAATCATGTAATCTTTTAGTTTTCCAGCTAGTCCAGTAAAAACTTTGTATTGCCTTTTCTATTTTCATGTTTAATGTTCATATCTGGGTGGTAAAAAAAAAAGACCTGGAAACTGTCTAAATTGTCTATTTGCATGATGGGGAGTGCATGTTGTGATTCAGCCTAACCCTTTTTAGTTCGAGCATAGCAGCATGCAAGAGCTGCTTTTTGACCTGTTGTAATTTAGTCTGTGAGCTTTAAACACGCCCATTATTTTAATTCATTCCTGGGCTTGCCTTTCAACAATCCCTTGATGTCATTGCTTTACATTTGTCCCGCCTTGAGGCTTTTTTGTTACACCTTGCAGACTGACCCTATTACATTTATTATTTCACGAGTGCAGATATACCTGCAGGAGGGCGAACAATTTTTTTATTTTGTTGCTCCCCTACGTGCTCTCTGGCGGCCATGGCACATTGAGCGCAAACTCGACCATTGGTATTGGAGCTCTTATCACATTGTTACCTAATCTGAGTAATTTCAGTTCTGCGTTTGTCTCTCCCTTTCATGCTCCATGGCTTTCAAAAAACCCTTGTAATTGGTAAATGTTTTACCAAAAGAAAAAAGAAAAAAAAGAAACCATCAAAGAGGTTCTCCTGGCACAGTGGGAGAGTGTATACTACAATATTCAATGCACTCGAGGAAAGTCACCCCATAATGCTTTGCAAGCATTCTTTCTCAAAACATTTTTGCCCATAACTCAGCCTTTGGTGGTCCTAGGACAATGGGACCACCACCAAAACATTCAGCACAGCACACTTTTTCTGTTTATGTCATCTCTGGGTCCCAACAATAGGTTAGTGGGGACCCCAAAATAATAACCCCTCCAACCATTGGTTGTTTATTTAAGCTCTCTCATGACTGGAACTTTTGTTTTACAGGTGAGAGTAGGTTGTGTTTTAAGGGCCTTCTTTGTAATATCATTGCTATAGGTTGCTAGCCCTTAAAATGTATAATGCATTATGCCCCAAGGGGGTAAACATATGGTTGTACTGCATTATATTTTCTACCATTCCGTTTTCACTTTATTATGCCTGCTAGGGGCTAACTATATGGTTACATGGCCATGCTTTTTACAAAGCCTATTTTTATTGTGGTGTCCTCTAGGGGTTGTTCTGAGCATTACAGTCAATATACTTTAATATTCAAGGCAGTCAGAAATTCACACCATAATGCTCTGCAAGGCATTCCTTTTATAAAACATTTTTTCCTCACAACTCAGCTTGTGATCTTAGGACAAGGAGACCACCACCAAAACGTTTATCACGATGTTCTCTGTCTAGATCATCTCTGGGTCCCAAAACTACATTAGTGGGACCCCTAAATAATAACCCATCCCACCATTAAGTTCATTTTTAAACTCTTATGGCTGGAACTTTTGTTTTGCACCTGGGAGTAGTTTGTGTTTTAAGAGCCTTGTTTGAAAAAAAAAATATTCCAGTAGGCCTACTAACCCTTTAGTTATATGCAGGGCCATTGGAACTTTGTGGTAGAAAGGACCAAAATATGTGGCAGGGTTGTCCGATTAATGTGGCAAAAAAATCCAGTTCTGCATTGACAACGCCAATAGCTCCAACTCAAGTAAATGTTAGACATTGCATTGCAAATGCTAGTTTCTGGATGCAGCACTGTAGCCATGAGCATTGTTTTACCACAGCAATAAACCACAGACATGACATTACAGCACGAGCCGGTAGTCCACTGTCTGAAATCCACCACAGACTTTCTTTACATCCTGTTAAGACAGCCCAACCAATATCTGACAGCGTGTAATGCTGCCTTTTTGTAGAGAAATCAGGTACATGATAGTAGTTTTCTGCCATGGCTATAAACGCTAATTAATGACTATTCCACAATCCGTACAGAAGAACGGACACATCAGTAAGGCACTTGTGTGATGTTAGAGACTATACCTCAGTTCACCCATCAGTCACAATCAGGAAGGACAACATTGGCACAAGCACTGGGAATCCAACTATTATTAGGGTTTTAAGCAGGATTACTAACGGTTTACAGGCGGTGTCGCGGAGTGAGGTACCTCAGGAGGTTTCTCCTCCGAGATCGTGATTTTGAAACCTAGAGCTTGTCATTACATATCTTTGCCCCTCTTCAATGCCCATTCTGCTGCCAACATTTCAAAGCTAAAACTTGCCTTTTCATGAATGAACAGGTCTCCCGCTCTTGCATATTATAGTGTCACTACCTTTGGAGTGTTTCTGTTTAGGGGAGCTTATGGATTTATATATGTAGGTATTTACAAGGTGGAGCACAACTTAAAACAAGCCCTGCTGATTCTTAGCACTTGGTATAGTGGTGCATTAGTACTACTAGCTCAAATATACTGCAACAGTACGAAAGTTTGCTGTTTGGTCAATGAGACCAAGTATTCATATATGCCATTGGCAAGGCAAAATGGTTACCCTTCGTAAAACGTGCGACCACAGCATACTTTAGTGCAGGCATCAGATAGTAATTTCTTCAATGAAAAAGAATTCAGAGGCATATTGTAATGGTGGGCAATGCCCGCTCTCTAGATGAACCCACAGAGCAGCCTGGATATAAGAGATGCTTTACAATGGGGTACCACTTCTGTCCCAGCCTATGTAAGTTATATCGCTCACTCAATCTCTGAGGCGCCCTAGCAAGTAGCAAATCAGCCATGCCCTTCTGAAACCACTAGGGCGAGCTTCTCATTTGCTTTTTAAACACAAAGCCAGGTTCCTTTCCTGGTGCTCATACTGTTGAAAACCTGTTCTGAAGGACTACAGTACAACTTCTTTAAAAGGGCAGCCATGTGCTGGCAGCTTCCTCCAGCACTAAACAGGTATGGAACTCTTCATTTTCTAAAGCATTCCCAGGCTAACAATAGAGCACCCACGCTGATCCATCGGCAACCATCCCAGACACATCCCCACTGTGGTGCGAGTGTCCTCCTTTTCTCTCCCATGGTCCAGTGCTTGACACCCCCCAATCATCTGGGCCACGAGAGACCTCAGCTCTCCAGGAAGGAATACACTCACTGGACTGCATACAGGGGGTTACAGTTCAGATTCCCTGCATGTATGCTTTCCTTCCAACATCCACTATTACATGCTATTATTTTACAGGTACACAAGTAGTCAGGGTGGCAAGTGTTAGAGCACAGGAGGGACTGAGCTGTACTCTGCTGAGATAGGAACCTCCTACGGACAAACTTCTACCACTGAGCACCCGGTAATGAATCTCTGGCAGGCAACACGGTGTGACCTGTAGTCTCACCAGCTGCTTCTTCTGGAGACCTTTGACACTACCTAGCTCCTCAGAAGTACCTTACAGGTACCACCCTCCAAATGGTGATAGTGATGTGGTATTAGCACCATTTTGGTTGCTGACGATGCAGTAGAGTCTTTTCAATACACATGTCAACCATTCTTTTAGAATATTCTCTGCAATGATGGCTTTGTGAAAACCTCTAATCGAGTTATCTTCAGGTAGTCATAACATATTACTGGGTCAACTCAATGTTTTAGCATCCATTCAGTGGGAGTGTTGGCACCTGGTTTACCGATCCCATGCAAGTTACTACAGCATTTTCTATGGCGAGTCAACCTTTAGCAAGAAATCTACAGACACGTCTGGAACTGCCTGATAATCCTTGATGTCAAGGCAAAGGACCTGCTTCTAATTGGAATGGACAAGTAGTGGCATACCAACAAGCAGCCAACTCTAGTTGTGCAACCATTATCAAAATCTTTGCTGGGGTTTCTCACTGCCGTAGATAAATGAGACCGATCAAATTTCTTTTACTATCCCATTGATCTACAGTGAAATCGTCATGTGACTTTGAAATAAACTCAGTACCACTCATATTTAATCCACCCCTTGAGTATACAGTGTTTAAGTACTGAGGCTACACAGGTTCCCTATGTTCACTTAAACCAAGAGTTTAGATGTTCGTGGCAAACTCCCCTGGACTGTTATGACTGTTGTAACAAAAAAATTAATTAAAAAAAAAAAAAACACTAAAAGATACTGTACAAAGCTTGCTTCTCTCTAAACACTTTGTATGACAAATCTTCTAATTGCTTTCCAATACTAGCCCAAGACTCTATTGTGTTCTAGAATGGCCATCAGACCTTTGTGAGCACCTCACACATCCTCTTGACCATTTTGTGGATGCAAATGATATGTTGTTACTTAAGCCAGTGGCACTACTTGCCCAATATGTATCACAAAGGTTTATACTTTAGTCTAAGGACCTGAGAATTTGAAAGTTTATTCATGCTCAGAAATAGTTAGTTCACTTTTGCAGTTTTCCCACCGATTGATTTTTAAAGATTAGTTACATGTGCCAAACATACCAGCCCTTTTTGAGGCTGGTAGACATGGGGCAAAGACAATACCATATGAAGTGAAGCCACTTGCCGTGCAAAATCTTCCAGTTCTGCTGACATTACTGCTCTTGGTCTGAGGAAAGCTTGTACTGCCTCTAGAATCTGTACTTTGAACTGCTGAAAGGACGTGCTTTGTCAAAGCCTGTCTTAATTTATATAAAATGAAGAATTGTGGGGTCTGATACTGGGAAAATCCAATTTGGAGGAGAAAGGACACTCATGTAGCCAAGCGTATGGGCAACGGGGCACATCGGTCACAACAGAGAAATTTGCATTTATTTATTAGACATGTACTGTATAGATGTAGACCGGGTGTGGTATTCATTTGTGGACAGTGGTAGTCTCGAACAGCCTATGATCACACTCGCAGCAATTCTGGATACATTTTCCCTTCTGGGGATTGGCCAAGAGTGTTTTGCCTTGGGTCAGCCCCAGTTTGTTTTGGCCCAAGCATGCAACCAAAGTTAGAATGTGCCTTGTGTAGCGACTCAAGCCCCTTCGAGATTGCTGAACAAGGCAGAAAAACAATTGGAGTACCAGTGCCTTGTGACCCACTAGAGATCGGAGAAGGGTTAATAGTGTGGGTTAGACAGACCATTTTTGGATGTGTCAATGACCAGTTTAGTCCATTTCATAAAGACGCAGACACTGTCCAGGAAATGGAGTAGAGTAAGTGCAAGGCTGGACTGTCCACTTTCAGGGCACAGGGAAGACTGGTTTTAGCACTGGTGTCTAGTGTAGGTTTAGGATGTCCAGGATATTTTTTCAAGATAATACAAAGAAAGTCCACTTAGATTAATCTCATATGTGTACCTTTGTTGCTATCTGGCAATCTAGCAGGGATCCGGCCCCCGTTGGCTAGCTTCATTTTAAATGCTTCAGTTACTTACCTGGTAATTGCATTACTCTGAGTTCTCTTCCAGCGCTTCTATTCATTACAATCAAGAGGCAATCCTGCCTCACCAGACACATATCACGTGACCCCTCACCTGTAAATAAAAATACTACCCCTTCCAGGAACCGAGGTCTGAGACTGGGACCAAGAACCTCTGGCCCGACACTGCCCCATCCCTGCCCTACAACCTGACAGACTGGCATCTGTAGACACAAGCCTGGGAAGGGCGAGAGGAAGACCCTCAGCCGATGCAGCTCCTAAAGCCACAAACCCAGGTCCTTCCTGACCTGGTGGGAAACAGGAATCAGAAATGATAGGGGATGCCAAACAGGGGACTAATGAGCCAGGACGCGAGTCAGTCAGTGCTAGTGGGAGCGAGCTCAGAGGACTAAAAACAGACGCAGCCAAATTCCCCTGAACCTGCAGCTAAACAGCAGCCATCAGAACAGGCCTGGCCAAAAGATTCATAATGTGGGGCCAGATCTATGCCACACTCACATCCGGCAAGTTGAGCAAGAATATGAAACCCTGCCCCCAGAACAAGAGTGGATATTCCCAGAGTTTGAAGAAAACCGTCCTCAAAATGGACAGAACCGCACTGCTTGTTCCAGGCCCAAGAGCTTGGAAGGAGCATGAACCAGCCAATCGTCCAGGTAAGGAGGAAGGAAGATGCTGTGATGGTACACCAAAGTCACCAACGGGGCCTGAAGATTGACAGAAGGCAGAATGATGATGGCACCTAAGAAGGGAATGATGGCCAGTAAGGTGACCATTCAGAAATACACAGACCCAATCTACTTGTCCCTCCACATATGTCTAAAACAGGCTCCAATTCGCCGGACACCTTCTGTACCAAAAACTAAAACGATAAAGTTCCACTACTCCTTTCTCACCCTGGCACCAGGACAAAAGCACCTATCACCAAAATGGCATAAACCCCATCCAAAAAAGTCTGCCTCCGCACCGGATTCACGGGGACGGGAGCATGGATGGTGCCCAACTTGGAAGGCGGACTGGCAAAGACTAAATGATAGCCTCTCCTGAAGAGATACAACACCCAACCAGAAAGGAAGCCCCTGGACCATAATTGTCAGAACCTCTGCTTGAAGGAATCTTTTGGGCCTACAGCAACTGCCAAGTCAGAAAGCCGGGGCCAGAGCTGCCTCCTACAGTCTGCAAAATGGCTGAGGACCATTCGTGGGGAAGCAAAAAATTGGAAGAAGGCGGCGGCGGATACCAAAAGTGAAAAAAAGTAAAAGACGTCCCCTCTTATGGCAGAGCAGGCAACCAAAACTTGAATGCTCAGTAATCATGGAATCCAACTGTCCCCCAAACAGCCCCAAATGACACTACCCAACATAGCATCGAACTGAACGATGTGTGGCAGAGAGTCCTCTCCTTCCTCCAGAGAAACAGTTTCTGCAAAAACCTGGGAACAGAGGAGCAGTCCAAGACCCACCATTCCCCAATAATGAAGTCAATAAGTCAGCCAAGAAAAGGCAATGCAAAGACAGGAGGCTAAACAAATGGAGTGAACAGGCCTTCATCACCAGCCTGCGATGGAAAAGGAGAAAACACCAAATTCCCCACAATGTGCTGCAGAATATCTGGAACCTCCTCTCTACGCACATATTGTCCAGCAGAAGTGGAGGGAATGTCTTCCTCAGAACCAAAGGAATCACCAGATAGAGAAGCAACCCATCCCCAGGAAGAGGACTGCCATTGGTTCCTAACTGCGGCCCGTCCTCCAAAGCTCAGGGCACAGCAGCCTAAACCATAGCCTGGACCTCTGCTGCCAAGAGAACGGCTGGAGGCTCAGCCGAATTCTCAGACCTGCAATGAATCCAGTTATGAGCATGTTTTCCCACCATCATGACAGAATACAAACAGGAAACAAGTGCCCCCCTCAAATAGGGGGGAAAAAACGACAAGGCCCATAGTTAAATTATTTATTTCTCTTGTAGCAGTTTATTACAGCGTGAATTCTACCCAAATGTATGTGAGCGCCTTACATGAGCACCAGTTATGCTACTCAAGGGCACATCCATTTTGGTAGGAGCTGGGAGACTAAGTGAATTGCTCCAATCCACCGACAAGTGCCAAAAGACACCAAACACGCAGGCATCCAAGATATTGAACCAATTCCAAAATGACCACAGCAACATGAAACAAAGAAAAAGACCTCCCCCGAGGCCATTAGTGTGTGCAGCAGGCAGACGAGGTGCGCATGTCCCCAGGTGCTGTCGTAACCTCCATCAGAGCAAGTGCAGCAACCAGGAACAGCCCGCGACCCAGAAGCGCTGCCCCAGCCAACGTGAGCCAGTAAACACCGCCGAGTGAAGCACGCACAACGTCGCCCTCCAACCAGTGCGTCCCCAAGGCTGAAATGCCAATCCGACCAGACCCACAGTGCCTGACCGGCAAACCACAATGTGGAAACTCCAAACGAGAAACAGAAACCAGCTGCAGCACCGCACACAGCGGACGCGTCTGGTAACACAAATAAAGAACAGGAGGATTGGGGGGGGGGAAGGGAACCTTTTTAAATTACTGGGAATGAGTGACGTGATATGTGTCTGGCAAGCCAGGATTGTCACATGATTGTAATGAAGGGAAGCGAGGGAGGGGACGATGAAGTAATGTACAAATCATCAAGTAACCAAAACTCATAATGTTAGAATAAAAGACCACAAGTAGTTATTTACATATGTGTTTTGCAGTTCCCGATAATTGCTTTTGGTGACAGGTCATAACAGATGATGTTTCAACCTCACCAACATCAGGAGTTCTACTTCGTATTCTAATGCCAATAAACCTATTAATCAAAATAGAAACATACTGCATTGTCAGCCTGCATTCTACTACCATTGACAGTAGCCTTGCACTTTAAGTGGATTGTTGCTTTTTTTTTAAAAAAAAACTCTGGATAAGCTTCAACATATACTAAACAGAAATGTCCCTATTTTATTGTACAGAGATTGACTGCTAGCTTTTGCACTAAAGTGCTTTATCATGCCTGAGTTTTCCTCTTTTTGATTGGTATATTGTTGGTGTAGGACGCAAAGATTAGAGCTGGCCCACACTGCCCCAATAGCCTCATGTTTTCCAAAATAAAAAAAAATAAAAAAATACGAGAAAAAAAAACGACAAACATGTTTACACTGTTCAAGCGTCAATCACATTTTGCTTCTGTGCACCACAGCCTACAGCACGGGGCAATGGATTGGCTCACTTCGCCTTGTGCCTCTGTGCACTGTGAGTGGTGCCATTTTGCACGCCTGCACATGCACATCTGCTGAAAAAGTAGTTCACTTTAGTGATAGATCTAGCAAGCCATTTTTAATTATTCTTGTGAATGTTTTTATTTTTATTTTACTTATTTTGTTAAAAATATAATAACATGCATGCCACCTCTAAACTGCGGTATTTTTTCTTCTTTCGTTTCCCACTTTTAAACGTCTATTGCATTTGTTTGCAAATTTGAAAGAGAAAACAAAATCATAGGCTTGCCAAGGCCAGAAATAGGCTATGCCAGTACTTTTTGTGCCTGGTTGCGTTTTATCCTACGATAAAGTGCCTACAAGCAATGTAATATCTAGTATGCGCTGTAAAAGTGAACTAAGCGGAAGTAATCAAAAAATAAGACGAAGCTGGCCTCTGTTCATGAGTCTGACATCACCATGATTGCGAGCAAGCAGTGTATCACAGATTAATACACCATTGTTGTTCTGGGTGCACACACAGTTTAGGCGCCACTAATGACCTTCTCTGAAATTCTATTCAGAGAGGGATTAGGACTTCCTTTATTCACGAACATATTTTCTATTAATATGTATCACCATTTGCAGCATCGACGCCACATGTACCACAATTCCCGCCTTATATACACAGCAGCAAAGCGGCCAGAGGAGCGAGAGAAACTTTATCGCACACGTCGACGTCACTTTCAGGCGGGGGGTAGGGAGTCCAACGCCAGTACAGGAGGGCTTGGAAGTGCCTGGGCCTCAGCTTTCAGCTCCAGAAATAGAGTGAGCATGACAAAAATCCAAATCTCAATCTTTTGCCGGCAACTACTTCATGATGAAGACAAAAATGTCCCAATAATTCATGGACATAATAACCAAGTAAATTTTTTGGTTTAATTGCTCATAGCATTTTAAATTGTTAGGTACTAGAATACAGGCCCCTTTTTCTCATCATTTTCTTTCCATTTTACTGTCCAATTTCTGCTCCATAACATTTCATCATAAACGTAAGTATGGCACATATAATCCATACAAATTGTCCCAATGTCCCTTCATTAACATTCCCCTCCAAGTGTAGCTCCTGTTACCTTGTTAAACATTTACAAAAGGATCACTTGAAAACTCCATCACGCCAGTCTTAACCCCACAGACAGGAAATGGGCACTAAAGCAGTGAGAGCACCCCAGCGACACAAAATCTCCAAAAAGGGTCTGAAAAATGTAAGCAGTCTCCATATTGTCCTGGACAAACACCGGTTCCGGTCGAAGTTCGTTTGCCAATCAATTAAAGGCCAATCACTGATCCCCAAACTACTTGAGGTTCTAATAATTGGCACTTACGTGAAAATGGCATTTCTATTATGAGGTGAGCACCAAACTAAAGTTAAATTAGTTGCCATCTTATTGTATGAACAGTTTCAAACCTTACTATCAGGCCCTAAAACACTGCACCAATGCTCCCAGCCTTATCAGCAAGATCCTGCCATCCACCATACCAACAGGAAGGGAAATCAACTCCAGCCTCTACGGTTAGTCACGCGAAATGTGTGGGAAACACGAGTGCTGCCTTTAATTTATATGTTTTGCCCATGTCAGCTCTGTCTGAAGGTTCCGTTTAGTCATGTCCTTTCTCAACTTGTGGCAAAGACACCCCAGGATGCTGGGGCCCTGGTTTGAGTCCCTCAGGCCAGCTGAGGTCAACTTACTAAAGAAACACACACTAAACCTGTCAACAAAGGTGTCCACGTGAATGTAACAAGCGGAAATGGACTCTTACATAAACAGCCAAAATGTATCCAGGGAAAGACAGACGCTGTGAACCGAAGGTTAACTACAGATAATAATCTAACGCACAAGTCCCAGGTACATAGACCTGGCACATCCAAGTTCAACATGCAAACGAGTTTGAAAATGTAACATTTCTGACAAGCAATAATTCTCAATGCGTGGTGGTGCGTGTGTGTGGGTGGGTGTGCTGCTGTGCTAGCAAAAGCTACGTAACTCTATTAAACGCCATTAGGAATAAATGTAGGGATAAACATACGTTCATCCAAGTGTTACTATAGGGTCAAACTCCAGAGAAAGTCGGAGTACTAGGAGAACATACTATTTGCTGTTTCACATATTGCACTTTTAATTTCCATATAGAGGAAAACATTCCTGCTTTTATCACAAGGCCTCTTCGGGGTCATGTTTCGTGTCAGCCTGTGTGTCTTAATTCTAATCGAATACATTTACTTCAACTTCTACACATGTGAAAAGATGACAAACTCTATTCGCAGATATGTACAGAAAAAATATACTCTTTATTACCACTGTTGACGCGGCGCATTATGGACAACGAGGTTCACCTCTTCAGAGTCATGAACCCTCTCCACATTTAATAATGGTAATAAATAGCAACAAAGCAATTGCTACCATAAAACAAGTGATTTTACATTAATGTAAAAAAAAAAAAAAAAAAAAAGTTCATATAATTTACAAAAAATAAAATCATACTTCCTAAATTAAAAACAACTTTAAGGAAACGCTGCTCAGAATATCTCACATTTGTAGACCTTCAGCAACACCTAAAGACAAGGAACAGAGCTTTTCCCCAAGAGTTAAGACCAAGAAAGTATTCTGAAGGTGTACTGCACATAAGTCAGTATATTGTAGACAAGTTTAAAAGTTCAAATCTGACGTATACAACTCACCGAGGGTAGCCATGTGAACAAAAGTGTTTGCAGTACTGGGGGCATTAGCAATACCTTGAGCGTAAAAACCCACAAGTATAGGTTCCACAATATTTTTTCCAGGGTTTAGGGTTGCCTTAAGCAAGGAAAAACCGTAGGTCGTTCAAGATTTGACTCAGTAATGACCTTGTAGGTTCTCACTAACTTTGCTGATGCATTTACCACCCATATGTTCACTTATAAAAGTGTTCATTTCCAAAGTCACACCCCATTCAACCACGTGCAAGTGGAGCACAAAGTGTGGCAAAGCGGACCAATTTTCTCAATTTTCACAAGGGTTTTGAAGAAAGTTAATACCTTTCCTGGAAAAGGATTGCCAATGGCAAAAAAACTGTTGAAAATACTTTTAGAATGTCACTGATTTCTCTATCCTACATATGCAAAGTTTGTGAAGCACGAAAGCAACATACACATAGTGCTTCAGGACAGAAATATTTCACCTATGACAGCTACCTTACTCAAATCATGTTTCACTTGAAGACAGGCTTTTATAGAATGAGTAAACCATCTGTAATCTGTACTAAATGTGCTCTCATGTCCTATAAAGTACACCTTTTTTCCCCAATCAGAACCTGCATGTTAATTGGAAATACTCAATTGGAAAATGAAAGGCAAGCTACAAAAAAGCATGTCATTTTAAATAAACATATTTTCACACTGTGTTGCACAGGGGATTAGTCATTTATACACACAATTTTAAAACGTATGAAACCTGAGACATGCAGGGATAGTGCGATTTGTCTTGGATTACACAATTGGGTGAAGCAGGAACACATGATATTTACAGCTAACAAGTTGCCCAACAACCTTATTTACATTCATGATGGATAAATAAGCAATAAAACTATATTGGACTTGACTAACAAGGTATTTGTAAATTATCTGGCGAATCGGGATCTTATATTATGCAGAAACTACAGACAGCAGTGCAGTGGACTAAACGGGACTAGGGTAGAGAAGAGTGGGATTGAGTAGAGGGGGTGGGTGGGGCGGGTTGGGGCAGAGTGGATTTTATTGATTTGTGGTGAATTGGAGTGGGGTGAAATGGAGTGAGCGGGGTAGATTGGACTGAAGTGGAGTGAGATGGACTGTAGTAGATTAGATTGGGGTAAAGTAGATTGGATTGAGTGAGGTGGACTGAACTGAATTGGCTGGATTGGACTGAGTGGGGTGGATTGGGTGGTTTGGAGTGGGGCATATTGTTTTGGATTGGAGTGTGGCTGATTAGATGGGGGCACAATGTTTTGTAATGGAGTGGGACAGACTGGAGGGGAACAGATTGTTTTGGTCTGGAGTGGGGCAGATTGCTTTGGATTGGAGTGGGTTGGATTGTGGTGGACTGGATTGGACTAGGGTGGATTGGGTAGGGATTGGATTGGGATGAGGGAGTGGATTGGAGTGGGGTGGATTCGAATGGGGTGAATTAGGGTGAGTCAAGTCAAGTTAGGCAGACTGCTTTGGATTGGAGCTGGGATGTTCAGAGCGGGCAGGATTTTTGGGATTTGAGTGGGCAGATTAGATTGGAGTGAGAGACTGCAGTGGGAAAGATTGCTTTGGATTGGAGCAGGGCAGACTAGAGCATGGAAGATTAGAGTGGGGTAGATTGTTTTGGATTAGAGTGGGGAATTTCTTTTCGGATGGGAGTGGGGCAGGTTAGAGAGGGGTGGTTTGAGAGGATTGGAGTATGGTGGATTGTATTGGACTGGGGTAGACTGGATTGAGTGGGGTCGATTGGCGTGAGGTGACTGGGGTGGATTGGGGTGAGGTGGGTGGGATGGATTGGGGTGAGGTGGGTGGGGCGGATTGGAGTGGGGCGGATTGGGGTGTGCGATTATGTGTTAAAGCCTAATTTCAGAAATCACACATAAGAAACAATGTTGCTTTGCAATAATTAGAACAAGTTCATCCTCATCACTTGATAACGGTGCCCACAAGCAAAATCAAAAGCAAACATGCATGCAATGTGAGAAAAGGAGACTTGACTAAATAAAAGAAAGTTAACTACGGAAAATAAATCTTTGCAATTTTGTGTGCCCTGATGGCGTGTTTTTGCCAGTTACACACCTTCAGTTTGCATGGCACTAAAAGTTAAAAAGAACAAAATAATACCTCAATTACATGGGGAGCAGCAGACGGGCATGGATTACGCTGAATCAATCAGTGTTTGGTCCCTGCTCCACACAAAAGAACGAAAACTATTCTTGGCCTGCAGTGATGAATTACTAAACTGTAAAAAAAAGAGTGCACACAACCCAATGAATGGTAAACAACGGGCAGGCTCCAAGCCATTATTGTTAATAACAGTGTCTTGCAAGCGAGACACATTCTAGGCAATGTTCTCACTGGCTCAACCCTAAAAAGTAGTTCTAAAAACAGGAGCAGTGGAACACAAGAAGAGGAAGTGACGTCCGCATGGCGTGACAAATGGGGTTGAAGGAAATGAAAGCAACACTGAAGCTAACAAATGATAAGGTATGGGTGACCTGTAAACCCACTGTACGTAAATAACATGTTTCTCAGTGACAGCATATGTGCTATCTAGGCACAACCTAATGACTCAATGATTGCATTTTTTTAAATGTTGCAAAACCTTGGGCAATGACTTAAGTGGAACTGAGTTGTATTGTACTGAACCTTAGATACCACTACTATTTAGTGGGTGAAACTGAATATATTTTGGAAAAAATTAAACACATACAATTTTCTTGCGCCCCATGCTAGTGTTAGTAGTCAGATTAAGCACATACCATACCAAGGAAACTGACACCAAGGAGAAATCCATTTTACTGCTCCCAGATGGATATGTTTCAAACCTCCGACTTTGTCAGCTCTTCTTCTGGTGACTTAGCACGGCTGCAGCAGGACATGCAAACTATAAACAACATTTCTCACACTATATTACCTAGTGAACACAGAATGTTTATTGTATCTAACATATTTGCTATGATCCAGCGGTGGCATGTGTCAAGTGGGGGCATTGGATGACAGGGGGAAACTATTTACCTTTCGCTACCCATCTCCTGTCACAGTCTCCTGCTTCCTCGCTCCTCCGCTCCCGACGGTGTCCCTGACTTTGCTGGGACACGAGCACAGGCTCCCCAGCAATCCTGGCACTGCCTACATGCTAAACATAGCATCTAAGCAGCACCAGGACTGGTCTGAGCGTCAGTGACTGCCGCTCAGACACAAGACTGGGGTCTGTGCAGTTTTTCAAGCCCAGCTGTATACACAGCTGGGCTGGAGAAACTTAAGTGTGCATGTGTGTTTGTCCAGCCTCAGACAGCCGGCCAATCACACTTGCGCACTCAGTGCACTCTCCAGCAGATTAAAAATGAAAAATAATAGCAAGCTATGGTTTTATTTTTCATCTACTGGCTCATCCGGGGGGTGGGGGGGGACAACATTCCTCCACCACTACGCAGGAGCCACCCCTGCTACGATTACTATTTATCTGGCTTGCGGAGTGAGGAAATCTCAATGCCATTTGTGATCTCCGACACACAAACCTATTTATATGTTTTTCCCCCTCACAGCAACCAACCTGAAAGTAATAAGCCTCAAATCATCCAGCTGCAGCCCGGTATACCTCTGAAATTGTTATTTCACCCTGCTGTTAGGCCAGGAATAAAAGTAAATATTGACAAAGAAAATCAAACTATTGATTTGATCGGGGGCGAGGGGGCATTTAACACCACACATTTGTCAGACTTGTTTCCATATCTTAAAATCATCCTACCAATTATCCATTTAGATACTTTAAGTCCATGCCCTGCAGGTCACATACTATTTATTCAGGCAAGACTTGCAATTGGACTTCCACGTGGTGGTATGGGTTTTGTTAAATAATTTGAAATTGCTTGCCATTCACGTACTGAGCATCTCCCAGACACCTTCACGTGGACAGAATCTCACACAATCTTTCATTGTTCGCATGCTCATTGCCCTCGTGATTCTCCGTCTGGTATATATACTGTAGCGCCATGTAAAACCCTCTGAACACATAGTCCGGTTTACCGCTATGGCTGATCGCGTGGAAAATGTACCTCTGTGTTTCAATCAATGATTTACATTTCTGTCACTCGCACCTTTCAAACCTATGTGTAGTACTGTAACGTACAAATTTTCACAACGCAGACAACCCACAACACTATATGAAAATTAGTATAAAAAGCACTAGTTTGAATGTGGGACCTTGGCCTGCAAAGTTAACTGTAAAAGGACCTCATTAGCACAAGCCTCGGATGCTAAAGGAATGCTGGGAATATAAAGAGCTCAACAGGCCAAATCCGGGCACTGGGTGAAAATTAAAGGCATTTTTGACACAGTTGAAACATATTGGTGCCAAGTCGCACTGTTTCTTCATTTCCAGGGATGGACACATGTGGCTAACATTTTAACACTGGAAAAAGTTACTACGGGAATCCTGCCACAATGAGGTCCAATGTTGGCTCATGGGGGCCAGTGCAATAGCAGATTTTCCAGCTTTTCCAATTGCGTAGAATCACCGACAATACATCTGAATTGTCCACATTGTAAGTGGATGTCCTGAAAATTATGGCATTGATTCGTAACTTTTGTAGTGGCGGTTCCTCCATGATTTAATTACCATTTTCTTTTTGACTCTTTCTGCCAGCAAACAAAGTGCGAGGACAGGGCGGGGCTAGTGCGTCACTGCTGCCAATGATTGGCAGCAGTAAGGAGTGGCCCCTTTGTTTGAAGTGCGCATGATGGTTTGGCCGGCTACCAAAACGATATGTGCATTTCAAACCTCTCCAACCCAGCTGTCTTGGACAGCTGGGTTGAAGAGAAGGCACAGGCATGCAGTGCATTTTGGAGCGTGGAGCCGGCCCACTCCAGCCACTCAAGAGACTTTTCATGCTGCTTAGCACCATGAAAACAGTGTCCTGATTGGATGATGGAGTTGGCTGTGGGCTTCGTGCTCCAAGAGCGTGCTGCAGGGCATCGAGTAAGTTAAGTGTTTTGTTTTTTTAAATATTTATATTAGTGTGCATGTTGTGTGTTTATGTTATGTATGTTACGTGTGAATGTTGTATTTTTTTGCACCCCTCCAATTTATTTTGCTCCCAGCCGCCACTGAACTTTAGGCCCAATAATAAGAAAAATAAATGTTTCTTTGGATTGCTCCATTGAAATTTAAAAAACACATTCATTTTAATGGGGTCAAAATGATCAAGCCAGAACCATAACAGTCATGATCAGATTCAATTGTTCTAAATTACTTGCAGGCATGAAAATGGCACGGCAAAGCAGGTATTTGAGCAATTAAAGTGAACTAAAAATACTTCCCACAATGTTCCAGTTGTGTGGATTGTGGCCAAGAAATCACACTGCATTCCATCTAAAACATACATTAAGGACCTTATTCAGATATTGGCGGAGGAGTTACTCTGTCATAACGGATATCCCATCCGCCGAAATGTAAATACCATTATATCCTTTTGGATTTAGATTCAGCGGACGTGATATCCGTCACCGTTGTGACAGAGTAACTTGTCTGCCAATATCTAAATCGGTGGTTCCCAACCTGTGGTCCGGGGACCCCTGGGGGTCCGCGAAGCCTTCTCAGGGGGTCCGCGAGAGCCTAGAAAATTAAAAAATATTAACAAATATTGACAAATTAGGTCCCCAGCTTCCAGTAATGACTCAGGCGGGGGTCCCCGGATTCCCATGATGATTCAGTGGGGGTCCCTGGGTTCCATTAATGTTAAAGTAGGGGTCCACAGAAATCAAAAGGTTGGGAACCACTGATCTAAATCACACCCTGAAGTTCTTCAAAACGGGTCTTAGAAGTTGATATCCAAGTGCATCATTTTGGCTACATTGCAGAATAAAGAGCATACAACGCATCACACCTTCCACATACCACCAAGTTTATAAGTAACATAGTTGTAGGCGGTGCCTTCTTGTTCCGTTTTCAAGGTGCCGCTTGCTTTCCAAAGGACATGTATTATGACTCCATAAACTTATCATGCTTGTATTTTACTCCTACGTATTACAGTATTGTTATTTTACACATAGGACCAAGAATTTATCAATGTTTTCAGTGCTTAATTTCAGCCACTGGTTGGGGCCACCAGCACTCCTTTTTGGGGACAGGCACTTTTTTATCCTCATTAATATTGACCGAGAGCAAGAGAGAGAGAGAGAAACACAAATGGGAAAGAAGGAGAAAGAAAAAGATGGAAGAAAAGGCACAAAGGGGCAAAGCAAGGCCTAACAAGAATGATCGAAAGAGGCAGAGTGTATGATAGTGGATTAAAGAGTCGCAAAGTGAATGCAATACAGCACAGCCTAGGCCTTCAGCGTGCCGATTATATCAGCACAGCCGGAGAAGAGCTTTGGGCACCAGCACACATTTGTTTATAAATTAAGCGCTGGATATTTTCAAATCAAATATGGACGCCGTTTAAGTCTAGTTGGACTTAACGCTTCCCAGATCTGTTGTGTATTATTTTAACACAAACAGCAGGGTCTACATTGGATTACTTGTGAGGTAATGAGATCCAGATATGTTAAAATGTTCAGCCAGCCGATGTACAGCAACCATTTAAGGTTGGGCATCTGTTGCCCTGTTCACGCGTGAACATTGACAGAGTAGACAAGAATGGCAAACCATCTCCATCAGATCCAGTCCAACACATTATTAGACTAACTTTCTCCAGTCATCTATTTCTTTGACGGTGCTACCATAGTGGCCTATCTGTGCTTCGTGGAGATGTGCGATTAGAATGAAATGCTATAACCAGTTTCCTGAAAGAAAAGCAATGAATGCGTTTCCTTCATTCATACAGATAACAACCTGCAGCGTGAAAGGCCTGCGAAAAGAAGGACTTTCCACCTGCCTATGCACTTCTACAAGCATCTTACCATGTGATCTTAAATTCTGGGAATATTTCACAGTTCGATCTGGTTAATAAGATCCCTGACTAGCTACAATTTTATGTACGCGTGCTAGGATTTTTGCACTAATGCCAGGGGTTTGAATTTCATTCTAGTCTGAATGTTTTATCAAAACAGGTATCACAAGTTATGCAGAATGTGAACTTTTTAAATGGTCTTTTTTTTTGTTCGGTGAAGCAAATTCGCAGCATTTTATTCTTGAGCTTTACAGTTATGGTGGCTGTATGATCCCCTGGCAAGAGGGACCAATCTCTCCTCAGTAGATCTACATGACTGACATATGTTGTTTCTACAACACTTAATTGTATTTCTATTGGCATTAGCGTATAAAATTACTATTTTTATCACCTTGTCAATGGGTGAGAGACAGTGCCACAAGGAGAGGTCTGCCTCTGCCTCTATCGTGTGCTAGGCCCAGACTACTGTCATGACATTTCAACAGGCCCAGATTACATTTCTCTTGGTATGTATCACATAACCCGTTACACTTCAGCTCTTAAAATGTTTCATCGCATCTTCAAGTCGTCAACATTCCTCCACGCCTCTTTATTTCGGTCAAAGAGCACATTTACAAATGTGACGCAGCATGCTGGTCTCCATAGTGACAGCGAGTCCGATGAAAGCTTGGTCCCCTTCCGCCAGGCACGGCTGCCAGAGCCACTGTTTATGAGTAACTAGGGAGACAATGGGGCTCGCTGAACACTAGCTCCAATTACCAGAGGCCAGACACTGAACGAACGGGGATATGCACTGCCAACAGTCTTAAATATGTGCTCACGGGTTGGCAAAGTTAGGCAAAAACAGGCCTAAAACGTTTAAGACTTGTACATAAAATTCAATTTACAGTAAGGATACGCTGGCACTGGCAACAGTCTGCCCCAAATAAGAGTTCTTCTTTTGTGAAATAATAACTCATGCATTCCCAGTGGGAATCTTTATACAATTGCCAGCAGTTCCCTATTGAGGGATGATACCAACCGCTCACCATCTGGTGCCGCCGCCCTCCTCCCAGGTCTCCCTGCTCACAGTATTCTACTGGCCTCTCGGGCACTGCCGAACGGGCCAACTGGAAAGAACCAGTATGTGGGCCAATTTTGTGTCCCATGGGCTGTGACAAGACCTAAACCTGCCCACACACTGGCACTTTGAAGCTGGCCCATTTGGCAGTGTCAGAATGCGTGACAGGCCTGTGCATGGACGAGTAGAGTGTGAAGGGAGACTGATGCTAGGGATAGGAAGAAGAATGCTTGAGGTACCCAAACTCAAGTTAGGGGCGGGTGCCAGCCCTAAATGGCTACTACTGATTTTTATTTACTGGTACTTATAAATTTCATAGAGCACAAACCAGACCCACTACAGCAGCAGAGTACTGTACATTAGTTGTAGAGTACACAATGCCAATTGGAACGCCAAGGCACTGTTGTCCACACACTACAATTCTACTAGACTCTTAGGGGCCAGATGTAGCAAACAGTTTGCGAGTCGCAAACGTGTGTTTGCTATGCAGAAATGCATTTTGCGAGTCGGAACCGACTCGCAAAATGCATTTCCGACTCGCAAATAGGAAGGGGTGTTCCCTTCCTATTTGTGAGTCGCTATGGTATGCAATTCCAGAGTCGCAGTTACCATCTACTTGAAGTGGATGGTAACCCACTCGCAAACTGGAAGGGGTCCCCATGGGACCCCTTCCCCTTTGTGAGTGGACCCAAAAATATTTTTTCAGAGCAGGCAGTGGTCCAAGGGACCACTACCTGCCCTGAAAAAATCCGAAACTAAAGGTTTCGTTTTTTTTTTCTAAGTGCAGCTCGTTTTCCTTTAAGGAAAACGGGCTACACTTGGAAAAAAAAAAAACAGCTTTATTTAAAAGCAGTCACGGACATAGAGGTCTGCTGTTCCCAGCAGGCCTCCATCCCCGTGAGTGCCCATAGTCGCTATGGGGGCGCAAATTGCGACCCACCTCATTAATATTAATGAGGTGGGTCTTTGCGACCCCATAGCGACTCGCAGACGGTGTCTGAGAGACCGTTCTGCATAGCAAATTGCGAGTTGCAATTTGTGAGTCGCTCGGACTCGCAAATTGCAAGTCGCAATTTGCCGGCTTCCTACATCTGGCCCTTAGTGTAGACATTCATTCAAGGATACAGGCTACTACTGACCAATTTACGAGCTCAATGGTTTCTTAAGGGTCAAAGATAAACAGCACACCTTGATCAAAAAAAAAAATCAACTTAAAAGAACACACAGATATTCTAAATATCTACACCATTATCCATATTCCAACTGTGGAACCACTGAAGAGATGCTATACTTGGAATTGCCATTGAAACTATGATTTTGAGTTATCTTTTGGCTACAACAAATTAAGTGTGTGCCCTACTAGCTGGGGAGGGGACAGACATTGGTTTCCCTACCAGAGAAAGCCTGCTCGCTTTTTCTCAAAATAAACTACACCACCTGTCAGACCTTCAATGGATTGTGTCCTTCGCAGGGCATGCCATCTTGTATTTGAGAGGGACACAGGTTGTGCTATTCACTAGAGCGCACAGATGCATACTCCGAGCAAGCTTTAAAATGAAGCACTTTCACTCAAGGTCTTCCATATGTCCAGCAAGGAGGGGACGGGGTAAGCTGGGACCTAAGCTCAGTAAACTCTTTACCACTAAGGAAATAGCAGCCCAATTCCTATTCAGGAACTTCTTGTCAGAAGCAATTAAAATGCGCATTGATACACCAACAGTACTCCAGCCAGCCTTTGTCTTCCGGGACAAGGAATCTGCATGCGGACAATGCCCACAGCTCTTCAGTGTAAAGGGGGCCCTGCTCCCACAAAGGAGCATCCTGCACCGGGTGTTGATGAGGGAAGTTTTCATGGAGGCTACTGGTTACCATGGCAACGCCTGCTTAATGCCAACCCTCTGCCAGCCGGGCAACCCGGCCTTGAGAAAGGGCATGATTCGAGCTCCTGCCAAAACGGAGGGTGAAAGCTTTATTGGCAAGGGTAAAATCTGTGAGGTGACGGCGTAGGCAAACCAGGAACCCTCATCTTGTGTACACAAAAAGCTCGGGAGTTTCACGTGTTGTTTGGAAAGAAAGATCCCTCGAGCCAGGGAGGTCGGGTTAGGCTGTCACGGGTCCAGTATTGGAAAAAAAACGTATCCTAAGGGTTGAGCAATTAAAAGAATGACGACAGCGTCTACTCAGAAACCAGAGTTAACATCGGTTTCTAATGAACAAAAACAAGAGAGGCCAGGGAGCGCTTGGCAAAGGATATACGACCAACGTTTAAGACACAGAAAAGTTCCTTTTACATCTGCCGAACCAATAGGAGACAAGAATTTAGAAGAGCGTGGTTATGTTGATTTATTTATTTCGGGTACAGTGACCTCCATGCTGAATGAATGGAAACAGCAGTCATGTACAAAAATACATTTCAAACACTGCCTAATGAAGTAAGCTCTCCAAAAAGCACCTAACCCACAGACACGTATTTAATAACTAACATTATGACACCCACCGCGTTAGATTAGAGGTTGAAGCACTCACAGGATTTGACAGATAAAGGGACTCAAGACTGTTCAGTCTGCCCAACGGCACAATAACCAGATTCACCACAGTCTGCAGCTTCGCCCTTGCCTGTCCAGCACTACAGCTTCCAATCTTCTATATCCCCGGTCTTTTGAATTAATTGACATATTATTTTACACTACCTCTTAAACATAGAGGTGGTCCAGAGCAGTCACCACCTTTCCAGTAAAATTTTAGATAATGAACCCAAACTAGATTACTAATGACACCCACAAGAGGAATAACAAAAAAATATATATATATAAACAGAGTAGCTGCACCAATCCCCTTTTATCAAACTTTTCATAAAGGATATAGAATTGTCAGAAGGCAAACCCAATCAGTCCAAACTAAGGAAGCTAGGAAAATTCAGCTTGTAAAGGTAGTAAGGGCTTTTCTGTTAACCAATCGTGGTGGAACTCACAAAAAATGGTCTCGCTAGATCAGATATCTAGGAGACCAAACCTACCAACAGCCCTTCTGTACAACCCTGTCAAAGCCTTCTTCGTGCTTTGTGTCCCATCCCTTAGCTCGAACACAACCCCCTCATGTCCAATTATTGTTTTTAATCAACTGCATCACTCTAAATACTTCAAGAAAATAACAGTGTGCTGTTAACACACATCTCTCAATAAGATCCGAAAATGAGTAAACATAATAGTTCTTAAACTGAATTACTATCTTGTGGATCCTGGAAAAACTCAGCCTTTTATCCTCTTGGTGTCCGGATTAGGTTTACCCCCTTCAACCATATCTAATGAGGTGAAAAACCTTGGGGTGGTCATAGAGTAAAGCCTTTTACTCCAAATTAGTTCAGAAAATAGAGACATATTCTACATCACGAGAATGCATCAACACATCTTCCCTTCCTAAGCCTCTCTGAGGAAATACACTTCACTATCTTTAATGAAAAGTGAAATCATGGCTTAATAATGCCAAGGGCATGTAGATTTGCTTTCTCCAGGAAACAAATCTGTAAGCCACAAAGAATCCAGAATGCTGCAGCCAGTCCAGTCCTATGCATGAGCAAAGGGGGGGGGGGGGGGGGGAACATTACATATGAGCATACGCCTCTGTACAGGACATTAGTTGCAAGAAAGCTATCATTCTAATCCCTCTGCATTTTACACTTTGAGCTCCCTGGATTACGACTAACCCTCCAGAAACCTAAACTCATTCTGTACTTCTAAAAAAGAATTTAGATCAATAATGGTTCCCCATCCTGTTACTTCCCCCTTTTTAAAAAACACACATAGAAGGGTAGATACTCCTTCTCAGCAAAGAAAGATAAACTTTGAAATGTGTTCTCAAAGAGAATACAGAACCACAAAGTTTTTTAATTAAAAAACAATAAAGGTCTGGCTTTTAATAAAATTCCAAGTGATTCCAACTTTGGATGGTTTGTGGAAGCAGCATATGAAACTATAGCTATCATGCACTGTTTGTTATTTCACATCCATGATGCACTTATGTGGTTCCGCTCCAAGTCTGGAAGATACTATCTGGGCCTCACGCACAGCATCAGAACTCAATACTAACAAATGACACAGCCTAAGCCACCTTTCTCTAATCCATCCACGTTAAGAGTAGGTAACTACATATTTGACAAGCTGGCGAACACTGTGGGCCCTCAGAAAGAGGTGGAACGTGGATTTTCAATGCTGCACTACTGTACAATACAACCAGTAGCAGTCCCTATTCCCAGAGCCTTGCACTTCCGCCATCTCTGATACGGCCGCCACTCTAAATAGAAGGGTGGGATTACTACCTGGGAACATCCCGTTTTCCCGCCCACACGTTTTCATTGTAAAAGGTGGTAATGGAAGTTTAAGTCAAATCTTTCGTGGTAGGAGGAAAGGTCTAAATGCTGTTTCATTAGCACATTAGGGTATGAGACTCGTTAACTAAACTGAGATTATCATGTAGAATCAATGCTCAATACGTCGGCTAAATTGCATTGTCCTGTTTAATTTCCCCAGGTGTAGGCTAGAGAGGTTATCAATGCACAGGACACGTGGTTGTGCTCCCATGTTAACTCACACTCCCAGTCAGTGCAACCCCAAAGCTTAATGAACAGGGGAGACGTGCTAGACATGGTGCTCCCAGATTTTCCGCTTGGTTGAGGAACATTCCCCAAGGGTTATGAAAGCAAATTTGATGTAGGCTTTAAAAATTGAGATCGGGGCTCACACACAATGCAAATAGCATAACCGGGTATATTGTCCTCTTTGATGACCAAGTAGAAGAATAACCTTTTTTTTGCAGTAATAAGTTATGCTCCCAATGGGGGGTGTTCTTTAATGCTAAGGGTCACTTGCAGCCTTGAGTCAAATATAGAGTTTCAATGCTTAACTTTCAGCTTCAATTCTAATGCAGAGTCTAAGACATTAGCAGTAAGGGGCAGTAGAAAAGGCTGTCTTTAAAGCTATTTTTTTAAATGTAAATAATGTAGGACTCATCACTACTACTTGAACTTTGCTACGGACTTTTTTCAACAGCATTGTCACCTGCCCTTGTCCAGGGTCTATGCAAGTGCATAGAAAGATCTGAGAAGTGATACTTCAACCCACTGTATGTTTAACATCGCTCATGAATCACCTTTTCAGTACTGTCCACCCTATCGACATAGCTCTGTCACAGATTAACTGCGAATTTGTCCAAGTTTAGTAAAAGTGTGAATAACGTTTTTTATGTGCTAGTCACATAGTTTATCTGGTCATCAACAGTAGGCTGCAACATTTTGGTCTGAGAGTTTTTCTCTATTTGTTTACTCGCGTGCCCCAGAAACTCAGATGCTTAGCAGAGCACATTTGCCTACTAATGACAGCACCCCCTTTAAGCAAAATGTATCACAAGTATTAGCAAAGCCAATAGGCCTGGCATTGGCTGCCATCCTTTTGGCTTTGTCAATGCTCGTTTTGTCAGACCATAAATTTTTGTTGAGGAAACTGCTGGGGCCCGGTCTAGCTAAAACAAATAGCTGCTAATAATCAAAATATGGTTTGATCACTTAAATCACACATTGCCATTGTAGTCTATGGTTCTGAAGGGATCTACTTTGTGTGTGGATGTGCTCTTTGTGAAAGGGTAGTATGCCATAGTCAAAGTGAAGTTAGAAATAGCTAAAGCGGGCTGACCCACTGCCCATGCTGTATGCTGTAGTGGTCGGAGGAAAGGTGAAATGGCACAAAAACTGAAAGGGATGGCTGAAACCCATTATCAATAATTTTAAATATACTTTTACTAAAATCAAAAGACTTTGGCTAAGGCCCGACCTAAAGAGTATGCTTGTGTTTACTTTCCAAAACAAGGAGTCTGTTCTGGTACAAGTAAGTTTGGTTCCCTGAAAAACTACGAAACAATGTTCATTCATCAAATATGTGGCATGTCACTGCTTGTGTGTCACAGCTGTACCATTGATAACTGAAGCAACCAAAACCAACCACAAAACCATAAAGCGAAGTACAATGCGCTCACAAAAAATGCAACCTATAACCAGCCAATAAACAAAACAAAAACTAGGCTGTACTTGGATACCTTAAAGAAAATAATTATGATCAATAACTATGAATGTTCCCATGACATTAACGTAATCCTTGTTAGATGCTTTGCAGAATGAATTACATATTGATCTGGGATGGGTCAGAAGAGTCTCCTAATGTATCCAACATCATGGATACATGCCTATTTAAATAAATTCTTTAGAAACAATACATAGGCACTACTCTTATGAGTCGAGGTTTCATTTAATTGATGGGATATGGAACAATATGCCACATCGGGCAGATGCAAGCATAAAATCACTGCTGTTAGTGGAATACCCAGAGGATACTTTTTGGAATGGTAAGCAGAACATGTTTCTAAATATATTTTCGAAAAAGACACCCTCTTCCAGATAATGAATCACAAAACTCTTCTACTAGAACAAGAGCAAGGGGGAAACGATTACTGTTCCATTAACAAACATTATTGGCCCATTAAGCTTTGAGTGCCTACTAAATTATTTATTAGAGTTCATTAACTACCCCTTGTTAAAAATATTACTTTCAATGTACTGACATTACATTTAGTAGTTGCTGCAGATGATGCCCCATCTTGCAATTCTGTAAGATACACAGTTTTTTGCGATTCCCACTTAACATGCAGCAAATTATATTGTACAACCACTCTGCCTCCACAGTGTGAAAGATGACAATGAGACATTTGGTTGCCCTTTTGTTTGTTGTTTTGTGCAAATTCACGGTCTTGCTCTCAGTAACAGAGATAGAAACTTGATGTGATGGTCACATTTAAACTCATCCCTTAACACAGACACACATCTGTCCGCCGCTGTTGAGAAAGGCTTAGACCTTAGTTTGTCCCTTGGCGGCAAATAGGGAAATAAACATTTGAGGGATTTTCAACACAAGGAAATTAAATGTGGGATATCTTTTGCATTTGAAAAGGAGAGGAATGGTCAAGGTGGGGGATATTCATAAGAGGGTTCATAATAGGAGTGCACCCTGTTCAGTGGAGGGGCGCACTGGAATTATGTGGGTGGGGTAAACCTGGTCCTCCCTCTCTCTTAGGACTCACTGGCCATATTCGGCATGGGGTCACTGTCGCCTTCCAAGTCTCCTGCTACTGTGAGCAGGACATCAAAATGTCTTTCTGAACTTTACTTAGTGGAACATGGACCAGTGCGTCACTTAATACCCTCCCTTCCCGCCCCTAATAAAGGGCATTATATTATTCAAGAAAGAAGTGGGTTGAGGAAACTTCTTTCCTCCAGTGGGTCGTCAGAGACACAGGTCCTTTCACAGGGGGGCCGAAACCCCACCCTGGGACATTCTTTTCAAAGCAAAATTAAGAAAGCAACTCTATCACGTTGGCCAAATTCGTCACTCTCACCCTCTTCAATCCCATTTCACCTCCTCCTCCGTCACCAAATTCCCATCCTCTTGCAATATAGCGCCAAGTAAGATATGGCCTTTGAGGTCTTCCATTTAACACCCTGCAATCCCACAGGGTGTCGCAATTATTACTTTTGAAATGCTCCAATGCACATTATTGAATGAAGAGCATTTAAAAGAAACCCGTATAACACAGAAACTGCATTAGAAATCTACACTAAACAGAATGAAAACAGTAGCCAGGAGCATCTATTTCCACAGCAGTAAGCGGTGGAAGAAACGTGTGTGCGGTTGTAAAATGGTCGCTTTCTAGTAAGAATGGGGCTGCCAATCTCTAGCTGTTGTTTTTTCTGTGTCTTTTATTGCCAGTCCACTTCTGCATACTACTAACAACCAGACTGTTCTGTGTTTAACAAAATATTCTTCTGCCTTTGCAAAGGAGGTTTTGTTATTTGCAGCCTTTACTATTGTGAGAGCTTTTACATGAGGCCTTTTGTTCCCCGATTCATGGATAATATAAAGACATTTTGACATAACACACATTCACTCCCAAGGATATCTCTTGCTGCTGAAGACAGATAACGGATGGTTATTGTGACTCAACTGGATTCTTCGCATGTTATTGGCATTGGAAGGATAAAATGCAAAGTGATCCCGGCAGGATCAGAACTTTTGACCATGGGGTGAAACACAGATTCCTGCAATGGGGACATCCGTGTTCGGATCCGTCTGACCTAGCAGATAATGCCTGCTGAAAAATAACCTGCAGCAAAATGCAAAGGAATGCACAGTTTAAAACGCTTTTTTATACCTATCCAAGAAAAAAAAAAAACGAGAAACGATCAAAAAGAACGTAACGTCGTTGTTCTGATCGCTTTTCTTAGCACGTCATACCAGATTATAGCACTGCAGTGAAAGCAGAGTTTCTTTTTAAGCAATGCTTAATCTCTTCAATTCCACCACAAAAGAAAACTGAAAGGGCCCCTGGGCAGCCTGGGGCAAACCCAGACTTCGGCATCTCTGCTCAGCTCCCGGCAACCCCACCAAAATACTCCTGAAATTAGTAATCTTTGGATGAACTTTAATGAGGGGTTAGTGGCGAACTTTAATGAGGGGTTAGTGGCGAACTCTGGATCGCCAGCCCGGGGTCACGAGGGGGTGGGGGCATCTGTACGAGCTCAGGGGAGACGTGTTCCTACAAACAGGCACGTATGGTTATCCACACGCTGTTCCGCCTGTTCCTTTTCCTGTATTTCAGCACCGTCGGGACGATTTAATGCATTCAATCAACTATAACAGAAAAAAGTTTAGTTTTCAATGTCTCTTCCTGCACTGTTACTGTGCAAATACTAAACACTTCCGTTTTTATTTCCTAGTAAACTAAAATAAGGAGGCACGCTTGTCTTTAGAAGGCCAGAAGACAATCAGAATGACAATTTGCAGACGAATAATGGGGTGCGCTAAATTAAGCGCACGTTCAGAGCTGTGTACGTAACACCGTGGTGTTAAAGGCCTCGCACGCACGAGGACGGGCTGAGCAAAGGCGCGGGCCCAGCTGAGGTCAGCGGGGATCTGCCAACCTGGCCACAAAGCGGTGTGCCACTATCAGACATTAAGAAATCACTTTTACACCGCCTTAACTAACTCAATGCAGGGATCTTGAAGGGAGGTGAGGGATTTATGCCGGAGCCGGAAGTTCTGACCGCAGCAGAGCAAAGCAAATCATTAGTCCCAGTTCAAAGCTGCCCACAGGCACTATGGGCCTGATTTATATCTTGGCAGAGGGGACACTCCGTCACAAACGTGACAGACATCCGTCAACCCTATTATGATTAGGTTGACCAGATTTTGAGGAGCAAAAACCGGGACAGGTCAGACATAAAAGAAGGACTAAAGATTTTACTCTCACTTTTATATCTGGCCTGTCCAGTTTTTTTGCGCAGCCTTGTGAATGTGCCTATACGTGTGCACGCACACACACATTTACAAGACTACATATATAAAATTAGCTATGGCTTGACCTCCCACACTACCCCCCCCCCCCAACCCGCTCCCCACCAGCCTCTTTGCTCTCCACTCCCTCTCTCTGCTGGGAGCAGAGAGGGGACTGTGTTGCCTGACAGTGACAGATAAATTACTTTAATTATTTCATACTTTGTAGTCGTCTTTAACTTATCCTTCCCAAGACGATCTGACCTTTGTTCCAAAAACCGGGACATTTATTTAAAATTAAGAGAAGCGTCGGGACACCGGGACAGTCCTCTAAAAACAGGGACTGTCCGGGGAAATCCGGACGTCTGGTCACCCTTATTATGATCCCAATATCTCCCATGAAGACCATAATAGGGCGGAAGTGATATCAGTCGTTTGTGAGGAGTATTCCCTCCACAGAGATATAAATCACGCCCAATGTCTCATAACATCCTCAAGCACTCCCGTTTTCTCAGCCATCATCTCTTTACATGCTGGGGGTTTGAATCCAGTACTTACAATGGAAAATGTAAGCAGCAGCACTAGAAGGCAACCTTCTCTTCACTGAAGAAGCCACGGCTGAATTCACTGTACCTTCCTTTGAGAGCTTGGCAGCTGAGGCAGTTATCTAAACAACTAATTTGCCTTATTTTCTTTACCCTTCCTGATTTCAAGAAGACTGTTATTCTCAAAGATGTGACCTGTAACCCTAACCCTCATCTTACAGCCAATAAAAAGCAGAAACGAAAAAACACTATAATCTTAATGATTTGCCCCAGTTGCATATCCATCCCTGAGGTGCATCAGATTATAGCTTGCTTGCCCAGTGAGCGAGCTACATGGACTCTGAAGTACCAGAGAGGTCACCTGCTGCATCATAAAAAGGTAAACATAACAGCTATAAAGTTTTGGTTAAGCATCACTGACTGGACTGGACTGAAAAAACTACTTGCTGGGACCAGTGGAACTCCCACAACCTGCCATGAGTGATCAGGAAGGAACGGTCCACAATCCGAAAAGCAGTGGATTGGTAAAGTCATACTGGTAATCAGTTGTTATACCCGACAACAATTGTCAGCAAATCATTCCAGGGAGGGAGATAGCTGTCTGTACTATAAGATCAAATCTAAAGCAAAACTGAAGTAAATATTTCCACGTGGCAAGATGATTTTGCATTTGCAGTATTATGACAGGCCTTTAACATTTTAACAAAACATGGCAGGAATAATAAAGAATGACAGTGGGATATAAACAACCCTCTTTTTACGTCCTGCTTAAAACAGAGCACGCACGGTCTCTAGCAAGAACCTTTGTTACCTTACAATGACTCGGAAGTAGTCTATTGCTTACCAGTGGTTTGCTTCATTGTCACTCTCATCTGCTTGCTTCTTATTCATCAGCTTCCTTAGGCTTTTAATTCTCTCCTTGTGTTTGTCCCTGCCCTGAAGCAGTAGTGCATTACTGTGTCCTTCCACTACTCATATTTTAGGTGCTACTTTTTGTCTTCTTGTTTAAGGACCCCACAACGGTCCATGTTTTCCAGCTGTCTCACCTGTGTAATTCTCCCCCACTCAGTGTTACCCTCTTGCATACCTTCCATTGTTTGAGTGCTCCTGCAGCACCACCATCCCTGGCCTTCCATTGTCTTTGTGCCTCCCCAGCCCCTCCTGCACACCCTCATGCGCTAGCTGCAGCCACTGCCACCACCATCCATTGTTTGTGTACTTGTCTGTTTGCTTCCCCAGACACCCCTGCCCACCCTCGGTTGTACATGTACTTTCTCAGACTCTCCTGTACACCTCTGGTGTCTGTTTGCTTGCACCAGCCCCACAAGCCCATCCTCCTCTTTCTGTGTGATTATCCCAGCCGCTTCTGCCCACCAGCCATTACCCATGTGCTCGCTCAAGGTCCTCCCACTTACCCTCCATTGTCAGTATGCTTTTCACAGCTCCTCCCACAACCATTGATCATGTGCGTGCCTTAGCCCTTACTGTCCACCGTCCATTGTCCTTGTGCGCCCCATTCCCTCGTTCGTCCTCTCCAATCACCCGCATCCTCGCCTGTCCTCTCTTCCTCCATGTTGCTTTGACACCCAACCCACTCACCCTTTGTTTTTTATGGGGAATATGTGTATTAGAAGTTGCGTCTCTGCAAGTGGAATTAATCATGCTAAAGTGTTTGTTTTCAGGTGTACCTCCCATGAACACAATTGACCCATCTACCAAAGACATAATGGAAAAAATCCTTAAATAAGAGGGAAAGGGTATCTTCTCGATTAAATGTTGAATATTCTTTTGTCTAAATGCAGACTTATCAACTTTTGTAACTAATGGCATTTTAAATAGGCCCAGGTGGAATTTTTAATTCCAGTCATGGAATGGAGGAAATTTGGCTACCCTGCATTTCTCTTAATGAAGCGTTCAGGCAAAATTTGGCCAATCGCTGCGTGGTGTAATTTTTGTTTCCTGTCCGAGCTATGCAATAACAACAGGAACAACGCGAGGCTCCAGCAAGTAAGCTGGCAAGTGCAGGCAAGATTTGGCACCCCCTAAAACAAATTCTGGTCGCTAGTAAACCTTCGGTGCTGTTAGAAATGGGGTCTCTAGTTGGCAGTCGGTTTGCACCCTGTCCAAGTAGGGACCCTCACTCTAGACAGGATAAGGGAGATACCCGCTCAGATAATCCCTGCTCACCCCCTTGGTAATTTGGCACCAGCAGTCAAGCTTATCTCAGAAGCAATGAGTAAAAGCATTTGCCCATAACAAAGAGTAATAAGTGAAAACACTACAAAAGGACACCACACCAGTTTTAGAAAAATAGCCAATATTTATCTATATAAAACAGGACCAAATACGATAAAAATCCAACATACAGTAAGAAAAATATGAATTCTGCAAGGTTTACTCAAAACTGCAGTTCCTTGAAGTCGATAGCTCCACCTGGGGCTATCACGGCATCGTGATCAACAAAACCAACAGTTCAGGCCGGCTGTGGCATTGCGGGCCAGCTACGGTGTCCGGAAGACCCGCAAACAGTACCTTGGATTTGCAGGGCATCGTGATCCTCGCAGTGAGCTCAGGAGAGCAGCGTCTGTTCCGGGGTCTTCAGGCCCTTGAGGTCACACACGTTGCTGATCGAACTACAGGCTAATGAAGTCTGGTGCGCCAGCGTGGATAACATCGGGGCTGCAGTGCGAAGTGGGACGATGCAACGTGCGGTGCCCACAGGTCACGGTGCAGGCAGCGGCTCGGTGAAAGCATCCAGCGGCATTGGTGAGACCAGGGCTGCGGTGTGAAGAGGGGCAGTGCGATGTGCGGTATCCACAGGTCACGGTGCAGGCAGCAGCGGTGTTGTTGCTGAAGCACTGACGTCGGTAGGCCCAAGCCAGCGGTGCGGGACGGGGCGGTGCTTCGTGACCCTCACGAGCGGTGTCCACAGGCCACGGTGCCGGCAGGATGCCTGGTGATGACAAGAGTCGATGGTGCTCGCATCGGTGGACCAGGGCTGCAGTGAGGGATGGGACAGTGCTTCGTGTACCTCAAAAGCAGTGTACACAGGCCACGGTGCAGGCAGCGGCACCAGTGTCAGCAGGAACGTCGTCAGGGATGCCCAGGCTACAGTGTGAGCAGGCAATGCCAGAGTGCGGGGCCCACAGGTCACGGTGTGAGCAGCAGCTCGGTGAAGTCATTTGATGACGGCATCGGTGAGACCAGGGTCGCAGTGCGAAGCGGGACAATGCGACTGCGCGTGGCGTCAGCAGGTCATGGTGCAGGCCAGCAGCGTAGTTGGCGGCGTCACTGTGGTTTCTCCTCTTGAACAGCACAAAACACACAGTTCCCAGTGCTGCAGGTCGAGGAAACTTAAATCTTTGGTGTTCCTGAGACTTCCAACAGGAGGCAATCTCTACTCCAAGCCCTTGGAGAATTTTCTCAAGCAGGGGACACAGCAAAGTTCACCCTTTGCACTCTTTTCCAGGCAGAAGCAGCAACTGCAGGCCAGTCCAGCAAAGCAACACAGCAAAGGGACAGTACTCCTCCTTCAGCTCTTCTCCTGGGCAGAGGTTCCTCTTGATTCCAGAAAGATTCTAAAAGTCTGGGGTTTTGGGTCTTCTTCTTATACCCAATTCTGCGTTTGAAGTTGGCAAACTTCAAAGCAAAGCCTCAAGTGTTTTCAAGATCCTTCCTTGTCCAGGCCAGGCCTCAGACGCACACCAGGGGTTGGAGACTGCATTGTGTGAGGGAAGGTACAGTCCTTTCGGGTGTGAACGACCACTCCTCCCTTCTCTCTAGCTCAGATTGCTCATCAGGATATGCAGGCTACACCCCACCCCCTTTTGTGTCAATGTCTAGAGAGGTGCAAAACAGCCCAGCTGTCAAACTGACCCAGACAGACAATCCACAAACAGGCAGAGTCACAGAATGGTATAAGCAAGAAAATGCCTACTTTCTAAAATTTGTATTTTCAAAAGGACAATTTAAAAACCAACTTCACTAAGAGAGGTATTTTTAAATTGTGAGTTCAGAGACCATGAACTCCACATTTTTATCTACTCTCAAAGGGAATCTGCGCTTTAAGGATATTTAAAGGCAGCCCCCATGTTAACCTATGAAGGAGATAGGCATTGCACAGTGAAAACCGAATTTGGCAGAATTTCACTGTTAGGATATATAAAACATACTAGTATATGTCCTACCTTAAACATACACGGCACCCTGCCCCTGGGGCTACCTAGGGCCTAACTTAGGGGTGCCTTACATGTAGTAAAAGGGAAGGTTGAGGCCTGGCAAGTGGGTACACTTGCCAAGTCGAATTGGCAGTTTAAAACTGCACACACAGACACTGCAGTGGCAGGTCTGAGTCATGTTTACAGGGCTACTAATGTGGGTGGCACAACCAGTGCTGCAGGCCCACTAGTAGCATTTGATTTACAGGCCCATGGCACCTCTAGTGCACTTTACTAGGGACTCACCAGTAACTCAAATATGTCAATCATAGATAAACCAATCAACAGCACAATTTCTATAGGGAGCACTTGCACTTTAGCACTGATTAGCAGTGGTAAAGTGCGCAGAGACAATAAACCAGCAAAAACAGACCTGAAAAAAATAGGAGGAAGAAGGCAACAAGTTTGTGGATAACCCTGCAAAAAGGGCCATTTCCAACAGATTAGATTTCCTAAAACTGGTGATCATGTTAAGAGGGGTGCTACTCGAGTACATTTTGTACTCAAGTGGCAGCAAAATCAAATTGAATATCTGCATGCCCTTGTGCACCACATAGTGCAGTTCATGCTGATTTCTCAGAGCGGAAAGTGCTACGGACACTAAGTTGAGAACGAGAAGCATGTCATGCATCTTTTCCACCCGTTGGCAGAACGCCAAGGAATCTTGCAGAGTTTTTATGTAACTCCACACAATTCCATGGATTGGAATTCCAAGCGTTCCTCCCACTCCTAACTTTAAAACGGTTTTAAGGTATGATAATGATGAGGTAATTTATGAGGTCATTTAAAACCCTTTGTGGATTTCTATAAATTCAAACTCTAGGATAGAAGCATGGAGCAAACCCAGAAATCTAGCTCTGTGTAGTTTTGTGGAATAAACCCTACAAGTTACATTTACTTCACTGAGAATTAAAAAGACAGCTCTTAAAATTACTAAAAAACCTATCATGCTCAAATGTTTTTAATGTTATGATGAACATATAGTTCTCCCAAAAAGCAGAAATGAAACGTTACTGAAGCTAAAGAGGGTATGCCCCTATTGTAAATGGCTGGTATCTTCTTTTCCTATGTGGTAAAGGGGGACATTTTGAGTTTGGCAGAAGGTATACACTGTCCTCCAAACTTCAGACAGGGAGGTTGCCGCTACAAAGGCTATCTCCCCGCCTGCCCCATTAAAAGTTTCCTGGTAGGTCAGCGGGACGAAACATGAGTGTCCGCCCACTGGCCTGGCGAGGAAACAGCCTACAGCATTGTTTCCGCTTTGCAATCAAGCCGACAGCTATGCTTTAGAGCACAGGGTGCACAAGCACCCTTGCAATGTTCACTGTCTGTAGAGCAGACAGTGAACATTGTGAGGGTGCTTGCCAGGGGGGCCCAGCACTGTCCATGCCAAGTGCATGGGTAGTGCATGGGCCCCCTTGGTACCCCCTGCACCCGTTCTCCGCCAACCTTTTCATGGCAGTGGTACCTCCATGAAGCCCCTGGTGGAGAACAACAACATAATCCCCAGGCTGCCCTGGCAGATTAAGACCTCAGCCACCTCCAGACCGCTGGATCTCTGATCCTGGCAGAGCTGGCAGTTCCCTGGTGGCCCGATCGCCAGGGTTATGATGAGGCACTCAGACCGCTGCATTGGCAGCAGTCGGACCACCATCCGCGATTCTGGCGGTCTAGTGACCGCCACACTCGTTATGAGGCCCAAAGTGTTGTACTGGGAACTTCTCATTCTCAAAATAATAAGCTCTTCATGTTTGGAATTATGCATTTACTCACAGGTAGGGGACCGCACCCATGCCCGGAACAGATGAGGGAAGCATGTGGAACCCCCTTACCCCCAGGTCTGCACATGGGCCCTCCCCCAACACTGGAAGGCATGAATTGACAGAATTGACCTGAGGCAATCTGATTTTGCCTTTTGAGAAACTGTTCTCAGGCGTATTTATTAAAGCAAACATTAGTATGCAAAACATTTTGTTCAAACAATGTGAATATTTACATAAACAAAAAGTGTTTGGATAAACTATACGTAAATCACCTATCCACACATTATATTTTACGTCATATTTGGCCACCCCGCTGGTCCTCAGCGCACTGGTTAACTGACTTGCGAGCCAGAGGTCTACCCACTGGGCCCCACATATATACCCTCTACAAGGCGAACTCCCCTGCTCCATCACAGAGAGAGGAGTAAAACAGGCCAGTAAGTCAGCTGAGCCCCTAGTCACCTATGCCAGAGCAACCCAAAAGAAGGATCCCCCTGGCACCCTTTGGGAGGTGAGCCTGATCAAGTAGGCCAAATCTTGGTTCCCCTGGCACAATGTCCAACGCCCCACAATCCCAAGGCAGTGCCATAAAGTACCGCAGAGCCAAGGACAATCGCTGTAGCAGACGTCCTTGGCCCTGCCTTACAGACCACTGTACTTCTGCCCCTATATGATCAAAGGTTTAAAAACCAAATGTATCCAGAATTCGTCTGCCTTCTTGTTCTAGCTGCCAAGGTGTCCAAGAGCTTTGTGGCCAAACCTGACTCCATCATTGTATAAAGGACTGGTATCATCTTTAACTATGTGATAACGTGTTGTACTGGGAACTTCTCATTCTCAAAATATTATAGCTTTTCATGTTTGGAATTACGCATTTTCTCCAACTACTCATTCGGTGTATGATTCACAAACTCAATGCATCAAAAATAATAGCCTCTGTGTTGCCATATCATGGAAGGTTCTATCAGTGTGCTTCCTACTGTGTATTCATTTTCTGTGAAACCTGCAGTTAACGTGCAGCAGGTCTATAGCCTAAAAAAATGCAATAATATGTTAAACCATCAACTTCTCACGGACCTATCTGGAAATAAAATAATTGTATTAGTTAGAGTACATGCTTATTTAAGTCTGCCCTTACTAGGAGGGGTAGAATGCTTCTCCACTAAACAAACAAAAGGATGCTTTTCTGCCCCCCTGAATGTATTTCTCTCCTCATACTAGACTAGGGCAGATTCCACTCAATAGCTTGTATACCCACCTATCCTTCAGACTTACGCCACTCAGAGCTGCTACATACGATTCTTCTTTGCCCCACTCCAGGCGGCAAAAAGTCAATGAAAATTAGCATGCCATGAGTGCATACCCAAGGATACAAAAGGGGGGTTCTCTTTTGTCCAGGTAGTAAATGCACCCCATGATTTGAATTTGGAGGTGTCAATCACTAATAGAGATGGGTAAAATTATTCACAGTTTAAAACTTAGCATCTTAGTAAAAAAAGAAATTGCTTTGTCCAGAAACCTTTTCTATTTGACAAAATATACTGAATAATCGCAAAACAAATGTGGGTTCCTAACACTGAAACCTTAATTCAAATAAGCAGAACTAAAGTATATTGTTCAAATCGAACAATATCTTACATGTTTTTTTTTTTTTTTTTTTTTGAAGTGTGGTGAATAGGACCCGGAGCCCTTCAATGCCAGGTTGCGCGCCCTCCAGATACTCGAATCAATGACAGGCAACTGATTTGTCTTTGGGAAGAGGGCCATGCTCATTACAGATATCAGTGATTCAAAACACTATATTTTTACATAATTTCATCCATAAATCTGATCAAAACACTGTAGACAAAAAAATGATTTTATCAAAGTCACAACACATTTACAAATAATGCACAAAAATGCAGGCTCAGGAATCAAACAAGACATCTACAACCAGTGTACAGTAATGCAGGCTCATTGAAATGACAAAAAGTCTTAATTTTAGCAAATACACCCTTAATCAGTTTTCCAGCACTAAGGTCCAGTCAACCTTCATCCCTAGAGAACCCCACAGGTGAATCCCACCTGAATCCCTGAAGGGCGGTCCCCACTTCTGGTAACCTTGTTCACACTCCAGGGGGCCGTCCTTCCAACTCCAGGCTGCCTTCAAGGGTACTAGAATGAGACCAGGGTCTGGAACCCCATACCCCACACCATCTGTATGCCCTTGCGCCCCACTCCCCCAAGCTGGTGTGAACTTTGCCCCTCAGGGTTCAGATTGTTGCTCTCTCCCCCTCACCCCCAAGGGCTGCTCTAGGTAATTAGTTGGAGGACTCCCCCTGTTCTAGGGTGATCCTTGGGTAAACCCAATGATGACGACGATGCACCCACAGTCACAAAGCCTCCAGAAGAAAGGAGGCAGATGTCTCAGTCTCGGCCTAAATAGTCATGACTGTCACAACAGCAATAGCGAAATGACACCATCATGGCACGCCGCCCAACACAATGTCTGATCAATGCCCAGACCGGGAACGTTGGTGCTCCCCCTGCCTCCTGGCCATCACATCACGAGGGAGGGGAGGGGACCCAACCCTTGGGGACCCCGTCTCCTAACACCATGCCTCGGTAAGTCATGGTACTGCCCCATAGGACCTGGAGCCCCCCGTAAGTTGGGGCGCTTCCCCATACTAACAGCATGCCTTAGTGGGCACTGACAAACATTGCCAAAGGTGTTCGCACCTGTACTCTTAACTTTAGTGGTAAGTAAACGCTAGGAATTGATATGCAAATTTAGGATGAACATGCTTCAAACACTCTAAAATCATCACACACATGAGGCAAGCAAATTCCCTCCTTGTGGAGAAATAGGTTTCACAGGATCTTTCCCTTAACCATTATGAGTACATGGCAGTTACTTGTTCAACTGTAATTTTAGTGTTGAAATCCAGTTGCCAAGGCACAGAAGGTAAAATATTAAGTTTGTGAAGGAAAGGGATAATGCTTATCCGTAGTGTCACATAAGATGTTCCACAGATATTGCTTCTGGTGACTAAAAACAGAACAACAACAGCTTTGTGGATCCAGTTCCAAGCAGTAATATAAGCACTTGTGGAAGCAGCACTCTGGGCTATCTTCACATTGTATACTCTTCATCTCATGGGAATGGAAAGTTCACTCAAAAAATAACTTTTTTTTTTTTTTAGCCAATGTCGGTGTTGTCAAAGCAGCAAATACACAGCTGCTGACTACTCATAGATAGTAACGCCTGCCAATATCTTCACAAACGCAAAAAACTTTATGTACTTAAACTCAACATCTTATTTGTTGAATTTACAGTGCCTGCTTAACACACTTACTCCTGATACAAATTCTATGGAATGGCAATCTTGGACACTCATCTAGGACAGTAGTCTTAACCTTTTCACTTCTGTGAACCCCCAATAAAGCACTTCTGAGAGGCGGGGACTCCCCCACCTTAGCAATTTCTATGATTTGAACTGTGAAACAGTGCACAAAAATACAGGAAGAACAGATTAAACCAGTGCAGTTTAATCTGAAGCCACCAAACGTCTATACTAGATTCAGTTTGATATACATGCGCTGCTCCCCCGAATCATGGTAGCAATAATATCTTCATTTGTAGCATCCAATTTCAGAATTCCTTCATATTTAAAGAGTGTTGTAGAACTTTCCATTTTGATTTACATGTATGTACTTTATTGATCTAGTAATATTGATTTTTGTAAACTGTTGCAGACCCCAAACTAGGTATTGTGGATCCTCAAGGGTCCACAGACCACAGGTTAAGAACCAGTGATCTAAGGTACCACAGCAATAGGAATCCATTGGCTACTGCAAGGTGGCTTCCTTCATTGCAACATCTTAGGAGGCTATCAATCTGGCATCTTGCAGAGTATACAAAGATTTAGGGCTAGGCTGCTCTTGAATACAGTATTAGCAACATAAATGGTTTGTATCTTACATGTCGCAGTAGATTTACTGGTTGGTTCTGCCCAAAAAATGAAGCAAGTCGCCCCTAAAGGACAGCCAGTGTCACTTCAGAGTACAACTGGTAGAGCACCAAGGTCAACAGATGGACTGGACGGATGCCTGTATGCATCCATCCATGTATGGCAGTGGTCTCCAAACTTTTTAATGCTGCGCTCCCAGTTGAAAAATAAAAATCATTGGGCCCCACCTCAGAATTTTTCACAATTGTTTAATAAAGATGGCAGTGTTTAAATATGTCCAGACATATTTAAACATTGCAGTTAGGTACGGTTACCTTTTTAAAAGTGCAATCACATATTTCTGCTTGAAAAAAAGACACTTATCTGTGTAATGCTTCTATTAGCTGGAGCCTGGCGCCCTCCCCCCCCCCCGGGATCACTTGAGCCCCCCCTAGGGGGGCCCGCCCCCCAGTTTGAAGACCTCTGCTGTTCGGACATGTAACCTTGCATCAGTTACAGTATGAAGGTCTACACTGCAATGAGAATTCAAGCGACAGCAAGATGGACTATTAAAAAAAAAAAAGGTAAGTGACTGGAGAATTAGACAAAAAAAAAAATTGCCATGAAACATAAGACAGCATTTATCCTAGAAACACAAAAAGAGCTGTGTAACAAATCATATATGAAGTAATGTTTAACTTATGAATGGATCACCAGTGATGAGACTCACATTTCATTAATAGAATCTGAGGGCACTTTTTTCTTGAAATCAAGGTGAAGATGTTGTTGGCCAAAAGCAGCAGCAAGCATGTCAAAATAAAACATAACAACATATTTAAAAGCCTCTTTGTGACAATAGTTAAGTCACATTTAAAATGGGCCTGATAGACCACAGGGACAAGGTGCACATGAAGCAGAAGGAGGCATGGCAAGTATGAGGATGTCACATTCCCTAAGGTAAGAAAAGAATTCTTCTGAAAAGGCTGCACCATCCATTCTCATTTTTTTAACGGATTGCCTAAAATAAAAAATATCCTATTCCCATAACTCGAACTAGGCAAGGCCTGTGTAATCCATCTTCACTACATTCTGTTAGTTAAGAAAAAATAATTAATTGATGAATTTTGATAAGAGGGAGCAAAGATAATTTCTATAAAAAGGTTCACTCCTCTGATGGAACCGAGGCAGCCTCATACACTGAGCCTGCCAGGAACTCTCCTCCTACAGTAACAGTAATTCTATTTCCATTACATAGTTGAGAGCTGAACTAGATTAGGTGAGAGTAACACTTATCATATCTAGTCTGGAGAACAAAAAAAATACATCTGGGGAACTGCCCTGCTGGAAGATCACTTACAAGATGACCAGGGACGTTAGTCATAAAAACATCCCTTGCTCTACAAAACCAAGAGGAGAGAAAGTCTCTCCGCTATCTGGTGTGTGCATGAGAGAAGACTGAGGCCTCTTATCCTGCCTTTCCTTTTGTCTAGAACTTTGAAAGTGGTTCTCAAAGGGTCAGTGAAGCCTGACAGCTGTGATCCACTAGGATATCCTCGACAAAAGAGGAAACATTGGAAGAAGAAACCAGCAGGCCTCCAGGAACGCAGCTTTAATGGTGGCCCTACAGAAGAATGGATAGAGAATGCTGTTGCCACATCAGACATGCTGATGGATACCCCAAGACCTACTTCTGCTACTTCGAAAGCTGTGGATGCACCAAGGAACAGTTTGTGAAATATTTGAAAAAGTTGGGATTTTGAAATTCTAGGAGGCTAGAGGACTGGAGGGAGATGTTGAGGCTACAAGAAGATGGCCTCATCTAGGTAGGCATGTTTCCGATTTGTCCCACCCTGAGCTTTTTGGAAAATGCAACAGCATTCGGTTGGAATGCAAATAGAAGGAAGCCAACTTGGTGGAGCCTTGCACAGCTATGAGTTGCAGCAATGCCCTGTTGGAAGATTTCAAGTTCTGGAAACAGTGACTGAGTCCAAACATGGAAAGAAAAAGGGGGTAAACAGCAACATATGGCCTCAATGACCAGAAGTAGTTAGCAGCTACAATTTTCGAGTTTGCCCTGGAGGTTTTGGGGTCATAACTCAAGTGTTCAGGAAGACTTCAAATCTGACTTATCCAGGAGTATGGTGCCATTCTCAGACACTAGATTCGGTCTTGCTAACACATTGGATTTTGAGCTCCAGAAAAGTAATGAGTCAGAACCGAGAGCAAATCAGTTGGAAAATTAGACCAACTAATTAGGGGGACAAGGCTACCTCGGCAGCTGCAGATTTCAAGTAGGCAGCACTTAGAGCTTTTGATGGCAAAACTGAAAGAAATCGATAATACCCCAGGGTAGTGAGCCTCTTGATGCCCTTGCCAACCATCAAGTCTTCTGGGGAATTATGACTCACTTCTGAGAGAATAGGTCCAGATGTAAAGTGCATGCCAGCGTAAATCCCTTGAGTGCATCCAACCAATCTCCTTCGCGTCCGGCTTGATAAGGATCTCTGTCCGCTTCACCCACTCCCCACAGGATAACAGTGATTTTGGTTGTCCCATTGACTCTTATAAGTGCTTTTCACTTTTGCTATAAAAATGTGTTTATACCCTGATCCCAGGGCCAATTTTAGTAGTAAAACAGGAGGGCACTGCAAGAGTCGTACCAAAATGCATGCGCGGTTCAGAATTCCATATTTTGGGATCACCTGTATCTTGCAAGGTTTCAGAGGGCATAACAATAAATAACTGCACAGACTTTACCACTTCCATAAAAATGCAACAAAACTTTATAGCATTCACGGGGTGCCTGTTTTTTCCAGGGTGATTAAATGGTTGCATGCATAACATTGAATATGACAGCTCACATGAAGATCTTTGGATAGCACAATAGGAAAAATGAGTTTTCCAGCTGAAAGGCATCTTGTGAGGGAGCCAGGATAATTCCGGCACAGGCCTTCACTTGCACAGAAGGACACATGCCAGCCTAATCACTGTGTGGCAGGAGACAAAGACACCAGTGTCGCTAGACAGATTAAAGGGTGGCACACAGGCTAGGAAAATAATGCAGCCATTTTAAATTACCATTACAATAACATCTGCAGTGTTAATTACTTGTTTGAGGACTTGTGGCGTCTCTGGTTTATAGAGCTTGGTCTGCTTGGGCTTGACTGCGAATACAAGGGTATTGCCAGGCTTCACAACAGTCAGCTGGGATGCGCGCAAGCGACAAAAGCACTACTGCTGAACTGCTCTGCTGTGCAGCTCGTTAGCGATTTTTCTTTTAAACAGAGCTGTTCAATATTTTCTTTCTTTTAACTCTGATGTTGTGCTGTATGATAGTCTCAATAGTGTTTCTGAATAGTGTGGATGCAATTTTTTACTGACATTGGTGGTTGCACCTATGACCGCAACATTTCATTTTGGAACTGGTCAGAAAGCACAGACATTGGTTAAAAAAAAAAAAAAAAAAAAAAAAGGTTGTGCTGGCATTGATGCAATAAATGTACCTGACTGCAAGTAATCAGCAATTTTGTTTTGCAGATCTAACTGGAATGTCTCCAACATGTAGTGTGTGTTGGAATGCCCTCAGATTTCTCAAACCTCAATATCTAGCACTTTGCAAGCATTGTGCTGTGTATAATACATAATGGAAAACTGTGAAACAAGTTCCTTTGTTTGAAACAAAGCTTAATTTATATACATTTTGAGAAGTTTTCAAAAATTACCAGAAAGTTTTATTACGGTCTATTTCAAGTTACCAAAACATATAACATGGTACCTTTTGTTCGCCTCTGAAATATATTTTTCCAATTGTTTCCTTTTTATTAAAGTCTCTTTGGAAATCCAAAGAATGCAATTAACCTGGGTATTATTCAGCCTTGATTTAGACAGCCCTAACCTAGTATTGTTAGCGAGAATGGGACCTGTACTACTCAGGCCTTCAGTCTCACACTGAAAGAAGATATTCTCTTCAGTCACCTCTTAGCATGCTCCTGCTCTAGTTCGTACTGGTAAAATCAATAGCTCTCTCACCATGGGCTGAATGGATGGAGTGTGTTCAGTTCCCGAATTTGTGTGTTAGTGGGAGTGGGACATTCAGTTTATACTCAGGAGGCTTCTCCTCTTTTCAGTGGAACAGAAAAGTATCACAGAACTGACTAGATGCCAGGCATGGTCACGAGAAGATAAAAAATGGCTGGTTACAGGCTCATCAGCAAAATATTGTTCTCCAAACTAATTGCCATCTCCAGCCTGGATAGTCACCAAGATCCAATGCCAGCTCATTAGAAAATCCACATTTATCATCATAAATTAACATGCAGGATCATGCAGTCTTCCTTGTTAACATTGTTTTGGAGCTTTGCGTGTCTAGGGAATTTAGACGGGAAAGACGAATTGAGGTTTTGAGCAGTTTTTAAGTATTGCCAGGTCAGAGGGCCTATTTCCTCATATTGTGAGAATCCGATTTAGTGCTAATTAGTCCTAATTTCTACTCTCTGGTTAGTATCAGTTGCCTAGTATTTCAGTGTGATACGCGTTTCACAGTCATACAGGTGATCAGTATCAACACTCCAAGAGCCCACTCTTGAATTTGCTCATGAAAGTGGAGGCCCATTCCATGCTGCTTCCTCATTAACATATGGACTGCCAGAATATCATAATCACCCTTTAGGATTTAAACAATGCCTCAGTGCAGATTAAATGCTGCCGAGTCAAGTCTCTTCTCTTCTGTAGTCGGACAACTTCAAGGTCCGCCAAGAGAGATGCATTTGGCTCTTACCTCTTTGTGCCAACTCTTTAGTGCAACATGGCACAGGCGGACGGTGGCTCACCATATTTCCAGTTGCCTAGAGTTCTAGAAATAGAATTGTCCAAATTACATCTGAGAGTCACTACACCTTCTGGATAAGTAGGCAATGAAGACACTAGGCAGGGATTGCAAATATCATCGAAGCATGCAAACTACTAGAAAGAAAATACCTATAATAAAACCATTGGGCCCAGACAGCAATCAGACTAGATGGGTGGCGGTGTTCCCAACCTATAAAGCATTCGCTCACAATAAATATAATTGTTTTACTTGCTTTCCTACAGCAGTTAGATCAGCCTACCCTACCCAGGGTAAGAAGGTGGCAAGGGAATGTCAGGCGGTAACCCGTTTACTACAGTGAGTCCCCTCCCAAAATGAATAGGACATTTGGTAGCAAAGAGCTAGAGATACGGTTTTTATTTACTTCAATAGACAGTTATATTTAATCATATATCACTATTTTGTTTGCAGTCATCTTAACTCTATCAAAAGTAATTTAAAATGTTGAAGTTATTATTGTAAAACATCCTTGTTTCCAACCAAGGGAAGTCAACTATCACAGACATTTAAAAGTACAACTAAGCAGCAAGGGCAACTTAAGTTAAAAGAAGTACTGTATGATAAGATATTGCACACTCAATCATATTGAAGTTCCTTCTTCCACCGCTTAAGATTGCCTCGTAAATTTAAGTAGGACTGGGCAGTATATTTAGCTTCTAAATACAAATATCTCAGTGAAAAACATCATACCATGAGTGGAGCGCAGACAAGTAACTAAGCATCAATGGTTCTTCAAGATTAGAGTTCTGCGCCATGCCTTTGGGCCCGAAGCCGCGTTCCTGTCCGACTGTCTGGATAATATCATGGCCGCGAGTCAGTCAGAAGCACGTACGTCACCGGGACACATGCATTACCTCCCGTCACTCCCTCACCTTCCTTTTAACCAATAAGGCCTCCCGCCTCCCCCCTAGACCCTCCCTTCCCCTTTCAAACCCCCCCCCACCCTTATCCCCTCCTGTTCTTTTGTCTAGCCCACACTAGACTAATCTCTTTCCCTTTTCTTACCTGCACGGCGGGCCTGGAGGTCGTCGAAGGAGGCACTCCTCGGGACGCGGTGCTCCGCGAGGAGTGCTACGGCTGGGTCGCGTCTTGAACGAGCAGCATGGCTGCTCGAGAGGCGTGTACTGGGGGCCGGCTGACAGGGTCAGCCGGCCCTCTGTGGCTGGGGCATTGGTTTCCAGGTTTCCGCGCCGCGGACCCGCAAGGAACCGAGGAACTTCAATTTTGTGATGCTTTTCAGGTAGGACAGGCGTTCTGCCCGTGGTTTTTATGAAATTTTACAAGGATGTTGGCCTTTTTAGGGATTGGTGGAGCCCTGTTGGGGGAGGACCAGGGACCTATATATAGGGTAGTTTTTTGGAATGAAAGTCAGTGTTATTTGGTGTTTTACCATGCCTAAAGCTCCAGCAAAGAGACGTAGGATTGTCTCTTCTTCCTCCTCGGAGGAGGGAGGTGAGGATAGAATTGCTCTTCCTGAGAACCCACAGGTACCTGACAGGGGTACTCCCCTCATGTCTAGAGAGGAAGTGCAGGATATGATTGAGGTTGCTGTTACCAGGGCACTGCAGGCAGGCGTGGCCAGGTCTGGTCAGTCTAAGCGTGCGCACTCATCGGTAGCGGCAAGGAAATCCTCATCAGAGAGTGAGGATGAGGCCCCATCCACGTCATCTGGGGGGAAATATGTTTCCAGAGAAGAAATGTGGGAAGTGATGGCACATGTTCGGGACAATTTGGGTTTCCCAGTGTTTCAACCTACAAACTCGGATTCTCATCTATTTCCTCAATATCAGACACCTTCGAAGTTTGCCATGCCTTTCCAGGGTCCTGTGAAGGATATGGTGTTTCGTGAGTGGAAGGATGTGGAGAAGGCTCAGGTTCCACGATTCCTTCAGAAACTTTACTTACTTGAGGGTGAGGAGGTTTTGCCTCCTTCAATACGCCTGGACTCTATTTTGGCTACTCTAATTGGCAAAACGGCAGTCAATCCGGAGGATTGTGTGCCTACGGATGCCACAGACCGTAAAGTGGACTCGGGTCTTAAGAGGGCTTTTGCTGCGGAGAATCTGGCGCTGAAGGCAGGGATTTATTCTGCTTATGCGTCACAGTCATTGGTTCAAGACTTTGATAAACTGGCGGTAGCTGTACAGGAAGGGGCGGAATGTTCAGAGCTCCTTGCTGGTATGGAGCAGCAGGCCAGATTGTTGGCTGATGTGTCTTCAGATGTGGTCCGTACTTCGGCTCTGGCTTCCGGGTCTTTGATTCGGGCTCGTAGGTCCCTCTGGTTGCGTTCCTGGAAGGCTGATCCAGGGGAAAAGGCGGCCTTGTTGAGACTGCCGTTTGAAGGCCGTAACCTGTTTGGAGAACAATTGCCGTCCATGCTTTCCAAGGCATTTAAGGAGAGGAAGCATGCCTTACCTTATAAAGGGGGTTCTTCTTCGGGTAAAGGGTGGAAGAAGCATTCCAGATCTTCTCCTACTAGGGATGCTAAAACCTTTTCATTTAGGAAACGGCGTTTTCAGCCGCGTTTTTCGCCTAAGAAGTCTGCTGCTGCAACCCGGGGTGGTTTCAAGAAGGGGTCCTGACAATCACTGTGGGCCTGGCAGAGGGCCGGTTGGGGGAAGACTGAGTCACTTTCTTTCAGCTTGGGAGGACAGTGTAAACGATCATTGGGTACTAGACATTGTGACCAATGGTTGTGTCATAGATTTTGTTGTGGTTCCTCCAGATTCAGGGGTGCGTCCCACACCTCTGCCTTCAGAGGGGTCACGGAGAAGAGCATTATTGGACGGAGTGCGAGACTTACTGGTCAAAGGGGCCATTTCCCACGTTCCGCTAGACGAACGGGGTCAGGGCACTTATTCGGTCTTGTTTCTTGTACAGAAAGTTTCAGGGGGATTTCGACCTGTGCTCAATCTAAAGGAGGTGAATACCTGGATCAGGACAGTGCATTTCCGCATGCTGTCCATTCAGACTATTTTTCCATTGGTCAGGCAAGGGGACTTTCTGGTGTCACTGGATCTGCAGGATGCTTACCTACACGTGCCTGTGGCAAGATCCTCTCGAAAGTTCCTGAGGTTTGCTGTGGGTCAGGACCATTTTCAGTTTTGCGTTCTGCCTTTCGGTCTAAAATCTTCTCCTCGAATTTTCACAAAGGTGCTGGCTCCTCTAGTGGCTTTGCTTCATTCAGAAGGGGTGTTTCTGCATCCTTATCTAGACGACATTTTGATTCATGCCCAATCACGAGACCTTTTGCAGAGGCAGGTGGCCCAAGTTCTGGGGGTCCTGCAAAACCACGGGTTTTTAATCAATTGGGAGAAGTCAGACTTAGTGCCGTCCCAGGATCTGGTTTTTCTAGGGGCTCGGTTTCAGACTCTTCTAGGGTTGGTGACTGTGTCAGAAAAAAGGTTGGGTGTACTCCAGGCTTTGGTGAAGAAGGTATTGTTACTGTCTGCTCCCCGAGCTCTTCTATGGTTGCGTCTGCAGGGTCATTTGGCGTCGGTGATATTTCTGGTTCCTTGGGCACGTTTCCATCTCCTGTGCTTGATGACATGGTTCTTGAGAAGGTGGGCTCCAGGGTCCGGTTCTCTGAAGGACAGGGTTCCAGGGTCCGGACTGATTCGCAGAGAGTTGCAATGGTGGTTGGATGCAGACCACCTGAGGGTAGGGGTTTCTTTATCGCCTCCGAGACCCGTGGTGGTGACGACGGATGCCAGCCTCTCCGGTTGGGGGGCATGGATGGGGTCAGCTCAGATTCAGGTGTTTTGGTCCCCTCGGGAGGCGAGTCGGTCATCAAATTGGCGCGAATTGCGGGCAGCATTCCTGGCTCTGGTCCATTTCCAGGATTCCCTGAGGGGGTCGGCGGTTCTGGTTCACACAGACAACTTAGTGGCCAAGGCTTATGTCAATCGGCAAGGGGGGACCAGGTCGAGGGCTCTGTTCAATCTAGTCAGGGAGATTTTTGTGTGGGCTCAGGAGTGGGTTCCCTCTCTCAGGGCTACGTACATTCGGGGGGTGGTAAATGTTCGGGCGGATCTACTGAGCAGAGTGATTCCTTCCTCTCAACTTTTCTCTCTCCGGAAGTCTCTGTTTCAGCATCTGGTTCGGCTTTGGGGTCTTCCAGTGCTGGATGTGTTTGCGTCAGTAGGGAATGCGAAAGTGGAGCGCTTCTGCTCCCGGTTTCGGTGTCCCCAAGCATGGGAGGTGGACGGGATGTCATGTCCTTGGCCGCAGGGCCTTTTGTATGCGTTCCCTCCTTTTCAACTACTCAGGGCGTTTCTGTTACGAGTAAGGGATCTGGGGTCCAGGGTTATCCTGATTGCGCCACTTTGGCCGAGGGCGAATTGGTTCCCATTGTTGATGCTGATGGCGGAGGGGAGGATGTGGCCTCTGCCTCTTTGTCCGTCTCCCCTGGAGTTTCCCTGCCTCCCATTGGGGTCATTGAGGAGGTTACACTTGACGGCTTGGAAGTTGAACGAAGGGGGTTGAAAGATCTAGGGGTGCCGGTGGCTTTGAGTTCTACCTTGCTGGCTTCAAGGAGACGTTCAACTTTGCTTTCTTATGGTAGACAGTGGAAGGTGTTTTCGTCTTGGTGCTTAAGTCGTGAGTTGGATCCTACCTGCGCTTCTATCTTTGAGGTGATGCAGTTCCTGCAGGACGGTGCTCATTTAGGGTTGTCAGTGGCATCTCTTCGGGTACAGTGGGCAGCTATTCAGGCATTCAGAGGACCTTGGCGTAATCTTCAGGATGAAGGGCAATTGATGCCTAGATTTTTTCAAGGGCTTATTAATTTATTTCCTCGCCCGGTACGTTCTTTTCCTTCATGGGATCTGTCCTTGGTTTTGGATGTGTTGACGGAGGCCCCTTTTGAACCATTGGGGGACTGTGATTTGCGACATCTATCTTTGAAGACGTTCTTTTTGGTAGCCATTACTTCGGCTCGTCGGTTGGGGGAATTGGGGGCATTGGCGTGTTCCTTTCCTTTTTGTAAGATTTTTCCCGATAGGGTGGTTCTGGTTCCGGTGCCTTCCTTTATTCCAAAAGTCAATTCTTCGTTCCATTCCAGGCAGGAGGTCATCCTTCCTTCATTTTGTCCGAATCCCTCATCAAGGGAGGAGGTCCGTTTGCATTCGTTGGATGTACGTAGGGTTTTGTTGGAGTATCTGCGGGTGGTGGCTCCTTTTCGTAAAGGGGATTCACCGTTTGTTAATTTTGGTCCGGCTCGCAAAGGTGAGAAACCTTCCACGACTTCCTTGAGTCGGTGGGTTCGATCTTTAATTCTGTTGGCCTATTCCTTGAAAGAGGTGGTTCCTCCTCTAGGGATTCAGGGGAGATCTACCAGAGGCATGGCGGCTACGGTGGCAGAGCTTCAGGGGACTTCAGTGGTGGAAATTTGCAGGGCCGCCACTTGGGCTTCTCCTTCGACGTTTGTGCGTCATTATAGGCTGTCGGACTTGGGTAGTTTGGAGTCGGTGTTAGGTCACCGGGTCTTATCCTCTATGAGATCATGTTTGGGGATGTTCTTGGTGCAGGATATTAAATAAAGGTCTTGCAACTCGATGTCCGTCTCCTCTGTGTTTTCTTGCTATGTCTCATTGGTTAAAAGGAAGGCGAGGGAGGGACGGGAGGTAATGCTTCCATTTTCTTACGATAATGGCATTACTCCTAGTCCTACTCCCTCGCCTTCCTTTTCCGTTCCCTCCCACCCTCCCGGTACGGACTGTCCGAGTTGCAGCTTGGGCTTGGGCTTGGTTTTTGTACATGAGGGGATAAGGGTGGGGGGGAGGGGGGGGTTGAAAGGGGAAGGGAGGGTCTAGGGGGGAGGCCTCATTGGTTAAAAGGAAGGCGAGGGAGTAGGACTAGGAGTAATGCCATTATCGTAAGAAAATGGAAGCATTATTCTCTGTGTTTAGATAAGTCTGCTCTGCAGCGCCCTGAACACGTCTGCAGCACTGTGTGCCCTTGAAGAGGCGTGAGGTGCTACACCCCCCCCCCACCAAATAAATCAATTTTCTGATAAATAGGTACAGGTGCTTCCATTCGGGTATGGTGAGAGGTCTGTCTGATTTTACCAGGAATTTTACATTAATTCAGATTTAAAGCATACTCTTCCTCTCAGTTTTTAAAGTTGTCAAAAATGTTGGTGATTTAACAAAATACTGTGTTTTCCCTCACTTTGTATCGTACTAATGCACATTCCTCTCGCTCCACTGTCCCATAGGCCCCTTCCATGCACCCTCCTTGTCTATAATGTGTTTAAACATTTTATGCCAGTCTGATTGTTGGAAAATCTGAAGCTCACGCCATCCTCCCCACCCTATGTTACTGACCAAGCTACACCCCCGGGTACCAGACGGCCCAACATTAGAAAGCAGCACAAAAAAAGATATATATAATAACCTCCTAAGCAAGAGAGTTAGACGTCTTTAAAAACATCTCCTAGGCAGATGAAATAAACACCTCCAGTTTATTTAATCTATGACCTGCCCCTCTAGTGTATAAGGAATAACCTAATGCCAGACATTAACAAGCAGCACATGCTTACCAAACGAACGAATTACACAGACCTTTGCCCCCCAGACTCATGGGCCAGTAATGTCAGAATCTTCTGAAACTGGAGCCCCAAGAACTCTCAAAATGTTGCCCTTAAGTGGCCATCAAAGCCGCACGTGGTACAGGGAATCTTTGCATCTAGACACCCCGTGGGAACATGTAACTTCAATAAATCAAGATAAGCAGAACAGGCCTAATGTCTTAAACTTGAGGTCTTCATTTTGTATTAGAAATCAGTTTTCATATTTGGAGTTATTACCGGTGTTCTGATTAGCTACGCAGAATAAAAGAGAAGGAAAGGCGGATAGACAACGCAAGCCTGGTATACCGGTTATACGATGCAGGACGTTGACAGTTAAATACATGAATTTGACTAAAGAAAAATCTATTATTTCTTAGTACTACTGACAAATCCAGTTACGCATATAGCCATGATATGAAGCAATATCTCTTAGTAAACTACATCATACTTGCAGTGGTTTCTTTACACAGATGGTTAGCTTCACCTGTCAAGTTATGTTAGTAGGCTACCTAGCATTATGTGTTGTGCACAAGTGACAGTGTGTTGTTTCCATCTGAAACTGTGCAGAGCAATAGCAGGTGCAAACTGTGTGTGTATTTTTATGTATGTGGGAAGAGTTGGGTGTGATGTATGAGGTACCTGAAAGCGTTCTAGTTGTGTTGTGGCAACCTTCTCACTTCTGCAATCTGGGCTGATGTTTCTAGGGTATGTGGGCATTTATTTTAATGAAGATGGTCCTCCAATTAGACCATGGCGTATCCAATACCTTTGAGGGCCACGTATCTACGGCCTTCGAGAAAGGGAGGTGGTCATGAGATTGGTTTGTACTGATGGAGGGGAGTTTCACAGTTTGCTCAATTGGACTGTCATTCTTGGACCTAATTCAAGTAAGTTTGCTCGCTTTAGAGAAACGCTTGACTTTACAGAGCCGGAGTAATATGTCGCTGATATCAAGAGGGTCCCTGACAGACTGGTGTAAACTACCAGTATAAATCCAAACCATAAAATATTTCTGATATGTATTACATTGGGTGGCCACTTAGCTCAGAAAGATAGCAGAGCTTGTTGCCCACGGCCATAGACATCACCCTATTACAAGCTGATCAGTGGGTTCAAATCTGGCCTGGAGCATTCACCTTATCTTCATTTAGAGACCTACAGAAGCAGCAACATTGAGGTGAAAGATCATAGAACCCGGATGCCCCGAGTAGGCCCTCGCCCCAACACCCACCAAACGCAAACCGACAGAGTCTGAGTGTCTTTGGTATTGGAAGAATTTTTATTTACAAATGCCAATTAATTAAACTCATAACCATAAGAAACATATCATGTAAGTCATAATTCAATCCTGTCATACATCTCATAAATCATTTTATAAAGTTTAATAAATCATGATGACGATACAACCAAGGATCCTCCGCATCCTGAAAACTGTTGGACCACACAGGTGAACCTGAGAAAAAAGCCCAAACATTCTCAATGCAATGGTCTGAGCATGAATCAGAGAAATGCACCCTCCTCTTAGTGCGTGTCTGCCGCTTACCGGGACACTACCGCGCCATTTCAGAGGTGCGACATTGCACAGAGAAATCTATAATCTCATTCACATGACAAGGCCCTGGTTGTGACAGAGTACCCAGTGTGGCCATGCTAAGGCAGTCTTCGCGAATTCTTTCAGATGACTGAGCCATTTTTGGTAGACTTGCCTTTCCGAGGTCCAGGTCTGGCACTGAGGTCCGGGAACTGGCGTCCCCCGCACCTCTTCGCCCTCTGAATCAGTCGCTGCAGGTGAAGGACTCTCAGACCACCGATCCCACACCACTGGATATGCTGTGAAATGATGTCGACAGAGGCTTGCGGAGCTGTGGCAACTGCTTAGGACCCAGGGCCGCAGTGGCCCGAGCCCTGATCGATGCTCCTACGTTGACTGGTCGGGCGCTTCCGCCCTCTCGTCTTGCGAGAGGGCGGAAGAGCAAGAATTAGAGGGGGGCGGCGGCGTCACTTCCGGTTGACGCCTGTGCCGCATCTGTTGGGGGGTATTTAAATGCCCCCCAGATCAGGCCTCAGCCTTTAGGATGATGCAGCGTGGGTGGCGCCGCGCCCCCCAATTGGGGGGGGGGGGCGCTTTGTCATAAGTCCCGTTATTCAAGTGCCATTTTGGAGTACCTTGTATAAATTGTTTAAGTGATTGCATTGAGCGTGTCTTTGTGAATTAAACTTTATTTGTGCCCATTCACACCCAGTTTTAGATTTGTCTTTAAGCTCAGCTGTTTTAACCCATAGAACGTTTTTATATGAATTATTTTGAGGATTCCAGAATGTTTGTATTTCGATTCTACATCTTACACCAAGATTAACTTTAAATTAAGAAGAATAATGCACATTCCCAGCAAGCCTGATGCTTTCACAGCAAATTTGAAAGTACATGGTCACCCACAAACGTCTGAGAAAGCCCACAGGCGTGGCTTCCCACACTGCTGTGATGTCCCCTGCGACAACACGGAGGATCTGTGGGAAAGCAAGACCAACTACGGAAAATAAATATATAATACTAGGCACCCTTTCTTGATAAAACCAGCAAAATTGAAAAATGAGAAAAAGGCACATAAAGAGCTACATTCAATAATAAAATAGTTAACACGTTTAAGAAGCTGTTAAAAGAGCCATCGAAAGTACTCAGAAGTGTTGGGAACCGCGACAGTTCCGCTGGAGCGATATCCAGCCCCAGTTATTCTCTCTCCCGTCACCTGGCACCGACAATCTCCGCAGAGCTTGCCCTGGAGTGTAAGCTACGCACCTTACCGGAGCCACTGGACCAGGAAATGGGCAGCCCCCAAGCTGCTTTCCAGAAGGCCAATAAGCTTTTCACTCGAAGGTCGCTCAGCAGTACTCCGGGCCTAGCTTTTCATCTAACAGCTATGCAACCTTCCAAGTTCTTCTATTTGTGTAGAGTTTTTGAAATGCAGAGGCTTTGTCACTTGTCCGTTACTTTCATGTTTAATACTCGGTACATCTTCTTTCGTTGCCACTCTCAAATGTACAACTGGTTCGATTGTTCTGTACTCCACCATGCCTCCAAAGACACAACACAGTCTTTGAATCCACTATATAAATAAATATCAAAAAGCCGTTTTTACGCACAATCAACCAACATCTCCATTGCCAATTGTCCCACAAGGAACTTAAAATGCTGCTAAAAATTTCGCAATCCAAAATGCAGCCTCGGCCACATAACATGTTGTGACCTAATGGCGGATCACTTCATCATCAAATGAAATATCAAAATGACCAGTGTCACCACCTTAAAACATGTATCCAATTGCAGAATGAACACCAGCCAGGCAGCACATTGCTCAACCCGTACGCGTGAATAAAGCGAAAACGAAGGGAGCATTTCAAGGCTCCTTGTTCAGCACGGCTGATCACTCTAGTGGTCCGTTGCACCCCAGGAAGGCTCACAACCCACAAATACCCCCAGAAACAGAAATACAAGCCCAGGTCACACATCACTTGGCCACAAGCACAAAGTAAATAGAAGTGTGTGCACTGTTCTGTAGTTGCTAGCCCCTATAGCAAATTCGTACCATATACAGGGCTGCCTATGTCAAGCCAAGAGAGCCACACAGGGCTCCGCCGCTAGAGGTCCTCAGAGGGGACCTCTAATTAGCAAAGCTTTCCCCTCTTGAGGCTGAGGATAGCCCTTACTAGGTAAAGTAAGCTGGTAATCTAATGCAGATTCTGCATTGTCTGGTGATAGGGTAGAACACAATAAGAGCTATATTACCTGTAGAATTCCTTTTCCGTATTTGTGGTCGTCGGATAATTCACCGTAGAATGTCCGAGCCTTGAAGGTTTTGGCTACTATAGGCCATGTAATGCAACTGGTGTAGTTAATCTGAACATACAATTTTAAGCCAGTGTGTAATGTTCAGTTCCTTAATATACAGCGTCAAGCACCCTAAACTGAGTAGCATTCCTGCCTAACTGGCTTTATAGATGGCCAACCTGAGAATATTTCTACAATTCAATATTTACACTATTGAAAGTTTCTGCAATCCAATTTCTGGACAACTCAGAAGTTTGACAAATAAGTGTTTCGACAATTGGCATCGGCAAGCAGGCCTTGCGTTTCTCCTTTCTAGCAAGCTCACCATTCAGCTCGTGAAAAGTGCACAATTTGGCACATACCAAAATGTCGTATCCAAGTAGAATGGCCGCAGTGGAAATGAAACGGAGACGTTGGGAGGAGAAGGGGGGGGTAAGCTATGTGGTGCCTCGACGGATCCTCGCCCTGGTGCTATGTAAATAGAGTCCAACTATGACAAAGGAATTTTGAATAAATACGTTTGCCTCAGAAGAGCCATTACCGTTGTTTTCACAACAAACAGCCTTGCCCTGCCCCTTGGGCCGCTCTCCCGTGCCCCTTGCAGACTTCGAGGCACTCAGAGGACAACACTACGTGCAATTGGCCATTTTCAACCCATTTCTGAGTGACAATCGCGTCGCTTTTCTTGGTGCACGGGAAGGCCTCTAAAATGAAAATCGTTTCCGCAAATGACCGCCCCACAAATTATTTAATCTCGGTCGGCTCTCCAAAAGTAAAAAGCACCATCCCAGTACTCTGGTTGCTCTTAATGCACTTAAACAAAAGCCCCAGTGTTGGGTGAGACATAGCCAGGGGGAGTAATTTAGAGCCATTGTGAAATCGCTCTGTGACCTGGGAATTTTTTTTCAATCGTTCATAAAGAGCTGGCTCGGCTCCTCACACGCGCATGCGTATTACGAGTGCGGCCTACCTGGTTTCAGACCCTGGGCACAGGAAAGCCTGAAATCGTTGCAAGCACAGCCTACTTTGTTGGTCCCGCTCTAGGTATTCGAGAACACAAAAGCGTAAATTCCTAGTTTAGAGATTTGCGGAATACTGCATATTACCAAATTTACATGCTTTACCATCATAAACTGACATCGGAGGACAATATGCTGAGAAGGAAACATAGCGGCTATATCAACGAGAATAATTAAAAAACACTGTGTGAAGGGCCATCGTCTCCCTAGGTTTTCAGCACAACCACTATGTAAATGATGATGAATATTCACGGAGGGGCTGCTACACAAAAATGGGTGTCGTGGCCTTTAGGCTATTGAAAAGCGCAACAGGGCTTCAACAGAATAACCAGGATGTCAAACGTTCGCAATGTTTGAGATAATATGTTTCTTCTTCACTAAACGAGCAGAGAGTGCGCACTAGTATTTAAAGGGTAGATAGAACACGGCCCTGCCTCCCAGGCCAGACCACAGAATACAAAGAACCACTTCTTAAAAGGACCCGGCAGGACTAGGTATATATCTCGGGTGCAGTAGATGATTCTAGATCGAATAATGGTGGATAGAGCTGTGCGGAGCTCTGTGACATAAGCACGTGGCCTTGAAGGTCACGTGCTGTGCCTCAGGAAGCCAATCAAGTGCCCTGAGATGGTGTTAATAGAAGAGAGAGATGAGGTAGACCTAAGGAAGTCTGTCTGCAAGATTTTCAATACGGGAGATTCCGTACACTGATAAATAACAATGTGAATGAGTCACTTAAGAAAATCTGTTACACGTTCACCCATCAGGCACCAAATGGCGGACACCCCATTACTAAAACATAATGGATACTACCATGTACCATCATCCAAGCAAATTATATTGATTTGTATAAACTCACAAAGGATAAAAGACTGAGTTTGCATTGCTATGAGCATCTGACCCAGAGCTGGCACACTAGTCTACGCAAGATGTGCATCCACCCACCTGGCTATCTCCATAGGTGACAGGAGTTGTAGGGGGTACTGATGAAGAACAGTGTCTGCAGGCTACCAGACCTATCTGTTACAAGAGCTCTTCATACTCGGGTGAACACGAGGCCACATCTAGTCAATATTACACTTACAAGTGCAGAAAATAAACAATGTTTCAAAACGTATGTCTGGCGACTGCTCAAAGCAAAATTGCGTTTTTAAACATGGTTATAAATAATATTTTGTGCAGAAAAAGTATCCTAGATCAGCTTCCCAAGACGGACTTTTCTGGACTGAGGGAGCGAAGGCCTTTTGTGAATTATTGAACACCAGTCTTGCGCGTGGTGCCAAGTTATTACATTACTCTGCAGAATTAATGAGCGCTCGCGCTCTATCAGCTGTGTAGTACGGAAAACAGGGAAGTACGTCAAAAAGGCAAGCAGGGGCCCAATTCACGAAAGCATTTATGCGCACAAAAAGGAGTACTCTTTTATACCCTTAGGTGACAAAAAGAATGGTATCTGAAACATCCAACGTCCTGTTAGTAAAGGTGTAAAAAGGGCACAATCTGTTCTATTTGTTTTAATTGTACAGGAATGCATGTCCCATTTTATTTCCATTTAGTTGTAACTGAACCAATTGCAAAGCCTGCATTTTGAAAAAACACTAAAAGACCACCCCTTTGCAGACTCCAAAGTGCCTTTGTGACTCGGTCCCTAATTCTCCAAGGAGCACTATTTTATATATGTGGAAATCTGAAATAAAAGCTGCAACGAATGGGATGTCTGCACAAGACATTATACTATGTGTATGTATTTCAACATAAGTAACGAGTCATTTGTGCCTCAGCATATATTATTGAGGATTAGCAGCCCAATTGTTTTCAGAAAGCCACAGAATTAAACTGCAGCTCTTTATAAAAATAATATAAAAGTCACAGTGCGACAATTACATGTTATTTTCTTATTTTCGAGGGATTCAACTGCATCTGCAATGCGAAAATGAAGTTTGAAAATCTGTTGTAATTTAGCAAACTTTGAACAGCCAAGAACTATTCACAACCAAGTAGGGACTGAGCATTTTCCATAAATCCATTGACAATGGCCAATGGCTCAGGAATGAAGAAGTCAAACCCCAGCAGGGATAATTCAACCTTTCATGCTTTCGAGGCTGATAAACTGAGCACTATTACTTTGGGTAACAGTAACACCTGCTGTTTATACAGCAAATAGTATGGTATGTGATGCAATATGCAAACACGTTCTAGATGCAAACTCTACCTGGGACAGAAGGAAGGGATTTAAGGAGCAGGAGCATGGAACAAAGGGGTGACTGATTAATAATAATGGGCGCCTGTTACTGAAGTATGTACACATCTGCCAGGAGGGTGGTCCATCACCAACTCTGTACAGTCAAAAAATATAGCACCAATTCACCAAGGACGGAATAAAACTGAAGAGATTCAGGACCACGCTGACGGACAACTTGCAGAACTTTAACATATTCCACCACTGCAGGTCCCAAATATCTGCACAATCCAACTACTTCTTGACATCTCACAATGACTCGCAGATATGCTATGATAATACAAATTCCTACCCCCACAGATCTCTCCATTTCGGAATCCCTCCATCCACGCAAGCTCAGGACCATACCAATGCACACAATCTCATTGGAAACCCAGGGCAGTAAAAAGCTAGGCAGATTATAATATATATATATATATATATATATATATATATATATATATATATATATATATAAAAATAAAGAAAACTGCAGATCTGTTCAAAGCGACCAGCAAACTGAAAACCATAAAACTGTGTGCCCGTCTCTCTCATTTCACCATCCACCACACAGCTACGTACTGCGCCCCATAACCAATAACTGCACCCTGTGGTCACCATGCAAGTCATGGAAACACTTCCCACACAGGATCAAATTCAAGACAACACACTTCCAACCACATACACGGGGTGGCAAGCTACCCTTGAAGGCAAGCGCTGCAGCGCCCTGCATAGGGGTAGTAAGTCCTCCATAGTTGTTGCAATGCAATACAACTAATAGTAAACAGTTAGAAGTAAACACTTGCTTGAATGTGCGAATTGTGAGTGTAATGTATGTCCAGCATGCGCACGTCACGTGTCACGTGTCTAAAAGGGAGACCCATTTCATGGGACCAAGAGTTAGTAGTACATTGGCACAAAAAGTTCCTTTTAATGAGTAAACACTTCTTACAGCTTGCAAAGTCTGATGGGGGGGGGGGCGGCTGATCAAGATAATTAGGATATTGTAATTCTGTGGCAGCTCCCTTTTCTGCATAATTATGAAATTGCCACATATTTCACAATTTTCTACAAAATTTTCAGAATGCAACAAAAAAGGTGTGTAGCTTAAAACCGATCAAAAGTTACACAAAAAAAGTTGTGCCACTAGCGATGATGCACAGTGCCAAGTCTTTGCAACAGTTCACTGGTCACACTTCATTTGCTGATTGCTGTATTCAGGCGTTGAGCATGTAGTAATGAGGTGAAACATTTGTCAGACAATATCAATGTGTGCTAAAATATTGAAATAAAATAATACCACCACTGAAATTGCCATGTTATGCCAACCCTGCTTCATAATTTGGTCATCCAATGCCGTATAATTCCAATGATCCCACTTACTGTCTCTAATTTACCGTAAGCATCTAATAATGTCACAGAACCGTACTGTTCTTTTAATTGGCCCTGTAAGTGGGAAAGTAAATTATTTATTTCCCTTTTGCTTTGATCCCAAACGCCTGTCGTTCCCAAGAGCCTCACAGTCAAGGTGGAGTGGTAATCATAGACAACAAGAGACCATGACCGTTCCCTTGACATCTTCATTTGTCATGAGATGCATTTTCCTCCAAAGAGAACATGCCATGATTCAATGTGTCAAATATGCACAATTTACTTCAACATCAATGCTGTCAAGTAATTATGTTTCTGTAACATAATTACTTGTGGAATGTATTTTTATCTGAGAAGTTTAAATGTGATATTGCATCAATGGAGGAATGCAACTGATTAAAATAATGTGTGCAAAATGTACCAAATTCCACTTTAAGACAAATGGAGGTCACTTGTACACAAATACACACCACTCAATGGGGTTTGCTAACACAGAAGTTCCCCGTTAGAACACAAAGCATCGTTCACACCAATGACAGGTGAAGCACTTAAGTGCTCAGGAATGTTTCACTGAGTACGAAAGTCTTCCAGACACTCAACAAAGGAACATAGATGTAGCAGCCTTTGGCGCTCAGAATAACGATCAATCTGACCGATGAAGGGCAAACCAGAGATGGATTACATCAAGGCAGCCTCCTGCAAGGTAAGCCACGGGTGAAGGCACTCGCTGATTGGATCTCTGTGCAACTTGAAGGCTACAAGTTTGATTCACTTCACACTTGATTCTGCCTTTAATAGTTCTGAAGTTCATGGACCGCTGTGTCGGTTAATACAGGGAGTGCAGAATTATTAGGCAAGTTGTATTTTAGAGGATTAATTTTATTATTGAACAACAACCATGTTCTCAATGAACCCAAAAAACTCATTAATATCAAAGCTGAATATTTTTGGAAGTAGTTTTTAGTTTGTTTTTAGTTTTAGCTATGTTAGGGGGATATCTGTGTGTGCAGGTGACTATTACTGTGCATAATTATTAGGCAACTTAACAAACAAAAAATATATACCCATTTCAATTATTTATTATTACCAGTGAAACCAATATAACATCTCAACATTCACAAATCTACATTTCTGACATTCAAAAACAAAACAAAAACAAATCAGTGACCAATATAGCCACCTTTCTTTGCAAGGACACTCAAAAGCCTGCCATCCATGGATTCTGTCAGTGTTTTGATCTGTTCACCATCAACATTGCGTGCAGCAGCAACCACAGCCTCCCAGACACTGTTCAGAGAGGTGTACTGTTTTCCCTCCTTGTAAATCTCACATTTGATGATGGACCACAGGTTCTCAATGGGGTTCAGATCAGGTGAACAAGGAGGCCATGTCATTAGATTTCCTTCTTTTATACCCTTTCTTGCCAGCCACGCTGTGGAGTACTTGGACGCGTGTGATGGAGCATTGTCCTGCATGAGAATCATGTTTTTCTTGAAGGATGCAGACTTCTTCCTGTACCACTGCTTGAAGAAGGTGTCTTCCAGGAACTGGCAGTAGGACTGGGAGTTGAGCTTGACTCCATCCTCAACCCGAAAAGGCCCCACAAGCTCATCTTTGAAGATACCAGCCCAAACCAGTACTCCACCTCCACCTTGCTGGCGTCTGAGTCGGACTGGAGCTCTCTGCCCTTTACCAATCCAGCCACGGGCCCATCCATCTGGCCCATCAAGACTCACTCATTTCATCAGTCCATAAAACCTTAGAAAAATCAGTCTTGAGATATTTCTTGGCCCAGTCTTGACGTTTCAGCTTGTGTGTCTTGTTCAGTGGTGGTCGTCTTTCAGCCTTTCTTACCTTGGCCATGTCTCTGAGTATTGCACACCTTGTGCTTTTGGGCACTCCAGTGATGTTGCAGCTCTGAAATATGGCCAAACTGGTGGCAAGTGGCATCGTGGCAGCTGCACGCTTGACTTTTCTCAGTTCATGGGCAGTTATTTTGCGCCTTGGTTTTTCCACACGCTTCTTGCGACCCTGTTGACTATTTTGAATGAAACGCTTGATTGTTCGATGATCACGCTTCAGAAGCTTTGCAATTTTAAGAGTGCTGCATCCCTCTGCAAGATATCTCACTATTTTTGACTTTTCTGAGCCTGTCAAGTCCTTCTTTTGACCCATTTTGCCAAAGGAAAGGAAGTTGCCTAATAATTATGCACACCTGATATAGGGTGTTGATGTCATTAGACCACACCCCTTCTCATTACAGAGATGCACATCACCTAATATGCTTAATTGGTAGTAGGCTTTCGAGCCTATACAGCTTGGAGTAAGACAACATGCATAAAGAGGATGATGTGGTCAAAATACTCATTTGCCTAATAATTCTGCACTCCCTGTAGTAACACCCACTCCAAGTGGGAAGAGGAGTCGGTCATCTTTTATGTGCCACATATATGGCCCTCACTGATACAATCCCTTCACTGGGCTCCTTAAGCATAACAGAGTCCTGCACATCACTTCCTAGCCCGCAAGGCCTAGCTCATGTCCGCTTCACTATGTACATGGTGTGCCTTGATCCGCATGAAAAGGTAAAGTGCCAGGCAGAGAAGCAGAAAAGAATTTGGGCTGACTACCATTCAAGGGATGCTGATCTCAATTCAACAGTGTCCACTCTGGCACTAAAGCTTAAGGAGTGATAAAAGCATCATTCAGACTCTGAGGGGGTTAGCATGAAGGTGTACTCAGTCCAGCTATTTCGTGCCAGACCTGAACATATTAAGTAAAGTTACAGGGTGGTGGACAGTTCAGTGACAACAGTCTGACCAGGAAATGGCTTTGAAGCATTAGGCATTTAAATATAGGTGCCTAGATTCACCGGAGCTGAAGATATACATATTGCTGGTCTGGCCTTATAACGGCATAACTAGGCCTCCCGAAACTTAAACATCCGGATGGAAAGGAAAACAATTTACAAACACTTGGTGTATCTGATCAGTGTTTCAAACAAGTGCCTCGAAGTACCTTGCCAAGGCACCCATGACACGCACGTAGACAAGCTGCGTTTTCAAAGTGGAAGTGTTTGGCAAAAAGCACAAAACCGCGTTAGAGCAATGTTATTTTGGTATCAAGCGAAAATAAGGCCTCAATGACAGAAATATTCAGACTCTAGCTACCAGCGGGTCAAGTCGACAATCGGAAGGGCACAGTGAAGTGGGTGCTCAAAGCAACCAAAAGCTTAAATGCCCCTTGTTGTGCCCCCGCCCAGGCCACCCCACTGTCCCCTGGCAGAAAGTGGGTGCCAAGTCCCGGCTTCCCAGGAAATCCGGAAAAGAGCACAATCTTTGAACACAAACGCTAGGAGGCAAATGCTATTGGTGTGCTCTCCCTTGGGCCGGGTTTCAGCCCCTCCTGTGGCCGAGGCCTGCCATTATAGTCCCATTGCTTCACAAAACTGGGTGAAGTCTGCTCAGTAGCGCTGGTTTAAAGTGACACTTCTAAGAGTGGCATTGGAGAAAAAGCAATGACACATTTTTTCCAGCATGTACAAGTATAGGTTCACTATTCTTAACTTCACCTCTATGTTCTCCACCAGATATAGATCATCAAGGCACATATATGTAGAGAATAATACATCTATACTTATCTGTATATACTTTTCTTTTTGATACTTTGGCTGTTGAAATTCTGGGAACACTATTTTAGAAGAAAAATATTTAGAACTAGCTGTTCTGGTAGTGTGCTATTTTTCGGATCCAGACTCCTACATTTAAGGTAGTGTGCTATGTGGAGAAACAACTTAGGGCCAAGAATACAACTTGTCATACACACCATATGGTACAAACTCTACCACACACACAAATAAGAAAATGTGAACTTTATTCAAGTGCCATGTGAAATAATATGTGCGCTTTAAGTAGTGCAAGCCACTCCCTTGTCTGTGTCACAGCAAAATACTTTATTCGTACAAAAACATCTGTGCTATACTTCAGAACCTTTATGAAATATATTGCCACAATCTGATGTTATAGTTTAATGTGCGCAGATGACCTAATACCCCCAAACAAAGGTAAGCGCAAGAGAAACATAAGTGTACCACCATACATTTTTAAAACATTATGAATAATGTAGGCCTTCTTTGTTCCTTGAAAGGGGATGACGGCTTAAAATGTAAGCCTTGAAATTACGTACAGGGAGGTAGACTCCTCCCCTGGACTCAGCACTAGACGTGTGTACGACAGGCACAGACAGAAAAAGAAAGTGGCATGCTAAGTACACGAGCCAATTAATTCTGCAAAAGTCCTTTTGCACTATCTTATTACATGGAAATATGGTGGCATTTTACCACCCAATCAAGGAGAGAGACAAACAAACAAACGTGTGCCAGAAAACAGACTGAAAATTGTCTTTATTTTAGTACACAAGAAGAATATGATGCATTTTTCATGACAGTCGAGTGTGCAACGCAAAACACAGCTTCTATAAACAAGTATGCTCTGACTATGTAAAAAGTGTTAATATAATGCTTAATACTGTCTGGTAACCTTTTAGGATTCACTCTTTTTTATATTACCCGAGACATCACATAAGCTGGCGCTTACAAGACATTTCGTTTTCTTAGAGGGCTTAGAGCCCGTGCATTGCTCATCACTTGTTAGCTTAGCCATCCCTCTCAATTCTTTGCTTCCCTCCAGTCAGCATATGCCAGTTTCACTTCCTCTTCATTATTTGTTCTCCCCCCAGAGCATGGCCCAAGTACTACTTCCTTGCCTGGTGACCTTCCACTGCTTGTGCTTTCGGGCGTACTTTTTTTTCCTATTAGTTACAGAAATCCTTTAGAAAGCGTGTGTTTGCAGGCAGTCCCCCCCACTTCCCATCTTGCTCCATGTTGTAGTGGTTACTACTTGCTCCTTTCAGCCTGAGCGGATGCTTTAATTATTCAGGAAGGATGGTCTAATGTCGACAGAATAGTTTCTTTCCACTGGTGACACTTCCGATGCCAGCTCTTGTATCGTCCCCTTTTGGTACCCGAGTGGTTTTACTTTTACATCAATGTTGACAGCAGGGGTTTGCCACTGCATAGATCCACCGCACATGACTTGTCTGCCTCCCACCACCCTGGGGCAATTTCACCAAAAATCAAGTGGAGGTTTCGTCACATCACACACACAGGTTGACTCTGAAACAGCAGAGAAGTGATAAGTATTTCACTTTGGAGATGGGTGGCATCATCATAGATGACATCATGGAAGGGGGTTAAATGCCCTCCATTAACTGTACAATCGATTCAACATCTTACCGATGCAGCTCACTGACAACCAGGCACCAGCGCTTCCATGCACTCCAGTCCAATGTACTTGACACAAATCATAAATCAGACAGGCTAAATCACAGGAGGCAAAAAACGCACGGGGTAGAGGGGCAGCAACAGAGGCAGCTTATGTGGCTGCTCAGCTAAAAACTGTCAGTTCGACAATATGTGAAAGTCAAATACAAATATTAAACTGGGCATAAAGTTTCAGGAAGTGGGCTTTACACCAACTTCTTTCAAAATACAACACTAGTTTGTCTTTTATCTAGGCCAGCTGGGGAATCCCTTGCATGTAATAAAAGTTATTTATGCTGCCTTTCAACAGGGCCTGTTCGTTTACATAAAACAAAATGACAAGCAGTAAAACGATACAGTTTTCCTTCAGGCTGTACTTATTTCACACCCTGTCGAACAAGCATAGGCAAAGCCAATAGCTGGCCTTAATGAGAGCTATTGTCTTTGTCAATGCCTTTAGCCATGCTATAGAGCCGCTGGGCTGTAGGAAAGTAAAAAAAAAAAAAAAAAAATTGCTGTAACTATGACAGAGCATTTTTGTACTTTCAGTCAACCTGCAGAGCAGTCGGGCTGCTTTACAACATGGCTAAACACATTGGCAAAGACAATAGCGCTTTCAGTGGGGAAGAGCTATTGGCCTTGCCAATGCTTGTTGGACATGATGTGAACTCAGCATGAAGCTGCGAACCCTAAAGGAAAAATGTATGGTTTTAATGCTGTCATTTTGTTTTATGTAAACGCACATGCGCTGCTGTTGAATTAAAACAACAAAGGCAGCACGGAGCATTTGTACTAGACGTGGCGTTCCCAGGGTGCCCTACACACTTATCAGTAAAGAAAAGATAAGCTATTGTTATATTAAAAAAGAAAACTGGTGTAGACGTCACTGTCTGAAACTTGCACTGTTTAATATTCATGTCTGACTTCCACGTGTTCATAAAAAAACGAACTGGTAGTTTTTAGCAGGCATATTCTGTGTTGTCTTCCCCAGACGTCTTTTAGCCTCCTGTGATTTAACCCGTCCGGTTTATGAATTTTATCACGCGCATGGAAGGGTTAGTGACTGGGTATCAGTGAGCTGTATCAGTGAGATGCGGGACTTGCTGTACAGGGAATGCGGGCACTTGGCTGCTTTCCATGTTGTCATCTCCGGAGATGCCACCCGGCCCCAAAGTGAAACAGGTGTCACTATCTGTGTTGTCACTAGCATCGTTTGACGTAGGCTTTGAGTTGGTGAGTGCTGAGAAGGCCCCGCCCCCTGGTTTTTGGTGAGCTCCTCTGTGGTGAGACAGGCCCGAGGTGGCTCCACGCAGCGGGGAAGTCCTGCTGTCGACGCGCAAGTGAAGTCCACTCGGGCTCACTGGAGGACGGGGACGATCAACAGTAGGCACTTTAAGTGTCAGAGGTGGGAGTGAGAACTCTGCAGATGTTGCCCATCCTTCTTGCTCAATGAAATCATTTCTCTATCCCTGTCACATTAACTTCCTCCCCCCCTGTCGCACACACACTCATACTCGGTTTCCGAATGAAATCCCCCTGACCATTTATTATTGTGTCCCTGCTATTTGTCCATATAGAAGGATGTTTTGTTAACTTGAGACGGAACATCTCAGATGCTGTGCAGCTGGCAAAAAGAAGAAGAAAAAAAAAAATACTGCCAATAAGTCAGAAAGGCAAGACCTACTGACTTCTCCAGGGCTTGTTGGAAGTGGAACGAGGCAATGACAGAAGAAGAACAGAAATTCCCAGGATAACATGGTCTGGCTATGTGGGTAATCCGAGCCTGGGCCCCTGGTCTCCTGGTGCCAACAGAGCGTCCCCACCTCCTTCCATGCCATAGAACAACCTCCTGGGTTTAAATGGAGCAGAAAGGAAAGCAGTGCGCTGGAAACAAAGGGAGTCGGGGTGGCCATTATCTGTCCTCGTCCAAGGGGGCTTGGGGGCAGCTTCACATTTACAACTGTGCATTCGTGCACAGCGTGGGGGCATTTACGTGGATGGTCGCAGAGAGCATTGGTTCTGTGTAACCTGTCAACAGTGGAGAGACAAAACAGCGGCCCTTATCTGACAGCCACGCACCCTCGTCAGACAGGTGGGGCGTCCAGGGAGCGCCCGCGCGTGCGCAGAGCGCGCCACAGCTGAGTAATGGCGGTTCATTTACACGGAGGCGGGAAGTAGACCATTCCTGCTTTTAGCGGCCAGCCCCAGGTTCCTTCTCCGCCTTCTGGCCCTGTGGCTTTCCTATTCCCACCACTAATGCAGGACTACAAGTCCCAAAGTGCAAATGAAAAAAAGACAACAGGTCTGACCGAGCTCCTCACTCATGCTGTGGGGCAGACAGAGCACTCATTTACTTGAGACCATTTCAGTAACATTGACAGTTACCACAGCCATTCCTACTTACGCGCCAGGCCCTGGGGGGGTCCCTAACGGTGCCATTAAGTTTGCTTAATGGAAGCTGGTGTTTCTGGAAGTCCCATTAACCACCTGACGAACCGGTTCCCTGTCTGCCATGAAAGGGTTGGGGTGCACCCCGGTTTGTGTAATTTGAATCGGGACAAGGAGACGCATGAACCTTCCCTGGAAAAGGCCGTGACCTGCTCCTCGCTCAGGATTGTCGGTTTCGAGTTGGATGAAGGCAAGGGCCGCGTTTAAGAAGAAACAAGTGACTCAGCGAAAGCAAGATTCGCTCAAGTAAAAGCAAACAGTTATCGCAATGATGATAATGATGGTCATAAATGTGTAGTTTTTCCTCTGCACAGTAGTCAACCAGGTGTCTGGCTTGCATGCATTAAAAAACATTTAAAATCACATTCACTATAACTGGGTTTCATTTCGACGTGAGAAGCGTGGAAGGATGTAACCGTGTGGTGCTTTCTAGCTCACAGGAAGGAGAAGACATGCCGACAGGGCTGTAGTTATCAATAGCGCAGCAAGTGCAGTGGCACCGGGCCAGTGGGTCCGAGGGCTCCACTGGACCCCGACTATAGCTGTATTTTGCTATCTAATTAGGGGTAGGTGTATATTTTCTGTCACTGTATTGGGGATAGTACACTCTTTCTCCGGCACTGCCTGACCAGAGTCACAATGAGGCAAGACACTCCGACAAGACAGAAAGCACGGCCCTTTGACAAGGACTTCTACACAGCATGACAATGAAAGAACACAATTGGTGACGCCCCCTTATGGAATCCGTGGACAAGGGTGGACACCAGAGGCACATGCACACGAGGAGCCCCTGACCCAGGGAGGGAGGGGCATGGCTGTCATTAGTGCAGCGGTACCGGGGCCGAGGGGTCCACTGCGCCCGAGATTTAGTTGTGTTTTAATACCGACCGACGGAAAGAGGATCCCATTTTATTGTTTATTTTAGGACACCACGGCAGCCTTGCAACGTCACAGCAGTGACATTGGCAATGTAACCCGAAACCCACGTTTTGGTGCTACAAAGGAGACCCAGGCAATCCAACCAGCCTTCAGCTATTCTAAAAGTTCCAGCCAACAATTCTCTGCCTGCAAGCTTGAATGCTAGAGCCCAAATTTACAATAATAAAAAAAAAAAAAAAGAAAATGAAGCGATAAGTCTCAAAATGCAATGTGTGAAAGCCCAGAAGTGTGTTTGGTGGTTCCCTGGATAGTAAAAAGTGCTACCACACAATAGATAGAAATTAGCTATGCAATCATGATGACAAAATAATAAAGGGCTTCCGGTGAAAAAATCATGTCCGTGTCATGATGTCACCGATGCAATGGGGCAGCTTGACATCTATGAATATCGCCCCTTTCAGAAAATACGCAGCAGTTCAAGGCCAGCGCGCTAAAGTGGTCAAATACCAAACCACCTTATCACAGCCAACTGGTTGCAACCCTCACCACCAACGCGGGGTCAGACAAAGTCTACTAAGCAGCTTCTTCCGAAAGAGAAGTCTCGCTTCTCTTTGCTACAATCTAATGTAACGTCCCCTCTGGCCAAATGGGAGAGAGTGCACCGACCGAAGGGTGTGTTCCAGAAGTCCTGCCGGCCATTTCACAGTCTGCTTACGGCACTAGATCACTAACAGCCAAATCCGTATGAGGATACACAGCCTCCAAGTGCCGCGAAGCCCCGCATGACAACTTCTGCCACCTGACGCTACTGCAATGCTTCTATGCTTGTTTAAAATGCCAACTTCAAGAAGACGGGGTGGGGGATGTTCTTGGTGTTTGGTGGGGGGTGCGGGAGAGGGCAGAGAGTTGCACGGAATCACTGATGCGTCTTTTATGGGGTAGACGTGCTCCTTGGTGTCTGTTGGCTGAACCTGGTGTTTTTATATCTACACATCTATAAATCCACTTGATCCTGTAGAATCACTTCTTGACAGGTCATCTGGACCTTTCACTGGAGTAAACCATCCAAAGTGGCAGTGGCGACGTACTATTCACTTCATGTCGGGTAATGTGCCAATAGTAAATTATGAGTTAGCACGCTTTATCCTTTGGTGGGTAAAAAGCTCCATTTGACTGAACTAGTGACGCCTGACCTGGGATCCTCGTGAAAAGACGTGGTAAGGGTTGAAGAAAGAGGGCTTTGTGATTAAAGAAAATATCGATCAGAAAATGTGTGATGCAAGATAAACACTCAACGCCAGAGACCCCAAGCTTCCTCCTGCCAGGTGCCCCACGTGTTTTTTCCGATTTCCCACACTGATAGTCGCAGCTTTACCCTTTCCGGTCACAGTGATCGGGTGGGGGTGCTCTCGCTGGAGTTACGATCTTCGTCGCACCAAAAGCAGCACTGAAAGCCCGTTTTGTCTCAGTAATTAACTGGCCAAGTAAATCTACTTAATGATAAATCTGACACCCTAGTGACAGAAAAGTTTACACACAATGTTGCTGCTTCAGGTGCCACGTGTTACATCCACACATATATGCTGTGGAGTTTCCTGCAATATACCCGAGCTCTCTCCTCGTCTGCCGTATCCTGAAAACACAGCAAACGACAATTTCTGGCAGATTTGGAAGCAGCGAGGTGCCAGGTGCCCCCCGTGTCATGTGTGACACCATCAACCAGACCTGAACTCACACTCAACGGCACTTCGCACCATGGAGCTTGTAGTCTATCTTTCTTGTGAGTAATAAAGTGTTTCATTTGGGCTGAGGTGGGCACCAGGGCGTACTTTTCATCACCAGACTTTGACCCAGAACAAGCAAGAAATTGCCAGGTAGATCGAAAAAAAAAGCAGTAGAGGGAGATATCAAAACAGTGGCAAAGTGAAAAGCATACATTGCACACGGCGATCCCTCAGGTTCATGGCACAGAAAAGCTTAATGGAAAGGAACATTTCCAGACTGAGTACCTGTGTCTCAGACTGATTCAACTTTTGCATTCCACGGCTTTTTTCTGTCCCAGTAACCCACATACCACGACTTCCTGAGAGAAAACAATGGCTGCTTGCCATTCTCAACAGAAACTAGCCCAAGTGCAACAGCGTCAAACACCAGCAACAAAAACAATCACCCACCAGGGAGTCTCAGGGTGTTTCACTTAGAAGTGCTAAAACCACATAAGTGTGCACAAACCCGAAGGCACATAACTCAACCTAGCTCTGCAACAAGCTAAAGAGCGCTTGTGTAGCAACTGTGCAATCTCTGAGGACTCCTACTATTGAGAGGTTTTAAGTAGGGGTTAACTTAAGTCCTAAATACCCCAGCATGCCGAGGTCCATTCTACAAGCATTCACTTAGGCCTAGCATGCATTACTTCATGTGCCACAAAAGAAAAGCCACTGACCACAAGGGAATGAACTTATAACCAGGCCAGCTTGCTGCAGAGCACATTCATTCACTTTGATGAGCAGACACTTGTCTCTGGTCGTATCAGCTAAGTTTACAGACAAAGCAGGGAAGCTTGATACCGATTTATATGAAATTCATACTGGATACTTTCACAAAAGTTCATGCAAATATCTTAAATGTTTGACAAATTCATAGTGCTAGGGCCCTGTTAACAGCCTTTTGACACTCTCCTCTCCAGAGGCAAGTCTGAGCTAAGCCACCCAACTCATCACTAGCCTGAAAAAGTTAGATTTCTTACCCGAGACTGAAACCCTCATGAATGCTTCCAGGGGCCGGTTGTTGTCCAGGTCTCTGCTGAGCTTCAGCTCCCCTGTCACTGGGTCCAGGATCAACAGGTTCAGCTCATTCCCCTGGATAAAGGTGTAGTGCAGCTTGTCCGACACGTCCGGGTCATAGGCTGGGATCTTCCCGATCACTCCAGATGGGAAGCTATTAGACTTGTTGGTCACATAATTGTTGAAAAGGATTTCAAAGTCTTCCAGCACTGGATTGTTGTCATTTTTGTCCAGAAGACGAATGTGGACCGTGGCCCGGCTCACCAAGGGAGCTGAGGTGGCCTGAACCACGATAACATAGTCAGTTTTCAACTCATAATCTAAATCCACCAGTGCAATAAGGTCTCCATTAAAAAGATCCAGCTGGAAAACCTCTGGTATGTTGCCCTCCACAATTTGGTACATTATCTGAGCATTGGTTCCCTCATCGGGGTCAGAAGCAACAATTTTTGCCACAATCGACCCAACAGGGCTGTTCTCCTCAACGTAGATGTCAAACTCGTCCCTCTCAAACACAGGTGGGTTATCGTTGATATCCAAGACAGTGATATGGATATCCACAGGAGCTTTTAGTGGTGGACTGCCCTTGTCTACGGCGAAAGCCCTCAGGGTATAGACTGGCACATTCTCCCGATCCAGCTTGCGGGCAGTCCGGATGATCCCAGACGTGGGCTCAATGTAGAAGTCTCCTTCCCCATCATCCCCTCCTTGGAAAGTGTAGGTCACCCTCCCATTCAGACCAGAGTCCCTATCAGTGGCAGAGATCTGGAGCACACTGGTAGACATGGGCACATCCTCAAACACTGATCCCTGGTATCTATCTCTTAAAAACTGTGGGGCATTATCGTTAGCATCGAGGACAAGAATCTCAACATAGGTGGTATCTGACTTCTGAGGAATACCATTATCCTTGGCTGTTATTGCCAATGTGTATGAAGCCTGGTCTTCATAGTCCAACTCCATCTGCGTGGTAATCGTTCCTGTGTGTGGGTCAATGCGAAATTGTGGTATGTTGTCCTCCATTATGTAAGTGATCCTAGCATTCTCCCCAGTGTCCTCATCCGTGGCACTGATAGTAACAATTGACGTCCCCACTGGCTTATCTTCACTGATACTGACCGTGTAGTGGGAGCTCTGGAAGACCGGCCTGTGGGTATTGGCATCGGTGACATTGATATAGACCTGGACCATGTCTGAGCGCATCCCATCTGAGGCGGTGACTGTGAGCACATACTGCCTCTCCTGCTTGTAATCCAGGGGCAGGGCCAGTGTTATGAGTCCACCTCCACTCTGGCTGGTGATGGCAAATCGGTTCCTGGTGTTACCACTGGTGATCTGGAATGTCACCACACTATTGATGTCCTTGTCTACGGCTGTGAGGGTTAGCACACTGCTACCCACCGCCGCATCCTCATTCAGCCTCAGGTGGTAGACTTTCTCCGTGAAGGTAGGGTTGTTGTCATTCACATCCAAGACCGAGATGGTCACGCTGGCCGAGGAGGTCATGACTGGAACACCATTGTCTCTGGCTTCCACCCCAAAATTGTAATATTCCACAGTCTCCCTGTCCAGCTCAGAAGACACGGTGATCCAGCCAGTGTTGTTGTTGATGAGGAAAGGGAAGTTAGGTGGTGTGTCCACCAGCCTGTACTGTAAACGTGCATTTTCCCCGGCATCAGCATCATTGGCCTGGATGTGGACCACCGAGTAGCCAATGGGCACATTCTCCAGCACCGTGGCCTGGAAGGGAGTGCTGACAAATATAGGCGCGTTATCATTGACATCCACCACCTGCACCACCACCATCCCCGTTGTGTTGATGAGAGGTGGCCTCCCGCCATCTTGGGCCTTGATGCGCAGGTTGTACTCGCGACTTGTCTCGTAGTCCAGAGGGTTGATCACATCAATGTTGCCGGTAAAGGAGTGGATGAAGAACTGCCCCTTGATGTTGCCACTGACAATGCTGTAGTGGACCTGAGCATTGTTACCCTGGTCCCTGTCAGTGGCCTGCACCTGCAGGATCTGGGTGTTAATGGGCACGTCCTCGGCCACCTGCACCACATACCTCTTCTCGGTGAACTGCGGGTAGTTGTCATTCTCGTCCTCCACGGTGATGTAGACCGTGGCGGTGGCGCTTTTGGGGCCTGGGTCCTTGCCCTGGTCGTTGGCCTCCACGATGAATTGGTAGTTGGCCTGGGCCTCGCGGTCCACGGTCGCCCGCGTCCTCACCACCCCGGAGCGCGGGTCAATCTCGAAGACCCCCGGCCCGTCCTCGGCCCCGAGCAGCCGGTAGAGCATGTTGGCGTTGGAGGGCGCGTCGCCGTCGGTGGCACGGATGGTCAGCACCTCGTAGCCCAGCTCCAGGTTCTCCCGGATGCGCTCCCGGTACTCGGACTGCTCGAAGACCGGCGGGTGGTCGTTGGTGTCGCCCACGGTGACGGTGAGGTAGGTGGTGGCCGTGCGCCGCGGGGAGCCCAGGTCGGTGGCGCTGATCTTCAGCACATGGGTGTCCTTGGTCTCGCGGTCCAGGGCCTGGCTGGTGCTGACGGCCCCGGTCTCGGCGTCGATCTCGAAGTAGTCGTTGGAGCGGCTGTCGAAGAGCGCCTCCATGGAGTACTCGAGGCGCCCCGCCTCCCCGGGGTCCGGGTCCGAGGCTCGGAGGGTGATGACCCGGGTGCCCGCCGGCTCGTTCTCCGGCACGGACACCTGGTAGCTGGGAAGCTGGAACTGGGGGCTGCTGTTGATGCTCCTCTTGCTCAGCCGGGCCCGGGGGGCGGCAGGCGACCGGCCCCGCGGGAGTCCCGCGCTCTCCAGCTTCACCCTCAGCCGGACGCCCCCGTGCGCTCCGCGCCCCGGGCAGCGCAGGTCCACCTGCGCCCGCCCCCCGGCCTGCAGGCAGGTGCCCGGGCCCCGCAGCGCCCCGCAGCCGGCGGAGCAGCGGCAGCCCCAGCCCCCCGGGGCCGGCAGGGCGGCCAGCACCTCCCGCAGCGGCAGGCAGCGGGGGGGCAGCAGGCAGCGGACGGTCACGCGTGGCTTCCGCCGGTACTTGATGAAGCAGTCCTGCCCGTGCACGTAGACCCCCAGCCGCAGGCAGAAGAAGGGGTCCGTCCGCCGGGGGCTCTCGGGGGTGCGGAGGCGGCAGTCTGGCCGGGGGTACATTCTGAGCCCTTCGCCGGTGTCTACGCGGTCCTCGGGGGTGCGCAGGGCTGCGGAGGGCAGCAGAGCCAGCAGCAGGTAGAGGCAGCAGCGGAGCGGGGGCCACATCTCCGGAGCCCGCCGCGGGAGCCCTGCCCCGCGGCCGCACAACCCATCCACCTCCCGGGGCGGCAGCGCCCCCAGCCCGTCCCGTCCCGCAGAGTCTGAGCAGCGACGCTGGACACTCGGCAGCCCGCACCAGGAAAGTTTAAACTGATTCAAAATGGCTCCGGAGCAGCGGCTCCCACGCCCCCTCCTCCTCCCTCGGCGGCATTAGCATAAACCTGCTGCTGACAGCCTCCCGGGCTGGAGAGCCACCTGCGAGGTCACTGCCCTCCAGGGGGCAGGCCGGGCACTACAGGGGCCCGGGTACCTCACTCCTGTCCCGGGACAGGCACTGCAGAGCCCCGGGTATCTCCCAGGGTCAGCCACCACCCAGAGTCTATGTAAATCTCACGCCCTCCCCGGGGACCGGCACTGCAGAGGCCCGGGTACCTCACCCTGGCCACTCGCCACAGCTTCCAAGAAACATCAGCCACTTTTTGTGTCTTCGCACTTCACTGCCCACCGCGGGGCAGGCAGTGCAGAGGGCCGGGGTAACCAACTCTTGTGACTCACGGCAGCATTCCTGGGTCAGCAGACAGTCTAGGTGCACCCCATTCCCCACTGCCCTCCACGGGGCAGGCAGTGCGGGCGCCACTCGCCACAGCCCCCTGGACACACCAGCCACCTTTTGTATGTATGCACCTCACTCCCCACGGCTCTTTCGGGGACAATCCTGCCCTTGCAATCACACGGGGTACACCCACTGAGTAAGGGCTGCTTTTTGGAAGTTTCTGGGACTCTTTTGTGGTCCGGTAAGCCGCTTTTACTGATAATTTCCCTAATAGTATCAGAAGCATTGCCTGCAGAAATACATGCAGTCTCCATAACTAACAAACACATGTATAGAGCGTCTTTATAAGGTCAGAACTGCCACGATTTGTAAATGAGTGTCACTTTTGGAGATGTTTAATTCGCTAATGAGGCTATTTGGCTTTTAGTGTCCGGGATGTTTCCAAGCCCAGACAGACCCTGCTCACCACTGCCCTGCCCTAAACTGTCGCAGCATGGCAGCCACACCCGTCCCCCAGCGTTCCTGGCACTGGAGCTTCCTGCGGTGCCCCGGGCACCTCATTCTTCACTGCTCTTCACAAGACAGCCCTGGCACAACCCGTGCGCCTTGCATGTCACAGCATTCACCGCGACTGTCCTGGCAAAATAAGCATTCACGCCCCGGGACAAGAGGAAAAACATCCTTAGAACAACACAGGAACGGATTTACCGAGGGCACAGATCACCCCCACTGCCCCGCCCAGGTCAGCCTTCGGACAAGAGCCACAAGCAGAAGACAGCTCGGTTGACACTGCCCTCCTCGGGACAGTCCTGGCTGGCACAACGTCCATGGAGCGCCTTGTCCACCACATCACACGTGTGGCACAGCTAAACTCCGGAGATCAGAACACATCACCTACCGGTCCACACCCAGGGACAGCACTGCCGTCGGCCAGCCGCCCCCCTGCGCACCTGACCGCTTTATTCTCCCCAACACTCATTCTGTGGTGACCGAGACACCCTTCTGGAGAGGGGTGGCCCACGCGACCACCTCAGGCTCCCACTTTCACCCGGGACATTCCTGGCACAGGAGCCATCTCGCTGCCATGCTCTTCGCCCAAAAAGTATCTCTCGCCTTGGGTTGGAGGGGGCAGAAGCGGAGATGGTACGCACAGTCCTGCCCCCGCCTCGGGTCACCTGCCTCACTGTGCCCTAACCCGTCCATCTGCGGGGCGTGCTGTCGGGTGACACGCGGCTACACACTCGCTCGACCCCCACCATTTCCACATTTAGATTAAACGCTTCAGTGTGCACAGCAACCTGGGGTACACTTCTAATAAAGACGCTGCCCGGGAATGAATGCATCGATGTGAGTATTTCGTTTCTATTTTGGGTTTGAATTGCATTTTATTTTAACTGTTCTTTGTAGGCGTGTCTTTTTGTATGCCGAGTGTATGCAAAGAACGTGTTACCGTACCAGAGAACTCCTGCCCTATTCCATTTCTATTTACATCCGTTGAAGCAGTTTACTTCATAGTGCAGACACCCCCTACGGTTTCATATCTCACCGGCCATCTCTTAAATGCAACCACATAAAGCTCTCTCTTCCGGACAGGGTATATTTGTAATTATAATGTTTTGTATTCTCTTCCAGCAGGTGATCCCTGGAATCAGACACAACGTTTCACTTCCGCTGTGTGTATTACAAATAACCGTTTGCTGTTCTTTACAGACGAGACGCCCGAAAAGTAGCTACAAAGATTCAAGTCCAGTATTTATTTCACATAATATTTCATTCACTTTCAACGCGTACGCTTTGAAAAGCAAATGCAGTTTCAGTTGGACGCTGTTCATTTTAAAATATTTTCTTTCACTTTCAACACCCACCCACCCCAAAAACCCGATGCTTATTTTAAATCGGACAGAACGGATTTAAAATTATAATCGCTTCCACTGCAACGTGAACCACTAAATTGCGGTGTTTATTTGAGCCGGTGGTTTCCAGTGTGGGGCACCGGCACATTTTCTGAGGGCCAGCACTTTTTTTATGCCTCAAACATTCGCTGCTAGCGACAGACACATGGGAAAGACGGAGAAAAAGAAAAACGAAAAAGTGTCACAAAGGGAGAAAGCTGGAAGAGTGAGCTGAAGGGGAAAGGGAATATAGTGGTCCGAGGTGGCTTCAGGATTACGCTGCCTCAGTATACCTTGCTCGCACATTTAATTGTAGCAGCCGCGTGTTTCAAAGGAGAGCTTTGGGCACCAGCACTTTTTAATTTACAAATTAAGCACTGCTAAAATGTATGTCCACGTCTGTAGGTTGTGGGATATAGTGCTTATATATAGCGCTTATTAACCCTTACGAGGCGATGACACCCCTGACGAGGCGTTAAACAATATGTCGTTTGCTGTCAAGTGGCTACCGCATGAGGAGCACATAACATATTTTTTACTCGGATGCTATGTTTTGCAATACTATTTTTTTCGCTTGTAGAATGTGTCTTGTGGAAGGCGAATAGCAAGTTCCAATCAGTGAGTTTCTACAAATCAAGTTACGTCTCGTTGAGCGCGAGCACTCTGCGAAGTGGATATTCAGGTGATGTGTAATCAAAGTAATGATAGTTTGTTTCGTTTACGGTGGTCACCCGGACAAGCTGCTTTTAGAAGGAAACCGTTTCGGTTGCGAGTGTGACTTGAAAGTACAAAAACAACTCATTTTACAATACGTGGCCTCCCCTGTCCTGCCTTGACGGTATTTAACGCCTGATCACACCTGCGACGCAGGCTCCTGTCAGAGCATTGACTAGTGTGGGATGGACGTGTCCATTTGGGGGGGGGGGGGGGGGTTGCAGATTTAAATTAGTGAGCGCGTGATGATACCCGGGGACCCGGTGCCCGCGTCCTGGGGATACATTTAATACCCCACGCATTGTGGGAATTGTGGTTCCCCACTGAAGTTTAGTTTTGGATTAAGCAGGTTGTAGGTGTTTAGATTGTGCTGGGATACTGATGATGCCACTGGGTGCCTCATTGCTCCTGACTGACAGGTTCATCTCCATTCCACTGAACCGAGCGCCACCCACTGGTGTCACCCGCTGTGCACACTGTCCGAGCTGTGGCGGCCGCTCAAAATGCCTCAGGAGGGGATAAAGCAGTGAAAATGCGATGTTTACAAGAGGTGGCAGCATTTAAAGGCGCCTCATGTAACATATCTATGGAGACCTGCAGAGGCTCGAAGAGCGCCCAAAGGAAGCACGAGCCCCGGCTTGGCGCGGCCTCCTACCAGGCCGGACTGCGGACAGCTCCACAGCGGAACCTAGTGGGCGCAACAAGGGGTGCAGTCTTTCCTGCCAGATATCCCCAATGAGGGAGCGCCCTGCCTGAGAAAGGCCAAGTCAAGGAGAGACGAGGCCCTTTAAAATAAATATGGTGAGATAGCCTTAACTTGTCGCTGGAGCAGTTTGCGACGAATGGCGCATTACGGATACAACCCTTCCAGCAAGCACAGGGATCCTGGTTAACAACCTCAGACATTTACTCCCACAGATTTACTCTTACCTTTAGGGTATATTTTTGACTTTTTTGCAATTAACAAAGTAAACCCAGGAGTAACCTTCGGAATCTGAGTTAGTGGCACCTTCTCAGGAATACTTCTGGATTTATTTTGTGAATTCCAATTGAGAGGAGATGTAGCCCAATAGCCAGAGCTGCCGACTTTGAAAGTAAGCAGGTAAGGCCCAGATGACCGTAACTTCTTTTGTGTTTGTAAACGGCTCGAATTGCTAATTTGGGCCATTTGTGAATGCACAAAGGCCCTTTCTCATGTACCAAAGCTATTTGCTTTGGTATTTTTGTGAAGCAATTGATTACCAAATCAGTATTTTAGTGACATTAAATCGCAATTCGCATTTTGCAGTTTCTTAACAAATTGCAATTTAAATGTAACAAGCATTCGAAAATTGCAAATAGGTGTGCAATGCTGTATTTGCATATGCAAATTACCACTAAATTAAAACAGGTAGCATCCAGGTGCAACCTATATAAACAGCCCCACAATACACCTGTTTTTGCTTCCTATTTTTTGCACTGCCCTTTAGCCTCAATGTGCTTGCTAATTTTGTTGACTCTATTAGGCTGAGAAGCCCTTTAATTTGAGGTAGAATATTTGGACATTTTCTTCATCTCGTACAACATAGCCTTACGTTCGATATTGGCAGCTAGGAGGAAGAAAGCCAAGATTTTGAGAAATGAAGGAAAACAGCAGTGGATTCATGTATTGTATCTCAGATCTAAGGATGTTTCACATTTTCTTCATGAGAAGATCCTTTTCCGCCTGCTCATGGCATAAGGTCTGCTGAAAGAAAGATGTCACATATTTATGCTCCATAGAATTGTAAAGAGGGGAAAATGCATGAAAATATTCCAATTAACATGCATTTTAGAATTACATGCTCAAGCTGGTCATATTGACAACTGTTTCTTGATTATTTGACATGCTGTTCACTAAATTTGCATTGAAAGAATGTTTGATTTTTGCCCTCCAGACATGTCACGTTTTTTTTTTTTAACAGATAGCTTATTGGCAACGGGAAATCAGCTCTTCAGGCAGTAGACACTAGAACACTGGTGCTGATTCAACACAATAACCCCAAGCGTCAGGGGCAAGGGAGACGTTTCTCTATAGGGACGACTGTGAAACGCGGGTCAAGGCTGGACATGGAGAATTTGTTGAAAGTGTGAGCACAATTTAGCCAAAAGTTTTATATAAAGTCTAAGTGCCCTTATCGTATATTTGCTCACTTGCATGTTTTCCATGGCCAGTATTACTTTATGGTTGTAAATGTGTTGTTAAAAAGGGGCGTGCACAATTGTCTTCTGGGCAGGGGACAACAGGGAGGACAAAGTGGTTGGACAGGTAAGTATGGGGGGGACCAGTGACTAGAAATGCGTATGAATGTGAATCCATGGTTTAGAGCGGGTTCTAGAAATATTGTGGTAACTGGGAACACAGGAAGGAACACAAAGGCCTGAAGCATAGACCCTTGAAGGATGAATGTGCATAACTAAGAGACTCTCAGATCAAGCTGCTCGGCCCCACCAGGTGTTGACTGAAGGTTTGTTGAACACAAGGTGATCTTTGGGTGTGAGTGCACAATACCATCCCTCTCCCCTTTATGAGGTCAGTCAGCAGAAATATAACTAATGAAATCTTATCCCGTTTGCTGTGACCTTCTCTACCTCCCTTCATGGGTTGATTTGCAGGCAAAGGCCAGGAGACCCCTCTCTTGCAACCAGGTACAAGTGAGGAAGGATCAGAGATGGTCAGCTGAAAAATCTAAACATAGTGGGCCACCACTGAAAGGGACTCCTGCATATACTATGTAAGAACAACACAGTAAAGGCATGTGCACGTGTTTATAAGATTAGGTTCTACTTACTAATTAGGATGGGAAAATATCCTTTCCTGAGAATGGTAATTTTGAGCTGAAATAATTAGCAAACGTCCAGAAGTAACTGAGGGATCCCAAATATAAAATAAATACTGACAAGTGGCCTCTCTTCCTATAATGGACTAAGGAGACACCCAAGCATAAACATGAACCTCAACTCTGAGGTATGTGAAATATCCAGGGGAAACTACAGTACTGTCAGTCTCCTTAGGCACAGAGTTAAAGCTTGTACTCCCAACTAATCCACCCCCTCCATATGTATCCCCCAGATCACTGAATCACAATAAAAAGAGGTCAAGAGTGAGGACTGAGGGAGGAGGATGTGTTTGATATATTCTACATGCTGACCGAAGGGGCTGGGGTGGAACCTTTGATGTGCCTTGGCGACTGTCGGCAACTGGAATACAAGGAGGTAGAGGTATTGAGCGAGTGTCTCAATACAACTGGCTGACAGTAAACGCACCTGGTTGAGGGGTCTGAGTGAGCTGACAAGAGGCTGGTTGCACTACTATGTCTCAGTCCAGGCCCTGTGTATGGTCAGTCCTGGGACTTAGAGATCATTGAGAACAAGGCTGTTAGACCTGACAGCCTTAGGGTGGTCACCCCTAACTTTTTGCCTGCCTCCCTCCACTTTTTGGACACTGTTTTTGCTGGCTTTTAGACTCTGCGCACTTTACCACTGCTAACCAGTGCTAAAGTGCATATGCTCTCTCCCTTTAAACATGATATTCTTGGCTCATACCTGATTGGACTATTTAATTTACTTATAAGTCCCTAGTAATGTGCACTATAGGTGCCTAGGGCCTGTAGATTAAATGCTACTAGTGGGCCTGCAGCACTGGTTGTGCCACCCACTTAAGTAGCCCCTTTACCTTGTCTCAAGCCTGCCATTGCAAGGCCTGTGTGTGCAGTTTCACTGTCACCTCGACTTGGCATTTAAAAGTACTTGCCAAGCCTAAACCTCCCCTTTCTCCACATATAAGTCACCTTTAATGTGTGCCCTAGGTAACCCCTAGAGCAGGGTGCTGTGTGGGTGAAAGGCAGGACATGTACCTGTGTAGGTTACATGTCCTGGTAGTGTAAAACTCCTAAAATTCGTTTTTACACTACTGTGAGGCCTGCTCCCTTCATAGGCTAACATTGGGGCTGCCCTCATACAGTATTGAAGTGGTAGCTGCTGATCTGAAAGGAGTAGGAAGGTCATATTTAGTATGGCCAGAATGGTAATACTAAATCCTGCTGACTGGTGAAGTTGGATTTAATATTACTATTCTAGAAATGCCACTTTTAGAAAGTGAGCATTTCTTTGCACTTAAATCTTTCTGTGCTTTACAATCCACGTCTGGCTGGGCTTAGCTGACAGCTCCTTGTGCATTCACTCAAACACACCCCAAACACAGGGTACTCAGCCTCACTTGCATACATCTGCATTTTGAATGGGTCTTCCTGGGCTGGGAGGGTGGAGGGCCTGTTCTCACACAAAGGACTGCCACGCCCCCTACTGGGACCCTGGCAGACAGGATTGAACTGAAAGGGGACCTGGTGCACTTCTTAGCCACTCTTTGAAGTCTCCCCCACTTCAAAGGCACATTTGGGTATAAAACAGGGCCTCTGCCCTACCTCATCAGACACTTGCTGGAGAAGAACCCTGAACCAGAACCTGCATCCTGCCAAGAAGAACTGCCTGGCTGCCTAAAGGACTCACCTGACCGCTTTCTACAAAGGACTGCTGCCTTGCTGTTGCCCTGCTGCCTTGCTGAACTCTTGTCTGGCTGTAAAAGTGCTCTCCAAGGGCTTGGATAGAGCTTGCCTCCTGTTCCCTGAAGTCTCAGGACCAAAAATACTTATCTTTTTCATTTGGACTCTTCGTGCGCCGAAAATTTCGACGCACAGCTTGCTCCGCGGCGAGAAAATCGCCGCACACCGACGCTGATCGAAGCAACACCTTCGGGGCGACCGAAACTTCAATGCACAGCCACGCAAGGACAACGCCGCCCGACTTCCAGAGGGGAAATCGATGCGACACCTGCCGTGAGAACGAGAATTCCACGCACAGTCTCCCGGAACGACGCGCAGCCGGAAAAAAGCCAAAGAATCCATGCACAGACCCCGGGACATCTGGTAATCCTGCGACCCACAGAAAGAGACTGCTCATGCGCCGGAAAACGACGCACGCCTTCCCCGCGTGAAAAATAACGACGCAAGTCCGTGTGTGCAGGGGAGAAATCGCTGCACACACCATTTTTCCACATATCTCTTCTTCTGCGGCCCTTTGCAGAGATTTTCCACTTTAAACCAGGTACTTTGTGCTTGAAAGAGACTTTGTTTGCTTTTTAAAGACTTAAGACACTTTATATCACTTTTCAGTGATATCTCTACAATTTCACATTGCATCTTTATTCGTTTTGACCTGCAATTATCCTGATAAATATTATATATTTTTCTAAACACTGTGTGGTGTATTTTTGTGGTGCTATATTGTGTTATTGTATGATTTATTGCACAAATACTTTACACATTGCCTTCTAAGTTAAGCCTGACTGCTCGTGCCAAGCTACCAGAGGGTGGGCACAGGATAATTTTGGATTGTGTGTGACTTACCCTGACTAGAGTGAGGGTTCTTGCCTGAACAGAGGGTAACCTGACTGCCAACCAAAAACCCCATTTCTAACAAAGGCCCTACTATTACCCTGGAACATTTAGACAGACCACAGAATGGCTGTTTAGAGAGCATTGTCCTTTTCCCCACTCAAGTGACCCAAATGATGAGGGCTCTTCCTTGCGTTAAAGAATATAACATTCTCCGGCCGTATTTATTGCAATTCATGAACACGACAAATGATTGTTTGTCCACATAAATAACACAATAAGTATAGTACAGCATAATGTTTGCATGGGCATACCTAATACATAAAATCTCCTATCAAATAATCCATAGCTAAAACATGAATCATTAAATTTCATATCAAATTGAGTCATGATTGACCACCCCTTAGGCCCTTGTGGTGCTGACTGATTCAATTGACTTGACTTGACCTAATTGACTTGGACCCAGGGCAACACCCGCTGGTCTCTCCATAAGTTGCATTCTACAAGGCAAACTCACTCGTCCCCTCAAGACAGAGGGAGCTTTGGCCAGCATAACAGCTGTACTCCCAAACAACAATGCCAGAGCTACCCAATACAGGGATTCCCCCTGGCACCCATTGGGAGGTGGGCCTTGTCCAACCAGGCCAAAACTTGGTCCCTATACCAGGCCACCATCCCCCGTATCTCCAGGGCTGTGTAATAGAGTACCCCAGCTGGCTATGGACAATTGCAGTAGCGGTTGTTGCCAGCCTTCCAGTGACTGCAGTACCCCGCCCCGGATTGAGCTAAAGGCTTAAGCAATCCAATTCCTTCCTAAATTCGCCTACACATATTCTTGATGCCAAGGTTGCCTACCTGTTTTAGTGGCCAAACATGACTCCTCCTCTGCCACAGGCCTGGGTGGTTTCCCGACCAACCAGGCCTCCCCCCAGATTCTGTTACTGAGAACTGCAGCTGATGACATCACGGTCTTCAAACCAGATTTGTTGCCTACAGGCTAACCAATGAACCTTATCCCTATTGAAGGACAACTATTCCACCTTCAAAATGGCCTGACCATATTATTCGAGCCTGTGGAAGACGGACCCCACATAGAAACCACTCCCTGGGATGACCGGAGACCATGCAATGGTGAAGTGCCGTAGCTCCTTGTCTGTGACCTGCTGGGCAAGTCGGCATATCCCATTCCAACCAAGACCTTCCTTCACATCCCAGTAGCACAGAAGGTCCATTTCTCTGGCCTGTCTGTTAACCCGGCTCTGGACAGAAGTTGACTTTGAGTGCCACCTGGCAGCGTGACCAAGGATCAATGCACTGGCTGTAGCCATGTGACCTAACCATCAGATTTGAAAGGAGATCAAATAAATATCATCAGACATATATAAACAGTGCAAGTCAATTGCAGTTAAATAATGTTTGGTCGCATGAGCCCCTTTTTCGCTCAGGCTTTCCGGGTGAAGCTCCGTTCTCCCCAGCCAGAGAGGATGACTCTCTCCTTCACGTAACAGAGGGTGAACTTAGTGAGTGTTGCCAATGATTGTAGACCAGGTGACTCTAGGGAGTGCAGCCCTCGAGCCACCCATAAGTAGGTCTCCTGGGTTTTGGCCAGCCTACAAAAACTAGCGTATGTTTAAACAACCCATGCACACTTGTCCTCATGGGGTCAATACTAAGATTCCTACAAAAAGTCCACAGCTCAGGATACTTGTCAGCAGCATAAGTAGCTTTTAACACAAGTGCATCCAGTAGCTGTATCTGCTGGCATGTGTGCCTGACTGACCCCGAGGCCACCTGGTCGCCCCTCCTAGGTTCCTCAGCTACACTCCTGCCGTACCAGCAAATTAATAACACTGCAACCACTAAAGAACCCCGCTGCATTGCAATCGTATTTGGCCAATGTTTTGAAACCCCCCCCAATCAATCAATCATAATATTTGTAAAGTGCAACTAGTCACGCGCTAGGGTCTCAAGGCGCTGGGGGGGGGAGTAAGTGAGAGGTTGTCGATGAACAGAGGGGATCAGCTGAAGAACCATGTTTTGAGGTACTTTCCGAATTGCAAAAGGACCTGACATTTAAGCAAGGGCTCTGCTGTGACACAATGAAGTTTGAGAAGTGGTGTGATGTTTCACCAACAAACCCCTTCTTCCCCAGAGTTCTGTTATTCCTTATATATGTCTGTAATATATGTAAAAGACACTTTGTGTGCCTGTCCAGTACCCCAACCTGAAGTGACCATGCACTCGATCAATCTGAGTCAGGTATGTCATCATAATAAACACACTAGGTGGGAATTTGAATGCTGGATCCCCTGCCTATTAAAGGAAGTCCACAGTGAGCTGGTGGGACCGAAAAAACGGATCCATGCCATAAGGATTCCGCCTCGTCAACATTTGTACATTAAATTGTATTAAGGTTGTTCCATGGAATTGACGCAAACTTTGTTGCACTATGCAGGTGCGTATATTCTTAAGAACGGGGACTCCTGCTGGGGCCCTTAAAGGCTGCTGGGATCCCTACTTTAAGGCCCCACTCCCTGTTTCAGCGGTTAAAATGGTTCAGTATTGATGGCTCTATGCTCCTGGAAATAGTTAATGAACTTGCCTTGAGTTGGAGTTGCAACCTTCCAGACCAAAAACCGCATTGAGACGTACCACTGCATAATAACTGTGCTACATAACAAAACCCTGAGAAAATTGGACCCACGGTTTGCACTGCGGTTTGAACAGTGGTTGAACGGTACAAGGAGACACTGTACTTATATAGCATTTCAAACAAAGCCACTTTCATTCATTCGAATGCTTTGGTTGATACTGTTGGGGGTGTGAGGATGACCATACTTAATACTAGCAGGCCAAGCGTGTGCAGCGAGAGCAGACCTTTCAGTAGCTCATATCACATGTGGATGAAGTCTGAATAGCTTCATAAAACACTGAAAAGCCTAGTGAGAAATTCAGCCAGCCTTAGACTCATCTCCCAAGGGCTCACTCATATCTCATTGTGAATACTCACTCACAGCCAGAACTCACCCATACTATTGAAAAACAGGCGGGCGTGCCTGATCGTTGATCTAAGAGAGAACAGATATCATCAAATATAAATTAAACACCAACGAGTACACTCAAGGGGAGGGCATGCACCACCCGAAGGGAAACAATACGAGTAACAAAACCAGCTGCAGGAAAGACGTGCACATCCAGTGAGTGCCAGCATAGCCCAGAGTGCACAAACTCCCCCCCCCCCCCACCAAGCGGGTCTCAAGACAGATGTCTACAACTAAGATGGTTAAATAATCCAAGACAGATCAATACCAAGAACCGTATAGCACCCAAGACCCGTCGGCGCTCCCTGTGAATCTATACACAGTACACCCTTGGGCAGCAAGTGCTCCACACCTAGTACACACAACAAACAGGTTAATATCTAGGACCAATCAGCACCGTGTGCGAGTCAATGAACTCCACCACCCAGTGGCAGCAAGAGGACCCCATAAAGTACAGACAAAAGATAGTGTATGAAGGAATGCGCAGCACACCCCGGGCCAGCAAGTCCACGACGTGGAATACACCAAACAGGCAGCACATCAATCGATGCACAACACACCCCTGTGCCAGCAAGTGGGCCATGGTAAGTACAAACAGGTTAATAACAAGACCCATTAGCAGGGTGCATGAATCCTTTCAAGGCACAACCGAGTCCAGCATGGGTATTATGCTCCCCCCTCCACACTGGGGCCCACTCCCCAGTTTGAAGACCCTTGTGTTAGACACCATACACTCGAATGACTCATCACTCCAAATCGGAAGTTCACTTATAAAATCACAACCCTTTCAGGAACAGACACACAATGTCCCATTGTTAATAGTCTTCGCACTGCAGATCTATGCAAATGGAAAGTAAAAGGGGAACCCCACCCACTTCTGGGCACCATTTAAATACCTGTAGCTAGATTTGTATAATTCGTTTCATCTGCAGATTTGACGATAGGGTCAAAAATCTTAAAACAAGATGATTATCCTGTAGCGGCAATAGTGTTTATGAATTCCTTATGGGCGTAAACCACTTTGTTGCGTTTAGATTATTAGACCCTTGAACCTTATTGATATTCTAGAATCTTTCTTCACACATGGCAACAAAATTAGTTATTAAAAACTCGTCCACATAAATGGCATCATCCACAGAGTAAAATATCATATCCAAGGACGGCGACCATTTTGGAGTGGCGCAATATACATGTTTTCTTAATAGACATGAATCATAACAACGGGCAAAGCAAATTCGACAACAGTCACCCATAATCATCAACATTATTCATCCATAACTGGTAATAACCATTATGAGCTACCGGTGCGCCAGCATGGATAGGCGCATGGTTATTAGTTGGAGACAGAACCATGCCAAAGAAAAGGTTACAGTCCCCGTATAAGAAGACATTACCGCTCTTCGTCCCCTAGCATATATGGCCGGAAAGCTGGCAATCGTTCCCAAAAAACCTTTCTGTTACACAAGAAACGGATGGGGCAGGTGGGACGCACCAAACCAAGGCACAGTGCAGATATTATATTCATTTAAAAGCAAATCCAGAAAAAGGACACTGTGCTGAGCCATGTATCGGACTGGAGCCGGGCTTGAGCTTTCAATGGCTCGCTGGCCTCCATTTGTGCATCTGGCAAAGGTCGCTAGCCCCACCTGCCAAACTCGAGTTGTGCCATTGAAGAAAAAGCCAGACAATTAAAATATTGTGCCAACCCCCAGGGGAGACAGCCGCTCTCACCCCCCCATCCGCCTCAGAGCACACAGTCAGATTCTCCTCACCTCAACTTTGGTCCCGCTACAGCCACCTCCACACCAAGGTCCCCGACACGGCAACAGACATCACTTCCAAAAAAGAAGGGTAAAATGTCCTTCACCTATCGGCGCATAAGGACCCTCCAGGAGGCCCATGGAGGGGTCCACAAAAACAAAAGAAAGTACGAGAAAGAAATGTAACTTCCCAAAAAAGAAGCACTCCGGTGCCCGAACAGGCTAAAGGGCAGCGATCTTCGGGGGGTGGGCCGTGGCAGCGGTGTGAAAACTGGGCGACCTTGCCTGCCATTTAAACATGTCCTGCCGCCCCTGCCGATCGCCTGGGCGACTCCCCCCCCCCCCCCCCACCAATGGGAGCAACCAAAGGTTGCTCACCGTGGTAGAGAGGGAAATTCAAAAGGTGGCCACCGTTGGTCACTGACCCTGACTGGTCCGATCAAGCCCGCACCCATCTTCGGTGCCTGCGACTTAGCGGCTTGGCCCCTTGTCCACAGTCAGGGTAGAATTATGTTCCACTCCCCTAGGCCTCCCTCTAATATATTGAATATTAAGAAATAATTATCCAAAATCATGGAAACCCTACTTAGTTCCCAGAGGAATTGCATGATGTGTTTGAAGTGTAGAAACCTAATCGAGTGGAAGTGAATCAGTTGCTTTGATTAGTGGTGCTGAGCAAAGTGAGAGAAAGATTGTTGGAGAAGTTGATGTTGCCAGCCGTTGCCCCGGCAATGAAGGAGAGTTGAGTGCAGCAAAAAATGCGCTGTTGAATGCAACCACGTATATGTGCCCAGAGAAAACCAATTGGACTAAGTTTATTGAACTGTAAGCAAATAACTATGATGCACTGGCTGATTATTTGGACCGACTTAAAGATGTGTTTGAAAGGTACTCATGTAGAGCGTCATCCTACAAAGATGGTCCTGGAAGCAGCGGCTGCAGTAATTGTAACCAAATGTTAAGAGTCAGCTAATTACCATCTGTTTTGCATGGCAGATTAAGCTGTTGACCGAGAGAATGTAAAATTGAAACAGAGCTAACCGAAATTGCAGAATATGCAGAGAACTGTCAAGGGTATGGTGCGGAGAGCACCACAGAAGGGGAAGCAAAGAGGAAGGGGAGAAGGGAGAGCTAGGAGGGGCAGTGAAAGGGGCAAGGGAGAATCCCCAGAGAGGGGAGGCTCACATTTTGCTTGGTGACAGCTTGTGCATTGGAAACAGAATGGTCCCAACCTTGAGTCTAATGGGCTTGTCCTTCCAGATCAGTCTTGGTTTTATCATATTGCACACACATCTTTTTCTGAATTTTAAGGTAGTTGGAGAGGCTCTGACTGTGTGATGAATGACTTAAACCCAGTAGAACAGAAGGGCCTCTAAGTTGATGGTGTCAATATTGGTATGCATACTACTTGCCTTATTAAAACAGGCACTAGTCACTCAGCCTTAAGCACCTCTGAATTGCCCACTTTACCTCTTTCTCACATGTCCATAGACAAAATTGGTATTTCTAGTCAACAAGTTCCTTACTATATTTCTGACTCTGTATTCATTTCCCTGGGACCTTTTAGCAGTAAACAATCCTTTTTGCTTGGCGCAGCTTCCCCAGGGAATGTGCAGGGCAGAGACTTTCTCTGCAAACTGAACTGTACTTTATTTTACTCCAGAAGGATTCTTAAATATACCTCATCAACAAGAAAATAAAGTGCTCTCAATAATGTATGAGAGCATGAATTAGCTAAGTAAGGCAAATGAAACTGCCATGTCTCCCGATCTAACTCAGTTATTTTTACAGGAACCATTTACATTGTGGTCCTCAAGGGACAGCTATGAGGGGTTCATATAATTGATGGAACCATTAAAGGTTGACCCTCAGAAGAGGCTACCCAGAATACCCAGTCCCCTTTTAAACAAGAGGAGGAGCAGGAAGAGGAGGAGGAGGAGGGAATCTGCCTTGTTATGGCAGATTTGATTACGCAAGGGCTTTTAGTGACTAATGGTATTAGTTATAGTATCCTGATTCTCCCGATACACAAGTCGAGGAAAGCAAATGTGTACAGGTTTGTGTGGTCACCTTCCCTTGCACCATCTTTTCTTGCATCTTCACAAATGCCCAGTGGTTTACTGTGGTTGATCTCTGTTACATTTTCATCTCCATCCCCCTACTTAAGGAGAGCCAGTATCTCTTCTTATTCACATTCTGAAGATCTCAACTTTAATGGACCTGACTTTTGCAGGGAATTCAAGATTCCCTTCCAATTTTTCCCAAGCCCTGAAGAAGGATCTAAAAATGTTGATTGTTTTTTTCATTGGGCTCTACTTTAGTCCAATACTTTAATGATTTGCTTTTGGCATTGGTTACCATAGGTCATTGCAAGGGAGACTTCATCAACCTACACACCCAAACTCGCTAATAAAGAGCATAATGCTTCAAGGGAGAAATTGCAGTTCTGCCTTCCATGAAATATCTGCTGGCAAGCACATCTGTTCTTTGAATAAGTTGAAGGCATTCATAAATTGTCTTTCTGTAACTGGTGTGACAGAAATGGTATCTGCAGGGTAAGAGACGTGTACTTTAGCCTGGAGTGCCCCAGCTGAATTTATGGTGGAACCTGGTTATGAAATTGGTCATGCGACATTGCACCATCATGCATGCATGCCATGACCTACGCCTACCTGATGGACTATGGTCTATCATAGACTGGGAGATGCACCAAAAGCACTTCCGTTACAATAGGTTAGGCAGCTTCCCTCACCCATAGTTGCATAATACGAGTGCGGTTGTGGCAGCATACCCATTTAGCGAGCATTGGAAAGGCTGGGCTGTTTCCTGTGTCATAGGAGTGGAGCCTACCAGCCCTTTCATTTGATGTTCTGCAGTTTTATTTGCAAATGGCTTGGCCTACATCAGAGGAATGCAGCCCTCTGAAGTGCACATGTGTTTGTGTGTGCTAGAGACCCACATATATGTGTGCCTGAGGGACTGCATAAAATAGAGGCCCGTGTGTTCCATTTTGGAAGCTCCGGCCTAGAAAACTCTATGATGGAGCTGTGGACTGTAAATCCCGAAAGGGGATGTGGATTGCTGAAATCCCTAGGGCTTGGGAGAGAGCTGCACTGGGTGGGGGTTGTCAATTCCACTAACATGCATTTCCAGATGAGCCTGGAGCTGCGAAAGCGATGTAGATCCCACCAATCTCCCCATCATGTGTGCACCCTGTCAAGGGAAAGTAAGTGGGAAATGGAAAGAACAATAGTGTTCCTGTTTTCTTCTACAGGGAGGCTAAGCTTAAATCTGGTCTCGTCTGCTTGAGTTTCTGTGGGAATGTTTCTCGATTAACTGTCCTCAAAAGCACCTGTGAAAACATTAAAACAGAGTGTTTTAACTAATACAAGTTGTTAAGTTATTAATCAGGCTTGATTCAAAATATTTACTTACAACTAAGGTTTGATAAGCTGATACCTAAGTTGTTCTATTGGTATGGGTGCAATTCACCTCCAGTTTTATTACCAACTGTCTAGAGGTAGTTTCCTTTTTTCTCTGAAATTGTTAATATGGCTAATGATGCTTCTTGGTTAACCCTTGTATTAGAAGCCTAAGTGTTTACTCTTTAGAGCTCCAATTATTGGCTTTGGACTCCAACGAGGGATTGGAGCACTCAACATCCAAATTAAAATTAAGCTCCTGATCTGAGTTGTTTAACTTTTGGGGTTTGCAGTTCAAATCATTTGAAGTACTCTGATTTGAAACTATGGTAACATTAACCATGTCCTTGATCTTTGGCACAGTTCTCCAAAATAAACATGAGTCACTAACCTTGCCTTTTGTTTTGTCTTTCCTTTTTACAGGGTTGATGTCTCCGAAGAGGGTGTCCACCATCTTGGAAGTAGAGTTGAATCACTGCTTTGAGTTTTACTTGGAATTCAGGTAAGAGAAAGACTTCCCCCAGCCATGTTTCACTGAGCCAAACAAGAGTGTGGCTGTAGGGCATGGCTTTTATAACCAAACCAAAGCAAGGGCGTGACTGGTGGGGTTGGCTTTTATAGCAAAAAGAACCGAGGGTGTGGCTGTAGGTTGTCACCTGACCCAGGACAAATCCCATGAGGATTGACTTTGATACAGTTTAAAGGTAAACATTGAAATGAAAAGGCAATTTTATCCAAGTGGGAGGCTACAAGGGGACACTTTGGAAGCAGGTATACATTTGCTGGAGTCCCAACTAAGGGTGAATATAAATGTGGAGTTTGAGATGGGCTACATGCAGCAGTTGCATAGGTTCTGCTGGTGCGACACCCCCCTCGCCCACCAAGGCCAAACTTCTGGTTTAGGTCTGGAGGGGCTTTTGAGATGGAAGGGTATACTTGTCTTAGTGCATAGACATTACTTCAGATCCATAGCCGTTTCAGTCAATTAAGTAAAAGAGTTAGCCCCAAATTGTCATAGAGTTCAGAATATTTTTGACTTTATGTTCAAAGTGCTCTCTAATTTAAATGGGTGGGGGTAGTGATTCTGGCCGGGTTTGACTTACATATATTTTCAAAAGCCAGGCATGAAAGACCGGATGGATCTTCCGGTCCTGTAGTAAAGTCATCCTAGCAGTTATTGGTTTTAAGATTTGTGAACTCAGGAAAGACCCTATAAATCTAGACTGAAGTTTAGGAGGGCCTTCTAATTCCAAATCTTTGTAGCCAACCAAACTTCTAGCCCCTTCTAGACAGGAAGATTCTTTTTAACTATGCAGATCTGCCTGCTCTTTGATTTGCTATTTGACTAGTTGTAGTTGTTCCTTGGCGCTTGCACTGGACCTTAATCAGTTGTGCATGTTGATCTTTCACAGCAAGTACAAACTAAAATTCTTTCAATTTGTTCAGGGGAATGGTTTTAGGGTGTATTCCAGTAAGAAGAAAGAAGGGTGAGGTACCAGTTTGAATGAACATTATTATCTTATGCAAATTCCACAAAACCTAATTATTCTGCTCATTTAGAACTATGTATTGATAACAGACATCTTAGAAATTGTTCAAGAGACTAATTTACACTGTTTATCTGTCCACTGGTTTGAGGTTGGTGAGCCGAGGCCAGAAAGGTGTTATTGTCTATATCTAAGGACACACATAGCTTTTACCGAAATTTAAATACAAATTATGGAGCTGAGATGATTATGGAAGCTAGTCCAAGTAGGGGGGCTACATTTAGGATGAACATGTTGACTAATTTGTTTTGCTGTGGAAATCTTTGTAAGGGCTAAAAAAATGTGCCATTTTAGACAAAAGGACTACGGCAACCAAAATGGCAGTAAAACCCTACATAGATAGCATATTGGAAATTAAATCTATGCTAATAGTATGCCAAGGAGCAGATGGGTAAGCATTAACTGGAGTAACGCTGTAGGGCGTGAATGTGAATGATTGTTTCAAGCACATTTAGGGCACGTCTGAATGAATCTACGAACATTCTTAGAAAGTGTTTTCCACCAAAAGCTTTTTTGACAATTCTGAGTTGTGTTTGACTGGGCATCCTGGTGTTAGAAAGGGTTTGCATGACACCATTCTACCATTCTAGGTCATATGTTATAATCCAGGGTCAGTAACATACAGCAAATGGTACTTGTAGAACAACCCTTCCTTTACAGTTTTTCCTTCGGTTTATTCCCACTTAACTGGGTCTAGTGATTTAATCACCTTTCTGAGTTTATATACAAAGCCTTTCAAAACTGATCATAGCAATAATTCTATCTTTGGGAATTATGTTAGGAATTGACGTAAGAGATTTTGGCCCTCATTCTAACTCTGGCGGGCGGCGGTTGCCGCCCGCCAGGCGGGAAGCGCCATTTGGCCGCCACGCGGCCAAAATACCGCTTCCCGCATTCTGACATTCCCGCTGGCCGGCGGGCACTAAGCAAGTTAGCGCCCACCGGCCCAGCGGGAATGAGGGTCGCAACACAGGAGCCGGCTCCGAATAGAGCCGGCGGTGTTGCGGCGGTGCGATGGGTGCAGTTGCACCCGTCGCGCTTTTCACTGTCTGCTAAGCAGACAGTGAAAAGCCGCCCTGGGCCCTGTTAGGGGACCCCTGCACTGCCCATGCCAGTGGCCCCCAGGGGCCCCAGGACACCCGTTCCCGCCAGCCTCTTCCTGGCGGTGAAAACCGCCAGAAACAGGCTGGCGGGAAGGGGGTCAGAATCCCCACGGCAGCGCTGCTTGCATCGCTGCCCTGGCGGATTCGCCCATCTGGGGGTAAACCGGCGGGAAACCGCCGGCCCCGGTTTTCTGACCGCGGCTTTACCGCTGGGGTCAGAATGGGCTAGGAAGCACCGCCAGCCTGTTGGTGGTGCTTCCGTCATTCGCGGCCCTGGCGGTCTTTGACCGCCAGGGTCGGAATGACCCCCTTTGTGTCTCTGGGCCTCCAATTTGGGAAAGAGCACCTGCCTTAGCATTTATTGTCCCTGGTTTTAAAGTGATCAGAAAGCCATATTTGCTAAAGAATAATATACTCCGCATTTGCCTAGGGCTGTGTGCTTTTGCAGATTTTAGAAACTGTAAATGTTTATTATCTGAATTGTGAGAGGATGGCATGCTCCAACTAAACTGTGCCGCAGTTCTTGAAATGCTAATGTAATTGCCTATAGTTAACCTTCTGAAATAGTAGAATTCTGTTCTGCAAATTACAACCTTTTGCCCTAAATTAGGATTCCTTTGAGATAAAACTCCACCCACTGCAGTTTGAGGGGCATCTACCTCAAGTATATATGGAAGTGCTGGGTCTGGGTGTCAAAGGATTCGTGCTATTGTAAAGCTTTTTTGGAAGCAAAAGCCTCACAGGCTTCTTTTAACGAAACTAATGGGGTTCTGTTTCTCATAAGGCAAGTGATAGGGGTCACTATCTAAGAGAAATGAGAAATGAAGCATTTCTAAAAATTGGCAAACCCAAAAAACTCTTAATTTCCTTGACTTTTATTAGGGTTGGGCATTTCGAAATAGCTTCAAACCTTCTAATATCCATCTTATTTCATTCAGGGGTGAGTTAAAAAAACCGAACTCGATTGAGTTGGAATGGAAAGTGCACTTTTCAAGTTTAGGGAACAGATTATTGTTTTGCAGACACTGAAACATGGCTCGCATGTGTTGGATATGTTCTTCTTCTGTTTGAGAACAAATTAAAATGTCTTTGATATACACAATGCAAAGATCCAAAAACTACTGTAGGACTTCATTTACAAAATGTTGGAAAGCTCCCTGGGCATTGCAGAGTCTGAAATCCGTAAAACAGTACTAGTAGAGACCCTCTCATTTCTCCTCTCTTGTTAGGTATGAAGAGTAGTGAACCTGACTTTCTGATGGGATCTGTTGCCTAGAGTTTCTCAAGATATTCTTTTAGGTGTTTGCTTTCCTGCTCTGTGAGACTGTACATTTTGCTACGGGGAAAACTAGCACCGTATTGAAATGGAGGGGCCCGCGGAGAGAGAGACTCGTTCTAGTCTCTCCGCGGGCACGTTTGGGAGGACAGGAAGTGGTGCAGGGGCGTCGGATTGGTTACAGGTAAGTGGGGGTGGGCTCTTTAGCGTAGGCTTATAAGGGGCGTGGGAGGGAGGGTCGGCCTCTTTTCCACGCTGACCCTGCGAAGAGAGCGGAGTTTTGAGGTTTTGGGCGAAAGGCAGGCGAGTTCGAGGGTTATTTAATAGTCAGGTCGGGTGGGTTTCAGCTCCCCGTAAGGTATTATTCAAGGTTTCCCCTTGAATTAACTGATGCGCGAGGCTCCGCAAGAGTGTCGGATCAACCTCAAGGCCGGGTGGGCCCCGTGGCTGTTTCAATTCACGCGGCTTCGCCGCTCTGACCGTGCAGCGTTATGGCAACCAGCCATGACGCTGAGGCGGTAAAGGCCGCGCTTCGCCTTTTGGGCGAAGCCGGCCGGTCTGACCCGCTCAGGCCTGGGGTCTTAGACGAGGCCTGGGTAGGAATGACACTGCCGACGCGTGCAGCGCCGAGCCGGGTAGCGGCAGCAATTGCCGCATGTGGCTCATTGGAATCGGATGGTGAAAGGGGGGGCCCACAGAGCAGGACGCAAAAGTGTTGGAGGAGGCGCTTAGTGTGTACAGCCCCACAGACATTAGTGGGGAGGCCCCTGGCACGGATGTGGCAGGTGCAGGGGCCAGGGGGGAGAATGAGCCAGACACAGCAAGGGAAGGGCCCCCAGGGGCCAAAGGGGACACGGTGAGGGGCGGGCCCCTGATTTACTGTTAGAGGAGGGGAAGCAGCCATTACCCAGGACTAGTGGTGAGTGGGCCCCTTTAGACCGGTTATGCCCAAAGGGGGGGCCAACAACACTGGGGGCCATGGAGCCCTAGCTCAAAAGCGGGGAAGATATACTGGAAAAGCCAGGGGGGTACGGGCAGACCCAGGGCCACCCCGAGGCAGGCCAGGTCAGCAAAGCCCAAGACAGGCGTGGTGGCTGGGGCCCTCGGGTCCCCGGGCCCCTCTGGGCAAAGAGGCTGGGACAATGAGGAGGCATGGGACCTGAAAGCCAGGATCAGAGAGCAGCGGAGGGTTGGGAAGCCCCAGTGGCGCACACGGCCACGTGGGAAGAAGCAAGTCAATGCCAACAGCTGAGGTTGGCAGAAGAAGGGCGATGCCAACCGGGGGCAACACGGCCCAAACACGTTGGTCCGAAGCAATAGAGGGGTCTGCGGCAGCCTTCTCTACACCGCAGGAGCTTGGGTACCACACTGATGGTTTGCGCCATGTGGGTCAAGAATCAACAGCTGCAAAGCCAACAAAGCCGCAGTGGTATGTTGAAAACAGGTGTGAGTGGGGAGGCGATGAAGAGTTGGAATTGGATTATGAGGAATACGGGGATGATTGGAAAGACGGAGAGATTGGGGAAGAGGAGGTGAGCGGTGTCAAGAAGGGGGGCGAGGGTGCAAGTGCGGCGCAACCTCTTCTTCTGTTTTTGTTTTACAGGACACCGGTTTGGCTGAGGGGCCATCAGGTATACTGCAAACAATGTCACGTGGTAGATCAATGAGGAGAACGCCACGCAATTTAGGGGAAACGGACGGAGGTAAGGGGAGATGATGGTCAGTTTGGGGTGATGGGGGAGCGCTAAATTTGCAGGCACAAGCAGATCCATTGGTGTGGGGGACGGGTCGGTTTTGGAGACAACTGGGTTGGTTTCAGGACAGAAGGGAGACGCGAATAAGGACAATGAGGCCACCTCCACAGCAGTTACAGCAGCAGGTAGTCTGAAGACAGGGGATAACACAGGTGCAGAAGACAAGGAGGGGGGAAGCCATAGGAAACGGCTCCCGTACATGGGTCTGGCAATGCCCCTGGGGTCCCATGTGGCTGATTAAAAAATGAAGGTGAAGATATGGAGGCACAAGTATGTAGACGTTTTTAAGCTTCTACATAGGGACACACAGGCCAAAGAGGGATCCAAGGAGGAGGAATGGGAATTAGCACGCAGGCCTAGGGTTCCTATCACGATGGACAATTGGACGTACGCTTTTCTTATATTCGCCAGTATATATTGTGAGAAATATCCGTACTGGGCTATAGCACTCCTCAAATACATGGACATCATAAGGAAAGCACAGATGCATTTTGGAGGCTTTGCATGGCTGAGTTATGATGAAGAGTTCAGGGCTCGGGTGAGTGTAAAACCGGAAAAGCCATAGGGGGATGTAGACCCGGAATTATGGATGCAATGGATGGCATCGGTGCAATCCTCAGCGTCCACGCATACGGCAAGTGGTCTGCCAGTAGTATATAAGCCTTTTCAGTCCCGCCGGCCCAGGGAGGGGTGGGCGCGGCTACCAAGTCCCCGGTGCCCACCACGGGGCCCTGTTGGAATTTCAACAAAGGTTTCTGCTCACGACAGCAGTGTAGGTTCAAACATGAGTGCTCCAAGTGCAGGGGCCGTCACTCAGTCACTCAATGTTTTTCCCTCTCCAGCCCGGCGGAGCAATGGAGGGCGTCCAGAGGTAGGGGCGCGCAGGGCGCTACTGCGCCAAAGGGGTACTACGCCAGTTAGACTGGAGATTCTGCTGCCTTGGTTACACATTTGTCCAGATGTGGATAAGGCTTGTCAGTTGGAGTGGGGGTTTCACGAAGGTTTCTGGGTGGGCTACCAAGGTCCCCGAAAAAGGAGGTGGGCAGACAATTTGCGGTCTGTAAAGGAACAGCCTCAGGTAGTGTGTGACAAATTGGCAAAAGAGGTGGCGCTGGGTAGAATAGCAGGGCCGTTTTATGATTGGCCGAGTGAGCATCTGATGATATCCCCCTTGGGAGTGGTACCCAAGAAAGCACCGGGCGAGTTCCGGTTGATCCACCATTTGTCATGGCCTGAGGGAGCGTTGATCAATGATTTTATTGCACAAGAAGACACCAAAGTGGTCTATGCCTCGGTGGATGATGCCGTGAAGTTAGTTTTGAGGTGCAGGCGGAAATGGCAAAATGTGACATACAATCTGCCTTTAGGTTGTAACCCATTCATCCAGCGGATTTTGACCTGCTGGGTATGCAGTTGGACGGAGCTATATATGTGGACAGGGTGCTACCCATGGGCTGTGCAATATCATGCGCGCTATTTGAAACCTTCAGCACTTTCTTGCAGTGGGTTTTTGTCAGAATGAGTGGTCACCAGACGGTGACTCACTACCTGGACGATTTCTTATTTGTTGGGACGGCCAAATCCGGGACCTGTGGCCGGCGCTGGCAGATTTTCAAAGAATGGCTCAGCAGACAGGAGTGCCTTTGGCCCCTGAATAGACAGAGGGACCGCTATCAGTTTTGACCTTTTTGGGCATTGAATTAGATGCAAACCAACTAGTGGCCAGACTGCCAGTGACAAAAGTGGCAGAGATACTTGAATTTTTTGGCGATGGTGCGGGTACTTCGCAAAATAGAATTGCGAACTGCTCAAAAATTATTGGGATACCTTAATTTTGCATGCAGGGTGGTGAAGGGAGGAAGGACCTTTTGCAGGCGATTGAGGTTATTCATGTCAGGAGCAGTGCTACCACATCACAGGATAAGAGTTTTGCTGGCTTTGAGAGAGGACATTAGGGTATGGGAAACTTTTCTTAGAAAATTCAATGGGGTACCTATGTCTTTCGGAGATACTGATACAGTTTGGAAGGTTAAAAATTTTTCAGATGCAGCAGGAGCTTCCGGTTTCGGTATTTATTGGGACGGGAGGTGGTGCGCTGAGAAATGGCCACCGCAGTGGCTGCAGCAAGGGAGAAGTATTGCTTTCCTTGAGTTTTTCCCACTTTTAGTGGTGCTGGCAGTCTGGGGTCAGGAACTGGCCAACAGGACAGTGGTATTCCAGGTGGACAACATGACAATAGTGGAGTTGGTCAACAGACAGTGGGCTAGGGATCTCAGAGTGTTGCGCTTACTGCACCAGTTTATGCTTAGATGTTTATCTCTAAATGTTATTTTTAAAGCTGCACACATACCCGGGGTTTACAATGAGATTGCAGATTCCCTGTCTCGTTCACAGTGGCAGCATTTTTGCGAGTTGGCGCCAGGAGCGGAATGGAACAAGACTGCGGTCCCGGCAGACATTTGGGAGTGGGGGGCATGATGATCACGGGCTGGTGGAGATGTCTTTAGTGGTATCCATGCGGCGGAGTTACAGGCTTGCATGGTTGTAGTTTCAATCTTTTGAGGAGTTTTTGGGAACTTTTTGGGCACAAGGTCCACAGGCCCTCGAGGCACGTGCTTTATGTTTTGAGCTTTTTCTGATTAAGGAGGGCTTATCCCCAGCTACCATCGGGGGGAAGCTGGCTGGGGTTTCCTTTAATGGAAAACTCTTTTTTGGTTCTGATCCAGCACGCAATGAACTGTTAGGAAGGATGTTGAAAGGTTGGGGCAGGGTCAGGGCCAGTGCGGTTAAATCAGCAAGAGAACCCATTAGGTTTGAAATATTGCTAGAATTGTTACATGTGCTGCCAGTATGTTGTACGGATGAATATGAAGTGGGTTTATTTCAGCTGTGTATGGTTTGGATGTTTTTTGGCACCTTTCGAGTATCTGAATTGCCGGGGGTAGGGAAAGAGACGGGGGTGAAGGTTAAAGAGGTTTGCATGCATAGGGACAGGTTGGGTATTTGGCTCAGGCGCTCGAAGACGGATCAGTTAGGGAAACGAAAATGGGTCTGGTTGGATAGGGTGGGGGGTGAGTTGGCGTGCCTGGTAAGGGAATGGATGACGTTTAAGCAAAAGCTACGCATGACGTGAGAGAGTGGGGTGTTTGTACATGAGTCAGGGAAGAAGCTCACCAGCTATCAGTTGTTGCAGGTTTTGAGGATGGCCCTGGGGCGGACAGGTCGATGTCCATCAGATTTTGGCACACATTCGTTTAGGATTGGCGCAGCTACAGCGGCAGCTCATCTAGGTTGGGACTGGGCTAGAATTAAGGCTATAGGTAGATGGAAATCAAGATGCTGCGAGCGTTATGTGAGGCCGTGAGGCGACTAATGGGTTAGGAGGAGGGTCCGATGACGCAGGACATATTGGAGAGGGGGGGTGTAGTTTTTCATGACAGCCCTTACAGTGTTTTTTCTTTTCAGGATGTGTGGCTGGGCCACAGAAAGACAAGATGGTGACATGGCTGGTCGGCCATTCCTTCATTCACTGGGTGGCAAAGTTTGCGGAGAAACAAATTTACGGCAGGGCGATTGGATTGCCTAGCAGACACATGAAGTTTGTTGGTGGGGCATGAGGTGGAGAAGTTTGCTTCCATTTATCACTGCTAGTTTGCCGCAATGGGGATGTCCAGATCTATTGCTGATTAATCTGGGGGAAAATGACTTGGTAAAGCTATCGGGGCTCACATTGATACAGCATATGCAGAGAGACTTGGAGCTTTTGAAACAGAAGTTACGTGGGACATTTTTAGTGTGGACATAATTTGTGCCCAGATGAGTGTGGAGAGGGGCAATTAATCATGGAGCCATTGAGCAGGCTCGCAAAAAACTGAACAGGGCCATGAGGGTATTTTGTTGGGCTCAGGGGATCAAGGTCCTGCGGCACGAGGACATCAAAGAGCAAGACGAGACATTGTTCAGAGCAGATGGGGTGCATTTGTCACAATTGGGAAATGCATACTATTTGACAGAGTTGAGGTTGCTGTTGGGGGAGTTCTGGGGGGAGAAGCTGTGGTTCAGGAATTAAGGCAAGAAGTTACAAAAAAAAAAAAAAGGTAACCCTGAGGAGGTTAGTTTTTCCTTGGGTGGGGCAGCAAAACGCCAAGTGGGTTTTGCTGGATGGCAGAAGATGGGGGAGGGTGGAGATCCAGATGCGGGCTTGTCCACCCTTCCAAGGGGAAAAACAAGGAGGTGAAGGATCAGAGTGGGGGGGCGGGTATGCTACAAGCAAGGAGGGCTTGAGAGGAATAGGGGTGTGTCTAAGGGAGGAGAATCGAAGAGACGTTTTGGAAGAGAAAAAGAGCATCAAGGGAATCGTTAGGAGTTGGGGTTTGTAAAATGGTGAATACAGTTTGAAGTTATTGATGTTTATGTTTAAATCCTGTCCTAAATAAATGACCTTTTACATTAATGATGGGTGTCACTGTATGTGTGTCCCGATGGAGGAGCCCGCAGAGAGAGAGACTTGTTCTAGTCTCTCCGCGGGCACGTTCGGGAGGGCAGGAAGTGGCGCAGGGGCGCCGGATTGGTTACAGGTAAGTGGGGGTGGGCTCTTTAGCGTAGGCTTATAAGGGGGGTGGGAGGGAGGGTCGTCCTCTTTTCCGCGCCGACCCTGTGAGGAAGAGCGGAGTTTTGACAACCCACCCGGCAGTTTAAGGAGGTTGGGACAGGGAAAAAGAAGACAATCGGGGGTGATATAAACAGGGGGTAGAAATGGGGGTTTAAAGGCAGTTAGGGCAGGTGGTTCATAAGGTTCAGCAGAAGATGGGGGAGGGTGGAGAGCCAGTTGCAGGCTTGTTCACCCTTCCAAGGGGAAAAATAAGGAGGTGAAGGATCAGAGTACGGGGGTATGCTACAAGCAAGGAGGGCATGAGTGGAATAGGGGTGTGTCTCAGGGAGGAGAATCGAAGAGACGTTTTGGAAGAGAAAAAGAGGATCAAGGGAATCGTTAGGAGTTGGGGTTTGTAAAATGGCAAATACAGTTTGAAGTTATTGATGTTTATGTTTAAATCCTGTCCTAAATAAATGACCTTTTACACTAATGATGGGTGTCACTGTATGTGTGTCCCGAGTCAATACGGTAGCCAATGATTCTATACAATGGTAGAGAAGGAGCTTTTAACTGATCAAAAGCATCTATTTTTTTAATTACACACACTTTATTGCATTTTATCATACAGTTACGTTGGTCTAAGAGCTGCAGTAGTCATACAATACATTAATATCTTCAGATTGCCACTGTTATACAACCATTTTATGATTAAGGAATATTTAGGATATGCGTCAGTGCCTGTGACATGCAATCAGATAACCATAAACTACATCCCACCCCTCCCCAGCTAAAGCAACCCGGACGTGTCACCTATGGAGTTATCACCAACAGTGATTTGAGGGTGGTACATGCATGGGATATTATCTCAAAGTATGTGGTCAACATTGTGGTGTTCAGCTAGCTCTGTATCTGAGGTATGTGGCCTTCCAGGAGTATGTACCCGTATTGATGGGACTGTCACAGGTACACAGACCATAACTGCATGCAGTGCTAAGTGGAAATCTCACATTCTGGCATACCCTGGTTGGGAGACACTGTCTCTTGACCCCTGCTTATGCTATTATACCTCCATCTCCCCTTATAGTGTCTGAGCTTTAAATCTTTCTAATAATGTGTCCCAAACCATTGAAATGGACTTTCTGCGCAACCCTGTATTCTTCTCACCGTAATGCTTCTCTCTCTGCTTGAACCCACTGTGATGCTTCTTTGTGCCATACCACGACCCTGGGAACAAAAAGGGACTTCCTGCATTTCGTAAATTAATCTTTTCGCTAGTAATAGTGCCAGAATCGCAAAATGTTTTCTTTCCCAGTTACTGTGGTCTAGCTAGTACCAGATCAAATAACTCCTCACAACCTTCACAGATGTCAACATTTGGAGAAAGAGTGTCTTTAAGGTCATCAATAACAAACACATCATTTCTACGGGCCAATATGTCTCGGTGATTAATCCATTAAAATTGGACACATAATATTATAAATTTGGACTACTGTGAGTTAGACTCAGTAACTCTTTGTCCACTGCTTGCACGTAGGTACGTCTGGCAACCAACTTTCTCATGGCTTCTTTGAATCAGGAATACTGTAGACAAGGAGATCATCATGATCCAGTAGAGGAAATGGGCTGCATTCCCCGCCATGTAAGACAAGGTGAAGGCTACCTTGGCCTAATTATCGGGAAAGGCAGCTGGCTGATACAGGAATTGAAGTTGACATTGGATCATGAAGACTGAAAACGTTCAATCTTTTGGGTGGAGACAGAAGGATGGTAGGAGGTGTGGTCACAGCTACGTTAAACAGTGCATTGGTCATTCCTCCTATAGGATTGCAATAACCTCCAAGAGGGATTTGGTGATTACTTGAAAAAATGAGAACAAGGAGCTTTATATCAGGATCTAGGAAAGGGTCTGGATTCTTTAGGAAGAGGTAATTTCCAAGCCTCCCCTTGGGACCAGTTCTGTTGTACTTCCTCTCTTACAACTTGGTTTTCTTTTGTAGGGATTGCACTTCTGTTTTCACAGCAGCTAATGCCCGTATAATCTCTAACATGGATGGGGCAGTTTCTGCTAAGTTTTGGGCTTTAGTTTTTTCCTCTCCTGGATCCATGATGCTTTTCTGTCAAGACCACTAATCTGTGTTCCCAGATGAGCGTGACACTGTATAAGCAACGTGGATCCCACCAGTGCCCTCAACAGGTTTGCTCACTAGCCGGAAAGAAAAATACGTGTGTGCACTCAGCCAGGTGAAGGGAGGTTGAAGATGGGAGGGACAATAGTGTCCTGTTCTTTTTCTACAGGGATGCTGGGCTTTGAATCTGGCCTCATTCTGTTGAGCCTTGGGGCGAATGTTTCTCAAGTTACTGCACTCAGAAGCTCATGTGCAAAGATTAAATGTTAACAGAGTGGTTTAATAAAACACATTGTTACAATTATTATTAATTCTGCATTCAGAAACATTCAATTTACAACTATGTTTTGATAAACTAATACTTAAATTGTCCCAATGGCAAAAGTGCAGTTCATCTCAAGGTTTATTTCCTTTTTCCTCTGAATTTTGGAACTGGGCTAACAATGCTTTTCAATTAACCCATGACTTAGAAGCTTAAGCATTTAACGCATTTAGAGCTCTTATTATTGGCATTGGACTCCCATGAGAGATTGCAGCACTCTGCAGCCAAATGAAAAAGAAGTTCATGATCAGAGATCTTTATCTTTTAGATTTCGTAGTACAAATAAATTGGAGGACATTGTTCTGAAACTGTTGTAACATAAACCTTGTCCTTTTTGCATTAACCTTGGCTTTGGTTTTGTCGTTTCTTTTTACAGGGCTGATGTCTTCAATGAGGGCATTCGCTATCTTGGAAGGAGAGTTGAATTAATGCGTTGAGTTCCTACTTGGATCCAGGATTGAGGGACAGAGGAGTTCAGGTAAATGAGAAACTTCCTCTCAGCTGGACTTTGACAAGCAAGGCTGTGGCTGTAGTGCATGGCTTTTATAGCCAAAGTCAAGCAGGGGCACAGCTGTAGGGTGTGACTTTGTAGCCAAAGCCGAGCAAGGGTATATCTGTATGGTAAGGCTTCACCTGACTCAAGGCAAATCCTGTGAAATTAATTTTAGATACAGTTCAAAGGTAAATATTTTAAAAATAAAAAGGCAATGATGTCCGAATGGACAGCTAAGGGAGGGCATATTGGAAGCAGGTCTCAATTTGCTGGACAAATGTAAGTGTGCCAACCAGGGGTGAATATAAATGTGGAGTTTGAGATGTACTACATACAGTGCATATGAGATAGGCTGTGATGGTGGCAACAGGGAGCAGATCATTCCCTGTGAGCATGAAAGGTCTATTATGATGCAGGAACGGTGTTAAACAGGGAGGACAGTGCACAGTTTTAATTGTAGCTGGTGGGACTGATGAGGTACACACTCCAGGAACACAGTATCATGAAAGATGGGAAGAATAATCGTTTTAACCTTTGAGAGGCATATGTGCATGAGCCTGTCACTCAGATATTGCTCTGCTGAATGACCTGGGTTGTGAGTCTATCAGCTCTGGTGCCACCCCTCCTGGGTCAGACTGGCTACTGGACAAAGAATAGGGCCCAGGATTAAGCACTTCAAAGAGCCCAACACCCACATCGCAAATTTCAAATGGCCAGACCCTAAATCACCATTGGATCTTGAGAAATTGCATAGAAGTAGAAGATGAAAACCCACTTGTTTAGAGCTGTGACAAGATCCTCATGACTGCAGCTGCTGCAACCAGCACTAGGGAGTGAAGTATGCTTGTCTCACAGATGGGCATTTGGACACCTCACAGGTCATCAAGAACACTTGCCCTGAGTTTGGAGCACCAGCTGCCTGCTTCAAGACCAGTGTGACCTGTGAGGGGGAGTAGAGTCTGGAAGGAGCGAGTCCTAGCAGAAATCCAGAGCCATAGATCCTGGTGAGCAATAAGTGGGGCTGAAGGTTCATCCTCACTGATTTATGCTATGAGACCGCAGTAGTGTACTGAGGTCTCTTTGCCTATGAATTGTGGGCTGACACCCGGTGTTGGACCTGGCCCTTTTTGCAGGGTTATCCCCAAATGTTTTGCCTTCTTCTCCCTATTTTTTTCAGATCTGTTTTGTTGGCTTTAGGACTCTGGGCACTTTACCACTGCTAACCAGTGCTAAAGTGTGTAGTGTACTGGTGATTGGTTTCTCCATGATCGGCATATTTGATTTACTAGTAAGTTCCTAGTGCAGTGTGCCCAGGGCCTGTAAATCAAATGCTACTACTGGGCCTGCAGCACTGATTATGCCACCCACGTGAGTAGCCCTGCAGACATGTCTCAGGCCTACCATTGCAGTGCCAATGGGTGCAGTTTTGAACTGCTATTTTGACCGGGCAAATGCACCCACTTGCCAAACCCAAACCTTCCCTTTTACTATATGTAGGTCATCCCTAAAGTAGGCCCAAGGCAGCCCCGTTGGCAGAGTGCAGTGCATTTAAAATGTGCTTTACATGTCCTGATAGTGAAATACTGCTAAAGTTGTTTTTCACTATTGCAAGGCCTATCTATCCCATAGGGTAATATGGGGTTTGCCTTGAAAAATCCTTTAAGTGTAATTTCCCATTGGGAACACATTGGATATGGAGTTTGAGGTGCCTGAACTCAAAATTTAAAAATCTTATGGAGAAGTTTGTTTTTGAACTGTGAATTTGAAAATGTCACTGTTAGAAGGAGGGCATTTTTACTTTTACATTCTGTGCCTCTGCCTGTCTACTGAATACATGTCTGGGTCAGGATGACAGAGTGGCTGTTTGTGCATTCACTCTAGACAGTCACACAAATGGAGCTGAGGTGTGCCCTGCATAACCTGATGGCCCATCACCAGGCTGATGGGTCTTCCTGAAGCTAGAGTGGTGGGAGGAGCTGACACTTGCACCTGAACAAGGCTGTGCCTGTCCTCACACAAAGCAGTCTCCAAGCCCTTTGGAGTGTATCGGGTGCCAGGGCAGGGAAAGGCAGGGTTTTCTGCACTACAGAGACTTCTCTTTGAAGTTTGCTTACTTCAAAGACAGAAATGAGTATAAGTATTGGACCTCTGACATCACATAGCAAGAATCCTTCGGGACTGAGAAAATTCTGCCAGGAAGAAGAGCTAGATGCTGTAGGTGAGAGTGCCACTCGGCCTGTTGCTTTGTTGTGCTGGCCTGCTGCTTGCTGCTTTTGTCTTGGAGGTGAAAGGACTGGACTTGCCTTTTTACATCTTGCTTCCAGAGGTTTTCCAAGGGTTTGAACTGAGCTTGCCTCCTGTTAAGAAGTGTCAGGGAGATCAACGACTTCATATGCCAGTGCCTAGGCTCTTTTGTTGAGAGTCCTAATTTGCCAAGTGGTGCCAACTCCAGTCCCTGGGCACTTAGAAGTACAAGCTGGTGATCAGAAGCAGAAAACCTAAGCATCCGTGTGCTGCGCTGTAAGAATCAATGCAGTGCCTGTCTCGAGGCTGAAGAATTGATTCAGCACCTGCCCCGTGGCTGGAGAATCGATGAAGCAACTTTCTCGAGGCTGCAGAATCGATGCAGCACCTGTTTCACCACAGTCCCAGCAATACAGCGTGTCTGGATTTTCCACACATCGTCCCTGGGTGCCAATTTTTCATCAATCCCCCCACTGGAGTAAGTAACAAAGGCTTTATGTTCAGAAATCGGTGCATCACCTTTCCTGCTAGGAAAGAATCAGCGCATCACCTCCTATGTAGAAAGGAACCGACACATCGCTTTGCTTTTCCGGCACCTCACCTCCCATGTGGCCCACATGAGCTTTGTTGTTGACGCAAGCCAGGTACTTTGTGCTCAAGAGATACATCCATTGATTCTTATGGATTAAGGCTTGCTTAAACTTTTAAAAAGATATATTTTCACTTGTATTTTGACTTCTATCTGTTGGAGTTTTGTTATTTTGGTCTTCTTTTACTCAGATAAATATAAGCTGGTTTGGAGTTCTTTTGTAGTGTTTTCACTGTTACTGTGTGTGTGTGTGCACAAATACTTTACACAGTGCCTCTGAGATAAGCCAGATGGCTTGTACCAAGCTACCAAAGGGATAAGCAGGGGCTATCTTAGCTGTGTGACTCCCTTACCCTGACTACAGTGAGGGTACAGCTACTTTGACAGGGTGCAAACCACTGCCATCTAAAGACCCCATTTCTAACACCCAGGGACCTCTGTGGGATCATCACCTGTTAGCAGCATTTGGGGGTTGTCGCAGTAGGACAACCAGATCACTGGCCAAGTGCTTCGAAGGGTCTATTGGCCAAGGAATCATATGAACTCCTGGGGAACCCTGTCCATCTGCAAGGGCAGAAGGCCTGCCTTACTTCAGGGCCACTGACCGCAAGTCTGCGTATCACCAAGCACAGGGAGCCTGGGAGCTGCTTACCTGCCATAGACTCCTGGACCGGCCTGCCTAGAGGATTCTGCATGAGTCAAAAGCTCCTGCCTTCCCACTGAACTGACGAGTCCTGCAGAAGCTGTCCTCCACTGCTAGTGAAGGATCATACATCCAGAAAGGTACTCTGCCTAGCATTGGGCTGCAGCACTTCCATTTCCAGCACTGAATCACCTGAGTATTCCCCGGAGCCTAGAAGAGGACTGTTATTGCTATCACCTGGATAAAACACCTCAAACAGGGGCTCACTACGACTAGGGTACTAAGGTGCAAAGCACCACATGTGAGGGATGTGTGAGAGACTTGCAGGTACTAGCTACGAACCTCATAAGCTAAAGCCTAGAGCAGAAGAAACTTGCACCTAGGGCAGAGTTACCTGGAATGTGACCAGGACACTTCAGGGGAGTGAGACTAAAAGGGAGTGACTCGGGTTAACTTGCTAAAAGTACTAGAAATGGCTCTGCAAGGAAAGTGTTAATTATTTCACTGTTGTAGATTTTAATTCTGTGTAAACTAAAAACTGTGGTTTTCCATAAAACTCAGTATTGGGCTGGACCAGATATTTTGGTGTTACTGGGGGTAGTGTTGAGTTGTGGGTTTGCACCTACACTGACACTCTACCTCCCCCTTGAAAGTCTTGGACTGCTAGATCCAGTCCACCATTGAACCAGGTGCTAAAGGGATAGTACTAGGCCCAGCTGTGCCGAGCTTATATTAGGCTGGGCCTGAGAACAACATGAGCAAAATGCCCCAACCACCATGGTAGGACAAAGTAACCCCTGCCTGCACTGTGACCCTCTGAAAGGGGTTCTGACCATGGTGGCAAGTGGTGGGACACCTAATGTGTTAGGAGTCCAGTTGTGAGGAAGGCCACATCCAGTTTGCATCATAAGGCCAGCTTATTTACACAAACAGTGTGCACAGTAAATAATGGAAAACAGGTTTGTGAGCAGAACTTAGCATCATGTCTATAGATCATATGAAGGATCTATGTAGGGACAGCAGGTGGAGGTCCTCTAGGAGTAGGGACAGAGAGGTCTTTGCTGACCAGTTTGAGCATATGGATGGAAGGGAGGAGGCTGTAGCAGACTTAGGTGAGGTAACCATGATGAAAATCGAGGAAGGGAGTGCTGTGGAGTCAGGCTCTAGAATCCCCTTTTCACAGATCCATCCCAGATCAATTGTGTCTCCAAAGCACTTTCCAGGATTTCTCCAGTATGCACACCACCTTTAGTTTTGAAGGTTCCGCTGTCAACAAAGGAGTAAATCCGGTTGAGTATAGCAAAGACCCTGAACTTGCACTTGGCTTTCTTGAAAGCTAAGCTTGAGGAAGCGGAGAAGAACAGGAAGTTTGAGGGGGAGAAGTTGATGCTAGCTCACCAGGAGCAAGAGGATAGGAGGTTGGAGAAACAAGAGGAATGGGCACAGGAAGTGAAGCTTAGGAAGCACGAGGAAAGGTAGAAGGAAAGGGAAAGGACAGCCCTTGAGAGAGAGATGATTAGGATGGTAGCAGAAACAACTACATGTGGGAAAAGTGACCTCACCTCCAGTTCAGGCCAAGTGGTGGCCAAAGTTTCAAGAGTAGTTTTGTAATGCCCAGGAAAAATTCAGCAGTCACTAGGGACCTGGGGTGATCAGTTGTGTAAGGAACAGTGGTCCCTAGTCAAAAAATGAGATAATTCTGTAAAGTGAAATTACAGTTTTTAATCAAACAAAACATAAAACTAAACAAATGGCGCAGTGAGTGCCAGTGCAAAACAACATGCTCACTGTACTGTTATGAGTAATATACACATGTGATAAGCATGATCATTTAATGTATCAAAGTAATATTAAGAACAACGTAACCTGTCACATTAAATCATTCACTCATATCGGTTCTGAGCCAAGTCAATGGCATTCCAAATCTTATTTAAAATTACAGTATCATCATCAGGATTTTAAATGTTCATGAGACAGAGAGAGCTGAGAATAATCAAGAAAAACACATAGGTAGATGAAAGGCAATACAACAAAGTGCAATAGTAATAGGCACTAGGTATTGCTCGCTATGTATGTAGAGATGGAAGGCACTGTGATGTAGAAAGAAAAGGAAAGCAATTAAAATAGCTGTATTGTTCAAAAAATGGGAAAAGAGTCAAAGGGCAGTGGGGTTCACCTAGTCATAGTTATAACTTCTGATGCAGGAACTGTGGATGGATAAACTGTTTCACAGGAGGGGCAATCAGCAATTGGAGTAATACAAAATATGAGGATTCATGGGAACCAAGGTACCCAATGGAGTACGTTGAAGGCCAAAATTATTCCTGGGAGACTTGGAGAAAAGTTGTAGAATCAGATTAACAGAGGTCAATAATCAGGGGCCACTCAATGAAACGTGAGGCAAAGGAAGATGGAAAAATTCTATTGATGGGAAGCTCGTCACAACAGGAGTCCCCAGTGGGGACACAACAATCATGAACTTGTACCAAGGAGATGGGAAATTAACTGTTGGCTACAGGAGCAGACCAAGAATCGAATCCTGTCAGTCATCTGGCAAAAAATCTCTGGCAGCAACTGGTGACTGCTCTTCTAAAAGAGCTAATCCTCATAGTTGGACTGCAGAGAAATTGGTGGCAAAGGCTATCAGAGGAGATTGAACATGCCAGCTTCTAGTTAGAGGAAATGGAGACAGCAAGTAAAAATAGATGAAGGATTAGGGACAGTTCACAAGGACATGAGTGGCCATCTTGGAGTGAATCAGGATCAGCAAAAAATAATTCAAGTACTAGAAAGACACAGGGACAGAAAAATAAGCAATCACGGTTCGCAGGGGTCACATGGGGCTGATTGGCACGCCGGGGAGGGGGTGGCCGGTACATTAAGAAACATAAAAATAAAATAAATTTTTAAAAACGTACTTCCGCTCCGCGCACCGCTCCTCTCCTCTGTCACTGCAGGTACAGGCTCCCAGCCTGCCCTACAGCCAATCCTGATGCTGCTCAGAGAAGCACCAGGATTGGCTTGGAGGTCCCAGCCAGGGCGCTCCCAGGCAGACTGGGAGCCTGTGTAGGCTCTCCCCAGCCCAGCAACACAGTTGACGGGCTAGAGGGAGCCTACTGCGCATGTGTGTGTTCGGCCGGCCCGAGACAGCGGGCCAAACATACATGCGCAGTGAGGGGAGTGCACAGTGCACTCCCCTCACTACTCATCACCCCACATGCCCGCCCTTTAACAAGGAAAGGAAAATAAATGTTAAGGGATTTGCAATGGTTCCTTGTTAAAGGATTTGCAGCGGTTGCTGCTGGCAGGGGGAGGGGGATGGCGCCACCCCACCCTAACGGAGAATAAGTAGACAGTACAAACATATTCAGTAAATAAATACAGTCTTCATATGACTAGAAGGTCTCATTGAAAACAGTGGTCCAATAATGAACCACAACATGTAAGAAAGCATGAAAGTATTTGAGTACACAAATCTCATGAGTATCTGGGGTCCATTTTAGTACGGAAAGGGCTGTTCTGTATCATGGATCTTTATATCAGTGATGTTCATTATTCTTGTCTGTTGAATCCAGAGTCCATCATTTTTAATATCCATTTTAGCTCCTCTTAATTAAGGAGTTGTTCCAAATTTCCTCCTCTTTCTGGTACCAATACAGAGTGGATAATGATCCATTTCAAATCATCCTCAGAATGTCCAGATTAAATAAAATAAGAAAAGGGGATATTGAGGACCCTGCATATCAAACTACTCTGATGGTAACATATTCAAATGTTTACTTTTTTGTAGTCTGACGAATGCAAAGTAAGGGACACAGATAGGATATGCGTATATGACCTTGGTGGTGTTTCAGTTAGAGAATGTTTGTAATTGTACTGTAGTGTTTGTGTTATTGAACACCTTTGTCTTGATAGTAAATTGACACACACTGCAACATCCACATTTCTAATGGCCAATGATAAGAGGGATAACCCAGTGATCAATGAGAGTCAGCATTGGTTTATGGGTAGGTATGGCAGCTTTAACTAAATTATCTTTCCAGTTCTTTTCCTTTTTTGTAGGCAAACTGTGGGGTCTAAAATGCAAGATCCCCTCCTGCAAGCACTTTCCAATGTTTTTTAATACATTTAGAGACCACATTTGATACTGGTGAAACTGCTGTGACACACACTAGTCTCTATGGGTTGTTCTTATTTTGTGGAATTACTAGAGTGTCTCTAGGGTAGTATCAGACTCACTTGGCTGAACGCTTCACCAACTGTTTGGGTAGCCACAAGTCAGGAGTTATTGTATAATGTGTGAACTTCTTGAAAGAAATCTTCTTTGTGTTTCCACTTACTCCTGATTCCCAAGAATTGGCTGGAAGGTAATGAGTCGAATAAGGGTCAAGTTTGAACACTGTTGTATGCCAAAAGTATGTTTCTTTTAGTTGGTTTGCAGTACAAAGCAGTGGATGATGTTCACATTTTATAGTAAGTTTATTAAATAAATCTCTGTATTGATTTAGCCATTTCTGGAATCATAAATGAAGGGGGGGGGTCCCTTTCCAAATAAGGATAATATCACCAATGTATCATCTTCAGGAAGAGAAGTCATCTCTGTAGGGGTTCAAAGTTGTCAAGATGATATTCCATTCTAAATCGTCCATGTCCAAAATGCTGAAAGTGGGAGTAAAATGTTGTCCCATGGAAGTCCCCTTTATTTGGAGGAAAAATTCATTATCGATTTGAAAGAATTGTCTTTTCAATGAAAAGCTGAGTAAAGGGATAATGAAGGATGTAGGGACTTGATGTGGTCTAGGTCTTGTGTTACTAACAGTACATATAACGCTGATCTCCTCCAAATGTGGCTTATTCATGTAGAATGTTTGTTTGTCTAAGGTGGCCAAAAGCCGTTCAAATGTAGAGAAGGGTAGGTTTTCATTGAAATTGATAAAATGCATACAGTTCTGTTTTTAGTAGTTGTTTGAGGCTACACACACTTGAGTACAGCTGAACACTTTACAGAAAACATTTTCTTCATAGCAAGAACATATCACTATAGCAGGAATATATCATATGTTGAGATTAAAACATAATGGTTTGTGAGATCCATTTAGGACCAGAATGAAAATAGAAAGCTCAAATGCAACTTTATCGGCCAGGATGCAGGTTACGTGCTGTTTCTGAGCAACTTTTTTACTAAAGTAACTATAACTTGCACCCCCACTATGCACAGTGTAGTTATCAGTTATGTAATCTCAGATGTCATTAGTGACTTAATAATATCGTAGTATGTGCAATATGTAGTGATGTAATATGTGAGGTCATAAGCAATACGTGGTGAGGGCACAAGTAAGGGTTACTTCAGTTCACCATAACTGGTGAAAGTCAACGGTTTTTATGAGTTTAGAATGTTACATTTAAACTGACATATTCACCTAACTATAATGTCACTTTAACCTTTGTTTTGTTTAGTAAATATCTAAGGTTTTTAATGTAAACTAAGATAGTATTACCAGATCTAACTATTATGTCACTTTAACCTTTTTTCGGTGAATTTCTAGAGTTTTTTTTAAAGTTAAGTAATATTTCATTGCCATATGAAACTATGCCAAACTAGCACCGTGCACGCCCTTCAGGGTTACCGTATATAACTGAGCCAACCATACACTGCATGGTGGAGAATTGTCTGCAGGGCCTGCCCATCCCCCAGGTAGACACAGCCCACTAAAACAGATTTTGGCTGTGCGCAGCATTGGGCTGGTCATAGGGCCTGTTCTAAGCCAGGCTCTGCACCAAGCTTCCTGCAAGCAGTCACCCTTTGCCATGCTCAGGTTGAGGTTGGACAAAGGCCTGGCTTGTGGCCAAGCCCTACATCTCGGGGGCTGCCAACCCCCTCGCAATGCCTGGCTTATAGCCATGTCCAGCATGGGTTGGCCACAGGGCCTGACCTGGCCCTGCTCCCAATGCCCTGCAATTGGCCAACCCCAATCTGCAGATGGCTTTTGGCTGTGTGTGGCATGAGTGAAATAAGGGGTTTCGACTGCAAGAAGGCCCTGCTCCAAGCACTCCGCAGGCAGTCACCCCTCGCCATGCTTGAGCTTTGGCTGTATACAGCATGGGATTGGCCGTAGGCCCTGGCCTGTGGCCAAGACGTACACCACCCAAAGGCAGCACTCAATCCCCTGCCATGCGTTGCTTTTATGCTGTGTCCAGCATGGGTTGGCTGGGGTTGGCTGCAAGATCTGACTAGGCCCTGCACCTACTGCTATGTGAGCAGCCCATCTACTGCCAACCCACCACAGACATCCACATCCCCCCCTTTTTTATTAAATGTTTTCTGACCCTGCGGGGCTCTTGTGGGAACCAGTGTGGCCCCCTGAGCTCCAGTAGGACTCTCAAGAGAGAAAGTGGGTCATGCTGCCTCCTGCGAGAATCCTGCAGGATCGTAGCAGCCCCCCAAAAATTACATTTACCCCAGGGTGGGTCCCTCTTGGAGCTCCCACATGGTCCAGGGTGTCATGGTACCCCTACCCTGTCCTCTTATACCTTTATGTTTTTTGTCTTTTTTCAGGGCATGGGGATCAAGGCTAGCTAATCAGTGTGCAAGCTCCCACAGGACCTGTGGGAGCAAGGTGAGTGAAGGGGGAAAAAGCCTTATCAGCTAATCAGATTGCTTGTTTATCTAAGGTTGTGTGCCCGCAAGATTATCACAAACCAAACCATCCAGATATCTATAAATTGTGACCTTTAATTTCTCAAATACTCCCGAATAGATTTGCATTTTGGGACCTCCCCATAATTTTCCCAGAGCCCCACTTGATAGATCACCCCAAAACATTCAAGGAAGAAGCTGATGTGGATGAACTTTGTTTTGGAAAGCTTTGTATAGATTTGTAAAATGGCATCAACGTTATTAGCACACCAGAAAAAAAGATTTCCTGTGGTAACTAGGTCCTAACTGTAACTAAGCAGTGGTGACCACCATGGTGTAATCTATCTATCTATCTTTCTATCTATCTATCTATCGATCTATCTATCTATCCATCCAGAAATTACCAGCTTCATATTATAGAAAAAGACTTACAAGGAGATATTGTTAGAGTATACCCATTCACTTTGCAGTTAAGCATAGAACCCTAAGTGACAAGTTACTTAATATACCTCTTGTCTTTTGGATATATGCACTACATCCTGCAGATAGCCCTGACCAATAGAAGAGCCACTCAAAGTAAATTAATCTTCTGCATCTGCTTCGTCTCTCACCCCCTTCCCTTTTTTCCATGGTACTTGTCTTCTTCTCCTCTCCAGGTGTTGAGACCTTTAATCATTCAGATCTTGAGAGTAGATCAACTAGTGACATCTATTCAACATCACCTGGTTAACCTACAAAAAGCACTCAACTTTTAATGTCCTCATACATTTGCAGGGGTCCAGCCAAACTGATGTTTGCTCAAGTTGTATTGATACTGGTATTTTGAAGACCCTTCACTAAAGTAATAGGTTCCACTGAACCTATGGACCCTGTATTTGCTGTGCTCACCAAAAGACTGCCACGCATCTAACTGCTCAAGATAGTGATGAATGTCAATCAAATCTATTCTAGCTCAACTTCCTAGGCACGTGAATGGTTCATGTATATCCAGACAGTGCAAAATACACTGGTGCTAGCCCCACAGTGAGCTGGCCGATGATTAGCTCACTGGTTAATACACATTAAGCATCTCAAATACATGTATATGTCCAATAATGGAAAAACAATTGCTTAAGTGTCCTGACTTCCAAGAATGAAAGGCATGTAGCAATTATAGGTTTGATCCTCATGCCCACAACAGCAAGAATTCACTTAAATGTTTGGAGTTACTTGCATTCATTTTAGTAGGGGATGGGGTCTAACAGTTTGGGCTGGGCAATTCTTTTGGAGTCCAGGTTGGGGATGACTTCCATATTGTTGGTCTTCTTCCAGTCACAACAGCCAATTAGTACCTCTGAAAAAATATGATTGATGGTGTAGGAAAGTGCCTCTTTTGACATGGTCACCCCCCACTTTTTGCCTCGTCTCTGGTGCAATTTCCCTGGCACACAGTTAAGTCCCTTGTAAAAGGTCCCCATTCTACCAAGGGCCCTGTGACCAGGGAAGGTTCCCAAGGGCTGCAGCATGTATTAGGTGTAGGAAAGTACCATCTTGCCTGGCATGTTACCCCCATATTTCACTGTATATATGTTGTTTTAGTGTATGTGTCACTGTGACCCTGCCAGCCAGGGCCCCAGTGCTCATAAGTGTGCCCTGTATGTGTTCCCTGTGTAATGACTAACTGTCTCACTGAGGCTCTGCTAACCAGAACCTCAGTGGTTATGCTCTCTCTTTGCTTTCCAAATTATCACTAACAGGCTAGTGACCAATTTCACCAATTCACATTGGCATACTGGAACACCCTTATAATTCCCTAGTATATGGTACTGAGGTACCCAGGGTAGTGGGGTTCCAGGAGATCTCTATGGGCTGCAGCATTTCTTTTGCCACCCATAGGGAGCTCTGACAATTCTTACACAGGCCTGCCACTGCAGCCTGAGTGAAATAACATCCACGTTATTTCACAGCCATTTACCACTGCACTTAAGTAACTTATAAGTCACCTATATGTCTAACCTTTACCTGGTAAAGGTTGGGTGCTAAGTTACCTAGTGTGTGGGCACCCTGGCACTAGCCAAGGTGCCCCCACATTGTTCAGGGCAAATTCCCCGGACTTTGTGAGTGCGGGGACACCATTACACGCGTGCACTATACATAGGTCACTACCTATGTATATCGTCACAATGGTAACTCCGAACATGGCCATGTAACATGTCAAAGATCATGGAATTGTCACCCCAATGCCATTCTGGCATTGGGGAGACAATTCCATGATCCCCCGAGTCTCTAGCACAGACCCGGGTACTGCCAAACTACCTTTCCCGGGGTTTCACTGCAGCTGCTGCTGCTGCCAACCCCTCAGACAGGTTTCTGCCCTCCTGGGGTCCAGCCAGGCTTGGCCCAGGAAGGCAGAACAAAGGACTTCCTCAGAGAGAGGGTGTTACACCCTCTCCCTTTGGAAAAAAGGTGTCAGGGCTGGGAGGAGTAGCCTCCCCCAGCCTCTGGAAATGCTTTGATGGGCACAGATGTGCCCATCTCTGCATAAGTCAGTCTACACCGGTTCAGGGATCCCCCAGCCCTGCTCTGGCGCGAAACTGGACAAAGGAAAGGGGAGTGACCACTCCCCTGACCTGCACCTCCCAGGGGAGGTGCCCAGAGCTCCTCCAGTGTGCTCCAGACCTCTGCCATCTTGGAAACAGAGGTGCTGCTGGCACACTGGACTGCTCTGAGTGGCCAGTGCCAGCAGGTGACGTCAGAGACCCCTTCTGATAGGCTCTTACCTGTGTTGCTAGCCTATCCTCCTTCCTAAGTAGCCAAACCTCCTTTTCTGGCTATTTAGGGTCTCTGCTTTGGGGAATTCTTTAGATAACGAATGCAAGAGCTCATCAGAGTTCCTCTGCATCTCTCTCTTCACCTTCTGCCAAGGAATCGACCGCTGACTGCTCTGGACGCCTGCAAAACCGCAACAAAGAAGCAAAGAAGACTACTGCAACCTTGTATCGCTGATCTGGCCGCCTTCTCGACTGTTTTCCTGGTGGTGCATGCTGTGTGGGTAGTCTGCCTCCTCTCTGCACTAGAAGCTCCGAAGTAATCTCCCGTGGGTCGACGGAATCTTCCCCCTGCAACCGCAGGCAACAAAAGACTGCATCACTGGTCCTCTGGGTCCCCTCTCAGCACGACGAGCGTGGTCCCTGGAACTCAGCAACTCTGTCCAAGTGACTCTCACAGTCCAGTGACTCTTCAGTCCAAGTTTGGTGGAGGTAAGTCCTTGCCTCCCCACGCTAGACTGCATTGCTGGGTACCGCGTGATTTGCACCTGCTCCGGCTCCTGTGCACTCTTCCAGGATTTCCTTTGTGCACAGCCAAGCCTGGGTCCCCGACACTCTAACCTGCAGTGCACAACCTCCCGAGTTGTCCTCCGGCGTCGTGGGATCTTCTTTTGTGACTTCGGGTGAGCTCTGGTTCACTCCTCTTCGTAGTGCCTGTTCCGGCACTTCTGCGGGTGCTGCCTGCTTCTGTGAGGGCTCCCTACCTTGCTGGCGCCCCCCCTGTCTCCTCACGCAATTGGCGACATCCTGGTCTCTCCTGGGCCACAGCAGCATCCAAAAACCCTAACCGCGACCCTTGCAGCTAGCAAGGCTTGTTTGCGGTCTTTCTGCGTGGGAACACCTCTGCAAGCTTCTTCACGACGTGAGACATCCATCCTCCAAAGGGAAAGTTCCTAGTCCTCTTAATTCTTGCAGAATCCACAGCTTCTACCATCCGGTGGCAGCTTCTTTGCACCCTCAGCTGGCATTTCCTGGGCATCTGCCCAATCTCGACTTTGTCGTGACTCTTGGACTTGGTCCCCTTGTTCCACAGGTACTCTCGTCCGGAAATTCACTTTGGTTGCATTGCTGGTGTTGTTCTTCCTTGCAGAATTCCCCTATCACGACTTCTGTGCTCTCTGGGGAACTTAGGTGCACTTTACACCTACTTTTCAGGGTCTTGGGGTGGGCTATTTTTCTAACCCTCACTGTTTTCTTACAGTCCCAGCGACCCTCTACAAGCTCACATAGGTTTGGGGTCCATACGTGGTTCGCATTCCACTTTTGTAGTATATGGTTTGTGTTGCCCCTATACCTATGTGCTCTCATTGCAATCTATTGTGACTGTACATTGCTTGCATTACTTCCTTTTGCTATTACTGCATATTTTTGGTATTGTGTACATATATCTTGTGCATATTTGCTATCCTCATACTGAGGGTGCTCACTGAGATACTTTTGGCATATTGTCATAAAAATAAAGTACCTTTATTTTTAGTATATCTGTGTATTGTGTTTTCTTATGATATTGTGCATATGACACCAGTGGTATAGTAGGAGCTTTGCATGTCTCCTAGTTCAGCCTAAGATGCTCTGCTAAGCTACCTTTTCTATCAGCCTAAGCTGCTAGAACACCTCTTCTACACTAATAAGGGATAACTGGACCTGGTGCAGAGTGTAAGTACCCCTTGGTACCCACTACAAACCAGGCCAGCCTCCTACATTGGTTGTGCAGCGGTGGGATAAGTACTTGCAACTATTTACCACTTTGTCATTTTGTACTTTTCATAAGAGAAAAATATACAAAACAAGTTCAGTGTATGTACACCTAACCAAAAAGTTTTGCTTTTCTTCTCTTACTCTATTTGCTAAGTGCTGAAAAGTACCTCTAAACTTTCAAAAAGTTTCTAAAAAGTTGAAAACGTTTTTTTTCTGTTTCCTTAAAAAGTTCTGAAACTTTGTATTTCTTTTTCTGTCCCTTAAACCTTTTTCTCTCATGTCTGGTACAGGTCTTACTCTTGATCTGGTCAGCTCTGCTTATGACCACCTTAGCTGGAAAGGTGTAAGGGGTCTCTGCATTGATAGAGGTTTAGTGGTAGGGAAGAATCCCTCTAGAGAATTGTTGATTAACATGCTCATTGAAAATGATAAGGCCTTAGCTGGCACATCAGTTGAGAAGTTAGCAGATGGTTCACACTCTGAATCTGGGGTAGCCCCAGTAAGAATGTTAGATGGTATTCTTGCTAACTTGCCCCTTAGCAGACCACCTTGCATAACTGGTACTAATGTGAGTTCTCATCACAGTAGGAATATCATTCCTGCAGGTCAAGTTGTTAGAGTGCCAACTGTTAGGGACATTTCTCCCTCTGTCCATTCACACCATTCTTCTGTGTCTAAGCATGACCAACCCACCCACCCTGATGACAGAATGTTAGAAAGTGAGCTCAATAGATTGAGAGTGGAAGAGACCAGGCTGAAGATTAAACAGCAACAGCTGGCTCTAGACAGGGAAACTTTAGGCTTAGAAAAATAAATTCAGAGGTTGGGGTTGGACCCCATGGTGGCAGCAGCAGTATTACGGGTAGTAATCCTGTGAAAGAGCATGATTCTAGGAATCTGCATAAGATAGTTCCCCCTTATAAGGAGGGGGATGACATTAACAAGTGGTTTGCTGCACTTGAGAGGGCCTGTGTTGTACGGGGGTCCCTCAAAGGCAGTGGGCTGCTATCTTATGGCTATCTTTCAGTGGAAAGGGCAGGGATAGGCTCCCTCCTTACTGTGAAGGAAAGTGATGCCAATAATTTTACAGTTTTGAAGAATACACTCCTGGATGGTTATGGCTTAACCACTGAACAATACAGGATTAAGTTCAGAGAAACCAAAAAGGAGTCTTCACAAGACTGGGTAGACTTTGTTGACCATTCAGTGAAGGCCTTGGAGGGGTGGTTACATGGCAGTAAAGTTTCTGACTATGAAAGCCTGTATAATCTGATCCTGAGAGAGCATATTCTGAATAACTGTGTGTCTGATTTGTTACACCAATATCTAGTGGACTCAGATCTGACCTCTCCCCAAGAATTGGGAAAGAAGGCAGACAAATGGGTCAGAACAAGAGTGAACAGAAAAGTTCATACAGGGGGTGACAAGGATGGCAAGAAGAAGGATGGTAAGTCTTCAGACAAGGGTGGGGACAAATCTAAAAAGGAGTCTTCATCAGGACCACAAAAACACTCTGGTGGGGGTGGTGGGTTCAAATCCTCTTCTAATCAAGTAAAGAAACCATGGTGCTATTTATGTAAAGTAAAAGGCAATTGGACAACTGATGCCAGTTGTCCAAAGAAAAGCACCAAGCCTCCCACTACCACAACCCCTACTGCTACACCTAGTGCCCCTAGTAATAGCAGTGGTGGTGGGAGCAAACCTACTAACAGCCAATCCAAGGGAGTAGCTGGGCTCACTTTTGGTAATTTAGTTGGGGTTGGTCTTGTTAGGGAGACCACAGAGGCTGTGTTAGTCTCTGAAGGTGCCATTGATTTGGCCACCTTGGTTGCTTGTCCCCTTAATATGGATAAGTACAAGCAACTTCCCCTAATAACTGGTGTTGAGGTTCAGGCCTACAGGGACACAGGTGCCAGTGTTACCATGGTAATAGAGAAACTGGTACACCCTGAACAACACCTACTTGGTCACCAGTACCAAGTGACAGACGCTCATAACAACACTCTTAGCCACCCCATGACTGTTGTAAATCTCAACTGGGGGGGGTTACTGGTCCAAAGAAAGTTGTGGTTGCCTCAGATTTACCTGTAGACTGTCTACTAGGGAACGGTTTAGAGACATCAGCTTGGGCAGAAGTGGAGTTGGAGGCTCATGCAGCAATGCTGGGCATTCCTGGGCATATTTTTGCTTTAACCAGGGCTCAGGCCAAAAAGCAAAAAGGACAGGGTGACTTGGATCCTGGAACAATGGACCAAGTGCTCCCTAAAGCTAGGGTTAGTAAGGGTAAATCCCTACCCACTATCCCTCCCTCTACAGATGATTCAACTTCTGAGGAAGAAGAATTCCCCCCCTGTGCAGAACCTTCACCAGAGGAGCTGGAAGCAGACACTGCTGAGCTTTTGGGTGGAGGGGGGCCTGCCAGGGAGGAGCTGAGTGTGGCACAGCAAACCTGTCCCACATTAGAGGGTCTAAGACAGCAAGCTGTCTGACAGCAAAATGGGGATGTCAGTGACTCTCACAGAGTTTACTGGGAGGACAACCTCTTGTATACAGAGGCAAGGGACTCAAAACCTGGAGCAGCCAGGAGATTGGTCATTCCCCTGTAATACAGAGAGTTCCTCCTAACTCTAGCCCACGACATTCCCTTGGCTGGACATCTTGGGCAAATTAAAACATGGGAAAGGCTTGTCCCCCTGTTTCATTGGCCTAGGATGTCAGAGGACACAAAAGATTTTTGTAAATCCTGTGTCACCTGTCAAGCTAGTGGCAAGACAGGTGGCACCCCAAAGGCTCCCCTTATTCCACTGCCTGTGATTGGGGTTCTCTTTGAAAGGGTAGGGGTTGACATAGTTGGCCCCCTTGACCCTCCTACTGCTTCAGGCAATAGATTTATCTTGGTGGTAGTGGACCATGCCACAAGATATCCTGAAGCAATTCCTCTTAGGACCACTACAGCACCTGCAGTGGCAAAGGCCCTCCTGGGAATCTTTTCCAGGGTGGGTTTCCCAAAAGAGGTGGTATCAGACAGGGGTAGCAACTTTATGTCTGCATACTTAAAGGCCATGTGGAAGGAACGTGGTGTAATATACAAATTCACCACGCCTTATCATCCACAAACAAATGGACTGGTTGAGAGATTTAACAAAACTCTCAAAGGAATGATAATGGGACTCCCTGAAAAACTCAGGAGGAGATGGGTTGTCCTGTTACCTTGCCTCCTTTTTGCTTACAGGGAGGTACCCCAGAAAGGAGTGGGCTTCAGCCCCTTTGAACTCCTATTTGGGCACCCTGTAAGAGGTCCTCTAACACTTGTAAAGGAGGGTTGGGAACAACCTTTAAAAGCTCCTAAGCAAGACATAGTGGACTATGTACTTGGCCTAAGATCCAGAATGGCTGAGTATATGAAAAAGGCCAGTAAAAACCTTCAGGCCAGCCAAGAGCTCCAAAAGCAATGGCATGACCAGAAGGCTGTTCTGATTCAGTACCAACCAGGGCAGAAAGTGTGGGTCGTGGAGCCTGTGGCCCCAAGAGCACTCCAAGACAAATGGAGTGGACCCCACATTATTGTTGAAAAGAAGGGAGAAGTCACCTACTTGGTTGACGTAGGCACTGCCAGGAGTCCCCTTAGGGTGCTCCATGTCAATCGCCTAAAACCCTACTATGACAGGGCTGATCTCACCCTGCTCATGGCAACAGATGAGGGACAGGAAGAAGAGAGTGACCCTCTCCCTGATCTCTTCTCTTCCACATAACAAGATGCTCTAGTGGAAGGTGTAGTTTTAGCAGATTGTCTTACTGCTGAGCAGAAATACCACTGCATAAATCTCCTGGGTCAGTTTTCTGAACTCTTTTCTACTGTGCACCATGGGGGACCCCTCACTAAGCACATGCACACTGCCTTTGCAGCTTGTGTGTGCTGGTGCGGAGAAAAAAAGACAAAGTCAACATGGCACCCTTCTCAGAGTGCTAAACTCACAAACCACTGCCTGTGGCATAGGTCAGTCACCCATCTAGCAGGCCTTACAGACCTAAGGCAGGGTGCACTATACCATAGGTGAGGGCATAGGTGCATGAGCAATATGCCCCTACAGTGTCTAAGCCCATTAGACATTGTTAGTGCAGTGTGGCCATATTGAGTATGTGGTCTGGTAGTTTGTCATTACAAACTCCACAGCTCCATAATGGCTTCACTGAATACTGGGAAGTTTGGTATCAAACTTCTCAGCACAATAAACCCACACTGATGCCAGTGTTGGATTTATTGAAAAATGCACCCAAAGGGTATCTTAGAGATGCCCCCTGTATGTTACCCAAACTGCTAGTGCAGGACTGGCCAGTTTGTGCCAGCCTGCCACTTTCAGACAAGTTTCTGACCATATGTGGAGAGATCCTTTGTGCTCTCTGTGGCCAGAAACAAAGCCTGTCCTGGGTGGAGGTGCCACACATCTCCCCCCACAGGAACGGTAACACCTGGCGGTGAGCCTCAAAGGCTCAGGCCACCTGTTACAGTGCCCCAGGGCACCCCAACTAGTGGAGGTGTCCGCCCCCCCACCCCCCAGGCAGAGCCCCACATTTGGCTGCACGTTGGGTGGGAAAATTAGTGAAAGCAGGGAGGAGTGACAACCTCAGCTGGGACCACCCCTAAGGTGTCCAGAGCTGAGGGGACCCTCCTCCTTGCAAAATCCTCCATCTTAGTTTGGAAGGCAGGGACCAGTAGGGCTAGGTCTGTGTCCCCATCCCCAAAGGGAGTGGACACAGGAAGGGTGTGGCCACCCTCAGGGACAGTAGCCATTGGCTACTGTCCTCTGACCACTGTAACGCCCCTAAATCCAGGATTTAAGGGCTCCCCTGAACCTAGTTTGTCAGATTCCTGGTGACCTTGCAAGAAGAAAGACAAAGGACTACCAACTCCTAGAGTGGGCACTGACTGGTCAGAACCAGTGCAACCACTTTAGACAGACTTCTGCCCCCTGAGGTGAGAGCCAATGCTCTTGAGGGCTCAGAAATAAAGGCCTGGCCTGGGCAGAGGTGTGACCTCCTCTCCCATGCAGGATGGGCATTCCAGGGCGGGGAGCTTCAAAGGCCTTGCCACTTTTGAAATGCAACCCACACCTCTTCAAATGGTGGAGGAGGCTGACCCCCTGTTCCTGACCCCACCTTTGGTGGCAGGACTTGTGGGAAAATTAGGTAAATTAGGAGGAGTGGCCACTTCATGCCAGTCCCACCCCTAGGGTGACCAGATTAAGTGGATACTACTTTTTAAATTCCTTCATCCATCTTGCATAGAAGGCTACTTCTCAAAAGAAGTGGTCAGAGGAAAGGTGTAGTCACCCTAAAGATGAGTAGCCCATTGGCTAACACCTGGCACTCCCTGTAACACCCCTAAATTCTGTATTTAGGTGGCACCCCTGAGCCATAGAATCAGATTCCTGTTGATCTAAGAAGAGCCAGACAAAACAGAAGGCGCCCAGCAGAGAAGACTGAAGACACCAACTGACTGGGTCCCATCCCTACTGGCCTGTCTGCAGCCTTGAAAGAATCCTGCCCCCAGAACACGACTGTCCTGCAGCCTAGCGACCTCCAAGGCCTTGACCGGACTGCCTGCCTTCAATAAAGAATAAAAACGCTAGTAGACAGCCTACCTGCCCAAAAGAAACATATCCAAAGAAGAAAGAAGTTTGCCTGAGGAACCATGAAAACCGCCGCCTGGAACCTCTGCATCCGATGCCCACTGCCCAAGTCCCCTGGCCAGAACCTGCTGCCCGTTTCTGAAAGTGATTTCCTGCATTGACTAACATTGGGATCCCGATGTTGCGTTGGCACTCTTTACCCAGCCACCCCTGTGTCGCTAAGGGTGTAAGCTTGTTGCTGTCTTCTGACCACCCTTGTCCTTGCTTTAATCCCAGGAGATCCACTCCTGACCTTGCTGACCTGTAAGCAGCACTGCAGAGGATACCCCCTGTCTCCATTTGATAACATTGGGCGCCTGATGCTGTGTTGGTACACTGCACCCGGCTGCCCCTGTGCCGCTGAGAGTGTAAGTTTGGTATTGCCTTGTGGTCCCCCTGTGCTTGCCTCAACCCCCGGAGACCAACCTCTAACACCGCTTGTACTTACCTGGGAGCAATGTATCTTCAATCCCCCCAGTCTCCATTGATTAACATTGGGCACCACCTCTGATTTCGACCTTAGTTCCCAGCACCCGTGCCGCTGTGGGTGCACACTTGGTACCAACATGAACCTTGCCCGGTGCTAGCCTGAAACCCTGAAGACTGGGGGTTATAAGTTGTGTGCTTACCTTAGAAACTGCATTCTTGTTTTCCTCCATAGGCTAACATTGAAGGCTCTGAAAATTGTGCTGTGTCAATTTTTGAAACAGTTACATATTTTTAATTTAAAAACAGCTTACATTATAACAACGTTTTTTGGTTCAAAGCATATATAAAAGCAACTTTTATTTTTCTAAATTGGTCTTGGATTTTTTGTTGAGCGTGTGTCTCATTTATTTCCTCTGTGAGTGCAACAAATGCTTAACACGAATCCTTGATAAGCCTAGCTGCTCACCCACACTACCACAAAAAGGGCACTAGACCTATCTATTTCTGCTTCTGCAAAGCTTTAGAGATCCCCTGGACTCTCTGCACCGGTTACTTAATTTTAGTGCACTCCATAGAGAGCTAGCTTCCTACAGCGGAGCTGCAGTAGTTTACCCATAATAGTGAATTTAATGCACTGCCTTTTGCACCATATGTTGTGTAATTTGTAGATTCCAACAAAAATTGTAGCTCAAAGTCATGAAACTTTACTAAAAATGTGCCACGTGTGGCACAGCACAGTTTTACTGATCTATAAAGCTTATAATAATGATGTGAAATGTTTTGCTATTTTTTGCCATTTTGTGTACTGGGGATTGGCTTTTATCCGCAACATGAAAACAATTCAGACAATTTTATATTAGATTAAAAAGGGATTAGAATCATAACTGCTCATTTGTAATATAAATTATTGTTCTGCACGGCTGATACTTGTCCAAAGGATGTGCTTTTACAGTTTCTAATATGGATACAGATTAAGACCAAAGCTGAAGACTAGTTTTAATACATAACATGTATTAAACATGCACTAAAAGAGGAGCTCCTTTTGTTGCATGAAGTGTGTGCATGTAGGGCAATGTAGTGTAACATTTTTTGTTGTGCACAAACTATTTCACTCTTGGAGTTAGAAGGGACAATGTTAATAAAGCAGTGGTGTCTGGAGTTCATGCAACAAAAAACATTTAGTGGGTAACTTTTTCAATAGGATCTTGTGAATTTGTATACTTTTCATTCTGAAGAAACCCGAGTATTTTGTGTAGCATTACATATACTAGCAAAACAAGAATGTTACTAAATGTGCTGCACAATGCTGCAAAATTTGTCTTGTTGCATAATTAAGCGAAACCTACATCATGATTTGGCCCTCAACTGCTGCATAACTCCAGTGGCCTTGATTTGAGGCAAAACAATGAAGAGGATCACTAGCCCTTACAGAAGACAAATGTGCACTGTGTTTAGTGGATTTATAAGACTACTGATTTAAAAGCTTCAACTTCCAACAAATGTAGAGTGAGCTCTCCGCATCCAACACTGATTCATAAATCAAATGAGAGAAGGAATTAACTCCCAATTAAAATATGATGAAAGTAATCACAAGAGGAGATAAAATAAGAAACAGTGAAATCTCTGGAACAATATACATAAGAGCACAATGGTCCAGAGAACAGATGAAGAAGATAAAAAAATTGCCTTCAAATTTTGTCTGAGGAATCAAAGAGCAGCCAATTTCATTTGATGATTTGTGTGTGCCAAAGAAGTTGCCATGATTCAGCTTTTGAGTGGAACTTTGTAGCTTGCTGTGTGTGTGTGTGTGTGCTGAGAGATCAGCAGCATTGATTGCCTCTTTTGATGATAAAGCAGATGCTGAAATCCTTTATTTTGGCTCCTTTATTTAGTAGCTGGCATTTGCCCCTAAGTTGAGTCGTGGTTGCACTGTGGGCTGGACAGAGTATCCACTTTCAATTCACAAACAACACTTGTAAAGTTGCTACAGTCCCAAAGGCCACAAAACAGTTGTAGATTTACTCAAGCCCAGTCTTTGAATATGTCTAGAACCAAATATGGTCCTTCAAAGACTTTACAAAACTCCCCATAAAAATATAATGTTAAACAGGATTGAATTATTTTAACATTAATATTAAATATATATTTCATTTTTGTTAGTGTTCAAATGTAATATTGTATCAAAAATTTAATTAAGTATTCTCTTATTATGCTGGTGTGAATGGATGTTTTTCCATTTTGTTAAAAAAAAATATCTATCACATAAATTAATATATTTTATTTGTTTAAATATTTCCTAAACATTAATTGAATGAGTTACTGTGTTAAAACAGTTTGTTTTTAATAATTCGAATTTATTAATAATAATTTTACATTTATTCATAATTGTATTTAATTGTCATTATTCAAATATGTTTATATAAAAATGAATAAAGACCCAAGATTTTTCCATATATTTTACAATAGGGTGAGCTTCTTCCCAGTGGCAGTGGTCTCTGGCCCAGTGGCATAAATCCCTGTCTGGTGTGAAAAGTTACTAATAGTAACTTTACACTCCTAAATTTACTTTTAGATGTTTCCACACCCTGGTTTCAGGTGGGGTAGATATGTATGTTTACAGCTAGTTACAAATCTACACTCAAAATTCAAAGTGTAGAATAACCTCTGAGTGAATAACCTCTCAGTGTGTGAGTAAATCAGTTCTTGTAAATTTACCTTTGTGAATATGGCCCAATTAATCTAAATAGAACGCATTTACATTTTCAGTGATTTTCCTGAATATGAAGTAGGGATCCAGCCTCTTAGACCTATTTTGTTCACCCTGGCTATATTCATAATGTTTGACACTGAAGACGGACTTTTTTTACCCTTAATTAGAATGTGACAGTTTAACAGTATGTATTTGTTTCATGTGTGAAGCTCTATGAAATCATTTTATCGTTCTTAATTTTTTTGTCCCAGGTGTAGAGTGAAAACAATGACACTCTGTTTTTCTCTTATAACGCATGTGCCAAAAATGAACTTTTAGACCACTCTTTGAACTTCCGTACATGGCTTGATCCACTTTAATATGTAAATTTTTTACATTGCTGAGATACCTTTTTACCATAGTAACGGTAGGCTTGTGGTGGGGAAAAAATTATCTGAGAAATTTAAGTGAAAGCTGTCTGAGACTACAGGCCCTTGTGAGAACAGAATTGCTTTTGCAACATTACCTAAGGGCCCAAATCTATGGCTTTGTGTCATGTTTCAACAGCATGCATCTTAAGTGATTATGTCTTTTCTATTGTAAGTAAGCTGTGAGGAATCCAGTACACAAAAGATGCAGTTATTCTGCTAGTACAACAGATTCAATTTTAAATGTAATTGTGATATGTGTAAAAATGCATTCCTGGTGCTGACCACAAATGCATTAGCTTTTGGACACACATGCGTCAAATATGGAAAAGAGGTTAGGAGTTTAACAAAGCTTTCTGAAGATAACTAGATTTTCTGGTATAAATCTAATAGGTGATAAAATGTTCTCATTAAGCACCAATCAGAAGAGAATTAGTAACTTTTGGAGCTTGGAAATAGGGTAGCAATAGGTCTATTTGTCCTAGATTTACTCTTACTTCACATTTCACAAAATTCCAAAGTATTACACCTGTAAATCTATGACTCTCGTCATTTTGCAAACATAAGAACATTTCCCTACATTTAACAGAAGGTAGATCATTCAATCAGACAATTTTAAAATGTAAACATAGGGTGCATTTTACATGGTTTTGAAAATCTTTTGTTTTCTAGTTAGAAAAAAGTGTTACAGAATTTTGCATGACCACTCGTCCCCAACGCCACTTTCCTTCCCATTTTCATGTTGACCTGTCTGATCTAATTATTAGACAGAGTCTAAGAAATTTGCAGAACTGTCCACGTGAAAGAGGTCACAATTACCCAAGTCATTAAAGACCTTTACTTAAAAATCCCACCCTAGATACAGGAGACCCCATTAATTATCACCTGATAGCTAGGCTTCCCATTCTCAGCAATATAATGAAAGAGATCATGAGCCCACAACTGCAATTTCAGATAGAGGCACAGGCACCCTTATTTACATTTGCTGTGGATACCTCATTCTTACCTCACGTAATACATTCATTGAGGTTTCCCAATTCTGCATGAACTGATAATGTAAAATTGCACTATTTAAAAATAACTGTTTTTCAGCACAATTGTTGCCATACTTATGCTATCAACAGAGAAAACGTTTTAAGAAGTAGCACTGAGAGAGAGGTTTGCTTCTACACATATGTTGATTGTCTTTTGTATAGAATGAGATTGGGCAGAAGCTCTGTGCTTCATCTGAAAAAAAGAGTGCTTGTATTGAGCTTTTTGCCTTGAGGGAAAACATATGCTTAGAATGGCAGGACTGAGTTAGTAATAGTGATAAACCAATGGACAAGGTTATAGACTTGATCTGTTTATTATGAAACATTATGACAAAGACTGGAGGCATGGCTAATTTATTGTGAAAAACATATGTTGCAACCAATAGGCATTTAAGAGTGAATTTTATTATGCCGTATTAAAGCCTGCAGACAGGTATTTTGTTACATAGATTATTGTAGTAAGCAAAAGTGTTTGTGCTGGATAACACTCTGTCACACCTTGGGAGTAGTCAATTTTCTTTGTAGTAATTATTCTGAGGCCAACTAAAGAAGGGTTGACTATTGTTTTGCCACCTATAATTTTGTGTACATATTTGTAAATTAATGACTGTATGCATGACGCCTTCCTAATGGGAATGCTAATTCGCAATAGAGTAGGCTTGAGTTGGTTAAGATGATCAGCCAATGATAAAGGTTATCGAGTTGGTTCTTTGGGAAATGTTATGCCAGATGTCATAGGCCTGATCTGTTTGCTGTGAAATGTCAGGACAAAAGCAGTTGCCTTTAAGGGAGGGTTATTACACAGTGTTAAAGCATGTAGTCGGGTATACTGTTAAATATGTTCTCAATGAGGACTTCAGTAAGAGTCAAGCTTGAGTTACTCTCAGCCTGCAGAACCAAATTTTGCTGCAGGAATAGAGTATGACCCACTAGTATCCGTCCTGTCAACAGTGCCAAACACTTACAAGACTGTGCTTGACACTGATGTGAAGAGGGGGAACAGGGTGTTATAGATATAACAGAAGGGACACTAGAGATGTTGTGGAGTTGTAGTTGAACAGCTCACCTTGTCAACTGGAGGCTCTCTCTGGTGTTCTGCAGACTCAGATGAGTGACAGCTCTTTTGTACTAAACAGAACACAAAAGTGCCAACGTTCTCCACTCTTACCTCAATTTCAATTACATGCAGATTTTCCTTTTGCATTTAAGTATAATGTAGTCTTTATTTTACATGGATTCCATTTGTATGATAACAGTCTACAGAAACTGAAAGAATACCTACAAATCACTCTAGCAACAGGGGCAGTATCATGAACACTAAGGGGGTCATTCTGACCCTGGCGGTCCATGACCGCCATGGCAGAGGGCGGCGGAAGCACCGCCAACAGGCTGGCGGTGCTTCCTAGGCGATTCTGACCACGGCGGTAAAGCCGCGGTCAAAAAAGGGGAGCCGGCGGTTTCCCGCCGGTTTCCCGCTGGCCCAGGGTATCCGCCATGGCGGCGCTGCTTGCAGCACCGCCATGGGGATTCCGACCGCCTTCCCGCCAGCCTGTTTCTGGTGGTGTCCACCGCCAGAACCAGGATGGCGGGAACGGGTGCTGTGAGGCCCCTGGGGGCCCCTGCACTGCCCATGCCAGTGGCATGGGCAGTGCAGGGGCCCCCTAACAGGGCCCCAAAAAGATTTTCACTGTCTGCTTTGCAGACAGTGAAAATCGCGACGGGTGCCACTGAACCCGTCGCACCCCTGCAACTCCGCCGGCTCCATTCCGAGCCGGCTTCATTGTTGAAGGGGCTTTCCCACTGGGCCGGCCGGCGGTCTTCTGGCGGTCGCCCGCCGGCCCCGCGGGAAAGCCAGAATGGCCGCCGCGGTCTTTCGGCGGGAACCGCTTGGCGGGTGGCGACCGCCGACCGCCGCGGTCAGAATTACCACCTAAATGTATCCATGGCATAGTACCTTTACTCTTGCTAGAGCTAAGAAACTTGTCATAACACTGGTCTTGTTCTTATGTCCTCCACATGGTTGTTAAAGATTCAAAACTTGAGGCACTGAACAGAATCAAAGATTCACTCAATATTTGCAAATAACTTGATGAAGGCCCAAGAGACAATTGTCACAGCACAACTTAGAAAGTGAAGCTGTGTTCAAATATGCTGGTGCAAGGGATAGTACACTAATCTAATAATAGTTTCACAATCAAAGTAAACAAAGATAGCTCTCATTGCTAATCAATAACCTAAGGTCTCTGAATACAGTGCTGGAAGAGGTTGAAGAGCTCTAAAGTTGATCAGACATTTTTGAAGAGTTCCTAGGATGCAAGGAAATTCTTTAAAGTAATTTTGCAGAATATGCTCATAGATGTGCAACGATCATAAAACATCAGAGAAGAGGAACTCAGTGTCTGACTTGATAATTGTCTGAGCTGGAGACCCAGGAACACAGATGAACAGTATAACCCAAGCAGACAACCAATGAAGAAGAGCAGAGCCCAAGCAGATGCTTCCTCTCTTGAACAGAGAGGAATGCTAAGCACCTGGCTATACTGTGGTTGTAGCTTTAAATGACTGCTGGATTGTCAATTCCTATAGAAGATCTTTGAAACCAGGATCCTCCAATCCAGCGGTGCATCCTTGAATCTACAGTTGCTTGAATCATGCCATGGATCCTTCAATTTGTACTGTAGCCTGTCACTCGGATAGGGTATACTGTCACTGCTTTTGGTGTTCCTCAATGGGATCAGAATTGCCTGTGCTGGAGAAACGGTGAGTACACATGTGGCACCCTCAATCCTGGGTGACAATGCTCCTGTCATGCAGCATGACTGAGATATTAAAAGGCAATGCCATGAGCAAAGCAAAGCCTGGGAGGTGTGGCCAAAAGTGCAGAGGACCTGGGGTGGATGGAATTGGGGTGACAACCTGTGGGAAGCCTTGACAGTAGGCAAGGATTTTGGTGTACGTTAACCACCTGAAAACATGCCCTGTGATGACAATAGTTTTACTGTTAGAATGCTTATTAGACCGCCATAAGATGGGTTGCTGAGATCTGTGAAGAGAACAATACCAAAAAGCACACCTGAGACCAAATGCCTTTAGAGGAAGTAACATAATGCCACACACTGTCCATCAGTCCATTGATAGACAGTGCACTTAGCTCATAGTTGAGCGTTCTCTTGGCCTCAGTTGTTTAGACAGCTCCACACTCATGGTTATACAGAGGAGTATTTTGCATGCCATATCAAGTGCACAACAGAAAGACAGCAGCAGGGTTACAGACATCAGTGTATCACGAAGGATGTCAAACATACACTTCTTCTCCATTCATTCATTAAGTGCCAGGAGTTTCCGAAAAGAGACATGGTGAAGCCTTATAAGCAGTCTTTTGCAATAGTGGTGATCCACAGGAGGCTGGTTGGGGTTTCAAATCCAAGATGCATGAGATGATTTTCTTTTGAATAAATGAATGAATCTTTATTTGCATGATTATTTAAAACCTTTGCAAAGATCACAATAGTGGAAAACACAATAAAACAGCGACCAAATAAAAATTAAACATCATAGTAAAAGTAAGAGGATTTTCTTGTGGTGGTAGCTCCTTATTACGCTATGTAAAGAAGGCTTTTACATTTTCCCTCTGATTCATCTGAAAAAATCTTGCCCCTTGCTTCTATTTTTACCCCTCCTTTTCACTTCTACCGGTTTGGTATTGTTCTGTAATCTACTGAATTTGCATGACTCTGTTCTCACTTCCGATGTCTGAATGAGATGGATATTCTGCCGAATACTGTATTACTATCTTCATCTCCAATCAAGCACTACAAGATTGCCAAAGAAAGATTTGTTTAGCTGAGACCCTCTTGAGGACATATTTGATACCCTAAATATAAATTATTCTGTGCAGAGTGGCACCATATCGACTGGGAGGAGTTGTTCTTTCTTTGGGCAAAAGGGTGCTCGACATTTTCTCCATCCAGTCCTTGACATTGCCACGTTTAGAAGGATTATGTTGGCTATCATGGGACATTACAATGAAGGTACACGATGCATAACACCACTGCAAGATGGCTAGCCAGTGCAAGGTTTACTAAGTATTCGTATTGAAATGAAATGGTATTGTCAAAGTCTATTATTGTTTTACCGATCCATGATGGAAAACATGTTGCTTGTAATTATGGCAGCCATGTAAAATATGTGCAATATCATGCCAAGGCAGCTGCCTGCTGCTAAGCACAATCATATGTTTATTGTAAGCAAGTGTCTACCATGGTTAAGTGGCAGCATCTTTTCTTGTTTCTACTTTGCTTCTTTTATCTTGCTTTTGCTTGTTGAGGTTGTGTATGTGTGTTTTATTGTGGATGTGTAAGTGGCTGAATGCAAGAATAAGTCTGTAGGTGAATCAAACTTTAGGTGGCTTACTGAGTGCCTAAACTCTCCAGTGACTGAAGAGGCACTTTGATTTATAAGTCAGACCTATTGGCACTGCTAATGCTTTGTTAAAGAGGATGCAGTATTGTGTTGGTTCTGAGCCATATGCTGAATCAGCAGTTGTTCACTGCCAGCGCCACCGGAAGCAGGAAGCATGCCCTGTGCCTGGTTTTGGATCTGTAAGTGTTGGAGGCAGTAGCATCCCATTCATTAGAGTGGAGGTGCCACATCCCCGCATCTTTGGGACATAAAATGTGTCTGTCAGGCTGAGCAAAAGGCAGCCTGACAGATACTTTATTTTCAGGTCATGCAGCCAAGAGCTAGACATGCACTAAATGTGAAAGCTCCTGGCTGCCTGAGCTGAACTGTGCTGGACTGAGGATGTCACAGATCCCGTGGGCATGTCCTCCTCAGCAAAGCAAAGGTCCTCGAAGTCCTCTCCCTCATGAGAAGGGAGATCGTCAGTGATAGCTATAAACCTGGGTGCTTCCGTTTTAAGCCATGAAGGGCCAAGGGCTGAGTGTCTCTCACCGAACCTCTTCAGCATTCTCTCTGACCCCATCCTAGTCTGTGATGAGGTAGGGACTGCTGCATCCCCTCATTGGCTGACCTAAGACCAGTCAAAGAGTGAAGGCAGCAGTCCCAACCCTCCTGGCACCCCGGAGGCTTCCCTCCCCGAGAGCTACAGCAGGTAAGTGTTGTCTTTACTGACTGACTGGTTTGTTCGTGTGTGTACGTATATGTATGAATGTATCGGTATTTGTGAGTGTTGTGAATGGGTGTGTGGGCGTCTGCGTGTGAATGCATGGGTGTAAGTGTGTGAGTGTGCATGTGTGGTCCCTCCTCTAAGCTGTACTTACATTTCACTGCCAAAACCGTTTCCAGTGTTTAGAAATACATAACGTTTTTATGTTACCTTTCTAACATCAAGCGATACACATAATTTTGTGCTCCATTACTCTGTGTGTGTGTGTGTTTGTGTACGTGTGAGTGCGTACGTGCGTGCGTGTTTCACATTCACTGTAAGTAGAACTTAAACCTGCAGTATTAGGACTACATAACAAAGGACTCCCTCCTTCATAGGGTAAGGCAGCTGTGATGCCTAAAAAAAATCCCCCCAGTGAAAATAACCATTTCTCAATACTTAAATGTTGTTTGAATAAATACTTCTTCTCATCTGTGACATATATCACACTAACTTGGATCTTATCTTGATAAAGACTGAAAAATTGTTAGTCACGGAAATTTAAATAAAAAGTGCAAGTTGGATCATAAAAGGTTGATGTTGTTCAAGTGCCGAGGTTCATAGGCATGACATTAACAACATGTTTCGCGTTTGGATAAAGCATACACTAAGACCAATATGCACACACAGACAGGCTCTCACTTTCATGTGACACAGCTCTAGCGATATGTTTTTGTCTTTCTGTCTACTGATGCTAATAAGGAGGAAAGCGGCCCAAGCCAGTGGATGAGTAGCTTTGTGGGCCCAGGAGCCTTTGTTGCAGACAGAACAAAGATGTTGGGGCAAGCAGGCACTGATGGCCTAATAATTAATAAGGAGAAAGGGGTGTAAAAAAGAAGCGGGAAATTGAAGAGCCTGGGAAAATATAAACCATTATACACAGAAAGACAAAGTTCTGATATCAGATTGTTATCAGTCAAAGCTCTTTGAGACTGAAATGCTCCTTGGATGAGACAAACACAACAGCAAGGTAACCAGTAAATCAGGAGCAAGCAACTAAGATAGACAATGCCATCAAGTCATGACGAAAAGCAAACTCTAGGGTTATATTGGATACAGCATGTGTGTTTGCCAAGTTGTCTGTGAACAATGCCTGAGAATGAAGGGTTTATTTGGAACAATCTAAGGTGTGTAAAACTGCTAAATCATGACAATTACTCTGAAACATGCAGCGTGATATTCATCTAGTGGACTTCGCCTCCATCCCATGAAGCACGTTTGATGATTCATGAACACAATCATTAGGTTTGCTTCTAGCTTTCCCGGCGGTACAGTTCTTTCTCCTTTTTAAACCAAATGTGAGTCAGGAGTTTTAACTCGACAAATCTTTAGAAACAAATAATTGTGGACGTTTTCATTTATTTTTCCCAAAAAGAATAGCTCCGGTACATTTAAACAATTCCGTTTCTATCCATGGGAAAATATTAACTTTTTTAGTTCCTAATGGATGAAGAGATAAGAACGTGTTAAGTTTCCACTTAGGAACGAGGAACTTTTAAAGTTTCCACTTAGGAACGTGAAAAGTATAAATTTTTGTGCGCTGCCTATAGTGTATTTTAAATGGAAAACGTAACTCTAGTGGCCGAGTGCATGTTCCATCTTTAGGACTTGAAACAGGTGTTGTTAATAACCTGCATAGGTTATGTTGCTTCCCCGTGTGGCCTTTTGATAAAACTCTCCGAATTTCGTAAATCACATACATTTGCATGGTAATGTTACAACAAGCACTATCTACTTGTGTAACTTAATGTAACGTATGAAAATTTGCAACAATTGTGTAAATTACACATAGGAGGTGGAGTAACGTACACACAAACTAAGTTACTCAGAGTTTTTTTTTTACCAGTTGCATCATTTGTATGAACTGATGTTGGGTTGAGCCATGAACGGGCTCAGTGACCGAATGAGTGTGGCTGATGTTGGTAAGCTGCCCTCCAGCATAGTAGGATACCTGAAGGTTAAGCTGGGTCAGCACACTTGATATGCAAAAGTCATGTTTGGGAAATGGAGGAAGCGCCTCTGGTCCTTGGCTGTTGAGCATTGACGAGCAGGTGTATCCACTCTTAGGAATGTGAAGTGATGGGTCACTGAAAGGTCCTCGAACTTTGCCTTTTAGAGGGAGTTTAGTTTCAAGTTCTGTAGTTAACTTGTATTAAGTGAAATCTATCTGCTGCTTCAGCAGGTTTTTCCTGCTTTGGGTTATTATGGCACACAATTAATTTACCCTATAATTTGCAAAAGGCCCCTGAATCTCCTTTCAACAAAAAAGTCTTCAGTTTAAATGGTGCGATATCACATGCATACTTGACAGCTCTTGGCCCACATTATTATTGAAATAGGTGGTGTGGTACACTCCACAGGGATATGTGAACCTAAAGCCAGGTGATGCAGACTGTCCAATTACGTAGACGGGCATGGTCTCATTTGTCTTGTGACCAACCTCATTCTCATAATGTCTGCCTCCACCAGGATTCTGGTGCTCAATATCAATTTAGTATTACAAGATATTGGGGGTCATTACAGCCCTGGCGGACGGTGTTAAAGCTGCGGTAATACCGCAAACAGGCCGGCGGACAAAAAAAGGTACAGACAAGCAGCGCAGCGGTCACCGCCAACAGACAGGCGGAAGACAAAGTACCGCCCACAGTATCACAACCCACCAATCCGCCACCTTTTCCGGGGCGGATTCACCGTGGATAAAAACATGGCGGAAACAGCTCTTACAATGGGAAAACGCTCACCTCAACACACTCCACGAGGAAGGAGGCCACCATGGAGCCGGAACTACAAATACTCCCTGCGCTTGTCTTCCTGCTCCTCTACGAACACCTGCAACGTAGGCGCCGAAGACAACGGTGAGTACTGCACCTACGACATAGGGGATGGGGGAGGCAAAAGTCAGGGACACACACATGTAACACCCCCACCCCCAACCCGACCCTCACCCACTACAACACACACACCAATGCATTTCCAAACAGCACAGTAACAACCCACAACCCCCCCGGAAGAATGCAAAGACAAAAGGAAATCAGTTCAAACATTGTAATGTATCATAATACAGTAACCAAATATATACGGATATATATAAACTTTCTAAAAATCATACATCACGATTAGTACTGCAGGTATGCACATATCAATGGCCGTGAACTACTGGGCCCACAATGCATGGGCGAGGCCCACACTAGATACCTGTCCACAAACGGAGAGAACACTGCAGGGGCATCAGATAGAAATACAACAGGCACCTCAGGGGGAAGGGAAGTGGGGGGCACCTCAGCCAGATTACAGCACCACGCCAGATCCACAACGGGGCTCCATGCCCATTGATGTATCCTGGGGAGTGCAAAGCCACAGTCTCTCAAGTCTCTACAGTGGGTGGTTTGCCCACTGCTTTATCCTGGGGAGTGCAAAGCCACAGTCTCTCAAGTGGGTGGTTTGCCCACTGCTTTATCCTGGGGAGTGCAAAGCCACAGTCTCTCAAGTCTATACAGTGGGTGGTTTGCCCATTGCTTTATCCTGGGGAGTGCAAAGCCACAGTCTCTCAAGTCACTCCAGTGGGTGGTTTGCCCACTGCTTTATCCTGGGGAGTGCAAAGCCACAGTCTCTCAAGTGGATAACAGTCTCCACTGGTTCTGGAGGGGGACTGGTGCCCAGAGTGCTTCATCCTGTGAAGAACAGACAGAGTGGATGCAGGTCTCCACTGGTTCTGGAGGGGGACTGGTCTCCACTGGTTCTGGAGGGGGACTGGTGCCCAGAGTGCTTCATCCTGTGAAGGACAGACAGAGTGGATGCAGGTCTCCACTGGTTCTGGAGGGGGAATGGTGCCCAGAGTGCATCACGCTCTCCGTGACGGTCCCAGTTCCGTCACTGTCCCAGCTGCACATGGGCTAACGATGCTTGATTTGGCGGTCTTTGCCCTGTTCAGCGGTCTTCACCGTGGCGGTCTTTGCCCTGTTCAGCGGTGCTTGCCTTTGCTGTCTCTGCCCTGTTCAGCGGTCCTTGCCTTTGCTGTCTCTGACCTGTGCAGCGGTGTGTGGCATGACGGTCCCTCAGTGCCCAGCGGGGCTGTGGCTGCCGGGGCCCTCCAGGGCACTGACGCTGGCGGTGGTCTCCGGACCGTGACGATACTGCTGCCCTCCAGGGCACTGACTCTGGCGGTGGTCTCCGGACCAGTGACGATACTGCTGCCCTCCAGGGCACTGACTCTGGCAGTGGTCTCCGGACCAGTGACGATACTGCTGCCCCCCAGGGCACTGATTCAGGCGGTGGTCTCCGGACCAGTGACGATACTGCTGCCCTCCAGGGCACTGACTCTGGTGGTGGTTTCCGGACGAGTGACGATAGTGCTGGCGGTGGCGTCCCGGCCGGCGGGGAGGATGGCGGTCTTCTCGGCTGTGCTGCTCTTACCACACTTTGGAGACTTCTTCTGCCCCTTCACCACCTTGGGAGGAGTCACAGCTGACTCGGCACTCCCCCCGGGACCCTTGTGAGCTGTTTTGCCGCCAGGAGTTTTCACCCTCTCCCGTCGGGCACTTTCCAACTTAAGGTGCTTTACAGGATGTGGACTGGCAGTGCTTTGGCTCCGTGTCACACTGGCTGCCCTGGTGGCCGGTGCACTCCACAGACCTTTAACACGCACCACTGGTACCGGACTTTTTTTGGCTGAAGTGCTACTATGGGACCTATGAATTGGAGGGGTGGGGGTGTTGGGAAAGAGGTCAACGTTGCTGAGGAAGAGTTTCTTAGGAACACTGGGATGGGTAGCTGGAGGGGGTCTGGGAGTGGAAGAAGAGGAGGTGGTTGTAGGAGGTGTAACTTTAAGTGATTTGGGTGCAGGTGCAGGTACTGGAGGCTGTCGTGAGGTGGATGGATGTTGGGTGTGTGGGTGCCCGCGTTTGTGTACTTTGGGAGGGGGCGTCACAGACACACTGGGAGTGGACACAGGGGACGTGTAAATGGTAGTGGGGGTGGTGAGTGCAGGTGAGCGGGGTGTGGTGCTGGGTGTTCTGGTGCGAGTCCTAGTGCCTGTAGATGTAGTGCATGCAGGTGAGAGTGTAGACGACACTGGGAGGGAGGAGGGAGACGACGAGGAGGGGGACACAGTGGAGGCAGTGGATGTTGCTGTGTCTGTATGTGGGTGATGCTTGTGTGAGTGCCTGTGGGATGTGTGGTGCCTATGTTTGCCTGAGCTACTTTTGTGTGTTGAGGTGTGTGCATGCTTTGCTGATGGTGTGCTTGGGATAGGCTGGGGTACAGGGGATTGGGTCTGGGTGGAGGAAGTTGGAGGGGGAAGGCTAGAGACAGGGACAATGGCTGCCATCAGTGCTGAGGCCAGAGATTGCTGGGTTTGATGATGGGCAGCCTGACCAGAATGAATGCCCTCCAGGAATGCATTAGTGTGTTGCAACTCCTTTTCTACACCCTGGATGGCATTCACAAAGGTAGACTGCCCAACAGTGAGTGACCTGAGGGCAGCAGGGGTGACAGGGGCAGGGGCTGAGGTGCCTGGGGCGAAGGTGATGCCCACCCTCCTGGGTGAGCGGGCACGGAGCGAAGGCTGAGGGGCTGCTGGGAGGGCGGTGCTGGTAGGGGAGGTGGCTGCTGTACCTGTAGAAGTGGGGGGCACAGATGGTGCCCCCACCACAAGGGAGCTCCCATCGCTGGGCGAGTCCGTGTCGCTGTTTGCTGATCCTGTGACCAACGTGAAGCTCCCCTCGCCCTCCGTCCCACTGCTGTATTCCGAGTCTGTGGTGTGGCCCTCCATGGCCATGTGGGATGCAGCTCCCTCGTGCTCTGGTGCCACTGTACCTCCGCCTGATGATGCTGATGCACAAACGAACAGGGAGAGCACAAAAAGGGGGGGGGGGGTACGACAGAAGAAAGACAGGTTGAGTGCATGGATTACCGCTACCGTTGGTGGACAATACAGACACAGCAGCCCCCTGCACTACGCCGTGCTCTTGGCCTCTACAGATGCAATTCCTGGGATATGGCCTACATGGCTATGAGTGTCATCTATCCACATAGATGACACAGGGGCATGTATACCTGTACTTGGCACTCTACAGAGGTGGGTGGGATGGCGGGCCACATGGCCATGCCTTACGAAGGGGCCTAGCCTACGTAACTCGCCCTGGGCTAGGGAAACCCACAGCCCTCCTCCCCCACCCAGAGCCCTCCACTGCGTGCAAACTCCGCAGAATGAGAGTGTACTCACCCCATTGTGTCTGCTGTGATGCCCTCAAGCGCCCATCCAACTCAGGGTAGGCCACCGCCAGGATCCGGAACATCAGGGGGGTCATGGTGCAACGGGCACCCCTCCCACGTTGAGAGGCCATCCCCAGCTGAGCCTCCGCCGTCTTGCTCCAGCGGCGAATGTCCTCCCATCTTTTACGACAGTGGGTGCCCCGTCTCTGGTGGACCCCCAGGGTCCGGACGTCCTTGGCGATGGCACGCCAAATGTCCTTCTTCTGGTGGGCGCTGACCTACATGACATGTACAGGGGAAGAAGAGAAGTCATTAGCAACTGCACCGTCGAAGTGAGTGGCCCCCATCCCTACCCTTGCCATGTGGCACATGCATTCACACTCATTCATGGTCGCAGAACTCTGCCCCTTTCCTACTGACATCCAGCCCTCTCCACCCAGCATAGCCCATACAACGTGCTCCCTGTGTACTTACCTGTTGGTCTGGAGGACCGTAGAGTAGCGTGTACTGGGGGAGGACCCCGTCCACGAGCTTCTCCAACTCCTGAGCAGTGAAGGCAGGGGCCCTTTCCCCAGACGCAGCAGCCATTGTCTCTTCCAGACCGAGGTCACAGCAGCACTTGCAGTGTAGGTGCTCTCCTGTCGAAGATCAGGTAGCGAGTGATTGAACAGATAGAAAATGGCGGTGACGTCCGCGGCGGTGACGTCCGCAGCAGTGCGTATCATCACCGCCGGCGCACTTCATCATTGGCTCCTGGGACCCATAGGTTCCAATGTTAACCAATGCAGCATTGCGCCGCGGTCTACGACCGCCTACCGCGATGGTGTACAACGCCAGCGCAGTTACCTCACATCCCATTGTCCCAGTTTAGAGGTCAGGCAGCCGCCATTTCAGGGGCCCACATGGCTTCATTTACTACTGCGTCACACATACCTAGGCCTACACTCAACACACATACAGGAAGAGTTTTGTATTTGGTGTCGTGTTCTGTGTAGCTGTGGGTACATACCTGAGAATTTGTTGACTCTGTGGTCGCTGTTGTCCTTCTTAGGCACCGTCCGCTGGGACATTTGAGGAGATGGCGGAATCCTCGGATGTACCGACCGCTGGTGGACCTGTTAACAATGGAGGAGCGACATTTGATCATCACCTACAGGTTTGACCGTGCCACAATCCAGGAACTGTGTACCCAGTTCGAGCCAGACCTGATCTCACCAATCCACCATCCCACAGGAATACCTCCTGAAGTGCAGGTGCTATCAGTGCTCCATTTCCTTGCAAGTGGATCATTTCAAACAACAGTGGCCTTAGCATCAGGGATGTCCCAGCCTATGTTTTCCAACGTGTTGTCCAGAGTGTTGTCTGCCCTGCTGAAACACGTGAGGAGCTACATCGTTTTCCCTCAGGTGGAGGATTTGGCTACAGTTAAAGGTGACTTCTATGCCCTGGGACATATCCCCAATATCATAGGTGCTATTGATGGCACCCATGTAGCTCTGGTCCCCCCCCCACAGGAGTGAACAGGTGTACAGGAACCGGAAGAGTTATCATTCGATGAATGTACAGATGGCATGTTTGGCAGACCAGTACATCTCCCAGGTAAATGCTATGTTCCCTGGCTCTGTGCATGACGCCTACATCCTGCGGAATAGCAGCATCCCGTATGTGATGGGACAACTCCAGAGGCACCGTGTGTGGCTATTAGGGGACTCTGGTTACCCCAACCTGTCATGGCTATTGACCCCAGTGAGGAATACCAGGACCAGGGCAGAGGAACACTACAATGAGGCCCATGGGCGGGCTAGGAGGGTGATCGAACGCACCTTCGGCCTCCTGAAGGCCAGGTTCAGGTGCCTCCATATGACAGGTGGTTCCCTATTCTACTCACCAAGGAAGGTGTGCCAGATCATCATCGCCTGCTCGATGCTTCACAATCTTGCTTTGCGACGCCAGGTGCCTTTTCTGCAGGAGGATGGTCCAGATGACGGTGTTGTGGCAGCTGTGGAGCCTGTGGACAGTGATGAGGAGGAAGCTGAGGAAGAAGACATAGACAACAGCGAGTCAGTCATACAGCAATATTTCCAGTGACACACAGGTGAGAACAATTTTTTTACTATTACATTCACTGTCACACTTCTACCTCTATCCTGTCTGTCAATTAGAAGCAGCATTTGGTAACTGAGTTTTACATTTCCATTACGGTTTCACAGGTGTGGTTACCAACGTGTGTCATCTGCTTGCATCCTTCATGGACTTGTGATGTGTGATATAGGTATGTTGGCATTACATTTGAAAACGCATTTTGTCACTGTCATTGCTAATACACATTTTCAAAATCACAGACTGACTCCAGATTGTTTTGTGGTTCAAGGGTGTTTATTGAAGTGCTAATTATTGGAGGGGGTGGCAAAATGTGATGGGTGATGGTGGAGGAATGTCCATGGCAGAGTCCAGTCTATTAGTCTCACAGGTGCACTACCCATATGGGCATAGGAAGTGGAGCTGGGGCAGTTCCAATCTGGACAGGGTAACAAAGTGGGACGACAATCAGGGTGGTCTCATTTCCTGGCGGGGGTCTTGCCATCTTGCTCTGTCCTGTTCCTGGATCTCAGGGACCACTTGCGGGGTGGTTGTCCGTCTGCAGGGGGTGGGTTGCTGGTGTGGTGGTCCTGTGGCGGGGCGTCCTGTCCACTAGCGCCGGCGGAGGTGGTGGGCAGTTCATGGTCCAGGCTAGTGTCAGGGGCCCCTTGGAGTACCACAGTGTCCCTCATGGTCTTTTGTATGTCCTTCAGCACCCCTACGATGGTGCCCAGGGTGGAGCTGATGGTTCTGAGCTCCTCCCTGAACCCCAAATACTGTTCGTCCTGCAGGCGCTGGGTCTCCTGAAACTTGGCCAGGACCGTAGCCATCGTCTCCTGGGAGTGGTGGTATGCTCCCATGATGGAGGAGAGGGCCTCGTGGAGAGTGGGTTCCCTTGGCCTGTCCACCCCTGTCGCACAGCAGCCCTCCCAGTTCCCCTGTGTTCCTGGGCCTCCGTCCCTAGGACTGTGTGCCCACTACCACTGCCTCCAGGTCCCTGTTGTTGTTGGGGTGGTGGGCTATCCTGGGTTCCCTGTAGTGGTGGACACACAGCTGATTGACTTGTCCTGGGGATGGAGGTATGGGCCCGCTGGGTGGGTGCTGTGCTGGTGTTACCAGAGGGTGGAAGGTCAGTGTTGGGCTGTGCCTGTGCAAGGGGAACCGACTGTCCCGAGGCCCACGATGGTCCGGGCTGGTCATCTGGATCCAGTTGGCCAGAGCTGCTGTCGTCACTGTGGGCCTCTTCTGTGGGTGGAGTGGAGATGTCTGGACCCTCCTGTGTGGTGACATTACGTAGTGGTCCTGCAGGGGTATAAGAGCATGATTATTGCATGTGTGTGTGTCATGGTGTGCAATGGGTGGGTGTGCGTGTACCCCAGTGCAAGCATTCCTGTGTGGGGGCTTGTGTGATGATGGTTGGGGGGGTGTTATGGGTATGTGCAGTGAGCATGCTTTAGTGATGGGTGTCCATGCTTAGTTGTGTCATGCAGGGCTTGGTGTTGGGATGTGTGGTTTGTGTTATTAGTACATTAGTGAGGAGTTGGAGTGATAGGGGAGGGGGTGGGGGTGGTAGTGTGTGATACCATGCAGGTAGGGTGGGGGATATGATAGTTAAGATTTGACTTACCAGTGTCCATTCCTCCACCGACTCCTCCGAGGCCCTCTGGATGCCTGATAGTCAAGACCTGCTCCTCCCATGTTGGTAGTTGTGGGGGAGGAGGTGGGGGTGCGCTGCCAGTCCGCTGAATCGCAATGTTGTGCCTGGAGACCACTGAACGCACCTTCCCCCTTAGGTCGTTCCACCTCTTCCTGATGTCCTCCCGATTTGTTGGATGCTGTCCCACAGCGTTGACCCTGTCGATGATTCTTCGCCATAGCTCCATCTTCCTGGCTATGGAGGTGTGCTGCACCTGTGATCCAAATAGCTGTGGCTCTACCCATACGATTTCCTCCACCATGACCCTGAGCTCCTCCTCGGAAAACCTGGGGTGTCTTTGGCGTGACATGGGGTGGTGTAGGTGATGTGTGGGGTGGTGTATGTGTTGATGAGTGTGGTGATGTGTGGTGGTGTGGGGTGTTTTGAGCGTGGATGTTGTATGGGTGATGGTGTTGTGTGCCTCTGTGTGGTGGGGTTGTCTATTGCTGTGGTCTCTGTCTGTCGCCTTCGTCTATAGTTTTTGGTCGTTGGGGTTTGTGGGTGATGTGGGTGTGTGTTTTATATTGTGTTGGGTGTGTGGGAGTGTTGTTTGTATGTGTATCAGGTGTGTGTATTTTGAATTGTCCAATGTGGCGGTGTTTTGGAGATGTGTGTGTATTTTGAGCGCGGCGGTGTGTACCGCCAATGGAATACTGCGGTTGAAAGACCGCCGCGTGGATTCGTGGGTTGTGATAGCATGGGCGTGTTTCTGTTGGCGTGACGGTGGCGGAATTGTTTTCACCAGTTTATCAGTGACTTTTGTTGTGGCGGACTTGTGTGGGTGTCTGAATTTCGGCAGATTCCGTGCTGTGGGTGGCGGAATTCCGCGGCCGCGGCGGTGTATTGGCGGTCTTCTGCACGGCAGTAAGCGGCTTTTACCGCCAATGTTGTAATGACCCCCATTGTGTGGTAACACTACCACGCATGTAGGTTTACATATAGGTGGTGTGAGTGTGGCTTTGGAGTGTCTGTGTCGTATGGTCTCTAACTTTTCTGCTGGGATATGACGGATTCAGAGTGACCACTTTAACCCCAAGGAGATGTTCAAATAGGTCCTCTCACTGAGAAAGACAATGTTCAAGGCAATCCTTTACCCACCCAGGCTATCAAGGGTGCAAGGCATGACTTTTCTAATCACACTCTATCCAGACTTTACAGCTTGGCAAAATAAACTATATAGCCTGACTTGACAGATGCTTGTTTTACAGAATATGGTCCTTTGATTTCTAATTGTTAAAATGCTAAGAGTTTCCTCCCCCCAAATAAAGCCATTGAGTTATCTATTTTTCTGCATACAATGTATGTTTCTTTTGTCATATATAACATTTTTCAAATACATTTTTTGTTATTTTGGCCTAAAGTGGTGATAGTACTGGCACTCATGATTTTCAAATAATGTGAATTGTTTGGCATTGCATAAAAAGTAGTTAAAGAGAAGCTGTTTTATCGTAATAAATGAAAACTTTCTTTTCCATGATTACTGGTTTGACTTCAGGTTATGCTGCAGCACCAAGACAGTTGTCTTACACATTGTAAATGATGCCATCTTGAACACAGGCGGAGATGACTGCTCATATTGCTGGACCTCACAGCTCCCTTCAACACAATTGACTCTCCTATCCTCACATGCACCCTCGAGTCTTGAATGGGATTCACCTGCAATGTTCTTCACTGGTTCTCCTCCTATCTTTCCAACCGACACCTGTTTGTTCACATAGACACCCCCCATCCACAATAGATCCCCTATTACCTGTGGGATTTCCCAGGGTTCCATACCGTCTCCTGTCATCTTCAACATTTACATGGAGCCGCTTGGTGCTCTACTCGAAGGTCTCCTCTGCTTTTGACAGCCATCGCCTCAAACACAGCTTGCACACCATTCAGACCTGGGTGTCCAGTGCCTACCTGAAGTTCAACATAACTGAAATAGAATTTCTGTTATTTGCCAGGAACAAACAAAATACAGTATAAACCTGGCTTAATGACAAGAACTTTGATGGCTACGAACCCCTAATTTAAAAAAAATCCCAAGTCACTTGAATTCACCAGAACACCAACCTCACCCTCAAGTAGCATATTGCCAAAAAGCATAATGGCAGCCAGGTACCACCTGTCTCTTCTAAAGAAAGTCAAACAATTTCTTTCAGAAAGCAACATCCATACTGACGTTCAAGAATGCATACTCTGACATCTGGATAGCAGTAATTCCCTACTCCATAGACTCTCAGACTCCACAATGGCACCACTTAGTAGCATCCTACATGCTTCAGCACATCTCGTCCAGGTCCTGAAGAAATATTATCACATCATGATGGAACTTCATTGGCTCCCTTTGCCAGTCCGCACAATTTTCAAAACCAGCTGCATCATTTACCAAGCCATTAAGACCAGCCCCCGGCTTATCTTGCAGACTAGCTTAATATCTCTGGTGGCTCTCGGTACACCTACAGCCATGGCACCAACAGACAGCATACTAAAAGTTGTAAAAAAGACTGCTGTCACTTTCCATCTATGCACCCAGGGTATAGAACAAATCCCCGTACCTATCAGAACCGCCCCAACCCCACTCCAATTAAGGAAAGAATTGAAAACTCACATCTTTAAAGAGAATACTACAACACAGTGCAGTAGTAGTCCACAACCAAGCTTCGTCTCCTATTGGTCGTGGACTTTCTGCTTCTCTTTGACCATAAACAGTGCTCCGCTGCCTTTCGGCTAGTTCTGCACTATAGATATATAATGTACGTGTATGACAACAGAAACCTTATATTTTCTTAACTACTTTCTGCAAATCCGCAGGTGTAATTAAAACATGTTAGCAAGTATGTGATCGTTTTTGTATTGATGATCAGTTTACATTTATACTTTTTATTAATTCTTTTGAATTTGTGAATGTTCCCTTGCCTTTTGTTTCTTAAAGATCCCTAACAAAAACTCAGAAATATTGCTTTTTCCTGGTTTATATGAACAGAATGCTATGAACGCTGTAATTCATTTACTTTGACATTCGTAAATCAAGGGAACTCCAAAAAGTGCCATTCCCTAACGCCAAACCTGGAAATTGTTCACAGTAACCGGTCACAGAGACCCACGAATAAGCAAGGCAAAAGGAAATTATGAAGTGAACATGAATGAATAAGCTACCCTCCTGTGCCACCAAATTTTTAAGAGCGTGGTTCTATTAAATAATTAACTGTGTATTCTTAGAAGGTATGAAAAATATTATTATTGAAATTAAAAATATAGGGCCAGGTGTATGAAAGCATTTTGCATTTGCAAACGGTGCGAATGCCCGTTTGTCAATGCAAAATGCCATTTCAGAATGTATGAAATACATTCTGAACGCAATTTTAAGGAATCGCTAAAATAGAGATTCCTTAAAATTGTGACCCTGTTTAGAGAGTCGCAAATTGCGACTCTCTAACTTAGAAATCGCAAATAAGGATTCCTTATTTGCGATTCCTTAGCACATGTGTGAAGCAATTCCTAAATGCGATTTGGGCATTTAGGAATCGCTAATTACCACCAAGTTGAACTTGGTGGTAACCATGTGCAAAATGTAAAAATGCATTTTTAAATTGTACATGTAAAGCACACATACCCTTTTGGCATGTGTGCACCTTACATGTCCCATAAAACAATTTTGGGGTGCAGCAGAGGGGGCCTTGAGCCCCCAGCACCCTGGGGTTTTGCATTTCCAAAATTGTGATTTCTGGTTCAGAAATCGCAATATTGGAAATGCAAAAAAATCGCAGATATGGTTCAACAGTCCCATAGGTGTGAATGGGGCCGCTATCGCAATTTGCAATTCGGTAATAGCATTTGCGATTTTTAAGAAATCGCTATTACCGATTCGCAAATGTGATACATGGCACTTTGCGAGTCAGAAATAGCGATTCCTCAAAAGTCGCTATTTCCGAATCGCAAATGGCCTTGATGGTACATCTGGCCCTTGGTGATCTAAAAAGACCGTATTTAAACATTATATTGTATTTAGCATTATGTTTAATTGGAAACTTAATTAAAGGTACCCAGTGATTTTATTTAAGGCATAGGATGAATATTAAATTATAACTCTCCCCAACCTCCTAAAATGAATTTGGCACATAACGTTAAACTAATTCGTTTTCAACACTGTACATAATTCAAGAACGTTTTGTGAACTCGTGTACACGCGAAGACCTGCACCTTGCCACACAATGTATCAGTTACCAGATAACCAGAGGCACTGCTGTCATTAGTGCAGCAGATGCCGTGGCACTATGGCACACAGATCGAATGGTGCAAATGAAGGACAATTATGGCTCTATTTTACTACCCATCCAGGATTCGGGGGGGTACATTTTCCTTGCTTGCATTAGTGCCCATGGCATGTATGCTACACCAATGCACAACTCCATGTCATTAGGGCTGACATGTACAAATCAATTTTTATCTTCTATTGATTTATGTCATGTAAAACATTAGCACAATGGGATAGATGTACGAAGCATTTTACTGGTCGCAAACAGCCCATCAGGCCGTTTGTGACCTGTAAAATGCTTTCTGCCATGTACAAAAGGCAAAATAAGACTCAGTAACTTTTTACCGAAATGCATTTTGCTTTTGAAACTGGTATTAAGAAGGGGCGTCTTTAGGGCGTCCTTTCTTAATACTGAATCGCACTGGTATGTATGAATGTTTTGTGACCGGAATGCAGTCTCAAAACATTCGCAGATTGCCACCAGTTTTATATTGGTGGTAAGCTATTCGCAAACGGGAAGGGGTTCCCAAGGGATCCCTTCCCCTTTGTGATTGGAAGTGCCAACATTTTTTCAGCACGGGCAGTGGTCTTCCAAGGACTTAAAAAATTACTTTGAAAAGCATCCCGTTTTCCTTTAAGGACAACGGGCTGCATTGAAAATAAAATGCTTTATTGAAAAAGCAGTCACAGACATGGGTGGTCTGCTGACCCCAGCAAGCCACCATCCCTGGGAGTGTCGGCCATTTCCAGTTGGTCGCTATTTGTGACCTGCCTCAGGAATATTAATGAGGCAGGTCCATTGCAACCATTTGAGAATCACAAACAGTGTCTCAGACACTGTTGTACATCAGATTTTGTGCCTCGCAATTTGCGAGACGCTAAAAATCAAAATTTGCATGTCGCAAATCTGACAGTCATACATCTGGCCCAATATTTTCGATGAAAGTGCACTTAAACTACAACTTCTGAAAAGCATCAAATTACTAAGTGAAAGCTCAGGACTGGAGTATGGTGTTCCCAATGGCATCAATTTATCTTGATAGCCTTAAGTAAGATCTACCTACATTCAGAGTAAGAAACATCAGGTTCTTACATGGACGTTTTGGACTGGCACAAGTTACACAGAATGGCCTATGAATCTTCTTCATTACCAGAGTTAGCTTCCCATCTATTTTCAGAATCATAGCTCAGCTCTCTGACAGAGGCCTCACAAAGGAAGTCTGTAACAGAGAGCAGACAGAGCACCTTTCCTACCATGATCTGATTTAGAAAATGGGACTTCACCTACCCAGATATGTGCCTTTTTAGGACAAAAGAGGTTCTAGTAATTTGCAATGCAATGAGATATTGATGTTTCTTAATATATCCATCATGCCCTTTTTTCAATGAGATGAGATGTCGTTTTACTATGTACCATAAATGTATGAATTTTGGATTCTGAAGACATTAAGCACCACCACGAGACAAGGGTACATGCCTGTTTCAAATTTGCGTGGTACATAAACAAAAACAGTTCTGTTGGATAAAAGTTTGTAACCAATCACGAAAATCAATAGTGGCACAAATGCTTGTAAGGATTACTCAGACATGGAAATGAAAATAAAGTATTTAGGGCTGAACAAAACAATTATTTGGTAAATCCTATACATTTATAGCAACTAAATAACAATGAATCATATAATCAGACAATCAGGTGCTCCATATGTGCTGGGTGAAAAAGGGTTTGTGCAGTGCATCAAAGAAACTTGACTGTACATACACATAAAACAAGACAATTCAGATTATTTTGTAGGCTTGCCCGATGTGTCCAAAGTTAAAGTCTGTCATAAATTGGCTAATTATCATCTGTAGTGATATTTGTATTTTGACCACTGACTTTGCGTTGCACCACTTTGAACTTTGCTTAGCTGTCCACCGTCACATTAGTGATCACCAGTTACAGATTCCATTTTGTATTCATCTTAGCCTTGGCTTTACTGCCACGTTAAAGGTACGAGTAGTTTTCCGTACAAAATATGTTATGCAAAGTGTTTTCTATTTTGCGTGTTCTTTACTCATTTCTCACCGAAGAGCTAGGACATAACAAGGAGGAGCCAGTCAGCATGATAAGGATGTACTAGACTGAAGTTTATGGTACAGCAGGGAATGGCTTAGGCTTGGGAGAGACACCTTGGGAAACTGGCCAGTTCCAATCTGTTTCTTTCATCCCTAACCCAAAATAGCCAGCATTTTTTTAGTACTTCTTGTGCAGCTGGAGGGGTTTTACCAGAAAGCCCTTTCCTCGTTTGTTTAAGAGGTATAAGAGAACCAGGTCGACAGTGGGCGATTCAGAGACCTCAATCAGGATTTTAGACGTCGAATGCCTGATATATTTCCCGTGAGGGTAGAGTTCTCTCTTTCTCGTCTCAGTCGAATGGGTCATCGGCATGCTGTCAGGAGAAAGATGAAGCACCAGATAGACCCTACAGTGATGCATTTTTATTAATTATTTGCTTTGCATTGTGTATGAATATGTATACATATATCAATATAAGTATCTGTATCCTTGCATGTATATATTTGCTGTTTATAGATTGAAGATTCTGTGTACATGGTTTTACTTCATTGTTGTACATTTAAAAGGTACACTTTTGGCTATACAGGCCTTCCTTCACGAGCCTTGCAAAAAGATTTAATAAATGTCTTCTTCAGATTAAGAAGTGTATTCCAGAGAATCTTTTCAACTCCTTTCAGTGTGTGTATTTTGGCTCAGTCAGCACTAAAGCAAAACATCATCTGTCCTTGAATGCCCAAAGTGTGGAGTTACAGTGCAAGCAGTATCTAAAACCATCAACGTTTCGACCCTCTCATGAAGCATGTGCTTCCATTACATCTAACTAGGTCTTCATCAAAAGCTGGAAATGGAACAGCACGTGTGTTAAAGAATAAAATGTCAGGCCTCTACAAGAGTGATTGGTTTATGTACTACATCATACCCAGGTTCTGAGAAACATGGGGTTTCACCATGGATGTTTAATGCTTCAAATTTAAGCAAGCCAATAAAACAGGAAAATAAATAAAATCCAAATAATAACAATAATAACTTGACATCAGGCGGTGATGAAGTGAGGAATTGTGAAAGAGGCAAAAGGATCAGACAAGTGTGAACATAAACAAACAGAAAGTTAGAAAAGTGGCAGACCAAACTGAGAGACAACTTTTGAAGAGGATGTTCATGCTGCTACAGTTGGGCTGTAGGTCCTTCATTGCTACACTGCTGCACCTTAACGCAGTTTGGAACATGCAAAGCAAAAGAATCAATTCTTAAGCAATAGGGCTACCAACCAATTGACCCTTACCTTCCCAAGGCAGTAAATATCAGTCCTGTAAAAAGAAAAAATATACAAAAACTTATAAATCAACAGCATTTGCATAGAGCAGAAAGCATTGATGAACATTTAGTTCAACTGAAGTTGAACTCCATCACATCCATCCTTGAGATATGTATATATATTTGATGACATTGTGAACAGCAGATCATAGTCTAGTCTCCAGCAGTGACCTTGAAAGAGCCCAATTGTGTCTTGGGTCCAGGAACACTTTCCTACATGTTGCTTTAGCATCAAAGGGTTCCTGAGAATGATTCTTTCTGTGCCTGGCCACCTGTAGCTATCCTTAGCTGTGTGAGTTATATTTATTGCCTGGATGTGGATTTTAGAGTATAGAATACCTGCCCTATTGATTTGTGGATACTAAGCAGATGAAACCAGTGTAGTTGTCCACTACATATCATCATCATCATCATCATCATATCAGTTTTTTTCGAGCCAAAAGCAGATCATAAAAGCACAATACAAATACAGATTCCATAAAATCAATTAATGCACATTAGTTATATAGATCTCTACAACTTTTAATTGCCCAGATTCCTCTCGAATCGGACCAAGGAGCTGCTCAAAGACTATACAGAGTAATAAAAGTAATACCTGCATCTTTTGTTCCCACAGTATCTTATATTTTTGTAGAGAGGAAGGAGCAGATCCTAACACTCATAAAATATCTGTGCAAATAAATTGAGAACAATAACATTTACAAAAGGAGAATAGGGTTACCATCACATAGCAATACATACAAATAAAAATACAGCTAAATTTGCATATAAATAAAGATCCAGAACAAGAAGGGTTGACTTTATACATAGGCAGTTAAAGAGTTACTTAAATATGTAAAATAACATTACCTCACATTTATGCTCAGCCTAGTGCTCCATGTCAACACAAGCACGGATACACTTAAACCTCCAAAACCATACACCCTGGAGGTATCTTGCAACAAGAAAGAAAGACCACTGACCTTGTGGTATCAGACAAGGGGGTCCTGAGGGCACCCAAATGTCTCCTCATACCCAATGACCTACATAGTGGCAATAACCATTTTCTTCTCTGAGGGCCATATGCAGGACAAAAAAAAACAATAAATAGGCTACTTATTCAGATGTACCCTTACACGCTGGGCATTCCGTGGCATTGCATTTTACATTTTCCTAATTCTCACAGAATTCCATAGTAGAAAAAGTCTGGTATCTAAATTGTAGATAAAGTTTCGGAGCCAGAGGCGGTGTGATCTCATCAATTGTCTCCTCATAGCTTGGAAACATTTTAAAATTCATAAAATCAAGGGACAGAGTGCCTCTACTGTTGCACACAAGACTGAGACCTACTTTCTGCCAATATGCTGCTTTAATAGCCATTTTTGTGGTGGAAACAATATTTCCCGGGTTGGCCCAAATCTCTTCAAACCCTAGTTTTTTAAGCACCATTCTTACATGTTCAAACCACTGTAAGTTTTGAACTCTAGGAAGAGGCAAAATATCTTCAAGGGATTCCCTATAGCAGGGTTCTGCAAAGTCGGTCCTGGAGAGCCGGGTCCATGCCAGATTTTTAGCATATCCACATTTAGAAAACTGTAGATTTCTGAAACACCTTTTTTTTCTAAATGTGGATATGCTAAAAATCTGGCATGGACCCGGCTCTCCAGGACCGACTTTGCAGAACCCTGCCCTATAGGATTCAACATTGGAGATGACCATATCCTATGCCGATAACGCAAAGGCTGAAGTACAATTTTCCACAAGATTTTCTTGACTGCCAAATCAATAAATAACGGGGTCAAGGGCATACTTTTTGGAGGACCAAACAATAGTCTAATAAATCTGTTTTCCGCAATTGATAAATTATTGCAATTACCATGGCCCCCGTAGCTCAGCTCCATAATGGGTGGCTCCTAGAGATTTTACATTATATATTTCTATTGCAGATGCAACCTTCTTAGAAAAAGTTTATTGAGAGTCGCCAGTAATCTTGACATATAGAAAATCAATAAACATTCTGATTTTGTGGATCTGCATAGACCAGTCCATAGTAGGAGTTACTCTAATTCCCAAGTAAACCTGTTCTATTGCAACTGTGTCAACAAACAACTTACATTTATACCTCTTTCCAGGTGGAAGACCATGAATTTTATTTTGGAGCTATTCAATTCTAACCCCTGTTCGTTAAAGAAAAAGTTTGAGTCAGCCAACAACTGTTGGAGGCCTTTGAGTGATTTGGAGATTAGGAGAGTGTCATCCTCAAACAGCAGAGCAGGCACTCTCCTAGCCCCAGCCCGGGGTGCATCACTGTCACTGCGATCCAATCGATTCACCACATCATTTATAAACAAGGAAAATAAGGATGGTGATTAGAACACAACCCTGCCTTAGTACTTGCCTAATACTTATTGGAGAAGTGAGCTTCCCCTGGTCCTCCCACCAAACCCTAGCCTGGCTCCCTTCATGCAAATGTTCTAAAATCACCAATAGGTTGGGCGGGACACTCATCTTATTCAGTGTTGACCATAGCAAAGCCATAGGAACAAGATCAAAGGCTGCACGCAGGTCAACAAAGGCAACACTCTGTTGACTGCTACAGTCTGCCAATAAAGACAATTGAACAGAAAAGCCTTGTCAACCATGCCCACTCCACTCCTAAAGCCTGCCTGGAGCTCAGATAATACACTTTTCTTATCAATCCAATGTTGAAGATTGCCTTGAATATATCTGTTTTTGTCCCTGGTACAATTTTGAGTGATTTTGGAAGGCATGAAGTCATGCATGCACCAAGTCAACAGTCCTCTGTCCTGTGTTATGATATGACCCTCTGACCTCAAAAATCCAATTTAAGTGATTCCTACTGTATTGGACCATGCATGCCCTGCATCACCTTTATAGGAGCTCAGGTTCCTCTCTTGCAAATGTATGCAAGGGTCCTTGCTCCTGTAATCAATTGAGTCCATGTAGCCACCCTAACTTTTCGCTCTCTCCATTCAGACGATTTATTATGTTGATTCTGAACAATCTGCAATGGATTGAGCAGGTGCAATTTCCAATCACTTACTATCTCAGTTGAAGTGAGACCCTGTACTGTCTCTGTGAGTCCTCTTCCATTAAATGAAGACACCAAAAGATATGGTCTAGAAACATTGCATTGCTGCTCACATCTATTCACAGATACAAGGCTCTTAAAGCTTCAATTATCCACCTGTGGGGCAATAAACAGTCTTGTGAAGGGAAGGACTATGTAACAAAAAAAGTCCAGCTCACAAGAATTATGTCCTGCTTTTTAACATGACGCAAGGTTCTGATGTAGAACAGGAACCAGAGATGCACTCTGGCTGTCCCTGGGAATCTAGCAGCTGAGATGTCCCATTGTGACTGCAGCCAAAAAAAGCTTCAATGATTGTCTGAAAAAAGACTGCCTAGTCATGCATAACTTTGTGTTCTCTGTTGTTAGCTCATAAATAAAGATAACCTAGGGATACCACTCTTCTGCACCCATGCAATCTAGTAAGTTCAAGTTTATGCCCATCCTGATTCTCTAGAAGGACATATATTCAAATGTTTCTCTTGGGAGTTTAATTTTCATGGTCCTTTTTTGACTTACAGAGCAAGGATAACTCACATTTTGCATACTAAAATTCAGTTTTAAGCTTCATAGTTCAAGACCCCTTAGTGCTCCTTCATAGTGTGCCACTGTAGCCTAAATATGTGAGTCCAAATAATCATTTGTAACCCCTTGTATTCATTTATTTCTCCAGAGAAAGGTCCTATTTCATTATCCGGTCATGTCCCACTCAATGTAGTCACTTATGCAGTCTGAGAACTGTAGCAGTTGAAGCATATACTTCCTGGAGGTCATGAATTTTACAAATTCTCAACAAATTGTATTTTAAATAAAAGTCTCATAGAACAATTGAAATTCATAAAAAGGAACTAAAGAGGGTTGCACCAAAACAAAGTTGGAAAATGTAAATGTTCAAAAGAGTGTAAATATGATTAAAACTTTCAGGTGCATCTGAATCCAGAGATGTGACAAAAATGTTCATGATTCCACAATACCCAAACAAAAATCAACCTGCACATGACTTTTCAAATCCAAATCTAAACTTGTTTGGTAAGCAGTATTATGTGTAAAATGCTTGCATCCTATCTAAAAAGTAGGAAAACGCATGGAAAAGAATGAGGCTACCAAAACTTTAAAAGGTGATTTAGTTTAGACAGGCAAATATATTTTCAGCATATTTGCTAAGTGAGTGGAAACTTTCCTCCCTCAGATAGTACAGTTTCTGTTCACTGGACTGATCAAGCAGGAAAATATTTCCTCAACCTAGCAAATGATAAGTAAAACTCTAAAATTTGGAAGGGACGATTAGCCTATGACTCAAAGTCTTGCCTTCTGAAAATTTTGAGACTTTCAGTAAATCTTTATCACAATTGCATATCAATAGTGCCTTGTGCAAGACTTGTATTCGGCATTTTGGTTTATTGACCATAGATTTGGATATCTCCTTGGGACGCAGTGAGGATATTGGTTAAGAGAGTCTTAAGGGGGTATGAATGTGCTAAGAATCCATGTGAGGTTTCATACAGCACCCTCCCTTGCCCTGATATATATTACAATTGTATCCTTTTCACCTCCGTTTTCTTTAGAAAAATCACCAAGCAAAGGTATCCACCCCTCTTTATGTTGTGTTTAGTAGCTATAAATTTTCTCTTCTAGTAAAAAGCTGTGCTAGTTTTGAAGGCATTCCAATCCATGTCTTTGAAAGATACTACATTGGTTAGGATGATATCATCCTATTATTCAACTCCAGAACTATTCCCGATATCATTGAGGTCTACTCTTATGTACATGGAAAATGAATAAGCAAGGTTAAAGCAGGTGCTTTGTAGAGGGTATATCATGAGTGGCATTTTCAGCATTGAACTAAAGTCATTTAATGTAAGCATTAAATATTAACCTGAAGACTAGTGTGTGGATGATAATTCAGACATTTTGAAAATGTGTTTTGCTATGGCCAACGTGGCAGAAGAACTGCAACTTAACAAAGAGATAGGCCAGGTCACATGTGGCCATAATATACATTGTGCCCAGAGGGAACAGTGGGCATTTGTGCTTACATCTTGTGCCATGTTTATTACAGAAGTGGCCACAGATCCTTGTGTGGCCTCTTCTGTCATTTGGATATTGCTTGAGCTAAATGTGGACCACTACAATCATGGAGGGGTGTGCCCTAATTTGCATGGTGTTGTGTTCCCAGGTAAGTAAGAGAATCATTTGGCTTTGAAAGAAATAACGTGGTAAAGTATTGGCTGCCATCGCTGGACAAAAGTACACTTCTTTATAGGCAGATGTGTGATGAGGCAGATGGCTGCCACTCAAAGCACAAGGCATCCAATGTATGAAGTGAACTGAACTACTGCCCCATGCTGTATGTTGGGGTGAGGGGAAGCAGAATGTGAATGACTGTTAATCAGACCAGTGGAAGAAGAGAGCTGACCCAAAGCCTCTCTAATTATGTACACTTTTTATTTTATTTAATTATAATTTTTTCATTACATTAGTATACAGAAACTGCCAAAGCTTCTCTATGCCACAACTACTGATCTTCTGGAATAAAATAGTGTTCATCCACATAAAGTACTACTGGTTGGCATGACCACTATTATTTTTCAAAGCTCCTTTTTGTGACTGTTTCTGTGATTTATAAAAAAAATCGCTTTGAGTTGTACATTAAGCTTCAGTGACATCAATAATTGTGATCCCGTCAGGCTCAAGGTCATGTGGCAACACTTTCTGAATTCAGGGTTAAAGGTTACATTTCGGTTATTCTAGACTATTTCCTAGTCGCCACAAGCAAGAAAAGGACGCATTGCCCATGGAAGCATGAGATGTGGCTCCATTACCCAGGGGAGGCAAGCAGCACAATGTAATTTTTTTTAAGGTTGCAGAAACTATTGCACAGACGTTGCTTCTGTGCATTTATTTGACCTCCTACAGACTCTCAATAAAAGCACATTCTGCACAGCAAATAGAAGACCAAGATGTTTTACCCATAGAATAAAATGTATACTGTATCACACATCATATTCGGTGCAGGCCCCTGGACTGTACTTTACTTTGACCAATATTTTCTGGGTGATATCTAATGGAGGTCCATGGTGATAGTGGCTGCAGAATGAGGGAGTTTGTGGCTTGTTTAAAGTAATAAATACATTTAGAGACTGGGAAATAAACATTTATATCTCCAGTGATCACCTACCTGCCCACATTGTATCATTGACAGCAGGAATGATTTCACTTTTTGAGTAGAAGTGCCAACTAATCGCTTGTAGAATTCGCCGTTGGAAGTAAATTCCCCGCAGACCTCCCTCTGCCACAGTATCCTCTCCCCATGGAATCTGCAGTGGAGGAGACACTTCAATGAATGAGTTAGCATCTGCTCTACAAATTGAGGGATTTTCTATGGCCACTCCACTCTAAATGAGTCCTGAAGCCATGAAATGATTTCTTGCTAATTAAATATAACTCATCCCTCCCTCGTTGTTCCTTATCAGGCAAGTAAACCTTTATTTGTTTTTCTGCACACGTCTCTTGTCAGTAAGTTGCTCTTTGATCAATTATGTTGTCACATACTTATTACATTTTGTCGTCCTTGATCTGTAACTAGTCTGCCAGACCACCTGTCTCGGTACTATACTTTAAAGAGGAATGCCATCCGGAGCATGCAGTGCTTGCTGAAGTGTGTGTCTTCTGAGACATGCACCTGGCGACCCAGCGCTCTCATCATCCACTCCTGGGCCAGTGCGCCTAGGAGGGACTTCCCACAACAAACACATTTGTAAAGGTGCCGTTCAGCGGGTCTTACGCTGAAGAGACAGTACGGCCATGTCTCTGTTTTCATGGACCACAAAATGTAGCTTAGCCAACTCAGCGGATACAGAGCCAATAATTATCATTCTGTTCGAGTGGAGTCGTCTCTGTAATTACTGCATAGGGATTATATGCGTCGTCTAGTGTCTAGTAGCCGCATATCTCCCAGGAAGATTCGCCTGCCTTCATACTGTCCTCATGGACGTCAATTCACCAAAATGCCAGGGGTAGCGGAAGTGACATCACAAGCCATTTCATCTTTCCTTTCACTCACACACACATGCTTACCCAGACACATACATTCACTCATACACACTGTGTCTTTACATAAGCACACTTTCACCAGCAAGCATGCACACAACATACATTTAAAAGTATACCTTACTTACCTCAGCTACCAGAGAGGGTCATATTCCCGCTAACTGTACTCCATGTTTTATTACGCTAATAGCGAAGGATACATTATTCACTATTAGTGTAATAAAAAACTGATTGAAAACAAGGAAGTGGAGCCCCAAGCAACGTTCATAAGGACGAGCTGCCCCTGTGTTCCTGGCACTGATTTTGCCACCTCTGAGGCCAGGGGTCGCAGAGGCAGTGCCAGAGGTCGCAAGGGGCAAGCTGGCGACCTCTTAAATGACATCCATGACTGTCCTCCATTTTGATTGGACAAATCTCTCGGAAATAAATGTCATACAAGAGTGTAACGCAGAACTGTATAACACCTCATGAATTCTGCTGGTCCTGGTGTAATCGTATCCAAGTGTTATTTTTGTTTAAGTTTTGTGAAGCCTGCAAATTCAGGATTGTAATATGTTTCACTTACTTTCGGGTGACTTTCTTTCTGTAGTTTGGCGTGCTTCTTTCCATTTACACTGTTTTTTGATTTCCCATACTCACTAAGGATTTCTATAACCTCCCTTCACTTTAACATTTGCCTGAATTACTTATTGTGTCATACAGTTCACCCTTGTCTTATGGTTTGCAAATATGGTTCGTACACTTTTTCATTACTTTGGCGCCTGAGCTAGAATGTCCCATCTATTGGGATGCTACCAGTAGTAACCCTTGTCTGCTGGCGTTGAGGTATTGGCCCCCAATTGCACGCTGTATGCAAGTGTTTGTGCACCGCCTTGTATGCACCGGACTGCACAGTGTGCATAATTGGCTCTGGAATTTCTTCACCAAAAATTTCCTATGCGTTGCTTTTGTAGCTAAAGTTTGATTAAATGTGGACTGTGTAAAACCGTGCGAAGCCAACATGTATTTTCTCTGACCAGGGAATTGCCTGATGTCCCTTAACGAGAAGGACTGGACCTGGCATCAAATAGCATCCCTGGGAAATGTGTTCACACTAGTCCCATACTACCCTGATGAGCGGGCATAGTAACCCCTCTGTGGCCCTCCAGGGGACATCGGAGCGGACACCTCCTCGCTTCCGGGATTTATCTTAAAACAACTGATTATTTTTCACCATATTGGCTAAAAAGTTGTAGGGTTCACAGACAGTTCTGTCTGCAATATATGACAATAGTTCTGTGTCCTTTGGCTTCTTCCAGAAAAGCAGTCATTGAGCCGACCCAGAGCATGTCCGACTTTTCATGCACTGCACACAACCAGCTTCTGTCAGATCTCACCTTAGTTTCTGCAGGAGCGACAACCATTTCACGAGGTAAGTTCCCAGCTTCACCCACCACCGAGATAGCCCAACACAAGTCAAAGCTGATCTAGTTTAAATGGGGGAATTTGGGGTAGAGGATAAAAAGTTTCTTCCCTGTTTTGCCCATGAGTGAATTTGTGCTTATTTCTTAATGCAGTTTATAGGTGATTAAATCATATTATTTGGAAATTACCTTTGGGCCAGTGCTTAATTTGTACAGGTAGTTGCTGACAGCTAGTAAGCACATTCTTGTTTTGGGATAAAGGAAAATTTGTCATCATCAGACTTTGACACACTAGTGGTAGAAACCTATTCCTGGCATGTGACATGCTTCACTCTGGCATTTGACACAGCATAGCTCATGTGAAGCACCACATCATGTCACAGATTTTTGTTTTATGCCTAACCAGGCCAAAACATCTTTAAAAAATCACAGATCTCTAACATGCTGTGACACGCTGTGGTCTTGAGTCATGTGCCAGACTGGGACTTCAACCCCTACTCAAACAGAGGAAGTGAGAGAAAGGCAGAAATGGGAAAGACAAACATAGGAGAACTGTTACATAGGGAGAAAGTGGGAATGAAAAAGATCATCCCAGAGTGGAATAAAAAGATAGGAAGTGCAAGGTGATGGAAGAAAGAGGTCTGAGGTGGAATCAAGAATAAGCAAAGCTGGTATTTGTCGTGTGTCGCAGTAATAAATGATGCTGAGCCATGATGTGGAGTCACACACGCTTTATTTGCTTTCTTGCTAACCCGCCCGTCTGCGTCACAGGCTTTTAAAACTTCCCTTGGTTGCCACCACATCAGCTTCACCAATATACATGTGCGCAGACGGGGTATAGATCATTCCCCCTGCGCTGGACCACCACATGGGGTTGCCTGCATACATGCAACACTACATTCCTCCCCAATTTACAATAGAAATGAAAACAAAGAACTATGTCCTCCCATACAAACTTTGTTACCGAACCAAATGGAACACAGGGACAACCAGCATGGGACTGAGTGCAATAGGCACCCCCGTGAGGGTCCCTTTCTACTCAGTCCAAATTCAGCACACCTCCGGGGTGGATGAGAATTAGACCTCAAACAGTAATGACCTGCCCCAGACCTTCCTGACAGTATCTCTTGGGTCTCTCTGACGATCAACACCCCCACTACCGGACACTGGGCATCATAAGCCATTGAAGCAGGGGGTTCAGGCACAGCCTGCAGTCTGGACTCCAGTCCTTCTGTTTGTGAGAGTGCTCAGCTCAATGGGGACTCTGGGATGAGGGCATTGTCTTCGTTGATGCTCATAAGATCATTGCTCGGTGGACCATTGTCTCTGTCCTTGGAGGGTACGGGCATAGAGAATCTTTTGAACACACAATCTGTGACACATTTCTCATGACACTTTCGCCTCTCTTTTTGGCTGTTACCATGGTTCTCTTGATGGCCGTCACCATCCACAACTCTGCCTCAAAAGGTAGACTAACCTTCCTGCAGGATGATGGTTTTTAACCAGTACTGTGTCTCCCTTTTGGATAGTGCTTTTCCGGGCTCTCCGCATCCATGATGCATTGTCGTTGTTAGGAGATCTCTGTGCCATGGATCGGTTCATGGGATGCATTTGGGTGATCTACAGAGGGTGATGTGGGATATCATTCATTACTGTTCTCCCAAAACACAGCTGGCTTGGGGTGACTTCAGTGGTGGCATGGGGTGTAACCCAATATTCACGGAGAAATGTGTATAGGGAGCTTTCAACATTCTGGGATTACACAATTGCTATGCAAATGGTCTTTGACAATGTCTTCACAAACCTTTCCACTTCCCTATTAGCTTGGCTGCCATCTTGGTGTGATCAACTGGTGCTTAGTGTTTCAGGCCCTAAGGAACTCTGACCACTCATGGCTGTTAAACAGAGGTCCATTGTCGGTGCGGATCTCTCCAAAGAGGCTGTGAGTGGCCATCATTTTCTCTGTCTTTGGTGTGAACACAGATGCAGATGTGGTCGGCATGATCTCTACTTCTGGGTAGCGAGAATAGTCATCTACCACTATCAAAATGTGGGACTTGTCGGGAAGGCTCCCGAAATCAGCACTGACTCTCTGCCACGGAGCGGTAGGGCCCTCTTTGGTGATAACTGGTGCGGGTGGATCCGGTGTTCACTTGCTTGGCAGACAAGGCATCCTCTGACCACGTCTTCCACCTGCTGGTCCAGCCCTGGGAACCAGACCTTGCTCTGAAGCCTGTTCTTAGATTTCACAATTCCCTGGTGGGCTCCATGCCCTGGAAGAATGGCCCGATGCCTCAGGCAGGTGGGTAGTACGAAGCGGGGACCACGCAGTAGGCAGCCTTCTTCATTTACAGAGAGCTTGTGGCAGAGGTGGTAAAGGGCTTGTAGTGTGGCTTTGGCCTCAATGGTGCAGAAAGTCGCTGGGTGTTGCAGAGGGTTCTGGTTGCAGGATCGAAGAGCCTCTATATGGCCATTTGCAAACAGTCATCCTGACCAGTGTCCTCCACTACTTCTGCAAAAGGTATGGGTAGCAGTCTAACTCATTCCAAATCCAACCAGACATACTCCTCTATCTCAGTCACCTCTACGGCCTCTCGGATGTGGCTAGCCGCACATGGCGTGATAGAAAGTCAGCAGGGTTCTGTGTGGCAGGCTCATACTCTATGTTGAAATTCAACTCTTGTAGTTGTAGTATCCATTTTTCAGTCTGCGATAGCGGCTTAGAGGAGGATCCCTTGAAGAGAGGGGGGAGCAGCTTGTGATCGGTAACAACCGTGAATGCCTTGCCATGCAAGTACAGGTGAAAGTTCTGACACCCCCAGTGAATGGCAATGGCTTCCCATTCTATCTGGGAGTGGCGTTGCTCTGTGGGTGTCAGGGTTCTGCTGGCATATGCAATGGGTGCCCATTCTCCACAGTCTTGATTTTAGGCCAGTACTGTGCCCAAACCCATTGGGCTGGCATCAACGGCTAGCCGGAATTATCATTGAGAGTCGAAGTATGACAGGGTGGTGTCCGCGGAGGAGGCATCCTTTGTCTTTTTAAAAGTGCACTTCTGGTCGGGCCCCACACCCAGGGTTGGTTGGTTTTGGTCAGGTCCTGGAAAGGGCCAGTGATGTCAGATACGTTCCTCATAAAGCACCCACAGTACGTGACCATGCCTAGGAAACTTGTGACTTTGGATACAGATGTGGGGGCCGGGGCTTCCTGGACGTCCTTTACTTTGGCCGGGTCTGGGCCTATCCCATGCAGACAAGGTAGGTGACTCTCTGGTGTGGGGGCGTGCATCAGGATGTCGTTGCTGACATTTAGGAATCCTGAAAGCCCTTTCAGGACTTCTTTGATGGTGTGCTGGAACACATTTGCCATGCTGGAAATTCCAAAGTTAAGACGGATGTACCTCCAGAGACCCCTGTGAGTGGAAAAAGTGGTTATGGGATGGGAGTCGGGGTGCATCACGATCTGGTGGTAGCCAGACCGGAGGTCCATTTGTAGAACCACTTGGATCCATAGAGTTCCCTGATGATGTAGTCTATGGTCGGGGTCAGGTGCCGTTCAGTCTTGATGTCTTGGTTGGGCAGGCCCATGTCCATGCAGATGTGCAATGCGTCTGGTTGTTTAGGTTTCTACATGACGACTATTGGGGATACCCAGGGCGTGGGTCCGGATACTCTTGCTCTACGAGTTGAAGTTCTTTCAGGTGAAGATGGAAGGCCAACTGTCTGTGTCTTAGGGCGACCGGGGCCACTGAATCATCAATGTGTAGCTGGAGGGGAGGGCCTCTTAGGAATCCTATGACAATAAAAAGCATCTCAAATTATTTGGTGAGGTCCTCCAGGCCACTGGCATGGACGCAGAATGCAAACCTGAGTAGATTCAGGCTTTGCGCTGTTTGGCAGCTGAGTAGGAACCTATACCCTTCCTGCGATACGTAGATCTTGGTTGTGAGTTTGGCTACTTCATGTGTGATGTCTATTGTAAAGGCACCAGCTATCTGTAGGGTTGGGTGTTTCCAAAAGCATATACCTGCACTCCAGTGGACTTGGGAAGCGGAGGGTCAGGCAGCCTGTGGTACACCTCCGCAGCCATGTGGTTGATTGAGTTCTATTAGATCCGGAAGAGGGTGTGCAACCACTACCACCTGGCATGTGGGTAGTCGCCGGCTGTCAGTTCTCCTGCCTCCCATTGCTCTCACCGCGTGAACCACCTCCTGGTCATTATCCATGTTGCTGTCTGATGAGGTAGTGGGAAGTGCAGCTATGGCTCTCGCTGCCTTCTTGGGTGTAGTTGGGGCTACCCTGGGCGACGAGTAGCAGACCTGCAAGAAATAGTTTAATTTACCACATGCACTGCAGGTCCTTCCATTAGCTGGACAGCCACCGGGGCATAGCAGGGGGCCTCTGCTCCATCTGGTAAGTCGATCTCTCGGCTTTGACTTTGTACATTCGCTCAGGGCTTTGTTGGCCTGAGCTGCTATAGCATTTACAGATTCAGCTGTGATTTGTATGGCTGGTGTTTGTTCCATGTGCACCGCCCGAGCTTTCAAAAGCTCCTTCGACTATCCTATGGTGAGGATGTCTCACATGCTCACGTTTGGCTCCTGCAGGATGCGCTGGCTGAGTTTCAAGGAGGCACACCCTTGTATGAACTGGGCTCTTACTTTATCATCTATGTCTGGTAAGGTGCAGGTACTGACCAGTTCTCTCAACTGCGCATAGAAGATGTCTACTGACTTGTCTGGTTTCTGTTGAGCCTGTTGCAGTTGGAAATGTTTGTAGTCAGGGTTGACGTAGGGCTCAAAATGCTCTGTGATTGCCTCCTTCAGCGTGGTATAGGTGATGGTGGGGGCTTCTGCCACTGTCTTGGAAATTTTGTGAATATCAGCTCTGCCTAGGTGTAGGAGTAGTGGCCGTGGTCTTTCATCCTTCATTTCAAGGGCTTCAAAATAGGTCTTGAGGCGCTCAATCCAGCCCTTTCAGCGTGCTGCTTGTGTGGAAGGGTGAAGGGGGGGGCAGTATTGTGAATGGTTCGAGAACTGGAATACTTGACATCGTGGGTGTGGGCAGTATGGGATGGCTTAATATTCACAATAGTCTTGCCCCCTCTGAGCTTGTGATAGCAGGTCTGAGACTCAGCTACTCATGTGTCTTGTGTGGCTACTGGTTGTGGGGTGTTGAGGTGATCTTTCCCTCCCCTAAGCACGTGGGAGGTCGCCCCCTGGGATGCACCTGGTCTGATTGGCAGTCAGGTGTGTCAGAAGTCGATACGTACACCAGGAAGAGGTGGGAGGATCCGGACTGCAGGCGGGCTGGGTGCACGTACGCGCGTTGGGCAGCTGGTGGCAGACGATGAGCCGCTCCGGATGGATTCTCGTGCGGCTGCGGGCTCGCGATGTGGCCAGTAACAGGTGGGTAGCCTCACATAGAAGTAGATGCGGTCCGAACCGGGTGCTGTGTGAGGAGATGGACAAGGGTGGTGGTGATGCCCTCCTCATCGCCAGTGTTGTGTGTGTTGTGGCAATAAAAGGAGCGGAGCCACGATGTAGATTCACACATGCTTTATTTACTTTCTTACTAACCCACCCGTCTGCATCAGGGCCACGTCGGCTCGACCAATGTACATGTACGCAAAGGAGGTCCAGATAATTTCCTCTGCGCTGGACCACAACATGGGGTTGCCCGCATATATGCAACACTACAGTATTCAGCAACCGAACTGGCAGCGGGCTCCGAGGCTGAGGGCGTGGGCCCGCACACTTCTGTTTTTTTTCTAATTAAGCACTAGATATTAAATTATTTTGAACACGTCTGGAACGTGCATAATGTTTGTTGCACTTCTATTAATCATTGCAGGGTTTAGGTTTAATATCAGCCCAGCCTGATAGGAACTGGAGAGGCTTCCCCTCACTCAGTGAAGGTCTAATTTTGGCGGAGTGAGGGTGGCAATGGAAGCCTTTAGCTCTTCCGCCACTGTTAACCGCAGATCGAGTTCCTTTGTGGGCTTTAGCGAAACACAATCCAAGTGGAAACGCACTAAAGCAGTGGTTCCCAACCTGTGGTCCGGAAACCCCTGGGGGTCTGCGAAGCTTCCTCAGGGTGTCTGCGACTGCTTACAAAATTAAATAATATCAACAGATTAGGTCCCCAGCTTCCAGCTATGACTCAGTGGGGGGGTCCTTGGATTCCAATAATGATTCAGTGGAGGTCCCTGGATTTCAGTAGTGATAAAGTCATTCCACAGAAGTCAAAAGGTTGAGAACTACTGCACAAAAGCCATTGCAGGTATATCATTTCAGTATCTCAATAAGGGCCAGATGTAGCTAACTTCCAAATTGAGAGTTGCAATTTGCGAGTCCCAGCAACTCGCAAATTGCAACTCGCAATTTGGAATGCAGAAAGGTGTCTCAGACACCTTCTGCGAGTCGCTATGGGGTCGCAAAGACCCACCTCATTAATATTAATGAAGTGGGTTGCAATTTGCGACCCCATAGCGATTCAGGGCACTCACGGGGATGGTGGCCTGCTGGAGACAGCAGACCACCATGTCCGTGACTGCTTTTAAATAAAGCAGTTTTTTATTTTCAAAGTGCAACCCGTTTTCCTTAAAGGAAAACGAGCTGCACTTTGAAAAAAAAACGAAACCTTTAGTTTCGGTATTTTTCAGGGCAGGTAGTGGTCCATTGGACCACTGCCTGCCCTGAAAAATTATTATTTTTTCCAGACACAAAGGGGAAGGGGTCCCTTAGGGACCCCTTCCCGTTTGCGCCTGGGTTACCATCCACTTCAAGTGGAGGGTAACTGCGCTTTCATTTGCGACCGCAATCGCGGTCGCAAATGAAAATGCATAGCATTGCGAGTTGCAAATAGGAAGGGAACACCCCTTCCTATTTGCGAGTCGGAAATGCATTTTGCAAGTCAGATCCGACTCGCAAAATGCATTTCTACATAGCAATGAGGCTTTAGCGACTCTCGCAAACGGCGATTTTCGCCGTTTGCGACTCGCTAAACCCTTGCTACATCTGGCCCTAAATACCCGCAGTTAGCGACAAAAATAGAAAAGGGATAAATGACTGGAATAAAAGGAGAACATAACTCTAATGCAATGCCGCCATCTGCTGGCAACGTCAGGTATTTTTTTTTCTGGAGACAGCACAACATACCGAGGACATCAGCACTTAAAAAAATTCCAAGGATGCTTGGAATTATCTAGACATTTCAGACTTCCAAAGTCCATGTGCGGTAAATACTAATCAGGTGTGATAATTACCACGTGTGATAGCTGAGTTTCAAGTTTGCGTCAAGATAGATGAAATAAAGATGGTCTCGTTGCAGCTCATGAAATAACGTCCAACTCATAATGAGGGCCTAAGACTGTCTCCCACAGTCAAACTCCCAGGCCTGACACCACTGAATTTTGCAAGGCTTTACCTGCCTCGACATTTGTATGAGGGACCACAACAGCAGTCATCAAAGTTCATTGCTGGTCACTGGGATCCACCATCATGACAAATTAATCGCCCGCGATCATTTCCTCCACACAGAGCACTATAAATCTATTGCTAGGTGGTATGCAGTCTTTTACACCCCCCCCAAAAAATAATTTTGCAAAGACAAAATCTAGTCTGACAGAGTCATTCATGCATGACCCTCTAAAACTTTAGAACTCTGATTTGCCTATGCAATTTTACCAAAATATTCAGAATTACTAATCGATCTCGACCAATTTTCAATTTGGAATTAATCAATTTCTTAATTGTTACCTTTACTGTTGGTTAATTTTCTGTGCTGCAACTCAACCTAACCACTTAGACTCACATCTCATGAGCCCTTTTATTTTTCCATCACTTTCAAAGCAGTCTGCATCATCGACCATTCTTTCTTCAACACCACCAAGCAAGACTGTTAAGTTCCATGTTGGACTCTCTTTGACCATCCGTCCCTCCATAAGGCAACAGACTGGGAGAAGCTCTTTCTCCATCCCAAAGGCCAAGTACTAGACCTTTAGGCCCATATCTATACTTTTTTAGCGCCGCGTTTGCGCCGCTTTTTGACGCAAAGCGGCCCAAACTTACAAAATACTACTGGGCCGTATTTATACTTTTTGGCGCACAACTGCGCCAACGCAGTTGTGCGTCAAAAAATTTAACGCCGGCTAACGCCATTCCAAAGCGCCATGCGGGCGCCTTATTTATGGAATGACGTTAGCCGGCGGAGCTGCCTGGTGTGCGTAAAAAAAAATGACTTACACCAGGCAGCAAAGACAGGAGTCATGCCCCCTTGCCCAATGGCCATGCCCAGGGGACTTATGTCCCATGGGCATGGCCATTGGGCATAGTGGCATGTAGGGGGGCGCAAATCAGGCCCCCCTATGCCACCCAAAAAAAATAATATATATACTTACCTGAACTTAACTTAAGTTCCCTGGGATGGGTCCCTCCATCCTTGGGAGTCCTCCTGTGGTGGGCAAGGGTGGCAGGGGGTGTCCCTGGGGGCATGGGAGGGCACCTCTGGGCTCCTTCCGAGCCCACAGGTCCCTTAACGCCTGCCCTGACCAGGCGTTAAAAAATGACGCTAAAACGGCTGGATGTCATTTTTTTGGACCCGCCCACTCCCGGGCGTCATTTTTGCCCGGGAGTGTAAATACGGCGCACATGCCTCGGAGTCTTTTTTTAGACGGGAACGCCTACCTTGCATATCATTAACGCAAGGTAGGTGTCCACGCTAAAAAATGACGCAAACTCCAAGATCTTTGGCGCTAGACGGGTCTAACGGCAAAGTATAAATATGGAGTTAGTTTTGCGTCGGATTTGCGTCGAAAAAAACGACGCAATTCCGGCGCAAACAGAGTATAAATATGCCCCTACTGTATTTTGTAAGTTTGCGTCGCTTTTGCGTCAAAAAGCGGCGCAAATGCGGCGCTAAAAAAGTACAAATATGGGCCTTAATCTTGTAAGAGTAAGAAGAATTTACTATCCCCTAGAATTCTGGACTGCATTAAAAGCTGGGCTCGTTATCCACACAATCCCATAATACAGATACCCAAATATATGTATGGACCAGGAAGTGTCCGGCATAGTGATGAAAGGAGCAACCACTCCTGCCTCCTTCAGCTGTGGATTTGTAAGCTTGATCTTTCTCTTCAGCAAAAAAAGAAGGGTCTTTTCCCCATCAACAATGCGTGGGTCATCAGCCATTAGATCACTTACACCCACTTCATGATGGAGGGTGTCCAACTCCTTCGAGATGCCCTTCTTCTTAGGAACTGGTTATCTAGACTAGATATGAAAGAAGCTTATTTTTCAGTTCTGATCTGCAAAGACTATAAACCATTTCTAAAGTGTATACTGTATAGAGATACCTAAGGTGACAGTTCCGCTGTCTGCCCTTATGCTTTTCTGCCTCCTCACATCTGCCTCATTGTCTATCTGCACGATGTCCTGCTGACGCATCTCCAGCCACTCTCTCAGCATTAAGGGCCAGATGTAGCAACATTTAGAATTGCCACCCGCAAATTGCGAGTCACAATTCTAAATGTTGGATGGTGTCCCTGACACCATCTGCGATTCGCAAGGGGGTCGCAAATGCAATTTGCGACCCCCTTGCGAATGGCAGCCCTCACAGGGATGGTGGCCTGCTGCAGACAGCAGACCACCATGTCTGTGACTGCTTTTTAATAAAGCAGTTTGTTTTTTGTAATGCAGCCCGTTCTCCTTAAAGGAAAACGAGATACATTACAAAAACGAAAAATGAAAGGTTTTTGTTTCATTTTTTCAGAGCAGGCAGTGGCTCTGAAAAATTTTTTGCAGTGCCATTCTCAATGGGGAAGGGGTCCAATGGGGACCCCTTCCCTTTTGCGAATGGGTTACCACCCATTTCAAAAGGGTGCAAAAGGCGATTGGTTTGCGACTGCATTCGCGGTCACAAACCAATCCTGTATTGCACTGCGACTCGCAATTAGGAAGGGAACACCCCTTCCTAATTGCGACTCGCAAACCCGTTTTGCGATTCGGTAACCAGGTTACCGAATTGCGAAACGAGGTTTGTGCATTGCGATGTGCTTTTTGCACATCGCAAACAGCGAAAATCGCTGTTTGCGACGTGCAAAATGCTTGCTACATCTGGCCCTTAGAACTCACAGTTTTCCTCCTCCACAGTATAGGCTTCTTGCTCAGCTTTGAAGAATCATCTTGCACACCATCTCAGAGAGCAGTCCTTCTAGGTTTTATGGAAGACATAGTCATCGGTACAATCAAATTTACAGAAGAATATTGCCCTCATCAAAAGGGAATTGAAAGTCACCTTGGCAGTCTACACTCTTCCTCTGAGGACCCCTCCCTTCCCAATTGACCTCTTAGCAGCGTACATAAATGCAATCATTCCAGCCCCTCTGCACTGGCAAAACCTCTAGTTTTGGAACACTGACCTTCTCTTCCCTGGCCTCTTTTACATGGACATCATCCCTCTGGACGATGAATCTGGCATGCAACTGTGCTGGAGGCTTCTAAATAATGAAGCCTTCAAATGTGTAGTGCCTTTTTCTGCAGACTTGGCCATCAATTAAGATTCCAGCAGCCTAGCATGGGCCACCAGCTCGGCAGCTCGGTCAACCAGGGGCCTTTGATATCCAATTGAGAAGAGTCTTCACATAAACACTCTGGAGCTCCTCTTAGACTCCTTTGCTATAAAAGCCTAATCAAAAACAAGCCCCTTTGTTGCATTTTGCTCCACGTGGACAATGTTTCCATGTTAAGGAATGTTAACGTCATGGATCACTGAGTACGCAACAATATCTAGTTGATTGCAGAATGTCTTCCAGAGCTTTCCAACTTTACTGCAGACTAGTTTGCCAGACTTCTCAGGTACTCTCAAGGACTCTGACAAATAGAGACTAAATCCAACCATTTTTCTGCCTCTGGCCCTTCTGTGGAGTGTCCTGTATGTAGACCTCTTTGCCCCTTGTTTTAACTGTCAGCATCAGATCCTCTTGACATGGCACCCCAAGCCAGAGGCTTGAGCAGCAAATGTCTTTCCTCAAGACTGGTCCCAGTTCCAAACTATGGCTTGCCACTGTTTCTCTTTTCCGGAGGGCTTGCAAGACGCATCCTATGCACGATCACTGTGATTACCCCTCATTAGCCTTCTCAGATGTTGATTCCCCACCTCCTGGATCTGGCCACAGGTGCTTCACACCTCCTCTGTTCCAACTTCCTTCTTCTAGACTCAGAAGACCATCTTTATGAAATGATCTTGCAGAGCCACCTTCGTCTCCTGGCATACGAAATCTCTGAAGATCCTCAAGATGGCCACACCTTTCAGAGGTTGCTGCAGATCTGATCGATGAATCCTGGGCCCCAGACACTTGCCAAGCCTACCACATTGCCTGGAAGGCCTGGCTTTGCTGGTTCTTGCAACGGAAGCTGAATCCCATGCTTTCTCTACACGTTTTTTCTCTTGGCACTTTTTTTCAAATGCGGTATGTACAGAACTGTCAGTGTCTACCATTCTGCTACTGTGGCTCACAATCCTCTGTACAATTATATCTCTTTAGCCAAGAATCCCTTCTCTCCCTTCTTATTAAGGGTATTTGTCTTCAAAGGTCTCCTTTCTCAATATTCTTCTACCTGGAATGGCTCTATCATTCTTTCCTTCATTTTGTCTAGGTACCTGAATGTGTCTCTCTCCTTGAAAATCCTATATGTCAAGTTTTCATACCTGCTTTGCCTCATCTCTTGCAAGAGGGTTTCTTTGTTTAGTCACTTCTCTTCAGAAATACACCACTCACAACTCCTGCCCTTTTTTCTAGGATCAGCTTCTTCTCTTCTTCAAGAGTCAACACAATCCAATTTCATCTGCCATTTTGTTCCGCTGGGTCCAGTTAAATATGTCTGCCATGGGCATTGACCTCTCTTCCTTTCCAGCCCACTCAACTCAAGGAGTATGGCCACTAAAGCCATTTTCACTGTCTCGAGGGCATCTTTAGGACTGCTGAATGGTTGGGGGGGGGGACATTTTTTTTTGCCTTAATTCAGCTGAATATATTGGGCTCCAAGCCATCTTAGGCTTTGAACTTGCATATTGTATGAGTGCATTGTTTTGTGATCAAACAGCTTCAGTCAAAAGGAAATCTAATCTCATTGAAGTCAATGAAGCACATATAATATCCCTTCCTAACGAGGGTACGGGTTTCTACTTAAAATCTAATGTTGCTACATTGCTATTCTGTTTACTCCCTAGTTGTAGACATAGACAAGGAAAGACCTGATGTTCAGTGCTCCAGTGACATTTATAAATTGAGAATGTAAGTTTAGGGTAATTTCCCACTTCCACTTCCCTCCTCTTTATATAAATCTATATCTACCACCTGGTAGACTAGACTGATTTTTCTCCTAGATTCAAATATAGATTCCCCGGATAATGCATGCTGCACCACCGTGTTCTCAGTAGATGCTTCTGATTAGGGTCTTGCATCATGACTGAGGCTTCCGGGGACACTGCACCCCTCTCTTGAGTGTAGTTGAGTTGTGTAAACATTGCTGTTAGGGTTTCTTTCTAGTCCCACCACCAGTCGCTCAGTTGCCTTGTCTGTCACACCTCCATTCTGCTCCTCGTCATCTGGTTCCTTCACTGTTACAATGTCCAGCAGCTCTCTACCAGTTATGCTGTTCTTTTGTTGTTTTAATATTTGGATACATGAATAGGTTGGATGGCAGTACAAAGATGAAAATGTGTGGAATTATATGTTTCTGTGTGTAGTGTAATTTATGGAATGTTAATAGTATCAATGAATAAATGAGGGTGTATGAGAAAGTGTAATCGTCATAATCTTCATTTGAAATGAGGTACACATCTTCTTATCTCTCGCTCTCTCTCTCTATGAATACATATATACAACAAAGTTTACAGGGATCCTATTCTTAGGAAACAGAATTTAAATAAACATAGTAATTCACCTAGAAAAACAAAGGTTCCAGGGACATTATAGTTAGGGTCTGAATTTACTCACACAAAACCATAGAAATTCAGCAGTAACAGATATAGTTATTTCAAGTGACTATAACTCACAGCCTACGATAACTATAACTTGTGCCCCTGCCATTACCTGTATTAATTTATTAACATTTGGCCCAGGGGAAGTGGTTGGTCCCTGGGGTGCGGGAGTGTCGTACTGCTACCCTGCATAATTAATAACTAGTGTCCCAAGGAAATGGCGGTAAGCCAGAGGAGGAGGGCCCTGACCACCCTCTTTTATTCTGTGGCAAAGTCCCCGGGGCCTAGCCAAGCTGGGGGGGCAAAAGTAAAAGCAAGCATGGAAACCACACTTGCTTTTTTTTTTTTTTTTTTTTTTTTAAATAAAAATGCATTTTAGCCTGGGGGGCCCTTACACCAAGGCTAGTGGGGTAGGGTATAGGTTCCCTGCCCCAATTTCATGTTTTTAATGTTTATTTTTGAGACTCTGCTGAAACTGAGTCTCAAAATGGCTGCCAATATTTCCTGGTTGAAGTGTTGGAGCTCAATCAGAGCTTACATTCTCAATCAGAATTCTGCAGTTCTCTGCAGGAGCTAATCATTATTCACGAAGTCCGCACGGCTATAGATATGCAAGTTTGGATTTTCTTAAATTTCTCAGCACCTAGTAAATGGATTTATACCAAATACTTAAAAGCGCAATCTGTGGCACAAAAACTATCTTTCTGCCAAATTTGGTGTAATTCTGTCCAGCCATTCTGGCGGTAGTTGTGTTCAAAACTCGAATAGCAATCAACATGGGAAATGCTTTTTTGACCCCCCACCCCTTTTCCTCAGTCCCCACTTGATGGATCTCCCTGAAAATGTCCATGTGCAACAGGAACTACCAGGACACATTTTTTCGCTCTTTCTCGTAAAGAGAACTAGACAATATTCATATGTACACAAAAAATACGTTTATGATAGGAGTTTGTTACCTATAAACTATTGTTTGTCTTTCCTATTTTATATATTTTTTGTATGTACTTCATGATTGTATATGTCAAGTACCAGGCATTAGTTTTGTACACCAAATATGTCCCACTCGAAAGGTGGTATCCCTCCTCTTGTATCTTTGATTGTTCTTTGTCACCTACACCATGCTCAATGCCGAAACCTTGTATTAATGTTGTAAAAGTTTTTGTCCCACTTAAAAGGATATACACGGATTGTTGCTTCTGCATTTAACTGTTCTCCATGTCATGTATACTGTACTCAGGGGCATATTTATACTCTGTTTGCGCCGGAATTGCGTCGTTTTTTTTGGCGCAATTCCGACGCAAAACTAACTCCATATTTATACTTTGGCGTTAGACGCGTCTAGCGCCAAAGTCCATGGAGTTTGCGTCATTTTTTAGCGTGGACACCTATTTTGCGTTAATGAGATGCAAGGTAGGCGTTCCCGTCTAAAAAATTGACTCCGAGGCATGTGCGCCGTATTTACACTCCCGGGCAAAATTCACGCCTGGGAGTGGGCGGGTCAAAAAAAATGACGTACGGACGCTTTTGCTCCGTTTTTTAGCGACTGGACAAGGCAGGCGTTAAGGGACCTGTGGGCTTGGAAGGAGCCCAGAGGTGCCCTCCCATGCCCCCAGGGACACCCCCTGTCACCCTTGCCTACCCCAGGAGGACACCCAAGGCTGGAGGGACCCATCCCAGGGACATTAAGGTAAGTTCCGGTAAGTACTTTTTTTTTTTTTTTTGTGGCATAGGGGGGCCTGATTTGTGCCCCCCTACATGCCACTATGCCCAATGACCATGCCCAGGGGACAGAAGTCCCCTAAGCATGGCCATTGGGCAAGGGGGCATGACTCCTGTCTTTGCTAAGACAGGAGTCATTACTATGGGGGTTGGGAGTCGAAAAAAATGGCGCAAATCGGGTTGAGGCGAAAAATTTGCCTCAGCCTGACTTGCCCCATTTTTTGACGCCCAAACTCCATATCCCCCTACGCCGGCGCTACCTGGTGTACGTCGTTTTTTTTCACGCACACCAGGCAGCGCCGGCGGCTAACGCCGGCTAACGTCATTGAATAAATACGCCGCCCGCATGGCGCTTCAGAATGGCGTTAGCCGGCGGTAATTTTTTTGACGCAAAACTGCGTTAGCGCAGTTTTGCGTCAAAAAGTATAAATATGGCCCTGAGTGTCTCTATTTCTCTTACACATATAGTAATGTACCCACTCTCTATATCAGCCCCCTCTTTACTTTCCCTCCTCTTGTGTTTTAAATATTCTTTATACATTTGAATTAATTACTTTTTATTCTTATCTTCATTATCTTTATTAACACTTCTATTTTAAGGACTCTGGCAAAGGTTTCTCCGCAATACCACTCTCTATTTATGTGCACAGTTCCATTCTGTTTTTTTTTTAACTCCAGCTCCGCTGTTCATGGTATTTTTCAAAATACCTTCTGCTTATGTTAATCTTAGACGCTTTGGTACACTTTTCACTACATGCAAGGTGGCGCCCACTCAATGCCTTTGAATACGATTGGTTGAATGTTTGCTTTCCGTTTTTTGGAAACATAGTCCTTTTTCTATTTTTGAGTGCGCGTACTTAGACGCCGACACTCTACAGAGACGTGTTTTACAGAACACGGCAGCGTTATCACGCGCTGCATCTATTCACTTACATCGGCTTTCCTCTGCCTCTCGACTCCGGGGCAGCACAGGTAAGGGGGAATGCGTTATGTCGCTCCCCTGTAGTTCCTATTCAACAGTGTCTCTTTTGTTAACGGGTGACTGTAACGGGGATGGTATTTCCAGTTTTTACTCTCTCTCAGTGTATATGCTTACGGAGGTAGACCCGGATACTCGATCTACCTAAACAGTGTCTACAAAGCAATGGGTATTTTGTTATTTGTTTGGACACCGCTTACTTGGCTTGTTTACTCGCGCCTCTGATATTTCTATAGTCATTATATACTGTGCCTTTATGCCTCGCATGGCATGTTACTTCCCTGCGTTGTGTTGACGTTTATTTGGCGTTTCAACCCATTCCTGGTTATGGAATGTGTAACCGTAGCCAGTATAAGGCAAGCGTTCAGTAATCACCTCCTTTTTCAACCAATGTGTGTCCATATTGAAGTACTGATCGCTTCTCATAGGGTGATCCTTGTTCCTTTGTATAATTTACAGGCTGGGTCTACTCAGGCCCTAGATGTTAGGGTTATCCTATACTACGGATATACTCCACGGTACAACCCTCCGGTTCCCCACATCACAAGGAACGACCTTTACATTAATGGATCACTTATCGATTTTGGTAGGTTATTCTACGCCTTCTCCTCCCCGTTTTCTCACTGCCTCATTCTTTGAACATAGAATTCATATTTATAGTCCTTTTCTTTTGGGCCCCTCCCATAGGATTAGAACCGATTTTTTGGAGGTTAACAGAAGGACTCTAGGAACTTGCCTTCTTCAACTGTAGTTGCTGAGGTAAATTCAACGTATCCACTGGCACTGTTTGTCCCACTCATGTATACAGCATGTACACATTACCACCACTTCTCACCCTTGCGTCTAGTACATACACCCCACATTACACCCAATTTCCATGTGGTGGTTCTCTATATCTCTACTCACTATTATTAAATAAATATTTTCTTTCTCACTTCCTTCTTTTATCTACTGTTCATGCATAGGGTGGCATGTGTTTGTGCTCAACTTTTCAACTCTGGGAGTATCTCTATTTTGACTATCCTTGCACGCCTGAGGGCTTTGCATCCAATGTAAAATTTATTTGCTGTAGATTTAATTTTAATCAGATAAATCACTGTTCATTGTACCTACCGGATGGTAGTGATTTTATTCGTAAGAGTTCCCATTTGTTTGTTTACAGCCTTGAAAAAGTCCGAGAGGACGAAACACGTGTTGGCTGTTTTGGAATTCACATGTGCCTGTTATACCATTTGGCTTTGAACATTCTTTGGGGACTAATTCAATTTCCCATTACAAAGGATTAAAATAGTTCCTGCAACTTTACTCATCTTGGACTTATTATTGTGGAGTGCCCTGGTTGCTTTTTCGTCTTGCACACATTTTTTTAAGTTCCGTCAAGCGGCACCAAAGATATAGGCAAGTCAAAAAACACTTTTCCTATGGAAACATGGTCCAAACTATACCTACCTACTGGTGACCACCAGTAGCTATTATTTATTTATTTATATATATATCTATGTGTGTATATATATATATATATATATATATATATATATATATATATATATATACACACACATATGTATGAATATATGTATTTATATCATAACACATACAGAGAGTCAGGGAGACTAAAATCAACCAAATCTAAAGGAATCGACCCATACTATCTCCTACACATAAAGCCAAAAACACAAAAAAGTATGGGGTTCACTTTTAATGAGGAGCTATACCTGGGGGAAATTTTCCTGGTGCTCCTTAACCTCACTAGGGGCCATATGTATGAACACTTTTTCCCATAGACACAGAATGGGGAAAAACCTTTGCTACATCTGGCCCTAGGTGAGTAAATGGTGAATGGGTGCTGTGAAGGGTCGTGAAGTAATGAAGGGGGGTATTTCCTTTACGGACTAGGTGGTCTCACACACTATATAGTGTCATGCTTCATCATTTGGCCACCTAGCCCCACCCAGGTAGGACAATGCCACCTGGGCGGACTCAACCTCACCGTTAAAAGAACGGGAGGGAGTGCGTAAATTAATACTTTCTGGGAACTAGGGAAAATATAAAAACACCTCGGCAGTTACCTGTGTGAAATGCACACTTGAAATAATGGTAGCTGCTGGTGTATTAAAAACTAGGACGGGACACCTCTGTGAGAACAAGGACACACTGGGTCACCTATCTAAAAATACATGGCCAACATGTTTCTGCCCTCTACAATGAGACAAGGAAGGTCTGGGGGCATTCTTCAGGGCCCAGGATCCCTTAAAGTCATGCATTGCAGAGAAAATCAACCAACACTCAGTAAAAGTGTGAGAAAAAAATACATAATGAGAATTAATGCGGCCTACCTGAAGCGAGGAACTACCTAGCTTAGGCCCCAAGTCTAAAGGCTACTTGCCCCAAAACTCCAGGAGGGGGAGTGTCCCCTTATAGTCACACTTGCATCAAAGGAGGCGCTCATTGTGCGCCTAGCCCGTCCCCTCACTGGACCGCTTGTGTATTTATATACACACACACACACACACATATGTGATATATGCAGATGTATATATAACCTAGTGGCGCCCGCCACTAGGTAGTTATAGTTAGGCCCTAGTTTCTATGGAAAAAACGTTTTTTGTTTACCTATATCTTTGGCGCTGCTTGACGAATCTTCACAACATTTTCCCAAAAAGAATCAACAGTCATGTGAGCTGCAGTCTGGAAAGTTTCAGGGTAATCGATCAAGGGGAGTCTGAAATAAAGGGGGGTCAAATTTAGAGCATTTACAGTGTTAATTCCTATAGGAAAAATAGCACAAGAACCACTGGACAGAATTAAACCAAATTTGGCAGAAAGGTAGCTGTTGGTCCAGAAACATTTGGTGTAAATCCGTGCAGTAGTTTTTGAGAATTTTAAGGAAATCTATTTGTAGATATAGGGACGTGAAGAATTCGCGACCCCTCCCGATCTCGTGCTGAGTTCTGATTGGTTGCCAACACTTCAAACCAGGAAGTGTTGGCAGCAATCTTGGGACACGGCTTGAGCAGAGCCCCAGAAAAAAGAATAAAAAATACAAATGGGGTCAGGGTAGGGACACCTTGGCCCCTTAGCTCTGGTGCTGGGGTCCCAAAAGCCTTCCCCCAGGCTAAAAGGCATTTATAAAAATAATTTCCTGTGGAATCAGGACGTGGATCACGGATCCATGGGAAAAATTACAAAACTATAACTCGCGTCCTCGCCATGCACTGCTAATTACCCCACAAATTACGGCACTCATGACATCTTTGATAATATCATTGATAATATCAACGTAATATTTGCAGTAAACATTTTGATGAAAAAACTGTTCATGGCAAGGGCACGAGTTATAGTTACCTTAGGGCATGAGTAGTAGTTAGTCGAGGTAACTCTAACTATAACTGGTGAATTTCTGTGGTTTTGTACGTTTAAAATGTGAGCCTAACTACATCGTTCCTGTAACCATTGTTTTTTCAAGTGAATATATAAACAGCATTTCTACTCCTTCCTCAGGCTATTAGCATGGTGGCTTTTGTAACAGCTGTGGAAGAGCCTGTAAATCATATAAACAAACACCGCATTTCAAACTTGTAGAACACCAAATACACAAGCCTGTGTGAATGTTGCAGGTGATTTATTTTGTTGCAGCCAAGGTGTCCAATGCGTTTTGGGGAGTACTTCCCGATTTACCTCAGAAGCAAATGGGTTGTGATTTACAAACAATGCACTTAGGTGACATAGAGGAAAGACCACAATAATTCGTTTGTAGGGAAGAGAAACAAGGATGCCATTTTGGAGTGATTACTCGTTCAATCATAATTCATGAAACGTAAATGCATCCTTTAAAGAGAAGGACAACTATAATCAGCCATTTTCATGCCCAAATAAACAAAAAATTAGACTGAAATTCTTTGCTGACAGATTGAAAAAAATTGCGCAATTGAATGAAAGGTTTCAGACATGATATGAGGTCATGTGGTAGCCATAGCTATGTGTGATGTTTGTGTAAATTAAATGGCAGTAATGAATAATAAAATACATGTCTGCTGATGAATAGTGGCTTCACTGCTGTGAAGTATCCTCAAAAGGCTAATTCAGATCAAATGCATTTTTCTCTGGTTCAGAGTCTGGTATTAATCAGTCTACCAAATGAGTCAATGTCAATGAAACATCACTTTTCCAACTCTTTGATTTCATTCTACAACTTATTGTCAATCAATTGTATTAGTGCAGTTGGTTCGAAAGAAATGAACCAACATTACAAGGCATAAAATGTCAAATGAAAGCTCATAACTGAAAACATTGGACTCCACTGACAGTATTATGTTTGAAGATACTAAGAATTTCTAGAGCTCAAGTTCTTCCACGGGATTCCTCACACATGCATTTTTCAATGTTCAATGTCAGTACAGCTACAAAAGTAACTGCTACCACCCACTCAGCCCTGCCAAAGCCTTCACCTTCTTGCTCTTAGATATTGTCATCACCTCACCTCTTAGGTACAGGCACCTTCAATATCTAGTAAGAGGATGCCAAGATCTCATCCTTCAGAGCATTTCTTGACATATTTAACAATTTTAACACAGACGTGTTATCCAACAGCCCCTCACCTGCACAAAAACCACTGCCTTGATAGTGCCCTCTAACATGGCTTGCAAATTACCAATATCACATCAGCCCATCGACAAAACTCTCTTTCACCACCATAGTCTACTTACCTCTTATCAATAATCAAACACAAGCATCCTCTCCTGATCTACAAAAATCAGACCTCTGTCACATTCAAAACTAACCTGACTGTTAAACTCTTCTTATGCAATCTTCATTCGCCCTCTTCGAGGCTCCCACCATAAGAATTCCTCCCTAAACCTCTGAGACTTTCTACATTGAAAAACAGAGCTCACAGGAAGCCATGGTTCAACAACACCCTGAACATACCAAAGACAGAATGCCACACTCTAGAAAGTGGTTTGTACAGAACCTGGACCCCTGGCACAGCACTTGGCCTGATTCCCCAAAAACCACAGAACACAATGTTATATTTAACACACAAAATGTTTACTTGTCAAGAAAGGGTCTTGAAGCCGTAAATAACACACATGAACTCTAGAAAGATGGAGAAAAAACAGTTACCACCGAATGAACCAAAGATGCCACCCCTCGAATGTAAAAACTGTGTCAAGCCATAGGATCATTAATCACAGTAAAAGTCTAGAAAATTAGAACTACCATGGTGCTCGCTGTTGCCACAGGCCCTATTACCATGACCTGACAGGGACTGTTGCCACTCAAGAGCTTCTACTTCAGCAATGCTAGCCCTGAAGATATACCTCCAAGCTTTAGAGCATCTAAGCATTGTCCCATGCCCATCACAGGCGTACATGCAGCGACAGTAGCCAGTCTAGTGACACATTTTATCTTTTAGTTCCCTGCAAACCAGAGAAATCTCCACAGCCCTGAGACATTCGCTGATTGTACCTCCCTAAAATAGGCCCCCCATGTCTATGCTGAGCCTAGCGTTTACTGCTCCATAGAAGGACACCAGTGGAATTCTAAAATCCCGGAATCTGTAGTCAAAGCGCAATTACTTCCTAACTAACATGGACGGCCTTATAATCCTACACACAAATATATCTGGAAACGTGTACGGAAATTAAATGTGTTAAAAGTCTGTGACGTTGTGCCAGAAGCTACAGCCAGGAGCTCTCTCTGCGTGCACATACGCCTCAGCCTTCCCCTCTCCCCCTCCTTTCAGCAATAAATTCCTTAACTACCTCAGATCAGCAGTATAAATCTTGGACTATAGCCCAAAATCGTAAAAATGCTCGCTCTCATAACATATACAGAAAGTTAAACTAACTGCCCCATTCGGCTCTATCACATATGGCGTTTCTGAAGACATACCCACTCTTGACTGTGTCTTGATCACATGCAACAAGCATCACATTAGTTTCAACTGATCAGACAATTTCAAAGTATAACGCAATGCAAATGATGCGCAAATACATCAATGGGTCACATAGACAAAGACCAGCACTTGAACCTATCTGAAGGTTTGGCGTGATCCAGGCAGATAGCTAGCACATCGTCAACCACTGAACCACAGGACGTTTTTCTGGAGAATTAAAGATTTGTGAGGATTTTTAGTTGAGAAATGGTTGATTGAACTCCAGCTCCTATTTCACACTGTACCTACGTGTATATATTTTCTTATGCGTAGGTTCTCAATTTTCCTTTCACATGGGATGTGCCTCTGAATGAAGAGGGCAGGTGGTTGAACGTCTTCATTTGTTTGAATAAGTGCCCATGGGGTTTGGGTATTTTAGTTTTGAATTTTTTTGAGTTTTAGGCTGTTTTAACAAAAATGTGTCTTTTATTCTCCAGGAAAACATCTTGTCATTGGAGATGTTAGCTCTCTGCCTGGACCATGCCATGACTTTTACTCAATAACGTCATAAAGATCTCTAACAGCATCCCTTAGCTTTGAGCATACAAGCCTCTCAGTGGTACTCAGAGCTATGAGTAAGAACACAGATTGCTTCTGAGCCACTGAATGCGCACTGGAAATGCTCCACACAAGACATCAACAAAGTATCTAAACTTATGCCCTATCAAGCACATTTTAAAACTCAGCTATTTTGACATGGACCAATGTTGGAGCTTTATTCCCTACCTGCTAGTGAAAAGTAATAGAACACTAAGCCTAATCCTTCTACTCAGCATGGAAGACAGAGTCAATGTAACCAAAACAGTTTATGTATCATTGTGGTGAACTGATAATTGCTCTGACTTACATGTAACTGATTTGCTCTCATCCCCCATTTAAGGCTGTAATGTCTCTCACTCTGAGCACCCCAATACAATTAAAATATCTAGGTTGCGTTATGCAGACAAAACACATATACATGGAGACTAGAAGGCTCAATAAGTTAATTGCTTCAATTATTGTGACTTGCAGGCCAAATATTTGAATTCTAGCAAGACTTTAGCACCATTCAATATGGTATTGGTATCTCATGTTATTGCCAGTCCTTAGATATAGCAAACTGTGGACTGAAGTGTCTAACACAAAGGATTATTACTAATCATTTATTATTATTATTGATGTTATCATTACTTCTAGCTGTTCAAAAAACTTTTGCAGTCTTGCTAGACTACTGTTTTTCTAAATAAAAATCATACAAAATACAGACTTAAAGGGGAGTTTGGCCATTAGATTTCATTCATTGGCCATTCACATTTTGCTTCCTGAACACCAAAGCATATTGCACGGGCAGTGGGCCAGCCCACTTTACCCAATTGGTTCCATTTACTTTGAGTGACTGCACATAGCCTGTTCAGATACTTCATGTTCATCTAAAAAACAGCGACTTTCTCTTCCGTGATAAAGCTGGTCACAAGTGTGATTTTTTTATTTTAGTTATTTTTATTTTAAATATTTATTTTGCCTGCACTTCAGGTGCCCAGGTAGGTGACGATTTATTATCTGCCTCCCCTTTAAAGTTACATAAGTATTTATCTGTCATTGTAACATTGCAGCTGCCTGCAATTCGAATGCTTAGCTAGATGGTGGTTTATTTATAAGTCCTTCTCTCATCATAATAATGATAAAATGTATTGCACAACTGAAATCCCTCTCTATAAATAAAGTCACCAATAAAACGAGCAAATCAATAGATGTTTTCTACATTTCAATTTTTTAACGCAAGCATATGGCGGTAACGCATAGGTGGCCATTTTTTTGTAGCTCATTCTTTCAGTGAAAAGGAAATGTAACAACAAACGAGTTTGCCAACGCCAGATCTATTGTTTTTGCCAATGCTTGTTATTAATTGTACTAAGTAGTTGTAGAGTTATCGCATCGACTGTATCTTATTCAGTGTCAAAGTAAGTGTTTGCATTCTGGGACCTGCAGATCAGATCTCCTTTTTCCACTATAAATGCAGAACTTGGAGTGCCCCACAGTAAGGAATAAACAGGATTTCAGTTACACAGGAACGGCACGTGACAGTTTAAGATCTTTTGCAGCCCACACAGGAAGACGTGGCTCACAGTATTGTAATATTATCATCCTTTGGGGCAGGGAGGGTGGAAGATTATTTGCTGTATGCTGTACGAATATCTGTCATCAAAAGAGAGTCTGGGATTAGGTGCGGCCTAGAGAAAACGCCCATTGTGTGAACAAGTTAGCGAGTAGTGGAAAAATTAAGGCCCATATTTATACTTTTTTAGCACCGCATTTGCGCCGCTTTCTGATGCAAAAATGACGCTAACTTACAAAATACAATTGTATTTTGTAAGTTTGCGCCGCTTTTGTGTCAAAAAATGACACAAATGCAGCACTAAAAAAGTACAAATCTGGGCCTAAATCTTGGAATTTGGGCCCATATTTGTACTTTTTGACGCAAATCAGCGCTAGCGCAGATTTGAGTCAAAAAGTTTACCGCCAGCTAACACCATTCCAACGCACCAGTCGGGCGCCTTATTTATGGAATGACATTAGCTGGCGCTGGGGCCTGGTTAGCGTCAAAATAAATTACGATAACCAGCAGCGGAGGTGAAGGGAAGACTGGGGGTTGTGCGCCAAAGAATGGTGCAAGTCAGGTTAGAGTAAAAAATATTGTCTCTAACCTGACTAGGGCCATGTTTTGACGCACTACCCCCATGGAAATGACTCATGTCTTAGCAAAGACAGGAGTCATGCCCACCTGCCCAATGGCCATGCCCAGGGGACTTCTGTCCCCTGGGCATGGCCATTGGGCACAGTGGCATGTAAGGGGGCCCAAGTTAAGCCTCCCTATGCTACTTAAAAAATATATATATATTATACTTACCTGCACTCATCTGCACTCACCATAGATGGGTCCCCCCATCCATGGGTGTCCTCTATGGGTGGGCGAGGGTGGCAAGGGGTGTCCCTGGGTGCAGGGAAGGGCACCTGTGGACTGCTTCCATGGTCTCCCATCATGGAAATGAGCCCACAGGTCCCTTAACGCCTGCCCTGACTCAGGCGTTAAAAAACGGCACAAATCCGGCTGGGCGTCATGTTTTAAGGGCCGCCTCCTCCTGTGTGTCATTTTGACGCCAGGGGATAAGTAAGGCGCACAAGTCTTAGAGTCATTTTTTGCACAGGAACACCTACCTTGCATTTCATTAGCGCAAGGTAGGTTTTCATGTACAAAAAATGACTCAAACTCCATAACTTTGGCGCTAGATGGGTCCAGCACCAAATTATAAATATGGAGTTAAGTTTGCACTGAAATTGTGTAAACGAAAATGACAAGACAGAATATAAATATGGGCCTTGGTTTTGTGGAAATGGTAGATTTGCAGGATTGACGGATTGTGTTGTCCCTTGGTGGCCCCAGCAAGACAAAAGGTGGAGTTGCCTTGAATTTAAAATAGAAAATAAATTAATCCGTAGTAGATTGTCGGATAGTCAAAGGTTAAATCATTGTTTTTGGAACAGCAACGAAAACTGCTGAATATTTACAGTTTGATATCCCTCTGTGTGCTTGTTAAATAAACTTCGTCATGAAGCGAAAACAAGAAAACATTTCCTGAAAGCCATGCATAATCAACTGTAGAAAACATTTATAGTAGGATAGTCATTGCAAAATATTTTTGCTACAAGTATGCAGCATTAACAACTATCATCGGAAGGAAAAAACATGCACGTGCGGCAAGAAAAAAATCATAAAAGGACGGCTGCTTTTACCAATGGGTGAACTCCTGGGGGAGCATCGGGGAACAGTCTATAAAATTCACAGATATTCAATCAGTATAATTGGAAAATTAAACTGAAAAACTAGAACCAATTGGATCAGAACTTAGAATCATTGGATGGATCTTCCGTGGCCTGCACAGGGATTGAGTGGAGCAGATCTGGAGGTCGCAACAATTAATTCATGCCCCAGCCTCCAACCGCTGTACTAAGTTACCCGCGCAGGAGATGTCTGCTGTACCGCATTGAGCCAGCCCTGACTCTCCTCTACCACCGGAGAGAGAGCTACAGTAATACATAACTGGGAGAACCACTCTTGCAGTGAACGCAGAATACACTGATTAGTGACGGTTAAGGGGAAAAGGAACGAAAGACAACCCAAGAGGACCACCGAAACTTCACAAGATCAGCAGAAAAAGAACTGGAGCTGCATACTCCCAAGAAGACAGGTAAGGGAGAGCAGGCTGACAATGTAAATGTGAAAGTATTGCTTTTAAGTAGCTTGCACACTATTAGTGGGAAAAAAATTCTCTCCCTAGGCATTGCCCATATAAAATAGAGACTAGATAAGTACGCAGGATACATAAACATGGAGGAGTGATGCATAGCTAGCATTAACGAAGATGCTACAATGCGACGGGTGACCCTGCTCAGAAGCGAGAAGGTGCTGGAGCTCATAAGAGTGAAAAAAGAAGATCTAGATGTACGCACCCCCAATGAAAAACTTCTGCAGTGCACTTAGTGGTCAGGAATGGTCAACCCCACAGAGCACTTCCACAGAACAATTTTAGCGTCTTTTTGTTGTAGAACGATCCCCACCTACATTGGAGCAACCAAGACCTATTACAGGTAGCTTGCTCAATTAACGAGATTGGGATACAACGCTCTGGATATCACATTTAGGAGAGAGACCTTCAGTTTGAGGGGCTGAGCATCTCTATATTCTCCCATTTCACCATTGTAGTGCAGGAAGACAGAGGATTGTTTGCTACTGTCAAGAAGAAACTTCAGCAAGTGCAAATAAACTATGCAATGTTATAAGCAACCAGGCTGAAAATCCTTCAAAAAAGGTGATCCAGATTTTTTTTTCTGAACCACAAAAAGCTATTATATTTATAAGGAGTTTGGAAGAGCTGAAGAGTCGCGTTGCAAAGACTAGGCAAGGGAGGAGCCATTCGATAACTTTCACAATAATGAATAAAGTTTGTGGGGCTACAGTTTGGTGGCCATTTCCTGGTGGATATGACACATATGCATGTGAATAGCCGGGGAATACAAAATCTGGAACAACTGAGTTAGATGGCGGGGACACCCTCAGGAATAGAAAAGTTAGAATGTCAGGCTTGATTATTGGCTAAAGTGAGACAGAGCGGAGCTCACAGAGTGCTAGTGACCCCCACGCAGACGTCCACTGGAGCAGTTTGTAGTTAGTTAGGTAAAAGAAAGCTCGACTGAGATTCTGTTATTCAGAGTATTTTAGTTGATATTACAGGAATCATACATAGAAAGCTGGAATTTTCACTGTAGGCGCAGATTCTGTTATAGGGAGAGGACAGTGGAATGGCATATGGCTAGCAAGGACTGCTGAGGCCACACAGCATACTATTCACCACAACACAGTTCACAAGGTCTCGTGGAACATCAGGGGGCTGAGCAACAACCAAAAAGCTAGGAATGCAATACACATACCTAAATAGGCATAGGAAAGCGGTGTCATTTTTCCAGTAGCCACTTTTAACACCCCTTTCCTTTGCAGGGCATTGAGGGACACGACTATTTCTCATCATAAACTTCACACTCCGGAGTGCTTGCTATCCTTATTAGAAATGGTCGTCACACATATTTAAATGGTGACAGAAACTGAGGGCAGATATCTCATAGAACACAAGATATTGCATAACAAATATGCAAGCCTAATCAACACATATGACCCCTATATACACCGTCTGAGATTCTATTCCAGTGTAATTAACATATACTTGGGGTAGGAACCATGATCAGACCCGTGAGGTGGAGACTTTAATGCTATCTTGGACCCTAAGCTTGGTGAATCTTCTCACGTCACAAGCCACCCGTGACCCATAAAGATCTAGGGAGCATAGTACAATAATATGCAAGAGTAGGTGTCTGGCACCAGAGATATTTCAGAGAATGCATTCTGCTCACCTGGGCATGATGCCAAATCTCAGATAGATTACTGACTCCTCACGGAAATGCCTGCACATTAACAAAGAAGGTGGAGATCCCACACCATACGCTGTCAGATCACTCGCTGATTACACTGCTTTTAAATTTCCTCCACAATATTTACTCCCAGAAAGCATGGTGCTTTCCTACAGATGCATTAGCTGGTGCAGTGTTCAGGGAGGAAGGGAATCAAGTAACTGGTGAATATTTCAAAATTAATATGAGTTCAGGGACCAATGCAGGTATTTTGTGCGAGGAAGTAAAGGGCAGAATTAGGACCACACTGGATAGGTTACAGAAAAAGCTTGAAGATAAGTGTATCAGACAGTGCTGACCAGAAATGCCAAGTAGGCCTGATAAGAAAGTTATGAATTTCAAAGAGAAGGTATTAGGCATTTAATCCTTAGGGTGGTCTTACCCCAGACTTTTTGCCTTTCATCCCTATTTTTCGCAGGAACTTTTTGTTGGCATTAGGACTCTGAGCACTTTACCACTGCTAACCAGTGCTAACGTGCATGCGCTTCTACCCTAAACATGGTAACTTTGGTGTCCCCTAAATTGGCATATTTAATTTACCTATACGTCCCTTGTAAAGTGGCATAAAGTATGCCCAGGATATGCAAATTAAATGCTACTGGTGTGCATGCAGCACTGATTGTGCCACCCACTTCAGTAGCCCTGAAACATGTGTCAAGACTGCCATTGTAGAGCCTGTGTGTGCAATTTCACTGCCACTTCGACCTGACGTTTGAAACTAATTGCCAAGTCTTAAACTCCCCTTTTCTTACATAAAAGTCACCTCTAAGTAGCCCATAGGGCAGGGTGCTATGTAAGTAACAGCAGCAGATGCACTTCTATGTTTTACATGTCCTGGTGATGAAAAACTCCGAAAGTCATTTATCATTACTGTGAGGCCAGCTCCTCTCATAGGCCAGCATTGGAAATTCCTTCATATACTTTCTTTACCCTGTAATTCCTGATCAGAAAGGAGTAGCTGCATTGTGTTTCATAGCATTGGAATGGTACTGATAAATCCTGTTTCATGGTACAGTCAAATTTATAATTACTATTTTAGAAATGCCACTTTTAGAAAGTGGCCATTTCTATTCTCTCACTGCTATATGTGTCTGACAGCCTGTCTCCAATACATGTCTGGTCTGGGTGACAGCTACATTTATGCATTCCCTCCAGACACCCACATCACAGGACACTCAACTGCACCTGCATTCATCTTTATACCGATGTGTCTTCCTGGCAAGGAGGATGGGAAGGGCTCACACTTACATTTCTAAGGGTAGTGGCCTGAGCCCACACAAAGGGCTGATTACCCCCAACTGATCAGAGTGTCTCCAAGAGCTTCCTGGCTTCCTCCCTATTTTCCTGCAGTCTCAGGGACATCAAAGACTGCCTGCAACTCTCTTTGTGCTGCTAGACTCTGCCCTCTCTGTGCCTGATGTGCCTCTCTTGAGTCCTAGGAATCAGAAGTGTGTTCTGCAGCTGAATCCAGCAAAAAGTGATGCATCACCTTGAGTGTGTGTAAAACGTTGCCATACCGCTTCTTCGCCACCAACGCAGACGCTGCTCAATGACATCGGACCCACAGCCTGCGTAGCTCAACAACGAAGCTCTGCATGGCTTGATGATGACACCGCATTCATTTCACTGGAGTTTGACGCCAACGCTGGACACTATTGTGAGGATAAGAATTGATGCATTGTGCCCTCAACATCGACGCATTGCTCCTTCAAAGGTACGTTTTCAGAGGACCCTTCATGGGTTCTGTAGCTGGCCTACCCTCCACTGTGGTAGGCCGGAACTTTGGATTTGCAATGGTCCCTTGCAACCTCAAGTAACCTTTTGACCGCTAGTGACTTCTATGCACCCTTTCACATTTAATCTTTAAAAAATCAAATCTCGACTTCTGGATTTTTTTTTCATTTTGGTCATGTGTTACTCAGATAAATATTCTCTACTTTTCTTATCTGGTGTGGAGACCTTTTTGTGTTGTTTTCTAGTGTTGCTGTGTGTGTGTTGCACAAATACTTTGCACGTTGCCCCTTAAGTTAAGCCTACCTACTCTGCATCAAGCTACCAGAGGGTGAGCACAGGCTAATTTAGGGGGTGTATCTGACTTACCCTGACCAGGATTGTGGTACCTGCTTGGACAGGGTGCATACCTCTGCCAACTAGAAACCCAATTTCTAACAGGAGGTTAACAGGGAGGTAAAATATCTGTTTATTGTGAATGGAGTATGGGTTAGGGGTGGTGGAGGAGCATGTGGCTCATGATGTAAGGCTCTAAATTGTGCAATGGAGGAGAGGCAAGTGAATGAAAGTTGCTGGGTTGGGGTGCTTGTGGTAGGTGTTTGTGAAGAGTGAGAAAGTAGGGGTAAAGATAGGACGGGACTTGCATTCTTTGTGTAGTCCTGAGGGTGGGAGTGGGTGTGACGGTAAGTATAATGAAAGTTTGTGTTGATTTGATGTGCTGATGTGTGTGGTCTGTATTGTTTTAGTGGAATAGTGAGAGGGGATATTGATGTAGTTGTTTTTGGTGAGGGATTTGTATGTGAGTTAGTGCTGGTGACTGGGATTAGAGTGTTAGAGGGGGTGTTGATGCGTTTTGGAGATAAATGTATGAGGTGTGTAAGAGGGGATGGATGTGTGTCAGGGGAGTTAGTGTTAGCTGTAACGAGTGGAAGAGGTCATGTGTGTGGTGGAGTGAAGTGTGGGGATTGTATGGTTGTGTGTAATTGGTGAAGAGAGGGGAAGGGTGTTTGTTGGAAGGCTGAGTTTGGGCATTGTTATGATGAAAGGTGGTCTGTGTGGTGCAAACAGAGGATAGTGTTGTTGGTTAGTATGAGCAGGGAGTGTGTATCTGGATGGCTGAGAGAAATGTATAGTGTGGTTTTGTGTTGTGTGGGTGATGGCAAGTTGTGTTAGTGGGAGTGGACAGAGTAGCGTTTGTTGTGAGAATGCAGGTGTTTGACTGTTGTAGTTGTGGAGGATATGTGTATATGTGTTGTATAATGGGTATTGTGTTGGGAGATGGGACATTGCAATCTGTCTGCGGTCAGTTTGTGATGCATGAGTTGGATGTCTTTGCAGATAATGTGTTTGCATGTTGACGGATGTGTAGGGAGTGAAATCATTCCTGGTCATTTGAGAATTGGGCAGCATTTCTGGACCTAGGCCCTAGTCCCTACCAGTCCCATACAGGCCAAAACTGGCCAATAGAAACCTGGTCCTAACCCTAACCAATCAGATTTGTAACCCTGATTCAAACAACCAATGGGAGACCCAGCCCTAATCATCATTCATACCCCTAATTATGACCACCAATCACAGCCCCAGCCCCAGAACCAGTAACCCATCAGATTCCCAGCCCTATCCACCAATCACAACCCTAGAACCAGCAACCAATCAGAATCTCAGCCCTATCCACCAATCACAGCCCTAGAACCAGCAACCAATCAGAATCTCATCCCTATCCACCAATCACAGCCCTAGAACCAGCAACCAATCAGGATCTCATTGCTATCTACCAATCACAACCCTAGAACCAGCACCCAATCAGAATCTCAGCCCTATCCACCAATCACAGCCCCAGCCCTGGAACCAGCAACCAATGGAAAGACCAGCCCCCAACAACCTATCACAACAACATATGCAACAACCAATAGGAACTTATATAAGGAGCAAGTTAACTGAAGCCAAGTCCCTGAGGGCAGGTAGGAGGCAGCTGCTGCTCTGTTCAGAACCTCCTTGGATACAGTCAGGCTGAATCCACACTTCCAAGCTAGCAGAGTCTACTTTCCAGGTAAGGAAGAGATTTCTTAAAAACCAACACTGGAATACTGCTTGTCGTGCACTCTGAAATGTGGCTTTTTTAAGGCAAAAAACAGGGAAAGCAGACAGTTTCTAAACACAATTTAAATCACAAAAACAGATTAAACAGTCTCCTAAACACACTCTGCAAGATGTATGTAGCCTTTTTACTTAGAAAAGAGGGGGGTAATGAAGTCATGTCCCACAAACTAGAAAAGTAAATTCACACAGTCACGTGAAAAAAAAAGCACCACTTTAAAATGTCAAGCTGCCTGAAACACAGAGAATCTACAGTAAAACAGGCACGGGTAGCTGGAAAAAACACTTTTGAACAAATAATACTATTTACTCAGAAAAGTCTGTGGGCTCCTTACCTAGGTCTTTTAGCAATCATTGAACACTGGGCTGTATTAGGACACAGGGAAGATGCTGAGGCTCACAAAATGGAGGTGGTTGTCTTGGGCATCCCTCCACAAACTTAAGGGGCCAGAGCAGGTGTGGGGGGAAGGGCCCAGGTTGCCAGGGACTCAGAGGGCCAATCAGCTAAGTCCAGTCCCTGTGGGCAGGGAGGAGGCAGCGGCTGCTCTATTCAGAATCTCCTTGGATACAGACAGGCTGAATCCACACTTCTAAGCTATCAGAGTCTACTTTCCAGGTAAGGGAGAGATTGTTTAAAAACAAACACTGGAATACTGCTTGTCGCGCACTCTGAAATGTTGCTTTTTAAAGGCAAAAAACAGGGGAAGCAGACAGTTTCTAAACACAATTTAAATCACAGAAACAGATTAAACAGTCTCCTAAACACACTCTGCAAGATGTATGTAGCCTTTTTCCTTAGAAAAGAGGGGGGGGGGTTATGAAATCATGTGCCACAAACTAGAAAGGTAAATTCACAGTCACGGCAAACAAATGTTAAAAAAACACCACTTTAAAAGGTCAAGCTGCCTGAAACACAGAGAGTCTACATTAAAACAGTCACGGGTAGCTGAAAAAAACACTTTTGTACAAATAATACTATTTACCCAGAAAAGTCTGGGGGCTCCTTACCTAGGTCTTTTAGCAATCCTTGAATACTGGGCTGTATTAGGACACAGGGAAGATGCTGAGGCTCACCAAATGGAGGTCATAATGAAGGCCTACGCCTTGTGTCACTGCACAGACATACACACACTCACCCACTCACCTCATTAACAATCGTTTTCTAGGTCCCTCACTCACTATTATATTAACGTGTTCACTTACACACTCATCAACCCATTTACTCATCTCCCAATCACCCATTTGCTCCTACACCAATAAAATCACTCTCTTTTACTCGATTACTGGTCTTTTTTTTCACACAGACTAGCTCACCACAAAAATAACTTATAGCAACTCATGAAACACACGTAGAACATAAATACAGAGTTGTATGCCAAGGACACATTTATATAAAAGATATATATATGTAAAAATCGACTTAAGGGAATTAATGATGGTGATCCAAAACCTTCAAATAAAAAAAAAAATCAATAATGGTTAATTATGCAAAGCACAGCCCACAGTGTGTTGCTTGTGATCTTGCCTGAGCCGTCACAGATGACGCCACAAATTACCTTGTCATTGATTCTCTAGTGACACCACATGTGACGTTTATTACAGTAACAATGTGTGTTCAGAGGGATCATGTGGAGAGGAAAGGAATCACTTCCACCACACAGATATACCTATAAATACTGTGTGGAGAATAAATCCTGCAATACCATTATTGGTAACTAGATGTCCTCACAAAGCTTAGAGCGAGAGGAAAGGCTGATGCCTTTCCACTCACGAGTAATAGAAATATTAATGGACATCAACTACAGATGCAAGTCTGCTGTACTGATGTCAGCAACAAGGTGACCCCACAGCGTTTACACAAGAAGAAAAGACAGCTGTGCTTATTCACACAAGCAATACATATTGAAAGGACATGAAAAGAATCTGGCAGGTTTCAGTGCTACCATAAAGGCCAGGATGACCTTCCAGAGAATCACATTTAAAAAATGCAAACATGTGCAGCTTTTGTATTGTTGTACAAAATACCTCTGGTGAAGTCATATGTGATGTCATCAGTGGCGTCACATATGAAAGTGTCATTTGTGGTGTCATCTGTGATGTTGCACGTGAAGTCTGAAGCAGTGCATTCGAGAGTGTTCTGGTTGCACAACTAACTTTAACTTTCAATGGGTTCTGTGTTGTGATTCACAACCACAAGTTCACAAAGAGAAGTTGCTTTAAATTGAATTATAAATGGAATTTGTCTTACATGCATTAGTTGGGAAACTTTGTAGTTAATCATAATATCAACTCAACAAAGTATAATCAGTATATTTTTTGTTTTCCAATGATAACCTTTGTTCCCTGACCATAGTGTCTGCTTGGCATGGCTTGTGGCGTTATAACATAGCTTGTGCCCACCCCCTTTGCTTCAGAACCTGCTGGTTATGGGCATTATAGCCATGCCCAGTCGGTTCTTCTTTAGAGTGTGGCCTTGGACCATGTCTTGTATCCACTCCCCTACCCCTGAGCCCGTTAAGTGTACATTTGGTGGACGAGGCCCTTGACACACCAAGTTTCCGGTAAGTACGCTGTCTAGGGGAGCAAATTGGCCCACTACCTTGCTGGATCTCTTGTCCACCCATTGCTGGAGGATTATAATATATACATATATATTACTCTTTTGGGGCTCCTGATTGGTCACTGTTTGTCCAATCAGTGACCACTACATATTCTGCTATCCTCCCTCGCTTTCATGGGGCAGGTGCTTTATCCACAACAGAGACAGCATAGATTTTACGTTTTTGCCTTTTGGGTCAAAAGTTTCCCTCACTTTTCGTTGCAAAAGATTCAATGGCGCCTTTGAATTTCGAAAACAATATCACATTGTGGCCATATTGTAAATTTCAACAACGTGAACAATAGAAACAACTGGTAAGTGGTCAAATGGGATTTCCACCTTTATTGTGAGTCCAAACTCCCTCTACAGTACTAAGAGATACATCACAATGTACTATTTATTGACATGACAGCTTGGCACTTGCAAAAGAGTTTATCAATTTTGGCCGTGACCGTTGCGTCTCTGATATCAGTACAGAGCAATGATATTGTAGACTTTTTCTCTTCTGCTCTTTCCATTGTCCCAGAGGAAGCCATTTGGGTGAAAAGGATGCATATTCCATCATTTTAGCATCTGTGGTCTTTCTGCCACCGAGGTTGCTTGCTCATCTGGTTTGCAGTATTTCCCATATCATGCTTGAAAAGCCGTAGTTTTGCATCAATATGACCAAGTGTCGCTGCTCCTGAACTCGTTAACATTCCAAAATGCGCAGGCCAAGCAAGTGCTCCAGTTTGTCCGATTACCAGATTGTGGAACCATGCAAAAGAGAAACATACTTTTTACCTTAAAACATATCCTTCTATTTCTCAAGCAGAGCAAGAAATATGTTGCAAGGAATTTTGACAAGTGTAGCTGTTAATAGGGTGTGACCAGGTCACAGACTGAAGTAGCACCGCTTATAATAATGTGCTTGACTTTTCAATACACATAATAATGTTGCCATCTAGCGGTTAAAGGAAGAATGCTATTGCTATTCTAACGTTGGCTAGCTGTAGCTGAGCGTAAACCTTTTAGAGGGCCCATACCATTACTGTAGAGCAGGGGTCTTCATACTGGGAGGCCCCAAGTGATCCCGGAGGGGGCGCCAACATCTGGCCAAAAGAAGCAGTATGCAGATAACAGTGCTTTGTTTTAAGCAGAAAAGAATTTATTGTATTTTTAAAACGTTTACAGAACTTAAGTGCAGTGTTTAAATAAGTATAGACATATTTAAACATTGCAAACTTAGTAGAATAATTTTGAAAAATTCTGACGGGGGCCTGATGATTTTTTTTCCCCACTGGGGGGTGCGCGGCATTAAAATGTTTGAAAAACACTGCTCTAGGGTAAAAGATCAATTAACATGCGCAAAAGTATGCATTTGCTCAAAGAGCAGGAGGCTACTTGTTTCTCTAAAAAATGTGTTTTTTTTTTTAAAGTTTCTTTTGTATCGCCTCTTTGGCGTATGTATCATTGCTTGTTTCCCTGTCAGCTAAAATGTTATTTTTTGTTATTATTTTTTTTTAAATGTAATTGGTTTTCAGTGGAGGTAAAGCAGACTAGGAGCTTTCCCGTATCCCTTCTGAGTGCTTGAAAATACTGTGGCGTAAGCATCTGCACACTAGTCCGAGTATGATCATTGTCACGTCTTTCATAAAAGCAATAGGTTTTGCCTATGGGATTAATCATTTTAAGACATGTGGGAGTAGTGTATGAGTGCAGGGAAAATGGTGTGAGTGTTCTCTGTGCAGGGGGAATGTGTCGAATTCGAAATAAGTTGTCACGTTTATGCCTTTATTTTACTGATAAGTTCCAGTAGAAACCAAATGATGATTTAAATAATGATCGTTTCTTCTCTTTCTAGGTTCCAAAGGAGGAGTTCCGTCCCCTGTTCTCTCTAGAGAACACAGTAAGCGCTGGTAAGTATCAACTTTTTTTTTATATAGGGTTTTATTTTACCGCCTCTCTAATCCCCTCAGGGGCTCACTTAAATTCATCCTCATAGGGTGCACAGGTGAAAATAAAGAAGAAAAAAAAGAAAAAATAATATACTGGTTCTTAAACTGCTTCTGAATTTGTATCACCCAAAGTATTCACCCAGAGCCACTACAGGTGAGCCCTCCTCCCACCTTGTGTAATGAGTTCCCCACTAATGATGATGCCGTATGGCAGCAAGTGTTCGGTACAAGCCCCACACCCAGACGCACACGTGACTACGCCACGGTCCTCCTGAAGCATGGCTGGGATATGCAGCTCTTCCGCGGGATGCCTTCCGAGTTGTCTCTCGGTCCTTCTTAGGCGGCTTTCCCTCTGTCGGGTCTCCTCTTGGGTCGCTCCTGCTGCGTTGACCCACACTGCGTTCTTGTCCCTTTGTCTCCACGGAAGCCTTGTTTGGTGTCTCATCTTCAGGGCTCTCAGTGTGGCTCTCTGAAGGCTCCACCTCCTGCTGCCATGACAACACCAATACTGATTCATCTTCTCCTTTTGATTCCAGAGTCAGCATCCAGAAGCAGTCCTCGCGTCTGCCCCTCCTGTAGAAGGTAATTCTTTCTTAAAAACATAGTAGTCATCCTGCAAGGGAGAAGACAGATGTACGCTGATTGATGAAGAATTAGGTGGTCATTACGTACATGGCAGCCTGGACCGCCGTGCGGGCGGTGGTGGTAATTTCCGCCACCAGCATGGCGGTCCAGACCGCCATATAATGTACGTGGAGGAACAGGTGTACGGATGAAACGCTGCCACCGCCAGGCTCCTGCCACCTGGCAGCCTGGCGGTGGCGGCGGCGGCATTTCTGATATGACAGGTCCACCAGCCTTTCCCTGGTGGATTACACCGCCAGGGGAAGGCTGGCAGAATGGGTTACTAGGGGCCCCCATGCACAGCCCATCGTGCATTTCACTGCCCGATTTGCAGGCAGTGAAATGCGTGATGGGTGCTGCTGCACCTGCCACACTGACACATCGCCGCCGGCTCCATTTGGAGCCGGTGTCAATGTTCAGGCCCTGCATCCAGGTGGGCTGGCTGGCAGAAACACTGTTGGCGGGGGGTTCTGCGCACTGGTGGTCTTCTGTTGACCATCAGCGCTGATCTCAGCGGGATTCCCCGCCAAAATAGTAATGAGGGCCTTACTCTCCTGTCATCCTCTGATTTGTTGACAAGGCACAAATGGAGTGATGATGTCTCTGGAGCATTTTTTCCCATAATTAGCGGAAACTAGACCAGAACATGCTGGACCGGTTTTCATGAGCAACAGGTATAGTGCACCTTGTTTCAAAGCCCATTTTCAAGTTTGCACTCTTAACGTCTGTAGTAAGAAAAATATTACGGAATGAGCTGTGGGGCATCATAGTGCTGAGATAGCGGGAAACAATGTTAGTGAACATAGACGTGTGTGCATGAAGTTCTCAGCATGTCTGTGTTCTCGCAACCTTGTGATGCACAACCTGGGATCAGCGATGGGATTTTTTTAAAACAATGATCCACAATCTTGGTTCAAGTCCCACCGTTATAACAAATTGGATTTGTTCTGTTCATAGTGACATAATGAAGGGAGGTGGTGTTTCTTTCAATTGATGATTTTGACTGGTAATAGCAATGTTTTGTATAACCAATATCTATTTCTAAGATTTACATTTTATTGTAATTTACCATATATTACCTGAAAGCTTATGTAGGGTTGCTTTGCCTTCCCAAGCATCTTAGGAACGTGATGACTCCTTCGCGTTCCAAGGGAGCTGGAGCTAACCGTTGAAGCCAAGCTGCATACAGAAGTGATTTAAGAAGTAGAGCTGGGGTTGACATGAAGAACCCATTCACAACACAAAGAGCTTCTGCTTGCACAGTCTTCTAGTTTACTACATAGCTCTGATAAAGCTAGTTCTGTCCTAATAGAAAACCATGGGGCAACAAGACTTTGAGCAGCTGTGACACAGGACTACGTGGAAGACTCAAGGAATCAGTAAACCATCCCGGATTGAAAGCTTAGATCAATGAGATCAACTCAGGTGGTGAAAGGCGCACTGCAGTTTTCAAACCCTAATCCCCCCCCCCAATTTGTTCATTGGATTAGTTAAGAGCAACAAGGAGGCCTGGGTCACAATTCACCAACAAAACAAAAAAAACATTTAAAACACAAACTACTTTAGCAAACAGATACGTCCTTTACTCGAGCTGCAATCACCCAAACTCCCTAACATTTCTGTTCTTATTAAACTAAATCATTTACACATTTCTTAGTCACTTCACAATGTAGGCCATATAAAGGAGTAAAAACTATTCTTAGGCTTCTATTTCAAAGGGCAGGCCAATAGCAGATGCTTAACATTGTAAAATACATTACCTTACATATTATTTACCATTATTTAATAAATCTACTAATATTCTCCGATTCATGAATATTACACATGTTTTGATGGAATTGAAAATGCTTCTTTCCTTGAACATTCACTGTGAATTTCCAATTAGATCTATACAACACATTCTGTGGAAATGGACAGTGGCATTTGTATAGCAGTTAGGAGTGGGAGATAAATTCTGCTCCGCAGATGGAGTTGGCAGACTTTTGGCCACAGTTCAATATCCTTGTAAAGCGGAGTTCGACTCAAATTCTGCCAACCACCATGTGGCGTAGTTTTTCTTGCTTGCGGCTCTCCAGGAGTAAGTTGGCAGGTGCGAGCAATAATTGACGTCCCTTAGTGTGAATTTGGGGCACTAGGAGTGCACGCTGCGATATTTCCTCACCCCAACAGCTGTGACAATTCGCAGTGAGGAAGCTGCCACTGGAGTAGAAAATCTACTTGAGCGGCAGCAAAATCAACTCAAGCAGCTGCAGACCCTGGCTTGCCACAAGGTGCGTTTTGAACAGATTTTCCGCACGGAGGGATCTCCAAGCGCTAAAAATTAGCACAAGCAACACAATGTGCCAATTTCTGCCTGTTTTTGGGACTCCATGGAATCTCACTGAGGTTTCAAGTAACTCAGCGAAATTCGACAGAGTGAACTCCACAAGTTCTGCCCAACCCTAATAATGGTGCTAAAATGCAATCTCCTGTTATAATTTTTCTAGAATTGAGTCCTTCTTGCTCAAGTATGCCTATAAAATTTGCATTCTTGTAGCCATACACTAACAAAAATGCATATTTATATTTGTATTATGCTTATGTTACACAGAATTAATTAACTGAGCTTGTTGGCCCTTGATAAACCACAGTACTATAATGGACATAGATAGAGCAACAGAGCCCGAGAAAAACAAGCTAAGAAAGACATGGGTCCCGTGCTTCCCATGCCACTGGATTCAAGCTAGCCTGGCTGAGGAGGGGAGAAACCCCAAAACCGGTCCCAGGATGCTTGTTTCCAGTCCAGGGAAGACCTGGCCTGGCAGTTCGGGCTGGACTGTTCCCATGGGGAACAGGGTCAAGACTGATTTGCATATGGCTGGGTCCAAACTGGAATGGCATGGGCAGCAAAAAAACGATGGATTAAACCCAGATCTGTGTCTGGGGGTGAGTGTTTGCATTGTCAGCACTCCGTCCATCATCCTTTTGTGTTGCTAATGTCACCGTAAGTGGGAAGGGTATGCCCAGACGTTGCTCCCGTGCTTCCCATGCCACTGGATTCAAGCTAGCCTGGCTGATGAGGGCTGAAACCCCGAAACCAGTCCCAGGATGCTTGTTTCCAGTCCAGGGAAGACTTGGTCTGGCAGTTCGGGCTGGACTGTTCCCATGGGGAACAGGGTCAAGACTGATTTGCATATGGCTGGGTCCAAACTGGAATGGCATAGGCAGCAAAAAAACGATGGATTAAACCCAGATCTGTGACTGGGGGTGAGTGTTTGCATTGTCAGCACTCCGTCCATCATCCTTTTGTGTTGCTAATGTCACCCTAAGTGGGAAGGGTATGCCCAGACGTGGGTCCCGTGCTTCCCATGCCACTGGATTCAAGCCAGCCTGGCTGATGAGGGGTGAAACACCCGAAACTGGTCCCAGGATGCTTGTTTCCAGTCCAGGGAAGACCTGGCCTGGCAGTTCGGGCTGGACTGTTCCCATGGGGAACAGGGTCAAGACTGATTTGCATATGGCTGGGTCCAAACTGGAATGGCATGGGCAGCAAAAAAACAATGGATTAAACCCAGATCTGTGACTGGGGGTGAGTGTTTGTATTGTCAGCACTCCGTCCATCATCCTTTTGTGTTGCTAATGTCACCCTAAGTGGGAAGGGTATGCCCAGACGTGGGTCCCGTGCTTCCCATGCCACTGGATTCAAGCTAGCCTGGCTGATGAGGGGTGAAACCCCAAAACCGCTCCCAGGATGCTTGTTTCCAGTCCAGGGAAGACCTGGCCTGGCAGTTCGGGCTGGACTGTTTCCATGGGGAACAGGGTCAAGACTGATTTGCATATGGCTGGATCCAAACTGGAATGGCATGGGCAGCAAATAAACGATGGATTAAACTCAGATCTGTGACTGGCGGTGAGTGTTTGCATTGTCAGCACTCCGTCCATCATCCTTTTGTGTTGCTAATGTCACCCTAAGTGGGAAGGGTATGCCCAGACGTGGGTCCCGTGCTTCCCATGCCACAGGATTCAAGCTAGCCTGGCTGATGAGGGGGTGAAACCCCGAAACCGGTCCCAGGATGCTTGTTTCCAGTCCAGGGAAGACCTGGCCTGGCAGTTCAGGCTGGACTCTTCCCATGGGGAACAGGGTCAAGACTGATTTGCATATGGCTCGGTCCAAACTGGAATGGCATGGGCAGCAAAAAAACAATGGATTAAACCCAGATCTGTGACTGGGGGTGAGTGTTTGCATTGTCAGCACTCCGTCCATCATCCTTTTGTGTTTCTAATGTCACCCTAAGTGGGAAGGGTATGCCCAGACGTGGGTCCCGTGCTTCCCATGTCACTGGATTCAAGCTAGCCTGGCTGATGAGGGGTGAAACCCCGAAACCGGTCCCAGGATGCTTGTTTCCAGTCCAGGGAAGACCTGGCCTGGCAGTTCGGGCTGGACTCTTCCCATGGGGAACAGGGTCAAGACTGATTTGCATATGGCTCAGTCCAAACTGGAATGGCATGGGCAGCAAAAAAACAATGGATTAAACCCAGATCTGTGACTGGGGGTGAGTGTTTGCATTGTCAGCACTCCGTCCATCATCCTTTTGTGTTTCTAATGTCACCCTAAGTGGGAAGGGTATGCCCAGACGTGGGTCCCGTGCTTCCCATGTCACTGGATTCAAGCTAGCCTGGCTGATGAGGGGTGAAACCCCGAAACCGGTCCCAGGATGCTTGTTTCCAGTCCAGGGAAGACCTGGCCTGGCAGTTCGGGCTGGACTGTTCCCATGGGGAACAGGGTCAAGACTGATTTGCATATGGCTGGGTCCAAACTGGAATGGCATGGGCAGCAAAAAAACGATGGATTAAACCCAGATCTGTGACTGGGGGTGAGTGTTTGCATTGTCAGCACTCCGTCCATCATCCTTTTGTGTTGCTAATGTCACCCTAAGTGGGAAGGGTATGCCCAGACGTGGGTCCCGTGCTTCCCATGCCACTGGATTCAAGCTAGCCTGGCTGATGAGGGGTGAAACCCCGAAACCGGTCCCAGGATGCTTGTTTCCAGTCCAGGGAAAACCTGGCCTGGCAGTTCGGGCTGGACTGTTCCCATGGGGAACAGGGTCAAGACTGATTTGCATATGGCTGGGTCCAAACTGGAATGGCATGGGCAGCAAAAAAACGATGGATTAAACCCAGATCTGTGACTGGGGGTGAGTGTTTGCATTGTCAGCACTCCGTCCATCATCCTTTTGTGTTGCTAATGTCACCCTAAGTGGGAAGGGTATGCCCAGACGTGGGTCCCGTGCTTCCCATGCCACTGGATTCAAGCTAGCCTGGCTGATGAGGGGTGAAACCCCGAAACCGGTCCCAGGATGCTTGTTTCCAGTCCAGGGAAGACCTGGCCTGGCAGTTCGGGCTGGACTGTTCCCATGGGGAACAGGGTCAAGACTGAGTTGCATATGGCTGGGTCCAAACTGGAATGGCATGGGCAGCAAAAAAACGATGGATTAAACCCAGATCTGTGACTGGGGGTGAGTGTTTGCATTGTCAGCACTCCGTCCATCATCCTTTTGTGTTGCTAATGTCACCCTAAGTGGGAAGGGTATGCCCAGACGTGGGTCCCGTGCTTCCCATGCCACTGGATTCAAGCTAGCCTGGCTGATGAGGGGTGAAACCCCGAAACCGGTCCCAGGATGCTTGTTTCCAGTCCAGGGAAAACCTGGCCTGGCAGTTCGGGCTGGACTGTTCCCATGGGGAACAGGGTCAAGACTGATTTGCATATGGCTGGGTCCAAACTGGAATGGCATGGGCAGCAAAAAAACGATGGATTAAACCCAGATCTGTGACTTGGGGTGAGTGTTTGGATTGTCAGCACTCCATCCATCATCCTTTTGTGTTGCTAATGTCACCCTAAGTGGGAAGGGTATGCCCAGACGTGGGTCCCGTGCTTCCCATGCCACTGGATTCAAGCTAGCCTGGCTGATGAGGGGTGAAACCCCGAAACCGGTTCCAGGATGCTTGTTTCCAGTCCAGGGAAGACCTGGCCTGGCAGTTCGGGCTGGACTGTTCCCATGGGAAACAGGGTCAACACTGATTTGCATATGGCTGGGTCCAAACTGGACTGGCATGGGCAGCAAAAAAACTATGGATTAAACCCAGATCTGTGACTGGGGGTGAGTGTTTGCATTGTCAGCACTCCGTCCATCATCCTTTTGTGTTGCTAATGTCACCCTAAGTGAGAAGGGTATGCTCAGACGTGGGTCCTGTGCTTCCCATGCCACTGGATTCAAGCTAGCCTGGCTGATGAGGGGTGAAACCCCGAAACCGTTCCCAGGATGCTTGTTTCCAGTCCAGGGAAGACCTGGCCGGGCAGTTCGGGCTGGACTATTCCCATGGGGAACAGGGTCAAGACTGATGTGCATATGGCTGGGTCCAAACTGGAATGGCATGGGCAGCAAAAAAACGATGGATTAAACCCAGATCTGTGACTGGGGGTGAGTGTTTGCATTGTCAGCACTCCGTCCATCATCCTTTTGTGTTGCTAATGTCACCGTAAGTGGGAAGGGTATGCCCAGGCGTGGGTCCCGTGCTTCCCATGCCACTAGATTCAAGCTAGCCTGGCTGATGAGGGGTGAAACCCCGAAACCGGTCCCAGGATGCTTGTTTCCAGTCCAGGGAAGACCTGGCCTGGCAGTTCGGGCTGGACTGTTCCCATGGGGAACAGGGTCAAGACTGATTTGCATATGGCTGGGTCCAAACTGGAATGGCATGGGCAGCAAAAAAACGATAGATTAAACCCAGATCTGTGACTTGGGGTGAGTGTTCGCATTGTCAGCACTCCGTCCATCATCCTTTTGTGTTGCTAGTGTCACCCTAAGTGGGAAAGGTATGCCCAGACGTGGGTCCCGTGCTTCCCATGCCACTGGATTCCAGCTAGCCTGGCTGATGAGGGGTGAAACCCCGAAACCGGTCCCAGGATGCTTATTTCCAGTCCAGGGAAGACCTGGCCTGGCAGTTCGGGCTGGACTGTTCCCATGGGGAACAGGGTCAAGACTGATTTGCATATGGTTGGGTCCAAACTGGAATGGCATGGGCAGCAAAAAAACGATGGATTAAACCCAGATCTGTGACTGGGGGTGAGTGTTTGCATTGTCAGCACTCCGTCCATCATCCTTTTGTGTGGCTAATAAAAAGTGGGGTCTTCAGCACCAGTAACGTTCATGAGTTTGAGTTGAACACTTATAGTGAGGATCGAAGGAGTCCAGACTTTGAATGCAGTGATTGGAATGTACTGTAATGTATCCAGTATGGTGTGTCTGACCTTTGTGTTAGTTTCAAAGTTGCAATACTTGCTGAGTGCGAACCCAGAGGCAATAGAGGAAGAGACTGAGGAAGAGACCGGTGTCCCTTAAAGCTGGTGCCTTGGAGGTGCCTATCAAGACAGAAACAGAACCTGAGCATATATATATTTTGGATCTTGTGACCATGAATACCCCGCCCCCCCAATTTTGCATGGATTGGTCTCATGTTGTAAGAGATGAAACGGGCAATAACAAATACCATAGTGTGACCTCCGAGAATGCTGTTAAGAACTGTAATTTTTTTTCAAACAGGTTTTATGAAGTTTTTATACACGTGATCTATGCAGAGATCCAGAAGGGCCAAACATAAGCAGAAAGCGAAATTCCAAGCATGTGTAGGTATCATAACGCATAACAGGAAAACAGAAAAACAATATAAGCAGGCCAGCTCACCCCATTCCCTCTCTTCCACCCATCCCCTCATCGACCAATGCTTGACCATAAAAACTTGGGAACCATGCCACCCTCTCTGAGCCCTAGTTTTAAATGTTATCTTTCACCTTGGGATCACGGGGTGTATTGGTTCCAGAACGATTGCGCTGAAGTCAGCCCATCGTTGTCAGATCTTAATGTGTTTCTGCGGGCAGCCCGGGGATTTATACACAGCTACTTTGAACCCCATGGACTGGACCATCCCCCGTTTCTAGACAGCGAGCGGAGGAAGAGTAACTGCCTTCCAGTGTTTGGCTATGTCTCGCTTGGCGAGGGTAAGACCCAGAAAGAGGAGGTAGTGTTTGTATCTATTCTCCCCCATGCCCTCTGTAATGTGAAGTAAGGCCAACTTACGCTCTTGTGGTATGGTTAAGGTGAGAACCTCTCCAAGGCAGGAGTATATATTTTGCCAAAAAGTCTCCAGTGCAAGGCAGCTCTAAACTGAATGTAGGAAGGTACCGCAGGTGTAGCACATCAAATACACACAGGAGAAGGCACCAGGCCCATACGCCACAGGTGATGACTAGTATATTAGGCTTTGTGCAAATATTTAAATTGGATGAGGCAGAGGGGGAATAAGATTGTGCTCCTCTAGGAGCAATCAGAGCCTTGATCCAATCGTTATCAAGGGGGTCCAAGTCTTGTTCCCGCACTACCCGTAGAGCGTGTAGTGTGTTGTTGCTATGATTAATCAGAGACTGGTAACTTTTAGTGAATTTGTGGGATTCGAGGTAACTCATGAGAAGCCTGCCCTCAAGGGGGTTAAACTCTGGGAGGTCTGGAAGGTGCCTTATGTAGGGGGTTAGGGCATGTTTAAACTGATGGTTTCAGTGGCACTGACTCCGGTGGAGGATATAGTCTGATTGGAGGTCTTGGTATGATTTCAGCACCTTTCCCTGTATGATGTCGCCTAGGATTGATATACCAATGATGTCCCAGAAGCAAAATCTCTCCATCTGGGATACCTGAGGTAACATATGGCCACCCCAGACGGGAGTCTGCTCTGTCAGGCAACCCCACCCCCCCATGGCCCACTGGGTCCCTATCCAGTCTCTGGACTACCTGGGTAGCATCTGGTAGGGAACCTATGACCCCGCGTAGTGATATGACAAGACATGTGTGCCATTCATGTCCCATTTCTCCACAGTATCAGCCGGATCATTTTGTGGCCCTTACCACCAGTCATTAACGACCAGCAGGTGGGAGGCGGTATAGTAGAGGACTATGTACTTGATCGAACATTATAAATGTCTGTTTTTTCTGCATTAGTGCATGGTTTTTTGTAAGGGAACCCGTTAGTTATTGGTAATTGTACACTGCTATAATTTTTGCTAAAACTCAATAAATAATAATGAAACAAAAATACCTCTAGTATGTAAGGGCCAGCATTTTTTCATGCCCCACTCCTATATGCCATGGTTGTTGTCTCATATGCCAAGAATTACCTCCTTGTGTTAGCACCAGCATTTGTCCATGGGTGCCTCCTATGCCAACAATTTCCTCAAGTATGCCAGCAAACTACAGATGCACCATATTTCAAGAACTAACTCTAGTATATCAGTAACTGTATTTTACCTTGGGTGGTTGTTATACCAAGAATTACCTCCAGCTTCCCAACACCAAAAGTCTTCCATGGGCACCCCTATGTCAAGAATTACCAGCTATGCCAGCTTTTTACCACAGATGTCCCATTTGCAAATAACATGTCTAGCATGCCAGAATGTTGTCACACATGCCTGTCATATGAAGGATAGGCTCTCTTATGCCAGCACCTGTATTTTGCCATAGGTTCCTCTATAAGTCAAAAATATCCTTCCGAGATGCCACAGGCAGACTCCCAAGCATTACATCACATGTTCACACAGGCTCACATAAATTCAGTCACATTCACTCGCTCACAAATAAGCTTTATTCGATTTCGTCACAGGGAATCATAAATGCACACAAGTACATAAAACATTCATTAAAAACAGAATAAATATCAAGGATAACATTTTGAAGCTTCTTTTACAGATAGAATTGTTATCCTGTCATAAACTTTCTACATATTATCACCGCCCATAGAAATGTAGACATAATATTACAAATATAAACGTTAGGTAGGAACTGCAAAAATAGGTGTGCAGGTTTATGTTGTCTAAAACCATAAGACCTCAGCAATGATGAAATTCAGTGCTTTCTCTGTACTCTGTGAAATTTATAAAATAAAGCAATGTGCATTGTGCTCTGTGGTGACACGTTATCACTAGTGCATTTTACTATATTTGTTGACTGATAATTTATTATTGGAAAGTTAGTTAATCGGTAGGCTATATCCATCCTAAAACAAATGAACACAAATCTATTTTGAGCATTATGTACAGTTGTTAAATATGTTTGTATATCATTCGTGACCAGCGTCATTTGATTTTTATGGGTGCTAGGCCTCAGCAATTCTAGAGAAAGCATTAATTCCTCACATAGCAATAGACAATCCACTTTGAGCTTCTTTCTGCTAAAACCTTCTAAAGTTTCCGGCTGATCAAAAAATTCAGGGTGCCCTAGGTCGCTCATAAAGTTTTTAATGTATTTCAGTCATGGTATTTGTATAAATAGGGAATATTAGTGACTCTGACCAAGTTGTTAAGAAACCTGAACTGCAATAAGCTCCTAGGACCAATGACTGTAAGGTGGCCTACAAAGGGATATTAGCTTTAAAGAGGTGCACAGGTATGCCATCGGGACCTGGTGCTTTTCCCCTTTGCTCACTTCTATTACCTTGATAACCTCCTCCAAAGTAAATGAAAGATTTGATAGGGCCGTGAAGCAGAGTAACAGTATGAGTGGAAGATACGGGGAGACAAAGATCACACTCTACTTCAATAGGATTCTTATGAATGGTGAAAAAATGGGCTACTTATTCAGCCTCACTAATAGCAATCCCCAACTGGTGGCCTTCTGCTGGTCTCAAAAAAGGGGTGTTTACCGCATGCCAAAACGCAGTGTTATCATTTATAAGGCTTGCATTATGTGAGGACTCTCATGCTTCCTCTCTCAGGCTAAATTAGAGCTAGCCTATACTCCCTCCTGCGCGCTTACATATCCTGTTTGCCTCTGGGCACTTTATATAAGGCATCTTTTAATTTTAATTGCCTCTTACATAGTGGATATCTCCTTCAGAGAGTTAAACCATCCTTGGCACCTTTCGTTATTTGCTGGAAGGCTTTTATGGCTTTTACAAGGTCAGTGGTCTCATCTAGTAACACCCTAAAAGACTCTATGCGCTGGACCTAGATGCTCTAAAAACGTATTGGCCTCAATTTGTGACCAGCACAGGGAATAAACATTAACACTAGCGATTTTAACATTATCCACTAAATATGGGTTATTGTTTTCAGTCAAATTAGCAACATCCACGAGAACGAGCTTTACACTCTGTGGAAAATGATCGCTCGTCAACTTATTATGTGTGACACATTTTTTACCCTGGCAGAGTGTCGTTTGGGAAGTAACGCATAATCTATGATGAAGTTTGCACCTCTCCCATTACAAGTGCAACTAACCAGCACTGGCGGAGTGCAGATTTCATTGCAAAGAGCCAAGTCATGTTCAAACAACAGGTCATTTAAATTTTCTACAAAGCATGTTTGCTGAAAGTGTGTTTGGTCAATGTTATCAATACTAGTGAGACCAGAGGTCTTTCCCGAGGGCTTTGAACACAGATTAATGTTAAAACCACTGCCCCAAAGTCTAATCAATTCACTTGTGCTACCATAAGTGGTGATCTCCAAGTAACTGTCTATTTGCAGGAGGGCGGAGAATATTTCAGGCATTGGTATTATTGTAAAAATTCACCGCCACTAACCGGCGGTCAGAAGATAGCTTGATGGTAATGATTTGATAATACACTTTGGACACAACCATGTTTAAGTTGGTAAAGGGCAAATAATTGGAAACATAAATGCAATGTCCCCTCTTGGGTCCCCCTGAGCTGGATGGTACAGATGGTACAGGATATGTTCTGTACCCATTAATATGTGTAGGTTCCACCGCTCAGGTCCTGAAGGCACAACCACCATAGTTTTTTTTACCCAAACCTGCCACATTCCAAAATAAGACCTCAATGGACCCATAAGCGGCGTTTCCATCAAGGCCAGTGACGGTGTATGTGGGTAAAGGAGAATTCCGGGTGGATGAAAAAGTCACCGCCAGAGATATACTTTGGTGTGGTTCAGTAGATGGGCAGGCTTCCTCATTAGAATCAGCAAGAACCACAGAGCAGTCACCCACGGACCTTAGGGCAGAGAGGGATTCTTTAACGAGTCAGTCTACACCGTCTAATGTCACCAGTCTGTCAAATCGATTATTGATCGGAATGGCATAAGACAGACCTGGTAAACGTCCCAGGTTTACATTTCCCAGCAGTCTAGGTTTTTCTGCCTCAGTTGGTGGTTGATAAAAATAGCCATGTGATATGGTGGCAGGCCACCATAAAAGTGCTAGCTCTGCTTAAAATAGTGTCCACTAATTGTGAGGTGTTTTAAATGATAGAACTACGCAGTGTCCTTTCAGAAGTTTACAGCCTCAACCAACCCATATTACTCTTCTTACCATCCTTATATCCACAAAAGGGTTTTGCGTTCACACTGTTTCTTTAACCAGCTAGTGCAGCAACTTATTCCTCAAAGAGTCCCATGATTCATTGTCGGTGCTTGATAAAAAGGGATGTTGGCAAATATGTCGCCGAGGATAGGTCTGTCACGCTGCGGCCGCCACGGCTCCTACGGCGGCCGCGGGCTCGGGTCGCCGCAGCGCAGCATTCCCTTCATGCCGCGGTCTGTGTGCGAGCCTCGGGAGAAGCCGCGGCTTGCGTACAGGCCGCAGGGAAAGCCGCAAGTTCGTTCAGGGGTCGCAGCACTCGCCGCGCCCCCTTCTTTTGTCTCTATTGGAAAGACAAACGCGGCGGGAGAAAGACCTCGAGTTAGGTCTTGATCCTGTCGCGCACAGCGCATTAGAGCGCTTTACATTTCTTACAGCATGTACTTTGGGCACTTACCAATGTCTCCAGGCAAAAGCCGAACCCTTGCACATGGTGGTGTTTTTATGCCTGCCTTTTCCTTTCCCAGCATGCTGCCCACTTCCTCTCTTCCCAGCATGCATTGGTTTTCTTTGTTTGGACGCATGTACCTGATTCACTATTATACTCTTTTCCCCAATCCAAGACGGTGGTGTTTTCTACTTCCTGCCTAGAGGTATATAAGGGGAATCCAGCTGCTTGTTCATTGCGTTGCAACACTCCTTGGGTAGTCACGCTCTGACTGGTTTCTTCCTGCGAATCTAGTATTTTCCTGACCTGTCTTCGTTTCCAGTCTTCCTGTACTCCGGATCTTCAACTCTAACGCCTTGGTGTCCTCCTTTTGTTTCAGGGAGTTCCCGTTGGAGGTTTTTTACCCTACTGGGGTTTTTCCTCTGGGACTCCTTCTGGAGGGCACGGACTGTAGTGGCTTGCTATTGTCAAACAGCACCGTGGCTACCGGAAGGGGTCGCCCCTACCTCGGCCAGAGCAGAACCTGCCGGAACCGGGGTCGTTCCCCAACTCTTCTCAACTTCGACGGTAAGACCATTGAAAACCGTGACAGATTGCAACGCCCACAAATCCAGTTGCAGTCCGGAACCATGGATAATCCAGTGGCAAATACGGAACCTACGAGCCAGACCCTGCTTATGACGATACAACAACAGGCTCAAGAACTCCAACAGCTACGTACTGAAAATACCGTCTATCGACAAGCCTTTGCATCCAGGACCACAGATGTACCCTCAGTAGCTGCCACTACACCTCGTTTCTCCGGGGATCCTAACAGATTAAAAGAATTCCTGGATGCCTTAACGGTTTATTTTGCCTTTTGCCCCTCGCAATTTGTTCAAGACAAGACCAAGGTGGGGTATTTGATTAGCGCCTTATCGGGGCCAGCATTGGCTTGGGCCACTCCTTTAGTGACAAGAAATGATCCTTGCCTATCTAATTATTCCACCTTTATCACTACTTTTAAACAGATGTTTGAATGCCCTGGACTCGAGGCATCTGCAGAAGAAGCTCTTTGCGAAATCCAACAAGGGAATCAAGATGTATTACAATACATCACCCGTTTCAGACAATTAGCGGCAGAAACATCCTGGGTGGAACGTACCTTGGTGACACTGTTCCGTAGAGGACTCAGAGAGGACATTAAGGACGAATTGGTGCACTCTGCTAGAATAGAGAACCTTAAAGGATTGATGGATCAGACTCTGACGATAGAATATCGGTTGAACGAACGAAGAATGGAGAAAAAGAAGAGTCGTTTGCCATCTCACTCAGTGACGTCTTGCACCTTCTCTCATCGTACCGAGGAAGTCCGTCCTGAACCTAAGGGGAATACCGAGGAAGAGCCAATGCAAATTGACACGGCTCGAGGACCTTTATCAGCTAGTGAAAGAGAACATAGACGAAGAAAGGGGCTTTGTCTATATTGTGGTACAGCTGGTCACCTCATTCGCACCTGCCCCATTCGTCCAACCAAACCCTTGGGAAACGCCAACTCCCGTCCTCAGTGAGAAGGGTGAGGACGGGATATCGTGAAATACCTTCCATTTGTTCTTCCAGGGAGGAAGGAACTGCTCTTTTTCTTTTACCAGTTATCCTTCATTTAACTGATGGCCGGGAAGAAAGAACCTTGGCCTTATTGGACTGCGGAGCCAGTGGCATCTATTTAGATGAAGCCTGGGCCAAAAAACGACAGATAGCACAAATACCTAAGGAAGTACCAGAACAGGTACACACAGTGGATGGATCACTCTTGGCCTCAGGACCCGTACAATATACCACCCCTACCTTCTGTCTACAGTTTGGGAAACACCAAGAAAATCTTTTGTTTGATTTAATTTCATCACCACACCACGTCATGATCCTGGGAATTCCATGGCTCACACGGCACAACCCTTACATCAACTGGGAAACAAGAACTATTTCCTTATCCTCTCACTTTTGCCAACACCACTGCTATCACGCAGGGGATTATTGGTCTCCAAAAAGTCTCTTAGCAGCACCCCCTAAGGTGGGATGCTCTATTAACGTCCTACAGGGAGTTCCCATGCATTATCAGGAATATGCCGATGTATTCCAGAAGCCAGAAAAACCTGAACTGCCACCCCATAGAGAATACGATTGCGCCATCCCTTTAGAACCAGATACAGTGGTTCCTTTCGGGCGAATGTACTCTCTCACAGAACCGGAGAAGCAGATTCTTAAAGAATACCTTGATGAGAACCTACAAAGTGGATTGATTACTCCCTCTTCTTCACCTGCCGGGGCTCCTCTCTTCTTTGTGCCTAAGAAAACTAAAGATTTGCGTCCCTGTATTGATTTCAGAGGATTAAACAAGATCACTATTAAAGATCGGTACCCGCTACCCCTCATAAAGGACATCCTAGAAGCAGTCAGAGGGGCAAAGAGATTCACCAAGCTGGATCTTCGAGGAGCCTACCATCTTCTAAGAATTAAAGAGGGTGATGAGTGGAAAACCGCTTTTAGAATACCCTTTGGTCACTATGAATATAGAGTAATGCCATTCGGACTCACCAATGCCCCTTCCATTTTTCAAAGGTTCATGGATTCTATCTTTTCTGATCTTTTGCAACAAACAGTAGTGGTGTATCTCGACGACATTTTAATCTTTTCTGTTCATCCAGAGGAACACTCTAAGCATGTTCGCCAAGTTTTAGAGAGACTCCGACAACACCATTTATTCTGCAAACCTGAAAAGTGCGAGTTTGATCAGTCGGAAGTAAAATACTTGGGGTATTGCATAAACCAAACTGGAGTAGCCATGGATTCAGACAAGGTGCAAGCTATATTGAATTGGCCATCTCCTTCTTCCATCAAGGAGACTCAGTGTTTTTTGGGATTAACCAACTTCTATCGACAATTCATAGCAGACTTTGCCCAAAGAACCAGCTACATTACTCAAACCCTTAAAAAAGAACATCTAAAGAAGGGCTTTTGTTGGACACAAGACGCAGAGTCAGCCTTTCAGGATTTAAAGAAAGCCTTTATTCAAGCCCCTATTCTACGACACCCAGACACCAGCAAACAGTTCATTGTTGTCGCAGACGCCTCAGAAAGAGCCATTGGGGCTGCCTTATTGCAAAGACAAGACGATGATGATTTAGAACACCCTGTATTCTACCTGTCACACATTTTATCCGATTCTGAACGGAACTATTCCGTGTTAGAACGTGAATTACTCGCCTTAAAAACCGCTTGCACAGAATGGAGACACTTTTTGATGGGCTCAAAAGAACCTTTTGATGCCCGGACAGACCACAGAAATCTACAGTGCTTAAGAAACTTTCAGTGTCAAAATAGCCGGCAGGCTCGATGGGCTTTCTTTTTCAGCCAATATGACTTCTATATCACTTACATCCCTGGTTCTCAGAACATCCTGGCGGATGCCTTGTCCCGACGTTACCCTGAGTGCAACGATTCTACTGTACAGAACCTATTTGACGATAATAAGATCATTGGGGTAGTACAGACTTTTTTAGACCAAGTCAAGTCCGAATATGCCAGTCTAGAAGAGACAGAGCTGAATAAGTTGCGTCCGCAACTGCATATAGATCAAGGCTATTATTATCATGATAAGGCCCTATTCTTACCCACTAAAATAGTACAGACTGAAGCCTTACGTATGTGCCATGATTCCCCTATTGCGGGTCATCGAGGAATGAAAGCTACTCAAGAACTTCTGCTTCGCTCCTTCTGGTGGCCAACACTCAAGACAGATATTGAGGAATATGTATCATCTTGTCCTATATGTGCTCAAGCCAAGACACCCCGTACCAAACCAGTAGGATTACTCCGCCCACTACCAGTTCCCCCAGGCCCATGGCACACTATCTCCACAGATTTCATGTGCGCATTACCCTCTTCAATGGGAAATCACGTAATAATGTTAACCGTAGACTCCTTCACCAAAATGGCTCACTTCACGGCCTTAAGAAAGTTACCAACGGCAAAAGAATTGGGTCAAATCTTTACACAAGAAATCTTTCGGCTTCATGGATTACCTCAGGTCATTATATCGGATAGGAATCCTCAATATATCTCCCGATTCTGGAATCAATTCTGTAAGACATTGGGAATCAAAGTGGCCTTATCATCTGGGTTCCACCCTCAAACCAATGGACAGACGGAACGACTTAATCAAGGTCTCGAACAATATTTACGTAGCTTCTGCAATGCTACGCAGAGTAATTGGACTACCTATTTACCGCTTGCAGAATTCTCCTATAACAACTCCATACACAGCGCCTCGAAGGTCTCTCCCTTCTATGGCTCCTACGGTTTCCATCCCAAGGCCTTTCCATCTCCCCTGAGAGATAATTCCAATCTTCCTGCCATCTCCTCCTATGTTCGACAGCTACGAGGTATCCAACGTGTTATCCAGTCCAACCTTGTGGCCACTAAGTCTCGCATGAAAAGGATAGCAGATAGGAGACGCTGTGCGGCTCCTCAATATCAGGTCCAGGATAAAGTCTGGCTCTCCTCTAGATTCCTACCTCTCCGACTCACTCAGAACAAATACAAACCCCGCTTTTATGGTCCCTTCCTAATTCTCAAAAAGATTAACCCAGTGTCTGTGCGTCCTCGCCTGCCTCGGACGTGGAAGATTCATCCTGTATTCCATGTCTCTCAACTTAAACCTTACCTTCCTGATCCTTTTCACAGACAATTTTCCTGTCCCCCTCCTCTGTTGGTTGATAATGTGCCCGAGTACGAGGTCCAGGAAATCTGTGACTCTCGGCTTTTCCATGGGCGCCTCCAGTATCTTATTCATTGGAAAGGTTACCCTATGAGTGAGTGTTCCTGGGAGGATGCCCCTTCAGTTCATGCCCCTCTTTTGGTCCGTCGCTTTTTTCGACTCTTCCCTCACAAACCTGGGGCCTCGGGGGGGACATACTGTCACGCTGTGGCCGGCGCGTCTCCTACGGCCGCCGCGGGCCCGGGTCGCCGCAGCGCGGCATTCCCTTCATGCCGCGGTCTGTGTGCGAGCCTCGGGAGAAGCCGCGGCTTGCGTACAGGCCGCGGGGAAAGCCGCGAGTTCGTTCAGGGGTCGCAGCACTCGCCGCGCCCCCTTCTTTAGTCTCTATTGGAAAGACAAACGCGGCGGGAGAAAGACCTCGAGTTAGGTCTTGATCCTGTCGCGCACAGCGCATTAGTGCGCTTTACATTTCTTACAGCATGTACTTTGGGCACTTACCAATGTCTCCAGGCAAAAGCCGAACCCTTGCACATGGTGGTGTTCTTATGCCTGCCTTTTCCTTTCCCAGCATGCTGCCCACTTCCTCTCTTCCCAGCATGCATTGTTTTTCTTTGTTTGGACGCATATACCTGATTCACTATTATACTCTTTTCCCCAATCCAAGATGGTGGTGTTTTCTACTTCCTGTTTCCTACTTCCTGCCTAGAGGTATATAAGGGGAATCCAGCTGCTTGTTCATTGCGTTGCAACACTCCTTCGTGGTAGTCACGCTCTGACTGGTTTCTTCCTGCGAATCCAGTATTTTCCTGACCTGTCTTCGTTTCCAGTCTTCCTGTACTCCGGATCTTCAACTCTAACGCCTTGGTGTCCTCCTTTTGTTTCAGGGAGTTCCTGTTGGAGGTTTTTTACCCTACTGGGGTTTTTCCTGTGGGACTCCTTCTGGAGGGCACGGACTGTAGTGGCTTGCTATTGTCAAACAGCACCGTGGCTACCAGAAGGGGTCGCCCCTACCTCGGCCAGAGCAGAACCTGCCGGAACCGGGGTCGTTCCCCAACTCTTCTCAACTTCGACGGTAAGCCCATTGAAAACCGTGACAAGGTCAAGAAAATCAGGTATTACTGATGAATAGCGGAATCTCGAACCCAATAAGGCCAGCTTTGTATGCAGAGCCCCCGGATGTGGTGGCGGAGTTCCAACTTTCGATTTAAGGTCCCCCCGCCCCAAAGGCCTCTACTCCTCAAGGGTAGAGTGTTAGTCCACCCCAAAGTGTGCTTTTGCTAAGTGATGCATTTTGACAGTATCTCTACACTCGGACTCCCTGGGCAAGGTAACGCAAAACTGACTGTTGAGGCTTGGTCTAAGGACTTGCAAGACCTGAACTCCAAGTGGGTGCCCCAGAGCTCACATCACAAGTGACCGATTGCACACTCTGACTCAATGGGAGTTGTTTGACCCAACTCCTTACATAAAGAAGTGCACAATGGAGACTAGTCTGAGCCTCCATCAGCCTATACTTTCCATCCTCAAGATCAATGACCTGAGGGCCATGTGCAAAGCTGGGGGCATTAGTGTTGGGCTACTGCCAAAAAAGAGGTTCCTGTAGAGGCCCTCACCTCATTTGGGGAAAAGAAACGTAGGGAAGAGGCTTCCTTCTCAGAAGGAAAACTCACAGGAGTAGAGGAAGATGCCCTGGTCCCATTAAGTGAAGGGGAAGGTGGTGAGGACCTTGATTCTCCACCCTTCTCCAGACATCCTTCACCAGTTGAAAGTGTTCAAAGTCACTCTAATAGTCATCCCACTGGTGGGAGGAGCAGGACGCTTGAGAGCAGGCTTCAACAACTCTCCCCCTGGAGGAGAGGAGGCTTCAGCTTGAGGAGAGGAGACTAGCCCTAGATGAGAGAAGGGTTAGATTGGGACTAGTTCCCAAAGATGGTGGTAGTAAAGCAAACAAGGAAAGTGAGGATCCTTGTGACCCTAAGGTCCCCAAAGGGATTGTCCCCATGTACAGGTTATGACATTGACAAGTGGTTTGCAGCATTTAAGAAATGTTGCAGAATGAGGGAGTTACATCAATAGCACTGGGGCTCTCTACTTTGGGAGTTATTCCCAGCTAAAGGCAGAAATAGACTTCTGACCCTTCCAGAGCAAGTGGCTGAGTCCTAGCCCCACATGAAAGAGACCCTCATAGAAGGGTTTGGACTGCCAAAGAGGAGTACAGAGTTTAGGGATACCCAAAAAGGTCAAGATCAAACTAGGGTAGACTTTGTTGACTCTCAGTCAAAGCACTAGAAGGTTAGATAAAGGACAATAAGGTAGACACCTTTGAAGGGATGTATAATCTTTTCATGAAAGAGCACATTTTAACCAATTGCTGTACCGACAAACTGTGACAACATCTAGTGGATTCTGAGTTGTTTTCTCCCAGAGAGCTGGGGAAGATAGCTGACAAAGGGATCAGGTCCTGTCACGGGGTACTAGTCGTTTATGCCTCTGGCCAACTGGAACTGCAGAGTGGTCTTGATCCTTGTAGGTTCTGCCTTGGACAAGGTAAGGGCAACCCTTTCTGGTAACTACGGTGCTGCTGACGATGGAACGCCAAAAGGCAGCCCGTGGCCTCCAGAAGGACTCCCAGAGGGAAAAATCCCCAAAGGGTAAAACCTCTATAGCAGGAACTTCCTGGAACAAAAATAAGCAAAAAGGTAAGTCTTCCAACAAGAAAACAATACTGGAAGAAACTGGAACAAGCGAGGGAAAAAACTGGAGAAAAAACCAACAGGAGCGAAGCTCACCACCAAAGGAAGTATTGCAGCACAAGGAGAACAAGAATCACACTCCATATATACCCTAAAGCAGGAAATGACCAACAGGAAGAAAAAAGTCACCATATTGGATTGGAAAATATTCATAGGAGAATACAGAGAAAGGTCCTAACCCATGCAGGGAAAAAGAAAGGCATGCTGGGATAAACAAGAACATGGCTGCTAAGTGTAAAAGTAAGGAAAGAAGGAAAGGAGAAAGAAGAGAAAAAGAAGAAAAGAAGAAAGGAACAGGCTGCACCAGGTAAGTGAGTGGTCGGTGGGGAGGGGATGCCCATGCCTAATATCGAGGATGCACCGTGCCCAGAACTCGCCAAGGCCCCATGTCCATTTTGGGGTCTCATGCGAGGAAATATAGAACAGAAGGGGTGCGGCACTCCCGGCTGCCAGAAACAGGAACCACGGCTGCGCCCTGAGCCGCATGCTCAGCTCGCACCGCTGCAGGCCGTGGCACGACAGTAGGTCCCCCCCTGGAGCGCCAGCTTTGTGCAGATGCAAACTAAAAAACCGCCGGACCAAAAGTGGGGCGTAAACAGAATAAATCTTCCCAAGTACATTCACTAAGATGATAGCCCTTCCAATGGATAAGATATTGGAGATGGTTTCGGAAAATGCGAGAATCACATATTTCTTTAACTTCATATTCAGGTTCGTCATTCACCAGCAAAGGAGGAGGACAGGTGAATTGCCTATGAAAAGGATCAGGCTAATAGGGTGTCAGTTGAGAGACATGAAAAACTGGATGGATTTTCCATGTTCAAGGCAAACGAAGAAGGAAGGACACTTGATTAATCTGAAGAATTGAAAAGGTTCCATAGTAGGGGGGTTTAAACTTATTATGTGATAGACGGAGGGGCAAAAATCTGGAAGAAAGGCCGACTTTATCCTGGATTTGATAAGATGGAGCATCACATCATTTCTTATCAGCCATTCTTTTCATGTGTTGTTTAGTTAACAAAAGATTAGACCGTAAAAGTGTTAAATTCTATGTAATTTTTGCGAAAAGGAGGTGATTGCAGGAAATGTAGAAGAGGTTTTAGGATTAGCAGGAAAATATTTGGGAAGAAATCCATAGGAGCAGAAAAAAGGCATGGCTTTTGAGGCACTATGTACGGTATTATTGTAGGAGAATTCAGCAATGGGTAAATACGTGGACCAGTTACTCTGAGTAGTATTGCATAAACAGTGGAGATATAGGTGGAGTCCTTGATTTAGGCGTTCCATCTGTCCATTCGTTTGAGGATGGAATCCAGAAGATAAGGCTACATTAAGATTTAGGGTTTTACAGAAATGCTTCCAAAACAGTGATATGTATTGAGGACCACAATCTGAAACAATAACTTGAGGGAGGCCATGGAGATGATAGATCTCTTGTATGAAGACTTGGCTTAATTCTTTGGATGTGGGTAGCTTCTTCAAGGCAGTAAGATGAGCCATCTTTGTAAATGAGTCTATAGTCACCATTATAACGGGGTTTCCTGCTGAGGGTGGTAATGAAGACATAAAATCTGTTGATATGGTATGCCAAGGGACTGGTGAAACCAGTAAAGGTTGAAGTAGTCCTGCAGGCCTCGTATGGGATACTTTTTCTTGGGCGTAGATGGGACAAGATACCACATAACTCACAGTATCTTGCTTAAGTGTAGGCCACCAAAAACAACGAAGGAGTAATTCCTGCATGGCTTTGATACCACGATGACCGGCCACAGGGGAGTCGTGACACATCTGTAGTGCTTGTTTTTGCACTATCTTAGAAGGTAGGAATAACGCGTCTTTATGGTAGTAGTAACCTTTACTCTTGCGTAATTTTGGACGCAGCTCCTTCATCTCTTGTTCTGCAAGGGTTGAGTACCCAGACCAAACTTTATCGAGAAAGACTGGACTAGACCAATAATTTTGTCTGGATCAATGAGGTACTGGGAAGGGGTGTTAGTAATTTCAGGGTAGTGTCAAGACAGAGCGTCTGCCAAGATATTTTCAGAACCCGGAATATAGGTCACATAACAATCGAATTGGCTAAAGAAGAAGGCCCAAGGGGCTTGGCGACTGTTCCGGCACTGAAAGTTTCGCAGGCACTGTAAATTGCGATGGTCTGCTCTCACTTCAAATCGTTCTTTAGAACCCATAAGGAATTGTCTCCACTTTTGACAAGCTGTTTTTAGAGCTAGAAGTTCTCTTTCCAACCCTTAATAATTTTGCTCAGAATCAGAGAGCAGGAAGGGGGTTGGGAGCACACTGCTTCACATCCCAGTACAGTTCGCCCCTTTGCATCCTGGTAAATGCAGTTCACAATTAGCGCTTACTTGAAAATTATCTGTAGTTTTTCACCAGAGTTGGTGCAGACATTGCTGTATATCTCTAGACACGTGTTTCTGGGTTTAGCCCTTCATCAGTAGAGAGTAGAGAACAAAGAAAATTCACCTGGGATTGCTGGAACTGCTGCCAAAATCCTCTCAGGTCAAGTACCACTCACAGGCACACAGGTGCATCTCCAAAGCTCGTCAGCTCACTGGCTCAAGGGGGCCTTTTAAACAGGAAGGGGGGTTGAGAGCACACTGCCTCACATCCCAGTACAGTTTGCCCCTTTGCATCCTGGTAAATGCAGTTCACAGTTAGCGCTTACTTGAAAGTTATCTGTAGTTTTTCACCAAAGTTGGTGCAGACATTGCTGTATGTCTCTGGACACGTGTTTCTGGGTTTAGCCCTTCATCAGTAGAGAGGAGAGAACAAAGAAAATTCATCAGGGGTTGCTGGAAATGCTGCCAAAATCCTTTCAGGTCAAGTACGACTCACAGGCACACAGGTGCACCTCCAAAGCTCGTCAGCTCACTGGCTCATGGGAGCCTTTTAAACAGGAAGGGGGGTTGGCAGCACACTGCCTCACATCCCAGTACAGTTCGCCCCTTTGTATCCTGATAAATGCAGTTCACAATTAGCAATTACTTGAAAATTATCTGTAGTTTTTCACCAACGTTGGTGCAGACATTGTTGTATATCTCTAGACACGTGTTTCTGGGTTTAGCCCTTCATCAGTAGAGAGTAGAGAACAAAGAAAATTCATCTGGGGTTGCTGGAAATGCTGCCAAAATCCTCTCAGGTCAAGTACCACTCACAGGCACAAAGGTGCATCTCCAAAGCTCGCCAGCTCACTGGCTCAAGGGAGCCTTTTAAACAGGAAGGGGGGTTGAGAGTACACTGCCTCACATCCCAGTACAGTTCGCCCCTTTGCATCCTGGTAAATGCAGTTCACAGTTAGTGCTTACCTGAAAATTATCTGTAGTTTTTCACCAAAGTTGGTGCAGACATTGCTGTATATCTCTAGACACGTGTTTCTGGGTTTAGCCCTTCATCAGTAGAGAGTAGAGAACAAAGAAAATTCATCTGGGGTTGCTGGAAAGGCTGCCAAAATCCTCTCAGGTCAAGTACCACTGTGATGCTATTAATTGTGTTTGACCAATGACTTTGTGTCTCACCACTGCGCATATTAGTGGCTCAATGTTCACCAGTAGCACATTACATGTTGGTTTCAGTTTAGCTGCCTATTGGCTTTAACATGGCATTAGACATTACCTTTGGTATTTAGGTTAGCTGCCTATTGGCTTTAACATGGCATTCGCCATTACATTCTGTATTCAGTTTAGCTGCCTATTGGCTTTAACATGGCATTAAACATTACATTTGGTATTTAGGTTAGCTGCCTATTGGCTTTAACGTGGAGTTAGACATTGCAGTTGAGACATTGCAGATGAGCTGTGTTGTTCCAAGCTGTGTATTTCCACATGATAGAACAAGCTGTGTTTTTCACACCAAACCCTAGCTGATAAGAGAGCGTAGATTTTGTGTTTACCTCTCAATCCAGTCTGGGAACAAGTGAAGTTAGGAGAATTGGCCACTCTCCACGTTTATTCGGTTCTCACACTGAGTTTGCTTTTAACGATGGCCCTGGGCAACAGCGAGGGGGAGAAAGATCTTGACTTCAGACAGGAACGGGCGTCAGTTGCCTTTCTCCCGTTTGGGTAGAAAATCTCCTTCTCGCAGTTGAACCGGAGTCATCAACTTGCAGACCTCAGAAAGATGAAGCGGAGTGATAGGCCCTACAGTGATGCAATTTTGACTTATATGCTTTGCTTTGACGTTATGCTATAATATAATCACATGTATTTGCTGTGTACATTGCAACCGAGAAGTACTTTGATATATTTTGCTTTTATTGCTGCGACTACTTTTAAACGTGTGCTTCCAACCTACTAATCTCATCTTTCAGGAACCTCGTGGTGAAGTAATAATAACAATAAATGTCTTCTTTAAACTAAGAAATTGTCAAATGCACATATTTGCAGATACTTACAAATGCATTTACAAAGGAGTTTTTGACACGGAGAGCCGGAGTGAAAAATCAATGACCAAAGGTCTGTTTATTTTTGCTGCAGCAAAGAGGACAGGTTTACCACTGGCATCCCAGGCCCGAAGTAAAGTGTGCTGGCATAAAGCGTTTAACAGTGATATTTATACTCATACATCAAAGGATACATAAAATGTGTAAATAATGATATACGTCATACAGATATTTTAAGGAGTTAATCAGTTTCCACACACTGGTTCCATTCCCAGCTTTGTCCTTGCCTCCCTTCTGCAGCTGCCTGACTCCCCACATTCTTGAGACCCTTCAAAGGATTACGTGGTTCAAAGGTATAGATATCAGCCTTTCCCTCCCCAAAATACCACAGCCGAGGTCAGTTAGTTATTTGAACACACAATTATAATGAGTACAGTGCCCCGGTTAGGGAAAGAAACCAGCTGCAAGCCTATGGCGTGGAACCAGGCTTATTTTACCTAAACAAATATACATAAGATAACATATGTGATAGACAGTGCGTTCAGAGACAACAAAAGCTCAAACTTACACGTGTAAAAGAAACGAAGCAATTCAAAATGAATTCTAACAATCGACCCTTTTTGAGTTTTTTTTTCTTCTGAACATAATCAACGTTTGAATAATTCTAAATTTCCTCATATATGTTGAATTTTACTCCTACTTCATTGAAATTTGCATTCATGGGGACATAAACAACCGATGGGTATGAGCAACCAGTATCTGTAGTGAGGACAGTGGGGTCAATAGCCATTAGGGAATTTATCTCTTCTCTCTGCATCATAGCTCGATTGGTTTCTAGTATTTTCACTGGCGGAAATTTACACAGTTTTAAACAGGAACAGAGAGCAGGTAAGCACTGTACTAATAAACAACTTAATACAATAGCTATTATTATAAAAAGTATGTCTTTAAACAACCAGCCCCACCCCCCAAACCAAGACCATAACCATGATAAACTCCAATCGCCTCCTTCATATTGGCCCCCCTTTTCAAATACCTGTACTGCTTCTTTTATTTTCCCAATATCCAATTCTATCTCTGATGACTTGTTGACAAAATAACAGCACTTTTGCTGGTACTGATGTTGGATTAAAACACATACTCCTCCTTGTTGTACTGTAATCAAGTCTAGGGCAAGCCGATTTTGTATCGCCAATTGGGCTGCAGAGTTTATCTCTATCTGTATACTTCCTATGGCCTCCCTGGTGGCATTAAATGCAATGGCTAATTCAGCTGACATATTCATCATTGCCAGTTGTAAATCGAAAATTCCAAATCCGGGAATAAGAACATGTAATACTTGAAATACCCAGTTCTTTCGCTCCTCCAGTATGGGTGTCCCTCGTTTGTACCTATGTGCAAAACTCCCCATGTTAAGGGGCTGGGAAGATGATATATTTGATATCACAGTAATGTTGGGTGCCAAATATGCCAGTGAACATATCCCTTCCCAGTTTAGAGGTAGTACTTTATATGCAGTTCTTCCACATACGAAGTACATGCCTCCCTGGATTTGTGAATTTATAATGCTGTATTTTATTCGGGGCAATCCTACACCCTCTGGGGTGTCATGCTCAGAATTATTGCAATATTTGTAATCTTCCCAGATTGTATTTAGCAATGATACATTTGCCCAGGGTGCAACATATGAACATCTAGCCGTCCAGAGGGTGCCAAGGAAAACCCGGGACAATATTACAGGTGAATTTTTCCCATTTCTATCTTGTTCTCTGGAGGGATCATATACCAATCCTTCTGGATCTACTAGAATCTCATTTTCTCCCACAGTCAGGTTCCAATAATTCACAGTGTAATTTTGATGAGTCCCATTAATTAACGCTGTCCAATTTCTGTCTATTTTCTCCTCTCCTTCAAGATCCCAATTCCCTGTTTTTATATCAAATAACAAAGTGTAAACACACTGTTCAGGAGGGATCTTTCCCATGTATTTTGCCTCTGGGTTTTGCCCATAAAAATAGGTACCAAAACATATGGGAAACATTTTAAGTGTGGCATTCTCTCCAGGCATCGGGGAGAGCTTGTATTCTGCCTGGGTATTAGGGAGCACCGCACACCTAGGGTACCATTGATATTCTTGTTGGTCACATCTCCAAGTGGTATTTGGTACAAGACACACTTCCCCTCTTTCATATTCGCTTGGTGATACTGGTACTTCATAAAGGCCTATAGGATCCTCGGGGTGTCTAGACAAGTGCCGGCAAATCCAGCAGTCAGTGAGACTTAATGTCTCCGCTAATTTTCCATGAACCTTTATCAATGGATGTAAGGTAGGATTTTGCAACAATGATGCAACACCACTGGACATTATACATATTAACATAAGGGTCACTAGGTACTTCATTATTGTTTTGTAGAAATAGTTATAAGGCCACTCTTCCCTATTCTCTAGAGGGATATTTGTCCTGCCAAATGGATATATTTTCATAATTTTATTGTGCTCTTCTCCTTGGTCCTACAACTTTTCTATGATACCGTTTTACTCGTCTCAACCGCCTACGTGTGTTCAAAAATATACCCACACAATTACCAAATATGTAAATGCAAAATATTGATATCACTATACTAATAATCATATACGTATAGATACAGATAAGTGAATTTTCCTTCAATGTTCACACCCACTAGGGTTCAGCACCGCCGTGCTTTCCACTCTAGCAGTTAGGCTGCACTAGTTGGTCCATGAACAAGTTTTTTTTTTTTCTCAAATACAGGACAATAGATGTTGGCTTGATCCTAGGTCCCTTAGCTTCTCCCTTTCAAGTTTTAACTCCTGGTGAGTCTCAACTCCCAGTGAGTAAGTCGCGATACTTCAAAGTTCGTCTTCAGTATAGTTTGTCAGTTTCGTTCAGTGTCTCAGCAAAAATGAGGGCGGAGGCCAGCAATTTTCAACCAGATCAGTGATGTGCTTGGGTATTAAACAGAAAATGGGCACCTTTTTTTTTACCGCTGGGACTACAAACCGCACCAACCCTAATGGCTGGCCGCTTCCGTAGACCTGGTACTTGGTTTTTTTTTTTCTTTCTCGCCAGTCACAGAACTGTTAACTCCATTTACCCACTGCTTGAATAGCGTTGCACAAGCTGTATCCCACTGTACTTGTGTTCTCGTTGAGACAATTGTTCTGACCAATGTTCTGGTGTCGTTGCACAGGCTAGTCACCCGTGTTCATGCTGGAATTTTAGTCATCACAGTCATTTACAACCTCGTCGCCCAAAGTGTGCGTAACAACAGTGAGGATAGCTCGTTTTAATGCTGGTACATCAATGGCATCGGAAATGCCGGTGGCGGTGAAAGCGGGGAACTGTATTTCACGAAGGCAGGCGTGCCGTATTCTGCTGAGCAAAGGATTCCTTGGCCATTCAGAAAAGACCTCAGTTTGCAATTCCAAGCTAGGAGCTATCAGGGTGATGTAAATGTAGCTTTTCGTAGGGGTCACCACCTTACGCACCTTCAAAATTCTGTTCATTTGGATGGGCGAGGACGCAGGTTGTATCGATGAGTTTGTTGATCTTCAAACAGCAACTCTTCGTCACTGGGCTGCTGTGTCACCTCAGGAGCAGAAGTAGCACTTGAAACCTGTGGAGGTGTTTCCTGTCTCCCTAGTTCGCTGTAATCAGGAGACAATGGTAATTCTGCTGTTAGAGTACTTTGTAGTGGAATTGGTGCACGCTTACAGTGGCTAGCATGTATCCAGTTTTTCCTTCCTTCCACTTTCACCGCTGTCTGTGTTGCAAGCAGTACCTGGGCTGGCCCCCGCCACCTGGGCTGAAGACTGTTGGTTCTTTGAAAATTCTTTGTCATAAGCCAATCCCCTGGCTTAAAAGGGTGACCAGGGCCTTCAAGAGGAGTCGGTAGGCTGGCCTTGACCTGTTGGTGGATCAAACGCAAATCTTTAGTCAATTGTTTACAGTAATCTACAAACAAAGGATATTGCACTTCAGAAAGCTTCTTTGGTCGTGGTACCCCCCAGATATTGGCTGGCCTTCCCATGACAACTTCATAGGGGGATAATCGTGACTTGCTACTGGCAGTCATCCTGATGGACATTAATGCTAGGGGCAAAGCATCTGGCCATTTTAAGTTGGTCTCAGCACAAATCTTAGCTATTTTGCTCTTCAAGGTGTAATTATACCTTTCTACAAGGCCCGCTGATTGTGGGTGATTTGCAGCATGAAATCGATGTTTGATGTTAAGGGCGGTACAGACCTTCTCCATTACCTCATTAGAAAAATGACTGCCATTGTCACTCCAGACTAATCGTGGCAAGGCGTATCTAGGAAAATATTCTTTTAGTAATATTTTGGCGGTAGAGAGGGCACCATTGTCTTTTAATGGGTAGGCCTCTATCCATTTTGAAAACATGCATACTACCACTAACACGTATTTCAGTTTGTTACACGGTTCCATGTGGATAAAATCCATCTGTATAGCTTCAAAGGGGAGATCAGGAGGGGCAAAGTGGCCAGGGGGCGTAGGGGTCCCTTTTCCTGCATTGTGCACTGCACACACCATACAACTTTTAACCAGGTTATTAGCAGCTTTGGATATCAGAGGATTACTCCAAACATGGTCCAAAGTTGTCTTGATGCCTTGGGCACTGATGTGTGCAGGACTGTGGGCCATAGTAACCATAGCGTGTACATAGCAATTAGGTAACATCCATCTTCTTCTGTCTGTGTCATCTGTGTAACAACCCTCACTGTCTAGTCTACCGTTCTTCCCCCACTGTTCCCTTTCCTCTGCTGTTGCTTCTGCTTGAATATCTCTCACACACTGCATGGTATTTTCTAATACTTCGTACTGGGGCTCTCCCTTGATGCTACTCTCAACATATGCATTGTCAAATGGTGCTCGTGCTGTTGCTTTCGCTGTAGCATCTGCAAAAGCATTTCCTCGTCCTATATCATCAGTAATTTTTTTGTGGGCACTACACTTAATGATTGCGACCTGACGGGGCAGGCTGAGAGCAGTCAAAAGTGTCACAATCAAGTTGCCATGCTGAATGGTAGTGCCATGTGACGTGATAAAGCCTCTATTCGCCCAGAGTCGCCCAAAATTATGAGCTACTCCAAACGCATATTGGCTATCAGTGTAGATGTTAACACTAAGATGTTCACTTATTTCACAAGCTCTGGTGAGGGCAATTAATTCTGCAGCCTGTGCCGAATTTTGCGGGATTCTATGAGATTCAACCACTGTTTTGACTGTGGTGACGGCATAGGCTGCAGTGGTCGTACCATCTGGTAACTTGAAGCAAGACCCATCTACAAACAGCTCTCCCTGTGGGTCAGATAGGGGAGTGTCTGTTAAGTCTACCCGTCCCTTGGTTTCTTCCTCAGTGGCAAAAATGCAATTATGATCAAATTCCACATTGTCCTGAGGAAGGGGTAGTAACGTAGCTGGGTTCAAGACATTGCACCGCTTCAAAGTAATATTTGGACTGAACAATGTTAATTCGTAACCCGTTAGACGAGCACTGGTGAGGTGCTGCGTCTGTGTCTTGTTTAACAAAATATCAACGGCATGAGGAACCATCACAGTGAGCGGATTGCCACCAACAAACCCTTCACTTTGTTTCACCGCAGCTGCTGCAGAAGCCACTCCTCTAAGACAAGTAGGCAAAGCTTGCGCCACAGTGTCCAAGGTGGAAGAGAAGTATGCACAAGGGCGTTGTCTCCCACCTTGGTCCTGTGTCAAAACAGACAATGTACAGCCATGCTTTTCATGCACAAATAAAACAAATGGTTTGCTGTAATCCGGATTACCCAATACAGGAGCAGAGCACATCGCCTTTTTTAAATCTTGAAAAGCCTCCTCACATTTGTCAGTCCAAGGTACAGGAGAGGGCACATCTGAAAGTGTCAGAGCAGTCAATGGTTTTGCTATAAGTGAAAAGTTTGGAATCCACTGTCTGCAAAAGGATGTAAATCCCAAAAATGCTCGGACTTCAGAAGTGGTGCGTGGTGCAGTCATTGTATGAACCAATTTAATTCTATCTGGATGTAATCTCCTTCCCTCCTTAGAGAGGAGGTGTCCTAGATAGGTGACCTCCTTTCTACAATACTGCAATTTTGGAAGGGACACCTTATGGCCCAGAGGTGCTAAATGATGTAATAATGCAACAGTATCAGTCTTACATTGTGTCATGGAATCTGAGGCAATTAAAATATCATCAATGTACTGCAACAATGCAGAGCCTGTAGGTGGATTGAATTGGTCTAATTGACGTTTAAGACATTGACTATATATGCTCGGGGACTCAACAAATCCCTGTGGAATTCTTGTCATCGCGAATGATCTACCAAAAATCGCGAAGCTAAACAAATATTGAGATTCTTCGGCAATTGGAATGCTAAAGAACGCGTTCTTCAAATCGATTACGGTGAAAAAACACGCAGAGGGTGGGATCATGGTGAAAAGACTATTCATGTCTGGGACCACGGGAAACTGGGGAATTACTATTTTATTAATTTCTCGGAGATCAATAACTAATCGATATACCGTGTTATCAGTACATGATTGCTCACCATCTAATCTATTAGCATCATTTCGTTTCTTTACAACAGGAAGGATTGGACTGTTACATGGGCTGCTCACTATTTCCTTTATGACACCTGCATGCACAAGATCAGATATGACTGCCTTGAGCCCTTTTTCGCTTGATTTAGGTAATTTGTATTGAGGAACACGAGGTAACCGGGCACCTGGTTTGATTTTTATTACAATAGGGTCGATATCCATAATGCCTACATCATTCTTGCCTTTGGCCCATAAGCGAGGGTCTATTTCCTTTAGCTCTGGGGGTAAGTCGTATTCCTGTGAGAACATGCACCGAGTTGGGGAAACACTATCCATAGTTACATAGACACCATCCATTGAACAGTGAATAACTGCATTTAATTTCTTTAACAAATCTAATGCAAACAAGTTTTCATTGCAACCTGATGTTAAAGAGAGTGGCGTGTGTACTGTAAATGGGCCTACAGTTACTCTCATAGGTGTTGAGATGGGGCTCACCACGGGGATTCCAGAAATCCCAATTGATGTGGTATGAAGCCCAGACAGGGGAGCCCCGGGGACTGCAGAATGTGCAATAGATGTCCTGGTGGCACCAGTATCTAGAAGAAACTTATGGCCCTCTCCTTCGATTTTTACATCAATGTAGGGACCATTTTGATCTACAGGAATACTTACTCGCCCCTGGCCCTGTCTGTGGCTGTCCTAATAATTGTAGGATTCAGAAAAGAAATCATCAGCATAATATTGTCGTTCAAATGCATTGTCAAAAATATTAGTGTTACGCGGGACCTGATTCTCATTCTGCGAATTCTGATCAGTTCTACCTCTTCCTCGTCCTCGTGCATTACCTGCCGCGTTCCCTCTATGAAGTGACATACTTTGTCTTCCTTCCAGTAATGGGCAAGTATCACGCCAATGTCCATCCTGCTTACAGTAGGCACATTGGTTGATATTTAATCGGCGGTCTTGGGGTGGTGCAGATGCACCTCGGCCTCGACCCCTTCCCCGTCCCCTTGGTGGGCCACCCCTTTGCTGAGGGGTTGTATCCCGCTGAGGGTATGCCTGCTGTAATAATACCTTTTTCTTCAATTCTTTTACTGACTTCTCATTCTTTTCTAATTCTTCCTTATACCTGCTCTCATAGTATTGCGCCATCTGCAAAATCTCTGCCTGTCCCTTCGTCATCCACGAACTCTCTGTTGCTTTTAATTTTTGTGATATTTCAGGTAGAAGGCCATTAACAAAGCGTTCTACAAATAGTGTGACACCTGTTACGGTGGCGAGGTCTTGACCGCTAAAATCTATGAAAGCTTGTTCAATTCGAGTAAAATAATCTGGGACATCTTCACCTATTTTCTGTTTATAAGTGGCAAGCTTTCCCCAATCCACAGTCTGAAGAGGTATAACAGTTTCTAACTTAGTCAATATCCGATTAGGTAAATCTAAAATATCCTGATGCGGCAGGGTTCCTGGTGCCCTTTGTGCTTCACGTGCTTCTAAACCCCCCCATGTATTTCCCAAAGTAGGTGCATCATCTACTCTTCTAATTTTATGCCAAACTTCAGGACCCAATAAAACACCAAAAAAATAGTCAATGTCTTTGAGTGTCATGGTTGTGGTGGAAATGGCAGTTCTAAGGTCCCGATAGAATCCAGCTGGATTCTTTCGAGGGTCTGGCAAGTCTTTCTTTATAGCCATTACCTCCTCCCTTTTCCATGGTATATGAACAAATTGGGCCACCGGCACGGGAGCTGGTTGTCCGGCGGCAGCTGCTGCTGCGACTGCAGCTGCAGTGGGCATATCAGGGTGCACTTCCCTCATTGGGTACCCCTTGTCATATCTATTTAGAACATCTTCCCTGGCTATGACACAAATGCGTACTCCCTCATTTATGCTGTTACTATCAAGAATACAAGCCTTACTGTCCCGCCATAATTGGTTTAATTCTTGTTCATAAGGGAGAGGGGTAGAATCTGTAATACAAGACTTCCAATCCCTCTCTAATTTTTCAATCATATACAGCAGTGCTAATTGCTGTCCAAAATGTGACATCTGTTGTATTGTGTCCATAATATCGGTGTGGGTGTAAATAGGATCTGACATCCAGTTCTCTGACTGATTCTTGATAACCCGTTTTTCCCAATCCCCAATAGTAGAGCGGGTACTAGGGGGCGAAATCGACTTAATAGGTGTGCCCCATATGGGTGAAAGTGAGTGTAAGGCTGTGCACTGTCGGCGTTGTCCATTTGGGGTATTAGGGGCAGGGGACATTATTTGTAACCTTGCAGTGCTGGCTGATAGTGGTGAGGCAAGTGGTGGAGGGATTAGGACTTGGGCTATTGGGGTAGCTTGGGCTAGAGGCTGTGGTGGTTGTGGCACATGCTGCTGTAGTGGTGCACCTGGATTTCCCAAATTGTGTCCTTGCCCTTGCTGCTGTTGCGGTGCCCCCATGTTAGGTTGGGCTACTGCAGGGGGTGTGTAAGGTGGAGGTGCAGTAGGGCTATTATCTAATAGCTGTAGCATTACCTCATCTTCCTCTAATGCATGTTTGGTTTCTGTTGGCTTTGATACATAACTTCCCTCCACCTGAGCCCTATGGACTCTATCTTCAGATTCAATCCCTTTCTGGGTTTGGGACTGGTGATAAAGGGCGGCCTTTTGCATGATGGTTCTCCTATTTTCCCTTTCTATCAGTTTATCTGATTTAATTTTTCTTTTATTGGCTTCCATTTCCCATTTTCTGTACACCTCAAACATATGTTGTCTAGCCTTTTTATGAAACAAACATTCCTGTAGGTAGGTTAGTTTCTTTAAATCAAAAGACCCATCCTCTGGCCACTGGAGGTCAGGACAATGTCTAGTATATCTGCGCCATATACTATTATACAAATTGTTCTCTAAACCATAATCCTTTAACATGTCCCACCCTGGTGTTCCCTCTTTTGGGATCGGTTGCCTTTTATCTAAACGTGGCACATGATTTCGGCGAAAACAAAGACATAACCCTTGCCAACATTTCTTATTTCCCATATCTAACTTTTAAATTTTCAAAAGGCAACACACACACCAAATTTCAAAATGCAACATGTACCAAAGAAACCCTTGCTCAAATGTGCACCAAAGAAAACCTTTTTCAAATGTGCACCGAAGAAGAGAAAAAACAAAACCCTTTTTTTCAAATATTTACCAACTTACAAATTGCTCCAGGCCTGGGCAAATTACTCAAACAAGAAAAACACATGTAATACAAATTGTCAAATGGTACCTTGTACAAATGCAAATTTACCAAGAACTAATCATTCCCAAAAATGATAAGTTATCCAAAAACAATTATTCTCTCAAATGCAAGTTAAAGCAGACAAATAGCCAGCGAGGAACAGTCTTACCTGACTATCTGCTTTTTCCTGGATTTCTCTCCGGCCGCCCGTGTCAGACTAATCCGTCAAGATAAACACCGATGTTTCAGAGACTTCGCTGGGACATCATGAGAAAGCGGGGGGAAGCCTGCCCGGTGGATAAGATGCAGCTGCTTCTGAAACTAAGTCTTTGTGCAGGGGCCCCTGGAATCTACACCTCCGGAACGGCGTCCCCCCACTGGCAGCACGTCTCGTGACAGAGCTACTGAAGATATCCACTGGAAGGTCCCTGTTCGGGCGCCAAATTGTCAAATGCACATATTTGCAGATACTTACAAATGCATTTACAAAGGAGTTTTTGACACGGAGAGCCGGAGTGAAAAATCAATGACCAAAGGTCTGTTTATTTTTGCTGCAGCAAAGAGGACAGGTTTACCACTGGCATTCCAGGCCCGAAGTAAAGTGTGCTGGCATAAAGCGTTTAACAGTGATATTTATACTCATACATCAAAGGATACATAAAATGTGTAAATAATGATATACGTCATACAGATATTTTAAGGAGTTAATCAGTTTCCACACACTGGTTCCATTCCCAGCTTTGTCCTTGCCTCCCTTCTGCAGCTGCCTGACTCCCCACATTCTTGAGACCCTTCAAAGGATTACGTGGTTCAAAGGTATAGATATCAGCCTTTCCCTCCCCAAAATACCACAGCCGAGGTCAGTTAGTTATTTGAACACACAATTATAATGAGTACAGTGCCCCGGTTAGGGAAAGAAACCAGCTGCAAGCCTATGGCGTGGAACCAGGCTTATTTTACCTAAACAAATATACATAAGATAACATATGTGATAGACAGTGCGTTCAGAGACAACAAAAGCTCAAACTTACACGTGTAAAAGAAACGAAGCAATTCAAAATGAATTCTAACAAAGTGCATTCCAGAGAGGTTTTGTAAGCTCAGTCATAAGATAAGAGAAGGAAAGCAAAACAACCACTCACAGGCACACAGGTGCATCTCCAAAGCTCGTCAGCTCATTGGCTCAAGGGAGCCTTTTAAACAGGAAGGGGAGTTGGGAGCACATTGCCTCACATCCCAGTACAGTTCGCCCCATTGCATCCTGGTAAATGCAGTTTACAGTTAGCGCTTACTTGAAAATTATCTGTAGTTTTTCACCAGAGTTGGTGCAGACATTGCTGTATATCTCTAGACACATGTTTCTGGGTTTAGCCCTTCATCAGTAGAGTGTAGAGAACAAAGAAAATTAATCTGGGGTTGCTGGAAATGCTGCCAAAATCCTCCCAGGTCAAGTACCACTCACAGGCACACAGGTGCATCTCCAAAGCTCGTCAGCTCACTGGCTCAAGCGGGCCTTTGAAACAGGAAGTGGGGTTGGGAGCACACTGCCTCACATCCCAGTACAGTTTGCCCCTTTGCATCCTGGTAAATGCAGTTCACAGTTAGCGCTTACTTGAAAATTATCTATAGTTTTTCACCAAAGTTGGTGCAGACATTGCTGTATATCTCTAGACACGTGTTTCTGGGTTTAGCCCTTCATCAGTAGAGAGTAGAGAACAAAGAAAATTCATCTGGGGTTGCTGGAAATGCTGCCAAAATCCTCTCAGGTCAAGTACGACTCACAGGCACACAGGTGCACCTCCAAAGCTCGTCAGCTCACTGGCTCATGGGAGCTTTTTAAACAGGAAGGGGGTTTGGGAGAACACTGCCTCACATCCCAGTACAGTTCGCCCCTTTGCATCCTGGTAAATGTATTTCACAGTTAGCGCTTACTTGAAAATTATCTTTAGTTTTTCATTAGAGTTGGTGCAGACATTGCTGTATATCTCTAGACACGTGTTTCTGGGTTTAGCCCTTCATCAGTAGAGAGTATAGAACAAAGAAAATTCATCTGGGGTTGCTGGAAATGCTGCCAAAATCCTCTCAGGTCAAGTACCACTCACAGGCACACAGGTGCATCTCCAAAGCTCGTCAGCTCACTGGCTCAAGGGAGCCTTTTAAAGAGGAAGGGGGGTTGAAAGCACACTGCCTCACATCCCAGTACAGTTCGCCCCTTTGCATCCTGGTAAATGCAGTTCAAGGTTAGTGCTTACTTGAAAATGATCTGTAGTTTTTCACCAAAGTTGGTGCAGACATTGCTGTATATCTCTAGACACGTGTTTCTGGGTTTAGCCCTTCATCAGTAGAGAGTAGAGAACAAAGAAAATTCATCTGGGGTTGCTGGAAATGCTGCCAAAATCCTCTCAGGTCAAGTACCACTGTGATGCTATTAATTGTGTTTGACCAATGACTTTGGGGGTCATTCTAACCCTGGCGGTCCAAGACCGCCAGGGCTAAAATGACGGGGGCACCGCCAACAGGCTGGCGGTGCCCCGCTGGGCATTCTGACCGCGGCGGTTTGACCGCGGTCAGAAGTGGAAAACCGGCGGTCTCCCGCCGGTTTTCCGCTGCCCATTTGAATCGCCCATGGCGGCGCAGCTCGCTGCGCCGCCATGGGGGATTCTGACAGCCCATACCGCCATCCTGTTCCTGGCGGTTCGCCCGCCAGGAACAGGATGGCGGTATGGGTTGTCGTGGGGCCCCTGGGGGCCCCTGCAGTGCCCATGCAAATGGCGTGGGCACTGCAGGGGCCCCCGTAAGAGGGCCCCACAAAGAATTTCACTGTCTGCATTGCAGACAGTGAAATTCGCGATGGGTGCCACTGCACCCGTCGCACCTTCCCACTCCGCCGGCTCCATTCGGAGCCGGCGTCCTCGTGGGAAGGTATTTTTGCACTGGGCTGGCGGGCGGCCTTTTGGCGGTCGCCCGCCAGCCCAGTGCAAAACCCAGAATACCCTCAGCGGTCTTCCGACCGCGGAGCGGTATTTTGGAGGGGGAAGTCTGGCGGGCGGCCTCCGCCGCCCGCCAGACTTAGAATCACCCCCTTTGTGTCTCACCACTGCACATATTAGTGGCTCAATGTTCACCAGTAGCACATTACATGTTGTATTCAGTTTAGCTGCCTATTGGCTTTAACATGGCATTAGACATTACATTCTGTATTCAGTTTAGCTGCCTATTGGCTTTAACATGGCATTAGACATTACATTTGGTATTTAGGTTAGCTGCCTATTGGCTTTAACGTGGAGTTAGAGATTGCAGTTGAGACATTGCAGATGCGCTGTGTTTTTCCAAGCTGTGTATTTCCACATGATAGACCAAGCTGTGTTTTTCACACCAAACCCTAGCTGATAAGAGAGCGTAGATTTTGTGTTTACCTCTCAATCCACCCTGGGAACAAGTGAAGTTTGGAGAATTGGCCACTCTCCACATTTATTTGGTTCTCACACTGAGTTTGCTTTTAACGATGGCCCTGGGCAAAAGCGAGGGGGAGAAAGATCTTGACTTCAGACAGGAACGGGCGTCAGTTGCCTTTCTCCCGTTTGGGTAGAAAATCTCCTTCTCACAGTTGAACCGGAGTCATCAACTTGCAGACCTCAGAAAGATGAAGCGGAGTGATAGGCCCTACAGTGATGCAATTTTGACTTATATGCTTTGCTTTGACGTTATGCTATAATATAATCACATGTATTTGCTGTGTACATTGCAACCGAGAAGTACTTTGATATATTTTGCTTTTATTGCTGCGACTACTTTTAAACGTGTGCTTCCAACCTACTAATCTCATCTTTCAGGAACCTCGTGGTGAAGTAATAATAACAATAAATGTCTTCTTTAAACAAAGAAGTGCATTTCAGAGAGGTTTTGTAATTCCGGTCATAAGATAAGAGAAGGAAAGCAAAACAACCACTTACAGGCACACAGGTGCATCTCCAAAGCTCGTCAGCTCACTGGCCCAAGGGAGCTTTTTAAACGGGAAGTGGGGTTGGGAGCACACTGCCACACATCCCAGTACAGTTCGCCCCATTGCATCCTGGTAAATGCAGTTCACAGCGCTTACTTGAAAATGATCTGCAGTTTTTCACCAGAGTTGGTGCAGACATTGCTGTATATCTCTAGACACGTGTTTCTGGGTTTAGCCCTTCATCAGTAGAGAGTAGAGAACAAAGAAAATTCATCTGGGGTTGCTGGAAATGCTGCCAAAATCCTCTCAGGTCAAGTACCACTCACAGGTACACAGGTGCATCTCCAAAGCTCGTCAGCTCACTGGCTCACGGGAGCCTTTTAAACAGGAAGGGGGGTTGGGAGCACACTGCCTCACATCCCAGTACAGTTCGCCCCTTTGCATCCTGGTAAATGCAGTTCACAGTTAGCGCTTACTTGAAAATTATCCGTAGTTTTTCACCAGAGTTGGTGCAGACATTGCTGTATATCTCTAGACACGTGTTTCTGGGTTTAGCCCTTCATCATTAGAGCACCCACTAAGGTGAAAAACTTTAGTTTACTTTAAGGATAAAAAACAAACTTGTACTGCATTTACCATGATGCACTGGAGCTGGCTGCATACTGGAGTGTGAGGCCGGGTGCTCCCTTTCTGGTTTTCCTGTTTAAAAAGGCTCCCTTGAGCCAACGAGCTGACGAGCTCTGGTTGAAGCACCTGCGTGCCAGTGAGTGGTACAGAAACCTGAGAGGACTTTTGGCAGAATTTCCAGCAACCCCACAGACAAAGCTGCTCTCTGCTGATGAAGGGCTTACCCAGAAACATATGTCCAGAGATTTACAGCACTTACTGCACCTACTAAGGTGAAACACTTTAGTTTACTTTAAGGATAAAAAACGAACTTGTACTGCATTTACCATGATGCACTGGGGCTGACTGCATGCTGGAGTGTGACGCAGGGTGCTTCCTTTCTGTTTTTCAGAAACAGAGAGCACATGAGATAGGTAAAATATCGGATGTTCCAATTAGTCGTCGTCCTCTCTTTGAAATAATGCTGCCCCAAAAGCTCTTTCTGAAGCATCAGTGACTACGATAAATTGTTTGCTGGTGTCCGGAAGCCGTAGTATAGGCGCTTGGGTGAAAGCTCGTTTCAGGTTTTGGAAAGCATTTTCAGCCACATCCGTCCAGATGAAACCATTTCGCAAACTCTCTTTTTTAAGAGTCTGTGTGATTTGGCTAGTTTTTTTTAGCAAAGTCTGAAATAAATTGGCGATAAAGGTTGGCCAGTCCTAAAAAACACTGGGTTTCTTTGATGGAACAGGGGGATTGCCAATCTAGGATGGCCTGAACTTTCTCTGGATCCATGGAGATACCGACCTGATTAATGTGATATCCTAAATATTTTACCTCTGTCTTGTCAAATTCAAATTTTTCAGGTTTACAATAGAGTTGATGTTGCCTGAGTCTGTCTAGTACTTGCTTTATGTGTTTGGTGTGAAGTTTGGAGTGTCTGGAATATATTAGGATATCATTTTAATAAATCACGATTGTGTGATTTAACAGGTCAGAAAATACTGAATCCATGAATCTTTGAAAAATAGAGGGGGCCTTGGTAAAACCAAAGAACATTACACTATATTCGTAATGACCAAAAGGGGTACGAAAAGCGGTCTTCCACTCATCACCTTCCTTAATTCTTAAAAGATGCTATGCTCCCCGATCGTCTAATTTTGAAAAGATTTGTGCCCCTTTAGCTGCTTTCACTATGTCTTCGGTGAGAGGTAGTAGATATCGGTCTTTTATAGTGATTTTACTTAATCCACAAAAGTCTATACAGGGACGTAGATCCACTGTCTTTTTTGGGCACGAAGAAGAGGGGAGCCCCAGCGGGAGAAGAAGATGGTACAAAGAGACCACTCTGTAGATTTTCTTGCAGGTATTCCTTGAGTATCTCCTTTTCAGGATCCGCAAGAGAGTACATTCTACCAAAGGGGACCACTACTCCAGGTTTCAAGAGAATGGTACAATCGTAGTTTTTATGTGGAGGTAAAACTGGTTCTGTGGGTTTTTGGAACGCGTCTATATAATACAGATAGTGGCTAGGTACCCCTTGAATAGTGTTTATGCAACACCCTAATTCGGGTTCTGTGGATAACATCTTCTTTGGGGACCAATAGGTTTCGGAGGCATAACAATGGTCTTGACAGAATTTGGAAGACAGAGAAATAGTTCTGGTTTCCCAATTGATATAAGGATTGTGCCGTGTAAACCAGGGTATTCCAAAAATTATTCTATGATTAGGAGAGGAGATTAAATCAAAGGAGACATGTTCCTGATGCTTTCCAAAGTGTAGACATAGGGTGGGAGTAGTACTGATGACAGGACCGGATGCTAACAAGGATCCATCTATGGTATGAGCCTGTTCTGGACAGTCCTTCGGTAGTCGTGTTTTTTTTTTTTTCTTGGCCCAGGTCTCATCCAGATAACTTGCAATGGCTCCACAGTCTAACAATGCCAATGCTCTTTCTTCCTGACCTTCTGGCAATTGCAGGGTAACAGATAACAAAAACAGGGCAGTTGCATCTTCTTTAGAAGAACAGATTGAAGGTATCTCAGAGAATCCCGTCCCCTCCCTTCTCAAAGAGGACAGGAATTGGAGTTTCCAGAGGACTTCACAGGACTGACAGGGCAAACCCGAAGCAAGTGGCCAGCAGTTCCACAATACAGACATATACCCTCCGTCTATTTTCGCGCTCACTAGCAGTGAGAGGGCCACGAGCGGTGTCTATTTGCATTGGTTCCCCTTCTGTTGCTTCTCTTAATTCTGGTCGAGACACTTCGGAATGATGGACGATTGTACGTGAGTGTCCTGCATGAGAAGGTCCACGTGTTTTCCTCTTTTCTAGAGGGCGTTCTTATAGACGATACTCCATGGAGAGCGCTAAATCCATCAATCCTCGTAAATCTTCCACTCTAGCTGAACGTTCTAGTTTGTCTCTTATTTCATCTCGAAGGCCTCTACGAAACAGAGTCACAAAAGTTCGTTCTACCCATGTTGTCTCTGCTGCCAGTTGTCTAAAGCGCATTATATATTGGAGAACATCTTGGGTACCTTGCTGAATATCACATAAAGCTTCCTCCGCTGACGCCTCCAATCTCGGGTATTCAAACATTTGTTTAAATTTAGCGACAAAAGCTGAATAGTCAGACAGGACAGGGTCATTGGAGGCTACTAACAGAGTCACCCAGGCCAAGGCAGGACCAGACAAAGCACTGATGAGGTAACCCGCTTTCATTTTATATTGTGCAAATTGTGTTGGTCGGAAGGCAAAATAGACTGTCAGAGCATCGAGGACTTCTCGTAGCTTATTTGGATCTCCTGAAAAATGTGTCGTAGTAACAGACAGTGGGAACATCTGTGGTTCGGGATACCAAGGCTTGTCGTAAAGCTGCAATTTCATTTCGTAGTTGTTACAGTTCCTGAGCTTGCTGTTGAATGGTTAAAAGTAGCAACTGCTTGGGTTCTGCAGCAGCCGTTGAGGTATTCACCATACTGCTCGATGAAGTCTGGTTTGTGGAGCGCTGCAATCTGTCACGGGCTACTCATCGTTTATGTCTCTGGCCAACTGGAACTGCAGAGTGGTCTTGATCCTTGTAGGTTCTGCCTTGGCCAAGGTAAGTGCGACCCTTTCTGGTAGCCACGGTGCTGCTGACGATGAAATGCCAAAAGGCAGTCCGTGCCCTCCAGAAGGAGTCCCAGAGGAAAAAAACCCAAAAGGGAAAAACCTCTATAGCGGGAACTCCCTGGAACAAAAATAAGCAAAAAGGTAAGTCTTCCAACAAGAAAACAATACTGGAAGAAACTGGAACAAGCAAGGGAAAAAAACAGGAGAAAAAAACAACAGGAGCGAAGATCACCACTCCTCATATACCCTACAACAGGAAATGACCAACAGGAAGAAAAAAGACACCATATTGGATTGGGAAAGAATCATAGGAGAATATTGTAGGAGGCTGGCCTGGTTTGTAGTGAGTATCAAGGGGTACTTACACTCTGCACCAGGTCCAGGTATCCCCTATTAGTGTAGAAGAGGTGTCTAGCAGCTTTGGCTGATAGAAAAGGTAGCTTAGCAGAGCAGCTTAGGCTGAACTAGGAGACATGCAAAGCTCCCACTATACCACTGGTGTTATATGCACAATATCATAAGAAAACACAATACACAGATATACTAAAAATAAAGGTACTTTATTTTTATGACAATATGCCAAAAGTATCTCAGTGAGTACCCTCAGTATGAGGATAGCAAATATACACAAGATATATGTACACAATACCAAAAACATGCAGTAATAGCAATAGAAAGCAATGCAAGCAATGTACAGTCACAATAGATTGCAATGAGAGCACATAGGTATAGGGGCAACATAAACCATATACTCCAAAAGTGGAATGCGAATAACGTATGGACCCCAAACCTATGTGAGCTTGTAGAGGGTCGCTGGGACTGTAAGAAAACAGTGAGGGTTAGAAAAATAGCCCACCTCAAGACCCTGAAAAGTAGGTGTACAGTGCACCTAAGTTCCCCAGAGACCACAGAAGTCGTGATAGGGGAATTCTGCAAGGAAGACCAACACCAGCAATGCAACAACAATGGATTTCCGGACAAGAGTACCTGTGGAACAAGGGGACGAAGTCCAAGAGTCACACTCAAGTCGTGAGTGGGCAGATGCCCAGGAAATGCCAGCTGAGGGTGCAAAGAAGCTGCCACTGGATGGTAGAAGCTGTGGATTCTGCAAGAATGAAGAGGACTAGGAACTTCCCCTTTGGAGGATGGATGTCCCACGTCGTGAAGAAGCTTGCAGAGGTGTTCCCACGCAGAAAGACCGCAAACAAGCCTTGCTAGCTGCAAGGGTCACGGTTAGGGTTTTTGGATGCTGCTGTGGCCCAGGAGGGACCAGGATGTCACCAATTGCGTGAGGAGACAGAGGGGGCGCCCAGCAAGACAGGGAGCCCTCACAGGAGCAGGCAGCACCCGCAGAAGTGCCAGAACAGGCACTATGAAGAAGAGTGAACAGGAGCTCACCCGAAGTCACAAAAGAAGGTCCCACGATGCCGGAGGACAACTCAGGAGGTCGTGCACTGCAGGTTAGAGTGTCGGAGACCCAGGCTTGGCTGTGCACAAAGGAAATCCTGGAAGAGTGCACAGGAGCCGGAGCAGCTGCAAATCACGCGGTACCCAGCAATGCAGCCTAGCGTGGGGAGGCAAGGACTTACCTCCACCAAACTTGGACTGAAGAGTCACTGGACTGTGGGAGTCACTTGGACAGAGTTGCTGAGTTCCAGGTACCACGCTCGTCGTGCTGAGAGGGGACCCAGAGGACCGGTGATGCAGTCTTTTGGTGCCTGCGGTTGCAAGGGGAAGTTTCTGTCGACCCACGGGAGATTTCTTCGGAGCTTCTAGTGCAGAGAAGAGGCAGACTACCCCCACAGCATGCACCACCAGGAAAGCAGACAAGAAGGCGGCTAGATCAGCGATACAAGGTTGCAGTAGTCGTCTTTGCTACTTTGTTGCGGTTTTGCAGGCGTCCAGAGCAGTCAGCGGTCGATTCCTTGGCAGAAGGTGAAGAGAGAGATGCAGAGGAACTCTGTGGAGCTCTTGCATTCGTTATCTAAAGAATTCCCCAAAGCAGAGACCCTAAATAGCCAGAAAAGGAGGTTTGGCTACCTAGGAAGGAGGATAGGCTAGCAACACAGGTAAGAGCCTATCAGGAGGAGTCTCTGACATCACCTGCTGGCACTGGCCACTCAGAGCAGTCCAGTGTGCCAGCAGCACCTCTGTTCCAAGATGGCAGAGGTCTGGAGCACACTGGAGGAGCTCTGGGCACCTCCCCTGGGAGGTGCAGGTCAGGGGAGTTGTCACTCCCCTTTCCTTTGTCCAGTTTCGCGCCAGAGCAGGGCTGGGGGATCCCTGAACCGGTGTAAACTGGCTTATGCAGAGATGGGCACCATCTGTGCCCATCAAAGCATTTCCAGAGGCTGGGGGACGCTAGTCCTCCCCAGCCCTGACACCTTTTTCCAAAGGGAGAGGGTGTAACACCCTCTCTCTGAGGAAGTCCTTTGTTTTGCCTTCCTGGGCCAAGCCTGGCTGGACCCCAGGAGGGCAGAAACCTGTCTGAGCGGTTGGCAGCAGCTGCAGTGAAACCCCGGGAAAGGTAGTTTGGCAGTACCCGGGTCTGTGCTAGAGACCCGGGGAATCATGGAATTGTCTCCCCAATGCCAGGATGGCATTGGGTGACAATTCCATGATCTTAGACATGTTACATGGCCATGTTCGGAGTTACCATTGTGACGCTATACATAGGTAGTGACCTATGTATAGTGCACGCGTTTAATGGTGTCCCCGCACTCACAAAGTCCGGGGAATTTGCCCTGAACAATGTGGGGGCACCTTGGCTAGTGCCAGGGTGCCCACACACTAAGTAACTTAGCACCCAACCTTTACCAGGTAAAGGTGAGACATATAGGTGACTTATAAGTTACTTAAGTGCAGTGGTAAATGGCTGTGAAATAACGTGGACGTTATTTCACTCAGGCTTCAGTGGCAGGCCTGTGTAAGAATTGTCAGAGCTCCCTATGGGTGGCAAAAGAAATGCTGCAGCCCATAGGGATCTCCTGGAACCCCAATACCCTGGGTACCTCAGTACCATATACTAGGGAATTCTAAGGGTGTTCCAGTAGGCCAATGTGAATTGGTGAAATTGGTCACTAGCCTGTTAGTGACAATTTGTAAAGAGAGAGCATAACCACTGAGGTTCTGGTTAGCAGAGCCTCAGTGAGACAGTTAGGCATCACACAGGGAACACATACATATAGGCCACAAACTTATGAGCACTGGGGTCCTGACTAGCAGGCTCCCAGTGACACATAGCAAACATACTGAAAACATAGGGTTTTCACTATGAGCACTGGGCCCTGGCTAGCAGGATCCCAGTGAGACAGTGAAAACACCCTGACATACACTCACAAACAGTCCAAAAGTGGGGGTAACAAGGCTAGAAAGAGGCTACTTTCTCACAAATATAGAGAAAGGTGCCATTTTGGAAAAGGGTCCTAAGGTATGCAGGGATAAAGAAAGGCATGCTAGGATAAAGAAGAACATGGCTGCCAAGTGTAAAAATAAGGAAAGAAGAAAAGGAGAAAGAAGAGAAAAAGAAGAAAAGAAGAAAGGAACAAGCTGCACCAGGTAAGTGAGGGGTCAGGAGGAGGAGGTGCCCATGCCTAATACCGAGGGCGCGCCGAGCCCAGAACTCGCTGAGGCCCCATGCCCATTTTGGGGCATCGTGCGAGGAAATACAGAACAGAAGGGGTGCGGCATGCCCAGCCGCCAGGAACAGGAACTGCGGCTGCGCCCGAGCCAAATGCTCAGCTCGCACCGCGGGGGCCACAGCACGACAGGTCCAGGGTAAGCCAGAACAAGAGTGGCGGTGCAAGTTGTAACAGGAGGATCACATTTCTTTAGGCTCCTGTTTAATGTTTGGATGGAGAGGTTAGAATGTAATTGTGAGCCCACCATACCTTTTAGGTAACTATTATTGTTGGGGCAGTCATTATACAGCCCCACAGAAGATAATGGTGGCAGATTAGGGCCCCACTGAACAGCTATATTTGCGCTACCAGCCCGGATCTGGGAAAATCTGGGTAGCAGGCGGGGAATGCCTAGCCTTTAGTATGTCTAGACTACTAGAGGCCAAACCTTCCACTTGATTCAGTCTGGCAGTCAGGGAACTCATTGTGGACCTCACAAAAGAATCCAACAGTTTCACCATAGAGATTGAGGGGCATATTTATACTCCGTTTGCGCCGGAATTGCGTCGTTTTTTTTAACGCAATTTCGACGCAAAACTAACTCCATATTTATACTTTGGCGTTAGACGCGTCTAGCGCCAAAGTCCATGGAGTTTGCGTCATTTTTTAGCGTGGACACCTACTTTGCGTTAATGAGATGCAAGGTAGGTGTTCACGTCTAAAAAATCGACTCCGAGGCATGTGCGTCGGATTTATACTCCCGGGCAAAATTCACGCCCGGGAGTGGGCGGGTCCAAAAAAATGACGTACGGCCGCTTTTGCGCCTTTTTTTGCGCCTGCAAAAGGCAGGCGTTAAGGGACCTGTGGGCTCTGAAGGAGCCCAGAGGTGCCCTCCCATGCCCCCAGGGACACCCCCTGTCACCCTTGCCCACCCCAGGAGGACACCCAAGGCTGGAGGGACCCATCCCAGGGACATTAAGGTAAGTTCAGGTAAGTGTTTTTTTTTTTTTGTGTGGCATAGGGGTGCCTGATTTGTGCCCCCCTACATGCCACTATGCCCAATGACCATGCCCAGGGGACAGAAGTCCCCTGGGCATGGCCATTGGGCAAGGGGGCATGACTCCTGTCTTTGCTAAGACAGGAGTCATTTCTATGGGGGTTGGGAGTGAAAAATATTGGCGCAAATCGGGTTGAGGCGAAAAAATTGCCTCAACCTGACTTGCCCCATTTCTTGACGCCCAAGCTCCATTTTCCCCTACGCCGGCGCTGCCTGGTGTACGTCGTTTTTTTTAACGAACACAAGACGGCGCCGGCGGCTAACGCCGGCTAACGTCATTCAATAAATACGGCGCCCGCATGGTGCTTCAGAATGGCGTTAGCCGGCGCTAATTTTTTTGACGCAAAACTGCGTTAGCGCAGTTTTGCGTCAAAAAGTATAAATATGGGCTTAAGTTTTTCATATCATCATAGGCAGTTTTGGAAGATGGTTCATTCCTAATTCTACAGCCCTGGTTTTTGGGCTAGTCTCCAGATTCCTGGGGAATTCTGACTGTGGTTGTAGGTCAGAATCGAATACAGCAATTCAATCAGGCACATTTTGAATACATCCATTACTCTCCTTTTGTACAACCTTTATCATTGTGTACCCTGGAGAATTAGCCTGTTCTGAATTGGATACCTTTGATGAAACGTCAACCATACCCTCAGTACCGGTGTACTGGGTTTCTTCCACGGTCATGATTTGTCTTTCAATTGCCTCCATGGCCCCCTTGATGTAATTCATTAGAGTTGTATATGATTTATCCTGGGACTGAATGTTGGTCCCATTAATAGGGGCTTTTCTCTTACACCTTCCTGCAATATCCGAGGCACAAATATGCTCTATACCTAATAGGTATTAAACCTAGGATCATGCCCAACTAGTTATATTTACCCAGGACAGCAGCTCAAAAGATTCCCAGCCTAGTATTAAAGATGTTCCCAAAAACCCTCTTGCTAATCAGATTAGAATCTAAGTGTAAAAACCAGTGATTTATGGCAAGCAAGTAACAACCTTTCCAGGGGTGGATAAAAAGATTAAAACACCAGACTGGTCAGTCAATTCAGTCCAAAGAAATAGATGCAAGTGTTCACTAAAAATGTGATAAGATCAGTCACAGTAAGAGTTCACCCAGCAAACAAAAGGAAGCTATAGGGTCCAAAAAAGTTAGCAGTACACACATTTTAGGAGATACAGAGGAGGCCATATGCACCATGAAAGAAGAAACCACCAGGAGATTCCCAGAGTAGAACCAAGAGGGGTGGGCTGATGGGTGCAGGATTGGCCTGCCCTGGGCCCGGATATAGCCCCCATGCATACTGTGTGAGGCTCTTCCCCTTTGTAGCAGGTGGCACCACCCGGCGGGTGGCACTATGGGACCTGTAGTCCCCTAGAAGATGTAGCCCAAACGTTGCTGGTGTCCCATGTAGCAGGTGAAGTTAGAGCATTATATAGCATGGGGGTATGAGGCTACTCCCCTCTGCAGCAAGTGGTGCTTCCTGGCATGTGGCACTGTGGGGCCTGCGGTCTCCTAGAAGATGTGGCCCAAAAGTTGCTGTTGTCCCGCCCAGAAGGTGAAGTTAGTGCACTATATAGCGGTGGGGTCTGAGGCTCCTCCCCCTTGCAGCAGGTGGTACCTCCTGACAAGTGGTACTGTAGGACCTGTAGTACCCTAGAAGATGTGGGCCAAAAGATGCTGTTGTGCGGCACAGCTGGTGAAGTTACGGCGCTATGTAGCATAACGGTATGATGCTCCCCCCTTGCTGCAAGTTGAACCTAAAGGGACTTGGTACTGTGGGACCTGTAGTCCTCTATAAGATGAGGCCCAAAAGTTGCTGTCGTTCTGCGCATCTGGGTAAAGTTAGAGCGCTATATAGTGCAGGGGTATGAGGCTCCTGCCCCTTGCAGCAGGCAGTGCCTCCTGGCACGTGGTACTATGGGACCTGTAGTCCCCTAGATGATGTAGCTCAAAAGTTGCTGTCATCCTGCACAGGGGGTGAAGTTAGGATGCTATATAGCGCAGGAGTATGAGGCTTTTTCCCCCCGCCGCAGGTAGCACCTCCTGGCATGTAGTATTGGCAGCCCGTTGTCCCCTAGAAGATGGGGCCCAAAAGTAGCTGTCACCCTGTGCAGCGGATGAAGTTAGAGCGCTAAATAGTGCAGAGGTATGAGGCTCATCCACCTTGCAGCAGGTGGCACCTCCCGGCGCGTGGCACTCTGGGACCTGTAGTCCTCTACAAGATGCGGTCCAAAAGTTGCTGTTGTGTCATGCAGCAGGTGAAGTTATGGCACTATGTAGAGTGGGGGTATAAGGCTCCTCTCCCTTGAAGCAGGTGGCGCCCCACCATGTGGTACTGTGGGACCTGTAGTCCCCTAGAAGATGTAGCCCAAAAGTTGCTGTCATCCTGCAGAGCGAGTGAAATTAGGGCCCTATACAGTACAGCGGTATGAGGCTCCACCCCCTTGCAGCAGGTGGTGCCACTTGGCACGTGCTACCGTGGGACCTGTAGTCTTGTAGAAGATGCAGCCCAAAGTTGCTGTCATCCTGTGCAGTGGGTGAAGTTAGGGCGCAATATAGTCCAGAGGTTTTGAGGCCCCTCCTCCTTGCAGGAGGTGGTGCCTTGCGGCATGTGGTACTGTGGGACCTGTAGTCCCCCAGAAGATGTGGCCCAAAAGTGGCTTTCATCCCACACAGTGGGTAAAGTTAGGGTGCTATATATCGCAGGTGTATGTGGCTCCTCCCCCTTGCAGCAGGTGGCACTTCCCGGCACATGGTACTGTGGAACCTGTAGTCCCCTGGAAGATGTGGCACAAAAGTTGCTGTCGTCCCGTGCAACATGTGAAGTTAGGGCAGTAAATATTGTGGGGGTATGAGGCTCGTCCCTCTTGCAGCAGGTGGTGCCTCCGGATGTGTGGTACTGTGGGACCTGTAGTGCCCTAGAAGATGCTGCCCAAAAGTTGCTGTCACCGGTGGTGCCTCCGGATGTGTGGTACTGTGGGACCTGTAGTGCCCTAGAAGATGCTGCCCAAAAGTTGCTGTCACCCCACGCAGTGGGTGAAGTTAGGCTGCTATACATCACAGGGGAGTGAGGCTTATCCCCCTTGCAGCACGTGGTGCCTTCCAGTGCGTGGTATTGTGACACCTGTGGTCCCCTAGAAGATGCATCCAAAAGGTTGCTCTTGTCCTGCGCAGCAGGTAAAGTTAGTGTGCTGTATAGCGCAGGAGTATAAGGCTTATGCCCCTTGTGGCATGTAGTGCATCCCACTGCATGGTACTGTGAGACCTGTAGTCCCCGAGAAGATGCAGCCCAAAGGTTGCTGTTGTCCCACTCACATTCATTCTCATCCACTCTCACTCAATTATTCTAACTCAATTACATTGACTCATTTCATTCAGTGGCGGCTGGTGAAATCTGAAAGTAGTGGGGTGTAAAAGTTTGGGATGAGTGCCCAGTGGCAAGCGAGCATGCCTGACTGCCTCCACGGGAGTTTGTGGGGGTTCTCCCCCGAGAAAAGTTTATAAAAAGAGTAGGCAAATGGGTGCATTTTCAAGCAAATTTGAGAAAGCAAGATTAATAAAGCAATTGTGAAAGTGTAGGTATAATACCAATAAAGAGATTTCATATGATAATGACGTAGGTAGCTGCTTATTCAGTATAACCACATAATTTTATTACAATAAAAATACAGAGTTAGCGCACACACAGCCCTCTGCTGTCAGGATGAAAGGAGCCCTCCCCCGCAGCGGAGACTAACTCAGGAGGAAAGTAATATTAATATGCAAAAGGCCAGACAGTGCTCGGGCTTTGCAGGATGCACCAGGAATTTCGCACATGGATCATATGATCTGATTGCTGCTGAAGGTTTGCAGTTTTGTGAGATACACTGTCATTGTTCCTCCTGCCGGTACTGTGCTACTGATGAACTTGTTGTAATTACGGTCTGCGTCACAGCGTGGCCTGCACAGTCCACCAAAGTTCGCAAAAGAGTGCCACCCATAGTCAGACATAAATAACTTCACACAGGTAAAAATACTTACAAATCATATTCAACACGGAAAAAGAATGACTGAAACAAATGGTTTACTGTTGAGAAGATACGAAGCCAATGAAATGAGGCAATTTAACACTTTACGAGTGTTACCGAGTTAGTGGAAATACTGCCAGGCTCTGATGAATCAAACAATAACAGCACCTTCAGCATCCATTTAAAGCACCGTCTCGGCCTCATACTCCCTCATGCTTAGAGATAGCATGGGCATAGGTGTAGAGGAGCGCACGTTCCTACCTGCTACGCCATCTTTGAAAGCCTTTCTTTATCTCTTTGTCCCCGCAGCACATTCAAGAGCTTTTCCACACCACGTGCCTTTGGATGAAGCACACAGGGATAACTGCAGGTGCGTAGCGTTTAAATTAGGTGGCACTGTTGCCGTGCTGAGGAAGAAGAGAGGGGTGTGTTGCACCGCACCAGTGCCTGTGCTTGTTCACTTAGTAATCATCTCTTGGCACCTTGAAGAAAGGGTACTCCAGAGAGGAGAGCTAGGAAACTCCTACAGAGTGAAGGTTAATTGAAGAGGTAATTATCCAGGGATGCGGAAGGGAGGGAGAGAGGGGAGGTAATGTTTAGAAGGGGTGTAAAAAGCGGCAAACCTTTTTCCCGCAAATCTCTGGTAGTCCCCGTAAAACGGTGAAGAATATTTAAAGTGAAGGACGTTTCACTAGAGTTGAAAGCCTGGAAGCGCATTGGAGGCGGCAGGAGCCCTTTAAATAAACTTCGCGCTCCCGCAGTCGCGGGAAGCGCATTGGAGGCAGCAGGAGGCGGTGTCACTGGATCCCTAGTGCAGGAGCCCTTTAAATAAACTTCGCGCTCCCGCCGTCGCAGGAAGCACATTGAAGGGGCAGGAGGCGGTGTCACTGGATCCCTAGGGCAGGAGCCCTTTAAATAAACTTCACGCTCCCGCCGTCGCGGGAAGCGCATTGGAGGTGGAAGGAGCCCTTTAAATAAACTTTGCGCTCCCGCCGTCGCGGGAAGCGCATTGGAGGCGGCAGGAGGCGGTGTCACTGGATCCCTAGGGCAGGAGCCCTTTAAATAAACTTCGCGCTCCCGCCGTCGTGGGAAGCGCATTGGAGGCGTCAGGAGCCCTTTAAATAAACTTTGCGCTCCCGCCGTCGTGGGAAGCGCATTGGAGGCATCAGGAGCCCTTTAAATAAACTTCGCGCTCCCGCCATCGCGGGAAGCGCATTGGAGGCGGCAGGAGCCCTTTAAATAAACTTTGCGCTCCCGCCGTCGCGGTAAGCGCATTGGAGGCGGCAGGAGGCGGTGTCACTGGATCCCTAGGGCAGGAGCCCTTTAAATAAACTTTGCGCTCCCGCCGTCGCTCCAAATCCAATAGAGTAACGCAAATCCATTCCAATTGCGTCTCTAGAGAAATTGACAACTTAATTGAGGAAGTGGAATCCATCCTTAAGGTAAAAGAGGGCAATGCCCATAAGAGACTGAAATCAGGATCTTTACTTCCATTTTTAACAACCGGCCCCAATAACCCTACTGATACACAGCCTCAGAAAAATTTAGCCCATGTTTCTGTCCCTCCCAGCTTGACTTTTCTGGCCAATTCTTCGTCTTCACCTGGTATTGGTTCCAATTTGGATGTAATTCCTTCTGTCTCCATTCTTAATGGGATTCCATGTACAAATCGGTTCTCTGTTTTGGACCAACCAGATCTGGCGAGCGCCAAACAGTCTCTGCCTTCTGTGCCTTCTAAACCCATTTGTGATGCACCTAGCGATGATGTCTTAATACTGGTATCTAGTCTAAAGCGTGAAGTTGGGGAATTGAAGAGTCTTTTATTTGAGGTCCTTAAACTCCTTAAAAAATCTGACCTAACCCCTCAGTGCATCTTGAATCCAGTGCTAGCACAAGTTTCTCGACCTTCGGTTCCTGTTGCCATGCCAATAGATTCTCCACTGTTACGGGAAAATGACAAGGGTCCCAGTTATAGACCTCATTATGGAAATCACTCGACCTCAGTTCTAGCGAATTCGTCATTCTCTCCTTTTAATCCGGGTCAATCTGTGGCCCATTCTATTCACGTGCCCAACCAAAATTGCATCGACATGTGTAATGTCCCTCGACTTTCACCTCATACGAGGGAAGACACTTCTTCTCTTATTAACAAGGTGTCGTATTGAATTCGCCACACTAGGGGTTGTGGCTTTATCATCCACGCTGATATTCTTTTTGCTTATCGTGTGCGAGGCCCTGGTGGGCGGGACATTATTAAACTTCATCTCGCCAGCCCCGCTTTAGTTAAGGGGATTTTGCACGTGGAAGCTCGCAACTTATCAAGAACAGACTCTGATATATTTTTTAGAGAAAGTTTGCCTGTTACGGGTCTCAAGATTACGTCCTCTCGTCCACCTAGAGTCAACCCAATTCTTCGAAATGCTCCTGTTTCAACTGTCTCCCCCGGCTCGTTGCCTTTTCCCAGCGATGGGGCTGCTCTGGTCTGCAACATTAAAGGTACTTTCATACGAGACCCCGTCACCCCAGGAGACACACCAGATATGGATTGACTACACCATCCTAATTTTTGCAAACATAACATTCCATATGTCCGGGTAGCACCATTTCCAAGTTCTTCATTTGGTTTGGGTGCCAATACTACAAGGGCTTCATCTTGCATTATTAATGGGACTTCCAATTCAGTTCCAGATGTTGACTCTTGAACGCCAGTTTGCAGCACTATATCAAGGAAATTACTGTCTTGGAATGTGGCTGGCATCAAGAGCAAATTATCTGATCCGGACTGGGGGACTTATGTTGAATCTTTTTCCATATGTATGTTTCAGGAAACTTGGACTACGGATTGTGTGTACAGGCAAGGCTATTGTTGTTTTACTAAAAAGGCGATTCATTCCTTTAGGGGAAGGGCGATTGGGGGTCTATGTACTTGGGTCAAGCTGACTGAGGTGGGCAGGGTAAAGGAAATTGCTGTTGACTCTTGCGACATTCTTGCTATAGTAATATGGCCTATTTCAGGTACTCCGGTGTTATGCATTAATATTTATAACAGACCAGGCCCTTCTAACCATCAGTCTGATACTATTCATCTGTTGCACAATCTTTTATCTGATCTTTATTTTAAATACTGTGTTATTATTGCAGGTGATTTTAACGCCCAAATTGAATTCGACTCAGCTTTTGCCAAGTCGATCCAGGCTGAAGATGAAGTATGGAATCTCCCCCCGCTTTTAACTCAACCCGTGTCATGTATTCCTTCCCCTAGGGTGTTGTAGATAATAGACCTTGTAGTAACATATTGTCTTCATTTTCAAAATCCAATCTGCTTAATGATAAGCTCCGCGCCTTAGTTTCCTGCCACCAGCTCTTTGATGACCTTACTGTCCTATCTCCCTTAGAAGTTATGTCCTCTCATGTGGCTCTTTTTGCGGATCTTAAGGAGCTTTTTACTAAACCTCCTTCATCCCAAAACAATTCTTCTTTGCCTAACTGTAAGTGGTTTGATAAGGAGTGTCGGGAGGCCAAGAGCCTTTTGTCCAAAGCTTTAAAGCTAAAGAGCCGGGACGCCATTACACATGCGAGAAGAAACTATGCTTCCACTTGCAAGTCATCTAAACTTAAATATGAGGAAAATTTATGGGAGTGTCTTGCGGAGGCGGCTAGTGCTCGTGATCAATGTTCCCTGTAAGGCGCGCGCACCTTTCCTTCCCCCATCACGCAGGCCACTTTGGCAAGCGCGCACGTTGCAACGTTCTTGCAACGTCGCTCCCTCTATCGTGCGGCAGAGAGGACGTCAGCGCTGCGTCTACAAAACAGACACAGCGCGAGGACAGGGTCACTCTTTGCCGCCGAGCAGGAAGGACATCTTCAGGACGCAGGTTTGCTTCAGAACAGTAGAAAAGCCTTTTAGAGCGAAAGTCGTGCTCTCCTATTGCAGAAAATGCTCATATTTGAATCTGGATTGAAGTCAATGAAAACAGCGTTTAAATGCCGCGGGGAGTGTTTTAAACATCATTTGGCGTACTTTAGCATACAATCGAGCAAGTGATATTTGTCATGGAAATTAATGGTTAATGAGCTAGGAAATGCTTCAGAACAGTAGAAAATGTGCTGTTATCAACTTTTCCATCATTGTCATACTTCATAGTTGTCTATATGCATTATCACTTTCTCAGCTCAAATAAGCCTTTTAGAGCGATAGTCGTGCTCTCCTATTGCAGAAAATGCTCATATTTGAATCTGGATTGAAGTCAATGAAAACAGCGTTTAAAGGCCGCGGGGAGTATTTTAAACATCATTTGGCGTAATTTAGCATACAAGCGAGCAAGTGATATTTATGTTGAAAATTAATGGTTAATGAGCTAGGAAATGCTTCAGAACAGTAGAAAATGTGCTGTTATCAACTTTTCCATCATTGTCATACTTCATAGTTGTTTATATGCATTATCACTTTCTCAGCTCAAATAAGCCTTTTAGAGCGATAGTCGTCCTCTCCTATTGCAGAAAATGCACATATTTGAATCTGGATTGAAGTCAATGAAAACAGCGTTTAAATGCCGCGGGAGTGTTTTAAACATCATTTGGCGTACTTTAGCATACAAGCGAGCAAGTGATATTTGTCTTGGAAATTAATGGTTAATGAGCTAGGAAATGCTTCAGAACAGTAGAAAATGTGCTGTTATCAACTTTTCCATCATTGTCATACTTCGTAGTTGTTTATATGCATTATCACTTTCTCAGCTCAAATAAGCCTTTTAGAGCGATAGTCGTGCTCTCCTATTGCAGAAAATGCTCATATTTTAATCTGGATTGAAGTCAATGAAAACAGCGTTTAAAGGCCGCGGGGAGTGTTTTAAACAACATTTGGCATACTTTAGCATACAAGCCGGCAAATTATATTTGTCTTGAAAATCAATGGTTCATGAGCTAGGAAATGCTTCAGAACAGTAGAAAATGTGCTGTTATCAAATGTTCCACCATTCCTATACTTTGTGGTAGTTTATATGCGTTATCACTTTCTAAGCCTAAATAAGCCTTTTAGAGCAATATACGTGCTCCCCTAACAGGTCATGTCCTTGGGGTGTGCAACCAGGTCACAAAACTGCCTTGATGCCCTATTGCATGGAGCAATGATATCCCTTTTTTGCTTTAGTGGTATGGAGAGGCTAATGCCAAAGACCTTGGCTAGTTATGCGCTGCGCGTGCGTGAATGGTCAATTTCTTGGCGCACGTATCCTTGGCTGCAGTGCACAGAGACCGCACACTGCCGCACACAGTGGAAAAAAATTAGAGGGAACATTGCTCGTGATCCCAAACTTTTCTGGACCTTGGTCTCACGTAGATACCCCGCCCTTTCATCTATTCCTGAATGCCACATTGATGCAGAAACTTGGCTCTCCCACTTTCGGGAACTCTATGGGTCCTGCCCCGATTTGAACAACCCTCCTACTGATTCTCTATTGTGTCTCCCCCCCCTGTGCCGCCCTTTACCCTAAAGGAAACAGAGCTGGCAATTAGTGCCTAAAGAACAGGGAAGGCTCCTGGCTCAGATGGTGTTCCATCGGACTTGTATAAATCAGACTTATCCGTTTGGACCCGGTACATCAATAGGTTATCGAACATTGTTTTGACAACTCGATCTTACCCAGACTCGTGGAAGGTGGCTATTATCGTCCCTATTTACAAAAAAGGAGATAAGAGTTCCCCTGGGAACTATAGACCGATTAGTCTATTAGACAACTTGCAAAAAATATTCTCCTTCCAGTTGTTATCCAGATTAAAATACTGGATAACAAAAAATCCGGTTTTAAGTCATCTCCAGGCTGGATTTCGGGACAAGGTTAGTACCATCGATCAGGTCTTCCGATTTACTACCATCAAGTGGAAGATCGTAGACGTAGACAAAGGCCATTTATTTGTGGCCTTTGTTGATTTGAAATCTGCGTTTGACCTTGTCCCGCGTGATAAGCTTTGGGAGGCCCTGAGCAATATTGGAGTTCCGGGTTCTATGATTAATATTATCCAAGATCTTTATTCTGATAACTATGCCAGAGTTCGCTGGGGTTTGGCGGGCAACCTGACCCCAGCTTTTCCTACAGCATGAGGTGTGAGGCAGGGGTGCGTTCTTGCGCCTACCCTATTCTTATTGTTTATTAATGCATGTATCCCATACCTTTTAGATTGCTATGGCGATGCCCCGACTTTGGGTGGGCAGAAGTTCCCCTGTCTTCTGTTAGCAGATGACACCCTGTTACTCTCACGAACTGCCATGGGCCTTTCCAGATTGCTCTCCCGATTTTTGGAGTTTTGCAAGGACCATGGGTTGGAAATCAACTCAGCAAAAACCAAATATATGGTCTTTGGGGACAATAGGTGCAAAATGAAGAGGCCGGTATTCCTAGATGGCGCTCCCTTGGAAAGAGTGGGCACTTTCGACTATTTAGGTATCAAATTGGAAGACTCACACCTTTGGCATGCACACCGCCAGAAATCTTTATTGTGCCTGAAGCAAAGGGCGGGTGGCATCGTAAGATTTGCTTCTAGATCTCCCAAATTTGCAATGTCTCCCGCCCTTGAAATATACAAATTTCAAGCCCGGGGGGGGGGGGGCCCTATATGGTGCTCAACTTTGGAGCCATTGTAACCTAGTGGATTTGGCAAGGGCGGAAAATCAATTTTTGAAACTGTTGTTAAAAGTTCCCTCCAGTACTCCATCTCTGCCCATCCATATGGATTTAAATCTTTTTTCTATCTCGCAGATTGCTGCCTTAAGGCCCTTGCTATATTGGATCTGGCTTTGGTCAACAGACGCCCTTTCTCCATTTCGCTGTGGGCTTCTCAAACTGGTGGGCAGTAACACTATCAGCAAAACGAAATGGTGTGCTTATGTCAAAGAGTCCTTAATCCATCTAGGTCTAGGGTCCTATTGGTTGGACCCATTTTCCATTCCTAAAAATGCTGTGCAGTTACTGAAGGATACTTTTTGGCATAACATTCAGATTGTGCAATTTACTAAAATTGTCCCGCTGTCTATGTCTGATAGTTATTTATCAATCAAATGCCATTACGAATTCGAGCCTTTCATGGATATAACACTATCCCCATTTGCGCTAGCTCTTTTTGTTAGATTCAGAATAGGGTCCCTCCCTCTGTGCTCCTTAACGTACAAATGGCTTTGTCCCACCAATAGATCCAAGTTTTGTCCGATGGGTTTTCAACGTGAAGAGTCTATCTCACATGTTCTCTTTCATTGTCATGCATATCACAAACAAAGAGCTCTTTGGATTATTCCGCTTTGCAAATCTATAAACGCCAGGTCCTATCTTCATGTTGAGAGAATTTTAAAATCTGATTCATCTGTCCAGGTAGTTTTACCAGTGGCAAAATTCCTCGAATCAATCTGGCACCTTAGATTAGCAATTCTAAAGAATAAGACTGGGTAGCTAATTTTTAGACTTATGTATGTATATTTATTGACTCTTGATGTCTGATTTTAGTACTCAATTTTTAGTATAAAGACATTGTCTTATTGTATTATCGAACATCTATGGGCGCAGGGAATAGGGCCCTTGTTGAGTGGAACATTCCATTTTTAGGAGACATATATTTTGATTACTCTGTTTGGTTTTTAACTTCCTTTTATCTTCTTAAATTCTTTATTGTGCTTATATTTTTAGTGTTTTACCAATCTTAAAAATCTATATTTTTTTTATGTTTGTACTGTACTTTTATGGTATGTTTTTACTTACCGAAATAAAGTTAAATTATGAAATGATGATGATGAAAGTCTGGATTTGCAAGTGTCATTTCTGCTGAGTTCCCTGAGAGGAAAAGCTAAGCAAGTCATGCTCTTGCACACAAAATACTCTTTTATACATGACTGATTTCTGCTAAGTAATCTTAAGGGGATACTAGGGCTTAACGAAAGTCCAAAACAAACATAAAGACAAATAAATAAGTAAATACATAAAAAGAATAACAGTAACATCGTGCTTTTAGATGTGTGCCGGGCCTGTCACCGTCTCACAATTTCAGAATAAAAGCACATTCAATATCAATTATTTATAACAAAATCATTGCTGTTACTCATTTACACTAAACAGCTAACAGCTATTGACAAAGAAAACAGACCTGGCTGGTTTTCGATATATGTCAGTGGTTGTGTAATTTTTCTGGATGTAATAACAGAAAGCTTAGAGAGGTACCAAAATATGAGTATGGTGGTGCACTATAGGAATCACAGAAATGTAGTTTATGTGTTTATGACACACTTTGAATTATACAGGCCCGCCCCTTTTAGATACCACCACCACACTTTTTTCATTCCACTTAAAGCTCTGCAATTAGTGATGGCTATGACATCAGCTGCAGGCTGTCTTGCATACGCTCCTTCCACCACTTACCGGGTCTGGGACAAGCACAGGCGGCACCTTGTCTCCGAAGACTAACCAAAGCATAAAATGACAGAACTGGAGTAAATGATTTTGCTCACAGTTCTCATAAATATGAATGGTGCATGTAAATATTGTTGGCATTGACTATGAACGCGCAATGCAAAACTTGGGCAATACCCCTGGCAGTGATAATTATTTAGGCTCACTCTTCGTGCCCACAGAGTGGCTTTTCCAGGCAACAATACAATGTTAGAAATGTCACTACCAAGGCAGTCTGCAACCAACTGATAGAGCGCAGAACAAAAATAATACATTCATGGTTGACATGACGTGGGTCCCGTGCTTGCTATTCCACGAGATTCAAGCTTGCCTTGCGGATGGGGGATGATACCCTGAAACCGGTCCCAGGATGCTTGTTTCTGGTCCAGGGAAGACCTGGACTGACATTTCGAGCTGGACTGTTCCCATGGGGAGCAAGGTCAAAACTGATTCCTGTATGGCTGCGTCCAACCTGGAATGGCATGGCAAGCAAAAGAACTGATGGATTAAACCCAGATCTTTGACTGGGGGTGAATGTTTGTTGTTCTGCATTCCATCCATCATCTGTTTTTTTGCTGATAATGTTAGCAAGATGAGAGAAGCACCAGGATAGGTGGGAGCAGGTTGCCATGATGCTCCATCAGGCACTAGGGGTCTGTGCCTGCTCTCCACCCAATCATCTAAGACAGCTGAATGGAAAGGTTTAAAATGTGCATGTCAAGATGGCTGTTGCAAGACAGCCAGCCAAAGTGACATCGTAGTTTAAACTAGAGCAGCCAGCAACGCTGCTCCCTGCTGCCAGTCAGCATCTATAGCCCCACCCAGTGCTGCTACTCTGCAGGACTGAAATGAAAAATAAGATGGTAATTAAATTTCTTCATTACCATTTTTTTCATGTTTGCTGCAGTCAGTGGGGGACAACATTCCTCCGTCATAAGAGATGAACTGCCTCTGAACTCATTTGCATTCATTCATTCTCACTCTGGCTCACTCATACTTTCTTGTACTCACTCTGACCCCCTTATTCTCACTCACTCTGACTCTTTCAACTCCACTCATTTATATACACTTACTCTCACTCAAATCTTCTTTTAGTTTACTCATATTTTCTTACTCTCACTCTCATTCACTCATTCTCTCTTATTGTCACTCACCCTGACTCACTCTTTCTCAATTACAGCTACACACAATCCCTCATACTTATTCTTACTCATTCATTCTCTCTCACCCATTGTTACTCTCTTTCAGGCATTCTTACTTCCTTGTACTCAATCATACTCAATGACACTCAGTCTTATTCTTTCTCACAACCTGCCAATGATTGTCAACCACTCACTTTGTCTCACATTTACATACACACAAATGCACCCCCCCCACACACACACAATCTCCCTCTCATACACAGTTATGTGCAAGCAGACAAATAGCATACATTTAGAAGTATTTATTTACGTACTTCAGCTGCCTGTTAGAGAAGGTCTTGTTTAAGCTCCCGGTGCCCCACTTTTTATTACAGAGAATATTATTCACAATGAATGCAAAAACAAAGGGACAGAAAACAAGGAGTGCAGAGCCCCGGCACCCATAAGGGTGAGCTGTCCCTTAATTCTTGGAACTGATTTTGCCACTTCTGAGGCCAGGGGTTGCAAAGGCATCGCCAGTGGTTACAAGGGGCAAGCCAGAGATTGCAGCTGCGATCCCTGGCAGCTCCTAAAGGACGCCCATGGATGTACGCTCAACACACTGCCTGGCTTACATCCAACAAAACTGTCTTCAGTTTGGTTCTTGTCATCTGAGTTGCAAGTTCCTTGGATTCACTGAGCTGAATCTTGTCGCTTGTCCTTTTAGTTTGGGATTAGCTATTTCTATGCACCAGGTATTCCAGTGTAATTTCTTCAAAAGTCTTAGGCCTGTTCCCAAACTGTGGGAAAACAGTAATTTTTGTAATTTACCGGGTATGTACCCACCTTTGGGGTTGCATCAGCCCAGATTGATACAATTTGCTGCTCAAGGGAACTTGATTTAGCTAATGCCTACTCAAACAGGGTAAGGAATGGAAACATCTGGAAAGAAAATGTAGATTCCCATGAATGCAATGCAGACTCTCTAAGTGGGAATACAATCATTTTATTATTTTAGTCCTTGGTAGACCACAAAAGTAGGTATGTTACCACTTCAAGTGGACCGGTCTTCCCATATGAGAGACAATAGTAACATTCGTCAGGTATCTGGAGGCACACTTGATTAGGCATTTAATTTTACAGTCATTTTTATTCAGGCACAACTCTGGGCTCCAGGTATATAGCAATCTCACCAGAGACGATGGAACCTCTATGGGGATTCTGAGGCACAGTTCAGGCACTGCTCTAAGTACAGGATATCTTGAATGGTCTTACCCTAAACAAGAACCATTGCACACCCAATATGCCCAGAGAGCGGATATCATTTATAAAAGTAATTTCTACATGCACACCACACATAAGCTGAAATAGGCACACCATTCATTAACATTTTAGTTAATTTTACAAAAAGGTTAGTCCTCACTCAGTGTGATGAGGAAAGCCCTGTATCTTCCACGGGAACCACAGCTATCAAGAGTCATAGGTTTCTGAACAGGCCTGGTTCAAAGGGACATTAGTCACCCTCCAAAATGCGTGTAGATACACTGAGCACATTCCCTGGTCAACAGGGCCGTGGCCTGTTTGCAGAACATTGAAAAACATTGGTCACTAGCAACGGACTCTAAGATTCTAGAACCCACTAAAGGAAAAGTGTAGGACACTGCAGAAATATTAAAACAAAAACAGGATGGCACAACTATCCTTGGTATATGAGAAGTTAGCTGACACGCAAGTGGAGGTCTTCTTCCCACCTCTGGTTCAGAAACCGCAATTGCTCTAGTGAGACACCATTCCTTATCTCACCAATAGAAGTCGATTGGATCTTGGGACCTAGTGAGGGTGTGGTAATTGGATGTATTATCACAGATCAATAACATAGAAAACATAACACATTAAAACCCTGACCAATGCAACCATAAAGCAAAACTCCAAACTGAGCAAAGTTTCAAAGCTTTATTACAACCACAAAGCTAGTGTGACATTAATGGTGCAAAAAACTAAGGGCCAGATGTAGGTAGGTGGCAATTTGCGAGTTGCAAATTGCGAGTCCTTCCGACTCGCAATTTGCAACTCGCAAATTGCTATGCAGTACGGTGTCTCAGACACCGACTGCAACTCGCTATGGGGTCGCAATGACCCACCTCATTAATATTAATGAGGTGGGTCGCAAATTGCGGCCCCATAGCGAGTATAGGCACTCGCTAACATGGAGGCCTGCTGTAGTCAGCAGGCCTCCATGTTACCGACCTGCTTTTCAATAAAGCAGTTTTTTTTTTTTTTTAAATGTAGCCCGTTTTCCCTAAGGGAAAACGAGCTGCATTTAAAAAAATCCGAAACCTTTTGTTTCGGTTTTTTCAGGGCAGGGAGTGGTCCCTTGGACCACTCCCTGCCCTGAAAAAATATTTTGGGGTCCATTCACAAAGGGGATGGGGTCCCATGGGGACCCCTTCCCGTTTGCGAATGGGTTACCATCCACTTCAAGTGGATGGTAACTGCGACTCCATTTGCGACCGCATAAGCGGTCACAAATGGAATTGCATACCATTGCGAATCGCAAATAGGAAGGGAACACCCCTTCCTATTTGCGATTCGGAAATGCATTTTGCGAGTCGGTAACGACTCGCAAAATGCATTTCTGCATAGGAAACACGCATTTGCGAGTCGCAAACGGCAAATGTTGCCGTTTGCGACTCGCAAAGTGCTTCCTACATCTGGCCCTAAGTTATAAACATACATGAAAACCATAGGCTGACCAAAATGTTGAAATAGATTAAGCCTACGAAACATCAATACTGTTAGACACTCCAGAAGAATAACACAGATTAGCAAAACTATCAAATGCACAATAAAGTCGGATTTCAAAGCGGATGATGGTGACGTCAGTAAATCATCAAACTCAATTAATAACATTCAATTTCAGAGCTGGGCCATGTAGGAAAGTACCCTCTTTTTGGCATGGTTACCCCCACTTTTTGCCTGCTATCAGTGTGTTTTGACTTTGTTCACTGGGATCATGCTAACCAGGGCCCCAGTGACTGTGCTCTCTCCCTCTAAATATGGATTAGTAGACCCCACATTTGACATACTGGTGCCCCCATGTAAGCCCTAGTATATGGTACCCAGGTACCCAGGGCATTGGGGCACTAGGGGTTCACCGTGGGCTGCAGCATGTATTATGCCACCCATGGGAGTCTATGCAAAATGTGTCTGCAGGCCTGCCATTGCAGCCTGCATGAAAAGGTGCATGCACCCTTTAACTACAGGCCACTACACCAGGTCGCTATAAGTCACCCCTATGGCAGGCCCTCCTAGCCCAGAGGGCAGGGTGCAAGTACCTGTGAGTGAAGGCACCTGACATGACCAGAGGTGCCCCCACAAACTCCAGGTCAATTTTCCTGGGCTTCATGGGTGCAGGGAAGCCATATTACCCATGTACTGGACATAGGTAACTACCTATGTCCAGGTTCATAAAGGTAACTCTGAACCTGGGCATGTTTGGTATCAAACATGTCAGAATCATACCCCAATACTGTTGCCAGTATTGGTTGTATGATTCCATGTACTATTGGGGCTCCTTAGAGGACCCCCAGCTTTGCTCCTACCAGTCTGCAGGGTTTGCCCGGGCAGCCCGTGCTGCTGCCATCCAACAGACAGGTTTCTGCCCTCCTGTGTTGCTTGACCAGCTCAAGCCCAGGAAGGCAGAACAGAGGATTTCCTTTAGGAAAGGGAGGCAACACCCTCTGCCTTTGGAAATAGGTGTTACATGATTTGGAAGGGGTAGCCTTGCCAAGCCACTGGTATGCTTTGAAGGGCACTTTGGTGGCCTCCTTGTATAAACCAGTCAGCACCAGTTCAGGGACCTCCAGTTCCTGCTCTGGTGCGAAACTGGACAACGGAAAGGGGAGTAACCACTCCCCTGTCCATCACCACCCCCGGGGTAGTGCCCAGAACTCAACTAGGTGGCCACTTGATTCTGCCATCTTGAATCCAAGGTGGGCAGAGGTCTCTGTGGGCATCTGAGTGGCCAGGTCAGGCTGGTGATGTCACAGCCCCCTCCTGATACGTGGTCACCTTGATAGGTGACCAATCCCCCTTCCAGGGCTATTTAGGTTTTCCCTCTTGGGTGGGTCCTCAGATTTGACGTGCAAGAGTCTAACATGACTCCTCTGCAATGTTTACTTTGACTTCTGCCCCCTGGAACCACAACTGGACTTCACAGGAACCTACAATCTGCAGCTCCAGCGATGACTTCACTCTGCAACATTGTTTCTCCAGCTCCTTCCAGCAACTGCAACATTTCCCCAGCTGTGCATCCTCTGAGGGTGGCAAGTCTTTAGTCTGCACCAAGAAGGAAGAAGGAATCTCCCTTGGAGTGAAGGAGTCACTCCCCTGCATCCGCAGGCACCAACTGCAATGACAACAGGCTGCGTGGATCCTCTCTCCTGAAACCCTGCATGGATACTGCAACACAGATGGTAGTCTGAAGTATTCCCTTTGGTCCTCTCTACCAGCTGTCCAACTTGGGAGGTGGTACGTCTTTGCCTCTCCTTGTAGGACAGTACCTCTGTGCAACACAACTCTTGCAGCTAACAAGGCTTGGTGGCCATTTCTTTCAAGAGATCCTCAGGCTGGTGTAGCCCCAGCCTCCAGCACTTTCCTCTGTAATGTGTAGTCTCCTGTCTGCTGCTCCAGCACCGTGGGACTCCTTTCCAGGCATGCTCAGTGGGCCTCACTGTTACTCCTGTGCCGGCTGCCTGTGAGTTGCCTGGGGAGGGCTGCATCCTCACCCTCTGGCTCTCCTCACTGCTGAGGGGTGCCTGGGACTCTCCTCTTTGGGTTGAGTCCCCTCAGACCTTCCTGGTCCCCAGCAGCTCTGCAATTCCTCATCTGCGACTCTTGCCTGGCCAAGGCTTGTTGGTGGTTTCCACACCACTGACAGACTGCAACTCTTCTTCCAACGTGGGACGTTGACTGCATCACTTCTGGAACTCTTCTCCTGCTCCTGTGCTGCATAGCCGACTCCTGGTCTCCACTGTCGACCTGGTCCTGCATCTCAAGAAGGGTGGGTAGGGGCTACTGTCCCAACTGGACACTCCAACTGGAACTGGACTTGGTCCCCTTCATTTGCAGGACCTCTTCTGTCAGGATCCATCTCCTGTTTCTTCCAGTCTTGCTTGGGTCCTGCACAGACCTTTTACAAAGTTTACCTGTGGTTTTGGGAAAAGTCAGGTGCTTACCCCTTCTCTCCTGGTCTCTGGGGGCACTCTGGTACTTACCTTTTGGAGGTCCTAGTTCCTCCAGCTTCCCTCTACAGATTCTACTTACCTGGGTCTCTATTGTTTACTGTTATTTCACTGTTCTATATTGTTTTCTATGCCATTTCCTGATTACTAAAGTGTGTATATAATAGTGTGTCTACTCACCTTCTAGTAGAGTATTGCCTATACAGTATTTTAGTATTTGTGTTACCATAATAAAGTACCTTTATTTTTGTAACACTGTGTGGTTCTTTCATGTGTGTATGTGCTGTGTGACTAAAGTGGTATTGCATATGCTTTGCATGTCTCCTAGATAAGTCTTGGCTGCTCATCCACAGCTACCTCTAGAGAGCTTAGACACTGTCTACTCCTCACTAATAGCAGGCCATCCTTATCTCTATCATGAATTTGGATTTGCATGTGTTGGAACGGGCTTAGACATGCGACAAAGCAAAACAAAAGACAAAAATAATTTGGAAAAATCATCTTACTAGGGTACCTCACTATAAAAAAACAAGGTTAATTATCTAAGCTGAAAGAAAACAAGAAATTACATTGAGTTTATACCTCTCCTAATGGGACAGCAGGCAGGAAAGTTTTATCAAGTGGTATCTTCACCTCTCACAACATCAATAGGCAGCAGCATCAGGACAGTGCAGAACACGGGCTGCACGTTGAACAGGTCAACTGTTCAGAATTGATTGGGCATATTAGTACTGAACAGTGTAGGCAAGTGGGGCAATTAGTAGAGATTACTTTAATTATTCATAAGGCATCTAAGGATTAAGGAGAAGAGGGAACAGCATCACGTCTGGGATAAAACATCATGTCAAGACTCTCTAAAAGTTTCAAAAGTCTCTTCCTAACTAGAAAGGTCCGATTGGTCCTCCAGGTGGGCTCATCGTACACACAAGGATCAGCATTCAATGATAGCAGCTGACAACATCAAGTTTGCAACTATTCTATATTTTTTCAGGGTAAATACATGATGAATTCATAGAGTTCTGCCAAAATATTACAAGTTCTAGTTGATTGCAACATCAGGATCCTCTCTCATGGTACACACGATAAGCTGAACAATTCTCACATGAAGTTAATAAGCTTGCCTGTCTTATTGAACTGCTATAACAGATATTGTTAATTTGTAAATGCCGAAACATGTTCTCAGTCTCTAGTAGGATATTCTAAATCACATCAGCAACCTAAGGAAAAAATTCAGGTCAGACGTAAACAGAATAAGCAAGTAATTTTCCTTTTCTGTTGCAGAAATGAATCTTCAGGCCTAGTCAAACTAAGAAAGCCTACATACACATTAATACAATTTATAAACTGACTGTGCACCTTACAATATGAATCAAATATGCAAACAAATTATTTAGTTGCAAGCATTATCCATGACATATTAGAGACAGTTTAAATGTGCATTTATTTTTCTGCATATATTTAACTTCACGTTATAACTTCCATTTGAATCAATAAGTACGATTAATTTATTTTCATTTAATACTTCAACTCTAATATTCATCTAATAAAATACTTTCAATGTTATTTCATGTCAGTGATTCTCTTGAATATAAACGCAAAATATATTTCATATTAAAACACAATGTCAAATACGAATGACGGCCACATTGTCCACCAGAATTCAAACATGCACATTTTACTTTTCATGTTTTTTTCTATGTTAGGCTTTTAGATGAAGGTTACTTAATCACCATATGCTAACTTTTATGCCACTACTATATTGGTAAAATTTGATCTCTCTCAAATTCGTCACCAATTTCTCCCATCAAGGTTAGCTGACAACAGGAGTTTGATGTTTACCCTCTCAAGGTAGAAGTGTAACGAAGTGAATTTAATAATCCTACTGACTACAAAATCCTTTACTTAAAATCCAATCTTGTGGTCTCTCTTCATGAAGAGGGAAGAGAACATCTGGGAAGGTAATCTTCAAGAAGAAGGAGGCACTGTGTTGCTGGTAGGCAGTGACCTTAAAGTGGGTAAATGTTGTCAAAACTGGACTTCACATTCTGTTACCTGCATAATACAGGAAATGAAGGACACGAAGGACAGGAAAGAATCATTTGAGTACAGTGCAGAGGAGAAGCATCATGGTAGGAAAAAACTCCCTCATAAGCAGAGAAAGAGTACCTTGAAAGTGTTATAATGACAAAGTAAGTTTTCCAAGCATAAACTCACCTCTCTACATAAGAAAAGAGAGTGTCTATGCTTTTCAGTTATTTCAATCTTTCTTTTGGCATCTTCTCGTTCACTTCCTGTTTTCTCATCGCAGGCCAATCCATGGAACTTTGTACATTATGATTCACAGATCAGTTATGCTATTTACCTGAATTTCAAAAGCTTCCTGGAATTGTTTATCCACTGAGAACAACTTAACAGTAAGTTTTCATACATGCTTTAGCTGCTTTAAACTGACAGTATTCATAAAAACTCTTCTTTTCACTCATCACAGAGCGGTCTTATTCATTGGTTTTGTGCAATTGTTATGAATGTTTTATGACATAGAATATTTTGATACACCAGAAAGATCTCATCCTGAAAGCACATTCACTACACCTACTCCTCCCCATCATTATGAGTCATATTCCTGCTCAGTCTTTGTCATGATGCATCATTCTCCACCTTAGTTCTTAGTGCATTGTTCTTCCAGTGTCTGTTGCCAGAGGTCAAAATCAGTACGATATTGAGAATAATAGTGTGAAAGCTTTGGCACGAACAGCAAACTAGTACTACATGTCCATCAACTGACTCATTCATATTCGTCTCACACTGCAATGTCATAAGCAAAGTGTTAGTCCTGTGTCTTAGTAATACAGAGAAAGAGATGCATAATGCATTATATCAAAAGAAGGAATGCATCTGTCCTGATTTAGAGTTTGTTGGTAAAGGAAACTCCTCTGAATTATATTGGAAATGCCACGTACAGAGTTGTACACTTACCATAAAGTATTCAATATTGCACTGTGCATAACTTAATGGTGAGCGCCTCTAGCATACATAACAAATCACCATACGATACAGAATACCATCTAAACATGATGGTACACCATCAAATAAATGTACAAAAAATGCAAACACTATTATGGAAAATGACTTGTTAGGTCCACCTCCTGCACATCCAATTACAAAGACAGGGCAGTGTTACAGCTGTACATTTACATAGGTACTCGTGGTATCTAGACACCGCTTACTACATTTCTTTAACCCCATCTCCTCAGTAGCTGGCAACTCACTATAAATACTTGGGTGGACAATTGTTGAAATGTCCACTGTTCAGTCATCAAGTAACAAGGCCCTAGCAAACCTTTGCCATAGCTTACAGGAATGTGCCAGGGATGATGTTGTGGACAAATCTTAGGTGGACGACTAGCAAAAACAACTTGGAATTTTCTGAAGAATGTGTGGTTATCTTCCACTGGTGGAAACTGTAAGCGCCAACAGGCATGGGCCCACTCTAGAAAACACCTGGATCTCATGTGGCAGATGAAAGGAGGATTACGCTGGTGGAGGCTGTAAAGAAAGCCAGTCAAATCTGGCTGGTGCTACCCATGATTTGAAAATTTGTGTCTTTTTGCCAATGTTTCATTTTATGTTCATTTGTAATGAGTAAAAAAAGTAAAGATGTATTTGAAAGCATTTCTAGTAGCACTGTGGATACCGCAGAGTTTGATATTCACCCATGAGAGGTGTGCTGTTGATTAGGACAGCATTCTAGTTCTGGAAAAACGACATGCACTGTTCCCTGCTGTTTGTCAATCTGGGGAGTTGAGTGAATTTCACACTGTACCTCCTATTTGTCTGATTAATTAGCTCACAGACTGTGAGCAAAGGAGGCCAGACAGTGCCTGGCTCAGACAGATGGGGATGAGTCATCTGCTATGGAAGAAGGCAGACGTATGGCACATTACAGTATAGCATTTGCTACCAAAAGGTCCACATACAGCTATATAACCAACAACAACCAGAAATGCTGGTGGCCTTGAGTAGTTATTACACACCTGGGTAAACCCACAAACATCAGCACAGGGACAGGTGAAATGGAAGGATAATGTGACTAGTGGGGGCTGGTGAGGAGCAGGCTAATTGACACTTTTATGGTTGGAGTGTGGGGGGGGTGTGATGTAACAATTGGGTTATGTGTTTGGAGATTTCTGAATGTTTATTACATGTCTGCTTTGATAGTACCTTTTTACTGGTGTCTTTTGCACTTTAAGGTATTCCTGGGGTGCACCCTTCAGTCGCTGATCTCCACCATCCAAAGTTCGGTTGTAAATGATACACCTTCTGCATTTCAAGGAAAATATATCAGTGTTTCTGTTTTACATATAAAAATGTTTATCAAGGGAGTAGACGTGATGCGCCATTGAATGAACTCAGTTACTGAAGAGCGTAACGGACAGCGGGAAACACTTCCATTCGTAAAAGCTAGCCTGTAGGTAATAATTTGTTGAGTGATTGTGTGTTACTTATTTATTTATTTTGTAAATATCTTTATCAGGTTTTACAACATATTCAACACTAATGGCGCGGTGAGGTGTCGCGTCAGAGGGGACTCTGTAAATCGATGAGTAGTAATCACAAGAGGCTTGCAAAATGTCAGGTTGTGAGCAGACAGTGTCTCCTGTGAGGTTAACTACTTCGGTGAAGGGGTGGATTTCAGAGTCTCATCAGTAAAGCCAGGCCAGAAGCCTACAAGACTAGCCTCCTTCGCAGTGGACCCTTGGCGTGTGGGCTGTGGAATTATATTGCGGCAAGTCCTCCAGGAGGGCAGCGCAGGTGGTTTACGCATCTGCTAGGCATGGGGACAGTGTAAGGCCACCACCTTGGTCAGCTCCGCAGGGAGTGTTCAGTTGAGTCTATGTCCTTCTCAAGGGCTCTGTAGACTCCAGAAATCTGCTAGATGCAAATTCCAGAGCCCAGGAGGAGACAGTGTTGTGATTGATAGACAAATAATGACAAATACGTTCTGCTTGTTCCTCTCAGAATACTGGATCTTCAAAACAACTGCGGGGAAGCTTCCATGTGGAAGTAGGGAGGAAGGAGGGGTCCACCTAAGATCCATAATGTGTGCATCATGGTCAGACACTACTCGTCCTAAGTAGATCATATGTTGAAGCAGGGATACAAACATAGGAAGCGATCAAGCCGCACTCAGAGGTTGTGGGAGATGGAGTGAAAGGAATAGAGCCTAATCCCAGGATGTTGAGATCGCCACATATCGGTGAATGACCAGTGGTGCACCCAGTTTCTAGAACGGTCCACTTGTGCATACGGGGGGGAGCAGGGAAGTGGGGGGTTGGATCTAGCCAGTAAGGGATCGAGCACACAATGATGGACTCCACCAAGCACCCACGGCACAGTGGTCTTATGGGCTAGCCCAGCAGAGAGAGTATCTCAGGAAGCCCCTGGTCAGCACTGGGTGCAGAAATACTGCCATGGAGGAGTGGCCGGCCTTCCAGGTTGCTCTCTAGAAGCGCATACCTTTTCTCCCTATCTATGGTCATGAAGGTTTCATGAAAGGGTAGATCGGCGTGCACACAAACCATAGCACCCCTTGCATACACTGAATAGGTGGTGGCGCAGAAGAGGCCTCTCCAGCACCTACACAGTCATTCAAGTTCACCTATTGTTTTGTGAGTCTCTTGTAAAAAGACAATTTGGGCCCTCTGTCATTTGATATATGAGTAAACTGCTTACCACTTCCTGGCAGTGTGTAGGCGGTGGGCGATTAGGGTGAGATGCGTGTACCAGTGGTAGCCAAGATGATGCAGTGGTGTTAGAAACGTGAACAATGGAGAAGCTGCTTCCCAATCGCGGTGACAATCGCGGTGACATTGATGCCTAATGAACTATGAAGTGCCCACCCAGTAGGATAGTGTAGGGATACAGTAAGGGACAGTAAGGGACATGAAGGGATAACTGTGTCAACTCGGGAATCAAAGTGTCCCAATACTGGGGGCAACCACAACTGGTGGTATGTCCAAACTAAACAGAGTAATTGTGCCCTGATGTAGTGAGGGGATGAAGCTGCTCACCGATGTGAAATGCTGCAGTGCTGAGGCCTGTGTAGTGCAGATAATTGAGAGTGCCGGAGTCAACGAGGGGGAAATGTGCTAGTCTCTTGTGGAGACTAGAGGGCTACACCACACAGGAGGCAAGAGTATGGTGGGCTGTTAACTTATGAGTCCTATGGTGAGAACATTTGCGTTATGTGACTGTTGTAGCGAATGGGGTCCACTGTGGTGTGTAATAAGGGACTGTGCTGGCTGGTGTAGTGGATAACTGCTATCAATGGTATCGAGAGCATGAGGGGGGCAGTGTATCTAGTCCAGAGCCCCACCCTAGAGTGATTCTCCCCCTTCCAGGTGACAGTGCAGTGTCAGATGGTGGTCAGCTCGTACAGTTTACTGGGAGATGGTGATAGAAGATTGTTTGGCGTTTGCAGTGTCACCAGAGGAGGGGATTGTGACTCGGTTCAGGAGTCCTCAGAGTGAGTGTTGTCCTATTCGGACAAAATGATATGCGGACCTCTGTTGTCATCTGTGGCCATAGAGGTGGGACCAAGGTTCACTGCAGCTTGTATGGTTGGCCTACGATCAGCTATGATTTGTTCTAGGTTGGAGGAGCCAGCTGAGGAGCTCTGAGATGATGGCCTCATGCTGGGTTTACCATGATGTCTGTTCCGTCTGCTGGGGCCAGATTTAAGTTTGGCTTGTTCTGTTGCTGGTTCTCCCTGGTGTTCAGTCCAGTCCAGTCCCAAGTCTCTTTACGGTCGATAAAAAAAGACAGTAGTACCACCAGATATGACTTTAAGGTGGGCGGGAATAGTAGTGAATACTGGACCCCATTTTGGTGGAGGAGCTGTTTGACCTTCAGAAAGGAGGAGCGCTGGTGTTGCGGGTGTAGTCGGGGAAAAACATTATGATCTTATCTTCCAACCAGATAGGTCCTGCCCCTCTGGCTGAGCAAAGTATTGCATCACAGTCCTTGTGGTGTAGCAGCTTCGCCAGCATTGGACAGGGGCGAGCCCGGGTGGGAACTGGATGTGCTATCTCTAGGGAGTAGAAGGGAGTGAGATCTAATGTCAGGGTAATGGTCTTGAACCAGGTCTCTAGGTAGGAAAGTGGATCCTCGCCCTCCACTCCCTCTGGAAGCCCCAGAACATGGATGTTGTTCCTGCGGGAGCGCCCTTCCATATCTTCTGCTCTGTCCTCCAGATGCATGAATCGCCGCTGAAGGTCACAAATTGCTGATTGATTGTCTTGAGTGAGAGGTTGTATGATGGACAGGGTCTTCTCACCATCTGAGACTCTGTCCGAACGCTTAGGATAGTCGTCCTGTAAGAAACCAAATTCCGCAGCGAAAGAGCTGAGCTTAACCTCCATGGAGGTCCGAGAGTGTTCTATAGCTGCCAACACCCTGTCTATCTTATCCAAAATTGAGAGGTATGGTGTCTCGTCCAGCCAAAGGGTGTTCGGGATCGACAAAGGCAGGTTTGCAGAAGCTGATGGTCAAGCACGGCGGCGGACTTCAGTCTGCCCATGTCTGTAAGGTACCTCTCGCTGTGTGGGAAATTAGGCAGCCGGGCAATTCGGGACGGGCCCGGGACCTCCTTGTGTGATGAACTGGAAGCATCACGGTCAGGACACCATTGGCGGCTGTGTGAGCAAGTATGCTGTACCGTGTTACAAGAAGGGGGGGAGAGGTAAGGCTCTGGAGCTGTGCGGGGATGATGTAGGAGCCCGAGGCAGATATCTAGAGGTGGGTCAAGTGGCTTGATAATGGTGCCAGTGTGTGATGAACAGGTGGGTCTCAGCTCTGACCACTCATGGCGCGCTGATGGGTCATCAGTGGCGAGTAGGTGAGGGAGCGGGACGTCCAACCATTCACCCCGGCTCTCATCCTTTTGCTTGGAGGACCCCCCCTCTGAGTTAGTTGCTGAGCAATGGTGCTGTGTTCAGGAGTCACCTCCAGGTGCCTGTGACTGTCAATGGCCTCTTGGTATCTGGGGAGCCAAGAAGGGTGCAGGGTGGTGGAGGTAGCGGTGCAGAGCAGGTGGGGGCCCCACAACCCCTCCCTTGATCACAGTCCAACCTCTTGGAGCACTTTCAGGGGGGGAGGGGGAGGGCCCCCCACCCCCTAGGTGTTGCTTCTCCCTACTGCTCCCCCCCCTCAAAGGCACAGCACAGATAAAGGCAGTTGCCTGGGGGAGGGTCTTACCCACAGTGCTGCTCTCCTTCCTGCATGTGCCCTGGTATTGGCTCCGATGTGCTACCTGTGCTGGGTGCAGTGGCAGACACCCCCCTTCAGGTAGCTGACCAGAGGTCCCCGCTGCCAAGCGCACAGCATCCTTGGTGTCCGGCCACAGGAGCTGGAAGCCTGTGCCTCAAGGGGCTCTTCAAAAAGGCAAAGTCTGTTGCACGGCGGAACAGCTCCATAGGCGTAGAGGTACTCAGAAAAAGAGGGGACGGTGCAGCCCTCCCAAGCCTCGGATATAGCATTGATTTGAAATTGTGTGGGGTCCCCCCCTTAGTCACCAGCCAACCCAGGCCATTCGCTCCTCACCTGCTGCAGCCGGTTTCTCCATAATTGAGTTCAGTGGGTGGTGGTGCCACCATGCACCATGGCCTGGGTCTGGCGCCTCCTCAACCAGCTGCCAAGCCACTCACCTCTCCCGTGCAGGCTGCAGGTACAGCTGTAATGTAGGCGGGTCAGACCTGCTCGGAATTCGGGTGTGGAGGGTTCCTGGGTCTGTCCTCCTCAGCCGGTGCTGTGTACCTGGGAGTACTCAGGCGGCATTATCGGGAGGTTCTCACTCCCAGCCGTGGTGCATTCAAGCAACTGCGGTCACCACCATGTTGTTAGCTGCCACGAGGCCCTCGGGCCTCTTAACATGGGACTCAGCCCAGGTCAAATGTAATGCCCCGGCTGGTGGGCTGTGTGCTAGTGGGGGTCTTCAGTTTTGTGTCCTCCCCGTCGCACTCCTGGCTAGGATGGTAGGTGATTATCAGTGATTATTGGGCAGACTGCCAGAGGGCTATACAAGTGCGTCCTCCAGCTTGGCTGACTAAGCCATGCAGTCGAGTAATGGTGTTATATGTGTTTTTTTAATAGTACTATAGTTGTGTCTTCCTTTTGTTTACCTCCATGTTTATAAAATCAGGCTATGTCCTTATTATTCTGTATTCACAAGTCCCTCTCCATTCTGCAATCTTCATTCTTTCCTTCCTTTTACTAACTCCGCAAGTGCATACAGGCTCGAACAGGGACAGAAAATGGGACTGTGAACCATAATGAAAGCAGCCCCAATAGTGAACTAGATAGCTAAAAAAAAAGGTGGTTATATTAGGGAAATCAACTGTAGAAACCAGCCCACCTGGCCATAAAACTGGCCCAATACTGCTAAGAAACCAGCCCTCACACTGATCTGTCAGACCAGCCCATCAGGCACTGCCTGACTGCCCTATAGGCCAGTCCGACTCTGAGTGCATACAATTTGATTACGATTTAAGCAGTAGATATTACCACCTCACTCTGTTAATTTTGAGACTACTTCAAGCATATACTACAAGATTTTGTCCATTCCAAAACCTGCAGTGAGTAGGTTTGTTTCACTGCATTGACCGCACTGAATACTTTACTTGGTGTTACATGGAACACGAGTTACCTAACTCTAGCACACGGTATGTTCCAAAGATTCACCTTTATACCGTATGCAAACATTCGGCTGCGTCCATCTTGCCAATGGATATTTCGCCACCTGCATTGCAGGGCCTAATTAAACAGCTCTGCAGTTGCAGGTGGAGAAATGTCCATCTGCAGGGTGGGAAGGAGAGCGGGGGACACAGGAGACAACAAAGAAAACGGCAAACACCGAGGGGAAAGCACGAGCACGAGAGTGTGTTTGTCCCGCAGTGAAATGTCCGCAAGTCTTTTATATCATATTGCATGTGGTCCATTTTCTCCGTTTTAGCAGACCGCTGTCAGTCATATTCAAGCATATTCCGACAATGAGTGCTTACTTTGCATAAGGTTTCACAATATCTAAATTGGAAAGGGCCTATTTTTCTACAGTAGTCCACGATCGCCAACATAGTTACCCACCTACTTCCATTTTAATCTTTTAAAGTCTATTATGACTTAAATTCGAATTGCTCTGGCCCCACAAGGAACCCTTATCACATCTTTCTGCTGGCTCTATTAAGGCTCGGTTCACGTGTTTGGGAAAGTCCTCTCTAGAGTCTTGTCTCTTCCTTGAAGCCTATGAGGGACACATAGGATGAAGTTCACGTCAACACAACCTTCACTTACACCTACATTCAGAAGAAGAATGTTTTTATTTATGCAACCCATAGACCATACACCCACCTTCCCAACTAGCTTCTGCCTACCGATTTGGTAACTAAATCAATGTGGGTAACAAGTCCAATTTAATTAGTGGAAAAATAAACAAACAAAGTGGGGTCCTGTGTGCATATTCGTGTTGAGGACTGTTTTAGGCTGTCTACGTGGTAACAACTTGCTGGTATGGGGGGTGAGGGGAGGGTGAGAGTGGGAACTTCCTGAATCTCTAAGTATGAAGAACTGAGGACCTAAGCCTTCCACTTATCCAGAGTGCTTCGCTAATAGCCAAGCTAGTTTCAGTATTCCGACCCCTCAGTCTCACTCTGTGTTCTAAATGTCTCCAACAATGTGTCCCATTCTAATATTATCAGTTTCTGTCGTAGCCCTCTGTATTCTTCGCGTCGAAGTGACAAACTTTCCAGGAGATAATGGATGGAGCACTGGGTGATTTCCAATGCCTCTTTAAATGTTGCTTCACTAAGAACGCAGCAAGATCCACAAATCGTGAAGTCGCTTTAGAGCCTGGTGGTCTAGGGTATAGTCCTAAGAGAAAATAATCAGGTGTTAGCTCCATAGCAACACCTATGATATCTGTTAATGATGCTCCTATTGCAGACCAGTACTGTCACAGGGAAGGGCACATCCAGATCATATGAAGGAGGTCAGCACCTGAAGTATGACACCGAAGACAGTGAGCCGATGCCGTGGGGTACATCCCGTTAAGTTTGGTGTGAGATAGGCATGATGAAAGAGGAAAAATTGTATCAGTATGAATCTAGAATTGCAGGAAACGTTTTTAGCGTATTAAAGTAGGAAGGTCCATTCCTTAGGTGTGATGTCCTTTCCAATATCAGCTGCCCATTTTGTTTTGAGCACATCTGAGGATGTGTTGAGATATGCATAGAGTCCCCGATACAGCCATCTGACAAGATGCCTACTATGTCCCATTGTATGAAGGGCCTGAAGGAATTCATGTGTAACCGGTTCGGAGCAATCCGGAGCCCAGTAGCAGTGCACATAGGCTAGTAATTTAGCATGGGTCAGAAAATGAGTCTCAGGCAGCCCATGAGCCTGCACAAAGTCCTAATGTGCCATTAGCATGCCATCTTCAAACAGGTCTCCCAATGAACAGACTCCTTGTTGGTCCCAGACACAGAGCATGGCAGCTGTAATAGTCCCTGAGGGGGTGGGAAGTCCACAAAGTGGCACATTTGGTGCGTATGGGACCCTGTGTATCGCATCACTAGCTCCCAGTATGCTAAAGCAATATGCAACTGTAAGGTAGCACCTGCAGGTAGCGTAGGGGGGCTTAGACATAGCAATCAATGTAAGAAGTCTCTCCTCAGCATTGCAGCCGTTCAATTTATTTCTCCCAGATTATGGCTGGCCATGCTAGTCGGATAACCATTGTAATTGGCCCGCTATGCAATAGTCTTTAAAATCTGGGGCCCCCAGTCCTCCTATGTTGGAAGGCAACTGTAGCTTCCCCATATCATATCAATCAGCAAGGAGTTTAGTATCTGAAATACATGAGTCAGCAGCATAAGTGGCAGATTAACAAAATAGTATAGAACACAGGGTAACATTACCATTTTTCCCAATGCCACCCTACCTGACACTTACAGGAGAGAGTGGTCCAAAAATCTATCTGAGACTGGAGTGATGTAATCGCACACATTAAATTGCTCTCTAACTATACTGCATGATGACATTATACCTGGATACAAAGATAACGAAAGGACACAGGCGCTGTTGCAATGGTCATGGATTCAAATTGATTCGAGGGCTCCGGGTAAGTGATTAATTTGAAGCCCAGAGAGAATTGTGAATTGAGATAATATTTGTGCCGCTCGCCCTGCATCCTGTCTCAAATCCTGATAATATAGGATCATCTCATCTGTATTTAGCGAACAAGAGTGAGTGGTGGGACCAAGCACAATTCCCCACTCCCCTGCACTATCGCGAAGGTGGTGTGCAAGGGGCTCAAATGCTAATACAAATAAAAGGGGTTATAGGGGACAGCCTTGTCTAGCTCCACAATATAGAACCGAAAGCAAAAAGAGGGTCCCTGTAATTGATGTGGTAACTCAACCAGGGAAATAGAAGCAAAAGCTGCACAAAATATAATGAGCTACCTTAGTATTACATAACATACATAGATATAAATCCACAACAATTGTACACCAATATTCATCTTAAAAATATGTCACCAATTACTGAACAACTGTATGTCCAATCTGGGGCTACATTACAATCATATCTTCCATTGTCATAAGTATCATTACACAAAACACAAAATGATAATATAAACATTTTATTATTCAATATCAAATAAACAATAAATACACACAATACAAAAAACATACCTCATTCACTCAACAATAGTATATACAATATTCAAAAATCTAATCTGTTATTGGACATATATATCATCACAAATTTAATATACAAAGACATAATAGCAACCAAAGGCCGGAGCGATCAAAGGAACCATAACTGATTTAATAAGCCATTCGCAGTTTCACTGTACCGGCCGTGTGTACTTACACGTGCATGGCTTAATCTTTAAAACAAGCATATGCTACTGGCAGGATCAACCAGGTTTGATCGCTCCGGCCTTTGGTTCCTATTACGTCTTTGAAATTCAAAATAAGGATTTCAAGATATTGGAGCATCAAGTTTTCGTAATTGTATATTAAATTTGTAATGATATATATGTCCAATAACAGATTATGGCGGTCATTTCAAAATTGGCGGTAAAAGCTGCTTACTGTCGTGCAAAAGACCGCCAACACACAGCCGCGGCCGCGGAATTCCGCCACAGCTATTATGACCCACAGCTCGGAATCCTCCAAAATTTAGACACCCACACAAGTCCGCCACACCAAAGGTCAGTGATAAACTGGTGATAACAAATCCTCCACCGTCACGCCAACAGAAATATGCCCACACTATCGCGACCCACGAATCCACGCGGCGGTCTTTCAACCGCGGTATTCTATTGGCGGTACACATTAACACGCTCAAAATACACACACATATACAAAACACAACCATATTGGACAATTCCAAATACACACACCTGATACACATACACACATCACTCCCACACACCAAAGACAATATAAAACACACACCCACATCACCCACAAACCCTTACGACCATGAAACACGAACGAAAGACAGAGAGAGACACCACCATCAACAACACTAGCATCCACAGGCACACAAAACCATCACCCACATAACTTCCACGAACCTCACACTACACCCCACTACATATCAGCACACTTATCACCCCACACACCACCCCACATATCACTTACACCTCATGGCACGGCAAAGACACACCAGGTTCTCGGAGGAGGAGCTCAGGGTCATGGTGGAGGAAATCGTCCGGGTAGAGCCACAGCTATTCAGACCACAGGTGCAGCACACTTCCATTGCAAGAAAGATGGAGATATGGCGAAGAATAGTGGACAGGGTCAACGCAGTGGGATAGCACCCAAGAAATTGGGAGGACATCAGGAAGAGTTGGAACGACCTATGTGGGAAGGTGCGTTCCGTGGTCTCAAGACACCACCTGGTGGTTCAGTGGACTGGCGATGGACCCCCACCTCCTCCCCCACAACTAACAACATGGGAGGAGCAGGTCTTGGCGATTCTGCATCCTGAGGGCCTCGAAGGAGTAGGTGGAGGAATGGACTCTGGTAAGTCAAATCTTAACTATTACATCCCCCACCCTACCTGCATGCCACCACATACCCCCACCCTCACCCCCATCACTCCAACTCCTCACAAATGTCCCAACATCACAGACCACACATCCTAACACCAAGCCCTGCATGCAACAATAAAGCATGGACACCCATCACTAAAGCATGCCCACTGCACATACCCATACACCCCCTAAACCATCATCACACAAGGTCCCACACAGGAATGCTATCACTGGGGTACACAGTCACCCACCCATTGCACACCATGACACACACAGATGCAATAATCATGATTTTGTACCCCTGCAGGACCCCTACCCAATGTCACCGGACAGGAGGGACCACACATGTCCACACCACCAACAGAAGAGGCCCACAGTGATGACAGCACCTCTGTCCAACTGGATCTAGATGACCAGCCCGGCCCATCGGGGACCTCAGGACAGTTGGTTCCCCTCACCCAGTGACAGGCCACTACAGAGCTTCCCCCCTCTGGAAACACCAGCACAGCACCCACCCAGCGGGACCATACCTCCATCCCCAGGACACGTCAATCAGCTGTGTGTCCACCACTACACGGAACCCAGGCTAACCCACCACCTCAAAAACAACAGGGACCTGGGGGCAGAGGCACAGGAACACAGGGGAACTGGGAGGGCTGCTGTGCGACAGGGGGTGGACAGGCCCAGGGAACCCACTCTCAACGAGGCCCTCTCCTCCATCATGGGAGCCTACCACCACTCCCAGGAGACGATGGCAACGGTACTGGCCAAGTTTCAGGAGACCCAACGCCTACAGGAGGAACAGGATATGGGCTTCAGGGAGGAACTCAGAACCATCAATGCCACCCTGGGCACCATCGTAGGGGTGCTGAAGGAAGTACTCAACACCAGGAGGGACACTGTGGCACTACAAGGGGCCCCTGACACTAGCATGGACGATGAACTGCCCACCACCTCCGCCAGCGCTAGTGGACAGGAGGCACTGCCACAGGACCACCACACCAGCACCCCACCCCCTGCAGAGGGAGAACCACCTCGCAAACGGTCCCTGAGATCCAGGTCAAAGACAGAGAACGATGCTAAGACCCCCGCCAAGAAATGAGCCACCCTGATTGTCATCCTACTGTCCAACTTTGTCACCCTGTCCATCCTTAAACTGCCCCAGCTCCACTTCCTATGCCCATATGGGCAATGCACCTCTGAGACTAATAGACTGGACTCTGCCACGGACATTCCTCCGCCATCAACCCTCACCATTGTACAACCCCCTCCAATATTGAGCACTGAAATAAACACCCTTAAAGCACAAAACAATCTGGAGTCTGTCTGTGATTTCGGAATACTGTATTAGCAATAACTATGGCAAAAAGCATTTTCATTGGTAATGTCAACATACCTATGTCACACAGCTCTAGTCCATGAGGAATCAAAGCAGACGTAACACAGTGGGATCCACATCTGTGAAATCGTAAGGGAAAGTGACAACTCAGTGATCATACACTGGGTGAAAACGACAGACAGTAGAGGTAGTAGTGTTAAAGTACATGTAGTAGGCAGGTTTGTATTCTTACCTGTGTCTCACTGGAAATATCGCTGGATCACATAGTCCCTGTTGTCCATGTCTTCTTCCTCTGCTTCATTGTCTTCACTGTCCACAGGCTCCACAGCTGCAACAACACCGCCATCTGGACCATCCTCCTGCAGGAAAGGCACCTGTTGTTGCAAAGCCAATTTGTGAAGCATACAGCAGGCCACGATGATCTGGCACACCTTCTTTGGTGAGTAGAATAGGGATCCACCTGTCATATGGAGGCACCTGAACCTGGCCTTCAGGAGGCCGAAGGTCCGCTCCATCACCCTCCTAGTTCGTCCATGGGCCTCATTGTAGCATTCCTCTGCCCTTGTCCTGGGATTCCTCACTGGGGTCAGTAGCCATGACAGGTTGGGGTAACCAGAGTCACCTGCAAATGGCGACAACTGTTAGACACACACTAACCTGGAGGGATATCCCCAGACCCAGACAACCATTCCCACTGACTAGCTTCCAGGTGCTCACCTAATAGCCACACACGGTGCTTCTGGAGTTGACCCATCACATAAGGGATGCTGCTATTCCGCAGGATGTAGGCGTCATGCACCGAGCCAGGGAACATGGCATTCACATGGGAGATGTACTGGTCTGCCAAACATACCATCTGTACATTCATGGAATGATAACTCTTCCGGTTTCTGTACACTTGTTCACTCCTGTCGGGGGTACCAAAGCCACATGTGTCCCATCAATGGCACCTATGATGTTGGGGATATGTCCCAGGGCACAGAAATCACCTTTCACTGTAGGCAAATCCTCCACCTGAGAGAAAATGATGTAGCTCTGCATGTGTTTCAGAAGGGCAGACAACACTCTGGACAACACATTGGCGAACATAGGCTGGGACATCCCTGATGCTATGGCCACTGTTGTTTGAAATTACCCACTTGCAAGGAAATGGAGCACTGACAGCACCTGCATTTGAGGGGGGATTCCTGTGGGATGGCGGATAGCTGGCATCAGGTCTGGCTCCAACTGGGTACACAGTTCCTGGATTGTGGCACGGTCAAGCCTGTATGTGATGATCACATGTCTTTTCTCCATTGTCGACAGGTCCACCAACGGTCGGTACACCGGAGGATGCACTATCTCCTCACATGTCCCAGCGGACAGTGCCTATGAAGGACAACAGCGAGCACAGAGTCAAACAACTCAGAGGTACTTACCCACAGCTTACACAGAACACCATTCATAATCAAAAAGTGGCCTGTATGTGTGCTGAGTCTAGGCTTAGGTATGTGTGATGCAGTTGAAAATGAAGCCATGTGGGCCCCTGAAATGGCGGCAGCCTGACCTCTAAAGTGGGACAATGGGATGTAAGGTAACTGCGCTGGCGTTGTACACCGTCGCGGTAGGCGGTCGAAGACCGCGGCGCAATGCTGAATTGTTTAACATTGGACCCCATGGGTCCCAGGAGCCAATGACGATGTACGCCAGCGGTGAAGGTACGCACCGCCGCGGACGTGACCGCCATTTTCTATCTGTACAATCACTCGATACGTGATCTTTGACAGGAGAGGACCTGCACTGCAAGTGCTGCTGTGACCTCGGTCTGGAAGAGACAATGGCTCAAGTGTCTGAGGAAAGGGGCCCTGCCTTCACATCGGAGGAGTTGGAGAAACTCGTGGACGGCTCCTCCCCCAGCACACGCTGCTCTACGGTCCTCCAGACAAACAGGTAAGAACACTGGGAGCATGCTGTATGGGCTATGCCTGTGTGGAGAGGGGTGGATGTAAGAAGGAAGGGGGAGAGTGCGGCGTGCATGAAACGACGGTGAGTGCATGTGCCACATGGCAAGGGTAGGGATGGGGGCCAATCACTTTGACGGTGCAGTTGGTAATAAGTTTCTCTTCCCCCTGTACAAATCATGTAGGTCAGCGCCCACCAGAAAAAACATATTTGGCATGCCATCGCCAAGGGCATCCGGACCCTGGGGGTCTACCACAGACGGAGCACCCACAGTCCGGAAAAGATGGGAGGACATTCACCGCTGGAGCAAGAAGAGGGCGGAGGCTCAGCTGGGGATGGCCTCCCAACGTGGGAGGGGTGCCCGTCGCACCATGACCCCCCTGATGTTCAGGATCCTGGCGGTGGCGTACCTGGAGTTGGATGGGCACTTGAGGGCATCACAGCAGCCACAATGGGGTGAGTACACTCGCATTCTGCTGATTTTGCGCGCTGTGGAGGTGTCTGGGTGTGGGAGGTGGGCTGTGGGTTTCCCTAGGCCAGGGCGAGTTTAGTAGGCAAGGTCCCTCCGTAAGGCAGGCCATGTGGCACCCCGCCTCTGTAGAGTACACCTAGTCATGCCCCTGTGTCATCGATGTGTGCAGATGTCATCCATAGCCTTGTAGGCCATTTACCAGGAATTGAACAGTGGAGCCCAAGAGCGCGGCATAGTGCAGGGGGCTTCTGTCTCTGTTGTGTCCGCCAACGGTAGCGGTGATGCATGCACTTAACATGTCTTTCTTCTGTTGTCCCCCCAACTTTTTGTGGTCTCCCTGTTCTTGTGTGCATTAGCATCATCAGGCGGAGGAGCAGTGGCACCGGAGCACGAGGGGGCTACATCCCACATGGCCATGGAGGGCCACACTATGGAATCGGACTTCACCAGTGGGACGGAGGGCGAACGGAGCTCCACGGTGGGGACAGGAGCTGAAACCAGTGACACGGACTCGTCCTCTGATGAGAGCTCCCTTGTGGTGGCGGCAACATCTGGTGCCCCCCGCATCTACAGTTCACAGCTGCCACCCCCCCCTTCCAGCACCGCCCTCCCACCAGCCCCTCAGCCTTCGCCCTTTGCCCGCTCACCTGGGAGGGTGGGCATCACCTTCGCCCCAGGCACCTCAGGCCCTGCCCCTGTCACCCCTGCTGCCCTCAGTGAGGAGGCCATTGACCTCCTCAGGTCCCTCACTGTTGGGCAGTCTACCATTTTGAATGCCATCCAGGGTGTAGAAAGGCAGTTGCAACAAACCAATGCATTCTTGGAGGGCATTCATTCTGGTCAGGTGGCCCTTCAGCTAGCTTTTCAGACTCTGGCCTCAGCACTGATGGCAGCCATTGTCCCTGTGTCTAGCCTCCCCCCTCCAACTTCTTCCACCGACCCAATCCCCTGTACCTCAGCCTATCCCAAGCACACCTACACACCAGCATGCACACACGTCAACACACAAGGGGAGCTCAGGCAAACATAAGCACCACACATCCCACAGGCACTCATGCAAGCATCACACGCATGCAGACATAGCAACATCCGCTGCCTCCACTATGTCTCCCTCCTCCTCGTCTCCCTCCTCCCTCTCTGTCTCGTCTACACTCACACCTGCATGCACTACCTCTACAGCCACTACTACCATCACCAGCACACCCACCACCACACCCCGCTCACGTGCAGTCACCACCCCCAATACCATTCACACGTACCCCGTGTCCTCTCCCAGTGTATCTGTGACGCCCCCTCCCATGATACACAAATGCAAGCACACGCCCACCCAACAGCCATCCACCTCACAACAGCCTCCAGCGCATGCACCTTCACCCAAAGTCAGCAAACGAACACCTCCTACAACCACAACCTCTTCCTCCACTCCCAAACCCCCTCCAGCTACCTGTCCCAGTGTGTCCAAAAACTTTTCCTGTCCAACCTTGACCTCTTTCCCACACCTCCCCCACCCCGTCCGTCTCATAGGTCCCGAACTAGCACCTCAGCCACAACATCTCCGGGGCCAGTGGTGCCTGTAGTCACCGGAATCTGGAGTGCACCAGCCACCAGGGCAGCCAGTGTGGCACGGAGCCACAGCACAGACAGTCCCCCACCTGTGAAGCATCAGAAGTTGGCCAGTGCCTGGCGGGAGAGGGGGAAGACTCCAGCCACCAAAGCCGCTCCCAGGGGTACAGGTGGGAGTGTGGAGTCAGCTGCGACACCTTCCAAGGTGGGGAAGGGCCACAAGAAGGTCAGCAAGTCTGGGAAGAGCAGCACGGCAGAGAAGACCACCATCATCCCAGCTGCCCAGGAGGCCAGCACAAGCCCAGCTGCCCAGGAGGCCACCCCCAGCACAAGCCCAGCTGCCCAGGAGGCCACCGCCAGCACCAGCCCAGCTGCCCAGGAGGCCACCGCCAGCACCAGCCCAGCTGCCCAGGAGGCCACCGCCAGCACAAGCCCAGCTGCCCAGGAGGCCACCGCCAGCACCAGCCCAGCTGCCCAGGAGGCCACCGCCAGCACCAGCCCAGCTGCCCAAGAGGCCACCGCTAGCACAAGTCCAGCTGCCCAGGAGGCCACCACCAGCACAAGCCCCACTGGGCCATGAAGGACCGCCAGAAAAAGCCCGCTGGGCCATGAATGTCCGCCAGCAGCTGAGTCACTGCAATGGAGACCGCCGTCACAAGCACCGCTGAACAGGGCACCGCTGTCTCAGGCACCACTGAACAGGGCACCGCCGTCTCAAGCACCGCTGAACAGGGCACCGCCATCTCAGGCATCGCTGAACAGGGCACCGCCGCCTCAAGCACCGCTGAACAGGGCACCGCCATCTCAGGCACCGCTGAACAGGGCACCGCCATCTCAAGCACCGCTGAACAGGGCACCGCCGTCTCAAGCACCGCTGAACAGGGCACCACCGTCTCAGGCACCGCTGGCCCATGAGCGCCAAGGTCACTGACACTACTGAGTCCTTCACGGGCAGAATGAAGCACTCTGGGCACAATGCCCCCTCCGGAACCAGTGGAGACTGTCATCCACTACCTCTGTCCTTAGCAGGATGAAGCACTCTGGGCACAATGCCCCCTCCAGAACCAGTGGAGAGATGCATCCACTACCTCTGTCCTTAGCAGGATGAAGCACTCTGGGCACCATGCCCCCTTCAGAATCAGTGGAGACTATCATCCACTACCTCTGTCCTTAGCAGGATGAAGCACTCTGGGCACCATGCCCCCTCCAGAACCAGTGGAGAGATCCATCCATTACCTATGTCCTTAGCAGGATGAAGCACTCTGGGCACCATGCCCCCTCCAGAACCAGTGGAGAGATGCATCCACTACCTCTGTCCTTAGCAGGATGAAGCACTCTGGGCACAATGCCCCCTCCAGAACCAGTGGAGACAGTTATCCGCTTGAGAGACTGTGGCCTTGCACTCCCCAGGATGGAACAGTGGGCAAGCCACCCACTGTATAGACTTGAGAGACTGTGGCTTTGCACTCCCCAGGATTGAACAGTGGGCCAACCACCCACTGTATAGACTTGAGAGACTGTGGCTTTGCACTCCCCAGGATTGAACAGTGGGCAAACCAGCCACTGTAGAGACTTGAGAGACTGTGGCTTTGCACTCCCCAGGATGGAACAGTGGGCAAGCCAGCCACTGTATAGACTTGAGAGCCTGTGGCTTTGCACTCCCCAGGATGGAACAGTGGGCAAGCCAGCCACTGTATAGACTGGAGAGACTGTGGCTTTGCACTCCCCAGGATTGAACAGTGGGCAAACCACCCACTCTATAGACTTGAGAGACTGTGGCTTTGCACTCCCCGGGATTGAACAGTGGGCAAACCACCCACTGTAGAGACTTGAGAGACTGTGGCTTTGCACTCCCCAGGATGGAACACTCATCCCAGGATGGAACAGTGGGCAAGCCACCCACTGTATAAACTTGAGAGACTGTGGCTTTGCGCTCCCCAGGATTGAACAGTGGGCAAACCACCTACTGTATAGAGTTGAGAGACTGTGACTTTGCGCTCCCCAGGATGGAACAGTGGGCAAGCCACCCACTTTATAGACTTGAAAGACTGTGGCTTTGCACTCCCCAGGATTGAACAGTGGGCAAACCACCCACTGTATAGACTTGAGAGACTGTGGCTTTGCACTCCCCAGGATGGAACAGTGGGCAAGCCAGCCACTGTATAGACTTGAGAGACTGTGGCTTTGCACTCCCCAGGATTGTACAGTGGGCATGTGGCCCCCTCGTGGATTTGGCGTCGTGCACTCAAGCGGCTGAGGTGCCCCCCCTTTCCCTCCCCATGAGGTGCCTGTTTTGTTGCACTCTGATGCCCCTGCAGTGTTCGCTCCATCATGGTCGGGGAACTTGTGTGGGCCTCGCCCATACCGTGTGGGCCCAGTGTTCCATGGACTTAATTGGAGCACTACCTGGAATACTATGCTTGGTATATATTTTGTACATGGTGTATATATATTTTTTTGCCTACTTGATTTTAATAGATTACAATGGTTACACTCATTTTCTATTGTCTTTGCATTCTTCCGGGGGAGTTGGGGGTGTAACTGTGATGTATCAATATGCATTAGTGTGTGTGTTGTAGTGGGTGAGGGTGGGGGTGGGGGTGTTGCGTGTGTGTGTCCCTGTTTTTTCCCTCCTCCCTCCCCTGTGTCGTAGTTGCAGTACTCATCATGGTATTCGCCACCGGCATTCGTGCTCCTGGTAGAGGAGCAGGAAGACTATCGCAGGGAGAATTTGGAGTTCCGGGTCCATGGTGTCCTCGTTCCTCGTGGGGTGTGTAGAGGTGATCGTTTTCCCTTCGGAATTCCTGTTTCCGCTGTGTTTTTATCCGCGGTGAATCTGCCCTGGAAAAGGTGGCGGATAGGTGGGTTGTAATTGTGTGGGAGGTACATTGTCCTCCGCCTGTCTGTTGACAGTGACCGCCGCGCTGTTTGTCTGTACCGCCGTGGCGGTCGGAGTGTTAAAGTGACTGTCTTTGTTGGCGGTTTCCGCCACGGTCGTAATTGCTAATTTTTTTCCGCCGGCCTGTTGGCGGTCTTACCGCTGCTTTAACACCGTCCGCCAGGGTTGTAATGACCACCTATATTTTTGTATATATTATTGTTGAATGAATGAGGTATGAATGGTTTTTGTTTTGTGTATTTATTGTTTATTTGATATTGAATAATAAAATATTTATATTATAATTTTGTATTTTGTGTAATGATACTTATGACAATGGAAGATATGATTGTAATGTAGCCCCAGATTGGACATACAGTTGTTCAGTAATTGGTGACATACTTTTTAAGATGAATATTGGTGTACAATTGTTGTGGATTTATATCTATGTATGTTATGTAATACTAAGTTAGCTTTTAGCTCCACAACATATTCAGTAGGAGGCAGCAATATATGCAGCAGTCTTAGCTGTAGCAGTGGGATCCGAATAAAGGAGCTTCACCCACCGGACATAATCTGGGGGTATTCCATAGGCTTCCAGAGTTGCTAACACATAATCACAGCTGAGAGTGTCAAATGCTTGCCGCATATCTAAGGAGATGCAGTCGGCATGAGGATAGTGATTCTTCGTCTCATCCATGAAATGGAACAGCTGAGGAATGTTCATCGACGTGCCATGGTGAGCAACATAGCCAATTTGGTCCATGTGTAGGACCCACAGAAGGAGTGGCAGGAGGCAGCCCAACAATATGTTACTGAGCAACTTCTAATCTGTATTTAAAAGAGACAGGGATCTATAGGAGGGAACCTCTACAGATAGCCTATTAGGTTTAAGGAACAAGGTCACCACTGCTTTCCTCATTGTAGCAGGAAGTATTCCCTCTTACAGCAACCTATTATATAATTTCTGAAAGATGGCGAAGCAGGCAAATTGCATATATGGAGTAAAACTCCACAAGCAATCCATCAGATCTAGGTTTTTTATTATGTGGCAGCTCCTTGAGCATTTTCCAGATCTCAGCTATCGCAAAAGGAGCTCTCAGTGCTTCCCTCTCTGTGACCGTCACTTGAGGGAGTGTGCGACGGTGCATAAATGAGAGTATGGTGACAAGTTCAATAGGTAGAGGCATGGCGTATAGGTCGGCATAATATTGATGGAAAGCATCAGTAATGCCTATTTGAGTATCCACTATGCCCGGTGAGTGTATCATTAGTATAGATGTAGGAGATTGCTGGGGCCTAATTATTTTAGCAAGGAGGAAGCCAGGCTTGTGTGCTTCTGTATGCGCCTTTTGAGTGTAAAATCTATAATCAATGACCCTAAGACGCTCAATGAGTTCCGCATAGTGGATTTGAGACAACTGTAATAGTACCTTGTTTGTGTCAACCCTGCTACTGCCTGCTCCACAGCACCCAGATAATTTTTTAGTTGTGTGCGGTCTCTCAGTACTTCCCCCTGTGCTCCCGCCAGTGTAGAAATGGATGTCCCCGCAAAACCACTCTAAAGGCCTTCCACTGAACCAGTGGGGAGGAGGCCATGTCAGTGTATTCTGAAACGAATGCATCAATAGTAGTTGCCAGTGTCTCCCGAAATACTGTGTCTTCTAATAACGTGGGTTGTAGGTGCCATGTTGGTATCAGAGTGGGCACTCAACCCTAAGAGCGCGTGATTTCAAGTGGATTATGGTCTGACAGTGCTTTGCCTAAATATGTGGTTTTGGTTATGTGGGGTTGCAATTGGGAGGTGCACAGGAACTAACCTAAACTAGGCAGGAGTGGAGCATGGATGGGGGGGGGAGGAAAGGAAAATTCTTTAGAATCAAAGTTATGACTGCGCCACACAGCCAGGACATTCCAAACCTCGGCCGATTGTTACAATGCTCTGGGCCGTCAAATTGAAGCAGTTTTTGGGAGGGGTTGATGTGAACGGTCAAGAAGAACGTCGAGCACTGCATTAGAATCCCCGCCCAGAACCTAAGTGAGATGGGTCCAGTCTGATATCACTGTCGAGAGATGGGTAAGGAATATGTCTTGTTCTTGATTTGGTGCATAAAAACGTCCGAACACAACTTGTTCACCATCAAGGAGGCCCCTTAGCAGCACATAATGGCCCTCTGTATCTATTTTTGTGCCTTGGACTAAGAACGGAATGCCCCCCGTATCCATGAGGCTGCTCCTCGGGCAAAGGCAGAAAAGGAGGTATGGAAAAACTGCCCCCCCCATTTGTGTTGTAACCCTAGGGCTTCTGGTGCAGTAAGGTGAGTTTCCTATAGGAAGGCCATGTGAGCACGATGCAGGTGCAATTGTGCCAACACTCTATGATGTTAATAAATTGATCCCAGCCCCCTAACGTTTCAGGTGATTATATTGTAAGATTTAGAGATTGTGGCCATTACGATTAGTATATAGAATGCAAGTCAGTGTCCCAAATAAGGATCCTGTGAGCCCCACCTGTGTTCTAACAATGACAGAAGCATAATTACAACTAACATTACATATTACATGGTCCAGCATGAAGAATGTCACTCAACCAATTAAGGAAACAGAACAGAAGTGAACTGATATAAAGATACCAAGGCTTACGCTAATGGGGTGACGTGGTCCCTGCACCATGCTATACATCTGCAAGTCAAACAAGTTCCTGTCTCATTAATGAAGGTTTGGACCTAGTCCCCACCTATAGCAAAATGCACATATAACAATTCCCAATTCCAAGGCAGAGAATATAAGGATATCGCATGTAGATACCAAGAAGCAATTACTGGACTGGTGAGCAACAAACAGAACAGTAGTCTGCAATCACATCCGTTACAGTGTGGGGGTAGCATCCCCCCCAGAATACCACTGGCAGCAACTCTGTATTGGAAGCATGTAGACGGGAGTCCCAACAGTCCGGGCCTTCACAAGTCATTGGCTGTCTGTGGTGTTATAATTGGGAATAAGGCAGTGCTGCCCTCAGTTTCTGAGTCTGAGTCCCCATCCAGGGATGATTCTGTGCTGGACCTATGGCTTCAAGTTGACTCAACCGGGCCTGCTGAGTGAACAGCGCCACCCCCTGCCCATCACAGCACCAGATTTACGGTGGCTACACTGGGCCCGGTGGCCAGATACCTGAGACACAATCCCAAGTGATTGGCCGTCTTGCGATCCCTGAAAATTCTGATCTAGCCACTCTCTGGCTTTCGCCAGTGAATCAAAATAAATTAGTGTGCTGTTTATGAATGAGTTTAAGCTTAGCTGGGAAGATAAACGCATACACAAGACCAAGGGTTCTGAGCTGGAGATTCACTTGTTGTACCATCACTGTATAGTCCAGATAAAGAGACACTCTGAACCCTGCAACAGTAAGTGGTGCGTGCTATCGGGCTGCATGAAGTAGCATGTCTCTCTAGTATTGTTGGCGGAGGGGCACCTGGAATGGATTTCCTGGCAGGTACACAGTGTGCACGTTCCACTGTGAAGAGAGCAGACAGACCCTGAGGAGCCACCTGTGACTGCAGCCATGTTTCAATGAATTGGATGGGGTATTCGCCTTCGGAACCTTCAGATAGACCCACAATGCGGATATTATTTCTGCGTGCCCTGCCTTACGCATCCTCGGCTTGATCCTGAAGAAGCTCCGAATGCTTAAGCAACTGGGCGATCATAGAACCCTGTTCTGCATGTTCTGGAGTTAGGGTAGCTAATGTTTGTTCCGTCTACTTAACCCTGTCCGCAAGCTTATGATGCTCATCTTTCAGCAACCTAATATCTGTGGTAAGGGTGCCAAATTTCTGTTCCAAGGCTACTCTGGAGTCACTTATTTCCTGCAGGCTGATATCCAACTTGTCGACCGGAGGCTCTGCCTGTGTGGGGGGAATACAGTCTGCTGGAGTCAAGGCAACTGAGTCCTTCGAGGGCGGGGAGCGTGCCTGCACACATTCATCCAGTCTAGGAGGCTTGGTTTTATTGTGCCCCATTCTGCTAACAAAGGCATCAATTCAAGGCAAGGGGCCACACCTGCTGTCTCTATTGCCCGCACCATAGTGCCCTTATGGAAGGCCTAAAACAAAAAACAGGGGGGTGGGGGCATCACGCTGTGGCCGACCACCGGTACTGTGTAGAGGCCACGCAAAACCCCAGGCCAGCACCTTAGATGCTTATTACGGCAGCGATATCCAAAGGGCACTTTCAGCCAGTCCCAGTAATAACGCTGGGGGGGGTATCCAATGACACATTAAGCCTGAGACAGGCAAGGGTCGCACTGTTGTGGGCGAATTCAAGGTAAATGGAACAAGTTAGCACCAACACTGTTTTTTAGCACATCAGAACTGCCAAGCAAGAATGTCCTGTCGCGGAGTGGCCCCCTGTCAAATCCCACCAGGTCTCACTGGTGTCCAGATGTGACAGGTAATCTCCGCATGTAAAGGCCTCACGCCAGGCCACTACTCCATATAATTCAGCTGGACCTCACAACGCTGGGTCAAATCGATTCTCTTGGCCAGGGCATCTCAGACAGCTCATCGATTTTGGAGGCCAAAGCCAGTCAGCAGGTTGCCCGGGTGCCAGAGCGCATCTCCTCACATCCTTCGAGGCATGTGCCCCCAATCTGCCACTGCTGACAACATTCCACACACCCCCTCGCCTGTCCAGCTCCCAGCCCAGTCTACCTCCTCACCACACAAGCACACGCCAGAGCGGGCCCTCATCCTCTACGATGCAGGACACATTGAATTGAGACGATTGGGGCAGATTGTTAGCATAATTTGCAGGCCCGGGCCTGGAACTGCAGAGTTAGGCGCCCGCCATCTTGTACGCTTGGCAACGCCCCCCCTCGATTCCCACTTGTATTTCAGGTGCCTGCATTTTGTTTGCAAACTTATAAAGCTATCTACTAGTTTTATTTTTTATCTTCTTTCTCTGATTTCATCAAGACCAATCACTGCATGATGACACTTAATATGATGTAAATAGGATCAAAATTGTCATGCCATATAGTAGCCGTAAGTGTTCCAACCGTGCTGCTCCATACAGCCCAAAGCTTCTGCTCTACAAAAAGTTACTATAAAACTTTATTAATTTTTCATTTTTATTATTTTATTCATTTTGGGCTGCAGCATGTTAAACATAAGCTGCGTTGATGATGAGCAACAGGACGGTTGAGGGAGCGACGAGAGAGGACGAATCCCGGTGTCTACTTAACATCCTGTGATTCTATGACCAATTGATCTTTCAGTGCCTAAAATAAAAAAGAATGTAACGTTTTAGACACAGAAAGATCTATTGATCCTAGGATCACAGGACCTTAAGCAGACGCCGCAGCTCAAACCTGGTTTCCCAGTTCCAAGGCCAGCATCCCTGGTTGTAATGTCACATTCACACCATGTAGTAGCCATAAGTGTTCCAACCCTGCTGCTCCATGCAGCCCAAAGCTTCTGCTCTACAAAAAGTTATTGCAAAATATTATTAATTTTATTATTTATTTTAATAAAATATTATTTTATTCTTCTTGAGCAGATTAGACTTTAGATGCATGAGCGGCAGGGAGATTGAGGGAGCAGTGGGGGAGGTGGGAGCACGTGTGGACAGGAGTCAGCCTTTAAGCAGTGAAGCAGCAAACGAGGACTATAGCAACATTTTACAAGCCTGTTTACATAAAAGGAGCAGCTGTAAATACAAGTACTTGTGATAAGTGTATGTTTAGGAGTACTTGGTCCCAGCTCTTGGGGAGGGCTAAAGTGTCAGAAATCTCACCTGGATTTTCTGTGAGAGTGAGCCGAAGCCACGAAGTAAGGCCTCAACTTCCCAATCCAACAAGGAGAGCCAACAGCATTAAAGTCAATCCAATCCAATGGGGAAGAGAAAACATTGCCTGTTTACGATATCTGCGCAGCAGGAGACGCGTCTATCAACTGGTCTAATTGTCTCCTCCTATAATTAAGTATTAAAGTATTGTCAGAACATTAATGCCCTCATTGTGACATTGGTGGTAAATGCCACCAACATACCGCTGCCGCGGCGGTAATCAGCTAAGCATATTATGACACACACACACCAATTCATCACTATTCAGCCACACACACAAATCTGCCACACCAAAGGTGAGTGATAACTTGGCGGTATCAAAACCCGTACCGTTACGCCAACAGAACTACACCCACAACATTATGACCCATGAATCACCATGGCGGACATTCAGTGGTGGAAAACCATTAGCGGTACATACCGCAGCGCTCAGAATACACACACACAAACAAAACAACAACACATTGGACATTTTAAACTACACACACCTGATACCCATACACACACCACACCCACACACCCACAACACTATAAAACACACACCCACACTACCCACAACTCTTTCTGACTACAAACAATTGCCAACAGAGAGAGACAGCAAGAGCACTCACACACCCAGAGCCACATACCACCATCACCTATACACCACACATGCACCTTACGTCACCCACCCCAACACATCACCCTACACTCCCACACCCACAGCATTCACACTACATCCATGGCACCACAACAACACCCCAGATTTTCTGAGGAGCTGCTAAGGGTAATAGTGGAGGAAATTATCCGGGTAGAGCCACAGCTATTTGGATCACAGGTGCAGCAGATATCCATTGCTAGGAAGATGAAGCTATGGCGAAGGATCGTGGACAGGGTGAAAGCCTTAGGACAGCACCCCAGAACAAGGGATGACATCAGGAAGAGGTGGAACAACCAACGGGGGAAGGTGCATTGAATTGCAGCAAGACATCAGCTTGCAGTACAGGGGACAGGTGGTGGACCTCCACCTCCTCCCCCACAACTAACACACATGGGAGGAGCAAGTCTTGGCAATCATGCATCCTGAGGGCCTGGTAAGAGTAGCAGGAGGGCTGGACTCTGGTAAGTCAACTCTTTACTACTATCAGCCCCCTACCTGCATGCAAACACATACCCCCACCCTCACCCCCACTCCCATCACTCCACCACCTCCCACACACCCCACCATCACAACCCACTCGTCCGAATGCCAAGACCTGCATGCAACACCAATGCATGGACACCACTCACAGACATGCATGGACACCTATCACCACAGCATGCACACTAAAGAGAATTACCTAGCCCATCGAATAACAACTCACACAAGGCATAGCTGCCACGGCAATAACAACCATAGAGGGCAACCCACCCATGCACAATATGTCACACACAGAAACAATAACACTGCATTTACATCCACACAGGTATCCCAGCCAATGTCATCGGAGAAGAGGTGCCAGCAACATCCAGTTCCCCCCAAGAAGAGGCCCACAGTGATGACAGCAGCTCTGGGCGCCTGGATCTTGATGATTAACCTGGCCCATCAGGGACCTCCAGACAGTCGGTTACCCAGGCACACTCTCACAACACCACAGAGCCTCCCCCCTCAGGAAACACCACCACAGCACCCACCCAGGGGGCCCACACCTCTGTCCCCACGGCACGTCAGTCAGCAGTGTGTCCATCACTACAGGGACCCCAGGGCACACCACAAACCCAGGACAATCAGGGACCTGGGGACAGAGGCAGTGGGCACACAGTTCAGGGGACAGAGGCACGGGACAACAGGGAAGCTGGGAGGAGTGCTGTGCACCAGGGGGAGGACAGGCCCAGGGAACGTACCCTCCAGGAGGCCCTCACCGCGATTCTGGGAGCATACCAACATTTCCAGGATACGCTGGGCCAGATCCTGGACAGGATGCAGGAGAACATGCGACTGCAGGAGGGACAGTGCCTGGGGATCAAGGAGGAATTGAAGGCCATTATCACCACCCTGGTCTCCCTTGCAGGGGTTCTGGCAGACATAGCCAACAGTCTGAGGGAGGCAGTGGCACAACAGCAGGCCCCTGACACCAGCCAGACTACTGAACAGCCCTCCACCACCGCTGCCGCTAGTGGACAGGAGGCCCCGCCACAGGACCAACAGGCCACCGGCACCCCTTCCCCAGCAGAAGGAGAACCACCCCGCAAACGTTCCCTGCAATCCAGGCAGAAGCCAGAGACTATTGCCAAGACCCCCGCCAGGAAATAAGACTCTCCTGATTGTCACCCTTGTGTCCCACTCTGTCACCCTGTCCACCTTGAACTGCCATTGCTCCCCTTCCTAAGCACCCTACGACACTGCATCTGTGCTACAAATAGACTGGACTCTACCCTGAACTTTCCTCCATCATCACCCCAGCCCACTGCACAACCCCCTCTTATTCAGAGCACTGCAATAAACACACTTTGAAAAAATTCAAGTATGGAGTATGTCAAATGATTTCTAAATGTATTAGTTTACCAAGTTTCAAACATTGCAATTTGACTGTACAGAATTGTTTACATAGGAAAAAGCTGTAGTTGGCTGCAGTTGCACACACCAGGAGCAATAGTGGTGCACCAACATCTGCAAAAAGAGATGCCAAAGGGTACAGTGAGTAGGGCATAGAAGTAGGAATCCACAGCCTGCCAGTGACAATGTCACACACGAAACTGTCAACGAAAAGTGAAATAACACTGTCTTACCTGTGTGTCATTCGAAGTATTGATGAATGACTGCACTTCTGTTGTCATAATCCTCATCCTCTGCCTCCTCATCCTCACTGTCCACAGGGTCCACTGCAGCCACATGGCCATCTCTAGCCTCCTCCTCCTGCAGAAAAGGCACATGGCGTCGCAAGGCAAGGTTGTGCAACATACAGCATGCCACGATGATCTGGCAGACCTTCTTAAGTGAGTAGCACAGGGATCCACCCGATAGATGGAGGCAACAAAACCTTGCCTTCAGGAGGCTGAATGTCCTTTCTATTATCCATCTTGTTCGCCCATGTGCCTCATTGTAACATTCCTCTGCCCTTGTCCTGGGATTCCTCACAGGGGTCAGTAGCCATTAGAGGTTGGGGTAACCAGAGTCACCTGCAAATATCGAGGGAAAACTGTTAGCCACACACTAACCCTTATGGCTCACAACATACCGCTACACAAACATCCACTGGATGGGAACCAGGGCTCACCTATTAGCCACACCAGGTGCTTCTGGAGTTGACCCATCACATTTGGGATGCTGCTATTCCTCAGGATAAAAGCATAATTTACCGAGCCTAGATTCTTAGCATTGACATGGGAGATGTACTGGTCTGCCAAACACACCATCTGCACATTCATCAAGTGAAAACGTTTACGGTTTCTGAAGACCTGTTCATTTTGCCAGTGGGACAAATGCAAAATGTGTCTCATTATTCGCACCCATGATGTTGGGGATATGTACCATTGCATAGAAGTCAGCCTTCACCGTGGCCAAATCCTCCACCTGGGGGAAAATGATGTAGGCGCACATGTGTTTAATCAGGCAGCCAACACTCTGGTCAGCACTATTGAGAACATTGGCTGTGACATTCCAGCTGCCAAGCCCACTGTCACTTGGAAAGAACCAGTTGCCAAAAAATGGAGCACAGATAGGACTTGCACAAGAGAGGGGATCCCAGTAGGTTGACGGATAGCAGATATTAGGTCAGGCCCCAATTGGGCACACAGTTCTGTGATTGTGGCCCTGTCCAGTCTGTAGGTGAGGATAGTGTGCCTGTCCTCCATTGTTGCCAAGTCCACCAGGGGTCTGTACACAGGGGGATGTCTCTCTCTCCTATTCATCTGCAGTGGTTGCAATCTATGGCGCAAAAGAGTGACAAGCTGGTCATTATCTGTACATTGTAACCACTACAGTTCAATGCATATTGTGATTGTTACAATTTTTCAGTGGCATATGTCCAAAATGTGAATTTGTGTGCTGTGAAGCAGTTAGGATCCGTGGCCTGCTCCGCCCCCTAAAATGGCATCCACCTGTCCAGTATGGAGGGATTGGTGGAAATGAGGTAATTCCGCTGATGTTGCGCGTCATTGCGTTAGGCTGTCGAGAACCGCCGTGCAACTCCTCATTGGTTAACATTGGGCCCTATGGGGTACAGTGGCCAATGGTGATGTACGCCGGATGTGACGGTACGCACTGCCACGGACGTGACCGCCATTTTCCATCTGTTCACTCACTTACTACATGACCTTCAACAGAAGAGGACCTACACTGCATGTGCTGCTGTGACCTGTGTCTGGAACCGACCAGGGCTCGTGTGACTGAGGAAAGGGCCCCTGCCTTCACCTCGGCGGAGTTGGAGCGACTGGTGGATGGTGTCCTACCGCAGTACCGACTGCTATATGGGCCTCCAGACCAACAGGTGAGTACACTGTGAATATGATGCATGGGGCATGAATGCATAGAGTGGTGTGTGTGATGGCCTCGTGTAGGGGGTGGTTGGTGGATGGGCCCTGGGCAGAGTGCAGCATGGATGCTGGGCCATGTGTGTGCTAATGGGGATGGGAAGGGGCATGGTGAGCCATAACAGTAACAGGCAGGACGGTCGGACTAATACCTTTCCCTGTGTGTATTTCACTGCAGGTCAGCACACATCAAAAGAAGGGTAAATGATGTGCCATCGCCAAGGACATGTGGACCCTGGGGGTCTACGGCAGGTGGAGCACCCACTGTTGGAAACAGTGGGAAGATCTGAGACGCTGGGCGCAGAAGACGGCGGAGGACCAGCTGGGGATGGCCTCCCAACTAGGAAGGGGTGCCCGTCGAACCCTGACCCCCTGATGGCCAGCATACTGGAGGTGGCCTATCCGGAGCTAGATGGGCACTTGGGGGCATCACAGCAGCAACAAGGGGGTGAGTACAGTGCCCTACATTACAACTTACGCCTGGTGGGGTGGTACCTGGGTGTGGGCCTGTGAGTGTCCCTAGGCCTGGCCTGACATTGCAGAGCAGGTCCCATGTTGGGCAGGGTTCTGATGTGAAAGTCCTCCAACCAAGCTAGTAGGCATCCACTACTGGAAAGGGGTCTGTGGGTCTCAGGTATGCTCAGTTGGCAGTATGTGTCCCTATCCATGGGCTGGTGACTACCATTGTAACTGGTACAGCATTGCCTAGTGCGTAGGGCTGTTCCCTGTGTGTGTGTGTGTGTGTGTGTGTGTGTTGTGTACGTTAACAGTGGTGTTGGTGCCGCCATTGACCAAGTGTATCCTTTGTCTCTTCCCCCCCACTTTTGGTTTTGTCACCCTGTCCTTATGTGCATTAGCATCATCACCGACGGTGAGGGCACCAGTAGGACGGAGGGTGAGGGGAGCACCATGGCAGAGACTGGAGGGGACAGTCGGACATGGATACCTCTTCTGATGGAAGCTCCCTGGTGGTGGCATACACTTCTGTGCCCACCCCATCTACAGGTACAGCCGCCACCCCCATACCATCACCGCCCTCCCAGCAGCCCCTAAGCAAGTTTCCCGTGTCCACTCACCCAGGAGGGTGGGCATTTCTTTCACCCCAGGTCCTGCTCCAGTTAGCCCTGCTGCCCTGAGTGAGGAGGCTATTGACCTCCTGAGATTCAATTCTGCTGGGCAGTCAACCATTGTGAATGCCATCCGGGGGATGGCAGCCCAAATGCAACAGTCCAATGCATTTCTGGACGGCATTCACACTGGCTTGGCGGCCCAACAGAGATCAATCCAGGCTCTGGCCTTCTTTCTGATGGCAGCCATTGTCCCTGTTCCCACCCTCCCCCCTCCAACTTCCTCCACCCAATCCCATTCCCCTCAACCCCAATCTATCCCAAGCACACAGGCAGATGAGCTTGCACCCAGGACAACACACAAGAGAGGACATTGCAAACACAAGCACCACACTTCATCACACAGGTGTGATGCTATTAATTGTGTTTGACCAATGACTTTGTGTTTCACCGCTGCGCATATTAGTTGCTCAATGTTCACCAGTAGCACATTATGGGGGTCATTCTGACCCCGGCGGTCTCAGACCGCCGGGGCCAGGGTCGGCGGGAGCACCGCCGACAGACCGGCGGTGCCCCGCAGGGCAATCTGACCGCGGCGCTTTGGCCGCGGTCAGTGCAGGAAAACCGGCGGTCTCCCGCCGGTTTTCCGCTGCCTGTCAGAATCCTCCAAGGCGGCGCAGCATGCTGCGCCGCCTTGGGGATTCTGACACCCCCTACCGCCATCCTGTTCCTGGCGGTTCGCCCGCCAGGAACAGGATGGCGGTAGGGGGTGTCGCAGGGCCCCTGGGGGCCCCTGCAGTGCCCATGCCAATGGCATGGGCACTGCAGGGGCCCCCGTAAGAGGGCCCGCTTGTATTTCACTGTCTGCATAGCAGACAGTGAAATACGCGACGGGTGCAGTAGCACCCGTCGCACCTTCCCACTCCGCCGGCTCGATTACGAGCCGGCTTCATGGTGGGAAGGTCGTTTTCCCCTGGGCTGGCGGGCGGCCTTTTGAAGGCCGCCCGCCAGCCCAGGGGAAAACTCAAAATACCCGCCGCGGTCTTCCGACCGCGGTACGGTATTTTGGCGGCTCCCGCCGGGCGCGCAGTGACCGCACCCGGCGGGAGTCAGAATGACCCCCTATATGTTTTGTTCAGTTTAGCCGCCTATTGGCTTTGACATGGCATTAGCCATTACTTTCTGTATTCTGTTCAGCTGCCTATTGGCTTTGACATGATATTAGACATTACATTTTGTATTCAGCTCAGCTGCCATATTGGCTTTGACATGATATTAGACATTACATTTTGTATTCAGCTCAGCTGCCTATTTGCTTTGACATGATATTAGACATTACATTCTGTATTCAGCTTAGCTGCCTATTGGCTTTGACATGATATTAGACATCACATTTTGTATTCAGCTCAGCTGCCTATTGGCTTTGACATGACATTAGACATTACATTTGATATTTAGGTTAGCTGCCTATTGGCTTTAACGTGGAGTTAGACATTGCAGTTGAAACATCGCAGATGTCTGTATTCTTCCAAGCTGTGTTTTTCCACAAGATGAACCAAGCTGTTTTCTTCACACCAGACTAGACCTGATAAGAGAGAGTACATTTGGTGTTTTCCTTTCTGCTCAGGCTTGGGAAGAGGAGAAGTCTAGGAGATCTGGCCAGTCTCCAAAGGCTGATAGGAGGGGGCACGCTTTTGTAAGGATGACTCGGGGCTAGAGTGAGTTAGATTCGAATCTGCTTGACTTCAGGCTGGAACTAGGCGCCAGTTGCCAGTCTCCCGTTTGGGTAGACAATCTCTTTCTCGCAGTTGACCGGAGTCATCAACTTGCAGACCCCAGAAAGATGAAGCTGAGTTAGGCCCTGCCGCCTTGCTCAAAAAGTGATGAATTTAATTTTTATGCTTTGCTAATATAATCTGCTGTGTACATTGCAACTGAGAAGTACTGTGATATATTTTGTTTTCATTGCTGTGACTACTTTTACTCATTTGAACGTGTGCTTGAAGTCTATTAATTCGTCTCTCAAGAACTTGTGGGTGGGGAAGAATTAACAACAATAAAGGTTTTCTTTGAACTCAGAAGTGCATTCCAGAGAGGTTCTGTAAGCTCTGATACGAGATAAGTAGGAACGCAGAACAACAGGCACTCACACACACCATCTAGGTGCAGACATACTAACATCCACTGCCTCCACTGTGTACCCCTCCTCCTTCTCCTCCTCCTCCACCTCCTCCCAGTTGCGTCTACACTCACACCTGCATGCACTACATTATCATCCACTACCAGCATCACCACCACACCTAGCAGAACACACACCTCATCTGCAGACACCACCCCAACAGCCATGCAGACGTCCCCTGTGTCCTCTCCCACTGTGTCTGTGCCCCTCCTCCCAAGGTACACAAACGCAAGCACTCAGACACCCAACAGCCATCCACCTCACAACAGCATCCAGCCCACGCACCCAAACACAGCAGACATATACCTCCTACAACCACTCCTTCTTCCTCCACTCCCAAACCGTCTCCCTCGTCCCGCCCCAATGTCCCTAAGAAGCTTTTCCTCTCCACCGCTGACCTCTTCCCTACCCCTCCCCTCCCGTCCTTCACATCAGCGTGGTCAAAATCCAGGCAAGCATCTCAGCCACCCAGTCCAGGGGCACAGTAGTGTCCCCAGCAAAACAAGGAGGGAAAGGATCCCTGCCACCAGCCAGCCGCAAAGGGTGCCTGGCCCAAGTGCTGCAGGAAGGAAGGGCAAGGAGGCAGCCCCAAGTGCTGCAGGAAAGAAGGGCAAGGAGGCAGCCCCAAGTGCTGCAGGAAAGAAGGACAAGGAGTCATCCCCAAGTGCTGCAGGAAGGAAGGGCAAGGAACCACCCCTAAGTGCTGCAGGAAGGAAGGGCAAGGAACCACCCCTAAGTGCTGCAGGAAGGAAGGGCAAGGGGCCTGCACCAGCAGCCAGTGAGGACAAGGGGCCTGGCTCTGGGACTCAGTCGGAGACCCCACCACCAACCATGGTGGTACATCCGTCCGAGGCTGCAGGGGATGGGCTGAACCCTCACCCCACCACCACCAGCTCTGCCAGCAGCATCGCCACCAGCACCACCACCAGCAGCAGCACCAGTGGGCAGCTGTCTGAGGCTGCATGGGATGGGCTGGAGCCTCCCCCCACCACCACCAGCTCCGCCAGAAGCACCACCACTGCCACCACTGAACAGCAGTCACCGCCGGCGGACAGTGTGTAGTCATGCGTCCATGGGCTATTGTGCAGCCCCTGCAATTCCGGTAGGTATGACGCCCAGATGAGAGACTGTGACCTTGTACTCCCCAAGATCTGCATCACAGGGCACGATGCCCCCTCGAAAACCAGTGGAGATGCTATCCACTCACCCCATCCTCTCCAGGATGAAGATCACTGGGCACGATGCCCCCTCCAGAACCAGTGGGGATGCCATCCACTCACCCCATCCTCTCCAGGATGAAGATCACTGGGAACTATGCCCCCTCCAGAACTAGTGGAGATGCCATCCACTTACCCCATCCTTTTCAGGATGAAGATCACATGGTACAATTCCCCTTTCAGAACCAGTGGAAATGCCATCCACTCACGATACCCCCTCCAGAACCAGTGGAGATGCCATCCACTCACCCCATCCTCTCCAAGATGAAGATCACAGGGCACGATTCCCCCTCCAGAGCCAGTGGGAAGGTCACCCACTTGAGAGACTGTGGCCTTGCACTTCCCAGGCTCAAGCACAGGGCGTGTTTTCCCCTCCAGTGCCAGTGGGCAGGTCACCTACTTGAGAGTCTGTGGCCTTGCACTCCCCAGGATAAAGCACAGGGCATGTTGCCCCTTCCAGTGCCAGTGGCGTTGTACAATCTTCCAGCTGAGGTCCCCCCTTTCCCCGTCCCCCTGAGGTGCCTGGCTATTTTCGACCTGATGCCCCTGCAGTGTTCTCTCCATTTTGTTGCAGGAGTGAAGTGGGGCCTTGGACTTTGTAATGTGGCCCCGTGGCCCACGAAAATTGAGGACTGGGCAGTGTCCCTTGATTTGTAAATATGTATATACTTTTTGATTTGGATGAACGTATTGCTACTGATTTTGTTTATTACACTCCTTTTTCTCTATTGTAGTTTCCTTGCATTATTCCTGAGGGGTACTGGGGTCAATATGTTATGCTGCAGGTGATTGTGTGTATGGTGTTGGGGGTGGTGGTGCTGCGTGTGTGTGTCACTCTCTTTTTCCTTCCTCTGTGCTAGGTGGCTGTACTCACCGTCGTCGTCTTTACCTTCGTTGGTCTTCGTAGTGGAGCAGCATGTAGAAGAGCATGGGGAATACATGCAGCTCAAACTCCATGGCGGCGTGATTGTTCCCTGAATCTCCACAGTCCTTTGACTTATGTGCAGTGTTTCCACCAGGCTTTTGATGTCGTTGGCACCTCTACCACCCGGATACCACCCCACCAGGTGTATGTAGTGATGATGGGCAATGTACTCACCCCCTTGTGGCTGCTGTGATGTCCCCAAGCGCCCATCCAGCTCCGGATAGGCCACTGCCAGTATGCAGGCCATCAGGGGGGTCAGGTTTTGACGGGCACCCCTTCCTCATTGGGACACCATCCCCAACTGGGCCTCTGCCGTCTTCCGTGCCCAGCGTCTCAGGTCCTCCCACCGTTTCCGACAGTGGGTGCTCTGCCTGCCATAGACCCCCAGGGTCTGCACCATGGCACATCATATACCCTTCTTTTGATGGATGCAAACCTGCAGAGGAAATATACACAGGGAAAGGTATTAGTTAGTGTAGGAGGCTGGCCTGGCTTGTAGGGGGTACCAGAGGTACTTACACATTGTGCCAGGTCCAGTAATCCCTTATTAGTGTAGAAGAGGTGTTTCTAGCAGCTTAGGCTGATAGAAGGTAGCTATAGCAGAGCAGCTTAGGCTGAACTAGGAGACATGCAGAGCTCCTACTATACCACTGGTGTCATATGCACAATATCATAAGAAAACACAATACACAGATGTACTAAAAATAAAGGTACTTTATTTTTATGACAATATGCCAAAAGTATCTCAGTGAGTACCCTCAGTATGAGAATGCCAAATATACACAAGATATATGTACACAATACCAAAAATATGCAGTAATAGCAAAAGGAAGCAATGCAAGCAGTGTAAAGTTACAATAGATTGCAATAGGAGCACATAGATATAGGGGCAACACAAACCATAGACTCCAAAAGTGGAATGCGAACCATGAATGGACCCCAAACCTATGTGAGCTTATAGAGGGTCACTGGGACTGTAAGAAAACAGTGAGGGTTAGAAAAATAGCCCCCCCCAAGACCCTGTAAGGTAGGTGTAAAGTGCACCTACAACCCCTAGAGAGCACAGAAGTTGTGATAGGGGGATTCTGCAAGGAAAACCAACACCAGCAAAGTAACAACAGTGGATTTTTCTGACCTGAGTACCTGTAAGAGAAGGGGACCAAGTCCAAGAGTTGTGACAGTGTCGAGAGTGGGCAGATGCCCAGGAAATGCCAGCTGAGTGTGCAAGGAAGCTGCCACCGGATGGGAGAAGCTTGGTGTTTTGCAAGAATGAAGAGGACTAGGAACTTCCCCTTTGGAGGATGGATGTCCCACGTTGTGAAGAAGCTTTCCCAGGCAGAAAGACTGCAACCAAGCCTTGCTAGCTGCAAGGGTCACGGTTAGGGTTTTTGGATGCTGCTGTGGCCCAGGAGGGATCAGGATGTCGCCACTTGGATGAGGAGACAGAGGGGGCGCCCAGCAAGTCAGGGAGCCCTCACAGAAGCAGGCAGCACCCGCAGAAGTACCGGAACAGGCACTTAGAAGAGGAGTGAACTGGAGTCCACCCGAAGTCAGAAAAGGGAGTCCTACGACGCCGGAGGACAACTCAGAAGGTTGTGCACTGCAGGTTAGAGTGTCGGGGACCCAGGCTTGGCTGTGCACAAAGGAAATCCTGGAAGAGTGCACAGGAGCCGGAGCAGCTGCAAATCATGCAGTACCCAGCAATGCAGTCTAGTGTGGGGAGGCAAGGACTTACCTCCACCAAACTTGGACTGAAGAGTCACTGGACTGTGGGAGTCACTTGGACAGAGTTGCTGAGTTCCAGGGACCACGCTCGTCGTGCTGAGAGGGGACCCAGAGGACCGGTGATGCAGTCTTTTGTTGCCTGCGGTTGCAGGGGGAAGATTCCGTCGACCCACAGGAGATTTCTTCAGAGCTCCTGGTGTAAGAAGGAGGCAGGCTACCACCAGAGCATGCACCACCAGGAAACAGGCGAGAAAGCCGTCAGGATGAAGCGATACAAGGTTGCAGTAGTCATCTTTGCTACTTTGTTGCGGTTTTGCAGGTGTCCTGAGCAGTCAGCGGTCGATCCTTTGGCAGAAGTTGAAGAGGGAGATGCAGAGGTATCTGAAGAATTCCCCAAAGCAGAGAGCCTAAATAGCCAGAAAAGGAGGTTTGGCTACCTAGGAAGGAGGATAGGCTAGTAAGAAAGGTAAGAGCCTATCAGAAGGAGTCTCTGACGTCACCTGATGGCACTGGCCACTCAGAGCAGTCCAGTGTGCCAGCAACACCTCTGTTTCCAAGATGGCAGAGGTCTGGGGCACACTGGAGGAGCTTTGGGCACCTCTCCTGGGAGGTGCAGGTCAGGGGAGTGGTCACTCCCCTTTCCTTTGTCCAGTTTTGCGCCAGAGCAGGGCTGAGGGATCCCTAAACCGGTGTAGACTGGCTTATGCAGAGATGGGCAGCATCTGTGCCCATCAAAGCATTTCCAGAGGCTGGGGGAGGCTACTCCTCCCCTGCCTTCACACCTATTTCCAAAGGGAGAGGGTTACACCCTCTCTCAGAGGAAATCCTTTGTTCTGCCTTCCTGGGCCAGGGCTGCCTGGACCCCAGGAGGGCAGAAACCTGTCTGAGGGGTTGGCATCAGCTGCAGTGGAGACTCTGGCAAGGCAGTTTGGCAGTACCCGGGTTCTGTGCTAGAGACCCGGGGATCATGGAATTGTCTCCCCAATGCCAGAATGGCATTGGGGTGACAATTCCATGATCTTAGACATGTTACATGGCCATGTTCGGAGTTACCATTGTGACGCTATACATAGGTAGTGACCTATGTATAGTACACGTGTGAAATGGTGTCCCCACACTCACAAAGTCCGGGGAATTTGCCCTGAACAATGTGGGGGCACCTTGGCTAGTGACAGGGTGCCCACACACTAAGTAATTTTGCACCCAACCTTCACCAGGTGAAGGTAAGACATATAGGTGACTTATAAATTACTTAAGTGCAGTGGTAAATGGCTGTGAAATAACGTGGACGTTATTTCACTCAGGCTGCACTGGCAGGCCTGTGTAAGATTTGTCAGATCTCCCTATGGGTGGCAAAAGAAATGCTGCAGCCCATAGGGATCTCCTGGAACCCCAATACCCTGGATACCTCAGTACCATATACTAGGGAATTATAAGGGTGTTCCAGTATGCCAATGTGAATTGGTGAAATTGGTCACTAGCCTGTTAGTGACAATTTGGAAAGCAGAGAGAGCATAACCACTGAGGTTCTGGTTAGCAGAGCCTCAGTGAGACAGTTAGGCATCACACAGGGAACACATACATCTAGGCCACAAACGTATGAGCACTGGGGTCCTGGCTAGCAGGGTCCCAGTGACACATAACAAACATACTGACAACATAGGGTTTTCACTATGAGCACTGGGCCCTGGCTAGCAGGATCCCAGTGAGACAGTGAAAACACCCTGACATATACTCACAAACAGGCCAAAAGTGGGAGTAACAAGGCTAGAAAGAGGCTACTTTCTCACAGTTAGACAGTCCTGCGTGTTACACTCATGGCCCACCATACCCCTTCCTATTCCCCTAACACAAAGACATGGCGCAGCATAAATGCTGAATACTTCCCAGGGCCCATCCACCAACCTCCCCCCCAAAACGAGGCCTTCACACACACCACTCCATGCATTCATGCCACATGCATTGTGCTCACAGTGTACTCACCTGTTGGTCTGGAGGCCCATACAGTAGTCCGTACTGGGGTAGGATCCCATCCACCAGCCTCTACAACTCTGCCGAGGTGAAGGCAGGGGCCCTTTCCCCAGTTACAGGAGCCATGGTAGGTTCAAGACACAGGTCACAGCAGCATATGCAGTGTAGGTCCTCTCCTGTTGAAGGTCAGGTAGCAAGTGAGTGTACAGATAGAAAATGTCGGTGACGTCTGCGGTGGTGCATATAGTCACCGCCGACGTACATCACCATTGCCTCCCGCAACGGCGCACAACGTCAGTGGAATTACCTCACTTCCACCTGTCCCTCCATACAGGACAGGCGGACGCCATTTATGGGGGGGGGCATGCCATGAATTCTAAATACGTCAAAGTTCACAATTGTACATTCAGGACATATGCCACTAATAAATTATTATTATCACATCGTGCATTGAACTGTAGTACAATGTATAGATATTGACCAGCTCCTCACTCTTTTGCCCCATAGATTGCAACTGCTGCGGATAAATAGGAGATGGAGACAGCCCCAGTGTACAGACCCCTGGTAGACTTGGCAACAATGGAGGAGAGGCACATAATACTCACCTATAGACTTGACAGAGCCACAATCACAGAGCTGTGTGCCCAATTGGAGCCTGGCATGATATCTGCTATCTGTCACCTCACTGGGATCCCCCCTCTTGTTCAAGTCCTATCTGTGCTCCATTTCATGGCAACTGGTTCTTCCCAAGTGACAATGGGCTTGGCAGCAGGAATGTCACAGTCAATGTTTTCTATCGTGCTGACCAGAGTGTTGTCTGCCCTGATTAAACACATGTGCAGTTACATCGTTTTCCCCCAGGTGGAAGATTTGGCCACGGTGAAGGCTGACTTCTATGCAATGGAACATATCCCCAACATTATTGGAACTATTGATGGAACACATATAGCATTTGTCCCTCCCAACCACCCCACCCCACTCTGGCAAAATGAACAGGTCTTTAGAAATCAAAAATGTTTTCACTCGATGAATGTGCAGATGGTGTGTTTGGCAGACCAGTACACCTTCTATGTCAATGTTAAGTATCCTTGGTCGGTGCATGATGCTTTCATCCTGAGGAATAGCAGCATCCCAAATGTGATGGGCCAACTCCAGAGGCACAGGGTGTGGCTAATAGGTGTGCCCTGGTTCCCACCCAGTGGATGTTGGTGAATGGGTATGGTGTGGGCCATAAGGGTTAGTGTGTAGCAAACAGTTGTCCTCGATATTTGCAGGTGACTCTGGTTATCCTAACCTCTCATGGCTACTGACCCCTGTGAGGAATGCCAGGACAAGGGCAGAGGAACATTAGAATGAGGCACATGGGAAAACAAGAAGGATAATTGAATGTACATTTGGCCTCCTGAAGGCGAGGTTTTGGTGCCTCCATTTAACAGTTGGATCCCTGTGCTACTCACCCAAGAAGGTCTGCAGATCATCGTGGCATGCTGTATGTTGCACAACCTTGCCTTGAGACGCCATGTGCCTTTTCTGCAGGAGGAGGAGGTTGGAGATGGCTGTGTGGCAGCAGTGGACCCTGTGGACAGTGAAGATGAGAAGGCAGAGGATGAGGACAACAGAACTGCAGTGATACGTCAATACTTCCAATGACACACAGGTAGGACAGTCTAGATTCACATTTCATTGACAGTTTAATGTTTGACATTGTCACTGGCACGCTGTGACTTCCTACTTCTATGGGCACTCACTGTACCCTTTGGCATCTCTATTTGTAGATATTGGTGCCCCACTATCGCTCCTGGTGTTTTCCATGCAGCCAACTATACAGGTCTTTCCTATGTATACATTACTGTACAGTTGAATTGCAATGTTTAAACCCTTTTAAACAAATGCATGCTTAAATCATTTCACATACTCCATACTTGTATTTTTTCAAAGTGCTCTGAAGAAAAGTGGGAAGTGCAATGGGCTGGGTTGATGATGGGGGAAAGTCCAGAGTAGAGTCTAGTCTATTTGTAGCACAGGTGCATTGTTCAAGGGGGCATATGAAGAGGTGCAATGGCAGTTCAAGGTGGACAGGGTGACAGTGTGGGACACAAGGGTGACAATCAGGAGAGTCTTATTTCCTGGCGGGGTCTTGGCAATAGTCTCTGGCTTCTGCCTGGATCACAGGGAACGTTTGCGGGTGGTTATCCTTCTGCAGGGGGAGGGGTGCTGAAGGCCTGTTGGTCCTGTGGCATGGCCTCCTGTCCACTAGCGGCAGCGGAGGTGGAGGGCTGTTCAGTAGTCCGGCTAGTGGCAGGTGTCCGCTGGCGTGACACTGCATCTCTCATAATGTTGGCCATGTCTGCCAGCACTCCTGCAATGGAGACTAGGGTGGTGTTAATGGACTTTAAGTCCTCCCTGATCCCCAGGTACGGTCCCTCTTGCAGCCGCATGCTCTCCTGCAACTTGTCCATGATCTGGCCCAACATATCCTGGGAATGCTGGTATGCTCCCAGGATCGCGGTGAGTGCCTCTTGTAAAGGTGGTTCGCTGGGCCTGTCCTCCCCCTGGCGCACAGCAGTCCTTCCAGCTTCCTTGTTGTCCTGTGCCTCTGTCCCCTGAACCGTGTGCCCACTGCCACTGACCCCAGGTCCCTGATTGTCCTGAGTTTGTTGGGTGCCCTGGGGTCCCTGTAGAGGTGGACGCACTGCTGATTGACGTGTTCTGGGGACAGAGGTATGGGCCCGCTGGGTGGGTGCTGTGGTGGTGTTTCTTGAGAGAGGAGGCTCTGTGGTGGTGTGTGACTGGGCTTGGGTAACCAACTGTCCTGAGGACCCTGATGGGCCAGGTTGGTCATCCAGATCCAGGCAAGCAGAGCTGCTGTCATCACTGTAAGCCTCTTCTGTGGAGGGACTGGATGTTGCTGGCACTTCTTCTCCAGTCACATTGGCAGGGATACCTGTGGGGATGTAAATGCAGTGTTATTGTTTCTGTGTGGGACATATTTTGCATGAGTGCGTTGCCCTCTATGGTGGTTATTGCCCTGGCAGCTTTGCCTTGTGTAAGTTGTTATTTGGTGGGCTAGCTGTTTCCCTCTGGTGTGCATGCTTTTAGTGATAGGTGTCCATGCAGGTTAGAGAGTGGTGTCTATGCATTGGTGGTGCATGCAGGGCTTGGGATTGGGATGGGTGAGATGTGATGGTGGGTGTGTGGCTGGTGTTGGAGTGATGGAAGTGAGGGTGGGGGTATGTGATGGCATGCAGGTAGGGAGTGATAGAAATAGTAGAGAGTTGACTTACCAGAGTCCAGCCCTCCTACTACTCCTGCCAGGCCCTCAAGATGCATGACTGGCAAGACTTGCTCCTCCCATGTTGTTAGTTGTGGGGGAGGAGGTGGGGGTCCACAAACCAGTCCTCTGTACAACTAGTTGGTGTCTTGCTGCCTCAGAACGTACCTTCCCCTGTAGGTCTTTCCACCTCTTCCTGATGTCATCCCTTGTTCTGGGGTACTGTCCAACGACATTGACCCTGTTCACGATTCTCCGCCATAGCTCCATCTTCCTAGCAATGGATATCTGCTGCACCTGTGATCCAAATAGCTGAGGCTCTACCCAGATGATTTCCTCCACCATGACCCTCAGCTCCTACTCAGAGAATCTGGGGTGTCGTTGTGGTGGCATGGGTGTTGTGTGAGTGGTGTGGGTGAGGGTGTGTAGGGTGATGTGTTGAGTTGTGTGTTGTGAGGTGCGTGGGTGATGTACAGGTGATGGTGGTATGTGGCTCTTGATGTGTGGGTGCTCGTGCTGTTTCTCTCTGTTGGCAATGGTTTGTATTTGTAAAGGGTTGTGGGTAGTGTGGGTGTGTGTTTTATAGTGGTGTGGGTGTGGTGTGTGTATGTGTGTCAGGTGTGTGTAGTTTGAATTGTTCAATGTGGTGTTGTTTTGTTTGAGTGTGTGTATTTTGAGCATGGCGGTATGTACCGCCAGTGGTTTTCCGTTGTTGAATATCTGCTGTGGTGATTTGTGGATCATAATGGGAAGGGTGTAGTTCTGTTGGCATAACGGTGTGGGTTTTGCTACCGCCAGTTTATCACTCATCGTTGGTGTGGCAGAGTTGTGTCTGTGGCTCTATAGTGACGGATTGGAATGTGTGTGTCATAATATGGTAAGCGGATATCCGCCGCCGCTGCGGTATGTTGGCGGCAGTCAGCATGGCGGTAAGTGGGATTTACTGCCAATGTCATAATGAGGGCCTTTATCTTCATAAATTGCCTGCTAATTACCCTTTCCCACTAGTGATGTGTATGGAAGTTCAAATTATATGACCACCTTATCTCTGGCTGATAAAAGGAGGAACATGTTAAAGTTAAGGACTAACACAGACAATACTCTATATGCAGTATGTATGGATGCAGCCTACCTTATACTATATTATAGCTCCCTTTACATCAGGCCGGCACTGGATTGCAACACAAATCATAAGAAACAAGGAGAGAACAAATAATATATAGAAAAAAACTGATTGCATTACAACATGTGATATCTGTGAATCCATTCATGACCTGTGTAATGTTATCACAAAAACCAGGCCTATGCTGTTAGGCAGCACTAAATTACCTATATTCATTATTTGAGTATTCACACGTCATCCAAAATCATTTAAATCCCCACAGGTGGGCTTATACACAATCTGGCTTCTGGATACAGAGGAACCGCAGAAAACAAGCAACAATCAGATAAGTAGCAGTTCAATATATATATATATATATGTGTATATATATATATATATATATATATATATATATATATATATATATGTATATATATATATATATATATATATATATACACACATACATATATTACCTACTGGCACTTGACAGTAGGTATAGTTAGGACCATGTTTCCATAGAAATAGTGTTTTTTGACTTGTCTACATCTTTGGCACTGTTTGACGAATCTTCATGAAATTTTCCAAAAATAGTGGGCTGGTGTTTCTTTTTGAACACTGGATGTTTCGGGGTGATCGGTCAAGCGGGAGCTGAGAAAAAGAGGGCTCAGAAAATGTTGTGTTTCCCATGCTAATTCCCATGTCAACATGTCTACAATTCCCATGTCAACATGTCTACAGCCCAAACCACTGGACGTAATTACATCAAATTTGGCAGAAAGCTAGATGCCAGTAGGCAGATTCTGCTTTTTGTTATTTGGTGTTAATCCATTCAGTAGTTTAGGAGATATTTAAGGGCAAATAAATTTGTATATCTGTGGCCGCTAATATTTCACAAAACCTGTGAATTTTCACAAATACGTGTGCAAAAAGAAGCATTGCAATTGGCTGACCACAAACTGACTAAAAAGTTGCGACTGCCATTTTATTTCACGGGACACAGTACCTGGAGGTGAAAATTAAAAATGTATGTGGCATAAGGGGTCAGGGTGAAGGTACCCTGACCCCAGGGATTGATATAGGTGTGTTCAAGGGGCAAATTATAGGTTTAATATACTTTTGCCTCAAAGCACGTGATATTCGTGAAAATTTTTGTGAATTTCTGCAAATTATTTGCAAAATATTCACGATTATGGAAACGTTTGAAAGAAAAGCCACAGACTCATTCATACACTAATTCATTCACTTATACATGCACTCAAAGGCTGAGGCGCCCACTCACACAACCATTCAAACACCCACTCATAGACTCACAGACCCACTTTTCAGACCCACTCAGACACTCACACACCCACTCACACATCCACTGACAGAGACAAGCCCTTGGCCAATCTGCACTGCGTACGGCAAAAGGCCAAATGTGGCACGGGGCTGGGTGGTTAAAAGGGCTTGGCTGCAACACCAGGCATTGGGAACAACCCAGATGCGCATAGCTAAAGGCCATGTGCGGCGGGGTTGGAATAACGTATAGTAATTAAAATTACTTTACGGTAGAAAAACTTAGAAATTCACTGGAAAAATCAAAGGTTACAGGGACGTTATAGTTAGGTTCTGAATTTTCTCGTACAAATCCATACATATTCAGCAGTTATAGTTAAAGTTCTTTCAAGTAACTATAACTCGTGCCCTAAAGTAAATACAACTAGCGCCTTGTCATTTCACAGCTAATTACTCCACATATTATGTCATTGATGACATCTTGTATGTCATCTTTGATATCACTGCAATGTTTGCAATAACATTATTGATAAAAAAACTGTGCATGGCAAGGGCGCAACTTACTGCTGAACTTGTATGGTTTTGTACGCACAAATTCAGAACTTCCCTGTAACCTCTGTTTTTTTCAGTGAATATACATATATAAAAACATAATCAGCAATATAAGTCCCCAGTGCCATAAAGGCATGCAGAGAGGTGCAGCAGCAGGATGCAATGGCTGGATGCCCAAGAGAAGGCCCATCGCGACTGCCGACTTCACCAGAAAAAGCTGAAGAGCCCAGCGAGGATGCCACAACTGAAAACAGGTAAGTGGGATGTAGTGCAACAGCAGGAAGTTGCAGGCCGGATACATTCAGGAACAGAAAGCAACTTCCTGTGGTGCAGCGCACAGCCTTTGTAGCCTGCGTGCTCCACCCCATCAATCAGATGGCTGGATGTGCACGTGCAAGCCCGACATATAGACGGGAAGAGGCATGACGCATACATGCCATGGAAAAATGGGAAGAACGGATAATGAAACGATGTGGTAACCAGCAAACGGCAAGCCCACAAAGTACATACAACAGGTCTGTTTTGAGACAGCCCATGCACGCCAACTACAGCCGAGACCTAAACACTTGCCTTTCAATGCAGTCATATAATCTGAAACACTAAGGTGAAACGTTTCTCCAAGGTAATGAAATACACCTTTTTGAATTTCGAAGAGCCTTTATCATATTTTTACATGTATGCTGCACAATGTCTTTAACATTAAGGTGCTTTTAAAGATACAGGGTGCAGGACAATTTTTTTTTGTCTTTTTTCCTTTTACTTCAGATAATGTGTAAATTAATGCTTGCCGATTTAACAACTTTATGAATGTCACTTCTAAAAAAAAAATATACAGCGGCCCTTGAGGGGCTGGATGTAAAGATGGAGGGCGGCAAGCAGCCCCAGAGCATTACATAAAGTAACCCTGCTTTCCATCACTTTCACGACAATATGGTTCTGGGGAAATGGTACTGTTGTTTGTAAACACTACATTGGGACTAATTACTCTGACATATCAGTCACAACACTTATTTATAACAATTACTTTTCTCCCCTGGGAGATAAGCCGTGCACCTTTCCATAGGTCAAGAAACTGTCCAGTAGAGTTAATTGGTGACACGTGTCTAAGGAGTTTAGGGCGCAAAACGTCTGATATAGAGCACACGTCGTGAGGGATTCTGTAACCTGTTGCAATTATTCTCAGAAAGCTGGTTAAATCGTATGTATGTCTAATTCACAATTACACTCTGTGCAATAAATTCTGGTTTTGGATTTAAACGTCTAAATGTATACAAGGCAGAAATGAGAAAAAGAAAAGTCTTCCACACTAGCAAAATGTCTGTAAGCTTTGTTGGATGTTTGTAGTGTCTTGCTAGACACACATTCCCTTCTGCATGTATTTGTTGACAAGCTTCTCCCCGAGGGCTGGTCCTTACACCCACCCCACACCCATCCAACACAGGTATCACCGGTCAGGTGACCCTGCCAATAAATAAGCCCGAGTGCACGTGCTTGTGGCCAGTTTACTGCACAATACATACATTCCTATGTGGTCCTTTATCGAGGATGAGGGACTAGGGTGCACAGCATGACAGTGGCGATGAGGGGTCTGACCCCCACATGCCTTGCCGCCTCACGCCTCGTGCCTCAACTGTCATGTAGGAGGAGAATATATAGTTCTGTTGTCGCAGACATCATAGCCTGCCAGGGAAAGTGAGCATGTCGCCCTATGAAGACGGCAAACCTTTTCCTTGCTGGAAGAAGAGAATACCGTGCTAGACCCATATGGTTAGCCAAGGCCATCACCTGAGAAGCTGGTATAGCTGAATATACGTGAAGCTGGACAGACTGGAGTATTCTGGACGGTAGAAGGGCACTATAGCCAGCTCAGTCTGTCTCCAACAAATAAGCCCCCACCTGTACACTACCAGCTCCTGTGAAGCCCACATACAGCTCTCCACTTACCTTGCTATACTGGAGACCAAGTGAGGAACAGCAAGCCAGGAGGTGAGCCCAGCATGGCTGAACTAATGCTGTAGAGACTGGAGTGGTGAGTGCTGCACTCGCCGTGGTGGTCTCCTACCGCTTCCACAAGAGACAAATGCTTGTTTTTCTGTCTTTTTTTTCATTCTGCTTTTCTTTCCTTCTTGTCTCTTTCTCTCTCCTTTCACTCTCCCTGTGTTTTCTCATGCTGCTGCTGCCCCTGTGGCCCCATCGCTCTCCCTCCCCGCAAATCGTGTTCCCGCCCTCCAGCCTACCAGCTGACTGGACCCCTCTCCTCCCTCCCCTTCCTAATGGTGGCGAATCTGTGCCTGTCAGTGCCTGGACCGCGCCTAGCAGCATGGACCCTGGTCCTCACTCCATTCACCAGCTCAGCTCCAACACACTGTGTGCCCTCAACCCAGGAGGATCCTCAGGCAGCCACCTACCCGAACTGAGGAACACACATGGACCTTTCTTGTGCCGTGCATGCTCCCGCACCCTCCACCGACCACCACAGCATCACGAACCAAGCAGGGACGACCATTCAAAGTGCATACTCCTCAACACAGGCTCCCTCGTCAAGCATGCAGTGGAAGTCTGGGACCTCCTCGACTCAATCGCCTTCCTGATGGAGATATGGATCACCCCCACCTCAGCCCCGGACATCCCTATGGCCATCCCAGACAACTACAAAATAATCCACAAACACAGAGCCAACCGGCCTAGCGGAGGCATTACCAAAGTCTACAAGAACACCCTCTGCCTGGCAATCACCACTAGGTCACAGTCTCAGCCAACCCATGAACACCTACACTTCCAGATTCAGACCAACCCCAACTCCTCCCTCCATGGCACAGTCATCTACAGACTGCCTGGACCACAACCTCAATTCTGCAAAGACATCACCGACCTTGTCGCCCCCCAAGCGCTCGCCTCCTCCAACTATATGCTACTCGGCGACCTCAACTTCCACCTTGATATCCACGATAACCCCAGCACCACAAATCTCTTAGACAACTGCGCAACACTCGGCCACAAACAACTTGCCAACGTCCCCACCCACAGAGCCAGACACATCCTCAACCTTGTCTTCTCAGCAGGGAACATCACCATCTCTCACATCTCCGAAAACCAAAACCACAAGTGCATCCACTTTACCTTCACGAAGAACACTGCATATCAGTATGCCTCCTGACCACCAGGCAGACGCTGGGGCAAAGTTACAGAAGCGCAACATGGCATTGCTCTCAGACACTCTCCGTCACCGGACGCAGCGAACGCTAATGAAGCCACATACAATCTGCACCTCTGGTTTCCAGAATGCGCCAACAGCGTAGCCTCCCTCAGTAAACCCGCAGGAAACAGACATAGCAAAACAACTTAATGGTTCACGTCAGACCTACAAGAGTCCAAACGCTCCTGCAGATGACTGGAATGGAAATAGAGGAACAGCAAATCAACCAAAGCCGGATAGCTTACAAGAACACAGTCACCTCGCACCGCCAGAACATCAGAATCACCAAAAAAGCCGCCATTCAAGAATGCCTCATTACCAGCGCTCACAACAGCAAAGAGCTCTTTGCCATCGTCAGAGAGTTCACGAACCCTGGGACAGACACCTCATCCATCCCTCCCTTCCAAGACCTCTGCAACGACCTCGCCACCTTCTCCCACCAAAAAATCCAGGATATTTACGAAGGCTTCAAGAATCGAAACCCACCCGCACTGCCCACAAATACCACCACTGACCCAGCACCACACCAGATCCTGAACTTCTGGAACCTGATAACCAAAGAGGACACCCAAAGTCTCATGAACTCCATCCACTCGGGAGCACCCTAAGATCCATACCCTCATCACATCTTCAACCTGACCAGCGCCACCATCGCACCTGAGCTCTGCCGAACTATCAACTGATCCTTCGAGACCCCCACCTTCCCATCAGATTGGAAGCATGCCAAGATCAACCTGCTACTCAATAAACCCACAGCCGACCCAATTGAGCTGAAAAACCACAGACCCATCTCTCTGCTCCCTTTCCCCGCCAAAGTAACTGAAAAGGCCATCAACCAGCAATTCACAAAATTCCTCGAGACACTCCAGATCCTAGGTCCATCCCAATCCGGATTCAGGATCAATCACAGTACCGTAACAGCACTTCTAGCAGCCACCAATGATATACGTTCCATACTAGACCACAATGGCACGGCCACACTCAACCATCTCAACCTCTCTGCTGCATTCAACACGTCTCCCACTTCACCCACTGCGCAAGACTCCATGACGCCGGCATCCGCGATGAAGCACTGGAATGGATCAAGCCCTTCCGCACCAGAAAAACACAGATTGTCAAATCACTGGCGTTCACATCAGAACCCAATGATACTTACTGCGGAGTGCCTCAAAGATCATCACTTAGCCCAAGGCTTTTTCAGCATCTGCATGGCCCTGCTAGCCAAGATAATCAAGCAACACAGGCTAAACATGGACTCCTACTCCGACGATACCTAACTGATCCTTTCCCTGTCTGATGACCCTGTAAAGGCCAAGAGAAATTTCCACAATGGGATGAGAGCAGTCGCTGCCTGGATAGAAGCCAACTGCCTCAAACTCAAATAAGACAAGAGGGAGATCCTTGTAATTGGCTCCACCCCTTCAGCCTGGAACGACTCCTGGTGGCTTACCGCACTGGGAAATGCCCCATAGACCAAGCACGCAATCTGGGCTTCATCCTGGACTCCTCTATTTCCATGACTCACCAAGTCAACGCTGTCTCATCGTCATGCTTCCACACCCTCAGACTCCTTTGAAAGATCTTTAAGTCGATCCTCTCCGACACGAGGAAAACAGTCACCCATGCACTCATCACTAGCAGACTGAACTACAGCAACACACTCTATGCCAGCATCACCAAGAAACTGCCATCAAGACGGCAAAGAATCCAGAAAGCAGCAGCCAGAATCATCCTGGACATCCCCTGACACAGCCACATCTCCTCCGAACTCAGAGACTTACACTGGTTCCCAGTAAACAAGTACATCGCATATAAACTCCTGATCCACACCTCCGAGGCACTACACAACATAGGACCGGCATACCTCAACCACTGCCTCGCCTTCTATGTGCCCAACAGACAACTCCTTTCTTCTCAGCCCATCCTCGCAGCTGTTCCCAAGATCTGAAAAAGCACAGCAGGAGGAAGATCCTTCTCCTACCTCGCAGCCCCAAAAAAAGATTACCTGTTACCTCTCAAACTCAGACAGACCGCATCACTGAAGCAGTTCAGGAAGGACCTCAAGACATGGCTTTTCGATTGAGCAGCACAGCCACAAACAGCGCCTTGAGACCCTACGGGTGATTAGCCGTGCTTTAGAAATTACTGATTGATTGATTAACAGTGGGCAAAGCCCCGCTCACACCTCCACTTTAAACAGCAGAGACAGTATATGTTTAATTGACAAGCCACCTTGCTGCACTGACAATAAGCGCCTGCACCATAAGTGTATGTGTAGGGGAAAAGGGTGCACAAACTCAACAGTGCCCCCCCCAGATAGTAGCATCTGCTGACTGTTGTTTGCAAGGCCGCATCAGCACTGAGCAACACCCTGCTCTAGCATCCCCAGCGTCTGCATCTTCACCTGGCGGCACGCAGCCAAAAAGCACCTGGTAACCTCCAAAGTAAAATCATCATTTGACCGAGGCAGAACTGTACAGTCATTTTGGCTACACACAAGGAGACTACAAGGAGTTCAATTTGACAAAGTGCCTTGTGGGGGATAAGACATATGTCACATGTCACTGAGAAAACAAACTGGAAGAGGAAAAGAGGGTACTAAAGCAGATGTGTTACCTGCTGGACAAAGGTCAGAAGTCAGAGAACTGGCACAACAGATTCTGAGGCACACAGGAGTTGTCAAGACGGAGGCTGTCAGCTGCCAAGTGTACTCCCTGCAACCAGGAACTCCTGTTGTGTATCAACCAAGCCAAGCATGCCCAAACTAGGCAGGACTAAATGCCGCTACGGCATAGCCTTGAGGCGCAAGCACTGCACCCTCAAGCAAAAAGGAGGCTGACAGGAGGTTACCCACCATCCACAGAGTGGAGCACCAAGGAGATCATAGGCCCTGTGTGGCCCGAATGCAGGAAGGAGATCGTGTACAGCCTAACTGCGCTAGCACTGCCCCGCAGCAGTGAGCCAGAGACTGATCTGGGAGTGTCCTCCTTCAAATTGCTTCAAGACAGAGTCACCAGTGACCCACTACAGGCAAGAAGAGAGTAGCGCACACTGGAGTGGCAAGCTGCCACCGTCACAACATGAAGAGAAGAGGTCTAGTCCTCATACAGGGCCCGACCCCCATGAGAGGTCCATGTAAAGAGAAGACAGGTGGCCGGATGCCACATCACGGCAAACAAGAAGAGAGCATGGCACGCTGTCATGCCACAAAGAAGGAAGGAAAGGTAGAGGAGAGAAGATCGTGTGACAGACCTATCCCACTGAAAGACCTGGTGACTACAGATGCGCAAGAGAAAAACATCACAGAGTGAAGAAACAGAGGACTCGTGCCAATATCAGAGAGTGCACCCACAGACAGCAAGCCAGCCACTGAGGTGCAGTGATGTCACTGGAGACATCCCAGCGGGAGTACTGAACGTAAGCCACCTGCATGTGCGACCAGCCTATCTACCCTACGCTTCACAGTGCAACTGTCCTGCCACCTGCCACCGGCTTCTTGAAGCAGATGGCATCCCTGCTAGCAACTGCACATGCCGAAGAAGAAAACTACACTAACTATGCAATGAGCCACATGGCTGAAATATCCCTCCAGCAAGTCATCTCCACCTGTCGTCCAGGTCGTTTAATTGCAAACACTCCATCATTGTCATGTGCATCACCCAATCCAACAAAGGAGCATCTCATCACCAGGGTGCAGCCTTACCCCCAAAACATCCAGAGACCAATGTGGCACTCCTGGCAACCTGTGAGACCAATTGTCCAGAGACTATCTCAGAGCCCACCTGCACCTTGGTCCTGCTTGCAAGCACTCCGACCATGTATTATCCACCCTTGCGGTTGCACGAATGACTTGCCCATGGCATGAGAGCTGGTCTGGAAGATGCTCCACGGACAAGGCACCAAGATGCACCGGGGCTTCAGAGGAAGGTGCCCAAACATTGTCGATGTCTTCCCAATCTCTGTGGAATTGGCCTTCATGGAGTCAGGATGCCTTACAAGAAACATCTGCAGCAGACGTCACCAATGCTCCTGATGCACCAAGGTTGAAATGTTTGACACCAACCACATGACTGCAATAGCATGCAGGACTGACCAACAATGCGAAAGTGAATGTAGACCCAAATGACTCACTGTTAAAGAATCTGGACTCCATCTGCACAGTGTTCGTGTCCGGTTTATAACAAGTAGCTGGTAAAACATGGATTTGTGCAGACATGCCCGGGTGCTCCCAGCTACACCTGTCCACTCCTGCCTTGCGGCTGCCTCTTGAGGCTGAGAGACTAAGGCGGTCATTATGAACATGGCAGGAGAGACTGCCGACCACAGTGTCGGCGGTGAACAGAATCCCGCCGTTGGCGGTGAATGGAAACCCGCCATATAATGAACGAAAAACCCAACCCTGCCAAATATCCCCAGATGACCACTCCCCGCCATGACTCTGTCGGTGGGAATCCCGGACCACCCCACCCTGCCACCGCCAAGCACACCCACATCCCGCCCTCCAAATAATGATGCACAAATCACCTCAGCGGAAAGTGGAGGCCGTACGACCATTGGCGGCTGCGACCGCCATGGGTGGTAAGTGGACTCCACAGCAAGAAGTGCACACATTGGATAGGCGTATCACCCACACACCTGACACACATCCAGAACCCCATAAAACACCCCTAGACACACCCCACAGTCCCTTGCAACAATAGCAGGACAAGAAGACGGAGAGCACCAGAGCCAGACAGCGAACACCAGCATACAGGAGATGCACACCGACCCACAGAAGAGCACCCTTACCTCATTCCCAGTCCTGACACCATCAACCACACTCACCATGTCCCCCTGAAAAATCCACGCTTCACCAAAAGGGAGTTAAGGACCATGGTGGACGAGATCTTGAAGGTGGAGCCACAAATCTTCGGGCCGAGGTGCAGCATACACCCGTCGCCCGGAAATTGGAGCTGTGGCAGACCATTGTGAACAGGGTGAATGCAGTGGGACCCCATCCACGCCCCAGGGACGACATCCGGAAGAGATGGAATGACCTGCGGGGGAAGGTCTGGGGCATGGCATCCAGGCACCACATCGCAGTGCAGAAGACTGGGGGAGGACCGCCACCAACATCACGCAACTACACCGACTGGGAGGAAAAGGTAGTGGACATCCTGCAGCCAGAGGGACTCACAGGAGTCACTGGAGGAATGGACTTGGGTAAGTCATCTACAATTACCCCATATCAAACAGAGCTGCAATGCATGCACCACTCCACCCCACCCACACCCACCTGGACCTACACCCCACCCAGCCATTACCCACTACATCCACCCACCTGCATGATCTCAAACCCACTAACAGGCGCACATCACTCCAGCTGTGCACAGCCACCCACCCCTGCACGTACCCACAGTGGAACAATACCCTTCACCACAATACAACCACACACTGGCGCTAAATGCAATGTCAACCTCACAAAGGCACCCTGGAAGGCCACTGAAAGTAACACCAGCACAAAATAGCCCAGTCCTGTACACCTCAAACCTTCGTGCATATTTAACAGACATGTCTATGTCCCCCAACAGGCACCACCACCCATGCAACCCTAACGGACGGGACAAGGAGTGCCACTACCCTCCAGGGAGACAGTGGCACCTCACAAGACACTGGCAAAGGATACCTGGACACTGATGAGCAGGCAGGCCCCTCAGACAGTCCTGGACTCTCACCATGAAGCAACCCCACCCTGGAAACCACTGTCACCCCTATCACCTAGTCAAGACCAGCAGCCCAGGGCAGGCGTACCCACACCAGTGTACCCAGGGCACAGACTGGTGGAACACAGATAAAGAGGCCACAGTTTCCCACTCCCAACATGCAGGAAGGTGAGGGCCCCAGTACAAGTGGTACTGCCAGACCTGTACAGGGGACACAGGCACAGGGGGATAGGGCAAGTGCAAGGGTCTCAGTGGGCCGGGGGGGAGGCCACAGGATGGATGCAGTAGCCCAGGACGTTATTTCAGAGGTATTGGGGGCTTACCAACATACCCAAGACAGGTTGGCACAGACTGTGTCCACCGTGGAGCAAAGTCAGAGGATGCAGCAGGAACAACACCAACAGGCCATGGAGCAGTGGAAAGAGCACAATGCCACAATGGCCACCATAGCAGAAGCACTGCTGCAGTTGGTCAAAAACCAGTCTGACACCCACACCGGACAAGAGGCCCCCACAACAGCCCTGGACAACCAGCATCAGATGACCCAAGCAGCAGAAACATCCCAGGAACTACCATCCCAGGAAACCCAAGGGCCAACCATGTCACCCCAGGTGACCAAACGTACTCTCAGGCCAAGATATGGCACTGCAAACCCTTCTAAGAACAATGCCCCCTCCAGCAATTGGCTCTGCTACAAATGCAAAGCAACCATCCCACCCATTCCCCAACAACATTTAGCTGAGGGCAATTAGAAGTACTGTTCGACAAAATTGACCCATCATTACTACCAACAAGGCTGCCACCATGTTGGTTTTGAGGACCCCCCACCCTTACCACTCCAATCACTGTAAAAAGCACAATTCATTCACTTCTACCAATAAAACACATTTCACAGCTGTTACACTGTCCCCTGTCTTAAATTGTGAACAAAGTGGAGTATGGATGCAACTGGCAGAGAACAACTTTATTGTCAATTCTGTGCATGATGATTGTCCTGTGTGCCCAAATGGTGGCAAGGAGGGAAGGCATATATTTTCAGTCAGTACCATGCAGAAGTGAGCCATATATCGCCTATCATGACCAACCCCCCCATATGACAGAGCACACTGACAGTATTAGTTACTAACCCTAATGACAGCTGTAAAGAAATGGCTCCCTGTTGCAGTTACCCCCCACTTTTTGCCTGATACTGATGCTGACTTGACTGAGAAGTGTGCTGGGACCCTGCTAACCAGGCCCCAGCACCAGTGTTCTTTCACCTAAAAATGTACCATTGTTTCCACAATTGGCACAACCCTGGCACCTAGGTAAGTCCCTTGTAACTGGTACCCCTGGTACCAAGGGCCCTGATGCCAGGGAAGGTCTCTAAGGGCTGCAGCATGTCTTATGCCACCCTAGGGACCCCTCACTCAGCACAGACACACTGCTTGCCAGCTTGTGTGTGCTGATGGGGAGAAAATGACTAAGTCGACATGGCACTCCCCTCAGGGTGCCATGCCAACCTCCCACTGCCTGTGGCATAGGTAAGTCACCCCTCTAGTAGGCCTTACAGCCCTAAGGCAGGGTGCACTATACCACAGGTGAGGGCATATGTGCATGAGCACTATGCCCCTACAGTGTCTAAGCAAAACCTTAGACATTGTAAGTGCAGGGTAGCCATAAGAGTATATGGGCTGGGAGTCTGTCAAAAACGAACTCCACAGCTCCATAATGGCTACACTGAATACTGGGAAGTTTAGTATCAAACTTCTCAGAATAATAAACCCACACTGATGCCAGTGTTGGATTTATTAAAAAATGCACACAGAGGGCATCTTAGAGATACCCCCTGTATTTTACCCAATTGTTCAGTGCAGGACTGACTGGTCTGTGCCAGCCTGCTGCTGAGAGACGAGTGTCTGACCTCATGCGGTGAGAGCCTTTGTGCTCTCTGAGGACAGAAACAAAGCCTGCTCTGGGTGGAGGTGCTTCACACCTCCCCCCTGCAGGAACTGTAACACCTATCAGTGAGCTTCAAAGGCTCAAGCTTCGTGTTACAATGCCCCAGGGCACTCCAGCTAGTGGAGATGCCCGCCTCCTGGACCCAGCCCCCACTTTTGGCGGCAAGTCCAGGAGAGATAATGAGAAAAACAAGGAGGAGTCACTGGCCAGTCAGGACAGCCCCTAAGGTGTCCTGAGCTGAGGTGACTCTGACTTTTAGAAATCCTCCATCTTGCAGATGGAGGATTCCCCCAATAGGATTAGGGATGTGACCCCCTCCCCTTGGGAGGAGGCACAAAGAGGGTGTACCCACCCTCAGGGCTAGTAGCCATTGGCTACTAACCCCCCAGACCTAAACACGCCCTTAAATTTAGTATTTAAGGGCTCTCCCTGAACCTAGAAACTAGATTCCTGCAAACTACAAGAAGAAGGACTGCCCAGCTGAAAACCCCTGCAGAGGAAGACCAGAAGACGACAACTGCCTTGGCTCCAGAAACTCACCGGCCTGTCTCCTGCCTTCCAAAGATCCTGCTCCAGCGACGCCTTCCAAAGGGACCAGCGACCTCGACATCCTCTGAGGACTGCCCCTGCTTCGAAAAGACAAGAAACTCCCGAGGACAGCGGACCTGCTCCAAGAAAGGCTGCAACTTTGTTTCCAGCAGCCTTGAAAGAACCCTGCAAGCTCCCCGCAAGAAGCGTGAGACTTGCAACACTGTACCCGGCGACCCCGACTCGGCTGGTGGAGATCCAACACCTCAGGAGGGACCCCAGGACTACTCTGATACTGTGAGTACAAAAACCTGTCCCCCCTGAGCCCCCACAGCGCCGCCTGCAGAGGGAATCCCGAGGCTTCCCCTGACCGCGACTCTCTGAAACCTAAGTCCCGACGCCTGGAATAGACCCTGCACCCGCAGCCCCCAGGACCTGAAGGACTGAACTTTCACTGGAGAAGTGACCCCCAGGAGTCCCTCTCCCTTGCCCAGGTGGAGGTTTCCCCGAGGAACCCCCCCCTTGCCTGCCTGCAGCGCTGAAGAGATCCCGTGATCTCTCATTGACTAACATTGCGAACCCGACGCTTGTTTCTACACTGCACCCGGACGCCCCCGCGCCGCTGAGGGTGAAATTTCTGTGTGGGCTTGTGTCCCCCCCGGTGCCCTACAAAACCCCCCTGGTCTGCCCTCCGAAGACGCGGGTACTTACCTGCAAGCAGACCGGAACCGGGGCACCCCCGTCTCTCCATTCTAGCCTATGCGTTTTGGGCACCGCTTTGAACTCTGCACCTGACCGGCCCTGAGCTACTGGTGTGGTGACTTTGGGGTTGCTCTGAACCCCCAACGGTGGGCTACCTTGGACCAAGAACTGAACCCTGTAAGTGTCTTACTTACCTGGTAAAACTAACAAAAACTTACCTCCCCCAGGAACTGTGAAAATTGCACTGTGTCCACTTTTGAAATAGCTATTTGTGAATAACTTGAAAAGTATACATGCAATTGAAATGATTCAAAGTTCCTAATGTACTTACCTACAATACCTTTCAAACAAGATATTACATGTTAAATTTGAACCTGTGGTTCTTAAAATAAACTAAGAAAAGTTATTTTTCTATAACAAAACCTATTGGCTGGATTTGTCTCTGAGTGTGTGTACCTCATTTATTGTCTATGTGTATGTACAACAAATGCTTAACACTACTCCTTGGATAAGCCTACTGCTCGACCACACTACCACAAAATAGAGCATTAGTATTATCTCTTTTTACCACTATTTTACCTCTAAGGGGAACCCTTGGACTCTGTGTATGCTATTCCTTACTTTGAAATAGCACATACAGAGCCAACTTCCTACATTGGTGGATCAGCGGTGGGGTACAAGACTTTGCATTTGCTGGACTACTCAGCCAATACCTGATCACACGACAAATTCCAAAATTGTCATTAGAAATTGATTTTTTGCAATTTGAAAAGTTTTCTAAATTCTTTAAAGTCCTGCTAGGGCCTTGTGTTAGTCCCTGTTAGCATTGCTTTTAGAGTTTAAAGTTTGGTAAAAGTTTGAATTAGATTCTAGAACCAGTTTTAGTTTCTTAAAAAGTATTCCAACTTTTAGAAGCATAATGTCTAGTACAGATGTGAATGTGGTGGAACTCGACACCACACCTTACCTCCATCTTAAGATGAGGGAGCTAAGGTCACTCTGTAAAATAAAGAAAATAACAATGGGCCCCAGACCTTCCAAACTACAGCTCCAGGAGCTGTTGGCAGAGTTTGCAAAGGACAAACCCTCTGAGGATGGCAACACAGAGGATGAAGATAGTGACTTGGAGGAAAATTCCCCCCTACCAGTCCTATTTAGGGAGAACAGGGCCTCTCAAGCCCTGTCTCCAAACATAATAGTCAGAGATGCTGTTCCCCTCACAGGAGGGACCAACAACTCTGAAATCACTGAGGATAACTCCAGTGAAGAGGACATCCAGTTAGCCAGGATGGCCAAAAGATTGGCTTTGGAAAGACAGATCCTAGCCATAGAAAGGGAAAGACAAGAGATGGGCCTAGGACCCATCAATGGTGGCAGCAACATAAATAGGGTCAGAGATTCTCCTGACATGTTGAAAATCCCTAAAGGGATTGTAAAAAAATATGAAGATGGTGATGACATCACCAAATGGTTCACAGCTTTTGAGAGGGCTTGTGTAACCAGAAAAGTGAACAAATCTCACTGGGGTGCTCTCCTTTGGGAAATGTTCACAGGAAAGTGTAGGGATAGACTCCTCACACTCTCTGGAAAAGATGCAGAATCTTATGACCTCATGAAGGGTACCCTGATTGAGGGCTTTGGATTCTCCACTGAGGAGTATAGGATTAGATTCAGGGGGGCTCAAAAATCCTCGAGCCAGACCTGGGTTGATTATGTTGACTACTCAGTGAAAACACTGGATGGTTGGGTAACTGGAAATGAAGTGTATGACTATGTTGGGCTTTATAATTTGTTTATGAAAGAACACATTTTAAGTAACTGCTTCAATGAAAAGTTGCATCAGTATCTGGTAGACCTAGGTCCAATTTCTCCCCAAGAATTGGGAAAGAAGGCAGACCACTGGGTCAAGACTAGGGTAACCAAAACTTCCACTGGGGGTGACCAAAAGAAAGGGGTTACAAAGCCTCCCCAGGAGAAAGTGGGTGACACTAGAAACAAAGAAAAAGAGTCCCCTGTAGGCCCCCAAAAACCAGACCAGGTGGGTGGGCCCAGAGACACAACCCAAAACAAAGGTGGGTACCAGGGTAAGAGCTGGGATGCCAGTAAGGCATGGTGCCATAACTGTAAACAGACAGGGCACCACACCAAGGACACTTCTTGTCCCAAAAACAAACCCCCTAGCAAAATCCCAGGGGTGACCAGTGTAGCCATTGGGGATGACTCCTCAGATGAGGAGGTCTTCATAGCCTTCAACTGGAAAAAGGGCCCAACAGGTGAGTTGGAGATTCCAGAGGGAAGTAGACACTTCCACCACCTACTGGTGAATGGAATCCCAGCCACTGCCCTGAGAGACACTTGTGCCAGTCACACTATTGTGCATGACAGGCTGGTGTTCTCAAACCAGTACATCCCAGGTGAGACTGCCAGAGTAAGAGTTAGCCCAGACAGGGTCACTTGTAGGCCAGTGGCTTTTGTGCCCATAGAAGTGGGTGGAACTTTTAGCTGGAGAAGGGTGGTAGTCAGTACAGACCTCCCCCTTGATTGTCTCCTTGGAAATGACTACCCAGAGGTTAGTCAGAGCCCAAGAGAGGAACTGGTCCAGTGCCAGTCCTCTCCCAAGGATTCTGGAGTGCCTGCCTCTGCAGTAAATGCAAGTAGGCCCCAGAAGAAAAAGAAAAGGAAACAGAGTAGGAAAGGTGGACAACCTTTAGCCAAGGTTCCAGCAAGCCAAGGAGATTCTGCTCCAGTAGGGGAGAACTCCAAAAGTGGCTCTGATAAAGTCCAACCTGACCCACAAGAAGTCCTGGCTAGTCAGGCAACTGTTAAGCCTGAGTGGGTGGCTCCTCAGCTAACAGAAGAAAGAGTGGAAGAAGGGTGTTTACTACGAGATGTGGTAACCCCCCACTCTAATACAGCAGACAGGCACCCTGAACCCAAAGAAGCCTGTAACTTAGCCCCTTCCCTTGTAGGTGAAGAGCTAAAGGTGTGGTTCTGGGCACTGATAGCTGTCAGTGGCCTCTGCTGGGTGTCAGCCTTTATGGCTGCACTATCCTTGGCATGGTGGTCTGACCCCATGCCAAATAGCAAGTTAGGCCCCCTGACCCTGTTGGTCATGGTGGGGTTACTCCAGCTCTGGGTAACCTCTTTGGGTAAGCTAGGGGTGACCCTGGCTAAGATAAGATTAGCAGAGGTGGATACCTCTAACCCCAAAATAGAGAGAATGGGTGAAGACATTAAAAGCACAGACAAGAGGCAGTTCAGATTAGGTCCTATCACTGTGGAAGTGGGTCAGTTCCCCAGAGGGAATGACCTGGACAGGAGGATGTAAGGCAGAGTAGGCCCTGCAACAAACCAGCCTATTTCCTCTACTCTTCCTCGCCTGACAGACTAGGAAGACTCTCCCAGCTTTGGCTGAGTCTCCTGGCCTGTGGGCTGGGGGGAGCTTGTGTAAAGAAATGGCTCCCTGTTGCAGTTACCCCCCACTTTTTGCCTGATACTGATGCTGACTTGACTGAGAAGTGTGCTGGGACCCTGCTAACCAGGCCCCAGCACCAGTGTTCTTTCACCTAAAAATGTACCATTGTTTCCACAATTGGCACAACCCTGGCACCTAGGTAAGTCCCTTGTAACTGGTACCCCTGGTACCAAGGGCCCTGATGCCAGGGAAGGTCTCTAAGGGCTGCAGCATGTCTTATGCCACCCTAGGGACCCCTCACTCAGCACAGACACACTGCTTGCCAGCTTGTGTGTGCTGATGGGGAGAAAATGACTAAGTCGACATGGCACTCCCCTCAGGGTGCCATGCCAACCTCCCACTGCCTGTGGCATAGGTAAGTCACCCCTCTAGTAGGCCTTACAGCCCTAAGGCAGGGTGCACTATACCACAGGTGAGGGCATATGTGCATGAGCACTATGCCCCTACAGTGTCTAAGCAAAACCTTAGACATTGTAAGTGCAGGGTAGCCATAAGAGTATATGGGCTGGGAGTCTGTCAAAAACGAACTCCACAGCTCCATAATGGCTACACTGAATACTGGGAAGTTTAGTATCAAACTTCTCAGAATAATAAACCCACACTGATGCCAGTGTTGGATTTATTAAAAAATGCACACAGAGGGCATCTTAGAGATACCCCCTGTATTTTACCCAACTGTTCAGTGCAGGACTGACTGGTCTGTGCCAGCCTGCTGCTGAGAGACGAGTGTCTGACCTCATGCGGTGAGAGCCTTTGTGCTCTCTGAGGACAGAAACAAAGCCTGCTCTGGGTGGAGGTGCTTCACACCTCCCCCCTGCAGGAACTGTAACACCTAGCAGTGAGCTTCAAAGGCTCAAGCTTCGTGTTACAATGCCCCAGGGCACTCCAGCTAGTGGAGATGCCCGCCTCCTGGACCCAGCCCCCACTTTTGGCGGCAAGTCCAGGAGAGATAATGAGAAAAACAAGGAGGAGTCACTGGCCAGTCAGGACAGCCCCTAAGGTGTCCTGAGCTGAGGTGACTCTGACTTTTAGAAATCCTCCATCTTGCAGATGGAGGATTCCCCCAATAGGATTAGGGATGTGACCCCCTCCCCTTGGGAGGAGGCACAAAGAGGGTGTACCCACCCTCAGGGCTAGTAGCCATTGGCTACTAACCCCCCAGACCTAAACACGCCCTTAAATTTAGTATTTAAGGGCTCTCCCTGAACCTAGAAACTAGATTCCTGCAAACTACAAGAAGAAGGACTGCCCAGCTGAAAACCCCTGCAGAGGAAGACCAGAAGACGACAACTGCCTTGGCTCCAGAAACTCACCGGCCTGTCTTCTGCCTTCCAAAGATCCTGCTCCAGCGACGCCTTCCAAAGGGACCAGCGACCTCGACATCCTCTGAGGACTGCCCCTGCTTCGAAAAGACAAGAAACTCCCGAGGACAGCGGATCTGCTCCAAGAAAGGCTGCAACTTTGTTTCCAGCAGCCTTGAAAGAACCCTGCAAGCTCCCCGCAAGAAGCGTGAGACTTGCAACACTGCACCCGGCGACCCCGACTCGGCTGGTGGAGATCCAACACCTCAGGAGGGACCCCAGGACTACTCTGATACTGTGAGTACAAAAACCTGTCCCCCCTGAGCCCCCACAGCGCCGCCTGCAGAGGGAATCCCGAGGCTTCCCCTGACCGCGACTCTCTGAAACCTAAGTCCCGACGCCTGGAATAGACCCTGCACCCGCAGCCCCCAGGACCTGAAGGACTGAACTTTCACTGGAGAAGTGACCCCCAGGAGTCCCTCTCCCTTGCCCAGGTGGAGGTTTCCCCGAGGAACCCCCCCCTTGCCTGCCTGCAGCGCTGAAGAGATCCCGTGATCTCTCATTGACTAACATTGCGAACCCGACGCTTGTTTCTACACTGCACCCGGCCGCCCCCGCGCCGCTGAGGGTGAAATTTCTGTGTGGGCTTGTGTCCCCCCCGGTGCCCTACAAAACCCCCCTGGTCTGCCCTCCGAAGACGCGGGTACTTACCTGCAAGCAGACCGGAACCGGGGCACCCCCGTCTCTCCATTCTAGCCTATGCGTTTTGGGCACCGCTTTGAACTCTGCACCTGACCGGCCCTGAGCTACTGGTGTGGTGACTTTGGGGTTGCTCTGAACCCCCAACGGTGGGCTACCTTGGACCAAGAACTGAACCCTGTAAGTGTCTTACTTACCTGGTAAAACTAACATAAACTTACCTCCCCCAGGAACTGTGAAAATTGCACTGTGTCCACTTTTGAAATAGCTATTTGTGAATAACTTGAAAAGTATACATGCAATTGAAATGATTCAAAGTTCCTAATGTACTTACCTACAATACCTTTCAAACAAGATATTACATGTTAAATTTGAACCTGTGGTTCTTAAAATAAACTAAGAAAAGATATTTTTCTATAACAAAACCTATTGGCTGGATTTGTCTCTGAGTGTGTGTACCTCATTTATTGTCTATGTGTATGTACAACAAATGCTTAACACTACTCCTTGGATAAGCCTACTGCTCGACCACACTACCACAAAATAGAGCATTAGTATTATCTCTTTTTACCACTATTTTACCTCTAAGGGGAACCCTTGGACTCTGTGCATGCTATTCCTTACTTTGAAATAGCACATACAGAGCCAACTTCCTACAACAGCCTTAAGTCCCACACAGTTATTGGAAGTAGAGTTGTATCAGTTGGTTCCTGGAATTGACCTCTTCCCCTTCCTCATCCTCACCATCACTCTCCTCACCTCTCTGAGGTAGATGATCAGGACCTATAGCACCCTCCACCTCCAAGAGGGGGATACAATGTCTCACCGTCACGTTGTGCAGCATGCAGCATGCCACCACTATTCTACACACCTTATCAGGCCCATAGGCCAGTGAACCCCCAGAGATATGTAGACACTGGAATCTAGCCTTCAGGAGACCTATAGTTCGCTCTATTACCCTCCTAGTACATCAATGGGCCTCATTGTAATTCCTCTCTGCATCTGTCCTGGGATTCCTCACTGGTGTCAGGAGCCAATGCAAGTTTGGATGGCCAGAATCACCTACAAAATGATGCAATACAGACTCGTCATTTTTATGTCCCTTAGTCAGACAGGCTGGCATTTTGCAATGTGTCAGTTAGTGACAGACAAACTTACCTATGATCCACCCTCTGTCCTCTTGTAGTTGTTCCATCTTCTGTGGAACACTACTGTTCCTCAACACAAAGGAATCATGGACTGAACCTGGAAACATGGTATTCACATGGGAAATGTACTGGTCTGCAGTACATACCAATTGGATGTTCATGGAGTGAAAGTTCTTCCTGTTTCTGTACACCTGTTCACTCACTCTTAGGGGGATGATAACTATGTGTGTGCCATCCATGGGGAATGTTGGCAAAGGCATCGAAGTCAGACTTGATGGCAGGAAGGTCAGTACTTTGGGAAAACCTCACATAGGATTGCAGATGTTGTACAAATGCATTCAGAAATCTTGTCAGTACCTGGCTGAACATTGGCTGTGAAAAACCAGCACCCATGCCCACTGTCACTTGAAATGAGCCAGTGGCCAGGAAATGGAGTGCGGAGAGCACCTGCACTCCAGTTGGAATGGCATGCTGATTACGATATCCCGGAGTTAGTGCAGGATCCAGTAATGCACAAAGGTCCTGAATAGTTGCACGTGTGAGTCTGTAATTGATTATGATCTGACACTCCACCATGGTCCCCATATCCACAAGTGATCTGTACACCGATGGTGCCCTTCCTCGCCACAAGGGTCGGTACCTACGAGGGGTTACGAAAAGGAGTGATGAAAACACATACATAGGCACACTTGCCATCATTTGTGCACAGCATTGTTCATTGCGGTGTCTCTACAATAACTGCTACCTGATAGATATACATGTACATCACAATGAGAGAACAGAGTATTTCATGTGTGCTACAATACTGAATGGACAGAGGCCTAGATGTTTTTTTTGTGGCTAGTAGGGCCTACATTGTGAATATTAATTAATTGTAGATGCGTAGGTAAAGGCAAAATGTCTGCCCACTGTTGTTCTGCCCTTTCGTTGTGGAAATGACCTCATACCGCTAGCGGTTGACGTCACAGAGTAAGGCGGTGTTTACCGATGTTCGCACCCTCATTGGTTAACATGGATGCCAATGAGGAATCCTGGTGTATCATGATCGCAGCCGGCAATGAAAGGTGAACACCGCCGTGGAACGTACAAGCGTTTGTCATCGTTTGAGCACTTGACTCCCTGATCTTGTGCGGACAGGTACTCCACTCTGTGTACTGCGGTGGACTGCCTCTGGCTATGGATGTGCCACGTGTTGCAGGGGAAAGGGACCCAGCCTTCACCCAGGAAGAACTGGAGAAGCTAGTGGATGGGATCCTGCCCCTGTACGCAAAACTGTATGGACGGCCAGAGGTACAGGTGAGTCTGGGTTTCGGGGTCACTGTGTGTGTAATGGATGGTGATGATTGCACATATGGCATGCTGCAGGAACTGTCCTGTATGTCTGAGAGTACTGTCCGTCCCATAGTGGACGATTAGCCAACTGTTCCTATTGTGCAAGTGCCTGACCTCTGTGTTACATTTCTGTGTCGCCCTTTTAGGTCAGCACCCACCAGAAGAGGGCACATTGGCATGCCCTTGCCAAGGAGGTCCCGACATAGAGGGTCTACCACCGGCGGAGCACCCACTGTCGAAAGAGGTGGGAGGACCTGCAGCGCTGGGCGCGAAAGATCAGTGAAGCCCAGCTGGGGAACTCCTCCCAACGTGGAAGGGGTGCCTGTCGGGCACTGACCCCCCTCATGCGACGGATCCTGGCGGTTGCGTACCCAGACCTGGATGGGCACTTGAAGGCTGAACAGCAGTCACAAGGGGGTGAGTACTCATTGACCATACTTCAGTCTGGAAGGATGTCTGTGTGTGCAATAGGGCTCATGCTGCTTAGAGGCAGGGAATTTGACTGCTGTCCATCTACTGTATGTTCCCCAAAGGGTGTAGGGGTGTCTCTGTCAGGTTTCACCTACTTCTGCTTCGTAAGCATTTCAGGGGATGGGTGTAGAGCAGTATTCTGCTCAGTAGTCAGGGACATGGCCATGGGCATAGTAAACGGTGCTGCCTATTGGGTGTGTTTTCTGGGTGAGTGTATGTCTGACCATTATGTACCTGCATTCAGCTATTTACAACTGTCTCTCCTGTTTTGTCTCCCCATCCCTGTCCTCTTGTGTTGGTTTGGTACAGCATCAACATCAGGCGAGGGAGCTGAGGCATCGGCACATGGGGAGGCAGCGGCCCACGGATCCTCCGAGGCAGAGACAACCGACACCCAGGGGACCAGTGGGTGTGAGAGCGAGTGTACTTCCACGGGAGAGACTACTTCCACAGGAGGTAGTGACTGTAAGATCTCCTCTGATGGGAGTCCCCTGGGGGTGTCGGACCCTAGTGCACACACCACTACTGTTACATCTTCCGCCACCCCCATTCCATCACCGCCCTCTCTTCTGCTCCCCACCGAGCTGCCCGTTCCTGCCCACCCAGAAAGGTAGGCGTCTCCTTCGCCCCTGGCACCTCATCCCCTGCCTCAGTCAGCCCTGCTGCCCTCACAGAAGAGGCTATTGACCTCCTGAGAACCATCTCTGTAGGGCAGACAACCATTGTCAATGCCATCCAGGGGCTAGCATCAGAGGTGCAGCAGACAAATGCCTATCTAGATGGCATTCAGGGTGCAGTGTCTGCCCTACAGAGATCTTTTCAGGCTCTGGCCTCCTCTTGGACGGCACCCAGTTTCCCTGGCCATTCTGTCCCCCCTCCAACCTCTTCTACCCCTTCCAGCACCCCACTCCCTTCACCTGTCCAAAGCACACATTCAGACACTCTGACAAGCACATCAACACACAAGAAGCACACTTCAAAACACAAGCACCACACATCCCACCACAAGCATTCACACAGCCAACAGACACCTGCACACACAACAATGTCCACTTCCCCCAGTGTGCCCACCTCTTACCGCCTCCCTGTCTGTTCCCTCTACATCCACACCCTCATGCACTGCACCTTCACTCACTGTTACTGCTCCTCTTCCTGCACTCACAATAGCAGACAGCCATACATGCACCCCATACACCACACCTGCACTCACCACCTCTACTGTAGTTGACACATGGAGCACACTCACCAGGCTTGCAGACACCCACACAACATACATCCACACTAGCTGTCTGTCTTCTCCCACCCATCAGACATCCACCACAGCATACTGAGCAGTCACCTGCACCCACTACACACATCCCTGCACCACATACATCCACTCCCTCTGCCTCCACTCCCACGCCCTCATCCACGCCTACCCCAACTGCTCCAAAGAAACTTTTCCTCTCCCATGCTGACCTCTTCCAACCCACTGGCCCACCCCGTCTTGTCCCCAAACGTGCTCACCTCCTTGCCCTTTCCGCTCCTTCCACATACCAGCCCACCCCTGTCTGCCCTTCACCTTCCTGTGCCCCTTCCCCAGATAAGAAAAAGGCCCGGACAGAGCCTAGGCCATCCAGCTCCACCAAAGCCAAACAGCCCCCACCCCCTTCAAAGGAGAAGCCCACTTCCCTCCACCTTCCCAAAGAAAGTCAAAGGCCCCTGCCGGAAATCTCCACCACCCCCTTCCGTGAGGTGCCTGGATGCCCACATGGTGCCCTATTATGTGGGGTACCAAGCACTTGTGGGAGTCAGGTTGGGCCCGTTGTGGCCCATGACAATTGTCAATATATGGACTGGCCATTGGCCCTGTTTGGACTGTTTGGCTCTGTGAGCTTGTGATTAAAGTTTCTGTGTGGCCTGTGTTTGGGCTGCACGCCGTTAAACCCTGGTCATTTGTTTCACTTTTTTATGGGTGTGGTCAAGTTGGATTAGGCTTGTGTCGGGTAAGTACCTCTTGCTGTGGGGGTGTATGACTTGTGCTGCTGTGAAGGTTTGGGGGGTGTTGCAGGTTGGGTGGAGTGGGTGGGTATGTAACTGTGCCCTTTCCTCCCTTGTTTTGTAGGTTGCAGTACTTACCGTTGTCGTCTTCGTCGGCGGTCTCGGTCGTGCAGGTATATGGCAAGGAGCAGGGCTGGCCTGATCTGCAGCTCTCTATCCATGGCTGCCACAGCGCGTTCTGTGGAACTCCGGTGCTTAGTTCATTATACAGTATTTGGTTCATTTCCGCCTGGCTTTGTGTGGCAGTAGTTCCCGCCCAGGAACTGGCGGCGAATGGTGGTTCATAATTTGATGGGCAGGTTGGGCCTTTCCGACGGCCTGTGGGCGGACTCTGCCGTCATTGTCGGCACTCCTCTCCTGGCGGTGGGTGGTTCACGGGATGCATGTGTTTTATTTGGATCATTATTTGGCGGTCCAGACCGCTCCTCTGTTGGTGGTTTCTACCGCCAGCGGAGCGGAAAGGACTACCATGTTCATAATGAGGGCCTAAGTTTGTGTTGTGTCTTGTTCTTATAGATTGGACTTCTTTTACTTTTAGGTTTGGGAGGTATATAGTATCCTGCTAAATAAACATGCCCTTCTGCACGTATTAGTTAGTCAGCCACTCCCTGAGGGCTTGACCTTACACCCACACCCACCCAACACAGGCATTCACGGGTCAGGTGACCCTACCAATAATTAAGCCCGAGTGCACGTGCTTGTGGGAAGTTTACTGCGCAATAAATACGACTCAGTGTGGTACTTTTTCAAGCATGATGGTCTAGGTCCCACGACACGACAATCATTAAGGTGTTCCAACATAAGAAACATTTTACAGTCATATCATAAAGGCAGGGGATAAGATAACACGTGGCTACTTCCGCTTTCATACACAGAGCACACGCAGAGAGAAGTGCTTCGAATACCAGGAGACTATCAGGTCCGGGAACATATGGGCGGCTTCAGTCAAGGCGGGATACAAAGTAAACAGGAAAGATTGTTTTTCATTTCTCATGAGTGAAAACTTTGGCAGCACATAATTATTTTAAAAATGCATCACGCTCAGGTATGTGGCTTCGCGTTGTATTTATCTTTTCCCCACATAAAATCTTTCAAAGACTCCTGAATTTGATGGAAATATGGTGCTGACCTTTTTGTTGATGTTAGTCAACACGATGACGTCCGGTACCCTACTATGTCATTAGGACCAACACAATATTATCTAGCATAGTCTGTCTGGGGTTCAAAGTCGAAAATCAGTTAATGTTCACTGTGGCTCATGAGAATTTACTGTGTTTATAGGAGCGGGGGAGAGCAAGGGGGAGGTCAGGTTTGCCACATCCCACCCAACCCCATGATGTCTCAGACAGCTCCTGAAGGTTCAATCATACCACTTTCCCTCTATATAGCCATGGGTTGCAAACAGCCTAAAGACCATAGGTAAAATGTGCCATGGCGTTCATTTTGTTTAACCCAAACACGATCAAACAAATTATGACCCAGTCTCTTCACTGGTACCTGTGTGTACTGCAGACATGTACATGAACTGACCCAAGAACCAGTTGGTATTGCTTGTAGCTTTGACCTTGCATGACGAATTTTAATGAAACTTTCAAAAGACCTATTTTTTGCATTTATATTTGACCTTGGAAAGATTTATGAAGATTGTTCAAAGGGGGAGTTAAAGGTGGTTTCAAATGTGCATTTTAATTGATTTTCTAAGCAAAGTTTTTGATAAGAGAGAATACAAAAAAATGGTATCTGAGTACCACATGCATGCAATACTGGTAAAGGGGCATTGGTTATGGGAGGGGCCTGAAAGGAAAGCCCTGAGCCCAGTACATGCAAAGCTTGGACACATGGGACCCTACAATAGATAGGGCGAACTTTTCCTGTTTGTGCCATGGCGCACCTTATAGCAGGTGCGCTGGGTGCAAACAGGGAAAGTGTGCCTTATTAGGAAGAATGTGCTGCTCTCAGGGCAGCAGCAAACTCACAATGCCCCCATGGCAGCGCATTCAAGAGAAATACGAAATAGTTGTTTAAAAACTGCTCCTTGTTTCTTGGTGCAGGCGGCAACCCTCCTGCATTTTCATGAGGGACAGAGATACCCTTGCAGGTGGGTGTAGCAAGTCACTGCACTCGCCAAAGGGATATCTGGGGGGTCCATTGGACACCCTTTTGTCACCCCTCCCCCCCCCACAGAGGGCTGCCTTTAGGAGGCGCACTGAAAGTGTGCCTCCTAAAGGCTTGTTTGCCTCTGCACCAATGTCGGTAATACGGCACGAGCGCAAAGGCAAAGGGATTCCCTCATTTGCAAGGGACCACGCTCCAATGAAAATGAGGGAACATCCTCTCTCAATAGCACTGGCACTACAAATGTGCCAAAGCTATCTGTATTACTGATGGGGCTGCACAAGCATCTGTGGCCCCTTCTGTAATACCAGAGTGCCCAGGGCCCCCACAAAACAGGCACAAAGGCCTGTTGTGCCCCCAGGGCACTTCTGTAATACAGCCCATGGTGTGCACATGAAGCTTGGTACAGGGCATGGAGAACCACTGATAGTGATAAACTGGGCTTATCACATGCTGCGCTTTGCCACAAGGGATAGCTAGTGGGGGTTGTATCCAGTACGTGCTGGGCAGTGTATAAACACACGAGACACGGGGCAGTACAGTTGGATCAAGCTGACTGGTAGCAGCACGAGGCCAGAGACCAAGTCCAGTGCTTAGCCCTCAAAACCATCTGGACATGGCCAAGTGTAATGACACGTATGGTACTGAGTGCAAGGAACTGGGCACAGACCTTGGCTGAAGGCAACCTCCAGTGGCTGGTGCCCATTGGGGCCCTAATTTGATGTGTTCAGGAGGCAATGGGAGCGGGGGACTGTGATGTACGTATGGCCAAAGGCCCCCACACTACTCCCACTAGAAACTCATTGTGGATAGAGTGCAGGGTGAAGGGTAGTGAGTGTAGGATGGCTGGTTGCGGGGCATAGCCAATCTCAGTGCAGGGCTTGAACTTTGGTTGTTCACGTTTTTGCTCCTACTGATGCTTTAGTAATTACTATTACTATTCACTATACACCACTCTGACTAAGGGGGTTTCAATGAAAGCAGTTTATGTGCTCATAGATAGCTTTGATGCTAGTGACCTCAAATGACAATGGTCCTTGGCCACTTGTGAATCAACAGCAGACCCCTGGAGTAGGCAAAACGGAAAATCCTACCCTTTTCCTCTGCGTAACTAACCTGGATGTAACTAAACAGGTGAGAACATATATTCATAGTCACATGAAATGAAGGCAGAGGTCGCGTTGGTTGAAGTTTACAGAGTGTGGCTTTAAATAGGTATGGTCAATCATTTCAAACTGTGGCAATACCAAACGTCTGAAGAGGCGAGTTCCTCAGTTTAGCAAAAGAATAGAAAGCAGACATAGAATAGAAGGCATAACATTTAGGCACAACCTTTATTTTCCAATGTATTTAAATGAATCTGCAATATATAACATACCAAATTGTGCTGGGTATCAAAATGTTTTGAAAGTATGATTCATTGCGTTGTGTGGCGGAATGTGATAGAGAGCGTCTGAGTAAAAAACTATAACTTTCCATGGAGGCAGTGTTCAAGCCCACACAGGTTTCTGTGAGAATTCAGAGCAGGCAACTCATGATAAGTTTCATTTTGAGATCGGCAGGTCAAGAATTTATTTCCGCTAGCAGAAAAAGCCTCCCAAGTTATACACAAAGGAAATGGCATAGGGGGGTTGAAAGAAAAGTGTGCAAGGTCCTCCATGTCCCTCACCCACCACGTACTTGTCAATGCTTTCTCATCTCAGGCCACAAGGAGATCAGAATTCAATGATGACCACGTTACCAAAGCAGCAAAGGCTTCCGCGCATTCTGTAAATTTTACTACCCTTCTTACCTTCAGCCTTTTTTCCCTATACACTGAGGAAGTCATTTTCCCACTCACTTTAACACTGCTTCTAATATGGTCTTTCCATAACCCACATCTGTCACAATGACTATTAGAGTGGATTTAGGGGCAGCGATACACATGGGTGGTTCGTCCATAGAAGCATCAGGGCATTGCCCCCCTGACCTCCCCACTACAACTCACTACACACACGCAGTACACATTTTCACTCTCATGCTTTTCACTCTCACCTGTTTAGGGGGTGGGACATGACAGAGGGCTCTCTCCAGGCGTCACACTAGCTGTTCAGGCTGTGTTAACTGAACTGCGCATGTCAGACTGGCCGGTGTTTTCACTGTGGCCAGCCTGACATGCTCAGTTCAGGCTTCTGCAATCAACAGCTAGAAGGCAGCTGAGAAGCAGAAGCACAGCCCCATAGGTGTCCGATGGAAGGCTGAGTTTTTTTGCTCCAGCCAATCCTAGCACTGCTGTCATGCTGTTTAGCATTGTAAGTAGCAAGAGAGCAATGCTTGGATTGACTTGATGCTTTTGTCCAGCAAGCAGTGTGAGGCAGGAAGAACCTTGTGTGTGTTAGCAGCCGAACGTGTGCTGCAGAAGATCTTCATGAGAGGTACGTTTGTTTTTAATTTCAAGGTTTGAAAATAATGTATGTGCCCAGCTATTATCTACGCACCTAAATCTGCCTATCATGATTAACCCTTTGCTTGGGTCTGCAGCTGTCCAGCGCCATGGTGCTCGTGAGCATCGGATGACTCCCGCATGACCAAGCACAAGGCACTGGAAATACCTCTGGTGTGGGCACCAGAGGGATTTCCTTTTAATACTTTCAGCCTTAGTTGCTGGGGAAGAGATTCCCCAGCAACCAAGGCTGAAGATATCCCCACTCTGTAGTGATGATTGGCACGCTGTGCGCTCCAACATCATTACAGGGAAAACAAAAGTAAAATAAGCCAATCAACTCTTTTGCTTTCATTGTCTTCATTGCTCAGGGGCATATTTCAGCCTCATGACCACCGATTTCAATGGGAGAGGTACGTACCTCTGGAGAGGGGAGAATCTCCCCTTTCCAAAGGTATCATTCCTTAGTGGCTCCCTGCATGAGGGCAATCCCCAAGACCACCTTGGGCAAGGGCTTTTGCTCCCCCTTAATCTTTTTTTATTAATTCAGTCTTTCTGCACCCTGAGGAAATTCGATTTTTAATACGATCGTATCGACCCGCCATTTTGTGGCCCGCCGCCATTTTATGTTGCCTTCACTCAGGCAGCACAGCGAACGAAGTCCATTCTGCCTTTTCTGCTTATTCTGCAACATGGTGTTCAAAACAGCCTTCTGCCTCTATCTTTACAAGGCTGGTATTAAGGTCTGACCGAGTACACTAATCCCTGTCTGGTTTTCTAATCCTTGTTTCAACTATCTGTAGGCTCACACTATTCTCCGCCGATCTTATCTTATCGTCTGGCCTTCGCTGTCCTTTGCTAGTATTCTCTCATTTCACAACTGTCTTCCAAACGCACACAAACTTATCACACCACATGCAACTTCGTTGTGGATCGGTTAATGAATTAGTTCAAGGGAGGGGTGACAAACACAGCTGGAGGGAAGGCAACCTTAAGTCACTTGATACTTTGTTCTGTCTTGTTTTCCGACATTTCTATTGGCTCTGTTCTATCTTTACATTATTCTTACTGGCTCCTTTCTATGTGTTCTGGGAGTGTATGTAGTTAATAAATGGTTTTTATACGGTATATAAGATTGTGCGCCACAAAGTAAAGTGGCAGTCTCCTGAGAACATACCTTGTGTACTTCTTGGACAACTGTACTAGCTGCAGCTAATAAAATCTGATCTTTTACGCCTGACAGAGTGTCCCGTGTCTCTGTTAGTTGAGGCAGGTGAATCCAAGGAGATTTCAGGCGTACCCTGCGCCGCCAGGCCCATTAGGTTCTGGTTCTTCAACTGGCGCCCAACGTGGGGCGGCTTCAGCGGTACCGGTTCTGCCTGAAGGTCGTGAGGAACCCCGCAAGAAAATTCTGGAGGAATCGCGAGCCACGTCAAGCGACCCCTGTATGTCGAAGTGGTCCGAAGGTCTTTTTCAGCGCGGTTACTCCTTCCTGACGGCTACTGACGACTGCTGCCCTGACTGCCGCCCTGCCTTGGCCCTTTCTTTGATGATGTATGGTAAAGCGAGACGATAGACGGGCCTCTGTTGGTGTAAGAAGACATCCTTAGTTAAGTATTTGGTGGGTCGCGCCCACAAATTTTGGTCTTTGTTTTGTCCTTAGGTTCTTAGATTTGGCCATTGCAGTGGCCAAAGCCGAGGGGTAAGTGCATTTGTGCTGTGTAAACTGAAAGTTTTACCCCCGTGATGTTTGTGAACAGCCAGTAAAAATCGTGAGATGTCTGGTCTGACTAAGTTTGGAAAACTTTGTTGCTTTGGTTGTAATAGGGACTCCCAGCTTGAGGACTCCTGTCCGATTCCTTCGGTTGGAACTCCCACATATGAGCTCTATTCTAAACATGGTGTTGGTCCTATTGCCTTTAATAAGACATGGACCCGATATACAAAGAAAGATGGTGTTTTAAAATGGCCAGAAAATGGTAGTTTCGAAACTGATGTGCTAGATAATTTAGAAGCAACGTTATTTAAAAGAAAAGCCCGGCCGGCAATGTTTGACTCTTTTCGCCTTTGGCGTAAGGAAGCCAAACAGAGAGAAATTAAACAAGCGAAACGAGATAGGAAAACACAGGGAATGACGATTATACAGGCTGCTCAGCAATTCAAAGATGATGAAAAAGATAATGCAATGGAAATTTCAGACAGACAGCATCGAATGGCAATAGATAAATGCTATCCGACGTTGCCTATCTCTTCCCTTGATAAGAGAAAAGATTTTGAGGAAGATTCCTTAATGTCCCACTTATTGAAATTGCCTCCGCCCTATGTACAAGGTGCTAATGCACCCCCGATGTTACAGCCTGTTCAGCCGCCAGTTGTGCTTCCGCCTGCTCCAGCTTTTCCACAATTGCCTCCTCAAGTATTGCCTATGCCAGCTTTGCCTTTAACTCCTTTGCCTTCTGCTCCTTTGGCAATTCCTAATGCTCCTTTAGTTAATTCACCTAATACCTTGTCCCCTATCCTTATGTCAAATTCTCCATCTATGCGTAAGCGATTTGCAGATACTGTCTCTGGTCTCTTATCACCTTTCTTTGAAGCTTTAAATGTGTCTCCAGCTTTTTCTCGAAGACAGTCTCGTAGTCAATTCCCAGACTCCGAAGAGCGAGAAAAATTGGACTCACTTGCTTGTAGATGGATCAAGAAGGGTCCCCAATATAGTACGTCTGATATTATGTCCACCTTTTTGCAATGGAATGCACCTACGCAGAGATATGTTTTTAAAGTTATGTGCGATACTCTCGCTAAAGAATGGGAGGATATGAATTTGGGTTCGGTCCCACAGGATCTGTTAGATGTTCAGGCTGACTTTGACAAAGGACTTATTGTGGGTCCTAAGGTTGAAAACGCTGTCAGAACACTTATTTCTTTCAGATCCCTATTGTTCTCACAGACTTTTCCTGATTCTGATCCTTCAGTTAGGACAGCACTGAAAAACTATCCCATGAGAGAGGTTTCTCCAATATGGAAGGAAGAAGTTGCAGCAGCAGGTGCTAATCCAGCTATTCCTGCGCATTTTCAGCGCATATGGATACATGTCCCCTGGAAAAGGTCTGAAGTTTTAGCACTTAAACAGTCACTACCAGATTCACGCAAAAATCCTGCTGGTTACTATAAAGAGTTGTCGCAAACAGTTGATGCATGTACTATGAATCTAGCAGATATTGACATGTTGATGGGAAATGTAGTTCCACAGACAATATGGGCTAAAATTCGTAGAGAGGATCACGCTCAAGAATTAGGCGGCGATTGGAACGCTATTATTGCCGCAGATAGAGGTCAAGTAGGTGGTGCAAAGCCCGACGCTTTGATCTCGGAACTCCCTGGTAGGATTATTACATTAATGAAAACAATGATGCCTGCTTTGAGAGTTAATTGGGATAAACTAGCAGCATGTAAACAAAAGAAAGATGAAAGTGTTTCCGATTTCTTTACCCGATTCGAGGAGACATTCATTGATCACAGTGGTCAAGATATGGCTACAGAAGGGGGACAGCGATTATTTGTGGATAAGTTCGTATATAACTTGCTTCCTGAACTATCACACAAGCTAAAAGACTCCGAGAGTTCATGGGCAGTTTCTTCTTCCGCCCAGATATTGGCTACTGCACAATATTATGAAAATAGAGACAAAGAAGAAAGGGAAAAACAAGAGAAAAAGACGAAAGAATTAAAAACTAAAGTTCTCTTGCAACAGGCTTATCCTCCTCGTTATGTTCAGCCTCAGTTTCAACAGCCTCCGCAGTTTCAGAGGTTGTATCAAAAGCCTGAACCATTCATTCCAAGACCTTTGCTAGGTCCCAATCAATGTGCTTATTGTAGGGAGGAAGGTCATTTTAAGAACAGTTGTCCGGCATTGTTGCAGCGTAATGGAGCAACATCTGCTTCACGAGGTCGTGGTGGTCTTCAGTCAGCAAATAGAGGTAGAGGTCGAGGTGTGTTAACCCAAGGGCAGCGTTCTTTTGTTCCTCCAAATTCCGGAAATTACTTTGATCAGCAAAATGTTAGGTCTACACAGTATTACAGTGAGGATCAGTATATTGAAGGAGGGAATGAAAGTCTTCATTTTGAATAGGACAGCCATGGACAAAGTAAGGGGGTTACGTCAATTCCAGTGGATCAGAATGGACCTTATGTTAATGTCACTACAATGGGTGTTTCAGAGCCATTTCTTTTAGATACTGGTGCCATGAGAAGCTCTATCATTCATTCTAAACTCCCTGGCGCACCTTTGTCTGGCTTAACGAATGTATCTGTAGGATTTTCTGGCGCCCCTGTTCGCAATCCAGTTTCTTGCCCTTTGCCTGTTTCAATAGGCCCTTATGATTTAGAAGCTCCGCTTCTTCTGACGAATGGTTGTGGTGAAAATCTGTTGGGTTTAGATCTATTAAAAAGAATGCATGCTACGATATATTGTTCACCTTCTGGTGTATACCTCACTCTAGGACAGAAAATGACTAGTCCAATGTACTTATCAAAAGATCAATTCCCACCTGAATTGCTTTCTCTTCCCGAAACGCTTTGGGCTACGGGTCCGAATGACGTTGGTTGTCTTGAGATCCCACCTTATGTTGTTACTCTTAAGCCCAATGCTGAAATGCCACGTATTCCGCAATACAGAATCTCTACTGAAGGTGAGAAAGCACTTCTGGAAATTGTCCATGATTTGATTCAGAAGGGTGTGGTTGAGGAAACGAGAGGAAATACATGTAACAGTCCTGTTCTTCCGGTTCTTAAACGCACTGATCCTTCTCAGCCTCCTGTTTATCGTTTTGTAATTGATCTTCGGGAGGTAAACAAGATTGTCGTACCGCAGTTTCCTGTAGTCCCAGATATCACTGCTCTGTTGACGATGATACCTTCTACAGCGACTTGGTTTTCAGTTGTTGATTTAAAGAATGCTTTCTTTAGTATTCCCATCGCCGAAGAGAGTAGAGATATTTTTGGTTTTTCCCTCGGAGGCCGAAGCTTCCGGTTTAAACGCGCACCTCAAGGTTATTGTGAAAGTCCCTCTGTTTACAGTCAAGCTCTAAAATGTCATCTTGATGCCTTTTCCTTACCGTCCGGTGCCGCTCTCATTCAGTACATGGATGACTTATTAGTTGCCGCTGATTCAGAGGAGATTTGCAAAAACTTGACCGTTGCACTGTTGCGTCATTTGTTTGATCTGAATCACAAGGTTTCTCCTTCTAAATTACAATATGTCTGTCGCGAGGTGACTTATTTGGGTCATCTCTTGTCAAAGGAGGGACGACGATTGACCCCCGAACGAATTCAGGCAATTGCACAAATGTCAGTGCCATCCACACAAAGAGAGGTACGTGCCTTTTTGGGCATTACTTCTTATTGTAGACAGTGGATTCCGAGTTTCTCTTTATTGGCTAAACCGCTGTTGGCGCTAACTTTAAAAGATACGCCTCAGCCTCTTCCGTGGACTGACGAGTGTCAGAAGAGTTTTACTGATTTGCGTATTGCTTTGTGTTCTGCTCCTGTATTGGGTACTCCTGATTACAGTAAGCCCTTTACGCTCTATGTCCACGAAAGAGAGGGTTGTGCATTGTCAGTCTTAACACAGCGTTTTGGAGATCAACAGCGACCATGCGCATATTTCTCAGCTACGTTAGATCCAGTAGCTAAAGCATTGCCTAGTTGTCTTAAGGCGACAGCGGCAGCAGCAATTTCTATTCGACAATCTGCTGGAGTAGTGCTAGATAATACTCTCATTGTTATGGTGCCACATGCAGTGGATATTTTACTAAATAGGACAAAAACGCAGCATCTTACGAGTGCTCGGTTGTCCGGATATGAGCTGACGCTTTTGGCTAGTCACATACACATCAAACGATGTAATACCCTGAATCCAGCTACTTTGTTGCCTCTTCCAGAAGAGAGAGATGTCTCTGAACAGCATGATTGTTTTCTCCGTACTGAAGAAGAGACTAAGGGTAGAATTGACCTAAAAGACACGCCATTAGTGAATCCAGATGGAACACTATGGGTAGATGGTTCTTGTTTCAAGCTCCCGAATGGAGATACAGTTTCAGCCTACGCTATTACTACTTTGCATACGATTGTGGAGACAGCACGCATTAGACATAATTCAGCTCAGGCAGCTGAATTGATAGCCTTAACTAGAGCGTGTGTGTTATCCAAAGGAAAAAGAGTAAACGTGTACACTGATAGCCAATACGCTTTTGGTGTAGCGTTTAACTTTGGGCGTTTATGGAAGGAAAGAGGATTCTTTACTTCCCATGGTACTAAGATACAACATAGTCAATTAGTGACTGAACTTCTTGAGTCACTTACAATGCCTACTCAGATAGCGATCGTGAAGTGTAGTGCACACAAAAAGATTGTGGACAATGTTGGTCGAGGAAATGCATTTGCAGATGAGGTAGCGAAAAAGACAGCCAGAGACAACACAAGTCGAATGTATGTTGCAGGTCCCGCAAACTGCGTAAGAGAAAAGGGAATGTGTGAAGATACAGTAGAGAGTGTGAAATCAATTCAAGGAGAGGCTACGGAGAATGAGTTGAGAAAGTGGAAGGAAAGTACAGGAATGTTAGATGAGATGGGATGTTGGGTTGAATTATCAGAACATCAACGTTGGCTGTTACCAGATGCTTATGTACTACCTGTAGTTACTATGGCACATGGTCCAGCTCACCTAAGTGCAAAAGGAATATGTAAACTTCTGGCTCCAGTGTGGCAAAATGAGGGGATCCCAAAGTGTGCAAATAATGTAGTAAAACATTGTATTGTTTGCTTGATGTACAATCCGGGAAAGGGAACCCCAACTCCAGCAGGTCATTTTGCTCCTCCAACATATCCATTTGAGGTGTTGCAGATCGATTATATTCACATGGAACGATGCAACAACCTCAAATATGTTCTGGTGGTAGTATGTGCTTTTTCTAGATGGGTAGAAGCCTACCCTCTGAAGGACAATACTGCTTTATCAACTGCCAAAATACTTTTGAAAGAATTCTTCCCTAGGTTTGGTTTGCCGCGCATTGTCTGGAGTGACAATGGGAGCGAATTTGTGGGTCAAGTCATGCAAAAAGTTTGTGCAGGTCTTGGCATAAAACAGAAGTTCCACGCGGCGAATCACCCACAGTCGGCTGGTTTAGTAGAATGCTACAATGGAACCTTGAAGCTTAAAATTGCTAAGGTGCAAGCTAGCACAGGACTTAATTGGCCTGATGCTTTACCATTGGCTCTTCTGTCCACCAGAACAGCAGTACACTCTCGTTTGGGGCTTAGCCCTTACGAAGTGATATTTGGTCGCCCAGCTAATGTATGGGGAGTTCCTCGCCCTAAGAAATACTCAGACTTGCCATACCCGATGTTGATTGACTACTTGCATGACCTTACAACTAAATTGCGTGTTCTTCATCAACAGGTTCAGAGTGCTCTACCAGAGGCTTCCACAGACCCAGGTCATTCCATCCGACCAGGTGACTGGGTCTGCACGAAAAATTTCCAACGACAGAGAAATTTGGAGCCCAGATGGAGAGAGCCACGCCTGGTTCTTTTGACCACAAGAACAGCAGTTAAAGTCGAAGGAAAGAAAAACTGGGTGCATGCCGTGCACTGCAAGAAAGTGCCTTTGCCCTTGCCTTTCGATCATTTGGTCCGTAGAGGCATCAGTGACTCTGAAAGTGAGAAAGTTCCGCAATTTGTACCATTCAGTGATGCGCGTCTAATTGGAACACTTTCTGAGAAAGAGGACGACGACATCCTTCAAGAAGCAATACCATCGCATCGTCGCTTGAACACGACAAATCCAGGAACATTGTTTCAAAACCAGACTGCCTCTGGACAGGAACGCTATAATTTGAGACCAAGACCAAAGAACTTGTAAATTTCTCTCCTATGTAGTACTCTATCCCGGTTGCAGGGTCACGGTAGGAGTCTTAGTTACGACCTGAGTAAGTGGCAATAGGCCTGCAGGACCTCACAGTGTCATAGGACGGTAGATAATCGTGACTACAGTGATTGAGGAAGATTGCCGTGAGCATCCACTTAGAAAGATGGAGGCTACATTAGATAAAAGAGAAAGTAAAAATGTAAAGAATAATTGTAAAGAAATATGTAGTCGTTGTAGTATTGCTCTATGCGTCATTATATTGTCGTGTATTCTTTTGGCATCTGTAAACTGGATCATTATTACTCTGCAGCAAAAAGTTGTCTCTTCTCCTACCTCTACATCTTCTTCTACTATCTCTCCGCACCTATTTCACACTCTTCCCCAGCATGAACTCATCAGAAGAACTGAATACTTTAACAATTCTTTCGTCCAGTTGTTACATCAACATCAGTTAGTGATCAATACAACTGACTGTTGGGTGTGTGGACTCATACCACATACGGTAGAAAAAGGAATGCCATATTTAGTTCTTCCATTCTCCTATGAAGGTTCCGCTTGGGCTTATTTTGTCATTTTCAATAATGCATATCAAAGTAAAATTAAACAACCTGTCAGTTCACATAGTGTTGGTTCAGATTTCAGTCATAGTTTATTGATAAAAGGAATGGTAGCTATGGCTAAAATCATGGAAAAAAAGTGAAGCTTCCATAGATGAAAGAAAAGCATATACTAATTGGAACATAACTAATTACATTTCCAGCCTCAATGATAAGATTGAGCAAGGAAAATCTCCTCCGATACGGGTCATACCCCAACAAGGAAATTTCTGTCTGCAAATAAATGGTAGAACTCCAAACACCGGACAAAGAGAAAGTTTATGTTCCCATACATATGTTTATTCAGCCCTGAATCCACTGCCGTTAGTACCATCTCAAGGTACATACTTCGTTTGCCACGATAGGGCTTATACATGGTTGCCAGCTGATTTCTCTGGTACTTGTTATATAGCCTTTCTTCTTCCCCCTACATACACCGCTCCTGCGAACCATCATAAAAATAGATATGGCAGAGGGATTGTGGATTCGAAAGACACAGCAGGACAAGAGGGAGGAGATTTCCTCAAAGGATTTCTTCCCTTCTGGGGTCCAATGGCCAACAGCAGAAATATAAGGCAATTGGTTCGTGTCGTAGAAACCACGATAGACATCACTGTAGGAGCTTTAAGTAACATTACAGCTGAACTACAGGCTGATCGTCTTATGACCTTGCAGAACCGTGTTGCCTTAGACTTTGTTCTTGCGGACCGTGGTGGAGTATGCAAATTGATCGGATCAAGTTGCTGTATTTTCATACCTAATGACGCTCCGACAGTATACCAAGCTATCTCTAAGTTACACATAATCTCCGAATCGATTCATCAGGACGAAGGAGATTGGTCCTTTTCAGAGTGGTTTTGGGGATTACTGTCCAAATGGGGTTGGAAGGTATTGACATTCTTTGGAGTAATGTTAGCTTTTATATTCTCTTGTTGTCTTTGTATGCACTGCGGTCCTGCCATCTGCAACCTATGTGCTACTGCATGTATTCCCAAACCCAAGTCACAAAGAGCAGAGAATATCAAAATGATGGTACAGCAACAGCTTGATGACCTCATGGCCATAAACATCGACTCAGATTAACATGAGTTTGTGTATCTTGCCTGAGTTCTGGCAAAAGGAGGGTCTGAGGAAATTCGATTTTTAATACGATCGTATCGACCCGCCATTTTGTGGCCCGCCGCCATTTTATGTTGCCTTCACTCAGGCAGCACAGCGAACGAAGTCCATTCTGCCTTTTCTGCTTATTCTGCAACATGGTGTTCAAAACAGCCTTCTGCCTCTATCTTTACAAGGCTGGTATTAAGGTCTGACCGAGTACACTAATCCCTGTCTGGTTTTCTAATCCTTGTTTCAACTATCTGTAGGCTCACACTATTCTCCGCCGATCTTATCTTATCGTCTGGCCTTCGCTGTCCTTTGCTAGTATTCTCTCATTTCACAACTGTCTTCCAAACGCACACAAACTTATCACACCACATGCAACTTCGTTGTGGATCGGTTAATGAATTAGTTCAAGGGAGGGGTGACAAACACAGCTGGAGGGAAGGCAACCTTAAGTCACTTGATACTTTGTTCTGTCTTGTTTTCCGACATTTCTATTGGCTCTGTTCTATCTTTACATTATTCTTACTGGCTCCTTTCTATGTGTTCTGGGAGTGTATGTAGTTAATAAATGGTTTTTATACGGTATATAAGATTGTGCGCCACAAAGTAAAGTGGCAGTCTCCTGAGAACATACCTTGTGTACTTCTTGGACAACTGTACTAGCTGCAGCTAATAAAATCTGATCTTTTACGCCTGACAGAGTGTCCCGTGTCTCTGTTAGTTGAGGCAGGTGAATCCAAGGAGATTTCAGGCGTACCCTGCGCCGCCAGGCCCATTAGGTTCTGGTTCTTCAACCCCCAGTGGCAAATTAGAGCAATATCCCCATATCTGTCCCCCCGGCAGGGCAGAAATCCCACTAGCCACCAGGGACAATTCTTTTTATTTTAGAAAGGGTGGCAGGGCTGCCCAGAATCGGCACAGCAAAGCCTCCACCTCCTCAAAAACAGGCACAGACTCCCCCCCCCCCCCCGGGGGCAGAAAGCCCACTAGGTACCAGGGATTCATTTTTTTAAAGAGGGGTGGCGGCTGCCAACCATGGCCATGCCCTCTCTCCACATTAATGGGGACCAAAGTCTTTCTGCCCCCCTCCCCGGGGGCAGATAGGGTAATTACCCCAAATCTGCCCCTCAGGAGGGGAAAGAAAGCCCAGTAGACACAGGGAATACTATTATTTTAAAAATAGAGGAGTGAGGGAGGTAATTCCCCCTATCAGTCCCCTAGATGGGGGGGGGGCAGACAGCCCATTAGATGCCAGGGAATTAAGAAAAAATAGGGGTGGGGGCTGGGTACCACCATGGGCATGGTTATGCCCCCATCAAAACTAAAGGGGGCAACAGTCTTTTAGCCCCACCCCGAAGACTAGAGCATCTCATCCCAATGGCAAGCAAGAGGACATTTGACTCTTTTGGGTGATCATTTTACATATGGGCCAGGAGAGCTTGGCTAATGTCCAATTTTGTCCCACTTGCAATGGTGAGCGGCTGCACTTTTTGGATTTGGGTATGCTGCCACCAGGAAAAACCTACCAGACTCAGACACTACTGAAAACTAAAGATCTGGGGGAGTCCAGGGTGGTGTGCTTCACCTGTGCCCTACACCATTCTCTTACCCACAATGCCCTGCAAACCTCCAATTTTGCCTGAAATCACACATTTACCCTATATTTATGTGACGGAAACTTCCGGAATCCGCAGGAATCCACAAAATTCCTACCACCCAGCACTGTCCCATCTGTACTAATAAAAACTCTGCGTGGGTGTCCAAAGCAGAATCAGCCTTAAAACATATGGAAAAAACTCTGCATTTTTGGACCAGCTTTATTTCCCCCTCAATTTCTACACATTTTTGGCCCTTCCCTGTCGCAGGCACTTGACCCAACTACACAAGTGAGGTATCACTTTTATTGGGAGACCAACAGGAACACTTGGTGGTAGGAAATATGTGCCACCCCCTCAGAATCCAGAACTTTTCATCAAAGAAATATGAGGAAAATATGTTGTTTTAGATAATTTTGAGGTTTGCAAGGGATTCCGAGTAACAGAACCTAGAGAGAGCCACACAAGTCACCCCATCCTAGATTCTCGTGGGAGTCTAGTTTTCAGAAATGTACAGGCTTGGTAGGTTTCCCTAGGTGCCAGCTGAGCTAGGGCACAAAATCCACACCTAGGTACATGGCAAAAAAGGGCCAGTTTTGGGTGGGAAACGTTGTGTTTTGGGCCATTTCCTGATGCAGACACTACACCTACCCACACAAGTGAGGTACTATTTTTATCAGGAGACTTGGAGGAATACTCGGTGGATGGGGGTTTGTGGCTTCCCTCAGATCCCAGAACTTTACATCACAGAAATGTGACGTAGATATGTTTTTTAGGCAAATTTTGAAGTTTGCAAGGGATTCTGGTTAAGAGAACCTGGTGGGAGCCATGCAAGTCACCCCCATCCTGGATTCTCCTGGGTGTCTAGTTTTCAGAAATGTACAGGCTTGGTAGGTTTCCCTAGGTGCCAGCTGAGCTAGGGCACAAAATCCACACCTAGGTACATGGCAAAAAAGGGCCAGTTTTGGGTGGGTTTTTAAAAATGTACAGCTTTTCCAGGTTTCCCTGGGTGCTGGCTGAGCAGAGACCCAAAATCCACAGCTAGGAACATTGCAAAAAAAAAGGATAGGTTTTTAGTGGGAAAATGTGTAAAGATTAGGCAAAAGCTCCCCTACTAGAGAGAATAACTGTAATGAAAAACAATAACAGTATGATTTAATCCAATCCCTCCCTCCCTCGGGCAGTGGCCCCTATCCTCTACTGTGCACACATGAGGCTGGTGTAACCCGTCCCAATCCCCCATTCCCCTGTTAAGAATACTCAATGGTGATGAAGATTAAGTAGTGTAGATACTATGTAGGACTTGTGGCCCTGCTCGTCCCAAACTCTGTGTATGGAGTCCGGCGAGGCTCAGCGTTCGGAGGTTCTCAGACTTCTCCTTCCCAAATCTATATTAACACCCAATATCTTGGTACTTCCATGAATGTGTAGTTACTGGTAACATCGCTCAGTAAACATCCGTAAGTGCGTATCAAGCCAAATTTGTTTCTCCCCCCCCTTCATTTGGTCCATGGTTGTCTGGTATCCCATGTCCACTTGGCTGATCCTGTGCCGACCATGTGCAGTCAGCCTAGGGAAGCGTTCTCCTCTGCAGACTCTGGGAGTTGGCTCAGTGGAGTATAAGTGTTCTGTAGGTTGATTGTGACTCTCTCTGACTGTAGTGTTCCATCTTTGGCCACCACAATGCGATCTGTTGAGAGGGATTGAGGAGTATCCCGTTTTTGTGAGGGTGTCCTTTGTTGGTTGCTAGTCCTTTGGTTGTTTTTACATTGGGGATCTCATCATTTGCAGAATCGTTCTTTGCCATCTAGGCCGATCAAGTCCATCCAATCAGCTGCTTCCTGAGGGGTTTCTAAAAATGTAGCTTTGCCTTTATATTGTACTCCCAAACTCTCTCTTTTTTCCTTTGACCATTAGAAACTTTAGTCTGAGTTCCTGGACCCTCTTGGTATAGTCCGGGAAGATCTGTATGGTTGTGCCTTCATATCCAGGGGGCCATCTGTCCGGACATATTGAAGGATGTGGTCTCTGTCTTGGTGCTTAAACAACTGCACAATCATGGCATGCGGTGGGGCCCCTGGGTTCGGTTCAGGGCCCAGAGACCTATGAGCCCATTCCAGCAAGAAAATTTAGACAGTTTTATTGAAGGCATCGCCCATTGAATTCATTCCTCCATGAAGAGTTCTGCAAAGAATCCCACTGCGCATTCCAGAAATCCCAGCAAGCGGAGTTTATTACATCTGGAGCGACCCTCTGTGTCCTCCAGACAGTCCTCCATTTGTGTTGTAGTATGTTGAAGGTTCACCAGTTTGGATTGTAGTTCTTCAATGGTGGTCTTGTGCATGACAAGGTCTCCTTCTGTGGCAGTTACCCTGCCTACTACATTTCGGAGATCAAGGCTCAGGTGGTTAATGTCTATGGCCCTCAAGTCCATTTTGGTTTCAAGGGCTTCTTGCCTACAATGGATGGCTGCTAGAATTTCAGATGCGATGTGTGCAACTTCGTGGCCCTTCAGTGGGGTGATGTCTGTTGACGGCACAGCACTAGGGTCCCGTCCTGACACTGTACACTGCATGATAGTATTGGCCTGTGAGCCCCTCGCAGCCTTGTCCTTCACCATCTTTGCACCAAAAATGAGGCACCAGTTACCGTGGCAGGACTCTGTGCCCAGGGCCAATAAGAGGAGTGTTACCAGTCCCAGATGTCAAAGGCAGCCTGGAGTTCTTTCCAGATTATCTCCGTGGGATATTGTATTCAATCTGAGGTTTGAGGAGACCATTTAGGTTTGAGGCAGCAATGCTTTTGGGGGGCCGCAACGGATGGTGTAATATTATGGTCGAAGGGCTACAGAGGAGGTGAGAATTTGTAGTCAGGGAGGGAAGCTGAAACCACAAGAGTACATAGATAGTCTTAAGACTCTCCCTTTTGGCAGGCAGTGTCCCCCATGAGTCAATATTTTCAAAGTCTCAGAGGGGGAAATATTTCGTTCCCGAAGACCTTTATTGGTGCATTGGGGATTATGTATATAGTAGGAGCCTGGTCTTAGGCCATCTCTCCCCTCCGTGTGGTTAGTATCCATTTTTTTTTTGCCAATCCGAACTCTCACCCCTGTACCTCAGGGACTTGCTAGACCCCCCTTCTCAACAGCACCACCTGGCCGCTGACCCGGGTTGAGGCCACCGCGATTCCGTACACAGACGGAAGGCTCCTCCCTGTAGGCCATCCCCTGCCAGCCCTGTCGGCGTCCATCCACAGCAACGCCTCAGGCCCTACGGTTCTTTCATTCCCCAATGTCGCCAAGCAGCTCTGATCTCTGCAGCGCTGACCTGCCGGAGCCAGCCGCTGGTAGGTCTTGTGTGGGGTAGTTGCCGTTATCTTTTTCCATGGATCATATCTTTGGGTCTCAGGCTGCGTGGCCTCGCTCTATGTGTCTCAGCTCCTCAGTTAATCTGGTGGTTGTTGCGCCACAGCTGCCATTAACAGGATTGGGTTGTTGTCCCATTCATTTACAGTGCCTATTGCATCCAGATTACTGTTTGGGTAGTCTGGATAGTGATAGGATGACATTCCAGGGCACAGAGCTCTGTCAAGATGCGTCTACACGGCCATCTTGATTAGCCACACCCCAATATAGAGAATTTTATTGGACACAGGATGGTGTCCTGTCGTGGAGAGCCATAAAACTCTATCTGAAAACCTTGAACAGTCTGCAGGACCCATGCATCCATTTTGGGAGACATGCTCTTGTGGGAAAATTGAGCCAGCGAGCAACCTACCCTTAGGCCCTCACTATGACATCAACAGTATAAACAGCCTACTGCCGTGGCGAAAGTCGCCAAAAGACCGTTGCTGCGGCTACCAGCCGTCCGTCGTATTATGACCACAGCTGGATTTCCACCACAAGAATGGTGGAAATCCGGCTGTGGCCATGCTGGCGGAGAGCGGTAAGGTGGCGCTGCTGCCACCAGCAACGCCACGCCAGTAGACCGCCGCGGTGTTCTGCTGGTGGGTGCTGCTGGCGGTAGCAGCACCCTGTCCCGTCTCCTGCCAGTGGACACCCTAACTACAGGTAAGTCAGATCTTCGACAAGGGAGGAGAGTGGGGGGTGTTGTTTGTGTGGGGGGTGAATGTGTGTGCCTGGATGCGGGGGGTGTTGCGTGTCAAAAGCGTGTGTGCATGTATGGAGGTGTGAGTGCATGTATGTTGTGTTATGTGAATGCGTGTCTGCGTGTATGTGTGAAAGTGTGTACGGATGTGTGTGTGAATGGATGTATGCATGCGTGGAAGCATGTTGGAATGGGTGTATGTATGCCTCTGTATGTGTGTGTGAAGGGGGGCGTGAATGAAGGGGGGGTGGGGGGATATGGAGAGGAGGGGTGGGAAGGAGGAAATGGAGTGGATGGTGGGAGACCCCTATCAGTGACAGGGAAGGAATTTCTTGTCACTGATATGGCCTACCGCCATGGTTTTTTGGTGTTACGAATGCCATGAAAACCATGGCGGTAGGCGGGGTCATAATCCCGCAGGGGGAACAATGACGGCCGCCGGGTTGGAAATGGATATCTCCAGCCCGGCCGCTGTTATCGCCATGGCGGCCAGAGTGGTACATTGGCGGGTTGGCTTCACCCAACCCGCCAATTTCATAATATGGTGGTAAGTACAGCCAGACTGCATGCCCACAAACCCACTAACAGGCCCACATCCCTCCCCCTGTGCACAGCCACCTACCCCTGCAAGGAATCACAAAGGGACTACACCACCCACGAGGCACCCCCACATCCAAAGCAAAATGCAATGCAAACCTCACAAAGGCACCCTGCATGGCCCCAAAGTGTGAAAACCTGCACAAAACAGCCCAGTCCTGTGCACCCCATCTGATCATGCAATTGTAACAGACATGTCCATTCCCCCCAACAGGCACCACCACCCTTGCCACCCTGACGGACAGGACAAGGAGTGACAGTGCCCCACAGGGAGAAAGAGGCACGTCCCAGGACACTGGGGATGGAACCCTGGACATTGACGATCACCCTGGCCCCTCACACAGTCCTGGACTGTCATCATCCAGCAGCCCCACCCAGGACACCACTGAAACCCCTACCACTCAGCCAACAACATCAGCCCAGGTCAATCGTCCCCACACCTGTGTATACAGGTCACAGACTGGTGGAACACATGGACAGAGGCCACAGTCACCCCCTACCAATAGGCAGGAAGACGATGGCCCCAGTACAAGTGGTACCTCCAGACCTGTGCAGGGGACACAGGCACAGGGGGCAAGGCCCAGTGGGAGGGCATCACTGACCCAGGGGGAGGCCACACGATTGATGCTGCAGCCCATGACATGATCTCTGTGGTCCTGGGAGCATATCACCATACCCAGGACAGACTGGCCCAGATAGTATCCACCCTGGAGCAGAGTCAAAGGATGCAGGTAGCACGCCACCAGGAGGCCGTGGAGCAGTGGAAACTACACAGTGCCACAATGGCCACCATAGCAGGTGCTTTTCTGCACCTTGTCCCAACACAGCCTGAGGCCCGCACAGACCAGGAAGCCCCAACTACAGGCCAAGCTACAGACCAGACAACAACAGCAGCAGCAGCAGCAACTGGACATGTTCCACCATCTCAGGACACACAGGAGACATGCATTTCAACCCGTACAGGCCAACACCAGGCACCCAAACGGTCCCTCAGGCCCAGATATGGGACAGGAACACCAACCAAGACCAAGGCCCCCTCAAAGAAGTGACTCTGTCAAGAACTGTCCTCCAAGTGTCCCAATGAACCAACAACCAAACCATGTGAAAACAACAACAAACACTGGAAAACATAGATGGACATACTACTGCTGCCAACAAATGCTGCAACCATGTTGCCATATTGTACAACCACCAGTAGCCCACTCCCATCACTGTAAACTGCACAATGTAATCCCTGCACCAAATAAGACACCAGTTCACATTTTACAATGTCCCCTATCATTATGTTTGAACAAAGTGAAGTATGGATGCAACTGTATTATAAATCATTTATTCTTATCTGAGTAGCAGGAATTGCACCACACACATAACATGTTGTTGTGCCTACAGATGTGTCGAACTATTATACTATAATGTTACCTGTCCTATGCAGACCATGTCACAGTGGCAATGACTATTGACCCAACATCCCCCTAGATGAAAAGGCACACTGACAGTATACTGCACAGACAGCAATCTCATTGATTAGTCCCACATAGTTACTGGAAGTAGAGTTGTATCAGTTGGGCCCTTGAATGTACATCTTCCCCCTCCTCATCATCACCATCACTCTCATCCCCTCTCTGAAGAAGCAGGTCTGGCTATACAGCACCCTCCTCGTCCAAGAGGGGGATAGAATTCCTCAAAGCCACGTTGTGCAGCATGCAGCATGCCACCACTATTCTACACTCCTTTTCAGGGCCATAGGCCAGGGAACCAGCAGAGATATATAGGCAACGAAACCTAGCCTTCAGGAGACATATTGTGCGCTCTATCACCCTCCTAGTACATCCATGGGCCTCATTGTAATTCCTCTCTGCCTCTGTTCCCGGATTCTGTGGAACAGAGGCAGAGAGGTGTCAGGAGCCAACGCATGTTGGGGTAGGTAGAATCACCTAAAAAAAGGGGGCAAAACAGGATTGTCAGTGACAACCCTCAGAGGCAGACAGCCTGGCTGTCTGCTAGGTGGCAATAAGTGTCAGAAACACCTACCTATGATCCATCCTTTGTCCCCTTGTTGTTGTTCCATCTTGTGTGGCACACTACTGTTCCTTAGCACAAAGGATTCATGGACTGATCCAGGGAACATGGCATTCACATGTGAGATGTACTGGTCTGCAGTACACACCAATTGAATGTTCATGGAATGAAAGTTCTTCCTGTTTCTGTACACCTGTTCACTGACTCTTGGGGGGATGATAACTATGTGGGTGCCATCGATGGCACCTATCACATGGGGTATGTTGGCAAAGGCATAGAAGTCCGACTTGATGCCAGGGAGGTCAGCACTTTGGGTAAACCTCACATAGGACTGCATGTGTCGTACAAATGCATTCAGGAATCTGGACATTATAATGCTAAACATTGGCTGTGAAAAACCTGCACCCATGCCCACTGTCACTTGAAAGGAGCCCATGGCCAGGAAATGGAGTGCAGAGAGCACCTGTACTTCAGTAGGGATGGCATGCTGATTCCAATTAGCCGGTCTCAGTGCTGGATCCAGTAATGCACAGAGTTCATGAATAGTAGCACCAGTGAGTCTGTAATTGATAATAATGTGATGCTCCACCATGGTCCGCAAATCAAGTGGTCTGTACACCGATGGGGCCCTCCCTCGCCACAAGGGTCTGTACCTAGGAGGAGTATAGAACACATGTGAGGAACAAACATACATCTGCACACATTGTTCCTTATTCAGCACTGCTGGCATGATTGTCGACGACACAAATGCTTAGTATTACAGCAACATGACCGCAATGATATCTCAGGACTGTTCAGGTGAGGTAATGTATATTGTTACATGCCTATGGGTGTTTAGGGGACAATAGGGCCTGCATGGTGCTGATGAGGGTTTTACAACTGTGTAGTTAAGGCCAAAATGTCTATCCCCTGTAATCCAGAAGTGTTGTGGTGGAAGTGACCTCATACCACTAACGGTTGACGTAATAGCGTAAGGCAGGGTTTACCGCCGTGCGCATATTCATTGGTTAACATGGTTGTCAATGGGCATTCTTAGCATATCATGATTGCCGCCGGCAGTGACGGTGCACACCGCCGTGGTGCGTACGCAAACTTGTCACCCCAACTTCACATGACTCCCGGATCTCGTGCATGCAGGTACTCCTCTGAGTGTACCGCTGTGTCCAGCCTCTGGTCATGGAAATGGCCTTCACCAACAAGGAATTGGAGAAGCTTGTGGACGGGGTCCTGCCCCTGTACGCCAAGCTCTACGGTCAGCCAGAGGTACAGGTGAGTAGGATGATTGGGGGACATGGATGTGTGTAATGGTGGTAGATGGCTGTATACATGTGTGCAAGTGTGACACTGTATAGTCCTGGGTTCCTGACATGCTGCATGTGTGTGTGTGTGCTGTTAGGCTTTTTGAAATGTCCATCCCGTAGTGGACGTATAGCCAGCTGTATATTATTGGACATTGTCTGACCTCAGTGTTACTTTTTCTATGTGTCCCTTATAGGTAAGCGCCCACCAGAAGAGGTGACTTTGGCATGCCATCGCCAGGGAGGTGGAGACCCTGGGGGTCTACAACTGGAGGAGCACCCACTGCAGGAAGCGGTGGGAGGTCCTGCGGCCCTGGGTGAGGAAGATCTGTGAGGCCCAGCTGGGGAAGTCCTCCCAATGAGGAAGGAGTGCTCATCGGGCACTGACACCCCCTTATGTGCCGCATTCTGGCGGTGGCGTACCCGGACCTGGATAGGCACTTGAAGGCTGCACAGCAGTCACAAGGGGGTGAGTACAAATACCATACTTTGGCTCCTTGATGGATGTGTGTGTGTGTACGGTCATATTTATGCTGTCTAGTGGCAGGGACTCTGACTGATGTCCATCTACATAATGGCCCCCGTGGGGAATAGGGGTGTAAGGGTCAAGTCTGCAGTACGTCAGGTCCTTCAGTGCTGTGGGGAATGGCTGTAGAGCAGGGTTCTGGCCACTAGTCAGGGGCATAGCCATGTGTACAGCGGTAGGTGCTGCCTGGTGGAATATTTTCAGGGTGGGTGTATGTGTGAACCAGTTATGTACCTTCATTCAGCTATTTACAAGTGTCACTCCTGTTTTGTCTCCCAATCCCTGTTCTCTTGTGTTGTCTGTGCACATCAGCATGATCTGGAGAGGAAGCTGAGGCACCGGCGAGTGGGGATGCAGTGGCCCACAGTTCCTCAGAGGCAGAGTCGTCCGACACCAAGGGGAGGTCCCTGGCGGTGGTGGACCCTAGTGGGCCCACCCCTTCTGTGTCATCTTCCGCCACCCCATACCATCACCGTCCTCCCATTTGCTCCCCACCGAGCTGCCCGTGCCCGCTCACCCAGAAGGGTGGGCATCTCCTTTGCTCCAGGCACCTCCTCCACTGCCCCAGTCAGCCCTGCTGCCATCACGGAGGAGGCTATTGACCTCCTGAGAACCATCTCTGTAGGGCAGACAACCATCATCAATGCCATCCAGGGGCTAGCATCAGAGGTGCAGCAGACCAATGCCTATCTGGATGGCATTCACTGTGCTGTGTCTGGCATACAGAGATCTTTTCAGGCTCTGGCCTCCTCTTTGACGGCAGCCAGTGTCCCTGGTCATTCGTCCCCCCTCCAACCACCTCTACCCCTTCCAGCACCCCACTCCCTTCACCCGTCCAAAGCACACATTCTGACATGCAGGCACACACCTCAACACACAAGAAGCACACTTCAAAACACAAGCACCACACCTCCCACCACAGGAATACACACAGCCAACAGACACATGCACACACACCAACATCCACTTCCCCCATTGTGTCCACCCCTTCCGCCTCCCTGTCTGTGCCCTCTACATGCACACCTACAGGCACTGCACCCTCATTCAGTGTTGCTGACCCTATTCTTGCAGTCACCACAATATCAAACATCCATTTATGCACCCCAGACACCACACCTGCACTCACCACAACGACTTTAGTTGACACATGCAGCACACTCACCGGACTTGCAGACACCCAGACAACATACATTTACACTGGCAGCCTATCTTGTCCCACTGTGTCCTCCCAAGACACTCAAACGCACCAAAACACCCACCCATCACACATCCACCACACCTCAGCATACTGTCCAGTCACCTGCACCCATGTCACGCACACCTACATCTCTTACAGCCACTCCCTCTACCTCCACTCCCACGCCTTCCTCCAGGTCCACCACAATTGCACCTAAGAAACTTATCCTATCCTGTGTAGACCGATTTGAACCCACTGGCCCACCGTGTCTAGTCCCTAAATGTGCCCACCTCCTTGCCCTGTCCACTCCTCCCACGTCACAGCCCGCCCCTGTCCACCCTTCCCATTCCCGTGCTACCTCCACTGTGAGGAAGAGACCCTGTGCTGGCCTAGGAACATCTGCCGCACCCAAGGCCAAGTCCGCTCCACTAGGTGCAAGCACAAACCCAAGCCCCCTCCACCTTCCAAACGTAAATCTAAGCCCCAGCCCCCCCCCCCAGTTCCCTGAGGTGCCTGGATGCCCCATTGTTGCCCCATGAGGTGGAGTACCGTTGCACTTATGGGAGTCAAGTTGGGGCCATTGTGGCCCAACGGACTACTTACTATGAACTGGCCATTGGCCTTATGTTGCACTTATATTGCTCATTGAGCAGAAAAAAAGTTAATGTGTGGCCTGTGTTGTTTATGGCACACTCTGGATTCGTGGTTTATCTTTTCATTATTTGGGGGTGTTGAGCACATGTGTGTACTTTGGGCAGGTTGGATTTGCCTTGTGTCGGGTAAGTACCTCTTGCTGTGGGGTGTATGGCTTGTGCTGCTGTGAAAGGTTGTGGGAGCGTTGCAGGGTGGGTGGAGTGGGTAGGTATGTAACTGTGCCCTTTCTTCCCTTTTTTAGTAGGTTGGGGTACTTACCTTCGTCAGTGATCTCGGTCGTGGAGGTATATGGCAAGGAGCAGGGCTGGAATGGTCTGCAACTCTCTATCCATGTCTGCTTCGGCGTGTTGTGTGAGCATCCAGTGAGTGTGTCCTTATATTTGGTTTGTTTCCGCCTGGCTTTGCGTGGCAGTGGTTCCCGCCCGGAACTGATGGCGGTCTAGTCCTTAATTATTTGATGAGCAGGCAGGGCCTTTCCGCCGGTCTGTGGGTGGGCTCTGCCGTCGTTGTCGGCACTCCTCTGCTGGCGGTAAGTGGTTTTCAGGATGCTTGTGTTTAAGTTGGTCCATTATTTGGCAGTTCGGACTGCACGTCTGTTGGCGGTTGTTACCGCCACCGCCGGCGTTGCGGTGTTTACCGCCATGTTCATAATGAGGGCCTAAGTCCCCAAAGCATAATCAAAGTGCCGTGCACATCCACCAAATACATACAGAGCTCCTGGGGGTGGGGTGGTAAAACACTTGTGGGTACTGCCCAGTCAGGCGTCACTAAATGGCTTCTACACAGGTATGCAGAGGTATACAGACCTCTTGGTGTGGGGCGTCAGTCTTCAGGCTATGGGGAAACAGGCAAGCAAAACTCCTGCAGCACACATGGTGTCCCGAATCAGAATTGGAGTCGACAGGCTCATCTCACGGGAGGAGATGGGACCGCACTGGCACGCATGAACAGTACCACCTAGGGGTCGGAGGGCCGCACCCCACACACAGCCCTGGACCTGCTAATGAATTAAAATATCACTGCGCAAGGAGAGTAGGAACACTCCTGCACCACCGCTATACGAGGGGGAAAAAACAAATAGCAAAACAATTGCAAATTACAATAACAAAGCAAGATAAACAGCATTAAAATACAATTAAACATGTGCCTAGCAGTAGAGAGGGGAGAAATACGTATCTGCAGCTGCTGAGCAGTGAAGAAAAGAGGCAACATGGACAGTGATGATGGACTTTGTTGAAACTGCCATTATTTGATTGGTTGTTTTTCTTTGTTCTAACCTCCCATGGACTTCTGGGAATGTTAGTTTTATAATGAGATGTTGATACGGCTGCTATGAATTTTTGTTAAAAGCGAAGTAAAGACTTAAAGCATAATCCTTGCCTCCGGTCCTGACATAGAATTAAAAAATGAATAAACAAATATATAAATGAAAGCTCCACCTTGTTGCTTGCACTCACTGGTACAAGTGCTTCCTAGACTGAGGCATCTATCTCAACATCCTGGTCGGAGATCACTGACTGAACCTGTTAGACTCGGTTCAATTCTGTGATGGATAATAATGCAATTCCTGGATGATGGCCACCTCCTCACTGGCTTCCATTTGTGAAAACAGTCTGATGAATAATTTGGACAGACACAACATTAGAAGAGCTGGGCAAAAACGCGGAGGACAGCGCTCCGATAATCAGATTTGCGGTCCGACCGTGTTATACAGAAACATTTCCTCCATATTTATGCTGACCACCGGGGTCATGATGACCCCCTTTATATAGTACCTGCATCACACAAATGAATTTACTCCAATATTTATATTTATCGTTTTATTCATGAATGTGCATGTACCATCCCAATATTTAACTAATTTTGTGTTTTTCTAAGGTTTATTGGCTAGGGTTCCTAATTATCTCAAGCACTTACTGCCAAAAAGAGTAGGGGGTTTCAGGAGTATAGAACAGAGCCTTGTACTTATTTCGTTGCCCGAAAATCAAGATTCACACTTAGATCTTTGAATAATTTATCAATTGTTTCGGTTCGCTTAACAAAAAAAACTTTCTTCCAGCTACTGTTATCCAATAGGTATATCTGGAATTGTTCAGTGTCAAGATGTTGATGTGTTATCGTTCTTAATTGCGTACATAACCAATCATTTATTTACATATGATTTCCATGTTGAATATCGCCTTCGCTTAGTAAATTGCATCTATAAAATACACAATCCAAAAAGGGAGCACCCTGTCTTACATTTCAGCTCGAATAGCCCCAAAGCATCATGATAAATGCAGTCATTAGAATTAATTCGAATAATATTTCAAAAAGTCTTTCACCATAAATGGGTGCAGCAAGTGCTGTAACGTTGTAGAAAGTTTTCCACCATAAGTTGGTGCGGCGAATGCGATATCTCCGGACACATGTTTCTGGCTTTTGGCCGTCATCAGCGGAGAGCAAAGTGTGGCAGACGGGGTTGCTTGAAATGCCGCCTAAACGTATTCTCAGGTTTTTGTACCACTCAGTAGGCGCACAGGTGCTTCACCAGAGCTTGTCAGCTCAAAGGCTCACGGGAGCCGTTAAATACACAATCCAAAAAGGGAGCACCCTGTCTTACATTTCAGCTCGAATAGCCTCAAAGCATCATGATAAATGCAGTCATTAGAATTAATTTGAATAATATTTCAAAAAGTATTTCACCATAAATGGGTGCAGCAAGTGCTGTAACCTTGTAGAAAGTTTTCCACCATAAGTTGGTGCGGCGAATGCCGTATCTCCGGACACGTGTTTCTGGCTTTCGGCCGTCATCAGCGGAGAGCAAAGTGTGGCAGAAAGGGTTGCTTGAAATGCCACCTAAACGTATTCTCAGGTTTTTGTACCACTCAGTAGGCGCACAGGTACTTCACCAGAGTTCGTCAGATCAAAGGCTCATGGGAGCCGTTAAATACACAATGCAAATAGGGAGCACCCTGTCTTACATTTCAGCTCGAATAGCCCCAAAGCATCATGATAAATGCAGTCATTAGAATGAATTCGAATAATATTTCAAAAAGTCTTTCACCATATTTGTGCATCTATAAAATACCAAACTAGGAGCACTATAACCAATTAAATATGTCTATTGATAATGTTCGTCTTAAGAATATGTATTCTCGAGAACAGTGAGCATCCTTATTTATCCCCATCACATAAATAATTCACAATTTTAGATAAGGGAGGACTACAGAGTACATCAAACAGGGCCATAAGGATGCAGGCTTTCATTTCTTACCCTGAAACAAGCATGGGTGGCTGCTCTCATACAGTTTCATCCCTCATCACCACTCCTGCACCTCGTAAGAGGTCTAATTAACATCTCATTTAAAAAGAGTTAAGCTGATTTTAATTAAATCAACCACAAATTTACATTTTATCTCCTTATGAATAGATAGCCAGCCCTGCCCTTAGGAAATAGGTGGCATCTCGGTTTCTAGAAAGCTCGTTGCGGAGCAAGTCTCCTTTTGTATTTCATGTGAATAAGACAGCCATGCTACAATAATCCTATGAACCGAAAACATCAGAAAACAGAAAAACATTTTCTTTGATTATCCGCACCACATCAAGCGGTTTCCCAGCTGCGTAACAACTTCATAATGTATTGAATAATGTACAATGGATCTGTTGCCATGTTTCTCTGCTTTTGTTATACGAGACTGATGGGATTGGCTCATGAAAACAGGCAGAAGAATTAACAGTCGTTTGCATCCAAAGCAGAAGTTATCAATTGCTCTTAAGAGACCGTGCCTATTTAAAAAATGCTTAAATATATGCACAATTGTTTTGGTAGCTTGTGCAAACTTATTACACTCACATCAAAGAAAGAATCAGTTTAATGCAGCTTAATAAGTCTTCATTTCTTCATTAATGACAATCGCTATTTCCGTCTCTTTGAACCTTAGGCATACTACTATCTAGATTTTGTTTTTCCCAAATGCCTCTCTTTTATGAACAACTAAAGAGATGTACATACCATTTCTCCCCAAAGTAAAAATCTTAAAACCTTGTTTTGAGGAACTCTTCTGACTCACACGTTAACATTTTTTAAAGGGAACCTTTTTCTCCTGTTATCAATTCCAAAAGTTGGAGCCATAGACCTCACGTTGTGTGATAGATTGGCTGCAACTTCAGTAACGATGCCGGGACCAAGCCCCCATTCCCTGTAATAAAAAATTAAAAGGCCATTAAGGGTGCACGGGAGTATATCCTGAGCCCTTGGTTCAGCTGGGAGGGCCCCAGTAAAGTAAATAAAAGATCATTACTATTGGGTTGTGGACTCCTGGGCTGGGTTTGCAGCCCTAGTGCGACCCAATTGTCTGCAAACCCTGCTCAAATGTCATCACCGAAGCCACAAACCAGCGGAAAGCTTCATGGGCCTGTGTTGGGACTTCATGGGTTTCACAGACCTGGAACCATATTCTTATATCCATGAAAGGCCCAACACAGGGCCATAAAGCTTGCTACTCTCAGCCTTTTCTTCCTTAGAATGATCTAAGTGCAAGTAGGTTTGGAGTATGATGCCCCACACCTGCCAAGAGCTGACCAGTAAACCAAGCATCCTAAAAGCAGCTAATATGAAAATGGCACTTGGTATATAATCTGGGCCCCTGGAATTGATTCTGCCGAGTTTGTCACATAATACATCATCTGATGCATAATCTGCACATTTTACCAAAAAATTAATTTGTTTCTAGCTCAAACAGATCAAAAGTTACTAAAAACATTGCAACGTGCTTACTTGCAGTGGAAGACCTTTTGCAAAGGTTTACTGGTCATATTTTACTTGCTTATTTCTGCATTTGGTTGTTAAACCGGTTCTAATAATGTGAAATCTTTGCCCAAACAGTATCATCATGTGTAAAAATCACAAAATAATGGAGTAATACTATTAAAAAATGTGCCAGAATATGACGCATAATTTGCCTTTAATTGCTTCATATTTTAGTCAATCCTGTTGCATAATTTGGTGCTCCCCTGCTGCTTAATTCCAGTGGCCCTGCATATAATTGATGACATCACTGTTGTACCCAATTCTGGCTTCACTAATTGTTTTATTATACACATCATGAACATATTTTACATAATTTTATCATTTTACACCATCTCTAGCATCGATTTATATGTAAAGTAGGTTGATCGCATAAAACAGTTATATGTACTTTGATTGCCTATATTGTGTTGGTTTTCCCCCAGGATTACATTTTCAGATGCATTATTTACCTTATGGAACAGTCTTTGACAACAACTTGCACTGATTTTAAGACTCCGACACTGACTAGACAGAGACTTCAGCAGAATTAACTTTTCTACCCTCTGTGAATACTGTACTGAAGTTCCAGGAGTGTGACAATCATTATTTTATTCTGTGTGTTGAGGAAACCCTAGGTAACCACAGCACATTGATCAAGGGTAGATGGATGAACTATCTAGGAAGACCCTATGATGCAACGGGAGTCAATTTAATGGTATGAGAGACTGAAAAGACTATCAAAGTAGGTACAAACCTTCAGCAAACGCATCAGAAGGCAGTACATCAGTACACAGTAACATCAGAAGGCATAGGGGGTCGCAGTTCCCTCTGAGGCAATATGTCGAATGAAAGGGCAACACAGAGGACCTCTTAGAACCCAGTAGACAGGTTGTAAATTAACAGATATGTGTGAGAATCCCGAACGTGTGTAAATTCAAGATAAGTGGAAGTTTGCTTACTACTCTGCACTAACTCTTCCACCCAAACTAAGCCTCGGTAGACTCTTTACAACAAATATTTGAACATTCTAAACTAAGCATGAATTGGAGTCCAAGCAGCTAAGAGTGTTGAGAAAAATAAACATGGGAGGACCCATCTGAAATTAATCGAGAGACCATTGAGAGGCATCATCTAGACAATACTTGTATGCTAAACAAACCAGAGAGCGTTATCAATTGTTCCAGCAGTTCCAAGTACTGATAAAGTAAATCAATGGACAGGAGTTTCTAGCCCTACTAGAGTCAGTGCATAGACTCGAAAATACTATCTCTCTCATGTAACCATGGATTGGTTGTCCTTAGCAGGAGGGGAAGATGACCAATCAGTGCTTCCAACAGAGTCATTAAACTCACCCAGGCCGTTATTCCCACTGTACAGAGTTCTGCACAGTGAGGAATGGAGCCCCGTGTGCAAATGCACACTTTTTTCTCTCTAAGTGGAGAAAATATTTATCCTCTTGGAAAAAGCCCTTTCCCTACAACGTCAGCAAATATGGCCATGCTTCTTTTCCCTTTCCCATCCTGAAAAGCGAATACTTTTTTCAACACTTAAATGGAGTAAATTGCAAATCCTTTCGATGTTGGAAAGAGGATGCAGAGGAATTTGGGAGTGCCCACAAATGTTCATGCTTCTTGATTTTTTCAAATGTCCAAAGCAAACCTTACCATTGAACACCTAATTTGCTCCCCTTCAGTGGGATTTATGAATGAGAATTCCTCTCCACTTGTGAAGGAGATATCTCAGCTCGTAGATACGAAACACCTTGCCAAGAATCCCATTGAGAATTCCAGGTAGGTATAAAAATTGTATATTTGATTATAAACTTACATTTACGACTGATTTACTTTAGCCACTAGGGCCTACTGTGTGAATTACTATAAAATATTATGCTTATTTTGCTTTTGCCATGAAAATGGCCATGGCTTAAGGCATGGGATAAATAATTTCTTGGAATCCCACCTCATGCACACACTCTATATCATGTGTTGCCCTTTTTCATACAATGATTTCATGAATGATATCGCTGTTGGTGTCACGTGACCTGATCATTGATGTCATCAATTATTTCCTTTGAAGTGTCAGTGATGTCATTCATTATGTTATTTGAGATATCATCAGAGAGATCGGTATGTAAGGTCATGAGAAGTGCATGGAATTACAAAAGTTATGGTTTGAACAGAATACCATAACTGGCAATTTTCAGTTTTTCCCAGCTTTTCATTGCATCCATGAGATTGCATTGATAAAGTGATGAGTTACTAAAAATTATGCCGTAAAACTCAACTGTGTAAGTTGAAAGTTATTGATAGCTGTGAATCTACAACTTACCTTCTCATGGCCGTGCACAATATATGACAAATAGCGACAATAACATAGCTGCAGACATAATGTATCAGTGGCAACACTGGGGCCATAAATGAAAACTCTTATACATATCTGTCATCTGTCAATCTTGGGAGGCCAAGCGTCGTGCCCAGCAGGATTATGGAGCAGTGCAACTACGCAGAGGCTCTCTTTAGAGGCCATGCCCGGCACCAATGCCTGCTGAGCAGAGCCTAACATCAGCTCAGGGGGATCAATATTGTTAATCTCAGTGACTTGTCTAGATCACTTCTCAACGTGCAATGTCATATAAAAATTAAGGACAAGCACTCCCTTGGAGTATATGCAGATATTCCAGTCTCCATTTGTAATGGCTTCAAAAAGTTCATCTTCCCATGTCAGGTGTCCAGCACCACTGCTGGGAGCCGGAACAACAGATATCACCAAGACAAGCTTTGTCCATCAGGCAGGTCCACTTATGTGTACCAGAAATTATAAAACTGCTGAGCACACTATGCAGTGCTTAATTTTTAGAAGAAGTGCCCTAAGCTCTGCTCTGAAGCCCGCAGCCAGCACTGGTGCGCCGAATACCATCACTGCATGGACTGCAATCCGCCAAATGCATCTTTAATCGACTGCCAGACACTCCATGACTCTTCATCTCACTTTTTCAGGTTTTCCCTCTTTTGCTCTCTGGAAATGTCCGATGAGGAAAAATAATCGCTGATCCCTACAAATGACTGCTGGTGGGCTCCACCGGCAACCAGCTAAAACTAATCACTGCCCTTCACCAAGCAAAATTGGACTCTTCTGTTTTCTAAAACTGTGACGTTTGGTGAATGCACAGGCAAGACTGAAGGCACAGCTATTTTACACGACCTCAACATGTATAGAAATTGTTCTTTTTTTAGTTTCACTCCAGTGTGTTCCTAACTAGTGTATTTGGCCTAGTATTGTAGAGTTCCTTCCACGGGTACTGTATCACAATATTAAAGCTTACTGTCTACACTCCTGAGGATAATGAATGAGTGGATTAATTATTTCTATTTAGATTTACTGTATGTGAAAATCCTGAAAATGTGCCACGGAGCATGGACCAGCACTGGACACCCTTGGAGCATTTGATACAAAGTGAATTTGGAAAGAAATGCCTGCTCCTACAAATCTTGTTTCAGATTCATGTCCAGGGTCGGACTGGGGCAGAAAGTAGTCCTGGGTAACAAAATAATAGTGACCCCCATTTATTAATGTGGGAAGTAAAAAAGTGGTTCTCATCTGTAAATCGAGCAACTCTGGACTTTTTTATACAGGCCACCTGAGTCGTTTATGAATACTGAAGTACTACACACACATTTGAAGATGAAGCAGCTGTCGTGTCCACAATCTATTTTTCACATACTCTCAGTTTTGTCCCCTTCCTTTCTTCCCTGCTGGTCCTGCTTTTCCACGTCCGCTGTTCACCTCAGAGCCCTTAACAACTGCTCCATCTTACTCTGACAAGAACATGTTGTTGATGGAGTAGACTCGGTGCTTTGCAGCAAGCACATTACCGATCCAAGACATTTTGTGACCCCACAAAACTGCCCCCCACACACAGTGCCACAAATCCTCCCCCATACAGACCTGTCAGGTTGGCACACCTGCCACAGACAGTGGCTTTTCCCTCTCTCCATAGTCCCTTTTGGGTTCTATTGGAATGGGGAGAATCCGTGCTTAATTTGAGCAGGTGGGGTGCATCGTCACTTATCTTTGAGCACGTCACTTATATGTCCACATCAGAGAGTTCCCCAGGCAAAAACGCACGGATCGGAAGACGGGGAAGGGAAAGACAGCAGGCCTGTCACAAAGGGAGAAAGAAGGGACCTGAGAGAAAGGACAGAAAGAGGCAGGGAGTGTCTAGTTGTAGATTGAACACTACCATCCTTGGTATTTGGCACGCCGATGTTTAATTGCATAGGCCACCAGATTCTGAGCAGAGCTTCGGGCACCGGAACGGTTACGATGTCCTTCATTTGCATGTTAGGTTGTTGTAGGATGCGCTCTCTGAGCTTCCATGAGGAGCATCCCTGGATAAACTGCGCCTAGATTTCGTCTTTCTCGTCGGGCAGTGTGCATGTGCTGGCTAGTTCTCTCAAACGTGCATAGAAGACGTCAACTGACTCGTCGGGCGTTTGGCGTGCCTGGCGGAGCAAGAAATGCTCATAGTCGGGATTTGCATTTGGCTCGAAATGTGCAGTGATTGCCCTCTTGAGGATGTCATACGTGTGAGGTCTTGCTTCGACTATCGACTTGTACACTTTGTAGATGTCCGCCCCCCTAAATGGAGGAGGAGGGGTCTCTTGTGTTCCGCTTGAACGTCCAGAGCCTCAAAGTAGGTTTCGAGGCGCTCTACCCACACCTTCCACCTTGCAGCTTGCGTGGGGGGGGACTCCCGTGATGGTGAATGGCTCCAGTGCGGGGATACCAGCCATGTTGGGGGAGGTCTTGGGTAGTCTTTGGGGCGCTGGGGAAAACGCTCCTCAGTCCGTGCCTTGGGAGCAGCGGCCTCCTCACGTCAGATAATGCAAAAAGGACTCCTGCAGGTGACACTCTTCACACACACAACGTGCTGTCAGGCAGGTGTAGCAGCAGGTGGGACCTGGGATGACCTGGTTGCTGGAGTTGAGAGGTAACAGGCTCCTCTGCATTGTGCAACGTGGAGGAGATAGCAGGAGACGTCTCCCTTGGAGCTCGTCCGTAGCGGCAGGCAGGCTGAGTGTCTGGGGGCCCAGCAGGGCATTCCTGCCCTTCTCTGGAAACGCCATGTGAAGGCACAGCAGGAGGCCCAGTTAGGCACGGCTCAGGGGGCGGGGCGCACAAGCACCTGTAGCGGTGGAGCGAAACGGCCGCAGGCTGCACTCGGAGAAGCCACGCCTTACCGATCGTGCAGAGGGCAGGGCTGAGAAACGGTTGCCGAGACCTTCAGGTCGGTGGAGGGCGCGTTGCTGTGCACACGCGCTGGCGGCACCCGTCTGGGTGAGACGTGGTACAGGTTCACAGGGGCACCACACCCGGGATCTCCGGTGTCGTAGGGGACCGGGACGGGTGTGGGCCCGCCCTCGTCGCCAGTTGTCAGGTCACAATAATCACGCTGACACGGAGTATGGTGAGTGACAGTAATCTTTTATTCGCTGTACTCGGGGCAGTGGAGAAAGACCTTTTCCCGCTTCCCGCTCTCCATATTTAAACCTTTACTTACGTCACCTGGGTGTACCCATCGATCCTGGTTACACCAGGGGGTGGGCTACAAAACCCCTGCGGGATATGGGCGAGATGGACCACCCCAGGGTGAGACGTCAATGCTACACTTTTCTTTCACAAATAAAGCATTATGGAGGTTGAGTTGGAACACGCTTACAGACGGGTACTCATTCTTTTTAATTTGTTTCCACCTTTCAGTTATAACTTTTGGTTCAAATATTCAGTGTTAACCTAGAGTCCACTTCAAACTGGATTGAATGGTAAATGGTAGCTGTCGTCACTTCCTGACTTGAAGGTACGCATGTTATCAGCATCAAAATGTTTAAATGTTGAGGCTGAAATCTGTGATCCACATGTTATGCAGAATTCTCTGCAGCTGGCACATAACTGATGTGCACTGCTTCATTTTTAGGGTCGAGCGCAAGCACACTGACCTGTTATAATCTCTCTGTGGGCTTCTAACCACGCCCACTCTTGCTATTGGTTCTTTGTTGTGCTTGTTTTAAATGCTTCTTTTTTTATTGGTGCATTTTGTGAAATGTCCCTCTTTTGTGTGCTGAGGTTCCTCCCAGGCGATTTCACTAAGTGAACATTTTTGTTGGCCATTACACTATGTCAGGCTTCCTCCTGTTACAGCGTTTGATGGCCCCTCCTTTCGGTTTGCCTTTCATCTCACCCCACTATCCTTTCTAGACATTCAGGCAGAGAGCCAATAACTCTTGCGCTCAAGCTCATGGCGACCGTGACGCTCTGAATTGACTTGCTTATGTGAACTGTTTTACTTTTTATTTTCAATTTATGTGGCAAGAAAAGTCCAGTTAGAAATTTACAATGCTACTAGCTCTATCTCGAGCAAACGGAGACCATTGCATTGCAAATGATTGTTAATAGAGAAAGTGGCAGAGCCCAGAGTTTGGCCTGAAGCCCATGGCAGACGGTATCAAATACCCAGGCTCCTTTGACCTCATGCCTCTTTCATCAAACATTACACATTCTGCATCTTTAACTCACCCTTGCAGGCTCTTTTTCTTCCCGTTTGTTTTCAATTACTGTTTTTCGTCTTTCTCTTCCTCTTTTTTTTTCTCCCTTGGTTGTTGTTTTTCTCTCTCTTGCCCTGGATTAAAATCTGTTGATGGGGAAAAATAAATGCCGCCCCCAAAATGTTAATAAGTGCAAGCCTTTAACGTTAATATACACAAAAAAGGGTGCCAGGTGTGCTCTAGCAAGCTGCGCAAATCCGTCGACACTGCACACCAGCTCACATCAGGCACTGCTTGTGCGCAGTCCTTAGTTCTAAAGAAAAGCATCTACTCACGGATCTTCTGTGAGAAAGAAAGCACCGATCTGATATGTACAGAACCTGTACACATGACTGACAACTCTAAAACCTTTCTTTCCCCTCACAATTTCAAATACAAGTTGTGCGTTTTTTTGCTTGAATGGCCTGCCCAACTCAATTGGGATGTGGATAACGGAGCTACACCGGCTCTGTCGCTGCCAACTCAATTGGGATGTGGATAACGGAGCTACACCAGCTTTGTCGCTGACATCCCCCTTCGAGGGCCTGACTGAGTACTGGCCGCAGGAGGTTAGCCATCCGACCACCAACCTTCTTGAGAGAGAGAGAGGTTGGATAGCTGATTTCAATATCAAACTCCTGCTTTGACTTTGAATAATGTAAAACATTGTTGAAGTTTGACGGAGGGCCATCATGTTTGAGAGAGCCATGAGGCAAACATTTACATTGAAAGGAACCGCCGTGATGGCAGTTCCTGCCAATGTTAAGAGATGTCTATGGCCCTGGCACACATCACTAACTTTGGTGGATGGCATGCCCGTCAGAGTATTTTCCTCTGTCGTCCTAACAAACATACAACCGTCCACCAAAGAATAAATCAGGCCCTTTGGCAGAACATTGTATAGCCATCATGGCGATGGAGTAGAATACTCTGAGGCCCTGATGGACATACAGTCCACCAAATTTAGAGATGTTCGTCAGCACCACAGGCGTTTCTTGACATTGGCAGGAAACACTATTCCAGCAGCGCCTGTCAATATTGGAAAAGTTTGACGGATGCCTCAGTCAGACATGATGGCTGTCCTTTAAACTTTTACAAAGCTTTACATTTTCTCAAAAACAAACTTCCATTGTGGGAGTTTCTTTTTGAAAGCTATACAACTAGCAGCCCCCACAGCATAGGAGTTTTCTATTTTATTTTTATTTTTACTGCCCTTTGCCACCAGGATTTACCTGGTGTTGACGGACAGTAAAAGAAGCCATCTGAATGCACACTCAATCAGGTAGATGATGCGATGGAAAACCTCTAATGGCCCGTATTCTGCTGGGCCGTCTAAGGAGCATGTCAATACCATAGCCAAGGTATGCTCTGCCACTGATGTACTTGAGATTTGTGCATCCCTAAATTGGGCCTGCAGACCTCAGGTTTGGCGGAGAGGGTAATACACCACCATTTTGATGTAGTACCTTTCTGGCAAACTTTAAATCAACTGCTATGCCAACAATTGCTCAGTACAAGCATGTGATTTCTATTAATAATATCTGCACCATATGGGCCTAATCTACAAAGGATTGGGATGCAATCGCATCCTGTATGAATAAGAAATATACCTATAGGTGTTGGCAGAGGACTGCACTTGGCTGCGGATTAAAAGGCATCCAACGTGGTAAAAATCTAGTGACCTACCCCTCTCTGCAACCCTTGGGCATATTTCTTACCCCTAGGTTTGGATTGCATATTGTTCCTCGTATAAGGTATACCCTACACCATAATCATGGTCCTGATGAATTGCCAAGATCCTTTGTGACTGTTAAAGGCATGAAACATTTTGACCTCTGTCTTTACCATACTTTGAGCCGTAGAGGATCATTGTCTCCAACACAGCCACTCTTCGTTTTCACTCATGATAAGAGAACCTGCCTATTAAAAATACTTTAGGTTCCTCTTAGTCATTTTTAAACCGCAGAGTCACCTATCTACACAAAATGCACCATCACACCCATCTCATCATGGCTTTTAAAAGATCTCCAGCAAAGAGCTCCCTCGAGGACCCAGCATCACAGTGTTGGAACAACAAGGAGCTGCCCGATGATGAAGCATGACACTCACCCGGGTGTGTGAGGGCTATTGCTTCTGATCAGTCGGATCCCCCGTTCTCCTTGATCAGCTTTTTCCAACCTGCCCATTTTCTTTCTGCCTGTCTAGTGTGTATAGGAACTGCATACTTTTGTGGATACACTTACTAATTCCATCCCGTATTATTATTTTCTGTTGCGCTGGAGAACCTGGACATACATTTATACATTAGTCGAGGGAAAGGTAGGGCGCTACAGTGTTCTTTTAAGAGTCTGTGCTCCTTTACACAAGCTGTGTGCGATAGCTTACCTTTCCTTCAACTTATGTTACATTTACCTCCTTCTGCGTGGGGTAATTGCTTCTGGACTTGTTTATTAGAAGGCAGTCCCCTGAGCATTCTAGCTGTCAACTGAAGCTTTCTTTGATGGTGAATTGGTCGCATAATAAAGCACTCCACTCTCTTCTTCTGACTGTTTGCAGCTGCTTGTTTGCACTGGTGTTGACAGCATACAGCCACCGAGCACAGAGAATCTGGATGCTGTCAGGAAGATGAGAAACACGCATACATTTCTTTGCGCTCACACTTGACAGGAATGGCTTGTGTGCGGTCTTCGCTCTGGTATTTGAATTTGGAGACATCGTTTCCACTTAGAGGATCATCGAAGAAAGTGGTCAACCAGCGTACAAGGAACAAGTTTAGCAAGGCCAGGCAGTTCTTTCCTGCTATGTGGAGGGGTCGCATCAAGAACCTGACGTACTTGCATCCCCAAGCGGAAGCGCATAACACCGCGAGAGACGAGAAGTGATGCTCTCTCAAGGGTGCCATTGCAGAGAGTGTCGACAGATATGCGCTGCTTGTGAGAGCGCACCTGTCACCCGGTTTGCGTGCATTAACGTTAAGGACTGGCCCTGTGCTGAAAAAATCCAGGTAAGCATTTAAGAACGTTGTTCCAAAGCGAAGTGTCTTCGCCTATTTTGAGAACGGTGATGTGAAGACCTTGAACTGTCTGCCCTTCAAAAAAAATAGGAAAAGTGGAAAAAAACGGAGAACATTCTATGTGACTGTGTCTGTTCTGTTTGACTGATAAACAGTGATATGCACTCATCGCCCAGTGGCTGTGCACCGATTCTATAAATGTTTAAGAGTTTGCAGTAAAGAGCATTTTCTTTCTAGAAACTCCAATCTAAGAGATGGTGGAGGCTACACCAATCAGAGTCCTTATCATTCATGACTGGAGTTGCCTTGCTTCCTGTAGTGACAGCTGTTGCATTCTGGAGTGAATGATTATGTTTGGGGTTTTTGAGGGTTTTTTGTTTTTTTGTTCTTTTTTCCTTAAATCCTGTGACTAATACACCTCTAGATGTCACCAGCTGCTGAGTTCTCTGGCATTTTAATGTGTAAACATCCTGAACATCCTATTATGAATGTCCGTTTAGTTTCATGTAGAGGTTTTCAAGGTGCATCTGTTTTTTCATATCTGTTTGGTGTTTTACAGCAGTTGTGACTGTAAGTGTTAACATCTCTTTAGTAACAACTATAGTGGCTGGATGAAGGTTGTAACTCTTCATCTGTTTTCTTTACGCGGTGCAAATTTAGGGCCTGATAGGATTGTGGCTTATCTTCAACACGCTCTACGAGCAGGAGGACAGGGTGTCCAGGAAACCTTACTCTTTTAAGCCAAGAGGAGGCAAGGGGATTGAACGAGTTTGACGTATGCATAAAGAAATTCAACATCCATTTTTTGACATGTGAGCACTATCCTTTTGGAAAGAGGATACAATCTAAAGGCGAGTCGGTGAATGAGTATATGATGTCTCTCAGGAAGTCAGCATCCACATGCAAATTCAACACACTGACAGAGGAAAGAATAAGAGATCAAATTCTTCTACATTGTAACACAGAGGAAATCTGTGAAGATCTATGAATGAAAAATGAGTCACCTCTCAGTGAAGTGATAATAGTGCCAAGTGATAAAAGCTGCAAAAGGCATTGAACACATGCTGAAGTGTCTCGAGGTGATAAAGAGAGACAATAGAAGCAGTGTTCATAGTAAAACTGGGCCTGAAGTCAGTATTTTTGGTGCAGAGGAAGAAGCTGGCAAGAAGCAAGTGAGAAATGAGATTATATTTAACCGCTTAGATGCTACTCAGGTGCCCTCCATGCTAACAGTGTTCCAAGCCAGGTGCCACTGACATGGAAATCATGCTAAAGCACCCAGGGCAGGAACTCCCTCTGGTGCTGTCATTTACTTTCTTTAGCATCAGTGCTGGGGGCATATCACGACTCCCAAACACTGATTTTGATAGGAGAGGTATCGTGTGGAAGGTGCAAAATCTGCTTTCCAATGATACCTCTGCCTAGTGGACCATGCTCGGGGAAAGCCACAGGAAGGTAATCCCAAGAGCAGAGCCACACACTAGACTAGAGGGAGGGGGAAGTGACCTCCCTAGTCATGAGCAAGAGCTCCCCCGGGAAAAAACAAAAAACATTTAAGACTTTCTGCACCCCTGTGGGTGACTGGGGTGTTTTCCCCCATTTGCCCACCCCAGGGGAGCAGAAAGCCCACTAGAACTCAGGGAAATTACCTGGCCACAGAAGGGCACAGAGACGGTCTATTGAAGCATCATGTCCACACATTTCTACCCCATGGAGGGATATACCTTCAATCAGCCCCCTAAACCACTAAACTACTAAACACATGGGAAATAGTAGGCCAAAAAAGAGTGCAACAGTCTTTCTGCACACTGGGGGTGGATTGGGAGTTATATGCCCAGTCCACCCCCAAGGAGGGGGGGAGAATGCCCAATAGATAATAAGGAAAAAAGGCCAAACAAAAAGGGGTGGGCAGCCCACTCAGGCATCTGCCCTTGCCAACATCCCAGAGCAACTGCAACAGTCTTTCTGCTTTCCCCAGGGTAAGATGGGTGTGTTTTCCCACAAACGGCCCCAGGGAGGTTGAAAGCTAAATAGACTCCAATGGAAAAAGCTAAAAAACAGGAAGGGGTGCAGTGGCCCCTGCGGACCCCGAGCAGTGCCCCCACCACAGATCAGGTGCAATAGTGTTAATGCTGCCCCTAGGGGTGAATTTGGGAGTCTACCCCTATCTACCTCCATAAAGTGTAGAAATACAAAACACATCAAGGTACAAAATAAAACAAGCATTTGCAATGCACTAGGGTCTCGCATTTGTCAGAGTTACAACTGTTCACAGTTGTAAACTCCCAACCGGATTTTCCCTGCATTAAAAGAAAAAAACAGCGCGATCGCGCTGTACAGTTTACCAACAAAAGTGCAATTAACGAAGCGCTCGACTTCTGCCCAGCGAGATCGCGCTCTGAAAACAGAGAAAAAGTAGTCCACAACCCCAGCGACCCTCGCATGTTTTCCGTACTTGGTCGCTGCGCTCGAGGAGGGCTAACCACGGAAAAGGCATGACGTATCCGTGCCTTCCACTAATAAAAAGAAGAAGATTCTAACAGGCAAGCCAACTTGCCAATGAGAGACACTGACGTGACGTCGACCGGGCTCCGAGCCCTTTTCTAATACCTTAAGCGTCTCGCTAGCGACACGCATGCGCTAGCGCATGCAACGCAGGCTCGACCCTAAAAAAGAAGGGCTATGGCGGTGCATCCAAATATTGGGGCCATGCTTGCAATAAGTATACCCACTGGCAATTACTTGTGATTGCAATTTTTTGGATCCCTACAGATTCCAGAAGTTGTAAGTAATGTGTAATTTGAAGCAAAGTTTGAGGTTTGCAGGGCTTTGTGGGGTAGGAAACTTTGTGTGGTCCACACAAGGCAGACCACCCTGTACTTCATTTATTATCTACTTTTAAAATATGTGTGGGTTTAATAGGTTTTTATTGATGGCACTCCAGCCTGGGCCACAGTTACACTGCTACCCCATCTCCAAAACAGGTCATGTTTCACAAGCAGTACTGATGTCTCCACGTTGCCTTTTGGGGCATTTTCTGCCATAGACACTAGGATGAGCCACAGAAGTAGGATAGCTTTTTTTAGCAGAAGTGTGAGAATGCTAGGTGGTAAGAATTTAGGGAATTCCAATAGATTCCATAATTTTCCATCATAGTAATATGAGGAAAAGGAGTGATTTTAGGCAATGTTTAAAGTTTGCTGATATTTGTAGGTAAGAAAATGCCATGGATCTTCACAAGACACAACATTTTTGATGTCCCCAGGTCTCCGTTTTTCAAAACTGCCTGAATTAGGTAGATCTCCATTGGTGTCGGCTGAGTCCGGACACAACCCCATTGCTAAAAAAGATAAACTTTTTGACAGACAATGCTGATGTGTCCATTTGCCTTTTGAAGCCTTGTGTGTCACGTGCAGTAGGCCAAGCCCTACAAGTGGGTATCATTATTATCAGGAGAAGTGAGGGAACACTAGGTTGTAGGAGGTTTGTGGATCCCTGCATATTCCAAAAGTTTCTGTCACAGAAAGATAAGGAAAATGCATGATTTTAGGCAGAGTTGAAATTTGCATTACATTGTGGGTAAAACATTGTGAGATCCACACAACGCACGTCATCCAACACTCCCCTGGGAGTCTAGTTTAAAAAAATGTCTGGGATGGGTAGGTTTCCATGGGTGACTGCCGATCCTGGGACCCAATACCCATCACCAAAACAGATCTTTTTTACTGGAAATTCTCATGTTTCATATCTCTACATTGCATATTAAGCTCTTTTGTTTTGCAGGCACTAAGATGAGCCATACAAGTGGGGTAGCATTTGTATGAGAAAAAAGTAAGAATACACACTAGTAGAACATTTGTAATTATTAATTGGATTTCTCCCCATTTTTGGCCTTCAAATGTAATTTAGTGTGCACATTTTGCTAAATGCTCTCTGAATCTCATGATAGCATGAGTAACTCCAAATTTAGATATGTATAAGTACCCACTATTTCTAAACTCAGTATCTTGTGCACATTTCAATAATACATAGGTTTCCTTCATATCGTATTGCGATGAGAATGTCCCCTCCATGATGTATAGTTGTGTCCCCTGCCATCTATGCCCAAACTGCATATATCTGTGATCCTGGATTTTCATTTTTGGTCATGCCACACACTAATCCCATGTTCATGCGTTGACCTAGGCTCAGGATTTGATGATGATAGGTTCTGGACCTTTCCTGAAATAGGAGGGACGCACCAAACACACCCTCATAGTGTCAGAGTACTACCATACCTGTTGCAGGTTTCGTGCATGAAGCAAACATGCCATGGTTAGTGAATTATAGTGACAGTCCTTTTTATGTTTGAAATATGAACGTGTGCTCAGGGGGTCATTTTTCTTTGAGTTCTTCTGCTCACAATGAACCAGGAATACTGAATGTCAATATCCTGTGCATGATGCATCTGCATGTCTACTAGGATTGTTAGTGTGCAATGCGTGAGTGATAGAGACTGGTGAGATTCATTTGGAAGCCAAAGTACAAGATGGAATAGAGGGTGCTTTCCGTAAACTGTATTTATGTATTGTTGGCATCTCCTAGATGGGAGGGGAAAAATGAGGAAGAAGAAACAGGCTTTCTTTAGAAGTGCTGGGGCCGTTGCTGATACAGTGGGCCATAAATGACTTTGACTGCAGCTGCCGTTAGGTAGATGGCAGTGGGTGAAGGGTGAGGCCTGCAGTATCGACTATTAGGAGAGGAGTCTTTTGAAGAGACACAGATTCTTGTTTGTCTTCCTGATCTCTGTGTGGAGGAGTTGTAAATAGCTGGCTGCAACCTGCTCACACCTCATAAAAGATTAAAAGCCTACACTCTACTCTTAGAAAGTTAGGTCATAAAAGGCACTTTGGTGCTGTTAAATCCAAAGAGAGGCTGCGTCTGGGCTTCTGGTGGCCAGGTATGAGGATGAAGTCAGAGGGAGACATCAAAGATTACAGTGGTTGTGCTTTGATGACAGGATGCTCCATCACAAACATGACTAATATCCCATCTGCCCTATTAGAAGGATATAATGCACTTGTAATACGGTAAACAGGATATCTGTCTCATTTTTGAAGGAGTATCTTGACCTATGAACTTTAAATCAGGCCCTAATTTTTGAACCCGCATGTTTCTCCATTGTATAGTTTGAAGTCTCCCAGCTAGCCATGAGATAAAATTGTCTAGGATATTGATGGCCCATTGAAAGTACATTGAGTGACCCCGTATGTATTGGTCTTTGTTGATATATTTTCTCAATTGCCTGATGTTGCTTGAGTAAGTGAGATACCTCAAACTAGATTTAATATATGTATTTGCAAAGAGAAGGCTGAACACGTAATTTTGATTTACTGGATGTCTCTGTATTCCACAAATGGAAGATCTCCATTTGAATTGTTCTGGATAAAAAGGCCACATTCCAGGCTAACTCTTGGCTAGATGCCACAGAATAAGGGATGTGTATAAGTATCTATCAATGGCGGGTGGAAACTGAAGCAAGGCTTGCCAAAAGAGAGGAGGAAAAATTAATGTGCCACTAAGGCCCTCATTATGAGTTTCGCAGGAAACACCGCCGACTGCTGTGCTGGCAGCCACCAGAAGACCGCCAGTGTCGGCGGAATGCAGTCTGCCGTATTATGAGTACAAAAAGCCAAACCGCCAAAAATCTGCCAATCCTCACACACCGTCAGGGCCAACGATGGCGGAAAGGCAGGAGTCAGCAACCTGTCACCGCCACGCCAACAAAAAAGCACCCACCAAATTATGATCCACAAATCAGTACTCCATTGGCACTACAGACCCCGCATGCAGTAATGGCACCATCCAACAACAACCGCATGCATTTGGTTATTCAAAAGCCGCACACCTGAGACACATATACACACACTACACACACCACTATAAAACACACACACACATCCCACAATCCTTTACCAAGCCAATTGCACGATAGCCATTGCCACGAACACTACGCACACACTCTACAAACCTATTACACAAAACAACATGCACTACACAACCACCACACACCCACAACCAGGACCCACATGTACACACACACACACCACACCACTCCCACCACTCACCCTCACAACACTACGCACATCACACACCATGCACCCCCTAAGCACGCCCGCATCAATGACAGGGAGCTAAGGACCATGGTGGATGAAATACTCAGGGTCGAGCCGCAGCTGTTTGGTGCATGGGTACAGCAGACGTCCATAACCAGGAAGATGGAGCTATGGCAGAGGATTGTCAACAAGATGAATGCAGAGGGAAATTATCCACACACAAGGGATGACATCAGGAAGAGGTGGAACGACCTGCGGGGAAAAGTACATTCTATGGCATCACAACCTCAAATTGCAGTACAGAAGACTGGTGGTGCCCCCACCCCCACCCCTGAATACACAGACTGGGAGGAGAAGGTCTTGGTTATCCTGCAACCGGAGGGCCTCACTGGACTCACTGGAGGACTGGACTTGGGTAAGTCATATATACTCCCCTACCATGTATCCCACCTGTAATGTATGTCTCACTCTACCCCTCTCACTACCACTAAACACCCTATCCCATACACATCCAACATCCCCAAAACAACTGTACCCAGATTCCTTGCATGCCCACAACCCCCATCCAACTCACAACTCATCCCTGTGAGCACAATCACCAACCCCGGCATTTAATGTATGCTGCAGTAACATCACCCACAATGCACCACCAATCCCTTAACTAACAATGCATCACACCTATCCCGAAAGGTCCCTGCATGCAAGTGACTAAGAATGGAAGCACACAAAACAGGTGGCTAGTGCTGCAAGGGATATGGCAATGACAGCATAGGGAGCAGAAGACAGGAGAAAAACATGACAATGGCAAAAACTATGAAACAAACACATATACTGTGATAAAAATATTCAGGCACAGTACTGTCAATGCCATAAACCCCCCTGGACTGCCACTGCACTATCATCCACTAGCCACAATGCATAACACATTGCAGGAACCAAATTCTCATTTATGTGACACACAGGTATCACAGCCCAAGCTACCTGGCCGGGGATGGCAAGAAGCCCCCCACCAGAAGAAGAAGGCCCGAGTGAGGAGAGTGCAGCTGGATGTCTGGACCAAGAAAAATACCCTGGCCCATCCCACAGCCCTGGGCAGTCAGCCTCCAGAAGCCCCACCCAGGACACCACTGACACCACCACTCAGCCACCACCATCAGCCGTGTCCCAACATCCCCACACCCGTGTCTCCAGGCCACGGACTGTCTGCCCACCTGTACAGGGACCAGAGTCACCAACCACCACCAGGCAGGACGATGAAGGTCCCAGTGCAAGTGGGACTGGGCGACCTGTGGCGGGGACACAGGAACAGGGGGCTAGGTCCAGTAGGAGGGTGTCAGTGGCCCAGGGGAGTGGGCCAAGGAGACATGCGGCTGCCCATTAGGCCATATCTGGATCCTGGGGTATACCACCATTCCTAGGACAGGATGGGCCAGATCTTGGCCACGTTGCAGGACAACAAGAGGCTGCAGGTGGCACACCACCAGGAGGCCATGGAGCAATAGAAACAGCTCAATGCTACTATGGCCTCCATTGCAGGAGTGCTGCAGAGGTTGCCTAACATCTTCCCAGAGTCCACCACTCACCAGCAGGCCCCTTCTACCATCCAGGATTCAGCCCAGTCATCAACATCTGCAGCAGCTGGTGGAATGATGGCCCTGCCAGAGGACTCACAGGGCACCAGCACCCCTTCCCCTGTAGCCCAGGAAGAACCTCACAAATGTGGCCGGAGAGCCAGACATCCCAGTGACTCTGTAGCCAAGACCAAGCCCACTGCCAAGAAGTGACTCTGCCCTGAACTGTTTTCCTTGTGTGCCACTGAGCCACCTTGCTGACTATCCACTGCCATTTGGCCATTTCACATTCGCCCTATGGATTCTGCCCCTGTGTTACCAACAGCTGTGGAAATTAAACTGAGTTTTCTGTTCCCCATGTGCTTAATCCCTTCCACATTCTCATCCCTTTTGTCATACAGAAAATCAATAAACATTACCTGATCACACCAAAAAATTGTTTATATTAAATACCAATGTATCAAATTTCAATGTATCCTGCATCATCAAACATGAACCTAGGTACACACATCTTTCAGGAACACATTGTACAGAGAGGTGGATGGTAAGTACGTGACACTGCACAGTCCAGGAGTGTTAAATACATCCCTTCATCCTCCATGATGTAGCCATATGTCAGGGGTAGGACACCATAGAAGCATCTGTCAGCAAAAGAAATGTTACACATTTTAACTACACTGTACTAATACAACAGAAGCCACATTTGCTGCCAGACATACACACACCCCATTTCAGCATAGGAGTCTAGGTTAAAGTTAGCACCTATTACTAATGTGGGCTATGCGCTACTCATACGTGTGCAAATACACATTTTCATATATATGAATGTAGAGTGGCAGATGAAAACTGAACATAGCGTCACTCACTATAGTGCCAACCTGCCAGGACAATAGCCAACCCTTGCCCCACCACAAGTGTCACATCCATGACAAATATCCAGATGAGCTCTAGACAACAGCCCTGTCAGAGGTATGTGGAGAAAAAAGCCATCACTGTGTCATGCAGGTAATGATGATGTATAAAACTACTGTGACCACTCTGTTCAACACTCAGCAGATGGCCAAAAGTGGATCCTCAAACATCCACACATACACATACTCCTATCCACACAGTACTGTGGAGGCACAATCTCCATCTGCCACTGACATCCAGCCCAGTCTACCTAATATCACAGTGCAACATGTACCTGAGAGTCATTGAAAGTAGAGCAGTATTAGCTGGGTCCTGAAGTCAACTTCTTCCCCCTCATCTTCTCCATCACTGTCATCCATCCCCTGAGATCCCACAGGTGACAATGCAGCATCCTCCTCTTCCAGTAGTTCTTCAGAGCCAATTTATGGAGCATGCAGCAGGCCACTACAATGTGACACACCTTGTCAGGGGCATAGCACAGTGATCCACCGGACATGTGCAGGCAGCGGAATCTGGCCTTTAGGAGCCCAATGGTCTGCTCAATCACTCTTTTTGTGTGATCATGGGTATCATTATACCGGTTTTCTGCATCTGTCCTGGGATTTCTAACAGGTGTTAGTAGCCACTGCATGTTTGGATATCCTGACATTTAACAGTGTAGGCGTACTTGCAACCATGATATTGGTTTAGGCATTTGTTATGGCACCTCTAGGTCCCTGACAGTAGATAAAATGGTGCCATATACACTGCCTCTGTCCTGTTTGGGTACACGTTTTGTTCATTAAAATGGCAGCCTCCAGTCATGCAGGTTGTGGAGAGTAGGAAGTGACATCATACCGCTGGCGTGTGTTGTCATGGCGGTAGGCGGTGTACACCGCAGTGCAACTGTGTCATTGGTTTACATTGGTATTTATGGGAAACAGGGGCCAATCATGATCACCGCCGGTGGTGATGGTGCACACCGCCGCGGTCTACACCGCAATTTTGGGTTGCCTATGCCACTTGACTCCTGCACCTCGAGACGGACACTACTCCACTGCGTATGCTGCTGTGTCCTGACTCTGGTCCTAGAAATGGCACTCGCTACAGGGGAACGGGCCCCGACCTTCACATCGGAGGAGTTGGAGAAGCTGGTGGACTGGTTCCTACCCCTGTACGCAAAGCTGTATGAGCAACCAGAGGACCAGGTAAGTGGTATTCATGTGTCCTAGGAATGTGTGCCAATGCACTAGATGCGTGTGCGCGTGACTGTAGAAAATGGGCATGGATAAGTGCAGTGTGGCAGGGCGTATGTGTGTTGGCTCATGGATGCATGGTACATTTGCAGGTGCTATTGTATCCCATGTGTTAATGGTGCGCCTCCACTCACATCTACATTCTCATCTGTGTGTTACATGCAGGTTAAAGCCCATCAAAAGAAGGGATTCCTGCGAGCCATCGCCAAAGAAGTGCGGGCCCTGGGGGTCTACAGCCGGCGGACCTCCCACTGCAGGAAGCGGTGGGAGGACCTGAGACTCTGGTCCCAGAAGATTGCAGAGGCCCAGCTGGGGATGGCCTCCCAAGGAGTAAGGGGTATCCATCAGACCCTGGCCCCCCTAATAGCCCGCATTCTGGCGGTGGCCAATCCGGAGTTGGATGGGTGCTAAAGGCAGCACACCAGCCACAAGGGGGTGAGGACCACAACTGTTCAGGAAGCTTTTTGTAAATTATATCTGGGTGCATAAGGGTGGTTGGCAAGGAGTGGCTGTGTCGTACACTGGTCTCTGTCCATGCAGGTGTCCCCCTCTCTGTCAGTGGTATTGTGAAGTCTGCTTGGAAGGGCTGGGAATTTTGCCCTGTAACAGGCACCATGGGTGTGATAGTGGGTCTGATGCATGTCCTCTGAGACTAGTCACATTGTGGTGGAACAGCATCCCTCTCCGTTGGGCCAACTCAACCTATTTGGAGATGTCGGGAATGGATGGTGATGTAGTTGGCCAGTAAAGTGCAGGTACTTCAGTGTAATGTGGGAGCTAGATCACCAATCAGAGGTACCTGTCTTGAGTGGGTGATGTTGAGGGATGGTGTCTGGGATGGGTGGGAGTGCATTTGTGCCAACATGCCATTTAATCAGGTATTGACAGCCTACTTCCTTTTTTTTCCACTCCCCTCTCTGTGTTCTTGCGTTCTTGTGTCCTTGTGTGCATTAGCATCATCTGGTGAAGAAGCAGAGGCATCGATGAGTGGGGATGCTGCTGCCCACAGGACCCAGGATGCTGAGACCACCGACGCCGAGGGGACCAGTGGGATGGAGGGCAAGGGGGGCACCACGGGGGAGGCAACTAAAACTGCAGGTAGTGACTCTGACAGCTCCTCTGATGGCAGCTCCCTGGTGGTGGCAGACCCTTCTGGGACCACCGGATATACAACATATTCCGCCACCCCCGTACCAGCACTGCCCTCTCAGTAGCTACCCCCGAGTTGCCCGTGCCCGCACACCCAGGAGGGTGGGTGTCACAATCGCTGCAACCTGTTTGAACCCATTGGCCCACCCTCTGCCCCCGCCCCAGTCAGCCCCTCTTCCCTCAATGAGGAGGCTATTGACCTCCTGAGAACCATCTCTGTAGGGCAGACAACCATTGTGAATGCCATCCAGGGGCTGGCATCCCAGATGCAGCAATGTAATGCCTATCTGGAAGGCCTTCACAGTGCCATGTGTGGTCTACAGAGATCTTTTCAGGCTCTGCCCTCCTCTTTGATGGCAGCCAGTGTCCCTGGTCTTTCTGTCCCTCCTTACCACCACTTCTGCCCCTTTCAGCATCCCACTCCCTTCATCCATCCAAAGCACACATACAGACAGGCATGCACCCAAGACAACACACAAGAAACACAAAGAGGAACACAGGCACCACACGTCCCACCACAAGAAGGCATACACGAAACATCCAAGTGCACACACAACAACATCCACTTCCACCACTGTGTCACCCACACCCTCCTCCATGTCTGACACATCACTATGCACACCCACATGCTCTGCACCCTCGGTCACTGCTCCTGCCCCCATTCTCACAGTCACCAGAACAGATGACATCCACTCATGCACCTCAGACACCACACCTGCACTCACCACAACAACTTTCACAGACACTTGCTGCACATTCACCAGACCTCCAGACACCCACACAACATCCATCTACACTAGCTGCCTGTTTTCTCCCACTGTTTCCACCCCTCCTCCCAGTACATGCAAACACACCCACTCATCCAAGCAACAGCCATCCACCAAACATAAGCAGACGAAGCATACACCTGCATCCACTGACAGCACGCTTACACCACATACTTTCACTCCCTCAAACTGCACTCCCATACCTGTCTCCAAAGCCCCTCCATCTGCACCTAAGAAGCTTTTTCTTTCCCGTGTCAACCTATTTGAACCCACTGGCCCACCCTGTCTTGTCCCTAATGCAGCATGACAGCAGCGTTCAGATTGGCCACAGGGCAGGCTGGGAGTATAGGCCTGCAGCCTGCAGTGAAGGCAAGAGGAGCAGTGCAATGGTGGTGGCGGCAGCGATTCAGGTAAGTTTTTTTTTTTTATTGCCCCCCCACCCACCACCTTGTCCCTGTTACGCATCGCAGGCCAATACTGGTGTCACCAGAACAGCTGACATCCACTCGTGCACCTCAGACACCACACCTGCACTCACCACAACAACTTTCACAGACACTTGCTGCACATTCACCAGACCTGCAGACACCCACACAACATCCATCTACACTAGCTGCCTGTTTTCTCCCACTGTTTCCACCCCTCCTCCCAGTACATGCAAACACACCCACTCATCCAAGCAACAGCCATCCACCAAACATAAGCAGATGAAGCATACACCTGCATCCACTGACAGCACGCTTACACCACATACTTTCACTCCCTCAACCTGCACTCCCATACCTGTCTCCAAAGCCCCTCCATCTGCACCTAAGAAGCTTTTTCTTTCCCGTGTCAACCTATTTGAACCCACTGGCCCACCCTGTCTTGTCCCTAATGCAGCATGACAGCAGCGTTCAGATTGGCCACAGGGCAGGCTGGGAGTATATGCCTGCAGCCTGCAGTGAAGGCAAGAGGAGCAGTGCAATGGTGGTAGCGGCGGCGATTCAGGTACGTTTTCTTTTTTTTATTCCTCCCCCCCCAACCCACCACCTTGTCCCTGTTACGCATCGCAGGCCACTACTGGTGTCACTATCTGATTTAGTTCCACAATGGTACTTCAATTTTATTTTTCCCTTTCTATGCAAAATCAGTTTCGTCACTATTGTTTCCATTTCCTTTCTGAGTCGTTTTTTTTTTTTATTCAAAGGAAAGAGAAGATGTTTGATATCTTACCTATCCTTTAACTTCTATTACATTTGCCTCCTTCCTTGTGGAGTCATTGCTTCTAGAATTGTTTATTAGAATGCTTCTTAAATTTCCCTGAGCATTCTAGATGTCAGCTGCTGCTTCCCTTGCTAGTGGATCGGTGGTATAAGATAGCACTCCATTTTCTTCTCGTAACTGTTTGAGGCTGCCTATTTACACTGTAGTTAGGCCAACTTTGGTTTTAGAACGCAGAGTATGGTTGGAGGCATTTTTGGCGATAATTTTCATGTTACAGCAATTTACCATCCTAATTTTTCACTGATGTCAAGTCAAAGCAGCAAATTTCTCTAGCTCGAAAACTGTGTTCATGATAACGATAGTTCCTTGAAACCATACATAACAAGCATTTTCAATGCAACGGATCTCGTATTTGCTCTAGAGCTATTAGCATTGTAAACTCCTAACCATACTTTTCTTGCCACACAAATTAAAAGAAAAAAAAACGCAGCACGATCGCACTATGTAAATCCAAGCCTGATCGCGCTCCGTGGAAAGTAAACAGATAAAGTAGTCCGGAAACCATGTGGAAAACATAGGGCCTCGTGTGTTTTCTGTAGTTTACCAGTGCTGTGTAGGTGGGCTAAACACCGGAAAAAGCATGACATATGCATGCCTTTCACAAATGAAAGCAAGCAGATTTTAAAAGGCAAGCCCAGGAACCAGTGAAAGTGACTGATGTGACATGGGCGTGGTTGGAAGCCCAAAGAGAGATTACTACAGGGGACAGAGCGCTTTGCGCTCGCCCCTAAAAATGAATTGCAGAGCCAACTAAGCCTGATTTTGTTAAAGGATGTACATATATATGTTTACATGTAGATGCATTTCCCCACTGCTTTCATTGTGGCTAGCAACTGTGGATCCTGGATGTTGCAACCAGCGATCTCATCCTGCTCTCCCAGATTTTTTAGCTGCGACCTTTGATCACATTTCTTACGGCCAGGTTTTACGCAAGAATGTTCAAGTAATCAAAATATATAATTTTGCAAGACACTGACTAGGAATTCAGTGCCAAAAGTTGTAATGGCACTGGACTCAAAGTCAGAAGAGGCTGATAATATTCTGCTTTCACTGTTATTCCAAGCTCCCCAGAGAGCCACTGATTTCACCCACAGTGAGTTCCGTAGAAATAATCAGCATTTTCTGTCCCGTGATAGCCGACTACTGCCCTATTACCGAAAGGCGCCAGGTTGGAAGGGCTTGTGGGGCTTAGGTTCCACCTTCCACTAATGATAAATGAGAAGTGCCGAAGGGCTAGGCTGGGACAGGACCTTTCACATTGTTTACTGGTTGACGGTGCTAGAGGCTCGATTATTGCCAGGTTGTTTCTTTCAGAAACAAGAGTAACAGGATATGAAAGATTCGTCAGCATTTCTAAAAGGGACTGAGGGTGTCAGAAACATAAAGGCTGCAATTCAAAGCCATTGCTCACACCTTTAGCACCCAGGAATTATAGTATTCAAAGCGGAACGTTTACTTTACAAGTTCCACTCAAGTGTACCCCTTCTTTTAAAATGTAACTTTGACTCATCCATAAAGTCAACCCTCAGCGGATGGACAATATGAATGAACATGCATCTGTAAATACAAATTGCAACGTTTTTACCTCATAGAAAAGTGGACGCAGTAACAGCCCTTCCAATGTCAAAGTGACGAACCACATTGCCTAATTTAATTTTTCCCCACCTATTTTTATTACGATTCAATTAAATATCAAAAGCTGATAAACTTCCTGGCCATTTGAGTCTGTAAATGTTCTCTGCCTTGTGATTTGTATCCACTTTGTCCAGTGCAAACAAAATAACAAAATAACATTAAACAAAAAGCCGCTCAATCTTCTCGAAACTTCTGCTATATTCTTATATTAAGCAATTGCCAGGTGATGTAGGAGTCAGATGAAACCCCTTCTCTGAGACGGCTTGTTGACCTCTATTAAGAAGAAAGGAAGTGCTAATGCACAGGGGTGAGATGTAAAAAGTGCCAAACAATACCCGGGACTACAGCCGCACAGGTGAGCGAGAAGGGAGGTGAAGAAAAGTAAGGATGTCATCAGTTTAGAATGCAACAGATGCGACATATAGGGGTAATTATCTTCTGAGTAACAGAGGGAAACACAATGGCAAGCACCATGCATGACAAAAAAAGCCACAAACATCCCAGGATCCACAGCCTTCACAATCGCCTCCAGCATCCGTAGAAACTGAGCAGCAATACAAAATAGTTCCAAAAGCAACTGGGCTCCGATGAAGGGGTGGAGAATTTTGTTTTTAGATTTCTTAATCAAAAACAGGGAGTGGGTGTAACGAAAATTGTTAAAGTAAGGTCCTCTTATTCCCAATTGAATAGGAATATTCATAATTTAAAACATTGCTATAAAAATCAAATGGTAACTGGAACAAGGATCCCTTGTTCAAAAGGGCAAGTATTTTACTGGCACAAAGTTTGGGACCTTGAAGTATGATGACAGCAGCAATGCTAAAGACAGACACCTTAGAGGAACACGTTTTCCACTCAAGAAAAGAAGAAGCCTTAAAGGAAGCTTTAAAATAAAGCACATGCATAGAAGACAGAAAGGTTTTAAAGCCTAGGGAGAGTGGGAAATTGGCCAAGGCCCCCACCTTCGAAGGCCCCCCTAGCAAAATGATTTGACTCCCCATTTCACTTCCATTTATCTATCTCATCCACTTCGGTCTGTCTACCTCTACCTCATACTTTGTCTATCTCTACCCAGTGTCATCTAAGGAATTTAGGGCCTCAGCCAGGACACATTTTGGCTGTTTTTTGATCACCCCGCTTCTGATAACTTAACATATAATTCAATACTTTTTGGTATTTGGCAGAATTTAACTGTTGCAAAATGGGTAATTAAAGTTTAAACTGCTCTGCGGCCCCCAAAACATGTCTTGCTCAGGGCTCCAGACATTTTTCAGATGCTGCATGAAACATAAGCATAGCATTCCTCTGCAAAATGTCTGTATTAAGCTCTTACACAACACTCACATTAAAAACAAACTAAAGTAAAACAGTCTTTAAAGCAATCTGTTTAGGAATTATTCAGGGTCATCAGGGCAAGACTCTCTGCAGAACAGAGATGGCTCTATCGGGGCCCCCTAAAAGGCTGGGGCTATGGGCTAGAGCCTACTTTGCCCATGCCTTAAACCATCTCTGCCAAGGAAGCATTACGCTAATATATAGCAACATCCATATTTGATTAAATTGTTGATGCATTCAGGAATGCATTGGTGATTGTTAACACAGCATATCAGTAGATGAACATGATACAGATAGATTTTTTGTTTGTTTTCACAGCCTCTCCCCTTTGTTTCAGAGAGAATTTTTTTTGTTCTACTTTCAATATAATACAGTCTCACAATTTCTTTATTGATTTCATTGTGATCACTTACCTCACCATCCTAAGAAGTAGCCAGTGAAAAAGTATTGGCTCTGCCTTTATTTTAACAGGAGTGCTGAATGAGGCAAAAGGTAAATATAATCGCAATATAGATAACCACAATAATGATAATCTCTATGTTCGGCTTGAATATTTTCCCTTGACCATCTCTGCATTCCTCTTTATTTCATCCAAATCAACAGTCTTTCTGTACATGGAAACTAGAGAGGCGATGAACCTGGAAGAAGTTGAAACAGCCTACCTACTCCTCTTTTGTTTCTAAAGGATGATAATCAAAGTGTCTTCCAGCTGGAACAATATGCCCTGAATAGAAAGACCCAAACTAGTTTAGAGGCATCAAGGGTAAACCTCCAATCCACAAATTAAATATACATGACCTCCCTGGTGTTGACACTTCAAAAGCAACAGTCAATGGAGAATGAATGTTGTCAACTCTCAAATCACATTTACTGTGTACAGCAAAGACTATTGCTTTCCAGTGCTTGCAAGTAAAGACTTGCTCAGCCACTGTGAGATGAGTCAGATTTGGTATGTTGCGCTCAAAAGGATTATTGAACATTTCAAGGCCTGGGAAAGAAGAAGGGAAGATGCAGGCATACTCTGGTAGTCTAAGTCCAATGTGGAAAGGTTGAAGGCAAGTGTCATAAAAACTGATGGGCCCTCTGATCGAAGTAATGCTATCTCCAACATCAACAGGCATGTGCATGCAAATCCTACAGGAAGAAGATTTATTGGCCAGCCTGTACTTTTCTGGCAATAATACAAAGGAGTTCCCCTTGTAAGCCGAGCAGTGGCTCAGTACAAGGAAAGATTCATCACAGTTCAGTCTTGGAATAATTTCCCATTCCAGAGTGAGGATGTACCTCACCAACAACCAAATGCTCAAAGCAGCAAAAAAAAGATATCAGGCCAGATCAATAGAGAGATGCAGTATCCAGAAGAAAGGAAGCTTCTTACCATGGGCAAAGGCCGTAACAATAAGAGGATTTTGTTGTCTCTAGGTGGACTGACTCTTTTGCACTGAAAATAGTGGATCCAAGTTGCAAGGTTTCCACGTTTAACAGCTGAGTACATGATGAGCAGCATCTGATAGGGTACATACCAACCTTCTTCTCTGATATATGTGGAACTATAACCAGCCACCTGGTGCAGGAAATTGCAGGCCTCAGTTGGAAGCTCAGGCTATGTATCTCGCCATAAGAATAGTAGTTTTGAAGACATTGTATTAGCTTTTTGCAGTTTTGTAAAACAGCAACTGCAGATCCAGTTTAGCAGAGATGACAAGGGATTTGTGAGAAACATCATGGGTAGGCCCATGACTATGCATTAAGGGGTCAGTTTTGTCATCTAGGAAAGGATGGTTCTCAAGGACCACAATTCTATTGGTAAAGCATAGGGCCATTTTAACTGTGTCTCTGAACATATCTTAGCTATTTTATTCTTCAGGTCCTCATTATTCCTTACCACTTTTCCCGCGCACTCTGGGTGATGGAGTAAATTGAAATGCTGATCTATTCCAAGAGCCTTACAAACTGCCAGTACTTCTGTGAATATGAAGTGTGTTCCCTGATTACTGCTGGAACCCCGAACCTAGAGATGAAGTCTCTGAGCAACCGCTTTGCTACAGTAATGACGTCTGCATATGCAGAGGGGTACATTTCCATCCATCCTGATAACTTGCCTACCACAATGACAACATAGAAGTAATTCACACTTTTAGGAAGCTGAAGAAAGTCAATCTGGACATCAACTAAGGGGCGCCAAGGGGAGAGGGTGAGCAGCGAGAGTGGTCTTAACCCATTTTACCCCATTGACCAACAAGCATGTGGCAGAGGGTTGTCAATAATGTTGGGCTACAGAAGAAAAGAAGGGTACATTCTAATGTGTTGAAGTGGCACATATCATGCCATCCATACCAACATGAGATGCTCCATGATACATCTTGATGAGGATGGGGACTAAAATAAAAGGGCACCCACATGCACAGTGCTGTCTCTCCACACCCCTTCAGCATCTCTTTCATATTGTGTCTTGATTCTGGATTGTTTTTCTCTTTCAGAGGCTTGTTCCTGAAATTGAGACAGATCTTTAACATCAGTGCAGGAAATAGGTCAATTTTTACAACATATACAGAAACATCAGCAGTTTCAGACAAAGCAGCATTCTTAGTGGCTGAATCTACTAGGGCATTTTCCGTGATTTGAGTCCCATGATCACTGTGCCACGAGGACCAAGCTACACCTAACTGAAGAGCCCCAATCAGGGTGCAACCTGTCTTGAGTTGCTTGTGTTCCGATTCAGGAAGGACCTGGTGTAGCAGTTTGGGTGAACTGTTCCTACTGTAGCAGTGTCAAAACTAATTTCTAGAAGATTGGGTCGAATTTCAGGCAGCATGGGGGCAAAAAAAACAATGGACTAGAGTGCGGCCCGAGAGATTGCCAATAGCTCAGATTAATTCTAGCTTTCCATTCATCAACTTGTTGTTGTTGCAGTTTATGCCATAATGTGACAGTTATATCCTGTTGTGTAGGTGCTGTGCTCACTGTGGGCCTCATTTAGATCTCGGCGGACGGGTTACTCCATCACAGTGGTGACAGATATCCCATCCGCTGAAATACAAATCCCATTTTACCCTGTGGGATTTATATTTCGGCAGATAAAATATCCGTCACCATTGTGATGAAGTATCCCATCCACTGAGATCTAAATCAGGCACTGAGTCACTGAAATCAAGCTACACCTGACTCAGGAGCTCTAATCAGGGTGAAATTGGTCTTGGGTTGCTTGTGTTCGGGCTCTGGAAGGATCTGGGTTGGCAGTTAAGGTTGTTCTGTTCCTGTTGGAGCAAGGTCACATGGTGGGCAAATATGATGGACTGGAATGCAGCTCCAAGCGATTGGCAGTCTCTAAGTTGTTGTTGTATTCAATTTTGTTTCAGCATTCTTTCTTTTTCTCTAGTGACGAAACACAGTGGTTTATGGTTCATGGTTCATGGGAATCACTAAGGGCCTCATTTTAAGTTTGGCGGTCGGGAAAGCCCATCCATCAAACTCCAGACAGGGTGGCCACCGCCGTAGTTCAAAGCAGACAGTGAACATGGCGATGATGTTGGATAGTGCAGGGGCCCCCCTGTAGACCTCTATACCTGTTCTCTGCCAGCCTTTTCATGGTGGTAAAACTGCCATGAAAATGCTGGCAGAGAACGTGGTTGTAATCAGTAGGGCGGAGCTGCATGCAGCAGCCCCCTTGGCTAATTGCGATCTCTGCCACTGCCAGGCCGTCAGGATCAAGGCGGTGCTGGCGGTACCCTGGTGGTCCAACCACCAGGGTCTTAATGTGGTGGTCAGACTGCCACGGTAGCAGCGGTCCTGACAGCCACCGCAAGGCTGGCAGTCTTAAGACTACCATGTTTGTAATGAGACCCTAAGTCTGCTAACTTCTTAGTCTGCATATAACACATGTAGCTATCAAATGATTCTTAACATTCAGTAACAATCCCTGCACAAAAGCAGCACCAACAGTGCCCTAGGCCATCTCTATAGGATGGGCTTTGCCCTAACATCTTTCAAACATGTCGCTAAGCCTGTCCATATAATCGGCTGTGCCTTATCCCTATTCTGATTACAATTGGAAAGTTTAGTCCAGTTAGTTTTAAAATTGCATATTTCCAAAAATTAATTCAACAACTCATTCTTCACCACATTCAGCTTTCCATCTTTTCCAGGGACCACTCTTGACCTTTGTGCTTTCTTCACTAGTCTTTCCCTCATACCAGTTGGCACTGTCAATTGCAATAACTGGTTCACTTCTTCCCTATTGGGTCTGTACACTCTGCAATTCTTCTAAAAATTGAGATGGATTTTCCAGATATTTAGGAATTTTTCTTTATACTCATTAGAAGAAACTTTTATTTGTTATGAAAAAGTTCATCCATTACAGCAAATAATCAACAATACATTGTTAATATACCACTAAAACCATATATGATAAAAACACCCATCATAAATATGAACATATAAAGACCACATTCATAAAAAAACAATGAAATAGAAGAAATCATTCTAAAAACACTACATTATTACGCCAAGTAATACCTCCCTTCGAGAATGATCCCAGGCCCTTCCATACCAATACATCTGAGGCCATTTGTAACCACAGAAAAGCAGGACGATATTGCACGAAACCCTTGGGCCTTAGGAGAGGTAATAAAAAACGAGTTCTAAACAGTACATAAAAAACACAAAACAATGTAAAATGGAGCAAGGTCTGATGGGACACCCCATCGCAGGGGCAAAGTCTAATACATTTGTCCCCATACTGACCTAGCGGGAAACACAAATTACTTCTAATGCTTCCCAGGCGGAATCGAGTTATGAGAGACCTTTCCCTCACATCCTTTATTTCTAAGAGATAGCACTCAGGGCCCACCCACATCTTTAGCATGATGTAGTCCCTGATCGATTTTTTCCCTAAGGCCTCCCCCTCCATCTTGGAGTTCTGTATTCTCAGAAAATTGTCCTTAACCCATTTCTTGTCATAGCTAGTCAGACTCTCGGGATAATCAAACAATTCAGGCCGTCCCAGGTCATGAGCCGTCTTCCCTATGTGCATCAGCCAGGGAATATTCTTTGCATTGTCGCAAGCCAAACAATCCCTTAATATATCCCTATTAAGAGTGGCATGTTCGTTACTCCAGATTGAGATCCATAACAGAAGGGGAGCCAACTGGATAGTATCCTGCACAAACTCAAGCTCCAGTTCCAGGTGAAGGCAAAAACCAGGGATGTTTTGTCCAACTCCCAGGAGCCTTCTGCAAAAACGATTTTCTTCCACCATAAGAGCTCGGGTATCCCTATACCCCCAAAGTGCCGAACCATACAGCAGGACAGGAAGGCATTTCCGCCTATAGATTTCAAGCAGGGGCTTGATAGGTTTACTACCTACCCTTACAGCAAAGTCAAAAGCTGCACCAATTGTTGCATGGAAAAGCACAACCCTTCTGGGAATACAGGGTTTCCAGGATCCTTTCTCATCAAAAATGACACCTAGGTATGGGAACTCATGGACCCTGCTAATAACTTGATCCTCCACCCTTAGCTCCCCCACCCTGCTCAGGGGTCTTCCACAAACCATAAAATGTGATTTCTTAAAATTGACCTCTAAACCCAAAGCTGACATAAAAGTAACATAAGCTCTAACTATTTCCCTTAGACCATTCATTGTGCGGGCCATGAGGACCGCATCATCCGCGTACCTCAGCACAGGGATATCAATACCCTTCACCTTTGGGACATCCCTACAGTGTTCCAACAAAAAATCAGACAGTCCATTTGTATATAGAAGGAACAAAGTAGAAGCCAGGACACACCCCAACGCACACCTCTTGAAAGCTTAAAAGCCTCTGAGCATTCCCCATTAGGCCCCACCCTCACATTTGCAACTGTCCCAGAATGGAGATATCGGAGAAGCTCTACAATATTAGAATCCAAACCTAATTGATTTAGCCTCTCCCATAAAATAGACCGGTTCACTTTATCAAAGGCACATCTAAGGTCCATAAAAGCAAGATAAAGGGTACCTTTCCTGGCCTGCGTGTATTTACCGATCATCATCAGTAAATTGAGACATTGTTCTCGCGTACCGAGGCCTTCCCTAAAACCATACTGTTCCCGACTTAAAATATCATTTCCTATCATCCAGGCCTCCAGACGCCTTAGAATGATCCGTCCCAGAATCTTCACAGAAGAGTCCAGGAGAGATATAGGGCGATAAGACTTAGGATCATTACGATCGCCCTTTTTAAAAACTGGGACAATACATGCCAGTCTCCAAGAGGCAGGAATGCCCACAGTAACTGCTGCAGTGAGAACATTTAGGAGAATAGGTGCCCATAGCTGGGGGTTAGCTTTATATAAGTCCATAGGAATCGAATCCGGGCCCGGAGCTTTATTGCCCGCGCTACTCCTGTAATGCATCAATAACCTCCTGGAGCGAAAACCTGATTGCTAGGTTAGGAGCCACATCATACCCGTTCACCTGGTTACTTCTTAAGGGAATACCCTCAAAGATTTTACAAAAATGAATTACCCAGGCCTCCGGGGCGATGTTACAGCCAAGGCCCTCAGATGTTTCTGTTTCAAAGGAACCTCTATTTACCACCTTCCAAAACAGACCAGGGTCCTTCAGAACTATAGCACGCTCTAACTCTTCCCAGGCTTTATCTTTATGTTTTAGCTTGCTATCCCTCAGGGCCCTTTTATACCTCATTCTAGCTTCTTTTACGAGGACCCAATCTCTAGGGTGATTCTTTGTAGCCATCTTTAGGTTTGCCCTTGCATCATAGCAGGCCTTGTCATACCAGCCACATTTACGTTTACTGGGGTGGCTGCCTACTGAAAATAGGCAGTCTCTAACTGCTGCATTTACCACTGTTATAGCATCCATAAAAGTCTTAGGATTTGGAGCCTCTATCAGGAGTATTTCCATAAATAGATGTACATTTTCCACCACCACCCTTCCTACTACTTTTTGGGGTTCCACTTGCTTCCACCCAAGCCGCCTACCCTAGTCCTTTGTCACCACTGCTACAGGCCTACCTCGTCCTAGTTTACGTAGGGCCCCAGGGAGTTTAAAGGACACTATAAGGGGATTATGATCGCTAAAACACTCCCCTAACACTTCACCCCCAGTCACCAAATCTCTGATAGGGGGAGACACAAAAATGTAATCAATGGTGGATCCAGACCCTCTTCCCACATATGCTGGGAGTTGGTGGGTACCTACTGCTTCTATATCATCAAAATTCAGAAGGCCCATCTTCCTGAGTTCCTTTATTAGAACCCTGCCTCTAGAGTCCTGCAGACCATGCGCTAAGTAGTCCTCGCAGTCATGAATAAAAGGATTAACCACAGTGCTGAGCCTGCCCAGCTTGGCATTAAAATCTCCAGCGACGATAGCACAAAATTCCAGCCCCACCTTCTTCATTCTGTATTTCAGAACCTGAAGAACGGAGAACAGAGCCCCAATTTGGCACCCCCCATCCCACACAGCGTTATAGAAGTTAACCAATAAAATATTAAAATTGTTGGAAAAGATTACCCGTACCAACAATATACCTCGGTGGTTGCAGTTAATTTGAAAAGCACCCACTATCTTGGAGAGGCGAATTAGGGTAACCAAACCACCTTTTGAGTGGCCACCAAGAGACTGCACAGCTGGAATTGCATATCTATCATACCCATCCCACACAGACAGCCCCTCCGACCAGGTTTCCTGAAGCATGATAACATCATAGTTAGCCACACACCCAACCCATGCTTGATCAGATAACTTAGCATCATAGCCCGCAATATTCCATGAGATAAGATTACACTGAGGAGGAACCTCTTCCTGTAAAGCCAATGCATTGGCGCATTGTCAGTCCACCCCTTCCAAGGATAAATTGCTATTGGTAGCAGTTCTTCTCCTAGTCGCCTGCAGGTTATTCTGACCCTGGGGGGGATTCTTACCATAACCAAGAGACACCCCAGTACTCAATTGCATGTGGTTGTAAAAAAAGCCCAGAGGGACCATACCCATTGAGCCTGCTCTAAGGACAGCAGAACGATGGGTAGAAAGGAGCCTTTGAGTCAAGGCAGGATATCTAACATTTATAATGATACAGTCTTCATTCCCCACCTTATTTTTGGGGCTGACCCAGCCAATTCTTCTGGCAAACAAAATGTCCTTAAAATCCTTACATGAAAAATCACAGTTGTTGCTCAGCCAATGGCCAACCTTATTTATGAGTTGGTTCGTAGACTCAAATGCCCCATGAGCAAGAACAGGCACATTCGTCAACACTACCACGTAGGGGGCACACGCTGGGGGTGTCGTAGTTTGGACTCTTGCTTTGAGCAAGACTGCTGGTCTCAGGATGACCGTACTTTCGTTCGTAGGTGACTAGGTCTCTTCCTACAACTATTTGTAACTGTTGTCCAAACCTTACTGGCTTACTAGCAGTACCTCACCGAAAACACAATAGTAAAAGGTGATTTGTAGCAGTCGCTTACGCATGGACTCAAAATACAATATCTCAGGGTTGTCGTGGTTAAACGGAAATTACCCTTTTCTCACAGATTTATAATGTCTCATACAAACAAAGGCAATAACTCAGATGCAGTAAAGTTATAATAGTTTTTATTCAACATAACTGCAATTTGTGATAAGTTGCATGAACTGCAATGATTAGGATAATGAATATACCAAGCAACAGTATAGTAAAGAGGAGAGTCATTGTTATAAAGACCCCCACCATTATGCAATATAAGATAAAAATATATATAAATGTAAACGATGGAATAAGCCCTAATACCCTAAGGAGAGTAGGTCTAACCTTCTACCTAAAAAGGAAGAGCTGGGTTCGTTAAACCTAATCTGCCAAAACCGTGTCCATGAGAGGAGCCCCCAACCCTCGTTACCTTGGAATGAGGTCTCTATCTCAGACTCCGCAGGGACACGAAGACTGGATCAGTGTCAAGATGACTGCAGCATCGGTATCAGCGATGGTGGCGATGCCCTCTGGTCGGAATCCCTCTGATTATCTGTCTAAAAGTGTGTTGTATTTATACAGATCTACAAGGTCCCTGACATAAGTGTTATTCATAACAATAGATAACAGGCATGCTTGGGACGGCAATTAATATCAACAATTAATATCAACAATCCCTCGAAAGTATAGAGAGGAAAAATCCCTAAGTGTGAATGCCTACTGTATGTTTGTCTTTGGTGCTTGATCTTGACGCCTTGGCGCAGTGACACTGATAATAGAACTCATAACAAGTGGCTTAACTATAAACAAGGCCGCCATTTTAAAGGAAATAAATAATTAAATGGACTAAGCCAGAGCAAGCTAAGTAGGTTAAAAGTCACTGGGTGACGGGGGCACGAGTTTACAAGCCTACGGCTAAGCTAACTCCTGTTAACCCGTTAAAATAAACTAGGATTCACTACACCCTCCCCATTGCCGTAACAGGTATGATGAAGGTAAAGAAAACCCAATCGCTAAAAAGCTGCTACTGAACTAAAAAAGCCAAAAAACTTAACGAAAAAATAAATCCACTGTTTGGACATCCCAATCATCAGAGACAACATTAGGTGTAATAACATCAGACATAGAAATTTTGAACACGTATGGTATTTGAATTATCTCAGTGGGCCCGTATATATCGAACGGAACTTTGTCCCAAATAATCCCATCAGAAATTGGAATAGCTGTAATATTGACAGGGGACAAATCACGTCGGACCTTATGTGATGAATGATGCGGTGCTAAAATTACATCAACAGGCTCCACTGAGGAGCGATCAGCAATATAGTGACCATTAATTAGTAAAAAGAAAACAGTCACAAAACCAATCCATAAAAACAATGCAATAAATGTCAAACAGAACCAGACATAGTTCCATGGATATATCAAATAGTTCTTTTTAAGCCATTGATAGAACTTGCTACCTCTGGAAAGTTTGTCAGTCTCAGTTGAGGATGTGTCTGAAGAAAAATCATCAATGTCCACAAAATAACCAGATGAAGTCTCCGCAAACATAGGACTCATCGAATTCCCATCCACTGGTCTTGGAGGTTCATGATAGATGACGTTACCAGTTGTGGAAGTGTTCGTGTAAAATACAGCCAAATCCTGTATCGGTGTATTCTCCGAAGTTGTTACAGGAACCAACAAAAGTTCATTTTCTGCCCTCCCCTTGGTCGAGGAAGTGTCTGGAACAGCAGCTGACATAGTTGTATAGTCTGTAGTAGCGATGGTCATCCTACTATGTAGAGGGATGTCCTGTTGGGTAGTGAGAGGGGATCGGGAACTACCCAAGGGACCTCCTGGTCTACTGTGAAGAATCGGCCACATGGTGTAATTTGATCTCATCAATGGAGATGAATCTGTTTGATTTGGAGCCAGACAATGGCGGAAGGATGACAGTCCTGGTGCCTTTTATCCCCAAGACCGGTACAGGTGCTCTGTATGCGGGACCAAACTCTTTTCTCACAGCGATCTTCTCACGAACCAGATCCCCAACGTTAGGAATCCAGCCAGTCGAAGTTTTTGCCAAATCCCTTATTCCCAAGGTGGCTGCGCTTGCAGATGATTTATCATCACGGAATTGTTGAAGCTCCTGTAAAACAGCGAGACGTTCTTTTATGTCAAATGGTGTTTCTGCTGCCACCATACTAGGGGCATCAAGATCGGGAACATACATAGTTGTCCCAAAGAGAACCTCATATGGAGACTTGCCCCTCAAGGACCGTCTTGGCAGATTATTCAGTGCTCTCTGGACCCCATATAGGTGATGTAACCAACTACGGCCTGAACCTAATACTCGAGCTGTTAAGGACTGCTTTAGATCACGATTCCGCCTCTCCACGACCGAATTTCCCTCGGGATGGTATGGTGAGGAGTAATGGAGTTCAACACCCATCGTCCTCATGGTGTCCCTGAAAGCCTTAGAGGCAAATGCAGGGCCCTGGTCCGAATGGAATGCTGCAACCGCATATGTACCGATAAAGATCAGCAAATCTTTTATAACAGTCCGGGCGTCAGCCGACCGCTGTGGCCATACCCACAGGAATCTAGAACAGGAATCTACAGCCACTAAAATGTATTTGTATGCACCATCAGGTTGCAAAGGACCACAATGGTCCAGGTACACACAATGGAGTGGTTTGTCTGACACTAAGAGAGACGTCTGCGGAGGGCGTCTGATAGTCGAGCCCTTAATCTGCTGACAAACGTCACAGCAAAGGACATATTGTTTAGTCCGTCTGCATAGACCAGGCCACCAGTACCGTTGTTGTAGAATGGTGATAGTGGCCTGTATACCAGCATGTGCAGAAGTGACACCCTCATGTGCAGCTGTAATTAATTCCAATCTCTGATCTTCATTTGGGATCACTCGATCACCAACATCTGGAATGGTTGCAAAAGCAACATTCTGTGCACTGATATGATATGTATAGTTCGTAGGGTATCCTTTCGGAAGGTGCTTGTCTGCAGCCGAGGCTTTAACGGCAAGCAGTATTTCATTATCTAACCTCGTCCGAGAACGAGTCACTGCAGCCACAGAAGCCGTAGCTACTGAAGCTTTGGCTGCTTCGTCAGCCAATGTATTACCGGTAACATGTATTCCTACACGTTGGTGCCCCAATGTATGAACTACATGGACACATGGCAGCTTATCCTTAAGATCAGCCACCCTTCCCCACAATATTTTGTATTTAATGGTGTTCCCTTTAGAATCTCTAAACCCGTTCAGTATCCAATGATTTAGGTATTCATTGTATGACTGGACGCAGTAATACGAATCACAGACGATCAAAGTCTGCGTTCCTGGCTCTGAATGTTCGAGCGCTAGAAGAAGAGCCTTAAGCTCGGCCAACTGGGCTGTGCAGTCCCCTAAGGTCTGAGTGTACGTGTTATGAGGATGAAAAACTCCGTCTTCCATTACCCCGCACACGGCTGCGCAAACTGCCGAGTATTGATGTTTAGTACCCACAGCCGGTTGTGCCGATCCGTCAGTGTAAATGATGGTATCATAACTGTCTATTGGCAATATGTGTAAGGGAGCGGGGTACTCCTGTTCATACTGGAGAAATTCTTGTGTCTGAAGTCTGGGGTCAAACACATAATCAACATCAGTGGCGGTCAGAGATGTTGCCCATTGAATCCAGCGTGGATGCAATGCCTTAGCGTTAGGAACGCTCGCTTTAGTGACAGCCTCTAAGGCCGGAACCGGGGAGACAACAATAATGCGTTTCCCCTGGGCAAGCGGTCTCTCCTTTATGACGGCAATCTGAACTGCCGTCAGAATTTTTTCAGTAGGAGCAAAATGTTTTTCTGCATTGGAGTACAAATGTGATTTGTATGCTATTGGCACCGTGTCACCCTCATTAAAGGTGACATAGGTAAATCCTAGGGCACCAGCTATTATTCTGATGACCAAATTTGTTTTATTGTCCCGTGTGTACAAGTGTCTAGCTTCTAGCATGTCTCGTTGTAAGTCCCTTAGGATGTGTGTGTTCTTTGGTCAGCCTCAGGAAAGGTGACCCAACAGTAGAATGTTTCCGTTTGGTATGCTTCTGTTGCTTCTATAATCAAAGTAACTTCCCCACCCTCTTCTGTAAGGCAATGCGCTAATAAATGTTGTGTAAGTGCATGTCTAGCATTTGCAGGAATTTCTATGGTATTAGCCATAGTTGTTTAGAGAAACGGAACACCAAAATAGGGGAAGTTTTTCCTTTTGTGAGTTCGAGCTCGAACAACCTACAGCCTAAGCAGGTGATACCTGTTTGGCTGAGGAGGATTCTCCCAAAGACCACGGACGTCTCCGTATAATGGTACTGAGGGTACCTGTTGTCTGTGAGACAGTGATAGTCAGGGTATCCGTAAATTAGTGCCTAAACACCATCGTTGGTGGCGCCATGTCGTAGTTTGGACTCTTGCTTTGAGCAAGACTGCTGGTCTCAGGATGACAGTACTTTCGTTCGTAGGTGACTAGGTCTCTTCCTACAACTATTTGTAACTGTTGTCCAAACCTTACCGGCTTACTAGCAGTACCTCACCGAAAACACAATAGTAAAAGGTGATTTGTAGCAGTCGCTTACGCATGGACTCAAAATACAATATCTCAGGGTTGTCGTGGTTAAACGGAAATTACCCTTTTCTCACAGATTTATAATGTCTCATACAAACAAAGGCAATAACACAGATGCAGTAAAGTTATAATAGTTTTTATTCAACATAACTGCAATTTGTGATAAGTTGCATGAACTGCAATGATTAGGATAATGAATATACCAAGCAACAGTATAATAAAGAGGAGAGTCATTGTTATAAAGACCCCCACCATTATGCAATATAAGATAAAAATATATATATATGTAAACGATGGAATAAGCCCTAATACCCTAAGGAGAGTAGGTCTAACCTTCTACCTAAAAAGGAAGAGCTGGGTTCGTTAAACCTAATCTGCCAAAACCGTGTCCATGAGAGGAGCCCCCAACCCTCGTTACCTTGGAATGAGGTCTCTATCTCAGACTCCGCAGGGACACGAAGACTGGATCAGTTTCAAGATGACTGCAGCATCGGTATCAGCGATGGTGGCGATGCCCTCTGGTCGGAATCCCTCTGATTATCTGTCTAAAAGTGTGTTGTATTTATACAGATCTTCAAGGTCACTGACATAAGTGTTATTCATAACAATAGATAACAGGCATGCTTGGGACGGCAATTAATATCAACAATCCCTCGAAAGTATAGAGAGGGAAAATCCCTAAGTGTGAATGCCTACTGTATGTTTGTCTTTGGTGCTTGATCTTGACGCCTTGGCGCAGTGACACTGATAATAGAACTCATAACAAGTGGCTTAACTATAAACAAGGCCGCCATTTTAAAGGAAATAAATAATTAAATGGACTAAGCCAGAGCAAGCTAAGTAGGTTAAAAGTCACTGGGTGACGGGGGCACGAGTTTACAAGCCTACGGCTAAGCTAACTCCTGTTAACCCGTTAAAATAAACTAGGATTCACTACAGGGGAAGATCCAGACGGGCCAGGGAAGGCCTGGCCATCGTCAAGTTTAAATTATCGTTTCCAATCAGCTGTTGGCCAATCCCCCCGGCTGCCACAGAATCCGGATCAGGCTGCCTACTGCAACTAGACATGTTAACAGTCCTACCTGCCCTCAATAGAGAGGTCGGTGCAGCCGGAGCAGTCTCAGCACAGGCACCCTGACCCCCAGAATTTACAGGATTCACCAATGGATAGGATGTTTTTCCTAGGAGCCCCAATGGCCCGCAGCTTCCTCTGGTAGGGACAACTCATCACCGGAGTGGGGATGCCTAGTCGAGGTCACACATCCACCTACCCCATGCCTCCCTTGTCTTCCTTGCACACATATCTGCAAGACTGTTTTTTCTATGGCTGATAATTTCGCCAAAACGGGGGACAGAATCTCCTGGATCATTTCCCGAAATTTGGACAATAAATTAGTTGCATCACACCCCAAGTGCTGACAAGGTGCGGGGTCACTGCTCGCACCCTTAGGGGGCTCCAAGAAAGTTGTTTTTGGCTTGGATATCAATTTCTTTAGGGCCTTTTTTTTCCTCGGAGGAGGGCTGCATTTATCCATAGGGCAGGCCGGGGGAGAAGATAATAAAAGTATTTTACTTCTTCTAGAGGGGCCTTTGCCACCAGAACCCTCTATTGACTCAGTTGGCTCAACCTGGAGATGCTCAGCAGCAGCTATAACAGTACCTTGATCCCCCCCCAGATAAGCCACCTCCACATCCACGGCCTCACGAGGACCACTGTCTGTTGGGGCCTGACTCCAATCCTCCAGTTCCATGGATAACCTCCTCTCTGCCAAGTCAATTTCCTTTATAACAACCCCAACAGCTCTTGCGAGGAAGGAATCCAATGTGGTGGTGCCTCTACCCTGTCTGCTACCGCCACCACCCCCCAGTGGACCAGTTAATGGACCTCTTTTCCTGCCCATTACTACAAAAAAGGCAAAATAGATAAGAACAATGCAACAACAAAACAACAAACAGAAACAGACCAATTAAACTGTTAAAAACCCACAAAAAACGAAAAAGACACCCCAGCCTGCCTTCTTCCTGGCCAATGCGCTTCCTGCGACAGCTGGAGCGCGAAGTCAATTAACGGGCTCCTGCCCCAGCAACAGGTGACGCCTGCCTTCTTCCTGGCCAATGCGCTTCCCTCGACAGCGGGAGCACGAAGTCAATTAAAGGGCTCCTGCCCTAGCAACAGGTGATGCCTCAAATGAGAAGGGGTCCAAGGAACATGGACCATATCTCTACCCCCAGCCGTCAGTTCGTTTCTCAGAAGAAGAAGGGTAGCAGATGATAGACTCACATCATAAGCATCACTGGACGTGGAGAACAGGGAAGCCATCTAGACAGCCGCCCAGCAGTTTGTATCAAGTTTCGAGATTGACAATAGGACTTCACTCTCACCAGTCCCTACAAGGGCAGAACAGGCTCTGTATCCATCCACCGTAGTGAAATCAATGTCTGACTTTGCCACTTTACTGCCAGCCATCATATTGTAGTGCTTGCTTGCACTTTACATCTTAGTACACTAACAGCTGGTGGTCCTGCACGTGCTCCATTCCCTGAGGCATCTCGGCTACATTCCCAATCACACCAGCAGGCATGGGGAACATGTTCAACCAATCCTCCTCTCTCAAATTCTCTGTTTTGTCTCGTGGTTCAATGATGCAGAGGAATAAGTAGAGAAGACACAGAGCAGTTGGAGCACAAGACCTAACCGTGTCCCTAAGATGGCTGATTAGGTAATACAACTTCTCTTAAGTACCTTTCATACTCCGAATGTATGATTCATGCTTGGGTTTGTGCACGTCCTTATGCCATTAGATGAAGAATGTCCAGTGTTTGGCATCTATTTTATTTTTGGGTTCTTTCAGCTTCTTCTGCAAAATAGCTAATCACCCTATGTCAAAGGTTCCATGCTCTGGAAAGGACATTTTCCTATTCACATTGGTGAGTCCCACCCACTCTTTTACGTGTTTGCATGTGTTTTTACCATATTGTGTTACATAGTATAAGCAGGAGTCCCTTTTGGTGGGGGCTTACTAGGATGACATTGTTCAGCCCTGATAATGGTTTTCTTACTCTCTACTCACACTCGGACAAAGGTAGTAGAGTCTGCAGGCCTTATGACTGCAACTTATCCTAAAAGTTAGGGAAGGAAAAGGAGAATGGGGAAGGGTTCTCTTTAGTTATTATTTATTCTAAGTGATCTCATGGAGGAGGGACTAAGGGAAGGTATTGTGCACTTACACCCAATGATCCTGTTCAATTCAGTGAACCTTCAGACTACACCCAGAGGGACTCATGAAGCAGTCAGTGAGCTACATCAGAGTGCCTCTTTTTCTCAAATGCTCATCATTAAACAACCTGTGCTTCAGGTCCTGAAAATCCTGTGTGTCTTCTCCACTACCACACTATTTCTGGAGTCTGCTCACTATGTACTATTGAGTAATATCCATACTCATTTTTCTTTCTTCTGTACATCTCACAATCCCATCTGCCTAACAATCATTTTCCTTTTGTCTTCCCTCCTTAATCTCCAACCCTGATGACAATTATGTGCACCCTTTTTGAAAATTACATTAGCCACAAACAAAATAAGCCATGTGTGTAAAATGGTAAATGTATTCAGAATTTTATATATAAATGTCTGGTCAGAACTGTGCTCATTTTCCTTTTTTCTTTTTATAGCCTATTTCCAAGTCTGGAGCTGGGCCTTTCTCCACTCCCATTCCTCCAGAGAAACTTCTGCTTTGCCTCTGGCATCTGGAGACATTGTGTAGAGTTTCTTCCTTCTTGGAAGCAGTTCCCACCGTCACATGCCAAATTAAACACAACACGCCAGGAAGCCCACAGTTCAACTAGCGTTTAATGCAAAATAGGAAGCAGCAAAGCAAAATATCAAAAAGAACTGTAATTTGAACTGACAGTGGCTCTCACATAAAAACAGCCCGTTGAAGCTAAGAGTTAAAAATAATATAAAACTACTCTAGCATAAATATATTCTCTTTCAGTATAAGTCAAAGAAGCTTGATCACATGACAGAAAAGTGTTACTCTTATTGAAAATGTATCTGATGTGCAGGTATCAGGGTCTTCCACTCAAGTAAGTGGAGAGGCCTTGAGGAGAAGATATCATTCATATACCCAATAGTGGCACTATTGTTGTCCCCAAATCCCACTTTCATTGCCAGTTTTGAAAATGAGGTTATGCTATTTGAAAAATGTGCAAGGTACAACACTGAGCTCTATGGCTTCTGAGCCTACTGGAGCCAGGAAATTTTGCAGGCATATTCAATATCATGGAACCCTTTAAGCTAATACAAAACAAGATCCATGCTTGATTAAACTCTTCATACATTCAGGATTACATATGTGATAGCTAATGGTACTTAATTTGAGTATATGAACAAGACACAGTCAGATTTTAAGTTTGTCTTCACAACAGGATAAATATTTGGAGGTCTTTCTAAAAGAAGTATAGGAAGAGAGTAATAACACATCTGAGATTTTGCGATGGCACCAAAAATAAGTCAGAAAAGTTGTTAGAAAGATGGTCTACTCATTTGCCCTTCTGGAAGGAAGAGAAGCTAAACTAGAAGAATGCGGAGCATCAAAGATCCATACACTGAAAAACACATGGACAGAAATAACCACATTTTCAGTAAGAAATAATTTTGAGAGAAAAATGGTCTACGGGAAAAATAAGGAGACCACGTCATAGCTTTATGGTTTTTAGGGATCACAGATAACATGGGGACTTCAGTAAAAGACAAAGAGGTGTTTATGTCCTTCGGGGCTTGTGCTGAAAAGGGAAGGACACCAGTCAATCCCGAAAGAGACTTATAAGAACTCAAAGGAATCTAACTAAAATGGTCAACAACAGATCTGCGTGTAAACAAATACTGGTGAAAATGTGGATGTCTTATTAGTTATAGCACATTAAAGTAGACTGATGTAGTCAGATTGGTTCACATTCCAAGTCAGATCTTAACTCTCCTTTTTTCCTTCTCTCCCTCCCTTCCTTCCTTTCTTTCGTTCTTGTCTCATCTGTGCCTCTCAAGGTTGAATATAGACAATATTTCTACCACTCATTTATGAAGGATCCTAACCTCAGAGTTTTGAGAACTGAAATATAAATATTATTAGGTAATATTAGGTAATATTCGTACTATTATCAACCCTGCCTGCTAACAACCCAAATTAAAATTAGCACCTCATATGCACAGTAGCAGTATCTTAAACTGAAAAGCATCATAGTCACCCTCTGTAAGGCAAAGTGCAATAATCAAGGCCTTCACCTGTTTACTGCCTGATGCCACTGTGTTCTTGAAACAACACACCTAGGCTGCAGCCAGCATCACCTTTTAATATTATAATGTATTTCCATAAAGAGGTTAATCAAGTTTCACACAAAAAACAACACGTCTACTCAGGCGAAATGTAAACTTTGCTACAAAATCAGAAACCTTCACCCTTTAGGAAGGTGGGTGATATTTTCTTACTTTCACTAACTGTAGGTGAAGCTTGGCTGGTTTCAATTCCCTGAAGTTGGGAATCCAGCTTTTTAGCAGGAGGAATTTTCCCAGTATCACTCAAGGTTGCCTTGTGTGGTAGAAGGGTAAACAATGTAATAGCCACCAACATGCATTGTCTCTTCTCCATTGACAGACATCTGAGTCTGATTATGCCCTTAGCCTGCATTCCACCAGGGCAATACCACAGTGACAGAACGGTCAGTCAAACTTTATTTGAGGCTACTCATAGCCCTTGTAATTGTCCAAGTGGTTTCCCATGTTATTAATTTGTTTGTATAGCTTTTTGGCAAAACCCTTTATAAATGTAAAAAATATAATTTAAATTAAAGGCTCTACCCAAAACTATGACAGGAGATACAATCCCCAATATATAACATATGTTTATGTAAGGTCCTCTCTATTGTGGCACACAACTTTTCATCCATCAACCAAGGACAGCAGGCCCTGTGGTAGGTCAAGCCTATAAAAATTAAATTTGGAATATTCTGACATAATACGTTCAGTTTCCTTTACAGAAATGGACAGGCAACCAGTAACTAAATTATTAATCCTGAATGAGGAATTATTATTGTGAATAATAAGTATATTGTGATAATCCAAGATTTCCAGATGGCTTCCATCTGCTCAGTCAGCATCGTCATTCTAAATGGCAAATTACATTGATTACTTGAGCGGAATAAATGAGATAGTAGAGCGCCAGAAAGGGGCTCTGTGTCTTCCACATCCACTGGAAATAAAAACGATTTTTCTTTTTTTTGATCATGTGTTACATCCCTTTTCTTGCTGTTGTGGCCATGTTGTTCTTTTGCATTCTTCGTGATGTTGTTTTTTTGCTCTGCCTATTCCTTGAGTGGGAGTTCATTTCAGTATTTCCCCCACCTATTTTCTAGTGAAAATGCCTATGGCTTTCAGCAAACACTTTGAAGTTCATGGCAAAACAGCATCTTCCATGCCATGATGAGGAATAGTTGAGGATATCTGTCTGTGAAGAGATTCCGCTAAAGTTATCTGAGTGTTCAATAACCATCGAGCCCCTGTGCAGAGGGGGTAGGGGGAATGAGAGGAGGGTAAAGGCTGTCTGCGTTTGCATCCTTCCGAACCACAATCTAAATAAAAAATAGATCCTTTTTGCTGGGAATTACCCTTATTGGAGAAACCTAGTATCCACTTATGTCTTGCGCATGAATAGGACCAGTGAATTGCAAAACAACTGCAATAATTGTTAGGAATGGCCTCACACATAACCCTGAGTGTCATGTTTCATCATCAGCTATCCCACTCACCAGAAAATTCTCTAGTGGCAAGCTGGCTCTCTGTATTTTCAGAGTGCTTTTGGAAGAGAGCGAGGGACAGGATCCAGTGTGAAGAAATTCCCAAGGGATTTCCCTCTATAATGATGGAACAGCAATGAGATTGTTCAAATATGTGAGATGCATGTAACTAGTTATTGCTCTTGCATGTGATAGTTCAACATGTTTCAGCCTCGTCATTGACTCCAGAAGGATCTCTGGCTTCCTGAAGGACTAGGATCCCAAATATTTCTTAACTAAGTACCGTGTCCGCATTCCTATTTACATAGCTAGCTTGCATACATTCAGCACCAGTGATTTGTTCTTGCCAGAGATAATAGTGCTTACTTTGCAGGGTTGATAATGTCCCTTGTCTATGCTTGAAGGGATCTTAGGGGGGAGTTTAGTGAGTGGGGCCTTAGAGGCACATTTTCATCAAAGTTCTCACCCTGCCATAACACTTCTATCTGCATCTGACTCCTACCGACCATGTTATATGGGTGTTGTCAGGTTATGCAGATTAATTTGGCAGCATGCATTTATCTTGACAATGAATAATACTTCTGCATTAATTCCCTGCCAGTGTGGAAATGGAGATGGTGCTGTACTTGAAAAGGCCTGGTACGGCATGACGTTCTCATGATTACACTACCTGCATTCTGTAGAAGACTGACCAGGATCACATAAGTCCCTATCCATGACAGCCTATTGGTGCACTCCAGGGTCTTGTATCCAAGAATAGGAAATGTGGGAACTGGTCGAGAGGCTGCAGTTTGCTCTCAGTAGCACTTAGGAACTACCCTTTGGCAAGGAAACCACATTGTAGGAAAATTGCCCTTTATGTGTTGTCCCCGCAGATTTTTGTTGTTTTTAAAGTTGTGAATGTGCTGGAATATTTTAGCTAAGGACAATGAGAGGCAATTAATATCTCACAGTGCAAGGGTCCATCCGGCAAATCACTACAAATAATTGGCTAATCCCTAATACCATATTCACCCTCTAAGTGTGGCTACATTAGGCCATCGTAAGGCCATGCTAAGTTGTAAAGAAATTGCAGAAATGGCAAAAAGGTCAGATGTCTCATATAAAAATCAGTGTGGATTTGCAGTTTTGACATAGGAAACATTAAAATGGTTTACGGTGGCAGTTGCGGACTGCTGTAGACCAAGGTTGCGTCAGACACATGTCTAACTTTTTTTGACAATTTAGGTACTTTTTACATTAGCTAAGCCCCCTTTAAAAGGTATCTTGGAGCCTACAAGACCTGGGTGCAGAATGTGTAGAAGTAAAACTGCTACAAACGTAATTTACAATGCCTCTGTATTACCAGAATTCAAATATGTTTGCATACCTTAGTCTAAACAGAAGATTTATCTTTGTATATTTTTGCTACTTAGTAAAACCCTAAATCATTGGTGAACTTTTTTTAAATATAACTGACATAAGCAAGATTTTAGAAAAGTCAGCTATCTCTGCCTGAGATTCTGCATCTTCATAAGTTGGTTCTACTAGACCCTCCCTCCCTTCACTGCCTGTAATTAGATTTCCACTGTCGAGGACTGACATGAGGTAAATGAAAATGACACTTAATAAGTTCTTCCTGGAGAACAAAGCATAATTTGGAGATGCACTGCAGGATGATAGGTGGCAGGAAGTCAGTGGATGTTAATAACAGGAACTGCAATGTATACGTCTCTGTGGACTATGAGGGGAGGAAACTGAAGATAATACTAAATGGCCAGACAAACAAACAGAGGCTGTCTGAACATTTTCTTGTGTATGTGAAAGAAAAGATATAGGCACTCATTACAACATTGGCAGTAAATCCCGCTTACCACCGTAAAGAAGACTGCCAACACACCGCTGCGGCAGCGGAATTCCTCTACAGCTATTACGACCCACAGCTCGGAATCCGCCATAATCCAGACACCCACACAAGTCCGCCACACCAAAGGTCAGTGATAAACTGGCGATAACAAAACCAACACCGTCACGCCAACAGGAATACACCCACACTATCGCGACCCACGAATCCACGCAGCGGTCTTTCAACCGCGGTATTCCATTGGCGGTACACACCACTGCGCTCAAAATATACACACATTTACAAAACACAACCACATTGGACAATTCGAAATACACACACCTGATATACATACACACACCACTCCCACACACCCAATCCAATATAAAACACACACCCACATCACCCACAAACCCTTACTACCAAAATTCCAAAAGAAGGCCAGAGAGAGACACCACCAGAAACAACACTAGCATCCACAGACACACAGCATCATCACTCACACAACATCCAGGCACCTCAAACAACACACAACAACACATCCCCTCACACATCACAACACACACACCACTTCACACATCGCCCACACCACATCATGGCACCTCAACGACACCCCAGGTTCTCTGAGGAGGAGCTCAGGGTCATGGTGGAGGAAATCGTCCGGGTAGAGCCACATCTACTCGGATCACAGGTGCAGCACACCTCCATTGCTAGGAAGATGGAGCTATGGTACCGAATTGTCGACAGGGTCAATGCAGTGGGACAGCATCCAAGAACTAGGGATGACATCAGGAAGAGGTAGAACAACCTACGGGGGAAGGTGAGTTCCGTGGTCTCCAGACACCAGATTGCAGTACAGAGGACTGGCGGTGGACCCCCACCTCCTCCCCCCACAATTAACAAAATGGGAGGAGCAAGTCTTGGCAATACTGCATCCTGAGGGCCTCGTAGGAGTAGCAGGAGGAATGGACTCTGGTAAGTCAACTCTTAACTATTATATCCCCCACCCTAACTGCATGCCATTACATACCCCCACCCTCACCCTCATCACTCCAACACCTCACATATGTCCCACTATCACAACCCACCCATCCCAACACCAAGCCCTGCATGCAACACCAAAGCATGGACACCCATCACCAAAGCATGTCCACTACAGATACCCACACAGACCCCACAAACCAAATATCACACAAGGACCTAGTCAAGAATGCAAGCACTGGAGTACGGGGTCACTCACCCATTGCACACAGTGGCACACACAGATGCAATAATCATGCCTTTACACCCCTGCAGGACCCCTACCCAACGTCACCGGATATGAGATTCCAGACATATCCAGTCCCCCCACAGAAGAGGCCCACAGAGATGACAGCAGCTCTGCACAACTGGATCAAGATGACCAGCCCGGCCCATCTGGGACCTCGGGACAGTCGGTTCCCCTAACACTGTCACCAGCCACCACAGAGTCTTCCCCCTCAGGAAACATCACCACAGCACCCATCCAGCGGGCCCATCCCTCTGTCCCCAGGACACGTCAAGCAGCAGTGGGTCCAGCACTACAGGGAACCCGGGCAAACCCACAAACCCAAGAAAACCAGGGACATTGGGGCAGTGGCAGTGGGCACACGGTTCAGGGGACAGAGGAACAGGAAAACAGGGGATCTGGAAGGAGTGCTGTGCGACAGGGGGAGGACAGGCCCAGGGAACCCACTCTCCACGAGGCCCTCTCCAACATCATGGGAGCGTACCATCATTCCCAGGAGACAATGGCAACAGTACTGGCCAACTTTCAGGAGACCCAGCGGCTGCAGGAGGAACACTATCTGGGGATCAGGGAGGAACTGAAGTCCATTAACATGACCCTGGTCACCATTGTAGGGGTGCTACAAGACCTTGTCAACACCAGGAGGGACACTGTGGCACAACAAGGAGCCACTGACACTAGCCTGGATGATAAACAGCCCTCCACCTCCGCCGGTGCTAGTGGACAGGAGGCACTGCCACAGGACCACAACACCAGCACACCACCCCCTGCAGATGGAGAGCCACCCCGCAAACTTTCCCTGAGATCCAGGAACAAGACAGAGAACATTGCCAAGACCCCCGGCAGGAAATGAGACCCCCCTGAACGTCACCCTTCTGTCCCACTTTGTCACCCTGTCCATCCTTCAACTGCCCTTGCTCCACTTCCTGTGCCCCTTTGGACAATGCACCTGTGAAACAAATAGACTGGACTCTGCCATGGACATTCCTCCACCATCACCCCTGCCCATTTTACAACCCCCTCCACTTATTTGCACAGAAATAAACACACATCAATCACAAATCAATCTGGAGTCAGTCTGTGCTTTCACAAATGTGTAATTGCAATAACTATGGAATATAGCAATGTCAATTTAATTGTCCACATACCAATGAAACACAGCTGTAGGGCTGGAGGAAATATAGCAGAGGTCACAAAGTGGGACCCACATCTGTTAAATGGAAAGGCAAAGTGACAAGTCAGGGTCCATACACTGAGTGAAAATGACAGACTTATGATAGCTCAAACAATAGTATGAGATGTGTGAGGCAGTGACATCTTCTTACCTGTGTCTCACTGGAAATATTGCTGGATAACGTTGTATCTGTTGTCGATATCCTCTTTTTCTGCCTCCTCTTCTTCACTGTCCACAGGCTCCACAGCTGCCACAAGACCTCCAGCTGGACCATCCTCCCGCAGAAAAGGCACCTGTCGTCGCAAAGCCAGGTAGTGCAGCATACAGCAGGCCACGATGATCTGGCACACCTTCTTTGGTGAGTAGTAGAGAGAACCACCTGTCACCGGCACCAGAGGCATCAGAACCTGGCCTTCAGGAGGCCGAAGGTCCGTTCGATCACCCTCCTAGTTCACCCATGTGCCTCATTGTAGCGTTCCTCTGCCCTTGTCCTGGGATTTCTCACTGGGGTCAGTAGCCATGACAGGTTGCGGTACTCAGAGTCACCTGCAAATTTCGAGGGACAACTGTTAGACACACACTAACCCGTAAGGACAACCCCATACCCAGACAACTATTCACACTGTATAGGGTCCTTGTCCTCACCTATTAGCCACACACGGTGCCTCTGGAGTTGCCCCATCACATAAGGGATGCTGCTTTTCCTCAAAATGTAAGCGTCATGCACTGAGCCAGGACATTTAGCATTCACATGGGAGATGTACTGGTCGGCCAAACACACCATCTGCACATTAATCGAATGGTAGCTCTTCTGGTTTCTGTACACCTGTTCACTCCTGCGTGGGGGTGCCAAGGCCACATGTGTCCCATCAATGGCACCTATGATGTTGGGGATATGTCCCAGGGCATAGAAGTCACCCTTCACTGTAGGCAAGTCCTCCACCTGAGGGAAAACGATGTAGCTGCGCATGTGTTTCAGCAGGGCAGACAACACTCTGGACAGCACGCTAGAGAACCTTGGCTGGGACATCCCTAATGCAATGGCCACTGTTGTTTGAAAAGACCCACTTGCCAGGAAATGGAGTACTGACAGGACCTGCACTAGAGGGGGGATCTCTGTGGGATGGCGAATAGCTGACATCAGGTCTGGCTCCAACTGGGCACACAGTTAATGGATTGTTGCGCGATCAAGTCTGTAGGTGACTATTACGTGTCTCTCTTCCATTGTCGACAGGCCCACCAGCGGTCTGTACACCGGAGGATGCCGCCATCTCATCACCTGCCCCAGCGGACGTGCCCTATGGAGGAGAACAGCGAGCAGAGAGTCAGCCAACACTGAGGTATCACAAAATGTAATTTGTACACATTTATTAATCCGCAATGTGCCTGTTACTGTGTGTATGCAAGGCCTAGATAGGTGTGACACAGTTATTATTAATGCCATGTGGCCCCCTGAAATGGCGGCTGCCTGACCTGTAAGTGGGACAAGGGGATATGAGGTAACTGTGCTGGCGTTCTACACCGTCGCGGTAGGCGATCGAAGACCGCAGCTCAATCCTGCATTGGTTAACATTGGACCCTATGAGTCCCAGGAGCCAATGATGATGTACGCCGGCAGTGACGGTATGCTTCGCCGCGGACGTGACCGCCATTTTCTGTCTGTTCATTCACTGGATACCTGACCTTCAACAGGAGAGGACCTACACTGCAAGTGCTGCTGTGACCTCAGTCTGGAAGCGACGATGGCTCATGTGTCTGGGGAAAGGGCCCCTGCCTTCACTTCTGAGGAGGTGGCAAAACTAGTGGATGGGGTCCTCCCCCAGTACACCCAACTGTACGGTCCTCCAGACAAACAAGTGAGTACACTGTGAGCATGCTGCATGGGCAATGCCTGTTTGGAGTGGTGTGGATGGAAGATACATGGGGGGTGGGGACTGAGGCCTGCATGAGCGGACGGCGAGTGTATGTGCATCAGGGCAAGGGTGGGAACGTGGGCCAATGAGCATGACGGTCCGGACGGGTAAATATTTTACTTTTCCCCTGTACTATTCCTCTAGGTCAGCGCCCACCAGAAGAAGGCTATTTGGCATGCCATCGCCAAGGACGTCCGGACCCTGGGGGTCCACCACAGACGGAGCAACCACTGCTGGAAAAGATGGGAGGACCTTCGCCGCTGGAGCAAGAAAACGGCGGAGGCCCAGCTGGAGATGGCCTCCCAATGTGGGAGGGGTGCCCGTCGCACCATGACCCCCCCCTGATGTTCCGGATCCTGGCGGTGGTGTATCCGGAATTGGATGGGCACTTGAGGGCATCACAGCAGCCACAAATGGGTGAGTATAGTCCCATTCATCAGACTCTGCGCGCATTACGAGGTGTTTGGTTGGGGGAGGTGGGCAGTGGATTCCCCTAGGCCAGAGCGAGCTTGGTAGGCAAGGTCCCTTGTGAGGCAGGTTCAGTGGAACCCCAACCCCACTAGTGGTTAGTGCCATCTACACCTAGTCAGACTCCTGTGACTTCCATGTGTGCGGCAATCGGGCTTAGGGCTTGTACTCCATGGGCATGTGCATAATCTAGGAACTATAAGTGCATGGCGTAGTGCAGAGGGCTGCTGTGTCCGCCAATGGTAGTGGTGTTGCATGCACTGAATATGTCTTTCTTCTGTCTCCCCCACCCCTTTTTGTGGTCTCCCTGTTCTTGTGTGCAATAGCATCATCAGGCAGAGGAGCAGTGGCACCAATGCAGGAGGGAGCAGCATCCCACTTGGCCCTGGAGGGCGAAACAACGGAGTCTGAAGCCACCAGTGGGACAGAGGGCGAGGGGACCTCCACGGCAGGGACAGGAGGTGACAGCAGTGACAGCAACTCCTCCTCTGATGGGAGTTCCCTTGTGGTGGTGGGACCCTCTGTGCCCTCCGCATCAACAGGTACAGCCGCCACCCCCCCTACCAGCAACGCCCTCCCAGCAGCCCCTCAGCGTGTGTCCCGTGCCCGCTCACCCAGGGGGGTGGGCATCTCCTTCGCCCCAGGCACCTCAGACCCTGCCCCAGTCAGCCCTGCTGCCCTCAGTGAGGAGGCTATTGACCTCCTTAGACCCCTCACTGTTGGGCAGTCTACCATTGTGAATCCCATCCAGGGTGTTAAGAGGCATTTGCAACAAACAAATTCATACTTGGAGGGCATTCATTCTGGCCAGGCAGCCCAAGAGAGAGCATTTCAGGCTCTGGCCTCAGCACTGATGGCAGCCATTGTCCCTGTGTCCAGCCTCCCCCCTCCAACTTCCTCCACCCAGACACAATCCCCTGTACCTCAGCCTATCCCAAGCACACCATCAGACTAGCATGCACACACATCAACACACAAAAGTGGCTCAGGCAAACAAAAGCACCACACATCCCACAGGCACTCACACATGCATCATACCCATGCTGACATACCAACATCCACTGCCTCCACTGTGTCCCCCTCCTCCACGTCTCCCTCCTCCCTTCCAGTCTCGTCTCCACTCACACCTGCATGAACTACATCTTCAGCCTCTACCTACATCACAAGCACGCCCATCACCATACACCGCTCATGTGCACTCACCACCCCCACTACCATTCACACATCCCCTGTGTCCTCTCCCAGTGTGTAAGTGAGTCCTCCTCCCAAACACACAGTTGCAGGCACACACCCACCCAACAGCCATCCACCTCACAACAGCCTCCAGCCCATGCACCTTCACCCAAATTCAGAAGACGTACACCTACAACCACTACCTTTTCCTCCACTCCCAATCCCCCTCCATCTACCCATCCCAGTGTGTCTAAAAAACTTTTCCTGGCTAATATTGACCTCTTCCCTACACCTCCCCCTCTCTGTTCCCTAGGGCCAGGCTTTCCAGGTCCCAACCCGGCATCTCAGCCACCACATCCCCAGCCACAGTGGTGCCAGCAACTGCGGGCTATTGGAGTGCACCAACCATCAGGGCTGCCAGTGTGCTACAGAGTGAGGGCAAGGACATTCCGCCACCTGCCAAGCTAAAATAGTTGCCCACATCCCGGAGGGAGAAGCAGAAAACACCTGCCACCAAAGGGTCAGGGAAAACGAAAGGGGATAGTGACGTGGATGCAGGTACCCGTACAGTATGCTGAGGTGTGGTGGATGTGTGTTGGGAACGTTTGAGTGTTTTGGGAGGAGGAGGGGTGGACACAGTGGGACAAGGCAGGCTGCCAGTGTAAATGGATGTTGTCTGGGTGGCTGCAAGTCTGGTGAGTGTGCTGCAGGTGTTACTCAAAGTCATTGTGGTGAGTGCAGGTGTGGTGTCTGGGGTGCATGACTGGATGTCTGATGTTGTGGTGACTGCAAGAATGGGGCCAGCAACAGTGGCTGAGGGTGCAGTGCTTGTGAGTATGCATGTAGAGGTGACAGACAGGGAGTCAGGAGAGGTGGACACACTGGGGGAAGTGGATGTTGTTGTGTGTGCCTTTGTATGTTGGCTGTGTGTATGCTTGTGGTGGGAAGTGTGGTGCTTGTGTTTCTGTGTATGCTTCTTGTGTGTTGAGGTTTGTTCATGGCTGTCTGAACGTGTGCTTGGGATAGGTGAAGGGAGTGGGGTGCTGGAAGGGGTAGAGGTGGTTGGAGGGGGGACGGAAAGGCCAGGGACACTGGCTGCCATCAAACAGGAGGCCAGAGCCTGAAAAGATTTCTGTAGGCCAGACGTGGCACCGTGAATGCCTTCCAGGTATGCATTGCACTGCTGAATCTGGGATGCTAGCCCCTGGATGGTTGTCTGTCCTACAGAGATGGTCCTCAGGAGGTCAATAGCCTCCTCCCTGAGGGCAGCGGGGCTGACTGGGGCAGGGGATGAGGTGCCTGGAGCGCAGGAGATGCCCACCCTTCTGAGTGAGCGGGCATGGGCAACTGGGTGGGGAGCAACTGGGAGGCGGTGATGGTATGGGGGTTGCGGAATATGTCAAAGAATGGGTGGGCCCACTAGGGTCTGCCACCACCACAGAACTCCCATTGTTGGAGGTGTCAGAGTCACTACCGCCAGTGGTAGTGGCCTCCCCTGTGGTACTCCCCTCGCCCTCCAACCCACTGGTCCCCTTGGCACCGGTTGACTCTCCCTCCTTGGAACTGTGGGCCGCTGTATTCTCACTCGCCGGTGCCACTGCTCCCTCGCCAGATGATGCTGATATACACAGACAACACAAGAATACAGGGGTGGGGAGACAAAACAGGAGAGATAAATGTTAACACCTGAATGGATGTATATATTTGGTTCACTCATATTCCCACCCAGCAAATACATCAACACGCAGCACCTACAGCTATAGTCATGCCTATGCCCCTGACTAGTGGCCACAACCCTAGTATAGAACCATTTCACACATGACAGAAGGTTCTGAGGAACTGCAGACCTGCCCCTAATCATCTCAGTGCCCATGGGGGGCTGTGTTGCTGTAAGACACCAGTCAGAGTCACTTCCACTAGACAGCATACATACTACAGCACCCTCAGACATCCATCAAGGAGTCATGAAATGGTCTTGGTACTCACCCCCTTGTGTCTGCTGTGCAGCCTTCAAGCGCTCATCCAAGTCTGGATATGCCACTGCCAGAATGCAGCGCATTAGAGGGGTCAGGGCCCGACGAGCATTCCTTCCTCATTGGGAGGACTTCCCTAGCTGGGCCTCGCAGGTCTTCCTGGCCCAGCGCCGCACGTCCTCCCACCACTTCCTGCAGTGGGTGCTCTGCCAGTTGTAGACCCCCAGGGTCCGCACCTCCCTGGCGATGCCTGCCAGAGTCCCCTCTTCTGATGGGCACTGACCTGTAGGGGGCACACAGAAAAGTAACACAGAGGTCAGACAATGCCCATTTGATACCGCTGGCTATACGTCCCCTATGGGACGGACACTTCACAACATCAATTCACCACCTCACTCACGGTACATGCCAAACATTCAACGCCTGTGCAGTTACAAATCATGCACTCATGTATACTGGCTTCCACCAACATCACACACATCCATGCATGTCATCCGCCTACTCACCTGCACCTCTGGTCGCCCATATAACTTGGCATACAGTGGTAGGACCCAGCCACCAGCTTTTCCAGCCCCCTGTGGTGAAGGCCGGGGCCCTTTTCCCTGTGTTTCGTGCCATTTGAGTAACCAGATTCAGGACACAGCAGTACACTCAGTGGAGTACTGCCATGCATGGGATCTGGGAGTCAAGTGAACCTAGGGTGATGTAATGGCGTACGCTCCGCGGCGGTAGGCACCGTCACCACCGGCGGATATCATGAAAGGCCCATATTCCCCATTGACAACCATGTTAACAAATTAATGGGTGCACAGCGGTAAACACCGCCTTATGCCATAACAACAACCGTCAGCGGAATGAGGTCACTTCCCCTGATACATGTCTGGATGGTTTGGGGCTGCCATTTTGCCTGTACTACGCATATATTTCCTGGTCATGGTCCCCCTGCAGGCCCATTGGACACCAGCCCTCAGTCACATGCCCACATGAATATTTTCTGCCCACCACGTTCCAGACTTATCAGTTCAAACATGTCACTCCAGATGTACATCCTACAGTGTTTATGTGTAACCTACATGTTGTACAGGTGTGTTTAATACACAACAGGTTGTGCAAATATATGTGTGTCCCTCACATGTGTTATCCACTCCTCCTAGGTACAGACCCATGTGGCGAGGGAGGGTCCCATCTCTGTACAGACCTCTTGTTGATTTGGAGACCATGGTGGAACGTCACATCATTATCAACTACAGACTCACTTGTGCTACTATCCATGAAATGTGTGCATTACTGGATCTAGTACTGAGACCGACAAATCGGAATCAGCATGCTATCCCCACTGAAGTGCAAGTGCTCTCTGTACTCTATTTCCTGGCCACAGGCTCATTTCAGGTGACAGTGGGCATGGGTGCAGGGTTCTCACAGCCAATGTTTAGCCTTATCCTGTCTAATTTCCCGGATGACTTTGTACTGCACCTGCAGACATATGTGAAGTTTCCCCAGAGGCCTGAACTCCCTGCCATCAAGTCAGACTTTTATGCCTTTACTAACATTCCCCATGTGATAGGTGCCATCAATGGCACCCACATATCTATCATCCCCCCAAGAGTAAATGAACAGGTGTACAGAAACAGGAGGAACTTTCACTCAATGAACATACAATTGGTGTGTACTGCAGACCAGTACATTTCACATGTGAATGCCTAGTTCTCTGGATCAGTCCATGATTCCTTTGTCCTAAGGAACAGCAGTGTACCACACATGATGGATCAACTACATGGAGACAGAGGATGGCTCATAGGTGACTGTTTTTGGCACTGTTTCTGTACATAGCTGACAGCCAGGCTGTTTGCAAGTGATGGCAGTTTGTTACAGTCCTGCTTCACCCACTTTTGCAGGTTATTCTGGCTACCCCAACATGCATTGGCTCCTGACACCAGTGAGGAATCTCAGGACAGATGCAGAGAGGAATTACAATGAGGCCCATGGACGTACTAGGAGGGTGATTGAGGGCACTACAGGTTTCCTGAAGGCTAGATTCCGTTGCCTCCATCTCTCTGGGGGATCCCTGTGCTATAGCCCTGAGAAGGTGTGTAGAATAGTGGTGGGCTGCAGCATGCTGCACAATGTGGCTGTGAGAAAATCTATCCACCCTACTGGAGGAGGAGGGTGCTGCATATCCAGACCTGCTTCCTCTGAGAGGGGATGTGAGTGACGGTGAGGATGAAGAGGGGGAAGATGTCCACTCCAGAAACCAACTGATCCAACTATACTTCCAGTAACTATGAGGTACTGTTCACTGATGATGTTGTCTGCACTGCATAAAGTCGGTCTGACTTATTCACTATGGAGATGTTTGGTCTGTAGTCTTTAACACTGTTACATGAATGTAAGGTGCCATGTGCCATGATAACCATCATGGTGTACATTTCTGTTTACTCCACACAATGATGTGCTTGGGGTGCCATTCCTGCAATAAAGGTCTGATAATGGAATTTACTACCAAATGCATTCACACTTACAATTGATTCCACATAATGACAGGGAACATAGGAATTGGTGTAAATGTGTTTTATTTGGTGTCAGGAATGCATTGGTACGCATTACAGTGATAGGGAGTGGGCTAATGGTAGATGTCCATACTGGGTACATGGGCTCAGCCATTGGTGGCAGTGGGTATAGGTCCGTCTGTACATTTTAAGTTGTTAAGTTGCTATTGGCCGGTGAGGATGGTAGCACAGTGGCACACTTGGAAGACAGTTCATGTCAAAGTCACTTCTTTGAGGGTGCCTTGGTCTTGGCAGGTGTTCCTGTGCCATATCTGGGTCTGAGGGACCGTTTGAGTATCTGGTGCTGGGCTGCACGGGTAGGGGTGCTGGTTTCCTGTGTGTCCTTTGCCAGTGACACCTGTCCAGTTGCTGCTGCTGAGGTTGACGGCTGCTCTGTGTCCTGGGCAGTGATAGGTGCTTCATGGTTTGTTGGGGTCTCAGGCTGGGTTGGGTAGTGGTGCTGCAGCACCCCTGCTATAGTGGACATGGTGGCATTGAGTTGTTTACACTGCCCCATGGTCGCCTGATGTTGGGCTGTTTGCAGCCTTTGACTCTGCTCCAGGGTGGCCAGGTTCTGGCCAATCCTGTCTTGTGTATGGCGGTATGCTCCCAGGACCTCAGAGATCACCTCCTGGGCTGCGGCATCCATCCTTTGGCCTCCCCACTGGGCCACTGATACCCTCCCACTGGGTCTAGACCTCTGTGCCTGTGTCCCGGGCACAAGCCTGGTGGTACCACTTGTACTGGGGCCATCGTCATCCTGCCTGTTGGTAGGTGGAGACTCTGGCCTCAGTACTTGTGTTCCACCAGTCTGTGGCCTGGATACACTGGTGTGGGGTCGTTTGGCATGTGCAGATGTTGGTGGCTGGGTGGTAGGGGTGTCAGTGGTGTCATGGGTGCAGCCTCTGGAGGGTGACAGTCCAGGACTGTGTGACGGGCCAGGGTATCCCTCACTGTCCACACTTCCCTCTCCAGTGTCCTGAGTGGTGCCTCTGTCTCCATGTGGAGCGCTGGCACTTTTTGACCTTCCGTCAGGGTGGCATGGGTGGTGGTGCCTGTGGGGGGAATGGACATGGCGGTTACATTTAATCATTCGGATGAGGATCCACAGCTCTGGCCTATTTTGTGCACTTTTTTACCCTGTTGGGGCATGCAGTGACCTTTTGTAGGGTTGCCATTGCATTTTGCATGGGATGTGGTGGTGCATTGTTGGTGGTGTAGTGTCATTGTGATACCTTGCAGGGGTGGGTGGCTGTGCACAGGGGGAGTGATGTGGGCCTGTTGGTGGGTTTGTGGGCATGCAAGGTGCCTGGATGTGGTGATTGAGGCCAGGGTGGGGTGTGGTCCTGGTTTTAGTTGGAGGGGTGGGGTGGTGCATGCATTACTGTTGTGGTGGATATGGGGTAATTGTAGATGACTTACCCGAGTCCATTTCTCCAGTGAGGCTCTCAGGGTGCAGGGTGGCCAGTACCTTTTCCTCCCAGTCGGTGTATCGGGGGTGTAGATGGGGATCCTCCCCCTGTCTTCTGTACCGCAATGTGGTGCCTGGAAGCCATGGACCTCACCTTCCCGCGCAGGTCAGTCCATCTCTTGCGAATGTTGTCCCTCGTGCGTGGATGGTTTCCCACTGCGTTGACCTTGTTCACTACAGTCTGCCATAACTCCATCTTCCTGGCGATGGGTGTGTGCTGGACCTGTGCCCCAAAGATTTGTGGCTCGACCTTGAGTATCTCATCCACCATTGTTCTTAGCTCCCTTTCTGTGAAGCGTGGCTGCCATGGTGTGTGTTGTGTGGATATAGTTGAGGGTGCTGTTGTGTGGTTGGTTGTGTGAATTGTGTGATGTTGTGTTCAGTGTCTGCCTGTTGTGTTGTCAGTCTGGAGGTCCTATTGGCATTGCAAAGGATTGTGGGGGGGTGCCTGTGAATGTTTTATAGTGTTGTGGATGTGTATCAGGTGTGTGGGTTTCAAACTTGCCAATGTGTGCATTTCTTGCTGTTCGGTCCCATTGCTGGTCCCACCAATGGTCGTTCGACATCCACTAACTGCCGCGGTTATTTGTACATCATTATTTGGAGGGTGGGAGATTTTTCTGCTTGGTGGTGGCGGGGTGGGATGTGCAGCCTTTCTGCCGACAAGACGCTGGTGGTAGTAGAAATTTTGTCGGATTCTATTTTTGACATCTTGATATGGTGGGTTTCTGTTCACTGCCAATGGTGGTCTCCTGTTGACAGTCGCCACGGCGGCCGACGGTGTTTACCACCATGTTCATAATGACCACCTTAGTCAGGACAGGCTCAGGGCCACTTCTGCTAACTAAAGCTGAGTAATTATTATACCCTGGGGTTCCCACCACCTGGAACTCAAAGTATTAATGAATTTGGAAGGAACAATAGGAAGAAGTAGAGGAAGCCTGCATCAAAACTCGTCCTTGTATCAAAACTCTGGAGGTGTTTTCCAACAGGTCAAGGAAATAACCTCCTGTTTTTCACAAGAAAATCCTGGACAAGAGTGCTCCTTAGAAGTAAGAATCAGCAGACCCAGTGAGGCTTGATTTTTGGTGTGACTCTAACAAATCAGGAGTAGACAGGTCTCCATCCACTCATCCAGAGCTTGTGAATGATTGAGAGCAGTGCCTTCCAGGGGAATCCTGAAACTCTGAGTACCTTAAAATCCAAAGTATGTTGTAAAAGAGGGCACACATTTGGCATGGGTACCTTATGAAGACAAAGGTTTGAAAGGTGTACACGTGCATTACCCTCAATATCAAAAAAAGTTTCATCACAAGAGGTAGAAAAGCCTCAGCATCCAAGGGGATAAGTGTGTGTTATGCTCCAATTTTACAAATCAAAAGCCTGGTAAAGACACATACATACCTGTACAAGACCTGCAAGCTATTAATGTTGTTGTGATATCTAGATTTCTTGTTGTTTCTAAGCCTGCAACCACACTGTCTTGTATTCCAGCCCCTTCCAAATGATTTACAATAATACATCTTTGTTCAGCCTTTTTCTCTTTTTCCATACACCCGAGACTCGTTGTCTTTTTGTGTTCTCATTCTCAGGCAGCAGGCTGGCAGATAACAAGGTGTTGATTCCCTCAACATTTTAGCGAGTCACCATCCATCTCCTATCAAGCACTCAAGAAAGATCTGGATGCCATCAAAAGGATATACCTATGTTTAGTATGTGCATGATTTATTGATTTAGTCTGACTCTCTGGAAAATGAAAGATTGGCCTCCTGTATCTCCTTTCTTAGTTAGCTAAGAAAGAGCACAAGGCTACTAAAGAAAGATTAAGAAAGAATTCGTAAAGATTACAATTCTGCTTTTTCCATGTTCGTTATTTAGGTCATGACATCTCAGTCAGACTGCAGATCACATTGAAGCTATCTATAACTTACCAAGCCCATGCACTGTCTCTCAGATCTATACTGGTATGGATACTGGGATTTACACCTATTGTTGACCTCCCATAGACTACATAAAGAAAGACACCACAGAGGCTTTGCATTGGACCAGTGAGGCACAATAATCCTTTGTGTCTTTGAAACAAGTATTGTCATCATCTCTTGTGTTCGAGTTACCTGCTTGTAACAAACTATTCACTTCCAGTTGTCATGCCAAAGATGGATGTGCATTAGGGGTGTTGATGCAAGATCATGGAAATCAAAAGAAACCCATGCCTTCTACGGTTCTGCCCTTGATGCAGTTGTGGGAGGACATTCACCTTGTTTATGAGCTGTGGCAGCTACCGTCCATCTCATAGAAGCCTCTGAAAACATTGTCCTTGACTTCACACTCACAGCTTGTGTAACCCATGCCATAGTTGCTCTTTTGCACATCACTAGAACACAACTTTTGTCCATGGCAAGATTATACTGATTTGAAATTCTAATTGATTTCCTTTCCTAAACCATGCTTCACTGCAGTCCACTGCTTAGGACAGTGAGCCTATGACTGTCTGATCCTAACTGCCCATCTAAATAAGCTCCATATTGACCTCTCTGATGCACCAATACCCAATTGTGATCTTGTGTACTATGTTGATGTACTGTGTATCAGAAATGTCTGTAGCTTATTATGCCTTATAAACACTGTAGAATGTTATGGAAAGTTAATGTTTACTCTGCTCGTGGCTATGGTGCCAGGAGGTGGAGGCAGGGCCAGCAACATAGCCTAGGCCTGAAGAGGGCGAGGTAAACAGCGGTCCCAGATCGGCAGCACTGAGAAGAGCGAAGCTGCAGGGTTCGTGCTGCATGAGTAGGGAGGCAGTGAGGATTGGACATTATGGACTGGTGGTGAAAGACAAGGTGGGCAGATGCAGAGATGGTGGAGCCAGTGCAGGTGTGCTAATTGAGGATTCCTCCTCCCACTCATCCCCCCATATGTACTGTTGCTGTGGTGCTTGGCCCATGAAGGGCCCTGAAAGGTGCACTGGGATGCATGTGGGAAAGGTGGGTGCCTGATAAATCAAAGAGGAACTGGAGAGCGAAAGGACTTCCCCTGTGACCTGTTACCTTTTTGTGGTGGTGGGCATTTTCCTTGGTAGCCATTTGGAGACAGGGGGCTCCCCTGGTTCTGTTGAGAGGTGAAGTCGGTGAATACTGAATTTTACAGTTATGGCACTTTGGTGTCCGGAGCTCTCCTGTTTGTGGTGTTCAGGAGCCTTGGGGTCGGTGGCAGTAAAGGCCATGCTGTGGGCAGGCCCTGGAGATGGACTGACATAAAGCACCATCTGTGGTCTGGAGGGGAGTGCTGCACAGAGGTGGCCTGGAACTGGATTGAGGAGCGACCACCTCAATGTCCTCTCCTGCCCTCTGCACAGGGAGACACACAGAGGAGTAGTGAGAGAGGGGCAGGAGGAGGAGCACAGAAGAAATGGCACCCAGCTCTGCGCCGGAGGTCGAGGTGCAGAGAGAGAAAGGCATGATGGCTGCAGCCTGTGCCCAACGGTGCGAAGAAAGACATGGCCTCCTCACCGACCAGTCCAGGATCCCAAGAAAATATTGTGGGTCAGAGCGGGAGTCGATGCCCATCGCCCAACCGGCAGACTGATAACTTATGGGTGGTCTCCTTTTGTTTTTATCTGCAGGGAAGCCGAATAAGACTAGTTGCCATGTTTCCTTTTACGCTGAGGTTAGTTTTTGTTGGGGAGGAGAGTATAGGTGCTGGGTGTAATGATTATAACGAGTTAGCATGGTTGGCTATGTCCCTAAATGCACCACAACAGGTACTTCCAGTTCACCAAGTATGGGGGGAAGCAGGGAGGGGGGCATTTCCTTTTCCCTTATAGTTGTGGGGTTTCAACATGGATGCATTGCATGCACACATCAGTGACCGAAATGTATTATTTTTACATAATTTATTTATAGTAGTCCCTCCCTTTTTAGGAGCTGCTGGCTTTACCTCTACAGGCCTAGAGACTCTTAAAATAGTGTTGTGGAACAATAAATGGAATACTGGATAAGATCAAGAGAGGGGCTGTCCTTAGGGTGGATAGGCGGATAGAGGCAGATATAGTTCTATTCCAGGATACCCATCTCCTGGGCAATAGATGGCCCTTTTTGGCCCGGAGGGGATTTTCTCAAGTCTCCCACATGGGCTTCCTTGGGGGCTCCAGGGGCACTTTGATTAGGAAGTGTACTCCATTTGTGATTTCCAAGGTATGGCAGGATTGCTTTGCCCCTTATGTGATGATAACGGACGCTCTACAAGGTCTCCTCCTGTCCTTGATATGTGTCCATGCTCTGCTTCCACTCACAGTGGGGTGTCTGTCTACATTAGGAGATTTGGTGAGGGAACTGCCAGAAGCACTGTGGACTTTGGGTGGAGATCTTAGTGGGGTGAGTGATGTGAGTTTTGATCGCTCTACAACCAGGGTGGGGGTGGGGGAGGACTCACTGTTCTTGCGACTTTCACACACAACCTAAATCAGGTTGCTGTGCGTAGGGGGGCACCACCCAGCAGTACGAGGATACACCTTCTATTCTGGGGCTTATCAGTTCCTCTCCAGGCTGGATAATTTTTTCATGCCCAATCATGAGTGTCATTGGGTGCTGGAGGTTAGACATCTTGCACAGGGTTTGTCTGACCACTCTTCTCTGGAAATGATTTTGTCCTGGGGCATGAAGGGAGTGAGGGTGAGCTGTAGATTAGATAGATGGTATCTTCAACAAGATGGCTTTAGAGACATGTGTCAACACCAGACACAGCAGTTTTTTGTGGATAATCAGGGTTCAGTGTCCTCTGATGGCTTATTGTGGGAGGTCCAGAAAGCCACTTTGAGGGGACATATTTTTAGTTACACCAAAGGCAATAAGGAAGGGTAAGCAGAGGGTCAAAGATCCGGAGGAGCGAATTTTAGATCTGGAATGCTGTGTTGCTGGCTCAGGTTAGGAGGCACTATTGAAGGATTCACTGCATACACCGGCTCTGCTTCGGCAGGAACTCATGCAAGAGACCTGGAAGGTCTGGAAGGCCACTAACAGCAGAATTTATCAGCGGGGAAATAAGCCCAGCAAAACTTTGCACTGGCTTTGTACTCCCAGATTGGAGACAGCCCCTGTGGCATATCTGAAGTCACAATGGGTCGCGGGTGGTTGAGAGCAAATTAATAGCCTGAGACTTTGAAGGCTTCAAAGTAAACTAGTATCAGATGGACCCGTTGAGACTGTAAGATAATCAGCATCAATTTGTACAGGATCTGCGATGCTCTGTCTGTCTCTGGATGACAGGGAATCCTTGGAAGCCGAAATCACCAGTGATGAACTGAGGGGGATTCCCGGCACAGTTGTAGCCGGATATGACCCAGGCCAAATGGGTTCCCACCCAAATACTGGCACTTGGTGGTGTGGCCTCGGGTCGGCCAGTTACTGTTGCAAATGTTTCAGGAGGCACTAGAGTGGGGTGAATTGTGTCTTGATCTCAGGACGGCTGATATTGTGGTTGTTCCAAAGCCAAACATGAAAGGCACAAGGTGCGAAGACTTTTGGCCCATTTCGCTCTTAAATGCAGAAGTGAAGGCATGGGCCAAGATGTTGGTTAATTGGCTGGGAAAGGTCATTGATCATCTGCTCAATCCTGATCAGTCAGAGTTTATGTCGCAAAGGGCCACTCACCAGAACCTGAGGTGGGTACACAACGCAATTGACTTAAGTGATTCGGTGTGGGAACACAGTGCCTTGCTGTCTGTTGACTTTCACAAGGCCTTCGACTCTGTCGTCTGGGCTTATATGTTTACTCTTCTTGCCCAAGTTGGATGTTGTCCCAAGTTCATCAGCAATGTTTGTCTTATTTACACCAATCTCCGAGTCAGGGTGCATGTGGGAATTGGGGGTCTCAGAGTATTGTCCACCGATGAGGGGCATCCTCCAGGGTGCCTCTGTCCCCCCTACTGTTCGCGGTAGTGATTGAACCACTGGCGGCTTGGGTGCAGACAGACGCTTTGCTTAGAGGCTTTTAGTGGGATGATGTGGTGAGTGATCGGATATCTCTTTACACGGATGATGTCCTTTTGTGTTTGTGGGAACTGGCCTCATCAGGGCCTAGGACACTACAGATGTTAGATGTGTTCCGCACATACTCAGGCCTACCGATTAACCACCGGTAATCAGTGGTCTACTCTATAGCCCCATGCCTGGTTGATATGCCTTGGGCGTTGGGAATACTGATTAGACCCACAGGATTTCAGTATTTGGGAGTATTTGTTACAGGGAATGCAAAGTGTTAATTTGATAGCAGCATAGTGCCACAGATGCAGTGGCTGATGAGGGACATTAAAGTCTAGACTACTCTTCCATTGTCCTTAATGGGACGTGCTGCCATCTTTAAGGTAGTGGCACTGCTGAGGCTTTTGAACCAATTGCAAAACCACCCCTTTCTGATTGCCCCCTCCTTCTTCATGATGGTAAATGCTCTGATACGGACATTGCTCTGTGGAGGTGGACTACACTGTATCTCACCTGATGTGTGTTTGTACTATTTGGAGGTCAATTGTCGTATTATTGATGACTGGTAGTACAGGGAGTTCGAGAACTCGGCTTATGCCCTTCAGGGAAAGGCTATGGGCATACAGGGTCTCCCACATTTGTTGTATGGGGTGACTCACTTAAGTCTCTCCCCCTGGCTACCTGAGTGGTGCTGGAGGTTTAGGCAGCAGCAATAAAAGCCACTGGCTGGGCTGATAGGCTAACACTGGAGAATCGGCTATGGCGGGTGCATATCTCCTGCAGGTCATGGCTTTGCAAGGCTTTGCAGCATGGGACTCTATCAGAATCTCAACTCTGGGGATAATCTTTACAATGAGGTATTGAAATCCTTTCAGGAGCTGCAGGTGGAGTATGCTTTACATCATATGCAGTTTTTTTAGATACTTGCAACTCTGACAAGTGTTGATGCCAGTGTTCTAGGCCACAATGGAGATACCAGAGCACTCATCATTAAAAGCTAAGCTTCTCCTCAAGAACATCAAGGAGCACAAGCTATCACAAACATATAAGATGCTGCCGAGAAGTGGACCAGATCCTATGGGGGTGGTACTTAGGGCATGGGAAAAGGACCTAGGAGAACTTGATGATAACTGGTGAGAGGCCCAAGAGACTCCGAGAGAGGCAGCAATAGTTTCACAGTTTTGACACATACAGCTAAACCTACTTCACCAGGTATATTATACTAGGGCCTGACATTGTCGCATGGGACTGATACCAGATGAGGGGTGCTTGAGGTGCAGGAGCTCCCATGGGAATTTATCTCATACATTATAGCATTGCTCTGTTCTTTCTCATTTTTGGAAGGTTTTTTGGGGGGAGATTGGTGGGAGTGTTTGGTGGGGGAATCCCAAGGCATCTTAGATTGGTGTTGCTTCATATCACGGACGAGCTGGGTGGCACACGGTACCATAGGGCACTCTTATGGTTTGGCCTGATAGTAGGCAAGAGAGTTATTACGAAGTCTTGGAAGGATGTGGCTGCTCCATCGGTTGAGGTTTGGGCAAAAAGCATGGATTTCTGTATGGATATGGAATGCCCCATTTATAAAGCAAGAGGCTGCCCTAAAAGACACTACAAGATATGGAAGGGATGGGCGGAGGTGAGGGGTATACATTTGGAGCCTTCCTAGACACAGCATGGTCTATAAAAGGTGCAGAGTGTCAACAGGGAAGGGAGGCGCCTGCTGTGGAAATGAGATGGGGCAATACAGGCATACATTCTACCTTTATTTTAGTCCAGACTAACAGATGAATATTGCTAACATGGTGATGTGCATTCTTGCTATGCTTAATGTTACATGCTATGCCTGTATTGAGAGTTACTGATACACCTTGGCTGGATTGGTCGCTGTAACCCGTGCTTCGATACTGGCTGCTCAAATCATTGCTACCATATTTGTTGATTCCAAAAATGCCTTTCGAGTAACCTACAATTTTGAGCCTCTCTCAATGCAACTAAGTTTCCTCACATCAGTGAGAACCCTAATTTAAATGGTAGGTATATCAAGGATTACTTGATGTTCCTCTGCTACCATCAAAACATGCATTTTTAAAGTGTGCTACGCATCAATCCTCGCAAGATGAAGTGTCTATGGGAAACAGTTTTGCTGATCAAACTGCTAAAAAGCCGACTTTGATCATAAGTTCTAAGGTCACTGTAGCCGGGTGGCGGACTTCCCGGCTACATTCAGTAGCGGTTCCTGATCAGAACGGTGCCCCGGAGGTCCAGCAGAGAACGGAGCCACTGAAGTCGGGAATCCAGGCATCAAGATTCCCAGAAACATACCCAGAAAAGGGTGGAGAGCGCAGAGCGCGGAGGAGGGCGAAGCCACCGGAGCCGGGAACCCGGATATCCGGGTTCCCGAGAGTTTCAAAAGTGAAGAAGGTCTGTGCACGGGGCGCGCAGAAAGGGAAAAGAATGCTGAATGGAAAGCAGCGGAGAGTACGGACAAAGAAGACAGCGGGGAAGACGAGAGAACCACCGACCCATACCTTGGGGAAGAAGGACCACTTAATGCCCGAGACAACCCCACGGAGGGACAGGACGGTCCCAAGAAGCTCGAACTCCGCCACGTCCCTGAAGGGACGTGGCTAAAGCAGGTACGGTCCTGCCTGAGGGACAAATTGCGGTATATGGTGGGAAGGGAGGAGGGTGGAGGAGACGAGTAGAGAGAGGAGGAGGGGGGAGAGTTTGGGAAGGGAAAAACCCACACACAAAAGAAGCACCAACCACTGAGCACGGGAATAGAGTGTTTTTTTGGGCTTTAAGAGGAGACTGAGTTCACAGAGGTGCAGGAACGGGATCCTTTAGCCCCCTCAACATTCATTCCTACTTCCTTTATTTTTGTCTTGGGAGAGGAAACTTATACCCTATTCACCCCATTCACTCTCTCTCTCTCTCTCACTATACACACCCTCCCCACGCGATAAAGAATACTAACTAGCTTACAGAGACACTACTTACCTGCCTTTCGTTCCTCTTTTTTCAGTCTTCCTGACAATACCACCGCCGGTAATCCTGAGGGAGAAGAAAACAGAGGAGATCACCAACCATAAAGACCACAGATAGTGACTGTTATAAAGACATCAGTGAATCACAATAAAATCACGTATATTCACCCACCCACCTGAGTGTCGTTTTACTCCCTATCGCTATACCCATGGCCACAGTCACTAAGTATGTTTCTCAGACTATTGACTGTCTTATGCTGATTCTAAAATAGGTGTCTGAATTACAGAACATGCCTCTGCGAGGATTAAACAGGCTTACATGAAGCAGAACTGAAAAAAAGACCCTGAATGAGTGTGAAAGGCAGCACGAGAAAAGAAGTGGCCCTAAAATTCCTTGTCTTCAGCCTCGCCAGAACATAAAATGCTATTGCTCATGGCAGCAAAGACACATGACCTGTTCTACAGTATTCATTTGTTTGCTCCATTTTTCCCTTCTAGTACAAGAATCTTGCCACTCTTGTGCCATTTTCAAATCCACAATATTGAGATGCCTAGATGTTGTGCATATTCATATTTCTTTGTTTTAGTTTGTATATTTTCTGGCTGAATTAAAGCCGACCCAGGTGCCCATGTTAACAAGATTACTGTTAAGAAGCAAAAGGCTGATTCGGGATTCATTCTGAGATTTGGGGCCCCTCTTTTTGTAGGGAGTGACAAGGGCCCTAATTTTGCATAGTACAGAAGCTATGCGTGACTTTAGGAATTACCACTTTCACTGTGTTTACTGTAGTATTCCGTTATACCTTTAAAAGTAGAATGTGGAACACAGGCTGCAGCTAGGCTAGGAATGTTATGATTGGAAGGTGGTAGTTACAAACTAGGATGTTGCTAGATTGACAGCACACCAGTACTGTCTGGAATAAAGTACTATTTGAATCCAACAATATGGTTCCTGGGTTGTTCCTACCTTGCAAATTCGGCAATGAGTTCAGGACTGTGCGGTAGCATTCGCTGGATCTTCTATGCTGTGGTAAAGGTCTACTCATCGGGTCAAGACCACTAATGAGGTCTGACTCCCAGTGTTGAGGAAATGCATGCTGTGCTGTTTGGAATGTCTCAGGTTTGAGCACTTGAGTTTGAAAGGCAATTGTGCTGGAAATGTGAAGGGACGCTTACTCGTCGGAGCGGTGAGTAAGTAATCAGTTGCTTGTGAAGTACTGCAAGATTTTGAACAAGATGTTTTCCGGATGCCATTTTGAAGTCTGGCAGAGTTTTGTATAAAAGAGAAGCAAAAAAGGAAGATGCCATTTTAAGTCTGATGCTTGCTGAAAAATATTGTTTTAAGTGGATTTTGCATTTTGAATGCTTAAAACAATATCTAAATAGATAGATGTAAATAAAAAATGCTAAAAAGTTAAAGTTGAAAAATAGAAACAATAACAATATTTGTCTTTCATTGAAACCTAAAACAAACATGTTTCAAGAAAATGAGCCTTTGAAGTCTGTCAAAACAATAAAAGCTGGACAAATACGTTTAGATTGAGAACAAGAGAATGTTTGTACTATCATTTATCGCAGAGCTATTCCCTTCGATGTGTCTGATCAGCAAACTTTAGCTTGAAGATGGGAATAGTGACGAAGAAGATTTGAACATTTTCTTAAAGATAAGTGCGTAAAATGACGTGATGAGCGAGCAAGAGATCTATTACTCAATCTGTAGGAGATGAACTAGAGGATTTAATTTGACATTTCCTATAGAAGATGCAAGTACTTACAAAGGGCTTATAAAATTTCTCAATTAAATATTTCACCTGCGACAGAATATAGATTTCGAGAGATACAACTTCAATATTGCCTGTCAAACCAAAAATGAGTCAATTGGCAGTTTTCTTACAAAGTTACACAAGCTCGGTACATTCTTTGAATTTGACAAAAATCAATAATGAGAAAGTTATATGGTTGAGAAAAATAGGAGGATGCAATTCAATGGAGTTTAGAAAATAACTTCTAAAGAAAACATATTTTACCAACCCTTTTAAGGATGGCTCACCCAGAGGCACAAGCAAAGTTTCAAGCAGGAACCATGGAACAGGCACATTAACAAAAATTGGAACAACATTGACCAATGTCAGTTTAAATATAAAAAAGAAAGGAAAAAATGACTAAGCCAAAAAGGAGAAAAGAAGCAGTGCTATTGATGTGGTTTACAATTTCCTCACATTGCAAATTGCCCAACTTGGGGACAAACATGTCAGAAATGCGGAAGAATTAACCATTTTGCAGCTGTGTGTAGCCAAGATAGAGATTACCCCGAAGAGAAAGGATGGAAAAAACATGATTACATAAAACAAATGGAAGATCATGAGCTTGTGCCTGTACAAGTATATAATTCAATGGAACGGTTATACATGATTCAGGAATCACCTAATATAAATTCTGAACAAATATGTTTAATACAAAGGGATTATATGCAGAAAACTGCCACAGTCAATATCCTTATAGGTTCACATAAAGTGGCGTTTGTTTTGGATAGTCGAGCTACATGCAGCATAACATGAATCTAAATTTGAGAAAATGGTTGACGAGCCTACAGTAAATCCATCTAATGTGAAATCTTTTCATTGGGGAGTGAAACATCCATTCAGCAATAAAGGAAAGTTCACAGTAATAAAGTAGGTTCATCCTATCAGTAATAAAGGAAAGTTTACAGTAATAAAGTAAGTTCTCTTACATATGGGAACATGACAAGTGAAATGGAAATGTATGTTCTAAAAGGAGAAGTTCCCGGCCCTTGTTTGTTAAGCAGTGTTACTGCTCAATTTATGTATTTGATTGCAATGATGTTTCATGTCTCCATGCAACATCCAATTCTAGGGAAATATTCTGGTCTATTCCAAAATTTAGGCAAGTTGAAAGAAAAAGTGATTACTTTGCACATAAACGAATCTGTTAAACCAGTAGCACAGTTGACTAGGAGAGTTCCAATACATCTACCAAATAAAATGAAGGAATAAATAAACTCACTATTAAAACAAGACATAACTGAGCCAGCAATTATTCCAATGCCATGAGTTTCTCCAACAGTTGTGGTTCCAAAGAAACACCCAGAAAAGATCAGAATATTTGTAGATATTAGAATTCCTAACACAGCAATTGAAAGAGAAAGGCATCCTGGACAACATACAGGTGATTCAATAAACAATCTCAGTAGTGCTGCTGTAGTTTCGAGGCTAGACTTATGCAAAAGCTATTGTCAGCCGGAGATCAATTGACAATCAAGATATGTAACACCATTCTCTACCCATTTAGGATTGTTTAAATAGAAAACGTTGAATTTGAAACTTGTTCAGCTGCTGAACTATTTCAGGAAACAATAAAGAATGTCATCAGAACAGTGAAACATTGAATTACATATATCTAAGATATTTTAATTTTTGGAAAAAACTCAAGAAGAACATGTTCAAACTTTCATGAAAGTATATGAATGTCTAAATGAAGGTGGTCTCACTTTAATTGCTGAACAATGGTAGATAAACCAAAATTAACATTCTATGGTCATATCTTTTCAAAGGATGGAATCAGTGCTTAACTTGAGCCGGTGCCGGGCACCAGCACTTATTTTTGAGGGCCGGCACTTAGTTTTCTGCATCAGGCATTTACTGAGAGTAGAAGACACATATGGGAAAGGCGGAAGAAGAGAAAAACGAAAATGCATCACAAAGGGAGAGGGCAGAAAGCTGCAAGAGTGAATTGAAGGGGCAGGGAGTGGCTGCAAATGGATTAAAGAGGCCTGTGATGGCTTTAGGATTACGTTGCCTCAGCATTCAGTGCTCACACATTTAAATGCAGCAGCCTCATGTCACAGATGAGAGCTTTGGGCACCAGCACATTTTTATTCACAAATTAAGCGCTGGATGGAATGTGTCTGGATCCAGGTAAAGTTTCTTCTTTTGTCAACTGGTCATATCCAAAGGAATTATAAGAGTTAGATTCATTTCTTGGTACGACCTATTACTGTTCATGATCTATCAAAGATTTTGCAACTATAAGTGCTCCTTTACGTGAACTAACAAAAAGGAAACACATTTGAATGGGATGACTTATGTGAAATGCTGTTCATGAACATTAAAAAAAGACATTACGTCTGCGACCCATCTGTCATATTTCGATAAAAAATGTTTATCTAATAGCGGATGCAAGTCCAGTAGGATTGGGAGCAATAGTTGCACAGCATAAATCTGGAAAAAAAAGTATTCAGTATGTAATATCTCAAGCCAGTAGATGTTCACAGACAGAAAAGGAAAGTCTAACACTTGTTTGGCCATGCAAATATTATCATACTTTTATATTTGGGTAACCATTTGTAGTTATTACTGATCATCATGCTTTACTGACAATATTTGGTAACCCAAATGCAAAGATGCTAACTTTCATCGAACAATGGGGCATGGGTCTAATGGATCATAATTTCTAAATTGTACATAAACCAGGTAAAGATGTTAATCCTACAGACTATTTATCTAGACATCCTGTCAACACATCAAGAGCAAGCATCCATATCAGAGGCATGTATTTGTTTCCTAATTAAGACTGCAACTCCTGAGAGAATTACAGAAATGGAGTTAATAGAGGCTACAATGGCAGATCAAACAATAAAAGAAGTGAAGAAAATAGTTAATACAAACAGATGGAGACATGTGGAAATTATGGCATGTGTACCTTCAGGAGTTAATAACAAAAGTTTGTTGGTTTTAAAAAATGTACATGATGAGTTAGAAGTGGCGCAATTGCATCCTTTTTAAGAGGAAACCCGAATAGTAATATGTGCACTTCAGAGACCGGTGATTGATATTGCTCACGAAAATCACAGGGGAATCACTGCAATAAAGAACTTTTTACGTGACAAGGTATTGTTTCCTGGGCTGAGTGCTCATGTTGAAGAGATTTTCAAACGTGTCATTTGTGTCAGTGCGCTGTGAAAAGAACATTCATTGAAGAACGTAGAATGTCAAAATTGCATGAGGCGGTTTGGACAACACTTGCAGCAGCCTACTATTGACACTGCGTCCAGGGCATTATCTGTTGGTCATCATAGATTGAATATTCCCTATAGTAAAGTAAGTGGCATCAATTTCATCATCTTCTGTGTTAGCAGTCCCAGATGGGATATTTTCAACAAAGGGTATACCTGTTAAATTAAAACTGAGAATAGACCACCGTTTAATGGTGAAGTGTTTCAAAGATCTCTAAACTATATGGGAGTGATTCATAGGAAAATAATCCCTCATTGGGCACAAGCAAATGGAATGAATGAGCAATTTCTGAGTGCTTTAAAAAAGTTAATGGGAGTACCATTGAAGTAGGCGTATGTCAAATGTTGAGAAACTACATGAATTTTATTCATGGAACGAATGGGAAATGCCCGTCACAATTGATGTTTGGAGAGGTGAGACAAAGTTGTCTTCCACAATTGCCTGCAAAGTCCCCAGAACCTTACGAAGAAGTTCTCAAATATGATATGTTAGCAAAAGAAAGAATGAAAGGTAATGCAGACAAGGCATGCCAAAGTTCAGGACTACCAAACAGGTGATCAAGTACTAGTCAAGCAACCACAATGACATTTAAAAGTTATTTTGGTCAATGAATTCTGCACAAAATAAAGAGAAGGTTAAGGACACCTCATGGAAAGATGCACAGTATCATATACTGTGCATCTTTCCATGAGGTGTCCATAAACTTTATATATATATATGTATATATATATATATATATATATATATATATATATATATATATATTCAGCAGTCTTGTGAAAAGGGAAATATATATATATATATATATATATATATATATATATATACAAGGTGTATTTGCCATATTGATACGCTTATATAGAAAACCAACTCTACAGTCACATACCAGCAAGTGGTTTAGATAGGGAACAAATGCAGGTGTTGCTAGCCTGGAGCACAGTAAATAAACGCCTGTGTATGCACAAGAAAACATACCTGAGGTACACAAATAAAAGAGACTGCAGAGGGTGGATTGCTACGAAGGAGCCCAGAGCTCACTCCAACCAGATAAACAGGTGCAGCTGGTAAGCTCGGTTTCAATGTCATTACCATCTATTGAGAGGATAACTATGCTGAATTTTAAAACAACAATGGCATGTGCATGGTTTTTCTATCAGTGCATTCTCTATATTCTTCAGTTTATTGTGTAATTGTCAGCGTAGGTAATAATTTCAAGGTACATCAAGCAGCTCTATAAAGAATTTCACAATATTATTCACAGTTCTAGAGAAGTCTAAAAATCACAGTAAAATAGCATTCTTTTTACAAAGGCTGCCCCAATCAGAGGCCTCCATTCATGCTGAATGGGCACATGATAAGCCTCCCGTACAAACTCACATTTTCATCTTTTCCTTGATGTTAGAGGAGGCAGGCAAAACGGTTTGGGATTGTCGCATGTGCTGCCCTAAAACAGGCTACAGCTCAATCCACAAATCTCAGGGCCATATTTATACTTTTTGACGCAAAACTGCGCTAACGCAGTTTTGCGCCAAAAAAATTAGCGCCGGCTAACGCCATTCTGAAGCACCATGCGGGCGCCGTATTTATTCAATGACGTTAGCCGCCGGCGCTGTCTGGTGTGCGTTAAAAAAAAACGACGTACACCAGGCAGCGCCGGCATAGGGGGAAAATGGTGTATGGGCGTCCACAAATGGTGCAAGTCAGGCTGAGGCAAAAAAATCGCCACAACCCGATTTGCGCCATTTTTTTACGACGCCCATCCCCCATTGAAATGACTCCTAACTTAGCAAAGACAGGAGTCATGCCCCCTTGCCCAATGGCCATGCCCAGGGGACTTCTGTCCCCTGGGCATGGTCATTGGGCATAGTGGCATGTAGGGGGGCACAAATCAGGCCCCCCTATGCCACAAAATAAAATAAATAAAAATACTTACCTGGACTTACCTTAATGTCCCTGGGGTGGGTCCCTCCATCCTTGGGTGTCCTCCTGGGGTGGGCAAGGGTGGCAGGGGGTGTCCCTGGGGGCAGGGGAGGGCACCTCTGGGCTCATTCTGGGCCCACAGGTCCCTTAACGCCTGCCCTGACCCAGGCGCTAAAATCCGGCGCTAATGCGGGTTTTTTAGACCCGCTCACTCCCGGGCGTCATTTTTGCCCGGGAGTATAAATACGACGCATATGCATCGGAGTCATTTTTTAAGACGGGAACGCCTACCTTGCATATCATTAACGCAAGGAAGGTGTTCACGCAAAAAAATGACGCTAACTCCATGAACTTTGGCGCTAGACGCGTCTAACGCCAAAGTATAAATATGGAGTTAGTTTTGCGTCGAATTTGCATCGAAAAAAACGACGCAAATTCGGCGCAAACGGAGTATAAATATGCCCCTCAGTGTCTTTCCAAAGTCAATCTACACTTCTCCACTCAACCCAAGAAGTATTTCAAGGGCACCTTTCGAACCTTCCAACATCAGACACTAAGATTTGGGTGCCCAAGTCCCATTTTCGGAGCCAGTGTACCCCAGGCAAGAGAAGGTCTAAGCTACAAGCTGAGGCTTTGAGCCTACCGATGTTTTAATGAAGTCTATGAAATGAAAACCATGATCCAACTTCACCTTTCACCTACAGCTCGGTGGACTGGATGAAGATTTTACAGGATGGCAACAGAAATATTACCATTTATGTTTACCATGAAACAGTGCTATAATTAAAGTCTCTTTACATGTAACTCATTGATGTGTTTTATTTGGTGTTATAGTCCTACAGATGGAACTGGGGCTGGAAGCCATTCTGACAGTACTGCTCTGCACAAACGAAGTTGGAGGCAAAATTCCATTGCAGCTGGGTGTCTCCGGCAGGGTCTCAACGCAGTTTCTCGCTGCCAGTGGAGGTGGGGAGATGCAAACGTGCAGCCATGTATGAAGAACCATGCGGTTCACCCTGAGGCAGAAGCACCATCTCAGAAGCAGCCAGATGGGTGCTCTCCTCCAACACCCATCCTAATAGATTTCTGTAACCAGGGCTTATTAGTCCCACCTTTAGCCCTCCCCTTGGCTTCCTCCTTCACCCGCACTCACCCTCCAATTGCTTCAGAGTTCCAGAACAAGGTAAGAATGCGGACAGACAGCATTGTATGTCAAATGAAGAGGCTATCTCTGCTGCATCACCACCTTTTCTTCTCACCCTGTGTGGTGTGTGACCAGATCATATGCATTTAGAGCAATTGTCATGGAAACACACTAAAGCATTCATTCTCATATCTGTGGAATCACAGTGTTGAAATACCACTTTCAGAAACACTTTACCTTGGACTTTTCATCGGAGTGATATCACTGCATACTTCTGAGTTTCATAGTTCGGAATGGAGGATAACCTGTGGAACTGGAGACAGTTGACAGCATGCCTATTTCCACACATTTGCCCTCTTTCCAGATTGTTTTCCTTCACAGATATCACCAGTTACAACTGGCGAAATGTGAACAGGGAAGATCTTGCTATTTCCTTACAGCTTAGAATGAAGCCCTAATTGCCTCCATCAATATCTGATTGCCCACCAAACACTGTAAGTTAGTTTCTCTAAGTGTGCACAGTAGACGATAATTTTCAGTACATACAGAGGTACGAAAGAGTCAATAGGTATAGTTATGCAAAAGTCTCTTTTGTGTAATCAATCCTCAGAAGTCATCTTTTATTAGCCCCTTTTAATGCATTTACCGGAAGCCCTGCATCTGCAACGAAATTGGTATATATTTTGCACCTACGGCACTAATTTCAGGAACTAGCAGTTGCATAAAATAACAAAGCACTTGATTTAGTTTTTGGATAGAACTGAACAGAATTGTTCTCTGCTGGAAATGGCCCTTTTTGTAGGGTTATCCCCAAACTTTTTGCCTTCTTCCTCCTATTTTTTTAGGTCTGTTTTTGCTGGTTTATTGTCTCTGCACACTGCTAATCAGTGCTAAAGTGGAAGTGCTCCCTATAGAAATTGTACTATTGATTGGTTTATCCATGATTGGCATATTTGATTTACTAGTGAAGTGCACTAGAGGTGCCCAGGGCCTGTAAATCAAATGATACTAGTGGGACTGCAGCACTGGTTATGCCACCCACATTAGTAGCCCTGTAAACATGGCTCAGACCTGCCACTGCAGTGTCTGTGTGTGCAGTTTTAAACTGCCAATTCGACTTGGCAAGTGTACCCACTTGCCAGGCCTCAACCTTCCCTTTTACTACATGTAAGGCACACCTAAGTTAGGCCCTAGGTAACCCCATGGGCAGGGTGCAGTGTATGTTTAAGGTAGGACATATACTAGTGTGTTTTATATGTCCTAACAGTGAAATGCTGCCAATTTCGGTTTTCACTGTGCAAGGCCTATCTCTCTCATAGGTTGACATGGGGGCTGCCTTTACATATCCTTAAAGCGTAGATTCCCTTTGAGAGCAGATAAAAATACGGAGTTTAGGGTCTCTGAACTCACAATTTAAAAATACATCTTTTAGTGAAGTTGTTTTTTAAATTGTCTGTTTGAAAATGCCACTTTTAGAAAGTAGGCATTTTCTTGCTTATACCATTCTGTGACTCTGCCTGTTTGTGCATTGTCTGTCTGGGTCAGTTTGACAGTTGGGCTGTTCACACCTCTCCTCTAGACAGTGACACAAAGGGGGCTGGGGTGTAGCCTGCATATCTTGATTAGCCATCTGTGCTGGAGGGGAGGGGAGGAGTGGTCACTCACACCTGAAAGGACTGTGCCTGCCATCACACAATATCGTCTCCGACCCCCTGGTGAGTGTCTGTGGCCTGGCCTGGACAAGGAAGGATCTTGCAAACACTTGAAACTTTGCTTTGAAGTTTTCCAACTTCAAAGGCAGAATTGGGTATAAGAAGAAGACCCAAAACCCCAGACTTTTAGAATCTTTCTGGAATTAAGAGGAACCTCTGCCCAGGAGAAGAGCTGAAGAGCTGAAGAAGGAGTACTGTCCCTTTGCTTTGTTGCTTTGCTTTGCTTTGCTTTGGGTGAACTTTGCTGTGTGTCCTGCTTGAGAAAATTTCCTAAGGGCTTGGAGTAGAGCTTGCCTCCTGTTGGAAGTCTCAGGGACACCAAAGACTTCAGTTTCCTCGACCTGCAGCAATGGGAACTGTGTGTTTTGTGCTGTTCAAGAGGAGAAACCACTGCGACGCCACCAACGACGCCGCTGGCCTGCACCGTGACCTGCCGACGCCACATGGAGTCGCATTGCCCTGCTTCGCACCGCGACCCTGGTCTCACCGATGCTGTCATCGGATGACTTCACCGAGCCGCTGCTCGCACCGCGACCTGTGGGCCCCGCACTCCGGCATCGCCTGCTCACACCGAAGCCTGGCCATTCCCGATGCCCCCGCTCCTGCTGACACCGGTGGCGCTGCCTGCACTGTGGCCTCTGGACACCGCTCGTGAGGTACACGAAGCACCGTCCCATGCCGCACCGCAGCCCCGGTCCACCGACGCCAGCACCATCGACTCCTGTGTCGTCACCAGGCATCCTGCCTGCACCGCAGCCTGTGGACACCGCTTGTGAGGGTCACGAAGCACCGTCCCATCCCGCACTGCTGGCTTGGGCCTACCGACGACAGGGCTTCAGCAACGCCGCCGCCGTGCCTGCACTGTGACCTGTGTACACCGCACATCGCACCCCCCAAATTCACACTGCAGCCCCAGTCTCACCGATGCTGCTGGATGCCATCACCGAGCCCCTGCCTGCACTGTGACCTGTAAGCACTGCACGTCGCATTGTCCCGCTTCGTACTGCAGCCCCAACGCCATCCACGCTGGCGCACCTGACTTCATCAGCCTGTAGTTCGATCTGCAACGCATGTGACCTCAAGGGCCCGAAGACTCCTGCACCGACTCCGGAACTGACACCGAGACGTCAGTGACAGTGCTCTGCGGAGCTCACCGTGAGGATCACGACGCCCTGCAAATCCAAGGTACTGTTTGTGGGTCTTCCCGACACCTTAGCTGGCCTGCATTGCCGCAGCCAGCCTGAACTGTTGGTTTTGTTGATCACAGCGCCGTGATAGCCCCAGGTGGAGCTATCGACTTCAAGGAACTGTAGTTTTGATTAAATCTTGCAGAATTCATATTTTTCTTACTGTATGTTGGATTTTTATCGTATTTGGTCTTGTTTTATATAGCTAAATATTGGCTATTTTTCTAAAACTGGTGTGGTGTCCTTTTGTAGTGTTTTCACTTATTACTGTGTGTTATGTGCAACTACTTTACACATTGCTTCTGAGATATGCCTGACTGATCGTGCCAAACTACCAAGGGGGTGAGCAGGGGTTATCTGAGCGGGTATCTCCCTTATCCTGACTAGAGTGAGGGTCCCTACTTGGACAGGGTGCAAACCGACTGCCAACTAGAGACCCCATTACTAACATTCTCAATTTCCCTTTTTCTCGTGATCCCTTGTCTGCACCTGAGGAACTTTAATCATTGGCCCAATTCTAGAAGCTTTTGATAACTGCTGTACATTTGAGTGTTCCCTTACTTAGAGCAGCTGCTCTCATTGGCAACTGTTGGAGAGACTCTTGCCTGATTTTCTTGAGATCACATCTTTTTAATAAATATAGTTTCCAGTCTCAAGTCAGATACAGCTTTCTGAAGTTTTCATTGACAGGAGATTGTTCTTTTTAAAGTGGATTTTACTGACACTGAAGTATATGCAATGAATGTTAGCTTAAGAGTGGGGCGAGTCTGAGTTTATGCAAACTGGTCTGATGAGACAATTTCCATACCTGGGGTAGATTCAAATGCAATATTTTCATATTTTGCATGACACTTAGAGTAACATTTACGCCTGATTTAGAGTTTGGTGGATGGAGTTGCCTCATCACAAACGTGACAGATATCCCATCTTCCGTATTATGATTCAATTTAATCCTATGGACATCGTAGTATGGTGGACGGGATATCTATCACGTTTGTGACGGAGTAACCTGTCCGCCAAATTCTAAGTCAGGCCCTTACTCTCTTCTGGCTACACCATCACTAATGAATGTCCTTGAATATATCCCACAATTATCTTAAGTACACAACTTCACTTCACTTCCTCTATTCCACTAAATTCTTCTCTTACCGCCTTCAGACAGTCTCTGCTCCAAGATCCTGCAATAGATTTGGCGCTGAGACCTACAGTGCAAGAAAATCTAAGATTGAATTGCAGAGCCCTATCACCACCATTCAGCTCTTTAAACTCAGTAGAGATAGGCTTGTGATCTCAGCCATTGCTCCATGTAACCACTCAAACTCATCTCTTCAATCTCTGTACATGGAGGCTTTCTGTACCAGAACCCAGGTGAAGACACAACTGTAGCTTTTTAAACACAGTACAGAGACTTTTTAATGTGCAAAACATTAATTCCACGTCCCTGTTCCTCCCCATAGTCATAACAGTATGAGGTGAGTCACACCTCCAAGACAGGAATCCAGAGAAAGACGAGAATACCTCCCCACCTCTCTTGTTGGCTACCATAAGGAAGGGAGGACTTCTCTGTCTCTTCCAGTTTTTCATTTTGTGTCACTGAGAAAAGGTTTTCAACATTGAGGTAATTGCCAGGCTTTTCATTTTCATCCATGAAGCCCACTCCCCTTCTGGGCAGGGGAGTGTCCATGGAAGCCTCTTGTGAGCAAAGGAAAGGGTGTTTTGATTTGATCCCTGCCTAGCATGCATTTTATATTACAATGTTTTGTGTATGGTTAATTATTATCTTTAAAAGGCCACAGACCCTCCTTCATGAAGTTTCATTGCTCTTACCCTAAATTTTGGAGAGAGAAGTGCTCTTTGCTTGGACATATGTCCAGTCATCGACCCCCAGTTCAGGAACCTCCATTGGCTCCTCATCCATAAAAGATGCCACTTCAAGATGCTCACACACTCCTACAAGCTCTTCCACAACATAGGGCCAGCATACATCAATCACCGCCTGAACTTCCACCAACCCTCCAGACACCTGAGCTCCACCTCCCTTGCCCTTGCACACACTCCCCACATCCGCCACAGCTACAGTGGAGGATGAGCCTTCTTCTACCTCACCACCAAAGCCTGGAACTACCTCCCTCTCCACCTCCGAACAGCACCCTCCCTACAGGAATTCAGAAAGGCACTCAAGACCTCGCTTTTTGACTGAGCCCAACAGGATCACAGCACCTGAATACCCTTCTGGCGATAAGTTGCGCTTTATAAATTGGAGTTGATTGATTGATATGTAGTGCAGTTAAGATGATTCAAGTATGTCACCATGAATATAAGATTTGAGCTCCTTATGCATTCAAAGTTTGGTGGCCTGGGAAAAAGTAGCTGGAGACAGGTAAGTCCAGTTCTTTGGCGGTTTGCTCAGTGATATTTATTGACATGGGTAAACACTCAAAAAAGAGAAGGCATATGGCGAATGCTTCATCTTTATACTCTATCTCTCCCGCCCATCATCAGAAGGAGCTGCGTTGGGAATCTTCCACTGTGGCTTAGATCCACTGGGTGGTTTTAGAGGTGTTGCTTCATTCCCTGGTAAGAATGGTTCCTTGAACCCCTCTGAACATTCTTGAAGGGTCTGATTCAGGGGAAAGATTTGGTGACACTGAGGCTGGAGCAATGACAATCGTAAGACAAGCCATATATTTTGTAAATAATGAGTTGGATTCCTTTCCTGTCCTGATGAGTATAGCACCTCGATGTCATCGTTGCTCAGGAAATTGCAACAAAGACCTTAGCCTGGCCTTCTGATTCACCAGTTTATTAAGGATGGTGTGGTGCTCTCAGAAAATGTCATGCTCCAAGTAGGATAAACATTCCAAGTTGTATGTCACATTTATAGCCTCTTCTAGAGTGAGGGTCTTTCTTTCCTGGCCGGTAGATACTTTGATGGCATGCTAGATGCTGTTATTTATGGAGCTGTACTAACTGCTGCCTTACCTGGACTGAAAGGCACCGAGCATGGATGGCCACAATGACCTGCTTCCTTGCACTCAAACCAGGGTTGGCAGCAAGCAACACCTCTACCCTTCCTTCCTGTCAGCTGGTGCACAACCGTTTAGCTTGAGTTTAGAAGAAAGCATTCTTAAAACTTTCGAGGAACTGAATCAGTTTTTCTTCTTCAGCAAACAGTCAAACAATTATTCCTCTCCTAATTGTGCCAAGTCCTCTTTGCAGCAACCAATGAGTAGACAACTGTCTTCACAGAGTTACAGAGGATGGGGCAGAAGTAAATCACATTGGAAATTCAAGAGATCACAATCTGATTCTCCTAATCTGAACCAATACCCCTGTTGATGCTGATCCCAACCATCATGGTCAATCACTTTGTATCACGCTGGGAGTCATCCATTTCAGACAAATGTGTTCTCAATGTTATCTGGACATGATATCCCATGGAGTTCGCTGTCCCTCTTCAGGATACATTAGTTGTCATGACAGCCTGAACTCACATCCAATTAAATAGACTTCCACTGAAAGAATTTCTGTATCTCTTGGACAAGAATGCCATCATGCTGGTCCCAGGTAATCATAGAGGTCAAGCAGTGTATTAGAAGATATTTCTAGGGCTCAACACTTCAGAGAAACTTTGGTGTTGTGATCCGGTTCATGAATCTGAAAAAATGAGTTACATATGCTCCCTTCATAACGGAGACTCTTCAGTGAATAATTCACCTAGTGTATCCAGGAGATTCCCTAGATAACGCTGGATTTATGTATGCAAGCCTGCACATTCTGAAGGCATGTAGTTCCAGGTGTTTCTTCAGATTTGCAGTACAAGACCGGCACTTTCATTTCTGCACTTCTGTCTCAGTTTGGCCGCCAGGGACTCCACAAAGGCCCTGGCTCCAATGTTTAATTGATTCAATGACTAAGGATAACTCTATTCCAATACCTGCACAACTAGATGCATCAGTATAATCAATGGTGTAATGCCTCCAGGCAGTAATATCATGTCTGAAGGTGCACAGGAGGATTCTCAACTTCTACAAATCCAATCTCATCCCGGCACATAGCAAACTCTTCAATTAAGCAAGGTTCAGGACCGACCTAGGGTCCTGAGGACAGAATGGAGAAATTGCGGAGATTGTTAACATCTTTTATCCTAGGCTTCGGCTCGAGTGAAGGAGTGGCTGGTGGTAGAAGGAGATATGGCACAATGTGTTTTTACTGTCCTGTGTGGCATACTTCACGTGCCCTTCCTCCTTATTTATATTCTGGGCCTTTGGAGGTCTTCTTACCACCAAATGAACATGAGCCTTCTGGTTCTTCCTCTTCTAATCCAATTGGCATTGTGGCTTCATCTTCCACATCTGTTGAAAGGAATTCTACTGCAACCTCACTGCCTCTAACTATGACAGCAAATTGTTTTGCAGTTGTGGTGTCCACAGCAGCTGTCTGCAGCCAGTGTGACTCACAGACACTTCAGGGCAGCCCGAGGCACCAGGCCACTGCAGCACTCAGTTGTGAGACTTTGAGGCACACAGGTGAGTAAGTCAAATAACGCAGCTAGTGTTAATAATGTTCCTGCTGAGACGTTGGAATTTTGTTGTCTACTGGCAGTTTTGACTCACCTGCACGACTAATAGCGCTGAGGTTTAATTATGCTGCTACAAAGAATGCGTACCATGCTTTCATCACGGATCTTTTATGAGGATTATAGCAGTGAGTTACTGCTTTTGTCATGGAGATTATTTTGTTACTTGTAAACGTTCTGTTGCACCATGGCACCTGTCACTGAGGAGGAGGTGGGGTGTCAGGTCCTGTGTAGTCAGAAATAAAATCACCTGCTGCTGAATTTCTTGTATGTCCAGTTGTTTTCGGGCAACAATTAAAATGTCAACATAACTTTCGTGAATAGTGTTCCTGGTGGAGTGAGTTAATAATGTTCCCATTAGAGCGAGATCAGTGTTTGTCTAGTGTCATTTTTCAGTAATTATGAAGAGGCGCAGAAGGTTAATGTGTGCAATAGACATCAATAGGCGGGAACGGCCTTCTCCCGCCTTGGCCCAGTGCTGTGCTGTTCCCTTCACTCAGCCAGGCCCCACTGTGTTCAAGGAGCCGATGCTATCGTTTGGTCCGGATCTGCGCATGCGCTGCAGCTGCGTGCGGGTGCTCGCGGTCCCTAGGCGTCTGTGAGCAGCCTGCGCGCGCCTGTTGCTGTCAGAGGGTGGCCGCGAGGGAGCGCGCAGGTGGAGGCAGAGCAGTGGGAGCGCAGGAACAGATCCTCCGGGGAGAAGCAGGTCGCAGGAACCGCGTCCCGCCTCCCAGCCTGGGTATTGCACCCACCCCATACTGAGCCCATGGTCGCCGGCCGCGGCTGCGGTATCCGGCGGGGAGAGCTGCATGAATGAAAGTTCGCTTCGATTTCGGGTAAGGAACTTTTACTACCCCCGTGTCCGTGCACTTGTGACTTGAAGACTCCAGGCCCGCCCAGCGTTAGACGCCCAGACTAGCTTTGTCTGCCGTGGCACTGGCAGTGAGGGAGCTGTCAGAGGAGCTCAGCTGCGGAAGGAGGGGGCTCGGGGGACGGGTGGAAGGGCATTACCACCGCTGCCAGTTGCAGCCTTCTGTCTGAGCTCTGCCAGCTGAATAATTTATCGGCGCCTCTCCCGTCCCCCGGGCTGTGTGTAACCCCAGCCCTGCACCTGCATGCATTATTCAGCACGGCACCTGGAGCCCAATCACAGATTTCTCACAACTATTGCTAACGTCCCCTTGACGCCCGTTAACACAGCTCATCCTCACACGTACCCGTCTCTCCTCGCGCGCCTTCAGATAGATTTTGACTCTGGAGCCTTCCATGTAGGCATTTGTTTTCAAACCTCGCCGAATGTTACTGTTTCTGTTACTGCTTCGGTAACGACGTCTTGCAACATTTTTAGAATTTGGCTGTAAGTGCATCGTTTTAGTGTTAAGTTTAAAAAAAAAATATAAACTGTAACCATGAACATCCGCAACGCCTTTTTCAGGAAGCTTGGTAATTTTGCCCTGGTTTGCTGCTAGGCTTCGCTCCATTGGAAGAGGCCCCTGATTACTTTATTTACAAAATCACTATTGACTTGAAGCACGAGCAGATCTCAAGGCTTTGAACCGCACGTCCCAGTAATGCTTGTCATTGCCGTCTTCTCACTGCTACTCAGCAAGAACTTGTCATGTGCCACCGTGCCAGGTCATCCTGGTGAAAGCAAGATTGCTTTGCACGGTATGCCTTCTGGGAACGCTGTGTTCAAGGTGCCCTGTCGGGTGTCTGAAATGAAAAAGCTGTATCTGCGAAAGTATCGTCATGTTTTTTCCTCCCACATGATATCGATTGTTTACACTAAAGTTGGAACAGTGCTCTGGAACCTGAGGGGATACTTGCTTCTGTAGGCAGTGCCAGGATTGGAATGGGGCAACTAGTTGGGGAATGGTGGTCTGCCACTGAAAATGTTATAGGGACGTAGTTCGTTCTTAAGAGTTTGTGTTGTGTGGTGAGCATGTGTTCTCCTATGTCAGGGTACGCCCGAGCCCCAAGATCCATGGTGTGTTGTGCCAGTTCCCACACCTAATACTTTCTAGCTACGAACGAGTGTCAGGTTCTTGTTCCAAGGTGGGTAAGCCGTCCAGATACATTTTGCTGTGATTTCGGGTGGAAGTTAGCCAACTGATGGTGGGATGCGTTAGAGAGTTTGGGGGGGATGTTGGTTTGAATAGAATTTTATGTGTGCCTATGTTTGGCCAGTGCACTCGTAACGTCTGAGGTGCACTGGTTTAGAGGCGACAGGGCTGGATTCATCACTACCTTATTTCTCAGTTGATTTTTTTTTTAGTTAGTTACCTTCCCTGTCAAGTGACTCGAAAAAAACATGCTGTGATCTCCATTCCAGTTGTGTTTTGTTGTGAGAATTGATGTCAAAGATCTCATGAATTTGGATTAAGGAGCATTTTCGGGGAGTTATGAAACTGCAAACCCAAGTCTGATTAAAGTTTGGAGAATATACACATTTTCTGACCACTCTGATACTGTAGATAAAAACGCAGTGCATGTTGCCAGGGCCTGTTTGGTAAAGATGGAAGGCTCCTCTGGCTTACATCAGTAAACACAGGTCTCTTGGTAGAACGAGTCCGGCTCTGCATGTTGCTCTAATCATTTAGGCCAATACATTTCATTGTGAAATTAGAAAAACCTTCATTTTGAACTCAAAGTCTTTCTCTTTTTGTGCATTTAAATGAGTGCCAGGACTCTTTGACCTGCAATTAGTGACCAGCAATTATATAGTCTCGCTTAGTCCATGTTAGAGAATCCCTTAGCAGAGCACCCAAAGTCACTTCCGTGCTCTAACTTGGTCTCCTCTGTTGCCTTCTAGGTATTATTAATTTAAATTATCTTAGTGCAAATCTCTTCATTAGTTGCTTAATTCCTAAGCATGTCACATGCAACACAATCACAGTGTTGTAGAGTCTGGTATTGTAGAGTCTGGTATTGTTTTGGAGCCTCTGTTCTGATGGCATCTAATCTCTACCTCCTTTTTATAGATTTGCCTCTCTTTTACTGTGGTTTCTATGTGAGTCAACCCACATTTCCCCCTGTCACGAGGTATCCTGCTATGGTGGCCTCCACTGGACGCCTTGTACCCTATGACCTTTCAGCCTGGTTGCTACATGATTCAATTGACTTTAATACCAATTCCAGGTCATTGGAGCTCAGTCTGATTTTCTTTTCTTTCCACAGCACTACAGCCTGTTTATTATTTTCATGTCTGGCAGAGACCGCAGTAACTGTTTGCCAGGGTTTTTTTTTTTTACAATTCACGCATAATATGCACAACAATGGACAAGCCACTGCTTGTTTGGAATTGTGATTAGCCCACTCTAGAAAACATCTGTTGGAACTGGCGCTCCATAATTATGGAAAGTTGTTTTTACCACCTTTTGGATATTTTATTCACAAACTAGTAGTTTGAGTCTGCATGAGGGGGGCATACTATGCATTTTTTTTGTCTCTGTCCATGGGGCAGTGTCTCCCTCCTTCCCGGTCTGCGTTACTCATGTATTTAGTTTTCAGATAGCACAAGGGTTTAATATATTCTCTCTTTTCTATTTTCTAACTTCCCACTCCTCCCACACATGACCCTTGAAGTGCACCATATCAAGTTAAGTGAGAGGACACCAATTTCCTCTTGCGCCGCCTGTGGAAGAGCCAGTCCAACGCCTATCAGTGTGCAGACGATCCATGCCCATGTGGAGTCTTGATACCTTTACCTGAAACAAGGAGCCTGGCTTGTGATAACTAGATTAATGCAAAGCAGTGCTACCACGCTCATGCATCGTGGTCTTAATGCAAGTTTCTTTCTGTTGGGAACAGTGAAAGCCCACAGCTGTTGCAACCTGGCTGGTAGACAGAGAAGACAAAGAAAAGGGACCAATCTTGTCAAAGCTTCAGAACTGGAAGCCATCGTGAAATGGTGCTGATTTGTATTGGCTATAGAACTTTTTTTTTATTTTTTTTATCAGACTATATTAGCAGTACAGATGAGGCACCAATGTTGTAGCTGGATGCGACACACTGGCCCAATCTAGGCTCACATTCTGCAGTGTAGCGCTGGTTTGTATTCTTTTCCTGGGGTGATTTTGCTTCCCAGTACGGAAATGGGTGCTATCCACAAAGGTGAAAAATGTTGTTTATCATTTGAAAAGACAGCAACCTTTTGCCTCAAAACTCGACTTTGGATCTTCAAATCGATATGGCATATTTTCACCCAACTTCCTTCCCCCCCTCCCGAACATGGGGCACATGGCACAGATGCCCGTCCACCATATACCACTAATATTGACGCTTATTAGAAAATGCACTTATTTCACTGTATGCTGTGCATTGCCCAGGGTCCTTCTTCTCTCTCCAGTACCAGCTGGTACAGTTCTAGCTTCCTGTTGCAGGTAGTCAAAGACAACACATTTTTGATTGCTTGTCACTTTGAGGCCTTCGGACGAATCTGCATAAAGCTTTCATAAACTTTTCTCGTCAGGATTGGGCATTGAAAAGTGCCATGGACATTGTTGAATGGGGGGAAGTAATAGCAGGGTCGCAGATGAGACCTCTTGACATTAGGATTCTAGTAGGTAATTCTAGTTAAGTGAGAACGCAAGACCCACTGTGCTAAATCCATGCCTAATTGTTTCTGAAATAAGTTAATGATCTCAACGTTTCTGGGGGCCATACCATGTGTCTATCTGGCACTTGGGGCTAGTGCACAGGGCTCAGTGTTTGTTCACAGGCCATGCATGCACTGTGTCCAGAGCACGCAGGGAATGGCAGAAGAATTTACCTCAGTGGTAAGGGGCAGGAACACATAATGAGTTAAGGGGGTCGGACCCTGGCTTTTGGTTGCACTCTTGGCACCAAGAAGTCTTAACACACTGGGCTGGGGGCGCTGATCAAAGGTAGATTCCAGGCCCTGCAGTGCTCATGGTGTGGCTGAAGACAGTCATTGTGTCCTGTGGTCAGTGCAACATGCTGTTTTTAGCAGGTGCTGTGGACAGGGGCATTTGGCACAGGCCATGGCCTGCGTTTAGTTCCTGATATATATGATTGCTGGCTTTGTCTTGCGGGTACTGATGGCTAAGGTGTTTGCACAGGGCATCACTGAGGCAATGCCTTTTTGTCAGTGGGCTCTAGACTTGGAGACACTGAGCACAGGAGCTGTTTACAGGCCATGCAGTGAACCCCGTACCTGCAGATTGCAGCCACAAATCATTCTGTGTGGATGCTAGCCAAGGGGCCTGGCCTTAACATGTGTCCTGTGAGGAGTAGACATTGGGTCAAGTAAAAACGTTGACGGCAGTGCCCAGTGGGGACCAGTTCACGTGGCATGTTTAAAGGCTATTTCCTTTACAGAATACACAATCAAAATTGTTATAGCTTTGTTTGGTGGGCACTGAGTGTTGGGACTAGACAAATCATGGCAGTTCTTAAAGTGTATCTTGGCAGTCCTCTAAAATATTTACTGAAAATCGTGCATTAAGGTACATTATGGTTATAATCAGTTACCAATCAGTGAGCTAATGAAATCTTTTAAGTTGCCTGAAAAAATCTTCATTTGAACCGACATAAAATTTACAATCCCCAAATTAAAACTATCCAACCATAATGACACTGCCATGGTACTTTTTGTTTAAATCGAGCATGGCATTACGTATGACCCACCACTGACATGATTCAAGCAATACACATTTTTGCGTTAGCAGTGGACATGATGGCCTTGCTCTCCATGCATTGTTTGCGTCACCATCTCTCACAAGTCAGTGGAATTGCAGCCTTTCTTTTCTCTGTAATCTCTGTGATGACCTTCAGCTGCTAACAAACATACTGCAGCTTTTTATGTCTATACAATCCCTGAGGACATTTATTAAGTGCAGATGATTTAATTTATTTTGGTATTTATATAATTCAACTGAACCTCTTCAGAATTAGGTACTACTTTAGAATGAGGCATTCAAAAGTATCAGGATTTCACGGAGGTGGGAGCGGGAGAACATTAACAAGTGTAAAGAACTTAAGAAACCAGGCTGAGAGAAATCATACGTTTGTTGTGACACATATAGTAAGTACTGTTTGAGAAGATTAATCTTTCTATGTTTGCATAAGGCAGGGTATGACGTTATAGGCGTGGTGGCAATTGTAGACTTTACACATTTTATTTTTTGTGGGGCCACCTAGTAGCCAGAGCATATGCAGCCTTCACTCCCCATGAAATCTTTCACAATGTGCTCTGTGAAATTGCCCCTTTACCTGCTTATCTAAGGCATGCAAGGACATTTATTTTTTGACCGTGGTGCTACAGGCTTTAAATTCCATACACCCTCTCTGCCGTTATCCAGTTGAACAATTTGTTCATAAATAATAGCGGCGAGGACAGCTTTAGAGAGTCACCCTAAAAGTATTCTTATTTTTTGTGTTCGGTACATTTTGAGGACATTTGTAGGCTGATGCGGTGGAAGTTGTGCTGCTATTTTCTGCTGATTGGGAGGAAATCCATTGGCTTTCATTAAAACTGCAGCTCTTCATCTTGCAGTAATATACTTGACATTACCACATGGGTTGTATTACTTATAGTGTGTGTGTATGTATGTGTATATAGATATGACGTTTTTTACAACACGAAGGATCTGTGTAAAACATATACTGCTCATTGGAGGCTTGGTCTATGCTAGAAAACGGAATAAGTTAAACCAAATAGATTTTTTTTCGTCAGCAAATAGAAGTTGGCAGCTGTTTGCTTCCGATAGGAGAAATGTGCCTATGCTGTTGGCAGGGTTGAACCTTTTTGCTGCTGAAGGAGAGGCATTTAAATTGTCATATGAGTGGTTATGAAGGGGGCACGAGCACAGGTGCCAATAGATTATTTTTTAATGTTATTGGAAATTAGTTCCAGAAAATTGACCCCCCTCCTCCTCTAAATTTGACGGGGATTCTGCTGACCTTTCGAAGAAGCAAGCATTGGCAAAGCTAGCAGGGCTAGCTTGTGTTTTGATTTCTGATTAAAACCTAAATATATCCTGCTGTAGTGTAAAAATAAAATAAAAAAACGACTCCTCTGTATGCAGACCATCTACCAGGTTATTTAATGAGTGGTGATTCAGAGAGCTTTTGAGATCTAAAATTGTCCTTAATGCATTATAGTGCAAGGACTCCATACGAGCTGGAATGATACACCAAACAGTCCATTGCATGAGATGAGAAATTCTTCCTTGGGCGGAGCCAAAGCTCACTGTACATAAAAAAAAAAAGTAAAAATAGGTCCTGCAGACAACTTCGCTGTCAGTATAAAACTTCTAAGAATCCAGTGCCTCAGAGCCTTGGGTAAAGCTCCTGCAAATCAGTCTTAAACGCTCAACATGTCAACATTGCTCACGCAGTGAGAAGCACGGGGGGGGGTAGTATAAATACGAGGCGTGTGCCTTTGGTAAAGGCTGCGTGCTTCATTTCCCGTCATACGTTTATGCGGAACGAAAGGGCACACCTGCGAGGTACTGTTCAGCTGAAGATGAGAATTTACATGTATAACGCATTTGGGAAGCATCTGGATTCTTCTGCCACCTTCAGGTGGGAACCCTTCAAGGCGCACTCGCGTCCCTGGTGCGCGTGGGTGAGCACGGTCTCATTTCAGAAACCTGCCGTTTATTTCCTGGGCGAATGTAGGTCACAGGAAACCCCGTTTTCGTCTTGTAACTAGCGGTGCTAAAAATGTGCTGGCTGGATTTGTACTAGCGCTATATCTGCGTCCCTTGCCACTCTGTGCCGCAGCCCAGGAGGATAAAAGGATATGTATTCATTTCTTTTCCTCGGAGACTGTCATTAGAAGTAACAAACGATGTTCTTATTCGAGAACGCGTGCGGCTCGAAGCAGAGTCTCATTATTTAAATTGTGAAGCGCCTAGAGTCCCTGTTTTAGTGTGTTTGTAGCATTTTAGATTACGTTGTGCGCCCACGGTTAGTTTTCTATCGCTCCTTTCATAATGATGTGATTAGAAATTGTAGAATTTACACAAAACGGCACTAATCTGTGGGTAGGCGGTAAGATTAATTTTGCCAACATTAAATAACACTTCGTCCTTTTAATTCTACATATACATACTAATAGGAAGGCATATGTCAATTTCCTTTAAAGAAGTTTGCTCTGTGCCGAAAAATGAAAGCCCTTTAATTGATTTAAACTTAAATAGCGCACGAAGTGTTTGAGTGGTGACTTGAGCGGGCGTCAGAGCCACACAGGGACTCCACGTGAAGATCGCTTACGTGAGAAAGCAGCCTTCATGCAAGGGAAGGGTAAACAGGGGAAGCTGGCCCCTTACACGAAGTACTGTGCACTGTGTATCTTGTGACACTTTCCTGCAGTTTGCACTAGTGCTGTTAAGGGGCACTGCATATTAATAGTTGGCATGCTAATATTCTTAACATAGCATCTCAGTGTTTAGCTGATATGCAGTTTAATACACTGTGTATAATACAGAACACTATTACTGACTTCTGAAATATCTAAGTGTTAGCTCAATGCAGAGATTAATATGTGAAAATCGTTGCATGATGTTTGTAGACCGTTTAAACAATGCAACCTATCTGAACACACACCCTTCGTGAATATGTATGTATGTGCAATAATCTAAGCATGTGTTGTGTGTCACACACCCGCCGTAGAAGAGAAATTCCAGCTTGGTGATTGATGTGTATTTTATGCATGACTGATCTGTGATGGCTTTCAGGCACTAGTCAGTCTTGCTTCCGCAAAATGACTTGTGAATCAGCCTTCTGTGTCTGGGTCCAGACTGGTGAAAAGAGGTAACAAACATTCAGAGCCAGGAAAAGAGTACTACGCCGTCTGAATGGATGAAAAGTATCTCACATTTGGATAAGTAAGGGCAGCACATGGTACTCCTCTCCTTATGAGGAGATGAGACCAGAGAAAAACACTAATCTTTTGCCAGTGTGTAAACTTGTCAAAAAAACAAAAAACATAAAAAGTGATAAAATGCAGTGCGAGAAATCCAGACCCTGTAAGGCAACTCCGTGAATGGTCAAGTGGATTTTTAAGTTGACCAAAAAGTACATCGACTCAGAATCAAATTAAGAGTCTGGACTGAAAAACTGTCATTAAAAACACTGCTGTCAGTTCCTGGATTCAGCAGCCTAAACTTTCAACAAAAGGATATTAGGATCACGTAGAACATGTCTTTCTGTAGACTACAGTTCACTTAGAATCAATCTTTCTGTATGCACCAGGAACAGATAGAAATGGCCTTTCTGTAATATCCAGGTACGCTTAGAATACCTCTTTCGGTATGTACCAGGAAGGAATGGAAATGGTCCACTGTAGGCACCAAGTACACTTAGAATCCCTCTTTCTCTAGGTACCAGGTTCTCCTAGAACTTGCCTTTCGTTAAGCACCCTGTTTTTATGACCAGTATTTTTATGGACACATGGCGGCTGGTGAACCCTGAAAGCTGTGGAGAGTAATACTTGCCCCAGGTTCCCCTCATGGTTTACAAAACTTGCCTTGGGTGCCCTCGCACACAAAAGCACCCATACATGAACACTCACTGTTCATCACACACAAACGCACCTGCACACACTCATACATTCATAATCACTGACCCTTACAACTACTGGTCTACAGGGGTTCTTATTTGAACTCATAGACTATAGATGCTGAGCGAGGAACCACCCCTGTGTTTTCACATAGAAATCATTCCTTCCTTAGACGCCTCGTTCAATAGAATCGGTCTCTCCTTATGTGCTATGTTCACTTATAAACAGTTGTCTTATTTAGGTGTGAAGTTTGTATAGCACCTGTCTTTATTCAGCTAATGGGAGGAAAGCAAAACCATGCAATGTTGTTGGGTGTATAAAGTGGTAGATTAGAGAAACCATTTATGCTACCCGATTAAAAAGTGGTGCGTGCAAAATGGGTGTTTGTTGGTAGCTTTACTAATTTACATGGAGTTTGCATCAGACCAGGCTCTCCCTTAGAGTGCTGCCATTATGTCTCATGTTGGGAAATTAAATGTATGTCATCAGCCAAGGTTTTTACTAGAAGGTGTTTAAAGAACTATATTGGCGCGCAGCAGTCCGGGAACAATTTACTGCCCCATTAATGTTCAACAACCACCAAAGTAGGCTGGGATTTTACCGGAAACGTTTACTATCTGAAAATCAATTGATCGGTAAAAGTATGAATGGTAAAAGGGGAGGTGGGTGGCAGTGTCAGAATCGAAGTCTCTTGTTTGTCCAAATAGCTTTATCGTACATGTCAATTTTTTTTAACACGTTGTAATGCAGCGCTGTCTTAATTACTGTTCTGTTTTTTTGATTGAGGTTGACATTTACATGTTGATTTTGTAATCTTTGCGCGATCACTGGAATGGAAATACTTTCCAGTGAGAATACCATGGTGCTATTTAATGTATGGTGTGCAAGGGTAGTGGCTAATTTATGGGTGCACTAGTCTGCCCTAATTTGTGGCAAGAAGAGTGTCTGTCACCATGTGCAAAGAGCATCTCTACACCACTGTGTGCACATGGCTTGGCTATGGTGCTGTAGTATGCTAAGAAATTGGATAAAAATGATATGTACACATTTTGGTTAAATCATGGTGTGCACAACCTTTGGCTGCTTGAGGAGAAACCGCTTTTACCCATTCCATTTAATTAATATTCACTGCCTTAGAGCAAATTCAGTTTTCCGTAACTACCCCCTCCTAACAAGAGGTTCATAATCTGACACTTTTTAATAATACCAAAATAAGCAGTTTGTGACCTTGTTGAACAACCCACAGCATACCTACAAAGAATGCTTTCCCCCCCGACATTTTAAATAATCAAATTGCTTGCGAAATCTGCCTTAAACACACAGAGCAATATGTTGCCTTTCATAGCTGTTGCATCCTGCTAACCTTCGTTTTGGGAAGTCCTTTGTGAAAGGAGATTTTTTTTTTCCATTCCACATTGAATACGTAAGAGAAAGCCTTTTGTACCGTTATATGTGAAGTACGTGCGCTCAGTGCACCATCATAAAGGATATATTTATTTGGCAAATTGACAGCCATGTTAAGAAAACAATGACATTAACATACAGCTGGGGTTACTAGCAGACATTTTCCCAGGGGCCACAAAGTTTGGTCTGTGATGTGCTAGAGGGCTACATTGATGCCAGCCGGATGACGGTTGGGCGAGGGGGTTGAATGTACTGGCAATAAGGTAGGCCCAGGTAAAGCAAAGGATATAAATCTAGTGGCTGAATTGAACTATGTGAAACCAGAAAACCTGGGATTAATCCAGGCTTTCATACTTTTCCCAATTGTGTGATCCCAGGCAATTGTTTATTTTCACTCTTCCTCCTTTTTCTTCATTATTATCACATATAAGCGGACCTTGAAATACGTGATTTCAGGTTGTGTGCTATACAAAACCTGCTCCTGTGATAAATTTAATAAACTGTAATGTTGTTCATATTGGTTATCCAAAAAGTTCACATGACAACTGACTTGACTCTTGAATTCACTATTGGCGTTGTCGTCGGGGTTGGTGAAAGAATTAATATTTCTAAATTCAGGTTTGAAAACTATCATTTTAAATTAAAAATTCTCAATGCACTGATTATAATAAATTGTACTTTGGTGAAAAGGTTTTGCATGTTAACTAAAATACACCTTTTGAAATTTGAAGCAATTGTCCTATTTTTACACATTTGCAGCATGATGTCTTTAAAAATGATCCTGTTTCTAAAGTGAAGAGGGCTCCCTAGTTACTTCCTTTCTTCAAGACCACTTAACCTAGAAATAAATGATTACCTGTCTATTTAATATCTTTTTATTTTTAGAGCTGAGTTGAGTAAAGAGCAGCTCGGTGCTCCTGTGTCCCAAGGGTCACATATAAAGGTGAGAAGGGGCTGTATGCGCCCTCTGGACTGTACTTTGAGTATCAATGACATAGAGTAATACACAAATGCAAAAGAGAAACGCATAACAACGACTAAAATACAATTTATAACATGTATCTAAGGGACAGTAGACTAAAAACCGATAAAACATGATAAATGCAAGTAGGGCAGCTCTTTTATAAACAACATAATAAATAAAAGTTAAAAAAGACAGAGGCCATGATCATGAGTTTGGCAGTCCAACCGCCAGACCGCCAATCCGGTGGTTGAGAGAATGCCTCTGAGCTGGCAGCCTCACCGCCACCAAATTACAACACTACTGCCGGACAACCAGTAGTGTCTTCGGGGGGTGTCACTTCGGCGGCATGCTACGGCTCAGAAAGTGAGCAGCCGCAGTGCAGCGCCAGATGCACCTCAGGCACACTGTTGCCACGCACAATGGTGTGCATGGCAACAGTGTGCACCGACAGTGCAGGCATAGAGGGGCACAACATGTGCCCCCAACTACCCTGCCCAATGGACCAAAATCGTCCTGGGGCCCTGTTTGGTGTCCCTTCCCTGCCTTTTCTGTCGAGCTTTTCATGGAGAGGTCCTTGCCATGAAAAGCTCAGCAGAAAGGCAGGTCTTGATGAGCACGGCAGGTCCGGCTTCGGCCCTGCTCCGTTTGACCACAGCTCTCCCCACTCCCACGAGATCCAAGATACTGGTGGTTTGGTTGCAGCGGTCTTGTGGCGGTCTGACTGCCATCCTTGTAATCTGGACATTGTACTGCCGAGGAGGCTGTTGTCAGACCGCCACTGTGGGTATGGTGGTCCCAGGATCGCTATACTCTTGATTAGGGCCAGAGTTTCTAAGTTTAAGACCATCTTTAAGACAACTAATTATAAGCAAGGAGGTCGAAGAATCAGTCATCAATATTTAGATAAAGCTGGCCTAGCTTGATTAAAATTCAAATGCTTTAAAATGGAATCAAGTGTAGGAGCAGAGGAATACAACTTACAGAACAGAATAAAATGCGTGGTCAGTTGAACAGATGTTTGGTCACAGGGGCAAGGTGCAATTGATCCCTTATAGCCCAGCCTCCAGGAAAACTTGGGTTAAAATAGGCAATACTTAGCCTAAAATGATTAAGTAAAAATCTGTAATGATCGCTTATAGGCAGGCTCCATTTTTGGCACAGTTTTTACAACAGGAGTTCTAACATTTGGTTGTAAAAGTTCACTTTGCTCTCTCAGAGATCGTCTAAAGGACAAAAAGTGATCTTAGTTGAGAGCAACTTTTGTTTGATAGATTTGGGGTTCGTAAAAAAGTTGGATCTACCAAGTTCATAACCTGTTGATTTGATATAGTTAAAACCCTAATATTTTATTGGCTTCTTCTAATGCAAATCAATTCCTAACGACGGACCTATTAAAATGTTTCTGGCTTAACCCACAATACAAAGGGGCACAGTTTTATGATGTCATCCAAAAAGGCTGACCAAGCTCTGTTACAGATATAAGTCACACTGCTATTGGATAAAGAAAGCAAACGTCTGCAAAATCTGTAGTCCTCTGGCTTGTATATTGGTAGTGCTAGCGTAGTGCCAAATGCCTGCCCCATAGCAGTCAATTGAAACACATCTATTATTGTAAATATCAATCATGGGTTTGGTGGTCTTGGAGCCCCATTTTGAAGCAAAATAAAAAACTGTTCCTGTTGATTAAGAATCTTTTGCCTTCTGATAGCCATTGAATGGTGCCAGTTCAGGTAGCAATGAAAAGCAAACCTGAGATATTAGGAAAAAAATCCATCCTTTTGACGATTGTACAATGAAATTTTGCCCGCCTAGTCTTAGTAGATTTAGGTTTGATTGTAATAAAAAATGATTTTGAGGGATTCATTTTTAAACCAAGCTGATCCATAATGAAGACAAAGGAGTTAACTAGCTTTTTAGACCTTTTACAGTTCTAGTCAGGAGAACCATGTCATCAGCAGAAAAGGGACAGCAAACAATAATTGACATATCTTGTACTTGTGATGCCATTGTGGATTCTAGTTGGTTAATGCAAAGAATGAAAAGAAATGGCATGAGAATACAACATTGGTCCAGTCCAAAACGAAGTTTGAAAGAATCGGTACATCCAGCATGACCCTTAATTAATCCTGGCAGACACATTTGAGTGCCACTCATCTCCAAAGTCTTGTTTGTTTGGTAAAGTAAGGTTACCTTCTTTTTTTTCACTGCAAAAGGGGATTTTTGAACCACGTTTTTGTATTTATTATTTAGGGGCGTTGCTCTTCAGCTCCCTGATTACGGGAAATACGTTTTATAGTTTTTAACAGAGGATGGTCTCTGAAAACCTACTTTCCGGGCCTAGTATTCAACCCCCTCCCCCCACCTGCACTTGCTGCTCTTTCTAATGTTGGGGTGAAGAGCAGGCAGGACAGTATCCCCAGTGCTATCCGTGAATTAGGCCTATCGCCATCAGCCATAAACAAACCTGACCGCCTTTCCTCTCACGTTCGTCCCGTGCCTCTCCGGGTAGGTCTAGCTGCCAGTCTGTGTACTCGCTGGCTCCGTGCAGTGATGAGCCCTTTGTGAAGCCTGTTCTACCCCGACATTTGTCTGCTGGCAGATAGCTCCCCTAAAATTATGAGACATTAAAGGTAGGGAAGTGCCCAAAGGACGAGCCATACGGGGGCATATTGTGTTCGGCGTTAGCAGGGGTCCATGAACAGTACTGTGTTTCAAAAGACCAAGGCTTTGACCATTCCTCTGCTACTCAGACCCACCGTTTTTGAGAAGCTGGGTGGTTCTCTGGGTGACAGCTCCAGGTTCTTCTGCTAACATGTCATCGATAAGTGCCTCATGTTCCGAACGAATGTGCGGGCTTGACTTAGAAGAAGCCATACTACATCCCGACACGTTCAGAATGGTAAACACCGTAACACAGTGGAATTTAAAACATCTAGTCAGAAACAGAAAAATTGTTAAAGCTTTTATACTCTGCTTCGACCTTCTCAAAAATGCAACACAGAACTCTACCGTCCGATTTAATTTCAGAAATAATTCTTGTGCAGGTACTTTTTATCTTTTAATTATTATTAGCCTTGCCTTAACTTTGATTACAGGATTATGGTCTCAGTTTCGTCATGGTCTCGTAGTAATCAGGTTATTGCATACAGTCCTAACAATTTGGTGTTTTTTTGGCTTAAAGGCATAAATTCAATATACACATTTTTAAAGCTGTGTTTCGAAAAGAAAAATCACCCCAAGCTCTTAAATAAACGTTGTACAGAACCTCCTTTAAAGAAGTGTGTGGAACGCACAAGAACTTCCCTTGTAACATTGCTTGACATTGTCAACCATTCCATGAACAGATTATGAACTGAGTGGAGACAAAATGTCTGATAATCAAGTTCACTCTACTCCATTAAGAAAATATCTCTTTTATTGGAAGACACAGAACCAGTTATTCCTGGTAATCCTTTTGCATAAGCTGCGGTAACAAACTAGCAGAATTGGTAGCGAAACAATGTTTCTGCTAGTTGTTCCCTACATTGCAAGCCTAAAATCTAAATTGGGCTGCTAGTCCTAGTATTACTGGGGCAGCCTTTTTGGCTTTATATTCCGGCCAAGATCATAATCCTGGCCCTAGTCTCCAGTGTCCCAGTTATTTATGCTCTCCAGCTACTTCCAAAGATCTGAAGTTGGTTCTCAGGCTGGTTCAAAGAAGGACAAGGGGTTTATAAGGAGAGAAATGTTGTACGCAGTCCTTCATAACTACTCAACTTTACAGAAATAATTCTTGAAAAGTTTACCGCCCTTTGAAGACCTGCTATACATGATTTCAGTAGGTAACATTTCCCATCCTCCCATCTCTGCACATGCTTAGCAATCATAGGTTTGCCCAAACTTTCTCATCTATGAAATAGTGGCATCTTCAGAAGATACCTTGACATAATTACAAGTGAAAGGGAATTCTAACTTTCTAAAGATGTTTTTATGAAAGGATAGTTGATGAACAATTCTCTGAATTAACCCATTCTTAAAGAAAGATCACAAGACAAACCATGAAAGAAAGTGTGCATTTTAGAGTCCGAATTGGAAACCAAACCTTTAGCACCAAATAATCCCGAAGTGTCTTGAGCCAAATGTGCTTACAACGAAGAAAGGTACCGCTAAATGCAGAGGAAGAATTAACAGAAAGTACAGTGTTCAAAATTGAGAAAATGTCACTTTAAAAAAAAATCGATATAGAAACTAGAGTGATCTCAGTGATTCATACCGGTCTGAGGAGCCCATGTAAAGGTTACTAACGCCAAGCATGCTGACGAAAATTGTCAGTATTGTCATCTCAAAGAAGTGGATGGAACAGGATGGAACAAGGCGATCTGCCATTACACAACATAGGCACGGCCTGGTGGATAAGCGGAAGGTTACAAGAAAAAACATAGTGCTTGTTCACAGAAGGCCTTGGCAAAAAGCTCATCAGATTAATAGTATTTCATATTCAACCTCCTGTCGGTTCCCATTGCATTGTTTGTTTTGTAAATGAGCTACGTAATGCAAGCCTGTTTCTGGGCAGTAAAGTAGTCATTTTCTGTGGATCACGCATGTAATTGCACTTCAGCTTTCTTTTTGTCTGGACCGGTTTGGACTCGTTCTGAGGATTCTTTCGCCCACACTTCTATCTTATTAGTTGAGCTATCCAGTCTCTTTGGAATTTTTTTTTAACTTCTTTAATTCTGACTGAAGCAAAGCTGTCTGCAACCAATGCTGCTGACTTTTATATATAAACGGTGCCTCAGCCTGCATCCGTAATCAAACACGTCACACTTTATTTTACTATTCTATCTTTGACGGATTCCGAAAAGGCACTAACTTCATTAATCAGCTTTGACATGTGCCTGGAAAAGCCACATTTAGTATAACAGTCTTTAGGTTTCAGCAGTTCACGCTCTTCTTGTTGCAGTTAAAAGGCGTCTGCTCCCTAACAACATCAGTACCATTAGCTGCTCTCTTGATGCAGGGCTGTAGGAATGTGTTATTAGATTTAGAGGAACGTTTCTGCATATTGGCGAGGAAGGGGTTTCCTACTTTATTCCATTGGCAGTGTTAGCAGTGTTAAATATTACCCACCTGCCGTGAGCCTGGAAGAGGGAGTGACCTCACAGACGAGTGGTTCCTGACGTGTTTTGTTAACACGCTGCCTCTTAGATGGTGAAACAAGCTTTTTTAGGGTCAAGCCTGCGAGTGCATGCTTCTCGCTTGTGAGACTGCTGTGTACACTAAAGGGCTTGGAGCCTGCCTGTCGCTCACCATGTGTTGGCTTGTGTGACACTCTTCTTTACAGTCTCATAATTTGTCACTGCCTGCTTAGCATCATTTCTGTTCCTCTCTGTGGAGCAGGGACCAAGCATTGATTGATTCAACTTAATCAGTATCCGCCTGCTGCTCCCATAAGTGATCGAGTATGTATGTATATGTATATATATATATATTTATTTTTTACTTGCAGTGACCTGCAAACAGAAGGCATGTGATTGGCAAAAAAGTGCCCACCAGGACAAACAAAATTGCAAAGTTTTTATTTTATTTTTTATAGCTAACTTTATTTTATTTTGCCAAGTCGTCTTCTCTCACTTTCCTCTAATGATTTTCTTTGGTTTTGCTTGTTGGCACTCTTCTCAAAAGATGACATTTATCTTGTTCAAAATATTGCAAAGCAACATTGTTCCTTTATTATGTGTAATTTGATGTAAATGATGCTTTAGCAGATAATCTTCCACCCCACTACATTCCATCCCACTTCAATCCACCCCACTTAACCCCACACCAATCCAACACATCCCACTCCAGCCCTCCCAATCCACCCCAATACTATTCGCCACCCACTCTAATCCAAAACAATCTACCCCACTCAATCCAAAACAATATGCCTCACTCCAATCCAAAACAGTATGCCCCACTCCAATTTTTCCCACTGCAATAAAAAACAACCTGTCCCTCTCCAATCTACTTCGCTCTAATATGCCCCACTTTCATTTTAATCCAAAACAATTTTCACCACATTCCCATCTACCCCACTCCATCCAAAACAATCTTCCCTGCTCCAATCCTAAACAATCTTCCCCACTCCAATCGAAAACAATACGCCCCACCCCAATTCAATCCACCCCACTCCATCCAAATTCACCCTACTCCATCTCAGTTCACCCCATTCTATCCCAGTCCACATCACCTCAATCCAGTCCACCCCATCCCACCCCAGTTTAATCCACTCCACTCCAGCTCACTCCACAATCTGCCCCACTCCAAACCCAAAACAATCTGCTCCAATCCAGTCTACCCCACTCCAATCCAAAACATTCTGCCCCACTTCACCCTGACCCACTCCAATTCCAAACAACTCACTTTAATCCAAAATAGCCTGCCTCACTTCAATCCAAAACAGCCTGCCCCACTCCAGTCCCAGACGACCTACTGAAATCTAGTCCATCTCACATCACCCCATCCAACCCACCCCACTTAATCCCAGTTCACCCCACTCCAATCAACCTACTCCAGTCCTGTCCACCCCACACCAATCCAGCCCATTCTAGTCCGACCCGCTCCAGTCTGAGCCACCCAGCTCCAGTCTGAGCCACCCAGCTCCAGTCTGATCCATCCAGCTCCAGCCCAGCCCAGTCCAGTCCACCCCACCCCTCTCACCTCACTTTAGTACAGTCCACTGCTACCCAATCCACTTTACTCCAACCCTCCCCAGACTCCAATACAATCCACTTTAATCCACCCCAATCCAGTCTGTTTCCAGATGCTGAAGGCGTTGCTGCTGTGCCCATGCTGTAGACGGGTACGCATACTGTTGTGCTCGCCCAATCATTGGAACGGTGTCTGAACTGCGTCATGTCGTGTTGGATTGGAGGAGCTCCATGCCCTCCATGCTCCATGTGCTGCAAGCGGAGATATTTTTGTAGTGTAAACTTAAGTCAAAAGTGGTCAAAGCCTCTTGACCCATATCTTTTTTTAACGCCGAGTGTTGGAAAGGCAGCTGCTAGGCCACAGCAGGGCATCTGTGACAGCCCCAGGGGGAGCTACGAGGAGTACGGAAAGTGCTGAGCCTGTAAGTCTTTGGAGCTAATTATGCCTTAACTACGCTGGAGAATAGTTAGGGTGGTAGTATCCCTTTAGCTGCTTTGAAAACTGTGAAAATTAGAATAGGAGCATTTGTTGGGTGGAGGCGGCGGCAGGCTTGTGGCGCAGCACCCAGCTATAGTAGGATAGCCGATGTAAGTGTTTGATGGTGTTGATGGTGCTTGGTCGTGCCTTGTGTTAACAAGGTGATTGGTAATAAGATGGAAGCTACATTTTCCTCGATTGAGTTGGCAAGACTCTGGGAGAAGATCAAGTGGCAGACATGGGGACATAAAAGCAAGAGGAAATAATCCAGGGGTCTCACAAATAATGAAATGCCCACTAGACACCAGGGAGTTTTTTTATTTTATTCATTTTTAGAAATTGGCATGAGAGTAGCGGTCGCTCTTGAGCAAGGGTCGCTCCCCGGGGAACATTGTTTTTTTTATAAGGCCTTTTCTGCACCCATTTTTTATAAAGCCTTTTCTGTCCCTCTGGGGACAGATCGGCCTATTTTAATAAGGCCGATAGAAAACTCTAGACACCAGGGTTCATTTATTTTGTATTGTTTACATGTGGGGAGTGACCCCCTTAGGCAAGGGTTGCTCCTCTGTGGGGGTGGGGGGGGGGGGGCATATTGTATTTAGGCAAGGGTCGCTCCTCTGGGGGGCAAATCGATTTTATGCCATTTCTGCCCCCCCCCGGGTGCAGATCGGCCTACTTCTATTAGGCCAATCTCCCCGGGGGGGGGGCACGGAAACCACTTAGGCACCAGGGATTGGTGTGTGTTTTGTTTAGAGGGACAGCCCCTTGGGCAAGGGTTGCTCCCTATGGGGGCACATTACTGTTGGTAATTTCTGGCCCCCTTGACACCAGGGAAGATTTTTTTAAAAAAAAAAGAGGGTAGGGGTATGGCCATGCTCCCACCCCAAATAAATGGGGACAAAGTTGATCTGCCCACTGTTGGGCAAATGGGTAATTACCCTCGATCCACTCCCGGGGCAGGGGCCAGAAAGCCTACTAGATGCCAGGGAATTAAAAAAGAAAAATACTACAAAAATAAGTTGGGTGGTGGCTACCAACCAGTATGGGCGTGGTTATGCCCCCACCCCAACTGAGGGGTTTAACAGTCTTTCAGCTCTCCCCTCGCTCACTAAAACATCTTATCCCAATGGCAAGCAAGAGAGCATTTGATTATTTTGGGTTTTGGTTTTACATTTGGGCCATGAGAGCTTGGCTAGCTCTCAAAAAGATCGTTCCACTTAGAATGGTGAGCGCTGCACTTTTTGAACTTTAGGACGCTGCCATGTAGAAAAATCGATGAGACCTAGACACATCTGAAAACTAAACATCTGGGTGAGTCCAGGGTAGTGTCCTTCACATGCACCCGCACTAATTTCCTACCCACTATGCCCTGTAAACCTCCAGTTTTGCTTGAGATCACAAATTTTCTCCACATTTTTCTGAGGGAACCTTCTGGAATATGCAGGAATCCACAAAATTCCTTCCACCTAGCGTTGTCGCGTCTACACCGATTAAAAATTCTGCCCCACTTGTCAGCCTAAACACTTTATTTCCAAACTGCACTTTTAGACCCGCTTTGGTTCCCTCTCGATTTTGACATGTTTTTGGCTCTCCCTTGTCACAGGCGCTTGGCCCACCTGCACAAGTGAGGTATCATTTTTATCGGGAGACTGAGGAAAACGTTGGGTGGTAGGAAATTTGTGCCTGCACGGTGATCCCTCACACAAGTGTGGGAAAATGTGATATATTTTTTTGTTTTTAAGTTTTTTTTATTTTTATTTTAGCTAAATTTGAGGTTTGCTGAGGATTCTGGGTGAGAAAACACTAGGCGATCCACGTAAGTCACACCTCCCTGGACTCCCCCCGGGTTCCTAGTTTTTAGAAATGTCTGGGTTTGATAGGTTTCCCTAGATGGCTGCTGGGCCCAGGTCTAAAAAAGCAGGTGACCCTCCCCCCGCAAAAACAGGTAGTTTTGTTTTTGATGTATCCACGTAGTGTTTTGGGGCATTTCCTGTTACGGGCACTAGGCCTACCAACACAGGTGAGGTACCGTTTTTATCGGGAATCTTGGGGGAATGCTGGGTGAAAGGAAATTTGTGGCTCCTCTCAGATTCCAGAACTTTCTGTCACCAAAATATGAAGAAAATGTGTTTTTATTTTTTAACCAAATTGTGAGGTTTGCAAAAGATTCTGGGTAACAGAACTTAGTGAGAGCCCCACAAGTCATCCCCATCCTGGATTCCCCTACGTGTCTAATTTTGAAAAATGCACAGGTTTGGAAGGTTTCCCTAGGTGCCGGCTGAGCTAGAGGCCAAAATCCACAGCTGGGCACTTTCCAAAAAACACGTCAGATTTCATTGTAAAAATGTGATGAGTCCATGTTGCGTTTCCTGTCTCGGGCATTAGGCCTACCCACGCAAGTGAGGTGCCATTTTTATCAGGTGACTTGGGGGAACACAGAATAGAAGAGCAAGTGTTATCGTCCCTTGTCTTTCTCTACATTTTTTCCTTCCAAATGTAAGACGGTGTGTAAAAAACAGACGACTGTTTGAGAAATGCCCTGTAATTCACATGCTAGTGTGGGGACCCTGGAAATGAGAGATGTGCAAATATCCACTACTGCTCAACACCTTATCTTGTGCCCATCATGGAAATACAAAGGTTTCCTTGATATCTATTTTTCACTCTTTATATTTCACCAAATGATTTGCTATATATCCGGTATGCAATGAAAACCCGTTGCAAGGTGCGGTTCATTTATTGACTCTTGGTACCTAGGGTTCTTGATGAACCTACAAGCCCTATATATCCCTGCAACCAGATAAGTCCAGCAGACGTAAAGTTATGTTGCTTTGAAAATCTGCTATAGCTGGAAAACGTTATAGAAGAAAACGTGGGCAGAAATGGCTCTTTTCTTTCACCTCAATTTCATTTTTTTTTCATTTTAGCTGTTACTTTCTGTAGGAAACCCTTGAGGGATCTACACAAATGACCCCTTGCTGATTTCAGAATGTTGTCTATTTTTTAGAAATGTTTAGCTGTCTGGGAACCAGCATTGGTTTCATACCCATTTCTGTCACTAACTGGAAGGAGGCAGAAAGCATATAAAATAGTAAAAATGGGGCATGTCCCAGTAAAATGCCAAAAATGTGGTTTTCTGATTCAAGTCTGCCTGTTCCTGAAAGCTGGGAAGATGGTGATTTTAGCCCTGCAAACCCCTTGTTGATGCCATTTTCAGAGAAAAAAATGCAAGCGTTCTTCTGCAGCCCTCTTTTCCCATTTGTCTTCTTTTTTTTTTTTTGTAAAATAATGATTTTCACTGTATTTTGGCTAATTTCTTGGCCTGCTCCAGGGGAACCCACAAACTCTGATTACCTCTAGAATCACTAAAACGTTGGAAAAAAACACATAAATGTGACTTGGGTCGCATGTGTGGACAAAGTTATGAGAGCCTAAGCGCAAACTGCCCCAAATAGCCAAAAGAAGGCCTGGCAGCCAAGGATTTAAGGTCTAAATAACCATTTATTTTGTCTGACTGACAGTCCTCATTAATCCACTCTACTCCACTCCAGCCCATCCTAGCCTACCCTACTTCAATCCAACCCACCCCTTTCTAATCCAGACTAACCCTCTCGATCTCAGTTCACCACATACCACCCCAGTCCACCCTACACCAATCAGTCCACTCACACCAATCCAGTCCACCCTGCTCCAGTCCAGTCCACTCCACCCTACCCTACTCCAATCCACCCGCTCAATCCAATTCACCTCACACCACTAGTGCTCACCCAAATCCAATCCACCTCACTTTAATGTAGTCCACCCCAGTCCATTCCACTCCACCCCAATTCAATTAACTCCTCCGTCTACCCCATCCCAATCAACCCAACCCCACCCCATTTCAGTCCACTTCACCCCACCCACTGCACTCCACCAAACCCTAATCCACCCCACCCCAGTTCAATCCACGACACTCCAGTGCAATCCATTGAGTCTACTCTATCCACCCCTCTCCAATCCACTCTTCCTGAATTTACCCCAGTCTAATCCACCCCAGTCCAATCTATCCCTCCATGACACTCCAGTTCACCCCACCTTAATGCAATCCAATCCACCCCACTCTAATCCAGTCCACCCCACACCAATCCATCCAACTTCAGCCCACCCCACTCATGTCCACCCCACGCCCGCTCACCCCACCTTACTCCCAACCAGCACACTCTACTCGTTTCCAGCAACTCTATCCCTATCCACGCCACTTAATCCCAGTTCAGTCCACCCTACTCCAGTCCATCAAGCTCACTTCACTCCAATCCAGTGAATTCAATCCACCCCAGTCTAAGTTACTCCATTCTAGTCCAATCCACCCCACCCCAATCCAGTCTAATCCTGCCCTGTCACTCTAATCCAAACCATCCATTCCAATCCAATCTAATCCACCCCACACAAATCCACCCCAATCCCATCCATCTCAACCCATTTTAATCCCTACTATGCTTCAATCTGATCCATCCCGCACCAATCTAGCCAACTCTACCTCAATCCAATTCACCCAGCCCTACTCCAGTCCACCATACTACCTCAATCCACTCCAACTCACAACACTCTGCCATTGAACTCTACTCCCCTCTAACGAACTCTACCACATTCTAATCCTCCTACACCACTCTCATACTCCAACCCCCTAACTTGTAGCCATGCTGAGTAGCAACCACACTGGTGTACAACATGGTAAAACACATTGCCAAAGTCAGTAGCTCTTGTATAGACGAGACCTGTTGGCTTTGTCAGTGCTTGTTTTAGGTTACTCCTAACGTTGTAGTCGTTGTGTCTCTAAAAAGTTTGAAAATAGCATCCACCCTTCTGTGGAAAAATTACAGGAAGTTAGTGAGAACACAATTGAAATACAATATGTACATGAAGAGCTCAAATTAAAAAGCGTGATGAAGAGAAAATTGTAAAACACTAAGGAGAGGGGGTGGAAAATGTATAAATGTGAAGGGGCATGAAAGAAAGGGATGGGTCAAAAAAGGAGACTGTTCATTTATTTAGGAGTAGATCATTTGAATTATTAAGAGTAGAGGCAAGGGGCATGTCACGTGCGAATCCCAAGTTTGAGAAATCAGTGGTAGGGAGTGTGAAGCAGAGGTGGAACAGCGACAAAGGCGTGATAGAAGGGAAAGGGCAGAGGCTGCAGATTCAGCGACACAAGGAATTAGGGACTAGAGCACTGGAGAGCTGTAGAGTAGACCATGTGCCACTATTGCGTAACTTATGTTTGCATCATCCTTCACCACTCGTACGAACAGAAAAGGCATGTAGGGATTTGTGTATGGAAAGACTGGGGGAGCCTAGGTTTACTTGGTGGCCTTTGGCAATTGAGCCTGAACTGTTAATTCAATGGAAAAATCAGGAATCAAAGAAAAGCTACGCTACTGCCTCGGAAAATGGCATAAAGATGCTTAGAATTGCAGCATTGTTGTGTTACTCATTCTTTAATGTGATTATTGGCTCAGTTTTCTAACATTCCTTGCATATATGGTGTTTAATGTTTTGTGTCTTAGTTTGTTGAAGATAAAAACTTGGTAAATATTTGTTAGTGGAATCTTCAACCAACTACTCAACTTGGGTTATAGAGTGGCATACTGCTTGCCAAAAAAGGGTTTTAATGCCTCGTCAGGGGTTGTAATCACTATAAATACATTTACACCTACTATTACTTCAATTACATTTCAAATTTCAAACTTTGTTGTCTTGTATACTGATGTGAAGCAAACCCTTGTAGTATATTTCTATTGAATATTGTTTTTAGGTTGAGCGTACCAGACAGCGCCAGCTCTCTAATTGCAAAAGACCCATTGTGAACTTAGTGTATTACAGCACCACCATTGCTTGTCTATGGTTGGCTTTTAGGTCGCAATCAGTTGGTTGCTTCTTGTGTGATGGCTTGGTTTACTCTTCTTGTGCTTGTCCTTCTACTGGAGCCTATCCTCCTCTTAGTCATTTTGACTTGCTGAATTCTTCCGCTGTTCACATTCAAGGGACTACTTTTTTCCTTTTCATTCAGCACTTCTTGAGAGTGCATATGTTAGCTTGCTCTCTCACTCCTCTGCTGCTTGCCCCTCTCAAGTACACTTCCCATGCCCACACTAACCTGTGCTGTGTTCTGCTCAATTCTTCCTAGCCCAGCTTGTCTGGCGAAGCACAGCAACAGGGGTATTTTTGCTGGGGTACGACTTAAAGCCAACTTTAAGTATTTGTTTTATCTTCTCCATTCTACATATTGCATGAAAACATATGTTTTGGTACAAAGGCTTTCATGGTACTGCTGGAAGGACCATCTGCTACAATAACACATCTGGTGTCTGAGGCAGAAAGTGTTCTTAGCATGACACTTCTTATGAAGACCCATAAATTTGCTCCCTGAGCAACCATAGAAGATCAAAAGGGTGAATCCCGTGGAACATATGCAAAGATTTGGAAGGTATTTTCTTATTTTTTTTTTATTCTTTTCAGGGCTTTCTGAGGTAAAGGTGTTTTAAAGCTATACCATGCCACTCGCAAAGACTGAAAATATTAAACTCCGGGTACAGTTTTGACATACCTTAAGATATGTTTGCTTTTGAAATGTTTGTTTCCTTTTCCTTTTACAAATAACATTTTCCTAACATTGGCAAAGCCAGCAGCTCTGCAATTGTATCGTAAAGGCAAGATCTATTGGCATTGCCAATGTTTTTTCTTATATTACCGAAATCAAGCACATAAAAATAATTACATAGTTTGTGATACATTTTGTAAATAACTTTTATGGAATTAGCCCCCTCCGCCACAACAATCCATTATAAGCATTTTGGAAATCTCGAAGAACTTCTGAGACCATAATAAAGAGCAAGGCCACTTGTTGAGTCCCTTCATGAGATCATAGAACTGAGAGATGACTCGCAATATATGTTTCTTGTGCAGTTGAGAGTATTTTTTTCATCATAATATATGGTCTGTTGCCTCACCTGCTATGTTTCACTTCCATTAATAATACAGTTTCACAAATTTAATATGGAGGCATCTCAAATAGAAGTCCCTGAATGAAACATGTTCAAGGCTAAAAAGCCAAGATTGGCCGGCAGATTCAACTTTGACTTGTATCTCCTGACTATGAGGCAGATTTCCAGGTAGAAAAAAATACTTTTTCCGGTCCCGGTATGGGCAAAGTTAATGGATGTAAAAAATAATTTACTAACTCGCCTAAGACAAAATATCTACATGGAAAGGAATCTGCCACCTGCAAAGAGCTGCCGTCAGGATTTTTGTTATTTTTTTTAGTCAGCACGTGAACCCTGAAAGATCTGGGTGCTCAGATGTGAGACTGATTTCTGCCTTGTTTGTAAGGTTCGTGTTACGAGGCAGAGCTGCAGCCTGTTGTTATACCACTGTGTTGCTTCTGTCAGAAGTTGAGGAAGATGGTGTGCAGACACTGAGCATAGTCTTCAAGCATCCCTTTTTTGGTACACACTGTTCTCAGGTGCTACCCTCAAGGCATGGGGCAATGTGACAGCACTATTTGCTTGTGATAAGTTATTTCAGGTGAGTGCTAATGTAATGTTCTTATTCAAGGCAAGTGTTGACTTTGGAACACACCTGTAGTAAGAAAGTAAACCACAGGATATTATAAAATAGTCTTCCAAATAAATTATAGAAATATAATTCATTTCTGCCCAATATTACACAAGCACAGCAGAATATAGTGTGCATTTCTTGACAGATAACATTATTGTCCACCCATGTTTCATTTCACCCATGTTTAATTTTGAAGCTCTTTGTTCTTTGAAATCATCCTTTTTTAAGGGGCGAGCGCAAAGTGCTCCGTCCCTCTTCTGATCTCTTCTTAGGGGGATTTTAACCACGCCCATGGCACGTCAGTCACTTTCATTGGTTCGTGGGCTTGCCTTTTGAAATCCGCTTGTTTTAATTTGTGAAAGGCATGCACACGTCATGCCTTTTCCGGTGTTTAACCCTCCTCAAGAGCACCGGTAAACTACTGGAAACATACGAGGCTCCATGTTTGCTGTATGACTTCTGGACTACTTTTTCTCTTTATTTTGCAGCGCATTAGCTGATCACACTCATTTTTCTTTTCTTTTTCATTTAATGTGGCAAGAAAAGTTCGGTTAGGAGTTTACAACACTAGTAGCCCTAACTCACTGTAATGTGAGACCCGTTGCATTGCAGATGCTTGTTTTAAATGGCTTCTAGTTGAGACCAGCGCCTGTAGTTGGTTGCCACAGTTCACCTCGGAGATGGCTTCCATGCTGATCAAGAGAATGCCAGCTGAACAAGAAAGATGGCTTCAAAGGTAAATAAGGCAAGAATGGCATTGATTGGAGGTCCTTTGTATCAAATTATGAAGAATGGCATAACAAGCAGTTCCTTTTTGACTATAGGAAACACTGGCCAGGTATTACAATGGAGAGATAAGCTAAATGCTGTTATCAGAAGTATGTATATGTATGTTTTTACTTTACTTCTAGTAATTGGATCGAATACCCTTTCAGCGAGTCACTAGTTTCAAAGGGTGAAGTTTCATATCTTTAACCCTTTAGTAATGGAAGTTCATGAATGCAGCGGAAACATGTTTGATTGTATATATAGTAAATTAACTTAATTGCACCCCGAAAACTGTTCAGCTTTATCATCTTTCTCTGCTAAAGAGTCGGATATTGACAGTGTCTGCATCAGTGTAATGGCAACCAAAGCTCATTTTATTTCAGCCATGTTCTGTTAATTGGTTTTTTGGTATTGTCAGCTACCAATATCCATTGTGTCCCTTGTTGGTTTTATGTATCCTAATCATGGTTCATAACGCCACAGTTGTACGTTTTAAATTCAATAAATCAATATTTATTTGATTAATTAAAACCATTACAATGATTCGTTATTTATAAGTAATTACTTAAAATAGATTATTTAAAAAAAGGTTGTTGAATTACTATGTTTTCAAGTCTGTGATCTAATTAAAATCCATGCAATGTAAAATGTAAGCTCAGCACAAAGCAAAATGGGATTTGGTCAAATTATTTCTTTATTCTATCGCAAGTGCTAAATGTCTTATAGCTATTAGCGCTTCTTTTAACATGGCAATATTGTTTGTCTGTTAGCACTTCTTTTAAAAGAGAGAGCTGTACATAGTCAATATCAATAGTCAATATCAACCAAAGGTTTTAAAATAGGGTGTTATAAGAGTACTCAGGGTTGTCACCATTTGAAAATCTCTTCTTAGGATCTGGTGTTAGCCAAGACCTTTTGTTTTTACTAAATATGTAAAATATATTTACATGTAGAAGTTTTCAGCCACTTCTCTTCATCTGTGTGTCTTTTGTTGAATCATTCACATTTTGGTTGCACGCTCTTCAGCATAAACCATGGAGCAGTGAGTCAGCCTGATTAAGCCACTGGTTAACTTCATTTGAGTGACTGCATTTTGCTCTCTCACAAGGAGCACATCCACAAACAAGCCTAGTTCCCTTCAGTGCCAGTGTTTCTGTTTAGGATAAGCGCTGAAGCACTTTGACCTATAAGTATTGTGGGGTTTTAACCGTGCCCACCTCACGGCTATCACTTTAACTCGTTCATCGGCTTGCCTTTAAAAAATCACTTGATGTCATTGCTAATTGCTTTACGTTTGTCCTGCCTTGAGGCTGTTTTTGTCACGCCTTGCAGATTGGCCCTTTTACATGGATTATCGCACGATTGCTGGTATACTTCAGCGTGGGAGAACTATTTATTTTGTCTCTTCACTTCATGCTGCATGGCAGCCATGGTGTCATAGTGCGCACAGGCACAACAACATGAACTCGATCAATGGTATTAGAGAGCTGGTCATATTGTTCAGTTACCTAATCAGTCATTTCTTGCGGCTTTCCCCTTAAAGCAATTGAAATTGATGAATGCTTTACTAAAACAGAAATCCACAAAGCGAGTGACTCTCCCGGCACAGCTGGAGAGCCTATACTACAATATTCACGGCACTCTGGAAAACTCGTCCCATAATGCTTGGAAAGCATTTTTTCAAAACATTTTGCTCAGAACTCACCCTGTGATGATCCTAGGACAGTGGGACCACCACCAAAACATTCACAACAACATGCTCTTTCAGTCTGCGTCATCTTGGAGTCCCCACACTAAGTTAGTGTGGACCCCAAAGTAATAACCCCTCTATAGTGGGTTTTCATTACGCCTGGAGATTATAGTTATAAATGATTGTGATTACACCAAGGACTGTCGTACGTGATCTTTATTTAATCTTTTAAGTGCAGGGATTTAAGTCTGGGTAGACACGTTTTCTCCTGTGGTACTGTTCCAGATTTCTTTGGTCTTTTGTCACGGGGAATACGGTATGGGTTCTCCTCTTCTTTCAGGTATTTCTTGTCATGAGATGACGGCCTTCATGAGGATACTGGACCCCTCCGTCCCCTGATCATGGCGGACTTTTCCCAAGGAAAAGGAAATAGAACAGGTAAGTGTAAGTGTGAGTCTGAGGGGACTATTTATTATAAGTGGGTTAGCAGGTGGGCGCGCGAGGGTAGGGATGGTGCAGGGTGTGGGGTATCGGGCTTTTCTAGTGTACTGCAATCTTTCCCAGTGTACTTAACTTCTACTTTAGGCAGTCCTCTTTTAATTTGAAGGTGGATGGTTAATTTCACCACTCCCTCCTTATATCACCAAAGGTAAGTAGGCACTCAAGTACTGGTTCCTTTCCCCAGTTCCTTCCACCCGGTCCCTCCCCTGCCTTCCCGTCACGCTTCCACCCCAAAACCACCTAGGTATGACTTGTACCTGTAGGCACGATCGTACCAGTGTTAGCCACGCCCCTTCAGGGACGTGGCGGCGCTGATCCTGTCTCCCATAGGTCTTGATGGACGCCTTCAAGTCTCTCTCGCTTCTACCTCGACGAGGTGGATTCCCTTGTTGTTCCTCCGACTCCTCGCTCCTTCTGACCTCCGACTCCTCGCTCCTTCTGACCTCCGACTCCTCGCTCCTTCTGACCTCCGACTCCTCGCTCCTTCTGACCTCCGACTCCTCGCTCCTTCTGACCTCCGACTCCTCGCTCCTTCTGACCTCCGACTCCTCGCTCCTTCTGACCTCCGACTCCTCGCTCCTTCTGACCTCCGACTCCTCGCTCCTTCTGACCTCCGACTCCTCGCTCCTTCCGACCTCCGACTCCTCGCTCCTTCCGACCTCCCAGTCGAGACTCCCTCCCTTCTTCGGCTCTCCAATTAAAGTGCTCTCGGTGTCCTCAACCCGGAAGTTCGGGTCGGGAAACACTTCCGGGTGCGTGATTCCCGTGCTGGTGCCCCCGGGGTACTTTCTCGCCGGCTCAGGGGTGTGGCATGGAACCGCTGCGCCGATCACCCGGTTACACCCTCCCACCATTGAGCATCTTTGTAATATCATTGCTCTAGGCCTGTTAGCCCTGAATATGTGTAATGGACTACGCCCTCACTGCATTACTTTCTGACATCATTTTTTGTGTGGTTCCCTTTTGGAGCTAACTATATAGTTACATGAACATGTTTCTTACAAATGCAAATTTCATTGTGGGCTCCACTAGGGGCTGTTGTAAGCATTACAGTCATATCAACATACTAAAATATTCATGGCACGGAGACTTGCCCCATAATGCTTTGCAGGGCATTACTTTTACAACATATTTTGGCTCATAATTCAGCCTGTGTTTGTCGTACGACAATGGGGCCACCACCAAAACGCTCACAGCGTGCTCTTTCTGTCCACATTATCTTTGGGTCTCTACACTAGGTTAATGGGGACCCCAAAATAAAACCCCTCCCACCGTTCAGTGTCTATTTAACCTTTCTCATGGCTGGAACTTTTGTTTTACTGCTGAGAGTAGGTTGTGTTTTAAGGGCCTTCTTTGTAATATTGCTTAGGTCTGTTAGCCCTGACTATTTGTAATTTACTGTGCTCTCTAGGGGCTAAATATGTGGTTGCACCGCATTACTTTTTGCCACTTTTGTGTAGTTATGCCCTCTAGGGGCTAACATACAAGAACATGACCATGTTTCTTACAAATGCTGTTTTAATTGTGGAGTCCTCTAGGGGCTGTTTTGAGCATTGCAGTTAATGCCAAATGTTTATTTCTGATAAAGGTTTATATGATACTTTTATACGTTTTAATAATCTCTCTTTATTCCAATTATGACCATAATTCAGGCCAATTTAACATTCTTATTACACTATGACTGTTTGAACGCTCTTGATGTGTTTGGGTAACCCTTATAGTTTATTTCTATTGTTACTCCTCTGTGGCTGTCTTGTGTCTTTTTTGGGGAATTGTGTTAGCCAGCCAGCCAGCAACTCTAATGGTGGGGCGGTGAAAGTGGTGTTCTATTGGAATTAGCACAGCAGATTTAAATTAGGATGCTTAATGGCAACATTTTTTGCTGCTCATAGAAGAAGGTAAATGGAAGTGCTTTAGTTATATGCAGGGCCAGTAGAATTATATGGCATGAAAAGACGAAATTATGAGGCAGGGTTGACCAATTTATGTGGCAAGAAAGTCCACTTATGAATTTACAATGCCAATAGCTCTAACGCCAGCAATGCGAGATGTATTGCGTTGCAAATGCCTGTTTTACTTTGTAACTACTTTAGTGTTGCCTTTGTGTTTAGAGCCTGATGTTTTTAAGGCAGGATGCTTCTGATGCACTTTTCATCCTTATCATATCCCATCTCCTGCCAAAGCTGTTGTAAATTCCTTTTAGATTCTTTCTTGACTGCTGCTTTTTCTCAACATACCAGATTGTGTCAAATTGATACTATTCTGTATTAAATTATCTTCTTGCTACTTTTTCTTTCTTTTTCTTACTTTCTGTCTTCCTCTTTCCATTTTTCTTTCTTCTCCCTTTCTTTCTCTCTTACACTTTCTTTCTCTTTCTGTCTTACACTTTCTTTCTCTATTACTTTTTTTCTTCCTTTCTTTCATTCTTTCTTTCACTTTCACTCTTTCTTTCGCTTGTTCTTTCCTTCACTTTCATTCTTACCTTTAATTATTCTTTCTTAATTCTTTCTTTACTCTTTCGTTCTTTCTCTGTTACACTTTTTCTCTTTCTCCCTTTTTCTTTCTTTCTTTCTTTCTTTCTTTTTCCTTCCTTTCTTTTTTTTATTTCGTTCTTTCTCGGTTACACTTTGACTTTTTTCATTTGGTTCTGCTTCTTCATTCTTTCCCTTTTTTTCTTTCTCTTTTTTCTATTTGTCTTTCTTTGTCTTTGTTTTCTTCTTTCTTTCTCTTTCGTTCTTTCTTTACTACATTTCTCTTTTTGTTACGCTTGTTCTTTCTTTTTCTGTTACGCTTTTTCTTTCTTTTTCTGTTACGCTTTTTCTTTCTTTTTCTGTTACGCTTTTTCTTTCTTTTTCTGTTACGCTTTTTCTTCCTTTCCTTTCTTTTCTTTTCTACTTCTCTCTTTTTCTACTTCTTTTTTCTTTCTTTGTCCTTCTCTTTCTGTTTTTCTTTCTCTTGTTTATCTTTCATTCGTCCTTTCCCTTTTTTCTTTTTTCCCCCTGCCTTCCTTCTTGCCTGCTTTCTTTTTGAGGCTTGCAGTAAATGCCAGACTGATTGATTTTTTTTATTTTTTTTAAGTAGTTCCCTTCAGTGCCAAGGAGTACTATGGTAAATAATAACGTTTTGGAAAAAACAGGGAAAAACGCAACAGAATTTTCACAACCTTGGTGGCCAACACGAGACCTATTGGCTTTGCGAATACCTTTTTTTATCTTGGAGACTTTATATTGACTTGTAACTTTTGTTTATTGAATTTTGATTTAAATTCTCTGTCTGAAGTTTACAGGCATGGCTCTTCCAGGTGTGTTTCGAGTTAGTGTCTTGCAGATATTTTTTCCTCTTAGGTTCATTATTTCCATCCAGTTGAAATAAGCTGCTTGTTGTTCTGTTTTGTTAACTCGAACTTAATTTTGACATTAAGGTTGGTTACATCCGGCAATTTGTTTGCTACATTAGAAACATTAGACTAACGAGTTAATAACATAAACCCATGTTTTGAATGAATTGTTGTTCAGGAATATTTTCAAACCTTTTAATTCATGCACATACGGGTTGTTCGAATCCACACCGGAGAAGTTTAGACATCTCATGCTAAATCAGAGCTTTATTTGGTTGGACGCTACTCAAATCCCCCCACCCTCAACCTGTATTTGAAAGTACTTTCCAGTATATCTGTTCACAACACAATACGTTTAAGAAGGTAAGAGCTGCAAGTCTCAAACAAAAAGGCAAAGGGGTTCTCAACAAAAGGAGGAAAATACCCAAGTTTGGGCAGCGCTATTTTGTATCTAAAACTGATGGCAAAATAGTGTATTTTTGAGTTCTTGCTGCAAGTATGAAAGCCACATTTAGATTCCGCAGCTCCGAAAATCACTTGTCTCATCTTTAGGTCTCATGTTTACAACTGCACAACATGTGATGGGAAAACATTATCATTGTATGGTTATGTTATACCTTGCAGTATGATATCTAAACAGAAAAAAACAAGGATAAAGGTCCATATGGTTCTCAACAAAGACCATACTAAACCTCCTTTATCAAGCACTGGTAAAGTCAATTGGTCTCAGCTTTGGGACTGGTTGTCTTTCCCAATGGTTCTCAGCAGCGCGGTACGGTATCCCTGTTGCTTTGAAGCATTGCTAAGCCAAAAAAATAGGAAGCATCTGCCTGCGTCGTTTTAAAGGTGTGCACAACACACGCCTACAAAATGAGATGAGTGCATTTTTTCTTTGTATTTATTGATCAGAGTTTTGTCTTCAAATGAAAAACCAAGAAACATCCCAAGTGTTTTATTTTTTAGAGCTGCGGTTGAGAGAAGCAACACAGTGCATAGGTAGCAAAGGAAACAACATTGGGGCAGACATCACAGGATGGGGAGGTGAAAGCATCTTGGAGGGCATGGGTGGGAGGAAACGATATGGAGAGCATGTGGAAGCAACTCAGTTGAGAGAGGAATGTGGAGCACTGGTGGGGAGAGAGAAGGACATGGGCTAGAGAGAGAGGAACGGGGAGCCTTTGGCAGGGTCAGAACACTGGTGAAGAGCAAAACAGGTGAAAAAGCACACAAGGTCTAGCACAGAGGGGTTTGGGAAGAAACACACCTGTGTGAGTGCAACACAGAGCATGACAGAGAGGGAAAGGTAGATCATCATGGTGACAGCTGGATAATGTGTACTCCCGCAGAGTGAGTACCCAAAAAAGAAAAAAAGTAGTGCTTCAAAGTGGGCAGTGGAAGGGCAAACGTAATCCATCCATACGAGGGAGAACACATGAAGAGGAAGTAAAGCTGATGAATAAAAAGCAAGCCAATGAGTGACAATGAAAGCAACCATTGGTAAGCGGTGGCTGGGCTCAAATCCCACAGTGAGCTGATAATAGCTTGCATTGTCTGATAGGCAAGACCTAAAAATATGTACAAATTACCTGAAAAAAAGTAGTTGAAGTGATATTGCAGTTACAAAGCACAATCTGTAAATCTGTTAAATTCAACAGTTTCAGTAAGCTATTAGTCAGCATGTGTATTGTTCGTGACCTCTCATGTCATCAGACACTACATCGAAGATGACAAAATCAGTGCTCCGCAAATTGCATTGTGCAAAGGGGAGATGGTTTGTTTGTCCCTGTAGACAGAACACTGAAAGGCACAGCTACCTTTAGAGAACACAGAGCGTGACCTGTGGCATTTGCCATGGTGTCTCTACATACAGGGAATGTGCAGTGCATCTTTATGTAACACACAAGGCATTTCCTTTGAAGCATGCCTTTCTCCTGCTACATCCCAGTATTGGGGATGCCACCCTGCTGGTGTTGCTTACACAGGGTCCCACTCTGATCATAATCCCTTCTTACTACATACATACTTTTGTAGCACACTTAAAGTTACTGCACACAGGGCAGGCATTTGGACAGGCTCTGTGCATACTAAATAAAATTGAAAGGAAATTCTGTTCATGGATTGCATCATTGAAATCGGTGGTCCATGGTCCATCGTTTAGGAATCTCTTGAATAACTAACCAGAGCAGGCCTAATTTTGTGGCTTTTTTTTTTAACGCTTTGCATTTTAATATATTTCAGTTGAATTTTTTGCATGTCATTTTATATGGTCGAGTCTGCGAGTGCATGCGTTAGCAAACAAGACACTGTTGTGTTAAGTAAAAGGCTTGGAGCCCGCCTGTCGCTCACCATTTGTTGGTTTGTGTGGCACTCTTCTTTACAGCCTCGTAATTCGTCAAGGCATGTATGGCATGTGATAAAGCACTAATTGATTTCAACTCAATTAGTGCCGTTCGCTGCGCCCGACGTGATCTAGGTACTATTTTGTTGTAACTTCCATTGCCCCAGAAACAGGAGGCTTGTGACTGGCAGAAACGTGTCCTGCACGACAAACAAAATTGTAAAGTTTTATTTTTTTAAAGCTATCTTTATTTTATTCTGTAAGTCGTCCATTCTCAGTTTCCACTAGTTTTTTTTTTTTTTTTTTGCTTGTGGACACATGTCAATAGATGACAATTAACTTGTTCGAAATATGTGGGACCCATTGCATTGCAAATGCTTGTTAAGATATGTTTTGTAGCTCAGGTTAGTGTGTGACCTGAACAGACCTCCATCATTTCTCTTAACTAAGCAGTTTTCTGTGATGTCTTGGGTTTTTATAGTGTACTTTAAATTCATGGCGTGTGCCCATGCTTTCTCGCACTTCATGGCCTTCAGTGAATGAAGAAAAGGAATTTTTAGGATGTCCTCAAATTCGACTTCCTCGTCCTACCACTCCTCCCCACCCCATCCTGCATGGCAAGATGAAGGTCTCGTGCATGCAAACTTTTATAGAATGTATCACAATGATACGTCCGATGTGGGCCAAAGTTGTAATCAGTTGAAAAATGCTTTTATTATTGTCTGACAGTATCCACAATAACTGCACAGTTGAAATTGCTGACAATTTTTTTCACAACTCCCGTAGAAAGTTCCTAATTGGGGCCGAAGTCTGCTGGCAGGCACCTTATATTTGCATCATAGCAGGATGGATGACAGTAAATCTCTTAGTGATAGACTGTCACTTTCCTTCTGAATATACAGCTGTCTAGAGACATCTCACCAATCTTATTTTTTATTTGCTGATCTTGCATCTTTATAGAGCCCATGAGAAAGCAACGAACATATGGCTCAAGTCTGTGTTTCAGCCTTTCAGATCACTGTTTCTCCACTACGCGTTTGTTTTTTCATGGGAAGTCGATTTACATTGACGTATAATTAGATTTTTCTTGTAAGGAACGCCTTATTAAACAATCATTAAACTTTTTTAACCCCTGTAAGAGTTTGCAATGAAAAATACCAAATGAACTATGAATTAAAAATTACTTAACGTAATTGCACTCTGAATGCAGTAGAGAAAATGTAGGCTATATTTGTGTTTTTGTTTGTGTACATATGTACACCTATACCAGAAAGTGAAATGATGGGAAGCAAAAACAGATGGGAACAGAATTACAAAAAATAAGGTGGCGGAGGGTGTCACGAGTTTGAAAACAGAATGAATAAAAAGCTCTGGCTCAGTCTTTTGAACGAATGCCATCACCTCAGCCTAGCATCCCTCCAAGGGCACCATCACAACATCTAAGTGACCAGACTACAGACTTTCTGGTCTCTTAGTACCAGTGGCCCATGATGTGACGACTGGGTCCAAGACCCCTCTCTCCACACCCTGCCAGACGTATTGATTTATGGACCGGATTGTAACAGATTCTTCATAGAGGTGGAGTAAGCCAGAGAATTTGTGAGGCTTCAAGCCCTTTGGGTTTGGCTGGGTTCTAAGATCCGAAATGTGAGTTAACCCATTGATTAAGTTAAGCCAGGAAGTGTGGGTGTGAGGCGACGTAGAGGCAGACTGTCACTACGTAGGCAAACCTGCTGTGACATTCTGCAGAATGTGCACAGCTGTCTGGTTTGCTAAAGACATCTTCGGGACTTAAAGAAAGTTGACCTAGCAATGCATTCCGCTCGTTGATTACCATTGACTTTGTGGTTTGTAACTCACACTTTCTGGCTTTATTACCTTTTGGCTGTCCAGGTTCAGTTTGTCCCTCCCGTTGCCTAAACCTTGTTTTCTGTATCCTTCCACAAACTAGCTTTCTGTTCTTGTTCTTATCTCGTTACATTTGCTGTGCATTCAAAGACCGAAGTCAAATGTCAAGGGCGCTTGTTGACTTAAAAGTAAGAGGACTTATGTGAATATCTTGCTGGATACTGGGGGTAGGAAAGAGTTTTTTTTCAGCACATGATAATGTTTAAATGAACTGTGTAAGTATTTCAGAATTATTAACACACAAATGAATCACATTTTTTGTTATTTCGGAAGTGTGATGGTAACAAATGCTTTAATATGATCAAAACGAATCATTAAACTAGATGATGCATCTTCCACACATTTTCGTCTATGCATTGTATAGTTTTATTAGGAAAACTGTATGTCTGTGCAAATGTAATGGTCATTTCAATTGAAAATGTGTTGTCTGTAATGCCATTGTGCTACCACACCATGAATACTCCATTCTATGCCACTTCACTCTACTCTGCACCACTCCACACCATTCCTCTCTATGCCAATCAAGTGATGCCTCTCTACTGTACCCTGTACCACTCTACTCTATGCAATGCACTCTTTGCCACACCAGTGCACTCTTCACCACTGCACTCTACACCACTCCATTCACCAGTCTACTCTGCACTCTATGCCACTGCACTCTATGCCACTGCACTCTACGCCAATGCACTTACTCTGTAACACTCAACTCTACACCCTTGCACTATAGACCAATTCGGTCTATGCCACTCTAATCTACTCTGCACCACTGTACTCTATACCACTGCACTGCACACCTCTTTACTCTCTACCATTACACTCTATGCCACTTTACGCAACTGTAGTCTACACTGCAATCTCCACTCTATTCCTCTTCATTCTACTCTGAAAAAATCTACTCTACCCTACTGCACTCTACACCACTATACTGCACTTTTTGCCACTCCATGCCATTCTACTCTTAGCCAAAGCACTCTACACAAATGCACTCTATACATCTGTGCTCTGTCACTGCACTCTACTCTGCATCACAGTACTCTATGCCACTGGTGCTCTATACACCACGCTACTCCACTCTACACCACTGCAGTCTGACACTCTCCTCTGCAACACTGCACTCTCCACCCCTGAACTCTATGCCACTCTACTCTGCACTAGTCCACTCTGTCACTGCACTCTGTGCCAATGCACTCTAAGGAACTATACCCTGCACCACTCTGTGCTACTCTACTCTGCACCAGTCTTCGCCACTGCGCTACAGCACTTGACTATATGCCACTGCCCTCTGTGCTACTCTACTTTTCTCTACTGTACTGTGCACCACTCTACTCTACTCTATGTGCTTCTCTACTTTACTCTACCCTGCGCCACTCTACTTTGAACCACTATATTGTACGCTGCTGCACTCAATGCCACTGCAGTCATTTACACTCTACGCCACTATACTCTGCAACACTCTACGCCAATGCACTCTGCACCAGTCCACTCTACTCTGTTGCACTCCAGTGTATGCCACTCTACTCTAATCCACACTATGCCACTCCAATACACCACGCTTTCTGCCACTCCACTCTACAACACTCTGCTCCACTGTTCACCATTCCACTCTTCGACACTCCACACCACTCTCCTCTATGCCATTAACATTTAGCCATGCTGAACAGCAGCCACACTGGTGAACAATATGACTAGAACACATTGGCAAGCCAATAGCTCTTGCATAGGTGTAACCTACTGACTTTGCCAATGTTTGTTCCACTTGCTGCTGTTTCTCTTCTCTCCCTTTCCATCCCTCTCCGGCTACTTTCGAGTCACTGCCCATCTTCCTCTACTGTGTCTCTCTTCCTATCCCATGTGAGCCACTGAAGGCAGCAGAACAAAGTTCTGTGTGTGAATATACAGGTTTAGTCTGTGAAGGAGTAGGAGAAAACAGGTGCTTCTTCAGGTCCTGTTCTCCTGAGAGATATAGACTAGTGGCTTGTTCCTGTGGAAATCTTCCTGCTCCAAGGTTAAAACATATGGGGCCGGGGACTCATCTTAGTCTTCTTCTTTTAGGTGCCATTCCCAGACCGGGGACCAGTCGGCAGGCTTGCTCCCAGACTCTGACCTTCACCTCCTCTTCAATGAACTTCTCTCTTTTCTGGCTCTTGATGCTGAGTAGAAAACTGCCACTTGAGCATGGTCAAGTCGTGATGACTATGTTCCTTTTGGCTCAAGTACATTCTGGTGCACAACTGTACTTGTGACACTAACACCTGTGCCAAATGACCCCATTGATGTTCTTGAAGGCTCTCCGACTCCAGAATTCCTTCTTCTGCTGCTGAAGGCCATGACAATTGTGTCTTTAGCAATCTAGGTTTATTTTCAGAGTTGTGTAAAGACCGAGCAGTTTGAAAAATGTGGAAGGCACAGGGAAGGACTTTTGTGGGCTCTGGTTAACCTGGTCCAGATTTTGGTTATGGGCTCTGATATTCGGAAGTTCAAAAGTAAAATTCCATTCATTTGTATTTATATTCTGCTGAATGCCCCGGTTTGTGTTTTCAGGACGTTAGTGAAGTTTGTTTTTATACTGAGGTGGACTTTGTTTGTGGTTTGATGGTTCTTTCAGAGGATTTTGTCTTTTAAAACTGTCATACGCAAGACTGATGATATTCTTAAATTACCTTTGTCAGTTGCAGAGGTTAAGTTGATCATACTGATGGAACTCATCAAGCCCGGTTCTTTCACATAGGAACTCTAGTTGTATTCAGTAAGCTTGATTAGATCCAGTTGGATCTGCCAGGGAGAAGTCTTCCTCTACACAGGCTGTCCACTGCTAAGTTGATTGTCAACTTTAGCCAGCCCCACATAAATTAACAAATTCCTGTCTTATAAGTTTCCTGATGGTTTGGTGGTATTAGCCCCTGATTTTTCTAGAATATACACTAGTTCTTCCACCCTGTCCACCTGTTTTCCAATAGGCAAACAATTGTCTTATGAGGGAGCCTTACTCTTCATCTGTGCAAAGCAACATGCCTCTTTGAGTTCTACTCCCATGCTCTCCCCATGGTTCCTCCTCCTACTGAATCACGTGAGTGTACACTTAGAAAAAGTAGCTTATGACAGGTTTGAGACCAGCAAACAACTTTTTGGTTGCAATCTTGATACTGTATATTCAATGTTCAGATCACGAAGTCTTCGAGATCTGCTTAGTTGCATGCCATTGATCATCCCAAAGTAGTTTTCTGCTTACATCTGCTGGATATGGCTTTCAATGATCCTCACGACCTTGACAAAGAGGCTTCCTAGGTCTTTGATGGAACTACACATAGTCGTGCCAATGCTCAATGTTGAGTCTTCATTCTTACGCACAAATGTCCCAATGGCGGCAGGGATATCAAAAGGCTTTACGGACTGTGACTCAGCCTGTACCAACCTTCCCATCCTGATAGCAGTTGATGCCTTCCCGTGGTTACCAGGGAGGAGGGGAGGAGCGTCTTTACTTTTGAAGAGTACTAGGATAAATTAGTGTGTAGTATTAAGTAGTGTATGTGTTTAATAAATTACTTTTCATTTTTTCTGAGTAAAAGCACTGGATACTCAAAAGTGTTGTTTATAGCGTGTCTAAGGGCTGTGATGCTGTGAAGTTGTTGATAGTAACTCCAGTTATGGATATGCCACACTTTACATAAGAAAGTTTGAATCTGCATGTTTTGTTTAGGCTTGGCCGTTCCAGCTTAATACAGATTGGTCTTTTGGGAAAAGTATTTGGGGGCAAACCAAAAGTATCACAAATATAAATTTAATCTCATCCAGTTAGGTATCAACACAGTACTTTGTTGGGCATGTTGCATATAACTCTCACGAGAGTTTCACATTTTACAAAATTGGTCTTCATTATGTTGTAAATGCTGAGTTAAAGGCTCATGTTTGTCGAATGTCTAATGGTACTTTGGTTCTGGCTAAAATATGTACTGAATATGTTGGATAGTATAGAAATGAAATCCTTAGCATCTCTGCCTTATACGTTTTATTCAGATATCCTTGCATTTCAAATGATTCACTTTCCTTTCAGACATGTTGGTTTCTTAGCTGTACCCCATAGAAGATATAAACTCCCCTTGCTCCCTTCCCCCCCCCCCCCCCCCCCCCCCCCCCCCCCCCCCCAAATCCGTAGATTTTTCGAACAGTAATGCAAGTAGAAAGTTAGTCATAAACTAAACTTGTTAGAAATGTTGCCATACTGTAAGTCTCGGACGCCCAAACTGTTTACATGCTTTCCAGCACAGATGCTTTACCTAATCCTCACTCTTCCTGCCGCTGGTGGTTTTTGTCGGTCATAGCATGGAGGTATTCCAGGAGCAAGCTAGCCTTCCGTCATGTGCAGGAGACTGACTGTGCCGGTAGCTCTGACTCATTAGTTTTTAGAATGTGACTCTAGTTTTAAAAAGTGCATCACATGAAAACATAATTAAGCAAGGAAGGAGTGTGAACATTATTCCAAGATGAGAAGTAAGATGACTAAAAGAGTCCTAGGGTATACTTAGCTAACATTCAGTATATCGATTGGTTTGCCGTTTCTTAAAACATTACGGCAGCAAAGGCACACCCCTCCATTTTTCCTTGCAGTTGGCACATCTGTTATTTAGTGTCAAGAAATGTGCTGTAAGGCCTGTTAGAGTTAGTCTTGCGCTTGCAGTGTGTAGTATGTTTAGGCAAAAGGAAAGTAATGCTCTAAAAAGTGTTTTACTTAAAAAATGTCATTGTAATATTTATCGAACGTAAAAGAATATTTTGTTCAGGAACAGTCACATGGTTTTATAAGGTACAACAAGTTTGTGATTGGAAAAAGTCGGTTTGCGCGTGTTGTGAAGCAACATGACTTGTTTTTAACTTATTCGAAGTGTGACACTTTGATGGTGTGGACATGTACATCCATAAGCTCCAAGCGTGTTTTATGCAGGAAAATTACTTAACATAGTGGCTAATTTGTTTGGATGCTACTGAGAGAAAGTGATCTAACAATGTCTGCTAACCTCATGAAGGAAATCTACAAGTGATTCCAAATTAGGAGTAGTCCTGGAGCTCCTGGCTCATTGATTACCTATTATGCATTCTATTGTGACAAGTAGCACAGAAGTCTCTTTACAGCTGCCATTTATTGTTAAAATGTATCTGAAAACTCTGCAGTAGCAGCCTCATGGCAGAGCTCCCGTGGTGGTGTACTTGCTCATTGGTCCTTGCAATTGCTTCTTTGATGGGTTATTTGATGGTGTACGTGTGTGCCTGTCTATGTGACAGAAGCTGCTACTGGGTTTTTGCGCCTTGTCATCTCACTGCTTTGTTAAAGTGGCACCATTTGTCCTTTCTCGAGATGTCACCCCTCTTTCACAAATCATGTGGTTTGTCCTGATTCTTCCCTTTGCAGACTCTCTCTTAATTGAATAAAGAGCCTAGAGGAAGGTATTGTCATTGCAAGTATTAGGATTAGTATGGGCAGTGTGTGGCATATGCTAAGGATGGGAGTTTCCAACATTGTCTCAAGAGGGCTAGATATAGTCCATATTTTCTCAATATTCACACCTTTTAAATTTATTTGTTATGTAATCTGAACAATAGTTATCCCGAAATTCTGGCTTGGGTTATTGGATAGTCTTTGTACACCATTGATTTAGGGGTGTTTTGGGTCTACTGACAGTGGGTGAGATGTGCAGGACATGGCTGTTGCCTGGCTGGACGTGTGTGGGTGACCATGCAGGGTAAGGCTGTGGATGTGCTGTAGCTAAGAGGTCCACCTCCTGGGCTGAAAAGTACGTGGCTGTCCTTGACCTGTGTTTACCTTTGTGCCCAATCCACCTGTGGAGGACCAGTCAAATGGGAAAGGGGTGCAGTATGTTAGCCCCCTCTAGGCCCAGGCATTACTCTTGGTGAAAGGAAACACTTCCAGGGGTATTTCTATAACAATATATCCTTCTGTTGGTTACTGTAACTCGCCTTCAGACTATTCGAACTTTACATTTTGTGAGAGCCAAAGAAAGTTCGTCAAATATGAGATCCGGAGTGAATGCTCCCTGCATTTGACTTATGGGGCAAAGCTACTTTGTTTACTGGCTGACGCCAGCTTTTTGCTCTCTTGCTCATATCGGTGCCTCTTTCTGGTAGTAACTCTCTGTGCCGTTATCGTTGTTATGTTCATTCATTTAAATTCCACCTAATAAAATAATAAGGGCCAACTCTGGGCCAGAGAGGCTTGCAGAGGTAGAACGTGATTAAAACAGGCACAGATTTTCACCTGCAGAACTAGTCTTACAGTGGTTCAACTCTGATTGTGAAAAGGGCTGAAAAACGTCCTGCATCTTGCATGCAGAATTATTACGGTTGGGGGAAAAAACAAATCAGCAAAGCTTAGTTGACATTAATATCCATATGCGATTCAGAAAAGTATAATTTTCTTATTTTAAGAATGAACCACGTTGAGTCACATTGCACGATGGTCAGAAGGCTACACTTTGGGGTGATATGGAGTAAGGATTGCCTTCTGCACTGAAGTGGTTCTCTGCAGATGAATTCAGGGGAACTGGAGTCTTGATCTTGCCCTACGTTTCTGTCAGGGTGTTGTGCCTCATTGGATGGTTTCACTCTACATTTTTTTCTTTCCAATGCTTTTAACACCCATTACTTTGCCACAAGATTTCTAGAACCCTATGAGATATACAGCACTTTTTGTTTCTCACTGGAGGTACAGCAGCGATGCGCCCATTATGTTTAACTTTCAAAAGCTCTACTGCAATGATTAATTTGTGACATAGTACTAAAAAAGTAGTACTAAAAAATCTGTTTAAATCAAGGGTGCTGTTTTTCACAAGAATATTAGGAAATATAATTTTTACAATTAATCTTGAGTCTAGTCTCGTGTGAAATTGTTGCTTGAAGCATTTGATTCACTTAAGTTGGATCATGCTTCTTCTTTGTCAACCTCCAACACATCTCAAAATAGGTCAAATTCAGACCCTCAACTATTTTGGTGTTTTATATGAAAAAATTACACATGAATAGTTAATTTAAAAGATCATGTAATTACATTGTTGATGCACTGCACCATGCACGGCCACCATTATAATGTTGATTGAAGAACATGCTGCCTTCATAGGTTTTACCAACCTAGGCTCTTGCTGGTTTACCAGATTCACCACAGTGGGTCTTTTGCATGTAGTATTTTTGTACACTTGTGTGACGGGCCGGCGGGGTGTTGCCCGTCCACAACTCTGACTTGTGCTGGCGCTGCCAGGAATAACCCGGCTCTACAAGAAATGATAGCGAATCCACAAAGACTTCTGGCATCAAAGGAGGAGTCGGGAGGTTGCTGCGCGGGGGCGAGAACAGTTGAAAAGACGGCGGATGGCAGAGAAGGCGGCGGCTTGACCAGGAGCAGCGCGGGAAGACAGAATGGCAAAAGAAGACGGAATCCAGGAGGAGAGTGCTCGAACATCGTAGCAGAAACATCGGCGGGCCAGGAGGCGTAACGCGAGACTACCAGCCACGCTTCAGGAGAAGCGTGGCAAACTCAGGTGCTTCCTAGGACCGCTTAAGGGGAACCAGGACGGTTGGGTGGAGAGAAGGGGACTAGAAACCAAGGGGGAGTGTGGATGGCGAACGGGGGGAGCGGGAAGACAACCACATGAAAATAAAAGGGGTAGAAGGAGGACACATACAAAATCAGGAGCCAGAGACCAGTGGGCTGTAGATAGGACGTAGGAATACTGCCAAGTAAGACAAAAACAGACATAAAGGGCAGAAGGGTATAAAGGAAAGAAAGAGGAAAAGAACCCAGAGGGCCCAAAGACAGAGAGACAGCAAACTAACACAAGAAGAGTAAGAGAAGAGAAGAAACAAGAAAAGGACGACACAACAGGAAGGGTATACAGGAACTAAGACAGAAACAGAAGTCTATAACCCACGACAGAAAAGGTGCCAGTGGAAGACAAGTACAGAAAAAAGAAGTTGGAAAAGGAGAGAGAAAACCCCTTCAGAAGAAGAAAGACGAAAGAAAGCATGTAGGGAAAGAAAGAGCCAAAAGATAAAAGAAAAAGGAACTTACAGATATCTTATCTTGTTCTTTTCCCACATGCACTTCCTGGGAGCCCTGCAATAGAGAAAACCAAAGAAGAGGTGAAAGCCCAGTAGAAGGTAACCGAAGATGAAACAGCACAAGAAAGACACTCACATGTCACGCCAGATATTCCTAAATCTAATAATGCACACCTGAACTCAAACACCCCTTTCTCTTCGTGTCGTCATTGACCTACCCCGGTCACAATTGGTGTCAGAAGTGGGATTTCAAGAAATACCATCGACGACATGGAAGAGAAAGTGACACCGGCGGACATGATAGCCCAGCTGGCTGAAGGGCAACGCCACCTACAATTAGTCTGGGAACAACAACTCAAGGAAGACAAGGAGGAGTGAGAGGCACTGCAAACAGCACTGAAATGTCAAGCCACCATAATGGCCAACAACCAGTTGGTCGATTAGACGGCCATAGGAAAACTGACCAACACCATTGCACACACAATTGCACACACCAAAGTACACACCAAAGTACATCCCAACGTACCTAGCAGTGTGCTTCAGAAGTACCATGAACAAGAGGATCCCAACTCCTTTTTTACTAATTTTGAGAGGGTAGCAAGTACTGCTAACTGGCCTGAGGATAAATGGGGACAATACATAGCTCCCTTGCTCACTGGGCAATTACAAGCCACCTACCAGGCGGTAAACCCCGGAGGAACTCTTCCCTATGCAGAGGTGAAGAAGGCAATTCTTGAACGCATAGGATTAGATAGTGAAAGTTATAGGGCGAAGTTCAGACAGACGAAGTGGCAACATCCTGAGAATCCCCGCACGTTGAATTACCGGGTACACTATGCAGGGAGGGAAATGGTTACATCCCACGGAAACCACGAGAGAGGAGATGTTCGATACTACTATACTCGAACAGTATCCAGAAGCCCTTCCACCCAGCACACGGAATTGGGTCAGACAACACCCAGGGTTAACCAACCAGACTGCTATAGACCTTGCCTGTGCCTATCATCGGGCCCCGGATTTTCGCAGTATCTCCTCCAAACATCCAACTCCTCCCCCTGCTCGGCCAGGGCTAGCGAAGCCTATACACCCTCAACCCTTGACAGTACATAGCTCTGACCGGGCCCTCCCTACCGCCTCCGCGGCTCCGAGTCATCCAGCAACAGTGCCCCAGTGTTACCATTGTTCTGAATGGGGTCACATTGCCCGTAACTGTCCGTTAAAGAAAGACGCGGAGGAGCCAATGGAGATCGGAATGATGAAAGGTCGAGTGTTGTGGTCAGGTGGTAAGAGGCCTACCTATACTCTAAAGGTCTATCTGAATGTAAAGGAAAGGACAGCTCTAGTGGATTTCGGGTGTAGCCAAAGTGTGATTCGACAGAACTTGATGCTGCCTGGACAACGGACCCCGCAAAGCCAGGTTCTGATAGCCTGCGTACATGGAGCTCAACGGCCCTATCCAGTAGCTATGGTCCATCTCAATTGGAGAGGGGATGACGAGACAATCACTAAGGGGGTGAAACCAAACCTGGGTGAGGATCTTATCCTTGGTACGGACTATGTGAACTTTACCTCTCTCCTAGAAAAGGCTGGTCAAGAACATGTAAACGAATCTTGGTGGGACGAGGCACCCTTGGAGCAAGCGAGATTGAAGCAAGAACCCCACGAAACAAACTCAGCCGAAAACAGAAGAGAGAACGGGTACATCGAAACTCCTGTGACCTTGGGAACATAGGTCCCACTCTCCATACCGCCACGGTTTTTACAACCGCAGGGGATTTCAGGCAAGCACAGCATGAAGACACCAACCTGAAAAATGCCTGGCATCTGGCCTTACACCCGGACGGACAATCGGTAGGTCCCAAATTCACAATAGAAAACAATTTGTTATATAGAAGCACCTCCAACTCCAGGGGAAAAGCGTCTCAGTTTGCAGTGCCCCGAACACATAGACAACAGGTCCTGCACTTAGCACATGGGGATAATGAAGAATGACACATGGGGAGTGAAAAAACAGAGGCAGCGATATTACAGCTATTTTATTGGCCAGGGGTATTTGGGGATATTAGGAAACATTGTTCTGAATGCCCAAAGTGTCAACTCATTAATCCATCCCCTTATCGGGCAGCCCCTCTCCAACCTCTTCCTATTATAGAGACCCCTTTCACTAGGGTCGGGCTAGACATTGTAGGACCCCTGACGCTTTTGATATAAGGGCGCCAATACCTCCTTGTGTTGGTCGGCTATGCGACCCGGTATCCCGAGGCCATTCCTACCCCCAGTATGCATACGAAAACACTTGCACCGGCCATGATCGAGTTTTTTCCCCACATAGGGTTTCCAGAGGAAATCCTCACAGACCAGGGAACTCCGTTTATGTCAAGACTTATGTCCGAAGTATGTCATTCCCTAGGGGTCAAACAAATAAGAACCTCAGTATATCATCCCCAAACAGACGGATTAGTGTAACGATATAACAAGACTATTAAAACATTACTCCGCAAAAGCATTTCAGAAGCAGGGAAAGACTGGGAAAAGAAGCTACCATTGGTTCTCTGTGCCATACGCACACATGTCCAGGCTTCTACAGGGCTTAGCCCTTTTAAGCTGCTGTTTGGGAGGCAGCCCCGTACACTTCTAGAAATGTTGGGAGAACAATGGGAGGAATCAGAGGAAGAGGTCAAGGACATTTTAACATATACTAGAGAACTGAGGGAAAACCTTCGTACAGTATGGGAAGAAGCCCATACTGCGTTAAGAGAGGCCCAAAGTAACTAAAAGAGAATATACAATGCCAAAAGCTCCTTTCGTAGCCTGAGGGTGGGAGACAAAGCATTGGTATTGCTGCCCAGTTGTGAAAACAAATTACTAGCCCGATGGCAAGGACCCTATGAGGTAATAGAGCAGGTCAATCCTATCACATATAGACTCGCAATACCCCAGGGTACCGGCCGGGAACAGATATACCATATTAATCTGTTAAAGAAATGGTACGAACCCTTAGATAAACACCCGGCCTTTTATATTGCAAAAGAACCAGAGGAAGACATTCCCCTCCTCCCCCTCCCTGCTTGTTCACAGACTGATGGTTCTACCCCTCAAAAAAAAAAACACCCTTTCGGAAACTAACCTTACTCAACTTAACATCCTTGTCAAGAACAACCAAGACTTATTCTCAAAAACCCCGGGACGAACATCCTTAATACAACATTCTATTCGAACCAATACTGACACTATATCTCGACAACGTCCATACTGTGTCCCTGAGGCAAAAAAAAGTAATCATAGAGCGAGAAGTAGAATCTATGTTAGAAGCAGGCATCATAGAACCATCCACCAGTCCTTGGTGTTCCCCGGTGGTACTAGTACCAAAACCGGATGGAAGCACCAGATTCTGTGTTGACTTCAGACGCGTCAACGCCCTATTACAGTTTGACTCATACCCAATGCCTCGCATAGGCGAACTCCTAGATCGGTTAGGTGAAGCCCGCTATATGTCCACCCTAGATTTAACAAAAGGATATTGGCATATCCCCTTAAGACCAGAAGATAAGGAAAAGACCACATTTGCAACTCCCTCTGGTCTTTATCACTTCACGGTTCTTCCATTCGCACTACATGGAGCCCCGGCCACCTTTCAAAGACTTATAGACAAGATACTTAGACCCTACTACCAGTATGCGGCTCCCTATCTCGATGACATAGTAGTCTACAGCATGACATGGAAAGACCACCTAGAGCACTTAGAAAACATCCTACAGGCACTAAGGGAAGCCACCCTCACAGTTAACCCCGAGAAATGTAAATTGGGACACAGTCATTAAATACTTGGGATATATACTAGGAGAGGGACAAGTTAGACCACAGGTAGAGAAAATCCAGGCAATCACCCGTATACTCCATCCCGGCACAAAGAAAGATGCACGGGCATTTCTAGGACTCGTAGGATACTATTGTCGGTTCATACCTCAGTTCTCTGCTATAGCCGGGTCTCTTACAGACTTATTGAGAAAAGCATGTCCTAATATCTTACCCCCTCTCTCTGCTGTGGAAATACAGAGTTTTGAGACGTTAAAACACGCCTTAACATCCGGACCAATGTTAGGTTGTCCCGACTTCAATAAACCATTTGTGGTACAAACCGATGCCTCTGAAATGGGACTAGGGGCCGTACTGTCACAAGAACAAGAGGATGGGGCCCTACATCCCATTGTTTACATTAGTCGAAAACTCCTTCCTCGGGAACAACACTACCCCACCTTAGAAAAGGAATGTTTGGCTATCAAGTGGGCGGTGGAGTCCCTACGGTATTATTTGGCTGGAACAACATTTACGTTGGTGACTGACCATGCGCCTCTAACCTGGCTTGCCCAAAACAAGGACACCAATGCTCGCGTACTCCGGTAGTTCCTCTCACTCCAGCCTTTTTCCTTCCAGATACGTCATTCTCCGGACAACCTCATGACGAACGCTGATTACTTATCCCGGTATCCGGATTCGGAGCGCCTCTATCAGCCGCTCGCTAGGGGGAGTGTCTGTGACGGGCCGGCGCGGTGCGGCCTGTCCACAACTCCGACTTGTGCTGGCGCTGCCAGGAATAACCTGGCTCTACAAGAAATGATAGCGAATCCCCAAAGACTTACGGCATCAAAGGAGGAGCCGGGAGGTTGCTGCGCAGGGGCGAGAACAGTTGAAAAGACGGCGGACGGCAGAGAAGGCGGTGGCTTGACCAGGAGCAGCGCGGGAGGATGGAACGGCGAAAGAAGACTGAATCCAGGAGGAGAGTGCTCGAACATCGTAGCAGAAACATCGGCGGCCCAGGAGGTGTAACGTGAGACTACCAGCCACGCTTCAGGAGAAGCATGGCAAACTTAGGCGCGTCCTGGGACCGCTTAAGGGGAACCAGGGCGGTTGGGTGGGGAGAAGAGGACTAGAAACCAAGGGGGAGTGTGGAGGACGAACAGGGGGGAGCGGGAAGACAACCACGTGAAAATAAAAGGGGAAGAGGGAGGGCACATACAAAACCAGGAGCCAGAGACCCGAGGGCAGTAGATATGACGTAGGAACACTGCCAAGTAAGACAAAAACAGACATAAAGGGCAGAAGGGTATAAAGGAAAGAAAGAGGATAAGAACCCAGAGGGCCCAAAGACAGAGAGACACCAAACTAACACAAGAAGAGTAAGAGAGGAGAAGAACCAAGAAAAGGACACCACAACAGGAAGGGTATACAGGAAATAAGACAGAAACAGAAGTCTATAACCCACGACAGAAAAGGTGCCAGTGGAAGATAAGTACCGAGAAAAGAAGTTAGAAAAGAAGGAGAGAGAAAACCCATTCAGAACAAGAAAGAATAAAGAAAGGGTAGGGAAAGAAAGAGCCAAAAGATAAAAGAAAAAGTAACTTACAGATATCTTATCTTGTTCTTTTCCCACATGCACTTCCTGGTAGCCCTGCAATAGAGAAAACCAAAGAAGAGGTGAAAGCCCAGTAGAAGGAAACCGAAGATGAAACAGCACAAAAAAGACACTCACATGTCACGCCAGATATTCCTAAATCTAATAAAGCACACCTGAAGTCAAACACCCCTTTCTCTTCGTGTCGTCATTGACCTACCCCGCTCACAACTTGTTTTGTTGTATTTCTTCTTAAAACCATATACAGACAAATTCTCATCCATTGCGCATATCATATACCCAAGTAATATTGTTACACATGAATAACATTGTTACTCACTTTAGATTTGTACTGCAATTCTTAGCATTCGGTGCCTGGCTTCGATGATAGAAGTTACTTATATATTGTCCCCGCTGACTGTCCTTAACCTTTTCCTATGAGGGGTTAATAGTAGCATTTTGCACGTATTATTATTGAAAAATAAGGTTGTCTCCGATAGTTAAGTCACACAAATATGTGTTATAAAAGAAATGACATGAAAATAAGTGTGCAACTGGTGACACTTGGGAAATTAAAGGGGCTCTAGGCAGGAATTTTCGATCTGACTCTCATAGATTTAGCCCAAGGATGTTAATAAAACCTGCACTTGATCAGATTCTAAAATGTAATAACCTCATCGTTTATTACAAAATAGTATCATTACAGAAAGCAAAACGAATATACATCAAACAATTATCATAACTATAAGTATCTAATTATATTTGCAAAATAGACTGACCTCAGTCTGACTCACAAGAAAGCCCAAAAGGTCTCTGCGGATCTAACATCGCATAAAGATTTGGCTCTCCTCCAAAATAACATATTTTTATAATGTTTCAGTGATGGGAGGCACTCACATTCATGGCATGATATTAGGTAGAAGGGCTGGATTAAAAATGTTTTATTCATGAAAATATTTGTTCATACAGTACCATTAGTAACTCCCTCTTCTTAAAGCACCCTATTGGTTAACATTGTAAATATTTAATAAGGGAAATTAAGTCATGCATTAAGAAACGCACCGATTCTATAGCTTGTTCAACTACCAGCAGAGAGCACTGCTAAGCGACCTTGAACTTGTAACAAAAACACATTTTCCTCTCAGGAGAGTAGGACAAATTATTAAACATTTGTATTGAAAACAACACATTTTCTAGCAAATTAAAACGCACTAACACAAACTGACTGACGCACAGACAGTAAATGCAATGAAAACATACCACAGTGTTCATAATGTCAGCAGAGTAATAGAGAGTGACATGCTTATTTGTTTATTTATTGACTTGAGCGCGAACATCGCTGAATGTTTCTCGGGAATGGATACAGCTACTGTGATGTTAAGTACTTCAAACAGTCCTCTGCTGCGTCCAAGAATGAGGAGTGAGAGCGAACGAAGGCGCATCATGTGGAGATCCCTCTTGGAGGTTTGTATTCTGTCAGCCGGCCAGGAATTAAGACAGGTGATCTTGCACTCGACTGAAACTGTGTATCTGCCTTGGTGTAGGAACCCCACCGAGCCTTCTGAACTAACAGCCTCATTTGAAATACTACATAAGCCTGAGCTGAGCAAAGTAGGAAGAAGATGGGCCTGAAAAGGTACATACAGCAAGTAGAGCCAGTTCCACTCTGTGTCTGCAAGAGTTTTCATTGATTTCATTCATTTATTTTGTCCTTTCACTAATGCTACCAAAACCAGCACTGCCATAATCTTGGGGATGGGTGTTGACTGCATGCTAACCTCTACCTTTCAGACTAAGATCGAGTGAGCAGTAGCATGCATTGCGCAGATCTTTCTCACTTGTCCTTATTCAGTCCATCTTCTCACAATTCCCTTTCCCACTGATCTGCAGCACATGAACTGTTTCCAAGGCAAACAATGGCGTATTGAGGGCTCACATGATTAAATTTAATCCTTGGATTATGCATGTTTACTCTTGGAACCACAGAGGTTGCCACACCTAAATCAGGATTAATACTTTTTCCTCCTTGATAATAGGACCATTGCATCTGTCTCGTTGTTAGGAAACACCTCAAGATATACCTTAATCTCTCTACCTGAATTAATTCCATAATTCTTACATCGGACTTTGAAACTTTGTGTTCTATACATGCTAACCTACCTAATCTTATTTTAAAATGTACTAAGAACTGTTCCTACCTTGGTTATTGTCCTATCGTCTCAGTGTTATCTTGTTTAGTATAAAGTACTCCATTTAATTTTCTGGTGAAGTATCATAATGTCACTTTCGGGACAGGTGCACTGTATAAACTTGCTCAAAAAAATACAGTTAATTGCAAAGCAAAACTAGTAGCAGTTAGTTTAAAAACTGACCCTGTCCAACACCTGTATGTTTTATGAAAGTCGTTTTGCACAGGGAATTCCCTATTGTTGTAGCTGTCCTCTGTCTACTCTATATTAGGTCTCTCCTGTAAATGGAATGGTTATGATCCCACGAGCAAAGAGGAATGTGGACTCAAAAGACTAATCAGCAATCCTTCCTCACGCCTGTAAGAATGTGTGCCTAACAGTTTAAGCAGTCTATTATGTGACAGCACAACGGCACAGCATCAAAAGATATTATGGTTGCATTTATATAGTGCTTTATATCCCTAACACGTTGCTGAAGCTCATTTGTGGACTGGTAAGTGGAAGTGCTTTCAATGGAATAATGTTTGTCATGTGGTCTCAATGGGTAGTGTTTCTGTCTCATGCAGGAGCTCTTAGCAAACATAAATAAATGTTTGGTGACATGTCTGGTAATAATGGCTTTTCTTAGAGGGGTGCATGTAAGGAGAAGATCTAAATTGGTAACTTGGCACCACGTATGCCTGATATCTAATCCTGGCTTCACCACTTGACCACAGAAATGATGTGTTCCCTTTATTTATTTATTTATTTATATATATATATAGAGATATAGAGATAGATATAGATATAGATATATATCTATCTCTCTCTCTCTCTCTCTCTCTCTCTCTCTCTCTCATATATACCAAAATACTTAACTTTGCGTAAAAGTTTAATTGTTATTTTTGAGATTCACACCTAGATCAACCAGTATTTCACCATTACTCAGTTGCTACTACATGATCTTTCCTGGATCCTTTTGCCAGGAAAATAATTTCCCTGTGACTAATTACAGCATAGCAAACCTGAAGAGATGGAAGGAGAGTGTGAATTTATACTTGAGACTAGTCGACCTTAGGGCATCCTGTGTTTCTGACAAAAATATTTAATCTACTTAGGACTCAGTGCCATGTCACGTGTAAACAGCCTTAGCCTTTGATTACAAATTCGCTAATTTCTCTTGTGATCCACTATCATATTTGTAACTTCCTTTTGACTGTAAGATGTGTGGTAACTTACCCTAGAAGACAACGTCTTTCTTCTTGCCCAGATTCTTTGCCTTCATGCAAACAAATGATACACTGATTTCTCCATGTTGAATTGCTTGGCCTGTAATACGCCTCGTTTTTCATCGGATACCCCTCCATCTTCATCCTGGTTCTTCAATTCCACACTCTTCTTTGCATTGGATGTACATAAAGGATTCGGCTGCCTCAGGGGTATCAACTGATGCACCGGACATGCAATAGAGTAATTAGGGTCCTTACCTTCCCTGAAGGTAATGTTGATGCTATAATTAAAATAATTAAGGGGATTCAGACGTAGGACCTGCACTGTCTGAGTCTTCTTAAGACTTAGTCCAAGCCAAATCAAATACACATATATGAGACAAAGTTCTTTGTTAAACCTTGCAGGTTTATTCAAAATTAAAATCATTACTGGAGGCAAAATGTGATTAGTCAATAGCATTTCGAATAATGTCAGAGAATCAACATACGGTTACGTTTTTAAGAAAGCAGGCAGCCAGAACTAAGTATAAATCAAATTACAGTAACGCAGAGTCTGCTCAGTTTAAAAACCTAAAAAAGACTTGGTGCATAGCCCCAAAACAGTTTCTTTTATAGAGATTTAGACCGAAAGCCACACATTCAATGGCAACGTATCATACAATAAGGTTGAACTAGCAATGTACCTTTCTATTAGGCCAATGAGAATTTCAACACCTAGTGTACATTCAGTAAGATACACCTATAATACCTTCTGTACTGCATATTAATGAATAGTGTGCACAGAAAATGACGGAAATTACATGCTATTTAAATAATAGAGGAAAAACAATAACCCATTCAACTATTGAATGGTCTCAAAGACTCGAAGAAGGCACCTTAAAAGTTACTAAGACAGGAAAATCCTGAACATGGCTTCCATCATCGAAATACAACTTGATACAATTTATTAATACGGAGATCATCAACTAGTCTTCTGTTCTGGTGTTTTTCTGAAATGGAAAAGGACACAGTAGACATGCACTTGGAAAAAGCTTGTTCACATAAAATAAATATGCGCGTTTCTTTCTGCATATGTGAATAGATTACAGTGCAAGCTGGCTTCGGTTTACTCATGCTAACCTAAGGCTATCTGAATTAGGCATTCTTTTTCTAATAGAAACACTGTTAACAATAACATGGTGATACAGTTACTTTTCTTCTATGAATACGCTCTTTATAGAAAGCATTTTTTACTGTGTTAATATGGATTCCCCCTAGTTGTCTTAAGCTGACAATCTCCAACATTTAAAAAAAATCATGTTATGGTTTCATTGTGGTCAGTCAGTCACTTGTTTTGTAAACTCCTGTTTCACACAGCTTTGCATTCATGTTTGACACCATTGTTCTGTTCCTAGTCGAGCTGTTCACTAGTCTCATTGGATGAACTCAGTTTGTTATCTGGAGTGCAGCTTCCAGATCTACACCTCTGCAAAATGTAGTGGTATGTCATGTCATTGCAAGATATCTTTGCAATCCCTGTACCCTCCATTGCCACCTTCATCAGTTGCAGTGCAACAGACTCTGGCTTTATTAGCCCAAATGGAGACATAATTGTTGGTAATCCAAAGGTGTAAGGTATCAGACTGAACTGCAACACTTGCTCCGCTCATTCCTCTAAGCAATGAAAAGAAACCAGTCCTCCATTCGTATGGTTTTATGTTGTGCTCCATGGACAACTTAGTTGTTTCTTTGTACTTGTGATTGTTTAACCTATGTGGCTTGACTTGGGTGTTAAAATGCCATGTAGCTTGCCTCTGAAGAACACAACAAATGTCACTGGGCAGGCTGTTCCACAGAAAGGTGCCATGGCTGCAAATAATCTGTCCTATTTGCTTTTCTTTACATTTTTATGTGTAAATAGGTGGTTGTGTTGCAGCGGAGCAAAGTCGGTGGGAGGCCTGGAATTTTTAGATCTGGTGTTGTAGATATTTCAGTGCAGATCCTTGCTAGCATGAGTAAGTGAGACCAAGAAACTTAAAGTTGATTGTTGCTCATATGGGGACTTGTTGAAAGCATTTTAGTTGTTGTGCTACTTGTCATTGTTTTGTCCAGAGACAAGCTACTTGTCTCTTTGGAATGTTTTGCAGTTGTTTGATTTGTTATCTGAGAATTCCTGAGTATGGGGCATTTCATAGTCAAGAGGTGAGTTGACTAGAGCACCTATTACCATGGTCTAATTTTATGGGCTTATGAATAGTGGAGTTTTATAGGAATTTGAGTTGCATGCAATCCTACTTCACCACACTTCCTATGTGAGCTTAGTCTGTGATCAGCATCCCATATGCTGCCCAGGTTTGTTTTGTCGGTGGGGAGCACATTACATTTATTTATTAGAGGAAGTGGTGTGGCCTTAGGACAAAAATATATCTTCTGGCTCACTGATTTTGAGTCCCTTATGACACACCCATGTCCTGATGGCCTCCAGCACCTTGAATATAGTGGTAAATTAGTAGATAATCCTGATAAATATAGGTAGGTTTGTGTTTTTTCTGTGTGGAGGTGGTGGGCATGGAGGAGTTACATCCGGGAACCTAATGTTGCTAGCGAGTAACAAGAGAGAGAAGTGAGTTTCTTAAACATTCTAGCAGTTGACATGTTTTTGACTTAATTTCCTTTGAAATTGATCTGTATGGTGTATTGTTTGGATCCATTTTTTCAAAGTTGTCTCTGTTAAAGCAGAAATCTCAGCAATATTTTAGTAATGATAAACAAGATAGTGGATTTCACGCTTTAGGCCCATGAACTTTTTTTTTGCTGCTTTAGAGAAAACTTCAGACATAAAATCAATTACCAAACAATACAATATTAGGAAACCAACAAAGAACACACCATGATCAATGCCACCAAGAATAACCACACCAGTTTATTAAGAATATATAATGTTTCTTTCCCTATATTAACAAAGCTAAGGTCACGAATATTAATCTCAAAATCAATTGATACATGTAAAGAAACAACACAAGCTGATCAAAACTGCAAACAAATCTAAGCTTAATCAATGCAATGAGAATAATTATTTCAATAGAAAATACACAAATTAATAGCAATGTTATTTGAGCAAGAGAAATTGAATACATTGAATCAACAAAGAAAAATCTCAATGACTGTTATAAGTGTAATACCTTACTAATCACTGATTAGCATTAGCATGCTGTGCTTCATGCAAATGTTTTACTAACACAGATTTGGTAAACACTTAACTTTGGCACTATAAAAATAAGCAGCAGATTGGTACCTGTAAAACAAAAGACCAAGAATAAGACATTATGATATGACCATATTTACTTATCCTAATTGGAACAGAAAACAGCCTAGCTTCATCAAGGGGACAACAGCATCAGAAACAGAACATGGAAAGGGGAACATGGTTTAGAAGTTTGAACTATAACATGCCTAAACCATCAGACTATTAGTTCAGCATAGAACAGGTAAGTTAGACTCAGAAAATAACAAAATACCAAAAGGTCAATAGAATATCTGGCTAAAGAATAACTCCAAAATATGGCTAAAGTATAGTTCCTGAATGGCAAAGAATGGGTCCAAAGAATAATAGGCCCCAGAATGACTGTGTAGTCTTGTTATATCAAAAGACAATAAACGTTCTTTTGGACAAGAAAGTCGGGTGAAGAAAGAACAACCAATTACCAAGGCATTATATATCGACATTACATTCTAAGTTTCTTTTTCGACATTCACAAGACTCTGGTTGGTCACGTCTCAATCCACATATTCCCAAACTTATACAAAAGTACCCTCGTAGGTTTCTTCCATTCAGTTTCAATAGTTCTTTTGTCCGACATTACCGGCTATGTTGCAAACATTTAATAATAGTAGGAACAGGATGTAATGTTGTGAATTATTGTAAGAAAACAAGAGCTAGAAACATGTTGTTACATAAATGAATAGAGCTAGTCAGATGGCCGACATGAAGTCATAGGAGGGAGCACACTAGAAACATTTAATACATATAACATTGCACAGTGACCTTGCTCAGTTTCAGGCCCAGCAGAGAACAAAAAATACTCGTAATATTTCCGAAACTTAATTTTACAGAAGACAATTTAACTCCTAATATTACGCTAGTTTTTCACAGTTAGTTTTTGTGTAGGCCTCCTGTTCGATGGTGGCTAATTTAGCAAGCACATAATGCGCAATACATAAAATGTAACATATAATGATTTATATGTTGAAATATAAGTATGATTACGTATGAGGAAAATATTAGTACAAAATTTCTGCGCTCACAATCCCTCCTCTGATGGCTGTGTCCTCACACAAAAACCCCCAAATACATTTATTTATTTCAGTTCATATCTTAAAACCTAGGGCCATATGTACGAACACTTTTTCCCACAGACACAGAATGGGTAAAAACCTTTGCTACATCTGGCCCCTAGTTTCTTGCACATTTCTGTAAATGTTCTTTCTCCTCAAATTTTCCCCATATAATTTTTCCATTTGAAATTCTACCATCCTCTGATTCTTTTCAAATCTTCTTTTGATCATTTGAAACAATTTGTACATTCCCCAAATTCCAATTAGACAAAACACAATGGTTGAAATCCATTTCACTAATTTTAATATAATACCTTCCCCCAGGTTGCGAATCTAATTTCCCACTGATGCAATTCCCTTGCTAAGCCTTTTCCCAAATAATAGTTTTGGTTAACTCTTTTAGTTCCAATTCATGTTTTGTTAGATTGTTAATCAAGCTTCTGACTGCTTTGCTATCATCCGGTATGTAGGAACAACAGTGACGCGGACCTAGCAATTTACAAACTTCACCTTCTTTCACCAAAAGAATGTCTAATGCATGGCGGTTCTGAAGTCACAGCTCCAAATATGTTTCCTGCAATGCAAAGAAACTGATTATCGCTTGTGTCTAGATTGTAATTCTGTCAATTTAGTAAATTTACTCAAGTCATCAAGTTGATACATTTTCGGGAAGACTATTCCCAAATACAATGTGCCATACCATCCTCTAGGAAGATGGTAGTAAGCATTTTTCCCACAGATGTATTAGATGCCAGGCATTGTTGGATCCTGACCATTTTACATAAATGTCCATTTACTCTGAAACAAAAAACACATGCCTGCATTCACTCGATCCCACATATATTGTATCAAAATAAGATTGCGGCCTATATATACAAAATTTGCCTACATGTTGTGCATCTACAGCCTACTTCCCTTGTTTAGTGGTATCAGTATAAGCATGATCAGTTCCAGGCTTCGTTGAACCATTCCCTTATCTATCTTAGCCTTTATCGCCCTCCTTCTTTCCTCAGTGTTTTCTAAGAAACTCTTTTCAACAGGTACTAGTAAGCAGGTTAGATTATTACTGTGTGCATATTCCGTCCCAAATGTTAATGTAGGTTCGAAGAACCCTCTCACTAATACTGTCATTATCCCTGGCTACTTTACTCAAGTACCTAATTATATGGACAAAGGGAAACACAAGGTCGGGATTGGAATGAATACTCTCTTGATTATTAAACTTTGTTAGTAAAAGACTGCAAGTTCTGCCATAAGTTAATGACAGACTGTGATATGAAATTCCCTCCTCAGCAGATGTTGGAATCTGCGTACAGACATAGCAATTTCTCACATCCATAGTGTCAACATACACTTGCAATAAGCAATAGTAGACATTAGTAGAAACTTCTCTCTCTTCGCATAATTTTTTTCCATCTATTCTAAACTTATCTATGCTGAAAGAGTAGGAATTAATTCTAAAGGTGCAGTGGTATGTATAGCTATGGTATGGTTGGCTCCAGATCACTAATGCTTCGAACTGAGCTGCCTTCGGTGGAGGACTTAGACCATACATTACCAGTCTCAGATTCTCCAAAATTCTTGAATTAAGTTTTCCATTTTCAGGAAACACCAAACACCCTTCTTTCACTGTAATCTTAACCTAATGTTTTAGCCAAAGACAGGCTCTGGTACCTTTCTGTTAAATTAAAATGTATGCTGGATTATTTTCAGGTGGACACATTTCTCCCCGCCTAGCCGGAAACTACTCATCTACTCTAAGTCCTTGAAAAACTTCATTTTTATAAATTTATGTCAAAACTCAATAATCAGAAAGTGACTTTTAACACCACAATCATCTTTGTCTCCCTTTTCAACAAATTGCACTTCATGGTTGTCTACCAATCCGTGCGTGACCCTTCTCACTAACCAACCTATCACAGTGCAGCACAATATGACGTCACACTCACACACAGCTGCTGACAGTCTTGCGGCTTGTCCTACTAAACACAAGACTCAAAACGAATGCAAAGTTATAGCGAGCACTTCAACAAATAATCAAGAAACTAAAATCAATTTGTCTGTTTACTACAGGATGGGAAACCACAATCTCTTCAGGAACCTCATGGAAATTTTCACTGACAGCTTTACGCTCTTCCAGCTCGTTTGTTTTTCTCATTTCTCCAAAATCGCAAGCAAAACAAATTTGACCTGCAAATTTATTCTGAACTGATCAATAGATCTGTCCCGGTGCACATATGACTCGCCAAATCTCAGTTGAAAAGACCCTACACTCAGTTTTTAATTCACAAACTCGACTTGCCAACCTCGCCCGGTTGCCCTACCAAACAGACAAATACCACAAAACCACGTGTCTTAATACACTTTTAATATACTATTCCATACTGTTGAGTCTTAGACCTACCTGCGAGGTCCGTATATCATTTCCACAACCAACCGTGCGGCAAAGTTTTGAGCACCAAGCACCACATACATCTGAAGTTCGCTGACGCCCCTACTTTCACACTTCAGAGTACTCTGATTCCTTCTTTCACAACATTTGGAGTATGCCAACTCCACCAAATTAGCTAAAGCTGTGCAAGGGCATAATCTACTTCATTCTTCTTGACAATAGAACACTAAAAACACTCCCCATCAACATAGGCAAATTCCAAGGACAGGGGACAGTCACTTTGGGCATTTAGGGGCACATCTTCTCCATATTATACAACAATTAAAAAATAACAATAATCAAAACAATCAAATTGACTTACACAATCTCTGATGTCATTTAAAGAGACAACAAAACACCTATAAAGAGGTGAGAGGAAAAATCTCTCCTTGTCCAACCTCCCAATATATCTACCACTATCACAAAAGGGACAAGAAAACCAGTACGTCCACCGCCCCCATGGGCGGTTGACTACCAGTGTGAAAAACTGCCCTCACCCACTTATTGTGGCATGCTTCATCATTGGGCTTCTGCTAACACACTCCTACGTAGACCCAAGTTGGAGTGGAGCAGTAAGGGTGGAGAACAGAAAACACTGCGCAACAACACAAACCCCAACTGGGATCTGAACAAACAGAACATAAAACTATCTCCGGGTGTCCCCTTCCTCAATTTTATTGAAGTACCCCGTGGATAGGATTAAAATTGGACCCCTGGTCCTCTTCTATCCCTCTCCTTCCCCTTGCTCCTCTTCTCACCCTCTCTCTCATTCCTACGTCCTCTCGCTCCCTGCCCCCCTTTCTCCCTTGTCCCCCTTTCTCCCTCCCGCCCTCTATACCCCTCTCTTCCTCTCCCATTCCATAATGGGATAGAAGAGAGCAAAAGAGAGATTGTTGTAATGGTTTCTCTATGGAATGACTTGAAAGCAGCACACAAGCAAGATGTTTTGTTGGGATGTTATAGTTATCTTTTTATGCACGGCAGAAGAGTCACGTCTGGTCTACTGGTAAAGCTCTTGGACTGCGACTCAGTAAGTTGTAGGTTCCAATCCTGGTATCTCATGGCAGTATATCTGTTTATTTACTTGTGTTTTGAATGTTAAACATTTCTAGTGATGGAACATTTACATCTTTTTCTCATCAAAATATTTGGGCTGAATATCATAGATATGCTCTGGACAATGCACAGCAAGGAGCCACCTGCAGGTTAATGGTAAAGGTGCTGCACCCTCACATGGAAGGTTAAGAGTTCCAGTCTAGGTGTGTCAGTTGTCATTTCTCTGCTTTAAATTCTCTGCAGCTTCAAATATTTAAGGTACATACAGAATATCACTCTTTTAACTTGTCAAATACATTATTTTTTAAATTTGTCAGAACATTTCTGACTGTAAGTGACACAGTGTTGGATGGTTACAGAGGGTTGGCAGCACCAATTTCAGCCTGATGTATCACTATAGGATGTTTTGGAAGGAGAAATATGTCCTACGACCGATTTTCGTACACTACGTACTTTTTGACGAAATGCCAAAGGTTGGCCTCCCGCAGCATGCTTGTCACTTTTCTGGCAAAAATGTTGGCCAGAGATTATTTCTTACACAAAGATCAACTCTCAGAAATATCTTTTAAACTAATGTTGTAGGTGGCACTCTGTTTTGTTGTTTAAAAAGCCATACCTGAGCATCCTATAGCCCTGTTGCTGACTGAGAACCCCAGGCAGTGGCAGAACTCATATTGTCATGGCCTCCTGTCGGCACAATCTTCCTGCTTCTCAACATCCTGAAGAGGTACCAATGTTTTATAAAAAAAAAACTTAAATAAAATAACTACTGAGTACATTACTCAGTCTGCCCATGGCCAAATGGTTGCTAATATTGTAAAACCTAACTGCTCACCAGCATGTGCCCTGAAGGAAACCCAAAACCAGCAGATGACACATTGTTGAGATGGTTGTCAACACAAAGAGACCGTGTGAGTGTTTTATTAATGCCATGTAACATGGATCCTGTGTTACGAGCCAGCCATCTTGTGTCCCCGCTCCTCAGACATAAAGAAGTTGCTGATGGACTGTCCTCTCATAATGATTATGAAAGCGAGTGCTAGGGAGGTGTTTTTGACGGAGAGGATTATTTAAGCATACTCCCCTCCCCTTGCAATCAGCGAGCCTTCCTCCCTTGCATTAGCTCATTGGGTGCGCGAGGGTGCAGACCAGAAGAGCTTTGTCACCTTTTCAAGAGCACTTGCTTCAAAAGCCAGTAAATGCGGTTTTATTAAAAGCCTTAAGTTGTTGTGTTCCAATGTTAAACAATTAACATACATTTAACTTGTTTCAAGAAAGCAACGGCTAATACGCAGTTAGTTGTTGGTGTCTGAAACTATGGAATCTCTCGTTTCTACCTTGTTCATTACTTGCTTCTCGGCTGCTAAAACATTCAGATGCAGCTTCCATAGCACCCAGGCAGCATTTTACACTGCATTTCCTTCAAAGGCAAACTGAAACGATTGCTTACTGTCATCCCGGATTTCCAAATACGCGATTACTCTTGATTTGCTTCTATTAATTATGCACAATTGTAAATTTCCCTGCGTGTTCAGAAACCATTTTTAGGCCAAGGTTGTGAATTTTGTAACATAAAAAGCACCCTGCAACAAGATTCGATAATTTGTATTCTTTGAATATTGTTTCAATACAGAGCAGCTCTTTAAATGTCTAATCATTTTTTTAATCAGTGGGAGTTCTGGCAATGAGTTGTGTGGGGTTCGTTAATTGTACCCCGGATGGACCGTCTTTTTGACGAGGTCGTGAAATAGAAGTGAAGAAGGGAAAAAACCTGTAGTTTATCAGAAAATGATCATGAAGGTAGCTTTGGCTCGACCTCTAGTGCAGTTAAACCGCGAGCCGTTTATCAGTTATACTTCTGTATTAGTCCCCAGGACTGGGTTCTACTCCCGCCTGAGCTAGTGATTCATAACTGGGTCTCGCCGTTGACCTCTGCTGTCCTTTGCATTGTGTAATCTCTACACCATTTCATTAGGAACGATTGGTAATGATTTTCTCCTGGTTGTGTTAATGGCAGGATTAAAAATGGCTCCTGGGGAGATCGACACAATGGATCTATTTGTTGTGCCCCAGAGCGGAGCACCACAGAATATTGTGCTTTCAACTTGTGTTTGTAGGTTTATTCGAACCCTGCGGTGACGCACGCGATCTTTCAATTTACCTCTTCTATTGGAAAGGCTTAACTATTATTCTGTGTTTATATAATGTGAAGTGGCACTGATCTTTTATAATTGGGTTTGTTATAATGCCTAAATACTTTAGCCGATCACCCATGCACTTGTTTATTTGTTCCTATTCTAAACTAGAGAGCGCAGGGTTTGTTCCTTTACACTGAGCACATTCCACGTTGTTTAATGCTTGTTGTTTAGATAGAATAACTGTTTTGTGTATAGTTTTTACTGCGAGCACACATATGATTACGTTCTAAAATAGCAGAAATAATCCCACTGAAGGTGTGTTCATAAATGTTAATGTCCAGTCATACCGTACTTTTTAGGAAATTCTTGAGGTTATAAATGACATTTCAGCCAACAAAGCATTTCGTCCCACCACGGGGGTCCGTATTATTCATTTTTTGCCTCGGCGCCCTCGCCCTATTACCGACTAGGAAGCAGAGGCAAACATGCCCTTAAGAGGCGCACTGACCGGTCCCCCCAGGGTGTCACAATTTCACGATTAGCAAAAAAAGTTGGCACTTGTGCTACAATCCTGTTTTTTGCAAAAGCGCCCGCAAAAATTAGCATTCTAAATCAATTGAGGCTGATCCTCCTTTTATTGTCTCTGCTTTGTGCGGAGCCAATAATAGAAGGGTGGCAAGAGGTTAGCAGGCGGCAGAGGTGTTAGGTTCCTGTGCCTTTAAAATGCGAAGATCCTCCTCCTGTACTGACAGGTCCCCCAAACTCCTTCTGCCCTTTGTTTCCAGGAACTTGCTGCCACTTGAATATTCATTTTTTGCTGCTTATACAGTGCGAACTTGACACATATTTGAGAGCTTTAGATGAACTTCAGTTGCATTGAACACGTTTTGTTGGCACTGTGGGGGGGGGGGGGATAAATTGATGTGCCTAGAATTACATGATGTTAAGCCAAGGCCTGGCCTCAAACTGGGTTCCCCAAGTGCGGTCAGCAGCTCCTGCAATAATGACACATCCTCTCCCCTGGACTCTCAACCCCTCCGGTTCCTCCTCTCTCCTGTGGTAAACACTCCTACCCACCCCAACATCCCCAGGACACTTACGGCATCCCTCTCTGCACCCCCATTGCCCTCTTACTCCCGAGTCTCCAGTGTGCCCGTCACTACATTTGCTTTCTGCAGTTCTGTGCACTTTAGGAATAGGAGCTGCCTGATGCCCGAGAGAGCGGTTTTCAAATTTAAATATGAATTCTCTGGCATCAGATACCGTGCTGCTCCCTTGCCCTGTGCTGCTGGACACTCTGCCAAGTCACAAAAAGCGACTTGTCAGTCTGTCCAGTACTGACCAAGCGGTATTTTTGTGACAAGCACATGTTTTGCCTGCTGCAGAAAATGCCTCAAATTGTGGTGTTTGGAATGGCAAATTTTGCTTTTTTTTTTGCTCTGACTGATGGTATGCCACAAAATGTGGTGCACTGTCAGTACGCCCTCTCAGGGCAGCCCTCTGCAGAGACCCATGTAGTACCTTCAGACATCCACTTGCAGGCAGGTGCAGTCACTTACTGCACCCTCCTGCAGGGTGATCTCTAAAGTCTTCTATTAACCCCAAATAGTGAAACGATACAGAGGAACATCTTAGTGCTACTAAGTGTATCTCTGCCAAATTGCAGCTAACAAAGAAAGACTTTGGCAAAGCCAAAAGGTTTAGCATCGTCTGCCAGCCTTTTGGCTTTGTCAATACTTGTTTTGTCATGGTTTTTGCAAAACATTATTGGTGGAAAGCTGCTGTGCACTTATGATCTGAAAGAAAGCACTGGCCTAAAGGTGAAAAAAATATTAGGCCTCAAAAGCACATGCTGCCAAAGTAGTCCCTGGCAGCCGTCTAGTGTATGGATGTCCTGTGAAAGGGCAGAATGGTGTAACTCACATTGAAGTTAGCTAATGGCTGTGGGGTGAATCATTCCCCATGCTGTATGGTTTAGTGGGCAGATGTACAATGTGGATGACCCAGTATCAGACCAGACAATGAAGAGGGCTGGCTGAAAGCCCCTATAAGGTATTATATTATACTTAAAATGTCAGTAAAATAAAATGGTCTTGAAGAATTGGCAGTGTGTGTTGCCTTTTAACACCTATTGGATCTACCAGTGGCTTTGTCATGCTGCACTGCCTCCCGAACCTGTGCAGCATAGCTAAAGTTAAAAAAAAAAAAAAAAACTGCTCTGATGCAGCTCACTTCATTTGTTAGAGTACGTGCCTACAAAATGACACAGGTGTTTTTCAAATTATTATTTATTTTAAGTTGACAAGAAGAGATTGATAATGCACAAAAGAGTTTTTTCTTTTTTTTAAGTGAGGGGGAGTGAAGCAATGGGGGCGAAAGCAACACTGGGCAGGGGATGGGGATGCCGAAGCAACACGGAGGTTGGTGGGGGGGGTGGCAGGGAAACAACACAGGGGAGGGAGAGGGGGTGAAAGGGAATGCACTGTTGGAAGGGCAAAGCAACAACTGGGAGAGGGTGGATGAGGGAATGGGTGTTGGGAAGCAATGCGGAGAAGCACACAAGTGAGCACAACATGGTGGAAATGAGGATAAGCACACAGGCCATAGAGAACATCACGAAATGCAGAGAGAGAAGTACATAGGGGGAGATAGCTTGAGCAAACATGCATTGGATGGTATCAAATAGATGACTACTCACACTGCTGTCTGCTCCAAACCATCGGCGGAATGGTTTAACGGAGAACTGCTTGCACTTAAAAAGATCTATAAACGACTCAAACGTCAGTGCTGTAGGAATTATAGTGCTATAGATAGAGGCAACTACCACAAGGCTCTGAAAGATCATCACAACCTCAGGGAGTCAGGTCTATGCACAGAAGGCCCAGAACTTCTCATGCAAGGCCTTCTCTATAGTAAAATCTTTATCCTCTTTGGAGCGCATCTCAGCTCACACTGTCCCTTTAGTGGATATCTATAACCCGATCGCCCAATTCTTCTCTGTATAGCACGGAATCTGCTCTACTTTTATCCTCTGAGTCGCTCAGACTCATTGCTGACAAAGGTAAGACCACAGCGTTGATAATGCTGGACCTAAGCACATCATTCAACACAGTTTACCATGCTTTCTGCTTGAACGGCTGTGGTCTTACAGTGTCGGTGGTGCAGCTTTGAGATGGCTGGCCTCCTTCCTTCAGAACCGTACCTTCCAGGTAGTACACCAACCCTTTTCTTCCTAGTTCTATCTGCTGCAGCATCGGGTGCCGTAGGGCTCAGTGTTGAGCACTACGCTCTTCAATCTTTATATAGACTCCCTAGCCGAGATGGTAGATCGTTTTGACATTAAATCGTGTCATACTCTGATGACACTCAGTTGATTATCACTCTCACTTAGGAAAAGGATTTCTCAGCTGCCCCATTCAGATCCTGCATGGTCAAACTGGCTTAGTGGATGGATCGTAGCTGCCTCAAGCTAAATGCTTAGGAAACAGAGGAGTTGGTGTTAAGGAAACAGCTTTCTATCTGGTCCACAGCATGGTGGCCTGATGTATTGGGATCTGTTCCGACTCCTAAACAGACAGTCAAGAACCTCAGCATATAGTTTGTAATTATTCTCACCTTTGACAATCAAATTACCTGCCTTTCTGGTACCTACTTTGGCATCCTTAAAATGCTATGGAAGATATTAGGTTTCCTCCCAGAAGCTGCCAGAAAAACTGTAGTCCAGGGCTTGATTACTTCAAGACTGGACTACTGTAATCTACTCTATTAAGGTGCCTCTAAAGCAGTGGTCTCCATATCTTTAATGCCGCGCCTCCCTAGTTGGAAAATAAAAATCCTTGGGGCCCCCTTAGAATTTCTCACAAGTATTTTATAAGGATAGCAATGTTTAAATATGTCTAAGCCTATTTAAACATTGCAGTTAAGTGCTGTTACCTTTTTAAAAATGCAATAACATGCTTCTGCTTAAAACAAAGGCCTGTTATATGTATAATGCTTCCTTTGGCCAGAGTGTGCCCCCCCCCCCCTAGGAGTACTTGGGGCCCCCCAGTTTGAAGACCTCTGCTCTAAAGGGAGATTAAGAAAACTACAAAGGGTGCAGAATGCTGCTGTATGTCTGCTACTGAATATCCCCAATTTTCCTTCTGTGGGCCTAGCTCTTGCTCAGCTTCACAGGTTACCAATGAGGAAGAGAATGGCTTTCAAAGCCTTATGCTTTTGACACAAAATCCTGAAGGGGAAAGAGCCCTCGCTACTTAGACTCTCTATTCAAGACCTATCACCTCAGCAGGAGTCTCAGATCTTCTGATGCGGTGCTAACAATAGTCCCCAGAGTGAAAAAGGCATTTTTGGGAAGACTCTCGTTTAGTTTCCTGGCCTCTAAACTGTGGAAGGCCCTATTGCTTGATCTAAGACAGAAATGCTTTGAACCAGCCTTTTGTAAAAAGTTAGACATGCTTTTTCAGGCAAGCATAGACTGGAGTGGTGGAGCCTTAGGTCTTCATGGTGTGCAAATCCTCAGCGCGGGTACACTCCGAAAGGAGTAACCAAGCGATTTACAAGACTGTAACATAACATAACTCAATAAATACTTTTCACAAAGGAAAAAAATAGTGCTTTAAAAGCAAGCAGTGGAAGCAGAGATGCAAGCCAATCAAGAGATGGTAAAGAGGCAATGCTCCATGGGAGGGATAAACAAAAAATTGACAAGGTGGGGCATGAATAAGAAGCAATCAAGTAAGAGTAGCAGGAAAGCCCACCACTAAAGAGCAATGGAAAGGCTACAAGCCACTCTCTGCTCTTGATGAGCTACAGTATCTTGCAACAGACAGTGCATGTACCGTACAGTAAGCCTGACCTGTGAAGAAGGCCAGTTAATAAAACAGATGTGGTTTTAGAGATTTCTAAGACGTGGAGAGATTCTCAGTCCAGTGTAGGTAGTTTATTCCAGATATTGATGCCAAGATCTCAATTGATCTTCTCCTTGCAAACACACAGTCAATGTAAGGAACATCTAACTGCTGAGAATAGTTGGATTGCGGAGACCTTTATGAGTAATATTTGGAAAACCTCTCTTTAAAGCATCATTTGTTTTTGAGCCACAATACACTGTGCATCTGTCAGACTGTATCAACTCATGTCTTAAAGGAGCCAGTTGGGTTTTGTGGGCTTATATATATGATCATATATTTTTAGCTCAGCTGATTTCCTAACAGCAAAGTTTTGAACATGCTGCAGTTCAGCAAAGGCAACTTGAGAAGTATGAAGGCAAATGTTGTTTAAATAATCTGTTTTTGAGACCTTACAGACTAAAGGGATTGTGGTAAGAAGAGTATTTTGGATGCAAGGGAAACCTTTCCCTATAAGGTGCAATGTGTGAACACAGGCAGAAGAAACTGATTTGAAGGCTACATCTTTGTCAATCCAGACTCCCAGTGATTTGACTTTTGAACGTGGAACAGGTGGAGATCCTTGGGAGGTTGTCCAGATAGTATTTTAACTAAACTGCTTATTCTCCCCAGTAAACAGTAGCATGTTATGTTTGAGAAGGTTGTTGCTTGTCCAAATCTGTATGTTCTTAAGACAAGTTTCAAGTTTATAGACCGACCGTCTCTGGGTGTTGCGGTCAAAGCATATGATCAATTGTTCATTATCTACTTAGAAAGAACGGTCAGATAACTCAATCACTGCTGTCAGGTGCCACACACAGACATTGAATAGTTAAGGTGAGAGAGAGTGAGCTCAGTCTTCAGGAAGCCAGCGTCTAAAAGCAATGGAGTTGTAACTAAAGTGCTTTACTAACAAGGATTGCTGATAGTCTCCTAAAAAGGTGAAATGTATTGCTGTCATTACTGAGATGCCTTATTCCCCAAGGCTGGATACGAGAATGCTTTGTCCTCCAATATCAGACACTGCAGATAGGTACAAAAGAACAAGAGACGCCGTGTTGCCACATTCCAGCATGTTTCTTATGTTGCATGTTAGACTTGGCATCTTTTGGCGTGATTTCTCCTGACTTTTGGCTTTCTGACCTCCTGTTTTGACTGTGTGCTTAACTTCGTTTTTTGCTGGCTTTAGGATTCTGCACACTTTACCACTTCTATCCAGTGCTAAATGCATGTGTGGCTTCTCCATGATTGGCATGTTTGGTTCACTAATAAGTCCCTCATGAAGTGCACTAAGCCCAATGATGCTACTGGGTGTGCAGCACTGGTTGTGCCTACTACTGCGGTAGCCTTTCAAAAATGTCTCTGGCCTGCCATTGCATAATGTGTGCAGCAGATTTGAACTGACATTTCAGCCTGGCAAGTCTACCCACTTGCCATGCCCAAACCTTCCTTTTTATTACATGTAAGACACCCTGCGGTAGCCCCTGTTTAGCCCCAAAGGCAGGGTGCAGTGTATGTAAAAAGTTGGACTTAAACTTAAAAGTACAATGCGTCTATGTACTGAAAACCTCTTAATTCGTTTTTCACTATTGCAAGGACTTTCTCTCCCATAGGCTAATATGGGGAGTGCCTTAAAACATCTTTTAAGTGTAATTTCCAATTGGGAAATGATAGAAAATGAAGTTTGGGGTCTCTGGACTCACAATTTAAAAACGCATCTTTTGGTAAAGGTGGTTTTTAAATTGCTAGTCTGAAAATGCCACTTTTCAAAGGTTGACCTTTTCTCACTTTAACCATTCTATGTTTTAGCCTGCCTCCAATACACATCTGGTCTATGTAAGGTTTAGGTGACAGCTACATCTGTGCATTCCATCAAGGCAGCCATACAACACAGAGCACTTCACTGCCTCTGCTTTCCATCTGCATACTTGTGCGTCTTCTAGGGCAGGAAGGGTGGATGGGGCCTCTCACTCACACTTCAAAGGGTAGTGACCTGACCAAGCACAAAGGACTAATACCCCACCGCCTCCACGAGACCTCCTGGTAGACAGGACCGGGCTAAAAGGGAACTATGGTTCCTCAAAACAAACCACTCTTTAAAGTCTCCCCAACTGCAAAGGCTCATTTGGATAGATGAACTGGGCCTCTGACACCATATACTCAGCACACTTCTAGACTGAGGCCATTCTACCAGGAACAAGGACTGCAGGCTGTCAGGAGGGACTGCTACTATGCTATGTGCTCTGCTGTGTTGGCCTGCTGCCTGCTACTTCTTGCCTGAGAGTGAGAGGACTGGATCTAATTCTCTAAATCCTGCAATCTAAAGTTTCTCCAAGGGCCTGACTGAGCTTGCCTCCTGTTTCTGAAGTCTCCGGGATATCATAGACTTCACATGCATTTTGCTATCAGCATCTGGGCTCCTCTTCTGTGAGACCTGCCCGGCCAAGTGGTGCCAAATCCAGTCCTTGGCTCTTGGAGTGGAGTGTGGTGCTGCAATACAAGAACTGACGCAACAACACTGATGTGTCACTTGGAACCAATGCATTCTGTGGCTAAAAATGCCGATTTTGCCACTGTCTGCACCAACGCTGCAGGCGTCACTCACAGACTGCGCTACGACTCTGTTTAACAATGCAGCACTGGCTTGGACAACACATCACCGAAGCATCGGAACCAGTAATCATTGCTTCTGGATCTCAACGCTTCTCTGACGTTGCATGATCAGGAAGCGATGCATCGCCTGCAAGCACAATGGATCCCCTCCTTGGATCAATGCATCATCTTTGTTAGAAGGTTACCCATTAAATCAAACTTCCACAGGAGCAGATGCCTTTTACCCAACTCCCTCCAACAGATGCATGCTCAGACTAACTGATTATCTGAACCCTGCATCCACTAGGTGGAAAGGGGAATGGGAATAGAAAAAGAGAGACGGCCTCTAGATCCAGTTCTGTGTTTCCCAATTGAAGATATGATATTCAGTGTGTGTCTCTGAAAACCAGCACCTTTCTTATTGGGATTTCTTTAAAGGAAGGACCTGCAATCAGGTGATAAAAGCATAGATAAGTACATTTCTACTGCGCATTCAACTGTTCAGCCATTCACACTCACCCATTCACATTCACCCAATTCTATTATTCTCTTAACCTAGATCTTTTGAGAGACTGGCTTCTCTCTAAGAGAACAGTGTTAACTTAATAGCTTCTTTTCTTCTGGAGTCAGAGGTTTCTAAGGTTCTCTGGAGAACCGTTCAAAAGTTCACAAATAACACTAAAGACTAATGTCTTTTACAGGAGACAAATCTCCTTCTCAAGGTTCAGTTTTCTCAATCACATTCTCCAGGAATTAGTCTGAGCACTGAGGTTTGTCTCTAAGAATGACAAGTCTGCAAAGCAAAGAGTTCTTGAATAAATATGCACGTATATATATATATATATATATATATATATAGGCAAGTCTGGAAATTTATACAGAAAATTCAGCTTCTTCAAAAGGGAAAAAGTAGCTGGTGTGCACACCATAACAAGAAAAATAATTAATTACGCAAAACTGGAAGAATTCTCTATGAAAAGAAGTGCCTCAGGAACACTGCTCATTCTTCTCAGGATGACAGTTGAAGTGCAGGGCTCCCAGAGAGAAACAGCTGGAGGGAAGCTTCAGCATGAGACTAAGGTAGAAACACTAGAGTGCTGACCTCACAAGGATTTGCAGCCACCATCTTGAGTGGCAGTTAAACCTGAAGAAGATAGTTCTAAGAACAGCCTCCGCAAGAGCCACCGGGAATGAGGACGCCACTGCAACCAATGTGGGTACAAGGAAAAGGGGAATTGTTTTTGCTGAGGGAAGAACTTAACAATGCTGGCAATAGCTTTCCTGACAATCACTGAGCTTTAACACAATCAAGAAACTGTCAGTGGTTCTGTGTGACTCCTGTACCCGGCCCATGCTCCATTGTGGTCCGACTGATCTTTTAGATTTGCTCCAGTCCAGCGTGACCAAATAGCCCGGGGTTGGAGCTGTTGTCTTCTAAGCGCTGCATTTGATTTAATCTTGCAAAATTCATAAGTTGGCTTGTGTGTGTTGGAGTTTTGTCATTTTGGTCTTGTTTGACTCAGATAAATATTGGCTAGTTTTCTAAACTGGTGTGAAGGCCTTTTGTGGTGTTTTCATTGTGTTTCTGTGAGAGTGCACAAATACGTTACACAATGCATGTTTAGTTTAGCCTGATCAGAGGGTGAGCTCAAGTAAACTTTTAGTGTATATCTTACTTGCCCTGACTATGATTGTGGTCCCTACTTGGACATAGTGCAAACCTCTGCCAACTAGAGACCAGATTTCTAACTGCTAATCACAGAGACCAAAGTTTTTTTGGGAGTTTGGCCAGGCTGGTAACTAAGTGGCCACAAGCTGATAAAGCTAGATTTTTGTAGGTAACCGGAGAGTTCTTTTGATTCAGTCCTTTCTAGAGCTTTCCCCATAAAGGGATGGAGATATCTGTTTGTATTATCTACAATATTTTCTAAGTAATGGAGTAACAATTCCTCTCTACTAGGTCTAGGTTAGCAACTAAAGATAGATTGTGCAACTCAGTTAAGGACATGGGTACCATAGCTATAGCCAAATCCTGGTTTGGTGGATAAATGGTAGATGTCACCTGGTGACCCTGATTTGGTCCTCAAAATGACTCTTCTTACCTCGTAGGTGGAGTGGGTGGCTCTAAAGGGCAAGCTAGCCTTTCGGGGGCACTTTGTGTTTGTATATTTTTAAACTAAACAGCGATGTGGAATTCCTATCGCCTGGGACATAATGTTTAGGGTCAAGGGCAATGTATTTTCAATTTTTTTTTTTTTGTCCTTGGGACAAGTAGCCACACCCATTGCAGCACAAATCCTTTGGCTGCTAGTTTAAAGAGAAGCGAACTGTCTGCAGTTGAGATAAAATGTGGGTCCATATGTTAATGCTGTTTCGAACTTGTATTTATGGTTCATTAATGAAAAGTTTTCATTATTATGGTGAGCGCTGTGAATATAAATGTTAAGGTCATACTGCAACTACAGACCGTGGCTCCAATTTAAAAAAAAAAAATAAAAAAAAAAAAAAATAAAAAAAAAAAGGCGTGCACATATTTGAAAAGTTTAACAATATGAGGCTATATATAATGCTCCCAGAATGCTCTCTGACTAGAAGCAAATGTTTGCAGAAGCTTGTAAGCAAGAGTGATGATTCTTCGCTCTCAACATAAAATGTTCTGAAAAAAATGCAAGTAGGAAAATAAACGTTTCGTTTCTATGAAAATTTAGGTGCTATTTTATTGAAACATCATTTAGTAAAATGTGTTGATGCATGCTAGTATTTCCCAAAAATATTCCTAATGGAAAATCAATGGAACCCTTTTCAACAAAATTATGGTAAGCATGAAAATAAACAAGCACTGGCAAAGCCAACCAATCCGACCTTTTTTTTTTTGTGAGCCTTTTTGTTTCATCAATCCGTCTCTTGTTTTGACATGGCTTTTGTAGCCCCTTATTGTTGTGGGAGCTGCCAGGCCCTCGCTATTGTAACAAACACTGGCAAAAAGACAAAGTTTTGGTCTCCAAAAGCATACATTGCTACCACTGGCGTAACAAAGTCCACACATCCTCCCTCCAGGGGCCCCCCTCAGCACCTGCCCTAAGTCTGGAGGAGGGGGTTCCATGTTCTTTGCAGGGGGGACACCCTCAAGTTTTGTTATGCCACTGATACCCTCAGTAGTTCCTGGCACTGAAGAAGACTACTTCGTGTGCCAATATGTTCCTTGTGGAAGAGCAGAATGTGATCTCTCACAGTAAAGCCAGCCGATAGATAGAGAAATGGAAGTTTAATAAAAACAAAATGTCTGTGTTAACACCAGACATAATTAGGGAGTCAATTGTTAAAGAAAGTCACAAAAGTGTACCCATGTTATGTCTTTGAATTAGTGTCTTTCATGAATTCACAAGAACTTACAGAAGTGGACCAGGAAATCATACTCCTCGAAAATATTTGTGAACTGTATTTTAGCACGAGCAAATATGCATGTGTAGATTTGCTCATGTGAAAATCTATTGAGCGTTTACAAGTTCACTTTCCCTCCTACCACATTTTTCCCAACCCTGGAAGTACTTCTACTTCTGCCATTGGCATGAGTAAATTTCCAACCTTTCTCATTATGGGAAAAGATTAGAGAAGAGCTGGTGAAAATCTTTCAAACATGCAAGCTAGTATGTTTGCAGACTCAAAGGCATTCCAGCCCTGGAACTATTCCTTACTGCTTCCTCCAGCCCCAGTATGTAGATCTGCATAAAGGTGGCAAAATAAGGAAATTGCTATAGTAGGAATTGAAACTGCAAGTATTCAAGCCCTACTATAGTAGTAGCCCTGGCATAATCAGAGAGGTTATTATCCGAGTTCTTACATAATGAGATTGCTGCCATAATTTGTTGTCGCACTACATAGCACCAAATGTACAAGTAGATTTCTTTTTACAGGACAAGTAGATTTAAGAAGCAACCTGCCCCAAGGACAAGTAGACATTATATTAAATTCCACATCCCTGACTAAAAAGTTATAGTATATCCTGAGAACAGAAGGGAGTCAAAATGTTGAGACATTTTCTGTAGTATTGCATTCTATATATACAAACCATTTTACTGTAGAAACCACAGCATATTAACATATAATGGGGAACATTTCTAAGATTACTTGATGCGTTAACCAATGTAGAACGCTGTAAGTGTGGACCAGTGACCAATATCTCAGATATATCAGATAAAACATTGTCACATCCTCACTCCTGAGATTTCCCACGTATGATCATTTTCTCTTGTGCCAGCACGAGGTGCAGACATTGAAAAATCAGTTGCATTGCAGACAAGCTTTAGGCAGCAATGGGAGTGGGATAATTTAATACTGTACAGATGGTTTGTCTAAACCTGTGCCAACTAGTACCTGATACTGGAGAGCACTACTAGATTGTGAGATGTTTCTAGAGTTGGGCAGTGGGCCAGAGGATGTCTCCTTGCAGATCCCAGGTGTCCTGTGCTTCTTTGAGTGGTATACTCTGATGGCCATGGCTCTGTATATAGAAATGTATTGTTGGAAAGGTTTTAGTGAGAGTTTGGACCAGGTGAATGTTCTATCCACGAAACACCAGACTGTGTCTGCAGCAGACTTCTCTTATGGCCAGCTATGTATGACTGTATGTATGTATTGGTATTTATACAGCACAAACCTGGCTATGAAGCAGTAGAGGACTGTACATTACATGATGGGCTGGGAGATGATCTATAAGATCATGTACATCAAGTAGGTATTACATAAGTACATTTGACATACATTACATTTTTAAGCAAAGGGCATTATGTATTTTTCCCAGAATCAAACAATGTTTAGTTAAGTGCTGAGGCACGTAGTTGACCCCTGAATAAAGTTCCAGGGATGGCAGCTCTAGCTCCTAGGCCGTGTCTTCTCCCCAACTGATATGACAGATCGGAGCCAATTCAACCATTGTGGTATATAGTATGCATCACTGCCTGAAGACCTGGGTCATTGAGCCATGCTGGGTATCAGTTCATATCTGGCCCCAGGAGCGGCTTCTGGGTTATCAGGTAGTTTTCCGGTAATCTGGGGCACAAAGAGGTGCAACCTGCTTTTACCTGTTCTTCCTCTTCTCCCCCTCCTGCAACAACTGCAGGTTGCAAGTGCAGCTCACATGACGTTATTTTTGTTTCGGACAGTAGTGCTCTCTTTATTCCTTGTTTTGAACATTACATATTTGAAGATTAATAACTGGCATATTTTCCCAGGTGTGGGCAGTAGGGGGTTGGGCTCTACTTTTTGGGGAGGAGTCTTTTGCCCTTGACTCTGGCAGTGAACCTTACGGGCTGTGGGTGTGATGTGGGGGCTGGGCCATTATGTTCATTTTTGGCGGCTGCCTATGTTTTACTCTGTCCCAGCACCCGTGTCCCTGCTTCTTCCCCTCTAATGGATGAAAATAGTGGTCGTCTTGAGCACAAACGTTGTGTTACAGCTGTTGTCTTCAATTTTAACACACTTTCTTCTGGTATATTGAATCTCAGGCCGTGGTCCAGGTAATGTCAGTGCTGACTTTCAAATTTTAAATGTGGCACTGTGTGTATATACTTATGAGTACTGTGTATTCTCTCGGCAGGGAAGAGGTAAGAAGCCTTTGCAGGTGCCCTGTGTATGATTAGTCTTCTCTGCGCTTACGAACCTTGTGGCAGATGTACTGTAGTGTTTAGCACGAAGCATCGATGCTTCATGAAGACTCCATGCATGAAAGATCATGTTATTTGTTGTGAGCTCAGGTCTGTTCTGGGTCGTGTGGGCCTGCCTGCTGCTGTTTTGTTTCTTCCACCTTCCATGTTGTAAAATATAGCAAAAGGCGCAGGGAGGTTATTTATAACCACACTCCTCCCTTCACAGGCATCCACTGAATGTGAAAGGTCAGGCTCTGCTAGTTACACAGTTTTTCTGTTTGTTTTGCAGCTTGTGTTTTCCCGCTTCTCTTAACCGACTGGTCTCTAAGCCTCAATGGAAACTGGGTGGGCGAGTTCTCCACATCTCTATCACCTCATACACCCATCAGACTTTTCACATTCTTCGTATCTTACACTCCTTCCGACCCCACATTTTATTGACAACTCCACCGGAAAGCACACATTTACTGGTAGATCTTTGGTTCGGCTCTGTAAAATCGAAACTATCCTTTGTCCTTATTTTGAAGCCTGCTTGTTCGTTGTTAGTATCTTATTTGTTAGGTGAAAATATATGCCCCAGTTTATGTAGTTATGGCATACGTTTGAAGGAGTTACGAGTAGTTTGAAGTAAGGATTAATATAAAACACACTCTTGTGAGCAAATTAAAACCAGGCCTTTGGTTGCAGCACTGCAAGGTGGACTTCTTTTTCATGCAGCTCGGTTATTATCACTTTGAGATTTGGTTCAGCTCTAAACATTTGTGGCGCAGTTGCTTCACTAGTGTTCCACCTGAGCAAGCATACTTTAGAGCCTCAAGCAGATTTCACCCGCTTGTACCTGTATTCCACCTGTTATTTTTTTATGACTTTAAGTCAGCATTTCTTCACAGAACCAATTATTCACTAAACGGCCTGGATTTAAGTTTTATTAATGAGGTGGCTTGCTAAGGACCTTTCCATTAAATAATGATTTTACTATTTCATTCTTAACACACCATAGACCGTGTTCATTCATACAGCATTTTACGGAAAGTAGGTACGTGGAGAAGAATAACCTTGTGGGATTCTATATAAAGTGCCATGAAGTTCTTCTGATCCCTGGACTAAGAACTGACCCATATGATGCCACACTACAGTGTGGTTTTTAGTAACTTGTGGTGTTTTAACATTGCAATTCACACAGCGCACACCTCAAGCTGGAACTTTTGTGGCCTTCGAGCATTTCCTTGGCTGAGAGATTACATAGTTGCAGCCATAGAGGATTCCACAAACTGATACAGGGAAGTAATGCAGGCCCATGCAGCCCCTGTGGTGCATGTGGCCCCGAACCCTTTGGGGGAGGTACCCTAATCCTTCAGGGGGGCCATTCTGACTAAGGATAATAATTAGCTGTGCTATATAGGAGACTCTGGGCCCCTGTTCCAATTCTGCATGTGGTCCTATCATTTTATATTGCGCCCCTGGAGTGATGGATATTGTAAGCAAAGTGTAAAAAGTAGAGCACTGTGCAGAAGGCTCGGAGCTATGCTCTGGTTGTTTCATAGAGGCATGACCTAGTATCTAAGTAGAGAAGTATCAAAGTAAAGCGTGTAGGGACGAATGCTTAAGCAGAAGCATGGGCCATCTCTATGAATGCTGGTGTGGATTGTTTGGTTGAAATGACCGTCCCTTAATATAAGTGTGGTGGGAAAACTGGGAGGTAGTTTCCCCAGTACGAAGTACCAAAGGGTTTGACATTTTCAGGGCTGGAATTTCCACGGGTGTAAAAGTCCTCTGTGCTCTGCTGGATAGGTCTCCCGAACCATGGTATCGGTGGGAGCCTCAGGCAGTAGCAGATGGCGAGGGTCCCTGGGAAGAGGAGCAGTTGTGGCAGGCTGCACCACCTTCCCATCCCTCTCCAGCTGTCCTCTTCTGCAACAGAACTCTTACTTCACGCAAAAGAGATGCAGTTGTGTTACTGCAACTACTCGCCCTCCTTGTTTTCTCTTATTTTAGTTGCTGTGGTTAGTAAGCTCATTAAATATTTAGCTCTCAGGGCAGTGGATTAGCCCCAAAATTAAAAAGGGAAAGTGAAGCCCATGGAAGTTTGAGCTGGTTCAGAAACGCCAATCAGCATCCCCTACTTTGACACTTGGGCACACTAGAGAATTGTCAGTGAAGAGGCACCACATCTTACTCAATGAATCTCATGACTGGAATAATACAAGCCTGTTCCCGGTGAAGTGTCTGTCACACTGTTGGTACATTCTCCATCAAATCCACTGAAGAAGTACAAGTCATCTTGAACCCGCTCACCCAAAGGATCACTTAAAGCTGGGTGCATTTGACACCATTCGCCAACACACAGTGAACATTTTCTAGGTGAGAGTAAGGAATCCGCTCCATTGAATAATCAAATTTAAACTTAAACTGAGAGAACCGCTGCCCAGACAGTATACTTACCCTTAAACATCTTCATTAGTACTTCATTTGTGCCTGCCGTAGATGGACCACATGCAGCAGCCTCCAAACTTCCTTCAGAAACATCATTTTGAGAGTGGACAGTTAGAAGTTATTAAAGAAGAATACTGGAAGGGCCTCACTGATAGATGCTGGGCAGTGCAGAGGCTGGTCAGTCGAGGGTAGTGAAATTCAAGAGATCCTGCCTCATAGGTAAGAAGAGTATCCTCTGGTTGCGGTGGGTCTGAACCTGGGAGTTACAAGTTTAGTTTAAACCAAAGCAAGATGATGTTAATCACAGAAATGTGAAACCAAATGAATCAGAATGAGGACCATTGCAATAGGACTGATTTGACAGCATACTTTAAAATTGGAAACCTGACCAACTGGACGAGTTTTGAGTGCTGACCATTCCACTAAGAGCTACTAAAATAGAGCAGTAGGAAGGGGAAGCAGAACAGCAAGATTCGTCCAGGGGTGCTACAGGACCTTCGAGAGAACATTAAATTCAGGGACCATGAGCTTCAAGAGTGGTATAAAGACTTCATAAATGATTGTCATACTGGGCACTTGACTGTTGATGAGTTCAAAAGATCTATGCAAACTTGTTCCCCTATGGTGATGCTTCAGAGTTTGCAGGAAATGTGTTCTGCACCCTCGATTCTAATGGAGATAGGACAATCGACTTCCCGGAATTCATTATGGCCCTCAGCGTTACTTCTTGAGGAAAGCTTGAACAAAAGCTGAAGTGGGCGTTTACTGTGTATGAGCTCGATGAAAATGACTACATAAGTCATAGGAAGATGCTCGAAATAGTACAGGCAATATACTAGATGGTGTCTTCAGTGATGAAAATGCCAAAAGACTAATCTACACCTGTAAAACGAAAAAGACAAGATTTTCAGACAGATGGATTCGAATAATGATGGTAAACCTTCCTTGGAAGAATGTATTGAAGGTGCCAAGAGTTATACTTTAATTGTACGGTTGTTACGGTGTGATCCAAGCAGTGCAAGTAATGTCTAATACAGCCCACTCCTAGGAACAGTTTCAATGAAAGCACTGGCTTGTCATTCAAGCGTCGCTAGCAAATGGATGCCTTTTTCGACCCGTCCTGATCCGTTAGTGGATTCTATTACATTTCCAGTTTGTTTTCCATGTATCATGGTGAAGCCAATTTAGTGCTTCTTTTATCCAATGCAACATTCCCTCGGTAGATTCATTCTCCAGTCTCTGGATGACGCAGGCCTGTACGCCCAGTGTATTTGAATGGTTTGTTTACATGCAGGTATAAGCAGTTCAATTTTAAGGTGAAACCTCAGACCACTTATGGATGTTGATATTCTAGTCGCCCGAGGAGGCACTAGGCAGGACTTCTTTAGCATTCAGTGAGCACGTAGGTAGTCCTTTTGAAGCTAAGATGGCTATGTAGGAAATATGAAGTATGTGATGTTAAAAGAGGTAATGTTGGCAATCCTGGGCATGGTTCACATCTGTTTTACTTAGAGAAAAATTGCTTGCGCTTATCTAATTAAATGCTGTTCCTTTTTCTTATATACACTAAATTATATACATTTGTTTTCATATGTATATATGTACATGGGTATGTTTATATGGTGAAACAGTGTATAGTCATTTGAAGTAGCTGTTACTTTGTATCTGATTAATGCCAAGAATGTTAGTCCTTTACTTTGAAATGATGCATGACTGGAAATTGCTTTTAGCACACATTTTTTGCATGCTTTTCCCTCGTGTGAAATTCTCCCAATCTGGTTTCGCCATGTTTTGTTCTGACAAAAATATGAAGGGAGAAAATGTTGGGTGTGCACATTTACTTCCAATCTTATAATCCTGATTCATTTTTAAAAACTCCTGTTTAGGGAGGATCGAGATTACTTTAAATTGTGTAATGATGACCCAAGTGTAAAAGCTGATGCACAGTATGAGGGCACGTAGCGTATTATGGAAAATATAAGATGGACGCCTGTCTCCATGATTGTGCCAAGTGGGTATGTTGAATCTGATCAGATAGATGGAAATAATTGGGTACCCAGAGTAATTGACTATGGTCAAGGTTGTTACTGCTGTGGCAGGGAGGGAGTTCTTGTGGTGTGCATTTTGCATCACAAATGGTGAGCTTCCTTTTCTTGTTTTATTGAAATAAATAATTCGACTTCAGCAAAAGTGGGACGAGACACATTGTGGCTTGAATAGGCTTAAAAGATGAAGTCATCAGATGAGTTGATGCTAATTGAACAGTTCCTTGTAGACCCCAAACTAATATCTGCCTTGTAAAGAAATGGCTCCCTGTTGCAGTTACCCCCCACTTTTTGCCTGATACTGATGCTGACTTGACTGAGAAGTGTGCTGGGACCCTGCTAACCAGGCCCCAGCACCAGTGTTCTTTCACCTAAAATGTACCATTGTCTCCACAATTGGCACACCCTGGCATCCAGGTAAGTCCCTTGTAACTGGTACCCCTGGTACCAAGGGCCCTGATGCCAGGGAAGGTCTCTAAGGGCTGCAGCATATCTTATGCCACCCTGGGGACCCCTCACTCAGCACAGACACACTGCTTGCCAGCTTGTGTGTGCTGATGGGAACAAAACAAGTAAGTCGACATGGCACTCCCCTCATGGTGCCATGCCAACCTCACACTGCCTATGCAGTATAGATAAGTCACCCCTCTAGTAGGCCTTACAGCCCTAAGGCAGGGTGCACTATACCATAGGTGAGGGCACCAGTGCATGAGCACTATGCCCCTACAGTGTCTAAGCAAAACCTTAGACATTGTAAGTGCAGGGTAGCCATAAGAGTATATGGTCTGGGAGTCTGTCAAAAACGAACTCCACAGCTCCATAATGGCTACACTGAATACTGGGAAGTTTGGTATCAAACTTCTCAGAATAATAAACCCACACTGATGCCAGTGGTGGATTTATTAAAAAATGCACACAGAGGGCATCTTAGAGATACCCCCTGTATTTTACCCAATTGATCTGTGTAGGCTGACTGGTTCCAGCAGCCTGCCACACTAGAGACATGTTGCTGGCCCCATGGGGAGAGTGCCTTTGTCACTCTGAGGCCAGTAACAAAGCCTGCACTGGGTGGAGATGCTAACACCTCCCCCAGGCAGGAGCTATAACACCTGGCGGTGAGCCTCAAAGGCTCACGCCTTTGTTCCAGCACCGCAGGACACTCCAGCTAGTGGAGTTGCCCGCCCCCTCCGGCCACGGCCCCCACTTTTGGCGGCAAGGCCGGAGGAAATAATGAGAATAACAAGGAGGAGTCACTGGCCAGTCAGGACAGCCCCTAAGGTGTCCTGAGCTGAAGTGACTCTAACTTTTAGAAATCCTCCATCTTGCAGATGGAGGATTCCCCAATAGGATTAGGGATGTGACCCCCTCCCCTTGGGAGGAGGCACAAAGAGGGTGTACCCACCCTCAGGCCTAGTAGCCATTGGCTACTAACCCCCCAGACCTAAACACACCCTTAAATTTAGTATTTAAGGGCTCCCCTGAACCTAAGAATTGAGATTCCTGCAACTTACCGAAGAAGAAGACTGCTGAGCTGAAAACCCCTGCAGAAGAAGAAAGAAGACACCAACTGCTTTGGCCCCAGTCCTACCGGCCTGTCTCCTGCCTTCTAAAGAACCCTGCTCCAGCGACGCTTTCTCCAGGACCAGCGACCTCTGAATCCTCAGAGGACTGCCCTACTTCCAAGAGACCAAGAAACTCCCGAGGACAGCGGCACTGCTCCAAAAGAACTGCAACTTTGTTTCAAGTGGCAGATTTAAAGACCCCTGCAACTCCCCGCAAGAAGCGTGAGACTTGCAACACTGCACCCGGCGACCCCGACTCGACTGGTGGAGAACCAACACTTCTGGGAGGACCCTCCGGCGACTCCGAGTCCGTGAGTAACCAAAGTTGTCCCCCCTGAGCCCCCACAGCGACGCCTGCAGAGGGAATCCCGAGGCTCCCCCTGACCGCGACTGCCTGAACTCCATTTCAGCACGGCTGGAAAAGACCCTGCACCCGCAGCCCCCAGCACCTAAAGGAACGGAACCCCTGTGCAGGAGTGACCCCCAGGAGGCCCTCTCCCTTGCCCAGGTGGTGGCTACCCCGAGTAGCCCCCCCCTTGCCTGCCTGCGACGCTGAAGAGATCCCTTGATCTCTCATTGATTTACATTGCAAACCCGACGCTTGTTTCTACACTGCACCCGGCCGCCCCAGTGCCGCTGAGGGTGTACTTTTTGTGTGAACTCGTGTCCCCCCCGGTGCCCTACAAAACCCCCCTGGTCTGCCCTCCGAAGACGCGGGTACCTACCTGCAGGCAGACCGGAACCGGGGCACCCCCTTCTCTCCATTGAAGCCTATGCGTTTTGGGCACCTCTTTGACCTCTGCACCTGACCGGCCCTGAGCTGCTGGTGTGGTAACTTTGGGGTTGCTCCGAACCCCCAACGGTGGGCTACCTTGGACCAAAAACTGAAACCTGTAAGTGACTTACTTACCTGTGAAAACTAACAAAAACTTACCTCCCCCAGGAACTGTGAAAATTGCACTGTGTCCACTTTTAAAACAGCTTATTGTGTTTTATGTCAAAAGTATACATGCTAATGTAATGATTCAAAGTTCCTAAAGTACTTACCTGCAATACCTTTCAAATGAGATATTACATGTAGAATTTGAACCTGTGGTTCTTAAAATAAACTAAGAAAATATATTTTTCTATAACAAAACCTATTGGCTGGATTTGTCTCTGAGTGTGTGTTCCTCATTTATTGCCTGTGTGTATGTACAACAAATGCTTAACACTACTCCTTTGATAAGCCTGCTGCTCGACCACACTACCACAAAATAGAGCATTAGTATTATCTCTTTTTGCCACTATCTTACCTCTAAGGGGAACCCTTGGACTCTGTGCATACTATTCCTTACTTTGAAATAGTGCATACAGAGCCAACTTCCTACATTGGTGGATCAGCGGTGGGGTACAAGACTTTGCATTTGCTGGACTACTCAGCCAATACCTGATCACACGACAAATTCCAAAAATTGTCATTAGAAATTGTTTTTGCAATTTGAAATTTTTCTAAATTCTTCAAAGACCTGCTAGGGCCTTGTGTTAGATCCTGTTTAGCATTGCTTTTAGAGTTTAAAAGTTTGGTAAAAGTTTGAATTAGATTCTAGAACTAGTTTTTAGATTCTTAAAAAGTATTCCAACTTTTAGAAGCATAATGTCTAGTGCAGAGATGAATGTGGTGGAACTCGACACCGCACCTTACCTCCATCTTAAGATGAGGGAGCTAAGGTCACTCTGTAAAATAAAGAAAATCGTAATGGGCCCCAGACCTTCCAAACTACAGCTCCAGGAGCTGTTGGCAGAGTTTGAAAAGGCCAACCCCTCTGAGGATGGCAACTCAGAGGATGATGATAGTGACTTGGAGGGTGATTCCCCCCTACCAGTCCTATCTAGGGAAGACAGGGCCTCTCAAGCCCCGACTCCACAAATCATAATCATAGATGCTGGTTCCCTCACAGGAGGGACCAACCTCTCTGAAATCACTGAGGATAACTCCAGTGAAGAGGACATCCAGTTAGCCAGGATGGCCAAAAGATTGGTTTGGAAAGACAGATCCTAGCCATAGAAAGGGAAAGACAAGAGATGGGCCTAGGACCCATCAATGGTGGCAGCAACATAACTAGGGTCAGAGATTCTCCTGACATGTTGAAAATCCCTAAAGGGATTGTAACTAAATATGAAGATGGTGATGACATCACCAAATGGTTCACAGCTTTTGAGAGGGCTTGTGTAACCAGAAAAGTGAACAAATCTCACTGGGGTGCTCTCCTTTGGGAAATGTTCACTGGAAAGTGTAGGGATAGACTCCTCACACTCTCTGGAAAAGATGCAGAATCTTATGACCTCATGAAGGGTACCCTGATTGAGGGCTTTGGATTCTCCACTGAGGAGTATAGAATTAGATTCAGGGGGGCTCAAAAATCCTCGAGCCAGACCTGGGTTGATTTTGTAGACTACTCAGTGAAAACACTGGATGGTTGGGTAACTGGAAATGAAGTGCATGACTATGTTGGGCTTTATAATTTGTTTATGAAAGAACACATTTTAAGTAACTGCTTCAATGAAAAGTTGCATCAGTATCTGGTAGACCTAGGTCCAATTTCTCCCCAAGAATTGGGAAAGAAGGCAGACCACTGGGTCCAGACTAGGGTAACCAAAACTTCCACTGGGGGTGACCAAAAGAAAGGGGTTACAAAACCTCCTCAGGAGAAAGTGGGTGACACTAGAAACAAAGAAAAGGAGTCCTCTGTAGGCCCCCAAAAACCAGACCAGGTGGGTGGGTCCCGAGACACAACCCAAAACAAAGGTGGGTACCAGGGTAAGAACTGGGATGCCACTAAGGCATGGTGCCATAACTGTAGACAGACAGGGCACCACACCAAGGACACTTCTTGTCCCAAAAACAAACCCCCTAGCAAAATCCCAGGGGTGACCAGTGTAGCCATTGGGGATGACTCCTCAGATGAGGAGGTCTTCATAGCCTTCAACTGGAAAAAGGGCCCAACAGGTGAGTTGGAGATTCCAGAGGGAAGTAGACACTTCCACCACCTACTGGTGAATGGAATCCCAGCCACTGCCCTGAGAGACACTTGTGCCAGTCACACTATTGTGCATGACAGGCTGGTGTTCTCAAACCAGTACATCCCAGGTGAGATGGCCAGAGTAAGAGTTAGCCCAGACAGGGTCACTGATAGGCCTGTGGCTTTTGTGCCCATAGAAGTGGGTGGGACTTTTAGCTGGAGAAGGGTGGTAGTCAGTACAGACCTCCCCCTTGATTGTCTCCTTGGAAATGACTACCCAAAGGTTAGTCAGAGCCCAAGAGAGGAACTGGTCCAGTGCCAGTCCTCTCCCAAGGATTCTGGAGTTCCTGCCTCTGCAGTAAATGCAAGTAGGCCCCAGAAGAAAAAGAAAAGGAAACCGAGTAGGAAAGGTGGACAACCTTTAGCCAAGGTTACAGCAAGCCAAGGAGATTCTGCTCCAGTAGGGGAGAACTCCAAAAATGGCCCTGATAAAGTCCAACCTGACCCACAAGAAGTCCTGGCTAGTCAGGCAACTGTTAAACCTGAGTGGGTGGCTCCTCAGCTAACAGAAGAAAGAGTGGAAGAAGGGTGTTTACTACAAGATGTGGTAACCCCCCACTCTAATACAGCAGACAGGCACCCTGAACCCAAAGAAGCCTGTAACTTAGCCCCTTCCCTTGTAGGTGAAGAGCTAAAGGTGTGGTTCTGGGCACTGACAGCTGTCAGTGGCCTCTGCTGGGTGTTAGCCTTTATGGCTGCACTATCCTTGGCATGGTGGTCTGACCCCATGCCAAATAGCAAGTTAGGCCCCCTGACCCTGTTGGTCATGGTGGGGTTACTCCAGCTCTGGGTAACCTCTTTGGGTAAGCTAGGGGTGACCCTGGCTAAGATAAGATTAGCAGAGGTGGATACCTCTAACCCCAAAATAGAGAGAATGGGTGGAGACATAAAAAGCACAGACAAGAGGCAGTTCAGATTAGGTCCTATCACTGTGGAAGTGGGTCAGTTCCCCAGAGGGAATGACCTGGACAGGAGGATGTAAGGCAGAGTAGGCCCTGCAACAAACCAGCCTATTTCCTCTACTCTTCCTCGCCTGACAGACTAGGAAGACTCTCCCAGCTTTGGCTGAGTCTCCTGGCCTGTGGGCTGGGGGGGGCTTGTGTAAAGAAATGGCTCCCTGTTGCAGTTACCCCCCACTTTTTGCCTGATACTGATGCTGACTTGACTGAGAAGTGTGCTGGGACCCTGCTAACCAGGCCCCAGCACCAGTGTTCTTTCACCTAAAATGTACCATTGTCTCCACAATTGGCACACCCTGGCATCCAGGTAAGTCCCTTGTAACTGGTACCCCTGGTACCAAGGGCCCTGATGCCAGGGAAGGTCTCTAAGGGCTGCAGCATATCTTATGCCACCCTGGGGACCCCTCACTCAGCACAGACACACTGCTTGCCAGCTTGTGTGTGCTGATGAGAACAAAACGAGTAAGTCGACATGGCACTCCCCTCAGGGTGCCATGCCAACCTCACACTGCCTATGCAGTATAGATAAGTCACCCCTCTAGTAGGCCTTACAGCCCTAAGGCAGGGTGCACTATACCATAGGTGAGGGCACCAGTGCATGAGCACTATGCCCCTACAGTGTCTAAGCAAAACCTTAGACATTGTAAGTGCAGGGTAGCCATAAGAGTATATGGTCTGGGAGTCTGTCAAAAACGAACTCCACAGCTCCATAATGGCTACACTGAATACTGAGAAGTTTGGTATCAAACTTCTCAGAATAATAAACCCACACTGATGCCAGTGGTGGATTTATTAAAAAATGCACACAGAGGGCATCTTAGAGATACCCCCTGTATTTTACCCAATTGATCTGTGTAGGCTGACTGGTTCCAGCAGCCTGCCACACTAGAGACATGTTGCTGGCCCCATGGGGAGAGTGCCTTTGTCACTCTGAGGCCAGTAACAAAGCCTGCACTGGGTGGAGATGCTAACACCTCCCCCAGTCAGGAGCTGTAACACCTGGCGGTGAGCCTCAAAGGCTCACGCCTTTGTTCCAGCACCGCAGGACACTCCAGCTAGTGGAGTTGCCCGCCCCCTCCGGCCACGGCCCCCACTTTTGGCGGCAAGGCCGGAGGAAATAATGAGAATAACAAGGAGGAGTCACTGGCCAGTCAGGACAGCCCCTAAGGTGTCTTGAGCTGAAGTGACTCTAACTTTTAGAAATCCTCCATCTTGCAGATGGAGGATTCCCCAATAGGATTAGGGATGTGACCCCCTCCCCTTGGGAGGAGGCACAAAGAGGGTGTACCCACCCTCAGGGCTAGTAGCCATTGGCTACTAACCCCCCAGACCTAAACACGCCCTTAAATTTAGTATTTAAGGGCTCCCCTGAACCTAAGAATTTAGATTCCTGCAACTTACCGAAGAAGAAGACTACTGAGCTGAAAACCCCTGCAGAAGAAGAAAGAAGACACCAACTGCTTTGGCCCCAGTCCTACCGGCCTGTCTCCTGCCTTCTAAAGAACCCTGCTCCAGCGACGCTTTCTCCAGGACCAGCGACCTCTGAATCCTCAGAGGACTGCCCTACTTCCAAGAGACCAAGAAACTCCCGAGGACAGCGGCACTGCTCCAAAAGAACTGCAACTTTGTTTCAAGTGGCAGATTTAAAGACCCCTGCAACTCCCCGCAAGAAGCGTGAGACTTGCAACACTGCACCCGGCGACCCCGACTCGACTGGTGGAGAACCAACACTTCTGGGAGGACCCTCCGGCGACTCCGAGTCCGTGAGTAACCAAAGTTGTCCCCCCTGAGCCCCCACAGCGACGCCTGCAGAGGGAATCCCGAGGCTCCCCCTGACCGCGACTGCCTGAACTCCATTTCCCGACGGCTGGAAAAGACCCTGCACCCGCAGCCCCCAGCACCTAAAGGAACGGAACCCCTGTGACGGAGTGACCCCCAGGAGGCACTCTCCCTTGCCCAGGTGGTGGCTACCCCGAGGAGCCCCCCCCTTGCCTGCCTGCGACGCTGAAGAGATCCCTTGATCTCTCATTGATTTACATTGCAAACCCGACGCTTGTTTCTACACTGCACCCAGCCGCCCCAGTGCCGCTGAGGGTGTACTTTTTGTGTGAACTCGTGTCCCCCCCCGGTGCCCTACAAAACCCCCCTGGTCTGCCCTCCGAAGACGCGGGTACCTACCTGCAGGCAGACCGGAACCGGGGCACCCCCTTCTCTCCATTGCAGCCTATGCGTTTTGGGCACCTCTTTGACCTCTGCACCTGACCGGCCCTGAGCTGCTGGTGTGGTAACTTTGGGGTTGCTCCGAACCCCCAACGGTGGGCTACCTTGGACCAAAAACTGAAACCTGTAAGTGACTTACTTACCTGTGAAAACTAACAAAAACTTACCTCCCCCAGGAACTGTGAAAATTGCACTGTGTCCACTTTTAAAACAGCTTATTGTGTTTTATGTCAAAAGTATACATGCTAATGTAATGATTCAAAGTTCCTAAAGTACTTACCTGCAATACCTTTCAAATGAGATATTACATGTAGAATTTGAACATGTGGTTCTTAAAATAAACTAAGAAAAGATATTTTTTTATAACAAAACCTATTGGCTGGATTTGTCTCTGAGTGTGTGTTCCTCATTTATTGCCTGTGTGTATGTACAACAAATGCTTAACACTACTCCTTTGATAAGCCTACTGCTCGACCACACTACCACAAAATAGAGCATTAGTATTATCTCTTTTTGCCACTATCTTACCTCTAAGGGGAACCCTTGGACTCTGTGCATACTATTCCTTACTTTGAAATAGTGCATACAGAGCCAACTTCCTACACGCCTTTTTTTATTTTCTTCTAAAACTTTATACCCCACTTCATGATGAATTTATTTATAGATGGATGTTTTTACCTGACCCTTCTCAAAACTTGCACCAGCACTAAACTAGGGAAAGCCATTTTCGTATAGCTGGCCTATAAAATACCCTCTTCCATCTTAAACTGCGAAGGCAATATAGGCAAGTCTAAAATGACCTCTGAAGACACCCGAATGGATTTTGAAATGTGCTGCTCGGATCGTTTGAGAATCTACATGACCGACACGGGAAATGTCCTACAACCACGGATAAATTCCAAAGAGTAGCTGAGTGAATTTGCATTTTATACCGAAAATTAAAAGGGACAACCTTGCAACAAAGCTGTCCAAAAGCCGAATTTAAGATCCGCACAGAAGTGTTCAAGGCAAGTTGCCTTTTGACCTTTCGGCCTCTTGGCCTTCCGGCCTTACAGCTCTACAGCAACATACTTAGTGCACAGCACGTGTGTTGTAGTACACAGGCAGGAGATTTGTAATTGTGGGGGACTTGGTCAATGAATATGGAGTGATAGTCCATTGCTTCTCCTCCACCTCGCTCTTCGCTGCCCCTTGTTTCCCAGGGGTTTGGCTTCGAGGGAGGTTTAGCCAGCCATTAGGTGCAGAACAAACGAGCAATCTTCTTAATCCTGCCCACCATATCTTCCACACCTTTCCCTCGGGAGGGTTGTATTTATGAAAGAATTTGCCAATGAATACAGAGTGGTAGGGCAACTCTCCACTCCTTACCTCATGGTTTGCCACTCCTTTCCGACGGTTGGGCTCCTCTGAGAGAGGTTTTTGCCTGCCACAAGGTGCAGAACAAATGATTAAAGTGCAACCGTACTGATGCTGCAACCACGTCTTTTTGTCTCTGTTATTAGGGGGTCTGGTTTGGGCCACTTGAATTTAGATGCTTCTTGCCCTCATAAATAATAATAATATTTTTGCTGGTTTATTGTCTCGAGTTGAGAGGATGTGCCAATGCTGGTTTATTGATTGTTTTATTCTATTGGACAGTGCGAAGAGGTTTGGAACAAGTGGCATTCTTGTTTGATTGCCCATGCCGTGTGCCCAATTGTGCATCTTTATTATTGTGGGGTTGCTTATTTGGTGCCTGCTCCAGTTTTGTATGTCTTATTTTTTTGCGAAGTGATTTTGCTAGTCCATTAAACGTTCTGAGGACTTGGCAGTTCCTTATAAGTCTCAGGAATTAGCATACTGGCACATTCTCGCCACCCTTCTTGTCATTAATTTATGGTCACCCATTTCTTGTGTGAAGTATGTCTGTTTTTTTTCCCCTGGTGCACCTTTGTGAAGGACTAGGTTGCAAATTTTACAAAGTGTACTGCTTGTATGGTACACACCCACTGGCCCAACTATTCTGATAGGTAAAATCTTTTCATGCCAAGATAAAGTTCTCAATTCAGTAAACGTTTCCTCGACCTTATGGCTCTGCACAGTTTATAATTTTCACAATAATATGAACTCTATATACGCTAATGTGGTTCTAGGGTTATTTATGTAATGCAAAACCTACCTGCAAAGCAACAATATGCTGGGGAAATAATAGTGCTTAGGGAACAATACATTAATTTAAAAGAGCCAGCAAGCTGGGAGTTCTAATGTTATGTCGGTAGTTCTCTTAAGTGTTAGTTTATTTCTGAATTGCAAGTAGGATAGAGCCATCCTGGCAGCAGACGGAATGACTTCGGTTTTATCCCTTCTTGCACATTTTTATCTCCAATTTCTCAATTATTTGTCTGCTGTTGGGTTCTGTCCACCGGAAGTGGTTGAATTCTTGGAAAATACGATCTGGTGTCTTGATCACAGCCTTGTAGGTGATGCAAATGAGCTTGAAGATAAGGAACTAAAAAAGAAGCCTGTGCAGTTCTGTCTCAGTTGAGCTGATGCGGTTGAACTTCTTCACAACCTCCATATGCTGCCCTAGGCAGTATGCCTGTGGCGGGAAAAAGTGTTGCTTGGTGTGCCATTCAGTGTAGTGTTATTTCTATCCAAGTGGGAGATGCAGGATTGTACTGTATTTTTCAAGTGTTAACTTTGTTCAGGACACTTAGCTCGTACCATGCTGTCCAATAGGTTTTGCAGAGGACGAGGAGAGGATGGGAACCCTGTGATAAGTACTCTCTAGGGGACTGGAAGTTTCTGGACATTGCAGTTTCATCTGCATGAATTGGTGACACTTTAAGAGGGATAAGGAGAGCCGTTGCAGGGTTAGAGAAACCCATGCATGTTTCCAGGGTGTGGATCAGTCAGTATTGAAGGCTGCAGCAAAGAGGTTGAGCAGGATCAGGGGGTGGTAAGGTTGCTCCTTTGATGAAGAGAGTGCCGTTCAGTGCTTGAAGACTATATTGGTATTCTTTTAAAAGGTTGTTTGTGTGGATCTTCTTTTTTTTTGCTGAGTGATGACTGTTTTTGTTATCTTATCTAAGAATTGTATGTGGGTACTTTGGTGTAAATTGGCAAGATCATCTGGGTCCTTGGTTAGTTTCATCAGCAGAACTATGTATCCTGTTTTGAGGAAGTCTGTGAAGATACCTTATATGGAGGCATTTACTGTGTTGTGGCGTGATCTGATGGTATCTCCTTAGAGAGACTTGCAGATGGTGAAAGGTAATATGCAATTTTTAAATAAGGTGGCCTCACGAGAATTCAGGATGTTGAGAAGTTCTGCATGTCAGAACATGCAGTGGGGAGAAGTGATTTATGACTGTGTATTTGATGACTGTTAACAAGAGCTGCAGGTCTTGTAGTTGATTATTGTAGTGTGCGACAGCCTAAAAAAGTGCTTTGTTTCTGTTAGTTGCGTTGTTAATGGTCGAATTACAGAATGTAAATTCAGTTGAGCTTATGACTGATCGAAGTGCAAAGTATTTTTTGTTCAGTGAGGTCACTTGTGAGTTAAGTCCATCTCCATTTCTTTTTAAGTCTCTTCGGGGCACGCCTTTTCTGGTAGAGTTTGTGCAGGAGGTTTGGTTTCGAAGGAATTGGTTTTTTAATCTAGCGTGGAATGCTACATAGTTTGTCATGTTTGAATTGTACTATTTCAAAGAGCCTCTTAACATCTGATGTAGCGTGCCAGAAGTTGGGCAGGTTGACAAGTTATTCTTTCAGGGTGTCCTTGGGGAGGTCGTTTGAGAAATGTTTTTTAATCAATGCAAAGATTTGTTGAGGGTTGTGGTAAAGTGGATGGTGAAGTGCTCTGTCCTGTCATGAGGTAGTGGTACCATGCAGTGGTTTGTGGGAGAGACTGACTGCACAAGGCAGATAATGTTGCCTTGGTGATGATGTGCTTGATTTCTAGAATATTGAAGGGTGTATAGAGGTACTATTTTCATGGACTTTGTGATAGTGTTGCTAGTTATGTTGAAGACTGAGTAATGTAGGATGTCTTCATTGAAGTAAATTGATGTTACCTGAGTTTTCATTTGGTGAATCTTGGGAATGTAGGTCGGTTGGGAGTAGCCTGGAAAAAGTGACTTTGATGTTGCTGCGTCACTGGATGCGCAAGGCCAAAAAGAAGTGAGGATGACTAAAAGTTCTGTCCTGATTCTTTAGTAGTCTGTGTTGGATGCTGTCGCTAATCGGAATGTCTAAGATGTGTGTAGAGGTAGGAGTGTATCCTTTTTCTATGAAGAAGAGTGCATCTCCGTTGTGATGAGTGAAAATACCAAATGTGTCAGCTGCATTTCTCATTGCAGTGTGTGTTAATGAGCATAAGCTGGAATGCTTGTGCTGCGGGTGATGTATATGGTCTAACGAGTGGTATGTGGATACGTTTGTTGGAGGTATGTGCAGGAATTGTCCATGTTTGGGTGGTCTGGATATGATCGTGGCTATGTGAAATGTTATACTATGATGATGGCATACGATTTACTGGAGGGTAGATGTTCTGGCAGTCATGAATCGCCCTTGTCCTCAACACCTTTAGTCTAACACAGTTAGGTGCGAGGCACCCTGAGAAAGAGTGAGAGGTGGAGGTGGTTTTCCAAGGCATTAATGGCATGGGGCCTCACGATTGGCTGGGTTGTGTTGGTCTCTGCTTCTGGTCATGATGCAAGTCTTTTGGAGCACTACTATTCAGGAGAAGCATCTTTTTTGACATTTTGGTTATCTCTTAAAGTAATTTTACCCATGCTGCTGCAGAACAAACCTTCATATTTAGTGTCTGCAGCTTCGTAAGGCATCTAATAGATGCCCAATGTATGTTTCCCATTTCAGACATAACTAGTTCTTTTAAACTGTGGTGTAAGAAAAGAGACTTATTGCAATAAAATATGATAACCATTGTTAATCGTGTCCCTCAGCCTTCAGACACTGCAAAAAAACTACATGAAACCGCAACCAAATTGCAAAAAAACAGAATAATCCCAAAATGAAACTTGGTTACATTTCGTACCACTACGTACCTACTCACAAGACAGTGAAATGCTGTAAAAGGTAAAACCACTACGGTTTTAAATGCCTGCTAATCCGTGACACCAGGCCAGTTTATTACAGCTGCAGCTACTATGGACCACCCTAGCTGTCGACACTTGTAAAAGACACGGGTTGTTGCCGATAGTGTAGTAAAACTAAAAGCTAATTATAGAAGAGTGCCTGTGGGCTATTTTCTGCTGGTCTGCTGCCACCCTTCTACAGTCAGTGCTAGATATGTGCCTACAAAATGAAATAGGAAGTTGTGTAATATTTCAATTGATGGATGCACGGTGTCAAAATATTTGAATTCAAATATTGTTTATTCTTCCTCTGTAGGGATTTCAAGTTTGTCATCTTTGCTTTTCTGCCAAAACAGGGGCTTCAAATAACTAATTTGTAGATCTCAAACTGAAAGATGAATTTTATGAACACATTCACAGCAGCCTTACTCCTTATTAAGGTATATCACTCCACACCACATTTTAAGGCCAAGGAACTATTTAAAAGAACTTCTGATCCCCAGGCTGATAATTTACTTCTAAAACTGCATGGTTTGAGAACTCAAGTTTTTTTTTCTTCTAGACACTGTCCACAATAATTTAATATTATAATTATCGAACTGGATCCAAGTGCTTTAGAATGCACTGAGGATTGTTATGAAGCAAAGATTTATCCATTCAGCATACTGTTACAAACTAAAAAATACTTCCTTCTACTAGAATTCACAAACGTATTTCTGACCTTTATAAATGAATTTGCTGGTATGGATAAGACCCCTTCCAAACCTAATATGGGTGGAAAGTTACTGCATCCAAGACCTTAATTAACTTCCGATTCGTAATGGGATGGAGAGTGGATCATCCCCACAGTTGGGGAAGGTATACGGAAGGGACTTACTCTGTGTGGGTGGAGTGGGGCAGGGGAAATGTGCATTAGCACGTTAGGCTCAATTTCACTGTTTAAAAATCTGTGATATGTAGATGTCTGCACAAAGCTAATATGCACTCATGAGATATGTCACATGACATTTTCAGTACTATGCCTGAAAACTGCGACTTGTGCTACTTCATACTACCTGAAAAGTTTGTGATTTTGAAAATAAAAAGTTAAAAAACATTCAGACAGGGTTGTACATTTCTGCCTTTACTTTTACGTTTTTGGCCTTGAATCGGGGCCCTAGATTATATTTCATTAATCTTGGACAGAGGGAAGAGGCCACTGAAATCTATGACTCATAAAATAATAATCCTTAATTCTCACATGGCTTTGGACACATCAAAGATTTACAATTGTAAGAACCACGAATTGAGTGTTGACTGTTCTTCTTCAGTTGCAAGTGTTGATCAACCTAGATGGCTTCATCCCCCATTAACAGACATTACAAAATCCCTTGGATTCAACCTCAACACAAACCTTCCATTCCAAAAACATGTTGCTAGAAAAACAAAAACAGCATCTTATAAGCTGCCCTTCCTAGGAAAAGTGAAACCTTTCCTTTCAGAAGCTGATTTCAGAAGTCCTCTCCCACCCAAATCGAGGCATCCCTCTACTCAATAGATCTTAAACCTCTCCTGTATAGTGTAGCACATTTTATTAGAAGTGTGAAATGTTACCATCTTATTCAAATGCTGAAGAAATTACATTGGCTCTTTCTCTGGCTCTATGTCACCTTTAGGAGCAGATTTATAACTTAAAAGGCATTACAAACAAAACAGGTATACAAATAAAGAGGGAGATTTAATAAACCAGATAAAACTTTACACAATAAATATCTGGATATTATTACTGAGAGGAATTTCCATCACCTGCATGGATTTTAAAGATATTGGAAAGACTGCTTCACCCACAACTTACTATGGCATGCGTCATCTTAGGCGAACTGCTCACACTAATGTAGGTAAATATATGTTGGTGGATGTGAGCAACTCTGGGATGTCTTAGATACGTTGGTGCTGAATTGTTGCAGGGATGTAGATGTATCTTAAAATAATGTTAAATACACCCAGGGAATTTCCTTTACTTATTGGGTACCTTGGATATGATTAAACACACTGTCTGGATACTGGTTGAGTAGCAGTGATTAATCATTCCTTAAAGTTATGCCAACATGTTTCATCTTCATTTATATCTCACATGGGTCTCTGGCCTTTGTCAGGGCTCCTGCAATTCCTCTCTACACTTGTGTCATGCACTGACATGAGACATAATGCTCTCATACCACTTTCTCCTGTCCTGGAAGGCACCTGAAAGAAGTTTGCGTTACAGACAAAAATGAATCGTCCTATGGTAATTTGTCCAAAAGAATTGGTGCAAATCTCCCCTAACTCGTAGACACTGCTTATCTCAAGGCACTAAAACTATGTTATAATGAGTTGTGAGCTATATTGCACTGCATGGATCACTTCATTCGTGAACATGCATGTGTAGTCACACTCAAACCTTCATTTAAACCTAAGCTAACTTTTGTGTGGGTTCAAGTTTGCTGATCCCCTGGGGCCAAAGTCTCCAAGAAATGTTTTGCATCACTGCAGTGGTACCGTGAAGGAAAACAAAGTGGACTTCCCTTTTTTCAATTAAAATAAGTAAATAAATAAATAAAAAGCTCCCTATTGTTCACCAGGGCCCTGAGGAGATGGTGTATTATTTTGAGAAGGAGCCATGCATGGGACAGCCGCCCGAAGTGTCATGGGGGTATGGGAGGGGGGCACCTCACCAGGGTCCACCCCTTCAATAAAGGGGTTCTGGGATCCCATCCCCTTGACCCTAAGATCCAATGAAATAAGTTTGGAGATAGTCGACCATAGTGCCTCCTCCCGAACGTGACCTCTGCTCCAGGGCCTCAATCTCCCTGGGGGTTGCTGCATGAGGGAAAGGATCCCAGCAACCCATCTTCAGGACCCCGAATCACATAGATGTGGAGGGGTGTTGATGTGCACCCCCTTTCTGTGTTGTGTCCTCCTGCTCACCGTCACAGGGGGAGAAGCGGCACGCAACACATGCAGTCAGGCAGAAAGCAGGAGGGCGGAAGCTCCCAGTCCAACACAGACTGTTCTAAGTAAGTGGGGAGGTGCACACATGAACTCCAAGGCACCCGAAAAAACAAAAGAAAAACCCCAGCAAACATGGCAGCATGAATGTGGGGCTCCCTGTCTTGCCAAAAAAATAATCGAAAGCTCTGTGTTCCCAGGTGGGAATTGGGCACCTAGAATAATATTTAAAAAAAAAACAGAAATATGTTGTGGCTTTGCCGCTTTAATGTTGAACTGACCAGACAAAACTGCTCATTATATATTCACTGCTCCCTCCTAGGAGCACTCCATAATGCCCTGCATGGTCTTTAAAAATATATATTGTAGATTTCGTTGTGCCTCATAGAAAGATGGAGCACCCCAAACAAATTAAAAAAAGAAAGGTGCTGTTGGGGGCTGCAAGGATCACAGTAGGCCTCGGGAATGTTTTTTTTTAAAAACTGTGTGTTTCCTTGGTCATTAAATGCATAACCCCCAGAGAGTTTACCAACACTTTTAAAGCACTGCCAGCTGGAGCTGTGTGCTCTTCACAAACAAACTATACCACAATATGCTCAGTGCTGCAGCACTTCTGCTCTACTTGAACCCAATTTTACAGACATACTGATGGTGCTATAGTACATACACTTCAATGCATCACTTCACTAAACATACCACCAAACTAAATGTAATTATATTTTTTGTAATAATTCTACAGTAGCAACAAATTTTGACATTCACTTAGCAACGTTATCACAGGGTGCAGACAGTTTTCTATATTGAGAAGGTGATGGAATTGGAAGGATGATGTATGTGGAACAGAAACCTGACAATACCTACTGATATGTAAATGTGTTCAGACTTGGATCTTGTAAGAGTAGTTGAACAATAAGAGTAGAGCGAGAATGCAGCCCAATAGGCAAAGATCTCCAGTGTAGTGAATCTAGTAGTGAAAGGAAAGATATATCAATGGTGCACACACACCAGCCAGTCTTTTTGCGGCTGAACATAATTTGCAAGTTATAGTGCAATTTTACAATGACACATGCTCCCTGATTTCACCCAGTGAGTTAATTATTGTGTGGAGTAGTTCTCCAAAGATCACTTCACTTGTCAATGATTGTTTCTAAACCATTTGATAGTCTAAAAAACACTGTTTCTTCCAATGTCATTTTTTATAGGACTTTTGATTTGTAGCCCATAGCATTCCCTTCTCAAAGCGATTAATAAGCCTGCCTTTGTTGACTGCTTGCACCTGATAAGATCCCTTAATTTTGTGGTCGTTCTTATATAGTGACGGCTTTGTTGATCATAGATTTTGTTTGATCCTTGTACCTTGTTCACCTTTGATTATGAACCCCCGAAAATACCAGTTTCCATAAGTTAGACTTCCAAAGTTGATATGACTGTGTACTCGCTTTGCATTTTAAAATTCCAGTGCTTTTCTCCACCCTAAAGCGAATATTGGTCCCCATTTACACAAACGTGCCTCATTCTCTGCAAATGTCGGTAGTTCACAATCACTTAAGTTCTTTAATAAAATTGCCACAGAAATCAGGAGCCCATCTAGAGGAAAACCAGTAGCACATTTTATACAGTTTATTTTTCTAATCTTTTCAAAGTAAAAGCAGGAAATAGTTGTCTTTAATCACTCCCCTAATCTCAGAGTATTGCTGCAACCGAGAAAGCTGGCCCACTAACATACAACCCAATTGTTGTAAAAAAAGCTGGACCACCCAGATCAGTTAGGATGCTGGATCAAAGACTTTAGACCTGGGAGAGGTGATCTCTTAAGGAGATCGCTTTTATGACTGTTTCACTTTGTAGGTGTGTTTTACTAATTACAAAAAAATCTTAATTTAAACCTGGTTTAGTTAGCATGACTAGGCCTTAGTCAGCCTGCATTGACATCTATTCATATTTACTGAAAGAAATATGTACTTCTGTTTTGCGTGAACAAGCCTTTACACATGCATGTCTCTGTGCTTTTTCAGTTCAGAAAGATCAGTGAAATAGAAGCTTATTCCATGGTCTTTGTATTAATAAATTGTATTTAGAGAGAGAGACATGCTCCGAATGTTCCCATCTTTGTAATTTTCAAGGTCCTTTCTCAAGTTTTTCCAGAGGCCATTCATTAGCTAAACTGATGATAAACATCGCCATTTACTTCATTTCGTATGCACACCTAAGACATTAAAATGCATTTAAGTAGGTGTTTCTAGATATGTTATTGAATGTATTTTATTTATTTGAATGCTTACTAGAATGATACATTGCTAGTTCAACCCTCTCACATCATAGCTTACTACTGAATGTATAAAGCTTTCCTTTCTAAATCCCTTTGAGATGTTTTTGGGTTATGTGCCATTTCTCTCCTTGCCTTTTAACTGAGCAGTCAGTCTGTTTATTTGCTTAATAATATTTGGTTCTGGATGTTGGCTTGATTGACATTATTTTAGTCTTCTTGTTGATTAGGACTACTTTGCCTTCTGCACTGAACTTACTTTTGAAAACACGCCTAAGGTTTTATCTGGAATCCTGTCTCGCAAATGCTATTTGATTTGGCTTTGGACTAAGGGCCTGATTATGATCTTAGTGGAAGACATACTCTATCACGAATGTGACAGATATCCTGTTCGCCGTATTACAAGTTCATTTATATCCTATGGAACTTGTAAAATGGCGGGTACGATATCTGTAACGTTTGTGATGGAGTATCCCATCTGCCAAGATCGTAATCAGGCCTTAAGTCTTTGGAAGACTCTATCCTACTTCCTGACCCTCCTACTGATTTAACTGGATTGTCAACAACTATTAGCCTTATTTTGCTCTTTAAAATTGAGATTTAGTCGCTGAGAGGGAGACAGATGCCTCTAGCACTTAACGCAGCCCTACAACTGATCCTAACCATGTGGGGCACGGATAGTCCCGACGTGTAACGCGTGGCTGCAGAAACTCTGGTTTGTTCTTGCCATGGAGAAACTCACATTGGCCTCGCAGCAGCGGACAGGGGAGTTAAGTGAATTATGGAAGCCATTTCTGCAGATTTTATTGGCAGAATTCACTGAGTTGACATACCCAGCTTACTTGAGAGTCCTGAGGCTGATTTGAACCATGACTGGAATGCTTGATTTAGAAGCGTCTGAGGGTGGTGTTGCAGTGGGAGAGGGGTTGGACTGATGGCAAGACAGGAAGATTATATGGCTGAGATGGGGGAGCATTGGTAATGTGTTTCGTTTTATGTGTATGTTTGATTGGTTTTCTAGGCGGTACTCGCAGTTTTAAAGATATTAGATGTGCTCCGTGTGCTAATTCTATCAACAAAAGGTGGTTTGTTTTGAGGCATCTTTTGGCCAAATTTAGAGTTGGCCTAGAAGATTCTGGACAGTGGGCTCGAAGCTTCTGATGCGCTGATATTGATCATAAATAGCACTGTGATGTACTGAACTTGCATTTCATTTTTTGTATGTATAGGTTTTTGTGTTTACAAAATAATAAACAGATTTGATCCATAAAATTGAGATTTACGCTGATAAATTTGTGAAATCTAGAGGCAAGGACCTGGCTGGATCCAAACTGGCATGACGTGACGAGCAAAATAATGATGGATTAATCCCAGATGTGTGACTGGGGGTGAGTGTTTGAAAAGTTTCAACACTGGATCTTATCATTTTATTTTGTGATGTTGCTATATGTGCCCTAAGTGGCAAGGGTAAGCCCAGATGTGGGTCCCCTGCTTGCTGTGCCACTGGATTAAAGCTAGCCTGGCTGATGAGGGGTGATACCCCGAAACCGGTCCCAAGATGCTTGTTTACAGTCTAGGGAGGACCTGGCTTGGCAATTCGGGCTGGACTGTTCTCACTGGGAGCAAGATCAAGACTGATTTGCATATGGCTGGGTCTAAACTGGGGTGACATGGCGAGCAAAATAACGATGGATTAAGCCTAGATCTGTGACTGGAGGTGAGTGTTTGAAAATGTCAACACTCCGTCCATCGTTTTATTTTGTGATGTTGTAATTTGCGAAATCACCTGTATCAAACATTGTCTCATACTTCTACACATGTAGTCCAGTGGTTCCCAATCTTTTGACTTCTGTGGACCCCTACTTTATGATTACTGGAACCCGGGGACCCCCACTGACTCGTTCTTGGAGTCCGGGGACCCCCCACTAAGTCATTACTGAAAGCTGAGGACCTAATCTTTTAATATTTTTTAATTATCTAAGCAGTCGCGGACCCCCGGAGGAGGCTTCGCGGACCCCCAGGGGTCCCTGGACCACAGGTTGGGAACCACTGATGTAGTCTATTTCTCTGTCTAAAAGGCCTTTCCCTAAGTGAATAAATAAAATGATAGCATTAGAACTAATTTAAGATGAGGTTCACGTGCAAGGTGTGTTATTGGGTCCTTAAATGGTGCTGGATGTCTCTGCAGCACACTCATTTCAAGGGATATTCCCAATCCAATTTGGATGCCAATTTTCTAGATGTTTATTGGGACAAGGGTACTGATCACAGTCAACAGAGTTCATAATTAGGTTATTTGTCTAATGCAATTCAGGTTTTGGATGTTTTGGAAAGTGAAAAGGAAATCAGTAGGCACATGAGTATAAGTAAATTTCGAGGCTGGATGCACTGAGCCACAGCTCCCAAAGCAAGCTATCCACAAACATAGGTGGACCAAATGCCCTATAAGCACCATATATTAACCATGCACAAGTTTGCCAGTGAACGTAATAAAATAAAGGTGAGCTAAGAAAAACAAAGAATGGACTCGCAGTGGTGGTCTTACTGCAGTGGACCTGGCAGTAAAGACCACTGCATTACCAGTCTGGCAGTTTGGCCGAAGCCAAACCGCCACAATGCTGCCAGTGCCACCAGGGCAGTCGGACCACTGGGCCGGAGTTGTGCGCCTCTGGCCCAGCAGCAGCCGTAAGACCACCAGCGGTATTACGACTCGGCAAACCGCCAGGCTTTCCGTGGCAGTCACCCTGCCATGAAAACCCTGGGGGTAACGCACCCGGTGATAAGAATCCCCATTCCTATCGCAGGCATACACTCCCCCACACACCTGCAAGCGCCCCCCTCCACCCATCCACACACTTGCAGACACACACTCCCACCCATCCACACACTTGCAGACACACACTCCCACCCATCCACACACTTGCACACACCCCACCGATCTACACACTTGCAGACACACCCCACATTTGCAGACACACATCCCTACACTTGAAGACATTCACCCCCACTCATCAGCACACTCCCTGACATACAGCCCCACTTGCACGCACCCATACAAACACCCCTACTTGCATGCATCCCAAAACAGACACCTACTCACTCGCACCCTGACATCCCCCTCCCTCTGCTTCCATTCAGACACACACACCCTCCATGCACACGTACATTCACACACACACATGCACTCACGCACACCTATACCGCTACACATACACACACACCACACACATGCACACAACACCTCCCGCCCCCGCCCTTTCGGACGGTCCACCTATTGGTCTGGGTGAGGTGGTCATCCAGGAGGTGATGGGTGTCGGTGTTTACACCACCAGCACCACACCGCTGTGCAGGAACCGCCATGCCATATTAAGTTTGGTACTATGGCGGGCAGAGACCTTTTGGCTGGCGGTGGAACCGCTTCTCACCTGCCGTCTGTCAGGCCGATGGTGTCGGATTTCTGCCCTTAACTGGGTCGAAATCCTGGAGTGAGTCGTGATACAGTAGTCTTTGGGTCGCCAACCCTGGCGGTCTTTTGGCATCCGCGACTTTGGTGGTCTTTACAAAAGACCACTGAAGTCATAATGTGGGCCTTAATCTCCATAAGAACATGTTTTGCATTACACCAGCAGCCAAGCAAGTGGTTCCTCTAGTCCTTTGGAGTTGCTCAGTGGAAGATTTTAGTCCTGTGCACTCTCACAATGAGTGATACTTGTTATTAGGGAACAAGTGGGAGTTGCCTCAGACTATTCTATATCACAGCTTTGTATTAAAAATGGAAATTTGTAATGATGGAAATTTAAGCATTAAGAAGATCACAGGATAATTTCCTATGGTGTCTCCCTCTTGCTTTCTCGAACAAGGATGTAAAGAAAGTTGCACAGAAATATCATTTTGCACCCTTGTAGCATTGTCTGCATGATTTACTTCATAGGAAGAAACTAGTTAATATTGAGTATCCATTAGTTATGTAATTTATTATTGTATAGATTCAGTGACTGAAATTACCTTTATTGGTAAAATTGGCATGGTTGGTTGCACTGTATATAGTACAATGTGTCCTGCTGTTGATAGTTTAGGCTTTTTGTGGGAGCTGCAATTTTAACCATTTGGATGCTGAGGATGTGCTGGAACCGTCCAGCGCAGCAGAGCTTGGGTGCTGATGATGGCTCCAGCACATCCTCACACTGGTGACAGGAAAACCTTCTGGTGTGAGGCTCCAGTTGACTTTGGTTTGCTTGCCTGTTGCACACATTAGGCCCAGACACAAGTGAAATGGCATTTTTATCAGGACAAGTGGATTGTAGGAATTGTGTCAATTCCTGCTGATTTTGGGCGTTTACATCGCAAAAATGCAAGGGAAATATGAATTTTAGGCAAAGTTTGAGCTCTGCTGGGTGCTGTGGGTAAGAAAACTATGTGGGAACCATTGTGGGAACCATTCAAAACATGTCACCCTGGACTCCCCTGGGTGTCTAGTTTTCAGAAGTGTTTGGGTTTGGTAGTTTTCCCTGGATGGCCGTTGATCCCAAGCCCAAAAAAACACCACTACCCCTATTGCCAAATCCGATCATTTTTGTGACAGGAAATGTTGGTGTTTCCAAATTGTATTTTGGGGCCTTCCCTGTTGCAGACACTAGGCCTACCCACAAAAGTGAGGTGCTATTTTTATGGGAAGACTTGGGGGAATTGTAGGTGGTAGGACATGGTGTGGCTCCCTGCAGATTCCATCATTTTCCATCTCAGAAATTTGAGCACTGTGTGTTTTTAGTCAAAGTTTGAGTTTTGCAAGGGCTTCTGGGTAAGAAGACCTGATGAGAGCCAGACACGTCACTCTACCTTGGATTCCCCTATGTGGCTAGTTTTAAAAAAATTACAAGTTTGCTTGGTTTTCCTAGGTGCCTGCTGATCTGGGGCCCAAAATTCACAGCTACCCACATTGGAAAAATGCCCTTGCTGAATTTACGGCTTGGTCTACTTTTCAGAAATCTAAAGCTATAGATCTAAACCTAGTTCTATAAATCAATAGCTTTAATCATAAACTTTGAAGTAGGTTGAAAGCACAAACATTGGGGGGAAAAAACTAGCTAAATCTTTGAAAAATGACAAAACTGTCGTAAAAAAAGAAATATTTTTTGACTTAGCTCCGCATGTTCCTTATAGCCGGGGAAATGGTGACCCGAGCACAGCAAAACTTTTGTTGATTCCATTTGTAGTAAAAAAAGAACCTTTTTTGGCAATTTAAATAGTCCACTCCAGAGAAATCCAAAAACCCTGGGTACCTTTCGATGTCCTAGGATATTGAAAAAAAGAACGCAAATTGTGTGCTCGATATTTTGTGTTTTAAAAAAAATAATAATATACAGGCCTAAGTGTGAACTATCTCAAATAGCCGAAAAGGGCATAACATTCTAGAGGGAAGAGGTCTAGCAGCAAAATGGATAATACTAAACCTCAGAATAACACTAATACAAATAATACATGCATGGGAGCCTGCTATCAATATATAGAATCTGTTCTCTAATCTCCTAATTACAGTCGATTTGTGATGCTTCTGGTCACCTGTAATAAAGAAATAATGTAGCTGCTCAGTTGTAATAACTTATTGGTTGAGTTCTGATGTGACAATGTTTAGTGCCTGAGCCAGCAGCCAAGGTGAAAGGCAGATTGTGGAGACTTATTACACTTGAGGTACAATCATGGAATTCAGAAATGTGCTTTCCTTCTGCTTATAATTTCCTAAAAGGAAAACGTGATCAGTAGAAAGTAGATAATAAACGAGCTGTTAATTTTTCCATGCTTTAGGTCATTACCAAAAAGATAGTCTCTACATGTTTCTACATAATCTAGCCACCTTATTTTACTCTGATTTTACTTTAACTGATTCTACTATCTGTTTGCAAAAAATACTAACTTCATGTCGGTTTGTTTACTTTTACAATACAGATTTGAATGTTATTCTCCATGTCTGCAATTAACACATAACAGTAAGAAAACAAGGATTTAAGTGGTTTGTGGGAAGGGTGGTGGTGAGCCCATGTATTACAAGCAATAAGCTATGCTCTGTAATACAATAAAATGATATTGCACTTCACCTTGAAGTTCCAGGACAATATGAAGGAAGGATGGCTTCAACCTCGTTACTCTATATCACCCACAAAGCTATACATGGAACAGGACCGCTTTTTATCAGAAAGAAAATTACCAAATACATCCAACAAAGAACCCTCTGCTCAAGATTGGCACCCCGCCTTAGAACACCACCATTCAAGAAAAAGACTATAGGTGGTACATCCTTCTCCGTCCAAGCAGCCAAACTATGGAATTCATTACCCCCAACTATAAGAGCCACAGATAACTTTCGTGTCTTCAGAAAACTACTCAAGAGTTGGCTCTTTCCTTCATAACCACCTTTTCCAAACAACTATGAACTGCATATGCCTATGTGGATAAATATTTTTTTTCAGATTATATGTATATTTCTATTTATTTATAGTTTCTTTGGAAAATATGTATTGCTATTATGTCATAACAATAAAATACACACACACACTCTTTAAACCTGTCTGACTAAGTATTTTTTTCCCATGATTCTAATTATGTATTGTATGTGCATATATGTGTGTGTATTCATGTGTGTGTGTGTATATGTATATGTTGTTTCTGTGCTTGGCATGTTCGTGGATCATTGCATGGCTCCTGGGTGGGTTGTTATACTAGATATCTATGAATTCCTGCTCTTATCTTATCACACTTATCTACTCATCACTCTTATGTCATGTCTCTATCAAACTATCCTCCATTCTCACTCTGACTCATCCCAAATCCCTTCTACTACTTTCATCTCCTAAATATCTCTGCCTAAGCTCTTCCCTCCACTTCCACATCTAACTCACCAAACCTCACTCTACCTCTGTGACCTCCCACACAACCCTACTAAATTCTCCTGCATTCATCTCACCCTGCTACTATGCTCTCCCGAACCCTTCCACATACTCTTCCCCCCCCACCCCTCTTTACTCATCCCAAGCCTTTGGGTTGAGTAAATGAAGGATATACTCCCAATTAACACTTCTGGATTTCTTTCCTCCTCCACCCCTCCATTACTCCTGTCAATCTAACTAACAAACTCTCATATCCGCGGCTCAAATTAACTCATAATAATACTAAAACTGTACTCATTATTTAACAATACTAATCCATCACTAATTCTTGTGGGGTTCCGGAGTAGCGTGCTACTCATCGAAAAGCGCTTCGACGCCTCGTCAGGGGTAGTAAGAGCTATATAAATACGATTACAATACAATATGGTTAGACAACTCCTTGGTGACTTGCCGTAGCCTCATAATGTATGGCAGGAGGTAATTTATCCAAATATAAACGAGTGCAAGCATGTGAAGAAAACCTGTTCACACCTCAGAATGAAGAAAACTGAGCCCTGATTAAAGTGCTAGCAAAGCATTGAAATGGCAGAACCTTCCTGATCCAATAGAGATTGTATTTTGATAAACTGTGAAGCAAATGCTAAATTGGTACATTTCAAAAAACAGATTTGAAAACACTTGGAATCAAAGCATAATGCTTTTGGACGCTGTTTGTGCACTGTTGCACTGGAGAACATCTGCTATATTCTATTTGTGTGTCCAGTTTGACAATGCCGAGCTTTAAGAGAGCACTAAATAGAGGACTATTTTAGTCGTTGAATTTTTTTAGTTGTTTGATAGATGTGGAGCCATTAAGCAAACATTGCTTCATTATTTAAATATTTTTCATATTTGGAATTTTAAGCATTCAGATGCTTAGGACAGTAGGATAGCACAGTAATCTAAGCACTTCTGTCTAAATCTGTTGGTGGCCCTAAGAGTATGGTCTTAAATCCCGACATGGTTAGCCCAACCGATCATACTGCTGAGGCGGATAGTTCATTTCCAGTAAGCTGGATAGTAATAACACTTGTCATTAACAGCACTATGAAACAACCATTGCCACCATTAAATTGTACAGAGTTTTCTTACAACATCGCAACTAAATCACTGCTTCTCTGAGGACTAGAATGCACAACAGGAACTGGCAAAGCCAGTCCTTTGGTTATGTGAATGTATTTGTTTTTGCAAATCTTTATTGTTGGGACTTTGTGAATCCCAAAAGAAAAAAGCGTTGGCTAAAAGGGAAATGTATTGGTCTCTAAAAGCAGATATTACAGTAATAGTCCCTGGCACTAAAGGGAACTACTTTCTGTGCAGATGTGCTCCCTGTGAAAAGTCAGAATGTCCTCACTCAGAGTGAAGTGGGCCATCTCACTGCCTCATACTGTATTCTGTAGTGGGTTACGGATAAATGCGAATGATATAGTAACAGACCAGGGGATGAAGAGAGCTGGCTGAAAGCCTCTACGTATTTTCATATAATCTTATTCACAATCAAATGGTCTTGGCTCCACCAGACCTAAAAAAGTAAAATAATCTTCTGCCTCTTTCCAGTCAGCTCAGAATGGTAGTTCGCGCTTGGGCAGCTTTTCTTTTAAATTCCGACAGTCTACTTAATGATTGGGCCGACTCTTAGCTGCTATGTGAAAATCTCTTTATTCAAAATGCCTCTATTTTTTTAGTTTTAACATTACAAAGCACATTTCATGTTTTCTCGTATGTACATTGACTTGTGTCCAATGTATGTTTCAAGACAAAGGCTTGTTTTACCTCGGGCCTGGAGACAACTTAAGTTTTCTCGCCACCCTTATTTAATTTGAATTTTCATAAAAAATACATATGTAGCCATTTTAGTAAAGTAAATGTACAGAACTGATTTAAATTCTATATCATACATTCATGTCACAGTGCAGCAGTGAATGTTTGAGGCAACGCGTGTTCGTATTTAAATTATGATGCATGACATTATAAATATTAAATCGTACTTACATTGGGATAAAAACACAGGCGTGAAGGAATTTGAAGAGTTTTTAACAAGCTTTGTACTCTTATGCCTTTGTGGATCCCAGCACCTTAATAATAATAATGATGATGATACATCAGGTCAAATGCATATAATTGCGATACGTTCACTGTAGCGTGAAATTGGTAATTGATCCAGTATTTCATCCAGGCATTTATATGTCCGTGTGGATGTACTGTTTACTAGTGATCTGAAGACGCCTTGTTACTGTGAATGCTATTAATGAGCTAATAAACAATAAACTAAATACGACTCTTAAAAATGTGAGTAACTTTTTAAATTACATTAACGTATTGTAAATAAGCTGGTACCTTTTCAACAAACTAGAGGGAATTTGAGTTCCTAAACGATGTAAGGGACATATAAAAACAAAGGGAGTAGGCTTGGTTGGTACATTTAAAAATGACTGGTATCCATGAGTAAAATGAATCTTTTGAAAGACACAGAAGGTGATTGAGCACAAGCAATGTTGTAGTCACTTTAAATTGAAAACATATTACAGCGTCTGATAAGAAAGATAACAAGTCCCGTAATACACCTGGTGCTCCCTGTGTATCAGCACCTGGTTATGTTTATTAAAAATAATGTGATGGTGAAAAGATGCAAGTACAAGAAAATACCCCAGTTATTACTGAAAATCAGTACCTCAATTTATTAAATGCTGAAACTGTGAATGATCCCTACCACGCCTTTTCTTCAATCACTTGTTTGACTCCTTCCCCCAACTTTGCACATTTCTTTGATGTCCTTCCACTTTTAAAAACACATTAAAGCTTTCTGTTGGACTTGGCTCTTTCTTCAGAGTCCTCCCCAAACTGTTTGCATTAACCCTCTTGTTTCCTAAACCCGTTTTGTTATCTTTTAGGACTCTGCACACTTTACAGCTGCTAACTAGTGCTCAAGTGATTGTGCTGTCTCATTTAAATATGGTAAAATTAGCTTGCACCCAATTTCTATCTTGAATTTACTTCTACATCCCTAAGTACTACCTATTCCCAGGACCCGTAAGTTAAATGCTACTAATGGGCCTGCAGCATTGATTGTACCACCCCCTTAAGTAGCCTTTTAGACATGTCTCAGGCCTCCCACTTTGACCAAGCAAAATAAATCTATTACCAGGCCTAAACCTTCCTTTTTAATGCAGGTCATCTACTGCATAGGCTTTGAACAGCCCATAAGGCAGGGGACAGTATATTTAAAAAGTTGGACATGTACTTTTAACTTTTATATGTTTTTGGTAGTGAAAAAGGTCTACCTCTCCCATAGAATAAGATTGGGTTCCCTTATTACAGTTAATAAGTGGTAACTTTCTGGTGGGGCGTGGCCAAGTTGGTGACCGTAAGGGCCGCATGGTGCTGAAGCTCCGGCAGCGGAGCCCACGAAAACCAGTCTGATTGTCAGCCACCACGGCCCCTCGGTGTGAGGAATGCGGGGGTGGGGGGCTGACACCTGTTGGGAAGGTGGTGGCCACAATCGACCACATTAAAGAATTCAATTGTGCTGCAACTGCGATGTGACCTACTCCATCTCAGCCAGCGCACCTCAGAGGCCCTGCAGAGACAGGGGCCATAGGCTAGCCTGAGGATTGTTGCTACTAGGGTGGCACGGTGCTACCCAAATACCTTGTGGCTGCTTTCTGTCTCACAACCCCTCAAACCCCCCTTTCCATCCCACCCCCCGTTGAATCCAGAGAAGAGAGCAGGCCGGCGGCAGTGTACCCACTACATGCGTGCAGTCTGGCTAGGCCTACATGCCTCGTGATACAGCCTGGAGCCTTCCAGGCATGGCAGGGCCGAACTCCTGCAGCTGCGGCCGGCTGTACTGAGGAGGAGGGAGGACTTAACACAGCGATCGAAGTTGGAAGGTCTTCTCCCGCTACATATTACATCATCAGTGGCGCTGCCCGCGAAATGCATGCTGCTCGCCAGATCTGCACCTCCCTGACTTACTGCTGCCTGGGAACACTGCTGGAGTGAGTTTGGCCCCCCGCCTTCAAGACCCTTCTGCGCTGGGAGTGCTAAATGCCAGTCCTGCCCCTAAGTAGGAGCGGATAATGGACTGTCAACCCCAGCCTTATAGTTCAACAGATGATTGGGAACAGATGATAGAGGCCAGAGACCACTGTTACAACTTGCACATATCCTGCATCGCAAAAACGACTAACACTGGTCCTATGGACCTTTTTGTAGAGGGCCTCCTTGCGGAGCTGGTGGAGCTTCAGAACTTTACATCTACTTTCATGGTGGAGAGGGCGCACCCCCCTTGTTCCGTGACCTGCACTGGGTGCCCCTGCTTGCCTCATCGTGAGGCTACTTAACTATATAGACTGTGACATGGTGCTCAGACTTGCCAGGGAACAGGGTCCACTTCGCTACCAGGGAGCAGTAGTGTCACTGTTCCCAGACTTAACACCAGCAGGACACCAGACACAAATTTGTAGATGCTAAGAATGCAATTTGCATAATAGGTCTCCACCATGGCATGTTCTATCTGACCAGCGTACGTGTGGATGTGAATAGCAGACCCTGCTTCTTTGACGACTCTGCAGACGCCCTGGCGTTCTGTAAGCAAAATGAAAGGAAGAGTGCCAAGCCTGGGAGGGTGGCACTGGATCGCACGCTCCCAGATACAAGTGTCACCACCAGCATGGACCTTCCCGCCCAACCCCCCCCCCTCCCCCACCCCACCCCCACGCACCCATACTGACAAGGTCGCCCCACCTCTGAGGTTGTATATTATTCACTTCCGACCTCACTCTCCCAAATAACAGATGTGTGTTGGCTTACGCTGCCTTCTTATTGTTTAAATGAGGAACTTTCCCACGCCCACACTCTTGTTGCTCACAACTTTTTCATGTGGGGGTCTGCTGCTGCGTTGCCGCGCTCACATGGTCAATACCAAATTTCTAACTGCTGGGTTTATGTTGTTGTTTTATTGAGATTGTAGTTCCGCGGGCAGGTTTTTGCCAGGTGTGGGAGGGAGATAACCACCAGCTGGGATGTTCGTTTTTGCCTTTTTAATCCGATTCAGTGCTGGCTTTGCTATTCATACCACAGACTGCTATTGATAAGACTCGTATACAAATGACAAGCAATACTCGCAACAGGAAGCAAACTACAGATATACTCTTCATGTCATGGAACATATGTGGTCTTAGTAACCACGTAAAAGTAAACAGGTCTGTAATATTGAACTAGACATAGCGTCCAAGTGGCCTTTCGGCAAGAAGTGCACCTCCCCTCGAATACCACGCACTCCTTTACCACTTCATGAGGGACCACATGGTTATTTTTTATAGTTACAGCACATACTCCTATGGTATCTCTATTCTGATCCATAAGAGCCTCCCATTTCAACCAGGTGCCAACTGCATTGATGAGGGGGTAGATATGTACTCGTAGAGGGAGTGCTCGTGGGACAGAGTCCTTTTCGCAAGTGCCTTCGCTCCCAACACAGACATACCAGATTTTTTTTTCAGTCCCTGCAATCCCACATAAACCATTTAAATTGTGATCACATCATTCTGGGGGGTGATTTCACAATGATACTAGACCCTGTGCTCAACGTCTCAGCTGCAGTGCCTACCATTAAATCCCGCTCACTACAAATCCTTAAAGGTATTTGACACCTGCACATTATTGGACCCTTGACTCCTACACAACATGGACACCCTGGTCTTTACTTTGAATTCTGCACCCCATGGCACCTTGACACATATTGATTATTGAGTGCTCTCCACCACAATCTCCCTGTGGCTGGCCTCCATTTCACACCTCCCTCGCACGTTATCTGGTCACTCCTTGGTACTGCTGACTCGCCGTATCCCCAGAAGCCCATGGTGCTTCTCTGACATGGCGCTGTATGACCCGCTCTTCTGCACTGAAATCCACGAGGCAATCACTGAGTATTTCACTTTAAATAATGGATCAGTTGGCGACCACAGGACCTTGTGGGAAGCCTTTAAATTCTACATTAGGGGTGTCTGTATAGCCAAGCACTCTGGGGTATTGAGCAACATACTATGCACCTTGACTGTTGTGGAGGCACAACTGATGGACTTTAATAAATCTGCGATGCCCCAGGTCACTGGCTCCCAACTTCATCGATGCACAGCCCTTTTGGAAACATTCAGCGAACTTGAGGAACACGAGGCAAATTATATGGGGAAAAATGCAAAGGCCCGCAAATATTTTGAGGGGGGAGCAAGCAGGGCACACTCTGGCTAGACTACTGCGCCCTCCCAGATCCTCTGCTTATATACTAGGGCTGCACAGGGATGATGGTACTGGTACTGTGGAAACGACTGAGGACTCATCTTAACTTGGGCAGCACCCACCTCCCTACCCTCACCCCCAGCCGAGCACGAATGCTACCTTGCTGAAATAGCAGTGATCTGGCTGACCTCAGCCCACAATTTTTCTTAGTGATCCCTTCACCATAGAGGAGATAATACAGGCTATTGATGCTCTGGATGGGTCTAAGGCTCCAGGCCTTGATGGGTTCACAGCAGTGTTGTATAAAGCCTACAAACATGTACTAGCACCGCACATCCTTGCTGTCTACGCGGAGGCTCTTGAGATGGGTGAACTACCACTGACGTGGGAGGCAGTTATCATTCTCCTTCCCTAACTTGGCAAAGACCCGCTCATGTGTAGCACCTACCACTATCTGTCTCTCCTCAACTTTGACAATAAGATCCTAGCTAATTTACGAGCCACGTGCTTCTCCCTCCTAATGGACCAAGTTATCTCCACTGCCCAATTAAGTTTCATTCCCCATCGCTCCACATCTCTAAACCTCATCATTGTATCCTCGGTACTGCAGAGTATCCCCAACCATACTGGCAGTGATGGCACTACTATATACGGCGAAAGCTTTTGATTCCCTCATTGGTCCTTCCTCTATGACTCACTTCGTAAACTTAGGCTCCTGCTGGGGTTCATATCCCTTGTCAAGCTATTATAACTGCATTCAACAGCTACTGTACGGCTAAATGGGTCGTTACCCCCAACCTTCTCTATTGAGAGAGGTACTCAACAGGGGTGTCCGCTGTCACCTCTGCTCTTAATTATAGCAGTAGAACCTCTAGTGTGCCATCTGCAAGAGAAACATCCCCACAAAGGCCTACAATTCACTTACGGGCCACTGTTGATGTCATTGTACGCAGATTATATTCTATTATTCATCTGTTGTCCTTGTGATAACTAAACACCTGTGCTTTAGGAGATTGTCCGGTTTGACGAGTTCTCTGGATTGCATGTCAACTGGGGAAAATCAGAACTTTTCCTGCTTACAGATGTTACCATGCCCCCCCAAATAGACTTTTCCCTAAAGTGGTTTAGTGACTCCACCACACAGGTGGGCACATACACATACACCGCAACAAAGAAGTCGTCATACAGCTGAATTATGGGCCAGCAATCGAGAAGCTGACCATGCAGGTGGACCACTAGATCTGTCTCCCTCTGTCAATGGCAGGCAACTTTTCCCTAATTAAAATGGTGGCACTGCCCCAATTCCTATATCTGTTTTTAAACATACCCATTCGGCTTACGAAATATTTCTTCAACATCCTCTGTGGATTTTTACTGTGGCTAGTATGGGCAGATAGACTCCTCTGCACTAAATGGGATATTCTAGTTCTTCCCTATGATTGCAGCGGATTTGAGTTCCCACATTTTCAACTTATTTTCTTGCAGGACAGTGCCGGTTGTCTGATCATTGGCACCTCCCTATACCAAACCAGAGCGTGACTTAGCTGCTCAAATCCCATTGCAAGTGATTCTACCACTGGGAATCACCCTGGATCCCAAAGGATATAGACACCATCTACTACTAGCTGGGCATGACACAAGCTTACTCCTCTTCTAACTAGTTGTTTGCTTTACTCTCCCACAATACCATTGGTCAGCAGTCCACTACTTCCTATCACACTGGAGGCACTTGTCCAGCATACACTGATGGCCTTCAATTTCCACACATTTGGTGATGTATTCCCTGATGGCCATGTATTCTCTCGCACTGAAGGTGAATGCTTTTCCAACACCACTTACCTTGACCACTTCATACTTCAATGACTTCAAAGCGCTCTCCTTGCCCAGTTCCCATCCTACCCTCTGGCCCTAGTGGACTTTATACCACTAACCCTAGTTATCATTACAGACTCCGAGGCCAGGCTTAATTTCAGACTTTATTGCACAAGAATTTACCTCATCCCCGTGTCAGACCTGAAACTCAGGACAGTGTGGGAGGTGGACCTTAGGTGTCCACTGTCTGATAAAATTTCGCTGGTGTGCTGTGCCCAGACACAGCCTCCTCCAACCACTGACACAAGCTCATACACTTTAAATTCCTTCGCAGGGCCTACACAACACCCGCTGCACTGGCAATATTAACCCATCCCACTCCTCACACTACCACAAATGTAACACACGTATGGCTGACTTCCTGCCCATGACCTGGACATGCAGAGCATTGCCCTCTTTTGGACAGATGTGTTTACCCTTCTTTCACAGATGCTGGGCATTGTGTTCCAGCCATATCCGCTGCTTGCTCTATTGGGCTATGTAGGGGATCTCTCTAAAGGTATGAGGTGCTTTATTGCCGTAACCCTACTCTTGGTAAAAAGAAATAGCATTACATTGGGGGCAACAGCCGCCCACCCACAACGCAGTGGTGACGGATGAGCCTTATCTACACCAATAACACCAGCAAACTTTATACATCTCTTCAACCTCCTTCATCCAGGCCTAAGGATATTTGGCAACCACTAAGGGATTATTTACTCACCCTAGACAATCAATTTTCAGAAAAATAATACCATGGCCCCACCTGGTATAATCTTCTTATGTACCGACACTTATGTCATGCTCCCAAGCAACCTGTAAGTACACTGTAACTGTGTTTGCCTCCCTAATTGCTACTTGAATATGTGATATTGCACCTGTCTTGATTTCCACTTCTGTATGTCAGTAATGTTCACTGCTGCACTGTACGCAACCCTTTTGAGGGGCTGTGAAATCCTGATTAAATACATGTATGGAACGAAAATTAAACCAAGTTCTAAAAAACAAATGTGGTAACTTTCAATTGGGAGCAGGTAAGAATGTTGAGTTAGGTTTTTTGAGAAATTGTAATTAAAAATCCTACTCAATGATAAACTCAGATTTTAAGTTAAAGTTTTGAAAATGCCAGTTTGAAAAGTTGAAATTTTCCAGCCTTGACTATTTGGTGGCCGCAACCTGTTCCTGTGTCACATGACTGGGTGTGTTTGGCAGTTGAACATTGTTTATTCCTCCTGGACAGCCATGCAATAGAGGGATTAGGTGTGCCTGGATGGGGTATCAAGGGGCAGGATGGGAGGGCAAAGCTGGGCACAGCCCCACATACAACTGAATAGGCTGTGTTGCGCCTTCACTCAAAGGACTTGTCACCAAATCATTGTTCATGCAGCCAGCTTGGAGCCAGGGCTGGGGAAGCATGCAAAGTCAAGAACGTCAAAGGGATTTTTTTTAGAAACCTCTACTTAAAACAAGCCATCGGGTACAAATAGTGGACCCTTAGACCTAACTCTGCAGTACACCTCTGGACCCGTGGAAGACCCAGAAGGACTGCTGTGCTGTTCTGATACAAGAAGGACTGCTACTCTGCTGCCCTACTACTGTTCTGCCTTTTTGCCCTGCTACCTGAGTGAGAACAACTGGACCTGTCTGAATGAGAAGAACTGGACCTGCATCTTTCAACCACGACCACTAGTGCTTTGTGCTTTTATGCATTTATGATTCAATTTTTGACACTTTGGTTTCAAAACATTTATTACATTTTACTCTGTTTCTAAGTTGGTGTGGGATTTTTCTCATGTTCTGTTTTCACCTTATTATTATTTGAAGTGCTGCATTAATACTTTACACAATGCCTCTAATTTAAGGCTGATTGCAATTGTGCCATGCTACCAGAGGGGTTAAGCACAGTTTACTTGAGGTTTGGTTATGTTTCAATGTGACACAAATTGTGGTTGCTGCTTGAGTAGAGCTTCAACCCCCTTAATCCGTAAGCCAGTTTCTAAAACTTTGCTTTCTAGGACTTTATTGCAGGCAGCTTTAGTTGTGTATTGTTGAAGACCTTATTGTGCAATATACATTACTATGAATGGGCTTTGGATCAGCCGATGGTTGCATGTCTTTCTTGTTCGTTTCAGTTCTCTGTTCCTTATTCAATAGCTTTCCTTCATACTCTTGTGTTTGTTCCACTCCTAGAGTATTGCAGCACTATGTAGCTTATGATTTGATGTGTTGAATGCTTCCACTGTTGCCCAGTATGAACACCTTTTAGCTTTCATAGAGCACTCCAGGGCAGCTCATGTCTCCTTCCTTGTCCCCTTCCATGTCCTTCTTCTGCCTATTATCTCTGCCCCTTCAGGTCTCTCCTCCTACTTTGACCTAAACCCCCCATCTTGTACAGTAGTCCCCTTCTCCTCACCATCTTGTTTTCTGTTTAGTAATATAATTATATTTTTCGAAGGGCTCGGCAGCTGCAAAATGTTACTAGCCTGCTTTCTTCTCTTTTTGTGCTCCTGTGCCCTCTATTTTTTATTTTTTACTTTACAGCTCAAAGATGGCCATTAAAAGTGTTGGACTGGTAAAGTAAAAAAGCCATAATTGCTGTTAGTGCATCCATGCAGAAGTGCAGACAGCTGCCATCTTGGAATGGTTTTCCTTACAGGAACAGAATGAAGATCGGACCTGCCCCCTTCACCCCAATCTATTCTGAGTTACTCCAGGGGTGAGTTGGCTGACCTCATGTTCTGAGCTATAGGGACACCCCAAGCTCCAGAGCCCTCTGTGCAACTGCTAAGCTCACCTGCTGCAATTGACCCTGTCTGGACCTGCAGTGAGTCCTGCGGGCCTCTGCTAGAGCAATTTCCTGATCCTCAAGAGGTGCCTGAAAAGTCCTAACCCCTTGGCTTCTATCACTTGAGCTCCACCTGTGAAATATTGAAATTTTCAACTCTGCTCAGCAGACTTTGGCAGTGTAACTTTTTCAGCTGGACTCAATTGATCCCTGTATCCGGCCTACACTCCATCAAGGTTGGACTTAACTTGTGACTTTGTCTCAGTCTAGTATGACAAGATACGCACAGTTAACATTTTCTACTCCTTGCCACTATTTTACATAAACATTAACAGTTTATATCTCCGACTCTACTAATTGGGAGTTTTGCCATTTTTTCCTCATTAAAGATGTGTTTATTCAATTGTATTTTATTTTGATGTGGTATATTTCTTGTGATGTATTCTCACCTTATAACTGTTTATGTGCTGCATACGTACTTTACACGTTGCCTCTAGTTAAGTCTGACTGCTTTGGTGCTAAGCTACCAGAGAGTTAAGCACACATTAATTTAGTCACTTTTGTGGTTCATCCTGAGAAGGATTGTGGTTATTGCTTGAGAAGGGCTTTTTACCCCCTCATTAAAAACTCTATTTCTTATAGTGAGTCTGATGCATACTTATATATTCACCGGACGTTCATTTTGTTCGTGTAAGTGCCCTTGCCATGGAGACCAAGAAGGATGGTCAGCAAGATTTGTAATTGTGCATGGTTTCAATGTTAATGTGGTGACTGTGGTGATTGTATGACAAGGTTCATTTGTATTAAATTCACCTCAGTCTTCATCCATAATGAAAGTCTAAGTGGCCCTTAAGGTTACTTATCTCAGCCACAAGCATGTTCAATAATTTTGCCACCAGGACAGGGAAAGTCATCTAGCGTCTATTTTATGTGGTCACGCTTCTTGACGTGTTTTTTTGTTTGTTTTGCCGTTGTAGCTCGCAAAGGAAATATTCTGGTTCACAATGGTGAAAAATGTTAATGTAGGCCATACACTAAAGCACAAGTGTGATACTATGAGAGCATACTTTCTACATTCGTGTTACGTTATAAAGCATGAATATTTATTTGCTATAAATGTATTATTTCTGTATATTTGAACTAAAACAAGTCTGAAACTGACTCTATCTCCTCATTGAATGTCCAACCTACCAGTACTGATCAAGGTAAAGGAACAAGTGACAGTGCAGTAACTCCAGTCCTCCCTTGGTGAGTCACATCTTTACCCGATCACAGGATGTTTCTGTGACAACTATTATCTCTTTTGGACAACTCTTTTGAATTAGGAGACCAGTAAAAAGTGTACTTTGCTGAAATCCTTGAAGAAAGAAATGTTGTGATTTGTCTGGAATCTCTTTCCATATCCCAGAAATTTGGATTTTAAGGCTCCTCATGGCATTATCCTGGGTGCTTTTTACAGCCGGTGCTAATTTGTTTGAGCCTGATCAGTAGCATTTGTTTGTCATTTGAGCATTGCAAGATTACTATTTGTTTGGTGCATCCGGCCCAATCACTGGTACCTAATCGCATTTGCCACTTGATAGATGATAGTGACCACATAATCATATCAACCATTGCCAGTTGGCTTTGTTTCCCCAACATGAATCGTAATGAATTGCTAAACATCTGGGGTAATGTTAGCGAGAAATATAACTGTAATTTTGTATATCATAAAAACATCTGCTAACATTGACTTCCCTAATTCCATGCACAGTTCATTACCCAACTAATTCTGAGCCAAACCCCAAAAACAAAAAAGCCCAACGTACAGGCATGTACCTCATCGTCACTTTGAAAAAAGCACCATGTCCCCAAATTTACTTTTTTGTCTTCAAATACTTGTGTTTATATCTCAACAAGAAACAGGTGCATCCACCAGCTGGTTTACCAGTAGACTGATTACTGGCAAAGTCACATTAACTCAAAAATCAATGGAGACTAAATGTGGTAGCACGTATTGGGTGGAACAATGATAGGGTCAGTAAGAGAAGCAAGTATATAAGAATAGATGAGACTGCACAGAACAGGCAGTAAAAAGGAAAGTGAAAACGTGGGAGAGAGGAATGGTACATGGAATCTGTTGCATGCCGTGGCCCCAGAGGTATTTTTGGTCCAGTATTAGAAAGTACTCATCCCATATACAGGGAGTGCAGAATTATTAGGCAAATGAGTATTTTGACCACATCATCCTCTTTATGCATGTTGTCTTACTCCAAGCTGTATAGGCTCGAAAGCCTACTACCAATTAAGCATTTTAGGTGATGTGCATCTCTGTAATGAGAAGGGGTGTGGTCTAATGACATCAACACCCTATATCAGGTGTGCATCATTATTAGGCAACTTCCTTTCCTTTGGCAAAATGGGTCAAAAGAAGGACTTGACAGGCTCAGAAAAGTCAAAAATAGTGAGATATCTTGCAGAGGGATGCAGCACTCTTAAAATTGCAAAGCTTCTGAAGCGTGATCATCGAACAATCAAGCGTTTCATTCAAAATAGTCAACAGGGTCGCAAGAAGCGTGTGGAAAAACCAAGGCGCAAAATAACTGCCCATGAACTGAGAAAAGTCAAGCGTGCAGCTGCCACGATGCCACTTGCCACCAGTTTGGCCATATTTCAGAGCTGCAACATCACTGGAGTGCCCAAAAGCACAAGGTGTGCAATACTCAGAGACATGGCCAAGGTAAGAAAGGCTGAAAGACGACCACCACTGAACAAGACACACAAGCTGAAACGTCAAGACTGGGACAAGAAATATCTCAAGACTGATTTTTCTAAGGTTTTATGGACTGATGAAATGAGAGTGAGTCTTGATGGGCCAGATGGATGGGCCCGTGGCTGGATTGGTAAAGGGCAGAGAGCTCCAGTCCGACTCAGACGCCAGCAAGGTGGAGTACTGGTTTGGGCTGGTATCATCAAAGATGAGCTTGTGGGGCCTTTTCGGGTTGAGGATGGAGTCAAGCTCATCTCCCAGTCCTACTGCCAGTTCCTGGAAGACACCTTCTTCAAGCAGTGGTACAGGAAGAAGTCTGCATCCTTCAAGAAAAACATGATTTTCATGCAGGACAATGCTCCATCACACGCGTCCAAGTACTCCACAGCGTGGCTGGCAAGAAAGGGTATAAAAGAAGGAAATCTAATGACATGGCCTCCTTGTTCACCTGATCTGAACCCCATTGAGAACCTGTGGTCCATCATCAAATGTGAGATTTACAAGGAGGGAAAACAGTACACCTCTCTGAACAGTGTCTGGGAGGCTGTGGTTGCTGCTGCACGCAATGTTGATGGTGAACAGATCAAAACACTGACAGAATCCATGGATGGCAGGCTTTTGAGTGTCCTTGCAAAGAAAGGTGGCTATATTGGTCACTGATTTGTTTTTGTTTTGTTTTTGAATGTCAGAAATGTATATTTGTGAATGTTGAGATGTTATATTGGTTTCACTGGTAATAATAAATAATTGAAATGGGTATATATATTTTTTTTGTTAAGTTGCCTAATAATTATGCACAGTAATAGTCCCCTGCACACACAGATATCCCCCTAACATAGCTAAAACTAAAAACAAACTAAAAACTACTTCCAAAAATATTCAGCGTTGATATTAATGAGTTTTTTGGGTTCATTGAGAACATGGTTGTTGTTCAATAATAAAATTAATCCTCAAAAATACAACTTGCCTAATAATTCTGCACTCCCTGTACATATATTGAGGCTACTAGAGGAGGTAAAATGGAACTATACAAATAGATCTCACAAACCACTGGGGCTCATATGCACCTGCATGGGACACTTCAGGTCTATACAAAGATCAATAACTACAAATGCCCTATGGGGAGTCAGTGAGTCTGTGCATTTTAGTGAGTACCAGCAGTTGTGTGTAGGGTGTAGGGTGAGAGTGAAGAGGTTTATTGAGAGAGTGAGGCAAAAGGCATGAGTGGCCAGAGCCTGGGCAAATCTCCTTCTCAAGGGAGGCCTCAAGAGTTCGATAAGTCATCCCAGGGTATTTGGGATGGGGCCTTAAGGGCCTTAAGGCTATGACCACAGTTGACCATATCAGTCTTGACTGACATAGTAGAATAAGCCCTTTCACGTGATTAGTAATTTAAAGAAGAGGATGGTATGAGATAGGACAAAGAGATGGGTACTGCCCAAGAGACTTCTATTGGGCCTGCCAAGAAATCAGTAGTGTATTTGAAGGTGGTTGTGACTGCTTAAGAAGGCCACATGGCCAGCGTATCGTGGGTCAGAGCGAAAAGAAGTGGTATCCCCAGATATACAATGGAGTCCGAGGGGGACTAGACCTAACTTAGCAGCAGAAAGCACTGTGATGAACCACCATCTCAAATGAGACCCTGCTCCACATGTGTTAGTTATAGCATGCCACATGTCTAGGAGGCCAGCGAAGTACAGAGCGACAGTGGAATTTGACCAGCCCCATTTTACACATTCCTTTCGTATTTTTTACAGCTTGAAATTCTGTAGCTTTCCATCAAAGCTACAGCATTTCATGCATGGTTACATTGTCTCATTTTTGTTTCTATTAGGTTTTGGTGATGGGCTATCAGGTAGCCTTTTTGTTAGGCTACATACATGATATGTAACTTGAGATCGTGCAGTTTTTCAGGTGTTTATTTTGCTACCAATACTACTTTTTTCTTGCTTAGGTATCTATTTTCGATAGTACTTGTGGTTTAGATGTCTTAGCCTCTTATTCACTAATTGCCCTTGCATATTCATTTGTTTCACTTTGTCATGATAACGTGTTGTATAAATGGATTTTTTCCTCAAATTAAAACAGGGGTGGATATGAGCTTTTTTCTTTTTTTTTTTAATACAAAAGTACCTACTATACAATGTATGCTTTTACGTGCATACGTTTACTACTTAAAACACAAATTTCCTCTTGTAACACATTCGATAACTCTTCTTTGAGGGTGCTGCCTATCTTTGCAAATGCATTTTGTTCTGCCGAGAGGTACTACTTTCTAGTGCACCAAAATGCCCCAAAATTATTAGAGTGATTCAGTAAGGGCAAAGGACCACATCGCATGAGAGTACTTGGCACTGGTTAAGACAACGAGTGGCCTGTGAGATAAAAAATGGATAGCAGTATGCCGCATGTTGTCATAGTGAACGATTTCTGCCTACCAGCCATAGCTCACTACACTGCCGGTACCTATGGCCATCCTTCCAAACGATGAGTACAAGAAAAAGCAAATGAGCTACAACCAATATTCAATACTATCCAAAATAATATACAGAGCAAAAAAACAGTAGCAAAAATTCAAAAAATGATATTTATTACATATGTATGTACATCAAAGGCAAACACAAATATCTAAATTATACAGATGTACAGATATTTACATAGAAAGACAACCAAAAGTTTCTATAAATACCTACACATATAAACTAATTGATAGACATCCTTCCAAATGATGTCTGACTACCTTTACCTGATCGGTTCACACTTAAGCCATCATCATTAAGTACATTGTTTATACACGTATTGTAATCACAAAGGATTTTACCAATTTTTGCATTGCGTTCTGAAGTGGCAGAATGCAGCATGCTGTTCTTGTGTGAAACATTCAAATATAAGCCTTAAATTTGTGTCTTTTCTGATTCGATGTTTAGGTCTTAGGCTCGGACACAATGTTGCTGTATTCCACTCTGCAAATTTTAAGTTGGGCAGGATGTGTGTCCTTTCAATGAATGAGTGCTTGTATTGTACTTTTTGCCTTGTGCGAATGCTTAGGCTCAATATATTGTGCATGAGTTGCTTTTGGTGGAATGCTACGATTAAAGCAATAGTCCTCATTATTTGTGAAAGGGAATGTCAGATGTTATAGCTCTTGTCTGTTTATTAGGAAAAGATATTTGACAAGGTCAGCATGAATGACGTATGTCAAAGAAAATAGGCCTTGGTGAGAGTCATTTGTTATTACCCTATGTTAAAGCCTGTAGACAGTTATTTTATTACATAGAAGCTCACAGTTTACTGTAGTCGGCAAGGTGTTTTTTTGTTGGTTACCCTCTGGCAAACAGTGGGGGTAGAAGATTTCCAGTGAGAGAATCCTTACAATGACCTCTTCGAGGTGCTGTATGTTATTTTTCATCTGGAATTTTATGCATAGTTGTAATTTTATGACTGCATACCTAAAGGTTGCTATTAGCTTGTGCGCATTACAATAGGCTTCATTTGGTTAAGGTGACAAACCGCTGATACATTCTAGAGGTCTGATTGGTTCATTGAGAAAATATTTTCAGATGCCATAGGTATGCCATTGGTATGAACTGCTCATTATGAGAAGATAAAAAAGCATTATGGTATAGTTATTTATTGTGCGAACATGTTAATGTCTAAAGGAATTTATTTTTGTATTCTTAAAATGCTATGTTAAAACATGTTAACAGTTATTTCCATACATTGAAGCTCACACAATACTATAGTAGGCAAAGTTTTCGGTTTAAAGCTTTTAGTGTTGCTCCCTCTGACAAATCCTTGGTGTAGAAGATCTGCAATATGATGTTGGTTGTGAGGCCCTCTTACAATAAGCTGTATGTTGGTTTGCCAGAGGTACTTTTGTATTTTTATGACTGTATGCCTGATGGATTTGTTGTGAGAAATCTTATGCCCAATAAAGTTGACCTGAGTCTGTTATGGTGAGAAGTTAGTTGTGAAGGCTATATGTTGGATTGATTCATTTGGAAAATGTTTCAGTTGTCATAGGTCTGATCCGTTTATTTTGAAAAGTATCATAAAGGCAGTAAGACTGACATATCTATTGTGAAAATCATACATTGAAGCAAATATCTCTTGAAGGCTGAATTGTATAGAGGCTAGCTCTGCAGACAGCTATCTTGTAACATTGAATCTCACAGACTACTATAGTAGGGTCGAAGGTTTTAACTGTGAGAACCCTTTTTAATCACCATTTTGAGGGATTGTACATTGCTTTATCAACTTTAATTGTTAACGTATTTGTAATAGGACTTTTTTCACTTTGGTTACTTTGTGGGAACCTGTATGCTTCATACAAGAGGTCTGAAGTTGTTATGGTTACAAGCCAGTGATGAAGGCTATGTGTCTGATTGGTCCAAGAGGAACATTATGCAGTTGCCCTAAGCCTGATTTGTTTTTAGTAAACAGTTATAATTAAGACAGCAGGGCTCACATTCTCCAATATTGATTCCTTAACCCTGCTTTACCACCTGCTTAAAAGAGCTACACAAGGATCCGTCACAATTTTATTGTCTGAATATTTTCCAGATTCTCGCTGAGCGAGGCAGATCTATCATTAATCATGCAGCGTTCCCAAATTGCATCCATCCAGGAGCCTTTAGTCCCTTTAGACCTTGTGCACTGCTTGCAGTATTCTTCAGAGCATTTATGTAGTTTTTTCTTACATGTACAAAAAATATTGAATTTCCATAGATCTGAAGTTATACGGACTTGATGCATATCTAAAGTGACTTTACGCAAAACCTCCTTAGTTAACTAAAATCCTATCAGTTTTAATCGTAGTATGTTCTGGCGAAGTGGTTTGTAGTAATCAAATATTTATATAAACTCTCTAAACAATTTAATTTTTTTCACACACTGCGCAGTCTTAAATCTGACCTCCATAAAGTATTAGGGACCATGAAATTTGTGAATCCAAGTAGCCTATGTTCCGCTATCATTTTAACCAGAACAACAGGGAAAAGCTAGGCGAACGGTGGAGTTTATGGTATTTACAATTTAAATTTGCAAACTCACAATTTATTCGAGAAATTTATTTTCCAGGCTTCATTCATTTTGCTGCAGTTAGTTTGAATATAATCAACACAATTGAAGTTTACACAGCTTACACCTAAACAATAAAAAATGAAACGGGAATGTATGTAAACATCTTGCAGCTTGTTATGCAACTGTCAAAATCTTTAAAATCTTGTCAGATTCGCAAATTGAAAAAATAGGATTACAAAATGCTGAGCTGCCACACTATCTTAGTTGCATCTCTTCCTTTTATTTTTTGAGTCAAAGAAAAGCATAACTGGTACTTTCGCATAACCTGACCTTGAAACAGTAGATTCAAAATATTTTGAGTTCATTGCAAACGCTCCTAACGTTTATTTTCCTTCCATTACCAAAGAAAGAAAGGCACAGTTATAAAAGTTCACATTAACTGGCGTTACACCAAGGTGAGTTTTGGCCAGGGACTATCTGGAGCAGTTTGTGCTGAGCCATAGAATGCATCGACAAATGCCAGAAGCAGTGTCAAAAGGCAAGCCTATTAAAAAACGAACATACATAAAACATGAACGGAAGCCTCTGCATCGTTTCAAGATAATTTATCCGGAGAGGCAGGCAAATGGACAGCAACAAATCAAAATCATTAACGCTCCATTCGTGAGCCTAGAAATAGCAATGTAATGCTGTTTGGACAACCCATAATGTGTAACCAAGCATATTATGTGGGAAATATGAAGTTTGGAAGCTAGTGTTTGGACGGATTTCGCCTGCTCACGCCATGCTCTGCTTTATTTGCTCTGTTTTTCACTCCAGCAGCACTTCGTAGCGACCACAAAGTGACCTTTCGATGCTGTGTACAACAATCCCACAGTTTTACATTTCTCAATTCACCTAGTATAAATAATACTTAACATATTGCGCATACGATTATTTAATATGCATATTCTCAAAATCTGACACTTTTCTAACTGTATTTTACCAACAAGTCTGTACGGATGTTGAATGAGTTCAGACTGAACCATTGTTTTAATTAATATAGAACCTCGAGTGACATTTGTATAAGCATGTTGAGCTAGCGAGGCGCTTTCTACAAGTGATAATGAAACATCGTACACCGATTTAATTATTAAAATTATAATAATGGAAATTTCCTAAGAAACCAGTCATATGCAGTCAAAGGCAGAGGAGTAAAAGACTTTAAATTGCTTAGAATGTTTTCTTTTTGTTGGTCATGTGAGGCATTGTTTGCTGTTTACTTCAGTTTAGCTGGGTGTGTGAAATACAAAATTATGCAATTTAGATCTATCAGTGGCTGTGCTACTGTGCCAGGTACAGCAATGTTTAGCCCTTTGCTTCATGTTGAACCCAACGTACAATAAATTAAACACTTCACTGCTCTGAAAATGGCTTCTATGGACTGTACTTGTAGTCTGATTTTCGATTTAGGCTATAGCTGTGTGATCTGTGACTCTTTGGATAATATCACTTGATTCAATTCAGAAAAACAAGATGGAATCCTGCAGCAAACGAGCCTCATTTCTAATAGTATAGTATGCCTTCAAAGGTGATCGTAGATTGTGGAAACAGTAGCTGATGAATGATAAAAGCCATTAATTTGGTAGCCACTTATAGAGGTATCACAGATTGCATCACCACTTGAAAGTTTGGGGGTGGCAGGTGCTCCTTTGATCTTCTCCACTCTAGTCTTGCCTACTTCCTCTATATGATGAGGTCCATAACATGCCTCACACAAGTGAACTCTCAGCACACTCAGCTGTGGTTGTCAGCCATCAGTAAAGAAGTTCCCCCTGTTCGACATCTGATGCAGGAAGTTGAGCTTTCTCCTATGCCTGAAATGATGCAGACCCAAGTGTGAACATCCCTCTGGAATGTAACCTATTGCTGCCTGTTCCCTGAGTTCATTGCCTGAAGATGAAGCATTATTCAGGCAGGCAGCTTCAGAATGGGCAAGAAACTCATTGAACCTTATGCTTTTGCTTTCAAGCTTCATCTCCCAAATCACGTGGAGCAGATCCAAAAATAGCAGTAAAAAGCGATGTGCCGTCCAAGGTCGTTGATCAGTGGCTACTGTTTTCTTCTCTTCTTAGGCATTCTCCTTTACTTCAGGCTCAGATGCACCGCCCAGCCCAGCTTCCTCCAGTGCACTCATTCATTGGGGTTTTGTTTGCAAATTAACTGCAACAGGATGCATGCTTCCATCCATGTTTACTGGTTCTGGAGCAGCTGCCTGCTTTTGCTTGTGGCTCTGTTCCCAGCCTGTTGTTGCTTTAGAGTCTGATGCCTTAACCCTTGCCTACAATCAGTAGTTGCACCCCTGCAGCATTTCCTGGGCCAGTCTATCATAGCAAAATAATTGTAGGTAAGGAGGATAATTGTATGTATGTAGTAGTGGTAGCCAGTAATGACAATATAGAGGGGGGCGAGGGTGCCCCCCCCTCCACCCATACACCTGCACACTCACTCCCATGCATTCACATATGAGCACATACATACATTCACAACACTCAACTGGTACAAGAATATCCTTTCAGATTTTTCTTCCACTGCTACGCAGGGTTGGCACACTTGCGAGAGCAGAGTCAAACACCGTACTCTGTCCACAACATAAGAGGTTCTCTGCACCCATATGTTGATGGGGTCAGACTGCTGAGGGGCTGCACACCTGAAGCAAGGGCATAAATGTAGAATAGCACAGTAGATGTAAAGTATTGATAGCAAGTGGCAGGTCATGTTCTACATATTAATAACATATTATAAAGGAGTCTTTAAGAGCGTGAACAAATACGCATGCAGTTGCTACAGTTGTCAAACACTAGTCCCTCTGTTTATCTACTTGTCATACTCATCCCCCAATCAACCAGTTCTGTGTCCAGTTCAGTCACTCATACAGTCATCCGTCAGTTATGCGTTCATTCATTCACTTGCAATTATGTGTTTACCAATGAAAATTCCTCTTGCATTTATGCACCATAATTTGACATTGATTGATTCCTCTACCCCAAACCCATGAAAGCTTACATATGACAATGTTATCACCAGAAGCGTATAGCCGTGCATTGCTTACTATGTGCGTGCAGAGGTGAGATGTGACAGTCGTCCTTCTGGAATTATACACAAATGGACATGGAAGTGTATGCAGAAAAGGAGTACCGTTGTATTTTGGCACTTAAAAAATCAATGCTTTTATAGACCCTTGTGTCTACTTGGTTTGTATTAGGCTTTTTTCCCCACGATGGAAGAATACTTTGGGGATCAGCTGGAGTATGCCACTTGTAAAGGTGCCTCTGTCAGAGACTGGATGTATCAAGAGCAAAAAAAAACTGTATTATAATTTTGTAGAAATGTACAGACTCGCCACGTAGTGGAGAACGATTTAATAGGTGCTATCCATCTAAACAACTACTGCTGCTATTCCTTGTAGTCACCCTTGGCTTCATGTGTTCCTACAAGGGACAAACCATATAAAATAATAACTAGGATTTTTTTAATGGGGCCTTGCAAATGTTATTTGTGCCAAATGTATTTCTGTCTATAAGGACACAAGTAATATTGTACAGCGGTTTTTGTGTATAAGGTGTGGTTCTAATGGTGGTAGTTGTCGAAACAAGGTTAGATCGGGGCTTTGAAGTGAGGTCTTATTGTCTCTGGAGCATGAAAATACGCGGCCCATATTCTGTATTTGTGTTATTAAATGTGATTTATGGTGTTTGGATATTTTTTATTAATTTCGTCAGTATATTCATTTTGGTAGATTTGTCACAGATTTTCAAACAAATATCAAATAACTCCGACTACAAGTTTAACCATGAAAGTGTCTAATGGCAAACACGGCCACGGGCCCTTATAGTCCTGGCATTTCCTGTATATTCACCCTCAGTTACGTCCTTCATTCCCAAATATATTTGCACTTTTAAATGACACTTTAAATTTGTATAGTGGTAAGAGAAAAAAGTTGTCATTTTAGGGTTGTTGTACGTTTTGTTTTTATGCCAACATCAGAAATACACAATTTGATACTGATTGAGTGCCTGAGTTAAAAATATTTGTGGATGCTTTTCATTCTAACACTCGAAGCATATTCTCATTTATCTTGCAGAGATCCCAACCATCATGTAAAAGTGAAGCAAAAAGGTTCAGTGCTTAACATGCTAAAGAAATTGGACAAAATAAGGTTCAGAGGTCACAAGAGAGACGAGTTCCTTGATTTGGCTGAGTCTCCAAATGCATCAGACACTGAATATGGTGATGAAATCCCATTGAAAATGTCTCGAACATCTACACGGGACAATGAAGAAATAAGAGACCCTGTAAGTATTGTTTTAGTGTGGATTTCTTATTTTTTGGGAAACGTGTTTTGTCAGTTCTTAGAAATTCTAAAGTTTGATCTATCTAAAAAAGTTGAAGTGTCTGAGTGATGACAAAGAGCAAACTTTGGAGAGTATGGTTTTAGTCATTCTCACAGAATTGTGGAAGATTAAGCCAGGTACAATACAGTTTGTTTACATGGGCATCATAGAGTCACAGAGGTTCTTTTCGTCTCTAGCCTTCCCATACCACACTGGGGTTTAAGGAAACAAGGGTCTACAACAGATCCTTGGATCACGTGCCCACCCAGGACTGTCTGGGAATCCATTTGGATGGTGATCTGCAGTGGGCTCACAGTTATCCAAAATCAATACCATCTTGGCCCAGCAAGCAGGATCTGTGCTGACATTTGCTAAATCCTTTGGCAATCACTCAGTAGGGTCAGCAATGCTGGTGTACAAAATGACAGCAAGGGTGGCAAGTTCATATGGTGCTGAGATCTGGGTTTACATGAAAACTTCAGCAATGCAAATCACAAAAAACAACTTTATATGACCGTTACTGCGCCTGGTCTCTGGAACACCAATGGCCGCCCTGAGAATAGACCTAGATATTGGAAAAATTGAGGCTCACAAAGCATTGGCACCACTAAAATATTGTATTTGCGTTTGGTCTAAGGGGGAACTCGCATCCTATAGAACCACATTAATGGACATTTTGAAGATACATGAGTATTTTACATTACCATGGTTTGCCCATCTATCAAATGTCCTAGTTAACGTTGCCCTAAAATAACTTTGGCTCCATCCAGAAACCATCACAAACAAATCAAGTGAAGGTTAATCAAGCAGGCCCCTTGCCAAAATGCTGCGTGTCATCCAACCAAGGTCAGGTCCCTGCAGCTTTTATTGACATCATCTAGCCATCAGAAAAAAAGATCTCTTTATCTAAAATGTCGAACTTAAACATTGCTGGTGGCTTCAGTAACCAAAAGGTGGTCATCAAACCCTGGTTATGGGTCAGATTATTGCTTGTGCTCTTTGGGCAGCCAGGAAATATTATCTCACTTCTTCTTGCTGTGTCACAATACACTAAGTCTACTCAAGCAATACCTATGTCCACTCTTTATACATTTTAATATCAGGAAGTGTAACAAAGCTGAAGCTCTTTGAATGAGATCAGACAACAGAAACATTGTTTTGGTTATTTTGTTTCTCATCTACAAAGCCTGGAATGCAAACACAGAAGTTCAGAAAAACCATGTTCAATGATAGACATCACATTATCATTAAGCCATGGCTCACTTTTTGAATGACTCTCATCAAATCTTTTTAGCCCAAGCCTGGCACTTCCTAAAGCTTACACAAAACTGTCCAACTGTGCTTTTAATGTTATTAGAATGTCGACCTTTTGACATTTTCCAACACATCCTTTAGCCTGGGGTCAGCTCTTAGCACTTAACGTTTTTTTAAGTCTTTATGAAATTGTCTAAGTGTATGTTGAAGTTGCCCTGTCACTGATGTTGTGGAGTCAGGAAATGAAAGATCAACACAACTCTGTTAGGCAAATAATATGAGCATTTATAAATAACTGCCAGGAGGGCAGCACAGCTCAGTGACTGATACCATACTCAACTTTGTCATCACAAAGAACTTCTTTTACAGTTTCAAAATACCTTGAATGTGTATTATCACTTGTCATGCATATTGATTTAAGCGCTTACTTGGTACATTGTTATCTCTGCTTACGTTAGCACAAAGCAATATTTCTCCTTGGGAAAGCATCTAATTACACGTTTACAGAAAAGCAAAGGTTACACATCTGTCATGGACACATTTGTTAATAATCACAGTACTTTTGATCTCACGTTCTAAAGCCTATCAGAATGTCCTTCCTCACCTAACTCCACGCTTGGAAACATTTCTGTCTGTCCTCCCTTGCATAGCTGCTGGCCTTCAAGCATCTAAGCTTATTGTGTTCCCTTTCCAAAACCACTATGATATACACTTTCCCTTGTGACCGTGAATCAGAATGTGCAGCCCTCCCTGTGGGTGTGTTATCAAGTTATGGCTCAAGCTTTCGTGTTGTGGCCTTCTACTTCCATCTCTATTATGAATAAATGTTTCTGCACATCCCTGTCCTTGCACCCCAGCATCCTCTCTATCCTTGGCTCTCTATTTGGACATCATGAACGTTTTAGGCCTGTATTCTTCTCTGACCAAAGTCCGATTCTGCACCTTTTCCTCCTAATTCATGCATTAGCAAAAGTGTGCCTTCTCCTTTTTCCATATTGTTAGTAACATTCCCCCCTTTAGTTGAACTTTCAACTACTTCCTCACCTTCCCTGCTACATACATTAATTAGTGTGTATATGTTGTCCTTATCCTCCCGCACTTTCCTGGCCGTCCTAATAGTGAACATCTCACCCAACTTCTGGCTAACCCTCTTACTGAATCCTACCACTACCTGGAAGATACAGGAAATCAATAGGATCACCACAAGGATCGGGAATAATCCCTTAAACAGTCCTAACAATCAGGATGGCATCCATCAAACCACCCTGAAAACCATTCATCGGGGGAAACCCCCGTCGTCTGCCATCTTCTTCCGCAGGTTATGTAGAGTCTGTATGGCCTCCATTATTGTTCCGTTGTCCGCATCGTTAGCTGGCACGTATGTACAGCAGGCAGTTCCGCTTTTGGCACAAACCCCACCCTCCATGGCCATCGTCAAGTCTAGCACATACCTAGGCTGCATAAGCATCACCCTCACAGCCTGCATTTCTTCCTTGACTGCATTGAAACCATCTTCAGTCACGTTGATGGTCTTCATCAGTTCCCATCGGGTTATTTGCAGCCAGCGGACAGTTGTCTTTGCTTTGATGAATGGGGAGATGCTTCCGAAGAGCAACTGGGCATAATTTAACAACCTGTGCTCTTGTGGAACGTCTTTTCAGGTTGTAGTGCCTAAATAATCTGCAGATCTCTTCTTCTGATAATGGTGTTGCAAGGTAATTGAACGGCTCATGGGATGGTCATGTAACTTTGAAATGTCCACCCCCGGAATCACCAAGGAGGGGGTGTGCACAGTAACCAAAGAACAGAGACCCTTCCATCCGGGAGGAAGTCACAAATACAGCCATTCTCCGCACTGCCAATAGTAGGCCATCAGACTGGAGGTTCCCTATTGCATGTCAGCATTATACCTTGTGGTGATGCAGCTGATGTTCCTCCCCACCGGGACTGTTCCATTCCCCCTGAAACATAAAAAGAACACAATTGGTGTTCTAACTGCTCGAAGAGTGGATGGCGTTTCTACCCGGGTTAATCTAGATATATTTTCGTCCCATATAGTCTGACATTTTTGTTGCATGCTATTGTGACTCTGATTCCCCATCCATAAGGAGAGAGCTCTACATCCAAATGTTGTGCAATGGTGCTACTGACCATGGACATATACTGATCCATTAACTCGAAAATATGGCCTCTCTTGACAATCATAGGGCATAGGTGTGGCTGAGTAGTTCTCACAGAAAAGTGTAGGTCGTGATATTCCCAGGAATCCCTGCTCTAACATTCTAGTTTTCCATTTGTTACTCTTATACCTCATGACCCCTGTCTCAGCCATTGTTTCCAAGTTCACTATTAACTCTTTGCAGTCTGTCAGGACATTCATTATATCAGCTAATTCCTCCCTATATTGTGTGGTGTTTATTGAAAACGGTCCCTGCTTTATCTGTAAGGGTTGCATCCATGCTCGCATTCTTCAAAGATACAGGTGTAATAAACATTGGGTAATATTCGGGGGTACCTCTTTTGATGATTGCAGCCTGTCTGTGTCACTAGCATGTGGAATCAGGGAACAAACAAAACATGACTTATTAGTAGTCTTCATGCCTATCTCTGTCATATGCTGGTACCACATATTATCTAACAAACTAACATGGATATTATGGGATACATTTTCATACTTATATACTTCTCTCTGCTAGCGCTTAGTATGCTGACATATTGCCACGCATGGGCTAGAATACAATTGAAATTCAATTGCTAACATAACAGGACATGAACAGAAGAACAAAATTAAAATACATAACTGTCCGCTAGCAGTATCAAATACGAACTCCGCTTGTATCTTTAAAGGGGATGTTGTCCTTCGTCTTTCTCTTTGCCCTTCTCTGAAAGTTCCTGTGAAGATGGTGATGCGTGACATGAAGCAGGGGCCAATCGAACGTCTGACAGATGTATCCATGGCTTCCTGCCCTCCACTTTCACTGCTGTATAGGGGTACTCTGGATAACTAAGTAGGGGCCCTCGAACTTACTGTCCCTCCATCGTCGTACAAAATTGTGGATGTACACTTGTTGGCCCAAAGAAATCGGACTGGTTTGCTGGGCTGGGGTGGTGCACTTCTCCTGTCGCAACACCTGTTTAGAGAAGAACTTGGCAGACTTCAATAACTGAGATAAATACCAGTTCATCTCCTGTCCTAAAACTTCAGCTGTCTTTTGAGCGTCTGTCGAGCTATTGTTAAGGGAGTCGGCATTGGACTCCCTTTTACTGTCTGGTGAGGGGTCAAGTGATGATCACTTCCTGGTTGGCTTCTGAGAGCATATCAAGCCAGTGGAAGGCAATATAGCCAGTTTTTCTGCAGTGTGGCACATAGTTTACTGATTTTGTTTTTTGAAAGTCCATTAAGGCGTTCCACTATACCATTACTTTGGGGATGATAAACAGATGACAATTTGATTTATTCCTAGAGAGGTGCAGATGTACATTGCGTTAACAAAATGAGTGCCGTTATCTGAGCTGATCGCTTCTACGATTCCCCACCTAGGTATCACCTCTCTTATCAGAAAATTGGCTACTGCTTTAGCATCATTATGTACACATGGTCCTGCCTCGATCCACCTTGAGAAAGGGCAGACCACCACAATACGGTATCTGTAAATGTTACATCTCTCAATCATGTAGACAAAATCTAAATGTAGATTTTTAAAGGGGCCTGTCGGACGTGGTATTGTTGAGGTAATTACTTTTGGTGTGGGTCTAGGGCTGTATTGTTGGCATACTCCACATTCTGCAATATAAATAGTATCATTTCAGATAATTGTTTAATGAACCTATCTGTCTGTCGCGTAGCAAGCATATATTCTTTGGCAGTATGTGCATGGAGGTGTAGTTGCTCTAGGGCTGTATATAACAGAGCTTGTGGCATTACTGGTTTACCTGTGCTTTCTTGCCTATAGATGAAATCTGTTGGCAACTGTATACACGCTCGCTGTTCCCACAGCTCCCTTTCATGAGGTAGTGCTTGTTCTTGCAATTCGCATAAATGTAACTGTGGTGTCTCTGTATATGGGGGTGGTAATTCGGTAGCATTCTGTTGTCTGGTTGTCATCATCCCTAGTGTGTGTTCATGGTGTTCCCTATAATTTGGAGACGTTTTAGCTGCTTCTTTTGCTGCCCAGTCTGCCAAGGCATTACCCCTGGAGACAAGGTCTTGCTTGTTGGTGTGTGCTGCACATTTTATAACTGCTACCTTAGATGGAAGAGTTGAAGCCTTTATCAATTGCACCAATAAATCTTTATGCATTACAGAGGATCCATCATATTTAAGAAATCTCCTCCTTTCCCACCTGTGAATGCTAGAATGCACAGTGGTGGTGACATATGCTGAATTTGAATAAATGGTAACCTCTAGTCCTTTAGCTTGCTGCATTGCTTTAATGATGACTACTAATTCTGCAGCTTGTACTGAGAAATTAGAAGGAAGTGGTATTTGACTCACTATTTGCAAGGTGTCAGATGATCCCTGCTGTTCGGCTTTCACAACGGCTGCTCTAGAGGGCCTAAACCCAGTTTCCTGATCTATGAAAGAGGACCCATCAACAAAGAGCAACGTGCTCCCAGGGATGGGGCTTCTCCCTCCTTACTCCCTTCTTCTGGGGTGTAATTGTCATAGTCATGTACTTGTTCATCGTCAGAAACTGGGTGTGCAAAGAACGTTGCTGGATTAACTGTGTGCCATTGAACCACTTGCAATGATGGTATTGAAAGTATTACTTCATATCCAGATACCCTTTGAGTTGTAAGGGTGCTGTTGCTTTTTTGCAAGATGGCGAATACCGCATGCTCTACACACAGTGTTAAAGGTGATCCCACATCTATAGTGGTGCTTTTCGGGCCTGCAAAAGCTGCTGCAGCAAGTGCTTGCTCACATGGATAATGCCCTTTCATGACGGGATCTAGCAGCCCACTGTATTAGGCAATTGGCTTGTGTCCCATAGATGTCTTTTGAGTTAGTACCGCTGTCATCATCATTCAATTACAATGGCAGAAGAGGTAGAATGTTTTATTCTAATCAGGTGTACCTAACACTGGGGCGTTTGTGATTGTTGTCTTTAGCTCCAGGAAGGCTTTCTCCCTTCTGTCAGTCCATCCGATTTTATTTGTATTTGTGTGGGACTCCTTTTAAGGCAGTTAGAAGTAGTGCGGTCAAAGTGGCATAATCGAATACCCACTACCTCACATAATTACGGAGTCCTAAAAACTTCTGCATTTGTTTTGTGGTTGTGGGCTTGGGCATGTTCCTGATGCTCTCTATTCTCTCCGGTGTCACCCTCCTCCCATCTTTGTGTATTATCTCTCCCCAAATAGTGGACCTCTGTCTGCACGTATTGCAATTTATTTTTGTCCACTTTGTAACCTTTTTCTGCAAGCATGCAGAGGAGACCAGTGGTGTCTTCTCTACATATGTCTTCAGTAGCACTACAAACCATGATATCCACGTATTGTAACAGAGTACTCTTGCATTTTATGTTTGCTGAATCCTTTTTCACTGTTCTGTTAAAAATGCTTGGGGACTCACAGAAGCCTTGTGGGAGCCTTCTAAAGCAATATTGCGTCTCTTTAGACGTGAATCCAGTCAAATATTGGCTGTCGGAATGCAATGGAATGCTGAAAAACTCATTTTTCAAATCGACCACTGAAAAATAAGTGGCATCCTTTAGGAATGTTTTGTCAGTATGACTGATAGGTTGAGTACCACTGGAAATTCTGGTATCACTACATTGTTTACGGAGCGCAAATCCTGAATCATTCTCCAAGTTCCCCTCTTGGCCTTCCATATTGGAAAAATCGGTGTGTTGCACGGTGTCGATCTCTCATATATTACTCCCTGCTCAAGTACCTCTTGGATTGTAGTTAGGATGCCGCCTTCTGCCTCTTTGGACAAGGGGTAGTGGTATAATCTGGCCCGTATTGCTCCAGGTTTCAATGTAATTTTCACAGGCTCCGCCCCTTTGATCAGTCCTACATCATATGCCCCCTTTTTCCACAACACTTATGGTACTTTTGCCGCATCTTTTTCTATTATTGTTAAGTCTTGTGAGTGTCTGAACACTGTCTAGTATTGCAACTTCACTCAATTGGCAATGTCCATCTCAAACACAACTGTCTCAATTCGTGGGCAATCATCAAATACTTCTTCGTCTGATATATCTCTTAATTTAACCCCAGGATCTGCGAATACTATTGATGCCCACATTTCCTGTCTCCTGTCAACTGCCATTAGCACGGCATATGTTGAACTTATTTGAAGGGTGGATATTTCCAATATCATTTCAGGTTGTACTATCGGATCCACAGGCTCGTAAGCTCTGAACAGCAGTTCCTTTGGTAATTGCACTGTTTTCGCTAGAAGCGCTGGTGTGTGCTATCAATGCATGTATGCCGCGCAATAAAAGCCTCTGTGTCGACAGGAACTGCTCTGACCTGCCGTCCTAGCTCCTCATGAGCTGTGAGGGACAGTATTCTGCTCAGTGTGACACCTGGTGTGTAACATACCATTGATCCCTCCTCCACGAAGGAGATGGTCATATTCATTTTGCTCATTAGGTCTCTCCCAAAAAGATTGACTGGTGACTATGGGGAATATAATAGTGGCCCTTCAAATTATTTATCTCCTACAATCATGCTTACTGATTTGGTGAATGGAACCCTCCTCATAGCCCCAGAAAACCCTTGTGTGTCCATTAAGTTACAAGAAAGTGGTATTGTTCCTTCCTTTATCCATGATTTGGTGGCCCCAGTGTTGATTAAAAACCTGTAGGGGTGACCTTCCATGGCTGCCATCACAGTGGGTTCCTCATCAGACCTGTGGGTTACTGATAGTATTGGACACACAGTGCCCATATGCAGGCTCTGTCATTGGGTATAATTGTGAGTTTGCATTCCCCCAAATATTTGGGGTGATGCATAAAAGGGTTTGCCTCCTTGCACTGTTACTCCTCCCACCTAAACCTGTGCTTGCCATCCCGTAGTATTGTTGACACCTTGGGGCCCGCCCTGCGACATTGGCCCCTGTGGTGCAACCCACATGGCTTTAGGGCCCTGCAGGGGCCCCTGCATTGCTTGTTGCTGGGGCACCCATTGCACCTATTGAGGCCTCACCTGCCCCTACTGGGCATTCCAACTTTGTGCTCTCATCCTTTTTTCTGGCCCTGCATTCTCTTGCAAAATGGCCCATCTTACCGCAATAATAACATTATTGTCCTGCCCTATAGCTTCCTTGTCTTTTCCCTTGGGTCGACCCTTGCACTCCTGTAAATCCTCCCTGACCCTTCCTCGTATCACTTACTGGTTGTCCTCCTGGTGCCTGTACCTGCACTGTTGTTGCAGCAGCAGTTGGTGGTGCAGTCATGAGTGCCCCTTCTGTACTCGGTTTCTTAAGTTTCTGTTGCACCAGCTTAGCTGCCGCCGTTTCTGCTTGTTCTGTCCTTTCGTTGTCCTTTTCTTGTTTTCACTTAAAATAATGTATTATATGGACCTGTATTTCGGGCCATGGTTTAACCTCTATTCCCACCACTCCATCTCAGCTTTCTTGTATATAGGTGGGAAGGACTCGCTTTAATACATTATAAAATAAAATTGCATGTCCTCCTGTGTTTTTCCAGTTACATCCTACTTCCTGCACCCATTGTTCTTTCATTCTAGTAATGAATTCTGCAATATCCTCAGTGGGCTTTATACTTTTTTTCCATAAGGGCTCCAATGTCTGGTCTATCTGGATACGTCTGCCGAAGTGCATCCAAACATGTTGGTGGACACTGTTAAAAGATGATCCGTCAAACTGTGTACCTATCAATGTCACTTGAGGGAATCCTGCTCTAACAAAAATTGTGTTTACTTCGTCTCCCACTAATAAACTGAGCAAGCTTTTAACATTGCCTAAAGCCAGGTTGACCCCGGCAGTGAGTTTGTCAAAGCATCCTATCCATTTCCTGCTCCTTCAGACAGCGGGGGCAGTGCTCTCTTTAAATCCCTTTGTCCATCTAAGGCCATGGCACGTATGTTGGCACCTGCCCTTCCTTAAAAATAAGGGGCAACTGAGTTATTGGTCGAGGGCTTCCTGACCTGAGGCTTAACCTTGGATCTGGTCTAGTACCGCGTGTCACTTTAGTTGGTTTGTCTATGGCATACTGCTCCCAGACAACAAGGCATTTTTGCATGTAGGGGTAGACCCAACCTAGGTCACCCTGTCCCTGCCGAATGCAATCTTCTGCAGTTGCGAAGTCAAAGGGTTAAAAAACACCTTTGTCGGGCCATGGCTTTCTTCCTTTCTTTTTGGTCCACTTCGCCAATTCATCTGAGAAGGGTTGACAATAATAGCTACCCTCCTTTTGCTCTATTATCTCTATAGGTGTCAATACTGACCTTGTTTTTAGGATTGACCCTCTTTTTGTATCTGTAGCACCTGCTATCATTATTAACTCTTGTGTAGGGCACAGGTGAAAATTATGTGACCTTCTGTTAACCCCTTGTTCATGCGTACTCCTATTAAACCCATTGTCCCAATCCTCATCATCTTCTGCCCCTGTTGCGACCTGTGGGCCATCCGGGGGCTCCTCATATCGTGGCGACTCTACATCTCTCTCCCATTCCTCTTCCTCTTCTATCCATTCATCTGCTGCCTCTGAGTGTCTGCAGACATGTCTCAAAACCTAAGAATGACATGCCATGTAGTCCATTGTCCCTGAAGGAGGGGCAAGGCTCCTATACCCCTCTGCCTGTCTCACCATATGCTGCAACTCACTTATTAGCCTGTCTCTCCCCTCAGCTCCCTGCGCCTCTTAGCTCTCCTCCTTAGGCTCAACCTGAACTGGATCCTGGTACCCTGCAGCTGGTAGGATAGGGTAAAGACCATAAGGTGGGGGTTTCCCTAAAGACTCTCCAGGGGGTTCTGTTTGTGTTTGCGCCACTACCTCTTTGGGCGCGGTCGACTTCACCTTTGCCTTTTCATGACCTGCCAAAGTGACAGAATAGCTTCCCTTTTCTGTCTCTTTTTTTTCTTATACATTGAGCGAATGTAAGACAATGTGTGTTCAGCTATGTCCTCATCAAATGTCCCTTCCTTTGGCCATGGTTGCGTGTGATCCTCAGTGCCTTTATGCCACTGCTTACAATATTTTAGTTTTTTTTTTTTTTTATCTGAAGGGAACATTTTTATCATATGGTCCAGAGGGGTGTCCATGGCCCCCACAAGACGTGTGTTTCCTATGTGTACCTTTTGCAGTCTGACTGCTGCACTGCGTATCTCTTTTCGGCTCTTCTCTTCCTTCCTAATGTGTATTTGCCTTTACCACTGTTGCTGACCTATAGCAGTGATGTGCCGGGACAATCTTACTGGGTGTTACCTGACTTCACATATATTGTTGTGCGACCGAATTGGTGAACGTCAGCCATACTTATCGCCAATCTGTGCAACACCTCTTCTATGGTGATATCTGGCGTGGGTGAATTTATGGGGGGGGGGGGGTCTGAGTGGATTAGTACCTGACGCAATGCGTGTTATAACGTTGTCATGTATGTAGATAACTACTTCTGGTGCTTGGGAATGTGTTGAGACATTCATTGTTTAAGGTTGTGAAATGACTAGTATCGGTGAGAAATGCATCAAGAAGAGCCTCTAATATGAGGGGTGATTGTGTTATTATTTCAAACCGCGGGTGTTGCATAGGTATGGAGGTTGCCCGTGAACCCATTTAAATACTACTTTTAACTCAATGGGATCTGTTTTCTGCCACAGAGAATCATCAACCTCACTCATTGGGATTTGTTATCAATCTTCACTTACTTTGGGATGTTTTATTCTGGCCCCTCTTTTTTTTTATCTTCACTATTTGATCCCCACTTATGGGACACTTGAGGGGTGTCTATTGGGATGTCATATATGGCAGAGATCTCGCACCCTCTCCTCCTTACTTATATCTGACTGCGTGACAACTGGTGGGGACACCTCCCATTTCTCTAAAACTTGACGTTTATGATTATAAAACACTGTACTCCTTTTGTCCTCCTTCTCACTCCTTACTCATAAAATGCAACCACTTGTTACTGTTGCTCTTTTCAAGTTTGCAACCAAGGGTCTGACTGTGCTCAGGGCAAAGTCAACTGACACCAACCATCGGGTTGTCCCCTTACCTAAACGTCAGACTCCTCACTGATACCTCAGCCGTGGTCGCTCTCCCTCAAAGATTCTTTCCAGATGTGTTAAATCTGGGAATTTGGTGAGCCGGGTGTCTGACTCATTCAGAGCAAGGTCTGCCAGCGCTGGTAAAGTGACCGTCTCTTACCATGTCAGACTTCACACTTGTTACCCGGTCCACCTCACTACTTCTACTCTGACCCTCCGGATCTAACTGGGATACCTGCTGGACATTCCCAAATGAATGTCCCTTCCAGGGGCTGTCCCTCTGGGTATTGCAGTGCTGCCTGTCGTACGAGCTAGTCTTCCGGTCTGACAGAGAAATCGCAATTCATTTGTAACATAACATTGCATGTAAACCCCCTAGCTAGTCTTCCGGTCTGATGGGGAAATCACAATTCATTTGTAACATAACAACGTAACATTGCATTTAAACCCCAAATAAATCATGCATGCATTCCCTCATATTATAGCTGCCAAAAAGTATCATGCAATTAAAAATAAGGTACGAAGCCCAACCTCTCCTAACCCTTTAGGACAACAACATCTAGAACCCCGACTGCCTGTTTGAATAGGCAGGTGTATGCTCGCCAGATTTGCGTGCAGTGTTCTAGTCGAGCAGTGCAGGAGGTGCCTACTTCAACCGCAGTCTTGTGGAAGAGAAGACGGCTCCTGGCTGGCTACTCCAGATATTGTGGAGTCAGGAAATCAAAGAATGACAACTCTGTTTGGCAAAATAATATGAGCATTTATGAATAATGGCCAGGAGGGCAGCACAGCTCAGTGACTGATACCACACTCAACTTAGTCATCACAAACAACTTCTTTTACAGTTTCAAAATACCTTGAATGCATCTTATCACTTGTCATGCATATTGATTTAAGCGCTTATTTGGTACATTATTATCTCTACTTATGTTAGCACAAAACAGTATTTCTCCTTGGGAAAGCATCTAATTATACATTTACAGAAAGGCGAAGGTTACACATCTGTCATGGCCACATTTGCTAATAATCACGGTGCTTTTGATCTCACGCTCCGAAGCCTATCAGTAGGTCTTTCCTCCGCTAACTCCATGCGTGGAAACATTTCTGTCTATCCTCCCTTGCACAGCTGCTGACCTTCGAGCATCAAAGCTTATCGTGTTCCCTTTCCAAAACCACCATGATGTACACTTTCCCTTGTGAACGTGGATCAGAATGTGCGGCCCTCCCTGTGAGTGTGTTATCAAGTTATGGCTTAAGCTTTCGTGTTCTTCTACTTCCAGCTCTATTATGAATAAATGTTTCTGCTCCTCCCTGTCCTTCACACCAGCATCCTCTCTATATTTGGCTCTCTATTTGGACATCATGAACATTTTAGGCCTGTATTCTCCTCTGACCATGTATGTTTCTGCGCATTTTCCTCCTAATTCATGCATTAGCAAAAGTGGGCCTTCTCCTTTTTTCATATTTTCAGTAACACTTATGCTTTTAATGCTAAAAGCATGTTGTCTTCAAATGTGATCTGTGGCCCTCCTAGAGCACTTTACGGAAGCTATCCCTAAATTTTTCACCTGAATATAACGATTCTGTGTAACCGGGTCATAGGGCCATTTCAGTAAAAAACATAAACGCATCAGCACTTTAATTGGGGATTACAATTAAGTTGACCTCTCTATGAAAGCACTTTTCCTTGATGCCCATCCACTGCTACCATAGGTGGGCACCTTGTACTGTGGCAGTTGTTGATGGGTCCACCTTTTGGGGGGGGGGAGGGGGCAAGGGCATCAGAACTTTATGACCAGGCACTTTTAAATGGAATGTTAGCTTTGCCCTTTCTTCATTTGATTTAGCAAACTTCTTTTCACACTGACATTGTCAATGCACTCGAAGAGTTGGATACTTTTTTTTGTTTTTTTTCCTCTTGAGCCAGCTTCTTGAACATAGCGAGTTTGTGTATTCAGGTAGCATAAATCCATTAGTACTCTAATTGGGGGTTCTAAATTGGTCTCTCCATGATTGTACTTTCCTTGCTGCCCATCAGTTGTTAAGTTAGACGAACATCTTCTACAGTGGTAGCAGTTGAAGGGTTCGCCCTCAAGGGCAGAGCAAATGCACTTGCACTTTATGACCAGAGCTCTTTTTAATGGCCTGTTAGCACTACCCCTCTCCTCCCTTGAATTAGCCGAAGTATTACCCTCATTGGCAGCGACAAAGTACACACAGAGTCACACCTGTTTGTTTTAGTCATCCCCCTTTTAACTTACATCATGCACTTAGCATAGCAAACCAAAGGGGAGCACATGGGACTGGTGCTCTGTTTAGACCAAAGACTCTTAACAAACAAAATAAATCACAATTTGGTGATACAGCCAAAAATAATTGTTCTCCCTAAAGATTGCTGATTTACTGAATTATTGTATTTTAACCTTATGCGATTCTAAGAATCAACTGTAATTTTTTTTATCATAATCACTATGTTTTAAATTATATTATTAATTGCTATGGATGAATTAGCAACAAGATCATCGCTTTTCAGAAGGGTTTTAAAGGGCAGTGTGGTGCTCCGGCCAATGTGCTACTGATTATCAACAAAGGCTACCTTTTCAACTATGTGCAAATACTTTTGCACAATCCTTTTTGTGTTCAAATAAATAAACTGTCTGGCATGTTGGATTCTGGTGCAAAGAAAATTTGAATGCAGTATAAGCCAGGCTCATTCCAAAATGTAATTCTGAACTGCCTGATATTCTAGGATGATATCTAAAGGGATTGCGTAGAATGTTTATGGCAACAATATACGTTTTGCAAGGGACATTTTAACTTCAAAATAGAAGCTTTCATTTGGATAGACCCAGATAAATGTACTGTATTTATCTCTTTATTAGAAGAAGTAAAGTATTTGAACCACAAAATAACTGTGATATAAGCTTTTATTTATTTGTAAAAGTAACAGAATGAGCCACTCTTGTGAAAATGGGCATCTGTGTTGTGTTATGTTATGTTCAGACTTTTGTAGCACACATGTCAACCAGCTCTGGGTTTTTGACATTTTCTGGAGATGCACAGAAGGGAACAGGAGGACATTAGAAAAAACAAAGTTACAAGTTTCTATTTAAACTCATGAAGGGAATTGGTTCATTGAAATGTAAGAGTAAGTTGGTTCCAGTGCTTTGCTACCAGATAGAACGATCGACCTCATGAATGAGCTCAGCAGATACAAGGCGTATGGGCCTGATAAAGACATGAAGATGTAAGGATTCTGGTATTGTTAAGAAAGAAGACTTTTTACTCAAATATGTAGGATCTATTTAGTTAGGTGCCCTGAATGTTTGACAGAGCAACTTGTAGAGAGCTTGTTTATACTCTGGAAGCCAACAAAGGTCCTGAAAATGGTGTATTATTGATGCCTGCTTGGAGATTTAGTACCAGTCTGGCAGTGATATTTTGGACTATTCCGAGCCTCTTGACCAAGGAGTCTGGTATGCCAGTCTATAGGGCATTACCCTAGTCAAATATACTGGTGATCAGGGCTTGGATGACTGTCTTACTAAAGGTTTGTATCAAAATGTACCTAAATTCATTGAATAGTCAAATCAGTCATTGCAAATAAAGTCTCTATGTCCTCAGATATGTCTATTTCATATTTTGAACGTGGTAATAACTATAGTTCCCTGTGTCAGCACTACAAAATGGGAAGAGAATATTTGAACGGCCCATTAATTATTCTGAAGATACACCATTGTTAAACATAAACTTAGAAAGGGAAATCAGGGAAGAAAAGGAGAAAGTTTTGGCGAACTAAGCAAATGTTCATCTTACCTGATGCAAGGAGAGTCAGGGTAATGTATGACCGTAGCTGGTAGGCCACACCATTTTTTCAATTTTAAATACATGCAACGAACATAGAAAGGGGATAGGAACACATTCTTGTAAGGCATTGTAGTGACAAAAACGAGCATCATGTTGGTAGTAGTAAGTTTACCTAAGGAAGCAGTGTTAAGTGTTGGATCATCTTATATCAAAAGTTATAGGATGGTGATCAGACTATGTCACTTCGAGATTCAACACAATGTTAATATTTTTAGAGCTAGAAACGAAGGGTCTAACCGGTGTCCAGTGTTGTGGGGTGGACTTATCATGTGTTGAATGAGGCCAGGAGTGTTTCAAACCTCAAGTAGGTAGCAAGCTTCATAATTGCATGGGCCATCTAGATGTAGATTGAAATCGCCAAGTGCTAAGACAAGCATCCACACTGCAGGAGCCATTTTGAAGGACTTCAAAACAGAGAAGGCCTCAAAACAGTGGTGTCAGTGGAGTACCACTGACTTCCACACAGGGCCTGGTGGTGGTAAGGCCAAAGAAAAAGTGGTGAAATTAAATATAGTGACAAATAAGACAAACTAAAATAAAGAAGGCACATTAAAACAGCATGAGGTTGGACAGCCTCTAGGGGGGCACATACAAGAAAATAACATAGATAAAGTTAGAAATTAAGTCTCTGGTTGGCAGAGGTTTGCACCCTATCGAAGGAGGGACCACAATCCTAGTCAGGGTAAGTCAGATAAACACCCTAAATTAACCTGTGCTCACCCTCTGGTAGCTTGGCACAGAGCACCCAAACTTAACTTATGAGGCAGAGGTGTAAAGTAATTGTGCAACACTTAATTACAGTAACATAGTGAAGGACACCATAAAACATCTACACACCAGTTTAGAAAATAGAGAATATTTATCTGAGTAACACGAGACCAACACAATACAGATCCAATAAGTAGATCTTAAGATATGATTTTTTTAAGATTAAGTCCAAAACAGTGCTTAGAAGTCAATTGCACTAAAAGGTTACTCAAGGTTGTGCTAAACTGGGGTAAATCCAAAGTTCAGTCCAACCGCAAGGGAGAGCAAGCTAGCTACAAGACTTAGACAGCTCCCGCTGACAAGCGTAGAAGTCTTGATGCGAGGAGGTGCTGCTTCGTCATTGTCGATCCTGTGGATGGAGGCAAAGTGTTGGTTCCGAATTGCGCAGTCTACAAGGCTTTGGTGTTGAACTCTTGTGTGATGCAGGTGCTGCGTCATTGTCAAGCTGCGCTGTCACTGTCAAACCGCGCAGTCTGTTGAGGCAAAGTTGTTGAGCTGCCGCAGCGTCAGCGATGAAGGGGGATGCGTTGCCTCTGGTCATCACAGTGTTCCTGATGCTTCGACACAAAGGTGAAAAAAGCTGCAGAAACCCACTTCTAAGGCCTAGGACTGGAGTTGGATACCTCAGGCTAGGGTAGGACTCACAGATGACAGAGTCCAGCAGCACCAGGAGAGTTGCAGGCTGTCTTTGATGCCCCTGAGACTGCAGGAGAACAGGGGGCAAGCCAACAAGGTATTGGATAATCTTGGGTTCAAGGATGTAATGAACAGGTCCAGTCCTCCTCACTCCAGTCAATAAGCAACAGGAAGCAGGCCAGCACAGCAAAGCAAGGAGCAAAGTGGCAGCCCCTCCAAAAGCACACAGCAATGCAGTTAGCAGAGCGTCAGTCCCTCCTGGCAGCACAGCAGTCGTTCTTCCTGGCAGAATGTCCTTGGTTCCAAAAGAATTCTGAGTTGGTTGGGTGTGTGTCCAGTACTTATTTCTAAATAAATGGGGCATTGAAGATCACAAGGTCCCTGTCCTTCCTTCCCTGGTTCTCGACACTCTACTGGGGGGGGGGGGGGGGCGGCAGTATGAAGCCTTTTGTGTGAAAGGCATGGGTGCGTCAGCTCCTCCCTCCCATCTACTTCCAGCTGATACCTGATCTCTAGTAGTGTAGTCTATCATTTTATCATTTTAAGTCAGCTGGGCTATTGCAAGGTTCGCCAGATTTCATTTTGAAGCAGCTTTATCGTATTCAAACTGCTGCTGCCAGACTAGCATTACAGGTTCCACTTCATTCCTCCATACCGGGGGCATTGGTTGCCTCTTTCCGAAAGGTTAATGTTCAAAGCTATGTGCATAAATGTATTCATAATCTATATCAATTGTAGCTACACCATAAATTCGTGAGAAACTTACCTAGATGCTCCTTGCAGTCTGCTAATGCAAACCAGTAGTTGTCCTGAATATCTGGTGACCGGGGAGGGGGCCAGGCTGTGTCATTTCAGACGGCCAGGGTACGAACACACTTCCACTTATCCGCACTGCACGCCCAATTTGTGAACATTCAAAAAGGCGCGTAAAACCTGGTTGTACTCACTCTGATCCCTTGCTGTGACTAATGGTCTTTTGCTTCCATTAGTGCAAGGACACCTGTATAGATATTAGCGGCGAGCAATACATTTATAAAATAATAGTAGTAACAATAAGAACAATAATGTTATTATCGTTATTATTGGTATTATTGTTATTATTATAATTCTCTTTATTTCTGTGAAAGCCAATAATAACTGATTTCAGATTAGGAAAGCGTTCAGTGTTGGGGATTGTAATATTATCCATTGACCGCTGTCAACTAGGCGCTGGCTTGCAACCATTGTTCCTATTCTGATAGAGCAGTAGTAGAATTGGAATAAAGAACAATGCTTTGCCGATGTCACACAATATTCAACCTGTAACAGACATTCTTGCGTCCAATAAACCCCCGCTCAGATGTTTGCAGCGTGCAACGCAGTCTGCTCGTCTCATAGTGTCGCCTGGCTCACACACGCTTGGTTTGGCAGCCGCTCGAACACAAGTCGCAGTACATTTTCCGCATTCCCTGCAGTGTTTTTTTTTTTGGTGTTTCTGTCTGCTTGAAACTGGGTCAAGCGCACCTGCCTTGGGGTAAAGACGCATCTTTCCAGATCCCCTGTTGCTGTGTCCCCGGACAGCCCTGTCTCCACCTTGCAGCAGTTGGTAGATGCCGCTCCCGTCCTCGGATCCGCAGTAACTCGGAGGTAGCACGCGCCGGTACGCTCCACCCCTGCTGCTCTTGGTACCTTCCTCCCCGTGCACCTCCTGCCCCGATGCAGCCGAGCATCTGTAGACGGGCCTGGCTTGCTTCAGTTGGCTCCCGAGGACGCCGAGCACTTTGCATTGGCATGAATTTCTGTAGCAGTTCCTGTCTGAATTACACAGCGGCTGCAGAGCACCGCCCGCTAATAAATGCAGCTAGACTGATGTCTGTAGAGGGCTTTGTTTTGTCGTGTGGGGAGTGAAAGAAAGCTCGGATTCGGCTCAGTAAACACTCCCCTTGAAGGAAGCAGGTAAGAGTTGGCGTTCATGAAACATCTTAGCGTACTCACTGGCTGTGTGCAATCTTGCACTTTGTAATCGGGACGTGGCAAGTCCCCAAGTCTGTGGTGAAGGGTGGCTCTGTTATTGTTAACGTCTTGTCTGTTTGCATGGACAAGAATACCAATGAATGGATTGTACGATGATATGGATCTTCAAGCTATTTTAATTGTGTGCTGCTTTTTATTTAACGTCGTCACTGCTGTTGTTGAACATTTTTCATACGGCAATATGAATTATTTCGCAGGCTGGCCCAGGGACCCTCCTCATGGCCTCTTCTGCATTAGCTGACTTCAATAGGACAGACTCCGACCGGCTAAATGAGATCAAAGGTCATTTGGAGATTGCGTTACTAGAAAAACATTTTTTACGTAAGTACAACATACATTCCAAGTTTATTTTTTTGTATAATCAATGTGTGCATTGTTTGTGATTACTGTGTTTTTGTCACCCTGCATCTTACGATTGTATGAAGGGGCGGGGCTTTAGGACCTTTCCAGTTTCTTTCCGATGATTCATGTCTTTCTTAGTTATGCAGCTTCCATTTACTGCGAAATAGTAGTTGTTGCTTCGTAGCTTGGCGTGCATCATGTTCCCTGGGTCTCCTGGATTTGATGCGTGCTCGTCTCTGGTGGAAGAGTGCCTACTTAGGCAATGCTCATATTGCCGATAACCTAACCCTCTTCTCCCTGCCCCGCATCTGTTTCTCTTCAAGATCACCTCTTCCGCCGAAAGACAGGCTGTGCAGTACTGATGCATTCGACTTTCACTGCTTGATTCAACTGCCGCAGCTTGCTTAGCGCCTGATGCACAACACGCCTTGTTCAAGAATGCCTTCATAGCCCGTAGGCACTGCTCTGAATTCAGCCCCCCTCCTGACAGCTCTCTCGTTGGCACCCAGCCTGCCCCTGTTTACATCGATCCACACATGACCTTGCAGACTTCCTCTCCGACAGCCAGTCACCCTTGTCCGTGTAGGCAGCCAACTTCAATAGGGAAACTGACTCGCGCCCTAACGCTTTGACGTTCTTATCATCCATGAATTATTTACCCCAGTATCGGGGACCCAGAACCACCACATGACCTCAGGCAGCGAGGTCTATGTCCCATTGTGCGCTGGAAGCGATCTGTTTGCATTTTCTTTGCGAATCCCACTATTGAGGCTGAGACTAGCTAGTGAAGAGGCTAATGCTGTAAGCGCGTGGCGTGTGTGGTCCAAACTCCCCTTCATCACGGAGTCTCCGAATTTCCCCTCTTTGTTTCAAGCCCACTCTGGATATTGCTTTCTTTTTTTATTGACCTGGTCGTTTGTTACCCACCTGCTTTATGCGGTTTTTTGTTCAACTTCGGCATGAGATATGTTCGGAACCTATTTCTCTCCCACTCTTTCGCACCTCGATTTAAATGATAGTAAATATTTTTCAAGTTTGTGTTTCCACCCTGGAATTAATAACGTACATTTATGCAACGAAACTACTTCGTGCCATTCACGTTAGTACAAATAATAAGTCGTTATATTCTTGCACATTTGAAATACTTATACGAACAGAATGTACTAGCAAGGGTGGCTAAGAAAACCATAAACAAATATTCAAACCGAACCTTAAGAAATGCCGAAAGTCAGGTGATGTTTGAAAGTGATGTTGTAGGAGTGTCTACATCTTACTCAAAGTGCAAAAGAGGGATGTGAATGAGTTTTTTTTTCTCCCTCTAAGATTTGGAGGACTTCAAGAAACTGAGATTTTCTCCAAGAGAGTGCCGTGTTACATAGCCCATGCATAACTGAAAGTTACCATGCCGCTAATGTTTGATAGCAGGCTGGTACAAAGCCACCTCTTAGGTATTTGCACAGGCAAATATTAAATGAAACACTCTCATAAAATAATTAAACACGATGAAACGATTTGAAATGTTAAACACAAAGTGAAACCACAGATGCATCAATTACAAATAGCATTCGGGTCACCACAGTGCCCGAAAGCGTCAGTGCCCTAACGAATGTCAAAATCTGCTAGAAGGGGGGTGCTGAGGAAACTTTGATTGCATGCAGAAAAAATAGAATATTAACTGAAAACTTCCTTAGTGCCGAATATACCTTTAGAAGTTCATGAAGCAGACAAACCTTCAAGGTGAATAGTCACCAAGCAGTTTGAGTGCAGATGCTGATGTCAATCCTCCAGAAAGTATAGGTATTTTTAATTTTATTGAGAACTTCTACTTATAGACTGCAAGGAACTTAAATGCTAAGCATCACCAGACAAGGAAAACACATTTTTTTTTTAAGAATGATGCAGCCGCAACAGAAAGGGAGGGGCCGTACACATTGACGGTGGTGAGCATTCCGATTCTAACAAGGAGCCCAAAGCATTGTGATGTGGTTTAACATGGGGTGTATAAGGGTTTTTTGAGGAAACAAACATGGTAGACCAACAGTATGTGACTGGGCCAACAGTATGTGACAAGGGAATGTAAATAGCACTATATCGAATAAATATTTAGGGGTGATACTGCCTATGAATACATTAAGGACTATTCAAGGCAAATAGAATAGAATTTAAGAGAGAAAAGGGCACCACGAAACAGAAGCGTAAGAAAGATAGATAAGGGCAGATACGGGAAACAAAGGAATGAAAATGGAGCTGAGCTATAAAGTTACGAGAGTATATCAGAATTAGGACGTCATCAGAGCGCCATGTATATGTTGTTCTTATTGAGAATCAAAGTACATGACCAATCATGTGCATATTTGAACGAGAAGGGAAAGTGTCTTCAGGCTTTCATGATACATTTGCAGGACACAGTCTGCAGAGTAACTCCTGACCAGAGAGAACGCCAATCAAATTTTAAAGAGCATTTGAAGATAGCCTGGCCCAGTATACTAAGGTTATGTGACTGGAAAGATAAGAAAAGTAAGCAATATCAGAGCCATAGGACCTCAGCCTACGAAGAGGAGCAAATTATAAAGTGATGAAACATTTCAAAGGTAGTGGAAATATGGAGAAAACTTTGAAAAGTAAAAAGCTTAAAGTGATGAGCAGAGTTTAAGCAGCTAGTGACTTAGAAAAGAGGAGTTTCTGAAGTGTGTGAGAAACAAACCCAGCCCCGGAGTAATTATCCAAGATTTAGAATTGGGATATCAAATACATTGTGTTATATTCTACACATCCCAGGAGTTTTAAAGAAAATTACACAAGAGAAATAAGATGAAAAGTATGGAAAGATATATCAATAGAATTTTTCTGGGGATAATATATATATATTTGCATGTTTGAAAGAGCTAGGAACAGTGGCAGATGAAAGAAATAGATTGGAAAATGGAACAAGATAGGACATACATTAGTTTCAGTTGTTCTGGCCTTGGGGAGGCAGAACATTATCTTGTATTCAGAATTTGGAGTGAAGGGATAAGATGTGGAAGAATAAAGAATTCATATAAGTTTGAAGTCAGAAGGATGAGAGAAGTTTGTTGCTCTTGGTGGCGTAAAGGTAGCTGATTTAAGTGCTAAATAAGAGAAGCGAGCTCTCGATTAAAAGCTAATTATGTAATGATAATAGATGGGATTCAGCATAAAAAGATCTAATGACAATTATTAACATTGGAATAAGTAACTTGAACAAAGTAGATCCAGGTCATAGGAAGAATGAATTGGTTATAGGTTATATTAGCTTGCTGAGATCCAGTATGTATTGTTTTTTTTCAAGCATAATTCAGGTTACAAGGGTTTATCCAACATCATTTGGAACTGTTATGCAATGCAGTGCTAATGAGGTTTCAAAGTACAAACAGAATGTCTAAGCAACTAACACAGGTCCAGATTGCCAAAAAGGCAGTTAAGGAGATCTGTAGTTGAGACGAAAAAAGACCAAATCTTGTGAAGGTAAGCAGAAATAAATGAAAGATTTAAGAGCACTAATGGCATTGGAAACATGATCACGGTGAGTAAAGGAAGGAGATGGTAGAAGTGAGCAGGTTGGGTAATGGAAGCACATTGATATAATGAAAGAAACTTCAGTGTGCTTTTATAGAGTTTATAGGACAATTAGGGCCAAATAGTACTTAAATCTTTATTGTTGGAGATGGCCTTTCTCGGGGGATTGTCCTGAATTTTTTTGCTTTTTCCTCTAGGCATCCTGCTGAATCTTTTTGTGTGGCCTCATGACTCATGCCCTGCCTACACATGCTATGGGGGGGGGTGATTACATGATTGGTCAGGTGCTGTACACTGGAGGGCCCTTTAAAAAAGGTACACCACATACCTGGGGCGGGTAAAACCTACCAATGGGACAATGCACAGAGTGTGCCACCCCCCTAGAATAGACTGTGAAGCATGAAGCGGGCCTGCCAATGCAGGCCTGTGGAGGCAAATTTGTGTTTGGGCATAGGTTGGCAATACTAAGAGGTAGCCAATCCTGAAGGGACCGTCTGTTACCACTAGAGCACCCCTTGAAGGGAGGGGCACGTGGTAGACTGGAAGGTTGGCAAGTACACATGGGTGTCTCATTCCTGGTATGGAAGAACCCCCCCATGTGGCTTCTCCCTACCTAGGGGACGAGGGTCAGCTTTTCTCAGGTTTTTGCTGACTCCCTACCTGGTGGCCATAGGTCCCTGGGCCTTTCCCCGTTATGAGAAAGTGGCACAGGCCATTGTCTGTTCATGTGCCCACAGGCGTGCCAAACATGTGCTCGGCCTGTCATGGCAGGCCTGTTTGTGCACTTAAGCTATGGCATGATTAAATATGTATCTAGCCTGTCATAGCAGTCCTGGGTGTGCGCACTAGCACCTATGGTGCTTTAAATCTGTATCCAGCCTGTCATAGCAGCCCTGTGTGTGTGTGTGCACTAACACCTAAGGGGTCTTAAAATATGTATCCAGCCTGTCACAGCATGCCTAGTTGTGTGCACTAACACCTATGGTGCTTTCTACATGTAACTCGCCAGACTCAGCAGGCCTCTGTGCACACTTGCACCTTTGGTGCTTTTAAACATGTGTCCGCCTGCCAATGCAGGCTTGCATGTGCGCAAGGACACATATGCCCAGAGAGTGAAGAATACCCATGTGTGTTTTCACTGTGTAAGAGAGCTCCTCCGCCGGAAGGTTAACGTGGGGGAAGTGTTACTATTACTTCAGTCTGCAACAATGAATTGCATCAGAGCAGCCTCACATTGTTTACTATCTTTGGAATTGTCCTGACAAACCCCTTTCTATGGTAAAGGTGGTTTTGTCAGTAATCATGGAGAAATGCCACTTCTATAAAGTGGACATTTCTCTGCCCTAAAAACACTTTGTGTGCCTTTCAATTCAACTCAAGTCCACACTTGAGGAGTACATCTGTGCATTCCTTAGCGCCAGCTATAAAACTTGGCACACAACTGGAAGAAAGACCGCTGCCATTTGTGGGCCTGGTTGGATAGATTGGAGGGGTAGGTCCTGACTCTTGGCCTCTCGGAGCCAGATCATGGCCCCACTAAAGATTAAGATCTTCATTCCACAGTCCCATGTTAGATGGGACTGAAATTTAGGGGAGATATCTGTGGTTCAAAGGGAAACCCTCTGAACCTCCCCCGACTTTTAAGAGACTCTACAGTATAACTACTGGTGTCCCACTGCAACAAAGGAGAGAAACACTTGCAGGAACGTAATGCACACTGCTAGAAGAACCTGTTGCGCACAAGGAGTAATTACTGCCCTAGAAAGGGTCCACACACTCTTTCTGCATCATGACTGGCCTGGGCAAACTGGTTGCTGCTGTGTGGCACTCTGAAGTGTGCTCTCCAAGGGCTTATTGGCTTGTTCTCAGTGAAGGTTTCAGGAACATCAAAGGCCCCCAGCGAGGGACCTCCACCTTCTATCTGTGTCATCTGGCAAGTGCTGCTCTCATAAATGCCTACATCATCTACTGGATGCCACCTGGTAGCAGCGGTGCGGGTGTGGAACCAAGTATTGCACCTGGAGACCAGATTTGCCTGTCGTGGAGCCTTCAAAGTACTGCCCATATTCAAGGAGTGTGGCCTTTCATCGTGGGGGTATGACACACAAACGTCTGGTTGGTAGTGAGTGGATTCACCAGTTGCAGAACCCCTCGTGGGCTGTCTTTGTCGAGCGTGACACATTTCTCTTGTGTGATACCTGACTTCATGCTCATTGTGTGCGGTGTCTGATTCACTTGGTGCGACCCTCGGAGGTGGGAGAGAACCAGGAGCTGTATCGCACTCTTCCTCGTGTGGCACAGTTGAGCTTAGGTCTCTGTGTGTGTGTCTGATCGGAATTGTCTGGTGCAACTCAAATCATCGTGCACCAGGCGTTGTGCCTCATTCCAGGGAGGTACAGCATTGGTAACTTTCCATGTGGTATTGGATTTGTCTATTGTGACTCAAGTCCTCGTGCACCAGACATTGCGCCTCATTCCAGGGGGGAGTTACGGCATTGGCAATTTTTCCTGTGTGTCCGTAATTGTGTGGGACGATTCAAGTCATTTTGCCCCTGAAGTTATACCTCCTACCAGGAGGGTATGGATTGGGTAACTATCTGTATATTGGAGCGCCTGGCTGGGCACCACTGTAAACAGCGTGTGTCCCAGAGTGACCCTCCCTGTGCTTGGCAGACCAGGGCCCACGCTGGAAGGTATGGTGCAGAGACCCCAGAGTTAACTCCCCAAGTGATGGACATATCTCCATTTGTCGAGTATTATCCGATCAACCGTTAACTTTTTGCTTCCCTCTCCCACCTTTACCCAGGGATCCTGACTAAACATAATACCAGCCACAAGTGTTCTAGTATCCAGGGAAAGGTTGCTATCATCTCCAGCTCGTGAGGGGGTAGGGTAGTAGGAACTGGTTGGATGGTGGAGGAAAGTTTAGACCCAAAAGAGGGGTTTGCAAGTGCAGTGACCACTAGCCTAGCAGATATCAGAGCACAGCATTAGGATGCTTGAAGCGGGAGCGTGTTGTACTAGCCTGCCTGATGTCCATGGCCCTGCATAGAGGTGCAGAGCAAGTGAGTGGGAGTGACCACCTGTGATTGACTACACTGCACAGCGGTGTGCCGTGCACTTTGTTTCTTGGTTTGGGGACTATCACGGTTGACATTCGTCTTTACCTGCGCAACCTAGGTAGCAGAACTATCTAAAAGTACTGCTGTTCTCTGTATATGCACATTGCTGCTATTGTTGTGAACAAGGGTGCATCTTAAAATTGTGTGACCTTGAATTTGGGAAATCGCTAGAGTGGTTCTCGTGCTGACAGGCGTTGACTCTGCATGAGGGGGCTAGGAGGGAAAGGTTTATTTTTCTCAAGTGTATATGCTGCTAATGTCGTTTTGACACAGTTGGTCTGAGTACTGCTCGTGACATTACTAAATGTGATTTATGCCAAGATTTACATGATGTTCATGTTGTGTTAATGTGTGTGTTGAATACAAACTTTATTTACAGACCCCTCGTGTGAAGGCTCCTTTGTGACACTCAGTGTATTTGTGTGGTAGTGCTGTGCCAATTCTTTCAATCAATCAATCAGGAATTTGTAAAGCGCACTACTCACCCATGAGGGTCTCGAGGTGCTGAGGAGGGAGAAGGGCGGGGCGGTGCTGCTACTGCTCGAACAGCCAGGTCTTAAGAAGTTTCCTGAAGGTAAGGAGGTCTTTGGTCTGGCGCAGGTGGGTGGAAGGAGTGTTCCACATTTGGCGGCAAGGTGCGAGAATGATCTACCGCCGTAGTTCTGCAGACGCGTGGGACAGTTGCAAGGTCGGTGGAGCGGAGATGCCGGGTCGAGGTGTAGAAGGAGAGTCGTCTGTTGAGGTATTCTGGTCCGGTGTTGTGCAGTGCTTTGTGAGCATGGGTGAGGACTTTGAAGGTGATTCTCTTGTTTACTGGGAGCCAGTGCAGGTTTTTTAGGTGGTTTGTGATGTGGCGGTGACGGGGGATGTCAAGGATGAGTTGATGAGGTGTGTAGAGGAGTTCTGGATGTGTTTCAGCCTCTTCTGGAGTTTGGCCATGGTTCCTGAGTAGAGGGCATTGCCGTAGTCCAGTTTGCTGCTTGCGAGGGCTTGGATGACTGTTCTTCTGGTTTCGGTGGGTATCCATTTGTAGATCTTTCGGAGCATGCGGAGGGTGTCGAAGCAGGAGGAGGAGATGGCGTTGACGTGCTTGGGTCATGGATAGTGAGGGGTACAAGATGAATCCTAGGTTGCGTGCATGGTCGGTGGGAGTCTGAGCGGTTCTAAGAGTGGCAGGCCACCAGGAGTCATCCCATGCAGAGGGGGTGGAGCCGAAGAGGAGGACTTCCGTCGCATCGGAATTGAGTTCGAGGCAGCTGCTCTTCAACCATTCGGCGATGGCCTTCATTCCTTCATGGAGGTTGGGCTTGGCGGAGTCCTTGGTGAGGGAGAGGATCAGCTGGGTGTCGTCTGCGTATGAGATTATGTTGAGGTTGTGGGATCGAGCGATGATAGTGAGCGTGGCCATTTAGATGTTGATGAGGGACGAACCCTTGGGTACGCCGCAGGTGATTTTGGTGGCATCCGAGCGTAATGGGAGGAGGTGGACTCTCTGGATTCTGCCGGTGAGAAAGGAGGTGACCCAGTCCAGGGCTCTGTCGCGGATTCCAGCATTGCTGAGGTGTGAGTGTAGGGTGTGGTGGCAGATGGTGTTGAATGCGGCCGAGAGGTCCAGGAGGATGAGGGCCGCGTTTTCGCCGCTGTCCAGTATGGTTCTGATGTCATCGGTGGTGGCGATGAGGGCAGATTTGGTGCTGTGGTTGCTGCGGAATCCGGATTGGGAAGGGTCCAGTGCGTGGTTCTCCTCGAGGATTCATTGCTCCTGTGATAAGCCCACGGGTGAGCGCACGTGATACAGTGTGTGTAATCACCCACCCTAACAGGAGTGGTAGGTTCTGCCTTGCTAAGGCCTCGCCTCGGCCAACCAGAATGTGCTGCCTCCAACATTGATACTCTAGGTTCCCAAGATTGGCACTTTATATATACTTTTTTGAAGGACCCCATCAGTGATGCTTCACTAGCTAAGAATGGGTGACTGCTCCTGCTTGCCTTCGGCTGCAGACTTGATCTGCAAAAGAAGGGTCTAGAGTACTGAGCATCCAGAAGTCCCAACATACTCTTGCTGGTCTTTATATGTTGGATGCATACTACCAGTGCTACCCTTCTTCTAGACCTGTTGAAGAATTAATAAGCAATTGGACAATAGATCAATCTCACAATGCAACACCCGTGCCTTATTGATGGAACTTCAATCACTGTTCTCTAACTTAAAATGTGCCTGCCTCCCTTTTTATTACTGGCTTTAGCCATGACGTTTTGATTTTAATAAGATTATATGCTTATTGTTCGTATTTATAGGGGCTTTCACCCAGTCATCTTCTCTTACCAGTCTTGCTACTGTTTTATTCATATTATTCTTCTGCCCACTACAACATACAGCATGGGACAGTGTGTCAGCTAACTGTACTGCCAGTCACTACATTCTCCTGTTTTGCAGAAGCACATCCACACACAGTAGTTGTCCCCAGTGACAATGACTATTATGGCAAGGTGTGTGTATTAGACAAATCATTTGTGCTTCTAATCGGTTTTATTTTGTTAGGCCTGATGTTAGCTAAGAACTTTGGTCTTTACTAAAATTATATGCACAGTATAGGGGCTTTCAGTCAGCCTTCTTCATCTATTGATATCCTATTGTGTCATTCGCAGTTTTAACAAACACTGCAGCACAAGACAGTAGGTCAGCCCACTTCAGCCACTGGCTACCTTCACTCTGAGTGACAGCATTTTGTCCATCTACAAGGAGCACGTCCACACATAAAGTAGTTCACTTGAGTGCAACGGTCTGGTTAGGAAATGCCTGCTTTTTGAGGTTGAAAAAATAATTGTAGCCAATGTTTTTCTTGTTATATTGGTAACGGCTTACAGCTACACCAACAATAAAGTTCGGCTAAAACCATAACCACAACAAAATAAGCATTGACAAACCCAAAAGGCTGGCTGCCAATGCAGACATTTTTTGGCTAGTGCTGGTTTTCTCATGCTGTCTAATTGTTGCAGTCTTACTATCGGGAGTGTTGTGTGTATATAGTCTATGACACAAGCGCAAAGTGAGTATAGATGTCATTTTTAAATTCAGAGAACCATGGCAGTTTACGGGTAGGCTAACTTGTACTTTTGCGCAAGTTTCACTGCATATCTAAAGTTCTGCCAGGAAATGATGTATTTTCATTTTGACTACATTTTACATCCTCATCTATGCGACCTAATATAAACTGTGATAAACCTTAGCATTTAGAGTTGCAACTGCCCCATCTACTATTATTTCAATTTTACCCTTTGATTCTTAAAATACCGTGCTTATTTTGAACTATGTGAGTGAGTAGTTAAACTGTAAATATGAAAAATATGTGCTAAGAAATCAGGTCAAACTAATGTTATCCTAGAAAATAGTTTCCCACAAAATATGTACACTTACACAGTATGACCACTCAAATGAATACTGTAGGAAGTAACTTGATTCTTACCTTATTCCTCCAGAGAGCTTACACTCAGTGCCACTGAATACCAGAGTCCATATATTTTAGGTAATTTAAGACGCCAAGGTTGAGCAACTAAAGTAGAATTTAGGACTCCAGAGTATCATGTCCTGCTTTGATATCTACACAAAGAAACAAATGATGGAAAAAGATGGGTCACAACAGGGATTAAATATTTCCTTGGTGGCATGTCCACATGTGGACCAGTAAAATGTTTGTTGAATCCACACACTAACAAAACAGCTTAAATGTCTGTCAGGTGCCTTTACCTCTTACTGGTCTTTCATTGCTTTATGTACTTTGTAGTTGTATGTTTCACAGCTCACCTGTGAAACCACTATTGCAAATCGCAGTAGTACAGTTCTTACACCCAAATGCCTTATTGTTATTGTAGTTATTCTGGTGGTAAACATCCCCATTCATTCTGCTTAATACCAACCTTAATTCCAACTGATGATGTGCATTTTAAAATGGCTGGATCTTTACAGAGGAGTACAGTAATGCACTTTGTAAGAAGTTAAATATTCCTGCACTACAATGGTCAGTACTAGTTCTAATAACAGCGTGTACTTGCGCTAAGACCCCAGTGCATACCATTCAACCTAAGGAATGGAAATAACTGAACAGAAATGTGTATTCTGGTTGCATTGAAGCAAACAAGCATCAGTATTTATCGGGTGTGTCATGTCCTTGATAACCTCCTTTGTTTTCATCTTATATCCAATTGTACTCTCGACCTGACCAGCACTCCAAAGACTTAAATTGCGAAGTCGCAATGAAATATATGCAAAGCTGCATAATTTCCCTCTCTTGTCATATGCATAGCACCATTTATGTGAACAGACATGGCCTTTGCAAAAAATATATATCATCAGTAGATATTTTGATAGTCCATTATTCCAGCTGGAAAACAGGTGGCTGTGTTTGCACAGTAGGTTAGGCTTTCCATAATTGTATTTGAAAGCCGCGTCTGAAATTCTTATTTCATTCTTAGCTAATTTGTAATAGTTTGTTAATGCCATTTCGGTTTCCATTGCAAACTCCAGTTGTCATCAAGTGTTAAACATTTACTTGTTCACAGCTTATGTAAATGTATTAAGTGCATAATATTTTCAAGAGTGTGTTTGGGGTATTTTTAGTGCATGTATAGGGCTATTTGACTTACACTTGAATCCATTCTCATGTGTTTTTGTTTTCCTATATGTTAAGACACTGATTTTAGGACCAAAAAGAGACTGGAAAACTATGGGTTACCATGGTTTCCTCTAAATGCGTGTCTTACTCAATGGGCGTATCACATTTCATTTGTCATAACAGTAGTTTTATGATAAAGTATTACAGCTGATTTTTTTTTTTTATCTCTCCCAAGTTATCAGATGTGTGTTTTTTCCCCAAACCACACACACGTCTCTTCTGGATGGATCATACCATCTAAAGAGGAACGTATTGTGTTCTGCATGTGGTATTTGCACACTTATGTTTAGAGGCTGTTCTTTGGAGTTTGTATACCTATGGAAGTTCTAATTTTACAGAGCTATTCTTATGGGTGTCCCCTCCGTGCCTCTGTGTTTGAAAAAATGGTACAATCTCCTTTCTGATGGCATCTTAGAATGTAGTTTATTTCCCTTGGTTCCAGAGTCACTCCAACCTGCTCATCATTCGGTTCAGATTCAGGGGGTACTTTATGCGCACTCAAGCTAGAAAACTTTGTTTCTTGTTTTTACAAATATTTTTTTTTTATTTCATTGAGGCTGGAGTGAGCATCCACTCACTTTTCAGAGAAGAAGCTGAGTGTACAGCCATTATGGATATCTGCCAAGACATAAAATCATATTGTAGACACATAATTAAAGAAGGGAGGCAAGATATAGCAACATTTTTGCAAAATTCAGTGGTTAACACAAAAGTGAAGCAATATACAGATACAAACTTTTTACATGGCAGAAAATAGAAGAAATGCATTTTCAAAAATAAAGTGGGGTGGATATATTATGTGTGTTGTCATAACGTTGGCCATCACAGTGGTATTGATTTAGATAGCCCAAATTCAACAATAAGATTATTGCTAGAGGAATACTGGGGTGTGTCTGGAGTATATGCTGTTGCCAGAATCAACAGGGAAGATGACTGAAGAGGAATTTTCTGGCAGAATGGAAGAGTAGAGCATAATATTGTTCACTATGTTAAAATATAATTTTGATTCCATTCTCTCTTGCGTAGAATTCTGGTCTCTGATGTCATCACCTAATACTGACCCCATGTGTACCTATTTAGGGACTTAAAGGTATCTAAGAAAAGGTGAACCAGATGGCTAGAGGAGAAAAGGGAATAGACAAATCAAAGAAAAATTGGGATGATGTAGCTTTGCCTGCAGTCGTTTTCTATGGGCCCTGCGCTGTGAAGCACTACATTTAAGTGGGTTTGCCTATTCTATCTGCTTGGCACAGCCACTGGGGTATTTAACTCTTGAGCCAAACAATCCCGTATCCAATGGTGTATCAAGCACTAGACTCCTAGAACCAGTATTCTTCTGTTCCCGTAAATTGAGTCTCTCTCACACTACATGACACTACATCATGAACATCTAGCTCAGTGCACCATATTAAAAAAAAAAAGAAAAAATACTGATATTATATACATCAGTAGACGTAGTTTTCTCAGGGGTAAATTTACAAATTCGAGCATTGAAATTTTTATAAATATGGTTTTACAAATTTGATAAAACCAGCCTTCAGCATGAAGTGCTAAATTTCGCAGTAGAAATAAGTATTTTATATTTTCGTCTCTTTCATGGATGTCTTAGCTCCACCTGAATTAAGCCCTATTTACAAGTACTCAATCCATTGCTCTGTTCATCCTAAGAAGTGGATTAATTCCTCATTTAACTATTTAGCCAGATGTACTGACTTGCGAATCGAATGGATGGCAAATACTCAATATGCTGTCCAGTGCCGAGTGAGGTGCTGCTTTGGTAATAGTGATTGAAGGAATGGTAGCACACTTTTGTTTTTGAGCAACTACAGCCTTTACAATTTGGCTTCAGGAAAAAGAGATTCTATGTAGGTTTTGTTTGTGGGCGAGTTTATTTCCCCTCCTCTAGAATTTCCCTTCTAACACCACAACCAATTTGCTTTGTGCTATTTTAATGATCATTGTATTGATATTATTAATACGTTATATTGAGATCACCTCTTAAGAATTGCATTTCACCCGTGTTATTCTCACGTTTAAGTAACAATTTGGCTTTTAAGTTTTTTTTTAGGGATTCTTTTGTTTACATTAGAGGACAACGATGCATTGTCAGAAATTACTTTTTGCTTTTGGGGGTCAGAGTCTTGCGCAGCTGTGTTGTTTTCAGCTCATGCCATCTCTGACCGCTATCGCCATCTCTGACGATTTGCGTGACCACTGTTTGAGCCTGGAGTTTTTAATGGCAGTCTACTAGATGGCCCATCCAGCATATTTAGTTCCTTTGCTTTCTTGTGCAAAAAGAATCTTCCATTTCATTTCCGATGCGTTAATTGCTGCACCCCGAGGCTAGCATTTAGGTGTACACCAAAGACATGAAGGGAAATATTAACAGTAATTTACTTTTTAAAATTCCCATTACTTGTTTTTTTGTCAGAGATACACGTTTAGGAGTGGTATGTCATCCTGGATGTCCTGCTCCTGTCTAGAGAAGCCATGCTCAGCGTTAAATATAGGGTGTCCTATCCCTACCTCCAGATGTAAGATGTGTGTTCAGTGATTCATAGGGATTCATAATAACTGGTTTCTTTGGTGACAGGTATTGACCTATAAGAACTTGGGAAATATCATCATAATTTATTTTATAATTCTGCACACCCATTGAGGGATGCAGTGCTTATGGTGCAATGATCAAATCTATAAAATGTGTGGGGAAAAAGGAATGCATTGATGAGACTTTCCTTCTCCTAATTGACCCATCATGATATTTAATAGATTTATTTTGTTTTAATGTTTGATGAAATTTAAAAAAAAAAAAAAATTGCTTTTCTGTACCTGTGCGTTTCATTTATCGCAAGATGACGTTTCTCTTCTGCTTGTCTGGATCAAGAATATTGTTGTAAGCTGAGCTCTGGTTGGTTTCACATCTTCTGTTCCATGTTCTACTGGCTAGTGGATGCCATGGTGATAGTGCAAGTTCTGTGAAGGTTGGAGTGAAAAGAGATCAGTGAGGGAGCAAGTTAAAGCTGTGCTGCATGTTGGTAGAAAATAAAGACTTCATCCTTGGTGTGATGACTCACCTTAACATTGGTGATGAAGAACGAGAACTAGTAGGGGCAGGGGCATCCACCAACACCCTTGATGAACCCTATGAACCGTACGTGATCAAGGACTATTGAGCACACTTGTTTTAGCTTTTTATTGTAAAGAAGACTGTCAGGCTCCTGAAAGTGTACTGCTGGCTGCACCTTGTTAACTACAACATTTTGGGTGAGTGTTGCCTTACTGAAATTTGGTTGTGTTATAGATTATTTTGGCGCATACTGCAATTGCTGTGTTTTGGGCTTGAGGAACATTTTACTTCCATGCTCAATCCACAGCTGTTTGCATCAACGTTCTTCCTGAGGAGCATAGCTGACATTGGTGGGGAGCCGATACCGAAGTTCCCTGCTTGCCGCTGCTGGCCAGAAGTGGAAGCCCTGCACCAGGGTTGTGAGATTTCTATCGCCCAACGCCTGGGACATATTGTTTGGGGTCAAGGGCAACACGTTTTCATGTTTATGTTGTCCCTGTGACACGTAGGCCCAACCCCCTGCAACACAAACCCTTTGGCTGCCAGTTTAAAGAGAAGGGAACTGCTTGAGGTAGTGTGTTTTCAAAAGTGAATGCTGTTCGAACCTGTATTTATGGTTCATTGATGAAAGCCTTTATTATTAGGATGAGTGCTGTAAATAACCTTTCGAAGGTCACACTACACTACTGACAGTGGTTCAAGTAAAAAAAAAAGTGTAAATACGTTTGAAAAGTTTAATAATTTGAGGCTAAGAATAATGCTCCAAGAGTGCTCTCATTAGATCCAGATATTTGCAGAAGTTTGTAAGCAAGAGTGATTATTCTGTGCTTTTAAAATAAAATGTTCAGAAAAAAATGCAAGCAGGAAAAAAAAGTTTTGCTACTATGAAACTTTAGGTGCTATTTCTTTGAAGAGTCATTGAGGATCAAATATGAAGTCAGTTTGCTTTGTTCTAACCCCCTTTGATACTTGAAGTTAAAACAGTCTTACATCCTTGCTCTCCACCAGCACGTTGAAGTTCCTTTGACCTGATCGCAGGTGGGAGCCTGCTGCACTTGCATGTTCCTCCTGTAGCCGGCGCACGGGAAATGAGTCACAGCCTGTGTCTCCAGCATGTGCGGCCTCCCCGGAACAGACAAGTGGAACTCAATGGGGCCTTCTTGCAGTGATCTGGCTTCTTCAGAAGTTAAAGCCCACTTCTTAGCTGGTGCAGTGTGGTCAGATGACAAGGCAGTTGCAAACTACCTACAGGCTAGTGCAAGCGGATCCTCTGGCAAAACAGTTACAGCCCACTGCTAGGCCAGTATAAATGGGTTCCGCAGGCAGGGCAATTGCCTCTAGTTGGATCTGTCATGCTTGGCGTGGCGTTTCCCCAACCTTTTGCCTTCCATCCTTCTGTTTTTGCTGACTGCGTTTTGCTGGTCTTGGGACTCTGCATACTTTACCACTGCTAACTAGCACTGAGGTGCTTGTTCTCTGTCCTTTAAGCACTGTAAAATTGGCTTACACCCAGTTGGCATACGTAATTTACTGGTAAGTCCCTATTAAAGTGGTACCACATGTGCCCAGGGTTCGTAAATTACATGCTGCTAGTAGGACCGTAGAACTAATCATGCCACCCACTTAAGTAGGCTTTTTTAAGCTATGTTTCAGACGTGCCATTCCATCTTTTGTGTGCTGTTTTAAACTAACATTTCAACCTGGCAAAATAAACCCTTTGTCAGGCCTAGACCCTCCTTTTAATACATGCCAACTCTGGGGTAGGCCCTGGACAGCAAATAGGGCAGGGTGCAATGTATTTAAAAAGTTGGTCATGTTCCGTTACCTTTTACTAACCTACCACAGTTACACATCACAAAGGATCCACCTGAGCACATACGAAGTGTTTTACACTAGTCTTTTGTGCCCCTAGACAAGCAGGGCAGGGAAGCAGGAAACTCCAGACACCTCTGGAAGTGGAAACCTCCAGAACCTTCTCTTACTTCAAAACTGGCACCAGGTATAAATATTGAACCCTTAGACCTAACCCTTCATTACATCTCTAGACCTGTGGGAGATTGAAAAGGACTGCTGCACTGTTCTGCTGCAAAAAGGACTGCGACTCTGCTGACCCTGCTGTCCTGCTACCAGAGTTAAAAGGACTGCACCTTCATCTTGAACCCAGGACCAACAGTGTGACTCCAAGAGCTGGTTGTCTGGCCACCGGATCAGAGCTTCAGGGACAGAAAAGGCTCCAGCCACCTTGAACCGAGCACCTGGACTCTGTCTGCTGTGAGCCTTGCCCCTCAAGTGGTGCCATCCAGTGCTGGTCCCTTGGAAGTGGATCTTAGAGAGGCTCTTCAAGCTCAGTTGTGGTTCTGTGAGCAGAACCAGTGGGGTGCAACACATCTCCTCACAGCCGTATCGGAACCATTGCTGCATGCCTAGCTTCCTCACAACCGCAACTACACAACACATTCTTGACGCAGGCCTTCACATTGCAAGCCCCTCATCAACGGTATCCTCAATGATAAAACAGGACTCTGCATTGCAACCCCAAAGCTTCCTCGGAACTGCCGCTGTGCAATGCATCCCTGATGTGGGATTTCACAACACTTCACAAACGGGATTTAAAGTACTTCGTACAGCAAGCCTAACTTGGTCCCTGTACCCAACCCATGTTCTATCGCGGTCGACCTGAACTTGTAACTTCGTCCTGGTCTGGAATGACCAGATAACCACAGTTGGCGCTTAGTTTTTAGGCACTATTTTCACTTTATTGCCATTTGAAATACTGCATACATTCTTTCCACATTGCCTGTAAGTTAAGCCTGACAGCTTTGTTCCAAGCTAGCAGAGGGTTAAGCACACATTAATTTGGGGTTTGCTTATCACTTTACCCTGACAGACATGGTGGTCACTGCATGACCTCCAGCAGAAAGTGCAGACTTCAGGTAATATCCAACTGGTTGTCAGGCAGACACAAGCCCTGGTCACACAGCAGTCCTTTGTGTACTGTGCAGTGCGTTCCCTTCCTTCATCATGAAGAACTTGGAACTAGAACAAGGTGGGGTGGTTTGGTTTCCACTTTCATACACATCTTCCAGACAGGAAATGTCAATCCAATGGCTCAACCTTCAGAATGGGGTTAACTTGATTCTCCGTCAAGGTGTAATTCTATTGCTGCTTTCTAGAAACCGCGTTCGTGTTAAGTGATGCTTCTCAAAAAAGGTGGCATGTGGCTGTCTCCAAGCAAAAGACCCCACAACATGAACCCATTGACATGTGAGGTTTCTTATTTGTCTGTCACCAGACTTTCTGACCACTAGTCAGGGATAGACAAGAAGGCAGGCCTGACTTAAAAACGTCTCCATCTTGCACAATGGAAAATTCAGTCCTGCCTTTCAATCCTACCATCAAAGAAATGACAATGCTCAAGAAGCTCTAATAAACAGTACTTTGCTTACAAAATATAGGTAGCCCTTTCTCCATCCTCCTCACTTAATTGTCTAGATGTCCATCCTGCAGCCATAGAAATGCAGGCAATTCACTTCCACTGTCTGGGGAGCTGTCATCATCTTCCATCTTTGCCATGTCAAACGTGTGGCATTCAAAATGGAACCAGCTGTCTTTTATACTCAGAGATAGACAGACACACACACACATCCCTGCCCACCCCACGTACTATGGTGTATGTACCATGTGCTCACTCACTGTACATACTTACTTGTAATGCATAATCGATGTCAATGCAAGTTTCTGAATCTCACAAAAAAGCGGATTGTTACTTCAGAGTAGACATGACCACATTAACCTGACATAGATATAAACGTGTAGTTGTACAATGAATTACGAAACACAGTCTACAGCCACCATTACCTTCTGTGCTAAATCCACGATAAGGTTATCAGCCCACTCTCTCTATAAGGACTTGCTAGGGTCATCCCTCTAGGTCACAAGGCAGGTCCAGGATCTTTCATTGTTTGGAACGGGCCTAGACCTCTCTGTATATGGTAGATATGAGTGACTCCAGGGACAAAATAAAAGAATAACTGTTCCACAAGCAGTCAGTCACACACCTGTAATTCATGCAGGAGACATTCCCGTTCCAACAGTTATTCATCTCGATTTTCACTGAATTCCTGTCTTCTTGTTAGCATTCATGTCCAGTACTTTTGTGATTGTGCCTGAGACACTGCTGAATCTTTTTCTGGAGTTTACTGAGGTGCAAACGCCATCTGTGGCTGCATGATACTCGTATGGATTTCCCATGAGTTTGCATCTTGTGCATCTAGGTCCATTCCTCTTACACTTTGAGGAGCTTGGGGTGATTGAAGAGTACTTACCATCTGCTACTACTTAGTTGTTTCTACTGCTGTCTTATTGCCAACTCTTTTCTTCAAACAAAAATTCCACTTAAACGTATTTATGATGCCAACTATGAAAACATGCGTGCAGATTTCAGACATAAGTTGCAGTAGTAATTCTTCATGCTCAGTTGCTAAATATTTTCTGAATGCTATTCTTTTTGAAAATTATTCTGCTGCTAGTATTCAAAGGTTTGAGTATCGTTTTTATTCTGTCATGGATGTTAATTCACGGAAATGCCAGGGGTAGCAATCACACACACTTTGACCACCAACAGTTTTATACAGGGAGTGCAGAATTATTAGGCAAGTTGTATTTTTGAGGATTAATTTTATTATTGAACAACAACCATGTTCTCAATGAACCCAAAAAACTCATTAATATCAAAGCTGAATATTTTTGGAAGTAGTTTTTAGTTTGTTTTTAGTTTTAGCTATGTTAGGGGGATATCTGTGTGTGCAGGTGACTATTACTGTGCATAATTATTAGGCAACTTAACAAAAAAAAATATATACCCATTTCAATTATTTATTATTACCAGTGAAACCAATATAACATCTCAACATTCACAAATATACATTTCTGACATTCAAAAACAAAACAAAAACAAATCAGTGACCAATATAGCCACCTTTCTTTGCAAGGACACTCAAAAGCCTGCCATCCATGGATTCTGTCAGTGTTTTGATCTGTTCACCATCAACATTGCGTGCAGCAGCAACCACAGCCTCCCAGACACTGTTCAGAGAGGTGTACTGTTTTCCCTCCTTGTAAATCTCACATTTGATGATGGACCACAGGTTCTCAATGGGGTTCAGATCAGGTGAACAAGGAGGCCACGTCATTAGATTTCCTTCTTTTATACCCTTTCTTGCCAGCCACGCTGTGGAGTACTTGGACGCGTGTGATGGAGCATTGTCCTGCATGAAAACCATGTTTTTCTTGAAGGATGCAGACTTCTTCCTGTACCACTGCTTGAAGAAGGTGTCTTCCAGTAACTGGCAGTAGGACTGGGAGTTGAGCTTGACTCCATCCTCAACCCGAAAAGGCCCCACAAGCTCATCTTTGATGATACCAGCCCAAACCAGTACTCCACCTCCACCTTGCTGGCCTCTGAGTCGGACTGGAGCTCTCTGCCCTTTACCAATCCAGCCACAGGCCCATCCATCTGGCCCATCAAGACTCACTCTCATTTCATCAGTCCATAAAACCTTAGAAAAATCAGTCTTGAGATATTTCTTGGCCCAGTCTTGACGTTTCAGCTTGTGTGTCTTGTTCAGTGGTGGTCGTCTTTCAGCCTTTCTTACCTTGGCCATGTCTCTGAGTATTGCACACCTTGTGCTTTTGGGCACTCCAGTGATGTTGCAGCTCTGAAATATGGCCAAACTGGTGGCATCGTGGCAGCTGCACGCTTGACTTTTCTCAGTTCATGGGCAGTTATTTTGCGCCTTGGTTTTTCCACACGCTTCTTGCGACCCTGTTGACTATTTTGAATGAAACGCTTGATTGTTCGATGATCACGCTTCAGAAGCTTTGCAATTTTAAGAGTGCGGCATCCCTCTGCAAGATATCTCACTATTTTTGACTTTTCTGAGCCTGTCAAGTCCTTCTTTTGACCCATTTTGCCAAAGGAAAGGAAGTTGCCTAATAATTATGCACACCTGATATAGGGTGTTGATGTCATTAGACCACACCCCTTCTCATTACAGAGATGCACATCACCTAATATGCTTAATTGGTAGTAGGCTTTCGAGCCTATACAGCTTGGAGTAAGACAACATGCATAAAGAGGATGATGTGGTCAAAATACTAATTTGCCTAATAATTCTGCACTCCCTGTATGGTTGACCCCTGATTCACCCCTAGCTTCTGTTGGAGTGTAAACATTATTAATAAAAATTGTGTCATTAAAATATAATGTGACATAACATGTATTAAAAGGCCTAACTCAAATCAAGTATTAGTAATAAAAATGTGTAGCTGATATGGTGGATACCATAAACAACATATATTAATGTGAAATAATAATGTCTAATGAAAATTTGTTTTGCTTGATAATTGTGCTGAAAAATGAATATTAATGTGTTTGTAAAATGATTAATAGTTTAAATATTATATAATGTTTTAGCATTAGTTTAAAAGGCCTCACGTTTTAGTAATTTTCCTGAGACAATGTGTTAAAAGTGTTAACTATGCAAAATAATGTTTCTACAAGCATCCTGTGTGACTTGTACACTGTGGAAAAGTTATGTTCTTTGCTTGATTCTGGTGTCATTCCTGAGATGAAATAATAATGTACAAACTAAACAAACAGCCTCAGACCTCAATGTTGTGCTTTTCATGTAACTTTTCATTTCTGTTCGAGTTTCTTTTTTGGCAGGAAGCACATTTTATGTTTCCATGTAGTTTTAAGTGTAATTAATCACAGAAGCTGATGTCTGGAGAGGTGTTACAGCAATAATCTGAATCCTTGCTGCAGAAAACGTGTAGAGATGCATCTGATACACACAAGATGATCATTGGCTGCAAACTAAAACTCCCCATAGTCTGTCCAATAGAAACTAAGTAACTTTTAGGACATTGACATAGCAATGTTTTAGGTAATATAAGGGAGTTACCCATTTTTCTGAGCTCCAGTTCAGTTCTACATTTTCCAAGCTACGAGTTATTGCTTAATTCTTGCGTATGATTCTAATAGTTCGGTTATATTAGGCCCTACTAGCTGAACTGTTTCCCTTCATGTCCTCATACTGTTTCCTAAAGCCCTGATGTTCCTGTGCTCTGCTGACGAAGTGTCTGCTGTATGCTGATCCATTTAGGAGAGGTATAGACAATGTGCATTTGTTTTTCTTGCAGGTTTTTCTTCCTTAGAAAATCCAACTGCTTATTTTGGGTAGTGCCCCAGTCAGATGTTTTCCAAATTCATTTTTATCTTATTTTTTCTTTTGCATGAAGCCCACACATTCCTTTTGAATTAAAGTGTTGGTTAGGGACGCCTGACCTAAATCTAATTAGGAATGTATATTCATTGATTGTGATTTCATTTCGTTTGCACAACTAAGTGCATGCCATTTCTATTTTCAACATACTTCTATTGTTGTTCTGTATTATTCTTTTTGGAATGTCTTATGCTTAATGCTTTAATTAGATTGAGATATTTTAGACGTTTTGGACAACCTGTGGTCTTTCCGTATTTCTATCAATTGATTGTGCACATGATTTACGTGATCCTAGCATTGTTAATATAAAGGGCAACAAATGTTTAAACTTTACTAAACTGGTGTAGTGATTCATGGCCACATAGGCCATGGTGTGTTAAAATTACTGACTCTTATTGATTATCTTAATTATTTGATGTCTGTTACTGTCTATTTGGATGATTTCATACTGAGTCAAAAGTTCTGAGTCGACCTCTGAGGGTAATAGACATTTTACCCTATATGTGTCACCTTATTATAACAATATAAAAGCAAATAAGGTCTGACACGCCCATAGTTTTGATAGCAGAGGATGGTTTTGTCTCAACAGGAGGGAAATATCTGAGTTTTGATGGTTCTAGCTCAATAGGAGATAATTTAGAGATTTGGTTTTAGGAAGGTTTGTTGACATTTTGATTTTTGAAAATTTGGTTTTACTAATGCTTGTTTAGGTGACATGTGGTTTTGCTGGTGCTTGTTTAGATGACATAAGGTATGTTCCCAGTGATTTTGAGAGTTTTGAGTAGAGTTTGTGCATGCAGTGCTTTGGCAAATCGGAGGTGAATTGTGCTGTGTAAGAGAAATAGGGAGTCTGCATATTCCAGTGTATTTGATTAGGGAGTGTGAGTATTCCAAAGGGTGAGAGTAGGGAAGTCGTCTCACTTCAAGTGATAGTGGCCCTTTGTGCTCAAATTTCCCACATGATTGTTAATGTATGGAGCCTGCATGGTCGAAGACTCTGGCGTATTGTACAAGTGTATGGGACACTTGGTTGCAGTTGTAACTTGTTTGTGTGTTAGGTCATTCGGGCGTGGTTGACAAATAATATTCTTAGTATGTGTGTTAAGGGAGTGTTAGTTTGACAGATATTGGTGATTCCTGAGAGGTCGAGGAGGATCTGGTATTAGTCAAGGGTGAAATTTGCAGGTTGAATTTTACGTGCGCATGAGAGAAAGCTGAAGTTGAATAAGTTGCTGTCAGAGCTAAAAGCCGCATTCTAATTCTGTAAGGCTTCTGAAGTGATTGTGCACCTACCTATAGTAAGCAGTCAAGTTTGTTTGTTGAATTGCTCTTTAGTGCTCACAATATTTTGCTTTTAGTTTTATGTGAATCAGTCTCGAATACTCAGCCGGTGTGTGATGTCATTGGGTCCGTGCTGGGATAGGTCAGTTGGTGAAAAGGACCCACAAACAGATTGGTGGGCAACCGTGATCAGCAATTGGTTGAGAGTAGCAAGCAAAAAGTATTTTGGGATTGAATGACGTCATGTTTTGAATTTAATTCAGTTTTGAGTCAAGTTAAAAACAAAATTTTAAATGTTCAAAGCGTTAAAGAGTGCGATAAGAGGAGATGCTTTAATTCCAGTCAGACTAGGAGAAAGTGCCCTGTCAGAAGGTACACCTGCATACATTGTAATTGAGGAGAAAGGTCCTTCTGCATGTATTTGGTTAAAGTAATAGTGGAAAATTACAGAGAAGGAAGGGAGCTTAGCGTTTCCTGCTCATGGAAGTTTTAATCTGAGAATTTTAGAGAATCTGAGAAGAGCCCTGTATGAATTAAAGCCCCCTCTAAGACCAGCGCAATTTTAAGCTTTTACTCTTTGGTTGTTTGTGGCCAAACAACAAGAAAAAATAAAATTTGAGAGACAAATGAGAAAAGCTGAAAAAACATTGCTAAAAGCAAGATGGGACAATGATCAGAAATTTTGGAGAACAGAAACTTTACAGGGTATTGGAAGGTATCCTGCAATTACACAAGAGAAAGATGACAGTGTTAGACCAAAGACAAAGAATAAGTATCTTGAAGAAATTGAGTCGAAGTCAGATGAAACTAAGAAGTCGCTGACTTATGATAGTAACTCAGATGATGATGAATTTATAACGCAATTATTGCAAAATCTTCCTCCACCATATGCAACACAAAAAGCAAGTCCAGGTACTAGTGTTATTCCTAATGCACTACCTCCAGTTGTGGTAACACAGTCAAGTACAGGTCACAACTAATGTTCCTCCTATTACAATTACACAAACATGGAGGATTCAACCTGAGCAGCCTATTGTATATTCTACAGTTTGTATTGTGAGTTCTGCCCGAGTATTACAGTACCAGTAGTATCTCAGATTTTCCAGGAACCAATGATGGCTCAGGTGGAGTCTTCACCTAATTCAGTGACTCCTGTGCAAGTTGTTAGTCAAGCTCAGACAATGCTAAGGTATACTTCAGTAATGCAAGCAAGTTCCTCAGTACTTACAGGTCAGAATTCTGGAGTAATTTACTTGAGAAATCCGAATGTTCAATTAAGCCCAGAAGCATTAGCAGTGCCTCTTACTATTGGTCCAGTTGTTCCATTGTATGCCCAGGGAAATAATGAGAGTAATATACAGAATCTTTTTAATTCAAATGCAAAAATGGAGGAACTCAGTGCTACTGTGGGATTTATGTCTCCAGTGAATCAGACTTTTGACATAGCAGGTCTGCTTATTGATTAAACTTGTTCTATGATTTCTCAGAGTTTGGAGAAGTCAAATCCAAGTTCGAATTCAATTGTGATGACACCTGAGAGAGTAATTGATTGGTCATGTAATACTCTACAATGTGTGCCCAATGTGAATAATAAGGTTTCTTTTCAAGGCTTTACACCTCAGCAGATAACAGTTTGGTTGGAGAAAGTGAGTGGAGCATCCGCAATGAAAGCAGTCCCTGAAGGGGAAAGAACACTGGACCTATCAAGATTAAAATTAGAATTAAGTGAAATGCTTGAGCGAACACTTAAATTGAATAAAATTGACTCGTATAATGAAGATGAGTTACGCTTCATGTATAAATGTCACAACCAGAGCAGGATTGGCACATCGGAAATTATCAAATATTGAGAAGTCTAAACATTTGAAGAGGAGTTACAGTTTAGAATTCGATTCAAAAGGCCTTGAGAACAAGAGATCACCTGGAATAAAAATTTGCATTAGAGAATTAATCCAAACTATTTAAACATGGGGAGCATTAGATAAATCTGGAGGCAGATGGGTTAAGAAAAGAGATCAGAAGAAAAGAGAGTCTGCCAATTTGAAATCTACTAATACACAGTAGACTAATAGTTCAGTAAAGATATTACTAATGAGAGAAATTCCTTGAGGGAATTTTGTTCACGTCCTTTGGAGCAGGAGTGATATTTTATCATTCACAAATGATTACCCGAGAGTGAGAGAGAAACCAGTGGAATGGTACCAGCAAACAGATAGGTTGGTGAAACTCACATAATGCCTGTGGGAAGATTTAAATACTCTTAGAAATAGTGGTCCCAGCTGAGTTATGGATGAATTGCAAAAGAAGTGTTGATTGATTGACCGACAAGAGAACCTCCACGAGATTGTTACAGGTGCACCATCTCCTGAAGTAATGAAAAGCTATCACAAGGTGATTGAATTTCTAAAAATGAGAATTTCCCCTAAGAATATTGATTGGAAGAGAATTGATAGGACAGCTCAGGAATCGAAGGAGTCAATACATGCATATTATGAAAGGTTGCTGCAGGCATTCAAACATTACAGGGGTACAGAAATAATTGAGCCCAAAGACATTATTCGTTTTGTGTTCAGGTCTCAACCCTCAACACATCTGAAGTTGGTAGCATGCTTAAGAGTCATTCAATTTGCTGGAAAGCAAAACCAGTTGATGAAGTATTGCAGTTAGCAAAATATTACAGTGACGAGATTGAAGTGAAACAGAAGAGATTGAAAGCAAAGCCAATGGTGATGCAGATTACAGCAACACATTTGGGGATGCATGGAATTACACAACTACAGGGAATCATGCAGGTGATTTAGTCAGGGAATGGCACGGGTCAGAGGACATAGTTGTTTTGGAAATGGAAATCGTGCAGGTGTTGATCTGAATTCTAATGTTAGTGTTAAGATATTACCTTGTCATGCTTGCGGTGGTCGTGTTAATTGGAAACAGGAGTGTCCAATCATGGTATAAGAAGACATTGTGCAAATGAATGAACAAAATCAATTTCCAAATTTGAGCGGACAGAGAATTCGGAATCTTAATTTAAATGGTCAGAATATGAATAATTAGATGCAGATTCTGCAGCAAATAAAAATTCTCCAACAGCAGATGCAGGTACCATGCTTTCAGGTACCCCAGCAAAGGGAAGTACAACAGCAGATGCAAATGATGCCACAGCAACAAATGCAAATACCTCAAACTCCAATGGCACAGCAACAGATAGTGGTTCCTTAGCAGAACTTGGGTCAGAAGTTAAGTCAAAGTAGTCAATCATGTATTTCACAGTATCCCCTTCACAGTGAGAATGAATCAAGTGATGAAATTGTGAGTGAGAGTTCGAATAAAGAAGCATGTCTGCTAGCAGGTTCGATAGAGGTAGATCAGAGTGGTCCTTATGTAAATGAACAGTAATGACTCATGATGTTTCTTTCCTGGTTGACACAGGAGCTGCATGCTCTACTGTTAGAACTGCAGAAGTCCCTAATGTGCCACTCTCTGGGAGAACAGTACAGGTTGTAGGAGTAGCAAATCAGCACCTAACAAATCCGATTACTGAACAAGTTCCTGTTAAAATAAGAAGTTTAAAGGCATGCGCAGATTAAGTCTGTGACTCAAATCCAGTAAGCTTTTTGGGAAGGGATTTGTTGTGCAAAACAAGATATTCAGTTACATGCACAAATGATGGGATTGCCATCCACACAAATAGTGATGATGAAGAATCTTGTTTACCAATTGGAAATTCTAATTTGGTTAATGAAGAGATTCCAATGATTACTCTTTATCCTGCATTTACATTAATGAACCTGCCAATTGACTTACGAGATTCAGTTATTTAGAAAGTTTGTGATCTTTCTGGGAAAGACATTGGTCTAATTAAAGGAGTTGAACCAGTCAAAGTCACAGTGAAACGTAATGCAGTTTTTGAAGACTCCCCAATATCACATGACACCAGATGTAACTGAAGGAGACTCCTGTTATTGCAGACTTAGTTAAGAAGGGAGTCTTGAAAGAAGCACTGAGCAGCCAATGTAATTCACCTATTATGGGTTTGTGAAAACCAGGTGGGAAATTGTGAATTGTTCATGATTTAAGAAAAATAATGATATCTTGGTCAAATGTTGTCCAGTGGTACCCAATCTAGCAGTGATTCACAGTGATGGACGTCTCACAAACATTTATTTCAGTGCCTCTACATGAGGATAGCCAGTTTCTCTTCTGTTTTAAATTATGCAATTGTGTGTATTGATGCAGAATCCCACAAGGCTTTTCAGAATCTCTGCTCATATTTAATCAGATGTTGAAAAAGAATGTGGACTCACTGGAAATGCCTTTCCAATCAGCATTGGTTCAGTACATTGATTATTTACTTGTTGCTTCAAAGACACAGGAAGCATGCAGACAGGATACTATTGCCTTGTTGAATCATTTGGGTGAGAATGGACAAAGTGTCACCAATGAATTACAGAACTGTCAAAAAGAAGTGAAATATTTGGGACATTAGCTAGAGAATGGTGCAAGGAAAGTGTCCGGAGATAAAGGATTACAGCTATTTTTCAAATGAACCCTCCAGCTACTCAGAGATGTCAGGATGTTTTTGGAAATGGTGAGTTACTGCCGCCAAAGGATTCCCAATTTTTCTGTTATTACCAAGCCATTACAGCGATTGAACCGCAAAGACAACTGATCCAGTGCCCTTTGACAAAGCTTCTACGAAAGCTTTTAGTGAGCTGAGAGAAAGTCTGTGCAGAGCACCTGCTCTGGGAATGTCTTACTACACGAAGCCATTTTTACTGTTTTGTCATGAAGATGATTGTTGTGCACTTTCTGTCCTAATGCAGGTACATGGTGGCGTAAATCGTTGTGTAGCATATTTTTCAACTATATTGGATCCGGTTGCTGCTGCTTCACCAGGCTGCCATAAGCAGGTGGCTGTGGTTGGTGCGAGCATCACTCAGTGTGAGAGCGTTGTGATGGGACATCCTTTAACTGTTTTGGTCCCTCACTTGGTTGAGGTCTTGCTTACCAGGACCAAGACTCCGCATTTAACAAATTCTAGATTGACTCTGTATGAGTTGGCAAGTTTAGGCTCGCCTAATGTGTCCCTTAAGCATTGCAATGTCCTTAATCCAGCAACCTTGCTCCCAGTAGACAATGTTGAATCTGGAAATGTAAATTAAGTTGAACATGACTGCCTAGAAGTTACTGAACTGTGCACCGAACCCAGACCTGATATTCATTTTTCTCCAGCGGAGTATCCTGATCACACAATCTTTGTCAATGGGTCCTGTTTAAGAGACAACATGGGAAATTTGAGATCTGGTTATGCTGTGTGCACTTTCTCTGTCATACTCGAAGCTTCATGGCTTCAAGGAGTATTCTTTGCACAAGTGGCTGAAATGGTGGCTCTTACTAGAGAATGCTGTATATCTGCACAGTTTAAAATTATGATTTTTACAGACATCCAGTATGGATGTGGTGTAGTGCATGACTTTGGGCAGTTATGGTCCCAGAGAGGTTTCATGACCTCTTCTGGCTCACCAGTTAGAAATGGTGATAGAATTCATGATTTGTAACAAGCTCTACAATTGTATGAACAAATTACTGTGGTAAAGTGCAGTGCATATCAGAAGTCGAGCAATTTCATCTCTATGGGAAATTCCTATGCTGATCAAGTTGCTCAATTTACTGCCTTGAACTGCGTAACATGTAATGAAGAATGGACAAATGTTGGTGAAACAAATACTGATGAGACCAGTCAAAATTACATATTATCAGGACGTGACACTTGGGAGGAGATAAAAAGAATCCAAGATGAGTTCCACAAGATGAAAAGAAAAGTTGGATAAAATTGGGGTGCACACAAAGAGAATTGGTTGAAATTTGGGTTTCAAATGAAGGACAGGTGGTTTTGCCAGACTGTCTACTGACGGAAATGGCAAGATACTATCATGGTCAAACACACATTGGCAGAGATGCATTGATTCGTACATTTAAGCAGTCCTGGTTCAATCCAAAGTTTAGATAGGTTGCTGAAGCTATTTTTCACAGATGCATTATATGTCAACAAATGAACTTGGGAAAAGGAACTGTTGTTAATTTGAGACACATTGGATGAGCAGGTGGTCCATTTAAGAGGATGTAAATGGATTTCTTTGAGGTGCCTGTGTGTGGTGGTTTGAGATACATGCCTGTGATTGTCTATATATTTAGTCACAGGTTGGAAGCCTATCCCACATGTAGAAATGATAGTCTCACAGTAGCAAAGCTTTTACTTACGGAGTTGATAGCTCGTTTCGGGATTCCAGCCTCTTTAGAATCAGACAGAGGAAGTCACTTCAACAGTGAGGTGATTAAATTACTATGTTCATCCTTAAACATGGAGCAGAAGCTGCATTGTAGCTACCGACATGAAGCTTCTGGATTAGTAGAACAAATGAATGGAACTTTGAAAGCTCGATTGGCAAAAATGTATGCATTCACAAATCTGAAATAGCTAGATGCTTTACCATAGGTTCTAATGAGCATGAGAAGTACACCTGACAGAAAGACTGGTGTGCCTCTCCATGAAATCCTTATTGGCAGAGCAATGAGATTGCCAGCTGTTCCTGCAAATGCACTTGTAAACATAACAGATGACGTGGTGCTAGATTACTGCAAAGGTCTAGCTGATGTGGTTCACTCTTTGTTTCACCAGGTGGAAGCAACAAACGTGCTCCAATTCCAAGACCAGTGTCATAGTCTCCAAGCTGGTAATTGGGTCTTGATCAAGAAGCACATAGAGGAAGACCTGTTTGGAGCCTTGGTGGAGTAGTCCCGACCAGATCATTCTGGTTATGGTGACTGCTGTGAAGAGTGCTGGAGTTCTGAACTGGGTCCATGTGAGTCATACTTGCAAAGTGACGTATCCTCTAGAAGAAGATCAGTGTTGCTGAGAGCACCAGCAGAAGTTGTACAGTCTCAAGAAGCAAGAAGACAGACTGTGGAGACTGAAAGAGCAAAGGCCGTGCAAACTGGTGAAAATCCAGGGACACCTCAGAGATGAAATAGTCGTTAATACTGATATTCCTCAAACAGCAGCACCAGAAATGGATGTAGCAGGAGAGTCAAGTCTAAGGAGGGCTCTCCTAGAAGCAGACGTTTTGGGGGAAAAGAGATAAAGCAGATCTCATGCCCTAAAGAAGCCGAAAGTGAGTTGAGTTGAATCAGTCATGCAGATTTGACTCCTCCTGAAGAGGCTAATGGTGCAGGTGAATCAGTCAAAGTCCTGCGAGCAAAGAAGAATCGGAAGTCCAGTTTTGCCATCACTGTCTAGGAAAACTGTGAAGAGTCAAGTGGCCTACACTCAATGAAATTGAAAAGGTTCCTGATGTACTGTCAAGCATAAATGAGGAAGCTGAAACAACAGAAGGAAGAGATCTGAGTGAAGGGGAGACAAGTGCAAATCGAAAGTCCTGAATGGGCATATCTTGCAGCTGATGAATGGGAACATTTCCTTTGTTTTGACCGTGAGAATCAAGTTTTTAATTTTGGAACTTGAAATTGTATTTGAACTGCGTTTTGAAATCACACTGCCAATTGAACAAGAGACACATTATACACTGGAAGTATTAGTTAGTGATCAGCAGATTATGATCTAACAAGAGACATTTGAAACTAATTTTGACAAAGATGCTAAACCGTTTTTTGACAAGTTCTGGAAAAAAAGTCTGAAAGCTGCTATAAATAATCGCAAAGAAGACTGAAGACTATTTTTTATTTTGCTTGGCTGCATAGTTAAATCTATTTTTCTTTTTCTTTCGCTTTCTGATTCTTTACAGTTCATGGATTCCAATCACAATCACATTAAACACAATAGGTATTGTAAATGTATGTGTGTTGGATTAGCAATTTTATGTGTGTTGATACGTTTGTTGTAAGTATGAGTGTTTCTGATAAAGCTGAGACTAATTATACGCCTCTTCTAGAGACACTACACTTTCTAAATTAGAGAAGTTTAATAGGGATGAGAAATACTTACAGTTGGACAACTCACAAGGAGATTTCTCCTATTTTTTTCTATCGCTTATTGTAGGAATATGTTGAGACAATGAATGTGAGAAAATGTTATGTGTATACGTAAATCCTTCATCAGTGGAAGAAGGAATTACATATCATAACTTACCACTAGCATATGGAATTAGCTGTAGTCTTCTATTAACAAGATTTAATAACCAAGAATACATCCAATATTTTTACTCAAATATGGATATTGTTTTTTCATTTGTTCCAATTAGCCAACATTTGTCTAGCATTGCTAAAGCTAAGAATATTGACATTGTAAGAGGTTTCTTTGAACCTACATTAACATTTGGTACAGCTTACGCGCACAGAAACAATCTCACTTGTACGCTTTCACAAGTTAAGAAAATGTTCCTGGATCAGACTGATGATAGAAAAAAGAAATTGAAGAAGATAGAGAAGGGTTTAGTGAAACGCCCTTTAAGACAGATTTTGCATATAGTGTAACTAACACACAAAGGAAGCTTGCATTAGACTACCAACATGTAGGAAAGCTTTGTGTTTACAGACCTCATTCCAGAACTGATACTAAGTTTGTGGGAACGAGTGAAAGCAGACATGTATTTCTTTTTAAGAATATATGGGACTTTATGCTGAATGGACAAGATCCTGCGATTCCTGGGGTTTATTACATCTGTGGAAAAAGTGCTTATTGTTGTCTCCCTAAGGAATGGGATGGTATTTGCTATTTAGGAGTGTTTTAACCTTGAATTTATCAAGTTGACAACATTGACAAAACACATGAAAATGTGAGATCAATATCAAAAAGGTCAAGTTACTGGGAAATAGTTGGAGATATATTTGGAACAATTATTCCTTCTGTAGGAGTTGTTCTGAATGACATGAAAATTAGAAAGCTGTCTACTATTGTAAATCAAATGCAAACAGATGTTTTCTGGAGTAATCCTATTGATGGATACTGAAATGGTTGTGGTACCTTCAATGGTTTTTCAGAACAGTCTTGCGTTAGACATCCTTTTAGCAAAGGAAAACATTCCTGATAACAGTAAAGGAATTAGAAATTTCATTCAAAATTTGATAGATCTAATTTCTGATCTAAAAGAGCCAAGTATGTGGGAAAATAGAGGCAAAGGTTTTTCTGAAGTGAAACATTGTTTAAGAAACCTTGGTCAATGTGTTGTGGGAATGATACTGAAACCATTATTAATAGTGGTTGTATGTGTCATTTGCATAATTGGACCTTACAAATTGTACAGATTCATATAACGACAAAAGATGAAAAATGAACTGACGAGGGATGAAATTCAAATGGAAAGGATGAGAAGCAAATACTTTCATGATTTAAGAAATTCTGAACCCTAGAGAAAACCGCGAAATAGTAGATATACTAAACAAAGTTTTGAATTGTCTCATTAGTATTGATATAGGTAATAATAAGTATCTCTTTTGTGAGACATATAGTCAGAATAAGGATTGTTGGAGTGTAAACATTATTAATAAAAATGTTCATTAAAAACTATATGTAATATATTATAAGGCCTCACTGAAATCAGATATTAGTAAATAAAAATGTGTAGCTGATATGATGCACACCATAAACAACATACATTAATATGTAATAATGGCTAATAAAAATGTATTTTGACTGATAATAATTAAATGAACTGAAAATCTATATTAATGTGTACTAAAAACATTAATAGTTTAAATATTATGAAATGTTTTATTCTTCATGTTTTAGCATTCGTTTAAAAGGCCTGACGTTTTAATAATTTTCAACTGCAATGTTTTAAAAGTGTTAACTCTGCAAAATAATGTTTCTACCAGCATCCTCTGTGACTTGTACACTGTGGAAAAGTTATGTTATTTGCTTAATTCTGGTGTTCTTACTGAGATAAGATAATAACATACAAACTAAACAAAGAGCCACAGTGCTCATTGTTCTGTTTTTTTAATGTAACATTTTATTTCTGTTTGAGTTTCATTTTTGGCAGGAAGCACATTTTATGTTTCCATGTAGTTTTAAGTGTAATTAATCACGGAAGCTGATGTCTGGAGAGGGGTGACCGCGTTTATCCAATCCTTGCTGCAGAAAACTTGAAGAGATACATATGATGTGCACAAGACGAGCATTGGCTGCAAACTAAAACACCCTATAGTCTGTCTAATAGAAACATAGTTAGAAAATTTTGGGACTTTAATATAGCAGTGTTTTAGGTGATGTAAGGGAGTTCCTCATTTTTCCAAACTCCTGTTCAGTTCTACATTTTTCTAAGCTACAGTATGTAGCTTAGTTCTTGCCTATGATTCTAACAGTTCAGTTATATTAGGCCCAACGTGCTGAACTGTTTCCCTTCATGTCCTGATGTTGTTTCCTGAAGACCTGATGTTCCTGTGCTTTGTTGATGAGGTATCTGCTGATTTGTTTAATAGAGATATAACTAATGTGCATTTGTTTTTGTTGCAGGTTTCTCTTCCTTAGAAAATCCAACCGCCTATTTTGGTTAGCACCCTAGTTAGATGTTTACAAATTAAATTATCTTATTTTTTTCTTTTGCATGAAGCTCACGCATGCTTTTTGAATTAGTGATGTTTAGGGACGCCTGACCTAAATCTAATTATGAATGTATATTAATTGATTGTGATTTCATTTCAGTTGCACAACTAAATGTATGCCTTTTCTATTTTCCACTTAATTCTATTGTTGTTCTGTATTATTTTTTTAGAATGTCTTATGCTTAATGCTTTCATTAGATTGAGATACTTTAGGCGTTTTGAACAACCTATGTTGTTTCTGTATTTCTATCATTTGGTCTTGCACATGATTTATATGATCTTAACATAGTTGATCTAAAGGGCAATAAATGTTCAGACTTTACTAAACTGGTGTGGTGATTCATGCCAACATAAGTCATGGTGTGTTCAAATTACTGACTCTTATTGATTAGTTGATGTTATATCTGATGTCTGTTAGTTTCACAGTGTCTATTTGGAGGATTCTCTACTCCTGTCTGAGTCAACCTCTGAGGGTAATAGATGTTTTACCCTATACATGTCACCTCATCTTAACAATATAAAAGCAAATAAGGTTTGACATGTCCACACCTCTAAACATCCCCCTTACTACTCACTGTATAGCTAGAAGAAAATGTTGCTTAGAGCAACATTTCTTTTCTTTTCATGCCTCTGCATCCATGACCTTGGGGATCAGGGGACAAAGGGCTTTGTTAGGGATACCAAATGTTAAGCTTGATCTAGCAGCTTCTGACACTGGTTACAGCTAATGATGTCCTTCTGTACTTTGGGCACACTATGGACAATCACTCTTTGTGCTACATTTCTGTGCTTCAGGTCTTATTAGTGCTACCATGTTTTTAAACTCAGTCTGCATGAGTTCTCAGTTATATTAAAAGTGTGGATATTTATTGGTAGGAGGAACTCCAAGTCTCCATGTAATACCATGGATGGAAGCAGAACCGAGGCTTGCTTCAATAATATCCTTGGTGGATGGAAAGAAATATGCTGCCCTTGGTACAGCTGGTCAGTCCTTGGCTACTGCTGGTCATTCTCTGGCTAGCTACATCAATGCAGTGATTTGCTTCCCAGCATGCGTCGCTGTACCTCCCTTAGCTCATCTGGATCACCCACAACCTTGCTCCTTCTGTCTGTTTCCAGGTTGTGTGTTGGGGAGGAGAGGGGGTGTTGACATGTGGTTGCAGGGGGTGAGAGGTAAAAGGGAGGGCAAGGTAGGGAGCTCATAGGGCCCTAAAAAACAGCAAATGCAGCAATTAGAAGTGCTTTAATCAAAATCACTGTAACCACGGTAGAGGAGTGTTGCTGTTTGCAGGCCCTTCACCCAGACCGTTCTTTTCACCACCTCTGAAGATTGGCGCCTTGGGCCTGGCCCAGTACGCCCATGCCAATAGCCAACTCTGGATGGAAGCTTCAACATTCTATGTGCTACAGAGCCTGGATATGATTCACCTTTCCACCAGACAGGAAAGGGGTTTTCCTGTTGTGCAAATAATTTAAACATATTGTGTACTCTGATATGCAGTAGTAACAGAATATTAATGAAAGATGTTTCTGATCGGCACTATTTCTATCAATATAAACATACTTTGGGAAAAGGATGCTCAAATATAATCTAAACGTTTCCAAGGTGTAATATATTGAGAATGGGCTATTTAAGTGTGCTTAAAAATATGCCACAGGCCATTGTGCAAAAACATCCCCAATATGTATGCAGTTTAGAACAAAACAAATGCTGGGAGCCCCACATATGTAATTTTACCTCAGGTTTCCACAATACCTCTACCACCAGTGGTAGCCCCATTTCCCCCCCCCCCCCCACACACACACACACGAAGTTTGAGTCTAGTTGTGCCCCTGGTTTAATTCCCATAAATTTTTTCTTTGCTGTTCTAGTAATTCTTCAGATCACAATTCAGTAAAACCTTGCAGAAGAAAACTTCGAAGACATCATCATGCATATGTGTAGGTGAATAAAGTCGCAGTGGAGTGAGCAGAACCGAATTACAACTGAAGTACTACTCGGGCCTTGCTTTACTCCATATTTTGCCTGTGTCTGATTAACGTAATTTGTGAAGTGATTGAGGTTTGTATGTATGTTTTCGTGGGCAACTGAAAGGTGGTTGGGAGTGTGTTAATTGAACCACTGTCATCCATTTATTCATTCCTTAATGCATCCTAGTCTTTCCCTCTCCATTCATCACTCCTTGGCTCTCGCCGGTTCGTATTGTAATATTGCTTTTTGCGCCATCAAGGGACCGGAGCTGCTCAGGAAAGTATTGTAAAAGTAGGCACGCAATTCAACTCACTGTGTCCATGGATTGGACCAATAAAAAGTGCATACATTAATGAAAGAGCATGAAAATAGAGATGTCAAAAGAAGATTTAATGTCGCTGTAAACACATTGCAGGAGGCCTCTTAGAAATGCATTAAACATAGTGTAATCTCTATCTTTAGTCCCATACGAACTTCCCTAACTGTGTTCCAAAATGAGAAATGCTGTCTGTTGGAATATAGATAGCTTTTCACATTTAATTTTTATTAGGTCTTCAAAACTCAACTGTGTTGCACTGCGGACTGGGCGAACACCAGGCTGCAGAAAAGCATTGGCAAAGTTAACTAGTCAGTTTTTTGTTAAGGGACGATTTGATAATAATTGGTGAAGTTTTGTGTTTTCCACGGATGGTCTACCAAGACATTTTTTAATGAAGTAACATTTTGGGCTACAACAAAGTTGAAGCAGGAAGAAGGCTCCGAGTTTGCTTGGTTGGCTGTGCTACCAATTTTAGCAGTACCCTCAAACAAGAGTGTAATTAAAGTGATTAGAAGATGGAAGTTCCCCAGACCACAGGCTAAGAACCACTATTATAGAATATTAATGAGGCTGTGCCATGAAGCAATGCAATCTGCCTGGTGCCAAACATCAACCTAAAATGCACTTTTGAACTTGACTTCCTAATTGAAAAATACTATGAAAAATATTACAGAATTGTTTTCAGGCAGAATTCCGCTTCCTGCTGAGCACACTAGCACCATATAGGAGACTTGGCATGCTTTTAGCTAATATTACATTTTGGGGTGGGGGCATAGAAGGGCCATGCATGTGGGTTATGTGGTTTTACATTAAGACAGTGATACAGGCTTCCCATTTGATAATCAGATTTGTAAATTTTAGGTCATAGGTAATGGCATTGATACTCCTAAATTGTTATACTCCTTAACTCTTACTTATTCATTCTGGCCTAGTAACCTCTCAAAAGATTTCTTTTTTTCTCTGGAAGAGTTTAGAAGTGTTTTGTTCAGTTGACGTTTACCAGACAAGTGCAACATGTGAAATATCTTTGATGTTTGGATTCCCAAGAAATGGATCTTTAGCTAAAACAAAAATGTGAAGATGTCAAGCATTAGAAGTTAAAGGAATGTCTAAGCAATGGGGCTTTTATTATTTTTAACATTAGACATGAAGTTTGAAGTATGGGGATCACCTTCTTGGTAGGGAGTATGAACAATTAATCATTTATTTTCTTTATCACGTCATGTCGAACGTACAGCCACCTTAGATTTTCATACATTCTTATGGTGAAAAACGAGAAGTCAATAAATGTGAATGCAAGAAAAATGGTGGATAGGGTATTATCAAGGCCAACTGATGAGGGAGAGGTAGTTGGGCATTAGATGTGAGGTTTGAAATATATAGGTCTGGGGAATAACCAGTTGCTGTGCTTTGTCATTAGTCTTGGCTCATCACCATTAGTCAAACAACACAGCACATGATCAGATTGCACTTGTGTACCTCACTGAAAAAGTAGGTCAGGTAGGCTTTCAAAAGACTATCGAGAATATTACAAATCTTTGGGCTGTGAATGCCTTCAGTGCTCTCCTACAAGTGATTTTTGGTCTTCTGAACTTTTGTTGAAAGATGTTTTGAGGTTTGGTTAATTTGAAAGACCTGCCCATGGTGTCAAGAGTGGTCAACTTCTGAGAGTAGCATGATACTGTGCCAGAATGCGTAGTTACAAATAACAAAAAATTGCCACAATTGAACTGTGATTGAAAGATATAAAGTAGATTACTTTTAGTTTAAAAAAAAAAAAAAAATCTTTTTACTTGTTTTATGCACTGATGAAACCTTAGATTATTTTGCTAAACCGCTTCAGCACAAATAGATAAATGGGGTTGACCTTTCAGGAATAAGTGCACCCATTTTCATAGTACTGGGTACAAAGACAAAAACATTAATACAAGAGCATTACAAAGACCACACCAATAAGAAAGAAGGAAAGAGTTGAGAAATACAGGAGTAAAAAAAGGCACCACAGAGGCAGTTGAATTATACGAGTGATTATAAACAAATCCTTTATTGATAGATTATAGGATGATTTTTTAAAGTAATCAATTTATTTTATGATACTATCTTCTTGTAAATTTAAATATCCTTGTCATATCTATGTGACTGATATTCACTCTGCTTGGGGCCAATGTATATTAATCGTACAGAAGTGATAAAAGGTCATCCACCTAAATGCTTTATGCTTTCTCTTTATAATGTGATTGATTTTTAAGTACTAGATTTTACATTAGGTTGACTGTATCTACAACTGAAAACAATAATGGCGATCCCCGGACAGGTCTGTGTTTTTCTCTTGAAATAGTATTTTGTTCAACGTTTTTTTACAATTATTTTCACACCCCTGGGTTTAACGATCTGTAAGATAAGTGTTTTGATGGTTGAACTAATTCATGCCGGATGATTATGCCAAGTGTTCCACTTTGATCCTTATTTTCTCACACTGTGGGCAACTTAAGAGATATGTTAAGCAATTTACATTTTCAATTGTGTACGTACCGCTTTCTGAAGGGGAGCAGTTGGACATGCAATTAATTCAGTAACATTACATAATCTGAGTGTCCTCACTTGTGGCTGAGGCCTATACAGGGTTTATGTTCAGTGCACTTCAAGCACCTTAGTACCTCAATCTAATTATCAAATAATTGCCTCTTGTGCTAATCAGAGCTCTTTCTCATTCCTTCATTTTTATTGGTGTTTCCATATTTGTGCAGTGATCTCCCTGAGAGTGGGTTCCCCTCCTTTTTGCTTATCTCTCACCTTGTACAGATCACTCAATCCTCACAGAGCCAAAGCATAGTCAGTAATAAAATAGTTATTCCTGTCAAAATTGCTGCTTTCAAAAAATAAATATACTGTCTCCTGTACAAGTACACTAGATAGAAGCCCAAGACTGTTAATGGATTAAGATCCTCTGTCATCTCTACATATGCTGTCCCAAACTTTCACTCACTTTTGCAATAATCTGATCCTTTACACCCCTCCTAGAAGCTTAAACACCTTTCACATATATATGGGTTTCTACATCCATCAAGTTAGTGAGCAGTGAGTGATTCTTTTTGGTGGCTGCTCCGAAACTAGTTTCTTCTTGTCCTTTAAAAATCTTTCTCAATACAGACTGTCCAAAAGGATTTGATTTGTTTCCCTTTTTTGCCAACTTTAATCCTTAGGTGTCTTCCTGCATCCATTGTTTCCGCCACCTTGGCGATTTAGTTAATAATCCCCCCCCCCCCATGTTAAGTTTGAGTATGCAAGTAAAGTACGCTAATGCTCAATCGCAAAAGCAAAATTACTAAGTGCAATACATCAGTTCCCTTTTTTCTGTGCCTTCAACACTAACGTTTTTCTGCCTCTCCGTTGTATCTCAAATGTATCGAGGGAATTATTTTGTAGACAAACAATTCCAGGTTCAAACCTTGTAGCCAGTGCGCGGGCCATATGTCTGTGATGGATCTGCACGAGAACTGCATCTGATGTTTGAGCTCGGATCACGACGTGGCAGGTTGCTCGTCCTGCCAATGCATGAACCCAAAGGCTCTAAAAGAGAGGGAGGTAAAGCTCTTCTATCAGGGCTAAGAAAAGAGGTCGACGAAGATCGAGTACTCTGGACACTTCGTCGCACAGGTCATCCAGGTCTCACAAGAAGCAACATTGACGACATAAGTCACAGCACCAGTCATCCAGAGATCAGTCGGCATCTCCTACTTCGAAGTGACTGCGCTGCGAGACTTGGCAGCCCCACTGTGACTCCCCAACCACAGTCACCTGAGGCATCTCCGGCGCTGACTTTGATTGAGATCTCAGAGTCGCCTACGAGTCTGACGGCTCACTTTTCCCCTACACTCTCCCAGGGTCAAGAATTTGTGGCTCGGGTGCCAGATCCAGCCCAGCCACCGCAAGGTGAACAAGAGTATCCTGCTTTTCTGGCTCCGGGAGTGGATCCGTCTTTGTTCCTGAATGCTGTGTTCAGCATTTTCAAAAGGGCAGTGGTCCCCTCTGGTGCTGTCGCATACGTTCTCATTATGCTAATGAGGCTACTGGATTTGGGAGACAGGATCACATACATTGTGGGCACTAAGTATGATTCCACACCACATGACACCTGTTGGCTTAATCTGGGTTCTCCGGCTAACAAGCATCGCCTCTGGCTGAGATGATTGGGGCAACCGGGCGCATGACGAGAAAGACTCCTCAGGGGAATCATGGTCGATCAGATACCATCCCTTTCTATCAGATGCAGAAAGTCTCACATAGACAACAGAGGCAAAATATAGTTCAATAAAGATTTATTGAAGTAACTGTATCTTAGATAGAAAGACATGTATTGTAATAACTAGGATGATAAAACATAATAAAAACAAGCAGGTGACTAACAGAGTAAAACACAAGAACAGGCCTACCATATTGTCACTAGGAGTGATATATATTTTTCCTACCTACACTATGTTTGAGCACAGCATAATAAGCCTAATCTGCCGTTTGGGTTTCCCCCCTGGGGGTACATCATCCCTCATACCTCGAGGAAGACACCTGGAGTCTAGAGAGACACCATCCCCAGGTGGATCAGGGGTCTGGCCATCTAAGCAAGCAGCTGCATTGGAGCAATCAGCATACCGTTGTGGTCATCTGGGTGGAATCTCCCTCTAACTTTTCTGGGCCAAACAGGTGTTTTTATAATAAAACAGCTGACATTCTAAGAAATGGTCCCCACATATATATGTGTGTGTGTTTTTCTGTGAATGTTTGAGACGCAGCATACCACGTTTATCGGCAACCGTACCTGACTGTAGCCTTGGAGAAAGCACAAAGTGAATTTAATGTCATTCTAAGAACCTGATGCTTTCTTAGGTCAAAGTACAATGAGATAAATAAAATAAAATGGCACAGCAACTATGACTATTGCTGGATAAATAAAGCAATGCTGAATAAAATATAACTGGATTTTGCACAGCGGCAGGCCTAGTTAGCTAAAACAACGTGTCTAAAACATGGCTAAAATAGCTTTACAACAGTGCAACTGCTGGTCCCACGGGTCCGTTGGTTTTTACGATGGGGTTGCCATCACCATATGAGCGGGCTGCATTTATGCTTTTTTTTTTTTTTTCTTTTTTACCAGCAACACCTTTCGATGGTACTGGCCCGGTGCAGAGGATGTCACCACCTCTACCCCAGATGACGGTGCCACCAGTGCCGGCGTCAGATAGATCTTGACACTCTACTCCAGTGCAGAGCGTGGATTTAACTCCTCCACCAGGCTTGCCCTTTCCTTTAAGGGAGTCATAGACGCCAGTGAATTCTCTGTCAATGGCATGCTTGGAGTCTAGGCTAAGGTCTAGAAGGAAGGCCTTAAGACTTCTGGAAGAGCAACAGTATCTAGAGGAATAACAACAACAGTTGAAAGAAGGAGAAATTCCTGGGCCTTTGGATGATTTCCAGGAATTAGATACTGCTAGTGGGTTCGATACATCCCCTGAGTGGGAGCTTTTATCCCCTGGGAGGAACTCTCAGCAGAAGCGCTTACCACTGCCTATGTCCTAATTAAAAAACAATATTCTGATGGAGGTTCTACATCCATCAGCTTCCTCTTCAGAGCCCCTTCTCACATCCAATGACCCTTTGATGGAGCTGTATTATTACAAATATGGAAAAAAACAGTTACTACATCTGCGGTTTCAAAGACTGTAGCCAGAAGGTACAAAGTTGCTCCAGGTCATCCCCAATTTTTGTCCCATCACCCAACACTGGAAAGCTTGGTGGTGCAAGCTTCTTGTTCTTGAAGATCGTCTCTGGGATCATTCCCTACAATACCATGTGATAGGGAGTCAAAGCGCATGGAGCAGTCTGCAAAGAAATGCTTCTACTCAGGAAGCATGGTTCTTAAAATCATTGAATACAGCTTGTGTACTGGGGAGGTACATCTATGCCCCAGTGGATACTGCGAAGGAGGTTTTCCCTATATTGCCACAGGAAGTAAAGGAACATTTTAGTGAAGGGTTGCAGGACAGTCAAGCGGCACCTAAGCAGGTGAGTCAGCCAGGTCTGGAAACTGCGGACTCAATTGCTAGAGCCATGGGGACTTCCATTGCGACTAGGGGGCATGCTTGGCTCACAAGTTCTGTTTTTTCCTCTGATGTGCAAGCTACATTGAGGGACCTCCCATTTGATGGTGCAAGACTATTTGAGGCAAAGGAGGACTCTGCCCTGGAAAGTTTCAAGGATATCAGAGCCACTGCAATATCTTTGGTCCTTCAGGCTTCTTCTACGCCCTGCAGACCTTTCCGCAGGTTCATAGAGTTTTGCCATGGGTTGTCCTTTTGTGCGAGACAGCATTCCCACGTCCAACAGCCTGTCAACCCTCTCTACAGGTCCTTTAGGGTTTGTGGGAGAGTTAGAATGTAGGGAGCCATCCAGCAGCTTTCCTCCTCCTCATCCTCTTCATCCTCTGGGGGAATCCAGACAGGGAAGCAGCCCTGGTTCTTGCTCCATTCTCTAGCATGTCCTGCCTGTAGGTGAAAGGCTGCTACATTTTCTCCACGAGTGGAAGTTAATAACTTCCGGCTCTTGGGTGTTGAGCGTAGTAAAAAAAGGTTATGCCCTTCCCTTTCGAGAGTTTCATCCCCTTTTCCCTCCCCTTCATTCATTTTGCTCAGAAGAGTATGTCCTGTTGCTTCAGAAGGAGGTGCACACCCTTTTTTTAAAAGGTGCAGTGGAGTTAGTTCCGGAGCAGGAAAAGGGTCAGGGATGTTATTCAAGTTATTTCCTGATTCCCAAGAAGGATGGCCGTTTGAGGCCTATCTTGGACCTGAGGATTTTGAATTGGTTCCTCAAACAGGAAAAGTTCAAAATGCTGACCCTAGCACAGGTGCTTCTTGCATTGAACAAGGAGGACTGGATGGTGTATATCGACTTGCAGGATGCTTATTTTCATATCCCTATTGTGAAGTCGCACAGGAAGTATCTCCGGTTCATGGTAGGGTCACAACACTACCAGTTTGCTTTCCTTCCTTTTGGTCTTACTTTTTCACCTCGCGTCTTCACGAAGGTGATGGCAGTGGTTGCAGTGGACCTTAGAAGGAAGGGAGTATCTGTATTCCCTTACTTGGACAATTGGCTAATCAACGCAGAGTCCCCAAAGTTCATGCTGCATCAGTTGCACGTGCTAGCCCAGTTGCACCAAGAGCCCTCTCAACGCCTCCTGCTCATAGGGGCAGTACTGGACACAACATTGAATCAGACCTACCCTCCTCCAAAGAGGATTCAGGACATTTAGGCATTGATTCCAATGTTTCAAAAGTGAGTGGCTGTTCCTGTCCTCAAGGTCCTACGTCTGCTCAGTCTGTTCGCTTTCTGCATTCTGTTGGTCACACATACACGTTGGCCCATGGGAGCTCTCCATTGTTGCCGCCGCAAGGAGTGGTTTCAACACAAAGGTGATCTTGAGGAGTCGATAACGATCTCCAGAGATGCTGCAGTGAATCTTCAATGGTGCTGCCACTCTAGGGTAGGGAGCTCATCTGGGGTACCTGGAGGTCAAAGGTCTTTGGTCTCCAGTAGAACAGATGTTTCACATTAATCTGTTGGAATTGCAGGTGATATGTCTGGCTCTCAAGGCCTCCTCCCGTCCATTCACGGCCATTCGGTAACAGACAGCGATACCGCGATGTGGTACATCAACAAGCAGGGAGGAGTAGGGTCATACCTTCATTGTAGAGAGGCTTTGCGGCTCTTGTCCCAGACACAGGGCCATCGGATTTGCCTAGTAGCAAATCATCTGGCCGGAGTTCTGAATGCATGTGCGGATGGTCTCAGTTGGCACTTTTTGGCCAATCATGAGTGGCATCTCCATCCAGACGTGGTTCTTCACGTCTTCCAGATGTGGGGAGCACCTCACATAGACTTGTTTGCCACTCACAAGAACACACACTGCTGGTCGTTCTGCAGCCTTCAATACCCGATGCAGGGAGTGTTGGGGAATGCGTTTCAGCTGACCTGGAGCAACCAACTGCTTTACCTATTTCCTCCCATACCCTTGATTCCTCGAGTTCTGAGGAAGATTCGCCAAGTTTGGTCCCAAATTATATTAATAGCCCAGGATTGGCCAAGAAGGGTATGGCACACAGACCTCCTTCAACTCTCACTGTGCTCTCTGCTCTATCTCCCTCACCAGACGGAGATTGAACGGGTCAATGTGAGTTCTTTTTCTCTCCCTCCAAAAGTGGTGGATGTTACCTTATTGGCCAGGCGGCACTCCACCAAGACTGTAGATGGGCAAAATTTGTTACTTGATGTGGAGGGAGACAATTTGATACCGTGAAGGCCCATTTTTCTAATATTTTGCAGTTTGCTCTTTCCTTGGCGCATTTGTGATAGCGACAGGGTATTTATCTGCATTGTCAACTTTTTCTTTGCCTACCCGACAACCTTCTTTATTGAAGTCCCCTATAGTTCTTAGGTTCCTTAAAGAATTAACAAACAAGTTTCCTCCCACTCCGTTTGTAATGCCTCAGTGGGATTTGATTTTAGTTTTGACTTTTTTGATGGGTTCACCGTTTGAGCCTATGCATACTTGCCCAATGAGGCTCTTCGTTATTAAGACTGCTTTTCTAACAGTCATCAAGACAGCTAGACATGTGAGTGAGCTTCAGGCTTTTAGTGTGAAACCACCTTTCACTACCTTTCATGCTAACAAGGTGGTGCTGAGAACCAGGGCAGCTTTCCTTCCTAAGGTAGTCACTTTCTTACATCTGGGACAATCTATAACTCTTCTGTCTTTTACCTTTTTCCCCATCCATCAAAGGAGGAGGAAAGGCTGCACCACTTGCATCCAAGAAGGGCCCTGAGCTTCTACATAGAAAAGACGAGAGACTTAAGAATTGATGATCAGCTCTTTATTGGATATGTGGGCAAAATGAAGGGCAAAGCTATCCACAAGAGGACTCTTTCAAGGTGGGTCATTCTTTGCATAAAGATTTGTTATTCGCTAGCAAAGAAGGTTCCTCCTGAGGGCATTCGGGCCCATTCCACCAGGGGTAAATCTGCCACTTTGGCTTTAGCTAGAGGTGTGTTGGTTGCTGATATTTGTAAGGCAGTAACTTGGGCTTCCCTTCACACTTTCGCAAAGCATTATTGTGTAGACTTGGAAGTGAGGAGGGATGGCCATTTTACCTGTTCTGTTTTGCAGGACTTCTTGGTTTGACCAATTGGGCACCCACCTCTGAGTGTGGAACTGCTTTGAGATTCTATTCATAAGGTGAGGAATCCACAGGTAGTTGTATCCATCAGAAGAAAAAGTTACTTACCATTGTTAATGCTTTTTCTGGTGGATACAGTAGCTACCTGTGGATTCCTCACAGTCCCACCCGCATTTCCATTGCCTGTCTGGGCATACCAAGAGTACTATTGATGTTATATATATATATATATATAAAGATTTTTTAATCTATATGTGTTGAGTTGACACATGTTGTGTTTGTGATGTCCCTATTCACGTGCTCGCCTCAAAGGCACAGTAAATAAACAGTGGTGAAACTGACGTCAGCATGTCGGCGAGGACTTCTTATGGCTCCGATGACGTCAGACGGAGTTGCGTGCAAAGCCGTGTAATGGTGACATCCGTGTTGACTTGGAGAGCTAGGAAAAAATTTCAGTCGAATGCTGGAGCTTTGCGAGAATTCATAAGATGAGGAATCCACAGGTAGCTACTGTATCCACCAGAAAAAGCATTACCGAAGATAAGTAACTTGTTAATTTTTTCCTTTCAGATTTTTTACAAGCTATCATGAAAATACAAAAATCCAACTTTTATTTTTAACTTCAATACAATTAGTAACAATGTAGAAATTACCAAATAAATGAATGTAATTTCAAATCTCAGTATGTGCATTTTCAGCAGTAATTACATGCAAAATGAATCGTTGAGTTGAAATTTATTTAAAAAGGAAGAAGGGTTGGGAGAAAAAGAGAAAATTAGGGAGGAGAATATATAACAGATGTTTTGTGAAAAATCTTATGATTAAGAAAGTTCTTCATGAGTGAACTGCAGACACAATTATAATGAATCATTTCATAGAGTTTGTTTTGTGAGATCAACCCAAAAAGGTAATTACAATAGTGTTCCTAATAGTGTTTCTGTATCATCTCAAAATGTCTTCTGGGTTTATATTTGAAACTTATGTATGTCATCAGTGCTATTTCTGTTGGCTAGTATCCAAAGAGAGGCATAGCAATAGATTTCCAATTCCTCAGGACTGCTCATTTTGTCCATTATCTTAGAATTTCAGTTCCAGGCCAAGACATGCCAATCAGATGTTGGTCTGTTTACATTGGAACCGTTTATTTTGCCATTTAATTTTAATGGAGAGGTGCATTTCATTCCTGAGGCCATGTGGCTAAGAGAGGGGGACGACTACATCCTCAGCACCACCCTGTTTCCTGGCTGCAAGAGGAAAGGCAAAGCACTATACAGTGTGAATGTTATAACCACTGCGTGGGGCACGTTTCTGGGCCTACCTTGAGCCAAGCCTGGGCTTGTCTGCGCCCGTCAGTAGCCGACAAATGCCGGGCTAAGTACTCCCTTTAAATCATTTCTCAAGAATGGGCAAAAAAAAGCCACAGGTAACACTGCTTCCATCGCTACGACTAAGAGGTCTTCTCTGACTGTTTCTTATAACATTCTGTGGGTTTACTTTTCAAGAGATTACCTTGGCGAACGTCCTCTTTCCATCGAAAACATTGTTCGTGTGAGTTGTTCTAACATCATGCCCAATGATGATATATGCTGCAGCAATCTTTTATCTTCTGCACTGGACACACACTTGAGTGCTTCTGTTATTGGTATTTGGCAGCACCCCAAGGAGTGGAGTAACCCGTAGTAGGCAGAAGACAAGAGGCCTTCATCTTTCTAAAAACTTGGATAAATATGTGACATAATCAAGGTATCCATCCCTGATCTTCTATCAAAGTATGTCCTAAACAAACACTGTGCTCTGAATTCGTCTCTATGCTAAATAAAGTCTCAAACTACTCGTTGAATGGGTGAACTGTAGACAGCTACACTTAAAGAAGGCACTAAGCTTTACCATCACAAATGGCCCCTCTTAATCAACGTCCATCTCTGTCCTTGTCTTCTACTGTTGAAATGTTTACGATACCTGCAGTTGACAGAGCACAGCCCATGCCATCAACGTTACCTGGTGCAGTGTTAGCTAACTCCCATATAGACTGACACCAGGGGAAAATAGGTTCTGCTTCCTTAATTGTACCATCTTGCAGTCAATGGAGCCCGCCATTGATGTCTGGTCTTGGCTTCTGTGGTTTATCTAGTCTAGTTTTGTGCTACGAGTCATGTGTGGATCCTTTGTTAATGTTCATGAGCCTGAAAATATTCTCATGTTCTTGGGGCTTGGCTGTTCTTCTGTTACTGATTACTCTTCATGTCCTGTACTATGGGTAACTATCTTCACATTGGTGCGATGTTAGACAAAGAGTACAGTGACCATAATTGGCTAATTGTTTCTTTTGTACTTCTGATATCTAAAATATGTAACCTCCCTGAGGATAATCTATCTGTTACTGCTAATGACAATGAACTTAGGCTAGCCAGGGAACTCCCAGCCTGAGTACCTTTCTTAGCAACTTGGTAAGGCATCACTTGGCCTTCTTGAAATATGCTCCTCCTTTGAGGCTATCCATGATATCATTGTAAAATCTGTTGTTGGACACAGGGCAACTTGATCAGAAGGTCACTCCTCTATGCATTGTGGTGTTCTGATTCCAGTGTCATGAATGGTTTGGCAGAGCCTGTTCGGTATCTAACAGGTGCCTTTATACTGCACTGTCAAATAAGCCAAAGAAAAGGGAGGAGGTAGGCTTAGGTTTATGCAGAGCCAACTATAAGATTGCCTTCAAAATAGGAAATCTGAAATTAAAAGAATTATCTGGGAAACATCAATGATGGCATGTAAACTAAAATATTCTAAATCATTTTGGCAAGCGGTTAACTTCTCTAAAGGGTATAATGGATCGACACCTAGTTTGAGAGCACATAAAATTGCCAGTCACTGCCTATCTCATTCTAATAACCCATATTACTTCAAACCATTGAGTTGCTCTGATGGTATTCCATTAAGGTCTAATTATCAACTGTGTGTGACTGATGTAATCTTTGACTTTCATGAGATTTCTCTTACCTTGTTAGTCCTGGCAAACAAATAGGGCCGGATGATGTGCCCATAGACCTTTACAGCATGGGTGTGGAATTTAACAAAATATCTACTTGTCCATAGGACAGATTGCTTTATAAATCTACTTGTCCTGTAAAAAAAATCTACTTGTCCCTTTGGTGCCATGCAGTGCAGCGACAAATTAAGAGTTCTGATAATAGCCTCTCTGATTATGCCAGGTCTAGTACTATAGTAGGGCTTGAATACTAGGAATTTCAAGCCCTACTACAGCAGTTTCCTTATTTTTCCACCTTTCTGCAGATCTATATACTGGGGCTGGAGGACCAGAGAGCAATGGTCCAGGGCTGGAATGCCTTTGCGTCTGCAAACCTAGAACTGTGCATGTTTTAAGGATTTTCACCAGCTCTTCTCTAATCTTTTCCCATACTGAGGAAGGTTGGTAATTTACTCCTGACAAGAGTAGAAGTTCTTCCAGGGTTGGGGGGGAAAAAGTGGTTAGAGGAAAAGTAAAAATTTTAATGTGCAATAGGTTTTTGCATGAGCAAATAAACACATGAAGATTTGCTCTGCTAAAATACAGTTCACAAATATGTTCTAGAAGTACAATTTCCTGGTCTACTTTTGTAAATTCTTGTGAATTCATGAAAGCCACTAATTAAAAGACATACACCATTGGTGCACTTTTGTGACTTTTTTAAGGAATTGGGCCCCTAATTAGATATGGCATTAACCAAGACATTTTGTTTTTATAAAAATTCTGTTTCTCTATCCATTTATTGACTGGCTTTACTGTGAGCGATGGCATTCTGCTCTCCCTCAGTTCTAGGAACTACTGTGGCAATGTGTGCTTTTTGAGACCACATTTTTTGTGTGCTTTTTGCCAATGTTTATTACAATAAAGCGAAGGCCTGGCAGCTCCCACAACAATAAAGTGTTACAAAACCCATGTCAAAACAAGACGCACATTGACAAAACCAAATGACTGACTACCAGTGTTGGATCGGTTTAAGTTCATGTTTCCCATAACCTTGTTGAAAATTATTACACTGATTTACCTTTATAAATATTTTTTTAACAAATGCTAGCATGCATTAACACATTTTACTAAATTATGTTTCAAAGAATAGGTACCTAAAATGTCACATCAATTTAGCAAAAGTTTTTTCATACTTGCATTTGCTTTTCTGAACGTTTTATTTTGAAAGCAAAGATTATCAGTTTTGCTTACAAGCCTCTGTAAACATTTGCATCTAATCAGAGAGGATTCTGAGAGCATTATACATATACTCATATTGTTAAACTTTTCAAACGTGTGTACACAATTTTTTTTTTTATTGGAACCACTGTCAGTAGTGCAATGTGCCCTTGCAACATTTATTTAGAGAGCTCAGCTTTATAATAACGGCTTTGCATTAATGAACCATCAATACAATTTTGAACAGCATTAGCATATGGACACAAATATTACCTCAACTGCAGATAGTTCCCTTCCCTGTAAACTGGCAGCCAAAGGGTTTGTGCTGCAGGGAGTTCGTACTACTTGTTTCAAAGGCAAAATAAACATGAAATCTTGTTGTCCTTGACCACATACAATATGTCCGGGGCATTGGGCTGTAGGAATTCCACATCCCTGAATTTACAAGTCCCATATGGACCTTAGGTACCACTACTTGCTAACATAATAAATAGCACTTGAAAAACTCAAATGCCTCTGTAATGGGATATGTCAGTTATTGTTCTGTTTTTAAGAAAGGCAACAGGCTAGATCCATGTTGTTACAGACCTATATCTTTGGTTGATACTGTGGCCAATGTGATTGGTAGAATTTTACACAACTGAATTTTGGACTGGGCTAATAACAAAGTAGTTTCTCAAACAAAGTTTGGTTTCGGAGACGGCCTGGGTTCAGTGGAGCATTGGCTGAATCTACATCTTATTGGTGAATATAGCCAAAGGCTGCCCTTGTACCTGACTTTCATTGACCTTTATAGTCCATCAATTAGTTTAATAGATCTAAATTATAGCACCTTCTAATTTATATTGGCCTAGATACTACCTTAGTCGATTTCTTCATCAATGTTACTCTCAAACCTGTTTGCCAAAGTCAGGTTAGGCAGTAATGAGGAATGCATGTGATCTTCAAAATTAGAATAGGGAGTATGGTAGGGTTTTGTCCTAGCCTTATTTATGTTTATTCTCTATATTAATAGTTTCAATTAATTTCTCATTAAATGTGAACAGGACGTTCCTATGGTCAACCTGAAGTGAATTCCGGGTGTTTTATATGCTGATTACACTGTATTATTGGTTTGCGTACCGAATGGCCTAAAAATTGTGATTGATGCTTTTGTAACTTTCACAGAGGACCTTGATCTCAAGACTACTCTTGTGAAATCTCATCTCATGTCATGTCCTGTGGCCATCATGACCCGAGAGCACAACCCTCCTTGTCAGAGTTAAAGTCCCCAAGAGAGTCCAGCAGTATCCATATCTTTGGGTAGTGTTTGATTTTGCTAATTCCTGGCCCTTGTGTCTCACGATTAGTTGACAAAAATGTTGTCATTCATTTGGCTGAGTGTTCAGTCTTACCACCAATATAGGATGGAGACATTTGACCCCTCTATAAAAAATATACAAAATGCCATGAACATTTAAAAAATGCAGTATAGTGGTGAGATATGGGGCTATATAATATAAATAAGAAATGTTTGCAGATAGAGGAGAATTGTTTTTACCGTTGTCTTCTTTCCCTTCCTCGGAGTTGCCCACATTTCTTTTGTCATGATAAATTGGGGTTAACGTATATTGAAGATCTTATTAGACGTATACCCCTGCCGTTATGGGCCTCTATATAGAGTAACTGTAGTGCAGGCCTCAGTCAAGATAGTATTGTTGGTTGTTTAAAATGTGATAATGATTTGAAGATTCCATGGCTGCTATTTACTAAATCTACAGTGGATAATATGGACACACCGTTATATTTTAATCCCTCCTCCATCACAAAAGCAGAAAAAATGTGTTTCAAGAAATATTTTTTGGACAGTAGGCACCTCTCTAGGGAGGCTACTGAGCTTCGACCGTATGATAAACCAATATGCTATTGTCCAAACTACCATAGGCATGGGACCTTATGTTTTGATAGACATAGGAAAGTGGGATTTAGATTTGGTACCATGTATCTTTTCCATTGGCACAGTATAGTAGCTAGATATATGTCCATGTGATTAATTTTTTCGATCATATGTTACTGTATTTTTTTAAAAACTTAGTTGTTCGGATACTTATCTTTTTAATTCCTGTACTTAAAAATATAAATTTAACAGATGTAGACCAGCATTGTATTTTAAAAAACGTTATGGGACACAATGATTTGTGCACCACCATAATTCCATATTTCAATTGAAGCTTATGTACTTATTGCATTGTGACATTTATGCTTATATATTTATTTAATAAAAGTTTTCTAATTGATAAATTGAGAGGCTAGTTACAAGAATGATTATTAAAATTCTGAAGAGATTACAAAGACAAAGTCCGTATCAATGTTATCATCTTCCTTATCACCTCGCCGTGTTTTCAAAATGTATCCGACTGAGATTTAGATTGAATATTTCTCATAGGTAATTTTTCATGGGCTCAATTCAGCTCTTTTCTTGGAATGATCTTCTGGAACCCACCCACAATCAGTTTATTTACATCCCGATCATTACCAAAGATGATTTATTCCATTGTAAAGACCAGGTTTGTAATTACAGCTAGCTTGCAGTAATGGTAACCAGTTCACAGCTCGCCTTTGTGCTCCATTGACACCAGCCCCTATGAGATTTACATGACTTAATTACCAGAAGATAAATAGATGCCTAAAATGCAGTCTGACAAACTATGTTCAAGAACTCACATTTGACATCACAAAAGGCAGCTCTGTGAAAATCTGTTGACACACAGCGAACATTTTTACGCCAATAACATGACGTTATATTGAGCCTCTCAGAAATATTCCAAGCTTTAAATAAGGAGTCTTGTGGTGTAAAATAGTGTATTGTTTATTTTTGCAGTAATGTATTCTTTCTTACTGTCTATGGTGATCACATTAGTTTTGTCACACAACAAAAAGCTACCACAGTTCAGTTTCTTCATGCTGACTTTGGTTATGTCAGAATGTGCTCAGTCACTCGAATGGGAGCACCTAAAATGTTGTCTTCGGGATCTGAGGTAACTGTGCTACTCAAAATAAAAGTGTCTTGGAAAAAAGTCAATTTTGTTTTGGGCAAAATGAATAATATTGGAATGGGAAATAGTTGCCCCTTTATCCTAGTTCTTAATCGACATGTTTCAGCCTTTTTAGTTGCCAAAAAGGCCTAGTGTTGGACAGAGGAAGAAAGAGGCATGGAGTAGAATTAAAACTACCTTGTGGGTTTTTGTCTTTTTTAACCGATTAACTCATGACATTGACCCCTTACCTCTTTTAATCCATGTAACAGGGGTCCCTCTGGTTTACTGCTGGGAACCTTAATCTGTTTCTGTGCTGAAAAGGATCTGGCTGGATCTGATTTTAATTATGAAGGTACATGTTCTTTGTCTAATCCATAGGTTTGATTTAATCATTAGTTTACATTTGTAATGCCAACTAGCTGTCAGAGTGAAAGAGGATGCATTTAACATTACTTTCTCTGATGAAAGAAGTGAAAAGGTTCCAGTTTGGTGTTGCAGCATTCCAGTGAGTTACCAAGGTGCCTAGAGGCACATGCTCAAAACCTATGCATCATATTAAACTTTTTAATGTACACCGTTATGGTAGCAACATACATATACAATCTACAGCCTATTTTAAGTGGCCTACTCAATATATCTCTGTGCTAACCAGGTCGGGCTCTTTGTTTGTCTTTTTCCACAAAGCAGGCCTTAACCATCCCAATGTTATTACCTGTGAGCTGTAATTAACTGTGAGCAGTCAGATTAACCGGTGTGCTAATCAGAACACATAAGAGGAGTCCAATATTATGAAATAATAATGCTGCCTTTCACTGGAAGACACTGTTGTGACTATACGTTTTTCACTGAACAGTGAGGAATTTGGTGTTCTTCAAATGCCAGGATCACTTCCACCAGAAAGAAGGAATGCGTAGTTTTGGGGAATTCCTATTCAGATTAATAGTTTTAACTTTGTTTTTCCACCATAATTTATCAGTGTCTTGTGGCAGTGAGATACTAGTGATTGAGTGTATTGTGTGGAGGGCCTGGTCCCAAAATTCCTGAATCAGCGGGCAAGTTCACCATGTGTGTAAAAAGGTGCCTCTATACCTGCAACCATTCCAACACAGCTCCTAACCGCCAAACATCTTGTGAAATCTGTCTGGTCAAAGTATATTTCTCAGTGAGATCCCTCCCTCCCATGTCCCAAGCTCCCCATCACTATAAAAATCCCTCAAAGTGGGTATCAGCCCGGTCCCAATTAAAGGAACTCGGGTCCAACATTCCCTGGGGAATTCCAGAGTATTGGCCAGGGGAGTGGGTGAAAAAGGGTATGTTGAGAATGGCTGTTTCCTCCTCACGGTTCACCAGTGGGCCAGAAGTGTGGCCGTCAATGGTAGAGGAGAGAGAGAGAGACTGCCCAAGTTGCTGCTGGCAGCCATAAAAGCCAGCTTAGGTGGACTAATGAGAAAGCCTGTTCTACCTATACCCAGGGCTTTCCTTTGGGGTCATGGTTCAAATCGAGTGAGGGATAACTGTGTCACTAATAAGTATGTGGCTACATACAGGAAGCCCAGGCCTCCCTCAGTTGTGGCTTGGATGAGGAGCACCCTTACCACCCTTGGGGATTTACCTTCCCACACAAAATTAAGCATTTTATTGAGTATCGGTGCCTGGGTTTTTTCGAATGGCAAGTGGGGGGGGGTTGGAAGACACACAGTAGCCAGGGCATAAAGTTAATTTTAAAGCAGTTAAGCCTACCCAACAAGGAAATGTCCAGCTTACCCAGTTATACAGATCCTTGAAGAGGGGCAGTGTGCAAGGACGGATTTTACTATCTTAAAAGGTACTCGTACGAGTCAGGATTTGGACCCACAGATATGTTATCACGACACAGGCAGTGAAAACTCCCCCTCTGGATGGGGTTAATGAGATTCCCTTGTGGGTCTGCTGTCCCCGTGATTTGGTGTAGTTAATTTTGAAACTTGATGCTTGTACAAAATGGTCTAAGTCCCTCAGTAGTGCTGGGATGGCTGTGTCCGGGTCAGTGACAAACATAATATATCTTTGGCGAAAAGGGCCAGTTTGTGTTCTACCATCATAACATATGGTGCAGGATTATTCTGGATCTTAGCCACTAAGGGTTCCTTGGTTAGGGTGGGCAAAGAAAAGGGGGGTGGGGGGAATTAAGGACTCCCCTGTTTTCTACCCCTAGTTAGTGGGATGTTGAACGAAAAGGTGGCATTAATTCTGAGCTTGGCAGGTGGCTTTTTTAAGTTTGCCTGGATGAAAGTTATCATCTTTTGGGCCAGGTGGACTTTGTCAAGTAATTTTCAACAGGTATGTCCAGTGTGTGCTATTGAATGCCTTCTCAGCATTGAGGAAGAGGAGGACCATCGGCTGGTGTTGAAGCTCTGCCACCTCCATGAGGTTAGCTGCCAGCTTCATATTGTTGTTGGCCTGCCTATTGCAAAGGAATCCCGACTGCTGGGAAGGGATAAGAATGGGCGATATAGGGTGGAGCCAAGCTGACCAGTATTGATGCAAAAGGTTTTACATAGTTATTCAATAGCGCAATAGGCCTTGGAAGTTTGTCAGGTTTCAGGAGTATTGGGAGTTAGGACTCTAGCATTGTGTCCGTGACTACCCCAATGTTAAAAATAAGTTGAACACCTTTGTTAGAGGTTCTATCAGTAGGGAGGTGTATGCTTTATAAAAGGTGTCTGGGAACCCAACTTGGCCTGGGACTTTACAGGATAGGAGATTAGTAAATGCCTATAAAACTTTGTCTGAAGTAATGTGTTCTTCTAGCAGGTGCAACTCAGCCTCCCTATTCAGGGGCATATAGTCATGGAGTAATTGCCCATTCAAATTCTGGGGCTGATGAAGGGTAGAGTAATATTGTCAAAAGACGGCAAGGATCTGTGTTGTCTCCTGGTGGAACTGGTCATCCTCATCCTCATCCTCGACCTCCCTGAGGTGACTACGCAATGTTACCATGCGTAATTTGTGAGCTCATAATAGGTTTATTTGATGTAGAGCAGTTTCTTGGCTGCTTTCGTCATTAGTATGTTGCCCTGAACCCTACAAAGGTCTCACAAGGGTCTATGTGAAACCCGCCTCTTGCTGTGTCTCAGCTTGAGAACTTGAGTTTCTAGTTCTCGTTTACTGAGTTTACCCGTGGGTTCGAATGCTGCAATGTGGGAAATAAACTCACCTCTGAAGACCTCCTTTGCTGCGTCCCAAAGGGTCGCAGAGGACACCTCCCCATTATTGTATTTGGTGAATTAGTGTTCTGTTATGCCTTTGCAGTCTTGTAGGAATGGGTCATGGAGTGCCACCTGGTTTGCTACCTATTGCCTTGGAAATGATCTCTGTGGGTCGGCAGGTCCCACTGCTTGCCGCACCAGGCATGGTCAGAGTGGACCTGGGCATCTAGGTACCAAGGACTTGTAGACCAGGAAGTAGTTGAGACGTGAATGTCTTGTGCTAACAAGAGTGGTGATGATGCCAGGTGTCCACCAATGCCAGATCTAATTGTCCCTGAGTCAGGGCAGCAGGCGAGCTGGGCTCATCTTGTCGAGGGCAAGAGCAGTCTAGCCCCAGGTCTAGGGGAATGTTGAGATCGCAGACCTATCACAATGGCCCCTCTTGCGAAGTGGAAATTCCTCAGTAAGAGATTGTAGTAGACCTCCTGTCTTTCCTCATTGGACCCTAAGTTAGGGATGATAGATGCTTAGCATGCCGTGTATCCCCAAATGCTATCTTAATTTGAAAGAGACACCCTTTGGAGGAAGATTGTTACCCCTTGAGAGTTGTGGGCATATGATGAGTAGAAATTGCTATGATAGCAATAGGAGCAAAGGGATTTGTTATCAATTTTGTGGAAGTGGGTATCTTGGAGGAATTTGTCAGGGCTCTGCATTTAATTGGAGAATTTAATTAATCCTTGAACATTAAGTGAGATTATGTGTAGGGTCATCATGGCAAACTGTGTGAGTGTGCCTGCCTACATGAAAGATATAGAGAATTAAATGTGCCTTTATCCCACCACCTTGGATCTTGCTGCATCTGTGTTAATAGGGTTAATAATGACCTAAATCACAATAAAAAACATAATATAAGTGGAAAAACCATCAACTGAGCATCCTGCCGGACCTCTCGCAAGCCCGGGTCCAAGAGGCCATCTCCTGGGACGAGTTAAGAATGGGAAGTATGAGGAACCTCAAATATGGTCTGGAAAAGTAGGGGCAGGCTCCTGAAAGAACATCAGCCTCTCCCTCCATTTCCCATAGTCAGGCTCTACGAAAGCGAAATGATGCTAAGCAAGAGATAAAGAATATATAGTCTGGTGCCTCTGGTAGGGCTTTGGTCCTGGACTCTTAAACAGCAAGTTAAGTTCAGGGCTGAGTGTCGTCATCCGATGATTGTGATCATCGTTCCTTTTTACACTAGCTGCACAGTTTACGAGCCGCCTTTTTCTTTTTCGATGCAGTTCCCTCTAGACCCAAGGACACTGCCTCCTGTTGGACAGGCACTCCCATGTTACTGCCAGGCCCCTGTTGAGCACACCACGTCTTAAAAGTCTCAGAATGGGCCCCACAGGCCAAATTCACCCCAAGGCTCAGGTCACCAACAGGAGGGGGGGGAAGGTCCACCTGTTCCCAGCTCAGTACCACGCTGATGTCGTGATGGTTCCTGTGGCCTGTAGAGTGCATTCCCCTAAAGGCCACAGATTATCACAGGGCTTGAGGTTAATAGGCCGTGAGCTCAGGCTCACTTGTAACTTCAAAGTCTCAATAGCGGTATGTGGATGCCTCATGCCTTGAGCAGGGGTGCTGTGAGGCCGGGACCTGCCCGCTTCACCACACTCTGGAGGACTCTCCATGCAAAAAAAGGAATTCTCAGAGTGGTCCTGCTGCTTTACTGGGGCCTGCCTGCATCACCACTGCTCCAAGCACTTTTTCCCTGAATGACCAGAATTCCTAGGGCGGGACCATTACCATGTCAGGGCTCACCCGGATTTGCAGAGTCTCAGAGATTTAACCTGGTCCCACCTCCCAGCGCAATCGCACTCTGCAGCCAGCCCAGGTCTCTGCTGGCACCCCAGACTTTGCTTCTGACCCCCCATGGGTTACCTCCACCACCGGTATCACTGTGCCTCGCTGTGCCACAGGCTCTGCCACTACTGACCCCCCAATCTGCAGAGATGAAAGCTTTTAGATCTGGGCCTCAGAGAGAGTAACCTGAAAATGGCCCCCTTGCTGTCGCCAGCTGCTCGCCACTGCCAATTCATCTTCGTTTGGGACCAACGTATCTCACCGCTCTCTTGCCAGGTATGGGGGACATGCTGGGGTTATCTCATGCCAGGATTCCCTATATTAGTGGGATAATAGGTGCTCTTACATGGAGCTCAGGGGAGGCACGTCTTGGCTGGTGTCACCCTGGGATTCTTCTAAGTCTTTGTCCTTTCCACAAATTCCCTTGACAGAAACAGCAGACCCATGGAATAACAAAAGAAAAAAAGGAAATACAGGTCCTGTGTATCGAGTTTATTTGTTATGTAGTTTTCCCTCCACCAAGCATCAGTGTAACATGCCTTCGTGCAGCCAATATAATCAGTGCGGTTTCCACCTTAGCTAAGGCACCCACCAAAAGTATATGGACCCTCACAAAGGTCTCTTTGCTCCCACCACCATTTGCCAAAATATTGTGCTATCAGTTCCACTCTGACACCACAAAGCAGCACTTGCCTGGAGCTATGGCCCATTTCCTGAGCTGTAGCGTATGGAACACAGAGAATTCCTCCCTTAGGTTGTCGTGTGTGCGTCCTGTTTCGCCTGTCCTTCTTTCTCCCAACTCCAATGTCTCCAAGTCAGGTCTCTGAAGCGCTGATTCTGAGAGTAGCGAATCGCAAGTCCCTGTTTCTCCTCTTCTCCTCACTTTCCTCTTCACACCTGCTGTCTTCCCACCTTCACACCATCTTCCTTCACGCTGTCTTCTCTCCCACTGTCTTCTCTCCTGTAATCTTCCCTCAGCCCAATCACACCCGTTGCTATTATTTTCTCTTCATGGGGGAGGGACCTTCTCCTTTCATAAGGGGGAGTGTGGAATGGCAACTAGAGCTGCACTCTCACTGCCCTGGATGCAATCTGTGGTGGCTATCTTGACATTTCCGGTACTCCATCGATGGTGTCCAGTACCGGTTCTTCGGTTGTTTCAAGAAATTGTGCTATTAGTTTGGGATGGTGGAAGCCCCACTCAGACAACTACCACAATCCTTGTCAGGGTGAACCACAGATGTCACTAAATGAACCTGAGCTTAATACTCTGGTAGCTTGGCACAAAGTAGTTTGGCTTAATTTAGAGGCAATGTGTGAAGTATTCATGCATGCTGCACACCAACAGTAATAAAGTGAAAACAAAACACATGAAAAACCCAAAACCAATTTAGAACAATAGTGTGCCTCTTAGTAAATTAAATATCAGAATGACAAAAATCCAATCAGGAGAAATGGAGAAAATAGCACCTGAAAGCACCACTCGCATAATCTGGTCATGCTTGCCCGGGAGAAAGTCACAAGATCAGGCACATAAGTCCGGCACAAAGAGTTCAGTTTATGATAGAGAAGGCTGCAAGGAGGAGCCTGAGGGTCGCAGATGGCAATTACTGTAGTGTGAACAGCACGTAGTGTTTTGGAGGGTCGTCGCTGTAGCCAGAAGGGCTGGTTGAGTTTCACGGTTGGTTGTTGCTGTAGGTTCACATTGGTGGTCTTCGTGGGCTGTTGTTGCTGTAGCTTGAAGTGCAGGTTGAGCATTGCCAATCGCCATGGACAGTTTTTGTCTGCACATAGAGCATGACTAACCGGTATTTCATGTTGGTGGTTGGAGCAGGTAGCTCAGTCTTCGCGCAAGCAGGCCTGTTCCTGAGGAGCCCAAATAGGATTTTCACTTTTATTTCAGGAGGAGTACACTCTGATGCCAGCCAAGTGTTTAGGACATGAGGGGCACCTCTTGGGGAACAGGCCCTCAATCCAGCAGATGCCAGCAGGGCTCAGGCAGGTCTAACTGTAGGTCTAAGCAGGTCAACTGGGCAGCTGCAGGGAGGCAGCCGGGAGGCACCTGAAGCTTGTTATATCCCTGTAGCTCACACAGGAGATCAGCCAACTGATCCTGGGAGTCTCCCTGGGTAGCCTGGGATAGAAGCAAATAGATCCAGTCTTACTTCTCAGACAGCAAGGTAGTCATTCAAGCAGTAGGGCAGTCCTTTGTGCAGTTGTTCTTCTATAAGTTAAACAAGTCTGGGAGTGTTCAAATGAGAAGCTTTGGAAGTCCACTATTTGTACCTGGTTCCACCCTTTGTGTTGGGGGACTCCCTGCCTTACCCCCACGTCTGGATCTGGAAAGTTTTCCCCCTTCCCCTGTCAAGGCTCCAACCTCTCTGGAGGGTTTACAGCAGGGTAGGCCTGATGTTAGGTTCCTTTGTGTGTGCATGAGACAAAGCCGTTTGAAGTATAAGTGGGTCTAGGTACAACCCCCTTGTGTTACTGTCTGGAAGCAATACACAAACCCGAACAGCAGAGCCATTCACAGTTAGGTCTCCCAGGGCACTGGCAGAAAGCACAGATGGTTGGGGCAAGAAAGTACCAACTTTCTAAAAGTGTGCATTTTCAGTATTGTAATTTAAAATCTGACTCTACCATTACAGATGATTTTAAATTCATTTGTGTGTAAACAGTATATCTCTGTCTGCTCCTAGTCTAAAGTTAGCATCCAATAAAAATGAGGTAACCCAGTGTTACTGAATGGGAGAGATGGACCTTACAACAGTAAAAAATGACTTAAGGAGTTTTTAGTGCCAGGCCTTGTAAAATATAAACACATGTCCTACTTTTTATATTCAGTGCACCATGTTCTAAGAGCCTATCTTAGGTTTGGGTTACAAGTATTAATAAGGAAGGTTTAGGCGTAGCAAAAGGTTTATTTTGTGAGGTAACAACGATAGTTTAAAACTGCACTATAGGCTGCAGTGGCAGGCCTGAGATATTTTTAAAGGCTACATTAGTTGGTGGCACAATGCATGCTGCTGCCTACTAGTAACATTTAATTTACCGGCCCTGGGAACATGTAGTACCAATTACTAGGGATTTAGAAGTAAACTAAATGTACCAGTCGGGGAGATGCCAATCATACCATGTTTTAGGGAGAGAGTACAAGCACTTTATCACTGGTTAGCAGGGAAATAGTGCACAGAGTCCTAATGCCAACAAAAACAGATTCAGCAACATAAGGCAAAAATCTATTGTGACCCTGCAAAAAGGGCCAGGTCCAACAGCTGCGTTGCTAAGAAGTTCTACTGAGCCAACTCAATAGCCATTTATACTTGGGCTATCAAATATTGGTTCACAAGAGTAACATATGCGCTACATTTTGAGAATATATGTGAAAATAATTTACATACATTTAATCCAAATGAAAATAATTGCCATTTCTATGAATTTTTCCGAACGTGTGGCAAAGATTAAGGCAGTTTAGGCATATGGCTGACACTCTGGTTTAACCTGAAATACTCCTTTCTTGAAATAATACAGCGCCTAACTTGACAAGAATGCACAGAAACCTGTATACCAAAGCAAGCCTGATGTTCATAATTATTCTTGTGGTGCTGTTCTCCTTGAAGGGATATTCAATTTCATCTTTTCTGTTATTACCGTGCTTTTGTGCATAGAACTCAGAGAGCTGGCCGCAGGCCTTCACAGATCTAGGTCTTTTTTCCGCAACCTTAAATGCATTTTCCACCAACAATTAGGTGCTGTGCACTTGGAATTTGTAAGTGGGTTGCTTTGTAAACCATTACTATCGTGTAGTGTCCAAGGAGAGAGCGAGAGCCAGAGAGAGACTGATAACATTTCAGTCTCCATGGCAACCAGTGTTGGGAAAGGTCACTTGCATATTTTGAAAACGCGTGCTTGAACTTAAATAGTTGTTAAAACTTTAGATTAAACAGTTGTTAAACATGATATCGCAGAAAACAATCATGGTTATCTAACTATGTTTAGTGTTATTTTACTTTGTCATTTTATTGAATTTATAACAAACACTAGACAGTTGTATAACCTTTCCAGTTGTAATGCGGCAATAAATGCACTTGGAAATGGAAATAATTTACTGCTGGACTACTTAAATTAGTGGTCAAGGTGCATCGGCGGGAATGGGATAGAATCACAAGGGGCGGCGTCATGAAAGGCAGAGTTGACACTCATCTTGTACATTTTTTTTTAAAGCTGTTCCACAAAGAATTGGCAGTGAGCCACACGTGACAATAAATCTGTTCTGGCTTAATTGGTCTAATTGGACTTCATTTTAAAATACTGTGTGACTTAAGGCACCTGCTGCCGAGCTGTTTGTATGCCGAGCATTTTTAGGGGATAATAATAATGGCAAGATAACTGTGGTGGTTAATGCACTTGCCGGAGAGATTTGTTTTGCCTGGTCAAAGTTTTGATCCATAAAGTAGCATAGAGCGTCAGTGTGCCTGCTGCAAGGCACATTGTGCAACATGCAGACCACAGAGTTGTATTTTATGTAGATAGCTTAGTAGGTTACTGCTTTTTTCATAGCACTCCTTTTGTTACTTGCACTTCATAAATTACAGTCATTCTAATAAAGCTTAGTAAGGTATGAACTGGCATCAAGGAGTTGCATGCAAACTGAGGCACGGGTTTAAGAACTTATTGTTATTTTTCTCAATCTTTTATTCTAAGTTGCTGAAAACAGTTGATTTAATTATGAATAGTCTTATTACTAAAGATAGCCCAAGCCACTGTGTTATGTTTTAAGTCTTGACTCTGTTTTTTCGGACCATGCAGTCTTAAAATATGATGTTTAAAAGTGTGGATGATACGACTCCCACACCTTGTAACCATATTGTTTTATGTAGCATTTTCTGTACTTTGATTTACACACTTGCACAATTTATTTCCTCTGTATGTATTTGATGTAAAGCACACTGACATCCTACGTTAGATTGAATGGTGCTTTGCAGGATCTATATCATTATGTTAGTAAGTGCTATTTAAATTTGTATTGGTGTAATTAATCAAACATACAGATAAAGCTGACATTCTTACAGTGCATACATATCTTACGTACAGGGTTTGAACAAAGTAAAAAAAAAAAAAAACCTTATAGCATAATTCCTCTTAAGTGTTTGTGTAGTGATAAGCTGTGTGCCTCTTTTCTCTTCCATTGCATTGCCATTTAGTTGTTAAGCACTGGCTACATCACCAACCCCAGTGAAGCGATCGGGCTGCAGAAATGGCCACTAGACAGCAAGGAGTTTTAAATTTTTTTTTTTTTTATAAATAATAAAGGCGAGCGACTCCTTGAGCATTTTTCTTTAAAGCCTTTTCTGCCCCCCCCCCGCCCCCCCCCCCCCCCCCCCGGGCAGATCAGTCTATTTTAATTTTGCCAATCTGTCCCTGGAAGGGGGGGTGGGGGGGCAGGGCAGGGTACTCTAGATGCCAGAGTTTTTTTTCTACATTTTTTTTTTAAATTATTATTATTATTTTTTTTTTTACAGGAGGGAAGCAACCCCTTAAGCAAGGGTCGCTCCCCTTGGGGCCAATTTTTTTTTTTTAGGCAATTTCGGCCCCTTTGGTGGGGGCACATCGGCCTATTTTTATTAGCCCAATCTTCCCCCAAGGGGGGCAGAAACCACTAGACACCAGGGATTTTTTATTTTTTTTGCGACAAAGTAACAAAAGTGAAATGACACGTTGGGCAAGGGTCGCACCCCTGGGGGGCAAATTTATTTAAGGGCATTTCTGCCCTGCTGTTACAGGTAGATCGGCCTATTTTAATTAGGCTGATCTGCCCCTAAGGTAGGCAGAAACCACTAGACAACAGTGTTATTTATTTTTTGTGCCAATTTCACGCAAAGGGAGTGACCCCTTAGGCAAGGGCCACTCCCCTGGAGGGCAAATTTATTTTAGACCATGGGGCAGAAACCACTAGGCACCAGGGATTTTTTTTATTTATATAGGTGAGCAATGCCTTAGACAAGGGTCGCTCCCCTGGGGTGCAAATTTATTTTAGGCCATTTCTGCCCCCCCTTGGGTGCAGATCAGCCTATTTTTGTCAGGCCCATCTGCCCCCAAGGGGGGCAGAAAGCCCAGCAGATACCAGGGAAGATTCTTTTTTTTTCAAAAAAAGAGGGTGGGGCTATGGCCATACTCCCACCTCAAGTAAATGGGGACAAAGTTGTTCTTCCCACTGGTGGACAGATGGTACAATTAACCTCCATCCACTCTAGTGGGCAGAAAGCCTAATAGATGCCAGGGCATTAAAAAAAAAAAAAATTGTGGGGTGGTGACTACCAACCATTATGGGCTGGGTTATGCCCACCCCCAACTGAAGGGGGTAATAGCTCCCCCCGCACACCAAAACATCTTATCTCACAGCAAGCAAGAGGACAGTTGATCATTTTGGGTTTTGGTTTTACATTTGGGCCATGAGAGCTGGTCTAACTCTCAAAATCGTCCCACTTGGAATGGTGAGGGATGCACTTTTTGGACTTTGGGACGCTTCCATGCAGAAAAATCTACGAGACCTAGACACATCTGAAAACTAAACATCTAGGTGAGTCTAGGGTGTTGTGCTTCACATGCACCCCACATCATTTTCCTACCCACAATGCCCTACAAACCTCCAACTTTGCTTGAAATCACACGTTTTGCCCACATTTTTGTGATGGAATCTTCCGGAATCTGCAGGAATCCACAAAATTCCTGTCACCCAACATTATCGCATCATACCGATTCAAAATTCTGCCCCACTTGTCAGCCTAAAAATGTGTTTTTTCAAACTGCCCTTTTGGACCCACTTTGGTTCCCCCTCAACTTTGATGTTTTTTGGCTCTTCCTTGTCACCAGCACTTGGCCCACCTATCAAGTGAGGGCTAATTTTTATTGGGAGACTAAGAGGAATGATGGGCGGTAGGAAATTTGTGCTGGTGTGGTGATCCCACTCAGAAATGTGTGGAAAAATGTGATTTCTTTTTCTTTTTTGTTTTTTAAAGCTAAATTTTAGATTTGCTGAGGATTCTGGGTATATAAACACTGGGAGATCCACGTAAGTCACACCTCCATGGACTCCCTCTGGTGTGAAGTGTTGAGAAATATCTGGGTTTGGTAGGTTTCCCTAAATGGCTGCTGAGCCCAGGACACAAAATGCAGGTGACCCCCGCAAAAACAGGTAGTTTTGTATTTGATAATTTTGATGTGTCCACGTAGTGTTTTGGGGAATTTCCTGTCGTGGCACTAGGCCTACCCACACAAGTGAGGTATAGTTTTTATTGGTAAATGTGGGGAAATGCTGGGTAGAAGGAAGTTTGTGGTGCCAAAATTTGAGGTTTTCTAAGGGTTCTATGTAACAGAACCTGGTCAGAGCACCACAAGTCATCCCATTCTGAATTCCCCTAGGTGTCTCGTTTTCAAAAATGTATAGGTTTGTTAGGTTTTTCTGGGTGCCGCCTGAGCTACAAGCCAAAATCCAAAGCTAGGTACTTTGCAAAAAAACAGGTCAGTTTTCTTTGGGAAAATGTGATGTGTCCATGTTGTGTTTTGGGGCATTTTTTTGTTGTGGGCACTAGGCCTACCCATACAAGTGAGGTACCATTTTTATCCGGAAACTTGGGAGTATGGTAGGTGGAAGGAAATTTTTCGATCCTCTCAGATTCCAGAACTTTCTGTCACTGTAATGTGAGGAAAAAATTTTTTGGGGGGGAAATGAGGTTTGCAAAGGATTCTCGGTAACAGAACCTGGTGAGAGCCCCACAAGTCACCCCATCCTGGATTCCCCTGAGTGTCCAGTTTAAAAACAATGCACAGGTTTGGTAGGTTTCCCAGGTGCCGGCTGAGTTAGAGGCTCACAGCTAGGCACTTTCCCAAAAACATGTCAGTTGTCATTGAAAAAATGTGATGTGCCCATGTTGCTTTTCCTGTGGCGGGCATTAGGTCTACCCATACAAGTGAGGTACCATTTTTATCGGGAGACTTGGGGGATCACAGAATAGAAGAACAAGTGTTATTGCCCATTATTTTTCTCTACATTTTTTCCTTCCAAATGTAAGACAGTGTGTAAAAGACGTCTATTTGAGAAATGCCTTGTTATGCACTTGCTAGTATGGGGACCCAGGAATTCAGAGATGTGCAAGTAACCACTGCTCCTCAACACCTTATCTTGTGCCCATTTTGGAAATACAAAGGTTTCCTTGATAACTATTTTTCACTCTTTATATTTTACCAAATGAATTGCTGTATACCGGTATACAACGAAAACCGATTGCTAAGTGCAGCTCCTTTATTGGTTCTGGTTACCTAGTGTTCTTGATGAACCTACAAGCCCTATATATCCACGCAACCAGAAGAGTCCAGAAGATGTAAATCTATATTGCTTTTGAAAATCTGACATCGCATTCCAAGTGGGATGATTTTGAGAATTAGCCAAGCTTTCATAGCCCAAACTTAAAACCAAAACCCAAAATAATGAAATGTCCTCTTGCTTGCCATTGAGATAAGATCTTTTAGTGTGCGAGGGGAGAGCTGAAAGAATGTTACCCCCTTCAGTTGGGGTGGGGGCATAACCATGCCCATACCGGTTGGTAGCCACCACCACACTATTTTTCTTTTTTTCTGCCCTCTTCCACCACCATACCCCCCGAAATGACCACACCTACCCCCGGGAGTGGATTGGGGGTAATTGCCCCATCTGCTCACCGTTGGGCAGAACAACTTTGTCCACATTTATTTGGGGTCATACCCCCTCCCTCCTTTAAAAATAAAAAATAAAATAAAAACGTGTCTGGTGGGCTTTCTGCCCCCCTTGGGGGGCAGATGGGCCTAACAAAAATATGCTGATCTGCCCCCAAGTGGGCCAGAAATGGCCAACAGTAATGTGCCCTCATGGGGAACGACCCTTGCCCAAACAAAACACATGCGCACACACACACAATCCCTGGTGCCTAGGTGGTTTCAGCCCCCCTCCCGGGCAGATCGGCCTAATAGAAATAGGCCGATCTGCCCCCAAAGGGGCAGAAATGACCTAAAATCAACTTGCCCCCAAGGGGAGCGACCCTTGCCTAAGTGGTCGCTCCCCTTGCATGAAATTGGCGCAAAAAATAAAATCCCTGGTGCCTAGTGGTTTCTGCACCCCTTGGGCTAAGAAAAATAGGCCATTCTGCCCCCAAGGTGGGCTTAAATAGTCTAATATAATATAAAATTGCCCCCAGGGGAGCGGCCCTTGCCAAAGGGGCCACCCACCTTCAGTCATAAATAAATATAAACATAAATCCCTGGTGTCTAGTGGGCATTTCTGCAGCCCGATCTCTTTACGATCGGGCTGCAGAAATGCTCAAAGGGATATGAAAGGCAAGGCCATTCCTTTCCTTTCATGTCTCTGTGCTGCCCCCACATCCCCGATCGGTAGAGAAATGCTTCCAGACCGATGGGGGCAGCCTCTGATCAGGTCAGCAAACGATTGTGCGCTGATGTCATCAGACTTCACGGGGGAAGGAGTTGGGGTGGAAAGAGAAGCGATTCCCCTTCCATCCCTGGCATTGGGGGAGTGGATGGGAGTTACTGTAATGATAGTTATGTTTTGACCACTGACTCCACGTTGCACTTAGCTTAGCAGCACACTGTCACATTAGTGACCACGAACTTCATTTTTCCTATTGACTTTATTTTAGCATTAGCCCCCGCCATGTTAAAAGCTGCAGGTATTTTTCCACGTTACACAATGTGCTCATGTTTTTTCTTCTGCATGTTTGTGGGTTCTTTCTCACCAAGGGCTTAGGCTGATAATGTACTAAGACGGCAAGGAACGGTTTTGTTTTGATAGAGGGCACCTTGGGATTTTTGCCAATTCAAGACTTGTACTTTTCAAAGCTGACCTAAAAGTAACCAGCATTTTTTAATAATAAACTTATGTAGTTCGAGGGAGTTTCTGGAATTATCCTCTCTTGTTTGTTCAAAGTATAAGAGGCCTAGACCAGATAGACCGGGGAGTGACTCTGATCTCGGACATGCTCAGGACGTAGAGGTGTGTCATCCTTCCCGTGAGAATAATTGATCTCCACAATTGATTCTGGGATCTGGCCATCTGATGCTGATTAGGAGGAAGATGAAGCAGATTTGCCCTTGCCTCACGGAGATGCATTTTTTAATTCATTATTTGCTTTGCATTGTAATATAGATACATATATGTGCTGTGTATATTGCAGTGGAGAATAATTTGTACATGTTTTCATTTCATTGCTGTGACCATTTTTAAATGTACTTTCAGCATGCTAATCTCCTTTACAAACATTGTGAAGTGAATTAATAAATGTCTTCTTTAGACATCAAAGCACATTCCAGAGATTTTTGTCAGTGCATGAATGTTTCAGCTCGGTCATTAGTGAAGCAAAACAGGGACAAGGGGGGGGGGGGGGGGAAGCTAGCGCTCCCGCCCGTGGGCTGGGTGCAGGACGACCTGGTCTTGTCCTCTGCACATGGTAACCGTGGCTGACGGTGAGACCAGCTCGTCCTAGGCACCATGGGGGTTAAAATTTTTGTTCTTTGTTCACAGCTTAATTGCACCCAACAATTCACTTTTACACACAGAGGATGCAAAACAAAGTCAGCTTTATTTCACTTTCTGCTGCTGAGCTCTTCAGTAAAACAAAGGGGTGTGGCAGCAGCCCCACAGACCACCGCTCCAGCACCTGGAAATATAATTTTTACTAAACTGCTCAGGTTAGTAGTTATTTGGAAAAACTCATCTACATAGTGAAAGGCCTCAGTACCACTGCCCCGGCCCCCATGACCTCCAACCACTCGTGATACACAGCAACCAGTTCCCTCTTCGTCACCATCTCTTTTTAAGGAGGGGAGGAGATAAAGCAATGAGTGCAGAGGTTCATCCATTCTACCTTCCTCCACCCCAATTCTGTTTTTTTCTATTCTATAAGAGTGATATCTTATCTCTGCCTTCTGCTTTTTGTAAGCTGAAGCCCTTACCCATTCATCACAACAGTGCACATTAAACTATTCACTGTAAATATGCTAATTCATTATACATTTTGAATGAGGCTGAATGTGAATGCAGTTTTCCAGAGCGAAGTCCAGATCTCTGCTTTCTATTTAATTGCATCAAACCTAAAGACAGCGATGATATCTGCTAGGAAAACATTAAAACAACCTACATACTCAGCAGAAAGAGTAAGACTGCAGGAGAAATACAGTTAGTGAAATTAGAGCTAAGCTGCATGACGAGCTAAAGTTAAGTTAACCAGCTGTAACTTTTAAGAAGACTAACAAGTTGTCACTTAACACAAAGTTAGCAAGTTTCTGGTATGTGAAAACTTTAGGAAACCTATTAATTGTTGAATATGCAGTAAATATATACACTCCTGTGACTTCTTTCTTGCCTTCTTTGTAGCAAACTCACTCAAACACTCACTTTCCCTCTTAACCTGTTTTCCATCGCTATCTGTTACCAACAATACACGACAGATCGTTCCTTTGATGCGGTCTGGTTTGGTTTTGAGCACTAATGGGACACCATTCTCTGGATGGCTACTTTAAGATTGCTTCAGCAATCCATTTGTTCGGTAAAGGTGGTGTGTCAAAGATTGGGATAATGGTAGTTGACTGTGCTCCTTTATATTAAAAAGCCTTTATATCTCTTAAAAATAATTTGTCTCACATTACAATTCCTGTAACCTAGGGTGCTGGCAGATAAGTCTTTGATGACACTGAATACTTCTTAACAGGAGGCAAGCTCACTTCAAGCCCTTAGAGAACTTTGGAAAGCAGGATGTAGAAAGCAGAGTCCAGTCCTTTCACTCCCAGGGCAGAAGCAGCAAGCAGCAGGCCAGCACAACAAAGCAACAGGCAGAGTGGCAGTCCCTCCTACAGCATCCAGCTCTTCTTCATGGCAGAATGTCTTCAGCCCAGAAGTGTTCTAACTGTGTAGTGTCAAAGGTCCATTACTTATACCCATGTCTGCCTTTGAAGTAGTCAAACTTCAAGGAGAAGTCTTCGTAGTGTACAAGACCCTGTCTTACCCTGCCCTGGTCCCAGACACGCTCCAGGGATTGGAGACTGCTTTGTGTGAGGACAGGCACAGCCCTATTCAGGTGCAAGTGTCCGCTCCTTCCACCACTCTAGTTGAGGAAGACCCCTCAGCCTGGTGATGGGCCATCAGAATATACAGGGCACACCTAGGCTCTCATTGTACGACTGTCTGGAGTGAACGCACAAACAGCCCAACCCCAGACCCAGGTGTGTATTCAGCAGACAGGAGGAGGCACAGAATGGTTAAGCAAGAAAATGTCCACTTTCTAAAAGTTGCATTTTCAATCTCACAATTCAAAACACAACTTCCATATCTCTGTGTGCTCCAAATGGGAAATTACACTTAAAAGATAACTAAAGGCTATCCCCATGTCACCCTATGGGAGAGATAGGCCTTGCAATAGTGAAAACCGAGTTTAGCAGTATTTAATTGTAAGGACTTGTAAAACACATCATTACATGTCCTACCTTTTTATTACCATGTACCTTGCGGTTGGGGATACTTTGGGCCTACCTTAGGGGTAACTTAAAGGTAATTAAAGGGAAAGTTTGGGCCTGGTAAGTGGATGCAATTGTCAGGTAGAAATGACAGTTTAAAACTGCACACACAGGCACTGCAGTGGTAGACCTAAGACATGTTTACATGGCCACTCATGGGGGTGGCACAATCAGTGCTGCAGGCCCACTAGTATTATTTGATTTATAGGCACTGGGCACACACCATGCACCGAACTAGGGACTTTCTGTAAATCGAATATGGCAATCATCAACAAAAACCAATCACCAATGTGTTTTAGGCAGGGAGCAAATGCACTTTAGCACTGGTTAGCAGTGGTAAAGTGCCCAGAGTCCTAAAGCAAACAAGGACAGGTCAGAAAACATAGGGGGGAACAAGGCAAACATTTTGGGGATAGCCCTGCAAAAACGGCCAGGTCCGACAGTCAACATGCCAACCTACTCTTAAGCACCAGAACTCATGTGCGGAGTCCCTTAGTTCGACACTTTTCAATATCTACATGACTCCACTGGCTGACATCATCCAGATTCACAATATAAGCATCGTAAAATTTCCAATGATGTGCAATTTATACGGTTCCTCTCAGACAAAACACCCAATACAAGGAAGAAGTTCACTGCAAGAATGACCGAAGTGGCCATCTGGATGAAGTCCAGTTGCCTCAGGCTGAACTCAGACAAGACCTAAGTTGTGATGTTTGGGAAAGACTCTTTGCCATTGAGCTCTACCTGGCGGCCTAAAGGCCGCAACCACACCTCCATGTCCAGCTCACAAGCAAGAAACCGTGGAATCATGATAGACTACAAACTAGACATGGTTTCTCAAATCAAACCAGTTGGGTCATCATGCTTAAACACCCTAAGGATGCTACAGGACAACACCAGAAAAACGACCACCTAATCCCTTATTACTGGCAGACTGAACTGTGGGAGCATCTTGTATGCAGGGGTGCCCATCCAGCTCAAAAGAATGCTTCAGACCATCCAGAACACAGCAGACAGACTAGTCCTCAACATCCCATTCCGCACAGTACATCTTAGGGCACTCCACTGGCTCCCAATACACAAGTTTGCATGGTACTAAGTTCTCACCCACCAGTTCAAAGCACTGCGTAACACAGGCCCTTTCTATCTGAACAGGCACATTCATTTCTACCGACCTGACCCCTCATTCTACCAGACTCACTAGCACACACAAAAGTAGAGCAGGGAGTTGTTCCTTACACCTGGCTCCTAAAGCCTGTAACGATTTCCTACCACACATCAGAGCCTCCTCCCCTCGTTTTGACTTCTGCAAGAAGCTGACCAGCTGGCTTTTTGAGTAAGCCCTTCAGGGCTCGCCTCACACAATGGCCTCAAGTTCCTGCATACACTCACAGTGACGAGCGCTATAAAAACACTGATACCATAACACTGAGTCCATAAACTATTACAAATTAAGAAATTCTACTTGAGGAAAAATGTAAAAAGTCTGTTAGGTGTTTCAACAGTCAATATTACCCAAGCCAGAGGAAAAACTGGTAGATAAAGTTGATGCTGAATATTCTGCTACTTGGATACCAAATGGAGCATTGGATTACCCTCTTGCTGTGAGTTTCAGGACTTGGCGCCAGATGTTGCTCATGTGGCAGTGCTACACATGTAACTCAGTAAAACATCTTAGCTTTGAGCCTACAATAGATTTCAGCTAACAAATCATAAATGAAATAAGTAGATTGCATGGGTAGTTGCAGGTGTGTATCACCCTTGCTTGTACACCTGTTGGATGATATGAGTTAATTAGCGGCGTGTTATCACTGCAGTTTTTTTCCTTACACTCTTCTCTGTAAGTGGTTGATATGGCATTAGGAAACCTGGAGCTAATGTTTGTAGCACTTTATTGGCATACAGCGTCTGAACTCTTTCCTCTACAGAGTGTGCAAGATGAGCATCGAATACAATGGTTACACCGGACAAACCATTACACCCACGGAACTGCTTAAATGCAGGATGTTTCTGCCTGCAGTCTGCCCGAGCGATGAGATATGTATCACAAATCAGTTCCCGAATTCCTCCATGGCTCGAGTATTTCTAACGAAAAGATGTTTTCTACCAAGTTTCCTAATGCATCGATTTTTCATCTTGTTTAGTTCAGAGAACTGGAGGCAGATCTCACTAGGAAGTTAATGATTATTTCATGCTCAGTAAGTGCCAATTCGACCTCTCTTCTTTAAAAGGGCTAACAGCTTCACTTTTACTAATAATTGTCCACCGAATATTGTATGATTAATGTTAATACCTAGAAGCATTTCAAACCTTTAATTTCTGTGTAAGTTGTATAGCATATCCTTATACATTTGAGAGCATTGAATTTTGGAATTTTTTTACTTTCTACTGAGGTACCTGTGCTCATTACGAAACGCACATATACCAGAATTTGACTGACACAGGTTGAAGGCCCATAAGTATATGTAGAGTGGCCAGTGGGGTACCACTACTAAATACTTCCAGTCTGCTATCCCATGCAGAGAATCACCACATTTATTAACCGGATTACTTGAGTCCTGCTCAGGAAATATGGGTCCAAGTGAATAATAGCCACATAGTTTTTTTTTTATAGCAATTGTCTAACCAGCATGGAAATCAACTTTTTTCATTTTGCCCAAAATTAATTATTCTAGTTCACATAAACTATCATTCCCTTCACCAGAATCTGATAACCCACCTAAATACAATTGTACATATTTGTATCAGTAGCATAAATCTGTTTTTAGGTCTTGTCTTCAAAATTTGTCAGTAAGTGGAAAACTTTAGATAGCTATGCTTCTAAACATCTCAGATATTAAAAAGGTGGATAGAACACCAGCTATACTGAGCCCACGGTTCACATTACAGGAAAAAGTGCTATATTGCATGATTTTAACATGACACCAGGTGCTGCATGTCATTGTATATTCAGGTGGAGGAGCCGAGGATCCAATCCTTCAACTGCCCCTCCGGGTTAAATGATGATCTGGGTAAAGTCTGCCAAGCATCAATATATTACTTTTTCAGTCTGTCTGGGGCACTTTAGTGCCAGCTGATTAAGATTGCTGTTTTGACCAGCTGTAATATATCCTTTCCTAAATCCTTTTTGCTCTTTAGGAATCTGGTTTAGGAAATCCTTCCATTATATCATCCTTATTAGCAATGCTTTTGCGAGTACTTTACTAGAATTTTCTAGCAAGGAAATTAGTCTGATGATTTCGGATCTTCACAGTACTCTTTTAGAAAGAGTAAATTATTGGATTACCATTCTGGGAAATGGACAACAAACCTGTAACAAGACCAGATTAAAAGTGGGAGTGACAAAATGTCACCGCAGTGCTAATTTAAAGTGGGCTATCAAATTTCCATTTAGTCCAGAATCATCTGAGAAACATGTAGCCCTAGTAAACGTCTCGGGTGTGCATTGATAAAAGTGCTTGGTACATACGCACTATTGAGAGCCCGTATAATGCCTAGTGCTAGGCCAAAATGTAATGTCAAATGTCAGCACCAACTATTTGTTATTACTATGTACCCTTCAGACTTTCTACCTAAACTAGCGTTACTAACCAGTTGCCAAAATCACTAGACATTCCTTTCTTCCAGGGTTTTATACATTAATCTCCTTTCTTCTTTTCCACTTCAGTTCTTCAGGGTCACAGTCTTCTTGAAGTATAAAGACAGTTCATGCCATTCATTTAATAACCCCACTCTCTTCCTTCATTCTAAATGATCTAAATGTTGTCGACTGAGCTTTTTTGGCCTTTAAACACTCTTCATCATACCACAAGCTTACATTTTCCGTCAACATAGCCTGCTTACCCTATTTGTTTGTGATCCAAGGCCTGTGGAAAAGAAACTCTGCATATGGAATCCTGGAATAAAACTTGTACATGCCTCGCAATATATTTATATATATATATATATATATATATATATATATATATATATATATACACACACACACACACACACACATTTTCTGACGCACAATAAAACACATACAAACTCAACAACATATGCAAGATACATAAAAAGAACACAAGTAGAAAAAGAAAATATGCTGCTGTCTAAACATAGTAAAATATACAAAAAAGTGATGGATGGAATGCATTAATTAATCTTAGACATTGATAATTACTTGGGGCTGCATCCCAGCACATCGGTATTTTGCACACCATGACACCTCAGTTTCGACCCCATCATATGCAAATCAGTCTTGACCTTGTTCCATTGGGAACAGTCCAGCCCGAACTGCCATGCCAGGTCCTTTGTGATCTGGAGCACAAGCAACCAAGGATCAGTTTCACCCTAGTTAGCGCTCACCAGCCACACATACCTTGGTTCCAGTAACAGTGTGCATGGTGCATGTCTGGGCATACTTGTCCTACCTAGGGCAACACACTAAAGTATACCCAAAAATGATGGATGTAGTGATTGAATTAATCTAAGCCACAGGTAATTACTTGGGCCACATCCCAATCCATCATTATTTTGCACACCAGACCACCTCCGTTTGGATCCAGCCACATGAAAATCAGTCTTGATCCTGTTCCAATAAGAACAGTCCAGGCCGAACTGCCAGATTAGGTCCTCCCTGAATTGGAACACAAGCTGTCCATCTTGCAGTGATATTGTATATACTGTATGATTTAAAGTTTCTGCATGGCAGCCACATTTAGAACCAGCATATTTTCCATCTTGTTATGGTAAAACAGTGATACACTATGGACAGCAGCATTGCATAATAGTTACCTGGTTTAGATAAAGTGACCATACACACTGCATCATAAATGAGCAGCAAGAAAGCGACCAGTGAGCAAGGCCTGGAGAGATGTAGTATCATTTTAAGGAAAGATTACAATAAAAAGAGAAGTAAATAAATGAAAGGAGAACTATAAAGGTAGACAGTTGAAAAGTAAAGTACTGGCCAACTAGCCTTGACACTGAAGTGCACTCAATTTGAGGTGAATGTGCACATATGATCAAAATATGCCACCATTCACAGGGCAGAGAGCCAATGACTCATTTGGACTTGACCCATTACGCTATGCAGTATGCTGTCATAGATAGACCAGTGGAAGAAGAGAGCTGACTCAGAGGACTTTTAAGTAAAAACAAAAACACACACACACACACACACACATATATATATATATATATATATATATATATATATATATATATATATATATATATAAATATACACACACAGACATGATTGAATTTTTTTTCTAAGTGATCAGATGCTGGTAGACATCTACGCCTGTATGACCTTCCAAAGATTATTCTACCAAAACGTAATACAGTGCAAATTTTCTAACCTTAGAACTTGTCAAAGGGGCAACCAATATCAAACTCTTGCCTTAAACCGTAAATTGTGAGATTCCGTGTAACAAAATAACTACCTTTGTGCTTTAGTACAGTGTAATTATAATCCACCTTTAAACACCTATAGAGTTTAGTAGATGATTGTCCCAATCAATATGCCAGGCCTATTGCTTTTATCACAACTTTTCATATCAATCAGTCAGTCCTGTAACCTTTACCAGTGGCCTGTCGCCATAACAAACCCAGTCCTAATGTTTTGGGCACAAGCTTTCCAACAATGCAACCATCAGGTACAGCATAATATAATCACAAATAAGTTAGTTATGCTTATGAAAACAATATACATGCTTTAGGGCAGTGTAATAAAAATCTGCCCTGGAAAGCCCTATACCATAAAACATTATTTTCATATTAAGTAAGTCAGGCCACATTCTTTGTTATAACTTTTCATTATGAACAGATCATCCCCAAGGAATCTGACATACCTTTTTCTCAGAAAGCTGATATGACCTATAGACTTTGTCATTGACTTGACACATAATAACAAACAGAGGCCTACTGAATTGTGCATTAGCTGGCAAATATCATACATACAGTACTAATATAACAAATAGACACAAAATTACAGCAGGCAAAACAATATTAGACTTGGCATCATTGGCATGGTCTCCCCTAATTTTTTGCCTCTACTTTCCAGGTTGCTTCTGTGTGCTGGGCTCTGTTTTTGCTGTTTTTGTTCAGACACTTTACCAGTGCTGACCAGTGCTAAAGTATAAACGTTCTGTGCATAAATTTAATGTGTACATTGGCTTATCCTTGATTAGCGTATTTGATTTATCCTTGATTAGCATATTTGATTTACTAGTAAGTCCCTCGTAAAGTGCACTAGAGGTGCCCAGGGCCTGTACATCAAATGCTACTAGTGGGCTGGCAGCACCAGTTGTGCCACCCACATTAGTAGCCCTGTGAACATGGCTCAGACTGCCACTGCAGTGTCTGTGTGTGCAGTTTTAAACTGCCAATTCGACTTGGCAAGTGTACCCACTTGCCAGGCCTAAACCTTCCCTTTTTATACATGTAAGGCACCCCTAAGGCAGGTCCTAGGTAGCCCCATGGGCAGGGTGTAGTGTATGTTAAAGGTAGGACATGTACTTATGTGTTTTACATGTCCTGACAGTGAAATACTGCCAAATTCGGTTTTCACTGTTGCAAGGCCTATCTCTCTCATAGGATAACATGGGGGCTTTCTTTAAATATTGTTAAAGCGCAGATTCCCTAGGGGAGCAGTTAGACGTGGAGTTTGGGTTCTCTGAACTCACAATTTAAAAATACATCTTTTAGTGAAGTTGGTTTTTAGATTGTGTGTTTGAAAATGCTACTTTTAGAAAGTAGGCATTTTCTTGTTTAAACCATTCTGTGACTCTGCTTGTTTGTGTATTTCCTGTTGGGGTCAGTTTGCCAGTTGGGCTGTTTGCACCTCTCCTCTAGACAGTGACACAAAGGGAGCTGGGTTGTAACCTGCATATCCTGAGGGCCATTGGGGCTGAGGGGAGGGGAGGAGTTGTCACTTACACCTGGAAGGGCCGTGCCTGCCCTCACACAATGAATGCAGTCTTCAACCCCCTGGTGTGTGTCTAGGGCCTGGCCTGTGCAAGGCAGGATCTTGAAAACAACAAAGACTTCTCTTTGAAGTAGGCCTACTTCAAAGGCAAAGGGAATATAAGAAGAGCACCCAAAATCCCTGAAAATAAGATTACTTCTGGAACCAAGAGAAACCTCTGCCAAGGAGAAGAGCTGGAGAAGCTGGAGGAGGAGTACTGTCCTTTTGCCTGTGACTGTGCTTAGCTCGGTTGGCCTGCAGTAGCTGCTTCTGCCCGAGAGAGGACAAAGACTGACTTTTGTGTAACTTCCCACTGGTGAAGAATCTCCAAGGGCTTAAACTGAGCTTGCTTCCTGTTGTTGAGGTCTCAGGTACATCAAGGACTTCTCTCCTTCAGCACCTTGGCTTCCTGCTGAGAGTCCTGCCTGCCAAGTGGTGCCATAACCTGTTTCTGGGCCCTTGAAGGGTGCAGCTGGTGGAAAAGGACAGAAATCCACGCAAGAATCGCTATCCGGGAAAACCTTCGACACACCACCCGCCTCGCAGCTGAAAAATGATACGCCTCCAGCCTTGTGACTAACATCGACGCTCCACCTGCATTGCAGCTGGAAGACTAACGCAACGTGGCTGGAGAAAGGATGGGTAACACCCGCAACGGCTTCTGTTAACGATGCAAGCCCCTACGCAGTGCGGTTTCTAAACAGCGTGCGGCCGGACTTCAAAGCAACATTGCTGGGAGCGGAAAATCAACGCAAAGCCTGCCCGGACCCAAGGTTCTCGTCTGGATCGACGCATTGCTCTCTTGCGGGAGAGAACAAACGACGCACACCGACCCAACCGGAGAAGGAATGACACACGTTCTCGCTTGCGGGTGAGAAATCGACACATCGCTGGCGTTTTTCGACGCACACTCACCCGTGCTGCTTTATTTAGACGCTACCTATGGTACTTTTGTACGCTAACAATGTTCTCACTGTTTTCTAAAGGATTTTAGACTCTTGCTTTTTGAATTCATAACTTGACTTGTGTATGTTGGATGTTTGTCGTTTTGGTCATGTTTTGTATAGATAAATATTACCTATCTTTCTAAATCTGTGTTGCATCATTTTGTAGTGGTTGTACTGTGTTACTGTGTGTGTTGGTACAAATACTTTACATATTGCAGCCTGCCTGCTCGTGCCAAGCTACCAAAGGGGTGAGCGGGGCTTAACTGAGGTTGATTCTCCTTTATCCTGACTAGAGTGAGGGTCCTCTCTTGGACAGGGGTAACCTGACTGCCAACCAAAGTCCCCATTTCTAACACGGGCCCTAAGAAGAATTATTACTGTAAAGATCTTCTAGTCCCAGGGTTTGTCAGAGTGGGTACCAAAGTCAATAGTCCCACATACTATGCCAATTCGTGACATTACATGTGACAAGATTCGTGTCTACAGCATCTAAAATTATGTTGATCGTCCACAAAGCAAAATACTCTCTCCTCTGAGGACCTAACAAGAATTCCCACAGTGTGTCGAAGGGAGTAACTACACCAAAACCTTTGCCTACTGCAATAATCTGTGAGATTCCATGTAACAGAATAATATCTTGTAGGCTTTAATCGAGTAATAGCAATCCACATTTACATAGCAATGAACTTTAACACATGCTTTTTCCAATAAATACCTTGGTCTAGCTTTCTTTATCATAATTTTTAACGCCTAACAATCAGGCTTTTAGCCTTTTATTGACTTCTCACCATGACCAGCACAGGCCTATTATTTTGGACATAAGATTTTTCGTAAGGCAACTATCAGGGATACTATAATAACATTACAAATATGTACAAAATAACAGTTGTGGAAATAATATAAAATCCCTCTTAAGACTTAAGAAAGCCTCATAATTAATACCGTAGAACACATGCTCTATCCCCACGGTTTGTTTGGATGGTCACTAACCCCAAAACCCTTGCCCACTTCAGTAATCTGTGAGATTTCATGTAGGAAGATAACTGCCTATAGGTTTACCACAGTGTAATAGTGATTCATTCTTAAAAGCCAAAAGCCTTTATTGCTTGCTATTTACAATAAGTAAGTCAGGCCTACTGGCTTTGGCATAACGTTTCATAATAAACAGTTAGAACCTATGGATTTTGACATAACTTTTCACAATGAACCAATAAGGTTACAGCCTTTGCTTTTGGCTTAGCACCATGGCTAACACAGGCCTATTGAAGTGTGAATAAGATGGCTAACATCATGCATACAGGTATACCATTGCAAATATGCTGAACAATAGAGATTGCAAAACAATATACATCTCCTCTCAATAAGGCCTAATAAGAATCATTGCAGTGTAACCAAACCCTCGGTTTGTCACAGTGTGTGGCCAACACTAAAACCCATGTCTGCTGCAGTAATCTGTAAGATTACAAGTAACAAAGTACCTGTCTAACCTGCAACACAATGTGATAATTTGCAGTTAAAGGCCTACTGGCTTTAACAAGTGCTATTCCCAATAAATAAGCTAGGTCTACTGCATTTGTCCTAACAGATCAGAATTATTGCATCAGGCATTACTTTTCACGGTGCACGAATCCGGCCTCTAGCTAGTCACCATATCCAACTCAGGCTTGTTGTTTAGAGCATAAGCTTTCCTACACAGCACCCATCATCCTTACACTCTTTAAATGACAAAGGTATGCAAAGTTTCGGAGATTGCACTCTTTTGCAGCAGGAGTGCTGTTGTAGCACATGATAGACCTATCTACTGACCACACTCTATGGAGGGTTTTCAGTGCAAGTTTGTTTTCCCACTGCTATTTCTTGTAACAGACGCTGGTGTACATCATGGCTAAAGCACATTGGCAAAGGCAGTAGTTCCTGCATAGGCGAGAGCTATTGGCTTTGCCAATGCTTGTTAATCTAGACAGTATTCCATTACATTTGCCCTTTATCACAGCCTTGGAGAATTTGTCACTCCTGTAGGGCATGGTACAGAGTCGACTTGGATGACTCAGATGAGCAAGCGCGGGGCGCTCTGGTACCGTGTTCAGTTATACTGGTGTCTAGGGTGGCGGTTTCCCCCCATGAGCAGAGACCTTTCTTGAGCCCATTACGAGACCTATAAAGGTGCAGGATACGTACAGCTGAGAGGTTTAGTCAGACAGACATTTTGTCCTGAGGAGATCCACCAAAATTAGTTTGTGGGTCAAAATGTCGACAGTGCAGTGGGGATTACCCAATATAGAGTAGTTTCCATTATTGAATCAGTATTTATAATGGACTGAATATTAAAGTTTTCAATACCCATGATGTATATATGTATCATTTTAATTGTTTTACCACTGCACTTATGCGCACTGTGCCATCTGCACTGTTTGATTCATTTAGAACCTATTTAGATTAATAATAAGTTATAAGTATTGTAAATGAGCAAGATTGTTATGTATTTTAACTTTGTGGGTAATCGCGATTGAGACGCATGGAAGCATCTGTTTTTGTTTTCATGTAGGAGATAAAGCAGCCGTGTGTGTTGTCATTTTTGGGGTGGTTGGGCATACTTGACTAAAGTAATACATGTTTCAGGACATATATTTTGCCTCTGAAATCTTTTATAATTTGGTTTGTCTCAGTGTGATTTCATATCATGACAGTTAATTTGTTTGACCTTATTTTTGTTAGAAATATAACTTTTATATTTTGAAATCCTGTTTTCTTTTCTAAAATGTTGCAGCATGTAGTCCTTGTAGCTGGCTTGGCAGCACAGCTGTTGCCAGATCTTAGGTGATTAGCAGAAAACGAGCTTTATAGCCGACTACTTGGGAGAAGGGGCTTTAGCTCCACCCACATTTTCATTGCCTTGAGAAAATCATTTGAGTGGGCAGTTGTATGCTTCCACTCAAAAATAGTGCTTATGTTGCATTTTTTGTCTTTCAGAAAGCTTATGCTAATTACAGCAGGACTGTGTTTTGTAGTTTACAATCATATGATCAAGGTTATACGCTTTATCTGTTCGTTATAAAATGTTATGACGAAGATGAAGGCCTGACATATTTATTTTTAAAGCATATGTTAAAACAATTAGGCATTTATAAGTGGATTTTCATTACATTGCATTAAGGCCTGTAAATAGTTATCATGTTAAATAGAATCTCACAGATTACTGTAGTGTTGGTCAGGAACTTTTATTGTTAGCCCCTCTTACAATGAGATTATATATTGTTTTTCAACTCTGATGTAGTACATATTTCCAATTTAATGGCTGTATGCCTGGTGGGTTGCCTTGTGGCAAAACCTAAGCACAATACACCAGGACTGAGTTGCTTCTGCTGGGAAGTCAATAATAAAGGTTTGTAGGCCTGATTAGGAAACTTACATCAAAAGCTGTAGCCGACCTCACAGGTTTATTATGAAAAATCACGACAAAGGCAAGGCCTGAATACATTTATTGTGAAAAGCATATGTAAAGCCGATATGCATTTATTGATGGATTGTTTTTAGACTCTGTTAAAGAATGTAGAGAGGTATTTTGTTACAGAAATCACCATGATTACACTAAAAGGCAAGGGTAAGAAAACTTAAACTGAGGAAAGCAATGTGATCCTTGTTAGCCCCTCTGTTAAAGGGAGTGTGTATAGTTTTGCTAACTGTAATTTGTACATGTAAATTAAATTATTAGGAATCCCCCAATACCTAGTTCATGCATATACAATCTTAAGCCTATATGAGTGGTAGATATTGGTACCTTTGGTACTCTTCTAAACCTGTAAGCCTCTCTTTTACCATAATATTTGAAATAATAAAAGGCTTTAGGGAGTGTGTGATGCTTTAAACTTCTAATGTGTATTCTCATATATAACCATTATTTCTTTAGTCTTTTTTCTTCATGGGTTGAGAGCATAAACAATCTTTATATATAGATTCGACAATGTTGAGTAGCTTATCGTATATTTGGCTTTAGTGCAGTAAATGTGAATGATATTTCCTTGCTCTGCCTCTGGTTGACAGCCACCAGCTTTTTATTCAAAGATGGCGTGAGTAGTTTTTGCATCAATCTGTATTTGTTGTAACCATTTCATTGTTTGTTTGATCCTTTGACGTTGTTGTGGTGTAGCCTGAATGAGAGAAGGCTAATTAGTGTATTAACGCTTTAACGACACTGCTTGATTTACTTAATGTATTTTGCCTGCCACGAGAACCTCCGAGTTGAGATAGCTTTGTACATAAAAGATGTTTAATGAAAACGGGCTTTCCCTTACACGTGGGAGCTTAAGGGAATTGAGAGGTAATTTTGCTTTCCTTCATTTATCCGCGGTTATAGGATGAGAGACTGGATTTGTTTTATTAGTTTCATTTTTTTCCACTGAAAGATTTATCATTACCGCCTTAGCTCTAGCACATAGCTGCAAAATCTTGCCTCTGCGAGGATATTTGTTCAAGTTACTGTGCTGTTCCAAAGGAAGTGTGTTAGAAATAATTTTCAACCATTAACCATTTTGTAGTTAATGGATGCACTAAGTTAAAACCTATTGTGTATTTGACCTATTTTAGGTCCTTTCTGTTAGAATATCCAAAACCTATGAAAGGCAAAGAGGCAAAAAACCATAAAGAAAGAAAACAAATTGACTTTTCATGGGAAGTGTGCATTTGGTATAGATAAAGATGTGAGGCGCCGGTATGCTCTGTGATAAGAGAATGTGAAGGGATGTGTGGGGCTAGTTTAATGGTTACTTCAATTTTTCTTAGCATAGTGCCTCCCCCCAAAAGTGATTATCCCAAAAGATGCCATGCCCACAGTGTGATGTTTAGCCCATCTTTAAATGCCAAAGTAATTTCCCAGTGAACTAGCACCTAGTAGGTGATAGAAAGTGGTAGAAAATAATTTAGGGTCCAGTTTGTGAGTGTTCATGCATTTTTTGAGCGCTAACTGGGCTGTCAGTGTTCATAACACTGTCTGCCCACTGATCCATCGTCATTGTCCATTCCACAGTGCCTATTGGAGAGGACCACTTGATCCACAAGTGTTGTCACAGCAGGAACCATTTGCTTCAATGTCAGGAATTGGGGGAATGTCTCACCCCTCATGTGCTTGTTATATAATTATTTACTGTCTAACTTGCAGTTCCTGAGTGGCATCACTTGTTCTTATTTTTCTTTCCTTCAAATATGGTTTTAGATGCCTTGCAAGTGTGACTGCCACAGCACAACAGCCATCGCTAAATAGCAGTGGCATTGCTTCCTCACATCTTCTGATGATTAAGTCCTTCAATAGATTACGTGTGCTGCCCCTAAAATGTGTATGGAGCTCTGGTCCTTGATGACTAGAGTTCTGCTTGGTGGAATGAAGTGCAGCCAGCACACAGATATGGATACTTCGCTTTGTAATTGACACGAAGCCCAGTAGAGAGAAGCAATGAAGGCATTAATTAACTTGGCATTAAAGGCTGAATTACGAGTACGGAAGTCCTAATACCGCCATACTCGCGATGGCTGTCTGACCACCAGATTACTATCTTGCCAAGGAACATGGATCCTGATGGGTTGTCAGAGGTGCAAGTTGTGGTCAAGCACAGTGGTGCCGATATGTGTTGATCACAACTTACCTTTCTGCCAGGCGTTTCATAGCTTACCTTGCTGCCAGGCTTTTCATACCACCATGAAAAGGCTGGCAAAAATGCAGGAATGGGGCCACAGGGGGCCCCTGCACTACCTATGACCATGTCATGGGCAGTGCAGGCCCGCCCCGCCTGTCAGCAAATCCAAAATGAGCATTGTCTACCATCGCAGACAGTGCCCATTCCGAGTGTGCTGCCGACACCGTCAGTGTGGCGGCATTGCGCTCGGCTCTCCAAGAGAGCTGAAGCTAATGCTGCTGCACTGTTGGTGCCGGCTGGCCCGGAACTCAAAATACAGTGGTTGAGATGCTTCCGGCTTTGTGGCGGCCTCTCAACCAACATAGTAGCAGTCCGACCGCCACAGTAGTAATGAGGTCCTAAATAAGAAGTTGTTTGAATGAATTGACAGCTGGTTTCACACATTTAAAGGATGTAGGCACAAAGTTTTTTTTTTTTGTTTTTTTTTCGTTGAGGTGTGCTTGAACTAGGAAAGATGAAAATTACAGGAATTGGATTTATGCTTGGACGATATAAAAAAGAAATGCATGGTGGAGCAAAGGAGAGAATGAGTGTCTTCCGCTGATAATATACAGTGGGCCAGACACTCACACATACTTCAGATGCATTTTTCTAAGTTAACGAAAATATGGAGGTGTAAGCATACCATATAATTTAAACAGCTAACTATTCTTTAAAGCCTAAGCCAGGTGCAATTTGCAACTAATAGTAATGACTTGTCTGACAGTACGTACTTATGCATGAAGATGAGAGGGATCAATGTATGGTTCATCTTAATTTTATACGTGAAAAACACATCATCTCTTGAAAATTTAGTAAAGTTAGTAGATCAGTAAATTAGGAGAAAGCACTAGACCTTACACGTTCTTCTGAGATTGGGTTGGACTGGAAAACGGAACGCAAAATATTCTTTCCCAAAATAACGGTACTGTAGAAAATCGAAGCAGCTGAATAAGGAAACACGAGACAAAATGTTGACAACTAGCAAAATGTAGAGATGGATATAAAGTGTAATCCCTTGGCATTGCCAACTCTAAGGTAACTCGTGAATGCTAGAAGAAAACATATCGCAGGTCATGGGAATTCAACTTCACAGGCATTCTAGCACACGTAATTTGGCTTACTTTGGAACCTGATAACTTGGTCTATATGGCTCTTTTGGCATTTAAACAATAAAGTTGTTACTCTGGGAAATACCCTATCTCCAAATGCTTCACGTTGTAAATATGCCCAAGTACGTTGCTAAAAAATAGTAAATATGTTGAATATTATTGCTTAATTTACGTATCCTTCTTCCAGCTGCATTACATCCCAATTTTTCTAATCAGATTTTTACAGGACTCCAAGCAACATACTATTGTAGAGTACTTTTATTTTCATTATTATTTATTTATGAAGTGCACAGACCAATGCTTAATTTGTAAATAAAAACATGCCAGTGCCCAAAGCTCTCCTCTGAAACATGCGGCTGCTGCAATTAAATGTCCGAGCACAGAATACTGAGGCAGCGTGATCCTAATAGAAGCCATTTCGGGCTTCTTTAATCGATTTACAGCCACTCCAGCTCACTTCTGAAGCTTTCTGATTTCTTCCGTTGTGACCCTTTGTTGTTTTTTAGGGTCGAGACCGCGGCGCATGCGTTTCGCTTGCAAGATGCTTTAGTAGATATAAAAGGGCTCGGAGCCCCGTCCATGTTACGTCCGTGTCTTGCATTGGTTCGTGGGCTTGCCTTCCAAAATCTGCTTGCTTTCATTAGTGGAGGGCACGCATATGTCATGCCTTTTCCGGTGGTTATCCCTCCTCAAGCGCAGCGCAGTACTGAAAACATGCGAGGCTTGCTGTTTCCTGTCAGGTTTGCGGACTACTTTTTATCTTTTTTTGCTGCATGATCTCTCTTGGCAGAAGTCCAGCACTTTGCATGACATCGACCCTGTTACATAGTTAATTGCACTTTTGCTGGTTATGTACATAATTGCACTTTTGCCGATAGGTTTCACTACGAGCGATTGTGCTCTTTTTTCGCATTTTTTTTTTCTACCTGCATGCCGTCTCCAACTGTCCATTTGAGTGAACTGTAGCTGTTTTTTTTCCATTTGATGTGGCAAGAAAAGTCTTGTTGGGAGTTTACAACTGCTAATGGCTGTAACTCAGAGAAATGCGAGACCCTATTACATTGCAAATGCTTGTCTCTTCCTCCGTCTTTCCCATGTCTTTCGTTTTCTCGCAGCAAATGCTTTAGGCAGAAGAATAAGTGCCGGCCCTCAGAAAATAATTGCCGGTGCTCCGCACCAGAAACAAGAAGAGCAGATTAAGCACTGGCACAGACACTCCCAAGAGCATCTGTGTGTGGCATAGAAGGGGCATTTAAAAATGCACCAAGACGGGAGTAGGGCTGAAAGGGAGAAGAATCTGTAGACTTACAAAAAGTCTTAAGTGATTTCCTAAGAGGAGGCAGAGTGTTTTACATTTTGGGACTAAGATACTAAAGAGAACAGCCCTTGAAGCGATCTACTTTCATCTTGGCAATTTAGTAGAGCAGTTGCGACTGAAATGTAAGGTGTGTGAAAGATGGTAGCTCTCTTTAATGCAACCTTCATATAGTCCATAAATGGGCTTGTTGTAGTATGCTGTATGCCCCCATTCCCTGTATATCTGAGCTAGTGTCTAGAATGCTGAGAATGAATCATGGGATAGAATGGTAGTGTGTGCGCGGAGTTGGTGACAGTTGGACGGAGGATGGTGCCCTGGCAGGGCCTACCTGCTGTTGCTGTAACCTAAGGTGTACATAAAGAACTTATCTCTTATCTCAATGGCTCCAGGATCTTGTATGAAGACCCTCTTCACTGACTACAAAATCTTTGCATGGTAAAAAGATTTCAAAAATATTCTCTGTGTAATTGGCAGCCACTGCAGTTTTCTCCTTGCTTTAGTAACGTCTTCAAACTGTCAAAGTTCAAAGGCAACTTCAGTGGGCAAGCTCTGAATGAGTTTGAGCTTTTTTAAGTGCACCACACCAGTCGAGATAGAGCAGAGACTGAGACTACTTTGCCATGCAGAGGTTTAGGCAGTAATGGCAGTACATTCTTTCAATGCAAGGAGTGTGAAAGCATGCAGATAACGTTTGTCCCATGAGTGAAAATTTGTCATCTATCCATACTAAAAATAATTTATCCTTTGATGACTGAGGGGGCAGTCACAATCGAGGCTAGATGGTGTTGTGTTTTATTTTAGATCCTCAACTTAACATGGAAAGGGACTGTACAAACATTTTAAAGCACTTAAAAAGGGCTCCCTCTAGCTAGGTGTGTGCTACATAAAGTAACAATAATATCTGTTGAGAAACAGAATGAGTGTAAGCTTTCTAAGGAAATGGCAATGCGGAGATGCAAGACAAGTGCGGTGCAGGAACATTGGTGCTGCTGCCTGATTAAGTAGGCCCTGTTACTGTTATACCGTCAAGAGAGAAGTAAATTACTTTGCTACTATTACCTCTTGATCCATGTCTACATGTGTCCCAACTACTCAATGCATGATGGTGTATATTCCCAAATCTGGAGCTGTTGTGCGTTACCTACCTGATGAAAGGATCCATACAGTAAAATAATACCCCTCTTTAATGAAAAGGTGAATTCAGTTAATTCGACAATAACCACTCTTCAGTAGGATTCGTCAAAAAGCCAATGTAATGAATTAGCACCAAGCTGTAGTCATTGTAATAGCACTTGCACATTCCATTAGGTTTCTAGTAATTCACTGTTGTGTTCATCGGGATAAAAATTGCAAAAAGACACTGGAAAAGTGCTTGTGTAAGAACTGCAATTGCACACACGTGTTGTCACACAGCACAACCAAATAACAGCTGCCAAAGCCAATACGTTTGCACCCACCTCTAGAGGTGAAGCTTATTGACTGTTTCAGTGTATTAACTATGAAATAAGATTCCATATCCAGAGAATTTACACCGTGATGTCTGGGGTTTTGGTCAGCAAAGTTGCCTGCAATAATGCCTTCACATCAAATCTTTCTAGAATGCTGATTTTCTTGCCGTTTCAATGTATGAGAATACATGAAAAGGCAAACTAAAATATGTGTTTGTCAACAGAGGAGGAACTCAGAAAGCTGAGAGAAGAGACAAACGCGGAGGTGCTGAAGCAAGAGCTGGAAAAAGAACGACAACGGAGAGTGGAGATTGAACAGAAATTCAATGAAGTTATTAAAACAAGGTAACAGAAATACTTTGAGTTGCATGGTAGTTTGGTTTTATGGTGAAGGATAAATCAATGGTCTGAGTGTTGTCTACCTTCATCGCAATCTGTTTTGCTGTTTACCTTGTAAGCCTGCTTTTGGGATACTAATTCAATGTATCCAACAACATTTAGCATCCTTAATAAACTGGCACATAATGTGATTTGGCAGATTTTACATCACAGCTTTTCGAATTATGGCCCGTTTTGTCTGTGGCATTCTACATCTTGGTGCCAGATTTCCAAATCAGTTGTATTGATGCCATTAACAAGAGTGGAAATATAGCCAATGATTTCAGCTGTGACACATGACTTATAATCTAATTTTTCCAGTTGCCCCAATAGTGTGATTCTAATTAAGTTGATTCATCCACCTTTGGCTCAACTTCCCTTTAAATTGGAGATGTGCGAAACCACAGCATTACACCCTATATGTATTATGGCATTGTTAAAGGTAGCATACTGCTGCTCTTCTTGGTTTGTTTTTGATACCCTGGTTTTCTTTCTTCCTTTGCTTAGCCCTAGGTCAATGAGCTGCTTTCTAACGGAGTTTGCTGGTAACATTGTATCATTGTTAGTGGTAAGACCAGCGATGTAATATTAAAATAGCTTTTTTTTTCTTTGTAGAGATTCATTAGAAGAAAAGCACATGGACCCTTGTTTCCGAATTTTTTAGTTTAAAAAAAAAAAATGCCAGCCAGGTGGCACCTCCTCCATGTGCCTTCGCCTTTCTGAATTTAGGTTTCTTGTGCATCTATCACCTCAGTTAGGCCTTTAATGCTGATAATTGTTATTTAACTAAAGTGATCGACTTCTTCAGGCAGATGAGATAGATCTGTGGTCAGTTTGCCTTTGTTTTTTTTTTTGTGTGTACAGGTGGGGGAAGGGATACTTTTTTCTGTTCAGCTTCATTCATGGGTAATATTGTGACACAAAAATAAGCAACATCTTTGCAGAGAGGGCTGCATGGTAGACCCTATATGATAGAGACTTCTAGGTGCAGATTCCTTACCTTTAAATTCTCCCCAGGCATCAGACTGGATCCGTAAGCTTTTTGTGAGCAGCACCCCTGCGTACTGGTTGGTGGTGTTGATCGGTTCTGCATCTGTCCTCTGCGCCGGGAATGAAATCCCAGGATCTATATAGGCAACAAAAGCAAAAAGAACAGATGATGGATGCAATGTGTAACAAATTCATTTACCCCCTTTCACAGACCTGGGCTTAATCCATCAGTTTTTTTGCTTACCATGCCACCCCAGTTTGGACCCACCAATATGCAAATCAGTCTTGACCATGCTCCCTATGGGAACAGTCCATCCCGAGCTGCCAGGTCTTGTCCTCCCTGGACTGGAAACAAGCATTCTGGGATCGGTTTTGGTGTATTATCCCTTATCAGCCAGACTAGCATGAATCCAGTGGCACAGTGAGCACGGGACCCACATCTGGTTATGTTCGTCCCACTTAGGGCAACTAAAGCAAAAAGAGCAGGTGATGGACGGAATGCGGAACAAATCAAACATTCAACCCCTTACACAGATCTGGGTTTAATCCATCAGTTTTTTTTGCTCACCATGCCACCCCAGTTTTGATCCAGCCATATGCAAATTCGTCTTGACCCTGCTCCCTCTGGGAACAGTACATACCGAATTGCCACCGAGGCGCGCCATCAGTTCTTTTCTTTCTGCACCAGCTAGCACTGATCGGAAGAGAGCTACTCCTCAGTCAATTTTTGACAGGACAATTTTGACTTTTTGTCAAGCTTTTTTCGAGAATTCTCTCCTGGTGTATTGAAGGAAGTCTTTTAGGAAGACAGGTTTGAATCCCTGCTGATCTCCGTCATTCCGAGAAGTCTGTCTCAGATCCACACCTTGTGTGTTTGTGGTGTTTGAAGTGCCACCATGACCTAAAGTCGTGCTCCAAGTGCTAAACCATGCATGCAAAGTCTTTGATGGAGTGGTCCTGAAAGCTGATGGCAGCCTGGCACGTGCCTTTGAACAGGGCATGGAGTCTGAAGTTGTCCCACCCCCCCCCCCCCCAACTCAGTCCTCGAGGCAATCAGATAAGCTGAGGCACAAGAAAAATCCAAGAAGTTGAAGCTCTCTTCGACTTCTCCTCGTCCGTTGGCCAACGAGATGAGGGAGCATTAATGCTCTAGGCCTTGTTCTGTAGAACTTGTGCCTGGGCCGACTCCGTGCCTCCCTGAATTTCTGGGAGCTGGAGCAAACCCTGCCCAACTCAGACATTTATGAGGTCATGCACCTCTTTTTTGGACAGTCCGAACCTGCTGGAATGCCTTTGGGTCCTTTGGGGTCAGAGAAGGTCCCTTGGGGTTCCATGCCGGCGGCTTCCCCGTTGCCAAGGGACTTCCAGGTATCCAGTCTTGGATCCAGGCCACCACTGATCATTTCCTGATGCCTGTCCCAACACAGACATTCCTGACGCTGCCTGCACCCACCGGCGCCGCCATCCCCAGGTAATCCCCGACTCCAACATGGAACCAAATGGGTGTCTCACGACACCGGCAGGAGCTTTGTCTTTTTGCTCTGATCCTGAACCCTAGTTCTTTGTGGGCTAGGCCTCAGGGATGAATGGAAAGAGTCGCAGGACCCTTTACAATGCCAGCCTTATGAATCTGAAATGGACTTGTGTGAGGACTTGTGTGAAACCAGTGGACTGGACGCTTCCCCAGATAATGGAATGGTTTCTTTACCTGCCGTGGCTACGGAGGATGAAGATTCTTATTGTTTGGTGGTGAGGGGGCTGGCTGAAGTCCTGGACTTTCAACTGCCCTTGATGGCTGTCAAGACTAATTTCTTGACAGAGTAGCAGCAACCAGGAGCTTCACCTCAGAACCCCTGCTCCCATTCATTGATGCCCTCACAGCCGTCCTAATACATACCTGGTCCAAACCCAGCACAGGGGCTCCTGAGAACAGGGCGATTGCCCACTGCACCACCCCTCACTCAGGGACCCCAGTTTCCTGATGCAACAGCCAACGTCCAGGTCCTTGGGCCTGACAGTCTGCCTTTCGCCCCTTTTGTGGCTATGGAATGGTTTACCAGCTGTGTGAACTCCCACCCAGCCACGTGCATAGGCTAACATATTTTCAGTGTTTTTAAATTAATTCCAAGCCTGTATAGTCTTTATTTCAATGCATGTATTTCTTCCACCAGCACACTCTCCCTTGCCCCTTTATCTCACTCTTGCAAGTTTTTCATCCCTGCTTGCGCCCTCTCATTGGTTTTTCATCGTACTCCTCCTTTCTCCCTTTTGTATCTTTATTCCTCTGTCATGTCCTAGGGCAAATTCCGAGGGGTAAAAACAAGTGTGCCCCCTTCCCCTAAAAAGTAAAACTGTGGCTAAGCACCATCTGTAACCCAAGGCTCTAGTAAAGCAGAGCTCATGCTATTTGCCTCGGTGGGATCTCCGTGTTTAGTTACTGGATGAAAAGTGTGATGCAGAGTTGTGAACAAGGATCTGGCGGTAGGGGGTTGATGTGTGAAGACTGAACAATGCATGTGTCATGCCCGAATCGTTCTCCCTTACCCTTCAGGAATACAACAGTTTGGATGCATGATATCATTTTTTGTTATGAGGGAGATTTACCTGCTTATGTGGTGTCACTCAAGTACATTCTGTTGAGTGCAGAGATTAAAGCCCAAGAAGGTTAAGTTGCTAGATTGTTCCTTACAAAGGACTGATGGGGCATGGCTTGACAAGTTGGTTGACATGACACTCTGGTATCAAGCGTCCACAGTCCTTACTATTTGCTACGCTATTCTGGTATAATGGACGATCATTAATGCTTTAGAAAAGTAACACGGCAGAAGAATGACACAAGTAGACAAGGTGTCTTGAAGGGTCACATATAATATCAGTGGAGATCTGCCTTTGAGTAGGATATACTCCTTGGAGCCTGTAATGGAGTTAGGCTTTGAAACCACCAATGTTCCTAGAAAGCACATAAGCTGGAAACGGGCAATGCATCTGAAGCCTTGAATGATGTGGAAGTGAGCCCGAAAGGATGGAAGGCTGTGTCCCAACATAAGAGGAGGCCTGATGGGGGCATCAAAAGCAGAAGGCATAACGAAGCAGACCTGAAGCCCTGTGTTGGAACCCAGTATGTTGGCGAAAGTTAGTGAAGTTGGCAAATTAAGCATCTGCTGCCAACTATGCCTCTGTGGAGTGCAATAGGCAAGTAAGCATGACTCTGCCTGTGAGCCTCTTAAGTGCAGGCATTAATAGAAAAGTGTGTGTAGGAAAGAAGTGGTGCACAAACATGGCCCTTTTGATGGGTGATTCCTCGATCATACTGGTCCACACTAGGTGGCAGGCAACACTCTGGGAAGAGTGGTATGCTTGAAACATTTAAGAACCAAGAGCATCTGAGCTGGACACTGGTGCGACAAGCAGAGGGGCATGTGGGGATTGTGGAAGAGCCTTGAATTCCAGAGCTGCTTTACTCTTCAGTAATTAGGGTGAGACTGAAAATGCCAGTGCAAGCAAACAGGGATTGTGGGTCCTCTTTGTAATCAATGACATATAGGGAGAGGAGGGGCCCAGAACCAACTGTATTGGAGAACTTACTTAGCATAACCGGGGTGGGGGGGTAGGTGGGGGTGAGTTGGCTTAACCGTCATGAATATCCATGAACTCCGCATTAGGGGAGTAGCGGTGCTCTGTGTTTCTCAGTGTAGCCTGACAATATTTGTGCTCCTTAAGGCTGGCAAGATTGCGACAACGCCCCTAAAGTGGTGCAACAGACTAAGATGGACCAGTACATGGTTATTATGTCTAATGTGAGGTAGTTTCAGTACAGGTGGACATGCAGATGCAGGACAAATCTTGCACAGAGATAATTTCACATCACATCACAATCGCAGTATTGCAAGTTTCACAGGTACCTAGAAAAGCACTCTACCCTCTGTATTAAGCTGGAGCCATGTAGTAGTATCAAAAGTGAATTTTATTCATTTTCCAAATGGACTGGATTATGATGTAAAGAAAATCAATAAAATTCATTTTTGATACTACTTCCAAGACCCTGCTTAATATTTCCATAAAGAAAAACAGAGATACTCATCTGGACTAGCACAGATTTGCACTTGCATACTAAAAGCTTATGTGAAAATTTATTGTATGGAATACGAGTGCTCCCCTTCTGGTACTGTTCGATTTTTCACAGACTCTCTCTGCTATTGAAAGCTGCAGAATAAAATTGATGTAATTTCACTGGAGGTGAACCTATTGAAGCAGGATATGTGAATGGTGAACAACATAACCATGGATATAAAGAGAACCATAGATAAAATTAAAATCATAGGTCTGAGGACCATGATTAAGTTCCTATTGAAGCTCACCCTGCTCCAGGGGCATAGAGTGAAAGACATGGAGGAAATGTTGTGAAGTAATAACGTTAGTTTTGTGGGTTTCCTAGACTCTGCCCAGGGTTTGTCTGCATAACTGTTGGTTGTAAATAGAATTTAAAAAAACTTAAAATTGAACAGGCTGTCTAGTTATTTTACTTTGAACTGACTTTCTGGGGCTTGGTCTGCCCCTGGGAACACCACCTATGGTGTAATCGCAAGAAGACTTAATAATTGCGACAATGAATTTTTCTTCAGCATATTAGGTAAGCGGGACACCCCAGATGTGAGGGGTGTGCTATCATTGTGTTTCCTGGATACATACAAAAAGTGCAGCGGCTGAGGAAGACCTTAGAATCAGTGAAACACAAACCAAGCGCTATGAATTTAAACTAAACGCTGATGTTCACAGCCATGTGTTGTTATTCAAAATTGTCATTTATAGTTCTTTGATGCTCCAGTAGTGGTGTGGGAATGGCTGTAATTGGATGACAGAAAGAACAGGGAGCCAAACATGAGGGGGGAATAGTTGGTGGGGAGGGGGACCTGGAGGTTGCAGAGATGATACTAATGGGGTTCTGGAAATATTGGAGGCATCCAAGGATGGTAGGAACTTCCTTGAAAATCCACAAAGGGTAACAGTGTGATAGGATGGAATTGATGGGGACCGAAGAAGCAAATACACCACAATAACTAGTGACAAGTATGAAGCCAAACCAGAATTGGTCTGGGATGGAGATACCATAGGAAACACCTGAATATAGGAGGCCTGAGAGAGAATTTTAAGTACTCTTGTGATGCAATGTTTTAAGTAATTAAAAGTTGGTAATTGTCAGAGGGAGACACCACTCCAAGCGGATGATATAGCTGGGGTTGGTTACAAGGCTAAAAAAGGTTATGCATGATGTAGGCTTACTGGATATTTGGAGAGCACTGAACCATGGGTCATAGAGTATTTGTGATATCCTGCATCCCATGACACATAGCTTTTATGGTAATGAAGGAAGACCAACATACCTGTAGGAAATGTTCTGTGCCTGGGCAGGCATATATAACATCACTTCCCATTATGACTGACATGGAAGGAGGGGTATAACAGGATCAAGAATCTTATTGAGAGGGGGTAGCTCTATAAGACAATGCCTTTGCAAGAAAGTTGCAATGCTGTAGTTTATTACTTCTCCCATAACTAGAGGAAAAGCGAGTAGCCATGGAGTGTAATGGGAAGCCACAAAGGTGGTAAAGCAAAGCGTTTCTGTAGGGTTTATTTATGTCACTCACTTCTAGTTATAGCCAGATAGATCCGCAGAAGAGTTATGCCTTTCACATTTAGCCACACTTTATTTTTAGTTTACCAACAATGAAAATAAACAGGCAGTACAGCTTGCACAAAACATATTTGTTATGGTTTAGGTTTATCACATTCATGCATGTAGATCATATCCTTCGCACAGGTTCAAGTAGTACCATTTCTAAACACAGAGGACAGTCCAGGACATCAGCCAACCCCTACCCCCAAGTCATCAGGGCTCTCTCCATCTGCTCTCATATGTTGCAGGTACTGCCTCAAAGTGTTCTATATGTCTCTAGGCTGTGAAGTTCTAGAAAGGAACAAGGTGCATGTCTCTGATTTAACGCTACATTTGGTCATTTCCTTTATTCAGGCATCCACTGTAGGTCTCACTGTCTCCCATTTCATGCCATTATCATTCATCTCTTTTCCAACAACATGATCATTGCCTCAAATTTCTTACTGGATTTAGGTAATCACTTTACATAACCAAAAATGGTTAGCATTGGGTCCACCTCCAAAGTTCGTTCTGTCATCTCATTCACTGTGGTGAACAATTCTTGTCAGAAATCAGCTATTTTGTGGCAACGCCATGCTAGGTACATGAAGCTGGCTTTTAGGGTACGGCATCGTCATCTCGCTCCGCCACCCCAATATCTAGCCATTCTCACTGGTGTATGGTAACTGAGATGAATATTTGTAAAATGGAAGGACTTACTAGGTTTGAGGTCTGTAGATGAGGTAGTTTGCTCAAAATAATTTTTCATATAGATCTTTTATTTTTATCACAGATAGCAAGCTGGCCAACATATGTTAAACACAAGAAGAACAGATGATGGATGGAATGCCAAACAAATCATTCATCCCAAGTCACAGGTCTGGGTTTGATCCAAAACTGTTGAATTAAACCTGGATCTGTGACTGGGTGTGAAAGTTTGAGTTGTTCCGCGTTCCATCCATCATCTGTTCCTTATGCTTTTGTTTCCCTAAGTGGGCAGGGTATGCCCGGACGTGGGTCTCGTGCTCGCTATGTCACCAGATTCAAAGTAGCCCGGCTGATGAGAGGGGTGTTAGTCTGAAACCAGTCACAGGATGCTTGTTTCTGGTCCAGGGAGGATATGGCCTGACAGTTCAGGCTCGACTGTTCCCCTGAGGAGCAGGGTCCAGACTGATTTGCATATGACTGGGTCCAAACTGAAATGGCATGGTGAGCAAAAAACATGGATGGATAAAACCCAGATCTGTGGCTGGGTGTTAATGTTTGATTTGCTCATCATCCGTCCATCATCTGTCTTTTTTTTTTTTTTGCAACATGTGTTAAACGACATTAAGGTCGCTTCTTCAGGGACAATTCATTTACCAACATTATTTAACATCACAATTTCTGAGCTATTAACACTTAATTTCTTTGATTATCCTCAAACTGATAAAGACGCAGTTTGAATTTTAAAATTGCTAGTTAGTTTCTTACAGTGGTCGGGAGTTGAAGTGGTATTCTCTTTAATCATTCTCTTTCCTTTATTTCACAACGGCATGATAACGGACTCCATAGTAGCTAGGATATATTCTGGGCAAGCGTATTCTCAACCAGTTACTTTGGAGCAACGCCCCCTAATATCTAGCCATGCTCACGAATGAGGTTAACATATTTATAATGCAGCAATCTGTCGCTCATATGTAAATACTAATTTCGTTTGGTTCCCACTGCTACTTTGAAATGTCCTTACATATATCTTAGGGCCAGAGGCCTTTAGTTCTGCCATTATCCTGTTTCTTGGCTTTAATTGACATGTTGTTCTTCAGTGTAACAAGCTTGCTGGGTGCGTGTCCAACAGCTATCAAGGTCAGCAGGTTCCTTATCTTCCGACTGCTGCAGAAATGTTCGATATTCATGTCTAATTGAGCCACATATTCTATGGTTATATAAGAAATCAATAGGGAAAAGGATCTATCTTTCTCAAGTAAGCTGTTATAGAAATGAACGGTTTGTCTTTGTATATGTCTCCTAGTTTGGACTATAGTGTCCCCGTCGTGTATTTTTTGCATCTAATCAGCGGGTTTCGGTTCCACTTTAATGATATATATGATGAGTAAAGTGTATTAAATCCACAAATTCGCGCCAGCTTTCTCTGTGCCTAGATCGTGGAATGAACTATGTGAATCTTAGCTCTAGACCAAATGAGCGTTGTCAGCAATATGGTTTCGAGTGGGTAAGGGTCTGAAGGTTCCATCTCTAACACCCAGTGTGGAGCCTGTCTCGTGTTATTAAACCAATGGGCTGCGAACTGTGCTTGTGAAATTAGATAGTGTGCCCTAAAATTAGGTGCCACAAATACTCCCTGCTCACATGGCCTTTATAATATGTTAAAACTTATGCATGGCTGTTACGCAACCCATGTAAGTTTCTTGAGGAGTCTACCTAGCTGCGTAAAGAAACCCACCGACAGCAGTATTCGTATGTTCATAAATAGATATAGTAGTTGTGGCACTATCCCCATTTTCATCCATGCTCTTCTGCCCATCATTTTCAAGGGAAGACGTATCATTTGTTTACGCTGCTTTCAATTTTGCCCGGTTTAACCGTAGTTTCATAAATTACTACTTCCATATTACTATGGAGGCATATGCCTAATTATTTCCCTGGGTCACTATGACACTGCAGCGTGTGACAGTCAGGGCTGGGAGGTAATGGTGGTTAGCGGTACAATCATTAAATCCACGCATTTTATACTCCGTCCACATCGTACTCCATGGTCTGCAAGCTCGTCTTTCAATGGGGTAGATTAATGTCTGGGTTTTTGACCGACAGAATATATCGTCAGAATATAATGAAAGGAGTACTCCACGGAGCCAAACTGAATACCCCTACCACCATTGAATTCCCTAAGTACACATGCTAATATAATATGACTAGTGGCAGGGTCCAGCTCAGTTTTGTTTCTCATTTTATAAACACTGTGCTCGTGGCAGAGGTTATATATGAAACAGGAAGACTGTTAGCATGGCTGCATCAGAGAGGGTTGGACAATTGCATGGTGGCAAGTCAGACATCAATGATTCTCTCCCACATCACTTGATGCAAGGATATAGACAGTTGCCACTGGAGGACTACAATAAAATTGCTGTTTTTTTTTTTTTTACCTAATCAAGCTGCCAGTGATAAGATAGGCTGACTGCTGTGCTAGATGCCACCTTTTCCAAAGAAGAGATGATGTACACTATAGCTGAACTGCAGAGTGGCAAGGCACCTGAAAGCGATCAGTCTTCAGCAGATTAATACCGTAATTTTCCAGCAAGACTGTTGACGAGGGGTCTGGAAGTACTACTGGAAGCACTGCTAGTGAAGTCCTAACTACTTTAATTCCTAAACTAGATATGTAGCTGCTTTAATATGTGTGGTACATACCACAATCATTGGTAAATACTGATGATAAAAAAAACTCCGATGGTTACTTCTACCTGCAGATTCCTCACCTTTTGAATGTCAGATTGAATCTGGAAACTTTTCAATGACTCTCCAAACAGAAGGGGAATCTAGCTTTGGTCCTGGATACAAAATCATCCTGACATGACTGGAGCTATAAAGTGTCTTAAAGTCAGTTGCCTGCACCATTGATGTGAATTTGGACCTGCACTCTCCTCAGGGAATCACCACGGTGACGTTTTTGTCTTTTGTGAAAGTCTAGGGACAGTACAGCGATGTCAACTCTCAAACATTCAGTCTTCAAACCCTGCAGCCACTGTGATGGACAAATGTCCATCATGTACCCTCGTGACATCCATCTCTGGTTGGACCATGAAGTGAACTTCTCCGAATCTTGTAGGAGCATGCACCGTAAGGCCATAAAGGAAAGGGAAGGTAAAATATTCATGGCCCACGCCCGAGAGGAGTGTTGAGCCAAGCGAATGTCAAAGCCAAGGACGATGTTGCCAGAATAGTTGTTGAAATCACCCCAAAGAAAACAAGCAGAAAGAATCCCATGAATCCAAGCCACTTAGTTTATTGAAAGGTAAGTCACTGAAGCACTCCCTTTCACTTTAAGAGTCCTTATCGGACACAAAGCTCAATGATCTTCCTCCCGTTGATCCGTCGCCCACAGTTTCTTCAGACCCAGTGCTGCGACACCATCACTCTGGTCCCAGCCCAGTCAGCAATACCTCGAATTCTGGACCTCTAGAACTGACCCTGCCTTATTCTTGAATGCCATGTTACACCTGGGCATTATGCCAAGATGGAGAACATCCTTAACAACGCGTCCTTAAGGACGCAGACATTTCCCACGCAAGCGTCACCATGGTTGCTTGAACATCACGAAAGCGTAACCATGCTTGCCTGAACATCGCATGGCTTTTTCTGTGCCTTAACCACGCATGTGCTGAACTATGCATATGTGTGGTTAAGGCACAGAAAAAGCCAACTTGTGTTTGGTAGAGGATGCGTGTGAGATAAGTAGGGCTGGGGTGTGGGGTCGTGGTGGGCTTTTTTTTTTTTACTTAAGGTGCGGATGGGGGTTTGGGTATTTTTTTTATGGGATTTAGGGTGGGGGTGTCGATATTTTTATTTTTTTTTATTTTTAGGAGGGGTGGGGGTTTGGGTATTTTTTTTTTAATTTAGGTCTTAGGGTGGGGTAGTTTATTTTTAAAGGGGTGAGGGAAGATTTAAGGGAGGGAAGAGGGAGGAGAGAAGAAGAGGAAGGATTGGGAGAGGACGCAGTGAGGTAAGTGGGGTTGGGGCAGAGTTGGTCAGTAGTTTTTAACAGTGGGGTGGATTTAGGGCTTAGGGAGGGTGAAGTGTTGGGGTACTTTAGTTTTTAGAGGCAGGGGTGGTTTAAAAAAATGATTTTAGGGCTCAGGGTGGGTGGGGGGTCAGGATAGTTTAGTTTTTAGGCGTGGGGTCGTTTTGTTTTAGGGCTCAGGGTGGGTGGTGGGTCGGGATAGTCTACTTTTTAGAGGCACGGGTGGGGAGTCGGGTAGGTTTTTTTTTTAAACATTTTCTTTAGGGCTGAGGGTGGTTTGAGGTGTTGGGGTAGTTTAGTTTTTAGGGGCAGGGGGTCAGGTAGGTTTTTTTATTTATGTTTTATATTTTTAGTGCTCGGCGGGTGGGGATGTCAGGGTGAAGGGTTGGGTGTTTTTTTATGGGGGGTTGGGGTACTTTAGTTTATAGGGACGGGTGGGGCAGTTAGGATGATCTTTTTTTGGGGGGTGAGGGTAGGTTAAATATAAGGAATGGGGTTGGGGTAGCTTTTTCGTTTTTGGGGGGGCTCTGGGTGAGGGGGCGTGGTAGTTTATTTCTTAGGGATGGGGTTGGGGTAATTTTTTATGGTTAGGGTGGGTGGAGGATCAGGGGACTTTAGTTTATAAGGGCGGGATGGGGAGGTTAGGATAGTATTTTTTTAGGGCTCAGGCTGGGTGGGGGGTCAGGGTAGGTTAGATGTTACGGGTGGGGTAGTTTTGGGCCTTAGGGCACGTAGGGGTTGCATGACAGAATCACGCATGCGGTTTTGCATGCGTTTCCATATATGCCTTTACCAGGCATGCTTTTACAACAGAATTTGTTGTTGAGGCATGCATGGAAACGTCGCAGTCGTGGTTCCGACCGTGCTGGTAAGGCATGTGTTGTTCTGGCATGTGCGGTTCCATCATACAACCTGCCAAGGTAAACTGTAATGTTTACTGGGAATGGTGCAAAGTCGTCAGTATGCTAAGATGAAACATAAATTTGTGTTGCTTGTGGCAATAATTGCAAAGCGGAATATTGCCATACATTGTAACCTCAGGGCCCACATGCAGTACATGACTGAAAGGGCAATAGCATTAGAGTATTTGTTGAAATTTTTGAGTCGTGATGACAGGATCCCAGAAAGCTTGCTGGAATGAGTAGTATTAATGCAGACGTTAACAGGCCCGCCTGACATCATGCCATCGTAACATTAGGTGTCAGGGAACAGGGAGAATGGAGGATAATTTAATTTGTTAGCCTCTCAGATAATTTGACCTTTGCCTCTGAGAAAACCTGACCTTTCATTGCACTCAGTCCTCAAGCAATAGGCATTCAAAGAAGTCGCATCTTTTTTTTTTGTTTACTGATTCCCTTTCATTTTATTTATGTGTTTAGTATCAAGAAAATTGCTGATTGGGGTGGATAGTTAGATGTTTTGTCCACACCATATTTTTTTTCTGATATTTCGTTTAAAGAGCAGTTGCTGTATCCTGGTGATGCTCCTGTAATTGAACTGATTTTATAACTTTGTGTCGGTCTGGCGCGACAAGGTAAACACAGTTGTCGCAATGTGCTTCTTGGTGCTATTTTTACTGACAACTTTAAAGTTCGACATCTCTGGCATGATGAATGGATTGTTGTCGTTCTAGTCTCCTTTGGTTTTATAAACTGTACTCTCTTTTCTTGCATAAATACTTTACACATTGTCTCTAAGTTAATCGTGACTGCTTTGCTCCAGGCTACCGGTAGGGATAGGCGCAGGTTAATTTCGTGACTTTATGATTCACCTGACGAGTACCGAGGTTGTTGCTTGAGTGGGGCTTCCACCCCCTCAACCAGTATACCAATTTCTTGCATATTGGTTTGGTAAAAGTCAGTAATTAATCACCAGGTTGGATATAACTGGCAGACCATGTCACCAGTCAGGTTCTAGCTGCCTGTCCGTGATGGCAGAGAGCGTTCTCCAGTCAGTAAGAGGAGATGATGAGCAGTAATTAAAATTAGTGCCGTACTATTTTCTTTAGTTTAATTTTCCTGACTACATTGTATTTGCATATTGTTTAAAAGCAAAATGTTTTACTTTAAAGTTGTGATTCAAGCTATTACAAAGCTATTACAAAGTCCTATAGTCGTCAGCAGCTTTTTATGAAGTATACGTGCTGATGTATGTATATGCTCTTCACAACACCCTCTGGCAAGTCAGATGTTCTGCAATAAAAATAGAAAATGCTTGCTCATAGGTTGTTATGAAGTGTATTTTCACATTAAGATGAAGTAAACAGAAACCTTTTTTGCACACACCTAAGTGTTTCCTCTGGGTGGCTTCATGGTTCCGAATGATTCACATTTCATTTAATCCGTGATAAAGGTTGCCCAAGTCCCTCAATGTTAGAATTTCTCTCCATTCCTAGGTTTTCATTTGGCAGGTCAGTGATTTGTGAGAGTTGCATTATTGTTTTGCTTAAAATATCTCCTACTGATTCATCTTCCACTCAGTTTACTTACCCTCGCTTATTTCATTAGCAAGACGGAATTCACGTTAACCCTACAGCTTCTTTAGCTATGTGCGCAGGCACTGCACACTATAGGGCCCATATAGTTAGCATATGGAATCCCAAAACCGGGGTTTCAGCGTGTTCTTTACGATAAGCAATTTACTGTGGTCTCCCGACTTTGTGATTTTGACTTCTGTCACCAGCTCTTGTTCTAAGGCTTATCTCCTGAAATTATTCTGCAGAACTACTGATTCCATAGTCCTTCACTACCTTGGATCCTTGATTGCCCTACTCCCAACCGTTTTCCCGTACACTTCACCCACTCTTATTTAATGACCCATGTCAAAAATTATTCCCGCTTTGTCTAAATAAATATTCTTCAGCTCATGGTATTTCCCACCCTTGATCCACAGTCCTGATTCCCACCCTTATTTTGTTGGCCTGATTATCTCTATTACTTTGGATTAAAGAGCTGGTCTCCAGAAATGAGTGCTAGTAGTCCCAACCTGCAAGCACATCCCAAATTAAGCAGTGGGCCTGCAACTGCTACCATTATGGCTACCCTCAGCAGCCAACCTCTATCTTCCTGGAGGACTCAAACCAGCAGGTGTGACAGCTGCTGTGTCTGGTTACATTTTTAGGAAATGTCAGAATCGCCTGGTCACATACCGGTGCACATTCATTACCGGTGCACATTCATTACCGCTTCTCATCTTAAACTCCTATGGTATTGACGGGAGATTTAGGCTGGCTGTTATCTTCTGTTCTGTATGATGCAGTAATTTTTCACAACATTAGACCGTATCCTTTTATTTTAAATTAATTGTTTTTCATTAGCTTCTCAAGAATATTACCGCTTTTAAATCTGTGTTGTTTTGTAATGGCTAATTGCATGTTGCATTACTACACGATATTGTCATTAATTGCCGTGACCAAAAAGCTTATTACGATGCTTTTCTGTAACTGACTGTGTACAAGAATATATCTGCGTAATTGTAGATTGCCTCATCCTGTTTTGATATTGCTCATGTGTCTTCCAGTAAATGATTGCTTTACAGATCTCTCGAGGGCTAGCTAATATCTGCTGTTAAATTGTACTGTCGAATTCATGTATTAACCCCGTATGTTTGATATTTTTCTCCTCCTTTAATGTTATGATATTGCAGCTGCAGCATAGTCAATATTTTCACCTGCCGTGTCTTTAAGCTTTGTACCCTGTAATGCTTGTAGGGAATCTGATTGGTAAGCCATGAGTGAGAAATTCCACAGTCATAATGCCAACTTTAACTGAGCTCCCTCAAAGCCCAAACCATCTGACTTTTAATAACGTCAGCTGATATTTGTGAGTAATATCTGACTCACCCTTAATAGCTTAGCTCAAGAGCCAGGGCTCCCTCAGACAAATGCATGCGGTACATGTGCAAAAACTAACGAAATAAATCGGCACACCTAAGAAAATAGACATTAAAAGGTCCAATTTAAAGTGGTGAAAAGGACAGAAACTGATTTAATAAAATAGCACAAAATACGACGTTGAAGATCGAGGGTTAAATTGTGCTTAAAAAATTAAACAGAATGTCAATGGTTTTCCGTTAGCACTGAAAGGAGATGTTACATCATCCGAGAGGAGGGAGTAGAAAATTGTTTTTGATACAAAGTAGCTTGATAAGTGTTGCCCAAATTGTCAAGACTGGTTCTTGAGACACAAGCCCAATATTTACAGGTGCCAGGGGCTACTTGCAATTCCATATGTGACCCACAGTCAAATGTCCCAATCCAATTAGTTATTTTGGATTTCTGTACAGCAACACTAGATTATTTTGTCCACCAGATGTTTTGTACTTCTTAGGCACATATGAGTAGTTTCTAGGATTGAGTAGTGGAAGTGTCTTGTTGTAACTGCCCTAATGTTTTTATATTTAGGTAGGATGCGCTTCTTCTATTTCCATTCTCGTTTTCACTCAACAATGAAAGATACGAAAAGTGATACCTGGAATGCTTGGATTAATCGCAGCCACTGGCAATTTACAGGGCGGCATACCAGTCTATTGTTTTTGCCCACCGTCCCATCTCAGATTTAGAGATGGCCATATGCATATCTTCCTTATTTCTGCTACAGTAGGAGCAGTCCAGTCTGAATTGCCAAGCCAGGTCCTCTCTCAACCGGAACACAAGTAACCCGGGGCCATCTTTGGCCTGTTTGAGCCTGTTCACTTGGGTGCAGCTTGTTTCCAGTGGCACAGTGGGCATGGGACCCGCATCTGGTCATTTCCAGTGCATTTAAGGCGTCACAATGAAAACTTCCAAAAAGATGGCGTTATTGAATTAATCACATTAACCACCATTTTTTTAGGGCAGCATCCCTTTTGATCATTTATCATGCCCACCAAGGTTTGTGATTGCATATGCAAATCAATCTTGAACCTGCTCTATTTGTAAAAGTCCAGCCGGAACTGCCAAGCCAGGTCCCCTCTCAACTGGAATACAAACACCCCAAGACCGGTTTTGGCCTATTTGGGCCTCTTCACTTGAGTGAAGCTTGGGTCCAGTGGTATGGGTAACACCTTTCTATTGACACTAAACAGTTTAAGTATTGGAATTTAGGCATTGGAGTTTTTCATTTACATCTAGGTTGTCAATTCATAATTCCTGTGAGATAGTAGTCTCTTTCTAGCATGGTTACCCCCACTTTTGGCCTGTTTGTGAGTGTGTGTCAGTGTGTTTTTACTGTGTCACTGGGATCCTGCTAGCCAGGACCCCAGTGCTCATAGATAAAAACCTATATGTCAGTGTGTTTCGCCTGTTTCACTGGGATCCTACTAGCCAGGACCCAAGTGCTCATAGTTTGTGGCCTAAGGTATGTGTTGTCAGTAGTGCTTAACTGTGTAACTGAGGCTCTGCTAACCAGAACCTCAGTGCTTATGCTCGCTCTGCTTTTAAATTTGTCACTGTAGGCTAGTGACTTCATTTACCAATTTCAATTGGCACACTGGACCCCCCTTGTAAGTCCCTAGTGTATGTTACCTAGGTACCCCGTGGCATTGAGGTTCCAGGAGATCCATATGGGCTGCAGCATTTATTTTGCCACCCATAAGGAGCTCAGACAAACCCTTCCACAGGCCTGCCATTGCGGCCTGCGTGAAATAGTGCACACTCTATTTCACAGCCATTTTCACTGCACTTAAGTAACTTATAAGTCACCTATCTATCTAAACTTGACTTGCTGAAGATTAGGTGCAAAGTTACTAAGTGTGAGGTCACCCTTGCACTAGCAAAGGTGCCCCCACATTGTTCAGGGCCATTTCCCGGGACTTTGTGAGTGCAGGGACGCCATTACACGCATGCACTACATATAGTTCAATACCTATATGTAGCTTCCCCATGGTAACTTCGAATTTGGCAATGTAACATGTCTAAGATCATGGAATTGTCCCCCCATTCAAAATCTGGTATTGGGAAGCCAATTTCATGCATACTGGGGCTCCACCATGGACCCCCAATACTGCCAAACCAGCTCTCTGAGGCTCTGCACTGCAGCTACAGCTGCTGGCACCTCACAGACAGGGTTCTGCCCTCCTGGGGTCTGAGCAGCTCAGTCCCAGGAAGGCAGAACAAAGCATTTCCTCTGAGAGCAGGGTGTTACACCCTCTCCCTTTGGAAATGGGGGTTACAGGCTGGGGAAGGGTAGCCTCCCCCAGCCTCTGGAAAGGCTTTGAAGGGCACAAATGGTGCCCTCCTTGCATAAGCCATTCTACACCAGTTCAGGCACCCCTTGTCTCCTGCTTTGGCGTGAAACTCGACAAAAGAAAGGGGTGTGACCACTCCCCTGTCCATCCCCACCCTAGGGAGGTGCCCAGAGCTCCTCCAGTGTGTCCCAGACTTCAGCCATCTTGCTTTGCAAGGTGTGGGGTCACTCTGGAGGGCTCTGAGTGGCCAGTGCCAGCAGGCGACATCAGAGACCCCCTCCTGATAGGTACATACCTGATAAGGTAGCCAGTCCCCCTCTCAGGGCTATTTAGGGTCTTTGCTGTGGGTTCTCTTCAGATTCTGCTTGCTGGTTTCCTTCAGGAATCCTCTGCAACTACTTCATCATCTTCTGACCTCAGATCAATCGCAGCCTGATCCAGGCCCGCTGTAACAGCAACAAAGGGATGCTCTTCTTCTGCAACTTCAGCTCCAGCCAGCAACCGTGTTTCTGCAGTGTGCACGCTCTGAGGACTCCCTGTCTTAATCCTGCACCGGAAGGACTGAAGAAATCTCCAGTGGGGTGACGGATTCCACTTTCTTAGTATACGGTTTGTGTTGCCCCTAGACCTATTTTCTCCCATTGCATTCTATAGCATTTCCTATTGTATGCACTGTTCTATGACTAATTACTTGTCTAATTTTGGTTTCTAGTGTATTTATGGTGTATAATACTTACCTCCAGAAGGAGTATTGTCTCTAAGATATTTTTGGTTCTATGTCACCCAAATAAACTACCTTTATTTTTGGTAACACTGAGTATTGCTTTACTTTGTGTATACGTGCTGTGTAACTATAAGTGGTAATGTATAAGCTTTGCATGTCTTCTAGTTCAGCCCAGGCTGCTCTGCTATAGCTACCACCATCAGCCTAAGCTGTGAGAACACTACTACTTCACTATTAAGGGATAACTGGACCTGGTATAAGGTGTAAGTCCCCAAGGTACCCACTATAAACCAGTGCCGGAGGTACTTGTTGTGCTTGTGAAATGCATACATCTTCAGAAAGTTATTCATGTAGGAGTAGTCATTAAGTTAGCTCAAGAATTGTGTGAATCAGTAGTGCTTTATGCAGCTCTGGCAGGCTCTTTTACTTTTTCTTGCTGCCTGTTGAAAGTCACTCAACTGCTCCTGGCCAAGTCCTTCATTTGGGGCATGGTTACAGAGTGGACTCTGCACTCGGGAGCACGTGTAAACCCTTATATGGCTGCTTCCATGAAGGATAGGAGCATTCATATTGCTGCTGTCAGGATTAATATGAGCGGTGTTTTCAAGTGCATATAGAAACCAGGATCAATAAACAACCCGCAGGTTACACATGGAGCTGTGTGACACACACATGAAGATACAGGTAGTGCATTAGATTCCAGTGCATGGTAAAGTGGCACTGGCCACTGTTTTGTTTGCCTTCTGTTGTCTCATGTGTGGGGGAGGTCCACTGCACTGGAGGTAAATGAAGATGCATTCACAGGGGTGTGGAATTTCATAAAATAGCTGCCGGGCCATGCAACAGGTTGCTTCATAAATCTACTAGTCCTGTAACAAAAGCCACTTCCCCCTTTTGGGCCATGCGGTGCAGTGACAAATTATGGCAGCACTCTCATTATTTTAGGGGCGCTAATAATAGTCTCTTTGGCTATGCCATGGCTCATACTGCAGTGAGGTTTTTATGCTAGCAATTCCCTTATTTGGCCACCTTTCCACAAATGTACGGACTGGGGCTGGAGGTTGCAGTAAGCAGTAGTTTCAGAGTTGGAATGTCTTTTTAAGCCTGTGCAAGCCTACTGACATGCATGTTTTAGGGGCTTTCACCAGCTCTTCTGTGATCTTTTTTTCATGCAGAGAAAACTTGGAAATGTATTCCCAACAATGGCACAAGTAAAATTTCTTTCGGGGTTTGGGAAAAAAGTAGTTGGAGGGAAGGTGAACTAGTAAATGCTCAACAGATTTTCGCAAGAGCAAATCTACACATACATATTTGCTTGCAGTAAAATGCAGTTCACAAATCTTTTTTTTGGAGTACCATTTCCTGGCTTTCTACTGTAAATTTCCAGTAATTCATGAAAGCCGCAAATCTGCACTAATGCAAGGACATTTACCACGGGTGCTGTTTTGTGACTTCCTTTAAAAACCTGGCCCCTAATTAGGTCTGGCATTAACCAAGACCTTTTGTTTTTAATTAAAATGGTCTCTTTCTCACTCTAGCAATCTATTGGCTGGCATCAATATGAGTAACAGAACTGTGCTCTTTCAGAAGGAGCATACAGGCACACAAAGTGGTTGTGTACAATGTCAGGAACTACTGGGGCAATGTGTGTGTGTTTTTTTGTTTTGTTTTTGTTTTTTTTTAACCAAAAATATTTTTGATTTTTGCCAGTGTTTGTTATAATATTGAGGGTCTGGGAGCTCCCACCAGTGTCAAAACAAGGCACACACATACAAAACCAAAAAACTGACAACCAATGTCGAATCTACTGGCTTTACCAATGCTTGTTTATTTTCATGCGTCCCATAATCTTGTTGAAACTGGTTACACTGATATTTATCATTTGGAAACACTAACCTGCATCAACACATTTTACTAAATGATGCTTCAAAAAAATGGTAACTAAAATTTCACAGTATTTTTTTTTTTCCAGTTGGATATTTTTTGGGAACGTTTTTATTTTGAAAGCAAAGAATCCTTAATCTTGCTTTCAAGCTTCTGCAGATATTTGCATCTAATCAGAGAGCATTCATGGAGCATTATAGGTAGCCTCATATTGCTAAACTTTGCAAACCTGTATACACATTTTTGTACTGGAACTACTATCTGTAGTGTAGTCCAAGCTCACAACTTTCCTTTGAGAGCTCAAACTAATAGTACAGGCTTTGCGTCAGTGAACCATAAATGCAAGTTTGAACAGCATTAACATATTGACACAAATATTACCTTAACTGCAGACAATGTCCTTCCCTGATCCATAATGTGGTACTTTAAACATAAAAACTTGTTGTTCTGGACTCTAAACAAAATTCCATACCTCTGCAATCATGTAACATTATTTATGAACATGAAGTAATTAGCATTTCATAAAATAAAACTGTGAAGTCTACAGCAAAATGTATACACCTTGAAGATTTATTAAAATATTTTTTAAAAGCATTACAAGAGGCAAAAATAAATGATTAGTCCCTAAATCTGTTGCAAAAGCATAATAAATCAGTAAAGAACTCAACATAAAGTACAGGAATCAAGCTGTCGTTAGTGCCAAAAGTCTTTAGAAAAATAGATGCTGCGTGAGATCTGCCAAATATTCTAAGTTCAGGGTTTTCAGCAAATGGACATGCTAAGAAATCAGGCAGCATCCTCAGGGGCTCGAGACAAAAGTCTGGCTCATCCCTCAAATTCAAGTTTTTTTTAAATTAGGAAATCCACTGTAGAAGCCAGTGGAAACCGCACAATGAGTGTAAGAGAAGCAAATGTAGCAAAGGTTTAACAAATCAATTCAGTCGAACAAAATTTATTTGGTTGAGGGACAACCATAAATGTTCAAATAGCATTAAAAAAAACATACAGTACAGTCCAGTTTCATACATGTCTTTTCCGGTAAACAAAACACATGTGCATAAATAATTACATCCACTCCTTATCAATATAAACATGAAAAATAAAAATATTATACTTAAAAGGCATTCGTCGGAGTACACTGAAAACCGTGAATGCAGTGCAGCCCGTAAGAAAGAATTTAGATTAAAAACAGGTTTCATTTTCAGGTATCTGCTGTAAAAACTGGTAAGCCTGGATGCAGTGCCTCCGGTTCCTAGGCTTCATTAGTGGCTTTACAAAGAGGTTAAAAACATTTTGCTAAACTTTTTTTTTTTATTATAAAAAACACAGAAAAAGATTAAATGTACCATCAATTGCCGTGATATACCATTACTTGGGCACAAACTAAGTTCAAGGTTGCTCTGAAAGTCTAGTGGGAAACAGACCTTATATTTATGTCTGCCCTGAATCGGAATAGTTAGGAGAGTTTAGGCTTGACTACGTTTGTCCAACCTGTTCGATAAACTTCGAACTAATGATGTCCACTTTTTAGAAGCAGTGAGGCACAGAGTGAAGGAAACACAATTCGTTTTCTAGTGAATGGGGTGTAGCTCTCTGGGAACGTTAAGGAAGAATTTATCAAAATGTGCAGCTATCTTCCGAATATAAGAATGTTTCTAAACCTGTGATGACCTCCTGGCAAATATGTGTTACTTTTATTTCACTTTTTTCTTTAAGTAGGACATAATACAGTTCGCCCCAATGCACCCCTAGTGGTTGATACAGCAACTATAGAAGAAGTGAAGGTGGGATATCTTCATCTTGAAAGCACACTTTGTGCTCGCCTCTTTTCAGATTGAACCAATCATTTATTTGTTTAACTCATCTGTTAAACGAGAAATGAATGTCATTAGCTGTTTCTGTACTTAATGTTAGTCATGTAAGAAGTTAGTCACGTTAAGAAAGAACTTAGATAAAAACAGGTTTCATTTTCAGGTAGCTGCTGTAAAAACTGGTAAGCCTGGATGCTGTGCCTCCGGATCCTAGGCTTCAGGTATGTGGTGTACTTTTGAGTGTTATTGATGCGTCAGCAATATAAATACTTCACATTGAGCCAAACAACTTGTAGAGTGAGTCATTGGTTGGGACTGACCCAAAGTACGATTGTCTCTTCCACCTTTTAAGAGTTGACAAGGACGTTCTTGCCCTTATTGTAAAAAGAGAGCAATAATAGTTCATGTGTCTTCTGGTTATAGAAAAACATGTTTGACCAGTAATAATGTAATGCACTGTGTCGTGGACTGTGGCAAAGTCTATAGTATTGTTGGTATCCAAAGTTCACACGTGTGAAAGAAGCCCTGTCTTTCCGTTTTAGATATGTTATTAAATTATGACGTGGGATTCTGCAATCCCTCAAAACATGGCAATATTTTTCCCATTAAAGTCTCGTTGTGACTTCACCAGTCAATTGTAATGAGAAATTATGTAGATGCTAAGATGCAACAAGTCTTTACATTTGAGGTATGATATCACAATGCCTCCTGCCAGAGCAAGCGGACACTGAAATACAGGTCAATCATCTAAAAACGAATACCATTTTTGTAGTTCTTGTTTACTATTTTCCTCAATTGTATGCTCTATAGCAGAAATTTGACATGCACATAGTTTTTGCACGCCATGAAAAAAGTAATCTCTGTGCTACCACACATGACCTATGAGTGAATTATTTTAAAATACACGCAATGTGTGTTTTTCAGCACCTTGTTAGCTGTATATTGGGTGCTATTGATTCCATGTTTTTTTAACTTATTTGTAGCAAGAGCTTTTTCAAAGAAGGGTACTGGTGATGCTTGGGATTATCAGGAATAACATATCTTCCATCATCTATTAAAACAATATAACAAGTTACCTTGGAGTTAGGCCTCTTTCATCTGTATAGCCCTGGAACTCATCTGTTGCTTTCATTATACTTTTAATGTAGGGTAGAGGATACCTTATCTTATATGTAACATCTTTCATGTACGAAGACCGAGACTATGCAGCTATATGTTGTTCAAACATCACAGATAAATAGAGGATGCTTATATTTCTTGCCCTTAAGGCGATGGGCTTTTGATCATGGACTGTGAGTTTTGACAAGCTTCATTGGGATGGGATTTTATTTGCTTACAGCAACTTTCAGAATCGATGTTTTGAGGTAGACTGGGGCACAGGGGATAGTTAAGGTTCTTGAGCCTCTTGCAGGTATTATTATTGTCTCCTCTCTAACTCTTGAGGCATAGAACTGAGAGTGAGATCAGCATAAGTTTATTGGATTATTTTTTTACTTGCTTATTAAAATTGATGGCATGGAAATTGGAGAGTATTGGAAAATTGGTGTCCTTCTACATAATACAATTGCATGTATATTCTAAAGAGCATATATACATAAATCACATATGAAACAGTGCGTAATATTGCAGATTATCATCTCTTAACTGTCTGAGTCCTTGTAGGTCATTTTGTCAAACTCCTGTTACTGACATGTCCGAAGGTATACCACTTTTTCCCCTCTGCTAAAGGTCGACAGTAATGGAGAGTTATTCACCTGTAACATCATGTGGGCATGGTACACGAGTGGGTTCTTGTCTGAAGTGCGCAGATTCTCCTGTAACAGGACTTGCTGGAGTTTCTATCCTTTATGGATTTTTTCTTTTCATTTGAGGCACTTCTGTGTACATTTGTTTGCTAGCTCTGGCCCCTAGGTATATTAACTAGGTATATTGGTAAAATAAAGTGAGTTTCTACCATTGATGAGATGAGGAAATCCTGATAACTCTCAATATAAAGCCACTAATAATACCAAAAAGATTTGCATGCAAATTTCTCTGCAGAGTCACACATTTGGTTACATTTGGATGATAATGTATTTAGGCCAGTTGATTCTTTCATTTGTATTTCTCTCCGTTTACCCTTGTTTCTTTGTGTAAAAGATATTTTTGTGAAAGAAAAAAAAAACAGAAAAATGCATGAGTAATACGTGTAGCTCATGAGTACACACACACATTTTCCCAGGGGCCACAAAGTTTGGTCTGTGATATGACTGAGTGCCGCATTGATTATAGCAGGGTGGAGGGGGGGGTAGCTAGAGGTTGGGGAGTCCTGATTTGGGGGTTGGTGTAACTTGGGTATAGGGAAAGCAAAGCATGTGATGGAACTGCACAATGTGAAACAAGAAAACCTGGGATTAAACCCAGCCTTCCCCACTTTACCAAGTTGTGTGCTCCTAAGGAATTGTTTTATTTCACTTTTCTTACCTTTTCCTCATTATCTCATATAAGAGGACCTAAAAATGCAGGACTTCAGGATGTGCACTGTACAAAACCTTCTCCTGTGTTTGATTTAATAAACTAGTATGTTGTTAATGTATAATAGTAGCCAAGGCCAGCTAAAGAGTGCACAAAACAACTGATTTTCCTCTTAGTTCACTATTGTCATTTTTGTCAGGGTGGGGGAGAAGAATCAATATTTCTGAATTTGTTTGGAAATTATCACTTTATTAATAATAATTCTCAATGCACTGATATACTATGGTGAAACGGTTTTGCATCTAAATGAAATATACTTTGTGACGAGAACTGATCATAGTTTTACACTTTTGCTGCAAGATGTCTTTAAAATTGAAGGTGCCCCAAAAGTTAAGCGATGCAGGACAACCTAGATGCTTTCTTTCTTTAACTTAAATTAACCTATAAATAAAGGCATGTCTCTTTGTTTGATATATTTTCAGTGTTAGTGCTGAGTCCAGCTAACAGCAGCTCATTTCTGCTGCCGACCATGAGACTGCATGTAAAGGTCAGGCGGGTCGCATGTGGCCTCAGGGTTGTACTGTATCACTGGGCTATCTGAATTGGTGAGAGTAAGGAGGGGCCTGCAGACTGGTTGTACGGTGGAGGAGTCTCGAGTTCTGAAAGTACCTCTTGAGAGAAATTCATTGTTTACAATTGACTTTGGTGGGAGAGCGAGTAAATTGGCCTATTATAAGAAGATCAGACAAATAGTAACAGACAATGTGTCACAGGTGTTGGCCTGACACCGGTTATCATTCCAGGTTGTTTTTGTGTAATAGTTGATTAGTAACTACAAGAGCATATTTCACATTGAGGACACTTTTTGTTTACTTGTTTCCTTAATACCATGCTTGCTGAAAGTTGTAACGCTGAAGTAATTTTCACTTATCTTGCTTTTTTCTTAAGGAGGACCGTACGACCTATTCACCTCTGTAAAAAACACATAGTTATACATACATATTTTTGATTAATGAAGAAAGCCTTTGGTTAAGAATTACCTTTTGGGAATGAGGCTTGATATTAGGTTGGAGTTATTATTTTCCATCACTTGATTTCAGAAAATCCTGACCCATCATTCCGTCAAGGATGTCAGTATAGGCTTGTGGTCATTGGAATGATATGAATGACATGCATGCTGGAAAATGTTTAGAAAAGGTAGAGACACAGAATGAAGGACCTCCCAGAGTTAAGTAGTATGAACTTTTTATTGAAAGAACAAACACTAGTGCATGTCTGCAGAATATTCCTATTGAAAAAGAACAGATGATGCTGAACAAGATGATTATGCCTATGGATTAATGACTTCGGGGAATTTTTGGGAGAGGCGTCCTAATTGTTTCAATTTAATTGACAATAGCAATAGTTTACTTCAAAGAAGTACCAATTATCACTGGAAACTACCTGTAAGCAATCATTTTTGTTATATTAGTATTATGTCAAATCCGAATGACAACAAAATTAGCCCAAATAAAAATTCTGAATTTAGCAATTCAAAATTCTGAATATAGGAATTAAACTTTTGTTTTCAGTGGTGTCCAGTTCCTGGTGAAATGTATTCTACATGCAACTGAAAATTGATTCTAGGAAAGGGAATGCAAGAAAAGATTTAAAGTTGCAATTAGGATATTATTCTTACACATCTAACCCTCAGATGAAGCAGTATTGCATTGATTGCAAATAACTTACTCATCATTTACGGTTGGCTTTCAGAGTTGTTACCAAGACATTGTGTTCCATAGTGTGCCGTAAAACGTTCACAACATGTTATTTGGATTTTTTTAAAATCAGTAGTTAATCTTGGTTAGACTGAGCATACATATGTCGTTGCTGCGGGTGTGCATTTTTTAGCCAGGTCAAATTCTTAAAAATCATCTTAACTATGAAATATCTTAGCTGGTGTGTCTATATTTACATTTTACAAACTTAATTAAAGCTGTGCACCAGTAGTGTTATTTTTCCAGTTGGGCATGTTGTTAATGTATAGTTAAGTATTTATAATCATTACTATCATTAAGTAGTACACCTAATGTTCAGAAGTGTTTAAAAAAAAAAAAAAGTAATCATTAACGTGTCATAAATATATATATATATATATATATATATATATATATATATATATATATATATATATATATATATATATACATACCCAATAAATGTGTCTTAAGGTGTTTATGAAAAACAACTGTGCAGTAGCGTTCCTTGGTTCATGGGGAAGGAAACACCAATGCATAGACCACATCTGCAAGGGACTGTCAGTGTCTTTTGAGATCAAAGTGGGGGTGGGAGCCTCCAGTTGGAGAAAAGGCTGGATCACAGATAGCATCATTCCCTTTGAAACATCCAAGTTCTTGGCCAGATAGGCTGATTTGACCAGGTGACTGGCATTTAATAAAATAGCATTTAGATGGTTAAACATACAGACTTTAACCACTTGGTGAATCAAAGCTCTCAGCAAGATACTGTGTAGTGTACCTTTCGAGATGAGTCATCTGGATTTTTTGAAACCGCAGGAGTATTTGATCAGTTCTGATGTTGTGGGGATTCAATCCATATTTTAGTGCACAGATGTAAAAGTCCTGCCTTCTGTTTCTTTCCTTATTTATTTTTGTTTCTTGTCTGACATTGCCTGGGCTTCTGGTCTGGTGTTGTATGCGTCAGTTAGGTTCCTGTCCAATTAGATGGGGTGTGGTTTATGATGACTTTGTAAATGATGCAGCTGGTCTTGAAAATGATATAGGCCTGGAGGGAGAGTGTAGTGTTCCGCAGATACAGAAGCAATATGAAGTGGACACATCAAAGCAGGAGTGCTGGAATCAATGGTAGAGATTTACAGGAAAATCATTTATTATGTACGACCTATGACCACCTCAGCCACTGATCAGATCCAGAGTACTGGCAACAGATGTTAGCACATTACTCTAGAACCCAGCCAGTGCCCAACACACTGAGTTCCACAAAGAATCTCAGAATATAACAATGGACTTAATGGTGCTTACATAGATAAATTGGTACATCCAATGAAGTGAAAGCATACGTGAATGCTACATCATTTCCCTTCCTTAATAAACATAAAATATTTGTAAAATTAAGATAGAAATGAGTTGGAGTAAAACTAAAGCTCCTAAAAACAAAACAGTAACCTACAGAGGCAATCCAAAATGTAACTATCAAGCTTAGCAGGTAATTTGACTGTGCAGGTGCAGCATGTGCACCTAGTTTTTTGTGCAGTTCCGCCTTCCAAGTCTAGATCTGAGACATGACTACTCTTATTGTGACTATTATTTTACCCTCCTGAGCTTGTGAAAATCGACCTGTCGTCATTGTCACTTACTTACTTGTTCGTCGATATATATATCTGATTACATTGAAACATGTTTCTCATTAGCAGTGACATCCAAGGATAGCATGCCGGTGGTACTTGAAGCGTTGTCTCCACCCAAATACATTTGTCTGAAAATGTTGGCTTGAGAAGCAGATATAGGAACCGCACTGTTCCTGTTCCACCACCCTTTTCCCTCCAACAAAACTGAAGCACTAGTGGCTCGTAAAACTTATAGGCATAGACCTTGAAATTTTAGATTCTCCTTTAGAGACTCTGAGGTTTTTTAATTAACACCCAATCACTAAAATTTATTTGCATTGCCTTGTCCCGGTTTCTCAAATCATAATATATTTTTTGTGAACACTGCTTTTTTAACACTTTGTTTCCTAAGTGCGTTACATCAGTATCCGAAGACAGTTTATATGTTTCTGCTATTATATGGCCATGATGCGATAGCCATGATGGTACCAACTTTTTCTGGCATCCCTACCCCTTAGAAGTGTAAAAGGAGATATGCCTGTTGTAGAGTAGATATAGTTAAGTATACCCAAATTTTCACTCTGAGAAAAAGACACATCTATGGTAGCTGCTATCACAGTTTGAATGCCATCCTTTAGTATGCAGTTAGTCTGCTCCACTAAACCATTGGATAATGGACTGTAAAAATCTACCTGAGAATGCTTAATATTACATTTTTTACAAAAATATTCCATATTCTTCAATACAAAATACACCCCGTTATTAGTGACAATATCAGGTGAGGAACCTTCAATCAAGAATACCTTCTCAAGAAAAGATTTAACTGATTATGAATCAGCCACTTTAACAAATGAAAAATAAATCAATTTGGATCAGTATTCATTGGCAACTATCTGATATCTTTTGTCTCTAGGCAACAGGTTAAATGGTCGTGAAAAATCTAAAGTAATTTGATCCCAAGCTCTGTCCAGCATTGGAATGGTTAACAATGGCTTGGTAGAAGGTCTTCCAGTGTTTGTCAGAAATTACACAATATGGACACTTATTAACAAAAGCTGAAACTTGTTTGTCTAATCCTGGCCACCAGTATACTTGTTTCAGTTTTTTTATGGTAGCGGAAATTCCCATGTGCCCCTCATGTGCTATCTTAATGATCTTTTTCTTATCCCAGTAGGTGGTACAAAGACACCCACTCTCATACAGATGTCAATTTCACATGTCAGTTCAATGGCTACCTGCCCAAAGCTTCCGAGGTCTCCTGTAAGACTTTTCTCAGAAGGCCAACCTGTTTTGTAGAAATGAAGTACTTGTAGGATCACCACAACCTTATCCACAGCTGCTCTCCAATCATTCTCCCTGATTACTTCCTCACAAGCCGAATGGCATCAACAAGCCCCACAACGCACCCAGTGTCCTGATCTATACTCTGTGTCCTAATGAGGTAACGGCATATGTGATAAGCAATTGGCATGAAGATTTAACTCCTTGAACATACTTCACTTTCAGGTCATATTTTTTGTAATTTTGACAATAAATGCACCAACCTAGCAGACGCTTATCCTATCCCATTTCCACTTAAAAGGGACACCAATGGTTTGTGATCAGCAAAGATTTCACAACTGTTTACCCATATGCAAGTTTAGAACTTCTGTACTGCCCATAGGCATGCTAGAGCCTCATTTTTAATAGTACTCTAATTACTCTCTGGCTCCGAGAGTGCTCTGGATGCAAAGGCAACAGTATTTTCGTGCCCATCAACCCATTGCCTAAACATGTCTCCAAGCCCCTTTAGGCTAGTATCCACAGTTATGAACAACTTCCCTGTGGGAGCAAAAGATTTAAAAACAGGCGCTGTGATTACTAATTGTTCGATATCCTCAAAGGCACTGGCAACTTTGGTATCCCAGACAAATTTGTTCCCTTTTTTAAGCAGTGTTCTTTGAGGCTGTACTGTTAGGACATACCCTGGTATGAATCTAGCATAGTAGCCACAGAGTCCCAAGAAGGAGCATAAAGCGTCCTTATCGGTGGGAGGAGATGAATTTTTATAGCTTCCAGATTGGAAAGCTTGAGTTTTATGCCTCGTGAAGAAATTGTATGTCAAAAGTATTCAGACTTCTCCATCATTAATTTCAATTTTTCCACTTTAACGGTCATACAATGTGACTGCAAAACAAAAAACACCTTCTCCAAAACCTTCAAGAGTTCCTCAGCAGTTTGTGTAGACTAATATGTCATCCTGAAGGCCTGTACATTATTCATATTTCAAAAAAGAATGCCCGTTATTTTTTGGAAGACATTAGCTGCAGATGCGAGTCCAGATGGTAACCGTAGATGTTCTAGGCCCCAAATAGAGAGACAAAAAAAAATAAGTGCCTGGGAACTCTCTTATAAAGATATGTGATGATAAGCAGAGTTCAAATCAATAGTTGAAACAAATTTGAATTTTCCACACTGGTAGTCATCTCTTGTATATGGGGGAGGGGATGGCAATCCACCAAGATTTTATTGTGGAGGACCTTAAGTCCACTCACATCCTAAGAGTGCCCGAATTTTTCTTTGCTAAAACGATTGGTGAAACCCATTCTGAGTAGTCAGTGGGTGCAATGATCCCCTCAGATACCAACTTATTGAGTAACTCTTTCAACTTTTGTCTAACACTCAAAGGCACTGGCCTAACTTTGTGTATCACCCGTAACGCTCCTTTTTTCAATTTAACGCAATGTTGAAAGCCTCCAACAGTTCCTACCTTATCTTTGAAGCCACTGGCAAATTTATTTACTATATGTTTGAGTAGTTCATCTGTCTCATTAACTGCCATGACAGAATTGATCTTATTTGTATCAGGCAAATCCCCCAAAACAATTGGTGCATCATGACCAGGTCATAGAATAATACACAAGTTGGCTAAATCTTTCCACTCCACAATATCCCTTCCATTAACGGCAATATACACTTTAGTGACAGTGGACCTCCCCAAACATTGCAAGGTAGATCAGAAAAATCAAAGCAAATTGATATCCTGGTCACCATACGCTTTGGGATTGATATCAGGATGTTCTAATATTTTTGAGTTGACTATAACCTGAGATAGGTACACTCTACCAAAATAGTAACCAGTGCCACTGAATCCGTCACCGCAGTTACGGATTAACCATCAATGATGGCTTCACACCCTGGCCCTGTGATTAATTTTACCTTATTCTCCACAGGCACTTCTGGTATATCCACTGTCAGCAACGCATTTGGAAATCTTTTAGTACATTCTTGTACCACCTGATCCAACTCCTCTGTGTACACATTACTAAATTTCATCTTACTATTATTAGTGGAACTGAAAGTTGGATTACTATTCTTACTTACTGCTTGAAAATGACCTATTTTTCTACATTTCATACATTTTTTCCCAATAGCAGGGTGAAAGGGATTGTTTCCAATGTGATTGCGAGAACCACAATGAAAACAAATCTTACCCCCTTGGATTCGTGCCCTTTTCTTAGGCTTTTGTGATTTGCTATTAGTATCACAAATCATATCCTCTTTTGTGACACAATTGAGTGTCAACTGTCCTCCATGACCTGGTAATACTTTGGATGTAACAATAGACCTCCTAATGCTTTTAGCAATATCAATAGTTTCCGCTAAAGTGGGATTGCAACAAGTCAATTACCGTTCTTGTGTTTTTTTTTTTTTTTTTTTTTTTGGGAAAGCAATAAAATGCAAATTGGTCCCATGTGTATGTATCAACATTGTTCCCAAAATCACATTTAGCAGCCAAGACACATAGTGTAGCTATATACTCTTCTACTGGTTCATCGGCAGATTAACACATGGTGAAGTTAAACGCTTGAGTGATCCAATTTTTGTTTTTTCATTCTCTCTATAACTTCTAAATAGACATTCCAAGGAAGATTCTTCCCTAAAGGTTGCGGAATAGGTGGTGAATTCTCAAACACACATTACCCTGCAATCCCAAATTGATTGAACAAAAGTGAAGTTTTTCTAATTGGCAAATACCCATTGGCATCAGTAGCAGTGAGATAATTCTCAAAAATTTGAAACTACTCAGACCATTTTATTTCAGGTTTCCCTGCTCTTTGGAGAAAAGGGGGTGGCTGAACAACATTTTGACTTGTAGCCATTGAAGTGTTATGAATAAATGGTATCAAGGATAAAGAACAACAAGTTAAATAATGTATAAAAATGTTCTGCTGCCAGTCAACATAAGAACCTAGTAAAAATGAAGTTGAAATACAAGACGTTGCTGCATCTTGGACAAGAAAATGTTGCTGTCAAAAATAATTTCTGAGCACCCACTTACTTGAAAGGGAGAAGAAACATTCCAGAAATAAGTACAAATTAGTGCCATGTGTTATACTTAATTCAAACTTAAAGGGAAGTATCTACCCGATGTACCAAAGTAAACAGCTGAAAAGAAACAAACACACGATGGTGGCCCGTATGGTCACGCAAATATGATAATGTGACCCCCAGCGTTATGACACATAATCGCAGGATGCAACAATGACACTGCTCCAGGCGTCGTCGAAAGAGGTAAAGATCAACACGTCAGCGGTTCATCTCAGATGACGTGTGTGTAGTCGCTTGAGGTAGCACTCACCAGGGTCGCATGGAGCAGTTTGAAAATCTTGTGACGGCACTGTGTGATATCGTGCAAAGCGGCTTTCAAATCCCAAATCTTCCGATGCTGCAAGTAGCGGCTGTCTTAAGTTACTTGAGTAGTTATGTTGCGCACACGAAAAGAGTTCAGCACGTAGCAAGAATGCTATTAAAACGTCAGTGTAAGATACATACATATAAGCTAGCTACATATATTAAAATCACAAATGTGCTTACAGTAACCAGAAAGTCAGTGTTCCCGAAATTACCAGATTGTGGTTCCCACTAGTAGAATTTAAAATGTAAATATATTGGAAACCGTAGGCTCTCCAACCTAGTCACAGCACACAACGTTGTCTGTGGGTCCTGAACAGCAGAAGCCCCACTCCTGGTATCATAATGTAGCATTCCCCAGATACAGATACAGAAGCTGGAACATTGGAGTCAATGGTAGAGTTTTGCAGGAAAATCCTTTATTATAAAGTACCCATGGCCGCCTCAGCCTATGATCAGATCCAGAGTGCTGGCAACAGATGGTTGCACAACACTTTAGAACCTAACCAGTGCCCAACACAATCAGGGTTCCAATAAGCATCTCAGGATATCAGAATATAACAGTGGACTAAATGGTGTTTACATAGATAAATAGATACATGCAATGAAGTGACAGCATTCTTGTATACTACAGGGAGGTAATGAAATTTATTGTGCTTAGTGATAAAGTAGCCACACTTTGTAAGACCCTTGAATAAGATGTGCTTTGGTGTGTAGGATGTCTTTAAGAGGGGTGTTTGAGTGGTGTCAGGAAGGTGGAACTGAGCATTTTCTCCATTGAAGTGTGAGGACAAGGGCTTTCACTGTTGCTTTGAAGTGTGTGTCTGGAAAGAAGGGGATTCACTTTTTGGTGCAAAATGCACTAGTACCAAATTTTCTTTATTTTCATAGTCATGTGTTCTTTAAAGGAGAGTTCTGGATGTAGAGTTCCCATCAGCACAGGAAGTGACCACTGAATTTCCCCATCACTCACCTGGATAGGAAGTGACCTTACTCGTTTTCCCTCCAAAACCGTCTTTAAAAGAAGAAGCTAAGCAAAAGGGCTTCATTTCCCATCACCCATCAACACAGAAAATTACATTAGGGCACCCTGCACTACCCCAAAGGGCCTAGTTAATGGCAGCTGTAACATGGACGCCCAGCGGATGTGCCGTTGGTGTCCAAAAGATGTGCCAAGGGTATGCCTGTTGCACCCAGACCATGCCCAGCACGTGGAATCCTGGTCCAGTCACCACACAGTGATTCTCTGCAGCACTCTTTAAGACTCTAGACCCCAGACTGTTTCCCCCAACTACTGTCATGTCACGCCTCCAGCCTCTGTAGAAGCTTTCACCCAAACCCACAGCTGATTCGCCAGCAGCCACCCATCACACAAATATTAACAACGCCCTCAACACCTCCTCCCAATACACAGGCACAAACAACACCTACACCACCACCCTACAACACATGCCACAGCAAATCTGCATGCTTTTGCGGATGCTGGGAATGTGTGCAAGTGAGAGTGAGGTAGAGCGTCGGAGTCTGGTGGAAAGTGTATGCAGCTGTTCTGGTATTCTGGTCCTGTGTTGTGTAGGGCTTTGTGAGTGTGAGATAATTGAATTGGTTGTGCTTATCAATGGGGAGTCAGTGAAGCTTCTTGAGGTGCTGTGAGACGTGGGGAGGCACTTAAGCAGGTGTGTAGGTGTAAAGCGCCCAGGTGCTTACTGGAAGAGTCAGGTCTTAAGCTTCTTGAAAAACTCGGGAACTGAGGATGAGAATCTGATCTGTTGTGGAAGGTTGTCCCTCATGTTTTGAGTGCGATGTAGGAGAATGAGCATCCTCCACGTATGCTAAATACCTGGCTATTCCAGTAAGCACCTTGGGCACCTCACTCCTGCCAAAGTGCCTCAGTACCCTCTCTGGTGATTAGTGCCCTTATACAAATCAACATAGCATAGCATAACATAACAATCAAACAGTTGTTGCAGTGGCAGTCAACTGGGAAAGGTAGTTATGAAAGTTCATGTTGAAGTGAATCTGTGGTTGTTTGAAGCTGTATGTAAACAGGAGGAACTCTGTGATGGCCTGAGCTTGATGTTCTAGATTCACATATCTGGATTAATTGAGGCAGGGTTTGAGATGCTAGATTCAGAGGAGTCCTTAAGGTAGAGGTGGGTGTCACGGACATGTTGATGGATCTTGATCTTGTCACTAGTAGGCTTTGTAGTAATTTCCTGTTGAGATTGAAGATAAATGGAAAAAGAATAGATGATGAACAGAATGTTGAACAATGCAAACATTTACCCCTGTCACAAAGATCTGGGTTTAATCCATCGTTTTTTGCTCACCACGCCACCCCAGTTTGGACTTGGCCATATGCAAATCAGCCTTGACCCTGTTCCCCATGGGAACAGTCCAGCCCGAACTGCCAAGCCAGGTCCTCCCTGGACCGGAAACAGGCATCCTAGGACCAGTTTCAGGGTATCACCCTTCATCTGCCAGGATAGCTTGAATCCAGTGGCGCATTGAGCATGGGACCCATGTCTGGGCATACCCTTCTCACTTAGGGCAATAAATGCAAAAAGAACAGATGATGGATGGAATGCTGAACAATACAAACATTCACCCCAGTCACAAAGATCTGGGTTTAATCCATTGTTTTTGAAGATAAAACATAGCATGAATCCTTTAGGCCAGTGCTTAATCTGTAAATAAAAATGTGCTGGTGCTCACAGCTCTCCTCTTAAACATGTGGCCGCTGCAATGAAATGTGCTAGCACGGAATACTGAGGCGGCATAATCCTGAATCCATCTTGGACCTCATTAATCCATTTACATTTACTCCTGCCCCTTCAATTTACTCTTGCAGCTTCATGCTTTTCCCCTTTCTGACGCCTTTGCATTTTTCTCTTCCTCCGTCTTTCCCTTGTGTCTTTTGTTTACAGTACATGCTTGAGGCAGAAAAATAAGTGATGGACCTCAAAAATAAGCGCTGGTGCTCCGCACCGGGAACAACAAGGACAAATTAAGCACTGCTTTAGGCAGTCCTTTGAAAATTGGGAACTTTTGGGATATTGCTGGTTACATCCGTACAAACTGAAGGAGGTTCTTGTGGTAAGATGTAATATATTTGCTCATCTTACAGAAAAGCCCTGGTGTACCTTCAGGTGTGAATAAGTTTATGATGATAAACTGTGATGAAGGTGTGGAGAGTACAATCAAGATCAGAAGGCAGGGGTAGTTTTATACTTTATACAAAGGTGAACTGGTAACATATTAGTTCTCTAGCAGACTGTTGTCAGGCTGTGTCAATAATTGCTATAGGAAATGTTGGGTAATGGGGCAGAATTTGGTGAGGTTGTAGTTGACAATATGTGGAGCTCATATTTTATGTTTGTGTATGAAGAGTTTGGGCATCTGTCCCTTCTTTCAGCCTGGCATCTCAATTCACATTTTAAAAACGACTTGAGTTAAGAACATGAGTTATTGACTTCCTTAGAGACATTACATTGGACATCAGATCTGGAGCATCAGGCCTACCTTCTGAATTGCACCTGACCGGATCATTGTCTACAAATTGCACAGCAGAAGAAAGTGAGTTGTTGAGAGCCATCCAGTTTTGCCATCAAAATGTCAAATTGCGCAGGAGAAGCACGTTCAGAAATGCTTATACCTTAACGATTTGGCAGCATTGTTATGTTTTCACATTTGCTTCATGTATTCATTGCTCTATTTGTCAACTTAGTTGTTTCTAATACATTGCAAGTTAAAGGATGACATTTTTGTTTTTAAAGGACAGAAGAGCCGACAGTGCCGCAACCTACAAAAGGACAAACGCAAGCAAATGGGACAGGTACCTATTCATTAAGTAATAGTTGTTCCAAAAGTGTGTCATCTGTATGATTTAAATATACCTGAAACATTCAGCTGAGGCTCGATTAAAATAAGCGTGTGTGTGTATATGTATAATAATAACTATACTTTACAGCTTATGACCTCACGTATGACATCACTAATGATATTCGGTAGCCACTTTATAGTTCGGATTTGTAGATATAGGAATTTCTCTGAAATTGGTTCGCGAATAACTGTGCCTCTATTTAATGAAACGTTCCAGACCTATAGGCTTTACTACATTTGCAGAAAATGGAAAGTTTTGATGTGATTGGTCAAGGGGGCGCAAAGATAGGAATGTCTCAAAACATATGTCCAATGATGCATTTTCCATAAACTTTTAGATCTTACATAGTAGAAAAATAGCTGTTCGATTTGCATGGAATTTGGCAGGATTACAAAGTATGCTGTGCAGATGATTTTTTGGGGTACTACAGATAAGTATTTTTTAAGATATAAGGCATTTAAACTTAGTGGTAACAGTTATCGCTGAATTTTCACAAAACTTTGCAGTATTATATTGATGTACCGTGGTACATAGCGATGGCAAGGCATAATCACCCTTAAATATAGGTATTATTAAAGTGGTGATAGGTAGAAGAATAATATGTTAGTTCCTTTATATTTAAAAAAAAATGTACGGAGTACTGCAGTAATTAAAACAAAAATAGTTTAAAAAAAATTCAACATACACTGTTCTACTCCAAATTATACAACTATAGTGTACTGCAGTGTTTATTCTATGTTTAACATATTTAAATAGTCACAAAAAAGTTAATTAAGTACCGCAGTAATACCTACAAATTACTGCGCTACTTATAAGGCTTTTTATTTTTATTTTTTATAAATGTGCAGTTCTCCCTACACTGCTGAAAAAATATTTGGAAAATTATAAATAAATCCCTCTACTTAATAACAGTTTAGTAAAGTAGTAATAGTGGGGAGCAACAATCAAACCTGCTACTTAGCTATATCTAAGACCCTAACTCACAACGCAGTGAAATGCAGAATGCAGCCAAAGTGTGCTGATAATAAGCCAGCGTTTTCGATTTGGTAAATACAGCCATTGGCCAATCACATACTGCCTTATCTTGCCTATGTACCATGGTGTTTCGCAAACTTACCATGGTATACTGCTGCACAATATATAGGTAAGTATTCTAATATGTATAACTTTAATATTACTTGTACTATTCAAATATACTACCAAAAACTATCATTTACATGTGCTAATGTATTTTCCTGCTACAGTACATCTACATATACATCTGTTCATACGCTTTCATGCTACATCTATTTCAATTGCTCTACTCCACTCTATTCCACTCCATGCCCCTCTACTATATGCCCCTCTACTATATGCCCCTCTACTATATGCCCCTCTACTATATGCCCCTCTACTATATGCCCCTCTACTATATGCCCCTCTACTATATGCCCCTCTACTATATGGCACTCTACTATATGGCACTCTACTATATGGCACTCTACTATATGGCACTCTACTATATGGCACTCTACTATATGGCACTCTACTATATGCCACTCTACTATATGCCACTCTACTATATGCCACTCTACTATATGCCACTCTACTATATGCCACTCTACTATATGCCACTCTACTATATGCCACTCTACTATATGCCACTCTACTATATGCCACTCTACTATATGCCACTCTACTATATGCCACTCTACTATATGCCACTCCACTATATGCCACTCCACGCTAAGCTAATCTAACACTACACTGTACGCTGTTACACTCTACTCCTCCATTTTATGATGCTCCACTATAACCCACTCCACTGGACGCCACTCTACGACACTGTACTCTGCACTATTCCAATCTATGGCCCTCCACTGTATGCCACTCCACTCTACACCACTTCACTCTACAAAATCCAGTGTAAGCTACACTGTACACTAAAAATCACTTCATTCTACACTACTCTTGCAACTCCACTCTACCCCACTCAAGTGTACACTATTCCACTGTATGCCATTCCACTCTACTGTACATGACCCTACTCTGCCACTCCACTCTATGCAACTCCACAGTACGCTATTACGGTATGCTGCTCCACTGTACCCCACTCCACTGTAGGCCACTGTATGCCACACCACTGTACGCCATTCACTGTACGCCATTCACTCCACGGTACTCTACTCTTTCCCCTCCACTATACACTATTCCAGTCCACTCCATGCTACTCCACTGTAAGCTGCTCTACTGTATCCCACTACACTATACCTCACTCTACTGTATGCCGATCAACGCCACTGCACACTATGCTATTCCACTGTACCGCTCTACACTTTTCGCCCCTCCATTGTACTCCATGGCACTATACACCACCGCATTCTACAACACTCTTCTGTATGCTATTCCACTCTACGCGACTCCACTCTACGCTACTCCAATCTCTGCACTCCATTTTACTTCACTCCAGTGTATGCCACTCCACTGTAAGCCATTCCTCTGTGTATGCTACTGCAGGCTATTCCACTGTATGCCACTCCCCTCTACGTCACTCCACTGTATGCTGTTCCACTGTACACTATTTGACTGTATGTAACACCACTCTACCACACTCCATTCTATTCCACTTTAGCCGCTACGCACCAGTCCATGCTATTCCACTGCACACCACTCTATTCCACCCCACTCCACAGCACACCACTGTACGCTATTACACTTTATTACACTCCACTCTGCCACTACAGTTAACACCACTCCACTGTACACTACAACACTATACCCTATTTCACTGTATGTAACTCTATTCTCTGCCATTCAGCTGTTCACCACTCAACTCTATGCCCCTCGACTCTCACTCCACTGTACGCTATTGGACTGTTTACCACCCAAGTCTACACTACTCCAGTGTACACTACTGCATTCTATGCCTCTACTCAACTCCATGCCACTTGACTATGCTTCACTCCGCACTTCAGTCTACACCTCCCCACTGTACCACCCTATACTCCACTGTATAGCACTGCACACCAATTTACTCCTCTCAGTGCAACGATACAACACTCTAATTTACTCTCCAGTGCTTTATGACACTCTACTCCACGACAATCTACTCAACTCCCTCTACGCCACTCTATCCCAACTAATATATTCCACTGGACTTCAACAGTGCACTCTTTGCCTCTCCATTGCACGCTACTCTATGCCAGTCAGATGTACGACAGTCTATCCCCCACCACTCTGTTATACTGTGCCACACTCTACTCCACTGTGCAACACTTTAATCCACTCTGTGGCACACCACTCCACAACACTTTCTGACACTACAACACCAGTCCCTTCTCCTGTACCATACACCACTCCACCCTACAACACTTTACATCATTCACTGTATGGTACTCCACTCCGCAAGTCCATGTCACTGTACTCTAGATCACACTACTCCATTCTATGTTATGTCACTCCACTGGCCTCCACTACATTCTGCTCCACTGCACAACAATTTACCCACTCAATGGCACTGTACAACCCTTTTCCCCACTCTAAGGCAATGTACCACACTCCACTTTACACTGTGACACTGTATCACATTCTACTCCACTCTAGAAGACTCTACTACACTTTGTGCCACTGTACTCCACTCAATGCCCCTACACTACACTGTACAATTCTCTACTCAATTCTATACCCCTGCAACCCAGGGCACAACACTCTACTCCACTCTACAACACTTTCCAGCACTCTATAATACACCTATCTCTCCTGTACAGTACTAGACCCCACTCCAGTTTATAGCAATTTACTTCAGTCTACACTATGCCTGTACACTATAGTGCACTCCATGCCACTGTACTGTACAAAATAATACTACATTATATAACAATTTACTCCACTGCAAGCTACTCCACTCTGCTTTACTCTACAATACCCTACACTACGCCACTCCACCATACATTCTACTCTACACCACACTACTGTACACTACTCCATTGTGTGCTATTCCAATGTACGCAACTCCATTGTACTACATTCCACTCTACTCCACAACACTATACTGTACAACAGTACACTGTACGACACTCTCCTCCTCTGCGCTGTACAACACTCCACTTAATGATACTCCAAACAGTAAACTCTACAATTTGAAACATATTTTCTTTAAAAAAAATAAAAAATTACATTCAATGAAAAACTAAAGGTTAAACCTTCATTGTAGTTAGGAAACGTTATTTTATTCTTTCCAATCAAACCGCACTTAAAATACACAAGCATTACAGATTCCTAAGTTATAGTTATACCTTAAATTTATAATTTATAAATTACGCCCCACCTTTAAATTAGTATGGCTATTTATTTTTATCTACAAACCAAACTTAAACTACACAAAAAATGTAATTTCTAAACTTATGACTATACATCTAATTTATAATTTACGCAACACCCTATTATTAATATGACTTGCGCACCTCCATACACAGTGTATTCAACTCAGTAGCCACACTACATTAAATATAACTCTCCACGCTACCACACACTGTTCTCACAAAAGATTGGATTTGCGATATCATAACTGAGTGTGTGTATGTGTGTATATATATATATATATATATATATATATATATATATATATATACATATATATATACACACATACATACACACACACACAGTTTGATAGTATTATTTGTCACCTTTACAGTGTACTGTCATTAAGTGATTACCATCAGTTTATTAGTAGAGTACATTTTACATTTACAAGTTTTGGACAATCTATTTATTATAGGACTTATGATGATGTATAGTACAATAGAAGTCTACTTTAAATAACACATATCTGCATTGCAGGCATATCTGAATGGTGTATGCTTATGTGTTCAACCTCCGTTTGAGATTTAACTTTTCTTTGCATGGAAGCAAATTAAAACTGCTAAAAAGTAATACATCTTTATTATTAAGTATATTAATACTGCAACTAAAAATCATTGAGCTTTAGGCCTTGCAAGGGATACAAAAAATACTGCATAACTACCAGTAAAATGCAATAGGTGATCTTTCTTAAAGCTAAGGATTTTCGTTTTTCTGCTTTCACATATTAACAGCAACTTTTATTTTTACCTTTTGCAAGATATTATTGATGTTAGAAAAATTATTACAGTGTTATTTTTTAGAGAAGAAAGCATTCAGATAAACTTCAAGCATGTTCTAAAATTAAACCATTGCTATGTATTAGCATGACTATCTGGATTCTAACTCCATAATTCACTTTTTCACTGGACATTTAAACTTTTTTGACATTCTGGTGCGTCAAGATGTCACAGACAACCGGATTCAAGTCTTGCGACTTCTGTCACCGGATTATGTTTATGACAAATCAGCACCTTGTGTGTCTCTGGTGTTTGGAGCACGACCATGACCCAAAGTCGTGCTACTTCTGGCAAGCCATGAACCTGAAGGAGCAGTCCCTAAAGCTTATTGCAGCATGGCATTCGGCTATGCGTTGCTTCCCATCGAGAGGAAGGTCCCAAGACTTCTCGCAGAGCCCACACTCTGCGATGTCCCACTCTAAGTCTTGGGACGTTCAGGTAAGCACAAGAAGAAGTTGATAAAGTGCAAACATTCTTCGACTTCACCCCGTCGCTTGGATGATGTGCCGTGAGGAAAGGAATATCGTCGTTGTAGACATCTGTCCTTGGACCCTACTTCTGGGTCATCTCTTTGCCTCCCCGAGTTTCCAGGAGCCACCCCTGCTCAATTGCATGAGTTTTACGAGGCCATGTGCCTCATCTTTGGGCAGTCTGACCCTACTGGAGAACATTCTGGGTCAGCAGGGGCCCCTTGGGATCTGCGCAGGAGGCTTTGGCTCCGGAGGGCACCCAGGGATCCGTTTCCAGATCTTAACTGGTGTCAGTCGTGCCACCACAACTTTCCCAGATGACGGTTCAGACTTCAAAACCCCTGACACTGTTTGGACCCACAGTCTGCATCGATCCCATATTCATTCCCAACTCTGGCACGGAGCCATACCGGAGTCGCTCGACGGCAATTCCGACTTTGCCTGGGATCTCGCTCCCTAGCTCGGATCCTGACCCTTAGTCATATGGGTATGGTTACGGTGAGAGTATGGAGGGGTCGCTGGACCTTTTAGAATTCCAGCTTGTTGACTCCATTGACTGGGCTCAGGACTTGGATGAACCCAATGGTCTGGAGACTTCCCTTGAAGCTGGCATGCTTTCTCCCCCTAACATGGCTACGGAGGAGGGAGTTTCTTATTCAATGGTCGTGAGGAAAGCGGCCGAAGTCCTGGGCCTTGATCTGCCTTCCGTGGCCATCAGGACTAACTTTCAGACTGAGGTGCTTCAGCCTGGGTCTTCTTTTTCAGAACCCCTTTTGCCCTTTAATGAAGCCCTCACTGAACCTTTCTAGTCTGATGCTTCCCCAACAGGGACCAGTTGGAGTCAGGATTCTCAATCACCTGCCCCATTGGTAATCCATCATGTCAGACAGGTGGGCTTTGTGAATAGTCCAAAGGGGGCTACTCCCTCTCCTTTGAGGCTACCCCTCTATCCATGTCACCTTCCTGGAGTCAAATGACTGAGGATCGACTGACACTTCTCCGCGAGGAAGTTAAGACTTTCTTGGCCAAGAGAGGGATCCTGTGCCAGAAATAGGTTGTGATTGTTATTCTTGCTACTTTCTGGTGGCCCAAAAGGATAAGGGACTCTGCCCTCCCTTGACCTCCAGTCTCTCAATCTCTTCCTCACGAAGGAGAAGTTTAAAATGCTCACTCTGGCTCAGGTCCTGTCTATCCTGGACCAAGGAGACTGGCTGGTAGCATTGCACTTGCAAGATGCATATTTCCATATGCCCGTTCTGCTTGCCCACAGAAGTTACCTATGTTTCATCGTAGGTCACAATCATTTTCAGTTTACCATGCTCTCCTTTGGCCTTAGCTGCCCTCCTTACCCTCCCAGGTGTTCACCTAAGTAATGGCGGTGGTCGCAGCTCATCTGTGCAGGTCAGGGGTTCCAGTCTTCCTCTATCTTGACAACTGACTTTTGAAGGTGGACTCGGCCCAGGCTGTCATCTCCCACCACCAGAACACGACAGACTGCCTGCATTCACTGGGGTTCAGTATAAACGTCCCAAAGTCACACTTGACTCCCTCTCAGATGCTCCCTTTTATCGGAGCTGTTCTGGACACAGTGCAGTTTCAGGCCTATCCTCCCGAGTGGCGAGTCCAGGATATTCAGGCTATGACACTGATATTTCAGCCTCTAATCCTGGATTTCTGTGAGAATGACTCTGAGGCTACTGGGCCTCATGGCCTCCTGCATCCTGCCGGTGACACATGCCAGATAGCATATGTGGGCTCTGTAGTGAGAATTGAAGTTCCAATGGGCGCAGCATCAGGGGAATCTCTCAACGTGGTCTCGGAGGGAGCGGTGCAAGATCTGAAGTGGTGGCTTTTGAACCGCGATTGGGTCAGAGGCACACTCCTCTCCCTTCCCCAACCAGATCTAACAGTAGTGACAGATGCTTCACTCCTGAAATGTGGTGGCCACATGGGGGAAGAGGAGATCAGAGGCATTGGTCTGTGGTGGAGTCCAGACTCTATCAGTCTTTTGGAGCTCAAGGTGATCAGGCTAGCATTGAAAGCTTTCCTTCCCTCTCTCAAAGGGAAGGTGGTGCAGGTTTTCATGGACAACACCACTGCCATGTGGTACTGCAACAAGCAGGGCGGGGTGGGGTCATTTACCCTTTGTAAGGAGGCTCTGTGCCTTTGGCTAGAACATCAGGGCACATCCCTGGTTGTTCAACAGCTGGCAGGTTCTGTGAACGCCAGAGCAGACAATCTCAGCCACCAATGTCTGGTCGATCACAAATGGCATCTCTATCTGTAGGTGGCACAAGGTCTCTTTCAGCAGTGGGTAGAGCCTTGGTTAGATTTGTTCACCTCCACAGAGAATGCAGTGTCAACTGTTTTGCGTATTGGACTGTCCAAGGCAGCACTCACTTGGCAACGCTTTTTGTCTTAAGAGGAACTCCGTCCTCTTTCTGCTAATACCACTTCTGCCCAATGTTCTCATGAAGATCAGGAATGACTGGGCCCAAATAGTTCTTGTGACTCCAGACTAGTCCCGAAAAGTCTGGTATCTCGTGCTCTTGCGCATGGCCATTGATCCTCCGATCTGAATGCCCCTTTCAGTAGGATCGTCTGTCACAGCAGCAGGTGACGGTTCTCCACCCGAACCTGTACAGTCTCCGCCTTCTTGCGTGGAGATTGACCTGGGGCAGTTGACAGCTTTTGACCTTCCTCCCAAAGTATGTAATGTTATCTTGGCAGCCAGGCATCCCTCCACTAAAACAGTATATGCCTGTAGTTGGAACAAATTTGTGGCATGGTGCACAGACAAGTCTGTATGACCCCCCTCTACCCGTTTATCCTAGGACCTCTTGTTTGTTCATCCTCTAGACCAGCAGGGCTCTGCTTTGGGCTCCCTCAAGTGTTACTTGTCTGCTATATCTGCTTTGCTGAGATTACCTGACGAATCATCGTTGTTTAAATCTCCTATTGTTAGTAGATTCCTGAAGGGTCTTAACCATAAGTTTCCTCCTTCACGGTTCATAATGCCCCAATGGGATTTGAACCTGGTTCTTACTTTTCTGATGTGTGCTCCTTTTGAGCCACTTCCTAACTGTCCACTTAGGCTTCTTACTCTAAAAACAGCCTTCCTTTTAGTCGGAGGGTTTGCTTGCTCATTCCAACAGAGCAACAGCTGCAACCAGTGCGTTAGCACGCTGAGTTCCAGTCCTGGACATCTGTCATGCAGCAACGTGGGCGTCACTGCACACGTTCAGCAAACACTGCTGCCTGGATAGTCAGGTCTGAAGGGTCAGGTACTTTGACCATTCGGTCCCGCAAAACATCCTAGTATGATCTTGGTTTGGAGCCCCACCTCTGGGGATGGTATCGGTTGGGTATCCATTCTAAGGTAAGGAATCTGCAACTGGAAGTCTCTATCAGATGAACAAGTTACTTGCCTTCAGTAACGCATTTTCTGGTAGAGACATTCTAGTTTCGATTTCCTTACCGACCCACACATCCTTTCTGCTTTGTGAACTGATTTCTAGGGATAGGAACTTCCTTCTCAGGTCTCTAGCACCATGGTCAGTGTTCTTCATGGCTCCACACTTCTGGTGTGGAAAGTCGTGAAAAGAAACTGACGTTAGCTTACTGGGGCGGTGCCTATATAGGACCCGATATGTTGTATCCGGCTAGCAAGATGACAATGATGGACGCAGAGTCAACTGACACTACCTAATGGCACGCAGGGGCACTGCTCGAGGAAAAATGTCTTGAACCAGACTAACGCCTGGGGGCAATTCCAAGGTAATGAATCTGCAACTAGATAATGTCTCTACCAGATAATGCGTTACCAAAGGTAAGTAATTTGTTCGTCACATTGTTTGCTTTGCAATAAATACAGGATTAAACATTCTTCCACACATTTCTAAGAAGTTCACTGTTTTGGTAGAGGTATGCAGTAAAATAGCACATAATTAAATATAAAAAAGTGTTTAACACGTTGTAGCAATAAGACTTAAGAACTTTAGTTATTGTTATTTTTTGTTAAAATGTTTACTTTGTCTTTGTATTCTGTGATACCATTCTCAAACGTTTAAGATGCATTTTTTCAGATAAGCCACGCAGTCACACAATTTGCTCCCGGGTCCAGAAATGGTTCAATGACACATTTGGCGAATACATTGAAGATTTTCGGTTTCAGCCAGAAGAAAATACAGTTGAGACAGAAGAACCACTTAGTGCTAGACGGTAAGATTTTTCTGACTTATTACAGCATTTAATTATTTGGTAACCCTTGTGTGAACATCCAAATCTGCACAAATTCTCTCATTCCAGAAGCATAAAAGACCATGATTGCATGTCTTAATCGAGCCACCTAATCCAACAGTTGAATCGCTGCAATCTTCATTTCATTTGTTTTGTTCATGTGGGTTTTATATATAATTTGTATTATTTTTTCTTGGTTACTAATGTCCATCATATATGTTATTTCAGTTAAGCAAAGAACCTAAATGTTGACGTAGTAATTTTAACACTACATGCAGAGTATTGTATTGTATTGTAATAGTATTTATGTAGCGCTTACTACCCCTGACGAGGTGTTGAAGTGCTTTTCGGCGAGTTGCACGCTACTCTGGAACGCAAAAGGAATTAGTGGTGGATTAGTATAGGGAAATATGAGTACCGTTTTAGTATTATTATGAGTTAATTTGAGCTGTGGATATGTTAGTTGGATTGACTGGAGTAATGGAGGGGTGGAGGAGGGAAGAATCCAGAAGTGTTAATTGGGAGTTTATGGTAATAGGATTTAGGCTTGGGATGAGTGAAGGGGGTGTGGAGGAGGGAAGAGTCTGTGGAAAGGGTTAGGGAGATCATAGTAGCAGGGAGAGATAAATGAGGCGCACAGTGGGTCATAATTTTTCCAGTCACCATATATGAGTATTTCTGTTTTGGAGGCATTTAGTTTGAGATGGCTCCAAGTCATCCACTGATCAACGGCTCTGAGGCAACTGAAGATTTGTGAGTTTTCAATGTTTTTGGGGCATTCTAATTTAAGTAGTATTTGTGTGTCATCTGCATAGTTGTAGCATGTGAAGTGAAAATAATTGATCAGTTCTGGCAATGATATCATGTAGATGTTGAAAAACAAAGGTGAGATGATTGATCCTTGGGGGACCCCTGCTTTTGTGAGGTAGGGTTTGGACGAGAAGGGGGGTGAATAGAGGATATTAGTTCTTTTTTTAAGGTAGGATGTAATCCAGTCGAGAGCAGTTCCTTCTATGCCGGCTTCGTGTAATCTTTGAATTAGTGTGTCATGGTCAACCGTATCAAAGGCAGCCGAGAGGTCCAAGAGAAGTAGTGCAGCAACTCCATTGTGGTCGACTGTGTTTTTAAGATCATCCCAGATTGCTATAAGTGCTAATTCAGTGCCTCTTCCTGGGTGGAATCCAGTTTGGAAGTCTGAAAGTATAGAATTGTCTTAAATGAATTGTGACATCTGGGTGAATGCTGCTCTTTCTATCAGTTTCCCCAGGAATGGTCCATTAGTGATTGGTCTGTAGTTGTTGGGGTCTTGCGGGTCTAGGTTTGTTTTCTTTAATAATAACAGTTGTATGTATGCCTTTTTTAGGTCTACAGGAAAAGTTCCTGTAGTTAAAGAGTTGTTGATGATTCTTCTTACAGGTGTGGCAGCAGAAGTAGATAAAATAATGTTCTTGAAGATGTGTGGTGGGCAAAGGTCAGAAGGGCAACCGGAAGGTTTGCTTGCTTTGACCAAATCCATAAATTCACCTTGTGATATTTGTTTGAAGGACTGTAGAGGCTGGGTTGGTTTATTCTTAGAGGGTATTTTTGGAAAGGGGTTGGTGCTGATGGTTTTTTTCAAATTTTAAATAGGAGTCCAATGTGTCTACCTTGGTTGTGTAATGAGTTTCCAGTTTGTTTGTGAAATCTTGAGTAGTGGGATGACTTTCTTCCATACATGTAGGTTTTCAAAATTCATTGAGAATTTTATAAAATTCTTTGGTTGCAGATTTAGCATTTTGAATTCTGTCTGAGTAGTACCTTTTTTTTTTTTTAGCTTTTTTGATTGATGATTTGTAGATTATGTTAAGTTTGTGTAGCTGCAGTTTGTCTTGACCGATGTTCGTTTTGAGCCAGGTCCGCTGCAACTTTGATTTGTTGCTTTATCTTTTTAAGTTCTGTGTTTCTCCAAGGTGTTGGTTTTCTTTTGTCCTGTTTAGTTTTTCTGAGTGGTATTAGGATATCAAAAGCTTCCTGTAGCCCCTCATAAAGTTTTGGAACATAATTAATTGTATCTAGATCTGTTTTGGCTGTTAGTTGTGTTTCTAAGTCATTAAAATTGAGTTTTCTCCAAGGTCAACAGGTGCATGTATGTAAGTAGTTGTGGGGTGTGTTTATTTGTGGTGTTTTATGTCGGAAAGTTGGTCTGACCATGTGATTGGCGTGATGCTATGAACGGTAACTAGTTCAGGCTTAGCAAAAATGACATCTAGGATGTGTCCAGCGAAGTGTGTGGCACTATGTACAATCTGATGTAGGTTCAATGCGACTAGGCCAGTGGTGATAGCTTTTGGATGGGGCATATTGGGTTTGTCAAACCAACTGTTTAGGTCCTCAAGAATGCATAGGTTTGAGTATAATATAATAAGGTTTGAGACTGTATCTAGGAAAGTGTCTGGGAATGTATAATTGTTAGGTGGAGGTCTGTGAAGGAGGAGAAAGCTACAGGAGTAAGTTGGTGTAGGGTGGCATCTGGTGAGGAGGGCTTCACAACCTTGTATGGAAATGTCTGTTTTGCTGAGATTTATTGCCTGTTTGAATATAATAGCTAGTCCACCTCCTCTCTTGCCTACACGGTTTTGTGTGATGGCTTAATAGTCCGGAGGAAGGGCTTCATGCAACACTGGGGCCATGTCATCTCCCAACCATGATCCTGATATGAATAGTGAGTCAGGTTGTGTGTCTGTGAGCAGGTCGTAGATGTGGTGCTTGTTTTTTTTAGAGTGACCAAGCATTTATGAGCTTGCAGTTTAGAAGAAGTGTATTGGGGGCGGTGTTTTGTTCAGGAGAAGGGTAAGCAGTATAATTTGAACTTGTAGTTGGTGTGTTGTTAGTTGTGATAATTGTGTGAGGGTCACAAAATCTTGTTTTTCAATAAAGTGTTCCTCTTCCAGCAGGTTTAGGAGGCATTTTGTTGGGTCTGTGTGGGTGGGTGGTGGACTTTGTGCCTGGGAGAGACAAGAAGAGTGTACTGTTTTTTGTAGGGTAGCCTTATGTAATAGACAAGGGGATGCAAAGTTGTTAAGAGTGGCATGTTGTTTATTTTGTTTGTGTCTGTTTAGTGTGGATGGAGTATGGGTTGAGGTGGTGGAGGAGCATGTGGATCATAATGTAAGGCTCTAAATTGTGCAGTGGAGGAGAGGTGGGTGAATGATTGGTGCTGTGTTGGGGTGCTTGTGGTAGATGTTTGTGAAGAGTGAGAATGTAGGGGTAAAGATTGGACGGGATTTGTATTCTTTGTGTAGTCATGAGGGTGGGAGTGGGTGTGATGATAAGTATAATAATGAAAGTTTGTGTTGATTTGATGTGCTAATGTGTGTGGTCTGTATTGTTTTTGTGGAATAGTGAGAGGGGATATTGATGTAGTGGTTTTCGGTGAGGGATTTGTATGTGAGTGCTGGTGAGTGGAATTAGAGTATTACAGGGGGTGTTGTGTTTTGGAGATGAATGTATGAGGTGTGTAAGAGGAGATGGTTGTGTGTCAGGGGAGTTTGTGTTAGTTGTGATGACTGGAAGAGGTAATGTGTGGTGGAGTGGAGTGTGAGGATTGTATGGTTGAGCGTAATTGGTGAAGAGAGGGGAAGGGCGTTTGTAGACGGTGTGTTGGAAGGCTGTGTTAAGGAATTGTCATGATGAAAGGTGGCCTGCGTGGAGCAAATAGAGGATAGTGTTGTTGGTTTGTGTGAACAGGGAGTGTGTATCTGGAAGCCTGAAAGTAATGTATAGTGTGGTTTTGTGTTGTGTGGGTGATGGCAGGTTGTGTTAGTGGGAGTGGACGGAGTAGTGTTTGCTGTGAGAATGAAGGTGTTTTACTGTTGTAGCTGTGGTGGATATGTGTATAGGTGTTATAAATGGGGTATCATGTTGGATGATGGGACATTGCAATCTGTATGCGATCAGTCTGTGATGCAGGAGTTGGATGTCTTTGCAGATAATGTGTTTGCATGTTGATGGATGTGTAGGGAGTAAAGTTATTTTGGTAAATGGAAAATTGGCCAGCATTTCTGCCCCTAGGCCCTACCAGTCCCATACAGGCCCAAACAGGCAACTGCCCTTGTCCTCCGCCCTTAGCCTCGACACCTAGGCTGAGACGCCCTGAGCCCTAATCTTAAATAGCCCTACTGGCCAATAGAAACCTAGTCCTAACCCTAACCAATCAGATTTGTAACCTTAATTAAAAAAAAATGGGAAACCCAGCCCTAATCACCAATCATACCCCTAATCCTGACAACCAATCACAACCCCAACCCTAGAACCAGGAACCAATCAGAATCTCAGCCCTACTACCAATCACAAGTCCGGCCCTAAAAACCAAGAACTAATCACAAGCCCAGCCCTAAAATCCAGGAACCAATCAGAATCTCAGCCCTACTACCAATCACAAGCCCAGCCCTAAAAACCAGGAACCAATCAGAATCTCAGCCCTACTGCCAATCACAAGCCCAACTCTAATCTCTAAGCCAGTAGAAAGACTATCCCCCAACAACCTATCACAACACCATATGCAACAACAAAAGAAACTTATATAAGGGCCAAGCTAAATGAAGCCAAGTCCCTGTGGGAAGGGAGGAGGCAGCTGCTGCTCTATTCATAATCTCCTTGGATACAGACAGGCTGAATCCACACTTCCAAGCTAGCAGAGTCTACTTTCCAGGTAAGGGAGAGATTGTAAAAAAAAAACCAAAAAAAAAAAAACCTCTGAAATACTGCTTGTCGCGCACTCTGAAATGTGGCTTTTTTAAGGCAAAAAATAGGGGATGCAGACAGTTTTTAAATGCAATTTAAATCACGGAAACAGATTAAGCAGTCTCCTAAACACACTCTGCAAGATGTATGTAGCCTCTTTTCTTAGAAAAGAGGGGGGGAGGGTCTTTTTATGCAGTCTTGTGCCACAAACTAAGAGGGAAATTTCACACAGTCATGGCTGAAAAACACCACTTTCAAAGGCCAAGCTGCCTGAAACAGAGTCTACAGTAAACAGGCATAGGTAGCACTAAAAAACACTTTAAAACAAATAATAAGATTTCCCAGAAAAGTTTGGGGCTCTTTACCTAGGTCTTTTAGGAATCCTTGATCACTGGGCTGTATTAGGGCACAATGAAAGTGCTGGGCTCACAAAAATGGAAATGGTATGGAATCAAACTACAGGTATAGTACTGTAGCAACTTAAATTTCACACAACTCGGGCTAGTGGAATTATACTAGAAACAGCTATATGAAATGTGTAGCATCAGAGTAACACAAACATATTCAAGTCACTATAGAGAATTACGATAGAATAGTGAATAATGACACGGATTGAACTGTCGGAGAGGAGTTCAGAGAAAACAGATATCTGCAATGGAAAAGGTTTATACCTTGTGAGCACTTAGAATCATTTATCTGCTGTGCAGTAATGAGTTTTATTTAATCTTTCATCTCGGTAGATAAAGAAATACAATCCATTTTGAAATAGGGCAGTTTATATCTGATAGGGTCTGCTAACTTGTTCAGATAATATTAGTGGGGCCCTTGGTAGATTATACCCTCAACAATGCACAGCAGTTGATTATAAGTAGCATGCATTACAAACCTGGATGATATGTGCAAAGAAAATGCTGTTTAACTTCAACCCATGTTCATAAATGCTGTGGATACACTGAAAATGATCTGAATGAAACTATTTGCGATTATTTTATTTTTTTCATTTGTTTTCTACTAAATTAAGAGACCCCTTCTAATTTTCGGCTACCTTTGGCATATTGTCATCTCGTCATTTAGCTAGCAGCCTTCCGTTCTCAAAATGAGGTTTTAGAAGTTTTCCTGTATCCACAGTGAATGTGAAAGCAAATAAATATTTCTAAGTTGCACTGCATAAGTTCACCAGATCCAGAGCCATGTCATATGGTTCAGGATATCCAAGAGAGATATCTACTTTCAGTTAACCTGAATGGTAATCATTTATTTAAATATGTATTGTTTATTAAAAAAAAATGTATGATGCCTCCGACCCCCATGGAGCACCTTTAGACACTCTTCTCCATAGGACTCTGGGCACTTTCCCACTATACTGCAGTGGGAAAGTGCACACGCCCTTCCTTCACATGCTAGAAAGGGGTAATTACATGATTCAATCTGGTGCTGTACCTAGTAGTGCCCTGTGAAAAGGTACACCACATACCGTGGGTGGGCACTGCCCTGATTACTAGCGGGACATTGCACTGAGTGTGCCACCCACTAGATTAGCCTACCAAGCATGTATCTGGCCTGTCAATGCATGCCATCTGGAGGCGCAGTTACGCTGGTGCTCAGTTTGGCACTTCTAACTCCATAGCAAAACCTGAGTTAGCCCTCCGCTACCCCTGAAGCAGGTGGTAGTTGGAAGGCTGGGCAGGTACACAGGGGTGTCCCACGCCCCGGTGGTGAAGAACCCCCACATAGGTTTTCCCTACCTGGGAGGATCGGCTCTTCCCATAGGTTTTGCTGATTTTCTACCTAGTGGCCCTGGGTCTCTGGGCACTTTCCCACTGTAAGTACAGTGTGAAAATGTGCGCGCCTCTCCTCTCCACCTAGGAGGTGGCGCTGGTCAGTGTGTTTATGCTTGCCCACAGGTGCTCAAAACATGTGACCAGCCTGCCACAACAGGATTGTGTGGGTGCGATTGCTCCAATAATGTGCTTAAACAGGCTTCTGTGTGTGCACTTGCACCCATGGTGTTCATAACATAGTAGGCCTGTGTGTGTGAACTTGCACCTATGGTGTTTTTAAATGTGCCCAGCCTGCCACTGCAGGCTTGTATGTGAACAAGGGCACATATGCCGAGAGAGTGAAGAATACCATTTGAGGGACTGGCTGGATACATTGGAGGGAGAGTGTTAGACCTGACAGCCTTAGGGTAGTCATCCCCCAACTTTTTGCCTACCTCCCTCTCTCCATTTTTATGACACAGTTCTTGCTGGTTTTGGGACTCTGCACACTTTACCACTGCTAACCAGTGCTAAAGGGCATATGCTCTCTCCCTACAAACATGGTAACATTGGTTCATACCCAATTGGCATATTTGATTTGCTTCATTTGATTTGCTTGTAAGTCCCTAGTAAAGTGCACCACATGTGCCCAGGGCCTGTACATTAAATGCTACTAGTGGGCCTGCAGCACTGGTTGTGCCTCCCACATAAGTAGCCCCTTAACCATATCTCAGGCCTGCCATTGCAAGGCCTGTGTGTGCAGTTTCACTGCCACTTCGACTTGGCATTTAAAAGTACTTGCCAAGCCTTAAACTCCCCTCTTTCTACTTTTCTACATTTAAGTCACCTCCAAGGTAGGCCCTAGGTAACCCATAGGGCAGGGTGCCATGTAGACATAAGGCAGGCAGTGTACACGTGTGTTTTATATGTCCTGGTAGTGGAAAACTCCTAAATTTGTTCTCCACTACTGTGAGGTCTGCTCCTTTCAAAGGATAGCATTAGGGCTACCTTCATATCCTGTTTGCGTGGTAGATTCTGATCAGAAAGGGGTAACCAGGTCATATTTAGTATGGCCAAAATGGTAATAGAAAATCCTGCTTATTGGTGAGGTTGGATTTTATTTTACTGTTTTAGAAATGCCTTTTTTAGAAAGTGAGCATTTCATTGCACTTACAATCCATCTGTGCCTTACAGCCTGTCCCCAATTAACGTCTGGGCTGATTGACAGCTCCCTTGTGCATTTCACCCAGACAACCACAAACACAGGACACTCAGTCACACCTGCACTCATCTGCTTACTGAATGGGTGTAAGGAAATGCCTCCTTGGCATGGTTGCCCCCTGACTTTTTGCCTTTGCTGATGCTATGTTTACAATTGAAAGTGTGCTGAGGCCTGCTAACCAGGCCCCAGCACCAGTGTTCTTTCCCTAACCTGTACTTTTGTATCCACAATTGGCAGACCCTGGCATCCAGATAAGTCCCTTGTAACTGGTACTTCTAGTACCAAGGGCCCTGATGCCAAGGAAGGTCTCTAAGGGCTGCAGCATGTCTTATGCCACCCTGGAGACCTCTCTCTCAGCACAGACACACTGCTTGCCAGCTTGTGTGTGCTAGTGAGAACAAAACGAGTAGGTCGACATGGCACTCCCCTCAGGGTGCCATGCCAGCCTCTCACTGCCTATGCAGTATAGGTAAGACACCCCTCTAGCAGGCCTTACAGCCCTAAGGCAGGGTGCACTATACCATAGGTGAGGGTACCAGTGCATGAGCATGGTGCCCCTACAGTGTCTAAACAAAACCTTAGACATTGTAAGTGCAGGGTAGCCATAAGAGTATATGGTCTGGGAGTTTGTCAAACACGAACTCCACAGCACCATAATGGCTACACTGAAAACTGGGAAGTTTGGTATCAAACTTCTCAGCACAATAAATGCACACTGATGCCAGTGTACATTTTATTGCAAAATACACCCCAGAGGGCACCTTAGAGGTGCCCCCTGAAACTTAACCGACTGTCTGTGTAGGCTGACGAGTTCCAGCAGCCTGCCACACTAGAGACATGTTGCTGGCCCCATGGGGAGAGTGCCTTTGTCACTCTGAGGCCAGTAACAAAGCCTGCACTGGGTGGAGATGCTAACACCTCCCCCAGGCAGGAGCTGTAACACCTGGCGGTGAGCCTCAAAGGCTCACCCCTTTGTCACAGCCCAGCAGGGCACTCCAGCTTAGTGGAGTTGCCTGCCCCCTCCGGCCACGGCCCCTACTTTTGGCGGCAAGGCTGGAGGGAACAAAGAAAGCAACAAGGAGGAGTCACTGGCCAGTCAGGACAGCCCCTAAGGTGCCCTGAGCTGAGGTGACTCTAACTTTTAGAAATCCTCCATCTTGCAGATGGAGGATTACCCCAATAGGGTTAGGATTGTGACCCCCTCCCCTTGGGAGGAGGCACAAAGAGGGTGTACCCACCCTCAGGGCTAGTAGCCATTGGCTACTAACCCCCCAGACCTAAACACGCCCTTAAATTTAGTATTTAAGGGCTACCCTGAACCCTAGAAAATTAGATTCCTGCAACAACAAGAAGAAGGACTGCCCAGCTGAAAACCCCTGCAGAGGAAGACCAGAAGACAACAACTGCCTTGGCTCCAGAAACTCACCGGCCTGTCTCCTGCCTTCCAAAGAACTCTGCTCCAGCGACGCCTTCCAAAGGGACCAGCGACCTCTGAATCCTCTGAGGACTGCCCTGCTTCGACGACGACAAGAAACTCCCGAGGACAGCGGACCTGCTCCAAAAAGACTGCAACTTTGTTTCAAGAAGCAGCTTTAAAGAACCCTGCAACTCCCCGCAAGAAGCGTGAGACTTGCAACACTGCACCCGGCGACCCCGACTCGGCTGGTGGAGAACCAACACCTCAGGGAGGACCCCCGGACTACTCTACGACTGTGAGTACCAAAACCTGTCCCCCCTGAGCCCCCACAGCGCCGCCTGCAGAGGGAATCCCGAGGCTTCCCCTGACCGCGACTCTCTGAAACCTAAGTCCCGACGCCTGGAAAAGACCCTGCACCCGCAGCCCCCAGGACCTGAAGGACCGGACTTTCACTGCAGAAGTGACCCCCAGGAGTCCCTCTCCCTTGCCCAAGTGGAGGTTTCCCCGAGGAAGCCCCCCCTTGCCTGCCTGCAGCGCTGAAGAGATCCCTTGATCTCTCATAGACTAACATTGAAAACCCGACGCTTGTTTCTACACTGCACCCGGCCGCCCCCGCGCTGCTGAGGGTGAAATTTCTGTGTGGGCTTGTGTCCCCCCCGGTGCCCTACTAAACCCCCCTGGTCTGCCCTCCGAAGACGCGGGTACTTACCTGCAAGCAGACCGGAACCGGGGCACTCCCTTCTCTCCATTATAGCCTATGCGTTTTGGGCACCACTTTGAACTCTGCACCTGACCGGCCCTGAGCTGCTGGTGTGGTAACTTTGGGGTTGCTCTGAACCCCCAACGGTGGGCTACCTTGGACCAAGAACTGAACCCTGTAAGTGTCTTACTTACCTGGTAAAACTAACAAAAACTTACCTCCCCCAGGAACTGTGAAAATTGCACTGTGTCCACTTTTAAAGTAGCTATTTGTGAATAACTTGAAAAGTATACATGCAATTGAAATGATTCAAAGTTCCTAATGTACTTACCTGCAATACCTTTCAAACAAGATATTACATGTTAAATTTGAACCTGTGGTTCTTAAAATAAACTAAGAAAAGATATTTTTCTATAACAAAACCTATTGGCTGGATTTGTCTCTGAGTGTGTGTACCTCATTTATTGTCTATGTGTATGTACAACAAATGCTTAACACTACTCCTTGGATAAGCCTACTGCTCGACCACACTACCACAAAATAGAGCATTAGTATTATCTCTTTTTACCACTATTTTACCTCTAAGGGGAACCCTTGGACTCTGTTCATGCTATTCCTTACTTTGAAATAGCACATACAGAGCCAACTTCCTACAATGGGTCTTCATGGGCTGGAAGGCCTGATACTTAAATTTCAAAGGCTAGTGGCCTACCCTCACACAATGGACTGCCGAACCTCCTACTGGGCCCCTGGCAGACAGACCAGTACTGAAAGGGGAACTTGTGCACTTCAAAACCACTCTTTGAAGTCTCAACCACTTCAAAGGCATTTTTGGGTATATAAGCTGGGTCTCTGACCCCACCAGTTCAGACACTTCTGGACCTGAACCTGCAACCTGTCAAGAGGAACTGCCTGGCTACCCAAAGGACTCATCTGGACTGCTTTGCTGAGAAGGACTGCTGCCCTGCTGTTGCCCTGCTGCTATGCTGCCCTCTGACTTTGCTGAGAAGTGCTCTCCAAGGGCTTGGATTGAGCTTGCCTCCTGTATTTTGAAGACTCAGGGCCAGAAAGACTTCATCTCTTCAAGGAACTCCTTGTGCGCCGAAAATCGCTGCACAGCTTGCCAGAAACGACGCATAGCCTGCCTTGCGATGAGAAAATCGCCACACAGCAGAACCGGAATGATGCAGCCCAATTTCCGGAGTGAAGAATCAACGCAGTGCCTGCCTTTTGTGGCTGGAAATTCAGCGCACAGTCCTACCGGAACAACGCACAGCCGAACCATAACAACGCAGCCCAACTTCCAGAGTGAAGAATCAACACAGCACCTGCCGGGCAACAGAAAATTCTACGCATCAACATAACGGATCGATGCACTGCCTGTGACTTTGTCCCGCATGCCCAGGATTTCCACGCATCGTCCCTGGGCATCATAAAGATCCCTGCATCGCAATGAGGAACCAAGACTGCGTGCCAATATTCGATACAAAGACCCTTGCAGCTTGGAAGGAAACGACGCATCGTCTGGGCCGTGCCGGAAATTCCAGCGCACACCCTATTTTTCCATACATCTAGTCCTCTGCGGTCTCCGTGCTTGTTATTTCTGACTCAAACCAGGTACTTTGTGAAACCAAGAGATAGCTGTTGATTTCTATGATGTAAGACTCTTTGTAATCTTGCAAAAGTGATATTTCAATATGTGCTTATTGAATCTGTATCGTTTTGACCTTATTTTACTCGGATAAATATCTTGTATGTTTCTAAACCTGTGTGGTGTATTTTTGTGGTGTTTTCACTGTTACTGTATGATTTATGGCACACATACTTTACACATTGCCTTTTAAGTTAAGCCTGACTGCTCAGTGCCAATCTACCGGACGGTGGGCACTGGATAATATGGACTGTGTGTGACTTACCCTGACTAGGATTGTGATTCCTACTTGGACAAGGGTGTATACCTCTGCCAACTGGAGACCCCATTTGTAATAGAGATGTTTTGACACTTGGGCTCTCGTGGCCAGATCATGGCCTCACTAAAGATTAAGATCTGTATTCCACAGTCTCATGGCAGACAGGACTGAAATTTAGGGGAGACATCTGTGGTTCAAAGAGGAACCCTCTGAACCTCCCCCAACTTCAAAGACACACTACAATATACCTACTGGTGCCACACTGCAACAGAGATACTGGACTGTGCAGTGCACACTGCGTGGAATCTTTTGTGCACAAGGAGTAATTACTGCCCTTGGCAGGGACCATGCACCTTTCCTGAATCCTGGCTGGCCTTGGCTAACTTCCTGCTGCCGTGTGGCACTCCAAAGTGTGCGCTCCAAGGGCTTGTTAGATTGCCCCTTTTCTGTGGTGGAGGTCTCAGGGACATCAAGGACCTCCCACGAGGGACTTAGGTCTTCTATCTGTGACATCTGGAGAGCAGCGCCCTCATAAATGCCCACATCATCTTCTGGTTGCCATCTGGTAGCAGCGGTGTGTGTGTGTGGAACCAAGCATTGTGCCTGGAGACCAGATTACCTTGTGTGGAGCCCTCAAAGTACTTCCCACAATCCAGAAGGGTGGCCCCTCATTGTGGGGGTCACGACACGCATTTGCGCCTTGTTGGAGGTGAGCGGATTCACTGACTGGGAGACCCCACATGAACCGCTTAGTCGATAGTGCCACATTTCTCTCTTGCACGCTGAGTGCATACTCCTTGCCTGCGGTGTCCAATTCACAAGTTGCAAGCCTCTGAGATGGAGGCATACCCGTAGAGTAGAGGTGCGGCATTCTACCTCGTGTGGAATTGCTGAACTTGTGCCTCTCTGTGTGACTGGAATTGTCTGGTGCAACTCAGCCATTGCACACCAGACGTTGTGCCTCATTCCAGGGAGGTATGGAATTGGCAACTCTTAGTGTATGATTGGAATTGTCTGGTGCGACTCAAGTCATCACGTACCAGATGTTGTGCCCTGTTTCCATGGGGCACTGAGGAGTGGATTTGTGTACTGGAGTGCCTAGCCTGGTTGGGCACTAGTGTGAAAGGCGTGTGTCCTACTGTGACCCTCCCCTGTGCTTGGCAGTCCAGGGTCCGTGTGGAGACCTTTGAGTGAACTTTCAGAGTGGGGCAAAACCTCTATTTGTCAACTCCTGCCTGAATAGGCTGCTATCTATTGTGTTCCCCACACCTTTCTCCCTGTACCCTGCTTAAGTGTGACTCCGACCGTGATCGTCCCAGTGGAGAGAGGCAGGTTCCCTTTATTTCCAGCCTGTGGTGGCAAGGTAGTAGGGGGTTTGTTGAAGGGTGGAGAAGGGTTTTGGCCCACAGGATCTGTGAGTATTGCAGCTCCTGACCTGCCAGATGGCAGTGCACTGCATTAAGGTATTCAGAGTGAGTGTGTTCGAATGCATGGTATACAAGCCTGTCTAATATCCATGGCACTGCATAGCTATGTGGAGTGAGTGTGTGGGAGTGACTACCTGTGGCCAAGTGCACCGCTCTGCGGTGTTGCCTTACACGTTGTTGTCCTTGCTAAAAGATTATCACGGTTGACATTGGTTTTTACCCGTGCAGCATAGGCCAACGTGGCTGTTCAAAAATGCTAGAATTATCTGTGCATACACATTGCTGCTGTTGTTGTGAACCGGGGTACACCCTTTAGCTGTATGCTTTTGAATAGGAATAATTGCTGGGGTGGGTCTCATGCTGACAGTTTTTTGCACCGCATGAGGGTGCTAGCAGGGAAAATAGGACTTTTCTCAAGTGTACATTTTGCTGATGTCGTTTTAGCACAATAGGGGCTAGTACTGATAGTGTTATTTCTGAATGTGATTATGCCCAGACTTACTTAATGCGCATATAGTGTTAGTTAATATTTGTATTGAATACAAATCGTCTTTGCATACACAGCATGTGATGCTCAGTGTATTTATTGCATAAATGTGCTGTGCCAATGCTTTACACATTGCCCCTGTGATAAGCCTGACTGCTCACTGCCAAGCTACCCAAGGATGAAGGAAGGTTATGCAGTGAGTGTAATCAACCACCTCTGACGGAAGTGATAGGCTCTGCCTGGCTGAGACCTCATCTCTACCAACCAGAGTGTGCCACCTCCAACAGGTGCAATTCAGGGGCATGGCAATGAATGCTTTATGGAACAGAGCCAATTAACCTGTGTCAATGAACTTACTGTATTTTGTAAGTATCTCACTAGAAAGAACTGTCTGGTCATACACAAGTTAGTCATGATATTGCTGACTGTAGTTTCACCATCACCTAGTAGCTGAAAACAAGGGACTCTCATTTTCTTGAACTCTGCTGAATGGAAGTGGAACTTGGCAGGCTGCCTACCTGTCTTTACTGAGGAGCTAGTATTCACCAACCCTCTGGGCCTCGTCTCTGAAGACCTTGATGTCCTGTTGATAGTGAAATGAAATCTGGCACCAAAACCCAATACAAAGAGAGGTGGTTAAAATGTTCTCTTATATCTGCCCAAGGGCATCAGCTACATATCTTGCTCTGTGATGGCTGGTCTTTATCCAGTCACTTGGTGAAGTCTGATGTGCACGTTGATCTGTTTTGCAAACATTGAAGGCTAAAGAAAAACACTAGCAGAATCAGTGTCTGCCTTTAAAAGGGCCATTAAAATTCACATCAATAGTCCATGTTTTTGCTCTTTGGTGAAGAGGCATGTAGTCCACGTCCTTTCCTGTCTGATGCACTAGCTGTGAGAACCAGTGGCACTCTACGAAGTGTAGCTGGTCTTCTGAAGCGTCTACCCCTTCATCTTCGAATAACACCCTCCCTGGCGGTTTTCAGGAAGAGATTCAAGGCCTGGCTCTTCAACAGAGATGTCACACCCCAGCAGCCAGATACACATAAGGGTGACGGTGTACAAATACTGATTGATCGATCAGAGTCCATATGCCCTCTGTCTCATAAGTGTTTCCTTGTTGCCCTCAAATGGGATTAACCATAAAGACTATTTACCATGCTCTCACTCTTCCTAAGCTGATCAGCTACACATTCAGAAATCTCACACACTTAGGTAGACATTTCATTACATACATTGGCGCAGATAAGGAAATTTTGCTTGATAGACCACAATAGTCAGTTGTAATACTCAGTGCACATTCCACTGCTATTCCTTAAAGGACAAAAACTGTACTTACATGCATATTCCACCAGAACCACGGCAATGTTTGCAGCATTCTCCAGGCTTTTTCTGGCATGCAAGCTTTGCAGGATGTCTTTTAGGCCCACCCCAGGCCATCTGTAAGCGACTAACATTCCGCACTCTGGTAATGGTCAGTTCGAGTAGTAGGTCTTTAGAGATGTCTGATGCTGATATTGATTAAGTTTTAATTAAGTAACCAATAGAATTACATATTTATTCATTTATTCTGTTTTGGTGATTTAGGCAGAGAAGACTCTTTACCATCCATAACTTAATTTTCCAGCAACATGAATTGAGAATGGTGTCATTGATGCATGATGTGTTGATATGCAACTGCTTGCATTAGTCAACTGATAGATGGTAATTCCATTGTCCATCGATATATGTTTTGCAGAGAGCTGCTTGGTAGATTACATTATATCACTAAAATAAAGCAGTTTCATTGGTGCAATTGACAAGTGCTTCCTGGTTTTCGCTAGTTGGCTGCAATGAGAGAGAAACGTGAAGGGGTTAGCTAAAGATCTGAACTAAAAAAAAAGTTCTGAATTTAGGTAGTTTTAGAAGCCAGTAGTTATCGACAGTGTCAAATGCCGCTGACAGATTAAACAGTATTTGTTAGCCTAGGTCTCCTCCGTCTACAAAGTGATAAGTGATGCATTTCAGTGGCGACCTTTAAAGTAGCTGTCTCTTTGCGAAACCGATCTCTGAAACATTGTCAGTAAGTATGAAGATACTTATAGTGACTGTTACTTCTAGTCCATAGGCTTTCTCCTACTCCTATAACCATTCTGCCTAGCCTCTTGGCACTGGGCAAATCCATCACGCTAAAAAGTTAGGTGGTGGCAGAGTTGCATATATGTAAAGGTATCTGTGCAGTCCTGACTTTGTACACCTTTGAGCTAAGGTTTCTGGTGTCACTAGGTGCCCTGGTATGCACAAGCTGGAAACAGGAGAGACCATAAGCAACTCTTGAAACATGAGTCTTGTTCGGAAATGTTAGATGTATGACTGGCAGTTTAGGAAAAATATGTTTTTCCTTATGCAAAAAAAGTCCAGAGAATGGGTGCTGTTAGACTTTTCATCCTTGCTGTGGTCTCCCTTAACTTTTTGCCTCTGTTTCCCAGGTTGTTGATGTGTGCTGGACTCTGTTTTTGCTGTTTTGGGAGCTTTACCACTGCTAACCAGTGCTAAAGTGCAAGTGCTCCTATACAAAATGTGTATGTAATTGGTTCATCCATGATTGGCATATTTGATTTACTAGTAAGTACCTAGTACAGTCCACTAGAGGGGCCCAGGGTCTGTAAATCAAATGCTACTAGTGGGCCTGCAGCACTGGTTGTGCCACCCACATTAGTAGCTCTGTAAACATAACTAAGACCTCCCACTGCAGTATCTGTGTGTGCAGTTTTAAACTATAAATTCGACTTGGCAAGTGTACCCACTTGCTAGACCTAAACCTTCCCTTTTCTTACATGTAAGGCATCCCTAAGGTAGGCCCTAGGTAGCCCCAAGTGCAGGGTGCAGTGTATGGTTAAGGTAGGACATATACTAATGTGTTTTATATGTCCTGCCAGTGAAATACTGCTAAATTCGTTTTTCACTTTTGCAAGGCCTGTCCCTCTCATAGGTTAACATGGGGGCTTCCTTTAAATATGATTAAAGTGTAGATTCCCTTTGGGAGTGGATAGACCTGCAGTGTGTGGGGTCTCTGAGCTCACAATTTTAAAATACATCTTTTAGTAAAGTTGATTTTAAGATTGCGTTTGAAAAGGCCACTTTTCGAAAGTGAGCATTTTCTTGCTTAAACCATTTCTGTAACTCTGCCTATTTGTGGATTCCCTGTCTGGGTCAGTTTGACAGTTGGGCTGGTTGCACCTCTCCCTAGACAGTGACACAAAGGGAGCTGGGGTGTAGTCTGCATTTCCTGATGAGCCATCTGTGCTAGGAGGGAGGGGAGGATTGGTCACTTACACCTGAAAGGGCTGTGCCTGCCCTCACACAGTGCAGTCTCTCACTCCCAGGTGTGTGTCTGGGGCCTGGCCTGAGCAAGGCAGGATTTCACAAACAAGAGAGACTTTCCTTTCAAATAGGCCTACTTCAAAGGGCAAAATGGGTATAAGAAGGGCACCCAAAACCACAGACTTTAGAACACTTCTGGAAACCAAGAGGAACCTATGCCTGGGGGAGAGCTGAAGGGCTGAGGAAGAAGAGCTGCCCTGCCTGTGCTTTGTAGAGCTATCCTGTAGTTGCTGCTTCTGCGTGTGCTAGAGGACAAAGACTGGACTTTGTGTTGCCTTCCTTCGTGTGAAGATCTCCAAGGGAAGGATTTAGAGCTTGCCTCCTGTTGTTTGAAGTCTCAGAGACAGCAAAGACTTCTCTCGGTCAGCACCAGGAGCCTCTGGAGAGACTCCTTCTCTGCCAAGTGGTGCGCATCCAGTTCCTGGGTCCCTTAGAAGAGAAGCTGGCAGCCCAAGAGTGAGTAATCCACGCACAGACCGCCGTGCGGGGAAAAGATAGACGCAACTCTGATCTGTGGCTGAAAAATCGCCGCGCCGCCGGCTTCGTGGCTGAAAATCAACACTTGCCTGCAACACGACCAGAAGATCGACGCCCGCGGCTGGAGAAACGACGCAAGCATCGCTGACGGAGACTGGTGTGCTCGCAACCCGTGCTGCGTGGTTTTCGGACCATCGTGCGGCTGAATTTCTGACGCAAACACTGCTGGGCGTGTAAAAACGACACAAGGCCTGCCCGAACCCAAGAGTGCTGACCAGATCGATGCATTGCTCTCCTGCGGAGAGAAGAAACGACGCACGCCGACCTGACTAAAGGAGAAACAACACAAGGTCTCGCTCATGACTGAAATCGATGCATCGTAAGCCCTTTTTGACGCAAACTCGCCTGTTCTGGGTTATTTTTGACACACCCAAGGTACATTTTCACGCTAACAGCGTTAGCGTTGTTTAAAACTACATGAAGACTGTTTTTTAAAAAAAAAATTATTAACTTGCCTGGTGTATGGTGGATTTTTGTAATTTTGGTTTTGTTCAGATAAATATTTTCTCTTTTTCTAAACCTGTGTTGTCATTTTGTAGTGTTTTCATTAAGTTACTGTGTGTGTTGGTACAAATACTTTACACCTAGCACTCTGAAGTTAAGCCTACTGCTCGTGCCAAGCTACCAAGGGGGTGAGCGGGGGTTAGCTGAGGGTGATTCTCTTTTACCCTGACTAGAATGAGGGTCATTGCTTGGACAGGGGGTAACCTGACTGCCAATCAAAGACGCCATTTTTAACAGGAGCATTTTTCAAGCCTTCTCTAAGGACCCCGTGCATGGCCAGCAGGGAAAACCACCCGATCACACTCGTGACCTCTATCTGTATTCTGATAGTCTGGTGCACCACTACCCATATGGCTAAGTCAGCTTTATAAATATAATTGTTCATTTCTAGAAATTCGAAATGAAAGCACAGTGATTTATCTGCAGTTGTAAGAATTATTGCATTGACTGTGATTTGTCTTAGAAATGTTGACATACTCTATTTGCCTTTATCTGCAGGCTTTTGACATGCACTGCAGGTATTCCTTTATTTTACAGGCGTGTTTTAAACCCATGTGATCTTCAGTGGGGTCAAAACTGCAGAATTAATGCTATCACAGGTTAAATTCCCCATTTACCGATCTGAATGTCGTGTTTTAACTACATGGATAACTCGAGTACAACTCTAACGAGATTCCCCATAATCTGCTTGCCCTTGTTATCCCAACTCCAATTTTGTTTATTATACCTGAATTGCTTCCTGCTTGATCTAAGAGGACAGGCAGACATAAAGTCATTTGTTGGGGGGAATGTGAGAAAGGAACATGGAGTAAAAATCCTTACAGAGAATGATGCATACGAAGAGGAGAAGACGAATACGAGAGGTTTATGGGAGAGAATCAGGTTGGGAAGAATGATGAGGGATAGACACGAACAGAGCGAACAGGATAGGGGCCATAGTAAGGCGAGAGAGACAGACGGGAAGTTGGCAAAGACAGACAGAATTGAGAGATATTGTGATGGAGAGATGGTAGGGGAAGGGAAAGAAAAAGACGGCAGAGGCAGCCGAAAAGAGGTAAATGTCTGATATTTCAAAATAGTAAAGGGCCAAACAGCTTTTAAATGCAGAAATGCATGAAATTTGTACACGAATCAGATTTGCTGGCCCGCCTGCTTAGAATTTTTGGTTTCTGTGACTTGTACCAAATGGCACAGACTTTAGAGGGAGAGATGATGGTAACAACATTTCAGTATGTGCAATTGTGCTAATTACTTTTTTATTTTTTAGGTTAACTGAAAATATGAGAAGGTTAAGTAAGTATCGATTGAAATTTATTGCTTATGGAAATAATGTGAGACTTGTAATAGTTCTGCCAGCAAATGCAATAGGTTATTAATAATTGCTTTTCGTTTTCATTTTGAGACTGTCTATTAAAAATAAAAAAAGTAGCTTCCTAGAGGAACACAAACAACTCCGTGTTACAAATAAAGCTGTATTGTTGCTGAAGGAAATGCCACCCTATTAACATTATCGTTTTTAGTGTTTGTAGACCATTAGTTTTTAAAACAGTAGAAAATTGATTTCCTTTTCACGAGTTGTGTTTTAGCTCTATAAAAGCACCTCATTTATTTCTTATTGTTTTAATTACATACAAATGAAATGAGTAATTTGCAAGACGTCACAAAACGTTTGTTGTAGTTTCTTTGTTTTTGAAATATTATGACTTCAGTAGTTCTTTTTTGTGGTCACTATCTTTTATTCATTTTATATAACAAAGGGAGACTTAAGTAAAGAAATACAAAATTAAAAGAAATAAAAGTCAAATCGTACACATGTAGTTGCACTTACTACTATCAAGCTAGCAGTATGCATACATTGGAGGTATTGCTTACGAATGAAAAAGAAGAAAGGAAATTGACAACGTATTATAATATCAGCATTTCACACGGCTGTGATGACCAAATAAGGGAACGGAAATGGTGGGTGTAGGTTACTTAGCTCCCACCTCCTAAGATTCTATTTTCTGCATAGGAAGTGCAAATACAATGAACATATATCACGTCTATTATTGCGATCCAGGAATCAGAAAGGATAGGAAAAGGGTAGGAGGGGACGACAGGACACACATCTATCGAGGCTGTACATTTAGCTCACCTATAGTGGACGTTCTGGATGTTTAGTACAGATCCACAATATGCAATGCTTCAAAACACATAATACTGATAGATAATAAGCATATAATCAGCCAACACCTCAACAAAGATATTCTTTTATGCAAAGAGTGGCAGAGGTTTGTTTGTAACGTATCTGTAAGTTCCTACACAAAACGTACTGGACACCCATACATCTACACAAACTGGGTCTGACTAATTCAGGCACCTGTTGGAAATGCGGTAGAGATCAAGACACCATCGACGATACATTATACTGGTGTAATAAATTCCGATTTATGGGACAGAATTCATACCTTTTCCACACTCTTTAACAGGAGTAGCTTTTGTGCTTGCCTTCGTGACTGTTGTGTTTGGGTATCATATCACAAAAAGATGCATCCCTACTAGATCTGTTACTAAGCTTTGGAATTAAGGTTATACTATCAGAATGAAAATCAGCATCGTTGGTCTCTCTTAATAAATGGTTGTCTCTACTCTGTACCGCTAGAAGTCATAACAATATACTACAATTGAAGTTCCATGCTTGTTCCCACCACCACAGATTGTGGGCAGTTTTTTGATATAGATCTCCAAAAATTCAAATCCTCCTGAACTTGTTCTTCAGCGGTTCTTGGGTTAACTTGAATCTTCAGTTAAGTTGACCCTCTGCTGGCAGGTTGAGAAGACCTCCATTGTTGTGGTCTGTGAGGATTAAACTATTAAACCGACTGAGCAGCCTACCTGATTACTACAATACTTTTAGTGACAAATGCCACCAGACCACACCAACAGTTGTGGTAACCTGTGGGCAAAAGCTTCTACATATGACTGTCGTCTTGTATATTAACACTGTTATTCAGGATTTTTAAGATGGGAGAGAATATTTGCATAATATGCTCTTGAAAGCTATTAATACTAGTTTCTACTTTAAAGTTTTTTTAAATACATTTAGCCCAGTGTGTCATCAGCTAACAGTAAGCACAAAGGGCCTTATACGCGCTACATACTTTTGAAGACATAGAGCGCGCCAGAGCATCTGGCTGACATCGAGCATGAGGGACTTGACATATGCTATAAACCTTTCAAAGGTCAGCTTGATTACCTTTGAAGCACATTCTATGGCCTCAGCAACACTCCACATAGAGAACTGATCAGTTCTGTTCAAGATGCCTTTGAGTTTCAATAGTTATCTTACTATTTGCTTGGTGGTGCCCTGGGCACATGCCCTTCTACTGTATTGTTGTACCAGTGATTGCTTCCTGCAGGAGACATCCACTGCCCCACTTTTTCACCTTGTCTGTACGGACTCTTCCCTCATAGAGGACCATGACCCTCCCCTTAGATTTTTGTATTACCCCACCTCACAGCCATACATCTCCCACCTGCCCCTTTCTTGAGTCATGTTACACTTCTGACTTACTTTTGACCACTTTAGTATACTTGGCCTTCCTCGATCTTAGACCACCCACAACCTCAGCTGTACCTAATGGCTGATCAGAAATCTTCTATTTTCAAAGTGGTTTTCCTTAATACCAAAGGTCTCAACCATCCTGTGAAGCGAAGACAATTTTATGATTAGTGCCTCTCTCTTAAGAGAGACTTAGATTTCTAAGAAACTAAAATTGGAAATAAAGCGCTTTCCTTTCGCACACGATGGGTTTCTGACATCTTTTGTTCCCCTGTGATCCCCAAAGGAAATGGAGTTATCACAATGATTTCTAAAGCATCTGGCCTCTCCATTATCTCATCTGAACCAGGCTAAGAAGGCCACTGGTTAATTACATGACTACAGAATAGAATACCTTCTCAGAAGTCTATAACATAAATGTTTATGTCCCTTCTACAGATGACCCAAATTTCTGGGATATATTATCAGCAAAAATTGCGCTTCTGCCCCCTGACACACGCATTATTTTTGGCAGTGATCTAAATCTTCCAGTGGCTCTCATGCCAAACCTACAGTTTTCAAACGCTTCTAGTTTAAACTATACACACCAGAAACTAATGCTCTCTTTAATGAATGCATTAATTTCCTCAAGTCTCTCCCACTCAGACAACTGGATGATCAGGATCTCATAATCCCAACCAAAGCAATTTCGAAAACAGATCTTTCAAGCAATTAAGAGTATCCCTTCTGGAAAAGCCCCAGGACCAGGTGGCTTCCCTATTGAATTTGATCAAACCTTTAGAACCTCAACTATCGACACATTACTGCCAACCCTTTTTCACTTCACCTCCACTGGAGCAGTTACAGGTATGGCCTTAGAAGAGACTCACTTCACCTCCATTGGAGCAGTAACAGGTATGACCTTAGAAGAGACAATCATTGTCATCCCTAAAGAGGGGAAGGACCACTCAGACCCTAAAGATTTGAGACCCATCTACCTCATCAATTTGGAAGCAAAGATGTACGCAAAACATTCTGGCTAACCAACTTGCCCCCTTGATCCCTAAACTGGTTCACCCAACACAATCTGGATTTATCAAAGGCCACTTTGTTAGCAACAGTATTCGCCTCTTTGCTCATGTCATCAAAAAGGCTTCCAACTCACTCTCCCTTCCCCCCCCAACCCCCAATCGGGCGGCATGGCCATTGACTAGAGAAGGCATTTGATAGTCTTGTTTCCGTATTTTAAAGCTGTTCTCTCAAGACGTTACCTAGGGGGCATGAGTTTGTCAAGATGGCCATGGCCCTATACTCAAACCCCACAGCTAAAATGAGAATAAATTAGACCCTATCCTAATCTTTTCCCCTATGACAGGGAACTTGCCAAGGCTGCCCACTATCTCTGTTACTGTTTTTGCTTGCAATTGATCCTCTCCTCCTAATGATAAATTAATGTACACATATCCCAGGCATTACCTTCAACGATATTCCCTACAAAACAGTGGCTTATGCCAATGATATTTAAATTTTTACTGTTTCACCCAGCCTCGCCATTATCTCTGTCCTGCATACCATTAAACAGTTTTCCTATTACTATGACTACAGCCTCAACAGAGATAAAACAGAGATTCTCCCCTTGAACACAAAAAGCTGCCGTCCTTCAGTAATTGGCTTGTCTAACTTCCAATGGAAAACCAACCTCAAATATCTGGGATTTTGGTTCCACGGACCTAATTGAATCCGTTACCCTAAACAAAACTAAAACTCTGGATAAGAATAATGACCTTCTTGGCAGCTAGTCACCAAAGCATATTTCTTGGTGGGGTAGACTAGAGACCGTCAGGATGAAGATCGTTCAACTGGTAAACTTCCTATGTAGTATTATTCCGCTTTGGTTATCACCTGGTTTATTTAATGAAAATCAGTTAAGCTATTGCCAATTTCATTGGGAAAATAAAAACCCCAGACTCAGCCTTAAAAAAATGAGGACACCGGTGTCGGCAGGAGAATGTAGCTTCCCCAAACAGATTCCGTATCAAACAGCCTTCCTTGCGACTCAGGAAGTGGTCTTGTTCGCCTCAGACCCATGAAAAAAACCAATATGGCTACCAGTCGAGTCTTCAGTTTTTCCCCCTTTCTTGCAAATAGTCACTCAGACAAAGTCACAGCATTCTTTTTCTCATTCACAGAAGATCTTAAAGGACACTATCCAGGCCTTACTATCCCTATACATATTATTGGGTTCCAGTGTCCACGCTTCCGTCTTCGCTTCCCTTTGGACCAATAAAAAGTTGTGATTCCATAAATCTGTGATCATTGGACCATCTTGGGCAAAGAAGGGCATATTAGCTATAGCTGAGCTATACAGTCACTCTAATCCACTTTCCGTCACCACCCTACAACATTAACATGACTCGCAAACATTGATTTTTATGGCTTTCTACGACTCAAGACCAAGATATCAAAAATAGGTATGCTCCATCACTCGCCCTTCATACAAAAATGACATACATTACTCTTAAAAGGTCACACAGCCTCAAAACTTTACAAATTACCTACCTCATTTAAAATATCCCCTCATCCTCCCTTGAAAGAGAAATGTGTTTTTTTTCCTGCAAATAATCTTCCTCCTGACAAGGACTCCCAGAATCAAATAGGCTCAAAACTTTTAAACATAAGCTGATGCCCTCTTTAACACAAACCAAATACTTCGCAGCACACCTAATATACTGGACACTCACTAAACTATTTTGCCTCAAGCTAACAAACTCATATTTGTGCTGGTCTTGTGGGCCATCACTTGATGATGAAGACCATATGTTCTTCTCCTGCCCCCAACTACAGACCTATTGGAGGGATATCACCTCACAACTACAAAAGATCTTTAAAGTAAACATTTCAGTCTTTTCCACTGATCATTCTAGGCCCTCACTATGCCAATCCTTCAGTTGATCTTCCAGGCTCAGACATTGAGTTACTTGATATACTACTTACCATTGCCATCAAAGTGATTTTAATTGACTGGAAATCCAACAACAATGTATCATACCATATTTTGTGGGCCTGGATCACCTAGTTAAGAAGTGCACATATTACCCAATCTGCCACCAGGGGCTTTCTTGCAACCTCCCAATGCATTTGGGACACACTTGATCGTTTCTGCTCATATCCCCCTAACTAATGAGAAATCTGCTACTTTCTCAACTGTTTTTTAGTTTTCCACCTGTTAGAAATGGACAGTCAGGTTACCCCCTGTTCAAACAAGGACCCTCACTCTAGTCAGGGTAAAAGAGAATCACCCTCAGCTAACCCCTGCTTACCCCCTTGGTAGCTTGGCAGAGATGTAGGCTTAATTTCAGAGTGCTAGGTGTAAAGTATTTGTACCAACACACACAGTAACTTAATGAAAACACTACAAAATGGCACAACAATGGTTAGAAAAATAGGAAATATTTATCTAAACAAAACAAGACCAAAACGACAAAAATCCATAATACACAAGTCAAATTATCATTAAAAATGCACAAAGAGTCTTTAAGTAGTTTTAAACACACACTAACGCTGTTAGCGTTAAAAAGTACCTTAGGTGCATCAAAAATAACCCCGCACGGGTGAGCACGCGTCAAAAGGGGCTTGCGCTGTGTTGATTCCATTCACGAGCGGGATCTTGCATTGTTTCTCCTTTCGCCGGGTCAGAGCGTGTCGTTTCTTCTCTCCTCTCCACAGTAGAGCGATGCGTCGATCCAATCAGCACTTTTGGGTCCGGGCAGGCCTTGCGTTGTACTTCCACACCCAGCAGTACTTGAGTTGGAAATCCAGCCGCACGATGATCTGAAAACCCCACAGCGCGGATGGTGATCTCCCAGCCTCCGTCAGCGATGCTGCACGTCTTTTCTCCTGCTCCATGCGTCGATTCTTCGGCTGCGTTTCCTGCAAGTGTTGATTCTCAGCTGCGGAGCCGGCGGCTCGCCGTTTCTTCAGCCACAGATCGGAGTTGCGTCGATCTTTTTCCCGCACAGCGCTCTGTGCGTGGATTTCCTTGTCTTTAGGCTGCTAGCTTCTCCTTTCAGGGTCCCAGGAACTAGATGGGCACCACAGGGCAGAGTAGGAGTCTCTTCAGAGACTCCAGGTGCTGGCAGAGAGAAGTCTTTGATGCCCCTGAGACTTCAAACAAAAGGGGGCAAGCTCTATATCAAGCCCTTGGAGAGTTCATCTCAAGATGGAAGGCACACAAAGTCCTGTCTTTGCCCTCTTACTCTGGCAGAAGCAGCAACTGCGGGATAGCTCCACAAAGCACAATCACAGGCAGGGCATCTCTTCAGCTCTTCTCCAGGCAGAGGTTCCTCTTGGTTCCAGAAGTGCTTCTAAAGTCAGTGGTTTTGGGTGCCCTTATACCCAATTTCTCCTTTGAAGTACGCCTACTTCAAAGTAAAGTCTCTTTTGAATGTGGAATCCTGCCCTGCCCAGGCCAGGCCCCAGACACTCACCAGGGGGTTGGAGACTGCATTGTATGAGGGTAGGCACAGCCCTTTCAGGTGTGAGTGACCACTCCCCCCTCCCTCCTAGCACAGATGGCTCATCAGGAAATGCAGACTACACCCCAGCTCCCTTTGTGTCACTGTCTAGTGTGAGGTGCAACCAGCCCAACTGTCAAACTGACCCAGACAGGGAATCCACAAACAGGCAGATTCACAGAAATGGTATAAGCAAGAAAATGCTTGCTTTCTAAAAGTGGCATTTTCAAACACACAATCTTAAAATCAACTTTACTAAAAGATGTATTTTTAAATTGTGACCTCAGAGACCCCAAACTCCATATGTCCAACCGCTCCCAAAGGGAACCTACACTTTAATCAGATTTAAAGGTAGCCCGCATGTTAACCTATGAGAGGGACAGGTCTTGCAGCAATGTAAAACTAATTTAGCAATATTTCACTGTCAGGACATAAAATATACATTTCTATATGTCCTACCTTAACCATACACTGCGCCCTGCCCTTGGGGCTGCCTAGGGCCTACCTCAGGGATGTGGAATTCCTATTGCCGGACGCCCGGGACATCTTGTTTGGGGTCAAGGGCAACAAGTTTTTATGTTTACTTTGTCCTTGGGACAAGTAGGCCCAACCCTCTGCAGCACAAACCCTTTGGCTGCTTGCTTACAGAGAGTGGAACTCTCTGCAGTTGAGGTAATGTGTTTCCAAAAGATAAAGCTGTTTGAACTTGTATTTATGGTTCATTATTTGAAATCCTTCATTATTAGGGTGAGTGCTGTAAATAAATGTTTTAAGGTCACACTTCACTACTGACGTTGGTTCCAGTACAAAAAAAAAAAAAGGGTTCCAGTACAAAAAAAAAAACGTGTATACACATGTTTGAAAAGTTTAGGCTATGAGGCTAAGTATAATGCTCCCAGAATGCTCTCTGATTAGATGCAAATGAAGTGTCATTTAGTAAAATGTGTTGGTGCATGCTAGTATTTCCCAAAAATATTTCTAATGGAAAATCAGTGTAACCATTTTCAACACAATTATGGGAAGCATGAAAATAAACAAACACTGACAAAGCCAACTGATCTGACATATTTTTTATAAGTCTTTTAGTTTCATCAATGCGTGTCTTGTTTTGACATGGCTTTTGTAACACTTTATTGTTGTGGGAGCTATCAGGCCCTCAACACTGTAACAAACACTGGCAAAAAAAAAACCAAAACATTTTTGAACTCTAAAAGCACACGTTGCCACCGGTGGCATAACAAAGGCCCCGCAGCCGCCCTCCTGGGGGCCCCTTCAGCACAGCACCTGGCCTGAGTGAGTCTGGAGAGGGGGCTCCTCCATGTTCTTTGCAAAGGGGCACCCTCCAGTTTCGTTACGTCACTGATTGCCACTGTAGTTCCTGACACTGAACAAAACTACTTTGTGTGCCAATATGCTTCTTGTGGAAGAGCAGAATGCGATTGCTCACAGTAAAGCCACCCGAAAGAGAGAGAAATAGAAGTTTAATAAAAACAAAATGTTTTGTTAACACCAGACCTAATTAGGGACCAAGACCCAATGTAGGTAGCTTTTTGCATGTCGCAAACAGCGACTTTCTCTGTTTGCTGCGTGCAAAAAGCACATTGCGATGCACAAACCCAGTTTTGCGATTCGGTAACCTGGTTACCGAATCGCAAAACGGGTTTGCGACTCGCAATTAGGAAGGGGTGTTCCCTTCCTAATTGCGACTCGCAGTGCAATGTAGGATTGTTTTGTGACCGCGGGCGCAAACCAATCGCAGTTTGCACCCATTTCAAATGGGTGCTAACACTTTCGCTAAAGGGAAGGGGTCCCCATGGGACCCCTTGCCCATTGTGAATGTCACTGTAAACATTTTTTCAGAGCAGGCAGTGGTCCTGTGGAACACTGCCTGCTCTGAAAAAATGAAACAAAAACGTTTCATTTTTCGTTTTTGTAATGCATCTCCTTTTCCTTTAAGGAAAACGGACTGCATTACAAAAAAAAAAAAAAAAACTGCTTTATTAAAAAGCAGTCACAGACATGGTGGTCTGCTGTCTCCAGCAGGCCACCATCCCTGTGAGGGCCGCCATTCGCAAGGGGGTCGCAAATTGCGACCCACCTCATGATTATTCATGAGGTGGGCATTTGCGAAGCCCTTGCGAATCACAGATGGTGTCAGGGACACCATCCTACATTCGGATTTGCGACTCGCAATTTGCGGGTCGCAAATCTGAACCTACTGACATATGGCCCCAAATTCTTAAAGAAAGTCACAAAAGTGCACCCATGGTATATGTCGTACCCCTATAAAATATTTGTGAACTGTATTTTTGCATGGGTAAATACGATGTGTAGATTTGCTCATGTGTAAATCTATTGAGCATTTGCAAGTTCATTTTCCCTCCAGCCACTTTCTTTCCAACCCTGGAAGAAGTTCTAATTCTGCCATTGTCAGGAGTAAATGTCCAACCTTTCTTATTATGGGAAAATATTAGAGAGAAGCTGGTGAAAATCTTTAAAACATGCAGGTTAGTAGGTTTGCAGACTCAAAGGCATTCCAGCCCTGGAACTATTGCTTACTGCTTCCTCCAGCCCCAGTATGCAGATCTGCAGAAAGGTGGAAAAAAAGGAAATTGCTACAGTAGGGATTGAAACTGCAAGTATTCAAGCCCTACTAAGGTAGTAGCCCTGGCATAATCAGAGAGGCTATTATCAGAGCTCTTACATAATGAGATTGCTGCCATAATTTGTCGCCACACTACATGGCACCAAAGGGACAAGTAGATCTTTTTACAGGACAAGTAGATTTGAGAAGCAACCTGTCCCCTGGACAAGTAGATATTTTAATAAATTCCACACCCCTGTACCTTAAGGGTGTCTGTCATGTCAGAAAAGGGAAGGTTTAGGCCTGGCAAGTGGGTACACTTCCCAAGTCGAATTTACAGTTAAAACTACACACACAGACACTGTAGTGGCAGGTTTGAGACATGATTACAGGGCTACTCCTGTGGGTGGCACAATCAGTGCTGCAGGCCCACTAGTAGCATTTGATTTACAGGCCCTGGCACCTCTAGTGCACTTTACTAGGGACTTACTAGTAAATCTAATATGCCAATCATGGATAAGCCAATTACATACATATTTTGTCAAGGAGCACTTGCACTTTAGTACTGGTTATCAGTGGTAAAGTGCCCAGAGTAACAAAAATAGCAAAATCAGAGTCCAGCTCACATCAACAACCTGGGGAGCAGAGGCAAAAATGTAATGGAGACCATGCCAAGGATGAAAAGTCTAACACCACCAGAACACCTCTCTTTCTAAGATCCTTCCATAGGCACGTATGACTTGCCGCCCCCCCCTTTCATGTCCCTTTTGCCCCATGATATCTTAAACTGCTTTGGACATATATACTGCTTTCCCTGGTCCCTTGGAGTTATAACTACTAAGGTATAATATATTAATACATGCTGCTTTATTCATTATTAATGCTGTCCATAGAACTTTTCTACATTCTAAATTTCTAAATGTTAAACCATATATTAGTAGCGTCTGTAACCTGATGGACATGTTTCTGATTATACTATACATACCAGGCGTATTTGCTTGGTGATATCTTCTTTGACTGTCTTAATATGATGATGATACCCCATTTTTCCCCCTTGCTTTGTCTGTTTTTTTACCCCTGTGTAATATTCTTGCATCACCAAAATTTCTCAATAAAAATGTATTGAGCAAAAAAAAAAAATAATAAGGTAATACCAAATGTTATCCTGAGGGAGAGATAGGCCTTGCAGTAGTGAAAAAATTAAATTAAGTATCTTCCATCATTAGAACATGTAAAACTTAAAAGTACATGTCCTACTGTCTAAATACACTGCAGCCTGCCCTTGAGTTGTCCATGGTCTACCCTTAGTGGCACATATGTATTAGAAAGGAAGGTTTGGGCCTGGCAAGATGGTTAACTTGCCAGGTTGACATGGCAGTTTAAAACTGCACACACAGGCTCTGCAATGGTAGGCCTGAGACAGGTTTGCATTGTTACTGAACTGGGTGGCAGAATCAGTGCTGCAGGATCACCAGTAGCATTTAATTTACAGGCCCTGTGCACATGTACTGCGCTTTACTAGGGACGTATAAGTAACTTAAATAAGCCAATGATGTATAAGCCTATGTTACAGTGTTTTTTATTTCAATGTAATTTGTATTTCAATTTTATATAATACAAGAAATATAGACATAGCACCCATAGAGGGGAACAGATACAAACAATATGCCTATTAAGTCAATAAACTGGCTGTCCATCTGGGCTAACCTCACTTCCATCAATATTACACCATCAGTAGCACAAAGTTGATTCTGGGCTGTTTATATGCCTCAGTGGACCCCCGCTAAACATTTTAAACTTGGTCTTCCCAACTCTGACACTTGCTGGAGCTGCGAGAAGGAATCGGCTAATCTGCAACTCATGATACTTGACTGTGCCTTTTCTAAGAAATTCTGGTCGGACCTTGACGAAACCATCTCAGAAATTCTGCAAATGAACTGGACCCCTAACCTGGCGTCCAATGCTCAAGGCTCCCCCCCCCCCACCCCCCCCCCCCCCCCCATGATACAAACTCTAGGCCAGGCAAAGATCACCTTCTCTGTCATATCCTTGTTTCAACCAGCCTTAAAGCCATTCTTTCTGAATGTAAAGACTTCTCCAATCGTTCGAACAACACTTGGTGGGAATGGGTTCAAATTACTAGGGAAGCAGATAACTCTCTAAACACTTACCTGAAACTCCATTGATGTTACTAGATTTTAAGCATAGCACATGCACTTTAGCACAACAGGTCTGAATGCAAAAAGCCAGGGGAAACCATGCCAAGGATGCAGGTTCAACACCTTTCCTTAATATTTATTTTTTAATCTGACTTCACAATTGAATTGGGCTTTTAATAAATATTACTATTAAAGTTCTAATCATGGCTCATGCTGGCCTGTACCCTGAGATAGAAACATTTATATTTAATTTTGTTTCCCAGTGTTTCTGTATAGACCAGCCAGACTTCCTACAGAGACAATAGCTTTTTGGTGGGCTAGTTACTGTAGGGTCAATTTTCTGTCTTCTACTTGTAATAAATGTTTCCTTCCAAGATATTTAAAGTACATATTATCATATTAGACATTTTTATGCTCTTCGTTGTACAGTTCACCGTGTGTAAACTTGAAACACCAGTAAACTAGTCCACATGTGAGTGCCCCCTGTGTTTGTGCCTTTAGCTGATGGCTGCAGAATGTTCTGTTTTAGTACTGGTGCTGGACATAATAAATTAGTAACAACCAATTTCCTGCTTAAGAAAATGCTGTTTTAAAAAAGGCAAAGCTGAGATAGAATGCGTTGGCAGCTTTAATAATGAAATGCATCTACGTAAAGTAAATTTACCAGTAATTTAGAGGATAGTAACATTTTTGTTTGGTACATTGATTTTAAAATATAGTTTATACCAGTGAAGAGGTTAGAAACATTGACCCTTTTCATAGTGCAGAGCGAACATCTAGGTTTATGTACAGTTTACTGCACTTACACAAAAAACATTTACACACTGTGTGTCCTGTTGGTTTTGGTTAATAGTGGTATGTAATTGCAATTAGTGTGCAATTTGAGCGTGCGAGAGATGTAGTATAATTAAGATGACTATTGTTAGTTGAGTGCACTGATGGACCGATGATAGCAATTGTGATATTTACCCGAGCTGCTTCTTGATCATTTTGTTTAACTTTGTCACAATAGACTAAGTTCCATGGTACAGCTACCACCATTGCTATCTTGGACCTATTTCAGGTGTTGCTTACTTACTTATTAGGCTACAGTGTGAAGTGTCTTGTGAGTTATCAATGGCAGGACCCTCTTGCTTCCTGATTGACTCTGTAGAACTGTAATGTAAGTGGTAAGGTGTGGTGAATAGGTTTCATGTTTAAAATGTTGAGCTCGCGTTTGCATGGAGAAGAATAAAGACATGTAAGACCAAGTTCTGTGAGTGGGATATTCATTTATGAGTACCCATGCTGAGGAGGATGCTACAGCTGGCAATGAGATGTTGGATAGATAACCCAAAGAACCAAAAATGCTCTCCCAGAGAGTTTGCAGTGGTCCAGCAAATTGCTTGTGTGCGCCACATGTGCCTTAGTTGAAGTGAAGATCAATGTTTGGCGAATGTGTAGTCAAAGTGCCACTCCAGCCAGTGACAAGCTTTTGAAGAAGACGAAGGCCCTACAGAGAAATGTGTGTATCATCATATGCTTGGAACCTCTTGGTGAGGCTATGAAAGAGGTACCGTGCCACCATGCAACACGGAGCTATAAGATTTGTGAAACAATAACGATGAAGGCAGCGATCACTAGGTACAGAGAAGTGTTAGAGGCAGCGATAGTGAGTGCAAAGAACCGTTAAAGGTAGCAGTAATCAGATATGGAAAACACGATTAACAGTGACAGGTGCAAGAGAACGCTGTGAGTAGAAGTAGATAAATGCAGAGAAACAGTTGTGATGGTTATAATCAGATACATAGAGAATACAAGAAAGTTTACCGGAACTAGAGTAAAGAGAGGCTTCTGACCCTAGCACCAGGTGTTGCAACCAAAGTGAAAACACTGGGGTTGTGCCTACAGATTGGTCAGTCCTTCAAGAGGCACATCACCAAAGTTGCTAGGTGGGGCTCAGTAAAACTCAAAAGTCTTCAAGAAGCTAATGGGTTCTAATGGCCACAAAGAAAGAGTCCACAAGACTTCAAATGCTCTGCGATGACCCTGATGCCAGCACAATGTAGTGCCTTAGGGATGGTGTGAATGAAACCGATCTCAGCGGACAACAGACGGTGCTGGAGAGAACCCTGCTTTAAATGTCAGTAAGTTCCACAGATGGTTATAATGTGCTTCCTTCTTAAAACAATCACTTCCATTCGATATCACCAAAAAGCATAATATTGGTTACAGATTAACTGCCTGGATAGAAACTTTTGATGATTTCATTTATGCTCTGGAAGAAATAGGCAACAAAAAGATTGTCAAATACCTCAAGAATCTTGCTGCTGAAGGAGCAAAAGAAGCAATAAAGAAATACCACATGCTTATGAAGAATCATGCAGTCGAATCAAAGAAGCACTAAATCTCATGTTCAGTCCAATGCAGAATGTTGGTTATGAAAGATATATCTTCAGTCAGGAAAGACAGAGCTGGTGAAATGATTGACAAATTTGATGAGAGACTTGATATGCTCATCAAACATTGTAAGTTCAATTAATTCAACATCTTAAGAGTTATAGGTGATTGTTTGTCAGATTCATTCAGACTAAGAATGCTGAGAGAAACACTTAATCTGGAGCGAGTCCTCATGGCTGCCAGAGCTGATGAACATGCAGATCATCAAGCAGCTGACCTGGAGGCCGGAGGTGACTACAGTGAGTCATTAACATGAAAATTAAGCAACAACACAAGGGTGAAGGACATAAGGTGATATCTCCAAAGAAAAAGAAACTGTGCGTCAGATGCAGAGTTTAATTTCCACAAGAAGGGATATGTCCCGCCATTGGACAAATATGCAAGGGCTGGGAGAAAGAGAACCATTTTTTAATGATTTGCAAGGAAAAGGAAAAACCTAGTGCATCACACTGAGAAAACTAAATGTATGCCTCAACGTTCCAGAAGCTACATTATACATGTTCCCTCAAGGCCAAGAAGAAATATCAGCTGATACTAATAGGCACTAAATGAAGTCGAACGCCATCTAAATCTGCACCCAAGAGTTCTTCAGTTTTATTGTCAAATGACAATGAAAAAGAGGGATGTGCAATGTCAATGTTTACTTCAGAAAAATGTGTGTCTTTTGGTCAGGCCACATTCAAAGAAAAATGAGTCAATAAAAAGTAGGCGAGAAAAATCACAAAAGTCATTCAAATATTGTCCAAACATTATACTAAAGATAAACTGTTGCTCCATACCTTTTATTGACAGTGGTGCGTCGATAACCATGCCTGAGGAGAAATGCAATGAGCTATCTCCATTGCCCCGTTTCACACTGTTGAAGCCTAAAGTATATACTTGGGCTACATCAACGACATTAAAGAGTCAAGGTACATTTGTAGCCACCATGAAACACAAAAAAGACAAAGGTACAAATACCTGGTCACGTACTTTAGGGTACTCCGTCAAGTGCCTGTTAACTCAGGTTCAATACGGTGCTGAAATGGGATTGATAACTATGAAATAAAAACATTAATGCTTCATCACAAAATAGTCATTTTCTTTCATTGATTCGTGGATTAGGAAAGCTTAAGACCATGAAAGTGAAGTTGCATATCAATGAAAACATTTGTCCTGTTGATCAAAGTCATAGATTAATTTAATTTAATTTTACAAGAAGTTCTTGGGAAAAAGCTTGAAACGTTAGTATAGCTTGATATCATTAAGCGATCTACTGGTCCAACTCCCTGGGTTTTGCCCATAGTGGTGATACCCAAAAAGGACAGTGAAGGCGCTGTAATCTTCTGTGTTGAAATGCTTAAAGCTAATGCTAGCGCGCCTTGTCCTTAGTAAGTAAACTTACAATGGGACGCCTATAGGTAGATGAATCTTTTGGATCGCATAGAGTATCTTAGTTAGGTGGTAACCAGTGAAACATCAATAAACATCATAATCAACATGCAATGCCATAAAAACCTTATCTAACAAGAAAATACCATCACTCTCAAAAGGGTTCATCGTTTTTATTCCCTATTAGTTACAATTCTAATCAAAAAACCTTTATTACGAGGATCAATGATTAATAAAAAAATTATTAGCATCATGAGCAACAATCCACCATTATTTCATTAATAAGCAACACAACATCAATCGAAGTCAACAAATCTTAATCAATGAATAATTCAGCAAGGAAAGTCAGTCAGTCAAGCTTCACCATTAAGTCGCCCTTGTCAGCCTACCTATCTCAGATTAGCATCAGATGTGGGCCTTCATGCGACAAACAATTTAGTAAAAAAAGAAATCATAATTTGGAAAAGTCTAAGAGGGAATAACATTTTAAGCAGCACAGTTGGTACCTAGAAGGAAAAGCACACATTAGTCAGTCAGCATTTTATAGCTAACTTTCCAAGATAGATCTTCAACGAGTCAGACTTTGTCTCCAGGTCATCAGTCATCAGCAAGGCACGGGATCACAGGGAGCAAGCCCAAAATGTCAGCACTTCGGACAGCGTCTCCTGACGTCATCAACTTTCACCTCTCCACTCTGATTTCCCTTTCCGTGTCATGACTTTTTATTACGGTCTCTCAGTCCTTCCCACAATTTGCTAATTGGTCAACCTTATCTGGGGTCATGATTCTAACCTATAGTTTTTGTTTACCACTTGTTTGCGTCAGTTCAAGCATCAAGTTCCATTAATATGATTGGTCCTTCTGTTGATGAGAACATCATCCGGCCCTTCAGGTAACTAAATTGTTGCCCACAGTCTCTTAGTCAGTTCTTCCATTGTTCGAGTCCTGGGAAAGTCCATTTAGCCTACTCTACACATAATTTAATCAATTTGTTCTGATTGTCTCCTGTCCGCTGGTACATAGCAGAAAATTCTAGCAGAGCTCTTCTGAACTCTGTACAATTCAAGGTCCTTTTCTCCAGTTCCAGTCCTAGCCAGCTCATCGCATCTCCACATTTAAGCAGGCAAGGCCCAGCGCCGACCAGGCCTCTACTTTGGCTAAGTTAAGAATACAAAGCATCATAAAACATAGGTTATATCCTCAGTTATGACATATTAATACACAATTCTTATAATTTCACATTTTTTTAGTACTGTTAACATACATGGTGGCCACTCCCCGTGGGGACATTTTACTCATTACACGTTATTTTCAATTATTAGTTCCAATTGTCATTATTTCTCATTAGTATGTATACACAAATCATTCGAATATTCTCATATTAGCATATCTGCTCCAACACTAACAAGGCAATTGAAAGAGAACATCCCTAGTCCACGCATTCCCGACATAATTATACAGTTAAATCGTGCCAAAGTTTTCTCTCTCCTTGATCTGAACAAAAGGTATCATCAATTGGAACTTGAAGATAATCACAGTTACATCACTACCTTTTCTACTCTTATTGGTTTATTCAGATATTAGAAATTATATTTTGGTATGTCATCAGCTGCAGAACTTTTTCAAGGTGTCATTTGATGTATAATACAGCCTGTCACAAATGCTTTGAACTACAGTGAAATCATATTGGTCTTTGAGGCCACACAAAAAGAACATGATAAAACCTGTACACAGGTTTGTTGCCTACTTGCTAATGCAGGTCTAACCTTGAACAAAGAGAAGTGTGAGTTCCACAAAACAAAACACAAGTTATTTGGCCAAATCTGTTCTGATGAGGGTATGATGCACTCGTGACTACTTTTCACGAGTGCCAGTAGAGTGTCATGGCTCCCCTTCCAAAGTGGGTGGAGCCTACAATATCTTCATCGTAAAGTCAAACACCCCATGCTGCTTTTTCTTTGGAACAAATTATTACTGCAATGAGCAAAGACAATGACATGTTGATGCTGATGCACATTATTGCCCATCAGTATTGAAGCACATTATTGCACACCAGTCCTGAAAGCAACACACTTGACCTCTCGCATGTGACAGCTAATATCAGAAGATCAGGAATGTAAAAGATAAACTGTGTGTTACTCAAGAAGGCATTATCTTATGAGGTTCAAGAATTACAATACCAGAGAGTCTGCAACAACAAGTAATTGAAGTAGCTCATGAACGACATTGCAGAAATGTTGCCACTAAACCAACTCTCTCCGAGACAGAGTTTGGTTTCCTCATTTTGATGAGAGAGTTGAAAAAGAATTTAAGGCCTGTCATTTGTGCAATTGCTTATCTCCAAAATCACTCAACATCCCTTGAACATGTCAGATTTGCCAAAACAATGTATGGTAAAGAATTGCTGTTGATTTATTTGGTCCTCTTGACAGTAGACATCAACTGATGGTGATTATGGATGAATACTCCTGTTTTCTTATAGTAGAACATCACCCGTCTATTTCACGAGAAAGTCATTTAGACGTTGGCAGGCAATTTTGCAATAATGGGGTGTTACTTCAATTCTAAAGTCTATCAATAGTCCGCCTTTCAACAATCAGGAATTCTGGAACTTTATTACCCATCTTAATGTGAAGAGTCAGAAAATCTCCCCTCTTTGGCCACAAGCAATTGGTGTTGTCTAACGCTTTGTGAGCACTCTTAAAAAAGGCTGTTAAGCATGCTTAATTAGAGAAGCTTAATCTGAAGTCATTTCTCCATGCTACTCTTCCAGCTTATCGTCCACTCCTCATTCAACAACAGGTGAAAGTCCTGCCACATTGATGTTTAGGAGAGCCATGACAACCAAGTTGCCACAGTAGACCAACAGGAGATCTACAGCAGATGGTGAACTTCAAAAGACTTGGCTCATAAACAAAAGATGAAAGTATATGCTGACAAATGTTGATGTGCAAAGAGCATGACTTTCAATAAAGGAGACCGGGGCGACAACAGAGAAAATATAAATCTGATGCTGAACCCTTTGAAGTTGTGACTACAAAGGACACATGATGACTGCTCACCGTCCAGGAAAGTACATTACTAAAGATTCTTTGCACTTAAGGCATATACATTATCAATCATTTGCTAGTTCCTAATGTCAGAAATAAGACTGGCTCGAGCACCCTCTGACTACATACGTCCCTACATTACCAGCATCAGTCATGGAAGCTTCTCTTTTTCCTTTTCCCACTCTCAGAGAACACGATCCTGTCATTTGAGTCAGGGCTCCAAGACGACTTATCGAGGAATTGTAACATATATATATGTTTGTAAAAAATTTAGTTTTTATTTATCAAGAGGAGAGATGTAATTTCTTGTGAGAAGGCGATGATGGGACCCTTTTTGTTCCTGAGGGACTCCATAGAACTGTGACTTAAGTGTTAAGGTGTGGTGAATAGATTTCATGTTTAAAATGTTGAGCTCCCATTTACCCCCAGAAAAATGAAGACGTGTAAGACCAAGCTCCATGTATGCTGTATTCATTTACGAGTACCCAGGCTGGGGAGGATGCAACGCAGTCCACCCATCATATTGACATTTTCCTCAGTCCGTCCTGTTGTGGCTTCCATAAAAGACAAAGGATTTAAAGTACTGTATTCAGCAGGTGCAGATGGGTCCCTGTAGCTGGCCCACGCTCCATGGTGCTCTGCCTGATCTTGTGACTTTGTCCCAGTCTGGCGCAACCAGTTCACCACATTGCAAAAAGAGCAGATGATGGACGGAATGCTGAACAAAGTCGGTCACAGACCTGGGCCCAAATCTATTGTTTTTTTTGCTCAACACACCATTTCAGTTTGGACCTAACCATATGCAAATCGGTCTTGACCCTGCTCCCCATGGGAACAGTCCATCCTGAACTTCCAGGCTAAGTCCTCCCTGGACTGGAAACAAACATCCCTGGACCAGTTTTGAGGTATCACCCCTTTTCAGCTAGTCTAGCTTGAATCTGGTAGCATAGCGAGCACAGGACCCCACGTCTGGGCATACCCTTCGCACTTACAGTGACAAATGCAAAAAGAAAAAATGATGGACGAAATGCTGAACAGATAACCATAGTTTGGTGCTTTGCGCTTTTATTTATTATTTTCTCCTGAATCTTTATAAATGCATATCTCAGGATCAACTTATTGGATTTTTGTTGTTTTGATCTTGTTTAACTCATAAAAGTTCTATTTTTCTAGCCAGGTGTGGTGTCTTTTTGTGGTGGTCTCATTGTGTTACTGTTTTAAGTGTTGCACAAATGCTTTACACATTGCTTCTCAAGTTAAGCCTTACTCCTCTGTGCCAAGTTAACAGAGGGTGAGCATAGGGTAATTTTAGGGTGTGTATCCGGCTTAACCTGACTAGGATTGTGGTCCCTACTTGTACAGGGTGCATACCTCCGCCAACTAGAGACCCCAGTATCTAACATTTGGATTTTACAAAAGTTATATATAATACACTTACAAGGGCTTTCAGTCAGCCTTCTTAATTCATTGGTCTGTTGCTTTGTCATTCACATTTTATTTTGCTCACTACAGGATGTAGCATGGACAGTGGGTCAGCCCATTCCAGCTATAGTCTCACTTCACAGTGAGTGATAGTATTCTGATCTTTCACAAAAAGCACATCTGCACACACAGTAGTTTCCTTCAATAAACATCACAAAACAAGCATTCTGAAAGCCAAAAGGAGGCTAGCTAGTGCAGATGTATTGGTTTTGCCAATTCTCCATGATATGTGCAATCGGTTCTTAACAGCAGTCTTAGGTGATAATCATTGACTCCTCCTGATTCTTGCTGGTACTCACCATGACCTTTTGCCTTGATGGGGAATGAAAAGTGGACATAAATACTAATGTCTTCTATGCACTATATGGTGGTCTGTTGTGAAGAAAAAAAACAGAAAGGTACTCTGGTGTTAAAAGTAATGTATTGACCTGGGGCGGTTGGTGTTCAAGGGCTAAAGGGCTGCGCCCCTAGCCTTTTCTGGCCTCTCTAGTGAAGCATATATTTAATTACATGATGAAAGTAAAACATTTTCTGCACAACATTTTCCGAGTGAAAGTTGTGCACTTTGAAAAGCCCCACTGCGCCTGCGTCAGTATGTGGCTGAAAGCTGCACAGTAAGGGCTGACAGGGCTTGCCCACGCAAAGCCCTTACGTTTTCTCAGAACGCAGTGACGTCCCTGGCTTATCTCCTCCTCCACCAGAAGCCCTGATAGTAAACAGACGGGAGCGTTTTTTGTTCAGCCCGGGTTTCTGAAAACTTCGTGTCACTCCGATATTATTATCCTCCCTTTCCTATTTACTCAAATGGTGGGGTGTGATCAGAGGGGTCTACGTACCAGAGGTCACATTTTATTTAAAAAATGTGGCATTGCGCAAAGAAAATCTATTTTTCCTGCATTAAAAGCAGTCTGTGGCAGAGGGGTATATAACTAGTCTGTTATATTACTGTAACTAAAAGGGCTTCTCTGCGCTGCCCTATAACAGCCCCTTCCCCTCCCCAAGGGATCAGACCTTCTAGAAAGGGCTCACCTCCCCAGTCAATCTTTTTATTTTTAATGATTTTTTTTTCTTTCTTTTTTTTTTTCAACCCAGGGGAGGGGGCGATCACACCTCTCCACCCCACGGGGGTAAACAACCTTATTTTTTTTATTTTTTTTATTGACCCCTGATCCCATTTCCACGAGTTGCTGACCCCCTGAGTGTAGTCTCTGGCATCTAGTGGTGTTTCCTGGCCGTGGATCGCGGCCAAGGAAACACTTTCAGGAGGGCCTCGTTTGAAAGGGGAGAATCTCCTGTGTCTCCCGAGGAGTTTTAAATTTAAAAAAAAGAAAAAACCCTCCCTGACTTCGGCCAGTGGTCATAGCCTGCACATTGGAGGATATGCGTGTGTTGACCATTGGTTAACACATACACCGATAGGGTTAACATACACTGTAAATTGGCACAGGTTGTGAATGCTCTGTGAAATGCAGGCCACTCTTGCCACATGTAGAAAACCTTTATTATCTTAACCAGAATTTGCATGTGACTGTTCAGTAGATAATCAGATTTGGTTTTGTCCATATTTGCGCTCAATATTATACAGGTTTAAGAGCTAAAAGTAGTTTGATAAGCTGCATTCCCAGTTCTAACCTGAGTTTAGTCTTTGGGGCCCCTGGTCCTAAACACAGATGATAGTGGAGAAATCTATTTTCTTCCTTGAAGAGACTTTGTGTTTTTGAACTCCCAAAGTTCTGCGCCGAAGGTTCTTGCTGCCACAGCTTTCATTTGGTAGGCGTGAAGTGATGGTTAGTTATTGAGTTGGACTGGTGTGGATCGACGTGGCAAGGCATAGAGGTACTTAATAGTTCACATTCACTCCCTTCCCATTTCTCATACTGGTGTTATGAAAGAGAGATCCAGTCTCCTTTGGGATGAGAAGCGTAAGCAGGAACTGAGCAGGAAACCGGAAGGTCCACTTTTTTGAACCCTCACATCAACTTGTTTAGTTCTGAAAAGTAAAAGGTTTTAAGGAGATCCAGCATTCTCGTTGGTGAGCTTGTGAAGTGAAAGCAAATTCTGATCCAGTCATAACTACAGTAAGTTGTAACCGGACCCTCGAATTGCTTGCTGACTGTAAGAGCAGTTCAACTGCTTGTCCCGTCTGGTTTGGTGTTCTTCTCCAAGGGATGGAGCAGTACTTCAATGTTTGTCAGTGCTTCCTTTCACAGAGTGAAAAAGAAATGGGGCTGGAGAGATGTTTTGTGTCTACTTGTGTGTCTATGCATGCAGAAATATACAGGCATTTGGTGTCCCAGAACAAGATAGGAAGGCTGCTGAGACGTCCACTATGTGCCTTAGCAGTAAGCTCATCAGAAGGAGGGCCGTGGTGCATTATTCATTATGCCGTGCTCTTTTTCATGGCTCTTCTCTGAAAAATGTATTTAAATATTCGGAAGTAAGAATGCAGTCTTTGTTAATGACGAGGCATGTAACAGGGATGGTACGAGTAGATGGTGGCAGATGCTAAAGGTTTGCTGGTTTGGGGACCTCTGTTGTGTGCTTAGCAGGACCATTACTTTTGGTTGGTGATAATTGATTACACCAAATGAAAAAAACAGTTATAGAAATCAGCCTCGAGCAAACTGAAAACCTCAGCTTGTCCACCAAGACTTTCTCATGAATTAATTTCGAAAGTCATCAGTAAATGCAGTGCAGAATAAATAGGAAGAGTGCCAAAATGCAGTTGAAATGTATAGTTTATCTTGGATTTGCCGAAAAACTGTAATGCAGCTGGTAAATAATTGTTTTCCAGACCGATTTTTGTTTCCAATATCATTCATTAATCAGTTACACCTCAATAGGTAATTGAATCACAAACGCGTCCAAAGGGTTGCTTTCCGATAGTGTGATCAATTTATACTTTATTTAAAAATAACTCCTGTTCTTACTGAAGTGCTATTTACGAACTTGTCAAAACTCACTAAATATTTTTTTTTTTCAAGCTCTATCTCTAAAATAGTGAAAAAAAACACCTATAATGTACGGAACTAGTCCTGTCACTGTACAAGGCACTAATTAACTTACTTTACACAGGCTTTATTCCACGTAAACATGAGAAAAATCAAGGTAGTTGTGCTTTTTGTCAGTCTTCAGGAATATCCATTGATCTGCGAGGCAAGAGTCCCACCTTTCATTCCAGTTCATGAAGTTAATTCCTTCCTTTTCTGCACGGCTTCTACTGAATTAGTGTAATATTACCATAAGAATCTCTGTATGCCCTGGGCTAAAAGAGAAACACCCCGTATTTCACATACCAAATACTGCCTGATTACAAGTATAGGTGCTATTTATTGCACCTGGTAAATAACAGTACCACGGGTTCCTTATTTATCGGGTGTGATAAATGACACCTATTCGAAGTTTCTGCGGGAATATCATGGGGATTTTGGAGTTAAATGCACTAACAGCCGCATGATACAGTATGTACCATATGGATTACCCTGTTACATTGTGGTGGGTTTGACCTGCCGAAATTTGCCGAAGGCTGAGGTATTTAACGCATCCGCTAAACAATGGATAACACTGAACTCGTATTTTCTACCAGTGCGTAAAGAAACTCCTAGTCAGGCCTGCAGCATTTTCCTTATACAGAAGAATCTCTGTGGCTTCTTTTGTGATTTTCCTGTCTGTCCATTTCCCTCCCGTCTTGTTGTGTACCCAATGCTCAAGCCCATGATTCCTTCACTTCCTGCCTCTGTCTCATGCAGCTATTTCCCAAATCCCTTATACAGTGGGTCACATGGTGATGATTTATTTGGCGAAGGAATGCATGGCCTCTGTAGTAATACTGCAACTGGATGTGCTGGGTGGTCAGTGAGCTAGTTGTCGAATGGGGCCTCCATGCAGTGATTACAGATATTAGCAGTTCCTGCATTGCACTCCCATATTGATCAACAGCTTTTCAAATGTTGAATCACTTCTGGGTGTTAAATCATGGTGTGCTCTTTGTCCCAGGACATATCAAAAGAATTGAAAACCGGTATTCGAAAATATGCAAATAGTCCCACGGTGCACTAGTATCTTTTTCGGCCTTTTCTGAAGCTCAAACTATCTGAAGAAAAATAATTATCTTATGCAAAAAAAAATGTAATTTTTATTGTATGTTTCTATGATTATTTTCTATTGTTTAAAAAAAAAAAAACCTCTGTAGAACATAAAGCACCTTAATTTGTTTTTGTTTTTCCAACCACAAAACTTGGAGTTGCTCCTTCCCAATGTTTACACTGTTGCAAAAAAACATCGCAACTTTAACATACATCAATAACCCCAATGAAATTCGGATGTATCTCGTCCTTCCTCAAGGGGTGTGTTCTACAAATACGCATAACATATATTTACCTCACGATTTGAATATGACAGAAGAATGGAATTACATTAAATAAATCAAAGCATATAGGATTTGTTTCACAGCCAAACGGTCATGATGGTGAAAAGAACGGTGCCTGGGAATGCTACCCCAAACGATTAACAATCCTTAGACTTCCTCCCATCACCTTTTGCGTGCAAATGTTATTATCGATATTTATTGATAATAGAAAACCAAGCAGCTTGTGCCAAATTAAAGTTAAAGATGTTCTTAAAATGATTACTAGTAAAATGAGAAATTCAAAATGCCCCCGTTTAAATACTTTATGGCTATTGGAAAACCAGTAAATGTTTGGTATAAATGAGTTATTTTGTTCCTAGCAATGTTAGCGGTTGTGTTTAATACCACTTTATGCTTGCTCATAAAAACCAATGTAAACCAGATCCTTGAAAGAATACACATCCTGCGTTTTGATGTTTTAAGGCGGTTTAAGATGAATAAACTGAAACAAATTCGTGTGTGAGCACAGGAAGTGGAGGTTGTATGACTTTGTAGGCCTAAAATGACGGTGTTCGAATACAGATGAACGCTTGACTTAAAAGCCACTTTTCCGTATGTATAATCCATTGTAGAGATAATTAATAGTATTGATATTTAAGTAGTTTGATAGTTAACCGGTTTATAAAAATACTTTGACTTGAACTTCATGTACTTTTCTTGTACTGTGCACTTTGTATGTACTTGATTTCCAGTTTTGCACTGAATATAGAAAGCAAGTGATAACTTACAATTCATATAATATCTGTGATGCTGTTTTTTTTCAATTTTAAAAGGTGATTAATCATTTCAGTAACGTCAGAAAACTGATTACCTACCATAGCATACAATTTTCATCAAAATGCCAAATCTGGGAGTCATGAGACATATAATGAAGCAGTATTTGACCCCCTTCACCCTGTATATATAAAGATTAATCTTTAATTAGGTGGGGAGTCACAGCTAGCCTTGTAAATCACGCAGTTATAGGCTAGACCTTTTGGTATCCTAAAAAAAGGATACTAATGTCAACTGTTTACTTGGTGTACGCTAATTACTGCCTTTTGTGGTCCTGGTTTGTTGTGGAGAAGTTATTCATTTTGGATGCATTGAGTGTTCTCAGCTTTTTAATGGAAGGGACTCTATTTAGCCAATTATGTTTTTTACAGGGGCCGGGTGTGTGGAATTAAATGGTTCTGGATTTTCGCGGGACAATAATACCATCTCTTGCTGTATGTTTTGCATAGCCCTGCGTTGGACGCGAGAGAGGCTCTATCTGAGAGTGGATAAGGGTCGGTGGCTGGTTGAATAATGCACATCCCTCTCCAGGTATAGGTTTTTTGTATGTTGCCGGGGTAAACAAGCTTGGTAATGGAACCCCATTAGACTTGAGGTGGTTAATGGTGGAAAGTATGTTGTCTCTACATGTGCAGAATCAGTTGGGCCGTGTCTTGATAGACTCAGGAGGGATTCGTCTCTGTAAAATTTGATGTAAGTTTTTTTTTTTTTTTTTTTTTTTTTTTTTTTAATAATCTTCTGCGTTCGACTGTCCTAACCTTCCAACCAAATCTGTTTGTGAGTCATGGCACTACTGTGACATCAAACTCGTTTTTTTTTTTTTTAGACTGTTGAAACAATGCTGAGTTGTCGAATTCAATCGCGACAGGCACCAGGCTATTTTCACCCCTTCCTTTCCCTGCTTCCAGGCTCTTCCTTTCCCATGGGTGGCTCATAGAAGAATTGCTCTTTTTTTTTTTCCTTTCTAGGCTTTTTGTATGCTAAAGCCTGAAGCCTTATAGCTGCCGGCAGTCCGGTTGGCTCCAGCTTTTTATAAACGGATTTTAGTCTTACCTGTGACTGTGTCCGGTTGGGTTGCTCTCCTGGGGATTGTCACATTCTGTCACATGGCACGATTTTTACAGAGCGTATCTTACTTTGTTTTCTGGCTTGACCCGTCCTTATTTTTAGTTTCTTCCCATCTTTGTTTGTTTACACCCCATTTTAGTGCATGCAGTTACATTCTCGGATTAACTTAGCGGCACGCACCTTTGTTCTGTTTTTGTATCGGGGGCTTATGGTGTGATATTTTGGTGGCTACAGGGGGTAGCTAACCTCCTCTCACGTTGCCCTCCTGCTGGGGAGGTACCTCTTTCTAATACTTTGGATGATAATGGGGAAAAAGAAGGTATGGGGCCCAGCTAGAATCTCCCCCTATCGCTTTGCTGTGGTAGAGGGAGGTTTCTCCAGTTGAGGTCCCGGTTGGGCTTGCCCCTCAGTTCAGTCCAGGTGTTGACCCAAGTGCAAGAAGTAGGGTGGTCCTCTTAAGAATACTCTGCTTCAGAGAGGGTGGGGATTAGCATGGGTGTTCATACTGATCCTCCGGCATTCTAAGTCAACAGAGCAGCAGGCCCCCCTCTTGTTCCAATTGATAATTTGAGCAGGCTCTTCTTGGTGTTCTGGACGATCTGACATCCCGCTTAGGTAAAGTGAAGTATCTTCTTAATCATGTGGGAGATTCTTTGGTTGCCATCTGTGCCCCTTTGTTTGCTTCTAGGTGGCCCGGTGTTGAGCATAGCGCAGAAGGTGGCGTACTGTCTAGCTCTAATAGCAGCCCCGGCCCTAGTAAGTCACCTTGCTCATGCCAGGTGCGGGAGGGTCAGGTATGTAATTCCGCTTGTATGCTCTACCAATATTCCCTCCCTCTTTGATCGACTTCCTTTCCCCCTCAGGTCAGCCCCTATTCGGGATATTATGCCACTGGCTCCACAAAGGGGTGGTGGTTTCCCCTTGAGTTCCAGCAGCCCATCCCTCAAGTAAGTCACAGTTGAACTCCCTTCAGCACAGCCCCTTATGTTGATCATTACTAATGTCCACACTCTTAACCAGTTGACCACGGAAACCTGTCCCCAACTGAAAAGCAAAGTATTACACTGGCTTTCGAAGAGGACCAGGGTGGTCACCAATGTGCTAGGCAAACCACATTGGTACAGCGACTCGGTTGAGTGGGCCATTACACGAAATCTTTTCCAGGTGACTGTAATGTAATCAATTTTTCCAGTAGCTGCCAGGCAGGGGACATTTTAGATCACTGTACGGAGGGACCGACCCATGATGGGCATATCTGTTTGTTGCCCCTGGGGCTGGGATTCTGCCACCCCTCACAGGCATCGTATCTGGTTTTGAATTACAGGACTGACAGGGTTCAGAATCGCTCCCACCTTTGTCCGAGCTTCCCCCAAGTTTACCCAGTTCCTTCGCCATAGACGCCAACTCGCTTAAGGTTTTGAGTTGGAATATTGCTGGTATCCAAGGGAAGTTTGGGGATAGCGAGTGTGTCGATTTTCTCACCCAGAATGATATTATCTGTCTCCAAAAGACATGGCACACAGAGAGGTCCCTTGTCTTAAATAGTTATGCCACATTTATGTCACCTACCTTTTCTTTCACCTCATGGGAGAGCTAAGGGTGGGCTTGTCACCTTTATTAGAATAAATCTTATTTGCAATTTTGAGACTGTTGATAGTCCCTCCCAGTCAATTCTAGGAACTCTCTTGACTTCTTTGGATGACTTGAGGGTTCTAGTGATCAACTGCTACTGCTCCCCTCGGGGAGAGCTTATATTGGCAAGGGAGGTTACCCAATTTTGTACCTTATATGAGGCTCGTTTCTCTAGCTTTACGGTTTCCCTTTTTATGTGAGACTTTAACTTGCACCCCTGTTTCAACTGTTTATTTTATGGAGACTCCTTTTTTGATGATATCCCGTTAAAAGGGCATCAGGGCCATCTGAAGCATACACCTGTGGGAGAGGCACTCAATAACTTGCTTTTAGATTACTCTTTGGTGAACCTTTTTAATCTCTGGTATAACTGCTTTTTCTCGCTGGTCCAAACGTGGGACCGGCACCTGCTCTTCTATAATTGAGTGCCTTTTTATCTCTAGTTGTTTATTCAGCTCATTACTTGACTTCAAAGTCGTTTGGCATAATTTAGGTGACCAGAGCCCTCTATTGGTTAGATTTAGTTGACCTTCCGCCAAGGTGGGGCTTGTTGCTCCTTTTCAGGAACCGGTTCATATGGTAGCGCTGGGTCCTAGTTGTTCTCTGACTGTGGTCAGGGCTTTAGCATTTGCCTGGATCAGAGGGCCTTACCTGTTCATATTTCGAAAACTTGCAACAGCATTGCTTGTCATATTAAAAGTGCACTTACAGCCCCCACAAGAGCCCACCTAGTGCCATCAACCAAATGGTTTGATGGGGCTTTTTCAAAGGCTCACAGTCTCCTTATGACTGCCATGCTTAGACAACCATAGGGTGTGGAGAAAGTTAAGAGGGCCAGGGCTGCATATCGCGCTTCTGGTTGTGAGAGAAAGAACTCTTTGAAGAGGGAGCTTTGAGACAAGTTACTGGAGGCTTGTGCCCTGTGTAAAAGCATAGAGTTCTGGAGGGTAGTTAATCATCCTATCCTCTCTGCCGGCCCTGTGAGTGTGAAGGCTTTGACCATCCCTCTCCCCCAACCATCCCTCGCAAACATTGTCAGAACATTTTGTGGCAAACTATTAGCTAGAACCTGGTCACCTGGATGTTCCAGTGGTGTGGGAGAATGTCAAGAAGGCCATCTTGTCCCTACCAGAGGGCAAGACCCCAGGGTGTGACAGCATCCCAGGTGAGTTATTTAAGACACAGGTGTACCTCTGGGCCCCCTTGCTGGCTCAGCATTTTAATGCAGCTTTAGGAGGGAGGATTCCTGCTAGCTGGAAACTTTCCATATTAGTTTCGATTTTTTAAAAGGGGTAACCGGGCTGACCATCTGATATTGTTCCATTTCAGTGGTGGATATTGAGGTCAAGGTGTTAGGCAGAGTCATGTTGGAACGCCTATCCACTTGCGCAGCAGACAAGAACTTATGTAACCTTTCATCATCCTGTGTAGAGAGCTACCTCGCTTTGAGCTATGTAATATATTTTGAGTCAAGAGTTCTTTCAGATATTGGCATTCAGATGCCCGACCTCTACCCAACCTGCAACCTCCTTCGGATTAGACCCTCTTGAAAAAAAGACCTTTAACCTCTACACAGGATTAGAGGAGTGCACTGCTTGTAAACCATTGCACTAGTACCCACTCATAGCCAAATGAAGCAAGTCTGTCTCATTGGCCTAAAGTTTGTAAAACTTGTCCCTGCCTAATCCGTACCCCAGAGCCTTGTTCTCAAAACTGATCCCCACCAAGACTGCATTTTGACTAGTCAGTGGAGACGCCTTGAAACCCCAGGAGTACTCACGACTCTCTGTAGTGAACCTGAAAGTCTTTGCCATCTCACAGGCTACGAATAAAGGAATCCCAAAGCGCTGGATTCCTGCAACGTCACACCATTCACCAGCTCTGCAGCTTCTGAGCAGAGGCTGAGGGTCCCTGCTGGTGGAGGGGGAGACGAATCTGCCCACTGGACTTCAGTCTTACCCTGGATCACCTAAAAACGTCCCTGCATCGGTGTACTTGATTGAAGGGATAGACTTGGTTGTTATATTAAGGCCACAATAGACATCTACCTTATGGTGCCACTAGAAAAGGCAACAAGAGGGGCACCACAGTGCAGTAAAATATTTCCTAAATACCTGTGTTGCTAAGAGAGTGGGAATGCCTAATTAGCAAATGCCATTTTGCCTGGGGAGCTACAGATTCACAGCACTGGTGCTGAGCTATAGTCAAGTCACATGGATCCAAGGCCTACTAGAGTCTTTCAAATCTAAAAATGTAACAAACCCTTCTGAAGACTAGAATTTCATACTCTTTAAGGTCTTGGTTTGCTCATTCAAGTGCAGTTTAGAAACTGTTGACACCTTCACCATCCTATCAGTAGCCCTCTTGTCCTGGCTTTAGAATGTGTGTAATCTTTGGCTCAGGTGCCATGTTGCATGTGCACATGGAGGTCAGGGTTTCAGCAGTAATTCAGGCCACTGGCTTTCACCTTATCGTGCCCTGACATGCTGCCAGTGATTTCCACTATGCTATGAGCCCAGGGAATTGGGTAGTGAATCTGAAGACCTAAGGAAACATATCAAGCTTCAGCTGATATCTTCTGGTAGCCTGATTTCTGAAAGACCATTTATTGATGTTATTTAGGGTGAGTAGTGTGGGTAAAAGCTTCTGAGGGATCCCTATATGGCTGCACATCATCTGCAACTCTTATCAGAGTATTAGCACCAAAGCTTTCACTTTAAACTTATTACTAATTGTATTCTCCTAATTGAAAACCCATCCCATTTTATATCTGACCTGACTGTGCACCTCTCTGCAAGACCTACTTTTACCAATTCATAAAAATATATCTAGGGTGGGCTTTGGCTTCCCCAATTGGAGCATTTTCCTCTCACCTCACACTATTGGCTGGTATATCATTCTACTTTCCAGGAGGTGCTTCCATTGGATTTCATGAGGTACTATTTTATATCTTAAAAGTAAGTTCTTTGATCGCACAGCATGTGACATTCGATTCTTTATCTCCTATGTGTATCTCATAGAGAAAACAATTTTTAGGTGTGAATTGATAGTGCAGCTGGCACCTCCCTATGATCTTAACCTAAAGAGAGTTATAAGAAGCACTACTGAGAGAGGGGCTTTGGCACTACCCAGTGCTGATTTAATTGAGTTTGATTGATTAGGCAGGTGTAGTATGCTTCAGTTGCAGTTTTGCCATGTGGGAAAGATCATGCTCAATCCAGCAAGACTAAGTTGGCTATGGTGATCAAGGTTATGGGCCTGATCTGCAGTAGTCCTGATTTATTTATTTATATAAACACATATCAAAGGGTGTAGGAAGGTAGCCTCTTTCTAGCCTTGTTACCCCCACGTTTGGCCTGTTTGTGAGCATATGTCAGGGTGTTTTTACTGTCTCACTGGGATCCTGCTAGCCAGGACCCCAGTGCTCATACGTTTGTGGCCTGTATGTGTTCCCTGTGTGGTACCTAACTGTATCACTGAGGCTCTGCTAACCAGAACCTCAGTGTTTATGCTCTCTCTCTCTTTGCTTTAAAGTTGTCACGACTAGTGACTAATTTTACCAATTCTCATTGGCACACTGGAACACCCTTATAATTCCCTTGTATATGGTGCCTAGGTACCCAGGGTATTGGGGTTCCAGGAGATCCCTATGGGCTGTAGCATTTCTTTTGCCACCCATAGGGAGCTCAGACAATTCTTATACAGGACTGCCACTGCAGCCTGAGTGAAATAACATCCACGTTATGTCAGAGCCATTTTTCACTGCACATACGTAACTTATAAGTCACCTATATGTCTAACCCTCACTTGGTGAAGGTTAGGTGCCAAGTTACTTAGTGTGTGGGCACCCTGGCACTAGCCAGGGTGCCCCCATATTGTCCAGGGCAAATTCCCCGGACTTTGTGAGTGCGGGGACACCATTACACGCGTGCACTAAATATAGGTCACTACCTAAATGTAGCGTCACAATTGTAACTCCGAACATGGCCATGTAACATGTCTAGGATCATGGAATTGTCACCCCAATACCATTCTGGTATTGGGGTGACAATTCCATGCATCCCCGGGTCTCTAGCACAGAACCCGGGTACTGCCAAACTGCCTTTCTGGGGTCTCCACTGCAGCTGCTGCTGCTGCCGCCAACCCCTCGGACAGGTTTCTGCCCCCCTGAGGCCTGGGCAGCCCAGTCCCAGGAAGGCAGAACAAAGGATTTCCTCTGAGAGAGAGTGTTACACCCTCTCCCTTTGGAAACAGGTGTGAAGGGCTGGGGAGGAGAGTAGCCTCCCCCAGCCTCTGGAAATGCTTTGATGGGCACAGATGGTGCCCATCTCTGCATAAGCCAGTCTACACCGGTTCAGGGATCCCCCAGCCCTGCTCTGGCGCGAAACTGGACAAAGGAAAGGGGAGTGACCACTCCCCTGACCTGCACCTCCCAGGGGAGGTGCCCAGAGCTTCTCCAGTGTGTCCCAGACCTGTGCCATCTTGGATTCAGAGGTGTTGGGGCACAATGGAATGCTCTGAGTGGCCAGTGCCAGCAGGTGACGCCAGAGACCCCTCCTGATAGGTGCTTACCTCTTTCAGTAGCCAAGCCTCCTTTCTTGGTAGCCAAACCTCCTTTTCTGGCTATTTAGGGTCTCTCCTCTGGGCTATTCCTCAGATAACGAATGCAAGAGCTCACCAGAGTTCCTCTGTACTTCCCTCTTCGACTTCTGCCAAGGATCGACCGCTGACTGCTCCAGGACACCTGCAAAACTGCAACAAAGTAGCAAGACTACCACCAGCAACATTGTAGCGCCTCTTCCTGCCGGCTTTCTCGACTGTTTCCAGGTGGTACATGCACTGAGGGCAGTCTGCCCTCACCCTGCACTGGAAGCCAAGAAGAAATCTCCCGTGGGTCCCCTCTTATCCTGACGAGCATGGTCCCTGGAACACAGGAGCTGGATCCATGTGTCCCCCACAGTCCAGTGGCCCGCCTGTCAAAATTTGGTGGAGGTAAGTCCTTGCCTCCCCACGCCAGACAGCAAACATGTGTACTGCGTGATTTGCAACTGCTCTGGCTTCTTTGCACTTTTTCAGTTCTTCCTTTGTGCACAGCCTAGCCTGGGTCCCCAGGACTCCGTTCTGCATTGCCCAACTCGCTGAGTTGGACTCCGACATCGTGGGACCCTCCTTTGTGACTCTGAGCCGACCGCTGTCCTCAGATCTTCTAAGTGCCTGTTCCAGTACTTCTGCGGGTGCTCTCTGAGTTGCTGAGCGCCCCCTCTGTCTCCTCATCCAAGGGGCAACATCCTGGTCCTTCCTGGGCCCCAGCAGCACCCAAAATCCTCAACCACGACTCTTGCAGCTAGCAAGGCTTGTTTGTGGTATTTCTGCCTGGAAACACTTCTGCAACCTCCAGCACTCCGTGGGACATCGTCCTTCCAAAGAAGAAGTTACTAGCCCTTTTCGTTGTTGCAGAATCTTCGGCTTCTTCCACCTGGAGGCAGCCCTTTTGCACCTTCATCTGGGGTTTAGTGGGCTCCTGCCCTCCCTGGACACTTTCGTGACTCTTGGACTTGGTCCCCTTCCTTTACAGGTCCTCAGGTCCAGGAATCCGTCTCAGTGTTTTGCTGGTTCTTGCAGAATAACCTATCACGACTATTGTGTCTTTCTGGGGTAGTAGGGTAACTTTACTCCTACTTTTCAGGGTCTTGGGGTGGGGTATTTTGGACACCCATACTGTTTTCTTTCAGTCCCAGCGACCCTCTACAACCTCCCATAGACCTGGGATCCATTCGTGATTCGCATTCCACTTTTGGAGTATATGGTTTGTGTTGCCCCTAGGCCTATGTCTACCTATTGCACACTCTTGTGATTCTACATTGTTTGCACTACTTTTCTTTCTGTTACTTACCTGTTTTGGGTTTGTGTACATATAATTTGTGTATATTACTTACCTCCTAAGTGAGGGTATCCTCTGAGAAACACCTCTATTCTACTAATAAGGGATAACTGGACCTGGCACCAGGTGTAAGTACCACAAGGTACCCACTATAAGCCAGGCCAGCCTCCTACAAAGGCTTTTTGGGCTGGATTTGAATTTCAATAGTAGAGCCCCAAAACGGGCATTTTGTTACATGAATCTCGCAGTTTACTTTAGCAGACAATGTTTTTTTTGCATTGGTTCCCCCACCTCTGACAAACAGAGAAGGGGAAATATTTGCACCTTGGTCCCTTAGGAGGAGTAGTGTATTGGTTTACCAATTATTTTGTGTGTACTCTACTTTTATGAATATATTCTTGATGGTTGCCTTGTGAGATGTTTATGCTCAGTACTATAGTCCTGAGTTAATTATGGTAACCAACCATTAATAAAGGCTATAGGCTTGTTTAGTGCATTAGGAAACAATATGCTAGAGGCCCTATAAAGAGTTACATCTAAGACCCGAATCCTGGCTTGCTTTTTTGTTGAAGGTGAATGGTAAAAGCAATCCTCCTTTAAGCGTGGATTATTAGTGCACTGTGTTGAAGCCTATAGACTTGAAATTTACAGATTACCATAATAGGTCATTTGGTCTTGGTAACCTGGTCTAACAAACCCTGGGAGTAGAAGATATGCACTGCAATAACCCACGGTAGGCCCTTTTTGGAGGAATATCATATTGTTTTCCAGCTGTAATAGTACAGGTTTGTAATTCTATCTGTGTGCCTGAACTTTGCCATGCAGTAAACATTATCAACAATGGATGCTGTACAGCATGGCTAAAACTATTTGCAAAGGCAAGTTTTCCCAAGACAAGACCTATTGGCTTTGCCAATGTTTGTTTAGATTTACATTTTTTTCCTTTTATAGGTCCTCTTTCATTTCTTTCCTTTCCCTATCTATTATCGTGTTTATTGTGGTGGCCTGCGGCTCTCCAGAAAGTGCTGCTGGGAAGGTCACTTAATGCTTTTTAGGTCTAGCGCACAAGCGCTTTGATCTGTTGTATTGTGGACCTCTAACCACGCCCACCTCACGCCCATCAATTTCACTCATTCGTGGGCTTGCCTTTCAAAAATTACTTGATGTAATTGATCATTTTTTAAAAGTTTGTCCCACGTTGAGGGTGTTTTTGTCACACCTTGCAGACTGCCCCTGTTGCATGGATCATTTCACAATTGCCGACATACTTCAGTGTGGGAAAACTATTTCTTTAGTTTCTCCCCTTCGTGCGGCATGGCAGCCATGGCGCTCACAGCACGAACAGGCACAACAGCGCAAACCTCAAGGTGGTATTGGAGCGCTTGTCACATCGTTTACAGTTACCTAATCAAAGTAATTCCTTGTGGTTCTCCCCTTAGAACACTTGAAATTGATGAATGCTTTATGTAAAACAGAAATCCTCAAAACGAAAGCAGCTCTCCCAGCACAGCGCGGAGAGCCAATACTCCAGTATTCGTTGCACTCAGGAAAACTTGACCCATAATGCTTTGCAGGGCATTAATTTTACAAAACATGTTTGCTCATAACTGAGCCTGTGGTGGTCCTTAGACAATGGGACCACCACCAAAACGTTCACAACAACGTGCTCTTTTTGTCTACATCATCTTTGGGTCCACACACTAGGTTAGTGGGGACCCCAACATAACCACCCTACCACCATTCAGTGTCTGTTTAAGCTTTCTCATGGCTGGAACCTTTGTTTTTCAGCTGGGAATAGTTTTTTAAAGGGCTTTCTTTGTAATATTATTGCTATAGGCCTGCTACCCCTGCATATATATATTGCACTGTGCTCTCTAGGGGCTAAATATATGGTTATACTGCATTATTTATTGGCATTGTCTTTGTGTGGGTATTCCCTCTAGGGGATAACAATATAGTTACATGACCAAGTTTATTACAAATGTTATTTTCATTGTGGTGTTCTCTAGGGGCTGTTCTAAGGATTATAGTCATATCAACATATACTAAAATATTCATGGCATGAAACTTGCCCCATAATGTTTTGCAGGGCATTACTTTTCCAAACATTTTAGTGCATAACTAAATGGTGGTCCTAGGACAGTGGGACCACCTTCAAAACATTGACCACAATGTGCTCTTTGTGTCTACATCAAATCTAGGTCCCCACACTAGGTTAGTGGGGTCCCCAAAATAATAACCCCTTCCACCATTGAGTGTATTTTAAGCTTTCTAATTGCTACAACTTTTGTTTTACAGCTGGGAAAGGTTTTGTTTCAACCCCTCAGGTGCCCAGGACATAACAGTTACGTCCTCTGCAGCACCGATTGGGTGCAGAGGACGTAACCATTACGCTCTGCAATGGGCCCTCAATCCCCTTACATCACCGCCCCCTCACCCCCGTGGCATTTGATGACGTCAGCTGACCTCATCAGAGGCTGCAAAAGCATTTCTCATCCGATCACATTGAGGGGACGAAAGAGGCATCAAAGGAAAGGAAAAGTTTTTCCTTTCCTTTGATGTCTCTCTCAGCATTTCTGCTGCCTGATCGTGATGCGATTGGGCAGCAGAAATGCCCACTAGACACCAGGGATTTAAAAAAATATATATATTTACACTTAAGGGGAGAGGCCCCATGGGGGCACTTTACTGTTGGCCATATCTGACCCCCCTCCCTTGGGAGCATATCAGCCTATTTTTGGAATGCACATCTGTCCCCAAGGGGGCAGAAAGCCCACCTGAGACCAAGGAAGATTCCCCACCTCCCCCCCTCCCCCCCAATAAATGGGGCCACAGTTGTTCTGCCCACCGCTGGGCAGATGGGACAATTACACCTGATCCCCTGACATGTTTTTGGCTCTTCCCTGTCACAGGCACTTGGCCGACCTACACAAGTGAGGTATCATTTTTACCAGGAGACTGAGCGTTGGGTGGTATGAAATTTGTCCCGGTGTGTGGTCCCAAGCAGAAATGTGGGAAAATTTTGATTTTTTAGCTAAATTTGAGGATTGCTGAGGATTCTGGGTATGAAAATACTGGGGGATCGACGCAAGTCACACCTGCCTGGACTCCCTTGGGTGTCTAGTTTTCATAAATGTTTGGGTTTGGTAGGTTTCCCTATATGGCTTCTGACTCCAGGGCCAAAAATGCAGATGGCCCCCTCCCCCGCAAAAACAGCTTGTTTTATAGTTGATCATTTGAATGTGTCCATATAGTGTTTTGGGGCATTTCCTTTCGTGGGCACTAGGCCTACCCACACAAGTGAGGTACCATTTTTATCGGGAGGCTGGGGGAACGCTGGCTGGAAGGAAAGTTGTGCCTCCTCTCAGATTCCAGAACTTTCTGTCACCGAAATGTGAGGAAAAATGTGTTTTGTGGGCCACCTTTTGAGGTTTGCAAAGGATTCTGTGTAACCAAACCCGGTGGGAGCCCCACAGGTCACCCCATCTTGGATTCCCCTAGGTGTCTAGTTTTAAAAAATAAACAGTTTTGGTAGGTGTCCTTAGGTGCCGGCTAAGCTAGAGGTCAAAATCCACAGCTAGGCACTTTGCAAACAACAGCTCTACTTTCTTTGGGAAAATGTGATGTGTCCATGTTGTGTTTTGGGGCATTTCCTTTTGCGGGCACTAGGCCTACCCACAGAAGTGAGGTACCATTTTTATCGGGTAACCTTGGGGAATGCTGGGTGGGGGTGGAAGGAAATTTGTGGCTCCTCTCAGATTCTAGAACTTTCTGTAACCGAAATGTGAGGAAAGTGTTTTTTTTTGCCAAGTTTTGAGGTTTGCAAAGGATTCTGGGCAACAGAACCTGGTGAGAGCCCCACAAGTCGCCCCATCTTTGATTCCACTAGGTGTCTAGTTTTCTAAAAATGCACAGTTTTGGTAGGTTTCCCTAGGTGCCGGCGGAGCTGGAGGCCAAAATCCACAGCTAGGCACTTTGCAAAAAACACATCTGATTTCAATGTAAAAATATGATGTGTCCATGTTGCGTTTCCTGTCGCAGGCATTAGGCCTACCCATGCAAGTGAGGTGCCATTTTTATCGGAAGACTTGGGGGAACACAGAATAGACAAACAATTGTTATTGCCCCTTTTCTTTCTCTACATTATTGCCTTCCAAATGTAAGAAATTGAGTAAAAAAATAAGTCTATATAAGAAATGCACTGTAACTCACAGGCTAGTATGGGGACCCCGGAATTCAGAGATGTGTGAATAACAACTGCTTTTCAACACCTTATCTTCTGCCTATTTTGGAAATACAAAGGTTTCCTTGATACCTATTTTTCAGTCTTTATATTTCAGCAAATTAATTGCTGTGTACCCGGTATGGAATGAAAACGAATTGTATGGTGCAGCTCATTTATTGGCTCTGGGTACGTAGGGTTCGTGATGAACCTACAAGCCCCATATATCCCCACAACCAGAAGACTCCAGCAGACGTAACGGTATATTGCTTTAAAAAATCTGACATCGCAGGAAAAAGTTACACAGTAAAACGTGGAGAGAAATTGTTGCTTTTTTTCACCTCAATTTCAATTTTTTTATTTATTTTAGCTGTTAATTTCTGTAGGAAAACCTTGTAGAATCTACAGAAATTATCCCTTGGTAAAATCGGAATCTTGTCTGCTTTTCAGAAATGTTTAGCTTTCCGGGATCTAGCATTGGTTTGACACCCATTTCTGTCACTAACTGGAAGTTAGTAAAAATGGGGTATGTCCCAGTAAAATGCCACAAAATTGTGTAGAGAAATTTGGTTTACTGATTTAAGTCTGCTTGTTCCTGGAAGCTTGGAAGATGGTGATTTTAGCACTGCAAACCCTTTGTTGATCCCATTTGTAGGGAGGGGGGGGAAACAAGCCTGCTTCTGCAGCCCTTTTTTCCCATTTTTTTTTAAATGAATTGTTTGCTGTATTTTGGCTAATTTCGTGTTCTCCTCCAGGGGAACCCACAAACTCTGGGTACCTCTAGAATCCCTAGGATGCTGGAAAAAAAGGACGAAAATTTGGCATGGGTAGCTTATGTGGACAAAAAGGTATGAGGGCCTAAGTGTGAACTGCCCCGAATAGCCATAAAAGGGCCTGGCACCTCAGGGGGAAAACGCCTGGCAGCGAAGGGGTTAAAGGCCTTGTATGTAATATCATTGCAGTAGGCCTGCTAGCCCTAAATCACCCTCCTGTTTTCTTTCACTGAGTTATCCCACTAGGGGCTAACAATATGGTTACATGACCATGTTTCCTGCAAATGATATTTTTGTTATGGTGCCCTATAGGGGCTGTTGTGAGCATTAAAGTCTAATGCCAAAGGTGTATTTCTGATAAAGGTTTATATGATAATTGTATATGTTTTAATAATCTCTCCTTTTTACAGTTACAACCTTAATTCAGGGCAATTTAACATCCTTATTACATTATGACTGTTTGAACACTCTTTATATGTTTGCTTGACCCTTCTAGTTTATTTTTCCTCCATGGCTGTCTTTGTGTCTTTTTTGGAGAATTGTGTTAGCCAGCCAGCATCTCTGATGGTGGGGTGGTGAAAGTGGTATTCTATTGGAATTAGCATGACAGATTTGAATTAGGATACTAAAAGGCAACATTTTCATTTTTGGTTCAGCAAGAGGAAGAATGTAAATGGAAGTGCTTTAGTTATATGCAGGGACACTGGAATTATGAGGCAGCGTTGACCAATTTATGTGGCAAGAAAAGACCAGTTCTGAATTTACAATGCCAATAGCACTAACTCAAGCAAATGCGAGAACTTTTGCACTGCAAACGCTTGTTTTATCTCCGGTCATTCAGGGGTGATGATTCTATGTGATGTTTGGTCTCTTATGTTGTGTATGTTTATCCAGTTACTTTTTCTCTTGTTGAATTTTATTGTTTTTTTAATAATAGTTTTTTGTGGTTCCTTAGTGACCTTAATGCAGTTTAATATTTGTATTGTGCTGGTATGTGTTTTTACTATTTGTTATTATATGCGCTTTTATGATTTGCATGAAAAATAGAATAAAGTTCTAAATCCAGTTGAATCGCTCTATTTGGTGCTATTATAATGTTTCTGTCCATGTATTTATTGAACTTCCTTTTGAACCTCCTTTCTGGGATTACTTCTACTAGACTGTTCGGTTTTGCATTTTGTGTATCATTTTTCCTCTAACAACAAAAAGAAGTTTACAAAAAGAGAAATAGAAAAAACGGGTAGTGTACACAAACAAAGGTAAGTATAAATTGTTCAGTTCGTCATCTGCTGCTCCGCGTCGAAGAGTCTGCGGTTCTAGGCCTTGGACCAAGAAACCGTTTAGATAACAGAGGGCGCGTAGGAAAAGATAATAAATTAAATTAGAGCTATTATGAACTCTTCCGTAATGGACACCGTTTATGGAACATAAAGCAGTGGCGGCATGTTTCATCGCATCACAAATCACAACTTGGAGTGCATTAACGTTAAGTCAGTGTTTCGCTTCCTGCACTAAGCTATGCTTGCTGCTGGGGTTGTATTGCGTGCAGTAGCCAGATGAGCAAGCAATGTGAGTCCCATACTGGGTTATGTGTAAGTAGAAAATGGCAATAACAAATGCTGTCCGAATACGCGGGACTGATTTGCTGGCTTTTGTTGTTTTGTCTAGAGAGAGGTGCCAAACCGGTTACAAGTTTCGTGAAGAATCTTTCTGCCTTATCAGACTGGCATTCTGTCTACACTTCGGTGATTGCCTTTATTGTAAGTGAGTGATCAGTTCTTGCATTTCTTGTTTACATTTAATGATCGTTCCTTAATGTATATTTTATAATTGTGGGTTATTGTTTTGCAACTGAACTAAATCTTTGAAAGAATGTTAAAAGTAGCTTAATAAACTATTATGCATACACTTGTAGGTGTCACATTACTAAATTCTTTGTAGAGCATTAATATACTACTTCCACACCATTCTTATACACACAGTAGTTTAGCCAGGGTTCCCTATGCCTACTTTTATTGCAAGCAAGGAACGAGGACGTCTAGCATTGTGGTTGAATAATAAAAAAGCCATGTGCACAATCGGCTCCTCACACTCCTGGACCTTTGGGCCACTGCACCAGCTGCACAACGGATAACTTTACACCGTCTAAAATGTACATATAGAGAGTGAAAGAAACCCCAAATTTTCCTAACACTTTCGCACACATGGCAGGTTTCAGAAGTCCTCTTCCACTGTAATTCTCATGGACGATTTCCTATTTATTCAGCAAAAGGAAGCGATTGTATTGCATAAGAGCTCCAGCTTTGCTAGAGATCCCATGCAGTACACTAATTTTTCTCTCCCTCTGTTGGACTTGACCCTCTCTGCAGGATCACCCGAAACTTTTTGCCTTCACACCTCTCCTGTTTACTGAATTAGTTTTGTTGGCATTATGGCTGCGTGCACTTTACCACTGTTAACCGGTGCCAAAGTGCTTGTGCTCTCCCTCTCTCTAAAACATGGTAAAAATGACCTACACCTGATTGACAACATTTCTGTTACTTATAAGCCCCTATATCATAGTACAACATGTGCCCATGGCCTGTAAATTAAATGCCACTAGTGGGCCTACAGCAAGCACTTAGGCCTGACATTGTAGTATGCGAACACAAGAGTGATGGTTGAAATGCTTGAATTAATCTCAGCCAGGGTAATTCCTTGGGGTGCGCCCCAATTCACCATTCTTTTCTACACCATGTCACCTCAGTTTGGACCCAGCTATATCCAAATCAGTCTTGACCCTGCCCAAGCAACCCAGGACTAGTTTTGCCCTTGTAATGGGCTCATCACCCAGGTATAGTTTGGTTCCAGTGACATAGTGTGCATGGGACCCATGTTTGGGCATACCTGTTCCACTTAGGGCGACTAAAGTATACAAAAAGTGATGGCTATACCTGGCTGGGGAGCCCTAACTAGGGTAAAACTGGTACTTGGTTGCTTGTGTTCCAGTTCAGAGGGGACCTGGCCTGGCAGTTCGGGCTGGACTGTTCACATGATAAACCAGTTTAAGACGGATTTGCATATGGCTGGGTCCAAACTGAGGTGGCATTGTGGGCAAAAAGAACGATGGATTGAGATGCAGTTCTGAACAATCACCAGTTGCTGAGATTAATTGAAGCAGTCCATCCTTCATGTTGTTGATTTTGTCTGACGCCCACACACAAAGACGCCCACACACAAAGACGCCCACACACAAAGACGCCCACACACAAACACACAAGCACACAAACACACAAACACACAAGCACACACAGGCACAAATAAAAGTTCTGGTTTTCGGCGTCCTGCATTCTGCTGTTCTTGCTGGTGGCCTATTTCTCTTGCCACTTGACCAAATCCAATGCCATTGGTTTACAAAGAGTAATTTTTTTAACCCAACATTTATGGATCATATTTCTAAGCTACATGCTTCTACATGCTTATACTCATTAATTCAAATGACACATTTTCTCCTGCTTTTCTCTAAAAAGATTCTAGTCCAGTCCTCAATTCTCAGTAGACTGGGATATCACAATTCGTTTTATGCTGGTTTACCTTCCTCTTTTATCCATAAACTGGAACGTATTAAAAAAATTGCAGCTGCTCCTCTTATCTCATGCACTAGCAAATTCTCCAGTGTGCCTTTTATCTTCGGTTATTTTTTCACTGACTCCTATGTGCTATTTTTAAGGCCCAGTGTTTTTTAATAAGGCTTTCTCCTGCTCCCATCCTAAAAATGATATGTCCAGGCTTTTTTCCCCTCAATGAGCAAAGCTTGTTCCCTATGCTTCTCAAACTCTTTCCAATTAACTGCCCTTCTCTTAAAAATATCTTGCATGAGTGGCAGTGTTCTTTCTAAAGATACAACTAAACTTTCAAAAGTCTCCCAGTCTGCTCAAGTTTCATAGGCTGCTCAAAACTCTTTACTTGCTCTTTGATTCCTACCCTCCCTTCTCCTTCTCTTGACTAGCCCCTGGACATCTTCAGGGCATTTTCACACTTAATAAATTCCCTTCCTACCTACCGACCATGTAGTCCTAATTCACCCTGAGACAAATGAATAAAGGCAAATCTGGCACACTGCCTGAAGAATATGCAATGGACCCTGAACTTTCAGAATAATCTGAGTGTCATTGACCTAAGCATAAAAAGTAAAGCCAAAGGAGTCAATGAGATGAGTCAGAGGAGTCTCATAAAGATAAAAAAAGGTTAGAACTGTAAGAAGACTGTGGAAGTGTAATCATATGCAGGGAAACTTTGGTTGATATAAATTTCTTTATTTCATGTTCAAATACATTAACCCCATCCAGGCCAGAATATTCATTGCCTTCTTCCACCAGAGTCAGCTACCAACTGACTTTCTACAGATTACAGTGACGATTGATTCAGTATTCCATGAATACATCATCACATAGTACTACCATAGAAACATCTAGTTACCACAACACCTCCCTCACCCTATACCCGCAGCAATAAACTTCCAAAATAAAATATACTACTATAAAAGTTAAACTAATGTAAAAGCTTATTACTCAGTCTTGCACACATATTGGTTTTCTCACATTTTTCTTTGGTCTCGCCTTGACATTACTATCAAATTAACCACCGGTAAGCCACCACTACTTGGTTCACAGAAAACACATTTTGCTACTCTAATGAGGTTCCATATTTTATGGTCACTTGTTTTCATTACATTTTTGAATAATTTTATAACTCTAAATGGTCCTCTGATCTTTGATGAATTCTTCTCTTTCCTTGGAGACATAGGCCCTCATTACAACCCTGGTGGTCGGTGTAAAAGCGTCGGTAATACTGCCAACAGGCAGGTGGAAAAAAAATGGAATTACGACCATGGCGGTTACCGCCATGCAAAACCGCCACTTTTACACTGCGACCGCCATGGTGGTAACGACCGCTGGGCTGGAGACTTCGGTCTCCAGTCCGGCAGCCATCACTAGACTGCCGGCGGTATCAGGACCCCACATACCGCCATGGATTTTGTGGGGTTTTGTACCGCCACGAAATCCATGGCAGTAGGTACTATCAGTGCCAGGGAATTCGTTCCCTGGCACTAATTGGGGTCTCCCCCTCCCCCCGAGTCCTCCCCGAACACCCACAACCCCCCCTACCACCCTGTAAGGTGGTACGACCCCCTCCCCACCCCCCACAGAAACACCCACACACACACCCCCTACACGCACGCTCACAACACTCATACACATATGCGCACACACATACATGCACACAGACATATAAGTCACAATTCCCATACACACAGTACACCCCTCACATGCATACACGCACTCACACGCGCACCCCCATGCACGCACACAACATCCACTCACCCCCCCTCCCCTAACGGACGATCACCTTACCTGTTCCGGTGATCCTCCGGGAGGGAACGGGATCCATGGGGGCTGCTCCCCCGCCAGCACCCCATCAGCAGAACACCACCAAGCCGAATACTGGGGTGTAATTTGGTGGGCGGTGTTCTGATGACGTGGAGGTGGAGCAGTCTCCACTTCACCGCCGACTGCCAGTATGTCTGCTGGTGGCTCTCCATCTGAAAAAGGGCGGAGGGCTGCCAGCAGTCATGATACGGTTGGCAGAAGACTGCCACCACTGGCAGTCATTGGCCCGGAATAACCTCGGCGGTCTTCAAAAAAGACCGCCAATGTTGAAATGAGGGCCTTAATTTTTACCCAAACTCTCATCTTCACAGATGTTTCTTTAACAGTCTTGCGTAGGTCATAATGTAGTTCTCTTTTCTCTTTCATTACTCTCTTTCTCTCTCGCCCTCTATATTATCCACCTGATCATCCATTCCTTTTCTCTTCTCCTGGACCCATTCAGGAACAACTTAATTGCAAGGTAATCTACCTCTGGATAACTGAAATGGTTACTCCTGTGGTAGCATGTAGTGTCATACAATACCACATACTTTTCTTATAGGTGGAGCAGTCTCCACTTCGCCGCCGACTGCCAGTATGGCTGCTGTTGGCTCTCCATCTGAAAAAGGGCGGAGGGCTGCCAGCAGTCATGATACGGTTGGCGGAAGACTGCCACCACTGGCGGTCATTGGCCCGGAGTAACCTCAGCAGTCTTTAAAAAAGACCGCCGAGGTTGAAATGAGGGCCTTAATTTTTACCCAAACTCTCAACTTCACAGATGTTTCTTTAACAGTCTTGTGTAGGACATAATGTAGTTCTCTTTTCTCTTTCATTACTCTTTCTCTTTCTCTCTTGCTCTCTATATTATCCACCTGATCATCCATTCCTTTTCTCTTCTCCTGGACCCATTCAGGAACAACTTAATTGCAAGGTAATCTACCTCTGGATAACTGAAATGGAGTTACTCCTGTGGTAGCATGTGGTGTCATACAATACTCACATACTTTTCTTATACTCTCACTCTCCCAACATATTCCAAGTACAGACGCTAGTTGCAAACTTTCTTTTAGTACCTTGATAAAATATTCCACAACACCTTTGGAAGCAGGATGGTATAGTGCTGTTTTTTTTGTGTATTACCACTCAAGAAAAGTTCCACTGACTCAGAGGTGAATTGAACCCCATTGTCCGTGAGTATAGAAGATGGGGAAACTTCCCCCCTCAAAAAGCTCTTCTAGAAAATAGATTACATCTTTTGGCTCAACAGAGTTCACTGTTTTAATTTCCGGTTACCTGGAATACATATCAATACAAACAATGACTTACCGATCAACTGATTTCAATCTTACCGGACCAAGTATATCCAAAGCTATGTCTACCTAAGGCCCTGCAGCTTCTTCTCTTATGACCCTTGGTTGTGTCCTGTACTTGAAATTTTTGTCAATTCGGATACACCCATGACAATTTCTCACCTCTCTGTCTACCATGACATCCTTATTTGGCCTTCAGTACGAAGTCCTATGCCTCTCTTTCTCTCTTTTGTTTGAGAAATGCCCATGTGACTGACATGAGCATGATCCACCTATTAGTTTTCTTAAACTGTGAGGCGGAGTTAATTTGCTGCCACTCATCAACAACCCTTCCACAACAGCCAATTCTTTTCTCACCTGCCAGAAACAACCTAACAAATCCTCATCACACTGTTGTTTGGTACACCATCCCTTGCGAATCATTTCCATAACTTTCTGTAAAATCTCATCTTTTAATATTTCACCTTTACATTCAGACTCTTAAAAGACTGCATTTGTGACAACACATACATTCACTTCCTCTTCAAAGTCTTCACCAGCAGAATAATCTCTATCTCCTTTGTCCCAAACATCCATTCCTTCATAATTCTGTGCCCCACAGAGCCTCGAGACAATCCACCTGTACATTCAATACCCCAGGTATATACAACACCTCAAACTCAAACTCTTACAAAGCTACGGCACATTTCCAAATCCTGTGCAACACCATGTTAATACCCTGTTTCATAAATACCTCTCTGAGAGGCTTATAATCAGCTATCATTTCAAATTTGCGTCCCCACAGAAATTTCCTAAAGTTTGCTCACTGACCATTATACTCCCAAGGCCTCCTTTTCCACCACTGAGTAATTATGTTGAGCTGCTCTCAGACCTCTTGATAAGAAAAGTGTGGTCCTAGTTTCCTCATTCGATTTTTTTTGTTTTTTTTGTTTTTTGTTGTTTTTTTTTGTTTTTTTTTTCATCAAAACAGCCCCTAAGCTATTAGAACTTGCATCTGTCATTATTATGATCTTATCATTGGTATCAAAACTTCCTAAATCTGATGCATTCTCTAGACTTTTCTTGATGTCTTGAAATTCATTCTCACATAGTTCACACCAGCAAAATTCTTTTCCTTTACTTAACAACCCTCCTCAAATATTCTGTCCTTTCTGCATACTTGAGTACAAACCTGTTGTAAAACTCTGCCATTCCCAAGAATTTCACTACCTCATCCATGCTTTGTGGTGCTGGCAAATTCTTGATAGTATCAACTAAACTAGTTTTAGGAGGAAAACACCTTTCTTGTAGTTCATGACCTAAATACTCGACTTTAGACTCACTAATTGTACACTTTTCAAATTTCAATGTTAAACCACTCTTCTGCAATCTGCTGAAAACTTTCTCCAATCTTTCGTCTTGTTCCCACAAGTCACACCCAAACATGAGGAGATCATCTTGATGTATCTTTACTCCTCTTATTCCACACAACATTTTCACCATTGCTCTTTGAAATACTGAGGCTGCTGATAGCAAGCCAAATGGCATTCTGAGAAATTTTAATGTACCAAACTGCGTGACAAATTTGGTAAGATCTTGAGATGCAGGATGTAACTTTATCTGATGGTATGTTGACCTTAGATCAAGTGTTAAGAACTATTTGGCACACCGTTCATTGAGCACAGCATCTCCCCAATATTGGGAAGAGGATAATGAGCAACGATAACCGAATTGTTTAATTCTCCTCAGTCAACACATAATCTAGCCTCCTCACTGGCTTTTAGCGCCATTACTATAGGTGCAACCCATTCCAAAGCCTCAACATTTTGGATAATGCCATCCTTGATCAACTTTTCAATTTCCTCCCTCAACTTCTCTTTTACTGCTAACGAAACTCCTCTCAATTTTGCAACCTTAGCATTAGATTTAAGCTTGATTTCAAGCATGTACTTTTTAAGACTTTCCAAACAATTCTGGGAATTTATTTGCCCACACACTCCTATCTTTTGACAGTCTTAACATTGGGAATCTCTCTGAGACTGGAGGACTTTCATTTGGATCTTAATACACATATATATCATGTTGGTGAAACCAACTTCTCAATGAGTCTCCTTTAACAGAAATCTATATTTTTGCTGGTACTAACCTTTCTTAAAATTCAATGGCGCCCCAGAAATAACCAAACAATTTAATAGGTTCCCCTCCGTATCCTTTAGGTTTAATGTCCAGTTTTATCAACTTGACTTTACCTTTCAAACATTGGTCATAAAATGTTTTAGGTATCAATGTTATTTTAGCACCTGAGTCAAGCAAAATCTAACCTCCTGACAGTTAACCAAAATCTTTTCCTTTGGACCATTTGGGGACCCATGTTTTGTTTCCAAAATTTGTATTTCACTCACTGAATCCATATTCACCTGCACCTTCTTCTTATTCAACCTCTCTTACATTCTTCAGACCCTGTTTTGACCTAAAACATTTGGCGAAGTGATCGCTTTCCACAGGTTTTGCACATTATTTTCCAAGCTGGGCAATCTTAATTGTTGGCCATGTGTCCAACATTCCCACACCTGAAACATTTTCCTGTAAAAGTTTTCTCTGGCTTCATGCTACCTAGATTTTTCTTTATTTACCCTCCATTGTACTGCTTTGTACTCTTCTTATCCCTATATTTTTTTCCTTTATTACACTTGTCTTTTTCTGCGATGGCACTACGAAGAACTTCTATACACTTTTTTGGGTGTTCATTCGTTTTCCCAATAACCAACACATCAGACAAAAAAGTGTTGTCTTTCTGCCACATATTTTCTTTTGCTTTCTCTAGTGACTATCCTAACATAAACTGATCCCTTAATTGTTCTTCATCTGAGTTACCAAACGCACACGTTGAAGCCAATTTTTGCAACTCATTTATGTACTGTTCTACTGAGTCACCCTGGTGTTGCATTCTTTCCAAACTGATAGCATTCAAGAACTGTGCTCACCTTAGCAGGTAGTGTAAATCTAATTTTTTAACGCAAATTTCATATTCATTAAGGCCCGCTGCATCATCATCTGATAAATCAGGAAGATTTTCGAATACTTCCTGTCCTTCTATACCCAAACAATGCATCAATAAAGACATTTTTCTTTCTGCACTAAGTAATGTCCCACATACTTTGGCATAGTTGCTGGACACCTTTTTCCATTTCTACCAATGTACAGGCAGATCACCTGGTGAAACTAAAAAGAATGTGGCCACAGGAACATTCTGCATCATTCACTATATGTTTTTTTTCAGATATAACAATTGAAGTGCACAGGCTTTTGTATTATGTGAAATGATATGGATCTAAAACTTCCTGCCATCACGCAGTACCATTTTATAGCCAAAAGATGTGCATATAACTGAAAGAACACAGCACTTCAAACATATTCTAGATGCAGTATTAAATTGCCAGTGTCTTCACAGTACAGTTTTATCTTCCAAACAAGTTTTGCCTAAATTTTGTCTCAGCGGTCTGCATATCACCATGTGGATACTCTTGCCGGTCTACTTATCGCTGCACCACACGCTTGTTTCATTTGATTATTTTCCTGTTATAGATTAATGATGAGGAAATGTAGATGTACCGGTGTGCTTATCACCGTTTGGATACACTTTACTCTGAATTACTAATTCTTTAAATTTATCCTGGAAATTTAGTCTCAGTGGTGTACATATCACCGTGTGGATATGCTTACCGGTATGCATATCACCAAATAAAATGCACATTAAAGCCTTCTTATTTTTCCTTTTTTATTTTTAACCTTCTGATAGACAGTACTCGCCAAAAGGGTGAAATTGTCGTTGACAGCATGGTTGCTTGGCAACACTGCATGTCAAGAGAATTGAGAGCATTGTTGCTTGGTAAGGCCAGACACTGTCGCGAGTACATCGCTTACGTGTCAACAAAGAAAAGAGCATTGCTACTTGGCCTCGTTGCTTGGTAATGGAGACACCGCCTCGAGCTGTAGAGCGTGAGGGCGTCGCCTACGTTCTTTGCTCAAAGCGCAATCTGCACAGTGTGCGCCAGGTAGCAATGTTCACCACTGATCTTTAAAAACTAAATTAAGGTATCTTTACCCTTCTTCCAATTATGTTTTCTTTGAGGAACTTCACTGCTTTTAACCCCTTATAACATTTTGTCCACATAGGCTACCCATGCCAAATTTGCGTCCTTTTTTTCCAATATCCTAGGGATTCTAGAGGTACCCAGAGTTCTTTGGTTCCCCTGGAGGAGACCAAGATATTATCCAAGATACAGCAAAAAGTTTGTTTTTTTGCAAAAAAAAATGAAAACAATGCTGCAGAAGAAAGCATGTGTTTTTTTCCCCTGAAAATGGCATCAACAAAGGGTTTACTATGCTACAATCACCATCTACCCAGCTTTCAGTAACAGACATACTTGAATCAGAAAACCGAATTTTTCAACAGAATTTTTGCATTTTACTGGGACATACCCTAATTTGTAAAGGTTTTTTGCTTTTAGCTTCTTTACAGTTAGCGACAGAAATGGGCGTGAAACCAATGCTATATGCCGGAAAGCTAAACATTTCTGAAAAGTAGACAAAATTTTAAATTCACCAAGATCCTACAAGGTTTTCCTACAGAAAATAACAGCTGAAATTTTAAAAAAATTAAATTGAGGTGAAAAAAACAACAATTTCTCTCCACGTTTTACTCTGTAACTTTTTCCTGCGATGTCAGATTTTCAAAAGCAATGTACTGTTACATCTGCTGGACTCTTCTGGTTGCTGGGATATATAGGGCTTGTAGGTTAATCAAGAACTCTAGGTACCCAGAGCAAATAAATGAGGTGCACCTGGCAATGGGTTTTCATTGTAAACTGGGTTAAAAAGCTATTTATTTAGTAAAATATAAAGAGTTAAAAAATAGGTATCAAAGATACCTTTGTATTTCAAAAATGGGCACAAGATAAGATGTTGAGAAGCAGTGATTATTTGCACATCTCTGAATTCGGGGGGTCCCCATACTAGCGTGTGAATTACAGGGCATTTCTCAAACAGATGTCTTTTTTACACACTGTTTTACATTTGGAATGAAAAAATGTAGAGAAAGAAAAGGGGGAATAACACTTGTTCATCTATTCTGTGTTCCTCCAAGTCTCCAGATAAAAATGGTACCTCACTTGTGTGGGTAAGCATAATGCCTGTGACGGGAAATGCAACATGGACACATCACATTTTTACATTGAAATCTTGATTTGTTTTTTGGAAAGTGCCTAGCTATGGGTTTTGCCCTCTAGCTCAGCCCGCACCTAAGGAAATCTACAAAGCCTGTGCATTTTTTAAAACTAGACACCTAGGGGAATCAAAGATGGGGCGAATTGTGGGGCTCTCACCAGGTTCTGTTACCCAGAATCCTTTGCAAACCTCAAAATTTTGCAAAAAAAAACACTTTTTCCTCACATTTCCGTGATATAAAGTTCTGGAATCGGTAAGGAGCCACAAATTTCCTTCCAACCAGCACTCCCCCAAGTCTCACTAAACAAAATGGTACCTCATTTGTGTGGGTAGGCCTAGTGCCTGCGACAAGAAATGCCCAAGAATACAACATGGACACATCACATTTTCCCAAATAAAACTGACCTGTTTTTTGCAAAGTGCCTAGCAATGGATTTTGCCCTCTAGCTCACCCGGCACTTAGGAAAACCTTAGCAAACCTGGACATTTCTGAAAACTAGACACCTAGGGGAACCCAGGATGGGGTAAGTTTGGCACTCTCGCCGGGTTCTGTTACCTAGAATCCTTTGCAAGCCTCAAAATTTGGCAAAAAACCCCTTTTCCTCATACTTTGGTGATGGAAAGTTCTGGAATCTGGGAGGAGCCACAAACTCCCTTCTACCCAGCGTTCCCCCAGGTCTCCCAATAAAAATGTACCTCACTTGTGTAGGTAGACCCAGTGCCCGCGTGAGGAAATACCCCAGAACACTACGTGGACACATCAAAATGATCTATTACAAAACTACCTGTTTTTGCAAGGGGTGCAGGGGGGATGGGGACACTTGCATTTTTGGTCCCAGGTGCAGCGGTCATCTAGGGAAACTTACCAAATCGAGACATTTTTTAAAACTAGACACCCGGAGTAGTCCAGGGAGGTGTGGCTTGCGTGGATCCTCCAACATTGTCTTACCCAGACTCCTCTACAAATCTCAAATATAGGTTAAAAAAAAATCACATTCTCCACACTTTTCTTTGTAGGATCACTGTGCCGGTACATATTTCCTACCACCCAATGTTCCCCTTGGCCCTCCGATAAAAATGATACCTCTCTTGTGTGGGTGGCCCAGGTGCCTGCAAAAGGAAAAGGCCAAAGACTTGTAGAGATTGAGGGGATGGCACAGCGAGTTGATATGCAACATTTTTTTAATACATTTTTAGGCTGACTCTGCTTTTGGACCCATACAAGTGAGGTATCATTTTACTTGGGAGCCTGAGGGGAACGCTGAATGGTAGGAAATCTGTGCCAGTATAGTGATCCTACAAAGAAAAGTGAAGAAAATATGCTTCTGAAGCAAATGTTGAGGTTTGTAGGGAGTATGGGTAAGAAAATGTTGGGGGATCCACGCAAGCCACACCTCCCTGGACTCCGCCTCTTGTCTAGTTTTGAAAAATGTCGGGGTTTGGTAGGTTTTCCTAGTTGACCGTCGCACCCGGGACTAAAAACACAGGTGCCCTCCCACCCTCGGAAAAACAGGTAGTTTTGTAATAGATCATTTTGATGTGTCCACGTCCTTCTGTGATGTTCCAGACACTAAAAATTGTGAAAAGAAACACACTTAGGCTATGGTAAAAAGACCCCTCACCCACCAACCAAGTTGGTGGCATGCTTCATCATCGGGGTCCCACCCGAGACACCTAGCATGTCCTGGGTGTGCTTCGACACCTGATTACAGCGGAGCAGGTTTTTCATTTTTACTACACTTACTGGTTGAATTTGGCACGAGGGTGAGTGATGGTTCAGTAGATCAAATATTATTAACAAGAGATTTCACAAAAAAAAGAAATGCACTGTTAATTACTGAAAGGCCACAAAACTGAACCAATGACTCACAGCTCGTGAGCTGTAAAGCCGCAACAAGGCACCAACCACTTTACAGTCAATTCACACACCTTTCATACATGACCTGCAGGAGACCATTCACGCCGCGGGCCCAGCACATTACAACACTCGCATAAAAAGACAGGGCCCATCACTTTCGTGCGCCCACATGCCTGACAAAGCAATCACTCCAGCTAATGGGAGTCTGTGGACTGGCATTTGGCTAGCAGTGTCTGTAGTGGCCAACAACAAGTCACTATTTACACCGCCAGCCAAGCGCTTCTCCACGCATACTGCCAGTCAAGCACTTCTCCATGCACACCGCCATCACCTTTTTTTAAACAACAAAGAAACCACTAACTAATTTTAAATGATTACAAAACTACAAACACAAAAGCTCTAACTAAAAACATATGAAAATATAAAACAGGCAGTTTACGCTCACAATAGTTCCCAAAGATTCTTTTGGGTGTGGTAACTCCTGAAACAGCCGGCCACACACAGCCCAGGCTTTGAAGGACAATCTGGGCAGTACATACGAGTCTCCCTCCGGATACCTCTTCCGCCACCGAACATTTAGAAATGTTCCATGGTGTCTAGTGGTCTCTGCCCCCCTCCAGGGAAGAAGGGCCTAGAAAAACTAGGCTGATCTGCACAATAGGGGGCAGAAATTGCATACAAAATATTGCCCCCTTTGGGGGGTGACCCTTGTCCAAGGGGCTGCCCCCGTACACAAAACACACACACAAGATCCCCGGCGCTTAGAGATTTCTGCCCCTTGGACCAGATGGGCCAAATAAAATAGGCCCATCTGTCCTGAAGGGGGGGGCAGAGCTGCCCAACATTGCTCTGCCCCCTTTTGGGGGAGGGCGACCCTTGCCCAAGGGGCTGCCCCCCAACAAACAAACAAAAACTAAACTAAAAAAATCCCTTGCTCCTTAGTGGCTTCTGCCCCCCTTGGGTGCAGATGGGCCTAAAAATAATGGGCCGATCTGCCCCAAAGAAGGGCAGAAATGGTGTAAATAATATTGGCCTCTGTTGGGGAGTGACCCTTGCCCAAGGGGCCACACAAAACACACACAGACACACACACACACAAACTTTCTCACTCGCTCCCTGGCGCTAAGTGGTTTCTGACCCCTTGGGTGCAGATTGATAAAAAAAAAAATAGGCTGATCCGTCCAACAGTGCTTTGCCCCCTTTGGGGGATGACCCTTGCCCAAGGGGCCGCCCCCACACAAAAAAAACTTTAAAAAAAATCCCTGGTGCCTTAGTGGCTTCTGACCTCCTTGGGGGCAGATGGGCCTCAAAATAATTGGCCGTTCTGCACCCAGGGGGCGTAAATGGCGTAAATAATATTTGCCTCCCTTGGGGAGCGACCCTTTCCCAAGGGGTCACCCCTCCACACAAAACACACACGCAAGATCCCTGGTGCCAAGTGGTTTCTGCCTCTTAACAAAATAGGCTGATCTGCCCCCAAGGGGGGTAGAAATTGCATAAAGTACATTGCCCCCTTTTGGGGGTGACCGTTGCCCAACCGGCCTGCCCCTCACATAAAACACACACACACTGTCCCTGGCGCTAAGTGGTTTCTGCCCCCTTTGGCCCATCTGCCCTTTGGGGGCAGATGGGCCTAAAAAAAAAATAGTCCGAATTGACCCCAGAGTTGCTCAACATTGCTTTGCCCCCTTTGGGGAGAGACCCTTGCCCAAGGGGCTGCCCCCCCACACAAAAACAATCCCTGGCATTAATGTGGCTTTTGCCCTCCTTCGGGGTAGATTGGCCTAAAAATAACAGGCAAACAGCGATAAACAATATGCCCCCCTAAGGGGAGCGACCCTTGCTCAAGGGACTACTCCCCTCGACATGAAATTGACTTACATAAAATCCCTGGTGTCTAGTGGAAGGAGAGCTAGCGCTTCCCTCGAGGGCCGGGTGCAGGACATAACGGTTACATCCTTGGTACCCAAGAGGTGCTGCCGCGGACATAACCGTTACGTCCCCGGCAACCAAGGGGTTAAGATGGATTTGCCACATTAGGGTTATCGTTAATGTTGCGACTTAGAAATACATTTTCTTTTACCTACCACGTGTCATGTTGCCAAAATGTGGAAGTTTCATCAAACACAGGGAAACTTTGGTTGATAATAAAGTCCCTTATTTCATGTCCAAATATATTAACCCCATCCAGGCCAACAGATGTTGCCTTCCACCACCTGAATCAGCTACCAACTGACTTCCTACACATTCCAGTGATGATGTATTCAGTATTACATGAATACATCATCACATAGTTACTACCATAGAAACACCTAGTTACCAGAAGGACCCCTGTGGGACTCCATATAGAATAGGTTTGGAGATGGAGCGAAAATTAGCCAAGGAAACCACTTGAGAGTGGCTGAAAAGAAGTGAGCAACTTGAGCACAGTAACTTCATTCCTGACCTCTCTTATTCTGGTCAGCGGGATGTTGTGTATGACCATGTTGAACACCACAGAAAGATCAAGAAGGATGGAGATAGCAGAGCTACCGTCATCCAGATTAAACCTGATGTAATTTGTAGAGGCGGCGAGCACAGATTACGCAGAAAAAATCCCTTGGATTAGCAACTCTCCAGATCGCATGCAGCCTTTTGTGAGAAGGCTGGAGATGCAGATGCTCAGCTTTTTGACAGATTAGGCTTAGCAATAGCGGTCAGGTATCGAGTTTTGATTTACAGGAGGAGACATATTGCACCGTGACTAGGTGTGCCAAGGAACTACTTGAGTAAATGAGTACCATTGTGCAAGGTCATAACAATAAATAGTCTAAATTGATACATGTATAGTAATGTCATATGATGCAGAAGAGGGAATTGACCTGACCGATCTCTACTTTTTCCAATGACATGGTATATAATAGATGTATTTTTGTGTTTGTACTAGCTGGTGACTACAGTATAGGCAGCACCAGAGGGGAAAGGACTCATGAAGTGAAATGAAAACAGAGAAGAGAGTCTTTGCCACTGGAATCCTCCTTTGGGGTCACAGAATGGCATAGGCCATAGGTTCTTGCAACTCCAGGAGCCAGTATGAGGATAACTGTTCAGAAAACAACTTGTAAAGCATGGTTTAAAAAAACGAATCAGTCAGGCATGTATAGACCTTCATCAGACCAAGCTAGGCCATCCTCCTCACTCACACATGAGATGGCAGTTGAGACTGGACCTACAGTTAAATATATTTGAGGTCAGAATGGGCTAACTTACACCAGTGTCAATATGACATTAACAGATCCAGCAGTTCCTGTCCCATTCAAATGACCATTTGTGAAGCTTTTTTAAGTACAGGCAGTGTAGTGGAGTGCCGGTTCACCCTATTTGTTGCCATTGTTCACTCCCCAACTGGCTGATTGCAGGGGGCCATTTTCTTTGATTGCTTTGACCCTTGACACCTTTGCTGTGCCACACGATATGTCATCTCCTCTGACTACTGGAGTTGGATGAAAAATTACTTTTGCCCCCCCCCCCTGTGGATCAGTATAGGTCAGTGCATAATGTGATCATGTGATGTTTAATCAGCCAAACTTGGGTACAGAATCCACAGCCATTTCCAAGGTGTTCCTGTTACTGAGAAAAGGCTATTGCTAGAGATGATTCAGAGTGACCCAGTACTTTCCAGTGTGGCAGGTAGACCATCTCCCGGAATATGTTCCTGTGTCAGGAGGTCCAGTTGTCAGTGTCATTGATTAAATTAGTTGATGATTTACAACTGCCATAAAGACCGGTATCTATGTCAGATAAGTAGCCCAGTTTCTCATAAAGGATTTCAAGACAACATTACAGCCCCTTAAACATGGTGGAGAATATAAACACCCTTTGAATTAATTTCTAACTTAGTTTGTGATGGTATAAAAGGCACAGGCAGCAGGAACACAAATGGCAATATGGCGTCATTTGCATACACAGAAGCAGCTCCGAAGTCAACTCATTGATCCGATTTCAGAAAGTTAATTTATTTGATGGCTAATTAGATAAGGCTGTCATTTTCATCAAACAGTGAGAGGAAGCATGCAGGACACACCAAAAAGCACGTTCATCAAACTTACCAACACCCAGTAGGCATTGATACTCTGCTAGTTGCCTGCAAATGGGGTTTTTGAACACATTCAGAATATTGGTGCCCTTCAGCTGCAAAGGTAATTCAACATTAAGCTAGAAGTAGTCTCAGCTCTGCAGAGGTCAGTCAAAGGTTTTCAATAAAAGGAAAAGCATGTATTCCTTCAGAAAACCTGACTAGGATCAACTTCAGAATAGTAGGTTCTGTTGGTAGTCCAAAGAGGTTACTAGATCGAGTTAATCTCTGCCAGTGAGAGTGAGCTCTGCTTCATGGGCTAGGGGATACAGCAAGATGACTGGCCCTGTATTCTCCTCTCCTCAAAATCCTATCCCTAAGTGCTGCATGAAAGAAGAAAGCAAGGGCAGATTCTTTGATTAATTTTCGGGTTTAATAGATAAGAGGGCTTTCTCCTAGTGCTCAATTTGTAAAGTATAACTGAGGATATGAAAATCAAAATGAGACCTTACCAAGAATAATATTGCTGATCTCAAAATGGGCCATTTATTTATTGTTATCACTAATTGGCGCCTATCACCAAGCCCACATTTCGGATGCTCATCAACAATTTCTCTGGCTGCAGTCTGAAGCGGAGTACTATCAGTTCTTTATCCTTCAGTTTCAGCTGTAAATGTTTAAAGAGTTTCTACATAAGAACTGCAGTTGTTAGGGTGAGAGGGAATTTTGCTCTGTTAACACATAGGCTTTTACCTCATCCAAGTTTTGGCTGCATATTACATAAAGCAAGAGGTCCAACTTGTTTACAGGACATTTCTCAGGCCTGGGTTCTTGATCTTACCCAAGTTAGAGTGAAATTGTCTCAGGTTGTGATTATCAAGGGGCCATGACTTCGTACCCTCCACGTTGAGCAGGCCATTGCAAAAATAAAATGAACAAGTGCGCATATGATTAAGGATCCAGCTTGGAGACCTGTGCTTTAGTATTTGAATGGGTCTGTTTGCTCATCAGGCTAATGATAAATGACATATTTAAGAAAGTGAATTGTCAATTCAGTAGCTATTAGTCCACCACAGGTTATACAGTTAACTTGTTGGGTCCAGGCAAAGGTTTAAATAATTTAAACTTAAGCACAAACCCCGACAGCTATGGCACAAACCATTTAAGCTTAATCTAGTGAAAACATGTAAGCATTTAGAGGTACTAAAACAGTTAAAAAGTCAAAAACGCAACACAATAGCAGTGCACTCCAGTTTATAATAATCACACAAGGTTTATCAAACAAAATTACACCAAAATAACAAACATCTAATAGGGGAACCAGATATACATTTTTGAAGCTTTAAGAGAAAAAGTGGCAAGAAAAATTAAAGAGGCAATTAAAGATACTGTTAGTGTGTGACCAGGACGTAGGTGCAATTTCAGGTAGAATGCGTGGTAGTGTGGGTCGAATAGCCAAGCAAGTTCATCCCTATCAAAGCTTATATCTTGTCACTTAGTCTCCAAAGTGAAAGTCAAAATACTGTAGCTGGGCTAGGTTGCAGACTTTATCAGAAGTCCTCTCAAAGCTGGGTTGTCGTTGGATGAGGTCTCCGTGAAGCCATTGGTTTTGGTGCAACAAATCTCAGTAAGGAAATTGTTCAATTGTCTCTCTCGTGGAAGTTCCCTTAGTTGAATACGTTTTTCATACCTTCGCCTAGTCAAGAACTTTTCATTCTCACTTCATCTCTTTTTTGGAGCATAGAATCCTCCAGTGTGCAAGGCACTGCACTGTATTCGAGAAGGCTGTATCAAAGTCAGGTATGATTGCACCAAGAGTCTGCAAGTAGGTTTTTATGAGCTGCAAAAATCTCTTTAAATCTTCACTTGCTGAACTAACTCCCTGGTCGGATTGACTTGGCTAATTGGTCCCAATTAGAGATTTTAGCAGAAGTTTAGCTGGACACATCCTATGTCCTCGGACATCAGAGGCTGCACTTAGGAGTCAGACTTTACTCCAGTAGATGCCACAAGCAGGTCTAGTTGCAACTTGTCGGGTTCACACTTCAGAATAAAGTCCTCTTGCAGCTTGTTGTGCCCCTGCAGGTGCACAGAAAGTCAGCAAACTGACCCTTAAGGTTCACTTCTTTGCCCTAGACACAAATAGGAGCAGATCCAACACTTCAGGTCTCCTCACAGGTCTCAGTCTGCTGCTGCCGTCCATCGTCTTTTCTTTCACATATTCAGAAAGACTTCTGAGGAGTTGTGGGTGAGATGCCAGCTGTGTAGGTTTCATTAGCCATTGGCTAGGGGTGACTCCTGGACACACCCTAACCAATGGGAGAAAAGTTCCAGATGGTAACCCTTCCCACTTTTGCAGGAAATCCTGTTCGCCTTACTGCAAATAATCCAACATTGCACTATTCTAAGGGAAATCCAAGATGGCACTGGCCTTCCGCCCTTGAATGACACAGATTAGCCAGCTGGAGGCATGTTTAGGGGAACAAGCATTCCTCTCCTTCTCAGCTACACCAAACTAGTTCTGGGACCAGCTCCCCTTCCCACTGGACAGGTGCTAAACTGGCTGCCTTGGATTTAAAGAACAAAGGTGTCCCCTTCCTCAGGCGTTCCCTTGCACTAAACTATGAATTGGCAAGATTCACCTCTCTCCCTTTTAAGTTATTGCAAATCCCATAACCTTCCCAACTGCCATTGCTAAGCTGATATGCATCACTCTTTCCACACTAAGCCATCCTGTCACCTGGCCTAAGCCATTATTGCTACTGTGGGAAAAGTTTTCACACCTTGTTAGGGTCCAGCACTGGCAGGGCAGAAGCTGAAATGCTAATGCAAATTAGCCTTCCAGGAACTTCAGGTAGGGTAAAGGTAACTTTCTAAAAGTTACTTTTCCTTAATATTGATTGAAAATGAAACATAACTGTTGAATTGGCTTTTTAATAAAAATGAACAATAGTGGTTTAAACATTTCACTAGGTTGTCTCAAAACTGAGGCAGCAAAATTAATCTTTCAATTTCCATTGCTATTTTCCTCATAGGACTCACACCTTTTCACAGTGAAACTAGATTTTGGGGGCTTGTTTATAAACGGGCATGGTAACATCACATTTCAACATGCCCCACTCTTAAATACTAGGCACCCTACCTTGTGGTCTACATGACTTACTTATAGTCAAGAAAGGTGATATATTCAAGAAAGATTATATATTCAAGAAAGGTGATCGAGGTAGTCCTTCCAACTACCACCCAATCTCTCTTCGGGACAGGGAAAAGTCTTAGAAAAGTTCTCTTAAATAGATTGCAAGATTGGGTGGGCAGTCAGAATATTTTAAGGGAGGCCCAAGCTGGCTTCAGAGGACAAGTTGGAACTATCGATCAAGCGGTATTGCTATAAATGATCTCATACACGTACACAATTAAAAGAAAACCCTCACTATATTTAATCTTTGTTATCTGAAGGCAGCTTTTTCTCTAGTGGACCAGGAGAAGTTATGGAGATCACTGGTAAATATAAATGCTGAAATCACACTAGTGCATGCAATAAGAGCTCCACACTGACAACACAGCCAAGGTGAGTGCACTGAAACCCCTTTAGAAAAGGGTGTACATCAGGGATTTAGCCCCTTTACTCTTCAGTCTTGTCTTAAATGATGTAGGAGAATACCCATTCGGAGATCATATTGACATCCCCACTATAGCAGAAAGAAAGGTCCAAATATTAGTATATGCCAATGACGCAGTCCTTTTGGCACAGACAGAAAACACAATCCACAGTTTATTAGCGAGGTTTACAGATTATTGCCAAAAGAGGCCTTTGACTATTAACTGCAACAAGACAAAAATTATAGTGCTGAGGTTGTTCCCCAGTTTACATGGTGAGCCCATAGAGTCTTTTAAGCAGTACAATTATGTGTGGTTGCTATTTACTGATAAACTACAATTAAAGAGCCATATACAGAAGACAATGCTTTTTACGGGAGACCTCATGAGCAGTTTTAAAATTTAGATACAAGTCAGGAGCCATTAGTATCAGCACCATCCTCCAAATCTATAGACAGATGGCAGTACGCGTTTGAGCTTTGGGGGCATGGGAACCTATATCCACTACAAGTGGCTGCGAATAACTTTCTTAGATCCCTGTTAAGACTGGGCCCCAGCACACCCTTGATAGCACTTTATACATAACCCAGTCTCATGCCAATAATAGATGTAGCAGCCCTAAAAACAGTGTTGTTCTGCATTAGAGTTGTGTTGAATCATAAGGCAGGCTTATCTAAAATCTTTGGAAGATGCCGACTGTGCTGGTGCTCATGGCAGGAATACATGACTGGGTCATGTAAATTGTACACTACCTGAACTGAAGCTGTGGTTTCTTTGGGCTGAGCTGCGTAACATAAGGTGGGATACTGCAGAGCTTGTTAATGAGTGCTACGTTTGGGCCATGAGGGAGAAGAATGATTAAGCCTGGAAGTGTGTTGGAGCATTATTTTAGGAACTAACAAGGTCCTGTCAATATGTTGCAGAGAAAGTCATCCTATTGCACGTTTTGCTGTTTGGCACAAAGTATGTGATAGCACGTAAAAGATGACTGGTGTCCCTTTTTAGAACCTATGAAATAAATGTGTTGAAGTGGTGTTGCCATTCTGTCCTAGAACAGACAATGAATGTATTTTTAGTTCAGTAGCTTCGAACCTATGGGCTGTTTGGCCAAGCATGAGGGGACAGCCAGCTCCATTAGGATTCTGACTAGTAATTAGCAGGAATTTACTCAGTTCGGGATATCAGGGTGCTTATGCTTCCTACTATGGTTTATGCACTTGCACATTATTAGGACAGTGACCAGTAGCTGCTAGTCATATAGGCGCTTTTGTTTGCACATTATAGGCTGACACGACTGATATGAGATTGCTATTTTATGTGATTCTATATATTTATTGTTTTAGATTTTTTTTTATGGCTGAAACAATAAACGATTGATTGGTAAAGATGAATTAATAATGTTTAGAAGAAAGGTCTTTCCTGTCAAAAGGCTTATTTTGACAGGTCATACTGCAGGTTTAAACTGGAGCAGTCAGCCTACCTTGGTTGTTTTGAACCTGTGTTTCCTTGTCACACTATTGGATGGCACAGTAAGTGCTGCAGTCCCCAAGAGACACTTAACTTCCCATGGATTGGGTGTAGATTCTACACCATTTACTATGGCCTTATCACGATGTTAGACCACCAGGGATTAACCACGTTTTTCATGTTTTAGGGGTCAGAGCACATACAGAGGGAAGTGGACAGCTTTGCCCCACTGTGCAGTCTACCGTTTAGTAATAATCTTACACATGAAATTGAGTGAAAATGCAAACGGGGACATCTTCTCACAACATCCATGACCAGTAGATTTCCAGAGCTTAGGAATTTCAAATGAGGGGCTCTCTAGCGTTGAGTCTCTCTTGTAACTCATTCTCCAGGTAAAGGTTTTACATTGAACCCCCTTTTCATAGACCAAGAAGTTCTAGTTTGGTGCAACGAAGTCAAAGAGTTACCATAAAATTGGAAAGATAAAAATGAATCCTTGTATTGGGAGAGACTAAAAGTGGTGTTCTAAGCATTCAAGCATTTTCCAAATGTTAGAATATAAAGCATGAATGTTGAGCACAGGATTTGTGGTGATCCAGACCCATAGAAATCAACATGCTGGAACCTGGTTCAGATCCTGGTATAGATCCCTTTCAAACCCAATATTTATCAGGTTCAGTACGACAAAGGTCTGACTGTTGTTGGGGGTACAAAATTGTCTTACTGACCAGTAAAACTGGAAATTTCCACTTTTTGCACAATCTAGTTTTTGGTGTGGAGCTTTCAAGGAGATATGTCATAGATTTGGAACACAACCTGTTTTTGCTTCCTTGTGAAGACATGAGTATTGAATTGTTCCAGACTTTGGAGCACCGGGGCTGATATGTTAGGTGTCCTAGACCTGTCCTGCCTTGAGGATCTACTGTACGTAAATTCTTCTTTTTACCTAATACTTGAAGTGTCATCAAGTGCCTTGGGGCATAATCCATGTGTGCTGTTTTTGTTTTCGGAGGGCACAAGTGGCTGCAGATGCTTGCGTGTGACCTTTTCTGTAATAGAGATTACACCAGAACTGAATGTACCTCAATGCAGTCTCGAGAATGCATTCTCTCAGAAGCTACTGCTTTGTGGTGCAGGGGTTTCGGAAGTCTGATCATATCCTTGTACTGCCACTGTCTAAAGCCCATCAAGACCGTATTAGTTGAAGCATACTTTTAACACAAATAGCATTTTTAAGCCCCTTAATTTATTGTGAAAGCTAGTGGCATCCATTGTAGGTGTAGAAGACCAGAATGTTGTGATTTAATTTCTTCCTTTCCAACAAATCAGATGTAATCTTCTCCTGATCAAACCTTAATTCATTGTACCGGGTTTAAAAGTTACCGTTTATTTGGAATGTAAAAACCCTGTTAGTGTTCCAATTGCCTGCACATTATGGAGTTCATCACTGGGGTGACCTGCATTGAAAGGCGCCTTGTTCAGCCCAAAGGTAACTTATTAGGAAAGGTTGTGGTAAGAGTCTTAAATGTATGTGATTAGTGATACCGGATCATGGGATCCTAAATATGAATGCCAACATTTTACCTGTGGTTCACATTTCCCAGCACTGGCTAAGCTTAAGGCTACAAATATAAGGATGTGAAATTACAACAGAGGCAATAGAAAATCATTTAACAGGCAGACGTCCTTGTGTAGGTTTAGTTTTTATTGAAGGAAAGGTAAATTAATTAAGTACATACTTAACTCGGAATGTTATGAAAAGACACAGAAAATGTTAAACCATTCCCAATGAAATGAAAGTGTCCGAACAGATTTATTGGTTTGATGAATGCAGTCTTACTAAACAGAAAAAGTAACATATCCAAAAGCCATGTCTTTCAGCAGGACTTTGGCATCAGGTAATTCTGGGTCACAAAGGATGAGGGACATCCTAAGTGTGTGGTTGGAGCCAGTCAATGCCTTTTAGCTTCAGTCTCTTTGTATGGATGAAGTCAGTGCAGTCTGTTGTCCGAGGATTCTGTAGGTCTCAGCACTCTTGGGAACAGCTTATAGGGAAGCAAAAACTGAAGTTCAGAAAAAAGCCAATACCTGCTAATCCAAAGAAGCTTGATTGGCATGGGCAGAAGAGAAATTATAATAAGAATTTTTTCAGCTAAATTTTGTAAGCTACAGTACTTTATTTAATTCAGACCTAGCACTGTCTTTCCGAGTCTGAACTACCGGAAATGAAATGTTGTTTATCTTCTCTTACAATCTGATTTAAGCAAGATCTTACCACTTTTACTTAAGAATTGGAAGGTTGCCAGGGTCTATTATCTAAACTGTGCCTAATACAGAGACAGACAAAGAACGCATTGTAAAATTGTGTTGTTCCCCCATTTGCTATTAAGAGTAGCACTGCATCAACAGAGGTGTGAACATTTGTGTAAAACACAGTCAAACTGAATATTTCTGTTAAATTGATACCCCACCAATGAAGATCCATAGGTCTGAGGCGTATGAAGGTCCACACCACTTAACAATATAATTCCTACAGAGGTTGACATATTGTCGCTTTACAGAAAGACAAGGTGAACCAAGGTAAAATACAGTAATCTATCCATTGTGGCAGATAAAAGTTTAGTGCAACAAAAGCAAAGTTTTTATAGATTCTCACAAGGACAAGTTTGGTCCTTATAATTATACTCTCGGTAGTCTCTCGTTATTGGCTGCCCAGCTGTTTCGTTGTGCCGGTCTCCGAGGTCGAGCCCGCCTTTCCTTTGAAATTCCACCAGCTTTGCACTCTGCAAGTGACAGGGCACATGTGATGTGCTCCTCTTTGTGGTAATGCAGAGGTATCTTGCATTAGTGTCAGAGTAAAACTATTTTTTTATTAAATGGATTAACAATGCATATATAAATTAAGTAATTCTGAATGCTTTCACAGGTTATTCATTTCAGTTCTTTTTTTCTCAGTTGGAATGTGTGAATATAAGCGAAAAATTGAAATAATAAGTTTGAACTTGAATACACTTTCACATACAAATAAGGGACTAAGGCCCTCATTCCGACCCTGGCGGTCAAAGACCGCCAGGGCCGCGGGCAACGGAAGCACCGCCAACAGGCTGGCGGTGCTTCCCTGCCCATTCTGACCGCGGCGGTAAAGCCGCGGTCAGAAAACCGGGTCTGGCGGTTTCTCGCCGGATATCCCCCGGTTTTCCGCCGGATATCCCCCGGTTGTCCAAATCCGCCATGGCGGCGCTGCAAGCAGCGCCGCCATGGGGATTCTGACCCCCTTCCCGCCACCCTGTTTCTGGCGGTTTTTACCGCCAGGAACAGGATGGCGGGAACGGGTGTCCTGGGTCCCCTGCACTGCCCATGCCACTGGCATGGGCAGTGCAGGGGCCCCCTAACAGGGCCCCAGCCTGCTTTTCACTGTCTGCCTAGCAGACAGTGAAAAGCGCGACGGGTGCAACTGCACCCGTCGCACACCTGCAACACCGCCGGCTCCATTCGGAGCCGGCTTCAGTGTTGCAGGCCCCTTTCCCGCTGGGCCGGCAGGCGCTAACTTGGCTAGCGCCCGCCGGCCCAGCAGGAAAGTTGAAATGGCCCCAGCGGGCTTTTGACCGCGGAGCGGCCATATGGCGGTTACCGCATGGCAGGCGGCGGTTAGAATGAGGGCCTATGTGTAGGACCTAAGACTTGTTTGTGTAATAGCCGTAATGCTAGAAAATAAATAACCTGGGCACAGTTATATAGAGGAATAAAGTCACGTTTGGGACAAGCCACTTTAACCATTTTTTTCTTCTTTTACACGCAGATTTACATGAATGCGGTTTGGCATGGCTGGGCCATACCTATGTTTATATTTTTAGCAATTGTGAGGTTATCCCTTAATTACCTCATAGCCAGGTAATGTATTGAATTCATTTTCTTGCTTGTTTTTCTTTATTTCTCTAAAATTCGTACTTATTATGTTCTTACAGTCGGTTATATCCTTTCACTTAGAATATCAGTTAGTTATATGAGCTGCACATGTAAGTCACTGTAAAAAAAAAAGTGTGCAATAATTGAAGAACGTGAACTTCTGGCATACAGTTGTAAGATTTTCCAACAGCGCTCTGGATTACTGTGATTAGTTGGAACCTGTTTGTCACTTCATATTAACCACCAACAACTTATCTGGGGGCTTGTGGGAACTCGGGGTGGTAGGAAACCTGTGGCTCCAAGCAGATTCCATGTCTTTCAGTCACAGAAATGTGATGAAAATGTATGTTTCTTACCAAAGTTTGGCATTTGCAAGGACTTCTGGGTAATCTTAATTTGTGAGAGCCATGCAATTCATGCACCTCTGGATTCCCCTGGTTGTTTAGTTTTTAAAATGTGCAGGTTTGCCTATGTGCTTGCTGAGATAGTGCCCTAAATTCACAGCTGCTCGTAATGAGGAAAAAAGGAGTTCTTAGAAAGAGCCATCTCATTGCCACATATATATATATATAACTGGTTCTAATTTTTTTTTATGTTAATCCACCACTTACACTTGTTGGTTTTAGCACCTCCAAAAAGTATGGCTTCCTAGCACAAATATTTCTCAAAGTATCTGAATGTGGAAACCAATTCTGAAGGTGAGCCATAAAGCCACATCAAGGCACCAACCGCTTTATGGCCCATTCTCACGCAATTCACTCACTACACCCAAGACTTTTGTACTGCTGCCCGTGGGCTCAATCCACCGATAGGTGCACTCATGTCAACATACCACAACCGTGCAAGGGCTTATCACATTTATATGCCACAGGATGGAATAAGTTTGACTACATTTTACCACCGGTCAAGTAACCGCCGCCGCCTCCTTCTTCATGAACATTACCAAACGCATTCCTTGTGAACCTTCACTAATGGCTTCCATGACAGCCACATGAGGCTCAGAAAGACATCTTGTATGTGGTAAATCCAACTCTTTCCATTTTGTTGATGAAAGTTGGGAGTGTCCAACTATGCCTCTGAGGCATCATTCCTCGTACTGAGTCAGCATGTCTACCTTTGAAATAAAGGTAAACATGCTGGAGAACACTGCTGAAGTACCCTAAAGAGAACGCCATAAACTAGGAATAACTGTAGTTTTTGACACACAGGGTAGTCCATGAGAATGTAGCATATTTGCCATCCACTGTTATTTGCAGGGCTGTGACGATAATGCACTTACCATACAGCAAACTGAAAATCTTCTAATTTCAGACGTAGGATGAGCAAGGCATCCAGGTCAAGCATGTACCCTTATGTGCTTTAGTAATTCAATATTGAGGTGAGTGTCGCACCAATGGGTTTCAATCCATAGGTGAAGATGAAGTTGTGGCATGTGTATCTGTACTCCTTTTCCTAACTACCTTCTACCTATGATATATCCATGTGAAAGCACACCTTCCGTAAGCCTTTCTTTCCCGTTCATGTCTCTGTCCTCATCAAAGTCCTGGTTACTGCTGTATAATTGCCAAGTGAATCTATACTAATGCCTTCTGTCCCTAGCTACTTGAAGCTCAAGAAAACGTGTCTTTCATGCGCCATCAGTGCACTTACTGTGCTAAATCTAACTCCTTCCAGTTTCTGGATGCTATTTGGGAGTGTCGGAGTATGCCTTCCAAGGCCTGATTCCTCAAACTGAGAAAGCACATCTACTGTTGAAACTAAGGCAAGCATGCTAGGGAATTCTGCCTTAGTTCCCTTAAGTAGTAAGCAAAACAATGGCCTGTTGGACTCATTCACCGACCCTTCTGCCTTTGCTTTGAAAGTGTTCAAACTCAATTAGTAACTTGTATCATAACCAATGTTATTGAAAAATGGTTCAGGATGCAATATCTTGTATGATGATTTTTTTTTCACATCTTATACTGTTGATGTGAAAACAATCAATATTGAGTCCTATACCCCCATACAACATAAAGCATGTAAGAAAACCCAGGGCTGGGTGAGATGGGTAATAGGGGATAGTAAACACAACTCTCCTACTTCTTTCCCTACTTAGAACAGAATTTACAGCAATGACATGGTCAAGCCTTTTTAGGTGTTTCAGAAATGTGAGCAGCAAAGTGTCACTCTTGCATCCTGCCACATTCTCCAGAACATATGAAATAGAGGCTGCTGTTTCTGTACCAGTACAACTTTCATTGACAGACAACTGTAAGACATGAGTCTTCCTGTGGTTGTCCGACAATAAAAAACATAAGCATTGTATGTTGGTATCTGGATCAGGTGGGTAAACAGTTTCTTGTACCAAGTGCAAGTTTTACAACTCGCATTGTATGGCTGAAGAACCTGGCCATTCTTATCAACTCCCCCCCATGTCGTCGTCATATTCAAGTATAAAGAAGGGCTTGTGAACATCTGACCACGAAGGGGCAAGTGCTCTCATCATGAATGGTAGTCAGCATATACACATCACACCTGCCCAAGAACTTAACTGTAAACAGTTCGTTAGAAATCACCGCAGTGCTCTGGGATTTCTGGAGATTCTTACAAACATCCTCTTGTAGGAATCCTTTGTGGCGACAACAAACTGTACCTCAGGCCACAATGCCAGCATTGTACAGCTCACTGAAAAGCTCTACTCCTGTATATAAAATGTCCATATAAAGGCTGTAACCTTTGTGAAGGAGGGGCTGGACAAGCTCCCATAAAATGTTTCCTGTAACTCTTAGAGTGGGAGGGCAACCTACAGGGTTTAGAGAGGGATCATTCCTTGTATACACTCTTGAGTTGCACACATAGCCAGTAGAGCTCTCACACAGCATGTACAGCTTGAATTCATAGCGAGCTCTTTTGCTCACAATGTACTGCCTGAACAGCAGCCACCCTTTGTACAGGATCAACGACTGATCAATGGCTATATTATTTCCAGGAGTATATATCTCTGGAAACCTGACAGATAAATGTTCCACGACAGGGCAAATTTTGAACAATCTTTCATGGTCTGGATGGTCCTGGGGCAATGCACCAGAATTGTTAGTGAAATGCAGTATGCGCTGCAATAGCAGAAAATGATCTCTGCTCATGTACGGTGCAAAGATGGGGGTTACCCAAATCATGGCATTAGACAAGTAGGACTGCAGGGTTGGTTTCCATACTAACCCCATTTTGAGCGTAAGACCCAAAAATATCTTCAACTCCTCATTTGAAGTGAGAGTCCACATGTGTGCCCTAGAACAAGGCCCAAGAGTGCCTCCATGCTCCCTCATATATTGTGCGGTATGCAAATTTGTTCGAGGAACTCAACATCTAAAAAGAGATGGATGTAGTCAGTTGGCAAAAAGGTGGCTGTATCAACCTTACATCCAGCGTTGCCAATGAGTGGAGGAATTTGGGGCTGAACTGAATTGGGGGGCTGCCAAGGGAGCCCTCTGTCTGTGCTTGCTGCAGCATGTGCTTGCTCTCTGGGTTGGTCTAACCTGCTACAGCCAACCACTGTACAGTCTGTGCTTGATAAAGGATAGCACAACTGCCATCATCATGTCCCTCAGAGTTGCTGGAAGGTGAGTCATCAAATGGGACTCCGCTGACTGAAAAATCACTTCCAGATTCTGCTCCATTTTCCTTTCCCTCAGATGCTGTCTCAGCATCTGCTGTCTTTGTCTCTGATCCTGTCTCAGAGCTGTCCTCTATGACCCAAGTTAGGGCTTGGTCAGCTGCCATCCATTGAGATACCATCTCTGCTATTGGCTAAAACTCGTCCTTCTAAAATACTATCCTACGCAGAAGGCAGATTTGTTGTTCTAAAGCAGTTGGTGGGTGTGTGCATGAGAGCTGTGTGCAACAGTAAATGAAGATGAAGTCACCTTACCTTATCTTCATTCCTAAATCTGCAAGTTCTCCAAAGACACATGAAAGGACAAAAAAAGACACAGTATTACTTCACCTTGCCACATACCCATCATCACAGGCTTTAGCGTTGATGGTACCCAGTGCAATAATGATTTTTGGCCTCCACCCATGACCTTATCCTTGGTTTCCCTCACTATTACCATGCCATAGTACTTATAATCTCTCCATGGCCCTCTCACATATATTTAATTTGCTTTGAAAGCACTGGCTGGCTTACCAACAAAAATATATATCTTCCTAAACAAATTCTCGTTAGCAACATTGGGAATAAAGAACCAAAGACTGTGGGGGAGACATAATGTCCCAACGTATTTTTGCACTTTGTATGCAGCTCTTTGATGCCAGTTCATAAGTCCTCGTTCTACTTTAGAGCTGTCTCTTATTAACTGCGGCAGCAAAAAAACCTCTGGGACAAAAAAAGTAATCCACTCAGCTATCGACATAAAATACAGATCTGTGATCTTCATAATACATGTTCTTTGCAGCAGATATGTTAACCCTCTGTGCTAATGTATGGCGAGTCAAAACTGCCACTAGATAAAACTCTAGCTCTCTTTCTAGCAGGAACATAATCACAAGAGTTATCTCAACATTTTTATTGCTGCCCGAAAGCTGTAGATACAAGGAACTCTGCAGCAGGTATTTTAAAATCATAAGTTATTGCTAAACACAACACCCTCCCGGAAGTCAGCACCCCCTTAGATCCTACTAGCGGTCACCAGTTAGTAATTATAGTTAGGACCTAGTTACTATGGAAAAAGGGTTTTTTCTCTATATCTTTGGCACTGTGTAACAAATCTTCCCGAAATGTTCAAAAAAAGTGTCAAGTTCGGTCTTGCTCTGCATGGAAAATGTTGGGATAATCTGTCAAACGAGAGCTCAGAAAAAAGAGAGGGGTTCAAAAAGTATGTTTATTGTATTAGTTCTCATAGACTCTTTAGAAACGCCTACCCCCCAACCATTGTAACGAATTACACCGAATTTGGCAGAAAGGTAGCTTTTGGACTGCAGATCACCCTTTTGTTTATTTGGTGTAAATCAGTTAAGTAGTTTTTGCGATTTTAAAGGGAAAGGATATTTTTATATCTAGGGCTGGGGATCCAGAGAGAACTCTTGCTGAGATCTGATTGTCTGACAACACTTTAAGTAAGAAGTGTTGGCAGCTAATTTGGGACTCGACTTCAGATGAAAAATGCTCCAGCTTGCTGAAAGTGGAATTTTCTTCTCTTTCCCTGCCTTCTAACATGGGTGTAGGGAAAAAAGCCCTCTAATTTTTTTTTATTTTTTTTATTATGTATCCTCTCTGGGAGGTGGTGGTCCATGCGCCCCCACCATATATTTATTTAATTTTACCCTGGGGGAGGTGATGATTACTGGGGCCTGAGGGGTGTTCGCGTAGCCCCCCAAAACTTTTTTTAGGTAGCCCCAGGGAAGTGGTAGTTACTGAGGCCCGTGCGGCCCTCTTAAATATATATATATATTTAATGTTGACAACTTTAAGCTCCAAACCCCTCTGGCTGTGTGTGGTGCAGGGTTTGGACCTTAAAGGGGGGTTGACCGCAGGGCCTCGCCTTAGGCCAGGCCCTGTAGCCAACTCAAGCCTCTCACAGCCAAAAGCCATGTGTGACGTGGGTTTGGGTGGTTATAGGTGGTGTGCTACCAGGGCCTGGCTGAAGGGCAGCCTTGCAGCCAACCCCTGTGCACGACGGTGGGTAGATTAATGTATAGTAATTAAAATTGCTTTACGTAAAAAAAAATAAAAAAAAAGAAATTCACTGCAAAACGCTAGTTAGGAAATGAATTCAAAAAGACATAGAAATTCACATAAAAAACAAAGGTTAAATTGACATTATAGGTAGGCTCACATATTAAATGTACAAAACCAGAGAAATTTAGCTGTTATAGTTATTTCAAGTAACGATAACTTGTGCAGTAAGGGAACTATAATATTTTATAACACCATTAAGAATGTGTCTGTAACATTTACAGTAAAAATAATGATGTGATAACTGTGCATGATGAGGGGGCGAGTTAGTTACCCTAGTGCACCAGTTATAGTTACTTCAGATACCTCTAAAGCTGAATTTCTATGGTTGTGTATGTTTAAAATGTGAGCCTAACTATAACGTCCCTGTCTCTCTCTCTCTCTCTCTCTTTATATATATATATATATATATATATAATTTTAATTTTAATATGTGTGTTTTACCTGTGGGCCGATCGCAGCCCCCAGGGAAACCACACGTTTAAACAAAAAAATAAAAAATAAAAACATTTGTGCCCCAAAGGGGGTAGTTCAGTTATTAAAAGGGCCCACACCCGCAAATGTCCTTGTTTACATTTAAAAAACAAAAAAAATTCATGACCTACAATTCCCCGGGGGGAGGGGTAATCGTGCCCCTGCCCCTAGGGAAAAACACCTTATTTTTCAAAAATACTGTATCCCTAGGTCAGCCAGTCCCCTAGCATTAGGGCCAGCCTCCCTCCCATGTTACTTCCCTGGTCTCTAGTGAGGTTTCCTGGCTGTAGATCGGAGGTGCAGCTGTGATCCACAGCTGGGAATCCCTTTCAGAAGGCCTTGTTTTGACAGGGGAGACTCTCCCCTTTCAAACAAGGCCCCCCTAAAAGCTGGGGACACCATTGTGGCCTCTCCTCCTCGCCCCTCCTCCTCGCCCCTTCCCCCACCACACACTCACAAAACAGTGGGAGAGGAAGCTTACCTGCTTCTCTCTTCCACTGCGATGGGGATAAAGTGACGTCAGCATGCCTCGTGGCGCCCTATCACACATGGCCGAGGGGGGGTGGAAGCGTTTCCGCTCCCACTGTTTTAAATTTTTTTTTTTAAAGGAATCCTCCAGTGCTAGCACCAGTGCAATCTTTTAAGCACTCCATGATGTAGGCTAATTGCCGACAGATGTACCAGGGAGGGGGTGCGTGTTTTGGCCATTAGGGTTAATCTAGGGGGAGCTTTTCAAATGATGGGTGCAGATAGGTGCATGCTTGGTTCCACAGGAGCAAGTGCAGGAGGTCTCTGCAGCCTGCTTGAGACCCATGGCTTGGTGTGAATGGATTGCTGGTACAGGATATCCACAGAGACTGCTCTTCACCACCTTCTGCTCATGCCTAGGAAAGCAAGAAACACAGTGTTCGATGGCATATGTTGCTGCAGATACACATGTTTAGCACAGTCCGCTGCCTGGTGTTGGGCTCGGAGTATTACAAGTTGTTTTTCTTCGAAGAAGTCTTTTTTGGTCACGGGACCGAAGGACTCCTCCCTCTTCGGCTCCATTGCGCATGGGCGTCGACTCCATCTTAGATTGTTTTTTTCCGCTGTCGGGTTCGGACGTATTCCTTTTCGCTCCGTGTTTCGGTTCGGAAAGTTAGTCAGAATCTCGGAAGAAAGCGTCGGTATTGTTCCGTTCGGTATCGGGATAGTTAGGTACATCGACACCGATCATCGGAAGACTTTGGGGTAGCTTCGATCCCCCATCGGGGCCTGGTCGGCCCGACCGCGTGCGACATCGAAGCCGATGGAACGGACCCCGTTCCGTTTCTGCCCAAAATGTCACAGTAAGTATCCTTATACAGATCAGCACTTGGTCTGTAACTTGTGCTTGTCCCCCGAGCACAAGGAGGATACCTGTGAGGCCTGTCGAGCCTTCCGGTCCAGAAAAACACTCCGGGACCGAAGAGCCAGGCGTCTACAAATGGCGTCCACGCCGACAAAACAACGTTTCGACGACGAAGAGGAAACATTCTCGGTTCCGGACTCAGAATCCGGAGACTCCGACGTCGAACAACAACAACAAACAGTGAGTAAGACGTCGAAAATAAAGACCATCGAAAAAACAAAAGCCCAGGGGACGCCACTGCCAACAGGCCATGGCTCGACCCATAAAACAGGCGACCCGTCGAAGGCGCCGAAAAAGGGCACGCCCATAGCGAAGACACCCGACTGCGGTCGAGGGACTGCCATGGAGCAACCTCGGAGCCGAGATAGCGGCTCCGAGAAGCAAAAACAAGATGCCGGCACCGAAAAACATCGGCACCGAGACACACTGCCGAAAGCCACAAAAATTCAGTCGGTACCGAAGCCGAAAAAAGATTCTCTCTCGGCGCCGAAAAGTTCCACACCTCCTTCCTACACAGAGGAACAAGGGATAAGTGGCCAGATGCACAGATTTGGACAAGAGCTCCAAAGTGTAGAATCAGACTACACACAAAAGAGACTGTACATCCAACAAGACACAGGGAAGATATCAACTCTTCCCCCAATAATGAGAAAAAGAAGGATCGGATTTCTCAAGGATGACGCACAACCACAAGCCAAAGTGGTTAAAAAAGTCACGCCTCCGCCCTCTCCACCACAACAGGCATCGCCGGCACAAACTCCGCCACAAATGCACTCACCAGCGCAAACTACTGTAAGTCAAGATAATCAGGATCAAGACGCTTGGGACCTATACGACACCCCAGTGCCGGACAATGATCCCGATTCATACCCCACAAAGCCGTCACCGCCAGAGGACAGTACCTCATACTCGCAACTGGTGGCTAGGGCAGCAGAATTCCACAATGTCCAACTGCATTCTGATCCTATAGAGGATGATTTTTTATTTAACACCCTCTCGGCTACACATAGCCAATATCAATGTCTCCCAATGCTACCAGGGATGTTACGGCACGCAAACAAATTTTTGAGGAGCCCGTAAAATCAAGAGCCATCACCCCAAGGGTGGATAAGAAATACAAACCACCACCCACAGACCCAGTGTTTATTACTTCGCAGTTACCACCTGACTCCGTAGTAGTAGGGGCAGCTCGCAAAAGAGCAAATTCCCATACATCTGGCGACGCCCCACCTCCGGACAAAGAAAGCCGAAAATTTGATGCGGCAGGAAAAAGAGTAGCATCACAGGCAGCCAACCAGTGGCGCATCGCAAATTCTCAAGCGCTGCTAGCCCGATATGACCGCGCACACTGGGATGAGATGCAACTTCTCATAGACCATCTTCCCCAGGAATACCAAAAAAGGGCGCAGCAAATAGTTGAAGAGGGACAAACGATCTCAAACAATCAAATCCGCTCTTCAATGGACGCAGCCGATACTGCAGCGAGAACAGTCAACACTGCTGTCACCATAAGGAGACACGCTTGGCTCCGCACTTCAGGGTTCAAACCTGAAATCCAGCAGGCTGTCCTTAATATGCCCTTCAACGAGAAATAACTTTTTGGCCCTGAAGTGGACACAGCCATTGAAAAACTTAAAAAGGACACAGACACGGCCAAAGCCATGGGCGCACTCTACTCCCCGCAGAGCAGAGGCTCTTTTAGAAAAACTCCATTTAGAGGGGGGTTTCGTGGCCAACCCACAGACACCACCAACCAACAAACAAGAACCACACCATATCAGGGTTCATTCCAAAGGGGAGGTTTCAGGGGATATAGAGGGGGTCAATTCCCAAGGAGTAGGGGAAGATTCCAGACTCCAAAAACACCTCCACCTAAACAGTGACTTTCAAGTCACACAACCCCGTCACTCAACACCAGTGGGGGGAAGACTAAGCCAATTCTACCAATCTTGGCAGCAGATTACAACAGACAATTGGGTACTAGCAATAATCCAACATGGCTATTGCATAGAATTCCACAAATTCCCACCAAACATCCCTCCAAAAACACGCAAAATGTCACCACAACATTTAGAACTTTTAGGACTAGAAGTTCAAGCACTACTGCAAAAGGATGCAATAGAGTTAGTACCAGTACAACAAAAAAACACAGGAGTTTACTCCCTGTACTTTCTAATTCCAAAAAAAGACAAAACATTAAGACCAATATTAGATCTCAGGACACTAAATACCTACATCATATCGGACCACTTTCACATGGTCACACTACAAGACATCATTCCACTGCTCAAACAGCAAGATTACATGACCACATTAGACCTAAAAGATGCGTACTTTCATATACCGATACACCCTTCTCACAGAAAGTACCTAAGGTTCGTATTCAAAGGAATACATTACCAATTCAAGGTGTTGCCATTCGGAATAACAACTGCACCAAGAGTATTCACAAAATGTCTAGCAGTAGTAGCAGCACATATCAGGAGACAACAAATACATGTGTTTCCTTACCTAGACGATTGGCTAATCAAGACCAACACAGTAAAAAAGTGCACAAACAACACCACATATGTCATACAAACCCTTCACAAACTGGGTTTCTCCATCAACTATACAAAGTCACACCTCGAACCGTGTCAGACACAACAATATCTAGGGGCAACCATCAACACATCAAAAGGAATTGCCACTCCAAGTCCACAAAGAGTTCAAGCATTCCACAAGGTAATAAGTGCTATGTTTCCAAACCAAAAGATACAAGCAAAATTTGTACTAAAACTTCTAGGCATGATGTCATCATGCATAGCCATTGTCCCAAACGCAAGACTACACATGCGACCCTTACAACAGTGCCTAGCATCACAATGGTCACAAGCACAGGGTCAACTTCTAGATCTGGTGTTGGTAGACCGCCAAACATACCTCTCGCTTCTATGGTGGAACAGCAACAATTTAAACAAAGGGCGGACATTTCAGGTCCCAGTGCCTCAATACGTTATAACAACAGATGCTTCCATGACAGGGTGGGGAGCACACCTCAATCACCACAGCATTCAAGGACAATGGGACGTACACCAAACAAAATTTCATATAAATTACCTAGAACTGTTAGCAGTATTTCTAGCGTTAAAAGCCTTTCAACCCATAATAACACACAAATACATTCTAGTCAAAACAGACAACATGACAACAATGTATTATTTAAACAAACAAGGAGGAACACACTCAACACAATTGTGTCTCCTAACACAAAAAATATGGCAATGGGCGATTCACAACCACATTCGCCTAATAGCACAATTTATTCCAGGGATCCAAAACCAACTAGCAGACAACCTTTCGCGAGATCACCAACAAGTCCACGAATGGGAAATTCACCCCCAAGTTCTGAACAATTACTTTCAAATTTGGGGAACACCCCAGATAGATTTGTTCGCAACAAAAGAAAACGCAAAATGCCAAAACTTCGCATCCAGGTACCCACACCGCGAATCACAAGGCAATGCTCTATGGATGAGTTGGTCAGGGATATTTGCATACGCTTTTCCCCCTCTCCCTCTCCTTCCATATCTAGTAACCAAATTGAGTCAAAACCAACTCAAACTCATACTGATAGCACCCACATGGGCAAGACAACCTTGGTATACAACTCTACTAGACCTTTCACTAGTACCGCATGTCAAACTACCCAACAGACCAGATCTGTTAACACAACACAAACAACAGATCAGGCATCCAAACCCAGCATCATTGAATCTAGCAATTTGGCTCCTGAAATCCTAGAATTCGGACACTTAGACCTCACGCAAGAATGTATGGAGGTCATAAAACAAGCTAGAAAAGCTTCCACTAGACACTGCTATGCATCTAAGTGGAAAAGATTTGTTTGCTACTGCCATACCAATCAAATCCAACCATTGCATGCCTCTACAAAGGACATAGTGGGATACTTACTACATTTGCAAAAAGCAAACCTCGCTTTTTCATCTATAAAAATACCTCGCAGCAATATCTGCTTACCTACAAACTACTCATTCATCGTCTCTATTTAGAATACCAGTTATTAAAGCATTCATGGAAGGGCTAAAAAGAATTATACCACCAAGAACACCACCAGTTCCTTCATGGAACCTTAACATCGTCTTAACAAGACTCATGGGTCCACCTTTTGAACCCATGCATTCCTGTGAAATGCAATATCTAACGTGGAAAGTCGCATTTCTCATTGCAATCACATCCCTCAGAAGAGTAAGTGAAATACAGGCATTTACCATACAAGAACCATTTATTCAAATACACAAAAATAAAATAGTTCTAAGAACAAATCCAAAATTTCTACCAAAAGTAATCTCACCATTCCATTTAAATCAAACAGTAGAATTACCAGTGTTCTTCCCACAGCCAGATTCCGTGGCTGAAAGGGCACTACATACATTAGACATCAAAAGAGCACTAATGTACTACATTGACAGAACAAAGCTAATCAGGAAAACAAAACAACTGTTCATAGCTTTTCAAAAACCACACATAGGAAATCCAATCTCTAAACAAGGCATTGCTAGATGGATAGTCAGATGTATTCAAACATGCTATCTTAAAGCCAAGAGAGAATTGCCTATTACACCAAAGGCACACTCAACCAGAAAGAAAGGTGCTACAATGGCCTTTCTAGGAAACATTCCTATGAGCGAAATATGTAAGGCTGCAACCTGGTCTACGCCTCATACATTTACTAAACACTACTGTGTAGATGTACTAAATGCACAACAAGCTACAGTAGGCCAAGCTGTACTAAGAACATTATTCCAAACTACTTCAACTCCTACAGGCTAAACCACCGCTTTTAGGGGAGGTAACTGCTTTATAGTCTATGCTAAACATGTGTATCTGCAGCAACATATGCCATCAAACTGAAAATGTCACTTACCCAGTGTACATCTGTTCGTGGCATTAGTCGCTGCAGATTCACATGTGCCTTCCCGCCTCCCCGGGAAGCCTGTAGCCGTTTAGAAGTATATCTTAAATCTTAAACATTTGTACATTTGTAAATAATTATTATAAACTTTTTATGTACATACGTATTCACTCCATTGCATGGGCACTATTTATAGCAAACAACTCCAGCCTCACCCTCTGCGGGGAAAACAATCTAAGATGGAGTCGACGCCCATGCGCAATGGAGCCGAAGAGGGAGGAGTCCTTCGGTCCCGTGACCAAAAAAGACTTCTTCGAAGAAAAACAACTTGTAATACTCCGAGCCCAACACCAGGCAGCGGACTGTGCTAAACATGTGAATCTGCAGCGACTAATGCCACGAACAGATGTACACTGGGTAAGTGACATTTCATTACCACTGGTGACTATTACTTCTGCACCATCTTATGTGCTTCGGTCACCCTGGCTCCTGCTAACAGCTGGCAGTTGTTGTGACCGTGAGATTATACCTAGTCTAGTAAGGTTTGCCAGGCCAGAAAGGAGGTTGAATTTTATTTTAAATGCACTGTTCGTTTGTGCAGTGACGTCACTTTGTTGCAGTCTGAGAAAGTACACAAATTCTTTCTAAACTTCCACCCCTCATTTCCTTGAGTATTTCCTATACTGTCTTCCTGAGCTTTAAAAATAGATTGTGAAAGCTTTAATTCACTAGTGGCATAATGCAACTTGCACTCCTAAAAGGGAAGAGTAACATCAAAGTAAATAAAGTGTTCATATCCTTACAGGAGGGGGAGCAAGCCAAAGCATTCTGGTGCCTGGCTTCCTTTATCATATATGTTCTTCTACTCCTTTTTGTCTCCCTTTAATTTCCTCAATTTGCTGTGCTCTGCTCCGACGCTTATTTTACATTGCTCTGTTCTGCTCCGACTGTAATTTTATCCTGTGCCTCGAGAAGAGAACTAATGAGATGGGAGAACCATAAAGGCATAATTAGACTCATTCAGGAACATGTGTCTTAGACCACTGGCAAGCCAACAGGAGACAATCCCCCTTTCAATTAGCTCAGGTTTTTCTGCTTAGGAGCATTGCAGTGTCCTTCAGATTATCAGATCTACCTCTCAGGCACAGCTACTTTGGTTCAGCATCACATTATGGAACGGTTTAAAGGGTTTCAATGTTTCAGGGCACCTGCAGAAGATTCTAATGGGCCAAATAATTCACAGCCCCTGGTATAGTCAGAGATGCAGCTCTTCTCAAATCTCAACAATATTCCTGCTTTGTCATTAGTAGGCATAGGAAAACAGAGAAGCATGGAAGTAGATCAGTACACCACATCAACTTTTACTCCAGCCACTATAGGGTCTCCTCTCTCTATTGAGAGCTCCTATAGTCCAAATGTATCGGCAGCAGCCTCAAGCACTCTATAGAGAGTCAAGAAAGCTCTCCATTGCACTACTCTTCACCACCCTTTACTGACTGCTACAGACAGGTTGTTTTAAGTGGGTCTAGAAGTCCAAGGTGGTTGCTGAAAGAGACATTATAATGGAAACACTGCCATAGAACCTAGCTGGGACTTAAACTTAAATATAAATCTGTCTCCAACAATCGTGCTCTCATCCCATTCTGAGAGTCCAGTAACCCACGCAACATCTGTGCTTCTTTCTCACTCTCCTAATGGAGAACTGAAAGCTCAAGTTAAAGTGCCTGAATGGTAATCAAGGGAAGTCCTCGAATCCCACAAATAGAACCACAGAAAATGACCACTCTTAATGGACAAGGAGGGTACACTGAGGGAGAAGTAGACCACGATGGATATAATTTAATTGCCACTCTGTACCGTCAACAAGGCATAAAAGCTTATGTCTCTGGTTCATTGATAGGATTTCAGCAGGATTCTCAATTGTTGTACATTGCATGGGACATAGCATGGCCCAGCTTCAATTTATGCTGATTGTGGTGTTCACCTGCATGTATTACAGTGGTAGATACTCTGGAAGCATTGTTTCTGGCAGTGTTGGGATACAGAAAGATGCAGTAACAGACCAAAAGTGGTTGAGTTGCACGCAGATGTAGCCTTCTACTGACTGTAGAATGACCACAGTTTACTAAGCTTCCAGGTATATCAAGTCAAAAGAAGTGGAACAGGTGGTTATCCTTTTCACGAGGAACACATTGGAAAAAGATTGTGTCATTTGGAAGGGACAGTCTAATTGAACATTCCTTTCAGAATGAGCACATGAGCTGAAAAATAGGCAAAGTTGCATATTCGGAGTGTCTCACGACTCAGCACTTGGGCCATGGTCATTTACTAAACAGAATAACTCAGCAGTAGGTTTCCATTATTGTATGAGATGTCTCTTTTCTGCAACTTTTACCCAAAAGTAGTCCCCACAATTACTTGCCCTTTAGTGGATGTGCTGCCATTTCTATTGCAATTTGATTGACCCTTGCATTTATTTGTGCATTCTGATTTCATGAGTACTAGCTAAGATCAAGGGTGAAAGGTCAGAGGTAAAAGTGTGTTTTACCATGGTGTAGCTGTTTCCTCTACAGAATCTGCCAATGTCCTATTTTAAAGCAGCTTATGCAGTACCCATTTCTCCTGCTCCTCACCTGGTTTCTGGGTTAGGTCCTGAGAGTTTCCTAGGTTAGCTTATTAATTTGAGAATATAGGCATTAACTATAGGGACGTTCCTAGGAACTTGGGTTTGCAGCTCATACGTATTTTTCAGAAATAATATCTTTTATTTCAAAATGATTAGACCTGCAAGAACCTGAGACACTAGAGGTGCAGGGCAGAGTTCAATGCTGCATTATAGTGGATTGCAGCAGTTAATTCCTTTTGAGCATTGACTTTTGATGTAGCCTACACTCCAATTTCATACTTCTGAATCTTGCAATGCGTCTGTTTCACATTTTCATTTTGAGGGTGAATGAGGTATCTTTGGTACACCTTATATTGGCTAATCTTGCTTCAAATTAGTGTTTCAGGGGCAATAATAATTTTGCTGGCTCATCCAGAAGCCATGTTCTGTGGGTGATTTCCCCATTTTGTGGTCGAAGATATCTGGCTAATCCATACCCAATATCAACAGAAGTGTAATTAGTCCTCTCAAGAAAAGAGAATGGCAGATCTGTGTCTTTTCATACCTTGCTCAGCATGATTAAATTCAAATTAAGGACCATGGCGCAACCAGTTTGGGCTTTTTGTGTCTCTCTGGCAAAGAAGGGTGTTCGGTCCAAGTATTCTCAGGGTTTGCACTGCTCTAGAATGGTCATTTTCAGGAACTGCACTCACCCAAATTTTTCTCTCTGCTTTGGTACACCTCTTGTTTAGTTGCCAGAATGAGGAAGAAAGACTGTAAGGTAATAGGTAGAGCATTTAACAGTAATCTTCGGTTATCTTAACCTCTTCTGTGCCTTGGACGAGATGATCTCGTCCAAGGCTACAGTTCCCCTGTGCCTTGGACGAGATCATCTCGTCCATGGCACAGGGGAACTTGGGGGCGCTAGCGCGCCCCCCGTGCACCCCCCTTCCCCCCCCAAGTCGGGGATGGAAGGGGAAGACCTTCCCCTTCCACCCCCGACCCCCCCACCCCCCCTGTGATGTCAGCGCGCGCGTGCGCGCTGATGTGTCACAGGGGCCTCCCTCGTCGCGCTGGAAGCTCTGCTTCCGGCGCGATTGAAAAAGAAATGCAAAAGCATTTCTTTTTCAATCACTTGGGAGGCCCGGAGGGGCTTCAAAGGGAAGGAAAAGTATTTCCTTCCCTTTGAAGTCCCTCCGAGGGTTTCAAAAGCCGGATTGCTTGCAATCCGGCTTTTGAAACCCCACTAGACACCAGGGATTTTTTTTTTTTTCTTAGAAATTGACAAAAGGGAGCGACCCCTTGGGCAAGGGTCGCTCCCGGGGGGGCATTTTTTTGAAAAGGCCTTTTCTGCCCCCCTGGGGGCAGAAACCTCTAGGCACCAGGGACCATTTTTTTTTTTTTTTTTTTCTTTTTTTTTTATTGAGGTGGGGAGCGACCCCTTAGGCAAGGGTCGTTCCCCTTGGGGGAAAATTATATTTTGGCCATTTCTGCCCCCCTTGGGGGCAGATTGGCCTATTTTGATGAGGCCAATCTGCCCCCAAGGGGGGTAGAAACCACTAGACACCAGGGATTTTTTTTTTTTTTTTTATTGTTATTGACAAAAGGGAGCGACCCCTTGGGCAAGGGTCGCTCCCAGGGGGGCATATTTTCGGAAAGGCCTTTTCTGCCCCCCCCTGGGGGCAGATCGGCCTACTATTAGGCCGATCTGCCCCCAGGGGGGGGCAGAAACCTCTAGGCACCAGGGACCATTTTTTTTTTTTTTGTTTAATTTTTTTTTTTTTTGGTGGGGAGCGACCCCTTAGGCAAGGGTCGCTCCCAATGGGGGAAAATTATATTTTGCCCATTTCTGCCCCCCTTGGGGGCAAATTGGCCTATTTTGATGAGGCCAATCTGCCCCCAAGGGGGGTAGAAACCACTAGACACCAGGGAGTTTTGTCTTTGCGTGAATTTCACGCAAAGGGAGCGACCACTTAGGCAAGGGTCGCTCCCTGGGGGGGAGGGGAGCGCCAGGGCAATTTTTTTTGTGTGTTTTTTTTTTTTTGTTGTTTCTTTTTTTAGAGATGGGGAGCGACCCATCAGGCAAGGGTCGCTCCCCTGGGGGGGCAAATTGTATTTAGACCATTTCTGCCCCCCTGGGGGCAGATTGGCCAATTTTAGGTCAATCTGCCCCCAAGGGGGCAGAAACCACTAGGCACCGGGGATTTGTTTTTTGGCGCCAATGTCACGCAGGGGGAGCGACCCCGTAGGCAAGGGTCGCTCCCGGGGGGGGGGGTGCAAATTTATTTTAGGCCATTTCTGCCCCCCCGGGGGACAGATCGGCCTATTATTAGGCCGAACTGTCCCCGGGGGGGGGTGGGCAGAACACTCTAGGCTCCAGAGCAAATTTTTTTTTGTGTTTTTTTTTTTTGTTGTTTCTTTTTTTAGAGATGGGGAGCGACCCATCAGGCAAGGGTCGCTCCCCTGGGGGGGCAAATTGTATTTAGACCATTTCTGCCCCCCTGGGGGCAGATTGGCCAATTTTAGGTCAATCTGCCCCCAAGGGGGCAGAAACCACTAGGCACCGGGGATTTGTTTTTTGGCGCCAATGTCACGCAGGGGGAGCGACCCCGTAGGCAAGGGTCGCTCCCGGGGGGGGGGTGCAAATTTATTTTAGGCCATTTCTGCCCCCCCGGGGACAGATCGGCCTATTATTAGGCCGAACTGCCCCCGGGGGGGGCAGAACACTCTAGGCACCAGGGCAATTTTTTTTTTGTGTTTTTTTTTTTTTTTTTTTGTTTCTTTTTTTAGAGATGGGGAGCGACCCATCAGGCAAGGGTCGCTCCCCTGGGGGGGCAAATTGTATTTAGACCATTTCTGCCCCCCTGGGGGCAGATTGGCCAATTTTAGGTCAATCTGCCCCCAAGGGGGCAGAAATCACTAGGCACCGGGGATTTGTTTTTTGGCGCCAATGTCACGCAGGGGGAGCGACCCCGTAGGCAAGGGTCGCTCCCAGGGGGGGGGGGGGGGGGGTTGGGAGGGCAAATTTATTTTAGGCCATTTCTGCCCCCCCGGGGGACAGATCGGCCTATTATTAGGCCGAACTGCCCCCGGGGGGGGGGGGCAGAACACTCTAGGCACCAGGGCAATTTTTTTTTTGTGTTTTTTTTTTTTTTTTGTTGTTTCTTTTTTTAGAGATGGGGAGCGACCCATCAGGCAAGGGTCGCTCCCCTGGGGGGGCAAATTGTATTTAGACCATTTCTGCCCCCCTGGGGGCAGATTGGCCAATTTTAGGTCAATCTGCCCCCAAGGGGGCAGAAACCACTAGGCACCGGGGATTTGTTTTTTGGCGCCAATGTCACGCAGGGGGAGCGACCCCGTAGGCAAGGGTCGCTCCCGGGGGGGGGGTGGGTGTTGGGGGGGCAAATTTATTTTAGGCTATTTCTGCCCCCCCGGGGGGCAGATCGGCCTATTATTAGGCCGATCTGCCCCGGGGGGGGGGGGGGCAGAAACCTCTAGGCGCCAGGGGAATTTTTCTTTTTTTTTTTTCTTTGTTTTTTTTTTTAGAGATGGGGAGCGACCCATCAGGCAAAAGTCGCTCCCCTGGGGGACAAATTGTATTTAGGCCATTTCTGCCCCCCTTGGGGGCAGATTGGCTGAGTTTAGGTCAACCTGCCCCCAAGGGGGCAGAAACCACTAGGCACCGGGGATTTGTTTTTTGGTGCCAATGTCACGCAGGGGGAGCGACCCCGTAGGCAAGGGTCGCTCCCGGCGGGGGAGGGTGGGGGTTGGGGGGGCAAATTTATTTTAGGGCATTTCTGCCCCCCCCCCCTTGGGGCCGGCTGAGCTACAGGCCAAACACCACAGGTAGGCACCTTGCAAAAAACACCTCTGTTTTCTGTGAAAAAATATGTTGTGTCCACGTTGTGTTTTGGGCCATTTCCTTTTGTGGGCGCTAGGCCTACCCACAGAAGTGATGTACCATTTTTATTGAGAGACTTAGGGGAACGCTGGGTGGAAGGAAATTTGTGGCTCCTCTCAGATTCCAGAACTTTCTGTCACCGAAATGAGAGGAAAAAGTGTTTTTTGGGCCAAATTTTGATGTTTGCAAAGGATTCTGGGTAACATAACCTGGTCAGAGCCCCGCAAGTCACCCCATCTTGGATTCCCCTGGGTTTCTAGTTTTAAAAAATGCACTGGTTTGCTAGGTTTCCTCAGGTGTCGGCTGAGCTACAGGCCAAAATCCACAGGTAGGCACTGCTTTTTATAAAAAAATGTGATGTGTCCACGTTGTGTTTTGGGCCCTTTCCTTTCATGGGCGCTAGTCCTACCCACACAAGTGAGGTATCATTTTTATCGGGAGACATGGGGGAACGCTGGGTAGAAGGAAATTTGTGGCTCCTCTCAGATTCCAGAACTTTCTGCCACAGAAATGTGAGTAACATGTTTATTTTTAGCCAAATTTTGAGGTTTGCAAAGGATTCTGGGTAACAGAACCTGGTCCGAGCCCCGCAAGTCACCCCTCCTTGGATTCCCCTAGGTCTCTAGTTTTCAGAAATGCACAGGTTTGGTAGGTTTCCCTAGGTGCCGGCTGAGCTAGAGGCCAAAATCTACAGGTAGGCACTTCGCAAAAAACATTTCAGTTTTTTTCCAAAATTTAGGATGTGTCCACGTTGCGCTTTGGGGTGTTTCCTGTCGCCGGCGCTAGGCCTACCCACGCAAGTGAGGTATCATTTTTATCGGGAGACTTGGGGGAACGCTGGGTAGAAGGAAATTTGTGGCTCCTCTCAGATTCCAGAACTTTCTGCCACAGAAATGTGAGTAACATGTGTATTTTTAGCCAAATTTTTAGGTTTGCAAAGGATTCTGGGTAACAGAACCTGGTCCGAGCCCCGCAAGTCACCCCTCCTTGGATTCCCCTACGTCTCTAGTTTTCAGAAATGCACAGGTTTGGTAGGTTTCCCTAGGTGCCGGCTGAGCTAGAGGCCAAAATCTACAGGTAGGCACTTCGCAAAAAACACCTCTGTTTTTTTCCAAAATTTAGGATGTGTCCACGTTGCGCTTTGGGGTGTTTCCTGTCGCCGGCGCTAGGCCTACCCACGCAAGTGAGGTATCATTTTTATAGGGAGACTTGGGGGAACGCTGGGTGGAAGGAAATTTGTAGCTCCTCTCAGATTCCAGAACTTTCTGCCACAGAAATGTGAGGGACATGTGTTTTTTTAGCCAAATTTTGAGGTTTGCAAAGGATTCTGGGTAACAGAACCTGGTCCGAGCCACACAAGTCACCCCTCCTTGGATTCCCCTAGGTCTCTAGTTTTCAGAAATGTACAGGTTTGGTAGGTTTCCCTAGGTGGCGGCTGAGCTAGAGGCCAAAATCTCCAGGTAGTCACTTTGCTAAAAACAGCTCTGTTTTCTGTGATGTGTCCACGTTGTGTTTTGGTGCATATCCTGTCGCGGGCGCTAGGCCTACCCACACAAGTGAGGTATCATTTTTATCGGGAGACGTGGGGGAACGCTGGGTGGAAGGAAATTTGTGGCTCCTCTCAGATTCCAGAACTTTCTGCCACAGAAATGTGAGGAACATGTGTTTTTTTTAGCCAAATTTTGAGATTTGCAAAGGATTCTGGGTAACAGAACCTGGTCCGAGCCCCGCAAGTCACCCCTCCTTGGATTCCCCTAGGTCTCTAGTTTTCAGAAATGCACAGGTTTGGTAGGCTTCCCTAGGTGGCGGCTGAGCTAGAGGCCAAAATCTACAGGTAGTCACTTTGCTAAAAACAGCTCTGTTTTCTGTGATATGTCCACGTTGTGTTTTGGGGCATATCCTGTCGCGGGCGCTAGGCCTACCCACACAAGTGAGGTATCATTTTTATCGGGAGACGTGGGGGAACGCTGGGTGGAAGGAAATTTGTGGCTCCTCTCAGATTCCAGAACTTTCTGCCACCGAAATGTGAGGAACATGTGTTTTTTTAGCCAAATTTTGAGGTTTGCAAAGGATTCTGGGTAACAGAACCTGGTCCGAGCCACACAAGTCACCCCTCCTTGGATTCCCCTAGGTCTCTAGTTTTCAGAAATGCACAGGTTTGGTAGGTTTCCCTAGGTGGCGGCTGAGCTAGAGGCCAAAATCTACAGGTAGTCACTTTGCTAAAAACAGCTCTGTTTTCTGTGATGTGTCCACGTTGTGTTTTGGGGCATATCCTGTCGCGGGCGCTAGGCCTACCCACACAAGTGAGGTATCATTTTTATCGGGAGACGTGGGGGAACGCTGGGTGGAAGGAAATTTGTGGCTCCTCTCAGATTCCAGAACTTTCTGCCACAGAAATGTGAGGAACATGTGTTTTTTTAGCCAAATTTTGAGGTTTGCAAAGGATTCTGGGTAACAGAACCTGGTCCGAGCCACACAAGTCACCCCTCCTTGGATTCCCCTAGGTCTCTAGTTTTCAGAAATGCACAGGTTTGGTAGGTTTCCCTAGGTGGCGGCTGAGCTAGAGGCCAAAATCTCCAGGTAGTCACTTTGCTAAAAACAGCTCTGTTTTCTGTGATGTGTCCACATTGTGTTTTGGGGCATATCCTGTCGCGGGTGCTAGGCCTACCCACACAAGTGAGGTACCTTTTTTATCGGGAGACTTGGGGGAACATAGATTAGCAAAACAAGTACTATTGCCCCTTGTCTTTCTCTACATTTTTTCCTTCCAAATATAGGAGTGTGTGTAAAAAAGACATCTATTTGAGAAATTCCCTGTAATTCACGTGCTACTATGGTCACCCCGGAATTCAGAGATGTGCAAATAACCACTGCTCCTCAACACCTTATCTTGTGCCCTTTTTGGAAATGCAAAGGTTTTCTTGATAGCAATTTTTTACTCCTTATATTTCAGCAAATGAATTGCTGTATACCCGGTATAGAATGAAAACGCACTGCAGGGTGCAGCTCATTTATTGGCTCTGGGTTCCTCGGGGTCTTGATGAACCTACAAACCCTATATATCCCCGCAACCAGAGGAGTCCAGCAGACGTAACGGTATATTGCTTTCGATAATCTGACATTGCAGGGAAAAGTTACAGAGTAAAACGTAGAGAAAAATTGATGGTTTTTTCACCTCAATTTCAATATTTTTCTTTTTCAGCTGTTATTTTCTGTAGGAAACCCTTGTAGGATCTACACAAATGACCCCTTGCTGAATTCAGAATTTTGTCTACTTTTTAGAAATGTTTAGGTTTCTGGGATCCAGCATTGGTTTCATGACCATTCCTGTCACTAACTGGAAGGAGGCTGAAAGCACAAAAAATTGCACAAATGGGGTATGCCCCAGTAAAATGCCAAAATTGTGTTGAAAAATTGGGTTTTCTGATTCAAGTCTGCCTGTTCCTGAAAGCTGGGAAGCTGCTGAGTTTAGCACCGCAAACCCTTTGTTGATGCCATTTTCAGGGGAAAAACCACAAGCCTTCTTCTGCAGCCACTTTTTCCAATTTTTTTGAAAAAAACGAAATTTTCACTGTATTTTGGCCAATTTCTTGGCCTCCTTCAGGGGAACCCACAAAGTCTGGGTACCTCTAGAATCCCTAGGATGTTGGAAAAAAAGGACGCAAATTTGGCTTGGTTAGCTTATGTGGACAAAAAGTTATGAGGGCCTAAGCGCGAACTGCCCCAAATAGGCAAAAAAAGGCCTGGCACAGGAGGGGGGAAAAGGCCTGGCAGCGAAGGGGTTAATCCTGTTCCTCTTCTCTGTGCTCATGTTTACCCTTTCCCACTGGTCCATGGTTTGGGCTTTTTCACATTCACAACTAGTTTCACAAGTATTCCGGGAATGATAGCAAGTTCTATAGTTCCCATATTGGGTGGAGAAGGGCAAGTTTTGTCCAGCATGTTCCAGATGTCATACTTTTGAGTAGAAAGTGAAATCTATCTCGTTAATGTGAAGAGGATCATTAAGGATAGGCGTAACGAAAATTTGTCCATATGTAGTTGCTAATGTTCTTTACAGGCTAAAAAATGTATTAGTTCACATCTTCTAATTTCCTGATGCTATAAGATGTGTCATTATTTACCATGATCTACACATATCCTGAAGTGTTCATTCATCAGCCCATTATAGATAGTAATCAGACTAGCTAAACAGCCCATTGTTATGGTATTTGGTCACCTGAGGGCATTCAGATAAGTAATTAGATTGCATGTGTAATCTGCACGTTCGGCAGTATTTTAACGACTGTGTCCTTCTTTTCAGGGGATGGAGAATACAGTGGAGTATTGTGCCTCAAGTATCTGAAACAATTGTAAGTTTTGAATTTTCTCTTATTCCGTCTGACTTTTGTTCAAAAGGCTACTACGAGAGAACTAAATGAACAGTCTTTTTTGTAAACCACATTTGTATGTAATTTGCTGTTACTGGTATTTGGAATGAAATGAAAAGGAAACAAACAAGGGATAATATATGTAATTTATTCTCAAGTACCTTGTCATTTGTCTGTGGAAATTGAACAAAACTGCGAAAATCACTTTTGTGCCACTTAGCTTTGCAGCCTCATACACATTTGTAAGAGTATATATTTATCTCAGGGGTTGCTGACACACAGTGACCAATAAATTGCCCCCATCGTTTTACTAGTGGCGCTTGTTTGACATATATTTTCTGTGCACCGCCGCTCACAATCAGCAAGACGGTCAAAGTAGGACCACAGTATAACATGTCAGCATTTTATGTTGCCTAGCTCTATATCGCTGATTCTGTCTTTTTAACACATGGCCAATAGCATGTTTTTATCGTTGTCTGTTGCTGAAATAACACTAGCAACTAAATATGTGTTTATTAATTAGTAGCAATATATTAAAGCTTTATGGTAAAGGACAAATGTGGGTGGATATTTACAGTTATCACACATACCCTCAAAATAAACGTCAGCTGACTCAAGATGCTTGGGGTATATTTATGTACGGCACATTGTATCGATGACTGTCTTGGGAGTTGTTGGGAAGTAACAGGTAATTTAACACATTATATTAAACTAAACTAGACTCATAAATGTTGAACGTTTTGAGCGCATTTGCTCCTGCCCCAACGCATCTTAACTCGGTAACATCACCAGCAGTGATGTGATATATGATGACTGCAGACATCTCATATTATGACTGTTTGTGTTGGTGTCATCACAGAAAGTGATGTCAGCATGACCAATTTTTTGATGGTTGTTTGTCTTGGACTGCTAAATATGCTCTCTTTGCAGCATAAAAACATGGCATACACACTGGCATGGCATAAAGTTTGTGCACTAGAGAATCGAAGCATGTTGCTCTAGATCTTTTTTGCACTAGCACAGATGCTGCTAAACCTTTTGTAAGCCAGAACAAATGTGCCTTGCACTCTTTTCTAGCATCCTTTTTTCCTACTGTTGCTTTAATGCGTTCGTAGATTGTGCAGTAATTCTTCTCCCCAGTTCTGTGCCCACACTTTGCCAGGTAGGTCATAACGTTTTTTTCCTAAGAAGTCAATCACCACCATTTCCCTTCTCCTTTTACTTTTTTCTACTAGCCCTATCTCCATTTGGGTTTCCATCTTGTGCCAGTTTTCTTCCCATCCCTGTTTTTCAATTCTGGGTCCCGAATTATCAAAAATAATTTGACTGCTGCAACCTATATGTTCAATTTAACCTTTGTCCTATTTTAGAAAACAAAAATTAAACTATCAGTATTTTGCAAAGAAGTGCAAATGTTAACAATACAAGTGACCCTGCGCACAGACAAACTATTCACTTGGATTCTGAAAAAGACTATGGCCCTAATTACTACCCAGGCAGTCTTCAGACCGCCAGGGCCCTGGTGGCTGTCTGACAGCCGCCAAAGCGGTGGTCTGACTGCTTTGTTAGCAGTCAGACTGCCACATTATGACAGTGGCGGACGGTCCACTGTCGGACAGCCAGTTTGCCTTTACTGGAGGGACTGGTGGTGCTGGCGGTCCTAATCCGTCAGGGCAACCCTGCATGCAGTGCCGCCCTGGGGATTATGACCCCCCTCTCCACCAGCTTTTACATGGCAGTTACACCGCCATGTAAAATCTGGTGGAGATGGGGTGCAGGGGGTCCCTGCACTACCCATACACTTGACGTGGACAGTGCAGGGGCCCCCCATGGACAGCCCCGTCCTGCTTTTCAGTATGCAATGCAGACAGTAAAAAGGGGGACGGGTGCTGTTGCACCCCATGCACCGCAGCATTGCCACTGGCTCAGTTATGAGCCAGCGTCAATGTTGTGGCTGTTCCCCGCTGGACAAGCGGGCAGAAGCAGCGGGGAACTCCTAATGAAGCATGCGGGAAGGTAGCTGCCCCCCCAAACTCTTAATAACCCCATATGTTGCTCTTAATGGTTACCTAGGTGAGAAAGTGCCTATTTATTTGCATGGTAATCCCCATTTTTTTTGCTGACTGTTATTAGTGATGTTTGAACTCTGCACACTGGGACACTGTTGTCCTCTTCTAAGAGTAAGTGTTCTGAGCCCTAATACGTGGTCATATTGGCTAACTACTAATTGTCATAGTTAACTTACTACAGTAATGCTCTAATATACTGTGCAACAAATACACCAACGGAATGAAAAAGTTAAAAGCAACCTGTGAACTGCTGCACATAATGTCACCCATTAGGCTGACAAAGGAAAAATGGCTTTAGGCCAGCCTATGTAGCTGACTGCTGCAGCTTTTACACCTGCAGTCAAACCTGTAAAATAATCCTTTTGATAGGAAAAAACTATGCTTTAAACTATTTAAAAAGGTCACTCCTAATTAGGCCTTGTAGCCAACAAAGTGGGCTGCCTGGTCTGTTAAAGTGGCACATGCAAGGATTAAATGTTGCCATGCCTATAGTGACCAGCCGCCAAAAGCTATTTGTCCTTTAAAGGGCTGTAGTTGTCCTATGAGGAAAAACTCATAACCCTTCCATCCCCAGCTTAAGCAAGCTGCTGGAATAATGCTAACACAATTTTAATGTTTTATCAAAAGTCAATTCAAAGGTGAAGTCAGATTTGTAATCAATATTTTGGAAGAGTTACTTTTAAAATGTATCACATTACCAGCCAAAGCCTCTTGTAGGCTAATTAGCATTAGCCTGCTGTCAGATGCCTCTGCCAGTGCTTCCTCTTAAGAAGTGTTGAAAGTGCTCCCAAAGCATGAACAATGGCATTGTCCTTTTGGCAGGAAGACCTGGGTGTGAGGTATGTGACAGATACCAGCTCATGAATTACAGAATGGGAAAGTCTGGGAACTTCATTAACTTGAAAGGAACTATGGTGTGAGATCTTCCCATCCATAGTTAAGTGTAAAGACAGACCTGGAGAAGAGAAGCCTTTTGTTCCACAGGTCCTCTGTAGCTTGTTTCCCACCAGCCCAGTGGGAAGGAGAGCTGCCCCCAGAACCATTTTTGTGTAGCTGAGAAAGAGGAGACTACTCATTTCCCTGAACATACCTCTGGCTGGCACATAAGTTCCCTTCAGGAGAAGAACGATTCTGCTGTGTTGGGTTTGCCTCAGAACAGTGCATTGTGGAATGATTGTACAATAAGGCAAATAGGATGTTCTGTAAAAGTGGGAAAGGTTGGCCCTAAGAGTGTCCAGGAAGTCACCTCCACCCACCGACTGGTGAAACCTCTAAATCGGACATCTCACCCACAATTCATCATAACACTCTCTGGACCCGATTGAAGGCCAGAAGAGGAATGGACCTGCTGCTTGAGAACTGTATGGAGACCTGAAAGGCTGGGCCTACTACCACTACTTATCCTAAAAATAAGAAGTGCACTCTAATTCAGCTTTGTGGCTACATGGACTCAACATCCTGCAGAAGGTCTTTTTTGTGAAGTGCCAGCTGACCATTATCATCTGGGCCTGGACTGAACTTTCTGATGGTCCTCGTTGGATTGAGTCGTGACCCCCCTAAATGCTGTCCCTGATATTCCTGGAAGCCATATAAGTGTCACAGAAAAACTGCTCCAGAAACTCTGAAAAGTTGAGGCAATGATGTATAATTTCAAAGTGACTTAGATATATATATATATATATATATATATATATATATATATATATATATATAATAATGGTGGTCACCATTAAGTAGTTATAGTTAGTCACAAAAATTTCCCCCAAAAAATACCACTCACGTCAGTTGCTCTCTGGAAAGTCTGGGGGTGATCCGAGGGGGGGAGGGGTGTTGGAGAAAAAAGGGGAGTCCCAAAATACGTTTTCTCCATTCATTTTTCTATAGGGATTTTGAACAGCGATAGCGCTGAAACTACGGGACAGAATTACACCAAATTTGGTAGAAAGTTGGATCCGGGTCCAGAAAGAGACCTTTTTTTGTTTTGGTATAATTCCGTTCAGTAGTTTTTGAGAAATTAAGGAAAAAAACTAATATGTATATATAAGGACGTGAAGGACTCACCACCCCTCCCAATCTCATGCTGAGATCTGGTTGGCTGATAACACTCGAACAACAGAAGCCGTTGAAGTGTTGTCAGCCATCTTGGGACTCGGCTGAAGCCGAGTCCCAGGAAAAAAAGTAAAAAAAAACAAAGAAAACAGACCAGGGAACAAACACCCTGACCCCTTACCCAGCCAGGGCTAACAAGCATTTTTTATTGATTTTAAGGATGGAATTTCGGTGGATCTGCTGGGAAAAAAAAACAAAATTCTGCGCTTCATTATTATAAAACCCCCAACATTAATTATAGTGGACTTCATGGACAATAATCTTTGATTTTCTCATTCAGACATTGAAATTGGTCTGACAAGGTTAATGTTTTGTGTACTCCTAAATCAAATATACCTTCTATAAGGAATTATCCAGTTTACGTGTGCGCCTCTTCTTTGGTGTGATTTATCCCCCACTGTCATTTGTTGGGACAGATAATTTATGCAAATTATTTTTAAATACTTTTTTGTAAATTATTCCCTTGTTAGTCTCTAACCTGTCCTTACTGGTTGGGACTGGAGTATCCGTGGGGTAAAAAAAGAAAAAAAGGATTTACAGCTCCCTTCACCACCCAGGATAAGTGGTGGCTTGAGGGCCACATGGGCCTTGAGCCTGCCTGCTGTTCCCAACTTTGGATGGAGCTTTGGGGCACCCATAAATAAATAATTGCCGTTACCTAGGATTAGTGCTGACTGGGTGGCTGAGAAACTGCTGGGGCCATGGCCCTGCACTCCCCAACATTTTGGTGAAGTGTGGGTGCCCCGGGTGGGACTGTGGCACCCACCAGTAAAAAATAAATTAATAAATAGAGAAAGAAATAACCCTGGTATGAATCTGAAATTAGAGGAGTAGCCTGGCATTTCACATTCACTGATCCTGCTGAGAAGCACCCCTTAATGCCCTGCAAGGGCTTTAATTTATATTTTTTATCCCTGTGTGGTGCCCCTAGTAGGGGCAGGGACAGGAACATGAACAACTTTTTTTTTTAATGTTATGGGGGCTGAAGGGAGCGCAGCAAAACCCTTAGGAACACAAAACAAAACTTGCAATAAGTCTCCTGTGTCATTGAGTACAGGACCCACGAGCACTTTACATATTTTAAAGCATTCCAAGCTGGACCTGTTAGTCTTTAGCTGGAGTGCACTTAGACTCCACGTGGTTGGCCCTATGGCTGAAATTCGTGACCTGGAGTGTGTAAAAGAAAAACTTAAACACGTGTTTTTTTTGTTATGAATAAAAATGCTTTATTTGAAATAGTTTTGTGATTATTATTAAGCATTACCATGTGTGTATTTTTGAGAAATACAGTGGACTACGGATATTGATAAATTAGTGTGGATTATTGACAGTCAATAGGTCTGCATTATATAAGGTGATGGTCAGGCATGTTGATGTGCAGACCATGATAAAGGCAATAGGGCCTGTTCTTTATAGTTTGGTGTTCTGACACGTTGACAACTCCAGTAAATCTGCCTTATATAAAATAACACACCTTGCTTTATGTTAAAAAACAAATTTAAAACCGCAACTCACTGAAAAAAAAGCAAATGTTAAAGTGACGTAATAAACAAATATGTTAATAATATTGTACGTTACATTTAAAAAAAAAAAAAACTCAGAAATTCACTGATATAAATAGTGTTAAGACATTAAAGTTAGGTGAAAACGTCAGTTACAACGCAGCATTTTAAATTAAAAGAACACAGGAATGCACCAGTTATAATTAACTGAAGTATCTATAACTCGAGCCCCCGCTGTGCAAAGTGTTGTCTTCAAAGATTTAATTTTAGATGTCATCAGTAATCTTATTAATGATGTCACAGAACAACTCGTGAGTGATGTAATAGGTGAGGTCATCAAGCAGTTCATGACGTGCGTTGCTTCGTTTAATTATAACTGCTGAATTTCTGTGTTTTTTTAGTTTATTATGTAATGTTGTAACTGACATTTTTACTTAACTATAACGTCACTTTAGCCATTGCTTTTCTTACAGTACTTTATATGAGATATATATATATATATATATATATATAGAGAGAGAGAGAGAGAGAGATCGATAGCTAGATAAACAAACACCCAAAGTTGAATTTCAGTGCTCCCATACTATTTGAATATTTAACCATGCAAAGTTTATTTTGTATCTCTTCATGTCTAACATATTTGAAACTCTTCACATCTGCCACGTTATAGTTGAGGCGCTTATGAATTGTGCACTGACAAGGCTTCAAATCTGCATCTTTAGCTCGTAAACAAAATTAATATTAACAGAAAACGTCTACTTAATTAAGTGACACTAAAAAATTATTTCCTGTGTCTAAAGGAACCTCCCAAAGAAGATTTGACTGTGTCAGAGAAATTTCAGCTGGTTCTGGATGTGGCACAGAAAGCACAGGTACTGTATCGGAGAATGAAAATAAGCCAGGCGAAGAGAAAACAAAGCTGGTATTCAAATGGGACATTGTTAGCTAATTATCAAATAGACATTGACGGTAACTGCAGCAAGTGGCCATCATGCTGTTTTGTCTGCACATTTTCATGCGTGTTCTCACTTCTTTGACACCCTGTGTAGTATTTGGCTTTACAACTAACTGGCTCTATTCCCTGCGGAACTGTGATAATTAACCATTGACACATGTAAAATAACATTTTAACAGCTACATCACTCCAATGTTTGGTCCTATTGCAGAAATTTGGTGGTTCCATTGGGCTCATACCTTACTCCAATTTATGGAAGTACCAGCCCTGTGCTACACTGTGGGTACTGCTCTTTAGGACCCATGGTGGTGAAATGCCTCCTCATTGTATTCAGTAATGTCTGAGTGGATGTACTACTGAACCTGTACATTTACTTGATTACCAACCCAGAGTCCGCTCATAGTCCTCTTAAACTCTCACCCTCAAGGTTTTTGTGAGTGCAATGAGATGGTATCAGTGACAGCCTCCTACCTTACCCACTTAATAGTAAGTAAGGAGGGGACAAATGAACTGTCGATTGCCAGTGTTTAGGAATGACACCTTACTCATGTTCACTCCTTTGAACGGACATTTAGAAATCATTAAGGTAAAGTTATCTGAGGACATTCTCATTTTTGATGTTTGAGCATTTATAAGTGTGCCTTCAGCATTCATATTAATTTATTTTATGTCTAAAGACGTCCTTAGAGTACATGTCCTGTTACAAGGGAAAATTAACATATTTGTTTTAACTACTGCGTTCACAAAATTATCATTTTCAGTTTACTTTGCACATTGATATATGATTCTGTATGTTCATTTTGTTGATGCCACCTGTCTATTTTCACCTTGGTTTCATGGCTCAGGGGAATATAATTAAGGTCTTCACTGTTAAGTGGGGAAAAAACAGTAAGATAAAAATCTGCCCTCGGGGAACCTATATGTCACTTCGTATGTAAATCAGCAAATCAAGCAAAACCAGTAAATCAACAAGTATACTAAATTAAATTATCATCTCTCACCAAACAAGTACCACAAGGATATAAAAATGCACAAAGCTTTAATGGCGTGAATTTAACACAATAGCCATAAACATGTATCAATAACAATGTCTATAAGCATTTGCTGTATAAAGAATATCACATTGAAAAATATTTTTTGCATCACAAAGTTCAAATAATCTGGTTCAGACAACCTGCCCTTCCCCCAACCCCAATATGGTGCCAACAGAAACAACCACAAAAATAACAAAGTTTTAAAATCAGAGTGAGGGAGAAGAGAATAAGAAAAGAGGCATGTGAAATATGATGAAGAATAAAACCGTGTTCGAGGATCAGGTGGGACTTCCCAATTCCTTTTGTGTTTTACTTCCTTTTCCCACCCTCTCTATTTTTAGGTCTGGCTTGGCTGCACAGCTATTAACCTCATACCAGTTTTTAAGTGGGCTTTTGCTCTTCTTTCCCTCTTCTTGGAGGAGAATATCTTCCATACCTTATGATAATGGCTTTATCATTGAATCTCCTGTAGAGGGATTGCGTTACAAAGCATAAGTGACATTTATGCAGTTTAAAAGTTCATTGAATCATCATGCATTAAATTCTTTATCTCATAGAGGTATTCTATAGAGAAAACAATTGCTTTGTTTTCACTGCAACAAGCTCTTTTGAACTGACAAGCTTAGACCTATTGCCTTTGCCAGTGCTTGTTTGTTTTGCCACTCTGGCAGTGCTCCCTCATGATTTCCCTTTCTAAATCTGCCATACTGTGCAGCCTCCATCTCACTGTGATGTTATGGCCTTGTCTGCAAGACATGTCCCTTATGAAGAATTTAACACTTCCACATAGAAAATGGCATTGTCATATTTGTAGAGAACGGAATGCTTAGCATACAAATTCTAATGCATATGCTTGCGCCTGCTTAGGTGTTAGAAAAAACTTTCCCATTCCATCCAGAGGTGCTGAAAAGCATCTTGAGGCTTAAAGCCTTGACGTTAAGTAGGTTGCAGTAATGTTTACACCCTTTTATCGCTGGTGTTGGTTATGCTGGGGTGTTTTAGCATACCCTGTGATGAAGCATGCCACTATTAATGGATGAGGGTACTTTTAGCCCATATATGTGTTTCCCAGGCCAATGCTAATCTTTTATTGTTTTACCTCCTCATCTCTTTTGTGTGGGTTAGATTTATAAATTAGGAGGAAGGTTGAGGAGTTGTACCTCTCCAGCCTTTTTTGGAGTGTAGAGGGGCAACGTTGTTTACCAGGAGTTGGCATTGTTGTAAACCTGTCACCTCTAGGTTGAAACATTCAATACACAGTCTCTGTAACTGCTAGTTCTCCATGAAGCGAGTTGTGCTATGCCTCTTTCGATCTTAGTCCCTCCCCCACCCATAGCTGCCAAGATTTCAGATTGCCTATGTGTGACATTTTCACAATTTCAGTGTAGTTATGAGTGCCATTCAACGAATATGAGTGATACTTTCTCACAAGCAAAATAAAGCAATGAAGATGAGGGAAACATATAAATATCAGAAATTACACCCATTTGAGTATCGAGAAACTAATAGAAGATCTCAAAACTAGTGCAAAGCATAAGAAATAGAAGGGCACTAACCTAGTGCACTGTTTACATAGGCCAGTGATACCGACGCCCTAAAAGTGTATAAGGATTGGAGAAAGTACTACTGACACTTACTAGTCTGTAGTGAGCAACGTAATGAGAAGGTATTGGATTTATTTTGTCATCCATGCACTATAGTCAGCAAGTTTAAGCTGCCTCATCTACTTACATCTTATGTGCCCCATATAGTCTTACCAGCAGTTGCAACATAGTTCTGGAACACACTCAGGCCTGGATGGATAACAACTGTTCTTTTCAGGTGCTTATGTAAGCTTGTCCATGTGTCAGGAGTTCTCTTACAGTGGTTTTGACCACAGAGCTGGCTGCCAGTAGGTATCACTGTCCTGCACCTAATTGAAAATAGTAGAGGCATTCATAGCAAGGCAGGGAATTACAGATATCCCACTTGGGCTTCTCTTTATTTTGTTTGCGTGACGAATTACCAATCGTTTAGTAATGTGTGAACCTAACTTAAATCGCTTTACCCTAACGCAACATGTGTGGGACTTAGCAGGACTGCCCACCTAACACATCACAAAACCCACCACATCAATTTCTTTATTGACTTGTAACTCATTGGAGACATGACCAGATACTTCATCTGGTAGGTAAGGTTCCTCTCTCTGCTTTGCATGAGAGAACCTCTATTTCTTGATCTGTAATTCTAAAGTGGTAGGTCTAAGTCTAAAGTTTCTGTGCCACTTCCACGGTGAATGTGAAAGATGGTCTTGATCTATTTGTTTGAGGTTTAATCCTCAATGTCTAGCTCATCTTCGGAGCACACACAATTGTTGCAGAACCACCTTCTCCAAGTACATTATGAGATGAATGCAAAAATATACAATGCTGCTGTTAAAGTAATTCAGCGCTGACCATTCTTCTAAGTAAGTTGTATTTCGTTGAACAGGAAACTCTGCAGTCCTTCAATTCCTGGTGATCATTCACTCAAAAAGGAAAGAGGAGTACTGAGTGGTCTAATTGGCTTTAGCAAGTAATTTAACGTGAAAGAGTAGTACATGTATATATCATCCTTACAACACAATCCGTAAAACTACCTGAGCATTGTATCACCACAGGAAATGGACTTTACTTTGCCATAACATTTTAACTGATTGCACGCATTGCTGTGTAGTGAAAATAGACCTCACACTTACTTTTTGACAGTCAAGTGTCTTCAATCGTGAACACCTGAACAGAAAATTTAACAACTTTTGCTTTCAACACAGAACCTGTTTGGCAAGATGGCAGACATACTGGAAAAAATAAAGAAGTATGTTTATTTTATTCTTATTTTTTTTCTTGAAGCAATCGTTTTATCCACTTGTTACCACTTAAACTCACCTGTTTAATGTGACCCTTTCTTGTTCGCAGCTTGTTCATGTGGGTCCAGCCAGAAATAACACAAAAGCTGTACGTGGCTCTATGGGCTGCCTTTATTGCATCCTGTTTCTTCCCCTACAAGATGATTGGACTTTGTATAGGTAATGTAACACCTGTCTTAAACATTACAAGATTAAAATGCATTGGTTTATTCAGAAGGGTAGTTAGAGAAATGTGTTGAGTATATGTCGAAGAAGACCTAATACCCGACAGCGGTGGCAAGAAATGGATATGTGATCTATAAAGCTACTGGGCTCATACAGTTTTATGTACCTTTAAAGCATCCAACAACATAAGTAAGCAGTCATGTAACCTATTTGTCGTCTCCGAGTCCAATATTAAGTACTTTTTTCACTGACAAGTCCTATCAGTTGCTTTATTCTTACCCTGTTGACTGAGGCACCGCAAATAACTTGTTAATGTAAAATGTTACAGTAATGTGAAGCTTCTGGTTCCATCGCTGTCTTAATGGTATGAAAGGCATGCATTCTGTGACTACGAGAATAAGATTTCGGCTTATGGTTTCAGCTTATTATGGCAATTCTGAGTTAGCCCAGGCTAACCAGATTTAGCTAATTGGAAAATCAACAAACTCAAACATATTTATAATTCAAGTTCTAGGCGGTTTGACTCCTAAGTCTAACTTTCCAACTTTGCATGCAACAAAAAACATATTTTGGTGCATGCACTGTTGGTCATGCAGATCATTTCCTGGGGGGCAAACCACCTTCAATTTAATTAAAGAGTACATTACTGTATTGTACCATTGCATTTCGGGTCCGGATTAATTTGTGGGACCCGTGAATCTCTTCTCAAAATATGTGACAGGTCTTAACACCAATAAAAATATTATAGCACAAGACTGGTTCTGATGCTTGTTGAACACACCAGTATTGGAGTACGTCAGTAATTTTCTACCATGTACCCTAATGTTCTGTGTCCACTTTGATGATCAGTTTTGCTCTAGTTTACACATCTGGCTGCACATCTTGTCAAACAAGAACCTAGACTACTAGGTGACCTAGGTGAACATTGCCTTGTTAATGTTTTTAATGAAATTTATCTTCTTGAAAAATTTGCACACTTTATGTTGCAGTGCCCAATATATGGTTTCTTGGCAACAGTAAATGCTTCTTGGTTGCTGCTTATAGAGAGTATGTATGTAACGTAGTAGACCTGCCAATTAAAGCATAAGCAAACTACGTATTTTCAGCAAATGTCCTAAAGCTAAACTTTTCATGTACAAGTATTATAGAAAAACTGAGACGTGACATGCGTCAACCAAATAAAACTGGATGGTCTGACTCAATCATTACGACTCACCATGCACAACCTCAGCAGTCAGATCAAAAAGTACATCTAGGCCACTCACAACAGCCTTCACTCAAAATAGGCATGACCCCCTTACATCAATAAAAATGGTTTCAGCCCATAAAGCTGGCACTGCTGATGACTATACCTAAGATCTGTAGTACTGTTATCTTTGACCACAGATGTATTCTACGAAGACAGCACATATCAACTAGACACCGCTTCATTTTCCACACAGGCATGTTGTGTTAAACATCAGTGTCAGTAAAAGGGTTTGCATCAAAGCAGGGCCTCTGATGTGAAACTTCAGTTGTACATCAGCTGTCACCTGTCCAGTATACTTGAAGCTAAAAGGCTGCACGAAGTAAGGTCCTAAGAAAACTTGAGTTACACTAAAGTACAGTTCCTTCGATAAACCTTTGCTACCTTGTAAGAAAGACTAGAACTGTGAAATAATACTCGAGAAATGTCCTGCATGTGAGACAAGGATCAGGAATTATGTTGCCTATTTACACTTCTACTTATCCAAACCCTTGTCTTATTGTACATTAGGATGCTACGCCTCTGAGACAATCCTAATAAACATGTCCCTCCCTTGATTCATTATGTTTATATAATGTGTATCTATGGTAGTTAACTACTCAACTGCAGCCAAGTGACCAATACGCAAGGGTCAAAGGAGAAAAAAAAAACAATATATGAGTTGAAAATCAGCAGGAAACCAGAAGCGCTGGATCGTTTTGCAGTCAATCAGGATTTAACTCGGCAGAGCTAGAGAAATGGGGGTAGGAAGCCTGGGATTCATTTTTTCTGTTAGAATTGGCATGTCTGGTTGTCTATGGTAGGCAAGTAAGCCAGTCAGATTCCACCACTATACTCGGGGTAAGGGAGCTACACACTCAAGATAACCCCTGCTCACCGACTTGGTAGCTTGCCCAGAGCAGTCAGGCTTCTCCCTGAGGCAATGTGTTAAGCGTTTGCACAACACACACTCCAGTGGCACAATAAATACACAGCAAAATGGACTCCGCACAATGTTATTTAAAAATATTTTTAAAAATCATGTTTATAAACCATAGACCAAAACCTCATAAAACAGGTACTACTTTGCCAACTAGGCAATTGTCAAACGTCACAGTGAGACCAAAAATAAATATTTCCACACTGCACGTCATGAACATACATCACCAGAAAAATATTACTGTGCATGAACCATCAATCCCAGTGCCCTGATGCATAAACATTGTAAATACCACGTTGCCACTAGACCAATACCTATTACCCCAGGTAATGAGATAGCCACTCGTGACCTACTTAGACCAGGAAGAAAAATGCAGAAATAGACGGGAGTAGACGCACCAATCCCCCAGTATTAATCACAGTGCCAAAAGTAGGAGAAATCACCCTGAATCCATCGAGTCTCCAACTTTCCTCCAAATGACAGTACGGGCATGGACCCTGCACACCTGCGCTTCTATTAGGGTCAGTTTGGTACTCAGGTGGGCTGTCACGGAGGTAACCCCTTTGTTTCTCCTGAGGGGGTGTGCCATGGCAATCCATTATCTTAATACGGAATGACCCCCGGGCCCAGCTCAAGGTAAGTAGATGCTGCCGGGGGCAATGCATACACATGGCTCATGCCATCAGAAGTCCCGGCTCACGGACACTGGCTGCCCACAAACGCATGGCCCAGCTCCTACAGTTTACTACTGCCCCAAGACTTCTTCCACTCAGGGCTCTGGCGTCAGGCTCCTAGGGCCCACCTGAGGGTCACAACACTCAGCTGCACCTTGTGGCGGTGACAGCCTCATGGGGCCCTGGTAGGTTTCCTTAGTGATCAGTGGTGAGGATGGAATTCCGTTTGCGCAATACTATAGTGACTCACTATTGCCCTACTCTGCACTTAGACCATTATGTGTTTTGCTTTCTGCTGATTCTCACATTGGTCATTTTTCCTGGGAATCTTGTTGCATTTGTATTTTGGGTAACTTGTCAAAATGGGATTAATCCTTGTCCTAGACAACCTACTGTATTACAGTAAGGAGGAATTAAAGGTCTTCTGTAGGGAGAGGGGACTACCGGAGAGTGGGGACCTAGTGAAAACCCTATGTTTTTTAAAGGTGCAGTGGAAGATTGTAAAAACAAAACCAAGGGGGTAGTGGTTCTGAGGGAGACCCAGAGGAATTTAGTGAGGATTCTAATTGGGATGGTTCCAGACCATATCCAGAGAGGGCTGTGACCTCGAAGAAAGGTAGAGAGTGACCAGGCAGGGATGCAAGTAGACGGGGAGGACCCCACAGACCCTTAACGGGTCGAGTGCCAGGAGCGGTGTAACCTCCAAGTCCCTGTCCCCTAAGGAGCTCAGAGATAGGTGGGAGGAGAGGGACCTGAGGTGCAACAAGTGCGGCAGACTGTAAAGGAGAGAAGGGCTAAGGTGGAGAGCGTCTAAATCCAGGAGAAAGTGGCAGAGGCTGAAAGGGCCTTTGCTAGGGAAAAGCTTGCTCCTGAGCATTGTTTGAGTGTTCTGGGCTCACCAGCACTGCAGGAATGGAGTCCAGCGATGGCAGCAATTTAAAGACTAGTGTCCGGAACTACCCACTCTTTCCCACAAGGCATGGTACCTAGATTCACAGAAGGGGGTGACATACATCAGTGGTTGCAGGAATATGAGGAGGCCCTGGTAGCCCATAGGATCCCTGAGGAGGATTCGGGGAATGGGCTGAGGAGCTAAATTCCTGAAGAGGGGAAGAGGAGGGATGCCCTACTGGCCCTAGAAGGGAGTGGTAGGCAGGGGTATCCCCCATAAAGGAGGCGCTTTTAGGGAAGTGTGGCTTCACCCCAGAGAGAGTATAGGTTGAGGTTCAGGGGCAGTAGGAAACTGTCTCACCTGTCGGGGGGAGGTAGTTCATGGAGGATTGTTGCAAAGCACTAGAGGGAAGGGTGAAGGGTAGCACAGCAAACAGTTATGAAGGGCTGTTTAATCTCAGAGAGAACAGGTTACATTGTTGTTTTCTTTGGCTGCAGCAACACCTGTTGGAGTGTAAGTTCTCTGACCCCAGGGAACTTGCAAAGGAGGCAGAACTTTGGGTGAGTGCCATAGGTTCTGGAAAGGCATTTTGGAGTGATTCTAAAGAGAGTGGCTCAGGTTTCCCCCAACTGACAGAGGCAGGGGAGGTTCGGAGCGACCCAGAAAGGTGCCCTTGGAGTGGAGTTGGTGTTGGGTCCCATGTTACTTTTCAGTGTAAGGGGAGAGGTGGGGGTGGGAGACATTCCAAGATTGCCTATGCCCAGCCCCTGAACCTGGAGAATACCCCACCAGGACCCCATGAAGGAAACTTAGTCTGTACCAGGGAGCCACCTGCTGAGGGGGACCCCCATAATGTCAGGAGTATTTGGGTATGGGGGTGACTGTCACCAGCATCCCGCCAGTCCTGGTGTCTGGCAGTACCACTCCGCAGTGGAGGGTGCAGGGTGCCAGATGGAAGGGTGAGGGGGAGGCAGTCCCCAGTGAGGATACCAGAGGGACGGGGCCAGCTCTGAGGTCAGAGCTCCTCAGGAATGACCCTGATGACACCACTTTCTGGTCTTTGCGGGGTGGGGCAGCTTAGTGCTCTGCCAGGTGGGCAGGGGTCGGGAGGCCAGCACCAGACACTCTTGTGCAACACATAAAGAATGTGTTTTCCTTGGGGGAGAGGGGGTAGTTGGAATACTTCCCTAGACCTGGAGGGTGGTGAGGTTACCACATCTGTCTCGTCTCTACCAGTGTGTCTTCTGAGTCTTTCCTCCTTGGTGGAGGGGTGTGAATCTCTGGAATGGGGGGCAGGGAGAACAATGACTTGCCTCTGACCCCAGATCAACCCAAGGGTGCAGACTCTGGGATGGGAGACCAGCTGCAGGCTGAAACCCCTGTATTGGTGGGAAAATTGTGCAGGGTGGCTGTCACCAGCTCCCTGACAGTTCTGTCTTCAGGGGGGTACCCTCCTTGGTGGGAGGGTGCGGAACCTCAGAAGGAGGGGTAGAGGAAGGAGAGCCTCACTCCTGACCCCTGTCCAGCCTAGGGGGGGCAGACCCTAGGCTGGGGGACCAGTGGATGGGTAGAATGATGGAAAGTGAAGTGGTGAGAGGATGCTATGCACCTGGGGTTACTGCCGCCCTCCCCCAACTCTGAGAGATTTCAGAGGCCCCAATATGGCCTGGGGCCTGGCAGTGCCCACCGACAGCTAAGGAGCTCCCATGGGTTAGCTTAGGTTGTCTGTGGAGCATAGACCGTGGAATCCAACTGGGTTCAGCTTGGCGTAGAACTGGAACATGCCCCCGATGTTGCGGGCCAGGGTCCATGTTCTATCGTCCCAAGCAGGGAAGCCTATCAAAGTAATAATTGGTCTACCCTGGCTCTTGGGGTGGGGGGTCATGTTGGACCTGGCACTTTTAGCAGGACCATCCTCAAATGTTTTGCCTTCCTCCTCCTGTGTTTCTAACCTTCTTTTGTTGGCTTTTGGTCTCTGGGCACTTTATTACTGCTGATCAGTGCTAACGTGCATGTGCTCTCTCCTTTAAACTTGGTATGATTGACTTAACTTACACCTGTTTCCCACATTTAATTGACCTTTAAGTCCCTTGTACAGTGATATCCCGTATACCCAGGGCCTGTAATTTAAATGCTACTAGTGGGCCTGCAGCGCAGCTTGCACCACACACAGAAGTAGCCTTTCAAGCCTATCTCAGGCCTGCCACTGCAAGGCCTGCATGCATAGTTTACTGCCACATTGACTTGCCATCTACAGTTACTTACCAAGCTGGGAACTTCCCTTTTACTACATATGGGCCAGCCCCAAGGTAAACCCTAGGTAGCTCTATGGGCAGGGTGATGTGTAGGTGAAATGTAGGACATGTGCCTTCATTGTATTGCATGTCCTGGTTGTGACAAACATCCTATACGGTTTCTCACTGCTGTGAGTGCTGCTCCTCTCATAGGTTTGCATTAGAAATTCCCTAATATGTGTCTGAGTGGTAATTTCTGACCTGTGAGGAGTAGTGTGGGCATGTTTGGAATGGTAGTGAGCAATCCTGCTTATTAGTGTAGGTGGACTTTTTAGTGCTATTGTGGAAATGCCACTTTTAGAAAGTGGGCATTTCACTGTGCTTATGACTCTTGTACTTTGCAGCCTGACTCCAATCCACATTTAGGGTAGATTGACAGCTGGGCTTTGTGCATACTTTCCAGACTGCCATTGCACAGGGAAGGGTGGAGGTGTAACAGGATTACATCTGTGTACTGAGTGGTTTTCCTGGGCTGCGAGAGTGGGAGGCAGGGTGCACTTACATTTGTCTAGGCTGTGTCCTGCCATCACACAAAGGGCTTGTTTACCCCTTGCTGATGTGTAGAGCCAGGGCTGAAGTTAAAAGGGGATGTTGTGCACTTCTGAGGTTTTTTTTTTTTAAGTACCCCCTATATCAAAGACATTTTGACTGTAGCCCCATGTTTTAAGACACTGTGTTGACTCGTAACCAGATGCTGCTCATACTGCACACTACCAGAAGGAACTGTTCTGCTTCTAGGAAGAACTGCCATTAGAACTGACCAGCTTCATGTGCTGAATTGTGGCCTGTTAGGCTACAAGAAGGATTGCCACTTTGCTCATGGACCCTGATGTGATGGTCTGCTGCTTGTCTCCCTACTTGTGTGTCTCCAGTGATCTCCCCGGGCCAGCACAAGATTTCTGTTGTTCCATTGCTGGCCCTGCAGCTATAGTGCCTGACTAGAGTGGTGGGTTCTGTCTCGCTTAGGTGCCTACACTAGGCAACCAGACACCCAATTTCTAACAGTTTACTTCAGGATAAACAGTTGAGAGTGAATGAAATAATCTCTTCAGCCACTTTTATTTGACTGACTGGTGAACAATGTGGGTTAGAATGGGGGCCTCTGTTGTAGTTGTAAGCATTGAAATACAATGGGTCTTGCATCAATTCAGTCTTATAGCCCACTTTGTGCCCTGCTCAGGAGGCTGCGGAAATACCATTGACAGAGCTAAAGGAAATGTACCTTCCCCAATCCCTTGTGGACCGCAAAGCCTGACTACCATATGCAGTGCCTTTTCCTGCTCTGTAAGCAAAGGCTGAGAGGACTAGACCAGAAGTGGCCCCTTAGGCTTTCATGGTTGGAGCGACAGATTGATGTGTAGCTCTCCTTGAGAAGATGCCTTATGCCGCAAGGCACTGTCAGCACAATTTCAAAGGCCAAGCAGCAGCCCATGACACATGTCCCTACTAACCAAGCATTATTCCGCATCCTACACTAAATCATCAGTCTTTGAATCAAATTCAAATCCTCAAAGAATTAAATAAAGATCTCAGCCCAGATGTTTGCACCGTAGAAATGAAACTTCGGGATGCTTAGTAAATACAGAAATAATAATGGGTATTAGAGTTGCTGCATATTGAATGTAATGACCTGGGTCAAGACAAAATGTTATTAACCGCATCTTTTTAGAACTGTGAGTGTTTGATAAAGGCCTGTACTTCTTTTGTTTTCTAAAAGTGTGCTTCTGCTTTTTATGTATCTATAATGGAAAACTCTCTGAAGAACTAGAGGTGCAGGAAACACATAAATGAAACGCCAGTGCTGTGTATCTACAGGTCAGATAACCACATACATTTTGAACAGCACGCATAAACGGCATTCATGACTACTCTGTAAGACATGTACAGTTCATGCGACCATGCCATTGCTTAGCTAGGCATGTATAACTCACATGACCACAAGTAGAAGACAGCACCACACTGAACAAATCCCACTTAAACATGTTGTGCATGCGTTTTGAGACGTGCACAAAAACTAGAAGCTGTGCAGAGATTTACAGTATTCATAGTGCTGTGCCAGACACACGACATGCAAACTTGCCTTTCTCAGCTACACACAAAAACATAGAGTAGTACACTGTTCCAAGAAAGAGAAGCAGGGAAACCTAAAGCTTTAGGAGCAAGAGCCCTCACACATCCCAACGGATGTCACGCTTCACCATAGGGAATGCTCCTTGTCAGACAGGCACTGCAATGTCTGACGGGCTCCCCGAGAGGGGGCTCTTTGCCGGAGTTCTTTAGTAGTGACTGCCGTAATGGAATATTCTGTGGACAATACCTATCTGCAGACACTAAATAAACAGGAGAGGGAAAATCTAAGATTGGTTCTAAACCTCAAACAACATCACCAATTTATTCAGATAGTATAAGGAATAGGCCAATCTTAAAAACACGTTGAAAGTGGCATTTGATATATCATGCTCAGTCACTTTCTGAAAAAAAGGGGGAGGAGAGGCCGGAAATTATCCTAGAACCTCTAATCATGAGTCAACATGTTTCGCATCTAGTGGTCCTGCCAAATCCATTGACGCTTCATCAGGACCTAAACACAACTTCTCCTATAGCAAAAATTACAGACAATAATAAGTCACCCTAGTCAATATACTAAGGAACAGTCACTTACATTAAGCGAACTGGACGTCCGGTCAAAGCTAAAAAATGAAGGTCGCCCATCCCCAATTTTGAAATGTGTCTCCTTGGGAAAGCACACGCCTAGGACTGATGCAGTTGACTTCAACGGGCGGTCCGCGTTGTAGGACCTACCCTCCGGCAGTGCTCCCGCATTTCTCAGCTACAGACATGCTACTCTAAGCCCCAGTCATACCCACTAATTCAGCTTTAAAAGCACACTTCTCTTCCACACATAGTAACATGTACAACCATACAAATGGTTCTTGCACACGCATACACACTAAATGTTCTCCTACACATACTGCTCAATCACGCACCTGTCAGCCATAGGAAAGCAAAACAATTTAAATGCAGATAAGTGTGCCTCCTACATATTTGTTACACCACCACTGGGCTCAGACTTCATGTATAATCCTAATAAGGTTTGAGAGAATGTCCATGCTTATTATTATTTACAATTATGTAAAATAGGTTGACTTGTGCAAGGTTTGCAAGAAAATGATGCATGTTGTCCACACTTTTCCTAGTAGGGGCTCTAGCATGCTGTTCTATTAAATGCCCAGGTTTGGATTCTCTTCGTTTCATTCAACAACCTTCGAGATGGAGTATTCTTACCACTGGCTCTATTTTGTTCTACTGTGACTTAGGTTGACAATTTTCTGGCAGGTCTTGACGTTGTGCACTTTCAGGCCTGTTAAGGTGGTGAATGGAAAGTTCTCAAAGCAATCTATCTGATGCAGTGTGATCTATGCTGGTTATAATGTGCTCTATTGTAAAAGCAGAGCACTCTGTTCAATAGGGCCTAATATAAACACAAAGAAAGTAAAGGCAACAAGCCAAGACTTGCAGGAAATGCTTAAATTCATCATGACAGTACCGTATAAGAACATAAAACTGAGAGTATCTCAGATGAATGTGATTGTGGAAATTAATTCTACATGATAGTAAAGGCGTGTGGTAAGATGCAGCGTGCATTTCCTCTGTCATGTTTGATGTTATGCAATTCATTGCTGCATCACAGATTGTGCGGACGTTAATCATAGCATGAAAGTGAGACAGGACCAGATTTTGTGTCCACTCCACTAACAGCAGCTAAACCTGACAATACATGCTACAGTTAATGATTTGTTGGTAGTTAGAGCCGTGGATGATAGTCCTCGTTATCCTAGAGCTACAAATCATTAATGAACAGATAATCCAGTCTGTAATTGAATAGGTAATGTGTTGTTTTGTGTATTTGTCAGCAGTGCTCTACAGAAAGACATAGGCACTTGTTGCCAGAGGTCTTAACTGCATTCTCAGTGAGGATACAGCTCCAGGTTATGCTAACTTTCCAGATGCCTCCAGTTCTGAAATTATCAGGTCGTCTCCACACCTGATAATTTCAGGCCCGAGGCACTGGTTATTGACTTAACAGTGGAATTACTGAGGCTGCGGGTAAAGCGCATGGCTACTAGAAGGCCTCCCAGAGAGGAAGCAGAACAAGGAGGCAACTTATGCTGTGAACAGAAGGGTCTTTGAATACTTACGAAAGGAATTTTTTGACTATCCTAGAGGAGCTCCAAGGGAAGGGAATTCCAGAGATATGAGGCTCCAAATGCTAGAGATCAACCTCCCCATCCTGCTTTCTTAATCCGTGGAATGTTAATTAGGGAGGCCTTTGAGGATCTAAGAGCCCTTTGAGGGATGTAGGGCATTGCAATCTGTTTAAGGAACCTTATTATGCAGAGCTCCGCGCAAAGTGCAGAGGGCCTTGAAGTTGAACCGTTGTTCCACAGGCAGCCAGTGAAGGGAAACTAAAGCAGATTTTGCAGACAGGTGTCTGGGAATCTTCATAAATAGGTGTGCTGCGGCGTTCTGCACCACCTCAAGTCTTTTTAGTACACATCGAGGTGAACTCAGAGAATATTTCCATAGTCCAGGCGTGAAATTATGAGAGCCCGAGTGATTTATCTTTTGGCTTGAAAAGGAAGTATCTTAAAGACTTTTCTAAGAAGTCTCGATAGACTAAAACAGGTGGCTGCCAGCATTTAAGATTGATAGTCCCTAGTCAGGTGGGAGTGCAGCCAAAAACCCAAGGACTTTCTGTTGTCTCTTGGTGGAGGCAAGCCGCCCAACCCATTGGGAAGCAGAGAAGGGGATCTGAGTGGACCATAAGTGCCCACCAGCATGACTTTCTGTTATTTCTTTGCTCAGCTTAAGTTTACAGCTGGCCATCCATCTAGCTTCTGCTCGAAGACAGGGTGTAAGGTTGGGCTGACCTGTCTTACAGATGGTTGAGAATGAGAGGTCCAGCTGTGTATCGTCAGCATAGGAAACCAGTGACAAGCCGTCAGGTTTCACAGTCTCAGCCAGAGGGGACATGCAGATATTAAACAATGTAGGGCTGAGAGAGGAGCCCTGGGGCACTCCACAGCTGAGAGGAAGGCTGTTGGAAAAAAGACACAATCAAAAACTTGAAAGCCTCTATCCCTCAAAAAGGAGGAGACCCGTTTCAAAGCGCACCCCTTGATGCCTGCATGGAAAATTCTATGAAGCAGAATGTTATGATCTGTGGTGTCAAAAGCAGCACTTAGGTCCAATAGCATGATGTCGGCTGTGCCGCCTGAATCCAGTCATTGTCGAACATCTTTGACTACTGCCAGAAGGCTAATTAAAAAGTGGTCGGACCATGACAGAGGAAGGGGTGTCTGAGCTGAAAGTTCTGCTATGTTCCTGAACACAAGGTTGATCATATGACCTTTGATATGTGTAGGGCCATAAATCATCTGTGTGGGACCTAGCACCTCAAGGTCTGTAAGTAGTGTTGTAGCCACTGCATTACTTGGTACAAAATCGCCTAGAATAGTAAAGTTAGATTTTCTACCATCTAGATCAGCAACTTGTTCAGGAAGAGCTTGAATAAACCTATTATGAGGGCCAGGGTGGCGATAAATAAGAGCCCCAGAGAATATGAATGTAGGGTTCACTGCTAGGGAGAAGGACATGCTTTCACAGTCAGGAATGATCAAAGGTTGAGAGAGACATTTAATAGAGTCCTTAAAAGTAATGGCGATTCCACTCCCCACCTCTTGTGTGCGCCCTATCTAATCGGTTTGAGTACCCATGAGGTAGGGCCAAGGTGACATCCGGATAGGATTCCTCCCAGAGCCATGTTTCTGTCAGAAATAAAACTTCTGGGGCATAGTCACTCAACAGTAAATGGATATCAATTTTGTGGGCGGGTTGGGATCGGCAATTGACTAAAAGGAACCTGCTGACTGACTTGTTGTGCTTTCTTTGGGGCTGCACGTCTACACTCTGAGGAGACCATAAGCAGTTGTTGTAGACCCAGTGTGGGAGACCAGAGTCAAAAGAGTGCTAGCAGCAGTTCAAAACAGGTGTTCTTAGGGCAAGGAGTTGACTAGCTGGAAATGTTATTACATCTAGGCCAGAGAGGGCAGCATCCCTGGCTCCTGGACGGGCGCAGACAGGCTTGCCTTTGGTGCGCCTTCGGCGCACAAGCTGCGCATGTCTGCTGTTTCATGACCCATATAAAGGGGCCAGAAAGGCTGTACACAGTGCAGCTAGACCAGCAACCAATATGGCGTCTCCTCGAGGCACAGAAGCCTAGACGAAAAATGGTACCCTTCCAGTCTTAAAAACAATTAAAAGTAAGTCTCAATAGGCGGCTAGCACCACCTGCTGCCACTGAACACAGGCAGCAGGGGTCAATTGAGGAACGAGGGAGGGAGAGACACTGGGAATAAAAGGCATAAAAACAATTAAAAGACAGCTGCAATAGTTGGCTAGCCCCCACCTGCTGCCACTGAACACAGGCAGCAGGGGTAAAATAAGAAACAAGGGAGGAAGGGGCAAAGAGAATAAAGGTAAACACAGGAATAAGGCAGAGCAATAGTGCTGTAGCGTGGAGAAATTCCAGCTAATATCTCAGACCAAAAAAGTGGATCTCGCGCCTTAGGCCGATGAACCGACACATCGATTGGAGGGTATGTCAATAGTGTATGTCATAATCATTCACAATAAGCATCAATAAACAAGAAAGCAATAATCTAATTACACTGCAGTGTCCACACCAGTTTATTAAGAAAAATTATAAATTTATTTCCCTATATTAACAGTGCTGAAGTCACGAAAATAATCCTCAAACACAAATGATACATATAAAGAATCATCAGTGGCTGGTTAGAACGCCTGATATATCTGAGTTTAATCAAAGAAAATAAGCAAATTAACTTGAGTGTTATGACACAACTTCATAGATCAAAGAATGTCAATATAAATCATGAGCGTGTAAAAACAAAATCCCTCACTAACCTCTTATTAGCATTAAAATGTTGGGCTTCATGTAAATGTTTTAGAAACATACATTTTGAAAAACATACTAACTTGGGTTATAACAAAAATAATATTATTGTGCAGCAATTAATTCACGAGTTGCAGCTGGTACCTGTAAACAAATGACACTTATAACAATTTGTAATTTATAAATTACCCATAAGATCTATGAATAAAAACAGTATTCGCTTCAGTAAGGGGACACCATCAGAAGGGAACAATCTGAAGATCTCTCAAGTCTACATGACTACAGATCTCCCCATTAATCTTACTCTGGAAATATCACTGGAAAGTCTCTGGAAAAAATCTTGTAAAGTCTGCCTCAAGTCTCACAGTAGCTCTCCCTCTATAGCACTGAAGACAACAATGCTCCCTAAGAATAAGTGACAGAAAATTATATTACTTTTCACAAAGCTCACAATTGGTCAGGACATGGGGTGTTGTACACTTTGCCAATAAAAATACTGTTAGAAAGTAAAAGGAAGCTTGAAGATGTAAGATGCTTTCTATTTTTTAAACAATGACAAGGAGGGCCAACATCTTAAACTGCATAGTTAGAGTTTCTGAAATCAGCTGTTTAACTATTTTCTGTGTGAAATTGTGCTGCACAGTGTGATTATTGTCTAGTACTCCCCAAAGAGAACCCATCCCCTCACACCTCAACCCTTTCTAGGTCGAGCAGCGTGCAAGCGCTGCTTTTCCGTCCTGGTGTTCTTTATCTGGGCTTTTAACCACTCCCACTGCACGCCCATCACTTTCACTCGTTCATGGGCTTGCCTTTCAAAAATCCTTTATCATTACTAAATGCTTTACGTTTGTTCCTCCTTAGGGCAGGTTTGTTACCGCCTTGGACATCGCCCCTGTTACAAGGCTATTTGCACTTTTGAGGATAACTTTGGCTGCGAGCAAACTTCTTTTTCCTTTTGTCTCTCTCTTCGCTCTCATAGCGGTGTTTTGAATTGGCTCGCTTATGTCAACTGTTTTACTTTTTATTTGCAGTTTGTGTGGCAAGAACAGTCCAGTTAGGAATATTTACAAGACTAATAGCTCTACCTCGAGCAAACGCGAGACCCATTGTATTGCAAATGTTTGTTCACTTTTGTTTCTGCCCTTTGCCCTCCATGGGCACTCGTTGCTTACTTGAGTCAAGCAACCCGGAAATATGTGATAGTCCGAGTGCCTCACAAAGTGGATTGAACTACATTTATTTTTTATTACCTCTTTAAAGGGAGAGCGGTGGGGCGGGACGGGTTGAGTTAATGCAATCTCGGAAGAAATGACTTTTTCTTATCAAGATGCTGCTCAAAACCCTGTATTTGCTCCTTTGCCCAAGAGAATAAAGTCTCTCAGAGCCAGTGACCTCGTGCGTCTCATCACAGTGCTGTATTTCCGACCAACTGTACCGCGCTGAATTATTGTTCTGCTGCCTTCATTTACATTCAGAAATGCAGAAAATAACTTATGGGTCAAACCTCCAAAAACAAGGAGTCTTGTCTGTATTTGTACAGAATAGGTTATCTTCACGAGGGTTGTAGGAGATACGAGCGTGCATGTAGAAGTACTGCTGAAGAGTAAGTGAACAAGAGAGATATCTACTTGCTCTTGGCATTTCACGAAAGGTTACACTAACATATGGCCTCAATTTGGAGCTTCTGTTTTTCAAGGTATGCAGGAGCTCCCAGACCGTGGCCTGGCAGCAACCTGTGCGCGGTTGCCATGGAGAATGGCTGAAATACTGGCAGGTACAGGGTTTGGTTCTTCCAAATAAGAAATAGAAAGTAAAACAGAGCTAATGTTGTGGAAGCCAATAGATCTCAGCTCTGAAACCTATTGACGTTGGTAACGTTTTTTTTAGTTCGAGCATAGCACCGCTCAAGAGCTGCTTTTCCGACCTCTTGTAGAATATTTGTGGCTAAAGGCCTTTCACTAGTTCGTGAGCTTGCCTTTCAAAAATCCCTCGAGACCTTTAAGTATATGCGGTGCCACTGGAATTATGTGGCAGAAAGGACCAAAATATGCGGCAGGGTTGACCAATTAATGTGGCAATAAATGTCATGTTATGCATTTACATTGCCAATAGCTCCAGCTCAAATAAACGCGAGACCTATTGCATTGCATATGCTTGTTCTGCAGGCCACCCTGACAGTGTGTAATTTCACCTTTCATCTATTGTAACTTCAGTTACTACAAATAATTGTTGATAATAATTCAGAGCAACTTTTACTTAAATCCGTTGCCTTTTTGTGTACATCTTGCCTTAGTATTAAATATTTAGGCCTCAATTTATTGGAACTATCTTGCTACGAAGCAGAGCATACAGTTAATGGGGATAACCAAGCCTCAGTGTCAAATCATCACATTCAATTTGATTAATTGAATTTTTCATCACGTTTTGCCTAAATTATGCGTTTATCTTGTGAAACACAATAAAATCTATCTAATTTAACTAGTGAACACTGGGTGTTTATAGTTTGCTCACTGTTAAATATAAATACCAGCTGCGTTTATTTCATTTATTTATACTGACTAGGCCTTCATTACCGGGACTAACTAAATTATTTGCTCAATGTAAATTAATCTTTTTTCAATTGTAGGGCTTTATGCTGGAATCAAGTTCTTCCTGATTGATTTCGTCTTCAAACGTTGCCCAAGACTTCGATCAAAGTATGACACACCTTACATTATATGGATCAACTTGCCTACAGATCCACAGCTAAAAGAGCGATCAAATGCTACGGTGTCAAGACGGGTAATTCGTATTTTGTTTGTTCTCTGTTGCATATTAAGAAACTTTGCATTTTACAGTGATTTGAGCACACAATTATAAATGGAATCCAGGTTGGTCTCTTCCTCAGTAAATATATATGCATGTTGCGAATGCAAATTGTAAATATGCAATATGTAGTCGCCCTAATTAATGTAAGTTTTTGAAAACTAATCTCTTGCCTGCATTAGCCCCGTATAAATATTTTTTGATGCCTATATTTATTGATAAGAAAAAAGCCATTCAGAAGGCCATTCACCAAAATTGTATAAGAAATCCCCTTCTCCAGTGTCCTCAACCTTGATTAAAAAAAACTGGATGATACTTTATAGAAATCTTTCCAAACCCAACTTTTGTGCATCTTTTTTGCCCCATCATTTTTTCTGAGACGTTCAGGATTGGTGATCAAAATATTCGGCATTTGGAAAATTGTCAGACCTCTTGAACATAGTAACCTTTCTGTGATTCGTTAGATGAATGGTTTGGGGAAAATTGTTGAAGGAGAATCTTATTAAGGCACAGAGCTGGTCTTCTGGAATGCCATGATTACCTTCATTTCTCAGCAAGTGTAGATGGAGTTCAGCAAAACTGAAATCTGAAAGGAATAGTATTGAGGAGCCTGCCGATTGCTGTCTTGTATTGAAAATACACTGTTGCTGTGATTTTGAAAATACTATTTAGAGTAAAGTTGAGGTTAAGGACTTCTCTGGTTGCTAATACATCGGTGCGTTGAAATTCGCCATAGCAGCAGCAAAGAGACAAACCAAAACGAGCATTTGCAATGCAACGGGTCTCGCGTTTGCTCATGTTAGAGCTGATAGCTTTGTAAACTCCTAATCCGACTTCTCACCTATCGGCAAAAGTGCATTTATGTACGTAACCCGAAAAAGTGCAATTAACTATGTAAAGCGCTCGACTTCTGCCAAGCGAAATCGCGCTAGTAAATTAGAGAAAAAGTAGTCCACGAGCCGGACAGAAAACAGCGAGCCTCGCATGTTTTCTGTACTTTGTCGATTCGCTCGAGGAGGGCTAGCCACCAGAAAAGGCATGACGTATGCATGCCTTCAGCTAATGAAAGCAAGCAGATTTTATTAGGCAAGCCCACGAACCAATGAAAAACACTAACGTGACGTCGACAGGGCTCCGAGCCCTTTTCTAAACATTAAAGCGTCTCGCTGAGATACGCATGCACAAGCGCATGCAACGCAGGCATGACCCTAAAAAGGTGTGCTTAATCTTGAATGTACCCAGTTGTGTCAGTGTCTGAGCTTATTATCTATGTGTTCTATATTTTAGCAATTAAAAAGGAAATTCTGCTACAGATCCTATGTTTGAAACAGTTCTGTTGAAACCTTATAAATGATAAACGGATCATTTGGGTGTGCTTGGTCTAAAATGTATTTTTAGTTCAAATCTAGTCACCAACCTAGCATTCTTTTTCTGATGATGAACTCTTACAATAGTCTGTGCAGTAACCTGATGAATCGAGCAGTATATATTATTGTCATTTATTGTGCCCAGTGGATTTGTTCAAATCTGATCTTTCCAACCCAGTCATCAAGCATAGAAGAATCTGTCTTCTTAAGATTTATTTTGATAGTTATTTGCATCCATAGAGGCGACTTAGGTTGAAGTTGAACAGTTATTTTTTTGCACCTCCTCAAAAAGTACAATTACCCAAGGCCCATACAAGGACAGTTCCAGAAGGGTCCAGGAGCAGGGAAGACTTAAAATGGACAGATGCAAATATCACAATACACAAATTGCAACCTGTGTTGTTCCTTCATCATTTATAGCAATAAATCTGTACATACATAAAATGTCTAGGATCCATGTCTGTGTTTTTTTTTATTTTATTTTTTATTTAGTACAGAATCTTTTATAAGGACACTCGCGACACTCCTGTGTCCCTCTTTATGCCCAGTCAGCGTTAGAACATTCCTCTAAAGGCAGCTGTATTATATAAAAGACGGGCAGTTTCAAAGTAAAAAGGAAGTTTGTAGCCCTGATCTGATTTGAAAACCATGACAATGCCCTTGATATGACCAAAGTTAGAATGTAAAATTCTAGATTGGGGTGTATATTATGGAACCCAACAATAACTTTTACTTTCAGTACATGTGTCATTTTTTGAAAATTGGAAAATCATGAAAAGGGCAACATCAACACTTTGATAACTGTGCTCTAACCACTGGTAAAAGGCAGACTGGAGATGTATGTTTGTTGTGTACAGTATTGTACTATGTGGGCTAAAGTCTGTGTCACTCTATGTATATACTGTTTTAGATATTTCACTTTTTCTTTTGTCACTGTCACATTTGTGTTTGTTGTTTCTTTTCCTGCTAGCTATCAGGTCATGACAAGGTATGGATCATAGCTTGGAAACATTATTTAATTCTGACATCTCTCCATAAGCTGACGCTCTGTGTGCGTGTGTATTGCTCCTTTGTAATGTTTGCCGTTTATGCACGTGATGTGTATTGAAGGTCATGTTTTGTCACTTAAAGACTAATCTTAAATGCTAACCCATTTTCTCTTGAGCCACGTAGCTGACCATTGAGTTCACAGCACCAATTTTAACTTGCCAGTTTTGTGATGTGATACTACTATTTCATCTTCCAAAGTCATCATTTTTTGAGTATGCAGGTACAAAATCGTCAAGCTGTCCCAGTAGTTCAGGCAAATTTGGTGCATTAGAATTAGTTTAAATATAAAACTACAAACACATTTTTGTAGTATTTTGAAGACTCGGGTTTTGGTCTTTATTTGACGAATATCAGTTTTATTGTGTTTTTAAGACATACATGCTTGAGTCGCAAGGAACTGAATTTGAACCTGATTTTCATGGTTTAGGACAATGATACCGATCTTAAGTAATCAAGATATCTGTATCCATGTTACATATCAGTGCAGTGACTTCTGGTTGCACAAATGGTAATCATGCGCAGACTGATGTCATGTGCCAGATTAAAAAAAAATACAAAGGTTTCGCAGGTGCAATTCCGGCTGCTGATCTCCGTGACCTTTTAACAGTGATGGTAGTCAAGTCTCCCTAGCTGTGTGTATAGAAGCACACTGCGCTCATTCTTACAGTGACACCTTGTTGTACCTCAAAGACTAGGTACAGATACGCATGACATGTCCTGTGACTTTACTTCAGTTTGTGCGCTCCAGCCCGAGAGCAGGAGGTGCATTTTCCATCCCACATCTAAAAGGTGAAGTTTATGATTGTAATACTCCTGGAACATTTAGGCTTATTACTCACCTCGGCAAGGGGATTGAAAACGTCCACCACGTCGTAAGCAGTGGACATTCAGTTCATTCATCATGACCTCGTTTGCCAGTGCTTTTGTAATGAGTATTAGCACGCACATATGAAATTCCATCATCTCCATTGCCAGTGATTCTAGGCGAATGATGGAACATCCAATTCTCTAAGTTCCATGTTGCAAAAGAAACCTCATGCTGCATCTTTTATATTAAAGTGTGATCTCTACAAAACGTATGACACAGTGTGCTGTGTTCATATGGGATACTCCTAATGTCACAGAGTCTTTTGAAAAGTATTAAATGAGGTATTTAAAAACAAGAGGAATGTTAGCTCATTCAATGTCCGGATCCATTGGGAGAGTCTGCTTTGCAAGAATGGGCAATTTTCTCAAGAGGATACTTGTAGAAGCAAATTATCTTGATGGCAATGAAGAAGTATGGTTTGATATAAAAAGTAGTTGCATGAAGCTCTATCTTAAACAAAAGACAAGCAAAGAGAAACTAGCTTCATAGTACTGAAAAGATTAAAAGAAATTGCTTAATGGTAATGTGTTAGGAATATAGAAAATTAGCTCTTCAGGTGATGATAAAGTGCATTTGGAGAAGGAGATTGGAGTTTTGAATGTAATCAGCAGAGCAAATTGCCTTCTCATTGGAGTGGGCATATAGACAATTTGTTATCCAGTGAAGGAAGAAAAGATGAGGGTATGAGGAAAATAACAAAGTAGGTAGAACACCTGGAGAAATCACATTTTTGAAACATATGTTTGTGAACTGTCCACCACAAAAAGTAATTTGAGCAGCCATGGTTGTGATGGGAAGTGATGATCAGATTATGAGCACTTCATACAATGAAGTATGTCTTTGGGATGTAGCCATCAGCCACTAGAAAATAGACTGAGTGGAAGTTGATGCATCCATTTTTTTTATAGAAAGTATCCGTGTTCGTAAGCTTTTCTGTGAGCAAAGCAATTGCATACATGTTGTGCATTCCAGGATAGTAAAGAAACTTAATGATGTCATTCTCTGGCACTGAGAATGACTTTCATTTGCTCTCTGGATCTTGAAAAGGTATCCACAGACTAAGTGTAACTGCAGCAGGCCTAATAAGCATGGCATGCAAACCTAAGGACAGACTCTTATAGAAAAGAAGAACCAAGTACTTATTCTGTGGAATGTTAGCCTGATGTGTGAGTGAGAAACGAGCATTGATTGGAACCCACTGTGAATAAAGTGTTCTGACATGTGGCTTATCCCAATCAAAGGTCCCCTAACGCTTGCCCGTCAGTACATTCTTCAGTGACAGTGCTGAAGTGCTGGTAGGCAGGTGATGGCTGTTGTAAAACAATAGGCATATCTTTCTTTGTGGTAGCATTACTCAGAGTGGTGAGTTAAGGTTAGTTTTAAATTGGAAGAGGTATGCATTGAACCACACGGTGTGTTAGAAGATAACATTTTGAAGGTCACAGAGCATGAAAGGTATTTTGACTAGGGTTGGTTGTTTAGGGCTGGGTGTTATACTGCAGTTTATACTTACCAGAAGACAGTGAGTTATATCTAGAGAAATTAACATAAACCAAGCAAAGAAAATTCGGCAATTGTGTCTCAGCAGACAGTGAATATTTTATGCTGCTGTTCACTTTCCCAACTTGGTAGATATCAGGGAATTCCTTCGGCAGTGGTTCAAGGTACCTCACAGTAACAAGTTGTGTTCCTCAGTTTTTTTTTTTTTTTTTAGAAGAGTTACAACTCCGCAGTTTCCTATCAACACTGTCCTGATGAGGTCCCAACATAAATAACTCAGTTGGTTGAAACATTGACATCCACTCTAATTGACTGTTCTGTTGGCCACTGTTTAGTGACTCATCTGGGGCTCTGTTTCAAAAGTAACCAAGCCTCTTAATATATAAAATTGTTGAAAGCCAGTTGTTTTTCTTGTTTCATGCACTGTACCTACAGTTACTCACGTTTGCATGTTTGATACACTTAAGCACTGCACAGTCACCTGCTTTTCTAATTTGTAGCAAATTCTTATGTACTGATCTATGATTTGAAACAATATATCAAATGCATGTTGATTACTCTTGGTTGGTATGTGCTGGTTTTTTTTGTACTTGATTCATATTAATTTATCTAAGTACAATTTACTTTGTCCTGGTAAATCCAAAATACATACAAATGACCCTGATAGAGCAACTGTTCTGTTCCTTAAGATACATTACTCGCTTCTAGGAATTTTTCCCAGATAGGGTTGGTTGTAGGGCAAGTTAGCACTTCTTGTGCAGTCTCCATTCCAATGGAAGGCATGCAGCAAAATGTATTTTTATCAAGAGTGACATTTATTTGCTCAGGATTAAGGGGTACCATCACAGAAGATAGTGTATTTTTATTAACCTTTGAAGGACGTTTCTTCATCTTAAGAAGTGGCCGGAACAACAGTGATCTTTAGTAGGGGGATGAAGAGTTTCGCTTCAAGTGCTGCAGTCCTTCGGGGTCAAAATCAGAAGTTACTCCCAGTCCCCACGTAGATGCAGTGCATTACATTAGAAATGAACAGATGTTTACGAATGTCATAAATGTCGATATTTATATACATTCCCTGTAGATCACTCTGCCGGTGACCCTCTATACATGTTTAGATTTAGACTCTAGATTGCGTGCATGCACTGTCTCAAAGAGACCTGCTGTATCCACTTTGTGGGCTTCCAAGCCTGCCCATAGGCTTCCCATTTGCTGGCACCATAGTCTCTCCATTTTGTGTTCTTCCAATTTGTCAAGGGCGTGCATACATCATACCTTTTCCGGTGATTAGCCTGCCCTAAGAGCACCGGCCAACTACTGTTAACATATGCAGCAGCCATTTTTTCAGCATTATTTCAATACTACTTTTAAAAAAAAAAAAATTTATAAATGTGTGACCGGTTCCACCACATTTAAGGAGGGCTGTTTTTATTTTTTTTAATACTGTTGTATGGGTGTGTTCAACTCACTCCCTCTGGGTGTTTCACTATGGTTTTAACTGGTTCAGGGCTACGTGTGAGAAATCTGCATTCATATGGTTATAGTTTGTCATGTTTTATTGCTGTGGGATCAGAGAGTCGCCGCCTTCCTTGTTTTCTGGTGTGTTGTGCATAAGGGACTTCAGACTCCAAAGTCACGTAGCTGCTATGTGAAGTTTCTCGGTGAAGTGACCTTTTTTTCTTGTTTTGTTTAGAGGAGGCTCTCCTATCCCTCCCTCCTTGTTAAGTGCTTGCATGTGGTGTGTGTGCACATAGAATCCAGCAGAATGTCTTCTGAGAGTGCCACAGGGTTGCCTGTGGGGGATAGTTGCCAGCGCTTTTTGTCTGTGGATGTCACTGGTCATGCCACGGCACGAGTCTTGGTGTGCGGGTGTTACTGATCAAGAGGTTTTGTGGCCGTTATTGATCAGGACTCTGCACACTCTTGCCCTATAACGATAGCCTTTCCTCGCTCAATGCCACCATAGTGCATCCCCATACTTCAATATTTTTCTCTTTCTAACAGGCATGCGCATCCCCTTGTTTTTCAGTAGCACTTTTTAACGTAACTTTCAGCCATGCTGGACAGTACCCTTGCTGCTTTGCAGAATGGCTAAAATACATTGCCAGTGCCAATAACTCTTGCATTGCTGAGACCCTTTTGGCTTTGCCAATGCTTATTTTCAGAGTACAGCCACAGCAGCATTGCAGACTCGTCCCTTCACTATGTATCATTATGGGCTAATAGATTGATGTCTTTTGGATCGTCCTCATAAGGTAATAAATAAAAGCATCATTTCAATGCATTTATTTATTTATTTGCTGTCAGTGCATGAATCCGGTGTCCTTAATCAAATGGATCCTTGTGCTTCCAGAGAAATCTCAGCCCATGTTTTGGAAAATTACTATTTTGGACAAGGAAATGGCGACCCCTTGAGGTTTATTCCACCCATGTTTAGCTCAACTTCCATGCTAAACTTGGTTATTAGGAACGTTTCCATCAGTCTATAGTTCTCCATTTGTTAGACTCACAGCCATGGATGTTGTGCCATAACCAAGAATTTAATTTATTACATTTATTCTTATATTTTTCAGCCTGAGCTTCTACATTCTACATAGTTACAAAATAATAATTTTAAAATGCATACATATGTAATATAAAAATGCAGACATAACATGAATATATAAAATGAACGTAATGGAAGTATATCATTATTTGAAATAACCACTAGACTGCAAAACAAAATAAAAAGTTTATTTGAAAATACGTAGCAAAGCACTATTTTATTGTTTGAATGAATAAAAAAAAGTGCAATTAATTGAAAACAAATTATAAGCAATGGAATGGAAGAACATCAGTCACTATGGCCCCATTTCGGAAAGCGGAGTCCTTTGTGACAAAAGTCATAACGCGAAAAGAGCCTTGCGTATTTCATCAAGGACGTCTTGTGCGTTCTGTCCTGGCTAGAAAAGGGCACTTTGTGCTGGTTATCAAAGAACTTGTTTACTGACAAAATGAATGCCTCAATCTGGGGATCTCTACACATGTACAACTCCTTGCTGTTTGTCTTCACTACGCATCAATGTTGCCAGAAAGAAAAGACAGCTTCTAGTTTAGTATTCCAAATTGGTCTTACTTTTTCATGTTAAAACAGCAAACTGTGGAGAATACTCTTGAGCTTTTAATTTGTTTCCGTACAGGTTCAGACAACATCAACAAGAAGCAATGTGAGTTCCAGCGGTCCCGCTGGATTGAGCAAAGATGAAGACGGAAGCCGTTTTCATAGTACAAAAAAAGGAAATTTCCATGAAACCTTCAATCTACCAGAAGCTGAACGTCCATTGCCAGGTATCTTATCGTTATTTCTTAAAGTAACTTACTGGAAGTAAGAATGTGTGCAGTCTCCCGTTTTGAAGTTCTTCATGGACAGCCATGGTGAATCATGTCCTGACAGGGGACAAGGAGTCACGTGTTTTATTTTCCAATATGTGAATGCATGGAAAGACATGGATGTCGGTGCAGTCTCAAATTATAATGCATTTTTAAGTTTTTTATTATCCTGACTTGACTGTGCTCTTTCCAGTGTAGAAGTGCTAAAAAAGGCATATGTTAAATCTTAGTTTACATTATTTATTTACATACGGCAAATCTTGGTCCATGTTAAGAAGTGTGAAATGAAGGTTTACTCATTTTTGTTGCTGACAGAATAAGAAGTATTTACTCCAGAGCAAGTGTGCATCAAAAACTGCTGGCATGTTTATTTATGCACATCTAGTTATGAGTGTATATAACGCCTCCTGTGGCTCTCTGTGACATTGGGTATTTAACACACAGCAGTTTAAAGGAGCGTGTGCCCACTGGTTTCCTCTCTGGTCCCATGCTTTACTGTTGTTCAACAACTAGAATGGTTCTGGTGTACTTTAGCCCCAGGAAGAAGGTAGACATTACTGGCTCCTCAAAGATAGCCAGGTCTCTCAGCTAGCATACTTGCAGAATTCTTCAATAAATAAACATGTATTTACAGAGAGTACCTGGCTACTCATGCTTTTCAGGTTGTGAAGGTTGAAGTGTGAGACTCTAACAACCCCTATCCGTCGACGGGGCAGGCTAGAGCACTTGACACTGAGATGAGTTCGTTCTTTGGAGCCTGGCAAAGGGATGGTGTACAATAGAGGCTGTCACGAGCACCATGTTTAAAGGCATTCTCCATCTTCTTAAATGGGCACAAGATCACCCAGCTAGGGCAATAAATGTCACAGGAGCTACAAGCACATAAAAAACATTGTGAGGAAAAACTAGCCCTGCAGATTCTCCCTAACTCCCCCTCCCCCCCAGCACACACAACTAATATATATTCTAAAGGCCTCCCCAAAGAAAAGATCTCTAAACACTTTTTTGTAGATGACAGCAACACAATACTTCACCATAATAGTCATATTCAGACATAAAACATTTCCTCAAGTGCTTGATGGCAGCATATTTGCCACAAACACCATAAGATATTTCTAATACAAATCATTACCAAAAATATAGAGCCCCAAGATGAACGGGGCGGCCACAAAAAGCAAAAAGCCTTTAGAGAGAGAAATGTTAACTCTTTAACCACCTTTCCAAGTGATGGAATATTTTCTAACTGTAAAAAGGGTATTCTGTGAGAGGTGGTGAAGTGTGAATGGGACACGTGTTGCCCATGGTGTAGATTATTGGTCCCATGCTGACTCATTGCAGTTGATTCAGAAATATTGGTGGTGTACAGTCAAAAGACTGAAATAGAATGAGGAGTGAAAGAGAGTAAGATGTCAGTATCCTCAACTAGCAGTAGAGTGTGATGTATTATCTTTAAAAGACGTTGAAGAAAGGCAACATAGTTACATGCACAATGGATGAGTGCCCTCTTATAAACCAGTAAAAGAATCAAGCGATCATTCTTACCCATCTTGGCCATCAAGGTTGTTTCTTTGACTGTGCTCTGACATCAATATCAGAATAAATTGGTCCAAACATTGGCTCTTACTTAAACGAGAATGAACTAGGAGGAAATAGAGGCCCCACCATAAGTGAGAAAGAAATAGTGACTTGGGCAAAGTGATGAACCTCACGAGTAGCAGAACATTGTTGGACTTTCTTGAGACATACCTTAGCCCATAGTGAGTTTACCGCTCCTAAATGACAAAATATTTGGAAGTACATGGCTGAAATTTCACAATTTCCAATTCCTACAAAATGATTGAAAGTGGCCTTTGGGAAGCAGATCCTCATGTCTAACATGGCTTAAGGGCAAAATTAGCCTTGGTACTGAACATCCAAAGGTACGAAAAAAGTTAAGAAATTTTTGATTTTAAGATGAAATACTGAGAGTGACATCATTAAATACAGTATAAAGTATCTCCTAGTTTTCGACCCATAACAAAAGGTACATGGAATCGAGACCTATTGTTAATAACAATAGCTGAACCTAGGTCCCTTGGAGTCATTACCTGGTGATGAGAACACAAGTGACGTCTAAATAATGACACCCACGGAGAAAAGAAAAAAGAACTAAGTCAGAGCCCTATTTATGAAAATGTCTCCTGGCCAACATCTCATCTACATTTTGTCCAGAGCCTCCCACTTTTCCGTTTTTGTCAAGCCACCCCCATTTCTGTCCCGGTGATAAGTAAAAAAACAAAGAGCAGCGAAAATATTTACTCCCATTGTAATATGATACCACACTACAAATTTGTCAAGCTGTCTATTGACCCTCCCTGGCCCACAATTCTAATCTTCCTCTTTGGGAAATTTCTGGGATATCTTTTTTTATTTCTTCGTTTTTTTCATTTTTTCGTTTAGGTTTTTCCTATTTCTTTTTGTTGATTTCAATCTTTTAACTTTATTTACATTTCCAAAAGGCTATCCTGAACTTTAACCTTATATACGCAAAGACCAGTCGGTCATTTGCTGAAAAACCGATGCATGTTAGTACTGTTTTTCATTTGTTTTTCTAAGGCACTCCCAACAGCGCAGATTTGTAATATAATATGAAAGATTAATAGTTTTTTATTTCTCTCAAAGACACTGAATAATTCACAATGGTAGCTTCCTGGGCTGTAAATGAATCGCTTCAATGTATGCTTGTGGCCTTGCTGATTCCATCACCCACCAACACCATTTTAAGAATCTGTGGATAAGGAGAGATTAGCTGCGGAGAATAGAAGACTTGCACTGCCCAGAGTTCTTTAGAGTTGCCCCTCCCAGGATTTAAATATCCAGCTTTACAAGTGGTTTCATGCCATTTGCTTTCACGGGGGTGCGATAAAGTCCTTGAAAGTCCTCGACACTGCTGATTTGTATGGGCATTGGTAGAGTTAGAAAGTAGGAAAAGCAAGTCAGAACCTTCTAGTGTGGTGGATGCCTGCAAGGGACTGCTACGTTTTTAGTTTTCCCAGAACAGAGAATACCTCCTGAATGGATTGCTAATGGAAAACAGCCAATAAGGTACAAGAATTCCTTTCTAAGAACCCCTGCTCATACGTTTCGGGGAGATTTAAACTTGAAGAAAAGAATGATTTTGTGTACGTAGTGGTACTTGTATAGCACAAACCTAGCTAAAAATCACCAGAGCCCTGGAAGAAGTTTGGCGGCTGGGCAGAAAAGAAACCCTGCATTGCTTGCCAAAGAATACCTTTGCAACTTTTGCTTTGAATTTTTTTTGTGAGAACTTGTTAAGAACTGGAGAAGGCAGTTCCCTGACAATACCCATAGAAAATTACATCCTGGTGTATTGCGGACAGCTGTTTCTCTGTTTGGGAGTTTCATAATATGGCAGCTTAAGTGATTGAGGTAAGAAGAATACTCAGTTACATGGTATGGTATTTAGATGGCTGTTGTGACCATTAGCAATTTATTTGGTCATTGGCGTGTGCTGTGGACTTGAGGGACCTCTTGTGGAACCTCCAAAGGCCATTTTGAAGAGTCCCAGCCAACTGGGATCTTTAGAGGAGGAAAACTCCCCAACAAATTATCATACAAAATCAAATCTCATTGAAGCACAACTGTTCCTTAGAAGAAACCATCATGGATGGCAAAGTTTAATTTCCAGTATGTTTACCTCCTTAAATAAATGTGGGCCCTGGAAGCTTTAGGTGAACTATGAGCAAGTCTATCAAAGTCACAAGGTTGCTGGAAAGCTGCACAGCCCTAGCCTGTGTCAATCTTTGGGAATCTGTTTAGCTGACCATTAAGCGAAGAATATTAAGCTCTGAAGCCAAGTCACCAAACCCAGTATCCAGTCTTCTTGATGAGCCAACTTTATAATTTTGTCAAATTATAAATCTAAACTGAGTCAAGATCTCCAGATTTGTCACATGAACCTGTGTGTCACGCTTATGTTTTTGGACCTGAAGTAATCGTTTCAGTGTGGAAACCTTTCTTTGCAGCCATTTTTCTATCTAGGTATTTCCAGGGCTTTTAAGTGGACCATGGTCTTAAGTGAATAAATGGTAAATTAGCTTTTTTTTGTCCACAACCTGAAGAAATAAAAACTTAGTAATGTTTTGTTGCATATAGGAGCAGCCATGGATTGTCACCGGATGTCCCTTTTCAAATTGAGAACAAGATGGCAGTGGATACTCAGTTACTTGCCATATGTGTACCAGTGTTAAGGATATTATTTAATTCCTCTTGTCTAACTGAAATATCCTGTTTGTGTGCTTGACTCTAACTGTAGCAGTAATAAGCAACCAATATGCTGCTTAGTTTTTAAATGACCTTATCAACTGCTTTAGTGCTCCTGGCCAAGAAAAATATTACAAAATAAACTGTTAAATGTCATGCTGATTTCGGTTATTCTTTTTCTTGTAAGACTTTTTATTTTATTTTATTTTTTTAGTATTTGTCAAGTATGGGCTTCTATTTGGTTGTATGTTGTGTGCCTGTTGTGGAGATGTCTTAGAAATGCTAAGTAGGGCATTCCTTTTTTAGAGTAGGTCCTCACCCCTTTCATCCCACTTAAAACACTGGGCATTTTTCTTTTATACATTATCGCATTAGTGGTTTCTCTACAAAGGATATGTTTTTAATTATCTGTAATTGCATAATCCCCCACTCTGTCCATGTCCCATGATCATTCCTGACATATCTTCGGTCTTTGACAAAAATAAATGACATTGCCTATTACACTTTGAATAGATCTCAAAGGTGGCAGAGCATTACAATTATCTGCTTTCTTTCATGCGGACTGTATCTATGAGGTGGTGTTTGGTCCATTGATGTCCAAATTTCCCTTAATAACATGCACCATGGGAACTTGCTTGTCTGCAAACCACCTTTAATGCCTGTTTCAGAGTCCACTATAGTGAAGATTCTCAGCAACACGAGTTTGGCGTTTATTCCTGTACTGATAACACAGACATTTTGAAAAATTGAGCAGGTTGTCTGTTATTGGTAGACTGCTTTCAGCGCATCTAGTGCTTGACTAGTTACCACTGCATACACTTAAAGGTCTTTAAAATGGAGAGCTGATAGAGACTTCTAGCTTGCAGATTTCTTACCTTGGCAGATTCTTAACCGTTGAACTCTCCCCAGGCGTCAGACTAGATCCTGAAAATTTTTCATGAGCAGGACCCCTGCCTATCAATAGGTGGCATTGATCGTCTCTGTGTGAGGATGAGGGAGCGCCATCATTATAGGCCTCATTTTTCAGAACTTGTGTCTGGGTCGACTCCATGCCTCATCCAGTTTCCGGGAGCAGGAGGGACCCCTGCCCAATTGAAAGAATTTTATGAGGCCATGCGTCTCATTTTTGAGCAGTCTGACCCTGCCGGGAGCGCCTTTGTGCCCCACAGGGCTAGAGGGGGGCCCCATTGAGTTAAAGCGCCAGTGGCTTCTGCCTCTGTGCAGATTTGCTCTCACGGATCCAGTCCTGGATCAAAATCAGCACTGGTTGTACCACATCAACCTTACCCACTGCCGGTTCTGATGACGACCCTTCCGGCTCCTACTAGCAGCGCCATCCCAGACTCTGACACTGAGCCGGATGGGTGTCCCCTGATGCCGACTCCAATGCTGGCAGAAGCTTTGCTTCCTAGTTCGGATCCTGAGCAGTATTCTGGTGGGCTAGGCCTCAGGAAAGACTAGGCAGGTTTGCTGGACCCCTTAGAATACCAGCCATACGAAGAGGAAATGGACTGACGACGAGATCTTGGGTGAAGCCAGTGGACTGGACACATCTCCAGATACTGGTATGCTTTCTCCCCCTACCATTGCTACAGAGGAGGGAGCTTCTTATGCAACGGTGGTGAGGAGGACAGCTGAGGTCCTGGACCTTCAGCTACCTCAGTGGCATTCAAGACTAAACTCTTGACAGTGGTGCTGCAACTGGGAGCTTCCTCCTCTGAACCCCTGCTCCCATTCCATGATGCCCTTACAAACATCCTACTGAGTTCATGGTCCAAACCCAGCACAGGGACTCCTGTGAATAGGACAATATCCCACAGCTGTCGACCCACATCTCTTGATGCAGCACCCCACCCTTGAGATCTTGGTGGTCCAAGCCTCTATTTCCCATGGCTCGTTCTCTACTGCTCCCCCTGGTAAAGAATCGAAGAGGCTGGACTCATTTGGGAAAGAATGTTTTCATTCACCAGTCTTGCATTGTGGTGTGTGAACACTGCATGCCTTTTGAGCCATTATTCCCTCATGCTGTGGCACACAGTTGTGCAAATGCTGTCACAGGTCCCGGAGGGGGCCCAGGCTGTACTCTCTCAGCTGTTGCCAATGGGAGAGATGCAGCAAAGTTCATGCTCTATTGCAGACTAGACACTGACTCGCGAGGCACAGCAGTTTCAAGAACAGTGGCCCTGAGGCACCACACCAGGCTCAGGACATCTGGCTTTTCAGGGAATGGCAAGCTTCTCTGATGGACATGCTCTTTGATGACACCTGTCTCTTTGGGGACAAGGCAGATTTGGCACTCAAGAGCCTCAAGGATTCTCCTGCTACAATGAGGTCCTTGGGACCCGTGGTGGCCCCTAGCCCCTCCCAGTCTCTTTTGTGCTTTTCATGGAAATGGAAGGGGCTTCCCACTATGCCAATTCACATCCTCAACCGAGCTGCGCATGTTGCCTAGCCTCTGGGGTGCCAATGGCACGCGACCCGATGACCTCATGGGTCAGATGGCCAGCGGTCCGGTCAGTCTGCTGCCCATCTCTCTGCAGCAGCCTCTAAGCCCTCATAGTCTGCCTCTCTACCACTATGGCGGCACGATTCGCCATCACCTGCCCCACTGGCAATCCATTACTTCGGGCAGGTGAGTTTTGTAGATCTTCCAAAGGGGCTATTCCTTCCCCTTTGTGACTACCCTTCAGTCCATTCCACCATTTTTCGACTGGATGACAGACGATCATTTGTCCCTTCTCCGCAAGGGAGCTGCAGCGGTGTTGGCCAAGGGAGCCATAGAGAGAGTTCCGGTGACAGAAGTAGTCTGTAGTTGCTTCTCTTGCTACCTTTGTGTCCCCAATAAGGACAAGGGTATTTGCCCTGTCCTAGACCTATTAACCTTCTCTTCCTGAAGAAGGAGAAGTTCAAAATTATCACATTAGCTTAGGTCTTGTCTGCCCGGACCCGGGAGACTGAATGGTAGCGTTGGATTTGCAGGATGCTTATTTTCACATTCCTGACCTACCAGTACACAGACGTTACTTGTGGTTCATGGTAGGCCGTGAGCACTTTCTGTTTACCGTGCTCCCCTTTGGTCTTCCCAGCACCCCTTGGGTGTTCACCAACGTGACAGCGGTGGTTGCAGCTCATCTGCAGAGATCAGGGGTATCAGTCTTCCTCTACCTGGATAACTGGTTGTAGAAAACAGGCTCGCCTCAGGCTGTAGTCTCCCATCTTCACACAATGTCATACCTCCTGCATTCACTGGGGTTTCACTATAAACTTGCCAAAGTCACATCCGACTCCCTCTCAGACACTCCCTTTCATTGGAGTGGTTCTGGCTACAGTGAAGTTTCGGGCTTATCCTGTTGTAGCGAGTCCAGGATATTCAGGCTATGATACCGATGTTTCAGTCTCTATCCTGGATTTCAGTGTGACTGACTGAGGCTGCTGGGCAACATGGCCTCCTGCATCCTGCTAGTAACACATGCCATTTGGGATATCGGGCTCTGCAGTGGGCCTTAAGTTTCAGTGGGTGCAGCATCAGGGAAATTTCTCTGAAATGGTCCATATCTCGGAGGGATCTGCGAGAGACCTGCAGTGGTGGTTACCAAACTGTGATTGGGCCAGAGGCATATCCCTCTCCCTTCCCAACCCAGATCTAGCAGTAGTGACAGACTCATCACTCCCGGAATTGGGCGGCTGTTTGGGAGAGGTGGAGATCAGAGGAATCTGGTCTCTAGTGGAAGCGGGACTCTACATCAACATGCTGGAGCTCCATGTGATCCGACTGGCATTGAAAGCCTTTCTTCCCTCTATCAAGGGAAAGATAGTAGAGGTGTTCACCGAAAACATCACCGCCGTGTGGTACTAAGACAAGCACAAGCAGGGTCGGGTGGGGTCCTGGACCCTTTGTCAAGAGGCTCTTTGCCTCTGGACATGGCTGCAACAACAGGGCATATCCTTGGTGGTGTAACATCTGGCGGGTTCTCAGAACACTAGAGTGGACAAACTCATCTGAAAATGCCTAGCAGGTCACAAATGGCATTTCCATCTGGAGGTGTGGCGCAAGGTCTTTTTCAGCAGTAGGGAGAGCCTTGGTTAGATCTGTTACCTCCACCAAGAAAGTGCAATGTCAGCAGTTTAGCTCTTTTAATCTAGAGTGGAATTTAAGCCTCTTGTACAGCTTTCTGCCCATGCCAGTCCTGCCCAGAGTTCTTAAGAAGATCATGAACAACTGGACACAAGTAATCCATGTGGCTCCAGACTGGGCAAAAAGAGTCTGGTATCCCAGGCTGCTTAGCATGATGTTCAGTCCTTCAGTCAGACTGCCCCTTTGGGAAGATCTGTTGCAGCAGCAGGGGAGGGGTTTTCCACCTAAACCTGTCCATTCTCCGCCTTCTTGAGTGTAGATTGAGCAGCAACAGTTGACAACTTTTGACCACCTTCCCGAAGTCTGTAAGCTACCATTGCAACCAGGCGTCCCTCCCCCCAAACGGCATACGCCTGTCATTAGACGAAATCTGTGACATGGTGTACAGACAAGTCTGTTGATCCCCTTTCTGCCTCTCTTTCTGAGGGTCTACTATTTATTCTTTCTTTTGCCGAGCAGGGCTCTGCTTTGGGCACTCTTATGGGCTATTTATCTCCTACTTCAAATTTTTTACAGTTGCCTCATCAACCCTCCTTGTTCAAGTCTCCTTTTGTATGTAGGTTGCTCAAAGGTCTTACTCATCCCTCCTCTCCATCCCCATTCATTATGCCCCAATGGGATCTTAATTTGGTTTTGACCTTTTTGATGTGCGCTCCTTTCAAGCCTTTTTACAACTGTCCCCTCAGGCTTTTCACATTGAAAACAGCCTTCTTGAAACAATTTGATCTGCCCGCAGAGCGGGTGAGCTGCAGGCCTTATCATCTAAGTCACCCTACCTCTCTTTCTAGTCTGACAAAGTGGTGATTTGCACTATAGCCTCTTTTCAGCCAAAAGTAGTCACACCTTTTCATGTAGGCCAATCTATTGCCTTGCCTTTTTTTTAATGCACTCCCACGTCCTTCTAAGAATGGAGAGACTCCACCGCTTGGACCCAAAAAGAGCATTGGTGTTCTACGTTGATCATACAAAAGAGTTCCAGGTGGGTGTCCTACTCTTCATGGGGTATGTGGGTGTGAAAAAAGGTAGGGCTGTGCAGAAGTGGACTTTCTCCAGAGGAGTCATACTCTGCCTTAAAATCTGCTATGTACTGGCTAAAAAGTAACCTCATGAAGGCTTGCAAGCTCATTACACCAGAGCTAAAGCTGTGACCGCGATCAGGCCCCCCCCCCCCCCCCCCCCAGGGGAATTTTTTTTTTTCTTCCAAAAAAATAAAATAAAAAAAATAAAAGATTAAAATAAAATGACAGGGGGTCGCCCGTGGGCAGGGTGACCCCCTGTGGGGGCATATTCTTTTTGGGAGATGTTGTAGGGTTTCCCTGGGGGCCATTTTGGCCCCCAAGGAACCATACAACAACTAAAAAAAATAGATGTATATATAGATCTATATATATATATCTATGTAGATAGATATATCTATGTACATTGATATATATCTATAGATATATCTATGTAGATAGATATATATATATATATATATATAGAGGTAGATCTATATATATCAATCAAAGATTTATAAAGCGCACTACTCACCCGTGAGGGTCTCAAGGCACTGGAGGGGGGGATGGGGGAGGGAAAGGGGCTGGGAGGTTCACTGTTCGAAAAGCCAGGTTTTGAGGCCCTTCCTGAAAAGAAGTAGGTTTTGGGTCTTGTGAAGGTGGGTTGTGAGGGCGTTCCAGGTTTTGGGTGCAAGGTAGGAGAAGGATCTGCCCTGGTGGTGGTGTGTTTGATGCGGGGGACAGAGGCGAGAGAGAGGTCAGCTGAGCGGATGTTTCGTGTGGGGGTGTGGAAGGTGACTCTCGTTGAGGTAGGCAGGGCCTGTGTTGTGGAGTGATTTGTGTGCGAGGATGAGGATCTTGAAGGTGATCCTTTTGTCAGTGGGGAGCCAGTGGAGGGATTTGAGGTGTGGAGAGATGTGTTCGTGTTGGGGGAGGTCGAGGATGAGTCGTGCTGCTGAGTTCTGGATGCGCGTAGTTTGTACTTGAGTTTTAGAGTGGTGCCGGCGTAGAGGGCGTTTCCGTAATCAAGCCTGCTGCTGATGAGTGCGTGAGTGACAGTTTTTCTGGTCTCTGTGGGGATCCATTTGAATGTTTTTCAGTATACGGAGTGTGTTGAAGCATGAGGAGGTGAGAGCGTTGATTTGTTGGGTCATCGAGAGGGAGGAGTCTAGGATGATGCTGAGGTTGCGTGCGTGGTTGGCGGGGGTGGGTGCAGGGCCTAGCGTGGTGGGCCACCATGAGGGGTCCCAGGTGTTTTTGTGTGGATCAAAGAGGATTATTTCGGTTTTGCTTGAGTTGAGTTTCAGGTGGTTGGCTGTCATATATATATTACTTTTGTCAATATGTGTGTGGTTTCCCTGGGGGGGAAAAGGGTCCGACTTGTCTAGTGGCAGTTTTAGTGCCATAAAGAAGCGCAGAAGGTTTATATGCCTACTGCAAAGAGCAAATCTGTATTTTATGTAAATAGCTGAGTACATTAGTAAAGTCAGCCATTACCTGCGCTATAATACCAATGAAATGTATGTGCGGGGTGGAGGGCGGCTATGGAGAGATGAAGGGCACTTTTGCTGGGTGGTAATGAGGGAATCCGAGGAGGAGGGCGTGGGAGCACCAATAATGATTGTTGGACTGGGCGCAGGAGGTGCTAAAGACTGTGACGAATGGTATGTGACAAGGTGTTTTTTTAGTGTCTTGAAAGTACGTGCTGATTGAGGGAAGAAGCGCAGGTAAGGTGGTCTCTACTGTTGCACGTATCTCACACACACCATCGATTTTGTGACTGTCTACGTAGGCTAGTGTTTTAGAGCAACAGTTTAGCCAATAGCAGAGATGGCATCTTGATGGATGACTGCTGCCTGCACTCGGGTTATAGAGGACCGCTCTGACATAGGATCAGAGACTGAGACATCAGATACTGAGACAGCATCTGAGGGATAGGACAATGGCGCAGACTCTGGGAGTGATTTTTCAGTCAGAGGAGTCCCATGCGATAACTCCTCTTCCAGTACATTATGAGGGAGGTGATGAGGACAGTCCTGCTGTCCCTTCGCAAGCTGTTCGTGCAACTGGGTAATAGTGGGTTAGGCCAACCCAGAGAGCAGGTGAATGCGGCGGCAAGCAGAGAGAGAGAGAGTGCTCTCTTGGGAGCTCCCCAATTTAGTTCAGCCCCAAATTCCACCACCCAAATCACATTGTGGAGACATCAAAATTATCTATGGCAAAACAAACTGGTTTTGTAAGGCAGGCACCTGTGTTTTTGGTCCTGGATTCGGCGTCCATATAGAGAAACACACTAAACCCAAACATTTCTGGAAACTAGACATTCGGGGGAGTCCACAGAGGTGTGACTTGTGTGGATTCCCCAAAGTTTTCTTACCCAGAAATTTCTGTCACACAAACTACAGGAATATGCTGGGATCCACAAAATTCCTACCATCCAGTGACTCCTCACCTGTCCTGATAAAAACACTACCCCACTTGAGTGCCTACACCTAGTGGCTGCGTCAGGAATGGATCACCCCAGGGTCAACAGCTGCCTCACGTAAGGACCAACATTGACCGTTGTGTGATCTATTCCTGTCGCGGGCGCCAGGCCTACCCACACAAGTGAGGTATCATTTTTATTTGGAGACTTGGGGGAACGCTGAGTGGAAGGAAATTTGTGGCTCCTCTCAGATTCCACAACTTTCTGTCACCGAAATGTGAGGAAAACTTTGGTAGGTTTCCCTATGTGCCGGTTGAGCTAGAGGCCAAAATCTACAGGTAGGCACTTTGCAAAAAACAGCTCTGTATTTTGTCAAAAAATGGGATGTGTCCACGTTGTGTTTTGGGGCATTTCCTGTCGCGGGCGCTAGGCCTACCCACACAAGTGAGGTATAATTTTTATCGGGAGACTTGGGGGACCATAGAATAGCAAAACAAGTGTTATTGCCCCTTATCTTTCTCTACATTTTTTCCTTCCAAATATAAGAGAGTGTGTAAAAAAGACGTCTATTTGAGAAATGCCCTGCAATTCACATGCTAGTATGGGCACCTCGGAATTCAGAGATGTGCAAATAACCACTGCTCCTCAAAACCTTATCTTGATCCCATTTTGGAAATGCAAAGGTTTTCTTGATACCTCTTTTTCACTCTTCATATTTCAGCAAATGAATTGCTGTATACCCAGTATAGAATGAAAACCAACTGCAGGGTGCAGTTCATTTATTGGCTCTGGGTACCTAGGGTTCTTGATGAACCTACAAGCCCTTTATATCCCCGCAACCAGAAGAGTCCAGCAGACAAAACTGTATATTGCTTTCAGAAATCTGACATCGCAGGAAAACGTTACAGAGTAAAACATAAAGAAAAATGGCTGTTGTTTTCAGCTCAATTTCAATATTTGTTTATTTCAGCTCTTATTTTCTGTAGGAAAACCTTGTAGGATCTACACAAATGACCCCTTGCTGAATTCAGAATTTTGTCTAGTTTTCAGAAATGTTTAGCTTTCCGGGATCCAGCATTGGTTTCATACCCATTCCTGTCACTAACTGGAAGGAGGTTGAAAGCATCAAAAATAGTAAAAATGGGGTATGTCCCAGTAAAATGCCAAATTTGTGTTGGAAAATGTGGTTTTCTGATTCAAGTCTGCCCGTCCCTGAAAGGTGGGAAGATAGTGATTTCAGCACCAGAAACCCTTTGTTGATGGCATTTTCAGGGAAAAAACCACAAGCCTTCTTCGGCAGCCCTTTTTTCCAATTTTTTTGGAAAAGACAAAATTTTCACTGTATTTTGGCTATTTTCTTGGTCTCCTCCAGGGGAAACCACAAACTCTGGGTACCATTAGAATCCCTAGGATGTTGGAAAAAAAGGACGCAAATTTGGCGTGGTTAGCTTATGTGGACAAAAAGTTATGAAGCCCTAAGCGCGAACTACCCCAAATAGCCAAAAAAGGGATCAGCACTGGGGGGGAAAAGGCCCAGCTGCTAAGGGGTTAATTAAACAGAATTTCTCATTATTTGGGTATGTGTTTGTTGATGATTTTCTTTATTTTTTGTGTATTGTTTTGTGGTTCAGGTAATTGAAAATGCTTTGACAGGCCTCCCGGCTCAATGGGGGTTCCCAAATTCCAATAAAGATTTATTGGGGCTCCGGGTTCCAGAAATGGTGGTCTACAGAAGTCAAAAGATTAGGAACCACTGCAGTACAGCATACAGCAAGAGTCAGTTGGTCAGCCCGCTTCATATTGCCTAACTTCACACTGAGTGACAGCATTCAGCCCTTTCACAAAGAGACCACAAAGCAGTTCCCTTCAGTGCCAGGGACTGCAATAGCATTATGTGTTTGTTAGAAATGGGGTTTCTGGTTGGCTAGGGTATGCACCTCAGCCAGGCAGAACCTACCCACTCTAGTCAGGGCTAGGGAGTTACACGTCCAAGATAACCCCTGCACACCCCCTTGGTAGCTTGGCACGAGCAGTCAGGCCTATCCCAGAGGCAGTGTGTAAAGCGTTTGCACAACACACACAACCCACATGACGCAAAATGTACACCACAAAGTAAACACAACACTGAGCTATATAAAAATAATCTGTATTGCACAAAACATAATTAGACCAACATTACATGTAATTAATACCCTGCTACCTTAGCAGTTGTCAGAATATTACACAAGTCACTAATATTCTGCAAGAATATGCAGTTGTCACATTAGACCATGTAAGTACTCAGGATTCTGCAACACAAGCAGTAGTCAGGAATTACAGTAAAAGATATATGCACTTGTCATGAATATTTCCTAAATACTCATAGAAGGAACAATAGAGAGCAAATCACATAAAATACATATCAGCTAGACATGCCCATACAGGAACATTAGCACATATACAGTATGCAAGGCCATGTAAATACACATCCCTAATGCCCGTAACAACAACACTGGTAACACATGTAGGCCAAGAGAGTACCTGTTTCTGAAGAAGAGGCACTCCTCGTGCCTAAGAGACAAGCACTGGGGCCCCCGGCGCTCACATGCGCAAAACAGGGGCATCTGACGCTTCCTGGTAGAGAGGGGCGATCTGCACCCCCTCTACAATGAAAAGACCGGGCCCCTCTGGGGACCCGTGATCCTTGGGGGCCCCCAGGCCTCTAATGGACCTCTCTGAAGGCGGGGCCCAAAAAGCCAAAGATTTAGAGTAACCGGGGCGATCACGCCCCTAGCGCAGTGACCAGGGGAAAGGGAACTCCCTTTCTCCCCCGCGTCCTGCTTGCAGGGAGGCAGCCGCCCTTGTCCGCGGTGCAGCTGCCTAATGAGGAAGCGGGGGAAGCAGGGGCCTCCAATGAGGCTTTTCACCTGTTTCCCTAGGCGGCCGCACCCGGTCTGGTTTCTGCCTTCCCTCGTCTGCGAGTGAAGCAGCGTCAGGAATGGGAGCCGAGGTGTGCCCCGGCGGTGCTCTGAAAAGGGGCGCATCACCCGGGGACACGGTAGGAGCATGCAGGCTCCTTCCTTTACCTTTGTGAAGTGCCCCGGGGCACTAGAGTCAGCGCGACCCTCGCGCTGCAGTCGAGATGCAGCGCCCGGGCTGCGGCGGTAATTAAAACCAGGGAGAGGCACCGAGGGGCTCGTTCATAAACCCAGGCTGCGGCGGTGACTTTTTGGCAAAAGTCAAATGCTTTTCAAAGCGCTAGGGCAAAGCTAAAGCCCGGGCTGCGGCGGTGATCTTCCTGCAGTAAGTCAAGAAGGAGCGCTGTTCCCAAGCGCTTTGCCAGAATCTGCAGAGATCGGTGCAGGGGTCAGGGGCCACACCACCCCGCCCCTGGGAGCAAGCAGGACACAAGGAAGCACAGGGCTGGTGGGCCCAGCTACAGGCCAGCACAAGGGTTGCAGATGGTGGCAGTTCCTTCTAGTGACCAGGCAGATCACAGATCACAACAGAAGCAGCAGTCCAAGGTGGTTTCTTGGTGAGTCCATTCATCAGCGTTCTGTGTCCAGGTTCAAGGTCCAAGAATGTTCAAATTGTGGGGAAAATTCCCCTGTACTTATACTGGGTTTACAGTGTGTTTTCCAATGGTAGGGAGAGGAGGTTCCAGCCAGTTACAACTGGTTCTGGGAGTGCCCCCTCTGTCCTTTCAGCACAGGCTCCAAACATCTGTGGGGGGTTAACGACCCTATTGTGTGAGGCCAGGGCACAGCCTTTACAAATGCAGGTGTGCCCCGCCTCTCCCTTCTCTCAGCCCAGGAAGGCTATACAATATGTAGATGCACCTCTGTGACACCTCCGCCCTCCCTGTGTTCAGGCTGTCTGAGAAGTATGCACAAAGCCCCAACTGTCAGTCTGCCCAGACGTTGATTGGAGACAAGCTGCAAAACACCAAAGTTATAGGCACAGATAAATGCCCACTTTCTAGAAGTGGCATTTCTGTGATAGTAATAAAAAATACACCTACACCAGTAAGCAGCATTTCTCACCACTATAACAACCATACCAAACATGCCTACGCTACCCCTCACAAATCAGACAATACCCCTTACACATAAGGCAGGGCATCTCCAATGCAATCCTATGAGGAAGCAGCACTCACAGCAGTGAGACACCAAGTTAGGCTGTTTGTCACTACCAGGACAGGCCACGCTACATGGCACATGTCCTTCCTTCTACATACATGGCACCCTGCCCAAAGGGCTACCTAGGGCGTACCTTAGGGGTGACTTACATGTAGTAAAAGGGGAGTTCTGGGCCTGTCAGGTAAATTTAGATGCCATGTCCCTGTGGCAGGAAACTGCGCACACAGGCTTTGCGCTAGCAGGCCTTAGATAGGTTTGACAGGCTACTTCAGTGGGTGGCGCAAGCAGCGCTGCAGGCCCACTAGTAGCATTTAATTTACAGGCCCTTGGTATAGGATACCACTTTACAACGGACTTATAGGTAAATTAAATATGACAATCAGGTATAATCCAATCATACCAAATTTGTAAGAGAGAGCACATGCACTTTAGCACTGGTTAGCAGTGAAAAAGTGCTCAGAGTCAAAACGTCAGCCAACATAAGTCAGAAAACAAAGGAGGCAAAAAGCAAAACGTCTGGGGAATGACCCTGTAAAAGGGCCAGGTCCAACAGTGTTTTTTGAAGCTAAACAAACATTTGTGCTTTAGTTTTTTTTTCTTTCTTTAGGGACCATCAACTTCCCCAACAAAACAGTTTTGCAACAATGACAAAACAGACTTTGACTAAGCCTAAAGACTGGCAGTCAGTGTGAGACATACTGCATTTGCCAATGAGTCTTTTTTAATTTGGTTTGGGCATAGCATAAATGTGTTTCTCTGGTTGATAGAGGTGACTCAGGAGTATTTTTAGTGCTTACAGAATGTGTTTTACACTAATAAGTAGAAGGCCTTACATCTTAAAGGAATATACAATTACACATACGCATTTTGTATGAATTCTAGTATTTACCTTCGATTTACTAGATTCTGTTCACCCTTCCTCATGTTTGTTTGTTTGTTTGTTTTTAACCTGCTAGCATGTGAAAGTGGCTGGCGTTGTTGCCTTATTAACCGGGACAGAAAAATGCCTACAGACTACATTCGGAATGGAGTTCTTTATGTTACAGAAAAGTAAGTATTGTCCTAGTGAATTATATATTTGTTTATTATGCATTCACCATGATTTGGTCACTTCAAGCTATGCAAAATGCAGCATTTGACTGCTGCTTCTTTTTTACAGCTGCCATGTAGCAGTTTCTTTTCTTCATCTAATTCTGAAACAAGTCTCTTCCATTACTGATTTTTAATGGAGAAGGAACTGAGGAAGGATCAGTCGGTAAGACTCCGATGTCACAGGGAACACCAGGATGCAGACTTAATTTATTTCAAGCTTATATTTGTATGGATTTGCAGACATTTCACCACGAGGTAAACGCTAACACTTTCTCAACGCTGGTCTTTTCACCGTGGTGATTGTCCTTTTTTTTTTTTTTATTTTATTTTTTTTACGGTGCCACCTACTCACTGGCATTTCGCTACCTTCAGCTGCAGTACTGTTAAATGAGACACTGCAGTGCAAGTGGCTAAATTTCCATCTGCAAAAGATACATGGCACAAAGTGTGCATACCATTTCTATTTTATTTTTATTTCTATTTTACTTTGTCATTCTTTTAGCAAGTAGTTCAAGTGAGAGGTCTCACCATGTCCCTTTGAATATAAGTATATATCTAGCAAGTATCTTCATGTGCCACTGGGTTGCCTCAGTGTTAACCTTTGGTACTCACTAAGGAGCTGTCTGGGAGATGATAGCAAGAGCCTCTTCCTACTCCTTTCTGGGATCCTTTGTGGTGAAAGCTTAGGGGTAGTGGTGAGGGCTCACCATCTCCCCTCTTTCACTCTTTACTTCCTGTAACAGTCATGGGCTACTATAGTCTCTGAGCAAACCAATATTTCTGTCTTCCCTGCAGAACATGGCTGGCTGTCTTGGGAGTGTCGCTCATGAGTGGTTTACCATATTTCTGGGTTCTACTTTGGTTTTTCTCCTCAAGCAACTCCTGAGGGGTTAAGAATCTCGACTTTCTTAAAATCCCGTCATCTAAAAAAGGTGTTTGGAATCTGCAAACTTTGGTTCGGGGTGTTGCAGGGCTTGTTTTTTGCTAAGAGCTTTCATAGTGCTTCTGGAGTCTGATAAGGCAAAAGACGACTGCTGCTGGATTACTCTGTTACTGGAGGTTTTGTGAAAGTACTGATTGCTCTTAAATCTTGGACTACCAAAGCAACTTCAAGCACTATAGAAATTGGACCACCTCCCCCAGGAGAAGAGGGGTCCACAGCTAGAAAAAAGAGGGTATTAGTAACAATGTGCCCTGTGTCGCCTTGAACATCTGGACAACCAGGACAGGATACCAAGCCTTTGCAGCAAAAGGATGAGACCTCAGCAGTCCCTTCTCTCCTGATTTGTCCAACATAGAGCTTTTGAGTGCCACGTTCAAAGCTAGTGGGGGGACTGCAAAAACTATGGATCCAGTGATGTCCACCTGAAGGATTTTAAGCTCCAAATGAGTTTCTAAAGTAAAGCTATTGACTGAGGTAAGTCTCTAGGCTTTGCCTGACCCTTGCTCCATTTTAAGCAGCCTGGATATGTTTTAAGCCCCTGTATAGCATACTCAAAAGGATAGCTTTGTGTTTTAGGTTTACCATTGTTCACATTGATGCTTTTGGCATTTTTTAAAATTTTGACAGTTTTTGTGTTATTTTAATTATTACATTGTTGTCTTCTAGTACACTAATTTACGAATTTTACCCATTTTACTTCTTGGAGCTGCTACATGCCACACACACACCTGTTCTCTGAACACATTTTATCAGTTCTGCTGTCTACCCAGGGTAAGGCCAGAACTCCTCTACTGCTTGCACTAGATTATTTAATTTAATTTAGTAATCGGAGTGTAGCTCAGCCACAGCTCAAGATGGAGGGCTTTCTCTCATGGTTATCATTCCAGTCCGTAAATAGCAGTTGCAACTGTTTTTATTGTTTATAGTTTTTATTGATATAATGGTTGTTTTATTAATTTAACTATAATGCTTCTTGTTCTACAGTAAGGCAATCAAAGGTATCATGTATTCAATCCAACATTTCCTTTGGAAATATGACACACATTCCTGCAGTTTTGTGGCTTAATTTAAATTGTTCAATACATCATCGCCCAGGTCTGATGACTCAGTGAACTAATTCTTACACTTCAGTGGCCTACTTTTGACTCCGTGGTTCTTATCGGGTATCCTCTCTTAATAGGACAACACGGGATGAACAGTGCTCCATGCCCACAGTTAAACTCAAAGGTTTGGCTTATTTATCTGCGCAGCTTTCAGACTTAATGTCGAGGAAATCGTAATGTGTGTTAACTGAATATCTCGCCTTTGCTTCTTGGATTGCTACGAGAACATCCCCCTTTGTGTAAAGCTGTTGCCAACAGGAAAAGGTTTTGCTTATGGAAATATAATTTTAAACATTAATTCCTTTTAAGCAATTGCTCTTCCTTTTATAACAGAAATATGTCGGGGTTCAGTGTATTAAATAGTAGAAATGTTTGTCAAACATTTCTATTTGATAATGCCATGTCAAATAATGATTTTGGTTCATTCTTCCATGGTATGACTTTACAGTGAGAGCTGTACCTGCGACCTGGTTCTCCTTGCTGTGTATTAGTGCGATGCGGAAACATACGCCATTGTGCTGTAAATAGTACCATTACTTCGCATAAAGTGTCTGAAATATATAGCAGAGTGGTTGTTTGCCCAGTCATAATCTTTTATAAATTTAATCGTTGCCAACGGTGTCTCCGCAGTAGGAAAATGTCTTCCTTTTGTCAAACCTTGAATTAGCTTTGTGGATCATGGATAAGAGCACTGAGTGAAGTTGTCAGGAATTGCTTTTCAGTACTAAGCTTCCAGCCCGACCGATAGTCTCTCAATAAGACTGCAATATGTTTTAGTAGGAGTGAGGTTTTAAGTTGTCTTTGAAAATGCAGGTGTTACATAATATTGAAGTCTTTGATACTTAGACCTGTTAGGTATATAGACACTCGTTGTCAGGTCTCTGAAAGGGGTTTAATTATAGGAACATAGCTGCAAAAGATTCTGATTTCAAGCAAATAGCACACGAGCAATACTGATCAAATCAATTGCATGCAAAAATTGAATGCCTTTGTGTTTTGACATAATGTCTTCCAATTATTTTTTCTCTTTACAGTTACATATGCTTCGAAAGCTCAAAATCTGGTTCATCTAAGAAAAATAAAATCATAAAACTTACAGACATCACAGATATTCAGAAGGTATGTTTGGACTAATGTTTGTATTGCTTGTTGATGGCATGTTTACCTTTTTTGAGTGCAGGATCACATGTCTGACTTCTGTCTCGACATTTTTCCTTTAGTGGGGTTGAATAGATTTTTTAAAAATGGAATTATAAAAGTATATATAGTGTATTCTCTCTAGACTTAGATCATCCCAATGCCACAAACCCGAGCCTCATGGAAAGTCATGTTTGGTTATTGCCTCTTCTCTTTCACAGTAAGGTTGCTTTAAGTTAAACGCTGGGGTCTCTCTTAAAATGGACACTCGTATATCATGCATGCATGGAGCTGTTCCCCTTTTCTGATATTTTGATTAGTGAAAGCATTGATTGCTTCCAAATGTCTGCTTTTAAATTTATCCATATGTCAAAAATGCTGCACTATTTTGTTGGTGAAGATTATGGTTACATTTAATTTTACTTATTTTCTACTTCTCAATCAGTAGCTTATATTTATATTGTTAAGGGTGAGAAATTCGATCATAACTTATTCATAAGTGTGTGCGCATCTGACCTTAATAAGTAAACTTTCCAGGAGGACGCGAATAGGTCGATGATTCTTTTGACTCGCAATTAAGATGTCCTTACCATAGCTCCATTACATAATCAATACACAATAATCAATAATCATTAGTAATCAATAACATCAGTAATCAACAGAGTCAGTAATTGTCACGCACCGTGACCTTTCAGTCATGAATAACCACACCATTTACTAAAAGTTAAATATTTATTTCCCTATAGTAACAATGCTAAGGCCATATAGATTAATCTCAAAATCAGATGAAACACATACAGAAACAACACTGGCTGTCCACAGCGGTTGAAGAAACGGAATCTAGTCAAAGCTTGAACAACAGCACATTCTATGGTTATGGTGCAAATCAATAGCAAAGTCAATCGTGTCAATGTAATTATAAACATGAAGTTTAGCAGGGAAATTCATCAAGCATTCGCATCAGCATGTTGGGCTTCATGCAAAACAATTTAGTAACACAAATTTGGAAAAAAACATCTAACCATGGCTCTATCAAAACAGCGCAGTTGGTACCTACTTTTGTTAAGCCTCTGACCTGTGACCCGTTGAGAAAGCATCATCTGTTGCTGCTCCATTGGGGCTTGAGGTATTTGAATTTGCTGTTCTAAGTACCATGGGAACCTGCTGTTGCATTGGCTGTAACTGTGACATTTGTGCACGAGGCATTTGCACCTGCTGCATGGGCTGAAAATTCTGCATTTGATTCACATTATTCTGAAAATTTGGATTAGGACCTCTCATTCTGGAATGAATTGATGTCATTACTCTGCTGAACGACACCCTCCTGCACCATCATTGGACACTCCCATTTCCAGTGTCCAACGGCTCTGCAAATATGACATGGCAATAGCTTCTTCATTCCCTGCAAATCATTCTGAACCACTACAGTATTCAAGTTGGGACCATGATTCATATTGCCTCCACGACCTCTACCTCTAATTGGTGGCTGAAACATCATGTTCCCCTGCTGCTACTGTGGTAACTGCTGTGAAAAATTCCCTTGTACTCCTGTTTGAGCTGTTTTAATCTGCATCGCCATCGCCTTCTCTTTCAACTTTTTCTGCTTCAACTCAATCTCATCACTACAGTATTTTGCATACTGCAACACCTCATCAATCGGCTTTGCTTGTCAGCAAATAAAATGACTCTTAATCATCTGGCTAATTTCAGGTCTCAATCCTTCCACAAATCTGAACACAAAATCATGTTTTTTGCCTCAATTGTTTCGGTACCACTGTAATGTTTGAATTCCTGCAACAGTCTCTCATAATGTGTATGTGTCGACTCCTTTGCTTCCTGAGCTGTCCTGTCAATCCTCAGCCAATCAATATTCTTGGACGAAATTCTCGTTTAAAAAAACTCGATCACCTTATAGTAATATTTCATTACCTCACAAGACGGTGCACCTGTATTCTTGTCTCTCTCCGGTTCGCTTGTTGGCCAATCTACACTCCTCTTACACTCGATCCAGAGATCAGCTGGGACTACTATTTCTAGTAATGTGTTCAAGTCTTCCCATAAACACTTCATAAGTTTCACAAATCTGTCTGCTGATACCACTTTACTGGCTTTTCTCTCAATTTTGGGTAATAATTTGTAAATGACAGAATGTCACTTCTGCTCCACGGGACGTGAACAAAATTCCCCCCTGGAATCTCTCATTGGTAAAACTTTTACTGGATGTTTATCCTGCTGCACATTTTCATTCAGCTCCAAAGAATCCCTTTTTCTCTTGTCTCTTTTCTTTACCCATCTGCCTTCCCATTTGTCTAATGCTCCCCAGCACTCTGAAGCAATTCCTTAAGGTGTGCCTTCATTCTGGCAGATCTCATGTGTTCAAAATCTTTAGCCTCAAAATCGAATTTGTAACTCCTTTTCAAATGCTTCATTTTCTCTGTTTCTATGCCGTACTTCTCTACCAAGTCTGCCAGTCTCTGATGCACATTGGTCACTTCTCTCATAATCTTCAGGCACAAATATCTCAATTCTGCCTCTGTGTAGGATTCTAACCTATTCACCCCCATTGTTCCCTCAATGAGTTCACCCGCTTCCATGTCTATCCTAGTATAATTCAAATGCTCCTCTCCCACTCTGTGGGGAATTCAGCTTGTCTAACCATTCAGTCAACTGATGAGCTGTCAGTCCTTGTAATTAAATGTTACTTGCTTGGACCGGTGGCACCAGCTGTGCAACTGCATTCGGAGCCTGCGGTGTCAATAATTTTAGACTCTGACAAGCGTTTGGACCTGTCACAGTATCTGGAAGTGCTACAAATGGACTGAGGTCTAGAAATGATCTTGATTCATCAAAAGTCTGACCCACAGGAGAGACTACTCAAGTATTTTCATTATGTCCTCCCCTCATTAGGTTCTGGGCCATTGCACCCTGTTCACCTACAGTCCGCTTCTTCTGTGCAAATAATGGTACAGCTGGACCAACAGTATTAGGTAGCAATATAGCATCTGGGGCTGTTCTGGCATTTATGCTCTGTGGCAGAGTAACTCCCATATTCTGATTCATCATCCAAGTCATATCTGACTGTGTACCTGTCACTGGAGTAAATCTTGGCATTAGCTGCAGCTGCATTTGGGGCAATATAATCGGAGTTGGTTAAGTCTGAACCAATATCAGTCTAGGGAAGACCAGATCCGTTGGCACCACTAAGTTCGAAGTCATTTCCATAATGGGCACATCAGGATAAATTCTCTGAACCTATGGTGGTTGCATCTGGGTCTGCACTACAGGAGTGGTAGACACATTAAGACCACTTTGCACCACATTCTGTGTCAGGCTAGCATTAACCTGCACCGGACTTACTGTCTCATTAACCTATGTCGGGGCTGTCGGATCAACACTGGGACTTGGACCACTCTCATGTACTATATATGGTGGTGATCGATCTCTCAATAACTGTCTAATAAATTCATCATAGTCTGAGTCCTCCTCTTCATTTGAAGCCTTTCTAGCCTCCTTACTCTTGGTCGGACTTTTATTAGTTTTCCTAGTAGCTTTCTTACCTTCCTTCTCATTCTCCTGCATAATTGCCGGAAACAACTTAATCCCTTGCAAAGTTTCCATTCTCCATGCTTTCTGAACAGAGGCCCATCTAGCCTCTGCTAGAGTCTTTTCTGCCTTTGTCATCCTCCTCTCAGATTTCAGTTGCTGTTGCTGTCTGGATACTAGCTCCCAAATCGCTAATGCCTCAAACTGTGCTGATCTCGGAAGGGGCTTTGATTCCTATACCTGTAGCACCATCCTTAAATGCTCCAAAACCCTTAATTTGAATGTCCCATTTGTAGGAAACGCTAAGTTCCCATCTTTCTCTGTCAATTTGCACTATTGCTTTAGCCAAAGACATGGCGCAACACCCTTCTCTTCCATTACAATGTAAGCTGGTGTACCTTCTGGTGGTGTAGCCTCGCCTACACTTGATGTGATAGACGTATCTCCCCTTAGGGCACATTTTAACACTTTGAAAAACTTCATCATTTCTACCTTTTTACTATTTAAAATCAAATCAGGAAGCGACTTTTAATCCCGAGATTCCTTTCACCTACGATCTCAACCAATTGCCTCTTGCGACGGCTGCCAATCCGTGTGCGACCCTTCTCATTAACCGACCTATCACCGCGTGGTCCAATGACGTCACACTCACACTCACACGTACTACGGCTGACAAAGTCTTGTGTCTTGTCCTCATAAACTCCAATTCACACACAACTAAAGCAAATATTGCGAGCACTAATCAAAAGCAAATCTGCTGGGTTACTACAGGAAAGGTAACACAGTCGCTTCAGAAACCTTAAGGATTTTTCACTGATGGCTCTTCCGGCACTTACAGCTACTCCTCCTTTCTTGGACTCCCAGATTTCGCAAGCAAAATTCGACCTGCAAATTTTACTCTCAACTGATCAATGGGTCTGTCCTGGTTGCACATAGGACTCGCCAAATCTCAATCAAAATTTTCTTTCACTCACTTTAATTCGCACTCTGACTTGTAGACCACACCCGATCAACCTACTAAACCAAACAGATTACGACATAAAAGCAAGTGTCTCATACACTTTTCAATATACTCTGGAGTCTTAGACCAAGCAGGGTCCGTACATCAACAACCACTTGGACAATTTTTTAGCACAAAGCGCCACACACATATGAAGTTCAACGACTTCCCTACTCTCACACTTCGGAGTACGCACACTCCTTCTACAACTTCATTTGGAGTACAAAAATTCCTTAAAACGCTCACAAACCTCACAATTCACCTGCGATTTGCATAAGCTGTGCAAGCGCAACCTATTTCATTCACCCTGACACTAGAACGCAGAGAACATCCTCAAACAACCGTTAGCAGGATCCAGGATATGGGAAAGTCATTTCTGGACTTAAGGAAACATTTTCTCTCCAATTAGCATAATTGAAAAACAAAATCCAAATCTCAATATTATTGAATTCTCAAAGGACCAACTCATCAAGCTATCATCATCTCCGGGAACACCTGTTACTGTGTACTGCACGTCTATGGTACGCTTTTAAAGAGACTTACCATCAGTCTCTCTTACCACCTCTGTTAACACTTGTCACTTTGTACCGGATGTCTATGGCAAGCTCTTGAGAAGACTAACCATCATCTGCTACCGTCTCTGTGTGCACATCTGACCTTAATAAGTAAACTTACAAGGGGACGGGAATAGGTAGATGAAATTTTTGTTTCAAAATTATGGTGTTCTTACCATAGCTCTAGTTCATAATCAATACACAATTATCAATAATCATTAGTAATCAATAATCGAGTCAGTAATTGTCACACACCATGACCTTTCAGTCATTAATAACCACACCATTTAGTAAAAGTTAGAATTTTTATTTCCCTATATTAACAATGCTAAGGTCATATAGATTAATATCAAAATCAGATGAAACACATACAGAAACAACACTGGCTGTCCACAGCGGTGGAAGAAACGTAATCTAGTCAAAGCTTGAACAACAGCACATTCTAAGGTTATGGTGCAAATCAATAGCAAAGTCAATTGTGTCAATGTAATTATAAACTTGAAGTTTAGCAGAGAAATTCATCAAGCATTAGTCCCTGTTAGTATGATTTCATTAGTGAGGATCCTTAACTAACATCAGATTAGCATCAGCATGTTGGGCTTCATGCAAAACAATTAAGTAACACGAATTTGGAAAAAAAAAAAAATCTAACTATGGCTCTATCAAAACAGCGCAGTTGGTACCTAGAAAGAAAAAGCAAATATGCATATCAATCAACAGTCTGTTATATTATATCGATCCTCAATGTGGATCAGCAAGCAGAGTCAGTCTTCCTCCTCAGGACATCAATCGATCAGCAAGGCATCAGGATTCAGCATCAAAGTTCGGAAAATGCAAAGTCTCGAAGTATTAAAGTTAAGCACGTCTCTTATCAAGACACACAAGAAAGTAGTTAAGAAAAAGCCAGTTAGTTTGTAAACGCTTGCCTTGTACTTTCCATGCAGCTACTTAGTGTCGATTGATAGCTCACTGAGCTATATTATAAAAAAATTGTAACTTGTGACCTGCAGGTAAGGCAAAGGCTTGTGCAACAAGGAGTGACCCTCTAAACTATGTACATAAAATATAAAAGTATGACTTGCATGCTGTACGCTGTTATTTGCTCCATGAAGATTAACTGTGTTCATTTAACGACTAGTCAGATATGTGGCTACTTCCACACAGATCTTTTCAGCCAGAGCATTAACCACCAGAGTCACCTTCCATAACCTGGAACTAGCTTGGCACGCACAGATCTTACCCACAGGTGCCTTGACCCTTGAGATATTTTAAAATGTATTTCTGTGACTGACTAAGTAAGGTAGTACAGATTTTCTATCGCATTTACCCTTTTTGCAATTTGCAAATTTCTCAGTATGTGTATATCTGGACTGTTAGACACCCCCACCCCCCCTTGCCTTCTGAAACCTGGGTACATTTACCTACTTCTGACTAGCAGATCTCAGTGACCCGCTGGGGATGTACCATGTAAAGATAGACCTACAGTAGTTTGGGAGAACCTTAAACGGCAAGCATAAGGCCTTGAAGTTAACCCAGTTTCTTACAGGGGGCCAGTAAAAAGTCCCCAAGCCCTCCCTCACCATGTGGCTTTTAGGTTGTTCTAGGACTAAACATGCCACCACGTTTTGGGTAACTTTAAGTTTGTTTAGGGAGTATTGCATATAGATACAGTGGTTAAATTAAAAGGTCAATGAAGGGGGAAGTAACCTAGACTTTCACTGTGATTAAATGACTAAAGAAATTCTCTTTGTACAACTAATGTAACATCAATAGAAATGTATTAAGTCATATATTTCTTTGGACATATTAAATCTCAGGTAAAGCTGATGGTGTTACATTCAGCATGCCAGGCTGAGTCATGAGCGAGTATTCCTCTTTCCAGGGCAATTCAAAGACTCCTGGATATGCACATGATGTATCTTGTATTGCAACAAATTTGTATTGCACTGGAAAGCAGAATACTCGCTCATGACTCACCCTGGCATGCTGAATGTAACACTATAAGCTTTACCTGATAAATAAATCGAGCCCGAGATTTTATCGGCGCTCTCGGGCACATTGACTGCATACCATCTACTGGATAATTGTAGACCCCCAGATCTTGGGACACTTCCATTTCCTGAAGATGCCCCTGACCACCAGATTGTTTTCTTACACTGGATTTTAGGTGCTACCAACTGTAATCTCTTTGTCCTGATGATGACTCTCTTTTGATTCACCCTTACTACGGGGTCGAAACGTCAACATATCTCTGAGTGGCTGATATAAATATAAAGAAATCTTGTGAGACTTCAGGGCTTCCTGGATTAAAGGAGCCACTAGAAGTTCATAATTTTCTTAATACCACCCTCTGTACATACTGTATATATCACCTTCACTTACCTGCACCTTTTCATCACCTTCACTGTTTTTATTAGGAGCACCTATTTAGACGAATGCAAACTTTATGTTCAGAATAACATGTTCAAACAATATCTACATGCAAATGTCTGGAATAATATGTCCAAAGAAATATATGACTTAATAAATTTCTATTGATGTTACATTAGTTGTACACAGAGAATTTCTTTAGTCATTTAATCACTGTGGAAGTCTAGGTTACTTCCCCCTTGCATTTACCTTTAAATTTAACCACATTTATTACCCTGGTCATAAGGGTTACAGTGTACTTGCCTCATTGCTTTGCATTTAGATACAGGGCCTGGCACGAGTCCAGGTGGGAGGTGATTAATGCCAGGACCACCGGTACCCTAAGCTCCCCCGGTATTAAGGGGAAGATCTTTCTCAGCATCTTGATCAATGAGAGACAATAGCTCACCGTCGTGTTCACCTGGTGCTTTACGGTCAGAGCATAATCAAAGACAGTACCCAGATTCTATGCCTCCTTCACCGGGACTGGCAGTGGTTCACAGGCCTCTGGCCACCAGCAGCTATTCCAAATGGAGTTTTTGGCACCGGAAGTCAAGATTTCCGTTTTTTCTCCATTATTTCTAGCCAGTTTTGCTTCATCCAGATGTTAACCTCTGTCATGCAAAACTTGAATCTATCAGCCATCTCTGTTAAGTCCTTTCCAAAGGGCACATCAATCTGCATATTGTCTGCATATGATGACATTTGAAAACCCGCAGACCGTATCAGCCGTGCCAATGGAGCGACATATAGGTTAAACATGGTTGGGCTGAGGGAAGAGCCGTGCAGGACTCCACTAGGCAGTTGGAACGGGCATGCTCTAAAGAATCCACAGTTGACTGTGCTCAATCTGTTCACTAAAAAGGACTAAAAATGTTGGAGGGCCTTGTCACTTAGCCCATCCTTTCGCAGCCTGCTCAGCAGAAGCGATTGAGAAATGTTGTCGAAGGCTGCAGATACATCCAACATCACCAAAATAGGCGCCCGCCTTGGTCCACCAGCCACCAAATGACATCCACAAAGAGAAGTAAAGTGGATTTAGTGCTGTGATTACTCCTCAATTCCTGCTGAGAGGGATCCAGGCATTTGTTCTCATCAAGAAAGCGAGCAATTCTTTATTTAGATGTTTCTCCAGTATTTTAGCTGGAGCTGACAATAGCGAAATAGGCCGGAGATTTTGCAAGTTGTTCGCCTCTCCACTAGGCTTTTTCTTCATTGGGATAATAGTGGCCTACTTCCAGCACTGAGGGTATTCACCAGAAGTAAGCACATGGGAATAGACTTTCTCCAGTGGTTCTGCAGTGACCTCAGGGGTCAACTGCGACACCCTTTGTGGACTTGGATCCTCCAGTGACCCTGAGCTACTTTGCATTTGCTTTAAACGGGCAGAGGTTTGCTTTTGTCAGTCCTTGCTCGAATCTTCATCTTTGGCTCTGATTTAGGTGTGTTGGAATGACACTTTCCAAGTCACAGCAATAAAATGTGACTACTTGATAGAGTTAGCGTCTTCAGTCTACTTGGAATGTTCACCCAGTACCTAATTTACTATCAGTTGATCTAGCCGCAGCCTACATTTGTAGATAACATATGTTACAAATGGGGTCTTTGATTGGCAGTCATGTTACCCCCTGTCCAAGCAAGGACCCTCACTCTAGTCATGGTAAGTCACACACACAATCCAAATTATCCTGTGCCCACCCTCTGATAGCTTGGCACTGAGCAGTCAGGCTTAAGTTAGAAAGCAATGTGTAAAGTATTTGTGCAATAATCATGCAATAGCACAGTAGCACACCACACAAATACACCACACAGTGTTTAGAAAAAGATATAATATTTATCTGGATAAATGCAGGTCAAAACGATGAAGGCCGTGCATTGTTTTTGGCAGGCAGGAGTCCTTCTTGCAGAGATAGTCTTTTTGGTCCCGAGACTTCAGGGACCAGGAGGCAAGCTCTATCCAAGCCCTTGGAGAGCACTTCTCAGCACAGCCGGAGAGCAGCAAGGCAGCAGGGCAACAGCAAGGCAGCAGTCTTTCACAGAAAGCAGTCAGGTCAGTCCTTTGGGCAGCCAGGCAGTTCTTCTTGGCAGATTGCAGGCGCTGGTTCAGGTCATCTTCTCCAAGAAGTGTCTTGTTCAGAAGTGTCTAAGTTGGTAGGGTCCCAGACCCTGCTTAATTACCCAAATGTGCCTTTGAAGTGGGGAGACTTCAAAGAGTGGCTTAGAAGTGCACAAGGTCCCCTTTCAGTTCAATCCTGTCTGCCAGGGTCCCACTAGGGGGTGTGACAGTCCTTTGTGTGAGGGCAGCCTACTGTCCTTCGACATGTAAGTGTCAGGCCCTTCACCCTCCCTGCCCAGGAAGACCCATTCAAAATGCAGATGTATGCAAGTGAGGCTGAGCATCCTGTGTTTGGGGTTCTCTGAGTGAATGCACAAGGGAGCTGTCAACTGAACCCAGCCAGACGTGGCTTGTAAGGCACAGAAGGATTTAAGTGCAGAGAAATGCTCATTTTCTAAAAGTGGAATTTCTAAAATTGTAATATTAAATCCAACTTCACCAGTCAGCAGGACTTTGTATTACCATTCTGGCTACTAAATATGATCTTCCTACTCCTTTCAGATCAGCATTCTGGTATATTCTCTCTCTCTTCATGTCAAATAAGCCACTTTCCACCTTCATTATAAAGTGACGGTAAAGGTATAAAACACAGGAAACCTAATTGAGACATGGTTGGTTTATACGTCTTCTACAACTCCATTTTGTATACCACAGAAGTATGATACTCTTGTCACAACCACTGTTTGAAATCATCTGTCAATTCCATAGCAAGGCTTGGAGGCACTTGATGGGGAATGGAAAACAAGGCTTGAGAGCCCTGTCCTGTGGACAACTAAAACAATTAATATAGGCAGTGGGTGTACATGTGAAATACATGCATAGGTATTACTTGTGTTTCTTTTTGCCACTGTGCCACTGTGTTGGGCCATGATTTATGAAAGGCAAAGCCTTGAGGCCCTTATTCTCCCTCAACAATCATAATAAAACAGTATCTTATACATTGCATTTCAGAATGAAAGGTTTACACGATGGTGCTTTATCTGATAGAGACTTCTAGTTGCAGATTTCTTACCTTAAAAATTCCCCCAGGTGTCAGACTGGATCAGGAGATTTTTTCTTTGAGCAATACCCTTGTGCGTCTGTAGGTGGTTTCGTAGTCGCCGTGATGACGTCGGGAGTAGTACATAGATGCCGCATCAGTGCAGCTCCGTCTGTTCTTTTCTTTCTGCACCACGCGCTGGTCTGGGGAGAGCTACCCTTGGTAAATTTTTGACTGAATTCAACTCGTTCGATGGCATGTGTAGCTGCAGATACACATGCTTTGCACATCCCGCCATCTAGTGTTGGGCTCGGAGTGTTACAAGTTGTTTTTCTTCGAAGAAGTCTTTTCGAGTCACGAGATCGAGGGACTCCTCCTTTTTGAGCAGCCAGACCCTGCTACCGCATCTTCAGGCCGAAGGGGTTTGGTCGGGGAGCCTTCAGGTTCCGTGCCGGCGGCTGCAGCCACCAAAGTCCCCTCCGGATCCGCTCTTGGATTCGCGCTGGTCGTACCATTGAGACCTTCCCCGGCACTGATTCAATTTTCGATGCTTCAGACGTCGCTAGTGCCCACCTTTGATGTCCACCCGATCCCTGACGGCTCTGAGTCAGGGCAGCGACGGTCGACGCTGCCTCCTTCTTCAGTGGGGTCCATTCACCCCAGGTTAGTTTCTAACCCTTATTCTTATGCGTTCAAAGTCAGGGAAGGATTGGAGGGGTCCCTGGACCCTTATGAACACCAGAATAACCCTAAGTTGGACTGGGCACATGAGTTGGGCCAGGCCAGCTATGGCAGTGAGAGCAACTTATTCCATGTTAGTCAATAGGGTAGCTGAGGTCCTCGGCCTTGAGCTGTCTACTGTTCAGGTCAGGTCTAATCTCTTGATGGAGGTGCTTCAGCCAGGGGCTTCCACATCTGAGCCTCTTCTTCCATTTAATGAAGCCCTAACCAATGTCCTTTTGGGTACTTGATCCAGACCCAACATAGGGGCTCCTGTAAACAGGACTATCGCAAGCCGCCATCGGCCCACCCGAATGACCCTAAATTCATGTCCCTGCACCCCACGCCCGAGAACCTTGTCATCCAGGCATCCTGATCCTCGGGCGCATTCCCTTCTTCACCTTCGGATAGGGAATCAAAAAGGCTGGAACAATTTGGGAAGAAAATAATTTATTCCTCCAGTCTTGCGTTGCAGTCAGTGGACACTGCATGCCTTTTGGGCCGCTATACCCACTCTCTATGGGATACGGTTGCACAAGTTCTGCCGCAGATACCGGAGGAGACCCGTGCTATAGTCTCCCAAGCTGTCACTGATGGGAGAGACACAGTAAAGTTCACTATCAGATGTGGGCTGGACACAACCAACACTTTAGGTAGATCAGTTGCGACAATGGTGGCCTTGTGGCGCCATGCCTGATTATGTACATCTGGTTGCTCAGGGGATGCCCAACAGACTCTTATGGACATGCCCTTTGATGGCCCAGTCTCTTTGAAGACAAGGCGGACTCAGCTTTGGAGAGGTTCAAGGGCTCCTGGGCTACAGCTCAGTCTTTTGGCCTTTCCACTGCCCCTCGTCCCCAACAGCCCGCCTTTCGCCCCTTTCATGGCCATGGAAGGGGCTCCCTGTCACGTCCCTTTCCCAGCCACCGTGCCACCCATGCTGTTCATCCGCTGCGTGGCCGGGGACGTGGAATCCCACATGGTCGTGGGACAGGGAACCAGAGGTATGCCCAGTCCACCCTTGCTCCTGCTGCAGCCTCCAAACCCTCTTAGTCCGTCCCCTCACTCTGGTCCAGTTGGCGGCAGGATTCGCCATCACCTGCCCCACTGGGACTCAATCACTACGGACAGGTGGGTTTCGCAGATCGTTCAAATGGGCTACTCCCTCCCCTTCGAATCTACCCCACCAGCCATGCCTCCATCAGTCAGCCATATACCGGAGGATCATTTGCCACTTCTCCGCCAGGAAGTTGTGGCTCGCTTGGCCAAGGGAGTCCTAGAGAGTGGGTCCCTGTGTCAGAAGTAGGTCGCGATTGTTATTCCCGCTACTTTATGGTTCCCAAAAAAGACAAGGGCTTACATCCTATCATAGACCTTCAGAACCTCAATATCTCCCTCACGAAGGAGAAATTCAAAATGCTTACAATGGCTGAGGTCCTGTCTGCCTTGGACCCAAAAGACTGGATGGTAGCTTGTTTCCATATTCCCATCTTTGCTGCCCACAGACGTTACCTACAATTCGTGGTAGGTCACGAGCACTTTCAATTTACTGTGCTCCCCTTCGGCCTTACCAGTGCCCATCGGGTGTTCATGAAAGTGATGGCGGTGGTTGCAGCTCATCTGTACAGGTTGGGGTTTTCAGTCCCTCCCCTATCTCGACGACTGGCTGTTGAAGGTGGACTCGCCCCAGAAAGTCATCTCCCACCTTCAGGTTATGGTGAACCTCCTGCACACGCTGGGGTTCACTATAAACGTGCCAAAGTCACACCTGAATCCTTCTGACGCTATCTTTCATCGGAGCAGTTCTGGACATAGTGCAGTTTTGGGCGTATCCTCCCGAAAAGCAAATCCAGGATATTCAGCCTATGATTCCGATCTTTCAGCTTCTATCTTGAGTTTCGGTAAGACTGACTCTGAGGCTGCTGGGCCTCATGGGCTCCTGCATCCTGCTAGTGACACATGCCAGATGGTGTATGTGGCCCCTGCAGTGGGACTTGAAATTTCAGTGGGTGTAGCATCAGGGAAATCTCTCCGACATGATTCAGATCTCGGGGGGGACTGCGAAAGACCTGCATTGGTGGCTTTCGAATCTGCATTGGGTCAACGGCAGATCCCTTGCCCTTCCTCAAACAGATCTATCAATAGTGGCGGACGTGTCACTTTTGGATGGGGAGGCCACACGGGTGAGGCGGAGATCAGAGGCCGCTGGTCTCTGGCAGAGTCTGGGCTCCATATCAATCTTCTGGAGCTCTAGGCGATCAGGCTTGCGTTGAAAGCATTTCTTCCCTCTCTCAAAGGTAAAGTAGTGCAAGTGTTCCCAGACAACACTACTGCCATGTGGTACTGCAACAAACAGGGCGGAGTAGGGTCCTGTACCCTTTGTCAGGAGGCGCTACGCCTCTGGACATGGCTTACACATCAGGACATCACCGTGGTGATTCAACATCTGGCGGCCAGAGCAGATGAACTCAGCTGTTGATGCATGGCCGATCACGAATGGCTTCTCCATCTGGAGGTGGCACATGGTCTCTTTCAGCAGTGGGGAGAGCCTTGGTTAGATCTGTTCGCCTCTCCAGAGTATGCGCAATGTCAGCTGTATTGTGCATTGGTGTTTCCAAGGCGACACCCGCTCGGAGACTCTTTTAGTCTTTTTTCATCCTCCTTTATGCCTTTCCACCTATGCCACTTCTGTCTAGAGTTCTCAAGAAGATCAAGAACGATGGTGGCTGTGGACTGGGCACAGAGAGTATGGTATCCAGAGCTATTAAGCATGACTACCAATCCTCCACCCAGACTGCCCCTTCTGGAGGATCTTTTGTCACAGCAGCAGGGGACGCTTCTCCACGCAAACCTGTTAAAGTCTCTGCCCTTGTGCATGGAGATTGAGCGGTGGCTGTTGACTGCTTTTGACCTTCCACCCTAAGTCTGTGATTTTACCTTGGCAGCCAGGCATCCCTCAACCAAAACTGTATATGCCTATCTTTGGCATAAATTTGTGGAATGGTGTACCAACAAATCTGTTGATCCCTTCTCTGCTCCTCTTTCTGAGGGTCATTCTCTCTGTAGCGCTGCAGGGCTCTGCTTTGGGCACCCTTAAAGCTTATTTATCGGCTATTTCAGCCTTTCTTAGGTTTCCTGATCAGCCTTCACTCTTTAAGTTTACTATTATTAGTCGATTCCTTAAGAGTCTCTCCCTTTTGTTTCCTCCAACTCCATTTATCATGCCTCAGTGGCACCTCAATCTTATTTAATGTGTACTCTCTTTGAGCCAATGCACAATTGTCCCTTACGGCTCCTTACTTTAAAAACTGTTTTTCTTGTTGCCATCGCTTCCGCTTGCAGAGTGAGTGAGATTCAGGCTCTATCTTCTAAGCCCCCCCATTTTTGTCTGTGCACCCTGACAAAGGGGTATTACACACTAAGGCTTCCTTCCTTCCCTGAGTTGTTACACCTTTTCATGGAGGCCAGTCCATCACCTTGCCTGCTTTTTACGCACCTTCTCATCCTTCTCATGAAGAGGAGAGACACCACTGCTTGGATCCAAAAAGAGCGTTGGCGTTCTATCTCAGTCATACTAAAGATTTCCAGGTATACGACCAACTCTGTTGGATATGTGGGTGTGAAGAAAGGGAAGGTGGTGCAAAAACGTACCATCTCTCGATGGGTACTTTGCATCAAGATGTGCTACGCTTTGGCACAGAAGCAACCTCGAGGGCTTGTGTGCTCATTCCACCAGAGCAGCTGCTGCTTCCACTGCATTAGCATGTTGAGTTCCTGTCCTGGATATCTGCCAGGCAGCTACGTGGGCATCCTTGCACACGTTTACTAAACATTACTGCCTGTACAGTCAGGTCTGTTGGGATGGCTACTTGGTTGTTTGGTCCTGCAGGACTTTCTAGTATGATCTTGGTTCGCAGCCCACCTCCGAGGATGGCATTCTTGGGTGTCTATTCTAAGGTAGGGAATCTGCAACTAGAAGTTCCTATCAGATGTACAAGTTACTTACCTTCAGTAATGATATCTCTGGTGGAAACATATTCTAGTTGCAGATTCCTTACCGACTCACCCATCCTCCCCACTTATGAACTGATTTCTAGAGACAGGGCTTCCCCATTCAGGGCCTTAGCTCTGGCGCACCAATTTCTCAATGTTCTTTGTGCCTCTGCTGTTTGGCGTGGAAAGCAGTGAAAAGACACTGACGTCACTGTGCTGAGGGAGCGCCTATATACTACTCCCTACGTCATCATAGTGACAACGATGTCCGCTAAGTCAGCCGATGCCACCTATTGATGCGCAAGGATATTGCTCCAAGAATAAATCACCGGATCCAGTCTGACGCCTGGGGGAAAATTCTAAGGTAAGGAATCTGCAACTAGAATGTGTCTCTACCAGATATATTGTTACCGAAGGTAAGTAACTTGTACTTCAGGCGCATGTTTGCCAGTCAGGTAGTACAGGGAGAGATGGGCTCTTGTTATGAGATGAATGTTGATGGTCAAGAAACTGATGTAGAACAAAATGTTGTGACACTGGTAGTTAGTTTGCACTTGTTTTCTGTCCAATATGTTACTTTTCTTACTATTCCACTAAAAACGATGACCAATAATATGTAAACCAGACTTGACTCCACCACCAGTAGGAAATCAAAACACAAACTGCTAGGCCGCATTCCTTCTGTAAGGCAGCACATATAACCCTTGATGTTTTTGCTTTGTTTCGCCGTATCAACCTTTTTCAGTTCTGTAGTATTGTGATCTTCAGGCACACATACATCCCTACCTATACGTCTTATAAATATTAACTTAGAATGAGAAAAGGTGTTGAATGTAATGCAATAATTGTCAGTTTCTGGTGATTGTTTTTGGGCGCATTCCACACCATGTTTATATAGTTCCCTTTGGCCCTACGGACAGTAACCAATGATTTGCAAACGTTCTTGACCCCACCCCAAAAGGGAGAGTCAAACGTGGTCTATTAACTTAAAGTATTTAGTCCATCACTTAATGTTCCACTCAGTGACTATAGATAAATTGGATGAGTATGCCCCCAGCGTGGCTCATAGAACTTAACAGGGATCCCAAAAGACTTCGATTATGCTTTGGCCTTCGCTTTACCTGGGAAAACAGGCTTTAGAGACTCCCTCTATTACTCTATTTATTTTTCCTGTTGATTCTTTTGTTACCCAGGCCCAGTAAAGCCCTTCCCTTCAAAGTACTTTGATGCATACTGTATGCGCTACAAAAACAATAAAATAAATGTACGACATTAATATTTTCCTTGTAATTTAACACGCGTTTTTCTTCTGTATTGCAAGCCAAATTATTGAATCTAAATTAATTTATACAGTTTATTTTATTTACAATAATGTGGTTTATTTCTTTTCAGTATAAAGTGCTCTCTGTTTTGCCGGGATCGGGGATGGGCATAGCTGTTTCAACACCCTCTACGCAAAAGGTGAGAGATGCACATCTTTTGTAGGACATTATGCTAGGATTCTATAGTACAGGTGTCGCGCACTGAATGTTTTAGCATAGTCCTTGAAGTGTTAACCACTTTCATCTGTAAACTTTAGTTTTTGGAACCGTGGCTAAGTGTTGAAATATTTTATTTTTAATTTACCCAACTCGCAGAAAAGCAACATGGTTTTCTATGTGCTTTATTTACTCCATAACTTAAAGGCAGATGTACACAAGCAAAGTGAAGCACACAGCAGAGACAGGAATATCGGACGTAACAATGCAGGGCTTTGCCCTGCGGACATTACAACAAGTTGAGCATTACAACGTATTGTAATACCATGCAAGATAACGGCATATCCCTTTACCACGCAATGTAGTTGTAAGTCTACTATTGATACATATATATATAAAATATATTTTTGTTGAAATTTATATAAATCACTGTGAAAAACAAAGGTTATAGGGACGTTATAGTTAGCTTGACGTTTTACCCGCGCAAAACCATAGACATCCCCTTAGTAAAAAAAAAAAAGAAGAAACAAGGCCCTGAGAGATTGAGGTTTCTGGAGTTTTATGAGACTTGGGGAGGGACACTGCATGGCCTCCCTACCCTAAAAAAATGTAATAAAAGCAAGACCCTGGGGATGGGGTCACCCACGCCTAATTAGGTTCAAGCAGGCAGGCGCCACCTTTAAAAAAAAAAAAAAAAATCCCCTTTAAAAAAATGTGGCCCTGGGAATAGGATCTCCAGGACTTGGTAAGGCTGGGGGGTGCACATGGCTCCTCCTATTTTTTTTTTCTTTCTTTTTTAAATCGGTATGGTCCCAGCCATACATATATACACACACCTACCCATTACCCAGTGGCAGTCGCCGCTAGCTAGTTATAGTTAGGACCATGTTTCCATAGAAAAAACGCTTTTTGACTTGCCTATATCTTTGGCCCCTTTTGATGAATCTTCACGAATATTTCCCCCAAAACTGCCCCAGTGTTTCTTGTTGTGCAGGGAATGTTTCTGGGAGAACTGTCAAGTGGGGGCAGAGAAAAAGGGGGGTTGAAGCAAAAAAGTTGCGTTTCCCATTTTAATTCCGATTGGACCTTTAGACACGACTACAGCTTGAACTATAGGATGGAATTACGGCAAAATTGGCAGAAAGCTAGCTTTCAGTGCACAGATGATACTTTCCCTTATTTGGTGTAAATCCATTTAGTTGTTTTTGAGAAATTTAAAGAAATCCAAATTTGTATATCTCTGTCAGCGATGACTTCCCGAACAATAAAGAGCTCAGGCAGGAAAATGCACAGCTCTGATTGGCCGCCAACACTTAAACCAGGAAGTATTGGCAGCCATCTTGGGACTTTGCCAGAGCAAAAAAGCATTTTTTTTAAAAACGTTTTTGCTGGGAAATTCGTGAGTTTGTGGCAATTTTTTTTTATATATATATATATAAACAAGAGTGGGCTCCCGCACTTATTTTTTTTAATCCCCCAGATGGGCCAGGTCCCTGAGGCATCGAAAAATAAGGAATTCGGCGCACAGGGTGCCCCTCCTGGGTTTAGCACTGCCGTAGGGGCTTATTATTTGTGTACTTCTCAAATGGAATTGCAACACAGACACCCTGCTGTTTTTTTTTTTATGCTTTTAGATTTTATAAATATTGTGGAAGGTTAAGTTTCAGTTTGGTGGTGGTGAGGGGGGCTGAATGGAAGCATATGGGCCAAGTGATATCTGATAAGGAGTGAGCATTTAATATACTCAACACTATTGCACTTAAATTGTCAACAGCGTTGCCGCATTAAACCACGAAAAGCTCACACATTTTGTGTGCATAGCAGGACATATAAAAATTCCCTTAAGGGAAGGAGGCCTCCACTTGCCTTAGACAGAACAAGTTCCTGCACACCGACACCAGAGCCAGGAGCAGGCTGCCCTCAGAAGGGCCGTGCCCCCCGCAGACAGGTCTGGGATTCCTGAGGTCAGGCTGAGGCTTGATCCAGAGCAGGAAGTGCTGTAATATATGAAAAAACTGAAGGTCTCTGGTGCAAAAGTGAAGGCCAGAGGCGAGCAAATCACCACAGGACTATTTGCTCCATTACGGAGCGAGTCAGATTCTCTTGTGTGCAGAGCCCCATAGGACCTCACTAGGGAGTTTGAAGGCCCTGTCCTCGCTTCAGAAGTTATTTTGCAATAAAGTTTACAAACAGAGGGGACCATGTGGTAGCAGAGAAAGAAATGCTTGGATCACCACTTCAAATGGATGTTTTTTATACCTCTCCCTTTTCCACCCTTCAAGTTCCCTGTTGAAACCAGATCCACACCTCACTTTACACAAGTACAATGCAAGCTCACAAATCTTCATTGCAAGGTCCAATTAGCATTTCAACCCACCACTTTTAATAATTTCTTTGTAACAAACCACTCTTTATCCAGGCACTTAATTTTATTGCTTCACACCAATGTGTGTGTTTTGAGTATTCTAAAATCTTAAACAAAATAAAAATTCTATGAGCAAAAAAAGAGGCCATCCGTACGAAGTTCCATTTCCCGTCAATTATGTGCAAAACTGTAGACGGGGAAAAGGCACATCTCTCAGGGGACACATTTGTGTGCAGTTGTACATACAGTATTCAGATTATTGCATATTTGTAAAAAGTAGCAGTTTTTATACCCAAAGTGTTTGATCTTCCCGAAGAGCTCTCAGGAAATCTAACGATTTAACTTGGCTGTTTACCCTGGAGAATGACTGAGCCCTTCACACTAAATTATCTGGCTGCTATGGCAATATTCACCTATGCAGGCATTTCGTTATTGCCACTTAGACCACATTCATCGTTTGCTTCTGTCAGCCTAGGCTACTCAGATATTTGTTTTTCCTTAGAATTAAATCCAGGCCATACATTAAAGTTAATGTGAAACTAAGGACAGTTTCCGGCAGGGAGAGCGAGAGAGAGAAATATAGGGTGTGTTTGCGCACATGCACGCACGGGGGGGGAGTGTGGAATGGGTACATGGGAGCTGTTAGGCAGCCAGAGTATCTAGAGCAACAGATTGGGCCACCTACCTGAACCCTGGCTGGAAACAAAAGATTACAGATCTTAATTTAAAGACCAGATGCCAACAGCCTGCCAAGCCTGGGGGATGTTGCCTGTTTCAGCCAGGCATGCTTGGGGTTAAGCATAACAGTGATCTGGCACTCCATCTAGCTATAGTCATGCCAGGTGTCAGGTGTTTGAGCAGGATCTTAGCCACACTGCCACAAGCTCTACCTTTTTCTGAACGCATACTGCAAGCCACAGTCCACAGCAAGTGTGGGACTGTGCATGGCCAGGTGCCTGTACAGTCTTCGGGCAGTGTGGAGGGCTCCAGAGGCCTCTCCTTCAAGCCACAATCTGTAGGATACCATCTTTTAACAGCAGGAGCCAACAAAACAGTGAGCAAGGAGTAAATATTCCATATGGGCAGTGGCGTAAAGCAAAGTGACCCCCCCCCCCCCATGCAGCATGTGAAGAAGGGTCCCTTTGTCTCCCATATCTCATAGATATTCATTTGCCCTAGGCTAAATGGAGGCCCCTTGAAGTGTTGAGGGGGATATGAAAGGTTAGAGTGCACTCTACAAAGCAGAGGCTTGAGTTATGCCCATGCATCTGGGTGCAAGGCCATACTGATGGCCGTATGCGTACTACATAGATAAGCTTAACCACACATGATGTACATGCACCAGAATACACATTTTCTCACTGAATGCATGGGTTCTGTTGTACTGCCACCTGGTGGTCATGGAACTAGTGTACAAGTGTAATAATAAGAGTGCAGTCTCTTACTTACTATATTCCTCCAAAGGTCAAATTCCATGTTATTTACTATGGTGGAAGAGGTGGGGACATGACTCATTAGAGGAAAAGCCTTAGGAATGTCACTGAGCCCCTCCCACCAGATCATGGTTGTATTGATGCTTTGAATTTTCTTCATGTGTACAAGTTAGAAATAAAGATATGAACCAGGTGAGAAGTCAGGTAATCTTCTATGCAGCGCATTTATCACTCATCGAGAAACCAGGTGTTTTCTTCTTAATCTGAAGAGGAAAAGTTAGACTATTATATGCCTCTAGCTTGGAGTTTTACCTTTAAACTCTCGTATTATATGTGTGAGTGGAGGTTTGTTAGCACATTTTTCTTCCAATAACATGTTTTATTTGCCATTTTTGTTTTCACTTGTGTGTCACCAGTAAGTATACTCAGAAAATGTCTGTTAAAGGAAATAATGTTTTTTACGAAAATCAGAAAAGTATCCAGCATGATGTTTAAAAAAAAAAACCTTAAACGCTCCAGGTGACAGACACGATGGTTATGCTCAATCACCTAAAACACATGTATTTGCAGGAAATATAGTTTCTTACTTGGTGCACTCTTGCACAGCAGAATCTTTTTGAGGTAAATGTATGATATGGAAACAATCTGAATAGGAGGACTAAGAGCTACCCCTTCAGTAAAATCACCTCTTCATCGCAAGCCATCGTTATTTATCCACATGTGTTACTTGTCTACCTCCTAAGGGTGTCCTTTAAACGAAAGGACATTTTCTGGAAAAAAAATGTTATAGAAATACCAAACCTGTCATGTATTTCTACAAGGTTGCCTCGGATTATTGCTATGCCAAGATTGGCCTCATGTTCAGGTATTCAGTGAGAAGCATCAACAGTACGGTCTGATGCAATTCAGTACCGTCATCGAATAGTACTAGTATTGCACAACGCATGTCTACACGTCTTTTTCCGTGCTAACACATACGCTCTTGCATTATAAGACCACTCCTAGTAAACCCCTGCCTAGCACCAGTGGCTGGCGGATTCGACCCTGCACATAGCCAACTCTGTGCTGTCCAGAAACTAACATGACATGTCAGTACACTGAGCCCCGCCCTCTTCATGTCCTTCCCATGCTCACCACAACACATAAAACACATGAAAGTAAGAACTAGTTATTTCCTGCTGCAGCTCTGGTAGCTTGGGTGACGAATCACATTGTTTTTGCTCAAGTACTAGTAAAGTATTAGTTCAGGGAATTGTCAGCTTCAGGTCTGGCTTTTCTTTATGCATCAGTCTAGCTGTAAGCTTCAGTATTGTCAACAGTGTGCATCTGTGTGTATGTACCTAGATCTATCTCTCCAAATATACGTGTGTGTATATATATATATATATATATTTAGGACCATGTTTCCATAGAAAAAGCGTTTTATGACTTGCCTATATCTTTGGCACAGTTTGATGAATTTTCATGAAATTTTGCCCCAAAAGTGGCACGGGGATTCTTTTTGCACACTGGAAGTTTCGGGGTGATCCGTCAAGCGGGGCTGAGAAGAAGGGGGCTTACAAATTTTCCATTTCCCATGTTAATTCCCCTAGGATCTGTCAACATGTCTAAAGCCCGGACCATTGGACGGAATTACACCAAATTTAGAAGAAAGCTAGCTGTTGGTACGCAGACTGTGCTTTTTATTATTTCATGTAAATCTGTTCAGTAGCTTAGGAGATATTTAAGGAGAAATACATTTGTAAATCTCCTGCCACAAATATTTATAATTATTTCATTAATTATTCGCAAATATTCGAGAATTTTCACGAAAACGCATGCGAAATGAAGCATTGCAATTGGCTGTCCTCAACCTGACTAGAAAGTTGTGACCGCCATTTTATTTCACGGGAGAAGGTCACCTGGGGTGAAAATTCAATTTGTAAGTGGCATAAGGGGTCAGGGTGAAGGTACCCTGACCCCAGGGGTGTGATATGTGTGTTTTAGCAACATATTATAGGTTTAATATAATCTTTCATCACGGCATGCAATATTTTGGAAAATTCAAGACTTTTCATGAATTATTCGCAAAATATTTGCGATTATGCACATTTAAAAAAATCACTCATTCATACACTAATACATTCACTCATATATACACTCTGCGGCTCAGGTGCCCACTCAAACACCACTCACACTCATGCACCTACTCAGACCCACTCATAGACTCACACACCCACTTTCAAACCCCCTTATACACTCACACTTCCACTCACACATCCACTAACCGAGACAGGCTATGGACTTGAAAGAACTCCAACTATAACTGCTGAATTTCTATGGTTCTGTACAAATAAATTCAGAACCTAACTATAACATCCCTGTAACCTTTGTTTATTTTAGTGAAAAAAAGTATATATATATATATATATATATATATATATATATATATATATATATATATATATATACATACACACACACACACGTATTGAAAAAACCAAAGGGAAATGGAATTGAAAAAAACTTTTGAAATTCACTGAAAAAAACCACAGGTTACAGGGACGTTAATGTTAGGCTCACATTTCATTCGTACAAAAGAAATTCAGCTGTTGTAGTTGCTTGAGCTAAATATAACTTGCACCACATACTGCACTGCTCATGACGTCACATATTTCATCACACTTGACATGGTCCGTGACATCACTGATGATTATGAGTGATATCTAAAAGTTATTGATTGTTAAACATGTATACTAAGGAAAGTTTCTGTGGCAGTGCCTGTGTGGGAATGACTGGGTGTGTAAGTGGTGTTTAGAAGAGTGAGTGGATGTATGAGAAACTGTATACATGAGTAAGTGGGTGTGTGAATATCTGTGTGGGTGGGTGAGTGCGTGAGTGGGTGGGTGTGTAAATGGCTGTAATTGTGAATGGGGGAGTAAATAGGTGGATGTATGGGTGAGTCAGGGTTTTCAAATGGCGAATGAGAGGTTGCATAAGTGGCTAACTGAGTGATTGAGCAGTTACACAAGTGTCTGTGTGGGTGAGTGATAGGGAAGGCAAGTACCTGTGTGGGTGCATGAATGAATGTGACTTTTGTGTAAGTGGTTGTATGGGTGGATGATTGCTTGCATGAGTGCGCTATGAGTGAGACCGATTGCAAGGGGGAGTATGTGCTCATCATATTGACCGTATATGAGAGTGAGTATATGTATGAGTAAGAGTGGATGTGTGAATAACTGTATAAGTGAGTGAGTGGCTGTAAGAGTGACTGTATGGGTGAGTGACTGGGTGTGTGAGTAGCTGTATAGAAGACTGATTCAATGTGTCAATGGCTGTATGGGTGTGTGAGTGGCTGTGTAAGTGTCTATATTTCTGTATGAATGGATGTGTCAGTGGTTGTATTGGTCAGTGAGTAGGTACATGAGTGGATGTATATGTTAGTGCTTGTGTTAGTAGCTGTATGGGTAAGTTCATCTGTGAGTGGCTGTATAGTTCAGTGGTAGGCGTGTGACTGTATGGCTCTTTGAATGGGTATGTCAGTGGGTGTGTGGGTATGAGTTATTAGGGGTGTGGTAGTGGGTTTGTGGATGATGTTATCAGTGATGTTGTCAGTGATGTAATTTGAGATGTCAACAGGGATGTCATCAGTGATGTCACTGATCATGTCATGATGATGTAATATGTGAGGTCATAATCAGTGCATTATGGAAGTGCAAGTTATAGTTAGCTCAGGTAACTATAACTGTTCAAGTTCTTTGGTTTTGTACAACTGAAATGTGAGCCTAACTGTAACATCCCTGTAACCTTTGTTTTTTTTCAGTGAAATATATATATATATATATATATATATATATATATATATATATATATATATATATATATATATATATATATTAAGCTTTTCAGATTTCATGATTCTGCTATATACTGAAGAGACTACACTTAGGGGGTTATTCTAACTTTGGAGGAGGTGTTAATCCGTCCCAAAAGTGACGGAAAAGTGACGGATTTACCACCAGCCGTATTACGAGTCCATTATATCCTATGGAACTCGTAATACGGCTGGTGGTATATCCGTCACTTTACCGTCACTTTTGGGACGGATTAACACTCCTCCAAAGTTAGAATAACCCCCTTAATGTCTCTAACAATGGTTGTACCGCAATAATACATTTATGCCAGAGATGAGGACATAACTGTGCACTCTATGGTGTGAGAAAATGTAGATCAATGCTATTAACAAAAATATAACCTCTACGTTTTGTGAGAAGGATCATGATGAGTTGTAATGCAGTTACCTTGACTATACAATTATAAAACTTCAACTGGAAAAAAAGAAAAGACCAGCTTGTCAAAGATCGTTTGAGTATTTAATGCAGCTAATAAACAATCATTCTTTTTTAACAAGGGCCATGAATTTACAGATGGCAATGCTTTTGGGTTAATGTCTGCATTTGTCAACACTGGTTCAATATAATTACAATGGGCATCATTTTTCCTATCAATGGGCACCACTTTTGCAACTATTGTACATTCAACAGGATTAGTGATTCATGCTTTGAGAATTTTAATTGTGTTGATTCTTTTCATGATTAGCGAGTACAAGTTGTTCAAAGCTGTCACATTACACATCATCACTTACTTCTAGAGGAAATAAGACAAAACTTTAACAAGTCACAAGGGCATTGTCTTCTGAAACCTTGATACAGTTTAACAAGGTGGCTGTCTGGGAAAATGTAATCTTTACTCTGCAGCACTTTACTGCATAGTCCATAACCATGCAGGCCCCCTTTTTTGGTACATTACTAAGCAGGTAGGTTTTCTTTTAAATGTCATAAGTATTTGGTCATTATAAGGAATTAAGTGTTAAGGGATGGGTAAGTGTTAAGGTTGGTAAATGAGGGTTCTGTAATTTCGGCAATGTGATTGTTCCTTGAGTTTCTTCATACAGAAACCTGCAATAAAATCAATCCTCATGTAGAGAAGACTAGAAAGAGTTGAAGCACCAGCAAAAAAGGGTACTTCCTCTTAATTATATGTAGTAAGTGCTTCTTTGTTCTGTGAAGACGTGCTCATGTTCCTCTGCATTAAGAACGCATCTCCAAAATCTGAGTGAAGTGTGGTGTGGGAGCCTTTTTGTAAGCTGTCCATCATCGTGGAAAAATGTGGGAAGCAGTTGCATACTAGTAAGATATCTGGCGGGGCCAAACGGGCAGGGTTTCTAAGGCATTTTGCATACTTGTAATGGTTAATAGGGTGAACATCAAGCTCTTTCAATAAGAGATGACTAGAAAGAGTCAACTGGTCAAGTCACTACTTTAGCACCGTGAGGGGAGCCTCAAGACCCCACGGTCCGTTCCGGTTCCCTGCCTTCAGCGGGAGCCAGCATTGCTCCTGCTCGCATGGAGCAGCTGAAAATGCTGCTCCCTGCATGCAGAAACAATCCTTCCATCTGCTCTCTTTACAGCGGGCAGGAAAACAGATGAAAAGTCTGCTTCCAGCGAGAGGGAGCAGTTTTCCTGCTCCCACCCACTGGGAGCGGACTTAGGGGTTAGGGAGTCCGGGTATTCTTACCCTGCCCTCTTTTCTTTTTTTACATTTATATTTGGGACTTGGCTGAGTCTGAGTTCCAAATGGCTACTCTTGATCCCCAAAAAAGCTTCCTCTTCCCTTCTCCAAACTCTGTTCTTGTGTCTCCTGTTGTGGTTACCTCTAAAGGTTTTGAATGTGCTCAGACAAGGGTAGTTAATGGCCGCCTTTTAAGCTATCTGATTCTATACCAGAATGTATTAATTAATACTTAAACGATGTACTAGTGATGTTAACTCTTTTCAGTTTTCAGCTAGATATCCTAGATGTGTTGTAACATGACTAGTGAGGCTTTGGTGCGTGTTATGAATAACATTCAAACAAAATGATTCATGGGATTATTTATGTTTATTTTCTTTCTCTCTCCAGCCACTTGTTTTTGGTGCCATGGTCCACAGAGATGAAGCGTTTGAAACAATTTTCAGCCAGTTTACAAAAATAACTTTATCAGCATCCAACAGTGAAACATAGTTACATGCCAGATGGAAAATATTTTTCATGTCTCTCTTTTCTTCTTTACAGTTTGGTAGTGAAACTAAATTGGATTATTTCCATTATCAGTTTTGCAATAATTGGGTCATGGGTGTTATATTTTTTGTTACAGGTTACATGCATATTTTTATACATAAATGCCTTCACATTTGTTTCAAGTTTTTTTTTTTTAAACTGTGAGAAGACGCTGTCATCACTATCTGCCTTGCACAGAAAGCACTTTTATCTGTTGCCTTTGCAGTCTTTTTGTTTCTGAAAGCTCTATTGTGCATAAAGAAAAATTAGTAAAAGTATCTTTGTCCCTGGATTAAAATCATCTCCACATGTACTTTGTGTTTCCAGAAGGAGGTCCAGGGTTCTTTGCTTGATGAAACTTAAATAGTTGGAAAGAATCATGGTGATTGGCATGCATTTTTCATCTTACTTCAACTATTGTGATTCCAATACTTCAGCAACTGCCTAATTAGATGTGACATCAGAATATTTTTCATTTTCACCCATGTGGCCAGAGATTCCTTTCGTATGACTAAAAGTTCATACTGCTGGGAGGAAACATGGCACTTAATACAGCTTATATTCAGCAGAACGCAATTTGTTTTATTTATCGAGTTATATTTTAAATAGTCTCCTATTCATTTGTCCCATCAGGAAGTTTAAAATGTGTATATTTTTTAAAGTAAAAAAAAACTCAAACCCTATGACCATTTCTTTACTGTGGGTAATTGTAATGTAACTGCACATTGATGGGATCTTGCTTACAAAGTCTATGTGCACTAATTCCAATTTGACTTTTACATTGATTTTTTTTTCTTTTGTTAGCATTGTTCTACCCATTTCTTTTTTACCAAATGTTTCTGTCTATTAATTACATTTTTCAGCTTTCTGATTCCTTAGTCTTCAGCCACATACATACTAACTGACATAGGTAGCAATGTACCTCTTTCCTTTGAGCCATTTTTGTTTGTTCCTCCTACAAGTGAAAATGATCTCTGTCCCTGGCCTTTAACGTGCCCACTGTTTAATTTACAATTCATAACCAAGCATTTCCTTAATTGAATAATTTATCACATGACATTTCTGCAGTGATTAGAAAGTACTTTAACATAGAACACATTTTTAGAAATACAAGGCTAAAATACATAATTAGAAAACTGTTTCTTGTGAATCAAATTGGTATTGGTTCACTTTTAAAATATATGCTTAATCGCCTGTTGCAGAGCCTTACAGGTTTTCATGTAATTTCATTGAACATGTTCCTTTTCATCTATTAGTTCAGAGCTCCCCCAGCATACAGTCCTCTCAGATTTAAACGATTTAGCTTGAGGCACATTGCCTTTGGCCAGTAATATGTATAATTCTTATTTTCATCAAAGTATATACAATTAAAAAGTGAGTACTCAGATTTGAATAACTACATGTCTTAAATGCGCATTAAAATTTAATTCCACCTTACACATGCAAACATAGCAATTGAATTAGTCTGATTACTGTGTCACAACCATTTTGTGCTGAAAGTAAATTGCAACTCTATACTGGACACAGAATTTTCCCATTGTTATTTTATTTTTTCAAGACATTTTATGAGGCTTTTTATCACTGTTTCATATATTTTGTAAGGCAAATGATTAAATGGACACAAATTAGAAATTTACAAATATGCATACCTTTGTGACTCACTTTCTTTTGGCCACACACAATTGATAAAGAGATTGGCAGTAATAAACCTGCTGGAAAAGAACTTAGTCATGACAGTTACTGCAGTACATTTTTACATGTTTGCTTCTTATTAACAGCTAATTTGTTAACATAATTATAAGACTATGGCTTTATCTATGTATCACTTTACCAGTACCATTCTGTGGTACACAACAGGTGTCTTTAACAGATAAGACATGCTATTCTGACTTAACCAATCTTCCATTTTAAAATGGTATACAACATTGCTGTTTTGCTATGCATCAACATTTTATTATAATTGTGATTTTTGTGTTTATGTTTTAATTGTGGAGATAGGGGAAACAATTACAAACATTGGACGTCAACATTATTTTTGCATCTTGATGTGAAGTATTGCAGGGGTGTTTGAAAATAATTTGTTGAAACCCCATGGCAGTTTAGCTTTTAATACCTTCCGCTTTTGACACGACTTGTAAGACTCAGGATGCTATCTCTCCTTACAGAAATTGAGTAACCTTCAGCTCTATCTTTTGTCATGTTGAAATATGTTCCTATAAATTACTGTCTCATTTAAATGGAAAATCCACACAGTAAACATCTGTTTTCACAATCTGGTCAGCTGTTTGGATTGCATTTCTGGTTTTACAAAGCAGATCAGCATTGGCAACATTGCTCAGTTCCAAATTTTCAAGTCACACCTAATTTGATAAATGTGCCTATTTTGTAAATAAATTGGCCACCTAGTATCTAATAATAAAGAGTGCTGATTTAAACTTTTTACATACACTATAATGTGAGCAGGTACTTTCTCATTGGCAAGATGACTAAAGATTTCTGGCAGTAATTGATGGCTGGTTGGATAAGCAGTGTAGAAAGAAGTCTACTGTGCACTGAAAAGAAGCAGATTAACAGTGCTTCTTATCCTTTGTGCTGTAGTTCTTTATTCTGTTCTTTACCAAGGCATTCACCTGAAATGCATTTACACAAGTATTTCATGTGTTACCTTTGCTTATTTCTGTGAACTATGTTTCTGTCCAGAATATTTTAAAACATGCTGCTGGAATTAAAGCCCTATTGCCCAGCTAATATTTGCTGGATGCAGACAAAAGAGCACTTTAAAGGACATTAAGAGTTTCTTGAACATGGTATTTAAAGTAATTATAACGCAGCAGTAATCAATTTTTTCAGTACAAAATTACTGAATTTGTATAGTGAAAACATTGTGTAGCACCTGTTTTAATGAAGAGGAATACATAACTAATGAACATTTTGTTCTGTTACACTTACATTAAGTGATACTTTATACAGTGCTGCACAGAAAGAGGTAGTTACATTGTAATGCATGTACAATAGTTACATGGCATTACACAGTAATTTTAGGGCTGTACTTGAGATTACATTAATTCTGCATAAGCTTCTCCTGTGTCCTGATTTTAGGGCTTTGTACATACTCACACTGCTTAAAGCAATATAATTTTATAACTAGTTGCTTATTTGTAAATGTATAAGTCAATATGAGGTGCATCATTTAGATTGAAATGTTATGTCATTTATTGTTTGCACTTATGAATGTCCACTTTGGGGTAATTCTACATGTGGATGTTTCACATAATTTTGTCTCTGATCCACATTTAAGAATAATTCCTGCTGAGAGGAGGTAAAAACACCCATTTAAGAGTACCACATTTGGGCATAGGCTGTGCACACCACTATAAGAGTCCTATCTCTGTCTTTAAAACACTCAAACATAAGCTTTGAAATCTGTATTGGAGTGAATAGTCTATTCCTTTCCATTAAGCAGAAGGTTAAGTGGCATTCTCCTGTAGAGATAGAGATGTTAGCTCCTCGGTTAAACCTTTGTTATTCATAACTATTTAGGTTTTTTGTGGAGTTTCCATAAAGTTCTTGCAATACTCTTAAAAACAAATATATATATCAAAAATAGCTTAGCCAGCCGAAAGGCTACCTATTCCCGTGGTCATATCAGATCAAGCCCTGCAAACCTAGTGAAATCCTGTTTGGACTCCAGGTTTGGCAGGGTCTTGTGGCCATTGTCAACATACTGCGCTTACATTTATGGAAGAATGGAATTCTTCAAAAGAAAATGTTGCGATTAACCCTTTGTTTCTAGTCCAATCGTGTACAGTATGGTAATATCCTGAAAATGAATTGGTTCCAAGTACATCTATTAAGAATTCTACCATGCTTAGTGATTATGCTACTTGAAGGAACTAATGTGGAATATGCTAATTTAGATCAGCCACTTGAAAGAGAACATGGTTTTTCAGCCATTCTCTCTCTTAGTATTTTCATTGCCTGGTAGTGATGTGTAGAACACACAGGTCAGCCTGGAAGGTCAGTCCTCTGGAATATAGGTCCTCATACCTCATACTTTATACCGACCGGTCCTATGTTATAATGTGACTACTAATGATGGTGGATAAAAAGTGAGCCCTATGCTGCAAAAGATGAGAGCCTAACCAGGGCTACTGATGCTTTTGAAATTGTCCAGAATTAAGCTGAGAACTTCTTCCTGAATCATGCAAGCTGGAGATTCCTGTGGATGACTTGCCTCTTGAGTAGTTTCTCTTCATTGAGATTAATGTTAGGGTGAAGCAGGCACTTTCAATTTAGCATCTGATTCCTTTAACAAATTACTTGAAATGATGAATTTAAGCAGGGACACGGGCAGGTGATTAATCTGTTTGGGACCCAATATGTGCAAAAATAAGCATTTCATCCACGTGATGAGCCATAACTCCAATTTTTACATCTGGGTAATGTGCTATGTAGGATGTTATCACCCAGCACTTCTGGAATGATGCATATCTCATACATGACCGCCCATCCGTCGTCACAGATGAAACATGACTTACAGCCTCCTCAGGAATACTACTGATTGTTTGACTTGGGAAAGCGAACTCAGGAGCAGCCTCAAGGGCATCAGGTGATGGTAATTGCTCCCAGCAGTGCATACTGGCCTTTCTCCCATTTCCTCCACTTAAAGCAATAGGCAGCTTTCAGCCAGCTCAGTCTCCTTGTTGACTACGCTGATTGCCCAGACAAGAAAGGAATCTAAGGTTGTGCCGGCTGGGGAATTATATACAAAACTGTCTTTTGCCCGGGCTACTTTGCATTTGTCCATGGTTGTATCTGGCCACAATGACAAAACATGGCTAATAAGCCTGGCAACGATGCCAGCCAGCCAAAAGAACCAACCAACAGTACAGCACCACAGTAGTCCAAAAATGGCAGTAACAATGGCAATAACATTTGTCCACTTACCTCCTCCCCCTGGTCTTGCAGCCACCTCCTCCACACACAAAAGCCACGACCATAGATGATAGCGGGCGGCATATGGTGTGTGGCAGGGGATTGCAGGAGATGGCAACAAGCGGCAGGTGGTATAAGTAGGATCTATTAGCTACCCGCAGTGCTGGTGATCACGGGAGGCACCCGCTGGTGATCACAGGAGACACCCATTGGTGACTCGCAGGCTTGTGTGCTTGATTGCTAAAAGGGTCCCCCCTTTGGCTGCAGCTCAATTATGAATTCTCACCCTCAGATGCCCTCATCTGTCAATAGGACTCCTGCCGGACTCTTCAGAAACACCCTGCCTTCCGTCATTGAGGTGGAAATGCTGCTGTAGCTGAGAGGGCTGACACGACAGCCTACAAATACCGCCACAACCGCAGCCAGAGCCACAACCAGAAGTTGCAATGGCAAACTCCAGCACCTGTAGTTCTCCTCCAAGCTGCTTCCCTCCAAACCACCCTGCCATACACCTGGACCTGCCCACCTCCTTGGGCGTGTCAGATACAATGGCGATGGCCAGGGACAGCAACTGAGCTGCAGTGGTAGGGAGCCAGGAGGGGCACTGGCAACTCTCGGCTCCGCCAGATGCCACTCACTGCAAGCCTGCGGCTACAGTGTAAGTCAACAGGATTCCCTCATTCACCTCATGGCTCCTCTCCTACCTTCTCCACGTACGATGGATGACGTGGTGAGCAGTGTGTGGGCGGCCACTAGCGCAGTCTGAGGGGGAGGGGACTGCTTACTATAACACACTGATCAGGGGTAATGGTCTCACACTTCCCTGCAGTTCAGTGATGCCTATCCATGTCCTGGGCAAATGATTGAAAATTGCTGTAGGATTTTCAGTCATACTTATGATACTGTGAAGAGGCTTTTTGGTTGCCAGACTCTTAACTGTGGCAATTCCCTGTAAATGTAGCTTAGTCCAGAAAGCGTTTGCCTCATCTGCAGTGGGGGTAAATTATGTTCTGGAGGCTGGAAGTAGATTTTAAACCGTTTCAGTCAGGACTGTAGGCAAGGTACATAATATCAGATGAAATTAACTTTACACATGATCCCACATGACATGAAATAGAACACTGTACATGTGATGTCTTGTACCTAGAGTATGGGTCTAATTTACCTGTAAGCTGTGCCCCACATATGGATATTGATGTAGAGCTTGCAGTGTCAGAATGACAAAGGGGGGATTTCACGTTTCAAACCTTTAAGGGACAGAAGAAGGCCTGACTGCCATTGGTACTCCAGTAATCCATTGGCTGACTTTCGCTGCTGCTGTGCCTGAGCAGATTTATTGGCTGATGATTGCATAGCAGCAGAACAGCCTGTTGGAAGTAGATTGATGCATTTAATTTTTTACATAATTGCTACAGTGTATATTTAGAGATGAATCTCCAGACTTTCCCAGAACACTCCTTTTAGGTATTAGAGCTAAGTTAAAGTCAACTGTGGTCGGTTTATTTCATCTCAATATCCACATACTCTGTGCCAGTGCTCCACCCTGTCCCAAGAGGTACTACATGGCATTCAGTTTGCATTGAGGCAAGATGTTTGAGGTAGGAAGAGAAATACTCTGAATAAGGGATGTACAACATTGGTTCAGGAGTGCCAGACCCTTGACAGATTTTCAAGCTAACAACGAATATATAAGTGATTTTCCACTGAAATTCTTTATATTCAAACTTTAATCTGAAAATGTACGGTGGATCCATAATTCTTAGACCCACATTGGAAAAACCTTTTTAGACTCTAACATCTCTGTCTGATTCACATCACTCCTCTCTTTGTGAAGCACCTGGCCAAGCGTTTGCTTAAGTCACAACCATTTACCTTAGATTCAGGCCAGTTTTTCTTTTGCATCTCTTGTGGATAGCTGTGCCTAGCAGTTCCAGTGAGGGACCTACTGTTGCCAGGGTATTAGGACCTGTATAGTGGTCTGCCTTACTTTTGTGGTACAGGGTGTGGCTAATTAGCTTATTTACAGGTGATGTGTTTCGTTCCCTGGCATGAGTTAGCCAGTTGCTGATGATCTTGGGAAAGATACTAATGGTGAACACTAGCTTGTACATATGTCTCCTGTATTACAGCAGTGGTTGGTTGGAGTTCCTTTAATGATAAAAAAGGAAGATGATGGCTGATCACAGTGAATTGATTTGCAAAGGTGACATTTAACTCTTGTTTTCGAAATGTAAACTTCGCAAATAGCAGCATTGCACTCTGGCACCAAGAGTTAGTCTCATTGGATGCCCCTTAAAGCTTTCCTTATTTTGGGGATATCCGGTTCTCAATGTCATTTGCATCGGTGTGTTACTCATGTAGTCACTAGAAATGAAAATGTCAGACAGGTTTGTTCTGTGTGGCGTCCTAGAAGGCAACTTTGTAAATATGTAACCACTCCTAAAGAAAAGCAAAGAGTTTTTACAGAATAATGTAAACTGGGTGGGTGTTTCATTTTAATATGTAACACTGAGATATTGAATGTTACATTTTTGACATCTGAAGAGTTTATATTTTGAAGTTGTGAATACAGATTCCTTATCAATGTAACTTTTGTTCTGGGAAAGGAAGTGTATTGTGAACAGAACTGAAATAATTAAACAATATGCTCTGTTTTTTAAATAAATCCTTGTTTATTGTTTTGTCTTGTATAAATTCCCATTTTTTTATGTAAATAAAGTCTTAAAAATATTTGGTGTCTTATTTATCCCATAATTTATTAACATTTTTGATTGTATGACTACAATTCTTACTACACAATCCAAGGCTACCTGTTGTTTCATGGGCCATGGTTCGATCCACTGGACCAGTCTGAATGTGAATTTCTTTTAAACGTGAGTAATACAAGCTGTTATGGTTGGCTGGCGCCATACTGAGGTGTCCCTCTCAAGGTCAATGTGAAAATTATTGCCTTGACAATTAAAACTATAAAACTGAACTTTTAGCAAGTTATAGTAAGTTGGTCTTTTACCAGTATTTTGATCTATAAGATTGATTAATATGTTCATGTTTTGAATTACTGGATTAGTAAATCATCTCTAGCTTTCACATTGGCTTCCAGGACAGTGCCACTGCAGCAGGTGATTGTGGAAGAAAATATGGGCTGAAAACCTTGACTTGAACATTAAATTACATTTTCTTCAATTTGTTTACCCTCCACTGGCCAATTTGTTTCCTTAGACTCAAATTGCAGATGGACAGTGGTACAAGTTCATTGAAACTAGAGCACTGTGACTTAGCATAAACAGCTTTTTGGCTGGCCTCCAGATCTACTGTGGTTAATTAAGATGAATGAGAAGCATTTTATGTAGGTGAACAAAAGGAACATTGCTTCATTCTGTCTGTATCTCCGATAATGAAACTATTCTGTTAGTTTTAGTTCAAACCACTTTAGCTGCATGCCGGAATACTTATAAATATATAAACACCAAAAACATACGCTGATAGAGGCTCTGGGTCGGCTCACTACAGCCATTGTTTTGTTTGGGTCACAACCCCCCCCCTTAAACTTTTGCTTGGCGAAAGTGTCATTCACATTTTGCGTCAGATAAGAGACGTTTTTAATCTCACTGTTAGACATTGGCTATTATGTATGTTAGTCTGTCTATCTCAAAAGTGTTTTCCATTGCAATTTATGGACAGTGAAGCAAAGCATTCATGCCCTGCAGTGGCAGGGCAGTTGTCCTCCTTATTAAAGTCTATATGTAGTACTGTTGGTGCAGCACCAAGCTGACTTGGTAACTAATGTGTTCTTGCTCTTAAGCGTGATTCAGGTCTTGAACGTGCTCCACACGTGTGTGTGTAGTAAGGGTGATTATGTATGTTAATGTGATTTTACTCCTTAATGTGATACCAGGTGCTGCTTTCTTTCCACCATCAATGAGTAACTTACTAGTGATTTGACTCCTAGTTGTGGCTTGTGTTCCTAAAGCTTTTTTGCACATTTCTGTGTTGCTACTTGGTGATTTTGCACATTGAACCATTGACATGCTATCAGCCAAATATGGTGTCAGTGCTGGTGGCAGTCACCGTTGTGACCTACACTGCAGGGAGGTTGGAATTCCTGTGGGTTCCCGTAGTGCAGTAGGTAGTGTCCCCTCCACTTCTTCTACGCATAATAGTAGGAATACATGGAGGAGCTCAGAACAGGTGGGAATATCACCCTCTCTATACAGCAAGAAGATTGAGTTCTAGTAACATCTTAAAGTGCTGTATAGGTGCTGGAAGTTGAAGTTCAAGGGTATAGCAGGATCACCAGCCCCAGATAACCATGCTGGAGTTTGGAAGGTGAATGAACAATAGAGATGGCAGTACATTTTGTTTTTATCTTGTGACTTTTTCTATTCGTGTAGAGACAAAGGTCAAATGTCAGATTGTATCTCCTGACAAATTATTCTTTTAACATGAAAATGTGTGTTTAAATTTCTTTCTTTGCTGCAAAGTGATAAGATTTTGTAAAGAGAACTCTGTGATAATCTTGGTGGTGTGTAAGGAAAAGCTGCAAGATGCCATTTTTTTTCTAACACACCACAATTTAAATACCTATAAATGAACTGCACAAATATTGCAAAATATATCAGCTTTAAAAAAAAAGCACAAATAAAGCACTTTTTTGGACGTCTGAATTGTGATGGAAACAAAGATTTAATAGGATCAACAAAGATTAGAACAAACCACACATTGTTTGTGTGCTATATAGTTGTATCAGTAGAACTATTTGTTTGCAAATTTATTGCCCATTTCGGTAGAAAATGTGCCGTTTGTAAATGAAAATGCACTACCACAGCATGCGTTAGTAATATATTTGCAACAGTGTGCTCCAATGTGCACCACCAGCTAGATACTACTGCACCCTTGGACCCTTGCTGAATTAGCATGGCTTATTTGCTACACTTGTTCTTGACAACTGAATTTTTCACAGTCCATATACATTCAGTAATGAAACATTGATGGCAGCACTCCCACTTTGAAAATTGGTCCATCACTACTGCAGTGAGGTAGGCTATTGCCACCCTCACTGCCTCCTACAGAGGGCTGACCAACTCCAGCATGACAGAGTTCAGAAGGTCGATTCAATTTAGCTGGTGCTTCTGGAAGAAGACTTAAGTTGCTGCAGGGTCTCACACAACAGTGATGCATTTTGTTGATTCTATTGAGGTAAATGTGGATGATGTCACCAACTACCATAGGATCTCAAAATTAAAATAATAACTGCACTGGCCAAGCCAATATAAGTGGCTTTAATTGATAACATAATTGTTAACATATAAAGCATAGTTGTGTACATGCGTTAGCATTAAAGCAAGGACTATTGCCTTTGCTAGTGGTTTTTGAAGGGGTGCAGAGATGTAATTAGTAATGTCAAAAATATTCTTACGGATGTGATGACATATATTACCCTTAATCACTATTGGTTTGAATATATGTTATTTAATGGGATGCTTTTAAATGTTGCTTATTGGTATAAATGTTAAGAGGGTATAACACATTTGATGCGTGGGTTATAGTTTAAATGGTTATCAAGCGAGTTATGCATTGCAGAGATAACCATAACTTGTGAATTTCAGTGGTTTTATGCTTTGTTTTGTAACCCATAAGGTCACTGTGTATTTCAAAAGTTTTTTTAAAACATAAATTGACATGTTGTAAGCAGTTCTAACAAAAAAATAACTCAAGTTTTTCAGTGAATATTTGGGTTTTATTATGATGTACTACATCTCCATTTCAAAGTTTTTCAGCTGAGGTTTCCACAGGGCCTTTAACTAGAAAAGGCTCTGCACCCAACCTGCTGCAAGCGGCCAACCCCATCTGCAGAACTCAGTGCCTCACTACTGGTCTGAAATTCCTGCCTCAGTGTCATCAAACCCTGTGGTCAAATGTAGTATTTATTTTTAAATTTGTTACTGCAGGAGCTTTACTGCTTTCCCCATTCCCAGTTGCACGTGCAACCTCTCAGGGCATCATTAGTGATGTTAGATGGTTCCTGCAGGAATACTTTGATACCACAAATACCTGCAGGCCAAGAGGAGGTCCTTCAGTTAGCTTCTTGCCTTCTCCATTTTGTAGTTCAACTTCTCTGGGAAGTGGAGACAGGCAGAGCTGAACCCAGCTGTCACATGGCCTTCCTGGTCAAGGATGTATAGCACTTGTCTGAAGGCCTGTAGAGCCTTTTAAAGATGTATTGTCCTGGCCAGGTTCTTCATGTTCCACCCTGTAATTCCAAGATCGCTTGTGCAATAGGCTGTTTCAGTACCTCATACTGTTGGTAGACTAACGGCGACCTTCCCTTCTTTTCTCAGCGTTGCAATGGCGGCTGCAGTACTTTTCAGTGGTTTTTACTCCCTTTTGATCTGATTTTTTTTGGGGGGGGCAAATTTAATCAATTTTAACTAAGGTTCCGTGTGCAACTTCCCTCTTCATTGGGCCCTCAGGATCATCAATCTCCAAACTTCCTTGAGGTTTTTACACTGCTGGTTTTTCCTCCAGTTGCAGCCCTTCCTGTGGACACCTGTCTTCCAAACACATTTCATATAGTGAGAAGACACCGTGGCATCAAAAGGAATCATCCTTGCCCAGGACAAACACAACTCAAAATTTTAACTGATGTCTTCTTCCAGCCTCAGAAACCCCTGCCCTTCCTGAGTCCGAGCATCAGTGGTAGCTCCGTCTGTTGTCTTATGGCTACTTCACTTGTTTTTCAGGGCTCTGGGATCGAGCTGTTAGGGAAACTACTTTTCCAACCCTCCTCAGAGTGATGCAAAGAAAACACAAACACCAGGCAAGGCTCTGGAACAGATTAAATGTTTGTTGAGGTATCATGGTTTATTGGCAGGCCAAGGCAGAAGACAGACGCACATCCCAGTGTTTTATCTTACAAGCTGGCATCTTCTGCCCTGAAGCATATAAGTCAGGCAGTTATATATGTTAATAAGTGCTGTCACAGAAACCCCCCAAAAGCGGGGACACAGTCTAAACATGGGCACGCATAAACAAAAGTAAGGCTGCATGTAAAAAACTTCAAGTGCACAGAGTAATAATATACATAATGCAGTGTGAGCATAAACAAGTGAAAAGACAACAGGTGGACCCTAAGGAAAAGGGGGCTGGGTTGCTGACTGGCTGAACTTAAAGTGTGAGACTGAGCTAAACTTAACAACATGGCTTGGAGACATTTGTTTGCGCAGCTGGCATAGGTGTGAGAGAGGTCAGCAGGAAAGTCTTGGGGCAGTGCTAAAATAGTATTGTGGATGAGTGGAGCCAACCTGTGAATGAGGAGCAAGCATCTTGGTAAGAGAAAAGAATAAATAGCTTACTGGGATTCAGATAATGGAGGAGAGAATTGGAACTAAAGTATCTATAGGTACATACATGTGAATATATGTATGTATGTATATATGTTCGATGGCATGTGTAGCTGCAGATATCGATTCCGACAACTAGTGTTGGGCTCGGAGTGTTAAAAGTTGTTTTTCTTGGAAGAAGTATTTTAGAGTCACGGGATCGAGTGACTCCTCCTCTTCGGTTACATTGTGCATGGTCATGGACTCCATTGTTAGATTGTTTTCTTTCCGCCGTCGGGTTCGGACGTGTTTTCTCTCAATTTGGAAAACTTTTTAAAACCTTCCTTTTCGTCGGTATTGTATCGATCGCGTTATTCATCTTCCATCGAAACAGCAGTACCGTAGGAAAACAACTTTGTTCGTCCTTCGGGGTGCGCGTGCCCAACTCGGGCCTATTCAAGCCGACCGCGTGGAGAGCCTCATGGATTGGACTCCATTCAGATTTCGCCCTCGGTGCCACGCTAAGTACCCATACACAGACCAACATCTGGTTTGCAACCTCTGCCTTTCTCCAGACCATCGGGAGGAAAACTGCAAGGCCTGTCGATCGTTCCGATCGAAAAAGACTCTGAGGGACCGAAGAGCAAGAAGGCTGGAAATGGTGAAGATCGGAGAGCATTTTGACGTTACTGAAGAGGAACAAATGCAGACAGCATTCTCTATCCGAGACACAGTCGAAGCAGAAATCTGAGGAAGACAGACCCATCACAGCCGGCCAGCATGTGAGTACGTCTGCACCCCCACATAAACAACAGAAGGCCTTGGGTATGCCACTGCCATAAGGCCCTGGCTTGGCACGAAAAAAGACTCTGTGACCGACCCTCGGGTTCAGCACCAAAAAAGGCCATGCCTCCGACGACTTCGGAGTCGACAAAGACTATTAAAAGCTCCATTTCAGACTCCAGTAGACAACAACATTTTTTGGAGTCGAAAATTAGAAAACTGTTTCGGAGCCAAGACCTTCCTCATCATTTTCGATCCTGAAAAAAAATCACACTTAGGAACCGAAAAACGCAGGTTATACAGAGGAACAAGGACTTTCCAAAAGGCTGCGAGAAAGCCATAAAACCTCTGAGGAAGAGACAGAGATTGAACCAATCCTTCAAATTATGGATGAGAGACAGTCTAGGATATACATCCATAAAGAAACAGGGAGAATCATCACAGCACCTCCTTTAAAGCCAAGAGAAAGCTGGCATTTCAGGAGGAATTGGACACTGCACAGCCCCCAGCTAAAGTGCCAAAACAAAAAGAGAATCCAGCACCTCATCAGTCTTCTCCTCCTCATTCTACACGCCTACCTACCTCTCATCAAATAAGTCCTACACTAATGCATTCTCCAACGCATTCTTTTGACTCACAACAAGACACTGTTGATCCATGGGACCTTTACGACCCTGATCCCATCCCAAGCAACGACCCAGACACCTACCCCTCTAAACCATCTCCCAATGAAGATTCTACAGTATATAATCAGGTGATAGCCAGGGCTGCAGCCTATCATGTGGTTACAATGCACACAGAACCACTAGAGGAAGACATTTTGTTTAATAAATTATCCTCAACCCATTCTAGGTACCAATGCCTCCCAATGCTACCAGGCATGGTAAAGCAAGAATAATATCGCCTAGAATAGAGAAAAAGTATAAACCTGCACCTTCTGACCCTGATTATATCACCCATCAGGTGCCACCTGATTCAGTAGTGGTTAGTGCTGCAAGAAAGAGTGAATAGTCAGTCCTCAGGAGATGCACCATCTCCTGATAAGGAAAGCAGAAAATTTGATGCTGCAGGAAAGAGAGTTGCGTCCCAAGCAGCAAACCAATGGAGGATAGCTAATTCCCAGGCACTGCTAGCTTGTTACGATAGAGCCCATTGGGATGAGATGCAGGATATCATACAGCATCTCCCAAAAGAGCACCAGAAGAGGGCGCAGCAGGTAGTAGAGGTAGGGCAAGCTATTAGTAACAACCAAATAAGATCTGCCCTTGATGCAGCGGATACCGCTGCAAGGAGTGTGAATACAGCAGTCACTATTCGTAGACATGCATGGCTGCGCTCCTCTGGTTTTAAACCAGAAATACAACAGGCTGTGTTCAACATGCCCTTTGATAAGAAACATCTTTTTGAGCCAGAGGTAGACACAACAGTAGAAAAACTACGAAAAGACACATCCAAGGCAATGGCGTGCACTCTATTCTACACCATATAGAGGATCATTTCTGAAAGCCTCAGTTTCGAAGAGGTTTCAGACCACAACCTTCAGAGGCATCAACTGGGAGGGAGCGACCTCTGACCTGTTTTAGGTCTAGAGCTCGCCCCCCACGTCCGCAGCACCACCACCCTGCTGTCTCGTGCCCTTGACCCCCGCCCACGCTGCTGCTAGCGTGTTCGAGGCCCTGGTAAGCCTCACTAGACCCCTGTGCCGCTTTTTCGCCGTTCTGTAAGTGTTTTTCCACTTTTTTCAGCGCCTTGCCTCCTTGCGCTCTTGCCCCCAGTGTGCCCCTTCTGATCGCTGTACCCCGATTGTATTTGTGCATTCATTGTATATTGTGACTGTTTTTAACTTTTTGCCTTACTGTTGTGCCTTGCTTTATTCTGGTTTTCTCACCCCTTGGGCGCTCCCCCTTGCCGATCTCTCCTTGCCGCTGCCTCCCTGCGGCCCCGCCCCCCTCGTGCCCCCATTTGCCGCTCCCTCCCGCCTCCCAGCTGCTCCTCCCTACCCCCTCCCTTCTTAATGGCTGGCGCTGCGCATCGCGAGTGAGCGACCTCTGACCTGTTTTAGGTCTAGAGCTCGCCCCCCACGTCCGCAGCACCACCCTGCTGTCTCGTGCCCTTGACCCCCGCCCACGCTGCTGCTAGCGTGTTCGAGGCCCTGGTAAGCCTCACTAGACCCTTGTGCCGCTTTTTCGCCGTTCTGTAAGTGTTTTTCCACTTTTTTCAGCGCCTTGCCTCCTTGCACTCTTGCCCCCGATGTGCCCCTTCGGATCGCTGTACCCCGATTGTATTTGTGCATTCATTGTATATTGTGACTGTTTTTAACTTTTTGCCTTACTGTTGTGCCTTGCTTTTTTCTGGTTTTCTCGCCCCTTGGGCGCTCCCCCTTGCCGCTGCCTCCCTGCGGCCCCGCCCCCCTCGTGCCCCCATTTGACGCTCCCTCCCACCTCCCAGCTGCTCCCCCCTCCCTTCTTAATGGCTGGCGCAACGCGTCCGCTGGCGCGCCTGAGGCAAGCCCGTCTGCGCCCGTCCGCGCCTGGACCGCGCCCAGCGCCACCCCCCCTGCTGTCTCGTGCCCTTGACCCCCGCCCACGCTGCTGCTAGCGTTTTCGAGGCCCTGGTAAGCCTCACTAGACCCTTGTGCTGCTTTTTCGCTGTTCTGTAAGTGTTTTTCCACTTTTTTCAGCGCCTTGCGCTCTTGCCCCCAGTGTGCCCCTTCTGATCGCTGTACCCCGATTGTATTTGTGCATTCATTGTATATTGTGACTGTTTTTAACTTTTTGCCTTACTGTTGTGCCTTGCTTTTTTCTGGTTTTCTCGCCCCTTGGGCGCTCCCCCTTGCCGATCTCTCCTTGCCGCTGCCTCCCTGCGGCCCCGCCCCCCTCGCGCCCCCATTTGACGCTCCCTCCCACCTCCCAGCTGCTCCCCCCTCCCTTCTTAATGGCTGGCGCAACGCGTCCGCTGGCGCGCCTGAGGCAAGCCCGTCTGCGCCCGTCCGCGCCTGGACCGCGCCCAGCGCCACCCCCCCTGGTCCGCACGCCCCCGCACCACCAGCCTTCGCTACTCGCCCAGCGAACTCCTCGCCCTTAACCCTGGCTCCTCCACAGCCTGCTTCCAGGCCACTCCGAAGCACACCAAAGGACCTTTCTCCTGGCGCACCTGCAACTTCACCTGCAACAGAACAACGAAGCCTGCAACAACCAACACCAAACACCTGCACTGCATCCTCAACACACGCTCCGCACGAAAGCACGCCATCGAGCTCTGGGACCTGCTCGACTCCACCGCCCCAGACGCAGCCTTCCTGACCGAAACCTGGTGGAACGACTCCTCGGCCCCAGACATCGCCATCGCCATCCCTGACGGCCACCAGAAGAGATCGCACCAACGGAATCGGAGGAGGAATAGCCATCGTCCACAAATCCACCCTCAAGATCCACACCCACACGGACGACACCCTCAAGACAGCGGAACACCTTCACTTCCAGATCCACACGGACCCCAACACTACCCTCAGAGGAACCCTCATATACCGACCTCCAGGACCAAGAGCCCCCTTCAGTGACACCATCTCCGACCTCGCAAGCACCCACGCCCTCGCCTCAACGGACTACATCCTCCTTGGAGACCTCAACTTCCACCTGGAGAACAACAACAACGCCAACACCGCATCACTGACCACCAACCTCTCCAACCTCGGACTCAGACAACTGGTCAGCACACCCACCCACATCGCCGGTCACACCCTAGACCCACTCTTCACTGCAAGCAACCACATCTCATTCAGCCACACCACCGAACTCCACTGGACCGACCACCACTGCGTCCACTTCACATTCAAGAAAAACACCGAACACCACCGCCCCCCACTACCGCCTCACCGCCGCTGGGGAAAAGTCACCGAAGACCAACTAACCAGCACCCTCTCCAAGAACCCACCGCCCGACCCCACCGACCCGGACTCCACCGCCATCAGCCTCCAACAGTGGATCCTCAACTGCGCCAACACCCTCGCACCACTCAAGAGGCCCACCGTCAACCAAGAAAAGAAAAAAGCAGCCTGGTTCACAGACGAACTGATCACCTCCAAACGCACCTGCCAGAAACTCAAGAAAAAATGGCTTCTCGAGCGCACACCCGACAGCCTAGCAACCCACAAGGAAGCCACCCGCAAGCACCACCAACTTATCCGACTCGCCAAACGCTCCCACTTCACTGAACGCCTAAACAACAACGCACACGACAGCAAGGAACTCTTCTGCATCGTGAAGGAGCTCTCCAACGTCAACGACGTCCCACCATCCCAGAAACTCTGCGACACACTCTCCACCTTTTTCTACCAGAAAATCGCCGCCATCCACGACAGCCTCAACACCACTCCACCGCCAGACCCCACCCCCGACAACTCCTCCCACGCCGACCACCTCACCAACTGGACCCACGTAGATGACGCCGAAACCCAAAAGACCATGAACTCCATCCACTCAGGATCCCCCTCAGACCCCTGCCCACACCACGTCTACAACAAAGCCGACTCCACCATCGCCCCCCAACTTCGTAAGATCATCAACCTATCCTTCGACACTGCAACCTTTCCGGACAGCTGGAAGCACGCCGATATCCAAGCCCTCCTCAAAAAAACCAAGGCTGACCTCAACGATCTCAAAAACTTCCGCCCGATCTTCCTCCTCCCCTTCCCAGCGAAGGTCATCGAGAAGATCGTCAACGCACAGCTCACCCACTACCTCGAAGACAACTCCATCCTGGACCCCTCCCAATCCGGATTCAGACGCACTCACAGCACCGAGACCGCACTCCTCACCACCACAGACGACATCAGACAACAAATGGACAACGGCAAAACTTCAGCCCTCATCCTCCTAGACCTATCTGCCGCCTTCGATACGGTCTGCCACCGCACCCTACTAACTCGTCTCCACAAAGCCGGAATTCAAGACAAAGCCCTCAACTGGATCTCCTCTTTTCTCTCCGGCAGAACCCAGAGAGTCCGGCTCTCACCCTTCCGCTCCGAAGCCACCAACCTCATCTGCGGCGTCCCCCAAGGCTCCTCGCTAAGCCCGACGCTGTTCAACGTCTACATGGCACCCCTCCCACAACTGGCCCGTCAGCACAACCTCCGCATCCTCTCCTACGCCGACGACACCCAGCTCATCCTCTCCCTTACTAAAGACCCACACACCGCCAAAGCCAACCTCCACGAGGGACTGAAATCCATCTCCGAATGGATGAGAAACAGCCGCCTGAAATTAAACTCCGATAAAACAGAAGTCCTCATCCTCGGACGCTCCCCCTCGGCCTGGGACGACTCCTGGTGGGCCACCGCGCTGGGACCCCCACCCACTCCAGCCAACCACGCACGCAACCTCGGCTTCATCCTCGACTCCGCTCTCACCATGTCCAAACAGGTCAACGTAGTCTCCTCCTCATGCTTCAACACCCTCCGCATGCTCCGTAGAATCTACAAGTGGATCCCGACGGAAACCAGAAAAATGGTGACCCAAGCCCTCGTCAGTAGCAGACTTGACTACGGCAACGCACTCTACACAGGCATCCCAGCAAAAGACATCCAACGACTCCAACGCATCCAGAACGCATCCGCCCGCCTGATCCTCGACATACCCCGCCGATGCCACATCTCCCACCACCTGAGGGACCTCCACTGGCTCCCAGTGGACAAGAGGATCACCTTTAAACTTCTCACCCACGCGCACAAAGCACTACACGACACCGGACCCGCCTACCTGAACAACAGACTCAACTTCTACATCCCCTCCCGCCAACTCCGCTCTGCCAACCTCTCCCTTGCCATCGTTCCCCCGAATCCAACGCAAGACCTCCGGCGGCCGATCCTTCTCCTACCTCGCCGCCAAGACCTGGAACTCACTCCCGACCTCCCTGCGCCAGACCCAGGACCTCCTCACCTTCAGGAGACTCCTCAAGACATGGCTCTTCGACCGATAGCAGCTGACCCCCTCCCACCCCCCCGCCGCCTTGAAACCCTAACGGGTACATAGCGCGCTTTATAAATTTATTGATTGATTGACTGATTGAACTTCCCAAACAAAACCAACTTACCAAACCCAGTAACAGCGAGGTGGGTTTAGAGGCACATATAGAGGACCATACTCTAGAAATAGAGGTAAATTCCAAACCTCTAAACAGCCTGCAACACAGCCAAAACAGTGACTTCCCTCACTCCCTTCCACTCCACAAGTCTCCTGTGGCAGGCAGACTACAGCAGTTCAACACACGTTGGCAAAATATAACCACAGACAACTGGGTGCTATCAATTATCTGCAATGGTTATTGCCTAGAATTGATAAACACTCCTCCAAATATTCCACCAAGGTATCACAAGTTAACCCCAGAATATACAATTCTGTTACAAAAAGAAGTTCAATCTCTACTACTCAAACAAGCAATAGAGTTAGTTCCACAATCTCAACTAGGAACAGGAGTTTATTCACTATACTTTCTAATTCCCAAAAAAGACGACACCCTCAGGCCAATATTAGACCTTAGGCCCCTCAATTATCACATCCTATCAGAACATTTTCACATGGTAACTCTGCAAGATGTTATCCCACTGCTACAAAAACAAGATTTTATGACAGCCTTGGACCTCAAGGATGCGTATTTCCACATACCTATCCATCCAGCTCACAGAAAATACCTCAGGTTTGTCATTCAAGGAAAGCACTACCAGTTCAAAGTGTTACCTTTCGGCATAACAACAGCTCCAAGGGTTTTCACAAAGTGCTTAGCAGTAGTAGCAGCCTACCTAAGAAGACAGCATATCCATGTCTTTCCATATCTAGACGGTTGGCTAATAAAATCAAGCAGTCGTACACAATGCCAAAATCCATACACTTTATGTAATAGAAACCATGCACACCGTAGGTTTTTCTATAAACTACCAAAAGCCACACCTTCAACCTGCACAAGTACAACCGTATTTAGGTGCTATCTTAAATACTCAACTAGCTCTAGCGTATCAAAATACACAAAGGATACAAGCTTTCCCAAATCTAATTCCAGTTATACAACCAAATCAACAATACACTAAGATTTGTCATGAAAATCCTAGGAATGATGGCATCTTGCATTGCAATAGTTTCACATGCAAGATTAAACATGAGGCCCTTACAACAGTGCCTTGCACAACAGTGGTCACAGGCACACGGTCAACTTCAAGATCTAGTGTTGATAGACCGCCAAACACATATGTCCCTTCAGTGGTGGAATTGCAGCAATTTAATCAAACGGTGATTGTTTCTAGACCCTGTGCCTCAAACCATAATTACAACAGATGCATCAATGATTGGTTTGGGAGCTCACCTAAACAATCACAATATTCAAAGACAATGGGATGTCAAACAGAAACAGCTACACATAATCCACTTAGAGTTAATAGCTGTGTTTCTCGCCCTCAAAGCCTTTCAACCTCTTCTCACACAGAATGTTCTTATAAGGACAGACAACATGACAACCATGTATTATCTCAAAAAACAGGGAGGGACACATTCATCCCAACGGTCCCTTCTAGCCCACACGTTTGGAAATGGACAATTCACTATCAAATTAATCTATTAGCGCAGTACATTCCAGTACAATCAGTTGGCAGATATCCTCAGCAGAAATCACCAACAAACACACGAATGGGAGATTCATGCTTCGCATCCAGACACCCACAACCCCTATCCAAAGGCAATGCTCTATGGATCAATTGGTCAGGGATATTTGCTTACACTTTCCCCCTCTTCCACTCCTTCTATTTCTGGTCAAGTTGCGTCAAACTTCACTCAACATACTCATAGCACCAACATGGGCACGTCAGCCATGGTACACAACACTACTAGATCTATCTGTAGTACTGTACTCCAAACTCCCATGAAGACCGGATCTATTAACACAAAACAAAGGTCAAATCAGACATACAAACCCCAATGCTCCCAATCTAGCAATTTGGCTCCTGAAGTCATTGAATTTGGATATTTACAACCCCCATCAGAATGTATGGAAGTTAATACCACAAGCGAGAAAACCCACTACTAGACAGTGCTACGCAACCAAATGGAAAAGATTTGTCTATTACTGTCAATCTAAAAATATAGATCCTCTTACGGCATCAATACAAGATATTGTATGCTATTTACTTCATTTGCAAAAATCAAATTTAGCATTTTCCTCAATAAAAATACACCTTACTGCAATATCTTCATATTTACAAACTATTCAACAGAGCTCTTTATTTAGAGTTCCTGTCATTAAAGCTTTCATGGAAGGCTTAAAACGCATCATTCCACCAAGAACACCACCAGTTCCATCATGGAATCTAAATATAGTACTTACCAGATTTATGGGACCACCTTTTCAACCCATGCACTGTACCCAAATTCAATTTCTAACATGGAACGTCACCTTCCTAGTGGCAATTACTTCTTTATGAAGAGTAAGTGAAATACAAGCCTTTACTCTTGAGGAACCTTTCTTCCAAATACACAAACACAAAGTTCTACTAAGAACAAATCCAAACTTTCTACCAAAAGTAGTCTCACCATTTCACATCAAACAAACAGTGGAACTGCCAGTCTTCTTCCCTCAGCCAGATTCTGTGGCACATAGACAAAACTAAACAATTTAGAAAGGCAAACAACTTTTGTGGCTTTCCAATAACCACATACAGGCAATCCTATATCAAAACAAGGTTTAGCTAGATGGATTGTAAGGTGCATGCAAACATGCAATATCAAAGCAAAAAGACAACTTGTAATCACCCCTAAAGCACATTCTACATGAAAGAAAGGTGCAACAATGGCTTTTTTGGAAATATACCAATGGCTGAAATATGTAAAGCAGCTACATGGCCAACACCTCATACATTTACTAAACACTACTGTGTGGATGTATTATCACAACAAGCTACAGTAGGACAAGCTGTTCTAAGAACATTATTTCAAAAACTTCAACTCCTACAAGCTAGCCACCGCTATTTTGGGAGGACAAACTGTTTTGTAGTCTATGCATAGCATGTGTATCTGCAGCTACACATGCCATCAAACGGAAAATGTCACTTACCCAGTGTACATCTGTTCGTGGCATGTTCTGCTGCAGATTCACATGCACGCTCCCTCCTCCCTGAAAGCCTGTATTCGTTTAAGTTAACACATTTGTACATATTTATGTACATTTACATTTGCATGGACATCTCTTTTTTCACTAATATACTCTATCACTCCTTCCTTTACCCTCTGCGGGAAAACAATCTAACAATGGAGTCGATGACCATGCACAATGGAACCGAAGAGGAGGAGTCACTCGAGTGACTCTAAAAGACTTCTTCGAAGAACAACAACTTGTAACACTCTGAGCCCAACACTAGATGTCGGAATCGATATGCATAGCATGTGAATCTGCAGCAGAACATGCCATGAACAGATGTACACTGGCTAAGTGATTTTTTTTATATATATAGATATATATATAGATATATTTTGTTTTTGTTTTTCCCTCAACAATATCTCCTTTTCGATAGTAATATCATACACGATTGCAAATATATATATATATATACATGGCAGAAGCATAGTAATAACGTATCAATAAAATACATATCTTTGAATGGCATTACACATTTTGTTTAGATGAAATACAGATATTGTCACCTGATATACACCTATGAGGTATTCATTATTTAAACATAGACCAAATGATATGCTAGTACCCAATGCATTCATGTGTTATGGGACTATAGCCATTAAATTAAACATTTCTTTATGTGCTTCCTATACATCTTGTTGTATTCTAAGATATCTGTGGGCTAGCTCCTGCTCTGTAGGAGGTAGAACTTTAACTGCAGAAATCAGATAGATGCTCTTACTACAGAATGGCTGGATCATGGGCAAAAGTTATAGGTATAAATATGAAGTCTTTCTGTTACTCAGTTCTAAGCCAATTTCTCTAATTGTCAGTAAAGCAATGACACGCAGTATGCTGTCCTCTGCTTCTCCTACTGGTCTGCAGTTGTCTTGTTCAGGGGCCGTTTGACGGACCTGCCATGCGGTGTCCTCTTCAGCCTATTTTTCTGCAGGTGTGACCATCAACTTTCTTCAAGACTATGTTGTGTGCTTCACTCAACTGCATCAGTTGGTGTCACCTGACACTTGATGAGGAGCTCTCAGTGTGGTTCTTAGGAGTGGTCTGGTCTGTCTACCCCTTTCCTCGTATGTTGCGCTGCTCCACTTGTTGCAGGTGCTCATCCGTTGCCGGCACCTCGGTCTCTGTTGTTGTTGGTGCGGGTCTGCACCTAGTGCTGTGAATCCACTCAGGACGTCCCTGCACCTTCAATGCCGTCCGCGTCACCAGGAGCACGAGATGTGGTCCAATGCACCTGGAACTAAGAGAAACAACTTTTATTTTTCTTACCATGACCATGTCTCCAGCTTTTAAAAGGATGTGTGTGCTCTGAGGACGGATGGGCCAAAGCTTCTTCACCTGGAGATGGTGATGCCTCAAGACTGCTGACAACTTTATAGCATAGTCAGAAATGTTTCCATTTGTCCACAGCAGTTCTGCTTCAGATGCTGGGAGAGGCAACTTCAGCCCCACAGACATAGGCTGCCCTATCAGTACCACATGGGGGAATACAAGGGTTGTTCTAGATGCAGTTGCCCTTATGCGTACATCATTAAATGCAGTGCATCAGGCCATTTCAGGCCTGTTGCATCAGTTGTCTTTACTAATCTATTTTTTTTATTGTGGAGTTCATCCTCTCCACCTGTCCTGAACTTTGGGGGTGTTAAGGGGCATGCAGTTTCCACTCTATTCCAAAACATTCACACATCTTTTGCACAACTATAGCCACAAATTCACCCCCTCTGTTGGTATTTATACCCTGGGGGGAACCCCCAAATCGGGGTATGATATCTTTCCTCAAGCATCGCACAACAGTTGCCACATCATTCTTCCTTGTGGGAAACGCCTCCACCCATTTTGAAAATTGATCCACACACACCAGCAAATATTTGAATCCATTTACTGGGGGCATATAGGCAAAGTCTATTTGGACAATAGGTAAACGGCCCTTGTGGTACTGGTAAGTGATCATGTGTAGCAGGGGACCGGCCTTTATTATGTTGGGCACAGACAAAACATCAGGAGCAGAATCGTACAGTGAAGGCTATTATCCCTGGTGCATTCCTGTCTAATCAATCAATCAATCAATCATTGCATTTATAAAGCGCACTACGTACCCGTGAGGGTTTCAAGGTGCTGGGTGGGGGGGGAGCTGGTGTTACTGGTCGAAGAGCCATGTCTTGAGGAGTCTTCTGAAGGTGAGTAGGTCTTGAGTCTGTCGCAGGTTGGTGGGGAGAGTGTTCCAAGTTTTGGCGGCGAGGTATGAGAAGGATCTGCCACCGGAGGTCTTTCTTCGGATGCGGGGGGCGAGGGCGAGGTTAGAGGAGCGGAGCTGGCGGGTGGGGGTGTAGAAGCTGAGTCTGTTGTTTAGGTAGGCTGGTCCGGTGTCGTGGAGCGCTTGGTGTGCGTGGGTAAGAAGCTTGAAAGGAATCCTTTTGTCCACGGGGAGCCAGTGAAGGTTTCTCAGGTGGTGGGAGATGTGGCTGTGGCGGGGTACGTTGAGGATCAGTCGGGGGGAGGCGTTTTGGATGCGTTGGAGGCGTAGTAGGTCTTTTGCTGGGATGCCTGTGTAGAGTGCGTTGCCATAGTCCAGCCTGCTGCTGACGAGGGCCTGTGTCACTGTTCTTCTTGTTTCTGTCGGGATCCACTTGTAGATTCTGCAGAGCATGCGGAGTGTGTTGTAGCAGGAGGAGGAAACTGCGTTGACCTGTTTAGACAAGGTGAGGGAGGAGTCGAGGATGAAGCCCAGGTTGCGAGCGTGGTCGGTGTTGGTGGGGTTCCTAGTGCTGTGGGCCACCAGGAGTCGTCCCAGGTGGAGGGGGTGGATCCGAGGATGAGGACCTCCGTCTTGTCAGAGTTCAGTTTCAGACGGCTGTTTCTCATCCATTCGGCGATGGATTTCATTGGTTTTTGGCGGTGCGCGGGTCTTTGGTGAGTGAGAGGATGAGCTGGGTGTCGTCGGCGTAGGTGAGAATGTTGAGGTTGTGTTGTCGGGCCACTTGTGCGAGGGGGGGCATGTAGATGTTGAACAGCGTCGGGCTGAGGGATGAGCCTTGGGGTGATGTCGGTGGCTTTGGAGCAGAAGGGGGGGAGGCGGACTCTCTGGGTTCTGCCGGAGAGGAATGAGATGATCCAGTTGAGGGCTTTTCCTTGAATTCTGGTTTCGTGGAGGCGTGATTCCAGGGTGCGGTGGCAGACTGTGTCGAAGGCGGCAGATAGGTCCAGGAGGATGAGGGCTTATGTTTCGCCGTTGTCCATTTGGCATCTGATGTTGTCTGTGGCGGCGAGAAGGTTGGTTTCGGTGCTGTGGTTTCGTCTGAAGCCGGACTGGGAGGGGTCTAGGATGCCGTTGTCTTCGAGGTGGCTGGTTAGTTGTGTGTTGACGATTTTTTCAATCACCTTTGCTGGAAAAGGGAGCAGGGAAATGAGTCGAAAGTTCTTGAGGTCGTTGGGGTCTGCTTTGGGCTTCTTGAGGAGGGCGCGGATTTCGGCGTGTCTCCATTTTTCAGGGAATGTCGCTGTTTCGAAGGAGATGTTGGTGACATTCCGTAGTTGGGGGGCGATGGTGGAGTCTGCTTTGTATACGTGGTGGGGGCAGGGGTCTGACGGAGATCCTGAGTGGATGGAGTTCATGATCTTGCGTGTCTCTGTGTCGTTCACGTTGGTCCAGGAGGTCAGGTGGTTTGCACAGGCGGAGTGTTCGGGGGTGGGGTCTGCCATGGGAGTGGCGTCAAAACTGTTGTGGATGTCGGTGATCTTCCGGTGGTGGAAGAAGGTGGACAGTGCGTTGCAGAGTTCTTGGGATGGAGGGATGTCGTTGATGTTGGCTCTGGGGTTGGAGAGTTCTTTCACGATGCTGAAGAGCTCTTTGCTGTCGTGTGCGTTGTTGTCCAGGCGGTCTTTGAAGTGGGATCGTTTGGCTTGTCTGATGAGTTGGTGGTGTTTGCAGGTGGCGTCCTTGTGGGCTGTGAGGCTGTCAGGTGTGCGTCTGAGGAGCCATTCCTTTTTTAGCTTCCGACAGTCGCGTTTGGAATTTAGGAGCTCGTTGGTGAACCAGGTGGCTTTTCTTCTGGCTTGGTTGTCGGTGGGTTTTTTGAGTGGCGCGAGGGTGTTGGCGCAGTCGTTGATCCACAGGGTGAGGTTGTTGGCGGCGGTGTCTGGGTCGGTGGAGTCGGGGGGTGGGTTCTGACGAGGGTGTTGGTAAGCTGGTCTTCCGTAACTTTGCTCCAGCATTGGCGGGGTGGTTGTTGGGTGCGATGGTGCTCGGTGTGTTTCTTGTAGGAGGATGCAGTGGTGGTCGGTCCAGTGGAGTACGGTGGTATGGTTGAAGGGGACATGAGCGCTTGAGGAGAAGATGGGATCAAGCATGTGGCCGGCGATGTGGGTTGGTATGTTGACGAGTTGTCTGAGGCCGTGGTTGGTGAGGTTGTCGATCAGAGTAGTGGAGTTGGTGTCGTTGTTCTCCAGGTGGAAATTTAGGTCCCTGAGGAGGATGTAATCCATTGAGGTGAGTGCGTGGGTGCTGGTGAGGTCGGCGAGGGATTCGCTGAACGGTGCTTGTGGTCCGGGGGGGTCTGTAGATGAGCGTTCCTCTGAGAGTGGTGTTGGGGTCGGTGTGGATGCAGAAGTGTAGGTGTTAGGCGGTCTTGAGGGAGTAGTCAGTGTGGGTGTCGACCTTGAGGGAGGATTTGTGGGCGATGGCTATGTCTCCTCCGATACCGTTGTTGCGGTCCCTACGGATGATCTTGTAGCCGTCCAGGATGGCTATTGCAATGTCTGCGCCGAGGAGTCGTTCCACCAGGTTTCAGTCAGGAAGGCTACGTCTGGGGCGGTGGAGTCGAGCAGGTCCCAGAGCTCGATGGCGTGCTTGCATGCGGAGCGGGTGTTGAGGAGTATGCAGTGGAGGTGGTTAGTTTCGGTCTTTGTTGGTTTCGTTGTTCTGTCGCAGGTGAATCTGCAGGTGCGGCATGCGAAGGGTCCGTGGGTGTTCCTTGGTGAGGACTGGGAGCATGTTGTGGTGCGGCCGGGATTGAGGGCGTTGAGTTGGTTGGCTGTGTAGCAGCGTCTGGAGGTGCAGGGGTCTTGCGGACCGGCAGCGGCTCGGCCGCGCCGTGGCTGCCATAAGAGGAGGGGAGAGTGGGAGGTGGGAGGGCTTGTCCTATGAGAGGGCTGGGGGGGACGCAGCGGCGGAAAAAAAGGGAAGAAAAAACGGTGAGAGAACGAGGGGGGAGGTGGGAGGGGCCGCAGAGATGCAGCGGCGGGAAAAAGGGAAGAGAAAACGGTGAGAGGGGGAGGCGGGAGGGGCCACAGAGGACGCAGCGGCGGGAAAAAGGAAAGACAAAATGGTGAGAAAACGAGGCGGGAGGGGCCGCAGGGACGCAGCGGCAGGAAAAAGGGAAGAGAAAACGGTGAGAGAACGAGGGGGGAGGCGGGAGGGGCCGCAGGGGACGCAGCGGCGGGAAAAGGGGAACAGAAAACGGTGAGAGAACGAGGGGGGAGGCAGGAGGGGCCGCAGGGACGCAGCAGCAGGAAAAAAGGAAGAGAAAACGGTGAGAGAACGAGGGGGGAGGCGGGAGGGTCCGCCGGGGACGTAGCAGAGGGAAAAAGGGAAGAGAAAACGGTGAGCGAACGAGGGGGGAGGCGGGAGGGGACGCAGGGACGCGGCAGCGGGAAAAAGGGAAGAGAAAACGGTGAGAGGGCGGAGGGGCCGCAGGGGACGTAGCGGAGGGAAAAAGGGAAGAGAAAACGGTGAGAGAACGAGGGGGGAGGGGCCGCAGGGACGCAGCAGTGGGAAAAAGGGAAGAGAAAACGGTGAGAGAACGAGGGGGGAGGTGGGAGGGGCCGAAGGGACGCAGCGGCGGGGAAAGAAGCTGGAGGGAACGGAAAAAAGGTGGTGGTGCGGAAGGTGGAGCGGGGAGCGACCTACCTGCAAGCAGGGTCAAAGGTTGCTCCCTGCTAGCGCGCAGCGGCTGCCATAAGAGGAGGGGAGGGTGGGAGGCGGAAGGGCTTGTACTGTGAAGAGGGCTGGGGGGAGGGGACGCAGCGGTGGGAAAAAAGGGAAGAGAAAACGGTGAGAGAACAAGGGGGGAGGCGGGAGGGGCCGCAGGGATGCAGTGGCGGGGAAAGAAGCTAAAGGGAACGGAAAAAAGGTGGTGGTGCAGAAGGTGGAGCGGGGACCGACCTACCTGCAAGCATGGTCAAAGGTTGCTCCCTGCTAGTGCGCCGCGGCTGCCATAAGAGGAGGGGAGGGTGGGAGTGGCAGCTGGGAGGCGGGAGGGCTTGTCCTGTGAGAGGGCTCGGGGGAGGGGACGCAGCGGCGGGAAAAAAGGGAAGAGAAAACGGTGAGAGAACAAGGGGGGAGGCGGGAGGGGACGCAGGGACGCAGCGGTGGGAAAAAGGGAAGAGAAAACGGTGAGAGAACGAGGGCGGAGGTGGGAGGGGCTTCAGGGGACGCAGCGGCGGGAAAAAGGGAAGAGAAAACGGTGAGAGAACGAGGGGGGAGGCGGGAGGGGCCGCAGGGATGCAGCGGCGGGAAAAAGGGAAGAGAAAACAGTGAGAGAACGAGGGGGGAGCCGGGACGGGCCACAGGGACGCAGCGGCGGGGAAAGAAGCTAGAGGGAACGGAAAAAAGGTGGTGGTGCGGTGGTGGTGCGGAAGGCGGAGCGGGGAGCAACTTACCTGCAAGCAGGGTCTAATTAGCTCATTCGTCTCCCCTTGTGGCATGTGAGTGGGTCCATGAGCAAGCCCTGTAAGGGGAAGGAACCTACTGTGCGGAGCCACAGGTCTCCTATCCTAGTGGACCCACACTCCCTCATTATTTCGCTCACACCCAGCATCAATCCACACTCTTTCCTCAGCTGGTGTTGCAGACCATTGTGCTTCCTTCACATCATCTAGCAACAATTGTCTCTAAATAAGCTGAATTTTTGGAATGCTTTTTGCCACTATGGGCACCATCTGTACTGGCTGTTACATGCTCTCTCTTTCTGCTGTTTCAGCCATGGCGTTTCCTCTGGCTATCTTGGTATTAGCTCCTGTATGGGCTTCACATTAGAGCTGCACTTTCTATTATGGTGTCTACTGTTGTTATAGCATATCCTGCTCTGTAATCGGTGTCTGTTAGTCTGCTGGAGGAACCATCAGTGTACCATTCATAGTCTGCCTTTTTTAAAGGTGTCTGTTGTAAATCTGGTCTGGGTGTGGTGCATGTTTCTACAACGTCAAAACAATCATGGTCAGGGGGTCTCATCAGAATCACCTATTGCAGGTAATAATGTTGCCAAATTAACAGGTGGGCATTTTTTTTATGGTAATATTAGTGTTAGACAACAACGTGACCTCACAACCCATGTGCCTGGCTGCCAGAAAATGCTGTGTTGCTGTTGGTGACAACAACTGTACCGAATGTGGCACATAAACAATACAAGGGTAGTCCATCACAATGGGAGCCACCCTCTCTACCATCTCAGCGGCTGCAGCCACTGCACTCAAACAAACTGGATGCCCAGTCACTGCTGAAGGCAAAGTCACAGAGTAATACACCACGGGTCTTTTTCCAGAGCCATGCTGCTGTGTCAGGACACCATTTGCAATGCCATTTTGCACATAGAGATGGAAGGACACTTTGTAATCAGGCAGCCCAATGCTGGCACAGTACACAATGTCCATTTCAGTTTCTTGAAACATTCTGCAAGTTCATTAGTCCATACAATGTTGGCTGCATCTTGTAGTGTGCATTTCCTCAAGAATACATCAGAGAATCTGTACTCAGGGACCCACTGGCGGCAGTAGTTCTTCATCCCCAGGAAGGACATAATTCCCTTCTTGGTGGACGGGGACTGCATTCTTTGAATCATTTTTATTTTGTCAGGTGATGTGCAGCGTGTACCTTTTGGATACCACATACCCAAGGTAAGTCACTTCTTTCTGGCAGCACTGAAATTTTGACAATGAGGCTTTGTGTCCTCTCTCGGAGGGGGTTCACCAGAGCTACAGTGTCTTTTTTACATTTTCATATATTAGCACTTTCTTGTTTGTATATTACTTGTAGTGAGTTCTCCTACCATGGAATATTTAGGAAATGTAGCAAATTAGGTTATTCTTAAACTACCCTTCAAAATTACAAGCATACATTATATATATTTTTTCTTTGGTCCGTAGTGCCTATTTAGAACAGGTTGCACTCCAGGGTGCGCTTTCGTACTTTTAGGAAATTGTGTTCATTCGGTGTGGTGAAGGCTACCATGACACAACACTGTTTGCAAGTGTGTGGAAGAGAGAGCAGTCTCAAATAAGGACACAGCCGCAAGCCTCCCTACACAAAGCTTCTGTTGCAAACCATAAGAAATAGAAGCAAAACTGCTGAAAAGAAATAGCCTCTCCTCCAAACTAGCTCACCCTTTTTATTTTCTTTGTTATTATTACAAATGGTATATACTAAATGTACAAATTGCATTAACACAATTAAAAATGTACATGTATATATACATATGTATCTCATATTTAAAATATGGTTATGACCTGCAGTAATGCTTTCACAGTCTGATGTAGACCCTTCAGCAGTTTGCCAAGCTTTGAAGCAATTCTAATAGCCACCTCAATAAATGGAGACCGTAATAAAAGTTGAAATCACACAAAAATACTTTCTTTCAAGAGGCCCTGAAAAGTTCTCACCTACATATATATATATATATATATTTTTTTGTTTCTTCTTCGAATACTGCATTTAGCTTGCACCAGCAAGCGTGTGCATGTGACCCTTTCAAATCATTTAGATAAAACCAGTTTAATCAGTGTACTGCTAAAAAGTCTGGTGTGAAATAAGGACTGACACATTTGTCATTACTTCTTTGCATAGCTTTGGGTGAGGAAATGTTCAAAGCTACCCTTGAGTATTTGTTTTGTAACAGCAGTGCAAGTCAGGGCTAAATTCAGAAGCTTAGCATCTGACACTTAAACCTGCTGTTGTAAATTCACATCCCCTTTCCCAGCACAGTTAACAACTGCTGTTTAGTGTTTGACCTATGTGAGAGTCCCATCAGAGCTCTGCAGGACCAGAAGCATGACTGCTGCACATCGACATTTTCAGTCTTTGGAAAGATAGGATTTAAACTATGCTGTTTTTGTATTTCTGTGCAGTGCGCTCTCTAGCATCAATTAACAACAGTAGGAAAAGGTAACCTCCCAAAGAACTGGCTCAAGAAAATGTAGAATGCCAGTATGCGCATAGAAATCCTGTGCAGAAAGGCAGGCCAGGAGCTGGGGTACTTGAGACACACTACAGCTATGAGGCCACATTGAAACTAAAGCTATCATTTTAATTTTCTCTCTAAGATACAGGAATATTGTCAGTGCTAGAGCTCATAATCATCCTATTTTGTACTCCAGATATTTACCTATTTATACACAGAAATCTGAGTGTGTAATTTGCTGATGTTGAGAATAATGACACAGAAAAAGTAGCAGCACCTTTAAAGTGTGCTTGAAGATGTAGAAATGCAAAATATTAACTGCTTCTTAATAGATGTTATAACAGAATACTTATGAAAAGGACGATTTAAAATGGTTATGGTGACAGAATAATGCAGTTCTAATGATGTACCCTAGCCTTTCTGTTGCCTTACATTGTAGTACACCATGAGAAGAAAGGGGTGCAAAAATGTGTGGGAATCGGTTACATAGCTGATATTTACAGTAGTGATACTAAACATTATAAACATCATACAATGCAAAAACGAGTTTAGTAAAATTAATTTTAAGAATAATTTACATGTATGTATGTTGAGAAACATTTTGTGTTAGGCCATATTTAGCCTTGGTCATTATTGAATAATGTTTTAGGGTCTTCAAGCTGTAGCTTCACACTGTAGTATGTTATTATTTAGAATTTGCATTTTATGTTGATCTCTTTATTGCTGCGAGCATGATCCTTTACTGAATCCTAGAAATGTTTATAAGTTCTCAATAGAAAGAAATGTTTATTTTATCCTTTAGAAATAAGTAATTATTTCCCATCCAACCACAAATGTACTTGAAAGGTCTTTTTTAAAGTAGTATACCATGTGCCCAGGGCCAGTAAATTAAATGCTACTAGTGGGCTGTAGTACTGGTTGTGCCACCCACAGATATAGCCTTTCAAACCTGTCTCAGGCCTGCCACTTCAGCCGGTGTGGTGCAGTTTACTGCTACCTTGACCTGGCATTTAAAACTGGTTGCCAGTCCTTAAACTCCCTTTTTGCTATACAATTTTTTTTTTTTTTTTTTTTTTTCTTTCACTACTCTGAGGTCTACTCCTCTTATATTGAGTGCCTTTTTACCATTAAAGTTAGTTTTATCATTAGTATTTTATAAATGTCACTTATAAACGTAGATATTTCTCTGCTGTTACAGTTCTGTGTGCATTCAGCCTGTCTTTAAAACCCAGACTTTTTTTTACAGCTACACTGTGCTTTCCCTCTCTCTGTCCACATTAGCACGCAAACTACTTAAATATGTTAGACAGTCTGTGTCCTTCTTACCTTGCTCTATAGGGTTATCTGGTCAAAAGATGTCTCTCCTGTCATCTGTTTAAACAACCTTTTAGTCTATTTCAGCATTCTAGGGCTTACCACCATTACGTTTCCTTTGAACTTGCCTCTGCCTATTGTGCCCTTCCCTCACAATTTTACAACCTAAAAAATAAACACAATGGTTGTATCCTGCAAAAACAAATTGTTATGCAGCGGTGGATAGAGAGAGATAGAGAAAATCAAGAGCTGTTGACAACTTAGAGACCCCACATAAACAGATTTTCTTTAATGCAGCAATGCTCTACATATAATTCAAATAAACATTGCAAAACATAGTGGCACATTTACACTTAACACATAATTCAAATAAAGCCATTGATCAATGACAGACTGTGCACATTTCAAAATCATTTCCCTGTGTTCTGGTGCCAGCTGGTCAAATGCTTTCCAAGCTACACTCTGGGAGGGTTGTAATTTATTTATTTTCTCCCTGGGATTCCCGTAAAACGAAACAATTCTCTTCTCTCTGTCCAGGCTCTCCTGCATGGTCTTAATATTCACTGTATGAATTTGCCACTATCATTTAATGTAAGGATACGGATAACTTAGTTACTCCTCATTCCCCTGTTTAATTGTCAGCTATATCTTTATTTACCTCAATCCCCAGTTTAACTCTCAGCTAAATTGTAAGCATTGAAAGGCCACAACAGCAGGTCATTTAATTAACTTACTGGTGATGGCATTTCACGCATCCCACTTCTGATGCCATTTGTTAGGGAAACTACTTTTCCAACCCTCCTCAGAGTGACGCAAAGAAAACACAAGGCAAGGCTTGACGTACCAAGGTTTATTGGAGGCCAAGGCAGATGCACATCCCAGTGTTACATCTTACAAGCTGGCATCTTTTGCCTTGAAGCATGTAAGTCAGGCAGTTATATAGCTAAGTGCTGTCACAGCAAAACCCCAAAAGGGGACATAGCCCAAAAATGGGCGCGCATAAACAAAAGAAATGCTGCATACACAAAACTTCAGGTCCACAGAGTAATAATATACATAATGCAGTGTGAGCGTAAACAAGTGAACAGACAACAGGTGGACCCTAAGGAAAATCGGGCTGGCTTGCTGACTGGCTGAACTTAAATTATGAGACTAAACTTAACGTGGCTTGGAGAAGTTTATTTGCACAGATACAATAGGTGTCAGAGAGGTCAGAAGGGAAGTCTTGGGGCAGTGCTAAAATAGCATTGTGGATGAGTAGAGCCAACCTGTGAATGAGAGGAGCAAGCATCTTGGTAAGAGAAAAGAATAAATAGCTTACTGGGATTCAGATAATGGAGGAGAGAATAGGAACTAAAGTATCATATCTATAAGTGCATACATGTGAATATATGTGTTTTGCAGGTTTAAAAATTATTGTGCACCATGAATGAGAGTATTTGATAATCCCAAGGAGGCAAACATAAACCATACAATATAAGGGCAATCTCCCACTTGTCATGACCAGACATTATAAATCATCATATTGCTAGCAAACAATGGTACAGAGTATAGTGTACCTTATTGGTATTTAATCTGGATAACCTGGCTATCCTCGTATCAACAAGTGCTCCAAATTTCAAATTTCGTCCATATTAATATATATACAAAAATAACACCAGGACTAGTAGGTGGAATAGTAATGGGAATCACTTTCCAGTAGTGGCTACGAGACATACGAAAGAGAAAGTCTTAAATAGCCACACAGGATCCCTTGGAGAGGAAATTCTAAATCAATAGAAAACCCCATTGAGTGACTATAACTCTATTTACTTTGGAGGTGACATCATAACTCGTATCAAACATAGGTGGTTCAGTCCCAGAGAAATATGGAAGAAAGACTAGCTAAACGTATTCAGAGAGCCGAATCAGTCTTTGAAACCACTGGCAACATTCGCAAACATGGGCAACCATCAACAAGCGTAGGAACGGTTCCGACAAACAATGTTAAACAGTTGTTTTTGCAATTGGAACGCCTTATGAAAAAAGAAATTTCAAAAAGTTGGGAAATAATGACATTGCAAAAATATATACAAGTAGGGAGAGTCCCAAGAGGTTTGAGGATTTTCATCTTACCAAATCACTCAAATATAAGTCCTGAAATGCTTAAAGAATGGGGTATGAGCACTATGGAATGTTCAAAACGTATGATGGAGATCCTAATTAAGTATGCCAAACTTGACATTGAAAAACTAAGACAGAATATTAAAGAACTTGAAGCACAAATCGACAAGTCAGATCAAGAAGAAGAAAAGGACAAATGCAAAAAAAATATGAATACTTTCATTGATAAATATGAAAATCAAATAGAAGAACGGAAAAAAATAAGTTCTTGAAAGACGCTCAAGATTATGAATCAGGACGGATTCTAACCTTTGCAAAAAGATTCAACATATTGAAACAATTGTTACAGGCGGGACATATAGATTTGGACCAAACTAAGAATATAGAGACAAGTGGATCGGAAACAGATCTAAGCGAAGGTGAAGGTACTGGCAAAAACATAAGAAAAACGACTTTTTTAGACAAAATGAAATTAGTATACCTGGATCAAACAACACCGAGGAACAGAGGAAGGGGAGGAAGAGGCAGAGGCCAGGGATAGCGAGAACCTACAGCAAGAGGAAGACGAGGAGGGGTAAAAGGAAAAGACTATATGTTAGGCAGTCGGAAAGAACAATGAATTTACAATCATCAGTTGGGCAATCTGAAAACCTGATCGTTAATCTCTCAAATTATGAACTAAATAAAGTAGAAACAGCAGTGTTATCGAAGGGTTTGAGCTTTTGCCCGGAAAAACATCAGGACTTTGTCCAAACAAGGATTGATCTATACAAGTTTGTAAGAAAATTGAAATTGGCGAAATACTTTTCCAAAACAGGTCCCATTGTGGCATCGGAAGGAAGCTCTGATATTAGGGATTTAGACATAAATATTGAACAAAGTACGGATTTAAAAACAATTTATGATTTGACCAATAATCTAAGAGATGAAGAGCTGACTGAAACACAAATATTGGCCACACTGGGCATTGAGATAGATTCTAGTGTGAGAACAAAATTCAAACCTAAATCTAAGTTCTGCCCCTCTGTCTCCCCAGGTAACAAAATTTATATATTCCATGACTTGGTAGTGAGCGATTTAGAGAAATTACAGCCCTCTCAAAAACAAGATAAAGAAAATTTGACAAAGGATCAACGTGAAGCGTTAAAATGTCTGATGGATAATCAGACAATAGTGATTAAACCTGCGGACAAGGGAGGTAATATTGTAATTTGGAACAAGGACGACTATGTAGAGGAAGCACTTAGACAATTGAACATGAATACGAATTACTGTAAACTGATGCAGAATCCCATTAATGGTCTAATATGGGATTTGAATGAAAGATTGGAAAAATTGTATTCTGATGGATTGATCAGCTGTGAAGAAAAACTATATATGATGAACGACAATCCAATTACGCCTACAATATATTTTTTGCCGAAAATCCACAAAACCTTAGATAAACCACCAGGCAGGCCCATAATATCAGGTTGTGGCTCACTATATGAAGGCATTTCGAACTATGTAGATCATTACTTAGCCCCAATGGTAAAAGATCTAAACTCACACATACAAGATGCTGGAGATTTCCTAAGAGCATTGGATGGTGTAGTATGGCAGTCTGATTATCTGCTAGTCACAATAGATGTTGTGTCATTGTATACCTCTATTTCACATCAGGTGGGGATAAATGCAGTGAAATTCTTTCTGTGGCAAAAATGTATTAATTTTTGGAAACATTCCGAGATGTTATTGGAGATGATAGAATTATGTCTCAATAACAATATTTTTTTGTTTAACCATCAGATTTACAAACAAATTTGTGGGACAGCGATGGGAATGTCCTTTTCCCCGAGCTATGCAAATCTCACGATGGGGTGGTGGGAGAGAAACATAGTTTGGGGTCAAGAGAATGATATATACATGGACAAAGTGATCATGTGGCTTCGTTACATAGATGATTTGTTCTTGATTTGGCATGGAACTGTGCATGAATTTGAGGAATTCTTCAGTGTTGTGAACAATAATGATGTAGGATTACAGTTTACATATAAAACAAGCAACAGCTCGATTGAATTCCTAGATGTACTAGTGTACATTGTAGCAGGAAAATTACGAACAACACTACACAGGAAACCTACAGCAACTAACAGTATCTTACATGGAACTAGCTTTCACCCTAGATCTTTGGTTAATAGTATCCCTTATGGTGAGTTCATTCGTATTAAAAGGAATTGTTCAGATGAACAGGATATGAACGAAAAATTTTGTGAGACCAAACAGAGGTTTATGAATAGGGGATACACACCGAAATCAATTAGGCAGAGGGAGATGAAGGCAAGGGCAAAAACCCGGGATCAGGTGCTGGCCAAGAAAAGGAATGTATCGGAACAGCCAGAATGGGAAAAGAATGAGATTAGATTAATCTTAGATTATAGCAAAGAGAATCAACAAATTGTGTGAATTTTGAAGAAATACTGGCACCTGATTCAGAGAGACAGCGATATTGGACAACGGGTGGGCACCTGCCCTTCAATCACATATCGGAAAGTACCATCTTTGAAAGATATGTTAGTAAAAAGTCACTTTGAAATGTCTAAAACTCCTAATTGGCTATCAGCACAGAATAACGGTTTATTTTGTTGAAGAAAATGCAAAGCCTGCAAAATTGGATGTGACAAAAAGTCTATAATAGACTTTAAAGGCACACAAATATTGATCAAAGAGAGAATTACATGTGAAACATCTTTTGTTGTATATGTCTTGGAATGTCGATGGGGCCTCAGACACGTGGGTAGTACTATATGTCCCCTAAAAAACGTATCTTAGAACACATAAGGGCAGTACAAAATGAGGACACCACATATGCAATAACCAAACACTTGAAAACCCACTCAGATTTGAATTGGCTGTCCATGAAATACTACGGTATCGCAACAATACAAAAACATGAACGCGGGGGCGATAGTATTCAAAGATTGAGACGGTTGGAATCTAGATACATTATTAGATTAAAAACGAAGATGCCATACAGGATTAATTATGACGAGGAGTTATATTGCCATCTCTGATTTCAAATGCAAAGTAAAAATATAGGTTTCACTGTCTTTGGGAAATCAACAATTAAAATAATCTTGAATTATTTCAATCCAGTAAAAATTGGGAGTCGTCTCCCTATAGCAAAAGGAGGATGTGTAGGCTTAAGTACCAATAAAGATGAAAAGTATGATCTTAGAATTGTAAATGAATATCAGCAAAGACAGTTGGATATTATGCTTTACAATGATGATGAGTAGAGCATTTGTTGTAGGAGTTATGATTTTGTGTTTCTTTTTCTGTTTGATTGCACTGATGTATATTGATGCATATGTATTTTGAGCACCTTTTGCTATAGTAGTAACACTTATGGGTAGTATTTAAGTTATGGTGTGGTGCACAGTATTATATAATTTGTGAAACACTACACATCCCAGAATGCCACATAAAGGCATGGCTTAGATTAAGGGTATAAGTAGTGCATGTAATGGATTAATGATTTACTGTGATCAAGATGGGGAAGGTCAAAACGCGTTGGTGTCAGTTTGTGGAGTTTTCGTGTACTAAATAAAAGAAGATTATTGGAATCCTGTGAATGCGGCATCTTTAACTTCAATGTTAAATTCGTATCAAGATTAATGGGAATTAGGTCCTTCCCCGATGCAGGCACCGATGCAGAGCGCGCCTCTCCCTAGGATCTGTTGGAGTTTAAAATGTAACATATATATATATATAGTGACATTCTGTATTGGCAACCACAACAGATTTTTCTCAGACATGACTAGACAATGAGAGGGCTCAGGTTCTCAAACCAAACTGGATTCACAAATCCTAAATAGACTAAAACACTACAGTGTCCATTCAAATGTAATTACTTTGACTATTTGGTTCTGTAGATGCTCTGCAACCCAAGGTTGGTGGACCATTTCCTGATAAATCTCCCGATATCGGTCTTCTTTAACTCTTTCCAGCCCACACAGCACATTTGTGTTTCTCAAGATTTACAGCAAACCATGCAAAAGCACATCCTTGAGTAAATGGGCACTGTCATGCTACGTTTCTTGCAATTCAGTTGATTTTTTTTTCCTGAAAGCGGTGAGAAAGCTTTTATTTCCAAGCCTAAATCAGCAATGCTGCATTTTTGACTTCCCTCTTCAAATGTTCTCCCTTTTGACGGAATTCCACGAACCTCATAATATGAATACTATGCTAAACATGGTGTCTGTCAAGTGCTGTGCAACGTTATTAGCAAATCAAATATTTTTTGACCTCCCACCCCCTTTTAACTTTCTCTCTTACCCTGTATTTGTTAGTTCAGCATGAACCCTAAGATTCCTGCAGTGGGTTTAACTTGTTAGCGAGCTGCCAGATGTAATGTAGGTTCATTAACAGCACTAAAATTATGAACACATGAATACTTTTTGTCCCTCCTCCTTCTTTCCCCACCTTGATGGATCTGCTTGAAACTTATCACACAAGTCTTATGCAAAATGTATGGCGCAATGTAGATTGGTCAAATTATGCCACAGGTATCAGCAGTTGAACATTTTTTCAAACTCCCTCTCCTTTAACCATACCCCCCCTTAATGAATCTACTCTCTTTAAAAATATCAAGTATGAATGAAACATGTTAAGCATCCAGCATATTATGTGCAAATTAATCCAATGACACTGTGTTAAATGCTAATAAAACAAACATCTTTTCAACTGTCAAGATAGCTCTAACTTTTTAACTCTTTCAAGCTCATTTAACTCCTTTTTTTATTGTTTATTTCTCAAACCAATAGCCGATTTACACTAAACCAAGCAAAGGCACTTCCATGGGTAAAGATCTAATTTCATGCCTACCGTACTACTTTCGTTCAGGTCTTTGTTTTTCTGTAATTGAGAGAAAATATTTCTTTGGCAGTTAAAATGGAATTGCTGCTTTTTCTTAACCTCTCGCTTTAATTTTCACCGCCTTAACGCCTGCATGAGTCTTAGAAAGCCGAATCAAACTAGGATATACTTGTTTTTTGAAAAAATGAAAGCAGAATTCTCTGCAGTGACTTTTAAATGGATACTCTAACCTAAACTGAACTACACACTCGCTATCACCAGTGTGAGATTTTGAGATCCATGAGAGAGAAAATAATCATTGTCAAATTACACAAGATATTGTGAATCTATCACTTTGACTGATTTAACTCCTTGTGCCCCGGATACAGTTATATACCTGTGTTTGTTACTGCAGCACATGAAAACACAGCATTGTCTAAGCCATACTAACATCTTCTGAATGTCACATTATTTTAATGCAATTGAGGGAGGAGGAGGAGAGGCCAGCACAGCCCACTAGATTCATTAGTCAAAATCCACAAACACCGTATTACATGCTTTAAGCAGTCATCATCCAAAGTGATAACAAGTTTTCCCTATGAGGAACTGATTAGAGCAAGTTGTAATGGGTCCAGGATAACTGATTTCAATCATGAGGAAAGGATAATTTCTGAATGATATTCTCATGAAGCAGCATTTTCTGCTACGTCTCGAGTATTATGGCAAGGAAGGGGTCCTTTATTAGACCCCTAGTCAAAAAACAAGATGGATGGTCTTCCCAGGTTAACCTGATGGATACTTCTAACCGCAGATTCTTCACTTTGTGAATTTCCCAAAGTGCTAGACTGGATCTGGAAAGCTAAAAAAACAGTGCTTCTGCTTGGGTAGGCTGTGTCACATGACTCTGCTCTGAATGTGACAAATGGAGCTTCATATAAGCACCACCCATGTGTGCTGACATCCATTCCATTCTTTCTGTGAAATGCAAGCACAGGTCCACTCGGTGAAGAGATTTTTTTTCTTTGAACGTTTTCAGTGTGCAAAGGAATGTTGCCTCCTAAATTTGTAGATACACTTATCACATGATGTCTGTGACTTACCCATGCCTCTGGTGCTTCAGTTTGACGGACTACTCCAAGGCCTGTGATGACTGCTCCCAGATGAATCCAAAAACATCCATGTGGCCCAGCAGTGCAAGTCTCCATGCAGGTCCTGCTCCAGATCAAATTCAAAGGTGTGGACCCCTCCCATTCCTGAAGTTGTTTCAGCAGCAGATTTTCACCACAGACAGGGTCTGCGACTAAGTCTAAGAAGAAACATCAGAAGTACAAATGACTCATTTCCCTTCCTGCCACTTTCAAGAGGTGTTAGAGCATCATGCCTCACATCTCACCCACATTCCACTGAAGCACCAGTTCCAACCTCAATCCTGATGGATCCCATATTTCTAGGTTAGTATGTGATATTTCAGCAGGCCATTGTGCTCATTTTTGGCACGCTTCCAGCTCCCTCGGCAACACCTTCTGGCACCAAGGATCCGCGTGAGCCTCTCGTCTTTTTATTGCCTGTGAATCCACCTGCTGTGCACTTGACCATACTCTAGATTTCACACCAGCATTTATGACAACTTCGAGCCCAGCGCTGCTATCTATATTGGTTCATCAAACATCAACTCTGTCAAAAAAGAGGGCACAGCCCATCTTGATATCGAACTCCAAGCTGACTTCATCTTGACCTCGGTAGCACACAGATCTTAATGAGGTGCAAACACTATTCAACAGCGGTGACACCGTGGAATGATACAACCAGCTTCTTGGCTTGGTCTCGGACCATAGCCAGACATTAAAAAGATGATGGTGAAGGAGATTGGGAAAAAGTTTGCCCCATGTTATGATGATGCCAATTAGTATATTGACCTACAGGATGCCATTGGGTTGTGCCCCTCACATGATACTGGGTTGTTTTTCCCCTCTGGGCCAACAATGGAGGAAAGTACAACTTTCACAAATGTGATTAAAAGGGTGCAAATGACTTGGACCTCTAACTCCCCACTATAGAGGTAAAAAATAATGTGCCAATGAAGGTCCTTTAGTCGGACCAGGTATTGACTGAATCTCTCCCAGCCCTTCTGTGAAATCCTCACTGATACACTGTTGGCCATTTGGACTAAACTGTGCTCTGGACCCCTGGTCAACCAACAAGGTGCCTATCACCACTGACCAGCTGTTGATGACCAAGATGTCTTAGCATAGCTTCAGAGCTTGGTGGTGCAGGCACCCACTAGCAGAGGGAACACTAACACTTTCTCGATTACTCCTCTAAACACAAAGTCCAAAGAATAGAAACCTTTGGCAAACAACATTTTTCTTTGGCCAGCCATGCCTTTAGGTCGGTCAACACCATTTGCCTCTTTGGAAGCCACACCCATGTGGTGTGGGACATGGTCTGTAGTGTCTTACCGACAGTCCCAGTAGACTTACAAATGTCCTTGGCCTACACTATTCTAGATGGCAAGATGTGGTGAAGTTAGTCCTCCACTCAGGTATAGACACAGTGGAATGTCTAGCAAGGACTATGGAAACAAGTGTTGTGCTTTTGCACCACACATGGGTGAGATTCACAGGTTTGTCCTAATGTTCTTGATGGACGTGCAATTTGACACCTCCCACCTGTTTGGTGAAAATGACAACTTGGGCTTGGAGCATTTTAAGGAATGCAAAGGCCACCAGTTCCCCAAACAGTTTTGCCCTTTCAGAGGATATGCCTGGGGCTTGGCATATCAACAGTGTTGTGTTCCTCCACCTGTACAACAGGCCTTTCAGCCCTTTCAAGGATGAGTCCATGTGCCAAAAACCAGCCCTTGGCACCAACCTCAAAACCTCTTTAATGCCCCCTTTGTGGCACAGAGCCACTGGGTTGGAGGTAGGGTCAACTGCTTCCTTCAGGGGTGGCAAATTATGATGTTCAACAGGTGTTAACATTACTTGCCACCGCTTTTGGAGAGCACTTCTGTCTTATGCCAGGAGGCGCAGGCTCTTTTAGCCAAAGGAGCTGTTTAGAGGGTACAACAATTAAAAGTGGGCACAAGATGTTATTCCTGCTACTTCCTTTTGCCAATGAAGGGCAGAAGCTTTCTTCTAATTCTAGACTTTAACTCTCACTGCCTTCCTGAGCAAGGGCATATTCAAGGTGTTCACTCTAATCCAGTTTCTATCTGCCCCAGATCCCAGAGACTGGATGAAGACATTGGATATCCAGGATGCATATTTTCACATCCCAATCCTGCAGGGCCACAGCTGCTACCTGCAGTTCAAGGTGGGACACATGCGCTTCCACCTTGCCGTGTTCCCATTTTGGGCTCACCAGTGCCCCTCAGGAGATCACAAAGTGGATGATGGTGGTCGCTGCCCATCTTTGGAAGTCGGGGATCCCAGTCTTTCCCTACTTTGATGAATGGCTGTTCAAGGTGGGCTCACAACACTTTGTTGTGGACTACCTCTGGATGACGCCGAACCTCTTGATGTCAATCGGGTTTTAACTCAACCTGCTGAAGTCACACTCAGCCACTTAAGAGATGCAATTCATGGATACAAACCTTTCCTTTAGACTGATGAGTCCAGGACATTCAAGCTATGTTCCAGATGTTTTAGTCTTTAACTTGGACCTCAGTGAGGATGGTTCAGAGGCTTCTTGGCCCGCTGGCCTCCTGCATCATGCTCAGCGAGCATGCCACATGGCACAATTAAACTCTGCTGTGGAATCTGACAGGTTATTTGACCACCACCAGGGTAACCTATCTAACTCCATCCAGGTGGCAGAGGGGACAGCAAAAGATCTACATTGACACCTACTCAACTGCAATTGGAATAGCAGCAGGCTCTCCCTATCTCACCCAGAATTGACAGTGGTACCACACATATCACTACTGGAGAGGGAAGGCCATCTGGGAGAGGTGGACATCGGAGGACTCACCGAGACCCAGCTCCACATAAATTTGCTGGAGTTAGAGGCAATTTGCTTGGCTTTGAAGGTCTTCCCTCCAACCATCAAGTGGTGACTGGAGCAGGTTCTCACAGACAACCCATAGCCATTTGGTACTGGAACAAGCAGGATGGGAGCTGGGACCCAATGCCAGGTGATTGTACAACACTGAAACTGACTGAATTACCATGGCATTTTTCTAATGGTATAACACCAGGTAGAACCTTCAAGCTGCAGGGCAGACAAACTCAACCAACAACACCTTGTGGATCCTGAAAGGGAATTATACCTAGAGGTGGCGTAGGACATCTTTAAGCAATGGAGAGAGCTATGGCTCAATCTTTTCACCACCACAGAGAATGCACAATATCCGTACATAGGAATTCCCATGAAAGCTCTCCCTCAGGCTCATTCCACATGGAGTGGAGCATAGGACTCGTATATGCTTTCACGCTGCTAGCTTTCCTGCCCTGAGTTTTGAAAACGTTCACAGTAACTGGGCCCAAGTCATCTTAGTGGCTCCAGATTGGGCAGGAGGGTGGCACCCAGAGTGTCTCTGCTTCAGCATCTGTCCTCAAATCAAGCTGTCTATTTTCAGGTGGATATTGTGTGTTAACAGCAGAGCATGGTCTTGCACCTGGGCTTGCGCAACCTACACTGCCATGCATGGAGATTGAGCGGCAGCAGGTAATCTTGATGTCATTCCAGCAGCCAGGAGTCTTTCCATGAAATCTTTGTATGCCAAGTGCTGGAATAGGTTTGTGGCTTTGTGCGGTATCCGCCATATAGACCCATTGCAGGTCAAACTGTTGGATGTATTATCGTTTGTTCTATTTTTGGCACAGCAAGGACTTGATGTGGTCACTATTACAGGCTATTTAACGACCCTTTCAGCTTTATTACGTTTGCCAAAACGGCTATACTTGTTCAAAGCTCTGTGTCGCAGCAAGGAAAATGCCCCTGAATTCCTAGGACATCTGTGGAAGTGATGTTCTTCCACTTCTTTTTCCTGAAGTTACTCCTTATAGCTAGAAGAGGCGACAGGCACCAAGAACTGACCCAAAGGGCAAGAGGGGTTGGGGTGCAATGGTTTTGGTGTAGCTAGAACTCCTGTGGGTAGAATAATGGTGTTTGTTGATCCTTTGGAGCAGGAGTCTTCAATTTCTAGTGGTAAGGCACACTCCTTCTGCCAGGACAGGTACTCTGTGACAGAAGAACACAATCTCTTTAGGCAACTATACATGAATGCATTACAATTAGCTTGAGCATGGTTTTCTAGCAATATGTGGCTTACCTCCTCAATCCTTAAGCCCAATTACAGAGACCAACATTGAGTTTACCATTCTACTCTCCATAAGGTAAAATTAGGTGAGTAATTGCTCTTTTAAAAAAAAATATATATATATATGTTTTTTTGGGTGCAAATCCTTGTGAAAATATCAAACAAGATTTCAGAAAGAAATCTGTGTCTGCTTGGGGGTCTTTTTTTCTGTTTCTTCTGCTAAAACGTAATTTAAATTCAAACTATGAGTGTCCTTCAATAATGGAGAAACCAAAAACTAGAGGTGCCTGTCTAGTGCACTAACCTGAAGTCGAAGCAGCTAGAACACTTCGTGGAACAATGGTAAGGGAGGTGCTGCAACGTGGCTAAGTGACCAAGTTCCAGAGTTCAAGTATGAAAAAATGCAGTTTTGAATTGGATGGAATTGCAAGAAAGCTAGTAAGCCAGGAGCTTCCAGGGACCAGTGTCTGGGTTGCTCTTTTGCAGGTGGCAGGGCTCTGAATCCAAAGGCAGTTCTGTGGAGACATAGCTTTCTCTTTAGACATATTGACGAAGCCAGGCAGGTGGACAAACTTTGAATGTGGTATTTATATCCTTTCATGCATGTGGTGAGTGCTGCCTGGCAATCGGAAGACAGTCTCCGCAGGAAACGGGCAGGTAACACAGGTTCTTAATTAGGTGGCAGTTACTAGACATTCCAGCAGGAAACGGAGGGCTTTGATTGCTCAGTAGTGCATGTTGTTCTAACAAAAATACCATGGACTTGTACTTCATTAGACTATTTTACAATGCACACAAACTGAAGTGCCTAGCATGCCTTTTGAATTAACACTCAAAGTGCATAGCAGAGCAATGACGGACCAGGGTATGATAGTTTTCCCCTTCCTCAAAAGTCTGACTGATTGGGTGAGGTTTATCTGCATGTCCATCATGAAAGTTGTGTACCAGATTGGGTATGGATGAGGGTGGCTGGTTCCCAGTTCCTGTTTTCTGAGCAGGAACCCTTCCAGTTGATCAGATAATACATTTTCTGCTTATCCTGCTCCATTTTGTGCACTTCCTATTTTATGTGTTTAGCCACCATCATTGGGGGGGAAGTAATTCGGGATAAATAACTGATCAGTAGGGTTTGAGAAAGGACACATGAAAAACAGGATGTATTTGGTAATCGTCGGGCAAGGTGAATTTCATGGTTACAAGATGATTTGTGAAACTGGCTGAGGATCTACATAGCGGGGTAGGAGTTTTCTTGTTCTTTGTAAGTGAAATCTTTTGGTAAATCACCTACTTTGTAGGCCACTTCTTGTTTCTATCGCTCATCAGCTTGATATGTAATTGTGATCTTTCATTTGAATAATTAATCTTTAGCCCTCCCAAATATTTATCAGGTTGGCATGACGTGTTTTGTACTGCGGATACCTGTCTTGCACATTTATTTTTTTTGCACCAAGGGAAAAGCTCTGAGGTGGTACACAATATTACAAAAGAATGGAGAAACCCCTGTAGCGGAGAGTGAGGTGGTGCATGCAGATTTGACCAAACTGACAACATGGACTCAATTACTGGTGTAATGTGATAGCAAACATCATGGCGAGTGGTCCAAGGACTGATTAACCCTTTCCGTTTGCCTGCCCTTTGTGGGTGATATATGGAAGACAACGTGAGGTCTATGTCAAGAGATGAACACAACCCTTGCCAAAACTTGGAGACAACTTGGGAACCTCCGTCTGAAATGATCATTGATGGAATTATGTGTAACCAAAGTATCTGTTGAATAAAATCGTTGGCCAACTCTATCAGTGGGGATTTTTTCTCAAAGGGAAACAATTTGCCATTTTTTTAAACAGATCCACCGCCACACACATGGTAGTAATCCTTGGTGGATGTGAGATCTGTCATAAAATCCATGCTGTGTGCCAGAGGGCAGTGGAATAGGCATTCCCTGAAGGAGATCTGTAGGGCATGAGAAGCTTGATTTGTTATGAGCACAAGTTGGGGAACTCTGAGCAAATTATGTGACAAACTTAGGCACTGTTTCCCACCAGATTCATCCCAGGCAGTTTTTGTTGGTCTTTTGTTTCCCTGGATGACTGGCTAAGGGAGTGGAATGAAACCACTTTAGCACTATCTTCCTTCAAGTTTGGTGTGGGGCTATACATAGTAAGTTCTCACGGTAGAAATAGCCACTGTTACACTGTGGTTGGGTTTTACTATCCACTCTTGTTGGTCCAGCATTTCTGTAGGCTTTACTAACTTTTGCCAAAATTCTTAAACTGCAGCTTCCAATGACTTTTTCACTACAGGGTGTTGTCTGTTCTTTAACCCCTTTGGTGTGGGTGTCGGACAGGTGCGGGTCACGACCAGTGGCCGACACCAGGGTGGGGGGTTGAAAATCCTCGGGTGCATCGCACCCGAGGATTTTCTTTTTTTTAAATCCCTGGGAGACACAGAAGCTCTTCCGTGTCTCCACCCGCCCCCCCACACACCCCTTTGTGACATCATTGCGTCACATTGTTGTTTTCCCCACTGGAGCAGGAAGCGGCCTTATGGCCGCTTCCTGCTCCGATGGGGAAAACAGCCCCAAACGGCCATCCCGATGTTCGGGAAGGCCTTGTATGAAAGGGGTGACTCTCCCCTTTCATACGAGGCCTTCCTGAACGTGTTTCCTGGCCCTCGGTCAGGGAACACCACTAGACACCAGGGATTTCACTTGCAGGGGGTCGGCCCCCTCGGAAAACGGGCTGCCCCCCGGCCATATTTTTTTATTTGAAGGTTTGTGCGCCTGATCTTGCCACCCCCAGGGGCTAATTTACAAATTAAACAATAAAAAAATAAAGAAATTCACAAGGGGTCGCCCGTGGGCAGGGCGACCCCCTGTGGGGGCAATACTTTTTATTTTATTTTTATTTTTATATATATATATATATTTAGATATAGATCTATCTATAGATATATCCATGTAGATAGATAAGTACATATATATATATATATATATATATATATATCACTTTTGTCAATGCATGTGTGGTTTCCCTGGGGGCTGCGATCGGCCCCCAGGAAAACCAGACCCACATATAAAAGTGATCTATATATATGATATATATATATATATATATATATTTGCCACCGGTTGTCTTGCTGTTGCAGCTTGCATCTTCAAAGCAATGCACATACTTTAACTGACACATTTCAACTGTATCTTTTAGGCAGCAATAAAAAAGTCAAGTAAGTCTTGTGATTATGTTTCTGCTACAAAAGGATCAGACTTTTGTCTTGTGGCAGTTTTAGTGCCATAAAGAAGTGCAGAAGGTTTATATGCCTGCTGCAAAGAGCAAATCTGTATTGTATGTAAATAGCTGAGTGCATTAGTAAATTCAGCCATTACCTGCGCTATAATACAAATGAAATGTATGTGCGGGGTTGGGATGGCTGTGGAGAGATGAAGAGCACTTTTGCTGGGTGGTAATGCGGGAATCCGAGGACGAGGACATGGGAGTGGGAGCACCAGTAATGATTGTTGGACTGGGTGCAGGAGGCGCTAAAGACTGTGATGAATGGTATGTGACAAGGTGTTTTTTGAATGTCTTAAAAGAACGTGCTGATTGATGGAAGAAGCGCAGGTAAGGTGGCCTCTAATGTTGCACGTATAACACACACACACACACACACACACACCAGCAATTTTGTGACTGTCTACGTAGGCTAGTGTTTTAGAGCAACAGTTTAGCCAACAGCAGAGATGGCATCTTGATGGATGGCTGCTGCTGACGCCGTCTCTCAGGTAATAGAGGACAGCTCTGACATAGGATCAGTGACTGAGACAGCAGAATCTGAGATAGCATCTGAGGGACAGGACAATGGCGCAGACTCTAGGGGTGATTTTTCAGTCGGAGGAGTCCCATTGGATAACTCCTCTTCCAGTAAATTGTGAGGGAAGTGATGAGGGCAGTCCTGTTGTCCTTTCGCAAGCACAGTCTCTGCAACAGAGCAATAGTGGGTTAGCCCAACCCAGACAGCAGGTGAATGCGGCGGCAAGCACAGAGAGGGTGCTCTCTTGGGTGCTCCCCAATTTAGTTCAGCCCCAAATTCCACTGCCCAAATTGTATTGTCGAGACGTCAAAATTATCTATCACAAATCAAACTGGTTTTGTAAGGCAGGCACCTGTGTTTTTGGTCCTGGGTTCGGGAGCCATATAGGGAAACATACTAAACCCAAACATTTCTGGAAACTAGACATTGGGGGAAGTCCACAGAGGTGTGACTTGTGTTGATTCCCCAAAGCTTTCCTACCCAGAATACCCTGCAAAGCTGAAATGTTGAATAAAAACTCTATTTTTCTTGCATTTCTGTCACAAACACTACAGGAATATACTGCGATCCACAAAATTCCTACCACCCAGTATTTTCTCACCTGTCCTGATAAAAACACTACCCCACTTGAGTGGCTATACCTAGTGCCTGCGTCAGGAATGGGTCACCCCAGGGTCAACAGTTGCCTCATGTAAGGACCAACATTGACTGTTTTGTGATCTATTCCTGTCGCGGGCACTAGGCCTATCCACACAAGTGAGGTACCATTTTTATCGGGAGACTTGGAGGAATGCTGGGTGAAAGGAAATTTGTGGCTCCACTCAGATTCCAGAACTTTCTATCACCGAAATGTGAGGAAAAAGTGTTTTTTTTCTTCCAAATATTGAGGTTAGCAAAGGATTCTGGGTAACAACCTGATCAGAGCCCCACAAGTCATCCCATCCTGGATTCCCCTAGGTGTCTAGTTTTCAAAACTGTGCAGGTTTGCTAGGTTTCCCTAGGTGCCGGCTGAGCTAGAGGCCAAAATCCACAGCTAGGCACATTGCAAAAACAGCTCTGTTTTCTTTGTGAAAATGTGATGTCCACGTTGTGTTTTGGGGCATTTCCTGTTGCGGGCGCTAGGCCTACCCCCACAACTGAGGTACCATTTTTATTGGGAGACTTAGGGGAATGCTGGGTGGAAGGAAATGTGTGGCTCCTCTCAGATTCCAGAACTTTCTGTCACCGAAATATGAGGAAAAAGTGTTTTTTGGTCACATTTTAAGGTTTGCAGAGGATTCTGGGTAACAGAACCTGGTGAGAGACCCAGAAGTCAGCCCATCCTGGATTCCCCTAGGTGTCTAGTTTTCAAAGATGTGCAGGTTTGGTAGGTTTCCCTGGGTGCCGGCTGAGCTAGAGGCCAAAATCTACAGCTAGGCACTTTGCAAAAAACATGTCAGATTTCAATGTAAAAATGTGATGTGTTCATGCTGCCTTTCCTGTTGCGAGCATTAGGCCTACCTACGCAAGTGAGGTACCATTTTTATCAGGAGACTTGGGGGAACACAGAATAGCACAACAAGTGTTATTGTCTTTCACTAATTATTTTCCTTCCAAATGTAAGACAGTGTGTGAAAAAAGACATCTATTTGAGAAATGGCCTGTAATTCACATGCTAGTATGGGCACCCCGGAATTCAGAGATGTGCAAATAACCACTGCCTGTCAATACCGTATCTTGTGCCCATTTTGGAAATCAAAGGTTTTCTTGATACCTATTTTTCACTCTTTATATTTCAGCAAATTAATTGCTGTATACCCGGTATAGAATGAAAACCCATTGCAAGGGGCAGCTCATTTATTGGCTCTGGGTACCTAGGGATCTTAATGAACCTACAAGCCCTGTATATGCCTGAAACCAGAAGAGTCCAGCACACGTAACGGTATATCGCTTTAAAAAATCTGACATTACAGGAAAAAGTTACAGAGTAAAACGTGGAGAAAAATTGCTGTTTTTTTCAGCTCAATTTCAATATTTTTTTATTTCAGCTGTTATTTCCTGTAGGAAAACCTTGTAGGATCTACACAAATGACCCCTTGCTGAATTCAGAATTTTGTCTACTTTTCAGAAATGCTTAGCTTGATCAGGATGGTTTAACACTCATTCCTGTCACTAACTGGAAGGAGGCTGAAAGCACCAAAAATAGTAAAAATGAAGTATGTCCCAGTAAAATGCCAAAATTGTGTTGAAAAATGTGGTTTTCTGATTCAAGTCTGCCTGTTCCTAAAAGCTGGGAAGATGGTGATTTTAGCACTGCAACCCCTTTGTTGGTGCCATTTCCAGGGGAAAAACGACAAGCCTTCTTTGGCAGCCCTTTTTTCCCTTTTTAAAAAAAAGAAATTTCTTAGTCTCCTCCAGGGGAACCCACAAACTCTGGGTACCTTTAGAATCTCTAGGACTTTGAAAAAAAAAGGACGAAATTTTGCGTGGATAGCTTATGTGGACAAAAAGTTATGAAGGCCTAAGCGCAAACTACCCCATATAGCCAGAAAAGGGCTCAACACTTGGGGGGAGGCGGGGAAAGGCCCAGCAGCTAAGAGGTTAATCTCTTGATCTGTGTCAGCCATTGTTTTTTCTCATGAGAAACTGTTTCTGATTTAGTTAGCTTGGAGTTGGGGTGATACGTTATTATGAAATTGAATAAGCTAAAGGGTAAAAGCCTTCTTATTTGAAGTGCAAAAGCCTTGACCCCATTTTGTTTGGGGTCAAGGCTTTTGCAGAGCTGAAGATCTGTAGATTCTTATGATCTGACAATATGTTGATAGTGTGTCATGCCTCTAGGGGGTAGTGCCTCCACTCTTGAAAAGCCATTTTGATTGCCAACAGTTCTCTTTCAGCAATTCTATAGTTCTGCGGGTAGTAGCACTAGTAGTAGGACGATGATGACCAATATGAGAGTAAGAGCCAGTAGATGGGCAACGACAACGGCTAGAACGACCAGAGCAATGAGGACCAGGACAGGAATAACAAGGTCCAGGAGATGTAACCCACGAGGACCAGAGCAGTGGGGACCAGGAACAAATGAAGGAGGATGAACAGTAAAAGGAAAACATGACTAGGGAGTCCCCGGAACCAGGGTGAGAAGGATAACAAGGACCGGTAGGATGTGGAATGGGGAGATCAGGCACTCTGGACAATGACCCAAAGAAAATGGAAGGATTAGGGGTAGAAGGAGCAGAAGGCCCTAGACAATAATGACAAGGGTGGCTAGGAGGGCCTGGCCACACCATCCAGGACCAGTGGTGCGAGGATGACCAGGGCCAAGAGTGGCAGATCCAGGAGGACAGACCAAAGAGGACTAGTACCTGGAGCCAATAAAAAGAAGGACCAGAGACAGGCGGTGCAGAGCCACAGACATCAGATCAAGGATGACCAAGGGCCCAGAAATAAATGGACCAGGGAAAGTACCAGAGCTAGCAGGGAGAGGAACCCCTAGATTAGCAGGACCAGAAGGAATGTAAAGTACTAGAAAGTCCAGGCCCAGGGGGACCAGGATCAGAAGATCTGGAAGTCACACTCGGGGGACTTTAGACCAGGATGACAAGGACTACAGTAACAAGAATGACGTGAAACATGGGAACTAGGAGGACCAGTGCAACAAGGAAGTAAAAGATCAGAAACAGACGTACAGTTACTAGGAGGACCATGATAGAGTGGACCATGGTCTTGAACAAGGAAGAACAGTGCAAACCATCAGACCAGGACCACGAAGTACAGAGTCAGGAATATCTAAGGCTAGCATGAACTAGAAATTGAGCACCATCCAAGCTTGAAAGTGCTTGGATAATCTGTGCAGGGCCAGGGCATGTTATTGCAGAACCTTGAGGGTAAAGAGTAGCAGGACTAGGTCAACGGGATCAGGACCACAGTGATGAGAACAATGAAGATCAGGAAAATGAGGGCAATGTCAAAACGGACCAGGAGACCAGGATAAGTAGAACATTGAAAAGGAAAATCAATGGGACCAGTACCAAGGGCTCGCAGAAGACCAGAGCAAGAAAGACTAGATGAACTAATAGGATCCTGACCAGGAGGCCTGGAAAAAGAGTAAAAATGTCCATTAATATTGGGACCTAAGGGAACTGGGCTTAGATTACCAAGTGGGGATAGGTAGCGCCTCACAGAAGGCTCCCGGGTTCCAAGGCCAGAGGCTAATTCTGGACTTGTATCTTTGGAGTTCAGATTTCCTGACATAGGTTTTGCAACTCTGCTTAGACTCTAACTGGCATGAGGGCCGTATCTTGTGTCCATGGGATCATCAGACTTAATCTTCACTTTGCAGACTATTTTTTTGTGGCCTGGTTTTGTCACACCAAAGGGTCACTTGCATGAATTCCCAGGAATTCTGTGGAAGTGAAGATTTTCCACGACTCCCTCTGAGGTTAATCCTTAGTATCAGAAGAGAGGACCAGCACCAATTACTGATTATGGGGGGAAGATGCGGTTGGGAAAAAGAGAGCGAGAGTTCTGGTGTACCTCAAGCTCCGTTGGAAAGAATGGCTAGTGTGTCTTGATCCTTTTGAGCAGGACCCTTCAGGTATTAGTGGTAAGGTGTAAGCCTTCCGTCAAGATGGGTACTCCGTGGTAAAACAACCATACATGAATTTTTTACAATCAACTTGAGCATGTTTTTTTTTTTTACACCCCCTTCAGTTATTTTTGGCTTACCTTTACAATGGCTAAAACCAGTTGCAGCGACCACTATTGAATTTACCCTTCTAGTCTCCATAAGGTAAAATTAGACTTGGGTAAATAATTGCTCTTTTAAAAAAATAAAAAAATAAATAAAACCTTCCTTTCAAGAGTTTATTTGGGTGCAAGTCCTTGAGAAAATATCAAACAAGAATTACAGAAAAAAAGAGTAGGGGGTCTTTTTTCATTTTCTTCTTCTAAAACATCCTCATTTAAATGAAATATCTAAGGGTTTTCTTGAAGAAAAGAGATACCAAAAATAAGAGTTGCCTGGCTGGTGCACTAACCTGAGGTCTGTGTAATGGCCCAAAGTAGCTGGAGCATTGAGCCACAGTGAGAGAATGATAGTTGTTTTCAAAGCAAGAGAGGTATGGTGATGCAGGTTGTTTGACCAGGTCCCAGGCTTCAAGATTCTAGAAAGGCATCTCAAATGGGCAGGATTCAAAGAGAGGTTTCAACCCCCCTAGCTTTCAGGCAACAGTGCCTACGATGCTCTTTTTGCTAGTGGGGTGGGGCTGGGAAACCACATGCAGGGCTGGCACGAAACAGGTCTCTCTTCAGATGGTTTGATGAAGAGAGGCACAAGCCCACACTTTGGACATGGTATTTATAAGCCATCATGCACAAGGAGAGAGATGCCTGCCAATCAGATGGCAGTCTGACATGAAGCAGGGGTTGGAAACAGAGGACCCTAATTAGTCTGCATTTGCTGTACAAACAAATGCAAAATATCACTCTTGCAGGAAACAAGGGCTGCAGGAAACATAGGTCTTTAATTGCTCAGCAGTGTATAATAAATAAGCAGCCATGGGGCGAACAAAAAGAAAACACTAAGCACTCCAGCAAGAAATTAGGACATCAGGACACTTAGGTCTGTAATTGCTCAGCAGTGTATAATTAGTCAGCAGTCGTTGCACAAACAAAAATGCCAGATAGTCTTGGAGCAAACAAAGACAGCAGGGAATGGATGCTTTAAATGGCCCAGCAGTTCATGTTTTAAGATAAGCACTAGATGTTTGCACTTCTTGAAACAGTACACACAAATTAAAGTGCATAGCATGCCTTCTAAATTAAACAATGAGTAAAGCAAGCAAAGTAAGGAACATAGCAGAGTACATGGCACCTGACTAATTGAAAAATAGTGATGACAACAGGAAACATGCAGCACAGGCGTAGGAGCATATGACACACTGGTTTCTGCTGTGTTTCCTTAATAGTTTGCAACATATGTTTCCACCTAAGGTGTTTGTGAGTTTACAGATGAACTTCAGTCTGGTTCTCACTTTTCTCATGTGTACCCATTTTGAACCAATGCACAGTTTCCATTGCACCTCCTCACCTTATAAATAGTTTTTCCAGTTGAGATAGCATCTGCATACCAAGTGAGTAAGCTCCTGGCCCTCTTGGTCCAGCCTCTTATGTAGCTTTTTTAGGGGGCAAACTTGTGTTAAGCACCTGAGCAGCATTCCTACCAAAAGTAGTAACGCCTTTTCATGTAATACAAGTCATCACTCTTCAGATCTTCTTTGCTCTGCCACATCCCTTGAAGGAGGGAGAAAGGTTCCATCGTTTGGACCCTAAAAAAGCATTGAGCTTTTACATCTGTTTTGTTAATGAACATTGAATGGACGATCAACTCTTTGTCTGGTTGCAAAGAAAGACAAGGTGGCACAGAAGCAGTTCAATTCATGATGGATGACCTCTGTATTCAAATCTGCTATGCATTAGCTGAAAAGCAGCCTCCAGAAAGTCTGAGGGCTCATTCCTCTAGTGTCAAGGCTGCTACCACTGCGTTGTACCTAGAATTGCCTGTCCTAGATATTTTTAGGCAGCTAGTGAGGCATCAGTGCACACGTTCACAAAGCACTACTGCCTTGCATATTGTTGCCTTGACAGTCAGGTCTTCCAGTATGGGCTTCCTGCCCATTTCGTCCTCAAAGACTTTTTAGTCTGAGTCATTCTACAGACCCGCCACCTAAGCAGGTATCGCTTTGGCATCTATTCACAGGGTGAGTAATCTGCGGATAGAAGTATGCATGAGAAGAACAAGTTACTTACCTTGCAATCTTTGTAGTAGATACTCTATCCAACAACATGTTCCTCACCACCCTCCCACTTCCCTTTTCTGAAATGGCCTCTTTCCATCTATAGAAATCCCAGTTTAGTAATCTGCACATTGGTTATTTCAATTTCCTGTTGGGCTCACATCCAAGGCATGAGCAGGCCTCTGAAAAGAAACTATTGTCAATGTGCATGAGTGGCACTTATAGGCAACTCTGCTTGTCACTTCTGGAGCAGAACAGAGTTGACGAGGAGTCACAAATAGTCACCTACCACCACAGAGAAGCACTGCTTTTTGATCTCTTCGGAATGAATCTGGGATGTGGCAGAATTTGAGAGGTGAGAAATCTGCAGTTAGCTAAAGAATACAGCAGAAAGATTGTTACTAAACATAAATAACTTGTCACTTTGAAACAAACAAGCAATGAACAACACATTGTTATATTGAGTGGGACAATACAACAAAATAATAATACGTGACCAAGACGATGTATAATTATAGGCCCTTAGGTTGTAATGTGAATTTCAGGTTAAAATGGGTACCTCTGCCAAACATACAGACCCACTAAAACCTGACAGTTGTTTTTAATGTAGTGGATCATGAAATTCTGATTTTCACCATCTCTTCGGGCTTTGGTGAATCGGTATTACAATGGTCCAAATGTAACCTAGACAAGTGCAACTAGATTGCCAAGCTCTCCTCCTCAAGCCTCAGTACTTGCATCACTATTGTCATTCATACTTTGAATAACTTAGGGAGTTCCTAAGCTCTCTTAGCCGATTGTACCACTATGATGCAGTTGATACGTATATCTAAGTAAAGTTAAATATTTGGATTTTTTTTATTTTTTTTTATTGGTTTTTAGAAACATAAGAGGGAGATACAGTCGACAGCGGAGCACGGTAGAAATACATCCTTCCACACAAGATTTAGGAGGTGTGTGTCATTTGGTGTCCTACATGTAAATTCATCATAATAATACAATGAGGATATTAGTATGTATATTAGGTGCCATTGTACATGTGTAGACAACTCTCGATCTTTTGTAACAAAAGGTGCAGCATGTGAACTGGGAAAGAGGAAGGTGTGTGTGGGGTAGTGGGGGATACAGCGAAATTTCTGGTGGAGAGAAAGCAAAAAAATAGCAGTGTGAGCACGGGATTTCCCAGTAAGGAAGGACCATTTCAGTGTGAAATAAGTATGCAAGGAAGGGGAGGACAGCAGTGGATATTTGGGGGAATGTGGCAAGCACTGGATCTCTACGGAGGGAGGTCATCATTCCGTGTGAGCTACAAAAATTGTCAGTGAAGAATAGCCCACTGAGAAGATATGATTTGTTTACGGAGGCCTTGGATTTCTTTGTAGCAGAGGGCATCTTCCTCTGCTGTGCCCAGTTTACGGAGTGCCCTATGCCAGGCTGCCAAGTGGGGGTTGTCGGGGATAGCAGGTGTAGGGTGAGGATATGTATGGCAAGGAGAACTAATATGGAGGCAAAATGTGAACGTACTTTGTGGTTTGCGTCATTTGAAGATACTGAGGGAGCACGCCTCCCATGTGTGGATATCTATCAGCTTCGTGATATGTTGTGTACTTTCTCCCAGAAATTATGTAGGGCTTGGCAGGACCACATCATATTTTGTAAATGTGCATTGGCTGGCTAGCAACGGGATAGCCTGCATCTGCCTGAAGTAAGAATTTGTATATTTGGGCCGTGGTGAGGTATGCGCGATGCAGCATGAAAAATTGTATGTTTTTAAAGGCAGTGTTATGTGATGCCTGTCATGGGAATTCTAAAGCAATCTCCCACTCTTTATCATGCAATGCATGCCAAATCCTTCCTCCCATCTGTGTCAGAGAGTGTCTAGGAAGAACATAGTTAATTCACAAATGGCTTTATAGAGCAAGGTAATTGGATGACAGCCAGGACCCATCATAAGAATAGTCTTCAGTACAGGATAGGGTGTTGACTCCTTCTCCACGGTGCTGCTCGGGGTGTGATAAGTGTTGGCAAGTCAGCAGTGTAAAAGGAATTGTCCTGGGGTAAATCATAGTCTGTTACCAACTCAAAAGAGGAATTGTCCATTGAGGTAGAGATCTCCAGCTGCTAAGATTGAGCTCTCTGTCCAGTGGGCTAGGTTGCGTTGAGTGTACGACAAAGGAAATTTAGGGAGACCAACCAGGGACAGCGCAGGAGCTTACACTGGTGACCTCGGAGACATGCGATATATCTGCGTCATGCAGGCCCAGGCCACATGTCATCTGTATAGGTGGTGAGGAGGGGGTGTGATGGCCTGGTAAGTAGAAGGAGATGGATTGCGGGGGGCAACACGCCATACACATTGCAAGTCTCTTCAACGTATCTCCCAGCTGTCCAGCGTGATAGCCAGTGTAACTGTGCTGCAAACAAGTCTGCTTCAAAGGACTGGGCACCCAACCCTTTCTGGTCCACTGGGAATTGTATTCTGAGAAGTGTTACTCTGTGTCACCTATTACCCCACATAAGGTCCCCAAACAGTGAGTCAAGGTCTTTGAAGAATGAGCAGTGTGGGATTATCGGGAGTTTAGTAAAGTGGTAAAGCAGGCGAGGTGAAATACAGGGACAAGAGGAAGTGAGCGCCAGAAATACGTTGATGCCTTGATGCCCTGAGGTTCCCGTCAAATAGTCCAAATAAGTATAGTAGAGACGGGTCCCCAAGTAGTGAGTAGCTGCTTCCTTCCAGGGAAGGTAGATAGTGCCTAAGTGTATAGTCCATGGTGATTGATTAGGGTGGAGTGGGAGTATTGCTGATTTAACCCAGTTGACCTGGCATCCAGCAGTTGCTGTGAAATCAAGTGTAGCGTGAAGTGAGGTAAGGTCAGTGGAGATGTCTTTTAAATAAATGAGGCGATTGTCGGTGTAGAAGGACACTGCATGTGTCCTGTCCTCTAGCGGTATCACCCAATTAGTACACTCATGTCACAAGCGTATTGGGGCTCCATCGCAAGAGCAAAGAGCAATGATGAGAGGGGACAGACCTGTGTGGTCCCTCTGCTCACCTGGAATGAGGCAGAGATGAGGCACCTCAAGCAGGCCTGGGAAATCGGTTTGGTGTAAAGGAGATCAATGTATGCAAGAAGTCAGTGCAGCTTCATACATTGCAGCAGTTTGGGTGCAAGTAGTGTGGAGAAAGTGGTACAATATTCCAGTGGTAGGCCATCTAGTCCTGGGATTTTGTTATGGGACAGGCCTCTGATTGCCTGCACTACATCTTCCTTGGTAATTTTACATCTAGAGCAAGTTTATTAGCATTGGGGATGTGGGACAGTGTGATGCCCTCAAGAAAGGCTTGAGCGTGGTCTTCAATGAGATCAGACAGGGCATGGTATAGTGTGGAATAGAAATTATAGAAAAGTTGCAATATGTCATCTTTGGGCATACATGGGAATGCTGGAGGGTGTAGTTAGTTCAATAATAGGGGCTGGGTTGGTGTCCTGTCGCGCAAGCCAGGCTAGGAGTTGGCCAGATTTGACCCCTTCCCTGTGGACCTTAGCTGCATGGGCTGTGAAATGAAATTGACTGAGGCACTTTAAGTGTTGTGCTTAGGATTTCTTTCCTTGGGCTAGCTTCCCTGGGTCCTGGTCTGCCGTCTTGGTTAATTGTGCAAGGCACTTTTCTGCAGGCTATGTTTCGCTCTCTAAAGTCTTGCATATACCCACCACCTGTTCTATGCAATAGCCCAGAGTTACTGCTTTAAATGCGTTCCATTATACTGTATTCAAGGAGGCGGTGTCACTGTTCTCCACAAAATAGTGCCAGGTATGGGTTCTCTGTTCCTCCCTGGAAAACGGATCATCTAAACAATCATGTTGGAGTCACCAAAAGGGCACTTGCGGTCTGTGGGATGCCTGCCAGAGGTCTATTTAGAGGTCATCGTGATCAAAAATCATGCAGCCTAGATAGTCAGAGCGGTATACGAGGGGAGTTAATAAGGCTGAGCATAGGAAATTATCAAGTCTCACGTGCAGCACGTGGGGTATGGAATAGGATGAATAGAATTTGTGAGTGGGTTTATATAGTCGCCATACTTCTACCAGGGACCATTGCTGTGTCCAATTGCATAGGTGCACTGCTTGTGCATAAGGAGGGGAACTATGAAGGGAGGGTGGGATCTATCGAGATGGATATCTAGAACGCAATTGTAGTCCCCACCAAGGATCCAGGGGAATGTGGTTTTATGAGCACGACTAGAGAAGAGGGCATCCCAAAAGTCTGTTTGACCTAAGTTAGGGGTGTAAATACTGCGAAGGAGTAGAGGGCAGCCAGCAAGGTGACCTTCTCAGAGAACATAGTGGCAGTCAGCGTCTATGGTAGTGTCTAGGACCGGATACGGCACACTGGGTCTAATCCAGATTAGAGTGCTGCAAGCATATGCAGAGTAGGTAGTTGCATAAATATGTCCCCTCCAGCACTTGTACAAATGTTCTGTCTCGTCTTTTGCAGTGTAGGTCTCTTGTAAGAGAACTGTATGTACGTGTTGCCTTTTGACATGGGAGTATAGCACGTACCGCTTTCTGGCAGTGTGCTTGCCTTGTACATTTAGCGTAGGCTGGCGGGCGTGTCATGAGGCGTATACATGTTGTGCAAAATATATTGGGGTCACTGGGAAGGGGGTTCTTCTCTTTGTTAGTCATAACTGTGTATCCGCCCATTGTGCACGTGTGGAGTTGATGAGAATTTGCCTTATTGTGGATAGAGTGTGGGCTTAGGACTGTATGGGGAATCATTTGTAACTGGGTAGATAGAACAAGGAGGGCCTACTGACACTGCGGTATGCCCAAACAATGAATATGAACTTGTAGAAAGTGGGGGAGAGTGAGCAACTAGGGAAGTGTAGTGACAAGTGGCAAGTGGCGAGTGCCCAGATGTGAGAATTATGAATGCCCTTGGGACCCGCTGTGACCATCAGGGGAGGAAGGGTGGAGGAGAGATTTCAAAGAGAATGTATGTTTCTAAGTGTGATAAGCTTCTCGTTGGCTCCGTGTAGGAGTAGCCTACTACGACCTCACATTGGGTTGAGAGAGAAGGGACAGTATGGTGGCTATAACAGCTACAATGATGAAAGGAGGAGCCTGCACACAGTGTAAGGAAAATATGTAAGGGGAAAACAATGTATCAGTGGTGAGGGTGTGAGATTTCAAGGCATAATAGCAAAACATTGCAATACACAACTATACATCTTCATATAAGAGTATCTGTGGACTGTAGTGGCATCTTGGAGCAGTTTTGCAAGCACCACTGAGAGTAATCTGAGAGGAGGGTATCTTCATCGGTTGTAAAGAGGTAGGGGCCTTTTTCATCGTCAGTAATGTTGGCAGGTTCAATGTCTGCTGCCGCTTACAGGGCTTGTCGTCTGTTTTCAGTGATCTGTTCAAGATTTGGGGGAGTCATTGTAGGTGACTGTTGGATACTCTGGGTATGAGACCAGTTGTGCTTCTTCTACCTTGATTTAGGGAGGGATCGTGAAGGTCCCTTGTGGTCCACCACAAGCAAGCTGGAAAAGGGAGTAAGTACTGGGCTCCCTGCTGGCCAGGCGGTGTTTAGTCCCTAGGAAGGATAACCTATGTTGGTCACCTGCCATAGTGTAATCAGGGAAAATGCATGATCACTTTATCCTTCACTCTGTGCAGTCCCGCACGGCGTGCTGCTCTGAGGGTGGCGTCCCAGTCTCTGGAATGTCTTAGTTTGGTTTGTCAAGCATAGGTCTAGGAGGAGACCCTGGGAGGGGGTGGTGAGTGGGCATCTGATGTGCTCTCTCTCCAGTGTGAAGAACGGAGTGAGTTCCGAGGCTGGGGTGAAGGATTTGAACCAGGTATCGAGGTATTGGATGGGATTGTGGCCTTCAGTCCCTCTGGTAGGCCCAATATACGCACATTGCTTCTACCAGACCTGTCTTTGATGTTGTCAGTCCTGTCCTCTAGCTGGCGGACTCAGTCTTTCAGTTCATGGACAGTCCGTTGATTATCAATCACAATAGGGTGCATGGTGGCTAGCTGTTTATACGTCTGTGACCTTGTTGGTGGGTTTGCAATAATCATTGTTGATGAAACTGAAATCAGTGGCTAGATTGCTCAAGCATGCCTTCATCGAAACTTGCGAGTACTCTATATCGGCCAGCACAAGGTCCAATTTTTCAGCTGCAGGTACCGGTTGAGAGGGACCTCCTAGGGAGGGTATCAGGAATAGCACTGGTGGGGGTTCCAGCATCTGGGTTTGGGCTGCCATGGTCACCATGGCTGATTGGAGTATGCCAATGTCATGTGACGTCAAGGAAGCTCGTTTTAGAGGCATGTAGACAGACGGACAGGAATATGTCTTAAAGTCTTGGGTCCAAGCTAGATGCGTGGGGTTCCAGGCATGGTTCTCACTGACAGACAGCAAGCTGTAGCTGACGGGGTGGTTCTTTTTGCGTGGGTGTGTCTTTTTTGTTCGCACCTAGTTGAGTGTTTCCATGCGGGTGGCGGGGGGCACTCTAGTGGGAGAACAGCCACTTGTGGTATTCTGAGGAGCCTCAGTTTACATGAATGGCACCTGATGGGGGAATTACTCAGTCTCTGTGTCACGTTGGCCATAGGGGAATATAGAGATCCCTGAATAGTACTGGGTTGCTGGGGGATCTTAACTGTGGGTACTGTATCACACTCGGGGGCAGACCAGCAAGGAGGGTGGCCGCCTGTGAGTCCTCCAGGAGCAGCCCCGCCATGTGACATATAGGAGAAGGGTTCTTGATAGTGGTAGGTGGCGTGGTGGACCAGAGGGTGGCCAACACAGTGTGAGGCCCAGGAGGGTGTGACATAGCAGCTCACAGGGACCGAGAAGCCAGCCTTTTGGTCAGAGGCCCATTAGGGTGGAGTTGAGGCCCTTAACCCCCCCCCCCCCTGGCGTGGTTCTTCAGGCGCATCCTTTTAGCGTCTCAGTGGATGTACACCCTGCACAGTGGGGGTTGGTGCAAGGGTCCAAATATTGTTTGTGGTCCAAGGCCCCTGTTGCACGCCTTGATCATGATGCTTTTGCCTGCCCCCCGACTTTGGCTCACAAGCAGGGAAAATAGAGGGACTGTTACCTGTTCGTAGAGGTACGGAAGGCAGAGCTTTGAGCTGCTGGGGCTTTGCACAGCCAATATCAGCGGATGGGGGGATCCCTGCCTTGCAAGCATCCTGAAATGAATGCTGAGGGTGAGGACTGGGGAGGATCCATGCAGGCAGAGTCTACTGGTTGGAGATGTTTGGTCGCCAGCGAGGGTCAGCAGGAGGCAGGCCCAGTGTAAGGTAGTCCCCAGCAGGCCCTTTCAGAGCAACAGCTGTTGTCTCTATGGAGTTTGTGGTCCTTCCTCCCCTCCTGTGTTCTGCCAAGATGAATTTTGGTGAGCCCCAGTGCTGTGGGAGGGTCCTGGTGGTGAACGGAGGTCAGCACGGGCTATTGCCCAGGGGCACCACCCCTATGGCCCACCTGCAGTCCTCAGATCACTCTCGGGCCTTCGAGAGTTCTGTGCTGGTGTTCAAGTCCCCGGGGTGTGACTCCCCAGGGGGGCTGGAGTGAGGGGGCCTATAGGGGAGGGCCTTGGAAATCTTGATGTGTAAGAGTAGGGTGCTACAAAACCGCAAGCCCTGATGTCTACAGCTCAGCCCAGCTCTTGCGGTCTGGCCATGAGCAGGCCTCACTGTGCGTGCGGTGTCTTCTGTGTCACCCACAGGAACTGCAACGGGGCAGCAATGAGAGTCACTGTTGATGGTATGGGCCACAGGCAGACGTGGGCATCCCCCGTTGGCCATCAAGCAGGGCCCCAGGGCAGGATGGATGGCAATGTGAGGGCAGGCAGACCAAATTTCAGGGACTTGGCTGGCTTAGCTGTGCCCCCTTATGTAAATGTAAATAATGACTTGTATCAGAGACAATTTTTTTTTCCATTGGGGAGCCTGAAAGGATGATCAATTCCAGACCTCCCAGTGGTGGGACTAACCTGCGAGCTTCTGGTGTCTTGAAATCAGGACCGTGCATGCTGAGTCATCATGGTTCTACTCCCACGCTTCTTATATAGCCTCAAAAATCCATTCTGCAACATCCCAGGGTCCACATTTCAGACCCTAGAAAGTGTCCTGGTTCAACTGGTTTGGTGGGATGCAGGAGTGGAGTTTGGCTAGAGATACTAAAGCTGGACATGACCAAGGGTAGCTTGGGCCTCCTGGACTTGAAATAATACTATTTTGCTGGGCAACTGTAGCATGCTGTACTGTGGTGTGCGATTGAGTATAACAGGGAGATGCACCTACCGATGGGACTGGTGGAGGTAGGGGACTTACCTTAAATACTGAAGGGTGGGACGCATGTCCTGGCGCACCTACCACATGTTGTGAAGAGGATGTCCAGATTCGGGGGAAATGACGGTAAAAGGCTTCTTTAAAAAGCCCCCATATGCCAAGCTACTGCCGATTTGGTGGCAGCAGCGATTTCACAATATTGCGGAAATGATGGATGTGTCACAGTGGACCATGGGAAGATTTCAATTAATAGGCGATCTATACCAGAATGCAACATTCCTCATTCATACAGAGACTACAGATTTGTTCCAGCTGTGACCTGGGCAGTTTTTGCAGTACGACAAATTATCCAGCACAGATAGAGATATCTGGACAGATTTCTGACTCAGCCCTTGGTTTCTCGGGTGCTTACGCTGATGCGGAATCGATCAAGAGCTTGATCTTTTGCCTTTACGCAGCACTGAAACAAGACAGGTGCCTAGACCTGGAGGTTTTCTGTCGCGGGTGGAACGATGTACTGTTGGGGTAGGGGGAATCAGCTGATGGATGTACAATATGGAAACGAGCTTGGGTGCAAGTGCATGAAACTGCCAGTTCTGCACGATTTAGGCTGATACAGTTTTATATCTGCACTGTGCTTACTTCAACCCACAGAGATTACATAGGATCTTCCCAGCCAGACAGGTGGGCCGCCTTAGGTAAGGTGGCCAGCCCTCCCATTTTATACATATGACGTGGGAATGCTCCGGACTGGCGTAATGTAATATATATATATATATATATATATATATATATATATATATTTATATATATATATATATATATTTTTTTTTACTGTAGTACCGACCTTCTGATTGTCTAACTTGATTTCCAATTTTCCATGGTTAATTGCTAACTAATGTATCTCTCTTAAAAAAAATTAACCTCTCCTTTCAACATGTAATCGCTGACATTCCTTGTGATGATGTATGCGCTATGCAAAACACCAAACACAAATATAAATAAAAGTCTGCCTTGGTACTCCATGTGCTATGGTTCCAGTCAGTGGTTTAGTTTGGTTGTGAACTAGTTTTATAAATCAGGAATGATTTACGGTGTTTTTGTCATACATTGTACATTGAGCTCATGGAAGTGAGTTTTGAGATAATTACTTTGGGAATATATAGCTAAGAGGTGTAACATTAAACAAGCACAATTAGCTTTAGATTTGGCCCATTGCTTATGATAAGTGTTTTATTTGACTCTGACATTAGCAAATCAAATCCATATTTTAAGTGTGATTGAGGTTGGCCACTTAAACAATGGTGATGGAGAAGGAACATGTTAATTTATTTTTTGCAATTTTATATAGTGTGAATATGGCCCAAGGATATAAGAGCGCTCTATTTTAGAGGCAGACTTTACACATTTCTTTTTAGGCATAGCGAGGTAAAATGATTTCGTCTGAATCTGGGAAGCCTGGGATGTGAACCTGATTCCCCATTTTATTTTCAAATTCGGCAGCTCTAACTGTTAGGCTACACCTCCTCCACATATGGTTGAATATTGAATTCGTTTTTCATTTAGCCATTCAGAAGTCCAATGCAGATTTACAGCATTGACATTTAACTAAAAGTACAATTTATGTGTTGTCCTTCATTCAGATCAAACCTGGTTAAAGGTAAAAACTGTAGCCACGTGGGGCTGCATGGGCCAGGCAAGCCTACATTTGTGTGCCCCAAGTCAGGAATATTTAGAATTTCATTCTGTGTTTAGGTTTGGTTGACCTTCTCGTATTTCTTTCGTGTGCGTGTGGGTTCGGCAACAGAAGTGTTCAGGTGTCAGCATTATGAGAACTTGGCTCAGGCATAAGTCAAGAAGACCGACACCACATGGCCTGTGGTCGGTGCTGCTGATTTACTTGGTCCTGGTATATGTCCTCACAGGCAGCCAGTACTTAAATGCGGGCAGCTGCCGACAGATCTCTGCTCTCTGCCAGCAAGCGTTAAGCATTAGTTCTTCGTCAGCAGCCTCTGACCGTGGTAGTAACAGCCTACCAGCATGGCCTGCCCTACCCCCCAACTTAGTGTTCCCACATATACCCCCCTTGTCATTTGTCATTCTTGCTAATGCGACAGACGCACAAGTTACATCTCACAAAAACGGACCATGCGCTATTTGTTGGGGAAACCTGTTGCAGGTTTATTAATATTTATTTATGCAATACATCCAATTCCGAGCCGTTTCACATTAGGACTTCAGTCCATGCAAGTCTTGCATGAATACACCCGTGCCAACGCGGAGCAAACCTAGGCCAACTCCCAGCAGTCAGAATATCAACTGTCCCGTGCAGGATAGAGGGGCAGCTGTGGCACAATTCTCATGACCCCCTATGGCCCAAGGATATAGAGGTTTGCGCCCCATCTCCATCTTTTTGGAGCAATTTCCGCTCCTTACAATAGGATCTCCTAGTAACTTCACTTGTGACAGTTGGCATAAAGAAACTTGAGATGGGTATGGGTGGCCTGCAAAGTTCCTGGGGGCTGCAGGGTTCATTGTTACACCACTGCTTGTGACGCTGTATAGCAGCAAGTTATTTGTACTTTGCTCTCGAGTGCATCCTTGGTGGGTGGGAAGTGCTTTTCATTTGCTGCTGCCAAGGAAAAGAGGGAGAGCAGGAGCGTGAGCACACCTACATATGCCCGACCTGTGCTGGACACGACTTCATCTGTTCCCTGGGGTCCGGGGCTGGTATCTTCCACTGGCCATCGCTATTTTGTTCAGCCAAGTGGCCTCCGTAAAACACTATTCCCCGGCCACAGTCGGGAAACACATAGGGGTTATCCCTTTAAGGTCCCACTGTGGGTGACGTGGGCATCCCCCTAGGATTTCTGCCCTTGGCCCCTTTGTCTTTTGTTATTCATGCTAGTGCAACAGATGTAAAATTCACATCTCACAAAAACAGAGGACATGCTGCTTGGTGGGAAAACGACTGCACATTTATGCATAATTCCTTTGTTCCATTACGAGGTAGAGTAAATTTGTAGGCGATCCGAGTGTTCAGCACTGTTTAAGACAATCCGCTCGCACCCATCCTGATACCACCACAGAGCTACCGAGAATCACAGTGATGTGGTATTAGATGGCCGGTAACTAACCATTTTGCATTGTGGGTGTATTCATTTTTATTTCTGTATCTATCCTAACAGTGTTCGGGCCAAAATAATGTTGCAATTTTAAGAAACAAAGCCACACAGAGTTCTTAGGGATGTATTTTGCGATCCACTGTGGCATCCGCTTCTTACGACAAGCGCACTTTTTTTTACTCCGGCACTAGATATTACATTTTAAACATTTATTTGCTCATCTTTAAAAATAAAAAAGACAACGGTGTGGTCAAGAGATTTATCAAGCATCACAAGTTGTTGAGCCGAGGCCGGGATTCACACTTGCTTTCTCAATTACAATGCCAACAGCTGTAGATATTGGGTCACATTTCAACCCCTATCAGAGAGCTAAGCTCGTCCGAAGAGATGCTAGGCTTCTCTGCACTAGCGATGGGCAAAATTACAAAGGGGTTGGGGGGGGTCGGACCTTGCTGTTTTATGAACGACCAGGGACAGGTCCACAGCGCCCAAATATAGCACGGGAAAGCCAATTTGGGGACAGATGTTCCACAAATGGCAGCAGCGGAGTATGCGTAGACCAAGCAACACTCTTGATTGTACCTCTCCAAAGTAAAATTTAACTCTACCAGTGCACCTGTAATAGAATAATATATATTGCCAATTCTGTACAAAAAGGGACCGTTCCTTTCTTTCTGTTCTGCAAATTCTGCACAACTCTTTCCATAGAGCAAGTGCCAGTTTCCTCTTGATGTTGTTTCCATCACACTGCAGGAGTCCGATGTATCATATTCTATATTTAGAGGTTTTTTCACGTATCTTTCAATCGCTCCTCTTTGCCTCTCTGCTACAGCCTCTGTAGCCTTCTTGGCTTTCTTTTTTGCTGCACCAGACAGATAATTGAATGTTTTCCTTAAGGACATGATGGATCGGTGATCTGACTTAAATGGTAAATTTCTGTGAAGTTTTCAGAGACATTTTCGGGCCCCCATAAGTTGCGGGCCCTGTAAGACCGCAAAGTTCACACATCCCCAAGGCTAGCACTGATCTGATGCACCAGTAACCAAGGCTAAGTTCATTCCACATTTCCATAGTCATCACTCCACTTCCTGTTCTCTCTTCCACAACACAAGTACTTAATACACCCTGCCTCATGAAATGAAGTTAGACCCTGAGCCACTCCTGAAAATCAGCCAGTGTTTCACATGATTGGTTATCTTATCATCCCTGTTAAACATACATAACCTTTACAGCCCAGGCATCAACAGTGCAGGATTTCCTTGTATTGTTTTATATTGTAGTTGCATTTCATACCCCTGAGGAAGCACCAAAGTGCATTTGCGGATGGGTGGCACACTACTGTGTAGGGTGTGGGGTTGTTGTGCCCATATGAGCGTATGTGGGAAGTGTTTGGTGCTGTGCACGATTACCAGAGTGCTGCTCTTGAGTGAGAAATGACCTGAAGAGAGACATTCATCACCAGTTTCAGACTATTACAGTGTCGGATTGGAAGCTTATGGATTGAGTGTGGCAATGTGGAAAGTGTTTGGAAGTGGTGAACTGCTCTTCCCATGCCACTACAGTCCTGTAGCTGTACCTCTGCCTGGAGGGAGCAGAATGAGGAAGAGTAACAGAACCAATGGGTATGAGACCCACAAGTCTAGTGAGAGAAACAGATTCCTAATGCTGGTGAGGATGTGGTTTCAAATCTTTTCTACTCTTGATGCAACAACGTTGAAAATAACTCTACTGGAAATAATTATGACATGTTATGAGTTTACCGCCTAATGAATTTCAAGATACTTCATAATGGCATTATTGAATAAAGAAACCTCTGACAAACATGTTGGAACTGAGGCAATGTAGTAAAATATTATGGCAAACTCTAGCCAGACATTAACCGGGGCCTACATACTAGCAAGTGAGGTATAGAGGGGAGTTGAGGTGAGTGGGAGGAAGTGACTGAGGTGAGGCTGGAATGAGTTTGACATTCAAGTGGTAAGTTTGAGGTGACATTAAGGTGTGTTTTAGGTAATGTAAGTTTCAGTGAGAAGTGGTTGGGTTGATATGAATGCAATGTGAGGTGATATTTGTTAGATGCGAGTTTGAAGATAAGTGAAGTTAGGCAGAGATGACTTGAGGCAAAGTGAAATGAATGTCAGGCTACAGTGACTGTGAGATAGGCGCTGTACTGGGAATACAAAAGAACCCTAGAAAATAGTGTAATGTGAGTCCCCCATGTTTCACCAACTGACCAAAAAAAGTGAGTTCAACATTTTCTAAAAAGCTGTGAACCACCAAAGACAACGTAGCAAAATATTTAGTCAAAAGGTGCATTGTGCAGTAAGTTGGCTGAACATTTTACCTAAAAGGCAAAAGGTTAATAAAGCAGTTCATAAGAAAAACTAGCGCTTTAGGATTTGCAACAGGGTCTTCTGTCGCAACAAAACACGTGCTTATAAAATTGTGTATCAATACAAGACACTGGATGTGCAGCAGGAAAGTAAATGTGCTAAAGGTTGAGCAGCATATTTGTAATGCATTCTAAGGTTTTGGAAATAAGTCACCGAAAATCGTGTAATGGCCAACAATTTTAAGTAAAGTGTCTGCACCTGCTGCCCATCGCTGTTTGCGTAGCAGTAAACAGAGTGTCAAAATGACATCTTATTGGTGCTGTCAGAAATATCTAGCGTTGCTCAGGTATTCCAAGCTGCTGCTAATATGTTGCTCACTAGGCCAACTGGTGAAGCTGTCTTCTCAGACGGACCTGAGATCTGCTCTGGGTGCCAAACTTTAATGGATGCTACCTGAAGCTCAGTGGCCAGGGCAACTCGTGCCAGGGAATACTCACTGTGTAACGAGGGGTCTCTGGCAGCGATGACGTGGATGAATGAATATAAGGTGAACGAGCTCACAGGGTGTTTTTTGACAGTTTGCAAACATATATATAGCTCCCACCTATTCACAAACTAGGCTTTGATTTATGCAACTTGTACTGGCTAGAGAAAGATCACCCAAGTATGTCCCTGAGCGAAATATGCTGCATAGATTGTATTGTATTAATCAACAAACGATTCTCACTAGGAATACCAGGTTCCTTCATACATGCCATTGCGTATTAATACTGGGTGATGAGATCACTCCCAGTACCACAGTACCTTGATGCAACTTGCAATTTACTTCAGTTAGAGCAGTGCCCAGACGCAGAACACAAAGACCTTCTAAGGACAGTAGCCAGGCCAGCTGTTGTTGATGCTTCAATAACTAGTACTGATCCAAGCCGGTAAGTATCCTCGGGATATTGATTACAAGCCCAGTCCTCAGACGGTTTAACACCTCACAAATGTAAAGACACTGGTTTGATGCTGGCATTTACATCACCTCAGTATGTACAAAATACAGCGCCATAACAGTTTGCACATCGGCAGTGAATACATTAACATGTTTTTTACGAAGCCTCCGTCCACAGTGGACATACTGCTATAACAACCTTTACATTGCCCCATGTGTATGTAAAGGCTACCTTTAAGAGATGGTTTCTACAGCACCCCCCCACGATAACTTGAAAATAGTAATTCCTCCTTGATACATTAATATGAGTTATTTAGTTTAAACTAGGTCTCCTAGTTTTAGGGTATTTTTTAACTTTTACCTCTTTATTTATCCGTATTTGTTTTTGCTGGTCTTATCTGTATTTATCCATGTTTCTTTGGGGTTTTGAGAAAAAAACATGAAGCTGAAATCAGTTTACTTCCACACTTATTTAACGATAAATGTACATATACCCTTACTTGAACCTGACAGATTTGAACGATCTGAACACCCACAGATGATAAATCAATACACGTGTATCAGAACAGGCACACGTTAGTGTCAATGTTGTGCATTTCTACTGCTGTTTAGGCCTTATTCTGAAAGTTTTTTTCTTTTTTACCCTCGTTGCCTTTTAATCCTCACAGCTGTTGCAGTGGCAGTCATGACTGACAGCATTTAAATCACTCAAAAACAACAGTTCCGTTTGTATCTCTATTTACAAATACATGCAGGCAGGAAAATAAATGATTTTCTATCTGCGTTTATCTGTACAAATCAGCAAAACAGAAAACAGGGAGCCTTGCTTTATTTTTTTTTACTAATACAATATGATTTAAAATACATCAAGTTGTGGCTAAATATGAGGTTTTGCACGCAATTATGGCCGAGTGGGCTTTATTTGCCACTGTGTATTAACTTTCGCCAACATTTCCCAGTGAGATAGCTCGGTGAGTGAAATGCTTGTAGCTGATATGATACCCACCTCAGACAAGGCCAACTGAGCCTCACAGAAGGCGCTACATTGAGTTACATTAAATTGGGCAATTCAAATATGTGTTATTTAAAGCTGTTAAATGGCAGGACTGTGGCATCAAGTGGTATGTAAAATGTATATTAATATTTTTTCCGAAACCTCGACCTCATCTTTAAATTGCATACATTGGATAACATTTTTGCCAATTTTCCATGGCAAGCGTGCCTCACAAAGGACTGTTTTCCACATATTTTGCTGAATATTTCTCAAGAGAAAGTAAAACATTATATATTTAAAAGTGGAAAAATAAATACATTGCATGTGTTATAATTTTGCCACACAGAAGCAAATTTTCAAATTCTTTGCTGAATTATTCACTTACCCTGAACATGCGTTTACCCTTGTACTCATTACTTGGGGACAAGCCTCCCAAAATACATACCCAGGCTAATGTTCTACAACAGGTGGGGTAACATTTGATCAAATTAAGGCTCCTTTTTTATTTTAGAGGCTATGGTTCCATCTAGTGGATATGACTGGTAGTGAAAATCTTTTCATAACTGAATTATATGTGTGGTTTCTGCTTCTTCGTGTACAGCATTGATGCTGCAAACGTGCTACACAATGCCCGCATAACCTTTAGACGTTATTTAAAATATGGTTGGAAGTACTTACATTTTAACCTGGACTTTAGTTGGTTCAACCACTGATGTAGGTCCAGGGCTTCTCAATAAAGTCGGATTACCACTAAACGTCTTAAAATTTGTTGAATGTGCCCATTCGAGGCACACGGGTTCTGGCAACTATAAAGGGTCATCACAAAAATTAAAGTATAAGTAAGTTAAAAATCCTCTGCATGGTGAGAGACATATACCCCAGCCCTGAGTGCCCAACTGTATAGGTGTCTGGATTGCTAATGGTGGTTAAGTTAAGGTCAAAATGATAAAGATTTGATAAGCACAAGTTGAAATATCACTTTTGCAATGTTAAGAAGAGATTTAAGTCTTTAAAAATCAACAACTGTCCTTTGTGTGCACAAAGTATCTGGTTTGCGTCAAAATTACATGCACGGGGACCTCAGAGGAAGAGATGCGTGGAAAAAGGAAGGTGTGTGTCGGATTTCCCAACGTGGCACAGACAATGCATTGATTCTTCCCACACTGTAAGGGCTGTACGTCGGTTTCCGGCATGCAGTCTTAGATCCTCACTGGGATGCGAGGTTCTTTTGACGCCTAGGGACGATGTGTGAAAATCCTGGGCGTGCGGGAAGAAGTCACAGGCACTGCATCAATCCGGTGAGCGATGCGTCGGAGTTTCTGTCGCAAGGCAGGCGCTGCATCAATTATTCACTCAGGAAGTCTGATTGCATTGTTCCGGCTCGGCTGTGCGTCAATCTAGTATGGCTGAGCTTCGAAGTCCCGGTTGCAACGCAGGCGCAGCATCAATCTCCACTTGGGAAGTCGGGCTGCGTCGTTCCTGTTCGGCGATGCAGCAATTTTCTTGTCGCAAGGCAGCCTGTGCATTGTTTCTGGCATGCTGCGCGCCGATTTTCCGCACACAAGGAGTTTCCTTGAAGAGAGGAAGTCTTTTTGGACCGGAGACTTCAGAAAGAGGAGGCAAGCTTAATCCAAGCCCTTGGAGAGCACTTCTCAGCAAAGCCAGCAGCCAGCAAGGCAGCAGGGCAACAGCAAGGCAGCAGTCCTTCATGGCAAAGCAGTCCAGGTGAGTCCTTTGGGCAGCCAGACAGTTCCTCTTGACAGGTTGCAGTATCTGGTCCAGAAATGTCTGATTTAGTGGGGTCAGGGACCCAGTTTACATACCCAAAAAATCCTTTGAAGAGGGGGAGACTTCAAAGAGAGGTTTTGAAGTGCAGAAGTTCCCTTTTCAGTACAGGTCTGTCTGCCAGGGTCCAGTAGAGGGTTTGGCAATCCATTGTGTGAGGGCAGGCCACTGGCCTTTGAAATGTAAGATTTAGGCCCCCTCCACCCTTCCAGCCCAGGAAGACCCATTCATTATGCAGATGAGTGCAGCTGTGACTGAGTATCATGTGTTTGTGGTTGTTTGGGTGAAATGCACAAATGAGCCGTCAACCAGCCCAGCACAGTTGTGGATGGAGACAGGCTGTAAGGTACAGATTGATTTTAAGTGCAGAGAAATGCTCACTTTCTAAAAGTGGCATTTCTAAAGTAGTAATGTAAAATCCAACCTCACCAATAACCAGGGTTTTCTATTATCATTCTGGCCATACTAAACATGACCTATTTACCCCTTTCTGATCAGAATCTACCACTCAAACAGTAAATGAGGGTAGCCCCACTGTTAGCCTATGAAAGGAGCAGGCCTCAAAGTAGTGGAAAACGAATTTAGGAGTTTTCCACTACTAAGACATATAAAACACACTGGTATATGTCCTGCCTTATACCTACATAGCACCCAGCCCTATGGGTTACCTAGGGCCTACCTTAGGGCTGACTTATATGTAGAAAAAGGGGAGTTTTTTAAGGCTTGGCAAGTACTTTTAAATGCTAAGTCGGGTGGAAACTGCACACATAGGCCTTGCAATGGCTGGCCTGAGACATGGTTAAGGGGCTACTTATGTGGGTGGCAAAATCAGTGCTGCAGGCCCACTCGTAGCATTTGATTTACAGGCCCTGGGCACATGAAGTGCACTTTACTAGGGACTTACAAGTAAATCAAATATGACAATTGGGAATTAACCAATATTACCATGTTTAAGGGAGAGAACATATGCACTTTAGCACTGATTAGCAGTGGTAAAGTGCGCTGAGTCCTTAAACCAGAAAAAAACAATGTTAGAAAAGTGGAGGGAGGCCGGCAAAAAGTTGGGGGATGACCACCCTAAGGCTGTCAGGTCTAACAGTAAATTTGGATTTTAAGTCACAATTCTCAAAATGCCTCTTACAAAAAGTTGGCATCCTGTATCCTGGGCCACATGGCAATGAAAAGGTGTAGCCTGAGTTGTTATTTATGTAGTACTCCCAGACAGTGAGACAAAAGGGGAATAGGTGTTGGCAGGAAGGGCCATCTTTGACTTGATAGGAGGGATGGGCTGTTACCTACTGCCATAGAACTCTCATCATGGGGATGAGACTGCTGGTTTCGGGTGGCAGCACTACCACGAGTGAGGAACTGAGCCTATCCCACACCATGTGGTAGAAGTCAGCCTAACCCTTTCCGCTAGCTAGCAGCTACTCACCAAAAACTAGGAGTAAAGGTGATTTGTGGCAGCCTGACACATGATACCCTGTGACTTCACAGGGAAGTCATGGCAGAACAGATCTTAACCCTTTCTCTCAGTTTGCATAAGTCTCATACATTCTAAGACAAACAGGAGCAAGATTTGGTTCTATATATTTATTGAAGCAACTGCGTTCTACATAAAAAGGCATGAATTGTGATTATTAGAAAGATGAATCAAAACACAATTATCATTGTGACAAGGAAAATGTGACTGATAAAAAGTCCCAGCTTTTTGTCACACTAGTGAATCTAAAATCCCTACCTGCATTATTTAAAATCTACATGAGGGCGTTAGCACTTTTAGCCCTAATCTGTCCGTCCTAGTCTCTGAAAGGAAGTCCATCTCAATATCTGAATAAAAAGCAACAGGGTTGCCAGTTGGTCTGCTGGCAGTCCTCTCAAGTGGCTGGAGCAACAAGGCCAAGTTCAGAAGAGCTGTGACTTCATGGTACAGTGTGCAATGGCTGACTAGCATGTTACCCTCTAACCTGGTTTGTGGCAGCTTGTTGTTTTATAAAAAAATTTGTTCAGAGAATTTCCCTGACATGATACAGTGTATTTCCTGTGTAGGGTAGACATTGTACTCTTGGACAGGCGATACTTGAATTATCATGGGAGGAGCACAAGATGAAATGTTGTGCAAAAGAACTAATAACAAATTCTGTGTGGAATGACAACTGATAAAAATTATTAAAACATCACCTCTAAAATGAAGCCATGCTAAAAGAAATAAAAAGGAATACATGAAAAGAACTGGATAAAAGGGCACAAGCTGTAGGCCCCCAGCTAAAATAACTGTGGTAATGAAAAGTGCTAAAATAACCACACAACACTACCATACTTACACATTACAAAGACTCTGCTTCAGCACATTCACAACAGGCATCACACTAGTCTTTTGTGCCCCAGACAAGCTGGGACCAGGGCAGGGAGCAAACATTTTCCAGATGCCTCTGTAGGGGAAGGACTATAAAGGTTTATCCCATTTCAAAGCTGGCACTAGGTATGAATATTAGACCCTAAGACCCAGCTCTTCAGTACACATCTGACCCTGTGAAAGACTCAAAAGAAGGACTACTGTGAAGCTCTGCTGCACGAATAACGGTTACTTTGCATGCCCTGCTGTTCTGCTGCCTGAGTGAGAATGGTTGGACTTCCATCTGAACCCAGGATCACCAAAGTAACTCCATGGGCTAGTTGGCTGGCCTCCTGATCAGAGACTCCGGGAAAGAAAAGGCTCCAACCACTTTGATCCCTGCACCTGGACTGTGCCTGCTGTGAGTTCTACTCCACCAAGTGGTGTCACCCCAGTCCTCGACCCTTGGAAGTGGGCCTGATGGTCCCCTGTCAGGCCACAATGGTCCCAGTGGAACCGATGCAGCACAAAGCATTGCCTCACAGCTCTGCAGCGGAACCACTACTGTGCAGCGCATCTCAGATGCTGGACTACACAGTTCCTCAGAACCGCCACTGTGCGATGCATCCTTGAAGCAGGACCTCTCATCACAGCCCTGCAGCTCCTCTGAACCTCAGCTGTGTGACACAGAACCTCACATCTCCACAGTTCCTCATAACCACCACTGCGCGATGCATAACCTGATACAGGGCATCGCAGCCAACAGCTCCTCAGAACTGCTGCTGAGTGATGCATCCTCAACATGGGACCTCACAATGCTCTTCAACCAGAATTTAAGGTACTTTGTTCAACAAACCTAACTTAGTCCTTGTTTCTGGCTGTGCTCCAGCCTGGTTGGATTGAACTTGTGACTTTGTCCTGGTCTGGTGCAACTAGATATCCACAGTTGGCACTTTCTGCTAAGTACTATCCTTACCTAAATCTTTAAAACTGCTTATCTCCAGTTCTTCAAATTGGATTTTTGTTGTTTTGGTGTCAAATAATTTATGAAATTTTACTAATTTTTTCAAAATGGGTTTGAGATTTTTCTTGTCTCCTGTTTTGACTGTATTATTGTTTGACATGCTGCATAAATACTTTACACATTGCCTCTAAGTTAAGCCTGACTGCTTTTGTGCCAAGCTACCAGAGGGTTGAGAACAGGTTAATGTGGGATTTGCTTGTGTTTCACCCTGACAAGAATTGTGGCTGCTGCTGGAGTAGGGTTTTACCCCCCTCAACCAGTAACCTAATTTCTTACAGTGAGTAAGTAACATATGGAGTTACATATTTTTCCTATTAAAGATCAAATGTATTTTTAGTGAACCTGCTGCTTGATTTAACTGCTTTCCAGAACCTAATTATGGAAAGTATGGCAATGTAATTTCCACAGCCCTGATGATGGTCTCTTCCATTTATGAGTGTAAGTATATGATCGGCAAGAAATAACCTGTCCTACACTCCAAAAGAATGAATGCATGGAAAGAGGGAGAGAGTGTGCAAAGAGATGAAGAAAGCTCGTTTGAACAGTTTTGCAAGGGCTGCTTTTGGTTCTCCAATCTGGCCTTGCTGCAGTACTGGTTGGCTTCTTATCGCAGGGGACTACAAATCAGCTGTATGGACTGAAAATGGGCTGCCTGCAAACTGTGAATCGAACCCTGAATTTATTATATGTTGTTAAATGCCAGTTTAAAATGTTGAAACTGACACTGGGAGATGCTATATTTGCTTGATGGCTTTTCTCCAATCACTTAATTAGTACTGCTCTGGTTCTCAAAGGAGCAATAGGATATATCCGTCATGCTGTGGATATATCCCGTTTTCTTTTGTCCTCTGTCCTCCTGTACCTCAATCAGAATAACTACTACTTATGTTTCTCCTTTTCTTCTGATTCTATCTCATTGTACTTTCACTATGCTTTTCATTTCTGTAAAGTTGTGTTCCCGCTTTAAAGTGTCAGCCATCTTGATCAGCTGTCTCTAAGCCTCACTTTATCTCTATTGCCCGTCTCTTGATTCTACACCCGGGTCTATTCCAACTCTCCCACACCTAGCAAAGGGCACACCTCCTTATTTTGACTCCTTTCTGTACTATTGTCATTATTTCATTTTTATATTTCCACACTTTTTATTTCTGTAATTTCTTTTTTGATCCTTTTTTCTTTTCATAATTATCATTTTATGGAAGTTTTCACAGTACTCCATGGAAATTAATATATGCAAAATTATACGGTTATACAACCTTATGATCACAGTAGGAAAACAGACAAGTGAACACTGATGATAGAAGCTTCAGTGATATTGAATTCCACACCAACAAATAGCCCTACGCAGTTAGTATTAAAACTTCTATATTCCACTTTCTCAAGGTGCCACACTTGACATACCCTGTCACCCTGAACACGTGTAATAAAACCTGAGGGCATATTATCAGTCATAAATTGCACCCCAATTTGTGTTGCTCAGTAATCCCTAAAAACAACCAATTGTCAAAGTACAGGATTCAGAGCTAATATTATTGCACTGCTGCTTGTTCATTCTCGATTTCCTAACTTTCACATCCTGCTACTGTTTCTACAGACATAATTTGTACAAAGAGCCAACATGTTTTGTCCAATTTCAGACTTTTTCAGGCTTATTGTTTAAAACAAAAACAATGATGTTGTGTCAGTACAGGTCTTCATAAAACATCCTGTAATCGTCCTAGCATTGGTTAATCAGCCAGCAAAGCAGCTTTTCACAGTAAAGATCGAACAGATGTATGTATTAAGTGAAAAGTACAAAGTTGGCGCTTGCTCAGTCTCCTCAACAGTCGTAAGGGTATAAGGGTTTACAGGCCCTTAATCTCAGTAAATTCTGATGATTTACCTTGAAATGTGATGTTCTCTGTGTTCATTTTCTGCATAGCATTTCTTTGTTTAAACTTTTCTCACAAATGTTAACACTGCTGATTTTCACTGGTGATATGCTGATACAAGACTGCTATGGCTCCAATGGGGCTCCAGAGCGGGCATTACTGTTTAGAGGCCTACTCACTGGAATGAAACAAAGATTAGGTACTTTGTAACATACCAGGTTGGCCATAATTGGTTTCTGGATTTTGGATAAACTGGAGGATTCCTTCACTAACATTACCTAGGCCTTTTGATTAGCCATGATTTACTGAGTGTACCCTCTTAAGAGGAGGTGGGCATTGCTCTGAACTGTGGACTCTCACAATTTAAAGCCAAATACGGTTTTACAAGTATTGGCATGTCATAAACCCAACAACGAATACATGATGTACGAGAATATACTTGGACTAAGTTAGTTTGGCGATATTACTAACATTACTCTTTGACCATAAGTTGTGCACAACGTTCACTTGATAATTAACAGACAGATGTGCTTTACTATAAAAATGAGCATGTATTATTTAATACATGTTAATGCATTCTGAAACCCGCTCAGCAAAAATGGCGTCAACAAAATATTAAAAATAAAAAAATAAAATTAGATATAAGTATTAAAAAAAATCCAAGCTTAGTTGTTACATCTTTTGCACCACTCGAAAATAACAATATCTTCACTTTGACAAGCAAAAGACTGGATGTGATCTTACCACGTGTTTTTCAGGCATTCAAATAATGAGCATGTTTAAAAAAAAAAAAGGTGCTTCAGATTTTAATGGGATTCACATTACAGAACACTTTCCTAACCTGGCTCCATTTTTTTTATTTTCACTAGGCCCTTTATATCACAACTGGGCTTCAGCCTAGTAAGTAGACAACAAGACATTGTTTCAAACACTGAATCAAGCAGGTTTGCATTACCTTCTGTGGTGACTAATAGGCAAGAAGTTGAGGCACTTCTCTGTAGAACTCATTGGTGTCCTTGTTGAATAAAATAATGTTGTTGTAGTGATAGCGAGCAGCTTGAAGTGCCTGACTGAGAAGTGAGCACCCTTTGTTATGTGCCTCAACAAAATGGGGGCCCCAGGGGGGATTGCCAAAGAAATGAGGTCTCCCCCCACATAGGTTAGTGGAAGGTGGTACGGCCCACGGGCACCGTTTTGGGTGCGTTTTGGGCGGGGTGCTACAATATATAGGGGGCCATTTTGGGGAAGGCTACCATTTTAGGGAAGGTGACACGGTGGCCGGTTGAGGTGGACATTTTTTTGGGAGAACGAGTAGATTGTGCAGGTGCAGTGTAGTGTTTTTGGTGTGGCGTTTGGAGCGTGTTGGCTGCGAGCCATAAGAAAAACTAGTGGAGACTCGACAGCGCACTAGTGTGGGCAGGTCCAGAGGTCACGTACCTGTACCTGCAGGCAGCGGAGGTGCGAGGCAGTGAGGCGTGGTCCAGTTGGTGGCGCTTGATGGATGGTTGCATGGCAACGGCGCTCTGGCTGCTTAAGGAGGCCTGGCGCCTCGATTTGCTGTCTGAGGGCGTGGTCGGGCACCCTCACTCGGCAAGAAGAGTGTCGAGCAGAGTGGCGGTGGCCATTGCGGCCTGCTCGCCCCTGCGTCGAGCAAGGACCGTTGGGAGACAGGTAAGGCTGGGGACAAGGGGGCATGGGTGGGGGGGCGTTTGCTAGGCCTCCCAAGTGTGGAGTGCAAGTGTGTCAGCCCAGCCCTTGACAACTACGGGCCGGCCGCAAGCACACCGTGTGCTTCTGCGGGCAGGGAGAGAGGCAGCAATGAGCAGCATTTTGACAGGGCAGACGGAAGGCTGCCGTTTGGTGTCAGGGAAGGGTGGGGAGCGAGCATGGGAGCCAGGTCTGGGCACATGAGGGCGGCGAGTCGAGGACCACATTGGAAGGGGAGGGAAGAGGGTGCATGAAAATGGAGAGCCCTGGAGGGGTGGGTCGGGAAGGAGGAGTGGTGGGCGGAGAAGGTGAGAGCAGTTGGGCACGAGGGAAGGAGCAGGGCCTGGGGGCTGGAGCAGGCTTTGGCTGAGGTGGAGGAGGGAGGGGATTTAGAGGGGAGGAGACGGTCCCCTTATCTGGCAGAGAGGAGCACAGGTATGGTGTGGGGGTTGGGGGCATTCTTAGAATGGAGTGAGGATGAGGAAGAAAAGGAGCAGGTGGTTGAGGACGACGGGATCACATTGAAGGTGCGCCCTCTGCGGCGAACAGATGTCAGGCGGGCGGCACCTGAGTTAAGAAGTGCATGGGGGGCAGATGCCATATTGGGGACCAAGAATGAGGAGTTTTCAGCAGCCAGGTGGGAGAATGTCATGGATGAGGAATGGGCAGAGGCGCAGCGGCAGGAGTGCGGTTACGATCTAGGGTTAAGGCTCACCGGCACATCGGGCCTTCTTTGGCAGGGTGAGACGCAAGTGAGCCACTGTGACTCAAGCAGGTTTGATGTGGCCCGGGGACCCTGGGATGAAGCGAAGGCAGGGCCCAGCGCGGCCTGCTGGATATCGTCAACACAGATGGAAGGACGCAAAAAGTCGGCTTCTAAGGTTGGCTTGAGGGGGCCGTGTGGCAAGAAGGGTGTTGCGCGCTACGGCACCCAACAGCCAGCGGCCTGGCCCAATGAAACGGCTCGGAGGGCTGCTGACGACCTCCAGGCGGCCGCCACTTCAATCTGATTATGCAGTGGCATGTGAAAAAAAGGCTAGGGTTTTAGAAAGAGCCCTGCCAGGTGAGTGTGGTGGAGGTGTCAGCGATGTGTTTTTGGACCATGACGAAGACAGTGTAGAGGAGGGAGAGTTGCAAGAGGACAAGGAGGAGGAGTGGTGGAGCAAATAGGGGAGGGTGTCTAATGCTGTTCATCAGTTGTTTCAGGTACCGGATAGTTTGGCGGGAATCAAACGAGTGGCAAGGCGGACAGCTCAGGAGCAGCCCCAGTCTTTGGAAAAAGGTAAAGAGGTGGGGGCGATGCGCCCAGTTGTTGTCTCTGTGGCGATTGAGATGAATGCACATTTTTGCAGTGTGTCCTGTTTGGACAGTAACGGGTCACAAGGAAGTTACACATTACTTGGATGACTTTTTCTTTGCGGGCCTAGGTGCTCCGCCTGTTGGGCGGTGGTGCTTTGTTAATTTCAGGAAATCATGGGGAACCTGGGTGTACCCCTGGCTCCCGAAAAAAAGGTGGGGCCCTGTACGGCCTTGGCCTTTTTAGGCATTGAATTGGATACAGAGGCCATGGTGGCCAGGTTACCAGCAGACAAGCAGACAGCTATGATTGAGACGGTTTGAGAGATGGTGTGACGGAACAAGGTGGCGGTCAGGGACATTCAGGTACTGCTTGGGCACCTTAACTTTGCCTGTAGGGTTGTCAGAGCAGGAAGGACATTTTGTAGGAGACTGGGCATGGTTCTGTCAGGGTACAGTTTACCACATCATCATGTGCGGCTCAGCCCAGGGGTGGAAGAGGATTTAAGGATGTGGTGTGTATTCTTGGAATCGTTCAATGGTATACCATTACAGACATGGCCGGTATGCGATTGGGACATGCACATTTTCTCTGATGCGTTGGGGGCGTTGGGTTTTGGGCTGTACTGGCAGGGAAAATTCTGTGCAGGAGAATGGCCAGCAGTGTGACTGGCCGGGGGTCGCAGCATCACGTTCTTGGAATTGTTCCCGCTGGTGGTGGTGGTGCGTGTTTGGGGACATTTCCTGGTGCAGAAAAGGGTGTTGTTCAGGGTTGATAACCTGGCAGTGGTACAGGTGGTCAATTGCCAGTCGGCTGGAGACATACAGGTTTTGCAGCTGCTGCGCGTTTTTGTTTTGGAGTGTTTGCGCCGCGACATTTCTTTCAGAGTGCGACATGTCCCGGGTATCAACAATGACACTGCGGATGTGTTGTCTCGTTCGCAGTGGAAGAGGTTCCATGGGTTGGTTGCAGACGAGGCCCTCTGCAGGACAAACATGTCAGCAGCTCTGTGGACAGTAGGATACGGAGGATGTTGCGGGTGATGGTGAATTCCTTGGCGCATTCCACTCAACATCGTATGTCAGGGCGTGGCATGAGTTTTGCAGTCGGGTGCTCGGAAACGGGAATTTGACAAGGACAGGGTTAGGATGTAATGAAGTTTATTATGGATATGGTGGGAAGGCGTTTGTCAAGAATCACCATTACAGGGAAGTTGGCAGGAATTGCGTTTATGGGTAAATTGTTTTGGTGTTACACGCTGTTGGAGGGTGAGTTGGGGCACAGGATCCTTGAGGGTTAGGCCAAAGAAGAGAGGGCGACTGGAAGAGTAAGGCTGCCTATTGCGCTGTGCCTTTTTAAAGAGGTTATGCAGGCTCTGGGGATGGTGTGTTTCAATGAGGGAGAATGCCTATTGTTTTGCATCCTAATGTCTTGGATGTTTTTTGGGGCATTCCGGGTTTATGAATTGTTGAGGTCGAAAAAGACACCGGGTATTCAGTGGAGTGATGTTTGTATCGGGGCACAGGGTGTAGTGCTGCGCCTGAGGAAATAAAAAACGGATCAGTGGAGGAGGGGCATGCATGTGGTACTCGCTGCCTACCCAGCCTCTGAGATATGCCCTGTTTCGCTTGGCTTCAGACTAAAGGCCACAGTTAAAGGGGGTACTGTAGGTGTTTTTCACCATCTAAATGGGCACGAGCGTCTCAGCATATCAGCTTTTAGCGGTTTTGAGGGCAGCATTGCAGGTTTTGGGGCAGGATGTGTCTCAATTTGGGACCCATTCCTTTAGGATAGGGATGGCGATGGAGGCAGAGTTTAGAGGATGGAAGACAACGGATTTGATGGAACTGCAAAGGTGGAAGTCGAATACATATAAGAAATATGTGAGGGCAGGGGTTACAGGACTATGACTTTAACATATTTTTTGCCTGCTGCAGGTTCAGTGCACGGACCAGCGGTGCGCTTACTGTGCGCCTGGGTGGTAGGCCATTTATTTGTAAAATGGGCCATGAAAAAAGCTCGGAGTACGGCTATTGGGGACAACTTGGGTTTGGACAAGGACCGGTACCATGTACGATGGGAAGGTAAAGGGGGGGATGCATTAGCAAGAGTTACTAAGGACATTACAGAACATTCGGGGAAGTGGGTTTTGTCTGGACGTATTACTTATCCATTTGGGAGAAAATGATTTGGTCCAACGGACAGGACTGGATCTAATGAGGCACATGAAAAAGGACTTAGAAGAGATTCAACAGCAATGGCACGGTTGCCATGTGATGTGGACAGCCTTTATCCCTCGGCGGATATGGCGAGGGGCAAAAATGCTGTGCGCAATCGAAAGAGCGTGCAGAAAAATTAATTAAAAAATGCACAAGTTTTGTAGGGGAAAAGAGCTCATGTACTTGGAACACAGGGATTTGCGTTTTGAGGATAAGGAGTTTTTCAAGGGCGATGGAGTACACCTGTCCTTCATGGGCATGGAGTTGTACCTGCTCCAGTTGAAGGAAGCATTGAAAGTGTTGTTCAAAGAACACTAACAGCAACTATATAACTAGTAACACTAAAGGGGTAATACTAGGTCATGCGGGGACTGTTTAGTGATGGACGGGGGGCAGAAAAAGGGGAGGTACCCCCCCTTTTTCTGATGGTGGAGACAGGGATTGTTCACATGACAACCATAATGGATGGACAGCTAATCTGCCAATACACTTTCAGATTGGAAGGGGGTGGACAGCAGCAGGACAATAAAGACAGGAAATTTAACATTAGGTGTTGGAGACATGCAGGTTTAATGGGTAGGTGGCAGCAAGAGACTATTAAGGTGACAAAACGGATTCAACAAAGAAAGTGTTACAAAAATGGAAGACCGTATTAATTAACTGCAAGGTTAAGTAAAAGGGAGTGGGGAGGGTAGGCAAGGGGGGGGGAGCGGGGAGGGTTTTGGTTAGGTAAATTGGATGTATAGTGAGGCGGTTAGTTTTGTGAGGCATGAGGCCAGGGTATTGTTTTGTAAGAGCACCTGTTTCCAATAAAGCAGCCTTTTACACACAAAAGGGTGTAGTGGTGTTGTTTCCTTCTTCCACAAAGAGCTGTTCACCACTTATCCGTGTGACCCGAGTATTTTCAACTTGGTGACAAGCGTAATCTTCTAGTGAGACACAGCATTTACCTAGCTTACAGGATCAAAAACTATACGTGTTTACAGCCAACTGGTGAGGCGTCTACATGGATCAGCTATTCAGCATTGCAGTGAGTTTACAACATTGTCAGCCTACGCAGGTCAATCGCTTATGGATTTTGGAATCCTTTGCATGATTTGAGCAGTGCCAAGACAATCTGTGCTTGCGCACTGCTTATTAGACTGCACCCCGAGTATGCTGTTGCCCTCGTGCACTGGTACGCTGCCGTAATCGTGTTCCATACATCACGATACACCCTATTCAGGCGGCAAAACTCCAGATTTTTAAAGCAAAAATGGCTTTCATCATTAAGCTGTCTCCAGTGTTGTATTTGGGAAGACACCAATTTAAGAGAAAGCCTTTATTTGTCTTTTCACATCACAGGTTACTCCGAGAAGCTTGCATCCCATGGAATCTTAGCCTCAGAACATTCCAGTGACATACCAAGAACCAGAAAGACAGGAGGACAAATGGCAGCGGGGAGAAGGAAAGGAACACAAGTATTTGCAGTTCAATCGGTCTCGCATTTTGAAAGTTAGCGCTCCTAGCATTTTTTTTTTCTCTTTGTTTTTTTTTGTGGATGCAATGGAGTGATATTTGCATAGCGCCAATGCCATTCGTATGACTTTGGCGCTGGAGAACAAGAAAATGCAAAGAGTTTATGAGGGAGGGGAGACGAGCAGTATGCTGGTTGAAAAAAATAAAAATAAAAACATCCTGGAAAAATCAAACACTCATAGAGAATGCAAGATTAAGTAAAGCATGTGAAATGTAAGCTGGAACAACATGGTTACATTAAAAATTTTACACTAATTAGATGCTGACTGAAAAAAACTTGCAACATTTATTGTTCAATGTGCACACAACAGGGAAACTCTTTTCAGGGACCTCTTTTGGCCACATAAAGTACCACACTCTGCAATCTTGAATTCAACACATCCCCAATGACTCCCGCAACCCAGTGTGGGTACCGAAAGATGACCTAGACAGAACAAGCACATCAAGTTGAACCGTTTGGTGGCCATCCCATTGTCGTAGGTCCACCACAGGCTGAGTTATGGGCAAACATGTTTTGAAAAAGAAATGCCCTGCAAAGCATTAGGGGGTGAGTTTGCAGAGTGCAGTGAACATTGTAGTATTGGCTCTCCAGCTGTGTCAGGAGAGCCGCTTGGAGGATTTCTGTTTTTTTTTCAGTATTAAATACTCCAGTTTGTAGATTTTTCAAATGCTAAACTTGTTAAGTGGTCCTCATGTAAAAAAGCGCTCCTCAGATCGAGGTAATGCTATATGAAACTGTTTAAAAAAAGTCTTAAATAAATTAAAAAGAACCTCCGCCTCCAGCTTGCAGCCTTTGTGTGCAGACACCACAAAGAAACAGCAGCATGCCCAAAACAAGGAAGAGGAAGAAGCAACATATGGCCATGCAGCGCAAAGCGGCTAGACAAAAGAAGAAACTAGTGCCACACTCAGGTATATGGCTGATCGTGTAATAATCCATGTAACCGGGTCAGTCTCCAAGGTGGTAACATAGCAGCCTCAAAGCAGGACAAACAAAAAGCATTTACCCATGAAATCAAGGGAATTTTGAAAGGCAGGCCAATGAACGAATGAAAGCGATGGGTGTGACATGGTCGTGGTTAAAACCCACCGATGTAGATAACATGTCGAGAGACGGCACTTGCGTGGTGCATTGGCTTTACCTAAAAAGCAGCAACAAGAAATTAACAGACCAGCAAAATATTACATAACACGTTTAAAACATCACAGTCTCATGCATAAAATTGCCTCTGCTTCAATGTATGTATGTCAGTGAGCAAAATACAGTCCTCCGATATAGGACCTGTCTATAATTTTGACAGACGGTCCGTAAATGAGGCCTGCCATCTGTTGTCAGTGATTGAAGTTCTAACAGATGGCAGTTGTCTATTATTTTTGCCCTTAGCTAAAGGGAAAGAGATAATTACCACAATAGATTTCCTGGCTGAACTAGAGCGAGTCTCCTGTGTTGCATTCCAGAGGGAGGGGCACGCATCTAAAAAGAAATAAACCTTCTTGTCAGTGTGTCTGCATCCCTAAAGAAATGCAAATGTAAAGGCTGCCTGGGAGGTGTATATTAGTGGAGTCACTTGCAGCTTCCTGATGACAAGATATGTTCTTTTTGAGAAGAGAGGGCACTGTAAGGGTGTTTGTTCCAAGTTGAGCTATGTAGTGTGTGCTATTACTGGACAGTTATAAAAAAATATTTGCACTGGGTATATTATTATCTGTATATTATTGAGGTCTACACTTTAGAACATGAGTACTCACAAGCATTATCACTGGGGCCAAAAAGCTTGGTCTGTGATGTGACTGATGGCCGCACTAACGACAGCAACAGTTGGGTAGAGGGTTAACGGGGGAGTTAAAGTGGGTGTAGGGGAAGCAAAGTATAAACGTGAATCCAGAAGACCTAGGATTAATCACAGCTTCCCCACTTAACCAATGTATCAATCCAGTCAATTGTTTTATTTGTTTCCTTCCTTTTACTTCATTATCACATAAAGGAGGGCCTTAAAATACATCAGGAAAAGCACTGTTCAAAACCTTGTCCTGTGTTTATTTTAATAAACTATAATAGTGTCCATGTAAAACAACCCAGGTCACCCAAAAATATAGCAACTGACTTGCATCTTAGTTTACTAGTCATATTGTTGTGTGTGGGGAGGGAATGAATGTACCTAAATTAATTTTTGAAACTACCATTTAAAAAAATGCTTCTCAATGCACATATATAATCTGATGTACTAAGTGGAAAAGGTTCTGATTGTTAATGAAAGAAATGTTTTGAATTTTGAAGTGACTTTTGCTGCAGGATGTCTTTATAATGAAGGCTTTCCTTTCATCATTAACTTTTAAATAAATGATTGCCTGCTTATTTAACATCTTTTTGTGCTAGTTATGAGTCGATTAAATAGAAGCCTAGTGCTGCTGTTGACTAGGGTGCCCCATGTAAAGGTCAGGAGGGCCGCATGCGGGGACCGGGGCATAATTGAGTATCACCACTTTAAAAGCACTTTTATCTTTAACTTAAATTTATATGTTCATTTAGTGGAACCCTATATTATACTGTGTATAATGCATTTTTAAAATAATGTATTAAACATCCACAGAGCTTTCAGGGACCTCCTAGCACTAAAAATGAACAAGTCACTTTTCCCTGATGCACCAAATAGGATTCAATTCCGTAGGCATCTGGTTGCATACATATACATTGCCCTAACCAAAAGATGTTTTATAACTTAAAAACAATACATTTCCATCCGATTAGTTGAACTTTTATTTATTTTTCAGTAAGGTGTGCGTTATTTTATATGTCGTTACGTGACAGTGAGAGATCAACAAAATACAGAGGGCCTCATTTACTACAAAGTGGTGCAGCATGGGGCTGTGCCAAATTTGGAAGCACCACACTGCCTCACTTCAGAAACTCAGCGTGTGCCATATTTATGGCAATACAGTGCTCCCCTGTGTTTTCCCTACTGCTCACACTAACTTTAGCTTCCTAGTGCCAACACAGGCACACCTGCACCATAGTGCTAGGGTGCCTGTGTTGCAGGAAATGAATATGCATATAAACAATCAATAATGGCAATTTGTTACTGCTATGTGCGCTGCAAATCATCATTATTTAATGATTGTTTATGTGCGGGAAGGGACACCTTCCTGCACATACTGCTCTTCATATGTGTTTCACAGAATGCAGCACACATAGAAAAATCTAAAGCAATGAGAAATAAAAGTATTTCTCCTTGTTGCACCATGCTAACAATACCCTAGGGGTGGTGTTCATTTTTGCCGCTGCCTCAGGTTTACGATTTCTCGTAAATCTGGGGCAGCGTCAAAATGCAATAGGTGTTGTGGTGGGATGCCCACAGCAACACCCATTGCACACTCCTTTCATGCTAAGTGATGCGTGTAAACGGGCCATATTTACAAGCAGAGGTGGTCCCTCCGCTATTACGGAGGAGCGTCGACGCGCTGCTGAAAGCAGAAAAATAAAGGGATAATAAAAGTATTTTATTATCCCTTTATTTTTCCTCTTTCGTAGGGCGGGGCAAGGCCAGTATCCTCCACATCAACAAGTGGAGAAGGGCTGGTGGTGCGCTTCTCCGTGCATATGTCAGTTTGGCCGGCTGCCCGAGACCAGCCAAACTGAAATGCGCACTTAGAACTCTCCACCCGGCTGTGTTGCACAGCTGGGTGGAGACCAAGCGCAGTGTCCACCTCCTTTCTTGAGCGTCATCTCTGCCCCATCAGGTCAATCCCAGAGCTTCTTTCATGCTGTGTAACAGCGTCTGGATTGGGTGTGGAGGGAGGAAGAAGACAAGAGGCGGCTGGAGCGGCAGGAAACAGAGACGGCAGATACGTTTCTTTTAATTTTGTTACCCCCGCTCCTCCTCCTTAAAGCACTGCCCCCCATCACTTCCTGGCAACGGCTGCTACTGTTTACAAGGCAGAGTTAAGCCACAAAAAGTGGCTTAAAACTGACTTGTAAATGTGGCACAGGGCTTGTGCCACTGGAGCGTCGCTAAAGGTGATGCTCTGGTGACACAAGGGCCTCGAAAATTAGGCCTAGAGTATTTTGCTCTTTTTAGCCACGCCTTTAATTCAGAGTCTGCACTCATTGGCACCGTCCCCATAACAGTATCTATCCTTTTTTAAACACTGCATTGAGGGAAAGCAAGCCAAAACATCAACAAGAAGGGAGAAGCCAAGGGTCTGGCTCAGATCTTAGAGTTAGTGCACAAGTCAAGCCCTGATATCTTTGCTATGTAAATCTCACAACAAACATCATGTAAAATATGCATTAACATGTGAAGCATTGACAGTACTATGTCACAGTTAAGTCTATTGAATCTAATATAATCTGTTTTTGTACAACTGATTTGAAAGTGCTTTCATTTGCATTCACAAAGAAAACATTTTTTTTAGTGAAGTTAAATATTTGCCTAAGATCACACAATTTAAGCAGGAAAGCCATAATTTATCTTGATTTCCTCATTTAACCTAGTACAAATCAGCCAGGAAATTGATATTTGTCTTTCCTTATGCTAAGGCTATGTTTTTACTTTGTTGTGCATTTTCTGCACTTTTTATATAGCTTGAACTCAACCCAAAGTTATTAGAGCACTTTTCATGCACACCACTTACATTACACAAGGTCACATTGATTGTTTGGCCCAGAGAGATTAAGTGGTTTGCAAAGAATCACAGGATGTTGAGCCCATGCCAAGATTCAAATTTGGTTCCCCAGTTCCAAAGTCGCAGCCCTGGCCCTAAAAACACATCTTGGGTACTGGGGAGGAGGCAGGCAGGACCCACATGCAAGCTCTGCTAGCTATGGGCTTGAGACCACAACAGGACCTCAAGCTCAGCCAGAGCCAGGCTTTGGGGTTAAGCTTTCACAGGCTCGCCGATTTCTAGAATAGCTATATAATTTGCAAAAAACCTGTGATATTAGCATAGGATGTGCTGTCTTCCCTTCCCTTTACTATTTTGAGAGTCGTGCAGCATGCACTGATTCTCTTTCCCTGAGTGAAGCCACCCTGTGCAAGTGGGGAGGCCTAGCAAAGGCATTGTAGAAGTGCAGGGTTTCTACATGTTAGTGAGTTTACGGGTTCTAGTAAGGTAAGAGAAAGCCAGGTAGATTAACCCTGGGTGGCATTGGGTAAAATGGTCTGCATGAAACAATGAGTAGTGCAGTAAGTCCTCCTTAAATCCTTTACAGGTAAACCCTGTCTTATGCAGGAGGTGGACAGGCATCCAGTGAAACACCCATTGGAGCTGTGCAGCTAAATAATAACATTTTAAGTCCAGACGGGATAATACACCCACAGTCACGGACGGCTTTAGAGTGGAAAAAGCTACCCTGCAGTGCTCCAGCCCCCAAATCAGACATGGAACATGTTGTGGTGTCTGAAGAAGGAATGAGGGCTGGGCAGGTGAAGGTTTGTAGTATAATGCAATAACTGGGGTAGCATCACCATCGACACTAGTGCCACGTGGCCCATTACTGAAAGTGGAAGAGAAGACCAAAATGCAAACTGGGTTTGAAGGGACCAAGTTGTCCTGCCCAGATTTCTATCCTGCAACTCAGTGGGTTAACGGTGGATATGAATCCCTTGGTATTGAAATGTAACTGAATCCTAGTTCAATCTGAGCTCCAATTGTGTATAAAGGGGGGAACACTACAATATGTCGAAGAAACACTCCTTACATTTTAAAATATTTATCATGTTTTTAGATTTTGTTGTGTAATTTAAATCCCAAATATTTTGATGAATTTGCATGCACTTTGGCACTTAGGGTTGAGCCAGACCACTGGTTTCGTCATGGCTCGGCTTGCAAACTATTTTAAGACGTGGACAGAGTGGGCACTTGCCCAGCCCAACCTTCCAAAGGGTCTGACCCCTGCTAACCCTTCACAAGCACGATCAGCAGACATTTGTACCAGCAGAGATTGCCAGGGTGGGTGGGTGCTCCTCTTTCAACCACCTGACAGTGCCTCTTCTGTTTCTCTCCTCTCTGCTGAGACAAATCCCCAAGTACACAATACTTTCCGATATTCATGGTGGGCCCATCTTGTCTGATTTTAGGATTTTTTCCACCTTGTTAATCTCCTCCTTATTTGTCAGTTATGAGAAACAACCCTTTGAATTGGTTGCTGTTGAATTTCCTTCTAATCTTGATTTCATCCTGCTCTTTAATTCTATTCGTTTGGTATTCTGGGCTCCCAGTTCTGACTTAAATATAGAGTTTCTGAAGCACACTGTAGTGCTGTTGAACTGCAGACAAGTTGTGGGTGCCTCACATCCTGACATGAGGTTGAAGACAGTCACCCATACCATCTGCTCTGCCTCAATATTTTGATTTAGGAATAACATTGACTGGAGCTTGAGGTGAAGCAGATGTTTTTGTTCTACTTGTCTAAACTAGCAGATTTTACTTACCTTATTATTTCCCAAACTTTTTGCCATAGGATTTAACATATTTAGAAACATAATCAAAACGTTGCTGTTGCTTTCTGTCCAGGAAAGTTTGGGTAAATCTGGACAGTGCTCAACGGCATTAATTTACTATTAAACAAGGGTATAATTTGCCACCTAAATGTAGCATACCTAGAAGCAATTACATAACTACCAAAGGGACTAAATAGTGCTATGTAGAAAATAGTAAATAAATGCACTGCTAAAGTTGTGGGATATGGCCTCTCCTTTAATGTATCCTTAAACCTAACCTTTTGTCCTGAGTTTTTGTCCTGAATGTCAACACTCTGTCCTGAATTTTTGTCCTGAATTTTGACTTGTCATGAATTTTTTTACAGCCCTGTCCAGAATTTATCTCCATGTCAGGTAGTCACCATACTCCGATAACTTTTTTCCAAAATTGTCAATTTTCTGTTTAAAAATATTGGCATGTACGTACTACAGCGTACATTGTTACAACGCAATAATCTGTATTATTCAGATCACCACTCACTTATCAGCGATCGTTCTTCCACGTTATTTTTTTTTACCTCCCAGATTTGAATCAAACATTTTCCTGCATTTGCGTCAAGAATTTTCAGTTCTATTAAGGTGAGGATTATGCTTTCTCTTTCTTTACTTATCGAACACAGCAGTGAATAAAAAAACATAGCTACATTTCCCATTGAGACCAAACAGCCTCCGCATGACCCACCAATAGGGCCCACCATACACAATATAGTCCTTAACAAACACTGATGTCCTTTTTCTTTGCTCAGCCCAGTCCAAAGATAACGCATTGAAAATCTGAACTAATCCCACCGACCAAATAGAAGTTTGAACCACTCCTTGACGAATGGCAAGAACCAGCACAACCAGTGCAACCTTGAACCGAAACCTCGTCACTTCCTTAACTTCGGATAGAATTCCACTGTGACTTCCTTAAGACTTCTCATCTGCAAGAAAAATAATGTTGTAACATCCAAGAATGTATTTTAAGAATAGTGCATCATGTTAAATGGGGCAGGAAAACAATTTATCATAACACAATATCATGATGACATGAAAAATTGCCTATTTCTCAGGTGCGATAATCCTCGCTTCCATGTCCTTAATAGAATTGAAAATTCTTGACATGAATGCTAGAAAAATGTGGATTCTATGTCAGGACCGGAGGCATTGGATTATGCTAGTTTAAAGCTGAGCGAAAACACCAGAAGCAACATTTACAATAGGTTTGTGATAAAACAATTTAAAAGTAGAATCTGATGACCAATCGGCCACCCTCATAATATCTTGCAACTATGACCTTGAGGCAAAAGCTTTGGAAGCCATTGCTTCCCTCACCGAATGAGCCCCAAAAATGGATGTAGCTATCCCTGCCTCTTGCAACAACCACCTGACACATCTCGCTAGAGTCACCGAAGAGACACGACTAAAAGTCTTTTGCAGAGAAATCAACAACTGGCCAGAATGATCTCTGAAATTCACAAGTAACATCTTCGTATACTTTTATGCAATGTACCACCCAAAACTTAGTATTATCTCTGAAACTCGGATAACTAATACGTTTGGAATTTGATTTTGTGAATTTAGAAATACAGAAAGAATTCCCGGTTGGGGTAAAAACTCTACCTGCAATGTCCAGAGCTTTGACATCCGACACCCTCCGACAGGAAATCAAGCAAAGCAAGATCATCAGTTTAGCTGATAATTGCTTTCATGAAAGATCTTCATTTGCCGGCCAATTTAGTAAGGATTTTAAGACCACGTTAGCATCCCAAAAAGATTAATATTTCGGGTGAGGTGGCTTTACCATACTCATGCCGCGCAGAAGCCCACAAATGAAAGGATGCTCCCCAATTGCCTTGCCATCAATGTGAGGGTGCTTGGCCGAAATGGCTGACCTAAAATTGTTGATTGTTCTGTAGGCTAAACCCTGAGGCGCTAAGTGAGACAAAAAATTGGCATTCATTTCCACCGATGCCCCCAAAGGATCCACATCCCTCTGACTCCAGGCGGAGACGTATCTCTTATGCGTACTAGATGCCAGGGACTGAGAGAAAAAGAATCTAGTGCAGTCTCAAAATTCTGCAATTTGCTCAGGTCTCCTGAAATCCTCTACGCCATGAGCGACAATTGTTCCTCTAGAATTAGAGGATGTGGATGCCCCATCGGCTCTCACAATAGATCCTCCGAAGGCAGGATCTGCACTGGAGGGTCACAACACAGATCTAGAGCCACCAGAAACCAAGATTGAGCTCTCCAACATGGGGTTACTAGAACCATTTCCACCATATGATGACAAACTTGGAAGAGAACTCTGTGAATCACGGAAAAGGGGGAAAAGCATAGCTCAATTCCCTCATTCAGGATTGTAGGAAGGCATCCAAGCTGACCGTTAATGGATCCGGTCTCCACCTGTAAAACCATGGAAGGTGGACATTCAGGCGAGACTCAAATAGGTCCACCGAACACAGGCCCCAAAGGTGATCCAGGAACTGGAACACCCAGGGATGCAAGCACCAGTCGCTGGGATCCCGGAGATACAGAGAATTCCAATCTGCCACTACGTTCACTTTGCCCGGGATATATTCTGCTGTAACTGAGATCTGATGCTCCAGACAGAAATGGCAAAAATCTTTTGCAATTTCTGCTAGCATCCAGGATCGAGTTCCCCCAAGTTTGTTGATGTACCTTACTGCCGAAATGTTGTCCATCTTCAGGAGAATACAACATTTCATCTTGACCAGGGATAGGATCTTCACTGCAAAAGACTCCACCAAGAGTTCCAGGCAATTGATATGGAATTGAAGTTCCTCCGGGGACCACCGTCCTCCTGTTTCCAACTGGCCACATCTGGCCCGACCCCCATCTGCAGGCATTTGACTCTGACTACTTCTGGCATTGAAGCGAAAATCGCCATGCCATTCCAGGCATCCATATGAGTCAACCACCAGTGAATCTCTGTTCTGGCTTCCTGTGACAAAACAATCAGTTCTGAGTAGGAGAGACCTCTACGGAGATGCAGAATCTTCAATCTCTACAAATTTTGTAATGTAAGGGGCCCCAAAATATGGCCTTGATTAATGACGCTAGGAGGCCTACAAACCGGGCAAGTACCCTTAAGGAAATCAAAGGGGCAGACAAAGCTTTCCTCAATTCTTTCTTGATAGCCAGTCTCTTGGTTAGGGGAAGTTTGAGTTGGGCTAAGACCAAATCTATCCTGAAGTCCAGAAAATCCATACACTGAGACAGAATCCACTGGGATTTTTCTACATTAATAATGATCCCCAGATCTTGAAGCCGTTGAATTGTCCATGAAAGATGAAGGAGAACAAGATGGTTCTCTTGTGCCATGATGAGGATATCGTCTAGATAAACTATCAGATGAACACCCCTCTTCCAGGGCCACTGCATAACTGGACACATAGGGGGTCATTCTGACCTCCGCGGGCGGCGGAAGCCGCCCGCCTGGCGGGAACCGCCAGAAGACCGTACCGCGGTCGAAAGACCACGGCGGTCATTCTGAGTTTCCCGCTGGGCTGGCGGGCGACCGCCAGAAGGCCGCCCGCCAGCCCAGCGGGAAACCCCCTTCCATGAGGATGCCGGCTCCAAATGGAGCCGGCGGAGTGGAAGGGGTGCGACGGGTGCAGTTGCACCCGTCGCGATTTTCAGTGTCTGCTGGTTTCCCGTTTCTGACCGCGGCTGTACCGCTGCGGTCAGAATGCCCATGGGAGCACCGCCAGCCTGTTGGCGGTGCTCCCGCGGTCGTTGGCCCTGGCGGTCCATGACCGCCAGGGTCAGAATGACCCCCATAATCTTGATGAAGCACCAAGGGGTGGAAGATAGGCCGAATGGGAGGGCTGAGAATTCGCAGCACTTGTCTCTCTAAAAGAACTGAAGGAACCGGCAATGAGGAGGAAAAATAGGAATGGTCAGGTATGCGTCTTTGAGGTCCAGATGCACCATCCAATCCCCTTCCTGTAAGAGGTCTCGGAGGAGGTGAATGCCCTCCATCTTGAAGTGCCGGTAGACAATCCAAGAGTTGAACTGTCGCAGATTGAGCACTAATCGAGAGCCCCATCCCTTCTGTTGAACCGGAAAGATCATACTTATGAAGCTCCTGGGATGGGGTTGAGCCAGGAGGTTGGCTACTTTTTGAAGAAGAGCTGCTACCTCTTGATCTATGAAAATACTCTCTTGATGGGAAAAAATAAAAGAAGGGGGAGGTGACGCTTGGAAAGGATTTGAATAAAAATCTAGATGATAACCTGTTATCGCATCTAAGACCAATGTATCTTGTGTAATCAACAACCAGTTTCGTGCAAACAAACTCACTTTGCCCCCCAGTACCACTTCACTGGAGGGAATAATTGTTACCTACTTGAGAGGAGCTCTGTTTGTAGTGTCCTCTTCTGTGAGAGTCCGCTCTGCCTCTGTAATATGGGCGTGAGGTCTGGGGGCTGCCCCCGGCCGATGCTCAACCTCTGCAGCATCCAGCCTTGCGAAAAAGGCCACTATTAAAAACTTTTTTGATAGAAGTTTGGGCTTTATCCAAAGCTGAAAAGGTGGCTACATATTTGGCTAGATCCTTTACAAACTTGTCTCCGAATAAAAGTCCATTAGCCGAGGGACCTGAGTCAGAGGGAGCCATTCCACCAATTTAAGGTGAATACGCATCAACGACAATTTTCATCTCTTCGTGGAAATAGAACACTTGACATTGCCTAGCAGGCACACTGCCCTCGGAGCCCACTCCATCAAGACGTCAGGATTGACAGGTTCTTGAGCGTCTTTGGCTTTGCCTGCTAAGTCCAGGATTTTTGTAAGGGGTCCAGATAAGTCTGGTAACTTGTCCTGGCATCCGCTCCAGGCCCTATCTATGCCTTGTTTAGGATCCTTTACATACTTCTTAAGGAAGGTAACCATGCTCGGATCTAACTCTGGGGTCTCCGCCACCTGACGACCTCTCAGTATGGCGTGATTTGAGCATACCTTTGCCCTTTTGTTTCTTGAAATCTGCATTCTCATCTGTCTCGGAAGGGTAGGATTCATATGTCATCTGTCTAGAGGCCTGAAAGGAGGAGGTGGCATTGGGACTCCGAGAGGAGCCATAACCATGATCATTTAGGGCTGACTCAATGGTCTGTTTAAAAGGATCTGAGTTCAAGCAGCCATCCTCATTTATATTAAACTCTACTGGGGGACCCCAAGCCTCAGCCAAAGCACCTAAAGCACCTAAAGCCAAAGTTAAAAATATGTTGCACACAGGGGCGCAATGCTTTAACCAATGCTTTATTAACTGGATCTTAAACATGGAAGTCTAAACCTTCCACTAGGCGCTATTCCACATGCTGATCATACTGTCCTGCAGCATATTCCCCATATTGTTTATCATCTGGAAATTGTTGTGCCACTTTGTGCAAACTTTGTTGTGCAACTTTCTTAAAGTGATAGGAGGTCCCATTATACTATTGCACTTCAATTATTTTGGGGAGGACACCCAGGTGCTAACGGGGCACTTAAAAGGCCACTGCTGGTAACTTCCAGTAAAAGTAGTCAGAGGGGGCACCCAAATCCCATAGCTCTCTCATACTCTTGCAACCCCTCTGGGCATAACGCGGGAGGTGCATGGAGCACTTGTTGGTCTTCGCTGCTGGGGAATCGCGCACACACAAACAGCCAAACACAGAACTATGTGCATGCGTGAAACCTGCGGCAGAAAGAGGACTGCTCAACGGAGTCGTGAGGCCTCCCCAATCCAATCCTCACTGGTCCACAATTAAAAGCTGAACTAAAACACCATGCCGTCTCGGAAGCAGAAGCCTGACGCTAACGAGAACGTGTCACGAAAACATGAAAGTTTGCAGGTGCGTGAAAGCAATAAGCTGCACCACGCACTCAACAACAGTTGAGGACAAAGAATTAATCAAAATGTACTTAGCTCTGTGTAAGCAGCAAAGAAAGAGGACGGACTAGGGGCCTGATTACAACTTTGGAGGAGGTGTTAATCCGTCCCAAATGTGACGGATATATCACCAGCCGTATTACGAGTTCCATAGGCTATAATGGACTCGTAATACGGCTGGTGGTATATCCGTCACATTTGGGACGGATTAACACCTTCCTCCAAAGTTGTAATCAGGCCCTATGTCTTTTAAACACTATATAGTATATGGTGGGCCCTGTTGGTGAGTTATGTGGAAGCTGTTTGGTCTCATGGGAAATGTAGTTATGTTGTTTATTGGCTGCTGTGTTTGATAAGCAAAGAAAGAGAAAGCATAATCCGAAGCCTCCAGTCATGACATTGAATCAATAAAGCTGCGTCTTCGTTTATTTTGCTCCATTTGTCCCTGTCTGACGCCTTCGACGCACACGTTGAGCTGCTCACGATGCTTCATTTTTTTAAACATGCTGCCATCTAGTGGTATAAAAGGCGAGTTAATAAACTCCCATTGCTTCGGTTGCATGATCTCGTTTAACCCGTTCTGTGCCGAGGACGTAGTGGTTACGTCCTTTGGCACAGTGCTGCTGTGCCGAGGACGTAGCCACTACGTCCTCTGCACACAGCCCAGAGGGAGCACTCTCGCTCCCTCTGTGTGCTTCCCCCACCCCCCCAAAGTCAGGGATGGAAGGGGAAGCCCTTCCCCTTCCACCCCGAACCCCCCCCCATAATGACGTCAGCGTGCTTGCGCGATTGCTTCCTGTGTGGCGAGAGAAGAAGAGGTGAGTTCCTCTTCCCGGTGGGTGGGGGTTTTTGCCGAAAGAGGCATCGGGGGAAAGGAAAGGCTTTTCCTTTCCCCCGGTGTCTCTTTGAGCATTCCTGCTGCCTGATCGCATTGCGATCGGGCAGCAGGAATGCCCACTAGACACCAGGGATTTTTTATTTTTTTATTTCATGTGAGTTTCTGTCTTGCGGGGAGCGGCCCCTTGGGCAAGGGTCGCTCCCCTTTAGGGGGCAATTACTTAGGCCATTTCTGCCCCCCTTGGGGGCAGATTGGCCTACTATTTTAGGCGGAGGATCACCAGGGATGTTTTTTTATTGGCGTATTTATGTGGGGGGGGTGCCCCCCTCAAGGGGGCATAGAACTGTTGGCCTTTTCTGCCCCCCTTGGGGGCAGATCGGCCTATTTTTTTTAGGTCCATCTGCCCCCAAGGGGGGCTGAAGCCACTTAGGCACCAGGGATTGTGTGTGTAGTGGATGGGGCGGCGGCCCCTTGGGCAAGGGTCGCTCCCCTTTGGGGGGCATGTCTTTTAGGGCCATTTCTGCCCCCCTTGGGGGCAGATCAGCCTATTATTTTTAGGCTGATCTGCCCCAAGGGGGGCAGAAACCACTAGAACGGCAGGGATTTTTTTTCATGTGTTTATTTTTGTGGGGGGCCGTCCCCTTGGGCTCGGGGCGCCCCCCCAAGGGGGGCATTGACCTATCGGCCATTTCTGCCCCCCCTGGGGGCAGATGGGCCTATTTTTTTAGGCCCACCTGCCCCCAAGGGGGGCAGAAGCCACTTAGACACCGGGATAGTGTGTGTGTGTGTGTTAGTGGATGGGGGGGGCCTTGGGCAAGGGTCGCCCCCCACTTTGGGGGCACATGTACCGAGGCCATTTCTGCACCCCTTGGAGACAGATCAGCCTATTATTTTTAGGCTGATCTGCCCCCAAGGGGGGCAGAATCCACTAGAACGCCAGGGATTTTTTTTATTTGTTTATTTTTGTGGGGGGTCATCCCCTTGGGCACGGGGTGCCCCCCCCAAGGGGGGCATTGACCTGTTGGCCATTTCTGCCCCCCCTGGGGGCAGATGCCACTTAGACACCAGGGATAGTGTGTGTGTGTGTGTGTTAGTGGATGGGGGGGGGCCTTGGGCAAGGGTCGCCCCCCACTTTGGGGGCACATGTACCGAGGCCATTTCTTCACCCCTTGGAGACAGATCAGCCTATTATTTTTAGGCTGATCTGCCCCCAAGGGGGGCAGAAGCCACTTAGGCACCAGGGATAGTGTTGTGTGTGTTTTTTTGTTTTTTTTGTTTGAGGGCTGTCCCCTTTGGCAAGGGTCACTCCCCCCATGGGGACACACTACTAAAGGTATTTTCTGGCCTCCTTGGGGCAGACAGGCCTATTTTTTTAGTAGGCCCATCTGCCCCTATGGCAGAATCCACTTAGGCACCAATTTCTAAATGTTTGATGGTGGGGTGTTTGTCAACTGATGAAGTATTTGCATTTGTGGTAAAAAATGTTTTCCTCCTTTTTGTTCTAGTTCAAAGCTTTTGCTTTATTTGCTGTGGCTCCTTGCGGTTTTGGCGGTGGTTGACCTGCAGTTTGCACAGTTGCATGTTTTAGGTAAGTAAAAACAATTTACTCCAAAGGAGTATTGCTGCCATGCATGAATGACATGTTTGTAGGGGGTGTACTAAATGCAGGATTGTGTGTGAAATTGTCCTTAGATTTGTGCACAATGATATTTGTTTTGTCTTATTTCTAATTTGCCTTTCTTTCTGTGCTGGTGAATCAAGCTTTTTCAGGCAAGTGAGCGGTATAGTTTTTGAGTTTATAACTCTTCCTAACAAAGCTACACTTTGTTACCTGTCTTACACAGTGCTGGTTGTTGGTTGTGAATTTGTCCAGTTAATTTTAGTAGGAGAGATCATGGCTAGCCGCAGGATGACCGCTCAGCAGGTGGTTGGTATGCTTTTTGAGTCACAGTCTGATCATGATTATGAGACGGACTCTGCATCTGAGGCAGAGGAGGAAGTGAGAGATTCTGGCAGTGATTTTTCTGTTGGAGGGGAATCTTCTGATGATGAAGCCACACTCAGTGCAGATGAAGGGCCTGTTTTAGAGGAGGACACTGATGTGCCAATAGTGCAGCAACCTGGGGCTGAAAGGTTTCCCGTTATAAGACCTGATGTCTGAGTTGCCCCAAACATGGAGCAGCCAGAGTTGCCTGCCTTTACTGGTCTCCCGGGGTGTAACGCCAATACAGAGAACTTTTTGCCTATCAATTTCTTTGAGTTATTCATGGATGATGTGTTTTTGGAAGAGATTGTTGAGCAGACTAATTTGTATGCGGAGCAGCATTTGAGGGACAACGCTGCTAGACTTAGGCCGCACTCTAGAGCTGCCCAGTGGATTCCCACAAATTTGGAGGAGATAAAAAAGTTTTTGGGTTTGACTTTTTTGATGGGGTTGATAAGGAAGCCGTCACTGGCTTCTTATTGGTCTACTAGTCCCTTGATGGCAACAGCTATATTTCCTGCGACCAGGAGTCGTAATCGGTATTTGCTTCTTCTTAGGATGCAGCATTTTGTTGACAATGCATTAGCCTTGCCACGAGATCACCCAGATTCTGACCGTCTTTTTAAGATTAGGCCTGTCCTTGATCATTTTGAAGATCGTTTTTCGGAGGTCTATGTTCCAGGCAAAGAGATAAGTGTGGACGAGTCTTTGGTCCTCTTCAAGGGTCGTTTGGTTTTTAGGCAGTACATTCCTAGCAAAAGGGCACGATATGGAATTAAATTGTATATGCTGTCTGAAAGTAGGACAGGATATGTGTATAGTTTCCGTGTCTACACTGGTAGGGATTCCAATATTGACCCCCTTGGTTGTCCTCCCACTTTTGGAGTTGCTGAGAAAATTGTGTGGGATCTTGGTAGACGACTGTTCAACAAAGGTCACCAATTGTATGTAGATAACTTCTACACTGGAGTGCAGTTGTTCAAGGAATTGTTTAGAGTGGACACAGTTGCTTGTGGCACAATCCGTTTTAACCGGAAAGGCTATCCAAGGGAGCATGTCTGTAAAAAAACTTGAGAGGGGACAGTGCTGTGCCTTGCGGAATGAGGAGCTGCTAGCTTTGAAATTTTCAGACAAGAGGGATGTCTACATGCTAAGTACCATCCATGATGAGAGTACTTCCCCCGTGACTGTTTGGGGCCAGGTTGCTGAAGTGCGCAAACCTGTGTGCATTTTAGATTATAACATGGGAGGTGTAGATAGAGTTGATCAGAGGTTGGAACCTTATACTGCTATTCGTAAGTCTTACGTTTGGTATAAGAAGTGAGCAATTCACCTCTTCCACTTAGCAACCTTCAATGCTTTTATTGTGTTTAGGGATAGGTCTCCAGAGTCAAAGATGACATTTGTGAAATTTCAGGAGTCAGTGATAGAGAGCCTTATTGTGGTGGAACAGGCCAGAGTTCCTAGAGAAGCAGTGGTGGAGGATGTGGCTAGATTGAAAGATCGCCACTTTGCTGATAACATTCCTCCCACACCCAAAAAAGACTTTCCAGCTAAGAAATGTAGAGTGTGTTTTCGAAGAGGTATCCGGAGGGAGACTCAAATGTACTGCCCAGATTGTCCTTCAAAGCCTGGGCTGTGTGTGGGTGGTTGTTTTAAGAATTACCACACCCAGAAGAATTTCTGGGAACAACCATGAGTGTAAACTCATGTCTGTTTTGTATTTTCATGTGTTCAGTTTCATGGTTAGCATTTCTGTCATGTTCTTAGTTAGAGCTTTTGTGTTTGTAGTTTTGTAATTCTTTCTACTTAGTTAGGGGTTCCTCTGTTTAAAAAAAAAAAAAAAAAAAAAAAAATGCCATTGTGTGTGGAGTGGGGCTTGGCTGAGAGTGTACATATTGACTTGCTGTTGGCTACTGCAACACACTGCCAGCCAAACACCAGTCCACACACTCCCATCAGCTGGTGTGATTGTTGTATCAGGCATGTGGGCGTATGTAAGTGATGGGCACTTGAGTGGCGCTGTCTGTCGATGTGAGTGTTGTAATGTGCTGGGCCCGTGGCTGGCGGTGTGAATGGTCTTGTGTGTGTCATGTATGAAAGTTGTGTGAATGGACTGTAAAGCGGTTGGTGCCTTGTCGCGGCTTTACAGCTCACGAGCTATGAGTCATTGGTTCAGTTTTTTGCCTTTCAGTTATTAACAGTGCATTTCATTTTTGTGAAAGCTCTTGTTAGTAAAATTTGATCCACTGAACCATCACTCACCCTCGTGCCAAATCCAACCAGTATGTGTGGTAAAAATGACAAAACCTGCTCCGCTGTAATCAGGCGTCGCAGCACACCTGTGACACGCTAGGTGCCTCAGGTGGGACCCCGATGATGAAGCATGCCACCAACTTGGTTGGTGGGTGAGGGGTCTTTTTCACATAACCTAAGTGCGTTTCTTTTCACAATTTTAGTGTTTGGCACATCACGGACGTATGTGGACACATCAAAACGATATATTACAAAACTACCTGTATTTGGGGGGGAGAGGGCACCTATGTTTTTGGTCCTGGGTGCGGCCTTCATCTAGGGAAACCTACCAAACCCAGAATTTGTTTAAAACTAGATACCCCAAGGAGTCCAGGGAGGTGTGGCTTGCGTGGATCCCCCAACATTTTCTTACCCAGACTCCTCTGTCAACCTCAAAATTTGCTTAAAAAAGCATATTTTCCTGACTTTTCTTCGTAGGATCACCGCTCCAGCACAAAATTCCTACTCCCCAGTGTTCCCCTCAGTCTCCCAAGTAAAATGACACCTCACTTATGTGGGTCTTCAAAGCAGAGTCAGTCTAAAGATGTATAAAAGAATATGTCCTTATAAACTTGCTGTGCTATCCCCTCTATCTCTACAAGTTTTGGGCCTTATTCTGTTGCAGGCACCTGGCCCACCCACACAAGTGAGGTATCATTTTTATCAGGAGACTTGGGGGAACGCTGGGTGGAAGGAAATGTGTGGCTCCTCTCAGATTCCAGAACTTTCTGTCACCGAAATGTGAGGAAAATGCGTTTTTTTAGCCAAAATTTGAGGTTTGCAAAGGATTCTGGGTAACAGAACCTGGTCAGAGCCCCACAAGTCACCCCATCTTGGATTCCCCTAGGTCTCTAGTTTTCAAAAATGCACAGGTTTGGTAGGTTTCCCTAGGTGCCGGCTGAGCTAGAGGCCAAAATCTACAGGTAGGCACTTTGCAAAAAACAGCTCTGTTTTCTGTAATGTGTCCACGTTGTGTTTTGGGGCATATCCTGTTGCGGGCGCTAGGCCTACCCACACAAGTGAGGTACCATTTTTATCGGGAGACTTGGGGGAACGCTGGGTGGAAGGACATTTGTGTCTCCTCTCAGATTCCAGAACTTTCTGTCACCGAAATGTGAGGAAAATATGTTTTTTTAGCCAAATTTTGAGGTTTGCAAACGATTCTGGGTAACAGAACCTGGTCAGAGCCCCACAAGTCACCCCATCTTGGATTCCCCTAGGTCTCTAGTTTTCAAAAATGCACAGGTTTGGTAGGTTTCCCTATGTGCCGACTGAGCTAGAGGCCAAAATCTACAGGTAGGCACTTTGCAAAAAACAGCTCTGTTTTCTGTGATGTGTCCACGTTGTGTTTTGGGGCATATCCTGTTGTGGGCGCTAGGCCTACCCACACAAGTGAGGTATCATTTTTATCGGGAGACTTGGGGGAACATAGAATAGCAAAACAAGTGTTATTGCCCCTTGTATTTCTCTACATTTTTTCCTTCCAAATGTAAGACAGTGTGTAAAAAAGACATCTATTTGAGAAATGCCCTGTAATTCACATGCTAGTATGGGCACCCCGGAATTCAGAGATGTGCAAATAACCACTGCTTCTCAACACCATATCTTGTGTCCATTTTGGAAATACAAAGGTTTTCTTGATAGCTATTTTTTACTCTTTATATTTCAGCAAATTAATTGCTGTATACCCGGTATAGAATGAAAACCCACTGCAGGGTGCAGGTCATTTATTGGCTCTGGGTACCTAGAGTTCTTGATGAACCTACAAGCCCTATATATCCCCGCAACCAAAAGAGTCAAGCAGACATAACGGTATATTGCTTTTGAAAATCTGACATTGCAGGAAAAAGTTACAGAGTAAAACGTAGAGAAAAATTGATGTTTTTTTCACCTCAATTTCAATATTTTTCTTTTTCAGTTGTTATTTTCTGTAGGAAACCCTTGTAGGATCTACACAAATTACCCCTTGCTGAATTCAGAATTTTGTCTACTTTTCAGAAATGTTGCGGTTTCTGGGATCCAGCGTTGGTTTCATGCCCATTTCTGTCACTGACTGGAAGGAGGCTGAAAGCACAAAAAATCATAAAAATGGGGTATGTCCCAGTAAAATGCCAAACTTGTGTTGAAAAATTGGGTTTTCTGATTCAAGTCTGCCTGTTCCTGAAAGCTGGGAAGCTGGTGATTTTAGCACCGCAAACCCTTTGTTGGTGCCCTTTTCAGGGAAAAAAACACAAGCCTTCTTCTGCAGCCCCTTTTTCCCATTTTTTTGAAAAAAACGAAATTTTCACTGTATTTTGGCTAATTTCTTGGCCTCCTTCTGGGGAACCCACAAAGTCTGGGTACCTCTAGAATCCCTAGGATGTTGGAAAAAAAGGACGCAAATTTGGCGTGGGTAGCTTATGTGAACAAAAGGTTATGAGGGCCTAAGCGCGAACTGCTCCAAATAGCCAAAAAAAGGCTCGGCACAGGAGGGGGAAAAGGCCTGGCAGCGAAGGGGTTAATAAGAGATTTCTATACATTAAAAAAACACACAGAAAATTAGGATTTTTTTTCTCTTCAGAGTTTCAGGTATTGCATTCCCAAGTAGTTCTCTGTACTCATAGACACCCATTAATGCTCAAGAAATAGCGATTCGCACCTTAAAACCTGACTATTTGTGTTCTGAAGCCTAAACTAAATGGAAATCAAAGCAATGAATGACTCGGGCATTTTCTTTTGTGCTGATCTCGTCCAGAGCTGTTTTCCCACACATAGAATTGTTTTTTTTTTCCTTAAGGCCATTTGAGTTCTTGAATGGGAATTTGAGTATGACTCGAGTAAAGTCAATTCTCCACCATTATGCTGACAGGAACCTGGCAAACCATACTCTGAGTGTTCTGCATGGATCAGGACATTTGGCGCATAGGCAAGCTTAACTAGGTTTTTAATTGTAAGCCTTTTCACTATAAGATCAATACGCGGACTAGACGGCTGGCTGTTTCTGGACTTTTTATATATATTGCAAACTGTTTATATATACGTATGCTCTCATCTCACCCTGCTATAGTGGCACATTGGGTGCTTTAAAGAATTTTAATTGATTACGTACTGTGTTTTATTAGGTGTTATCCCTTTTGTTTTGTTTTATAATGGGGAAACATAAAGCTTCAGAACCTGTGCTGGGCCCAGCAAAACTGGCTAAGCTTCCAAACTTACTGATGCCGACCCGGCCAGTGATTGTCAATTCGATTCTGTCCGACCTGTCCACCTCCTTGTCTCCTAGTATTATTATTCCCTGTAGGTGTCGTTCTTTTCCGCTGGCTGATTTACAGTGAGCGCAAATATCTTCTGCTAAACCTAGTGATAACATTGTTACTGACCTTGTGGTTGAAATTCCCACTAATCATTTTGCCGACCTTACATCCCAAATAATTGACTTGAAGGCTGAAGTAGATGAGTTAAAGAAATTGGTTATATCTTTAATACCACTTCGAATCAATTTCTGTTGCAATAAGATGCTAATTCAAATCAGAATTTTGTGGCTCTTTAGGTGCCCCCTAAATTGACCTAGACACAGAACACTTCAGCCCCACATAACCTGGGCCATGTGAGGCTGGATACTTGGTTAAAAACGCAACAGCCATTGAGACATCTAGCACTACCTCTGCATTCTAATCGTAATAGTCTTCAAGAAGGTATGGCCACACAAAGAAATCTGTGTCTTGGAAAGAAAGGGCGTATATCTAGTAACTTTACTAATATGCAGCATAGAGGTAATTCCGTGTCAGACGCATTCTCTGTTTTCTTGGTTAATGTAGCACAAATCCTCCCACATGAACGAGTAGAAGATGAGGATTCACTTAAGAATAAAGCAACATACTGTTTTCGTCATACAAAAGGATGCCACTCAGTTATTAGAGATAACATCCTTCGAGCAAGAGGCATGTTTTAAGGAATCACAAGCTTGATAGTATTGAATTAATTCTAAGCAATAGGGACCTGGTTGACAATTTGGTTTCCCTTGATTTAAGATCTTCTACCCTTCATCCAACATAAATTCGGATACAATATCATCAAGCAACTGAGAATTATTCAAAGCCTTCGTCATGCTTTGCTTGTGAGCCTCTAAGTTCTCCTATCTGTGCAAGAGGTGGACTGACAGTTGTTCTCCTATAGCCCAAATGGGCTACAACAACAGAGTTTTAATCATCCTAACAGCAAACGTGGCACATCGTCCATCTTTTAATCTTCATTTTGGGATTCCGTCCATAGATGGATTATTTCAGCTGTCACATCAACTGCATGCTAAATAAAAACGGCCTACCTAGAATGCAATTTGTAATCCACTTACCTCTTAGTGTTCTGCCTTCTGCAAAACTGATGTAGTAAGTATTCCCTTCCTTCTTTTGGATGATATATTTACTTCCCCTGGTAGAACAGTATTGGATACTTCTGTGATAGCAATTAGTTCATGGACTATGGCAGGTCTTAGATCGAAATTGGCACTCCCAGACTGCAGTGAATGTCTGGGAAAATTTGACTTCTGTAAACTCCAGGAAACTTGGTGCATAGAACCTGCCCTTAAACTAGGATATTAAAATGTATACATTCCAGCAAATTCCAAACGTGTAGGGAGACCTTCTGGGGAATTAAGGATATGGGTAAAGATTGATTTGAAATGCGGAATTTGTCAACTTAACATCAATTTCCCAGATATATTGAGCATTAGTATTTTGTCAGAAAAAAAACCTAGGGTAGATGTTAGTGATGGAGGCCAGGCTTCAATAGCTATTACAACTTTAGAAGAGTATTTAGTTAAAAGTCCAGAACAATCCTGTCTCATTCTTGCAGGAGACTTTAATACAACGTTTAAGCCTCTAGTCTATAATGACTTTGGGATGACAGAAGAGGTGGATGAAAGGTGGGCTATCCCTCAGTTGGATTTAACCCTATTAAGAAGTGGACTCAAGCTACATTGCAATTGAAGGCTCTTTCCATGGAATTGGGAGTTAGGGCAGTTAATGGATGGACACAATCAGATACCAGGGGAGCCAATACTTTTAACAGACCCATCCGCACAAGTCGCATAGACTATATATTTGAGTGGATCTTAGATTATGGTCATTCATGAAGGATAGGGTTATTGAGGAACGTCTAGTAAGCGATCACAATCCACTTTGCTGTACTTTGACAGCATTTTGTAGTGCATATACTGATGATATGTATATTCCTTCCTCTACCAGAGATGTTACTGCTACTAACGACATGCATCATCTTAAGTGGAACCAGGCAGTTGTTAAACCAGAATTATTAGCAGCAATACATTTTGATCTTCAGCTCACATTAGTAGAGATGAATCACTATCCTCACAAGTCCAGTCTCCTGTCTTTACATTCTAGTCTTTTTGAGCGTATCCTGGCATATTTCCTGGTTCCTGCAAACTTGAGAAGGAAACACACTATCAAAGGCCTACCTGGTTCTATAAGGATTGCAGGAAGAATCATAATATTTTAGCTCTTGCAATTAAAAGTAAAGATAGTGATGTGATATGTAGCACTAGAAAGGCTTTACAATTCATGTATTCTTACAGCCAAAAAAGCTTGAGATGAATCCGGATGGCCTTACCTTAAAGTTGGCTGTTCTGTTAAGGATTGAACTAAATGTTGGTCCTTGGTTACGTGGGGCCATAATGGCACACCTCTACCTCCTCAGAATTACATATGATCTTCAGATTGCCCTCTTTATTTTTCATCTTTGTATTCCAGTGACAATTTAGTGACTCCAGTAACATTTCCCCATGTTCAAGCATCTTTTTTAACAGAGAGTCCTCTCTTTGATCTTCATGATGTGATAGCTGTGTTGGTTGCTACCACTAGAGGTAGAACCACAGGGCCTGACAGCATACCTGCTAGTTTTATTTCTTGCAGATAAATCAAGGTGATCTAATTATATTGCAAGCCATGCTAATTCTATTGCTAGGGGAGCGCTCATCCCTTATTCTTGAAAAGTTGCAACAGTCACCCCTATCGTCAAAAAAGGTGACAGTGTGTGTCAAACTATAGACCAATCAGTGTGTTAGATTGTATTAAAAAAATATTCTCAAGAATGCTGTTAAATAAAATTGAGCTTTGGATCAAGAACGAGGACATTTTAAAGTCTTGCCAAGCGGGGTTTCATAAAAAGATTGCTACGACAGATCAGGTGTTTCGATTTATGTCCATATACTGGAAAACATTATTGATAGGCAAAGGCAACACCAATGTCGCCCTTGTCGATCTTAAATCAGCCTTCAATCTTTTTCCACATAATAAGCTCTGGCAAGTTCTTGGCGAAATGGGAATGCCTTCTGTCCTTCTACCTTTATTCATTCTGTTCCCTGGGGCCATGTCCATTAGAGTCAGATGGGGAACACAAAACCAGCTCACTGACCGAATCCCAGCAGCTGTGTACTTGCCCGACCTTTTTATTACTATATCTAAATGACATTGTTAATTTCCTGAGGGAGACTCCCTCAGTTGCCCCCAGCCTTTCTGTAGTTAAGATACGAATTTTACTCTTTGCTGATGACACCTTGCTGATTGCGAAAACCCCAAGCAGACTACAGACATTGTTAGATCGTTCTGATGACTTTTGTGGTCTGCAGAGACTGACGATCAATACAACGAAGACTAAATATATGTCTTTTAATCGGCATGAATCTTACAAAGGAAGGCCCTTACTAGGTGGTATGCATCTAGAGAAAGTAGATTCTTTCGACTATTTGGGAATGCGGGTGTCTTCTCTATGTCATGACAGTATCACCTTGAAAATCTGTCTATTAAGCACAAGCAGCTTGCTGGTGTTATTCAGAAGGAGCAAAGGGCTTCTTATACCAGACCTGTTGCCCCAGTCCTGTTGATCTATGAAGCCAAAGCAGTGGGTGCCACTTTGTATGATGCAGAAATATAGGACTTTTCTAATGGTAAAAGCCTAGGGAAGAATGAAAATACGTTCTTAAAGAGTATTGTTAATTTACCACCATCTACACCATCACTTCTGCTACTCTTTGATATGGGTAGAAAACCTATTGAAAGGAAAGCTAGATTGCGCCCACTCTTATACTGGAGTGGACTGTTTTAGGGGGTTATTCCAACTTTGGAGGAGGTGGTAATCCGTCCCAAATGTGACGGATTTACCACCAGCCGTATTACGAGTTCCATAGGATATAATGGACTCGTAATACGGCTGGTGGTATATCCGTCACTTTACCGTCACTTTGGGACGGATTACCACTTCCTCCAAAGTTGGAATAACCCCCTTAGTCTTGCCAGATGTCATTAAATCTGCCTCCACTAACAAAGTCCTATGACAAAAAAAATTTGCTAAATTCTTTGGGCTGATCGGACCTGTGATCATCCTTTTCTACTACTTTGTTTCCCACTAAGGATTAGCTAAAAAAATAATAATTACTGGGCTTGGTCCTTTCAGAATATTGTGTGTGAAACTCAGAGCACTATGCTACCTGGTGAGTTTCTTGATTTTAAATGTGGAAGTGTTTGTGAACCATTTTAGGATACTATTACCACTAGATAGGAAATTGTATTTCCAATTCAGGATCGGTACCCTTCGTCAACATGCATTTACAGGTAAATGGAAGAATAGTGATTCACTGTTATGCTCAACTTGTTTGCTTGTCGAACATAGGTAAGATTAAGACAGCGTTGGATGAAACGGCTGTGTAAACAATTGGGAATAGAAAATTATCTGGTTGCCCTTAGAATCCTAAGAACCAATACATACCCTTTTATTGCTGTTTCTGTTGCAAAACGTTTGGGGTACATGTGCATACTAAGGAGTAGAGCAACCTTGTAAAGCTTGTAAATTTGATCATCTACTGGGTTTGAAGACATGCTGTATCCCTAAATTAATTGCCTATACCAATGTGTCATTTTGGATTTTCTTACTTTTTAAACAGTTATTTGTATATTTGTAGCATTGTTTTTCATGTTTTATTTGCTCTACTCAGGAATTACAAACAAGCTCCTGAGACGACTCCAACGCATCCAGAATGCCTCGGCCCAACTCATCCTCGATGTCCCCTACCGCAGCCACATCACACTCCACCTGAGAGGCCTGCACTGGCTCCCCGTCAACAAAAGGATCACCTTCAAGCTCGTGATCCACACACACAAAGCACTGCACAACACCGGACCCACCTACCTCAACAAACGACTCAGCTTCCACAACCCCACCGAAGCCTCCGCTCAGCCAACCTCACCCTCGCCACAGTCCCCTGCATCCGAAAAACCACCACCGGTGGCAGATCCTTCTCCTACCTCGCTGTCAAGACCTGGAACACTCTCCCCACCATCCCACGACAGACCCAGGACCTGCTGGCCTTCAGAAGACTCCTCAAGACCTGGCTCTTCGACCAGTAGCACCCCCTCATCCCCAGCGCCTTGAGACCCTCGCGGGTATGTAGCGCGCTTTACAAATGCAGTGATTTGATTTGATTTGATTTGTTTTCAATCCCTAATTAATTGTATGGATCATACTTTTATGGCATTTGCCTAGAAGTATGAACTGAAATGAACATTTAATGCATACTCAACGATACCATGAGACCTTGGCCTTTTTATCCCCAAACTTTCTGCCTTTTCCTACTATTTTTTTCTGACCTGTTTTTGTTGGCTTTACAACTCTGGGTACTTTTCCCACTTCTCACCAATGATAAGGTACATATGCTTTCTGTCTAAAATGTATTGGTGCTTGGTTGTTCAATGATTGGCATAATTGGTTTATAAGTAAGTGCCTAGTAAAGTGCGCTATGTTTATCCAGGGCTTGTAAATTAATTTATACTAGTGGGCCTGCAGCACTGATCCTGCCACTCACATATGTAGCCCTGTAAACATGTCTCAGACCTGAGGTTTGGGGTCTCTGAGCTCCCAATTAAAAAATGTATCTTTTGGTGAAGTTCACTTTTGAACTGTGAGTTTGAAAATGCTACTTTTAGAAAGTGGACATTTTCTTGCTTAACCATGCTGCTCATCTGCCTGTCTGCTGAATACACGTCTGGGTCAGGGTGACAGTTGGGCTGTTTGTGCATTCACTTTAGACAGTCACAAAAAGGGAGATGAGGTGTGCCCTGCATATCATAACTGATGGGTCTTTCTGAGCTAGAGGTGTGGGAGGAGCTGACACTTGCACCTGAATAGGGCTGTGCATGCCCTCACACAAAGCAGTTTCCGACCCCATAACTGGTGTAACTGGGGTAAGGCCCGGGAAAGGCAGGGTCTTGTGCACTACAAAGTCTTTTCTTTGAAGTATGTCTGTTTCAAAGCAGAAAGGGGTATAAGTACTGGACCTCGGACACCACAAATGTAGAACACTCCTGGACTAAGACCATTCTGCCAGGAAGAATAGCTGGATGCTGTAGGAGGGAGTGCCACTGTTCCTGTTGCTTTGCTGTTCTGGATTGCTGCTTGTTGTTTCTGTCCTGGGAGTGTAGGGTCTGGACTTTGCTTTCCAAGGTTCTCCGAGGGCTTGATCTGAGCTTGCCTCCTGTTAAGAAGTCTCGGGGACATCAAAGACTTAGGGGGTCATTCTGACCCCGGCCGGCGGCGGTAGCCGCCGGCCTGGCTGGGACCGCCAGAAGACCGTCCCGCGGTCAAAAGACCGCGGCGGTCATTCTGGGTTTCCCACTGGGCTGGCGGGCGACCGCCAAAAGGCCGCCCGCCAGCCCAGTGGGAAACACCCTTCCACGAGGAAGCCGGCTCCGAATGGAGCCGGCGGAGTGGAAGGTGTGCGACGGGTGCAGTAGCACCCGTCGCGAATTTCAGTGTCTGCTAAGCAGACACTGAAATTCAAAGTGGGGCCCTCTTACGGGGACCCCTGCAGTGCCCATGCCATTGGCATGGGCACTGCAGGGGCCCCCAGGGGCCCCACGACACCCCTCACCGCCATCCTGTTCCTGGCGGTCGGAACCGCCAGGAACAGGACGGCGGTGAGGGGGTCGGAATCCCCCATGGCGGCGCAGCTAAACCGGCGGGACACCGCCGTTTTTCCGGTTCTGACCGCGGCCATACCGCCGTGGTCAGAATGCCCTCAGGAGCACCGCCAGCCTGTTGGCGGTGCTCCCGCCGACCCCGGCCCCGGCGGTCAAGGACTGCCGGGGTCGGAATGACCCCCTTAATATGCAAGTGCTTGTGCTCGTCTGCTGATACTTGCCAAATGGTGCCAACTCCAGTCTCCGGACCGTTGGAAGTGTAAGCTAGTGACCTGAAGAAGAAAATCGAGGCACTGATGAGCCGCAGCTGCAAAATAGACACATAACCTGTCCCACAGCTTGAGAAACAATGGAGCGCCTGTCTTGCAGATGCAAAATCGACACAGCGCCTGCTTCACTGCAGTTCCATTACACATCGCATCTGGATTTTCCATGCATCATCCCTGGGCGTCAATTTCTCATTGATCTCACACTGCAGGAAGGAACCGAGGCTGTGAGTCTGAAAATCAAGTCATCGCCTTTCTTGTGAGGCAAGAATCAATGCATCACCTCCCCTGCCAGTAAGAAACCTCTGCATCACCTCCCCTGTGGGAAAGAATCAACACATCGCCTCCCCGGCCACTAAGGAACTTACGCATCAATTCGCTTTTTTGGCACCTCATCTCCCCTGAGGCCCACATCATCTTTGTTTTTGATGCATCCATGGTACTTTTGGCTAAAAAAAGATACAACCATTAAGTCCTATGGATTAAGATTCATTTAAGCATAAGAAAAATTATATATTTACTTGTGTATGTTGGATTTTTGTCATTTAGGTCTTGTTTTACTCAAATATTGGCTATTTTCCTAAAGTGGTCTGGAGTCCTTTTGTAGTGTTTTCACTGTGTTACTTGGTGTGTGAGTACAAATAATTTACACATTGCCTCTGAGATAAGCCTGACTGCTTGTGCCAAGCTACCAAGGAGTGAGCAGGCGTTATCTTAGCTATGTGAGTTCCTTACCCTGACTAGAGTGTGGGTCTCTACTTGGACAGGGTGCAAACCTCTGCCAATTAGAGACCAATTTTGTAACAGATACGTTAAGAGGAGAGAAAATAATGCTCTATTACTATTTAAGAGTGAAGGGCAGAATGAATTTGATAATCTTACTCCATATATCAATAAATGGAAGAAGATTTGGATGAGTATCAAATTGCCATGAAGCAGTTAGAAAAATAATTTGCATTGCGGTGGTGGTGCGGGCTGTGGCCTGCGAGTGCTCATTTGGTACGTATTAAGGACGCTTGCCACAGGTGTGCCAGAGAGGGCAGGAGCCCTTTAAATCTACACTGCGCTCCTGCCTCGCGGGACGCGCTTGCCACAGGTGTGCCAGAGAGGGCAGGAGCCCTTTAGATCTACACTATGCTCCCGCCTCGCTGGACGCGCTTGCCACAGGACACTTGCCACAGGTGTGCCAGAGAGGGCAGGAGCCCTTTAAATCTACACTATGCTCCCGCGGGACGTGCTTGCCACAGGACGCTTGCCACAGGTGTGCCAGAGAGGGCAGGAGCCCTTTAAATCTACACTATGCTCCCGCCTCGCGGGACACGCTTGCCACAGGTGTGCCAGAGAGGGCAGGAGCCCTTTAAATCTACACTGCGCTCCCGCCTCGCGGGACGCGTGCGGGCGGCGCCCGGGCCAAGGGCGGGCCCGTCCTTCGCCCATCATCACCAGGAAGAGACTGGGTTGGGCACCCCCCCCCTTTCAAATTTGCCATCAGGGGCCCAGTGGGTAAGACTGATATATGGAGAGCTGTTGATGCTAGGGAGGAGAAGAGGAGCCAGCACCATTTTGGATATTTAAGTCATTTTTACTTAGCCCTTCTTGTGCATTGCTGTCTCATATATGCATTAGGAGACGGCGAGAAATTATAGTACCATAATTTTAGGGTATCTATGCCAGTAAGTTGTGACTGGAGACATAAAAATATAAAACACCATTTTTTACTCCCATCTAGCACTGGGCACAGGATCTCGTTAAGAATTATTTGGTGTTTTTCCTCTTGTTAAAAGACCAGTCTGTTTTGATGGGGAAACGTAAAGGAGACTGTGGGGGAAGGGATCCCACTTAGGAGGCCCCCCCACCAGGCTGATAACCAGCTACCTAACCTCAGTGATGGGTGCTATTGAGTCAGAGATAGGGAGAGGGGAAGCCACCTTAGAGTCATCCCTCGAGAAAATAGGGAAGGGTGGGGGGGAGGAAAGGATTCCTCTTGCAAAATTTCCATCAGGCAAGACAAGAATAAGAAATCCTTGCGTAATAACGGACAAGGACTCTCAAATTGATTCAATCACTCCTACGACCCCAGAGAGCCCACCCCCAAAGAAAAGTAGGCAAATAATTCCCCCCCACACCATACCACCCTCCTCAGATTCAGCCCGGTCTCCCATAAATGGTCACAAGGTCGAAAAGGACTCAGTAGGAACAGAGAGAGAAAAAAAAGGGGAAACGTTTACCTAATTTACTAAAAAAAACTACAGGAACACAGATAAAAGACAGGAAGACCTTGGACTCCTCTAATAATTGTCTTTCCCAGATTGAGGACCAACTCAGGGACATAAAAAAGTTATGTTCTCTGGTTTTGGAGAAAGTGGCCAAGGAAAAGGTTGAATTTATATCAATAACAATGACAGCGAATCCCACACTCCCGAGGGCTGAACCTCAGAACACTCATACTGCCTTTGCATGTTCACCCGTCCCGGCAATCCACCAACATCAAAATCGTAGGCCGACTCCTGCCCAGAACTTAGCCCCAATCCCCCCGAATCCAGAGGCAATACAAAACCCCACAAATGCACAGCCTCAGCGAGGCATAAATAATTGGGAGGGTTTAGTGGGCCAGATGACTATAAGAACCCAAACAGCTTGTCCAAGGATCCAGTTGGCATGTGCTCCCTATATTTTAATTCTGGAAAACGTTCCTATATTAGGAAACACTCACCATGAGTCTCATGCTTCACTGTTAAATAAAGTGATGCACTGGGTAGGAAAGTACTCGGGAGGGAGGGTAGACTTCCACCAGGACATCTTAACCGTAAGAAGGGTCCCCTGGATCGGCCCATCCCCTAAAGTCTCACTGGGGAACTGTGTTATTATAAACTTCAGGAGTCCCTGGATAGTCAATGATCTGTATCATATTTTTTCAACTATAAGGCTACCTGCAGGGTCTATAAGAGTACAACGATTATCCGTGTTTATCCCCCCAACACCAAACTCATGTCACTCTGACTCAATTAATTCAAGGAAACAGAATTCTGGCAATTTTGGTGTCTCCAATTCCTTTGATGTTGCCCTGCCATTGTCTAATAGATATGAGCCCTTGGCTTCACTGGAGCAGATAGATTGACCACCAGTAATCGGGCCCCTCTTGCAAGCTCCTTTGGAGACAACTTGTAGACGGGTCTCCGAGACCTCGTCTCCTCCTTCCGTAACCAGGAACCTCTCTGATAACCCCTCCACGACATTTCCGCGTTCCCATGTTGCCATGGGAACGCTACAGGACGCGTCAGGGACGGCCTTCCGGCGGCGGGACGGAAATACGAGGACGGACTCACAGGCAGGGCGAGAGGACGCCGCGGAGCAGAGAGCAGCAGACGGAGAACAAACCCCGGACGAGGAGGACGAGAAACGATCCGTTGCAGAGGGCGAGAGGATTGACGCCAGTTCCAGTGCGATACCGGAACAGAGTAGCCGAGGATCCCGCCACGACCCAGGAGGGTCGTGGCTTGCTAAGGTACGGTCCCTCCTGGGGACAAGGGACCCTACAACTAAAGGGACACCGGGGAAGGGACCAGGGGAGGTGGGAGAGGGAAAATGGAGGATAGCACACCCTAATTAGGAAAAGTATTTCTTCCCCCTCTACGTGGGAGCACTAAGATCTACGATAGGCACAAATAGAACTTATTTCATTTTTCTCACAGTCACCCTTGCGTACCCTCACTCTCTGGCCCTCTTGGAAGCCCTTCCCCTCCAATTCCACTAAGATAAACCCCAGAAACAACCCCCACACACCTTCGCGTTTTTCTGTTTCCTTTTTCCGGTAAACCGGGCTGGAGCCTCCAGAATCCAACAACCACCGACCTAGAGGAGAGAGAAGGAAACGAGAACGCGCAACAATTAATGGAGAACAGAACAATACCCCAAGAAACCATAGAAAGTATACTGGACTGTATTTCCTTCCCCAAAGTATAAAGAAAAGTAAAATATTGATTTACTTACCTATTTACGCAGTCTCAGCCTTGTTTGTACCGTCAAAACCTGCCACAGTGGTGTCAGAAGTGGGATACCCTTTTCCCAAAGGCGAGTTTTCGGTATAGACAATGAGTGACAAACCCACCCTGGAGGACATGATTAAACAGCTGGCGGAAGGCCAGCGTCATTTACAACTAGTATGGGTAGCACATCAACGGGAGGCTAAGGAAGACAGAGAGGCCCTACAATCGGCACTAAAAAGCCAAGCCACTATATTGGCAAACAACCAGCTTGTTCATGAAACTGCGCTGCAGAAATTAACAGACACCATAGCAGCCAGTAAAGTACACCCCAATGTCCCTAGTTCCGTTTTACAGAAATACCAGGAAGGGGAAGACCCGGACTCCTTCTTTACCAACTTTGAACGGGTGGCTTCCTCCGCTCAATGGCCTGAGGACCGCTGGGGACAATACATTGCACAATTACTCACGGGGATTCTACAGACGGCCTACCAAGCTGCTAATCCCGGATGTACCACCCCATACAAGGACATAAAAAGTAGTATCTTGGAAAGGGTTGGTCATGATGTAGAGTATTATAGATTGAAATTCCGAAAAGTGAAATGGGGACAGAATGAGGACTTTGGACCTTTTACTTCCGGGTTAAGGATTTAGCACTAAAATGGTTGGGCCCTATAGGAACCAGCAGGGAAGATGTCATAAAAACAATTGTTCTTGAACAGTACCTGGATTCCTTACCCTCCAGTATGAAAAATTGGATTAGACAACATCCCAAGGTGGATACAGAGCTTGCTATAGATCTGGCTTGTGCTTACCACCGGTCCACAGATGTGAAATTCCTACAGTCCAGACCCGCCCTAAAGCCCGCCACACCACCGCCAAAACCAATACCGCAGTATCCACTGGAAGACGCTGGGACACATAAACAAGGGGAGGGTCATCCGATGCATTTACCCCAATGTTTTAGTTGTGGAGAATGGGGCCATATAGCAAGGGTATGTCCCAGGAAAACAGAGGGAGCTGAACCCATGGAGATAGGGGTTACCCGACGCAGGGTGTTATGTACGGGAGTCGGGAATGCGAAATTCAAACAAGTCATAAAAGTAAACGGACGCTTCCTCTCTGTGCTCATTGATTCGGGTTGTAGTCAATCCGTAATCCGAAAAAACCTCATAGATCCTATTGACATAACCTCGAACCAATGGGTCACTATTTGTTGTATACATGGCGATAAAGTGCAATATCCCCTGACAATAGTCGAGCTAGAATGGGGTGACTATCACGACTTCCTCCCCGTAGGGGTCATGGACCAATTGATTGAAGACTGTATTATCGGGACTGATTATATCCGGTTCCAGCATCTCCTAGACCGAACCCAAACCCAGAAAGAGAACCCAGAATGGTGGAATGAAGCTCCATTTTTCAATAGCTTTATTGAATGCCCCCCAAGCCGCAGAAAACTCACCCGAAATGAGAAAAGACATGAGAAATTGAGATTTCAGGAAGCCCGAGAGGATACAAAAGCCAAAAGGGTAGTAGCAGAGATTAGTAACGCTCCAGTAAGTTTCCAAACTTGTCAGAGAGATGACCCTACCCTCACTCATGCTTGGAGAACAGCTAAAACTGAAGTCACGGATGAGGTGGGTCCTTATTTCCTAGTCCAGAAAAATCTTCTTTATAGGATTACCACAACTACCACAGGAGAAACTAAACAACAATTAGTAGTTCCAGAATTGTATAGGAACCAAGTACTCTTCCTAGCACATAATCAGCCAGGAGGGGGTCATTTCGGTAGGGAAAAGACAGAAGAATACCTCCTACGGAAGTTTTATTGGCCGGGGGTTTATGCCCACATTAGGAGGTACTGCTTACAATGTCCCAGATGTCAGCTCACCGAACCAGGTATGCCCAGGAAAGCACCACTACAACCTCTACCCATCATTGACATTCCTTTTAGAAGGGTGGGTATGGATTTAATCGGCCCACTGCTTCCATCATCCAGGGGACACATACATTCTGGTCATAGTAGACTATGCAACGAGATACCCTGAAGCCCTTCCCTTATCAAGTATGACTACCAAAACGGTGGCACAAGCCATGATAACAGTGTTCACTAGGACAGGGTTTCCCCAAGAGATCCTCACTGATCAAGGCACGCCGTTCATGTCAAACCTGATGAAACAGATATGTAGGTTATTGGTAATTACTCAAATAAAAACGTCGGTGTATCACCCCCAAAAGGACGGTCTAGTGGAACGCTATAACCGTACCATAAAGACACTGTTGAGGAAAATAGTAGACGAATCTGGAAGGGATTGGGATCAAAAGTTACCCTTAGTTCTTTACGCCATCTGAACACACGAACAATCCTCCACTGGTCATAGCCCATTTGAATTGGTCTTCGGAAGACAACCACGTTGTCTTCTGGACATGGCAGCTGAAACCTGGGAAGAGAAAGAAGAGGAGGGGAAACCTTTGCTAGAATATGTCCACAAGCTCAAAACTCACTTACAAACTCTATGGGAGGATGTACGGCTACACCTCGAGAAAGCCCAAGACAGTCAAAAGGGTTATTACGACAAAGGTAGTAAGTTACGTACATTTCTCCCGAATGATCTAGTCCTTATTATGCGACCAACGCCTGAACAAAAGCTATTAGCTCGATGGCAGGGACCCTATAGGGTTCTTAGAGCAGTCTCCCCTGTCACGTACCTTATAGAGCTAAGTGTCAACCCCAAAAGAACCCAGATTTACCACGTAAACCTCCTCAAGAAATGGGAACCCGTAGAAAGGTTAGATACTCAAACAGGGACGGGGTGCTTTATATCTCCAGGCAAAGAGATAGATCTAGAATTTTTCCCCTTGGAAAGACAACAGACAGAGAGTACTCCTTGTATTAACAACTCGCTAACCGAAACGCAGAAGGGACAACTGTCCGCCCTGTTAAAACAACACTCGCATTTCTTTTCTGACATACCTGGAAGAACCACCTTGATCTATCACAAAATAAAAACACCTTCAGGACAGACCATCCGACTACGACCTTATCGCATTCCCGAGGCTAGGAAACATGTAATTGAGGAAGAAATAGAGAAAATGATAGCCCTAGGAGTAATTGAACCCTCTGTTATCCCTTGGAATTCTCCAGTAGTTCTAGTTCCAAAACCTGACGGTTCTGTCCAGGTTTTTTATCGACTTCCGCAAGCTCAATGACATATCCCTATTTGACACATATCCTATTCCCCGTGTAGATGATGTCTTAGAAAAATTAGGGAGAGCTAAATATCTGTCCACATTGGATCCCACCAAATGGTACTGGCAAATTCCACTTGCTCCTGAAGACAAGGAGAAAACGGCCTTCTCCACACAATCCGGCCTATATCAGTTCACAGTTTTACCCTTTGGTCTTCACGGGGCTCCTGCTACCTTTCAACGGTTGATGGACAGGTTGTTAAAAACGTTCTATACCTTCTCAGCAGCCTATTTAGATGACGTTGTCATTTATAGTGATACCTGGCTAAATCACCTCCAGCATCTCAAACAGGTTTTCACTTCCCTTGCAGAAGCCGGTCTGACGGCTAATCCAAAGAAGTGCATCTTAGGGAATACAAACATCTCCTACCTAGGTTATATGATAGGTAATGGGACCCTTCAACCACAAAAAAATAAAATTGAGGCCATACTGCAAGTCCAAACCCCAAAAACCAAGAAAGAATTGCGACCCTTTTTAGGATTGGTAGGCTATTACCGTAGATTCATACCAAGATACTCCACTATCGATGCCCCTTTTACTGATCTACTGGCCAAGCACCGCCCCAACACGTTAGCACCGTTTTCTGACTCTCAAAGGACTAGCTTTGAACAGTTAAGGACGTCCCTTACCACAGACCCAGTATTACAATGTCCTGATTTCTCTAGACCATTCCATCTTTATACTGACGCTTCTAACATCGGTCTCGGGGCTGTGCTCACTCAACCTGATAACGAGGGACTTGACCACCTGGTTGTCTTTATCAGTAGAAAACTTCTTCCACGCGAATGCCACTACCCCACCATTGAGAAAGAGTGTTTAGCCATTAAATGGGCAATAGAGTGCTTACAATATTACCTTCTTGGCAGACCTTTTGTACTGTATACTGACCATGCCCCTCTGACGTGGCTTGCTTCCCACAAGGACTCCAATTCTAGAGTATTAAGGTGGTTCCTTGAACTCCAGCCTTTTACCTTCCAGGTACGCCATGTCCCGGGATCTCAGCAAGGCCCCGCAGATTTCCTGTCCCGGTTCCCCTCCTCCTCTGCGGTCCTCGACCAGGACCGTTCATGGGATGGGGTGTGTAGACGGGTCTCCGAGACCAGGAACCTCTCCGATAACCCCGCCACGACATTTCCGCGTTCCCATGTTGCCATGGGAACGCTACAGGACGTGTCAGAGACGGCCTTCCGGCGGCGGGACGGAAATACGAGGACGGACTCACAGGCAGGGTGAGAGGACGCCGCGGAGCAGAGAGCAGCAGACGGAGAACAAAACCCGGACGAGGAGGACGAGAAACGATCCGTTGCAGAGGGCGAGAGGATTGACGCCAGTTCCAGTGCGATACCGGAACAGAGTAGCCGAGGATCCCGCCACGACCCAGGAGGGTCGTGGCTTGCTAAGGTACGGTCCCTCCTGGGGACAAGGGACCCTACAACTAAAGGGACACCGGGGAAGGGACCAGGGGAGGTGGGAGAGGGAAAACGGAGGATAGCACACCCTAATTAGGAAAAGTATTTCTTCCCCCTCTACCTGGGAGCACTAAGATCTACGATAGGCACAAATAGAACTTATTTTGTTTTTCTCACAGTCACCCTGGCGTACCCTCACTCTCTGGCCCTCTTGGAAGCCCTTCCCCTCCAATTCCACTAAGATAAACCCCAGAAACAACCCCCACTCACCTTCGCGTTTTTCTGTTTCCTTTTTCCGGTAAACCGGGCTGGAGCCTCCAGAATCCAACAACCACCGGCCTAGAGGAGAGAGAAGGAAACGAGAACGCGCAACAATTAATGGAGAACTGAACAATACCCCAAGAAACCATAGAAAGTATACTGGACTGTATTTCCTTCCCCAAAGTATAAAGAAAAGTAAAAATTTTATTTACTTACCTATTTACGCAGTCTCAGCCTTGTTTGTACCGTCAAAACCTGCCACACAACTATACCGCATCAATCTCTCTTGCAGTTCAAGGGAGCTTTCGACACACATAATACACGCGGTATGACAGCCTCAGGGATCATTTCTTGGAATGTGGCAGGCTTAAAATCAAAAATTGGAAACACCGACTGGCTAGAGTTAGTGACGGAAAATCTCCTTATCTGCTGCCAGGAGACCTGGCTTGTAGAGCCCCCGCATATTAATGGATATACCACATATAGCGTCCCGGCAATCAAGACCTCTGGAGGCAGGGCTAAGGGAGGCCTGGCCACCTTCGTATCAGTAATGGCTAGGGGGGTAGATGCGCGTGTCGTGGGCACATCCCCCTTTTTTTGGCCTTGTTATTGAAACTAGCAGAGCCATTTGATATATTACTGATTAATTATTATAATAAGACCTTTGATAAATCAGACACTAGTGTGGTTGGTAGTTTGGAGATGATAATATATAAGACAGTAAACACCAGCAAAAAGGATTTAAGAATAATTTGGGTCGGTGACTTTAATGCTCATCTGTGTGAGCCAGAATATTTGGACTGTTGTGGACTTTTGGATGAACATGATAGTCCCATCCATCATTTCAAGCACTCTCCATACGGGAATGCTCTTAACTCCCTGATAACAGCCAATTCTCTACTGTTCCCTATACCAGCTGTTAGAGGGGTACCAACGTTTATAAGAGGAGACGTTTATACTACTATTGATTTTATCATCTACTCTAGAGAATTATCTTCCCTTGTTGGGCAGTTTAGGGTGACTCCAACTTGTGTTAGTGATCGAAATCCTTTATCTATTGAAATAAGTTTGGACCTGAAGAGTGACTCGAGAAGAGAGAAGCGACACCCTGATGTGAAGTTTTCACCCCAAAAAGGCCTTACAATTAAATGGGGAAAAGTAGATAGAAAAAGTATTTTTTAAAGATCTAATGGTGAAAAGATGGTCAGATGCTATGATAACCTTGGACGAAGATAGGTCCCCCATGAAATTGTCTGTGCATTCTCCTCTTTGACAAAATATATGGCTGAGAAATTACAGTCCTTTTGCACTAATAAAGCACATGGCCCGAGATGGTTCAATCATGCATGTACTGCATCCTTAAATAATTTTAAGAAAACAACCAACGCATCCCCCCTAGACCGACAAGCTGTTAAAGTTGCCAGGAAAAATTACAAGGAAGTCCTTGTCAAGAGGAATGCTGAATTAAGTGAGTCTGCTTGGGAGGAATTGATGGAAGCTAGTAAAACCAAAGATACAACTGCATTTTGGTGTGTGGTCAACTCTCCACTGTTCAATGACAAGCATGAGATGTCTATGGACACTGTTATTCCAGCCCAAATTTGGGTGAACTATTTTACAAAAATGTTTGCAATAGAGATTAATCCTCAACTAGACAAGACAAACTGTTCAAAGATAAGAGGAATTGATCAGTCTAGCGTGGCTTTCAGCAACGTCATAAGTGTGGATGATGTAAAACAAGCTATACAAGATTGTCCCTCTGAGAAAACCCCTGGCCCAGATAAAATCCCTGCTGATTTATATAAAGCTCTTTCAGATTTTTGGGGGCCATTGCTTACCAACGTTCTGAGATCTGCTGTGACAGGCCCATTAGTAGACACTAGCAGAGAGGCGATTATCGTCCCGATTTTTAAGAAGGGGGACAGGGCAGATCATTCATGCTATCAGCCAATTTCTTTACTGGACAGCTCGGTTAAAATTCTAGGCCAAGTGATTCTAAATAAGTTGGAAAATTGGGCAACTGAATCTCACTCTCTTTCAGAAGTCCAATTTGGCTTTCGGCCCGGTGTGGGCACAGTAGAACAAACTCTCAATTTGACTCTTATTGTTCAAACATATACCAAAGCCAAAAGGGGGTGTATACATCTAGCATTTATGGATCTGTCCTGTGCATTTGATACAGTTAACAGAGAAAAACTGTGGATGGTCATGTTGAACATGGGCGTGGACAAAGATTTAATCATTTTACTTAGTAGACTCCGCTCCTGTACAGTAGCTCGGGTTCGCTATTCTCGGGAGGGTGGTTTAACAGAGAAGTTTTCCTCATTAAAGGGGGTTAGACAGGGCTGCGTGCTGGCCCCTTTTCTTTTTCTTTTATACATAAATGGGCTCGAGAAATTTCTCTGTGAATCGGGGAAGGATTTTCCAGTTATTAACAATTCCTGTATTACTGTATGCGGACAACGCTGTACTCATTTCAAGGACAGCAAATGGCCTCCAGATTTTATTGAATGCTTTTAATACATTTATGGGGAACCTTGGACTCCAAATAAACAGATCCAAGTCATATGTAATGAAGACTGGACCCAAGCGAGCAAAAACAAAAAAAATCCTTTTAGATGGGCATGAGATACTCAAGGTCCCACATTTTACGTATTTGGGGGTCCCCATTGATGGAGATTTTAACTGGAAATTTCTAGTAAATATACGCTCAATACAATTTCAAAAAGCTATAGAAGCAGTTTTTAGGTTCGAGAAAAGACTGCGACACAAACCTGTCAAAGAAATGACAACTGTTTTTTCCACCAAATGTCTTTCTTTTGCGACATTTGGAGCCGGGGTTTGGGTATATGCAGAATGTTCGAGCCTTCAGATTGCAGAAAAAAAGTTTTTAAGAAGGCTATTAGCAGTCCCCCCATCTACATCAACAATGTTCTGTCATGAAGAAGTAGGCTTGAGACATATATCTAGTTATATTAAGCTTCAACCCGTATTATTATGGTTACAAATCTGGACAAAGCCAGAAGCCTCTCTTTGCAGAAAGGTGATTCAGGACTGTCTCCTTCTATCACGATCTTCAGATATACCTTGGCTCAGATATATATATTTTTTTAAAATATATTTTATTAACCTTTTGTTGCTTTACATTTATACGTTTGCTCGAGTTAACAACTTACATTTGTTGTATGTGAGCATTAAACAGTCTGCATTTGTGACACACATTATTCAAGTTTAGTTGCTTATTACTTTGGTATTGTTAACATTTTCTATGCATTCGTTAATACTTGGTGTTGATATACCCAACCCTGTGATGAACCGTGCTATACGCTTCGCAATCCTATACTATCAATTTAACTCACGTATTTGATCAGTCAACTTAAACCCGTTCTACTCTGTACTTTGAATAGGAGAATGAGAGCGAAGCAAAATGAGAAAAAGAAAAAAAGAGAAAAGAAGAAAAATACAAAAATGGATAGAGAAAGAAAAAAAAAAGAAAAGAAAGGGAGGGGGGAAGAAAATAAGCAAGATAGGAGAACAACTTTACGGCGTTATGTGGGTGGGATTTGTAGCTAACGGTGTTTGAGGAGTTAAAGCATGTCAGCATGTAGGGGGAGGCCGGGCGCACCATCGCGAGAGGAGCATAATAGGCCGTTCGCCTCATCCCCGCATCCATTGGTGATATAGTATTTGGTGGCTCGTTGGTCTCTGTCTCGCGCTTCTCAGTGTGGGCTCTGCGAGTGTTCAGTTACCCCATGGAATTCCCTGGGGGTCCCATCCCATAGGTCAATCCACCAAGGTGTGCTAAGTATCTCCCACCATTCCCGTTGGGGCTGCTGCTCTCTTGCATAGTCCATCCCAGTTCGCCACTAAGTCTTCCCAGGCCGGGGCAATAGGAACCTGACAGATGCCCTTGGCCTCCTCCGCCTTCAGGACCTGTAGTTCAGCCCTGGACCATTTCGTAACATCTTTTTTCCAATCAGCCAGTGAGGGGTGGTCTGAGGATTTCCAGCCCTTTGAGATCAGACTTTTGTAAAGGGCCAGGGTTAGGTCCAGGAAACGCCCTCTTACTTTCCCGTTTAATGCTGCTGGCCTGAGACCCAGTAAGCACAGTTCCGGGGTAGGGAGTAACTCCCCACCGAATAGCTGGGACAGAATAGACAATATCTCCTTCCAACCAACCTGAAGTACTGGGCACCCCCACACCATATGGTCAAAGTCTGCCTCACCCCCCGACATCTTGGACACGCCCTGGGGGGACCCCCGTATATACGGAATAGTCGGTGCGGTGTTAGGTACGTTCTATGCAGATAATCATATTGGATGTATTTTAACCGCGCATTCCGTGTGATCGTCCGGGGGTATGCCAACGTTTTGTTCCACTCAGAGTCAGACAAGTCCCGCCCAATCGTGCCTCCCCATCGCTCCCTCAATGACTGCAAGGGATCTAATATGGATTGTAACTGGGTTCGGTATATTTTTGTTATCAAGTGGGGCTCCTCCCCCGATGTCAGAAGGAGGTGCAACACTCCGTGAGGAGTGGATTCAGCGTTTATCGTGCACCAGTGGTCCTTCAGTGCGTGCACTAACTTCCCGAAGAGCAGGAACTGACCCTGGGGAACACCCACACCCGTTAGATCAGTGAAGCCCCTCAGTACCCCCCCCTCGAATAGTCCACCCACTGTCTCAATCCCAGCACCCGTCCAGGGACCAAGTCCCAGGCTTTTCGGTCCTTTCCCCCCAGACTCCATAATCAGTGCTGAGAGTGGTAAGGCCGGAGAGTATGGTGGGCCCACTCCTACTCTCTTTGCGCATCTCTTCCAGCATGCCATTGCGACTTTTAACATTATGTTGTTTCCAGGCAGGACTATTTTCCTGCCTGTCATGTGTGTCGCAATCCATGACGTGTCCATTACCCCCTGGGTTGTCCACAGGTCCAGGTGTCCTTTGCCCGCCAGCCAGCCGGCTACCCACTGTAGTTGGGATGCCAGGTAATAAGCCTCGAAGTCGGGGGCACCCAGTCCTCCCATGTGAGTCGGCCTACAAGTGGTCGTGAGTGCAGTGCGTCTACGTCCATCATCCCAAATTAGTTCTCTGAGCAGTACGTTCAGGTCACGGAACCATGCCGGAGGGATCAACAATGGTAAATTGACAAAGTAGTAGAGGAGTCTTGGAAGCATGATCATTTTAGATAGTGCCACTCTGGCCATTATTGATAACTTCAGGGAGCGCCAAAACCCTACCGAGGACCTCAAGGATCGAGTCGCTTTGCCAAGGTTACCCTCCCTGAGATCTTCCAATTCGTGGAATATTTGAATACCCAAGTACCTGAAGGACCGGGGGGCCCAGTTCAAGTCTGTCGGGCATGTCGGTGGGCGCTCGCAGCCTGCAGTCAAAGGGAACACGTATGTTTTGCCACGGTTTAGGCGCAGTCCCGAACCCACCCCGAAGTCCTCCAATGCCCCAAGTGCCCAAGGGATACCACTGGGACCGTCCCTAAGATAAATTAATATATCGTCAGCGTAAAGGGAGACAATGTGTTCAGTTGGCCCCCACTCGACCCCCCCTACCCACACCCCCCTCCCGCAACCGAGTCGCCAGGGGCTCGATAGCCAGGGCAAACAGTAGTGGGGAAAGGGGGCACCCCTGTCTAGTGCCACGAAACACCAGATACGCTCTGGAGATTGTTCTACCCGTCCTCACTCTTGCTAGCGGGGACGAGTACAACAGGTCCACCCATCTAACCCAGTTTTCTCACAGACCCATTTTTAACATCACCGACCTCAGGTAGTCCCACCGAATCGAGTCAAATGCCTTCTCGAAATCCACCGCCAACAGGGTCCCCGTCAGCGGCCTTAGTTCTTCGGGCATGTGTAATACAGAGAAGAATCGCCTAAGGTTTAAAGAGGTGCTGCGACCGGGAATGAAGCCATTTTGGTCAGCATGTATCAGTGTGGACATGTGGGGAAGCAGTCGGTCGGCTAAGATCCTGCTGAGGATCTTGAAGTCACTATTTAGCATGGATAGCGGGCGGCAGTCGGACACCGAGGCCTCCCTGTTGGTTGTCTTGGGGAGTGGGACTACCAGCGCCTCACGTAGTGTACATGGTAGCTCCCCCTTTTGTATTGCCTCCGCATAAATCTCCGCCAAGCAGGGAGTCAGTAAGGATTTATATTTCTTGTAAAAATCCATAGGAAGGCCATCCGTACCAGGGGTCTTCCCAGGGCCCAGCTGCGTTATGGCATAATTTATCTCTTCCATGGTCACTGGCCCTCCTAGCTTATCCCTATCCTCAAGACCCAGCACCGGTAGGGGGATCCGTGACAGGTAGTTGTCAAATGTCGCCGTCTCCAAGTCGTTAGGTCTTCTATACAGGTGTGCGTAGTAATCCCTAAATGCGTCATTGATGGGGCCTGGGCATAGTCTGCGGTTTCCCCCTCTATCCAGCACACTTGTGATGGGTTCACTATCTCCGTTTGGGCGCACCAACCATGCCAACAGTTTACCCGACCTCCCCTCCTCTGATTGTATGGATGCTAGGTATTTTTGCATGTCATGGCATCTTAGTCTTTCTTCAGCCTGTGAGTGTTCTCTGCGTGCTTGATTATATTTTTCATCCTCTTGCTCTGCAGAGCCCTGTCTTAGCTCCCCCTCGTGTATGACCTCCTCCAGGGCGGTCAGTTTCCTCTCTAGTGTGCGCCTCACTCCCGCCGACTGCCCGAGACAGAAACCCCACGTCACCACTTTGAGTGTCTCCCACTCCACGGCCCTGGAGGGGGTGGATCCCTTGTTTGTTTCAATGTGTTCTGTTAGGTGGTTGCGCAGTGCCTCTCTATATGCCTGATCTTCGAGTGTCGCATGGGCCAGTCTCCATGACGGGATGGGCGGCCTGTCCCGTGATACCCTCATCGTTAGTAGTAGAGAGTTATGATCCGATATTGTGCGAGCAAGGTATTCAGACTGGGTCATATCACGAGCCAGCCCTGGAGTGCAGACCACCCTGTCTATTCTGGTGTGCACTCGGTGGAGGCCCGAGTAAAATGAATAGTACCTGGCGGTTGGGTGCTGCACCCGCCAGACGTCCACTAACCCCCAAGTACTCAACCACTCAGTTAAATTTTGTGCTGTTTTAATTGATGTTGCCCCTTGGAGCGGTGGGGTAGACCTATCCATGTTTATATCTAGTACTGCGTTGAAGTCCCCTCCTATTAGTACTTCCCCTGTGCTCTGGCGGGTGAGGTGACTTGATAAGCCGATCATGAATGGGATCTGATCTTGGTTGGGGGCATAAATGCAACTCAGGACTAATGGGATCCCCTGTAGTTTCCCCTCCAGTATCACAAACCTTCCCTCTTTGTCAATGCTGGAAGACTCAACTGTGAGTGGGACCCCCGCTCTAATCCAGATCAGCGCGCCTCTTGCATAAGCTGAGTACTCCGTGGCAAACACCCGCCCCCTCCACCTCCGTCTTAGTTTCTCTCCCATGCCCATTGCCAGGTGGGTCTCCTGCAACATTGCTATCTGCACCCCCCTTCTCTTGAGGAATGATAAAACTCTGTCTTTTAGCCGGAGTGCCCATCCCCCTGACATTCCAGGGTATAAGATTGTAGTCTGCCATCCAGTGCTTGGGACCTGCTCGTGGCCGGTCTGGTGCGCCCTTGGTCTCAATATCCTCCCCCACATGCCCACTCCTCTACTGTAGTCAGATTTCTCCACCCATTTAGCCGATTTAACTTGTAAATGTAAACCCCAACTCCCCAACCCCAGGGCGCCTCCGGAACTGTAGGTTGCCCAATAAACTATGCTATAATGCAACTTTTTCAAACACATAACTGCAGTACTCGCCAGCCAAGTCGGACAGGCAAGAGTTGAGTCAGGGGGGGGAGCCAGGTCCGGAGGGGCCACTCGTTCAAATAGTGTGCTATGTCTCTGGGCGCCGCTACCCGTCCGGGCTATATGAGCTCATCGGCTGTCTGTGGGGTCACACTCGGTGCTCGCGACAGGCCCTCCGAGTCCCCGGCAGAGGACACCATTGTATCATCGGACTCTTCTTCGGACCCTCCTCGGGGGAGGGGGGGCACCTCACCACCCACCCGAGCCGCCGCCTCTAGGGCCGCCCTCCTGTCCGTTTCTCTCTGCGTTTGCGTTGGTGCCAACCGAGGGCGGTCACTTGATCTCTTCCCCTTCGGGGCTCGGCGGGCTCTTCTCGCTCCAGGGTTTTTACTTGCAGGTCGTACATTTTGGGATCCACGCCTCTCAAGCCATTCCCATGCCTCCTCCGGCGATTGGAAGAATGTTGTCTTACCCTCCACCATCACTCTTAGCCTGGCCGGGTATAGTAGCGAGTACTGGATCCCTTCGTCTCGCAGGGCTCTTTTGACCATTAGGAATGAGGTTCGCCTGTTCTGGACCTCCAGCGTGAAGTCCGGGAACAGTGTAACTTCCCCGTTCCCTACTTTGAACGGGCCCATCTCTCTGGCTTTCTGCAGGAGGATTTCCCTGTCTCTGTAGTGCAGAAGTTTAGCGATTATAGCACGGGGGTCTGCCAGGGGCTAGAGGTCTCGATGGTACATGATGGGCACGCTCCAGGGTGTAGAAGGGGGTCAGGCATCCCGGCGCAACCACCTCGCTCAACCATTTCTCCAGAAAGCCCACCAAGTTTGACCCTTCGGTCCCTTCAGGGAGACCTACCACGCGCACATTGTTCCTCCTGTTTCTTCCCTCCGCGTCTTCGGCACGTTGTTCAAGTCTTGCCACTCTGCCGGTCAATGAAGTTACCTCCGCCGATATGTCTTTCTGCCTTGGTACAATGTCCGCTAATGTGGTTTCCGCTTCTTTGACCCTGTCAACCAACTTGTGATGGTCAGCTCTCAGGAGCCCCACCTCAATCGCGACCTGGTTGATGTCACGTTGCAATGTTGATTTGGTATCCTCTATGGCCCCCAGTATCTTGTCTAGGGTGTCCTGAACTTTAATTTGTGATTGGTTTAGTGAGTCCGCTTCGCTCACCCCAGGCGGCAACTCGGGGTCCATGGTTCTATTCTCGTGACGGCCCTTGGGGAGCATCGGTCCGGCAAGCGGGCGCGCCTCGGAGGCCCCGGCAGAAGGCCCGCGCGAGTTCGTGTGAACCACAACTGGGATTGTCCCTTCTTTTTCGGGCTTTGGAGCTAAAACTTCTACTCTCGGCTCTTTTTGGCCGAACTCCAAGAGCGCCGCTGGTTGTGTCTAAATTGCGGCTCCCAGGATGAGGGGCACTCTTGCAGTAGGTCGCTGCCAATTACTCCCTGTTTCAGCCCCGGTGCCTATGTTTGGAATTCCAGTCAGGCCCCACCCCGGCAGCCAGATCCAGGCGCCCGCCACTGCCAAGGCCCAGTCATCTATCCAATGGGGCACTCACCCACTTTCCAGTCCTCTTTCCGTGCTCATGGGTGTCCACCTGATCGTGTTCGTAATCTTCTCTCCGGAGTCAGTTGTGCCCTAAGACGTCCGGCGGCTCCGCGGTCTCCCCACGCCGGACAGTCGGCCCGGGGCCGTCCGTTATGCGCACCTCTCTCCAGACACAACACATGGGGATCCGTGTTCAGCCACCGGACCTCCACAGATGACACACTCCGTTAGGCAGCCCATCCCGATGCCTCTTCCGTGCCCAGGTACTCCAATTGGGCCAAGTACAATGCCCTCAGGTCAGCTCTGACAAAGATGGGGCCCTTACGCCCGCTCTGTCGCTTCTGTTGAGTGCTTACACCAGGGAGGGGTCCCTCCTGGGCCCCCAGTTCCCTCCAACTGCGTCAGGGGCCCCAGGGTCCGCGATCTGGACTCACGCCGCAATTGCGAGCGCAGCCGCACCTGGTCTGCCCGCCTTGTTCCTGCTGCTGTCGGACGTTCACCACCAGGCCGCGGCTTTCAGCGAGGGGAGGGGCCGCCAGCCTCCCCTCGCAACAGTAAATTCAGCCTCTGATGCGAGCGCCGATGGTCTCGGGTCGTTCGCCTCGCTCCGGCCGCGGCCGACCGCGCAGTGTCAGGCCGCGGCTTCCAGCAGGGGAGGGGCCGAACGCCTCTCTCCGCAACGGGGCAAACAGCACCGCCCGCCTCTCGCCCCAGGACTGCGCTGGGGGCCCAGTCGCGCCTCCCGGCGGTCCGCCGCAGAGAGCCCACACTCCGTGAGCAGGCAGCCCGGACCAGTACGCTGGGAAGGATTAATCCGGCAGGCCCCTCCGGAGCTGGAAAATTAGGCGTCCGCCATGCTCCAGACCCTGGCCACGCCCCCTACCTTGGCTCAGATATGTCCACTTCTCCCTATTATCTTTCGGACTAGGAGAATTTTTCTCAAACCGGACATTTTAACGAAACGGGACATTAAAAAGGTAAAATATATATACAGGCAGAAATGCCGTGACCCGGAGTCAATCCCGGGTACAAGTAGGACACAGGTGAGAAACCAGATACAGCAAATGTATCCAAAGTTATATCTGACTACTATTAGTCTTGAGCAACAAAGGTTCCTACTTACGAGGTTACACTTAAGCACATGACACTACTTGGTAGCATTTCCAGCATGAGGAACTTGGTTCAAGAATCTTCCCCCATGTTGCTGTGACGGAAAGACACCCCAGAGCACATTGCACTTTATGCTTTTTTGCACTCTCTATGTTGTCCAGAGAAAAAGGTTTTTATGCCCGTTATTTTTATCAAAAAGTATTAGAACTAGCCAGCTTGCTTATTCATACATACATAACTTGGGAAATGTGGATATAATTCAGGCCATGTTAAATTTTATATATGCTGCTTATAGAATTCGAAATATGTATTAATAATGTTTTTTGTAATTTTATGACCAAGAAACTTGTATGTTTTATTTATTGGATGTCTTTTATGGTCTTTTTTATACCGAATAAAGTAAATTGATGATGATGATGATGATGATGATGATGAATTTGAGGGTAAAAAATATTGCTTCAAGATGGTCATTAAGTCACAAGGTCCAAATGAAATCAGTGAATCTCTCATCACAGCTTTGAAAGTTTTGACCAAAGGCTGTCAGTATGAAACTCTTACATAACTAATAGTTAGAGATCAATTGGATGCCAGGTCTAATAACTAGTGTATACAAGAACGGTTGTTGAAGATGCTGTGTAATTGCAGTTGTGTACATCTTGTAAAAAATATCTGAAGTCACGTTAATGTGTGTGATCCCATTGATGAAACTGGGAAACAGTTGCAATTGCAAACAGATTTATGTCAGAAATGTACAACAAGGCAGGTAAAATCTAGAGGCCAAAGCAAAAGTAAAGCTTTTATCAAACAAAATTTCAACAAAAAGAAACCTTTTTTATAAGTGTGGTTCTACCTCTCACATAACCGTTTTTTGGAGTTATCCTGTTATAGTCCAAAATTGAAAAATGCAAAGCAATTAACAGTAATGGCCATAATACACAGCTCTAGAGTGGTTTATATACCTATGGGAGCTAACTCCCAAGAGTTCAACTGCCTGCCAAATTCCTCTCAGTGCATTTCAATTTACAAGATAAACCAAGGATAGCTGATGGGCACACAAACATGTCCATATTTATTCCATCTTAAACTTAAAAAGGTCCTTCCAAGACACAAGTATTTTCAGTCCTTTATTATTCTATCTCCTCTTCACAAATGTTCAAAAAAGATTCCAGCCCGTGCAATGTGTTTCGTCCCCTACATGGGACTTCACCAGGGCTGCGAAAAACATATTGAAATATATTTACAATAACGTCTTTTATAGCAATCTACAAGGGTGACGAATGTTATCTATATACAAATGGTGAGTGATGCACATTTCATAATGGCTAAAATGTAAAAACTGTTCGAAGCCATCACCTATGAAGTGACAAAATTCATACAAGAAAAACCCGAACAGTTGGAAGATTGATGAATTTGTATTTTACGAAAAAATAAGATCTGTAAATAATTGTCATAGCTATCTCTCTCTCTCGCTCTTAATATATATATATATATATATATGCACACACATAGATACACATAAATAACATGAAGAATGTTTAGCAAACTGTATGAGTTTTTCGGCATACCAGACCTCAGACATTGCCTCAGCAATCCCTTTTGGCTACAGGATTGCACAACAGGATCACCCTCACGAGCCATGAGGGGGACTCACAATCATCTACAATGACTTAATCAAGTGCTCAATGATCACGGAGAGTGCCACCTCATGGAATATCTGAACTTAAAGCTGCAAATCTCCAGAAACTTCCTCCTAAATGGAACCCACGCTTACTGCCCACCAGGACTGCAAACTACCTTCCCCAGCCTCACTACTGACTTACCCCTCCCTCTCACCATTGACTCTAAAGCCTTCATACTTCTTGGTGACCTCAACTTCCACCTAGAAGACAGAGCTGACCCCTGTTACATAGCCCTCCTCAAAAACCTGAATAACATTGGACTGACCCAGTTTATCACAGAACCAACATACAATGCCAGGCACATGCTGTACCCTATCTTCACTACCAGTGACAGCATCAAGCACAACAGAACCTCACCCCTCACATGGACTGTCCACTCCTTAATCCTCTTCCCAACCAACACACCACAAATTAAAGCACCCATCAACTTCAGCCTACCAGTCACGGTTGATCAAAATCTCAGAAGCAAACTGCCTCAATGCCCTCAGCACTGATCAACCCAGCCCCATGGATAACTTCAATGTGGACATTGTCAGCTTCAACCACTGGATCAAGAACTGTGCAGACTCCCTCGCACCCATCAAACTCAACAAGAAAAGAGAAACCAACAAGCGGACCAGCTCCTACAGAGAGGTCCTTCGAGCCTCCAAACAACACTGCAAACAGCAGGAAATAAAATGTAGAGCCACAAAACCACTGACAAGGCCACATACAAAGCAGCACTCAGATGCTACCACCAGCAACTGAGAGACACCAAGAAAAGAGTGCTAGGTGAACTCATGGAAGAGAGCTCCAATCGCTGCAAAGAAATTTTCTAGATCATCAAGAACTTCACCACTCCCATGGTCTCCATCAACAGCATCACTCCCTCCCAAGAACTTTGCGATGACCTATCCAACTTCTTCTACAGCAAAATAACAAACATTTACAGCAACTTTACTCACTACCAGAGCCTCGTAATCACATTGCCAACCTGCCCATCACTAAACAAGATTACCACCTGACTGGATGGAAAACCCTCACCAGAGAAGAAATGACGACTATCAGGCCGCAGCATGTCTACAACTTCAGAGCATCACCAATCAACACTGCACTCACCCACATCAGCAACACCTCCATCACCCGACCATCTTCCCAGAATTCTGGAAGCATGCAGCAGATAACGCTTCCCTCAAGAAACCATCGGCTGACCCAAAGCCAACTGAGCTACTTTTGTCCCATCTCCCTGCTCCCCTACCCAGCCACAGTGATAGAGAAGACCATCAGCAAGCAACTACCTTGAGCTACAACACCTAATGGGCAGCACTCATTTAGGATTCAGAAGGAACCACAGCACAGAAACGGCACTCATTATAGCCTCCAACATGAGGGCACTTGTGGACCGAGGAGAAACAGCCACCCTCATCATGCCCAACACCTCTGCAGCATTCAACACTCTCTCTCACAACACACTCATCAGAATACTTCATCAGATTGGCATCCAAGGACCCACACTCAACTCCTGGGAAGAACTCAGGCTGCCAACATTCACACCGGAGACCAAGAACCTGATCTGTGGAGACACCCGCAGATTGTCCCTCAGCTTAATCCTGCTCAACGTCTACATGATAGCACTCACCACCATCATCCAATCCCAAGACATCACCATTGTCTTCTATGCTGGTGACACACAACTCATCCTCCCCCTGACAGACAAGACAACTACCACCAGAACCAATTTCACAAACTACATGACCATGGTATCAGAATGGATGAAAACCACCTGTTTGAAGCTCAGCTCTGACATGACAGAACTGTTCATTAGAAACAAGATTTCGCCAGGGGACTCCACCTGGTGGCCTATAGAACTAGGACCAAACCGAAAACCCATCAATTGTGCCAGAAACCTAGGGGTCATCCTGGACGACAAGTTCAACATGATGGCACAAGTCAATGCAGTTTTGCCCCTCCACTTGGAGCACAGAATTCCATAAAAACTCTGCCACCTGCTGAGTGGCGGAGCTTATGAGTGCCTACCCCATACTTACATGCCTCTATTTGCATCCAATCATAGTAGTCCCACTTCAAATCATACTCACATGGACCCTGCAAAGGTTTCTGCCATCTTGGAGGCATTCAGTACCCCTGCCATGTGACCAGGGAGTCCGTTGCCTAGGAGATAGTGGCAGGCAGGTGGCAGGAACCACCATGCAAAGGGAGGGAGATGGTGGGCTGGAAGTTTCACTTTAATGCACACAACAAGGGAGCTCCTGTTTGAGCTGGGGAGACCTACATCCCTGTTTATCCACCCAGGGGAAGTTGAGTCCGGGGTCGGGTGCAGCACTGCTGGTGGAGTACCCCCACTCAGTGACAGCAGCACAGGATGGAGCAGGGCAGACTCTGCTGAAGCCAGCCAGGTAGCACTGAATTATTTACCACCAGCTTCTAGCATCCTGAGCCGTGGCACTACAGAGCATGGCCAGTAGCTTTCACCTGCTGAATCCCAGCAGTTGTAAGTGGCACTTCCCTTGAAGGGGGTATTTCTACAGTGCAAAACTGACTTACCCCTTGGTACTTTAAATTGTGGCTATAATTATCAGCAAAACGTCTTATCATTCTAGGAGAATAAAATGCATAGCCCATTTTACCCAGGACCCCCAACCCGCTCAGCTTTCTCAGTCAGACGGGAACATAGACTTTCAAACTAATCAAGTAATCTTACATAGATCTCTGCAGCAGATGCTTAACCTGATGCACTATTTGATTGGGGTATTGATTGTATTCTGCGCTGGCACTCCTGGATAGTAAGTTTACTATTGAGGGACAATGTGCACCACTTTTATTAAAGATACGCAGTCCTGTTGTCAAATTGCTAAATTTGAAAACATAACCTGAGTTCTGATCCCGGTTTAACGTATTGTGTAACCCTTAGAGAACTAGCTTGTTAAAGCACTTCCTTGGCATGGTTCCTCACTGATGGAGTATTAGTTTCCTAAAAATCAAATAAAGTAATAGATGTTATTCAAAATATTAATGATAAACGTATCTGGGCACAAATCTATAATCCTCAACCACTCAGCAAAATGTAATTTAAGGTTTGGCTATGAAAATCTGTAAATGTTGTATGCAGTGTGGCTACAAGCACTTGTGTCTTCAGTGAAGTTCAGCCACAACATCTCAGCTACAGTCTTCACAGTCTGACAAATGGGAAAAAAAAGCAGGACGGCGTGGCAGCGGGGCAGGGTGACTGTTCTACTGGGAGCACTTGGTAATTTCTTCAGCAAAATCTGATTTATTCCCTTGACAGTTGTATGTTTGCATGCAAAATAAGAAACAGTCCTATATTCCATGTTGCCCCTTGCACAGTCTCCTTTCACAAAGTATGAATGTAAAAGCTATGGGTAGGTGGAAGTCTGTGGAATCTCACTGAGTTTTTATGTAACTCTGCAGAATTCCACGGAGTAAAACTTTCCAAGTTCTGCCCACCCCTAGCTTCCACATCCTACATATGCAGAGAAAAATCTTCAAGTGGCTGCCACAGAACACCAGGCGAACCATCATGCAAACCTTCATCACAACAAGACTTGACTACGGCAATGCACTCTACACCAGAATCTCTGAACAGCTCCTGCACAGACTTCAGACAATTCAGAATGCCACTGCAAGACTAAACTCAACCTGCCAATCCACACCCATATCTTAACTCAAGTCACCTACCTAAGAGAGCCCCCCTGACTCCCAATTCACAAATGTAGCCAGTTCAAACTCCTCATGCAGACCGACAACTCTAGACCAGAATACCTCAACAGCAACATGGACCAGCCTGGCAGACACCTATGTTCAGCCTTCCTTTCACTCACACACACCGCCTGCATTCACAAAAGCAGATCAGGAATAGCCTCCTCACTTTTTGAAGCTGAAGACCTGGCTCTTCGAATAATTCTGCAGGGACCAAATGCCTACACACCAACTCAAGTGCCTGGATACTCTCGTGGGTGATTAATGCATGCAACAATTCAATATAAGACAACATTCATGGTATTCATTCTGATTTTCTTCATTTTTAAATTCTGCAATAAAAACCTTTAAAAGTCACATCAAACTAGAACTCAGTTATTCAGTGGGCCCACTCAATCTCAAGTATTTTACTTGAAATTGTATTGACTCATTTTGATGCTTTGGAAAGGTGCCTTAATGCCTCATGAAATTGAGGTTAACACCTTTTCTGGTCCAGTAAAATGAGCAAAATCTGATTGAGGTGAATTTTGGGGTAACCAAATTTTGAGATACACCATTTTTCTCCCACTGTTTTGGTAGCAGAGCATTGGTGAGCGTCAAAGAGCACCTCCTTTCTGATTTACAAAATTCTCTTCTGCCCAGTCCTTAGTGATAGTGGGCTTTCCAGTGTTGATCCTCAAAGATTTGGATTGTAAGTATGAATAGAGAGGAATTGTTCTGGTGTCTGTGAGAGTGTTATTGAGGTTTCACATTTTGTGCCTAGAGATGGATTGTTGTGCTATGTGTGAGGTTTTTGGTTATGCAATGTTAATTTTGGGTCCAGTTAGTAGATTGACCAGTTGTTTTTGCTGTACTACTCTTATGTGTGATTTCTGTGTTGAAGATGTTTTTGTATATTATCAGTTGGTTTGATTACCTGATCAACAAAATCCAAGATGTTGAGATATTGTGGTTTACTTGTCTGCATGACGTAGTGTTTTTGTGAGATGCAGAATGCAAACACATAGAGTTTTCTGAATTAATGAGTTTTCTTTCTACGAGTTTTGTGTGTCAATTCTAGGTTGGTGTCCTTTGCTCCTGAGCGCATGGAAGAAAGTACATTAGCCAGTGGTAAACTTCTGCTGTTTCTATCGTTAGTAAGATTTGCTATATTCTAACTGCTGATTTTCCTCCTATTAAGGTTGAGCAGACCAGATTTATTTTGTTTATTTAGTGTGAGTTCATTGTGAAAGTCTTTGCAATTTCTTTCCTCCTTCAGAAAGAAGTTGTGCTCTGATTGGTCAGTCAGCCAGAGCACTGTGCTGAGATTGGTCAAACCTCACCACTAAGTTGTGCTATTATTACTTAGATGCTGGCAGAGATGCGCTGTAATTGATTGACCTTTTGCAGAGCCATGCTGGGATTGGTCATTGTTTGCTAGCTTATTTGTGTGATTTTTTTTTTTTTGCATCATTTTTGAGCAGATGTAATCAATACTTTCTTAGAAAGGCCTAAAGTTTTTATAGTACTTTCTAATGATGGATGGAAATTGCCTGCAGATGGAACATCTGCAAATGAAATGATGACGGACATTGGGTTCTATACGTGTCCCTGGATTTCCAAATAGCATGAGTATATTGCTATACCTTTAATATTAGAAAAATAGATTTCCTGAGACAAACTGAATGATAGGAAGCTATTACCTAGACATACACACTTTGATGGATTGAACTAATGGGATTGAATGGCTACAGAGAAGGAGAGAAAATGTCAAAGCAGGCGAAGGGTTCATTTAAACAATGACTTGAAAGTAAGTAGGATTGACAGAAGAAATGCTGGAGGAAAGATATGAAAGAGGGAATAAGCGCTTTTCCTGCCATAGTTAGAGACACACAAAACAGGAAGCCGATGAGTGAGAGAATGAAAAACAAAATCAAGATCCAAATGAGGAGGATAACTTTTTAAATGATCTTTTGAATTCCACACCTCCTCAATTTACTGATGGAGTACAGAGACAGAGACCTTGTGCTACTGTAGTACCGAATATGGGTGGAGTAGGAGATAGTAGGGTGACAAATACTAGGAGAAGCTGCCTATGTGGTTGTAAGCACTAAAGGGAGCTCTCCATCTGAAATTGTAATGACAGAATTTGCATGTAGAATGAGGAATATTAGAACTGTCTCTCTAGAGTCAGTTGATCCACCTCTTGTTGTTGCTGTCAATAAAGAGACTTCAACAGAGAGAGTTATTAATGTGGGTCTTTTAAACATTGTTGTTAAGAAGAAGTCCAAGAAACGGTGAGGCATACGCGGGGTTAATATGGATGTTTATTCAAGTTAATCCAAGCAAGCGACACCGACAGACAGAGCCATCACCGCCACCAACCGTCCGCCGGTTCCTCCCCGCACGCGCCTCACATTCTAATTGCTCGAATTCCTACCTATTCTCACACATCCCCCTCTCAACAAAGAAAAATACAACAACAACAAAAAATATAAATAACTACACAACAAAACTAACCCTAACAATACCCAAAATCCCAATATATTTGAAATATATAGCTTATAATGAATACCGCATAATAAGGCAAAAACAAAGAACAACATTTCACTTTTGGATTACATAGTCCTTTAAGTATGTGGGCATTTTCCTGTCTCTCTCGCTACGGCGTGGCACTTCACACTCATTGACATGATCACCATGACACCCAGACTCAACCACGCCAGTAGAATCACTTCCAAATAGATATCCACTGCATTCCTCTCTGCATCCCGCATCACAACATTAGGTTCTCTCCTACATATAGACACACGCCTTACATTCCAAACTTTGCCATCATCCAATTTTACCGCATTCTTCAGGACTCTCACAATCTTCCTCGGTTCGGACCATTGAGATTTCCCTTTTTCCACAAATCCAAGTAACTTGACTCAGACACTTTGTCCCACTTTCAGTCCACCAATACTCGATCTGACATTATGGCACAACTTAACCTGAGATTGGAACTCTAGCACCCTGTTCCTCATCTCCTCATCACAAACTACCTTGAATTTCCCACGATTTCTTTCCATCAACCACCAAGGAACCAAACCGGTAGAAGGCTTCCTTCCCCTTGACAGTTCAAAAGGCATTTTCCCTGTCACAGAATGTGGCGATGCCCTGTAGGAAGAAAGCATCTTTCTTACTGCTTCCTTCCATGGAATTCCAGACTTTAAAGCTAGTTGAATAGTTTCCTTAATAACTCTGTTAAATCTTTCAACTAATCCATTAGAAGAAGGATTATACAAAGCTACCCTGACATGCTTAATGCCATTTCTTTCCAAAAAGGCTGCCATTTTTGTAGAAGTAAACTGCACACCATTATCAGATACTAATGTCTCTGGAACCCCTTCTCTAGCAAAAACATTTTCCAAAAACTCTATGACAACCTCAGTAGAAATTTTGCTCACGAACTCAACCTCAGGCCATTTGGAAAAATAATCCATCAAAACAACAGCGTAAGCTTCTCTTGCTGGTAAAGTGGAGAACGGACCAATGAAATCAATAGCCAATTTTCTCCAAGGCCTATCAGGTAGTTCAACTGGCAATATCGGTGCAGAACAAGGTTTAGCACTCTTGTCACTTTGGGCACAAGCAGCACAATTTCGCACAAATCTGTCAACCATTGCATCCACACCTGGCCACCAGAAAAATTCCTTTACCTGCCGTTGTTCCGAGACATTCCACTGTGACCAACATGACTTCTTTGCACAATCACATCATGTACTCCCTTCGGAGGAATTATTCTGTCACCACGCATGATTATACCATTTTCTAAACTAAGTTCACTCTGCAATTTCCATAACACTGCACTCTCACCTCTCAGAGATCTCTCACTAGGCCACCCATCGCTTTTATATTTTTTATCAATTGCATTTCATTATCTTTCATCATTTCTCGTTCCCATACTTGTTCAGTTAATACTGTTTGTTCTGTCTCACAATTCATCTCAGAACCAGAAATTACATCAGCATACGTGTATACAACATCATATTCCACGTCTTCATGTGCGTCTTGAATAGGTAACCTAGACAATCCATCAGCAATAAAATGATCTCTACCGGGTACATACTCTATTTCAAAGAAATACATTTGCAATTTGGAAGCAAGTCTTGCTAATCTTGGAGACAAATTCCGTCCACCGCCCGGTTGTAGAATATTTACTAAAGGTTTGTGATCTGTACGCAATTTAAATTTTCTTCCCCACACATACATTCAAAATCTTACTACAACCCATGAAGCTGCTAACAGTTCTTTCTCAATCACTGAGTAATTTCTTTCAGATTGAGATAAAGTGCGTGAGGCATAAGATACAATCCAATTCTCGCTATTACTTTTCTGCGATAAAACAGCCCCAATGCTATAATTACTTGCATCAACTGCAATTATACAATCAGCATTCGTTACAAATGGTTTCAGACATGGTGAATTCACAATTTCTCGTTTGATACAGTCAAAACATTCTGAATGTTCTTGCTCCCACACAAATTGAACATTTTTCTTTAAAATCCTTCTCAGATTCTCCACCTTGGTTGCATAATTCTCTATCAACCGAGAATAAAATTCAGTAAGACCCAAAAACTACATTAATTGTTCCTTACATTCTGGTATAGGTGCGTCCACTATAGCTTTTACATGACTTACTTTGGGACGGATACCTTCAGATGAAATGACATGTCCTAAATATTCCACTTGGGATTGGCCAAATCTACATTTATCTTTCCTTACGGTTAAGCCATTTTTGTCAAGCAATGTTAAAACATGCTTGAGAACTTTGTCATGTTCCGCCTTATTCTTGCCATATATCAATATGTCGTCCTGGAACACCCTCGCATTACTCACGTCACAAAAGATCTTGCTCATCTCCCTTTGGAATACTGCAGATGCACTAGCAAGACCAAAGGGCATTCTTATATACTGAAATGCACCTTCCGTCGTTACAAATGTTGTGTAATGCCTTGAAAATTGATCTAGTTCTATCTGATGATATGCACTGAATAAATCAATAGTAGAAAAGATTGAAGCTTGGCACACAGAAGAAACCAATTCTTGCAGATTCGGTAATGGAAATGTATCAGCCCAGATCACTTCATTTAAAGATCTTAAGTCGACGCACAGTCTGAGATCCCCATTTCTCTTAAGAGATAAAACCACTGGTGATATCCAATCAGAGCTCTCAATCGGTTCGATAATATTTTTGTCGCACAAATCCTTCAAAAATTCTTTTAACTTAGGTCTATAATTTACCGGAACATTGCGTACTTTGTGCCTCGCAGGACTGGCGTTTTCGTGTAATATAATTTTATGTTTAAATCCTTCCAATTTACCTAAAGACTTCGAAAACACTGTAGGATACCCTTCTTCTAATTTGTCATATTGCAGCTCTCCCAGGAAATCATGCTTCAACACTGTATACACGGGATGAGATTTCGTAGGATCAATCTTAATTCCTAATTTCTTTATGTGTGGCCATCCTAAAATTGCTTGACCCCTTTCAGCTACGTATAGCTTACCTACACACTGTCTTTTCCCAAACTTCATGTGCACGTTGACATAACCAACAATAGGAATTTTGTGCCCTGTGTAACTCCCAGGATTCATATCTGAAGGTATCAACTTCCTACCAGGCCACAAACTCTTAAATTTACTCAAACACATGATCGTAAACCACGCACATGAGTCAACCATGGTAGTGACCACCACACCATCTATGCGCAAGTCACAAGTGGGTAAACCAGCCAACCGACCCTGAGGCGTTCGATCATCATTAGGTAACACACTCAAAACGACTTCATGCACTCCTACACAATTGAGATCCTCTTGCCTAGAAATATAACTGACCCCTTTCATACTCTTACACACGTTGCTAAAGTATCCTATTTTCTTACATAGATTGCAACACTTGTTAGATGCTGGACACTTCTTAGAATTTTCTAAGTGGTCAGCAGCACCACATCTGTAACAATTCCTTGTAGCACTCTTCTTCCATTCAATTCTCTTTTCAACACCTTACGAGTCTTTTGTAATAGCGCTAACATCAACCACACCATGTTCAGCATCATTCATATTCTTCCTTACTGTTTGAATACATTTTTCAGACCCAACCATTGTTCGTGCTACATCGATTGCATGGTTCAGGGACAAGTCGCTACCACACGACCACAATTTCTCTTGAATTTTGCGAGATTTAGTTTTCATCAGAATCTGATCCCGCAAAACTTGGTCATACGACATTTGTTCAAACTTGCAAGTAACAGCTAAACCTCTAAGATCAGCTACAAATTGATCAATAGATTCTTCATCCTGTTGTGATCTGGAATAAAATTTGTAGCGTTCCAATACTAAATTTATTTTTCTACCATAACGTTCCTGAAGTTGCTTCTTAGCAAGTTCATAGACGTTAATATTTCCAGCGTTCTCAACTGGTGGCAAGTTCTTGAATTCTCTCAATCCGATAGCACCCAATCTATGCTTCAATAACGCCAAATGTCTTTCAGGAGGGCATTCCTGCTCTTCCAAAACTTCCACATAAGCTTCAAATAAGTCTATCCATAGTTCCCATTGAATAGGAGGTTCACCAGGTTCAGCAAGAAAAAATGGTGGAGGATGGATATTTGACATACTAAAAATCCAAAATTCCAAAATGGCAAAGAAGAAAAGAAAACAAATATAGAAAAAATCTAGCAAGTCAAAACAATGATGCGCTATAACCCAGCATCATAATGCACATGCATAACAATATCCACTGTGGATTAGCACGCAATGTCTGCGCAGTAAAGTAAAACTGAAGAAGTAAGTCAAGATGGCCGCCGCTGCTTCCTTGGACAAGTACCAGATGATAAGCACAAGTTCAATGTACAAATTTTACCTCAAGATGGCCGCCGTTGTTCCTATTTCCTTTTTTTTTTTTTTTTTTTTTAAAGATTTTAGATGTACACACCCCTAGGCTCACAGTTGCCAATAAGCATCTAAATGAATACATCGTCATCCACGACTTCAGGAAAGTAGATGGCAATCCGAAGAAAACATCGAATAACGTCCTTAAATGCTGGTCAAACGAAGGTCAGGTAGTGGCAACAGACGCGTCTTTTCAATCGTAGCGGTGTCTTCGGTGCGCCGACTTTTCCCCCTCGTCACCAATGTTAAGAAGAAGTCCAAGAAACGGTGAGGCATACGCGGGGTTAATATGGCTGTTTATTCAAGTTAATCCAAGCAAGCGGCACCGACAGACAGAGCCATCACCGCCTCCAACCGTCCGCCCGTTCCTCCCCGCACGCGCCTCACATTCTAATTGCTCGAATTCCTACCTATTCTCACAATTGTATTTAGGGAAATTTTACAAGGGGCAATAGACTTAAATAGACTATTATCATGCAATATTGAAGAAATTAGATATTTGATCAAGGAAGCAGCAACATCTGCTAATGAGGCACATGACAATCTCACAGAAAAATGAAAAATGGAAAAAGAAATTGCAAGAAATTAGAATCCATAATTTGAGATTGCAGTTTCCAGTGATTTGTGATCTGAGTGTAAGGTTATAGTTGCTTGGCTGACTGAAGAACCCACAAGGGTTGCACCTTCTGATATGATAGCTGCAAATACAAACAAGATATTGAACATTTGAAAAAGAAAGTGTCTAAAAAAAGACTAAAACCGGGCAAAGATTTTAGAGATTTCAGAAGGGCTGAAGGAGTCCGCGCATTCTTTTTAAAAGAAACTTATAGAGATCTTGAAGAAGCATAGCAGGGTCAAAGATTGTGAGAAAGATTCTGCTAGTGGTTTCATCACTGCTTTTGTCACAGGTTTACGTCCGGAGTTTAGTAATCATGTACACCAAAGTGTGATGTGCTGGCTGATAAAGATTAAAGATGAGTTTTGAACTATGCGAAAAACAGCAGCTATTGGCTTGATGCAAAGCAGCAAAGAATGAAAGAGAAGCTGATGGCTGCCCAAACAAAGCAATTTGAGATGAATGCTAAGAGTCAGTTGATGGGTTCTGATTTAGTTGATGTTCAATCCGATAATGCTGGAATGAATGGGATATCTACAATGCAAGCTGTGAGAAAGGGAAATGGAATGATGTAAATGATGGGTCTTGGAAGAGGGATGGTTAAAAATTCTGGAATTAATGCAAATGTTGGCATGTTGGAGGAGAGCGCTGCTTGTCACCTGTGCAGTAAAATCAATCACTCGAAGCAGGAATGTTGACAACATCCTGATAGAATCCAGAATCATTTTTTCCCAAATGCAAAAAGTGTACAGTTATTGGCCCAAGACCAACCAACTTCTGCAGGGTATGCATGATCAGAAACCTCTTCACTTGAATATGCATACAGTCCCATTGTTGCAGCAAACATTAAAACCATAATGCTGTGTAGTCCAGGTTGTAAACAGAGCTCAATGATTCTGAGTAATGTGTTTTCTCAGTTCACTCCAGCAAATAATTCTTAATGATGATGCTTGAGGGGGAGAAGGATTGCCTATTTGGAGCAGTCCTGAAAGTAGATAAGAGTGGCCCTTACATTGACAATGAAGTCAATGGCCACCCTGCCTCTTTCTTAATAGATACAGGAAATACCAACTCCACAGTTTGTTCTGTCAATATCCCAAACCTATATTTCTTAGGACCAGAAGTCCAAGTTGTGGGAACTATTAATAAACAGATTGTTAATCAGGCAACAGCAGATGTCCCTGTTAAAATAGGACCAATGGAAAATAATCATTAGTTCATATTAGTTCATTCTGTGTGATTTAAGTCCTGTAAATATGTTGGGCAGAGATTTGCTGTGCAAGATGAACTGCATGATGTATTGTACACCAGATGATGTTGCAAATAAAACTCAAGGTGAAATGGGATTAATAAAAAGTGTCTAATGTGCAAAAATACATGTGAAACCCAAATCTCCAGAACTAAATAATAAGAACTCTAAAGAAAAGCATAGGAAGGACTGAAACCTGTAATTGAAAAAATGATTGACCAGGGAATTCTTCGGAAGTGCTCAGTAGTCCTTGCAACTCTCCTGTGATGGGAATTAAGAAACTGAGTGGTAAATGGAGAATAGTGCAGGATTTAAGAAAAATAAATAAAATTATTGGCACCAAATCCAGCAATAATCCTGCTCCAGATCCCATCAGCGGCAGAATGTTATGCAGTCATTGACTTATGCCAAACATTCTTCTCCATTCCCCTCTATGAAGGCATTTCAATGTCAAAATAAACAATGAAAGTCTATCAGTGATTAGTCAAATCCTAAAGAAAGATCTAGAAAATCGAAGGTTGCCCTGTAATCCAGACTTTGTATAGTACTTTGATGAGTTATTGGCCGTGTCAAAGATGAAAGAAGATTGTGAACATGATACAATTGCTCTGTTGAATCATCTAGTTGATAGTGGTCACAAGGTTTCCCCTACAAAAATTCAGTATTGTAAAAAGGAAGTGATTATCTTCACATTGAAAGGTGACAAGGAAAATTTCAAAAGAATGCTTTCTACTATTCTGAAAATGAATCCTCCTACTACCCAGAGGGAGGCCAGGATATTCCTGTGAATTGTTGGCTATTGTTGTCAGTGGATTGCAAACTTTTCCTTGTTTGCAAAACCTTTGACATTCAAGATCCGCTACCATTTGACAAAGAATGCTGAGAGACCTTCCAGGTACTAGGAGAAAGTTTGTGCAATGCCCCTGCTCTTGGAATGCCTGACTATCAGTTAGATTTCTCCCTTTTCTGTCATGAGAGAAGCAGATGTGACCTTGCTATTTCGACACACAAACATGGAGGAATCAGGAGGTCTGTACCTAATCTTTCAACTGTATTGGATCCAGTAGCTATATGTCTTCCAAGATGTTCGAAATCGATTTCAATTGTTTGCATTACAATTGAAAAAAGTGAATGAATTTTAATTGGACATACGTTAATTATATTTGTTCTACATTTGTAGTGATTTTTCTGACAAATACACAAATTCAGCATACGATGAACAGTCCACTGACTGGATACAAGCAAGTAATATTAGCAGATAAAAACAGCTCAGTCAGAAGATGTAATTCTTTAAATCCTGCAATTTATCATTCGATTTCAAATTAAATTAAAGTTGTGGAGATAGGAAAGAGTGGTGATGGTATTGATGATCAACATGAGCATGAATGCATCAATGTTAAAGATATTAGAGCAATTCCTCAAATATCGAGCACTGAATGCTGCCTATGTATTATCTTTCATTTCTGAAATCATTGAAGCATCATATCTGCTGAATTTTGCTTCAGCATAAGTGGCAGAGGTAGTTGCATTGTCAAGAGCTTGTTGCCCATCCGAAAATTTTAATGTGACAATGTACACAGACAGTCAGTATGTTTTTGAAGTGGTCCACTATTTTGGTCAACTGTAGGCACAGAGAAGTTTTATGACATCTTCTGGAGCTCTCATCAGGAATAATCTCTAGATCATTGATTTGTTGAAACAATATAATAGTCAAAGGAGATTACTGTAGTAAAGTGTGCTGTCCAGAAGGGTGGAAAACACATGGTCAAGCTTGGAAATAAATATGCTGACCAAATGGACAGATATTGTGCACTTGCAAACCAGGCAGTGATTTGAGGAACATTACAAGATGATACAAGAGAAAATCCTAAAGTAAGCTCAGAAGATGTGAGTTGTTTTCTATTAAGCTTAGTTCAGACTTTTTTTAGTGAATTAAGAGATATCTAGGAAGAAGCCCCAGATGATGATAAAAGAAAAGGGAAAGGCTAGTATATAAGAGAAATTGTCAGGATTTCTGAATACAAATATATATTGCCTGACACAATGCTGCATCAGGTGGCCCATTAGTTATACAACCAGTCACACTTAGGGAAAGATTCTATTGGGGAAAAAACAACTTTTAGAAATGTTTCAGAAGATATGTGCAGCCGTTGTCTAATATGTCAGTAGAATAATCAAGGTTGTAAAACAAGCATTTTAATGAGTCATATTGGCAAAAAAGAGAGTCCATTTCAAAGACTCAAGGTAGATTTTGTAGAAATGCCAGTTTAAATGATCTTATATACATTCTTGTGATAGTCTACCTGTTTTGTAAATGGGTTGCAGTCTATCCCACCCGGAAATCAGACAACCTGACAGTTGCCAAATTTGTGTGAAGGGAGTTAAAACCAAAATTTGGCCTGCCAACTTCTATTGAGACAGATCGCACCCAGATTTAAAAAATAAAATGTTGCACTTCATTTGTACAGCTCACCAAACTGCACAGAGGAGTCATCGCAGTTATCATCCTCATTCTTCTGGAGTAGTTGAGAGAATGAATGGAACAATAAAGGACTAATTGGCCAAGTTGTGTGCCTCCACTAATTTGACGTGGCAGAATACTCTTCTTCTGGTTTTAATGAGTCTCAGACAAACTTCTGGCAAAGAGACTGTTCTTTTACCCCATGAAGTGTCAATGAGCAGATCAATGAGATTGGATTACACTCCTTCAGCTAACTTTTTTCAATTATTAATAATATTGTACTAGATTATTGCAAAGCCTAAACTGACATGGTGAAATCTGTTTATCACAAAGATGAGTGAGGCACAACACTACGATTTGAACCCAGGTGACTGGATTGTTATAAAAAGAAAAAAGTAAAAGAAAAACAAAAAAACTGCCTGGAGAAAAGGGGGCATGCCCTTATCAAGTTCTGTTGGTGACTAACACTGCTGTGAAGTGTGCTGGAAACCCCTTTTGGATCCATGCAGCTCACTCAAAAAGAGAGAAGGACATTGATGCTAAAGTGGTGAAAACAGTCACTGCTTCATAGAGTCAAGCTCAAGTTTGCAGTGCTGATCCAGAGAGGGTTGAAAACCAACTTGAAAGTAAAACTGGTGAAGACAATGAAGTTAAAAAAGTTCTTGTTGACAAAACTGAAGATCCCAGTGAAAGGTACCGGTAGAAGTGTCCAGTTTCAAAGGGAGGATCGGTGTGAAGAGCTCTTACAGTATCATAGTCAACAATATGAGTGGCAGCAAGAAGTAGGCCATGATCCAAACAGTGAGAAACTCCAGAAAAAACTTTGAGTTACAAGAAACCTGAGAGGAAGAAAGCAGTTCACTGTTGGGCATGCTGTGTGCACGGCATGCCAACTGTATGGTCCTTTTAAGGAGGTGAAATGTGTAGCCTGCTCATCGTCTGTTACACTCTACCCTCTGTTCTTCCAGAATCGTGGCTGGTTTGTCCTCTTGAGTCAAGTTCGCTGAGCTTCCTTTTCCCTTGCAGAGTACCTGATGGACTTCACGGCAACCTGCAAAACAAAAAGGAACAACATGTAAATCGGCAATTCCTTCATGCCTGTAACACGAGTAAGACTTTCTATTAAAATATAAAACAATATTAATCTGATGGATTATTGTTGAAAAGAACTGTTGTTGCATGAAGGAACTGATGAAGTCAACCATTTTGTTTGTATTCTAAAAAGAAAAGAAACATATTAATAATTGTACAAGGTCTGATGAACTTATGAACACAGATAATACAAGGAGTTTATTATTGACTTAAATTAATGTGTAGTATTTGGAACTAAATCACAAACTTGTGATACATTTTCCAGAAGGACAGTTGTTTGAATTAATAGACCACTACTTTGAACTCTGCATTCTATGCAACCTATATGTATATTTTCTACATGCATTTTGTTTAACGGTTCCCATGAATTAACAGTTCTAAGTTCTGTCATATAGATATAGTGAATACCAGCCAAAAAAAACTCTTACTTAACTAGGGAGGAAGGTGTGTTGGGTAAGGCTGGAGTGGGACGCATTGCTCTAGAAATTCACATTTTTAGATGTTCTAGGTTCTCAATTCTTGATATCTATTTTTCGAAGCTGGATAAACAACCCCGGCGGCATCAGGTGAGAGTCTGGTGTCTGCCTCGATTAAGCTTTGTCCCTTCATCCCTGTGAGTCAAGCTTGACCATTTTAGTGGTTTGCTTGGCTTGCAGTGAAGTAGGGAATTACTTTGTGTCCATTTCAGTCCTGAGGTAATAGCCCAACAGGCCTGAAATTCACAGTGAATCATGCTGGTGATCAGTCAGGCAGTGGAACAGATTTAACAAACTGTGATAGATTACAAAATCTAGAAAAGAAGAAGAAAAAATCTTTTGAGAGCATGGACAAAAACTGAAAATCCGAAACAGCCTCACTTTTGAGGTTTTTATTAGTTTTTTTATCATTGTTTTCAATGAAAAGGAAAGCATAATATTATTTTAAATAACATTTTTGTTAACTTTTTGAGTTTCACAATAGATGTCTGCTTTAGTCTCAGTACAAAAGGGCATACAGCAAATACTGCAAAAGTATTGGTCTTATTTCCTTATTAGTGATACTAATAATCGTACTTGATCTGTTGTTCTCTGGAGAGACATGACTCCACAAAAGCTGAATTAACTACAGGACTTCATACTAATAATGCTAATAACTGTAACACACTGTACTAAAATGAGGAATTAATACATTTAGATAATGAATGTTAATAAGTGCTAGGTATGCACTTTTCTTCCAACTTCTAGAGGTGAATGGATAACCTACCTACAACTACCAATTGCTTATAGCTTGTTTTATAATGTGTTTGCTTGTATTTTTAACAAAAAATAATTTTCTCTCCTGAAACATCACCATGTCTTTGACGATGAAGGTGTTAATAAATATTGCACAAACTAAGCTGAAAATTAAGTACTAACCGGGAGTGCTATGTTGTTTAAGTGCTGAGGAGCATGAGTTTATTAAACAGTATATTAAGAGAAGAGTTACAATTCTGAGGGATTTATGAGATGAAAGAAATATATGGGAGCAGATTAAGGCTGAGGAAAAGATTGGCAAATTTGCATCCAAGATTCAGAATGGAACATAAAAAAAGGGTGAGATGTATATGGTGTGCCTTGAACACATAAGAATTGGGAAAGTTGAATATGTGGGAGAAAGTGAATGTGAGAAAAGGTATCTTGTAAATAGTGACTTTCTGGTCATGAGGAGCCGAAGCTCAGATCATATCATGTATTTTGTAAGACTGCTTATTTCAATTTACCACATAAATGGGTTGGATCTTAATATCTTGCCTCAGTGTTTCCTATAGTATATCATGTGAGTGGTGCGGATGACATGGTTAGTTTGAAGTGAGTGAAACATGGATTTGGACAAGTAATATTAGATATATCAGGAACAATTATACCACCCATAGGTGTGGCTATGCATGATGTGAAAATTAGATGTTTGTCTATGCTTGTTGACCAGTTTGCTTTTATTCATTTTTTAAAATTGTTTTTATTGAGTTTTCAACAATATCAAGATCACAACTCTGTAACACTGCATCCCCATCTCAACTAAAAACCATTGTGCTCAACCTCCCCTTTTCATATAAGAAATCCATATTGTAGTTCCTCTGTTAAGACTGCCACATTGTCTCCAATGCCACAGAAAAGGACTATGGGCCAGATGTACGAAAACCAAGATTTGTGACTTGGTAATTATGAATCAATGCAAATCGCAATTACCGAGTCTCAAATTGGTATGTACGTAGGAAGGGAACACCAATTTAGCGATTCAGTGGCAGCTCACATCGCAATTCACGAAATCACAAATTGAGACTCCCAAAATTGTGACTGCGATTGAAACCGACTCGCATTTTTTGACCCGGAACCGCAAACTGCGATTGAGTCGCAATTAGCGACTGGGAGCAAAAAGAGAAAACATTCACTTCCTGGTGCTGGGTAATGTCCTTTGAACCAGAAAGTGGCTTCCATGACTGTGGGAGAACTCTAGGCAGCACACACATCAGAGACTCACCAAGCAGAGAGGGGCAATTGGAGCCATAGCTAGCCAAAGTAAGGCGACAAACACAGCAGGGATGAGGAAAAAGTTAAAATTCTCTGAAAAAGATTTGGAAATACTCACTGAGAAGTGCTGCTCACATCATGAGGTCCTGTTTGGGAGATCCTGTCTCTGAGTCAGAAAAAAAGATAATATGGTTGGACATACAGGCCAAAATAAATGCTATTGGAGTCAGCCATCGCTCCATTGATGAAGTGCTCAAAAGGTGGAATGACCCTAGGTCCAGAACCAAAGAAAAGACTGCAGAGCGGCTGAAGGAGGCACGTGGAACAGGTGGGGGCCATCCACAGTATCACCACCCACAGCAATTGAAAGTATGGTGGAGACCACACTGGAGCCGGAGGCTGTTGTGGGAATAGGGGACCTGGACAGTCCAGCACCAGGAACCTCAAAAAGTAAGTAGCACATATCACATGTTCACACTTGTCAGGCCACTATGCAGACATCCTAGGTTTACAAAAGCATGCATCATTTTGAGTAGTCCATGTTTATATTTCCAGTACACGTTTAGTGCATTATGGGTAATGTAGTCCAGTAGTTGAAATAGTGATGGACAAAGATATTTATTGTACCAAACATATATGATAGGTACTGACAGCATATACCTTGTGTTCGATAGGTCTCCCTCAGGTATCCACTGATGACCCCCGTGTGGAGGGAGGTGATGATGCCAACATGGCGGCAGAGGAGGCAGTCAGCATTGCCACAGAAGTGTGCAACCACCAAACCATAGTTGGTATTGACCCTGCACCCATTGAGGACCAAGATTCTGACAATCAGATTTTACAGTTGCCTCCCACTCCACAGATGGGCGAAAGCCACCCACAGAGAGTTGCAGGGCATGGGCGTAGAAAGTGTCATCTGGGAAGTGATGCAGGTGATGAGGACAACAGTACTCAGCTTTTCCTGGGGCTGGAGATATCCCTACTCACTGGTCAACGCCTACAAAACAAACAGATGTGCTTAATGAACAGAAATTTACAATAGATAAACAAACTCTAACACAGGGATTGGGGAATGTCCATACACAATTGGCCACCAGGAATGGCAACATTGTCAGCCTCACCACTGCCACCCCCTGGTAGCTATTCGAGGCCAAGAGGTGTAGTGAGCACAGCACTTGCACATGTGTGGGGATAAAGTAGTTGCGCAGGGTATGGCTTTCTAGCTGGGGTTTGAGCAGTTCTATGAGCTCTGAAATGACTCTGATGCTCAGTCTGTATTTGTCATAAATGTCCTCCTCTGTTTGTTGAAATATGGTCTGCCTGGTCCTGTATATCCTCTCCTATCTCTGCCTCCTCCTCCTCTGCTCAGCAGCCTGGAATCGCCTCCTCCATGCAATCACGAGTGCAGCCATTTTGGGAAACCCTAATGCCTTTGGGGTCTGCTTTTATACTTTGAATCTGTTCTGAATCAGTGCTAATCTGGCTGTGCAAAATGGCCTGTTTGCGACTAGTCGCAATTTGCGAATGCTTTGTACATATGGTTTGCGAGTCACAAATTGCGATTTCATATTTGCGACCTGCAAATTTCAGTTGCAAACATTAGAGATTGGGTAATGGGTCGCAACGCTATTTGGGATTCACAAATATCGGTTGTACATACCATTTCGCTTTTTGCACTGTCTCTAATAGCACTGCGACCCATTTGCGAGAAACAAAACGTTTGCACATCTGGCCCTAGGTCTCTCATCTCTGCTCGTATGCCCCAGGAGATTACCAATGGACAGCCAGCTCGGGGCAGGTCCTGCTGCGTCTTCAATTCTAATGCTCTGGGGGCACCCTCTAGACCTTTAGGGCCTGATTACGACCTTGGTGTAGGGGATTACTCTGTCACAAATGTAACAGAAATTGCATCTGTCATATTACAAATTCCATTTTTATCAAATGGAAATTGTAAAAAAGCAGGTGGGTTATCCTTCATGTTTGTGATGGAGTAATCCCCTCCACCAAGGTCATAATCAGGCCAATAGACTGCTTCTCTGTCTAAAGAGCAAGAATCCATCCCTCGTAGCCACTTTGAAATCAGAGGGGCCTCTGTAGATCTCCAATGGCCAGCAATGTCTTGCTTAGCCAAAACACAGCCTATCCCAACCAACCGTTTTTGTCCACCATTCCTGTCCCATTCTGAGAATACACCCACGGATTGCCATTTTGGGATTCCGTTCTATCTGGAATCTGCATGTCCTCTCAATGGAGTGGAAAGCCACGTTCCAGTACCCCTGAATCATCTGGCACTTCTATACCATATGTATAAAGCTACCGCTGGCCTGGCCACACCATCGACAGTCAAGGCCGCTACTCCTAACCATCTTCCACAGCTACTCTGGGGTATATTAAATCCTATGAGTGTATTTAACCTGGACTAATCTCAGATGGGCCTATATCAGTGTGTCCCAGGTTGCCATTTTGCCTCAACCCATTCCTTGTCCTCGTAGGGCCCCCGGTCAGGTTCCCACCTTTCTTGCAAACGGTTAAGGGGTATGGGACATTTACCATCGGACTTCTGATTGAGCTGGATATACCCTTTCTACCAACGGCCTTCAGTGTCAGTCGGATTTCTAATGTGCTATACTCAGAGAGCACAGTTATGCAGGCCCTGTGGTGATCTAATGCATGTCAGGGCTGTAGGTTCAGGAAGAATTAGGATCTATGTAATTTAAATTCAACTCTGAGTTAGTCATATGACATCATGTCAGTTGTCTGCCAGACATCGTCCAATTTAGTGATTCCCAACTTGTCCCTGCTTCCAAAGCCCCGAAGTCCTGCTGTTTCGACTGCCAAGTACCCAGCCACAATGGTGTCTCCCTGGTGGACACAATCCACCATCGTATCACTGGAGGGCCTCTTTCAAACTAACAGGGGGAATGGCTGTGATGACTGGGAGTGTGGATTGAGGAGTTCCTCATACAGCCAAGACCATGGTGCCTGCCCCGTAAAGAGAGTCCGCTCAAGCATTTAAGCTGGGTGCCCCCAGTCCCCAAAGGTCCAGTCATTGACCATGGGCAGCTGAGCTGTCTCCTAATACAGTGTGATATCAACTGCCCTTAGTCCTCCATCGTAGGAGGATTGTTTGCACATTTTGTGGGAAACTCTTGAGGCCAAACCTCCCCACATGTAGCTGTTAATGGTGGCCTCCCCACATGTAGCTGTTAATGGTGGTTGTAAACCAATGAGAAGGTATTTTATGTGGGTAGTGTTGCAAAATATACAACAATTGTGTCAGGGCACCATTTTAAAGAGGGCTATATGCCAGATAATGTGCAGAGGGAGGATAATCCATCTCACCATACGCCCCTTGACTTTGTGTGTCAAGGGGGTGAGATTCCTATCCCAGCAGTCCTCAGGGTAGCTAATTATATACATGCCCAAATATTTAAATGCTCCAGTTTTGAGTCAGAGTACCGGGAAGTTAAGAGGCAACTCCAGCGGAGTGATCATGAATGGGATGTTGTCAGATTTATCCCAGTTCACCCTTACCAGCTTGCTTCTAACAACTGGTGCTTTGACTTGTCGCGTAGGCTCTCATTATTCTAGCCTTTCATATCTGCCTATCGGAAGGTGAATAGAAGTGTAGAAATAGGCAGACGGATGACCCCGTGTATTAGCCACTCAGCAGATGGTATTTCAGCCACAGTAAAACGCAACCTTTCTAATTTCTCAATATTAAGCATGACATAAGTTGGTTCTTTCTTAGCCATTAGTTGTTGTTGTCGCGTTAGATTAAAGGAGGAAAATATCTCCCTCGCTCTGACATGCTGCCAGGGAACGCGATCCGCCTTCAATGTTTGAAGTGTCCAACTCAACTGCATAATGGACCCTAGCTGACTTTGTCCATATAAGGAAGACATATCTGTTTGTATGATGTCTATAGAAGAAGAAACAATGTTATTAAAAGTGTATATCCGGTCGGACAAGGTATTAATCCCATTATCCACAACAGCTAATGCCTTTTTCAGATTTTCCTGGTCTATTTGCAGCTGCTTCTTGTTGGGAAAGCTTCCAAATTTTATGATATTCTTCATATAAGAAACGCTTCCTATGGTGTTTTCTGGGGCCTAACAGGAAGTCCTGTAAGTCAGTGGTATTAGACAGGAGACTGAGGTGTTCTCTAACCGCTTCTAGTGAGGATGTTCTTAACCATTGCAGGCACAACTTTCCTACACTATATGTCGTAACTATACCAGCATGTTCGGATGATATATAGCGAGGGACCGGCCTACTAGTTCTAAAACCCCCCGAGGAGTTGATAAAACATTGATGACACCCATTGGTATCTATTGGCCACAATAACCACCCGCCAGGACGTGTCAGTGAAACATTAAATGTGCCATTCTGAACCCATTCGTTGAGCTGATCTTCGGTTGCATTTGTATATTTTTGCCATTTATAAAACTTTGCAGGGGCAGGTATTCTGGGCATGTTTAATTCCTTAATTTTAGCTAAGCCTAAACAACTTGTTTGTTGTACTGTTTCATTTAAGAATATCATTTGGACAGGTACGAGGCATGCTCTAAATAAAACTTCCTTTCCCCTAATTTGCCAATGTCTAGTTCCCCACACACTTTTCAAATCAATTGATTTCAGCTAATATTCATAGCCTTCTATAGACAGCCGGGAAACAAAGGATTCCAAATATATAAATTTAGTATTCGTCAATAACATATGCATATCTTTGGTAGGTGGTACCTTAAAATAATATGACTCAGCATTTTTAACATTGTGCCCAGAAAAATATGTAAACTTTTCAGAATGTGTTTTGGAACTCCCTTGTGGTGGAGCCGGGCAGTGTTCCCATTGTGTAATTAAAACCAGTTTTGGGGCTGCTTGCTCTATGTATGAAATGGTGCCCATAATAATTATAGCAAAACATATCACCATAATTTTCTTTAGATTGATAAACATCTTCGTTTTCAAATACAGTATAATACTGCAATTCAGTCATCAGAGAATCAACTGTTTTTACATCCCAATCATCAGTAACAATGCCTGGTATGATTATATCGTTCATTGATAGTTTGAACACATATGGTATTTGAAAAACGTCTGTAGGACAGTATACATCAAATATTACCTTATCCCAAACAATCCCATCAGGAATTGGTACTGTGAAAATGTTCACAAACGATAAGTCTCTTCGGACCTGATGTGATGAAAAGTGTTGTTTTAAGACCTCCTCCACCAATTCAACTGTTGATTTTTCAGGGAGAAAATGACCATGTATTAACAAGAAGAAAGTGATAACAAAACCAATCCAAAGTAGGAAAGCTAAGACAGTGAAAGAAAGCCATAGATAGTTCCATGGAAAAATAAAATATGTTTTTTTAAGCCAGTTCGTTAGCTTACGTGCTTTTGACAATTTAGGTGTTGAAGAGGCGAATGAGTCTGAGACGTCATCATTGAAGTCGGCAAAATATCCAGAAGCATTAAGTGCAAAGGCTGGAGCCGTGGTCATTGGTGGAGTTGGTGTTTCCCGTGGTGGTACACAATAAATAGCACCATCCATTTGTGTTGAAGTTGAGTCAAATTGGTCAACTTTTTCTGTATTGTTCGATGTTAGTGGAACCAATGCAAGATCGGAGAGGTGTCAGTGTTGCTGTTAACAACTTGTAGAGGGACTTCTTGAGCAGTAGTGAGAGGGATTTGGGAACTACTGGATGTTCCTCTTGGTCTGCTGTGCAGGATCGGCCTCATGGTGTAGTTTGACATTGTTGATAGAGCAAAACGATTTTCTTTGGCACCCGCAAATGGTGGTAGAATTACAGTACTGGTACAGTGTATCCCCGATACTGGGACTGGTGCTCGATAGGAAGGGCCAAATTCCTTTTTCACAGCAACTTTTTCACATACAAGATTCCCAACTCTTGGAATCCAGCCGGTAGGTGTTACAGGCACATCCTACATTCCTGTGGAGGCAGCACTGGTAGAAGAATTATCACGGAACTGTTGCAATTCCTGTAAGACAGTGACACATTCATTTATGTCAAAAGGTGTTTCTGCTGACTCCACGCCAGGACCAGCAAGATCCGGAACATACATTCAGGTTCCGAACAGGCACTCATATGAAGTACGACCCCCCAGGGACCTTCTAGGCAGATTATTAAGTGCTCTCTGGACTCCATATGCGTGATTAAGCCAACTACGACCCGTACCTAAGACTCTGGCTGTTAAGGATTGCTTTAAATCATGGTTTAATCGCTCCTCAACACTATTTCCCTCGGGATGAAATGGAGCAGAGTACTGGAGTTGGACCCCCAATGAAGCCATGGCATCCCTGAATGCCCTTGAGGTGAAAGCAGGGCCCTGGTCCGAATGGAAAGCTGCAACTTTATATGTACCAATAAAGACTCGCAAATCTTTAATAATAATCCAAGCGTCAGCCGAGCATTGTGGCCACACCCATAAAAATCTGGAGCATGAATCAACAGCGACTAATATATACTTGTATGCACTCTACGGTGTTAGGGGACCGCAATGGTTCAAGTACACACATTGCAATGGTTTGTTTGAAATCAAGAGGGGTGTCTGAGGTGGGCGTTTGGCAGTGGAAACTTTGATTTGTTGGCAGATGTCACGGCAAAGGACATACTGCTTTGTCTCTTTGTAGAGGCTGGGCCACCAATAACGCACTTGTAACATTGAAATTGTAGCCGCCACACCAGCATGGGCAGATGCCACCCCCTCACGCGCTGCTTTAATCAATTGTGATCTTATATCTCTATTGGGAATGTCTTGTACCCCTACGCCTGGTATCTTAACCTCAGCATTCAGCATACCTCCCATTCGGTAGGAATATTTGTCAGGAAATCCTTTTGGATAGGGCGTACCATCAGCCGTAGCTGTCACGGCAGCCCATATGTCTGCGAGTCACTGCAGCTACAACAGCCACAACCAATGCTGACTTTGCGGCTTCATCAGCCAATGTATTGCCAGCAACGTGAATCCCAACGCACTGGTGTCCAAGTGTATGTACAACATGGACATTTGGTAGCCTCTCTTTCAGATCTGCTACTTCCCCCACAGAAGTCTGTGTTTAATGGTATTGCCTTTGGAATCTCAGAACCCATTTTGGCGCCAGTAATGCAGATATTCATTGAAGGACTGGACACAATAATATGAATCACAAACAATCAGCGTAGGCTGTACAGGATCCGTATGTTCCAGTGCCATCAACAGCGCTTTTAGCTCTGCCAATTGTGCTGTGCAATCCCCTAGGGTTTGCGTAAATGTATGTAGGGGACAACATTTATCGTCCTCCATGTAGCCGCTTACGACAGCGCAAGCAGCAGAATATTGATGTTTTATGCCAATTGCAGGTTGTGCTGAGCCATTGGTGTACAAAACGCAATGATATTATTTGATAGGCAATGTATTTGCTGGTTCTGGGTATTCTAGTTCATACTGCAAAAACTCTTAAGTTTGTAACTTTGGGTCAAAAATGTAATCTACATCTGTGGCTGTCAAAGACGTAGCTCATTGTGTCCAACGTGGATGTAATGCTTTTGCGTTAGGAAAGCTGGCTTTTGTAACAGCCTCCAGGGCTGGGATCGGAGAAACGACAATAATGTGTTTTCCTAGGGCAAGAGGTCGTTCTTTAATGACAGCCATCTGTACAGCAGTGAGTATTTTCTCAGTGGGAGCAAAGTGTTGTTCTGCCGCTGAATATAAGTGTGATTTGTACGCAATCAGGACTGTCTCACCTTCATTAAATGTCACATAGGTGAAACTGATGACACCAGCTATTACTCTGATGACCAAATGTGTTTTGTTGTCCCTTGTGTGTAAATGTTGTGCTGCAAGCATGTCTTTTTGCAGTTCTCTAAGAATGCGTGTATGTTCAATTGTCCAGAATTTACTTGAAAAATCAGGACGGATCAGATCATATAAAGGTTATATGCATGTAGAATAATCTGGAATGTAAGTTCTGCCAAAATGTAGGAAACTCAGTAGAGATTGTAACAGTTTTTTAATCGTATTTGGGGGTTGTAACCGTGCTAATTTTTCTAAGAATTGTGGCGCTAGGCTCTTTCCTTCACTTGACAGCTCATACCCTAGGAACAGGACGCTGAGGAAGGTGATTTTATTATTTTTTAAAAATTTAATTTGTAGCCAAATTCAGCAAATCCTACAACAATACAGGCTACCCGTCTTAAATGCTGTAGTGATTCATCATCCGTAAGATAGATATCATCTACATAGGACAATGCTTCAGGATCAATTTCGTGCAAAATTGCTGTCACACGAGCTGCAAACAGTCCTGGGCTGTTCTTATACCCCTGAGGTAAACAACAGAATTTTTTTCTGGGAGCACTGAAACTTGTTAAGTCTCTATTCTCAGGCGCTATATTCTGGCAGAAGAAACCATTAGAAATATCCAGTGTTGTTTTGTATTTTTTATGCACTATATTGTTCATAAGTGCAGTGCTATGTGAGTTTTGTATAGCATAAGTGCGTGTATGACTGTTTAAGTGTCTGTAGTCTAAGACTATTCTATATGAATGGTCTGGTTTAATGGATTATTCATTGGGGAGACACAGGGTTCAATTACACCCTGGTACTCTAATTGTGTGAGTATTTCTCTCACAGGTGCATTTGCTTCATGTTTTAGTGGATACTGAGGTTGGGGTTGAGGTTCGTTTTTAATTGGAATTACAAGGTAGGGGGATTCTTTATCCCATCTTACGGGATTTCAGTATAACACAGGTGCCTGTGCCGAAGCCCAATCAATGGCGTAGGATTCAGTAAGTTCCTCTGGAACAAGGGGCGAGAAAGAAGGCTTAATGACGTCTTCCCCATATGGGCAGGTGCAGACAAATTCAGGTGGCCAATCTTGTTCAGCCAACAAAACATCATATATGTTTACTATGCGATCCCAAAAGATTGCGTCTATTATGCGCTCAATGTCTCCTTCTAACTGTAGCGTTACTTTATACACCCTATCAGGCTTGGAGACACGCATGTCCGCAGTTTCTACTTGTATACAGTCATCAGTTGCTTTCACCTCCAGATGCTCTAGAAGACTCCAGCGAACTATTGTGACCTCTGTCATGCTGTCTAGCAGTGCAAGTGCCCACTTCTTGTTCCTCAAGAGGACCTTCTTCCTGAGTGGCATGTCGGACTGTGACTGCTGCTACCTTTTTCTTTTTGAATTGGGCTTTTTGTTGGGAGGGTTTCTCTTCCTTTTTAACAGAAACCTCTGATGAGCATTCTGATTCCTGTCTTGGTTTCACTTACTTTGTTCTTCGCTCTGATCGCCCACCTCTCTCATTTCGTTTTTCCGATGAGTCCTGAAAGGAACGAGATTGGCGTGTATCAGTATATTGATATCTATCAGTCATTTTTATATTATCTCTATTTCTGAGATTATATCCATTCTGCTGGGTCTCCGTGCGCGGAGATACTCCCCTCTCTTTTTTAGGAGTTTGCTGTTTTTTATCCCAGATTTTCTTATTACCCTCAGGTGCTTGCTTGGGAAATTTTTTATTAGATTTGCCCTGAAATTGTGGTTTAGATGGTCTGGCCCCTAAACTGTCTCAACCAATGCTAGAATAGGTCTCTGCGATAATCTTAAGCAGCTCGCGTTCCTGATCCTGTTGCGGAACGTCACGGAGCTGCATGTTCACTGCTAGTGCGACCTCTTCCCCTTCAAGGTTACTTAAAATTATTGAGGATACGATGGCAAAATTGCCCATCAATTGCATCCCCAAATCTAGGGCCGGGGCAGCCCCATATTCAACTTGAATTTGTTTTAACACCTCCGGTAGATTGGCAAGTGTCGCTGTACCGTGTGCAGTTGTATAGAGCATGGCAAATACCGTGCCCCAGGTATTACAGTTATCCATTGTAGGGACCATCCCAAAAGGTAAGCACATCGTTACTATTCTATGTTTATCCTTAGGTCCCGTATGGGGAAATACTGCCTCCAGCGCATTTATTTTTTGTGTTAACCAAAACGTAGTTTCCTCCCGTTTGACATGTACTTTACCCATGATTGATTGTACAGCTGCAGGGTTTATGCCTGGCGTTACTGCATGTGGATGTGCTGGAGAAGCACGTGCTGGGTTTGTATTTAATGCTTGCATAACAAATTGCACTAATCGTCTATATATCGCTGTTAACTCTGTATATAAGCGACGAACCTCAGCGAACCGCTAAATTTGCAACTGCAGGATGTGGTGTATAGGTGTCCAATAAAGGCCAGGTAGGACCATCGTTACTTAGAAGACCTAACCTTACTGGTAAAATTGTGTGGGGTAGGGTGCCATCAAGCCAATTATTATGTTCTTGATAAGATAATGGTATTTCTAAATATGCGTATGCTCTGTATTGTCCAGGTGCATTTGCAAATTTATAATGATGAAATGTATTTGTGTTCCCATCAACTGCTGGAAATGTGACCCAAGAACAAAAGATTTCTGTTCTATAAGCTGCATGGGCATCCACCACAAATGTGACTGGACCCCCCTGGGCTGTTAGGCAATTTGCTAATAAATGTGCAGTCAGAGGTTGTCTCATATTAACTGCTATTTGTATCTGCTGTGGATTCACCATCATAGACAGACTATATGTCTCCCACACTCCCACCCGCAACCTCCGATCAGCCTACCCTGCCCTAGCCACAGTACCCCGCATTCAACGCACCACCACAGGAGGCAGGTCCTTCTCCTACCTCGCCCCCAAAACCTGGAACTCCCTCCCCACCAACCTTCGCAAAACCAAAGACGTCCTGCTCTTCAGAAAGAACCTAAAGACATGGTTGTTCGAACAGTGATCCTCCTGCCCCCCTCTGACCCCCCCAAGCACCTTGAGACCCTCACGGGTGAGTAGCACGCTTTATACATTTTTTTGATTGATTGATTGATTATGTTCAGAGAAGGCATACCAAATGGAGTTTTTCCTTTTAAAGTTCAAGCTTGAACAACCTCCAGCCTTAGATAGGATAGCCTACGTAGCTGGGGCGTAAATCCTCAGTACCACGCATGTCTCCGTATACGGTATTGAGGCGTCATTCTATATAATGAGACAGAGATACTCTGAGGACCCGAAAAAATTAGAGCCTGACCAAACGTTGGCGGCACTATGTTGCGTAGGCTGTCATTATTCTAATGAGACTACTGGATTTTGAGCTGCAGAATTACCCGCGGTGTGAGAGACTAAGGGGGTCATTCCGACCCCGGCGGTCAAGGACCGCCGGGGCCGGGGATGCGGGAGCACCGCCAACAGGCTGGCGGTGCTCCTCAGGACATTCTGACCGCGGCGGTTCAGCCGCGGTCAGAACAGGAAAACCGGCGGTCTCCCGCCGGTTTTCCGCTGTCCTGCAGAATCCTCCATGGCCGCGCAACTTGCTGCGCCGCCATGGGGATTCTGACACCCCATACCGCCATCCTGTTCCTGGCGGGTCGCCCGCCAGGAACAGGATGGCGGTATGGGGTGTTGTGGGGCCCCCGTAAGAGGGCCCCACTTTGTATTTCAGTGTCTGCTTTGCAGACACTAAAATACGCGACGGGTGCCACTGCACCCGTCACACATACCCACTCTGCCGGCTCCATTCGGAGCCGGCTTCCTCGTGGGGAGGGGTTTCCCGCTGGGCTGGCGGGCGGCCTTCTGGCGGTCGCCCGCCAGCCCAGCGGGAAAGCCAGAATGGCCTCCGCGGTCTTTTGACCGCGGAGCGGCCATATGGCGGCTCCCTCCAGGCGGGCGGCTCCCGCCACCCGCGGGGGTCAGAATGACCCCCTAAGTCTAACCCACTGCGGGTGACAGCTGTCACTCCAATCTGGGTTTTGCTCAGGCTAACTAGCAGTGCCTCATCTCTACCTAAGGATAGAGATGACTGGGCGGCCGAGCGCATGACATACTTGGCTTCTCAAGGAAGTTGTGGTCACTCAGGTCTCAACCGTTTCTCTCATTTACAATTCAGTCTCATATATAAATGATAAACAGAAGCGGTATGTGTTTCAATAATGAGTTTAATAAAAAGACTGCATCTTAGATAGCAAAGCATGAGCTGCAATAACCAGGACGACACAACATGACAGTATTAAAATTGTGACGAGAAGAATGAAGCATAAAACAACGCTATCATATTGTCACTATAATCAATGGTCTAGCTCCTACCTAGGCTATGATAGAGCACAACATATTAAGCTCTAATTCTGCCTTTGAGGTTCCCCCGGGAAGACATCAACCCTCATACCTGAGCAAAGGCCTGTGTTCTTCATTACCATCTGTAGCGAAGCATTCAGCAATCAGCATACAGTTGTGGTTCCCTGGCTGGAATCTCCCTCTAACATGTAAGGGACAAGGAAGTGTTTTTATAATAACACAGCTGATGATCTGAGAAAATGTTTTCTACGAATGTTGGAGACTAAACTTCTACCACATTCACTGGCAATGTACCGTGCTGTAGCCGTGGAAGAAGCACAGAGTGATCAAGAATGTCTTGTTTGAGAACAGAGTGCTGGCCTAGGCAAAAACAGCCAGATCAACGGAAAATAAAACAAGACTGTAAAAATGGTTATTGTAAAAATAATAAGACAAAGCTGAATAAAATATATCTAGGTTAATGTGCACAGCTGCCTAGTGTGTTAAAATAACGTGCATGGAGCTATTACTAAAATGGCTAAACAACAGACTCAAATTAATTTTGAACTAACTGAAATGCAGGCAATGATTATGCAAAACTGTTTGGCGCTAGATATCCTTCTTGCAAAGTAAGGTGGTATTTGCGAGGCACTGAGGTTGAAAGAGTGCTGCACTTTTATACCTGATGACAGCATGGTCATTGATCCATATATACAAAATATTACTGACATTTTTCATGAAGTCCAATCTTTAAATGAGCACGTTGTGTGAGAAATTGTAGGTTTATGGGTTAGGGAGATAGGGAACTGTTTTAGCAATGTTAATGACTGGATTGATAATCTAGGAGGGGGAAGACTTTATCTAATCCCGGACCCATTAATAAATATTATGGCTTATTCAATTGTTCTGTTTCTTTTGTTTACATTTTCTGAATGATTCTCTAAAAATTGTGGGTGTAAGGGTAAAAGAAGTCCATTAAACGCAAGGAGAAAAGAGAAATACACATGGAAAATATTAAATAATGTGTTTACAACCAACCGAAGCTGATCAAGGAGTCAACCAGAAAAATACAGAGAGTGATGCAGACTGTTTTATAATTTCTAACTAGTTTAACTTTTCACACATTATGGCCCTTTTTACGACTTTGGTGGTCTTTTCACAAGACCGCCAAAGCCATGGCGCCAGAAGACCACCAGTGCTGGCGGTCTTCCGACCACCATATTATGAGTACTGCAAGATTTCTGCCACTTTTTGGCTGGAAATCTTCCAGCAGTCGTGCTGGCTGTCAGAGGCGCAGGGGTGGTTCCACCACCGGCCCTGCCCCGCCTAAAGTGCTCCACCAGTTATATTATGACTTGTAATATGGCCCGTTCCCGTTCCCTGCCGGACGACCTCCTCACCAGACAAGGTAAGTGAGGCATCCAACAGGGGAGGGGGGGTCGGAGGTTGTCGGGTGTTGTGTGTGCATGTGTGAGTGGGTGTTGGCTGTATGTGTGAATGTAAGTGTGTATGCATGTTTGCATATGTGTGTGTATGGGTGTGTGTATGCATGGTTGAATGCGTGTATGTATGTTGAAGTGAGTGCGTGTATGGATGCATGTGAGTGAATGGGTGTATGGTTGCTTGTGAGTGAATGCGTGTATTTCAGTGTTGATGAATGAGTGTATGCGGGGTGCTTGAATGAGTGTATGCGGGGTGTGTGTGTGTATGTGGGTAGGGGGCCCTGTACTAGGAGAGGGGATGCTGTTCTGGTAGGGGGTTGGGGCGCTGTACTAGGAGGGGGTGCTGTTCTGGTATGGGGTGGAGGCGAGGTCCTAGGAGGGGGTGGGGAGGGGGGTATTGTTCCAGTTAGGAGGGTGGGGATGCTGTTCTGGTGGGGGGTAGGGGTGCTGTACTAGGAAGTGCTATTCTGGTAGGGGAGGTGGGGGGTGCTGTACTAGGAGGGGCAGTGGAGGGTGCTGTTCTGGTAGGGGTGTGGGGGGAAGGGGGTGCTGTACTAGGAGAGGGGATGGGGGAGGGGGTGCTCTTCTGGTATCGAGGGGGGTTGGAGAGGTATTGGGCTTGCAGGGGGGTGGGGGAGTTGTCTGCCAGTGACAGGAAATAAATTTCCTGTCATCAGTAGCTTTTCCGCCAGGATTTTTGGGGCAGTGCTACCGCCGCAGAAACCCTGATGGAAAGCCAACTCCTAATACCACCGACGGGCTCCATTGGACCGCCGGGTCAGAGATGCTAATCTCTGGCCCGGTGGGTCCAACTGCCCTGGTGGTACAGGCGAGGATGTGGCAGGTTGGCAAAGGCCAACCTGTCACTCTCATAATGTGGCGATCTTTACTGCTGGCCCGTTGGCGGTGAGACCGCCACCATTGCGGCCTATGTATTTCAGTGATCGTAAACTAATCAGAGGTGGGGCTTTGTAAGAGATAATTATAGGATTATATTTTAGTCCATTATTAACGAGGAGCAGCATGCATTTTCACACTCTATTTTACATGTATACAATCATGTAGTGTTAATGCTTTCTTAATGAATTTTTTATTATATACAGTGTGGTTTCCTTATGTATGTGAAGTAAGACACATTTTTTGTGCAGACACCCTCTTGTTTAAAATTGACTCATCCTGCTTTCCCCCCGGCCACTTTCTCTCCTTGCAAACTGGAGCACACAGTCAAGCTGAGATGTGATGGTTTATTTCCACTGTTATTTTTCTTCTGCTCTTGATTAACTTTCCTATCATGTTATGACTTGAAACATTTACAAGGCCCCTCCATTGGTCCACTATACTCTATTTATTCATGTAACATATTTTTGTGCTGAATAATTATTCATATAGTGGGTTAGTTCTTAGCTGCTAAGGCAATGTGACATTTATTTTTCATGTGCTCTGATTTGCTGATGAAATGCTATATTTTTTCACACCTCAATGAGCCTATGGTTTCTGTAATGTCATATGCAAAAATCAAGCATGGACACATTAGTTTATGTCCTGTTTTCTATGATCAACAAATGTGTGATGTTGACTGACTGATAAAAGTCAAATATGAACATTGTTGTCCTGAAATTGTTGCTGACTGTTGCATATTACTTGCACTGCTTTGAAGAAATATTTAAGTTCCATAATTGTATGCTGCTGCTAAAATTTGGCATACTCCTCTTGTACAAGGTTAACACATCCTGGACAGAGACGTTTTAAGGCATGGGAAATGTGGGCTCTGGCCCAGGGTCCCAGGCTTTCAGGTGTCCCCCTGACAGTGGCGGCCGGTAATTTTAGGAGGGAGGGGGGCCGGTGGGAAACACACTCACTCATTCATTCACACATGCATGCACATCCATTCACAACACTCATCAACATTCAAACATACACGCACGCACCACACATTCATTTAAAAAACACACACACACTTATCTTCAGCTCTGTGGTCCCAGGAATGACCTTAGGTCAGCCAGTGAAGTAAGGCATCAGACCCATCTTCATCACAGAGTGGGATGGGGGTCAGTGAGTCTTCTGACCCCACCCCACTCTGTGACAAGATGTCACTGATTGACACTCGCCCTGGGCGCTTCAGGGCTTAAACCTGATGCGCCCAGGTCGGAGTCAATGGGTGACGCTTCCCCTCATCACTGAGGGGGAGGGCCTCGAGGCACCTTTGGTGAGCCAAGGAGGTCTCGCAGATAGGAGCTGGGACCTCTTCAGCCCAGCAATGTTCAGCTCAGGCAGCCAGGAGTCTGCGCAAATCACACGTCTTGCTCCTGGCTGCCTGAGCTGAACATGAAGTGTCTGTCAGGCTGACCTTTGCTCAGCCTGACTGGCACTCTTCATGAGGGGCAAAAGGTGGGGGGGCGTGGCCCCTCCCCCTAAAGGACGGACGGCCGTGGCTGCCCCCTGATAGAGCCACCTCTGTTCTGAAGAGAATCTTGTCCTGATGACCTTGAATAATTCTTAGATTGTTTGAAATACTGTTTTCTTTTAATTTATTTTTAGGGTGATATGTGAGAGTCTTTTGCAGACTTTTTGCTCAGAAATGTGTTTATGTTTCATGCAATACCCATTAAAAAGTGTATTTTATATCAAAACAGGACCTCAGGTATGAGAAATGAAAGGGTGTCACAGAGATTTTTTGCAGTAATATTAGTGAGCTGCTGGTGTGTTACAATAGTGAAAACAAACATCACTGTTCATGAATATTAGATGTAAACGCATTTAGAATTTGGACGAGTGTGCCTGTGTACTGTCAGTGACCTGACCATGAAAGAGCTGAAATTGGATCAAAACTGTTCGGAAGAGGGGCCCCCAAAAATAGGTTCGGCTCAGTGCCCCAAAAATCCTTAAGATGTCCCTTATCTTAGAGAATTGTTTTTCCTTTATTACAGAGTAGTGACAACTCCCTCACTTAAATGTTCTTTTTGTAAATAATTGAAATAGCAGCCGTTGCTCCCTTAGTGGCATGTGTACCAAATAGCCATCACTTGTATGAAGTCCTGTCAGTACACCTTATTTTCCACTTGGTCACATTGTGCCAAGCATATTCTGAGCAGTAGCATCACGGGGCAGAAGTGGGGGAGGTCACTTGGCACCATATAAAAGTGGCTTTCGTTAGCACATCAGATAGCTAAAACGTGTCCCACATTTGCAAATCGGGGCAGTTTTGAACTTGTAAAGGCAGGCTGAGCAAGTGTTTTGCAAGATTTGAGACTGCTTCAGGCAACGTTTCTTTTAATTTACGAGAAATCAACAGGAAATACCTCGCAGCGGTCCGTAAAACAGGCTCACAAACATCCCCAAAAACTGCCCACGCTGACCTGTCCTGCTTTTGCTATCTTTCCCAAGGGTGACTGTAGGTAAAAAGTTGCACTGGCTTTCAGATAGCACCTTGCTTTTAGCTTTCACGACAGGGATTCACCACGGCTTCAGGGGTAGCGGAAATAGCAAACGTTTTCATCTATGAATGATATTGTAAGAAGGGACACCATCTGACCTTTGACACGCTGCCAGTACGTGGTGTCACCGAGTCCTGGATCGGAGGTACAGTAAAATACCCCAGGCACAAACCATGCTCGCTCTCAGGTTTCCCTTATTTGCGAAGCATCACATGATTTCGCCATGAATTTAACATAATTTTAGTTAAAATAGCACGTGTTTCTTGCTGTGACTGTGATACAAACATGTATACCTACATACATAGAGGGACTTTGAGTCAATCCTCTTCATCCACTGGTCTGCTCCACTTTCATTCAAATTGTGTATCCCTCACTCCAGCTTTCAGCGTGTTTCATCCTACTTCAGCCATCGAGTCCCCTGCACTGTGCATGATAGCATTTGATCATATATGAACATTAGGGTAAAAAGGAAGTGTAATGCCAGAGGCTGGTTGGTCGAACATGTAGGGTTCTATTTATTTAGTTTAATTCATGATATCTCTTTGTTACCTTACCTCATAAATGTGAAAAATACAGCCACACCATGTTATGTACTGTATTTCCAGGCCTTTTTGATAATATTGAAATAGCTCTTGCCACCAGTTTCAGAAATAGCGATGCCAGGTTGGTCTACATAAAATATATTCCACTGCTCTACTTCAGAAAAAAACAGCAATTATGGTCCGTGAACTACTCACCAACCATGCAAAGGATAACAGTAAATGATAAGTGCAGTTTGAACGGACCCGAGCTAACACCTTCAATCAGTGTGAGCATATATTGCTAAAATGTATACACTCCGAGCACACTTTTGTGAAGTTTTTTCGAAGTGAACGGAAATGGGAGTACCTGACTGATACTGTAACTTAAATGAAACCAAAAAATGAGCAGATGGAAGGATTCTCTAATGAACAAGAATATTAAAAGTCCTTGTTGACTAAACTAACACGTGCTGACTCAATTAACTTTATAAATTCAGGCAGTGCCAATCCTCAAAACTAGCATTTTCAATGCAATGGGTCTCGCGTTTGCTTGAGTTAAAGTTATTAGCGTTGTAAAGTCCTAACCAGACTTTTCTTGCCACATAAACTGAAAAGTAAAAGTAAAACAGTTTCACATAAATGAGCCTCGGCCGCAATGAGTGTGAAGCAGACACACAAAGGGAAACAGAAGTTCACTTGCAGTGAAACCTATAGGCAAAAGTGCAATTATCCATTTAACTGGCAAAAGTGCAGTTATCCATGTAACAATCCATGTAACCAGCAAAAGTGCAATTTTCCATGTAACAGGGTCCATGGCATGCAAAGTGCTTGACTACTTCCCACGAGTTCATGCTGAGTATGAAATAAAGAGAAAAAGTAGTCAAGAAACCATACGGAAAACATGGAGCCCCGTATGTTTTCAGAAGTTGGCCGGTGCGCTAGAGGAGGGGTAAACACCGGAAAAGGCATCACACACGCATGCCTTTCACTAATGAAATCAAGTGAATTTTAAAAGGCAAGCCCGCGAACCAACCAAACTGATGGCCATGACATGGGCGTGGTTAAAATCGCACAGAGAGATTACACTAGGGACAGAGCGCTTTGCACGCTTGACACTAATGAGACTACGCTTACTACACAGTACAGAATTTATGCTTTTGCACAACAAATAAAATGTCTTCTGTCCATTGGAAATACAAGAAACTTAGTTGATATATCAGAATTAACTTGCTCTCCAAGTTAATATAAAACCGACAGTGCAATTCAAGTATAAAATGTATTGAGTGCATGATAAGGCATACATGAGCCTCAATTAGCATCTGTGTTGTCTGATGCACATCATTAGTTTTTATTAAAACCGCATTCAGAACGACTGTAATTGCTATCAAATATTTCAATCCCCATTTTCTGACTATCCCAGACAACAAAGACCAGATGCCACTTGTCAGAACTCTTTTTAGAAAGCCATGGGGCATGTAGCAGCTATTGAGCTTAACCACATGGGTTAATGTCTTTTACTCCTGATGTCCCAGGGCCTGAACTACCACGGATTCTCTGCAATGGGGCCAAGTACCCCTTCTGTTCTTGAATCTCAGGATAGTGTGGCCCAAGCAGTCCAAGGCTTCCTCAGAGGGGAGATGGATACAGGGTGGTGAACACAAGTTCACAACTCAACATACATGCAGCAGCAATAAATCATTGTTCAGCCAAATACTCACTTTTATGAAAAAAGAGAAGTATTTTATTTGCTACCACTATTCACACAAGGGACAATACAACATTCACAAACAATTACACAGTCCTCCTCTGAGGCCAGGGTTCTAGTGTTTCTTTGGAGTCATTCCTCAAGTTAGCGATTTTGGTTATTCCCCATTCACTATTGCTAACGTCCAGGGTATGCCCCACTAGTAGTCCGATGCTCAAGAGTCCACTATGATTCTAACTTAAAGTCAAGAGTGCAGCCAGTCCACGGATGCTCATAGTGACTGGAGCTGAGTTCAAGTGAGTCAGCTGCATGTGCTGCTAAGTCGAAGCACTCAGCTGGTTCTGTGCTTCTCCCTCGCGGATGCACTCCTGAGGCAATCAGAGGCTCTGTGTGGCTTCTCCTGCGGGGTAAATGTTTGGTGGGTCTCCTGAGGGGGCTGGCCATGATGATCCTGTCTAGGGTCTCTTGCCTGGGTGATGGTGTGCAGGTGTTCCCACATCGTTCTTCCATCGGTAGCGGGGGCAGAACAAGCCACAGTCCTCGGGCTCCTAATGCCCCCCATTTGTCATCTGGGGTCACTGCAACTCAAAGTCCATGGGCTCCAGACTAATCAGCACAGTCATATTCTCCTCAGTGGCCCCTACTGGCATACGGGGTCACCACCTCACAACCACTCAAGGCTGCGTCCCTTACCCCATGGCAGTCTTTACCATGGCGGCCCCTCCTGGAATGCAGGATTGTCAATACACTACAAGACAAGGTTATGTCCTTTACAGCACAGCATTCTCTTCCACAGTGGCTCCTCTTGGCATGTGGGGTCACCAACTCTGTCCTGCACATGGGCAATGACCTTATTGGTGCAGCAGCCATTACCTCACACCTCACATTTCACAAGGCTCCCCGCTGGATCTCACTTCCTCCAATGGTCTCTCATCCTCACAGGGCACACTGATCTCTGCAAACAGTGTAACACTGTTGCTTCACACTTAAGGTTGGTGGTCTTGGGTGCCCTGGGTGATGTTCCCTCACCCAGCAGAAAGACTAGCAGGCCTGGGCCCCAGTCCTGTTCACAGCCAGAAGTCTTGCAGAGCTTTCCCTCTTCACACAGCCCCTCTAGCTGCTAGGAGGTTGAGAATTTTAGGGTCTCAAACTCCTTTTAGTCCATTTCCAAACACCAAATGTGATTTAGGGTCTGAATCCTTGACATTTTATGTGGGGGTCTGCTTCTTTTAAAGTGTCCACTCCTCTGCTCTCTCTTTCTCTTGAAAAGCAGTCTGTAATGGCAGTAGTGTGTCCGAAACTGATAGTCCCACAGCAGGATGTCAGTCACAGTGGTTTGTGCTTCAAACAGTTAGGCCAGGGCCCCCAGCCCTACTCTTTTTGATTCCCTTATCAGCCTCATCTCCTTCCTGAGATGTGTCTAGGCCCCTTCCTTATGAAATCTCACTGAACCAAAGAGCACTCTTTGAAGTGTACACAGGAAGTCCAGCTCTCCCCTCTCCCGTGTGTGTCCCACCCAACATACAGGAATGCAGCAATGCTCAAATCTGTCTGAGGGATCTCTCTACCTCTCCTCCATGTTTCACGAAGCAGGTCTGAGTCTTCTAAAATGTACCATCAAAAGGCATACATTCACTCAGTGCTTGTATACAGCATACATACACTGCACAGTACTGTATCCTCCATGTACTGTACCACTCGTAGACACACATCCAGTACTGGCATTTAACATGAACGCACTGTCTAGTACTGTATTCTTTATTTATTGTCCCATGCATCATTTTGAGAACAAGGGTAAATCCAACATTTTTGAGAACCTGGGGTAATACAATCTGTTTAGGGAGTAAGGGTTCACCGTGGAATCACTCATAGAAAATAGAAAATTGCAGGTTACTTAGAAGTGTATTGCAATCAAATTATAAACACAGTAAATATGTTATCCCCCAAAAAGATTTCAAACATGCGGAGATCAGACAAAGTTATGGTGTATAATACTGTATTATAATTTATTTCCAAGGTACAAAATAGTATTATCTATAGCATTTATCAGTTTATTTTCAATTTTTTTAAGAAGTTCAGTGCTCACACACATGAAGAAAAATGTGCAGTGATGAGGGACAAGTGAACAATGCATTAAGATAAAAAGACATTTGACTCCCAGTTCCTTCTATAGTTTTTGAAGTTCGGGTAGTGGGGGTCTATGAACGTTGGTAGTCAACAGCATTTTGACCGCAGAATAATATGAGGTCATCATCAGGACAAGATAGTAAGCACCCAGTATCTAAAGATAGAAAGCATAATTATAGCTCAGGAAGAGGACTAAGCAGAAACCTGTCTAAAGACTTTAAAAGTGTATAGAAATGGTAGGGGAACTTGACTTAGTAGGTCGTAAAAGGTTGGGGAGTAGAACTTTCATATGACCAGAAGCCCATGCTGTTTCTCTACATTCCCTCAGGATCCCTTTCCCATATCTGCCTGATCTACTATTGTTTCTAGCTTTCAGAGACCTGGGCCTGCAACAAAGACAAATCTTTCAGAGAAGTTACAAGAAATATATCAGATTGTTCAACATACATAGTAACATTGGCATTTCCAGACAAAGAGGCTTTCCTAGTTGCACAATCCACACGGCATTTCCTTTAGACCTCTGATCATGAGGTTATTGATGAGCAATTTCCTTCCCCACTGTTAACTGCTTTGGCTTCTGTAGAGCACTGAGAAGGTTTTACACATATTATCCTTGTTTGATGGTGGTTGTGGCAGGTGTTAAGAACCACTGTGTATCCAAAGTAACCAAAAGTAACACATCACTCCAAACATATATTGTTAAACAGTTACAATCTTTTATCTGACCATGGTAAAAGTACAGGTGATTGCAAAAACCTCAGCAAATTGGGCAGATCCCACACTTGGTAATCATCAGCTTTCTACAATTTGATACACAGTATATACTGCATAACCCACTACCAAAATACCTTCATCTAGGGATGGGTGAAACTCATGGAGTTTTGCCCCTTGGAATTCTGCAGAGTTACATGGAAACTCCGCAAGATTCTGTGGAGTTCCTTAGATGGGCTTTTGCTGATTTTCAGCGCAGGGATCTTGTTCTGTGCTGAAAAAACAGTGTGAACGGCACCACACAGTTTGCCAAAGGGAGCTGCTTCTTGAGTTGGTTTGGGTGCCACTCAAGTAGATTTTCTACTTAGGCAGCAGCTTTCTCACCACAAACTTGACCACCCACATTGGGAAAATCTTGCTTGGTGCTCTCCTAGTGACTGAAAATTGTGCTAGGGAATCATTCTTGCTCATAGATGCCAACTTACTGTTGGCGAGCCTTGTATGAGAAAAAACTCTGCCACGTGGCGGATGGTGGAATTTAGCTGAAACGCCATGTAACAAGCATAGCACGGAGTGGCCAAAATTCTGCCAGCTCCACCGGCAGAGCAGAATTTATCACCTACTCCTACCTTCATCATTGCGAAGACCGGATCCATCCATACAATACATTAGCTCACAATAGGGAGTAGGAGCATCAGTTAAATCAACATGGCAATTGGTGACAGTGGTAACAATTAAGCAGATATGTGGTCTCTCTCTCTCTCACACACAGTAGGCATCAGAGAAGAAGGGCTCAGAGTGAGGCAATCAATGAAAGTGATGTACATAGCAAACAACAATAAAACCTCTTATCTGGATAACCAGGCTGTAGTGAGGTGTTAGGTTTTCGGGGTGAGGAGAAGGGCAGCAAAAACATGTTATACAGCAACAATCAAGGGAAACTCAACACAATATTTTCTGAGGCGTCACCAAGATTTGCAGGCAGCCTTTAAATAGACACCTGGTGGAAGCCCAGCCAACTTCATTTCCATGGCTGTGGAATGATAGGATGCTGGCTTTTTCTGATCCCCATAAACCTGAATCTGCACCCCAGGGCAAAACAATTGTGTTTGTGACAGTGCAGTGTGAAGGGTTAAGCATAGTCAGGAAGCCCTAGAGTGGGCTTAGAACAAATTCTTGCTTTATTTTTTGGCTGCCCTTGACTAATGCAAGGGTTCAGAAATATCTTTTCTTACATAGTTTTGCAAGAACTTTGCAAATAGTGGTATATCCCATAATATGTTGTCTATAGGATCTGGTCATACACAGAGAGTTATATGCCTGGGAAACAGTCACGGGACAGGGCAACTTACAAACAGCTTCAACTCAGTTGAAAGACAGTGACATTCAAAGGCAGAGACAGAGATTTCCCGACCAAGGTACCGTACTAAGGGAAGTGAAAAATTCATTTTCTCTTTTGAAGCCTTGTGTCCCTTCATAGCCAATTCAGTGAGCATGTAGATGAAGTCCACCTTGCGGTCATCTGGAGTAACAAATGTCAACAATAAGCCATCAATGTATTGTACCAAAGGAGAATGCTGAGAGAAGAGCAACATGTCCAGATCTTTCTTCAAATCTTGGGCACAGATCAAAAGAGATTCTGAAATTCTTTGAAGAGAATTTTCACCAAGAAAGTTGAGACCCTCGGAATGAGAATGTTAACAGTAGTTTAATGTACAGCAACTATCACCACTGTCAATAAGGCAAAATGTGTGATTGCCATTATAATGCAATCTTCATGATGGCCTTTCTTCTTTTATGGGATTAGAGTATTTATGTCACAGGCAGACCTTCTAGGGCTGTCCTAAATTTCATGATAACAATTTTGAGTAACATGATGAAACTCTGGGTGGTCATTAACATCTAGCACATTAGACATTGTATTAGGACAGTCCCACTTCCAAATGTCCATGCTGTCCATAAGCAAAACAAGATCCTGTACTTCCTGGGGCATCCCGTCCGCTCCTCCTATTTCCTTGCCGTGCTCTCCCACTGCTATGTTCTTCTACTGCCCTATTCTCCTTTCGGCTCTCCTCCTTTGCTCCTTCCTCTGACGGATGCACCTGCACTCAATGAGTGGCACTGTGACCTGAAAGACTTTTGAACAGCATTTCCAGCACCTCCATGTTCGTGTTACTCACTACTGATGAAGTATAATTCTCTTGAAATGCAAGCTTAGAGGTACTGAGCATTGGATCATTTAATGACAGTAAGTGTTATCATGCACTGCATTTACCAGAATGCATCTTAGTGACCTGGGTGCTGAGATGTCAAGGCAATGTGTCTCATTGTGTTTTAGCTTCGTGAGCCATCTCTGTTAGGTAAGTTATGGATGACTATCTTTTGAAAGCATCATTCTCTTTGTCTGGGTATTCTGTGGGTGTTTTGCCTTTGTCACACTTACAATTCCAGATCTTAGTCCAATCAGTTTTCACCGGCCACACATCCATAACTGCATTCAACAATACATATTGGGTCACCACAAACTGCAGTGGCTGATTCACATCTGTCCAATTGGTGTAAACATCAAACACACTTTGTAGCTCAATTTGGAACTGGGTTGGGAGTTCCCTAAGCTTAAGGAACTTCTTCCTAATTCTCATTATATCAGAGGGGCCCCTCTGATATAATGAGAATTAGGAAGAAGTTCCCAAGTACATGGACCATAATTTATCAATGTCAGTGGGATAGTCTCTCAAGGGAAGGAGAGTATCAGGGGCAGAGAAGGAAGGGTCCTCATTATCTAGATCACTGGGAAAGAGAGAGGGAAAGTGTTCCCAGCCAGCTAATTTGCTGTTGGTCTCTAGCTTTTGCTAGTAGCTATGGGGCTGTGCTCTCAGGGGCTCATCCCCCTGCAAGGACAGACTTCAGTCGCACTATAGATAGATCCATAGTAGTAGAATTTTCATGTATTGTCTAACACATGCCCTTCTCCCAGTATCTTACAATTGGTCAGTTGCATCATAGTGCTCAGGTCACCAGTGGTCTCACGGGCACTGCTTCCTTTCTAGGCGCATCAGGAGCTGCAGCCCCCACCTCCATAGCCGGCATGGGGAATAAGTTCAGTGTTAGAAATGGGGTCCTTGGTTGGCAATCAGGTTACCCCCTGTCCAAACAAGGACCCTCATTCTAGTCAGGCTAAAGGAGAATTGCACTCATTTAACCCCTGCTCACCCTCTTGGTAGCTTGGCACAAGCAGGTCGGCTTAACTTCAGAGACAATGTGTTAAGTATTTGTACCAACTCACACAGTAATACAGTGAACCACTACAAAATGACAGAACACAGGGTTAGAAAAATATTAAATATTTTATTTAAATAAACAAGACCAAATACGATAAAAATCCACCATATACAGTTAAAAATACAAATTTAGCACTTAAAAGCAAGAAAACAGTGATTTGAGGTAAAAACACTACAAGCTGGTAAAATGCGGCTTCGTAACGAAGACGTTTACTAAAATGTGACACCAATGGTGCCGTTCTCGGAGTCGGTCAACCCCAGGTCCAGTACCTTCAGAACAAGTAGAAAACAGGCCGGTGCATGGAGTCGGGGAGAGTGGCTTTGCTGGGTCCAATGCGGCGGCGGTTCAGGTGCCACAGGGTAAGTAGACTGCGGCGCCGCCCAGGAGCATTGGGTCCTCTCTACATGGTGGTGGAGGTGAGGCGGTGTCGGATGCAAAGTCAGTCCCTTGGCTCGAGCAGATCCGAAGTCCGGCGGAGTTACAATGCTTCAGGGCGACCTCACGGGGTTGCGATGAAGTCACAGGGCCGCAGGCGCTGTGATGGTGTTGGATCGTCGCAGACGTCAGACTTACGACACTCCGGTGTCAGCGAAGTCGGCCAGGATCAGCGGGGCCTACAGGGTCGTCGGACTTCTGCGAGGTCCATAGCCTCGGGGCAGGTGGTGTTGTGGTTCCGGGAAGCGGCGTAGTTCACGAAGTCGCACGGCATTGTCTGGCGACGGTAGACTGGTTCTTCTCCAGGAATTCACTTTTAGGGGTCCAGGAACTGCAATGGCACTCTCTGACAAGCTAGAGTCCACAACAAGTAGTCTCAGGTCTGGATGGTGAAGCCTTTGCTGTCCCTGAGGCTTCAAAACAGAAGGTAAGCTCTACTCCAAGCCCTTGGAGTCACTTCTCAGGCAGGAATGCAACAAAGTCCAGTCTCTGTCCCATTGCACAGGCAGAAGCAGCAACTGCAGGGTAGCTCCACAAAGCACAGTCACAGACAGGCAGGGCAGCACTTCTCCTCAGCTCTTCTCCAGGCAGAGGTTCCTCTTGAATCCTTGAAGTCTGGGGTTTGTGGTGCTCTTCTTATACCCCTTTCTGCCTTTGAAGTAGGCCTACTTCAAAGTAAAGTCTCAAGAGTCTGTGAGATCCTTTCTTGCCCAGGCCAAGCCCCAGCCACACACTAGGAGGTTGGAGACTGCATTGTGAGAGGGCAGACGCAGCCCAGCTAGGTGTGAATGCCCACTCCTCCCTTCCCCTCTAGCACAGATGGCTCATCAGAATATGCGGGCTACACCCCAGCCCCCTTTGTGTCACTGTCTAGAGAGAGGTGCAAGCAGCTACACTGTCGAACAGACCCAGACAGGGAATCTTCAAAACACACATGCCCTCATTATGACATTGGTGGTAAATCCCACTTACCACTATGCTGACTGTCACCAACATACCGCCGCCGCTGCGGATATCCGTTCACCATATTATGACACACACACACCAATCCATCACTATTCAGCCACAGACACAAGTCCGCCACACCAAAGGTCAGTGATAAACTGGTGGTATCTAAACCCACAACGTTACATCAACCGAACCTCGCCCATCACATTATGACCCACGAATCACCACGGTGGACATTCAACAGTGGTAAACCATTGGCGGTACACACCGCCGCGCTCAAAATACACACACACATACAAAACAATACTACATTGGACAATTCAAACTACACATACCTGACACACATACATACACCACACCCACACCACTATAAAACACACATCCACATTACCCATAACCCCTTACGACTACAAACCATTGCCAACAGACTGACATCATGACTACAGACAAGATCAGACCCACACACCACCATCACCTATACACCACCCATGCACCTTTCATCACACACCCCATCACATCATGCTACACACCCTCACCCACACTACTTGCACAACACCCATGGCACTACAAAGACACCCCCTATTCTCAGAGGAGAAGCTAAGGGTCATGGTGGAGGAAATCATCTGGGTAGAGCCACAGCTATTTGGAGCACAGGTGCAGCAGATATCCATTGCTAGGAAGATGGAGCTATGGCAGAGGATCGTGGACAGGGTCAACACCGTGGAACAGCACCCCAGAACCAGGGATGACATCAGGAAGAGGTGGGAGGACCTACGGGGGTAGGTACGTTCCATCGCAGCAAGACACCAACTCGCTGTACAGAGGACTGGCGGTGGACCTCCACCTCCTCCCCCACAACTAACAACATGGGAGGAGCAAGTCTTGGCAATCATGCATCCTGAGGGCCCGGACGGAGTAGCAGGAGGACTGGACTCTGGTAAGTCAATTCTATAATACTTCTACCCCCCTACCTCTTTGCCATCACATATCCCCACCCTCACTCCCATCACTCCACTCCATCCCACACACTCCACTATCACATCTCACTCATCCCAATGCCAAGCCCGGCATGCAATACCATTGCATTGACACCACTCACAGACCTGCATGGACACCTATCACCAAAGCATGCACACTAGAGAATCAGCTAGCCCACCACATACCAACTTACACAAGTAAAAGCTGCCAGGGCAATGATAACCAATGAGGGCAACCCACTGATGCACAATATGTCACACACAGAAACAATAACACAGCATTCACATACTCACAGGTACCCCAGCCAATGTCACCGGAGAACAGGTGCCAGCAATATCCAGTCCTCCCACAGAACAGACCCACAGTGATGACAGTGACTGTGGATGCCTGGATCTGGATGACCAACTTGGCCCATCAGGGACCTCTGGACAGTCGGTAACCCAGCCACAGTCACTCACCACCACCACAGAGCCTTCCCCATCTGGAAACACCACCACAGCACCCACCCAGCATACACATACCACTGTCCCCATGACACGTCCATCAGTAGTGTGTCCACCACTACAGGGATCCCAGGGCACACCTCGCCCACAAGACTATCAGGGACATGGGGTCAGTGGCAGTGGGCACACGGTTCAGGGGACAGAGGCACAGGACAACAGGGAAACTGGGAGGAGTGCTGTGCACCAGGGGGAGGACAGACCCAGGTAACCGACTCTCCAGGAGGCACTCACCGAGATCCTGGGAGCATACCAACATTCCCAGGATTCGCTGGGCCAGATCCTGGCCAATGTGCAGGAGAACAGATGGCGGCAAGAGGGACAGTACCAGGGAATCAGGGAGGACTTGCAGGCCATTAACACCACCCTGGTCTCCACTGCAGGGGTGCTGGCAGACATGGCCAAGATTATGAAAGAAGCAGCCTCACAACAGCGGGCCCCTGCCACTAGCCAGACATCTTAACTGTCTTCCACCTCCACTGCTGCTAGTGGACCGGAGGCCCTGCCATTGGACAAACAGGCCACTAGCACCCCTCCCCCTGCAGAAGGAGAACCACCCCGCAAACATTCCCTGCGATCCAGGCAGAAGCCAGAGATTATTGACAAGACCCCCGCCAGGAAATGAGACTCTCCCGATTGTCACCCTTGTGTTGAAGATATGTCCCATTGCATAGAAGTCAGCCTTCACTGTGGCCAAATCATTCCCTTGGGGGAAAACAATGTAGCTGCACATATGTTTAATCAGGGCAGACAACACTCTGGCCAGCACTATTGAGAACATTGGCTGTGACATTCCTGCTGCTAAGCCCCCTGTCACTTGGAAAGAACCAGTTGCCAAGAAATGGAGCACTGATAGAACTTGCACAAGAGGGGGAATCCTAGTGGGGTGACAGATAGCAGATATCAGGTCAGGCTCCAGTTGGGCACACAGATCCTTTGTTGTGGCCCTATCAAGTCTGTAGGTGAGGATAATGTGCCTGTCTTCCATTGTTCCAAAGTCCACCAGAGGTCTGTACACGGGGGTATGTCTCCATCTCCTATTTATCCACAGCGGTTGCAGTTAAAGGGAGAAAGGAGTGAGGAGCTGATCACAAACTGTCAACATCAGGACAGTGCGTGCTCTACGGGCGACATAATGCAAAAAGCCAATCCTTATGTAATGTAATAATTCATGCATTGTGTGTTGATGCAATATGTTAACCTTTTGCATTGCAGAGATTTATCCTGAAATGTCTTTAATACTGTTTGCAGTGTATTGCTCATTTTCAAGGCTTTGCTGCAGGACTGCAAGCTGTGGTCCTTATTCTGAGGCCTTCTAGAATCCCTTCCTGCAGTCAGACTGGGTGTGGCACATGGGCGGGGCTTGGGTCTATTTAAGGGACCCAGCCCAGCTCCACGTGCTCACTATTCAGAGGTCCTGGTGCAGAGCAGCAGTATTTTCCTGACCTCCTGTGCCAAAGGCCTACCTAGGCTTTTCCAAGCCCTGTCTTCATTATCTTGGTGATCCTTTAGCAGGGCGGTAAGATGGAGGTCGGGTTAGGCCCCCGACTCCATTATCAGGCCTATTTGAATTTTGGGCCTTTTGGGTTGATCGCGGGCGCGATCGTGATCTTGGCATTTCAACTTTGATGTTCGAATCGGCAGCAGTGTGCACGATTCATTCCTGGCATTTAACTCTTGCAGTTCAGATCGGCAGAACGCGTGATTGTCATTTTGGCATTTAAACTTGATGTTCGAAATCGCCAGCAGTGTGCACGATTCATTCCTGGCATTTAACTCTTGCAGTTCAGATCGGCAGAACGCGCAATCGTAATTTGGGCATTTAAACTTTGATGTTCGAATCGGCAGCAGTGTGCACGATTCATTCCTGGCATTTGGCTCTGGCAGTTCGGATCGGCAGTGTGTGCGATCATTCCCTGGCATTAAAACATTGATGTTTGAATCAGCAACAATGTGCGCGATTCATTCTTGGCCATTAACCCTTGTAGATTAAATCAGCTGGGTGTGCGATCATTTCTAGGCATTGATATCTTGATGCACAGTTTTTGTATTAAAATGATTAATAATTTCTGGTCAATTGAATCCTGAAATTCAAGACAGAGTGTGACCTTGCAGTATCATTCATGAGTCTATCGCAGTTCATTTATGAAAACTAATGTGATCATTGATTCTTGTTATAATGTAGTCTCTACTCCAAGAACTAACTTGACAGTTTAATGTTCAAAGCATAATATATTATTCTAAAAACGCTCATATGAAAGTTTGCATAATCCTTCTTTATTTTCCAGATATCCGGAACTTTTAATGTGATGTTACAGAAAAGCTCTTGGTCATTCAGGTTATCAGTATATAAATATTTGGAACAAAGTTTATGAAAGTCAATGTGCATACTCTTGCTATTGTGTTCTTAATTCTTACTTCCACAGGTCTCCTTCCCACTGTTCCCAACCTAAAACCCCATCCCCCACTTGCCCATTCTTTAACTCTGTGCTATAATAGCTAGTAGAGTTTGGAGCTGCCAAGAGGTGGACATATTGGGAACAGACGCAAACCCCGAGGATCCGGTCTCCCTGACAGAATAGTGAGCCCACGAATTTGTAATCCTCCTGGCTTGCGCTAGGTTGTCAATATGGCCACATTGGATGAGTTAGTTAAAGTAATTACTCAGCTCCAATCGGATGTAGTAGTATCTAAGGATATAGCAACCAGTCTAGCAGAGAGAGTGAGTCAGTTACAAGACAGAGTAGAAAAGAAGGCGCAAGGTCCTCTGGGTGTGGGTTGGCTTTGTCATCCTCCTCAAGGTTCAGGAGGAAATCTTCCCACGAACATTTCCCTCACAGTTCCCTCAGCCATCCCTTTGGCTCCTCCAGAAAGGTTTTCAGGTGCACATTCTTTTTTGACTCAAGTAGAATTGCATTTCACCTGTTGACCAAACATCTTCCCTGATTCCCAATCCAGGGTGGCCTTCCTGCTATCTTTTTTGACTGGAGACGCGGCCACCTGGGCAAATCCTCTTGTGCGCAAAGACAGTCCCTTGCTTTATAATTGGAGAAACTTTGTCAAGGAATTTGAAAGAGTTTTTGATCGAAGAACAGTTACTCTATCCGCAGACCGAGAACGGTCGGTGATAAAGCGGCGGCCAACCCGCCAACAGGCAGGCGGTTAAAAAAAAAGGTATTCTGACCCAGGCGGGAACCGCCAACACAGGCCGCCACTTTAACACTCCGACCGCCACGGCGGGACAGACAAACAGCGCGGCGGTCACCGCCAACAGGCAGGCGGCAGACAATGTACCGCCCACCCTATCACAACTCACCAATCTGCCACCTTTTCCGGGGCGGGAGCCCTGCCGATAAAAACACGGCGGAAACAGACTACGAACGGGAAAACGCTCACCTATACACACTCCACGAGGACGGAGAACAGCATGGAACCAGAATTAAACATCCTACCAGCTATTGTCTACCTGCTCATCTAACACGAGTACGAACGCCGGCGCAGACGACAACGGTGAGTACTGCACCTACGACACAGGGGAGGGGGGAGGAGGAAAGCTGACGGGCACACACATATGCGACCCCCCCCCCCAACTATCTACACACCAATGCAGAGCACCAAGTCACAGTGACACCACCCAAACCCCCCGGAATAATGCAAAGACATAATTAAAGTGAGAAACAATATTTATGTATAAAAGAGGTTCTTTGAAGTCATGGTAAAATAGCAATATGAATTGTAAAAAAAAACCAAGTAAGAACATTGCGAAACCGATCAACATAGGCAATAAGTCCTGCACAGTCAGTTAAATTTCCACTGTCCGTGGGCCAAAGTGTATCAACACATGGGCAAAGCCCACACAGGAGACCTGAGTCCGTTGGAGAGAATACTGCTGGGGCATCAGATGACAAAACTACAGGCACGTCAGGGGGAAGGGAAGGGGGGGCACCTCAGCCACATGAGTCCACGACGCCAGATCCACGAAGGGTCCACCATGCCCACTGTGCCATCCTGGGGAGTGCAAAGCCACAGTCTCACAAGTCTCTACATTGGGTGGTCTGCCCACTGTGCCATCCTGGGGAGTGCAAAGCCACAGTCTCACAAGTCTCTACAGTGGGTGGTCTGCCCACTGTGCCATCCTGGGGAGTGCAAAGCCACAGTCTCACAAGTCTCTACAGTGGGTGGTCTGCCCACTGTGCCATCCGGGGGAGTGCAAAGCCACAGTCTCACAAGTCTCTACAGTGGGTGGTCTGCCCACTGTGCCATCCTGGGGAGTGCAGAGACACAGGCCATCAGGTGGATCACAGACTCCACAGGTAATGGAGGAGGCAGGGTGCCCCGAGTGCAGCGTGAACACTAGCTCGACACAGAACCGGCACTGTCAATGGGCCAGCGGTGCTTGACAGGAAGGGCCCAGCAGAGCGGTGCTTGAGACGGCGGGGCCCAGCGGAGCGGTGCTTGACAGGAAGGGCCCAGCGGAGCGGTGCTTGAGACGGCGGGGCCCAGCGGAGCGGTGCCTGACAGGAAGGGCCCAGCGGAGCGGTGCTTGAGATGGCGGGGCCCAGCGGAGCGGTGCCTTTCTGCACGGCGGGGCCCTCTTCAGCGGTGTCTTTCTGCACGGCGGGGCCCTCTTCAGCGGTGCCTTTCTGCACGGCGGGGCCCTCTTCAGCGGTGTCTTTCTGCACGGCGGGGCCCTCTTCAGCGGTGTCTTTCTGCACGGCGGGGCCCTCTTCAGCGGTGCCTTTCTGCCCGGCAGGGCCCTCTTCAGCGGTGTCTTTCTGCACGGCGGGCCCTCTTCAGCGGTGCCTTTCTGCCCGGCGGGGCCCTCTTCAGCGGTGTCTTTCTGCACGGCGGGGCCCTCTTCAGCGGTGCTTGTCCAGTCATTCAAGGGAGCCAGACCTGGCCAGGACTCCCTGCTTAGTCGCCCTCCGACCGTGCAGTTGCTGGACCCTTCTGTGATGGAGTCCTGGGCCCGTGGGTGTCCTCCCTCACACCCGGGATGGGGCTTGTGGGGCCCTCCTGGTCCACGCCCCTGCTGGCTGACTTCTCCGCCCTGCTGCCCTTGCCCTCCTTCGATGAGGCTCTCTGGCCCTTGCCTCCCCTGGATGTTGTGGCAGGTGACGGCCCAGGACTTTGCTCCTTGGGGGCAGCCGTGTCAGTCTTCTCGCGGCGGCCCTTGATTTTACGGGTCCTCTTTCCAGGGGTGGGGCTGGCTGTCCCCTTGCTGCAGGCCGATGTATCAGTGCTGGGAAAGGGTGGACTCCAAAACCCGTGCACAATGGTGACACTTGAAGCAGGGCTGGTGGTGGCTGAGGTGCTCTTGGGACTCTTAGCAGATGGAGGGGGTGGGTCAGGTGGGGCAAAGAGGTTAAGTTTGGAGAGGTAAAGTTTTTTAGGACCAACGTAAAGGGTAGGTGTAGTGGGTATGGGAGTGGAGGAAGAGGATGTGGTTGTAGGAGAGGCAGGTGTGCTGTCTTTGGGTGCAAGTGCTTGTGACGTAGGCTGTCGTGAGGTGGTTGGCTGTTGGGTGGGTGGCTGCCTGCGTTTGTGTGTCTTGGAAGAGGGGGTGACAGACACAGTGGGAGAGGACACAGGGGACGTGTAAATGGCAGTGGGGGTGTTGACTGCACGTGTGCGGACTGTACTGGAGGGTGTGCTGGTGATGGAAGTACTGGCTGATGGTGGTGTGCATGCAGGTGTGAGTGGAGACGTCACAGGGAGGGAGGAGGGAGACGATGAGGAGGGGGACACAGGGGTGGTAGTGACTGTTGGCATGTCTGCATCTGGGTGTTGCTTGGGTGAATGCTTGTGTGATCTGTGGTGCTTATGTCTGGATGAGCTGCCCTTGGGTGTTGAGGTGTGTGCAGGCTGGTCTGATGGTGTGGATGGGATAGGCTGAGGAACAGGAGACAGAGACAGGGTGGAGGCAGTTAGAAGAGGGAGGCTGGAAACAGGGACAATGGCTGCCGTCAGTGCTGAGGCCAGAGCATTGAACGATCGTTGATGGGCAGCCTGACCCGAATGAATGCCCTCCAGGTATGCATTGCTCCGATGCACCTCCCTCTCTACCCCCTGGATGGCATTCAAAAGGGTAGACTGCCCAACAATGATGGTCTGTAGGAGGTCAATGACCTCCTCACTGAGGGCAGCAGGGCTAACATGGGCAGGGCCTGAGGTGCCTGGGGCGAAGGAGATGCCCGCCTTCTTGGGCGAGCGGGCACGGAGCGAAGGCTGAGGGGCTGCTGGGAGGGCGGAGCTGGTGCGCTGGGTGGCGGCTGTACCTGTAGAGGCAGGGGGCCCGGATGTTGGCACCACCGCTAGGGAGCTCCCTTCCGAGGACGTGTCGGTGTCGCTGGTGTCACCACGGGTCCCCGTTGTGGTGCTCCCCTCGCCCTCCGTATCACTGGTGACCTCGGTGTCTGTACCATGGCCCACCGGGGCCTTGTGAGTTGCAGCTCCCTCGTGCTCCGATGCCAATTCTCCTCCGCCTGATGATGCTAATGCACACATGCACAAGAAGATAAAGAAAAAGGGTGGGGGGAGAAATAAAAACAGGTTGAGTGCATGCATTGTCAACACCGTTGGCAGAGAGGACAGACACAGGAGCCTCATGCACTACGCCGCGCAATCGGGGTACACTACTCAGCACTTGTGACTAGGCCAACAGGTCTATGGACAACAAATGCGCACATGGGTGATGCTGGACCATGGATTGCTGTACTTGGCACCCTACAGAGGTGGGGGGCGGGGGCACAGGGCCATGCCTAAAGGAGGGGACTACACTACAGAAAGCGCCCTGGCCTAATGTCACCCACAGCCCTCCTCCCCCACCCAGACACCTCCACTGCGTGTAAAGATAGCAGAATGTGCTGGTACTCACCCCCTTGTGTCTGCTGTGATGTCCTCACGCGCCCATCCAAATCTGGGTAGGCCACCGCCAGGATCCGGGACATCAGGGGGGTCAATTGGCGGCTGGCACCCCTCCCACGTTGGGAGGCCATCCCCAGCAGTGACTCGGCGGTCTTCCTGGTCCCGCGGCGGATGTCCTCCCACCTCTTCCGGCAGTGGGTGCCCCGTCTGTTGTGGACCCCCAGGTCCCGGACTTCCTTGGCGACGGCACGCCAAATGACGACTTTCTGATGGGCGCGGGTGGGAAAGGAAATTTCAACATTTTTCTGCATGTTAGATGTGATTGCCCCCCCCTCCCCAACCCTGCCATGTGGCACATGCTCTCATCTGTCGTGCCTTGCACTCCTCATTCGCTCCCCACCCCACCATCTTACATCCACCATACACAACCCAGGCATAGCCCATTCAACGTGCACCCAGTGTACTTACCTGTTGGTCTGGAGGACCGTAGAGTAGCGCATACTGGGGCAGGACCCCATCCACAAGTTTCTCCAACTCTTCTGAAGTGAAGTGAAGGCAGGGGCCCTTTCCCCAGTCGCAGCAGCCATTGTCTCTTCCAGACCGAGGTCACAGCAGCACTTGCAGTATAGGTCCTCTCCTGTGGATGATCTGGTCTCGATTGATTAAGCAGATAGAAAATGGCGGTCACGCCCGCGGCGGTGTGTACCGCGACCGCCGGCGCACATCGTCATTGGCTCCTGAGACCCATTGGGTTCAATGTTAACCAATGCTGCTTTGCGCCGCGGTCTTCGACCACCTACCGCCACGGTGTGCCACGCCAGCGCAGTGACCTCACATCCCACTGTCACACTTCACAGGTCAGGCAGCCGCCATTTCAAGGGCCCACATGGCATGAATTCTACTGCGTCACACAGGCCTAGGCCTTGCATTGCCACTCATACAAGCCTTTCAATGCATAGCGATTCGTGTACTGTGCAAGCTGTGGGAACGAACCTGTGGGTTGCTTGACTCTGTGCTCCATGTTGTCCTTCCTAGGCACTGTCCGCTGGGACTTGCGAGGAGAAGGATGAATCCTCCCGTGTACCGACCGCTGGTGGACCTGTCGACAATGGAAGAACGACATATTATACTTCGATACCGACTTGACCGAGCCACTATACATGAACTGTGTGCCCAGCTGGAGCCAGACCTGATGTCCCCCATCCGCCAACCCACAGGGAGTCCCCCTCTGGTGCAGGTTCTGTCAGTACTCCATTTTTTGGCAAGTGGGTCTTTTCAGACAACAGTGTCCATGTCATCAGGGATGTCTCAGCCTATGTTTTCTAAGGTTTTGTCCAGAGTGTTGTCTGCCCTGATGAAATACATGCGGAGATACATTGTTTTCCCTGAGGAGGGTGATTTGGCCACTGTGAAGGGTGATTTCTATCCCCAACATCATTGGTGCCATTGATGGGACCCATGTGGCTTTAGTACCCCCAAAAGACAATGAGCAGGTGTACAGAAATAGAAAAAATTACCATTCGATGAATGTCCAGGTGGTCTGTTTGGCTGACCAGTACATCTCCCATCTAAATGCCAAGTTCCCGGGGTCAGTGCATGACGCGTATGTCATGCGAAATAGCAGCATCCCTTATGTGATGGAACAGCTACAGAGATACCGTGTGTGGCTAATAGGTGACTCTGGTTACCCAACCTGCCTTGGGTATTGACCCCAGTGAGGAATTCCCGGACCAGGGCAGAGGAACGGTACAATGAGGCACATGGGCGAACTAGGAGGATTATAGAACGGACCTTCGGGGTCCTGAAGGCCAGGTTTAGGTGCCTGCATATGACGGGGGATCCCTCATGTACTCACCAAAGAAGGTGTGTCATATCATCGTGGCCTGCTGTATGCTTCACAATCTTGCATTGCGACGCCAGGTGCCTTTCCTGCAGGAGGATGGTCCAGATGGTGGTGTTGTAGCAGCTGTGGAGCCTGTGGAGAGTGAAGAGGAGGAAGACGATGGGGACGACACGGACAACAGGGACACAGTTATACAACAGTATTTTCAGTAGCACACAGGTAAGAATCACCCACGTCATTTTACATTTACTTCTGGCCTCCTGCATCTCTACTTTCTGTGTTTCCCCCCAGTTCCTTTTCACTGATTTTTGACTTTCCCTTACCTTTTCAGAGCTGTATGACCCACAGCGTGACTTCTGCTTTGTTTGCCCATGGACTAATGCTTATTGACACTGGTATGTTGTCATCACAATGTAAATGAACATTATTGCACCGTTATGTGTAATACATTTGTAAAGAATACAAGCAGACTCCTGACATTTGAAGTGCAATTGGTGATTTATTTTAAGTGTTGCGTATAGGTCCATGATAGTAAAACGGTGATGGGTGGGGGTGGAGTAATGTCCATGGCAGAGTCCAGTTCTCAGTAGCACAGGTGCATTGCCCATATGCCTGTGGAAGGATGGAGCAGGGGCAGTTCAAGGTTGGACAGGGTGACAATGTGGGACAGTGGGATGACATCTGGGGGTATCGTTTGCTGGCGGGGGTCTTGGCATCCTACTCTGTCTTCTTGTGTGATCTCAGGTTCCGCTTGCGGGGTGGTTGATCTTCAGCAGGAGGTGGGGTTCTGGTGGCCTGTCGTGGTGTTGGGGCCTCCTGTCCACTAGCGCCGGCGGAGGTGGTAGGCTGTTCGTCGTCCGTGCTGGTGACAGGGGCCCTTTGGGGTGCCACATGGTCCCGCAATGTGGTGACTATCTGGTTGAGGGCCAGGACGATGGTCCCCATTGCGGTACCGATGTTCCTGAGTTCGTCTCTGAACCCCATGTACCGTTCCTCCTGCTGTGCCTGGATCTCCTGGAACCTGGCCAGTACCGTCGCCATTGTCTCCTGGGAGCGGTGGTATGCTCCCATGATGGTGGTGAGGGCCTCTTAGAGAGTGGGTTCCCTGGGCCGGTCAACCCCCTCTCGCACAGCAGCCCTGCCAGTTGCCCTGTTTCCCCGGGCCTCTGTCCCCTGGACGGTGTGCCCACTACCACTGCCCCCAGGCCCTGTTGTTGTTGGGGTGGTGGGTCAGCCTGGGTGCCCTGTAGTGGCGGACACACCGCTGATTGACGAGTCCTGGAGACAGAGGCATGGGCCCGCTGGGTAGGAGCTGAGCTGGTATTCCCAGAGGGGGTTGGGTCTGCTGTGGCCTGTGTCTGTGTGTGGGGAACCGACTGTCCAGAGGTCCCCGATGGTCCGGGCTGGTCATCAGGTTCTAGGTCGACAGAGCTGCTGTCATCACTGGGGGCCTGTTCTGGGGGCGGGATGGACAAATCTGGACCCTCCTGGCCGGTGTGTTGGCGTTCGGGCCCTGCAGGGGTAAAAGAGTATGGTTATTGCTTCTGTGTGTGCCATGGCGTGCGATTTGTGGGTGCCCTTGTCCCCCAGTGCTGGCATTCCCTTGTGGGAGGAGTTGTGAGGGTGGTTTGTGGGGGGGGATGGGTATGTGCAGTGGTCATGCTTGGGTGATGGGTGTCCATGGTTTGTGTTGGCATTCAGGGATTGGTGTTGTGTTGGGTGGGTTGTGCTGGTGAGACATTGGCAGAGAGGATGTGTGCTGGGGGGTTGGGGGTGAGGGTGGGGGTGTGGGTTGGCATGCTGGTGGTTGGGGGGGTGAAGTAGTTGGGATTAGACTTACCAGAGTCCATTCCTCCGCCTACTCCAGCGAGGCCCTCAGGATGCAGGATGTTCAAGACCTCTTGCTCCCATGCTGTGAATTCGGGTGGAGTGGTTGGGGGTCCGCCGCCAGTCTTCTGCACAGCGATGTTGTGTCTTGACACCATCGACCGCACCTTCCCCCGTAGGTCGTTCCAGCGCTTTCGGATGTCTTCCCGGTTTCTGGGATGCTGTCCCACAGCGTTGACCCTGTCGACGATCCTTTGCCATAGCTCCACCTTCCTGGCTATTGTGGTGTGCTGCACCTGTGTGCCGAATAGCTGGGGCTCTACCCTAATTATTTCCTCCACCATGACCCTGAGTTCTTGGTCCGAGAACCTGGGGTGTCTTTGGGGTGCCATGGGGTGGTGTGGGGTGGTGTTTGTGGTGATGAGTGTGGTGTGTGTGGTGGTGTGTGGTGTTTTGTGCGTGGATGTGGTGTGGGTGATGATGTTGTGTTCCTCTGTGTGTTGGGGTTTTCGATAGCTGTGCTCTCTCTCTCTCGCCTTCTCTCCGAATTTCTAGTAGTGGGGGTTTGTGGGTGATGTGGGTGTGTGTTTTATAGTTGATTGGATGTGTGGGTGTGGTGTGTGTATGTGTATCAGGTGTGTGTATTTCGAATTGTCCAATGTGGCTGTGTTTTGTAAAGGTGTGTGTATTTTGACCGCAGCGGTGTGTACCGCCAATGGAAGACCGCGGTTGAAAGACCGCCGCGTGGATTCGTGGGTCGTAATGGCATGGGCGGGTTTGTGTTGGCATGACGGTGGAGGTTTGGTCATCTCCAGTTTATCGTTGACCGCTGATGAGGCGGCCTTCCGTGGATGTCGGGTTTTTGGCGGTTTGACAGTTGTGGGTCAGAATGACCGTGGCGGTTTACCGCGGCCGCGGCGGTAGAATGGCGTACTTCTGACCGGCGGTAAGAGCCTTTTACCGCCGAGGTCAGAATGACCCCCCTAGTTTCTTATTTGGCTAGCTTTAATCGGCTGATAGAAGAAACATCCTGGCCTGAAGAGAAACAGGCAGCCCTGTTCTACCAAGGACTCAAAGATTAGCTAAAAGACATTCTTGCCCAGATCGATCCTCAACCCATGGATTGTCAAGAATTTATAAATCTTGTTTTGAGACTAGACCATCGCCTTGCTGAACGACAAGGAACACGCAAAAAGACTGAGAAACATTCCATGTGTGTTCATGACCGCACAGAATCATGATTTCAAAAAGAGGATCATCATGAACCAATGGAAATTGGAACTATTAGACGGCCTTTGACGAAAGAAGAGAAAGGTCTACGTAGAAAGAATGGACAATGCTTGAACTGTGGTCGAAAGGGCCATTTCGTCAAAGAATGTACAAATTGAGCAGGAAAACTATGACACCCAAGATGTAAAGAAGGGTTGCTCTTGGGTGTCACCATGGACCCTTCACAGTCAAGACATCTAAAGTTGGACTTAAAGTGCTAGTGAAAAAGAAGAGTTATCTAAAGAAAGCCTTAGTAGACTCTGGGGCTACTGGAAACTTTATCGATGCACAATTGGTTCAAACATGGGGGATCCCGTGCAAGAAGAAAACACCAGAAATAATACAAGCCGTGGATGGAAAACTTCTAGCTGGAGGTCCAGTGACTCTACAGACCCTCCCCTTGTCTGTGATCTGTAAAGGGGGGAATCAAGATACCAAACACGTAGAAAAATTTATCTTCTATGTCATCCAAGCTCCTTAGTATGGGATCATCCTTGGAATGCCGTGGTTAAGTTACCATAACCCTGTAATAGACTGGCAAGAAAGAACAATCATGTTTTCTTCATTCTTATGTAAAGAAAAATGCCTCCATACAGCGAGTGTCACAGTTCCTCACAAATCTCACATAGCCACAGCCGCAGAAAAAGATGTAACGCTGCCCTGGCAGTAATCATCATTCTCAGATGTATTTGACAGAAAAGAAGCAGAAACCTTGCCTCCTCACAGACCCTATGACTGTCAAATTGATCTGACTCCTGGTGCTATACTCCCTAGTTGTCGTGTGTACGTCCTGTCAGAACATGAAAACCAACACCTGTGAAAATATTTAGACCAATTTCTAGCTAATGGTTTTATTCGCCCCTCCAAGTCTCCTGCAGCATCTCCTTTTTTTTTGTCCCCAAGGCTAATGGGGATCTTCAAACCTGTATAGACTATAGAGGTTTGAATAAGATCACAGTAAAACTCAAATACCCATTGCCTTTGATTCCTGTCTTGTTGAATCAAGTTAAAAAGGCCAAAATCTACACCAAGTTAGACTGAAGAGGTGCTTACCACTTAGTCAGAATGAGAGAGGGCGACAAATGGAAAACTGCCTTTAAAACTTGATATGGTCTATTTGAATTCACAGTCATGCCCTTTGGACTTTGTAACACACCAGCAGCGTTACAATTCTTTTTAAATGAGGTTCTCAGAGAATTTCTAGACATATTTGCAATAGTCTATATCGATGACATTCTAATCTATTCCGATAACGAAGTTGAACATGTACAACATGTCAAGAAGATTCTCACAGCTCTTCGAAAACATCAACCTTATTGCAAATTAAGCAAATGTGAATTTCATGTTACCACCGTTGAATTCTTAGGGGTCATCCTTACCCCTAAATGCATGGTCATGGCAGAAAGAAACGTACAAGCAGTATCTGATTGGCCCATTCCAAAGACTGTTCGAGATGTTCAATGTTTTCTAGGTTTTGAAAACTTCTATCGCAGGTTCATAGATAATTTCTCACAGACAGTGGCACCAATCGCCAAGCTACTACGAAAGAAAGAACCATTTGTATGGTCTCCAGAAGCTGACAAGGCTTTTTCAACCTTAAAAGAAGCTTTTCCACGGCCCCAGTCTTGACTCACCCAGATACTGACCGCCCATTCGTAGTAGAAGCAGATGCTTCAGTTGTGGCAATTGGTGCGGTGTTATCACAACGCAGCAAAGACACTGGTCAGCTTCACCCTGTTGCCTACATGTCTTGAAAACTGAACGAGGCTGAATTAAATTATGTCATTGCTAAGAAAGAGCTTCTAGTAATCCGTGATGCCTTCAAAGAGTGGAGACACTATTTGCTAGGTGCCAAGTACACTATCACAGTATACACAGATCATCGCAATCTCCAGTTCATGAGTTCAGCTACACTTTTGACTCCTCGACAATTGCGATGGATGCTGTTTTTTGCCAAGTTTGATTTTGTGGTAACCTTCCATCCAGGTAAAGACAATCACAAAGCGGATGCCTTGTCCAGACAAGATTCTACCATGTTACCCACAATCCAGCCCCCGCGAGCTATCATTGCTCCAGACAAAATCCTTTGTATCATCAAGACAGAAGATTTTTTTGAAGAGATTCGTAATTCCTTCACCATTGAAAAATGGCAGAAATGGGCTCAAGCAGGTCCCAAAAGATCAATCAAACAGGGCCTGCCTTTTCATGATGCATGCTTATTTGTTACAACTAACAAGTTGCACAAACTAGTGTTTCATTGGTTACACGTTATACCTACGGCAGGTCATCCAGGTATTCCTAAGACCCTTGAACTAATACAACAATACTTTTGGTGGCCTACTTTGATAAAAGACGTCAAACAAATGATGGATAACTGCGAAGTTTGTGCTCGCATCAAGACAAGTCTTTCAAAACCAAAAGGGCTGTTACAACCTCTCCCAACTCCACTTCGACCTTGGGAACATATATTATTAGACTTTATTACAGGACTGCCAATTGTTCAATCTCACTCAGTAATCCTTGTGTTGGTAGATAGTCTTACTAAATACGCACATTTAATTGCTTGCAAGAAATTACCTACTTCCAGTGAATTGGCAACAATACTTTTTCAATCAAGTGGTCCGTTATCACGGATTACCAAAAGTGATTCTCTCTGATCGAGGATCACAATTTGCCTCTAACTTCTGGAAAACATGGTGCAAAACGCTACAAGTTACATCTACACTATCTACCAGTCATCATCCTCAAATGGATGGCCAAACTGAGAGACTTAATCAAACATTGAAACAATATCTGCATGCTTACGCTGAGAAAGCACTTCATTCTTGGAAATTAATGCTTTGGTTAGCTAAATTGGCCTACAATAACTCGTATCATACTTCCACTGGTGCAACGTCGTTTTTGGTCTATTTGGCTACCATCCGAATACCTTGCCAATCACAATTCCACAAGAAAGTTCACTTACACCAGCGGTGTCAGAAATCATACGACAACTCCATCAAACTCAGAAACAAATCCAACAACATCTAGATAAAGCAAAACAAACGTATCAAAAACATTATGACAAAAAACAGTGTGAAGGACCACAATATAAGCCAGGAGACCGAGTGTGGCTTTCCACTCGCCATATTGATTTCAAGAAGAAGCACATGTTTAATCCCAAATTTATAGGTCCTTACACAGTCCTTCAACAGATCAATCCAGTAACCTATAAACTGCAGTTAACAAAATCACTACGTATTCATCTAGTGTTTCACACTTCTCTCCTGAAAAGAGCAGTCCAAAAAACCCGCTCCCAACCAGCTCCAGTTCTAGTACAGGGAGAATTGGAATATGAAGTAAAACAAGTTCTAGATTCAAAACTTAGAGGTCGTAACTCTGGTATCTAATATCTTGGAAAGGTTACGGTCCAGAGAACAACTCATGGGTCTCCGCATCTGACATTCATGCTCCAAGACTAGTGCAGCTTTTCATCACCTAAACCCAGATAAGCTAGGCCCTAGAGCGCATGCGGGAGGAGGGAGTACTGTCAACATCAGGACAGTGCATGCTCTATGGGCGACATAATGCAAAAAAACAATCATTATGTAATGTAATAATTCATGCATTGTGTGTTGATGCAATATGTTAACCTTTTGCATTGCAGAGAGTTATCCTGAAATGTCTTTAATACTGTTTGAAATGTATTGCTCATTTTCAAGGCTTTGCTGCAGGACTGCAGGGTGTGCTCCTTATTCTGAGGCCTTCTAGGATCCCTTCCTCCAGTCAGACTGGGTGTGGCATGTGGGCGGGGCTTGGGTCTATTTAAGGGACCCAGCCCAGCTCCACATGCTCACTATTCAGAGGTCCCGGTGCAGAGCAGCAGCATTTTCCTGAGCTCCTGTGCCAAAGGCCTACCTAGGCTTTTCCAGGCCCTGTCTTCATTATCTTGGTGATCCTCCAGCAGGGCAGTAAGACAGAGGTCGGGTTAGGCCTTTGACTCCAGTTCAGATCAGCAGAACGCGCAATCATAATTTTGGCATTTAAACTTTGATGTTCGAATCGGCAGCAGTGTGCGCGATTCATTCCTGGCATTTGGCTCTTGCAGTTTGGATCGGCAGTGTGTGCCATCATTCCCTGGCATTAAAACACTGATGGTTGAATCAGCAACAATGTGCGCAATTCATTCTTGCCCTTTAACCCTTGTAGATTAGATTGGGTGATCATTTCTAGGCATTGAAATCTTGATGCACAGTTTTTGTATTAAAATGATTAATAATTTCTGGTCAATTGAATCCTGAAATTCAAGACAGAGTGTGATCTTGCAGTATCATTCATGAGTCTATCGCAGTTCATTTATGAAAACTAATTTGATCATTGATTCTTGTTATAATGTAGTCTCTACTCCAAGAACTAACTTGAGACAGTTTAATGTTCAAAGCATAATATATTATTCTAAAAACGCTCATATGAAAGTTTGCATAATCCTTCTTTATTTTCCAGATATCCAGAACTATTAATGTCATGTTATAGAAAATCTCTTGGTCACTCATGTTATCAGTATATAAATATTTGGAACAAAGTTTATGAAAGTCAATGTGCATACTCTTGCTATTGTGTTCTTAACTCTTACTTCCACAGGTATCCTTCCCCGCTGTTCCCAACCTAAAACCCCATCCCCCACTTGCCCATTCTTTAACTCTGTGCTATAATAGCTAGTAGAGTTTGGTGCTGCCAAGAGATGGACATATTGGGAACAGGCGCAAACCCCGAGGATCCGGTCTCCCTGACACAAACTGAACATTGTAGCCACAACAGTACAATGCATTATGTCAATTTTAAATGTATAAGTGGCATTTGTCCTATATGTCCAATTGTGAACTGTGACGCAGTTATAATCCAGGGCCTGCGCCCCCCCTCTGAGAAGGCATCCACCTGTCCTGTGTGGCGGGACAGGTGGAAGTGAGGGCATTCCGCTGACATTGTGCGCTGTTGTGGGAGGCGGTCAGGAACTGCCGTGCAACTCCTCATTGGACAACATTGGGCCCTATGGGGTACAGTGGCCAATGGTGATGTACGGTATGCATCGCCGCAGACGTTACTGCCATTTTCTATCTGTTTTCTCACTTGCTACCTGACCTTCAACAGGAGAAGACCTACGCTGCATGTGCTGCTGTGACCTGTGTCTGGGACCTACCATGGCGCATGTGACTGGGGAAAGGGCTGCTGTCTTCACCTCGGAGGAGTTGGAGAGACTGGTATATGGGGTCCTACCCCAGTATGAACTGCTGTATGGGCCTCCAGACCAACAGGTGAGTACACTGTGAGTACGATGCATGGGGCATGAATGCACTGGAGTGGTGTGTGTGAAGGGCTCATGTAGGAGGGGTTGGTGGATGTCCCCTGGGCAGTGTACAGCTTGTGGGCTTGACCCTTTGTGTGCAAATGGCGATGTGAAGGGGTATGGTGGGCCATAAGTGTAACAGGCAGGATGGTCTGACTAATAGTTTTTTTGCAGGTCAGCGCCCATCAAAAGAAGGGTCTATGGCGTGCCATCGCCAAGGACGTGCGGACCCTGGGGGTCTACGGCAGGCGGAGCCCCCACTGTCGGAAACGGTGGGAGGACCTGAGATGCTGGGCACGGAGGACGGCAGAGGCCCAGCTGGGGATGGCCTCCCAATGAAGAAGGGGTGCCCGTCGAACCCTGACTCCCCTGATGGCCCGCATACTTGCGGTGAACTATCCTGAGCTGGATGGGCACTTGAGGGCATCACAGCAGCCACAAGGGGGTGAGTACCGTGCCCGTCATTGCAACTTACTCCTGGTAGGGTGGTATCCAGTTAGGGGATGTGTGTCAGTGGGTACCCCTAGGCCAGGCCTGACATTACAAAGGAGGTCCCATGTTGGGCAGAGTTCTGAAGTGATATTCCTCCTACCTAGCTTATAGGCATCCTCTACTGGGCAGGGCTGTGTGGGTCCCAGGTATGCTGCAATTGGCAGGATGTGTCCCTCCCTATGCCCTGGTGGCTAGCATAGGTACTGTTAGTGAATTGCATAGGCATGTTCCCTGTGTGTGAGTGTGGTATGTATGCCAAAGGTGGTGCTGGTGCAGCCATTGACCATGTGTATCCTTTGTCTCTCCCCCCACCCTTTTTGTTTTGTCATCCTGCCCTTCTGTGCATTAGCATCATCTGGTGGAGGAGCAGAGGTACCGGTGACGGAGGAAGCTGCATCCCACAGGTCCCAGGAGGCAGAGTCCACTGACGCTGAGGGCACCAGTGGGGTGGAGGGCGAGGGGAGCACCACAGTGGAGACAGGAGAGGACAGTTCAGACACAGATACCTCCTAAGATGGAAGCTCCCTGGTGGTGGTGGACACTTCTGTGACCACCCAGGCAACAGGTACATCCGCCACCCCTGTACCAGCACTGCCCTCCCAGCGCCCCTCATTGAGTTGCCCGTGCCTGCTCACCCAGGAGGGTGGGCATCTCATTTGCCCCTGGCACCTCAGGCCCTGCCCCAGTGAGTCCTGCTGCCCTGAGTGAGGAGGCTATTGACTTCCTGAGATCCATCTCTGTAGGGCAGTCAACCATTGTGAATGCCATCCAGGGGTTTGCCGTCCAAATGCAACAAACAAATGCAATCCTGGAGGGCATTCACACTGGCTTGGTGGCCCAACAGAGATCAATCCAGGCTCTGGCCTCCTCTCTGATGGCAGCCATTGTCCCTCTTCCCCCCCCTCCAACTTCCTCTTCCCAAACCTATTCCCCTCAACCACAAACTATCCCAAGCACACAGGCAGATGAGCATGCCCACAGGACAACACACAAGAGTGGACATGGCAAACACAAACACCACACATCATCCCACAGGCACTAACACAAACACCATCCAGATGCAGACATACCAACATCCACTGCCTCCACTGTGTCCCCCTCCTCCTCCACCTCCCTCCCAGTTGCGTCTACACTCACACCTGCATGCACTACACCATCATCCACTACCAGCATCACCACCTCACCTAGCAGAACACACACCTCACTGGCAGACACCTCCACAACAGCTATGCACACGTCCCCTGTGTCCTCTCCCACTGTGTCTGTCCCCCCTCCCAAGGTACACAAACGCAGGTACTCAGACACCCAACAGCCATCCACCTCACAACAGCTTCCAGCACATGCATCTGCACCCAAACACAGCAGACAGACACCTCCTACAACCACTCCCTCTTCCTCAACTCCGAAACCTTCTCCCTCTTCCCACCCCAGTGTCCCTAAGAAGCTTTTCCTCTCCACAAATGACCACTTTCCTACCCCTTCCCCCCGCCCTTCACGTCTGGCCAGAGTGGCAAAAACTCAGGCAAGCACCTCAGCCACCCAGTCCACGGACACAGTAGTGTCCACACCCACTTGTGGTGGTAAAGGATCCAGGGCACCAGGCAGCCTCAAGGAAGGGGTGCCATCCCCAAGTGCTGCCCGGCAGGGCAAGGAGCCTTCCCCAAGTGCTGCAAAGAAGGGCAAGGTGCCATCCCCAGCTGGTGACAGGAAGGGCAAGGAGCCTGCCCCAGCTGCTGCCAGAAAGAGCAAGGTGCCATCCCCAGCTGCTGCCAGGAAGGGCAAGGAGCCTGCCCCAAGTGCTGCAAAGAAGAGCAAGGAGCAATCCCCAGCTGCTGCCAGGAAGGGCAAGGTCCTGCACCAGCAGGCAGGAAGGGCAAGGGGCCTGGTGGTGGGACTCATTCAGAGCCCCCACCACCAACCATGGTTATGCAGCTGTCCGAGGCTGCAGGGGATGGGCTGGAGCTTCCCCCCACAACTGCCACCAGCAGCACCACCATCACCACTAGTGGGCAGCCTTCTGAGGCTGCAGGGGATGGGCAGGAGCTTCCCCCCACAACCGCCACCAGCAGCAGCAGCAGCACCACCACCACCACCAGTGGGCAGCCATCAGAGGCTGCAGGGGATGGGCAGGAGCTTCCCCCCACAACCACCACCAGCAGCAGCAGCAGCACCACCGCCACTAGTGGCAGCCATCCAGAGGCTGCAGGGGATGGGCAGGAGCTCCCGCCACAACCGCTACCACCAGCAGCAGCAGCACCACCACCATCAGTGGGCAGCCACCCAAAGCTGCAAGGGATGGGCTGGAGCCTCCCCCCAGCAGCGGCTGCAGCAGTACGACTACCACCACTGAGCAGCCGTCACTGCCGGCGGACGGTCTGTAGTCCTGCCTCCATGGGATGTTGTGCGGCCTGCCCCCTGCAAATCCTGTGGGTATGACACCCACCTGAGAGACTGTGAACTTGCACTTACCAGGATCAGTAGCACAGGGCATGATGCCCCTCCGGAACCAGTGGGCAAGCCACCCACTCACCCCATCCTCCCCAGGATCAGAAGCACAGGGCACGATGCCCCCTCCAGAACCAGTGGGTATGCCACCCACTCACCCCCTCTTCCCAAGGATCTGAAGCACAGGGCATGATGCCCCCTCCAGACTCAGTGGACAAGTCACCCACTTGAGAGACTGTGGCCTTGCACTCCCCAGGATCAGTAGCACATGTCACAAAGCCCCTCCAGAACCAGTAGGCAAGTCACCCACTCACCCCATCCTCCCCAGGATCAGAAGCACAGGGCACGATGCCCCCTCCAGAACCAGTGGGTATGCTACCCACTCACCCCATTCTCCCCAGGATCTGAAGCACAGGGCACGATGCCCCCCTTCCAGAACCAGTGGACAAGTCACCCACTTGAGAGACTATGGCCTTGCACTCCCCAGGACAGAGTACAGGGCATATTGCCCCCTCCACAGCATGTGGGCAAGTCACCCACTTGAGAGACTGTGGCCTTGCACTCCCTAGGACCAAGCACAGGACATGTTACCCCCTCCAGAGCATGTGGGCAAGTCACTCACTTGAGAGACTGTGGCCTTGCACTCCCTAGGACCAAGCACAGGACATGTTACCCCCTCCAGAGCATGTGGGCAAGTCACTCACTTGAGAGACTGTGGCCTTGCACTCCCCAGGACCAAGCACAGAGCATGTTGCCCCCTCCAGAACCAGTGCATTTTTTTCCATCTGCCGGCTGAGGAGCCCCTTCATTCCCCATCCCCCTGAGGTACCTCCCTATTTTCCAAATGATGCCCCTGCAGTGTTCTCTCCGTGTTGGTGCAGGAGATAGGTGGGGCCTTGGACTTTGTCATGTGGCCCTGTGGCCCACGCACCTAGGACTGGGCAGTGACCCTTGAACTGTACATATGTGTATACTTTTGGATTGAATGTTCGTATTTTTACTGTATTTATATTATTACACTCACTTTCATCTATTCGTTTTGTCCTTGCATTATTCCTGAGGGGTACGGGGTAAATATGTTGTCTTACTGCATCTGATTTTGTGTATGGGGGTGGGGGTGGGGGTGTGTGTTGTGCGTGTGTGTGTGTCACTCTCTCCCCCCCCCTTGTGTGCTAGGCAGCTGTACTCACTGTAGTCGTCTTCGCCGTTGTTGGTGTTCGTGGTGGAGCAGGATGTAAAATACCATGGGAAATAATTGCAGCTCGGGCTCCATGGCATCATGGTTCTTCCCCGTGTCTACAAAAGTGAGTCCTTTCCCTTCTGAGCTCTGTTTCTGTAGGCTTTTGATGTCGTTGGTACCACCCCAGAAAAGGTGGTGGTTTCAGAGGTCATAATATGGTGGGCGGAACATTGACTTCCGCCTGACTGCAGGCAGCTACCACCTTGGTGGCTGTTGTTTCCGCTCTGGCGGTTTGTGTGGTAAAGTGGCTGTCTATCTGAGATCTTTCCGCCATGGTCATAATTTGGCGGTTTTTACCACAAGCCTGTTGGCGGTATTACCGCCACTTTATCACCGACCGCCAGGGTTGTAATGAGTGCCACAGTCACTTGAATTGTGAGTTCAGAGACCCTAAACTCCACATGTCTATCTGCTCCCAAAGGGAATCTACGCTTCAATCATATTTAAAGGCAGCCCCAATGTTAACCTATGAGAGGGATAGGCCTTGCAACAGTTAAAACCGAATTTGGCAGTATTTCACTTTCAGGATGTGCAATACATATGAGTGCATGTCCCACCTTTTACATACACTGCACCTTGCCCGTGGGGCTACCTAGGGCCTACCTTAGGGGTGCCTTTCATGTATACTAAGGGAAGGTTTAGGTCTGGCAAGTGGGTACACTTGCCAAGTCGAATTGGCAGTTTGAATCTGCACTCACAGACACTGCAGTGGCAGGTCTGAGCCATGTTTACAGGGCTAGTAATGTGGGTGCCACAACCAGTGCTGCAACCCCACTAGTAGCATTTGATTTATAGGCCCGGGGCACCTCTAGTGCACTTTACTAGGGACTTACTAGTAAATCAAATATGTCAATCATGGAGAGCCAATCACATGCACGTTTTATATGGGAGCACTTGCACTTTAGCACTGGTTAGCAGTGGTAAAGTGCCCAGAGTAACAAAACAGCTAAAGCACACATCAACAACCTGGGAAAGAGAGGCAAAAAGTTATGGGAGACCACGCCAAGGATGCCAAGTCTAACATCCTGCAAAACCTCCTGCTGGGATCCTCACTCTTTCTACTTTTGTTGTGATCTGAGGAAACAGATAGGAAGGGGCAGAGCTGTTGGTGCACAAGCCCTAACACTGTCCTGAAGGTGACTTACATGGGCCTTAAACCTTTCCTCTGTATTTTTGATACCACAATTTTGAGATTTGTTTTTCTGTGTATGAACGTTCTCATGCCACTGTAAAAAGAGTGACTATTGTTTAGCATAATTTTTTGTAGGGTTCTTCAGTAAAGTGACTAAGTAAAAAAGAAAAGGGTCTTTTGCCTGTATCTCATACCCTGGAGAGATGATGGAAAGGAAATGGAAAACAAGGTAGGGTTTCCCTTTATTTTTAGGGTCGAGCCTGTGTCGCATGCGCTTGCGCATGCGTATCGCTTGCGAGACGCTTTAGGAATTAGAAAAGGGCTCGGAGCCCCGTCCACGTCACGTCAGTGTCTTTTATTGGTTCGTGGGCTTGCCTGTTAAAATCTGCTTGCTTTCATTAGTGGAAGGCACGCATACGTCATGCCTTTTCCGGTGGTTAGCCCTCCTCGAGCGCAGCCAATGGGTCTACAAAACGAACTGAATGCTTTTTACAATTTTTGCTCCAGCTGAGGACTTGAAATAAATACAACTAAATCAAAGTTCATGGCTTTTAATCCGCACAAATCGTTCAGGGGGACAATGACCATAGCAGGCCATCCGGTAGAGAGAGTTAGTCAATTTGATTACTTGGGGCTTAGGTTAAGAGATGATCAACAGTGGTCGGCACAGACTGGGAAGAGTCTGTCAGCTCTCAGACAGAGGTCAACAGTGATAGGGAGGGAAATTGCTAACATTTCGGAAGGGGAGATCTCACCCGCCATCACCATCTACAAAGCAGCGGCAGTGGCAGCTTCAATTTATGGTGCCGAGCTTTGGGGGGCACACTAACTCAAGGTGCTTGACGACGGTAGAAAACCGCTTTCTACGTAATTTTTTGCAGCTGCCGATGAGTACCCCCCTCATAGCCCTCAGACTTGACCTAGCTTTTATTGAGATTCATAATGAAATTGCTCTAAGACCACTTATGTACTGGGTTCGTCTCTGGACCTCTGAGCACTTGTCCACCTTCCAAATAGCAATAGATGAGTTTCTTGTGGGTGACTGTGCATCAAAAATCCCCTGGCTCAGATATATTAGAGACATGTGTAAAATCCTTAAAATGGAGGAGGTGTGGATAGATCCTCATAACTTGACTAAGGAAGTAAAAGAGCGTATAAACAGGTGTTATTGGGAGAATATTCTGGTGCAAATCTGGTCTAAATATCAAGGCAGCCGGACCCTACAGTTTTTGGACCACAAATGTAGCCCTATATTCGAGGCCTACATTGACAATGTAAAGCCTCCCTACACCAAAACTCTCTTCATTAAGTTCAGACTAGGGATCCTTCCACTCAAGACATTTACTGCGAGATGGAGAGTGGAGGATCGTAATCTGACTTCCTGTCATCATTGTCAAGAGATACCAGAGTCACTCGCACACTTTATGTTTTTTTGCCCTAGATATCTGGCCCCTAGGAAGAAGTGGATTGTTCCGTTATGCAGGTCAATGGGGATAAGGGAATGTAACACATCATTACACCTTTTGACAACTAATGCAACTGACAAGATAGTTTTTTCAGTTGCGAGATACCTGCAAAGTGCATGGGCTATAAGAACTAGAGAATTGTTATAACTGTGTATTTTAACAAGTAGATTTTAGACCTGAATTATTTAATGTAGCAGCTGATAATCGATTGGAGTTAGGATTAACCGCCCATTATATTTTTATATCTCACTATTTAATATTCTGTCATTTTAAGATTTTAAGATCAATGTTTTGTTTGAGCTGCTTTAATAAGTATGTGATTTTATAACTTATTCAGGGTTTTCTTAATGTATAATGTGGTGCCTCTCGTTTATCTTCTTTTACAATTGATTCACTGTATAACTATGATATGGTGTTCTATCGCATACTTTTATGGCGTATAGCCGAAATAAAGTTATTGATTGACTTGGCATTCATTGAAAGTTGGGGTTACAAGCAGAAACAGCTTTAGTGAGTCAGCATTGCATTGAAATAACAAAAGCAGGGTAACACGAAATATCACAGGGAAGTACTATTGCTAGTATGCTAACAACCTCCCAGTAGCCGTCTATCAACTAGGTCTCAACTTGATGGCAGCATTCAATAGCAGGGGCACAGCGATACTTTTGCACACAATATTTTGTGCGAAATGCTAAACTGTGGACAACTAAGGCAATCTTACCGGTTTTTGCAGAGACCTTGAGCAGTGACTGTGCTTCTTGTGTTACAAACTCTCCCATTGCTGGAGTATGATGTTCTCCTTCCGATACGGTGTCACCCTTCATCCAATTCAGCCTCACCTCTGGTTGAGTGTCTTGCTGCACCCCCCTGTGCATGCTAGTGTGTAGGTTCACAGCATAGACACACACAGCTGGCTGGCTGGCTGCTTCCACACTGGGTGAGAAATGAAGCTGGTCATCTTACGAGGAGAGGAAAAGAAGGAGATGAAAAGTATGTAGATAAAGTGTTAGTAGAGCTTCTGGTGAGTGTTAGAAATTGGGTGTGCAATTGGCTGAGGTATGCACCCTATCCAAGAAGGGACCACAACCCTAGCCAGGGCACGTCAGATACACACCCTAAATTAACCTGTGCTCACCCTCTGGTAGAGTGGCAGTGAGCAGTCAGGCTTAATTTAAGAGGCAATGCATAAAGTATTTGTGCAACACTTAATTACAGTAACACAGTGAAAGACACCACAAAAGACCGCACATCAGTTTAGAAAAATAGAGAATATTTATCTGAGCACATCAAGATGAAAACAAAAAAAATCCAAACACTAGAAGTTGAGATATGATTTTTGAAACATTAAATGTGCAAACAGTGCTTAGAAGTCACTAGCAGTCAAAAGGTTACTTGAAGTCAAGAGGGATCGGGGCAAGTACAAAATTCAGGCCGACCGCAATGGAGGGTAGGCCAGCTACCAAACCCACGCAGGGTCTGCTGAAACAGTACCTTTGATAGAGCAAAGTGTTGATGTTGAGGGCATGATGCGTCGGTTTTTACAGACATCAGCTGCGCAACCCACTTCTGAGGCCCAGGACTTGAGAGGGGCACCTCAGGCAAGGGTAGGGCTCACAGGTGTCCAGCAGCACCAGGAGAGTTGCAGACAGTCTTTGATGTCCCTGAGATTGTGGTGAACAGAGGGAAAGCCAACAAGCCCTTGGAGAATCTTGGGTTCAAGGATTTAGAGCACTGTCCATGCCTTCTCACCGCAGGCTAGAAGCAGCAGGCTAACACAGCAAAGCAAAGCAAGTGGCAAAGAGGAAGTTCCTCCTATTGCACAGCACACAGCAAGCAGTAGGCTAACACAGCAGTGCAGTTGCAGAGTAGCAGTCCCTCCTGACAGCACAGCAATCCTTCTTCCTGGCAGAATGTCCTTGGCTCCAGTTGAGTTCTGATTTGGTGGGGCTTGGGGCCCAGTACGTATACCCAAATGTGCCTTTGATGTGAGGGAAACTTCAAAGATGTCTTTGAAGATCACAAGGTCCCTGTCCTTGATTCCCTGACTGGTTTATCAGCCCTTTGTATGGGGAGAGGCACAGCCCTATTCAAGTGTAAATGAGGCAGTGCTAAGCTCCAACCCCCCATCAAGCCAGTTAATGGCCCATTAAGGCCCATTAAGTCACACCTAAGCTCCCATTGTGTTTGACTGTCTAGAGGGAATTCACAAAGCCCAGCTGTCACCATCCCCAGTTGTGTATTTAGAGACAGGCAGATGCATAGAATTGTTAAAGTAAGAAAATGGCAACTTTCTTGAAGTGACAATTTCAGATTTACAATTTAAAATCTGACTTCACCATCAGTTGTGATTTTAAATTGTGAGTCCAGAGACATCTAACTCCAATTTTGTATCTTTCCCAATTGGAGGTTACACTTAAAGGCTGCTTCAAGGTAACTCTAATCTTAACCTATGGGAAAGATAGGCCTTACAGCAGTGAAAAATTAATGTACCAGTTTTTCACTACCAGGACATGTTAAACTTAAAAGTACATGTCCAACAATTTAAATGCACTGCATCCCAACCTAAGGGCTAACTGAAGCCTAACTTAGGAGTGACTTAAATGTGATAAAAATGAAGGTTTGGGCCCGGCAAGTGGGTACACTTGCGAGGTTGAAATGGCAGTTTAAAACTGCACTCACAGGCTCTGCAGTGGAAGGCCCGAGACATGTTTGAAAGGTTACTGTAGTTGGTGGCACAGTCAATGCTGCAGGCCCACTAGTAGCTATTTTTTACAGGCCCAGGACACTTTACTAGGGATTTACAAGTAAACTAAATATGCCAATTGTGGATAAGCCAATGTCACCATATTGTAAGGAGAGAGCAAAAGCACTTTAGCATTGGTTAGCAGTGGTAAAGTGCACAGATTCCTAAAGCCCACAAAACAAGGCCAGAAAATGAGGAGGAGAAAGCCAAAAAGTTTGGGGATAACCCTGCAGGAAGGGCCATTTCCAACGGTGGGACATCTAGAGAGAGATATTCAGAGCCAGTTAGTGGAAATGAAGAAATAAATTGTGTGGGAGTGGCAATGTTGCAGATAGTAAAATGTATAGAGAATTAGACATAACACAATGTATGTTCATTAAGTGAATGTGTTACTCTTTATCAAACTCAGAAGTATGAAAGGGAAAGTGGACCCAGTACAAGTCCAACCTGTCACCATAGAGTCAAACACAAATCCCTGGAGTGGTTGCATCAGTAAACTGAGCCAACAGACCTCAGAGAGATCCTCAGATAATAGTATTAAAGATGGGAACATGATGACAGATTGTCAAACACAAAGGGTCTTTAGAAGATGGAGTGGCTGAGAAATACTCTGTGACACAACAGAAGGAGGAAGAATGAAAGAGAAGCCGAATAGATGAACTAAATGTGATTGCCCAGCTTGGTGACACTGTGTCATATATATATATATAGATATATATATATATATATATATATATATATATACTCTATAGCAGAAGGCTACAGCAGAAACTCATTGGCCACGTTTGTAGCGTACTTGCCACAGTGGATAGTCAATAAAGAAATTTGATTCTTGCCTTGAGAGTTGTGCTGCCAACTTCTTTCCTGCCACCGTGAAATGCAAAATATTACCTACTGGCAGTCGCCAGAAGGTAGTTATAGTTAGGACCTAGTTTCCATAGAAAAAGTGTTTTTTGACTTGGTGAATCTTCATGAAATTTTCCCCCAAATTTTTTTACTTTGAGTGTTGTTGTACATGGAATGTTTTAGGGTGATCCGTCAAGCCTAGAAAAATGGGGGGGAAAATTGTGTTTCACATTTTAATTCCCATATGGATTTTGAGCACAACTACAGCCCAAACTGCTGGACAGAATTACAAAACATTTGTAAGAAAGGTAGCTTCTAGTCCAGAAAGCACTCTTTTTGTTTTTTGGTGTAAATCTGTTCAGTAGTTTTCAAGATTTTAAAGGGGAAAGAAATGTAGATATCTAGAGCTGGGGATCCCGGAGATCTAATGCTGATATGTGATTGGCTGCCTGCATCTGCTTTGTCTGATATCACTCCTTACCAACATGTCTTTCATCGACTTTCCTCTACGGAATGTAATCTGGGGGCGTTTGCCTATGTCCTCATCTATCACTGGACTGCTCCTTAATAGGTGCCAATGTTTCTGCAATACTGCTCTCACTTTATTGTGTGCACTATTTAAGGTAATTATAAATCTCTGTTCAGACTTCTTTGTGGGTCTCCTCTGCTGTTCCTGGAACAGCATACTTTCCCTTAATCGTTTCTCCATGTTCCTACATGCTTCTATTAATGTCATCTCCTTGTATCCCCTCACACTTAATCTCTCTAACATATCCGTCTTAACTTCCTCAAAATTCTTTTATATGCTGCATATCCTTTTTGCTTGCAAAAGCTACCCATATGGAATACTGTTTGCAAGTGATCTGGGATGGAAACTACTCGCATGGAGAATGCTGTTTCCCACACTGGGTTTCCTGATTACTGCTGCCTCCAATTTATAGCTCTCTATTCTGATTTTAACGTCAAGAAATTCAATCTCCTCCTCATTGATGCTACTGGAAAATCTCAAATTCAAATAATTCTGATTAATACACTCCACAAATTTCGCAGCACTTTATTTCCACGCCAAATTATGAAAATATAATTTATGAAGCACAGCTACCATACAATAGGCGTGTTCCAAGCATCCAGTGGGGGACTGTTAAGAACCTGCTCCTTCCACCAGCCCATATGCAAATTTGCATAGATGAGGGTGAAGCAGGTACCCCTAGCTGTCCCCCGTTGCTGCTCAAAATCTTATAATTAAAAATAATATATTGTGCCGCAAACACCACTCCATCATATTGGCCTACATCTTACTGTGCCTGTAAAACCTTACTTGTCTCACTCTTAAAAAATACTCTGTGGACCTAAGTCTATCCACATGATGTATACTGGTGTAGAAGGATGCTACATCGTGTCATAATTATCATTCCTTCTTCCCAGTCAACATCAAAGACCCTATTGAGGAAATCTGTACTATCTTTAAAATATGATGGTACATTTTGTGCTAATGGTTTCAAGAAATGATCAACATATTTGGAGACATTTTCAAAGAGTCCCTCCTGTGCAGCTATATATATATATATATATATATATATATATATATATATATATATATATATATATATATATATATATATTTATTCACTGTAAAAACCAAAGGTAACAGGGACATTATAGTTAGGTGGTGAATTTACTCACACAAAACTGGAGAAATTCAGCAGTTATAGTTAGAGTTATTTCAAGTAACTATAACTTATGGTCTAATGGATGTATAACTGTATGCATGTGGCCCCCTCCCCTGGCTGATTTCAGCCCTGGTGACCCTATCCTCTGGGGCCAACCTCTATTCAGTGGGGAGAGGGGCCCTGTCGCCCCCCTCCCACAGCTTATTTTGGCCCCAGGGGCCCATCTTCCAGGGCCCACCTTTACTAAATGGAGGAGGGGCCATGTGGCCCCACTCACCAGGCTGAATTTGGCCCCGGGGACCCTATCCCCTGGCCATCTCTCCTGGATGACCTCCAGGGCAACCAGTGTGCACAATAGGGATGCAGGGGATCTTTAAGGTCCCCACCATCGCAGCTGGCTCCCTGCCTTCTGTGGGAGCTGGCACTGCTGTCATAGACAGGGATCTGCTAAACATGCAGCTCCCTGTGTATGTGAGCTATTGCTTCCTCTGTTTCCATGCTCGCAGACAGGTGGGAAGTGAAACAGAGGAAACTTCCACTCCCAGCAAGCGAGAGCTGTTTGACAGCTCTCTCTTCCTGGGAATGAAGTTGTATTTGCTCTGACTTGGTGTGAAATTTAGAGAGCTAAAACACAACATGAGTCCCCCATTGTTGAATGTGCATCTGTTACAACAATGTATGATGTTAAGTTGACTATGGGGACAACTCCTCACATCTCATATGGGCAGTACTATATTGGACATACCAATTGCCTAAATGGGATGCCTGCCTCATATGAAGCATACAACTGTTTCTGGACACTGGATAACATGATCCTGTAGCTAACAGTTCAGAGCCAATGTTGCACATAGAGATGATCATTTGTAATGGGAGTGTATAGCACCTCAGAGGTACATGAAACAGCAATAGGATTATTGGACCTGGCAACACTAGATGGAAAGGTTGACACTGCACCTTACTGACATATATATGGCTGAGTAGAGTAACACATTTGGCTCAGTCACATGTGCATCTCCACATGCAGTCATACATATTGCTGGACACAGATGATCAACAGGTTACCATGCACAACCCAAAGGCAAGATTAAAAAATGTTGAAATAGCAACTGGACTACTATTTATTTCCATTAGTCAACATACCTATAATACCTAAACATACCTATAATACCTACTACATTGTCACTGCTGCTATACTGAGACAGCATACATCAAGCTACTAGAGTAAAGTACATGGATTCAATCAGTACTTACTCCCTTGTGGCTGCTGTGCTGCCCTCAAATGCCCATCCACCACAGGGTAGGCCATTGCCAAAATGTGGACCTTTGGGGGGGTCAGGGTCCAACGGGCACCCCTCCCTCGTTGGGAGGACATCCCCTGCTGGGCCTCAGCAGTCTTCGGGGCTCAGCGTCTCAGGTCCTCCCACCGCTTTCTACAGTGGGTACCCCGCCGGCTGTAGATCCCCGGGGTCTGCACTTGCTTGGCAATTGCATGCTAAATCCCCTTCTTTTGACCAGCATAGATGACACAGACAAAAGGAGAAAGCAATGTCCACATGCACCATACCAATAGAAGTGGACAGTACACATCAGTCACATCAAGTTGGCACACATAACGGTCCTCTCAGCTCACATGCCTCCACAATATACCATCTGCATGCATCAACAACTTGACAAGTTCACATCAATGGTACATACAGGGGTAGGACCTACTCCACTAGCTTGTCTAGCTCTTCGGGGTGAAGGCTGGGGCCCTATCACCTGCAGGACGTGGCATGAACAAGCAGAACCACTGCACTCAAATGGCGTAATGTTCAGATATAGTACATAGAATCATTTTGGCGTAAAAAATACATAAGAAAAAAACATTCCAGATACTTCTTGTGTTCCAGTAGATCCTTTTTTCGGATTCCATAGTATGTTCATACAAAGCACAGCCAACACATGTTTCGTCACACCTTTGACTTTATCAAGGCTGTAAAACAAATACAGTAACAAGTTTTTGAGAGATGAAAAAATTATAAATACACTGGAACAAAATAGTAGAGAAAGCGATATCAAAGTGTCAAAGTGAGAAAGACATGGCAAACTCCAAACGTGTGTGTAAGTGACAAATCAAACCAACGGTGTTGATAACATCAGAGCAGATCGCTTTTTTTATGTCAAAACAATATGTGGAGACCAAAATTTAAAGCCCCGGAAGTGAAGAGTACACGCGTTTAAACTGAAACGTACGTATAAATATCAATGCTACAATATAATAAAAAAGTAGTTGAATAATTCAATGCGTAAAAGTGTATTGAGATCACAAAAGTTGCCTACCTATAGAGGTTTTGTATGAAAAAGTAACTCCCAGGATGACGTGTGAGTCGTACCTGCAGGACGTGGCATGGTAGCTTCCAGAGGCAGTACGCAGCAGCTCAGGTAGTGGAGGTCTTGCGGGCAGCAGTGTCAGGAGTCAACTGAGAAAAGCTGTAGAAGATGGTGGTCTTAGCTGCCATGTATGTGACCTTCACCACTGCCAGACATTGCCACTGGCCATACGCCGCCAAAGGCAGAAATGTGTTCCAATGGCAAGTTACACAGCGGTTGTGTCCACCTACCGCCATGACGACTCCCGCCAGTGGACTTAGGTCACTTCCACCTGTCCAGTACGATGGGCCTGCCATTTTGAGCACATGTCATGTATGGTGCTGTTTCCAAATCTGCGTCATATACTTCACCCACTTTAGTGCTGTCCATCTCTACCTACTGCCCTCCAGTTTGGGTGACATATTGTGCATATGTGCAAGATAAGCTGTGCTGTGTGAGGCAATGTGGTGATAGCTCTGTACATCTATTCAGAAGTTACTATTTGTTGGAATGTAACAAATGAATCCTGATATAGGTGCAATTTATGTGTGCTATGTCTTTCACACATTGTTATAGTAGTTACAAACGTATTATCCCATTGTACTATTTGGCTATATGCATCAAGGGGAGTCTAATAGAATACATAGTTATATGCGGTACTGTATATGTCACATGTAGTAGCCATCCTTGACACCTATTAGGTGTGAGGAATGTAAAAATCTGTATTAGATGTATGCATTCTGCATTTCTCATACTATGTTTACTTTTTTCACCTAATTACTTTGCCATGAAGAGAGTACTACAACCACGTGTACCGACCACTGGTAGACTTGTACACCATGGAGGAAAGGCAGGTCATTCAGACATACCGTCTGAATCGTCAGACCATCATGGATCTATGTGATCAGTTGGAGCCAGATCTGATGCCTGCCATTTACAATCCCTAAAGCATACCTCCCAACGTTCAAGTTTTGTCAGGGCTACACTTCTTGGCCACAAGATCCTTTCAGAATACAGTGGCTCTTACAGCAGGTAAGTGTCAGCCCATGTTCAGTCTGGTTTTGAAGGTTGTATTGTGTGCATTGTTGAAACATCTGGACAGCTTAATCAGGTTTACCCACAGAGCGGATTTGACCTATCTGAAGACAGACGTTTATGAGCTGGGACATATTCCACATATGGTACGAGCCATTGATGGCTTCCATGTAGCCTTTGTCCCTTCCTGTGCAAATGAGTAGATGTATAGGAACAGGAAGAACTACCACTCAATCAACATTCAGGTGATGTGTTTGGCAGACCAATACATTTCACAAGTCACAGTCAAGTATCCCGGATATGTGCATGATTTGTTAATCATGAGAAATGGCAATGTCCCTTGGCTAATGACACAACTCTACACAAAAAGGGCCTGGCTGGTTGGTAAGTTACCATGAAACGTGTATTTGCGATTTATGTCTCCTGCCTTCACATTATAGCGTGTCAGACATACATGTTTGTGTTGTTTTCACATTGTGTTAACAGGTGACTCTAGCTATCCAAAAATGGCTTGTCTGATGACACCAGTGAGGTACCCAACCACGCCAGGGGATGTCTGCTACAATGAGGCTCACGGGAGGACAAGGCTTGTACTTGAGCGGGCTTTTGGCATCCTAAAGGCAAGATTTCGGGGCCTGGACTTATCTGAAGGGTACCCTCCTTTACTTGCCCCACAAAGTATGTCAGATAATAGTTGCCTGCTGCATGCTCCACAATCTAACCCTGAGACATCAGATGCCGTTGATAGCAGATGAGGGGGAGGGAGGTGAAGCTGTGGCTGGTAATGCTGAAATGCCAAGTGATGAAGAGCCAGAGATAGACGGAGCAGGTGACTCTAGGGCCGAACCCATTAATCAGTACTTCAACTGACACACAGGTATGTGAAATAGGCCTATTATACAGTTGTTTGTGTGCAACCAGATGTTGATTATTGGCATCAGACCTCCCTACTTGCTTCTTCTGTGGGGGTGTAATTATCTCCAATGCCTATGTGTGCGTTGTGAATGCAAACTGAAAGTTTGTATTGTGTACAGGAAAGATTCTTCTGGATTTACATATCTTGTTGTAGCAGATGCTAAGTTACACTTCTGGTACTGAATTCACAGATCTGAGATGTGTTATGTGCAATGTCCTATCCTATTTCCATTTCACTCACAGATATGACTGGGACCTGTTTGGTTCTGAAACCTTGGATTGAGGAATACTGTGTCAGAAGCAGCTGGGAATTGCTGACAGACATGAGAGGTGTACATGATAGATACCTGGTGATATAGGTTTAGTGTACGTTGGGTGTAAGGTTAAAGGTTTAACCATCATAAGAATGGGGGGGTAAATGGTTTCTCCTCTTCTTTCACCTGTGGGGTGGGGGAGGATGTCAAATGGTGTATCATGTGTCTGCAGGAGTTTCTGGCACATGTGTTGAGGTTTGATCATAGCCTCTTACTTCACTATAGGTGGAGTAAATTGTGTTCGCCATTGTACATAGTTTTCATATTGTTCTGACTTTGCAGTCCACGTGCATGTCACTATAGACTGACATAGGTGAGTGACTAACTTTCAGGTATGGGACTAATGTCTGTGTATGCTTTCAGTACTGGGTACCTCTGTTGTGATCTTTGTATGTTCCATGGAATGTGTGAATTATGAACTATGGTATGGATATGTGTAGAGCCTGTACAGGTCATACAGAAAAACTATCATTTAGGCCCTGCTATGTAGTTAGATTACCACGAACCTGACTTCTGTATCATGTGCCTATGCATTTTATGACACCCTTGGATACATCCTGATGATACTCTCTGTCATGCTGTATGTGTTGATTGCAATATTGACAATACATTTGTATTGACCTGGATTTTGACCTGTTTAACAACTGTCCTGTGACATGTCTGTTGTAAAGAGTCTTTTGCTGACGGTGTTTCCTTTTCATATCCATAACAATGTCTATTCAAAACTGGGAGTATCACCACAAACAAATAGGCATGCATTACTGTTGTGAATGGATAATAAAGGACACATACAAAGTACCTGTGGTTAAGTATGTTTTATTGTGACAATAAAGAGTAAAGTGTAAACACAATACTGACAAATATGTGAGTAACAGTGATGGGTGAAGTCATGGTAGCTGAATTTATCAGGGTACCTGCTACACCAGTTGGTAACACACGTCCAGTGTCCTTGTACCATGTAAAAATTGAGTTAGATTTTAGAACAGTGAACAGAGTGTATCTGTGGCACACAATTGGAACTAATCAGAAGAGGTTCACTTCCTGGCCGTGGGTTTGGTCTTGGCATCTGTTCCTGCTGGATGTCTGAGTGTCTGAAGCATGAGGTTCCCCTGGCAGGGCCTCCATTCCACTAGCTGCCGTTGATGTTGACAGGCAGAAGTTGCATTGCTAGTGGAAGGTACCTGATGTTGTGCGGAGAAACTACTCAGGGCGGTATTGATGTTCCTCAGCACCCCTGCAATGGTAGCCATGTGGGCATTTTGTGCTGGCCACTGCTGCATGACTTCCTGGTGCTGGTCCCTCTGCAGCCTTTGATTTTCCCCCAACATTGTGATGATTTGGCCCATCCTGTCTTGAGAACTTTGGTATGTTCCCAAGATTTGGGAGATGATTTCCTGGTCAATGGTGTCCTTTTGAGGATCCATCCTCTGGCCCACAGCATCCCTCCCTCCCACCCACCCTACCCCCAGGTGCCTGTGCCCCTGTCACAGTGGGCCCACTCTCAGTGGTTGCAGGTCCATCATTGTCTGGGGTCACAACAGGAGACTTAGGTACCAGTACTGGGGGACATAGGATGGAAGACACTGCCCTTGGGACACAGGTTTGGGGTGAATGGTTGCCTGTGATGTAGATGCAACAGGGTTGATAGGAGTTTCTGGGGGCAGGGGGAGGCTGAGAGTCGTCAACTGAGCAGGTCTCCCAGATGGGCCAGGTTGTTTGTCAGTGTCCAGATATCCAAAGCTGTTGCTCTCACTGGGGCCCTCATCCTGAGGGGGACTGTCAGTCTCAGGTATCCTCTCCATGGTGGCAATGGCAAGGTTACCTGTGGAGTATGAGATGTAGACAGTGGCCTAACATGATTTTCCACAATTACATTGACAGCTGCTGCACAGCATACCTTCGTTTTACATACAACTCTGTGACTAGATGTTCATGCTCTATGTATTGGGTCGTTATACTAGGATGGTATTTATTGCAATGCAGATGGGATATGTTAATTTCAGTTTTGACATGACTGTTCACCTCTGTCAGCTGGTGAATAGTCAGCATTGCTAGATGTCACACTTCAGAGCTGCACAATGGAAAAGGTATCCTAGTGGGAACACAGTAAATAGATATGGAAGGGAAATTGTCCTGTATGTAGATGTTGTACATGTGCTTAGATTCAGCCTTCTACATTTCCAAACCAGGTCAGCCTATTCTTGGTTTTGAAATTTTTATCTGTGGCCAGTAGGAATGGTCACTAAGCTGTTGCTGTGTTTTGCTTTGGTTGCTATTGTGAGTGTGCTATTGCATTGCTGTCATTGTCATCCTTACTGGAACAATCTAGATGGTATAGCTTGTAATTGAGTTGTACATGCATTTCATGTGAGGTGTTATGCACATTCCTGTATTTCACAATGATGGGTTAGTGCATTCTAGGAGTTGTAGTGATATAATTGGCCTGTAGTTCACATGCCATTTCTAAGGGCTGTGAGGTCAGTTGGGCTCAGTGGGGAGGTAGCATGCCAGAGAGGGGTATTAGGTGATTTGGTGAGAGGTGAAGTGGCTTAAATAATGACATTTTATGGGTTTGGGTGGTGTGGGAGCATGCAGGACAAGACAATTGTGTGACATAAACATTGTGGGTACTTACCAGACTCCAGTACCCCTGGTATGCCTGAGAGGCCCTCTGGATGCAGTATGTCCAAGACCTTCTCCTTCCATGATGCAAAGGTAGGGGGAGGAGGTGTTCTCTACAGCTATCTGGTGCCTGGATGCCATAGAATGCATGTTCCACCTCTTCATGATATCCTCCCTTGTGCGAGGATGACTGCCTACAGAATTGACCCTGTCGACGGTCCTTAGCCACAACTCCACTTTCCTGGCAATATATGTTTGTTGGACATGTGCTCTGAACCAGGTGTGGCTCTACCCTGACAATTTAATCCACCATGATCCTCAACTCTTCATCTGTGAAACATGGGTGTTTTTGTGGGGACAAGGTAGTGGTTGTGTAGATGGTGTGTGGGGGTGTTGTGAGAGTAAAAGGTTCAGTGTTGGGTAATTGGTGTGGTGTGGGCACTGCGCTGTGAGTTGGGGACAGCCGGAGCAGATTGTGTGTGCTAGTAATGTGTGTATTCTGATAGTTGTGCTGATGTGTGGGGTGTGTGCTCAGTGATATGTGTATGTGTGCCTACAGTGTATAAGTACGAAATCTTCTCTTTTATGCTTCTCGGGATATGTATATGGCGTTATGGATGCGAGGGATAGTGGATTGTGTAGGGGTGTGGTATATAGTGCTGTGAGTAGGTGTGCCTGGTGTGTGGATGTATGTCAGGTGTGAAGTATACAAACTATCCACTGTGGTGATGTGTTCGGACAGCCAAGGGTTTTTCCGCCATGGAAGAACCAATGTAGTGATTTGTGGATAGTAGTTTGGTAGATTATGTTAGGCTGGCGGTGCTGGTGGTAGGACTGCCTCTTTTCCGTCCTCCAGTGTCCTGGCGGTTTCAGGAATTTGGCTGTTTTTTGGCAGACTTCACATTGTGACTCTTAATATGGCGGTCGGATTACCGCCACCATGGCGCGTTTCCCAAAAGCCTGCCAAAGTGGTAATGAGGACCAAAATGTCTTAAATTTGAAATTAGGTCAGCCCTTTGCTCATCACTTGATGGATTTGTTGTCTATCTTAGGTCAATGCAACCTTTTCATGTGTTTGTCCCACCCAGGAGTTTTTTGGACCCAGAGTGTTCTGATTGGCAAAGTTGCATCATTCCACCGCTGACTTGACGGGATTCTTTTTTTTCTTTGCTTCTCAGTACTCCATTTAAGTGCATGTCTTTCCTTTTGTCTCTCCTGCGTGCTACTCCTAACATCCCAGCTACATGTTCCAATATGGGCTCTTCCTCCTCCACTCACTGATGTGCCCCATCCCTTTTCTGTATTTTAACCTTTAAAAAAATCCCAACCCAGTGTGCCCACCCCCCATGCTCTCTATTAACGTCTCTGTCCTGCTCCCCAATGATCCAAGACTCACTCTATTTTCAACTTTCATTTTTTTTTTAACCAGGGTTCGACAGTCACTCACTTTTTTACTAATTTAGGGCCTGATTTAGATTTTGGCTGATGGGTTACTCCGTCACAACGGTGATGGATATCCCGTACGCCAAAATATAAATCCCATTATTTCCTATGGAATTTATATTTTGGTGGATTGGATATTCGTCACCGTTGCGTGGCGATGGAGTAACCCGTCCGCCAAAATCTAAATCAGGACCTTAGTGTTCTAAACTGGCCATTTAGCATGCTGGAAAGGTAAATTAAAAAATGGCAAAATGACAGCCGGTGCATCACGATGCATAATCAGTCGTCTTGGAATGCTTTATATGTACACATGCATCATGATACGCATTTGTGCATCGCCGTCATTTTGGAATTATTTTTCTTTAATAGAATGCCAATTCCAAGATGACTGGCCATGTGTTCACATGCCTCCGCATATGTCATGATATACATGTTCATATGTATTGCAGTGCACTGGCAGCCATCCTAGTTGCTTAACGCAAACCAGCATTAACAATGCAGGTTACCTGGCCCTTAAAATCTTAAACATATTAGTTTTCCCTCTGCTTGGCCACTTTTTGCTACTTTGGTTTACTGTGTGCTCTCTAACACAGATAATCAATGACAGTTCCGACCTCTGGTTACCTCTAAATTGCGTCTGTGCACGTCTTTTGAAAAATTGCAGGAGCGGTGCATCCACCATTAACGTTCCATCTGCCGTACTCTAACACTAATGAGGTGCAAATCTGTCGCCAGCCGTGTGTAACAGTAAATTGTGACTGACTTTTAATGGAAGGTGGTGCTAATACGAGTTGAAAATATCTATGAATCTAGACTATTGAACTCACGTTAAAATACACACACACACAGATATTTCACTATCAGCGTGGTGCTCCCAGTTTTATCGGTATCCCTCCTGTACCAACTAAAGAAAATCATTTCTAGATTTTAAGCGTTTTTTTCCCTTGTTATCGAAGCTGAACTATTTTAATGTGTCACCTGTTCAATACTGTTTTTTATTGACAATACAGTATTGTGATGTATTATACTAAACATGCTTAGAGATAACTAACACAACATTCCAAGTACTTCCTGAATGCCACCTCAGATGTCACTCGCAATTGTGTTTTCTTGTTCATAACTTTTCTTTGACGCACAGATCCTTTGTAATTCTCACAACATGTTCTTCTACCATTTCGGATGAATGACCAACCTCTACACTTTTTCCCTTTGCATAGAAAGATAAACCTTTCTCACACCGAGGCATCACGCTAAGATAAACCCATAGTTTCTTTTAAATTATCAACAGTCAATATGCCACTCTCTTACATTTATTGAATGAAAGTAAATTTAATTTCACACATTATATGGATGGTTCCTTTATTCTTTTTAGTAGCTGTAGACACATTTTGTTTTTCTTTTATGTAATACCTGTGTGAACAATACTGACCGTATGATTCAGTAATGAGCAGAACATGCTGTTGAACTCGCGTCCTCGCCATGCACAGTTTTCTCATCAGAAATTTTACTACAAACGTTACAGTGATATTAACAATGATGTCATGAAAGATTTCATGAGTGACGTACTATCTGGGGTAATTAGCATTGCCTGGTGAGGACGCAAGTTATAGTTACCTTAGGGCACGAGCTATAGTAACTTGAAAGAACTCTAACTATAAAAGCTGAATTTCTATAGTTCTGTGTGTGTAAAACCTAACTATAACACCCCTGTAACTTTTGTTTTTTTAGTGAATTTTTAAGTTTTTTAAATTCTATTTTGTAATTCTAAAGTCCCTGTAACCTTTGTTTTTTTCAGTGAATTTCTAGTTTTTTTTAATGTTAAGTAAAATGCGCATCACAATGTATGGCGGGGGTGGGGGGATTTGGACGTAGGGCTTGGCATTGTGCTGCCCCCACCCAAGCTTGCTGCTCCTGCACCCCTCCTCTTTGCCATCCATTGTCCAAGTTCATGCCCCTATTCCCTCATTACAGCCCTGTGTGGCAGCTGTTCTGCCACTGCCCTTCCTTCCTGCCCTGAACAGTTAGCTTGCTGCCCCATCCACCCCCTCCCTACCCTCTGTCGTCCAAGTCCATGCACCAGCCCCCTCCCTCCTGCCCTACATAGTCCAATGTGCTGCCACTGCCCTCTGTTAAGCTTGATGTCCCTGCCCTCTCCTCCTGCCCAATTATATGCCCCACCATTACTGTTCTGCTTAGCCTCTACGCTTAGCTTGCTGCCTTACCCTCCTTCCCCCTGCACTCCAATGTCTGTGTGCTTGCACCTGCTTGCTTCTTTTTGCCCACCATGTTCCGTGGACCTGCCACAGCCCCTTCTATTTACTCTGGGTGTTCTATTGAGATGCCACTGTCCCTCCCACCTGCCTAGCATGGTCAGATAATTACCGCCTGTCCCTGCCACCTCCACCCTGCCTGTCCAAATTCCATTCCCCTATCCCTTTCCTCCTATCCTCTATGGCCCATTTTGATGCCACTCCTTTCTGCCCTCCATGCTCTGTTGTGCTGCAACTGCTTTTCCTGCTTACCCCATGTGGTCTGTTGTGAAGCACCTTCCTCTGCCCTCTCTTGTCGGTGTCCAGCCCCACCCATGCCTTATGTTCTCTATGGTCCTTTGTGTATGCCCCTGCCTCTCTCTCTTGTCCACCATGGCCGTTGTGCTGCCACTAACACTTCCGCTTGCCATACATGGCCTTCTGTGCTGCTATAGCCCCTCCCACCTGCCCTATGAGGGGTCAGCTTGCTGCCCTTGACCCCCTCACACCTTCCCTCCATTGTCTGTGTGCATGCCATTATAGTCTCACTGTTGCCCTCCATGGTGTGTTGTGTTTCCAGTGCCTATCCCACATGCCCTCTATGGTCAGCTTGCTGCTCCAGCCCTGCCCCTTCTCCCCCTGCTCTCTGTTCTCTATGTGCAGACCCCTTTCTCGTCCCTCCTGCCTTGTCTATTCCATTGATGTGCTCCTGCACCCTCTCTCCTGCCCTTCATGGTCTATTATGCTGCAACTGTCCTCTTCTGTCTGTCTTGTATGGTCAGCTTGCTGCTCTTTTCCCTCTGCTCTCTGTTGTCCATGTGCATGGCCCTGTCCCCTCCTTGTTGCTTTCCATGGTCCATTGTACTGCACTATCGTCCTGCTTGCACTGTGTGGTGTGTTATGCTGCTGCAGCCCCTGACGCCTATCCTGTAAGGTCCATTTGGGGCTCCAGCCCATCTCCCTCCTGCCCTCTGTTATCTGAGTACATGACCCTTCCCCAATCCCCCTGTCCTTAGTGATCCAATGTACCATACTTACCAACATTGTGAACTTGGTAAGAAGGAGCTTTTAGGCGAAAAACATGGGTAATTGATTTTCCTCGTTGACTTACATTGAAAAAGAGGAGATTTTAGGTAGGAGACAGGTAAAATAAAACCCCTTTGGGCTTAAAAACATTGGGTGTATCCTGCCTGAATCTGAATTGGCATGCATGGTTGTACTGCCACTGCCTCTTCCTTCTGCCTCAATAGTCTGTTAGACTGGAACAAGCTCTCTTGGCTGTCCTGCCTGGTTGGTTTGTTGCCCCTGCCCCTCTTCCCCCCCCCTCCATGGTCTGCTGTGCTGCCACTGCCGCTCCCGCCTTCCCAGCATGGTCAACTTGTTGCCTCTGCACCCTCCTCCCTGCCATTAATTATCTAAGTCTGTACCCCTGACATCTGCCTCCTCTCAGTATTCTAATGAACAACTAGATTGCTAGCATTCTATATTGATTACAAACGTGTTGCACGCCTGCTGTCATCTTGATGCAATCAAAACTGTAATACCTAAAGCATTTCCTTTAGAAATTATTAAAATTAGAGGGTCTTATTCCCATAGAAGTTATGGTTAATGCACTAAAAAACTAAAATGAGGGTATATTTTGCAAGTTCTCAACTTTTACGTGATTTGCTTTCTTGATGTTTTTTTATCCAATTGATCACTTGATTATATGTTACACTTAGGAGCGAGAAAGTGGCAATACGGCCTAAGCTGCAGACATTGCAACTGTGAAAACAGGTTTGAGTTTCGTTGGCAGCTCGATATCCTGTGATTCTGGGCAAATCACTTAATCTCCCCATGCCTAAAGTCCAAAAGGAATGTGTCCTTGTGTAATGTAACTGATGTTCATGTAAAGCACTCCAATACCTTCAGGTCAAGTCTACGCTATATAAAACTGCAAAAAACAAACAAAAATAAGTGTTCTGTCATTGGGCTAAACTTGGGCTACATTTGGGTGAGATTTGTGCTACATTTGGGCTCTTTTTTCTCTGGTGACCATCTTGGGAGACTTATTTGTTATGAAGCTCCCTAACCTCCTCATTTACTGCAGTATCCGCAGTAGAATCTGCTTTCAGTTTTCCACTTTGATTCAAGATGGCCATCAGATATGCCACACTTTTTGGCATACATTCAGAATGTTAGCACTGTACTTGCTCATTAGAGCACTGTAGTAAACTGCTGGTCACCAGGGAGTTAATTGGCAGTCTGCTGCTGGTGTTTAAAGTGCATGTATTATTCTGCATGTCAGAATGTTTTAATGAAATAGAAGAGGAGATATTTATACTCACTAATTTTTCTTTTTACAGCACTAACCATAATTTCTATGACAAAATGAGCCCCCTCATTTTGTTCCTTTCCAAATTAAATGTTCTAAGTTTTACCAGTTTGTTTCAATCAAGATGGCTTCAGGTGTACCACACTTTTGTCAGAAGTAACACTGTTAGCACTCTAGTTGTTCTTTAGGAGGCTTCAGTAGAACATAAGGGAATCGACTGACAGGCTGATCCTGTTGGAAGTACATGTTTTGCTGAGAATGTCAGACTTCATACTCATATGGTTGAGAAAGATAGTGTGAATTTACAGAACATATGCCCTCATTTTAGTTTCTGGAGCGCCTTCCATAAACTCTATGGGAAAATTATGGGAAAACAGGAGTCCTGTCGGTGGTGCGGTGCTGGCGGTGGAAAATGCCAGGACCCATCCCCACCTGGATGACCACCTCACCGGAAAAGGTACGTTGATCGTCCGATGTGGTGGAGTGGGTGGTGTTGGGTGCATGTGTGTTGTGTGTACATGTGTGCCTGAATGGGTGTGCATGTGTGTGTATGTATGTGTGCGTGGAGACTGTGTGTGTCTGCATGTATGCGGAGGGAAAGGGGTGTGTCAGGGTGCGAGTGCATGTGTGTTTGTATGTAGAGGGGTGGGGGTACCTGTGTGAGTGTGTGTATGTGTGCGAATGGGGGTGTCTGAGTGCGTGTTTGTGAGCGAGCGAATGGAGGGATCTGGATGTATGCGTGTGGTTGTCGGGTGTGAGTGAGTAGGCGAGTGGGGGTGTCTGTGTGCAAGTTAGCGGATGGGGGTGTTTGCAAGTGTGTGGATGGGTGGTGGGTGCATGGAGGTGTGTGGACGGGTGGGGGGGTGCATGGAAGTGTATGGATGGGTGGAGGGGTGTGTGCCGGTGACAGGAATGGGGATGGTGCATTTCTGTCAGGATTTTTGTGGCGGGACGACTGCCACGAAAATCCTGGTGGTTTGCTGCCTTGTAATGCAGGTGGAGGCCTGAGGCCTGCCGCTGGCCCAGAAGAGCTCATGGCCGGCCACGTCGGTGGGACCGCACTAGCAGGCCAGGTGGAGTTGTGGCAGTTTGGCTTCGGCCAAACCCCACAACTTGTAATGCAGTGGTTTTTACTACCAGGTCCACAGCGGTAAGACCACCTCTGTGAGGCTAACGGCCTGATGACCGGCAGCCTCGTAATGAAGGCCTATATATGTTAAACGTTGGCCACCATGCTTTTGATGTAAAAGTGTGTTTCGTCCTTTGTTTTATTTTCACTATTTAGGGTTAAAACAGTGCATTTAATTCTGCCAATCCACCCATGAACAAGGCGTTATGTACCGAAATGTGTTGGATGTGTCATAGATGTGCTTTTGAAGATTTTATTTGGTCATGATTAAGTTGTTTACCTGGCATGCTACGGAGTGTGTATTTTCTTTATTGGAGAAGCTGGAGAATGGTGAAAGCAGTATGATGACAGGAGCCTGACCCGCATATGAATCGCCATTGTGAGGACTCAGCGGAATTGGGGCCTGAGAGTGAATTATTATATATATATCTATATATATATATATATATATATATATATATATATATATATATATATATATATATATATATATTTTTTTTTTTTTCACTTAAAAAGCCAAAGGTTAGAGGAATGCTATATATAGGTTCATATTTTACACACACAAAACCATAGAAATTTTAAAGTTATAGTTATACTTGTCTCAAGACACTTTAACTCATGCCAATTCAGCTATTATATTTATTTCAAGTAACTATAAATCATGATCTAAGGTAACTATAACCCACATCTCACCATGCACGGTTTTCAAATCAATAATTCTACTGCAGATGTTGCAATGATATTATCAATGATGTCATAGAAGAGGCCATTACTGATGTAACATGTGGGGTAATTAACAGTGAATGGCAAGGGTGCAAATTATAATTACCTTAGGGCACGAGTTATAGTTTACTTGAAATAACTATAATAGTTGAATTTCTGTGGTTTGTGCATGTAAATTCTGATCCGTACTATAACACCCTTATAACCTTTGTTTTTTTCAGTGAATTTATATGTTTTTTTTAACGCAGCTATCAACCCCCCAATGTGCATCCAACCCTATGCTATGCATGGTCGTCGCCAGGGTGCAGTGGGGGGCTTTGCTGGAGGGCCTGGCCCGCACAAGGATGACTCACATTTTTGTGAAGCATTTCATATTTTCAGTTGTATATGAAGGAAGCATATGTACATCTTGATGCAGAATGCTATAGGAGAATCAACATGACATAATATATTAAGGTTAAGAATGGCAACGTATTTAATCAATGAGTGGAAGGATCACTGTCTGCTTACTTGGGATGAATATGCTTTTCTGAAACAGCTCCACCCTAAACTGCCCATTTTTCACCTGATTCCGGAGATCCATTAAAGCAAAAGTGTTCCACCAGGATGACGTACTATAGCTGCCCAAGGCAGTCTATTTGAAAATGTGTCTAGGTATATTGATTTCTTTCTTAATCCTCTGGCTTCAACCTTGCCAGCACATATTAGGGACACTGCTAATTGTGTAGAATCTTTGATGTGAGGTGGAAAGACAATATGTACATGATGACCTTGAATGTTACAGGTCTTTACAGCACTTTATACCACCATTAGACAATGTGGTGGGTTGGCTGCTACCAGACACTTCTTAAGAATGTGACCTTTAAAGTTTGTGGAGCACAACAAAATGCTGCTCAATATGATGGAATGGTGCTTGTCTAAATGCATACTTCTGTTTAATGGTGACATTTTTCAGCATTTGAGGGGAACTGCTATGGGCACCTGCTTGCCCCCCCCATGGTAATTAGCGTATGGGCTGGTGGGAGGAGCAGCTGCTCCGAAGCAGCAATTTGACACAGCGGACTGACCACATTATTTTGTGGGTCAGACTAATTGATGATCTTTTTGTCTTTTGGAAGAGCATGGACCAACAAGCTGCGAAATTTGTAGTGAAGTTGATTGTCAATGATTTAAACCTAAGATTTACTAATAAGATCAGTCAGTCAGACAGAAATAGAATTCCTGGATGTACAGGTGAAGGTAGAGAGGGATAGATTGGTTACCACACTCTACAGGAAGCCCACTGCAGGTAATACTATCCTAAATGCACAGAGCTTCCATCCTGCTCCCTTTGTAAGAAGCACTCCCTTTGGTGAATTCTATAGAGCCAGAGGTGTGTGCAGCATGGAAGAGGAACATATAAAGGCTGAGGTACAGATGACAGCACGGTTCAAACAAAGGGGATATTCAGACAGCATTTTGAGGGCAGCATCCAAATGAACCTGGATAAATAAAATAGAAGCAGCTTTATCACCTTCAAAAAATGTAAACATAGTAGAAACACAAAAAAGGTTTATGATAGATAGAACACCGGCCATAAAAGGCTGAGATTGGCCCTCTAATGAAACAAGATCCATTTATTTGACAAGCTGTACCACGTCATCCCCAAATTTATTTTAGAGGAGCTAGATCACTACAGGGCCATTTGGTGAAGGGGGTTGTAGACCACAAAAAGAAGGACACATGGCTCATGCCCAAACAGGGATTCAAAAAGTACACCCTTTGCAAGGCCATGCATTCATGGTGAGAACCACACTCACATTAAGACTCATTTTAACACAAAGATCCAAGTGAGAGGGGTATTAACATGCAAGAGTAAATATATAGTGTACACATTGAGGTGTTGGTGTACATAGAAAGCACCACCCTGCCAGTACACAAATGTATATTGCAGCACATTAGTGCACTAGCCAATGAAGATCTAAGCTACCCAGAAGCAAGGCAGTTTGAGAAGTTGCATGGGAGGGATGTGTCCATGCTCAAATACAGCTGTCTAGCTCAAGTCCCCAATGATGTGCAGAGAGGATAGCTAGAAGAAACCTAGATAACTAGAAACTAAGTTCATGTTGGAAATGGACAGTAAGGAACCGCACAGACTCAATGTAAATGAGAAATTACATACATGCTTAGGATAGTTGCCAGACTTTCGGTAGCCTCTTAGAACACCCCAGAAGAGAGAGATATAGTAGACTAATTTATTTAAATTTTCACTGAGTGGTGCAGGGTATGAGTTGGATAATATTGTTATTGGTTATTCTCAGGTACAGCAGCAAGGGTTTAGTCTGAATCTTAAGTTGCTATGGCACTGTTATACTATCTGCTACTGAGGGTAGTAGGTTATGAGACTATAGTTAGTTGTATTATGTTATTTTAGTCGTGATGTTGGGAATCCCTTTGGCACTATTTGGGGGACTAGATATAGGGTTTCCATATTATTTGTGGCATTTGCCCACTGGGGCATCATCACAGCCTCCTGCACCAGCCTGACAGGGGTCATTATGGGTATTGCTCCAGAAACAATTTTGATCACATGCATTTTATGCAAATGCTACATTATGATATTTCATCAGAAATGAACTGGGTGCTTTTTTTTGGTGAGGTATTCAAAACTAAGACCAGTCTGCCCTTGGGAGGTTTATCTGAGTCCCTCCTTTCTATTATTCAAATTTTAATGTAACGGACCCAGAATTGTAATTTTGATCAATGCGGGCGGTTTGATAGGGCATGCCAGTCAAATAAAGTGAGAAGAGATTGCTGGACAATCATACATTTTCTAAACAGGGATCTGTATAGATCTCTATGTTAATATACTAAAATGATACATTATGATTGAATTTATACATAGCACTTTTTGCCCACCTTTATCGTTACTGAGTTTATGCTGCTTCGACATTTAACTGAGGGAAGTATTGCTCACATTATAATTTATACTCCGGGACCGGGTTTCTGTTGTGCACTGATTGCAATCAATGTGAAGGCCAAATGGAAACAGTGGATTATGATTTATTTTTGAACCCAGGGCCTGCATTCCTGCTTTGTTTATCTGTTATGCACTATTGACTGTGAAGTAAATGATATGTTTTAAGATGGCATCTGCAGATTCACAGAGGGTGCAGTCCTTCTTCACTTATTTTGTTAGATGTCGCATTATATGATGGCTTTGCATTTAAATGTGATCTCGGTTGCAATGGTGTTTTGTTGTAATCAAGGTTTCATGTGCAACCGAAATGTGTTGATTTTCTTCATTACAATAAAATAACAACACAATCTGATGCCTGGAGTGACGTGTCCATCCATATAGAGTGAACATAGTCGGTTGGAGATTTTCGGGATTGCAAAATATATATACATATATATATATTTTTTTTTTTACAAAAAGGTCACTCCATCATCAACGGAAGCCAGGTTTCCCCAGCCTATCGCCGCATGTATGACACCAGCACCACCAATCCAGGTTCCAATTTTCCAAAATTTCATCTCATGAAGTATAAAGTGCTAAGTGCAAATTCCAGAACACAAATGGCAACGAGTTTCGGCCTATATATATCAGCTGCACGGCATCACACCAAAGCTTTCGATCCCTGAATGGGGTATATGATTGGGTGTGGGGACCTGATGAATCCACACGAAAACCTTCCAGTTACAGGAGAAAGTCACACACACTCCTGCTAAGCAGAAGTGGAGGACATTCCCTCTTTCACATCACAGCAAAAACCTGGAACAGCCTCCCCACGCACCTGCAGACCATCACCTTGCTTCTGGAATTCCGAATGACCCTCAAGACCTGGCTGTTCGAATAAGCCTATGGGACCTGCAAGCGCCTGGATACCCTATTGGGTAACTAGCCGTGCTTTATAAATCCTGATTGATTGTATAACACAAAAACCTTCCAATTGCAGAAGAAAGTCATGTGCACTCCTGGTAAATGCAACACACCCAACATGTTTTGACACAACACATTTCTTGTTCACGAGTGACTAGTGAATAGTGAGACACACTTAAAAGGAAGTGACATGGTGTAGCAACATAAAATAAGGACTGCGGAACAATAGCAACAATCAGTTCCATGTTTGAATCGAGTTTGTCATCCAACTAACTGTAGGACTAAAGTACAGTACTGCCTAACCATGTGTTGCTGCTGTTGCCAAAGATCAGTGCTTCCATCTTGTCTGTGTTCAGCTGCAAGCACTTGTTCTTCATCCAGTCAGCGAAGCTTGTCATGCATCTGTGGAAGCTGGTTTTGGTTGTGGAGGGGTCATCGGTGATGTTGTCGGTAGCTGCGATCAGGGCAGTGTTGGTGCCGCGGTTGCTGCGGAAGCTGGATTGGGAGGCCTCGAGTAGCTGGTTCTGCTCCAGGTATGTCAGTGGTTGGTTGATGAAGATTTTTCCCAGTACCTTCACTGGGAATGAGTGCAGGGTGATTGATCGTTCATTGGGGTTGACGGAGGGTTTTTTGAGTAGTGGTCTGACTTCAGTGTGTTTTCAGGCACAGGAAAATGTTGCAGCGGTGATAGCGGCGTTAAGCAGGGTGGTGATATCCTGACCAATCCATTGGTTTCCAAAGTTAAAGATGTCGTCTGTGGGAGCTCCAGAGTGGATGGATTTCATGGTGGGGGTGTTGTCCTGGGTGGACAGGATGTTCCAGGTGGTCAGTATGTGGTTCTTGTCAGTTATGGTGGTGGCATATCTGTTGAGGATGTCCGTAGGTGTGGGTTGGAGTTCAAAGTTTTTGTATACGGTTATGAACTTGTCATGGAAGAAGTTGGCAAGATTTTCTCACAGCTCCTGTGAGGGTGTGATGTTGTTTTCACTGGCAGCCATGTTGGAGAATTCTGATGCTGTTAGCACAATTGGTGATCCAGGCATTGAGGTTTTTCACTCCCTGTTCGAGGTTGGTGGTGGTATCAGGGATTGAAATGCTGAGGGCATCCATCCAGCTGGTCTTTGAGATTTTGTTCCACCTCCGTTGAAAGGCACTGATCATCTTGGGAGTGGAGCTCTGGAGGCTGGAGACGCTGAAGTGGACAATGGAGTGATGGGTCCCTGTGAGTTCCGTGACATGGCTCTATTTGACGCGCTCACTGGAGGTGAAAATGGGGACCAGCATGTGTCCTGCTGTGTGTGTAGGGTCGCAGATGATCTGGGTCAGTCTGAGCCTGCTGATCATACTGTTGAGGAGGTGTGAAGTGTTGTTGTCGTTGGGGTCGTCAATGTGGAAATTTAGGTCGCCGAGGAAGATGTAGGCCTTGTAGTCTAAGGCTAGGGGCACAATGAAGTCTGCAATGGCGTTAGAGAAGCTGTAACACAGGCCTGGGGGTCGGTACACAAAGGTGCCTCTGATCATTGTTTAGTCATCGGTGTGGAGATTGAAGTTGAGATGTTTCATTGGGGTAGAGCTGTTGTCAGTGGTTGTAGTGCACTGTATGGTCACTTTGTGGATGATGGCTGTTCCTCCTCCCGGCTTGTTGGTATGGTCCTGGTGAGTGATTTTATATCCATTGAGGATTGCTGTGGCAATGTCTGGGGCAGTTGTGGGGCTGAGCCAGGTCTCAGTGAGGAAGACAATGTTAGGTGTGAGGGTGGTAATGAGGTCCCAGAATTCAGTGGACTGCTTTAATAGTGAGCGTGTGTTGAGAAGGGTGCATGTGAGTTGGGGTTTTTGTTTAGGTGGTGTATTCTCAATGGGGTTGGTTGCTGGACTAATGTGTGTCCTGTGGCAACTGAAGTGGCAGTGGGTGAAGGTGAAAGGTCCTGACATGGAGCGTGGGTCGGTGCAGTGCCAGTGTTTGTTGCGGCATCCAGGGTTGAGGATGTAGAGTTTGGCGATGGTATATCTTTGAAGGGGAGCGCCAGGGGTTGTGGCACTGGGTGCGCTCAACAGGTGCAGAAGGGCCAGTTATGCACCCATTGCGCATGTCCGTGCTGCGACCAGCAGTAAGTAGGCCCTGAGTTGAGAAGGGCTTCTGTTGGCGGGAAGAACAGTGAGTGGGAAAACCCAATCAGGGAAGCCCGTCGGGAAACCCCAGGCAGCTGCGGTGTCACTTGATCAGTCTGGAACAAGTAGGAACTGAAAACCACAGGCAAGTGGCAGGCTAGGTGCCCAGGTGCGCTAACCAGTGCTAAGTGCAAGTGCTCCTATACAAAATATGTATGTAATTGGGTTATTTATGATTGGCGTATTCGATTTACTAGTAAGTCCCTAGTACAGTGCACTAGAGGTGCCCATGGCCTGTAAATCAAATACTACTAATGGGCCTGCAGCACTGGTTGTGCCACCCACCTAAGTAGCTCTGTAATCATGTCTCATACCTGCCACTGCAGTGTCTGTGTGTGCAGTTTTAAACTGTAAATTCGACTTGGCAAGTGTACCAACTTGCCAGGCCTAGACCTTCCCTTTTCTTACATGTAAGACACCCCTAAGGTAGACCCTAGGTAGCCCCAAGGGCAGGGTGCAGTGTATGGTTAAGGTAGGACATATAGCAATGTGTTTTATATGTCCTGACAGTGAAATACTGAAAAATTAATTTTTAACTGTTGCAAGACCTGTCCCTCTCATAGGTTAACATGGGGGCTACCTTTAAATCTGATTAAAGTGTAGATTCCCTTTGGGAGCGGATAGATATGTGGAGTTTGGGGTCTCTGAGCTCACAATTTAAAAATACCTCTTTTAGTAAAGTTGATTTTAAGATTGTGTGTTTGAAAATGCCACTTTTAGAAAGTGAGCATTTTCTTGCTTAAACTATTTCTGTGACTCTGCCTGTTTGTGGATTCCCTGTCTGGGTCAGTTTGACAGTTGGGCTGGTTGCACCTCTCACAAAACAGTGAAACAAAGGGAGCTGGGGTGTAGTCTGAATTTCGTGATGAGCCATCTGTGCTAGGAGGGAGGGGAGGAGTGGTCACACTTGAAAGGGCTGTGCCTGCCCTCACACAATGCAGCTCTCCAACCCCCTGCTGTGTGTCTGGGGCCTGGCCTGGGCAAGGCAGGATTCCACAAACAAGAGAGACTTTCCTTTGAAGTAAGCCTACTTCAAAGGGCAAAGTGGGTATAACAAGGGCACCCAAATCCACAGACTTTAGAACACTTCTGGAAACTAAGAGGAACCTCTGCCTGGAGAAGAGCTGCCCTGCCTGTGACTGTGCTTTGCAGAGCTATCCTGCAGTTGCTGCTTCTGCTTGTGCAAGAGGACAAAGACTGGACTTTGTGTTGCCTTCTTTCTTGTGAAGAACTCTCCAAGGGCATGATTTAGAGCTTGCCTCCTGTTGTTTGAAGTCTCAGGGACAGCAAAGACTTCTCTCTGCCAGCACCTGGAGCCTCTGCTGAGACTTCTACTCTGCCAAGTGGTGCCCATCCAGTTCCTGGGACCCTGAAAGGAGAAGCTGGCAGCCCAAGAGTGAAAAATCAACGCACCGATCGCCGTGCGGGGAAAAGATTGATGCAACTTTGATTTGCGGCGGAAAAATTGCCACACCACCGGCTTCGCGGCTGAAAATCAACGCTTGCCTGCAAAGCGACCGGAAGATCGATGCCCGCAGCTGGAGAAACGATGCACAGCATCGCTGATGGACACCGGTGAGATCGCAACCCACGCTGCGTGGTTTTCAGATCATCGTGCGGCTGGATTACCGATGCAAATAATGCTGGGTATGTAAAAATGACACAAGGCCTGCCCGGACCCGAGAGTGCTGACCGGATCGACAGATCGCTCTCCTGCCGAGAGAAGAAACGACGCACGCCGACCCGACTAAAGGAGAAACAACAGAAGATCTTGCTTGTGAGTGAAATCGATGCATCGCAAGTCCTTTTTGACACACACTCGCCCGTGCTGGGTTATTTTTGACGCGCCCAAAGTAAATTTTCACGCTAACAGCATTAGTGTCGTGTTGAAAATTACATGAAGACTCTTTTTGCATTTTAAGTGATAACTTGATTTGTGTATTGTGGATTTTTGTCATTTTGGTCTTGCTTTGTTTAGATAAACATTTTCTATTTTTCTAAACCTGTGTTGTGTCATTTTGTAGTGTTTTCATTGAGTCACTGTGTGTGTTGAAACAAATACTTTACACCTAGCACTCTGAAGCTAAGCCTGTCTGCTCGTGCCAAGCTACCAAGGGCGAAAGCAGGGGTTAGCTGAGGGTGATTATCTTTTACACTGACTAGAGTGACGGGCCCTCGCTTGGACAGAGGGTAACCTGACTGCCAACCAAAGACCCCATTTCTAACATTGGTGTTCAGTGGTTGGGAATGGACTGGTATTTGTACTTGACATACAGTAATTAAGTGTACACTACGGTTTTGAGTTCAGACCACTACGTGACCACATACTACTTGTCTTGTGATTTTTGCTTTTCTCTTTGGGACTTCTTTTTTTGTTCTACTTCTTGCTGATCCCTTGAGTGACTTTTTATTTTAAACTTCATTTGGGAACTTATTTTTCTCCTTTGGAACTTTGCATTTGATTTTGACTCTTCATCATGTCTCAATCTGGAGATGCATCAGCTAGAGCTGCATTTGACATAGAGAAATTGGAGAGCTACATAGTGGCTCAGTTGAAGCAGCTCTGTACGGATTTGGCCTGTCCCATTAAGAGTTCAACCAAGAAGGAGGAGCTGCAAAAGGTGCTGAGGGCCTGGGTGGCAGCCAAAGACGCTGAGGGGCACACGGAGGAGGTGGAGGAGCAATTCGTCCATAATGGTATAGTGGGTGGGTCTGTGATGTCCAAGGAGAGAGTTTCCAGGGCAGATAGCAGTGTGTCATCCAAGGGTCTGACTCCTGAAGAGTTACAGGACAGACAGGCAGAGAGAGAGTATCAGATGGAGCTGGAGAAGCTCAAGCTCAAGATGGAGAGATGACGGGAGGACAGGAGGATTGCCATTCAGGAAAGAAATATACTGCTGGCTTATGAGCTTAGCTTAAAGGAGTTAGATCGGAGGAGCCAGTCTAGTAGAGATGGTGGCAGCAACAGCACAGTGCAGCCTGAGAGGAGGGTGCACATTCCTAAAGACCTTGCGAAGGATTACAAAAGGGAGGATGACATATACTTGTGGTTCAAGGGGTATGAGTATGCTCTTCATATGAATCTGGTTCCTGAAGCTCATTGGGGGGCGGGTCTGTGGAAGCACTTTGAGGTAGAGGGAAGGGATACACTGACAGTCTTAGGGGATGCTCAGAATTTCACCTACACTATCATGAAGGATGCCCTACTCACAAGATATGGTCTCACCCCTGAGCAGTATAAGGATAAGTTGAGGTCCTATAAGAAGGAGGAATCCCAAACATGGTTGGAATGTGTTGATTCTTTTTGCAGGTCACTAGATGATTGGGTGAAGGGCAGTAAGGTAACAACGTATGGGGGGCTCTACAATCTGATTGCTTGGGAGCACTTGTACAGTTTATGTTTTCCAGAGCTGCACCAGCACCTGATTGACAGCAAGATGACTGATTACAGGAAGCTTGCGCAGGAAGCGGACCACTGGGAGAGCACCAGGGTCCAAAAGAGGTATGGGGAGACCACGCAAAGGGTGGGCAGGGTTCCTCTCAGAAGAAAGGGGGGGTAAGGGTAAACAGGGGGAGTTCTCTAGAGCGCCCCAAACTAATTCCCAGGGTAAATATTCCCAAACCCGCAGTAAGAAGAAGCCATGGTTCTCCAAAGGGAAGCCAGTGGCAGGGGGACCCCCACGTAAATGTGCATGTCACCAAGATGGTCATGTGAGGGGGGACCCCCAAATGCCCCAGGAGTATACCGGCGCCCACTGGTGCACCGTCCCAGGGTTTGGCTAGTATAGCGCTTGGGGAGGAGTTGGGTCCAGGTGTGTGGGAGCCAGCTGAGATGACTCTTGTCTCACCAGGGGACAGTGAGATGGTCCAGAGAACCCTTGTGCCTGAGAACACTAAAAAGTACAGGCAGTGGGTGACCATCAATGGACAGAGGGTGGAGGCTCTGAGAGACACAGGAGCCAGTGTGACTAAAGTGAGGAGTCAGCTGGTGTCTGAATAGCAGATTGATCCCCGGGTACTTCACCAAGTAGTTGCAGTTGACAACTCAGATCGCCTGTGCAGAGTGGCACAGGTTCCCTTTGAATGGGGGGGGGGTTCAGGTTCCTTGAAGGTAGATGTGAGTCCAACCATGCCTGTAGATTGTTTGCTAGGCAATGACCTGGAGGATGCCACTTGGGAGGAGGTGGAACACAGGTCTCAATTGGAGATATTGGGTCTGCCTTGGTGGGCATGCATACCCAACCAGTCAATGGCAGCCCATCAGGGTGGTCAAGAGCCCCTGGAGCCTGAAACAGCAGCCCATGGGACCACCAAGAAGAGGAAGGGTGGGCAGGGAGCACGGGAAACCGGCACCAGAAGTTCCCACGGTCCGGGACGATGCAGAGCCTGAGGGTGACGCCTCAGAGCCTACAGGGGAACAGGTGGCTGAACTGGGTGAGGTCCCTGAGCTGTCGCAGTGGCAGCAGGAAGGGGGGCCCACCAGGGAAGCATTCTTTGCAGCACGGAGGACATGCCCTACTCTGGAGGGTTTGCAGCAACAGGCTGCAGACCAGGCGGCTGGCAAGGAACCAGGATCGCACCTCAGCTATTGGGAGGATGACCTCCTGTATAGTGAGCCTATGGTTCCTGAACCAGGGTAAGCCTGTATGCTGGTGGTACCCCAGTGCTTCAGGGCCTTCCTACTGGGGTTGGCTCATGATGTGCCTTTAGCTGGACATCTGGGGCAGGACAAGACCTTTGAGAGGCTTGTCACCCACGTTTACTGACCCCTAATGCACAGGTACACAGATGCACATTGCAGGTCTTGCCAGGCTCATCAGGCAAGGTCAATCACTTCCCCTGTGGTTGGTCGTGCTTTGATGGGGTTTTGTGCCCGCATTGGGGTTCCCCAAGGAAGTGGTATCTTCATATCCACGTAGATGAAGTCTCTGTTGAAGGAGTGTGGGGTAACCTACAAGTTCACCACCCCTTACCACCCCCAAAGTAATGTTCTGGTTGAGAGATTCAACCACACCTTGAAAGACATGATCATGGGCCTGTCAGAGCCCTTGAGGCGGAAGTGGGACGTACTCTAGCCATGCCTTCTGTTCGCTTACTGGGAGGTGCCTCAAAAGGGACTTGGGTTTAGTCCCTTTGAGCTCATCTATGGCCACCCTGTGAGGGGACCTTTCAGTCTGGTGAAGGAGGCTTTAGAGAAAGCTCCTAGTAAACCCCCTTAGGATGTATTTAGCTACATGCTGGCTTTGAGAAACCAGACTGCCCGCTTCAGGAGTCTCGCACAGGGGAACCTGGAAGCAAGCCAGGTGTACATGAAAAACTGGTATGACCAGAATGGCACTCTGGTTGAGTTTCAACCTGGACAAAAAAGTGTGGCTGATGGCACCAGTGGAGCCTAGGACACTCCAGGACAAGTGTACTGGGCCATTTGAGGTGGTAGAGCACAAGAGTGAAGTCACCTACCTAGTGGACTTGCAGTCTCCAAGGAACCCTTTAAGGGTCCTGAATGTCAACCGCCTCAAGCCGCACTTTGAGGGGACTGAGCTGTCCATGCTCCTTGCAACAGATGATGAGGTGGAGGAGGAGAGTGAGCCTCTTCCTGGCTTCCTGCCTGCAGGAGAAAAAGATGGGTCTGTGGAGGGAGTGATCCTCTCCCCCTCCCTGACTGAAGAGCAGCAGAGTGACTGTTGCCACGTGTTGGGACAGTTTGCCTCACTGATTTTCCTGATCCTAGGAGTCACACACTTGTGCACACATGATGTGGACACTAGGGACAGTACACTGAATAAACAAAAGGTTTACAGGGTAACTGACAGGGTCAGGGCTTGCATTAAGGATGAAGTATCCAAAATGTTAACCCTATGAGTTATTGAGCATTCCAGCAGTCCTTGGGCCAGCCCAGTGGTATTGGTCCCAAAGGCTGCTGCACCTGGTGCCACTCCAGAACACAGGTTCTGTGTGGACTACCGGGGGCTTAATGCGGTCAGCAAGACCGATGCACACCCCATCCCCTGAGCTGATGAGCTAATTGACCGTTTGGGAGCTGCCCAGTACCTCAATATGTTTGACTTAACGTCTGGGTACTGGCAGATTGCCTTAACTCTGGGAGCCAAGGAGAGGTCAGCATTTTCTACCCCAGATGGACACTTTAAATTTAAAGTGGTGCCATTTGGGATGAAGAATGCCCCTGCCACCTTTCAGAGGTTAGTCAACCAGGTGTTGGCTGGGCTGGATGAGTTCAGTGTCGCCTACCTGGATGACATTGCTGTGTTTAGTTCCCCATGGGAGGAACATCTGCAACACCTCTGGAGAGTGTTAGAGGCCCTGCAGAAGGCAGGCCTCACTATTAAGGTGAGCAAGTGCCAAATAGGGCAGAGTTCTGTGGTGTACTTGGGACACCAGGTAGGGAGTGGCCAGGTGGCATCCCTACAACCACAATATTTACACCATTCTGGCTTGGAAGCCTCCCAAAACCCAGATTGAGATGAGCGCCTTTTTAGGCCTCACTGTCTATTACAGGAGGTTTGTCAAGGGATATGGTACCATTGTTACCCCCTTGACTGAGATTACTTCTAAGAAGCAACCAAAGAAAGTGATCTGGACAGAGGCTTGCCAGACCGCTTTTGATGCCTTGAAAGCTGCCATGTGCACAGCACCTGTGCTGAAGGCACCTGACTACTCCAAGGAGTTTGTTGTGCAAACTGACACCTCAGAGCATGGTATTGGAGCAGTACTCTCACAGCTTAATGAAGATGGCCTAGATAAACGTAGCCTTCATTAGCAGGAGGTTTCTTCCCAGGGAACGTAGGTGGAGTGCCATAGAACATGAAGCGTTTGCTGTGGTCTGGGCGCTTGAAGAAGCTAAGGCCTTACTTGTTTGGGACTCACTTCTGGGTTCAGACCGACCACAGTCCCCTCAGATGGCTAATGCAGATGAGGGGTGAGAATCAAAAACTGTTGCGGTGGTCCATTTCCCTACAGGGGATGGACTTTACAGTGGAACACTGCCCTAGTAAAGAACACGACAATGCTGATGGTCTATCCAGGTTTTTCCACCTTAGTGATGAGAACTCCCATGAGGTTGGGTAGTTGCTCCTCACTTTCCGCTCGGGGGGGGACACGTGTTAGACTTTTCATCCTTGGTGTGGTGTCCCTTAACTTTTTGCCTCTGTTTCCCAGGATTTTGATTTGTGCTTGACTCTGTTTTTGCAGTTTTTGTTACTCTGGGCATCTTACCACTGCTAACCAGTGCTAGGCTCCTATACAGAATATGTATGAAATTGGGTTATCCATGATTGGCGTATTTGATTTACAAGTAAGTCCCTAGTACAGTGCACTAGAGGTGCCCATGGCCTGTAAATCAAATACTACTAATGGGCCTGCAGCATAGGTTTTGCCACCCACCTAGGTAGCTCTGTAATCATGTCTCAGACCTGCCACTGCAGTGTCTGTGTGTGCAGTTTTAAACTGTAAATTCGCCTTGGCAAGTGTACCAACTTGCCAGGCCTAAACCTTCCCTTTTCCTACATGTAAGACACCTCTAAGGTAGGCCCTAGGTAGCCCCAAGGGCAGGGTGCAATGTATGGTTAAGGCAAGACATATAGTAATGTCTTTTATATGTCCTGACAGTGAAATACTGCTAAATTCGTTTTTCACTGTTGCAAGGCCTGCCCCTCTCATAGGTTAACATGGGGGCTACCTTTAAATCTGATTAAAGTGTAGATTCAATTTGGGAGCGGATAGATATGTGGAGTTTGGGGTCTCTGAGCTCACAATTTAAAAATACCTCTTTGAGTAAAGTTGATTTTAAGATTGTGTGTTTGAAAATGCCACTTTTAGAAAGTGAGCATTTTCTTGCTTAAACCATTTCTGTGACTCTGCCTCTTTGTGGATTCCCTGTCTGGGTCAGTTTGACAGTTGGGCTGGTTGCACCTACCACTAAACAGTGACACAAAGGGAGCTGGGGTGTAGTCTGCATTTCCTAATGAGCCATCTGTGCTAGGAGGAAGGTAGGAGTGGTCACTCACACCTGAAAGGGCCGTGCCTACCTCATACAATGCAATCTCCAACCCCCTAGTGTGTGTCTGGGGCCTGGCCTGGGCAAACAAGAGAGACTTTCCTTTGAAATAAGCCTACTTCAAAGGGCAAAATGGGTATGAAAAGGGCACCCAAAACCACAGACTTTAGAACACTTCTGGAAACCAAGAGGAACCTCTGCCTGGAGACGAGCTGAAGAGCTGAGGAAGAAGAGCAGCTCTGCCTGTGACTGTGCTTTGCAGAGCTATCCTGCAGTTGCTGCTTCTGTCTGTGCAAGAGGACAAAGACTGGACTTTGTGTTGCCTTTCTTCTTGTGAAGAACTCTCCAAGGGCTTGATTTAGAGCATGCCTCCTGTTGTTTGAAGTCTCAGGGACAGCAAAGACTTCTCTCTGCCAGCACCTGGAGCCTCTGCTGAGAGTCCTTCTCTGGCAAGTGGTGCTCATCCACTTCCTGGGACCCTGAAGGGAGAAGCCTGCAGCCCAAGAGTGAGAAATCCACGCACCAACCACCGTGCAAGGAAAAGATCGATGCAACTCTGATCTGCGGCTGAAAAATCGACGTGCCGCCGGCTTCCCGGCTGAAAATCGACGCTCGTCTGCAACACGACCAAAAGATTGATGCCCACGGCTGGAGAAAGGACTCACAGCATTGCTGACAGAGACCGGAGAGATCGCAACCCGCACTGCATGGTTTTCGGATCATCGTGCGGCTGGATTTCCGATGCAAACACCGCGTAGGCCTGCCCGACCCGAGAGTGCTGACCATATCGACCCATCGCGCACCTGCAGAGAGAAGAAACGATGCACGCCAACCTCACTAAAAGAGAAACGATGCACGGTCTGGCTCGTGAGTGATATCGACACATCACAGGCCCTTTGTGATGCACACTCGGCCGTACAGGGTTATTTTTGACACGCCCAAGTTACATTTTTACGCTAACAGCATTAGCGTTTTTGTTTAAAATTACATGAAGATTATTTTTGGATTTTTAGTGATAACTTGACTTGTGTATTGTGGATTTTTGTCGTTTTGGTCTTGTTTTGTTTAGATAAATATTTTCTGTTTTTTTAAACCTGTGTTTTGTCATTTTGTAGTCTTTTCATTAAGTTGCTGTGTGTGTTGGTACAATTACTTTACACCTAGCACTCTGAAGTTAAGCCTGCCTGCTCATGCCAAGCTACCAAGGGGGTAAGCAGGGGTTAGCTGAGGGTGATTCTCTTTTACCCTGACTAGAGTGAGGGTCCTTGCTTGGACAGGGGGTAACCTGACTGCCAACCAAAGACCCCATTTCTAACAATATATATATATATATATATAAATATATATAAAACCTAGTGGCGATTGCCACTAGGTAGTAATAGTTAAGACTTAGGCCCTCATTACAACCCTTGCAGTAAATTCCACTTACCGCCAACATACCGTGACCGCAGCAGTATTCCGCTATGGGTATTAAGACCCACACAGAGAAATCCGCCACTATACAGACACCCACACAAGTCTGTCACACCAAAGGTCAGTGATAAACTGGCGATAGCAAAACCCACACCGTCACGCCAACAGGAATACACCCACAGTATCACGACCCACGAATCACTGCGGCGGTCTTACAACTGTGGTAAACCATTGGCGGTACACACCGCCGTGCTCAAAATACACACACACTTACAAAAAACAACCACATTGGATAATTCAAAATACACACACCTGAAACACATACACACACCACACCCTCACCACTATAAAACACACACCCACATTATCCACAACCCTTTCAACGAACAAATTAGAACAAGCAGAGAGAGAATAGCAAAGACCACACCTTCACCCAGAGGCACAGAACACCATCACACATACACTATCCACACACATCACAACACAGCACCCCACACATCACCTCACACATCACCCACACCACATCATGGCACCTCAAAGACACCCCAGGTTTTCTGAGGAGGAGCTAACAGTCATGGTGGAGGAAATCATCCAGGTAGAGCCACAGCTATTCGGATCACAGGTGCAGCAGACATCCATTGCAAGGAAGATGGAGCTATGGCGGAGAATCGTCGACAGGGTCAACGGCGTCGGACAGCATCCAAGAACCAGGGATGACATCAGGAAGAGGTGGAACGACCTACGGGGTAAGGTACGTTCCGTGGTATCAAGACACCAGATTGCTGTACAGAGGACTGGCAGTGAACCCCCACCTCCTCCCCTACAAATAACAACATCGGAGGAGCAAGTCTTGTTGATCATGCATCCTGAGGGCCTCACAGGAGTAGCAGGAGGACTGGACTCTGGGAAGTCAAATATTTACTACTTTATCCCCCACATCCTACCTATATGCCATCACAAACTCCTACCCCTACCCTCACCCCATCACTCCAACACCTCACATATACCCCACTAGCACAACCCAGCCATCCCAAGCCCTGCATGCAACAACAATGCATGGACACCCATTACAGACCTGCATGGACGCCCATTGTAGGAGGCTGGACTGGCTTGTAGTGAGTACCAAGGGGTACTTGCACCTTGCACCAGGCCCAGTTATCCCTTATTAGTGTATAGGGTGTCTAGCAGCTTAGGCTGATAGATAATGGTAGCTTAGCAGAGCAGCTTAGGCTGAACTAGGAGACGTGTGAAGCTACTACAGTACCACTTAGTGTCATATGCACAATATCATAAGAAAACACAATACACAGTTATACTAAAAATAAAGGTACTTTATTTTTATGACAATATGCCAAAGTATCTTAGAGTGTACCCTCAGTGAGAGGATAGGAAATATACACAAGATATATATACACAATAGCAAAAATATGCAGTATAGTCTTAGAAAACAGTGCAAACAATGTATAGTTACAATAGGATGCAATGGGGAAACATAGGGATAGGGGCAACACAAACCATATACTCCAAAAGTGGAATGTGAACCACGAATGGACCCCAAACCTATGTGACCTTGTAGAGGGTCGCTGGGACTATTAGAAAATAGTGAGAGTTAGAAAAATAACCCTCCCCAAGACCCTGAAAAGTGAGTGCAAAGTGCACCAAAGTTCCCCTAAGGACAAAATAGTCGTGTTAGAGGGAGAATGCAAGGAAAACACAAATCAGCAATGCAACAACGATGGATTCCTGTCTGAGGGTACCTGTGGAACAAGGGGACCAAGTCCAAAAGTCACAAGCAGCTCGTAGCTGGGCAGATGCCCAAGAAATGCCAGCGGTTGGTGCAAAGAAGCTCTTACTAGGCTGAAGAACTGTGAATACTGCAGGAACGACAAGGGCTAGAGACTTCCCCTTTGGAGGATGGATCCCCCACGCCTTGGAGAGTCGTGCAGAAGTGTTTTCCCGCCGGATGGACGCCAACAAGCCTTGCTACACGCAAATCGTGCGTTTGGCGTTTTTGGACGCTGCTGGGGCCCAGGAGGGACCAGGAGGTCGCAAATTGGACCTGCAGAGAGAGGGGACGTCGAGCAAGACAAAGAGCCCTCACTGAAGCAGGTAGTACCCGGAGAAGTGCCAGAAACAGGCACTACGAGGATGCGTGAAACGGTGCTCGCCGAAGTTGCACAAAGGAGTCCCACGTCGCCGGAGACCAACTTAGAAAGTCGTGCAATGCAGGTTAGAGTGCCGTGGACCCAGGCTTGGCTGTGCACGAAGGATTTCCGCCGGAAGTGCACAGGGGCCGGAGTAGCTTGCAAAGTCGCGGTTCCCAGCAATGCAGCCTAGCGAGGTGAGGCAAGGACTTACCTCCACCAAACTTGGGCTGAAGAGTCACTGGACTGTGGGGGTCACTTGGACGGTGTCGCTGGATTCGAGGGACCTCGCTCGTCGTGCTGAGAGGAGACCCAAGGGACCGGAAATGCAGCTTTTTGGTGCCTGCGGTTGCAGGGGGAAGATTCCGTCGACCCACGGGAGATTTCTTCGGAGCTTCTGGTGCAGAGAGGAGGCAGACTACCCCCACAGCATGCACAAGCAGGAAAACAGTCGAGAAGGCGGCAGGATCAGCGTTACAGAGTTGCAGTAGTCGTCTTTGCTACTATGTTGCAGGTTTGCAGGCTTCCAGCGCGGTCAGCGGTCGATTCCTTATCAGAAGGTGAAGAGGGAGATGCAGAGGAACTCGGCTGAGCTCATGCATTCGTTATCTAAAGTTTCCCCAGAGACAGAGACCCTAAATAGCCAGAAAAGAGGGTTTGGCTACCTAGGAGAGAGGAAAGGCTACTAACACCTGAAGGAGCCTATCAGCAGGAGTCTCTGACGTCACCTGGTGGCACTGGCCACTCAGAGCAGTCCAGTGTGCCAGCAGCACCTCTGTTTCCAAGATGGCAGAGGTCTGGAGCACACTGGAGGAGCTCTGGACACCTCCCAGGGGAGGTGCAGGTCAGGGGAGTGGTCACTCCCCTTTCCTTTGTCCAGTTTCGCGCCAGAGCAGGGGCTAAGGGGTCCCTGAACCGGTGTAGACTGGCTTATGCAGAATTGGGCACATCTGTGCCCAACAAAGCATTTCCAGAGGCTGGGGGAGGCTACTCCTCCCCTGCCTTCACACCATTTTCCAAAGGGAGAGGGTGTCACACCCTCTCTCAGAGGAAGTTCTTTGTTCTGCCATCCTGGGCCAGGCCTGGCTGGACCCCAGGAGGGCAGCTGCCTGTCTGAGGGGTTGGCAGCAGCAGCAGCTGCAGTGAAACCCCAGGAAGGGCAGTTTGGCAGTACCAGGGTCTGTGCTACAGACCACTGGGATCATGGGATTGTGCCAACTATGCCAGGATGGTATAGAGGGGGCAATTCCATGATCATAGACATGTTACATGGCCATATTCGGAGTTACCATGGTGAAGCTACATATAGGTAGTGACCTATATGTAGTGCACGCGTGTAATGGTGTCCCCGCACTCACAAAGTTCAGGGAATTGGCTCTGAACAATGTGGGGGCACCTTGGCTAGTGCCAGGGTGCCCTCACACTAAGTAACTTTGCACCTAACCTTTACCAGGTAAAGGTTAGACATATAGGTGACTTATAAGTTACTTAAGTGCAGTGAAAAATGGCTGTGAAATAACGTGGACGTTATTTCACTCAGGCTGCAGTGGCAGGCCTGTGTAAGAATTGTCAGAGCTCCCTATGGGTGGCAAAAGAAATGCTGCAGCCCATAGGGATCTCCTGGAACCCCAATACCCTGGGTACCTCAGTACCATATACTAGGGAATTATAAGGGTGTTCCAGTAAGCCAATGTAAATTGGTAAAAATGGTCACTAGCCTGTCAGTGACAATTTGAAAGTAATGAGAGAGCATAACCACTGAGGTTCTGGTTAGCAGAGCCTCAGTGAGACAGTTAGGCACCACACAGGGAACATACACATGCACACCTATGAGCACTGGGGCCCTGTGTGACAGGGTCCCAGTGACACATACATATAGGCCACAAACCTATGAGCACTGGGGTCCTGACCAGCAGGATCCCAGTGACACATAACAACCATACTGAAAACATGGTGTTTTCACTATGAGCACTGAGGCCTGGCTATCAGGATCCCAGTGAGACAGTGAAAACAGTGACAAACACCCTGACATACACTCACAAACAGGCCAAAAGTGGGGGTAACAAGGCTAGAAAGAGGCTACCTTCTCACACAACCCCCCCCCAAACGAAGGACAATAAGGCTAACCTTGGCCAGTTGAGACTTTATTGTCTAAGTGGTGATAAGTAGAGAGTAGCTCTGCAATAGACTGGTTACTCCCTTTATCATCCACTATATGGTTACTTCCCTGTGGGGATGTAAACCACCCTGTTTGAAGTTTTTTAGCTAAGCAACAATGTGAAGATGTACTTTCAGAGTTTCTATCAGTAAGTTTTAGTTTAGAGCAGTGGGAACTGTCCACTGAACCTATTTGTAGTGATGGAAATGCCAGACAGGGATGCTGTCTCAGAAAAGCCATAGCTGGGCAAAAACTTTGTCCATCTGGCTGGAAGAGAGAACAGGGATGCTGTTTCTCTTGAGTTGGAGCAGGGCAGGGATGCTGTCCTATGAGCTCCACACTAGGGCAGGGATGCTGTCCTAAGTGTTGTGAGGTAGTGCAGGGTTTCTGCACTAAAGTTTCTCTGGGAGGGTTGGAGGGATGCTCCATGTTAACTAAAATGGTGCTGTTTTTCTCACCAATGTTAGTTATCCCACAGAGAGGTACTTCCACCTCAGGGAGTCCAGCTTTGCCAGCTGATGATTCCCTTGGAACAGGTGCCACCCCAGGAGAGGTTTCTCCCACCACAGGAATAGTATCCTGAATGGTAGGGTGGTTAGGGGATACTGTGATACCCTTTTTACCTGTTGATGGAGAGGGATCCTGAGTTTTCAGGCCTTCTCTCCTTTGCTTTTTCATTTCACTTGAAATGAGAGGGAACAATTCCTCTGGGATGCCCAGCATGGCTGCATGGGCATAAAACTCTACATCAGCCCAACCTGAGGCCTCTATGTCATTACCTAAGAGACAGTCTACAGGTAAGCTAGGTGATACCACCACCTGCTTAGGGCCAGTAACTCCACCCCAACTAAACTGAATTATAGCTAAGGGAAGAAACTTAGTGGAGTTATGGACATCAATAATCTTATACTGTTGTCCAATGATGTGTTGTTCAGGAGGCACTAGGTTTTCAGTCACCAAAGTGAAACTGGCACCTGTGTCCCTGTAGGCCAAGGCCTCAACACCATTTATTGAAACTGTCTGCCTGTACTTATCCATTGTAAGGGGACAAGCAGCCAGTGTGGCAAGGCCAATGCCACTAGATGTGACAGAAACTGTCTTGGGACTGATTACATCAGTTTCCACTATGGACCCATAAGTGAACCCAACTACACCCTTTGCTTGACTGTTGCCAGCAGTCCCACCACTAGTACCACTACTGCTAGGGGCACTAGAGCTTGATGTATTAGTGGTGGTAGGCTCAGGGGGTTTACCTGGACAGGACTTATCCCCTGGCCTATGGCCTCTGTTTTTACACACAAAGCACCAAGGCTTTTTAATGTGTGCAGGTTGGGAAGAAGAGGAAGAATTTGTTTTATCCCCACCCTCTGAAGAGTGTTTAAGATTTGAAGTGGGATCTTTGGTTTTACCCTTATCCCCATGCTTATCTTGAGATTTTTCACCATCTTTCTTCTTATTGCCATCTTTGTCACCCCCTGTATGAACTTTTCTGTTCACCCTTGTTCTGACCCATTTGTCTGCCTTCTTTCCCAATTCTTGGGGAGAGGTCAGATCAGAGTCTACCAGGTACTGGTGCAACAAATCAGACACACAATTATTAAGTATATGCTCTCTCAGGATTGTGTTATACAGGCTTTCATAATCAGTAACTTTACTGCCATGTAACCACCCCTCCAAGGCCTTCACTGAATGGTCAATGAAATCAACCCAGTCTTGTGAAGACTCCTTTTTGGTATCTCTGAACTTTATCCTGTACTGTTCAGTGGTTAAGCCATAACCATCCAGGAGTGCATTCTTAAGAACTTGGAAATTGTTAGCATCATTTTCTTTTACAGTAAGGAGCCTATCCCTACCTTTTCCAGTAAATGATAGCCATAGGATAGCAGCCCACTGCTTTTGAGGGACATCCTGTACAGCACAGGCCCTCTCAAGTGCAGCAAACCACTTGTTAATGTCATCCCCCTCCTTATAAGGGGGAACTATCTTGTGCAGATTCCTGGAATCATGCTCTTTTGCAGGATGACTATGGGGAATACTGCTGCTGCCACCATGGGTTTCTAAACCCAACTTCTGTCTTTCCCTCTCTACTTCTAAAGACTGTCTATCCAAATCCAGCTGTTGCTTCTTGAGCTTCAGTCTGGTTTGTTCCACTCTCAATCTATTGAGCTCCCTTTCTAACAATCTGTCATCAGGGTGGGTGGGAGGGACATTTCTAGATACAGAGGTATGATGGGAATGAACAGAAGGAGACCTGTCCCTTACAGAGGGCACCCTAACAGCTTGGCTACCAGTATAATGTGAGAGCACACCATTAGTATGGTGTGATTCAACCTCTGTACCAACTATGCTAGACTGCCTAGTAATGGGCAGGCTGAGAAGTTTCTTTCCTGAACCTTTTCCTGGGGGAGTCCCTGGATCAGATTGAGAACCATTAGCTACTTTTTCACCAGATTGGGCACTTATGGCCTTATCCTGTACTCTAAGCATATTAATTAACAGTTCTAAGGAAGGATTCTTCCCTACACTCAAACCTCTCTCTATGCAGAGACTCCTTGCTCCTTTCCAGCTAAGGTGATCATATGCAAGTTTGGACAGTTCAACATTTTGGCCTGTGCCAGACATTTTTAGAGAGAGTTGAAGTGATAGAAAAAGAGAAAAAAGTTTTCAGAACTTTTTGGAAAGACAGAAAAAAACTTTTTAAACTTTTAAGAACTTTTTGAAAGTTTAGAAGTACTTTTCAGCACTTAGAAAAGAGTGAAAAGAGGAAATGCAAAACTTTTTGGCTATGTGTATATACACTGACCTTGTTTTGTATATTTTTCTCTTATGAAAAGTACAATGACAAGAGTGGTAAGTAGTCTCAAGCACTTATCCCACCACTGCACAACCAATGTAGGAGGCTGGACTGGCTTGTAGTGAGTACCAAGGGGTACTTGCACCTTGCACCAGGCCCAGTTATCCCTTATTAGTGTATAGGGTGTCTAGCAGCTTAGGCTGATAGATAATGGTAGCTTAGCAGAGCAGCTTAGGCTGAACTAGGAGACGTGTGAAGCTACTACAGTACCACTTAGTGTCATATGCACAATATCATAAGAAAACACAATACACAGTTATACTAAAAATAAAGGTACTTTATTTTTATGACAATATGCCAAAGTATCTTAGAGTGTACCCTCAGTGAGAGGATAGGAAATATACACAAGATATATATACACAATAGCAAAAATATGCAGTATAGTCTTAGAAAACAGTGCAAACAATGTATAGTTACAATAGGATGCAATGGGGAAACATAGGGATAGGGGCAACACAAACCATATACTCCAAAAGTGGAATGTGAACCACGAATGGACCCCAAACCTATGTGACCTTGTAGAGGGTCGCTGGGACTATTAGAAAATAGTGAGAGTTAGAAAAATAACCCTCCCCAAGACCCTGAAAAGTGAGTGCAAAGTGCACCAAAGTTCCCCTAAGGACAAAATAGTCGTGTTAGAGGGAGAATGCAAGGAAAACACAAATCAGCAATGCAACAACGATGGATTCCTGTCTGAGGGTACCTGTGGAACAAGGGGACCAAGTCCAAAAGTCACAAGCAGCTCGTAGCTGGGCAGATGCCCAAGAAATGCCAGCGGTTGGTGCAAAGAAGCTCTTACTAGGCTGAAGAACTGTGAATACTGCAGGAACGACAAGGGCTAGAGACTTCCCCTTTGGAGGATGGATCCCCCACGCCTTGGAGAGTCGTGCAGAAGTGTTTTCCCGCCAGATGGACGCCAACAAGCCTTGCTACACGCAAATCGTGCGTTTGGCGTTTTTGGACGCTGCTGGGGCCCAGGAGGGACCAGGAGGTCGCAAATTGGACCTGCAGAGAGAGGGGACGTCGAGCAAGACAAAGAGCCCTCACTGAAGCAGGTAGTACCCGGAGAAGTGCCAGAAACAGGCACTACGAGGATGCGTGAAACGGTGCTCGCCGAAGTTGCACAAAGGAGTCCCACGTCGCCGGAGACCAACTTAGAAAGTCGTGCAATGCAGGTTAGAGTGCCGTGGACCCAGGCTTGGCTGTGCACGAAGGATTTCCGCCGGAAGTGCACAGGGGCCGGAGTAGCTTGCAAAGTCGCGGTTCCCAGCAATGCAGCCTAGCGAGGTGAGGCAAGGACTTACCTCCACCAAACTTGGGCTGAAGAGTCACTGGACTGTGGGGGTCACTTGGACGGTGTCGCTGGATTCGAGGGACCTCGCTCGTCGTGCTGAGAGGAGACCCAAGGGACCGGAAATGCAGCTTTTTGGTGCCTGCGGTTGCAGGGGGAAGATTCCGTCGACCCACGGGAGATTTCTTCGGAGCTTCTGGTGCAGAGAGGAGGCAGACTACCCCCACAGCATGCACAAGCAGGAAAACAGTCGAGAAGGCGGCAGGATCAGCGTTACAGAGTTGCAGTAGTCGTCTTTGCTACTATGTTGCAGGTTTGCAGGCTTCCAGCGCGGTCAGCGGTCGATTCCTTATCAGAAGGTGAAGAGGGAGATGCAGAGGAACTCGGCTGAGCTCATGCATTCGTTATCTAAAGTTTCCCCAGAGACAGAGACCCTAAATAGCCAGAAAAGAGGGTTTGGCTACCTAGGAGAGAGGAAAGGCTACTAACACCTGAAGGAGCCTATCAGCAGGAGTCTCTGACGTCACCTGGTGGCACTGGCCACTCAGAGCAGTCCAGTGTGCCAGCAGCACCTCTGTTTCCAAGATGGCAGAGGTCTGGAGCACACTGGAGGAGCTCTGGACACCTCCCAGGGGAGGTGCAGGTCAGGGGAGTGGTCACTCCCCTTTCCTTTGTCCAGTTTCGCGCCAGAGCAGGGGCTAAGGGGTCCCTGAACCGGTGTAGACTGGCTTATGCAGAATTGGGCACATCTGTGCCCAACAAAGCATTTCCAGAGGCTGGGGGAGGCTACTCCTCCCCTGCCTTCACACCATTTTCCAAAGGGAGAGGGTGTCACACCCTCTCTCAGAGGAAGTTCTTTGTTCTGCCATCCTGGGCCAGGCCTGGCTGGACCCCAGGAGGGCAGCTGCCTGTCTGAGGGGTTGGCAGCAGCAGCAGCTGCAGTGAAACCCCAGGAAGGGCAGTTTGGCAGTACCAGGGTCTGTGCTACAGACCACTGGGATCATGGGATTGTGCCAACTATGCCAGGATGGTATAGAGGGGGCAATTCCATGATCATAGACATGTTACATGGCCATATTCGGAGTTACCATGGTGAAGCTACATATAGGTAGTGACCTATATGTAGTGCACGCGTGTAATGGTGTCCCCGCACTCACAAAGTTCAGGGAATTGGCTCTGAACAATGTGGGGGCACCTTGGCTAGTGCCAGGGTGCCCTCACACTAAGTAACTTTGCACCTAACCTTTACCAGGTAAAGGTTAGACATATAGGTGACTTATAAGTTACTTAAGTGCAGTGAAAAATGGCTGTGAAATAACGTGGACGTTATTTCACTCAGGCTGCAGTGGCAGGCCTGTGTAAGAATTGTCAGAGCTCCCTATGGGTGGCAAAAGAAATGCTGCAGCCCATAGGGATCTCCTGGAACCCCAATACCCTGGGTACCTCAGTACCATATACTAGGGAATTATAAGGGTGTTCCAGTAAGCCAATGTAAATTGGTAAAAATGGTCACTAGCCTGTCAGTGACAATTTGAAAGTAATGAGAGAGCATAACCACTGAGGTTCTGGTTAGCAGAGCCTCAGTGAGACAGTTAGGCACCACACAGGGAACATACACATGCACACCTATGAGCACTGGGGCCCTGTGTGACAGGGTCCCAGTGACACATACATATAGGCCACAAACCTATGAGCACTGGGGTCCTGACCAGCAGGATCCCAGTGACACATAACAACCATACTGAAAACATGGTGTTTTCACTATGAGCACTGAGGCCTGGCTATCAGGATCCCAGTGAGACAGTGAAAACAGTGACAAACACCCTGACATACACTCACAAACAGGCCAAAAGTGGGGGTAACAAGGCTAGAAAGAGGCTACCTTCTCACACCCATCACCACAGCATACACACTAGATAGACTCACCCAGCCCACCTAATTAGCAATCACACAAGGCCAAGGCGACAGTGCAAGCACGTTTATATAGGGAAACACACCCATTGCACAACATGGCACACACAGATACAATAACAATGCATTTGCATCCCAACAGGACCCCTACCCAACGTCACCGGACAGGAGATGCCAGCTATATCCACTTTCCCCACAGAAGAGGCCCACAGTGATGAAAGCAGCTCTGCACGCCTGGATCAGGATGAGCAGCCTGGCCCATCTGGGACCTCTGGACAGTCGGTTACCCTGCCATAGTCCCAACCCACCACAGAACCTCCCCCCTCAGGAAACACCAGCACAGCACCCACCCAGCGGGCCCATGCCACTGTCCCCAGGACACATCAATTAGCAGTGTGTCCACCACTACAGGGACTCCAGGCAATCCCACTACCCCAGGATGATCAGGGACCTGGGTCAGTGGCAGTGGGCACACGGTTCAGGGGACAGAGGCAGAGGACAACAAGAAAGCTGGAAGGACTGCTGTGCGACAGGGGGAGGAGAGGCCCAGGGAACCCACTCTCCACAAGGCACTCTCCAACATCATGGGAGCATACCACCATCCCAGGAGACCATGGGCACAGTACTGGCCAAGTTTCAGGAGACCCAGCAGCTGCAGGGGGATCAGGGATGACCTCACCAAAATATACACCATCCTGGTGACCATAGCAGGGGTGCTGGCTCATATGGGCAAGACCATGAGGGAGGCAGTGGCTCAACAAATGGCCCCTGACACTAGCCAAACCGAGGAACAGCCTTCCACCTCCGCCGACACTAGTGGACAGGAGGCCCCGCCACAGGACCAACAGGCCACCAGCACCCCACCGCCTGCAGAAGGAAAACCACCCCGCAAATGGTCCCTGCGATCCAGGCAGAAGACAGAGAACAAGACCCCCACCAGAAAATAGGACTCTCCTGAATGTCACCCTTCTGTCCCACTCTGTCACCCTGTCCACCTTTGTTAGAAATTGGGTTTTTGGTTGGCAGTCAGGTTACCCTCTGTCCAAGCAAAAACCCTCACTCTAGTCAGGGTAAGTCACACACAATCCAAGATTATCCTGTGCCCACCCTCTGGTAGCTTGGCACGAGCAGTCAGTCTTAACTTAGAAGGCAATGTGTAAAGTATTTGTGCAATAAATCATACAATACCACCATATAGCACCACAAAAATACACCACACAGTGTTTTAGAAAAATATATAATATGTATCAGGATAATTGTAGATCAAAACGAATACAGTTGCAATGTGAATTTGTAGAGATATCACTGAAAAGTGATATAAAGTGTCTTAAGTCTTTAAAAAGCAAACAAAGGCCCTCATTACGACCCTGGCGGTTTGTAACCGCCAGGGCCGCTGGACGCGGAGGCACCGCCGACAGGCCGGCGGTGCCCCGCAGGGCATTCTGACCGCGGCGGTTTGGCCGCGGTCAGAAAGGGGAAACTGGCGGTCTCCCGCCAGTTTCCCGCTGCCCCTTTGAATCCTCCAAGGCGGCGCAGCTCGCTGCGCCGCCGAGGGGATTCTGACACCCCCTACCGCCATCCTGTTCCTGGCGGTTCGCCCGCCAGGAACAGGATGGCAGTAGGGGGTGTCGCGGGGCCCCTGGGGGCCCCTGCAGTGCCCATGCCAATGGCATGGGCACTGCAGGGGCCCCCGTAAGAGGGCCCCACTTTGTATTTCACTGTCTGCATTGCAGACAGTGAAATACGCGACGGGTGCCACTGCACCCGTCGCACCTTCCCACTCCGCCGGCTCGATTCCGAGCCGGCGTCCTAGTGGGAAGGTTGTTTCCCGCTGGGCTGGCGGGTGGCCTTAAGGCGGCCGCCCGCCCGCCCAGCGGGAAACTCAGAATGCCGGCCGCGGTCTTCAGACTGCGGTGCGGTATTCCTGCGGCGCAACTTTGGCGGGCGGCCTCTGCCGCCCGTCAAAGTTGTAATGAGGGCCAAAGTCTCTTTCAAGCACAAAGTACCTGGTTTGGAGTGGAAAATCTCCTCAGAGGGCCACAGAAGAAGAGATACGTGGAAAAATGGTGTGTGCGTCGATTTCTCCCCAGCACACACGGACTTGCGTCGTTATTTTTCACGCGGTGAAGTCGTGCGTCGTTTTCCAGCGCGCGGACAGTCTCTTTCTGTGGATCATGGGGATTACCAGATGTCCCGGGTCTGTGCGTGGATTCTCCTGCTTGTTTTCCGGCTGCGCGTCGTTCTGCGGGGCTGCGTGTCGAAGTTTCGCTCTCACGGTAGGCGTCGCGTCGATTTCTCCTCTGGAGGTCGGGCGGCGTTGTCCTTGCGAGGCCGTGCGTTGAAGTTCCGGTCGTCCCGAAGGCATCGCGTCGATCAGCGTCGGTGTGCGGCGTTTTTCTCACCGCGGAACAAGCTGTGCATCGAAAATTTTGGCGCCCAAAGCATCCAAGTGAAAAAGAGAAGTCTTTTTGGTCCTGAGACTTCAGGGAACAGGAGGCAAGCTCTATCCAAGCCCTGGGAGAGCACTTTCACAGCCAGACAAGAGTTCAGCAAGGCAGCAGGGCAACAGCAAGGCAGCAGTCCTTTGTAGAAAGCAGTCAGGTGAGTCCTTTAGGCAGCCAGGCATTTCTTCTTTGCAGGATGCAGGTTCTGGTTCAGGTTTCTTCTCCAGCAAGTGTCTGATGAGGTAGGGCAGAGGCCCTGTTTTATACCCAAATGTGCCTTTGAAGTGGGGGAGACTTCAAAGAGTGGCTAAGAAGTGCACCAGGTCCCCTTTCAGTCCAATCCTGTCTGCCAGGGTCCCAGTAGGGGGTGTGGCAGTCCTTTGTGTGAGAGCAGGCCCTCCACCCTCCCAGCCCAGGAAGACCCATTCGAAATGCAGATGTATGCAAGTGAGGCTGAGTACCCTGTGTTTGGGGTGTGTCTGAGTGAATGCACAAGGAGCTGTCAACCAAGCCCAGACAGATGTGGATTGTAAGGCACAGAAAGATTTAAGTGCAAAGAAATGCTCACTTTCTAAAAGTGGCATTTCTAGAATAGTAATATTAAATCCAACTTCACCAGTCAGCAGGATTTGGTATTACTATTCTGGCCATACTAAATATGACCTTCCTACTCCTTTCAGATCAGCAGCTACCACTTCAATATTGTATGAGGGTAGCCCCAATGTTAGCCTATGAAGGGAGCAGGCCTCACAGTAGTGCAAAACGAATTTAGGAGTTTTACACTACCAGGACATGTAAACTACACAGGTACATGTCCTACCTTTCGCCCCACACAGCACCCTGCTCTAGGGGTTACCTAGGGCACACATTAGAGGTGACTTATATGTGGAGAAAGGGGAGGTTTAGGCTTGGCAAGTACTTTTAAATGCCAAGTCGAGGTGTCAGTGAAACTGCATACACAGGCCATGCAATGGCAGGCCTGAGACAAGGAAAAGGGGCTACTTAAGTGGCTGGCACAACCAGTGCTGCAGGCCCACTAGTAGCATTTAATCTACCGGCCCTAGGCACATATAGTGCACATTACTAGGGACTTATAAGTAAATTAAATTGTCCAATCAGGTATGATCCAAGATAACAATGTTTAAAGGGAGAGAGCATATGCACTTTAGCACTGGTTAGCAGTGGTAAAGTGCGCAGAGTCTAAAAGCCAGCAAAAATAGTGTCCAAAAAGTGGAGGGAGGCAGGCAAAAAGTTAGGGGTGACCACCCTAAGGCTGTCAGGTCTAACATGTGTCCCCCCCCAGCTGAAAGTGGGGAGAGCTACCCGACCTCCTGGGAGCTCTCATCGCTAAGGCGGAAGTATCTGGAGAGACCATCAGCATTGGCGTGGTCAACCCCTGGGCGATGCTCCACCGTAAAGTCCATCCCCTGCAGGGAAATGGACCACCTCAAGAGTTTTGGATTCTCACCCCTCATCTGCATGAGCCATCTGAGGGGCCTGTGGTCTGTCTGTACCCGGAAGTGAGTCCCAAACAGGTAGGGTCTTAGCTTCTTCAGTGCCCAGACCACAGCAAAAGCTTCTCTCTCAATAGCACTCCACCTCTGTTCCCGTGGTAATAGCCTTCTGCTAATAAAGACTACTAGTTGGTCTAGGCCCTCCTCATTTAGCTGTGCTAGGACCGCCCCTATGCCATGCTCTGAAGCGTCTGTCTGCACGATAAATTCCTGGAAGTAGTCAGGGGCCTTGAGCACGAGGGCTGTGCACATGGCTTCCTTCAGAGAGTCAAAGGCTTTCTGACAAGCCTCTGTCCAATTCACTAACCTAGGTTGTTTCTTGGAAGTGAGTTCTGTCAAGGGTGACACAATGGTACCATAGCCCTTGACAAATCTGCGGTTGTATCCTGTGAGGCCTAAAAAGGCTCTCATCTCAGTCTGTGTTCTAGGTAGTTGCCAGGCCTTGATAGTTTCAATCTCGGCCTGGAGTGGCTGCACCTTGCCACCACCCACTAGGTGTCCCAAGTTCACCACAGAACCCTGCCCAATCTGGCACTTACTAGCCTTAATCTACCGGCCCTAGGCACATATAGTGCACATTACTAGGGACTTATAAGTAAATTAAATAGTCCAATCAGGTATGATCCAAGATAACCATGTTTAAAGGGAGAGAGCATATGCACTTTAGCACTGGTTAGCAGTGGTAAAGAGTGCAGAGTCTGAAAGCCAGCACAAAGAGTGTCCAAAAAGTGGAGGGAGGCAGGCAGAAAGTTAGGGGTGACCACCCTAAGGCTGTCAGGTCTAACAACCTTGAACTGCCATTGCTCCCCTTCCTTTGCCCCATTGGACAATGCACCTGTGATACCAAGAGACTGGACTCTACCATGGACCTTCCTCCACCATCAACCCAGCCCCTTGCACATACCCCTATACCCATTAGCACCTAAATAAACACCCTTTAATCAAAAACCAATCTGGAGTCAGTCTGATCTTTCACAAATGTATTATCACAACATTAGCAAAAATATTTAATGTAAATGTTCATTTACTCATACCAATGTAGGACAGTTTGTGGGCAGCTGTACACATAGAAGAAGACAGAACGAGGTACACAGATCAGAAAAAAGGAATTCCAAAGGGAACAGTCAGAGTCCATAGACAGAGGTTAAGAGGCTGCCACGTACAATGTCCTAAAGTATACTGAAATGTGAAGAGGAGTTACAGTCTCATACCTGTGTGTAACTGGAAGTACTGCATGATGATGTTCGTTCTGTTGTCAATATCTTCTTCCTCTGCCTCCTCTTCCTCACTGTCCACAGGCTCCACCACTGCCACAAGATCATCACCAGGCTCATCCTCCAGCAGAAAAGGCACCTGGCATTTCAATGTCAGGTTGTGCAACATACAGCATGCCACTATGATCTGGCACACCTTCTTCGGTGAATAGTAAAGGGAGCCACCTGTTAGATGGAGGTTCCGGAATCAGGCCTTCAAGAGGCCGAACGTCCTCTCAATAATACACCTAGTTCACCCATGTGCCTCATTGTAGGGTTCCTCTGCCCTTGTCCTGGCATTCCTCACTGGGGCCAGTAGCCGTGAGAGGTTGGGGTAACCAGAGTCACCTGCAAATTTCGAGGGATACCTGTTAGACACACACTAACCCTTAGGGACTACCCCATACCCAGACACCTACTCATACTGTGTTGGGACCTTGGGCTCATCTATTAGCCACACCCGGTGCCTCTGGAGTTGGCCCATCACATATGGGATACTGCTATTCCTCAAAATGCAGGCGTCATACACAGATATGTCCCAGGGCATGGAAGTCAGCTCTCTCTGTGGCCAAATCATCCACCTGGGGGAACACGATGTAGCTGCGCATGTGTTTCAGCAGGGCAGACAACACCCTGTTCAATATGTTAGAAAACATTGGCTGAGACGTCCCAGATGCCATGGCCACTGTAGTTTGAAAGGAGCCACTTGCCAGGAAATGGAGCACTGACAGGACCTGCACTAGAGGAGGGATACCTGTGGGTTGGTTGATAGCTGACATCAGGTCTGGCTCCAATTGGGCACAGAGTTCTTGGATTGTGGCACGATCAAGTCTGTATGTGATTATGATGTGTCTATCTTCCATTGTCGACAGGTCCACCAGGGGTCTGTACACCGGGGGATGCCGCCATCTCATCATGTGCCCCAGCGGTTGTAGCCTAGGGAGGAGAATGGTGAGCAGAGGGTCATTTACCACATAGGTAGCACAACTGTGTCAGAAGTTAAAGAATCCGCGTGTGAAATTGTGAGTTCCTATAAGTGTCAATATGTGCTGTGACGCAGTTAGGTGCCATGCCATTTGCACCCCTGAAATGGCGGCTGCCTGACTTGTGAGGAGGGACAACGGGAAATTAGGTAACTGCGCTGGCGTTGTGCAGCGTTGCGGTAGGCGGTTGAAGACCGCCGCACAACTCTGCATTGGTTATCATTGGGCCCTATGGGTTCCAGGAGCCAATGGCGATGTACGCCGGTGATGACGGTACACACCGCTGCGGACGTGACTGCCATTTTCTATCTGTTCACTCACTTGATACCTGACCATCAACAGGAGAGGACCTACATTGCAAGTGCTGCTGTGACCTGAGTTTGGAAGCGACAATAGCTACAGTGTCTGGGGAAAGGGCCCCTGCCTTCACTGCTGAGGAGTTGGACAAACTGGTGGATGGGGTCCTCCCCCAGTACACGCTACCCTACGGTCCTCCAGACAAACAGGTGAGTACACTGTGAGCATGATGCATGGGCAATGCCTGTTTGGAGTGGTGTGGATGTAAGGCACACATTGGGGGGTGGGCTGAGTGCTGCACGTGAGGAAGATCAGTGTATGTGCTTCAGGGCATGGGTGGAAACTGGTGGGCAATGAGTATGATGATCCGGACAGGTGAGTAATTTCCTTTCCTCCTGTACCTTCCCATTAGGTCAGCACCCACCAGAAGAAGGGTATTTGGCGTGCCATCGCCTAGGAAGTGCGGACCCTGGGGGTCTATCACAGACAGAGCACCCACTGCCGCAAGAGATGGAAGGACCTGCGCCACTGGAGCAAGAAGACGGCGGAGGCCCCGCTGGGGCTGGCCTCCCAACGTGGAAGGGGTGCCCGTTGCACCATGACCCCCCTGATGTTCCGCATCCTGGTGGTGGCCTATCCGGAGTTGAATGGATGCTTGAGGGCATCACAGCAGCCAGAAGGGGGTGAGTACAGTGTCATAAAGCTGACTCTGCGCGGTTTATGAAGTATCTGGGTGGGGGTTGTGGGCTGTGGGTGCCCCTAGGCCAGGGCGCTCATGCCAGGGTATGTCCCTTGTTTGCAGGTTCAGAAGCACCCCTACCCCAATGGTGCAATTGGGCAGCTACTAGTGTGCAGGGTCCTGTGGGTGCCAACGGTAGTGGTGTTGCTGGCATTGACCATGTGTGTCCTCTGTCTTTCCCCCCTTCTTGTTTTGTCAGCCTGTCCTTGTGTGCATTAGAATCATCTGGCGGAGGAGCAGAGGCACCGGCGACGGAGGGAGCTGCATCCCACATAGGCCTGGAGGCCGAATCCACCGAGGGTGATGGCACCAGTGGGACGGAGGGCGAGGGGAGCTCCACGACGGCGACAGGAGGGGAGACCAGTGACAGCGATTCCTCCTCCGATGGAAGCTCCCTGGCGGTGGCAAACACCTCTGTGCCCACCCCAACTACAGGTACAGCTGCCACCTCCCCTACCAGGACTGCCCTCCCAGCAGCCCCTCAGCGTGTTTCCCGTGCCCACTCACCCAGGAAGGTGGGCATCTCCTTCGCCCCAGGCACCTCAGGCCCTGCCCCAGTCAGCCCTGCTGCCCTCAGTGAGGAGGCTATTGACCTCCTGAGATCCCTCACTGTTGGGCAGTCATCCATTCTGAATGCCATCCAGGGTGTCGAGAAGCATCTGCAGCAAACAAATGCATACCTGAGGGCATTCATTCTGATGTGGCGGCCCAACAGAGAGCATTTCAGGCTCTGGCCTCAGCACTGATGGCAGTCATTGTCCCTGTTTCCAGCCTCCCTCCAACTTCCACTACCCCGACCCAGTCCCCTCTACCTCAGCCTATCCCAAGCACACCTAAAGACCAGCATGCACACATATCAACAGACAAAAGTGGCTCAGGAAAACATAAGCACCACACATCACACAGGCACTCATACAAGCACCATACCCATGCACACATACCAACATCCACTTCCTCCACTGTGTCCCCCTCCTCCACGTCCTCCACCTCCCTCCCAGTCTCGTCTCCACTCACACCTGCATGCACTACATAATCAGCCACTGCCTCCATCACCAGCACGCCCATCACAACAAACCGCTCACGTGCAATCACAACCCCCACTACCATTCACACGTCCCCTGTGTCCTCTCCCAGTGTGTCTGTGAGCCCTCCTACCAAAGTACACAAATGCAGGCACACACCCACTCAACAGCCATCCACCTCGCAACAGCCTCCAGGCCCATGCACCTTCGCCCAAACTCAGCAGACGTACACCTCCTGCAACCACTACCTCTTCCTCCACTCCCAAACTCCTCCATCTTCCCGTCCCAGTGTGTCTAAAAAATGTTTCCTAGCTCACTTTAATCTCTTCCTTACTCCTCCCCCCACCCATCCCCTAGGGCCAGGATGTCTAGATCCCAGCCCAGCACTTCAGCCACCACATCTGCGTCTGCTGTGATCCGTGCAAGTCCGGGTGGATCGAAGGGGGCACCCGTCAGAGCTGCCAGCGTACCACCTACAGATGTGAAGGACCACCCGATTCCGCCACCTGCCAAGGTCAAAAAGGGGCCGGCTTCCAGCAGGGGAAAGTCGCACCACCCACCCAGCAAGGCCGCAGCCAAACACAGAGAGTACAGTGCCAAGGTGCCAGCAGCGACTGCCAAGGTGGGGAAGGGACACAAGACAAAGGGCAAGTCACCTCAGGGCACAATGCCTCCTGTCGAGGGGCTGGTGACCACCATTTCCTCAGGAATGCCAGCAACCTGTACCACAGTCACCACCACCGCAACAACCGCCACCTGCATCGCCACCTGCACCGCCGCAACATCAGGCTGCCGGAGATGGTATAGTGTCTCCGTCCACCACAACAGACACCTGCACCACGGCCAGCACCGGCAGCATTTCCGCCGCAGCCACCGCCGCAGCCACCGCCACCTGCACCACCATCTGCACCGTGACATGCTCAGCCGGTACCACAATATCTGACGGCAGCAGCATCACCAGTGGGCAGCCGTCCGAGGCTGCAGGTGGTGTCCTGGACACGCCACTTGAGGCACCACCACCAGCACTGGCACGAGCAGCAGTTGGCAGCCTAAGTCGTCACAGGATGGAGTGTAGCTCAGACACCCAGGTGACAGGAGGGTAACTGCCACCCCCCAGGTGCAGCATTACTGGGCACAATGCCCCCTCCAGAACCAGTGGATAGATGCATCCGCTCCCCCTATCCTTGGCAGGATCAAGCACTCTGGGCACAATGCCCCCTCCAGAACCAGTGGATAGATGCATCCACTCCTCTTATCCTTGGCAGGATCAAGCATTCTGGACACAATCCCCCCATCCAGAACCAGTGGATAGATGCATCCACTCCCCCTATCCTTGGAAGGATCAAGCACTCTGGGCACAATGCCCCCTCCAGAACAGTGGAACATGTCACCGACTTAAGAGACTGTGGCTTTGCACTCCCCCAGAGCAAGCAGTGGGCAAACCACCCACTTGAGAGACTGTGGCTCTGCACTCCCCAGGACCAAGCAGTAGGCAAACCACACACTTGAGAGACTGTGGCTTTGCACTCCCCAGGAGCAAGCAGTGGGCAAACCACCCACTTGAGAGACTGTGGCTTTGCACTCCCCAGGAACAAGCAGTGGGCATGGAGGCCCCTTGAGGGGCAGTGGCGTCGTACCATCTTCTGGCTGAGGTGCCCCCCTCCCCTTCACCCTGAGGTGCCTGTGTTTTTTTCGACCTGATGCCCCTGCAGTGTTCTCTCCGTTTTGAGGCAGGTGTCATGTGTAGTCTTCATCCATGCTTTTTGGGACCACTGGTCCACAGACATTTACAAGGGTCATTGTACGGCCTTGTGTATATAATGTAAAATTTGTATATACTGTTTATTTAAATTCTACTGCTATATCTGAATGTTCCAATATAACACTGGTTAGACTCATTTGCTTTAGTCCTTGTGTTCTTCCAGGGGGTGACGTGGTGTATCAGTATTGTTGTTGGATGTGTTTGTGTGTATGTTGTTGTGGGTGAGGGTGGGGGTGTTGCATGCCGCTTGTGTGTGTCACTCTCTTTTCCCTCCTCCCCTCCTCTGTGTGCTAGGTGCAGTACTCTCCGTCGTCACCACCGCCGCCGCCTTTCTTTTTACTTCGTGGTGTATGAGAAGATACACCAACATGGGGAGGATCTGCAATTCAGGCTCCATGGCGTCCTGGTTCTTCGTGGAGTGTTGAAAGGTGAGTGGTTCCCCTTCGATGTACTGTTTCCGCCGTGCTTTTGATGGCGTTGGTACCGCCCCCGGAAAAGCTGGTGGATTGGCTTCTCATAATAGTGTGGGCGGTACGTTGTTTTCCGAATGTCTGTTGGCGGTGACCGCCGCGATGATTGTTGCTACCGCCGTGGTGGTCGGAGTATTAAAGTGGCTGTCTAGGTTGGCGGTTTCAGCTGTGGTCGTGATCTCATTTTTTTTACCGCCGGCCTTTTGGCGATTTTACCGCCGCTTTAACACCAACTGCCAGGGTTGTAATGAGGGCCTTAGTTTTTATATAAAAAGCATTTTTTACTTGCCTATATCTTTAGTGCTGCCGAAGAATCTTCATGTAACTTTCATTAACAATTTGCCAGTCTCGACAGCTGCTGTCTGGAAAGTTTCGGGGTGATCTGTCCCATTAATTTTTCATTGTGGATTTTGAACAGTGATAGTGCAAATACTACTGGACAGAATTACACCAAATGTGACAGCAAAGTAGGTCCTGCTCCATAAAGAGTTATTTTTTTGCTTTGGTGTTATTCCGTTTAGGAGGCCCAGCAGTGTAGGCAACATATTGAAGGTGAAGGAATGTAATAGCCAGTTTGACACTAAGGTTGTTGCCTTACCCCTCGGTTTTTTTTATAAGCCAGCATCTTTTCTCCAATGGCCCTGTAGGATTCCTAGGCAGACAGCATCTTTTTGGGGCTCAAATATGTTTGCCCCTCTCTGTGAACTTGACCGCGTAGCTTGACTGCAGACAGAGAGTGTAATTCCACCGCCATTAGTTTCCAGTAATGACACGTTCTTAGCACATTCATCTGCTGCTAACATGAAAGGTTGTTGCATAGAGGCAGGGGCTGTGCCACTGAAAATACTTAGCTGGAATGTGGCTGGTCTGCGATCGAAGACCAACATATCCAATTGGTTTAAATGTATTGAAAACGATGATGTAGTCTTATGTCAGGAAACTTGGGATACACTTCCTATAGCTATTCATGGGTCCCAATGTGTTTATGTCCCTGCTCTTCAATCTCCAATGGGGGGGCCTCTGGTGGGTTAGCCATATGGGTCAAAGTAACACTTGGGGGCATTGTGAAACAGCAGGAGAATCTGCACACTAGTTTTCAAGTTATCATGATAAAGAACTACATGTGTTTGTGCCTGATCAATTTTTATAATAATGACTTTAGCAGTGTCCCAAATACAAAGATCCCATACTGTTCAATTACATCACTAAGCTAGCAGAAGACCTAGCAATTAAAGGGTTTTCTTCCTATATATGCCTAGTGGGCGATTTTAATGTGAGACTCTCCACCAGACATAACATAAATGATAGTCTGACAGTTCTGCTGCCTACTGGCTTAAAAGACCCTAGAAGTGAGGAGTTGTTGTCCTTTCTTGTCCGACTTGACTTTGTAAATGCTCTTGAAGCTTTGGGACTTAAGGGCCCTGAAGTGCTCACTTTTAGGGGTAGGGCTTTTATAATTGATTATGTTTCTATTACTAGCAATTTATGCGATGTATTATCGCAGGGTTTAGTAGTCTCCTCTACTTTCAGTGACCATAATCCCATGGAGATTGTCTTGTCTCTGAACCCTAATGGGAAACGCAGGACTGATGTTGGAGCAAACAATTTGGTACCCTCAACTGATGGTCAATGGCTGGACTCGATCCAACTTTTTAATAAAGTGGTTGGAGAAAATATAGGGCTGGTGGAATTATGTTTACAAAAGATAGACGTCAATTATCAGGCCGTGGCAGGTTTTAGTGGTGTGTGTTTTAATATCAGACAATCCCTCTCAAAGCCCGCCCGCCCTAACAAGAACTCCCCAAGACGGTTTAATCACAACTGTTCAGCAACTGTGCTTTACGCTTAGCTCTGGCTGCTAAGCGAAGAGATGTTGGATTAGTGGTCTTCTTACATAAGCATTATAAAAATGTCATTTGCACTCACAGGCAGGAGGTAATAACTTCATTATGGGGCTTATTAGTGCAGGCTGCAAATAAAAAAAATAGTAAATATTTCTGGTCTACTGTGTCACAGATGAGACAGAAAAAACAACGGATAAATCTCATATCACCAGCAAATCTTGGGAAGAGCATTTTGCTATAATACGTTCCGCATCAGTTCAGAATGATACCTTTGTTATTGATAGAATCCAACTGTTAGACTTTCAGCTGAACCTTGCAAAAGTTGAAACTCCTATTAATTTGAGCGTTGGGAACATGGCCCCTGGCCCAGATGGGTTAACAATGGACTTGATAAAAAGTGTTGTCTCCTTCTGGGTCCCCCTTTTTATTAATGTTTTCAACAATCTTGCACGTTCTAAGACACCTGACTCGTGGAGTACTTCTATAATCATCCCTATATTTAAAAAAGGTGATCACTTCTTGCCGGCCTGCTATAGTCCAGTTCAATAATAGGCACGTCAGACAAAATCCTGGGGAAGGTAATTTATAGAAGGATCAAAGAATGGATCAAGACCGAGCCGGCCCTAAATCCCTGTCAATATGGATACAGGAATAAAGTTGGGATGATTGAACAGTGTCTTAATTTGAATTTAGTGCTGGGTAAATATATGGTAGTCAAACAGTCCTATTTTATCTTGCATTCATGGACCTTTCGTCTGCATTCTTGTGAATAGGTCGAAATTATGAAATTTGCTAACTTGGTTGGATTTGGATACAGTACTGGTGCACTTTCTTGCATTTTGACATAAAGAGATGAAAGCCAAGGTCCGCCTTAGCACACATGGAGAGGTTTCTGGCAATATTGAAATCAATCGCGGGGTGGGACGGATGTGTTTTGACCTCTTTATTATTTACTTTGTACATCAATGATCTTTACCCCCTTTTAACTCATACCACTACGGATGTCCCTATTATTTGAGGAAATCCTTTACCGGTTTCACTCTACGCTGATGGTGCGGTGCTCTGCATCGGTTAGTGTTACTTTTGTGGACTTTATGGCCTTGTTAGATTTGCAGACTAATTTTACAAAGTCTCATATCATGGCTTGTGGTCTGAGTAGTAGGACACTCTCACTCTCAGTTGGGGCTAACTGGTTGACTAGCACTAGCACTTTTCCATACTTTTTCCATACCTTGGTGTGACTTTTTCTGCTTAAGGGTCATGGGCACCTAACATTGCACAGCGTTGAATGAAATTGTCTAAAGTGATAGGCTTTCGATATAGTTTGCCGCAACCTCCCAGGGATGGTTCTCTTCCCCCCTTGTTACAAATATATATCTCCCAATTGCTGTGTATGGGGCTGAAGTGTGGGGGACTGTGCAATGTTGGCCTATTTAGTTAAAAGAGAACAGGTTTTTCAGAAAACTCATCTCAGTCCTGATATCCACATCACACTTTATTTTGTCACAGTGAGCTTGGGCTCCCATACATAGAGGATTTGATTAAAGCTCACCCTGTGCTACTGTGCCTTGCAATTTGGAAGAATGAGGATGCCACTTTAACAAGGGATATAATTTAGGGATTGTTTGTCCCTTGATAGAGGTCTCCACATCCCATGTCTGGATTTATGTAAAGTCTGAGCTATGCAAGATAGGTGAACAGCTCGCTTTCCTTGACCCTTTCTCTCACAATACCCTATGTAAAAAGAAGGTTGAAAAGGCACACTAAGACCTTTTGTGTTTGAGACATTTAGGAGAAATGGAAGAGAAAAGAAATGTTGCTGAATATTTAAATATAACTGATTTTTACTGTCTGAATTATTATCTTTGGTGTGACCAGGGTGCTTGATTTGCTTTCTTCTGTTTCGATTTAGATACGACACTGTCAAATATTTATTATGTTCTCCAGTGGGTTATGTGAAGAACCTTGATAAAAATCCCTGCCCATGTGTTCTGCTTTCCTTCTTATCTCGTATCAGAGCTTACAGAACATATCAAGAATGCACTTCTGAGTTCAAAGAAGACCTTTATTGTTGTTAATTCTTCCCCACCCACAAGTTCGTGAGAGACGAATTAATAGATTTCAAGCACAAAAGTAGTCACAGCATTAAAACAAAATATATCTCAGTTGCAATGTACACAGCAGGTTATATTTATAAGATATTGAATGCAAAGCATATACAATCAAATACTTCACCGTGTAAGGCCTATCTACAGCTTCATCTTTCTGGGGTCTGCAAGTTGATGACTCCGGTCAACTGCGAGAAAGAGATTATCTACCCACACGGGAGACTGGCAACTGGCACCAAGTTCCAGCCCGAAGTCAAGCAGATTCCAATCTAATTCTCTGAAGCCCGAGTCATCCATTACAAAAGCATGCCCCCTCCTCTCAGACTCGGGAAAACTACGCAAGCCTTTGGAGACTGGCCAGATCTCCTAGACTGCTCCTCTTCCCAGGCCTGAGCAGAAAGGAAAACACCAAATGTACTCTCTCTTATCAGGTCTAGTCTGGTGTGAGAAAAACATCTTGGTTCATCTTGTGCAAAAACACAGCTTGGAAAAATACAGCTTGGATTCTCAACTGCAATGTCTAACTCCACGTTAAAGGCAATAGGCAGCTAACCTAAATATCAAATGTAATGTCTAATGTCATGTCAAAGCCAATAGGCAGCTGAGCTGAATACAAAATGTAGTGTCTAATATCATGTCAAAGCCAATAGGCAGCTGAGCTGAATATATAATATCATGTCAAAGCCAATAGGCAGCTAAGCTGGATACAGAATGTAATATCTAATAGCATGTTAAAGCCAATAGGCAGCTAAACTGAATACAGCATGTCAAAGCCAATAGGCAGAATACAGAAAGTAATGGCTAATGCCATGTCAAAGCCAATAGGCGGCTAAACTGAATACAGAAAGTAATGGCTAATGCCATGTCAAAGCCAATAGGCGGCTAGGCTGAACAAAACATACAATGTGCTACTGGTGAACATTGAGCAACTAATATGCGCAGTGGTGAAACACAAAGTCATTGGTCAAACATCATTAATAGCATCACATTCCACCCTATGACCAATGAATTTTTGTTTCACATATCTCTTGTTTCAAACAAAAACAAAAAAAAACATCAGCACAAAAAAAAACATTATCAGCAAATCAGATTTGAATGATCAAAGCAATCACTGTAAAGCAATAGAAGTGGATTCACATATAGATCTCATAACCTTTCACGTCAGATACATCTACACAGAAAAGACTGAAACTTTTATACTCTAAATGAGATTATAGTGTCTCTAAAATAGCAATTTGATGCAGCATGAGTTCTACTCATGTAAAGGTGCACGGTCCACCTGAAAGGTTTGCTGGAATGTAAGCGAAAGTCAGAGTTCCATACGAAAAAAAAAATACAGACAGTTAACTGTTAAGGTTGCTTAGTTCCAGTGGAAGAATGTAATCAAACAAGTTGAACTTGAACTGAAGGCGCCATTTGCGCAAATTGGATCCATGGTGCTGGCACTTTACTCAGCCAGGTTCAGGTTGGGGGTTCGGTCCCTTCCCCGACCCCACACGCACACACCCGAAGGGGGACAACACAGCACACTCAGGGACAGTGGCGAAACGTGGTAGGATCTGCAAAAGAAAAAAGTATGACTTTTCTTGCAAATAACATTTGTCATTTAAAATGTACCCTTCCTCTTTCTTTCCCTGTTTTATAATCAGCAGGACGTTTTTGGGGCCCTTTGTTGTAATTTCTGCAGGTTCTGGAGGGTCATCTGGGGCTTCAACCCACATCTCAGCACTGAGGTTTTTATCTGCTGCACCACAGCTTCCCTTTTCTTGCACTGTCAGAAGGGCTGGGGCAGACTCCTTCTTTACCAAACCTCCATTCTCTGCACTTTTGACAAGTTGGGCCATTCTGTCTCCAATTGGTATGAATGAATCAGATTATTTTCTAGTTGCCAGCATAATTTTGATTTCTTCATGGTAATCTGCAGCAATCACTCCCCCTAAAACCTGATCAATTTGCCATATTTGTCCTGGTAACTTTCCTCTCCCCAACTGCTCTGTGACTGCTTGTGGGACAGATTGCTCTTGTGCGTGCTGCACTGTTTTTATCAAATCTAGGGGAATGTGCATCTCTCTCATCTCTGTCCACCTGTAAGTGGCTTTTTCTCCCAGCTGTTCACATTTCTGGTGCACCCACTTAGCCATCCCCACTAAGTCAGAATTCTGGGTGAACACTTCTCTCTCTGAATTTTTCTCTTTAACATCTGCAAGGGAATTGAACCAGTTAGGTACAAGCCATGTGGAAAACCAAACGGCTAAACCATTGGCAATGAACCAAGAATCAGCGTAAAAATGACACATCTCACGTAGCTCTTGCTTTAAAATCTGACACACATTGTACAACGCTGTTCCTTCTCCTGTGCCAGAAAATAACATTTCAGTCAATGAATCATTAGTCAAACAAACATGCTTTTTATCTTCAGTGGACACGAATTCAAATGGTGCACTCAATTTCACTAGTGACTCTTTTACCTGCGGTACTCTAGCCCTGTCTTGCAGGTACCAGATCCAGTGTATGATCCTAGCTAGGGGCACTATTTTCTTCCCCTGTTCCTGATTTACATGTACATCAGTGTTTCCCACTTGCACTGCGCAGAAACCTAAAGTCTGAATTATTTCATTTGCCAAATCACAAGCGCGCAGCTGCACATAATTTTTCCCAGTGACCATATACAATAGTGTTAGGATTTCACTCAGATAAGGGCTATTCTGTTTCCAAAAATCAAACAAGCTAATGAAACTCGATGTCTTTTGCTTAGTGCAAACAGTAAGAAACTCTAAAATCTTTCGTTTTACTTCATTTTGCAACGGTAACTCGTAAATCACATTCTGAGCATCGCTCTCTGTGTTATCAGTTAAGGAATGCACTTTGACTGCCAAAAAACCTGGCTCCCATGGAGGCTCAGAGTAGCTCGAAGCTGTCTTAACCCCCTCATTACTGGAATGGGAAAAGACAGATTCTTCTAAAACAGCATTTTTATAACTTTCAGCATTATCTTGCATTAATGTATTCTGGCTAATTTGCTCACGTAAATTCTCATTTTCATGTTCCAACTGCCTACATTTCTCCTGCATTTCTCTGTAAGCAGATAAAAGTTCCCAAACCCTTCTGTCAAAAACAAAAGGAACATCACTGCTCTCAAAAGGCACATTTTCTAAATATGCTTCATCACAGAAAGAAAACGTATTTCTCACAGCACCAACAGGCATTTTAGCTACACATGCATTTTCAAACATGGTCTGCCGTGCTTCTGTAATTCTCCAAACAACAAAAAACAATTACACTTTTAAATTGTGCACGTAGAAATCTATAATTCGACCCTACCCCACTCCTGGTACCAAAATGTTCTGCTTTCCTTCTTATCTCGTATCAGAGCTTACAGAACATATCAAGAATGCACTTCTGAGTTCAAAGAAGACCTTTATTGTTGTTAATTCTTCCCCACCCACAAGTTCGTGAGAGACGAATTAATAGATTTCAAGCACAAAAGTAGTCACAGCATTAAAACAAAATATATCTCAGTTGCAATGTACACAGCAGGTTATATTTATAAGATATTGAATGCAAAGCATATACAATCAAATACTTTACTGTGTAAGGCCTATCTACAGCTTCATCTTTCTGGGGTCTGCAAGTTGATGACTCCGGTCAACTGCGAGAAAGAGATTATCTACCCACACGGGAGACTGGCAACTGGCACCAAGTTCCAGCCCGAAGTCAAGCAGATTCCAATCTAATTCTCTGAAGCCTGAGTCATCCGTTACAAAAGCGTGCCCCCTCCTCTCAGACTCGGGAAAACTACGCAAGCCTTTGGAGACTGGCCAGATCTCCTAGACTGCTCCTCTTCCCAGGCCTGAGCAGAAAAGAAAACACCAAATGTACTCTCTCTTATCAGGTCTAGTCTGGTGTGAAAAAAACATCTTGGTTCATCTTGTGCAAAAACACAGCTTGGAAAAATACAGCTTGGATTCTCAACTGCAATGTCTAACTCCACGTTAAAGGCAATAGGCAGCTAACCTAAATATCAAATGTAATGTCTAATGCCATGTCAAAGCCAATAGGCAGCTGAGCTGAATACAAAATGTAGTGTCTAATATCATGTCAAAGCCAATAGGCAGCTGAGCTGAATATATAATATCATGTCAAAGCCAATAGGCAGCTAAGCTGGATACAGAATGTAATATCTAATAGCATGTCAAAGCCAATAGGCAGCTAAACTGAATACAGCATGTCAAAGCCAATAGGCAGAATACAGAATGTAATGGCTAATGCAATGTCAAAGCCAATAGGCGGCTAAACTGAATACAGAAAGTAATGGCTAATGCCATGTCAAAGCCAATAGGCGGCTAGGCTGAACAAAACATATAGGTGGTCATTCTGACCTCGGCGGTAAAAGGCGCCTACCGCCGGTCAGAAATCCTCCATAATCCCGCCGCGGTCGCGGAAACCCGCCACGGTCATTCTGACCCGCAGAAGGCAAACCTCCGAAAATCCGACAGCCACAACAGACCGCCAGACCAGCGGTCGGCGGAAAAGTGGAGGTGACAAAACCTCCACCGTCACGCCAACAGAAATACACCCATGCCATTACGACCCACGAATCCACGCGGCGGTCTTTCAAACGCGGTATTCCATTGGCGGGACACACCGCCGCGGTCAGAATACACACAAACGAACAAAACTCAGCCACATTGGCCGATTTCAATACCACACACCTGATACACATACACACACCACTCCCACACACACAATACAATATAAAACACACACCCACATCACCCACAAACCCCTACGACCAAAAATTCTGAAATAAGGCCAGAGCGAGACACCACCATCCACAAACTAGCAGCCACAGCCACTCAACACCATCACCCACACACTATCCACACACAAAACAACACACACCACCACACTCAACACACTTAACTACACATACTCCACCCCACACATCATACACACCACCCCATGGCACCCCAAAGACACCCCCGCTTCTCAGACGAAGAACTCAGGGTCATGGTGGAGGAAATCGTTCGGGTAGAGCCCCAGCTGTTCGGCACACAGGTCCAATACACCAGCATTGCCCGGAGGACGGAGCTATGGCAGAGGATTGTCGACAGGGTCAACGCTGTGGGACAGCACCCCAGAAATCGGGAAGACATCAGGAAGCGATGGAACGACCTACGGGGGAAGGTGCGTTCCATGGTATCCAGGCACAACATCGCCATGCAGAAGACTGGCGGAGGACCCCCACCTCAACCCCCACAATTTACAACATGGGAGGAGGAAGTCTTGAACATCCTGCATCCTGACGGCCTCGCAGGAGTCGGCGGAGGAATGGATACTGGTAAGTTGAAGCTTCACTACTGCTTCCCCCCCACCTGCATGCCAAATCATACCCCAACCCTCACCCCCATCCTCGAACCCCACCCTCACCCCCACCCCCATCCTCACCCCCACCCTCACCCCCACCACCATCCTCACCCCCACCACCATCCTCACCCCCACCCCCAGCACACCTATTCCCTGCCAATGTCTCACCATCACAACCCACACATCCAAAAACCTAGGCCTGCATGCGTCCACTAAGCATGGACACCCATCACCAAAGCATGCCCAATGCATATACACATCCCCCCCACAAGCCACCCTCACCAAAGCCCCCACACACGAATGCCAGCACTTGGGGACACGGGAACCCACAGATACACCCATATGCCACACATTGAAACTATAACCATACCTCTATACCCCTGCAGGACCCGACCGTCAACACACCGCCGCGGAGGGCCCAGAATTCTCCACACCCCCCACCCAAGAGGCCGTCAGCGATGACAGCAGCTCTGTCGACCTGGACACCGATGACCAGCCCGGACCATCGGGGACCTCTGGACAGTCGGTTCCCCTCACACAGGCCCAGGCCACTACAGACCCAAACCCCTCTGGGAACACCAGCACAGCTCCCACCCAGCGGGCCCATGCCTCTGTCTCCAGGGCGCGTCAATCTGCGGTGTGTCTACCACTACAGGGCACCCAGGATAACCCACCACCCCAACAACAACAGGGACCTGGGGGCAGTGGTAGTGGGCACACCGGCCAGGGGGCAGAGGCCCAGGGAAACAGGGCAACTCGGAGGGCAGCTGTGCGACAGGGGGGGGACGGGCCCAGGGAACCCACTCTCCACGAGGTCCTCACCACCATCATGGGAGCATACAACCGCTCCCAGGAGACGATGGCAACGGTACTGGCCCGGTTCCAGGAGATCCAGGTACTGCAGGAGGAACACTATCGGGGGTACAGGGAGGACATCAGAGCCCTCACCTCCACCCTGGTTACCATGGTAGGGCTGCTGCAGGACCTCATCAACACCAGGACGGACACTCAACAACACCAAAGGGCCCCTGCCACTAGCCTGGACCAAGAACAGCCAACCACCTCCGCCGGCGCTAGTGGACAGGAGGCCCCCGCACAGCAGCAGCCCACCAGACCCCCACCTCCTGCAGGAGAAGAACCACCGCGCAAGAGGGCCCTGAGATCTCGCAAGAAGACAGAGTAGGATGTCAAGACCCCCGCCAGCAAAGGATACCACCTGATGTCATCCCACTGTCCCACATTGTCACCCTGTCCATCCTTGAACTGCCCATGCTCCATCTCTCCACAGGCCTCTGGACAATGCACCTGTGTGACTGTTACTCTGGACTCTGCCATGGACATTCCTTCACCATAGCCCCCACCCACTTGAAACCACCCATCCCATTGTGAGCACTTAAATAAACACCTATTTTGCACAAAACTATCTGGAGTCTGGCTGTGATTTCAAAATATTGTAATTGACATGACAGTGCAAATATGTCCTTGTACATAGTGAAGTCAACAAACAGCTGCCACAAAGCTGTAGTCCATGGGGAAACGAAGCACAGGACTCGTAGTGGGGACCCCAGATCTGAAATAGGGAGGGAAAAGCCACAACTCAGTCATCATACACTGGGGCAAATAGACAGGCAGCAGAGATGCAGGAGAGTAGTTCACATTTACTAAATTATCTTTGAATTGTTACCTGTGTCCTATTGGAAGTACTGTTCAATGATTCTGTCCCTGTTGTCTGTTTCAGCCCCGTCATCTTCCTCCTCGTCACTCTCCTCAGGTTCCACCGCTGCCACAACACCACTGTCTCGACCATCCTCCTGCAGGAAAGGCACCTGGCGGCGCAAAGCCAGGTTGTGAAGCATGCAGCAGGTCACGATGATGTGACACACCTTCTTAGGTGAGTACATTAGGGATCCACCTGTCATATGCAGGCCCCGAAACCTGGCCTTTAGGAGGCCAAAGGTGCGTTCGATCACCCTCCTAGTACGCCCATGGGCCTCATTGTACCGTTCCTCTGCCCTGGTCCGGGGATTCCTTACTGGGGTCAGTAGCCACGACAGGTTGGGGTACCCAGAGTCCCCCAATAGCCATACACGGTGTCTCTCTAGCTGTTCCATCACGTAAGGGATGCTGCTATTCCTCAGGATGTAGGCGTCATGCACTGACCCTGGGAATTTGGCATTTACATGCGAGATGTACTGGTCAGCCAAACACACCACCTGGATGTTCATTGAATGGTAACTTTTTCTGTTCCTGTACACCTGCTCCCTGTCTCTTGGGGGAACCAAAGCCACATGGGTCCCATCAATGGCACCAATGACGTTGGGAATATGTCCAAGGGTGTAGAAATCACCCTTCACTGCAGCCAATTCGCCCACCTCAGGGAAAATGATGTAGCTCCTCACGTATTTCATCAGGGCAGACAACACTCTGGATAACACCTTCGAAAACATGGGCTGAGACATCCCAGAAGCAATTCCCACTGTTGTCTGAAATGACCCACTTGCCAAGAAATGGAGTACTGACAGGACCTGCACCAGAGGGGGAATCCCTGTGGGTTGGCGGATGGGGGACATCAGGTCGGGCTCCAGCTGGGCACACAGTTCATGTATAGTGGCACGGTTAAGACGGTAGGTCAGGATAATGTGGCGTTCTTCCATTGTCGACAGGTCCACCAGCGGTCGGTACACGGGAGGATTCATCCGTCTCCTCGCCAAACCCAGCGGACGGTGCCTAGGAAGGACAACATGGAGCACACAGTCAAGCAACCCACAGGTACGTACTCACAGCTAGCACAGTAAACGATTCTCTATGCAGTGAATGGCGTGCCTGAGTGGCTATGCAAGGCCTAGGCCTGTGTGACGCAGTTGAAATTGAGCCATGTGGACCCTCGAAATGGCGGCTGCCTGACCTGTGAAGTGTGACAATGGGATGTGAGGTCAATGCGCTGGCGTGGCACACCGCGGCGGGCGGCGGGCGAAGACCGCGGCGCGAAGCCGCATTGGTTAACATTGAAGCCTATGGGTTTCAGGAGCCAATGGCGAAGGGCGCCGGCGGTGGCGGTACGCACCGCCGCGGTACGCACCGCCGCGGACGTGACCGCCATTTTCTATCTACTTATCCACTTGCGACTTGAACTTTCACAGGAGAGGACCTATACTGCAAGTGTTGCTGTGACCTCGGTCTGGAAGGGACAATGGCTGCTGCGCCTGGGGAAAGGGCCCCTGCCTTCACTGGAGAGGAGTTGGAGAAACTTGTGGATGGGGTCCTCCCCCAGTATGCGCTACTCTACGGTCCTCCAGACCAACAAGTGAGTTTAATTCAATCTGGATTTGGGGCCACTGGCTGGCTTGGGGGCCTGGCGGGGGGCCTGGCGGGGATGGGGGGGCATGTTGGGGCTGGCGGGGGGCATGGCGGGGATGGGGGGGCATGTTGGGCCTGGTGGGGGGCATGGCGGGGGGCCTGGCGGGGATGGGGGGGCATGTTGGGGCTGGCGGGGGGCATGGCGGGGGGCCTGGCGGGGATGGGGGGCGTTGGGCCTGGCTTGGGGGCCTGGCGGGGGGCCTGGCGGGGATGGGGGGGCATGTTGGGGCACTGGCAACGAAAATGCAGACAAACTTGAACGTGGTATTTCTCCCTCCCTGTACGTGTCACATAGGTCCGCGCCCATGAGAAGATCGGGATTTGGCGTGCCATCGCCAAGGAAGTCCGGACCCTGGGGGTCCACCATCGACGGGGCACCCACTGCCGCAAGAGGTGGGAGGACATCCGCCGCGGGACCAAGAAGACCGCCGAGTCTCTGCTGGGGATGGCCTCCCAACTGACCCCCCTGATGTTCCGGATCCTGGCGGTGGCCTACCCTGATTTGGATGGGCGCGTGAGGGCAGCACAGCAGACACAAGGGGGTGAGTACAAGCATTATCTACTCTGTTGTCGCGCAGTGGAGGTGTCTGGGTGGGGGAGGAGGGCTGTGGGTCCCCCTAGGCCAGGGCGATATCTGTAGGCTGGGCACCCCCGTAAGCCCCTGTGTCCCCAGCCACCACCCTCAGTAGTTTGTCAGTACAGCCATCCCTGGGCCGTGTCATCCATGGGTGCAGTTGTCAACTCTAGGCGTGTAGGGCATGTTCCACGGAATGCGTAGCGGACCCCAAGTGCGCAACTTAGTGCAGGGGGCATCTGTGTCTGTCATGTCCGCTAACTGTACCGGAGATCCATGTACTCAATATCCCTTTATTTCTCTCTCCCCCCCCCTTTTTGTTTGTCTTTCTGTGCTTGTGTGCATCAGCATCATCAGGCGGAGGAGAAGTGGCATCGGGGCAGGAGGGAGCTGCATCTCACATGGCCCAGGAGGGCCATGCCACAGAGTCAGACTGGACCAGTGAGACGGAGGGCGAGGGGAGCTCCACAACGGGGACGACTGGACCCTGCAGCGACACGGACACGTCCTCGGAAGGGAGCTCCCTTGCGGGGGTGGCACCATCCGTGCCCCCCGCCATTACAGGTACAGCCGCCACCCAGCGCACCATCTCCGCCCTCCCAGCAGCCCCTCAGCGTTCGCCCCGTGCCCGCTCTGCCAGGAAGCCGGGAATCTCCTTCGCCCCAGGCACCTCAGGCCCTGCCCCTGTTACCCCCGCTGCCCTCAGTGAGGAGGTCATTGACCTCCTCCGAACGCTCATTGTTGGGCAGACTACCCTTTTGAATGCCATCCAGGGGGTGGAGAGGGAGGTTCATCGCAGCAATGCGTACCTGGAGGGCATTCATTCGGGTCAGGCTGCCCATCAGCGATCGTTCCAGGCTCTGGCCTCAGCACTGACGGCAGCCATTGTCCCTGTCTCCTGCCTCCCTCTACTAACTCCCTCCTCCCAGTCTCCTGTTCCTCTGCCTGTCCCACCCACACCATCAGACCAGCCTGCACACACCTCAACACCCAAGAGAAGCTCATCCAAACATAAGCACCACAGATCACGCAGACATTCACACACGCAACATTCCGATGCAGACATGCCAACAGTCACTACCACCTCTGTGACCCCCACCTCCTCGTCTCCCTCCTCCCTCCCTGTGACGTTTACACTCACACCTCCATTCACCTCACCATCAGCCAGTGTTTCCATCACCAGCACACCCTCCACTCCAGTCCGCACACGTGCAGTCACCACCCCCACTGCCATTTACACGTCCCCTGTGTCCTCTCCCACTGTGTCTGTCACCCCCTCTTCCACACCACACAAACGCAGCCACCCACCCACCCAACAGCCATCCACCTCACGACAGCCTATCCCTCCTGCACCTGCACCCAAAGACAGCAAACGTGACTCACCTACAACCACATCCTCTCCCTCCACTCCCATTCCCACTGTACCTACCACTCTCCATTGTCCCAAGAAACTCTTCCTCGCCACTGCTAACTTCTTTCCTGACCCTGAGCCCCCCCCTCCTTCTCGTCGGGGTAAGAAGAGCACCTCAGCCACCACCAGCCCTGCAGCCCCCTTGACAAGGGTGCAGGGGTATTGGAGCCCACCAGCCCGCATGTCTGGATCTTCGCCCAGCAGCAAGGGGACAGCCAGCCCACCCCCTGGGAAGAGGAGCAGAAGGCGGAAGGGGCGCCGCAGGAGCCCGGCTTCTACATCCCCCCCGGACACCACCCAGAGACAGTCACCAGCCACAGCTCCAAAGGGAGGAAAGGGCCACAGACTCCCGACTAAGGAGGGCAAGGGCAGCAAGTCGGAGAGGTCAGGCTGCAGGCCTGCTGCCCAGGAGGAGCCCACCACCCCCATAGCCGCTGCCCAGGGAGGACCCAGCCCAGCTGGCCAGGAGGGCCCCACCACCCACAGCCCAGGTGGGCATTGAAGGAGCACCATCCCCGCTGCCCAGGAGGGCACCACCAGGCAATGAGCAGTTGGCCATAGACCGGCCGCCGTCTCAAGCACCGCTGAACTGGGCCCCGCCGTCTCAAGCACCGCTGAACTGGGCCCCGCCGTCTCAAGCACCGCTGAACTGGGCCCCGCCGTCTCAAGCACCGCTGAACTGGGCCCCGCCGTCTCAAGCACCGCTGAACTGGGCCCCGCCGTCTCAAGCACCGCTGAACTGGGCCCCGCCGTCTCAAGAACCGCTGAACTGGGCCCCGCCGTCTCAAGCACCGCTGAACTGGGCCCCGCCGTCTCAAGCACCGCTGAACTGGGCCCCGCCGTCTCCAGCACCGCTCCGCTGGGCCCCGCCGTCTCAAGCACCGCTGAACTGGGCCCCGCCGTCTCAAGCACCGCTGAACTGGGCCCCGCCGTCTCAAGCACCGCTGAACTGGGCCCCGCCGTCTCAAGAACCGCTGAACTGGGCCCCGCCGTCTCAAGCACCGCTGAACTGGGCCCCGCCGTCTCAAGCACCGCTGAACTGGGCCCCGCCGTCTCAAGCACCGCTGAACTGGGCCCCGCCGTCTCCAGCACCGCTCCGCTGGGCCCCGCCGTCTCAAGCACCGCTGAACTGGGCCCGCCGTCTCAAGCACCGCTGAACTGGGCCCGCCGTCTCCAGCACCGCTCCGCTGGGCCCCGCCGTCTCAAGCACCGCTGAACTGGGCCCCGCCGTCTCAAGCACCGCTGAACTGGGCCCCGCCGTCTCAAGCACCGCTGAACTGGGCCCCGCCGTCTCCAGCACCGCTCCGCTGGGCCCCGCCGTCTCAAGCACCGCTGAACTGGGCCCCGCCGTCTCAAGCACCGCTGAACTGGGCCCCGCCGTCTCAAGCACCGCTGAACTGGGCCCCGCCGTCTCAAGAACCGCTGAACTGGGCCCCGCCGTCTCAAGCACCGCTGAACTGGGCCCCGCCGTCTCAAGCACCGCTGAACTGGGCCCCGCCGTCTCAAGCACCGCTGAACTGGGCCCCGCCGTCTCAAGCACCGCTGAACTGGGCCCCGCCGTCTCCAGCACCGCTCTGCTGGGCCCCGCCGTCTCAAGCACCGCTGAACTGGGCCCCGCCGTCTCAAGCACCGCTGAACTGGGCCCCGCCGTCTCAAGCACCGCTGAACTGGGCCCCGCCGTCTCAAGCACCGCTGAACTGGGCCCCGCCGTCTCAAGCACCGCTCAACTGGGCCCCGCCGTCTCCAGCACCGCTCCGCTGGGCCCCGCCGTCTCAAGCACCGCTGAACTGGGCCCCGCCGTCTCCAGCACCGCTCCGCTGGGCCCCGCCGTCTCAAGCACCGCTGAACTGGGCCCCGCCGTCTCAAGCACCGCTGAACTGGGCCCTTCAAGGCAAGACCCGCTGAACTGGGCCCTTCAAGGCAAGAAGCGCTGAACTGGGCCCTTCCAGGCAAGAACCGCTGGCCCTTTGGCAGACGTGGCAGGGCAGGATCTGTCTCGGGCAGGGCTGCAGGATGTCCTCTGGCCAACATGCCTCCTCCAGTGGCAGTGGGGTCTGTTATGGACTGTTTGGACTGTGGCTTTGCTCTCCCCAGGATGGCCCAGTGGGCAGGCCACCCACTGTATGGACTGTTTGGACTGTGGCTTTGCTCTCCCCAGGATGGCCCAGTGGGCAGGCCACCCACTGTATGGACTGTTTGGACTGTGGCTTTGCTCTCCCCAGGATGGCCCAGTGGGCAGGCCACCCACTGTATGGACTGTATGGACTGTGGCTTTGCACTCCCCAGGATGGGCCAGTGGTCATGGAGTCCCCTCGTGGATCTGGCGTCGTGTACTCAAGTGGCTGAGGTGCCCCCCCTTCCCTTCCCCCTGAGGTGCCTGTCCTATTTTCTTTCTGATGCCCCTGCAGTGTTCTCTCCGTGGAGTTCTTGTCGTGGGACTGGGCCTTGCCCCTTTGCACAGGACCCCTGTGGTCCACGGACAGTGGTTGGACTACATTTAGTAGCTGTATATATTTTGTACATAGTTTATTTATTTATTGGGATTACTGGTGTCCATATTTCAATATATCTGCCCGTTTATGATCTCTTCTTTTGGTCTTTGCATTATTTCGGAGGGGGGGGTTTGTGGGTTGTGACAGTGATCTGTGGGAATGCATTGATGTGTGTGTTGTAGTGGGTATGGGTGGGTGGGTGTGTGCCGGTAATCTTTTCCCTCCCCTGTGTCGTAGGTGCAGTACTCACCGATGTCTTCCGCGCCGCCGGGCGTGCTCCTGGTACAGGAGCAGGTATAGGAGTGCGGGGATGACCTGCAACTCGGGTTCCATACTGCCGGAATCTCGCGTGGAGTGCGTAGAGGTGAGCGTTTTCCCGTTCGTAGTCTGTTTCCGCCGTGTTTTTAGCGGCGGTGCTCCCGCCCCGGAAAAGGTGGCGGATTGGTGGGTCGTGATAGGGTGGGCGGTACATTGTCTGCCGCCTGGCTGTTGGCGGGGACCGCCGCGCTGTTTGTTTGTGCCGCCGTGGCGGGCGGAGTGTTAATGCGGCGGGCTGTGTTGGCGGTTCCCGCCAGGGTCAGAATTGCATATTTTGGACCGCCGGCCTGTTGGCGGCTTGGCCGCCGCATTATCACCGACCGCCAGGGTCAGAATGAGGGCCATAATGTGCTACTGGTGAACATTGAGCAACTAATATGCGCAGTGGTGAAACACAAAGTCATTGGTCAAACATAATTAATAGCATCACACCATGTGATGGAGAATCTGGCCAATCATTGTTGCATTTGACTTTTTTTTGCAGGTTTTATTCTAGGTATACTAGATTCTTTTTAATACTGCTTCTGAAAAATAATTTTTGTAATTTAAATCAATGTATACCTGCATTCATATTTGTATTGCAGTTATCTGATGATGACGTGATTTTGCATATGGGGGGATTTTTACACCACACTGTACAAGCTCGTGGAACAATGCTCTTTTAAACTGTTGTTAACATTATATTACAGTGTTTGTTTTTATTATGTTTTGAACATTGTATGAGCTTTTATGGATGTTATGTGCATCCGACTAAAGGTATTTATTGATTGATTGATTGACATAGACTCCACACGATGACACGCTTGATTTCAGCTGTCTTGTGGTAGCCTTGAACGTCCTGCTAAAAAGTTTAAACCAGAACAAACCAATTCCCCTTAGCATTTTGTAAAGGACTTCATGTGGTTGAGAAAAAGAAAAAGGTCCAGTTGAAGGTTCCGAAGAACTGTTTCTTCGTCAGTCATACAGCTTGTAAACAGCTGGAGGAGACTTCCAGTGTCAGTGCCACAATTGGGAAGTGGAAGCCAGGTTCCACTTCTTAGTCAAGGAATATCTCCAGAAAACTACAGTCCAGTCCACTCCCAATTGGCCAGCTTGTTCTTCCACAAAGGAACCCCAGGCTTCAGATTTAAGGTTAGAAGAGACCAGCTGCTTAGACCCATGATAGCACTTAGTAAACAAGGGTATTTGGAGAAGGAGGATCTCCCCTGTTCCTCTCCAGTCCGGCAGCACGGAGATGTCCTCTACATCTTTTCATTTCTCCCCAATCCCAATTCAATTGTGTTCTAAAAATCTGGTGGTGGGAAGCCTTTTTATATGGCACACTAGACAGTCACTGTACAACTTCTAATGTAGCTTTACGAACATTTCAAGGCCCAAATCAATCTACCTTTTCAGTATTTAAAAGATGCAGAAGTCCAGGGCCAATGTGTGAAATGCAAATTCCAATCCTGACTGTCCCATTTAGATGAGGAAACTCCCCCAGGAAAAATAACTATTTCTGCTGTTAATAAAAGTTGCCAGAATATGTAACAAAGATATAGGTTCACCACCAAATAGTTTTTTGTTATCCATTACAGCATTGTAAGGCTGATACATCTAACTTTTTTTATAAGCTGACATCATTTTTTTCAGAAGCAGGCTTTTAGCATAGGGAAAATCGACACCACAGGCAGTAATAAGGAGATTTTGAAATCCTTTCAATGCACAGAAACATCATTCTAAATGTTGAACATGTACTCATTTAAAACAGTGAGTATGCACACTTTGCAGGGTTCAATGTACTGTTTGTAGGTGACTTAGTGGCAGATTGAGAGTTTGGTAGTGTGAGTAGTGTCTGTCAGGATGACGGATGACATTACCGCAGCCATCCCAAGCGTACGCTGTCTACTAAATTGAAAGTGTACTGCCAGCACAGAGGACACTCTACATTGAAAGGAAGCTTTGGCATGGCGTTTCCTTTCAGCGTACCAAAGACAAAGAATTGGTGTAAATCCCCCGGTGATTTTGAGAGACAGACTCCAAACTTTTCAAACCTTTTTGTCTCTGTCAACCCGCATCTCATTTTAATTCTCAGTGCATGTAGGAGTCACCTTCTTGCTACAAAGGAAGACTTATTGAATTGTATTTCTGAATTGTATGTTGTTACAATACCTAGCACAAGATAAAAGCTCCTCCTTGTGCCTAATGGGTAAGTAAGGGTCTGACTAATACTAAAAATAAATGGTTCCAGTCCCACTGCTGTCACGGTCTTTTCACTATCTAGAGGTCTGCTAACTTAAAGATGCTCCTTAATGAATGAGACATCCTCACGTTTCTTATTGTAGAAAGGGTTCAGATTTGTTCATAATGCAAGAGAGGCAGCACGCAGTAACCTATTAATCCTCAGTGAATTCACTTTTCAGAGTAAATATCACAATGTTTTCATCCACCCTAACAAAGTATCAGTTTTGGCCTAGGGGTTAAAGGCTCGGCTCTCTGAAGGTTAATAGTTCAAGTCCCAATGTTGCACTGACCCCATGGCGGATTACAAGTATCATGGACCACGAGGTGTTTTAAAGATCTCTTACAAAAGTGAAAAGTCTATCATTATCTCATTTCAATGATAGTTTCACATGTTTATTAGTGGAAAGGAAGAAGAATCGAATCCCTTAATAGTCAGAAGGTTGCAGCTTGTAGTTCGTTTATGAAGACTCATTAAATTTCACTTTAAGAGTGACTGTTATTACAATGGTTTCACCTAGTTAAGTAGAGGGTGGTTTGTGGCCTAGTGCCCTAACTTTTATTCTGACGATAAGATCAACCACGACTTCTGCCATATTCCTTCCAGCGTCTAAAGGTCTATTCTATTGGATGTTTTATTGAGGATGACTTCAATTAGTGAAAAGATCATCGTATTCTCATTGTAATAATGCGTTCGCAGTTTTTTTTTTTATAGTAGCAGTCAACTTGGAAACAGAAGATAGGAACCTGTAGTCATCTATGAAACTTCATTGAATTCCATTTTAAAACGTGTTTACTATGTTTAAAAAAAGTTGTGCAGTGCATCACCTTCACCCTGGGGTTTGCAGTTGCTGGTTCACAGTCTGAATGTTAATAGTTTAAGTCTCACTGTTTTCGTGATCATGTAGCCGCTTACAATTCACATTTTTCAAAGATCTCTTTGATGAATGAACAGTAGTTTTCATATTGCAACAGTAGGTTGGCAATTCCTGTTACTGGAAGGAAATGAAGCTGAAACTAGACGGAATGGGACTGCTTACTGTTACCTCTGATGCCTCATTGGACCCCAGTTTTTTAAAGAATGTGATCATTAGTCTTCACTAAGTTTAGCAGGGTGTCATTCGTGCACTAGAGAGGGTCAGGTCTCTTACTTTCAATGTGAAGGTTTGGGTTCCACTGCTTCCATGGTCCTATGAATGGTGAAGTGTCTCTTCAGTCATAATATGTATCATAGATTGCTCCAGTGAACGAGGATTCAGACGCTTTCTTGTTTCAACAATAGGTTCTCAATTTTCTATTTGTGATGTCAGCTTGTAGTTAGAGTTAGAGTTAAGGCCTCAGGCATTCATTCTGATGGAAACACGTCGAAATCCTAATGTTTCTTTCTTTCTTGATTTGGATTCTGTATTTATAATGTGTTTCCAAGATCTCACTAATAACTTGAAAGTCTATAATTTTGGTATTTATTAGTGGGAAGAGATTTATCGTGCAGTCACCTAAGCAGCCTCAACGAATACTCTTTTCTGGCCGTATGTCATGACTGTGCTTTCAATCAGTACAACAGAGCACCAGCTTCAATCTAGTGATTAAGGTCATGAATGGCATGTCTGAAGACTAAGAGCTCAGACCTCTGTGCTGGAATAGTCCTCTGTCCACTTCAAGTTCCAATCTCAAGACCATTTAAAGATTCCTCACATAAGTAAAAAGTCAATAAGTTTGATATTACAAAACTATGAACAATTTTTATGTTAAAGGAAGAACAATTAGCTTGTAGACACCTAAGCTTTCCCATTTAATTGAATTATTTGATTGTATGTCCCAACTATGACTACACTGAGAGCAATACAATGTCATTCATGGTCAAGACATTAAGAGCCCGAATTCCCAACTAATAACTTGGATGTGTCTAATCAACCACAAAGTGTTTCAAAGACCGCTCTAATATGTAAAACACCAATGGACTTTCAAAAATCTCCCTAATAAGTGAAAAGTCAATGATGCAGCATATATTTTGCTATTTTGAAGAAATGTTAGCAGGTGTTCATCTATCATTTCTTGTTGATTTTCATTTTTAAATTACATGTTATAAATGTGTTTGACCCATCTCACTATAGAGTCACCTGTAACCTGTTGGTTAAGGTTGCTGATTCTCAGTCTGAGGTTTTTAAGTTCAAGCCCTGCTTTTACCATGGCTCGGTGTCTCCATAAAGGTCTCATCAATCATAAGGTGTTTGAAGGATCTCTTTAATAAGTGACAAGTCAGTTATTTGCTAACTTCAAAAATATGTGTATTTTAAAATCTTAATGGGAAAATAGTTAGTTTGCAGTCACCTACGTAGCCTCATCGAGTTCCAGTTTCAAATCATTGCTCATACATGTTTTCTGCAAGCTGAATAAAGAGCTCCCCATGGCCCAGTGGGTAAGGTCTCTGATTCTTGGCCTGAAGATTGAGGGAAACTACCTTCTCCCAGTATTGTTTCTCTGATTCTTGGCTTGAAGATAGGGGGCAACTGCCTTTCTCCCAGTATTGTTTCTCCAAACAGAAACCTTTTTCTAAAGCAGCACCGGTTTCTTTAAAAACAGGGCCTGCTTTAAAACAAAATGTTTTCAATTTGGAATGCAATCCTATCCGGTGGGGTGTACGGGGAAAATGTACTCCTTCATACATTAAGCATTCTTTATTGTGTTGCTATTTTGATTTCACTTTTTGCTGGCACATTGACTCCTCTTTGAACTTGAGGCACCTCCCATAACCTGATGCTTCTTGTTCCTCACAAAAGCATTACACTTTTACTGTGAGTTGTGGACACTTCTCTACAGTAAAAGTTTTAATATCCATTACCTCTCATTTGGAATACGCATTACATAGTCACCATCTGCACTGAGTTAGCTCTTCCTTATCCTGATAATGATCTTTTATTTAATGTTGGGGTTAAAACTCAGTTAACATATGTGACACCAAAGATGTTTAAGAATTATTTTAATGAAGAGTGTGAAATCTGAATTATGTGAACTAAAAAGCAATTAGTGTATACATAGGTCCAGATTCACGAAGGAAAGTTTAGACCAAAAGTCAAAGTTTAGACTAAAAGTCTAACTTTATTACTATTCGGTATTCACAAAGGGTCTTATGAGTAGTACCTTTACAAGGTTCCACACTAAGGATGGATGCCCTGCACATGGGGTGCAATCTCCACCCCAAGTGCAAAATAGCTGCACTTGGGGTGGAAACTCCAAATTTCAGGCAGAATCTCTACACTCAGGTGGAAAAAGTGTAATTTCATACACCTGCAGACAAGTTATGCTACCTGTAACCCTTTGCATTGCAAACCACATAAAATCAGCCCACATCCAAGGTTCTGTTATTCCACACACATACTCCACCTGCCTCCTCTGGTACTTGCCTTGCCATCTGCCAAGAATCAGTATGATAATTGTCAAGAGGAATGTAAAACTTCCCAGACAACGAGACCCAGATGACTGTCATATTTGTAATGGAGAACTACAAAAAACTACATGGTCTTCTGCCATATCTCAGCAGTGCAAAACAGAAGGCAGCCCTATGGCAGCAGTTGGCTAATGCAGTCAGAGCATTGGGGGAAGACGTTTGCACCATCAGAGACATAAAAAATGAGAAGGAAAAGTTCAGAAGGATAGAGATAGCCAATCTGTCCCTGTAGGACAAACTAGACCCTGTCTAGGTCTCACACCACTTGAGAAGGATGTCCTCCCCACCATGCATCCCCACCTGCTGCATGGTTTTGCCTGTGAATGACAATCATATTGTGGTGCCAGGCAATATGTGAAACAATACATTTATTTGATAAATGTTTAATGTGAGCTGAAATGTGACTATGGAAGTCACTTCAAGTTTGTACAAAATATTCATGGTGAGTTAGACTTTCTAAAATTTTGTCTATCACACTACTAGTCCCTGAATCCTAAGTACTAGAAATATTGCCTTCCAATTTCTCCTTCACAAACAGTGGCCCATGTCTGCCGGTGCATGTCGTTTTGTAAGTGGCACATGAAATTGTGCATGAATTAGTAACCGTCATAGTTGTATTGAAAATTTAATTAAGTAACTATGTAAAAAAATTGCACGTGGTCATCATTTGTTTTATTCGTAAGTTGATGTCTTCAGTTAATTTTTACATACAGCCAGAGTAGATCTACCCACTGGAGCAGAGGTTCCTGTATTTGCAGTAAGGGAATGTCATGGGACAGAACAACCACTACCACCAGCACAAACTGGTATGTATATATGTCCAGAAGTGGGTACCATGTACTACATTGTTATCAGATAACCTATATATAGTTTTCACAAACTCCATCAATAGTTTCAGACATGTGATCTTACCTAATATAGAAAAAATAAATTATACTCATATTGTTTTAGGACCTGTGATGTTGGCCAGGAAAACGCATACTTCGGCGACATCTGCTCTACGTATTGATGTGACATATGGACACTCCTTAGGGTGGAGGAGCATTGCCCACCCTGCTGCCTGCACAGCATAAATGAAAAATAAAATGGTACAAATTATTTTATTATTACCATTTTATTTTTCAGTGCAGCTGGCCAGCCCAAGCCAAGTGTTGGGATGGAGCCATCACTGCTGACTGACAGCAGGAGAGGAGGAGGGATGCACACTTAAAGTTAAAAGTGCACATGTCACTTTGTCCGGCTGTCTTGCGCCGGCCAGCCTGAGATGCACACTTTAAACCTCCCCTTCCAAGGTGTCTTAGACAGTTGAGTGGAGAGAAGGATTAGGCACCCAGTGCCTGAAACAGAGCTCAGCCAGCCCACTCCAAGGTCTCCTGGTTCTTTTCTGTTGCTGGATAACAGCATGAGAGTAGCTTCTGGATTGGTTAGCGGATTTGTCTCAGAAACCCCTTGCTGCCAAACTGTGGGACTGGAGAGGACTGGTGGAAGTAAGTAGTACGTTTTAAGAAAAATTAGTATACTGTTTTTTATTTTATTTTACACACTGCCAGGCAGTGTGAGAAACTTGAAATGCCTCACCCTCAACTCCAGAGCTCTTAAACATGGTTTATAATGGACCATGCTTGAGAGCTTTCGGGTTGTGTCTAACGGCATTCCTGATCCCCCCACTACTTTAAGAAGGAATCAGGCAGCACGGGACATATAATCAGGCACCACACACTGGGTGTACTATAGACATTAGTAAGTACACTTACATATACCTTTTTCGAAGCTCATAGTCTATTATATTGGATGACATGTTAGCAGTATGTGGTGTGTGTCAAATCTAGTTGTTGTCACCCATCTCCATATGCTCAGATATGGGTCATAAGAGTATACTACTTCATAACATGTTGGCTAATAAAAGGATGACTCTACATTTAAGTTTAGATAAAAAAGTATGTACCAAATTGCCCTTAATGCCTCATCGAAAGAGGACTAGCACCAACTGTCTTGAAAGTGTATTATAATGACACATACATGAAAAAATGATTCACATCATCGTTTGTATTGACATATGGATATGTTTGTTTCATTATAGCTGCTGTCAGGAGTACCTCAGTCATCTAAAGTACCTCATCCAGGGATTTGGGAAATCTGGCTGTGGCAGTCATACCCAGTAGCATCCATCTGTCAGGTAAGTGTGCCATTGAGGGTTATAAACAATTAATAAGTATCTGCCTCACCCTTGAACCATGTAAAGGGGCACAAGGGTGATGCAACTACTAAGTTAGATTTATCAAGCCATGCAAGGCACCATTACATGTCCCAGTGTGGCTTGATAAATCTAGAGTAGCACAACACAACGCCAATTGCTGTGTTGTGTTACTCTGCCCCAGGAAGGTGTTCCACAGGTGGACCGTGAGTGTTCCCCAGCATCAGCCAATGGATTTTGGTGCATTACTGGTAGACCTGAGAATGTGTCAAAATGCTACGCCTCCCAAAGTGAGGCATAACAAGAAGGACAGTTGCTAATGCGACCTCATGTGAAGCAGGAAATTCATGCATATGGGCTACTCTGTCTGACAGAAAATCCCTTGGATGATTGACAGGCAGACATGTCGCTTGAACAGTATTGTATGCCAAAACAAGTCAAGAATGCACTATGACCAAATATCAGTCTATAGATAAGAAAGTGCAAGACACCATGCCTTAGCCATGAAGATGATAAGGGCATATTGAAAATGTTTCAAATTCTTCCTTCACCATCAACACAGGAGAGGGGCCCAAAACACTTACCTGCATCCCACCCCACCCAGCCACCTGTACCACCACCTCACAGGCATCTCCCCATGTACACTGGCAATCCCCCCCTGCACATGCCCCGCTATACAGGTACATCTTCCACCTGTACAAGCATGTCCCTCACCTGTACAGGTACCCTCCTCCCTGTACAGGCATGCCCCTCCTGCACAGGTAACAACCCCCCATGCAGGCACCCTCAGCCTCTGTACTGGCTCACTCACCCCCTGTACAGGCATGCCTCTACAAAGGCTCCCTCATCTCCTGGGCAACTATGCCACCCACCTGCACAGGCACCCTCCCAACCTGTACATGCACACCCACCAACTGTACAGGCACCACTTTACCCAGCTTTGCAAACTAACCCACCTGCACAGGCAGATGCACCACCCCCACACACATTGGCATCAACACAGAATACGCACTTACTCAAAGAGGTCTTCACCACCACATTTGCAAAGTTGCAAAAGATATCCCCCATGAGAACTGTAAATATGCAAATAGTCAAAAGATTTGTAAATAGAAAGAATAATTCACAAATCAATACTTCAGTCCTCGGTGGATTAATAATTTATGATGGTCAAATGGTTAATTTGGTTGTAGGACATATACGTGAGTATAAATGCATGTGAGTAAGACATGTTGATTTGTAGTACCATCGTATTACAAAGTATCATAATGAAAGCATAACTAAGCACCTACAGATGTAGACTTCCCTACTTTGAATCCAGCATATATTGAAAATGGTAATGCCTTGGTCTGTGTAGGCCCACTACCTCTGCCTGTTGGTTGGTCTCCCTCCTCTGCCCCTTCACTAGTGGTGTCCGGACGACGTGCCTGGTGATGAGCTGATGTACAATTTAATGGTCAAGCAAACATAAAGCAAGTGCTGATATCGTACTTCTTTGATTTCACTAACCAATAATATGTGGTTTAAAACCAAAAGTAGACATACTGTCATTGTAATGTCCATAAATTAATTAAGCAAAAACATCTTTCTCAATTTAGGTTAGAATAATCTTCAGTATTTGCCAGCCTTCAACTGCAGCATTAGTGCAATGTCAGGTTCCTGACATTTAAACATAGTTACATTACAATTTAATTTACAAGCGGAGGCTGTACATAGTCTGGATGGATATCTCCACACTTAAAGTGGATCCTGGTTTATCCTGTTATGCGCAGAAATGCACAGTTTCAACAGCCTTACACTTACTATCAACTGTCATCTGTTGTGTACTATAGCGAAACACACCATACGTACTAAATGCGTTGTACATATACAAATAAGGCCTTGGATATGACCTTTGCAGAAATGTGTTTCCAATTGTTTTGTATATTCCTTGACAACATCAGACACTCCACAAAGCAAGGGCCACATTTTGTATGACAAGACTACTTAATTTGTGCTTTACGCTGGTAATCATATGTGCTTACTTAGTATAGCTACCTATATATTTGAAATTATATTTGTGCCACTATTGAGAATATGGGTGTATTTAGTAGACCTGGATATATATGTATCATTTTGAGTAAGACAAGTGACACAATGCCAGCCTTTATTTAATTTTACAACAAATAATAGTAATCATGCAAAATAACCACCAAACACATGCGTGATACAACATATAGCACTCAAACACCTCATACCCCAACAACTGACATTGCCCAAGCCATTCATTCACCAAAGCATACCACAGCTATAAGGCCCTTAGTTCCCTAGTCTTCATTATGTGAGTGCATTTTTCCTCAAAAATGCAATTGTAACGGAAAACTACCCTGTTGTGTTTTGAACACCGCAAGTCCCTGAATGCCCTCATAAAACAGCATTCCAATATCTCTAGTGATGCATAGACCTTATACTTATTGCAGCTATCACTCAGATAAAGTGAAAGTTCAGAAAAGACTCATTATGGTACATCTTTCTCACCACTCACATCATACTTCAAGACACATAGGCCCTCATTACAACTTTGGCGGGTGGCAACCGCCGCCCGCCAAGTTGTATCCGCCGTGCGGCTGCCAATGCGGCCGCAATCCCGCGGTGGCCATTAAGACATCCCCTCTGGGCCGGCGGGCGGAAACCAAGTTTCGGCCGCAACACGTGAGCCGGCTCCAAATGGAGCCGGCGGTGTTGCGGCGGTGCGACGGGTGCAGTTGCACCCATCGTGCTTTTCACTGTCTGCTAAGCAGACAGTGAAAAGCTCCATGGGGCCGTGGCAGGGGGCCCCGCAACTCCCCTTTCTGCCAGCCTTTTCATGGCGGTTCCTACCGCCATGAAAAGGCTGGCGGGAGGGGGACTCGTAATCCTTTGGGCAGCGCTGCAAGCAGCGCTGCCCTGGGGGATTACAACCGCCGGGACCAATGTGGCGGGAAACCGCCGGAACCAATGTGGCGGGAAACCGCCGGGACCAATGTGGCGGGAAACCGACAGTCCCGGCGGTGCGACCGCGGCGCTTCTGCCGCGGTCGTAATCCTCGAGTTTGTACCGCCAGCCTGTTGGTGGTACAAACTCCAGAACAGCCCTGGCAGTCTTTGACCGCCAGGGTTGTAATGAGGGCCATAATGCTTACCGTCTCTCTGCTGATCAAATTCTTTAAGCTGAGCATGGAGGGTCAGCCAGGGTGTCTTCAGGATCATCCTCTACAGTGGGCTCATGCGGGGCCATTGTGAGTGGGGCATGGAGCACATGCCCCAGATGTCTTGGGGCTTAATATGGGCCCAGCATCTCAAATACTCCCAGTGTTTATGACGCATATTGCCCTGCTGATGGTACACACCCGCTGCACTGGAATGTGCAGCGATATCACACCAGATTTGCGTACGAGCTGCATTGCTCAACTGGTCATCTTGGCCCCTGTACAGCTGAGAGTACTTATTAAGCACCCCTCAGTAAGGATGTTCAATTCTGACTCACTGAAAGGGGGTACTGTTGGATCCATTCGGTGGCAAGTTGACGTAGACACCAAGGACACACCGATGAGCGTTAAGGATGTTTATTGAACAAAAGCAAGCTCCATACAAAGTCCTCTGCCAACCACGACTCTTCCGCCTCAAGCCTCCTCGTCCGTCCCAACGTCTCTTCACACCGCGCTCCACCATCCACGTCACTTCACATTCTCTCACCACGTTCTACTCATTCCTCGAATGCCCTCACGAGGATACCACACCACCTCCCTCATAACGAACTTTAAGCTGAAACATAACTCTACAACCTATTGCCCTACAAAGACTTAACACACAATTTTGTATGAGCATGACTTTACATAGTTCCCAAAAATTGCCCAGCATAGACCCAAGCCTAAATTTTGCAGTAATCACTTCACATAGTCTCTGAGCCAGGACGGTCTTATTATATTTCTTTTTAACCGAGTCTCCGCTGGATATCGCAACTTAGAAGTACATGTGATGGTGCGAGTTTCTTGTGTAACAATATTTGGCGAGGTGATATGAGAGTCTTGTGCAACCACCTGCGGTCCAATCCTATTCAGATTCCAATCCGGTGATCGCCTGTTTTCACAGCTTTCCTGAACAGCTTTATGACCTTGAATGGTCCCTTGAATTTGGATGGTTTCCCTTCCTTTCTTGGAGATTTGATTTTGACATAATCCCTTTCTTTTACAGCCTTACGTACATCATATCTTACCTTCCTTCTTTTTTTTTCTTCCCTCTCTTTCTCTCTCCAACCATCAATATCATCTACCCGATCATCAAACTCTTTCCGTCTCTCAATTACCGACCTGGGTTCAATCTCACTGCATGGTACCCTCCCTTTGAGCAATTGGAATAGAGTCACCCCTGTGGTGGAATGAGGTGTTAAACCATACTCACAAACTTTCTTCCTCACTTCACCTTCCCACTCAACCTCATTAACATGTACTTTTATGAAGCGTTCAACAACTCCATTAGATTCTAGATGATAGAGAGAAGTTCTTTTATGTCTAATGTTCCTTTCCTTTAAAAACGACTCAGTTGATTCAGAGATAAATTGTACCCCATTATCTGTCAGTAGCGTAGAGGGAAAACCCTCTCTCTCAAACAAGACATCCAGAAAATCAATTATATCTTTCGACTCAACTGAATTCTCAAGTTTAATTTCAGGCCAACGTGAGTACATGTCAGTGCAGACCATGATGTATCGATCAACATACTTACATCTGATTGGGCCTAAAATGTCCAAAGCTATATCGATCCAGGGACCAACAGCCTCCTCTCTTATGACCATTGGTTGAGTTCTATTATTTAACACTTTATCAGAGCACGCACACATATGGCAATTCCTCACTTCTCTCTCCACCATCATATCTATGGCAGGCCACCAGTAGGCGTTCCTTAGTCTCTCCTTTGTTTTAGAGATGCCCATGCGACTCGCGTGGGCTTGATCAACCAAACTATTTCTTAAGGTTGCTGGTGGTATTAGCTTGCTGCCCCTCATCAGCAGCCCCTCCTCCACTGACAACTCATTTCTGACTTGCCAATAATCCACCAATTCTTCAACTAAACCCTCTCTCATACCCCAGCCACCTTTTACTTTGTTAATTACTTCCTGCAAGATGGCGTCTTTTGACAATTCTTCCTCCCACACAGACTCTCAGATCAACCCAAGAGTAACAACACACACCCTTAAATCTTCATCAGTCGCAATGTCTGCAAAACAACCACCTTCAATAGCCTCCTCATCCTTTCCTGTGTCTACACATAGGGGGTCATTCAGACCCCGGTGGGCGGCGGGAGCCGCCTGCCTGGAGGGAACCGCCATATGGCCACTCAGGCCATTCTGGCTTTCCCGCTGGGCTGGCGGGCGACCGCCAGAAGGCCGCCCGCCAGCCCAGCGGGAAACCCCTTCCCACGAGGAAGCCGGCTCCGAATGGAGCCGGCGGAGTGGGAAGGTGCGACGGGTGGAGTTGCACCCGTCGCGAATTTCAGTGTCTGCTGAGCAGACACTGAAATTCTTTGTGGGGCCCTCTTACGGGGGCCCCTGCAGTGCCCATGCCATTGGCATGGGCACTGCAGGGGCCCCCAGGGGCCCCACAACACCCCATACCGCCAGGAACAGGATGGCGGTATGGGGTGTCGGAATCCCCATGGCGGCGCAGCAAGCTGCGCCGCCATGGAGGATTCCTGAGGGCATCGGAAAACCGGCGGGAGACCGCCGGTTTTCCTGTTCTGACCGTGGCCAAACCGCCGCGGTCAGAATGCCCTGCGGGGCACCGCCAGCCTGTTGGCGGTGCTCCCGCATCCCCGGCCCGCCGGGGTCGGAATGACCCCCATAGTCTTGAGAGACAATCAGCTTGAACATTTAATGTCCCAGGCATACAGGAAATTGCATACTCAAATTCTTGTAGGGCCACTACCCACTTCTTGACAAGTTCCTCTTTATTATGTGGACTAGGCAGGTTTTTTATTGTGCCAACTAAACTAGCCTTGGGGCGAATCCCTTTTTTTGAAACTTCACGACTTAAATACTCAATATTGGGAATGCTGATCCTACATTTCTCAGCTTTTAGTGTTAGACCATTGATACTTAATCTTTCTAAGACCAGCCTTAGTCTTTCTTTATGTTCCACTAAGCTGGTCCCCATGACTAAGAGATCGTCTTGGTAAACTTTAACCCCTTCCACTCCTTTTAAAATTCTTTCCATGGCCCTCTGGAACACCGCCACTGCCGAAATTAATCCAAACGGCATCCTAAGGAACTTAAAGGTGCCAAACAGCTTTATGAAGGTGGTCAAGTCCTGGGAAGAACTATGTAGCTTTATCTGATGGTAGGCGGATGTCAAATCTAGAGTTGAGAAATACTTCACCCCACCAAGAGAGCACAACAAGTCCGTTATATTTGGGAGTGGATAGTGATCAATTATGACAGATTTATTTAAATTTCTAAGGTCCACACAGAGCCTCGCCTCCCCATTGGCTTTCTTTGCCATGACCACTGGCGCCACCCACTCCGATGCTTCAACTTCTTGAATGATTCCCTTCATGACCAGTTTATAAATTTCAGCTTTTATCTTCTCTCTCACCAACAATGGAACGTTCCTCATTTTCGCTGCCCTGGGTAACGCTCCAGGCTTAAGTCTAATTTGGTGTACATAATTCTTGAGACAACCTAATTTCTCACTGAACGCATCTGGAAAACGTTCATCCATTCACACACATCCTCAGAGACGGATTGAACTAGTGGGTTGTCTTGAAGCCTAACAGGCGGGTCTCCATTAGGATCTAGCAAAATTTGTAAATCACGTTGGTGAAACCAACTGATTAAGGAATCCCCTTTTATGGAGATGTACACCTTTGCTGGAATGAGGCGTCCCTTAAATTCTATACTTCACCAAAAGTACCCTAGCAATTTGATTGGTTCCCCTCCATAATCTTTGGGTCTCACAGCTGGTTTGAATAGGTTAACCGTTCCTTTTAAATACTGGTCATAGAATGTTTTTGGTATAAGAGTTATCTTTGCCTCGGAATCAAAGAGAATTTTGATCAGTTTACCATTGACTAAAATGGACTCCACGTGACCATCAGAGAGACCAACTTTTGTTTGCAGAACCTGCACAACATTTACGACATCGGCATCACTTGCGTCACTTTCACACCACACCTCCTTTATATTCCCTTTGTTATTTTTTAACCTGCAACACTTAGCAAGAAGCCCGGTCTTACCACAGTTTCTACAGACCACTCCCCAAAAAGGACACTCTTTGTTAATGGCCATATGGCCTATGCTCCCACACCTAAAACATTTCCCAGAAAATGTTTTCTTTGGCTTTACAGAATCAGCGCCATATCTATTGTCACCATGGGTATATTGTATAGATTTCACGGTGGCTCTTTCTTCCTTTGTTGTGCCAGATACAGTAGTGTCTTTGCGAAGAACTTCCACACATTTCCTAGAGTGCTCACAGGTTTTAGCTATAACTAAGACTTCATCCAGGGATGGGTTGTCCATTTGCCACATGCACTCTTTTGCTTTCTCTAGAGAACAGCCCAGCATGAATTGATCCCTCAACCGTTCCTCATAGGAGTTAGCAAACGCACAAGTAGAAGCAAGTCTTCTGAGTTCTGTGATATATTGTTCTGCCGTTTCTCCATGACGTTGCGTCCTCTTCCCAAACTGATACCGTTCAAGAACCGTGCTTACTTTCGGTAAGTAATGCAAGTCTAATTTCTTCACGCAAATATCAAATTAATTGAAGCTGATGCAGTCAGTATCCGACAGATCTGGGAGATTTTCAAAGATTTCCTGGCCCTCAGTGCCCAAGCAGTGCATTAAAAAAGATGTCTTCCTCTCCGCACTCAACGAAGTTTCACACACCCTAGCATAGTTATTGAAAACCTTTTTCCATTTTTGCCATGGAATGGGGGGGATCACCAGGAGAGACGAGGAAAAACGGTGTAGCTGGTACATTCTGCATGATGTCACAGTGAACTGTACCACCGCTTTGCAAACAACTAAATGTATTAATTAATTGGGAAGAGATGTGCGATCCTTGAAGAGTCTCTTTTTTTTTTTAATGGACCAACCCTGTTAAACTATCCCTTGTGCACCCACAAAGAGAAAAGAAGAATGTTCCTGGACCTTCAAACGTGTTCCTGTTAAACTTTTCCTTGCACACTCACAAAGAGAAAGAAAAAAAAAAACATTGTTTCTGGGCCTTTAAATGTGTTTTATGGCACAACCATCGCCAAGGCACCACCTGATAAATAAACGCTGAAACAGTTACGAGACGCGTGTTGACCAAGCGCTGAAGGCCAGTTGCTGAATGTCCCTGTTGCCAGGAGACGCTCTAGAGAAGGATGCGTGCCGTTGCCAGGAAACCCAAGTGAGGAACGCGTGGCAACTGTTCCTGGGCGCGCAGAGAAACACTCCTGAGAGGGACGCGTGGTAACTGTCACCAAGCGTGCCGCGATCAATTCCGGTAGCTAACAAGTTCTTTGATCGCGCTTTAAAGCTTCTTTACCCGCGCCCTCTGTAAACAGTGAAAATTACCATGGCCCGATCGTGTTGTTAGGGCTCCAACGGTGCCGGCTCAGAAGACTGTTGTCCGGTGCGGCCTCCGCCACCCGCACGTCGCTCGTCGCCAATGTTAGATCCAATTGGTGGCGAGTTGACGTAGACACCAAGGACACACCGATGAGCGTTAAGGATGTTTATTGAACAAAAGCAAGCTCCACACAAAGCCCTCTGCCAACCACGACTCTTCCGCCTCAAGCCTCCTCGTCCGTCCCAACGTCTCTCCACACCGCGTTCCACCATCCACGTCACTTCACATTCTCTCACCACGTTCTACCTATTCCTCGAATGCCCTCACGAGGATACCACAGGCACCTTGTCTTCAAGTCCCTCAGGCATGTTGAGGGAAGGTCAGATAGACAGAGCAGCAGGATGGTGGAGGATGTAGCTCTGAGGTAAGAATGGCACAGACTGACCAGAAAAAGGCTGCCTGCAATGTCTTGTATTTAATTTCCTGTATGTTACTTCTTGTGCATTTCATTGGGTTCTGGCCCGAATGCAGAGTCTCTGCCCCAAGCGCCAGGGTTCCACAGAGGTCCTGTGCTCAGGGCACAGATTATTATGTATGCAGCCAGACTGTGATTGGCGGTTGGGCTACCAACTTTCAGCTGGAGCTGGGTGAAGGGGGGTGGTAAGCACTGACAGATGTGTGTGTAGTGTTTGGGGGAAACTTGGAAATCTGAGGCTTGATTAGAGCATTTGACTTTTATATAACAATAATATGTGAACTGATTGTGTCGTGTTAAATATACCTGTGATGTTCTTGTTGCGACTTGAAGGGTCAAGTGTATAAGTTTATGGTATTGTTCCTTACACAAAATATCCACACTGTTGCATTGGTGTTTTTGCCATCAGATTTAACCCTCCAAAACACTTCCTACGCATGGCATATGTAACAGCCCAGTGCCTACATATAGCTGTTTTATGTTTTAAGTGCTGTAGTTTGTATTATGCTGGTTGTACAACTATATGTCATAGATTCCATGATGTGTGGATCTAGGTATCTGTGTTGTGGCATACCATAATGATTGCCCTCTTATTTCACTGTGTTATGATCTGCTCCGAGTGTGGAAATTCCACACTTGGGGCAGAGTCTCCTCCACGAGTGCAGAACCTCTGCAGTGGTAAAGATACTACTTGTAAATCCATTTGTAAATACCAAAAAGTTGTAAAGTTAGACTTTAAGTCTAAACTTTGACTTTTGGCCTAACTTTACCTTAGTGAATCGGGCCTATAGTCTGTCACCATTTTTATTGTCTGATCACAATTTTGGTTGTTTTTATCACTAGCACCAAGTGTTAACCTTTTACACTGAGCACTTACATGATATTTTCATTCAGTGAATATTTGACATTTGTCGATTTTCTCAGAACATTCTTTGATATATATGTTTATACAAGAAGAATCCTTGTGTACATAGTCATTATAGCTCATTAAATTCCTTTTGATGTATTAATGATATCATTTGACTTATTAATATTCCTAATAGTGATACCTTGATGGACGCTCAGGGGTCTAAAGGTCTCTCCTGTTGTTTATTCCATCAATTGTCATTGAATCATTAATCAATGTGTGAAGCACAGCTAACAACACACACTTCTTAAAACACATTTATCCATTATGTGAAGAAAGCAGATAATTTATGGTGTGGTTGTGAGACCTGCTCAGCTAATAAACTCACAAACTCGTTTTGGGTTTAGTCAGACTCATTTACAAAACCTTAGCTCAACCTTAGATAGTTGGGGCTTTGAGCAATCAGGATTTGTCAAAGAAACAAATGCAAAGCATTCAGAAATACCAAAACAGTTGAACAAGAAAGAACACAACACAAATAAACTCCAACACCAATTTTTAAAAGTACCACTTGTTTTTATTTATTTTTAAATACACCAGAAGAAGTCACCAAAAGGTTCTGGAGATAGAAATTATCAACCAAATAATAAATCACTGCTTTTCACTCAAATCACAATCAAACATTGACAATAATTGTGGGTATTTGGAAACCTTTTGCAAAGTTGTATGACTTCTCTGGCCCACTTTGGGTGAACTATTCTGGCAGGGAGTGAGTCACAGGGGCCAATGAATCTTGGCAGGACAGTTATCTTACAGTCAAAGCAGTTTCCAGTCCAGTTCCAGGCTCCATGGGTGAACGGTCATACACATTAATCGAGTGGTCATGAGACAAGGGAAGCAGGATGCTAAAGACGCTGAAGGATGATGAAATGCTAAAAATGTCACCACTTGGTCCACAAACCAAGTGGTGGGGTACCTCACTCCACAGGGTCGATGTCCCTCGAAGTTCAGCTGAAGTCCAGCCAATAAACAGTTTTCACTAGTCTACTGGTCTCCAGTTATAGCGAAACCAGTGGTTCCTTATTACAGAAGCTAGTGTCCGTCTTGAGTGACTAAACTGCACTCCAATGACTCTCCCCGGTCCAGCAAAGTAGGGTGCACCTTATGAATAGCGATACTCCGTCTTCCAGACTACTGCACTTCAGCGGTCAGGCAATCTTGGCTACCAAATCGTCAAGGCAACCCTGGAGTTGTAACAGAAAGTCAGCAACTGACTCTTGGAGTCCCTCCATCTGTCTGGGTCTCAGGGACGACTTTCCTTGAGAAGGGCACCACAAGCACAATTTTTTCTTCTAGCTCAAGGATCAGCAGGTTCAGTCCGGTCTTTTTTGCAGCCTCTCTTTGCCTGGTGCAGGGAACAGCAGGGCAGTCTTTCTGTTGCTCGTTTCCCACTACAGATATGATCTGAGGTCTGGCTGCCAGGGATGTCACTTTTATGCCCAGAAAGTGTCTTTGGGGGATGTGGTGGCTACTACCCAATAGGCTACCAAGTACCATCCACCCTAACAAAACTTCTTGTCAAGTTTGGTATCTAGCTGTCCCAGAATGAAACATTCTATCCTCACCCAAGATGGCAGGAGCCTTCTCTAGGGTGTGGAGCTCTGTAGCTCAACCTAGATGTGTGGTTACATAAGGATACACACCCATGGAAAAAGGTGTGTGCCAACTGGTTCCACTTCTCTGCCCCTGATTCAAACCTGTCTACCAAAACAAAAGAGCAACCTCTTTCCTGTGTGTCCACCATTTGCCCTTCAAAGACAGCTTCCACTTTGATGTTCATCTTTTGGGCTAAAACCCCATTTGGCCTTCCTGCCAGGAAGAGTAAACAGCCCTTCCAAGAGCTGTCTCTTTCTGTTTCTTTCTGAGAGTCATTAACGACTCCCCCGGGGGAGCAGAAGGCTATCCCATGGCCAGCAACAGCAAACAGGCACTGGAAATCTTGGGCAATGGAACAGCAACCTGCCATTTACCTGAAAGATATACTAAATTTGCTGTGGTCATCAAGTTGGGTATAATGTAACAATTCAATTGATATCTTGAAGTACCAACTTTAGTAGTCCCTTTCAGAAGATAGCACAGTTGAGTTGTCCGCCCGTATCCCTGTCCTCCCCTATCGGTCTACTAGCCTTTCGGCTGATGTAATGATATTTGTGTTTTGACCACTAACTCCACATTGCACTTAGCCTAGCAGCACACCGTCACATTAGTGTCCACCAGATTCATTTTGCCTACTGACTTTTTTTTAGCATTAGCCACCGCCACATTAAAAGCTGCAAGTATTTTTCCATGCCCATGTTATGCAATGTGCCTTTTGCTCATGTTTTTACTCTACATGTTTGTGTGTTCTTTCTCACCAAGGGCTTAGGCTGATAAGAGTGTGGTAGGATGATGTTTATGGTAATACAGGGAATAGTTTGGTTTTAAGAGAGGGCACCTTGGGATCTTGGTCAATTCCAAGGTGTTCCTTTCAAAGTTGACCTGAAGTAGCCAACATTTTTTAACAACAAATTGTGGAGCAAGGTTTTTTTTCTAGAAGTCTCCTCTCTGGCTTGTTTAAGGCATAAAAGAGTGAGGGGATTCAGAGACCTTGGTTCAGGGTCAGGACGCTGATGCCTGTCATTCTTTCCCTGAGGGGAGATTAGATCTCTCTTTCTCTTGGCAGTCAATGTGGGGTTTACGACTTGAAGTTGGTGAGAGAAAGGTGAAGGAGCAACTGTGCCCCATGGTGATGAATTTTTTATTAATTATCTGCTTTCCATTGTGTGTGTATATATATTTATATTGTTAGACATGGGGTTTCTGGTTGGCTAGGGTATGCACCTAAGCCAGGCAGAACCCACTCACTCTAGTCAGGGCAAGAGAGTTACACATCCAAGATAACCCCTGCTCAACCCCTTGGTAGCTTGGCACGAGCAGTCAGGCCTGTGTAAAGCGTTTGCCCAACACACACAACACACGTGATGCAAGATGTACACCACAAAGTAAACACAACACTGAGCTATGTAAAAATAAACTGTATTGCACAAAACATAATTAGAATAACATTACACGTCAGTAATACCCTGCTACCTTAACAGTTGTCAGAACATTACACATGTTACTAATACTCTGCAGGAATAAGCAGTTGTCACATTAGAACACGTAAGTACTCCGGATTCTGCAAGATAAGCAGTAGTCAGGAATCACAGTAAATAATTGTATGCACTTGTCATAGAAAATATCATAAGGGCCTATATCAGGAACATTACAAAATTATATGACAAGTCATGAGCAAATAAATATACATTAGCCTATCATGCCCATAATAGGAACATATAGTCAATATATATTATTATAAAAACAAACCTGGAGCATACCACCCTCCCAGTGTCCCCAAAAGTACCTTATTTGGTGGAACAAGGCACTCCTAGTGCCTGGAAGAGGAACGTGGGCCCCCCGGCGCTTCTATGTGTGAAACAGGGGCCACGTGGTGCTCCTGGGGGAGAGGGGCGGTCGGCACCCTCTCTGATGTTTATAACAGGCACCTCTTGGGGCCAGCGATCTCTGGGGGCCTCCCCCGGGCCGTCACTTGCCCTCCAACAAAGGTGGGGGGCCAGACAAGCCCAAACAACAAGGGCCAAAAGACTAACAATTGGGGCCCCCAGCGAGGCTCCTGCCAAACCTGCGAGTGTCTGGGAGAATGGAGAAGAGGTTGCAGCCCTGCTCTCCTCTCGGGGGCTGCAATAATCTTGTGGGCTCCTAAATGCCCAAAGTTCGCCGGGGCGCCCGCCCCCCTAAGGCAGTGGCCAGGGGGAAAGGAACTCCTTCTCCGCCCGTGCCCTGCAATACTGGATGCAGCTGCCCTCGTCCTCGGTGCGGCTGCCTGTTTAAAGAGAGGAGAGGCCGCCGCCTCTTCCAATGCGCTGTGCTCCTCTCTGGAGCCGATTGTGAGCCTCCTGGGTCGCGGTGGTGATCTCCTTAGCAACATGTGGCCGGTGTGGACCCCTGGGGCGCCGCTCACATTGCTGGGTCCCCGGGGGCACTGGAAGGAGCATGCTGGCTGCTCTCTTCATTGTCAGAGTGCCCTGGAGGCACAAAACACAGCGCGCTCCGACGCGCTTTGGTGATTAAGGATGCCTGGGTTGCGGCGGTAATCTCTGGCAACCAGAAAGTGCTTTTTAAGCGCAGGAGGCACAAACAAGCGCCCAGGTTGCGGCGGTGATCTCTGGCAACCAGAAAGCCATTTTAAAAGCGCACAAGGCAATGCTGGAATCCCGGGCTGCGGCGGTGATTTATTTTCTGCCAGCATTTGCGCAGGATGCCAAAGGAGCCCAAGGAAGCACTCCCTTAGGTGCTTCTTAGTTCCTAGAAGCACTCCTCATGCTGAAGTAAGTTACAGGGATCAGGGGCCACAACACCCTGCCTCTGGAGACACAAATGAAGAAGAGGCACAGGGCTGGCGAACCCAGCTACAGACCAGCACAAAAAGTGGATGCAAGCAGTGGCAGTTCCTCCTAGTGACCAGCAGGTCACAAGTCACCACAGCAGTAGCAGTCCAAGGTGGTCCTGGTGAGTCTCCAACTTGAAGAGAGGGAACTCGGAGCCTAACTCATTCTCAACATTTTAAGGCTCCTCCTTAAAGAGCAGAAAGGCGCGGAGGTGCTAATTGTAAATCTTTGTGGTAGCTTAAGCAGGAATGATGTGCATTACAAGACAACGATTTGAAGTCTCCTTGAAGGCCTAATCTTCTTTAATAGCGCTCCCCGCTGCTCCATATTGTCGACGCGTTTCGAACCCACTGGATTCATGGGTTCTCATCAGGACACAGAACACCAAAACTGGTCAGAAGGAACTGCCATTTTGTGAATGGCTTGCCACCAAAGCAGGGGTCTCATGATTTCAGTAGAGAAAGAAACACTCCTCAACTTGCTGCACTGAAGTATAAATCACATGGCTGGATTAACCTTGGTCTGAATACATCATGAGCAAGCAGAAGGACAAGCAATTAAAGTGATTTATACTTCAGTGCAGCAGGTTGAGGAGTGCTTCTTTCTCTACTTGAATTGTGAGACCCCTGCTTTGGTGGTAAGCCGTTCACATATAAATGCCCAGATATTTATACCTAGAACAGTGCTGAAGCCATACTCCATTGAGATGCCAACTGCAGCACCCTTCTGTTTTCTTCCCAAATGTGACTGTCTTAATTTTCATGCGGTTTATCTCAAGCCTGTTCCAGAGGGTACAAGGGTATAAGGTGGATAGCTGAAGCTGGAGGCCAATCTTTGTTCGGAAAAGCAGTACAGGGTTGTCTGCGTAGAGCAGGTGGGTCATGCGTTGGCCTACTAGTTTGGGTGGGTGGCAGTGCACTTTGCCTAAACTCTCCAACAGATCAGCAACACACTTACACATCACCCACATAAGCTGTTAGAATTTACAGCCACTCAACCAAGCAATCTCTCTGAAGTTTTGCATAAAAAATACCCCATAATGTGCTGTTATGCCCCACAATGGATCATTTAATCTCATAATAAATCTAATATCAATAAGTATGCTGCGTGTAACAAGTGTTATTGGCCATTCCATTGCCTAGAATTTATTTACCTCTGTAGACCTCATTTGAAAAATTCTTGGGGAAGCCAGCTATAGGGATCTTCTAATGTTACTATTTCTGGTCTGTTAGTTGTGCTATCTTAGTCCTTTAAATTGTTTTATTCAAATTTTATATGACATTTGATAGATTATATACAGTGCATGATTTGAGCGAGTGGTTGCTGGCGGGGCCCAATGGCACTCATTTTATGGTCCGGTGGGGCTCATCAGCACTTATTTTTTCGTCATCAGACATTCCTCAAGAGCAAGGATGAGGAAACACAAAAAGAGAAAGAAGAAAAAGAAGATGGAAAAACTGTCCAGAAGGGTGAAAGAAAGTGACTGTCAAAGTGATCTAAAGTGGTAGAGGGGGATCTGGCAGTGGATTAAAGAGGCATGAGGCAGGTTCAGGACTAGCTTTGGTATTCCCCATGTGGACATTTAATAGCACTGGCCGCAGGCCTCTAAGCATAAGTTTGGGCACCGGCACTTACTATGTTACAGATCGAGCACTAATTACATATTACATATGTTGTGTTTTTTTAGTCTTTTTATGGGTGAGCCCAAAGCGCTCCATCCATAAAGTAATTTCTCTTTGGGCTTCAAGCCACGCCCAGGTCAGGTCAGTCTCTTTCATTGGTTCCTGGGCTTGCTCTTTAAAATCTGCTTGCTTTCATTTGTGAAAGGCATGCATACGTCATGCCTTTTCCGGTGTTTAGCCCGCCTACACAGCACCAGTAAACTACTAGAAACATACGAGGCTCGATGTTTTGAGCCTGGTTTCTTGACTACTTTATCTGTTAATTTTCCCCGCAGGGCGATCGCGCTGGGGGTTACATAGCGCGATCGCGCTCTGTTTTTTCGTTTTCAATTTCAGCGCGATCGGGCTGCATTTTACATAGCGTGGTCGCTCTGTTTTTTTTTTTCTTTTAATTTGTGTGGCAAGAAAAGTTAGGTTAGGAGTTTACAAGGCAAATACCTCCAACTCGAGCAAATGTTTGTATTTGTAATTTCCAAAGCAACAGTTAATTGACGGCTAGGCAGAAAAGCTTTAAAAACAAGTCAAACACTTTCCAAACACTTTCCATTGCTGGAGCATTTCCCTAAGAACCATGAATAGTGCTCATTGAAGAACATTCAATTACCTGGGGTTTATTCTGGAAAGAGATCGACAGAAAGTAAATCATTCATTGTCAGTGAGAGAGAAAGAAGTGTTCTGGAGCCATGGCTTCAACACAATAAATCATGGATAATCTATTACATTATTGACATTTAGAAACCACAACTGAAACTTGATCCAATGCAATTGTTCAAAACCTTGCCAATATAACCCTTTGGAGAAAACAGAGGCTTTTTCTGTATTATATTAAGCACAATTTGTTTTTGCCAAATTGATGATTAAAAGCAATCGAGAGAAATATCAAAAATAGAAACGTGTTGAAATAGAGTTATATTTTTCACATGCTCCACAAATCGGTTTGAAATTATCAACTTCTCATGTTTGTTTGTCTCGAATGATACATTTTGGGGATGTATATGTTGTAATATGACACACTGGTTTAAACAGCATGTGCTATGGATTGGTTTGATATTGTGCATATGACAACAAGATCATCTGCGAAAACAACTTTTGCATTTTCTTGGAAGGAAGTGTTCGAAGAATGCAAAATCCATTTATATGATCTGTCAATATCTTGTTCATATATCGTAGATCATTTAAAGAGATGCATTTTTTTATGTTTGCCCACTTGCTAAGAGGTTATAGAATGCAATCTGTAAAAAACAAAATATTGGTTTTTCATAACACCGTAAAATCAGGAAATATAAATTGTACCTTTATCTACGGAATCTTTCTAGTTCTGGTTAATTAACCGTGTCTAAAGACCGTATTGCCGGTATCTGTTCCTTTGGTACTCTTATCGAGTTCTATTTAAATGGTAATCCGTCAGATGTGGTGACGGATCGATAATAATAACAATGCTGTCGGCACGTGTGCAGAAAATAAAACACAGGTAACATCATTTCTATGAGGAATGTAACTTTATTCCAAAAAATAATATTTTTTTGTTTAATGTCCAGGGCTTGTCACGGCCCTTTAAATACACAAAAAGAAGTGAACAAGTGTAGTTTGAAACGAAGATTTGTATGAAAAATGCATAGCACAGAATCTTATTTAATGGTTAGAAATAATGGGTGAATAGCGAGTAATCCATGAGACATGCATGGAGTTACAGCTAATAGTAAGTTTGACACATTTCCCACGAATAGGCACGCTTTGACGACTTGAGTATAACAGTTGCTATGATTGCACTCACCGTAACCGAGGAATTTTAGCACAATTACAATATGACCAGGGTTAATTTGTTTTGCCATGCTACCTTTTTAATGAATTGAGGATATTTATAGTGGAGTACCCCCTTGGACCAGGCTAGCTCAAGTCGTTTCTAGCTAGTTGATATTTTGAGCGCTGGTATAATGTGAAATCATCCACTAGCACTCACCTAAATAAGATGTTGCTGGTCTAAATGCCAATGGTGTAAACAGCATTTCAACCCATCTTCATTCTAAGGTCATCAAGCACTGCTGAAGAAACCTACTGCTTGTTCCTAAAATCGGGCCATTTTGAGGTCAGTAGCAGACCTGACAACTTCATCAAAAACCTCAGTGTGAGGAGGGAGCGAGCTTTTGCAGGTGGGTATGGCCTCGCGCTGAGAAGTACCTAAGAGACACATTTTTCCCCATTACGGCCTCAAACACTGCCCTAAAAAAAAAAAAAAATGTTGAGGCTGCTGCCTCCGAAAACGAACTAAAAACCACTGCTTACAGTGGTTTTCAGCTCGTTTTCCCTGCCACCCTGTGATATTGGCTCCTCACTGGGTGACGTGTGAGGGGAGCCAATATTGTGTGTCACACAGGGGCACCGTGTGAGTTGGCAAGCCTGCAGTATCCCTGCCATCTTCTGTAACTAAAATTCTGAAGAAAGAAGCGAATTCTAAGCTAGCATGCTACAATAAACCACAGACATACTCTGTATAGTATGGCTTCGACTACTGAGATGTTCATGCTCACAGTCAATGAGAATCCTCACTTCATTTTAGGTCAAGGTAACCAAGCTGTGATTATTCCATTGGGTACCACATTTGATCCTGTTGCACTTACGGCCTGGATGGATTTTCTTGCAATCAAATAAATTGCATTGCTCTAGTTCAACTCTTTCATAATTGATGGTTATCAAGTAGTACACGTGACACCTTATCATTCTCTCTTTCAACCTCCGACTTGCAGTGTTCCCCAGGGCCCCTCCCTTATCCTACTCTTTCAAATGTTTACATTACCCCTCCTAATGCTTTGATCAGATCTTATGAACTGTCCAGCATGTCCTACGTAGTTGACAGTCAAATTATATCGGTTTTCAGGTCTCTGTGAACTTTCAAAGTTACATGTCTGAAGTGGCTAAGTGGATTGCATTAAACTCCCTGATATTGTGCACAAATAAGACTGAGATTCTCATTTTTAATGGTGCTCCTTTCATATGGAGCTCTGCATGATGGCTGTGTAGTTAGGTTAATCTCCTTCCTTTGCGTCTTCAGTGCATGAGCTAGGTGTTATTTTCAATTCCTCGCTCTCTTTGTGTGGTCATGTCACTAGTATGTCCTTCACACCCCATGTTTCTATCATCTCCAAGCTGTGCAGAAAAACATTCCTCTCCACTCTACCATGCACTGGCCATACCTTTGCATCTTATATGATTTATAGCATGTGAAACAATAGCATTCATAACAACACTTCCTAACTATACCTTATCCTTAACCCTTGTTTTTTTCAATAACTATATATATATATATATATATATATATATATATATATATATATATATATATATATATATGCTTTATTTTATATGTATATTCACTGAAGAAAACAAAGTTTAAAGTATATATATTTAACTCAAGCTCAGCATGGTCCACAGGAGTAATTGTCAAACCTTCATGTATCTCTTGCCAAGTTTGGCTCACATATGAGGGTACATAGGTCATACTCTCATGTGTTGCAATTTTTGTTCCACCAACATCACTAATGCCACTGGCATGTGAGTCATGATTAGTTTGACGACTCACAAACTCTTGTCCCTGGTGTGATGAGATGAGTCTGCAGTGGATCCTGATGTAACTAGCAATACGTGGCTCACTATTTACTCATGCAGAAATCACAGTTCTGAACCCAGCCACCTCGGATTCACTGGGTGCTGAACTGCATCTTTTGAAACCATCAACAGCAAAGGTCCCCTCTAACCAACAGAGGATAATCAAAGTTGTACCCCAAAAACCTTCTCATCCCCTAGCACTCACCCTACTTACCACCATGTAATACCCAAAAGGACAAGTTCCACCTGCTCGTGATAGGTATTCAATCCAAGTAAAACTGTGTTTTAACCAGTTGCAAATGTTACTAAAGTACACAGTGCTTCCTCATACAAGTAAGTAATTTACATCATAAAAACATCACCTTTGACTGTCTGAATTTGAAGTTTGTTCTCATGCAAATGTGCAAATAGTAAGCCTGGATATTCTTGCAGTGCAGGAAATTGGGTTACTGGTTGAGGGAGGTGTAACCCTACTCAAGCAGCAAGTTCAAACATTGTCAGGGTGAAGTCACAAGCAAATTCCAAATTATCATATGCTTAACTGTGTGGTAGCTTGGCACAGAACAGTCAGGATTAACTTAGAGGCAATGTTTAAAGCTATTTGTGCAGCACTCCAAACAGTAATAAAGTGAAAACACAAAACAAGAAAAATCCTGAAGCATTTTAGAGCAATAGAGTACATTGTAATAAATTATCCAAGGCCAAAACAACAAAAATTAAATCAGTAGAACCAGAGATTTGTAAGTTTAAATATGTCAGTGAAAATAGCGCCAAAGAGCAGCAAAACGCCAACCACGATGGAGCATGGGATGGCTACAGGGACCCACTTAGGTCTGGTGAACATGTTCCGTTAATCCTAGTTTACAAAGAGATGCAGTGTCCCGTGTTGAGGATTTGTTGCACAGCAGAGGCGATGCAAGATCCAGACGAGGAGTTGCATCATGGACCTGCAGTTTCGCTGAGCTGCGAGATGCAATGTCTTTGCATTTCACTTGTACATGTACTACTTGTAAATACACTACACCATGCCCTCTGGGCTGTTCAGGGCCTACCCCAGGGGTGACTTAAATGTGTCAAAAAGGGAGATTTAGGTCTGGCAAAAGGTTTGTTTTACCACGTCAAAATGACAGCTTAAAACTGCCCAAACAGGCTGCAAGAACAGGTCTGAGACAGGTTTTAAAGGGCTACTTAAGTGGGTGGCACAATCAGGGCTACAGGCCCACTAGTAACATTTAGTGTACAGGCCCCAAAACCTACAGAGTGTTAAAGCCAGCAAAAACAAAGTCAGCTAAACAGGAGGGTTGAATTATTAATTAAAATTATCATATGGTACGTTGTAGCTTGTGTAGTAAATAATTGTTGAGAGGACAAAAAAGAGTTGAAGTGTTTCTTAAACTATGTCCGTGCTTCACCTTTGTTTGTCAAGTAACCAAATTAATTCACAGTTCAATGGAGAACCCTTTTGAGAGAATATACAGATACTTTTTGATCCATGCCACTAGACTCTACAGTGCAATTTGCCATTCTTTTGAGAGACCAAAGGCTCAGTGATTACATTGTACAGCAATAGTGTACATAATGTACATTTCCTGCTATGCAAATATTTGTGTGAGGGTTTATTTGTTGTGCAGTAGGGTGACTCATTTTTGTTTTTACCCTATGCTTCACACTTACTATTTCTCATTCTCACTAAATGTAATTTTCACTATTACAATACCGTCCTATAAAATAGTATACTTTAATCCTTAAAATCTACCCACTTACTTATTCATCTCAACTCATCTTATTTTGGACCCTACCAGTTTTGTGCCTATCTTGTTAAGATGGCAAAGCTGTATATTTCTGTGGAGATCTGTCTTTATTCTTGTGTGCTGTCTAACACGGTTGATGGCATGGATGTAGGTCCAATCCACTTTCTAGTCCTGCATTAGATTCTCCTAATGTTGACATCTATGAGATGTGTGGTGTAGGGGTACTCCTCCACAAGTGTGTGGAACGCTGGAGTAGTGTTACATGTGGCTGGAATCTGCTAGGGCATGTCAATGCAAAACTAGGTGTCTAACCACATAAGATGGACAGTATGAATCCCTACATTAGATGCATTTCTGCACAACATTACCAAATGATGTGTGTAGCAGTTTAACCTCTTTAGTGTGCGAAGGGATAATGTGGGTCATATGATGTGACATAAGTATGGGTGTAGTGATTTTGAAGTCTCCTGCAAGTTCTGTACTGTATTTCATTTTCATGGATTTGTTTCCATTGTGGTGAAGTGAGTCTTTCAATAGGATTTGCTTACATTTGAGTGTTTCTATATATCTAAAAAAAACGAGATTGCAGATAGTCGATCTTGTTCCTTCATGGAAAATGTAGTAGTGTTTATGCACCAGTATATGTAGGTGAAGCTAGTTAACGTGCATTCTTTTGTAGGAGAAAGGTTAGATGACATCACAAATTTGATGAAAGACCATATAGTGTTCTTGCCACATTGCCATCACCCAACCAAGGCTAATTGTGTGCCTTCATTCTAAAGATGGATAATAGCCCAGAATCCCAATGTGCTTGCCATCCTTTTTGACACATGACATACGTATTTCTGTGAAACCTTTTACAACATCAGCAACACAAGCCTCAGTGCACTTGCATTCAGTCACTGGCCACTACATATTGGTGTGCATTTCCATGTAAGGTCGTACAACATTGGACTGATAAACCCTGACACCTACTTGACAAAAAAGAATGAAGCTCAGGGCTAGAAGTCCATGTCTCTGCCTTGATCAGAGAGCCTCAGCTTATCCACCATCTCCTGTTTCCTATATTACATAGATTTGCCCTTGATCAGAGTTGTCATACATCTATGCTCTACATATAGCTATTAGCACAGAACCCAAGGAATGGCAACATCACTTGTGTGTTATGGATTTATGCATGAAAATATAATTACATGAGGCCATTAACTTTGCTAATTAGAGTAAAACACCCTAATCTGAGCTTCTTACCTGATTTATCAGAACCAACAACGTATATGCAATATCTTGTTGTTTGGACAAGAAAGATGTGTTAAGTTCCGGAATGTGCTTCACTGATGTAGTGATACAAAATGGAACATCAGCACATGAACTGTGTGTTTGTGATCATTACATTATATAATTAATATGGCTGCATGTTGCTTAAATGTTATTGAGGATGTGATAATATAATATACCTATGTGTTATGCCATTCATTTAATTTGTTCATTACATTGCAAATGTGTCCGATCAACCAAATAAAAGTGTAAACCTTGAGGACATTGTGATAATTTTGGTACTAGACTACAGATCATCTGTATCTAAGGGAACGCACTCAGATGGATGACCTCCTTCCTAATCGGAAGAACCCAGAGAGTCCGCCTATCACCATTCACCTCTGAACCCAAAGACGTCATCCCTGTTGTCCCACAGGGCTCATCACTCCGCCCCACCCTCTTCAACAACTACATGACACCCATGGCCAATGTTATCAGATCATACGGGCTCAACATCATCTCATACGTAGACATCACTGACCTAATCTTCTCCCTCTCCAGGGACGGCACCAACACCAAAGCCAGATTTTTATAGTTTGCATGATGAACGTCAGCAACTGGATGAGAGAGAACTCCTTGAAGTGCAATACCCTCAAAACAGAACGTCTGTTCTTCAGCAAAAACTCCACCTCATGGAAAAATTCCTGGTGGCCGTAGAGCTATGATCAGCACCCTAAGCATCCGATCATGTCAGGAACCTTGGGATCATCCTCAACAGCAAACTGACTATGAAATCCCAGGCAATGTAGTCTCATCAGCCTGCTTCTTCACTCTACGTATGCTACGGAAGATCTTCAAGTGACTTCCCACAACATCAGACACACCGTCACACATGCCCTTGTCAAGAGTAAACTCAACTACGGCAATGTCCTTTACTACGGGATCTCTACACACATACTCAAGAGACTAAGGGGGTCATTCCAACCCTGGCGGTCGGTGTTAAAGCGGCGGCCAACCCGCCAACAGGCAGGCGGTCAAAAAAATGGAATTCTGACCCTGGCGGAAACCGCCAACACAGACCGCCACTTTAACACTCCGACCGCCACAGCGGGACAAACAAACAGCGCAGCGGTCACCGCCAACAGATAGGCGGGAGACAATGTACCACCCACCCTATCACAACTCACCAATCCGCCACCTTTTCCGGGCGGGAGCCCCGCCGATAAAAACACGGCGGAAACAGACTACGAACGGGAAAACGCTCACCTCTACACACTCCACGAGGAATCTGGACAGCATGGAACCAGAACTACACATCCTACCAGCTATTGTCTACCTGCTCCTCTACCAGGAGCACGAACGCCGGCGCAGAAGACAACGGTGAGTACTGCACCTACGACACAGGGGAGCGGTGCTTGAGACGGCGGTGCCCAGCGGAGCGGTGCTTGAGACGGCGGTGCCCAGCGGAGCGGTGCTTGAGATGAAGGGCCCAGCGGAGCGGTGCTTGAGATGAAGGGCCCAGCGGAGCAGTGCTTGAGATGAAGGGCCCAGCGGAGCGGTGCTTGAGATGAAGGGCCCAGCGGAGCGGTGCAGAGATGAAGGGCCCAGCGGAGCGGTGCTTGAGATGAAGGGCCCAGCGGAGCGGTGCTTGAGATGAAGGGCCCAGCGGAGCGGTGCTTGAGATGAAGGGCCCAGCGGAGCGGTGCTTGAGATGAAGGGCCCAGCGGAGCGGTGCGTGAGATGAAGGGCCCTGCGGAGCGGTGCTTGTCTTGAAGGGCCCTGTTCAGCGGTTCTTCAGACGGCGGTGCCCTGTCCAGCGGTGCTTGTCTTGAAGGGCCCTGTTCAGCGGTGCTTGAGACGGCGGTGGCCTGTTCAGCGGTGCTTGTCTTGAAGGGCCCTGTTCAGCGGTTCTTGAGACGGTGGTGCCCTGTTCAGCGGTGCTTGTCTTGAAGGGCCCTGTTCAGCGGTGCTTGAGACGGTGGTGCCCTGTTCAGCGGTGCTTGTCTTGAAGGGCCCTGTTCAGCGGTGCTTGTCTTGAAGGGCCCTGTTCAGCGGTGCTTGAGACGGCGGTGGCCTGTTCAGCGGTGCTTGTCTTGAAGGGCCCTGTTCAGCGGTTCTTGAGACGCCGGTGCCCTGTTCAGCGGTTCTTGACATGTGTCTCCAGGGCACCATATCCGGCCAATATATGGAGTTCACTCACCATCCGACTTCTCGCTTCTGGGGCCCTCCTGTGCTGGAGTCCCGGGCCCGTGGGTGTCCTCCTTCACACCCGGAATGGGGCTGGTGGGGCCCTCCTGGGCAGCTCGCCTGCAGCTGGACTTGTCAGCCGTGCTGCCCTTGCCATCCTTCCGTGATTCTCTGTGGCCCGTGCCTCCCTTTGTAGATGTGCCAGGTGGCACCCCACTTCCTGACGGTGCCAGGGTAGTGCCTTTGGAGGCTGCCGTCTCTGGCCTCTCGCGCCGGGCCTTGCCTTTCTTGGTTTTCTTCCCAGGGGGTGGGCTGGCTGTCCCTTTACTGCTGGCCGATGTTGCTGCCCTTGAAGGTGGTGGACTCCAATATCCCTGTACTATGGACCTTGTAGGTCCAGGGGTTGTGGTGGCTGAGGTGCTGATTGGACTCTTACGAGATGGAGGAGGTGGGTCAGGTGATAGAAAGAGGTTAATTTTGGACAGGAAAAACTTTTTAGGAGCAGTGGGAAGGGTAGGTGCAGTGGGTATGGGAGTGGAGGAAGAGGATGTGGTTGTAGGAGAGTCAAGTGTGGTGTCTTTGGGTGCAGGTGTTTGTGACGGAGGCTGTCGTGAGGTGGATGGCTGTTGGGTGGGTGGCTGCCTGCGTTTGTGTGGTTTGGAAGAGGGGGTGACAGACACACTGGGAGTGGACACAGGGGACGTGTAAATGGCAGTGGGGGTGGTGACTGCACGTGTGCGGAGTGTTCTGGTGGGTGTGCTGGTGATGGACGTAGTGGCTGATGATGTTGTGCATGCAAGTGTGAGTGGAGACGTCACAGGGAGGGAGGAGGGAGACGAGGAGGAGGGGGACACAGAGGAGGCAGTGGCTGTTGGTATGTCTGCATGTGGCTGTTGCTTGTGTGAATGCTTGTGTGATGTGTGGTGCTTATGTCTGGATGAGCTGCCCTTGGGTGTTGAGGTGTGTGCAGGCTGGTCTGTAGGTGCGTCTGGGATAGGCAGAGGAACAGGGGAGTGGGACTGGGTGGAGGAATTTGGAGGAGGGAGGCAGGAGACAGGAACAATGGCTGCCGTCAGTGCTGAGGCCAGAGCGTTGAACGATCGCTGATGGGCAGCCTGACCCGAATGAATACCCTCCAGGTATGCATTGCTCCGGTGCACCTCCCTTTCTACCCCCTGGATGGCATTCAAAAGGGTAGACTGCCCAACAATGAGCGTCCTGAGGAGGTCAATGACCTCCTCACTGAGGGCAGCAGGGGTAACTGGGGAAGGGCCTGAGGTGCCTGGGGCGAAGGAGATGCCCGCCTTCGTGTGCGAGCGGGCACGGGGCGATCGCAGAGGGGCTGCTGGGAGGGCGGAGCTGGTGCGCTGGGTGGCGGCTGTACCTGTTGTTGCGGTGGGCACGGATGTTGCCGCCACCACAAGGGAGCTCCCTTCCGAGGACGTGTCTGTGTCGCTGATGTCTCCACGTGTCCCTGTTGTGGAGCTCCCCTCGCCCTCCGTCTCACTGGTGAACTCCGAGTCGGTTGCATGGCCCTCCAGGGCCATGTGAGATGCAGCTCCCTCGTGCTCCGATGCCACTTCTCCTCCGCCTGATGATGCTAATGCACACATGAACAGGAAGAGCAGCAAAAAAGGGGGGGGGAATGAAGACATGTTGAGTGCATCCATTGGCAACACAGTTGGCGGAGAGGACAGACACAGAGGCCCCCTGCACTACGCTGCGCACTTGGGGTACACTACTCAATCATTGGGACTTGGCCTACAAGCCTATGGACGACAACTGCACACATAGGTGACACAGGGCCATGGATAGCTGTACTTGGCACCCTACAGAGGTGGGGGGCGGGGGCACAGGGCCATGCCTTACGGAGGGGCCTAGCCTACAGAAATTGCCCTGGCCTAGGGATACCCGTCTGTTGTGGACCCCCAGGGTCCGGACGTCCTTGGCGATGGCACGCCAAATGTCAATTTTCTGATGGGCGCTGACCTATGTGACATGTACAGGGGGAGAAATAATATTATTATAATTTTCTGCATGCTTGATGTGAGTGGCCCCCCATCCCCACCCTTGCCATGTGGCACATGCTCTCATCCGTCGTTTGATGCATGCCTCAATCGCTCCCCTCCCCACCATCTTTCATCCACCCGACTCAACACAGGCATTGCCCCCAACGCATGCTCCCAGTGTACTTACCTGTTGGTCTGGAGGACCCTAGAGTAGCGCATACTGGTGGAGGACCCCATCCAAGAGTTTCTCCAATTCTTCAGAAGTGAAGGCAGGGGCCCTTTCCCCAGTCGCAGCAGCCATTGTATCTTCCAGACCGAGGTCACAGCAGCACTTGCAGTATAGGTCCTCTCCTGTGGATGATCAGGTCTCGAGTGATTAAGCAGATAGAAAATGGCGGTCACGTCCGCGGCGGTGCGTACCGCGGCGGTGCGTCCCGCGACCGCCGGCGCACTTCGTCATTGGCTCCTGAAACGCATAGGGTTCAATGTTAACCAATGCGGCTTTGCGCCGTGGTCTTCGACCGCCTACCGCCACGGTGTGCCACGCCAGCGCATTGACCTCACATCCCATTGTCGCACTTCACAGGTCAGGCAGCCGCCATTTCAAGGGCCCACATGGCTTAATTTCTACTGCGTCACACATGCCTAGGCCTTGCATCGACACTCATACAAGCCATTTAATGCATAGAGAATCGTCTACTGTGCAAGCTGTGGGAACTTACCTGTGGGTTGATTGAATCTGTGCTCGCTGTTGTCTTTCCTAGGCACCGTCCGCTGGGACTTGCGAGGAGATGGAGGAATGTTCCCGTGTACAGACCGCTGGTGGACCTGTCGACAATGGGGGAACGACATGTCATTCTGACATACAGGCTTGACCGAGCCACTATACATGAACTGTGTGCCCAGCTGGAGGCAGACCTGATGTCACCCATCCGCCAACCCACAGGGATCCCCCCTCTAGTGCAGGTGCTGTCAGTACTCCATTTCTTAGCAAGTGGGTCATTTCAAACAACAGTGGCCATTTCATCAGGGATGCCTCAGCCTATGTTTTCCAAGGTGTTGTCCAGAGTGTTGTCTGCCCACATGCGGAGATACATCGTTTTCCCTGAGGTGGGGGATTTGCCTACAGTGAAGGGTGATTTCTATGCCCTTGGACATATTCCCAACATCATTGGTGCCATTGATGGGACACATGTGGCTTTGGTACCCCCCAGTGAAAGTGAACAGGTGTACAGGAACAGAAAAAGTTATCATTCCATGAATGTCCAGGTGGTCTGTTTGGCTGAGCAGTACATCTCCCATGTAAATGCCAAGTTCCCTGGGTCAGTGCATGACGCGTACATCATGCGAAATAGCAGCATCCCTTATGTGATGGAACAACTACAGAGACACCGTGTGTGGCTAATTGGTGACTCAGGTTACCCCAACCTGTCGTGGTTACTGACCCCAGTGAGGAATCCCAGGACAAGGGCAGAGGAAAGCTACAATGAGGCCAATGGGCGAACTAGGAGGATTATAGAAAGAACCTTCCGCCTCCTGAAGGCCAGGTTTAGGTGCCTGCATATGACAGGTGGATCCCTAATGTACTCACCAAAGAAGGTGTGCCAGATCATCGTGGCCTGCTGTATGCTTCACAACCTGGCATTGCGACGCCAGGTGCCTTTTCTGCAGGAGGATGGTCCAGATGGTGGTGTTGTAGCAGCTGTGGAGCCTGTGGAGAGTGAAGAGGAGGAAGACGAAGAGGACGACACAGACAACAGGGACACAGTGATACAGCAGTATTTTCAATAACACACAGGTAAGAATCAACACCGGCATTTTACATTTACTTACAGTCTCCTGCCTCTCTACTGTCTGTCCTTTTCACCCAGTGTATGCTAACAGAGTTGTGACTTTCCCTTCCAATTTCAGAGATGTGGGCCCCACTGCGTGACCTCTGCTTTGTTTGCCCATGGACTACAGCTGTGTGACAGTGGTATGTTGTCATCACAATGTAAATGGTCATTTTGGCCCGTTTATGTCTAATACATATTTTCAAAAATACAGGCAGACTCCAGATTATTTGTGTGCAATAAGTGTGTTTATTAAAGTGCTCAATTTTGGGACATGGTTGAAAATCGGTGATGGGTGATAGTGGAGGAATGTCCATGGCAGAGTCCAGATTCTCAGTCTCACAGGTGCATTGTCCATATGCCTGTGGAAGGTGGAGCAGGGGCAGTTTAAGGTTGGACAGGGTGCCAATGTGGGACAGTGGGATGACATCAGGGGGTATCCTTTCCTGGCGGGGGTCTTGGCATCCTACTCTGTCTTCTTCCTAGATCTCAGGCCCCGCTTGCGGGGTGGTTCTTCTTCTGCAGGAGGTGGGGTTCTGGTGGCCGGTTGTTGCTCTGTCTGGGCATCCTGTCCACTAGCGCCGGCGGAGGTGGTAGCCTGTTCCTGGTCCATGCTAGTGACAGGGGCCCTTTGTGGTGCCACATGGTCCCGCAATGTGGTGACAATCTGGTTGAGAGCCACAACGATGGTGCCCATTGTGGAACTAATGTTTCTCAGTTCTTCCCTGAACCCCATAAACTGTCCTCCTGCAGTACCTGGATCTCCTGGAACCTGGCCAGGACCGTCTCCATCGTCTCCTGGGAGTGGTGGTATGCTCCCATGATGGAGGTGAGGGCCTCGTGGACAGTGGGTTCCCTGGGCCTGTCCCCCCCCTGTCGCACAGCAGCCCTCCCAGTTCCCCTGTTTCCCTGGGCCTCTGTCCCCTGGACCGTGTGCCCACTACCACTGCCCCCAGGTCCCTGTTGTTGTCGGGGTGGTGGGTTAACCTGGGTGCCCTGTAGTGGTGGACACACCGCTGATTGACGTGTCCTGGAGACAGAGGCATGGGCCCGCTGGGTGGGTGCTGTGCTGGTGTTCCCAGAGGGGGGTAGGTCTGCTGTAGCCTGTGGCTGTCTGAGGGGAACCGACTGTCCCGAGGTCCCCGATGGGCCGGGCTGGTCATCTGGGTCCAGGGAGACAGAGCTGCTGTCATCACTGGGGGCCTCTTCTGGGGGTGGGATGGACATTTCTGGACCCTCCTGGGCGGTGTGGTGGCGTTCGGGTCCTGCAGGGGTATAAGAGTATGGTTATTGCTTCTGTGTGTGCCATAGCGTGCAATGGGTGGGTGCCCGTGTACCCCAGTCCTGGCATTCCTTTGTGGCGGCTGTTGTGACGGCGGTTTGTGGGGGAGATGGGTATGTGCAGTGGGCATGCTTAGGTGATGGCTGTCGATGGTTTGTGGTGGCATGCATGGTTTGGTGTTGGGATGGGTGGGTTGTGATGGTGAGACATTAGCAATGAGGATGTGTGATGGTGGTGGGGGGAGGGTGGGGGTATGAGTTGGCATGCTGGTGGGGTGGGGGGGGATAAAGTAGTGAAGATGAGACTTACCAGAGTCCATTCCTCCAGATACTCCTGCGAGGCCCTCAGGATGCAGGATGTTCAAGACCTGTTCCTCCCATGTTGTAAATTCGGGGGGTTGAGGTGGGGGTCCGCCGCCAGTCCGCTGCACCGCGATGTTGTGCCTGGATACCATTGAACGCACCTTCCCCCTTAGGTCGTTCCACCGCTTCCTGATGTCGTCCCGATTTCGTGGATGCTGTCCCACAGCGTTGACCCTGTCCACTATTCTTTGCCATAGCTCCATCTTCCTGGCAATGGTGGTGTGCTGCACCTGTGTCCCGAAGAGCTGGGGCTCTACCCGAACTATTTCCTCCACCATGACCCTGAGTTCTGCGTCTGAGAACCTGGGGTGTCTTTGGGGTGCCATGGGGTGGTGTGGATGAGGTGTGGGGTGGTGTTTGCGGTGATGACTGTGGTGAGTGTAGTGGTGTGTGGTGTTTTGTGCGTGGTTGTTGTGTGGGTGATGGTGTAGTGTGCCTCTGTGTGATGGTGTTCTCTATTCTGTGCTGTCTCTCTCTGGGCTTCTTCTCTGATTTGTGGTCGTAGGGGTTTGTGGGTGATGTGGGTGTGTGTTTTATAGTTAATTGGGTGTGTGGGAGTGTTGTGTGTATGTGTCTCAGGTGTGTGTATTTCAAATTGTCCAATGTGGCTGTGTTTTGGAGCTGTATGTGTATTTTGAGCGCGGCGGTGTGTACCGCCAATGGAATACCGCGGTTGAAAGACCGGCGCGTGGATTCGTGGGTCGTAATGGCATGGGCGTATTTCTGTTGGCGTGACGGTGGAGGTTTGGTCTTCGCCAGTTTAACGCTGGCCGTTGGTGTGGCGGACTTTTGTGGATGTCGGGTTTTTGGCGGTTTGCCTCTTCAGGGTCAGAATGACCGTGGCGGTTTACCGCAACCGCGGCGGTGTTGTGGCGGCCTTCTGACCGGCGGTAAGCACCTTTTACCGCCGAGGTCAGAATGACCCCCTAAGTGCCATCCAGAACACCGCAGCCAGACTCATCCTCGACCTTTCCTCCCGGACCCACGTCTCCCCCACCTCAACAAACTCCTTCGGCTCCCAGTAAAGAAGAGATGCCTATTCAAGCTACTGACCCACGATTACAAAGTCCTTCACAATCTTGGACCTGTCTACATCAATCACCACCTGAACTTCCACCAACCTACCAGACTACTCCAATCTGCCCTCCCCGCATCCACAGAGCACCAGCAGAGGATGTTCCTTCTCCTACCTTGCAGCAAATGCTTGGGATGACCTCCTCCAGCAGCTCTGCACCTCCCCATCTCTCCTGAAATTCCATAAAGCTCTCAAGACCTGCCTATTGCACCCTGCAAGCTCCTGGATACCTTCAAGGGTGATAACCATTGCTGTACAAATCGACTGATTGATTGATTTGATTGATTGATGTAGCAAGACAGAGCAGATGTGTTTCCTACATGCTTGTACTGCCATAATGTAGACATCAGGTTCAAACATGGACTACTGATATGTATAGCTAACTGTATAGTGCAGTGTGATACACAGCAACATGTAATGCTTCTCTTTACTTGTCAGGACAATATATATTCTCCTACCTTGCTAAACTTTGTTCATATATTTTACATGTGTGATTAAAATCTTTTTTCAAACAATAATTCCACAGGATCAGTACACATGTGTTCACATAGGGTTATGCCTAAGTCAGATCACATCAATGGCCCTGCTCAATTGAATGTAAGATGGTTCAGGCCTGGCTGATGAGTGTAACAAATGAAGACCCAGAAGATGTAACCTTGGTACACCATTCTCTAAAGCTAGTAGAACTAAAGTGCATCTTTTAGTTCTAAACCTATCTGGATATCACAGACTAGGGCTAAGAAGCTAGCCACACAATACATGTGTCAGGAAAGTCTTATGGGAGCAGCAAATTACTGTGGAGTAGCAGCAGTTTCTCCTTTAGAGCAGAGCAGCATCACCCCTCTGCCTAAAATACCCCAGAGGGATGAAAAATAAAATGGTAATAAAGTTCATTTATTACCATTTTGTTTTTCATCCTCCCATCCTGAAACGAGTTTCAGGATGGGTAGGGCCACTGCTGCTGAGTGGCAGCACTGAGCTGTGTACTTAAGTTTAAAGTGCGCATGTCTTTTTGGCCGGCTGTCTTGCGATGGCCAGCCAGACGTGCGCACCTTAAACTTCTCTAACTCAGCTGTCTTAAGATAGATTGGTTAGAGAAAGCACAGGCCTCTAGCTCTCTTGTGAGCGCTGAGAAAGCCTGCTTCCTGCAAGCCTGACGATTCTTTCATGCTGGTTACCAGCATGAAAGCAGCACTAGGATTGCTTCAGGGAATTTGCTGGAGCCAGAGAGGAGATTGGAGCAAGGAGGACATCGGATGTTATGCAGAAAGCAAGGTAAGAGTTTTTGTTGCTTTTTATTTACACAACTCACCTTGCTTCATGCATGCATGCATGCAACAACACCACATTTGGCTGCCCCTCCTACTCTGCCTACATAGCAGTCGATGCTGTTGTGGGGATGTTAGACATTACTTAGAGAACAAGTACAAGGCATTTCAGTAGAAGGCAATTTTACAAAATATACATTTAAATTAGAATTTAATATTAGTTTATTGAAACTACATGTTCAATGCATACAGTTATAATGCAGCAATTTGATTTTCATTTCTAATTTTATTTTTATTTTTGGAATACAAATAAATTCATTCTCAATTTATACTGGAGTTTGTTCCAAAATTATCCTAAAGTTAAACCTTTGGTTTGTTGGTTTGTCTTTAAGTCTAGCCTACACAGACAGTTGCTCTGACATATTGTTTACATTTCGGTGGGCTTACAGCCCGCCCACAGCATACCATTAGTTGTTCTTGTTGTGACTTACATTTGCAAACTTTCAATTCAAGTCTTCCTTTCCTTTCTTGTGTTAGCTCGTCCCTGGAGCATGGCCAAGTATATGTGTTCTTCCTCATATTTTTGCAACACTCTATTTTGTTAAATTTTAAAAGCTTTTCAGTGTTATTCCTGGACGTGCATTGTGGTTTCCCATTTTTAAAAGATACATATGGCCTCTTATTTATGTTGCTTTCACCCTATCTGCTATCTCTACTCTATGCCACTCTACTCCACTCCATTCTACTCCAAGACCTCCCCACTCTATGCCACTCAATGTTACTCTTCTCAATGCCAGTGCACTCGATACACTCCACTCTACACCACTCTACTCCACACTGCTCTACTCCACATCACTCTACTCCACTTTATGCCACTCCACTCTATGCCACTCTTCTCCACTCTTTTCTACATCACCCTTCTCCACATCACTTTACTCTATGCCACTCTTCTCTACCCCACTTCATTGCACTCTACGCCACATGACGCTACTCTAGGCCATTCCTTGCCACTCTGTGCATCTCCACTTGTTGCCACTCCACTCTAAGCCACTCTACTCTAGTTATGCCCACTCTATGCCACCCCACTCTACTCCACCTACACCACTACACTCTTCTTCATACAACTCTATACTACACTACTCCATGCCACTCCACGCCACACAATACAATTCTATGCCACACCACTGTATGCCACTCCACCCAACATCATTCTACTTTCTCCATACAATGACATTCCATTCCAATCTGCATCACTTTACGCCACTCTTCTCCACACCACTCTACTCTGTCATGCCACTAACTTTTTGACATGGTGATTATTAGTTATGCTGCCGTACAACCTAGTGAAAAGACATTGGCAAAGGCAATGGCTCTCACCTTTCGGCTTTCCTAATGCTTGTTTCTTTAAGTAACTCCAATAGCATCATCCTCAACATTGCAAATGTTCTGTCTGGACACTGACATTTTAATTCTACAGTGCCATCTAACATACTAAGGTAATTTACAAGCACTGATCACATATATATTTTTAACTGAACATGGTATTTCCCAGAAAATATAGATATGTGCTTTATTTAATTAATTCTAATTTTAATGAATGTAACTTACAGGTATATCCATTTGTATGCAAAGTAAATCGCTGCGATGTAAATGAATATGCGATGCAATAGATGTGCTGCACAAGTAAGTTGTTGCAAATGATGCATAGTACATGTGTCATATCATTGTGGGCGAGCTGTTTGCCGAAGAGCTGGAGTTCTCATCATTGGCTTACCTCTTATGTTATTGCTTCATTTGTGAGAGGTTGACCTCAGCTGAGCTCTCCTAGTCCCTCCACTTTTTCCTATATGAGCATTGTGTCATTAGAGAGCACACAGATGTGCCCAATTAATATTGAATGTCGCTTTCCGGCTACCTGTAAGTGATCTGTTTTAGTCTTAATGCTCTGTGGGCTTCTCCTCATAGGTATGCATGTACATACAGGTGTGTTGGTGCTGTGTAGATGAACCAAGCATGTCGATGCTGATCATTAGTGTTTAGACTCCTGATTATACTATATTTATAGATTCACCTTCTCATGGACTTTGTGTGCATGGTGTCATGCAGATTTTGCCTGGGCTTGTTTCCTATAATTGTGCAGCTGGGACCTTCATGGCGAACTAATACTCACACTTGGTCATGCATTAAGCAACATGCAAGGGATTATGATGGTTTTTGACCTCAGACACCTTTTTTGATTTGTCCGGACATTAACAACCATTCTTACGATGACAGGCTTAGCTGATGAAATATTACATTTTCCCATGAGCAGTTGCTACTATTAGACTTTAAATGATGATTTCCTTACCAAATTAGTCTGCGTGATGTTATTGGATACGACATATTGGAAGGCAGGCCACAGCCATGGAGATAGAAGTAATCTCAATGATAATGCTGTGTCTGATGATTACACAGACACAATGGCAGGCTTATTCCAGTCATGATTTCCATTACCAAAGATCTCATTGTTGAAAACTAAGGAAATGTTTGAATGTGAGGATGGACAATGTAGACAACAAATATCAGCATTTAAAGTGTATTTGGGCAAAAATCCCAAGTGGGGGGTAGATATCAGATGTCATACATGACAGTTCACTTAGCTACATTGTTGTTTCCGCCCCCTCATCCATGAGCGTGAAAAACAGGAATGTGCGAGGGATAGCCATGTAAATCTTGTAGTTGGTGGCTTTTTCCTCTACTCCCTGGGTCAGGTGATCGGTTCTATCCCTCCAATGGGTTTGTGTGCATGCAGTTCTGATGTTGATTTATTTATTTTAATGTGCATAAACCTGATAGCACGTTAGGTGGGTGGCACTGCTTATGAAATCTTTATCAGAGCTGCCTGATGTGATTGCCCAATTGGTCTGTTTTATGTTTCAGCCACCCCCTGCCCACCAGTCCAAACTGAGGCAGACACTATGTGCTCTGCTCTGATGCTGCCATGCTTCTATTTGATTCAAGCCTCTTTTTGCCCTCTCTGCTTCTCACTACACCCCCTTTTTTATCTCTCACCCTTTCTCTCTACTCCCTCTCCTCTTTCTTCCTCTCTATCACTTTCTCCATGTCAAAGTTGACACCCTTTGATGTGCTCTTCCGCCAATCTTTTTGCCTTCTCCCCTCCTGTTTTGCTGAAGTTCATTTTTGTTGGTTTCTGTGTACCTTACCACTGCTAACGAGGGATAAAGTGCTTGTGATCATTCCTTTAAATATGGTAATATTGTCTTAAACCCATTTGGCACATCTACTTTACTTATAAGTCCCTAGTAAAGTTGTTCAGCATGTAACCAGGGCCTGTAAACTAAATGTTAATAGTGGGCCTGTATCACTTATTGTGCCACCCTATAAGTAGCCCTTTTATAACATGTCTCAGGCCTGCCATTGCAGCCTGTGTGCAGTTTTAAACTGGCATTTCAACCTGGCGGAATAAACCTTTTGTAAGGCCTGAATCTCCCTTTTCTATACATATAAATCACCCTTAGGCTAGGCCCTAAACATCCCTTAGGGCAGGGTCCAGTGTATGTTGGACATGTACTTTTAAGTCTTACATATCCTGGTAGTGAAAAACTCTTACAATTTATATTTCACTATTGCTAAGACCTAGACATAACATTGGGTAACCTTATTCAATTTAATAAATAATAACTTTTGTGTGGAAACAGGTAGAAATGTCACGTTTACACTCAAATGTATTATAATTTAATCTTTAATGGCAAAGTTGGATTTTGAGTCTCAGTCCTGAAAATGCCACTATTAGAAGATTGACATTTCCTTGTCCTAACTATTTGGTGCCTACAGCCTGTATCCTGGGTCACATGACTAAGTGTAGTTGGCAGTTGACTTTTGTGTATTTCACCCAGACAGTGACACAAAGGGGGACTACAGGTTAGCAGGATGGACCATCCTGCACGGATGGGAGGGACTGAGCTGTTCACAGTCTGACTTACATTTCAAGAGCGCTGCTTCAGCACACTCACAAAGGACTTCACACTATATTTATTGTCACCCCTGACACTCTGGGACCAGGGCAGAGAGGAAGAAAATACCAGAAACATCTGTGAGTGAAAAAATCTGGAAGTAACTTCCAGTTCAAAGCTTGGACCAGGTATAAGGATAGGACCCTGAGACACACTCTTTGGTATACTCCTGGACCTGTAGATACTACAGAAGAAGGACTGCCCTGCTGCCAGAAGACTGCCCTGCTGCTTTAGGATGGCCCTGCTGCTTTAGGCCTGTCTTGCTGTCTGAGAAGGAAGACTGGACCTGCTCCCTTCATCAGGTGGCAGACCTCCTGTTCTGAGCTACAAGGAAGCAATAAGCTTTAGAGGCCTCCCTGTATCTGCCCAGCTGACTTGCTGCATTGGACCTTCCCTGACCTGTCACTGGACCTGCCTGAGCCCTGTTGACCTCAGCTGGAGCGAGTTCCTGATTCCCAAGAGGTACCTCTCCAAGCCCTCGGCCCTTGACTGGCATCTGTTGAGCTCCTCCTATGAAGAAAAGGAGAAACCCTCAAATGTTGGGCTCTTCGCAACCACGACAGACAAGTTTGCACCAAGATCTCACTGCCCATGATGACTGCCAATACAAAGCTCTAGTGGACCTGACTTTTCGTGCTACAGAGACCATCAGCAATGACGGACAATGTGAGTTCTGCACTTTGTGCTACAGCATTCAAATTCCATGAAGACCACCAACGTGAAGCTCCAGCAACGACTGTCCATGATGCCTGACAGGATCTTTGTGCTACAGCGAAGACCATCCACGATGCCCGGCCTGCTCTTTCTGCTACAGTGATGACCATCCGTGATGCTCTCCTTGCTCCTCGCGGCCTCCCCTGAACTCTTCACGCCGGACTTTGAGAAGTTAACTTTTTCAGTGGGACTAATCTGCCCCCTGTATATGGTCCACATTTCATCGTGGTTGGCCTGAACTTCGTACTTTTTCCAGGTCTATCACAACCAGATAACCGCGAGAGGTGCTTTGTGCTTTTGGGACACTATGCTTACCTAAAACTTTGAAATTGTATATCTCTGGTTCTACTGTTTGGATTTCTGTTGTTTTGGTCTTGTTTTATTTATGAACTTTTACCCTACTTTCAAAACAGTTGCAAGACTTTTCATGTTTTTTGTTGTGACGGTATTACTATTTTTGTGCTGCATAATCACTTTACACATTCCTTCTGAATTAGGCCTGAGTGCTTTTGTGCCAGGCTGCCAGAGAGTTAACTATAGGTTAATTTAGTGACATTTATAGTTCACCCTGACAGAGTTTGTGGTTATTACTTGAGAAGGGTTCACATCTCACTCAACCAAGCACTCAAGTTCGTACACTCACTCTCTTTTTCTGCTATCTTCTTATCTTCCTCTCTTAATTTTATTTATTTCTGCTGTCTCTTATTAACTTCCTCTCCATCCTCTTTCCAGTCCTTTGCAATGAATGGGGAGTTAGTTATTTGGGTTGAGCAACACAAGCCCCCACAGGTTTTGATGCAAAGTGTCACCTACTAAAATAGTCAGACAGGGTTTAATGTCAAAAGCTCTTATGTGAAGGAGGCATAGCAAGAGGGAAATATGTTCATTTTTCAATACAAGCAACATATAGCACACATCTATTATATTAGGGCTATTCTTGTCTATGGAAAGGAATTTGTAGTGGAAAGGTAGACCTCCAATTCAAATCCTGTTGTAGACAGTGCATACTCACATCTGCACCATGGTGCGAGGCTGTGTGTCATGCAAGGCAGCCTATTTGTGTGCCAGCAGATGTGCTGATACCAGTAGCAGACCAATATTTGTGTATATTGCACTGTTCTCTATTTTCTCCCTTATTCAATTCAATGCAGCCAATTTGGAAAGTTGTGTGAATAATTAGTAAATCTGGGCCTTGATCTGAAATTGACATTCCATGGCTTTGATAATTAACTGTATAGAGATGGTCTGTGTTCCGTTAAGGGGTTGCTTTTGATATGGCAATGTCCAGAAGCAGAGAGCAGGTACACAAATATGAATATTTGGTACAGTTTTAACTCCTTCACGCCTACATTGACATCGATTGACTAGGGGGTAGGAGACCAGAAGGGATTGTTGCCAAGTGCCTTTTGCCATATCTGATACACTAACCAGTGCTGGATTTAGGTCTTCTGCTATTTTTTTAGCTGCATTGTTCATTTATGAAGAATTGTCAGCTGTGATCAAGCACTTGGTTTCTTGCTGTTCAAGAGGGAGGTATTTCAATAAACATCTGTGTCTGTACATTTTGTATGCCAATATTTGGATTATAAAGTTACTCAGTAAACCTGATACCCCATTAGTAACATGTAATTGATGGAGCTTACTAGTTTTCACATATATCATTATCCTTAGGTGAATGTTTTGAATGCATTAGATTCTGATTTTGCTTGCCATTATCTGCGGTGTCCTTCCTGCCCCCCACTCCTGCCCCTTGGTACAATCATTACTGCAACCTGGTCCTCTATAGGTTTCAGCTGTGTCATAAACTCTAGTGTACACCATGGGACCATGCCCCCGATGGATCCAGGCTTAGCTTGTCCTTGGTTCTGCATTTGTGATCATGCCTCAGACTTTTCTGCACTCCGCCAATGCCTGCCATGTTTGTGCCAAATGCATTCATCTTATTAGTGATCTCATCTAATCTCATAAGAATATGTTTCCACAGTGCTCCTTGGTCCTCTTCTGTGTTTCACACCCTTTCTGCAGACAGAGAAGGATCCAGAGAAACTGTGTTGGCTGACAAGAAGTTAACTAAGAGTTTTTAACAAAGGGCTAGAGAAGCATAGCCATACAGAAACAAAAAATGTGACACTCCACAATTTTCCTCACTGCCTAACAATGGGCCACTTTCAAGTAAAAGGTGCCCAATATGAAGTGTCCTAATACGTATCAATCACATTTATAGGGGCATCCCATAATTAGGATTTTGAACCCTCATACACCTAGGTAGCATGCTTTATCATCGGGTTCTGCTCCACACTAGGTGGGTGCTGCAATGTCTAGTGGGCTCTTTACCCCAAGAGAGGGGGGTACCTTTTAATAGAAGATATTTTTGCTGGCCATGTTTGTTGTATGTGTACCAATGATTTGGTTGGTGATTGTGTATCATAAGTGTAATAATAGTGAACTTTATAATTCTTAGAAATCGAGTTTCTGGTTGGCAGAGGTATACACTTTGTCCAAGCAGGAACCACAATCCTAGTCAGGGTAAGTTGATACACACCATAAATTAAGCTGTGCTCAGCCTCTGGTAGCTTGGCAAAAAGCAGGAAGGTTTAACTTAAGAGGCAATGTGTCATAGTATATGTGCAACACTGAAAACAGTAAAACTATGAAAATACCACAAAAAGATACCGCTTCTGGTTAGACAAATAGAACTTAATTTAATGAACAAAACAAGAGCAAAATGACAACAATTCAATAAGTAGAAGTCGAGATAGGAATTTTTTAGGAATTAACCCAGTTGTGCTTAAATGCATGAAGTGCCAACCCAAGGCTATCTAGTCGCACTAGACCGGGTCAAATCTGAAGAGTCAGGCAGACTGTGGGTCGGATTCAGGGACCAACCTTGTCCAGATGAAAAAGTACCATGTTGCGCTGTCGACAGGGCCCGATGTGTGGAGCAGAGAAGGAGATGCATTGGTGTCGATCCCACTGGATGTAGATGATGTGTCGATTCAGAACCATGCAAATCATATTACATCGGCTGCATCTTCCTCCAATGTAGATGATGTGTCATCGTTGAGTCGTGCAGCCGGTGATGCGATGTCCCCGAAGCAGGTGACGCATCAGCACCAAAGGAGATGAGTCGGTTTCTATCGGCAAAATGGTGTTGATGCACAGGTTCTGGCAGCTCCAGCACTTCCTAACCACTACCAAGGCCCATGACTGGATTGGCACCACTTGGCAGGGCAAGCCTTGCAGCAAGCAAAGTCCAGGTGCTGTTGCAGGATGAAAATAAGTCTTTGATGTCCTTTAGACTTCAGAACAGGAGGGAAGCAAGCAAGCCCTTGGAGTCACCTTGGTTCCGGGGATGTAGAGATACAGATCCAATCCTTCTCACTCCCAGGCAAGGAAAGCAGCAGGCAGCAGGGCAGGCCCAGCACAGGAGGAGCCCAGCAAAGTGCAGAAGAGTGACAGTCTCTCCAGCAGAACAGCAGTCCTTCTTCCTGGCAGAATGTCCCCAGGTCCAGAAGTGTACTGAAGTGGAGGTGTCTGAGGTCCAGTACTTCTACCCAGTTGTGCCTTTCAAGTGGGGGAGAGTTCAAAGATAAGCCTTTGAAGTGTACAGGGTTCCCATTCCTTCCTGTCCTGGCTCCGAACTCACTACAAGGGGGTATGCAGCCCTATGTGTGGGGACAGGCACAGCCTATTCAGGTGTTAGTGCCAGCTCTTCCCTCCCATTCTGCCTAGGATGGCCCATCAGGATGTTGATGGCATATCAGGCACACCTAAGCTCCCTTTGTGCGTGGCTGTTTCGAGAGAATGCACAAAGTCCAGCTGTCACCCACCACAGACATGTATTCAGACACAGGCAGAAGGCACAGAATGGTTAAAGTAAAAAAAAAGTTTACTTTCTAAAAGTGGCATTTTCAAAATTACAGTTTAAAATATGACTTCACATAAGTTGGAATGTAAATTGTGATTCCAGAGACACCAAATCTAGAAGTCCCATCTCTTACCATTTGGAAATTACACCTATAAAATCTAATAAGGTAATCCCAATGTTAACCTGTGGGAGAGATAGGCCTTGTAGTAGAGAAAAACACATTTTAAAGTTTTTCATTACCCGAACATGTAAAACTAAAAAGTGCATGTCTAACTTTTTAACTACACAGCATCCTGCCCTTTAGGCTGTCCAGGACTTACCTTAGGGGTGGCATATGTATTAAAAAGGAAGGATTGGGAAGAGGGTTAACCTGGCAGGTCAACATGGTAGTTTAAAACAGCCCACACAGGATCTGCTATGGCAGGCCTGAGACATGTTTAAAGTGGCTACTGAAGTGGGTAGCACAATCAGTGCTGCAGGCCCACTAGTAGCATTTAATTTTCCAGGGCACTCGTAGGGCATTTTACTAGGGACTTAATAGTCAATGAAATAGGTCAATTGTGGATAAGCCACTGTTACCATAATTTAAGTAGCAAGCACATGCAATTTAGCACTGCTTAGCAATGGTAAAGTGTCCAGAGTCCTAAAGCCAGTAAAAATGAAGTAATCAAAACAGGAGTTCAGAAGGCAAAAATGTAATGGGAGACCATGCCAAGGATGCCAGGTCTAACAATAATTGACACAGAAACCCCACATGCACTTGCTTTATTCAATGTGGATTCATGTCAAGATTAAAAATAAGAGGACCAATAGAACCTTATTTGTGTGGTGATCCCTCTAATTTAGGCTACATGTTTCATACCTGAGGGTACCCAAATGGTTCACACAGGGTTTCTTCTGGACCTTATCTATATTCTTCCTACCCTAATGGGGCACACTATATATTACAATTCTCCTTCTTTGTATGTGATCAGAACTAGTGAATAGTTCAGTGGTGGAAACCCATCTGACATAATCTCAATGGAATAGACCTGGTAGAGCTAGAACAAAATATGGACACATAAACTTTGTACAAATATGGTATTAACCCTTCAAATGTGAGTTAGATTCTGCAATCATGTCATTATTTTAGTAATTAAGCAACATATAGAACGTACTTGACATACATTTATGTTTCACAAAAAGTGTTTTTGTAAATAAATGGGAAACAGAACATATATTGTAAATCAGAGTGATGCTTAGATGTAGTTTTATTGGAAGCAAAGTGCATGTATAGCTCATATTTCATGCATACTAGAGGGCACACTTACTCTACTCAGAAAGATGCAGTGCACGTACCCCCCCACCCACTGGAGTATGGTGAAGTTAGCCAAGCTCTTTAGTAAAAGTAGAAAAGTAAAAGTTCTAATTCATACTTAAATAGGAAGAAAGAAGACAAATCTCCGGGGACAACGGTATCTCACATCTTGCCCCACTTACTGTGGCCTTGGAACTGCTGGTCCAGTTACCAACTCATACTCCCCCTTCCAGAATTGTAGATTGAGGCAGATCAGGGAAATATTTATATCAATGGCCACCTGTGTAATAATGATGTCTCTGGATATATGAGCATAATCTATGTGTAGGCAAGAGAGAAACAAGAAGCAAGATGTCTCTCGGGTAAGGATTTAGTTGCACCTAGTTTAGTACCAAGATCAGGGTTCCACATGGCTTGGGCCATCTCATTTGTGTTGCCCCATATGTAGGCTGCACATGACTCTCAGAAAGAGACTGGGTTTATCCTAGATGTGCAAGAATCATGGAACATTAGTAAGCAGATTAGGACAGATTCTGAGAAGTTACAGGCAATGGTTTCCATTATTTCTGCTCCAGATGAAGAGGAGGTTCAAGGTGACGGCTTTGGTCACTGCCAGATCTGCAGGATTTGTTTGCTACTGAAGGCACAAGATGGCCTTCATAAGGAAGCCCAGGCACAGGTCAGCAAGGGAGTGGTCAGAAAGCATAATATTGTTTTGGAAGATAAATTACTGTAGAGTTAGCCTGTGAATACTGACCTAGTATACAGCAAAAGGTTAGTGGTCCCCTTAGTGCACATGAATGTCCTGTTGTCACTTGCCCACAAAGTGCCTTTAGTAGGGTACTTAGGCACTGAAAAGACCACAAGAGGCTAGAAATCTTGTTTTATTGGTCAGGGATGCACCCAAGCACAAAAACGTTCTGTAGGACGTATCTTACTTGCCAATTGAGTGGTAGGTTAGGAAGTAAGATGAAGGCAACATTAGTGCCTCTGCAACTGTGCAATTTAACTGGGTGGGAATTTACATTGTTAGTCTGTGTTACCCCTACTTCGGAGAAGGTAGAAAATATATTTTGGTTGTGGTGAATCAAACCACCGGGAATCAGAGACAGTGCATCTGAGGAACATTACAGTCAAGTATGAGTCAGGGAACTCCTAGTGCTATTTTAAAGGGATAGATTTCCCAAGGCTGTGATTTCCAACTGTGAAACAAAATGTATCTCATCTTACATAAGAGAGATGTTGGATTAATTTCCCACTTCTAATTGGCAACCACCAACAGACTAATGGGCTGGCAGAAAGGCTTAACAAGATTGTTAAGAGAATGATGGGATTGAGCAATGCTTAATCCATTTGAACCTCTGTTTGAGCACCCTGTGCACGCCCACTCATCTTAGAGGAGCTAAGGAAGGAACTTCAGACTTCAGACTCATCCCAGAAGGAGGTGATGGACATCAGGAATCTGATGGTGCAGTACATGAGTAGGCAAAGAAAAACCTCCAGGCAAGAACTGATGAAGGAATAGAATGACTGCAGTGCAATGCTGACTGGGTACCAGAAGGGTCAGGAGGTCTTAGTGCTCATGCTAGTTTGTCCCAGAGCTTCAATAAATAAATGGTGTCAGCCATGCAAGGTGATGTGAAGGTTCTGGGATAAACTACTTGGTGGATACAGGTGCCATGTGGGAACCAAAGAGGGTTTTTCATGTGAACCTACTGAAGCCACTCTTACAGAGGGACTTCACTGTGTACATCCTAGCAATAACAAAAGCGGGTGAGGAGGGCGGTGAGACACTCCCTGATATATTGCACATGTATGAGAAGGGTGGCTTTGTAGAAGGAGTACAACTTGCACTGAAAATTACTCCTAAGCAGCAATAAGGCAATAGAGAGAGCTCCCCATCTTTTCCTGCTGTCTGTGTACATGCCATAGGCTCAGAGTTCCAGTGAAGGGCAATTATTTTTGGATGTCAAAGGGTTAATCAAGAGAGAGGTTGCCAAGATCTTATGCCTGGCAAGTAGTCCAGTAGTGTTACCACCCAAGTATGGCTCCATTGCCATATGCTTTTGTGTAGACTGCTGGGACCTCAATGATTTGACCAAGACCGATGCACACCTGATTCCCCAAACTGATGAGTTCATAAACTGCTTAGATGCTTCCTGTTTCTTGAGCAGCTCTGATCTGATCTGTGGTTACTGGCAGATCATATTGGTGTCTTGTGTCAAGGAGAATCCAACATTCTCAATACTGGAGATCGTTGGCCAATTTAGGGTCATCTATTTCACACCCAGTGAACCAAGTTACATCTGGGCTTGAAGAGTTTAGTGTGTTCTACGTTGACTACATAACTATCTTTAGCAATTCGAGGGAAGACCACTTGAGGCACCTATAACAGGTCTTAGTCAGGACTCATGGAGTAAAACTGACCATCGCAGCAATGTGCGTCAAGTTGGGGAGAGCTCTTTAGTCTACCTTGGGCATTAGGTAGGCAACAACAAGATCCACCCATTGGATGCTAAAATCCAGTCTGTGTTGTTGTAGGACTGCTGCTTTGTTGAAGGCAACTGACAGTGGTAAGCCCTTCACAGTGAAGACTGACTCTTCAAATAAATGAGTTGAGGCAGTTCTGGCTCAGCTCAAAATACAAGGGTCGAGAACATCCACTGACATTCTTCAGTAATAGACTGTTTCCAAGGGACAAAAACTGGGATTCAGTCAGAAAGAATGATTTGTGATAGTGTGGACCCTCAAAAAGTGCTAACTTTGCTTGCTAAGTTTATGATCTAAGCAGATCACAAGCCATTAGAGTGGTTAATTGCAATGAAGGGTCAAAATCCCATGTTGTTGAGCTGGTCTATTTTATTTCACAGTGAAAATCTTACTGTGGAACACAAAGCTAGAATGAAGCATGAAACTGCAAATGGACTTTCATGACAGTTTTACCAATCTGACAACCAGACTTCTCCAACTGTGGAGGAATATTCCAGGTAGTCTGATCTGAGATAGTATCTTTTGGGATGGGAATGTCACCTACATGTTATAGAGAGGCTACCCCTGCCCTGAGTGACCCAACTAAATGTGCAACATGTATCCTGACATTTTGTAGCCCTAGCTGGCATACTAATCTTGCATGTGCATTGAAGCCTAGGCATTTCTATGGTAAAACCAAGGCCCATAACCTGATCTGTGACTTGGAAGGGCACACAACACATGCCTATTTCAATGAAATGAAGCCGAAGTCCATGTCCTGGGATGATGACAAGAAGCGCCTGTGGCAGCATACCTATTTTTAAAGACTGCTGTACCCGAGTAAACACTTTTCTGTTCTAACCTACCAAACTCATTCATAACAAATCCTGCTTGGATGTAACACCCAGATATCCAATGTTTGTGTCTAGTGAGTGTTTGCATGGTGGATGTGTGACACATGTATGGTAGCAAGACTCTGTGTGTGGTGAGAGTCTGAGTGCTGGGACCAGTGTGAACCATTATAAATGCCCCCTCATGCAGCATGACACAAGATGGAGGTTGGTTACAGCTTTCCTTGGCAATACAAATAAATGTATTGCTAGCATTTGTGTTGCTGAAAGATGGCGTCCCAGACACTGAAGTGAGAGAGAATGGAAACACAGTTGCCTTTAGAAAGTTTATGAAGCTCTTTAACCAGGGATTCTTGATTAGATTATCCTGAGCTCTGACTATTTGGTAGATTGAAGTGGGGGGTAATGAGTCATCAGATTCTGTTGTTATTGGAAGAGATAGTTTCTAGGGAGGACCTGCTCTTTTATTTTTCCTTGTTTGCTGTTTCAGGAACAATGAAAACAGCCTGGTGCTGAGTCTTCCAACTTCATTGAGGCCATGTTATAGATGCTCTTGCTTGGAGCCAGCATAATCACTATCTGCATTCAAAGGGATACCTTGAACATAGGCTGGGTGTGCACTGCATCCAGAAAATTCCATTTGAAAGGGAACCACAACAAACCAGTTCCAGGACCTGGATATTGGATCTATGTACCTCACAGACTAAAGAAAGGGAGTGCTCTGCAGATTATTCTAATCACTGCTATGAAACCAGGGCCAGTGACTGCATGACAGCCAGTCTCCTAGATGTGAGAGGACATTACCTGAAGTCTGCACAGCTTGCTGGGGAAGCTAAGAATCTGCTTTGTGCCCAGAAGGCCTGTCTGCTTATGCAAGGAGAGTGCCTGGCCCTGCAGAAGGCCAACCAAATTTCTAGTTGGTTGAATATAAAAAATAATCCACTACATAACAGGGCACTGTGTCTCCCAGTGCAGTTCATTTGATGTGTTTTGAAGAAAACTTGCAACTCAGAATAGCTGAATATTGATCTGAATTCAAAAAGTGTATCCAGACAGACAGGTTCTGTCCGGGGAGGACCTGGCCTAGCAGTTCGGGCTGGACTGTTCCCATGGAGAACAGGGTCAAGACTGATTTGCATATGGCTGGGTCTAAACTGGGGTGACGTGGCGAGCAAAAGAACAATGGATTAAACCCACATCTGTGACTGGGGGTGAGTGTTTGAAAAGTTTCAGCACTCCGTCCATCATTTTTAGTTTATTTCGTGATGTTACTTTGTGCGCACTAAGTGGCAGGGCTATGCCCAGACGTAGGTCCCTTGCTTGCTGCGGCACTGGATTCAAGCTAGCCTGGCTGATGAAGGGTGATACCCTGAAACCGGCCCCAGGATGCTTGTTTCCTGCCCAGGGAGGATCTGGCCTAGCAGTTCGGGCTGGACTGTTCCCATGGGGAACAGGGTCAAGACTGATTTGCAAATGGGTGGGTCTAAACTGGGGTAACGTGGCGAGGAAAATAACAATGGATTAAACCCAGATCTGTGACTGGGGGTGAGTGTTTGAAAAGTTTCAACATTCCGTCCATCATTTTTATTTTGTTTTGTGATGTTGCTTTGTGCGCCCTAAGTGGCAGAGGTATGCCCAGATGTGGGACCATTGTCGCTGCGGCACTGGATTCAAGCTAGCCTGGCTGATGAAGGGTGATACCCTGAAACCGGCCCCAGGATGCTTGTTTCCTGTCCAGGGAGGATCTGGCCTAGCAGTTCGGGCTGGACTGTTCCCATGGGGATCAGGGTCAAGACTGATTTGCATATGGCTGGGTCTAAACTGGGGTGACGTGGTGAGCAAAATAACGATGGATTAAACCCAGATCTGTGACTGGGGGTGAGTGTTTGAAAAGTTTCAATACTCCATCCATCATTTTTATTTTGTTTTGTGATGTTGCTTTATGCGCCCTAAGTGGCAGGGGTATGCCCAGACGTGGGTCCCTTGCTCGCTGTGCCACTGGATTCAAGCTAACCTGGCTGATGAAGGGTGATACCCTGAAACCGGTTCCAGGATGCTTGCTTCCTGTCCAGGCAGGACCTGGCCTAGCAGCTCGGGCTGGACTGTTCCCATGGGGAACAGGGTCAAGACTGATTTGCATGTGGCTGGGTCTAAACTGGGGTGACGTGGCGAGCAAAATAACGATGGATTAAACTCAGATCTGTGACTGGGGGTGAGTGTTTGAAAAGTTTCAACACTCCGTCCATCCTTTTGGTTTTGTTTTGTGATGTTGCTTTGTGCGCCCTAAGTGGCAGGGGTATGCCCAGACATGGGTCCCTTGCTCGCTGCGCCACTGGATTCAAGCTAGCCTGGCTGATGAAGGGTGATACCCTGAAACCGGTACCAGGATGCTTGTTTCCTGTCCAGGGAGGACCTGGCCTAGCAGTTCGGGCTGGACTGTTCCCATAGGGAACAGAGTCAAGACTGATTTGCATTTGGCTGGGTCTAAACAGGGGTGACGTGGCGAGCAAAATAACGATGGAATAAACCCAGATCTGTGACTGGGGGTGAGTGTTTGAAAAGTTTCAACACTCCGTCCATCATTTTTATTATATTTTGTTTTGTGATGTTGCTTTGTCCTCCCTAAGTGGCAGGGGTATGCCCAGACGTGGGTTCCTTGCTCGCTACGCCACTGGATTCAAGCGAGCCTGGCTGATGAAGGGTGATACCCTGAAACCGGTCCCAGGATGCTTGTTTCCTGTCCAGGGAGGACCTGGCCTAGTAGTTCGGGGTAGACTGTTCCCATGGGGAACAGGGTCAAGACTGATTTGTATATGGCTGAGTCTAAACTGGGGTGACGTGGCGAGCAAAATAACCATGGATTAAACCCAGATCTGTGACTGGGGGTGAGTGTTTGAAAAGTTTCAACACTCCGTCCATCATTTTTATTTTGTTTTGTGATGTTGCTTTGTGCGCCCTAAGTGGCAGGGGTATGCCCAGACGTGGGTCCATTGCTCGCTGCGCCCGATTCAAGCTAGCCTGGGTGATGAACGGTGATACCCTGAAACCGGTCCCAAGATTCTTGTTTCCTGTCCAGGGAGCACCTCGCCTAGCAGTTCGGGCTAGACTGTTCCCATGGGGAACAGGGTCAAGACTGATTTGCATATCTCTGTGTCTAGACTGGGGTGACGTGGCGAGCAAAATAACGATGGATTAAACCCCGATCTGTGACTGGGGGTGAGTGTTTGAAAAGTTTCAACACTCCATCCATCCTTTTGTTTTTGTTTGTGATGTTGCTTTGTGCGCCCTAAGTGGCAGGGGTATGCCCAGACGTGGGTCCCTTGGTCGCTGCGCCACTGGATTCAAGCTAGCCTGGCTGATGAAGGGTGATACCCTGAAACCGGCCCCAGGATGCTTGTTTCCTGTCCAGGGAGGATCTGGCCTAGCAGTTCGGGCTGGACTGTTCCCATGGGGATCAGGGTCAAGACTGATTTGCATATGGCTGGGTCTAAACTGGGGTGACGTGGCGAGCAAAATAACGATGGATTAAACCCAGATCTGTGACTGGGGTTGAGTGTTTGAAAAGTTTCAATACTCCATCCATCATTTTTATTTTGTTTTGTGATGTTGCTTTATGCGCCCTAAGTGGCAGGAGTATGCCCAGACGTGGGTCCCTTGCTCGCTGTGCCACTGGATTCAAGCTAACCTGGCTGATGAAGGGTGATACCCTGAAACCGGTTCCAGGATGCTTGCTTCCTGTCCAGGCAGGACCTGGCCTAGCAGCTCGGGCTGGACTGTTCCCATGGGGAACAGGGTCAAGACTGATTTGCATGTGGCTGGGTCTAAACTGGGGTGACGTGGCGAGCAAAATAACGATGGATTAAACTCAGATCTGTGACTGGGGGTGAGTGTTTGAAAAGTTTCAACACTCTGTCCATCATTTTTATTTTGTTTTGTGATGTTGCTTTGTGAGCCCTAAGTGGCAGGGGTATGCCCAGACGTGGGTCCATTGCTCGCTGCGCCCGATTCAAGCTAGCCTGGGTGATGAACGGTGATACCCTGAAACTGGTCCCAAGATTCTTGTTTCCTGTCCAGGGAGCACCTCGCCTAGCAGTTCGGGCTAGACTGTTCCCATGGGGAACAGGGTCAAGACTGATTTGCATATCTCTGTGTCTAGACTGGGGTGACGTGGCGAGCAAAATAACGATGGATTAAACCCCGATCTGTGACTGGGGGTGAGTGTTTGAAAAGTTTCAACACTCCATCCATCCTTTTGTTTTTGTTTGTGATGTTGCTTTGTGCGCCCTAAGTGGCAGGGGTATGCCCAGACGTGGGTCCCTTGGTCACTGCGCCACTGGATTCAAGCTAGCCTGGCTGATGAAGGGTGATACCCTGAAACCGGTCCCAGGATGCTTGTTTCCTGTCCAGAGAGGACCTGGCCTAGCAGTTCGGGCTGAGGGTCAAGACTGATTTGCATATGGCTGGTTCTAAACTGGGGTGATGTGGTGTGTAAAATACCAATGAATTAAACCCAGATCTGTGACTGGGGGTGAGTGTTTGGAAAGTTTCAACACTCCGTCCATCATTTTTATTATATTTTGTTTTGTGATGTTGCCTTGTCCTCCCTAAGTGGCAGGGGTATGCCCAGACGTGGGTCCCGTGCTCGCTACGCCACTGGATTCAAGCGAGCCTGGCTGATGAAGGGTGATACCCTGAAACCGGTCCCAGGGTGCTTGTTTCCTGTTCAGGGAGGACCTGGCCTAGAAGTTCGGGGTAGACTTCTCCCATGGGGAACAGGGTCAAGACTGATTTGTATATGGCTGGGTCTAAACTGGGGTGACGTGGCGAGCAAAATAACCATGGATTAAACCCAGATCTGTGACTGGGGGTGAGTGTTTGAAAAGTTTCAACACTCCGTCCATCATTTTTATTTTGTTTTGTGATGTTGCTTTGTGCGCCCTAAGTGGCAGGGGTATGCCCAGACGTGGGTCCATTGCTCGCTGTGCCCGATTCAAGCTAGCCTGGGTGATGAACGGTGATACCCTGAAACCGGTCCCAAGATTCTTGTTTCCTGTCCAGGGAGTGCCTGGCCTAGCAGTTCGGGCTAGACTGTTCCCATGGGGAACAGGGTCAAGACTGATTTGCATATCTCTGGGTCTAGACTGGGGTGACGTGGCGAGCAAAATAACGATGGATTAAACCCCAATCTGTGACTCGGGGTGAGTGTTTGAAAAGTTTCAACACTCCATCCATCCTTTTGTTTTTGTTTGTGATGTTGCATTGTGCGCCATAAGTGGCAGGGGTATGCCCAGACGTGGGTCCCTTGGTCGCTGCACCACTGGATTCAAGCTAGCCTGGCTGATGAAGGGTGATACCCTGAAACCGGTCCCAGGATGCTTGTTTCCTGTCCAGAGAGGACCTGGCCTAGCAGTTCGGGCTGGAGTGTTCCCATGGGAACAGGGTCAAGACTGATTTGCATATGTCTGGGTCTAAACTGGGGTGACGTGGCGAACAAAATAACAATGGATTAAACCCAGATCTGTGACTGGGGGTGAGTGTTTGAAAAGTTTCAACACTCGGTCCATCATTTTTATTTTGTTTTTGTGATGTTGCTTCACGCGCCCTAAGTGGCAGGGGTATACCCAGACGTGGGTCCCTTGCTTGCTGCGCCACTGGATTCAAGCTAACCTGGCTGATGAAGGGTGATACCCTGAAACCGGTCCCAGGATGCTTGTTTCCTGTCCAGGGAGGACCTGGCATAGCAGTTCGGGCTGGACTGTTCCCATGGGGAACAGGGTCAAGACTGATTTGCATATGGCTGGGTCTAAACTGGGGTGACGTGGCGAGCAAAATAACGATGGATTAAACCCAGATCTGTGACTGGGGGTGAGTGTTTTAAAAGTTTCAACATTCCGTCCATCATTTTTATTTTGTTTTGTGATGTTGCTTTGTGCTCCCTAAGTGGCAGGGGTATGCCCAGACGTGGGTCCCTTGCTCGCTGCGCCACTGGATTCGAGCTAGCCTGGCTGACGAAGGGTGATACCCTGAAACCGGTCCCAGGATGCTTGTTTCCTGTCCAGGGCGGACCTGGCCTAGCAGTTCGGGCTGAGGGTCAAGACTGATTTGCATATGGCTGGTTCTAAACTGGGGTGATGTGGTGAGTAAAATAACAATGAATTAAATCCAGATCTGTGACTGGGGGTGAGTGTTTGGAAAGTTTCAACACTCCGTCCATCATTTTAATTTGTTTTGTGATGTTGCTTTGTGGACCCTAAGTGGCAGGGGTATGCCCAGACATGGGTCCCATGCTCGCTACGCCACTGGATTCAAGCTAGCCTGGCTGATGAAGGATGATACCCTGAAACCGGTCACGGGATGCTTGTTTCTTGTCCAGGAGGACCTGGCCTAGCAGTTCGGGCTTGACTGTTCCCATGGAGAACAGGGTCAAGACTGATTTGCATATGGCTGGGTCTAAACTGGGGTGACGTGGCAAGCAAAATAATGATGGAATAAACCCAGATCTGTGACTGGGGGTGAGTGTTTGAAAAGTTTCAACACTCCGTCCATCATATATTTTTTTTTTTGTGCTGTTGCTTTGTGCGCCCTAAGTGGCAGGGGTATGCCCAGGCATGGGTCCCTTGCTCGCTGCACCACTGGATTCAAGCTAGCCTGGCTGATGATGGGTGATACCCTGAAACTGGTCCCAGGATGCTTGTTTCCTGTCCAGGGAGGATCTGGCCTAGCAGTTCTCCCATGGAGAACAGGGTCAAGACTGATTTGCATATGGCTGGGTCTAAACTTGGGTGACGTGGCGAGCAAAATAACAATGGATTAAACCCAGATCTGTGACTGGGGGTGAGTGTTTGAAAAGTGTATTTTGTTTTGTGATGTTGCATTGTATGCTTGAGAGAAGCTTGTATACTATCAAAATCTACATCTAAATGAAAAACGTGCATAATTATTGATACCAAGTAACAAATTACAGTACAGCATAAACATGAAGGCACAGTCATGTTGTGACTTACTACTGAGCTGGGTGAAAACATTATTATGACACCTAATACTGAAAAGGAAATCACTGAGACAGAATAAGTGACTTGCATTTGGCTAGACCTTCAACTAGACAAAGGACCATGCTGACAGGAGGTTGTGAACATTTAACCTTCTGACTAAGAGTCAAAGACAATAATAATTATACCATGTGTGAGGCTTCATAAGTGACTAAACATTATCTATTTATCCATTAACAAGAAATGTGATTGTTTTGTTGTATGAAATCTATCAACGTTTTACTTATTAGGAAAATCTTTGAAACACCTTGAGATTAACACAAGATTTCAGTAGATACAGGATGCCAGACTCCTTTGTGGGGCATCCCCAGCTCCACCCCTGCAGCTGAGCATTGCAACTGATTAATCAGGCAAGGAGTGCAATCAGGAGGCAATCAAAAGGGATGACAGGGGACATCGCTGGAGGCTATCTCTGCTGACACGGAAAGTGTCGGAGAGCACCCCATTAACCAGTACTCAGGCTACGGGGTAGGAGTACAGTAGGTCAATGTAGCGGTGAATGTGGGGCCCAAAGTCCATTCTGACCAGGATTGTTCTCATGACGCCCCAACCCACTAAATCGAAGGCCTTCTCAAATTCAAAGAGAAGGAGTTTGCAGGATTCAGGTACTTCACATGCTCACGCCAGGATGACCTGCAAGAGTGTTATACAGAGATGAGTGCTCCAATTAGGCATGACCCCATACTGGTCTTGATGGAATCAGGCTGGAGATCACCTGCTGGATCCTAGATGCAATGATTTATGTGAACATCTTCTTCTCAGTGTTAATGAGGGTTATAGGGCAATAGGAGCTACATTGCAGCAAAGATTTTCTGGGTTTCTGAATGACTCCAATAGTTTCTGCATCAAGCTCAGGGAGTACATCACCCTTCTGATACACCTCCATGTAGAGGTTGAGCAGATGGGGCTTGAGGACACTGCATAATCTCTGGTAATATCCTAATGGATAGCCATCTGGACAAGGTGTTTTCCCGGAAGACATCCTGGATATGGTTGCCGGAATCTCCTCCCCTGTAAGAGGTTCCTCAAGGGCCACCTGCTCACTGGGCAAGAGCCACAGGACCAGTATATCATGAAGGAGTGGACTACACTCTGGTGGAGGGGTGAGGATGCTGAGTATACAGCCCATGGTAGTAGTCATCAGAAGTTGCTGCTATGGTGATCGTGTTAACCTGAAGGAGCCCATGAGCATCTATAACTTTGGGCACAATTATGGTGGTCGCATTGCTGGTGATCAGCCAATAGAGGAGCTTACTGCACTTATCCCCAAACTCATATACCCATTGGGTAGAAGCCCACTAATATGGATGGACCTCTTCCAGGGTTGTCTGCTTAAGAGTGGAACTAGTCAAGTTGAGCCAATGCAGCCTGGGCTCAACAGGGCAAGCGGCGTATTGCCATTCCAGGGCTGAGATCTGGGTTTTTAGTTCTGACATTTTCTGCCTCTTGGCTTTCTTGACCTGTCAGACATTCTCTTGGCACTCTCCCTCATTGCAGCCTTCCCTGCGTGTCAAAGAATGCCTGTGGAATCCACTGAGCCAGCATTAGCATCTAAACAGGATTGTAAATCAGTAGCAAGGAACTTTACACATCTATCATACTGGAGATACCAGGCATTCAAGAGTCAAATGAGATGAGCCACGTGGCTATGACCACTGAAGCATAGTTCTATGGGAGAATGGTCAGAGATACCCCAAGGAAGGATATCCACTCTGGTTGCATACTGCACATCTGTAGCGGGGTCCAGAAGGTGCTCTATGTCTGAGAGCATCTTGTGAGATGTGAATATTTGGGTGTATCCCATGTCTAGGGCTGCTAGACCCTCCATATACCACAGAGACCAAAAGACTCCATCCACCTCCAATGTTGCCACAAGCATGTGGAACGATGCAAAGTAAAGACTCTAGTAGCATCAATATGAGGGTCAGGAGCAGCACTGAAATCTCCCCCAAGAAGTTTAAAGCCAACCAGTAAGGTTGAAAGGATGTCAGTGAGGGCCTCGAAGTCTGGGGGGGGTAAATGTGGGTGGATGTAAATGCTGAGAATGTTTCAGGAGCACCCTTCCAGCAGAACTTCTATCCCCACATACCTGCCCAGTGGGTCAGCAATCGTGCAGGTAACCAATATGGGAAAGGACTTGTGCAGCAGTAATACCACCCTTATGGAGCCCCGAGTGAACCTATAGTGTAATACACTGTCAAACACAAACGCTGCAGGGAATGGCAGTGCAGGCCCAGAAGGTGTGTCTCTTGGAGGAACAGGATCGAAGGACGGAGATGCTTGGCATATCGCTGGACTGCAGTCCTTTTAATGCAGTCTAGGAGACCATTAACATAAAGTGAGGGCTTTGTATGGTTCCATGTAGGTGATGTATTTAAGCATGTCCCACTGCCCCCTTGAAAGAGTGCCTGTATGGGTGCAGGCCTGGGGGCAAAGGGACCCACTGGGGAATGTACCTTGGGCAGGGTCATGTGGACAGCAGCAGTGTTGTGGTCAGTGGTTGGGCTAAACTAAGTAAACAAAGCAATACAAACAAGAAGCCAATTATTCTGCAATTTCTCCAATACCCCCCACCCTATACTTCCTTCCCTGAAGCATCTGTCACCCAACCCACCCCTCCCCAACTCAACATTCAACTTAAAAGAAAGTGTGGGAGTCCTTGGGGTGCTATCTGTTAAGGCATCCTCATAACCAGTGGGTACTAGTATGCCTTGCTCGCACCACTCGGTACATGCAAGTGAAGAGTACTAATTTGAGACCACCTGCTCTTCCACCTGTAGAATCACCAAGCAGTCTGCCTTTTGCACTAATCACTCCTCCCTCAAACAGTGCTTCCCATGAGGAAAGCAGAAGTTCCAGTGGGCTGAGTGCCTGGGTCTTTGCAACAGAGATAGTGGGGGAGTCCGTTGAGTGGCGTTGTATCCGATGAGATCCTGCACGTCGTCACCTCCCAGTCCTAGGGGGCCAAGGCCTCATCGATGCCTTGGGAGTGGCCCTGGGGTCCATTCAGGGGTGGCCTAAGAGTGCTCGTCCAGTTGCCCACTCCCATGCCCCCTCCAGGGCATCGGAGAAATGGCATCGAACCTTATGCAGGTTCCTGAGCTTTGTCAGAAAAATAAGCATGTTTTTTGGGCTAATGACTCACAGCTTTTGTTTCACCTGATAGTACACATTTTTAATTTCATTGTAAGAACATTTTACATTTAAAATGTAATGTAGCAAAGTTAATAAAGTATCATTAAATGACTTTTAATTAATTAACTATTAATTAATTATTTCTGCCACTGGGTCTTACAGGTGTAGTTTGGGAATATCTTGATCTGTTAGGCCTGAAACCTCAATGTTCCAACCCTTTGGGCCTGGCGTAGGATGGAGTTTCTGTCTCTGTGGTTAATCATCCAAGCAATCAATGGGCATGGGGGGCAGCGACTTGTGGGCCCTCTAGGTAATAAACCACTGTGAGATGGACTCTTACCGCAGCCAGAGGAAGTCTACTGGGTCAGAGGATTCTGATCCTCCAGGAAACCCATGAAGTGCAAGTTGTTGTGCTGCGATATGTTCTCTGCATCCTTAGCTCACTGTTCTAGGTTGGTGATGAGGTATAATAACTTGCCACTTTAGTCTTGAGCGTGGAAGCGTCATTCTCCACCAGTGAGTAAGACCTTTAACTTACCAATTCTAGTCTTAATGGCCTGCTGCCATGCCTGGCTAGCCTGCAATGTGGAGAAAAGTTCCATAGGCTCCACCGATCTTCGGTTGGGGGAGGAGGCCCCCTGTCACTTCGCACTCAGATCTGAGGACATAGTAAACCTGTCCACCTTAGTCTGGCCCCGGCCACAAAGGGCCGCCCTCCCAGGGCAGAAGCCCGAGGAAGTCCTGCAAATGTTTGTGCTATGGTTGTATGGAGCATTATTCCTGGACAGGTTTATTGAACACCAGATTTAGGACACTTGTCAAATCAGTGGCTTAGGAAATAGGTTAAAGAACTATCAGTCTGCTATGTACTCTATGAAGGGCTCACATTCTCTCACCTTACATGTGTGTAAAAAATGTTTGATGACAAACAAAGATCGGTCCGCAAGTAGACTGAAGGGCTGCATTTCCTACAGTGGACTGCAAGTAGTCCTCAATTGTCTAGATGAGATGTTTGGTTTAAAGTACTCAGTGTAAGTATTGAGAAAATTATTTGACTTGGCATAGGATAGGCACGTGAAAATGGGAAAAGTCTGAACAGCGAGAGATAAGTGAAATGTGTTGCCCCACAATTATCCTGAGTTTGCCTACATTAATGGTTACATTATAAACCCTGGATCTTAACCTTACTGCACCCAAATATTGCTGAATGTAGAGGATGGAGTGGGAACTATCCTCAATAAAAAAAAGAGTTTAAGCTGCATTCAACTTTTGGCACATAACACTTGTGACAGAACAGCAGCAGAATCAAGGCCATTTCGGTCGATCTTAAACCACTGTCCCACTTTCTGTGCCTGCACAGGTTCTGTGCTGCATTTCCCAAACGCCCTTCCCTTTTCTCTCTTCAGAACTAAGAAAGGAGTCTGGTAGCACTTTGCAGTGACTTCTGATTTCACTAAAAGAGACACATCATAATCCTGCTCTAGATAGTGAATATATATATATATATATATATATATATATATATATATATATATATATATATATATTTATGCATTATGAGCATAGAGGTGATCTACAATTGGGGCTTATAGAAATGTGTCCTATGTCTCAAAATAGTTAACAACAGATCTTTTGTGCTGGAATTTCATCCCAGAGAGAGGCATCATATCTCTGTGGCTGGTAGGAAACTTGTAATGTTGTCTTCCTGTACAGTGTGCAAATTAAACCCATAGAGAATGATCTCAACTTTCCATACAGATAAACATTCACATTTGGATCATGGCAAAACGACAAGCGTATATCATATTGGTTCCAGGAAATGGAATAGTCAGCTACCAATGAATTCCCACCTAAAGTAAAAGAAATATATACATTAATAATAATGAAGAGTGATATGTAGAATTAATTAAAATACATTTAATTATATTTTATTAATTTTGTGACATTAAATTTTAAATGTAAAATGTTATTGACATGTTCTTATACATAAATAAAAAATGTGTACTATTTTTATATTTGTTAGCATTTAATTATATTTATTTGTATTTGTAATTATTTTAAGGAATTTGATTTAATTTAACGTTATTTTCAATGGGCTTTTATTTTAAATACCTACCTGGCCATCTGTGGTGTTTACCTACTTCAGCTCTGAGCTGAAACTGCTATTTCTGATCCCTTTTTGGCAGTGGTGACTTTAGAAGGGCAGTTGCTGAATAGAATTAGGCTTATCTATCTTTCATAAGGGAAAAATAAAAAATTCTCTCACTACAACAATAGGTTCACACTTTTTAGTAAAGTAAGAAGAATAGTCTAGTGGTAGATGGTTGACACTTACAATCAAATGTGCAGCCTCGTTGAATTTCCTTGTTTTTTTCTTAGAAAGCTAATGAGGTTTAAAGGTTCAACTCCAACTGTGGACACAGTTATCTAAATAAAAGTGGCATCTTCTGAAAAATACGAACCCCATCAGCTTAGCAGCAGGTGGTCATTAAAAGTAGGATTGCCACACAAATTGGAGCTTTCTTTTAAAAAGTTGCATATTTTGTTACAAGCCCATAATTTCCAGTGCCCTATGCTTGCTAGAACATATCAGAGTGTAATCCAGGTAAGTTCGAAAATGCCTTCCCCTTGTATCCAACAATGACATTGGAAAATAATTCCATGGATATGACCGGAAGTGTTTCTTTTGGATTGGCACAATAAGTGCTAAGCTACATGATGGGGTAGTCCTTCCAGTTGTAAAGATGACAATCCTAATATGGAATGGTATTCAAACCACTGGTTTATTCAAATATATACATCTGGAACTATATTATGGTTACAAGCCTTCTCCTTATTTGGGCAGGCTTTGGTTGCATAGCAAGGCACATTTCCCCTGTGTGCTTGTGTAGTTTACTGCTGTGACCTTCCCGCACCTCTCTAGAAAGTCAACAAGACTAGTGAAGTAGCATACGTTCTTCTGTCCCCAGGAATTATAGCACAAATGGCGTAGGAATCATGATCCTTTAAAGTCAAAACATTCTCAAAGTTTTGAGTGAGAGAGTCTACCTTTTTAACTCGTATCAATTTCCTGCATACAGCTCTATGAATTCATACCTCAGCCATGCTCTTTGTATAGATCTTACCAAGCAGCTGGCTTGTGGGCATTCTTTGGATCTGAATATGTCAATAGTTATTCATCTCTCATCAATGTCACCTTATTTTGTGTCTTTTGCATGTTAGTGGTCAGTCCAAGTACCAGTTTACTGATTCAGTGCTCCTCCTTTTTTGTCGTTTTTATATAGTACAAGTTTGCCTGAATGGGACTGGGGCACTTTATATGAGCACCAGATTACATTACACAAGGTCAGATTCACTTTTTCTTATTAGGCACAGGGAGATTAAGTGATTTGCCAGGATGGTGAGCTGATGCTGGGACCGAAATTTGGTCCCCGGTTCAAAGTCAGCAGCTCTGGCCTGTAGGCCACATCTCCTCCCCATGGTCTGGGTCATTGTTTTATATGTTTTTGACCATTCAGAGAAAATCTGGGTGCAGAGAGATTTGGTAGCCTGAGTTGCAAGACAACCAATTTATAATAGGATTGTGTCTCCTCTACTGCAAGACACTCACTTCAAAATTCAGTGCTGATATTCTATTCCTATGATAGCATAATCAATACGGTATTCACTCTTTAATACCCCACAAGTGGGTTTGGAGAGTGTGTTGGGGTAAATCTGCCATACAAATTATGCTAATTGAAAAAGTAGAATAAGACTTATGCAAAACCCCACTAATTTATGTTCTGTTAAGGCATCTTCAAAAACAATGTTCTTTTAAGGTACAAAGGTCCTCCTTCAGCCTCAAAACTACAACTCCTCATATATTGTAACCAGGGCAGACCAAAGGTTTCTTTCTCAGCATCAGTTGCCTGCTTACGCCCACCTGTGAGACCATGCTGGATTGTCTTCCCCTGCAATGACCCTTGTTCCACATCCACCATGGAGTTCACCCACACAGAAGGTCAAACCACCAGACAACAAACTTCAAATTCCTGAGCCCCTTCATTACACAGAGAACTGGGGAAGCTGCAGAGAGATGTGCCATGCGAGCCATACTTCCCACCAATGACGCTTGACCTGAGAGAGGGATGAAAACATATATAAAGCACACAACTGTTGATAGACAAAGCCTTTCCAAACAGTACCTTACATTAAAACAAAATTATAATCCTGCCATGCACATCAGAGCCAACACACATTGCAATGTCAACTGTCCCTACTATGTATTTGGTCTGTTTGCATCCTGACTTCTGGAGTTTGATATCAGATCTCAGTATGATAAATCACCAAACAGCAATTTGTCAAATATTGTTAATAGAAAATCCAGTCTTAGGTAGACAAAATACGTTTCCACCCACATTGACTGCTTGGCTATCCAAGATTAGTCAGGCTGAGGGAAGTTAATCCGTCTCATGACTCAATAATTTGTACTCAGCTTGTATCACTGCAGGTTAAATCAAGCACAACATTTCAGTATAGCAGAATGGGGTTTGTCATAGTCCAAAACTAAGTATCTTATACTGCAATTTTCAGCATGTCTGTGTGAAGTAGTACAGGTAATCAATAAAAATAAATGTGATACAAGCTCAATAGAGATTATCAAGTCAGAAGAGAATTTATAGGGATCACACCACCATTAAGTGAGAATACTTACGAAACACGTCCCATGGAATCTTTTCTTTGAACTTTTCCATAAAGCTGATATCAAGGGCGGATTGATCACAATTTAAAAGTCTAACATTTGCATTTTAGTGATTGGAAAAACTTAAAAACATCTAAACTTTCGTTGGTTTAGCTCATTACAATTCCTGCACAATTGGGTATTGTGCTTTTTAGCACTGGGCAATATCTGCTTGTAAACCCATTAATTTGATTTAAGCATAAACAGGGACAAGGAATAATATTAAATAAATAAACTATACTTTTTGAATAATGGAAGTTGGACTGTAAACGGCTTGTAGTTTTGCAGAGGAGCCTTCTTCTTGTAGTCAATGTTTCCTTTTTAAGCTTTTTCTGATTGATAGCCTGGAAATTAACGTTAATGGAATGGAACAAAAAGCACTTCAAGATAGTGAGAGAAGGCAGGAGGAAGCAATGAATTGGTTTAGGGCTGATGACTGTTGTGATGACAAGAATCACCTCACCTAGATGTTTTCGGCACAAGAACAGGATTTGATCAGATCAAGTTAATCAGGTAATTATGCTTTATAGTTAAATGTCCCAACCAAAAGGAGCAGCTTTTATTTGATGATGATTATACTAAATCCCTTGTCCCTACAAAGTTGGCAGGTGGAACAAAATAAGGAGAATTGAGGGTTAAAATGGAGCCAGGCAGGGAGGAGTGGAGAGGAAATGTGAGGGGGAGAAAGGAGAAAAGGATAATTCTGGGAAGATTGGGTTGAGATGCAGAACTTTCTTCTGGTCAGGAATTTTAGGGGTGGCTCAGATTAGACAGTCTGAGGGTGTGGAGTAAAGGGTCCATTTGTCAAAATAAATTCAGAAAAATGTGCAAACCAAAGGAAGACAGCTTCTATGTGCCTGTATGTAACAAAAGAGTCTGGGATCTCTGCCTAGAAGTGGCGAAAGTGTAACCCACAGGAAAAAATTAGCATCAGAAATGTACCAGCCTTTGGGTCTTCAATGGACGTGACAGTCCATGGAGTCCACCTAGAAGTAGTGAGGTTGCAATCCACTGGACAGGAAGACACTGCTTCTTTAAAGCCACTATCTAACTTCAGAGCCTATGTGGCCATCTTCCAAAAAAGCTAAGAGTCTAGAAGTTTCAACTAGAAGTGGTAAAAGCCAAACCAAAGTTGATGTTTCAGCTTCCAACAAACACCAGAAAAACCGAATAATCTATGGTTCCTCCAATGGCTTGATCACAGAGGCATGATTCAGAGTTGCTTGTGATATTCTGACCCGTTTGGAAACCCATGCTTATGTAAGGGTAGGAATTGCAAGTTAAAAGGTATTTAATGCATCAGATAATTATTAGATGTGTCAAATACTTCAAGGTTCATTACATTTTGGCAAGTTAAACCTGACAAAGATTTACATGAGAAATGTGTACGGTATTTCTTGTACCATGTGGATTTTTGTGTTTTAAACGTCAAATTCCACGTTGTTTCCCAATAGCTCAAAAAAGGCCTCTTTAGTGCACTTGAACCCCAGGGTATCATTATTTACCAGGCGCGATAAATAGCAGCTTTACTTGTAATCAGGACCATATTGAAGTAGTAGAGCTCTGCCTTGAGTTCAATGACTTCATTTGCGCTCTCAGAGCAGCAGTGGTACTGTGGATTTTGGGACAGCTAACTTACTATTCTAACTCCAATGATAATATATTATGAGCATGGTTAGATATTTCAGGTTTTATTTTTTGGTGTCCCAGTATGGCCCTTTTGAGAGCTGATCTGAGGGTGCCACTTAAAACAAAAATCTGGGAATACGGCAAGGGCACTATCTATAAAACGATGCAACACCACCATGTCTAACACATCCACATAAATCAATCTAAGAACTAACTCGTTTCCAACTAATCTCACAACGGAGTGGCATGCGACATACATGCCAAATGCCTTGGGATCTCGATAGGTATATAAAACGCTACATAAATACAGCTGCAACACGATAGAAAAATGAAGAACAAGATATTACTTATGAAACCTGAAGAGTTCTTGTGTTAGTGTGCAACTCGTGACGTTACTTCTCTGTCATTGTGATCTTTTGACCGCACCTAATTCTGAGATAATTACTGTATACAAAAGATGCATCAATTATACGATCGCTGCACTCACTCCCACAGTTTGCAGGGGTTGAATCTACATATTTCTATCTACATTATTAAATGTACCGTTAAAATCTAGAAACAAAAGTAAAAATTGTCCTTGCCAATATGAACGTATTGCTGTATGAAGATAGAAACATGTAAAAAATGCCTTATAGTGTACATGCCGAGGCCAAATCATGAATCATTCAGTAGAAAATGTAATAAGAATCTCAACTTTTGCACTGCTTATAACAGCTTTGGATAAAATGGTGTTAAATATTAGTCGTAATTTTATATATTTATTTAAAATTAGAATAATATAAATGTAGAACAATATAAAAAATACAGCATTATTAACTTCATCTTAAAATTTTAAAAAATATTCGTTTAAATACATGCCATTTAAAATAACATTTCATTTCTAAAGTTTAAATAAAAATATTCCAACTTAAAGTGAAAAAAACTAACAATTGTATCTTTTTTTGTCTTTTAGAGTCAGTCATGATCATCAAATGTTATACGTGTGCATATCACCAATAAGTGCCTTAGTGGCTGCAAAGTGAGTTTAAATAGGAATAAAGCCAAATACAGCATTACAAACAATAGAGTCGAGCAAACTGATATATACAACACCTTTTATTGTAGAACAGTGCTTTGGATTGCACCAAGCCGAGACCCATCTGGGTTGTAGTGAGTCAAGAAAGTAAGGTGAGACTGCTAATCTGGTTATAGTCAGCCTTGCGTTTACAAGATGCCTTTCCATAGAATGCATTCTTTTATAGCCCAGCATGGTCTTCCGAATGGCTAGCTCAAGATTACAGCCTGAACGGCGAATTACTAACTGAGTAACACCTGCCCATAATTCGAGTAGTACAGGACATCTTGCAAACATAGGTACTATATCAGCAGCATAACTATCACACTTCCACACTTCAGGCATTGGGTCTTAGTAGAGTTTTGATTAGTTATCCATTTGGAGATCCGACCAGGCGTGTAGCAAACCATACAAATAGTCTTAAATTGATGTAATTTCACGCTAACTGAATGAACAAATTCCTCTGAAATCTCTAGGGCACCCTGCACTTCATCCAGAAAAATCTCAATTGCAAGGTCCATACTCCACTTAGAAGCAAGCATTAGACTATCATCTTTTCTATATAAAATGAATTTCTGATATAGCCCATTAGTCGAGGCTTTTCTGGGTGCATCGTACAGAGAAGAGAAAGCATCAGGTTCATCAAGATTGCTTGTCTCCTTACATCCACACTGAAAGTACTCCCGTAGCTGTAAGTATTTAAAAAAAGAACTGGCAAGCAAGATTGTATAACGTCTGTAAGCAAGCAAATCAGCAAAATACATCATTGTTATATAACTGGCCAAGAGTCAGCACCCCCATCTTTTTGCCCAGGCTTTACCCTTCGGGTCGTGAAATATATCAGGGAATGCTGGGTTTCCCCAGAGTGGCATATACACATGCAAGGTAGCGAGTGAGTAATTAGCACAGTTATCGCGCCATATTAGTGCAATGTCCCCAATAACTTTAAATCTCACTGGTTGAAGTATTTGGGATCATTAGGTCTATGAAGGAAGAGACTGACATCAGCCCTTAAAGCCAATTGGTACCCCCACAATAGACAGTTCCGGCTCCTGCCCAGTAAGCAAGGTCATGTTGGAACCAGGAGACGCAGAGGAGCCAACGCAGCACAACTGGAGAACGGTCACAGGAAGGAGTGCTGGGGGCTGGGGCTACAGGGAGCCTGAAGATCCCTTGGGGGAGATGCCAACAAGCCTTGGTAGCTGCAAGAGACACAGAGGACGGGGTACTGTCCTGTGTGGGAAGGCAATGGCTTACCTCCACCAAAGTTGGACATCTGGCAGTGAGGAGCAAAGAGACTACTCCAGACCACCACTCGTGATGCAGGAACCATGCAGCTCAGCATGAGAGGAGATCCACGCAGCCAGTCATTGTTGCAGTTGGTGCCTGTGGATGCAGGGGAGTGACTCCTTCTCTCCAAAGGAGGTTCCTTCTTCTTTCTCATGCAGACTGAAGATGTGCTGAAACTGTTGCAGAATCCGGAAGGAGCCGTGGAAACAATGTTGCAATCAGAGCCCTTGTTGTGGATGCAGATTGTCGGTTCCTGGAGGGTCCAGTTGGGGTTCCACTGGCTAGAAGTCAAAGTAGAGGTTGCAGAGGAGTCCTGCTGGAATCTTGCAAGCCGAATCTGAGGACCCAGCCAAGCAAGAGACCCAAAATAGCCCTGAGAGGGGGACTGGTCACTTAGCCAGGTGACCACCTATCCGGTGGGGGCTCTGACGTCACCTGCCTGACCCGGCCACTCAGATGCTCCCAGAGATCCCTGCTGATCAGTGTAGGGAAAGGTGCGGAAGACATTGTGACATGAAGGGTTAATTAGTCTGAGCAGTGTAGATGAGCGAGATGCCTGCAGAAACCTGAAACATACGTGGAAAAGTCCACTATGTCGCTTTCAAGCTTGTTTTCCAACATTCCACAGATAAAATTATCCGCAGCTGCATGTGCAAGAAGCAGGAAGTGTGGGAGAGGGACGCGAAGGTCGTTCTAACCCTGAGAAAGGGAGTCCAGGAAAAGGCTGGAAAAAGAATGGCTAGTGAAAAACAGAGCAGCCAAGGGACATGTGCTGATAACATAGCTAGAAGATGCGAGAAAGGGATAGAATCCAAGCTTCAGGTTATTTAAGCACTGAAGCGTGGGTGAGGGGATTGAAGCTCATAGATGGAGTTGTGCAAGCTGCCATCGCCCACATCGCTGCCTCCCTGGCTGTGCTGTTCTTAGACCGTGACGCTCGAGGGAGAGAGAGGTTCGAGCAGGCGGGAGAGTGCTTCCCAGCATTGTGGATAAAGTTAAGTTCCACCCAGGGATGGAAGGCCTTTGTTTCTCTGCTTTATTCTGATTGATTAACATACTTGTGCTATGGTTATATTCTGATGTAGTCTGCTCATTTATATTTGCTTTTTCCTTAAACGTCTTAATGTGAATATGATGCAGTAGCTGAAATGTTCATTTTGTAGGTAGTCAAGTAATGTAGTGTTCCTACTCGTGAACTCTTTGCTCACGTATAAATAGATGCTCTCTATTAATATTCTTCATTCTACTTTGTTGATGTGCCAAATGCATATATTTACTAAATTTTTTATTAAAGCTGAGTTGGTAACATTATTGGTGTGGGCCCTTCATTGAGCGTCCTTATTGACTTATATCGATCAGATCAGGTGTCAATCAATCACCTGGATAAGACACCTGCCAGCCTTGGATTCAGGATGGCAGAACCCAGGGACCCTCTGCAGGAGCTCTGGGCACCACCCCTGGGGTGGTGATGGACAGGGGAGTGGTCACTCCCCTTCCAATCGTCCAGTTTCATGCCCGAGCAGGGACTGGGGGTCCCTGATCTGGTGCAGACTTGTTTATGCATGGAGGGCCCCAAATAAAATATGCCCTTCAAAGCATACCAGTGGTTTGGGGAGGTTACCCCTTCCAAGCCATGTAACACCTATTTCCAAAGGGAGAGGGTGTTACCCCCTCTCTCAAGAGTGTTACCCCTTCTCTCAAGGGAAATCCTTTTTCTGCTTTCCTGGGCTTGAACTGTTCAAGCAGTAGGAGGACAGAAACTTGTCTGAGGGGTGGCAGCATCTTGGGCTGCCTGGAAAACCCCAGAAGGCTGGTAGGAGCAATGCTGGGGTCCCCTAAGGAGCCCCCAGAGTGCATGGAATCATACTTCCACTACTGGTAACAGTATTGAGGTATGATTCTGACATGTTTGATACCGAACATGCCTAGGCTCGGAGTTACTATTATGTAGCGGGACATAGGTAGTGACTTATGTCCGGTACATGCATAAAATGGTGTCCCCGCATTAATGAAGTCCAGGAAAATAGAACTAGAGTACGTAGGGGCACCTCTGCTAGTGCAGGGGTGCCCTCTCACACAGGTACTTGCAACCTGTCTCTGGACTAGGAGGGCCTGCCATGGGGTTGACTTGCAGAGACCTATAGTGAAAAGGGTGCATGCGCCCTCTCACTCAGGCTGCAATGGCAGACCTGCAGATACACTTTGCATGGGCTCCCCATGGGTGGCATAATACATGCTGCAGCCCATGGGGATCCCCTGGTACCTCAATGCCCTGGGTACGTGGGTACCATATACTAGGGACTTACATGGGGGCACCAGTATGCCAAATGTGAGGTGTAAGTGGTTTAATTAACCAAGTTTGAAGGTAGAGAGCATAATCACTGGGATCCTGGTTAGCAGGATCGCAGTGAACACAGTCAAACACACTGACAACAGGCAAAACATGGGGGTAACCATGCCAAGAAAGAGGGTACTTTCTACAGTAACTATAGTTGGGTAGTGTGTAATTGGGAATGTGCCTACTCCTTTGCAGCTGGGTGAATGCCCCTTCCTCAACCTCTATTTATTCCTCCCTTAACCTCTCCCCTTTAGTAGTAAGTAGTCTCCATTTTTCAGCCACTCCGCCCTACCACTCCCACATTTAATACTAAAATGTATACTTATGTGTTCAGTCATCTCCGGAGTCAGGTGGAGATCTCTGCACATAAAAGACAGGAGAGGCAGAGAAGGAGACCTCCACACATAGGTATGTGAATAGAATTTTGAAGTATGTTAGTTGTACTATTGTAATACTACTAAACGTACTGCAAAAAGTAGTTTGTGGATAAGCCTGTCAACAACTCGAATTGCAGCCTGCCAGTTTTCATGTGTGGAGAGTGTCCGTATGGGGTGCAGGGCGTTGTATTGCTGGTTCGTCTCCGCATGCAAGAAACCTGGGTCTTGCTTTGCATGTTTCTTTATTAGCTTTATTGTGTATCTGAGCATTTATTGGTTTTGCATGGGAGTGAAGTGCTCTCACTGTCAAAGCCCCTGACCTCCCTGTCTGTCGTCTGCTAGTTTATTGATTTTCTCACCAGAATTCTCAAGACAAAGGGTGGGGAGTCATGGATATCATAGCCTCCCAACTGTTTGGGTATGCTCCTGAGTGATGTATAGTTGGTGATGTAGGAACAGGTATTCTATGGTGCCATGGATGAATTGTGTTGTGAAATATGAAAGCAGTTGCAAACTTGTACATTTATGTGGTAACAGTAGCATATGGAGGGGTATGTTTTCTCATTTAATAATGAGGTAAAGCTTGGAACAGTGGTTACTGATATAGGAGCCATGTGTGTGGAGTGACACTAACTAAACCATTAATGCTTAGTTTGGCAGGTAGGTGGTGGGAAGTTTTGTACTGGGCATCTTTTTAGCAATAGAAAGAGATTGCCAAGTTACAGTGTTTAGTCTAAGCAATGCTTTACAGGTGATGTAGCTTGTACTGATCCGTGGCAGGGTTGATGTTTCTATAAACATGAGGTGGAAGATGGTGTGGGCTGCATAGTGCTTTCCCATTTGAAGATCACCCATGGATTTTTGGTACAGAGTGCAACCTCGATAGCATTGCTAGGATCTGGCAGATCATTACAACAGCTAGGGCTAGAGTAATCTTCTATGCCACAAACAGAAGGATTAATGTGCCAAGGGGTCAGTATTCATGGATAAACCTTTAGATGATGATATTGCTTTGGTTAGTGAACGGAAGGCTAGAGTTACAGACAACAGAAAAGATCCATACATTTCACATTGGTGAAAGCCCAGTGAAGCTGGTTGACAAGAATGTTGCCTTGCTATTTGAGGAGCAACTCCCCACCTTGGAGGCACCAAATAAAAGTGGCCTGAATTAGAGAATCAGAAAGCTAATAACTAAGGTACCCACTTAAGCAAATCGTGGCAGCTTGGAATTTCTAAAGACACATTGTACATGTATTTTAAAAGGTATGGGAAACTCAATGCATCAGGCCGACAAACAGCCAAAAATACAACCCACACACAGACCTGTCAGGCCAGCCCTTCTAGAGCTGTGGATTGCCCTAAAGGTTAGTTGGACGAGAGCAGGTTCTCACAGTCATGTACATGTATCTGGAAACCATTATTGTAATAGGACAAAATGTGGGCTAGCTGAGACACATAAATGTAGAACTGGATCAGGTATTTTCTGCAACATAGAATTTATCTGCTAGCGATTTTAATGAATTTCGAGAGGAAGGTAAACAGCGTTGAACTGTAGATGCTTCAACCAGTGATGTCCTTCAGTATGTCACCCCCCCTTAGTCCGTCTAATTTAGTAGCTCTGTTATTAGGTTTAAGGGCGGTGCTGGGTCTGTAATCAGAGCAGGGTTCAGTCTAAAAGTCACTGAGAAGGTGTTTGGTTTCCGAAACTGAAAAAGGTCTGACGTTCTTTCCCAAAAAACTATGGAACTGCAAAGTAATAAAGAAAATAAATACGTTTCAGAGTCAGATACAATAAGAACAAATTAATCCGCAAACCCTGTTTCCCGTTAATTGGTTGGCATCGTCACCACATGTATCATAGTGTTGTGTTAACTACACACCACCTTTCCACACTAAACACAGCTGTTTTTCAATTTCTCACTTGCCTGCCATTGTTAGATTATTTTATCTATACATTTCTCTTTTCTTGTAACATGTCTTGCTTGTTATCTTAATAGCTTTTACCCACGCTTTTCCCTTTTAGATAAACTTGGATTATTACACTCTTTTAATCAGTTTCTCCAGAATCCAATTTCAAGTTTGGCCCAGCAGTATCTGGTAGGTAGCAGACAATGATGCTCTGCTTTTAACAGAGGAAGGTATCAATCCTGGTCTGGTGGCTAACCTCCCAGAATAACTCAAGGACAGCCTTGTCAGGCATTAGTCTCCCCTAATGGCTGTACATTTTTAAGATAAAGCGGCTGAGGTAGCTGTTTCTATCAATGTCAAGTTAATTTATTTGTTTTTCAAAAATGGCAGACTCGAAGACCTGGCTCGGTGGATGCTGTGTGAATAAATAATTACTGCCTGGTAAAAGCCCGGAAAGTAAGAATCCCTGCAAATAACCTTTGCAGCTGTTACAGAAAATCACCTTTGCAGGTGGTATAGAAAATCTTTACAAGCTAATGAAGAAGCGAGAGAGATAGAGAGGGAACATTTACCACCAGTTAATTGCAAAGAGGACAGCAGGCCTAGAATCTCCCTAACACATAGAAAATCGCATGAATATGAAGTGTGCTATAAAGGGTGATGGTGAATTTATTTCACAAAAACTTCAAATATGCTAGCCGCTAAAGTGTTTCATTTAGTAGCCAGTTAAGTGGCACGACCCTTTGTAACATGGAATTTAAAGAACAAAATGGGCCTAACTCACAATTCAGCCACTCGGCTGTTGATAATAGACCTGTGACTTGGAACCTTTTGGTTTCTCTCTAGGTTAACAACAGTAGATACCACTAGCTACTAGTTACACTGAATACAAAGACTGTCTGTGTTGATGTATACCTCAGCCTCAGGCCCTGGCTACTTCCTTTCATTTCGTGAATCTAACTCAACACCAGCTGTGATTTATTTATTTTCCTCTCTTAATTTATTTCCCAGTTCTTTGAAAATCATTCACAGCTGTAACAATTCTCCTCGTGGCTTTATCTGCAGATTTGACCTCAGTTTTAAATCGTGTTTACCAGAAGTTTTAGACAGTAGAGTAGCGCAAAATGTTAGCCCCCCCTTGCAGAATTAGATGAAGGGCCCCTGAGTCTCCTATATCTCACAAATACTTATTGGGCTTGAGCTTAATGGGGTCCCCCTGAAAGAATGGAGCCCCTAAAAAGAGTTGCACCGCCTGTGGCTCAGGGGCACCCATGGTTTTACCAGTTTTGCACATAGTGAAATGGACACTTACATACCCGCCAACCAGACTGAAGTCAGCTTCTTCCCTTCTCCTGAGGGACTGAAACCCACCTATCAGAGACCATTATTTTTTCGGTCTTCATGCAAATACATTAATTTAAAATCTCTGGTGATGAGAGAATCATAGTTGATAGCTGGCTAGAGATCTAAACTTTTACCTTCAAATAAATGCATGGGGGGGGACAAGGCATCTGAAGTATCTGCAAGATTAGATGTACCACCCATCAAAGCACTGAAGAAAGGAAATAATGGTATAAATCATCAATACTGTGGACCTCATTATGAGTTTGCTGGGCGGCAGAGGCCGCCTGCCAAACTCTTCCAACCATCAGGCCGCCTGTGCGGCCTGAACCCCGCCAGCCCTATTAGGAGTTCACTGCAGGGCTTGCGGGTAGAATCAGAGTTTCCGCTCACCGGCCCTGTGGTGAACAGGGCCTTAACATTGCAGGTGGCTCCTAATGGACGCAGCTGCAATGTCGGGGTGCGGCTGGTTCAGCAGCACCCATTGCGCATTCCACTGCCTGTAATTTGGGCAGTGGAATGCACAGTGGGGCTGGGCATGGAGGCCCCTGCACTGCCCATGCCAAGTGCATGGACAGTCCAGGGGCAACCCTGTCCTTCATTTCGCCAGCCTTTCCATGACGGTGTAAACCGCCATGGACAGGCTGGTGGATGGGGACTCATAATCCCCAGGGCAGCGCTGCTTGCAGTGCTACCTTGGTGGATTACAACTGCCTGGACTGCCAGGCTGCAGGCTGTCGGCAAACTGGCGGTGTTGGCGATTGCGGTCTGACCACCACTTTGGTGGCAGTTTGACCGCGACTGTGACACTGCGGTCTGATGTCCGCCAGGGTCATAGGCCCTCATTACAACATTGGCGGTAAATCCCGCTTACCGCCGTGCAGAAGACCGCCAACACACCGCTGCGGCCATGGATTCCAGCCACAGCCATTACGACCCACTGCTCAGAATCCACCAAAATCTAGACACCCACACAAGTCTGCCACACCAAAGGTCAGTGATATACTGGTGATAACAAAACCTCCACCGCCACGCCAACAGGAATACGCCCACACTATCACGACCCACAAATCCACGCAGTGGTCTTTCAACCGTGGTATTCCATTGGCGGTACACAACGCCACGCTCAAAATACACACACATTTACAAAACACTACCACATTGGACAAATCGAAATACACACACCTGGTACACATACACACACCATACCCACACACCCAATACAATATAAAACACACACCTACATTACCCACAAACCCTTACAACAAACAATGTGGAAGAAGCAGAGAGACAGCAAAGCAAAGACCACACCAGCAGACAGAGGCATACAACACCATCACTCATACACATCCACGCACAAAACAACACACACCACTAAACATCACCCTACACATCACAACACACACCACCTCACACATCACTCACACCACCCCATGGCACCGCAAAGACACCCCAGGTTTTCTGAGGAGGAACTCAGGGTCATGGTGGAGGAAATCATCCGGGTAGAGCCACAGCTATTCGGATCACATTTGCAGCACACCTCCATAGCTAGGAAGATGGAGCTATGGCGCAGAATCGTGGACAGGGTCAACGCAGTGGGACAGCACCCAAGAACACGTGATAACATCAAGAAGAGGTGGAACGACCTACAGGGAAAGGTGCGTTTCGTGGTCTCAAGAAACCACATTGCGGTTCAGAGGACTGGTGGCGGACCCCCACCTCCACCCCCACAACTAACAACATGGGAGGAGCAAGTCTTGGCTATACTGCATCCTGAGGGCCTCGCAAGAGTAGCTGGAGGAATGGACTTTGGTAAGTCAAATCTTTCACTACTTTATCCCCCACCCTACCTGCATGCTATCACATACCCCCACCCTCGCCCTCACCCCCATCACTCCAACTCCTCACATATGTCCCACTATCACAAACCACACATCCCAACACCAAGCCCTGCATGCAACAACAAAGCATGGACACCCATCACCAATGCATGTCCACTACAGATACCCACACATACCCCTAAACAATTATCACACAAGGTCCTACACAAGTATGTAAGCACTGGGGTACAGGGTCACCCACCCATTGCACACCATGGCACACACAGATGCAATAATTATGCCTTTACACCCCTGCAGGACCCCTACCCAACATCACAAGACAGGAGGTTCCAGACATGTCCACTCCCTCCACAGAAGAGGCCCACAGTGATGACAGCAGCTCTGTCCAGCTGGATCTAGATGACCAGCCCGGCCCATCTGGGACCTCTGGACAGTCGGTTCCCCTCACACAGTCACAGGCCACTACAGAGCCTCCCCCCTCAGGAAACACCAGCACAGCACCCACCCAGCGGGCCCATACCTCTGTCCCCAGGACACGTCAAGCAGCAGTGTGTCCACCACTACAGGGAACCCACGCTAACCCACCACCCCAAGAACAGCTGTGACCTGGGGGCAGTGGGCACACGGTTCAGGGGACAGAGGCCCAGGACAACCGGGGAACTGGGAGGTCTGCTGTGCGACAGGGGGAGGACAGGCCCAGGGAACCCACTCTCCACGAGGCCCTCTCCAACATGATGGGAGCGTACCATCATTCCCAGGAGACGATGGCAACGGTACTGGCCAAGTTTCAGGAGACCCAGCGGCTGCAGGAGGAACAGTATTTGGGGTTCAGGGAGGAACTCAAGTCCATCAACAACACCCTGGGCACCATTGTAGGGGTGCTGAAGGACCTCGTGAATACCAGGAGGGACACTGTGGCACAACAAGGGACCCCTGACACTAGCCTGGACGATGAACTGCCCACCACCTCCACCAGCGCTAGTGGACAGGAGGCACCGCCATAGGACCACAACACCAGCACCCCACCCCCTGCAGATGGAGAACCACCCCGGAAGCGGTCCCTGAGATCCAGGACAAAGACAGAGAACAATGCCAAGACCCCCGCCAAGAAATGAGATCACCCTGAATGTCATCCTTCTGTCCCACTTTGTCACCCTGTCCATCCTTAAACTGCCCTAGCTCCACTTTCTATGCCCCTTTGGACAATGCACCTGTGAGACAAATAACTGGACTCTGCCATGGACATTCCTCCACCATCACCCCTGCCCATTTTACAACCCCTTCCACTATTTTGCCCTTCAATAAACACCCTTGAATCACAAAACAATCTGGAGTCAGTCTGTGCTTTCACAAATGTGTATTTGCAATAACTGAGGGAAGTAGCAATGTCCATTGTATTGTCAACATACCTATGTCACATAGCTCTAGTCCATGAGGTAACATAGCAGAGGTCACACAGTAGGACCCACATCTGTGAAATTGAAAGGCAAAGTGACAAATTAGGGTCCATACACTGGGTGAATGTGACAGACAGATGATAGGTCGAACAATTTTATCAGATGTAGGAGGCAGTGATGTCTTCTTACCTGTGTCTCACTGAAAGTATTGCTGGATCACGGTGTTCCTGTTGTCTATGTCCTCTTCTTCTGCCTCCTCTTCTTCACTGTCCACAGGCTCCACAGCTGCCACAAGACCTCCTTCTGGACCATCCTCCTGCATAAAAGGCACCTGTCGTCACAAAACCAAGTTGTGCAGCATACAGCAGGCCACGATGATCTGGCACACCTTCTTTGGTGAGTAGTATGGGGAACCACCTGTCATATGGAGGCACCGGAACCTGGCCTTCAGGAGGCCGAAGGTCCTCTCTATAACCCTCCTAGTTCGCCCATGTGCCTCATTGTAGCGTTCCTCTGCCCTTGTCCTGGAATTCCTCACTTGGGTCAGGAGCCATGACAGGTTGTGGTAGCCAGAGTCACCTGCAAATGTCGAGGGACAACTGTTAGACACACACTAACCATTAGGGACAACCCCAGACAACTATTCACACTGAATAGGGTCCTTGTCCTCACCTAATAGCCACACACAGTGCCTCTGGAGTTACCTCATCACATAAGGGATGCTGCTATTCCTCAGAATGTACGTGTCATGCACTGAGCCAGGAAATTTGGCATTCACATGGGAGATGTACTGGTCGGCCAAACACACCATCTGCACATTCATAGAATGGTAGCTCTTCCGGTTTCTGTACACCTGTTCACTCCTGCGGAGGGTACCAAGGCCACATGTGTCCCATCAATGGCACCTATGATGTTGGGGATATGTCCCAGGGCATAGAAGTCACCTTTCATGTAAGCAAATCCTCCACTTGAGGGAAAACGATGTATCTGCGCATGTGTTTCAGCAGGGCAGACAACACTCTGGACAACACATTTGAGAACATAGGCTTCGACATCCCTGATGCTATGGCCACTGTTGTTTGAAAAGACCCACTTGCCAGGAAATGGAGTATTGACAGGACCTTCACTAGAGGGGGGATTCCTGTGGGATGGCGGATAGCTGACATCAGGTCTGGCTCCAACTGGGCACACAGTTCCTGGATTGTAGCACAATCAAGTCTGTAGGTGACAATTACATGCCGCTCTTCCATTGTCGACAGGTCCACCAGCGGTCGGTACACCGGAGGATGCCACCATCTCATCACCTGCCCCAGCGGACGTGCTGTATGGATGAGAACAGCGAGCAGAGGGTCAGCCAACACTGAGGCACTAAAACAACAACTTTATTGCACACATTTGTCAATCCGCTATGTGCCTGTCTTAGTGTGTATGCAAGGCCTAGATATGTGTGACACATTTAAAAATAATGCCATGTGGCCCCCTGAAATGGCGGCTGCCTGACCTGTAATGTGGGACAAGGGGATATGAGGTAACTGCGCTGGCGTTGTACACCGTCGCAGTAGGCGGTCGAAGACCGCGGCACAATCCTGCATTGGTTAACATTGGACCCTATAAGTCCCAGGAGCCAATGACGATGTATGCCGGCGGTGACAGTACGCACCGCTGCGGACATGACCACCATTTTCTCTCTGTTCACTCACTTCATACCTGATCTTCAACAGGAGAGGACCTACACTGCAAGTGCTGCTGTGACCTCAGTCTGGAAGCAACGAGGGCTCATGTGTCTGGGGAAAGGGCCCCTGCCTTCACATTGGAGGAGTTGGATAAAATAGTGGATGGGGTCCTCCCCCAGTACACACTACTCTTCGGTCCTCTAGACAAACAGGTGAGTACACTGGGAGCATGCAGTATGGGCAATGCCTGTTTGGAGTGGTGTGGATGGGAGATGGGGGGGGAGATGAGGCATGCATGATCTGACGGTGAGTGTATGTGCGTCAGGGCAAGGGTGGGAACGTGGGCCAATGACTGTGACGGTCCGGACAATTAATGTTGTACCTTTCCCCTGTACTATTCCTGTAGGTCAGCGCCCACCAGAAGAAGGATATTTGGCGTGCCATTGCCAAGGACTTCCGGACCCTGGGGGTCCACCACAGACGGAGCACCCACTGTCGTAAAAGATGGGAGGACATTCGCCGCTGGAGCAAGAAGACGGCGGAGGCCCAGCTGGGGATGGCCTCCCAACGTGGAAGGGGTGTTCGTCACACCATGACCCCCCTGATGTTCCGGATCCTGGCGGTGGCATATCCGGAGTTGGATGGGCGCTTGAGGGCATCACAGCAGCCACAAGGGGGTGAGTATACTCTCATTCAGCTGACTCTGCGCGCATTAGGAGGTGTCTGGGTGGGGGAGGTGGGCATTGGGTTCCCCTAGGCCAGGGCGAACTTTGTAGGCAAGGACCTTTTGTGAGGCAGGCTATGTGGCACCCCAACCTCACCAGTGGTAAGAGCCATCTACACCTAGTCAGGCTCCTGTGACCTCCATGTGTGCAGCACTCAGGCATAGGCCTTGTACCCCATGTCCCTGTGATTAATCAGGGAACTCTAAGTGCATGGCGTAGTGCAGAGGGCTGCTGTGTCTGTAGTGTCCGCCAACGGTAGCGTTATTGCATGCACTGAACATGTCTTTCTTCTCCCCCCCCCTTTTTGTGGTGTTCCCTTTTCTTGTGTGCATTAGCATCATTAGGTGGAGGAGCTGTGCCACCAGAGCAGGAGGGAGCTGCATCTCACATGGCCCAGGAGGGCGACACTACGGAGTCAGAATTCACCAGTGGGACAGAGGGCAAAGGGAGCTCCACGGCGGGGACTGGAGCAGAGACCAGTGACACCGACTCCTCCTCTGATGGGAGCTCCCTTGCGTTGGCGGGCCCCTCTGTGCCCCCTGCATCTACAGGTACAGGCGCCACCCCCCCTACCAGCACCACCCTCCCAGCAGCCCCTCAGCGTGTGCCCTGTGGCCGCTCACCCAGGAGGGTGGGCATCCCCTTCGCCCCAGGCACCTCAGCCCCTGCCCCAGTCAGCCCTGCTGCCCTCAGTGAGGAGGCCATTGACCTCCTGAGATCCCTCACTGTTGGGCAGTCTACCATTCTGAATGCCATCCAGGGTGTAGAGAGGCAGTTGAAACAGACAAATGCATACCTGGAGGGAATTCATTCTGGCCAGGCAGCCCAACAGAGAGCATTTCAGACTCTGGCCTCAGCACTGATGGCAGCCATTGTTCCTGTGTCCAACCTCCCCCCTCGAACTTCTTCCACGCAGTCCCAATCCCCAGTACCTCAGCCTATCCCAAGCACACCATCAGACCAGCATGCACACACCTAAACACACAAGGGTAGCTCTGGCAAACATAAGCACCACACATCCCACAGGCACTCACACAAGCATCATACCCATGCACACATAACAACATCCACTACTTCCACTGTGTCCCCCTCCTCCACGTCTCCCTCCTCCCTCCCTGTCACGTCTCCACTCACACCTGCATGCACTACATCCTCAGCCACTACCTCCATCACCAGCATGCCCATCACCACACACCGCTCACGTGTACTCACCACCCCCACTACCATTCACACATCCCCTGTGTCCTCTACCAGTGTGTCTATGAGCCCTCCTCCCAAACTACACAAACCTCAGTCACACACCCACCCAACAGGCATCCACCTCACGACAGCCTCCAGCCCATGCACCTTCCCCAAAGTCAGCAAACAAACACCTCCTACAACCACTACCTCTTCCTCCACTCCCAAACCCCTCCATCTACCTGTCCCAGTGTGCCTAAAAAACTTTTCCTGTCAAACCTTGACCTCTTCCCTTCACCTCCCCCACCCCTTCCATCCCCTAGGGCCTGCGTTTCCAGGTCCCAACCCAGCACCTCAGCCACCACATCACCGGGCACAGTGGTGCCAGCAGTAACCGGATTCTGGAGTGCGCCAAGCAGCAGGGCTGCCAGTGTCCCAAGGAGCAAGGCCAAGGACATTCCCCACCTCCAAAACAGAAGAAGTTGCCCACATCCCAGAGGGAGAAGGCCAAAACACCTGCCACCAAGGGCTCAGCCAGGACAACAGTTGGGAGTGGCAAGACAGCTGCGCCACCAACCAAGGTGGGGAAGGGCCTGAAAAAGAAAGGCAAGTCAAAATCTCCGCCAACCTGCACGGCGGACAAGACTGCCACCAGCACCGCCACAAGGACCGCTGCCAGCACCCAAGATACTGAGCCCTTCACCTGCACCGCAGACACTGTGCCCTTCAGCAGCACCAAGGTCAGTAAGCCCCCCACCAGCACCACAGCTCAGGACACAGTCGCCAGCACCAAGGTCAATGAGCCCCCCACCAGCACCGCTGCCCAATGGGCGCCGCAAGCATCGCCGCTACTGAGCCCGCCGCCAGCGGACACGCCACATCCTGAGCCAGTGGCACCACCGCAGACATGGCTGCCATCCCCAGTGGTCATTCGTACGAGGCTGGTGGTCAGTTCCAGGGGCCTGGCCAGCTTGCATGTTGCACCACTGTCAGTGGAGTGTCATATCCACTACCTTGGCAGGATGAAGCACTCTGGGCACAAAGTCCCCTCCAGAACCAGTGGAGAAAGGCATCCACTACCTCAATCCTTGGCAGAATGAAGCACTTTGGGCACAAATCCCCCTCCAGAACCAGTGGAGTATCACCTTCACTACCTCTGTCCTTGGCAGGATGAAGCACTCTGGGCACAAAGCCCCCTCCAGAACCAGTGGAGAAAGGCATCCACTACCTCAGTCCTTGGCAGGATGAAGCACTCTGGGCACAAAGCCCCCTCCAGAACCAGTGGAGACTGTTATCCACTTAAGAGGCTGTGGCTTTGCACTCCCCAGGATAAAGCAGTGGGCAAACCACCCACTGGAGAGACTGGAGAGACTGTGGTTTTGCAGTCCCCAGGATAAAGCAGTGGGCAAACTACCCACTAGAGAGACTGTGGCTTTGCACTCCCCAGGATAAAGCAGTGGGCAAACCACCCACTGGACAGACTTGAGAGACTGTGGCTTTGCACTCCCCAGGATAAAGCAGTGGGCAACACACCCACTGGAGAGACTTGAGAGACTGTGGCTTTGTACTCCCCAGGATGCATCAATGGGCATGGAGCCCCCTCGTGGAGCTGGCATCGTGCACTCATCCGGCTGAGGTGCTCCCCTCCCCCCCCTGAGGTGCCTGTGTTTTTTTCAAGCTGATGCCCCTGCAGTGTTCTCTCCGTTTCGATTGGGTATTTGGGGTGGGCTTTGCCCATGCATTTTGGGCCCAGTAGTCCACGGACTATATTGGTGCAGTACCTGGACTTTAATTCTTGGTGTACATATTTGTTTGTAGTGTATATACATTTTTGAATAATGGATTTTACATGATTACAATCGTTCAACTCATTTCCTTTTGTCCTTGCGTTCTTCCAGGGAGGTTCGGGGGTGTAAATGTAATGTTTCAGCATATATTGGTGTGTGTGATGTTGTGGGTGAGGGTGGGCATGGGGGTGTTGCGTGTTGCATGTGTGTGTCACTCTCTTTTCCCTCCCCCTCCCCTGTGTCGTAGGTGCAGTACTCACTGTGGTCGTCGCTGCCATCGGTCGTGCTCCTGGTAGAGGAGCAGGAAGACAATAGCAGGGAGTATTTGGAGTTCAGGCTCCATGGCGTCCTGGTTCCTCGTGGAATGTGTAGGGGTGAGTGTTTCCCCTTCCAAGTCCTGTTTCCGCCGTGTTTTTGTTAGTGTTGAATCTGCCCCGGACGAGGTGGCGGATTGGCCTGTCATAATAGTGTGGGCGGTACATTGCCTTCCGCCTGTCTGTTGGCGGTGACCGCCATGCTGTTTGTTTGTACCGCCTTGGTGGTCGGAGTGTTAAAGTGGCTGTCTATGTTGGCGGTTTCCGCCACAGTCATAATTCCCTATTTTTTACCGCCGGCCTGTTGGCGGTCTTATGGCCGTTTTAACACTGACCGCCAGGCTTGTAATGAGGGCCATAATAAGGCCCTGTGTGTCATGTCTTAGCTCAATCCCTCTTTTCTAACCAGACACTGAATTGAACACAGACCATTCTTTATTCTTTATTCACTCTGTGCCAAGTTCTTGCAACTTCACTCCCGTCCCCTGCAGTTCCCTCTCTTCACCTCACCAACAAACATCCATGAGAATTTAAATCCTATCCTTAGTACAAAAGACCGTTCTGCATTTGATAACAGATATTTATCTATCAATGCACATACCTGTCAGGACTGTTGATCTAGCTGTACGCTTATCCCAGACCTGTAATCTTCACTTTCAGAATGTGCATTTTCAAAACTATTCTGAGATTCCCCCATACCATTACCCTGGATATCCATAAAACTATGGTTGGTGGCGGCTTCTTGTGGTAGTTTCGTCAGACTTGGCAGCGGAATCGGAAGGGGAGGAGCCAGGGTCCACGAGGCAAGGGAAGGACCGAGAGGAGAGGCGAGGCGCTGGGAGCCGCGGGGAGCTGGAGCGCTTCACGGCCTCTCGCACCTGCCCACATCTGTAATCCATCCGAGACCTGTTTAGGTCGTCCCCGGCACAGCCTTGAGATAGCTGCGCTCTAGCATTGAAAGCAGCGAGGATTTTGTGGTGCTGGGAGCCACAACGCATTCCAGCGTCCCATGCCCACCCGCAGCATCATCTTCCCGATCACCATTCTGCGAGAAGGACGAGGTGGATGCAGAGGATGCGGGATGGGAGCGGCGAGGTGGTGGCAGCAGTCGAGGTGAGTGGGGCGAGTGGGGAAACTTGGGGGATTGGGGCATAGGATCAGGAGGGCTGACAAGGGTGACAAGGGGTTGGGGGTTGGGTGTCAGTGGCTGCGGGGCTGAGTGCTCCACCTGGTGGTGCCGTGTGGTGGTGAGGGGAGAGTGGTGAGGTGCGGTGAGGTGAGGTGAGGGGGTAGTGGAGGTCAGCAGTGGTCAGTGGAGTGTTCAGTTGTGTGGAGCAGTACAGGGAGCAGGGTTGGTGGGTTTAGTGGGTCTTGAGCATGCTTTCGAGTGTGCTCTGGAGCGCATTTGGAGCAGGTTGTGTGGGCTCTCCACTATATCTGCCACACTCTCCAGTGCTCTGTGCGCCCCTGTGATCTCGCAGTTCCACACTGTAGCCCTTGCTCCCTGTGCCTCTCTACCAAACGGCCTCGCTCCCTGATTACTGATTACTGATTTTTCTCTGGTCCACCTTTGCTTTCTTTGCCATCGGCTGCCCTTGCACTTCCCACTGTGTGCCACTTGTCACTCACCTTGAGCTACGCCCCAGCGCCGCATGCCCTCCCCGCACGCTTCACTATGCTCCATCCCACCCTGTCCTGTCCCCCACTTCCTCCTCCTCATGCTGGTGTCCACTTGTTCCGTTCTCCACCTCCCGCCATCCCAGCAGGAGGCCTTGAGACAGGGGATCCCTCGACTGGTCCATCCATCAGAGGTGAGCGTAGATGTTCTAGGTAACAGCCACAGAGTGAGTGCACCAGGCCCACATGGAAGCGGCCCGCTAGGTCTGGGTGCGGCTTGTGAGTGACCTGTGTGCCCTGCTTACCTCCTGTCCCCGAGTTCAAGATCTGCCACTCCTTCGCCTCCAAAACCCTCAAGTTATCAGACACAAGCGGAGTATGAATTTCCAGAGAAATCCGAGACCTGAGACTGGTTCCCGAGTCATCATGAGGCCTGGTCGAGTCAGGGTTCTTAAGGAGGGCAAAACCAGGACCCCAAGAGCCCATAGGAGGGCGCAAAGGACAGGGAAATGATCTGCACCGGGAGCACAAAACAGCGGACTCGACCAACTGGTATTGCCTCTCACCCCTCTTCAAGTCCACCTTAAGAAGCCAGGAAGCATTAATAAGTTTGCATTCCTCATAGATCCAACTGCTGCTATTTTATCAAATCCTGATACCTTTGAGGGCCTTCCAACCCCTCTGGTCCATCAAATATTGGGTTCATTGCAGATGTGGCAGGATGCATCATGTAATAAAGAACTCTCACTTTCCCGACAGTCTCGATCCACAATTTGGTGGCGGAATCCTCCCTTCAGGAGGCTTCAGAGGAGCAAGCCGCTGTAGGACACAACATAAACTTAGTCTGCAAGCAACAGAACAACCCATGGTACCTCTGCAAGGCAAGAGAGCATAAGAACTTTCAGGTGTGTAGCACCCTGATCACGGCTCAGGTTCATGCTCCAGAGAAAAAAACCTCTTCAAGGTGACCGGCAACAGGACATGACAATTAATCTATGCAACACTCAGCCTCTAATAATTTTTGGAAACTTAACGGAGGCATTCAATGAACCAGCGTTTGCTGGAACTCGTCAACAGTCGACTCCAATGCCAAGATCAAGCCCTGCCATTCAGGGGGCTAATGAAAGGTTGGACATCTGCTTTGATGCATCTACAGGAAAATGAAAGACACTTGGTTGCAATCACTCTCAATAACAAATGACAAAGTCCTAGTCAAGGCATTGGACCGGAAAACATTTGACTTAACAAACACTAAAGAACAGTACCTGAGCCCACCACCACTGTCGGAGAAGGATAATCGAAGTCCGGCCATACTGCAACAAGAAGAAGTTTCCAACACGATCAATGAAGTCTCTAGTGACATGAGCAAAGTACAAGATATAGGCACAATGGAATTTAGCAACTTGGATACTCCAGTCACCAATAACACCCCTGTAGATGCCAACAATAGAAACAGGAAAACCCTCCCTAAAAGCCACCTTCCAGCTGAATCTACTAGCTGCGAGTTGGGGGATCTCGCTTGGCTACACGCCTCACTTCTAAATACCCGTTACACTTCTAAGTCAGTGCTTGACATGCAATCGGACAAACTAGATTTACAAATTGACCTAATGAATGTTATGGCCACTCACATCGAAGATATTAATCGGAAACTGGATATGCTGGCCATTTGGCCACCTGTTCCAAAGGCCAATGTGGATCAACAGCAAGATCCCTGCAAATGTGGACCGATCATCTACAAATTGAGTACACTACCAAATATTTTAACAGACAAGTTAGAACAATTTTAAATAAATAAGAGCAACTTTTCTACTCCCAATAATCCTAAACAAGGACTATCCCACTTCGCGTCTACAAAAGATACAAGGAGCAGTGTCAATGAAAGATTGCTGCTCAAGCTGTCCAGTAAAAAATGGGGTAAATACTCAGGGAACAACCTTCTGCAATTTTTTATGAATGGAATCCCGTCTCAGAATCCCATTAAGGCTCATTCTGTATGAGCAATAGTGAAGTGTGGAGACAAAATTACATCCAAATGCTACTATACTACGGAAAGGCTCCAGTGTATGCTTCGGGACACAGTCAGTGACACAGTCTACATAATGTAAAAGGCCATTTATTTAGGACAGGATTGCATCTTCTACATAACATTTAACATAACTAAATCAAACTCCAACTTTAAACCCCACCCCTTTTGAAGCTTCTCCCCAGTCCTCCTTTTCACTCATTCCCTCACTTTTCCACTTCCATTCCCCCACACATCCCCCTTTTCCTTTCATCCCCTACCTGCTTTGGGCATCCTCCACGCTCTCATCCTTCACCTGCTTCTTTTTCCCCCTTGGAAAGATGGCTAAGCCTGCATCTGACTCTCTGCCCTCCCCCATCTACACCACACAGCCAAAATCTTTAGGCATTTTGCTGCCCCACCAGCGCACCCACTGCAACATTGCATATCTTAGACCATCTCCTTGAGCCACATCTTCTCTCCCCACAAATATCCCACAATTAAACAAAGCTCTGTAATGTAATACGCATTCCCCAAATCGGAAAGATGCACACCATCATTCCTGAAAAAACCCTCTTCCTCCTCTGTAATCTCCTCATGCTTCAGCACCTTAATATCATGTCCCCAGCAGAAAACCCTCATAGCTCAATTGAGCTTCCTCCGAGCCCTCTCAATAGCCCCATGTTTCATTGCCACTCTCCATTTTCTCCTAGGCACAAACTCAGTCCATACTAAGCAAGTACCATGCATTTTCTGCCGAAGCAACTCCAAGTCCTGTTGCATATGTTGCAGTAAGGTGAGCCCCGAAAGACGCACCAGATCATTCTCCCCAAGGTGTATTAGCTGAAGATCAGGACAAACCCAATTCGGCATGATAGACGTTAAAAAAGGAAATACATTTCCCAACTTCATTCCGCTTTTCCCCCACCACAAAACTTCATGATGGCTACTAGGTAGTACTAAAGAGCATCCATAAATCTGTTTCTCAGCATATCTTGAGGCCCAGTGTATGAAGGAATTCCCGACCATCCAGGTGACCATTTTCGCACTCCTGTGGCCATGCACATAACCTGCAAAGAGAAGAAACTTTAATACAATGTTGACAACACTCTTATTCAAGACACCATTAAATCTCCTACCCCCTTTCGCCTGCCTTCCCAACATCAAGCCTTCACATATCTCTTGCAGCAATGGGATCTCCACATACCAATCCTCTTAATCTGTGCCCAGTCCCAGCCTAGATGAGCTTGTAGGAAAGTACCATCTTGCCTGGCATGTTACCCCCATATTTCACTGTATATATGTTGTTTTAGTTGTATGTGTCACTGGGACCCTGCCAGCCAGGGCCCCAGTGCTCATAAGTGTGCCCTGTATGTGTTCCCTGTGTGATGACTAACTGTCTCACTGAGGCTCTGCTAACCAGAACCTCAGTGGTTATGCTCTCTCATTTCTTTCCAAATTGTCACTAACAGGCTAGTGACCAATTTCACCAATTTACATTGGCATACTGGAACACCCTTATAATTCGCTAGTATATGGTACTGAGGTACCCAGGGTATTGGGGTTCCAGGAGATCCCTATGGGCTGCAGCATTTCTTTTGCCACCCATAGGGAGCTCTGACAATTCTTACACAGGCCTGCCATTGCAGCCTGAGTGAAATAACGTCCACGTTATTTCACAGCCATTTACCACTGCACTTAAGTAACTTATAAGTCACCTATATGTCTCATCTTTACCTGGTAAAGGTTGGGTGTTAAGTTACTTGGTGTGTGGGCACCCTGGCACTAGCCAAGGTGCCCCCACATTGTTCAGGGCAAATTCCCCGGACTTTGTGAGTGCGGGGACACCATTACACGCGTGCACTATACATATGTCACGACATATGTATAGCGTCACAATGGTAACTCCGAACATGGCCATGTAACATGTCTAAGATCATGGAATTGTCATGATCCCCCGAGTCTCTAGCACAGACCCGGGTACTGCAAAACTACCTTTCCCGGGGTTTCACTGCAGTTGCTGCTGCTGCCAACCCCTCAGACAGGTTTCTGCCTTCCTGGGGTCCAGCCAGGCTTGGCCCAGGAAGGCAGAACAAAGGACTTCCTCAGAGAGAGAGTGTTACACCCTCTCCCTTTGGAAAAAGGTTTCAGGGCTGGGGAGGAGTAGCCTCCCCCAGCCTCTGGAAATGCTTTGATGGGCACAGATGGTGCCCATCTCTGCATAAGCCAGTCTGCACCGGTTCAGGGATCCCCCAGCCCTGCTCTGGCGCGAAACTGGACAAAGGAAAAGGGAGTGACCACTCCCCTGACCTGCACCTCCCCTGGGAGGTGCCCAGAGCTCCTCCAGTGTGCTCCAGACCTCTGCCATCTTGGAAACAGAGGTGCTGCTGGCACACTGGACTGCTCTGAGTGGCCAGTGCTAGCAGGTGACATCAGAGACTCCTTCTGATAGGCTCTTACCTGTGTTGCTAGCCTATCCTCCTTCCTAGGTAGCCAAACCTCTTTTTCTGGCTATTTAGGGTCTCTGCTTTGGGGAATTCTTTAGATAACGAATGCAAGAGCTCATCAGAGTTCCTCTGCATCTCTCTCTTCACCTTCTGCCAAGGAATCGACCACTGACTGCTCTGGACGCCTGCAAAACTGCAACAAAGTAGCAAAGACGACTACTGCGACCTTGTAACGCTGATCCGGCCGCCTTCTCGACTGTTTTCCTGGTGGTGCATGCTGTGGGGGTAGTCTGCCTCCTCTCTGCACTAGAAGCTCCGAAGAAATCTCCCGTGGGTCGACGGAATCTTCCCCCTGCAACCACAGGCACCAAAAGACTGCATCACCGGTCCTCTGGGTCCCCTCTCAGCATGACAAGCGTGGTCCCTGGAACTCAGCAACTCTGTCCAAGTGACTCCCACACTCTAGTGACTCTTCAGTCCACGTTTGGTGGAGTTAAGTCCTTGCCTCCCCACGCTAGACTGCATTGCTGGGTACCGTGTGATTTGCAGCTGCTCCGGCTCCTGTGCACTCTTACAGGATTTCCTTTGTGCACAGCCAAGCCTGGATCCCCGACACTCTAACCTTCAGTGCACGACCTCCTGAGTTGTCCTCCGGCGTCGTGGGACCTTCTTTTGTGACTTCGGGTGAGCTCTGGTTCACTCTTCTTTGTAGTGCCTGTTCTGGCACTTCTGTGGGTGCTGCTTGCTTCTGATTGGGCTCTTTGTCTTGCCGGATGCCCCCTCTGTCTCCACACGCAATTGGCGACATCCTGGTCCCTCCTGGGCCACAGCAGCATCCAAAAACCCTAACCATGACCCTTGCAGCTAGCAAGGCTTGTTTGTGGGCTTTCTGCACGGAAACACCTCTGCAAGCTTCTTCACAACGTGGGACATCCATCCTCCAAAGGGAAAGTTCCTAGTCCTCTTCGTTCTTGCAGAATCCACAGCTTCTACCATCCAGTGGCAGCTTCTTTGCACCCACAGCTGGCATTTCCTGGGCATCTGCCCACTCCCGACTTGATCGTGACTTTTGGACTTGGTCCCCTTGTTCCACAGGTACTCTCGTCCAGAAATCCATCGTTGTTGCATTGCTGGTGTTGGTCTTCCTTGCAGAATTCCCCTATCACGACTTCTGTGCTCTTTGGGGAACTTAGGTGCACTTTGCACCCACTTTTCAGGGTCTTGGGGTGGGCTATTTTTCTAACCCTCACTGTTTTCTTACAGTCCCAGCGACCCTCTACAAGGTCACATAGGTTTGGGGTCCATTCGTGATTCGCATTCCACTTTTGGAGTATATGATTTGTGTTGCCCCTATACCTATGTGCTCTCATTGCAATCTATTGTGACTGTACATTGCTTGCATTGCTTTCTATTGCTATTACTGCATATTTTTGGTTCTGTGTACATATATCTTGTGTATATTTGCTATCCTCATACTGAGGGTACTCACTGAGATACTTTTGGCATATTGTCATAAAAATAAAGTACCTTTATTTTTAGTATATCTGTGTATTGTGTTTTCTTATGATATTGTGCATATGACACCAGTGGTAAAGTAGGCGCTTTACACGCCTCCTAGTTCAGCCTAAACTGCTCTGCTAAGCTACCTTTTCTATCAGCCTAAGCTGCTATACACCTCTTCTACACTAATAAGGGATAACTGGACCTGGTGCAGAGTGTAAGTACCCCTTGGTACCACTACAAACCAGGCCAGCCTCCTACAGAGCTGTTGCTGTAGCTGCCCCTATTTTAAATTAATGAGTTCCATAACACTGCACCTGTCTCGCCATCCATCGCAAAGCCAATCACAATACATGCAACAACTGAAAGGCTGTGAGCTTTTCGCTGTTTGAGTGGCTGAAAACCCCTCTCCAAACTGACATTGATGGTGCTCGAAAACCCATCCACTCCAGAACCGGGCAAGCAGCCACATTACCACCTTTATTCAACCACACCCATTTTCCTTTCCCCATCTGATCAGTCTTTGACTTTCTGAGCCATATGTCCATGGATCCCCCTCTCAAGCAGACTTCCCCCACTTTCATGTGCACAGCTTTTCCTACACCCAAAAGCTCCAACACCCAAAAAGCCCCAAAGAACATCCACACCATGCACAAAGGAAACTATGCCAGCTCATGAGTATCAAACAGGTAAAACCTGCCATAACTCCAACAATAACTCAAACATGACTGTTCCCTCACCACCTTGCCTGACCCCATCCTTTCAGCATTCTCCCCAAAAGGTCATCTTTGGCCGGGTGGCAACCAAAAAACAACTTTCCATAAAAGGAAACACCTGCCACCTTGCCACCAATCGTGGCGGGAGACAAATCCCCTTCACAACTTTCAAAGCTCTGAAACTCCAACCATGCCAGGCGATAGCTCCTCCGAGTAGATTCCACTAAAGACATCTCCACCAGCCCAATGATTATCATGCCCCCCACTCTCAATGTCTGCTGTGACTGGTGTCTTGTGCTGCTCTGCTCCTGGTGTCAGACTGTGAAAACGTCGCCACTGTGAACGAGACAGGGAATCTGCAATAGCATTGTTCACCCCAGGAATGTGTGCTGCTTTAAATATAACATTTAAAGATGTTTAGATGTTTTAAAGACGGGTAGCCATGCACTTTGTAACTCTATGAAACTTAAACTAAAAGATAAACATCTGAGCATAAAACGCCTTAGTAATCGCAATACCCTAAGGTCTTTTGCTCTCTGTCTGTTCACAAGTTCCACCACTGTCATGTTGTCCACCTGAAACACTACAGTCTTGTTGCCCAGCTCGTCCCCCCACACTGTCAAGGCCACCAGTAGAGGACAAAAATCCAGGAAAGCAATACTCCTACCATGCGTCAACCAATGTTCAGGCTATGTCTCTGCACACCACCTCTCATCCCAGAAAAGACCAAAACCAGAGGCACCCGCTGCATCTGAGAATATTTGAACCTGCCATATTGTGTCCTCCTCCCAAAAAAACATGGATACCCCATTGCATTGTGTCAAGAATGTCTCCCACACCCTAATGTCTTCTCTCATGACCACTGACACATGAATCCTGTGATGCGGAAGGGAGGCACCTGACATAGCTAGTCCCAGCTGCTTGCAAAACGTTATGTCCCTCCTGACCACCCTGCATGCAAAATTGAGAAAACCCAGAAGTTGTTGTGCCATGCGCAAGTCGATCTTGTGCAAGGAAAGGATATGTTTCCGGAACTCTAGAATCTTTTCTACCTTACCAGCAGGCAATTTTGCCACTAAGCCTTCTGTGTCCAGTTCTATCCCCAAGAAAGTCAGCACACAACTGCAGTCCTCTGTCTTCTCCCGAGTCAAAGGAACCCACATCTCCCTGGCCAGCCCTTCAAACCCTGCCAAAGCCTTCCTACAAGACCCGTATCCAGCCTTACCCACAAACAGAAAATCATCTAAGTAATGTGTCACCTCCTGATGCCCACTCACCTAAATGAACACCCATTGTAGGAATGTACCAAAAGCCTCGAACAGCACACATGAAATGGCACAACCCATCTGGAGTACTTTGTCACATAGATTGCCCCATCCAGCTGCATGCCCAATAGTGCAAAATCTTCAGGATGGATAGGCAGGAGCCGAAAGGCTGCTTTATTGTCACACTTTGCCAGATCAGCTCCCCTGCTACAGCCACAAACAAGCCAAATTACATTGTCCACTGATGCGTACACCACCCTCGTGTCCTCCGGTGTGATGAAGTCATTCACCAATGCCCCCCTCTGACTAGGACACGTGATGGATGAGGTGAAACTCAGTGCTAGTTTTTTTTGGAATCACACCCAGACGTGAAATCATCAGATTCTCCATAGACTATTCGAAAAATGGACCCACAATTCTGCCTGCTGACACTTCCTTAGCCAACTTGTCTGCAACCACCCGAGGCATTTCTTTGGCAGACCGTAAATTGTCCACCCATCTCTTCATTCTCAGCCCTTGATAACCTATCCGAAACCCTTCCTTGAAACCCCACTCCAATTTGAACGCTATGTCCCCATCCAGGTACATGCGCAACCACAGCAGCAAGACCTCCAGCCTATTTGGCGTAGGCACCCTTCAGTGCAGGAGTGCCCTGCATGCCTCTACGCCTGGCCATTCTCCACTGTTCGGCTGGGCTGGCGAGCGAAAAACACTGCATGGCTGGGTGTCTTCCCCCACATTTAGAGCACTTATGTTTGAATTTACATGGGTGTCTAGAGCAGAAACCTTTATTAAAGTTCGAAAAGGCCCCTGAGGTAGGTGTCTGGGGTCGCTGTCCATTACCTGTCCCCGCTGGGGTGGGACAGGACTGAAAAGGCTTGTAAACCACCAGTAGGCCACTAGCGGTATGTGTTGATGCTGAGGAGTGTGATGAAGCCATCCACCGCATCCACAATTCTGAATCCACATCCCCCCACAGTTTGTCCGGATTCACACTTACCCTTGCCCAAAACTGTTCGTCATAGCTCAGCCAGGCAAACCCCCCAAAATGCATTTGGGCTTTGCGTATAATGTCCATGTACTTAAACATTGAGATGGGCCTGTCTGGAAATGTTGTTCAATATTTACTGGCATATATCAGAAAAGCTGAGGTCCATTGACGGCGAGCTAACTCTCACTCTTCCTCTTTGGAGCCCTCCCTCACCTCTGTGTCCCTATGGAGTAGCTTGAGAGCATCCACATACTCATGTCGCCAAATCCTATCCTTTGTCTTGTCAGCCACATGTGAACCTAACTGCATCGTGAGTCCCGTATAACGGGGCCTCTTCTTATGCCCCCGACCGTCCTTGTCATCCCCTTCCGTCTTGTCTCCAGTCGCCTTTACCTCCTCCTCACCTGCAGTAGTTTTATCTTGTACCAGCGTCTGCTTGCTATCCCCCACCTGTGCCGCACTTGCTCCAGGTATGTTGTGTACAGATTGGTCACCCTCCCCTATTGACTTGTGCATTTTAGCCACAACAGTGTCTTGAGCTTCTTCCCACATCGACCACCATTCTCCCTTTCCTTTAACATGGGGAACCAATGCCCTTGATTCTGTCATAGGCTTGCGACCACACTCCTCCTTATGTGCTGTCTCCTGTGAAGTCCCACTGTTCTTATTCTCCTGCAAGACAGAAAATGAAGAGGGGATTGCGCCGCTCCTGTGACCTTTCCCCCTCCCTTTATCCCCGCCCACCTCCCTATTCCTGAGTCTCCCCGTCTTCCCATTCCTCCATCTCATCCTCATCGTCAAGTTTCACCACCTCATCTTCATCCATCACACACTTATCCTCATCACCCCTTGCATCCATTGCCTCATTCCACTCTTTCGACGCTTGTCCCCCATAGCGCATGCCATACTTGTGACTGCCACGCTCCTGTGCTGTAGAGAAGGCCACCAAAGACCCCTCTATTGCTTCAGACCAAAGTCCAGGGGCCGTGTTGCGCCCCATTGGTGTGACCTTCTTTCTGCCAGCCTCCATCGCTGGCTTGGACTCCTTGCGCCTCTCGTAGCCCTGTGCGCCACTCGTGCCCTTCACAAAGCTTGACCCTCCGGCCGCACAAGCCTCTTGACCCTGCTCCTTTTCTGTGCTTGGAACCCATACCCAATTGCCTGGTCCCACTGCGGGGCCCAACGAGCCCCATGGACCCAATCCTCCAAATTTTGGCTTAGACTGCCTCTCTCTCCCCAAGGACATCCTTCCTGTCCCTGCAGAACTGGGCCCACCTTTCTTCAGTTTCCGCTACCACCCTCCTTTGTTTTCTGATCCTGGCCTCTATATCCACTTTCAACCAATCAGGTGCCATAGACTGCCCTACTGTACTAACTATGGGGCCCTCCCTCGCATGGCCTGGCATGTCCCATTGAAACCCCCTCAGCCCCTCTGGCTCCCTGCTTCCCTCCATAACTCCAGCCTCCTGTGTCTTGCTCTGCCCAGGCCCCTTGCTCAGCTCCCCACCCCCTTTCCTTTCCTCTTCCCTGGGACCCCGCCCAACCACCCGTACTGGCCATGCCCTTGCCCAAAGAAAGATCCAGGGGCAAGCTTCCCTCATCACTGGGCCCAGCTGCCTCATTCTGCTGTCCCCCTGGCTGCAGCAACACCTGCTCCTCCAAAGCAGGCCCGCGGGGCCCAGCGTGATCTCTAAACGCCCATCACAAAAATGCCCGGTTTAAAGTCCGGGGGGGTGGATGTGCTGTGGCACTTCCCCCCACAGATTTCTTCTTCTTAGCCCATCAGGGTGAAACACATGCTGCCACTGCAGTCGTGCCGCCATCGAAAGCGGCGTGCATTGGGTGCATCATGCTGACCTAAGCCTGGTCCAAAACACCAGGCCTGAGTAAATCGGCACGGCTGGCTTCACCAAGCACGTGAAGCACGGCCCTCACTGCATCAGTGTAGTGTCCTGAAACCATGCTGCAGCGCATACACCACTCCCCTACCTACCTACTAGCACCAGCCAAACATCCAAACTGCGCGATGGGTTAGCAGGGAAGAGGCCGGTCCCTCCCCTGCACCTCCTATATAACCCTCTCCCATTGTCCCTCCCCCACATAGCCTTACCCAATCCTGCCTTCCTTGCCTCACTTCACCTTCCCGAAAGCTTCCTTGGAGAGACTAGACTGTGTCTGCTCTCCACGGGGGCCTCCATTCTGTACATAGCATTAACTGTTAAAGGTGATTTGGTGAAAAGGGCGACAGTGCATATATGGTGGTCGTGTCCACTGCTTCTACCCTTCTGGAGAGAGGTGCTTGAAGTAGTAAGAAAGGCATTGGAGTACTCTAAACCAGCAGATCTAGGGTTGTACTACTCCATTTGAGCCCTACAAAAGAAGCATTATTAGGCGGCCAGATTGCACTCTAACCTGGCAATACTTTGGTACAGCAAAACTTATGATAGCAAAGAAGCTCCTCTTCTTGCATTGTGGCATGCAAGGATATGGAATATATTGGCAATGGAAAGGTTTCTCGTCAATGTGAAGCGCTAACATTTGATGTCTAATGCTCTCTGGAAGCCTCTGTTGATCTATAATTCAATGGGCTACCCACTCCTAGCCTGAACTCCTTGCCTTCGGGATTTAAATCTGTTTGCTTAATTTGCTCTGCAGTATCTTGGCCCTGCATAAAACACAATGTTTAACTAATGTTTAACTGTTCTGTTTAGGCTCTTGGTTCCCGATATGAACGGTTAATGCTCATACAACTTGCACACACTTCATGGCCAGCCCAGCTCTGGGACACTGTGAGAGTTGGGGGTTCTATATCTGAAACATTAAGTTGACTTTCTACCCTTTCTAATCTGGTATCCAGAGCAGCCACCACAATCTCAAAAATGCTCACCTTCAATGTCTACATCTCTTGCCTCATTCGCCCATCCCCTTCTCTGCTCTTTCATGTACTGACATGATGTTGTTCTTTCTGCCTGTTAAAAAGCTCATCATAAGTCCACTCTCAAGTTCTTCAAAGAGGGTTCTCCTTTGTTTATTTGGCTAGGGGCTAAAAGTCCTGTTTGTCCTTCTTCTTATGTTTTGCTGCCATATCGCCACACTTATCTTCGCAATCTGGATGCAAGCTATGGAAAATGTAACTGTAGTGTCAGTGGTAAAAATCTACCCCTCTGCCTCTTCCTACTTTAACCAAGATCCATGTACCCCTTTGTTGCAATACCAGTTCGGCACTGGTTGAGCCATTCCCTTAACTCTACGACAGTGGTTCCAAAACTTCTGACTTCTCTGGACCCCCACTTTATCATTACTGGAACCCGAGGAACCCCACTGAATCATTATTGGAATCCGGAGACCACTCAATGAATCATTACTGAAAGCTGGGGACCAAGGGCCAGATGTATCAAAGGGTTTTACCCATTTTGTGTCTATGGGAAAATGTGTTCATACATATGGCCCCTAATCTTTTGATATTATTTAATTTACTAAGCAGTTACAGACCCCTTCAGGAGGTTTCTGGGACCCCCAGGGGCCCCCAGACCACAGGTTGGGAATCACTGCTCTAGGAGACTGACTGAGATTGAATTCTGAGTCTTACACTCTTACAGAAATGAGACACTTCACTCTGACTAGAAGTGTTTATCTGTGCTCAATAAGCACTCAACTTTCTGAACATCGGCCCCTGATACTAAGGGGCATATTTATGATTCCCCTATTGCCACCTTGTGCCACATTTACATAATTTTCTTACGCAAACGTGACCTTAAGGTGGCATTTCCCACGCGCCATATTTACAAAGTGGTGCAATGCAAGCATTGTGTCTCTTTGTAAACCCTTGTGCCACATTATGCCTGCACCAGGCATAATGTATGCAAGAGGGCTTTCGCATTTAGGGAGGCCCAGAAAAATGGTGCAGTAAAATCCACTAGGTTTCACTGCGCCATTTTTCGCATCAATAATAACGCCTGCCTAAGGCAGCCTTTAAGATGACGCTCCAATTGAAAACAATGGGCCTCCCGGTGCTCCCTCCCTTAGTTTATGGTGCTAATCCAGCAAAGCTCCACATTAGTGCCATAAATTATTATGCTAATCCAGCAAAGCGCCACATTAGTGCCCTAAATTATGATGCTAATGTGGACACGACCACCATGGTACGACATATTGTAAATGCAGCGCACACATGGTGTCATTAGGGGGACACAATAAGGAGCTTGAAAAGTGGTGCATCATGAATGATGTGCCAATTTTCCAAAAATATGCCTCAGAGTTTCTACAGAAGGTTAACTTGAGCAGTTGTTAATGCTATTGAACTCCTATAAGGTTGGAATAGAAGGATATCTATGCAATGCATTTGAGTGAGGTGCCCATTTATTTGTAAATTATATAATGTTAGCACTGTCATGAGTGTTCAAATACTCTGTTGTGTCTAAGGCTGTCACAATGGTATCTTGCAGTAAATAGTTTTGCATTTTCAAGCATGAGTGTTTTTTTGGTCAGGTAAGCCAACAAAACAGAAGCTTTAGTGAATAGAGTGAGCGTCTCTGTGAATGATACCAGACCATCCTCCGGCCCATGGAGAAACTGGTAAAAGCTTAGTTGAATAATTTCCCACAAGAGAAGAATTAATTCTGGGCAGTGGTTCATTTGTAAATGTAAATAAAAATGTGTCAGTGCCAAACCACTTCTCTGAAACACGTGGCTGCAGCATTTAAATGTGCAAGTACAGAATACTGAGACAGAATAATTCTAAAGCCATCTCAGGCCTCTTTAATCCATTTACAGCCACTCCATGCCCCTCCAGCTCCTTCTTGCAGCTTTCTCCCTATGTTGCGCTTTTCCGTTTTTCCTTGCTCCATCTTTCCCATATGTGTCTTTTGCTTGCAGTAATTGCCTCGTGCAAAAAAACATAAGCTCTGGTCCTCGAAAATAAGTGCTGGTACCCCTCACCAGCAATCACAGGCTCAAATTAATCACTGCTACTGGGCAAGGAATAGGTCATTCCAACAGTTTTTCAACAAATGTAAAACCCTTCAAAGTTTTACATCTTCCTTCAAGAACTGGGGAATTTTTCATTGGCGTCCACTGTATTTATTTAGAAGTAGACGGTTCTGGATATCCATGACTGCCACCAAAAGTTCACAGTTTTCTTCTTGGCCCACGTCTGCCCTAATCAAAGTTTAGTAGGTGGTGCTATTCCAGGTGGTGTGGTGATTGCTGGTTGTGCTATAGAGAAAATGGCTATGGAGTGCAAACTCTCGTAGAGCTGGCACCAGAGGGCCGCCTCTATTAGGGGTTTCTCCTCCTAAGCTGTGCCTGACAGCTTTGCACTCAAGCTTTCTTTGCAAATATTTCTAAAAAATAATATTCTGTCCCAAAGCAATTAAACCTAACCACTCCAATGAGATGCAGAAAATGGAACTGAAATCCCACTTGGAGACACAATGTTCTTTTTGACTGATACTTCCACTAACAGCTTATGTCCATTCACTTACTGATGACCGATACAATCCAAGGATCTTGGGTCCTTTTATAAAATTGTGAATTAAAGTTTATTCTTTCCACCAGGGGCTTTTAGATTCTCTGGCCCTCATTACGAGGCTGGCGGTCATCAGACCACCAGCCTCGTCGTGGAGGTCTTACCGCCGCGGACTTGGCGGTAAAGAACTCCACATCATGAGTTGTCGGGCTTGGCAGATGGCAAACCTCCAAAATGCCGTATGGCCTGCTGGACCACACCTCCAACCCAGCGGCAGCCCTCAGTCTGCTGACCGGATTACGAGGCTGCAGAATGCCAGGCTTTCATTGGTAATGCACCCGGCGACAGGAATCCCCACTCACTTGCATACATGCAGACCAAACCGTCCATTCACTCTCAAACATGCAGACACACACCCCTATTCACTCGCAGACATGGAGACACACACCCCATTCACGCGCACATACACGCACACAAACATTCACATTCAATCACATACATGCACGCATTCACCACCTCCCTCCCCCTCCGCATACAAACACTCATACTTCACCCCCATCCCTTCCGCATACGTGCACACAAGCATCCACACACACAGACACCACCCCCCTTTTTTGGACGACCACTTACCTTCTCCGTCGAGGAGGTCGTCCGGGAGGGGGTGGGTCCTGGCGGTCTTGCACCGCCAGCACCACCACACCAGCAGGACTCTTCCAAGCCGTATTAAGGCTTGTAATACAGTGGGTGGAGCCTTGCTGTAGTGGCGGTGCTAGCGATGCAACCATCTTTTCAAAGTCCTCCAAAGACTCCTAATATGGCAGGCAAAAGACCGCCATCACTGGATGTCTGTTGCCTGCAGCGGCTTTGGCAGTCTTCCAAAAAGACCACCAAAGTCATAACGAGGCCCTCTATATTTCTCAGCGTTGTTTTTTTTTTACTACCCACTGCATGTTTGCACTTTAGGGTGTTAGACTCTATTATTATTTTTTTCTGCTTTCTCTTCTCTCCTTTGGGGTATGTACTTCATCAAGTCTCAATATAAATACATAAGTCAATAAATAGCAATCCTAGACAGGAAGAGAAGAACCCCATGTACTGGGCGAAAACTCCTAGCATGCCAGGACATTTGTTTCCCAAACGTTATGGAGAATTGCTTTTGCAGGGAAACAAAAACAGACAGGTAAGGAAGATGTTTTATTTCACTAATTGTCTTTCTTTGGAGTTACAGCTACATCTTTGAAAAAGCCTCGGAAGGCTCTTAAGTGACAGAAAAATAAAAAAGTTGGTGGTCTGCCATGGCTGTCCCAGATTTGCAAAGCCCTCCAGAGCCTTAGCTGCTTGCCAGGCAGAGTGCTAGAGATAAGTGAGTCACTTAGGGGATCATTCATAGTTTAGGGGGACATAAGTCAGTGATTCTTATGCCCAACTAAGTGTGATATTCCCTGCCTCATTTTGAGGTGTGGCAAACACTGCAGTTTTTTGCTTGAGGGTGTTGGGGCTTCGTCCCTCCAATCTGCAGAAAATTGGAATGCATTTCCTGAGTCTTACAAGCAATGCTACTAGTATTTGGCTACCAGTATCTCCTTCCAAGTGTGGTAATAGGGTCACGATGTGACAGGCGTCCAACTGCTTATGTCTGGGCTTACCTTTTCACAACCCAGTGCTGAGGGAATTTGGTTTTATAGGATGACACTTACTGAAGCCCTGCATGATGCCTTCAGACACTCAAGTCACTTGTTAATTATAAAATGTTTTTTGTAGTCCATGATAAATGTTTACTTGAAAGCACGCTGCTTGCTAGTGACTTTTAGTGTGAAGTGACCTAAGTGATGTGGGAGGGTGTGATGCTATCTGTATTTTACCCCTGGCTCTTTCTTGACCACTGACTCCATTTTATGTGAAGATTAGCTTCACACACCGTTAGGTGTTTTTCTGCGCACAGCTTGTGCAATGTGTTTTCTCTCTTTCTCACTGAAAGACGAGTACTTAAGATGGGGGAGTGAAGAGCACAGATGATAAGATGTACCAACCTGAGAATGTTTACCGTAAGTCGTGGAAAAACACAGTGAGACTTGGCCAACCTCTAGCGTCTTCTTTTCAACACTGACCTGGTACAGCCAACAGCTGAACAACAACTCACTGTAGGGGGGAGGGGAGTTTCTAGAATTCTCCTCTCCAGCTTGTTTAAGGTATATAAGAGGTGAGCTTGACGACCGGGGATAAATTGAACTCTTTTCAGGGATGGGACACCTATGGATCCAATTGGGTAGTTCTCTCTTTCGCATCAGCTGGGTTCACGACTTGCTGCTGGCAAAGAGATGATGGAGTCGATAAGCCCCATGGTGATGCATTTATAATTCTTATTTTTTCGCTTTACATTGTGTATGCATGCATATGTAGTATATATATGTACATTTAGTCATTGTTGATTTCTGTGATCAATATTATTTCATTGCTGTGATCATTTTCAGAGTTGCCCACGTGTTTTCATATCTGGAATAAAAGCTCACGTTATTTTTCTGTGTATGGGACTTGAGAGGCATTTTAATAAATGTATTACTCAGAATAAGAGTGCTGGCCTTGGCATTTCTTTTACTTCATCTTCTCTTAGTCTGCAACGGAGCATAAAAGAGGGTGAGTTAAGAAGCTATAAGGTTTACCGTGCCTCAATGCAGTGAGAACATGTTTGTACATTATCTCAACGCAGCTAATGTAAGTTGTGTCCTAATCAAGTTCTTAACATTACGTGTGCTTAAGCCATTTTAACCTGTTGGCAGCCAATGACGTAACGGTTATGTCCTTGGCTGCGGCGCTTAGGCGCCAAGGACGTAACGGTTATGTCCTAGGACTGGTTCATAGGGGGAGTGCTAGTGCTCCCCCCATGAGCCTCCTGACTCCCCTCTGGCGTCTGATGACGTCAGCGCGTGATCACGCGGTGACCTTATCAGAGCCCTACCCCTTCACGCTAAAAGCATTTCTCCTCCAATCACGTGGAGAGGGCGAGAGAGGCATCAAAGGAAAGGAAAGGCCTTTCCTTTCCTTTGATGTCTCTCTCTGCATTTCTGCCGCCCGAACGCGATCGGGTGGCAGAAATGCCCACTAGACACCAGGGAAATTTTCTTTTCCAGGTAATTGAACGAGGTGAGCAGCCCCTTGGGCAAGGGCTACTCCCTAGGGGGGCAATTTATTTTTAGGCCATTTCTGCCCCCCGCCAGGGGCAGATCGGCCTATTATAATTAGGTCAATCTGCACCCAGGGGTGCAGAAAACGCTAGACACCAGGGATAATTTTCTTTATTTTTTATTTTATTTCTTTATATGTGGGGAGAGACCCCTTTTTTTTAGGCCAATCTGCCCCCAAGGGAGGAAGAAACCACTAGACACAGGGAATTAAAAAAAATATATATTATTGAATGAGAAGAGCGGCCCCTTGAACAAGGGCCGCTCCCCAAGGGGTAAAAATATTTTTAGGCCTTTTCTGCCCCCCGGGGGCACATCGGCCTATTATAATTAGGCCAAAAGCCCCTAGACACTAGGGATATATATATTTTTTATACATGGGGAGTAACCCTTTAGACAAGGGTCGCTCCCATGGGGACAATATTATCTTTAGGCCATGTCTGCCCCCCTTGGGGGCAGAAGCCACTAGGCACCAGGGATGTTTTTCCCCCCAATTTCACACAAGGGGAGCGACTCCTTAGGCAAGGGTTGCTCCCCTGGGGAGGCAAATTTATTTTAGGCAATTTCTGCTCCTCTTGGGGGCAGATCAGCCTATTTCTATAAGGCTGATCTGCCCGGGGGAGGGGGTGGGCAGAAACCACTTAGCACCAGGGATTGGTGTGTGAGTATGTGTGTGTTTTGTTTGTGGGGGCAAGGGTTGCTCCCCATGGGGGCACATTACTTTTGGACAGGCCCATCTGCCCCCAAGGGGGGCGAAAAGCCCACCAGAGACCAGGGAAGATTTGTTTTTCAAAATAAGAGGTTGGGGGTACGGCCATACCCCCACCCCAAATAAATGGGGCCTAAGTTGTTCTGCCCACCAGTGGGCAGATGGGGCAATTGCCCCCGATCAACACCCCGGGTGGAGGCAGAAAGTCTACTAGATGCCAGGGAATTAAAAAAATATATATATTGTGGTGGTGGCTACCCACCAGTATGGTCATGGTTGTGCCCATTCCCCAACTGAAGGAGTTAACAGTCTTTCAGCCCTCCCCTTGCACACTAAAACAACTTATCCCACAGCAATTAAGAGGACGTTTGATTATTTTTGGTGTTGGTTTTACATTTGGGCCATGAGAGCTTGGCTAACTCTCAAAATAGTCCCACTTGGTATGGTGAGGGATGCACTTTTTGGACTTTGGGACGCTGCCATGTAGAAAAATCCACAAGACCTAGACACATCTGAAAACTAAACATCTGGGTGAGTGCAGGGTGGTGTGCTTCATGTGCACCCAGCACCATTTTGTTACCCACAATGCCCTGCAAATTTTCAACTTTGCTGGAAATCACACATATTTTCCACATTTTTGTGATGGAACCTTCCGTAATGTGCATGAACCCACAAATTCCCTACCACCCATCATTGTCTGATCTATATCGATAAAAATTCTGCCCCATTTGCCAGCCTAAAAATGTTTTTTTTCAAACTGCCCTTTTGGACCCGCTTTGGTTCCCCTCAATTTAGACATGTTTTTGACTCTTCCCTGTCACAGGCACTTGGCCCACCTACACAAGTGAGGTATTATTTTTATTAAGAGACTGAGGGGAACGTTGGGTGGTAGAAAATTTGTCCCGCTGCAGTGATCCCACACAGAAATGTGGGATAAATATGTTTTTTAGCTACATTTGAGGTTTGCTGAGGATTCTGGGTAAGAAAACACTGGGGGATCCATGCAAGTCACACCTCCCTGGACTCCCTCAGGTGTCTAGTTTTCAGAAATATCTGGGTTTGGTATGTTTCCCTAGATGGCTGCTGAGCCCAGGATCAAAAACGCAAGTGCCCCACGCAAAAACAGGTAGTTTTGTATTTGATAATTTTGATGTGTCCAGATAGTGTTTTGGGCCATTTCCTGTCACGGGCGCTAGGCCTACCCACACAAGTGAGGTACCATTTTTATTGGGAGACTTGAGGGAATGCTGGGTGGAAGGAAATTTGTGGGTCCTCTCAGATTCCAGAACTTTCTGCCACCAAAATGTGATGAAAAAGCGTTTTATTGGCCAAATTTTGAGGTTTGCAAAGGATTCTGTGTAACAGTGCCCCACAAGTGACCCCATCCTGGATTTCCCTAGGTGTCAAGTTTTAACAGGTTTGGTAGGTTTCCCTAGGTGCCGGCTGAGCTGGAGGCCAAAATCTACAGCTAGGCACTTTGCAAAAAAACATCAGATTTCAATGTAAAAATGTGAAGTGTCCATGTTGCGTTTCCTGTCGTAAGCATTAGGCCTAATGATGTAAATAGGGACGGTACTCCGGCTTGTAATGAAGATAGAACAACTTTATTGATAGACACGACCTAGCATCCAGCCTCTCCGGAGAAACAGGTTAACTGTCATCTCCGGAATGCTCGGACAGCTCACGCTAGAGAACGCGCTCAGAATGCAGACACAACATATCCTTTTCCCTTCATATAAATAATGTAACCAAGAAAATAACTGGTATAAAACTAAAGCTAAAACGGAGAAAAACTAAAACTATTACTTTGAAACACAATCCTTCAAATAATAAAACATTTGTGAAACATAATCATTCCAAAATATAGTCTTTAAAATAACTAGGACACTTGCGATTCCTCATCAATTGTCCACGAACCACTCCCTTTGTTTGAGAATTCTCTCTGTCTTGCGTTACACTGGTATTTTGTGATTTGCTCTCTCCAGCCTCAGAAGCAGTACCGTGATTCACACCAGAAGTAGTTCCATCTTCATCGGTAATTCCTTCTTCATCGCTCCTTCCAGCCTCAGAAGCAGTACCGTGACTCACACCAGAAGTGGTTCCTTCTTCAATGCTCATTCCAGCATCAGAAACAATACTATGATCACTCCAGAAGAGGGAGCTAGAACATTCATCTTCAACTTGACCAGAAACACACTTTCCCCCTTTCTGATACAATGCCACATTTCTCACATTCCACTTCTCTCCTCCTTCAATCTCAACTTGAAATTTTCCCACCTTCTTCACACGAAAAGGACCTCTAAATTTCGAAACACCCGCCCTTACCCTACCTGACTTGACTTTGACCCAATCCCCCACCATTAGTCCATGTTTATGCTCACAAGGCACACCTGTTTTGTCACTACCCCCAGATGCAACCCACTCTTGAAGCCAAGAAGGAATCAATTTCGACCCCATGGGTCTCCCTCTCATCACTCGAAATGGAGTCACACCGGTGGCACTATGAATTGTGGAGCGATATGCTCGTACAACATCAATCATCATTTTCTGCACACTACAATGGTTAGCTAAAGCTAACTGTATAGTTCCCTTGATCAATCTATTTACTCTCTCAACAATTCCATTACCCTGTGGATAGTATAAGGACGTCCTAGTGTGTCGCACTCCACAATTCTTTAAAAACAAGCACATCTCATTCGAAGTCAATTGAGTACCATTGTCCGTGATAAGTACCCTGGGTATGCCTTCCTCCATGAAAATATCCTCTAAAACTTTTATAGTTGTGGACGTAGTGACATCACGAACAAACCTAACCACCAACCACCTTGAGTGTACATCCACAACTACAACTGCAAAACGCATCAGAAAAGGAACTTCCCATAACGGACCAATGAAGTCTAAACAAATAGTATGCCAAGGTTTCCCCGGATCTTCAATATGTCCTTCCACCCTTCCAACACCTACCTTCAACCTCTTCTCACTCTCTCTGCATAGTCTACACTGTTCCACCCAACCCTTAACTTGTCCATCCAAACCTGGCCACCAAAAATTCTCTTTCAATCTTCTGCTAGTCATCCCCTGACCTAAATGACCCTCATGAGCTAAGGAAAATAATTTAAACCCCAACCCAACCGGTGGAACAAAACGTTCACCCCGCATCAATACATTGTCCCCACAACACGACAACTCATCCAACACATCCAAAAAAGGCCTGACAGACAGCGGAAGGGTACTCTCCCTTCGAATCCCTAGAGAGACTCGTCTAAAAACACATTTAAGACAATCATCAACCGCCATCTCATCCTTCCATTCATCCAGTGTAAATGTACCTAAACCCCATTCAACCACATCACAGATAGAAGCCACAGCATCATCAGTATCACAAGACTTTACCGACTGAGGATCCACCTTCTCCCAGTCAAGGGACAACTTGGACAAACAGTCAGCCTGAACATTTTTCCAACCCTGAACATACTCAACACGATACAAATACTCCTGCAGCCTTGCAGATAGTCTGGCCAACCTCGCTGACCCCTTCCCCGCACCACCAGCAGATAATATCCTTAACAAGGGTTTGTGATCACTCCTCAAAGTAAACTCCAACCCCCACAAATACGTTCTGAAATATTCTGTGCCCCAGACAGCCGCTAAAGCCTCACGTTCTATAACAGAATATTTTCGCTCCGTTTGTGTCAGTGTACGAGAAGCAAACGCGACTGTCTTCTCTTGTTTTCCATGTACTTGTGATAATACAGCTCCCAACCCAGTGCCACTGGCATCCACAGTCAAAATAGAGCGTAAATTAATATCAAAAGCTGTCAAAATATCTGCAACACAAATCTCATCCTTAATTCGATTAAAACAACTCACTTGTTCATCAGACCAGCAAAACTTACTTCCCTTCCTCAACAACTTCCTTAAGTAAGTTCTCAGTCTTGCTTGCAAACTTATTCACGAACTTGGAGTAGTATTCCACCAGTCCTAAAAAAGACCTCAACTGATCTTTGTCAGCTGGTGCAGGTGCGAACTTGATGGCCTCTAAAAGACTCTTCTTCGGTTTAATACTGCCTTTAGCAATAGAATACCCAAGGTAGTCAATTTCCTCAACCAAAAAAATACACTTTTCCTTATTCAAACTTAGACCCGATTCTCCAATGATATTGAGTACTTTTCTGAGAATGACATTGTGCTCATCAATTGTTTCACCCATCACAAGTATATCATCTTGAAAAAATAATACATCCTTGAGACTACCAAACATTTGACCCATCAATCGCTGAAACACACTCGCTGCAGAAGCCAGACCAAAAGGCATACGAGTAAATTGGAAAGTACCTTCTGGAGTGACAAATGCAGTAATATGTTTAGAATTGGGATGAAGTTTAATCTGATGGTAAGCACTCCTCAAATCTAATTTGGAGAAAAACCTACCATTTTTAACAGCAGAAAGCAACTCATTTATGTTGGGCAAAGGGTAGGTATCAACCACTATGTTCTGATTCACTGACCTCAAGTCTACACACAATCTGACCTTCCCATCTGATTTCCGTGTAATTACAACCGGAGAAATCCATGGGGAGACTTCAATGGGTTCAATGGTTCCCTCAATCAACATGTTATTAATCACTTTCTTGACTTCCTCCCTTACTACAAATGGTATCTTGCGAACTTTATGCTCAACAGGATGAGCATCTTTTCTCAACACTATCCTATGCACATAACCTTTTAAACATCCCAACTCTTTTTTAAATACTCCTCCCGCCCCCTCCAAAATGTCTTCCAAATGTATGTTTTCCACCAACAAAACTTGATTAGGCGCCCTAGGACTGATGACAATATTGAGGTCATATTGATGCATCCAACCTAATATAGGTGGACCCTCAACAGACACTTATACTTTCCCAAGAACTTTCCTCCCGCCAAAATGAATTTCCTTCAACATATAACCCAACAAATGAATTTCCCCCCCCGGTATCTACCCGGGCATATATCTTTCGGTAACAACTCTTCCTTTGTCCAAAAACACCTAAAAAGGCTCTCTGGGATTATAGTGTACAACGAACCAGAGTCCACCATGAGATTTAGTTGAGCTTCCCCAATTAAGAAAGAAGCTGTAGGCCTAGAATATCGACGATTACTCCCTCTCACGCTCAAGACAGCATCTTTTCCCACAACAAGTACTCTGTCCTCACAAGGAGATTCACAGCATTCCTCAACTAAATTTATGCTTGATCTAGATTCTTTAGCACTACTACTACGGTTATTTTCTCTGCACACACGAGCATAATGTCCCCTACGGCCACACTTACGACACTCCTTATTGACAGCAAAACATTTCTTAGAGTCTCCCAAGTGCGAAGTACTACCACACCTAAAGCACTCCCTCCCCTTACTGCCAACAAACATGTTTTTTTTTTTTATAACTCCAGTTTCAGGCTGCAAAATCGTAGGATCATTTGATAAAGCCATAACTTCCACAGTTTTCTCCTTCCTTTCCAATTCCTTAATACAGCGTTTTGATTCGTCCATTACTTTTGCCAAGTCAATCACTTCCTGTAGCGTGGGATTCTTTGCCGCCCATAACCTCTCCTGAATCTTTTTATCACGGCACTGTACAATGAGTTGATCCCGTATTAGTTCATCTGTCATAGTGCCAAACTTGCACTTAACCGACAATTCCCTCAACCGCAACACCAAATCATCAATAGACTCATGATGATCTTGAGGTTGGGTATAAAATTTGTACCTGGTTTTGCAAACCTATTCTCCAACCTTTTAATCGCTTCTTTGAAAACATCATCCATAGGTTGGCCATTGGGCCCCATATAAGTAGGAAGATATTTAAAAATCCTCTGGCCCTCACATCCCGAAGTACTCAAAAGTATAGCTTTTTTTCTTTGCGAAGAATAACCCTGACCATCCAAGGCAACAATATAATTCTCAAGCATTTCGATCCAATCTTCCCAAGGAAGAATTGGCACGCCAGGAACAGGTAGAAATAGAGGTGGAGGAGAAATATTAGAATGAGAAGCCATCACAGCAATGGTCAAATAAGTGCTAAACAGGATAAACAATGTAAAACAGTGAACAAACAAACTGTACAATCAATGTTTCACTTTTCACAAACAGCCAATTAAAGATAAGCAATGTAAAACAGTGAACAAACAAACTGTACAATAAATGTTTCACTTTTCACAAACAGCCAGTTAAAGTTCCCCTTTTTTTTTTAGCTTTCTTTTACTTGCAACTTTTAAAGTACTCTTTGTCCAGCCAGCAATCTGAAAGTGGCAGCCTGTCCCTGAAGAATCAATGTAGGCTTCTCCCAATGTCTCCACTTCGAATGAAAGACCCTAAAACTTCCGGGTACCTCCCACAAATCTATTTCCAGCACAAGAGGTCCTTCCGGTTAAAACAAGTTACTGCGCCTGCTCCCTTGGCGCCTATACCAACGAAAGGATTACGTCCAATACCACACGTTGATCCAACCACACGAAGCCACTCCGCACTCCCTGGAGAACACCCACAAGTTCGCTCTTCTTGGGCACTTCTCTTCAAGTCGGTTTGTTCTCACCGCGACGCGGCAACTCAATTCAGCTCCGCTCCTCCGTCACTGGCAAGAACAGGTTCAAAAACACCCCGGTAAGAGCAGGAACAGGGCTGACCTAGGTCGCCTTAAACCACCTTCTCCCACCTTCGTCGCCAAAATGATGTAAATAGGGACGGTACTCCAGCTTGTAATGAAGATAGAACAACTTTATTGATAGACGCGACCTAGCATCCAGCCTCTCCGGAGAAACAGGTTAACTGTCATCTCCGGAATGCTCGGACAGCTCGCGCTAGAGAACGCGCTCAGAATGCAGACACAACACCTACCCATGCAAGTGAGGTACCATTTTTATCGGGAGACTTGAGGGAACACAAAATAGCAAAACAGGTGTTATTCCCCCTTGTCTTTCGCTACATTTTTTCCTTTCAAATGTAAGACAGTGTGTTAAAAAGACATCTATTTGAGAAATGCCCTGTATTTCACATGCTAGTATGGGCACCCCAGATTTCAGAGATGTGCAAATAACCACTGCTTCTCAAGACCTTATCTTGTGCACATTTTGGAAATACCAAGGATTCTTGGTACTTTTTTTTCACTATTTATATTTCAGCAAATGAATTGCTGTATACCCGGTATTCAATGAAAATCCATTGCAAGGTGCAACTCATTTATTGGCTCTGGGTACCTAGGGTTCTTGATGAACCTACAAGCCTTATATATCTCCACAACCGGAAGAGTCCAGCAGACGTAACGGTATATTGCTTTAAAAAATCTGACATCACAGGAAAATGTTACAGAGTAAAACATGGAGAAAAATGGCAGTTTTTGTCCCCAATTTCAATTTTTTTTTTTATTTCAGCTGTTATTTTCTGTAGGAAAACCTTGTAGGATCCATACAAATTAATAGTTGCTGAATTCAGAATTTTGTCTACGTTTCAGAAACGTTTAGCTTTCTGGGACCCAGCATTGGTTTCACACTGATTTCTGTCAATAACTGGAAGGAGGCTGAAAGCACAGAAAATAGTAAAAATGGGGTATGTCACAGTAAAATGCCAAAATTGTGTTGAAAAATTGGGTTTTCTGATTCAAGTCTGCCTGTTCCTGAAAGCTGGGAAGATGGTGAGTTTAGCACCGCAAACCCTTTGTTAATGCCATTTTCAGGGAAAAACTACAAGCTTTCTTCTGCAGCCCTTTTTTCCCATTTTGTTTTAAAAAAAATGAAATTTTCGCTGTACTTTGGCTAATCTCTTAGGGGGTCATTCTGACCTCGGCGGTAAAAGTCGCTTACCGCCGGCCAGAAGGACGCCATAACACCGCCGCGGTAAACCGCCACGGTCATTCTGACCCGCAACTGTCAAACCGCCAAAAACCCGACATCCACAAAAATCCGCCACACCAAAGGTCAGCGAAAAAATTGCGCTGACCAAACCTCCACCGTCACGCCAACAGAAATACGCCCATACCATTCCGACCCACAAATCCACACGGCGGTCTTTCAAACGCGGTATTCCATTGGCGGTACACACCGCCGCAGTCAAAATACACACACACATAGAAAACTCATCAACATTGGTCAGTTCGAAATACACACATCTGATACACATACTAACACCACTCCCACACACCCAACACAATATAAAACACACACCCACATCACCCACCAGCCCCTACGACCTGAAATCATTGACGAAGGCTAGAGAGAGAGCACAGAACAGAGAATCCCACAACACAGAGGCACACAACACTATCACCCACACAGAATCCATGCACCAAACACCACACACCACCACATGCACCACACTCATCACCACAAACGCCACCCCACACCTCAACCACACCACCCCATGGCACCCCAAAGACACCCCAGGTTCAGTGACGCCAAACTCAGGGTCATGGTGGAGGAAATAGTCCGTGTAGAGCCCCAGCTCTTCGGGGCACAGGTGCAGCACACCACAATTGCCAGGAAGATGGAGCTATGGCAAAGGATAGTGGACAGGGTTAACGCGGTGGGACAGCATCCACGCAATCGGGAGGACATCAGGAAGAGATGGAACGACCTACGGGGGAAGGTGCATTCCATGGTATCAAGGCACAACATTGCGGTGCAGAAGACTGGCGGCGTACCCCCACCTTCTCCCCCAGAATTTACCGCGTGGGAGGAGGAAGTCTTGCACATCCTGCATCCTGAGGGCCTCGCAGGAGTAGGCGGAGGAATGGACTCTGGTAAGGCAAATCTTCACTACTGCTTCCCACCCCCACCCCACCTGCATGCCAAATCTTCCCCCCACCCTCACCCCCTCCCCCATCACACCAACCCCTAGCAAAAGGCTCACCATCACAACCCACCCATCCCAACACCAAGCCCTGCATGCGACCCCAAAGCATGGACACCCATCACCAAAGCATGACCACTGCACAGACACATCACCCCCACAAGCCACCCTCACAAAAGCCCCCACAAGGAAATGCCTGCACATGGGTACACGGACACCCACCCATCACACGAAATGCCACACACAGAAGCAATAACCATACCTTTATACCCCTGCAGGACCCGAACGCCACCACACCGCCACGGAGGGTCCAGAGATGTCCATCCCACCCCCAGAAGAGGCCCCCAGCGATGACAGCAGCTCTGTCTCCCTGGAGCCAGACGACCAGCCCGGCCCATCGGGGACCTCTGGACAGTCGGTTCCCCATAGACAGCCACAGGCTACACCAGACCCAACCCCCTCTGGGAACACCAGCACAGCTCCCACCCAGCGGGCCCATGCCTCTGTCTCCAGGACACGTCAATCAGCGGTGTGTCCACCACTACAGGGCACCCAGGTTGACCCACCACCCCAACAACAACAGGGACCTGGGGGCAGTGGTAGTGGGCACACCGTCCAGGAGACAGAGGCCCAGGAACACAGGGGAACTGGGAGGGCTGCTGTGCGACAGGGGGGGGGGCAGGCCCGGGGAACCGACTCTCCAAGAGGCCCTCTCCTCCATCATGGGAGCATACCACCGCTCCCAGGAGATGATGGCGACGGTACTGGCCCGGTTCCAGGAGATCCAGGAACTGCAGGAGGAACGGTACATGGGGTTCAGGGAGGAACTGAGGAACATCGGTTCCGCAATGGGGACCATCGTCCTGGCCCTTACCCAGATCGTCACCACATTGTGGGACCATGTGGCACCCCAAAGGGCCCCTGTCACTAGCCCAGGCCAGGAACAGCCTACCACCTCCGCCGGCGCTAGTGGACAGGAGGCCCCCACACAACGACAGGCCACCAGAACCCCACCTCCTGCAGAAGAAAAACCACCGCGCAAGCGGAACCTGAGATCTCACAAGAAGACAGAGTAGGATTGCAAGACCCCCGCCAGCCTAAGATACCCCCTGATGTCATCCCACTGTCCCACATTGTCACCCTGTCCAACCTTGAACTGCCCTTGCTCCATCCTTCCACAGGCATATGTACAATGCACCTGTGCGACTGAGAACTGGACTCTGCCATGGACATTACTCCACCCCCACCCATCCCCGCTTCCCAATCATTTACCTATATGTAGCACTTAAAATAAATCACTTATTCCACATAAAAAAACAGGAGTCTGCTTGTATTCTTAACAAATGTATTACACATAACGGTGCAATAATGTCCAGTTACTTTGTGATGACAACATACCAATTTCAATAAGCTTTAGTCCATGGGCAAACAAAGCTGAAGTCAGGCAGTGGGTCATACAGCTCTGAAAAGGGAAGCATGAGGCCTCAAGTAAATGTAAATTGGGGTGGCTGTTTCTTACCTGTGTGCTACTGAAAGTATTGTTGTATGACTGTATCCCTGTTGTCCGTGTCGTCCCCGTCGTCTTCCTCCTCTTCACTCTCCACAGGCTCCACAGCTGCAACAACACCACCATCTGGACCATCCTCCTGCAGAAAAGGCACCTGGCGTCTCAATGCAAGATTGTGAAGCATACAGCAGGCCACGATGATCTGGCACACCTTCTTTGGTGAGTACATGAGGGATCCCCCGTCATATGCAGGCACCTAAACCTGGCCTTCAGGACCCCGAAGGTCCTTTCTATGATCCTCCTAGATCGCCCATGGGCCTCATTGTACCGTTCCTCTGCCCTGGTCCGGGGATTCCTCACTGGGGTCAGTAGCCACGACAGGTTGGGATAACCAGAGTCACCAATTAGCCACACACGGTGTCTCTGTAGCTGTTCCATCACATAAGGGATGCTGCTATTTCGCATGACATACGCGTCATGCACTGACCCAGGGAACTTGGCATTTACATGGGAGATGTACTGGTCAGCCAACCAGACCACCTGTACATTCATTGAATGATAACTTTTTCTGTTTCTGTACACCTGCTCACTTTCTTTGGTGGGAACCAAAGCCACATGGGTCCCATCAATGGCACCAATGATGTTGGGGATATGTCCAAGGGCATAGAAATCACCCTTCACTGTAGCCAATTCGCCCACCTCAGGGAAAATAATGTAGCTCCGCATGTATTTCATCAGGGCAGACAACACTCTGGACAAAACCTTAGAAAACATAGGCTGAGACATCCCAGATGATAGGGCCACTGTTGTCTGAAAAGACCCACTTGCCAAAAAATGGAGTACTGACAGAACCTGCACCAGAGGGGGAATCCCCGTGGGTTGGCGGATGGGGGACATCAGGTCTGGCTCCAGCTGGGCACATAGTTCATGTATAGTTGCTCTGTCAAGCCGGTATGTAAGTATGATATGTCGTTCTTCCATTGTCGACAGGTCCACCAGCGGTCGGTACACGGGAGGATTCATCCTTCTCCTCGCAAGTCCCAGCGGACGGTGCCTAGGAAGGACAACATGGAGCACAGAGTCAAGCAACCCACAGGTTAGTTCACACAGCTTGCACAGTACATGAATCGCTATGCATTGAAAGGCTTGTATGAGTGGCAATGCAAGGCCTAGGCCTGTGTGATGCAGTAGAAATCATGCCATGTGGGCCCTTGAAATGGCGGCTGCCTGACCTGTGAAGTGTGACAGTGGGATGTGAGGTCACTGCGCTGGCGTGGCACACCGTGGCGGTAGGCGGTCGAAGACCGCGGCGCAAAGCAGCATTGGTTAACATTGAACCCTATGGGTCTCAGGAGCCAATGACGATGTGGGCCGGCGGTTGCGGTACGCACCGCCGCAGGCGTGACCGCCATTTTCTATCTGATTAATCACTCGAGACCTGATCATCCACAGGAGAGGACCTATACTGCAAGTGCTGCTGTGACCTCGGTCTGGGAGATACAATGGCTGCTGCCACTGGGGAAAGGGCCCCTGCCTTCACTGCCGAAGAATTGGAGAAACTTGTTGATGGGGTCCTCCCCCAGTATGCGCTACTCTACGGTCCTCCAGACCAACAGGTTAGTACACAGTGTGCACGTTGAATGGGCTATGCCTGTGTTGAGTGGGGTGTATGTAAGATGGTGGGGAGGGGAGCGAATGAGGAGTGCAACGCACGAAAGATGAGAGCATGTGCCACATGGCAAGGTTGGGGAGGGGGGGCCACTCACATTGACCAGGCAGAAAACTGATGCGATGTCCTTTACCACCCTGTACATGTCACATAGGTCAGCGCCCATCAGAAGATCGACATTTGGCGTGCCATCGCCATGGACGTCCGGGCCCTGGGGGTCCACAACAGACGGGGCACCCACTGCCGAAAGAGGTGGGAGGACATCCGCCGCGGGACCAGAAAGACCGCCGAGTCTCTGCTGGGGATGGCCTCCCAACGTAGGAGGGGTGCCAGCCGCCAATTGACCCCCCTGATGTCCCGGATCCTGGCGGTGGCCTACCCCGATTTGGATGGGCGCGTGAGGACATCACAGCAGACACAAGGGGGTGAGTATCAGCACATTCTGCTATCTTTGCGCGCAGTGAAGGTGTCTGGGTGGGGGAGGAGGGCTGTGGCTATCTCCAGGCCAGGGCGCATTCTGTAGGCTAGGCCCCTCCATTAGACACGGCCCTGTGCCCCGCCCCCCACCTCTGTAGGGTGCCAAGTACAGCTATCCATGGTCCGGCCTCACCCATGTGTGCATTTGTCGTCCATAGACCCGTAGGCCTAGTCACAATAACTGAGTAGTGTACCCCCATTGCGCGGCCTAGTTCAGGGGGCTTCTGTGTCTGTCCTCTCCGACAATGGTGTTGCCAATGCATGCACTCAACCTGTCTTCATTTCTCCCCCCCCCCATTTTCTTTGTCTTCCTGTTCATGTGTGCATTAGCATCATCAGGCGGAGGAGAAGTGGCATCGGAGCACGAGGGAGCTGCATCTCACATGGCCCCGGAGGGCCATACAACAGACTCCGAGTACACCAGTGAGACGGAGGGCGAGTGGAGCTCCACAACGGGGACCCGTGGAGACGTCAGCGACACCGACACGTCCTCGGAAGGGAGCTCCCTAGCGGTGGCGGCAACATCCGTGCCCACCGCCACAACAGGTACAGCTGCCACCCAGCGCACCAGCCCCGCCCTCCCAGCAGCCCCTCAGCCTTCGCTCCGTGCCCGCTCACCCAGGAAGGTGGGCATCTCCTTCGCCCCAGGCACCTCAGGCCCTGCCCCAGTTACCCCTGCTGCCCTCAGTGAGGAGGTCATTGACCTCCTCAGGACACTCATTGTTGGGCAGGCTATCCTTTTGAATGCCATCCAGGGTGTAGAAAGGGAGGTGCATCGGAGCAATGCATACCTGGAGGGCATTCATTCGGGTCAGGCTTTCCATCAGCGATCGTTCAACGCTCTGGCCTCAGCACTGACGGCAGCCATTGTCCCTCTCTCCAGCCTCCCTCTTCTGACTCCCTCCACCCAGTCCCAGTCTCCTGTTCCTCTGCCTATCCCATCCACACCATCAGACCAGCCTGCACACACCTCTACACCCAAGGGCAGCTCATCCAGACATAAGCACCACAGATCCCACAAGCATTCACCCAAGCAACATCCAGATGCAGACATGCCAACAGTCACTAACACCTCTGTGTCCCCCACCTCCTCATCTCCCTCCTCCCTCCCTGTGACGTCTCCACTCACACCTGCATGCACACCACCATCAGCCAGGACTTCCATCACCAGCACACCCTCCATTACAGTCCGCACACGTGCAGTCACCACCCCCAATGCCATTTACACGTCCCCTGTGTCCTCTCCCAGTGTGTCTGTCACCCCCTCTTCCAAAGCACACAAACGCAGGCAGCCACCCACCCAACAGCCATCCACCTCACGACAGCCTCCGTCACAAGCACCTGCACCCAAAGACAGCACACTTGACTCTCCTACAACCACATCCTCTTCCTCCACTCCCAAACCCACTACACCTACCCGTCCCTGTCCTTCCAAAGTCCTTTTCCTTTCCAACCTTGAGCTCGTTCCAATCACTGACCCACCCCCTCCATCTGGTAAGACTAAAAAAAGCACCTCAGCCACCACCAGCCCTGCATCTTCTGTGACCATAGTGCAGGGCTATTGGAGTCCACCAGATCCTAGGGCAGGAACATCGGCCAGCAGCAAGGGGACATCCAGCCCCCCCCCCCCGGGAAGAGGACAAAAAAGAAAAAGGCCCGGCGCGACAAGCCTGAGATGGCTGCCACCAAGGACAGTAGCCTTGCCCCGTCACCTGCCACATCATCCAAGGGAGGCAAGGGCCACAGAGCTCAAGCGAAGGAGGGCAAGGGCAGCAGGGCGGAGAAGTCAGGCAGCAGGCGAGCTGCCCAGGAGGGCCCCACCAGCCCCATTCCGGATGTGACGGACGACACCCACGGGCCCAGGACTCCATCACAGGAGGGCGCTGCGACCGCAAGTTCGGATGGTGAATGAGCGGGAAGTCTTGCCCAGGTCTGGCTCCCTAGACACACAGGACAAGCACCGCTGAACAGGGCCCCACCGGGAGGAGCACCGCTGAACAGGGCCCCGCCGGGACAAGAACCGCTGAACGGGCCCTGCCGGGAGGAGCACCGCTGAACAGGGCCCCGCCGGGACAAGAACCGCTGAATGGGCCCCGCTGGGAGGAGCACCGCTGAACAGGGCCCCGCCGGGAGGAGCACCGCTGAACAGGGCCCCGCCGGGAGGAGCACCGCTGAACAGGGCCCCGCCGGGACAAGAACCGCTAAATGGGCCCCGCCGGGAGGAGCACCGCTGAACAGGGCCCCGCCGGGACAAGAACCGCACCGCTGGGCCCTTCATCTCAAGCACCGCTCCGCTGGGCCCCGCCGTCTCAAGCACCGCTCCGCTGGGCCCTTCATCTCAAGCACCGCTCCGCTGGGCCCTTCATCTCAAGCACCGCTCCGCTGGGCCCTTCCTGTCAAGCACCGCTCCGCTGGGCACCGCCGTCTCAAGCACCGCTCCGCTGGGCCCCGCCGTCTCAAGCACCGCTCCGCTGGGCCCTTCATCTCAAGCACCGCTCCGCTGGGCCCTTCATCTCAAGCACCGCTCCGCTGGGCACCGCCTTCTCAAGCACCGCTCCGCTGGGCCCCGCCGTCTCAAGCACCGCTCCGCTGGGCCCTTCATCTCAAGCTCCGCTCCGCTGGGCCCTTCATCTCAAGCACCGCTCCGCTGGGCCCTTGCTGTCAAGCACCGCTCCGCTGGGCCCTTCATCTCAAGCACCGCTCCGCTGGGCACTGCCGTCTCAAGCACCGCTCCGCTGGGCCCCGCCGTCTCAAGCACCGCTCCGCTGGGCCCTTCATCTCAAGCACCGCTCCGCTGGGCCCTTCATCTCAAGCACCGCTGGCCCATTGTCAGTGCCGGTTCTGTGTCGAGCAGGGCTTCTGGAAGCACTCTGGGCACCATGCCTCCTCCAATAACAGTGGAGTCGGTAATCCATCTGATGGACTGTGGCTTGGCACTTCCCAGGATGGTCCAGTGGGCAAGCCACCCACTGTAGAGACTTGAGAGACTGTGGCTTTGCACTCCCCAGGATGGTACAGTGGGCAAGCCACCCACTGTAGGGACTTGTGAGACTGTGGCTTTGCACTCCCCAGGATGGGACAGTGGGCAAGCCACCCACTGTAGGGACTTGTGAGACTGTGGCTTTGCACTCCCCAGGATGGGACAGTGGGCAAGCCACCCACTGTAGGGACTTGTGAGACTGTGGCTTTGCACTCCCCAGGATGGGACAGTGGGCATGGAGGCCCCTCGTGGATCTGGCGTCGTGGACTCATGTGGCTGAGGTGTCCCCCCTTCCCTTCCCCCTGAGGTGCCTGTAGTTTTATCATCTGATGCCCCTGCAGTGTTCTCTCCAATGGTATCTGGTCTCCTGTGTGGGCTTTACCCATGTGTTTGTGCACATTGGCCCACGGACTATGGAACTTTGACGGAATGTGCAGGACTTTTAGCCTATGGATATATTGTGGACTATGTTCATTCCTTATTTTTGTATCTTTTATATAGGCATATTTGCCATTCCTTAAATGGAGCTATTTATACATATATTTTATAGATCATTTAAATTGTGTCTTTGCATTATTCCGGGGGGTTTGTGTGGTGTCACTCTGACTTGTTGCTCGGCATTGGGGTGTAGGTATTTGTGGTGGGGTGGTGGGTGTATGGCGCATTTGTGTGCCCGTAAGCTTTCCTCCTCCCCCCTCGCCTGTGTCGTAGGTGCAGTACTCACCGTTGTTGTCTGTGCCGGCGTTCGTACTCCTGGTAGATGAGCAGGTAGACAATAGCTGGTAGGATGTGTAATTCGGGCTCCATGCTGTCCTCCTTCCTCGTGGAGTGTGTATAGGTGAGCGGTTTCCCGTTCGTAGTCTGTTTCCGCCGTGTTTTAATCGGCGGGGCTCCCGCCCCGGAAAAGGTGGCGGATTGGTGAGTCGTGATAGGGTGGGCGGTACATTGTCTGCCGCCTGCCTGTTGGCGGTGACCGCCGCGCTGTTTGTCGGTCCCGCCGTGGCGGTCGGAGTGCTAAAGTGGCAGGCTGTGTTGGCGGTTCCCGCCAGGGTTAGAATTCCATTTTTTTGACCGCCGGCCTGTTTGCGGGTTGGCCGCCGCTTTATCACCGACCACCAGGGTCAGAATGACCCCCTTAGTCTCCTTCAGGGGAATACACAAACTCTGGGTACCTCTAGAATCCCTAGGATGTTGGAAAAAATGATGCAAATTTGGCGAGGGTAGCTTACGTGGACAAGACGTTATGAGGGCCTAAATGTGAACTGCCCCAAATAGCCAAAAAAAGGCCTGGCAGCAAAGGGGTTAACGATGAAAATTGCCAGCATCTTTAAATATAAATACATTTTAGGGAGTCGCAAACTTTACCTTCTTTCATAATTTTCTATCAGTGACTATGTCCCTCAATACAACTTTGGTGGTAAAAACCGCCTACCACCGTGGCGACGGGCACCAAAAGACCGTCGCCGCGGCTACCAGCCATCCCCATATTATGACCTCAGCAAGATTTCCACCACAAGAATGGTGGAAATCTGGCTGTGGTGATGCTGGCAGATGGCGGTAAGGTGACGCTGCTACCACCAGCAGCGCCACACCAGTAGAGCGCCGCCAGAAGTATTATGACCAATAATACGGCCTGGGGGTGTTCTGCTGGTGGGTGCTGCTGACGGTAACAGCGCCCCGTCCAGTCTCCTGCGAGAGGACCCCCCTGGATGCAGTTAAGTCGGGTCTCCGACAGGGGAGGGGGGTCGGGGGTGTTGTGTGGGTGTGTGAATGTATGTGTGTGTGGTTGAATGCGGTTGTGTGTAGATTGTTGAAAGCGTGTGTGCATGTACGGACGTGTGAGTGCGTGTATGTTGTGAAATGTGAATGCGTGTCTGCATTTATGTTTGGAAGTGTGTGTGGATGTGTGTGTGATTGGATGTATGCATGCATGTAAGCATGTGGGAATGGGTGTGCGTATGCATGTGTGTGTGTGAAGGGGGTGTGAATGTAGGAGGGTGGAGGGAGTTTGGAGAGGTCGGGTGGGGGTAACTGGAGAGGAAGGGAGGAGACCCCTATCAGTGACCGGGAATGAAGTCCCTGTCACTGATATGGCCTACCGCCATGGTATTCGTGGCGTTACGAACACCACGGCGGTAGGCCGGATCATAATCTTGAAGGCGGCTGTTACCGGTGTGGCAGTTGGAGTGGTACATTGGCGGGTTGGTACCTCACTTCTGACCTTGCGTGCCTGTTACTGTTCCAGCACTGCAGCCCACATACAACTCTGTCAGTACACAACAACCCTAACATGCAGCACCCCATTATTACAATACCAGGATTTACCCGGTGCTGTTCCTCATTCCTCACCCGCTGCCTTTCTTTTATTCCAGCACGGGGCCGGTACACTGTTCTGCTTTTACCCCCAGTCCTGATCTGAAGCGCCCCAGTATTGCTGTATTAGGGTTCACATACAACTCTGCTAATGCACCTCCTGCTTTTCTGCAGTGCCCCGTGCTGTTCCACACTCTGGCGTCTGTTTGAGGACGTGGGGGAGACAAATCTATTCTTAGCTGCCATTTTTATTTGGGAGGGTCTGTTTCACCTACCTCACTTTGTTCTTTCCATTACTCTGTTTACTCTCAATGTTTTCTTTCTTTTCTACTTTTCTCTTTCCGGCTCTTAGAATCCACATGTTAACAGTTTTACTCTTTCTTTCTACTGTTTAATTCTACTCCTCTCCCTTTATTTTTTTAATTTCCTTCTTCCCCTTACTACCTCCTCTTTCAAACTTGCAAAAACGTGGCAATTTTGTTCCTTGTTTCTTCATCAACGCATTCATTCTTTAAAAAAGAAATTCTGTTTCCTTCATTCTTTCTTTGTCTTTTTTATTTGCTCTTTCCTTTGACTCGGAATGAGCCCTTTCACTTTTTTTTTATTTTTTTTTTAGATCCTTCTTCCTTCCTTTCTCTGGTGTTTTTCTTATCTTTTTCTGTCAATTCACATTTTACTATAAATCCCTCTTTTTCCCGTCTGTATGTGGAAGCCACAAGTTACTTGTCGGTAATGTGTCAGTACATACATGCCCTGGTTCTTTCGCTGCTTGTTTCTCTCACCATCTCTCTTTTTTCTCTAATGTTCATTTTTCTCTTTCTTTTCACACTTCTTTCATTAATTTGTCCTCTTTATCTTTCATTCACTAGCTTCCTTCCCTTTTTTCTTTTGCCTAACACATCGGCTCTATTTCTTCTCTTAGTTGTATTAGTTGTGTTTTCATTTTCTCATTCTTTCTTCTTCTTTCTTTTATTGCTTCTCTTTTTCTGCCTCATCGCTTTTTCTCCTGAGGCCTAGTTATCAAAGAAGCAACAGGTGCAGTGGCACTAGGGCCCAAAGACCTATGGACCTCACTCAACTCTAATTACTGCTGTATTTTCCCACCAAAATTGCAGTCAATCATTTTCCTTTCTTACTCCAGGGCCCATGACACAGTTACTATGCCATGTGTCCTCTCCATCTTTACTCCCGACTCCCACTTTCCTTTCACCCTCCAATCTGTCCCAAATAATATTTTTTTATGGTGTTTTGAGCATTGCACTCCAATGTCAAAACGTTTATTTCTGACAAAAGTTTATATGATAATTGTATATGTTTTCAGATAGAGGAAGAAGGTGAATGGTATTGCTTTAGTTAAACGCTGGCCACTTCAATTACATGGCAGAAAAATATTTTTTGAGGGAGGGTTGACCAATTTATGTGGCAAAAAAGTCCAGTAATTAATTGACAATGCCAATGGCTCTAACTCAAGAAAATGCGAGACCTATTTCATTGCAAATGCTTGTTACAATTTTGCTGCAAGATGGCTCTAAATATGAAAGTGTTCCTAAAGTTAAGTGGTGCAGGACATCCTAGTTACTTTCTTTCCTGTACTACAATTAACCTTCAAATAAACGTTTGCCTGTTTATCTAACATCCTTTTAATGTTCCTACAGAGTTGAGCAAACAGCAGTCCAGTGCTGCTGTTAAGGAGGGGGGCCACAGTGAAGGTTAAAAGGGCCATGCATGAGGCCTGTGGGCCGTACTTTGAGTATCCCTGCTCTAAAGGCAATAAAAGGCAGCCTCAGTTCCTGCTGACATCACGATTTGTTTGACAGCACACCATCTCAAACTCAATACACTCAAAACAGAGTTCCTTTTGATCACACCCTAAATATACTCAATCTGGATCCATGCCCAAATCAATACATACTCTATTATGAAGCGCAAGTCTTATCACACAATGCAACAAATCACTAGGTTTCTTCCTGGACTAGAACCTGAGCATGCAAGCTCACATCAACTCTGCCAAACGGGACACAACTTGAGCTCAGCCACATTCAATGAATTATGCTGCATCTCTAAAAACACTTTTAAACAAGTAATAGAAGCTTTCACTATGGAAATGTAGTGTTATGATTTCTTACCCTCCAACTGGCCTTTTAAAGTGGCATGAAATACAGCACTATGGATAGCCACTAGCACCAGTTTGACAAAATCACTCAAATCCACAAAAAAGTGAACTGAACTCCCATTGAAGCAAAAGATACTCAGACAACACGTCCATGTGAATCCCACTACTTATCCAACCTGGAATTGGCCATCTAATGGCACAAATGATAACAAGATGTTTGCTGAGCAGCAGAAGGTGTCTTGGTAAACTGATATTAAAGAATATTCAATGAGGTTCCACCTATAGTTTCACTTGGATGCCATGCCCAGTGATATGAAGGAATTGTGGATAAATTGACACCCTTCACATCGAAGTTCGAGCATTTAAGACAGACCATATGCCGGTCATTCTACAAGTGTGCGCTTAGGGTTTGAAACTCTAGCCCTTCAGCCGTTAGGGCACGTTCCTCAAATGCTGCATTTAAATCACGAAAATGCTAATCGTTTCAATTCCATTAGGTTCAAATATGAGTAATAAATCAGTTCATCCACGCAAAGGCTTTAATCCATTATTAATAAATTATATACTTCCACATTATGCTAACTCTGTTTCATTGCTTACTGCACCCCACCCTATTTTTAGGTCAAGCATAGCAGCACCCAAGCGCTGCTTTTCTGACATTGTGTGCTGTATCTGGGCTTTTAACCACACCCACCACACGTCCATCACTATCACTTGTTCATGGGCTTGCTTTCAAAAATCCATTGTTTTTGTTGGTAAGTGCTTTACGTTTGTTACTCCTTAGGGCGGTTTTGTTACCACCTTGGCCATCAACCCTGTTATATGGCTAATTGCACTTTTGTCAATAACTTTGACTGTTAGTGAACTTCTTTCTCCTTTTCTCTCTCTCTTCACGCTCAAAGCGGCGCTTTGAATTAGCTCGCTTATGTCAACTGTTTCACTTTTTATTTTCAGTTTGTGTCGCAAGAAAAGTCCAGTTAGTAATTTACAACGCTAATAGCTCTACCTCCAGCAAACACGAGACCCATTGCATTGCAAATGTTTGTTTTTGTTAGTGGGGAGTCGAGCAAAAAGCAGTCCAGTGCTGCTGTTGACCAGGGAGCTGCATGTAAACGTCAGAAAGGCCGCGGCTCCTGCTTTCTTTGAGTATCACTGCTCTAATGAACCACTTGGGCCCGTATTTATACTTTTTGACGCTAAACTGCGCTAACGCAGTTTAGCGTCAAAAAGTTTTGCGCCGGCTAACGCCATTCTGAAGCGCCATGCGGGCGCCGTATTTATTGAATGGCGTTAGCCGGCGCAAGCAGACCGGCGCTGCCTGGTGTGCGTGGAAAAAATCCACGTACACCAGGCAGCGCCGGCGTTGGGAAAAATGGCGCTAGGGCGTCTTAAAAATGGTGCAAGTCAGGTTGACGAAAAAAATCGCCTCCACCCGATTTGCGCCATTTTTAACGACGCCCAGACGCCATTTACATGACTCCTGTCTTAGTAAAGACAGGAGTCATGCCCCCTTGCCCAATGGCCATGCCCAGGGGACTTATGTCCCCTGGGCATGGTCATTGGGCATTGAGGCATGTAGGGGGGCACAAATCAGGCCCCCCTATGCCAAAAAAAAGTATAAAAAAAAAAATATATATACTTACCTGAACTTACCTGAATGTCCCTGGGGTGGGTCCCTCCATCCTTGGGTGTCCTCCTGGGGTGGGCAAGGGTGGCAGGGGGGGTCCCTGGGGGCATGGGAGGGCAGCTGTGGGCTCATTTTGAGCCCACAGGTCCCTTAACGCCTGCCCTGACCCAGGCGCTAAAATCCGACGCAAATGCGGGGTTTTTTGCCCCGCCCACTCCCGGGCGTCATTTTTGCCCGGGAGTATAAATACGACGCATTTGCGTCGCAGTCATTTTTTTAGACGGGAACGCCTACCTTGCATCTCATTAACGCAAGGAAGGCGTTCACGCAAAAAAATGACGCTCTTTCCTCATACTTTGGCGCTAGACGCGTCTAACGCCAAAGTATAAATATGCCGTTAGTTTTGCGCCGAATTTGCGTCGAAAAAAACGACGCTAATTCGGCGCAAACGGAGTATAAATATGCCCCTTGGTCTTTTCCAGTGTGGCGTTACTATGCTTTAAAAGCGAACGCAACATAGTGGCAAATCTTTTCATCAATTTAGTTAAAATGCGATCTTATGCTCTATGGAGCCATCTTTGTGTACATACAGTGGTGGAACCAAAACGCATAAATCTACACAGAGATTTGTTTTTCACCTTTAATGTGTGCTACATGGTGAAGAAAGAGATGTGTGCAGGGTGTATGCCATCTTTCAAAGTTGACGTTTTCTTAAAATTCCACTTCTCTTTCATTGGAGCCCGATGAAATAAATCATTAGCTGCTATATGTACCATATAGGCGACTTTATATCAGTCAACAGTAAATCAGGAATGGCGTGGATGGAATCAGGCAGCAGCCTCCTAAAATATAACTAGCGTTTCAGCAGACTCCAAGTCGTAAAAGTGTAAAGGGAGACAGCTTGCAATCTAAAATTCAGGCTAAAGGTGAAAGATGAAATGAAATTTGAAATACACACTGTAAAGTTCTGAGATCGAATCACTCGCATGCGAATTTCAGCCCATAGCCTGATGGAATGAGTGATAGGTCCGAAGGTACGGATCCTGCGAATATGGGTGAAACGCACACCTCACTGCACAGTGATGAAAAGTCATCGAAGCACTGCAGAGAATGCAGACTAACCGCCACGTTTTCTCGCCTCAATGATTGAATGGCGACAAGTGCAGATACAAAAGAGATTCACGATAGAAAATCATTATCAATATTTAATTTCTTTTCCACTTCTCCGTAAATTTCGAAATTATTGTTTTCATAAAGTAGACTACGGTTTTGTAAATCATAACAATATCTAGTAAATATTTTATATTATTATCATCTTTCAGGGCAATCAATTTTCAGTTATACATTGGTAAGGCACATAGGCCCATATTTATACTCCCTTTGCACCAGATTAGCTTATTTTTTTTAACGCTAATCCAGTGCAAATTTAACACCATATTTATACTTTGATGCTATACCCGTCTAACGTCAAAGTATCCTTGTGTGCGCCATTTTCTGGATGCGTGAAACCGCCTTGTGTCAATGAGATGCAAGGTAGGCATTCCCGTCCAAAAAATTACTTAAACACCCGTGCACCATATTTATCCAACTGGGCAAAAATGGCGCACGTTTGGTAGGTGGAGCCGGAAAATGGCGCAAATCCATATTTGCGCCAACTTTTAACACCTGGGTCAGGGCAGGCGTTAAAATGTGGAATACACACCACTACTTAAGGAAAACTCACACACGCAACATCATTGCTCAAAAAGGAAGACATGGAGGTGATACTCATTCAGCATGCTCGAAGACGCAGAGCCCAGGACCAACAGCAGCAGCTACTACCACCCCAACATGGACCCTAAAGGCAACGCAGAAGGCAGGAGAGGATATTCAGGACCAGGATAACCCTTCAAGGCCTCAGAGAACATGACATCATCCAGCGGTAGAGACTAACCTGGCAAGCCATACAGCAGCTGCTCCGCCACATTGAGCCACAGTTGGCAGCCAGCTTGCAGCCACCCCACATCATTCCACCGGAGACCAAGCTGCTAGCTGTCCCGCACATGTTGGCAAGTGGCTCTTTTCAAACCACTGGTACCCTGGTTACTGGGATCTCACAGCCCTCATTCTCTGCCTTCCTTCCCAAGGTACTTGATGCCATCATCTCCCTCACACCCCGCCACATCAGCTTCCCCAACACACAGCAGAAGCAGCAGGAGACCAAACAGGGGTTTTATCAAATTCATGGCTTCTCACACGTGCTTGGTGCCATTGACTGCACGCATGTCAGGATTGTGCCACCTGCTGCAACTGAGCACCTATACCACAACAGGAAGCACACACACTCCATCAATGTGCAGGCCATTGTGGATGACCAGGGGTTGTTCACCAACATCATGGCAAAGTATCCTGGGAGTGTACAGCACCATCAATCGACACTTCCAGGATGGACGATATGGCAATGGTCTTCTTGTTGGTAAGTACAGAAACCTAGTAATTTACACACAGCACAGCAACCCTGTAGGACACCCAACACATACACCACTACATTGACACGTGGCCAGGAAGACACTGAGGTGTGACACTGGTAGTCATGTTTCATATCCTCACCCAATGGGATACACACCTATGGACAGATGCAAATAACAAGAGATGCCACTCTAGAGCCGCAGGGGACCAATTTAAAACCACACAGTGACAATGACATGGCCTTAACTGGCAGTACAACTTGGAAGATGAACCATTCAGCATCACATAAGCAACAGTCAATCTCACACCCTTCCAAGCAATACATCCTATGTAAGGGGTGTGTAATGTATGTTGCTGCAGGTCAAACACCATGAGACACATAGCATGATGACCCTGACTCTAATGAAGGTGACATGGAATTATTGAGGCAGTACCAACATCTCACATCACTCCTGGGGTGATATTGCAAGCTAGCAATGAGGAAGTGGACTATGCTATGAAAACATGTGGATGTGATACTAATGCAAAGTGCACACTGCTACACATATGGATTGAGACAATTCCCCATATACATAACAGATGTACAGGTAGATGGACCTTTAAACAAAAATAGGGACCGGGAGATTGTTGGTCCAGTGCACAGTCTCCCAAAGTGAACCTGTAATATCAATATAAGTGCACTGTTCCACAAAAGAGAGAGAAGACAGGAGAACTAATTAAGTTCTATTCAGCAAAGACGAAACTATACAGGGTATTTTAGGAGAGCCCTCAAGCACCCACTAAGGTGACAGGTATCATCATTGGGCTTGCTCCTCGCCAGACTGGTGCTGCAATGCCTGGCGGGCCACCCAGCATTCTGGGTGGCACTCAACTGTTGTTAAATTGCTAACAAAAGAAGGTCTGGGAAAGAGACTGACTAAGAAACGGAGAGTATGAAGAAGAGACAAAACTCTTAAAATTGGCTCTGAACCTAAACCATTAGTTTAATGTGTTAGAAACTAGGTCCAGGCCAAGATTAAAAACGGGAATATAGGAGTGTTACTGGAAAGAATGTACCATTACACTCTCTAATTAGGGAAAGTAGTTTACCTAGTCCTATATGGTCAAAATGTTTAGCGTCTACGATCGGTCACAAAGTGATCCTATGACGCTTCTTCAGGACCCACGAAAAAAACTTGTTATTAAACTACTTCTCCTGTGTAACAACAATTAATCAAGTGCACAAAAAGTCACTTACAGAATAGAAGACAGTGTATGTCTAGGTCAGTTGGTCAGTACAGTCGCCATGCATAGAATCGAAAAGACATATAACAATTAGTGCCAGTGATCAACACAGAAAAACAATTATAGTGACAACCACCCTCAGTCAGTGTATAATAAAAAGGAATGAATAGGTTTTGATGCTTACCATCCCATATTAGAGATTGGGCTCCCTAGGTCTGCGCTAGCATCAACCAAGGAGATCGTACTAGATAAAAATAATATGTAACAATGTAGCACCGCAAACAATACATAGTGACACGACATTGGGAAAGTCTTAGTATCGCCGTCTAAATTAGGTCACTGAATTCAATACTAGACAGAATGGTGTAAAAAGATGTATATATATATATATATATAGTGTTGGTTAAAAATCATTTATATGTAAAAAGTAGGTTATTATAAGCTCTATGACGATGTAAACAACATTGAAAATGCTGCAGCCATGTGACTACTCAATCATCTCAAAAGCAATCCACATTGTAAGTATTTTCAGTCATATGACAAAGTAACAACCCTTATTCATCTTTGGCCCAAAAAAGCTGTTGCGAAAATAGGAAATGCTTACATGCTCTAGAGAGACTAGTATATGTAACCGTATGCCCATTCATTATTTGAAATAGAAACTAAGGTGATTGTCGGGTCATAGTGAAAACATGCCGGTCACCCGGTTAATGCGGCAGAGATAATACCTGGGAAACAGTCAAAAAATGATGAAGGATCTTTAAACGGGGACGGAGGAAATACCTTCCGTAACCCCGTGCTTACTTGGATTGCTCCTCGATGAATCCGGAAACCTGCCCCGTGCCGCGCACCTGAAGACGGTGTGCCGGTGTGGCGGGAGGTTATTTAAGCAAGCGCTGTTTAGCGCGTGCATGCCGGAACAAACCAGCCGGTTGTTCCGGATACTAAAGATAGAGAAAGGACCACAGTCTCTACTGTCAGCGGCCATCTTGGAGAGATAAAATAACGTTGTGTTGTCGTACAGTGATGTTGTTCCTGCCAGGGCCAATAGGAGTCAAAATGAGGGCCATCTTTAGGTTCGAAAATAGTACCATAAACTATGTGATGGTACTAAAATAACAAAATGACCTATAGCACCATACTTTTTTTAGTAAAAAACGATGCAGTCAACAAAAATGTTTCTCTTTCATGAGGGCAAAAAAGAGAGAAGGAATAACCAATGAAAAAAATGCAAAAAAAGTTTTTCGGATCTATTAAGATCAGGTCATTAAGGTTGTTCATTCAACTGGATATGTATATATGTATGTCAACTCAGTTAAAAGAGGGGGGGCAGCTGATCAATATAAGTCTACAGAGAATGTACATAATATATCGAATAAGGTTGTAATAACCCTTATTCTTCCACAGATTAAGATGTTAAAAGATTCCAAGGTATGTCATCATTCAGTCCTTCTTTGTGGGTTTTCAATCGAAAAACCCATCTCTGTTCGATCTTAAATAAATAGTTTGGGTTGTTACTGTCGTGTCTGGGTACTTGTAGTACTATCCACCACATGTCGTCAGGACCGTGTTTTGCATCTAAAAAATGTGAACTGAGCTTTGTAGTGATGCGAGAGCATCTAATATTGCTCTGATGTTCATTAATACGTAATTTTACATTCCGATGTATTTTAAGTTGCAAGGACAGGAAATTAGGTAGATACACTGGCGTGTATTGCAATTAGTGTGCTTGTTCAAGTGCCAAGTCCCGAAATGGTTAAGATCAATACTGTCTGTGCGTTTGGTGAGGGGACAGGCACTACAAAAGCCACATGGGTAATGACCCATGACTGGAGGTAAATTCCACAAAGTAGTTTGTTTCTGTATATCATTGGACATACGGGGGCGAGTGTGAATAATGAGGTCTCGTATATTAGCCGATCTTTTGAAGGCAAAAAGCGGCCTTGAAATTGATGTTCCACCATTCTGTAGTATGTTCCATCGTTTATTGATTAATTTTTTGATAGTGTTAGACAATGGAGTGAAAGTAGAAACACATGTCAGTCGTGTTTCTGGTTCTTTAGGTACTGAAGTCAAGAGAGCATCCCTGTGATTGTTACGAGCTCTATTATAAGCTGGGTTAATGATCTTGTTCGGATAGTGTCGGTCCTGCAATTTCTGTTTCAAATCACAAGATTGAGTATCAAAAGTTTGGATTGTACTACAATTACGACGTAACCACAGGAATTGCCCAAATGGAAGGTTGTCCCGCAATGCTTTTGGATGGTGACTATCATACACAAGTAAACTGTTGCGATCAGTACTCTTATGGAATGTGGTAGTAGTAAGTCTGCCATTGTTGATTTTAATCACAAGGTCCAGAAATGAAACTTGTGTGAGTGACGAATGGGCAGTAAATCTCAAGAAAGGGTCCAAAGAATTCACCCAGATGGTAAATTTATCTATTTCCTCAAAGGGACCATTCCAAATGATGAGAATGTCGTCGATATACCTCTTCCACAATGAAATCTTATTATGGAAAGGGTTGGATGTTTGTAGTATAAAGAGTTTCTCAAAATTATACATATACAAACATGCCAGAGTGGGGGCAAAAGTGCTACCCATTGAGGTCCCTTGGATCTGGTGAAATAGTGAATCTTCAAATTGGAAAAAAATATTTTTCATTGCTAGAGTAGCACACTGCATAATAAAGTGGACTGGAGTGGAGGATGACCATGCGCTGGCAAGTAGGGCAGATTCCACTACTTGTAAGGTAGAGTCCTGTGGAATGTTTGTATATAAAGCTTCCACATCCAGTGTGATGAGGGCTTGTGCTTTATTAGTTAAATTGATATTCTCAATCAGGTTTAGAACATGTGTAGTGTCCTTGAAGAAAGTGCTTGATTCTTTTACCAGTGGTTGAAGGAAGAAGTCACAAAAGACAGAGAGTGGCTCTAAAATCGAGCCAAAGCCTGATACGATGGGACGCCCAGGAGGTGGAAGGGTCCCTTTATGTATCTTCGGCAGACAGTAAAAATATGGGATCCTGGGGTGTGTTGTATCTAGGAACTCTGCCTCCTTGGGGGAAATCCATGTGTTGTTCCTGGCCTCTTCTATCATGCTCCTGATTGTCTTCTGTACATCTGTTGTAGGATCATGAGTCATAGGGGCATAATGAATCCTATCGCTTAAAAGTCGTAGGCACTCCTGTCTGTAGTCTGCGGTGTTCATAATCACAATCGCTCCTCCCTTGTCAGCTGGTTTGATAATAACTGATTGATCTGAGGCTAGATCTTTCAGAGCCTTCTTCTCTATGGAAGGTAAATTAATAAATGGTTTTCTGGAGCAGATGGAGTCCAAATCTGCCATCACAGCTTTTTCAAAAGTCAACACCTCAACAGGGAGGGAATGTGTGGGGGGAATGAAAGTCGATGGTTTTCTAAGGCCCGTATCATTGTTTCCAGGAGAAACCGGACGGTCTAAGAAGAAAAAATGAAGACGTATTTTCCTAAAGAATTGTGCAAGTTCGCAGTTAATGCGAAATGGATCTTCAGATGGAGTAGGGACAAAACCCAAGCCCTTGTTCAAGGCTGATGATTCATGGATGGAAAGATTTCTATTAGAAAGATTGACCACTAAGCTCTCAGTGGAGGAGGGGTTTTGCCCTGGCTTCGGGTAACCATTTGAGGTTCCTCTCTGTTCCAGTGGACCCGTCTGCCTCTGCCTCTCCTTCTTCCTCTTCCTCTGCCCTGGCCGCGGCCTAAAAAAAGGTACATAGGGCAGCATAGGGCGAGGTTGGAAGAAGGGATAAGGTGGTTGCCAATAAAGAGGTTGATTAGGGGGATATTGTGGTTGGTTATACATGGGTGGTTGGTTATATATGGGTGGTTGCATGCCGTCATCAGTGCTCCATCCATCGGATTATTATATTGATATTACAGGTAGATGGACCTTCATACACTAAAACCTTCACCCCCACAACCAAGTTAGCCAGCTCACCTGGAGCAAGTTCAGTAGTGTAGGTACACGTTTGCACATGAGCCAACTCGGTGAGGGCACAAAAATAGGTTTGCATAGAACTTGTCACACATGGGATAATTGTGCATTGTCAATTGTGAACACTTCAGTGCTGCCAACTTATGGAGATGTGTTGTGTATTGTCACCTAGCCAAATCAAAGGGCCTCACTGTTGCATTTCACCTGCAATTATATATGTGGAATTGGATGGGATGGTCAGGCCATATAGTGCAACCATGTTACCACCACAGTGGAATCGATTGTGTGTGAGGAAGTATCATGTCACCTCCAGTGAAGGCACACAGACTCTTCTTTCACATTACATAACGCATGGGAGATACACACTGAACAGCAAGTTTCTAAAAATACCACTGATATCCTATCAATCAGCCAAACACCAGTTTTGCTTGTCAAACAACCCAATGCAGAAAGAACATAACAGAAGCCTAGGATCCCACACAATACGACAAACACAGATGAGTCACAGACGACACAAGATAACAACTGCCATGCAAAGTGGCAATCACGGTGCAACCAACAACAAAGTACTTACCCTCATTTTCTCTTTCAGCTGATCAGGGTTACGGGATCCAGCTATGGATCATGACCCCAACTGCCAACCCAAGCACAGCAGCAGAGTGTGCCTATAATGAGGCACATTGTAGGCCACGCACCATAGTTGAGTGGACTTTTGGCATCCTGAAGTCCAGATTCAGGTGTCTGAACATCACCGGAGGCAGCCTCCTATATTCCCCTGAAATGGTCTGCAAGATCATTTTGACCTGTGCCATCCTGCACAACATTTGTGTGAGAAGGAACATTCCCCTCTATGAGCCGGATCAACAAATGCCTGAAGAGGAGGATGCGGCCTGTGAAAATGAGGGGGAACATCCAAACACAGCTTCAGGATTGCGTCAGAGGCAACACATTGTACAAAACTTCTTCTAACTATAGTCACCATCATCACTTTGTTATCATATGTAATTAAACACCTCACTTCTTCACTCAGTCATGCTCTGGGAAACTATTTATGCATCACATGATCTCTAGGAATCATAATCAGAGTTTTGCCTCATGGAGCATTGCAGAAATACAAATTTGCATACTGAAAAAGCCACATCACATTTGATGGGTATTAATGTACAGCAATCATCACAACCAGTGTTAATGACATATCTCCTGTCTATTTCACATTTGGAGGGCAATATCAGAGGACCACAGCTATGAGACACATCCATGTTGCCAACATGGTTCATTGCAGCATATGACACCCAACTAAAACACCCTCAATCATAAGGTAAACAATTGCATCATACATGAGGTAGTGGATGTGCAATTGCATTGGTAACAGGAATGTATGACCAGACCCTTGACAGCCGTAAGTGTGACATCAACTATCTCTGCAAGGAGCATGTGTGACAAGAAGTGCATCAAACCTGAAAATGGATAGCACCAGTGGTCCAGGTATGACATACATTGCTCACAAGACATGCCCTCCGCAGTCCATCCCAGATAACAAGTCCTGCCACTGCCATGTTTTAAGTCTCTCCCCACCCTTCTCTAGGGGGCACTGTAAAAGGACTATCTGTACCTTGAGAATCTTCATCTACATTTACCCAGACTCCCATTCTGACTCCTGTGTGCTTCCCTCTTCATTATGGCATGACATAGTCATAGTTCATCAGTCGGCATGGACTTCAGGTCCGATAATGCACTACCTGGTAGTTGGTAAGACCTGTAATCAACTGTCCATTGCTTCTCATGTGAAAGGTCCAGTTGGCCCTTTGAACGTGATTCTCAACTCCAGGACTTGTGAGAGACTGAAGCTGCACACACCTGTGAGCACTTCCATGCAGACTAGCCATTTGAACCTGCCCTGCCCTTGTTGCTGCCTGGAACTGCTTAGAAGCTGCCATTTTCTGAATCTCCTTGTTGTGCATTGGCGTACAAATCACTTGTGTACCAGAGCCCTTGGGGGATTGTGTAACAGTGCAGACCACAGCAGAAATTGATTTTTGTTCCCACAGTGTTGTTCCTGCTTGTCCCAGTCAGAGTCTGCTCACTGTGTATTTGCCTTGTTCATGTTTGTTCCTGACAGAGCCTGCATCCTGTTAGCCAGACTGGTTCCAGTCTTTGCATTAACCACAGACGTTCCCTGTGGCTACATTTATCTCATAGTTACTTTCCATGCCCTCTGTTTCATCCTGGGGTATTGTGTCTGGTAGGTCTATGATGAATCCTCAAATATGTAGTATAGTTTAATTAGTTTACTTGTCGTATTCTGTTCCGGAACATATATTCAAATGGCCTCATCCAGCCCCCATCCCTTGTCTGGTTTTGCATGCATTCATTAGTGTCAAACAGTGACAGTGCGCTATGGCTGTATGCACGGGTTTGGTACTGTGCCTCCAGCACAACAAACAAGGGTTGAAAATGTGTATGTAAGGACAAAACATGTTTGTGCCCTAACGGTCCAGACACAGATCCACTTCTGCCGCCACCTTTTGATGGGGATTGCGTGGTGACTAGCTGTGAGATTAATCAACACAGAGGCACTTGATGTTCCCTGTTGCAGTAGGAATTTTAGAGCCCACCCTGTGTACAAATGTTGTGATGAAACCTGCCTGTTTCCTATTACTGATCCATAACGTTTTTGAGCACACCAAGGTTGCTCTGTCGTCAGCCTTCTAAAAGTTCTGCTGTGCCATAGTTGGACTATCCCCATGTGTGTCGTTAGTTGATCTTTGGCTTTTGATCAAATCTGCTTTGAAGGATACTGTGATCGGGCAACCCCGATCACGGCACCGGCAGCGGTAGGAGAGTCTGTGTCGGGTTCTCCCGACACGTCATTTCCGCGTTCCCATGTCACCATGGGAACGCTCACCCCGTCACAGCCTCGTTTCCCTGGAAACAGGGAAACGCTCGACCTCGTCAGCACCGCAGGACGTCATAAAGACGCCGGCCGCGTCGAGGAGGTGTGTGTGGGCGGCAAGAGAAGGACAGGGGATGGAGGCACCCCAGGGCAGCAGGAGACAACGGAGCACGGAACGAACAGCCGCAGAGAGGGGGAGAACGAGGCCACCAACGAAGGAACACCGGAGATCAGGACCCAAGAGCCCCGCCACGACCCTGGAGGGTCGTGGCTCACAAAGGTACGGTCCCTCCTAGGGACAAGGGGAGGAAATACAAAAACACCACCGGGGAAGCGAACTGGGGAGGGGTGAGAGGGGAAAGGGGTAAGGGAAGGGCACAGTCTCTTTAAGGGAAAGAGAGACTGACTATCCTAACCTATCTGGGTGCACCGTGAGTTACTTACCTGAAGCACAGACAGTGTTTTTGAAGACAGTACACGGGTGAATGCACTCTCTTTCTATCTCCCTACTTACCCACTCCCTATTTCCTATTTAAAAAGCAAACCCAGAAACATCTTTATACTTACCGTGGCGTTCTTCTGTTTTCTTGCCGGTACCTCCCTGGAGCCACTCCAAGTTCCCAGAAAACACTGACGTAGGAGAAAAGGGAAGAACGACAGAGTTAAAGAAGAGAAATTAACCGGGTTACGCCATACACGAACTGAACTGTATTTTGAAAACACCTGGACAAAGAAAGAAATTTAAATAAATAAACCCTTACTTACCCTATTATCCAATCTCCGTCTGGTTTATACCGTTCAGCCTGTCACAGATACTCTGTTAGTTCAAGGGTTGGCTCCACAGACTCATGACTAGACCTGCACGTAACTGTGACAACATGGAGGCCAATACTGACACAGGGTACACATGGCCACACACTTGAACTGGACACCTTTGTGCAATGAAAGACTGCAAATATGTGAACACATGCAGCATGGTCTGCTGGTCCTCCACAGGAAAAACATAGGTCATTTACATGACTCAGACTGTGGTGTACATAACAATTGTAGGATTGGATTTGAGACTCTGTGTCACAAACACTGTACCTATCTAGCATGTTCAAATGCCTGACTCATGGGTAGTTTACACACAAGTGACCATGAAGTGGTATCCAACATTTCATTAAATGTGAGGGTTAACATATCTGACATAGCCATCAACCGCCCTTGATCTTTCCTGTGTATAGTTAGTCATGGGAAATGTTTTGTCCCCAAAGTCGAACAAGTACACACAGCAAAATACGCAACAGATATTACGAACTCACATCATGACTGATGTACCTCAGTGAATGGCATCTGATGGTTACACACATTTATAACACATTCATGCATGCACATTATGCCAATTTTTTCTCATGACGTTCCCACAGAGGCACAACAATAATTTGAACAGACAATTCACACACATAAACACACAGGCCACAGGCCATGAGTCTATTTGTTTAGCTTTGCTGTCCTCTATTGATGCAACACCTGCCCAAACTAGAAAATACCTATTTTATTTCTAAAGTTTGTGTTGCTGTTGTGTCAGTTAAGAGAGCTAATCCTGCACAACAACATGAGTATTATGGGCCACAGTAGTATGGTCTGCCACATGTGCCCAAACACTAGAGCACACATTGCAGGTCATAACATCCTGTCTTTGTATAGTTATAGGCTGCATGCATGTTAAAAATTGAAAAATCACACAAACACAGTTTAAGACAGAGGTGTTGACGCAAACGCATCAAAAAAAGATGCATATGCGTAAAAATATAACGCATATATGTTAAAAAATTACGCTCACACACATTACACATCAATTGGTCCCTAGCGTTCATTCCACCACCGCACACCAGGAATGGGGTTATCCAGTTAACATGTATTAATCCATGATTGCGGGGGAATTTTCAGGCATATGCGTCAAAAAATATTGACGCAAACCCCGTAAGCGTCATAAAATTACACACAATACAAAAAAAACGGCCCGCAATTGAGACAGGAAGTGATGTAATAGGATATCCTGTTTGCAGAAATGGTACAGTGGGTGTACTTTCACTTTCACTTTGCAGTCTGTGATTATTCTAGACTGTGTGGCTGTGTCTTGAGTTGTCTCTGTGAATACTGTGAATTTGTCTCCTGTGTGCTATTGATATTGTATTTTGGTGTTTTGTAAGTGTCTGTGGTATCCTGTGCAAGTGTTGTTTTGTAATTTATTGTAATTAGATTTGTCTGTGTACTTTTGGGAGTCTGTTTGTGGGTATTGTTAGTTGGGGTATTGTTTGGCTGTCTGTGGGTTAGTTAAGTTTCCTTTTCCTATCTCCTTTCCCTGTTTTTCCCTCTTTGCCCTTTTCTCTCCTAATTTTGTTGAGATGTTGGGAAGGCCACGTCTGGAGCGAATGTGTGAGGAGGAGCTAGGGGCCTCTGTGTGGCTGGTGTGTCACTTCCCCCCCGATGTTGGAGGCTGGGTGCCGGGTGATACACGGGTATCACACAGAGGCAAGAAGGCTCAGGTGGGTAAAAGTGCTATTCCACCTACGGCGCATATTCAGCAGCCATCTGGACCACCTGGGTGTGGTGATTGGTGGCCCTGTTGGTGAGTACAAAATTGACTAATGTGTACAGTACAATGCTCTGGAGTGACAGTAGCAGATTTTGTGATATGCTGCATGCAATGTTTGTGGACATGTGGAATGCAAGTTGAACAAACTGTGGCCCCAATTTATACATTTTTTGCTACACATTACCGTCATTTGTTGACGCAAAAGCAGCACAAACATACAAAAGACAAATTTATTTAGTAATTTAATGCTGCTTTTGCATCAATAGATGATGGTAATGCAGCACAAAGAAAATATGAATCAGGGCCTGTGAGTGTACCAGGAATGGGATGTATTTCACATTCTAATACAAGGAACCAATGTAGTCCCCAGTTTTTTTAACCATGTCTGAACAGTATTCATGGCCATACGTACAAAGCTCTACCTAACCTCCACGATTAACTTAGGCCCATATTTCTACTTTGTTGTGCTGCATTTGCGTTATTTCTGGATGCAAAAGTATAGCACAACTTCTAAAATCACATTTATTTTGCTAATTTCCATAGCTGTAGCATAAACAAATGAAGCAAATGCAACACAAAAAAATGACACATCTGGCCCTAAGTTCATTGTTTCTGTGTGTTTACGTCTGGACAGATAGGGGGTCATTCTGACCCGGGCAGGTGGCGGACGCCTCCCGCCTGGCGGGAACCGCCAAATGGCCGCTCCGCGGTCAGAAGACCGCGGAGGCCATTCTGACTTTCCCACTGGGCCGGCGGGCGCCCGCCAAGGGAGCACCCGCCGGCCCAGCGGGAAAGGCCCTGCAACAAAGAGGCCGGCTCCGAATGGAGCCGGCGGTGTTGCAGGGGTGCGACGGGTGCAGTTGCACCCGTCGCGATTTTCACTGTCTGCTATGCAGACAGTGAAAATCATGCTGGGGCCCTGTTAGGGGGCCCCTGCACTGCCCATGCCAGTGGCATGGGCAGTGCAGGGGCCCCCAGGGGCCCCACGACACCCGTTCCCACCATCCTGTTCCTGGCGGTCAAAACGGCCAGAAACAGGCTGGCGGGAAGGGGGTCGGAATCCCCATGGCGGCGCTGCTTGCAGCGCCGCCATGGAGGTTCAGCCCAGCCAGGGGAAATCCGGCGGGAAACCGCCGGATCCCCTTTTCTGACCGCGGCTTTACCGCCGTGGTCAGAATGGGCACTGAAGCACCGCCAGCCTGTTGGCGGTGCTTCCGTTGCCCGCGGCCCTGGCGGTCTTAGACCGCCAGGGTCGGAATGAGGGCCATAATCTTTCACATGGCCAGACCCAAATGTGCCAGGATGTTACCAGATTGCAGTAGCACAAAACAGGTTCATCTCATGGATTTTCAGGGGATAGGCATTTAAATCCTATCATTGAGTAGCAGGGCTCAACCACAATTTTGGCTTGGGCGCAATTCCTGGTACTGAGCTAGTGCAGTTACCATCTGTGTAACTTTATTGCCAAACTATCTTGTAAAGTGAATGGGTCATCATGGGATCCCTGCTCTTTGGGAATGCATGGTCACAAACTATTTTTTAGCATGATGTTGTGCAAGGGACCACTGAATTCTTCCATTTTACCACTTTAGTGATGAAATAGGTTGTTATTTTACTTTTGGTACACCCCTGCTGATATAGTGCAGCATTTGTACAAATGTTAACTTCTCAGTATGAAGGTTGTCACAGACATGGTGGTATGCCAAGATCAGCAAGCCAGCATTCCTGTGAGTGCCGCCATTCCAAAGGTGCTTTCAAATAGACACCTACCTCATCATGATTGCAGAAGTAGGACATTTGCTAACCCATGTTATTATTAGCGGACAGTGTCAGTTCGGTTGTACTACCACTGATCACCCAACTTGGCAATTCTAAGTTGCTGATTCTGCAAAGTGTGATTTACAATACCTGATATAGGTACACAGGGCCCAGAGTAACACATTTCAGGTGCAATAACTACACCTGTGCCCATGCATTCTGTCAACGATGATCAAATAAGACACTGTCAGTATACATCTTTTTGTTGTTTTGAATCAGAAAAGTGGCCAATCCATGTTTTGCGTAACATTGTCATTAAGTAACACTGTGGCATATGTAACCTACATACAACACTGGCACACCTGTAATGGACCACTGACAGCACCATAATTCCTGAACGCGAATCAACCAACATGAGCATCACACAGTTACTTATTGTCCCTTGATGCACAAGCCACAATACCTTAGTCACTGGTATTGCAGTGCACCAGGAATGTGGCATTGCATGTGTCTCCCAATTACAAATGATGAAATGGAGTACCCTGTGGAATGAATTAAGCACAAAACTGAGTACTCATGTTTGGCACCACATGATTGTTAGGGCCAGTGCATGTGTGCATATGTGGTTTATCACTCACTGGAGTGACAGTGTCAATGCATGTTTGCAGTGGTATGTCTGTTGGGGTGTCTACATGCCTGATGTGCAGCTCTATCATATAAAATGTAACGCACAGTAATTTGTTGTTCCAAGTTTTGTACAGTGAGCAGACATTGAGCACATATCACCCTTCCATGTTTTACAGGTGGACCAGCCCCCTACAGAACTGATGAAGTGGCTTGATTTGCGGACCCAGACGTATCCAGAAAGTGTTAATATGTTTGTCCTGTGTTGTGTTTGAAGCTGTTGTGTGATTGACTCCTATGTGTTGGACTCATTGCAAGATATGATGTGCTGGCACGTGATCTGATATGTGACTTGACTGGAGGTTGAAATATTGTTCCATGGAAGAGTTAGACATTCAGCGGCGGAGAGTCATATATTGAGAGTTGAGTGCTGCGCAATAGGCATGGGCAGGTGAACAAGGTGATTTGTTGCTACATGTATGCCAAAAATTGATTTGGAGGTGGCCAGTGTCATAATTTAGTTAGCAAGTCATACCCTAATTCACACAGACTTACGCATCCCTGTTAAGTAATGAACATGTAGAACTGTATGGGTGACTGTCCTGCATCATCTAGCTCCACATGTTGTACTCCATTTACGTGGCACTTGAGTGAAATGTCATAGGTGTGCATGCAGGTCAAGGCCAGATATGTGCTTGCATCAATGTGCTTGATTTTGGAAATGTGTCAGTGAGATCTAATGATGTTTACAATTGCCCGCAAATAGAAAAATGCCTGTATATGTGATTGCCCAATGGTTGACTCAATCCTAGTTCGCAGGCCTTCTTACCTGTGGTGGACTGACTAAACCTATGGACAGCTGTCCAAAGCTTTGTGGTTGTCCTTGATGTTTGAAAGTATAAGTTGCATGTCCATCCCCCCTGAGGCACAGGGTTAGGGGGAGAAAATATGTGTATCTAGGTGTGATGATCACAGTGTAGATGACAGACATGTAATTCAAGCATTCATGTGTTTCAAACTACAATGCCCCCTCATGATTACCAACTGCATACCGTCTTGGCAGTTCCATATACAAATCACAGATCTTGTAGGCCTTGAATTTGATCCAGAAGATAATGATTAGTTGGCCTGGCACATGTTGAGGACTTGCAGCATTTGTTATGTGACTAATAGCAGTACAAATATGCACAGATCATTAAATTAAGTACACACCTAGTTGTGCATTGCTGTGCTGTTAGATAGTTGATGGGTAGGCTGCATTGGCATGTCATTCCTCAAGGACATTCTATCATCTGTACTGTGATTTGGACTGCATGTGCTATTTTTGATGAAGTGTTAGAATATCATCTGTACATGTATCACACAATGATGTCACTAATGTTTGCCTGTCTCTATGTTTACAGCTGCCAACATGAATGCCCAGGAGATACGGGAATTTCAGAGGCAGGCAGTGCGGTACCGCTACATACTCGTTGTGGAGGCTGGGTTCCGCAATATGGCAAGGAGATATCGTCAAGAGAGAGCCACAGGGGTATGGATTTAGCCAAGGGGGGCCAGCATTGCCCACAACTGCCACCACCACCACCACAGCTCAGACCACATTGGCCGCAGGGATGAGAGCCACTCCAGCAGGTCCCTAGACCTCGTCAGCCCAAGGCCCACAAGCAGCACCTTATGCACCTCCAACCACGGCACAAGCACCAGCTTCGACAAGTGCTACCCAGATGACCCCAGCTGCAGTATTGGATATGACTGAATTCAGGACACTACATCGGGACATGCAACGTATGTTGCGCCGGATGGACAGGCTGCAGCAGGAGGTGGCCCGCAATAGCAGGAGACTACAGGGGATTAAGAAGTTCCTGAGCAGGGCCAATTTGTGTTTTGTTGATCCTCACCCATAGTTCTGTGTCTTCCCTCCTCTTTCCTTGTTCTTTTCTTTAGTGGGTTTAGCGGGCTTAGTGTTGGGTTAGAGTAGGCTGTTAGTTTAGTTAGAATAAGTGGGTTAGTGGGTGGAGGGTGTTATATTATTACATGTTTGTTTGTTGGGTGATGTTGGGGTTTATGTGTTTACAAAAATAAAAAAATAAATAAAAAAGAATTTCAAATACAAATTACAAAAAAAATATATTTGTTTAGGATAAGTTAGTATGTGTTTAAGTTAGTATATGTTGTCCTACACGTGTCCCGTCGTATAAGTGGGGTGGGGGGTCAAGGATTAGAGTGTTTAGTTACATGTGGTAAGTAGGTTTAGCTTAGGGTAGTTAGGGCCAGTTGTGGATAATGTATAGTTAGGATAGGTTAGTTTAGGTGTTTCCCATAGTTTAAGTTTCCTTTCATACTGATACAATAAAGTTTATTGTACTCCTTTACAGTATGTGTCATATGCTTGGGGACCAGGGCCTTTGCATGAGTGTACAGTGTCATTTTTGTATTTGCATTTGGGTTCCATCCTGCATCCAAATCCCATTCTTGACATTGTTATTCCCACTTCCAAATGAGCTGTCACATTGGCAGCTACAACAAAGCTACTTCTCTAAGCATCTGCCATCCATTGCACCTACCACTCAAGGTAACTATGGTTCCCAATGTGTTGTAAAGGTTAGTGTGATTTTAAATCTGTCATCGTTTGAGTCCTGTGTTGGAATCTTGGGCACTGTGGGATGTCTGCCTGCAACCTGATGTTCATGTGAACCCTGATACACAGTGATGTCACAATCTTATGAAGTTCTGTATACATAACTCACACCTATGATGTCTTACATTGTACTTCCAGGTTACGTAATTGTTCGCACACTTGTACACATCCATTCCTGCTGTATGGTGTGTGTGTGATTAAATTTCAGAGTCAGATGTCACATACATAATGATTGTCTTGGAGGGAATGTGGGCCACATTGAGTTTTATCTTGTACATACTTTGGACCTGACATATTCAGTTCTACACAGCATTTTACTGTTTGTGATCTTTTAACTTCAGAAATAAGCCTAAGGAAGCACAGATGATGATAAAATCCAGAGCCATGTGCATAGTTATCAGCCCACATTCTTTCTACACTGTTGTATTGACATTCTGTGGCCATTGACATGTTACATGCATCACAAATCTCCTACACAGTTAATGTTTCACAATACACAGAGATAAAATGGTTGTGTAAGTGCAATGGTGAGGGACATGTCTTTGGAGAGGCTGTGGTGAAGTGTCATTCAGTGCAGAGGAACATGAATTGCCAATGAGGTAGTGAGAGACAATTGCAGTGCATAGTGGTACGGTAAACAGTGTGCTGGAGAACAGTGCATGTTACCAACTGTAGCAAGACTGTCATATTAACAAGCACAGGACATAGGAAATCAGTGCCCATTTGGCATGGACTGGTGCTACCGGGGACTCCTACGGGTAAAGGTGATCTGTTCCACGTCTTCCTCTTCTGATGTGTGTGTCGTTTCCTCTGCCCTTGGTGGTGGTGGGTTTGAAGGGGCAACACACACTTCAGTGTTTGAAGCCGTGGACTCCCGGTAGCTGCCAACTGTGGGAATATTAAGGGCATTACTGCAGCAAGGAGGAGCTGCTGGTTCTTGAGTATGGCAGCTACATCACTGCTACATCACTGTTGTAGGCAGCCAGGTCGGCCTTGAGGGGGTCTTGATTGCAGTCGTGCTCGCAGTGAAATGTTTGGGATGCTAGGTGTTGTGGCAACTCCCTAACTGCTGTGGTGAAATCCCTCACATTCTGTTGTAGTCCTTGCAATAGGGATTGTTGCACTTGCATGGCTGCTGGCTGTTCTGCAGATTAAATCATGCACATGCGCATCCCCTCAAGGCTGGCTGACATATTTTGCATCCCCACCCGCACCTCCTTGCCCAGCTCCAGCTGTACTCCCACTAATGTCCTCTCAAAGGTGGTACCAAGTTCATCAGAGTCCTCTGCTGGGTTGGAGCTGGCAGGTCGTACTATTGGTGTGGTGGGTGGGTCTATCCTCTGTGATGGCTGCTACACCTGTGCTCCTCCTTGCGACTGAAGGTGGGGTCTGGAGGGTTCCAAGGACATCTTGGAGGGTTTGCTGGCTAATGGTGGTCAGCTCGTCATCCATGTCATCAGGGAAGTCCAAGACAGGCAAATCCACAGGAGAGCCATCGTCCTCTGCAATGAGATATTGTATAATTAGTGTGTCTGTGTTGTGGCAGTTGTAATGTGACGTCACTGACTTTCTTTTAGTGAGACATTGTAATCTTGATTCCTGTACATTGTTCCTGTCATTAATATTAGCATTCTCACAGGCCTATGCCCCACCTGCATGTCACATATGGTGTGGGCAATTTGGGGAAAATTCTGCGTCACATCCTCTAGGTGTAGGCTCTGTCCAAATTGTGTGTTGCCACCTTCTTGTCCTACTCAACCTTCTGTCTACTTCCATTAGCATGGTGAGGCCTTGCAATGGCTGTGGGTGTTCTGATGCCACTTGAACCACGCTTAACAATATGGGCCTGACCCACTCTCTGATATTTCACATACACCTATACGTTGCTGAGATCAAGCACATACAATGTGTAGCATTGGCATGGACGATACTGGTATCAGCATTGGTAGTGTGTCATGTTGATGTTTGCCAATGTGTGCTACATTGCATTGCACTGCACTGATGGGCCTGGCAGTGTTAAATTTCCTCTTATAACTGTGCGGGTATGTTTCACTGGCTAGACACATATGTCCTCCCCCTCAATGCTGTTGTCTTAGCAGTATGACAGTTGAGATGTTGCAAGGTGGCATTGCAGCTATTGTAACACAGGCACAGATTGGACCCTGGAATGGGCAGCATGGGTATTACATTACTGCTGTGTACTTCATAATGTAAGTAACAATACATTATGTTTATTGCACCTATAGACATGAGCATTTGACAGGATTTACACTTCAGTAGGAATTAAAGGGGATTGATAACGTTGTCATCCTTAACCCTCTATTTTGGGTGTGTTTGATCCATGGGCACCTACCTGCCATTTTCTACTTGACCTGCACACACAGCACAGGTCGTAGTGGCAACTGTTATCAATGGTAAATGCCACTTGCGGATATGGCCTGAGACTGAAAATTGAGCCCTAGTTCATGTAGTGACAATACCAGGTGTCCTTTGACAGCAGCGCAGTTTTACGTTCTACCCGACCGTCCTGGACTGGCTTTGCCTTTCCAACAGCCTTGGCATGGCAGAGTACCCCATGCAAAGGTTATTGGTGTAGTGTAGTGCTGTGCCCCTGGTATCCCCTGCACCGCCCATGCACCTGTCCCAGGCATGGGCTGTGCAGTCTCTGTGTCCTTTTCGCATAGCAACATCCATCACTCAGTTGACGAGATGCCTCCTTGGTGTACAATTTTAGAGGCCATAATACTATGTTGCCACCCTTGTTAGAGTTGCGTATTACCACCTCCTTCTCAGATCGCAATTTCTTGATCAAATTATGATAACGTCTATGTTGGCAATCATATTTGCATATTCCCCTTGCTCACTTTTGTGCGCATTTTTTTCACATCTTCAGTAACACATTCATTAAATGCATCAATGGAGTCTTTGGAGATAACTGATGTAAAAGACGAAGCTGTCTTAAAAGGGTACTTGCCTCCCTATATAAATTAAGATTCATTGTTTCAATGACTTGCTACTCTGTGACTAATTCCGATTTGCCCAGTGTTTCGGTTTCCAGTTCCTGGAGCTCTCTTATTAGTTGCAAATCTGAGCCTTGTAAACCTCCCTGATTTCCTTTCTTGTCCCTTTCAGGGAGGGTTGCACGTTTTACTTTTTGTAGATGGTATTTCACCAGTTTTAATTTCCTAATGTATTTGTAAATATCTATTCTTGTCTGACAATTTTTGTGAACTTTGCAGGCAGTATGTCAAATCCAGTGACAAGAACTGTTCTTCGTCTTTGTTTAGCACAAGGACTGAAAAGATTGGGCACGGTCATAGCTCCATCACTCATTACTTTCTCTTCCATTTTTGTAGTTTTTGTGTTTTTGAATTTCCTATTGCAATTCCTGAGCTCCCTCGTTCTTTGGCTCCACCTTTGTCGGACCTGAATTTCTGGCTTCGTGTTCTGAGGTCTGTCTTGCCTTAAAAAATAGAGCTCTTCTATGAGCAATGGTTTATTTGATCCCCCGGGGACCACTGACCTTTCCTCTGCCATCTTCAGAGTCAGTTTCAATTTCCGAGCTCTGTCCCGAGCCTGTTTAACTCATCATGTTGTCTTGCAAGACCCTATTGCTCTCTGCCTTTTTAGTGAATCGAAGCACCTGGCAAATGTGAACATTTGCCCCTGCTCATAATCCACTTTGTCACAATGGAATTTTTGTACCTTCCTTGCATTTAATATAGTTATATTCACTGAAAAAACAAAGGTTAAATGGAAGTTATAGTTAGGCTAGATTTTACACACCCAAAATCATAGAAATTCAGCAGTTATAGTTCTACTTATCTTAAGAAACTTTAACTTGTGCCTTAAGGTAACTATAATTCATGCCTCACCCATGCACAATTTTCTCATCAATAATTTTATTTCAAATGTTGTAATGATCTTATCAATTATGTCATACAAGATGTCATAACTGATGTAATATGTGTGGGAACTAACAGTGCATGGTTAGGTTGTGAAGTATAGTTACCTTAGAGGGCGAGTTATAGTTTTTTGAGATAAGTAAACTAGAACGCCTGATTTTCTATGATCTTGTGTACAATTTGAACCTAACTATAACATTACTGTAACCTTTGCTTTTTTAGTGAATTTCTAAGTTTAAAAAAACATTTTCTTCCTAACTATGACGTCCCTGTAACCCTTGATTTTTTCAAAGTAAATGTGTAGGGTATTTTTAATGTAAAGTGATGTTTAATAACCATATGTTAATCCAACCAGCTAACCCCCCATGCAACCAAACCCATGCCGCTCACGGCCTTTGGCCATGTGCAGTACCCACTTCATGCAACCAAATTCCCGCTTCAGGTCTGTGAGTTGATGTGTGAGTGGCTATATGGGTGTGTGACTCGGTGTGTGTGGTTATGTGGGTGTGCAAGTGGGTGCATGAGTGTATGAGTGGGTGTGTGAGTGCTTCTGTGAGTGGCTGTGTGGGTCTGTGAGTGGGTGTGTGAGTGGTTTTGTGAATCTATGAGTGGGTGCGTGAGTGAGCGTGTGACTAATTCTGTGAGTGGGTGTATTTTTTTAACTGGGCTCTGGATCTGCTTATCCACTGTGGATTCACAGGGGGCCTCTCTGAGTGCTGCAATGGATCTGCAGATCCACATATGCCCCCAAAAATAGTTTTTATGTAACTTATTTCCCACGAGGGGCCCCACAAAGACCCATCCATTAGTCCCATGTGGTCAAGATATCTCTACCCTTAACCCTTATAGCTGATCCACAAAATGGCATCTACAACTTTTTTCTCAGGTTGCGGCCAGCTAGTCACGGCATTGCTGTTGGCTCATGGATCCACGGATCGACTGTGGTGGATCCACTGTTGTTCTTCTTTTCTAGGTATACATAAATCTTTTTTCTTTAATAACTCCAAAACTACTGAACAGATTTTCAGATCTGGCATTCTTGGTGTGGTTCCCCCTAACTTTTTGCCCTCTTATCTCCTGTTTTCCTGACCTTATTTTTGCTGGCTTCAGCATTGCTAACCAGTGCTCTTTTTCTAAAACATGATAACATTGCCTTATACTCAACAGGCTATTTTTTATTTATTTGTATGTCCTTAGTAAAGTGCACTACATGTGCTTAGGGCCTGTAATTAAATGCTACTGGTGGGCTTGCAGCACTGACTGTGCCATCCACTTCAGTAGCCCTTTAAACATGGCTCAAGCCTGCCATTGCAGAGCCTGTGTATGCAGTATTATACAGCCATGTCAAACTGGCAAGTTAACCCTCTTGCGATGCCTAAATTTAAATTTTTTAATAAATATACATCACCCCTAAGGTAGGCCCTGGATAGCCCCAAGGGCATGGTGCAGTGTATCCTAAAGGTGGATATGTACTTTTAACTTTTACATGTCCAGGTAGAGATAAACTCTTAACTTTGTTTTCCACTACTGCAAGGACTATCGCTCCTATAGGATAACATTCCAGTACTTATACCCATTTCTGTCTTTGGAATAGGCAAACTTTAAAGCGAAGTCTTTGTAGTACACAGGACCATGCCTTTTCCTGCCCTGACCCCAGCACACTCCAGGGGGTTGGAGACTGCTTTGTGTGAGGACAGACAGCCCTATTCAGCTAAAGGTGACAGCTCCTCCCACCACTCTAGATTAGGAAGATCCATCAGCCTGTTCATGGGCCAGCAGGATATGCAGGTCACACCTCAGCTCCCTTTGTATGACTGTCTAGAGTGAATGCACAAAGAGCCCCACTGTCATCCTGACCCAGACGTGTATTTCACAGACAGGCATAGGAACAGAATGGTTAAGCAAGAAAGTGGCATTTTCAAACCTACAATTAAAAAAACAACTTCACCAAAATATGTATTTTTAAACTGTGGGTTCAGAGACCTGAAACTCCATCTCCCTATCTGCTTCCTATGGGAAATTACACTTACAAGGTATTTCAAAGCAATCCCCATGTTACTCTATGGAAGAGATAGGCCTCGCAATAGTGACAACCGAATTTAGCAGTGTTTCACTTTCAGAATGTGTAAAACACACCAGTTCATGTCCTACCTTTTAAATACATCACAACCTGAACATGGGGATGCCTTGGTCCTACCTTAGGGGTAACTTACATGTAGCAAAAGGGAAGGTTTGAGCCTGGCAAGTGTGTTCACTATTTGCCAGGTCGAAATGGTAGTTTAAAACTGCCCACACAGACACAGCAGGGGCAGGTCTGAGACATGTTTACAGGGCTACTTTACACATGTGGGTGGCACAAGCAGTGATGCTGGCCCTCTGGGAGCATTTGATCTACAGGCTCTGGGCACACATGGTGCACTATACTAAAGTCTATCAGTAAATCAAATATGCCGGGGTTGAATAAGTCAATCACCAAAACAATTTAGACAGAGAGCACTTGCACTTTTTCACTGGTCAGCAGTGGTAAAGTGCCCTAGATTCCTAAAGCTAGCAGAAATGAAATTCCGCATAGGATCAAAAACAGGAGGCCTGAAGCAAAAAGACAGGACTAGGATTGTGGTTCCTGCTTGGACAGCGTGCATACCTCTACCAACCATGTTTAGCTTACCACCAAATTTTGTATAAGCATATTGGTACCTACCCTTTCCATGGCCTCTGCTTGACAGATCACCCCAAAACTTTTCAAATAGACACGGACATGAGCATGGTATATTTTTAGTAAATTTCCTGAAGATTCATCAAACGGCGCCAAAGTTATTAGCAAAACAAAAATGCTTTTTCTATAGAATATATATATTTATATATATAAATATCTATCTATATATCTCTCTCTCTCTCTCTATATATATATATATATATATATATATATATATATATATATATATATATATATAAATACATTTGGTGTAATTCTGTCCAGCGGTTTGGGCAGTAGTCATGTCTAAAATCTCTATGGGAAGTTTTGAAGTGATCCGTCAAGCAGTGGCCCAAAAAAGGGGGTCCCAATCCCAAAACTTTTTTCCCCATACATTTTTCCATAGGGATTTTGAGCAGGAATAGCGCCTGAACCACTGGATGGAATTACACCACATTTGACAGAAAGGTAGCTCTTGGTCCAGAAAGTGCCCTTTTTGTTATTTGATGTAAATCAATTTTGAAGTTTTTGCGAAATTAAAGAAAAGACAAATTTGTATATATAGGGACTCGAAGACTCCTTGAACCCTCCTGTTCTTGTGCTGAGTTCAGATTGGCTACCGACACTTCAACAAGGAAGTGTTGGCAGCTACACTGGGACTCGGTTCCAGCTGATTGTCAAAAAAAAAGATTTAAAAAAAAGAAAAGGGTCCAGGATAGGTACACCCTGCTCCTTAGCTCTGGTGCTGGGGTCTCACAGGGACCCCCCAGAGCAAAAAAAATGTTTTTAAACATTTTCAGCTGGAGTCACGGTGAATCTGCCAACATTTTTTAAAAATGTAGCCCACTGGTGGGCCAAGTCTCGGGTGCCTTGAAATTTGGAATGTGGGGGCGCTCGCCCCCCGCATCTCCGGGGACAGCCACCTACGCTGGGCAAAATATAGGATGAAATGCGCGGGGGCTGGGGACCACCACCTCCCTGGGGCTATCAACTAATGAAATGCAGGGCAATCCCAGGCTCCCTGAGGCTGCAATAGAATTAAATGCCCCAGGGACTGCCACCTACCCAAGCTAAAAACTAATTAAATGTGGAGGGGGCCACTCAGACCCCCCCGGGCAGCCCCAGGGACCACGATCTCCCTGAGACTAATTTAAACCTTAGAGGGGGGGCCACACAGCTCACCCTGTGGAGCAAATATTGCCCCTGGTGACTGCTATGTCTCGGGATGCCCACCCCAGGATATAGCTGTTTACTCTTTCAAGTAACTATAGCTGGCACCCTAAGGTAACTATAACTCGATCCCTCACCATGCATTGTTAATTACCCCAGATATTACAGCGATCATGGCAACTTTTATAACATCAATAAAAATATCAATGAAACATTAGCAGTCAAATTATTGAAGAAAAAACTATGCATGGCGGGGGCGGGAGTTATAGTTACCTTAGGGAGTGATATATTATATATATATATATATATATATATATATATATATATATTGCCTACTGGAGGTCGCCAGTAGGTAGTTATAGTGAGGGCTATTACCTACTGGCAGTCACCAGTAGGTAGTTCTAGTTAGGACCTAGTTTCCATAGGAAATCCGTTTTTTTGTTTTGTCAATAACTTTGGTGCCATTTGCCAAACATTACCGAAAATTTTAAAACCTAGTATGCCAGTCACTTTAGCTGCTGTCTGGCAAGCTTTAGGGTGATTCTTTAAATGGGGCCTGAGAAAAAGGGGGGGTCCCAAAACACCTTTTCTCCATGCAATTTCCATAGGGATTTTTAGACATGATCACAGCCCGAACAGCTGGTTTGAATGACACCAAATTTGGCAGAAAGCGCCTTTTTTGTTATTTGGTGTAAATCCCTTCAGTAGTTTCAGAGATATTTAAAGTTAAAAATATTAATATCTAGGGACGCAGATCCTCTGCAGAGCTGACATTCCAACGCTGATATCTGATTGGCTGTCAACAGATCAACCAGGGAGTGTTGGCAGCCATTTTGGGACTCAGACTTAGCCAAGTCCTAAAAATACAGTTAACAATAAAGCACAGGAGGTCGAATAAGAATACCCTGACCCCCTAGGCTTGGTGCTGGGGTCCCCCAGGGACCACGCCAGGACCAAAAAGCATTTTTTTTTTTACAATGTTTTCCGCAGCACGGAAACCAATGTTTGCTCTCCCTCGGTGGGGGCATTTTTCAATTTCCTGCCAGGTGGGAGAAAACACCTCGTCCTCTCCCAGCAGGCAGGAGCTTTAAAAATGCTCCAACCTGCTGGGAGTGGACTTTTGATTTGTTTCCCTGCCCACACTGATGTGGGTAGGGCAACAGATCAAAATATTGCTCCCACCCAGAGGGAGGAGCATTAGGAGCTGCTCCCTGTGAGTGGGAACAATGCCAGCACCAGCTGTATATGTGGAGCTGGCTGGGGCTGCAGAGGTCTTGGGGGTCCCTCCGCAGCATCCACCGGGAATAAGATAGGTGCACGGCTGGGCACCAGTACAACCACCTTTATCAGTACTGGACTCCAGGTGATGGGGTCCCCAGGGCCAAAGCAAGCCTGGGGAGTTGCCTGCATGCCCCCTCTAAAATTCACATGGGAATTGGGTCCCATGGGCCACAATTGACCATGGTAGGGGGAGGCCGTGTGAATCCTCCCCCTGAAAATTACATCTGGCCCGAGGTGAAGGTGTTTCTAAGGCCGAATTTGGCCCAAGGAGGAGGGCTGTGCATGCCTCATCGCCTTTATTTAAAGGAGTGGCCCTTCGGGATGCCGTCCCCGTGGCCTTAACAAGGCTTGAGGAGAGGGGTCATGTGGCCCCTACTCCACTTTATTTAAAAAGTGGCTGAGGATGTAGTCCCTGGGGCTGATAACGCATTGGGGAGGTGTGGCAGCATGGCTTTCCTCCCTTTAAAAACTACATGGCCCCGGAGGATGGGGCTCCCAGGCCCTAAAAGGCTCAGGGAGGGGGTTTCCCGCTTGGTCTCCCTCCCCTTCTTTGGATATATATGACCCTGCCAAATGGGGTCCTCAAAACCTAAAGAGGCTCAGGGAGGGGGGCCTCACATCCCCCTTTTCTTTATTTAAATAAATAGCCTCAGAGGATGGGGTCACAAGGGCACTTTACCCTCCTCCCCTTTTTAGAAATGGCCCTGAGGGTGCAGGCTTGGGGATTTGGACTGTGTTTCCCCTCCCCTTTATTTAAATAAGTGGTCTTGAGGGTGTGGTTCCCAGGGCCAATAAATGTTCGGGGAGAGCCCCTGTATTTTTAGAAAGGGATCCCAAGGGCCTAACAAAGCTCAAGGTGGTGGATTAAGTGACCCCTCACCTTTAATGAAAAAACAAAATGCCCTGAGGGATGGGGTCCCTAGGGCCTTACAAGGATCAGAGGGGGGACCTCCCCTTTTTAACATATGTACATATATATATATATATATATATATATATATATATATATATATATGTGTGTGGCACCAGGGGAGTCACCAGGGCCTAATGAGGCTCAGTGGGGGCTACGTGCCCCTATTCCCCTTTAATAATCAAAAAGGCCCCTGGGGAATGGGGTTCCCAGGACCAGGGCCTATGGCCAATCCTCCCAGCATGAGGTTGGATGTATGAGGAGGTTGGCTGTAGTGTGATGGCACTGATGTCATCAATGATACAATTTCAAACGTCTTCAGTGATGGCATAAATGATGTCATGAAACATGTCATGAGTATTGTAATATGTGAGGTCATAAGAAGTGCATGGAGGGGTCGCAAGTTATAGTTATCTCTGTTAACTATAACTGTTAAGTTTCTGTGTTTTTTTAGTTCAAAACATTAGTGTTTCCACTAAAATATTCCCCTAACTATAACATTACTTTAACCTTTAGTTATTTCAGTGAATTTGTAAAGTTTTGTTTTCCTTATTAATTATTTTTTATCACACATAACTATAACATTACTTTAATCTTTGTTGTGGGTATATATATATATAAAAAACAAAGATTACAGTTTATAGTTAGGAAATAGAATTTAAAATAAATCTTCAAAATACACTATAAAACTAAAGATTACAGCAACTTTATTGTTAGGTTCAGATTTTACATGCACAAAACCATAGAAATTCAGCTATAATAGTTAGAGTAATTTCAAGTAACTATGACTTGTGCCCCAAGGTAACTATAACTTGCCCTCAACATGCACAGTTTTCTCATCAGTAATTTTACTATAAATGTTACAGTAATATTATCAATGATTTCATTGAATATGTCATGAGTGATGTAATATCTGGGGTAAATAGCAGTGCATGGTGAGGGTGCGAGTTATAGTTACCTTAGCTACTATAATAGCAGAATTTCTATGGTTTTGAGAGTGTAAAATATGAGCCTAACCAGCTGCCCTCTATTTAGCTTGCTATTCCTGCCCACTCTGTTGCCCAATACTATGCTCCATCATTGCCCTCCTGCTTAGCCTAGGTGCTAAGCTTGCTGCCTCTACTCTCCTTCCCCCTGCCCTCTGATATCGTGTGCATGCCCCTGCTCCCTCTTTTTTGCCCACCATCTTTCATGGGCTTGCCACTGCCTCTCCTCCATACTCTGATTTTTCTGTTGAACTGCCACTGCCGCTCCTGCCTGCCCAACATGGTCTAATGGCTGCCGCCTGTCCCTGCCCCCTCCACATTGCCTGTCTGAGTTGCATGCCCCTATCCCTACCCTCCTGTCCTCCATGATCCAGTTTGCTGCCACTCCCTTCTGCCCTCCATGCTCTGTTGTGCTGCAACTTCTCCTCCTGCCTGCCCTGTGTGGTCTGTTGTGATCTGTTGTGAAGAACTTTCACCTGCCATCTCTTGTCTGTGTCCAGCCCCCGCTCCTGCCTTCTGTTTTTCATGGTCCTTTGAGCATGCCCCTGCCCCCTCCCTCTTGTCCGCCATGGCTGTTGTGCTGCCACTAACACTCCTGCTTGTCATGCATGCTCTTCTATGCTGCTCTTGACCCCCTCCACCTTCCCTCCATTTTTTGTGTGAATGCTATTATGGTCTCACTGCTGCCCTCCATGGAGTGTTGTGCTTCCAGTGCCCATCCCGCCTGCCTTCCATGGTCAGTTTGCTGCTCCTGCTCTGTCCCTTTGTTCACTGCCATCCATTTTCCCTGTCCAGGCCCCTGTCCCCTCCTTATCTGTTCCATTGTTGTGCCCCTGCCCCTCCCTCCTTCCCTTCATGGGCCGTAACTGTCCCTACTGTCTGGTATGGTCAGCTTGCTGCCCTTGCATCTTTCCCATTGGCTCTCTGTTGTCCATGTGCATGGCCCTGTTCCCTCCCCATTGCTTTCCAACTTCTGTTTTGCTGCTCTACCATCCAGCTTGCCTTGTGTGATGTATTGTGCTGCTGCAACCCATGACGCCTGCCCTGTAAAGTCTGTCTGGTGCCCATGCCCATCTCCCTTCTGCCCTCTGTTAGCCCAGTCTATGTCCCTACCCCATTACTCCTACCCTCCATGATCCAATGTACTACACTTGCCAACATCTTGAACTTAGTAAGAGGGAGATTTTGAAAAGAAAACGAGGGGAATTGATTTTCCCCAGAGACTTACATTGAAAAAGAGGAGATTGTAGGGAGGCGACAGATAAAATAAAGCCCTTTTGGGCTTAAAACCTCAGGAGTCTCCTTAACTGGGTCTGTTGGCATGTTTGATTGTACTTCCACTGCCTCTTCCTTCCGCCCTCAATAGTGCGTTATATTACCGCAGCCTCTCGTGCCTGTTCTGCATGGTTGGTTTGTTGCCCCTGCTGCTCTTTCTCCTGCCCTCCATGGTCCGTTCTGCTGCCACTGTCCTCTCCACCTGCCCAGCATGGTCAACGTGTTGCCTTTTCACCCTTCTCCCTGCCCTCAAATATCCATGTCCGTGCCCCTGACCACTACCTCCCCACAGTATTCTAATTAACAACTAGATTGCTAACATTCTATACTTATTCCTAAAGTGAGGCCTGTCTAACGTCATCTTGATGTAATCAAAACTGTAATACCTAATGCATTTCCTTTAGAAATGATAAAAATGATAGTCATATTTCAATAAAAATTATGGTTAGGGCTCTAAAAAACTAAAATGAGGACATATTGTCTGAGTTCTCAAATAGTGATAATGCACTGTTAAATGATTTGCTATCTTTATGTTTTTTTATCAAGCTGATCGCCTTGATATGTTTCACTTAGGGGAGAGGATCTGGTGATGTGGCCTGAGCTGCAGACCTTGCAACAGGAGAACCAAGTTCAAGTTTCGGCATCAGCTCGAAATCCTGTGATTTTGGGCAAATCACTTAATTTCCCATGCCTAAAAATAAAATTTATGTTTCCTTGTGTAATGTAGCTGATGCTTACGTAAGGCACTCCAATACCTTCAGGTCAAATCTGAACTGTATAAGCTCCAAATAAACAAAATAAAATTAGTGTTTTACACACTTCTGCCATTGGGCTATACTTGGGCCACAGTTGAGTGATATTTGTGATTTATTTGGGCTCTTTTTACTCTGATGGCAATCTTAGAAGCCTTATTTGTCACAAAGCTCCCTAATTTCCTCATTTACTGCAGGGTCCTCAGTAGAAAATGCTTTCAGTTTTTGACTTTGATTCCATCAAGATGTAGTTCAGATGTGTCACACTTTTGGAATTAATTCAGAATGTTAGCAATCTAGTTGCTCTTTGGAACATTGTAATAAAGCCACTGATCACCAGGGAGTTAACTGGCAGTCTGCTGCTGTTGTTGAAAGTGTATGTTTCAGTCTGCATGTCACAATGTTTTATTGGAATGGAAGAGGAAGATATTTGACAACTCACTGAAAACACGCCCTATTTTTTCTTTCTACAACACTAACCATAATTTCTATGACCATATGAACCCCCTCATTATGTTCTTTCTAAATTAAATGTTTTAAGCTTTACCAATTTAATTCAATTAAGATGGCCCCAGATGTGCCACACTTATGTCATCAGTAAGACTGCTAGAGCTCTAGTTGCTCTTTAGAACACTCTGGGAGGCTGTAGTAGAACACAAGGGAAGCAACTTACTGGCTGCTCCTGTTGAAAGTTCACATTTTACTAAGGCCCATATTTATACTTTTTGACGCAAAACTGCGCCAACGCAGTTTTGCGTAAAAAAAATTAGCGCCGGCTAACGCCATTCTGAAGCGCCATGCGGGCGCCGTATTTATTGAATGACGTTAGCCGGCGTTAGCCGCCGGCGCTGTCTGGTGTGCATTAAAAAAAACGACGTACACCAGGCAGCGCCGGCGTAGGGGGAAAATGGCGTATGGGCGTCCAGAAATGGTGCAAGTCAGGCTGAGGCAAAAAAATCGCCACAACCCGATTTGCGCCATTTTTTAACGACGCCCATCCCCCATTGAAATGACTCCTGTCTTAGCAAAGACAGGAGTCATGCCCCCTTGCCCAATGGCCATGCCCAGGGGACTTCTGTCCCCTGGGCATGGTCATAGGGCATAGTGGCATGTAGGGGGGCACAAATCAGGCCCCCCTATGCCACAATTTTTTTAAAAAAAAAATACTTACCTGGACTTACCTTAATGTCCCTGGGGTGGGTCCCTCCATCCTTGGGTGTCCTCCTGGGGTTGGCAAGGGTGGCAGGGGGTGTCCCTGGGGGCAGGGGAGGGCACCTATGGGCTCATTCTGAGCCCACAGGTCCCTTAACGCCTGCCCTGACCCAGGCGCTAAAATCCGGCGCAAATGTGGGTTTTTTAGACCCACCCACTCCCGGGCGTCATTTTTGCCCGGGAGTATAAATCCGACGCAATAGCATCGGAGTCATTTTTTAAGACGGGAACGCCTACCTTGCATATCATTAACGCAAGGAAGGTGTTCACGCAAAAAAATGACGCTAACTCCATGAACTTTGGCGCTAGAGTTAGTTTTGCGTCGAATTTGCGTCGAAAAAAACAACGCAAATTCGGTGCAAACGGAGTATAAATATGCCCCTAAGAATGTCAGACTTTGTCCTCATACAGATGAGAAAGATACTGTGAACTTAAAGAAAACATGCTCTCATTTTAGCTTCTTGAACACCTTCCAAAACCTCTATGGGTAAATCATGAGAAAACAGTTTTCTCTCAAAAGCGATCGATGAAATTCCAGCAGGGTAAAATCACCTTAGAGCACACAATTCCTAAAATTAGTATAGTACCATCAATAAATGACTTATATTGTAACTAAAAATTGTTATCACCCTTATTACGTTCTCCTTTTTGTGATCCTCAAAACCTGCCATTCATTACAATGCATTTCAATGGGATGCAATCATGTATATTGGTCCCAAGATGGCTGCCGGCACTTCCTGGTTGAAGTGGTGACAGCCAATCATATCTCACCATGAGGTTTATGCTTTGTCTCCGCAAAACATATACAAATTTCTTATTCCTTTAGTACATCAAAAACTACTGAATGGATTCACACCAAATAACAAAAAGTGTGCTTTCTGGACCAAGACCTACCTTTCTGCCGAATTTGATTTGAAGCCATCCAGCGGTTTGGGCTGTAGTTGTGTTCAAAATCCCTATGGAAATTAACAAGGGAACACACATTTTTCTCAACCCCGCTTGACAGATCATCCCGAAACTTTCCATGCACAACACCACCTTTTTGGGGGAAAATTTCATGCAGATTCGTCAAACGATGCCAAACATATAGCCAAGTCAAAAAATACTTTTCCTATGGAAAGTAGATCCTAACTATACCTACTTACTGGCGACCGTCAGTAAGTTATACACATGTGTATGTATTATGTATATATATATATATATATATATATATATATATATATATATATATAGATAGATAGATAGATAGATAGATAGATAGATAGATAGATATTGAGAGAGAGAGAAAGGGAGAGAGATGTTACCTATAACTACCTACTGGCAGTCACCAGTAGGTAGTTATAGTTAGGACCTAGTATTTTATATATATAATGTATGTCCACAATGTCTTAGAAGTCAAGGAAAAACAGACAAGGCTCACTCATGACGTGCTGCAACATCAATGTTGCGTTTATTTAAAGTCAGCTAAAGGCCCCAAGTTTTTCACTACATGGCCTTTCTCACGGGTCTAGGAGCCTTTGAAACATGTTCAATACAAATAGGTCATTTTGATGCATAAACATTAAGAAAGGACACCATTTGTTCAATATTACAGGAGCAGTATTCCAGATCATGTGGTGGGCATCTTGGAACATAACTGCATTCAATATTATTTAATATATTTGCCAATTACTGCCTTTTGATTTTACTAGCAACCAGTTGAACTGTGTGTGTACCATTTCATATTTAAGGGCATATTTATAAGCCCCTAGCACCAACTTGCGCCACATTAGCATCATTTTTTAATGCTAATGTGGCTCAACGAGGCCAAAATCCTAGCACCATATTTACAGAGTGGCGCAATGCGTGCATCGCAACCCTTTGTAACCCTTTGCGCTACATTAGGCCTGCGCAACGCTTAAAGTATGCAAAGGGGGCGTTCCCCGTTAGGGGGGCCGAAAAAATGGCACAAGGAAATGTAAGAGATTTCCTTGCACCATTTTGAATGGCACTTTTAACGCCTGCTCATAGCAGGTGTTAAATGGGCCCCTATGTACTCTGCAGGAGTAGCACCAACATGTTGGCACTACTCCTGCAGAGTACATCAATAGCTTCATGAAAAATTACGCTATTGCCCCCTACCCTTCGCCATGGTGTGCCGTATTTTAAATACGGTGCACACATAGTGGCGATAGGGGGGCACAGGTAAAGGTGCGCTGCACTTGGTGCAGTACCACTTTCCATAAATCTGCCCCTTATTTGTTTAAATACAGTCCAATAGCTGAGGGTAAAAATTCCTCATCGTGTCTTTTACATAATAAAATAAATATTTTGAAACTGAGGGATACTGTATGCATACTATCCAAATTACTTGCCTTATTACAATATTGCGTATCTAACTGTTGTCAGTATAATTTTAAAACAAGGAACAAATTACAGACAACATCACGCTCCAGTGGGCTTTTATTATCCCATTGATGTACCATACATACTTTGGGAAGAATCAAAATTAAATAAAAGTAAAACAAAAATATGGATCCTGGGCAAAAGTTGTATATGCTAATTAGTTAGTTATTCCCTATTTGATAAAGCCTGCTAGATGTCTACAGTTCATTCCATAATGACTCCATCACCCGGGGCCAAATTGATAAAGAAAGGGAGGTGTTCCCCTTCCCAAGAGCCTCTGTTGGGCAATGGAGACCACATCTCATGGGGTCAAAAAAGAAAAACAAAAGTGATGGTATCTGTCCTGGAAACCTCAACCACCAGAGCAAGATACAACGCAGTGACCTGGGGTTCCCACCACTGTGACAATGTTACTCCCTACCTGGGAGAGTTCTGGCATACCCTGATTTTGCTCCTAAAACTGTATTGCTCTATTGTTGAGAAATTCTTCGTGGCAATGACTTTATTCATCTCATCCTTGCAATTTCTGTATTGTACCTTTTAAAACTTTTGTAATAAATATTTTCTAATCTTCTAATTTTGCCCTAGAATTTACTTATTGAGTCAGGTCTTATTCAATTGACTGTATTTTTGTTGTTTTGTTATGTCTTAACACATTGCCTCTTGAAATTGAGCCTTAATACCCGTAGGCGTATGGTTGAGGTGTCCTACTGGAGTGTTCGTATTTAGGGGTTCCCCATGCCCACAGTGGCACAATCAATACATTTCCCACACTGGCAAGTTCAACGCATTTTTGACTAGACTGCTCTTGTTCAGCTATGAGCAGTTTAAATGGGTAGAGATAAAAACATCAGAACATCTGCTTAGTGATGAGTCAGCACGTTAAAAATCCAAGAAGTATGTTGAAGATAGTAAATATGCTTGTTTTCAACCTCTGCCTTGGGTTGTAATTTATGTCTTTTAAGATTCCGATATTATCAGCATGGAGTAATACCAGTAAACATATTTAGCACATTATGATAATAATCATGTATATGTGTACTTAATCCATGTATCGAAACAATAAGTCATCAAGAGGAGATCTAGTGGCCAGGGGTGGCTTTTACCTTTTGAAGGTGGTGGGGAGAGTGAAGTGCCCCACCACTTCCCAAAAATAAAGCAAAACACCCCCTCCCTCCAAACCCCAAAGAAAACAAATCCCTCCCTCCAAAAGCCCAAATAAAACCATAACACTAATTACAAAACAAACACAACCACTACACTTACATGCATTACACACTTACATGCATTACACTTACATGCATTACACACACATTCATTACACATTTAAAATAAAAAAGGCACTTACCCACGGGCTGTGTGTCCTCCTTGGTGCTCTTCACCAATCCACTGATCTAACCAATCCAGATGCTGCTCTTATGCCATTAACCAGCATGAGAGAAGCTCCTGGATTGGGTGGAGCATCCTGGCTGGACGCTCCTTCAGGTCCTGGAGGCCTGTGCTTGGTCTCCAGTGAGCTGGAGACAGCAGAGAGGATAACTACAAAGTGTGCATGTTACTTTGTCCGGCACAAAACAGCCAGCCAAAGTGACATGAACACTTTAGAGCATCCAGTCAAGCACTGCTCCAGTCCATGTCCAGCATGTCTGTCGGGTGGTGCACGCTGCTCCGGTAAAAATAAACTGGCAATTAAATCTTTTCATTGCCATTTTATGTTTGCCTTCGGCGCTTGGAACTGGCCGGGGGTGGCAATGCTCCCCCACCCACGAGAAGAAACCGCATCTGCTAGTGGCTTTGCTATTGTCAAGTAGAACTTGGGGTATATTTACAAGGAACTGATAAGGTGGCACCGCAAGACCTTTTGCTGTGTTGACCTACTTCAATTCAAAAGAGCAGAAATGCTCCTTACAAGACACAGCGCATTTCTGTCCTTACCCCTGCGCTGCTGCACAAATTGCTGCCCAGCGCCAATGCATGCACCCTTTCACCATTGTGCAAGGGTGTCCGCATTTTTGGCAGGATTGATTTTGTGCAGGAAGGGACACCTTCCAGCACAAAGACAAACCAACGAGGCTTTTTTCTCTTTCTATGTGTGCTGAAGAATGCAGCACACGTTGAAAGAGGAAACAATGAGGAGAAATAAAGATATTTATTTTTGGTTTGCCTGCCTGTTGGGGGGGAGGGGGCTACATTTTTTACGTATTCCCAGGTTTACAGATTCTTGTAAATCTGAGAATGCATCAAAACCCATGGGTGTTGCATGTGACCACCCACGGCAGTGCCCATGGTATGCTTCCCTGATGGAGTGTAAGGCAACACAATGATTTACACTGCTTTGCGTTGCCTTACACCATATCTACAAGGGTATGAAAAACCACACAAAGTTGTAGATATGGGTCTGCACTATGCACCACCGGTGCATCACAAAAAGAACGCACCAGCGGGTCACTGGACTTTTAAATATGCTCCCTAGTATCTTTTGGTTTGCAAATACAACACAGTACAGGTAATCACAAATACTTTTAACAAAACAATTCAGGAATGACAGAACTGAACGCTATTTAGTATTTACACACCTCAGGCAATGGCAATACATACATTCTAATGAGGTTATACTAATTTAAAGGAAGCAGTAATTGCCCTAATGCAATCCTAACCGTAGCTGGCAACTTTAACCACTTCTGTGCCTTGGACGAGATGATCTCGTCCAAGGCTACAGTTCCCCTGTGCCTTGGACGAGATCATCTCGTCCATGGCACAGGGGAACTTGGGGGCGCGCTAGCGCGCCCCCGTGCACCCCCCTCCCCCCCCAAGTCGGGGATGGAAGGGGAAGACCTTCCCCTTCCACCCCCGACCCTCCCCACCCCCCCCTGTGACGTCAACGCGCGCGCTGATGTGTCACAGGGGCCTCCCTAGTCGCGCTGGAAGCTCTGCTTCCAGCGCGATTGAAAAAGAAATGCAAAAGCATTTCTTTTTCAATCACTGGGAGGCCCGGAGGGGCTTCAAAGGGAAGGAAAAGTATTTCCTTCCCTTTGAAGTCCCTCCAGGGTTTCAAAAGCCGGATTGCTTGCAATCCGGCTTTTGGAACCCCACTAGACACCAGGGATTTTTTTTTTTTTCATTGAAATTGACAAAAGGGAGCGACCCCTTGGGCAAGGGTCGCTCCCAGGGGGGGCATTTTTTTGAGAAGGCCTTTTCTGCCCCCCCTGGGGGCAGATCGGCCTACTATTAGGCCGATCTGACCCCAGGGGGGGCAGAAACCTCTAGGCACCAGGGACCATTTTTTTTTTTTTTTTTTTTTTTTCATGTTTCATTTTTTTTTTTTTGGTGGGGAGCGACCCCTTAGGCAAGGGTCGCTCCCCTTGGGGGAAAATTATATTTTGGCCATTTGGGCAGATTGGCCTATTTTGATGAGGCCAATCTGCCCCCAAGGGGGGTAGAAACCACTAGACACCAGGGAGTTTTTTCTTTGCGTGAATTTCACGCAAAGGGAGCGACCCCTTAGGCAAGGGTCGCTCCCTGGGGGGGAGGGCAATTTATTTTAGGCCATTTCTGCCCCCCCTGGGGGCAGATCGGCCTATTATTAGGCCGATCTGCCCCCAGGGGGGGGCAGAAACCTCTAGGCGCCAGGGCAAATTTTTTTTTTGTGTTTTTTTTTTTTTGTTGTTTCTTTTTTTTAGAGATGGGGAGCGACCCATCAGGCAAGGGTCGCTCCCCTGGGGGGCAAATTGTATTTAGACCATTTCTGCCCCCCTGGGGGCAGATTGGCCGATTTTAGGTCAATCTGCCCCCAATGGGGCAGAAACCACTAGGCACCGGGGATTTGTTTTTTGGCGCCAGTGTCACGTAGGGGAAGCGACCCCGTAGGCAAGGGTCGCTCCGGGGGGGGGGGTGGGGGTTGGGGGGGCAAATTTATTTTAGGCCATTTCTGCCCCACCGGGGGACAGATCGGCCTATTATTAGGCCGAACTGCCCCCAGGGGGGGGCAGAACCCTATAGACGCCAGGGCAATTTTTTTTTTGTGTTTTTTTTTTTTTATGTTTCTTTTTTTAGAGATGGGGAGCGACCCATCAGGCAAGGGTCGCTCCCCTGGGGGGCAAATTGTATTTAGACCATTTCTGCCCCCCTGGGGGCAGATTGGCCGATTTTAGGTCAATCTGCCCCCAAGGGGGCAGAAACCACTAGGCACCGGGGATTTGATTTTTGGCGCCAGTGTCACGTAGGGGAAGCGACCCCGTAGGCAAGGGTCGCTCCCGGGGGGGGGGGGGGTGGGTGTTGGGGGGGCAAATTTATTTTAGGCCATTTCTGCCCCCCTGGGGGACAGATCGGCCTATTATTAGGCCGAACTGCCCCCAGGGGGGGGCAGAACCCTCTAGGCGCCAGGGCAATTTTTTTTTATTTTTTTGTTGTTTCTTTTTTTAGAGATGGGGAGCGACCCATCAGGCAAGGGTCGCTCCCCTGGGGGGGCAAATTGTATTTAGACCATTTCTGCCCCCCTGGGGGCAGATTGGCCGATTTTAGGTCAATCTGCCCCCAAGGGGGCAGAAACCACTAGGCACCGGGGATTTGTTTTTTGGCGCCAATGTCACGCAGGGGGAGCGACCCCGTAGGCAAGGGTCGCTCCCGGGGGGGGGGGTTGGGGGGGCAAATTTATTTTAGGCCATTTCTGCCCCCCTGGGGGACAGATCGGCCTATTATTAGGCCGAACTGCCCCAAGGGGGGGGCAGAACCCTCTAGGCGCTAGGGCAATTTTTTTTTTGTTTTTTTTTTTTGTTGTTTCTTTTTTTAGAGATGGGGAGCGACCCATCAGGCAAGGGTCGCTCCCCTGGGGGGGCAAATTGTATTTAGACCATTTCTGCCCCCCTGGGGGCAGATTGGCCAATTTTAGGTCAATCTGCCCCCAAGGGGGCAGAAACCACTAGGCACCGGGGATTTGTTTTTTGGCGCCAATGTCACGCAGGGGGAGCGACCCCGTAGGCAAGGGTCGCTCCCGGGGGGAGGGGTGGGGGTTGGGGGGCAAATTTATTTTAGGCCATTTCTGCCCCCCTGGGGGACAGATCGGCCTATTATTAGGCCGAACTGCCCCCGGGGGGGGCAGAACCCTCTAGGCGCCAGGGCAATTTTTTTTTTGTTGTTTCTTTTTTTAGAGATGGGGAGCGACCCATCAGGCAAGGGTCGCTCCCCTGGGGGGGCAAATTGTATTTAGACCATTTCTGCCCCCCTGGGGGCTGATTGGCCGATTTCAGGTCCATCTGCCCCCAAGGGGGCAGAAACCACTAGGCACCAGGGATTTGTTTTTTGGCGCCAATGTCACGCAGGGGGAGCGACCCCGTAGGCAAGGGTCGCTCCCAGGGGCGGGGGTTTGGGGGGGCAAATTTATTTTAGGCCATTTCTGCCCCCCTGGGGGACAGATCGGCCTATTATTAGGCCGAACTGCCCCAAGGGGGGGGCAGAACCCTCTAGGCGCCAGGGCAATTTTTTTTTTGTGGTTTTTTTTTTTGTTGTTTCTTTTTTTAGAGATGGGGAGCGACCCATCAGGCAAGGGTCGCTCCCCTGGGGGTCAAATTGTATTTAGACCATTTCTGCCCCCCTGGGGGCAGATTGGCCAATTTTAGGTCATTCTGCCCCCAAGGGGGCAGAAACCACTAGGCACCGGGGATTTGTTTTTTGGCGCCAATGTCACGCAGGGGGAGTGACCCCGTAGGCAAGGGTCGCTCCCGGGGGGAGGGGTGGGGGGCAATTTATTTTAGGCCATTTCGGCCCCCGGGGGGGGCAGAAACCTCTAGGCGTCAGGGGATTTTTTTTTTGTTTTTTCTTTTTTTTCTTTGTTTGTTTTTTTAGAGATGGGGAGCGACCCATCAGGCAAGGGTCGCTCCCCTGGGGGGCAAATTGTATTTAGGCCATTTCCGCCCCCCTTGGGGGCAGATTGGCTGATTTTAGGTCAATCTGCCCCCAAGGGGGCAGAAACCGCTAGGCACCGGGGATTTGTTTTTTGGCGCCAATGTCACGCAGATGGAGCGACCCCGTAGGCAAGGGTTGCTCCCGGGGGGGGGGGGGGGGGGTTGGGGGGGCAAATTTATTTTAGGCCATTTCTGCCCCCCTGGGGGACAGATCGGCCTATTATTAGGCCGAACTGCCCCAAGGGGGGGGGGGGGCAGAACCCTCTAGGCGCCAGGGCAATTTTTTTTTTGTGTTTTTTTTTTTTTGTTGTTTCTTTTTTTAGAGATGGGGAGCGACCCATCAGGCAAGGGTCGCTCCTCTGGGGGGGCAAATTGTATTTAGGCCATTTCCGCCCCCCTTGGGGGCAGATTGGCCAATTTTAGGTCAATCTGCCCCCAAGGGGGCAGAAACCACTAGGCACCGGAGATTTGTTTTTTGGCGCCAATGTCACGCAGGGGGAGCGACCCCGTAGGCAAGGGTCTCTCCCGGGGGGGGGGGGGATGGGGGGCAAATTTATTTTAGGCCATTTCTGCCCCCCTGGGGGACAGATCGGCCTATTATTAGGCCGAACTGCCCCCAGGGGGGGGCAGAACCCTCTAGGCGCCAGGGCAATTTTTTTTTTGTGTTTTTTTTTTCTTTTTTAGAGATGGAAAGCGACCCATCAGGCAAGGGTCGCTCCCCTGGGGGGGCAAATTGTATTTAGACCATTTCTGCCCCCCTGGGGGCAGATTGGCCAATTTTAGGTCAATCTGCCCCGAAGGGGGCAGAAACCGCTAAGCACCGGGGATTTGTTTTTTGGCGCCAATGTCACGCAGGGGGAGCGACCCCGTAGGCAAGGGTCGCTCCTGGCAGGGGAGGGTGGGGGTTGGGGGGGCAAATTTATTTTAGGGCATTTCTGCCCCCCCCCTGGGGCCGGCTGAGCTACAGGCCAAACACCACAGGTAGGCACCTTGCAAAAAATACCTCTGTTTTCAGTGAAAAAATATGTTGTGTCCACGTTGTGTTTTGGGCCATTTCCTTTTGTGGGCGCTAGGCCTACCCACAGAATTGAGGTACCATTTTTATCGAGAGACTTAGGGGAACGCTGGCTGGAAGGAAATTTGTGGCTCCTCTCAGATTCCAGAACTTTCTGTCACCGAAATGAGAGGAAAAAGTGTTTTTTGGGCCAAATTTTGATGTTTGCAAAGGATTCTGGGTAACATAACCTGGTCAGAGCCCCGCAAGTCACCCCATCTTGGATTCCCCTGGGTTTCTAGTTTTCAAAAATGCACTGGTTTGCTAGGTTTCCTCAGGTGCCGGCTGAGCTACAGGCCAAAATCCACAGGTAGGCACTGCTTTTTATAAAAAAATGTGATGTGTCCACGTTGTGTTTTGGGCCCTTTCCTTTCGTGGGCGCTAGTCCTACCCACACAAGTGAGGTATCATTTTTATCGGGAGACTTGGGGAAACGCTGGGTGGAAGGAAATTTGTGGCTCCTCTCAGATTCCAGAACTTTCTGCCACAGAAATGTGAGGAACATGTGTTTTTTTAGCCAAATTTTGAGGTTTGCAAAGGATTCTGGGTAACAGAACCTGGACCGAGCCCCGCAAGTCACCCCTCCTTGGATTCCCCTAGGTCTCTAGTTTTCAGAAATGCACAGGTTTGGTAGGTTTCCCTAGGTGCCGGCTGAGCTAGATGCCAAAATCTACAGGTAGGCACTTCGCAAAAAACACCTCTGTTTTCTCCCAAAATTTTGGATGTGTCCACGTTGCGCTTTGGGGTGTTTCCTGTCGCCGGCGCTAGACCTACCCACGCAAGTGAGGTATCATTTTTATCGGGAGACTTGGGGGAACGCTGGGTGGAAGGAAATTTGTAGCTCCTCTCAGATTCCAGAACTTTCTGCCACAGAAATGTGAGGAACATGTGTTTTTTTAGCCAAATTTTGAGGTTTGCAAAGGATTCTGGGTAACAGAACCTGGTCCGAGCCCCGCAAGTCACCCCTCCTTGGATTCCCCTAGGTCTCTAGTTTTCAGAAATGCACAGGTTCGGTAGGTTTCCCTAGGTACCGGCTGAGCTAGAGGCCAAAATCTACAGGTAGGCACTTCGCAAAAAACACCTCTGTTTTTTTCCAAAATTTAGGATGTGTCCACGTTGCGCTTTGGGGTGTTTCCTGTCGCCGGCGCTAGGCCTACCCACGCAAGTGAGGTATCATTTTTATCGGGAGACTTGGGGGAACGCTGGGTGGAAGGAAATTTGTAGCTCCTCTCAGATTCCAGAACTTTCTGCCACAGAAATTTGAGGAACATGTGTTTTTTTAGCCAAATTTTGAGGTTTGCAAAGGATTCTGGGTAACAGAACCTGGCCCGAGCCCCGCAAGTCACCCCTCCTTGGATTCCCCTAGGTCTCTAGTTTTCAGAAATGCACAGGTTTGGTAGGTTTCCCTAGGTGCCGGCTGAGCTAGAGGCCAAAATCTACAGGTAGGCACTTCGCAAAAAACACCTCTGTTTTTTTCCTAAATTTAGGATGTGTCCACGTTGCGCTTTGGGGTGTTTCCTGTCGCCGGCGCTAGGCCTACCCACGCAAGTGAGGTATCATTTTTATCGGGAGACTTGGGGGAACGCTGGGTAGAAGGAAATTTGTAGCTTCTCTCAGATTCCAGAACTTTCTGCCACAAAAATGTGAGGGACATGTGTTTTTTTAGCCATATTTTGAGGTTTGCAAAGAATTCTGGGTAACAGAACCTGGTCCGAGCCCCGCAAGTCACCCCTCCTTGGATTCCCCTAGGTCTCTAGTTTTCAGAAATGCACAGGTTTGGTAGGTTTCCATAGGTGCCGGCTGAGCTAGAGGCCAAAATCTACAGGTAGGCACTTCGCAAAAAACACCTCTGTTTTCTTCCAAAAATTTGGATGTGTCCACGTTGTGCTTTGGGGCGTTTCCTGTCGCGGGCGCTAGGCCTACCCACACAAGTGAGGTATCTTTTTTATCGGGAGACTTGGGGGAACATAGATTAGCAAAACAAGTGTTATTGCCCCTTGTCTTTCTCTACATTTTTTCCTTCCAAATATAGGAGAGTGTGTAAAAAAGACTTCTATTTGAGAAATGCCCTGTAATTCACATGCTAGTTTGGTCACCCCGGAATTCAGATATGTGCAAATAACCACTGCTCCTCAACACCTTATCTTGTGCCCTTTTTGGAAATACAAAGGTTTTCTTGATAGCAATTTTTTACTCTTTATTTTTCAGCAAATGAATTGCTTTATACCCGGTATAGAATGAAAACGCACGTCAGGGTGCAGCTCATTTATTGGCTCTGGGTTCCTTGGGTTCTTGATGAACCTACAAGCCCTATATATCCCCGCAACCAGAGGAGTCCAGCAGACGTAACGTTATATTGCTTTCGATAATCTGACATTGCAGGGAAAAGTTACAGAGTAAAACGTAGAGAAACATTTATGTTTTTTTCACCTCAATTTCAATATTTTTCTTTTTCAGTTGTTATTTTCTGTAGGAAACCCTTGTAGGATCTACACAAATGACCCCTTGCTGAATTCAGAATTTTGTCTACTTTTCAGAAATGTTTAGGTTTCTGGGATCCAGCATTGGTTTCATGCCCATTTCTGTCACTGACTGGAAGGAGGCTGAAAGCACAAAAAACTGCAAAAATGGGGTATGTCCCAGTAAAATGCCAAAATTGTGTTGAAAAATTGGGTTTTCTGATTCAAGTCTGCCTGTTCCTGAAAGCTGGGAAGCTGCTGAGTTTAGCACCGCAAACCCTTTGTTGATGCCATTTTCAGGGGAAAAACCACAAGCCTTTTTCTGCAGCCCCTTTTTCCAATTTTTTTGAAAAAAACGAAATTTTCACTGTATTTTGGCCAATTTCTTGGCCTCCTTCAAGGGAACCCACACAGTCTGGGTACCTCTAGAATCCCTAGGATGTTGGAAAAAAAGGACGCAACTTTGGCTTGGTTAGCTTATGTGGACAAAAAGTTATGAGGGCCTAAGCGCGAACTGCCCCAAATAGGCAAAAAAAGGCCTGGCACAGGAGGGGGAAAAGGCCTGGCAGCAAAGGGGTTAATGAGAAAGCTATACATTAAATCAGTAAGGAATGTGGTCTCCATAATAGAGTGGGTACCATCTAGTCAGTTTTCCAAACACCAAAACGTTAGGTGATGTATGCATGTGGGGAAAACCCTCAATGTGAGTACCTTAAATGGATTAATTACAAGGGATAGAGTGGACATATACAGTTAAATCAGAGCTACTAAATTTCTTCTACTCCACTATGTAATTGCAAGTGCAAAATAATTCTCAAACAGTACTTCACTTGAAAAGCTTGCTTTTAGAATTAGATTTGTGCATGATGAATGTGGATAGCAGCTGAATGCGGTAATTCATCATCCTTAAAAACTCGGCTGCCCACATTCTATCCCCGTAAAGAGGGAATTCAAGCAAATGGTGCTTAGGAATTAAAATCATGTACAGAAAAATGATGGGTAGTACTCGATTCCAAAAAAGCAACGTGAATGTTTTCCCATTCAAAGGTCATAGAGCAAAGGACTACAGAAAATTCAGTTAATAAAAAAATATGGCTTAGAATTTTTTTTTTTAATACAAGTAAAACTAAATACTATGCACACAATTGCAAATGGGAACAGAATGGAATGTGGAAAAAACAATCGGAACACCATATACATCCCTCTTGTCTTACTCACAATCAGTATTGCCCAAAAGATGCTAATCCATCCAAAACGATCATATAGATGCCTCCTGCTGCAACACCTTATGTTAATGTGCTGATTAATGTTCCCCCTCTTAAGACGGATTCCGTAGAAAGCTTTAGGTAGATCAAAAAGAAAGTAGTGCATTGGCTTGAGAATCATTTGGGACTCTCTAGCTATTTGCTGTTTAACAAGGTGATCGTGGTGTGCAAGGTTGGCTGGATTGGGGCCACCAAAAAAGTAGGGACTGGGGACAGTATTGGTATATATTTTAGAAGCCCCTGGGGGGAGCAGGTCTTGCACAATTTTATGCTCGATCCCTTACTGAGGTCTTACTTCGTAATCTGCCCATTAGGTTGCTTATATCCCATGAGGAGACCTAACTCCGGTCAGCTTGCTCTCTCTCTAGTGTAAGGTGCTTGCCCATTCCCCAGTTGATTATAAATACAGAGGTTCACCTGAATAATAGAGTTGCCTCCTTAACCAACTGGATTGACTTGTATCTAACAGGGTTTGTAGAAGGGAGGTCTGTAGTGGGGTGGAGGGCCATGTAAGGCCCTGTTACACACTTGGGGTAAAAAGGTGAGGTGTGGCTGGAGTTAGCTCTTTGCCAGCAGACGATCTGGAGATCAGTTTAACATCATAGTGTTATTTGTCTTCAAGAGACTTGGGACGTTGCACGGTCCGCCATTTTAGACGTATTTGTTGTCTTTTATACTCCTGCCATGCCTTCGCAATATGGAAGAGGAAAGGGGGGGCTGGTGACCTTTGTGAGTTTAAGCTTGGGTTGTGATATGGAACAAATACTCTGCTATTCTTCCAGTGTACTAGCTGTTGTTTTAACATTTTCTCATGCCACATGGGTTTGAATTTTTAATGTTTATAACTCCCCATCTTCTGTTGAATCATTGGAGACCGACCTAAAAAGTTTTTGGGAAGGTTTTTCTTCAGGCTCAGTCTTTTTCCACTCAGATATTATTAGCAGGGGATTTCAATTTACATCCTTGCTCACATTGTGGCCTCGACAAAATGAAGTATGGTGTTTGTGAGACACCAGAACAGGTTCACTTTTCTCATTCACATCAGGAAGATATTTTTAATTTTTTATTGTCAGAATATAGGCCCTCATTATGAATTTGGCGGTCTTTTTACAAGACTGCCAAAGCCACGGCTGCCAGGAGACCACCAGTGCTGGTGGTCTCCCACCCAGCATATCACGGGTACTGCCGGATTTCCGCCACACTTTGGGCAGAAATCCAGCAGTATTCGTGCAGGCGGGCAGAGATGCTCTGGTGGTTCCCCCACCGACCTCACCCCGCCAGTAAGATGCCGCCCACCATATTATGAGCCGTCATATGGCCTGGCAGTGTTCTGCTGGTGGGGTGCTGCCGGCGGTGGAAGTGCCCCATCTCGTTCCCTGGCGGATGACCTTCTCTCCCGAACAGGTAAGGTGATAGTCCGACAGGGGAGTGGGGATAGGAGTGTGGAGGGTGTTGTGTGTGCATGAATGTGTGTGTGCGTATGCTTCTCTGAATGTTGAAGTCAGTGCGTGTGTGCAAGTCAGTGTATATGCGTGTGAGTATGCGAGTGTAATTCCTGTGGTGAATGCATGTTTGTCTGCCTGTGAGCATCCATATTTGGATGGGTGTGAGTATGCGTGCATGAATGCGTGTATGGAAGGTGTTGAGAATGCGTGTATGGAAGGTGTTGTTAATGCGTGTGTGAAAGGAGTTGTGAATGCGTGTATGGAAGGTATTGTGAATGCGTGTCTGAAAGGAGTTGTGAATGCATGTATGGAAGGTGCTGTATGAAATGAGTTGTGAATGCGTGTATGGATGCATGTGAGTGGATGTGTGTATGTAAGTGTAGGTGAATGGGTGTATGCGCAGTGCGTGTGGGTGGCTGCATGCATGTATGCGGAGGGTGGGGGCGATGTGGCTGAAGGTGTTTGGGGTGATGTTGCTGAAGGGTGGTGAGGGGCGATGTGGCTGAAGGCGGGGAGGGAGGGTCTAGTGCTTGCTGGGTGGGGGGAGCCATCTACCGCTGACAGGGAAGGAATTCCCTGTCACTGGGAGCCCTTCTGCCCTTGTTTTGATGGTGGTGCTACTGCCGCAGAAACCATGTTGAAAGGCCGGCTCCTAATACCGCCGGTGGTTTTCTGTGGACCGCCGGGTCGGAGAGGATAATCTCCGGCCTGGCGGTTCCGACCGCCATGGCAGTATGATCGGAGATGTGGCAGGTTGGCAGAGGCCAACCCGCCACACTCATAAGATGAAACCGCCACCGTGCCGCCAAGGTCATAAGGACCCCCATAATCTTTGTAACATGACTAAATCAGTGTTTAACTCCCTAGATTTAGTACCAACATTCAAGGACAGAAGTCCTCATTCTAATATTGACTATATTTTCATTTCAGCCTGTTTACTGCCTTTCTTAGCTGAATTTAAGATAGACTGCAATGGTCATAGTGATTATAATCTCCTCAAGGTGGAACTTAGTCTGGGGAGGAAAATTCTAACCTGTATAAGGATCCCCCACAGCTAATGAACAGGGTAGTAGAATTGGTTGAGGCAAGGTTATCCCTGATTATGTTTCAAGAGATTTGATTGGGACATGGAGTAGAGATTTATATTTTAACACCTATGCTTTATATTTTTTCTCTTAATCAGTTAGATTCATTTTTGGTGGCCCAGTCTAAGAAAACAAGGCTTTTGGGTTGAACCTAGTACACAATGTAAGTGCCACTTTCGAAGTGAAATTTCACTTTATTCAATTCAATTCGACATAGTAAATCATAAATGCAATACAAATACAAGGTTCATAAAAAAGACTCTAAAAAACAATACAGCTGAATTCATCTGGTGGAATGAAAAACCCCTGCTAAAAAACAAGATGCATAAAAACAGACTGTATAGTTGTCTAAAAACTGAAGGTACAATAAAGCAGACATCACTTGCTTCAAATTCAGTGGCAAACAGAGGGGTCATATAAACGTATAACCCAGATTTGCAAATTTAGGGCAGATAAGAACAATGTATAAAGGGGGTCATTCTGACTCCCGCCGGGCGCGGTCACTGCGCGCCCGGTGGGAGCCGCCAAAATACCGTACCGCGGTCGGAAGACCGCAGTGGGTATTTTGAGGTTTCCCCTGGGCTGGCGGGCGGCCTCCAAAAGGCCGCCCGCCAGCCCAGGGGAAACCGTCCTTCCCACGATGAAGCCGGCTCGTAATCGAGCCGGCGGAGTGGGAAGGTGCGACGGGTGCTGTTGCACCCGTCGCGTATTTCACTGTCTGCCAAGCAGACAGTGAAATACTCGTAGGGGCCCTCTTACGGGGGCCCCTGCAGTGCCCATGCCAGTGGCATGGGCACTGCAGGGGCACCCAGGGCCCCCGCGACCCCCCCTACCGCCATCCGGTTCCCGGCGGGCGGACCGCCGGGAACTGGATGGCGGTAGGGGGGGTCGGAATCCCCTCGGCGGCGCAGCTAGCTGCGCCGCCTTGGAGGATTCAAAGGGGCGGCGGTACACTGGCGGGAGACCGCCAGTGTTGCCGGTCTGACCGCGGCTTTACCGCCGCGGTCAGAATGCCCTGCGGGGCACCGCCGGCCTGTCAACGGTGCTCCCGCCGACCCTGGCCCTGGCGAATGACCCCCAAAGTGTCTAGTGCAACAGCCATATCACATGTGCAAATAACGGGTTCTGATGTTTTGTGCCATCCAACTGAAAGGTGTGGGAACATGTTGAAATGGAAGTAGGTCAAAATGTCTCTGAGCAAAACAGGCATATCTAGTGTTAAATACAGTTCAATTTGGTTTTTGTCCATATCATAATTTCTACACCTATATTTAAACCAAGACTGTTTCACAAAGGCATTTGTAAAGCGCAGCACTATCACCTCTAAGGGTATCTGGGTGCTGAGGGTGCAGTGTTTCTGAAGAAAAGTCACGTCTTGAGTCTCCGTCTGAAGTCTACCAGGCAGGGAGCTGTTTGGAGGTGGAGGGGCAAGTGGTTTGATGACTTGGCTGCTGTGCAGGAGAAGGAGCGGCCTCTGCTGTGGCTGCAATGGATGCAATGGGTGTGTGTGAGGTTTAGCGAGGCGGAGAATAGTTGTCATGCTGGGAAGTAGAAGCTGAGTCGATGGTTGATGTAGGACAGCCCTAGGTTGTGGAGGGCCATGTATGTGAGTGTGAGGATTTTCAATTGGTATCTCTTATGGACGGGGAGGGGTGGGGTAATGCTTGAGCACTTGGGGAGGGTGAGGATGAGTCTGACTGCAGTGTTATGTAGCATCTCTAGACTTTTAAGTAGCTGGGAGGACACTTCGGTGTAGAGAGCGTTGCCATAGTCAAGGTGCCTGGTGACTAGGTCATGCATGATTGCCTTTCTGGTGTCGGTAGGGATCTATTTGAAGATTCAGCAGAGCATACAGAATATGTAGAAGCAGGAGAAGGCGACTGAGTTCCTTGTCGATTCATGGATAGTTGGCAGTTGAGGATGATGCTGAGGTTTCATGCATGGTCTGATGGAGAGAGCATTGGTCCGAGTTCTGCTGGGCACCAGCTGTGGTCCCATACGGAGGTGTTCTGCCTGAACACCAGGACTTCTGTTTTGATGGTGTTTAGTTTGAGGCAGATGTTTTCCATCCATGTTGCTACATTGGTCATGGTGTTGCAGAAGATGGGTTTGGCATTGTGGGGATCTTCGGTGAGGACTAGTTGAGCCCTCTCTGCACCGTCACCCCCAAACTATTAGCTTTCTTCCCTCCAGTTTCCCTCCAGTTTTTCTGAATTCGTTTTTGTTGGCCCTAGGACTCTACTATCTCTAACCAGTGCTAAGATGCTTATGCTCTCTCCCTAAAACATGGTCTGATTGTTATATACTTAATTGACATATTTAATTTAATTATAAGTCCCTAGTAGAGTGCACTACATATGTCCAGAGCCTGTAAATTATATGCTACTAGTAGGCCTGCAGCACTGCTTTTGCCACCCACTTAAGAAGCATTTCAAAATGACCTAGGCCTGCCATTGCAGCCTGAATGTAGTGATACACTGCCATGTTGATGTGACATTTAAAACCCCTTGCTATGCCACCTTAAGCTCCCCTTTTATTGCACATAAGCCTCCCCTAAGGTAGGCCGTTGGCAGCCCATAGGGCTGTAATTAAAAGGATGGACATATACTTTTAAGTTTTGCATGTCCCGGTGAAAAACTCCCAAATTTGTTTTTTACTGCTGTGAGGCCTAACTCCTCACATAGGTTAACATTGGGGATTCCTTATTTCATTTAATAAGCTGTTATTCCTGATTAGGAAGATGTAGGTCATGTTTAGTACCTATGGAATTGGAATGATAAATCCTCTTTAATGGTAAAGTTGGATTTATTGTTGCAATTTTGAAAATGCCACTTTTAGAAAGTTGGCATTTTCCTGCTCTAGGGCCAGATGTAGTAAACTCCAATTTTACGACTTGCAAATTGCGAGTCTGGCCGACTCGCAATTTGCAACTCGCAAAATTGGATGCAGAAAGGTGTCTCAGACACCTTCTGCGACTCGCTATGGGGTCGCAAAAACCCACCTCATCAATATTCATGAGGTGGGTCGCAGTTTGCGACCCCATAGCGAGTCCCTGCACTCACAGGGATGGTGGCCTGCTGTAGTCAGCAGACCTCCATGTCTGTGACTGCTTTATAAATAAAGCAGTTTTTTTTTTTCATTTTACATCCCATTTTCCTTAAAGGAAAACGAGCTGCAAAATGAAAGCTAAACCGAAACCATTTGTGTTTTTCAGAGTAGGCAGTGGTCCATAGGACCACTGCCTGCTCTGAAAAAATATTTTTTTCGGCATTCACAAAGGGGAAGGGGTCCCATGGGGACCCCTTCCCTTTTGCGAATGAGTTACCACCAGCGCGGTCCCAAAGCAACTCTGAATGGCGATGCGGTTGCAAATAGGAAGGGGACACCCCTTCCTATTTGCGAGTCGCATCCCCAAATTGCGAGTCGGTACCGACTCGCAATTTGGGGATGAGCATCGCGTTCGGCCTTTTGCATGCCGCAAACTGCGTTTTTCGCAGTTTGCGACATGCAAAAGGCTTCGTACATCTGGCCCTTAGTCTTGTGTGCTTGCAGTGTGTTTCCAATACGCATCTGGGCTGGGTGACAGCTGGACTTTGAGCATTCCCTCTAGACAGCCACACACAAAGGGAGCTTAGGTGGGACTGATGGCCTATCCACATCCTCATGGGCCATCCTGGGCAGGATGGAAGGGAGGAGCTGACACAAAGGGCTGCATATCCCCCTGTAGTTAATCTGGAGCAAGGGCAGGAGAAAGGACCTCTGTGCACTTCAAAGACCCTACTTCGAAGCCACCCCCACTTCAAAGTCACAACCAGGTATAAGTACTGGACCTGTGATCATACAAACTTAGTACACTGCAAGAACTGTGAGGAACTCTGTCACGAAGAAGGAGTGCTGTCTGGAAGAACTGCTTTTCTGCTGTCCTGCCCTGCTGCTTTCTGCCTTGTGCCCTGTTGAGGAAGGACTGCACCCATCTAACTTGATCCCAGAGTGACTCCAAGGGCTTGCTGGTTTGCCTTCTGTTTTCAGCGACACAAAATACTTCCAACTCACCTGCTAGAACTCCTGGACCCATCTTCAACCAGCTCCTGATCCCCAGGAGGTGCATCTCCTGTCCTGGGCCCTTGTGAAAGTGTTTTTTGGGGTCCTGAATTCAAGTTTCTGGGCTTTTCGTGATCGCGAATGGACCCATTTTAGCTGGATCTGCACCACTTGCTCGATGAATCAGTGCAATCCACCACAAGTTGGTCTCTCCACACAGCATGCATTGCTGCTGGTAACCAGGAGGGTCCATTCTTTGCACTTGCAGACCACCACCATTGATGCTCTCCTTGTTCCCATTGAACTTCTTCCCTGCTAACATGACTGTTGGTTCAATTTTGAGGAGGTAAATCTTCAACAGGACTTGTCTGGGACTGTATCTGACCCGTGCTCAATCATGGTTGGCCTGAACTTTTAGATTTAGCCCAGTCTGGTGCGACTAGATAGCGTTTGTATAGTGCCATACAGTGGCTTGGTGTACAGTACCCATCCACATCCAAAACCATTTTGAATTCTAAATTCTCCCAGATTGGCATTTTCAATTTTTTCTTAAAATCATGTTTCTCACTGGAGAATCTACTTCTGCACCTACAAGAATGGTATTTGTGCTGACCAATCGTGAGGGTTATACTGTTGCCCAGCGCCACCAGAAACCCAATTTTAGAAAACACTCTTGTAAACATCACCCAGATTTATCATGACTCCACTGCAAAACCCCACTTGGAAAACAGTAGCCTGTTTCCACATTCAATCTCCCTCTTCATGCACAACACCCTGCAAAGCACCCATTCAGTTCATTGCTTCATTGCACTATAGGAGGGTCATTTGATGTAAGTCACATACATAGCTACTCCCATACATAAATTAGTCTGAAACTACAAAAGAAAATGCTAGAAAAACAACTTAGGCCATATGAGTAAGATTTATACTCAAAGGGGTGAAGAATATACAAGATACATGTAAGGAGGGCAAACACTTTTTGTATGTTAATATAATTTGCTCACTTGACTTAGGAAACACATCCTATTACATATCAGTAGAAGCAAACATGCCTTTACCAAATAGTTAAGTTCAAAAACTCTTATCCCACATGTTAGATTATCTATTTCTAAGAGGGGCTTCTTATCAGTGTTTGGTTAGGCTCTGGGGAGCCTTACATTCTAAGCACCATGGTGTATCGAAAAGTATGGCCAAGAACCTTGGGTAATATGAATATGAAGCAGCAGTGATTCATGCAGCTGCTTAAACTTTACCACTCATAAGGACAAACAATGTAAGAAATGCAGTTAATGCAATCATACCGCCGCCCGCCTGGCGGGAACCGCCAAATGACCGCACCGCGGTCAAAAGACCGCGGCGGCCATTCTGGCTTTCCCGCTGGGCCGGCGGGCGACCGCCAAAAGGCCGCCCGCCGGCCCAGCGGGAAAGACCCAGCAACGATGAAGCCGGCTCCGAATGGAGCCGGCGGAGTTGCTGGGGTGCGACGGGTGCAGTGGCACCCGTCGCGATTTTCAGTGTCTGCAAAGCAGACACTGAAAATCATTATGGGGCCCTGTCTGGGGGCCCCACGACACCCGTTCCCGCCATCCTGTTCCTGGCGGTAAAAACCGCCAGGAACAGGATAGCGGGAAGGGGGTCGGAATCCCCATGGTGGCGCTGCAAGCAGCGCCGCCATGGAGGATTCCCTGGGCCAGGGGTAAACCGGCAGGAAACCGCCGGTTCCCTTTTTCTGACCGCGGCTTTACCGCCGCGGTCAGAATGGCCCAGGAAACACCGCCAGCCTGTTGGCGGTGCTTCCGCGGTCGTTGGCCCTGGCGGTTGGTGACCGCCAGGGTCAGAATGACCCCCTAAATCTTAGAAAACACACATTGGCAAGTAACTGAATTCAAGAAAGAATTTTAATATATGCAAAATAAGCACGAGAAGCTCGTAATGACCAAATTAACGTAAAGTACTAATTTCTTACTGAATGCTTGTAATTTAAGAAACAACTATGAAGATAATAAAATGTGTTCAAAATGTAGAAGTCAACAGTGTTTTACCCATAAGAATATATGAGTCGCAATCAGGATTAAGGATTTAAAATAAAGGACAGAGAGGAGGCTAGAATGAAAAACAATGGAATAATTGGCCAAGAGAAGATCTGAATATAGTACAACTAACGTAAGAAAAAGAGTAACATGGCAGTACACACTTGCACACAGTACTTCATTTGTAAACAAAACAAAAAAAAAACTAAGGCCAGGGCATTTCTCTGGAGGCCACTGTGGCCTGCACCAAGCCTGGCCCCTGCCAGTGCTGCCAGTGTTAGTGGCAACACAACTACTAACCACTGCACACCTATAAGTGTGACAATTCAGATTATGCCAGGCCACTCAAAGCTATAATAAGGGTGTTAGTGGCAGGTATTACATTTTTAATGTACATATTTATTAAACACTGTTGTTGTGCTCATCTCAAAATTAAACAGACAACACCACCATGTGGTGGACTGTTACTAGAGCAGCTGCCATCAATTAAATCAATCAATCAATAGTTTATTCGGTCTAAATTTAGACCATTTAAAAATTTAGAAATAGTCGTACATACAAAAAGATAAAAATCATAAACCATCGCATAAAAAGAAGCATTGAAAATTATTACACTGCTTATCAGAAAGGTTCATAGTGCTACATAAAAAAGTTTCATAAATAATTAAAACAAGACTTTTAAAATGATATCTAAATCTTACCCTATTGCAAGGTGCTAAATGCTAAAATAATGCAAATCCGTTTGTTACTAGAAGAGCGTATAAAATTATTCTGAAACAAATTTATACATAAATTAAATCATAAAAACTTCATGCAATAGCTCCTGTTTATAAAAGTTAGAAGTCAGGAGTCAGACGATGTAAAAGGGTACCCTAAATTGGCCAGTTCTCTTAAGTAGATTGGTCAGATAAATTGCGTCTTGCCATTTATAAAATAGTATATATTATATGCTAAGGAACTATAAGTCACTTTGATTGGGGTAGCCCACTGGGCAACATACACAGACATACAGTCTGATATCCTCAATAGATCACACTGATAGTTACATTTAAAATCCCAATCTGTTGTAACAGGGCACTAGTCCGCTAACTTCTGGACCATTCTTCAACCGGTGGATTAAGATCTATGATAATCCTGTTACGGATTGTCCATGCTGCTGCCAAGTATTTGGAAACAGAGCTCACTATCAGCATGGAAGTGTCATATTTACATATTCTATATACACTAGTTCGGTTTTGTGTTAGCAGTGTTTTGCACAGAGGAATGATCCACTTTCCTCGTGGGCTTTTGTACAAAGGACAGAAAAATAGGACATGCTCAGAAGTTTCCTTGCATAGATGACAATTTATACATTTGTCAGACATAGGACTATTGGACGACCAGCGAGCCGTGAAGCTGTTGACCGCCAATGTTCCGTATCTGAACTGCAGTAGTAAAGAACGCTCTGGGTTGCGTCTTAGGGTCTGGGACTACAACTCCCACAATTCACCTCTTCAACCTATGGAGCTTTTTACAACAGTTGCTCCCAAATTCTCCAAACTTATGGATCTTCTTCTAGAGGTGCTTTTTGGGTCCTTGACTTGTTCACAAACTTAATCCAAGGTTCCAGAAGCTCTGAGGTGTTCCTTGGGAGTTGGGACTACAGTTCTCAGAATGAACCTGGACAGAATCCTCAAATGGCCACTGGACGCTGGTCACCTGGGCTCCTCCAGCAGGACTTGATGCAGGGGACTCTAGTCAGCTCCTTTGTACCTGTAGCTTATAGGGAGTCCACTCCTGGAGTTGCAGAAGCAAGGCAAAGTCATTTTCTTGGTGAAGCCCAAAGTGTGCAGCTGGTACAGTCCTTGTGAGTGCAGTTCTTCAAGTGCAGACGAGGGGTTTAGCAGGGCAGTCCTTCTTCTCCAGTATCTTCTTCCAACAGGGATCTGAATTGTGTGGCAGCTCTGCTATATTTATCCTTGCTCCTGGGGTGGGAAGCGGGGGTGTTTCTGTCCAATGGGGGCAGGCCCTCTCGGATGACCACTTCCTGTGAAGTGTGGTAAAAATAAATCCTAGAAAGCAACTTTCTTAAAAAATTCAATTTGGCAAAAATGCATCCTTGGAGGTCAGATCTGGCTGAGTCTACCCACTGATGTGGCTAAGGGCCAGATGTATAAAACCTTTTGCATGGCGCAAACAGCGAATTTCGCTGTTTGCGACATGCAAAAAGCACATCGCGATGCTCATTCCCATTTTGCGAGTTGCAAATAGGAAGGGGTGTTCCCCTTCCTATTTGCCATTCGCATCGCGATGCAGAATTGCTTTGGGACCGCGAATGCAGTCGCAAAGCAATTCACAGTTACCACCAGTGTCACACTGGTGCTAACCCATTCGCAAAAGGGAAGGGGTCCCCAAGGGAAGGGGTTCCCATGGGTCCCCTTCCCCTTTGTGAATGGCACTGCCTGCTCTGAAAAAATGAAACAAAAACGTTTCATTTTTTCGTTTGTATTGCAACTCGTTTTCCTTTAAGGAAAAAGGGCTGCAATACAAAAAAAAACTGCTTTATTTAAAAGCAGTCACAGACATGGTGGTCTGCTGTCTCCAGCAGGCCACCATCCCTGTGAGTGCTGCGAATCGCAAGGGGGTCGCAAATTGCCCCAAGTCTCTCTTAACACACTCCTTCCAGCCCCTCTCCGAACCTAATCAGTGGGGCTCCCATCTGTCTGGGGAGCAGGAAATGGGAGAGGTCCAGTTTCTAACCGAAGTTATTTACCCTCCTTTGAAGACTGGTTTGGCTATTCCTCCCTCATCCTGCTCTGCCATCAGCTGGAGCAGTTTCCACCCACCAAATGGTTCCTTTATCTCAGCCCAGGCCACTTCACACTTCATTAAGTTAGCCTGGCTCAGACTGCCAGATGCTGACCACTCATGAAAGGGCACTATGGGGCTGAATTTGGTAACTTTCAGAAAGAGTTCTGAAACGCATTCCCTGTGCTAGTTATATTAAATTCAACATTGGAAAGTTGTTGGATTTATTATAACATTTAATTTGGTACCAAACTTGCTATATTTAGCTAATCTCTATTGAAAATAAGACTTTATTATTTTAAAATAAAGTATCCCAAAACAAATTTGGCTGTTTTTCCCTCAGCAGGGCTTTTAAATAGGGTTGCAGCCACAGGGGTGGAGGCTCCAGCAGGGCTGGGCCAGTCTAAATTTTTAGTTGGCTCCCCCAAAACAGGGGTCCCCTTATGTCAGTAAAAATGTTTACTGGGGCTGAATATGCAGAACACTGAGGAAATGCAGGGATTAACTGTGCAGTTGATTTTACTGAAGACAAAAGGGCTGTGTTTGTCTTCTTTCCGTGGCTGGCTCTGCCCTTACGGTTACAGGTGTTTGGCTCCTCTCATGATATGCTCACAGAGAGCAACAGTTCAGAAAGAGTTTGTTTCACTTACACTACAGTGAAACGTGGGCATGCCTGGACATTATGACAGGAGAAGCTGGCCTGCTTCAAACCCGGCGAGTCTGCAAGTGCTTCTGGCTGAGAAGTAGAATTGCCAGTTTGCACATTAGCTGGAAAGACATAAGGGACTAACTGATAACATAATTTGAGGCACCACATCACACAGGGAAGTGCGTGGAAAGGCTGGTGCTGCCCCTTGGCTGGCTAAAAAAAGCTATCGAAGACACATGATTGTATATTTGCATTTCTAGTGCCCTTTTTCAACTCCATAAAGCGAGACTTGTTTACACATTATTTTAGATTAGGAACATAAAATGAGTGCAGTGACAGTGGCATATAGAGGTTTGATTTTTCGTAATTACACCTTAGGCATAGTGTACCCTCTGGAAGTAGAGGAACCTGGGTGTAGCACAGTAAAAAGGCCCACTGTTAGCTGCCATCCTGACCAACAGCAGCAGCGCCAGGAAAATAAACAGTCACTTTATGCTGATATTAGGCGTATTGTTGATGGGTGTGTGAGGAAGTCCAGTTTGATTCAGATTTGCCTTGCGACATTAATACTCATTGCAGGACAGATGAGTCAGCCAAGACAGAGCAGAGGCCAAATCTCTGAGGCTGCACACACATTTTTACATTTACCTGCTTAAGGCTCCCTGCAACACTGTACCCTGTGAAAATAATTTCTTGTGATTTAGGGCCTGATTATGAGGCTGGCGGTCTTGAGACCACCAGCCTCAGGGGGGTGGTGGCCAGGACCACTTCTGCTGTGGAGGTCTAATCACCACATTATGACCCTGGTGGTCAGACCGCCAGAGTACCGCTGTCTCCACTGGATCGGTGATCCTGATGGTGGCAGAGGTCGGAATCACAGTCCTGCTGATTATGACCTGGTTCTCTGCCAGCCTTTTCATGGCAGTATCACAGCCATGAAAAGGTTGGTGGAGAACAAGTGCAATGCTCCTGACATGGGCAGTGCTAGCGGGTCCCCTTGCCCAGCACCTGACATGGGTAGTGTAGGGGGTCCCCCTGCCCAGCACCCTCGCAATGCTCATTGTCTGGTTTGCAGAGAGTGAGCATTGCAAGGGTGCTGCTGCACCCTGTGGTGGCAGCATTGCTGCCTGCTTGATCATGAGCTGGCGACAATGCTGCTGCCACTTTCCTGCTCGGCTGACGGGAGGAAACTCTGGTTTCTGCCATGAGCCCAGAGTGAAAGTCATAATGTGCCCAACAGGGAGGTGGCCAGCATGGGGGAAACCTCCCTGTAAGAAGTTTAACGGACAGGTTATCCTGTCCACCGAACTCGTAATGAGGCCCTTAATGGCAGTCAAGCGGCAATCCTATATGTCAGGTGTTCCAAGGGCTGATGTTTCAGATTACCATGGCCTGCAGCCCTTTCCGTAGAAGCCTGTGAATTGAGGACCTTTTTATAAATGTAAGATTGTTGTCTTAATTTAATGACATTGGTCATGGCATCTGGGAGAACTTTCTCAGTTTCTGAATGGCTTAATCATTATGAATTGACATTGCGCTGTGCATCTTTAAAATGTATATTTTAATCCTGCAGCAGAGCTTGTAAAAGATCTCAAATATTTGCTGCTAACTTAAAACATTAATTTGAAAATAATTGTACTGCTTAACACTGCATTTAGTGTACTATTTCCTCATGTCTGTCTTTCCTCGTTTAGCACACTACATATGATGTTTCTCACCTACTTTCCCTTGAAAATCACTTTTTAGGTATATTTCCTTCCCCATTTATTGACTGTCGCTACAATGTATCTGTTCTCCATGCCTCCTCTTCTTAATTCTAGTTGGTCTCTTCATTCTGTGAGAATGCCTCACTTCCCTTGCAGTCTTATTTTGATATTCTTTACATATTACTAGTCACACTTGACTACCCCCTTTTTCACTTTATGATAATTTTTCACTCCCTCCTTTTCTCTCCCAAACATGTCCTTCCTTTCTGTCTTCAGTTTTCATTTCCTTCTTTTCACTAAATCTCTTCCTTTCTTTACCTCCTTGCATCTCATCCCTCTCTCATTCTCATTGCCCTCTATGTGACACACATACAAACACATACACTCAAGTAATCAATCAGCCATGACTCCTTTACTGTTCACTTCATTTGGCCCAATTTGCTAACTGCCATTTAATGATTAAATCTTCCTCTCCATCTTTGCCCTTCACTGTACCTTTTATCATCCATTTTCTGTGTCTTTTTTCCTCTTTGGCTATGCATCGTACTCTGGCCCATATTTATGAAATGTTTGCGCTGTCTTAGCATAATTTTTTTAAGCTCAAGCGACGCAAACATAACTCCATATTTATATTTTGACACTAGACCCATCTAGTGTCAAAATTTAGGAGTTAGCACAATTTTAAGGGCACGCCAAACCACCTTGTGTCTCATTGCGACAATGAGATGCAAGGTAGGTGTTCCCTTCCAAAACATGACGCTAGCCCTCTAGCACCATATTTAACTACCAACTCAAAAATTACGCAAACCAAGGAAACTGACTTAAAAAATGGCGCAAAGTCTGATTAGCGTAAAATTTTAACCCCTGGTCAGACCAGGAGTTCAAAAGAGGCCCACACACCACCACTCAAGAGAAACACACAGAAGGAGCTTTGGACACCTCCAGGACAACATGGAAGTGGTACTGCTCTAGGTTGTCACATGTCACAGACGTCAGCGAAGACAGCAGGTCCTTCCACCACCACTATAACCACCCTAAACACCACCACAGCAGCCACAACTGCAGCACAGAAGGCAAGAGAGGATCTTCAGACAGCGGATAACCATCCTTGGACTGAGGGAACAAGATGAGATCCAGATGTACTGACTGAACCGGGAGTCCATTGCACACCTGCGGCACCATATTGCACCACACATCACAGCAAGGGTGCAAACTCCCAATAACATACCACCCTTGACCAAACTACTTGCTGTCCTCCTTATGCTGGCATCTGGATCTTTTCAGATAACGGGTGCACAAGTGGCTGGTATCTCCCAGCCATCCTTCTCGGTCTTTCTACCTAAGGTCCTGGATGCTATCATATGTCTCACACCCTACCACATCAGCTTTTCAAACAACCAGCATCTGCAGCAGAAGACCAAGCAAGGTTTCTATGAAGTTGCTGGGTTTTCCCATGCGCTGGGTGCAATGGACTACACCCATGTTGAACTGGTGTAAACTGCAGCAATGGAACACCTATATAGGAACCGCAAGGACACACATTCAATCAATGTGCAGGTCATAGTGGACCACTGTGGGCTCTTCACCAACATGCTTGCTAAATATCCCAGCAGCGTCCATGATGCATACATTTTCGACATTGCACCATCAGTGAGCGGTTCCAGGATGGCCAATACGGCAAAGGTACACTCATAGGCAAGCCACCATACAAATCATAACACACACAACACACCAACCATCTAGAACAAATAAGACAAACACCAGACTAATTACACATGGGCAGGGCTACATAGATGTACAGGCAACAACACATATGCATTATGCCACGCTACAGTGCATACATTGTACTTTACAAACACATACACCCATATGTACATAACACAGCCGTACCCTGACTGGCACACCATGTGTGGACAGGTGGAGCCAAGTCCCCTTTGCACACAGATGCTCCTCACAAACCACTACAAGTGTCCACAGGTTGACAACTAGATACAGATCACACAAACACATTACACCAAACAAAGAGGCAGCCAGGAATGTCAATGGCATAGGCCATGGTGATTTTGAGAAAATCACATATAGGCACAGTCCCATGTAAATCATGATGAGCAAACCTCTGGCAGAACCTAAATCAAATCCACCCAACTGGTGCTATAGCCAACTTCATATCATCTACACATACCTGACATACCTGTAGTGTGCACATACACCTGTCTGCTGCATTGTGTTTCACACATACAAATACAACATCATCTGCCATTAAAGATCACATGGCAGAATCATGAGAAATGGGGAAGCACCTACTCCAGTGCCAACTCACATGCACCCCTAGTGCCCCTTAATACCACCATGTCTGTTCCGTATACCGGAAATGGTCCACCATGGTGCAGAGTTTGTGAAAAAACTATAATAATCATGGATGCCATAGTAGGCCTCAGTAGGAGTATAGAGGACATACCTGACCTAACATGCACCGTACTAAGGGACCCATGTGAAAAATAACTCCCAAAGCCTGCACTATGCATGTGTAGAAAGTGTCTGTGGGAAATCATGTGTTGGAAGCTGGGAGATAATACTGCACCAAAAGACATTATCCTACTAATGCGTGATACACACCCTCATACACTTGATGGTTGCCACAGGCATCATCTGCCACAAAGTCTCACACTGCATGCGTAGTGCCATACAGTAACATGGAGGCATAGTCTGGCTTTGTAGGGCAACTATGGTGTTTCAACATCTGACACCATTGTGGTGCAAGGAAGTGGTAGGTTCCATTTAACAATAGAACACTGCTTCAAATATGGACTACACAACACATTTTCCTAGTTTATAAGCATCATTTTGGGATTAACATTAAAATTCCCAGACCCTTGAGCCACTATCAGATTGCCATGTCCATCATCACAGTCCAATGAAACCATTTCACAAGAACAGAAACATACACTATACTACATGCAAGTCTGTGTCACCACTCCAACTAAAACTAACAACTGCCATGGTATGTTCCAAACCAATATCAAGCTTTACCAACACATCTATCTTTCCTTTGCAGCTGATCAAGGGTATGGCATACAGTCGTGGGTAATGTCTCCATTTGCCAAGTCGACAGCGGTGGAAGAGCGGGCCTACAATGAGAGGGACAGGAAAACACGCAATGTGGCGGAGAGGACATTTGGTCAAGGTTCAGGTGCCTGGCCCTGACAGGAGGAAGCCTCTTGTATGCTCCACCACTCGTTTACAAAATAATTCTGGCATGTGCAATCCTCCACAACATCTGTGTCAGAACAAATATCCCCTGGGATGACCAGGTTGATGTCTCCAATGAGGAGGTGGATGATGATGGAGCAGATAATTTGGAGGGGGAACAACAGAACACGGCTACAGGATTTCGCAGGAGACTTCACATTGTTGAGAACTTCAACACATAGTCACTATACTAAAATAAAATAGTTTGTACCTAATTCTCCTTGGTCTACTCATTCTCCACTACAAATACCTTTGGAATGTGATTCAAATCTCAGTGAGCAGGTAAAAAACACAAAGGTGATAAGTATGGTAGCAACATTGTTTGTGATATAAGAGGGCCTACTGCCTCAATCTCACATATCGTGACACACAATTCACGGGCATGTGACTCCTGAAGGCCTAGATCCATGCACCACTACATATATTGTGCGGTCAAGTGGTCAAGATGCTAATACCTAGCCCATTTATCACAACAACACCATGCCTAACAGGATGTATGCAAGGGGGGCACACATAAGGTAAGGGCTGTCAACAAATAGATATTAAGTAATGTAGGAACAGAACACTGTCACAACTCATGGTGATTGTAGCTTTGCCTGCATGGTACATGTGTGACATCATTGGTAACTATGGACCTTCAGTTAATGTCCAGGGATTGTAACCAATGTCTGATCCTGCACAGTGTATCCATGGGATGATGTCCTGGCACTGCCATTGGGCACAACCCTGCCACATGGTGGAATGTACCTCACATACGGCACACACACATTGGCTGTGGAGTGCGTAATGGGTTGCCAGACAAAATATGCAGCTATGGGTGCAGAATCACTATCCAAACACATGACCCATTGTCAGGATGTAAAGATTTATTCGAGCAATGCACCACCAAATATTTCTCTGGGTCGAATGTAGTCAGGGTGTCTTACACTCACTATGTACATGAGGTGCACACTTGTCACACAAATCTGCTGACTTGACACATGCCTAGAGCCAATCCAGATAAAAATGTGAAGACTGATGTACAGGTGTACGTACTAGGTAGCAGCAGGTTTGCCAGTATCAACAATGCTTGAAATGTGTCAGCATTTTTACCTAGTATGCTCTGTATAACAACAGCACATAGCACTGCACACCACTCATTGTCACTTATAGGACCGAACAAGTGCACGGTAGCAACAGTAACAATATAGCCCATACCTGTTTTGGGCTCCAACACTACAATCAGGTGTGGGATGTGCTACCATGTCCAGCATTGTTAAATAATGTCTGAGACACAACATCAGACAGAGTGGGAGTAGGCCTAGCCATATATTTTGCATTTGGCTAATGAACAGTACAACATTGATATGATTTCACACCTCAACATCATTCAGTTATGGTAAGAGTTACCTAGGTTGTGGCATGCTAGAAGAAATTCATGCCCATGTTCAATGGAGGATGTGGATGGACAGTTCTGAGACCCCCAAAGATACTTGCAAATTCAACACGGGAGGTCACTTGGAGACAACACAAGTTCTGTGGCAGGTGTATTGTCATGTATGCGTGGCACTCATTACATCTCACGAATACCGTCAATAGAACTGTAACTATCAAGTAGCTAATAGTAGGAGATGTGTACATCTACAAATTACATAAGTCACATGTTGCATCATGTCCATGTATGTCCAGACAATGTTGCTGTAGAAGATGTGTACAAAGTGCAAGCTGCCTAAAGAATGGGAGCAATCTAGGAGACAATACATACCTTACCAGTAATTGAGGAAAACATGGAGAAAGGACACACATAGACCAATACTGACTGTACAACACATCGATGTCAACAGTTAACATATGTACAGAGAGGGTAGCCAGGTCAGTACATAACCTATTCATGTTTGCCACTAGCATACCAAAGGTATTTGCCCATCACATGCCACCATGACAGGAGGCAGTGACAGACAATACCATCCACATTTCCAATATTGAAGTCACAGCGGATACACAAGCCCTAAAAAATCTGAAAACGATTAAGGACATCAAATAATGAGACATGTCCTACATGTGCAGGCACCCGAGCTCTACACATGAGAGGGGAAGGCTGACATGAAGTACCACAGAGGAAAATGTGATATCCTGATCTGTCTGACCACAATTGTGCATGTGTTTATATGCTGGGGAGTGTGCATAGTTCTGCTGGGTAGCAATCATGAAGAGTCTAGATCCCTGCTGAATAAGCCCACACACCACTGCTTTAACTACATCAATGTATGACATTGTCAGGGGCCTGATGCAAGTGCACAGGGGGCTGAGTAAACTGGAGCACCATTAGCCATTGGTTTGTGTTGCATACAAACTCACACAGTGGTAATGATGAGTTGGCTGACATCTATGCCAGACTGCAACACTGCTACACAGTGGTATGCCATTGTATGTGACAGTCATAACAAATATGATGTCGACAAATGTGAATGCACAGTTGGAGGCATACATACATATACCACATATCTCAGCACACAGGTACCACTATAATGACTCAGGCATGGTAATGTGTATGGATTCTGAACAAAAGGCAACCTAGCACAAAAATAAGGGCATATGTATCATAAGATCAGTGACTGAAAGAAATTACCTTCACATGTGTTCCGACGTACAGAAACATAGGTGGCACTGATGTGACTCCACATGAATTTGTAAAATGCCAACATGTGTCTATGCAGGAAGATAGTAATGTGAGGTTTCACATCCCATGAACAGACCACTGTTACAGAAATTACACAACATGTCTTTACACACACACATGGCATATACCAATCTTCACTAACACATGTGTACATAACATCTCCTGCAACTAAGGTGCATGGGGAACCAAATGGCACATGTGTAGCAGGGAAACATGAAGTAAAATTCAACAACACTCCACAGAGTAGACACACATGCACACGCAAATTGCCTGGCTTAGGTAATGTCAATGCAGCCCAAGTCCACCGAATACTCTGAGTACAAATTGTCATGGTTGTCACATGCCTTTCTATGTGTTGGACAGACATAAGCAATCATATCTACTGTGTTGTAGGTATGTGCACATTTGTATCTCAGACATAACAATGTAGTCCACCCACATATTAGTATTCATACACATATGTACACACATAGCACACATGTGCCAACATGAATGTGGACACAGTTACACATGCACATATGCACAAGGTGTGAGTAATCGCATGCAACAGGCTCATAGATAAACCTATAGATTTGACATACGAATGTCACCGTAATGACATTACTGGATAGTCACGCACATGTAGCCATACCACATATACAACATTGTAGCACAGCCCAAGTGACTTGTTAAGGGAATCAGGGTGCACTCAAGGCCTACAATGCAAAAATCCATGCAATTCCGTAATTTGTAAAATAAATGACGGAAAAACTTCAACTCCCCAATGCAACGTAAGTAAAATGATGTCTGGGCCCTGAGCGGCAATTACACGTTCACACACCTCTTAACGCACCATGGTGAAAAATCAACGCATGTCCGTCATGCGTCAACATTTTTCACGCGTACACATATACCATACAATTACCCTACGCTAAAAGACACCTAGCCCCTGAACGTCTATCGCACGTCCACAGGCAATTTCACACAAAAGGTGAGAAAAAAGATGCATGACCGTCATGGGTAAAAAAAAACGCCCCATGACTGTAAACCTGACACACACTCCCAGGAAGTGATCAAACAGGACATCCTGCCTGGAAACATTGTACAGTGAGTTCACTTTCACTTTCATTTCACAGCCTTTTTGTCTGTGACTGTGTGAGGGTGTGTGGAGCTAGTGTTGTAGGAGTTTTGGAGTGGTTGTAGTCAATGTTCCCTCTAATTTTTTTCCACTGTGTGCGTCAGTGTGCGGTCTCTGTGCCCTGCAGCCAAGGATACGTGCGCCAAGAAATTGACCATTCACGCGCGCGCAGCGCATAACTAGCCAAGATCTTTGGCATTAGCCTCTCCATACCACTAAAGCAAAAAAGGGATATCATTGCTCCATGCAATTGGGCATCAAGGCAGTTTTGTGACCTGGTTGCACACCCCAAGGACATGACCTGTTAAGTGCCACCTACACCCCAGTTAGAGAAAACAGAAATCAGGAGGTTAAACCATTATGAAACTTTAATGAATACTCTCAGAGTGCTGCAGAGGACCCCGCACATCAAATACAGCCAGTTGTACAATTGGTTAACATTTACAGTTTGATGAACACACTGCTGATGAATGCCATGATGCCCCTGCCAAGATATAGGCTGAGAAATGTTCCTACCCCACCCACACACGGACTGTAGGAGAAGCCGCATCAGATTTTAGACAAGTCAGGTGCCAACGTTAGATGTGTGACATGTTTGTTTTTCTCGCCGGTCCTTGCCATTTTTCCAGTGCTGATAAACTCAGTCTAAATCAACTTTCCCATTTGAGTAGGTGACTCTCCTCTATTCTGTTTCTTAATTTGGACTTGATTGAGTTCATGAGGCTGAATCCTCGTTCGCAGTCTGCACTTGAAGCCTGGAAAGTTGCACAGATATCAACAAGCTGAGATACAACACTATAATGTGCAGCATTCCGCAGAGTGAAATTCACCATGTCTTGAAAGGTCCTATACAATCCGTTTTTTATATGCGCTGCCACCACATATTTATAATCTCTGTACTGCCGAACAACATCACCAGGGGTGTCACAATCACCCAGGACCAAGACCTTCTTATACTTCTCAACAAGTCTTTGTACATTCTCAGTCCCAAAATCAAACTGTGATTGTGTTGTTACTGTATGGAAATCAAAGCTTGTCCATTCCTTCAATTCATCTTCTGGGAACCTTCTTTCCATGTGCTCACAAAGAAGTTTAATGAAAGATTACATCGGCTCACTATCATACTCTCGGTCCTCTCTGCACAAAGCCATCAGATCTCTTACTGTGTCGCTCCAAAAGAGAGTGTCGCCCAAGTACTGTTCCTTTATTTGGGTAATTTTTGCTCTTGCATACTGTACAGCTTCAACGGTGGTCAAAGAGCTTTTCTGAAACAACTTGCACAAAGATGCAAGTTCGCCCAGAATGTCATTTAGTGCTGCAAAGGAAATATGGTAGTTTGAATCCGATAGTTTTTTGTAGCAATATTTAGCAATTGGGTCATTCTCCTCAACTCTTTCTTGATCAAAGTATTTGAGAGCAACCTCATAATTACGCAAGAGTGCACCAACAGCAAAATGCCTTGAAAGCCACTGCACCTCATTGAGTGGCCGAAAGGAGACCGCTTCACATTCAGTGACAAAAGCAATTTCGTCCAGCTTGGACTTTCTTAAAGGTGAGCGGGAGAACACAGTGTAGACAGTCCTCAGTAATGTTTACATTTCCCTGATCATCGGCACTTTTTTCCAGGCATCATCAACTCCCAAATCTTCTCTGTGCGCAACACAGTGCTGCTCAACTAGATGAGGAATGGATTGTTTGAGGCGGGTAGCAACACCATTGTTCTTTCCCAGCATCACGGATGCACCATCTGATGTAAACATGACCATTTTCATAAGGTCCAGCTTAATGGCAGTGTAGAACTCTTTTACAGCTGTAGTGATAGCCTCCGCATTGCATGCACTCAGAGTTACAATTCCCCCAAACACTGTTTTGTGCTCTGTTTCTGTTACAGATCGGAACTTGAAGTAGAGGCCTCAAGTTATCTGCTTAGCCACTCGCTATGAATAATCGGATTTCTAAGGGTGAGCCATTTTTAGGCCTACTGGCTCGTTCTGGCAAGCAGACAAAAAAAAGTGTTCTGTCCATTCAGACGGTAAATGAGCAATGAAGGTGCCTTTACGTCTTGTTGTTGTCTTGTCACATTTGCTGTGCATGATGCAGGGAGCGATGTTGCAAGAACGTTGCAACGTGCGCGCTTGCCAAAGGGGCCTGCGCGACGGGGGACGGAAAGGTGCACACGCGCCGTACAGGGAACATTGCCCGCGACCTTTAAACGCTGTTTTCATTGACTTCAATCCAGATTCAAATATGAGCATTTTCTGCAATAGGAGAGCACGACTATCGCTCTGAAAGGCTTATTTGAGCTGAGAAAGTGATAATGCATATAACAACTATGAAGTATGACAATGATGGAAAAGTTGATAACAGCACATTTTCTACTGTTCTGAAGCATTTCCTAGCTCATTAACCATTCATTTTCAACGTAAATATCACTTGCTCGCTTGTATGCTAACGTACGCCAAATGATGTTTAAAACACTCCCCGCGGCCTTTAAACGCTGTTTTCATTGACTTCAATCCAGATTCAAATATGAGCATTTTCTGCAATAGGAGAGCACGACTATCGCTCTAAAAGGCTTATTTGAGCTGAGAAAGTGATAATGCATATAAACAACTATGAAGTATGACAATGATGGAAAAGTTGATAACAGCACATTTTCTACTGTTCTGAAGCATTTCCTAGCTCATTAACCATTCATTTTCAACATAAATATCACTTGCTCGCTTGTATGCTAAAGTACGGCAAATGATATTTAAAACACTCCTCGCGGCCTTTAAACGCTGTTTTCATTGACTTCAATCCAAATTCAAATATGAGCATTTTCTGCAATAGGAGTGCACGACTATCGCTCTAAAAGGCTTATTTGAGCTGAGAAAGCGATAATGCATATAAACAACTATGAAGTACGACAATGATGGAAAAGTTGATAACAGCACATTTTCTACTGTTCTGAAGCATTTCCTAACTCATTAACCATTAATTTTCAACATAAATATCACTTGCTCGCTTGTATGCTAAAGTACGGCAAATGATGTTTAAAACACTCCCCGTGGCCTTTAAACGCTGTTTTCATTGACTTCAATCCAGGTTCAAATATGAGCATTTTCTGCAATAGGAGAGCACGACTATCGCTCTAAAAGGCTTATTTGAGCTGATAAAGTGATAATTCATATAAACAACTATGAAGTACGACAATGATGGAAAAGTTGATAACAGCACATTTTCCACTGTTCTGAAGCATTTCCTAGCTCATTAACCATTAATTTTCAACATAAATATCACTTGCTCGCTTGTATGCTAAAGTACGGCAAATGATGTTTAAAACACTCCCCGCGGCCTTTAAACGCTGTTTTCATTGACTTCAATCCAGATTCAAATATGAGCATTATCTGCCGTAGGGGAGCATGTATATCGCTCTAAAAGGCTTATTTAGGCTTAGAAAGTGATAACGCATATAAACTACCACAAAGTACAGGAATGGTGGAACAACGTGCGCGCTTGCCAAAGGGGCCTGCGCGATGGGGAAAGGAAAGGTGCGCGCGCGCTCGCGCCTTACAGGGAACATTGGTTGTAGTGTATGTAGTGTTTATTGTGGTGTGTCGTGTAGGTGTTGTATTTTGTTTGTCTCTAAACTTGTCTTTTGTATTGTAAATGTACTGTTTCTGTCTCTGTATTGTGGGGTGTTTGTCTGGGGTAGTATAGTTGTTGGGGTAGGTGGATAGGTGTTAGGTATAATTATTTTTTGTTTTGGGTGAGCTGCATTTGCAGTCCAGTATGACAGGGAAAGGGAGGATGGCGCAGATGTCAGCTGATGAGCTGGGGTTTTTGATATGGCTGGTTCAGTGCTACTTTCCCATAATGCTGCAACTAGGTGGCTGTGTCCTTCTTGGCTACCCTACAGAGGCAAGGCTGCTGTAGTGGGGGTAAGGTGCTCCACCACCTAACACAGATTTTTGGGACAGGAGGAAACGACCACCAACTCAAGGATCGGTGGGAAGATCTTGTTACAAGGGAGCAGAATCTGCTGGATCATCTGGGCATAGAGATTGGTGGAGCAGTTGGTAAGTCACCCATTTTCATACAAAGTCCTTTCTTTTCCATGTGCTTGACAGTTGCAGATACAGCTGAGTGCTGCATGTAATGGTTGTGGATCTGGACATGTCGTAGGCCTGCAATTCAAATGTACAATGATGAAGCTGATGCAGGGCAGATGTACCATTTTCCCTGCACAGCTAGTACAAAGTTCTATGATGCATGCACAGGACAACTCGGTAATGAGCAGCACTAAATGAGGCCTGCGCCATGCATCATGTATGGAAGGGGGGTCCCAAACCTGTTTGGGAGGCAAATGTATTATCCACTGAGTAAAATAAGAAATCCCTTACTTCAATTGTTCATGCACTCTGAATGGCTGCTGAGAGCAAGTGTGACATGGGGGCATATAACTGTATGAGATGGGCCCCCATGTACTCAGCAGAAGTCGTGATGGTCTGTTACAATTCCTTCTGAGTATATCATCTACCTACATATAAATAGATGCAGTTGGACCCCTGCATCATGATGTGCCTTAAATCTCATTAGGCACACACATGGTGGGGTAAAGGGTGCACTGAGGGACACAAGGACCATATAGATGCAATTGGTGCGGCACCACTGTTGTTCTATTGGCCCCTTTGTGTCATTGGCCAAGGCCATGTACGGGAGCTTGACCATTCACTGGGTCCAGACTACTAGCACATCTCTGTTCCAGTTCACTGTGCACCTATACTATGTTTATTACCACACACGTGCAGAGTCAGTTCCACAGGCCTGATGCTTCTCACTGACAGTATGGGGTTGCCCTGCATCTGCTCAATCACTGGCACATCACTCAGTGACCTGCATCAACAAATGCATCCTTGGACCACTGAGCAAGTATATCTGTGTTGAGGCATATTTCTATGACCATGTTCTCATCCCTCCCTGGACAATTAATGGTATACCATTGCAACAATGGCTGGCAGCACATGATAGGCAATACATTCATGATTTCAATCAGTCAATGTGTAGGTAGGTACAACTATCTTCACATGAGTAAACTCCCATAGCATTTTTGATCGTGTGTGTGCCTTGTGATGGCACACACATATTACTGACTTCACTGAAGGATGTATCACAGCATTTCTCAACACCTTGGAATACCCACACAATTCCTGGGCACTAGTTTGTCAGTTTGCTGTGACTATGAGGTAGATGTCTACAACACCTGAGGCAGGCTCAAATGCTAGGGGTGTCACAATGGGACAGCCACTGCAACAACCATGGCATTCCCCTCAAATGTAATATACAGTGTCAAGCAGTCTCATATGGTCATGGAGGTATAGTGCTAACAGACACCTGCATGACAATGCCATGTATAAATGGTGCAGTGAGAAGCACCACAGGAGTGTTAGGGACAGTGATGGTTTGTAGGTGCGTGGGTTTACATTATCTGAGACTATGGCCCTCCTTACAACTCTGGCAGTCGGTGTTAAAGTGGCTTTAATACCGCCAACAGGCCGGCAGTAAAAAAAATGGGATTATGACCATGGTGGAAACCGCCAACATAGACAGCCACTTTAACACTCCAACCGCCACGGCGGCAGCAACAAACACCGCGGCGGTAACCGCCAACAGACAGGCCCAAGACAATGCACTGCTCACACTATTACAAGGCACCAATCCGCCAGCTTTTCTGGGGCGGTACCACCGCCATCAAAAGCACGGCGGAAACAGTACACTGAAGGGGAACCACTCACCTCTCAACACTCCACGAAGAACCAGGATGCCATGGAGCCCGAATTGTAGATTCTACCCATGTTGGTATATCTACTAATACACCACAAAGTAGAAAGAAGGCGGTGGCGGCGACGACGGTGAGTACTGCACCTAGCACACAGGGGAGGGGAGGAGGGAAAAGAGAGTGACACACACACACAGCACACAACACCCCCACCCCCCTCCCTCACCCACAACAACATACACACACATATCCAACAACATCAGAGATACACCTCATCACCCCCTGGAAGAACTCAATGACAAAAGGAAATGAGTTTAACTAGTGTTATATTGGAACAATCAGATATATCAAGAGAAAAGCAACTAATCAGTATACACAAATATTTACATCAAGTACACAAGTCCTTACACTGTCCCTTGTAAATGTCTGTGGACCAGTGGTCCCAAAAAGCATGGGCGAAGCCCACACATGACACCTGCCTCAAAACGGAGAGAACAGTGCAGGGGCATCAGGTCGGGAAAAAAAACAGGCACCTCAGGTGGAAGGGGAGGGAGGCACCTCAGCCGGAAGATGGTACAACGCCACTGCTCCTCGAGGGGGCTCCATGCCCAATGCCTAGTCCCGGGGAGTGCAAGGCCACAGTCTCTCAAGTGGTTGGGTTGGCCACTGCTTGGTCTTCAGGAGTGTAAGGCCATAGTCTCTCAAGTGGGTGGGTTGCCCTCGGCTTGGACCTGGGGAGTGCAAAGCCACAGTCTCTCAAGTGGGTGCTTTGCCCACTGCTTGGTCCTGGGGAGTGCAAAGCCACAGTCTCTCAAGTGGGTGCTTTGCCCACTGCTTGGTCCTGGGGAGTGCAAGGCCACAGTCCCTCAAGTGTGTGGCTTCTCCACTGGTTCTGGAGGGGGCTTTGTGCCCAGAGTGCTTCATCCTGTCAAGGACAGGGTTAGTGGATGCATTTCTCCACTGGTTCTGGAGGGGGCTTTGTGCCCAGAGTGCTTCATCCTGCCAATGACTGGGTTAGTGGATGCATTTCTCCACTGGTTCTAGAGGGGGCTTTGTGCCCAGAGTGTTTCATCCTGCCAATGACTGGGTTAGTGGTTGCATTTCTCCACTGGTTCTGGAGGGGGCTTTGTGCCCAGAGACCTTCATCCTGCCAAGGACAGGGTTGGTGGATGCATTTCTCCACTGGTTTCGGAGGGGGCTTTGTGCCCAGAGTGCTTCATCCTGCCAAGGACAGGGTTAGTGGATGCATTTCTCCACTGGTTCTGGAGGGGGCTTTGTGCCCAGTGATGCTACACCTGGGGTGTGGCAGTTGACATCCTCTCACCTGGGTGTCTAAGCCACGCAATGCACCTGGAACAGGTAGCATGATACTCCATGGAGGCAGAGCCACACTCCATCCTGCGGCGACTTAGGCTGCCAATTGCAGGTCGTGCCAGTGCTGGAGGTGGTGTCTCAAGTGGCATGTCCAGGGTCCAGGACGTCACCTGCAGACTCGGACGCCTTCCCACTGGTAATGTTCATGACGTCTGACAGAGGTGTATCGGCTGGGCACGTGGCAGTGCAGATGGCGGTGCATGTGGTGGTGGCTGCAGCGGAGATGCTGCTGGTGTTGGCCGTGATGCAAGTGTCTGTTGTGGTGTAGGGAGACACCTTACTGTCTCCGGCAGCCTCGGATGGCTGATCCTTCGGGAGGATGCTGCAGCCTGATGTTGTGGCAGCGGCGGTGCAGGTGGTGGTGCAGGTGGCGGTGCAGGTGGTGGTGCAGGTGGCGGTCGGAGCGGCGGTGGTGACTGTGGTGCAGGTTGCTGCCATCCCTGATGATGTGGTGGTTACCAGCCCCTCAGGAGGCTTTGTGCCCTGAGTTGACTTGCCCTTTGTTTGTGGCCCTTCTCCACCTTGGCAGTCGCTGCTGGGACTTTGGTACTGTCCTCTCTGTGTTTGGGCGAGGCCTTGCTGGGTGGGTAGTGTGACTTTCCCCTGCTGGAAGCCGGGCCCTTTTTCACCTTTGCCGGTGGCAGAATTGGGTGGTCCTTCATACCTGTAGGTGGCACACTGGCAGCTCTGACGTAGTGCCCCCTTCAAGCCTCCCGGACTTGCAGGGACCAGAGCGGATGCAGATTTGGTGGCTGAGGTGCTGGGCTGGGATCTAGACATCCTGGCCCTAGGGGAAGGATGGGGGGAGAGGTGAAGGGAAGAGGTTAATGTTAGCTAGGAAAGGTTTTTTAGACACACTGGGACGGGAAGATGGAGAGGGTGTGGGAGTGGAGGAAGAGGTAGTGGTTGTAGGAGGTGTTCGTCTGCTGAGTTTGGGTAAAGGTGCATTGGCTGGAGGCTGTTGTGAGGTGGATGGCTGTTGAGTGGGTGTGTGCCTGCGTTTGTGTACTTTGGGAGGAGGGCTCACAGACACACTGGGAGAGGACACAGGGGACGTGTGAATGGTAGTGGGGTGATGATTGCACGCGAGCGATGTGCTGTGATGGGCGTGCTGGTGATGGAGGCAGTGGCTGATGATGTAGTGCATTCAGATGTGAGTGGAGACAAGACTGGGAGGGAGGTGGAGGATGTGAGGAGGGGGACACAGTGGAGGAAGTGGATGTTGGTATGTGTGCATGGGTATGGTGCTTGTGTGAGTGCCTGTGGGATGTGTGGTGCTTATGTTTTCCTGTGCCACTTTTGTGTGTTGATGTGTGTGCATGCTGGGCTGATGGCGTGCTTGGGATAGGCTGAAGTAGAGGGGATTGGGTCTGGGTAGTGGAAGTTGGAGGGGGGAGGCTGGACACAGGGACAATAGCTGCCATCAGTACTGAGGCCAGAGCCTGAAATGCTCTCTGTTGGGCCGCCACGCCAGAATGAATGCCCTCCAGGTATGCATTTGTTTGCTGCAAATGCCTCTCGACACCCTGGATGGCATTCAGAATGGTTGACTGCCCAACAGTGAGGGATCTCAGAAGGTCAATAGCCTCCTCACTGAGGGCAGCAGGGCTGACTGGGGCAGGGCCTGAGGTGCCTGGGGTGAAGGAGATGCCCACCTTCCTGGGTGAGTGGGTACGGGACACACGCTGATGGGCTGCTGGGAGGGCGGTGCTGGTAGGGGGGGTGGCAGCTGTACCTGTTGTTGGGGTGGGCACAGAGGTGTCTGCCACCGCCAGGGAGCTTCCATCAGAGGAGGAGTCGCTGTCGCTGGTATCTCTCCTGTCCCCATCGTGGAGCTCCCCTTGCCCTCCGTCCCACTGGTGCCTTTACCCTCCTGGGCCATGTGGGATGCAGCTCCATCCGTCGCTGGTGCCTCTGCTCCTCCGCCAGATGATGCTAATGCACACAAGGACAGGGTGACAAAACAAGAAGGGGGGGAAGACAGAGGACACACATGGTTAAGGCCAGCAACACCACTACCGTTGAAGGACACAACACACAGGGAGCAGTCCTATGCACTAGGCCATGCACTACCAGTTACTAAGAAAGTCACCAGCCCATGGGGTACAATGCCTAACATCATTAGTTGCACACAGGACCCTGCCTGGTAGTGGATGCCGACTAACACTATTGGGGTTGGAGTGCTTCAGAGCCTGCCCAACAAGGGACCTACAATGCCATGTTCGCCCTGGCCTAGGGACACCCACAGCCCACATCCCCCACCCAGATACTTCCTAAACTGCGCAGAGTCTGCTTTATGACACAGTACTCACCCCCTTGTGGCTGCTATGATACCCTCAAGCGCACATCCAACTCCGGATAGGCCACCGCCAGGATCGGGAACATCAGGGAGGTCATGGAGCGAAGGGCACCCCTTCCACGTTGGGAGGCCTGCCCCAGCTGGGCCTCCGCCGTCTTCTTGCTCCAGCGGTGCAGGTCCTCCCACCTCTTGCGGCAGTGGGTGCTCCGTCTATGATAGACCCCCAGGGTCCGCAATTCCTTGGCGATGGCACGCTATATACCCTTCTTCTGGTGGGCGCTGACCTAGAGGAAAGGTACAGGAGGAAAGGAAATTACTCACCTGTCCGGACCGTCAGACTCATTGCCCACCAGTTCCAAACCATGCCCTGATGCACATACACTGACCATCCTCACATGCAGTCACCAGCCCCCCCAACATGTGGCTTACATCCACATCACTTCAAACAGGCATTGCCCACGTATCATGCTCACAGTGTACTCATCTGTTTGTCTGGAGGACCGTAGAGTAGCGTATACTGGGGGAGGACCCCATCCACCAGTTTGTCCAACTCCTCTGCGGTGAAAGCAGGGGCTCTTTCCCCAGACACTCGAGCCATTGTCGCTTCCAGACTCAGGTCACAGCAGCACTTGCAGTGTAGGTCCTCTCCTGTTGAAGGTCAGGTATCAAGTGAGTGAACAGATAGAAAATGGTGGTCACGTCCACGGGGTGCGTACAGTCACCGCTGGCGTACAAGGCCATTGGCTCCTGGAACCCATAGGGCCCAATGATAACCAATGCTGAGTTGCGCGGCGGTCTTTGACCGCCTACCGCGACGCAGCACAAGGCCAGTGCAGTTACCTCATTTCCCCTTGTCCCTCCTCACAAGTCAGGCAGCCGCCATTTCAGGGGGGCACATGTCACAGCACATTTTGGCACATATACGGACTAACTACGTCAGACACGGATTTACTAACATTATTGCAGACACACTTGTGCAACCTATGTGGTAAATGACCCTCTGCTCACCGTTCTCGCCCATAGGCTACAACCGCTGGGGCAGATGATGAGATGGTGGCATCCTCCGGTGTACTGACCCCTGGTGGACCTGTCGACAATGGAAGACAGACACATCATAATTACCTACAGACTTGATCGTGCCACAATCCAAGACCTGTGTGCCCAATTGGAGCCAGACCTGATGTCATCTATCCGCCATCCCACAGGAATCCCCCCTCTAGTGCAGGTCCTGTCAGTGCTCCATTTCCTGGCAAGTGGCTCCTTTCAAACAACAGTGGCCATGGCATCAGGGATGTCTCAGCCAATGTTTTCTAACGTGTTGACCATAGTGTTGTCTGCCCTGCTGAAACACATGCGCAGCTACATCGTGTTCCCCCAGGTGGAGGATTTGACCACAGTGAAGGTTGACTTTTATGCCCAGGGACATATCCCCAACATCATTGGTGCCATTGATGGTACACTTGTGGCATTTGTCCCCCCCGCAGAAACGAACAAGTGTACAGAAATAAAAAAAGCTACCATTCGATGAATGTGCAAATGGTGTGCACTACGTCTCCCATGTGAATGCCAAGTATCCTGGCTCTGTGCATGACGCCTACATGATGAGGAATAGCAGTATCCCGTATGTGATGGGCCAACTCCAGAGGCACTGGGTGTGGCTAATAGGTGAGCCCAAGGTCACCACACAGTATGAGTAGGTGTCTGGGTATGAGGTTGTCCCTCAGGGTTAGTGTGTGTCTAACAGGTATCCATTGACATTTGCAGGTGACTCTGGTTATCCCAACCTGTCATGGCTACTGACCCCAGTGAGGAATGCAAGGACAAGGGCAGAGGACCGCTACAATGAAGCACATGGGCAAACTAGGCGTATTATTGAGAGGACGTTCGGCCTCCTGAAGGCCAGATTCCGGTGCCTCCATCTAACAGGTGGCTCCCTATACTACTCACCGAAGAAGGTGTGCCAGATAATTGTGGCATGCTGCATGTTGCACAAACTGGCATTGAGACGCCTGGTGCCTTTTCTGCTGGAGGATGCGCCTGGTGATGGTCTTGTGGCAGCGGTAGAGCCTGTAGTCAGTGCGGAAGAGGAGGCAGAGGAAGAAGCTATTGACAACAGAATAAACATCATCATGCAGTACTTCCAGTGACACACAGGTAAGAGACTGTAACTCCCACTCACATTTCAGAATACTGCAGGATATTGAACAAGTCAGCCTCTTAACCTCTGTCTATGGACACTGACTATTCACTTTGGATTTCCATGTTTCAGATCTGGGTACCCCATTCTGCCTTTTGCTATATGTACTGCTGCCCAACAACTGTCATACATTGGTATGAGTAAATTAACATTTACATTGCAATTTGTTACTAATGTTGTCATTATACATTTGTGAAAGATCAGACTGATTCCATATTGGTTTGTGCTTTAATGGTGTTTATTTAGGGGCTAATGAGTATAGGGGTATGTGCAAGGGGCTGGGGTGATGGTGGAGGAAGGTCCATAGTAGAGTCCAGTCTCTTGGTATCACAGGTGCATTGTCCAATGGAGCATAAGAACGGGAGTAATGGCAGTTCAATTTGGACAGGTTGACATAGTGGGACAGAAGGGTGACAATCAGGAGAGTCTTATTTCCTGGCGAAGGTTTTGGCAATGTACTCTGTCTTCTGCCTGGATTGCAGGGACTGTTTGCAGGGTGGTTCTCCTTCTGCAGGAGGTGGGGTGCTGGTGGCCTGTTGGTCCTGTGGCGGGGCCTCCTGTCCACTAGCGCCGGCAGAGGTGGAAGGCTGTTTCTCGGTTTGGCTAGTGTCAGGCGCCCTTTGTTGTGCCACTGTCTCCCTCATGGTCTTGCCTATGTCAGCCAGCACCCCTGCTATGGTGACCAGGATGGTCTATATGTTGGCGAGGTTCTCCCTGATCCCCATGTAGTGTCCTTACTGCAGCCGCTGGGTCTCCTGAAACTTGGCCAGTACCGTGCCCATGGTCTGGGAATGGTGGTATGCTCCCATGATGATGGTCAGTGCCTTGTGGAGGGTCGGTTCCCTGGGCCTGTCTTCCCCTGTCGCACAGCAGTCCTCCCAGCTTCCCTGTTGTCCTGTGCCTCTGTCGCCTGAACCGCCCACTGCCACTGACCCCAGGTCCCTGATCGTCCTGGGTTAGTGGGTTTGCCTGGGGTCCCTGTAGTGGTGGACACACTGCTGATGGATGTGTCCTGGGGACAGTGGCATGGGCCCACTGGGTGGGTGCTGTGCTTGTGTTTCCTGAGGGGGCAGGTTCTGTGGTGGTTTTGGACTGTGGCAGGGTAACCGACTGTCCAGAGGTCCCAGATGGGCCAGGCTGGTCATCGTGATCCAGGCGTGCAGAGCTGCTGTCATCACTTTGGACCTCTTCTGTGGGGGGACTGGATATGGCTGGCACCTCCTGTCCGGTGACGTTGGGTAGGGGTCCTGTTGGGATGTAAATGCATTGTTATTGTATCTGTGTGTGCCAGCTTGTGCAACGGGTGTGCTTCCCTGTATTAATGTGCTTGCACTATCGCCTTGGAACTTGTGTGAGTCTCTCTATTGGGCATGCTGTGGTGATGGGTCTCCATGCAGGTCTGTGATAGGTGTCCATGCATTGTTGTTGCATGCAGGGCTTGGTTGTGGGAGTGGTGGATTGTGATGGTGGGTGTGTGGGAGGTGGTGGAGTGATGGGACTGATGGGAGTGAGGGTGAGGGTGAGAGAATGTGACGGCATGCAGGTAGGGGGGTGAAAGTAGTAAAGATATGCCTTACCAGAGTCCAGTCCTCCTGCTTCTCCTGCGAGGCTCTCAGGCCGCATGATCGCCAAGACTTGCTCCTCCCAGGTTGTTAGTTGTGGGGGAGGAGGTGGGAGGCCACCGCCAATCCTCTATATGGCTACCTGATATCTTGATACCACGGAACGTACCCTCCCTCGTAAGTCGTTCCACCTCTTCCTGATGTCATCCCTTGTTCTCGGATGCTCTCCCACTGCATTGATCCTGTCCACTATTCTCTGCCATAGCTCCATCTTCCTTGCAATGGAGGTCTGCTGCACCTGTGATCCGAATAGCTGTGGCCCTACCCGGATGATTTCCTCCACCATGACCCTGAGCTCCTCCTCAAAAAACCTGGGGTGCCTTTGAGGTGCCATGATGTGGTGTGAGTGATGTGTAATGTGATATGTGGGGTGATGTGTTGGGGTGTGTGCTTTGAGATGCATGGATGGTGTATGTGTGATGGTGTTCTGTGCCTCTGGATGATGGTGTGGTATTTGCTTTTCTCTCTCTCTGCTTCTTCAGAATTGTTCACTGTAAGGGGTTGTGAGTAATGTGGGTGTGTGTTTTATAGTGGTGTGAGTGTATGGGTGTGGTGTGTGTATGTGTGTCAGGTGTGTGTATTTTGAATTGTCCAATGTGGTTGTGTATTTTGAGCATAGCACTGTGTACTGCCAATAGTTTACAGTGGTTGAAAGACCGGCACGTTGATTCGTGGGTCATGATACTGTAGCCGTATTCCTGTTTGCGTGACGGTGTGGGTTTGGTATCACCAATTTATCACTGACCTTTGGTCTGGCGGACTTGTGTGGGTGTCTGTATAGTGGCGGATTTCTCAGTGTGGGTCATAATACCCGTAGCGGATTTCCGCCGGGGTCACGGTATGTTGGCGGCCGTCGGCACGGCAGTAAACAGAATTTACCGCCAGGGTAGTAATGAGGGCCTATGTGTGATTGACTGATCATAGATGTTTGTCAGTTGCTCTGTCTACCACTGGGATGACTTGCTCACTCCGCCTAACAAGTTGACAGTGAACAATGTCGCCCATTAACTGATATGTACAATTTACACTACGCAATGTTTTCCATTCATGTCTTGCAGGTGGACCTGTGCCCTACACCGTAGGAGAGGCTGCCCGATTTGATGACCCTGATGCATCCAGTAAGTGTCATCTTGAGCATCCTGTGTGCTAATCCAGGGTTTGGTGTGAGTCAGTCTGATGTGTGGAATGCTATGAAAGATGGATTTGCCTGACCAATGATATGATATAATTGGAGAATGGATGGATGGTGACATAATGTATGTTGGAATGTTGTGCAATGAGAATGGCTTGCTTGTAGTTCATGGGGCAATGTGTGCAGGCATGCAATTGTGTGAAATAAAATTTTTAATGGCTGGCCACTTAGTCATTGATGTCTACCATGATAGGCCTCGGGGAGCTGTTTATGTACATAGCATGCCTGTTGACAACCACTTTATCACAGCACTGTTGTCAGCACTGTGTGCCAGACATAGCTTATACTTACTGACAAGACAGTACAGATGTGGGTTATGTCTGCAGACGTCTCTAGGGGGCTTATGTAGGAGACATAGACACCACAGGTGCTTCAGTACCCATCAGCTATAATGAGTCTGTAGTACTGCAAGGTGCCATATCATGCTGCACAACAGCCTGTAGTGTACACAATAAGTAGACAACTCAGCTCCAGATGGTTGTGGGAAAAGTCTATGATTATTCCTACGCCAGATCTCTACAGTTTTCACAACATGGTCCTGCCACCATGATATTTGTGAGTGATGTAGGTCATATCACATATGCATGTTATTTGAATGCTGTGTACGTACCAGGAACTTTGATGATGTCTGATATGCATGTGCAAATGGATTACAATGTATCAGGATACTGTTGCAGCGCTCAGTGCAGTGCCAAACTCATTATGGGCCTAAGGGCACCCATACATCCACCATGTAGCACAACATAGCCCAGGGTAGAGGGCTTCAATTCTGTAATGTGTTTACAACTTTGATGTGCAGCTCAGGCTTTGGCCAAGCTTTCTGGGAACATTGCCTCTGTTGTACATGTGGGCATATCATGAGCAATGGCATGCCCATTTGTAACATTTGCTCAGGCTAGGTCTTATACCAGGACACATACATTTTGATTTACCTAACCTTGGAATAGGAGGTGGGAAGTTACCAGACCCCCTATCATATGGCCCCCACCCTGCCTCCAAGATGACTGGGAAGTCTTGATTTTTCACCAGGGGTGTAGAGGTGATGGAGTGCATGCACAGCCCCCCTTATGAACAGGGACACAGGGAATCCAGACTTGTTTGGGCACATGATCCTCATAAGTTAGATGACACAAATGTTGATCATGGATAATTTTGTTCAATCAGCTCTGGGCACTGTGGTATCAATGGATTGCCGTTATCCCAGTGACGTGTACATGATAGTTTTGATGGCTGGATATAATCATAGATGAGGAGTAAGTTATTGTTGAGGAATGTGTGTTGGATTGTATTTGTTATCTGCAGTTGCAGTGTACATGTTATGTCTGTACTACCTCCACCCAATGATGATACTGATGCTTGCTTCTCCTTATATTTCAGCCGCCAACATGACACAGGACCGGAGTGGTGAGCTTTCCACAAGAGGGCTGAACACTACCGCCACATAATGGAGGTTGAGACTGGATACCGCCGAATGTGAAGGAGGTTCCGAAGTAAGAAAGCATCAGGGAATGGCGGGTGTTTGCACGTGGTGGACCTCCACAGCAGCCACACAAAGACCCTGGATCAAAGACATCATGGGTGCAGGGGGCACAGCCACAGCAAGGCCCTCCTCGTCAGCTGCACCTCTCATAGCCCAGCCACCAGTTCAGCCACCTGCTGCAGTGGTCCTGAGCCACTTTGAACAAGACAGGAGAAGGGACATGGGCAAGATTTTTGCCAGACTTACAAAATTGGAGGAGCTATCAGCAGAGAACTGGAGGATGCTGCGATACATCAAACAGAATATGAAAAAAAGAATGAAATGAACTTTGTGTCATACAACCTTCCAGTTCCTTCCCCTTCCTTTTACTGTTTACATAGTTTTTTATTGGGTTTCTAGATGAGTAGTTTTAGGTTAGGGTGGGTATAGGTTAGGTTAGGTATAGTGACGGGGTTCTAAATTTTTTTGTTTTTTGGGGGGTTGAGTGGTGGATCATGTTGATGTATTTGTGTTTTAAAAAATACCAAAGAAATATATTTAGTTTAGGCCATAGGGTAGGTTAGTACATGTGTAGTCATAGTTTGTGTTGTCCTACTTGTACCGTGTCTCCTTTGGGGAATGGGGGCCAATGTTTAGAGTGTGGTGTTACATGTGTAAAATAAGTTTAGAATAGGTTAGATAGCTTTAGTTGTTAATTAGGTATAGTTAGCATAGGTTAGTTTAGCATAGGGTAGGCTGAGTTGTCCTTATTTGGACTGAGGCACGTCTTCACTACCTCTAGGATGCCTGCCCTGGTCTCCATCCCCAACCGAACCTGCTTTGCCAGCTCCCGCTGGACTCTTACCACTGTCCTCTGAAAGCTTATCTATGGATCTTCGGAGTCCAGGGCTGTGTGAGTACTGGCTGGAGGCGTGTGTTGGTGGCTGGGTGGTTCATGTGGAGACCCCACAACATTGTGTGTCCTCCTTGCGACTGGAGGTGGTGTACAAGTGATCCTAGGACATCCTGGAGAGTCTGTTTATTGATGGTTGGCAGCTGGTCATCTGTGTCATCAGAAAAATCCAGGACAGGCAGGTCAGCAGAAGGTAAGCCATCATCCTCTGCAATGAGAAAGTGTAAAATCAATATTTGATTGCATTGGCTGTTGACATAGGACATCATGTATTTGCCACTAGAGGCTTAGTGACATGTCACTGTCCCAAGGTTGTGGTTGTACTTATGTGTAGCATTGTGCATCACACATGGGTCAAGCTCACTAGTAACAGAAAATGAAGGAGAGCAACGCTGCACTGAAAGTGGGAGCGCCCCACTGCTTCATTTAAACAATGCAGGGATGCGCAATATTAATTTGTATACAGCGCACCCATCTGTTGTCCCCTGCACTGGCACTAGATTGAACTGCCTAGCACCAACGCAGGCATCCTTGCATCATCGTGCAAGGATGTCTGCATTGAAAGGTTTGATTGTTCATGTGTGGAAAGGTGTCCCTTGCTGCACATACACAATCACTCATGGCGATTTAGCACTTCTGTGTGTGGTGCAGAAGGCAGCGCACACAGTAGTTCCAAAGCGTACTTTTGAAATTATATTTTATTTGCAGGAAGGGACACCTTCCCACATATTGACAGTTATATCTGGCATTTTGCACTTTCTATGCACGCTGCAGAATGCAGCACACATAGAAAAAGAAACAAAACGAGAGAGAATAAAGGTATACCTCCTTGTTACGCCTTGCTCACACCACCCTTGGGGTGGCATTCGATTTTGGCACTGCTTCAGGTTTACTTAAACTCGTAAATATGAAGCAGCATCAAAATGCAATGGGTGTTGCTGTGGAACACCCACAGCAACACATTGCACGCCCCTTCCACACAAAGGGCTCCGTGTGAAGGGGCCTTATTTATAAGGTGGCGTTCAGCCATAAAAAGTGACTTAGCACCACCTAGTAAATACGACACAGGGCATTGCACCATCGGAGCATCAGAAAAAGTGATGCTCCGGTGGCACTTGGGGGTTAAAAAATATGCCCATAAGTATTTTGAGGCATATGTAGGTGCCCCAAGTGCCACCTCAGTGTAACTTTTGGTGAGGCTCAGGTGGCACAGTGCCCTACCCTATCTGTACTAGGTGGCATGAAGCCACTTTTTGTGCCTTGATGCCACCTTGTATATATTACCCTATCACACCCAGCACTTTGTGTGGAAGGTGTGTGCAATGGGTGTTGCTGTGGATGTACCACGGCATGAATATGAATTAATCATACTTATGTTGATTAAATTAATTTTATTGATACAAGTTACATGTGCAGAAAAATAAATGCATATTTGAAATTGTGTGAATAATATTTGCAATAAAATAATTTGCTTTTCGTATTTGAATTGAAATGCAAGGTGTGCAATGGGTTTAATAATGCATTAATTGTATTGATGTGCATTTAGCCTTTCTTAGCTTAACTGGGCCTGGAAGGTTCATTTTGCAGCAGTAGTGGAAGATCTTTTGTATATTTTGTTTCCTCTGACCTGAATTATTTTTCCTTTGTTGCTGATGTGATGTTGAATGTCTTATGATTCCCATGTAAAATGTATTCGTTCATTTAGTGTATCGTGAGAAAGGATCCTGATGTAGCAAACTAATGGAGAATGTAATATTTTGGCGAAACGTATGAAATCATTGAATTGACAATGCACTTTTACTGAGAAAATCCAGAATAGCTGCAAACTTGGTGTTGCCATCGACAACCATTTGGCACTGAAGCTGATGCCTGAAGGACCAATCAAGAGGATTGTGGATATTTTAATTAGTGAGGAACTTGGAAACTTAGAGTTAACCCACTCCTGCCTCAAAGCTGTCTAGAATCCCTCTGGTCTTGCTTGAAGTCTGTCACTTTCTGACCATGTCAAAGATTCTGATTAGCTTCATCTTAGTCTTAATTGTCCCATTTGTTTATGCTGTTAAGTGCTAGTATGCACAACTAATTCTGAACTGCTGAACATTGTCCTATGTGAAGCTCGTGTTCTGCACTGTCTTGATGCCGCTGTCACTGGAAGTCAGAAGAAGGTGACCATGCTTGCTGAAGAAACATTGCTGTCTGCTGTTCCATGAGGAGAGGTTTAGCTAAATGTGGTTTCTTGTTTTTTTTTTTTAGCTTAGGCACTTGCACCAGCATTTTTTTATAGTGAGCTCCCTTAGATAATTTCTGGAAATTATTTTTGTCTTTCTTTTGCTTTTGTCCCCATGAGTTAGCCTGCTCCCACACAAACAAGTCCTAATTCATGTTAGAGATAAGGAGGGCCCAGCTCTGAAATTGATTGTTAATGCCGTGTTTTGGTGATTTACTGTTTTGAAATCTGAAATTAATGTGCATATTGTAGTTTCACTAATCTGTGTTATTCTTTTGGAGTGTTTAACAGTATTGATGCTAAATAGGTTAAATCTTTTCAAACCTTTTTGGTCAGCCAATGGTTTTCATGTATGTTTTAAACTTAGTTTTGTGCACCATATATATGACATTGTTTTGGGATTGTACTAAAGCTTTGAAATATATACAGTTTTGAGTTTGATTTTGAGTTAAGTTGTTAATACTGTTTAGAATTGTTTATGGTAAAATGTAATTGATTTGTGATTGAATGTTTCTGACTACTACACTCTTCGCAAAGTCGAAAGATTTAGTCAACCCCTATTGGTGAGAATAGTGATGTTGTCTCACCAGCCCGCTTGTGGTTTTGAACCTGAGGCAGGAAGAAGACTTCTGTGAGTGTGCCAGCACTTAAACTAGAAACAACCTCAACATATCATTTAGAGAAGTCCAGTATATAGTGTCACACCACTGCAGCCAATGCATTAGACAGAGTAGGCTGCATAAAAGAGGGGGAGTACTATCTCCAAAAGATGCACTCCTTTAGCAGTGTAAGAATATGTGGTGGACCCATCTACTTTCTGCTGTCTAGTCTATTTCTTAAATTACACCCCTTCATTTACTTTCTCCGACTAGTTATTAAGCAGCACTCTGTTGGAACTTTCAACATTTTTGCATTGGTCCTGTGACTCAAATGATATCCCTATTCAAGGAGGCAACTGACCTCACTGTGAAATATAGGTGCTTGTGAATGGCTTTTAGAGCTTGAGGCAGAAAGAGTTAAAATAATTTCCCTTCTGCAGAAATCTGTGTGTAGCTCGAAGGTGATAGGATCTGATCTTCCTTAAATAGTAGGGAGAAGAATGTCCATACACCTACTTTGACAGTCCGTGTATAACCTGTGCCTCACATGCGTTGGCAGTGGTGAGAATCATCTAGCACCTAAAGGCAGTTTACATTAGACTGCAGCACTTTGTGGCTAAAGACTCACATGTTGTTTAGGTTGTTTTCAGAATAGGTCTTAAAACTTGGGCAATGTTTTTCAAGGAATGTATGAAACACTAATCAGCAAGGTTTGTTATCAGAACAGGGGGCAGTTGGGGGAGGCTGCTATATAAACAGTGTACTGCTATTCTTAGAAGTGATATAGGGGGTCATTCTGACCGCCAGGGTCACGAATGACGGAAGCACCGCCAACAGGCTGGCGGTGCTTCAAATGCCATTCTGACCGCAGCGGTAAAGCTGCGGTCGGCCCGCCGGGGCCGGCGGTTTTCCGCCGTTTTTGCCCCAGCTGGGAGAATCCGCCAGGGCAGCGCTGCAAGCAGCGCTGCCCTGGGGATTCTGACCCCCGTACCGCCAGCCTGTTTCTGGCGGTTTTCACCGCCAGGAAGAGGCTGGCGGTAAGGGGTGTCCTTGGGCCCCTGCACTGCCCATGCCAGTGTGGCATGGGCAGTGCAGGGGCCCCCTAACAGGGCCCGGCCAGCTTTTCACTGTCTGCCTAGCAGACAGTGAAAAGCGCGACGGGTGCAACTGCACCTGTCGCACGGCCGCAACACCGCCGGCTCCATTCGGAGCCGGCTCCTGTGTTGCGGCCCTCATTCCCGCCGGCCCAGCGGGAATGTCAGAATGGGGGCCGCAGAATTTTGCCCGCATGGCGGCCAAATGGCGGTTTCCGCCAAGGTTGGAATGACCCCCATAGTGTTTTCTGTCCTAGTGAGGTAAATCAGTGTACCCGAGCAATGTATATCCACAATTCTGGTAGCTAAAGGAACTGGCGTATAGCGAGAGCAAGTCATTTATCACATGAGTTGTTAAATTGTGGATACCAGAGGCAGTTAGTCATGCGAACAGTGACTGGCCTTGGTCTTCAATTCTGGTTGATTAGCATACCTGACTAGTGCATGGCAACAGAATTCAAGCCATAAGGTAAGTTCTACCTGATTATACCGAGCTGGAAGAGGGGAGAAGGAATGAGTTAATGATCATGGTCTATGAGAGAAGTCATCTGTTTTCATTATTCTATTCTATTCTATTTTAGTGTTTTTGCACAGTGCTTGACTACCCATTTGGGCTCCCTTACACTGAGATAGGCAGAATCAAGTTATGTTATGTTTAATTAAATGATAACTGCACAGTTGGGTTTACAAATACCTGTGTACTATGTTCCTTGGTGAGCATGCACCTGTGTGTTAATGTTTTTGTGGGACACAATGAAGGTTCAAATAGATATGTCAGAACATGTCATATTTCCTCTTTCCTGCAGACATAATAATGTGAGTGACTGTGACTACTTCAAGCAGAGAGGGACTGTAGTGCAAATCATTCAGATGGGTCACCAGCCACTGTAGGTGGGGACACATGGGACACACTAAAAATAGCCCCAACCTAGGTTACATTTTAAGGCAGGAGAACATGATTGTTTGTGCAAATATCCAGAATATGTCACATATTTTGTTAAGACAAACATAAAATAGGTATTTCATGCCAGGTGTGCTAGGATCCAAAAGGGGGGCTTAATTGGTTATTAAACACTCAGGATAAGGAAAAGTAGGTGTTCACCACAGATTTTGGAAATCTCAGATTGGAAATCACAGATTATCATGGCAAACTTCATCATTGGTGACCTAATCACACCAAGATGAGTAGATACTAACTTGGTGGTCTCAACTGCTAGCCAGGGGGTTCTTAATATGTATCCTTTGGATATACAAAGGGATCTAGGTCAATTTAAAAATATTATAGGGCATACCCTCTCAGATTTCTCTTTATACTAATGTGGCACCCAGCATATGATTAAAAGATATCCCCTCCATGGATGTCTGAAGAATCGTGTGTCATCCACATGCCCAATATGTGTCAACAGGCTTATTTAGGGTTATTATAGTCCCTGCCTACTCTACATCCCGATCATGCAAAGTGATGGGGCATAAGGTTCTCATACCTGTACTAATCTATTAGTGTTTTGTTGCCTGAAATTAATATAAGAAACTAACAAAAATCTTTTATAATTGAAAAAAATAGCACCTCAAATCTAGCGGACACTGCAATTCACTTACATCTAATGAAGTGTACTCAGTGAAATGTCATTGCTATATCACTGCAACACTAGCAACACGGCCATGCAGGAGTTCTACGCCCATACTCACTAAGTTGCCTTACCCTTAATTCAGGTTACATTTATGGCCTGGTCATGGTGATGGGGCAACCCTGTGGTCAGACTCTAGTGGGTATAAAGAGAGGTGATACAATTACATTATCCATTTATTGCATTGAGTATTAATATCATTATGTTCCCCTCTCCTTGTGAGTCCTTCTTCAGCCCACACTAAAACCCAGATCAATCAAAATGTGGTGGATATTCTTTTTTGAGTATGTCCAACTAATATTATTTGCAGTGATTTTGCTTTTAATCGCATCAAGAAATGAACTGATGTTATCGGAAACGCCTTTCTTTTTACAATTCCATACATACCCTTGTATTCTGAGCAGAGATGTGGAAATTAGTTGTTCACTTTAAAGGCACATATGTGGAACCTTATGTTGGCGTTTGCTGACATCCAGAATGGAGGCATAGTGGATGTTGTCTTAAAGATGACCTGCCATTTGATTTTCAACCAGAACAAATTGTTTTCTATACTTGGGCTGGGTAAAGGCTAAGTAATTCCTATTGATAATTTTTTAAAAATGTATTTGCAGGTAAAAAACACTAAAACACTAACGGATTACTACACCTCATCACTTTGCGTGATTGGGATGTAGAGTAAGCAGAGATTATAAAAGCTGTGAAGAAGTCCATTGACCCTTATTTTGTATCTGTAAGGCCGAAACATGTTGGCAAACTAGACTTTTTTGTCAGACATCCACGTAGGAAGTGCATGTTGATCATATCTGGGGTATCCCATTATTAAAGAGAAAAATCTCCCTAAGATACTTTTAAATTGAACTGGATCCCTGCTGATATCAAGAGGCTTCATATTTGTAACTCCCACCTTGCGGTTGAGTCCACCAAAGTAGTATGTACTCATCTTGGTATGATTAGGTCACCAGTGATGAAGTATTCTATGATAATCTGTTGGCGAAGTCACCTGTCAAAAATAATTTCCATGAGGGTTTATGGATCGGTTAATCCCTGGTATTGGGTCCTTGTCATATGAGCTGTATGGGAGGTTGTGCATAGATCCTAAGGCTCTCCCACTGCCTTTGTGTAATTATTGGTAAACCGCTAAGGCAGCTCTATGGGATGGTGGGAATACTGAACACTGTTCAGATCTCTGTGCAACCTGCATTGTTGAATTCCATCAATTGCTATCACTTTCTTTCATCCTTCTGAGGTGAATAAAATGGTTACCACTCATTTGGCAAACATCAATGTGCATTTTATTGGGCTATGAAAGTTCCAAACAATGTGGGTGTAAGCACCACAGAATATACATTAATTACTTATTTACAGAAAATTAGGAAGGTGCAATCGAAGCTTATGGGCCTTATCAGGCCACATTGTAAAGTTATTTAAAATGTGTTCTTTGTTACATATGGTGAAACCAACCTATTGTGTACATTACATAGACAGTGGGCATTAGTCAACCCCCTTCAACCACTCGAATGCTTGGGTCAGCTGCTTTCAGCCACTCGCTAGATATTTTTTCAACCACATCTTAGATCAGCCCAGAGAACTATCTTAGCCTCACTGACATGCCATTGGTTGTTTGGTGTATCATTTCACTTCTTTGGAAGTGCTTATAGTGGATCTCATGAATTGATCTCTGTCTTCCTGCTAGGCACAGAACAACCACTAGTGCAACAAGTGCATTGGTATGGGTCAAGGAGTTTTCTGCGCCTAAACTATTGCTTTTACTGATCATTCAGGGGGTGACGGATGGCATTTTCCTCTCAATCATTGGGGCTTACAGCAATGTTATTTTACTGCTGCCCCCTGTAATGCTGTCTTGAAATTATACCCAGTTTTGATTGCATGCCTTATACATAGTTTGTCACATATTCTTTCAAAAATCTTCAGAGAAGGACACAATTAAAATACAAACAAATTACAAAACAACATTGATTGTGTGCTACTAAATCTAACTGATAATGCACTTTTTTTTTTGTTGCAAAAATTATGAGGGAAATAAACCCTCACTCCAGAACCTTTCCTTTATAATATCATAATGGGGGCCATGCCCACAAAACAAATATTCTTGGCTACAGGCCTTCTTATAAAACATCTTTTATTAAGTCCCTGCCTATATTTACACTGCACCCAACCCTGTCAGCCCCCAGGGCAGACCTTAGGGGTGACATATGCAAAACTAGGGTAATTTGAGACTTTGGAAGTACCTTTAATTCTAAAGTCGAATTTGGAGTTAATTTTAACTTAAAAGCAGCCAGTAAAGGCATGCATGCCTTTACAAGGACACCAGGGACCACAGTGGTACACCCAGGGGTGCAATATCTACCTTGAGGTCCCTAAGCCTGCATGCTCTACCATATACTAGGGACTTTTAGGTAGGTTGTCAGAGCCAATTATAATTAGGCCTACTATGTATAGATCTTTGTAAACAGAGCACTGGCCCTGGTAGTGTTTAGCAGTGCCCCGGGGCACAGTCAGAGCAAGACAACACCAGTATCAGCTGAAAATAAGTGCAAAAAGTGCAATCATCCGAGTTTCCCCACAACATACACTGGAATATCATAGACTCAAATATAGCAGCTTCCAAAATATTGTTGATAATAAATATGCCTATCTATTGCTTTCAGAACATGTTCTTCCCTTTCAAACTACCTGCCACAACTCACGTGTGGGGTGAAAGAGAGTTCAAGTTGTATCATGGTGGTGTGCCTGCTAGCTCCAGCATGGGAAATCCTTTGGCTCGAGCTCATGCACCGCAGGGCTGCTGGATTCAAACCATCAGAAGGCCCATCCTATTTATGGCAGTCTTTCAACACTCCTGTTTGCTGTCTGCAACCTTTGTTAGTCACATGACCGCTATGAGCGTCACAGCATTATCATATTGGAGAACAAAAAGTGATGCCGATGTGCAGTGAGAAAGCTCCCTGCCTGTCAGGGTCACTGAATTTTGAAATTGTAGAAAGTATCCTCCACTGATGTCATCAGTGATGTCATAAATAATGTCTTAGAAAATGTCTTGAGGGATGTCACATGTGAGGCCCTAAGCAGTTAATGGTGGGGGTACAAGTTATAGTTAGTGCCGCTAACCATAACTGCTGAATGTCTATCTCATCCCTTGCATAACACAAAGTGTTTGGCTACTGAGAATGATGCATCTAGGTTCCTTATTGCTCTAAGATGCTGCAATATCCTCTTGTGTAATAGGAGAGTGGTACTTCCCATATATTTATTTTGACAAGGGCAAATCAACATGTAGGACATATGACTGGTTTTGCATGTGATTCTTTCTCTAATGGCTATATTCTGCTTGCAAGTTGTGTCATATTTCATTACGTTTGCCTCATGTTTGTATGCCTTGCAGCAATTGCACTTTACAAATCCATCTTTCAGCTTTAAGCAAGTATTCTTCTTTCAGGCTTTTAGGCTTCTCTCACATCACTTTCGACCAAGCTCGTCTATAGCTTACCAATGGGCGTTTTGTGACTAAATTACCTATAATACTGTCACTTATCACCAAATGCCAATGCTTGTTAAGGGAATCTCTAACCTGATGGTGCTGTCTGTTGTAGGTGGTAATGAACCTGTGTTCAGTATCCCTTAATTCCCCCCTTTTCTTTTTTCCCTTTTTCTTTGTCTCGTCAAATAATGCCTCCTCCAGTCAGCATTGTTTGCGCTTACTGAGGCTCCTTCCAGGATCTATCTGGTGTAACCTCTCTGTGTAACGAGTGGGGTCTTCTGTCTTTGCGTATTCAGTTCCACTATTGTTAATGTGGCTTTTGTAGTTTGTTTTGTCTATTTTAAAGTAGTTTTTCTATTTTTCAATGTTAGATTATATAGGAGGAAAGAAGGGACTCAATTAATGTGATTACCCACCTGGGATTACTAGTCATGCGGTAGGAACACAGTTGTTTTGTCACTAATTGAGTGAGATGGTATTTTGGTTTGGAAGTTATGATTTTCTAACGTGCAGTTTAGAGACTGTTGTAAAGATGTTTTCTATGTGTTTAGCATGGCATTTTCACTTCAATAGAGAACATTTGTTTTATTTTTCATGCTTCTTCCTTTTTTTAATTCCTTAACTGCATGAACCACAAATATGATATTCCCACTTAGGAACAGAACGTGTTTAATTATGGGAAGGGACATTGTGAGGCATAATTGGTTGACTATATCTAGGAAATAATTGAGGTTGACCCAAAATATAGGGCAAAATATAGGGCAGTCCATGCAGTGGTATCCCCACCAAGCTGATATCAACATTATTCAATATATTTTATATATTCGATATTATATATATATATATATATATATATATATATATATATATATATATAAATATATATATATAAACTGATCAACCAAAGGCTTTTCACTGAAAAAGACAAAGTATACAGGGACGTTATAGTCAGGAAATATAAGTTAACAAGAATAGAAATTCAGTATCACTATATATATATATATATATATATATATATATATATATATATTATATATATATATATATATATATAAAACTCAAATTGTAGAAAAACCGCTGCACACTGATCTCCCGATAATTTTACAGTCTTTATTCACACCAATGTACACCAACGTGTTTCAACTCCCAAGAGTCTTGGTCACGGTTTGTGAGTCCCTTGTTAATGTTAATTAAATACTGTGTCCCATTCTGACCACAAAGAGGCATTCTGGTACACGTCGTCAAACAACAAAAAAGTTTAAAATGTAGATATATTGTACAACTAATATTGTTCATAAGGCGGCCAAATAAAAGTAAACCTTTTGTATATCCATTAATAAGCTGTATAGACGTTAGCATTGATATACATTGTGGATTGCATTTGAAAAGCACCAAAATCATAGTAATCTAATGGCTCCGTGCAGTATCATATGACTGTAAAATGTGAATGTAATTGCCACATATATTTTAATTGATAGTACATTACAAACCAGGAGCCAAAGTCATGGCAAACGGTTCATAGTCTAAGCTATTGGATTTGCGTCATTCATATGCATCATGAATTGTGGCTAAGTGCCATCATACAATCCACTATAATTCATAAAGTCTTATTACTGTCTCAAAAATCTACTATACATCTGCAAAACACATGAAGAAGTAACATTTTCTGATGGTTACAGTCGGCTCTGTTTGCAATAATTTATTTCCAATCAAGGTGTTTAGAAAAGTGATATACTGCAAAGACTTGCAGCTATGGATGTACATGTAGTTCCTCATCAGCATTCAATCCTTCAGAAGTCTTAGTCCGTAATCTAATGATGTATCTGCTCTCCAATCTGTGCAGTTGTAGAGTTCTAGCTCCTCCTCTTTCATTTGGGGGTATATGTGCTATGCCATAGTATCGGAGTGATTTCCAATCACCACATTGTGTCGAAGTTAGATATTTAGCAATAGCATAACTTCCATCTTTATGTTCCACTGAGCTTATGTGTCCTAATATCCTTTTCCTTATATTCTGCTTGCTCATTGTACTGCCAATGCATTTGAGGCCACACTTGCATTCAATGGCATAGACTACAAAGGTTGTGCTGCATGTAATCCTGTATTCTATTAGTACCCGTTTTTCTTTGGGGTCATTGACATATTTCATTTTTTTGCCAATTTTGCACACTTTACAGTTGAGACATTTTACAAAATCTTTCTTCTGTGTATCCAACCATGTTCCAGATTGTTTGCCCACAAAATAGCTTTGGACCAGTTATGTAATTTGTGGTCTCTGTCCTACAGCCTTTGAAATGTCATCATCATTCAATAGAATATGCCAATATCTTTGAAAGATTTGTTTGAGGTTGTTACTTTCTTTACTGTAGGTGGTTATCATACTGACAGCTTTCAAATCAGCAGACATTGGTCTCGCTATCAAAATGTCAGTGTGTATTTTATTTTATTTATAGTTCCTTTTGCTCCCTGTTCTATAAAGGGTGCTGGATATCCTCTTTGTAGAATCTCTTTTTCACCTCCTTAAATTGAGTTTCCACATCCGCTGTAAGGGAGTTGTTCTTTTTAGTATGAATACATTACCCATATGGAATGTTCTTAATCAAAGCTCTGGGATGAAGGCTTGATCCATGTAAAACGTTATTTGTGGCCGTAGGTTTCCTGTACATTGTTGTTTCCAATTTCTTTTCATGTACAAAAACCCGACTATCCAGGAAATCTATTTGTTGCTTATAGTTGTTTTATGTCAATTTTTTTCCAGATTACGAATAAATCATCAAAGTACCTCAACCAAATGATGATTTTTGATAAATATTCCTCATACTTTTCTTGCCACGCAATTTCCCTCTCCCACCAGTCCATAGTCAGAGTTGCTGTTAGGGTTTGTACACAGCAAAGAGCATGTCCCCTCTCACTGCACTAGTGGGTTCTGTAATAGCTCCCTTTTAAACTTACTATTGAAAGCCTTTCTTGTTATCTCATCTTCCCCCCCCCTAGGCTTCTGTGTATGTTGTTTAATGTGCTGTTTTGTTTACACATTGGGCCTTGCTTTTACCAAGGCTTCTTTAAAACACTCCTCCCTAGGCCATGTGTTAATCCAACTCATTTGCATAATAACTGAAACTCTGCACACCTTTCAAGAACATGTGCAGCATGTGAGGACCACACCCAGCTCTTCAAACCACACCCAGCTCTGCACACCTTCCAAGAACATGTGCAGCATGTGAGGACCACACCCAGCCCTTCAAACCACACCCAGCCCTGTCTATAAAAGGCATCCCCGAGCCTCACCCAATGCTTGTGCTCGTCTACCTCCCGCTTACCTGAGAACAGATCCCTCGGCGCTGGCACTCCTGCTCTTTACAGACTTTCATTGACTTCGATGGGCGCAGCTTCTGGCTTTTCCTTCTTCCGGTTTCTGGTTCCTCCTTGCTTCAGCCTCTCTCCTATGAGTAACCTGCAAAAGAGAAAGAAGACAAGGTTAGACTGATCAGTATCTCTTGCCAGCAACAAGTAAGTGCAAAACCTTTTATTACCTGAAAGAACTTTGACAACAATTTCTGGATTCGTGTATAGACAATTTGAAACGAAATACCTTCCACGAACATTGTGATTCAAACTCTTTGTTACAAGAATATTTTGCAGAACTTTGTGAAGCAAACATTGTTTTTTCTCATGGAACTTTTAAGAATCGAACAGTGGAAACCATTAACAGCAAGGCAAACAGTAAATCAAGGACTTGCACAAATTACATGCTGTATTTTGATGTAAAAGTACAGTATTTGTTTTATAAAAGATTCTGGAAATATGGGAAAAAAGTTTTACAGTAATAGAAAACACATCCCAGAGCAGTAACACATTCCAAACCTGGAAACTAGAGACCAGGATCCAAGAGGCACCAGTTTCTACAGAAGTCAGAAAGGGCCGCAGATTTGTGCAGCACTTCAACAGTGGAAACGCAAGAACGGTGTTGTCTCTCTTTTTTTTATTTTATCCACTTCCCCCCTTCTCTTGAGCTTCTGTTCTTAGTGCACTGTTTTAAAAACTAGTGTGCTGGAACAAGCAGTTTCAGGGTGGGGTCGGATTGTCTTCAACCTCCATCAGAACTGAACAAGAACTCAGGTGAGCTGGGCTTTGACAGTTGCATAGCTTGGAGAGAAGGAAACTCTCATCACTGTCCTGCACGTCTGTCAGTACACATCATGATTGAACAGGAAAATGTTGTTACACAAACATATCTCAACCATTTCCAGTAACATTTCTGAATTTTTGGACTCATTCCAATTTCTCTGTTTTAAGAAATAGTTAATTGCATTCGACCAGTGTTATGTCTAATGGATGTATATAGTGATACCACATCAATAGTGACCAACAAAAAATCTTGTTGCCATTCAATGTCAGAAATAATTCTCAAACATTCCCCGAGTCCCTAATGTAGGATGGTAACAGTTTAACCATTGGGGAAATGTAGTAATCAACATCTTTGGAAAGATTCTCAAAAACTGAGCCACAGCCTGACACAATAGGTCGACCTGGAGGTTTGTGTGAAATTTTATGGATCTTAGGCAAGAAATAGATCATTGGCATCATAGGGTGTGTGACAGTTAACAGTTGAAGTTCATCATCTCTCAGGAGTTGTTCACTATGACAATCCTTTAGTTTTTTGTTGAGATTATCAGTAATCACCTTGTTTGGATTATATTGCAATCTCTTATAGTTATTTTTCTCTTTTAACTGTCTATAGGCTTCAACGATATAGTCTGATTTGTTTTGGATGACAATATTACCAACCTTATTATCTGGTTTAACCCCTTCCCCGCCACGGACGTAATGGTTACGTCCATGGCAGCGCCCATGTGGCGCCATGGACGTAACCATTACGCTTCCCCCGAGGGCCGCCCCCCAACACCCCCAGGCCAGGGCTGAAAGGGGAATCCCTTCCCCTTTCACGCCCCCCCCCCCATGACGTCAGCGCGCGATCGCGCGCTGATTTCATGGAAAGGGGGAATGACGCGCTGGAAGCCATTTGCTTCCAGCGCGTCAAGGGAGAAGGTGCGTATTTCACCTTCCTGCGGGGTGGGGGTGCTCTCAGAGAGGCATCGAGGGAAAGGAAAGGGTTTTCCTTTCCCTCGATGTCTCTTTGAGCATTCCTGCTGCCCGATCGCGATGCGATCGGGCAGCAGGAATGCCCACTAGACACCAGGGATTTCTGTATGTGTGTGTGTGTGTGTGAATATTAGTGTAGGGGAGCGACCCCTTGGGCAAGGGTCGCTCCCCTTTGGGGGCACATGCATTTTACGTCGTTTCGGCCCTATTTTTAGGCCGATCTGCCCCCAAGGGGGGCAGAAAGCCACTAGACACCAGGGATTTTATTGTTGATTTGTATTTTTTGTGTTGGGGGGCGGCCCCTTGGGCAAGGGTCGCTCCCCTTTAGGGGCAAATGTATTTTACGTCGTTTCTGCCCCCCCTGGGGGCAGATTGGCCCTATTTTTAGGCCGATCTTTTTTAGGCCTTTCTGCCCCCCTTGGGGGCAGAATCCCTATAGCGCCAGAAATAGTATGTATGTATGTGTGCTTTGTGTTGGGGGGTGGCCCCTTGGGCAAGGGTCGCTCCCCCCAGGGGCGCAATGTATTTATTGTCGTTTCTGCCCCCCTTGGGGGCAGATTGGCCCTATTTTTAGGCCGATCTGCCCCCAAGGGGGGCAGAAAGCCACTAGACACCAGGGATTTTATTGTTGATTTTTATTTTTTGTGTTGGGGGGTGGCCCCTTGGGCAAGGGTCGCCCCCAGGGGCCCACATGTATTTTTGGGCAGTTCTGCCCCCCTAGGGGGCAGATATGCCTATTTTTTAGGCCTTTCTGTCACCAAGGGGGGCAGAATCCCCATAGCGCCAGGGATACTATGTATGTGTGTGTGTGCTTTGTGTGGGGGTGTGGCACCTTGGGCAAGGGTCGCCCCCCCCCAAAGGGTGCAATGTAATCTGGGCGATTTCTGCCCCCTCCCCTTGGGGGTAGATTGGCCTATTTTTTTTTAGGCCCATCTTCCCCCAAGCAGAGAAGACTAGACACGGGAAAATGAAAAAATGGTTAGTGGCGGAGTGTTTGTCAACTGGCGAAGTATTTACTTTTATGATAATAACAGTTTTTCTCCTTTTTGTTTTAGTTCAAAGCTTTTGCTGACTTTGCTGTGGCTTGTTGCAGTTTTGGCAGTAGTTGTCCTGCGGTTTGCGTAGTTGCATGTTTTAGGTAAGTAAATAAATTTACCCCAAGTGAGTATTGTTGCAATGCATGAATGACATGTTTGTAGGTGGTGTACTGAATGCAGGATTGTGTGTGAAATTGTCCTTAGAGTTATGCACAATGATTATTGTGTTGTCTTATGTCTAATTTGCTTTTTTTTTTCTCTTTTTAGTGGGATATCGTTGGTGATTGCTGTGGCTGTGCAGAGTAGTTGCTGGTGAGTCAAGCTTTTTCAGGCAAGTGAGCAGTATAGTTTTTGAGTTTATAATTCTTAGTGATAAACCTATACTTTGTTACTTATCTTACACAGTGCTGGTTGTTGGTGGTGTATTTGTCCAGTTAATTTTAGTAGGAAGGATCATGGCCAGCCGTAGGATGACCGCTCAGCAGGTTGTTAGTGTGCTTTTTGAGTCATCTTCTGACCATGAATATGAGACTGACTCTGCATCTGAGGCAGAGGAGGAAGTGCAGGATTCTGGAAGTGAATTTTCTGTCAGAGATGAATCATCTGATGATGAAGCCACTCTCAGTGCTGATGAAGGGCCTGTTTTAGAGGAGGACAGTGATGTGCCAATGGTGCAGGAGCCAGCGGCTGAAAGGCTTCCCATTGGAAGACCTGACGCATGGGTTGCACCAAACATGGAGCAGCCACAGTTGCCTGCGTTTACTGGTTTTCCAGGGTGTCGAGTTAATACGGAAAACTTTTTGCCCGTCAACTTTTTTGAGTTGTTTATGGACGATATATTTTTGGAAGAGATTGTTGAGCAGACTAATTTGTATGCAGAGCAGTTTTTGAGGGACAACGCTGCCAGACTTAGGCCACACTCTAGAGCTAGCCGGTGGATTCCCACAAATCTGGAAGAGTTGAAAAAGTTCTTGGGTTTAACTTTTTTGATGGGGCTGATAAGGAAGCCGTCGCTGTCTTCATATTGGTCTACTAGTCCCTTGATGGCAACTGCTATATTTCCTGCCATCATGAGTCGTAACCGGTATGAGCTTCTTCTTCGGATGTTGCATTTTGTAGATAATGCTTTAGCCTTGCCACAAGATCATCCTGATTCTGACCGTCTTTTTAAGATTAGACCTGTCCTTGATCATTTGGTAGATCGGTTTTCAGAGATCTATGTTCCAGGGAAAGAAATATCTGTAGATGAGTCTTTGGTCCTGTTCAAGGGTCGTTTGGTTTTTAGGCAGTACATTCCTAGCAAGAGGGCACGGTATGGAATTAAATTGTATATGCTGTCAGAAAGTAGTACAGGATATGTTTATAATTTCCGGGTCTACACTGGTAGGGATTCCAATATTGACCCCCCTGGTTGTCCTCCCACTTTTGGAGTTAGTGAGAAAATTGTGTGGGAACTTGGTAGACGACTGTTTAACAAATGTCACCATTTATATGTAGATAACTTCTACACTGGAGTTCGGTTGTTCAAGGAGTTGTTCAGAGTGGACACTGTTGCTTGTGGCACAATCCGCTCTAATCGGAAAGGCTATCCAAAAGAGCTTGTCTGTAAAAAACTTGAGAAGGGACAGTGCAGTGCCTTGCGGAATGATGAGCTGCTAGCTCTGAAATTTGTAGACAAGAGGGATGTATACATGCTAAGCACCATCCATGATGAGAGTACTTCACCTGTGGCTGTTTGGGGTCAGGTTGCCGAAGTGCGCAAACCTGTGTGCATCTTAGACTATAATAAGCACATGGGTGGTGTTGATAGAGTAGATCAGAGGTTAGAACCTTACACTGCTGCTCGTAAGTCTTATGTGTGGTATAAGAAATTAGCGCTTCACTTGTTCCACTTGGCAACTTTTAATGCTTTTGTTGTGTTTAAGGATAGTTCTCCAGAGTCAAGGATGACATTTGTGAAATTTCAGGAGTCTATCATAGCTAGCCTTGTTGTGCTGGAACAGGCAAGAGTTCCTAGAGAAGCAGTGGTGGAGGATGTGGCTAGATTGAAAGATCGTCACTTTGCTGAGCACATTCCTCCCACGGCCAAAAAAAACTTTCCTGCTAAGAAATGTAGAGTCTGTGCTCGAAGAGGTATCAGGAAGGAGACTAGGATGTACTGCCCTGATTGTCCTTCAAAGCCTGGGCTGTGTGTGGGTGGCTGTTTCAGGAGCTACCACACACAGAAGAATTATTGGGAAATTCCGTGAGCGTAAACTGGTGTTTTATATTTTTATATGTTCGGTTTCACGGTTGGCATTTGTCATGTATTCAGTTAGAGCTTTTGTGTTTGTAGTTTTGTACTAATAGTGGTTTCTTTGTTGTTTAAAAACAAAAAAAAGGGGATGGCATGTGTAGAGTGGCGCTTGGCTGGCGGCGTGGGTGTGGTGGCGCTTGGCTGGCGGTGTGTGAGGGGTGGCGCTTGGCTGGCGGTGTGTGTGGGGTGGCGCTTGGCTGGCGGTGTGTGTGGGGTGGCGCTTGGCTGGCGGTGTGTGTGGGGTGGCGCTGGGCTGGCGGTGTGTGTGGGGTGGCGCTTGGCTGGTGGTGTGGGTGGGGTGGCGCTTGGCTGGCAGTGCCGGCCAAACGCCAGTCCACACACTCATCAGCTGGTGTGATTGCTGTATCAGGCATGTGGGCGTATGAAAGTGATGGGCCCTTGACTGGCGCTGTCTGTGGATGCGAGTCTTGTAATGTGCTGGGCCCGTGGCTGGCGGCGTGAATGGTCTAGTGCATGTCATGTATGAAAGGTGTGTGAATGGACTGTAAAGCGGTTGGTGCCTTGTCGTGGCTTTACAGCTCACGAGCTGTGAGTCATTGGTTCAGTTTTTTGGCCTTTCAGTTATTACCAGTGCATTTCACTTTTGTGAAATCTCTTGTTAATAAAATTTGATCTACTGAACCATCACTCACCCTCGTGCCAAATCCAACCAGTATGTGTGGTACAAATGACAAAACCTGCTCCGCTGTAATCAGGTGTCGCAGCACACTTGAGACACGCTAGGTGCCTCAGGTGGGACCCCGATGATAAAGCATGCCACCAACTTGGTTGGTGGGTGAGGGGTCTTCTTCACATAACCTAAGTGTGTTTCTTTTCACAATTTTAGTGTTTGGCACATCACGGACGTATGTGCACACATCAAAGTGATATATTCCAAAAATACCTGTGTTTGGGGGGGAGGGCCCACCTATGTTTTTGGTCCTGGGTGCAGCCGTCATGTAGGGAAACCTACAAAACCCAGAAACTTTTTAAAACTAGGCACCCCAAGGAGTCTAGGGAGGTGTGGCTTGTGTGGCTCCCCCAACATTTTCTTACCCAGACTCCTCTGTAAACCTCACAATTTGCATAAAAAAGCATATTTTCCTGATTTTTCTTAGTAGGATCACCGCTCCAGCACAAAATTCCTACTCCCCAGTTTTCCCCTCAGTCTCCCAAGTAAAATGACACCTCACTTATGTGGGTCCCCAAAGCAGAGTCCGTCTAAAGATGTATAAAAGAATATGCCCTTATAAACTTGCTGTGCTATCCCTTCTATCCCTTCAGGTTTTGGGCCTTATTATGTTGCAGGCACCTGGGCCACCCACACAAGTGAGGTATCATTTTTATCGGGAGACTTGGGGGAACGCTGGGTGGAAGGAAATTTGTGGCTCCTATCAGATTCCAGAACTTTCTGCCACAGAAATGTGAGGAACATGTGTTTTTTTAGCCAAATTTTGAGGTTTGCAAAGGATTCTGGGTAACAGAACCTGGTCCGAGCCCCGCAAGTCACCCCTCCTTGGATTCCCCTAGGTCTCTAGTTTTCAGAAATGCACTGGTTTGGTAGGTTTCCCTAGGCGCCGGGTGAGCTACAGGCCAAAATCCGCAGGTAGGCACTGTTTTCTCCCAAAATTGTGGATGTGTCCACGTTGCACTTTGGGGTGTTTCCTGTCGCAGGCGCTAGGCCTACCCACGCAAGTGAGGTATCATTTTTATCGGGAGACTTGGGGGAACGCTGGGTGGAAGGAAATTTGTAGCTCCTCTCAGATTCCAGAACTTTCTGCCACAGAAATGTGAGGAACATGTGTTTTTTTAGCCAAATTTTGAGGTTTGCAAAGGATTCTGGGTAACAGAACCTGGTCCGAGCCCCGCAAGTCACCCCTCCTTGGATCCCCCTAGGTCTCTAGTTTTCAGAAATGCACAGGTTTGGTAGGTTTCCCTAGGTGGCGGCTGAGCTAGAGGCCAAAATCTACAGGTAGTCACTTTGCTAAAAACAGCTCTGTTTTCTGTGATATGTCCACGTTGTGTTTTGGGGCATATCCTGTCGCGGGAGCTAGGCCTACCCACACAAGTGAGGTATCATTTTTATCGGGAGACGTGGGGGAACACTGGGTGGAAGGAAATTTGTGGCTCCTCTCAGATTCCAGAACTTTCTGCCACAGAAATGTGAGGAACATGTGTTTTTTTAGCCAAATTTTGAGGTTTGCAAAGGATTCTGGGTAACAGAACCTGGTCCGAGCCCCGCAAGTCACCCCTCCTTGGATCTCCCTAGGTCTCTAGTTTTCAGAAATGCACAGGTTTGGTAGGTTTCCCTAGGTGGCGGCTGAGCTAGAGGCCAAAATCTACAGGTAGTCACTTTGCTAAAAACAGCTCTGTTTTCTGTGATATGTCCACGTTGTGTTTTGGGGCATATCCTGTCGTGGGCGCTAGGCCTACCCACACAAGTGAGGTATCATTTTTATCGGGAGACGTGGGGGAACGCTGGGTGGAAGGAAATTTGTAGCTCCTCTCAGATTCCAGAACTTTCTGCCAAAGAAATGTGAGGAACATGTGTTATTTTAGCCAAATTTTGAGGTTTGCAAAGGATTCTGGGTAACAGAACCGGGTCCGAGCCCCGCAAGTCACCCCTCCTTGGATTCCCCTAGGTCTCTAGTTTTCAGAAATGCACAGGTTTGGTAGGTTTCCCTAGGTGGCGGCTGAGCTAGAGGCCAAAATCTACAGGTAGTCACTTTGCTAAAAACAGCTCTGTTTTCTGTGATATGTCCACGTTGTGTTTTGGGGCATATCCTGTCGCGGGAGCTAGGCCTACCCACACAAGTGAGGTATCATTTTTATCGGGAGACGTGGGGGAACACTGGGTGGAAGGAAATTTGTGGCTCCTCTCAGATTCCAGAACTTTCTGCCACAGAAATATGAGGAACATGTGTTTTTTTAGCCAAATTTTGAGGTTTGCAAAGAATTCTGGGTAACAGAACCTGGTCCGAGCCCCGCAAGTCACCCCTCCTTGGATCTCCCTAGGTCTCTAGTTTTCAGAAATGCACAGGTTTGGTAGGTTTCCCTAGGTGGCGGCTGAGCTAGAGGCCAAAATCTACAGGTAGTCACTTTGCTAAAAACAGCTCTGTTTTCTGTGATATGTCCACGTTGTGTTTTGGGGCATATCCTGTCGCGGGCGCTAGGCCTACCCACACAAGTGAGGTATCATTTTTATCGGGAGACGTGGGGGAACGCTGGGTGGAAGGAAATTTGTAGCTCCTCTCAGATTCCAGAACTTTCTGCCACAGAAATGTGAGGAACATGTGTTATTTTAGCCAAATTTTGAGGTTTGCAAAGGATTCTGGGTAACAGAACCTGGTCCGAGCCCCGCAAGTCACCCCTCCTTGGATTCCCCTAGGTCTCTAGTTTTCAGAAATGCACAGGTTTGGTAGGTTTCCCTAGGTGCCGGCTGAGCTAGAGGCCAAAATCTACAGGTAGGCACTTTGCAAAAAACACCTCTGTTTTTTTCCAAAATTTAGGATGTGTCCACGTTGCGCTTTGGGGTGTTTCCTGTCGCCGGCGCTAGGCCTACCCACGCAAGTGAGGTATCATTTTTATCGGGAGACTAGGGGGAACGCTGGGTGGAAGGAAATTTGTAGCTCCTCTCAGATTCCAGAACTTTCTGCCACAGAAATGTGAGGGACATGTGTTTTTTTAGCCAAATTTTGAGGTTTGCAAAGGATTCTGGGTAACAGAACCTGGTCCGAGCCCCGCAAGTCACCCCTCCTTGGATTCCCCTAGGTCTCTAGTTTTCAGAAATGCATAGGTTTGGTAGGTGTCCCTAGGTGGCGGCTGAGCTAGAGGCCAAAATCTACAGGTAGGCACTTTGCAAAAAACACCTCTGTTTTTTTCCAAAATTTAGGATGTGTCCACGTTGCGCTTTGGGGTGTTTCCTGTCGCCGGCGCTAGGCCTACCCACGCAAGTGAGGTATCATTTTTATCGGGAGACTTGGGGGAACGCTGGGTGGAAGGAAATTTGTAGCTCCTCTCAGATTCCAGAACTTTCTGCCACAGAAATGTGAGGGACATGTGTTTTTTTAGCCAAATTTTGAGGTTTGCAAAGGATTCTGGGTAACAGAACCTGGTCCGAGCCCCGCAAGTCACCTCTCCTTGGATCCCCCTAGGTCTCTAGTTTTCAGAAATGCACAGGTTTGGTAGGTTTCCCTAGGTGGCGGCTGAGCTAGAGGCCAAAATCTACAGGTAGTCACTTTGCTAAAAACAGCTCTGTTTTCTGTGATATGTCCACGTTGTGTTTTGGGGCATATCCTGTCGCGGGCGCTAGGCCTACCCACACAAGTGAGGTATCATTTTTATCGGGAGACGTGGGGGAACGCTGGGTGGAAGGAAATTTGTAGCTCCTCTCAGATTCCAGAACTTTCTGCCACAGAAATGTGAGGAACATGTGTTTTTTTAGCCAAATTTTGAGGTTTGCAAAGGATTCTGGGTAACAGAACCTGGTCCGAGCCCCGCAAGTCACCCCTCCTTGGATCCCCCTAGGTCTCTAGTTTTCAGAAATGCACAGGTTTGGTAGGTTTCCCTAGGTGGCGGCTGAGCTAGAGGCCAAAATCTACAGGTAGTCACTTTGCTAAAAACAGCTCTGTTTTCTGTGATATGTCCACGTTGTGTTTTGGGGCATATCCTGTCGTGGGCGCTAGGCCTACCCACGCAAGTGAGGTATCATTTTTATCGGGAGACGTGGGGGAACGCTGGGTGGAAGGAAATTTGTAGCTCCTCTCAGATTCCAGAACTTTCTGCCACAGAAATGTGAGGAACATGTGTTTTTTTAGCCAAATTTTGAGGTTTGCAAAGGATTCTGGGTAACAGAACCTGGTCCGAGCCCCGCAAGTCACCCCTCCTTGGATTCCCCTAGGTCTCTAGTTTTCAGAAATGCACAGGTTTGGTAGGTTTCCCTAGGTGCCGGCTGAGCTAGAGGCCAAAATCTACAGGTAGGCACTTCGCAAAAAACACCTCTGTTTTTTTCCAAAATTTAGGATGTGTCCACGTTGTGCTTTGGGGTGTTTCCTGTCGCCGGCGCTAGGCCTACCCACGCAAGTGAGGTATCATTTTTATCGGGAGACTTGGGGGAACACTGGGTGGAAGGAAATTTGTAGCTCCTCTCAGATTCCAGAACTTTCTGCCACAGAAATGTGAGGAACATGTGTTTTTTTAGCCAAATTTTGAGGTTTGCAAAGGATTCTGGGTAACAGAATCTCGTCCGAGCCACACAAGTCACCCCTCCTTGGATTCCCCTAGGTCTCTAGTTTTCAGAAATGCATAGGTTTGGTAGGTGTCCCTAGGTGGCGGCTGAGCTAGAGGCCAAAATCTACAGGTAGTCACTTTGCTAAAAACAGCTCTGTTTTCTGTGATATGTCCACGTTGTGTTTTGGGGCATATCCTGTCGCGGGCGCTAGGCCTACCCACACAAGTGAGGTATCATTTTTATCGGGAGACGTGGGGGAACGCTGGGTGGAAGGAAATTTGTGGCTCCTCTCAGATTCCAGAACTTTCTGCCACAGAAATGTGAGGAACATGTGTTTTTTTAGCCAAATTTTGAGGTTTGCAAAGGATTCTGGGTAACCGAACCTGGTCCGAGCCCCGCAAGTCACCCCTCCTTGGATCCCCCTAGGTCTCTAGTTTTCAGAAATGCACAGGTTTGGTAGGTTTCCCTAGGTGGCGGCTGAGCTAGAGGCCAAAATCTACAGGTAGTCACTTTGCTAAAAACAGCTCTGTTTTCTGTGATATGTCCACGTTGTGTTTTGGGGCATATCCTGTCGCGGGCGCTAGGCCTACCCACACAAGTGAGGTATCATTTTTATCGGGATACGTGGGGGAACGCTAGGTGGAAGGAAATTCGTGGCTCCTCTCAGATTCCAGAACTTTCTGCCACAGAAATGTGAGGAACATGTGTTTTTTTAGCCAAATTTTGAGGTTTGCAAAGGATTCTGGGTAACCGAACCTGGTCCGAGCCACACAAGTCACCCCTCCTTGGATTCCCCTAGGTCTCTAGTTTTCAGAAATGCACAGGTTTGGTAGGTTTCCCTAGGTGGCGGCTGAGCTAGAGGCCAAAATCTACAGGTAGTCACTATGCTAAAAACAGCTCTGTTTTCTTTGATGTGTCCAGGTTGTGTTTTGGGGCATATCCTGTCGCGGGCGCTAGGCCTACCCACACAAGTGAGGTATCATTTTTATCGGGAGACGTGGGGGAATGCTGGGTGGAAGGAAATTTGTCGCTCCTCTCAGATTCCAGAACTTTCTGCCACAGAAATGTGAGGAACATGTGTTTTTTTAGCCAAATTTTGAGGTTTGCAAAGGATTCTGGGTAACAGAACCTGGTCCGAGCCACACAAGTCACCCCTCCTTGGATTCCCCTAGGTCTCTAGTTTTCAGAAATGCACAGGTTTGGTAGGTTTCCCTAGGTGCCGGCTGAGCTAGAGGCCAAAATCTACAGGTAGTCACTTTGCTAAAAACAGCTCTGTTTTCTGTGATGTGTCCACGTTGTGTTTTGGGGCATATCCTGTCGCGGGCGCTAGGCCTACCCAAACAAGTGAGGTATCATTTTTATCGGGAGACTTGGGGGAACATAGAATAGCAAAACAAGTGTTATTGCCCCTTGTCTTTCTCTACATTTATTCCTTCCAAATATAGGGGTGTGTGTAAAAAAGACATCTATTTGAGAAATTCCATGTAATTCACGTGCTACTATGGTCACCCCGGAATTCAGAGATGTGCAAATAACCACTGCTCCTCAACACCTTATCTTGTGCCCTTTTTGGAAATGCAAAGGTTTTCTTGATAGCTATTTTTTACTCCTTATATTTCAGCAAATGAATTACTGTATACCCGGTATAGAATGAAAACGCACTGCAGGGTGCAGCTCATTTATTGGCTCTGGGTTCCTCGGGTTCTTGATGAACCTACAAACCCTATATATCCCCGCAACCAGAGGAGTCCAGCAGACGTAACGGTATATTGCTTTCGATAATCTGACATTGCAGGGAAAAGTTACAGAGTAAAAAGTAGAGAAAAATTGATGTTTTTTTCACCTCAATTTCAATATTTTTCTTTTTCAGCTGTTATTTTCTGTAGGAAACCCTTGTAGGATCTACACAAATGACCCCTTGCTGAATTCAGAATTTTGTCTACTTTTCAGAAATGTTTAGGTTTCTGGGATCCAGCATTGGTTTCATGACCATTCCGGTCACTGACTGGAAGGAGGCTGAAAGCACAAAAAATTGCACAAATGGGGTATGCCCCAGTAAAATGCCAAAATTGTGTTGAAAAATTGGGTTTTCGGATTCAAGTCTGCCTGTTCCTGAAAGCTGGGAAGCTGCTGAGTTTAGCACCGCAAACCCTTTGTTGATGCCATTTTCAGGGGAAAAACCACAAGCCTTCTTCTGCAGCCCCTTTTTCCAATTTTTTTGAAAAAAACGAAATTTTCACTGTATTTTGGCCAATTTCTTGGCCTCCTTCAGGGGAACCCACAAGTCTGGGTACCTTTAGAATCGCTAGGATGTTGGAAAAAAAGGACGCAAATTTGGCTTGGTTAGCTTATGTGGACAAAAAGTTATGAGGGCCTAAGCGCGAACTGCCCCAAATAGGCAAAAAAAGGCCTGGCACAGGAGGGGGAAAAGGCCTGGCAGCGAAGTGGTTAAACATAAGCAGTTAATTGGACATGAGGTTATTGAGGGCTTACCTTTCCGGCTTAGTGAGGTTTTCCTTAGTATTCCCATTGCATTTATTTGTCATTCTGTCCAGATCTGCTATAACAAGATATCCACTTAATTCCCCTTTGGCAGTACCCGACAGAATTTAGACTTTGGTTTCGGGACACTATGGGCCTGATTACAACTTTGGAGGAGGTGTTAATCCGTCCCAAATGTGACGGATATACCACCAGCCGTATTACGAGTTCCATAGGATATAATGGACTCGTGATACGGCTGGCGATATATCCGTCACTTTACCGTCACTTTTGGGACGGATTAACACCTCCTCCAAAGTTGTAATCAGGCCCTATATTCCTGATCGTTAGTTTTGAGACCCAAATGTTCCATTACTTGTGACTCTGTTAGCTCACCTTCATCTAAGTCAAGCATGAGGTCAAACATCGATTTGATGTCACTTTTCTGTCCCACAATAAGTTGACACTCCTTACCCTCTTTGGGTTTTGGTGTATTGGAGGTTTTCCCTGCTAAATTAGCAACGTTTTTTGCAAGTTTTACTTTTCTTATGAATTTATAAGTGTAAATATCATCAAAATGTGCCGTTGCTCCAGAGTACTGTACGGCAGTCTTGGCATGGGCAGTTGAGGGGCCCCCATTGACAGCCTTGTTGCGCTTTCCACTGCCCGAATTACGGGCAGTGGAAAGCGTGGCGGGTGCTGCTGCACCCACTGCACCATCACATTGACGTCGGCTGGATTACGAGCCGGAGTCAATGTTAAGGCCCTGTTCACCGCAGGGCCGGTGTGCAAAAATGCTGTTGCCCTGCGGTGAACTCTTCATAGGGCGGGCGGTGTTCAGATCGCACAGGTGGACTGATGGTAGGATGATTCTTGCAGGCGTCCTCTGCCCCCCCCCCCCAACTCCTAATGGGGGCCACAATCACAAAATAGCATTAACTGTAGTGAGCATAGTATTATCCACACGCCTGGATTGGATGTATCTGATAATTAGAACAATAACCAAAATCAAAAACAGTGGTCTCACCCCTGTGGTTTATTACTTATCACACCCAGCTACTATGCATTTAGACTGGTGAAATCAAACACATCATATGAGTAACATAAGATCTTGCTCATGTGGATTATTCCTTAAAGTACACACAGTCACATCAATGAACATGTCACCCTCTGGCAGTCTGTGCACCATGCAGCATGCATTGCATTTAAAATCATACCCTGGCAGGATGCATGAACAGGAATAAGTGCTTGTCCCATCACCATGTGGAAACCAGTGAAAACATGGTGCATAAAAGAAAAAAAAAAAAGAACCAGGTGAGAAGGTGAAACAACTGAAACACTGCAAAAACCAAATTCACACATTCATACTCAGACAGACGGAGACTATCATATTAGCAAACTATTGTAAATGCATTGCCATCTCATCATCACAGTTCAACCATCCCAGAAATACTGTGTTGAAGTCAAGGATATACCTAGATTCCAATTTCCTCAAGGCCTTCTCTCTGTCATCACCTCGTACATTTAAAGAGATGGAAACAATGACAAAAATCTCAAGCTGTCTGTATCCCAGTAATGTGTATGAGCAAAATGTTGTGCAATAGGGTACTGGGAGATATTGGGCCTTAAAGCCCTTCAGTACTCCAAGATCCATTTTTGTAGCCTTGTGAACTGTACTCCCTATATACATTATATTGCAAGGACATACAAGACAATAGACACAGAACTTGGTATTGCAAGTGGTAAATTTGCAAACATTCTCTCAGAGTGAGAGACCTTAAATTCCTCCCATCAAAACTAGCTTTGCACCCTTTACACTTCCTGCAACAGAAGACATTCTGCCTAGGAGGAGTATCACCCGTGACATGGTTTCTGTTGAGTGGATCTTTTAAAGACTGGCTTCTCCTAAACATCACCTGGGGAGTAGCACTAAGATGTTTCTTAAGGATTTCATCTGTATGCAGGATGTGCCAATGCTTTTTGAGAACACTCTTATACCTCCCTGCTTGTGCTGAGTGTGCTGTGATGAATCTAACTCCCTCGCCACTACGTAGTTATAGTTAGGACCTAGTTTCTATAGAAAAAGCATATTTTGTTTTGCTAATAACTTTGGCGCTGTATGATGAATCTTCACAAAAATTTCCCAAAAATACGACAGTCACTTCAGTGTCTGTTTTGTAAGCTTCGGGTGATCCTTCAAGTGGGGGCTGAATAAAAAGGGGTTCCCAAAAAGCTTTTTTTCCTATACATTTTTCCATAGGGATTTTGAACATGAATAGCGCCTGAACCACTGGACGGAATTACACCAAATTTGGCAGAAAGGTAGTTCTTTGTCCAGAAAGCAAACTTTTTGTTATTTGGTGTGAATCTTTTTTGTAGTTTTTGCGTAATTTTACAAAAAACAAATTGGTATGTATAGGGAAGCGAAGGCTCGTGCTGAAATCTGATTGGCTGCCAACATTCCAACAAGGAAATTTTGGCAGACATGTTGGGATTCAGCTTCAGCCAAGTTCCTGAAAAAAAGATTTAAAAAAAGAAATGGAGTCATTTTAGGGACACCCTGAACCCTTAGTTCTGGTTCTGGGGTTCCAGAGGGACCCCCTAGAGGAAGAAATCATTTGTTTTGTAAGTTTTTGACGGGGCCACCACCTCCCTGGGGCACAACTTCAAATACAATGTGGGGGGTGGGTGCTCACGACCCCACAACCCCAGGGACCATCACCTCCCTGGGACACAATTAGTAATTGAATGTGGGGACGCCCGGTCCCCCCTCCAGCCCTGGGGTCGGCCACCTCCCTGGGGCTCAGTTTAAATAATAAAGGGGGACCCTTATGGACTGCCGGTCCTGTGGCAACCACCTCCACCGGGCCCATTTAATATGCTATGTAGGAGGCCCACATGCCCCCCTCATTCCGGGGATTGCCAGCTCCCACAAAGCAAAATCAAACAAAGTCTGCTTTCTGACAGCTGGAGCTATCAAACAGAAAGCAGAGTTTTCATATGTTTCTATGCACGCATCATCTGTTTCCCTGTGGCCAACCCAACAGCTCATGGCGGACGGTTGTGTGCAGCTCTGAGCTAGATTGTTATATGGGCTGGCTATCCTACAAGTAACTATAACTAGCACCATGCAGAGCTAATTACACTACAAATTACGACACTCATGACATCTTTGATAACATCATTGATTATGTCACTGTAACATCTGCAGTAAAATTATTGATCAGCTAACTGTGCATGGCGGGGATGCGAGTTACAGTTACCATAGGACATGAGTTATAGCTACTTGAAATAACTCTAACTATAACATGTGAGTTTCTGTGGTTTTGTACATTTAAAATGTAAGCCTAACTATAACGTCCCTGTAACCTTTTTTTTTTAAAGTGAATTTCTATGTTTTTTTGTGAATTATATATATGCATTCTGAAAACCGTTCAGTGGAAAAATAGTGGCTTTTGGTGAAGGAGATATATATATATAGATAGATAGATAGATAGATAGATAGATAGATAGATATGCTCATATGTGTTGTGTAAGGTGTAGAAAAACTATACTTACTTACCTGTCTATATTTTGCATTCCATGTTCAGTCCTTGATATTCTGGTTTAGTTATCCGGGTGTGCACACCATGTGATTCTATGTGAAGGAGTATGTGGATTTTCTTGCCAGGGTATATAATAAAGCACAGTGAATTGACATTTCAAAGTCCAACTTTAAAACCTATCAATTAGTTTTAAAGTAGAATGGTGTAAAGAAAAGCTGACATGCAACTTTGTGTACTTTCTAAACTGTTCAAGCCTTGTGCAATGCAAAACGTATCAAGTTCTTATTTTAAACAAAAATAAGCTGGCCTCAGCTCCAAGCCCTCTCTCCCAAACCTCTTACCTCAAGTGGTTATGTCCAACCTACAGACTCAATTTATTTTGATGGAGGATGTTCTACCTGGCTGTTCTGCATCAGGAAATTATCACACCTGTAAGGCCCGGAATGATTATCCTTACCTCACTGAAATTTAGGAAACTCCACCTTGTTTATGAAGTGTGGCGTTTCCTAATTCCGACCAACTTCTTAAATGAAGTTTTAATTTAACTCACCACTTATTTAAAATAACTTTACCAAGAGCTTGGAGCATATCCGTCAGGAACATTTTGGGAAATTAGTGGTGAATAGTCTGTTTTAAAGATTTTAAGATTGCAACAATTGTGTAACCTAAATAATAAATACATTTCATTTTATTGGGGAAGTTTGGAAGGCCCCATAATGAACTTCGCTATAAGATTGCGACAAATAAGGGAAAGTTCAATTATATTTTATTAAATGCATCAGTCAAAACTGCATTGGCTTAAAGCAGGCCCAGACATTAACATACACCCCTCAGAGTTAGAGGCAGGTTGTGTGAGAGGTGCTGTACAAAAGGAGACCTTCGTTAAACATCAACCAGTAAGATAGGTAAGTTTGGATAAGGATAGATGATTGTCTGTGCCTGGAATGGGTCCATTTGATGCCTGTGGCCACATGAGGACACTAGTTCCATTTTCAGTTAGAAGAGCCATAGATGGGAAGGTACCAGCACTGCCTTTAATGCTGTAAGCGGTGATTCAGCTGTTTGCATCTAGGATCCTGCTCTATGATAAAATCTCAATTTTATGCTGCTTGCATGGTGCCTGCCATTCAGATGCTGCAGAGTCATCCACTTACAGAGTTATGAGCATTCTCTACTCTTTCACATACAGTAGACCCCTTGCATAGGACCCTCTATGTGGCTAATATTGCTTGGACTAGCATGCACATTTCTGAGTGGTGAATGTAGAAACATGGAAGCCTGCAGTGTGAACTTGAAATGGGAAATATTTAGATGCATAGGGATTGTAATGCAATACTACCAGTGGAAATAAAAGTCAAGCTTCATGTTATAAAACAGTTGACAGACTGTCATAATTAAATGTACACAAGAAAGCCAAATCACCTCCATTATAGAACTTGGTCTTATCTTCAAGTAGTTTGTTCTTTCCAGCACCTATGCAAGCAAAAGTAGACATGCCTTGTATCCATTAAAAGAGAAGGTGTCAGCACTCCTCACCCAGATCATATACTAACAGAAAACAAGCGGGTGGCATTGTTAAGCAATTTGAAAAACCCAATGTGGATCATGTAACATTGGTTAGGCCTTTTAGAGGTTTAAAGATCACTATGCAAAGCAGATTTTTTAATCTTCCTCTAAGATACCTTTTAGAAACTAAAGTGCAAAATTGTGCTTTGAAATCACATTGGAACAGGTTGATTGGCAAAAACGTGACAAGCTGTAAATGCCACTTAAACCCTCCAAGCACCATTTCTCTACATGGGCCCAGTTCTCGTTTTTCTGCTTTAGGCACTCCTATTTGCCATATTCTCTCCCAATCTTCCAATCTCAGCCACCACCTTTCTCACCCTTTTCCCTTCTATCCCTTTATGTTTGCTGTTGCATTTATTTTCCTCATTCCTATCCCTCCAGCTCTCTCTTGCTTTCTCTATTTACTGTCATTTCTTTCTCTCAATCTTCTCTCCTCTTCTGGAACCTCTTCTCTATATCTTTTCCTCTGTCTTGCGTGCACTTCTCAATATTTCATATTCCCTCTCTATCCCTCTTCTACATAGACCATGCATGGCAACTGAAACATTCTTTTGGCTGTGCATGGCCATTAGCAGCACCTGCCACTTTTCTTTGACCACAGTGCTTTTTGTTGTTCCCCTTCCTAGAAGCCTACCATTGGGATGGCCTCTTCGAACCGGAGGTGTCCCCTCTGATAATGAAACACAGTGGTTAGTGCAATGTGGCCTTCATTCCCTGCAGCTTGATGTCAATTCTTTTTGGAAACAACATCAGGTTGCATTGGTTTGGTGGGTTTTAACTGCTTAATGGCAGACCACAGCCTGTTGCATCCACCACACTACTTTCACATTGCAGTTTACTTCAAGGGGTAATCTCCAGGACTGGAAAGAAAAGGTTTCTGGTAAAAACATCACAAACATTTTCTTTTCCAAAATCAAAGTTGGCATGCGAGGGAAATGGTTCCCACAAAACCCAAGTTAGATTTTTTGCTTTGTTGTATTGCGCAGCATGCTGTACATACTGATGTTACATAGCAAAACAAAAGTGAAAGCAGACTACGCTAGTGGAATCTGCGGTGATCCAAAAATGCCCTACAACACAGCATTCCTCAAATTCACCACATACCAATAGTGCCCCACTTGTGTGTCTGAGCTATTCCCTGTGAAAGGAATGGCTCCCTGAGGACGCTAAGACACAAGTTCAGATTAAGATGTCACCTTGCCAATTGACTACATCTTGCTGTGTGGGTATCTGTGGTATTTAGGTCAAGGCTCAGTTGGCGCCCAGGAACACCTGCCAGGCCCAGACATGTCTGAAAACAATGCTATCTAGGATAGTCTGGGGTGGCGCAACTTGCATGGATCCCAATACCCTTTCTTACCCAAAATGTCCCCCAAACATCAAACTTTGGCTAAATCACAGATTTTCCTCATCTTTCTGTGTAGGAACATTTTATAACTTGTGAGAATCCAAAAAAACCCTGCTACCCTGCGTTCCCACATTGGTCCTAATGAAAACTGGACCCCAACTATTCACCAAATATTATGCAATGAGTACATTAATTATATAGGGCCTCATAACAGCAATTTATTTGGGTTGACCATAAAATAGATCAATATTAAGCAGAATTTCAAAAGTGTTGATACATTTCAAAAAGCAAATTCATACTAAACAGGTCTTAAATTATAATATACAAAAATCAAAAAATGTTAGTCAATGTTCTGTGGAGATATCTAAGGAGGTCAATGGCAATACACATGCTTTCAGCCTCCAACACTTTTATTATGGTTTCCATAATATGTGACTTAAGGAGATGAATCATGTGCATGTTCACCCTGGCAGAGTTATCTAGATAGTAAACCACTGTTGAAAGATAGGCTTTTATAGCAGCCCTTTGTGACATGGCAGGCTATATTGGGTCATATCAGATTCACACTACTACTAGTTAGAGTATTTGCTTCCCTCTGCAGCAGGCACATTAACTTAACAAACTATTTGGCTCTATGCAAGCAAAATAGCAGTCCGTAGAGCAGATACATTATCTCATCAGGTTATATTTATACTGTAGGCTGGAGTATTGTCAGTCAATTGAAAGTCGTACCTGACCTGTGATAACTATACCTCAGCACAATAGGCTAATCAAAACACCATGCTTTGTTTCAATCTGGAGTTTCCTGATTGGACATTGCTTCTGAATGACTGATAGGTTTAAGTAGTGACAACCACTTATATAAACAACATGACTCAAAGTCCTGCACTGTTCAGCAATCCTTTCACTCAGCAATTTGTGTTTGTGATAGCATATGCAAAAGGTGAGAAGGGAGCTCAGCTAAAGCCCATTGAATTATTGGCCTCTCAGCTGTGGCAGAGAACCGTGTGGCTTCCCACAGACGTCCATCATATGCCCTTTATCATTCAACATCTACCTAATCTCCTTACCAACCCTGATTAAATGATTTGACCTCATTTGTTACAACTATGCATCCTTGCCTGACCATCTCCCTTCTCTGCTAGAGGGGTGCGCCCCTGCAACCTCTCGTTCACCCTATTGGCTCAAATCAAGTCGGCTTATTTTTTGGAGCACCTTTGTGGTAACTCTCAATATCTCTGAGTGTGTCGGGCCTCAAAGGGGTTAGCGGTGTCTATTATGGGCCTCTGATAGGTGGTATAGTAAGCCGCAGGATCCCTGAATTTTCAAGTATGGGAAAAGATAAGCCCCCAAGCTGGTACATCCTAACAAGATGGATAACTACACTCTTCCTGAGCCCCGTGGGTTGGGGGGGGGAGGGCAGAGGCACCAACCAACTTTGATTCACCCACAGAGCAGGGGGCCTGAGCAATGACAGACATCATGGCAGCAATCACAAGCTCGAAGGAGGTCATATTGGTGAAAATCAATGTGGTGGCTATTGAGGAGAGCCTACTCCATGCTGATTTCTGGAACATGTTGGAGAGGGTGGCTGAAGCCGAGGGACAAGTTGCGGTACTCCAACAGGAAGTGTGACACTGCAGAAAATGGTGGCTACACTCTAGACTCACTCAGCCCGCATGGAGGTATGAATTGAAAGTGCAGAGGGGTGTTCTAAGAGGAACAACCTTACATTTGTGGACTTCCCTGAGCGGGCGGATGGACAGTCCACTGAGCTATTCCTGAAGGACTGGCTCACCACTGCTCACAAGTCATGGAAACACTCCAAATTGTACACATTGGGCACCATAGCCTGAGCCTGGTGCACCTCCCTTGTCCATTATTGCCAGACTCTTCAATTATAGAGACTGTAGCACAATACTACAACATATTTGGGTGCACCACAACATGATGTGCCAGACATTATGGCCTTTCAGGACTATTCCCGCAAGGTGAAGGACCTCCAGAAGAACTTCCTGCTCACAAAGCAATATTTAGAGGACCTTTACATCCAGTATTGCGGAAGCAGGAGGAGGCAAATGACTGGCTTGATACACTTGGGGGAGCCAAGTGTAAGACACCCTTGAGCCACAAACTGGACACTAATGGTAATAGCCACAGGATCAAACAATCAAATTGGAATGCTACTGGTTCGGAGGCACAGACTGAGGTCAGTCAAATGGGGAGGATTGTGGTATGTCTGGATGAAACTTTAGAGGACTTCAGCTGTGTGCTGGATACTCATGAGTCCTTTTGACATCACAGAGGAGACCGAGACTGCCTCAGTGACAACACAGACTTGGGACTATGAGAGCTGTAAAGAGACTCTGCTGTCTTGGTGGTGGGAATGGGACACTCGACTGAGCAACTGTCCCTGGTACCCATGTTTTCATGGGAACTGCATTGCATGCTGATCTGAGGCAGCTGGAAATTCCTGGAGTCTTCAAATCCTGTATGCAGCAGTCCAGATAGTAATGTATACTCCTGGTTTATGTTACTGTACATGATGTTACACTGAAGGGGAGAGCCATTGTTTGACACACTTTATTTTATGGGAGGGGGTCATTTTTCTCTGTGATGTTATTAACTAAAAGTGAATAAGGCCTACAGATACCATACCAGCCAGCGGGAATTGACCAAGGGCTACGATCCCAATGGGGCACCTTAAGTGCCATTGGCCTTTCTATGCCCTTGTGATGCTGGGCTCTCAGCAAGATGCAGTTAGGCAACCCATGCAGAATTTTGTGAGGTCTAAGGACTACATGTCAATTGTAACAAAGCCAAACTGTTCCAGGTGGGAACTTTGGGAGATACCCTGCAACACCAGCTCCTCCCCTGGTGCTACCCTGGGAGACCACCATTATGAGATATATCAGGATATGAACCGCACAGGAGGTGGCGACGTTTGAGTCTTTGAACATTGGTAAGGTCCTGGAAGGCCTTCGGCCTTTGGTAAAATTCTGAAACACTATTCACTTATCTTGGATGAGAAGGTGTCGCTTGTGAAAGGGATTGTTCTGCCTCGTTGTCTTTATGTTTTTCAGGGTGCATTGTTTCATATCCCAAGGAAATACATCATTGAACCTGATAGTCATTATTGACCTGCTGTGGGTGGTTCGTAGCAAAATGGGCAGACTGGCAACTCTGAAGCAGCCCTGGCAAGAGGTGGGATGGAACTTGTCAATTTAGAGCTATACTTTCTTGCTGCACAGCTCCAACATGCAGTCCAATTACTGTACGCCACTTGTGGCGAGACACCCCTACCCAAACTTCTGATGGTTGGGGCAGGAACTCTTAACTCCATTACCTATGTGATAAGTCAGGTGTGTAGAGCTTGGGAGGGGACAGTCTGTCAGATGCCCCTTACTCACCCGACATGCCTCTATGGTCCCTGCAACCTTTCATTCAAATAGCTCGCATGATGGCCCTACATCATTGGCGGGCAGGGTGTTGCAACATTTTACGAGACCTGTACCCAAATTATAGGCTCAAAACTTTTAATCTGTGCTGAGGGCACTTTCTAGAGTTTGTTGAGATGGGAGCCACAGCACACAAGATATGGCCCTCATTCCTGCAGCTCCCCAGAGAGTCTCACACATCAGTCCCTTTGCTCGCTATGGCTGGAGGCCGTAGATTGCTTTCCTTTATATAAAAGGCACTCTATCAAGATGTCACACTGTGCATGCCGCTGGTAGGGGTAGATGGCAAAAGGCGCTAGGGGAACATATTACAGACAAGGAGTGGATCAGTGTGCATGCAGGGGTACAGACAGCCATTGCTAATTTGAGGTTTAAATCAATTCATTATAATGATATCCAGCAAGTATACCTTACGTTGCACGCCATTTACCCAGGGATTTTGTCTACCTGTCCAAGGTGTTTAGTTGAGGGAGCAGACTTTCTACTCATGATGTGGTAATACCATAACTTGACACATACTGGTGGACCATAGTTGACCATCTGAACAAGGCTACGGGATGGAAAGTCTTTCCATCACACACCTCCCTATATGGTGTAGCTTGCTGCCCATGTAGGCAAGCGCTTCAATGTCACGCATAAGGATAGTAAGCACTATACAAATGTGCAATACAATACAAAAAATCATTTGTGCATCATTAAGATATGTTTTGATCCTATTAAAATCTTTGTTTCCATAGCACTTCAGAATTATAAAATAAAATGTGCTTCATTTGTACTTTCATAACTGCTATTATATGTTGAAATATTTGTACAGTTCATTTACAGGTATTTATATTTTTGTGAAGACATCCTACAGCATTTCTTTTTACACTTCCTGTACTCAAGGCCACTGAAATTATGTAATTCTGCAATCTGGGCGTTTGCCACATAATTGTGAAAATACGGTATTTGCCACATAATCCATAATTGTCTACATAATCTGCAGATTTTAATACAAAAAAACACATTTTATTTTTAGCTCATACCAATCAAAAGTTACTTAAAAAGCTACAGCACATGCTGCAGTGCAGTGGAAGGTCCTTGGCGAAACTTGACTGGTCACCTTTTAGTTGCTTGCAGTTGTATTTGGATGTTGAACTGTAACTAACTTTTGCCCAGACAGTACTAACGTGTAAAAATGACAAAGTAATGAAGTGATACTATCACAAAATGTGCCACATAAATCATATTTTCTTCTTACATAATTTAGTCAACATACCTGCATAATTTAGGCCTCACCTGCAGCATAATTCCAGTCCTCTGTCTGTATCCTAGAGAGATAACCACATAGTTCGCTTTACAAAATCTTCTCACTTTACAACCAAAGAAAGAGAAGTAAACAACACATTTAGTTAAAAAGAATAGAAAGCAATATGTGAGAAGACATAAGGCCTGATTACGACCTTGGCAGAGGGCATTACTCCGTCCCAAATGTGACTGATATCCTTTTTGCCGTATTACAAGTTTCATAGGATATAATGGAACTTGTAATACAGCGGGAGGGATAGCTGTCACATTTGGGAGGTAGTAATCCCCTCCACCAAGTTCGTAAGACTTTGGCAGTCTTTTCAGAAGACCACTGCAATGAGGGCCGCCAAAAGACCACCATGTTGGCACTAATCCGACCGCCGTATTATGACACACCTTTTAAAGGCTGCCAAAAAACAGCCACAAATCTGATAACGCCAGAGGAGAGGAGGGTATGGAAGAGGCAGTTCCACCACCACCTGCACCGCCAGCCTGACAGAATTCCACCCACCAGATTACGAGCCACAAATCACCACAGAGGTTCTTTCACGACAGAAAACCATTGACGGTGTGAACCGCCACGCTCAGAACCCGCCACTGTCAGAACACAACACCACATTGGGCAGTTTGAATAACCCACACCTGACATACATACAGTCACCAGACACACCTACTCACTGCACTATAAACACACAACCCACAATCCTTTGCTACAAAATCAATTTTCACAGACACCATGAGCAGGCAAATACACTCATGTAGCACCACTGCAACATAGGCACATATACACATCTCAATCAGCACACACCACACAACTGCACTACAAGCACATAACACACATAATGACCACACACAATACAAGTGTCCATCACTCACCACACACCACCCACAACCCATCAATCACCCTACACAGCGCCCTTATACACACAACATCCACACCCTCAACACAACTTCTACCATGTCCCCACAAAAGCACCCATGGTTCACAGACGAAGAGTTGAGGGTCATGGTGGATAAAATCGTCAGGGTAGGGCCACAACTGTTTGGCACACAGGTCCAACAAATATCGATTGCCAGGAAAATTGAGTTGTGGCAGAGAATAGTTGACAGGGTCAACTCAGTAGGCAACTATCCATGCACAAGGAAGAACATCAGGAAGAGGTGGAATGACCTATGGAGGAAGGTGTGTTCCATGGCATCATAACACCAGATCACCGTGCACAAAACTGGCGATAAGGTCACACCTCCACCCCCACACTTCACATCATGGGAGGAGAAGGTCTTGGACATTCTGCATCCCCAGGGCCTGACTGGAATACCTGGCGGCCTGGACTCTGGTAAGCACCTATAAATTCCATGTCACACAATTTTCATATCCTGTATGTTTGCTCAACACCCAAATACTCCCCTGTTTACTTTATGTCTCACTACACCTCCCACTTATACACCCAAAGCCCTTCTCCTGCATGTCACACCTCCATCCAGCCTAAATGCCTACATAGCCATTGACAAAGACACAGATGGCATTGGCTAATACCATCACTACGACTCCCACAATGCACTAGCCCATCTACGTGAATACCTGGAATGTGCACATCACATCCCTTGCAAGTATGACTAATGTACTAGCTACACAAACTAGATGCTATGACGGAGCACCACTACATGGCAATGGCAGCAATGCAATGACACAACACCATGCCAAACAAGCCTAAACACAGGTACAGCACTGTGACTAATCCAATTGGCCACTAATCAGGATCCACAACCCAGAAATTGACCACCATGGTATGTAATGTAAGATGGCATTAACTCCTCCAACTAGCAACCCTGTTTAGTCACTAGCTAACAGTGCAGAACAGTCAAGAGAACTATCAGACTGTAACAGAACCCATCCACAAAGTCAAAGTAACTAAACCTGAATGACACCAAACAAAGTGGACTATGGTACACATGTCACAGACCACTAACTACCACCAATGGTATGCTGTGCAGCATCTATCATTGTCATTGCTAGGAATCATGGTTAGCCAATGTATGCACACGATTAAGAGTGAACCAAACACACCTTCCACAATCAACTCCCTCTCACACTCCATCTACAGGTACCCCCACCAGTGCCACCATGGAGAGGGTACCAGAGACTGCCAGCCCTCCTCAGGATGAAGGCCCCAGTGAGGAGAACATGCCTGGATGTCAATACACTGACGACCTTCCTGGTCCATCTCGGACACCTGGTCAATCTACGACTTCCTACCTCACCTTGCCACATCTATCCCTCCCAACCCTGTGGCATCTACATCACAGCCAGCCCTTCATCCCCAAACCTGTGTCCCAAGGACTGTTCAAACTATTGTTTGCCCCACAGTACAAGGACCTGAGTCAACCCCTCACACCCCAGACAATTAAGGGCCTGCAAACACTGGGAGTGGGCACACCATGCCAGGGGCACAGGCACATGGGTGCAGGGGCGTGGGAAGGAAGCTGTGGGCCAGAGGTTGGGGCCCCCAAAGAACACTACTGACCAGGAAACCATCTCCCAAGTCCTGGGAACATACCAACAATCCCAGGACAGGATGGGCCAGTTCATCACCATGTTGGGGAAAATCCAAAGGCTGCAGAGAGAATACCACCAGGAGGTCATGCAGCAGTGGGAGGCACACAATGCCACCATGGCCTCCATTGCAGGGGGAGAGGGATATCAACACCACCCTGCGTGCTTCCCCCACCCACCAGCAGGCCCCTTCCGCAAGCAACATGACATCCGAGCCATCCACATCAAGGGCAGTTAGTGAAATGGAGGCCCTGTCAGGGGAACCACAGCCCTCAGACACCCCTCCCATTGTAGCTCAGGAACCCCCCCCCCTGACAAATGTGGTCATCCATCCAGACATCCGGCAGGAGCAGATTCCAAGACCAAACTCACTAGCAGGAAGTGAACCTCATCTGATTTGTCTCCCTTGTGTGTCACTGAGACACCCTTTTGACTGTTCAGTGACATAACTCCATCTTCCCATTGGCACACGCACACAGGAACTGTGCAACCAACTGCTGTACCACCTACTCTGATGATTCCATCTACCATGACCTCACACATCACCTGTTGGACAATATATGCACCAAACGTTTTTTACTCACTAATTCACCTTATGCACAAAAAACACCACTGGAACACAGCAACTGTTTATGTGTCTTCATTAAAATAGATACAAATGTAATGATTGCTAATTGTGATGTGGTCATGCCCCCCTACCTCCAACAGGCAGTGTAAAGGACAGCAGGAGACACAGTACAACAGAAATGTTCCAGTACAGATGTCAGAGATTTGAAAACCCAGGCCCATACAAGAGTGAAATCAGTATACCAACCTGCAAAAAGACAATGACAGAAAGTACCATCAGGATGGAAGGCATGCACACATGCAGCTCATAGATGTTGTGCCCAGTGCGGAATACGACCAAAGCAGGGGTCCCCAGAGATTAGCTATACATTCCCAGTCACAGGATGATCTTCAAACATCACTTTCGCTGCCATCCGTCATGTACAAGCCTCAATATTTAATTCATATAGCAATGGCTGATGACTATGAATGCCTCAAGCCATAGGTAGCAGAGGCTCATATTTCAATACCACAGCCAGTAGCTGGAATCAATTCAGAACAAGTGAGTGCAACATACAAAACTCAATTTTGGTCTGTACCGGGGAGATGTGAATTTAGGAAAATGCAGCAATGTAACTTGTAACAGTTTAAACACTTTTACTGTGCATCTTACATACAATCAGTCAGCTCCCCCAACACACACATAGGGATAGGGCCACATTACATGCCCACTGATGAGTCAACTCGGGAGGAGTATTCACAGCAATACATGTGGCTATACATGACTTGAACTCCCACACTCAACATAACTGTATGTCACTGGAAGTAATGATTGATGAGCTCAGTCCTAGAGTCAGCTGCACCTTCTGACTCTGCCTCGTCATCACCTGCCATGTCAGCATCACCAGCCACTGGTCCAGCTGCCTCACCCTCATCAGCTAGCAATGGTATCTGACGTCTCAGGGCTAGATTGTGGAGCATGCTGTAGACTACTATAATCTGTCATACCATTTGGGCCGAGTAGAGGATGGCACCTCCAGTTATGTCTAGTCACCTGAATCTGGCCTTCAGGAGGCCAAATGTCCTTTCAATTACATGCCTCGTCCTCCCGTGGGCCTCATTGAAATGGAGTTTCCCATCTGTGACAGGGTACCTCACTGGTGTCAATAGCCAGGAAAGTTTAGTTTAGGATAGCCAGAGTCACCTGTGTTACAAAATGTAGGACCAGTGAAAATATTGGTACAGCAACATGGAAGAATGTGAAAACAGGTGACATAACAGTGAAACACCTTCATATGCATACATACCAAGAAGCCAGGCCCTCTCTGTGTGTAGTCATTCCATCATGTGTGGGACATTGCTGTTCTTAAAAATGTGGGAGTCATGCACAGATCCAGGAAACTTGGCTGTGACCTGTGTGATGTCCTGGTCTGCCAGAAACACCACCATAACATTTATGGAGTGGTAGGTATTCCTGTTCCTATACATCTGTTCATTGGCACTGGGAGGGACCATGGCACCCTGGGTGCCATCAATGGCCCCTATCACATGAGGGATGTGTCCCATACCATAAAAGTCTGCCTTCACAAATGCCAAATCCGCTCTTTGGGGGAACCTGATGTAGCTGTCCATGTGTTTCAACAATGCACACAGCACAAGACTAAACATGGGCTGTGACATCACTGCAGCCGAGCCCACTGTATTCTGAAAGGAGCCTGTGGCAAGGAAGTCTAGCACTAGCATGACTTGTAGGGATGCAATACGGATTGCGTATGGCTGGTAATAGATCAGGCTCCAACTGTGTACATAGATCAATGATGGTCTAACGATTCAGGAGATAGGTCTGGATGATATGCCCGTCCTCCAGGGTTGCAAGGTGAACTGGTGGACGGTACACTGGTGGTTGTCTCAATCTCCTCATGGCAGGATATCTAGGTAGACACTCCCTGGTAGTGGCGGACCCATCCTGGACCACCCCAGCATCATCTTTGTCTGCCATCCCCTTTGCTACCACTGCCCTCCCTGTAGCTCCCCACCCAGTTTCCTGTGCCCGCTCACCGGTGGGCGTCTCCTTCGCAGCAGGCACCTCTGCCTCTCCCCAGTCAGCCCTGCTGCTCTCAGTGAGGAGGCTATTGATCTCCTGAGGTCCATCTCTGTGGGCCAGTCAACCATCATGAATGCCATCCAGGGACTGGCAGCACAAGTCCAGTAGAGCAATGCTTTCCTGGCTGGCCTACAGAGATCCTTTCAGGCCCTGGCCTCCTCACTGACAGCAGCCAATCACCCTTTGTCTAACGTTCCCCATCTACCTACCTCTTCTCAATCCCAAACCCCTCTTCCCAAACCCAGCCAAGGCACACAGACATACAAGCAATCATCCACCTCAACATCCAAAGATAGCACAGACAAACACAAGCACTACAAGACCCACCTCCGGCATGCGCACAAACAACACTCACTTACAGGCACACTAATACTCACTACCTGCACAGCCTCCCCATCACCCCCACCTTCACAGACACTGCACCAGACACACCTGCAGCCACCACATCAACATTTACTGATCCAGTCACAACTCCTATCTTACCCACAGTCAGCACAATATCAGACCTGCAGACATCCATCCCAGTCACCACATCCACAGACACCCCAACTACCGACACACCCACATGCAGTACATCTTCCATATCTGCAGACACCACTCCAACAGAGTCACCCATTCAGCATGGCATCTTCCAGCACCTCCACCCAAGACACATAACACCCACACTCATCCAGCCAACAAACACCCAGCACCCACAAGCATTTCTCGCATACACAAGCACCCAAGACATCCTCCAAGACACCTCCTACAACCACTCCCTCTACCTCCCTCCAAACCTTTTTGCCATGGCTGCCGATGTGTGTCTAAGAATGTGTTCCTCTCAAAGTTTTCTCTGTTCCCTACTCCTTTCCCACCCTGTGATACCCCAAAACAGTCTGTGTCCCTCCCCAAGTCCAGCCCTTCCACCTCCAAGTCCTCCCCTGCCCCGCTAGTTCTCATGCCCATTCCCCTGTCAAGAAGTCAACCCATCCCAAGCCCAAGCCCAAATGCCCCCCTCCCAAGCCAAAGCCCAGAGACCACCCTCCCAAACCCAAGCCCAAATTCCCTCTCCACCCCCCAATCCCTGAGGTGCCTGCCTGCCCCTGATGCCCCTATCTTGTGGTGTCATCTAGCAGTCAGGAGTCATGTAGGGGCACACAGAAGTGCCATTTGTGCATTGTGCACTTTGGACTGGCCAATGGCCTTACATTTGTACATAGTTATGTATTTATATTAATCTTTTTATATTTCTATTTATTATATTAGGGCCAACCAGTTGTTGGTTTGATGGTGACATACTGTCCTGCCTTTCTTTACACATGGCTGTTTTGGTCTTGCCTGCCTTGGTTTGGGTGTGAGTGGCATGTGTGTGTGTTGGTTGTGCTAGTTGTGTCTGGGCTGCATGTGTAGGTGTTGCGCTGCCAGGTGTCCCAATGTGGTGGCTGTGTGTTGTGTGTAGCATTTGTTTGTGTTTGGAACATGCATGAATGTAGGGGAATTGTGATTTGTTTGTGTTGACAATGTGTAATAGTGGTGTTGTGTGCCCCTATGTGGTTGTTTTGTGTCCCTTTGTGGTTGTTATGTTCGTGTGGTATTGCATATGCCACGTTCTATGGGTGTGTGATTGTGTATATTGGTTGTCAGGTGTTGTAACGTGTTGTATGTATGTAGTGTCATGTGGAGGTTTGTACTGGGTTAGCTTGCTGTAGCGTGTGTTGCTGCGGTTGTGGGGTAGTTGTGTGAATCAGTGGTGTTGTGTGTTGTTGTCTTGGACTGTGCCAGTGGTGTATGTGTGCGAGTTGGTGTGTGTATTGTACCTGTGTGTTGGTCGTGGTGTGTGTAGTATGGGTGTGCATATATGTAGGTTGGTGTGTGTGTGTGTGTGCATATGGGTGTGCGATTACAAGTATGTGTCATGGTCGCCTGCCATCTCAGATGTGTATGTTGTGTGTGCGTGTGTACTTTAGGTTTCCTCTACAGTGTCAGGTAGGTGTGTGTACTCACGATAGTTGTCGTCATCTTCGTAGCTGGTTCCGAAGTCATTGTGCGAGCAGGAGAAGTGGGAGGACGTGCAGTTCAGGTTCCATGGTGGCTCCAGACTGGTATGTGTTCCAGAAGGTGAGTCTCTCCTTTTATAGAGTTGGTTTCCACCAGGGTTTTTGTGGTGGTGTGACCGTGGCGGAAACCTTGGCTGTGTGCTGTCTCGTAATATGTCTGGGGGGAACAGGGTATCCGCCGGCCTGCAGGTGCCTACCGCTGTCCGTGGCGGCATGACCACACTGGCGGTACAGGTAGTGAGTTGGCAGTCTTCTGTTGGGAAGACCGTCATGGTCATAACTTGGCGGTCTTCTCCGCCGGGCCGTCATTGGTGCAGTGGCCACCACCAACATAATGCTCCTGGTACAGTCAAACTCTTAACGACCACTATAGTCTGACATTTAACCTGTCTTGGAGCACCAGCAAATGTCAAGATAAAACACAACATTTAAAGGCTCTTTTATTGCTCATTGACCTTCTGAATTCTCACACCTCTATTCTGTGCCAGCTGACTTGGTCATTTTGGAGACAAGTGGGGAGAGGGGCAAAGATTATTATGGGCTAGTAGGCCCTCAAATGCCCCCAGTGGACACGTCCCCATTTATCTCTCTTTTGCTGGTTCCAGCGTTCTCCTTTTGTGATGGTGTTTCCGTCCTTCTCGTCCTCCTTTCCTTCGTATTTTTTTCCTTCTCTTGCTCTCGGCCAGAGTCTGATGAGGAAAAATAAGTGCCTGTCCCCCAAATTGAGTGTCGGTGGCCCCCAATGGCACAAATTAAGCACTCCTTTTTTCATACATTTGAAAGCTAGGTCTTTTTCACGCGCCAGCTGATGACGTAAATCAAGACCACCTCGCGCCCCAGGGCACTTCCATTTTACAGTCATTGTTACTATGCGCTATCGCCAGCAGACAGTAAGTGTAAAGTTGAACTTCACAGAAAAGAGAAGAAATGTTTCACTCCACGGCGCAGCCATCAATGTAAAATATTGCCTCGGCGCTGCCTCTTATGCGGAAACTTGGCATTTCTAAAAGGAGAATACATTTTAAAATGAAAATGAGTCACTCGAAATCTATCTAGGCAGATGGCACCAGTAACGGGTAATTGAGTTCTGTAATGGGATGTTTTTATAGCAAATGTGACTGTCCACAATTTGCTGTGGGCTTCCTTTGTATTCACCTCAAGACTGCTCAGAAAGTAACATTTACAAACGAGAGATGTCAAACAAGCTTGGCGCGTTCTGTAAACCTGGCCTGGTCACCGGTTCCATGAGCATATATCCCTTTGTTTTGTTAGTGCTGTTAGTGCGGCACTTCGAGTAAAAGCTACGAACGCCATAGTGATTTCACACGACGGCATACAAATCGATACCATCCCAGATGAATAAAATTAAAAGAAACAGTGCCTTTATTCAGCGAAAAAAACACGAGCTGGCTAACTTTTAGAGATGCGAAATATCATTGATTGAATTGAAAATACACACATTGGCAATGCGTTTACTTCTTGCATTGTCAAGTCTGTGATTTTTTTGTTGCAAACGTATGCAATGTGCATTAGAAGTTTACAAGTAAAGATGGCATGCATATATTTACAACAAAATTAAGAACAAAAGGCTGTCGATAAAAAAATTAAAAAATTACTTAAAGCAGAGATTTGCAGCAAAGATTGGGCCAAGGGAGGAGCCAGAAAATTAAAATAGCCCCCACCTTGAACAAAAACGGTGATACCAGCAAGCAAATGAACGAAGTGAGCGAATCCTCTCTCATACAGTTTTTCCGTGTTTCTTCCATCCATGCATATATCCATTTTCACCCTTTCAAATACCTGCTGACATCCACTATTTCACCTTTACATTTTGTCATCAATTCATTCTTTCATCCATCTTTCAATATTTCCTCAATCCATCCATCCACCCAATCTACCATCCATCCATCCACTCTGCCACCATCCATCCAACCAGCCATCCTTCTGTTCACTCTGCTGTTCATCTATCCACTCTACTATGTATCCACCCATCCACTCCACTATCTATCCATTCTGCGATCCATCAATCCACTCTGCCATCCATCAAATTGATTAATTCGGCCACCCATCCATCCATCCATCCTCTCTACCATCCATCCACTCTGTCATTCATCCATCCATCAATCTATCCACCCTGCTATCCAACCATCCATTCATCCACTATGCCATGCATCAATCCACTCTGCCATCCATCCACCCATTCACTTTGCCATCCAGCTTTCGCTCTGCCATCCATATATCCACTCTGCCATCCATTAATGAATCTCCTCTTCCATTCATCTGCTCTGCCATCCATCCACTTTATCTTACTCCAGCCTGCCACCCATCCATCCACTCTGCCATCCTTTTACTCACCTTTTTATCCAATAATCGTTCCATCCATTTTGTTTGCCACCCTTTCATCTGTCCATCCACCAATCTATCCATCCCTTTACTCTGCTATCCTTTCGCCTCTCCATCCATCTAGCCATTCACTCTCAAGTCCCCACGGTTAAGAGAGCCAATGGCTGAAGTGGGCTGACCCACTGCCCTATGCTTCATGCTTTGATGACCCGAAGTAAAATGTAAATAACACTTGAACAGATCAGTGGAAGAAGGGGCCTGACTGAGTGCTTCTGTATGTACATACATAGGTATGTATTTTTTCATATGAGTTTTATTATTTTTAAACGAGTATGTCAAGAGATTTAAACTCTCACTAGGCTAGGACTACAAAATAAAATTGCAGTTAGCCAGATAGCACAATAAATGCAATGTATTTATTCATTAAATAACTTATTTAGGCTTTCGTGTCGATCTAATGCCACCTTGTGGTGTCTTCAGATTGCTGCCTAGCGGTTTATGTGATAACTTCCGGATATAGGCCTAATCGTGGACATTTTCAAGTCAATGATGATGAGATGATCAAGTTAAGAGTTTAGGGTGTGAATGGGAACGCATTGTTTCCGGTTGGAAAACGTCAGAGATGTCAGGCTGGTGTTTGTCTGCTTGAAACCAATTCAAGGACGGAGAGACAGGTGTCTTCCTGTTCCAACATTCATTTCATTCATGAAGCGAATGAAGCTGAGAAGAAGAAGTAGAAGTTTCTTGTTTAGTTACCTAAAACCATAACAAAACATACAATAAAAGACAAATTGCAATCAAATTCATTAATTTGTCAACACTTCGCTGGCTTAATATAAAAATGTGCTAAAAAAGAACAACATTTGAATGACGCCCTTTTGAGTTTCCAAAAAACACAAAAATTCTCTCTTTCTCTCTCTCTCTCTCTATATATATATATATATATATGTATATATATATATTTCTCATATGACAACATAGAAGACTTAATTTAATCGCACAGACTCTGTCATAGATAAAAACATGTTGACAACATGCTAACCATAAACAACAATCTAAAAATTCCATATATATATACATATATATATATATATATATTTTTTTTAATTATTAAAATCAAGTGGAATGTAATAGATATTATCTCTGTGTTACGTGTGATGTAAACTTTACATTCCTTGCTATCAAACCAGCCTCTAGACATAACACTGATCGCTCCCACTATATTCTGGCAGCCAAAGCAGATATTACTAAAATGAGAGAATCAGAAAAAAATTAAAATACATAACTTGCACAGTGCCATACCAGCACAGAAGATTAAATAGTTAAAATAGTATAGAGCACCTATTCATTGTATCTTTTTTGCTTTCGTGCAGTATGGGCTCAACACTCCTCATTTGTTACGCAGACCTCAATGCATAAGGGTGATTGCACCCACTTTAATCCAGTAGCTAGGCTAAGATTAATAAAGTATAGGTGCAAGTCCATGGTGCCAGGTAAGCAGATGTACGAAGCATTTTTCAAGTCGCAAGTTTGCGACTTGAAAAATGCTGTATGGGATGTACAAAGCCCAAACTGCTATTCAGTAACTTATTAACGAATCGCAGTTTTGATTTTGCGATTCAGAATTAGGAAGGGGCGTGTCAAGGGCGTCCCTTCCTAATACCGAATCCAAATGGTATGTATGATTGTTTTGTGACCGCGAATGTGGTCGCAAAACAATCGCAGTTAGCACCGGTTTCAAACTGGTACTAACCCATTCGCAAACCCATTTGCAAACGGAAAGGGGCCCCATGGGCCCACTTCCCCTTTGTGAATGGCAGCGAAAATATTTTTTCAGAGCAGGCAGTGGTCCCAGGCACCACGGCCTACTCTGAAAAAATGAAAAGAAAACTTTTCATTTTTGTTTTTAAAATGCATCTCGTTTTTCTTTAAGCAAAACGGCTGTATTTAAAAAAAAACTGCTTTATTTTAAAGCAGTCACAGACATGGTGGTCTGCTGTCTCCAGCAGGCCACCATCCCGGTGAGGGCAGCCATTCCCAATGGGGTCGCAAATTGCGACCTACCTCATGAATAGTCATGAGGTAGGTCATGTGCGACCTCATTGGGAATCGCAAACAGTGTAAAGTACACTGTTGTACATCCGGTTTTGCGAGTCGCAAAACCGGATCTTTGTACATGTGACCCCTAAGAGAGCCAAGTTAAGACTCTGTAGACATCCTTCATAAATTTCAGGAATCTTACAGTTCACTGAGGGTGCAGCCCACTTAGACATGCCATGATTGCATTCTGACATTTCCTGATCTTTAACAAATGAAAGACATGAATCAGCCAATAGCTTCTCAGCCTTCTCAGCTCTTCGCAAATGCACACTATATGCAACAGAGATTCTGATTTATACTTACACAGCCTGCAATGCAGGGCTTCAGAGCCATGCAAACGGCTGTATTTATATGCTTTTAGTGGAATGATTCCACACCACAACCTAAAGAGGTCTCTTTTCCAACTCAACTTCAGGGGGCAAGATAGATAAGAGGCCCTCCCACTAGATTGATAAAAGGCAATGCATAGCTCAGCCTGGGCATTTGTAGCCAGACCATGGCGGTCTTTATCTGCAGATTTGAACATTGCATCCTTCATGCAAAGTTGACATCTTTCCTGAACTTGCGTTATCTTGGGTGGCACCTCAAGGATGGGTTCAGCTCTTTTCAAAGGTCGATTCATACGGTTTAGTGAGTTATTCCTCCATATTTCATCTATTACATTCCAACATAGCCTTGTACATGTACTGTATGTATTGGTGTATTGGAAACCAAGGGTGTGATTTCAAGATGTAGATGGTGTGCTTATATCTTTACAATTCAAACACATTCTGGCTACCTGATTGTGAACTTGTTGCAGTTTTTGGATCTGGAGTTTGAGTGGGCTAGCAGGGAAGATGCTGGAGTAGTTCAGTTAATATAACAGGATGCTTGTGCATTTCAACACAGCATTGATCTAGGGGACCAAAGAAGAACTTGTTGAATAGAACTCCCAAATGGTTTACTTTTATTGCTGGGTTAGAACTTTGGGCTGGCATTGGGAATCTTGTCGAGGTTTGTCAATTCTTACAACTTAAGTCTCTGTGATCTCTCCGTATACGAGTAAGGGAAGGCTTCCTTCATCTAGAATAGTGTATGGTTCAGACAATAGGAAACAGAGCTTCTGTTATCAGAATACCTCACCAGGAAGTGGTGAATTTGTACTTATGCACAATAAATTCTATTTAAGTACATCCAGGGTAGTATTCACAACCTCTGTGGTACTGCCTGCAAACCATGTGCATTTTTTCTAGCTCTGTTAAATTTGGAGAAAGGCCCACTTTAAAATTATCTGAATTGGGCATTCCAGGACTCCATTGACAAATAAAGAGTTACACAGGTACTCAGTACTCAGCGTGGACAACCTTGGCCATCTGACCGCAACATGCTGTATTTTTAAATGGGGGCGGGGGCACAGATAGATGCTCCCATTTTGTAGAATGAATCTCCCTGCTAATAACTAAAATCAACTACTGGAACGTTTTATTTCATTTTCAAATTGGAATGTATGCAAAGGTAAAGTCTGATGATTCTTCTAAAGGGGTTTTGGTGGGGATTTGATTTCCAGTTTGCCTACTTTCACATTTAAAGGGTAGTGCAATCTGAGGTTCCTAATATTATGGTACTAGAAAAACATTTTTCTGTACTGCAGTCTAATTTTGGTGTGAGGCTTACTTCTCATGTTTTTTCTTGCGTGGACAATTCCCTTCCAGGGTCTGGACTGTGGTGGACACTCATATGAGGCTGAACATATTGCTATTTTATGGACTAGTGACCTGCTAGTTGGAGCCAACCCAAGTTTTGGAAATTCTTGGGAAGCTATTCTGTGCCAATCTGGGTAAGATTTTCTTTCCAGTCCACAATATGCAGGGATGTCAGGACCATGTGATGCATGTCATGGGGCATCTACCTTCCTACTGATGAAATGGACATGGCATTGGTACTGGCAGCAGTGCCATGATCCAAGGACTTTCTCTGCTTTGGGGAAAAAAACAGTTTTCTTGGCATCAAAAGTTTCAGGATTTGGAGGGCAGGAACCTTTGAGGATCTACCTTGTTACTGAGGGTTTCTGGTGGTTGATCTTGAAGTTTTTAAGAAAGGGTTCAAGCTTCTTCTTCAGATTCGTTTTATCTTTACAATTAATAATAATGTATATCCTTTTTAGGCTTTAGGGTGTCATGGGATTGTTGGGACCCTGAAGTCTGGAGCTATTTCTTGAACTGAACTGGGTTTTTGACCAAGCAAGTTGGCACATTGGTATGTAGGACAAGGCACATCTTTTTATGTGCGGAAATGTCCTCCTCATCTGTGGACTCTAAGCAGTCATAAACTTACTATTAACTCGTAGTATGTGAATACCAAAAAAGATGTAAACTTATACAGAAGTGTAAGTTTATATTTGTGATTCAGGCCACCTGTCATTTTCCTGCTTGGCTGCTTTGCCAGTGCCATAGGAGGGAGTTGCATAGCTGATTCTGCTTTTGCCAGTTTGTCTCCATTCCTTGGTTTCTTCCGCTCCATTGGTTAATCACAAAGGTAGAGTTTTCCTACCCTACATTCTTTTTACTTTCAGGCTTCCCTATCTGTCTTCGAATTCACAGAACAGCCTGGAGTTTGGCTGATTTTTTTACACTGCAAGGGCATAAAATAAAATTTAGCTCTTGCCATGTAAGCCCCAGGCATCTGTCTTCCTTATGTTCAGAATTATGTCGCTAGGCATCTTCTAGGTGAGAGTCATTTTACAAGCTGGGTATCCTCTAGTTAGAAAGGTACTGCATATGGTATGTTTCAAAAAGGATGATTACCATGTCCAGTTGTTTGCAAGCTAATTGTTTTTTTAGAGGGCTTCTCTGATAGTGTTTGGAGATCCCTAGGGCTGTGTTGGCGATTGGGATTCCCATGCTCAAAGCCTCTTGGAAAACGTAGCCTTAGTTTAATAATCAGAGAAACTTGGCTCCTTGTTGTTGCTGCTTCATTTTGTATCTCCTTTCCAGCCTTTCCTTCTTTAAGCCTTTGAAGTCTAGGAAGTTTTTGCTGCTTACTTGGCATGGGACTTTTCTTTGGGGTCATCATTTCTATCAGGCAGTCTTTGGGTGTCTTTTTGTGAGACTTATGGTTACATTCGGGCTTGTCCCTTTTTTCCACACTGGCCTTCTTTCTTACATTTGGAGTAGGATATTGTATGAGGACACCTTTCTCTGGTGCACTCCTTTGCTATGGATAGATTGCATTGTTATCGCTTGTCTCAGTTAAGTTCTTTCTACTCAGTTGATCACCTCATGCCTCCAGGGGCTGACTATGGGTGGATTGCAACCTGCTTCTTCTTTTAATTGGCTGTGTTCTCTATTTAATTTCCTATTCATACCAGCTTAGATGAGTTATCTGTCTTTCAAGGTACAGAGATTTTCCACTCAAGGACTAGCTGATTTTTGGATGTATTCTAGGTCGCTTCTTTCCTGGAACATTACACGGTTGCCACCTGGATGGTTCCATTCATATTTTATGTAGAACTGTGCTCTCTGGTATGAGGGGACCAATTCTGTTGCTTTTTTGGTGTCTACATTTCTCACAAGTTGATGTGTTGATTCTATTTGTGAATTTTCTTTCAGTCTGGGTGCTGTTTTAACTTTCTGCATGTGAGCTGCTGTCTTTGATATCTATGTATCGCACATTTTTGTGGACGGTACACACCTCAGTTTTGGCATGGGTATTCTTCAAATAGCAATGATTGAAATGAGGAAATGGATGAAGAGGTAATGCTCTAATTACCTTCTGCCTACTCTATTTATCTGAGTCCATTCTTCCTCGTTTCAGTCATTGCATAACATCTTCCCTCCCAAATGATCTCTGCGTTGGGACATTTTAGGGGATTGAGGATGTAACAGGATAACTATTCAGTAGATGGTCATGATAAATGCCTCCTGGTGGAATGGGTGTGTTCAAAAGAAAGCCTCTCGGAGGAGCTAAGGTTAGGGGCTGTTTAGGTAGGTTAACTCACTTTGAATATCAATAACTACAATGAGACGGAATTTACTTGTAGTAATGGAACTACAGGTGAAAAGTTAAAGTATTGCAAACAGCATCAATGAAATCCTGAAACACCACTTATTTCTAAACCCAAAAAAAGATATCCCCATCATCTGGTATTTGGACAAAATATTGAGTTGTAAATATCGGGAGAGAGAAATATCTGAAAAAAAATGTGATACAAAAATATTGTGATACAGAAATATTGTTGCCAAGAATATCCTTTTTACAGGTAAGTAATATAGTTGTTAAGAATATCGTTGTTGTTAATACTGTTGTCAATAATATTCATGCAAAAATATATTTTTCATTTTAATATGTTTTAGTTCATATATTAATTTTATGTATGGGCTACTATTGTTTGTATAATTGTTATTATTTTTTAAAATATAGTTTGCAATGCTAAGTGACTCAAAATGTTTTATTTAATTGCTAATAGTAGTTTATAGGGTTGTAATGGGCTGTAGGGGGATAGGGTGGGAAAGTAATTAGGTAATTACTAAGTAATAATTAATTAATATATAAGTATGTATGTGATTTAAATTAATTCCTTATATTATGTAACTGACTTATTTTACTTAACATGTTTGTTGGGGTATGGGTGGGCAGCTAATTAGTTAATGATAAACTAACAATTATTTTGGATAATTTATTATTAATTATTTAATTGATTATTCATTATGTAAACTCTGTAATAATCATATATTTGAGTTTTATTTTAGGTGTGGGCATCTGGGTTTGTAGGGGTATGGGGCGGGAAGGTAATTAAGTAATAATTATTTAACAATTAATAATTAATGTAATTAATTATTGAATTTATGCTTAGTTATGTAAATTATGTAATGTTTAGTTATATTTTAGTTGTGATTTGCTAGAGTTGTAGGGGTATAGAGTGGAAAGTTAATTAAGTATTAGTTACAACAAATATCAATGTGTAATTAAATATTTAATTGATTATTAAGTATGTAAAGTGTGTATTAATTATGTTTTTGTTATATTTTAGGTGTGGGCTGCTGGGTTTCTAGGATTGTATGGTGGGAAGTTAATGAAGTATTTCATTAACAATTTATGTTTAATTGTTAAATAATTATGCAATTAATTATCAATTATGTAAATACCAATTTATTTTAGTTACTTTTTAGGTGTGGGTTGCTAGGTTTGCAAGGGTGTAGAGTGACAAGTTAGTTAAGTAATAAATAAATAACCATTATTTTGAATTGAACATTTTTTATTTCATTGTTTACAATTTTGTAAATTGGTTAACTGTTTTTTTATTTTTTAATACATATAAATATTACGTTAACTAATAATGTGTATATTAGGAGTTTTATATTTTTTGCTAAATTATTACGGTTATTCAAATATGTAATATGTTTGAGGTAAAGTTGTTTCCCTACTATTGCACAGACAGGGTAGGAATAGTCAATCTTACCCCTTCGAAATCCAATGCTTTCCCTACTGTTGCACAGACTGGAAAGGAATAGTAAATTTAACCCCTTTGAAATCCCACCCTTTTACCTACTGTTGTGCAGACTGGAGTGGGAATAGTGACTATTACCCCTCCAATGTTAACTCTTTCCCTACTGTTACACAGACTGGAGTGGGAATAGCAAATATTACCCCTCTGAAGTTCTAAGCTTTCCCTACTGTTGCACAGACTGGAGTGGGAATAGTAAAGTTAACTCCTCCAAAGTCAAAATACTTTCCCTACTTTTGTACAGACTGGAATGGGAATAATATATTTAGTCCCTCTAAAGTCCTACACTTTTGCCACTGTTGCATAAACTGGAGTGGGAAAAGTATATCTATTATTCCTAGACTTTGGTACATTTCCTAATATTGGTTAAAGACTTCCATGTCTGAGTTGGGAGATTGAGGGGAAAAGGGGGTGAAAATTCACCTTTTTTCTCCATTTCACCCCTGTCTTTGACTGGAGACAAATGGACAACACCTGCCATCACTGCTGTTACCGAACCACAGAGAAAATACAACCCCCCATCCTCCCGTCACCAGACTTGAAGTTAGGGACACCACATTGCCAGGATAGGTTAGGTGGACAGTGCATGGGAGGTCTGGAACACGGCAGGCATATACATGTCACAGTAATTATTTTTAATCATTGTGACATGCATATGTCAGGGACAAAAGTGGGTCAGACACAGATGGGGAAAACTGGTACACAGCATATTTTGCACACTTACACAATTATTTGACATTGTTTGTTTATATTTTGATAACACAATTTTATTGATCTTCTTATCAACAGAACATACAATATAGACTGTTTCAATCACGTCAGCCTAGCCGGGGCCAAGGTGATTCTCAGGCCCCAGGAGCAAAGAGGCCCACCTCTGCCGGCCAGAAACCCTGTGGAACACAATGTTGGGCTCCACAAGCAGAAGGATGGCTCAGGATACTGGAGGAGAATCTGGAGCACATCTGCAGTGCATTTAAGATGCAACAGCCATCTTGGCCTCCTTGGCCACATTCCCATCATATTTATTTTTACATTTTTATAAAAGTTTTTTGTAAATTTCTTTTTTGTTTCTTTATTTTTGTATAATATTTGATAAATATGTATTCTATTTTTAATAATTGTTTTACATTATATATCCTCGGTACCCAAAGCACAGCCTGGGGGCTGAATGCAGCCCAACTGACTTTCACATGCCCCCCACCCCGAGCTGAAAGACTGCAATGGACTGCTGTTTAGTTCAGAAAGCCCTTCAATTAAAAAGTATGTTAAATAAACAGGAAATAGTTTATTTGCAGGGTAACTGAAGTAAAAGAAAAGAAACAAATAAGGTGCCCTGCAACACTTAACTTTAGCAACACATTAGTTTTTTAACACATTTTGCAATAAATGTGTAAACATGTGTTAAAAATATGATAAAGTCTCTTCAAAGTGTGTATTTCATTACCAAGCAGAAGCATTACACCTTAGTACATCAGAATAGATAAATGCATTCAGATATATTTTAGTTAAAACTGTTCCTTTTAAAAAATGTCTAGAAATATTCATGCCTCCTCACTCCCTGAATACAATGCCAATATTGAACTAAGAGGCAAGTCAATTGTCAAGTGGAACCCTCTGGGTGTTCAGGGTTGTTATTATACATTGACAACATTATAGTTTATTAAATCAAACACAAGAGGTGTGTACAGGTATTTCAAGGTGCTTTTATATGTCATAATGAAAATAAAATTGGGCATATGGCTAGGATCAAATAATTGGGTCAAGTGGGGAAGTTGGGATTGACCCTAGATTTTCTGGGGTTTCACATCGTGCAATTCCATTTAATTTAATTTCAATTCAATAATCAGTTGCTCCCAAGGTAGAGGTAAGCAGAAAGTCTTACCCCAAGGTGCAGTAGTGGGTTAGCAATGCAGATACAGACTAACACACTATTGTTAAATCTACAACTCTTCTATAGACTAAGGGCTTAATTTAGAAAGCAATATTAAAAGAAACCCTCAAAATAACTCTGTGACCTATTGTTTCGGGGTGATCCACCAAGCAGGGGCCGAGGAAAAGGGGGGTGGTGTCCCAAAACCCATCTTCCCCATTAATTTTTCCATAGGGATTTTAAACAGCGATAGCGCTGAAACCACTGGATGGAATTACACTAAATTTGGCAGAAAAGTAGCTCTTGGTCAACAAAGAGGCCTGCTTGTTATTTGGTGTAAATCAGGTAAGTTATTTTCTAGTTAGTAAATGGAAACCAAATTTGTATATATAGGGATGCAGATCCTCCTCGGACTGTCCCTGGACTCAGAGGAAAAGCAAGGCCATGATTGGCTGACTGCAACCTGACAGAAAAGTTGCAGCCGCCATTTTCTTTCTCGCTTTGCCCAGGGGGGTGGGGAAAAACAGTGTAAAAACACATAAGGGGTCAGTGTACAGGTATCCTGACCCTATAGGACACATGGAGGGGTCCCTTAGAGACCCCTCATGGGCTAAAAATTGCCCTTTGTTTTTTTTTTACAGATCTGCGGATTCGAAGATCCTCCTTGGATTCTTCTCAAATCCTCCTAGGATCCTGCGCGAAAGCAAGGCTCTGATTGGGTCGACACAACCTGACACAAATCTTAATGTGTGCACTAAAAAAACATAGAAATTCATTGTGAAAAACAAAGGTTACAGGGACAATAGAGTTAGGATGATGTTTTACCCATTTACAACCATAGAAATTCAGCAGTTATAGGTATACGTATACTTATACTTATCTGAAGAAACTATAACTTGTGCTGGAAAGTAACTTTTGGGCAATGAGTTATAGTTTCTTAACAGAAGATTAACTATATGTATACCTATAACTGCTGAATTTCTATGGTTTTGAATGGGTAACACATCACCGTTATAGTTAGGCTCACCTTTCAACACAGAAATTCAGCAGTTATAGTTAGAATCACCTCAAGTAACTATAACTCGTGCCCTAAGGTAACTATAACTCACGTTCCCACTATGCACAGTTTTTCTCCTAAACATTTATCCTGCAAAAATTACATTGATATTATCAAAGATAACAGCAGTACATGGTGAGGAAGCGAGTTATAGTTACCTTAGGGCATGAGTTATAGTTACTTGAGGTAACTCTAACTATAACTTACCATTGGGCACATTTTATAGTTACTTGAGGTAACTCTAACTATAACTGCTGAATTTCTATGGTTTTGTATGCTTGAAGTGTGAGCCTAACTATAACGTCTCTCTAACCTTTGCTTTTTTTCAGTGAATTTCTTTGTTTTAAAAAAAAAATCTATTTCCTAACTATAACGTCCCTGTAACCTTTATTTTTTTTCAGTGAAATTCTATGTTTTTTTTAACATAGACTAATTTTCATTACTATTTGTTAATCCAACCACCACCCCACACGTCTGACAGGGCCTGGCCTCCAGCCAAGCCCTGAGTCCATAGGTCAGGACCTGAGTCCAGCCTCCTATAAGCACCCTAACTTGCACCGTGCACGGCCTTCACCCGCGCGCAGGGACAGTTGCCTGCAAGACCTGGCCTGCAGAGAGACCCTACAGCCAACCACGCCTAACCACTGAACCTCATGATGTACACGGGCCTTTGGCTGTGCATGGTGGGAGTTGGCTGCGGCCTCTCTGGGTGTGAGAATAGATGTGAGAATGTGTATTTGGAGGTGGGAGTAGCTATCAGATTGTCTGTTTGGGTGTGAGAGTGTATACGTCAGTGTTTTAGTGGGTGTGTCAGTGTGGGTGCGGGTCTATGAGTTGGTGCATGAGGGTGTGAAGGGGTCTATGAGTGGGTGGGTGAGTGTCTGAGTGAGTGTGAGTGGGTGTGTAAGTGTCTGAATGGGAGAAATTGATTGAAGGAGAGAAAGAGAGAAAGAAAGTGAGAGGGACAGAGATAGAGTTTTTTAGGCTTTAATATCTCATATAGTTAGAATGAGATATTTGTGTTCAATTAATATTAAAAACATGTATTTATTATTTGAAAGAAAATATTTTTTTATTAAAAAAAACAAAAGAGTCCAGCTAGACTCAAATACCCAAAGCTCAGTGTGACGGCTTTCACACTGTGCTATGGAAATTGTTAAAAAAAAAAAAATGCTAGGCCCTTTATGGGCTTTCTCGGACTGCGAGGAAGCCCTTAAGGCCTTCCCCGCGTTCCCAACATAGTTTTTTATTTATTTAAAAAAAAAAAAAGAAATTCTCATAAAATGTCCATATGGGCTACCTGCCACTGCAAGGGACGTCTTTAGTCTTCCCCTTCAGTGCCATTTCTCCAGCAAGCACGGAGCTGCTTTAAGCAGTAGCTCCATGCTTGCTGAAGCATTTAATCTCTGTCCCCTGCACGTGTGAAGAGGAGACAGATGAAACCAGGGTTTCACAGTGGGACCTGCTTTAAAGGTCCTGCTGTGAAAACCCAAAGTGTTTGTTGTGGCTTGGCTGCAAAGCTGCAGCCAACCCACAACAAACAGCTACATCGCTGGGTTGGGCACCTCCAGGACATAGCATAAGCTGTCCCTGGGGGGTGGTGGTCCCCAGGGCCCTCAGTGGCTCCAAGAGGGGGGCCACGTGGCACCGCTCCAACGTAAAGACAGCCCCGGGGGGTGGTGGACCCCTGGACTAGTGGGAGTCTGAAACGGACTCCCTTTCCGTTATTTTCTATTTTCCCCAGGGGTGGTGGTCCCTAGGGACTGGAGGGGACACAGCCCCGCATATATCTTTATAGAAGCCATGGGGGAGGTGTTCCATTTTTTAAAAAAAAGATTTGCCCTGGGGGTGGTGGTCCCTAGATTGCAGGTGCCACGGGCCCCCGCATACATAAAAAGGAAAGCCCTGGAGAGGTGGTGGTCCCCAGGGCAGCAAGGGGCCATAGGCTCCCCTGCATTTTTATAAAGGAAAGCCTTGGGGAGGTGGTGGTCCCCAGAGCAGCGGGAGGGCACCAGGCCTTAGCATATACAAAGATGAAAGCCCTGGTGAGCTTTAGGTCCCCAGAGCAGTGGGGTGGCTGTGGGCCCCCCAACATTTTAAATAATGAAGGCTCTGGTGAGGTGGTGGTCCCAGGAGCTGTGGGGTAATGTTACCCCCCCCCCACTAAATTATTTATGCCCTCTGGACCTGGCCTACCTTGCCACAAATTCAGGAATCTTGCAAACTCGCAGAAAAATGCATGGCTAAGGGGTCAGTGTGTCCCTACCCTGGCCCCCCTTTTTTTTATTTCTATTTATTTTTATCTTTTTTCTGGGACTCGGCTCAAGCCCCAAGATGGCTGCCAACCCTTCCTGGTTTGAAGTGTTGGCAGCCAATCTGAGCTGTGCATTTCCCTGAACAAGCTCGTCTTCGTTTGCAAATACTTCGCGGCCAGAGATATACAAATTTGAATTTCCCTAAATTTCTCATAGACTACTGAACGGATTTACTCCAAATAAGCAAAAGCATAATCTGCGTACTGACAGTTAACTTTCTGCCAATTTTGGTGTAATTCCGTTCTGTGGTTCGGGATGTAGTTGTGTCCAAAGAATCCTATGGAAATTAACATGGGAAATGCTACTTTTTTTAGCCCCTTTTTTTTCGGCCCTCGCATAACGGATCACCCAGAAACTTTCCATGCACAACAAGAATCACTGCAACACTGTTCTTGGAATATTTCTTGAAGATTCATCCAACAGTGTCAAAGATATAGGAAAGTTAAAAAACACTTTTCCTATGGAAACATTGTCCTAACTATAACTACTTATTGGCGACCGTAGTTTAGAAAAATAGCCAATATTGATCTAAATCAAACAATACCAAAACGACAAAAATCCAACATACACAAGTCAAGAATTGAATTTTTTAAATAATAGATTCTTACTTCATAGAAAACAATGGAAATGTTGTTGTTACACAAAGTACCTGGTTTGTGTCAAAAACAAAAAAGCGCTGACGAGCATGCGTTGAAATAGTCAGCGATGCGCCATTTTTCTCTCCAGCAAGGGAGCGATGCGTCAATTTCTGGAGGAGGCACCTTGGGTCCGCGCAGGTTCACGATTATTTTGACACCCAGTGATGATGTGTGTGAAATCCGGCTGCACAGTGATGGAAAACTGTGTTACGCGGTTTGCATCGTTTTCAGCAGCTGCAAAATAGTGTTGTATCGTTTCTCCAGCTGCGATGCAGGTGATGCATCAGTATCCCAGCCACGATGCAGGTGGTTCATCGATTTCAGCCGTGAGGCAGGTGGTGCATCGTTTTTACAGCCGTGTTTCAGGTGGTGTGTCAACATTTTCCCCGCACGGCTTCCTGTGCGTGGATTTCAGTCCTTGTTCTACAAGCTTCACCTCTCAAGGGCCCAAGGACTGGATAGGGCACCACTTGGCAGGGCAGAAGTCTCAGTAGAGAGTCCCGGTGCTGGCAGAGGAAGTCTTTGATGGCCCTGAGTCTTCAAAACAGGAGGCAAGTTCAGTCCAAGCCTTTGGAGACACTTCACAAGCAGTATTATACCACAAAGTCCAGTCTTTGTCCTCTTTCAAGCAGAAGCAGCAACTGCAGGCCAACCCAACAAAGCACAGTCACAGGCAAAGGGGCTGAACTCCTCCTCCAGCTCTTCAGCTCTTCTCCTTGGCAGAGGTTCCCCTTGAATCCAGAGGTACTCTGAAAATCTGGGGTTTTGGATCCACTACTTATATCCCTTTCTGCCTTTGAAGTAGGCATACTTCAAAGGAAAGTCTCTGTTGTTCACAAGATCTTGTCTTGCCTAGGCCTGGCTTCAGGCCCACTCCAGGGGGTTAGAGACTGCATTGTGTGAGGGCAGGCTCAGCCCATTCCAGTGTAAGTAACCACTCCTCCCTCCACTCTAGCTCAGATGGCCCATCACGATATGAAGGCTACACCCCAGCTCCCTTTGTGTCACTGTCTAGAGGGGATTCACAAATAGTTGAACCGTCAGTCTGACACAGACAGGGAATACACAAGCAGGCAGAGTCACAGAATGGTCTAAGCAAGAAAATACCCACTTTCTAAAAGTGGCATTTTCAAACTGACAATTTAAAAAACAACTTTACCAAAAGATGTATTTTTAAATTGAGGGTTCAGAGACACCAAAGTACAGATTTCTATCTGCTCCCCAAGGGAAACAACACTTAAAAGATATTTAAAGTAAGCCCCCATGTTAACCTATGAGAGATTTAGGCCTTGCAACAGTGAAAAACTAATTTGGCAGTATTTCACTGTTAGGACATATGAAAACACATCAGGATATGTCCCACCTTTGACATACATTGCACCCTGCCCATGAGGCTACCTAGCGCCTACCTTAGGGGTGCCTTATATGAATAAAAAGGGAAGGTTTGGGCCTGGCAAGTGGATACACTTGCCAGGTCGAATTGACAGGTTAAAAGTGCACACACAGACACTGCAGTGGCAGGTCTATGACAGATTTGCAAGGCTACACATGTGGGTGGCACAGCCAGTGCTACAGGCCCACTAGTAGCATTTGATTTACAGGCCCTGGGCACCTCTAGTACACTTTACTAGGGACTTACTGTAGGAAAGTACCATCTTGCCTGGCATGTTACCCCCATATTTCACTGCATATATGTTGTTTTAGTATATGTGTCACTGGGACCGTGCCACGCAGGGCCCCAGTGCTCATAAGTATGTGCCCTGTATGTGTTCCCTGTGTGATGCCTAACTGTCTCACTGAGGCTCTGCTAACCAGAACCTCAGTGGTTATGCTCTCTCTGCTTTCCAAATTTGTCACTAACAGGCTAGTGACTAAATTTAACAATTCACATTGGCATACTGGTACACCCATATAATTCTCTTGTATATGGTACTGAGGTATCTAGAGTATTGGGGTTCCAGGAGATCCCTATGGGCTGCATCATTTCTTTTGCCACCCATAGGGTGCTCTGACAATTCTTACACAGGCCAGTCACTGCAGCTTGAGTGAAATAACGTCCATGTTATTTCACAGCCATTTACCACTGCACATAAGTAACTTATAAGTCACCTATATGTCTAACCTTCACCTGGTGAAGGTTAAGTGCAAAGTTACTTTGTGTGTGGGCACCCTGGCACTAGCCAAGGTGCCCCACATTGTTCTGGACGATTTCCCCGGACTTTGTGAGTGCGGGGACACCATTACACACGTGCACTATACATAGGTCAGTACCTATGTGTAGCGTCCCAATGGTAACTCCGAACATGGCCATGTAACATGTCTAAGATCATGGAATTGTCACCCCAATACCATCTGGTATTGGGGGGACAATTCCATGATCCCCGGGTCTCTAGCACAGAACCCGGGTACTGCCAAACTGCCTTTCCTGGGTCTCCACTGCAGCTGCTGCTGCCGCCAACCCCTCAGACAGGTTTCTGCCCTCCTGGGGTCCAGGCAGCCCTGGCCCAGGAAGCCAGAACAAAGGATTTCCTCTGAGAGAGGGTGTTACACCCTCTCCCTTTGGAAATAGGTGTGAAGGGCTGGGGAGGAGTAGCCTCCCCCAGCCTCTGGAAATGCTTTGATGGGCACAGATGGTGCCCATCTCTGCATAAGCCAGTCTACACCAGTTCAGGGATCCCCCAGCCCTGCTCTGGCGCGAAACTGGACAAAGGAAAGGGGAGTGACCACTCCCCTGACCAGTACCTCCCAGGGGAGGTGCCCAGAGCTCCCCCAGTGTGTCCTAGACCTCTGCCATCTTGGAAACAGAGGTGCAAGATTGTAGCGCCTAATCCTGCCGGCTTTGTCGACTGTCTCCTGGTGGTGCATGCTCTGGGGGTAGCCTGCCTTCACCCTGCACCAGAAGCTCCGAAGAAATCTCCTGTGGGTCGACGGAATCTTTCGCCTGCTAACGCAGGTACCAAAAGTCTGCATCACTGGTCCTCTGGGTCCCCTCTCAGCCCAACGAGCATGGTCCCTGGAACACAGCAAATCCGTCCAAGTGACTCCCACAGTCCAGTGACTCTTCAGTCCAAGTTTGGTGGAGGTAAGTCCTTGCCTCCCCACGCTAGACTGCAAAGCTGTGTACCGCGTGATTTGCAGCTGCTCCTGCTCCTGTGCACTCTTCAAGGATTTCCTTCATGCACAGCCAAGCCTGGGTCCCCGGCACTCCATCCTGCAGTGCATAACCCTTCTGAGTTGTCCTCCGGCGTCGTGGGACTCCCTTTTGTGACTTTGCATGGACTCCTGTTCACTTTTCTTCTAAGTGCCTGTTGGGGTACTTCTGCAGGTGTGAGGGCTCTCTCAGTTGCTGAGTGCCCCCTCGGTCTCCTCCTCCAAAAGGGGACATCCTGGTCCTTCCTGTTCCTCAGCAGCACCCAAAAACCTCTAACGCAACCCTTGCAGCTAGCAAGGCTTGTTTGTGGTCTTTCTGCTTGGGAACACCTCTGAAAGCTTCATCGCGACGTGGGACATCAGACTTCCAAAGGAGAAGTCCCTAGTCCTCTTCTTTCTTGCAGAACTCCAACCTTCTTTCAACTGGTGACAGCTTCCTTGCACCTTCAGCTGGGGTTTCCTGCCCCACCTGGACACTGTCGCGACTATTGGACTTGTTCCCCTTGTCTTACAGGTAGTCAGGTCCAGAAATCCGTTGTGAGTGCACTGCTGGTGTTTGTTCTTCCTGCAGAATCCCCATATCACGACTTCTGTGCTCTCTGGAGGTAGTAGGTGTACTTTACTCCTACTTTTCAGGGTCTTGGGGTGGGGTATTTTTCTAACCCTCACTGTTTTCTTACAGTCCCAGCGACCCTCTACAAGCTCACATAGGTCTTGGGTCCATTTGTGGTTCGCATTCCACTTTTGGAGTATATGGTTGGTATTGCCCCTATACCTATGTGTTCCTATTGCAACCTATTGTGATTCTACACTGTTTGTATTACTTTTCTTCCTATTACTTACCTGATTTGGGTTTGTGTACATATAACTTGTGTATATAACTTATCTTCTTACTGAGGATACTCACTGAGATACTTTTGGCATATTGTCATAAAAATAAAGTACCTTTATTTTTAGTAACTCTGTGTATTGTGTTTTCTTATGATATTGTGCATATGAGATAAGTAGTATAGTAGGAGCCTTACATGTCTCCTAGTTCAGCCTAAGCTGCTTTGCCATAGCTACCTTCTATCAGCCTAAGCTGCTAGAAACACCTCTTCTACACTAATAAGGGATAACTGGACCTGGCACAGGGTGTAAGTACCTCTGGTACCCACTACAAGCCAGGCCAGCCTTCTACACTTACTAGTAAATAAAGTATGCCAGACATGGAAAAGCCAATTATCCATACATTTTACACAGGGAGCACTTGAACTTTAGCACTGGTCAGCAGTGGTAAAGAGGCCGGAGTACCAAAAACTGCAAAAATAGAGTTCAGCACACAGATAAACATGGGAAACAAAGGCAAATAACAGACAGGGGAGACCACACCAATGCTGCCAGACCTAATATATATACAAAAACATAAACACAAATATATGTGTATGTGTGTTTATGTAAGTATATATTTTCATAGAGTATTAAATATTCTTGAGATTTATTTAACCAACATTATATCAAAGGTATATATTAAAATATTTAAGATCACTTTAAACAATATTGTTGGACGTTGGTTAATGATATTATTGTGCAACATATTTTTTTAAAAATATTATTGTATTTACCATTTAAGGACATGTTCGCTATATTTTTGCATACATTGTTTTTGACACAATATTTGTGTAACACAATATTTCGATAATCTGTGGGCGATCCCATCACCCACCAGCCTTTCTGGTTAACATTTTTTCCGTATTTGGCTGACAACATCAAATGATTCCACTTTCCTTAGACAGTAACTGTGACTGGACCACCAAAGCAAACCAAACTCAATTCAGCTTTGTAACAAAATCTGGCTGCAGGGAAACATCAAAGCTGTGTTCATGAACCAGACTACTAAATAATACATGTGCAAGCTCTATACCATTCAGACTTGGTACGTCTGCCCCCTTATGACATAAGCCCACAAAATGTGGTCTGCCTTCCCAGAGGCTGTATGGCACACAGCAGAATGTCTGCACACCAAAACCTATCTTTCTCATCACATCATACCAGCCCTTCACATCCATTCACTAGTTTTCATTGAAGCCAGTTGAATTCTCCACATAGCTCGCTAGACATATAAAGCCATTCAACACAAAACACTAAGATAGAGAGCATTGTTTCCCAGTCTTACTCCAAAAGTGCACTAAATATTTGGAACACACTTCTGAAAGCACTCCATTGCCACCACCTCTTGCACCTTTTGAAAGCAACTGAAGATCCTGCAGGCAATGTGCTAATATCTTTTAATTTTCACCCATTCTTTTGAGTCCTTCGCCATTTGGAGAGCCATCCGTTCCAATTTTTCAGAGAGTAGGCGGTGCAAGTGCCTAGAGAACACGTGCCTCAATGCCTCATTTGTCTTTTTTGTGAATGATTTTCCCTAGGCTCTTGAACTCTTGGTCATTTACAAACTACATACTGTAGTGACTTAATCCAACATGAACCACATTTGCTTTATATTACTAAAACAGCTGGAGAAAAAAAATAATCAAACTAAGAAAAATCACAAAATGAAAGAGCCATGTAACATTAAAATCTGAAGGATTTTCATTCTGGGTTTTCGACTTACTCACGCTCATACTCACCTTTAACAAAAGTGAACTACTCAACCATTTGATTAATCTCCACCAATTATTTTGCAGCGAAGTCAAGCAATTAATACTACTTACAATAGGCCTGGTGGGACCGGTAGAGGGGGGCAAACGTATTTAGGGAGAAAGGTAAATGTTCACACGTGTTGAGGTATAAACCATAACTACAAGTAAGCATGTATCAGCAATTATCCAGCACCAACTGCACACATATTTGATGGCAAACACCTAATAAATGTGAGTACAATCAATGCAATGAACTACATACATCAGTATGCACTTGGAGGGACTGATGCAAACGCGTGTGGCTGCTCTACCCCGTTGAAAAATGTTGAAAGGCTGTGACCAAGAGATAGGAGATGCTGTTGGCTGTTTGGGTAAATCGAATGGTCACGAGTTTTTCATTACGCTTTACCACAACAATTTACAGCCAGCAGTTATTCAGCCTCTGAAAGGCACGTCTTCTGTGATGAGTTGCATCTACGATGAGATTCATGTGTTGGAAGATGGCAAAAATGGAGCAATGTTTTGAAGGGTTGTGATTTACTCAGTATTGAAACAGTTAATAATAGATATCCTAAATGTAGTTTTCTGAGGAATTTAATTGATTTAGAAATATATCTGAGCATATTTGAGGCAAGCCTCATATGAAAGGTATTTGATTAGGTGGTTTCGAACATCTCTACATAGTAGCATGTAGCTTAATTCATGAGTTTTAATCAATTTATTGTGTAACACAACTTTTAGAAGCTGATGCAAATTAGCTTGATGTGGCTAATCCCTGTGTGTTCCATTTTCCACTGTCTGGATGTGCTTTGTTCAAAAACATTGTAGGATGTTTAGTGTTTGAACCCTAAGGGGCTGATTTAGAGTTTCGCAGAGAGGGTACTAGATCGTAACGGCGATGGACTGCCCTCACCACCAAACTGAAGGTTCGCTGCCTGATTGACAGATGGGTGGACCTTACTATTGTCAGTTACAGAGCCTGCCCTGTCTCTTTCTCTGACTTACTCCACCAATGAATTAAGGGGCATTGGAGGTTTGCCCCTTTGACTGCCCACCCAATTTGGTGTGGACGGACGAATGGCCAGCTTTCACTGTCCATCACTGCTATGTAAAACCTAGCGATAAAGGGCATTGAAGACTGCAAAATAACCCTATCACCATGGGAGACAACTTCCATGGTATGGGGTCATTGGCTGTATTTTCAAAAACAAATCTGTTTTAGGATTTTGATTGACGTGTTATAAGTTAGATGGATGGTACCATCATGGTGACAGAGCCATGTGTCAAATTTTTAATACATGGACAGGAACCTCCTTAGCTACTGAAGTTAAGAGATGACCGCTGGGCCAGTGGACACCCTCTTAATTCAGGGCATGGTTACTCGTTCAGGGCGACTGAGTATTTTACTCACCCTGACTAAGCAATTACCGTACTCTGAACTATAAATCAGGCCTAAAATAACTTGTCTCTGTGTGGTCTATGTGTATGAAGTAGGTGTGAAAGCTGAGTGACACTTTGGGGTCTGTCAGGTCTTGGCTTTTGTCCACTTGGACTTTGTTTTGTTTTGTATCATAGTCACAAACATTAGATCATGCTTGCTGTTTGTAATCCTTATAACGTGTAGCCTGTTCACTTATGTGCCAGGTGTAAAACTTTGCCCTAACTCCATGTTTCTGCAGTGATTTATTTGGAAAGTACACGACCAACGATTTTATAGAATACACATGTACTAGATATGATAATTGGGTATGCCTGTTCAGAGGCTTTGATAATCATGCGATTGTGGTTGTGAACATTAAAGTATGCTTGTTGTATCACCCCCACATACCTTGATGCCTGTACATTTATACGCTAGTTGTGACTGTAGCTCTGCCAGGTGGTTGGCTTTGACCATGTTAACTATTTACGTGTCTCTTATTTGTTGTTTGCGAACATTGGTGTATGTCGCCTTTGGCAACAGAACATATTTTATGGTCTCTATACTTATGTACTAGTGTGAAGTGAGGGCCTGTCAAGGAACGCATTTTGTGCATTAGTTTCACGAATGTTCTGTGTATTCTCATCCCAACATAACTTGTGGCTTGTATATTTATGAACTCAGGTGACAGCTGGGCCTCTCTGAGCTTGGGCTTTAACACACAATGCCAATTTTGTAGACGTTTTAGAGCAACTTCCTAGGTTTTCTTAGCCCGTTGATGTACCTGAGATTCCCCCTACATGTCCTAGCTGTTCGAGGTTGTCCTATTTGTTAGAGTTTCACATGGAGGGTAAAATCTCCCCAGCTGCCTCAGCCGCTGGACCACACTCCACCCCTCGTGCCCCTCCCTCCTCAAAGGTATCCAGCAATTTCCCCAGATTTCTAGGTCTTCATGGACCTTGTCGTCTATACGAGAAAGACGAAGGTGTGTTTCCTTGGCCAGAACCCATTAGATCGTGTCTCATACCGAGCTGGTCACTGTAGTGCTCTGCATACCCAGCCACACCATAGCCACAGCCTTTTACACAGCAGTAATGCATACTGCGGGAATGTACAGTACGTTTTACCCTGTTTGTAGCCTTATTGAAATGTGGCTAATCAATATAAATAGAATGACATTTCGAAACTAATAAAATGCAACTCCTAAATTGCTTTTATATGATGTAGAAGTGCCTTAAAGAAACCAGTAGATTATGTTGTGAAATGCACATTTTCGGTAAATAAGAAAAATACAATTGTGCAAGTACCAATGATACTCATTAATCACGCCAAGACCTTGAACTGTGAATCTTTGATAGTGTCTGTACGAACATGCCCTTCTTGTTTGGTCACCCCAAAACTTTTTCTCCAATGCTGATTGTTATGACTCTAAAAGTGCACTGGTGCCTACTAACCAGACCCCAGTGCCAGTGCTCTCTTCCTATATTATGATGCATGTGAATTGGTATCCTCAATTGGCAGGGACTTTAACCCCCTTATAAGTACCTAGTAAATGGTCCCAGTGGTACACAAAGCATGGAAGTTAAAGGGGTCACCAGGGCCTGCAGCACTGATTGTGCCACCCTGAGGGACCCAATTAAAAAGGTGACAGCAGTCTTGTCATTGCAGACTGCATGAGCATTGCAAATTGCCCAAACTCGGCCTTGCCCTCCCCAGGAATGGCAAGGTCACAGCACTATTTTTAATATATGTCACTAGGTCTCCTGAGCCCAGGAGGCACGGTGCAATGTTGACATATAAGTACAAGCTTCTATGTTCCATATAGTAGCCTCTTTACATTAAGGGCTATTATAAGTGTTCAGGGGGCCTAGGATAATATGTGCTGCCACCTCTGCATCCTGAAGATGTCAGCTCCATTATGGTCCCACTGAAAAGTGTCAGGTTTGGTAAAAACAACTTGTCTCATCAAACCCGACTTGTTCCCCAAGTTTGACTTATTGTGACATGCACCCGGGTGGCTATCTTAGAGGTTGCCCACTGGTTTCCCAAGCTTTCCTGAGCCCTGGCTGAGACCTTACAAACTGCTGCCACCAAAACAGGAATCTGACTCCCTGCCAGGAGGTGTGAAAACTCCTAAGAGTCAGAAACAATGGCCTCCCTGAGTGGGAGATCCCTACCTGGCAGGATGGCTAGTGAAGTGGCACATTAAGGTGGCAGTGAGTCTCAAATCCCACACAGCCTCTAATATGCAAGTAGGCAACATCCCAGAGAAGCAAAAAGCTACTCCCCACCACAGGCACATTTGCAACCCAGGCAGGTGGGAAAATTGGGAAGTCAGGAGGCATACACCCCCAGAAGGCTAGACACACACCTTGGGTGGTCTGCATAGTCTTTGCAGCTGAGGATGCGTTCAGCTATTTTGAAACATTGCAGAATAGAGGCTTCTGGGTAGAAAATGTGCCACCATTCACAGAACGGGGTCACCTAGGGGACCGATTAGCCACTGGGGGTAGAAGCCCATCATCTTCTAGCACCCATATCCCTAATGCCCCTAACTCTAGGAGTGAATGGGCTCCCCTGGCAGCAGAACCTCATATCTGATGAACTTGCCACAAAGGACAAAGAAGAGACCCATGACAGCATCTTCAGGACCTGCACAAAGCAAAGGCACAATAACCTCACCTGTGGCAACCATCCTGCAACTGCACAACCATGACTTGACCTGGACTAGTGACCGGCTCCTAGGGAAAGAGAAACCTCTCTGCAAGCCAACGGCAGCTCCAAATCTCCCTTGAACTAGAGGTACTAGTCCCCTGCCGTCCGCAGGCAACTCACACTTCTGAAACCAAAGAATCACTGTCCATCGGGCTGCTGATCAATCGTCTAAAAGTAAATGATCTAGTGCATTTTGGAAAATGTAGCTCTGACCTTCAGCAAGTTTCAGGCAGCTACTGTTTTTCTTACGGACTCCAGGATGTTGAAGTATCCAAAAGCAGCATTTGCTACTACCAAGCCTTGTTTTTGACCAGGCTGGCTGTCATATCTGGTATACATATCATACCCTAACTTTATTCAGTGCTGTGCCTTGAGGGAACCAGCAGCATCTTCAATCCGGTGCCCTATTGACCCCATTGTTGAGATTTTGCATCCCCTTCCTCATCAGCACTGTCCCAGCACCCGCAGCTCCCACGTTTAGACCCAGGGACAGGCAGGACATCTCAGCACCTGGGCCCTATGAGCCAGGTAAAATTCTTCTGTCTGTCAGACCCTGGCCCTGGGACCCACCTCATCTTACCATCTAGTGGTTTCCACTGAACTCAACCTGCAAGTGACCAAATGTCACTATTGCAATTTCCCATTGGCTACAATGGTAATATTTTGCAAGAGTGAAAGGCACTGATTATTTTTTCCTTTAAAAATCCATAACTCCAGATATACTCATCTCATTGTCTTTGTTTTGGTGTCTAAAATTATATGAAAATCTGTTTTATTTCAGAAAATTGGTGTGGGATTTCTTTCAAGTTGTGTCAATTACTTATCGTCCATGTTGTTACTCTGAAATGCTTAACACATGCTCCTCTAGTAAAGCCTGACTGCTCTGTACCACACTACCAGGACTGAACTAGGTTTTTTGAAGTGTGAATCTGAAGGACCCAGTTGGCAGTAGCGTGAGAGTATTACACAGTGAAGCCTAACAAGCATAATACCCTACTTTCCTACAGTGTCACACAAACAGAAGCAAAATCAATCAACAATTCCAAACATTATTGAAAATCAGTGGTTCCAAACTATAATGAAACTCAAGAGTGTCAGCAATATTGAGTTTTAATTGCCCCAGGTACTAACAATCATGAATGGCCTCATGGAATAACAAACATCAATATTGCTGTCATAAACAAGCATGAACTGTTCCATGAGTACTCCTTTTGGACCCACTCATAAGATGGGATGGTAATTGATGCCTTACACATTGTCCATAGGCTGAGATGGTAATTGCACTTTTAATAAAAAGAAAGTGTTCCAATAGCTGCTTAGTGCCCTGTTTCCCATTGTAAACCATGACCCTGGGCAGGGATCACCTATCCTGGCTTCATTCGCTCTCAAATACATGAAAATGAAGGAAGAGATGGACAAGTATTGCCTACCCTAGTTCCTTGTACATAACAACGAAAAAAGAGCCAGCGCCACGGTCACCTGTCCTGGTCTTCTTTCACCCGCAAAAATATGGAAAATATGAGCAAAGAAGGACTGGAACGGGTGACACAAGCCCTATGAATGAGTCCTGGGACAGATGACACCATCTTTCAACCTTGATTGTGATTGTAACAGTAGATGTTGACTCATCAATATCGCTGGTTAATTATATTGTGTGAAAAATATTGTGATGACTAAAAACTTATGGGATTTTCAATCATCAGTAAAATACATTTAGTTTTTTATTATTATATTAATTTACACATATTTTATTAAATTACTTTTGTGCCAGTTTTAAATGTTTAATTACATTTTTTGTCAAACTCTTTTTGATTTAAATTATATAAATTATAACATATGTTGCTTCATTATACTAGTAGGGAATTTGTTTGAAGTAATATTAGAATGTTATTTCTTTAAGCGTGCTTACAATTTGATTAATGTATGTTAATTTTTATGTATGTTCATAATTTTGATAAGTAATGCTTTTCTTTTTCCAACTGAAGCTGTGTGTTTATAAATTGATATAATATTTATTGTTAATATTTCGATATACTATGTTGTTAAATGAATATATTTCTAGTTAATAATTATGTATCTATGTTGATTACATTAAAGTTTAAATTCTTGCTATGGGTAGGTAAGTAGTAGTAAGTAAGGATTGTTTACACTTTTCCCAGTGTAGCTAAGTTTGGAAGGGGAGTAGTACATCTGACCACTTTAAAGTCCAACACTTTCTCCAATGTGGCTATGTTTAGAGTGGGAATGGTAAATTTAGCACCTTTAAGGTCCAAGATTTAACCAATTGTGACTAAGGGCCTGATTACGATTTTGGAGGTAGCACCGCCGTACCTCCATGGTGGCGGTCCCAAGAAGACTCCTGCACCAGCAGTTTCTTGCCCGTCGTACTACGATGTATGCAGCCTGAACTGCCGAATGCATGGACAGAGTACTTCCTGCCAGCGGTACAGCGGGCTGCAACGTCAGCGGTGCATACTCCGTCGCCGTCATGGCCGCAGCTAATCATCAAGCTGATTATGAAAACACAGTTGTACTGGCAGTCCCCTTGTGGCTGTTACCTGAGAACGGTAGGCCATCGCTCTATGCCCCCAGCAAAGCAACAGAACAGTGCCCATTTGATGGATTCAAAAACAACACAGCTGACATCTATTGGCCAAGTGAACACATGTGCAAATCACACTATAAAACACACCCCCATCCCAAACCATAATCCTTTGCCTCTCCACTGCAGCACAGCACGACAGAGACCAGATATTGTTGTTTTATTTTTTGTGAGATAAGGCAGCTGTTTTTTTCCCATCCCATTTAACACTTTCTACACACTTCTCTTTTCCCCCCAATATCAGATGTCTTGTTTTTATTAGTCCTTGTCACCCACTTTAATTCACAGTCATGCCACGTTTTAAGAATCCACATTTTTTTAGACTTAGTTGACAGTCATGGTGGATGAAATCATTAGAGTAGAGCCACAGTTGCTTGGAGCCCAAGTCCAACATACTCCTCTCAGCAGGAAAATGGAACAAGATGGAAATGTGGCAAAGGGTAGTTGACAGAGTGAATGCTGTGGGCACCACCTTGTGCATAAAGGAAGATATTAGGAAGAGGTGGAAAGGCCTGATGAGAAAGGTATGTTCCCTGGCCTCCAAGCAACACATGGAGGCCCAGAAGACTAGTGGTGGTCATCCCAGCTTCGCTTTACAACTGTTTCAGTGGGAGGAAAAGTTCTTGTCCATCCTGCATCCAGAGGCCTTGATAGGAATAGCTGGGGGAGTGGAGTCTGGTAAATTACACCATAATAACTGTCACACAACTTCAATGTGCTCTATGCTCTCATCTCAGCTTTTGCCATTGTGTAGTCCATCTACTTTCCTAACATGCAATACCCAAAGTATCAAAGACGTTATATTGTCAATGTGTATTGATGTATATGACATTACATGTATCAATCTCCATTACATGCCTTTTGTTAGAATTGTGTCCCTAACTGTGTTAGTATAAAAATATCATCCAAGGACCATATGTGTCAATATGTAAATGTATGGTCCAACCCAACTGCAGTTTGGCAACAGGTATGTAAGGCTAAACCAAGTGTTGGGTAGTAGAGAGAGTGACATGACTGCAACTATCATGAGGTCCTGTTTCTGTAACTCAAAACAAGAGGACATTGTGCTCTTGCCCATTTTCACATGTTTGTCATTTCACAGCTGATGGTCGCTTATCGTGGAGTTTACCATTTGTTTAGTGTAGGGAAATCTAAAGTGACATGACTACAACTACCAGGAGGACATGTTTCTGTAACTCAAAACAAGAGGTTATTGTGCTCTTGCCCATTATAACTTGTTTGCCATGTCACAACTGATGTTAACTTGTCATGGACTGTGCAATATAAATCATGCTGTACTCATAAATGTGTCTGCCTACCTAGCTTGATGTTGTCCTGGTCTCCTCAACTGAAACTATTGATGGCATGAGTGACTCCTTATCAAGTGTGTACATCAATTGCCTGTAAGGCATTAAGCTGCTTCAGGTGATTGGAAGTGGCAGGTAACCCACTGACCTTGCACTGCATACATGATGACTAATGCTACACATACAACCAAGTAGTGTATTCGCCTGTATTGTACACAACTATGCAATGGAATGGTCAAATACTCGTTACTTCTCCACTGTGTTGGCTTAACTGTTTGTTATATGCCATGTTCATTTCTTCATCTGAAAGGCAACTTATCAGCACACCTAACGAGCTGCTCAGTTCTAATACATGTGTTGCAACATCTACAAATGATCTGTCAACAAGTTCAATACCATCGGAATACATTACAATAGGAAATCCTACCTCTTAAGATTTTCCTAGGTCTCTACTTACTGTGACACAAAACTTTTGGATGTAGAATCCACACTTCCACCAGTAACAATGTTTTCTATTTCACAAAAGGTCGATCTGGCACAGCACCTGGGCGGAGATATACTACCGAACAGACTCCCAACCCACTCTCTGATGAATCCCTCAGTGATGACAACACTCTTGGACATGTGGATGTGGATGATGGACCAGGCACATCTGTTCAGCCTGAGCAGACAGCAACAGTGAGTCTCACCGTGCCCACACCAACACCTCCCACCCCAGCTTCAACAACATCTCAGCCAACAACATTCCCCCCAACCTGTGTACCTAACACAGTTAGTCAAATCTTGTACCGCCCCAGTCCTGGATCCAGAAGTGCAAATCACCAGCCCAGGCAAAGAGGAATCAGGACCCAGTTGGAGAGAGCACTTTGGGCCAAGGCTTGTGTGGGTAAGGTCCATGGGAGGGATGCTGTGTGCCAGCACAGTGAGGCCACAGGGCACTCATGACCAGGACACCATCAGTTAAGCCTTGGGTGTCTATCAGGAGTCCCAAGGCGTGATAGGCCAGGTACCAAACTCCGGGAAATTAAGCAGCTGCAGAGGGACATTTCTCAATAGATGAAGCTCCATTGCTCTTACATGGGCTCTCTAACAGGGGTGCTGATGGACATCGTTACAAGCCTCAGCAGGGCTTTTTCACCACCATCTACCTCATCCTGTATTGCAGTTACATCAAGCCTATCTACATCTGCAGCATCCAGAGAAAGGGAGGCCCTGCCAGGGGAAGCAACAAGTTCAGACACTGTAGCCTCTGCAGCTGCTGAACCCCCCCCACCCTTGCAAACAGTGATGTCAATGTCAATATACAGGAGTTAGGGATGTCAAGACACCTACCACTGCTGGCAAGAAGCCACAGTCTTAGGGCCATATTTATACTTTTTGACGCAAAACTGCGCTAACGCAGTTTTGCGTCAAAAACATTAGCGCCGGCTAACGCCATTCTGAAGCGCCATGCGGGCGCCGTATTTAATCAATGACGTTAGCCGGCGTTAGCCGCCGGCGCTGCCTGGTGTGCGTGAAAAAAAACGACGTACACCAGGCAGCGCCGGCGTAGGGGGATATGGAGCTTGGGCGTCAAAAAATGGGGCAAGTCAGGCTGAGGCAAATTTTTCGCCTCAACCCGATTTGCGCCATTTTTTTCGACTCCCAACCCCCATAGAAATGACTCCTGTCTTAGCAAAGACAGGAGTCATGCCCCCTTGCCCAATGGCCATGCCCAGGGGGATAGTGGCATGTAGGGGGGCACAAATCAGGCCCCCCTATGCCAAAAAAAAAATAAAAAAAATACTTACCTGAACTTACCTTAATGTCCCTGGGATGGGTCCCTCCAGCCTTGGGTGTCTTCCTGGGGTGGCAAGGGTGACAGTGGGTGTCCCTGGGGCTATGGGGGGGCACCTCTGGGCTCCTTCCGAGCCCACAGGTCCCTTAACGCCTGCCTTTTCCAGGCGCTAAAAAACGGCGCAAAAGCGGCCGTACGTCATTTTTTTGGACCCGCCCACTCCCGGGCGTGAATTTTGCCCGGGAGTGTAAATACGGTGCACATGCCTCGGAGTCAATTTTTTTGACGGGAACGCCTACCTTTCATGTCATTAACGCAAAGTAGGTGTCCACGGTAAAAAATTACGCAAACTCCATGGACTTTGGCGCTAGACGCATCTAACGCCAAAGTATAAATATGGAGTTAGTTTCGCGCCGGAATTGCGTAAAAAAAAACGACGCAATTCCGGCGCAAACAGAGTATAAATATGCCCCTTAATTTTTTCCATTGTCTGTCACACATTCACTCTTGGACTAATTCTGGACACATTTCCATTACTGATGGGAGGAGTAACGTGGACTTTGGGTTTCAAATAATTTGGCATTTACATGTATGATTCCATTCAAAATGACTGACTACTTCACTTTTCTTTTATGTTTGGTTTTGCGCTAAGCATGTCTTCATCTTTACCACTTCAATAAATTCACAATTCACAAACTCATTGTCTGCTGTAGTAAATATCTCATTTAGCAACGTAGATATGTACTACTATGTGAACTATACAATGAAAAAACAAGCTACTTATGTAAGCATGTACAAAATGTTTACATCAGATCACAACTATGTCACACAAATTGTAAACTTCACACTTGTATAGGACACTACTCACCTGTTAGGGTCTCAAGGCACTGTATGCATACCGCTCTGGAACCCCTCCTGGCTTTTTCCTGTGAGGCACACACTCCTCGGCACCCCCAGGCATCCAAACACTGTCAGGGCTGCTGTTGTGGAGATTAAGCAAGCTATTGCCCAGAGTTACAGAGTGGGACCCATTAATTAGATGAGGCACCCGGGCAAGAATTATCTGGTCCAAGGAAATTGAGCCCAAGACTCACAAAGGTGGGAATTGAACCCTGGTCCCAGGGCAAATCTCTGCTTCAGGGTCTGCCACTCTAACCATTGTTCCACACTACTCCACATACATATAAGTGACTTATCTTATAACATTTTTATTACATTATTCCAATCACAGGCTGGCAAGATGTCAGAAGCATAGCAAATCATACAAGACTGCATTATACTGTGCAAGTGATATTATTTACAGACACAGACCTCCAGGACATGGAAGGAGGGGATATATCAGACATCATCCTGTAGGATAGGCAAAAATGAAATTGGTTGATCTCATCAGCTGGAGCCATATCGTCTACTTCACAAAAGGAATCATATATCATGTAAAGCAAAATTCAGACAGATGGCAGTACAGCAGTTTCTGATCACAGGGTCATTACAGTCCAGTGCTTCTGCATCTGGTGGTATGTCACAAACAAATGTCAGTGATGTGCCACTAGCACTTTGCCCTACAATGATGAAACACATCAACAGCTACATCTAGTTCATACAAAATGAGTAGTTAGCCAATGTGAAGGGAATCTAACACGAATTGGGCCGACAACAAATTGTCCGAGCACATGATGACACACATAATACATTAGGCCACCACACAACAAGGAGCTAGTCCAATTGAGTCTTCTTACCTTCCATCCTATCACTGTGCAAGATGTCTTGGCACAGGTTTTGTACACAGAAGGACTATGACATACATTCCAAGGAACAATCCATGTCCACTTCATATGTCCCAAAAGTATCATGTACCTGCTAATGTCACATTTTTGAAATGTCCAAATGAAGATGCCATGGCAAAGGTACCTAAACACAAAAAAAGAGAATAGCTATGAAACAATATATATGACACAATTCACATAGCAAACTTCTCAAAAATCTGACCTAACCAAAGCAACATTAACAAAATGAGAATGTCTTAAAACCTTCCTCACCAAACACCCTTCGACAGATTTTGCCAGAAGCTTCAGCTTCCCAACATTTTCAACAAACATACTACTCACATCATCACTACAAGAGTTGATTGAATAGTCAAAGTCATGACATCTCTTGGCATACTTACACTGATGAAAAGAAGCCATCATGAGATCTTGTCGCAAGTCAGCTCCTTCCCCTTTACCACTATCATCATCATTTGGCATTTCAGGATTCTGACCCTTTGGCACTTAAAGCTCTACCTCCTCTGTGAAGTAAGGGATGTTTGGTCGCAGGGCGATGTTATGGAGCATGCAGCAGGCCACAGTGATTTGACAAACCTTCCCGGGTGAATAGAGGAGTGCTCCCACAGTCTTGTCCAGACAGCTAAATCTGTCCTTCAGGAGCCCAAAAGCATACTCCACTGGCCGCCATGTTCTTCCATGGGCCTCACTGAAGCCAACTTCCCCTGGCGTAGTTGGATTCCTCTGTGGTGTTAACAACCAAGGATGGTTGGGATATGCTAAGTCTCCTATTTTGTAATAAGACATAAGTGCTATAATGAGTCCCACACTTTCTGATTATTGCACCTGACATTGCACACAGAAAGTTAGGACAGATCTTACTTATCAAAAAGCCAGGCCCTCTCCAATTGTAATTGTGACATCAGCTGGGGTATGGTGCAGCATTACAAAGAAATCATGAGCTGAACCTGGGCCCTGGGCACAGACGTTTGAAATATACAAATCTGGCAAGCAGACAACTTGCATGTTGATAAAATGGAAGTGCTTTCTGTTTCGATAGACTTTTTAACTGGCTTGCAGTGGTACTAATGCAATATAGGTGCCATCAATGGCTCCAACCACATGTGGGAGGCGACAAAACCGATAGAAGTTAACCTTCTGTACTGTGTACGGAAAGGCTCCTTTGGCCAGAAAGTGTATTACTGCCATGAGTCTCATAATAGGTGGTATAAATATTGGATTAGGGTTTTGAGGCATGAGATCAGGCTCCAAAGGACAACATAAATCTTGCGTTGCTTGCCTATTCTGGGAAAACGTCTTTATAACATCCCTTTCTTCCATGGTCTGAAGGTCTGGAAATGGGAAGTACACTGGAGGTTGTCATCTCCACACTCCCCCAGGGTACCTATCTCTGGAATCAAATCAATTGGAGCACTGGTCACAGTGTCCAGACTGACATATATGATGAGCAAGCCAAAAGGCATATGACAAAAAACATATGTCTCAAAAACCATTACACATACTTCACATTGCAGTTGTCAACTACCCAAAATCCAGCAATAATCCATATTGTGGTATGCACATATGTCTAAAACATATATGTGCACATTACACACCTAAATGTTTCTAATGAGCACCTTAATATTGTAAGTTTGATTTGTTCTCCCAAATTACCGTCACCGGTAATGTACAGTGCACCGCGATGATATAGTGTTTATGAACAGTAATGCACTACACTGATGATTGAGTAAAAGAAATTCTAAATCAATGGAGTAATACATATGTAAACATGTTACAACACATTTGTAGTGGCGGTGATGCATTTACCAGTCATTAACATTGTAGTTTCAACTTCTAAAATGGTGGATGCCTTATCTCAAATATTGGACTTTTAGAAGCTGCCACCAGTGGTGTAATTCAACCGTGCAGTGTGCGATTTCATCCATGGTATACAGTGATAAGGATAACATTGTACACTGTGATGGTTGCAGGCCAATGGCTGTGCCCGTCTACACTAATGACTGCGGACTTAGTGTACATGTACGCCGTGGTTTGAAAAACAACCCACTTTCCTCCTGACATTGCTGCCAGCAACACCAACTCCATCTTAGCTGCTGCCTGCCACCTCTGGGAGCAATCATGCTAGGCCAAGAAGGTGGAAGGGTCCCTGCCTTCTCTCCAGAGGAGCTGGAGAAATTGTTGAAGAGGTCCTTCCCCTGTATGGTCAGCTCTTTGGCTCACCAGAGGAACTCGTAACTAACTCATATACATATTTGAATCTGTTCAACACCATGCTTTCCTTTCTCACAGGCTACAATGTGCCTCTGAGTGCCAGAGAGATTTTTAGATTACTGTAGTTACAGCTTTGTGGCCATACATATGGTGAAAATAGAATGGATTGTAGAGCCCCTGTTTTTTGTGTATTTCAAATCCCCATTGTGTTGTGTGATGTGTGATAAGCTCTAGATCCTCCTTCTGTTGCATTTACATATCTATGCAAGCATACTTTTCAGGGGACCTATGATATGTTTGATGATCAGATGATGGTAAATGAGAAAATAAGTGTGTTTGCATTACAACATGAACTGTGTATGTATACTGTTAGAAGCAGTTGAGGAGGAAGTTAGACATGTGTATAGTCCCAGATATCACTCAGCATTCACTCAGCCAGATCAGTCCTTGGCATACTGTTCTCTGAGAGCTAGCTAAACCTCACTGACCCCTTCAGAGTGCCACAGTACCTTGAGCTCACATATAGGATGTCCAGTAGATGTACTGTTATGTATTGAAGTGATGGAAATGTGATGTGCATGTGGGTTCAGTATGCTCAGTCTACAGAGAGAAAGGCCTGACAAAGAGTGTTGCCCATTATGTGCCATGGCCCAGGCTGTGGCAGAGTTACTGTGGCAATACAACTGAGGTTAGTCCCTCTGTAGACCTGCATTTCCTTGGATGTTCCCAAAATATGTCTTCTGAACCAATAATAGGCCTGAATGACTTTACATAGACTACATTTGGAATGGTGACTGAGGTAAACCCCAGACCTGGTACATCTTTCCATTGACCACAGTGTGACATCTCCTAATGACAGGACCCTTACTCCCACAGGTCTGTTGTCACATTTCCATAAGTCATGTTTGCACTGTACAGGCCTAGTGCACAGGTGACACACATACAGTGCAGATAGTTAGTTAACTACGAAGAGATCATTACATGTGAATCACTAGCTTTGGTATATACAACGAATCAAACAAAACATACCATAGTATGTTGAATGTCACCCCCGTAACATGCCACACAAGGTAAAAGGTGTGTCCTTTGATACCAGTACATACCACTCCATCTCAATCAGTTGCAAATGGGATTCCATTAAGTAATCGACATGTCCACACATCACAGGGAGGAAGCTCTCAGTGACACACATGCTAGCCCTTTCATTGTGACCTAAGCCTTAGGATGTGGCCTATACTATGGTAGGGGCCTGTATGGACCACATGCAATAAGTCCATGGGCCTGGCTTTAAAGTTGTATGCACAGTCATGCACACGGAGTTTACCCTTCAGAAGGTCATAATGGTGTGTTGTTTCATAGTAGCGCACATCACAGTACATGTTTTTTGGCCCTCGGGCTACATGATGTTAGTGGGCTGGCTTAGTCAGTGTAGGCCATGACCAGTGTTAAGGACAGACGGCAGATGACTACAACAGTGTATTTATGTCTGTACTTTTCAGCATGTGAGAATTGCATATGTAGTGTGTTAATTTAAAAATGTGTGTGCTAAGTGTATACAAAAGTGTGCTAACCAAACAGATATCCTACAATATGCAATTATTATCTGTTTATTTATCTATTGCATCCATACAGGTAAATTCCTCTCAGAAGCAAGCCATTTGGAGAGCCATCACCAGGAAGGGGCGCAGCATCCCTTGTCGGAAAACGTGAGAGGACCTGAGACACTGGGCCCGGAAGATCACGGAGGTCCAGCTGGGACTGTCCTCCCAACATGGGCGAGGCGTGTGCCAGACCCAGACCCCCATAGTGGCCTGCATACGGGTGGTGGCCTACTCAGCGCTTCATGGGCAGTTGAGGGATTCACAGCATCTACAAGTGGGTGAGTTCTGGCTAGAATAATTCATGTTACATTGCCAACTTTGTGTGTTACAGACAGGCATCTCCCCATCAATATTGGGGGTGGCCCATGTGAAATGCACAACAAGTATATTTGTTTGTGTACCTCTGGTGGTGGGAGTATACTGATGTGCTTTGCCTATTGTCCTTATGACCAGGAACACAGTAGAGTTCAGTCCACTACCAAATTACTGTCTTGAGCAGACACATAGCTGAGTACAGTGATTAATCAGCTCATGTGGTTTGATGTGGTGGGTGACATTTAAGCCCAACAGGCCACTTGTCTTCAGAGTGCTTTGGGTGCAGTCCCAGAGCAATACACCCTCTTGGTAAGTGGGAACTTTACAGTTACATGAGTTAACAAACATCACTGTATCAGTATTTGTGGACATGACAGGTAAACCTACAGTAATTTCTCACACCGTGAATTTCCATGCCGTTGATGCGGAATTATTCAGCAAAGTGATTTGCACATGTTTATTTGTGACGGTTCATTAACCGACTGTTGACATGCATCAGGGGGCGACATGCAGAAATGTGGGAATCATAAGTGAATGTGTACACTCAGTAATACAATGGAATTTGTATGTGCATGAAAAAAAGATGCAGTGATGTGTTTTCACATAAGGAAAGTGATTAAACCACCTCTTCAGGTAATGGAAATTCCCAGAGCCTCAACAACATTTAATGGGTTATTGGTTTCTAGTGATGCAATGTTAGAATGGTGTTCTCACCAGTACCAATCTGGACTGGTGATTTCCCTAGGCCTAGTTGATCCATTATGCTGCAGATGTTTGTAGACAAATCTTCCAGACATTTTGCCCAGACTGTCTCCAATCTACTTTTCTATGCGACGTGTTACATAGCGAAGGTACATAAGTTCAACTTTCATGAGACTATTCTGAAAATTGACATATTAGGACGTTACCACTGAGAAGTTTCAACAGTGTGACATTAATTTTTTCATTTCACCTTATTCCTGCTACTGTACATAGTGCTGCAACATAGCTGTATTAGTTGACCATCATTTCATCATGATGGGGTATTTGGTATATGAACATTTGATGATTGCATGGCCTTGTGTGGTATCTGTAGGAATTAATTTAGCATTGCCATACGATTTGATAACATCAGGTTACTGAGGTATGCTACAAGAGCCAAACTATTCAAGATCATGAGGTCTCCTACTTGATACATGGGTTTTGCGACTTAACAACTTCACTCATGCAATTGGAGCTGTCTGTGATTATGAATGCACTGTGAGCAACTGTTTACAGGTCATGTAGCATGCATGCATGTGAACTTGCAAATGTTGAAGCCACTTTAGTGGACCTTGTAGCTGGGGTCTACTGCACATTTTAGTATTGTTCTGTGATCAAAGCTGTTGGTCAAGTGTTTTCTGATACATGCAATAAACCATTTGTATTTGTCATTTCAGCATCATCTCAGGCAAGCAAAGGAGACAGGGCCAATATCTGTGGGGAAGCAGCTGGCCATGGTATCTCTGGTTGTGACACTGTTGTGTAGCCATTTTATTATAGCTCTATGCACATAATTCTAGCACAGTAGGCCTGCCGCTGTGCACTTTCACCTAGATATCATTTATTCCGCTTCCTTTATTATTTAACAATAGCCACTTTTTGAGGTCTTGTTTTATTTCTCTCTATCTAGAGTTCTAGTTCTTTGCCTAGGCCTGCACTGTGTTCTTAAACAAGACATTCTTTCGCTCTGTGCTTCTTTCAAGGCTGCAGTAAGATAGGTTGCCGGTAAAAACGTGTTAACGCTTTGTCTCTGGAATTCACAGAAATATACACATCCTTACGTAGGGACATTTTCTCAGAACATCAGCTGTTTTATTATAACAACACTTCCCTGTCCCATACACGTTAGAGGGAGATTCCAGCCAGATGACCATGACTGTATGCTGATTGCTGAATGCTTCGCTTCACTACAGCTGCTCATGCAGACTTCAGGCCTTTACTCAGGTATGGGGGATGATGTCTTCCCAGGGATACCTGAAGGCCAGAAATAGAGCTTAACATGCTGTGCTCTAATATAGCCTAGGTAGGAATTAGTCTATTGACTCTAGTGACAATATGGTAGCGTTGTTTCTGTGCTTCACTCTTGCTGTCACAATTTTAATCCTGTCATGCTTTATCGTTCAGGTTATTGCAGTACATGCTTTGCTATCTAAGATGCAGTTGCTTCATTAGAACCTTATTGAAACATATGCTGCCTCTGTCCGTCATTGTATATGTGTGACTAATGTAACTGAGAGAAATGGATGAGGTCTGAGTGACCACAATTTCCCTGAGGAATCAATTGTGTCATGCGCTCGGCTGCCCAATCATCTCTGCTCTTGAGTAGAGATGAGGCACTACTAGTTAGCCGGAGCAAAACCCGGATTAGGGCGATAGGCGTCACCTGTAGTGGGTTAGGACTCAGTCTCCCACACCACAGGCGATTCTGCTGCTCAAATCCAGTAGTCTCATTAGAATAATGAGAGCCTACGTGACAACACAACAGACAAGGAGGGACCCAGTGGCCCAGAGGGTGAGGGGAGTGCCACGGAGGACACAGACATAACGTCTTCTTCAAGATCCAGTGGACACTCCCTAGTGGTGGCAGAACACACAGTACCAGTTCCTACACCATCATTGTCTGCCACCCCCACTACCATTTCTACCCTTCCTTTTGCTCTCCACCAAGTTGTCTGGGCCCACTCACGTAAGAGGGGAACTGTCTCCTTCGCACCAGGCACCTCACCCCCTGTGCCTGTTACCCCTGCTGCCCTGAGTGAGGAAGCTATTGACCTCCTGAGAAACATCTCTGTGTGTCAGATGACACTACTGAATGCCATCCAGGTGCAGGGCATCCATCTGAAACAGATGATGGATCACCTGAAAGGCATCCACAGCGCTATGTCTGCCCTACTGAGATATTTTCAGGCTCTGGCCTCCTCCCTCAAAGCAGCCTTCCACTCATCCCAAACTTCCACCCCACCTCCTGCCTTTTCCCAATCCAATTTCTCTAGTCTCATACCTGTCCCAAGGACACTTGCACATGAGCAGGCACTACCTCAATAGCCCAAAGCAGTACACGAAAACTGAAACACCACAAAACATACTGGCACACAACTACTCACCAAAAACTCACCCCCTCACACCCCCAACATACCCCCAGGCACCACACCTGCAGCCCCATCCACCAGCACCAACATATGCCCAGACACCACACCCATTCCCACAGACCCATCTGCCATCCCTAACGTACTTCAGACATTATACCCACAGACTCACCCACAACCCCAACATACCCCATACCCCACACCGACAGACCCATCCACCGACCCAGCATTCCCCCAGACACTACACCTAAATTGACAGACCCATCCACCACCCCTAGCATACCCAGCGTGTCCACATCACACACCACCACAAAAACACAAATGACCACACTCACTCACACAATAGACACCTACAAAACACAAACATGATACTTCAGACAGATGGACAGCAGCACCAAAAACACACCCACCCACATCTGACACTTCCAATCCCTCAACCTCCCAACCCCTAATCCCCCATGTATATTTGACCACTTTTCACAATAAGAGATTATTATTTGGCCTTGCACCTACCCCTGTCAAAACTGCCCCCTCCGACAGCCAAAGGGACCTCTTCTGTGCCCCAACCCAACCCTTCCATGTCCTAATTCTCCCCTTTGAAACCTGATCCCTCACCACTAAACCCAGCCATAACCCATAGAAAACCAAAACCCCTCCCAAAACCAAGGACACCCCTCCCAAAGCCAAGCCCACCCCTCCAAAAAACAAACCCACACATCCCAAAACTGACTCCACCCCTTCCAAACGATATCATTGAGGTGCCTGGACTGCCCACTAGATGCCCTTTCCTGAGGAGAGTCCCATGGCAGTGTTATTAGAGGCATGTTTAGTGGCACAGCAGTGTGCTGGACCAAATATTGTATTACTGGAACGGCCATTGGTCTTTACTTTACTAAATGTGTTAATTGTTTTAAATAAAAAATAACTTGCTTGTTTTATTACACAGTAGTCCTGCCATTACTTTTCTACCATTTTGATGTTCATGGATACTTTGGGATGTATAATGACAGTTCTATTTGTTTCACCCTGACTGATGATCCATTTGATGTGGTTGGTATGATCTGACCTTGGAACCAGTGCTGGAGTCACCCAGGACAACAGGAAATGTTCAATGGATGCATATGTGGGATATAATCCAATTGAGGCTGGATGGTATTTCATATGGTAAGTAGTTCATCTTGGCTTGGCCAATTTCAACATCTATTGGGTTGCATTTCTCCCTATGATGTACGTTAGGGATGTGTTTCATGCATGCAAGCAAGAGATTTGTTTCTCCACACATGGATGGTGTTCAATTGTCATACATTTGTATACATTTTAACGGGTATGTGTCAATTTTCATGTGTGTACCTTACACCTACTTTATCTAAATGTGTGAGCAATGCTGTTACTGCTGTGTTTGCTTTCATGACTTGCACTTATACATAAGCATATGCTTGGCACTTGGTTATATTATTGGTTGTCTCTGATACACTCCAAGCCACAGGTCCTATGCAAAAAGAGGTGTTGAGGCTTGTGTAAAGTGGATTTTGGTCCAGGGCAAGAGTCTTCCTGAGGTCCCCCTGGTAGAGGCATGACTATTCTGCAGGGAGTTTTTACATCGTGACCTTTGAATGTTTCTCACCCTGATTATTTTTCATCCCATTTACCTAATATTACCTTTAAATATAGGTGGTATGTGAGAGTCCATTACAGAGATTTAGTGGAGAAGGTATGTTTCAGTTTCATGACATCCGTACAGATGTATCTTTGATATCACAACAGGCCACAGCATATGAGCAATGTGAGGATGTCACATAGATTAATAGTTGTGATATTGGTGAGGAGGTGTTGTTGTGTGACACTATTTATTACACACATCACTATCCCTTATTATGGGATGTTCACACGTATCAACTTTTGTAAAGTGTGGATGTGCAGTGTCAGTGACCCAGCCAAAGAGATCATCATAGAGCTGTGATTGGGTCATACATTGAGAACAACTCTGAACAGGGACACACAAAATGTGTTTGGCCCAGGGACCACAAATCCCTTGCCAGGTCCATGGGGCATCTATCTGCTGTACAGCTGGTGGTAACGGGTTAGTGTTTTGCTTACCGTTAGTTGCATCCATGATCGTGTTGGTTTTGGGTCTCATCAAGCAGCCAAGCAGTGGAAGTCTGTGTACGATCAACTCCATGGCTTAACAGTGTGTGTAAAGCTGAGTACAGGTGAGTTTCATCTGTGTGTCCCTCCCTTTTCACCAGCTCTGATGTGATGGTTGGACCGCCACAGTCATGTCGGTGGGAAGGCACTTCATAATTGGTCAGGCTATAACACTGGCAGTCCACTCTCCGACAAATGCTGTGGTCTAACTTTGCTTTTTGTGTAGGCAGGACCGCAGCAGCCTTTCATCTATGCAACCACATGTATCGTAATTCAGTGGTTGGACTGCCAACGCAGCAGCAGTGTATCTGCCGCCACGGCTGTACCAAGACCACCAAATTCGTAATTAGACCCTATGTTTGGGGTGTGTATAGTAAAACCAAGCCCCTTAAAGTCTAGTTTTTCCCTCAATGTAGCCGGTTTGGAATGGTAATAGTAAATCTGACCACTTTAGAATCCTACACATTCTCCAATGTAGCTAAATCTGGCCTGGGAGTAATAAATCTTGGCCCTTAATTGTCAACATTGTTCCTCTGTTTTTGTGATTGTAGTGACAATATCTAAAAGTAAATCTTTTAAGGTTATATGTTGCTTGTAATTGTGCCATTTCATCATCATCATCTTGGGGTATACAATATTTTATTAGTTCCCGAAGGTGCAGAGGAACCGGTACTAGCTTCCTGTGTGTCTTGTATAACATCACTTGCACCTCAGTAACAGTTGGAGTAACTTTTGTATTCTTGACTCTATCATTTATTGTTGTCAGTCATCCACAATAGATATTGGAGTAGTATTTATGACATTTCCAGTATTTTATTGTAGGTGCTATTTTCCTTTCTCTAAATATGGCCCATGTATCTTAAAAGTAGCTTTTCTTTTGGAGGTGTTACATAAGTAGCCATTTCAGGGTTTTGGAGTCTGTGGATTCTAATAATATTATAAACATATATTATATTTTTTATAAAATAATGAATGCTATTTACTAATGACATTCTATTGATTTTTAACATTTTACATTATATGATTTCATTTTGACTGCTTTTGGAATTCTAGTAACTCTGTTTTATTTAGGTTATTTTTTATGCTTTTTGTTTATCTTTTTAGTTTTACTGTAGAAAAGGAAACACATTGGGTTAAGTGGTTTTATTTAAAGTTAAATTATAATTATTTTTGCACTGATCTAATTTTGTATTGAAAATAACTGTGTTACTTAATTTGAGTAATTTACTTTTGAAATGCATTTTTTGGTTTATCACAATTTTTTATGCTTAATTTTTGTTACTACCTTTTTGTTAGCTGTATTTTCTTTTGATTTTTGTGCTTTTTCTTTTTTTCTCCATGTTTGGATTGGAATTATTCAGTCTTGTTATCGGTGTTGTGGGTGTATAATTTTGAAAGTAATTATTTGTGGCTTTTAATCATTCTAACTGTAGTTTACATTCACTGCATGCTTATTTCAGGCTATATTCCTTTTTATGTACTTACTTTTAAGTGTTTGCTTTACAGCTTTTACAATCCATTGCTATTGATCTTTCCTCAGACAGAGTGACACTCTCTTTGTTTGGTAACTTCAATTGCAGCAAGATGTATGTTTTCTTCCCACACTCAAAATATTTTTTAATTAGGAAATTGTTCGTATTTCCTACCGGTTTTTCTTCTAACATTCATTTGTTAAATGGTTGGGTTTTCTTGTTGCCCTTAATGGAAGAGGCTTATTTAAAGCTACGTTTGGTTCATTTAAATATGCATACATTCATTTTTAACAATTTTCTTTTTTTATTGATATCCTGATTTAAGTTATTGTAGATATATTGTTTATGTGGTGTTTCATTTTCTGAATTGTGCTGTCGATAAATTTGTAGTTTATATATTTTTATGGTCAATAATCTATGTTTTGTTATAAGTTTTATCAATATTTTTGTACTCAATATTGTGGTATTACCTGTCCACTGTATGGAAAGAAATATTTTTATACTTAAATTTTTGTATTCCTATATTTTTGTGGTTCATATTCTGTCATAGAGGAGTGATGGCAGCCCCAGAACGATCTTTGCAATTATGAACCAGATACACATGCAGCTGTGATCCTCTTTGCTTATCTGCTTTTATTGGATAAGCAGAACTGCTCTAAAGTATCATGTTTGGAACTACGACAATGACACCGGGAGGTTGACACTTCTCCTGCACCTCCTTCATTCTGATTCTTCTGAGGATGAATGAGTACCATGGCAGCTGACAGGTAAGGCAAGGGTGCAGCTGGGTAGTGGCCCAAATTCACGTGTTTAAATTTTTCAATTTTAAATGCCACATTTCCACTCCTTCCCTGGGGGAAGTCAAATGGCAATGGCAGAGGAGCACCAAATGCCCCCCACACAGGGTAATATAGAGGGTCCTTAATAACATTCTCAGTGTTTGAGCAGCTCTAGGGGGGTAGGAAAATATATACAAGACTATCCATGTGCTCTTGTGCAGTACAGAGGTGTAGAAAACCCTTCTGCTACTTAAGCAAGGCTTGCTGAGTCACCTAATTACAGGGATGTAGGTGCTTCTGTTGTAGACTCCCATTGTAGTAACAAGACTGCTGGATTTTGGGTGGCAGCACCACTGAGTATGGGGGACTGAGTCTGATCCCACACCATGTGACAGCTGTTGGCCTAACCCTTCCGGCTCGCTAGCAGCACCTCACCAATACCAACGGGAAGAGTGATTTGTGACAGCCTATTGCATGACACTCAGACTCCTCAGGGATGTTATGGTGGAACAGATCATATCCTTTTGTCTCAGTTATTCAAGTCTCATACATGCAAATACAAACAGAAGCAAGATCTTGGTTCAATATATATATTATTGAAGCAACTGCGTTCTACGTAAAAAGGCATGAATTGCGATTATGAGGATAATGAAATACAGCATTATTACAGCAGTGACCAAGAAAGTGAAACACAAGAAGAGTCCCACCATATTGCCACAGTAGCATATCTAACATACCAACCTACACTACTAAGTTTCTATATGAGAGCAAGAAGCAGCAGTAGCCCTAATCCACCCTTCGGGTCCTGGGAGGGAAGCCCAACCTCCATACCTGCTTTCAGAGATGAAGAAGAGGTCTGTTAGTCTTCTGTGAGCCCTCCCACGTAGAAGAAGAGGAACAAAAGGGTTTTAGCAGAAACTGCAAAGAAGTGCAGCATGAGATGGCAAGCTGGCTGGAATGTCCCCTCTACCATGATTTGTGCAGTGTGATGTTTTATATTAACACAAATACAAGTATTGTAGGGAACACATTTACCCATATTGTTTCAATTCATCATCACTTTTATTACAAAAACACAGAAGAGATACAAAGAATGTCGATTAGATGTATTACATATTACAATTCCAAATAGATACATCAATGAGGTTTCCTAGTTCTACATCAATTCTGGATGTTACATGTTACAATTCCAAGCCTTATCCTTGAACACATTGGTTGATTCCAAAGAAAAGACACAGAGACTTCCGGCCAGCATGTGTTTCACAGTGATAAGTACCGATTCTTCAGGACTGAAATCAGAAGAACACAATACAACATAGAAATCGATCCTTCAAAAAAATGGGACATATGGCATACAAATTCACCCTTCAAAAAGACATATTCATGTAAACCATTTGTACCTTAATTATTCTCCAAATTACAATATCTATTTCAACCTACCTCTATTGAGTTTAAATGTAACATTGGGTTAGTCCTTCTTTATTGAACACCAGAAAAGTTATCCAACTCCTCAATTATCCAGCTGAGACAAAAACTTTTTTACCCATTAGGAGTTCCCCCAAATGTATCATTTTAAAGAAGTGTGTTCCCCTGGTCCCACGTGGTTATGTGGTCCTGCTCCTTGTGTTTAATTTTCTTAAAGGTGTTACCATCCCCCTAAGTAATATTCCTATTTTATTTTCCATTGACAGTTGTTACATCCACCTTGCAGCAAAGTGAATTATCCACTAGTCTTCTCCTGGCTTCCATTTAATCCACACCATATACCGAAGATAAAATCCCTATAGTAAACACACGTATTAACACAAAAGAGGAGTTTCCCAAATCCCCAGGTTTTCTGTACCCAACCAAATTCCTTTTACTGCACACAATAACTGTTATGAAGTCACTAAAAAACACATTTTAGATCATAAAGAGATGAACCTCTTGATTATAGTCCAAAGCCCCTTCCTTCCAACAATTGCCCTGAATTTGCTAAAACCCAATTCCTTCCCGTGTTCCTCACCATGGGAAACCGTTTCCCATTCTACATATTATTACAGTGATTTTCCTGTGTCCCACAATGGATATCTCACATATCTCTTCTGCTCTCTGCCCCTCCTGGTATCACCTTCTTTGCATTCTTATTTACATTTGCAAAGCAAATTCATTCGGTGAAAACTTCATTTTCCCTACCAACACCTACCTTCCCAAATGTTTAGTTGCTCCAATCTTTCCACATATCAAAATTTGGGTCTATTAATCCAAAATTACCCATGCTGCCAATTCCAAAAAGAAAAACATGAAGGAACACAAATAAAAATATTGCCCTCATTACGACTTCGGCGGTCTTCATAGAAGACCGCCGAAACTGCGGGCGCCACTATACCGCTAGTGCTGGCAGTATTTCTGGCTCCCTATGTGGACTTTTCCATTGGGCCAGAGGACGGTAACAGTGTTACCATCCCCTGGCCCAGCGGAAAAGTCACATCAACATTGCTGCCGGCTCGTAATAGAGCCGGCGGCAATGCTGATGTGCAGTGGGTGCAGTGGGTGCAGCAGCACCCGTTGCGCATTTCACTGCCCGAAATGGGAGGATCAATAAGACAGTAGGGCCTTAGAGTAATTTTTTGCTCTGGAACGCCTACCTTGCAGCTCATTGACACAAGGTCGTTTTCTGCATGCAAAAAATGACTTTAACTCCAATATTTTGGTGCTAGACATGTCTAGCGTCAAAATAAATATATGGAATTAAGTTTGCCCCGGATTTGTGTAAAAAAATGATGCAAATTCGGCACCAACAGAGTATAAATATGCCCCTTAATACAATCTTGTCTCAGCATAACAACTCGTATGGCATTAGGCACTTTTCCCCAGTTGAAATCGCAGAAAACACCAGATGACAGAGCGGTATCACCATTCGTGGATGAGAACACACATTAACTAATGACTGCAGTGATTAAACCAATTTCCTTGTCTCTACATTTGTTACATGTCTTACCAGGATAAAGCCAAATTGCGAATTCTCAAGTAATGTAGTAAATGATTAGCTGCTAGCAAGTGAGCCCCATCAGATTGTCGCAGTTTTATTGCAAATCAGGCTTGCAGGCTAGTTAATCAACCCACCTGCAGTGTAGAGTGGAGTGTGTGTAGGCCATATCTCCCTTGCCGTCTGGGTGTGCACAAATCTCTGTCATAGGGGCTACTCACAATGCCTGCAACCGGCTAAGGACCAAGTAGTTAACCCCTACACCTCTCCCCCCTCAACTAACTTGACCAGCTCTTAGCTCCTCATAGGACTGTTTCACTATATGTGATGCTGTGTGGGGTGCAAAGGGGACCCTAGCAATCTATCCCCCCTACGGTATTGTGAGTAGGCACAACAATGGCATGTTGGGATAGGCTTCGCTGGTTGTGTAAGCCAGTAAATTATAATTCAGCTAGACCCATTCACAGCTGCAGTAACCACAATTTCCTTTGTGACCTTTGAACCAAATTGTCTGAGATGCTCCAGTAACACTCCCAATTCTGTTGATACAGGATGTTTCCGTAGTCCCCTATAATCCTCCCTAGGCAGGGCCACCTCCCCCCATCAGAGCAAGTCAGTTTTCCATATTAATACGGAAGGTCGAGTTGGTGACTTCCAGTGAAGTGTTATTAGTGCTTGTGTAGGATGAGTGCCAGGTCTATGAATCTGGGGGCTACTACTACCTTTGTTTGCCTGGGGTAAAGATCTAGTATGCAGTGATTTGCTGAATCCCAATGGGAGGAACCGGTGATCTTGCAGAGTGTATCATGGATTCCTGTCCAATATTGTCGCGAGGATGAGCAGGCCCACAGCATGTGGAGAAGGTCAGCTTCTTCAGCATGGCAATGGGGACATGTGGAGTTTGCGGCTGGAAAAAGAGAGTGTATTCTTTGTGGAGTCAAGAAGGCCCTGTGGAAAACTGCAAATTGGATAAACTTGAACCGAGCATTGCGTGGTATCTGTGATGCATGTTCTAACAGGAATCTCCACTCTTTGGCATGTAATGAGTATGCCAAGTCGGGATTCCCATTTATCCCCGATGGATGTTAAAGATAATCGATAGTGGGAGCGCTACGCTCCATACAGCCATTTAACCAGATGTTTTCCTGACCCCATATCATAAAGTGCCTGTACTAATACATGTGTCTGGGGCTCCTCTCCATTTGGAGTCCGTGACCGACGTACAAAATGCAGTATACTGGCATGCATTAGAAATCAGGTACCTGGGAGCTGTATCTATGTTATAAATTCTTTGTGGGATAGTAGGTGGCCCTCTTCAAATAGATCCCCTAGGGTGGAATAACCATTTTCCTCCCAAAGTCTAAGCCATGCCATGGAAAGAATTCCAGATGAGGTGGGAAAACCGTGTAAGGGGATATTGGGGGCCTTGGGCACCACATTCTTGGTTAGTGTAAGTGCCTTGTGCCAGTACCATATCGCATTCTGCAACAGCAGTGGCAGCTGCCTACTGCGAGTGGGACTCCCAGGCAAGACCAGCGAATGTAAATCACCATTGTCTAGTTGTGCCTGTGTGAAATTTATTTCTTGCAAGTGAAAGCTGAAATGTAAGCCATTGGAGCTGCGCTGCTATGCAGTATGTTTGGAAGTCAGGCACGCCCATTCCCCCTTTGTCTGTAGGTAATTGTAGTTTTTGAAGATGTGTGCGGTGGCGTCCAGTGGCCCATATTAGTTCTATCAATAATGTATTTAGTGTTTTAAAAGTCACTTGTATGGTATGCAAATTGGGAGGTTCACAAAGTAGTGTAGTAACCTGGGAAGCATTACCATCTCAGCAAGTGCCAAGCGCTGGGATAAAGAGAGGGGCAACAAGGTCCGAAATTTAATCTGTGCTTATAGAGATGCTATTACTTTATTTAAATTACCCTCTGGCAGATCAGTGGGGGAGCGGTATGTTTATATACCCAGGTATTTAAATGTCTGATGAGCCACTGGGATCTCAAGTGTACACAAGGGAATTGGGTCGGTGGAGAGCACCTCTTCTCGGAATGAGAACACTAGAGTTTTTGAATGGTTTACTTCCAGGCCTGAGATTGCACCAAACTGCTCGAGGGTATGACTCACGCTGTCTCACTCCTCCATATCACGTACATATAGTAGCATGTCGACAGCATGGAGAGATGCTATCTGACCCCTCCTGGTATTCCCCAGTTACCTCCTTCGTGTCTCAACTTTTGAGCGAGTGGTTCCATTGCCAGTATGACCAGTAATGGGGAAAGTGGGCAGCCCTGCTGACTTCCCTGGAATATGTGGTATAATGGAGAAATATGTTTGCCTGTCTTCGCTCTGGCCGTGGGGTGGGAGTATAACACCTTAAACTATTTAATATTTTCATCTGGTATATTGAATTTCCTAAGTACCATGTAGCGATCTTCCCATTCGAAGGAGTCAAATGCCTGCTGCGAATCCAAGGAGTAGCATCCTGCCCTAGGAAAGTCAGGGACTGCCACTTCCATTACTTGATACATGCGACGGATACTTAGGGAAAATACTCCTTTGTGGTATAAAACCACATTGGTCAACTGCGATCAGTTGAGGGAAGAGCGACAATAGCCTCTGGGCAAGCACCCTGCTGAGTATTTTGTAATCTGTCAGTCAGTATAGAGAGTGGTCTATAAGAGGAAAACTTGGTTGGTGTGCGTCCTGGCTTTAATAATGAGGTGACCAGAGCCTGACCTGAAGTTTCTGGGAGCCTCCTGAGTTCAAATGCAGTTTTGTATATTTTCAGCAGTGTTGGGATGAGCTGGGAGAGGCCATATATAAGTTACTGTAATACTCTTGGAATGCTCGATTGACCTCGAGCTGTGTGGAGCAGTGCTGATCTGAGAACAATATTACCTGTAGAACCACAGTAGGTTCCCTGGGAGGTTGTATCAATCCTGCTAGTAAAGTACCAGTTTTGTCCCCCTCAGTAGTGTTCAATTAATGTATGTCCTATAATCATAGACCCTCAATCTTTCAATGAACTCTGTCTGTTGTTTTTTGGCTGCAAGTAAATCATGTTCTAGGTTGGGGTGGTCTATGGCCTCCTGTTCCAATTTGCCCATCTGATTTTCAATGTCAATCAACTCCCGCAGTGTTTGGTTTCTGGCCCCTACATAGGTCTTAATGGCTACTCCTCTGACAACCACCTTAAATGCCTCCCACTCTACTAGACCTGACGAGGCTGTGCCCTTGTTCCTGATAAAATATTCTTCAATGGCAGTGCGTAACGTGTCGCGAAAGGCCGCATCCTCTAAGTGTGTTGGCTGCATGTGCCATGTAGGAACTGGCACGGGGACACAACCCCTTTGGATTGTCACTTTTAAGGGGTCGTGATCTGAGAAAGTTTTAGCCAGGTATAAGAAGTCAGTGAATCCCCCAGCCATTTGGGTTCGACAAAGGATTCAATCTAACAGGGTATGTAACCGGTGTGGTGGAGAAAAGAAGGAATATTCCCTCATCCCCTCATGTTGTGTTCTCCACACAACCACAAGATCCCAATGAGTGGTCCAAACTGCTAGGGCTTGTGCCTGCTTAGCTGAGTCAGTGTGAGGAAGAGGCGGATGTGAGCGATCCAGTGTGATATTTAATACTGAATTAAAATCCCTTCCTATGACCCAGGAAATATGTGACCATTCTGCTAATACTGTAGACAGGCGTTGCATAAACGCATTCTGTTCTGTGTTGGGGCAGTATATGCTCCCCAGAACCATCTGCGTGTAATCTAATTCCCCCATTGCTAGGGCATAACGACCCAGGGCGCCTATTTTAGTGTTCAATATCTGAAAGGGGACTCCTGCCTAAATCCAGATGGCGGCGCCTTTAGCGAAGCCCGAGTAAGAGTGGCCACAATTTGTGGCCTCTTCATTTAGCCTTCAGTCAGGCAACCTTGTAAGGATAAGGGTAAGGATAAATGAGTTTCTTGCAGGTAAACAATGGAAGCTTTATGGCGATGTAACTGGGCTAGCACCCTGTGATGCTTTTGAGCAGAACCCAATCCCCTGACATTCCATGTCACAGCCCTGTGTGAGGGATGCCGGGTCTTGTTAACACATGGTTGTTCCTGGGGACCATTTAGTGCAGTACAAGTACAGTTAGATGATGGTGTCTGTGGAGTAATGGAGGGGAACAAGGCCGACTCGACTCGGTATCCAAGAGGGAGGAGGTAGAGTGACAGGATGGTGTTTGACTGAGTCTGGTCTCCATGCTCCTCGCCGACTGCAGTGCTAACGCCTTGCCCTCTAGGGCTTCCTGTGGCAAGACGACCATTGTCATTGTGTCTTTCGGTTGGCGCTCGTGCTGAACAGTTTTCCCCCGGGTTCGGGTCTAAGTCCCCCTGTTACCCATCCACCGACGAGCCACAGGATATTCTTGTTCAAGCCAGTCCCATGCTGCCTCTGGAGTTTAAAAAAACAAAGAGCGGTATTCGTGTTTTCAATCGCGCTGGAAATAAGAGAGCCTATTTTAACCCGTCTTCCCATAGTTGCCTCTTCGCAGCTTGGTATGATGCACGACTTCTCTGCACTTCCAGGGTGTAGTCTGGGAACAAGGACACCACTGCGTTGTTTATCTTGATGGTTGATGCCTTTTGGGCCATCTGCAGTGAGAGGCTGTGATCCCGGTAATTCAGGATCCGCGCCACCCCCGGAAATGGTCAACATGGAGGCACACTGTGGGCCCTCTCAACAACGAAAATAGTCAATAGACCATGTGGGGCCACTGCTGAGCAAAACCACTCTTCAATGAACTGGGAGGGATTGGTGCCCTCCCCCCCTTCAGGTATGCCTATGATTCTCATGTTATTTCGCCGCACACACCCGTCGGCATCTTCTGGGCGATTATGAAGTTGTTGGATCCGACGTTGTAGCTCAAAAATAGTGTTGATGTTCCACGTGTGCTGGGAGGCTAGATCTGTGAGGGTGCCATCCACACTGCGTACCTTAGTGGTTAAGTTCTTGTGGTTGTCTTCCAGGATGCCGAGGTCTGTGGCAATTGTGCCTATGCGATGATCAGTAGCAGCTCGCGATTCACAAATTTCCTGGAGGATCAGGTCAAGTTTGTCCGCAGGGGGAGGAGAACTGGTAGGGAGCATGCAGTCCATAGAGCTAGATCCATTGCGCCCCTCCGCCTGTGTCAGGGGCGCCCCAGAGTCCAACAAGTGGGCCAGAGTGTGGGCAGTCTTACTGAGCCCCATCGCTTTGCCGCCTTTCAAGCTCTGAAATGCCTGGGCTGGGAGAGCAGGGGTGATAGCTTTTTGCACCTAGGAGCTCTGGTTCATTGCGATAGGCAGCGAACACAATAGGAGGAACTAGCCGGTAGATCTCCTTTTTCTCTTGACTTAGTCCGAGGGAGGGAGGGCCAACCACACAGCATACCGATCTTTTTTAAAGTCTTAGGCCCTCTGCTCTCCAGGGTCAATCTCTGAGGCCCTACGCAGCCCCACCTCTCAAGGGTGCCATTGATTATACAGTTTGGGGCATGGGTGGGGGCCGCGCTGGCTGCAGGGCAAGACACTCACATTGTAAGGGCCCAGTGCCCCCGCCCCCTCTGCCAATGCGGTGTTCTCCTACCCCTGCCACATGGCTGATCAGTCCCATGCAGTCCCGCACCTCAGCACAGTGAGGGGGCTCACAGCCCCTGTTTGCAGCTCCTCACCTCTCCGGGGCTGCCCAGACCGCCACCACCATTTGCCCCAGGCCCTCTCTGCTCTGGTTTCCCCTGTCAGGGCCCATCCTCGATCCTCCAGGGCCACTGCGTGGTACCTCAGCTGCTGTGGGTGAGGAGGCAGAGGTTCCCACATTGTTCCAGCACCCGCTTACTGCCACACCGGGAGCCGGCCAGTGCTGGCCACACGAGACACTCTTCAGGCAGGTGGCAAGGAGGCGGAGGGCAGGCCTCCTCCCAGGCCCAGCTAGGCCTCGCCATTCGTGTCAGTGGGTGGCTGGTTTCTGATCTTCAGAACCCCTCCAATAGGGGGCCCGATAGGTCACAAAGGTCCCTGCAACTTCCTTCTTACAGTCTTAGTCTGGTGTCATGTTCGAAACTGCAGGATAATTGTGGACTCTCGGGCAGGTTGCGGGAGCTCTAAGGAGTTGCATCCACCATGTTTGGTGTTCAGCCATGTCCCCCTTTTGATTAGTTCCCCAAACGGGATATTTCTTTTTTGGTTGACATGGTGCTCTGACTTATAATGTAATATACTATTGCTAGCCATACTCTCCCGAAAAGAGTGTGTGTGGAGAGTGTTATTCTTGACATAAAGTTCCAGATCCAAGAACGTGATGCTACTACGTCTATATTCCAAGGGCAACTCAATATTCACAGTATTTGAATTTAAATATTTGTGATAGGATATCAGTTGATCGCCTGTCTCTTCCCACACCATCACTACATCATCAATATACTTAACCCATAAGGTTACATGTTGGTACCCCTCATGGGCTGGTTTGTTCCACGCCGGCTCCCTCTCATACCAACCCATAAACAGGTTGGCGTAAGAAGAAGCAAGGTTTGCACCCATGGAAGTTCCACAGATTTGATGAAATAACGTATCCTGATATAGGAAATAATTATCCATCAACACAAATTTATAAATTCCACAATCATCCTAGAATGACTTCATATCAAAAATATATTTCAAGGCAGTCAGGTCATCCTGGTGTCTTATACTAGTATAGAGACTTTTTACATCCATTGTGACAAGCCACAGATTGTCACTCCAAGGAATGTCCTGTAATTTCCTCAATAAGGGGGTCATTACAACCCTGGCGGTCCACGACCGCCAGGGCTGTTCTGGTGGAAGCACTACCAACAGGCTGGCGGTGCTTCCAGGGGGATTGCGACCGTGGCGGAAGCGCCGCGGTTGCACCACCGGGACCGGCGGTTTCCCGCCACAGTGGTCCAGGCGGTTTTAATCTGCCAGGGCAGAGCTGCTTGCAGCGCTGCCCAGGGGATTACAAGTCCCCCTACTGCCAGCCTTTTCTTGGTGGTTTGAACCACCAGGAAAAGGTTGGCAGTACGGGGAATCGCAGGGCCCCTGGGGGCCCCTGCACTGCCCATACCACTGGCATGGGCAGTGCAGGGGCCCCCTGCCATGTCCCCGTGCAGCTTTTCACTGTCTGCTAGGCAGACAGTGAAAAGCGCGACGGGTGCAACTGCACCCGTTGCATGGCCGCAACACCGCCTGCTCCATTTGGAGCCGGCTCCTGTGTTGCGGCCCAGCGGGGATCTCCTGATGGCTGCGGCGGGAGTGCAGCTGCATTGGCGGCCACCCGGCAGTCAGACATTGGTGGGCGGCTTCAGCTGCCCGCCAAGGTCATAATGAGGGCCTAAGTCTTTTGTGTCTTGAATGTAGTAAGCCAAGTTTAAAACCATTGATGCTAGAAAAATATAAATATACATTCTTTCTGTGGCAGATCTAATCCCTAAAATAATTGGTGTGCAAGGAATATCTTTATCTTTCTTCTTATGAATCTTTGGAAGAAAGTAAATAATCAGTATTTTCAGATTTTTAACATTCAAATACCTAACCTCTTCCTTATCCAGTAGACCTTTATCCAGCCATTTATTTAGTATTTTCAAAGTTACCACCTGAACCATATTGTACCTGAAACCTTTACTCACCTCTTAATCACTTTTACAGAATTATTGTTTCTTTACTTCCACCTTATAATCCTCAAAGTTTAGAACCACTACGTTACCACCCTTGTCGACCTGCCTGATTATAATGCTCGTCATTCCGCAAAGAATACATTGCTTGTCATTATTTTATTGTCAAATTATTTTCAGTATTTTTTCACATAAAGTCAAAACAAGATCAAAAAATTAAACAATTACATTCTCTTTAGTAAACTGAGGAACAAAACGTGATTTACTGTCAGGCAACTTCACTCACACACTCCTCAATGCCAAAAACATGTATCAACTCTTCAATGTCAGTAGCTACATCTTCTCTAAAGTTTGTTTGAGTGTCTTCCACATCCTTTATTGTGAAATTCAAAATATTGACTTATTCCTTGATAGGAAAAGTCACTCTAGGTTTCAAGGCAAAAAAAATTTAGGTTTGAGAATCCTCACAAACTTATATCGGTCCATTTTCAATTCAAATCAATCACAATGACGGGTTGGTGCAAAAGAAAAACCTTTATTCAGGACACATATCTCTTTATTGGTTAAAATTGTATTGGACAGGTTCACAACTAGATCTGATACTACTTCCGAGTTCCTCTGGCTTGGGACTGTGTTCTGACTCCTACTTGCTCTTCTCCGTCTGCTTCTGCAGCCCCCTCTTTTCCCTCTTGTCCTGCTTTTTGTTGTAGTAAGCTGCATACCCTGTTTTTGGCTGTTTCTGCTAGCTGCATTTTTTTCAGTTCCTCTAAAAAAGAGTTCCTTCTGTTCCTGTCACTATTGTCATCCAGCATAGCTGATTGCCTAGGACCTAAACTAGATACATTAGAATATGTGACACTCTCCATCAATGGTATTCTTTCTACTGGTCTTTGAGTTTTATAGGTAGCATCATATTTCCTGGCATAAGAGTATACTCTTCCCATCCTATAATATCTCTCATCCCTGTGTATTTTAGACTTCTTCCTTTCGTTGATCTCTTCCTGATACTTCTATAGAACTTGTTCTAAGATTTCATAATTCTTACATGTGCCTTCTTCCAATTTAAGATTGGCTATTTCTGTTTAGTAACTTCAGTCTCCTTCTGAAGACTCTATTGTACTCTCTGCCTGCTTAATCAACATAAGCATCAACTCCCTGGAAGTTTGGCTCAGTTTTTGTTCCCAGTTCCTACTGTTTTTTAACATAATTCGCCATACTGTTATTATACTGTTAAGCAGAGATAGCGGAAACTAATTTCTATGACTCAGCAGCAGAGCTCTATCCTTAGCAAAATACTAAGAAATGGGGGAAGATAGCAGTCGGTCTGTGCTCACTGACACATTTGACTGGTGCCCACCCAGTCAATACATATCTGTAACACAAATACAAGTATCATAGCAAGCACATTTACTCAAATATTTTCTGTTCATCATCACATTCATTACAAAAATACAAAAGAGATACATACATCAATTATATGTATTACATATTAAAATTCAAAATAGTTACACCAATAAGGTTTCCTAGTTCTACATCAATTCTACATGTTACATGTTACAATTCCAAGCCTTATCCTTGAACACCTTAGTTGGTTCCAAACAAAGGCATCCAAGACTTCCAGCCAACACATGTTTCGCTGTGATAAATGCCAGTTCTTCAGGGCTGTAATCACAAGAACACAATACGACATACAAATAGATCCATCAAAAAATGGGACATATGACATACAAATTCCCCTTCAAAAACACATATTTGTGGAAACCATTTATACCTTAATTATTTTCCAAATTACAATATCTATTCCAACCTACCTCAATTGAGTTTAAAGGTAACATGGGGTTAGTCCTTCTTTACTGAACACCAGAAAAGTTATCTAACTCCTCAATTATTCAGCTGAGACAAAAACATGTTTACCCATTAGGAGTTCCCCCAACTGTATCATTTTGAAGAAATGGGTTCCCCTGGGTCCATATGGTTATGTGGTCCTGCTCCTTGTGTTCAATTTTCTTAAGGGCATTAATAGCCCCCTAAATATTATTCCTATTTTCTTTTCCTTTGACATTTGTCACACTCACTTTGCAGCAAAGTAAACTATTCACTAGTCTTCTATTGGCTTCCATTTGATCCACTCCATATACCAAAGTTACAATCCCTTTAGTAAACACGCTTACCAACACAAAAGAGGAGTTTCCTAAATCCCCGAGTTAGCCGTACCCAACCAAATTCCTTTTACTGCATACAATTACTATTACAAAGTCACTAAAAACCACATTTTAGATCATAAAGAGATGCACCTCTTGGTCATAGTCCAAAGCCCCTTCCTTCCAAGAATTGCCCTGAATTTGGTAAACCCCAATGCCTTCCCTTGTTCCTCACCAAGAGAAGCCATTTCCCATTCTACATATTTCTAAAGTGATTATCCTGTGTCCCATAATGGATATCACACATATCTCTGCTGCCCTCTGCCCCTCCCAGTATCACATTCTTTACATTCTTATTTACATTTGCAAAGCAAATCCACTCAGAAAAAGCTTCATTTTCCCTTCCAACATCTACCTTCCCAAATGTTTAGTTGCTCCAATCCTTCCACATATCAAAATATTTGTCTGTTATTCCAAAATGACCCATGCTGCTAACCTTACTAAAAGAAAAAACAAAAACCAACAGAAATACAAACATAGCCTTCCAACTTCCATTACTATCTTTCAAAGTCCTGACACTATCTTTCATCATATCAATTTTGTAATGTTGCCGTTGTTACTAAGTTAATAGACAACCATCAAATCTCGTCTGTTATTTCAAATGCCCTGTGTTATTGACCTAACGCAACCTCATGCTAAAGAGAGAAAGACACAAGTGCAAAATCAAAACATAGCATCCCAGCTTCCATCGCTATATGTCAAAGCCTTGTATTTTCAAAGCCCGTCTTTAAACATTCCAATATTCTCATGTTGCAGCCGCTCCTAAATTTGATACAGGATTATCACATCACTATTTTCAATACGATACAATTCTAAAGTAAAGACAGATACAAGTATTGAAACACTGTATCCACTATGATGCATATAGTACCATTAGGCCCTCTAAACAAATCTACCTGTACCTTATATGCTTGCATTTGAGCTCCAACTTATCTGTCGTACAAAAGCATCTCAACTTCGACTTTCCGTTTAAATACTAATTCCAATAATGATCCAACTGTCATTAACAAACCCATTGGTCAAATTCATATTAAAAAATATGACTCCAAAAAACAAAATGTATTTTCCTTCCATTTTTTCTCCATTGTTTGTTTTTCTGAAAGACTAGACATGTATTCCTGCTGGTCAAACATATTGTTGGACTTTTTTGCTTATGCAGGGTCATCCCCAGTCTTTTTGCCTCCTGCCTCCTATTTTTTCTGACCAGTTGCCGTTGGCTTTTGAACTCTGAGCCCTTTACCACTGCTAACCAGTGCTAAAGTGGATGTGCTCTCTGTGTAAATTGTAATGTTGATTGGTTTATCCATGATTGGCATATTTGATTTTCTAGTAAGTCCCTAGTAAGGTGCACTAGAGGTGCCAGACCTGTAAATCAAATGCTACTAGTGGGCCTGCAGCACTGGTTGTGCCACCCACATAAGTAGCTCTGTAATCATGTCTCAGACCTGCCTCTGCAGTGTCTGTGTGTGCAGTTTTAACTGTAAATTCGACTTGGCAAGTGGCTAGAGTTATTTTTGACGCACACCCGCCAGTACGGGATTATTTTTTACGCGCACCAGGTACATTTTCACTCTAGCAGCGCTAGTGTGTGTTTAAAACTACTTAAAGGCTCCTTTTGCATTTTTATTGATAACTTGACTTGTGTATTGTGGATTTTTGTCGTTTTGGTCTTGTTTTATTTAGATAAATATTTCCTATTTTTCTAAACTGGTGTTGTGTCATTTTGTAGTGTTTTCATTAAGTTACTGTGTGTGTTGGTACAAATACTTTACACCTAGCACTCTGAAGTTAAGCCTACTGCTCTGCCAAGACCAAGGGGGTAAGCAGGGGTTAGCTGAGGGTGATTCTCTTTTACCCTGACTAGAGTGAGGGTCCTTGCTTGAACAGGGGGTAACCTGATTGTCTACTAAAGACCCCATTTCTAACACATATGGATAGCATTCCCAAGTTATGTGGAAGATAAAAGCATATAGAATCAAATTTTGTAAAAGATTTTCAAAACTCTCTTTTTCTATTGCTAAAACCAAAACACTTTCCAGTGGGAATCAAACTCCCACAAACCTAGAAGTGTACAATCCCAGCAGTGTTAGATGCATTACAAATGCGACCTATGAGTACACTGAAATGTCTTGGAAAGTTTGTATTCAAAAGGGGCTGTATCTCTGCGGATGACCTCGCCACTTGTAGAGCATAGGTTTCACGGGAAGATGCAAGCACCACATGTTTTGAAACAAAAGAGCCTTAAGTCTTCTCAGATTGTCATAATTTACATTTGAATTAGCAATATGAGGCCAAATTTCTGCTATTTTATCTCTTGTGTGCGGGGGGAAAGCACTTTTCCGCAGCATGTAACAATTTGGAAGATCAAAACTACATAGGCAATTCCAGCTCGCATACCTCAACAGCTCATTTCATTCAGTATCACACAACTCCACTCAAGAGCACTTGGAACGCTAGATGAATCAAACCAACAGGGACCCCTTCAGATAACAAGCTAAATAAACAGCTGAAGCATAACATGCTCTGTGCAAAACAGCTGTTTACAAATCATTGAATCACATACAGAAGTCTTACATTTGCTTCCATGAAGAAAGACCTCCTTCATGCCATTGAAACATTTGTACTTAGAGGGTAGCTTCCAAACTTCATAGATAGAACTATCTCCTAGCTTTTCAAATCCGCCAACAGGAATATGCTTCAAATGTGAGGTGAATTGAAGTGATGAACTGGACAGGTTAATAACCCTGTGTCTTAACCAAACTGCAGATGGTATTTCCACGACAGTGAAAGGCAACTTTTCTAACTACTTGCTTCAGCTGGATGGCAGCTTTTTTTGGGGGGACTTTTCCATTTTACATTATATATTACATATAACAAGCACTTTGTGCATGGTTTGCTTGGACCTAACAAGAAATCTTGTAAGTCTGTGTTTGCTGACAGGAGACTAAGGTGTTCTTTAGCGGCTTTTAATGTGGATGATTTCAACCATTGTTGACATAATTTGCCCACGCTATATGTGGTGACAATATCGGAGTGTTGTGATGATATGTAACAGGGGTCAGGTCGGCTCACTCATAAACCCCCTGTGGAGTTTACAAAACATGCATGACAACCATTTCTGTCCACTGGACAAAATTACCACTGGTTTAGACCGGAAAGTGTTGAGTTAAATGTTCCATTTTGGACTCACCCATCGAGCTGTTCTTCAGTGACATTTAAAATATTTTGTGATTTGCTAAATTTAGCTGGTGACGGAATACTGAGCATATTCAATTCCTTCATTTTTGCTAAGCCTAAAAAACTTGTTTGTTATACAGTTTCATTTAAGAATATAATTTGCAATGGAATAAGGCATGCTCTAATCAAAGCTTCCCATCTGTGCATTTCCTAATTTCTAGTTCCTCACACACTCTTCAAGTCAATCGACTTCAACCAATATTCATAGCCCTCAAAAGCCAACTGGGAAACAAAGGAATCAGTATAGATTAATTTTGTATCTGTTAACAGGACATTCTGAAATTTCATAGAAGCCAATTTAAAATAATAGGATTCAGCATTTGTGACATCATGTCCTGAAAAATATGCCAACTTTTCTACATAGGTTTTAGAACTCCCCACTGGTGGAGTTGGACAATGTTCCCATTCTGTTTAAGTGTAGACATTTCTTAGAGTGCTAGCATTATGTATAATATGGTGTCCCTAATGATGGTAACAGAACAGTTCCCCATAATTTACTATTTTGGTTGGTAAACATATTCACTTCCAAACACAGTATAGTATTCAAGCACAGAAAGCATAGAATCAACTGTTTTCGCATCCCAATCATCAGAAACCACCCCAGGTGTTATTATATCATTCATAGAAACTTTGAAAAAATAAGGAATTTTAATAATTAGTAGACAGTGAAAATCGTGATGGGTGCAACTGCACCCGTCGCACCACCGCAACACTGCTGGCTCCCGTGTTGTGGCTGAGATCCCCGCTAGGCCAAAGTTGAAATGAGGGCCCGAGATTTGCAGTGACCAGGATGCATGATAGTCCATGGAGGCAGGGCTAGAGTCCATCTGGTGGCTGCTACGTCTGCACTGTGGTGCTAGTGCCGGTGCCGCCGGGGTGCTGCCAGTGGTGGAGGCAGGCTCCAGCCCCTCTCCTGCAGCCTTGGATGGCTTCCCACTGGGGCTGCTGCTGCTGGCAGTGGTGCTACTGTCAGCAGTACAGGTGGCAGGGCTTGCAGCGGGGCTTGCTGTGGTGCTTGCAGCAGTGCAGGTGGCAGTTCTGGCGGTTGTGCTGGTAGCCACCAGCCCTTCACCTGCAGCTTCGGATGGCTAAAGTGCCTTGCCTGGTGTTTTGGGCTCCTTCCTCACCTTGGCAGATGGTGGTGTCACCTTGGCTCTGGCAGCTGGAGTCTTTGAGGTGGCCTTGCTGAGTGGTTGTGGCTCCTTCCCCTTGCTGGATGCTGTCCCCTTCTTCACCTTGCAAGGTGGTGGAATGGATTTTGCCTTGCAGGGGTTTGTGGCACACTGGCTGGGCAGACGGGTGCCCCCTTTGTTCCTCTGACAGCTGCAGGAACCACAGCTGGGTTTTGGCCACCCTGGCCCGAGGGGAAGGATGGGGGGGTAGGGAAGAGGTCAATCTTTGCAAGGAAAACCTTCTTAGGGACAATTGGACGGGATAAGGGAGAAGGTCTGGGAGTGGAGGAAGAGGGAGTGGTTGTAGGATGCGTCTGTCTGCTGAGTTTGGGTGCATGTGCATGGACTTGATGTTGTTGTGAGGTGGATGGCTGTTGGGTGGGTGCTTGTGTTTGTGTACTTTGGGAGGACGAGACACATGGGACGTATGCATGGAAGTGGGGGTGGTGATTGCCAGTGAGGGGTGTATAGTGATGGGCGTGCTGGTGTTGGAGGTAGTGGATGAGGATGTAGTGCATGCAGGTGAGAGTGGAGATGCTACTGGGAGGGAGGTGGACGATGAGGAGGAGGGTAACACATTGGAGGCAGTGGATGTTGGTGTGTCTGCATGGGGATGGTGCTTGTGTGAGTGCCTGTGAGATGAAGTGTGGTGCTTGTGTTTGCCTGAGCAACTTCTGTGTGTTGATTTGGGTGAATGCTGGTTTGAAGGTATGCTTGGGATAGGTTGGGGTTGAGGGGATTGGGACTGGGTAGAGGAAGTTGGAGGGGGAAGGCTGGACACAGGGACAATGGCTGCCATCAGTGTGGAGGCCAGAGCTGAAATGCTCTCTGTTGGGCCGCCACACCAGAGTGAATGCCTTCCAGGTATGCATTTGTTTGTTGCAAATGCCTCTCAACACCCTGGATGGCATTCAGAATGGTTGACTGGCCAACAGTGAGGGATCGCAGGAGGTCAATAGTCTTCTCACTGAGGGCAGCAGGGCTGACTGGGGCAGGGCCTTAGGTGCCTGGGGCGAAAGAGATGCCCACCTTTCTGGGTGAGCGGGCACGGGAAACACGCTGAGGGGCTGCTGGGAGGGTGGTGCTGGTAGGGGGGGGTGGAGGCTGTACCTGTTGTTGGGGTGGGCACAGAGGTGTCCGCCACCGCCAGGGAGCTTCCATCGGAGGAGGAGTCTGTGGTGTCCCCTCCTGTCCCCGTCATGGTGCTCCCTCTCCCTCTGTCCCACTGGTGCCCTCACCGTCGATGGATTCGGCCTCCAGACCCATGAGGGATGCAGCTCCCTCCATCACCGGTGCCTCTCGTCCTCCGCCAGATGATGCTAATGCACACAAGGACAGAGTGACAAAACTAAAAGGGGGGGAGAGACAGAGGATACATTTGGTCAATGCCAGCAACAACACTACCGTTGGCGTACACAACTCACAGGGAACAGCCCTATGCACTATTCCATGCACTACCAGTCACAATGCCAGTCACCAGCCCATGGGGTACAATGCCTAACCCATCAGCTGCACACCTGAAACAAACAGGGCTCTGACCAGTAGTAGATGCCCACTAACACTATTGGGTTTGGAGTGCTTCAGAGCCTGCCCAGCAAGGGACCTACCCTGCCATGTTCACCCTGGCATAGGGGCACCCACAGTCAACATCCCCACCAAGGTAACACCTTAACGCGCACAAATAATTTGTACTTACCCTCTTCTGGCTGCTGTGATGCCCTCAAGCACCCATCCATCTCAGGATAGGACACCACCAGGATGCAGGACATCAGGGAGGTCAGGGTACGGTGGACACACCTTCCTCGTTGGGAGGCCAGCCCCATCTGGGCCTCTGCTGCCTTCCTTGCCCAGCGGCGCAGGTCCTCCCACCTTTTGCGGCAGTGGGTGCTCCGCCTGTCAAAGACCCCCAGGGTCCTCACCTCCTTGGCGATGGCACACCAAATACCCTTTTTCTGATGGGCGCTGACCTGCAGGAACAATTAAGCAGAGAAGAGATTAGTAATACCATCCGGACCGTCACACTCATGGCCCACCATATCCCTCCCATCCACTATCGCACATACATTGACCACCATACATTCAGCCCTCTGGCCAGGACCCCTCAGACCCACCCCTACATGGGTCTTACACACACAGCAATTCATACATTCATGGCCCAAGCAAGATGCTCACAGAGTACTCACCTGTTTGTCTGGGGGACTGTAGAGTAACGTGTACTAGGGAAGGACCCCATCCACCAGTCTCTCCAACTCCTCCGTAGTGAAGGCAGGGGCCCTTTCCCAAGGCACATGAGCCATTGTTGCTTCCAGACACAGGTCACAGCAGCACTTGCAGTGTAGGTCCTCTCCTGTTGAAGGTCAGGTAGCAAGTGAGCGAAGAGATAGAAAATCGTGGTCAAGTCCACGGCAGTGCATACCGTCACGCCGGCGTACATCACCATTGGCTCCTGGAACCCATAGGGCCCAATGATAGCCAATGCGAAGTTTTGCGGCGGTCATCGACCGCCTACCGCAACGGCGCACAACACCAGTGGAATTACCTCATTTCCACTTGTCCCTCCTCACAGGTCAGGCAGCCGCCATTTCAAGGGGGCACAGGCCATGGCACCTAACTGCGTCACAGCATACATTGGCACAGCAACTGACTCTCGGATTCACATACTGATTCTGTAAAGGAAGAAATGCATCATTATTGCACTAGATGTGTGATTATGACCCTCTACTCACCATTTTCCTCCATAGGTTTCAACCGCTGAGGATGAATATGAGATGGAGACATCCGCCTGTGTACAGACCCCTGGTGGACCTTGCGGCAATGGCGGACAGACACATTATCCTAACATACAGACTTGATCGGGCCACAATCCAAGAACTGTGTGCCCAATTGGAGCCAGACCTGATGTTAGCTATCCGCCAGCCCACAGGTGTCCCCCCTCTAGTGCAGGTCCTGTCAGTGCTCCATTTCCTAGTAAGTGGTTCCATCCAAACAACAGTGGCCATGGCATCAGGGATGTCTCAGCCTATGTTCTCAAACGTGTTGACCAGAGTGTTGTCAGCCCTGCTTAAACACATGCGCAGCTACATTGTATTCCCCCAGGTGGAGGATCTGGCCACAGTGAAAGCTGACTTTTATGCCCTGGAACATACCCCCAACATCATTGGTCCCATAGATGGTACACATGTAGCATTTGTCCCCTCTCGGAGAAATGAACAAGTGTTCAGGAATAGAAAAAGCTATCACTCTATGAATGTGCAGATGGTGTGTTTAGCAGACCAGTACATCTCCCATGTGAATGCCAAGTATCCTGGCTCTGTGCATGACGCCTTTATCTTGAGGAATAGCAGCATCCCATATGTGATGGGCCAACTCTAGAGGCACCGGGTGTGGCTAATAGGTGAGCCCAAGTCCCCCACCCAGTATATGTTGGTGTGCAGGTATGGGGTTGTCCCTAAGGGTCAGTGTGTGTCTGACAGTTGTCCCTCGATATTTGCAGGTGACTCTGGTTACCCCAACCTCTCATGGCTACTGACCCCAGTGAGGAATTCCAGGACAAGGGCGGAGGAACGTTACAATGAGGCACATGGGCGAACTAGGAAGATAATTGAGAGGACCTTCGGCCTCCTGAAGGCCAGGTTCCGGTGCCTCCATCTGACAGGTGGATCCCTGTACTACTCACACAAGAAGGTGTGCCAGATCATTGTTGCATGTTGCATGTTGCACAACCTGGTCTTGAGACGCCAGGTGCCTTTTCTGCAGGAGGATGAGCCTGGAGATGGTCTTGTGGCAGCGGTGAAGCTGTGGACCGTGAGAAAGAGGAGGCAGAGGAAGAAGATGTGGACAACAGAAGTAATATCATCCAGCAGTACTTCCACTGACACACAGGTAAAACACTGTAACTTCACTTTACTTTTCAGTTTTCTGTTGGACATTGTACATGGCAGCCTTATTTCCCTATGTCTATGGCCACTTACTGTACCCTTTGCCATCTCTAATTTCAGATCTCTGTGGCCCATTCTTGCTCCTGGTATGTTTACTGCTGCACATTAAAGGTCATGCAAATGTTTATATAACTGTACAAATGACTTGCAAGGTTTTCAGACTGTTGTACTAATACATATTTCAATCATTTAACAGATTTGTATTTGTTCCAAGGGTGTTTATTTAAGTGCTCATACGTAGATGGGGATGTACAATGGGCTGGGGTGATGGTGGAGGAATGTCCAGTTAGAGTCCAGTCTCTTGGTATCACAGGTGCATTGTCCAGTAGGCCATCGGAAGGGGAGTAATGACAGTTCAAGGTGGACAGGGTGACAGAGTGGGACAGAAGGGTGACAATCAGGAGAGTCCTATTTCCTGGCGGGGGGTCTTGGCAATGTTCTCTTGCTTCTGCCTGGATCACAGGGACCTTTTGCGGAGTGGTTCTCCTTCTGCAGGGGGTGGGGTGCTGGTGGCCTGTTGGTCCTGTGGTGGGGCCTCCTGTCCACTAGCGCCGGCAGAGGTGGAGGGCTGTTCTTCGGTGTGGCTAGGGCCAGGGACCCTTTGTTGTGCCACTGCCTCCCTCATGGTGTTGCCCATGTCAGCCAGGACCCCTACAATGGTGACCAGGATGGTGTAGATGTTTTTTAGGTCCTCCCTGATCCACAGGTACTGTCCCTCCTGCAGCCTCTGGGTCTCCTGCAACTTGTACAGTATTTGGCTCATGGTCTCCTGGGAATGGTGGTATGCTCCCAGGATGTTGGTGAGTGCCTCCTGGAGAGTCTGTTCCCTGGGACTCTCCTCCCCCTGTCGCACAGCAGTCCTCCCAGCTTCCCTGTTGTCCTGTGCCTCTGTCCCCTGAACCGTGTGCCCACTGACCCCAGGTCCCTGATCGTCCTGTTTGTGGGGTTGCCTGGTGTCCTTGTAATGGTGGACACACTGCTGATTGAGGTGTCCTGGAGACAGTGGCATGGGCCCGCTGGGTGGGTGCTGTGCTGGTGTTTCCTGAGGGGGAGGGTCTGTGGTGGGTTGGGACTGTGGCAGGGTAACCGACTGTCCAGAGGTCCCTGATGGGCCAGATTGGTCATCGTGATCCAGGCGTGCAGAGCTGCTGTCATCAGTGTGGGCCTCATCTGGGGGGGGACCGGATGTTGCTGGCAACTCCTCTCCAGTGACGTTGAGTAGGGGTCCTGTGGGGATGAAAATGCAGTGTTATTGTATCTGCGTGTGCCATCTTGTGCATGGGTGTGTTTCCCTGTATGGTTGTGATTGCCCTGTCAGCTTTGCCTTGTGTGCGTGGTGATTTTTTCGGCTAGGTGATTCTCTCTAATGGGCATGCTGTGGTGATGGGTGTCCATGCAGGTCTGTGATGGGGGTCCATGGATTGGTGTTACATGCAGGGCTTGGTTTTGGGATGGGTGGGTTGTGATGGTGGGGTATATGTGAGGTGGTGGAGTGATGGGGTTGAGGGTAGGGGTAGGAGTTTGTGATGGCATGCAGGTAGGGTGGGGATATAGTAGTAAAGATATGACTTACCAGAGTCCAGTCCTCCTGCTACTCCTGCGAGGCCCTCAGGATGCATGATCGCCAAGACTTGCTCCTCCCATGTTGTTAGTTGTGGGGGAGGAGGTGGGGGTCCACCGCCGGTCCTCTGTACAGCTACCTGGTGTCTTGCAACTACAGAACGCACCTTCCCATGTAGGTTGTTCCAACTCTTCCTGATGTCATCCCTTGTTCTTGGGTGCTGCCCCATGGCATTTACCCTGTTCACAATTCTCCGCCATAGCTCCATCTTCCTAGCAATGGACGGTGTGGATTTTGGTACCACCAATTTATCACTGACCTTTGGGCTGGTGGACTTGTGTGGGTGTCTGTATAGTGGCCGATTTCTCTGTGTGGGGTCATAATACCCGTAGCGGTATACCACCGCTGACGGTATGTTGGCGACCGTCAGCACGGCGGTAGGTGCCATTTACCACCAAGGCTGTAATGAGGGCCCTAGTCTAACGTCCTGTGGAATGTGTGGTAGGGTGTCATCAAGCCAATTTTGGTGTTCTTTGGTGTTGGTGAATGTGGATGATGGATGAAAAATGATGGATAATGTATGACAAATGTTAGATTTGGACTGGTGGATGAAGGATGATGATTATGATGAGAGCTGAGGTATAATGGGTGAGGGATGAGAAATAATAATAAGGGGCAAGTGATGCTGCATTTTGGATGAGGAAGAATGAATGACGGATGGAGGACGAGACATGATAGATAAGGAATGAGGGATGCTGAATAAGGAATGATGGAGAGGAAGATAGATAAGAAATGAAGAAAAGAAAGGTTGAGGGATGATGGACAATGGATGATGGATGAGGAATGATTAATAATGGACAACAGGGGATAGATGTGGAATGAGTGATATGGGATGATGGAAGATAGATGTTATGTGAGGAATGATGGATACTGTATTTTGGGTGAGCAATTATAGATAAGGGATGATGAGGAGGAGGAGTGAGAAATGATGGATGATGGATAAGGAGTGAGGAATGATGGATGAGTGATAATCATTGAATACATATGATGAGGGATGATGGGTGAGGAAGAATGAATGATGGGTAAAGAATGAGGGATTATGGTTGAGGTATAAGGGATGATAGATGATGGATTATGCATGAGGAATGATTGATGAGGATATCCTAAAACCGATGATGTACACTGTCCAGTCCTCGTTTTTGCTTTCAATGATCCTCATTTTGTGGCATGATAGCTAAGTAGATTCACTACACTGGGATGTCAAAGAAGCCATATGAATTGGAGTGTGGTGTCCCTGAAGAGGAGTATTTATCTGGCAACTGTATTTCTGTGTTTTACACACACACACACACACACACATACACTTACGATATACATTACTGTTAATCATGAAAGCACCTAATTCAGATGAAATGTGTATTTGCACCAGCAAAAAGGGGTTCATATTCTGCAGTCAATGATTGTGTAAGCATCTTTTATCTGTTTTGATGATCAAACATTCTTGGTACATGTGTGCTGACATATGAACGAACTGTATTTGTCCTATGCCTTCATCGATTCACTATACGTGATTTTATCTGCACATAGCATAGACAGGCAGACTGATTTGACTTTGTTTACAGGCCTTCTGTGTCTCAAGAACCATAAATGCATGGACATCAATGGTGTTGTTTATTGACAAAGATATATTTGGCATGGTCATTAGGATCCTAACTCCTGGTGCTCTGCAGGCATTTTGGGATTTTTATCTAAATTTTTTGATATGCCAGCTTTTATCTCATTAATTGTCCCATTACAATTACTTGTGAGAACAACTTTCACAATGGATTGCAATGTCGCTTTCTCTAACTGAAAATTGATTCTAAATGTACTTTTCATGTGTTTCTTGGTGAATAGCACGGAATGTTTCTTGGTGAATAGCACGGAATGGATATCTATGTGGTATGTATGTACTGATAGGCATGCTGCAGTACTTTTTGATATCCCTAGCTTGATTTGATTTTTATTTTAGGCGAAGAACAGTGTAGTCGATGAATGCATGACATGCTGCACTACTAAGTTATTTAATATTTAGCATATCATAGCTAAGGCTGCATCTGAGGGAGTCCGTCTGAACACCCACTAGTTCCTGTTCACGTTCTCTTGCCACCTATCTGCACTGCGCTTCCACCTATTTCTGATCTCATCCTTTATTTGTGGGAAGATGGACACAGAATTAATCCTGCCAAAATTCTGAGCCATATTGCCCTGTACTGATTGAGGTTTGCAAATCCTACCCGAGAACCAAATGATCTCATCTACTGTGATCGCAGAATCATTACCTATGAACCTGGTGGAGATCTTGCTCCAAGGGTCATGATTGCTTACAATACCAAAGTATTTGTATTTCACACACAGTTTTGTGTATCATGGGCTGTTCCTTGGAAGGGGTCGTTTTTACTGAGTGACGTATCAAGTGTTGCTGATTGCTTGATGCTATGCAAATGTGTGCCATTGCAGAATTTCTATCATGAGAAATCTTTTGGCACCCACTGGGTGTTCCGGCCCCAGACATGCATGGTTCACTGATTATTATTTTACACTATGGGACTGTAAACTTAGAACATGGGAAAGTTTTGTACACCACACCAAGTTTAGCTGTCAAGCAAATGCTACAGGAGATGTACTTCTGCAAGTCTTCTAGCAGTTTGGACCTTCTTATCAGGCCATTCAGTGGTGGGCATGACTTTCCTACAGTTCAGGGAACAACATGGCAAAGTGTCTTTCATCAGTAAAGTGTCTTTCGATCCGTCATGGAAGTGTCATGTCAGCCAACCTATCAAACTACAAATAACGCCAAATATATTTAAGAGGAGCTCACGCAACTAAATTATTTTTAGCAATGCAGAGTAAGCTCTTTAAAGTGGAATTCTAGTTTCCTGTTAACATTGGATTACAATAAAAATCACTTTTGTCCTTGCTTTAAGCAAGAGTGAAATACTTAGCATACTGCCATTGTATGTATCTCCACCCCCTTCTCAGCTCAGTGACCCGGTTCTCTTTCAGCTGCTATGTCGTGATTGCCCCTGAAGATTGTCTCTTTCTCATTTCCAAATATAACTTTGATAAGAACGAGACTATATAATTTCACACTAGCTCTCTCACGACCGTATTGTACAATTATTTAAACATTACAGGACACAGGAAACCATGTTCTATGATAACAATCGTTTCTATTATGAAGAGTTGAATAGCGATGAGCGCGTCTCTTTTCTTGTATGCAAATGCTCAGAGGTGGCATGTTCCACTTTGAAGTTGCAGTCACATTTAATTCCCAGTTCTTTTTGCCAGAAACCCTTAACTGAGAGGTTTATTCAACGGATAACGAAGCATAATCCCTTTCTTAAACCATAATCAGCAAAGCAAACATTTGGTTTCCGAAGTTGCTTTGCCAGTTTACAGACATCATCAGGGCAGAGGACTTGTTGGTGATGCCCCAGGACGAGACCTTCATATCTTCCGTGTGTTGGCATTATCCCTGTCAACCACTGTTGACATTGCAGGATCTTGTTGCACTCATAGGGGGTGACAGCTATGAGTAAATATCTGCCACATTATGAATAATAATAACGACAACATCCAGAACAAATAGACTGTTGCCTGCTCTATTAGCAATGGGTCATTAAAAAACAATTACAATGGTTAAAAATGCTCAGCGCGCCTAGGAAAGCGGGGGCTGTCGCGCGCACTGCGGTGGCTTCACACAGCGAAGCTCTCCATGGGGCCACAAAGTAATTGCAGTTCCTGTGGATTTCTGGATTTGAACTTACAACATATAGACTTAAAACACGAACTCCACCACTGAGCCAAATGAGCCGCTTTCCTACTTGTGCCGGGAGGGATTCTAATTAATTCACCCTGATTTCTTTTTCATTTCCCATTTTCCTTCCGTCCTGGCGCGATGACCTTGATAACATTATAGCAGTGCCGTAAATGTGCAAATAGCGCCTGTGGCTTTACAGCAAATGGTTTCCATTCAGTTCTGCCTTAGTTTGATCTTGACGATATCTGTGAACAGTGAAGTGTTGTTTCAGGGTTAATCTGTGGTGGATCCTTGGCACAAATAGCTGGCCAGGAGTTTGTTGCATTGCGTGATTAGAGTCCTCACAATCTTTGTGACGACCATTCTGTTTTAGGGATTGACAATTCAAGTTCAAAATGAGACTATCATGTAAATGATGCATTTTGGTCGGGTTCTGGCTGTTCAATGTACACCAAGGATAGTAGAAGCCATCGATGGAGACAAACTTTATTACTGGAACAATCCAAAAATCACTAGCAATATATATATATATATATATATAAATATATATATAATGTGAGCACCTTAGAGTCGAGAGGCAAGGGAGCTGATTCACAAAAGCATTTATCAGTACAGGAGTAGTACTAAAGGAGTACTCTTTTATATAGTCCTTCATGCTTTTGTGAATCAGTCCCACCTGGCCCATTCTCAATCAGTAAAAGTGCAAAGGGAACAGTCCTTTCTATTTGCACTAAGTGTTTATAAAAAGTCCCCTAAATATTCACATTTCATTTGATTTACCTTTTAGACGTTTATAAGTCACAAAGAGGGTCGGACTTGGACAAAAAATAGGCCCAGACACCAAAATAAAAGTGGTCCCCATTTGTGAATCAGATAGCTAAAAAAGTGTCCCATGTTTGCAAATTGGGGCAGATTTGAATTTTTAAAGACACATTGTATGAGTGTTTAGCAAGGTGTGGGAGATTGCATGGATTTGAGCATGCAGCAGGCAATATTTTTTAATATCAGGTAAATCAACATTTCAAACCGGCCCACCAGAATATAAAACAAGCCCACAAACAGCTAAAAAAAATCAGCCCCCACACTGCATTGTAAAACCAGCCCACCGGGCACCGCCTTATGGCCCTCGGCCAGTCCGACCCTGGCCACAAAGGCATGTAAATGTCTGCGAAAAAGTTCTACATGACTATTACTTGGCCTACTCCAAAACGCCTTTGTGAATAGATGTCAAGCTGTCTAATGTCCAGGTGCTAAAAAAACTAATATATGAGAATTGAAGCGGACAGAATTTTTTTGTCCTCTTGATTCTTTCCTCTTATCAAAACATTTGATTCAGGTGCATTGGTATTCCTGCACGTTTGTGGACTTGTATAGACAACATGATTTATGGAGTATATAAAATACAATTGCCGTTATATAAACAGTAAGCAAACGTTGAAACAGTGTAATAATAAATATTACATCAAAGTAGAAACATTTTCTTCAGTTAACGCAATTTTATTACTGCAGTAATCTTAGCAGTTTATGTTTCTAAGGACATCTCAAGAGTGCCAGGAAAATTATGTTTGCTCCTGCATTATCGATATTTTGGCATAGATTTCTGAGAAACTCAAGAACATGTATTGAGGCTTTGGAAACCGTTAGCGATATCAATGTTGCACGAATCATTATGCTGATTGTTGCTCAGTTTGATTATTTGCAGTGATGATTCAGGGGTGCAGGTGTTCCTCTTTTCAAGGAGGTTACATGCTTATGAGGGAGTGCCAGTGGAAACCTTACTGGATGCCCCTTGCTTTTGCTGCTATCTGTCTGTTTGCCTCTCAGGGTCTGGCTGATCTCAGGCTGTGGCGCCTTATAGTTTACTGCTCCCTAAGATGGTGTGGCCCGGCATACTTGATTTTGATGGTGCAAGAGAGCAGAGCCTGTTGTGTCAAACCTCCCAGGCCTCATAATGGACCACATTGAGTCAGGATGACTTGAGGTGGCCAGTTGCTGCCAGGGATGACCACTAACCGGTAGACATGATGGAGTTGCAAACAAAATATCTACCGGGGCCACGTGCATGGCTTTTATGGACTGGGTGTCAGGAGTCAACACTCACTTCGTGCTGTTAGACTCAGAGGGCCTCCAGGTGAAATAAAATTGTGCTTGGACTTTAACTTCACAAGAAGTGAACCTAGGTATGAAAGTGTATAAGATAGACAAGTGAGTCTCAAAGAAAATATAAATATGATAGTCTTGAAAAATAATGTCTGCTCTGTTGAACTTGGCCCTCTCTGCAGGGTGACCTCAAACCTTTTGCCTTCACCCCTCCTATTTTTGCTGAATTTGTTTTTGTTGACTCTAGGACTATGCACACTTTATCACTGCTAACTAGTGCTAACACACTTGTGCTCTTTCCTTTAAACATGGTGAAATTGGCTTATTCCCCATTGACACATTTCATTTATATTTAAATCCCCATTAAACTGGTACTACATGTACACAGGGCCTTTAAGTTGAATGCTACAAGAGGGCCTGCAGCACTGATTGCACCACCCATTCAAGCAGCCTTTGAAACCTGTCTCAGGCCTGCCATAGCTGCCCGTGTGTGCAGTTTAAACTGCCACTTTGACCTGGCAAAGTAAACCTCTTGCTAGGCCCAAACCTTCCTTTTTAATACATACAATTCACTCCTTAGATAGGCTCTAAACTTCCCATAGGGCAGGCTTAAGTGTATTTAAAAAGTTGGTCATCTATTTTTAGGTTTTCCATGTCTGGTAGTGAATAATTTTTAAATTCATTTTTCACTTCTGCAAATCCTATCTCTCCCACAGGATAACATTTGGATGCCTTATCACATTTAATAAGTGCTAACTTTTGATTGGGAACAGGTAAACGTTTCATGTTTGGTGTCTGAGACATTGTAATAAAAAAATCCTCTTTAATGATAAGGTCAGATTTGAAGTTACAATTTTGAAAATGCCACTTTTAGAAAGTAAGCATTTCGAGCCCTAACCATTTTGTGCCTGGAGCCTGTTACTGTGTCACACGATTTAATATAGCTTTCAGTTGAACTTTGTTTATTCCTCCCAGACAGCCACACAATATAGGAATTAGTTGGATGGGCAATCATTGGGCAGGATGTGTGAGTGGAGCTGGGCACAGCCCCACTTTCAACTGAAAAGGCTGTGCCGTGCAACACAAAAAAAAATTGTCACCACTGTTTTGCTAGGGCAGCAGAGTAAGCAAACTTTAAGGACTTCAAAGGGAATCCTTCAGAACCTTCCCCTACTTCAAAGTGGCACCAAGTGTAAATATTGGACCTTCAGACTCATCTCTTGAGTAGACCTCGGGACCTGTGGAAGACTCAGATGCACAGCTGTGCCTCTCGGCAAGAAGGACTGCTAATCTGTTGACCTCATGCCTGAATGAAGGACTGGACCTGTATCTTGAACTCAGGACCACCAGAATGACTCCAAGGGCCAATTGGCTGGCCTCCTGATCAGAGCCTAAGGGACACAAAAAGCTCCAATAAACTTGAACCCAGCACCTGGATTCTGCCAGCTGTGAGTCTTGTCCCCCCAAAGTGGTGCCATGTCTGGCCTGATCCCTTGGAAGTGGGCATATAGGTGCTCTGCCAGCCCATCTATGGCCCCAGCAGAACCAATGCAGAGTGACGCATCACCTCTCAAGACTCTGCATCAAAACTGACACATCCCTGACACAGGACTTTGCAATGCAGCATGCAGGCCCTCAGAACTGCTGCTGCACAATGCATCTTTACGCACATACTCGCATTGCCATTGCAGCTTTGTCGTAACTGCTGCAGCACGCTGCATCTCAGCACAAGGATCCTGCTCCACTGCTGCTTCACAATGTGTCTGCAACGTGGGAGTTTCCATGGCTCTGTAACCTAGATTTAAGGTACTCTCTCTTAGTGGGCCTAACTTGGTCCCTATATCAAGCTCATGTGTTATCTTGTTTGGCCTGAACTGGTGACTTTGTCCTAATCCAGTGTGACCAGATAACCACAATTGGCCCTTTGAGCCTCTAGGCACTATTTTTACCTAAAACTTTGAAACTGCTTATCTCCGGTTCTACTGATTTGATTGTTGTTCTTTTGGTGTCAACTAATTTATTAAAATGTACTTTATTTTTCTAAATTAGTGTGATATTTTTCTTGTTTTGTGTTTTCATTTTATTAATGTTTGTGTGCCGCATAAATACTTTGCACATTGCCTCTAAGTTATGCCTGACTGCTTTTCTGCCAAGCTACCAGATGGTTAAGCAAAAATTAATTAAGTAACTTCAGTGGTTCACCCTGGAAGCGAATGTGGCTGTTGCTTGAACAGGGGGCACCCACCTTTAACCAACAACCCAAATTCTCACAATATCCATTCAATGTTGTTTGCAAGTTTATAATTTACTGAAATTACCCCTCTGAGCATACCAGAGTACAAACCTAAGGTGTTTCGTGGCTCTTAATAATAAATGGCATTCATTTTCATCAACGTCTGAACAATTATGGTTTGCATTGGCCTTACAAAGAGTTAAGAATGTCATTTGGATATATTGACATCAGACTTACAAACTGTGGTGTTTGAATGCTTGACTTGTAGTCTGTATTATGTTTTATATGACAGCAGAGAGACCTCACTGGCTGTTAACCTGTGCTTTCCCAGTTACATGCAGCTCCTTGCAGAAGGCTCTTTGGCCTTGCTACGAACTGTTTGACTGCAGAAACAAGTGGAACGTAAATGAAAATAAACACAAATGAGGGTATGCGCACATACAAATGTTTCTTCTGTGTGTGTTGCTTCAAAGAAGACTACAACTTTTCCCGTGGGCAAGGCTTAAAGTCCGGATTTAGCGCAAAAACAGTCTCCTGGGTGCTACTGATTAGAGTAGAGACTGTCCCTAAAGTGAGTGATAGTGGTTGGGATTCAGTGTAACGCAGAGTTACGTGTAAACTGGTACACAGTCTTGTGGAATGTGTAGGCTTGGAACAGAGCTCTAATGGGTGACTAAAACGCTCTGAGGGCCATAGATGAACCTAAAATCTTTTGGGATTTAAAGTAAGGATCAGGAACTAAGCAGGAGTGCATGCCCTTTATGGCATCTAAGTGTCAGCATAGGGGCATTTGACAGCTGGCTGATGTGGTCTTCAATGCTGAGTGATAGGCAGAAAGTGGAAGTAGAGGAGGCCTCGGTGGACTGGTGGGGATCTTCGAGGGATGATTGAGGGACTGTGAGGGCTTGGCACAGTGGTGGAGTAAAGACCGGCAATGTTTTTTGATGGTGCAGGTGGATCTCCCGGGGCTAGGCGAGGGAATATTAGGACCAGTAAAGACCAAAGGTGACCTTTCATGGACTAAAGGAAGCATAAGAGTGTCCGTGGGAAGGCCAAAGTGAAGTAGAAGGGAGTGAGACTGACAGCCAAAGCAACAGCACAGCAGGTGTGTGCAGCAACAGAGGTGATATGAGAGCCACTTGTGAGTGACAAGGCCAGTGAAAAAGATAGGTGCCAGCCAAGAGTTTCCAGTTGTGGCCTGTTGCTTGGAGGGAACTTTCTAAGGGCCAGCTGAGAGTGTCTCAGAGCTGACTTAGGGTCTTTAAGGGTGAAGATTTACTTGTTTTTAATTTTCAATTTCTTATGTTGGCTTTGGGATTTTAACTGTTAGCTGACAGTATAGTCGGGCCCTCTTAGCATTCTGTTGATGTTGAAATAGTGCATGCTAAGGGACTACCACAGGACTGCAGCAGAAATAAGGGACTGGATGGCCTGCATAGGGACCTGAGAGATGAGAAATTAGCTCTGGAGGATGATAAAGATTTCACAGTGGTCCGAGGAGGCCACTGTCCCCATCCTCTTTCCAACCTATACCGTTTGTTGCAGGATGAACCTGAAGTGGCTCCTTGTTCTCATGCTCTTTCTGGTACACACTGTCAGGGGCAGAAGACCTCCATGCAATCCATACCTGCTTCAATTCACTGTCTTGATGTGGATAGCACAACAGTGGGCCTCTTCCCCCATTTCTGACTTTCTGCTGCCCATCATTTACCTTTTCTATGTGTGTGAAGCCAGCTTGCATTGTCCCTGCATATGTTGGTTCTATGTTGTCTGTGAGGAAAGCTTACAGGCACTTGAAGGAAACCTTTCAATGATGTTACCCATGCTCTAGTGTCTGTATAGGAGAGGAGGTGCTTGCACTAAGATGGGCCAAGCAGTACATATTTGTTGTATGCTAGAAATACCTGTACAGATGATGCCTGAGATACAAATGTTACTGGGCACTGTTTACACTTAATGTTTGGAGGGTGGAGTGAGAGTATGTACAATGATGTACGTTTGTGAGGTTAGCCCCAAAACCATACCCTTACATGTAACATGCTATGCCATCAGCATCAACCTTCACCATTAAATTGGACGGACATAAAAAGTTTGATAAGAGTATCTCTTTCCACAATGGTTGGCTTAAAATTCTGTAGATGGGGATCAAGACTATTAATTCAAAGCAGAACATCATTTTGACTGTTGATTCATTCTCACTTAATATATTTGCTTAATTGCTCTGAAGTCTTTTTTTCTCTTTTGATGAACATTTGCACATTTAAAAACCTGTTTTTGTGTTCACTTTCTTCACTCACCTTTATAAATATTGCTGTTAAACTTGATATTGCATTATTCTTTCAACCTATAACCGATTGGTATTATGACTACCGATGACTACCTTATGACGTGTAATTCTTTCAATACTCAATTACAATTTATGTTGATTTAGATTGGAGGAATTATGATTATACCTCTTTAAATCACGCAAATCATTGTGATTTATTGGACAAACTTACACTTTTAAACTTTTTTGTGTAGTACTTCTGTGGTGGACATGGCGTGTGGCCTTAATCGGCCGTTTGCGAGTGCAAAATCGTGGTCTGCAATGCATCAAAGGCATTCTCAGACCACAAAATAGAAATCGAAAAAATTTCGATTTTTTGCGTTGCGACCAGGATTTTGCGATTCGCAAAATCCAGGTCGCAAGGCAATTCGGCAAAAAATCGCAAATTGCGATTTTTCGCAGAATGGTATTTTGCACATGCAAAATACCATTGTCTGCAACCAGGTGGTAACCTGGTGCAAAATGTAAAAATGCAGTAAAACTGCATTTTTAAATGTAATATGTAAAGCACACATGCCCTTTTGGCATGTGTGTACTTTACATGGTAAAAAAAAAAAAAATTGGGGTGCAGGAGAGGGGGCCTTAGGCCCCCAGCACCCTGGCCTTTTGCATTTCCCAAATTGCAATTTCTGGTTCAGAAATCGCAATTTAGGAAATGCAAAAAATTTGCAGCTATGGGCCAACAGGCCCATAGCTGCGAATGGGGCCAGTATCGCAATTTGCGATTCGGTAATTGCATTTGCTATTTTTAAGAAATCGCTATTACCGAATCGCAAATGTGATACATGGCCCTTTGCGATTCGGTAATAGCGATTTCTTAAAAATCGCAATTACCGAATCGCTATAGGCCAGAATCATACATCTGGCCCATAGTGATTTCTTGTGGCTTTGTGAGGTACCTTTATCTCATTCTTTAAGCCCAGAAAGTGCACTAGGAATTCCTTCTTTTGTTCAGGGGATGTTTTTAATTATATTCATCCAGTTGTCTTAAATTTAGACCCCATGGGACTACCTTGTTACAATTTACATTTTGTGAGTTCTTGCAGTTATAAGTTGTCAACCTGACCCAATCGACGATACTCTTCTTTTGGTAGGTGCCACCAGGGACACTACGGGGCATATTTGTGAACCCCGTTGCCTAGCTCTTGCACCACGCAATGCAATGCAAGAGAAACGCAAGCCCAAAAGGAGATTTATGAAGCCACGCAAGGCAACCTTGTCTGGTCCTGAATGGTTTAATAAATCTTGAGTAAAGCAACGCAATGCAAATCGCTGTGTTGTGTTACTCTGTCCCAAGGAGGCATTCCATGGGTGTTGTGGGGGTGTTATAGCAGAAGTGGTAGACCTTGGAATGCACCACAATTCTACGCCTTATCAGGTGGGGCATAACAAGGAAAAAATATCTTCATCTCTCCTTGAAAATGCTACAGGGGTTGTATTTGATCAGGAAGGTGCACCTTCCTGCGCAAAACAATCCTCCTTACAATGCAGGAACCTGTGTTGGCGCTAGGCTGCCAAAATGGCACCAGCTCAGGGACAAAGGTGGAAATGCGCTGTATTCTTTTAAACATGGCACATTCCTGTCTTTTTCCTGTGACGCAGTGCAGCAAAGTGACTTGCTGTGCTGTGTTACTTGGCCATAAATGGGGCCCTATGTGTCTTCAGTTCGCATGGTGCTTTTTGACACAAAATATCATGAGAGTGGCTTACCATTTCTGAACTGAAGTCCATGTAGGTGGTTAACTCCTTGGTGGAATCCCTAAAAACTGTGTCCTAGTCCTCAACAACAGAGCTCAGGATATCCTTTACATAGGAGACACCACTGATTTGAGACTCCTACCTGTTATTCATAATGCTGGTTTGTAGTGACGGTCTTTTAGACCCCAAGTTGGGCACCCCTGGTCTAGCTTAGTTTCACAGCTAGGGCCCTATTTTACATTTCCACATATTTTTTCACATTTTAGCACATCCTACTTTGAGCAATTGTTTTTATCAGCTGCTTCTTCTAGGAAGGCAGAGTTTACACTGCCCTTCTAATCAGCCTTGTACTTCACACAATCTGCACTCTTTGTCCAAGGCTAGGACACACAAGACATGAGATGCTAACTCATATTTGGCAGCCCAGGAGTCAGTTTCTATTTCCAGGACACAGCATAACATCAGAGCTGCTGCCCAAATAAGGCATGTGTAATTATATAAACTACACTTAGACCCAAGAGGGGTAGAGGGCATTCCGGTCATGACCATCCTGGTATGCTTTCCTTTTGACCGACAGCTTCCCCGATGCTGGAACTGATAGCTCAGCCTCTGGAGGAGATTGCCAACTGCATCATGGGCAGAACCCTGCTATTCTATCCAGGTATGGGGTTGGGGTGAATCCTTTAGGTCAGCCAGGCAGAGGATTACAACCACTATACTTTCAGAAATGGACATAGGTTTTTGGTCTAAACATCTAGGCCATCTAGAAACACGCAATATGGTGGGGCTGTTTATTTTCTTCACTCTTGCTGTCATGTTGGTTATTTTGCTCTATTTCATCTGTCTAATATCCCAGCACATGCTTTTTATACTTGAATGCGATTGCTTCAATAGTGCATTGAAATCCATTTTGCATTTTGTATTTCACCTTGGCTTGCATGAGTAACTGAGAAAAATGGGTACGATCTGTTTCCACGACTTCCTTGAGGAGTCTCAGTGTCATGTACAGGTTGCTGTAATCACCTTTCACCCCAACAGGTTTGGTGTTGAGGGTGAGGCACTGAGAGCTATCCAGGAGTTAGGCCGACAGCTGCCAAGCGGTGTGGGGCAGACTCAGTCTCCCTCACTCGGTGGTGCTGCCATCCCTAAACATGCAGTCCTATTACCAAAAAGGGAACCACGTAACATGTTCACCTTGAATAGGAGTCAGAACCACGAATGCTGGAACCACGCATGCCTAAACAACGCGGGCGGAACAACGACTGCGTTGTTACTATGAATACCTTTACCATGAATGCCTTAACAACAATTTTTTCCATTGTAGAGGCATCCCTGGTAAAGGCATGTGTGGAACGGAATGCGTGGTTCCAGCATGCGACCCCCCACCTGACCCCCATGCCTAAAACAATCATACCCCAGCCCCACCCCTAAAAACAATTCTACCACTGCCCCCACCCCCACCCCTAAAACTTAAACTACCCAGCCCCTAAAACTACTGTGACCCTCCGCCCCCCTAAAAACTAAAAATACCCCAAAACCCCCACCCCTGCCCATAAACCTCCCCCGACCACCCACCCCACCCCTAAACACTGAAAATACCCGACCCCACACTCCTGCCCCTAAAACTACTGCGACCCCTCTAAAACCTAAATTTACCCAACCCCCAGCCCTGCCTCTAAAAACTAAGAATACCCCGATCCTCCCACCCCTGCCCCTAAAACTACCGCAACCCCCACCCCCAAAACCTAAACTACCCCTACGCCCCACCCCGCCCCATAAAACTAAAAATACCCCAACCACCCACCCTGCCCCTAAAACTACAGGGACCTCCCACCCCTAAAACTACCACAACCCCCCTAAAACATAAACTACTCTGACCCCCCACCCTGCCCCTTAAAAACTAAAAATACCCTGACCCCCACCCCCCTAAAAGTACCGAGACCCCCCACCACCCTAAAATCTAAACTACCCGACCCCGCCCCTAGGAAGTAAAAATACCGACCCCCCCACTCCCACCCCTAAAACTACAGCAACACACCTGCCCCTAAAACTACTGCGACCCCACCCTCCTAAAACCTAAACTACTCTGACCCCCGCCCCTAAAAACTAAAAATACCCCGAACCCCTACCCTGCCCCTAAAACTACAGTGACCTCACACCCCCACCCCTAAAACTACTGTGACCCCCCAAAACCTAAACTACCCAACACCCCCACCCCTGCCCCTAAAAACTAAAACTTTCCCAAACCCCATCCCGCCCCTAAAACTACTGTGACCCCTTCACCTATAAACCTAAACTACCCGACCCCTCACCCCGCCCCTAAAAACTAATAATACCCTGACCTCCCCACCTCCGTCCCTAAAAGTGCAGTGACCCTCTGCTCCTAAAACTACTGTGACATCCCACCCCCATAAAACCTAAACTACCCCAACCCCTCCCCTAAAAACAAAAAATACCCGACTCTCTTACCCCGCCCCTAAAACTATTGCGACCCCCGACCCCATGAAACCTAAACTACCCAAACCCCCACGCCTAAAAACTGAAAATGCCCGATCCCCGCACCCTGCCCCTAAAAATACCCCGACCCCCACCCCACCCCTAAAACGGCCCCAGCCCCACGTACCTGATCGCGTCCTCCTCAGAAGCCGAATCCCTTCTTCTGTGCATGTGAGTTGTTCAGCACATGCGTGGTTAAGGCACAGAACAACAAAGTCGTGGTTAACAAAAGCGTTGTTCCGCTTTCGTTGCTCACGACTTCGTTGTTCTAGAGTTGTGGTTGGGGATGTTTCCCGTTCACATTTGGTAGCTTGGTTTGAAATGCAGGTCAAAAGGTTAGTGAAAAGAAAATTAATGGACCCAAACAAACGACTACCCAAACAACGAATACCCAAACAAATACTACCCACACCGAAAACGCCTCAACAACTAATCTTTTTACAACGAACTCTAAACAATGAAAAATACGCTTAATCTGCATTACACCTAAACAACGACTACTTATATATAAAATATGGGAACCACTACGGTTCAACGTGAAAAAAACAGCGAAATCGACAACAACAATATTTTTCCTACATAAAACAAAGAAAACATCAGCAAAAATCGAAAAACATATAAACACTGTTTCAATTTAAAATAAATCATGTTAAAACAAATATAAAAAGGATACAACACTGAAGAAAAAAACACTGTATAAAACGATAGTCCCACAACAGTTTCTACATCACCCAGGAAGTACTTCTTCTACTAAACAAACAATGACTAACATAGAAAAAAAATACAAACTACACGATAAATATACTTGAAAATTATATATATCTCATATCACAAACGAATACAGAATAAAAAATCACGTCCAAAACATATTCCATTTACAATTATAGCATCACTTACAAAAACACATATAAATACCAACGACCTCCATTTTGTACTCATTATTACACCGAACAGCTTGCAGAGAGGACGTGTATATCACTACGGAAAGAAATTAATCTATAATTTATCCAACACCGCCATCTACTGAGATTACAAGGTAAAATATCCTTAAAATAAATATAAATAAATATACAAACCTATAACACAGCTAAAAAAATAAATAATGAATCTAGTTTTTCACTTTTGTATTACAGGCATAAATTCCAGGAAAGTGACCAAAAAATAAACACAACAACTGAGCATCAAAGGTAAACGATTGCATAATTCAAAAACCATTTCACGAAACCATTACCAATTGTATTAAAAAAACTGTTAACTAATGAATATCATAAGACTACTAAAAGTAAATTATAATAAAAATAAAATATATGTATAAAATATTTCAACTACAAAATAGTTTTAAAAAATGACTTCACCTAGTAAATTTAATCAAAAACCAAACATTACTCACCTCAAAATTCAAGGCTACAGAAAAAAATTACTTTCTAAATTGAGTAAAGTAAATCATTAATAATACAAAATAAAAAACTAAATAATACACTCTTTATTATTTCTTTTAGACTCCAAGGAACAAAAAAAACACCAGGAGACGTAAAAAATAGAAAAAAATCAAAAAAAGAAAAAAAGAAGCTCAGCAAATTTTTTTGAGTATAACATACAAGCAGTTTTTCTAATTTAATAAAACTAAACACACATTCATGTGCAAATACCCCTTAACCTCATACAGACACACATAAAGTCAGTGAAATAAAAAATACTTAAAAAACACAGTACATATAGTGCCAAGATGCAGTTAAAAAATAATTGAAATCTAAATAAACAAATGTACAGCACAAAATTCTGAGAGAATGATTGAAAACAGCCAAACACAGAGAACAAACCTATAAAACATGCAGTCTATAGAGTACCACAATAGAAAAAAAAATGTATCCTACACAAGGACTTCACAAATGCTCTACAACATTATAACATACAAGAAAAGAAATGTGCTCACTACAAACTACTGCAGCAGGAAACAAACAATAAGGAGTGACTTTGAGGCCCAGTAATAGTAATTAACGTAACACTTTAAATCAACCAACACTAAATAAGATATCTCTAACATACAGCACATGCACTATCTACAAGACACCTAAAAATAGGAAACCAACTGGCTTTCCCAAAACTTTTTCATAAACTTAGCTTTACCACTAACTCTTCCAACACTTCCTCACATATAGCATGCTTACTAGCCACTATTCAACAAAGTGGTAGAAAAGGTGCTCTATTTCTCCTTAAATATCACAAACTACATGTAGACTCTACATAAAAGCTAAGATATACTATTAAACCTCTAGCCAAGTACTCACCTTAAAACAGAAACTGCGCAAGACATACACTCAAAATTAATTATACAACTATTATAGAGACTTATGTAATAACAGCTATTACACATTGAGTATACAATAATTTAACTGTTACAACTCCAGAAGCTACTTACATAAGCACAAATGTTGCACTCCAAATAGAACCAAACTTACTATTAAAATCTAATTTAACCATTGCAAATTCCCCCCACACTTACATGAAGGTACGTACAGGACAGTGACTTAAAAACAAATTAACTATTACAACTCCACCAAGTACATACATCAAGGCAACTTCTGGACACTAAATAGAATTATAATAATTATACCAATTCCACCAACTACTTACCTCAGAGCAGATAACAATTATTCTGCACATTACAAACTAACCACTACAAATTCCCCACATACTAATGTGAGGGTAAATGCAGCATACTCATTATATAAAAAAATAACTATTACAACTCCACCAAACACTTACCTCAAAGCAGGTGCGGAACAGTAAACAGAACTAAAATTACTATTGCAAATCCACCAAATACTTACCTCAGAGCACATGCTTCACACTAAATATAACTAAAATTACTATTGCAAATACACCAACTACTTACCTCAGGCCAGATAGGAAATATTCATTCAGCACATTGCAAATTAACCATTGTAAATACCCCACATCATGACGTGATGGTATGTACAGGATAATTACTGTAAAAAAAAATTACTATTATAACTCCACCAAATACTAAACTCAAAGCAGGCGCTGGACACTATATAGAACTAAAATTATTATTCCAACTGCACCAACTACTTACCTCAAAAGAGATTACACACATTAAGTACACTACAAATTATTCACTGCAAATTCCCCACATACTTACATTAGGGTATGTGCTGGACAGTGACTACAAAAATAATTTACTATTACAACTCCACCAAATACTTACTTCACAGCAGGTGCTGGACAGTAAATAGCACTAAAATTACTATTCCAACTCCACCAAGTACTTACCTCATAGCACATGACAAATACTCAGTACATTCCAAAATAACCATACCAACTTCACTGCATACTTACATGAACATAGGTGCTGGACAGTGACTATAAAAAATATACTATTACAACTCCACCAAGTACTTACCTCAGAACAAACACTAGTCACACAGTAGACCCACGTTTACAAATCTAAAAGCAAAAATTAGTTACCTCAACAGATAATACACAATCACCAAATGTAAAAGTTAACATGCCAGCTACACCAAACACTTACAAAGAGCACGCAGAATACATTAACTAATTTACTATTTTATAAATTAATTCCACCACAGATTTAAAAATAAAAACTAAAAAGTTCTTATAATCTATTTTTTTTAATATTATTTACAGATATTTCACAAATGGCATCGCAAGGAGAAGCAAGTTACGTGACCTAAAGAACCGGACACCAGCTACTAAAGAATGAAGGTTATCTTTATTGCAGAGACAAGGTTGTCAACCTCAGGAGTCATTGGAGGTGTGTACAATTCTACTCTTCACATTGCAGAGGCAGAGCTGTTACTCTGGAAGACACCGTTGTTAAGACAACAGATCACAACCACTCTGCCTCTGCAATGGAAATTGAGATTAGAGAAAACGTACAAAAAATCAAACATATTGCACACTCCTCCAATGACTCCTGCGGACAGGCTATAAGGGAGGTAGTACAAAACATTCCCATACAAATTGCAGGTAGCATGCCTTCTATACCAAACCTTAGGCGAATGTTTCAATGAGAAAAACTGGCAAGTAACCCTCAACATATAACACCACAATCCTATGAAGACATTAACATCCCCCAAGAACTAAAAATTACCTTCTCCAAAGAAACTTTCCTCATGCACGACAACGAAAACCCTCAAAAAATAATTTTCATATTTAGCACAACCCGCAACTTACTAATCCTACAAAATAGTGAAATTTGGATGATGGATGGAACATTTAAATCTACACCCCATCCATTCACTCAAATTTACACTATACATGCCACAAAAAATAACACTACAGTCCCCCTAGTGTATGCATTATTGCCTGATAAACATTCCTCTACTTACACTGAATTTTTACCAACAATCAAAAACAAAACACTAAATAAAACACCTAGAAAAGTGATACTAGATTTTGAATTATCAATGATAAACACAATACTGAAAATATATCCACAAACCCAAATTCAAGGATGCTTTTTCCACTTTTCACAAGCATATTGGCGTAGAATACAAAAATCATCCCTAACTAGAGAATATTTCTCAGACTGCATACTACAATTTGAATTAAACAAACTCACAGCATTATGCTTTGTACCACCTGCAAAAGTAGATGAGTATTACGCAACAATAACAGACTCTAACTATTATACAGTAAAAGAAGACAAATTGGCACCCTTTCTAAATTACTTTGAAGAAACCTGGATTGGACACCTAAACAGATCTGGTCGCAGACGAAAGCCAAGATTTCCAATAGAATGGTAGAACTGCTACCAGACCTGCTTAGAAGGTGGTTCAAAGACTAACAATGCCATAGAGGGATGGCACAACTCCTTCAATAAAGCAATAGGTAAACCCCACCCAAACCTGTATCATTTCATGGAAATTTTGAAAAAAGGGGAAAGTTTCCAAGAAATGAGACTTGCTCAGTCACTCTCAGGTAGCCTAAACCCACGCACAAGTCAAAAAAGCAAAGAAATGACAGAAAGAATGTTGGCAAAAATGCAACAATTTGATACAATAACAGCATCAGACTACCTCGACAGTCTAGCATATATTCTACATTACTAACAGCCACTAACCTACTAAACAATTACTTGCCAGTTTTAAAAAAACACCACCAATTAAATTGGCATTTTTACAATTATTTTCACACTAAATTTATCCAACCAAAGTTGTTCCTACCTTTGAAGTTTTCGTGTCTTCATCCAAACACGTGTTGCAGAATAAATCTTCTTCATTAACATAGAAGAAGCATCTCATACTGCAGAAAGTAAATAAATAAACATTAATCATCCCAAAAAAAATTGGTGATACAAAATAGATGATAAAAAAAACAACTCTCTATACGATAAAAAGTATAAAAAAATAAAATATAACATTTTACCAAACCAGAAATTAGAAAAAAAAAAAAACATTAAAAACACCCCATAAAAATTTTTTAGTCAAAAAAAGTAAAAACATTAAACAGATACTTACCAAAGCAACATCATTAAATAAAATATTAACAATCAACAAAAAGACATGAAAACAAAATAAAGGACACTACTAATACAAAAGAAAAAAATAATTACGAAGGCTGTTATAAATAACCAAATATTGTTTTCATAAACCGAACAATTGCCTTCCTCATAAATCCCTAAAACAAAATTATCACAATCAAAAAGACAATTGTTCGTAATTATTAGAAAAGCAGTACAATCATTGTAAAGATAAAACACTGCTAAACATTATTTTTCTTTTTTTTACGATACCACTATCGTATACAAAACTGTACGGAAACAAAAAATTAAACATAAAAAACATTCCAAACATTAAAAATCTACTACCTACCTTCGACAACTATTTCTGTAATAAAAATACCCTAAAACATACTGTAAAAAAAATTATCATCCCACTTACCCGAACGAGGTCTTCGCTTCCGTCCTATCTTGACCGCAACGCTCCTTTGACCGAAAACAGAAGACGTCAAACAACGTAAACATGGAAGAGCACTAAAAATAGAAAACGGACTATTTCACTCATTGACTATAATAGGGAAAAGAAGAAAATACCACAAAAAATAGTTAAATAAATGTAAAAAAATTTGTAACAAATCTGTAAATACTAAATAAAACATTTTTTTTGCATTTTTTGAACTTTATTATGTTGAAAATAAAAATTATTTACAAAAAAAATAAATGGTGTTTTTATTATTTAAAAATTCAATTTGCATTAAAAAATATATTATTGCGGATCAAAAAAATTCTAACACCTAAAAAAATAAAAAATAATCTATGTATTTTCTCAATTTTTTTAGTTAAATAATACATTTTTATAAAATAATATGAATACAATTTAATATATATGTAAAATTATACATCCAAAAATAGTAATTTAACAAACAAATCATATTAATTTTATCACACCAGAACAAAATATTCACATTTTCATAATAAATTAAAAAAAATATTTTATAAATTTTTTAAAATGACAAAAACAAATTACAATAAATCGAAAATAAAAAATATTTTAAATAATAAACTTTTACATATTTATAATCAAAATTCTACTCTACTAAATACTATTATATTAAACATTCAAATATAAATTTTAAACATAACTATTTTCAAACCAAAAAATATATACATCTTTAACAGCAAAAAATAAAAAAACAATAAAAAACCTAAAAAAAATTAAAATAAAATAAAATCACCAGTACTAAAAAAAATCTGTATCAATACATTCCCAAATCATTATCCACCAATAAACAAAATCCCATCCCTAAAAAAAAAAATTACACCAATATAAAAAATACCCAAAGGTATAAAAAAATACCTGATTATAAAAACACTTCCCCACCCATAACCCCTACATCCCCTATATCCCACCCCTAATTCTACTCATTCTTTTAATAAAAAAATAAAAAAATGTACCCAAATACATTAAATAATACCTGAGCATTAATATACTTCCCACCCATAACCCCTATATCCCAAATATCCCATCCATTATACCACAACCTGTTTGTTTAAAACAATTACAAAATAACCCAAGTCTACAAATAATACCGAAGTACTAAAACACTTCACCACCCATAACCCCTCAATTCAATCTATCCCATCCCTTATCCCACAATTTTTTTAAAATAAATAATTTAAAAATTACCCAAGTATATAAAAAAACACCCAAGTATTCATATACTTCCACCCATAACACCTACATCCCATATATCCCATCTATTATCCCACAGCTTATTTAAAAAAAAGAAAAGACAATATTACCCAAGTGTACCAACTAATACCCAAAGTACTAATACACTTCCCCACCCATAACCCCTACATCCCATATATCCCACCCCTAATCCTACATCATATAATTCAAAATATATATAAAAATTACTCAACTATATCAATTAATACTTCAGTATTAATAGACTTCACCACTCATAACCCCTGTATCCCATATATCCCACACCTAAATCCACAGCAATAAAAAAAAAAAAAAATCCCAATTCTACAAATTAATACCTCAGTATTAGATAACTTTCCAAGCCAGAACCCTTACAACCAATTTATCCCATACCTTACCCCATACAATATTTTTAAATATTTAATAAAAATGTATCAAAATAAATACCCAAGTATATAAATTAATGCCCAATTATTAATACACTTCCCCACCCATAACCCCTACATCCCATATATCACACCCCTGAACACACAACATAAATTACAATATTTAAAAAAATACAAGTATTTAAATTAATACCTGAGTATTAATACACTTCCCCACTCAAATCACCCACAACTCATACATTCCATCCCTTAATCCACAGCATATTGTTAAAAAAAAAATATATACTCAAAGTCCTAATAAAATACCCAAGTATTAATACACTGCCCCACCCAGATTTCACACAGAAAATACCCAAGTATATAAATGAATACCCAATTACTAATACACTTCCCCACCCATAACCCCTACATCCCACATATCCCATCCCTTAACCCACAGCATGCCATCCCATAACAAAAAGAAAAAAATAAATACTCAAATATACCTGAGTAATAATACCCAACGCTACTCATAACCCCTCCATCCCACATATACCACCCCTAAACCCATAGAATAATTTAAATAAATTTAAAAAATACCCAAGTATATACATTATTACCTAATACCTAACAAAATTAAAAATAAAATACTCAAACATTCAAATTTATAATTGTGCTACATAACTCCAAACACTAGACAAAAACAAAACAGTTTAAAATAAAAACTTCAGTATCACTACCCATATAGATAAATAGGGAAATATATATATATATAAAAATATATATCTAAAGACATATACTGTATACATAAAAATACTATATTTACACATAAAAAAAAATTATATATACAAACACAAACATAAATAAACACAACATATCCAATAATACAAATATTAATTAAATATACATGTATATAAAATTAAACACATAATAATTAAACTCTAAACAAATAAATAACAAAACACAAAACTTACCTTAAAATTTGTTATTAAAAAAAGCACTTACCTTAAATTTCGTTGTTCTGGCATTAGTTGTTAAGGCAAAATCGTTGTTAAGGCAGTAGTTGTTCTGAACTTCGTTGTTAAGACCTAGTAGTTCTTCAGGATTCGTTGTTAAGGCAAGTAGTAGTTCCAACATAGTTGTTCAGGTTGTTTCCCTCATCATGGTGGATCTGCAGTTCCATTTGCCAAGAGCAATGCAATGATTGCTGGCCTCAACCTGAGAGAAAGGTTGTGGTTGCAAGTTCGTCAATTGGAGGCATGGTTCAAGGGGAGGTGGAGTGAATACAAATGTAATAGGATATAAGGGGTTAAGGGGTCAGGATAGAGATACCCTGACCCCATGGGACTGATGGAGAGGTTTCTCAGGGATCCCTCATGGGCAAGAAATTGTTCCAGACATTTTTGGGGGGTGTCTGAGGATCCCCTGTTCCTCCGCAGCGCCCAGTGTGACCCCCATGTGAATCTGTGACAGATTCACGGATCCAGAACCCAATTAAAAAAAATACACCCACTCACTCACACACCCATTCACACACTCAAACACTCAGAAACAGACCTAAAAAAACATTACCACACCCAGTCACAGACCCACCCAGCCACTCACACACCCACTCACTCACACACCTGCTTACACACCCACACAACCACTCACACACCCACTCACACACTCATGCAGCCATTCACACACCCACTCATAGATGTATGGTAATGAAATATTACTTTGCATTATAGCAACCCTAGAAATTCACTGAAAATAAAGATTACTGGGATGGTATAGTTATGAAATAGATTTTTAAAAACCTTACAAAATTCACTGAAAAAGCCAAAGGTTACAGGGACTTTATAGTTAGGTTCAAATTTTACACACAAAACCATAGAAATGCTGTTATAGTTCAAATTATCTGAAGAAACTGTAGCTTGTTCCCCAAGGTAACTATAACTCCCTCCCTCACAATGTACTGCTAATTACTCCACATATTACATCAGCCATGACATAGTGTATGACATCATTGATAATATCACTGCAACATTGCAAAGTTATGGTTTCTTGAGATAAGTATAACTTCTGAATTTCTATGATTTTGTGCACGTAAAATCTGAAGCCAACTAAATTCCTGTAATCTCGGCTTTTTTAGTGAAAAAAAAGAAAAGAAATATATATATATATATATATATATATATATATATATATATATATACACACACACATAACAATAATTCGCACCCGAAAGTAACAACAACTTGCAGCCTCGCCATGCACAGTCTTCTCATCAATGTTTTATTGCACATGTTGCAGTGATAATATCAAAGACGCCATAGAAGGTGTCATTAATGATATAATATGTGGACTAATTAGTTGTGCATGGTGAAGATGCGAGTAATAGTTACCTTAGGGCACGAGTTATAGTTATTTGAAATATCTCTAACTAAAGCTGTTGAATTTCTATGGTTTTGTACGAGCAAGTTCAGAACCTAACTATAACGTCCCCGTGAGCTTTGTTTTTATCAGTGAATTTCTATGGTTTTTTAATGTAAAGTCATTTTAATTATTATACATTAATCCAACCACTGCAGCACGTGGCCTTTGGCTGTGCACAACGGGGGTTGGCCTCAGCCAAGCCCTTATAACCACCCAACACCACGCCATGCATGGCCTTTGGCCATGTGCAGTGGGGGTTGACCACAGGGCCTGTCTCTGTCAGTGGATTTGTGAGTGGGTGTGTGAGTGTCTGACTGGGTCTGAAAGTGGGTGTGTGAGTCTATGAGTGGGTCTGAGTGGGTGCATGAGTGTCTGAGTGGGTGTGTGAGTGGGCGCATGAGTCTCCGAGTGTATGTATGAGTGTATGAATGAGTGTGAATATTTTTTAAAAAAATTCTTATTCGCAATTAATTTCAATTAATCTCCACTAATCACGAATATCACGCATAGTGAAGAGAAATCATTGTAAACCCATAATTTGACCCTCAAATACCCCTATATTACACCCCTAGCGTCAGGGTACCTCCACCCTGACCCCTTATGTCACTTTTCATTTAGTTTTTCAGGCCCAGGGACCGTCTCCCCAGACCTTTGAATGGCGGCTGCATCTTTCTGTCAGGTTGTGGCCAGACAATTACAGTGCTAATTACACGCACATTCTTGAAAATGTATGAATATTCGTCAATTATTTGCAACCTCAGATATACAAATTTATTCTTCCTTTAATAGCTCAAAAACTACTGAACATATTTTAACCAAAAGCACAATATGTGAACCAAGAGCTAGCTGTCTGCCAAATTTGGTGTACTTCGGTCCAGCGGTTCGGGCTGTAGTCATTTTCAAAGGTCCTATTGGAATTAACATGGGAAACACAACTATTTTAACTCCCTCTTTTTCTTGGCCCGGCTTGACAGATCAGCTGCACACTTTCTGTGTGCAACAAAAATCACTGGCACATTTGTTTTGGAAATTTTTGTGAAGATTCGTCAAATGGTGCTGAAGATATAGGCAAATAAAAAAACACTTTTTCTATGGAAGCATGGTCCTAACTATAACTACCTACTGGCGACTGCCAGTAGGATATATATATATATATATATATATATCTTCCATTAGGATCATCCTTCAAGGATATATATATATATATATGTATATATATATATATCTCATTAGGATCATCCTTCAAGGATGATGAATTTGCGCTGGTTCAAAGGAAAGTCCTAGAAGACATCTGCATACCATGTTTTCTGTTTTTTTTTCTCTCTTGTCCCATTCCTCTTTCCTCTACTTATGTATTCATGCTTCTTAAGTAAAATATTGGGAAAAGGTGTTAACTGCTTTGGGTAAATGGACGTTTGTCTTCTTGAGATCCTTGTCTTCTCAGAAATTAACAGTGAGCTTGTATAATCTGTAAGAGTAACCGTAACCTGGTTGTCATCATGCCAAGTGGACCAAGGCAATATACCTAGCAATGCTTGGCCAGAATCAACAGCTTGATGATGAACCACCTCCCCATTCACTTATAGAGTTTCCTGGTTTGAAAACTCAAAATCGTATGGGTAGTTCAACCTGAAATTTGATCATAAGTAAATGTTTGGGACTGGTCTTCAATAATAATGTCCTCATGACTAAAAATTGTTAAGCCGGTTCTGACCCTGAGAACCAGTTCAGAAACTGCATTCTAGCATGCTGGATAGCTGTGATCCTTCCTGATAGTCATAGGCCTCTCCAGCTGCATGATCTTCACACAGTCCAAGTACTCAAGGTCCCATAAATTAGGTCCCACAGAAGTACCGACCAGACCTTAGTAGCTTTCTTCTCCACAGCAAGTGTTTCCAAACACTCAGGCCCTCATTATGGGTCTGGCGGTAATTACCGCCGACCACCATGCTAGTGCCCGGCAAAAGACCACCGGTGGCGGCAGTAACCATACCGCTATATTATAAAGTACAAAAACACAACCTGCCAAAAAACAGCCAAATCCTTGACACTGCCAGGGCCAACAATGGTGGAAAGATGGAGGACAGCAACTCCCCACCGCCATGCCAACAACAGACTGCCCACCAAATCCTCAGCAACATATCAGCACGGCGATCATACAATGGTGGTCCACCATTGGCGGTATGGACCGCCACGGTGAATGATGGCAACCACCAACAACAACAGCGCATATAGTACAATACAAAACCCTCACACCTGAACCACATACACACACTCGACACACCCACACACACCACCATAAAACACCCACACACACACACATCTCACCAGCCTTTGCAATGCCAAATCAATGCCAGCCAACAACTACCGGACACTCACTACACCCACAGACCAGAAACGCATCACACACAAGTGCACACCACTCACATCACACACAATGGCACCCCCGCTTCACTGACAGGTAGCTGCGGACCATGGTGGATGAAATACTCAAGGCCGAGCCACAGATGTTTGGAGATCAGGTACAGCAGACATCCATCGCACGGAAAATGGATCTATGGCAGAGGATTGTCAATAAGTTCAATGCAGTGGGAAACTATCCACGCACAAGGGACAACATCAGGAAGAGGTGGGACGACCTGCGGGGGAAGGTACGTTCCATGGCGCCACAACTTTAAATTGCAGTACAGAAGACTGGCGGTGGTCCCCCACCTCCTCCACCTGAAAACTGCGACTGGGAGGGGAAGGTCTTGGCTATCCTACACCCAGAGGGCCTCACTTGACTCAATGGAGGACTGGATTCTGGTAAGTCACATATACTCCCCTAACACTTGCCATATCTGTACTGCATGTCTCACCCTACCCCGGTCACTACCACTAAACACCCTAACCTATACACATCCCCCAAACACCCATACCTATATCCTCTGCATGCTCACACCTGCTCACCAACCCCCCAACCATCCCAGTATGCATAATGACCATCCCCGGCATGTACTGCAGTCTACACAACATTGCCCACAAAACACCAACAATCCCTCAAATAACAATGCATGACACCCATCCCTAATGGCCCCTGCATTCAGATTAATGGGGAAGTAAGCAAATTAAACAGGTGGCAAGTGCTTGAAGGGATATGGCAATGATAGGATAGTGTGCAGAAGACAGGAGAATCACATGCCAATGGTAACTACTGTTACATTAGACACATATGCCATATCTATGGTACAAAGGGACAGTACTGTCAATGCCATATCCCCTAGAACACTACAGCTACACCATCATCCACAAGCCAGAATGCTCATACATTTCAGGTGTCACAAAACAATATTTGAACTACCACACATGTATCACCACCCATGCCACCTGGCCGGAGGTGCGAAGAAGTGCCAGTCCACCAGCAGAAGAAGGCCCCACTGATGTCAGCCCAGTTGGATGTCTGGATCCAGGTGACTACTCTGGCCCATCTCGCAGCCCTGGACACTCACCCCCCAGAAGCCCCACCCAGGACACCATTGAATCCCCCACCACTCAGCTACCACCATCAGCTGTGGCCCAACGCCCCAACACCAGTGTCACAAGGCCACTGACTGTCTGCCCACCTGTATAGAGAGCGGAGTCACCACCCACTGCTAGGCAGGATGATGAAGGTCCCAGTGCAAGTGGGACTGAGCGACCTGTGCTGGGGACACAGGCACAGGGGGCCAGGGCCACTGGAGGGTATGAGTGGCCCGGGGGGTCGGTCAAGGAGGGACTCTGCTGCTCATGAGGCCATCTCAGAGGTCCTGGGGGCTTACCACCACTACCAGGACAGGATGGGCCAGATCCTGGCCACGTTGCAGGAGAACCAGAGGCTGCAGGTGGCACACCAGCAGGAGGCCATGGAGCAATGGAAACAACTGAGTGCCAGCATGGCCACCATTGCAGGGGTGCTGCTGAGGATGCCCAACATCATGCCTGAGTCCTCCACCCATCAGCAAGCCCCTTCCACCATCCAGGATACAGCCCAGCCCTCAACCTCAGCAGCAGCCAGTGGAATGGTGGCCCTGCCAGAGCACTCACAGGCCACGAGCACCCCTTCCCCTGTAGCCCAGGAACCCCCTCGCAAACATGGCCGGAGACCCAGACAGCCCAGTGACACTGTAGCCAAGACCAAGCCCACTGCCAGGAAGTGACTCTGCCCTGAACTGTCTCCCTTGTATGCCACTGAGCTTCCTTGTTGACTGTCCACTGCCATATCTGCATTTACTTATGGCCCCATGGACACTGCCCCTGTGCTACCAGGAGCTGTGGACATTGCACTGAGAATATTGTTCGCCATCTGCCCAATCCCTTCCACTATACGATCCCTATTGTCTCACTCCTTCAATAAACACTGTTTAAGCACACCAACAGATGTTATTTATTCAACATGCATGCTATTGTAAATCATCATTCATAAGCAGATATGTACAGATGCGTGTCAATGTAGAATGGATCCAATGTACTGAGAGGGGTAGGGCAACTTCATGTCACAGCTTTAGCCAGGAGTGTCCAAAAACATCACCTCTTCCAACATGATGTAGCAATAGCAAAGGGGTAGGCAGCACAGCAACACTGCAATTTAAATCCTACCCAGGGTAGTCAGATTCAGAGTGCAACATTGACATGAGACTCATTGGAAGTAGAGCTGAATCAGCTGATTCCTGGAGTCCACATCGTCCCCCCCTCCTTCTCTATCACAATCCTCCATCCCCTGGGGTCCCACGGATGCCAGTGCTGCATCTGCCACTTCCAGCAGTGGAACATGTCTCCTGAGGGCCAAATTGTGCAGCACACAGCAGGCTACTATGATGTGACACACCTTGTTTAGGGAGTAGCACAGGGCATCTCCAGACATATGCAGACACCTGAATCTGGCCTTCAGGAGCCCAAAGGTCCTCTCAATCACCCTTGTGGTACGACCATGGGATTCATTGTACTGGTTTCCCCCCCATCCTGGGATTCCTCACAGGTGTCAGCAGCCACTGCATGTTAGGACAGCCAGAATCACCTGGGAAGAGTGGAGAAAGATAGTACACAACACACAGTCGTACAATGCCAAATATATGTTTGGTCAGGATGCACTGCAAAATTGTCACATGCACACTCACCAACTAGCCAGGCTCTGTCTCCTTGTAGTTCAGGCATGATTTGTGGGACACTGCTGTTCCTCAAAATGTAGGTGTCATGGACTGATCCAGGGAATCTTGCTGCCACCTGTGAGATGTATTGATCTGCAAGACACACCACCTGCATGTTTATGAAATGGAAGTTATTGCAGGTCCAAAAGTCTTGCTCATTGTCTCTGGGGGGTATGAGGGGAATATGTTGGCAATTGCATCACATGAGGGATGTTGGCAATTGCATAAAAATCTGACTTCACTCTGACAAAATCTGCCCTTTGAGGAAATTGTATGTAACTCTGGAGGTATTGCAAGAAGGCATTTAGGACATTTGCCAAGATGTCACTGAACATTGGTTGTGACACACCGGATGCCAAGCCCACAGTCGCCTGAAAGAAACCAGTAGCCAGAAAATGTAGGACAGATAGTACCTGTACTGTTGGAGGGATAGCATAGGGGTTGTGTTTGGCAGGCTGTAGAGCAGAATCCAATTGGGAACACAGCTCACAAATTGTGGCACTGTTTAGACGATAGCTGATGATAATGTGGCACTCCTCCATGGTAGCCAGGTCAACAAGGGGTCTATATACTGGTGTAGCCTTTCCTCTCCACATGGGTTGATGGCTTTGGTGGAGAAAAACACAATGATGTGTAGATGTCAACTATCTGTATACAAGTATCACATGCATTCATACACAACTCAGCACACACATTACTGTAGAATGTTGTGGGCAGGCATTGTACACATTGATGATATGTGTTGAGATTGGTGTGCCAGGGACATATACACCTGTGGGCTTTGATGCTACCATGCTATTGGACATTGGACGTGTTACTTCACCATTTTGACTCCCATAGGTATTACTAGTCCACCATAAACACTATCCCTGTACTGTGTATAAACAAGTTGTCCTCATATAATGGCAGCTCCCTGTCCCACATGTGGAGGACCAGGGGAAGTGAATTTATTCCGCTGGTGTTAGTCGTCATGGCTGTAGGCGGTCAGAACCGTTGTGCAACTTCTCATGGGTTAGCATTGGTGTCTATGGGGAACAGGGGCCAATCATGATCTGCGCCGGCAGTGATGGTGCGCATTGCGGCAGTCCTCACCGCCATTTTGTGTAGCCCCTGCCACATGACTACTGTACCTCGAGATGGCCACTACTCCACTGCATGTGCTGCTGTGTCCTGCCTCTGGTTGCTGAAATGGCCCATGCTATGGGGGAACGGGCCCCGGCCTTCACCTCAGAGGAGCTAGAGAAGCTTGTGGACGGGGTCCTAATCCTGTATGCCAAGCTTTATGGCCGACCAGGGGACCAGGTGAGTGGCATTACAGCGTCCTAGGAGTGTGTGCCAATGCAGCGGATGCATGTGTGTGTGTGACTGTTGGATGTCCCAATGGATAGGTGATGTGACAGGACATATGTGTGTAGGGGCATGATTGGGAGTATTGTTTGATACAGGTGGTGTTGTATCCTAAGTGTGAATTTGGAGACTTGACCTACAGTATTTTGTTCTATGTGTCTCCCATGCAGGTTAGCACTCATCGCAAGAAGGGGACGTGGAAAGCCATCACCAAGGAAGTGCGGTTCCTGGGGGTTTACAGCCGGCAGCGCACCCACTGCAGGAAGCTGTGGGAGGACCTGAGATGCTGGGCCCCGAAGACTGCAGAGGCCCAGCTGCGGACGGCCTCCCAACGAGGAAGGGGTGCACGTCAGACCCTGACTCCCCTAATGGCCTGCATTCTGGCAGTGGCCAATCCAGAGTTGGATGGGAGCTTGAAGGCAGCACAGCAGCACCTAGGTGATGAGTATCACCATTGCCCTGTTTATACTTTGTACTGTGTAGCTGGGGGCAAAAGGGTGGGTAGCAGGTAGTATCAGGGTCATGGACAGGTGTGGGCATGCAACTGGCCCCGAGTGACTGGGAATGTGCAGTTATCTGGGTATGGGTGGGAATGTTGCCATGTAATGGGTCCTATGGGTTAGCCTGTGGATCTGATGTACCACATCATCAATTTGTCACATTGCAGTGGAACTGGATCACTCCCAGATTGCCATGGTCTGCCTGGAAAGGGATGTAGGGACTGGATGGTGATGTGGTTGGCCAGTATAGCACCAGTATGTCAATATAGTGTGGGAGCTGTGTTTCCTTTTATAGGTACTTACCTTCATGGAGTTGGCAATGGTGAAGGATAGTTTATTGGATGTGCATGACTACATTTGTGCCTACATCATGTGTGTACTGTAATTGACAGCCTGCATCCCTTTCTTTTTCCACCCCACCCTCTCTGTCAACCTATCTCCTTGTGTGCATTAGCATCATCAGGCAAAGGAGAAGGGGCACTGGCGAGTGGGGATGCTGCAGCCCACGGGACCCAGGAGGCAGAGAGCACTGACACCGAGGGGACCAGTGTGTTGGTGGGCGAGGTGAGCACCACGGGGGAGGCGACTAACACTGCTGGTAGTGACTCTGATACCTCCTCTGATGGCTGCTCCCTGGTGGTGGCGGACCCTTCTGAAACAACCAAATCGTTGCCATCTTCTGCCACCCCCAGTACTAGCTCCGCCATCCCAATAGATCCCCCCGAGTTGCCCGTGCCCGCTCACCTAGGAGGTTGGGCATCTCCTTTGCCCCAGGCACCTCAGGCCCTGCCCCAGTCAGCCCTGCTGCCCTCATTGAGGAGGCTATTGACCTCCTGAAATCCATCTCTGTAGGGCAGACAATCATCGTGAATGCCATCCAGGGGCTGGCATCCCAGATACAGCAATGCAATGCCTAACTGGAAGGCATTCACTGTGGCTTGTCTGGCCTACAGAGATCTTTTCAGGCTCTGGCCTCCTGTTTGACAGAAGCCAATGTCCCTGGTCTTTCCGCCCTCCCTCCCATCACCTCTGCCCCTTCCAGCACCCCTCTCCCCTCACCCATCCCACGCACACATGCAGACAAGCATACATCCAAAACAACACACACAAAACTCCATGTGACACACAAGTAACACACGGCCCATGACAAGCATGAACACACTTCACATACAACTGCAAACACAACAACATCCACTTCCCCCACTGTATCCCCACCCCTTCCTTCTCCCTGTCTGTCACCTCACCATGCACAGCCACATGCACTGCATCCTCAGTCACTGCTTATGCCCTCATTAGCACAGTCACCACACCAGCAGTCATCCACACATGCACCCCAGACACCACACCCGCAATCATCACGTCAACCTACACACACACTTGCAGCACACTCACCACACCAACAGACACCACCACAACATCCGTGTACACTAGCTGCCTGCCTTCTCCCACTCTTTTTACCGCACTCCTCCTAATACACACAGACACTCACACTCATCCACTCAACAGACATTCACCAAAAATAAGCAGACTCAGCATGCACCTGCATCCACTCGCAGCAAACCTACACCACCTACAACCATTCCCTCAACCTCCACTCTCAAACCTGTCTCCTAAGTCCCTCCACCTGCACCTAAAAAGCTTTAACTTTCACGTGTTGACCTATTTGAATCCACTGGCCCACCCGGTCTTGTCCCCAAACGTTCCTGTGGCCTCCCCAGATCCAGTCCTTCCCCTTCAACCTCCTCCACAGTCCTCTCTTCCCGGTCCCCTGGCCCTTCCCCAGCCAGTAAAGATTTTTCTACGAGGCTTGATCCCTCTCCCACCCCCCCAGTCCAAGCCCACTCCCACTCCTTCCAATGGCAATCCAAAACACCCACCCCCTCCGACTCCAAAGCCAAAGTCCCCCCTTCCAAACCTGTGCCCCCACCCCCGCCATCCCCTCTCCCTGCCCCCTGAGGTACCTGCCTGCCCAATTGATGCCCCTGCCCTGTGGAGGCCAGGGTCGTGGTAGGAGTCCAGTATGTGCCTCTCGGACATTCTCTATGGACTGGCTCATGGCCTTGTTTGTACATAGTTTGTTTCACTTTCCATGAGTCATTTAATACATCTGGCCAACAGGTATGTTGGTGCAATATTATTCTGTTGTCCTGCATTTTAATATGGGAAGGTCGTATACATAGGTATGTGCAGCCACTTATTTATTTATTTATCTGCATGTGTCAGATATGTATATATCTGTGCTGAGTTTATATCTTGTTTGGCCAGTGTGTGTGTGTGTGTGTGTGTGCACGTTTGGGTGTTGGTTGGGAGGGTGTGTGTGTCTATGGGCGTTGGTGTGCGTGTATGTGGCCATGGTAGATGGTGTTGGGATGCATGTAGCATGTGGGTGTGTAATTGTCCCTTTCCCTCCCTTGTGCGCCTGTACTCACTGTTGCCGTCTTCATCTGCGGTCACGGGCCGGGAGATAAATTGCGAGGATCAGCACTGGGAATATCTTGAGTATACGATCCATGTCGTCGTCGGCCTCGTCTGTGTCCCTATGGTGAGTACTTCCTTTTATACTGCTCCTTTCTGCCAGGCTCTGTGTGGTGGTGGTTCCTCCCTGGAAATCGTGGCAGTGTGGTGATTCGTAATTCGGTGGGCGGGATGGGCCTTTCCGCAGGCCTGAAGGTAGCCTCCCCCGTCGGTGGCGGTCGTTACGCACTGGCGGTACAGGCGGGGACGTGGCTGTGTTGCTCACAGTTGACAGCTGCACTCATAATACGGTGGTCCGCACCGCTGGTGGGGACGGTCCAACTCCGCCATATTCATAATAACCACCTCAGTCTTCTATACCTTCCAGTCAACAGGGATATTTTCACCAGGAAGGAGTCCCAAGTGAATCAAGCTGTTCATAGCAGACTAAGGTCTTAATATCTGTAAAAGGTAAATGAGTGTCTTTTATTTGCTATTTTGCAGTATGAGGGGGAGCTCCTTTTAAAGCCTGCCATCTCTGACTGCTCCTCACATGGAAACCAAAAAACCCCACCAAGAAGAACAAAGTCATCCAGCACCTTTCTTCAAAAAGGCTATATTTCAACATAGGGTAGAGTTGGGACATTTGCAGTTAAAAACACATTGTCAAAATAGTCATTTATTTTTCTAGTAAAGCTATAAAATTCCTATAGTTTCTGCCTATCTATCCAAGACAGCAGTGGTGGATGGTGACATTTGAAAGTGGTATGGCGTAAAATTTGGGTATGACTTTTATGTAACAAGCAAAGCGAGCAAGCCTAATGGAAAAACATGGGGTCCAGGGTGGGTCCTCCTCCCAAGAAAGAAATTGACAAAAGGTGCATTGTAAAACAAATGAATTTAGTGAGAAAGCAAGGTTTATAAAGCAGTGTGAATGTATAGCATTGAAATATTATACACATTAAAAACTGCCCCATATCTTACTGCAATAATAAGTTCAACAGTTATTTTCATGTGCAAATTGTACAGCAGGACAACTTTGGGCCCTTTAAAGTGTGTGATTGTGCAGTGTCTTGCACTGCATGCTGCATCAACTTTGGAAGAAAATGTTCTAACCAGGCATCAGGAAGCACCCACAGCTGCTGGCTGCAACAAGTCATACAGAATTATGTGCAGATGGTCTTTAAGTGGGATGAAAACAGTGGGGGCTCTCTAAAAGGACATGTAAAATAAATTTCTGTGATTCCCTTAGTGTACCACCAGACTTATATTTTGGTTTCTCTCTGAGATGTTATTGCATCAAAAATATAACACAACTGTCATACGCCTAAACCTTGTCAGTCCTCTTGGCTTTGTCAATGGTTGTTATCTGGTAAAGATAAATGAGTAACAACAATAGTTTGTTATAAATAATTAACATTGGAAATGTTTCAATTCTGAAATTGTGAGACTACAAATTAAATATGATTGCGGCCTGTGTAAGGAGTATGGCCTTCAGTTATGTGTGCTTTATGTTAGACATGTATGTGCTTTTTTCTCAACACATCTCATCCATGTGCATATTTTCAAGATCCTCTCTTTCCTCTTCAGCACCCTCTTTTCACTGTCGTCTGAATGCACGTCCTCTCATCTCCCTCATTTTACCATCTCAAACATACACTGCACTCATACACATTTGAGCACTTTATTTCCTTTTGCTTTTGCCTTCCAGATATTTTGACCTCTTTGCACAGCCTTCACACACATTTACACTGAATTTCAATTGTATTTGGAATACATGACCATTGTTCTGTGTGGTCTCAAGAGGCACCAACACACTGACAGACACTTTGCTTTGACTTCGGCCTCAGCACCAGCGCTCTCAATCAAAGCTTTTCATAAACACATGGCACAAGTCAAAGTATGCACTATGTAAGAGTAATAAAATGCACAGAAAGAAATACAGAAACAGAGCATGGTGAAGCAGCTAAGAATGCAACATAAAGTAAAACGTGAGAAAAGAGAGAGACAAAATCACTGACACACATTACTTTAACGTTTTTAACATTCATTGTTTGTAAATCAATCCATTTTTTGGCATTAATGTTACGGGCATGAAGATAGGACCAGCTTTAACAGATAACTGCCTTTCCTGTAAGCACATATTTCTCACTTTGAGCTTGACTCTGACTCTGATAGACTTTGGAAGGGAAATCAGAACCCTGCTCGTCTTTTAGGACAATTTTGTGGAGGAACATATACAGCACTTATGAAGAGGCCAGCGATCTGCAGCCAGGGCCTGGGGTGTCAAAGAAGGGGAGGTTAAGGTGACAAGGGGTCTCAGCATAATATAAATAACCCAATAGCATTATAAAACGTAACCATTATCGAGGACAAGGCACAAAACCAGATGTGCTTGCATTCACTCCTACTGCGTGACAAATGGGAAAGGGTGGGATCTATGCCTGTGAATGACAGATGCCTGCCCTCACGCAGGGATGAAGACTCTAGCACCTGAAGCCATGAGACTAAAAGTGTCACTGGCCTATAGTGGATACCACAGCAGATCACAATGGAAATGAAGGGCTCTAGAAAGCTAATCCCTGCATTATGTGTCACAGTGTAGAGAAGTTGATCTACTGCCTGGCTTCCGTTTCCTACTTCAAAGCAGGCATCCTGGGGCGGACAACCCAAAGTTAAATACATCGATTTGTTTAGAGATATAATCGTATCTCTAAACAAATGGATCTATTTAATATTTTTTTATGTTGATGTGCAGGAATTTCAGTGGGGCGCAGCCCCTTGGCCCAAGAGGAGAAACCTCCCCTGCAAGACAGCCTCGGAATTCTGGCACTTGCGGTTATCACATTTATTGAAAACATGCAAAAAGTTAAAAATTAACTTTTGGATTGTGGGCTTCATACAAATGTACCTATAAGTCAAAAATATCAAGTTTGTTTCTACCACTCAAGACATGTTAAGAAACTCAGACTACCAACATTGTTTGACCTTCCTTTAATAGGACTGCTGCCTGTTAACACTCTATGCACTATGGCATATTATGGATTGAGAATATTAAAATCATTCTTCAAAAAACTGTACCTAACCTAACTGAAAAGGACCACTTTTTCTTCTAAAATTAACTTAAAATTGTATTATTTTTTATATTCAGACCTCCCATATCAGCTTACCTTCCTGAGTTTACATCAGGGATGGCACACAACAGCTAGAATTGCACAGGAAGTGAAAATGCATGCCAGTTTAGACACTGCATTTAATTGCTGTGCCTGTTTAGCAGGCATATACCATGTAGGCATCAGAGGGCTTAATAGAGCAAAATATTTGAGGAGAAAACAGGGTGAATGTAACATCCAACATCTATTGTTTTCAAAAAATGTATTTCTATGAGATTCTTGTGAATGTATTGGAAGCTAGTGTTGGATCTTGATGCTAATCCAAACTGTGATACCAAAATATATATGGGGCTACATGTTTGGAGTTAGACAAGGAGGCTAGTGTTCTCTGTTGGGCAAAATGTAGCATGGGATTGAGAGAGACAGAAAGATCAAGCAGTGCCTCCCTTGAGTCAGATAGTTGCCGCACACCGGCGTGAGCTAACAGGTTAAACATGTTGGGCCAGGGTTCACACACTCCAGGTATGACACATAAAATGTATTTAATGGATGGACAAGTGAGATTAGAATTAGTAAATATCTCTGACTATTAATAGAGAGTAGTGCAGCCCAGGACGTACCATATCTCGCAAGAGAAGTGTCAGAAAACAAGCTGAATGAGTATCAGGAATTACTCCTGCAACTTGGAGATCCTATAGAAATGACCGAGACGGCCACTGTAAGAAAACAGGACTTCTTGCAGATGTCCCCCACTTTTTGCCTCATTTAAACCACTAGATGCTGGTTTTCTGACTATGATTGTGTCCTGGGCTCTAATAATGAGGCCCAGAGCCAGTGCTCTATTTACAAGGTATATGGTAAGTAGGCATAATTACAATTGACTCTGACAACCTACCTAAATCTAAAGCTACTGTTCAATTATATTTGTCATCCCTTAGGTCTGCCCTATGTGCCCCAGGGGTAGGGTGCCTTATAATTAAAAGCAGGGGCAATATAAATATATATTTTATATGCCCTGGCTAGGGAAAATCCGCCCACTTCATTTCCCCCCTTTGTAACACTGCTAGCTCCATGGGCTAACATGGGAAAGCTTTATTCAACTTCAATAAAGTCTAACTTTTGACAGGAGTGAGCTAGAGCAATTATTCAAAGTGTCAAAATAATAGTTACAATACACCCAATAACTTGCCAAGGTTAGATTTATTATAAGAATTATAGGAAAGTAGTTTTAGGACTTCTTTCCTAAAGTTACCTAAAGTCAGTCCTGTAGCAGACTCTTCTGAATGGCCAGCCTTTGACATGCTGAGCCAAGCTTCCTTGATTACCTGTGTAGTGGCCTTGACTGAAATAATGGGACCTTCTGGTGGGAGGAGATATTTTGCCTCAGATGCCAGGACAGGAAGAGGCTGGGTAGACAAACAGGTCTTCAAAGGGAAAAGGACAAATAGTGTAGGAACCAGGCCCACCCCCACTTCCCACAACCGAAGCCAGATGGCAGACCCTATAATTGATCTAGGGGAGGGGCTGGAGGGTTAGTGTAGGGAAAAGTTAATCACACCTGTGGGTTGGGTTAACCTGAGCTGTACTCCAAGGAGAGATGTTCACAATTTTGATTTTTGATAAAGGAACATTCTGGGACAGAAATATGCCACACTTCCCAGGAAGAGGTCATCACAGAGGGTAGGAGCTGAAACTCCATTGATTGGGCGTGCCCCACTTCGAGCAAGCACTGATTAAGGAATAAATGTGGGAGAGCTACACAGCACCTCAGATCCCTGCCTGGAGATATTGGGAGCACTGCCCTGCTGAACCCCTGGTCTCCACCCCATTAGGACTGCACTCATGATGACTGCACCTGCTGCACACTTTGGGCTTCACAAAAGAGGAATTTGCTTGGCGTCAAAAAATGTAAGGCATGGACACCCTGAAAGCAACAGGTACAAAAGAGCTGCACAAAGTCACCTGCCTCAACTTCTATAAGGCCAAGACCAGCTCACCTGGACTTTAAAGGATTTGAAAAGGTACATTGTGGGAATTGTAGTCCCAAACCTCCAAGAGGCAAATCAGAGCTTTTTGGATCATTGGCTGGTGTTGTGACCCTGCAAGACCTTTAAAGGACCTTCTGGAAGAAGATCTATAAGTTTGAAAACATTTGGAGAAGTATTTTTCTTTAAAAACTCATAACACTGGTTCCCTACTTTGCATTTTTGTTGTTTTGGTGTAATTTTGAAGATAAAAATATTCTCTATTTTTATAAACTAGTGTTGGATTTTTATTGTGTGTTGTTTCTTACTTATTTACTGTTTTGTTGATATTAAATGCTTTACGCACCTATCTCCTGAGTTAAGCCTGACTGCTCATCAGTCAAGCTGCCACGGGTTGAGCAAGGATTAAGTTATTGAGACTTTGACTGGTCCTTATTTGTGAGTGTGGTGTTATTTCTAGCTATGGGTACCTACCTGCACATACTAGTAAACCACTTCCCAACAGCCATGTGATGGTGGAAGATGCAGAGACAGCAGAGCGCCCAGTTGGTAATATCGGTAGTAGATCAGGAAGCAGCAAGAAGAATACAAGACTCTAGCTCAGTCAAATAGGCATAGGTGAGCACATACACAGTAGTAAGTTTAGAGAAGGTGAGATATGGAAGGAAAGGAAAACACAGCAAAGGTGAGGGAAAAAGAAAAACATGACCAAACTAATGCTTGAGGAAACATATAACAGAACAGTCACGAGGCTACTGGAAGGCTACTGCACTGCCGCTTCTTTGGTTCCTCCGGAAGTACCCACCTTATCTCTAAGCTCTGCTTTTGATTGGGCCAGTGGTTTATCTGACCTGTAAAACTCACCTAATCCCCCTGTGCCCCAGCTGCCACTATCCTGACATCCACAATCTCCACTCTTTTCGCTTCAAGTGCTGCTTTATTTTACTTCCGTCTGAACCCTGGGAGATCAAGGTTTCTGGTATGGCACAGGTATTTCTACTTCTGATTCCAGACACTTTCTAACTAGATATTGCGCCTACTCTGAAATACAAACCTACTCCCCCTTCGATGAGTAAACCTTAGCTGCTTGAAGAGTTCTGAGTGCAAAGTTATGACTTAGGGCCTGATTTAGATCTTGGCAGAGGCAGGGGCAGCTCCTCCATAAGGATGGAGGAGCGTCGCCCTCCCACCAGCAAACCTTTTCCCCCAAAACGATAATAAACATTGTTTACTATTGTTTTTGGGGAAAAGGGGTGGGTCCACAGGGTTGATGAGCAATGATGGGGAGTGCTGAGCACTCCCCCTCACTGCGCATGTATGTTTGGCCATTCGTCTTGGGGCTGCCAAACACACATGCACAGAAGGGCCTCTCCAGCCAAGCAACACAGCCCTGGCAAGGTGCTCCCAGCCAATCCTGACGCTGTTCTGAGCAGAGCCAGGATTGGCCGCAGGGCAGGCTGGGAGCATGTGTCTGCAGCAAGACAGAGGAGCGGAGTGGCAGGTTGATGAGCGAGGTAAATAATTTTTTAAAATATTTTTTATAATGTAATGTGTTCCCCCAAACCCCTCCACGCCTCCTCGAGCGTGCCATCCCGCCCCTTCTGCGACCCGCGAGCTACAACTGGGCGGATGGGTTACTCCGTCACAAACATGATGGATATCCCATCCACCATATTACAAATTCCATATGTTATAATGCAATTGTAGTACAAAGGCCAGTATATCCGTCTTGTTTGTGACGCAGTAACCCACTCTGCCAAACTCTAAATCAGGCCCTTGGTCTATCCATCTAAAGTGCAATAGTATCTAAGTGCCCTGTACAACCGAGGCAAATGAAAGTACCCATTAATAATAGTGAGCATTGATCCCTAGTTGCCCAAGGACACAAAGGAAACTCCTCCTATGCATCCACTTAGTTTGGTCCTGTGGCATGGTGTTTATATTTCTTCTGTTTCTTGCCCATTGCGGTTGTACACCTCATAATGTGAACAATAAAAATCCATATAAACAATCTTTTTATGCAAAACGAACATGTTTTAAAATGGTTTCTTGTAGGTAAACATCTGAACATCTGGTCTCCGCTGCCAATAGAGACTACAATGTGGCTGTAAGTATTGTAAAGTAACCTTATTACGTGCTTTATTCTTAGAAGCAATGTAAGGAACTCATGAATGTACTCTTTCGTCTTAATAAATGCTTCACATATTCCTTTGTACCTTCTGCTGTTCTATATGTGCAACATCCAAGCAAATTAGAGGTGTCCTTTGATGTTTTCAGAGGTAACCAAAACCCGATTTAATTTCAACAGCCTTCTTGTTCTTAACTAATCATGTGTAATTTTGACTTTATGGGGCGTCCTGTCGTGAACAAGAACAAACCATTCAGCACATTTCGGACAGTCACATTTGCTATAAAAACATCCCTTCTCGGGAACTCAATTACCCGTCTCTGGTACCATCTGCATGGATAGATTCCGAATGGCTCATTTGAAAATTCTTTTTATTGTAGCAGTACAAATCTGCAACGCTATAAGTAGCACAAGGATCATATTTTACAGTAATGACTATTTTGTGAAGTGAAGCTTTTCTCCGTTTCTTTGCAAGTGTTCAGCTGCTTTTGAGTACCTGATAATTTTACATCAAATGGTTTGGTTGAATTAAATGAGTGGGTGTTTTATAGTGGCAGTGTCATCACAAAACCTTACATACATGGAGACCAATCGCACCATGTTCTACCGACTAAGGGATTTTTTTAATCGGACCTTTGTCATTTCACTGTATCACGCCTGTTTTCAATGGCGTCATTACCACCGCTGCAGCAGGTGCTGTGGAACCCGAGTCTGTACCTCTAAGGGTCTGGTTAAATCCAGATAACTTCTTTTTTTCCGACCACAAAAGCAGTCAAAGGGGTCAATTTCTTTCCTTGCATCAGGTCCGTTGTCGTCTTTGCTATGAGTGTTTTGCAGGTTGGAGAATTCCTTAACAATGTTAAGAGTTCATTGGTGTTCTTGCTCCTGGTTTCCCGTAGCTAATGCTGCCTTCTTTGTTGCTCCCAGGAGGCAGTGGTAGAGGTTGGGAGAGGTCTTGAAAGGGGCCTGTCCAAGGTGTCTTTGCTGGTACACAACTTCCTCTCCAGCTGTTTGCTGTCTGATTTAACTGTTCAGAGGTCAGGGGTGTACCAGCTGGCCTTTTTGGAGGGTTTTCTTTGGATGCGACGGGATGATGCTGTCAGTGCAGTTGGTGATCCAGGCATTGAAGTTCTATACTTCTTGTTAGAGGTCGGAGGCATGGCTGGAGGTGTTCATGACATCAATCCAATTGGTCTCTGAAACCTTGCTCCATGCTCAGAGGGGGCACTTGACGTCTTGGGGGTGTCGGTGCTGGAGATGCTGAAGTGGACGATGGAGTGGGCAGTCCATGTGAGTTCAATGACGTGGCTGTATGTGAAAAGGATGCTGGAGGTGCAGATGAGATCCAGCGTATGTCCTGCGGTATGCGTAGGGTCATGGATGCTCTGGGTTAATCCGAGGCAGCTCATACTAACGAAGAGGTATGCGATGTTGTTGTCATTGGTGTCGTTGATGTGAAATTTAAGGTCCTCAAAGAAGAAGTAGTCCTTGGATTCTAAGGCTAGGGGCATTATGACGTTTGTGATGGTGTTGTTGAAATTGGTGCATGGGCCTTCTATAATAACAAACTACCCGTGGGCCAGAGCAATCTTTAAAGGGCATTCCCTCATTTGCATGGGCTTGTGGGACCATGCAAATGAGGGAATCACTTTTCCTCTGCAAACGTTACACAATTGAGGCAGTAGGTCCTACACAGTGACACAGGCTTGTTCACACTAGTGCTCCCATTGAACACAAAATGAGTGTGCTACCACCATTGTGCTCATGTCACTTAACCCTCTCCTGTCACTAGAGCATTGCCTGGTACCTCATCTTGGTCTAACAAGACTGCATACCATGAAGCAGGGCTAGGTAATGGCCCATACACACATGATCCTTGTTCATAGATGACCAAAAATCATTACCGGGAATCCAGATATCCATGGAGCTGTGGAACTCAGGGAAGGGGTGCATGTCCGTTACCACGAAGGGGACTTTCCCACCCCAAGAGGCTAAAGCAAATAAATGTATCTAAGAGTGATATTTTGAAGTTTGTGTTTAAAGCCTGCACTGTTTTTCAAAATGTCCTTTTACACTCTGTTCTCACTCGGTAAGGGCTTATACATATGCCACTTGTTTACATTTGGATCTCTGAAGTTAGAATTCGAGTATTGTGTGTATGGATATTGTTGTGGAAGAGAGTCTGGGCGTGGTAAAGTGGTGCCACGCTTCTGTATATACCATTGGGCAATTAAACACATAAACCAGTCAGCTTTTCATTGTACATACGTTTATGCAGACTGTAACCAACCAGGCATTATGTGGAAGCCTGCCCTATGTAAGTCTTGATAGATGCCTCAGTAATGTAACCTGATTATTTAAAGTCTTTAAAAGATAATATGATTGTTCATTAGTAAAATTATTTGCAGACTGGAAATGGCATGGATAGATTGCGTTTTAAGGATCATGGAAGGGAGGCAGTAAGGTGATATGAGGGATTACAATATTAACGTTTACTTCACTTTTGAAATGCTGCAGTTTAAAACATGTGAAATGTGTTTAGACTGAAATATACAGAGCAGGGAAGGCCATTCTTTCTCAATGTTGACTCTCTGTGTGTTTTTTTTTCTAAATTCAAAATATTTGAGTTCTTCAATTTTTGCACTACTTAACACTTTGGGCCCCCACCGGAGTTACTAAGAGTTTCCCGCTAGGTCAGTGGGCGGAAACCTGAGTTTCTACTCGCTGTCCTAGTGGGAAACAGGCTACAGCATTGTCTCCGGCTTGTAACTGAGACAGCGGCAATGCTGTAGCCTTTAGGGTGCACCGGCACCCTTGCAGTGTTCACTGTCTGCAAAGCAGAAGTTGAACATTGTGATGGTGCTGGCCATGAGGGGCCCGCACGGCCCATGCCTAGTGCATGGGCAGTGCAAGGGCCCCCCTGGGGCCCCCTGCACCAATTCTCCCCCAGCCTTTTCATGGCAGTTCTACTGCAGAGGCTGTCGGAGAACAAGGTTGTAATCCCCAGGGCAGCGCTGCTTGCAGTACTGACTTGGTGGATTAGGACCGCCACCTACCTCCAGACCGCTGGGATCCCTGATCCTGGTGGCCCAACCTTCAGGGTAGTAATGTGGCACTCGGACCGCCACATTGGTGGCGGTCCAACTGCCATCAGCGAGTCTGGCAGATTAGTGACCACCAGACTCGTTATGAGTTCCTTTTTGTGTGATTGTGTGTTTTTGTGTGAGCATGTGTGTGTCTGTGTATTTGTGCATGTGCTACTAATTTTGTGAGTGCATGTGCTGGTCAGTGGTCAGAGTGGACGGGATCTGAATGGAGTGATGTGTCCCTACTTTTTAATTTAAGAAAAATAGTTCCCCTATTTTTTATGAAAAGGCAACCATCCGGGGACGGTTAATTTCGAGAGTTGATATACTCAGCTGAAGTGTCAGACAGAGGCCCTCATTCTGACCTTGGCGGTCTTTTCGCAAGACCGCTGAGTTACCGCCGCGGTGAAGACCGCCGACCGCGGCGGTATGCCGCTGTGCGCATTCTGACCGCTGGGAGCGTTCCGCCGGAAAACCGCCAGCAGCCACACTGGCGGTCGGCGGGAAAGTGGAGACTGGTCAACCTCCACCGCCACGCCAGCAGAACACCGCCCACAGAATTACGACCCACATTTCTGTGTGGCGGTCTTCTGTTGGCGGTCTTCTGTTGGCGGTCACCTCCCCATGGCTCCCGTCGCCTCCCGGAGGACCAACGCACAAGGTAAGTTGACCGTCCGTGAGGGGAGGTGGTGGGGGGGTGTTGTGTGATGTGGGCGTGCATGGGGGTGTGAGTGTGTAGAGGGGGTGTGTGAGTGCGTGTATGCGGGCGGGGGTGCTGCTGTGTCTATGGGTAATGTGTGCTGTTCGGCAGGTGCGCATGTCTGCATGTATGTGTGCGGGTATGTGTCCCCGTTGTGTATGTGTGTGTAGGGGGTGTGTATATGTGCATGTTGGGGGTGTGTGCATGTCGGGGTGCATGTATGTGCATGTCGGGGTGGGGGTGGGGAGGGGGTTCGTACCACCTCTGGGGGGTGGCAGGGGGGTGGAGGGTGTGGGGGGAGGACTCGGGTGGGTAGTGGGGGGTGGGGGAGACCCCTATCAGTGCCAGGGAAGGAATTCCCTGGCCCCGATAGTGCTTACCGCCATGGTTCGCACGGCGGTTCCCGCCCGCAAGAAACCGCGGCGGTAGGCAGGGTCATAATACCCTTGGCGGTCTTGGGACGACCGCCGGGCCGGAGTGCGCAAACTCCAGCCCCGCGGTCATGACCGCCGTGGCGGTCGGAGTGGAGAAGTGGCGGTCGGTCGCGGCGGGGACCGCCGCGGTCAGAATGCCATTTTTAATACCGCCGGTCTGTTCGCGGTCCGACCGCCGTCTCTCCGTCGACCGCCAGGGTCAGAATGAGGGCCAGAGTGTCTTGTTTGCAGTGAAACCAAGTAAGGCACAAGCAGCTAAACAAACCTTTGTGCAAGGGTGCTGGCTCGCTGAAAAACATGAAAATGTGCAATTGTAAAGGGTGCCTGGAAGCCGGTATTGACTTTAATTGATGGAATCAATTGAAGCTTTGTGATAACACAAATGTATTCTTTTTGATCGGTAATGCAAGGGTATTACCAGTTGTAAAGTATGTGATTTTAAAGAGCAGTTATAAAAATAATTTTACCATGCTCAGTGTGAATATTACTAAAATCTATATTTTTGAAGCGTTTTTTATCTTCAACCATTTTGCGCATTTCACAGCAGCCCATCTTCTATTGTCTGGAATGCTAGTTTAAAATAATGACTTCCATGTTCACCTTGTATTATGTCACAGTCTGGGACCTCGTAGCACTATACATAAGCTGTAGCATCCTCCCTAGGCCAGGAGCATGTAAATGAGTATGCCACACATGGAGCTCTGTAAGAGATGTCTTTATTCTTCAACATACTTTCACGCTCTGCACACATTGCATCATAACTTTCATATCCACACCTTAACATCTCCCATCATATTGTGCAATTCCTGACTAGAGCCCACCCAGGACCACAATGGTCCTAGCGCGCATAATATCAGACACTATGGCCCTCATTATGAACATGGCGGTCCAGACCGCCATGCCGGCAGTGGCAGAAATTACCACTACCGGCATGGCGGTCTGGACCGCCATATTCTGAACACAGGGAGACCTGCCCTCCAGATAAAGAACCTGTGTTCCCCCAGCCTTTCCCTGGCGGTTTCCCCCACCAGGGAGAGGCTGGCGGAAGGAGTACTCCGGGGCCCCGCTGGAGGCCCCTGCACTGCCCATGCACTTGGCATGGGCAGTGCAGGGTCCCCCGTACACAGTCCTGTTGCGCATGTCACTACCCGATTTACTGCACCCGCCGCACTGCGGTATTGATGACAGCTCCATTTGGAGCCGTCGGCAATGTCCAGGCCCAGCATTCCACTGGGCCAGCTGGCAAAAACCCTCTTTCCACCCGCCAGCCCAGTGGAATGTTCATTATTGGACGGACAGGGTCTTCAACGGGCTGGTGGTCTGTGTTTAGACCGCCAGCATAAACACGGCAGGGAATCCCGCCGTGTTCATAATGACTCCCTTTATCTCCCAATTTGTTTTTTTTAAAAGTACAAACAATATTAGCATCACATTTCCGCAATGAGTCGTTGAGGTGCTCGCCCTGGTCTGCCAGCTTGGGTGGTATGAGGTAGTTGAGATGCACCCTTTATATGCATTGATTACAGAAGTTAAAATGTGCAATCTGGACTTTCAGTCGGGGTCGCTACACTTATGATCGCAAGAGCTGACAACCTTTGAAGTAGGTCTTTAAAGTGTGATGAGTCCTGTGTGATGGATTTTCCTGGACGATACGCTGTCACTCTGTCCTTCGCACATCATGACCCACAAAGGGTCAACAGCAAATAGAAGGGGTAATTTTGAGTTTGGCGGGCAGAGAATTCCAACTGACAAACTCCTAACAGGGTGGCCGCCACCTACGCAGTGACCTCCCTGCCAGAGTTTCTGAAGATTTCCCGTAAGTCGGCAGGTGGAAACCTAAGTTTCTGCCCACTGGCCTAGCAGGAAACAGGCTACAGCATTGTCACCGGCTCGTAATTGAGTGGGCAGCAATGCTGTAGCGAGCAGGGTGCAGCAGCACCCACGCAATGTTCATTGTCTGCAAATCAGACAGTGAACATTGTGATGGTGCTGGGTGGGGGGGCCCTGCACTGCCCATGTCAAGTGCATGGGCAGAGCAGGGGCCCCTCTGTGGCCCCATGCACCTGTTCTCTGCCAGCCTTTTTATGGCAGTGTTACCTCCAAGAAAGGTCAGGCAGAGAATGAGGTCATAATCCCCAGGGCAGCTCTGCCTGCAGTGCTGCCCTGGCAGATTAGGATCTCCACCACTGCCAGACCTCTGGGATCTAAGATCCTGGTAGAGCTTGCAGTTCCGTGGTGGTCTGACCGCCACGGTTGTTATCTGGTGGTTGGACCACCGAATCCACGGCGGTCCAGACCGCCACCGCCAGTGTCGGGGCCATAAGACCGCCACACTTGTAATCAGGCCCAGAGTTTCTGTTTTCTGCTTCCGTTTCTGTTTGACCAGTACCAAGTCCCTTTTCTCAAAGACTGTTTCTTGGGCTGTCTTGCACTGATCAGCATATGCTTTCATTTTGTATTTTTGAGAATTACCTGTGACATGAACCTTATCTGAATTCATTGATCGGTCTGATGTCCATTGTGGTAATTTGATTCTGATGGCTCTCCAAATAGCAAGGTGGAAGGGCTCTCACCAGATGTGGAGGGAGGAGTTGATCGGTAGGCACGAAGGGCTGGGCATCGGGCTTGGTTTAGATCAATTCACTCCATTGACACTCGCTGAATTACCCTCTTGAGGCTGTCCACAAATCTTTCAACAACACCATTGGCATTCTGTTTCAGACAGGCTTCTACCGGCATAGGCCAGAATGTGTCATTGTGCTGAGCAAGGATCGCCCCCAGCCCTATTAGGCTCACACCTACTGTGACCTCAGGTCAAAATAGGCCATTTCTGTTGCATTCTCAATCACATGTTTTACTTCTTTGAAACTGTTAAATCGTAAGTTTGGCCATTCCCTCTTATGTTACAGAAGTAACTTCACAATGTAATCCACAGCATTTCTACCATGTGCTTTAACTTTGCTAATGTAAAGTGGAGCATCCAAATCATATTTTTGAAGGTGCATTCACAGTAGAAGACTAGATATTCAAATATGTGTGTGTTCTAATGTTTGAATTGTTAACATGCGAAATTGTAGCACACATTTATATCTATATATTTTGATTTATATTGCTTTATTGAAACTGCACATATTCATGTTTCATTTATAAATTGTCACTCTCATTTATAATTATAAGATACACTTATAATCATGTATCTTGAATATTCATAGACTGTTTTATTAAATTAGAATAACCAAGGGCCTTAAGCATTCGAGGCATATTTACAAAGCCAATGTTTGATTTTTTAACATGCCAAATTGTAGCACACATTTATATCTATATATTTTGATTTATATTGCTTTATTGAAACTGCATATAATCATGTTTCATTTATAAACTGTCACTCTCATTTATAATTATAAGATACACTTATAATCATGTATCTTGCATATTCATAGACTGTTTTATTAAGTTAGAATAACCCAGGACCTTAAGCATTCGAGGCATATTTACAAAGCAAATGTTTGATTTTTTAACATGCCAAATTGTAGAACACATTTATATCTATATATTTTGATTTATATTGCTTTATTGAAACTGCATATAATCATGTTTCATTTATAAACTGTCACTCTCATTTATAAATACAAGATACACTTATAATATTGTATCTTGAATATTCATAGACTGTTTTATTAAGTTAGAATAAACAAGGGCCTTAAGCATTTGAGGCATATTTACAAGGCCCGTGGCACAGGGCAGCACAGCAAGTGACCTTGCTGTGCTGCCCTGCGCCAGAGGGAAAGGGCAGGATTTTCAAGAAATTGTGTATTTCTGTCCTTTCCCACTGTGTTGGTGCACACATTGCTACGTAGCACCAGCCCAGGCACCCTTGCACCATGATGCAAGCGTGTCTGCATTGTCAGCATGATTGGTTTTGTGCAGGATGGGTTAACTTCTTGCACAAAAACAATCCTGAGAGGCATTTCCCTCTTTCTATGTGTGCTGCAGAATGAAGCACACGTGGGAAGAGGAAACAACAAGGAGAAATAAAAATATTTCTCCTCGTTGTGCCTGCCCTGGGGAGGGGTACAGTTTTGACGTATTCCCAGGTTTACAGATTCTTGTAAATCTGTGAATGTATAAGAACCCATGGATGTAGTGTGGGAACACCCACCCCAGCGCCCATGGTTTGCCTCCCAGATGCAGTGTAAGGCAATGCATTGACTTGCGCTGTGTTTCCTTACACCACATCTACGAGGCCATAAAAAGCCAAGCTAAGTGTCTTTGCGTGGCCCTGTCGATATGGATCTCCACTGTGCGCTGCCTGTGCGTCACAACAAGTGACACACCGGCGGTACTCGGGGATTGTATATAAGCCTCTTACTTTCTTGAGTTTAACCTTCAACGTTGAGTTTTGTTTGTGTTGCAATGTTCTTTATTTTGCAGGTGTGTTCATACAATTCAACGGTTAGTGAAAGGCTTATGGTGTATTTGGAGATAGTGAGGTCTGGGAGGATATTTTGGCAAGGACAAGGAAGCACTAACGAACTAAGAGGAAAAGACTGCTGTTTGTTTACCAGGTGCCTGAAGTTGTCCAAGGTTGTCCTGATGTCCAGTTCATGAGGTGAGAGACCTGAAGGGTGTTTCCAATTTCAACTGTTAAGAAGATAGAAAAATACTGATGTTGATGACATGAATTTCTTGAATGTGCTGTAGGTTTAATTAGTATTTTCAAAGGTAGTTGAAGGCAGATTCCCTAGAAACTTGGAGGGGTACAGTCCTTTATATCTTTATTGCTTTGTGTGGCTTTATGCTATTCAACACCTCTATATTAGACCTTCTACAGAAGTCTCTGCTTAGCTGACAATTCTACTTCCCGAGAAATAACTAGGAACTCCTTTTAGTTTAGTTCAGGATATTCAGATAAATGCAAACTTACTGAGTTATTAGCCAAGAGGACCAAAACTTCTTTACACACCACCAGATTCTGTTTCTCATCTTTTGTATTGTCTTAACTGAAATTCTTGTATGTTGTTTGTTTGTTCGATTTAATCTCATTCAGCGTTTTACTTTTTTTTTAGTGATTTTATACTTATATAGCATGTTTTTGAGATTCATTTACATTGGTTTGGCCCTTAACTTGTAATAAACGTTTGAACTTTACCTATTGCCTTATGGTATTTAAGGTGTGACCAAATGGGTTGTATTGTAAATTGAACTGAATATAGAGTTTAACTCTCCTTTACCTCCCAAACATCCTAAAAAGGCCCATCGCAGGAAGAGAAGCAAGAACATGGGCCTAGAGCTCTATCAGATGATAGCAGAGTGAGGATGGTTAGGCCTTGAAGTGAGGGGAGCTGGAACCCTTTCTTTTCGATTAGCTAGTCCTTAGATCCCAGTCCTTGATGTCCGTGCCTTGATTTTGGAAGACTGGTGGAGTTTCTTAAATTCAAGAGAGAGTAGTAACAGCAGAGGACTGAGTATTAATAGGTTCACGCGTTGCAGTGGTTTCAGCTTAGCTTGCAGTGTTGGTGGAGATTGTACAGTGTTTTGCCAAGATGTTTTGAATGTCATATCATTGTGGTGTTTAGTACCCAGAAATTGAAGTTGTTATCGAGTCCGATGTGACATAAGATTCCAGGATATTATTAAAAATTATAGAAGACACTATATTGTAATTATTGTCTGCTAAATTTGGTGGTGCCCTCTTGTGAGACATTGTTGAAGGCACAATTGAGATTGGGACATTAATCTTTGAGTGAATGTGTTGTGTGGTTCGTATAGTGGATCCTAATGTGCTTGGAGAATCTGTACCAATCTGAATGATACCCCACATGTCGTTGTACCTAGTTATTACAACTCTTGTGTGATTGAATGCTGTCAATTCTTTAGCGGAGCACACAAAAGTTATTTGCATTGTATTTTGTTGTGGTTACTATGTAGCAATAAATGTAGGACTTCATACATGCATTTGGATTGGTCAAGTACACACGATCATAGAACAAGAAGGTGCAATAAGGGTTCTACACTATAGCATGTTTAATATGAGAATCACTGAAACTTTGAGGAGAATATTATACGAGATGAAACCACCCCCTAGACCTGCACAGTGTGAGGGACTCAATGCTTGGGAAAAGGAAAAATATCAGGGAAGAGCCCAAAAAGTAGTGCTTATGCTGATGCTAAATGGGATGCTGAACAATGGCAGTGGAGAATTGACATGATACAGGGAGTCATATTGTGCCCAGCTTTACTGAGTGAAACATTTGAGAAGAAGGAAAAGAAAAAGAATATGGAAGGGAAAGAAGGAAGGTGAAAGGAGGCGGATGATATGAGTTAGATCAGTGACAGTGACTCTGGAGATAGCCTTTTGGATGCATTATTGTCAGAATGTCCACCTCCATATAATCTGACCTGAGTGAAGAGAGGAGATAATGCAAATGGTGTTGGGAATCTTGGATTAGCTGCTGCCCTGATAAACGAGAATTCTGGTTTAGTAGGGATTGCTCCAGTGAATGTACATCGTGAACCGATGGGAGAAATCTTGGGAATTTGCGCTCCTTTTAACTCCACAGCCTTCAACATTGCTGATGCTCTTACTGTCCCATTCACTATTGGTCCTGTGGTCCCTATGTACAAGCCTGATTTCCCCAAGAAAGACAACTTATGATTTGGCTGTACCTAGTGCAGCAAGCACTTCAGGTATTGCTGTTGTAAGTCCCAATACAAAGAGGATTTAGTCCTCTGATTCCAACAAACACAAGTTCTCCATGTTTAGTAAGTGCTGATTCCACTCTAAATCATACAGGGTGTGCTTTCACAAGTACACTTCAGAGGATGCCAACTTGTGGTATACCTATATGGGAGTTGCCTTTAAATTCTAGCAGCAGGACCAATGGAGAAGGGAATGTGTCTAATGCCCCAGTAGTGTCACAAAGTCTTAGTGCTAAGGAAATAGATGAGTGGGTGAAGGGTTTTAATATTCCTTCGAGTGATAACAGGAGTTCTAAGTTGAGTCAGGCAATGATTCAGTCACCTGTGAGGGTACATTTGTTGGATGTGGCTGAATTGAAATTGGAATCAGAATAACTGATCAGAGGGACTCTCAAAATAGCTTGTTTAGACTCCTATCAAGAAACTGAGCTTATATTCATGTGGAAGGATGTTGCCAGATGTGCGGACAAGTTTATGACAAGTTATCTGAGTTGGCTCAAAAATATGAGGTAGATTAGAATAATACCAAAGCCTTGCAGAAAAGTTACTGTGTATGCTTTAAGGGGAAGGACACAGCTTGTATGAGAACCTCAGGAAGTAAAATACAGGATTAAGGAGTTAATTCAGAACAATTGGAAACTGAATGAGTTAGATAAATGGGAAAGTAGATGGGTGAGAAAGAAAGAACCAAAAAGACAGGCAGGGGAACCACCCTTGTAGTGGAAGGTGAAGAAAATACCTTGAATTTCCCGCTGAGGAAAGTGCCAAGTGAAAGCTATTTCGATGTGCCTTGGAGGAGGAGTGATGTTGCATCATTCACTAATGATTTCCCAAGGTTGAGGGAAAAACCAGTACAATGGTGCAAGCAGGTTAAGCAATTTGTGAAGATTTCACATGTGTATGTGGTTGGTTTGAATACTTTTTTAGACACTGTGGATCAAAGTGATTTGTGGGCCGAAGTTAAGGTAGCCATAGAATGGCCTGAGAAAGAGCCGATGAGGAACCTGGTGACAAAGGGCCTTCACAGTTGGTGATAAAATATCGTCAGCAGGTCATGACATCGTTGAAATTGAAAGTGTTGCCCAAGGACATTGATTGGGTCAAGATTGACAGAACAACTCAAGAACGAACCTGGAGAGTCAATTCATGCTTATTATGAGAGATTGTTGAAGGTGTTCAAGCAGTATAAAGGAATTGAAATGCTTGAGCCAAAGGACATGGGACATCTTGCGTCGAGGTTTGTTATAGGATTGAAACCTGAAATTAGCATGATGATTCAGCAACGTTTGTTTTGTTCGCAGAACAAATCAGTCAATGTGATATTGAGATATGCAAAGTATTGTAGCGTGAAGTAGAGATGAAGCAGAAGAAACTGAAGGGGAAGCTGATGGTTGCTCAGAAGAAGGCTGCTCAGAGAAGTAGTCAGATTCAGCCTTTTGTAGAAAAACATTAGTTCTTTGCAAGGAGTGCATCACCAGGGAGCTCCTGTGATACATGGTAGAGGTCTAGGTGTTCCAGTTGATTCTAGTGCAGGAATAGATGTGGTTAGTCTGAATGAATCATTCTCACTATTGCAAAAGGTTGAGACATTGGAAGCTGGAATGTTGTCTTAATCCATCTAATCAAGTTCAAAATTTTGGGTTTGCACAGCCCCAGAGCAACAAACCTGTACAACCACAAAATGTGCAAGGACAGAGAGTTCACAATATTAATGTGCCACAGGCTCCAATGATGCGGGTTTCACAACCCCGGATGGCTCAGTGAAATGGAAATGGCTGTTGAATGAGCTCCAATCAAGCTCCAAGTATGAATTTGGATATATTTCAAGACAATAATCCATTCCAACAGTATCCTGTGGTTTGGGACATCTGAGGATAATGGTTTTGATCAGTCAGCCTGATGGTGCATGACGGGGAATGAAGATTGCATACTTGGAGCAGTCTTCGAAGTAGACAAGAGTGGTCCATTTGTGGCTGGTGAGGTGAATGGCCAGCCCGTGTCATTTAGGGTTGACAATGGTGCTACCTGCTTTGCTCTGAGACAGTAGAAGTCTAAAACCAAAAACTCTCAGGAAAAATGATGCAAGTTAGAGGAGTTGCGACTAAGCAACTAGAGTCTTTTGAGGAGACTCACTAATTGGGGGGTGATTTTATTCCAGTAAGTCTTTATGGGAGAGGCCTGCTTTACAAGCTCATTTGTGTCATCTTTTGCATACAGAAAGGGACGTAAATGCAAACTAACGATGAGGACGCCACCATTAAATTGGCAATTGAGGGTCTTTACACTGCATTGTTTACCATGATGACCATTGATGATCTGCCACCAGACCATAGAGATTTGGGATTTTTCATCTAAAGACATAGGTTTCATAAAAGGCATTGAACCTGTCTGTATCACAGTGAAACCAAATGCTGAGTATCCGAGAACACCACAATATAATTTGAAGCCTGAGACAATTGATGGGGTTACACAAGTAACTGAATCCATGGTTCATCAAGAAATCTTAAAGGATTTTTCAGGATTTGAGAAAAGTGAACAACATTGTTGTTCCTTGTTGTCCTGTGGTACCGAATCCAGCTGTAATCTTATTTCAGATTCCATTTAAGGCTGAGTGGTTCACTGTCACAGTTTTACGACAAGCCTTCTTTTCCAGACTTTTGCATGAGGCCAGTTAGTTCCTCTTCGCATTTTGGTTCGGCACGGTGCCGAGTCCCTCAAGGGAACACCCAGAGTCCTTCCATCTTCAACCAGTTCCTCAAGATGAATCTGGAGTCCTGGTCATGCCTTACAACTCAGTCTTAGTCCAATATATTGTTGACCTACTGGTGGCATTGAATACCCAAAAAGCTTGTAAACAAGACACCATTACATTTTTTAACCACTGGTTGAGAATGGGCATAAAGTGAAATATTGTCAGAAAGGGTCCAAATCCCAGACACCACATTGAGGAAGGAGCAAGGAAAGTGTTGCAAGAGAGGATTCAGCAATTCTGAAAATTAATCCGCCAACCACCCAGAGAGAAGTCAGGATGTTTTTCTGCATGGTGGGCTACTGTTGTCAGTGGATACCCAACAGTACCCTAGTGGCCAAGCCCTCACAGAACTTGACACACAAGGATGTGTCTGATCTGGTACACTGGAAGAACGATTACTTGATTGCCTTCCTAGAGCTGTGAGAAAGTCTTGGTCACTCCCCGAAACTGGGAATGCCTGCTTACAATACGCCATTTGCACTTTTCTACAGTGAGAGGGAGGTCTGCGCTCTTTCAGTGCTTACACAATTATACAAAATCACTTGAAGGTCAGTATCTTACTTCTCTGCTACTCTTGACCCGTAGTATCTGCACTGCCAGGTTGCCTTAAAGCCGTGGCGGAGAGGTATGAGAATATAGTTATGGATCACCCACTAAGTTTGTTTCCTTATTCTGTTGAATTGTAGTTAACAAGGACTAGAATCCAGCATTTGACAAGTAGCCACTTTATTAAGTATAAGCAAACCATACTTGTGGGCAAAAATGTTATTGTCAAACGTTCTGCTGTTTTGAATCCTGCAACCTTGTTACATGTACCATAAATTGAAAGTGGTGAATGTGAATAGGAGCATGGCTGTCTCAATGTCACTGAACTGTGCACCAAGCCAAGACCAAATATACAAGATGAGCCACTACCTGAATCAGATTTCGTATTATATGTGGATGACTTGTATTTACAAAACAGTGAATGAAGTTTGAGAGCTCCCTATACAGTCTGCAGAATTTCAGGAGTTGTTGAAGCTTCCTGGATTCAAGGAATATTTTCTGCACAAGTGGCTGAATTGATCACCCTTACTAGAGCCCCCTGTGTCTCATACCAACTGAGAGTGATGATTTACACTGATATTGTTAGAAATGGGGTCTCTAGATGGTATGGGTAGCACTGTCCACGAAGGGACCACCACACTGGTCAGGATAAGCGAGATACACACTCTAAATTAGCTTGTGCGCACCCTCCAGTAGCATCACATAGAGCAGTCAGGCTTAACTTAGAAGGCAATGTGTAACGTATTTCTCAGCACCTGATTACAGTAACACAGTGAAAGATACCACAAAAAGACTCCACACCAGTTTACAAAAATATATAAAGTATTTATCTTAGTAAAATGAGGCCAAAATGACAAAAATCCAATAAATAGATCTCAAGATATGAATAGTTAAAGATGACATGCAATTAAAGTGTGGAGAACACACAAGCATCAATTAGGTCTTTCATGGTAATGCCGGTGAAGGCGACAAGGCTTTACCTCGATTTCAAAGTGTAAAGACAGTGCTCCACAAAGTATTATGGTAAGGATGTAAGAACAGGTTCATTGGGTTTGACAGATCAGGTTTTGAGACACTCGCATGAGCTCAGATCAGCATGCACAGTAACTTTGCTCTGGCATCCTCAATGCAGTGACAACGCATGCTGGAGTCTGATGCGGCTGTTAAAATGCTGCGAGGGCAGGTGTGGTGGTCTCCTTTGGTCAAGACCCACAAGAGGATTGGAGCTGTGTAGTAATCAGTACTCCCACCTCTGATGGACACCGGGCGCACCGGGATGCACAGAACTTCATTCAGCAGTGAAGCTTTGGTGAAAACAGGTACCTGTAACTGTCTGTGATCAGCAATACAGACACAGGGGTTTCAGGTGGTACACAGTGCAGGTACATGCATGTCTTTGCAAAACAGCTGCAGGCACACAATAAGATGCCCAAGGCTGGTCGTGGGAAAATCCAGGAGTGTCAGACTCAGGATTAGCAGACTCCAACAGCAGTTGTTGAGTGAGGAAACCTTTTATGGCCCTGAGACTTCTGTGAACAGGGGGTAGGCCAACAAGCCCTTGGAGAATCTCTGGTGCAAGAGTGTAGAGAACAGGTCCAGTTTTTCTCACTCCAGGATAGAAGCAGCAGGCATTAGGTCACCACAGCAAAGCAAGTGTTGTATAGCCATTTAAGTGATGTGTCTGGGCATGTTATTTATCTAGTTGTCCTTTCACCTAGGAAAGCATTACATTTCTTAGCACAACATTCTTTTACTCTGTGATTTCCTCAAGGCTGCATTGAGCTACGATTGTCAGCACAAGCGGTACACTGCATCTCTAACCTACGTATTTTTACATGGGGACATTTTCCCAGAACATCAGTTGTTTTATATAAAAAACGTCCCTGTCCCATGCACATTAGCAGGAGGTTCCAGCCAGATGACCACAACTGTATGCTGTCTGACTTTGTTACAACTGCTCGCTGAGATGACCAGTTTCCTGGCCCACATGGGGATGGTCTCTCTAAAGATAACAGGCCTCTTCAATACCCTCATACTCAGGTATGGGGGATGATGTTTTCCCGGGGGTAATCCTGAAGGGTGGATTAGGGCTTATCCTGCTGTGCTCTAATATGGCTTAGTTAGGAATTGCGTATATTGTTCATAGTGACACTATGGTGGGACTTTTCCTGTGTTTCACTTTTCTTGTCACCATTTTTCTTCTCGAACGTTTCATCATTCTAGTTACTGCATTTCATGAATTTTATCTAAGATGCAGCTGTTTCAATAAATCTTATTGAATCATACTTGTACCTCTGTCTTTACATGCCTGAGACTAATGTAACTGAGAGAAAAGGATGAGATCTGATCCAGCACGATTTTCCTAATAAGTCATAATGTAATTTGTCCGGTTGCCACAAATCTTTCCTGCTTTTGGGCAGAGATGAGACGCTGCTAGCTGGCCGCTGACAGTTGTCACATTGTGTGGGATTGGACTCAGTTCCCCACAACTCAGGTGATGCTGCTGCCCAAATCTAGCAGCCTCATTGGTACAATGAGAGCCAATGTGACACAAGTAGCAGAGAGGCAGTCCCTCCTACAGCACAGCACACAGGAAGCAGTAGACCAACATAGCAATTCATTTGCTGAGTGGCAGTGCCTCCTGGCAGCACAGCAGTCCTTCTTTCTGGCAAAACGTCCTTGGTTGCAGTAGATTTCTGGTTTAGTGGGGTTTGGGGTCCAGTACGTACATCCAAATGTGCCTTTCAAGTGGGGGAAACCTCAAGAGGCCTTTGATGATAACAATGTCCCTGCCCTTTCTTACTTGGCTCCAGACACTCTACAACCTTTATGTAAGGAGAGGAATAGCCTCTGTGTCAGTTCTTCCCACCCATCTAACCCAGGAAGACCCATCAGCCTGGTGATGGGTCATCAGGATGCAGATGTCACACCCAAGCTCCCTTTGTGTGTCACTGCCTAGAGGGAATGCACAAAGGCCAGCTGTCATCTACCCCAGATGTGTATTCAGAGACAGACAGAGGCACATAGGCTCTCATTATGACATTGGCGGTAAATTCCAATTACCGCCATGCAGATTGCCGCCAACATACCGCCGCCGTGGCAGATATCCATTCGCCATATCATGACACACACACACACACCAATCCATCACTATTCAGCCACATACACAATTCCGCCACACCAAAGGTCAGTGATAAACTGTCGGTATCAAAACCCACACTGTTACGCCAACACAACACGCCAATCACATTGTGACCCACAAATCACCACGGCGGACATTCAACCGCGGTAAACCATTAGCGGTTCATACCGCTGCGCTCAAAATACACACACACATACAAAACAACACCACTCTGGACAATTCAAACAACACATACCTGACACCCATACACACACCACACCCACACACCCACACTACTATAAAACACACACCAACAGTACCCATAACCCTTTACGAATACAATCATTGCCAACAAAGAGAGGCAGCAAGAGCACTCACACAACCAGAGCCACATACATACCTATACACCACTCACGCACCCCACCTATACACCACTCACGCACCCCACATCACATACCTCAACACATTACCCTAAACACCCTCACCTACACACCCTCACCTACACACCTTACACAACAACCATGGCGCCACAAAGACACCCCCGATTCTCAGAGGAGGAGCTAAGGGTCATGGTGGAGGAAATTATCAGGGTAGAGCCACAGCTATTTGGAGCACAGGTGCAGCAGATATCCATTGCAAGGAAGAATGAGCTATGGCAGAGAATTGTGGACAGGGTCAACGACGTGGGACAGCACCCAAGAACCAGGGATGACATCAGGAAGAGGTGAAATGACCTTCGGGGGAAGGTACATTCCATTGCAGCAAGACACCAACTCAATGAACAGAGGACTGGCGGTGGAACCCCACCTCCTCCCCCACAACTAAAAACATGGGAGGAGCAAGTCTTGACAATACTGCATCCTGAGGGCCTGGCCGGAGTAGGAGGAAGACTGGACTCTGGTAAGTCAACTCTCTACTACTCCTTCTCCCCTACCTGCATGTCATCACATACCCCCACCCTCACCCCCACTCCATCAATCCACCACCTCCCACACCCCTACCATCATATCTCACTCATCTCAATGCCAAGCCCTGCATGCCATACCAATGCATGGACACCACTCACAGCCTGCATGGATACCAATCACTAAAGCATGCACACTAGAGAGAATCAGCTAGCCCACCACATACCAACTTACACAAGTGAAAGCTGCCAGGGCAAATACAACCAAATATGGCAACCCGCTGATGCACAATATTTCATACACAGAAACAATAACACAGCACTTACAACCCCACAGGTATCCCAGCCAATGTTACTGGAGAAGAGATGCCAACACTATCCAGTCCCCCAACTGAAGAGGCCAACAGTGATGACAGCAGCTCTGGTCGCCAGGATCTGGATGACCAACCTGGCCCATCAGGGACCTCTGGACAGTCGGTTACCCAGGCACAGTCACACACCACCACCGAGCTTCCCATCTGGAAACACCACCACAGCACTCTTCAGGAAGCAGTCACCGTGATCCAGTGAGCATACCAACATTCCCAGAGCACAATGGGCCAGATCCTGGACAATGTGCAGAAGAACAGGCGGGTGCAGGAGGGACAGTACCAGGGGACCAGGGAGGACTTGCAGGCGATCAACAACACCCTGATCTCCATAGCAGGGGTGCTGGCAGACATGGCCAGCATAATGAGGGAGGCAGTCTCACAACAGTGAGCCCCTGCCACTAGCCAGACACCTGAACTGCCTTCCACCTCCGCTGCCGCTAGTGGACAGGAGGCCCCGCTACAGGCACAATAGGCCACCAGCACCCCTCCCCCTGCAGAAGGAGAACCACCTCACAAACGTTCCCTGAAATCCAGGCTGAAGCCAGAGACTATTGCCAAGACCCCTGCCAGGAAATGAGACTCTCCTCATTGTCCCCCTTGTGTCCCACTCAGTAACCCTGTCCACCTTGAACTGCCATTGCTCCCCTTCGTATGTCCCCATCGACGATGCACCTGTGCTACAAACAGACTGGAACAATACCCTGGACTTTCCTCCATCATCACCCCATCCCCTTGCACTTGCCCCTCTTCTTCTTAGCACTTCAATAAACACCCTTGGAAAAAACAGACGTATGGAGTATGTTACATTTTTTTTGTATGTATTCGCTTAACCAGGTTTTAACATTGCAATTCAAGTGTACAGTATTTGTGCACATAGGAAATACCTGTATTTGGCTGCAGTGATCACACCAGGAGCAATAGTGGGGCACCAACATCTGTTAAATGAATTGCCAAAAGGGTACAGTAAGTGGGAAGAGAAGTGTGAAATAACAGCATGCCAGTGCCAAACATATACAAATAATTGACAATGAAATGTGAAGTAACACTGTCTTACCTGTGTGTCATTGGAAGTATTGTCATATCACTGCTGTTCTGTTGTCCTCATCCTCATCTTCTGCCTCCTCATCCTCACTGTCCACAGGGTCCACTGCTGCCACAAGGCCATATCAAACCTCCTCCTCCTGCAGAAAAGGCCCATGGCGTCTCAAGGCAAGGTTGTGCAACATGCAGCATGCCACGATTTTCTGGCAGACCTTCTTCAGTGAGTGGCACAGGGATCCACCTGTTAGATGGAGGCACCTGAACCTGGCCTTCAGGAGGCCAAAGGTTCATTCAATTATCCGTCTTGTTCGCCCATGTGCCTCATTGTAACGTTCTTCTGACCTTGTCCTGGCATTCCTCACACAGGTCAGCAGCCATGATAGGTTGGGGTAACCAGAGTCACCTGCAAATATTGAGGGACAACATTTATCCACACACTATCCCATATGGCCAACACCATACCCATAAACCAACTCCTACTGGGTGGGAACAAGGGCTCACCTGTTAGCTACACACTGTGCCTCTGTAGTTGGGCCGTCACATTTGGAATGCTGCCATTCCTCAGGATAAAGGCATCATGCACCAACCCTGGATACTTAGCGTTGACATGGGAGATGTACTGGTCCACCAAGCAGACCATCTGCACATTCATGGAGTGAAAACTCTTACGATTTCGGTACACCTGTTCATTGTGACTGGGGCACAAATGCAATATGAGTTCCATCAATTGCCCCAATTATGTTGGGGATATGTCCCATTGCGTAGAACTCAGCCTTCACTGTGGCCAAATCCTCCACCTGGGGAAATACAATGTAGCTACATTTGTGTTTAATCAGGCCAGACAACACTCTGGTCAGCACATTAGCTGTGACATTCCTGCTGCCAAGCCCACTGTCACTTGGAAAGAACTAGTTGCCAGGAAATGAAGCACTGATAGAACTTGCACAAGAGGGGGTATCCCAGTGGTGTGACGGATAGCAGATATCAGGTCAGGCTCCAATTGGGATACACAGTTCTGTGATTGTGGCCCTGTCAAGCCTATAGGTGAGGATAATGTGCCTGTCCTCCATTGTTGTCAAGTCCACAAGGAGTCTGTACACAGGAGTATTGGGTAAGTGGGATTTGTCCTGTATGTCCAAGTTTTAACTGTGACACATTTATTATCGAGGGCCTGCCCCCCCGAAATGGCATCCACCTGGCCTGTATGGACGGACAGATGGAAGTGAGGTAGTTCTCACCGCCATGGTCATAATTTGGCGGTATTTATCGCCAGCCTGTTGGCGGTATAACCGCCACTTTATCACCGACTGACAAGGCTGTAATGAGGGCCATAATGTTTTGCAGTAAGAAAATGCCAGATTTCTAAAAGTGGTATTTTCAGACTTATAATTTAATATCTGAGTGAGTCCAGAGACACAAACCTCCATATTTCTATCTTTCCCCAATTGAACGTTACACTTAAAGGATGCTTCAAGGTAACCCCAATGTTAACCTACGGGAGAGATAGACTTTGCAGTAGTGAAAAGCGAATTTAGCAGTTTTTCGATACCTGGGCATGTTAAACTTAAAGGTACATGTCCAACTATTACATGCACTGCACCCTGCCCTTGGTGCTAACCAGGGCCTACCTTAGGGGTGACATATATAATACAAAGGAAGGTTTGGTGCTGGCAAGTGGGTGCACTTGCTACGTCACAGTGGTAGTTTAAAACTGCAGGCACAGGTTCTGCAGTGGCAGGTCTGAGCCATGTTTGGTAGTAGTGGTGGTACAATCAGTGCTGCAGGTCCACTAGTAGCATTTAACTTACAGGTTCTGGGCACATATAATGCACTTTATTAGGGACTTACAAGTAAGTTAAATATGCCAATGGTGGATAACCAGTGTTACCATGGTTAGAGTACAGAGCATCTGCACTTTAGCACTGCTCACCAGTGGTAAAGTGCCCAGAATCATGAAGCCAGAAAAAATGAAATCAGAGAAACAGGTCACAGGGCAAATGTTAGGGGAAAACACACCAAGAATGACAGGTCTATCACATGTCCCTCCCAGCAGGAATTGGGGAGAGCTACCCATCCCCTTGGGAGTTCTCTTCACTAAGGCAGAAAAACCTGGAGAGACTATCAGCATTGTGGGCGCATCGGGCTGCGCAGAACTGCATTCAGCAGTGAAGCTTTGGGGAAAACAGATCTCAATTTATGAAGAGTTAAAGAAGGTATGCAATTATAGTAGAGAGAACACGCTAACTTTGGTTATGTCCTTTATGGTAATGCTTGGGAAGGTGACAAGGCTTTTCCCTGATGTCAAAGCATGACACCAGTGCTCTACAAAGTACTAAGGTAAGGATGTAAGAACAAGTTGATTGGGTTTGACCGCTTGGGTGTTGGGCCGCCTGTGTGAGCACAGGCTGGCATACACAGTACCTTTCCTCGGGCATCAGCAAAGCAGTATTGCGAGCCGCTCACCTGACCTCCAGGTGGTTCAGATGGGGCAATAACATTCCCCGACTCCTCCTGAGGCCTAACTGGGATAGCAGTCCTCTAAGAATACCTCACCGCCAGTAGCCCTCAAGAGGAAGGAGGGTTGGGATTAAATAAGAGAAATACCGAAGTATTTAATAGGTCTGGTCTGAACTGACAGTATCACTGGACTCAGGATCGACCGCCGTCTGGGATTCACCAACTCAGATATCAGGATTTTATGCATTGAAGGATGTACACAGAAAATACCTGTAATGAACAAACAGGAATTATTAGCTGATCACTGATTGTGTAAGAACACAGAACGCCATTATTTAATTTTACAACACATCAAGTTTCATACCATAAGTTACAAGAATTATTCATCTTCAAATAAATGTCTCAACATATTGCTCCACACTTTGTGCAAGCTTCCTGTGGAATTCAAAGACCCAAGAGCCACTAATACACAAACAATGTACTCTTACCAAAATTCAAGAATTCAAAGAGAGATTTCTGATCAAATGTTCGAGGTCAATTTCAATGAACCGGCCACGTCAATATTCATTGTATTTATACAGGGATCTAAGTAAAGTCTTGCAAGTGCTCGCAATCATTTAACCCAACTGCTGAGTTGGTATATTTGTAAGAAAGAAAGAATTCTAGGAGTTTTCTTAAATGTGCCTTTACCTTGCCTCTGCGGCCGTTAATGATTTGTTTCTGAATACACCATTAATGCATTCTTTTTCTGTTTTCTCTCTTTCCTTTGTAGGACATGGATCATCGATGACAGGAATGCAGAATGCGTGCAGCAGAAATGGGACAAAGAACTGGAGCCAGAAGATGCCAAGTGAAGAGTCACAGAAGTCTGGGCCGCTGACTGCAGATGGAACTCAGCGGAAGTGAGGAAAGTGTGCTGGAGCAGCTGAATCTCTGGAGCAGGTAAGTGAAACGTAGCCAAAAGAGGCTAAGCACGGAGTTTTGTTGAGGGGTGTTTTATATACTTGCAAATCGCACATGTCCAAGAAGCACGTGTAGAGCAGTAACGGTCTTTTCCGATGAACCACTACTGCACATTGACTGATGTGGGCATGTTGCATGTTTTCTTATGGAATTGGTTAACATGTGTTATGCGTGCAGGATGGTTCAATGCCAAATACAAAGCTCTAAAATTATTACAAGTGATGTTTAAGTGAAATCATGCCTGAATGAAAACATGCCCAATGCTTCTTATAAGTGAGACTTAAGCCACAACATACTTGAGCAAAATTAACTTTCACAGAAGGCGAACTCATACAATCAGTATACTGAGCACCCACTACCTTCAGGGAATAAGGCATTTACAAATGGAATAACATAAAATAACCAGTGGAGGGGGCCACATAATGATCCTTAGGATGCACTATAGTGTGTGTTGTCATGCTAGCGGTGTGATTTATGGCAAGCAGTGATGAGCTGCACTGGAATCCAATGCAGCTGTTGAGAGGCAATGAGGGCAGGCACAGGAGTCTCCCTTGGTCGAGACCCACAGTGGGATTTGAGCCACAAAGTGATTCATCCTCCCACTTCTAATGGATGCCAGGTGCTTCAGGCCACGCTGAACTGCTTTCAGCAGTGTGGCTTTGGGGAAAACAGGCACCTGGAACAGTCTGCGATTGACAATGCAGACATGTGGAGTTCTAAGTCGGTGCACAGTGCGTGTAGGTGCATGTTTTTGCAAAATTGCCACAGACAAACCATAAGATGCCCAAGGCTAGTTGGGAGCACATCCAGGAGGGTCAGATTCAGGATTAGCTGAGTCTAGCAGCAGTCATTGAGAAAGGGAAGTCTTTTATGGCCCTCACACTTCCATTTACAGGGGGCAAGCCAGCAAGCACTTGGAGAATCTCTGGTTCAAGTATGTAGAGAACAGGTCCAGTCCTTATCACTCGAGACTAGAAGCAGCAGACAGCAACATATGTAACAAAGTTGCAGTCCCTACTGTGGCAGAGCACACAGCAGCAGTAGGCCAACACAGCAATGCAGTTGCAAACTGACAGTCCTGGCAGCACAATAGTCCTTCTTCCTGGTAGAATGTCCTTGATTCCAGTGGACTGATTTGGTTGGGTTTGGGTCCAGTACTTATACCCAAATGTGCCTTGAAAAAGGGGAAACTTCATAGAGGCCATTTATGATAACAAGGTACCTGCCCTTCCTTCTCTGGCTACAGGCATTCTACATCGGGTTAGGCAGCCCTTTGAATGAGGAGAGGCACAGCCCTACTCAAGGGTGTCAGCTACTCCCACACAACTAACCCATTAAGACCCATCAGCCTGGTGATGGGCCATCAGGATGCAGATGTCCCACCCAAGCTCCCTTTGTGTGTGACTGTCTAGAGAGAATGCACAAAGCCCAGCTGTCATCTACCCCAGAAGTGTATTCAGAGACAGAATAGTAAATAAGGAAGTAAGAAAATACCAGATTTCTAAAAGTGGCATTTTCAGACTTACATTTAAAAAGCCTACTTCACCATAAGTTGTTACTTTAAATTGTGAGTGCAGAAACACCAAACTCGAAATGTTTATGTTTTCCCAATTGAAATTTACTCCTCAATGATCCTTCAAGGTAAACCCAATGTTAACGTATGGGAGAGATCGGCCTTGCAGTAGTGAAAAACAAATTTCACAGTTTTTCACTGCCTGCACATGTGAAACTGAAAGGTACATGTCTAACTTTTTAAATACACTTTACCTCGCCTGTGAGGCTAACCAGGGCATACATTACAGCTGGCTTATATGTAATAAAAAGGACATTTTGGGCCGGGCCAGTGGGTGCACTTGTTCAATAAAGCTGGTGTCCAAATTGTTCTCCAGTCCCAGGGTGCACTGCCTGGAGTGTCAGCCCATACTCTAGAGGCACTAGAGTATTTTATATTTCTCTTTTGTTTACAGTGCACCTTTGAGTCACGTCAGATTAATTGGTTTCAGGGCATTTACAAGCACATGTTATAGGAGGGAACCATGTGAGGGCGGTTAAACCTTTCTCACTAAGACAGGTGAACGGGTGAATTAGTGAGCACACTGGTTCTCCAGGGCATACGATTTTGTTGTTATGCTATACACCGTAAGTTTATTGAGTTTATTAATTTCTCACTTTGGTGAGTTATAAGCCTCATGGACAATGTTTTTTATGCATTGTCACATTTATTTAAATCTGGGTGCATTTTTGTGTTTTTATGTTGATGTCACTTGCATGTGGATTATTGGGGATTCTTACTCCTTGTTTCTTGGGTTTTTATTTTATTTTGGTTCCATGTTTGATTGTTTTTCACAGATAGTAGAGGATGATATATTGTTGAGGGGGAGCCCACAAGGGAAAATATTACTTGGGGCATGTAACATCTTGAATGTTTGAATGATAATGTTTTTACAATCTTGTGTTTACTATGTGTTGGAAACATGTCCTCTGTTGTTATTTTGAATTGAGTTTTTTCTATTTTCATTCTGTCATCACCCATGAGGAAGGGATTTGTCCTGAAATACAGTGGGTTTTGTACGATTAAGGACATAATTAGTACTGTCATCTACACCCTGGAGCTATCATATCGTAATAAATATTTTTAGAAGACATGGATATCACTGTTTTTTTAAATCTTTTGCGCAATTGTTTAATACAGATAAAGATTTATTAAAATTGATAAAAAATGTGTAGAATAAGGCTGCTTTTTTAAATACAATGGCCGATGGGCCAACACTTCAGGAGAGCACCCTGCGACTGGGGTACAATTTGGACAACACCTTTGTTGAGCAAATTTACTTTACATGCAAGGGCAGAGCATGTACCAGGAGTAGCATGCCAAAACTTTGCCTCACGAGTGTTAAAATAAAATTGTTGAAGATTAAAATATGTGATAAATCAGAGAGTGCATTCTAAAACGTGTGTCAAGTGAGTGCCCTTGCCAGGTCACAGTGGCAGTTTAAAACTGTACACGAGGCTCTGCACTGGAAGGTCTCAGGCATGTTTGAAAGGCTACTGTAGTGGGTGACACAATCAGTACTGCAGGCCCGCTAGTAGCATTTAGGAGCATATTTATACTCTGTTTGCGCCGAATGTGCGTCAAAAATTTTTACACACATTCGGCGCAAACCTTGCATCATATTTATACTATGACACCCGAACCCGCAAATGTCAAAATAACTCTGTGTGCGTCATTTTCTGGATGCAGGAAACTGCCTTGCGTTAATGACATTCAAGGTAGGTGTTCCCGTCCCAAAAATGACTTAAACACCTGTGCGCCATATTTATGCTGCCGCGCAAAAATCCTGCACGGCCAGGAGGCGGAGTCGAAAAATGGCGCACAGCCCGATTTATGTAAAAAAATAACACCTCGGTCAGGGCAGGCTTTAAAATGGGGCAAACACACCACTACTTAAGGAAAACACACACAAGCAACAGCAGAGCTCCAAAAGGAAGACATGGAGGTGCTTTTCATTCAGCATGCACGAAGACGCAGAGCACACAGGACCAAAAACACCAGCAGGGACCCCAAAGGCAACGCAGAAGGCAGGAGAGGATATTCCTCACCAGGACAACCCTTCTGGGACTCCGGCAACAAGACATCATCCAGAGGTACATACTCAACTGGCAAGCCATTCAGCAGCTGCTGCGCAACATTGAGCCACAGTTGGCACCCAGCTTGCAGACACCCCACATCATTCCACCAGAGACCAAGCTGCTAGCTGTCCTCCACATGTTGGCAAGTGGCCCCTTTCAAACCACTGGTGCCCTGGTTGCCGGGATCTCACAGCCCTCATTCTCTGCCTTCCTACCCAAGATATTAGATGCCATCATCACCCTCACACCCCGCCGCATCAGCTTCCCCAACACACAGCAGAAGCAGCCGGAGACCAAACAGGGCTTCTATCAAATCAACGGCTTCCCACACATGCTTGGTGCCATTGACTGCACACATGTACGCATTGTGCCACCTACTGCAACCGAACATCTATACCGCAACAGGAAGCACACACACTCCATCAATGTGCAGGCCATTGTCGATCACCGGGGATTGATCACCAACATTGTGGCAAAATATTCTGGGAGTGTACATGATTCATTCATCTTCCGCCACTGTACCATCAATCAACACTTCCAGGATGGATGATATGGAAATGGCCTACTTGTTGGTAAGTACAGAAACCCAGTTATATACACACAGCACAACAACCCTGTAGGACACACAACACATACACCACTACATTGACACGTGGCCAGGAAGACACTGAGGTTGTGACACTGCTAGGCATGTTTGGATTCCTGACCCAATGGGATACACACCTTTATACAAATGACAGATCCAAATAGCAACAGGTGCCACTCCACAAACACAAGGGAACAATTTAAAACAACACAGTGACAATGACATGGCTTTAACTGCCAGTACAACTCGGAAGATTAATCTTTCAATATCACATCAATAACACTCAATCAAACACCCTTCCAAGCAATAAGTACTGTGTAAGGGGTGTGCAATGTGTTTTGCTGCAGGCCAAACACCATGAGACACATAGCATGATGATGATGACTCTAATGAAGGTGACATGGAATCATTGAGGCAGTACCAATATCTCACATCACTCCTGCTCTGACATTGCCCACTACCAATAAGCAAACGGACTGTGCTAAGAACACATATTGATGTGACAATATTGAAAGTGCACATTGCTACACATACGGTTTGAGACAATTACACATACACACAACAGATGTACAGGCATATGGACCTTCTGACACTCAAGACGTCAACCTCACAACCAAATTAGCCAGCTGAACTGGACCAGGTTCAGTAATATAGGGACACGTTTGAACATGAGTCAACTCGGCAAGGGCAGAGAAATAGGTCTGCAGAGAACTTGTCACACATGGGATATTTGTGCATTGTCAATTGTCAACAATTCAGTGCTGACAACTTATGGGGATGTGTTGTACACTGTCACGTAGCCAAATCAAAGGGCCTCACTGATGTTTAACTAATTCTATTGCATATGGTAAATTGGATGGGATGTCCAGGCCATATAGATGCAACCGTGTTACCACCACTGTGGAATTGATTCTGTGTATGGAAGTATCATGTCACCACCAGTTAAGACACATGGATTCCTCTTTCACATGACATAATGCAAGGGAGTACACAATGTACTGCAACTCTACAAAAATACCGCTGACATCCGGTCAATCAGCCAAATACCAGTTTTGATAATGAAACAACCCAATGCTGATGGTACATCCAAGAAGCCTAGGATTCCACACAATAACCCAAACACAGATGAGTCACAGACAACACAAGAGAACAACTGCCATGCAAAGTGATAATCATGGTGCAAGCAACATCAACATTTTCTCACTTACTTTCTCTTTCAGCTGATCAGGGGTATGGATCCAGCCATGGCTCATGACCCCATTTGCAAACCCAAGCACAGCATCTGAGCGTGCCTATAATGAGGCACATCGGACTAAACGCACCATAGTCGAGAGGACTTTTGGCATCCTGAAGTCAAGATTCAGGTGCCTCGACTTTACCGGAGGCAGCCTCCTATACTCACCAGAAATGGTCTGCAAGATCAATTTGACCTGTGCCATCCTGCACAACATTTGTGTAAGGAGGAACATTCCCCTCTATGAACCAGACCCACAAATGGCTGAAGTGGAGGAAGAGGAGGAAGTTGTCCATCAACATGAGGGGGACCATTCAAACACAGCTGCAGGATTGTGTCAGAGACAACACATTGTCCAAAACACTGTCTTACCATATGTCATTAAACACCTATTCTAATCACTATATCATGGTCTGGGTAATCATTTTTGCATCACATTATCCCTAAGATTCATAATCAGAGTGTTGCCTCATGGAACATTGCAGAAATACATATTAGGATACTGACAAATCCACATCACATTTGATGGGTATGAATGTACAGCCAACTTCACACACACTGTAAATGACAAATATCCTGTCCATTTCACATTTGAAGGGCAATAGCAGAGGACCACAGCTATTTCACACATACATGTTGGCAACATGGTTCATTGCAGCATATGGCACACAACAAAAACACCATCATTCAATAAGGAAACAAAATGCCTCATACATGAGGCAGTAGATGTGCTATTGCATTGGTAACAGGAATGTATGACCAGAGCCTTGACAGCAGTAAGTGTGACATCAGCTATCTTTGCAAGGAGTATGTGTGACAAGAAATCCATGTAAGCAGCAAATGGATGGCACGAGTGCCCCAGGTAAGACTAGCATTGCTCACAAGACATCCCCTACACATGCCATCCCAGGTCATAAGTCCTGCCACTGCCATGTTTTCTGTCTCTCCCCACCCTTGTCGAGGAGGCCCGGGAAATTGACTATTTGTACCCAGATAATCCCTCATCTACACAAACTCTGACTCCAGTGTGTTTCCCTCTTTAGTATGGTATGCCATAGTCATTGTTCATCTGTCTGCACGGACGTCTGGTCGGATAATGCACTGCCTTGTAGTCTGTAGGACCCGTAATCACCTGTCCATAGCTTACCATGTGAAAAGTACTGTTGGCCCTTTGAACTTGATTCTCACCTACAGGACTTGTGAGAGACTGAAGCTGCACACACCTGTGAGCACCTCCATGCAGACCAGCCATTTGAAAATGCACTACCCTTGCAGCTGCCTGGAACGGCATAGAAACTGCCATTGTATGTATATCACTGTTAGACGGCAATGCATAAATCACTTGTGTAACACAGGCCTTGGGTTATTGTGTAACGTTGCAGCACACAGGACAAAAACAGTTTACATTTTCCACAGTGTTGTTCTAGCTTTGACCAGTCTCAGTCTGCTTACTGTGTATTTGCCTTGTTCATTTTTGTTCCTGATTGACCCTGCAACTTCTTAGCCTGACTGGTTCCTGTCTTTGCGTTACCATAAAGGTTCCCTGTGGCTGCATTTGTCTCATAGTTGCTTTCCATGCCCTCACTTTCCTCCTGGGGTATTGTGTCAGGTAGGCCTACAATGAATACTCAAATACAATGTATAGCGTAATCAGTTTACTTATCGTATCATGGGGTGGAACTTGTCTTCAAATAGCCTAATCACGGCCGATCCCTTGCCTGGGTTTCATGTATGCATGAGTGACAAATAGTGACAGTGTACCATGGCTGTATGCATGGATTGGGTATGGTGCCTCCAGCACAACAAACAACTTTAGATAATGTGCATGAAATGTCAACACATGTTTGTACCCTGACGTTCCACACACTGATTCACATCGGCCCCAACATATTAATGGGGCTTGCGTGGTGAATAGCTGTGAGTTTAATCAGCACAGAGGCACTGATGTTGCCGGTTGCTTAGTTTTTTTAGAGGCCACCCTGTGTACAAATGTTGTGATGAAACCTGCCGGTTTAAAATTCCTGATCCATTTACTTTGTGAGCACACCAAGGTTGCCCTGTTGTCAGTCTCATAAAACTACTTTAGTGCCATGGATGGACTATCCCCATGTGAGTTCACAATTCCTCTTCGGCTTTCGTTCAATTCAGCTGTGAAGGATACTTTGTTAATGCAGGGAATGGCTCCACAGACTCATGACTAGACCTGCACGTAACTGTGACAACATGGACCCCAAAAATGACACAGGCTACACACGGGCACACACACTTGAACTGGACACCTTTGTGCAATTAACCACTGGAAATATGTGAACACGTGCTGCTTGGTCTGCTGGTCTTCCACTGCCACAGGAGAAACATAGGTCAGTTATATGACTCAAACTGTGGAGTGACAGTACATTTGTGGATTGGTTTAGGACTCGGTGTCACAAACACTGTACCCACATAGCATTTTAAAATGTCATCATGGGTAGTATTGAAACAACTGACCAGGAAGTGGTATCCAACATTCCAGAACATGTGATGGCTTAGTCTTGGAAAATTGCCATGATCAACCGTCCTCTGTCTATCCTGTGTATGGTTTTTCATGGGAGATGCTTATGTCCCAAAAATCTGGGAAGATCACACAGCATTTGTTGCTACGTGTATGACAAACACATTTCCTTACTCATTTCCACACTGAATAGCATCTGATGGTTGTCCACATTGACAAAACATGCATACAAGCACATTTATGAAAACATATCTTGTGATGTTCACACAGAGGGACAACTAAAATTGTAAGAGCCAATTCACACACATTGATACACAGGCAATTAGTTACTGTATTGAGTGGCGTAGCCTTGCTATCCTCTATTGGCGCACAACCTGCTCAAACTGAGTAATAGCAATTTGTATTCCAAATGTTTGGGGATCCATTGCGTCAGTGAAGAGTCAATCAATCAATCAATCAATCAAATTTATAGAGCACGCTATCCACCCGTGAGGGTCTCAAGGCGCTTGGGGGAGGCAAAGGGGGGGGCAGGGAGGGCCACTGTTCGAACAACCATGTCTTGAGGTTCTTTCTGAAGAGCAGGAGTGCAAATCCGGTACAACAACTAGAGGATCATGGTCCGCAGTAGTGTGATCTGCCACATGTGCCCAGACACTGGAATGCACAATGTAGGTGCAAACAGCCTATCTCTGTATAGTTACAGCTGTCATGTACTATAAAATTTGAGAAATGACCCAAACCCAGTAAAAGACATACATTTTGACGCATACACATCAAAAAAGACACACAAGCGTCAGAAAACGCCGCATATGCGTAGTAAAATGACACTCACTGCCATGATACATCCATTGGCCTGAGCGGTAATTCCCACACTGTACCCCATGAAACTGGTTAACTATGAAAAATATTTGAAAATATGGATGCAGGGTAATTTCTAAGCATGTGCGTAAAAAAAAATGATGCACAGACTGTAAGCGTTGCAATATTTTGACGCATCATACAAAAAACGCACTGCATTTGAGGCAGGAAGTGATGTAATAGGATATCCTGTTGACAGAATTGGTACAGTGGGTGTACTTTCACTTTCACTTTGCAGTCTTTGATTTTTCTTGACTGTGCAGCTGTGTTTGGACTTGTCTCTCTGTGAATATTGTGAATTTGTCTCCTGTGTGCTCTTTATATTGTCTTTTGGTGTTTTCTAAGTGTCTGTGGTATCCTGTGTAAGTGTATTTTTGTCATTTCTGGTGTCTAATTCTGTCTTTATACTTTTGGGAGTCGGTTGTGGGTAGCGTTAGTTAGGGGATAGTTGGGCTGTTTTAAGGTTATTTACTTTTCATTTCCCTCTCCTCCTTTCCCTTCATTATCCTCTGTACCCCTTAATTCCTTTATTATTTCAAGCATGTTGGGTAGGCCACATCTCAGTAGAATAGGAGAGGAGGAGGTGGGGGATTAATTTGGCTGGTGTGCCGCTTCCTCCCATTGATGATAGAAGCAGGTGGCCGGGTGATAGGGGTATCACACAGAGGCAAGGAGGCTCCGGTGGTCAAAGGTCCTGTACCATCTGCATCGCGTATACAACACACCGCGCAATGACCACCAGCTAAAGCACCGTTGGGCTAACCTTGTTGCCAGTGAGCAAGTCCTGCTAAACCACCTGGGGATTGTGATTGGTGGCCCTGTTGGTGAGTACAATTCAGAGTAATGTGCACATTTAAATGCTCTGTAGTGACAGTAGCAGATTTATTCATATGCTGCAGGCAATGTTTTTGTACATGTGGAATGCAAGTTAAACATACTGTGGCCGTGAGTTATACAATAATTGCTACACATTACCGTCATTTGTTGATGCAACAGCTGCACTGAGTTACAAAACACAACTGGAGCCTGTAAATTAGTGCTGCCTTCACGTCAATAGATGATGCAAATGTGGCTCTAACATATGTTTTAGGCATGGTCTGTGAGTCTACCAGGAAATACATGTTTTTACTCCAGATATTTTCAAGAATTAATGTGTCCCCCAATTATTTCTGATACATGTCTGAATTGGATTCTGACACATACGTACCAAGTTATTTCTAACCTCAGGTAACATCTAGGGCTGATAGTTTGCTTGGTTGTGCCACAATTAAATTAGGGATGGATGCCAAAGGTAATGCACATGGGCTCATATCTAAATGTTTGGTGCTACTTCCCACACCTGTGGCACATAAAATGAAGCAAATTATACAAATTGAGGGGTAACAACTATCCATGGCCCTCTGTTCATTGTACCTGTGTGTTTTACATTAGTCTTGAGCACAAAAGCTGGAACAGAGCTAATGCATTTGCCATCTGTGTTACTCTATAGCCATGAACTTCTCATAAGTTATGGGATCATCATGGGATACCTGATGTTGGGGAATGCATGATCACAATGTATTACGTGCATGATGTTGTGCAAGGGACCCCTGACCAATTCCATCATACCTATAAAGTTCCCTAATACTTTGCTAGTTTAGTTTGGCACACCCCTGCTGATCTAGTGCAGCATATGTTTAATAATTAACTTCCCAGTATGGAGGTTATCACAGACATGGGTGTATGCTAAGATCAGAAGACCAGCATTCCTGTGACTGCTGCCATTCTGAAGGTACATACAAATTGAAACCTTCATCATCATGATTGACACAGTGGTTCATTTGCTAAACAAGGTGTTAATAATATGACAGTGTCAGTTTGCTGTATAGCCGCTGATCAACCAACTTGGCAAATGTAAGATGATGAATGTGGCTCACTGTGATTTCCAAAACCCATAATGGGTACACAGGGTAATGAGTGACACATTTCAGATGCTATGACTACACCTGTGCCCATGCAGTCTGTCATGGATGACTACAATATACACTGTCAACATATATCTCCTTGTTGTATCCAAATATTAAAACTGGTCCATCCATGGCTAGCCTCAAACTGTCACAAATTAATGCACAGGATCCCTGCCATTACAGTGTCATAAGGGGCATATGTGGCTCAGGGTACACTGTTAATGTAGCATATGTAACCTAGACACAACACAGGCCCTACATGTAAGGGACCATAGAAAGCATGATAAATCATGACCTTAAATCAACCCACAGGTGCGTCACACAGTAAATGATTGTCCCTTGATGCACAAGCCACAATACCTGAGTGACTGGTATTGCAGTGCTCCAGGAAAGTGGCTTTGCATGTCTCTCATTACTACAAATGATGAGAGGAGTACACTCATAAATGAGTCAGTCTGCAAACAATTGATGGAGCATTTGTGTCACCACATGATAGTTAGGGCCACTGCATGTGTGCAGATATGTGTGTATCACTCACTGGAGTGACCGGGTCTGTACATGTTTGCAGTGGTATGTCTGTTGCAGTATCATCATGCCTGAGAAGCTGGACTTTCAGATTTAATGTTACACACAGTAATTTTATTTGGAAGTGTTGTACAGTGCACAGACATTGAGTACATTTCTCCCTTCCATGCTTTACAGGTGGACCTGCCCCCTACACAATCAGAGAAGTGTCTCGATTTGTGGACCCAGACATATCCAGGAAGTGTTGATATTTCAGTTCTGTGTTGTGTTTGTAGCTGTTGTGTGATTGACTCCTGTGTGTTGGACACATAGCAAGGTATGATGTGCTGGTAAATGATCAGATATGTTACTTGAGTAGAGTATCACTTTTTTTCCATCTTTGAGTTGGACAATCAGTAGCGTACAGTCATATTTTGGGATTGTAGTGCAGCCCTGTAGGCATGGCCATGTGAAGAGGGCGACATTTGTATTTGAAATTTTCATAAGGAAAAATTCACAGAGGCCCATATTCATGATTTAGTCGGCAAGTCAGACCCTGAATCTCACAGAATAGGGATGCCAAAGTCTTACCCACAGACTTGAGCCTCCCTGTTCACTTATGAACATGTTCAACTGTATGTTTGACTTCCTAGCAGCATCTACCTCCACTTGTTGTGCTACGTGTATGTGGCACTTGAGTACAATGTCATAGGTGTGCATGCAGCTCATGGCCAGATGTGTGCTTGCATCTACCACCAGGCGCCACCACCAGCACCACCACTAGCAACCAGGTGGCACCAAGCATATCAGGCACCACTGCAGGACCATCGACCTCCACTTCTCCCAGACCAATGATAGCACCACCTGCACCTCCCCCTACAAGCATGGCACCACCAACCGGACAAACATCTACAACTGGCACTCAGACCACCCCTGCTGCAGTCATTGACCCTGCAGATTTCCAAAGGATGCACCGTGACATGCAACGTATGTTGCGGAGAATAAACAGACTGCAGCAGGAGGTGGCACAAATTAATAAGAGGGTGCGTGCCATCAAGAAGACCCTGTGGAGGGCGAACTTATGAAAATTATACCCCATGCCTTGAATCCCTCCCCTCCCTCCTCTTTACTGGTTCTTTTAATTAGTGGGTTTAGGGGGCTTAGTGTTAGGTTAGAATAGGCTGTTAGTTTAGTTAGTAGTAGTGGTTTGGGGGGTGGGGGTATGATAATGTAATTTTTTTTTATTAAGTGTGTGGGTGGGTGGGTGGATGGGGGATGATGTTGGGGTTTTGGGGCCAGATGTAGGAAGCCTTTTGCGCCTTGTAAACGGCGAAACACGCAGTTTGCGAGGTGCAAAAGGCCTTACGCGATGCAGAATCAAATTTTGCGAGTCGGTACCGACTCGCAAAATGTGATTCCGACTCGCAAATAGGAAGGGGTGTTCCCTTCCTATTTGCGACCGCATCGCGATGTAGAGTTGCTTTGTGACCGCGAAAGCGGTTGCAAACCAACTCGCAGTTACCATCCACTTGAAGTGGATGGTAACTCATTCGCAAAAGGGAAGTGGTCCCCATGGGACCCCTTCCCCTTTGTGAATGCCCACAAAAATATTTTTTCAGAGCAGGCAGTGGTCCCATGGAGCACTGCCTACTCTGAAAAAACTGAAACCAAATGGTTTCGGAATTTTTTCTTTTTGCAGCTCGTTTTCCTTTAAGGAAAACGGGTTGCAAAGAGAAAAAAAAAACTGCTTTATTAAAAAAGCAGTCACGGACATGGTGGTCTGCTGTCTCCAGCAGGCCACCATCCCTGTGAGTGCCTAGACTCGCTATGGGGTCGCAAACTGCTACCCACCTCATGAATATTCATGAGGTGGGTCTTTGCGACCCCATAGAGAGTCGCAGAAGGTGTCTGAGACACCTTTCTGCATACCAGTTTGCGAGTTGCAATTTGCGAGTCGGAATGACTCACAATTTGCAAGTCGCAAATTGTTTTGGACCTACATCTGGCCCTTGGTGTTTAAAAAAAAATATATATATATACAAATACAAAAATATATATATTTGTTTAGTATAAGATAGTATGTGTTTCGGTTAGTATATGTTGTCCCCCATGTGCCCCGTCTTATAAGGGGGTGAGGCGTTGATGTTTAGAGTCTTTAGTTAAATGTGATAAGTAAGTTTAGCTTAGGTTAGTTAGGGCCTGTTCTGGGTAATGTGTAGTTAGGATAGGTTAGGTTAGTTGAGGTGCTTCCCCAGGTTTTATCTTCCTTTTTTATTGTTATATAAATATTTAGGTACTCCTTTACAGTATGTGTCAAATGCTTGGGGATCAGGGCCTTGGCATGGCTGAACAGTCTCTTTAGTATTTGCATTTGTGTCCCATCCTGCAACCAATTCCCAATTGAGCTGTTACATTGGCAGCTACACCAGAGCTACTTTTCTAAGATTCTGCCATCCATTGCACCCACCACTGAAGTTTACTATGGATCCCGATGTGTTGTTAATTTTTGATGTATGTTTTCAATCTCACATACTTTGGGACCAGATTTGGTATTAAGGACACTGTGTTACGTCTGCCTGCAGCCTGATGTTCAAGTGAAGCCTTGTAAGGTGAGTGGTGGTATGATCTCATGTAGTATGGTATACATAACTCCCATCTATCATTTGTTACATTGTTCAGCCAGGTTACTTATTTAAATGTACACTCATACACACCCATTCCTTCTGTATGGTGTGTGTGAGAAACGTTTTGGGTCAAATGTCACATACGTAAAGACAGTCTTGAAGACAAATTTGAAGACAATAATGTTTGGCTTAGACATCCCTTGAGGAAGACTTATTCTGTCCAACACAGCATTATACTGTATAGTTTCTATCTACCTCAGATTTAAACATCAAGAAGGGCAAATGATGGTACAATCCAGACCACAATGCATAGTTATCAGCCCACATTCTTTCAGGGCAGTTGTATTGACATTCTATAGTGATTGACATGAGGCAAACATCACTGATCTCCCTCACGGTTGATGTGTCACATTACACAGAGACAAAGTGGTTGTGTAAGTGCTATTTATTATAAAGTGCTATAGTTACATTGTCCATGATTGTGAGTCCATTAGTGTGACACCTTCCATTGTGATCCTACACAATTGCAAAAGGACATGTCATTGGACATGCTGGGGTGAAGTGTCAGACAGTGCAGAGGGACATGATTTGCCAATGAGTTAGTGAGAGACAAACACAGGGCAGAGTGACAATACAAACAGTGGGCTGGAGAACAGTGCTTGAGAGCAGCTGTTGCAAGACTGGCATGTTACAAAGCACAGGACCTTGGTTATAAGTGACCATGTGGCAGGGACTAGTGCTACCGGGTACTCTTACGGGTGAAGGTGATCTGTTCCACGTCTTCATCTTCTGATGTGTGTGTTGTCTCCTCTGCCCTTGGTGGTGGTGGTTGTGAAGGGTCAACACACACCTCAGTGTTTGAAGACGTGGAGTCAGACATCCCAGTAGCTGCCAATTGTGGGACTATTAAGGGCAGTACTGCAGCAAGGAGGAGCTGCTGGTTCTTAAGAATAGCAGCCTCATCACTGTGGTAGGCAGCCAGGTCGGCCCTGAGGGGGTCAATATTGCATTTGTGCACGTGTTGAAAAGTTTGTTGTTGGAGGTGTTGTGTCAACTCTCTTACAGCTGTGCTGATTTTCTTCACACTTTTTTCAATTTCTTGCAAGGTTGATGTTCGCCCTTGCATGGTTGCTGCCTGTTCTGCAGTTGACATCATGCACGAACGCACCCCCTCTAGGCTGTATGCCATATTTTCCATTCCCACCCGCACCTCCTTGGCCAGCTCCCTCTGTACTCCAACTACAGTTCTCTCAAAGCTGGTGCCAGTTTCGTCAGAGTCCTCAGCTGGGTTGGAGCTGGCAGGTCATACAATTGGGGTGGTGGGTGGGTCCTCTGTGATGGCTGCTGTATCTGTGCTCCCCCTTGCAACTGAAGGTGGGGTCTGGAGGGTTCCAAGGACATCTTGGAGGGTCTGCTGGCTGATGTTTGTCAGATCGTCATCCATGTCATCAGGGAAGTCCAGGACAGGCATATCCCCAGGAGAGCCATCGTCCTCTGTAATGGGATATTGTACAATTAGTGTGTCTGTGTTGTTGGATTTGCGATGTGACATGCCTGCCTTCCTATTTGTTACACATTGTGATCTTGGTTCCTGTTCATTGTTCCTGTCTATAATATTAGCATTCTCCCAGGCCTATGTCCCACCTGCATGTCACATGTAGTGTGGTCAGTTTGGGGACTTGTCAGCATCACATCCTCTAGGTGGTGGTTCTGGCCAAATTGTATATTGCCACCTTCTTGTCCTACTCAACCCTCCGTCTACTTCCATTCTCATTGTGAGGCCTTGCACTGGCTGTGGTTGTTCTGATGGCACTTGCACCAGACTTAACAATCTGGAACTGAGCCAGTCTCCGATCTTTCACATCCAGCTATATGTTGCTGAGACCTAGCATAACTATGTATAGCATTGGCATGGCACACTACAGATGTCAGCATTGGTAGTGTGTAATGTTTATGTTGGGGAATGTGTGCTTCATTGGATTGCACTGATGGTCCTAGCAGTGTTCCATTTCCTCTTCTGACTGTGAGGGTGAATTTCAATAGCCGGTGACATATGTCCTCCCCCTCAATGCTGTTGTCTGAGCAGTATGACATTTGGGATGTTGCATGGTTTCATTGGAGCTATTGTGACCCAGGCACAGGGTGGACCCTGACATATGCAGCATGGGTCTGACATTAGTGCTGTGTACCTCATAATGTTAATGACAATGGCTGATGTTTGTAGCAACTATGGACATTCACATTTGACAGGAATAGAACATTTTTATTGATTACAGGGGATTGATAACATTGTCATCCTGAACCCTCTAATTTGGTGTGTTTGATCCATGGGGACGTTACTGCCCTTAGCTACTTGACCTGCACACACAGCAGAGGTGGTAGTGGCAACTGTTGTCAATGTTAAATTCCACTTGCAGATATGGCCTGAGACTGTTAATTGAGCCCTAGTTCATGTAGGGAGATTACCAGCTGTCGTGTGACAGCAGGCCACTTTTACGTTGTACCCTACCCTCCTGGACTGGCTTTACCTTTCCAACATCCTTGGCATGGCAGCATACCCCCATGCAAAGGTTGTTGGTGTAGTGTAGTACTGTGCCCCAGGTTTCCTCTGAACAACCCATGCCCCGTGCTGTGCACCTTTACCCATGCCACTCCCTGAATATCATGACTTACGTGCATTGTGTAGTAGGTATGTCCCCCCCGCTTGCAGTTAACATTTGTGCATTTTAATTCCCCATGCGACTTACCCTGCATCTGTGTTGTCTCCTGGTAGTCTGCGCTGTCCTGTCCTTGAATCCCTGTGACGATCTCCTCAGAGATGACGGCTGCCACCATTTCCTCCATGTGGTCCAGGGCCTCCTGCGGTGCTGGACTCCAACCTCCAGTCTGCAGTGCTACCTTCCTGTTCCTGGCCATCTTTTCCTTGGTCCTGCGCTTGCAGTCATGCCAGCGTTTCTTGCACTCAATGACTGTTCTCCGTACTTCTGCCACACTGTTTATCTTGTCAACAATTTGTTGCCATATTGCCTCACTCCTACTAATTGGCAACTTTGAGGTGACAAACAGTTGGTGCTGGTGTTCCGTCACCTCTTTCACTAGAATTTCCTGCTCCTCTGCATTGAAGCAACACTTTCTTTTCTTCTTCCCCCTCTCTTGGGTCTTGTGTGGTTCCTCCTGGCTGGTTCCTAGTCTGTTGTCATCTTCCTGAGGTCTGTCCAAGCATCTGGGATCCATTTTGGCTCTCCTTAGCACATTTTGCTAAGTTTGCGCCGCTTTTTGACGCTATTGCGTCAAAGAAAGGCATCTATCCGGTGTGCGACGTCGTAGACCGGCTCACAGTCATTTTCGCTGCGTTAACGTCGTTTTTCTTTACGACGTGACACATTGGTTTGAGTAAAAAAAAATGACTCACACCTGTGGTTTGCGCCGCCGTGCGTCAAAGTATAAATTTGACGCCCAAGCGGCGCAAATAAATGGCGTTAGCTGGCAGTAACTTTTTTAACAGAAAACTGCGTATAAATATGGCCCTTCATTTACAGGCCCTGGACACATGAAGAGCATTTTACTAGGAACTTACAAGTAAATTAAATTTGTCAGTTGTGGATAAGTGAATGTTGCCATGTTTAGAGTACAGAGCATCTGAACTTTAGAACAGGTCAGCAGTGGTAAAGCACTCAGAATCATGAAGCCAGCAAAAACTAAGTCAGAAAAACAGGAGGTGAGAGGGAAGAAAGTTAGGGGAAACCATGCCAAGGAAGCCAGGTTTAACAGTCAGTATGGCTTTGGTGTTGTGCATGACTTTGACAGTTACGGTCCCAGAGGGGGTTTATGACCTCTTCCGAATCAGCTTTCAGGAATGGTGAGCAAGTGAGGAATCTTCTTGAAGTGTTTTAGCACCATGCTCAAGTGCCCTGCATACCGTAGTGGAAATGATCATGGAACCTTAAGCAATAGGTGCGCTGATGAAGTTGCAAAGTACTGTGCTCACAATGTCTGTACCTTTAATGGAGAATACATGAATGAGGGAATGGATGAGACCTATTACAACCCTCTGTCAAAAACTACAGATAAATGGGAAGAGGGAGAGAAGTTTCAGCAAGCGGTGTTGGAGGAAGAACAGTAAAGTTGGGTCAGAGCAGGCTGTGTCAGGAGAGAGGATGACATTTGGGTTTCGTTGGATGGAAGACCTGTGTTTCCAAATAGTTTGCTTCATCCAATGGCTGGACATTTCCATAGTATGGCTGATGTAGGGAGAGATGTAATGGTTCAATTGTTTAGACAAACAAGTCTAACTGAATCCCTTCCCTGTCACTGATAAAGGTCTACCCAACCCCACCTCCACCCCTACCCCCCTCCCCAGATTCCCCCAGCCCCGCCTTCCTCTCCAGACCCCCCTTCATTCACACCCCTCCCTTCACACAGGCAGACACACACCCATTCCCACATTCATCCACGCATGCATACATCCATTCACACACACATCCGCACACACTTTCATACATACACGCAGTCACAGAACACAACATACACGCACTCACACATCCATACATGCACAAACATTCGACACAGAACTCACACCCACATACACGCACTCTCACATCCATACATGCACAAACATTCAACACGGAACTCACACCCAAATACACGCACTCACAAACATTCACACCCCCCCCCCACACACACACAATACCCCCGACCCCCTCCCCTGTCGGAGCAGCCACTTACCTCTGTGCAGGGGGTCCTCTGGCAGGAGACGGGACAGGGCGCTGCTGCCAGCAGCAGCGTCCGCCGGCAGAACAGGTCATAATACCGCTGGCAGTGGACTACTGGTGTGGCGCTTTTGCTCAGAGCAGCCCCACCTTACCGCCATCTGCCGGCATGGACACAGGCGGATTTCCGCCATCCTTTTGGTGGAAATCCGGCTGTGGTCATAATACAGCGGACGGCTGGTAGCCGTGGCAATGGTCTTTTGGGGGCAGTCACTGCGGAAGTAGGCAGTTATTACCGCAAATGACATAATGAGGGCCAAAGTGTGTAAAGCATTCAAGAATCACAAAACAGTAATTAAATAAAACATGGAATCTGTTTAAAAATCCAAAACCAATTTATAGAAATAGAAATAGGAAATATTTTTATCTTGAAAATTACACCAAAACAAATAATATTGGATAAGGGGAACCGGAATTTTTAAGGAATATTTTTTTTAGTGCACAGAAACAAATAGCGCCAATCTGGTCATCTGGTCGCACCTCGACCGGGACAACGTCAACGTTTAAGGCCAACCGCGATGGAGCCCTGCTCAGCTACATCAAGCAGGAGGTCTCAGTCAAAAGTTTACCTTCGGACTTAGTCGTTTCTTGAAGATTTTCTTCAGCGGGACGAAGTCGCCAGTCCAATCTGACCTACCTCGGATAACCGTTGCAGGAGACCTCGGTAAAGATTTCTATGTTCGGACTGAGATGATTTTTGGAGATGAAAATCCTTCAACTGTGCCAAACCTTGATATTGATCATACGTCGCTGGAGCCCTCTTCGGATACACTGCGTGGGAGGTCCCAGTCAACTTTCTACGTACGTTGACAACTTTCTGATAGTTTTTTTAAAACTCTTTACCTGAACTAGTTATATTAAATCTAACAATTGTAAGTTGTGGGATTTATTATAACAATTAGGCCCTCATTACAACCCTGGCGGTCGGTGATAAAGCGGCAGTAATACTGCCAACAGGCCGGCGGTAAAAAAATAGAATTTTGACCACAGCGGAAACTGACAACATAGACAGCCACTTTAATACACCAACTGGCACGGCGGTAGCAACAAGCACCGCAGCGGTAACCGCCAACAGCCAGACGGAAGACAATGTACTGCTCACTGTATAATGAGAGGCCAATCCGCCACCTTTTCCGGGGCAGTACCAATGCCATCAAAAGCACGGCGGAAACAGTGCACAAAACAGAAATTACTCACCTCTCGACACTGAAGGAAGAACCACGACGCCATAGAGCCTGAGTTGCACACATTTCCCGTGCTGGTCTACCTCCTCCTACACCAGGAACACGAACGGCGGCAAAGACGACCTCAGTGAGTAGTGCACCTAGCACGTGAGGGAGGGGGGGATGAAAAAGAGAGTGACACACACAGGCAAAACGCAGCACCCCCACCCCCAACACCATACACACAAACAGATGCAACAACATTACATGTCCACCCCGTACCCCTCAGGAATAACGCAAGGACAAAAGGATGTGAGTAAAGCCAGTGTAATAATAAAAATGTAGCTAAATACATCCTTAAAGTACAAAACAGCATCTACAATATATACAAATGGAGGGACAATGCCCAGTCCAAAATGTCCGTGGCCCACAGGCCATAACACATAGGCAAAGGCCACACTTGACTCCTGCCTCAATACGGAGAGAACACTGCTGGGTATCAGGTCGAAGATACACAGGCACCTCAGGGGGAAGGGGAACGGGGGCACCTCAGCCGGAAGATGGTACAACGCCACTGGTCCTGGAGGGGACTACATGCCTTCTGTGATGTCCTGATGAGTCTCTCGAGTGGGTGGTTTGCCCACTGTTTGGTCCTGGGGAGAGCAAAGCCACAGTCTCTCAAGTGGGTGGTTTGCCCACTGCTTGGTCCTGGGGAGTGCAAAGCCACAGTCCCTCAAGTGGGTGGTTTGCCCACTGATTGGTCCTGGGGAGTGCAAAGCCACAGTCTCTCAAGTGGATGCCTTCTTCCACTGGTTCTGGAGGGGGCCTTGTGCCCAGTGTGCTTCATCCTGGCAAGGAGGGGATGAGTGGATGCCTTCTTCCCCTCGTTCTGGAGGGGGCCATGTGCCCAGTGTGCTTCATCCTGCCAAGGAGGGGTGAGTGGATGCCTTCTTCCACTGGTTCTGGAGGGGGCTTTGTGCCCTGTGATGCAGATCCTGGATGGTGCAAGGTCACAGTCTCCTACCTGTGTGTCACACCTACAGTTGTTGCAGGGGCCAGGACGCACTACAGCCCATGTAGTCACAACTACACACTGCTTGCTGGCGGTGACGGCTGCTCAGTGGTGGCAGTTGCGGGGCTGGCAGCGGTGCTGTCAGTGGTGGGGGGAGGCTCCAGCCCTCCCCTGCTGCCTTCGATGCCTGCCCACTGGGGCTGGTGCTGCTGGCAGTAGTGCAGGTGGCAGTGCTGGCGGCATTGCAGATGGCGGTGCTGCCAGTGGTGGGGGGAGGCTCCAGCCCTTCCCCTGCAGCCTCGGACAGCTACCCACTGGGGCTGCTGCTGCTGGCAGTTGTGCTGCTGGCAGTGGTGCAGGTGGCGGTGCTGGTGGCGGTGCAGGTGACGGTGCTGCTTGTGGTAGGGAGAGGCTCCAGCCCTTCCCCTGTAGCCTCTGATGGCTGAAGTGCCATGGCTGGTGTTGTTGCTGCTCCAGCACCAGGCACCAGATCCATCTGCCCCATCTGTTCCTTTTACATTGGTCTTGGCAGCTATTGTTTCTTTCCTGCCCTTGGCAGCTGCTGTTAATTTCCACCTTGCTAGCTGGTGGTGCCTCCTTGCTTCTGCCAGCTGGTGGTGCCTCCTTGCCCTTGCTAGCTGGTGGTGTCTCCTTGCCCTTGTTAGCTGGTGGTGCCTTTGTGCCCTTGCTAGCGGATGATGCCTCCTTGCCCTTGCTGGCTAGTGTTCCCTTTCTGCCCTTTTTAGCTGGCGGCCCCTTCTTGCCCTTGGCAGGTGGTGCAGGCACACTGGCAATGCTGACGGGTGCCTCCTTGGAGTCTCTCACACATGCAGTAGCTGCAGAAACTACAGTGGCCGTGGTCTAGGTGACTGAGGTGCTGGCCTGAGTTCTGCCCACCTTGGCCAGAAGTGAAGGACGGGGGAGGGGCAGGGAATAGGTCAAGGGTGGAGAGGAAAAGCCTTTTAGGAACACTGGGGCTGGAAGAGGGTGAAGGTTTGGGAGTGGAGGAAGAGGGAGTGGTTGTAGGAGATGTCTGTCTGCTGTGTTTGGGTGCAGGTGCATGGGCTGGATGCTGTTGTGCGGTGGATGGCTGTTGGGTGTCTGAGTGCTTGCGTTTGTGTACTTTGAGAGGAGGGGGCACAGACACAGTGGGAGAGGACACAGGGGACGTGTGCATGGATGTGGGGTGGTGACTGCCAGTGAGGGGCGTGTAGTGATAGGCGTGCTGGTGATGGAGGTAGTGGATGAGGATGTAGTGCATGTAGGTGTGAATGGAGATGCTACTGGGAGGGAGGTGGAGGACAAGGAGGAGGGGGACACAGTGGAGGCAGTGGATGTTGGTGTGTCTGCACCTGGATGGTGCTTGTGTGAGTGCCTGTGGGATGAAGTGTGGTGCTTGTGTTTGCCTGAGCCACTTCTGTGTGTTGATTTGGGTGCATGCTGATCTGAATGTGTGCTTGGGATAGGGTGGGGTTCAGGGGAATGGGACTGGGTAGAGGACGTTGGAGGTGGGAGGCTAGAGACAGGGACAATGGCTGTCATCAGTGAGTTGGCCAGAGCCTGGAATGATCTATGTTGGGCCGCCACACCAGAGTGAATGCCCTCCAGAAATGCATTTGTTTGTTGCAAATGCCCTGCTAGACCTAGGATGGCATTCAGTATGTTTGACTGCCCAACAGAGAGGGATCTTAGGAGGTCAATAGCCTCCTCACTGAGGGCAGCAGGGCTTTCTGGGTCAGGGCCTGAGGTGCCTGGGGTGAAGGAGATGCCCACCCTCCTGGGTGAACGGGCACAGGAATCTCACTGAGGGGCTGCTGGGAGGGTGGTGCTGGTACGGGGGTGGCGGCTGTACCTGTAGTTGGGGTGGCCACAGAGGTGTCCGCCACCACCAGGGATCTTCCATCGGGGGAGGTGTCGCTGTCCGAACTGTCCCCTCCTGTCTCCGCCGTGGTGCTCCCCTCGCCCTCCGTCCCACTGGTGCCCTCACCATCGGTGGATTCGGCATTCAGGCCCTTGTGGGATGCAGCTCCCTCCATCGCCGGTGCCTCTGCTCCTCCGCCAGATGATGCTAATGCACACAAGGACAGGGTGGCAAATCAAAAAAGGGGGGGATGCTAGTCACCAGGCCATGGGGTACAATTCCTAACGCCATTAGCAGCACCACTGAAACCCACAGGACCCTGCCCAGTAGTAGATGCCCACTAGCATTATTGGGGCTGGAGTCCATCTGAGCCTGCCCATCATGGAACCTACCATGCCATGTTCGTCCTGGCCTAGGGGTACCCACAGACCCACATCCCCCACCCTGGTAACACCTCAACGTGCGCAACTTCATGATTCTGAATCTGAATTTACCCCCTTGTGGCTGCTGTGATGCCTTTAAGCGCCAATCCAACTCCAGATAGGCCACCGCCAGGATGCAGAACATCAGGGGGGGTCAGGGTACGACAGGCACCCCTTCCTCGTTGGGAGACAATCCCCAGCTGGGCCTCCGCTGTCTTCCTTGCCTAGCGGCGCAGTTCCTCCCACCATTTGCGACAGTGGATGCTCCACCAGTCAAAGAACCCCAGGGTCTGCACCTCCTTGGCGATGGAACGGCAAATACCCTTTTTCTGATGGGCGCTGACCTGCAGAAAAAGATACATAAGAAAAGGTATTAGTCATACCGTCTGGACTGTTACACTCATGGCCCACCATATCCCACCCATCCCCTAATGCACAGACATTGCCCACCAAACATGCAGCACTCTGCCCAGGGCCCCTCAGCCCCCCCCACACGAGGCTTACACACACAGCACTCCTTACATTCATGCCCCACGCATCATGCTCACAGTGTACTCACCTGTTTGTCTGGAGGACCATAAAGTAAAGGGCACTGGGGTAGCACCCCATCCACTAGTCTCTCCAACTCCTCCAAAGTGAAGGCAGGGGCCCTTTTCCCAGACATTCGAGCCAAGGTCTCTTCCAGACACAGATCACAGCAGCACTTGCAGTGTAGGTCCTCTCCTTTTGAAGGTCAGGTAGCAAGTGAGTGAACAGATAGAAATGGTGGTCACATCAGCGGCGGTGCGTACCGTCACCGCCGGCGCATATCACCATTGGCTCCTGGAACCCTTAGGCCCCAATGATAACCAATGATGTTGTCCGGCGGTCGTCGACCGCCTCCCGCAACGGAGCATAACGTCAGTGGAATTAATTCATTTCCACTTGTCCCTCCTCACAGGTCAGGTGGCCGCCATTTTAGGGGGGAACAGGCCATGGCACCTAACTGCGTCACAGCAGACACAGGCACATCAACGGACCTACACGTTCACATACTGTTTCTGTAAAAAAATGCAAGGCATATTAATCTGAGGATATGTTGGAATATGACCATCTGCTCACCGTTTTTCACCCTTGAGTTCAACCGGTGAGGATGAATAGGAGATGGAGACATACCCCCGTGTACAGACCCATGGTGGACCTAGCGACAATGGAGGACAGGCACATTATCCTAACCTACAGACTTGATAGGTCCATAATTCACGAGCTGTGTGCACAATTGGAGCCAGACCTGATCTCAGCTATCTGCCACCCCACTGGTATCCCCCCTCTTGTGCAGGTCCTGTCAGTGCTCCATTTTTTGGCAAGTTGGTCCTTTCAAGTGATAGTGGCCATGGCAGCAGGGATGTCACAGCCTATGTTCTCAAACATGCTGACCGGGAGTGTTGTCTGCCCATATGAAACCCATGCACAGCCACATCGTATTTCCCCAGGTGGAGGATTTGGCCACAGTGAAGGCTGACTTCTATGCAATGGGACGTATCCCCAACATCATTGGCGCTATTAATGGTACACATATTGCCTTTGTTCCCCCCCCGGAGAAATGAACAGGTGTTCAGAAATCGAAAGAGCTTTCACTCTCTGAATGTGCAGATAGTGTGCCTGGCGGACCAGTTCATATCCCATGTCAATGCAAAGTGTCCTGGGTTTGTGCATGATGCCTTGAGGAATAGCAGCATTCCATATGTGATGTCTCAACTCCAGAGGCACAGGGTGTGGCTAATAGGTGAGCCCATGGTCTCCATCCAGTGTCTTTTGGTATATGGGTGTGGGTTTGGCCCTAAGGGTGAGTGTCTGGCTAACAGGTATCCCTCAATATTTACAGGTGACTCTGGTTACCCCAACCTCTCATGGCTACTGACCCTAGTGAGGAATGCCAGGACTAGGGCAGAGGAACGTTACAATGAGGCACATGGGTGAATAAGGAGGATCATTGAGCGCACCTTTGGCCTCCCGAAGGCCGGATTCTGGTGCCTCCATCTGACAGGTGGATCGCTGTGCTACTCACCCAAGAAGGTCTACCAGATCATCGTTGCATGTTGCATGTTGCGCAACCTGGCCTTGAGACGCCAAGTGTCTTTTCTGCAGGGAGATGAGGCTGGAGATGGTCGTGTGGCAGCTGTGGAGCCTGTGGACAGTGACGAAGAGGAGGCAGAGGAAGTGGATGTGGATAACAGAACAACTATAATTCAACAGTAATTCCAGTGACACACAGTGAAGACACTGTAACTTCACCTTACATTGCAGTTTTGTGTTGGACATTGCAAATGGCAGCTAGATTTTCCAAATTCTATGGCCACTTACTCTACCCTTTGGCATCTCTATTTTCAGATATCTGTGCCCCACTCTGGCTCCTGGTGTGTTTACTGCTGCCCACTACAGGTCATACCTATGTATATATAACGGTACATTTGAATTGCAATGTTTACAGCTTGTTAAACTATTACGTATTTCAATCAATTGACAGACTCCATACTTGTATTAGTTCCAAGGGTGTTTATTTATGTGATAATAAGTGTAGTGGGTATTGCAATGGGCTGGGATGATGATGGAGGAATGTCCAGGATAGAGTCCTGTCTATTGGTATCACAGGTGCATTGTCCCAGGGGGCAATGGCAGTTCAAGGTGGACGGGGTGACAGAGTGGGACACAAGGGTGACATTCAGGGGAGTCGTATTTCCTGGTGGGGGTCTTGGCAATGTTCTCTGGCTTCTGCCTGTATTGCAGGGACCTTTTGTGTGGTGGTTCTCCTTCTGTAGGGGGAGGGGTGCTGGTGGCCTGTTGTTCCTGTGGCGGGGCCTCCTGTCCACTATCGTCAGCGGAGGTGAAGGGCTGTTCATCGGTGTGGCTAGTGTCAGGGGCCCGGTGGTGTACCACTGCCTCCCTCATGGTGTTGGCCATGTCTGCCAGAGCCCCTGCAATGGTGACCAGGGTGGTGTGGATGTCCCTCAGGTCCTCCCTGATCCCCAGGTACTGACCCTCCTGCAGCTGCTGGGTCTCCTGCAACTTGTCCAGTATCTGGCCCATCATCTCCTGGGAATGGTGGTATGCTCCCAGGATGTTGGTGAGTGCCACGTGGAGAGCCGGTTCCCTGGGCCTGTCCTCCCTCTGTCGCACAGCAGTCCTCCTAGCTTCCTTGTTGTCCTGTGCCTCTGTCCCCTGAACCATGTGCCCACTGACACTGACCCCAGGTCCACGATCGTCCTGTGTTTGTGGGGTTGCCTGGGGTCCCAGTAGTGGTGGACACATTACTGATTGACGTGTCCTGGGGACAGAGGGATGGGCCCGCTGGGTGGATGCTGTGCTGGTGTTTCCTGACGGGGGAGGCTCTGTGGTGGTAGGGGATTGTGACTGGGTCACCGACTCTCCAGAGGTCCTTGATGGGCAAGGTTGGTCATCCTGATCCAGGCGTGCAGAGCTGCTTTCATCACTGTGGGCCTCTTCGGGAGGGACTGGATGTTGCTGGCACCTCCTCTCCGGTGATGTTGTGTGGGGGTCATGTGGGGATGTAAATGCCGTGTTATTGTTACTGCGTGTGACACCTTGTGCATGGATGTGTTTCCCCCTATGGTTGTTATTACCAAGGCAGCTTTGGCTTGTGTGAGTTGTGATTTGGTTGGCTAAGTGATTGTCACTAGTGTGCATGCTGTGGAGATGGGTGTCCATGTAGGGCTGTGAGTGGTGTCCATGCATTGGTGGTGCATGCAGTGCTGATTACTGGGATGGGTGGGTTGTGATTGTGGGGTGTATGTGAGGTGGTGGGGTGATGGGGGTGAGGGTAGGGGTAGGGGTATGTGATGGCATGCAGGTAGGGGGGTGATAGTAGTAAAGAGTTGACTTACCAGAGTCCAGTCCTCCTCCTACTCCTGCCAGGCCCTCAGGATGCGTGATCGCCAAGATTTGCTCCTCCCATGTTGATAGTTGTGGGAGAGGAGGTGGGGGTCCATCGCAAGTCCTCTGTACAGCTATCTGGTGTCTTGCAACCACAGAACATACCTTCCCCTGTAGGTCATTCCACCTCTTCCTGATGTCATCCCTTGTTCTGGGGTGCCGTCCCACGGCTTTGACCCTGTCCACGACTCTCTGCCATAGCTCCATCTTCCTTGCAATGGATGTCTGCTGCACCTGTGATCCGAACAGCTGTGGCTCTACCCAGATGATTTCCTACACCATTACCCTTAGCTCCTCCTCTGAGAACCTGGGGTGTCTTTGTGGTGCCATGGGTGTAGTGTGAGTGGTGTGTGTGAGTGTGTGTGGGGTGATGTGTTGGGGTGTGTGATGTGAGGTGCGTGGATGGTGTATGGGTGATAGTGTTCTGTGGCTCTGGTTCTGTGGGTGCTCCTGGCGTGTCTCTCTCTGAATTGTAAATTGTTTGTAGTGGTTGGGTTGTGGGTAGTGTGGGTGTGTGTTTTATAGTGTTGTGGGTGTCTTATTCTGGTGATTGATTGACACCTGATCTTATTGATATAAGTCAATAGGGACGCTCAATGAAGGACCATTCACCAATAATGCTCACGACTCAGCTTTAATAGAATTTTCAGGAAAATAAAAATATGCGTTTGGCACATCAAAAAAGTAGAAAGAAAAATAGCAATAAAGAGCGTCTATTTATATGTGAATAAAGAGTTCACCAATAGGAACACTGCATTGGTTAACTGACTACGAAATGCATATTTCAGCTACTGCATCATATTCACATTAAGACGTTCAAGGAAAAAGCAAATATAAATGAGCAGAATACATCAGAATATAAACAGAGTGCAAGTATGTTGATCAATCAGAATAAAGCAGAGAAACAAAGACCTTTCATCCCTGGGTGGAACTTAACTTTATCCACAATGCTGGGAAGCCCTCTCCCGCCTGCTAGAACCTCTCTCCCCCTTGAGCATCACGGTCTAAGAACAGCACAGACAGGGAGGCAGCGATGTGGGCGATGGTAGCTTGCACAACTCCATCTGCGAGCCTCAATCCCCTCACCCACGCTTCAGTGCTTAAATAACCTGAAGCTTGGATTCTATCCCTTTCTCGCATCTTCTAGCTATGTTATCAGCACATGTCCCCTGGCTGCTCTGTTGTTCACTAGCCATTATTTTTCCGCCCTTTTCCTGGACTCCCTTTCTCAGGGTTAGAATGACCTTCGCGTCCCTCTCCCACACTTCCTGCTTCTTACACATGCAGCTGCGGATAATTTTATCTATGGAATGTTGGAAAACAAGCTTGAAAGCCACATCGTGGACTTTTCCACATTGTTTCAGGTTTCTGCAGGCATCACGCTCATCTACTCTGCTCAGACTAATTAACCCTTCGCGTCACAATGTCTTCCGCACCTTTTCCTACACTGATCAGTGGGTGTGGTGTGTGTGTATGTGTATCAGGTGTGTGTAGTTTGAAATGTCCAGTGTATTGTTGTTTTGTTAGTGTGTGTCTATTTTGAGTGCAGCAGTATGTACGACCAATGGTTTACCGCCGTTGAATGTCTGCCGCGGTGATTCGTGGTTCATAATGCTGTCGGTGTATTTCTGTTGGAGTAACAGTGTGGGTTTGGATATCGCCAGTTTATCACTGACCTTTGGTGTGGCGGACTTGTGTGTGTGTCTATATAGTGGCGGATTTCAATGTGTGGGTCATAATATGCGTAGCGGTACACCGCCGCGGTATGTTGGCGGCAGTCAGCATGGCGGTAAGCGGCACTTGCCGCCAATGTCATAATGAGGGCCTTAATTTGGTACCAAACTCAAGGTATCTGACACTTAAGGGGACTTTGTTAATTAAAATGAAGTTTCCCCATTTTAGCCTATGAAGGCCTTTCACTACACTGAGGGAAAAACAAATGTGGCTATTGTACCACACCAGGGTTTATAAAAAAAAATTATAAGGTCCCTGCTTATAGTTACATAGCACCCAACCATAGGGGCACATAGGGCACACCTTAGGGGTGACATATATGTAAAAATAAGGTAGTTTAGGACTTTGGAAGTACTTTTAATTCCAAAGTCGAATTTGCATATAACTTTAGTTTAAAAGCAACCAGCATGGCAGGACTGCCTTTAAAACGACACTGGGTACCTCAGCAGGGTACCAATGGGTGCACTACCTATTCGGGGGTCCCTGAACCTACATGCCTTACGATATACTAGGGACTTATATGTAGGTTGATACTGCCAATTATATTTAGCCTAATTTGCATATCCACTTTACACAGAGCACTGGCCCTGGAACAGTTAAGCAGTACCCAGGGCACAACCAAGATTCAGTAACCACCAGTATCTGTCCTAAAAAAAAGTTTGGGGGTGACCAGGGCGAAAAGGAGGACTCTTCTACATTGTGGAGGCGTTGTATCACAGGTGTGTCATGTGCCAGAAAAACAATGTTGGAAAGAGAACCTACAGTAACCAAAAGAAAAAAGATTAGTGGAGCACACAAAGTAATCAACTGTATAAACAAATCAGAGACCAATTATGTCTCAGAAACAATATTAGAAATTTGCTATTATTTTTAAATTATTTTTAAAATCATATTTTAAATTAACTACAATGGGGTTGGTTCTCTTATCGTAATATACAAAAAATAATTCCTTTTAAATACATACAAATATTTGTGCTCCACTAATCTTTTTTCTTTTGGTTTATGCTACTGGTTTACTGTATAGAATTCCGGTAATACACATCATGGCACTGATGTGTTTTAGTGTATGTGCACCTTCAGCTATTTCTATTTGTAGAAGACTATGGGAATGTGCATATATTATTTTTTCTGTGTTGCCTTTTTTTGTGTGTCTTTTACACAACCTGCAGTAACACTAAGGGCCTGATTTAAAATTCGGCAGAGGGGTTACTCCTTTACAATGGTTTTGGTTATCCGGTCCACCAAAATCTAAATCCCATTATATCCTATGGGATTTAGATTTTGGTGGACAGGATCTCTGTCACCTTTGTGACAGAGTAACCCGTCCGTCGAGTTCTAAATGAGGCCCTTTGTCACATAGGGAGATCAGGAGGTCCCTTTAACAGGATGCAGTTGGACTTTATCAAGATGCCTGTGTGTAATGAGATGAGATATGTCCTGGTGGTTGTTTGCATCTTCTTGCATTGGGTTAAGGCCTACCCGAGCAGGAGAAATGACAGTCTCACTGTAGATAATTTTTTGTTAAGAGAACTCATTTGTAGGTTTGGCTTCCCGACCTCTTTAGAGTCAGACTGGGGTACTCATTTTAATAATGAGGTCCTAAAATTGTTGTGCGCAGCATTGCAAGTGGAGCAGAGACTACACTGCAGCTATCAACATGAGGCTTCGGGTCTTGTCAAACAGGTTAATGGGACACTGAAATCAGATTTGCAAAAGTGTGTGCTTCAGCATCTTTGAAATGGCCTGGTGCTTTGCCCATTGTGTTGATGAGTCTTTGCAGTGTACCAGATCGGAGGACGGGACTGGCTCCCCATTAAATAATAATGGGTAGAGCTATGAGATTGCAAGCCACACCTGCGAATGCATTTGTGAACATTACAGATGATCTTATTCTTGATTACTGCAAAGAACTAGCTGACATGATGTGTTCTCTGTTTTACCAATTTGGTGAAGCCATAGACCAACACCTCGGTCCTCGGGACTGAGTTTTGGTGAAGAAACACGTGAGGAAGATGTGTTTGGAGACTTGTTAGTGTAAGCCATATCATGCCATCTTGGTGACAGCAACAGCTGTCAAATGTGGAGGTCTCACTAACTGGATACATGGTTCCCATTCTTGCAGAGTTGGGTGTTCTGTTGTTGTGACAGCACCTCTCCCAGAAATACCAGTGGTAACAGAGAGGCAATGGGAGCAGGTTACTCAAGCTGCACAGAGAGTCTGAGACGGCACATGTTCTGTCTGAGGGGGGTCGGGAAAGATCCACTGTTGGAGCTGAGATGGGAGAGTCTCTTCCTGTAGTGGCAAATGGGTTGAATTCAAACTCAGACCTTGACGAAGAACCTAGTACTGTGAAAAGGTAAGTGGAAGCTGGAGAACGTTTGCCCCAGAGACAAGCAAAACGGAAGTTGAATTTACACAATGAGCGTGTACCTCAAACAATCCCAGAGGACATTGAGAACTCTGATGTGAGCAAAAGTGAAGGCGAAGGGTTTGTACCGAGAAGATCCAAAAGAACCAGAGTTCCCTGTCAAAGATACTCTTCACCCACATGGACATGCTGTGCTAGTAATGACAGAGAGAGAAGCTTTGGGAATTTTGGGATAATGTTACAGATCTAACTCAACTTCCTTGAACTGAACATTACGCTCGAATTTCAATTTGAGTTTTCATTATTGTTGGATAGACTGATACATTTCACTCTAGACGTGATTATTAGTGAATTTGAACTATGCATGTTTTAGAGACAATTGTATTGACTTTGTTAGGGAATTAAAAAGAGTACTGAGGCTCGAGTCAGCTGAAGGAGCATAAGGTTGTCCCTTGGAAGAACACAGGGTAGGGCTAAGGAAGACTCACAAGACTCACAAACACTTTGTAAATAAATTGGTTGCAAATGACCACAAATGGAAACTGACATACTAGATTCTGCGGCTGTTATATTCACTTAAGGCTTTGATTTTGATAGAGTAATGGAGGCTAATTATAGTAATGCCATAATTAACAATAGTCTTAGGTACAACAGTAGACATTATTAGTGTTACTTTTGTAGTGTTGATTGTCTTTCTTGAAGAATTATCTTCTACAGGAGATGAACCTGTGCAAGTGAAGCCCCTCTAGATCCAAACCCTGTAGGCAATAGGTTATATACATTAGTTGAGAAAGTATTACATGTAGATATATTCAGAGGAGATCTTTCTTCAAATGTCTGTTTTAATTTGCTTAATGAATATATTGATACAATGGAGGCAAGAGATTGCTATGTATGCACACAGTTGCCAGCATCAGCTGCAGGCCGTATTACATGCCACAATAGCTGTTTGACATATGGTGTCTCTTGAGGCCTTTTGCTGAGTTTGTTTTATGGTACATGACATTTCCAATATTATTTTTCAAATTGTGATTTGATATTTCCTGAAGTCTCTTTGTTGAAGCATTTGAATTTCATTTATATGATGCAAAGATAGGGACAGTTAATAGTTCATACATTCATTAGATACAGCTTGTGCCCATAAACACAATCTGACATGCCTCTTAACTGAAGTTGAGAAGAAATATTTAAATTCAGTGGAAGACAGAAAGAAAGCAATAGAAGAAATGGTAAAATCTGGACAAGATCAGAACTATATAGGACAGTAGGATGAAGAAGAATCAAACACAGAGATCCAGGAGTCATGGCAGCATTGCTTTTAGATTGGCAACACATAGGGAAATTATGCATGAGCAGGAACAAATCTTCTCTTAACAAGATCTTCGTAGTTAGGAGTGAATGTGATCATGATTTCAAATATGGAGATGCTTGGCTTGCATTTTGAGAGGACATTATCCTGTTGTTCCTGGATTTTATTTGTGGAGAAAATCCCTATTTCAAATTGCCCAAAGGATGGTATGGCACATGCAATTTAGGTGTGGTTTTCCCAAAATTATATCATGTGAAGCATTTAAAGGATCCTGTATGGCAAGCAAAACCCCAAACTAGACATGATGCAAGTGGTGCTGAAATCGTAGGAGATATTTTTTGGACAATAATCCCAAGTGTTGGGGTATTCTCGAATGATCATAAGAATGATCATATGTTTAGGAAGTTTTCCACTATAGTAGATAGATTGTCTACGAGCACAGGACGTTCTTTATTAGCTGTAGATACTGATATGATAGCCATGAGATCTATGGTTTTGCAGAATCGCCTTATGTTAGACATTCTGCTCAACAAAGAGGGCAGCGTATGCTGGATGTTCAAGGTCCAGCAGTATTCTACCTATAATCCTGATAAGAATAAGGGCTTGAAAGCATGTATTAAAAGCTTTCAGGATTAACAGAGGTCTTGAAAGGATTGGAAGCAATGGGTGCTTGGAAGATTTTGGAGATGGGTTTTCTGCTGTTGGCTGATAGTTTGGAAACTTAGGAAGTGGAATGGTAGGCTTTGCTTTGAAATCATTGTTGATTACTACCCTCTGTGTATCTCTTTAGTTGTGGCTTAGAGCGTTTACCAGACGATGAAAGCTAGACAAGGAATGAAAAGAAATATAGCTGATATTGAGTTACGGGAGAGCTAGTTTAAATATCATGATGACATGAGGCATCTGGATGAGTCTAGATAGAAAATTATGAAAACTGGTAGGCTTTAACTGGTCAATCTAATGAGAATCATGATAGTGATGATTGATTTGTCATCAGAAGGGTGATTGGTCATCCATAATTTTGACCATATCCTCATACATTACAGAAGTAACTTGACAATGTAATTAACAGCATATATATCTTGTGCCTTAACGTTACTAATGTAAAGTGAAGCGTCCAAATCATATTTTTGAAGGTGCAGTCAAGATAGAAGGCCAGGGATTCATATGCGTGTGTGTTCTAATGTTTGATTTTAACATGCCAAATTGTAGTACTCGTTCACATTTATATCAATATATTTTAATTTATATTGCTTTCTTGAAACTGCATATATTCATGTTTCAATTATAAATTGTCACTATACATTTTAATTATAACATGCACTTATACTCAAGTATCTCAAATGTGCATTGACTGTTTTATTAAGTTAGCATAATCAAAGGCCTTAATCATTTAGTTGCTTGTGCTTAACTTTCAATGTGGACTTTTATTTGTGTTGCAATGTTCTTTCTTTTTGCAAGTGCAATTGTATGATTCAACGGTTAGTGAAAGGCATATTGTGTATTAGAGATTGTGAGGTCTGGGAGGATATTTTGGCAAGCACAAGGAAGCGCTAACGAACAAAGAAGAAAAGACTGCTGTTTGTGTACCAGGTGCTGGGAGATGTCTAAGGTCATCCTGATGTCCAATTAATGCAATGAGAGACCTGAGGGGAGATCCCAATTTCAGCTGTAAGGAAGATGGAGAAATACTGATGTTGATGATATTAATTTCTTGAAGCTTCTGTAGGTTAAAGTAGTATTTACATAGTTGAGGGCAGATTCCTTAGAGACCTGGAGGGTACAGAACTCTCTACCTGTGTGTGTCTTTATGCTACGCAACACCTCTCTATCATAACGTCTACAGAAGTCTCTCCTATGCTGACACTTTCTGACTTCCCAAGCATTAACTAGGGATTCCTTTTAGTTTAGTTCAGGATATTTAGATGAATGCAGACTTACCCAAGGATTAGACTAGAGGACCAAAACTTATATACGGACCATCAGATTCTGTTTCTCATCTTTTGTATTGTCTCAACTGAAATTCTTGTATGCATAATGCTTGTGCTATTTAATATCGTTCTGTGTTTTACTTCCACTTTGGTGATTTTATACTTGTATAGCATGTTTTTTAGATTAATTTACATTAGTTTGGCCCTTAACTTGTAATACATGTTTGAAATTTACCTATTGCCTTCTGCTATCCAATCGAGGATCAAATTGGTTGCACTATAAATTGAATTGTAAGATAGAGTTTAACTCCCCTCTACCTTTCAAGCATCCTAAAAAGGTCCATCGCAAGAAGAGAAGCAAGAACATGGGCCCAGAGCTCTATCAACTGTGATTGCATTCAGGAGACCACTGAAATGGGACATTCCACTTTGTTAGGTCTCTCAATGGGGCACTCACTGTAGCAAAATTACAAATGTACTTTCAGCAATATCTGATCATGTCTAAGAAGGATCATAGCATGGTTACATCTTGTGGGAGGCAGGTAGATGACAGTGATTGTGCCTTATGTGGGTCAGGAGTCTGTAGGAGGCTGTCCCTCTATGTAGTGTGCAAAACTAGGCACACTATGCAGGGACTCTAGGCAACCACACATTGGTTCACATAGGTAAAACCTATACCACCTAATGCTCTAATTTTTATGGTAGCTTGGTCAAGAAGTTAGGCTAATCTTGGAGAAGTGCAAAGCATTTGTTGTACTCATATTATCAATAAAGCAAGACACACATTCAAAAGAATAAATCAAGACCAATTTACAAAAATACTTCCTATTTTTATAAAATGTTTAAGGCCAAGATCATCAACATTGGGTAAGTACTTTTTTAAGTTATGATTTTTTTAAGTTTGAATAAAAATAGTCTTTTGTGCGTAATTACGCATGGTAGGAATCAATGGAGAAATACTTTAAAAATGCACATAAAATCAGGCAATGCCCTTACCAATGTCTCCTTTTGCAGGTATGTCGTGGTCATCAGTGGGCACTGTGGTCCAGCTGGAGAAGTTCAGGTGGCTCCCGGTTTTGGCAGGAGCAACTGCAGAAAGTTGGAGCTGGTGCAAGGCCACTGTGGTGGACTACTTGGAAAAACACTGCACAGGTGGACTTAAAGGTAAGTCCAATGGGTCCTCTTAGAGTTTCGAGGTAGCAAGTGGTGGGGGGCCCTTAGGGCACAGCTGTATGTTTGGTGCAGGGCACAGGGCAGCCAGGCGCAGAGCAAAGGTGCCCTTGGAAGCAGGAGGTAGGACACTTTGAGGGCCGTTTAACAGTCAGTAGGGGCACTCTGGTGGAAGATCCTGGTGGTTTTTGAAGTCCCTCAACGGGTGTTCCTCCTGGTCCTTTTATAGACTGGAATGAAATGTCCTTCTTGTATCCGATGTTAGGTGACTAGTACAAAGGGCTATTACACAGTTTGGCCACTGGAGGGTGAAATGCCACCAAACGTAGCACACTTGCAGGGTGTCCTCATGGTCTGTTGAGTGGAGTTTGGTCTGGATGCAGCATCCGCTTCTTTGGTCAGCAGTCGGTCAGCGAAGTGGCCTTCACTGGGTCTTTGGTTGCAGGGGAGTGATGCCTTCACTCTGGAGGGAGATCTTTGGTGATTTTCGAAGAGTGTAGGTCCTCTGGGTAGTTTGTAGAGTATGTCCAGTGTCCAAGCAACCCCTCAGCTGCGATTGTCAAGCCCTGGGTGCAGCAGGCAGGGTTTGGAGCCTTTTCTTTGTGCAGCAGGAGTTCAATTCACGAGCCTTGGGTCGTTTTTGTTGCTGGTCTTCTTTTGTCTTTTGAATCTAATTTTCTTGGTATAGGGATGCCTGTTAAATACTGTATTTAGTGGGCATTTAGGGGAGTACCTAGTAGTGACCAATCGGTTGTCTACCTTTGGTTGGCTACATCCACTAATTGACCACTTCCTGTGGGCACAGGTCTCTTCCCTAAGCCTGATAGGCTGTTTTCCTTCCATGCAAGATGGAGGATAATGAAATGGAGGGGGTCATCTCGCATGCCACACCATAGGGGTGGTGCAAGCTGGGTATGACCACTCCTCCTATCTTTTGTGTGGTTTCCTGCTGCTGATCCCACCAAAAGTAGGTGCTTAAAATGAGGGTGGCATCTGCAGCTAGCAGGCTTGGGGGCTGAGTTGCAAGGGCAGAAATCCCTTTGAAGCTCACTAGCAGGGCAGTGCACATTCGTGAGGGAGGGGGTGTTTGAACATCTGCCCAGAAAGGGCTTTCTTCAGAGACCCTGAGGACAGAATCTCTCATCCCATGGTTCCAGAATCTTGTCTAGTGATGACAGACTGGTTGCGACCAGCCAGCAGCCATGCCCCAGTAGTTAGGTTTTTTCCGAGAGCACCTGTAAGGTGACACCTGGGTACATTTTGGGATAAACCCAGTGCTGGTATCAGATTGGATTTATCATTCTGAGTTGTTTGATACCAAACAGCTCAGGGTTCAGAGCAGCCATCATGTAGCTGCAAAACTTGTACTGACCAGTGCCCAGCATATATATAAAAATGGCTGCTCTGTTTACTTATTATGTCCTAGTTTTGGCAAGGACACAGTAGGGACATATTGCTCATGCATCTATGCCCACACATACAATATAGTGCACCCTGCCTTAGGGCTGGAAGGCCTGCTAGAGGAGTGGCCTACCTATAGTGCATGTAGTGTGTAGTGGACAGGGCACCCAGGCTGTGTGCCATTTTGAGTTTTACCTTTAGGATTGCATCAGAACACTCATCTACAATGGCGGCTCTGGGTGCTTCTAGATGCATGGCCCTAGAGGGTGGCACAATCTGTGCTGCTGCCCTCAGGGGCCTACTCTTAGTACCCCATGCCCTGAGTACCTAAGTACCATTTGCAATTGACTTGTGGCAGCTAAAGGTGTTTCCAATTGTGCCAATGCATCAGAAACATTTTGGGGAAAAGATGTAGCCCAGAGAACCTGGTTAGCAGAGTCCCTGGGCACTAGTTGAGACAACATCAAATACTGGGCAAAAAGTGGGGGCTAACCATGACAAAATATGCCTTTTCTCACACAGTCATTCCCCCATCAGAGAATGTGTACCCAAAGAACTTAGGTTTGGTTTTGTGAAACTCACACTTTGCTGCATTCAGAGTGAGACCTGTATAAGCAAGTAATTGATACACTTGCATAACAGCCCTGTCCTGCATCTTTTGTGTTGCCCTAAATACCAGTATGTCACCATTGTAATTGAAAGCATGTGCAACAGGTTGAATAACGTGGCGAATAACATCCTGAAATATCTCTGCAGCGGATGATGCTCCAAAACTCAGCCTTTTGTATCTGAGCAAAGCAACATGAGTCAAAAAAGTAGTAATGTACCTAGAGTTCCCTTCCAGCACGAGTTGAAGATATCCTTTGTTCACTTCAAGAGGGAGAAGATTTTAGCTCTTTTCAGCTGCATCACCATGTCTGCTATGTGGGACCGGGATGTCTTGCTCTCTCTGTTGTTTTGTTGGCCTAGCGTGTATCAACACAAATGTGCACTGTACTTACACTGTCATTTTTTGACACCACAAACAATGAGCCAAATCCATGGCATAGGACTGTAGAGCGTTCAATGATGCCATGCTTCAACAGTGTTTCTAGTTCTTTCTCAATGGCTGCTTATAAGTTAAAAGCGACTCTGCAGTGCATATGTGCAACAGGGCAAATGTCCTCATTAATATGAAGTTGCACTTTCACCTTTTTGAGTTTTCCTAAACCATGAAAAAATGATGGGAACTAATTTACAATTTCAGCCTGTGCATGGATGTTGTAGTTGAGAGATGTCAGTCCTGTGTCAGCAGCAGTGGCAAAACTAAGTAGGCATGCACTAGATGAAGTTCCCTGAAGAACATGAATTGGCACTTGCACTGATGTTGTTTTATGTCTCACAGTTGCTGTAAATGGACCTTGATTCTGTAACGGCTTAGAAGTAGCCCACATGTATACCTTCTTGCTTGACAGAGTAAAGAATGGCACAGGAGATAGGCTGTTGAACGTTCCTACTGGCATGAAGTTAATCGATGCACCACTGTCTATAAGGAAGGTTAAAGGGTGACCGATCACCTTTCACATAATTTTAGGACAGCATCCAAATGAACTTTATTGCTTCATGTGTGATTTTTTTTTACTTTTGATCTTTTCCAGCAGCTAATCCTACATGTGCATGTTGTTCCTTAGTCAATACCAGGAACGCACATCCATCTTCTTCACCAGTGCTTGATAATGATGTTGAAGTGCCTTTATTTCATGAATTTGATGATGATCCACTGTACTTGGTTTCTACTTGTCGTAACTACTGATGCTGCCTTATGGACTTATGGGAATGACAAGAATGCTTCTGGAACCTTCTGGCGTCTATTTTTTCTCGCTGTGACACATTTTGGTTTGTCTTTCACTTTGCAGGCCGTTATGAAGTGGGTTTCTTTCCTGTAGCCTTTGGATGTCTGTCTCATGGCTGGACATTTACCTTTATGAGGAAATGAAAATGCGCATTGAAAGCATAACTTTTTCTTCTTCGGAGATGTCGGCTTGTGTGTGTCTGTTTTGTGCTTTTACATGCTTTCCAAGATCAAATCGAATGCATTACGTGCTATTCCTGCTTCCATATGATCATCTTGTCGGTCTGCTTGTTCTTCTGCCATTGCAGCCATTAGCATTTTCTCTAAACTGAGTGGCTCTCTGAACATGCGTCTTCTGAAGGAATCTGAGAGGCAGTCAACAATGACTCTGAGGTGCATGGCTTCTTCATCATTAAAGTCACAGAACTTGCAATGTTTGACAAGTGCATCAAGTCTCTCAACAAATTCATCCATCACTGCACCAACTTGTTGTCAGGCTTGGTTGAAGGTGTATCTCTCGTAGTCGACATTTGGCATCGGATTGTACTTGGCATTGAACACTTCTTTCATCTTTTGGTATGATGTTGCATCAGCCTGTGAGACTTTCTCTAGCACTTCTTTCACTCTGGCAAGGTTTTTCAAATATTTAATTATTTGCTTACTGTCTTATTCTCTTAGTGCATCTATGAAGTCTTCAAAATTTCGATCCATGCAGTGCACACGGCACCAATGTTATGTTTCTTCACTGTATCACACAAATGTAATGGCTTCATGAATGTAGCTGCATCATGCTTTGTGCTTCTTCCTGTTGCCATTGAGAGCATGTGCTGTTCAGGCAGCATTTTTCTTGCAAATCAGTACCGGCAACCTTTCCAGGCAACACTCCATTGCCTTGGTCTGGTCATCTCATCCAATTCGAGGTTGTGTGGTGTTTTAATTGCCTCAGTTGGTAAGTAAGTGTCTGTTTTCGAACCTGTTGTCACTGCTTTTAGCATTTGCTTCGTATTGATGATGGCTCTATGTTATGGCGCTGCACAGTATCTCTTCTCTGAGACTTACCAGTGGGTTTTGGCGGGATTTTTAAATGTGCTCCTCTGCAAGGCTTTCAGCTTTTTTTATATGTATGTATGAGCTGGAGTAGTTCTTTCATTCCACATATGCCAACCGCAGACCACTTTTCATCAATTTGGGGCAGGCGTGGCATGCACAAGCAGTTTGCTGCACCTGCACAAACTCTCAGGGAGAGCACCCTTGTTTCTTCAGGGCAAGTATCCCCTACTTGTTGCCAGTGGTTGCATCCTCCCCAGCCCAGGTGCCTGTGTAAATCAATATGTAACACACAGACATCTGTAACAGACTTCTTTATTCTTCAACATACTTTCATGCTCTGCACCCATTGCGTCATAACTTTCAGAACCACACTTTAACACCTCCCATCACATTACCTAATTCCTGTCTAGAGTCCATCTATCAGCGCAAGAGTCCTAGTATGCATAATATTAAAGAATCGCCACAAATCACTATTCTCCACTGCACCAACCAGGGTTCAATTCTGTGTCTCTCCAATTACAGACACAGACTTCTGCACTGCATTAACAAATAGAGGATTCATAATGTACAATAGTGCATTTCCCACTGATTAACTTAACTTGCGCTCATTTTCTCATTTATATGCAGCTTCATACATCTCATACTTTTTTAATGCACTTCGACCACTAGTGCATGTGTGCTCACATTTACATGTCGTTGGGTGTGTTCTGTTGTGTGAGTGCATCTATTTGTACATATTTGTGCATGAATGTGCTTTTTTGTTAGTGTGCCCCTGTATATGGGTATTTGCCAGTTGCGGCTCGCTGCGCTCATGTGGAGCGGGTGTGGTGTGGAGGGGTGGTGGGAGGGGGTACAATTTTTTTTTTTAAATACAAAAAAAAACTCACCTGCACACTGCCACACTGCTACGCCCTCTCTGTCTCCTCTGCTGCATGCAGGCACAGTTACAAGTTACAAGTTTATTCTTGATGCGTAATTAATAAAAATCAATACATCGATACATCACATTATTCTATACAAAATAATAAATATACAATACAAAATATCAGTTTTACATTCTACAATCTAGATGATAAAAAGCATACCAATACCTATTGTTATCTAAAAAGGTTTTCCACACTCCTGTGCAAAGATTTTTTATATTAATTGTCCTCTAACGTTAGAAGTTTTCGAGATACCAAGCTTAGAAACTTCATGCAGGCACAGGCTCCCAGCCTGCCTAGTGGCCAATCTTGACGCTGCTCAAAGCAGCGTCAGGATTGGCTGGGAGCCTCTGCAGGCTTTCTCCAGCCTGGCAACTGTGTTGCTGGGCTGGAGAGAGCCTACTGCGCATGTGTATTTGGCTGGCCTAAGTCCTGTGCACTCCCCCACAGTGCTTGCCACAGTCTGTTGCTCCACCCCTTTTTCCAAAAACGATAATAAACACAGTTTATTATAGTTTTTTGGGAAAAGGTTTGCAGCTGCCCCTGATGACAGGGGAAGGGGGGTGACTCTCCTCTGCCCTAATGGAAGAGCCGCCCCTGGTATTTGCGTGTTTTTACCGCATTTTTCATGTGTCTATTTATATGTTTGTTTATTTATAAAGTAATGCATATGTGGTTGTTTTTCCCCTTTCTGTACTTTTGTGCCTGCTGCTTGTGTGCGCGTTTGTGCTAGGGTGTGTGTTCCTATGTTTATGTGCGTGAATGTGGTTCTGTGTACGTGTGCGTGTGCTGTGTGAGTGTATACGTGCATATCTGCGTCTGCGTGTGTGTTAGCAGTCAAAATCTGCAAAGCTTTCCTCCTACAAGGCCAAACACATCAATCGGCGCTCGCCCCTGCACCGTCGCTGCCCCGCTTCATCTTTCTCAGGCATGATAGTTCATCTTAATGAGTTCTCGCAGGCACCTCTGAAAGTTAAGGTCATTATGTTCTGAAGCTTAACTGTTCCTCCAGTCCCCTTTGACAATTTTGTACTTTAAACTGTCAGAGACCATCTTTTTAAGCACACCCATTTGAAAGATTAAAACCCATATGGTATTTATAGTCGTGTAACAAGCAGCTAAACCACACTGTAATGAAACAGATTCCTTTGTCTGATAGGAAGACCTGTGGGCCGCGCTCATCAAACTGTGCGCCACGCGCACGCTTCCTGCGGGCCTTCCAAAATGACTTTAAAATGTCAGTCTTCAAGATGAGCAATGTTGAACATGGAGTGATAAGGCTGGCTACATTCAAAGTAAAGCCCGGTCGCTCAAGATATTTGTCAGCGTTTGCGCTGCAAATGTTATTGAACAAATGTTTCAAAAAATAACTATACATGACACACGTTACTACTGCATTCATCAGGTCTGGGTTTCCTGTCCTAATACGCGCAAACATCGTTTAAGTGAGCCTTTCCTTGCACGAACTATTGGCTTTGGCAATGTTTGTTTATGACCGAGAATGTATGGCTGTGCACGGGCTGCTCAAAACAAATACATGAAGGTTAAAGTGGGGAAAGAAGTATCTGACCTGTGAAAATACATTCTCTTTTGCCTTCAGAACGTCAATAAGAGCCTCACTGTGGGAGCCAGAAGCATAATCAGAATTAAAAAGATGGACCCCTAGCTGTGCGGCGAAATGAAGTGAGGGTCAGATAAAAATGCGCCTTATTATAGTCCTGCCTTTGTTTCCATGGCACAGAATGAAAAGCAAGACTATATTGAAGACTTCCTTATGATCCAAGCTTCGTTTTGCTTAAAACAGAAGGAAAACTGCAAAGAAAACTACAATAAAATCCCTTCACATCACACCACATTTTATTGCAGCCTCACTCTCTCTAAATTACAATCGCTGCGATACAAAAAAAAATAAAAAAAACATTTGGGGAGTGTGAATGAAGGATGGTCTGCTGTTCCTCACAAGCATCTGCTACTACATTCCCAGTCCTTTTGGTGAGTCAGAAACAGAATCCGGCCTCACTGCTAAAAATCTGGCACGAGTCTAAAAATTCTACTGGCGTGTCATATTTGCACTATAAAAGATTTGTACGTTTGTTACAGCAAAACCAATTGGCAAGTCGAAAACCAGTCACTGTGCAGATACAGTGACATCCTTGTGATCCGACAATAATGCATGAGTGCCCTTGTTACTTATCCGGTTTCCACCTATACGGCTATTATTTGCTGGGTGACGCAGACGGTGCTCTTCGATATAACTAGCCAGTTCCTCCTTCCTGTCATGCCAAGGAGTCCAACAGAAAAATGATCCGACCTTGGCATGCTTGAGCCACCTTGCGGAACATGCCATGATTTTCAAATGGTGAATGTACAAGACCTACTGTATTACTGTACACCAACGATCACGTTTGTCTATTTCTGCTTACTGCACTCATATGTCCTTTTGATTTCAAGTACCTGCGGCCTGAGGGAATGCTTTTAGGCAAAATACAGTGCTCCTCCCCCTGAACTGCCCAGTCCTCACATTATTATTAAATATATACATGTTTATACCTGTGGATTATTTGCGACTTCAGGTGAACGGCTATAAAAACATGAGATAAATCTTACCGGATCTCTGAAAAACAAGAGAAGATTTTAGGAACTGCCACTTTGGGAGGCTAATGATCTTAATTATAAATTAATTCTCATAATAATGATGCCACTGTTTATACTGAGAAGGCCTCATGCTAGCTCTCTAGTGGGGACATTTGGCGGAGGAGTGAGTGACATGAAGAAAAGACTTTCATGATGTTTACCCATTGAGTAAAGTTATGGTAATTAAAGTATGCACCTGCAAGGGTTGCTAATGACAACTGAGAAAAGATGTTGCTTGGATCTGACGTGATCCCAGATGAACTGAAAGAGGCAAGTTGTAAAGGACAAGTTGTCTCCTACAAAGCAATAGCATAGACTACACACTTTGTGAACACATGGACTGAAAATCTACTCAAGTGATAACTCCTGTAAGAACACCCAAATAACAATCTTAAACTTAGCTGAATAAAACAGAAGCAATGCTAAACTTCCTGAAGCATGTCTGGGTGGCAAACTACGGGATGTAAGACAACTCCTGCGATTGTCAGGCATTTTAGCAGCCGCCATCTCTGCCCAGTCCCGAATTTCACCATCGCCAACTCGGTCCAATTAGCATGCCACTTCCCTGTTCCTGCCTACGGCTCCAGGACAGGCATGCACAAGAGTGAGGAGAGTCTGTTAGCAAATACACTAATCATCTGATCTGTACAGCGTCTGCCTCTTTCTAGGGTTACTGATTCCACGCTGCCAGTAAATGAACGTACCCCCACCTAGCCTGTTCTCCTTCATGGCTCCTGGACTTCTTATGACCTATGAGAGATGTGCCATGCTCCATTTCCTTACACAACTTCATGGGGGTGTATGGATTTGTTGCACTGTCGTTTGTTCTTCATTAAAATTGTGTCTACCGCTATGGTTTCAATGTATATGAATTGTTTGTGTTGCATATATTTTTAAATTATACCAGATATTGTTAAAAGGGTTTGGACACGCAACCTAGGTTGGACAGCTATACATTACTGCTTCTTCAGTGACAGTGTTGTGCGATGTTGTGGGCTGCGCTGGGCCTTGGACTGCTTGTTCACATCAACCCATCGGGTTCAGGACACTTCAATGATCCCCGCTTTTGTGCTGCGGACTGATTATGTCGAGTGCTCATTCCTAGGGGTCCCGAACCCTCCCTCATTTAGAGAGGCCTTTCTATTAGCTTTCTATGTGGTGCCTGCTGACACAATAGTGAGCCTGCACTAAAAGTAACAGTTAAGAAAGCTGCAGCAGCCACATGCATAACGTAACAGATTGTGGGAGGTGGGAGGCCATGTTGCAACGCAGTGATAGTTAATGATGCTGCTAAAGTCACTGTCTCTTCTATTGAACTCTAACAGAAAGCCAGCTGTGTAATGCTTGCTGACGTATATGACATAAATGTACATATTTAGCTATTGAACAAACAAGGATCACATTGATATGGGGTCACCTGCAAATGGGGGCATGGAGCCCCAAGCAACACATTGTGATCCTCGGGACACTACCTTGCATGGATGCCTGGATGTTATATGCGCATTTGCCACATATGTTTTGCAAAGTATGGGTTGGGAGACCTAGTCCATCTAAAAAATAATAACGTTTAAGGACATTATCAAATAATTCAGCAATTATACCTTTTGAGGGTAATGAAAAGGGCACGATTCACATCAAAAGAGTAAACGTTTTTTAAAAAGTTATCTCAGACGTTATGATTTACTTGGTCACTGATCTATAGGTCACGAAGCTGAATGGGAAGACAGACATCTCCTTATTGCTATCTGTATGTAAAGAAAGGCTTGCATTAAAGGTTTATCAACTTCCCCTGTGGATAGCAGAATACTACAAATCCTCATTCACATGGGGGACGGTGGGGAAAATCGGATTCAAACAAATGCTTGCCAAACTGTGTGCGCATGAGAGCCTCTTGCCTCGCAGTACTATGGAACCATTATTGCCAGTGTGAAATAATTACAGGAGGCCTTCAATGCCGTAGAAAGTGATTTACAGTTCAAAACATATGTTAATACTGCACAGTTACTTGCACAGTAGAGAGTATACACTAGTGAACTGACGAAACACAAAACACCTGATAATTCTCTAAGATCGTAAGGACCTCATTAATTTTGCCCCAGTAGTCCATGTGAGGCCTAAAACTAAAGTACAAATCGCAAGTACAATCGTAAGTCTGAAGGTGCAGAGTTATTCACTTAGACGTCTCACCTGCTAAAAGCAGGCACCATGTCTGGGGGAAACACTGAATATAAAAGAGGAATACTGGCTAGTGAAAGACACTCATACAATCAGACATGGAGACTCCTCAACCACCCTCAGATCCATCTGCCATTCAGGCAGCTGGGAGGGCTCCACAAGCAAACCTCCAGCACCTCTGCAACCATTCCTTTCTCATATTACATGACATCATTTTCGCAACGTAAAACTAAGATAGACCCTGTGAGATAATTTTCATATACAATCGTAAGATGGTGCCCAAACAATAGGCAGAAGCCCTAAAATATTTCAAGCACCCAGTCAGACCTCAGATCAGAGTTGAGATGAAAAGTGGAAAACCTGCTATAACGAGTAATGAAAAATTTCCTAGCTATCGTAATGGAAAGTTTCAATTCTATTAAGGACTCGGAGGCTAGGATTATGCCTTCTTTCTCCACTTTATTGAACAGCAGCCAGAACTACTATTCCCATGAAAACCTGGGAATCAGAGTACAAAAGAAAGCAATTGGAATACAGAAATTAAACCAGTAACGAACAGGAAGTCCCAATATAGTCCATTAACTATGTCCAGGATTCCTCTTTCATCACGCGAGCAGGTAGTCATCCATGGTTAAGTATCCTGTTTTGCTGTTTCAGTCCCTATGAGAAAAAGGGAATAATCTTAAAACATAGTATTCTGAGTCATGAAAATATGACTGAGAAGGATAGAGATAAGAACAAATCTAAACAATTCAATGCATTTTAGAAGTTTAAGGACAAGGATTGCAAATAGATAAAAATAATTACTTACTATTCAAATGGAGGGTTCACTTTAAAATTGACAAGGTTTTCTTGAAAATGTTCTTTTATAAAACTGGGTGGGATAATCTTCGCCTCCAAGTCTTTAATAGAATTGAAACTTTTCGTTACGATAGCTAGGACATTTTTCATTCTGTGTCAGGACTGGAGATGAGGATTATGCCAGTTCAAACCTTATTTACCACTAATTGAGCCAAATAAAAAACTGTCTTGAAATAGAATCTTTTGAATGTTGAATCTGAAGACCAGTCTGCTGCGTTCATGATATCTTCCAGATGAGTACCTAGAGTAAATGCTTTAGAAGCCATAGCCCCAAGAGTGGATTGGGCACCAAAAAGGGAGAGGCTAATACCAGCCTCCTGCATGACCCAGCGAAGCCACCGAGCTATGGCAGGTGAGGAAACTGCTTTATGGGGGATCCTCAATGCGATAAGAAGTTGGTGCTCTCCAGGGGGACGGATATCCCCAGTTTTTTCTTCATAAGTTTTGAGACAACGAACAACACACAACTTAGGAACGCCTGGGAAAGCAGGATAGGAGATTGCTCTGGTATTGTTTTTTGTTCGTCTACTCACTGTAAAGGATACACCAGAAGGAAAAAAGGTTCTGTTAGTTATATCCACGACACGGACATCAGACACCCTTCTACAGGAAATGAGACATAGATGCATAGCCAGTTTGGCGGAGAGTTCCTTCTAGAAAGAAACTGATTATGTTGCCAAGACAAGAACAGATTCAATACTTGATTGACATCCCAAAGTGATGAATAGCGGGGTTCAGGAGGTAAGGAAAGTCTATACGAAACACTAGTTTATGTTCCCCCAGTGAAAAACCATCAACCATACTGTTTACAGCTGAAATAGCTGACCTGACGGTATTAATGGAACTATATGCTATTCCACTAGAAGCGAGGTAGGCCAAAAAATTGAGAACATGGACTACATCAGCTTCCACAGGTTCGTAACTCCTTCGCAAACACCAACGGGCCCATCGACCCCAAGCTGATCTGTAATGCATAGACGTGCTGGGAGCCCAGGCCTTTGATAATAGGTCCTCAGCTTGTTGAGAAAGACCTGGGACCGACCATTGTCCCCGGAAATTCACCACACCATCAATGAGAGAGAGCCTTCCAGAACCATCTGATGAGGCATATGTCTGGATTGAGAAGCAGCAAGGGAAATGGGGGAGTCGAATTGGAAAATCCCAAGAAAGTTCCAGAAGAACCGGAAACCAAACTTGCGACTTCCAAATTGGTGTCACCAGAACTATGTCTGTTTGTTGGTGATGAACATGAGCAGAAGTTCGAGTTATCATTGCAAAGGGGGTTAAAGTGTATCCTTTCTCACAACTCCAATCCTGAAGGAAAGCATCTCTGGCGGTCGCAAAAGGATCCGATTTCCAGCTGAAAAATCGGGGAAGTTGGTGATCCAGTCTCCGGGTGAAGTTTCCAAAGACTGGAATCTCTGAAATGTCAGGAGTGAAAGCCCGCAATTTGATCTTGAGCGCCCGGGAGGTATTGGGCAGTGACTGAAATTTGATGATCCAGGCAATACTGCCAAAAACTGGTTGCTAAATTGGAAAGAGCCTTGGAACGAGTGCCCCCTAGATGATTGATATAACGGACCGCCAAGATATTGTCCATCTTCATGAGGACACATGATTGGATCGAGTCTTTGGTCCAGCACTTGACTGCAAATGAACCAGCTAAAAGCTCTAGACAATTTATATGTAAATTCTGCTCCCCCGGAGACCAAGTCCCCCCTGTGGAAAATGTGCTGCAATGAGCGCCCCAGCCTGATCTGCTGGCGGCTGACTCGATTATGAGATCCGGAGCAGAACCAAAGATTGCTCCCCCGTTCCATGCCTCCATATGTGATAGCTACTAATGTATCCCTTCTAATGATTCCTCTGAGAGAAGAATATTCTAGGAGTAGGTTAAGCCTTTGCGAAGATGATATGCCTTTAGGCATTGAAGAGCCTGGTAATGGAGAGGAGCACGAAAAATTGCTTGTATAGATGAAGAGAGGAGTCCCACTAAGCGAGCAATCTGCCAAAGTGAAACCCTTCCCTTGGTCTGAGTACATTGCAGCTCGTGGCAAATCTTTGTCATTTTCTGAGATGGAAGACTTAAGGTAGCAGAAATTGAGTCTATGGTGAAACCTAGAAAAAACGGTCTTTGAGAAGGAATTAGAAGCAATTTGGACTCGTTTATGACAAAACCTAGTTGTTGTAACAAGTTGACAGCTGTCTGAAGTTGGACAGAGAGTTCTCTGGGGCACTGAGCCAAGAGTAAGATATCGTCGAGATAAACGATTAATCGAACACCCCGAGCCCTAAGATGTTCCACCACGGGTCTGAGAACTTTTGTAAAACACCATGGTGCTGAAGAGAAACCGAATGGAAGGGTTGTGAACTAGAAAAACTGAACTCTCCAGATGAATTGAAGAAAATGCCGGTACAGAAGAAAAATGGGAATGGTCAGATAGGCGTCCTTTAGATCTAGACGAGCTAACCAATCCTTTGGGCACAAGACGTCTCGAAGAAGATGTACTCCCTCCATTTTGAAATGGCGATAAACCAGCCATTCATTTAATTCTCTTAAATTGATGACTGGACGTCGACCTTCATCTGCTTTGTCCACTAAGAATAGATTGCTGATGAACCCTTGAGGATGCAGCACAGTCTGAGAAATAGGGCCTGCTTCTGAGTCAGTTAAGTCTCCTAATTTGGGATATACTTTAATGAGGAGAGAGGGGCGCTGCTCTGTAGAGAGCGCACAGTTAGCATTGCCAAGAAAAATTATAGCTCGTTGAGCCCATTCTGAGAGAATATCAGGTGAAACTAGCATACCTGAGGATTTTGTGTTCTCGGCCATGTCAAGAATTTTAGTTAAAGGGCCCAGAATATCTAATAGCTTATCTTGACAAGCACTCCACAACCTATCTATTCCCTTTTTTGGATCTTTGACAAACGTCTGCAGGAATGTAGACATTCTGGAATCCAGTTCAGGAGTTAAAGCTATTTTATCAGGAAGAGAAGGACGGAGGCACTCAGCCCTAAGACAATTGTGGGATTCCTTTTCCAAGGTTTCCGAATGTGTCCCACCACATAATTTGCGACTTTATCAGACAGGGCCCATTCAGAAGACCTTGGATGGATAATGTCGTCAGGGTCTAACATGTCAGAAACGTCAGAATTTGACTCTTGAGGTGTAGATTGAGAATTGGAAGGAAGCCATGGTCTGGATGGACCAGCGTCTTCATCCTGATCTCCAGAGGAGTCAGTATAGTGGAGAGACGGGGAGAGGAGTTGAGGGTCCGAGGAAAAGAGAGGAGTCAGCAAGGGATAAAAGAGAATTCTTAACACAATTAAAAACATTGTGATCAGCTCCTGCTTCACGGCAATGCTTTGCTGGAGTTGCAGCAGTGGTAGTTGATTGAGAGTCATTTAAGGACATAGGTGGAGCTGAGGGAGTCAGCGTGGAGGCAGTAATTTTAGCACACTCTTGCGCAATCTGTTGTGAGAGTCTGTCCTCAAGAGGACCAATTGCCTCAGAAACTGCTCTATAAATAGGGGCATCAACAGCATCAAAGAACTCCTCATCATCTATTAATTCAATTTTTTAAATGTTAATAAAATATCTAAATTTAATAATGTATATATATATATATAAACTAAGAACTACAGACCCCACCAAGAATGGGGCGTCTATTAGAATACAGACCCTTTAATCAGAAGGGTGCCACTCTCCAGGCAGTAAAAATGCCAGGAGACGCACACACAGCTCGAGGAGAATGCTCAGTTCCAATTCCGAAGTCTGACAAGAATCGAAGCTGTGGGTTCCCCTCAGTGCGTCTCCTAGCGCGAGTGTTCTGATAGGGGCCATATGGTGACGGTCAGAAGACGGCTCGTGCACCAAATAAACAAAACAAACAGTCACGAAGGAGCGAAAACGTTCCCGCGACCGTAATTAAGCACAATGCTTCAATACCCCCCAAAAAATATATACATTACAATCATTAAATAGAATAAAGTACAAAATACGAGCAGAAAATAAGGGATTCCACTATCTTGGCTGCGAGCAGCGAAGAAAGAGGAATCCTGGACATAGTTAACGGACTATATTGGGACTGCCTGTTCCTGATTGGTTTAATTTCTGTACTCTGATTGGTTTCTTTTGTACTCCAATTTCCAGGTTTTCATGGAAATAGCAGTTCTTGTTTATTTTGGCTGCTGTTAAGTAAAGTGAAGAAAGAAGGCATAATCCTCGCCTCCAGTCCTGACATAGACTTAACAGTCACACTGTGTAAAAGAAGATCTATCAAAAATGAAAATGCAACCATTTAGATTCATAGCACACTTTTTTCAAGGCGCTTTCAGTAAGACAGAGCTGCTATCTTAACAGCCATTGCTCAAAGACTCAATTAGAGTTGGGAAATATAAGAACTATATAGGGGATACAGTACCCCTTGTAGTACATTATAAGGATATTGCAGGGATATTGCAAGTCACCAGGGAATTCTATGGCCATTTAGAGGAACAAGACCGAAGGGCAAGCTCTCTTCTAAGAATATGGAAGCCTGACATGGGGTACGTTTTCCCTTATAATACATGGTCGCACCATCACCTTTCCCACAAACCACCTTGATGCACAGCTCTTTTATGTGAAAGAGGGAAACTGTTTGCAAACATGATTAATAAAAATAGAATTACAATTGCAAAAAAGAAACCCATCAAAACAGTTGTCAGGCAGTTGTTGAAAAAAGATACTAGAAGCAGATGAATAAAAGTCATTTTAATTTTTTTTAAGGCGCATCAGAAACACACAGAAAGATTCTAACTTTTCTATAATTCTCAGAAAGTGCAAAAAAATAAACATTTTGCCATAAATTTCTCCTTTCTGCTTGGCATTGTAGAGTTAATTGTAGAGTTAAAAAAAAAAAAAAGTAGAAGAAAGAATGTCAACTTTCGATTTTGTTGCTTTAAACAGCTGCTTTAATTGTGCTCTGTGGCCTGACCTGTCTTTCCTTTTGCTACAGCCTCTGACAGGGAGCATTGCAGCATCAAAACTTGGCTGTGAAAGCTTTTACAGCTGAGTCCTGATATCATTTCTTTATAGTCAGCGACTGTGTGCATCATAAGTCACCTATTATAAAGAAATTAGAGAGACAGTTTTATACGGAGATTATAGAATCCAGTGTGTTATAATATGGCATATTGATTCCTCAGAAGTATCGATATTACAGAAGGGTAAGCGAAGGGAGGGGAGGGGTTCGATTGGATCCCATTGCTTAAGAATAGAATTAGCCCTGCATGATTGAGTTCGATGACCATCTCAATTACACAGTTACTAAGATACTGTTTTTTATATTTCTTTTCTTATGTTACACTTATTTCATTGTGTATATGTTTTCTTTGCTTTTTGGGGTTAAGTAGCTGTGATAACATCCTTTTATCACCCTATGGTGGCAATTTGTGCTTAGTAACTAATAGAAGACTTAAAAATTAGACAGTGATGTCAAAGTCTGCATTGTGTGCTATTGTTTTGAACTCCTAGATTCTTTATAATAAGTAACATAAAACATCAGATTGTCTAATCACGGTAGCAAGTTTGTGAAATTGAGGCTTACATTTTCCTTTCTGCCGAAAATCACTTGTGTGTAACTGGTAGCATTTGGTGGAATCTATTTGAACCAGGTAGTAGACCTGCCAACCTTTAAAATATTTCACTGTGTGAAAGAGGATTTGGAATCATGGAGTGGGCTGAAGGTGAAGGCGGAGCTCCATGTTCCATCACAGTGTAAACAGACTTGGAGGGGTTGAGGCCTGGAAGAGGGATAAAGGTTTTGCTGGGCACAGCTGTTAACCATTTCCCCATCAAACACAAAGAAAGGTTTCTGAAGAGCCTTCTTATGTATAAGTGACTTGAAAGGCTGCTTCAGAAGTTGGAGTGTTTTGTGTATATGCAGAGCCTTCATACAAGAGCTGGAAAACCAATCTGTGCAGGGGTTTCCAGCGCACTCTGTGTTCACTGTGCAGGGTCGGAATGGCCTCAGAAGCAATCGGGCAGCGTCTGATGGGCTGGTCTGACAAGATGGTGTGGGGACTGGTTTTTAATGTTGATTTCCCTGATATTACCACAAATTATGCCTGCAGCAAGCTCAAATCAATACAGTCTTCCATGCCCTTCAAAACACTGAGCAGACTGTTTCTAACTTTCAAAACTGCCCCAGTTTGTACACATGGCCCCCTTTTTGAGCTATTATTTTACTAATGGGGGCCACTTTTATTTTGTTGCCTGGGCCTATTTTCTGTCACAGTTGTGTCATGTCGGCTCTTCACCGGGTGACCAAGTCAAAAGCTTTGCTATTGTGTTACATAGGAAGGCTCTGAATCAGCTGGCTGGCCTGAGGGAGGCTGCTCTTAAATCATTCACTGCCCTGGGTTACAATTATCTGTAAATACACACTTTGACTGAAAATGAAATGTGCTCTGAGTATGAAGGTATTAACGCGATAGAGCTCTGAGACAGCTTAATAAACCGTTCAAGCTCATGCTACTTGCCAACATGAGATACTTTCGTATGAAATGAAAGGCTTATTGTATTAGTTTTAGCACTTATAGCGCCTGATTAGATATAGCCTTTTAAAATCTGATCGCTGAACGAACAACTGTGCGTAAGGATCACAGTTATAAGTAGTGCAGTGTTTATCACACCTGGTAATTAGAAGGTGCGATAATGTTGGCACCCTTCATTACATTTCAGTGGGTCGAAATTTAACAGGAGAAAAGGCCTGACATTTACTGGGGAAAGACGAGTTTAGCGTAATGAGCACCTATGTTTGCGTGTTATTTTCCAGAAAGAATAGTTGATAAATATCGCATCGCATAAACCTTGACTACCATTATCTTGAATTTTACTGGGTACCATAATTATTGCATCCGAGAGGGCCTTTTTGTAGTTAGGCTCACAGAAGGAACATTAGGCTTTCTTGTAAGGTTACAATCTTGCAATTTCAAATACTGACCAATTAGTACAAATTAATTCAGTGTAATCTGGGATAGCATATTCAGTGTTTAATTATTTTCCAAGACATAGAGATAATAAATATTGTACTCATTTGACTTGTACACTCAGTCGTAGAAAATGTTGGCCTAACTCTACATGGGTTGCATTTAGTTGTATAATTCGGCCTCTGTCTCTCTGGTTTTCACAGTGCAAACATATGGTAGCAGCATGACACGTTGACAGTGTAGCGGGTAGAGAAAGTTCATCCTTGGCTTCCCAATTATAACTCTGCCATGGCGAGAAGCAGATTTTTTTGGCATATGTTTCACTAACCCTCACAAACTGCATGTTAACAGGATGCTTGTTAAATTATTCTTACTTAAAAATATCTAAATTGAATGATTTGTTAATGATCCTAATTATGTTGCTTTTCATTTTTTTTATTTTACGAAATGGCAAGATGTAGTAGGATAATCTGCTTGATTATATCCCCAAGATGGAAGAGTTTAGAGAGAATTTGATTTCTTGGTGAGCTTCGACATACCTGAAATACAATTATTTTTGTGGTCTGGCTTGACAGCACAGGTTTCAGCAGATAATTATGTAAGAGTAGTATAAGGGGATACCTTTCATCAAACTTTTGACAGGTGCCCCACCATGTGATGACGTAGGCAATGACGTAGGCACTGACGTGGCTGCCCCGCCCCGTGCTGACGTAGGCACTAACGTAGGTGTAAGTGTATCACGTGGGTTGTGACATCATGGGGGTCACATGTTAGTCATGTGCCAGGGTCCTAGCCTCTGTGTCTAGGTCTATGGGACATGTAAAATGAGGGCCTTGTTGATGTGCAACCTGTTTCAGAGCCTAAGAGGACAAGTCTGGACATGTCAAACATTCAGGACCAAGTGGCTGCTTGGGGGGGCCTCCTCAGAGGGCAGAGCATTTGGAGTGTAAGCCAAACCTCCGCACTGCTGGCTAATCCAAAAAGAGGGGCTGGGCAAATGCTGAAGAAGTCGTGACATATTGGTTAGCATTACGTGCAACCCCTCAACATATCAGAGCCATCAAGACGAGTATGTGACCGCCATGTGTTGTAGAGGGGTTTCCCTTTTTCAACCATTGAATACATGTAAGGAGCCGCTTAGAGAAGCATGTCAAACCGTGAACCATTGCTGAAATAGGTTGTCAAGGCAATATAAAGAGACACAATTCGCTTACCGGAAAAGCCGCATCCTTAGGGGCGCAGAACACTATCAATAGATATTATCGGACCCTACCACCACTGGTGTTGGATGAGAATGCACAGCAGGCTGCCCCTAAAGATGGGGGTTCCAATGTTACTGGTTTTCAAGAGAAACTTTGCAAGCGGCTTGAAAACCTCAGCCTCAAGGATTTGCCGCAACTGATATCCCTAAATAAGGTTGACAGCAGAGGCAGTGAAGCCTCACAAGACGAATTAAATGATGCAATCAACTTCAGCGACACTGAAGATGATGAAGAAGGGATAGCACCACCAAATTTGCCAGTCTGTGAAGACATGGGCTTCCAGGAGGACCCTGATCCAGAGGCAGTCGTCATACAACCTGCAGGTGTAAACTCTGAAGTAGCTTATACGCCAATGAACCTATGCTACTCGCAAGATTTCAGAGCAGCCGCTGAGTGTAGTGAAAATGCTGAGGTTAGTAAAAAACTCTATAAACAATTATCGTGTATACGCTGATATCATACTTTTAACTAATAGTTTGTCTTTTGCATTCTGGTTGAACTGTAGAAAACAACTGCAAAAAGAGATGCTCTAGAGGGGTCTACGCCAAAGGTTAACAATGTACATTTTTACTGTTTATTCTGTTCCAGACAGTCTGAAAGTATTACAAGCCAGAACAAAAAGCCACATAAGAAATGTGCTGGCACCTACAATAGCATCGATTTTGGAAAGGAAACTCCAGGCGTACCCTATGACGCCATATGGTCTGTTAAATGTTTTGCGGCGACCGTTGTGAACACATGTGTTAAAAGTGACTATTATAACCTGTGCTACGGGCATAAAATTAACGAGCCACAGCAGGAGGCTCACGACTGTCTATACGAGTCGTACACTGCAAGAACAATTCGACACATATGTTGCCGGCTAGACTGTATGGGTTGTCAGCTGTAAAGAAATGTGTCCACGCAGATATGATTAAGGTCTTGGCAACAGCGATCAATGAGATCCGATACGCTGTTGAGCCCTGCTGAAAACTCGAACGTATGCACGGGCTGTGACTTATTTTGACAAAAGTTTGATAGAAAGACGAATGTGTGATATTTATTATAAAAATAGATGAATGAGAACTTTAGCCCCGCAAAAGTTGTTTAAAAAAACAAAATACAGAGGTCATGGATAGCAGACCATAACTGTGTTATTTAACGCTACATACTTACTTTTAGGACGAGAATCAGAGTGTCATGGTGCAAGAGGTCTATGAGTTACACCCAGGAGACATCTGTATCAGTAGATTGATATATGTGCTGGTTAAAGAAAGAATAGCTGAAATACACCCTGTGACTCTGCGTTATCTGAACATTTCGGAACCTCCAGCTACGTTGCACTGTGACAGCCCTGTGTGTATCGCCAACTGGTGTATCAACGCGTGGCTACTGGCCAAGCGTTGATACACTACTGGAGCGCGTACTAAGACCATGCGCATGAGTTAAGACTTTCACTATTGACTGGACTACACCGTGCTTTGGAACTCATGACTGAAGATTATTTCACAAATAAAGGTTCTGTATTGTCCGACTTAGTACTGTATGAACTGTTGAATGCTGTCAGTATCCTGAGCGTCCAGAGTTATAGGCGGGGAGCGGGAAATCATGTCTATAGCTATTGAGTGTATAGCTATACAAAATATCAAAGCTTGTGATGCTGAGACCTAGTAAAAGGAACAGCTCTGAGAAATATGTGTAACATGTATCATACTATGTATACATAGTCAAAAGGCCCCACAGTGTCCAGCAGCACTGACAGCTATAAGCTATGTACTGCGAAATGTCAAGTACAATGTGTTTCTTTTGTCCTGGCACACTTTAAAAAAAATGTTTAATAAAACAACCTTACACAAAACAAACGTTTCATTTCATGGTTGCGGTGTGTGACAGCATGACGGGGCAGGTTTAAGGAAGCTTTATGACGATACACTAGGGGTTGAAGCTTCGGAAGCGACAAAGCTCTGTTTTAGAAGGGCTTGAGTTGAAAATGAAACTGTAAACCGATCAGGGGTGAAGACTTGGTTATCGGGGGAAGAGGTGTATTCACTCCACAAACCAGCCAGGAGACGGTTTAAGAGGAGGGCCACAGTTGTCAGCGCACAGCCAGATTATCAGTGGCAGGCAGACATAATCAGTCTTCAAGATCTAGCAAAGCATAAAAACGGTGCAATTTATATATGAACAGTCATAGACATATTGTTCAAGTACGCCTATGCCGAAGCGTTAAACGTTAAAAGTAGTACCAGCATCACCGCCACCTTTAGAGTCATCTTCACGAGAGGTCGAGTACCTCAAAAACTACAAACAGACGCTAGAAAATAATTTTTAAACAAACCTTTTCAGAATTTATTAAAGCAGCACGCTGTTCAATGTTTTGTAATGCACACCGAGGTAAAAGCGGCCGTTGTAGAGCGTTTTAACAGAACTTTAAAATCAAAGATGTGGCGATATTTCACAGCCAACAATACCTATAGATGCATGAATGTTCAACAGGCTTTTATAGATGTTTATAACGCAGTTACCATAGGACCATCAAAATGTCTCCAGTGGAGGTAACGGCTGATAATTCGTTAATGGTGTAGAGAATTGTGTACAAGAGTCGTCTCGCGGTGAAGGTCAAGAAACCTGTTTTAAAAGAAGGGGATCATGTCAGGGTTTCAAAGCTGAAGGGTGTCTTCACCAAAAGCTACCAACAGATGTTTCGCGATGAGATATTTATAGTGGAAAGTGCGGAGTTCAAAGAAGGGCTATATATTTACAAGTTGAAGGACTACGACAGGGAAAAGGTAACGGGTGTCTTTTACAATGAAGAGTCACAAAAGGTGCCCTATGGTCCGAAAAGGGTGTATAGGGTTGAAAAGGTTCTGAAAAGGAAAGGCAGCAGAGCTAAGAGACAGGTGCTGGTCAAATAGCGGGGCTGGCCCCAGAAATTTAATAGTTAGGTTTTGGGCAGCTCGCTGCACGGGGTGTGAGGTTGTGCTGCAAGTGCTGAGATGGAGACCTAACCTTTTTATATTACACTACCGTCCAATGCCTAGAAGGACATGTTCCCCGACAATCAGATTTCTAATTATACGGTGAAACTGGCTAAACCAGTGGACCTGAAAGGGTCCTGGGAGGTGGCCCTAACGGAGATACAGTACCCTAGAAGGTGGAATACATTTACAAAGCCCAAGGCTAGATTTATCATAAAGCGCTCTCAGGACTTCTTGAGCTTCCCCGTGAGTTTCCCACATGGGTATTACACCACCGTCGCGGCGGTGGTCGACGCCATCAACAGAGCCATAGCCGGCGTTGAAGAGTATGTGAATATACATCTGGTGTCAGATGACATTAGAAGAAAAGTGTTTCTTAAAGCACTGTGAAATGTGAAAAGACAGGTGGATCCAAACCCTACGTGTCCAGATATTAAGGGTGGATTTTATACACTCTACGTGTATAGCGGCATCGTAGAACCTCAGAGGATAGGGGATAGTTATTCCCCCTGGTTAATATGGGTCCCTGTAAAGGGAGAAAATAACACAATGGTTAATATACAACATCACAAACTTGACTACGTGGTAATTTCCCAAAAACATTTTGACACTATAACCATCATGGCCTACGACGATCAGTCAGAGCCGGTGGCCTTTAAATATGGTAAAGTTATTGTTAAGCTTCATTTAAGGCCACGCCGCAACGATGACTATTAGGCAGTTGCGATTGTCATTGTGAAAACATACAAGGATCCCCCTATTTACAGGGACTATTATAGAGTTCAGGCCGGCTATGGAGAACTGCCACCCTACTTTCAAGGGGCCCCTGTTATGTATGACGCCGGATTGAGGGGCTTCTTTCGGAGTTTGTTTACAAGAGCCATGCCTTTTTTGAGAAGAGGGAACAAAATTGCAAAACCTCACGTTAAAGCAGCTGCTACGAACATAGCCCATGACGTCGTGGGCACTGTAATGTCAGCTGTCGCTGAGCGCATGAACAAACAGCCCCAAGAAGGAGCTAGATTGTTGTACAAGGCGTGTGCGGGTGTTAAAAGGAAGCGAAGGGCTTCGAGGCGCAGGGGCCCGCCAATGCCCTATAAAAAACAGAGGACTTCTTCAAAAGGCCCACACAAAATAAGAGTTGTAAGACGGAAGAGATCTTCCAAGAAGAAGAAGAGAACACGCTCTAGTGAGAATATTTGTAAAATCAGCTATCATGGCCTGCGTCAAATCTGAGTTAGATTTATTTTCTCTTAAACCCACACAGACCAGCATTGAGAACTTTTTTTTTCATTGAATTATTGCCTCAAACCGCTCTGACGCCTCTGGCGTCAATAGAGTTTTATGTGTCGGGGTCCACGGATATAGATTTGGATCTCAACAACCCTCTGCTACACCTCATCTGCAAAATAACCAAAGCGAACAGCACCAACATCGAGGCTGATGCTAAAGTGGCGCCAATCACCTACCCCATCGCAACAATGTTTAATCAAGTGGACATTAACCTGGGCGATCCACTCGTCACACAAAGTGATAACATGTACGCCTACAGGGCCTACAAAGAGAGTATTCTAAATTACAGTTGCGAAGCCCTGGACACACAGCTTTCAGTGGGGCTCTTCTACAAAGATACTCAAGTGCATTTTGAGGATACGGCATTGGATGGGGGCAATGGGGGCGGTAGACACTTTGACCTTTTCTTCCAAGATAAGCTTCTTGTCAGATCAAACTCAACCGCAACAAGGACGTGTTCTGTCTCATCAGCGCCGATGTAGAGCAGTATAAATTGGTTATATTGTCCGCGAGTCTGTTTGTAAAGACAGTAAAAGTATCACCGAGCATCAGACTGGCCTATGCTGAAGCTTTACAACTATCGAACACCAAGTACGCCATTGAAAGAGTAGCTCTGAAGATATTCAGCGTCCCGCCGGTACTAGCTTAATACAGTAGCAAAATCTATTTCTGGGGCAACTCCTGAAACTCATCATCATAGGGTTTGTGGACAATACAGCTTTTGCGGGCTCTATACCTCTAACCCTTTCATCTTCAAGCACTACGACATCAACTACGAAGCTTTTATCCCCGCAAAACTGTTCACCCAGAGTTTTGGAACATTCAATTTTGTCAGAGAATATCTCAGTCTGGTTTCGATAACAGGGAAACATCTGTGTGACTCAGGAGTCGTTGTTTCAAGAGAGAGGTATGGGGCCAGCTAGACGCTGTTTGCATTCGACCTGACTCCTTACATGGAAAACGGTGACCACTACAACTTGATCAAAAATGGAAATCTAAAAGCTGAAATACGCTTTACACAGGTGCTTGCTACCCACGTGAACATGGTTGTATTCTTTGTATTCAATAGCGTAATTCAAGTAAATCCTGCCCGACAGATTATGTTTGACTACTATTAAAAGATTGTAAAATGGACACTGTGCAGATACGTGACTTCTTAAGCAGGTATAAATAAACTAAGAAATACTTTTTAGGTGTATTTCTTAGCGATGGGCTACCGGGGGAGATCGGCCCAGAAAGACCCCGCACCCTCGTCTTTAACACCGACCCACATTACAAGGGTAGTACACATTTGGCAGCCCTGTTTCTGGATGTAGACAAGGTTATAGTGTTTGACAGTTTAGCGGAGTTCCCAGAGCATAACATTAATGCAAAACCGATATTCAAATATGTAAAAAAAAGCATTGCCCACGGTCGAGTATAACAAGCTGCGTGTACAGGATTCTCTAGCCATCACATGCAGGGAACATTGTATATATTTTATTAGTAGAATGTCTGAGGGTATGACATTTAGAATTTTTTTAAATCTGAATTCCTCCAATCTAGTAAACAGCAATGGTATTGTTATGAAATTTGTGAATGAAAACTCAAGAACTATGTCGAGAGTTGTTAAAACAGAATACGGTGTTTGTCAAAAGTGTAAGGTCTTTTAACACCTCTATTTGTATTGATGACTGTCTACAATGAAAACATTTTAGACACAAATTCAGACTATGCATTTTTTATTCACTCACCACACATTTTAAAACCTTTTTAAAAAAGATGACAGACAACTGTTGAAAAGTTAAAAGTGTTCATTACAAACAGTTTTTAGCACAAACATTTACACGGGTAAAGAATTAAATGAAGCAAAAATCTTTTGAGACGCAAACCTTTTAACAAAACTGTACAACGGTTCAAATGTCATGATAACATTAGAGTGATAGCCAAGTGTTCATTTTGAACAGTCTCTTTTTTGTCTCCATATGTAGAGCGTTGCTGCTCCTAGACGGTGTTAGCTGCAGAAAGAAAGGCGATGCCGACACGTTGGGACTCATAGTAAAAACACCAGAGGTCGGATCTTTCAAACCTTCAAGCCTTCGCCGGTGGTCGGCGTTACTGACAATCATGGAGGGAATGTTGAGTTCAGCAGCGACGTTTAGGAACTGCTCCCATCCTCTAGGAGCATTTTGTGTCGATAGTGTTTTGCTGTGCGTGAGACCTCTGACCAGATCGTACATGTGTGTTCCAGCAACCGGTTGTCCCTTATAAACAAATTCACCCTGGTTGTTCCAAGTGGTCAGATCCTTAGTAACAATCATTTTACAGAGCAGCATTTGCACTGCCACTCTATACCTCTGACTTATATTTTTTTTAAAGTCTTTGACAAAGGCATCTGTGGGGGCTAGGGGTCCTGGGTCTTGAGGTGCTACCGGGTCTGCTGTCAGTTGTTCCGTGTTGGGGGTGTACAGAGTCAATTTGTTTTTTTCAGGGTTCAATTGTTTGTAATACTGTAAAAAGATTTGAAGGGCTCCTGAGTAAAGCCTCGCTTTGTTGTGTGGTTTTAAGTCAGTACGATTTGGTCTCATTACTGTGTATGTCCCAGATGTCAGTGGTAGAAGGACCCAACTGTTCCAGCTGTAAGTGAGGCACAAGGTACATTTTTTAGGCATGCTCCATCAGGTCCTCGACAGGAGACCTGTAATTAGGGGTATAGAGATACCCTGCAGCACCCCTATAAAACCTCCAGACTGTTTGATCAGTTTCTTTTTAAAAAGGAGCGACACCCTTTTATTGCTGAGCTTCTTAATAATGTGGTGCTTATTCTTCAGCACAAGGAACTGGCTCGTTGATATTGGGACATTACCTTTTAGGGTGTTTATGGCTATTTCTGAAATGGCTGCCACTAAATCGTCCAAAGCATTTCACAGGATAGCTTTTCTTTTCAGGGGGCTGGCTGTGATCAGCATTTTTAGGAGGTCTAAATTACGTCATAGCCGCGCAGACATGGTAGTGACCTTATATTACAAGGTTTAGAGTGTAAATGTTATAAAAGTCCTTTTAATGGATTGTTATAGGCTTTGGGGACTGTTTTAGGCGTGCAAACGACTGGGAAGACAGGTGGGAAAATACCGGAGCATAGTCTGTAGTCTTCTAGAGTATTGGGTTTTAAATCTACCAGTAAGTAGCCGTGGGCTTTGCGGTAGAGTTGTTAAACGCTTCTATGAAAAACTGCATGTTTCCGGGCTACATCTGTTTAGCTATAATTGATATCTGTAACTTGTTGTGTTTTTTTTTAAGTAAGACCAGGTATGAGGCGTTGAGAGTTATAGAACAACTGCTCTTACCCTTGTAAAACAAGTTCTGCACAATGTAGCATATGCTTAGATAACGATGATGTGAATATTGAGTAAAAGCCCTCTCGATCTCGGAGTAGTTCCCGCCTTCACGCATGAGATCCTCCACAGTGACCATGTTTACAAGGTGGTTAGGTAACAAGTCATTGTTGTTGAGATTACTGGGGATGCCTTCTATAAATTGGATGTGTGGGAACTTTAGGGATAGTTCCGTGTAAAGATCTTGTCAGCAGGAATATAGCCATACGATGTTGTTAGGCGTCTGAGATAAAACACCGGGGGAGTTCTAACAGTTGCTTTATAAAATAACTTTTACCACTATTTGAGGGGCCTGCTAAAATACAGGAGAATGGGTGTTGCATCCTGGTGTCCATAGCGGTTGGGGTTCGCCCCTCTAATGTCTTTTAATAACCATACAGCAGTGTTTTGTAGTCCTCCGTCAGGACCTGTTTATCAAACACTACTCGCAGAGTTTTATGCAATGGCTGTGCTGTAATTTCCCACCTTTTTTTGGACCTGGCTATGCTAGGGTGATTTATGACTATTGCTTTGTTATTTTCCTGATCGCTCAATGCGTAGTACTCGTGCACCAGACCCTTCAGACTGTCAAAATGTATTTTAACTGTATTGCTGACATTTAAAGTGACACCTTTGACTTTCATGCAAACGTTGTTGTTAGAGGTTTTGTAACTATAAGTCTTGGGTCCGGAGGAGGTGTATTCGAGTATGTACTCATCCTTTTCGAGCTCGCTGGTCAAATCCCCTGGATAATCAACTAGCACAGGATCTTCATCACCCTCTTTACTCACAAAAATAATAGAGTTGGTGTTGTGGTACAAACAATCCTGAAGCTTATCCAACAACCTGTAAAGCTCTAGACGAGCGTGAGTGGTTGTGAAGCACGCTATGAAGATGTTTATATTGTTACACGTTGTGGGGTACTCTTTGGTGTATTGCCAGCATAGAACAGCCGTCTCATCATCGATAAATTCTCAACTGGACACGTCGTAAGATGGGGCAAATAGATACTTAAAAAGATCATCTGGATCTGTGACGATGGATGTGTTTTACAATTGGTATGCTGAGCGAATTTTCCCCACAAGGAATTGAGACAGGACTTAGCTAACTGGCATCTGGTGGGGTTAACCTTAATGAACTCCAGTCTCAGCGTAATACCCTCGTGAGCTTGGTAATCAGCATTGTACTTTTGCTTCGAGGGCTCATCGAAGCAGCAGTCAGGATATCCCGTTGCCTCCTGTTTGTCTCTGAGAAACAAGTTGATGTACTCAGAAAAGAGTTGGGTTATGGTTTGTGGAAAGCGCCAAATTTCCAGTATTTTACTGAGGCGGTACCCTTTCTCGAGGGCCGTCTGCACCTCAGTAGGAAACCATGTCCCCCCCAGCAGCCTTTGCTCATCACTATGTCTACATTTGCTAGTCTGTTTATTTTCAGCACATGTCCGACATAGGGGTAACATTAGCTTGCTGTTGACTCGGTACAGAAGCCCCGGAAAGTAAAGCTTCAGCGGAGGGTGGATTTGACACTTAACAAGACCAAAGTACTCGTCTAGGGACTTAAAGTTCCTATATATGATCATAGTATGCCAGGTACAACTTCACCTTGTTCACAAATGGTTACAGACTGTTGAAGTCATAGAAGTGTATTTTCTTACCCTCACCAGTGACCCGGTACAGCTGTATTGCGTTTGTACGACCGCCGAATGAGGTGTTGCGGGGTTCCAATGTTGCTGGTAACTGCCAGCTCTTAATGAAAGCGCTGAGTTCCGCTTCTTTTGTTAGCTCGTCTAACTACTCATGTTCCCAGAGGGTTCTCAGAAGAAAGCAGCTGTTTTCAATATACTGCGACTTTGCCAGAGTATGACAATGCAGATGTTCAAACGTGGTGTCCTGCAATCTATTAAACTCATGGGGTTTGTAACAACGTGGGCACCCGTAGTAAAAGCAACCATTGAACTGAAAGGCGGTTGGTACCCTGTTAATAAACACATACCTGCCTGAGTAGTAGCGGCCCAAGTGGTATTCGCTGCCCTGCAACGCGTGTTGAACGAAGATGCTCTCTTTCTCCGAGATGTACACGAGCCACTCAATACACAGGGTGGAGTAACATTTCTGTTTACTGTTATAGAGCTCAGGCGGTACTAGGGCTATGGTTTCAGGTTTTAAAACCATGTGCTGATAAATAGACATGTTCTTAAATCGGTCTAGGTATTCAACTATTTTCTTCCCTCTTATGGGATTTGGTTTTGACAATCCTGACCCCTTTCGTTAGCTCCACCACAACATCTCTGAAAAGGTTGCATGCTTTTTGCAAGATCATTCTATCTGCCTGACAGTAAGCTTTCAACTCTGTTTGAAAATTAAACCGATTTTCACAATTTTCATCGTACTATTGTAGAATGCTCTCTTTTTCAGACGGCATCATGTACTCGATGCCGTAACTGTCTGGCGGAGGCATAGGTCCGCTGTAATTCTGATTAGCCCATGTGTTAAAAAAGTGAGGGAAATAACCTTTACATCCTTCAAAACCAAAGTGTTTTGGCAACTTGCTCAACTTCACGGGCAGGAAATTCAAGCTGTCTATGAACCTAATTTCAAAAGGCACAACCTTCAACAGCATCAGTTTGGAACCCTGAATGATGAGCTCCACTTTCAGCTCTTCACAAATCAGGTCCGGGGAAATAAAGAATGAGTCGTACGCTTTCGAGTTGTGAGCCAGCATTGTATACTCGTAGTATTTCGGCTGCATGAATGCGTTGAGGAAACTCCCAGTTTTCATTGGCTGTTAGATGATGGGCGTGAATGTAGTTAGGCTGGTGCACAACTACCTCCTGTGTACACTCTATATCGAATACGATATAGTCTTCTGTTTTTTTCTGGGGGAAGCCTTCGAGCATGTAACACTCATGTGCTGTTCTGGCTATAAAATACGCTTTACACCTGGGACATTGCATACCTTTACAGTCGTGGTTGGCGGCCTTGTAGCACCCGCAAGCATGACAGTCTGATTTACGGACGCACTGTATGAGGCTGATGTGTACGTTCAAGCAGTCTTGCGACCGACAAAACATCTTACACGTCGAGCAGTTCACCTTCTGAGCGTCGTCATCAACGCACCCGTTTCTCTGACACATTTTGCAGTGCATTTCACATTGGTGTCTGGTCCGGTTGTTGCATATGGGGTCACAATGCTCGCACACGTACTTGGCTCCTAGAAAACCTTTCAGGTTCAAGATACCGTAAAAGTGGTTTTCGTGATGTAGCACATAAAAGGTTTTGTTTTTCACATGCTCATCAGTAGTGAAGTACTTCCAAGAACCGCTGTGGTATAGAACTTTTACTGTAACAGCAAAATGGTTCTCAAAAAGGCCTAGGTTCCCAAACCAACCAGTCTGTAGGGTGGTAGTTGAAGCGCCTCGTGGTCTGCCGCCGCCATAGACATAATGACATTGTCTGGGGTAGCTCAGTCCACCAACACCCCCGCGATGCCAGACAGATATTGGTAGCTCCGGTGTTAAAGTTGAGCAACCATTGATATTTCTTGCCAATGATTTTACTGTACATGACGCTCTTTAAGGTTCCGGAAGAACTGCCCTCATGACCCTTAACAATGAGAGTGATGATTCTAAAGGTCCCGTATGCCAGTAATTCAGCCTTGCTCTGTAAAAGCTTAGACAGCTTTTCTAGAAACATCACAGCGTCAAACGCGTCTCGAGATGACCGTCTAGTGAACAGAAGACTGTTGAGACCCTGCCCCTGCAAATGTAGCTGGAAGAAATCGTTAGGCCCCACATCGTGTAATAATCATTCTATGAGTGTTTGTACAGCCTGGTGTATAGCTATAACACCCTGATCGGAGGAGTTTAGACGGTCTAGGTTAACGGACCTAAACTCCTCATAGTGTTCTGTAGCGTTAAACCTCTCTACAGTATGACTATACCTTCTGACACTTTCTAAAAACACCGGTTCTGAATCCTCAGCTAGAGGATCGCCGCAGGATGGAGGTCTCCCTGTGGTATCATTCGGCGGTAGTTGACTACGGATTGATGTTGGGTATATTTGTATGCCACCTTGTAACGCTTAGTATGGCTTTCTTTAACTTTCCTATTAAAAGCTTGCTGTTTCCAGCGCTACTAGCCCACTTCTGTTTCTTACAAGCCCAGCTGTTTTTAGGCAACCGACCACAGCCAATTTGAACAATAGTTGATGTATTTACAGGAGGTGTCCTTGCCATTTCACCTAATACGTGTGGGGGTCCTTCAGGATGTTTGGGGTTAAGCTGTCTCTAATCTTTACACCTTGGGGCCCTGAAAATTCCTATATTCTCTCCTAACTTTATATTTTGAGGCCTTATGGGGAGCGTTTTAGATGTTGAGGGTGCTGCTTTTAGGAGTTGTAAACAGTTGGAGGTTGGCTCTAGCATCTTTTTGGTTTTGAACGCTCGTAAAACCTGTAGAGCTTTACTGAGTACATCCTTGGTCTTCTTTTTATATTTAGATCTATGGACAATCTTTTTACAAAAAGAAGATCTTAGGGGTACACGGTTGCCTAGTCATGCCAATATACTGTCTATGTCGGCCGTGGCTGATTCACCAGCTACGACCACCTCCGTTCTACACCTTGCTAACCTGGGATTAACGCTCTCTGGGCTGGCCTGGAAGACCCAGTTTTGACCCCCGACTTCCCCAGTTTTGAGGTCTTGAGCTTCAGGCATGATTTTAGTTTTCTAATGGCCTGTTGTGTTTCTTTCAGGTATGTATCCAAAACCGTGTTGGGGGTCAGGGCACCACATTTTGCTCCGCTACGTGTTTCATTAGCTGTGTGCTGTATATTACCCATAACCACCCCGGTGCTCTGACCACTGTTAACTACAATAAGCCATTTTTGAATGGGCAGGTTGGGACAGGTCAAAAGGACAGGGCCCCAGTGTGAACACCTCGGTGCTTGGGAGGCCTGATCATCACTAGATGGCGTTCCAAAACTCTGATTTTGTGAACCGCTGCATCCTGTACTGCTATCAGGGTATATTAAGGAGGATGGTGAAGAGCATTACACGCAGGCACTTGGTGCCGTGCTGGTGGGGTCGTATGCTCCAGGGGTGTAATTGGTGACATCAGACATGGGGAAGTTAAATGCTGGTCATAGTAACTCAAGACCTCTGATGCATATGAAGCACTGTGGCTGGGTGCGGGTGATTGAGACCCTGGTGATTGCAACCTGTTGGGGGGTGCATTCGAAGGGTTACAGGGCGTTGCTATGGCTTCAGAAATCTCTACCAGACCTCTAGTGCCTTTAGAAGTCCTATACACCCAGAATATGGATCCTCTACGGGACTCTCTGTTTCCATTCGTGTGTCATGTAAACGGGGAGGGCTAGTTATAGAGGCTGCCAGTGCTAGGGAGTTGACAGACCCGACTATATTAGACTCCTCAAACGTTGAACATTTAGAGCGCGGTGGGCTATGTGGAACAGTCTGAGCCTTAACAACATTTTTAAAAGACAGGCCTAGAGGCTCGGCTTATAGCTCAGGCGTCTGCAGCTTCTTCTTGCGGTTCTTTAAGGACAACCAATTTATTTTAGGCTTATTGCACTGGTTAGGGTCCCAACCAGAGGTTCTACATGGTACAGGATGGTGTGTGTCTGTGGCTGTAAGCGTTACGCTGTCACATTGTCCAAACCCTTGTACACAGGTGGTTACTGTAGAAATGTTTGCGGTAAAGGGCATAGCCTTTGTTACTATTGATGCAGTGTAGTTAATAGCTGTACCTGGGCCATGACCGTTGTCTGTAGAGCTGATGCACTGTTTGTCCTGGTGTCCTGCGGTGTTCACTGACGTGGCTGGTGCAATGGGGTTTTGAAGTTGCTGTCCTTTAAAGACGATGAAGTCTGCTTAGTCTGATGGCCAACTCTTCCAGGACTCTTTTGTGCTGACTCTAGTTTGTAAAGATAACAAAATACATATTAGGTGTTGCTATAACCGCTATATCTTGGGGTGAAAGAAGTTTGAGACACACTAAGGATTGATTTCATCTGGCTCTACAGTTTCTAAAAACTCACCTGAGGTGTTCCGGTGTGAGGGGCCTTTGTTTATCGGTGGACCTTCCTTAGACGCTGGGGATTTCCTTTTGCGGACCATCTTTTTAATGTCCCCAACCACATTCTGGGTCGTTACCACAGGAGTCGCTTATACCGCAGGGAGGCCCAGGGATAAAAAAAAAAAGAAAGAATAATATGTCACATTTACAATATAAGACACAGACTATACAAGATCTCTGAGGGTTCCTTCTATGCTGTTTTTAATGGGGGCTTTTTAGGTTTTCACAGCATTTACATAAAGACTCCTTTTATTTACCCGCAAAAGCTGCATCCTGAGACATTGTGCTTGGACCATCTTGAGCCTGGAGGATTTGTTGCAGAGCACCAACCGCAAGCTGTAGTTTCACATCAAAACCTGTAAAAGCACCCAAACACATAGGAAGCCATTAATGGTAAAATAAAAAAAATAACAATCAAGACAGCTTTGTTTAGGACGCCCGATGACACGGATCTCTGATATATAAATCTCTAGATACATTTACCTTGTTGCAAGGCCTCCATTTTCTCTGGGGACAGCGTTGGCTCTTGGGGATCCTACGTACAGAAGAGACAGAGAGGACTTTTACCCCCTAATGCTTTTTTATGCATTCATAATTGCAAGGTATCCACGCAAATAAATATTAGTTGAAGCGTTACCTATCCTCACGACTGTAAGCCTTATTAATTATCATGGTATATACGCACTTTTAGAGGTATATACTAGTACATATGTCACATTCAAGATTTTTTGCATATAAATTTCAAAATAAAATTTATTTTAAGTATTCTCGCTCATGATGCTACCTGTTAAGTATCCTTGCAATCCATACATAGGCTCTCAATAGTACAAGCCAGAAAAAACCTAATGCTTACATTTTTCAATTACCCTGAGATGTTTATAAAAAAAGACCACATGTGGTGCTGATGTATACCATAAGCTGTAAGGAACTGGTTCCAGAACGTTCACAGCATTATTTGCACACATTACTATATCATTCACAGTTCTTGTAATACCACATGATTACAGTGATTATAAAAAATATATATATATCAGCGACTACATAAAATTGTGATAAACAAAATACATCTAATGTATATATATATATATATATATATATATATATATATATATATGTGTGTGTATATATATATATATATATATATAATAATACATTGGATGCCTGATCCAAGTTTTTACCCTCACTCTCCAAGCTCTCAACCATGTGCATTGGGGGTGAGGCTGCCTTGCTAGGAAAAACGGTGAAGCCAGCTGCTGCACAGCCATTCTTCCTCCCAAGCACATGGCGTTCCTGATGGCCTCCTTAAGCCCTTGGACACCACTAGAGCCCCAACATCTGAGGGACCCCATTTGCCCCTAAAAAAAAAAGGTATGTAAAGGTGCCCCACTGCGGGGCACCCAACATTATACAGTATTTTTAAGCCCCCACCTCTGGGCTACTTTTTTATTTATTTAATTTTTTTTATTTTTTTTTTTAAACCCCCAATCATGAAGGGGTTGTGTAGCACACAAAACAGCGATTCAAGCGCTGTTCAGGCCCCTCCTGGGGGGCTGCAGGGGTGTTCGTGGATGGTTTTGGGCCCCCCCTGTTCATATTTGCCCTCGGGTGGCCCTGGGTTCTGCGGCCATGCAATGTGTTTTTTTTAATTAAAAAAAAGAAGCGGACGGGGATCCGGGCCCGCGAGCGGCTTGATCCCCCTACAGCCATTACAGGCTGTCTTAAGGACAGGGCGTGATTTCACTGACTGCTCAGGACCCGGCCGCCATTATTTATATATTGTTAGGGCAGGGCCGGAGTCCCCAGGTCCTGCCCTAACATTATCTAAATAATGCGACCACCATTACCGGTGATCTTATGGACAGGGGCCAGGGACCTCGGCCCTGTCCTAACATTATTCAAGTAATGGCGGCCGCAACCAGAGTCGCGGATGGCTCGGGACTGCCATTATTTAATGTTAGGGCAGCGCCGGAGTCCCCGGGCCCTGTCCTAACAGTATCTAAACAATGGCGGCTGGGTCCCTGCCCTAGCAATACTATATTAATGCAGTCCTGGGGACCGGACCACGAGCGACCCGGTAACCTTGGCCTACATTACATGTACACATTTAGGGCAGGGGTTGGGGTCCCTGCCCTAACAATACTTTAGTACTGCAGGTCAGCTGAACCAGGCTGCACGTTGGGCCAGGACCCCAGGCCTGCATTACTGGTGTGTTGTTAGGGCAGTGGTTGGTGTCCCCGCCCTAACAGCGCACCGGTAATGCAGACCTGGGGCCCCGGGCCATCTCGCAGCCCGGGTCCCCTGGCCTGCATTACCGATGCGTAATTAGGGCAAGGGTTGGGGTTCCTGCCCTAACACTACTTTTGAAAGGGGGTCCCTAAACCCAGAACATCACACAATGCCTCAATGCCTCTCGCCCAGGCCTAAAAACAGCCTTGCCAACAACCTTTTAAAAACATACATGGTCTAATAAACTTATTCTATAAAGACATCAACATAATAAAATTGTACGGGCCTAAATTACATAGCCATGGATTACATTATTAGAAAACATTTAATCATCATGTATATTGGTCTATAAATTTAGACACTTCTACTTTTACTACAACCCCATGTTTTCGCCTTTAAAAATACTGTACCTCTCTACAAATTAATCAGCGGTTTCAACACAATATAAATGTATGTCTCAAAATAACCTGTACAAGAACACATGCTTTTTGCTCTGCTAGGTATAGCTAAAAAGGCAGGGAATAACATCTATGTTAAATGACAATAAAACATATACAGACCACACATAGTTACAGACCTTGATTAGAAGAGGGGGGTAACACCACCAGTCTCCACTTTGCCCTTCATATTTTTCTTCTTGAGGCATTCTGGAAGCCCAGGTTCATCGCAAACTTCAAATATGTAGTTCAGTAAAAGAGCCCTGTGAATGTAGGGGTGTTTTTATATGGCCCACATTGTGCTAATTATGCATAGGTTTTGTGGACGGCTGGGCTTACAAATAGACATCTGTCTTAAGGGGCCATTGCTTGTCTTCTGTCTATTTTAAAACTTTTTTAAATTGACTGGTCACTTTATACTTTGACATATGCTGAACACCTTTGAACCCAGGTCTGGTAACTCTTAGGGCTACATCTAGTTTAGGCTTGCATTGCTTGTCTTTGGTCTATTTCAAAACTTTTTTAAATTGACTGGTCACTTCATACTTTGACATATGCTGAATACCTTTTAATCCAGGTCTGGGAACTCGTAGGGCTACATCTGTTTTAGGCTTGCATTGCTTGTCTTCTGTCTATTTCAAAACTTTTTTTTAAATTGACTGGCCACTTTATACTTTGACATATGCTGAATACCTTTGAATTCAGGTCTGGGAACTCTTAGGGCTACATCAGGTTTAGGCTTGCATTGCTTGTCTTCTGTCTATTTCAAAACTTTGTAAAATTGACTGGTCACTTTATACTTTGACATATGCTGAACACTTTTGAATCCAGGTCTGAGAACTCTTAGGGCAACATCTGTTTTAGGCTTGCATTTCTAAATTGATTGACTGGCTCTAACACAAGTAGTTTTTGCCCAGCCCGTCTTTTTGGATTAGCCAGCAATGTGGAGGCTTGGCCTTACACTCCCAATGCTCTGCCCTGTGAGGAGGCCCCCCAAGCAGCCACTTGGTCCTGAATGTCTGACATGTCCAGACTTGTCCTCTTACGCTCTGAAACAGGTTGCACACCAGCTAGGCCCTCATTTTACACATCCCATAGACCTATACACAGGGGCTAGGACCCTAGCACATGACTAACACTTGACCCCATGATGTCACAACCCACGTAACACACCTACACCTACGTCAGTGCCTACGTCAGCACAGAGCAGCGATGTTAGTGCCTACATCATTGCCTACGTCATCACGGGGCGGGGATACCTGTCAAAAGTTTGATAGAAGGAATTCCCTTATACTACTTGTAAGAATCACAAAAAGAGGGACTTTGGATCTGCCCACATGTTGGGAGCCAGTAGTACATGTTATAATTGGACAGATGTTGTGTACGTACATGAAAATGTGCTTGTGCTTCACACTTCTGTGATCATTTTGTTTAATCCATCCGCCTGAGTTTGAACTTTCAGGGGAACACTTGACATTGTAATGGATTAGAATGTCTTAGATGACTAGATAATTTATGTTGTTTTTCTCTACCAGTGGCACAGATGGGGAGGGCAGTCACTAACCTACATGGATTTTCAGGCCTGACTTGACAGTGCAACTGCCATCTGCCTTTTTAAACAAGCCCAATGTTATTCCACAGTTCTTTGCTTCCAGCCACAATCATGTTCACACTTATAATGCTTCACATTACCATGCAACATTCCTTTAAAACCAGACTAATTACTGTACTATCCATAGTTTATTTTGTTTCTTGCATTTCTTATGTTTAAGATCTTGTGTATTTTTCCCACACACTGGCAATATTTCCTTGCAGGTGTGCTCGTTGGAACTGAAAATAGATGTGCCGCTTTCTAGCGACTCAAGGTTAAAACTAGTTGGATGGTAGCTCACTTTAGTTCACAAACAACATTTAAGGGGTCAAGAATTTCTTAATTTTAAAGTGAAAACCCACATGCAGATGACTTATAAACTATGGGTGGGAATCTTGTTCAATAATATTTGAAATTTGCAAGTGAAAACATTCACACTTCTTGAGCCACAACCTGAACATGTAAGGATTAGATCAATAATTTCCACCCTGCATCTAATGATTTGTTGCAGCATTGCCATGCCACTTTTGGGGTGTCTGGCATTGCAAAGATTTTCCTTTACAAACTTCATGTTTCTTCTAAAAAACCTGGAAGCTTTGCAAACCTCACAAAAGGGACAGAGCTAAGAAAACAAATTGTGGGGAAAGAAATGCCGTCAGAATTTGACATGCAGGCCAAAGTCCCAGAGATCCACTTCTAGTGGTATAATTGTCTTGATAAAATATGGTTTTGCCTGAAAAATCTTATTGCAAATCACTTTTTAAGATATTTTTGTTCACAGGTGAATTGATGTGAAGTTGACAAGTTTGTAAACTTCACAAAATGTTGCAAGAAAATGTTTAATTTTGCCAATCTCTACTTTTGAGTTTTTCACAATAATTTATTATTATCTCAAATCCTCAATGCTATCCCATTAATATCAACATTTGCCAAAGTGTTGTACAGAACAATGATATATAGATGTCCACAGCGGATCTGATGCCTCATTCTGAACCCATCTATCTCAAAGACTCACTGCACTGATCTTGCCTGTGGTCACCCAGCAGAGTGCCAGTAAAGTGTGGTTAGATGAAAGGTCAGATTGCGGTGAATAGTGGTGAAATACAGTGAATAGTGGAGGCAAAAACCTTTGATTAAATTTCCCTATTGAAAAGAAGACTCAGCACCAACATGTGATGAAAAATCCATGGGTTGCCGGTTTATGAAATACATTTATTATTAGGAGATCAAATACATGATCATCAGTGAGTTCTTTATTACAAAGTATTGCCACAATTAAAGTTTAGTAACTCCCTGGAGAAAATCATAACTTCCAAGAGGAAGTCCTTCCTGGTCAACGGTCTCTTAGGGAAGATTTCCTTCCCAAACAAGTTTCACTTATATAACTGACTCATCACGGGCAATAGGTGAGCTCCTCAATTCTTCTGCCTTTGATGAGTTTTGGTTTGGGCCAAAATGATTGTTCTTCCTACGGGCGACACTATTGACCTCATGCCATTGAGCCACTGACTTTTTCCTTCACTTAAATCTCCCCATGCTGTGTAACAAAGCAGAAGGTTAGTTTTGTAGTAGACAAGCTGCACTCTTTGCCATAGCAAGTCCAGCAGAAAGGGAACTTATTAACTTTCTTGTAGGCCAATCAGCAGAAACATAGGAATGACTAACTGTTGGAGCTCCTTTGAGTAGTCACAGGAAGGCAACTGCCTAACTGCAAAGACTGTGCAGGAATTAATGCGAGCAGAGGTGGACCTTTGAATAATTCTTGCATAGCAACTTTTTATTGAGGGGTGAAAAAAGAGTATCAGTGATTTATATGCTTGCACTAGTCATGAAGTATTATAATAGGAGATGGATCTGGGGCCCAAGCACACTACACCTTTTTGGCACCCCAACAAAGCGGTCTATGTTTGAAGAATGGTGATCTGCTTTCTACTAGTTCGGGCTTTATGTGAAGCTAGCATTCACATCTTGGTGAACTGTGCATTCAGTCAATCAGTCAGTTATTTGTAAAGCACGGCAACTCACCCTGGATGGTATCAAAGCACTGGAGTTGCTGGTGGGTGCACGTTGATTTGAACAGCCAGTGCCTTGAGTTCTTTCCTAAATTGCTGGAGTGATGAAGTTTTTCTGAGGTGCAGGGGGAGGTTGTCGGGGGGATGTCATGTATGTGTTGAGGAGGGTATGGCTGAGGGATGACCATTGGGTATAGTCCTTGAGTTCTTTCCTAAATTGCTGGAGTGATGAAGTTTTTCTGAGGTGCAGGGGAGGTTGTTCCAAGCTTTGGCCACCAGAAGGGAGAAGGAGTGTCCTCATTTTTGGCACTGCCGATCCGGGGGTGTATGTGAGGAAGTGGGAGGTGGATCATAGGAATCTGGTAGGTTGGTGGAAGGGCATGCACTTGTTGATGTATGTTAGTCCTATGTTGTATGGGGCTTTGTATTCTTGGGTCAACATTTTGAACTGGCATCTTTTCTAGATTGGGAGCTAGTGTAGCTTCTTAAGGTGGGGTGTGAAGTGGGTCCATCTGGGGAGGATGAGGAAGAGTCTTACAGCTGATTTTTGTATTGTCTGTAGTCTCTTCAGTAGATGTGCCGTAATTCCTATATAGAGAGTGTTCCCGTAGTCTAGTCTGCTGGTGACGAGGGCCTGTGTGACGGCCTTTCTGGTGTTGACTGGGAGCCACCTGAAGGTCTTGTAGAGCATGAATACTGTGTGGAAGCAGGCAGATGAGACTGTGTTTACCTGTTGCTTCATGGATAGTGTTGCTGTCCATGATGAAGCAGTGGTTACAGGCATGGTCTGTCGGTGGATGGGCCGAGTTCTGCAGGCCACCATGTGTCGTTCCATGGTGAGGGTTTGTTCCCAAAGATGAGGACTTCTGTCTTGTCTGTGTTCAGCATGAGGCAGTTGTCTTTTATCCAATCAGTGACAATCATCATACATTTGTGGAAGCTGGCTGTGGTGCGGTCTTCTGTCAGCAAGAGGATGAACTCAGTGTCATCGGCGTAGGAAATTATGTTGAGTCTGTGCGATCTGATGATGTTGGCTGGGGCATGTCATGTATGTGTTGAAGAGGGTATGGCTGAGGGATGACCCTTGGGTATATTCCTATTACAAAGATCCTGTTTCAGAAATGGGATATTTTTCACTCTTTTTTTATTTAGAATAATGATGATGACCTTGGCTATTTCCTAAATCATCAATTGCTGATGCTTGAGATTCAAACATTCCCTTTGGTCGAAGGGACAAAGTATGTTGGCTTTTTAAAGGCTATGTGCTAAATAGGCCTCGTTCCAAGATTGTGAGGTCTTTGAAAACAAGATCAGTGATACCTCAAAAGTTATAGAGAGGTGCCATTTTAGGATGTATTGGCAGAAATTGTCCTCCAAGGCCTCTATGGTGCAAGTCTCATGCCCTTTGTCAGGCATTTTCACAAAGCACAGACTCTCCTGTGTCCACCAGTTTCCATTGTGGAACTTTAGCAAAAGAAATAACTGCCCTTGAGAAACTTTGTCAAACTCAGGCCACTTGCACTCCTTCTTTAATTAATATTAATGACATATTCAGAGTGATGTTACAACTAGTTTGGCCAACTTCTTTTAGTTATTCTGTGGTATGGGGAGTGAATTCCAAGGAAATTCTGAAAGAATAATGAAAAAAAAGAACTACAAACTGAGAACTGACAGTCTAGACAGTTTGAACAGGTTTTGATTAGGTAAATGATGTGTAGTGAAAACCACAGAACTGCCCAACTTGATGGCAGATCACCAATTCTTATGGCCCTCCCTTTATCACATTTTTCAGGGAGAATCAAAAGAGCTGGCTAAACTGAAAAACTAAATATTTTAAATAAATATGTATTTATGTATTGTTTCAACTATAAATGCAGTCAGTTTCACAACTGCACCCGGGGAACTATTTGGAGCCTTCAGGAATATATAGGTCTCACACCACTACTTAGCTCTAAAGGTAAGATCTTTGAGTGTGATGGCAAGTTTTAACAAAGAACATTCTAAACATGCAACACATGTATCTATTGTCTTGGGTGAACTGGAACAGTCGAGTTTCTTCACACCAAGTTATGAAATCTTCACACCTTTCTGACAGAGCCTATTCATAAAGAAACAGTTTTTAATAGTAATCTCACATTGTAGTCATTTCATAGGTTAAGTGGTCAGAAAACAAAGCTTTAACACTCTTTCTATTCATTTATTTATTATCATAGAGCATTTGCCTTCTGAATTGCTATACTTATCTCCATGACACAGGTCAAAACTAACAAAAAGGAAAGAAGAAGGAAGGAAGTGAAAAATAATTTGTCCTTGTTTTCAGTTCAGCCAAGTACATGTGGTCGGGCAAGCTTCAAATGTAAAATCACATTTAAATGCAGGGTTTAGTTAAGGCTTAGAAATCTCTTTTGCATTGGTTAATAATATAATGATTTTATTCTTATAGAAACTCTCTCTCACAACTAAAAGGCATACAGTATGCGTAATGAGCACTTTTTAAAGTACATCTGTGGAGTGATTTTCTGAAGTTTTTGTACCCCAGTTTTTCAGGTAAATAAAAGTAAATTGTGTTTTTTAAAAATAGTTTTGCCCACCACTATTTACAACATTGTTTGTCCCATTGAATCTAATGTATAATGCCCAACATATCAAAGCAATTGTCCTAGTCACAGTCCACTCAAAACCTTTTCAAGATGAGTGCACTTCTAAAAATCAAGCACCACACTATTTCCTGAAATGTAACTCGTATTTAAAACCACTCCCCTTGCCCTTATGCTATCAGTATCTGACCACTCTGCTGGTCTTTTTCCTGGAAACAATGACTGCGTGGGAAGCTGGGTAGTAGTCCTTTATCTAGCTAGGTGATTCATCTTTTTGTTGCAGCGCGCAATATGGCTCAGTGGGATGAACTCTCATTACTTACAGTTAATGGAAGTTTGACAGCTCCATCCTTCTGAAGTTCTGCAGGCTAACTACCATTCAATTGTGTAGTAGTAAATGCTATTAATTACAACATTTAGAAGCGGCAGCAGTGCTACCTGAAAAGTATTTTGTTATTATTATTTCCACATACTGAGACCATGATGTTGTAACAAAATAATGCTCTTATTGCTGGTTAGGCTGTGGTTATCCTGCAATCCTGCCACTTCTTTGGAGAGATGCTTGCAATGCACTAGGACAGGGGCTCCTCTGCAGATATAGTTATCAGGCTGGTGGGGGTAGCTTCTTCAGGGCTGAACTAAACCAAACTGATGCAACTCCAGCAACGCAGGAAAAGTCCAATGGAAAAGAGCCTTGCGTCAATTTTACATCCTGTTCTGAGCAGGCATTAAAATTTTGACGCAGTGTAGTCATAAAATGATGCAGTGAAAAAGTTTCAATTTCACTACATCAGTTCTACATGGCTTTTTCTGTGGGAACGCATAACCTGCATCTATTATACCTGGTGCTGGTAAAATGTGACGCATGGCTTTGCAAACTGACGAATTGGGCCCAATGCATCAGTTTGTAAATATGGTGTAGTGTAGTGTACTGCTAGTTCCACCGCTACATAAAAACAAAATGATGCAGCAATGGCATAAAGTGCTTTTAAATGATGCCCTGTATCTTTCCTCCAATCTGACAAAAGTTGCTTTAACGTGTGAGTCTGAATAAGGTGAGGGCAATTGTTGGAAATTACCCTCTCTGCAGGATCACCCCAAACGTGTTGCCTTTTTCCCCTCAGCTTTTTGGCCTTAGAACTCTGTGCACTTTATCACTGCTAACCTGTGCTAAAGTGCTTGTGCTCTCTCCCTAAAACATGGTTTGATTGGTATATCCCTAAGTGGCCTGTTTAATTTACTTATAAATCCCCAGTAAAGTGCACTACATGTGCATGGGCCTGTAAATTAGATGCTACTAGTGGTCCTGCAGCACTGCTTGCACCACCCACTTAAGTAGCACTATGAAACATGTCCCATGTCTGCCAGTGCAGCCTGAATGCAGTGTTACACTGCCATGTCTACTTGGCTTTTAATAAAACCACTTTAAAACCACTTGCTAGTCCTACAACTCTCTATTGGACATGGCCCTTCTTAGGGGATTTCCCTAATATTGTTTTCTTTTTCCACCCGGTTTTGTGGTGACTCTCTTTGTGTGGCCTAAGGATTCCGGGCACTTTCCCACTGGACTACAGTGGGAAAGTTTGTGCACCCTTCCCTCACATGCCAGGAAGGGTCCCTTACATGGTTCAGGTGCTGTACCCAGCAGTGCTCCCTAAAAAGGTACACATACCCGGGCGGGAAGGGCCCTGGCTACTAGTGGGACGTTGTACTAAATGTGCTACCCACCAGAATAGCCTGTCAAGCAGATATCCAGCCTGACAATGCAGGCCTGTGGAGGCGCAGTTTCTTGTGTGCTCAGGTTGGCACTCCTAACTCTGTAGCCAATCCTTAGTGGGTTTTGATGAATCTCTATCCAGTGGCCTTAGGGCCCTGGGCACGTACCCACTATAAGTACAGTGTGATAGTGCGAACCTCTTTCCTGCCTATAGGAAGTGGCGCTGGCCACTGTGTGCGTGTGTTCTCACTGATGTTTTATGTAGGTGCTGAGCCTGTCATATCAGGCCTGTGTGTGCCCATTTGCACCTATGGTGTTCTTAAACATTAGCCCAGGCTGTCACAGCAGGCCTGTGTGTGCGCACGTGCACCTATGGTATTCTTAAACATGAGTCCTGCTTGTCATAGCAGGCCTATATGTGCTCACTGGCACCTATGGTGTTCTTCAACATGTGTCCAGCCTGCCAGTGCAGGCTTCTGTGTGCTCAAGGGCACGTATGCCCAGTAAGTGAAGAATACTCATGTGTGATTTCACTACCTATGAGAGTTGCTATGCCCATAGCTTGACATGGGGGAAGTGGATTGCAACGGAGCAGTCTAATAATGTTTCCTATCATTAGATTCCTCCTTACAGCCCCTTCCAATGGTAAAGGTGGTTTTGTCAATAACAATTAAGAAATGCCACTTCTAGAAAGTGGGTATTTCTTTGCTCTAAAACACTTTTGTGTGCCTTTTAAAATCGTCTCTAGTCCACACTGGAGGCTGGGGAAGCACATATACTATAAACACTGGACACACAACTGGAACAACAGACCTCTGCCATTTGAGGGCCTGGCTGGATAGATTGGAGGGAGAGGTTTTGACAATTGTCCTCTCTGAGCCAGATCATGGCCCCACTAAAGATTAAGATCTGCATCCCCACTGCCCCATGGCAGACAGGACTGGAAATTAGGGGAGACATCTGTGGTTCAAATGGGAACCTCAGAATCTCCACTGAAAGGATTGAGGCCCTCCATCGTGGGGCCTTGGCACATAAGTCTCTTGTTGATGGTAAGTTGGTGTGACATGCCAACTGCATGCTTATTGCATGCTGTGCTCAATTCACAGGTTGTGAACCTCAGAGGTGGGCATGCCTGTAGCAGTGCTGCATTCTACCTCATGTTGCACCCCTGAACTTGCACCTGTGTGTGTGACCGTAATTGTCTGGTGTGACTTAAGTTATTGCGCATCAGGCATTGTGCCTCATTTCCAGGGAGGTACAGAATTGTTAACTCTGTTTGTGTGGCCAGAGTTGTCTGGTGCGACTCAAGTCATCGCACACCAGACTTATGCCTCATTTCAAGGGAGGTACATAATATGTAACTCTTCATTTGTGTGACCGGAACTGTCTGGTGTGACTCAAGTCATTGCGCACCAGGTGTGCCTCATTTCCAAAGAGGTGCTGAATTTGTTGCTCTGCACTGTGTGATTGGAATTGTCTGGTGCAACTCAAGTCATTGTGCACCAGATGATGTGCCTCATTTCCAGAGAGGCATGGGGGAGCTAATTCGTGGTTGGAGTGCCCGGATTATCTGGGTGCGACTTTGTTCAACGTGTGTCCTACAGAGCACCTCCTCCTTCCGAGAGGTTGCCCTGCTGTCTCTCTCAATTGCTCCTTTTGCTGCCCTTAGTGTGACGCCCCAACTACTATTTCCCCACACAGCCCTGATAACTCCTTGTTACCAGGTTGTATTGACGGAACAGGACTCGGTGGTGAGAATAAGTGAGTGTGCTAAAGAACGCTTCTGAGAGCGATTGGAAGCAGGTCCCAAGACTTGGTGAACCCCTTCTCTTGTGCCTCGCAGAACTAGGCAAGTTCCTGGTGGCACGGTGGGGCGACCTTTGAATAAACTTCCCGATGGGTGGCCAAACCTCCATTTGTCACCTGCTGCCCAAAACCTTCTGTTATCTATCCTCCTGCCTTTTTCCCCTTAATAAGTGTGACTTTGGCCGGGATTGTCTGAGTGTCCTGGGAGGGGTAAGGTTTCCTTCAACTCCAGTCCTTGGAGGTTGGGCTAGTCGAGTTGGCTGAAGGATGGAAGAGGGTTTGGGTCACAATGTTTGTGAGTACAATATCTATTGATGTGCCGGATATCAGTGCACCACATTAGGGCGGTATATGTACGTGTGTGTACAAGTGTATGCCATACGAGCCTGCCCGATATTCGTGGCACCGGGTATCGGTTCTGAGTGAGTGCATAGGAGTGACTGCCTGTGATTAACAACATTGCACAGAGCTGTTAACCTACACGTTGATTCTTGCAAAAGGTATTAAATGTGTAATTGGTTTTACTCATGCGGCCTCGGGCCCAAGAGGCTATTTAAAAGTGATATAATTACCTATGTTTACCAATTACTGCTATCGTTGTGAACCCGGATGCACCCTATAACTCCGTGGGTCTGAAATAGAATAATTGTTCGGGTGGGTCTTGTGCTGACAAGGCTTTGCACTGCATGATGGTGCTCAGGATAAAGTAGGCTCTTTTTCAAAGTGTACATATTACTGATGTAATGTTAACTCATTTGGGCCTAGTACTCCTAGTGATATTTCCAAATGAGATTTATGCTCAGAGATACATGATGTTCATGTTGTGTTAACTAATGTGTGTTGAATACAAACATTATTTTCATACCCCTAACTTGAGGTCTCTTTTGTGATGCCCAGTGCATTTGTTGTGTGATGGTGCCGTGCTAATGCTTTACATATTGCCCCTGTGATAAGCCTGACTGCTCAGTGCGAACCTACCCAAGGGTGATACAGTAAGTGTAATCACCCACCCCTGATGGGAGTGGTAGGTTCTGCCTGGTTCGGGCCTTGCCTCAGCCAACCAGAGTGTGCCGCCTCCAACACTCTCCTTTTGAGAAAGCTGGGCTTTGTGTATTCCCTCTAGACAGCAACACACAATGGGAGCTTAGGTGTGATTGATGGGCCCTCAAGGGACATTACCTTGCTTAATGGGGGATTTGGGCTAAGCACAGTCCCACTTGCACCTGAATAGGCTGTGCCCTATCTCCTCACCATGGGCTGAATGACCCTGTATTGTCACTTTAGCCAGCTTGGAGCCAGGGCAAGGGAGGAAGGGGAGTCCATGCAGTTTAAGGCCACTGTCTAGAAACTTCTCTCACCTTCCAGAACCAGGGCACCAAAGTATGAATACTTCAGCACACTTATGGACCTGTGACAGGAAGACGGATTGCTGTGCTACTATAAGGACTGCTGTTCTGCTGGACTACTGCTCTGGAATACTGTTTTCTTGCTGTCCTGAGTTGCTGCCCTCCTTGCCTGGGAGAGAAGGACTAGACCCACAACACTTGAAACCTGACTCAGAGTGATCCCAAGGGTTTGCAAGCTTTCCTCCTGTTCTTCTAGAGTCTCAGGGACACAAAAGACTAACAACTCATTATCTTCAGCATCTGGACTTTGCTTGTTGCAAGTCTTGCCCTGCCAAGTGGTGCCAATCTAGTCCTGGGCCCTTGGAAATGGGTATAAAGTGCTGCTTCATTCTAAAACCCATGCATCTATGCCATTGCGCTGCTGAATCTGCGCATCTCCATTGATGCCGATGCATCTGCTGCTGTTGTGAGGATCGGGAACACCACATTGCTGACTGTGCAAGACATAGCCTCTACTCCTGGTGCATCTCTGACTTTTTGTGGCACAGTGCCGACGCATTACCTACATGGGAGCCAACACATCACTTCCTTTGCTCCTCACACATTCTTCTCCACATTGACACAACTCCAAACTAAGATACTGTTTTGAGGCGGCTAAGGCTCGCCCTGTATCTGACCCATGCTCCAGTGCCGTCGTCCTGGCTGTTCAGATTTGACCTGGACAAGCGCAACCAGATAACCCGGTGGTGCTTAATGCTTCTGAGTGCTACATCTAAGGTTATGATTTAAAAATTCACATCTCACGTTCTACCAATTGGATTTTTGTCATTTTGGTCTTGTTTTGTTCATTGAATTAATCTTTATTTTGCTAACCAGGTGTAGCATCTTTTTGTGTGGTGTTTTCACTGTTTTACTGTTTGAAGTGTTGCACAAATATTTAATGCATTGCCTCCTAAGTTAACCCTGACAGCCCTGTGTTAAGCTGCTAGGGGGTGAGACCAGGTTAATTTAGGGTCTGTTTGTGACTTGCTCTGCCTAGCATTGTGGTTCCTGCTTTGACACGGTGCAAGCAGCAGGCCAAGAGACAGGTTGCAGGCACTAAATGGCTAAGGTTGGAAAAAGGCAACTTGCCAAAAGTAGCACTTTGAGAATTGTTATTTAAAATCCAACTTGACCATGAGAGAGGATTTTTATTACAGTTCCAAAGACACCAAACATGAATATATTACCTGCTCTCATCTGGAAATTGTCACTTATTAAATGTAATGTGGTTGCTTCAATTTTATCTTATTGGAGAGGCAGGCCTTGCAGTAGTGAAAAACATGTTTAAGAGTTTTTCACTATCATGACGTCTGAAACTTAAAAGTACATGTCCTACTTTTTAAATACACTGCACCCTGCCATCTGTGTTATTAGTATTCAGACAAAATATCAAGTTAAAATATGGAAGCACACAAATATTGAGTTTTAATATTGTGATACTAAATATCATGATTCAGGAATATCATTGACAAAAATATCAATTTTCTAAGGTAAGTAATGTTGATGTTAAAAATACCTATGTTGTTAATATTCACAAAAATATTGTTATAAAGAATTTTGGGCCAGATGTAGGAAAATCCTGAATTACGACTCGCAATTTGCGAGTCGCAATTCAGGATACAGGATGGTGTCCCTGACACCATCTGCGACTCGCAAGGGGGTCGCAAAGGCCCACCGCATTAATATTAATGAGGTGGGTCGCAATTTGCGACCCCTTTGCAATTTGAAGCACTCACTGGGATGGTGGTCCGCTGGAGACAGCAGACCACCACGTCTGTGACTGCTTTTAAATAAAGCAGTTTTTTTAGTAATGCATACCGTTTTCCTCAAAGGAAAACAAGATGCATTACAAAATGAAAAAATGAAACGTGTCAGTTTCATTTTTTCAGAGCAGGCAGTCCATAGGACCACTGCCTGCTCTGAAAAAATGTTTTCCAGGCCATTCACAAGGGGGAAGGGGGTCCCATGGGGACCACTTCCCTTCTGCGAATGGGTTATCACCAGTGTGACACTGGTGGTAACTGCGATTGCTTTGCAACCGCGTTCGCTGGCACAAAGCAATCGTGCATCACGCTGCGAATCGCAAATAGGAAGGGGAACACCCCTTCCTATTTGCGACTCGCAGTCCCGTTTTGCGAATCGGTTACCAAAGTTACTGACTCGCAAAATGAGAATAGGGCATCGCGATGTGGGTGTTGCGCGTCGCAAACAGTGAAAATCGATGTTTGCGCCGCGTAAAACCGTTGCTACATCTGGCCCATTGTTTTTTTATTATATTTATGCATGTTAGTATATATTGTAATTGTATATGTCATAATTTGTTGTATAATTATTGTTAATGTTTTTTAATATAATGTATAATTTATAATATAATACATTTTTAGTTGTTTTTAAATTTAATGTAAATAATAATTGAATTTTTTTGGGTTGTAGCAGGTTATTGGGTTTGTAGGGGTACAGGGTGGATAGTAAATAATTATAATAAATCAATAAGTAATTTCAATTATTATTAATTATGTAATTGATAATTATATAAATTGTGTAAGTAATTTATTTTTTAAGTTATGTTTTAGGTGCTGGCTGTGGGGTTTTTAGGGGTAAGGGGTGGAAACTTGATTAAATGTAATAAATTAACAATTAATTTTTAATTAATAATAATGTAATTGATGGTTAATTATGTAAATTGTGTAATTATTATTTTTTTAGCTATATTTTAGATGCATGTTGTGGGGTTTGTAGTGGTAAGGAGTGGGAAGTTAATTACTTATAGTTAATTAATAATTAATTTTCTATTATTGTTAATTATTTATTTGATAGTTCATTAGGTAAATTGCTTGATTAAGATATTTCTAAGTTAAATTTCAGATGTGGGTTGTTGGATTTGTAGAGGTAAAGGATTAATAAACAATTTATTGATTATTATTTATTACTCTATTATTAATTATTTATTTCATACTTATTATTATTATGTTAAATGTTAAGTTATATTTTAAGTGTGTGTTATTTAGTTTGTAGAGAAATAGGGAAGGAAGTTATTTAAGTAATCATGAATTAAATTATTTTATTCATTCACTAAAATCTGTTTTATATTACTTTGTATGTTAATTGTGTTTTACTTTTTTATTTCCATTCCATTATATTAATTTGTGAATTAATTGCTAATAATTATTTAAAATTTTAATAATTATGAAATTTGTTTTATTTTTGTTAAAATTTAGACATATCATTTTTATATTTAGAAGTTTATATTTTTAGTTACTTAAGAGAGTTGTTAAAAAATGTTAATCGCTTGAAGTGAATTACAGTTGCACTGAATGGAGTGGGAATAGTAAATTTTACCCTTCTTGAGTACAATGCTTTCCCTACTGCTGCACACACATGAGTGTGTGCCCCACCTAAGTCCAACTCTTTTCCTACCTTTGCACCGACTGAAGTGGGAACAGTAAATTTTAACCCTCCAGTGTCCAACGTTTTCCCCACTGCTGCAGTGACTGGAGTGGGAATAGTAAATTTCACCCCTCCTGAGTTCAACGCTTTCCCTACTGTTGCATAGACTGGAGTTGGAATAGTCAATTTTACCCCTCCAGTATCAAACGCTTTCCATACTGTTGCACTGACTAGAGCAGGAATAGTAAATATTACCCCTCATAGGTCTAACGCTTTCCCTACTATTGCACACAATAGAGTGGAATAGTAAATGTCACCCTTTCTGAGTCTAACACTTTCTCTAATGTTGCATACACTGGAGTGGGAATAGTAAATTTTATCCTTCCGGTGCCCAACACGTTCCCTACTGTTGCACACACTGGAGTAGGAATAGTAAATGTTACCCCTTCTGTATCCAGCACTTTCACTACTGTTGCATGCACTGGAGTGAGAATAGTACATTTTACCCCTCTGGTGTCCTATGCTCTCCCTACCATTGCCGAGAGTAGAGTGGAAATAGTTCATTTTACCCCTTCTGATTCCAATGCATTCCATACTGTTGCAGATACTGGAGTGGGGATAGTATATTTATTATTTCTACAGTTTAATAGCTTTGTTAGTGTTGTTTAAGTATGTAGTATTAATTTGTGTTTGTGTACTGAATGTTATATTTTTAAAATATATAAATATAAATTTATTTAATTTGTAGCATATTTTTAGTAAAAATTTATTTTTATTTGGTGTTAACTTTGTATAAATAAATTGAAATTTTTTCTAATTTTCTTGCAGTTTATTTGTTACATTTTTTATTTTTTTATGTGTATGTACACATATTTGTACTTGTCATATTAAAATATTTTTAAAAAGTAGAAAATTGTATTTATAATACAAATTAAAATTATTATGTTTTATAATAGTTATATATGTATATAAATTTACCCACATACATATTTTTGTGTGTGTTTGTTTAACTAATATATATTAATAATATATATTTTAAAATATTATTTAAACATGATTCATTTATTTTATATTAATGTTATATGTAAAAAGATTTAAGAATTACAATTTTAAATATACATATATAAATATATATATATCTATAAATATACATATTAAAACAATATTTTGTATATATTTGTCGATATTAGTGTAAAACACAATTTTTTTCAATATGTTTGTACTTACCTTTATATGCATAGTATAACAATATTTTTAGGATTGATATTTTTTACACCATATGTTTGTATCACAATATTTTTGGTTTAGATATTATATTAGTGAACCGCCCCGTCCAAGGCCTTCTCTAGGGGGTGACTTATATATATTAAAAAGAAAGGGTTGGGCCTTGCATTAGGTTTATTTTGCCAAGTCCATGTGGCAGTGTAAAATCTGCACACAAAGGCTGCAATCACAGGCATGAGACATGTTTAAAATATTACTTAAGCAGGTGGCACAATCAGTGGTGCTGGCCCACTAGTAGTATTTAACTTAAAGGCCCAGGTCACAGGTAGTGCCACTTTAATAAATGTATAAGTAAATTAAAAATACCCATTAGGGCATAAGACAATTCTACCATGTTTTAAAGAGAGAGCACAAGCTCTTTAGCACCGGTTAGCAGTGGTAAAGTGTGTAGAGTCCTAAAGCCATTAAAACCAAAATTAGCAAAACAGGAGTGTTGAAGGCAAACAGGTAGGGGGAAATCCACACCAAGGATGCCAGGTCTAACAATTCTTTATGTAAGACGTATGGCATTGTCATTCAAAGTCAGAAACTTGGAAAAGCATGTGACAAGCCTGCTTAGTTCAGGATTTTGAAAGCCATACTTGGCTAAGGAATTATGCAAACCACAGACAGGTTGAACAGGTTGTGGTTTACAGTGTCAGTTGAGGAGTGGTCTATCCTTTGACGTGTAAGCTTTGACATCATTTTATTCTTCCCACCTTCCAATGATCTCTCATAGATGTATTATCATTGTTGGGTGCCTCTATGTTGTCTTTTTGGAGACAGGTACCTTGCTCTCACTCTTTCCACTGCTTCATTGTGTATCATTTTTCCGTTATGTGTATTGGTAAAACACTATATGATCTCTGAGGGTATCCTCCTACCGAGTAGGTGTATCTGTCAAGCTCGGCCCATTGTAGGTTGGTTAATTGAAAAGCCAGCTCTTCAGCATCTTGCAGAATTCAAGAAAAAAAGGAGGAGTCTCTGATGTGGAATGGGAGATCATTCCATGCTTTTGGGGAGATGTAAGAGAATGCCCGTTCTGCTAATATGGCTCTGTGTATGAGTGGTATGTGTGCTAGCAAGAGGACTGTAGAGGGGAGCAATCTGGGTAGCTGGTGGAAGGAGATGCCACTGTTCAGGTAGGTGGGGTCTGAGTTGTATAGTGCCTTGAATGTGTGTGTGAACAGTTTGAATTGAGCACACTTGTGTATTGGGAGACATTGTAGTCCCCTGAGGTGTGGTGTATGGTGTGATTTTTAAGTGTTTAAGTGGGAGGATGAGAATGACTCTGGCTGCTGAGTTCTGGATGATTCCTAATCTTCTAGTGAGATGAGTGGTGATGCTGACATAGGCGATGTTCCTATATTCCAATTTTCTGGTGACAAAGGGGTGAGTGACAGTTTTTCTACTGATGTCGGAGAGCCATTTGAAGTTCTACCTCAGTATCGTCAAGGTGTGGAAGCAGGATCTAATGGCAGCACTGACTTGTGCAGTCATGTCCAGTTTGCTGTCAATTATGTTCGGAGATTCCTGATGTAGTTTCGGGGTGTGGGTCCGAGCTTAGTCTGCCACCAATTGAAGTCCCATGGTGAGATGTTCTTGCAAAGATTACTACTTCTCTCCATCCAGTTAGCGACCTTGGTCATGCAGGTGGCTTTCTTGTGTTGGGTGTCTGGTCTAAGAGAGTATATGAGTTGTGCGTCATCTTCCTGATTACTTTCAAAGTTAATAAGGAGGGCAAGTTCTTTGGCATGGGCAAACCGGATAAATGCCCCGGGCTCTGATTTTCAGTGGGGGTACATTGACAGCGGTATTATAGTCCCAAAGCAGAAAAGGAATTGTTTTGCTGAAATTGGGACAAGGGTGTCAAATTTGGTTTTCCCAGAGTGCTATCTGAGCAAAAGGCAACAGTGTTTAGCAGTCATAGCTCTGAATCACAATGACATTGTATATGGCAACAAATCGTAAAGCTTGGGCAGATAATCTTTGGTTCTGAGCAAACTGAGCTAGATGTCTTCCTATGCAGAAAGTACATTAACTAAAACAAAGTGAAACAGGCTGGTTTTTTCTCACCATTGAATGTCTATAAAACAGAAAACAAGTTAGGTAAGTAAAATACCTTAAACAGGCATTAACAAAGCCAATAGGTCTTGGCAATATGAGACGTATTAGTGTTGTCATGGTATTGTCTTTTAGCCATGTGTTATGGATTGGAGTTTAATGAATTGGTTAAAACATCCATTATTCAACTTGTGATTGCTGCTTATCTGTTATGGGATCGAACCATTAGCAATAACAAATGAGCGCAAACTAAATTATCAAACTAAAACAATAAATATATTGAAGAAATTAATGCAACACAATAATAGGTCAGGACACTAATGAGGCAACAAGCTGAAACCAGAGTCTATATAGTGGACAATCATTGCATGTCCGCCTCCCCCCCTTCAGATCCACAGCTACGGAGATCATCTGCGGCGTCCCCCAAGGATCCTCCCTCAGCCCCACCCTCTTCAACATCTACATGACCCCCCTGGCGAACATCGCACGAAAACACAGACTCGACCTCATATCCTACGCCGACGACACCCAGCTCATCTTATCCCTCACCAACAACCCCACCTCAGCAAGAACCAGACTACACAAAGGCATGAAGGAAGTAGCGAACTGGATGACAGACAGCCGGCTTAAACTGAACACAGAGAAGACGGAGGTCCTCATCCTCGGCCCTACACCCACCGCCTGGGACGACTCCTGGTGGCCTCCCGCCCTAGGCAGCACCCCCCAACCCACTGACCACGCACGCAACCTCGGCTTCATCCTGGACTCATCCCTCTCCATGACCAGACAGGTCAACTCGGTGACCTCGGCATGCTTCAACACCCTCTGCATGCTCCGCAAGATCTTCCGCTGGATCCCCACCGACACCAGGAAGACCGTCACCCACGCCCTCGTCACCAGTCGCTTGGACTATGGGAACACTCTGTACGCCGGCATCACCATCAAGCTGCAGAGGAAACTTCAACGAATTCAAAACGCGGCCGCACAACTCATCCTGAACATACCCCGCCACCACCACACCTCCGGACACCTGAAAAAACTTCACTGGCCCCCAGTCAACAAGAGGATCACCTTCAGACTCCTCACCCATGCACACAAAGCCCTGCACAATCTCGGACCAAAACTCATCAACCACCGCGTCTCCTTCTACACTCCTCCGCACACCCTACGCTCGACCGGACAAGCCCTGGCAACCGTACCCCGCATCCGCAAAGCCACCGCCGGAGGCAGATCTTTCTCTTTCCTGGCAGCGAAGACCTGGAACTCTCTTCCCAGCCACCTTCACGCCATACAGGACCACCTCTCTTTCAGGAGGCAGCTCAAGACCTGGCTCTTCGAGCACTGACCCCCCCCTCCCCCCAGCGCCTTGAGACCCTTACGGGTGAGTAGCGCGCTTTATAAATGCAATTGATTGATTGATTGATTGATGTTACGCCAGTTGTGACATGAATGGTACACCGGTCTGTGAGAGGTAAACAACTGTGGTGACATTTATTTCATCTCAACCTCAGTCTACCCCAAGGTGTGCTTTTGGAGCACAAAAGAAGCAATGAGTAACACAAGTGCAGTTTAAAACCTAAATAAAATAAGTTGCATTTTGGCTCATTTTAAGATACCAGCAGCACTGTCGTTCTCTCCCAGCATGACAGACAACTCAGAGGTGCTGTCTTCCGACGGACAAAGCTGTTCTCCATCCTAGGCACAATTAACAGGAGAGTTCTGTGCATGTTCATTGGTAAAAGGATACCTTGAGAGAAGGAGTGCCCCCCCTTCTTTTTATTTCTGTCTGCAACGTTATGAGTAAAACTGATGAACACAAAATGAATAAGCTGGTATGTGCATTGGTGAAATATTTCTCCCATTTTTGCGATCGCTGTATAATTTAAGTAACAGGTCTGTATTTAACCTGAAAGTATCAGGATACATTCCTGACACCTAGGCTTGGCCCTTGGAGTTCAGTCAATAACAGCAATGATATGAAACCAAAACTCTTTATTTATTACACCAAGGAAATGCTGTAGTGTGGCAAGATGAAACACGGAAACCTCACGAACAAAAGTGCTGCATAAAAAAGTGCTTACTTCAAAGATGAGCAATCTATGTGACTTTTTAACTCTATACAGATATAGTAGGATAGCAGAGTAGGTTAAAGAACCTGCTACAAATATAGAATTGTGTCAGATCTCTTGTTGGAGAAATCAGTCTTTTTATCTGTCCCTGGTTGATAACAGGAGTGGGCAACAGAGACATTTGTTATTTACAGTACTGTGAAGCATGACTTTTGCAGTATGTGCTTTTTTCTGGTCCTCCTAGTGGAAGGCCTACTTAGAGAAAGAGTAACAATACAGCTTTGCAGGTACTTCTTTGTAGCATGGAGGTGTCTGTTCACATTTTGCTTATTTGACTTAAGTTTTCATCTTTCTGGGGTTGATATTTGGTTTAAGGGACTAAGGCCCTCATTACGACCCTGGCGGTTTGTAACCGCCAGGGCCGCGGGACGCGGTGGCACCGCCGACAGGCCGGCGGTGCCCCGCGGGGCATTCTGACCGCAGCGGCTTAGCCGCGGTCAGAGAAGGGAAACCGGTGGTCTCCCGCCGGTTTCCCGCTGCCCCCAAGGAATCCTCCAAGCCGGCGCAGCTTGCTGCGCCGGCTTGGGGATTCCGACTCCCCCTCCCGCCATCCAGTTCCTGGCGGTTCTCCCGCCGGGAACCGGATGGCGGGAGGGGGAGTCGCGGGGCCCCCGTAAGAGGGCCCCAAAATGTATTTCACTGTCTGCATAGCAGACAGTGAAATACGCGACGGGTGCAGTAGCACCCGTCGCACCTTCCCACTCCGCCGGCTCGATTACGAGCCGCCTTCATGGTGGGAAGGTCGTTTTCCCCTGGGCTGGCGGGCGGCCTTTCGGCGGCCGCCCGCCAGCCCAGGGGAAAACTTGGAATGCCGGCCGCGGTCTTCAGACCGCGGTGCGGTATTCCTGCGGCGCAACTTTGGCGGGCGGCCTCCGCCGCCCGTCAAAGTTGTAATGAGGGCCTATAATCCATATTACTTGCAGTTCAGTTATGATACTGCAAGGCATGGCGGAAGGTTATATATTAAAGCACACTCTATGTAGTAATGCCCTATGATCTGAAACACACTATGACTTTTTTAAAGAGGCGGATGCAGGGACATGGATCTCCGTGGAGACAAAAGTAAGCTTCTGCAAGCCATCAATTTGAGCTACCAGATTTGGCAGGGAACACAGGAAAATATTTAGATGAGCATTAATCACCACCTATAGCACATAGGCTTTCATTTCTTAACTACGCGCTATTTGTGCAGCATACACAGAGGCACAAAGAGCTTACTCTATGAGCTTATGGCAAAGCACAGGCTGCAGAGCAGAACCATGGCTTGTTTGCATTAGTTTTACTGATCTGAAATGCAAAAAATGCATTTTCTCTTGAGTTTTGGCACAATCAACTTCCTTTAGAATCCTGGCAATATTTTCTTTATTTATTTAAAGAACGCAGTAGTGAGGGGATGGGGTGCCATCGGGTGTCGGAGAAGTGGACACTAGTCAAAGCCCGAGTGGGCTGTAGCCAGGGAGAGGCTTATGGGTAGAAGAGCAATAGAGGGTTTTGGAGAGCTTGGGGCTTAACCAAAGATATGGCTTGATGGGGTGGGAGAAGCAACCTGTAATAGGTAATTTGGCAAACAAGCAGAAAACCAGGCACAAAATGTAAGTCTGCTCCCCGGTGTCTTATGAACCACTTTACAGCACAATTGTGGAAGCAATGTATTTATGCTTTTATTACAAAATTAATTTTCATGAAAGCATTCCAGGTGCAGCTGAAGAGCACGTTAAAAACATAAACAGCAAATGGCAAACAATGTGGCTCTCTGCAGACATTGGGAGCTTCAAGGGGATGTGTTAAACTGGGGGTCTCTTCATGCTTTTCTGGTTAGGGGCAGCCGCATCTGCTTCCCCAAGCTAGATTCCGACCATGAGGAGTCACTCACTGTCTTCACTGGGCACCAAAAATAGAAGGTACACAGAAGAAAAAAAAATGCAGACTTTGAATTTACAAACTCCTTTCATGTGTGAGGCCAAAGAAGCACTCATTTTCAGCCAGGGTTGACAAAAAAGTAAACAAGCAACACGAGAGAAGAGGGAGGAAAGTTGGTGGTGATATAAAAGGAGGTTGTACCCCTCTGCCTCATCCCAGTAAATCTGGCAGTGATCTGCGTGATGAGGCACTGCACAGGGGCCCCTGCACTGCCCATGCCAAGTGCATGGGCAGTGTAGGGTTGCTCTAGGGGGGCCCCGGACACCCCTTTCCGCCAGCCTTTCTCTGGCAGGGGAAACCGCCAGGAAAAGGCTGGTGGCAGTAGGGATCATTATCCGAGGGGCAGCAGCGCTGCCCTGACGGATAATGATTCCCTCCACCATCAGGCTGCCTGTCCATATGTTTATTATGTGGCGGTTCAGCCTGCCATGCCGGTGGCGGTCTATTCACCCGCCGCCGGCATGGCAGGCTGAACCGCCGGGGTTCATAATGACCCCCAAAGTCTTATTAACCAGTTCCAAAGGAATGTAAATGGTCTTTTAAAGACCTGTGAATTACCAGTGAGGCTGAGATAAGACCCCAGATACTGCCCACACAACCCACCTCAGCAGCTCAAGGACTGTGTGTGTGTGTCTTGAAAACTGCATCAGCCCAGGCTGAGCCAAATGAGGGGGTGAGATGCTAAAGCCTGCAGTGGGCACATACTGTATACTCCCCAAATAGCAACAAGACAACAGACTGCCAGAGACCTGGAGCAGCGGTGGTCATGGAGGAGCAGGGGCACTATCATGTGATGAAACCACAAGCTGCTGTGAGAGGAAAAGGGCATGGGAGGAGGATGAGCATGTAGGGCACAGCAGGCAGACTGTCTGGAAGCTGAAGGGAGATACTTCTTCTATGAGTGGGACAGAACTTGTGAAAACACAGCTCTCGTGTGCAGTTTTCAAGCAGAAATAAAAAAGTAGGCCCTAAAACAAGAGCATCGGAAGGACACAAGTACTTTGTCCCTGCTCTCGGGGAGAGCTAAACACAAGAGAAGGCATGATGCATTCTTGCCCTGGACAAATAGGGATAAAGGATATGAGAGCAACAATGAAGCAAGCAAATTGGAAGCCTTTGGGCTGGCTGAAGCCAACATATTGAAAACTACATGTCTCTTCGAGGCAGCGCATGGGATGTCTAGCCAAGACCTAAAAATGAATTAATTGCCTTTCTCACATGCCTTTCTGACAGAGCCTATTCATAACGAAACAGTTTTTAAGATTAATCTAACATTGGCTAATTCTTTTCATTAGTTAAATCATCATTAAATAAAGCTTTAACACTCTATTCATTTTTTTTTTACCATATAACACTTGGACCCTGATTACAAGATTGACGGATGGGAGCCCCCATCTGCCAAACTCCCGACAGTGTGGCTGCCAATGTAGGGGCATCCTCCCCTCTAGCCTCATTATGACTTTCCCACTAGGCAGATGGGTGGAAACCATGGTTTCTACCCATCAGCCCAGCAGGAAAGGGGCTGTATTATTATTGCCGGCTCATAATCGAGCTGGTGGCAATGCTGTTGCCTGCAGGGGGCACCAGCACCCTCAGATTGTGTACTGTCTGAAGAGCAGACAGTACTCATTCCGAGGGTGCTGGGTAGGGGGAACCCTGCACTTCCAAAGCCAAAGGCTTGGGTAGTGCGTGGGCCCCCCGTGCCCACTGCACCTGTTCTCCACCAGCCTTTTCATGACAGTGAAACCACCATGAAAAGGTGGGTTGGGATCCAGGTTGTGATCAGCAGGATGGCGCCGGGTGCAGCACCGCCCTGGCTATTTGCAACCTGCACCCACCGTAAGCCCATCAGGATCACCGATCCTGGCGGACTGGTGGACACGGCGGTACTCGGTGGTCGGACGACCAGGGTCGTAATGAGGCGGTTGAACCACCACAGCAGCGGCGGTCCAGATTGCCACCGAGAGTCTGGCGGTCTAGTGTCCACCAGATTCGTACTTAGGCCCTTGTATGGGAAATGTTATACCTGTGACCATGACACAGCTCAAAATTAACAAATAGGAACTAACTAAGGAAGGAAAGGAAAAACAATTTCTCCTTATCAGCAGTGCACCAGTTCAGTCAAGTACATGTGGTTGTGCAATGCAAAATCAAGTTTAGTTGAGGTCTCAAAACTCTTTCCTACAGGTTAAAATGTATACTGATGTTATTCGTATAAAAGACTTTCTCTTAAAATAAAGGGAATAGGTGACTCTTTATGCACATTAGGGGGCATATTTATACTCTGTTTGTGCCGGATTTGCGTAATTGTTTTTTAAGCAAATCCGGCGCAAACTTAACTCCATAAATATATTTTGGTGCTAGACATGTCTAGCGCCAAAATATTGGAGTTAAAGTCATTTTTTGCCTGTGGAAAACTACCTTGCATCAATGAGATGCAATGTAGGCGTTCCAGGGCAAAAAATTACTCTAAGGCCCTAGCGCCTTATTTATCCTCTTGTGCACAAATAATGCACAGGGGGGTCGAGGGGACAAAAATTGGGACAGGGTAGGCGTTCATTGACCTGTGGGCCTATTTCCATGGTGGAACACCATGGAATAAGCCCACAGGTGCCCTCCCCAGAACCCCAGGAACACCCCCACCCACACCAGAGGGACAGCGGACACTTTTTAAAGTGCAATGGGGGGGCCCTGAAACGGACGCCCCTACATGGCACTGGGTGCAATGGCAATGTCCAAGGGACCCTGGTCACCTGTGCTGGCCATTGTGGTGGTGGACATGACTTCTGTCTTTTCTAAGACAGGAGTCATGTGGTATGGATTGTTTTGCCTCAGAAAACGACTCTAGGCAGGTTAGAGTAATTTTTTTACTCTAACCTGCCTTGCAAAATTTTCTGGTGCAAAATCCCCCTCTTCCATACCGCCAGCCCCACCCGACTAACGTCATTTTTGTATTGCTAGCCTACCCTTTGCACCGGCTTGTACGATTCCAGAAATATGGTGCCTGGCTGGTGCACAGAAATGGTGCAAGCTGGTGCTAAATTTTTTGGTGAAAAACTGCCTTGGTGCAGTTTTGCATGAAAAAGTATAAATCAGGGCCTAAGAATCGCTAACTGGGTGTTTGAGGACCGGGTTTGTTTTTTGGTGACTGAGGTTGGAGGAAGTTCTGTTTGAAGACTATTTGAAGACTTGTTATTTGAACCTCATATACTACTCTATGTGGAAAGTTTTTGTCGATGATTGTGGGCTGTTGTTGTGGCACCTGCCTTTATGTTCCGTGTTCTAGACAGCTATACTCAGTTTGTTTTTTATCTGATAAAGCTATGGTGACATAAAGTGGATTTTAAGCAGGTTTTCTCATAAAAGCCCTTTGATGGGAATCCTCTTGACACTTCTTGCTGCATTTAATTTTGGCTAACTGGTTTATTATTTCCACTTCCTTGTTTAGTGCTCTGTGACCTTGGATTTTCTCTTAGCGCTGGTCATTTTAGATGCGGCTTGACGGTGCATTTTACTTTGTTCCTCATTTTGCAGAATGTGCGAGGAGCAGGTTAATTATCAGCATTCTGGGCTGCATACAAAAAATTAAGAAACACACTTTTACTGGACTCCTTGTATATGTCTCGACTAAGCCATACTCCTTTCATGGCAATGACACGTATCACGCGTTGATTAGCTGGATGAAACGTACGGTATTTTACTAATCCAAAAGCTGTACTTATTTTTAGGTCTAATACACGTTTATGTCATTCCATTTTCTGTCAGAAAATAGACGTGGCCCAACAAAACTGAGCTGTGCTGGTAGAGTGGTAGAATGTATTTGCAATGTTTGTCACCTAAACGGGAAAGTGTAATGAATCGATTTTCTGAATTGGCTTAATTCATGCAGCTCCCCAACATGCTGGAGGTTGGCTAACGTACGGTTCTCAGTGGTCTTGCTAGATGATTGCTGGATTTCATGGGAATCTGGCTAGAATGGAATCCTCTCTTGGGCAGTGTTTGTGCCCCAAGCTCTTGCAATGATTTTAGGGTTGTACGGTTAGACAGAAGCATTCCCTCTTTTATAATATTGTCTTCTGTTAGATAGGCAGTAGAGTAGATCTTGCTGATCTGCCCTGGCTGGGTGTAAAATTGGCATGCAGGTGGTTTAGTGGCATTTGAGGACAAGGCACATGAGTAAAATACTGACCGTTTCTGTATAGGTTTTACTCACAATCTTGACTGAATGAGTGTGTTTAAGGCAGGCCTTTATTTTTAGTCTCCCCGGTTGAACTTGTTGGAATTTTTTATGTGGTTAGTATGGTCAATAATTCAGCCAAGCTCAGTGATTGAAGGATTTGGCACTTTAGTAAATTAAGAAGAATAAAGAGAATTGTGGTACTGGCAGGAGTCCCCACTGTTGAATCCATGAGTTGGTAAGGGATGTTAATATGGAGATTATTAATTAGTGCAAGGATGAGAATTCCCACAGTTGTGAATCTAATTCAAGTAACAGCCATGTTGAGGGTTTTCGTGCGAGTTTAAAAGAAATTTGATGATTTTATTTTGAGATAAGTATTTTTTATATGTATTGAATTCTTCAACTACCATTTTTTCTTGTTTATCGAATGAAAATGTATTCAGTTATGTTAATTATTCTTCCCCCTCTCTTGGGCCCATATGTGTGGGCTTGAGGCACAGGGCAGCACAGTAAGTCACCTTGCAGCGCTTCCCTGCATCAAGGGGAATGGGCAGGAATGTGCCATATCTATGGCATACTGCCCATTCCTGTCCTTTCCCCCTGTATTGGCAGCGTTTTGGCAGCCTAGTGCCCAAGCATGCACCCTTGCACCATGGTACAAGGGTGCCTGCTTTGCATGCAGGGTTGTTTTTGTGCAGGAAGGGACACCTTCCCACACAAAAATAATACTGGGAGCCCTTTTACCCCTATCAACGTGTGCTGCTAAATGTAGCACATATGAACAGAGGGAAAATTTGAAGAGATAATGATATTAATCTTCGTTGTGCCTCCTCTGGGGAAGACTAGGGTTTTGGTGCATCCCCAGGTTTACAAGATCTTGTAAATCTGGGTATGTGTCAAAATCCATGGGTGTTGCATGGGAACACTCAGCACAACCCCCATTGAATGCCTCCCTAACGCAGAGTAAGGCAGCGCAGCGATTTGCCCTGCCTTGCCGTACGCCACTTCTATGAGGCCATTCAAAGCCACACAAAGTGGCTTTTTGTGGCCTCATAGATATGATTTAAAGGTTTGTGTTACCATTGCATCACAGAACGTGGGGCAGTGGTGGCACAAGAGGCTCGTACATATGCCTTTAAGTGGAGTGTTGATAAAGGGGGGAGATAAGTTGTACTGTGCCATGCACATGTCATCATATTCCATCTCACTCCTGAGATTTGAAATGTGATGAATGGGTCATTACTGTGCCATGCACACGTCATCATATTCCATCTCACTCCTGAGATTTGAAATGTGATGAATGGGTCATTCAGCTGCTGGAAATGAGCTGATGACCACTGTGTGATAATATGCAAATCACCATACTTCACTGAGCTCATTTTTGATTGTCAAATCTGAGAACATCCTGAATCATTTCAGGATGAGACCTATATAAATATTTCACGTGTGGATATTTAAACAGACACTAATGTCTCTTCACATAGAATAACTATGTTGGCCGTGTATACTTTGCCCAAGACAAACTGATATCTCATTGGCATCTCACGTCACTGTCGTAACAGCATTAGTGGTCGTTAAACATTCATGTTTAAATAGTATTGCTTTAGCAGATGTTACCGCAGCAATTGAATCTAATGAGTTAAAGTGAGACACACTTGTTCAAGAAATAAACCATTTATGATTTTAAAGCATTTTATCATATTTTTACATGACATTTGCTGTTTCATTCACATGCCAAATCTTTTGAGGGCTTGCTTGTGCTTTGGTTCTCAGAGCCAAGCCAGAACCTTGGCTAGACTCTGGCCAGGGTCTCCCTCTAAATTTTCTGTCCTACCAAGCTGTACTTGTTGCTGGCATCAATGAGACACGTATGGGTCACCGTGGTTTGTCCTGTCCACAACTCTTTGCACATTGGGTCCTAAATGTACAGTGTGCCATTAAGATGGGGTTCCTTTGAGGCATGGGCCTTGGATTTAGCGTCGCCGATGTTTATCAGCTGGCCTAAACAACCCATCACATTAAAGGTAGAGTTATGATGCAAAAGAATGTTGCTCATTGAAATGAAAACTAAGAAATCATTTGTTCCATAGAGTGTAAAAGCATACAGATTTGAAAGAAGTAACATTGTTAGTTTCGAGGAAGACTACTTGGATTTGTACTGCAAGTTAGCGCCAACATTTATATAAACTGACCTCCGAAAAAAAACAACACTCGCTAGTTGACTAGTACAAAACTGAATTGTTTACTCCAGTTGGATAGTGATCTGTGCAAGAAAGCACACTTGCACTGGCTGAATGTTGCATGCTGGAAATGGATTTCCCCCACTTAGTATGAGATTTTTCACTTGAATAGCCCGTTTTTTGGAACGCTTATTGTGGGTGAGTCTCACTCCCAGTAACTGCATAGTAATTGCACTGCACATGTTTACTGTTATTGTCTGCCTTTTAAGATAAAGCTGCTGCCACACAGCTAGGGTAAGGGGCAATGGGCTAGATACACGTTAACATGTGTGCACATGCATATGCCAATGTGTGCAGGTTCCACCTAAGTGACTACCATCTGCAATTTTTACCAGTCATAATGCCCCTTTGACAGGCCTAAACCTTTGGTTTAAATATTACTAAGCCACCAACATGTACACCTTATTGCTGCTGGACAAACTGTATCTAGCACTCATTTTATTTGTAATTTAAAATTATCTTTAATGGTAAGGTAACATTTTAAATTATTATGTCAAAAGTGCCATTTTAAAAAAGTTGGGGTTTTCGTGCCTAAAGTTTCTGTGGCTTTTCTATGAGTGTCCAGCTGCCTGGGCTGATGCTCCCTCTCTAAATAGGAAACGCGTGTTGAGCCAGACAGTGAACAAACAAGCCTGACTGTACTGGGGAATGAGTCTTCCTGAGTGGATGACAGGGGAGGAGTTATGTCCCACAATGCAAAAGGAACCTGCCTCCAGCACACAAGGGAAACTGACACCAGCCCTGACCTTGCCTTTGTTTCACTAGCCAGGCTGAAGCCAAGCCCAGGGAAAAATGAGAAACTGACCAGAAACAGTTTTAGGGGTAGACAAAGGGGTGTCGCCAAACCCTGGGATGGCACTGGACATAAAAGTGACATCCCCAGAACATGAAGGGGAGCATAACGCTGGGCTTGGCAGTGATAGAGCAACACTATGGGCAGCTTGAAGGACAAGCCTGCTGATGTCCTGCGGGCCCTGAAAGTTGGCCAGACAGCCATGGGACCTATGGAGGGCAGGTAGAGAAAGAGGATAGTGCAGGGGACCCTGAAGGTAGGAAATTGCCCAGGGAGCAATGCAATGATCCTCTATAATTTGTTTATTATGCCCAGTGAGAGGGTGTGTATGAGGTACCCTCACCAGACTCCTACTAGGTCAGCTGACCCCATCCTCTGAGCCAATGCCTTCGTGAATGGGGCCTGGGAACCAAACCCTCAGCTCTGAAAAAAGGGCAGGATCATGGAACCCATTTGCTGGGACCCAGCAGTGTAAAAATGGCCTGCACTCCTGAGTCTGAGGGGTGTGGACGCAACCCATTCTGAGTCTTCTGTCCTAAGGTGGAAGGCACATGATGCTCACATGATAGTGAAACATTACTCATTTCCCCTTTAAAATCCCCTTCACACTTCCATTACCTAATTTAGTTACAGATAGTTTCATTCTGGAACACTGGGTTTGGATAACTTGCATTCTCTGAACATTGGCTATTTGCATTCTATATTTTATAATACTTAAATTCAGAGTGTTCAGATGCCATAATATTTTTCCTGTATAAACCATCTCATAAATATTTGCCAATTTATTGATTTGTTAAAATTTACTAATTTAAGAATAAACTTCATGGTTGAACTGTATTTGTGGAACTGTATTTGTTTCTTTTAAATGTAAGTGCTTTCCAAATGCCAGCTCTCACTCATCTTTTCAAATCAACTACCAAAGGTCCATACAAGCAGGGAGGAATTCTGTTTGAATACTATACCAAGAGATTAAGGTTTAAATAAGCCCCCTCTGTTAGACTTGGCATCTTTGGTGTGGTCTCCCCTAACCTTTTGCCTCTGCTTTCCAGGTTGTTGATGTGAGCTGAACTCTGTTTTTGCTGTTTTTGATACTCCGGGCACTTTATCACTGCTAACCAGTGCTAAAGAGCAGGTGCTGCTATGTAAAATGTATGTGTAATTGGCTTATCCAAGATTGGCATTTTTGATTTACTAGTAAGTCCCTAGTATAGTGCACTAGACATTCCCAGGGCCTGTAAATCAAATGCTACTAGTGGGCCTGCAGCACTGGTTGTGCCACCCACATAAGTATCCCTGTAAACAAGGCTTAGACCTGCCACTGCAGTGTCTGTAGATGCAGTTTTAAACTGCCAATTCGACTTGACAAGTGTACCAACATGCCAGGCCTGAACCTTCCCTTTTCATATATGTAATGTACCCCTAAGTTAGGCCCTGGGTAGCCCCATGGGCAGCGTGCAGTGTATGTTTAAGGTGGGACATGTGCTGATGTGTGTTACATGTCCTAACAGTGAAATACTGCTAAATGCAGTCTTCACTGTTGTAAGGCCTATCATTCTCATAAATTAACCTGGGGGCTGACTTTAAATATTAATAAAGTGCAGATTCTCTTTGAGAGCAGATATAAATTTGGAGTTTGGGGTCTCTTAACTCACAATTAAAAAATACATCTGTTAGTGAAGGTGGTTTTTAGATTGTCAGTTTGAAAATGCCACTTTTAGAAAGTAGGCATTTTCTTGCTTAAACCATTCTGTGAATCTGCCTGTTTGTGCGACAGGGGGAGGACAGGCCCAGGGAACCCACTCTCCACGAGGCACTCAAAAACATCATGGGAGCATACCACCATTCCCAGGAGACCATGGGCACGGTACTGGCCACGCTTCAGGAGACCCAGTGGCTGGAGGAGGAACAGTACCTGGGGATCAGGGAGGACTTGAAGTCCCTTAACACCACCCTGGTCACCATAGCAGGAGTGCTGGCAGACATGGCCAACACCATGAGGGAGGCATTGGCACACCAACGGGCCCCTGACACTGGCCTGAACGATGAACAGCCCTCCACGTCTGCCGGCGCTAGTGGACAGGAGTTCCCGCCACAGGAACCACAGGCCAACTCACCCCAACCCCTACAGAAGGAGGGCCACACCGCAAACGGTCCCTGAGATCCAGGCACAAGACAGAGAACATTGCCAAGACCCCCACCAGGAAATAAGACTCTCCTGATTGTCACCCTTCTGTCCCACTATGTCACCCTGACAACCTTGAACTGCCATTACTCCACCTCGTATGCCCCCTTGGACAATGCACCTGTGATAGAAAGAGACTGGACTCCACCATGGACATGCCTCCACCATCACCCCAGCCCATTGCACATACCCCTCCACTGAATAGCAGTTAAATAAACACCTCTGAATCACAAAACGATCTGGAGTCAGTCTGTACTTTCACAAGTGTGTTATTACAACCTATAAATAGCAATGTCAATGTTCATTTTCACATACCAATTTTCAACAGTTGTTGGGCAGCAGTAAACATAGCAGAAGGCAGAAAGTAGTACCCAGATCTGTGAAATGGAAAGTCAAAGTAAACTGTCAGGGTCCATACACAGAGGTAAAAAGGCAGAATCATGCAATGTCCAACAGTAGTATGATATAAGAGGAGCAGTGCCAGTCTCTTACCTGTGTCTCACTGGAAGTATTGCGTGATGATGTTGTTTCGGTTGTCTATATCTTCTTCTTCTTCTGCCTCCTCTTCTTCACTGTCCACAGGCTCTACAGCTGCTAGAAGACCAACATCAGGCCCATCCTCCTGCAGAACAGGCACCTGGTGTCGCAAAGCCAGGCTGTGCAACATACAGCATGCACGATTATCTGGCACACCTTCTTTGGTGAGTAGTATAGGGAGCCACCTGTCAGATGGAGGCACCAGAACCTGGCTTTCAGGAGCCCGAAAGTCCGCTCTATTATCCTCCTAGTTCGCCCATGTGCCTCATAGTAGCATTCCTCTGCCCTTGTCCTGAGATTCCTCACTGGGGTCAGTAGCCATGACAGGTTGGAGTAACCAGAGTCACCTGCAAATATCGAGGGGCAACTGTTAGACACACACCAACCCTTAGGGACTCTCCCATACTCAGACACCTATTCAAACTGTTTGGGGACCTTGGCCTCACCTATAAGCCACACACAGTGCCTCTGGAGTTGGCCCATCACATAAGGGATGCTGCTATTCTTCAAAATGTAAGCGTTATGCACTGAGCCAGGATACTTGGCATTCACATGGGAGATGTACTGGTGGGCCAAACACACCATCTGCACATTCATGGAATGGTAGCTTTTGCGGTTTCTGTACACCTGTTCATTCCTGCGGGCGGGGGGAAATGGCACATGTGTACCATCAATGGCTCCAATGATGTTGGGGATATGTCCCAGGGCATAGAAGTCACCTTTCACTGTGGGCAAATCCTCCACCTGAGGGAAAACGATGTAGCTGCACATGTGTTTCAACAGGGCAAACAACACTTTGGACAACACGTTAGAGAACATTCGCTGTGACATCCCTGATGCCATGGCCACTGTTGTTTGAAAGGACCCACTGGCCAGGAAATGGAGTACTGACAGGACCTGCACTAGAGGGGGGACTCCTGTGGGATGGTAAATAGCTGGCATCAGGTCTGGCTCCAATTGGGCACACAGTTCATTGTGGCACGATCAAGTCGGTAGGTGATAATGATGTGTCTGTCTTCTATTGTCAACAGGTCCACCAGGGGTCTGTATACCGGGGGATGACGCCATCTCATCATCTGCCCCAGCAGATGTGCCCTATGGAGGAGAATGGTGAGCAGAGGATAGCTTGCACAAGGGTGTTTTGAACTATTGTGATGTAATCAGTGTGTGGGGCTGTCTGTCCGTATTCCTGCCCAAAAGTGCTGTGACGCAGTTAGTTGGCCTACCATGTGGTTCCCTGAAACGGCGGCTGTTTGACCTGTAAGGAGGGACAAGGGGAGATGAGGTAACTGCGCTGGCGTTGTGCAGCGTCGCGGTAGGCGGACGAACACCGCGGCGCAATTCAGCATTGGTTATCATTGAGCCCTATGGGTTCCAGGAGCCAATGACGATGTACGCCGGTGGTGACGGTACGCACTGCCGTGGACGTAACCGCATTTTCTATCTGTTCACTCACTTGATACCTGACCTTCAACAGGAGAGGACCTACACTGCAAGTGCTGCTGTGACCTGAGTCTGGAAGAGTCTGGAAGCGACAATGGCTACAGTGTCTGGGGAAAGTGCCCCGGCCTTCACCGCAGAGGAGTTGGACAACATTGTGGGTGGGGTCCTCCCCCGGTACACGCTACTCTACGGTCCTCCAGACAAACAGGTGACTACACTGTGGGCATGATGGATGGGACGTGAATGTATGGAGTGGGGTGGATGGAAGATACATGTGGGGGGGGCTGTGGCCAGCATGTGAGGATGGTCAGTGTATGTGTTTCTGGGCCAGGGTGGGAAGTTGTGGCCAATGAGTAAGAAGAACCGGACGGAGAGTTAAATCCATTCTTACTTCACTTTTCCTCTGGGTCAGCGCTCACCAGAAGAAGGCGTGCCATCGCCAAGGAAGTGCGGACCCTGGGGGTCTACCATAGACGGAGCACCCACTGCCGCAAAAGATGGGAGGACCTGCGCCACTGGAGCAAGAATACAGCGGAGGCCTAGCTGGGGAGGGCCTCCCAATGTGGAAGGGGTACCTGTCGCACCATGACCCCCCTGATGTACCGGATCCTGGCGGTGGCATGTCCTGAGTTGGATGGGCACTTGAGGGCATCACAGCAGCCACAATGGGAAGAGTACAGTCTCATTCAACTGACTCTGCACGCTGTATGAGGTGTCTGGGTGGGGGAAGTGGGCTGTGGGCTGTGGGTTCCCCTAGGTCAGGGCAAACTTGCTGGGTAGGTCCATTGTTAGGCAGGCTTTGTGGCACTCCAACCCCAAAAGTGGTAGTGGCCATCTACATCTAGTCAGGCTCCTGTGGGTTCCAGGTGTGCATCAAAAGGGCTTAGGCACAGTCACCATGGGCAGGTGATTTTCCCAAGAACAGTTAGTGAATGGCCTAGTGCATAGGGCTGCTCCCTGTGTGTTGTGTCCGCCAACTGTGGTGTTGTTGCTGGCATTGACCATGTGTCTCTTCTATCTTCTCCCCCCTTTTTGTTTTGTCACCCTGTCCTTGTGTGCATTAGCATCATCTGGCGGAGGAGCATTGGCACCGGAGCAGGAGGGAGCTGCAACCCTGGAGGGTGAATGTACAGAGTCTGAAGGCACCAGTGGGACGGATGGTGAGGGGAGCGCCACGACGGGGACAGGAGGAGGCGACAGCAACTCCTCCTCTGATGGGAGCTCCCTTGCGGTGGCGGGCACCTCTGTGCTCACCGCGCCAACAGCTACAGCCTCCTCCCCCCCCACCAGCACCCCCTCCCAGCAGCCCCTCAGCGTGTTTCCCGTGCCGGCTCACCCAGGAGGGTGGGCATTTCCGTCGCCCCAGGGACCTCAGGCCCTGCCCCAGTCAGCCCTGCTGCCCTCGGTGAGGAGGCTATTGACCTCCTAAGATCCCTCACTGTTGGGCAGTCAACCATTCTGAGTGCCATCCAGGGTGTCGAGAGGCATTTGCAACAAACAAATGCATACCTGGAGGGCATTCATTCTGGCGTGGCGGCCCAACAAAGAGCATTTCAGGCTCTGGCCTCAACACTGATGTCAGCCATTGTCCCTGTGTCCAGCCTCCCACCTCCAACTTCCACTACCCAGACCCAATCCCCTCTACCTCAGCCTATCCCAAGCACACCATCAGACCAGCAAGCACACTCATCAACACACAAAAGTGGCTCAGGCAAACATAAGCACCACACATCCCACAGGCACTCACACAAGCACCATACCCATGAGGCCACACCAACATCCACTGCCTCCACTGTGTCCCCCTCCTCCACATCCTCCACCTCTCTCCCAGTCTCGTCTCCACTCACACCTGCATGCACTACATCCTCAGCAACTACCTCCATCACCAGCACGCCCATCACCACACACCGCTCACGTGCAATCACCACCCCCACTACCATGCGCACGTCCCCTGTGTCCTCTCCCAGTGCGTCTGTGAGCCCTCCGCCCACAGTACACAAACGCAGGCACACACCCACTCAACAGCCATCCACCTCACAACAGCCTTCAGCCCATGCACATTCACCCAAACTCAGCAGACGTACACCTCCTACAACCACTACCTCTTCCTCCACTCCCAAACCCCCTCCATCTTCCCTTCCCAGTGTGTCTAAAAAACTTTTCCTAGCTAACATTGACCTCTTCCCTACACCTCCCCCCCATCCTTCCCCTAGGGCCAGGATGTCCAGATCCCAGCCCAGCACCTCAGCCACAAAATCCTCGAGCACTGTGGTCCTTGCAAGTCCAGTGACATCGAAGGCGGCACCCATCAGGGCTGCCAGTGTGCCACCTAGTGAGGCCAAGGATCACCCTATTCCGCCACCTGCCAAGTTGAAGAAGGGGCCCACATGCCGTAGGGAAAAGCCGCACCAACCACCCAGCAAGGCCTCCTCCAAGACAAAAGAGGACAGTGCCAAGGTCCCAGCAGCGACTTCCAAGGTGGGGAAAGGACACAAGGCCAAAGGGAAGTCAGCTCAGGGCAAGGAGCCTCCGGGTGAGGGACTAGTGTCACTCCTTCTCCAAAACAGAACAGCAACCTGTACGGTGGTGGCCACCGCCGCAATCACCGCCACCTGCACTGCCACCTGCACGTCTGCTGCCTCTGCTACAGTCCCCAGCATCATCCCCAGTGGTCAGCCGTCCGAGACTGCAGGAGACGTCCTGGTGTCTCCCTCCACAGGTGCTGACACCTGCACCACCGGCAGCATCTCTGCTGCAGACACCGCCGCAGCCACCGCCACCTGCCCTGCGACGTGCCCAGCCAGTGCCACCACAGCAGACATCAGCATCATCCCCAGTAGGCAGCCGTCCGAGGCTGCAGGAGACGTCCTGGTGTCTCCAAAGACAGGTGCTGACACCTTCACCTCCGGCAGCATCTCCACCGCAGACACCGCCGCAGCCACCACCACCTGCCCTGCAATGTGCCCAGCCAGTGCCACCACAGCCGACATCAGCATCATCCCCAGTGGGCAGCCGTCCGAGGCTGCAGGAGACGTCCTGGACCCTGCACACTACATGAGGCACCACAACCAGCACTGGCAGTACCAGCAGTTGGGAGGCTAAGTCCCCGCAGGGTGGAGTGTGTCTCTGCCTCCATAGAGTATCATGCTACCTGTTCCCAGAAAATCTTGTGGCTCAGACACCCAGGTGAGGGAATGGGAACTGCCACACCCCAGGTGTAGCACTCTGGGCACAAAGCCCCCTCCAGAACCAGTGGAGAACTGCATCCACTACCCCAGTCCTTGGCAGATGAAGCACTCTGGGCACAAAGCCCCCTCCAGAACCAGTGGAGAACAGCATCCATTACCCCAGTCCTTGGCAGGATGAAGCACTCTGGGCACAAAGCCCCATCCAGAACCAGTGGAGAACTGCATCCACTACCCCAGTCCTTGGCAGGATGAAGCACTCTGGGCACAAAGCCCCCTCCAGAACCAGTGGAGAACTGCATCCACTCCAGAGACTGCGGCTTTGCACTTCCCAGGACCAAGCAGTGGACAAACCACCCACTTGAGAGACAGTGGCCTTGCACTCCCCAGGACCAAGCAGTGGGCAAACCACCCACTTGAAAGATTGTGGCCTTGCACTCCCCAGGACCACGCAGTGGGCAAACCACCCACTTGAGAGACTGTGGCCCAGCAGTGGGCAAAACACCCACCCACTTGAGAGACTGTGGCCTTGCACTCCCCAGGACCAATCAGTGGGCAAACCACCCACTTGAGAGACTGTGGCCTTGCACTCCCCAAGACCAAGCAGTGGGCAAACCTCCCACTCGAAAGACTTGGGGGCCTGTGGCTTTGATCTCCCCAGGACCAAGCAGTGGGCATGGAGCCCCCTTGTGGAGCAGCAGCATCGTCCCATCATCCACCTGAGGTGCCCGCCCTCCACTTCCCCCTGAGGTGCCTGTTTTTTTTCGACCTAATGCGCCAGCAGTGTTCTCTTCGTTTTGAGGCAGGTGTCATGTGTGGGCTTTGCCCATGCTTTTTGCGACCACTGGTCCACAGACATTGAATGGAACAGTATACTGACTTGTGTACTTGCTATAAATACTTATATATCGTGATCTTTTAAAGTTATGTTGGCCTTTCTGGATTTTCAATGATTACACTCGTTACAATCATTTCATTTGGCCCTTGCATTCTTCCAGGGGGTTACGGGGAGTAAAATTCATGTGGCTGCATGTGTTTATGTGTGTGTTGTTGGGGGTGGTGGGGGTGTTGCGTGTGTGTGTCACTCTCTTTTTCCTCCCCCCCTCACCTGTGTGCTAGGTGAGGTACTCACCATGGTCGTCGCCGCCGTCTTTGATGTTCCTGTAGAAGAGGAGGTAAACCGAAATTGGTAACACCTGTAACTCGGGCTCCTTGGCATTCTGGTTCCTCGTTGGGTGTCGAGAGGTGAGTGGTTTCCCTTCCAATTCCTGTTTCCGCCGTGCTTTTGATGTTGTTTTACCGCCCCGGGAAAGCTGGCGGATTGGTGCCTTGTAATAGTGTTGGCGGTACATTGTCTTCTGCCTATCTGTTGGTGCTTACCGCTGCCGTGTTTGTTCCTACCGCCGTGGCGGTTGGTGTGTTAAAGTGGCTGTCTGTGTTGGAGGTTTCCGCCATGGTCGTAATTCCATTTTTTTTACCGCCGGCCTGTTGGCGGTATTACCGCCGCTTTATCACCGACCGCCAGGGTTGTAATGAGGGCCTTATTCTTTTGAAAATTCATATTTTATCTTGTGTATGTTGGATTTTTGTCATTTTAGTCTTGTTTGATTTAGATAAGTATTGCCTATTTTTCTAAACTGGTGTGGTGTCCATTTTGTAATGTTTTCACTGTATTACTGTGTGTGTTGGTAAAAATACCTTACACATTGCTTCTGAGTTAAGCCTGCCTGCTCATGCCAAGCTACCAAGGGGGTGAGTGCGGGTTAACCAAGTGTGTTTCTCCTTTGCCCTGACTAGAAGGAGGGTCCTTACTTTGACACAGGGTGACCTGACTGTCAACCAAAGGCCCCATTTCTAACACCCTCCATCAGGGGTCTTGACCCAGTACAGGCCAAATATGATTTCAGAATGACTGCAAAGGTATTTCCATCTGCCTAGTGTACATATTTGTAAATTAATGCACAGTATTTGATAGTTTGTGTATAATTAATCTGCTTTTCCTATTTTTAAGAAAAAGCACTGACCGGACAATCATTTATCGAGTGTTATTGTTGGGTGCCATTAAATGGCGATTAATAGTCCACACCACTTCCACTGAGTAGACCCTGGACTGCTCCGCATCACTACCCTGACAGAGTCAAGTGCTACAACTGGATACTTGGGGCCTCATTTACGAGGCCCTGACGGCACACTGCACCACTGGAGTGTCATTTATTTTTAGGCTCCAGTGGCGCAGTGTACCAGCCCATATTTACAAGGCTCCGTAAAGCCACCTTGCGTGGCTTTTCATGCCTTGTAATTATGGACCCCTTTCATGCATAACACTGCATTAAAGGGGCATTCCATAGGTGTTACCTGGGGGTTCCCACTCAACACCCATGGAACCTGAAGGAATCTGACGTATTCTCAGATTTAAAGTCTCAGAATGCATCAGATTCCTGCGCCACCTCATGGGTGGCGTAAGAATGACACAACAACAAGAAATACCTTTATTTCTCCCTATTGTTTCCTCTTTCAATGTGAGCACTTGCTATTGTTTGTTTGTGCAGAAAGGTGTCCCTTCCTGAACAAAAACAATGATCCCCGCAATGCACTCATCCTTGCACCATGGTGCTCGGATGCCTGCATTGACACTAGGCAGCAATTTTTGTGCCAGCGCGAGGTGGGGGGGACAGAAATTAGCCATATCTTGAAGATACAGTGCATTTCTGCCCTTTCCCAGAGGCGCCGGGTGGTGCAGCAAGGCAGTTGCTGCACCGCCCTGCGCCACGGGCCTTATAAATGAAACCCTTGGTTTCCGGTAAACAGACAATTGTGGACCTAATACTTGTGCAGGGCTCACATGCTGTACAACTATTAACCCAATTTATAACAGTGAAAGATTGAAACGCTTACATTGTTTGGTTAGTTCTAACATCATTCATGGATTGTCGGTGAAACTGTTTTTGCACTGGTCATTAAGTGAGCATTGTGGTGCAAGATTGCCTTCACTGGTGCAAAATTATGGACCACGGCAACTATTTTACCATTTTTTTAGCTGAACTTCATTATTTTTATTTTCACTGTAGGAACTCCATAAGCTCTTTTTTCAGGCTGAGCTTGGGCCTGTTGCCACAAACAGCCCCTTGAATGTCAAACATTATCTGCCGTGTTTTTTTCATCGGGACAGTCTTGCAGCAGGGGGGTTGACCTTGTGCTGTCACATTTGACAGATTGTCCAGGACGCTGATTCCTGGTTCCATGTTTGCTCTGGTTTAACCCTCTTAGCGTGCTCACACACATAGGATGCTGATTAAGCTGTTGTGACCTCTGACTCCAAGTGTACAACCTTGTCTGTCAATAATAATGGGTCCTGCCAGTATGAAGGGTAATATGAATAACTTGATTTACATGCCTGAAGGAAGCCATGAAAGAGACAATCTCTGTATCCATCGTGGTATTTTAATGATAAAGAGGCATGTTTTGTCGTACCTCCTTAGAAAAATCCCCTGAAAGAGGCATTGCCAGGTTCTGCACTCCATAATGCGTGATAATCATTAGCTATTTTTAAGAGTACAGTCATCCTTTTACCACTTCGACGGATTGCTGTATGATAAGTATTAAAAGTACTGCTTCTAAAAGCAGCATTGTGTTTTTATAGTCTTTTAATGTAGCAGTTGATAATATCGTTTACAAAAGTCTTTTTTGCAAAAATCACTTTTCAGAAATAGATAAATATTGATTATATAGTTAAAGCGTAGGTGAAGGTGGCAGATAAATGTTTATTTAAAATAAACAAAGAAACTTGGTAAGCTCCCTTAAGTAAATATACATCTATATTTGCTAATAGAAAAACTGAAAAGGCTACATACAGTACTGCATAAATACATAGATTTTAGAATAGTTATATACATAGAAAACGTGCCAGCATATACATTTTGTATAATGTTATGTGTGTGTACCTGCGTACGGGTGCGTACGTGTGTGTGTGTGTGTGTGTGTGTGTAATCGTGTTTGTGTAAGATAGTGACAACTTAAAAAAGAGTCATACAAAAAAACGTAGTGAAACAAAAAGATTTTACGGGAGATCGAAATGTTAAAAATATATGTCTTGGTGAAATTAATAAACAGCATAAAAGACGGATATTTTGATACTATCCCATGGAACGGTCACGCAGTACAAACATTTGCCATTCGGTGGCAGTAAAAGTTCAAGAATGACATGGCCAAAAAAAAAGAAAGGATGTGAAGCTGCAGATGAACTGGAAAAATCATCTCGCCAAAGGATATGTGTCCTAGGCGGTCCACATTATATTATATAATAAGCTGTTGTTGTTTTCTCTCCTCACTAAAGTCATTAATGCGTTTTACTCGGTGACGTTTATGAAACGACCCTGGACTAGCTGCAAGGCCAAGCTAAGTGACTGATTTTATGGGAGTAGCCGACTACAGAGCATTATTTTTATCCTGAGGGCAAGGGCATAAGATTGAGCAGTGTGAGTTGGGAGACTGTTAATTCAGACTGCAGCTATCTCTGTCCTCGGCAGTTGTCACTGGCGGAAGAAGGTTTTTTTCCTTCAAGCCTTTTTGTGCCAGCAAACTAGCTGTGTGTTAAACGAGCTGCACTGCCCTCATTTTATCCCCTGAATCTTAAGCGCCTGGCATCTTGCATGGTTAACAGATAACTGCCAGGTGTTCATTTTAGAGAAAGGCAGCAGTGCAGACAATCCCAACATTTCCTGCACTCTTCCTCTTCGCGCCTCAATGTAGGGACCTGTCACTAGTAGCAAAATGTAGGCAACACAGCAATAGGACAAGGATACCAGTCAGTGCTCTTATCACCGAGGAAACGCTGCTTTGGCGCATAATTAGTTTCAATACATGTTTCCGAGCAGGGGAAATAAACGCAGGATCTGTGCGGCTATGATCTATTCCACTCAGGACTACCTTTGAAACGGGACGCACATCAGCTAAATACCATTGGCGCTCTGTTAATAACGCACAAAGCCGCGCGCGCTCAATATCGGCTCTGAACATCTTGTTCTGCCTGTCAGAAATGATGATGATTGCAGGCAAGAACGTGGCTATTTATTTCTGCGTCGTTCTCCAGAGAAAATCCCTAAGATTCGAAATTTGATTCAGACGAAGGTTCCTAAAAGCAAATTGAACCCGCGCGGAAAGCAGTTTACTTTCATGGTCAGTGCACCGGCGGTTATGAATGGTATAAAGGCAAATGTATTTTACTGAGATTCCCCAGCCGTGTGCCTTCATATGTTAGCTAGCGAGTTTCCCTGACTGCCTCCTTTCAGAGGTGCTGTTTTTGAGCTCTAGCAAACATTAATGTTTATTGCTGCAAAGGTGACAAGCGAAGCTTATTGGATATTAATTTAAACAATGCGTACTTCCTCAAGACATAAGGAAAAGTGCTCAAGGTCTTATCGCAGTACGGATGCCATTGAAAAAAATACAATTATTTCTTTTTTTTTTCAAGAGAGCATGCAGTCTATAATAAGGTGCTTCGCTCCGCCAGGCGGTACGCGAAACTCCATATACTATGGTTGAGTAGTTTATATAAGTCATATTAATTCCCCAAATGGGGTTAACCGCCTCATTTTACGGACCGCTGCGTGCCTGTAATTTATTATGCCCAAATCACATCTCTATTATCCATTTCTGCTCCCGCACCTGCTCCACTGCACAACTTTCATATGTATTCTGAACCCCCCTCGAATGAGCAGCTCGCGCCCCGCTTGCCTTCAGGTTGTTAGCGCCCGACTGGAGTTGCTCTATTTCTGCCTCCGCACCTGCCCGCTACACACCTTTCAAGTGTGTTCTTGCGCCCGCACCACATAGTAGGCCGTATAAACAGCCCGCGCTCCCATTACCTCCAGGCTGTCAGCCCCTCACTGGAATCAGCTCCCTTTCAGACAGAATCCTGAAACTGAGTAACTGACATTTGCCTTGGTAGTGGCCAGATTCTGCTGATAATGTCTGAAAGAACTGGATTATTTCACATGCATCAGACTGGCCGAACCACTCTGTTCTTTATGCTATTACGAGAGTTCATCTGTTGGCTGCCATCATTTAATAGGTTGGAAGCTGGTCAAAATATTTGCGTTTGTTGACTGTGTGAAGGGACAAACTGGATTTTGAAGTAGCTTCTAATACAGCCGAACATTTTAACCTGCATTGGTATGTGCCAGAGGTGGCCACTGTTCCCTTGTTTGTTTTCCAGTGGTTAGGCTTCAGCATTCTCCTAATCAATTGCCTATTACAACTAATGCACTTATGGCCTTTCATTATGCAGAGTAGGATGGCAACATTGAGCTCTGTTTTTACAATTTTGCTAATTTGGCTGTTAGGTTTGAGCACCTTTTCCTAAAAAAAAAAAAAAAAAAAACATCCCTCACCCCCTCGGTGACATTCCCCCTTGGATGACAAAACCTCCTGTTCCTGTCCTGCTCTTTCTGGGTCTTGGAAAGCATGACTACCAAGTGTTTCAGTCAACCATATTACCCGAAATAGTCAGTGCTTGCACCACACCAAGCCGGGCAGGTGCAGGATTTCAATCCAGAATGTTCTACCATCCAAAGAGGACAGTCGTCCACATACGTCTGGTGGACACTATTGGCTATAGCGAAGCACAAAGATCTACGATGCTCTCATCAAGTTTGTCACTTCAAGGACTTTCCTTCATTTCAAAATTTAAAATTTTATAAAAGGATCATGTAAATTGATCCCAACAAAAGTGTAAACTTGCTCTTGGAGTGGAAATGGGGAAAGGGTTTTCAACCTGTATTCAGAAACATTGCACATAACTCCTTTGGAAATACAGAGCAAATTTATTTAATGTAGAAATGTGTCAGTATTCCACCACATTTCTGTACTGCTTCTCGCTCATCCTCATAATTTTTCAGGATCGTCTTTGATATCGAAATTCAGTATCCTCCGCTGAAAAGTAGACACATTTCCAGCATGGCTCGGGATTCCAAATAAAGCTTGTGATCTGGAGACCTACTTGGAGGCAAAGATGACCCTGGTTGATCCATGCCATCATTTTTCAACTTCTTTGCAACCCAACGTTTTTGTAGGTACTCCTTCTTCTCTCATTCATGATAGTGATTGTAATCGTATGACTTCCTTCTGCAAATCTGAGGTTTGGGAAGACCCTTTTGTTGGCTTTTAAAGAAATATATGCCCTATCCATGTCTCTGTGTGTTAGAATCACTCTAAAAATATAATAATGAACACATCATGAGTCAAATCATGACAGTTTTCTGATGTTATTTCTAATGCCATAAGAGATCTATAGGAAATAAGTTATGACCACCTAATACGTCTGAGAACTGAAACTACAAGTTTGTGGCACTTTAAAGATAATTTTCAATGGAATATTTCTAATTATTTCTTTATTTTTTGCATATTTCTTTTATTGAGTTTCAAGTTAACATTGATACAATACAATAGTATCATCCCTCCCCTACCTCCTTCCCCGTCAAAGAGCCAGTGGAAAGTCACATTCTCGTTGACATTGTTGGTATCAAGCCAGAGCACAGCATTCTGCAAGTGTCACCTTCGTAGACTGCGGCATCCGGTAAGTGCCCTCTCCCCATTAGCGCTCAGATCATTAGGGGGGGCTACTCTTTCACATTATCTTGTGGATTTCCAATATTTAAATCTTCACATTGCAGCTGTATCCGGCTTTCCATCCTATCCCACTCCTGTCTGCCACCCTGATCGTTCTCACTGTATATCAACTGACAACACATTCCACATTATGCTTCTATCCACCATGTAAGTTTCTATAGCCACTGCTTTCTGGTAGGAGACCTTTTGGACATCCAGCGTTGAGCTATGCATTTTTTTTTCAATGGCTAAGCCCAATTCCAGCACCTTTTCTGCATGTTTCGTGTGCTTGATTGGTGGCACCAAGTTCAGGAAACACATTCGTATTGTGGGATGCACTTGTATATCACTTATACTTTCCAGTGTTCTAGTCACTGTCCTCCAGAAGTCTCCCACAGTTGCGCTTGTCTACCAATTATGCAAATAGGTTCCTGGGGTCGTCCTGCATTTAGGGCAGTTTCCCTGTTTAGCTGGATCTAATTCATGTAACCATTGTGGTGTTACATAGTCCCTGTGTATGCATTTATAATGTATTAACTTTAATCTTGCATTACAAGTCACCTTCCTACAGTTGCTTAGAGAAGAGGCCCAGTCTCTCTCACTTAGTTCATCTCCTATGTCCTCTACCTATAGTGTCTTCAATTTCGTGATGCCTGATGCCCTGCGTGGGGTTAGCAGAGTATACTGCCATGATACAAGTTTATGCTCATCTCCCATGTCCGGTAGTGCTTGGGTTATTGTGTGTGTTTCCCGTTCCTGTGAGAACCCTGGCCAAGCTCTCCGGATGTCTGCTGCCAGTCCATCATATGCTAGAAAACATTCACCTGTGATGTCCAATCTGCATAAAGATCTCCCAGGCATTGTGGGCCTGGGTCATCGCCTGTCTCCTCATATGTAATGATATGGTGGGATCTATAGCGGTGTGCCATGGCACTAACTGCTCTGTGAAAATATTTGTCTCCCTCTCCCATTTCGTCGCTTGATCCTAGATCATCAGTAACGTCTTGAGTTGTTCCGGCAATGCAAGTTTGTGTTTACATGTTACTAGAGGTAGCACTAGTAACTGCTGATTTTGACTAACCTAATCAACATCTCTTTAACAGGGTCCCTTTCCCCGTCCTGGAGCCATGGTGTCACATATTGTAGGAGTGCCTCCCTATCATACAGCTGAAAATTGGGTGCTTGCAATCTTCTGATATCCCACAGGAGCAGCAAGCCCTCTAAACTAATTCTCGCCCTCCAGTTTAGAAGACTTAACAGCTCATCTAGCCTACGAAAACAAGCTTCAGGGATGCGCTATGGCATGTTCTGCAGCACGTAAAGTACCCTGGGTAACATTGTAATCTTGCTTAGTGCTATTCGGCCTATCAGTCACATAGGACATTTTAACCATTTACGAATGCTCTTCTCCATGCTATCTAGTAGTATTCCTACATTGGATGCATACATCTCCGTTATTTCTGTACTTAAGTGAATTCCTAAATACTTGATAGGTGTGCTCTGCTCTCTGATATTGGCGAGAGCTGTCCTCGCTCTTCTAGGCCTATGTATATGATAGAATATAGATTTATTTGAATTCAATTGAAAACCCCTCTTATATTGCGGGCCATGTATCCACCGGATTTCTTATTGTTAGCAATATGTCATCCGTGTAAAGTTGTATGACCTCCTGCTTGTCTCCCACCAGATCACTATGTTTTCGTGTCTAGAACAAATGATCTGGGCCAGTGGTTCAATCACCATAACAAAAATTAGCGGCGAGAGGAGACACCCTTGCTGGGTCCCCTCTCTAACGACCATCCCCCAGATACTCTCTGACCGACTTTCACTCAAGCCCTACTGTTGGTGTGAAGCAACAATACCCATTTTAAGTAGTTTAGTCCTAACGCATATCTACAAAATGTGTGTTTCACGAATGCCCAATTTACTGTGTCAAATGTTTTGTGCGCATCCATGCTGGCTACCGCACAAGGCTCCGTTACCTTTTTAGCTTGTTCTATTATTAGGAAGGCCATCCTAATGTTAGTGGTGGTGGTGCGTCCACCCACGAAACCTGACTGATCCGTGTGTGTAACTCTGTCAGTGACCTTCGACAGTCTGTGCGCTAGTATTTTCCCCAATATTTTCACGTCCATAGTTATCATCGATAGGGGGGTATGATTCACATTCTGTTGGATCTTTACTGGGCTTGGGTAACTCTACAGTGATGGCCTCTCGTAGCAATTCTGGCAGCGTACCCTTCTGAAATGCTTCGGTATAGATTGCTAGTAGCGGACCCCATAGTAAGTCCACATATGCCTGGTAAAATTCTGCACTTAGACCATTCATACCCAGTGCTCTGCCCGTCTTTGTGTGCTTGATTGGCCATTTAATGTTAGACTCCTCTGTTGAGGCATTTAATGCCTCCCGTGTGATTGCATCCACCATAGGAATGTGTGCCTCATCTAATATAGTTGCAATCCATGCCTCATCTTCCTGATCTGTTTGTACGTACAGCTGACCGTAAATTCTGCAAAGCGGCGCAGGGAGTCTTCCTGCATGGTTAGGAGTGCTCCGTCTGCATCTTTAATAGAAACCACTGCATTTTCGCCTCGTTCCCTCTTAACTAATCACACAAAGAGCCAGCCTGGCTTGTCTCCTTGCTCATGGATCTTTTCAGTGTATGTCTTGTAATCATGTTTCCCTAACGTGTTTCTGGCTTCATCTAGCTCACTGCAGTCTGTGCTGCCTCTACCATACCTTGGTCATGTGCAGAGCCTGTCTGTCAATATCTACAATTTGTTGGTCAAATGTCATGATGGTGTGACCCAATGCTCTGTGTACCCCATACGTTGTCACCATGAATTTTCCTCTTATGGTGACTTTAAATCCTCCCATAGTGTCCCAGCTGGTTCTACTGTTCGTGTATTCATCGCAAAAAACTCCTGTATTGATTCTTTGTTTTTGTTCCGGTATGCCTGATGAAACAAAGTGCTGCGCTGCAGTCTCCACTGGGGTATTGGTGCCACATATATTTGGCCTGCCAGCTCCACCGCCTAAGTAGCATGATCTGATAGTGTGCGGTTTAAATATTGTGTATTTTCCAAGTGTTCCAGTTGCTCAGGGTGTGTGAATGCATAATCTATTCTAGAAAATGTTCCATGCGATGATGAATAAAAGGAGTTATCCCCGCTGATCCCTGCATTGTGCCCTCCACATTTCTATCAAATTGAGTGTGTCCATGCCCTCTAGTAGGGCCCTTGAGGACCATCCTGGTGGTTTAGGATTATGTCTAGTGTTATCTAGTTGTCTGTCTAAAACACAGTTAGTCACCCATCCAAAGTATGCCACAGTGTGCATAAAGTATGAGAATGTGCGTTACTGTCTCAAAGAAATCAGGTGTGTCTATGTTTGGAGCATATGTATTCAGTAGAATCATGAATCTGCCTCCAATCTCGACCACTCTGCCCACATTTCGACCATCTGCTGATTTTAGTTCAGCTGTTACCCTCCGTGGGATATTGTCATCCACCCACAGCTGCACATCCCTTGCTGAGGACGGGAAACTGGAGTATCATAACCTGCCCCCCCCCCCATTTTGCACATAGCTTCTTGTGTTCCTCTGGTAACAGATGCATCTCTTGTAGCATCAGCAATGCAGTCAGCCCCATGTCATTAGTGTGAAACTCTCCTGTGTATTACCCTATAATCACACCTGCCTGGCTTTACTGTGCATATGTTCCATGACTCTCCCACTGGCTTCCTGATGTCCCTGCCCCTTATTCAAAAACCAATTAAAACTGAACAAAACCCTACCCCCCACCTATGAGGCTCTCCCTTACTCACCCTTCAAATAGGACATCTGGTGTGTCACCCCAATCCCCCCCACAACATCATATGTTACCCCTCCACTGAAATGCTGCATCCAGAATTCCCGTGAGGGGTTACTCCAGTGGTTGAACTCTGACGCTACAAATATTTGCATATTGCGACCAAGATTGTATGCTGTCTTTTCTATCTCCAACTTAGTTTGTATTATCAGCCCAGTGTAAGATGCACCCCTCGAGCTTTCTCATAATCTCTGCAGTGTTAACCCCCCCACCACATTCTTTACATCATGTTGATTATTTAGCGGCAACCGCTCAAGGGTCAGTGATTTTCAACAAAATGCATTGCCTCATCTCCAAAATGCCTTTTTCCCTGAAGGTCTGTGCAGAGATGTGCTGGTGCAGAAATGCATATTCAATTACTTTTTCTCTCAGTTTGCATTTCACTGATGTAAACGTTCTCAGGCTCCATTGAATATCTACATCATAGTCCGGGTAAAAAGAAATCCTGTTGGTGTTGTATTCCACTGTGCCTTTCTTGCGTGCCTTTTGCTAGTATTTTCATCTTGTTTTTGTACCTCAGCATCCACATTTTCAGCATTCTCGTTGGGACACTCAGCTTGAGTTTACCACCTGGTGTTCTATGGGTTCTGTCCACCTGAGGCTTTCCTTCCTGACTCAGTTCCGGTAGGATCTCAACTAACCAGGATTCAAGAAATTGTTCCACCGTCATGGTTCCATTAGGTAATCCCAGGATCCAAACATTCTTACATCTTGATCTGTCTTCCAAATCCACCAGTTTAGCCACCTGCTCCCTTCGCCGTCCCTCCTAATCAGCCTGCTGCATGCCATGTGTGTCTAACATCTCAGTCATATCATCAGTTCTTGCTCCGAGTTCTTTCATGCAGTCTCTCATCTTGTCCAGGTCTTGGTGAATTAGCGCCACTGTAATGGCCACCCCATCTATCTTTTCTGTGATTGCCTTATTCCATTCCAAGATCAGGTGCTTGAGTTCTAGGTTTGATGAAGATGAGGGGTCCCCCAGGGCAGATTCCTCATTGGCCGTAGCACTTTGTGGCATTCTCGCAATTCCTTCCTTTATTGTATGCTGGGTTTTTGAGGCCATTCCTGCCCCCCGTTTCAGGGCATTCTCTCCCCCTTAGGGTGTTCGTTAAGTCGAGGCTAGGAGCTAGCAATCTGGCCCGTTGCTACTCAGGGTTCCCCCTGATGTGACCATTGTACTCATCGTTAATTGTTTCAAGAGCACTTGGCCCTCCTCCACTATCTTTAGTCCAGGACCATGTACCTCAGGCCAGTGTCTTATCGTAAAGTCCCAAGTCAATCAGCTCTCAACTGGTGATCAGCCACATATAACTGGGGATTACGGTCCTCTACCTTTCCCTTTTTTCATATGCTTGCCTTGTGGATGCTGAATGGTGAGCCCCACTGTTACAGCTCCTCTGGGGCATCTGCAGTTTTTTCTCCATGGCCTCCCCAGTGGTCTCAAAATCCGGTGTATCACTCTGCATTGCTCCCCTTATTTTCTGCTATCACCTGAGGCTGTTAATCACTGTGGGGGGATGCTTTGCAGTTCTTCCCCAAGGCCACAGCTGTGTGTCACTGGACAACATGAGGGCCAGTCCTCCCCCCCAGCTGGCCTGTGTTCTCCTTTCAATCTCCCTCATAATGACATGCTGGCAGCGTTTGCTTGCTTAGTGACACTTTTCTAGCAGTCTAGCCCCCTCCACTTGTGTTTGACTCACAGCTCATGACCCAGGCCTCTCCTTTGGTTTTTCAGCGGTTGCTTCTCGGTTCAATCCTGATTCATGCCGTGGGTTGCGCAGTCCAGACCCACTCCAGTTTTCGCTACGCCTCTGGTCCAGGGGCACTCCCCATGTGGGTTGGAGGGGGGGGTCTTCTATGCCTTCTTCTGGTGTGAGCAGTCATATACCGACGTGGCCGCACCTCGGCTCGCGAGGCCCCGCACGTTCCGGCCTATGCCACGCCCCAGGCTCAGAGGTGCAGGCTAGTTCTTGTTCTTTTTTATTCTCTTTCCACAGCTCATCGGGGTGGGGGAGTCATTTTCCCTGAACTGCTGTGCTGTGGATCGATGTTCAGCGGCTGGTTTAGCGGCCATTTTGGCTCCTCCCCCTAATTATTTCTTTTATAAGGTGTAAATATTGGATTATGCGAAGGGCTTTTACATTTAAACACATAGGGCCTCATTATGAACACGGTGGGAAAGACCGCACCGCCGGCGGTGGTGGTAACTACCGCCAACAGGCTGGCAGTCTGGACTGCCAAATAATGAAGCACATGAAAAACAGGCAGCCTGAAAACCATTCACCGCCAGCAGAGGAGTGCCGACAACGACAGAAGAGGCTGTCCACAGGCCGACGGAAAGGCCCCACCGGCCCAACAAATAATCAAGCACAAGACAACTGTCAGTTCCGGGGCGGGAACCAACGCCCCTCAAAGCCTGGCGGAAATGTACCAAATAAAAGGAAACACTCACTGGAGGCACACAACACCCCAACGCAGACATGGCGAGAGAATTGGAAATCATGCCAGTCCTGCTCCCTGCCATACACCTCCACAACCGTGACAGCCGATGAAGACGACAACTGTAAATACCACAACCTACTAAACAAGGAAAGAAAGGGCACAGTCACATACCCACCCACTCCACCCACCCCGCAATGCACCCCAACCCCTCACAACATCACAAGCCATACACACCTGAGCAAGAGGTACTTACCTGACCCAAGGCCAAGACAACCTGCCCAAAGTACACACTTGTACACAACGCCCCTCCCCCCCCACAATGAAATGATGAACCACGTATCCAGAGTGTGCCAACACCAACACTGGGCACACAAACTTTATTACAAATGTAATAGCGGATTGTCCAAATGAGGCCTTTGGCCAGTCCAAACCGAAAAGGCTGATAGGCCTAAATGGCCCGAACTTGACTCCCACATGTGGACATGGTACTCCACCATAAAGGGACATCAATACGGCAGCCAGGCACCTCAGGAAACAGGGGCAGGGGATGGCGGGGGTGGGGAATTAAGTCTGGAGGGGGGGGCTTGGGCTTACGTTTGGGAGGTAGAGGGGTTTTGGTTTAGCCTTGGAAGGTGGGGAGCAGGCTTGGACCAGGGGGTAGCAGATGGACCAGGGCCAGCACGTGACTTCTTGCTCACTGGGGAAGGGGCACAGGAATGGGAAAGGCGAACAGGGGTGGACTTGGACATGGAAGGAGTGGACAGGGCAAGGAGGTGGGCAAGGTTAGGGACAAGACGGAGTGGGCCAGTGAGTTTGAAAAGGTCAACAAGGGGCAGGAAAAGTTTTTTAAGGGAAGTCGGGGTGGACTTGGAGGAAGGTGTGGGAGTGGAGGTAGAGGGAGTGCTCGTAACGGGTGTAGATTAGCTTGACGTGGATGCAGGTACCTGTACTGCATTCTGAGGTATGGTGGATGTGTGTTGGGTGGGTGTCTAAGAACATTTGAGTGTCTTGGGAGAAGGGGGAGTGGACACAGTGGGACAGGACAGGCTGCCAGTGTAAATGGATGTTGTCTGGGTGTCTGCAATTTTGGTGAGTGTACTGAAAGTGTCACTCTAAGTCATTGGGCTGAGTGCAGGTGTGGTGTATGGGGTGCATAACTGGATGTCTGATATTGTGGTGACTGCAAGAATGGGGCCAGCAACAGTGACTGAGGGTGCAGTGCTTGTGAGTGTGTATGTAGAGGTGACAGACAGGGATTCAGGAGAGGTGGACACACTGGGGGAAGTGGATGTTGTTGTGTGTGCCTTTGTGTGTTGGCTGTGTGTATGCCTGTGGTGGGAAGTGTGGTGTTTGTGTTTCTCTGTATGTTTTTTGTGTGTTGAGGTGTGTGCATGGCTGTCTGAACGTGTGCTTGGGATGGGTGAAGGGAGTGGGGTGCTGGAAGGGGTAGAGGTGGTTGGAGGGAGGACTGAAAGACCAGGGACACTGGCTGCCATCAAAGAGGAGGACAGAGCCTGAAAAGATCTCTGTAGGCCAGACATGGCACCATGAATGCCTTCCAGGTATGCATTGCATTGGTGCATCTGGAATGCTAGCCCCTGGATGGCATTAATGATGGTTGTCTGCCCTACAGAGATGGTCCTCAGGAGGTCAATTGCCTCCTAAGTGAGGGCAGCAGGGCTGACTGGGGCCGGAGATGAGGTGCCTGGAGAGAAGGAGATGCCCACCCTTCTGGGTGAGCTGGCAAGGCCAACTGGGTGGGGAGAAACTGGGAGGGTGGTGATGGTATGGGGGTGGCAGAAGATATCAAAGAATGGGTGGGCCCACTAGGGTATACCACCACCAGGGAGCACCAATTGGAGGAGGTATCAGAGCCACTACCTCCAGTGGTAGTACCCTCCCTAGTGGTACTCCCCTCACCCTCCAACCCACTGGTCCCCTTGGCATCCATCAACTCTGCCTCCTTGGAACCGTGAGCCACTGCATTCACACTCACCAGTGCCACTGCTCCCTCGCCAGATGAGGCTGATATACACAGACAACACAAGAGTACAGGGGTTGGGAGACAAAACAGGAGAGAAATATGTTAACACCTGAATGGATGCACATTTTTGGATCACTCAGATTTCCACCCAGCTAATACACCATAACGCAGCACCTACACCTATAGTCATGCCTATGCCCCTGACTAGTAGCCACAACCCTAGCATACAACCATCTCCCACATTACAGAAGGACCTGAGGAACTGCAGACCTGCCCCTAATCATCTAATTGCCCATGGGGCCGTATTGCTGTAAGACACCAGTCAGAGTCCCTGCCACTAGACAGCATACATACTACAGCACCCACAGACATTCATCAAGGAGGCATAAAATGGTCTTGGTACTCACATCCTTGTGTCTGCTATGCAGCCTTCAAGCGCCCATCCAAGTCTGGATATGCCACTGCCAGAATGCGGTGCATTAAGGGGGTCAGGGCCCGACGGGCACACCTTCCTCATTGGGAGGACTTCCCTAGCTGGGCCTCACAGGTCTTCCTGGCCCAGCGCCGCAGGTCCTCCCATCACTTCCTGCAGTGGGTACTCTGTCAGTTGTAGACCCCTGGGTCCGCACCTCCCTGGCGATGGCCTGCCAGAGTCCCCTCTTCTGATGGGTGGTGACCTGTAGGGGACACACAGAAAAGTAACACAGAGGTCAGACAACGCCCATTTGATACCACTGGCTATATGTCCCCTATGGGACGGACACTTAACAACATCATTCCACCACCTCACTCACGCTTATTGTCAAACATTCAATGCCTGTGCAGTTGCAAATCGTGCACACATGCATCCACCACCATCACACACATCCATGCACGCCATCCGCCTACACACCTGCACCTCTGGTCGGCCACTTAACTTGGCATACAGGGGGAGGACCCCGTCCACCAGCTTCTCCAGCTCCTCCGTGGTTAAGGCTGGGGCCCTTTCCCCTGTGACTCTTGCCATTTGAGTAACCAGAGTCAGGACACAGCAGCACACTCAGTTGAGTATTTCAATGCACGGAATCCGGGATTCAAGTGAACCTGGGGTGACGATATGGCGTACGCTCTGTGGCGGTGTGCACCGTCACCGCCGGCGGCGATCATGATAGGCCCATATTCCTCATTGACAACCATGTTAACCAATGAATGGGTGCACGGCGGTGAACACCGCCTTACGCCATAACAACAACCGCTAGCAGTATGAGGTCACTTTCACTGCTACATATCTGGATGGCAGGGGGCTGCCATTTTGCAAGTACTAAACAGATATTTCCTGGTCATGGGCCCCATGCAGGCCCTATGGACCCCAGCCCTCAATCGCATGCCCAAATGACTAATTACTGCCCTCAACAGTCCAGATGTAGCAGTTCAAACATGTCACTAAAGTTGTACATCCTATAACGCTTGTGTGCAACCTACATGTTGTACAGCAGTGTTTTCTACATAACAGGTTGTGCAAATGAATGTGCGTCCCTCACATGTATTCTCCACTCCTCCTAGGTACAGACCCATGTGGCGAGGGAGGGCCCCATCTGTGTACAGAGCTCTTGTTGATTTGGAGACCATGGTGGAACATCACATCATTATCAACTACAGTCTCACTCGTGCTACTATCCATGAACTTTGTGCATTACTGGATCCTGTACTGAGAGCGGCAAATCGGAATCAGCATGCCATCCCTACAAAGTTCTCATTCCCCCAAGAGTAAGTGAACAGGTGTATAGAAACAGTAAGAACTTCCACTCAATGAACATACAATTGGTGTGTACTGCAGACCAGTACATTTCACATGTGAATGCCATGTTCCCTGGATCAGTCCATGATTCATTTGTTCTGAGGAACAGCAGTGTGCTTCACATGATGGAACAACTACAAGGGGACAGAGAAAGGCTCATAGGTGAGTGTGTTTGACACTTTTTCTGTACATAGCTGACAGCCAGGCTGTTTGCAAGTGATGGCAGTTTGTTACAGTCCTGTTTCACCCACTTTTGCAGGTGATTCTGGCTACCCCAACATGCATTGGCTCCTGACACCAGTGAGGAATCCTATGACAGATGCAGAGAGGAATTACAATGAGGCCCATGGACGTACTAGGAGGGTGATGGAGTGCACTATAGGTCTCCTGAAGGCTAGATTCCATTGCCTCCATCTCTCTGGGGGATCCCTGTGCTATGGTCCTGAGAAGGGGTGTAGAATAGTGGTTGGCCTGCTGCATTCTGCACAACGTGGCTGTGAGGAAATCTATCCCCCTGCTGGAGGAGGAGGGTGCTGTATATCCAGACCTGCTTCCTCTGAGAGGGGATGAGAGTGATGATGAAGAGGGGGACGATGATCACTCCAGGAACCCACTGACCCAACTATACTTCCATTGACTATGAGGTATGGTTCTCTGATGATGTTGTCTGCACTACATAATGTCAGTCTGACTTTTTCACTATGGAGATGTGGGGTCTGTAGTCATTGATACTGTTACATGAATTTAAGGTGCCATGTGCCATGATAACCAGCCTGGTGTACATTTCTGTTTACTCCACACAATGTTGTGCGTGGGGTGCCATTCCTGCACTAAAGGTCTGATTATTGAATTTAACTGGCAAATGCAGTCACACTTACAATTGATTCAACATAATGACAGGGGACATAGGAATTGGTGTACATGAGTTTTATTTGTTGTCAGGAATGCATTGGTGAGCATTACAGTAATAGGGAGTGGGCTGATGGTGGATGTCCATACTGGCTACATGGTCTCAGCGATTGGTGGCAGTGGGTGTAGGTCCATCTGTACCTTGCAAGTTGTTGAGTTGCTATTGGGCGGTGAGGATGGTAGCACAGTGGCACACTTGAGAGACAATTCATGTCAAAGTCACTTCTTTGAGGGTGCCTTGGTCTTGGCAGGTTGTTGCAGTGCCATATCTGGGTCTGAGGGACCGTTTAAGAGCTTGGTGATGGGCTGTACAGGTAGGGGTGCTGGTCTCCTGTGTGTCCTTAGGCAGTGACACCAGTCCAGTTGCTGCTGCTGATGTTGATGGCTGGTCTCTGTTGTGGTCAGTGGTAAGGGCACCCTGGTTTGTGGGGGTCTCAGGCTGGGCTGGGTGGTGGTGCTGCACCCCTGCAGTAGTGGCCATGATGGCATTGAGTTGTTTCCACTGCTCCATGGTCTCTTGATGTTGGGCTATCTGCAGCCTTTGACTCTGCTCCAGGGTGGCCAGGATCTGGCCCATCCTGTCTTGGGTATGGTGGTATGCTCCCAGGACCTCAGAGATCACCTCCTGGGCTGCAGCATCCATCCTTTGGCCTCCCCCCTGGGCCACTGATGCCCTCCCACTGGGCTTAGACACCTGTGCCTGTGTCCCCTCCACAGGTCTGGCAGTACCACTTGTACTGTGGCCATCACCATCCTGCCTGTTGGTAGGTGGAGACTGTGGCCTCTGTACTTGTGTTCTACCAGTCTGTGGCATGGATACACTAATGTGGGGTCGTTTGGCATGTGCAGATGTTGGTGGCTGGGTGGTAGGGGTGTCAGTGGTGTCCCGGGTGGGGCTGATGGAGGGTGACAGTCCAGGACTGTGTGACGGGCCAAGGTATTCCTCAGTGTCCACACTTCCCTCTCCAGTGTCCTGAGTGGTGCCTCTGTCTCCATGTGGAGCGCTGGCACTCCTTGGCCTTTCCGTCAGGGTGGCATGGGTAGTGGTGCCTGTGGGGGGGAATGGACATGAATGTTACATTTACTAATTCGAATGAGGATGCACAGCTCTGGCCTGTTTTGTGCAGTTTGGGCCATGCAGGGACCTTTTGTACGGTTACCATTGCATTTTGCATGGGATGTGGTGGTGCATTGTGGGTGGTGTAGTGCCATTGTGATACCTTGCAGGGGTGGGTGGCTGTGCACAGGGGGATGGATGTGGGCCTGTTGGTGGGTTTGTGGGCATGCAAGGTGCCTGGATGTGGTGTGTGAGGCCTGGGCCTGTGATCATAGAAGTAGCTAAAGGGGTGAGCTGGTGCATGCATTACAGGTGTGGTGGATATGGGGTAAATGTAGATGACTTACCCGAGTCGATTCCTCCAGTGAGTCCAGTGAGGCCCTCAGGGTGCAGGATGACCAGTACCTTTTCCTCCCAGTCGGTGTATTCGGTGGGTGTAGGCGGGGGTCCTCCCCCAGTTTTCTGGACCGCAATGTTGTGCCTCAATGCTATTGACCTCACCTTCCCATGCAGGTCGTTCCATCTCTTGCGAATGTCATCCCTCGTGCATGGATGGCTTCCCACTGCGTTGACCTTGCTCACTATAGTCTGCCATAACTCCATCTTACTGGCGATGGGTGTTTTCTGGACTTGTGCCCCGAAGACTTGTGACTCGACCTTGAGTATCTCATTCACCATTGTTCTTAGCTCCCTTTCTGTGAAGCGTGGGTGCTTAGGGGATGCCATGGTATGTGTTGTAGGTGGTGGGTTGTGTGGATATTGGCGAGGGTGCTGATGTGTGGTTAGATGTGTGAGTTGTGTGATGTTGGGTTCAGTGTCTGCGTGTAGTGTTGTCAGTCTGGCTTTTCCTATTGGCGATGCAAAGGATTGTGGGATGTGTCTGTGCGTGTTTTATAGTGTTGTGGATGTGTGTCGGGTGTGTGAATTTCAAACTTGCCAATGTGTGCTTTTCTTGCTGTTGGGTCCCATTGCTGGCCGTACCGCCAATGGTCGTTCGGCATCCACTAACCGCCACGGTGATTTGTGCATCATTATTTGGAGGGCGGGGATATGTGTGCTTGGCTGTGGTGGGGTGGGATGTGCAGCCTTTCTGCCGAGAAGGCCCTGGTGGTGGCTGGTGGCATCAAACATTTTGGCAGATTCTGTTTTTGGCATCTTTATATGGCGGGTTTCTGTTCACCGTCACCACGGTGGACGACGGTGTTTACCCCCATGTTCATAATGACCCCCATAGAGTCACATGACGCTGACAGTTGGGCTTTGTGTATCTTAGGCAATGGATATCTTGGGTGTGATTGCATGGGACATCACTGGCAGGATGGGAGGGAGGAGCTGGACCCAGCACCACTTACATTTGAATAGGCTGTGTTCTGTCTCCACACATTGGGCTGCATACCCCTGTAGTTAGTCTGGAGGCAGGACCAGGAAGCAATTTGGAAAAATAAAGGCTACCATCATTCATGTAACACAAAAACACAGTAATTTTTGGATTTTTCTCACAATCTGCCACAGATCATCCACAGTGTGGATCACTCATGCACGCATCAAGATTAATCCTTCCACGTCAAGCACCATTTGGATAAGAGGTAGGTCATAATGCAGGCAATAGTATATTATGGCATGCCTTGTGCATGAATGTACCTATGTGTTTTCTACCTCCGACTTCTATAATGTAGATCAACCAGAATTAACTGATTCTTCCTTTTCTCTATTTTGCACATCATGATTGTGAGGGAAATAGGCACCAATGAGGGCCTCTCCAGCCAATGGACAGGCATGTAGACCTGCCCTACATAACAACACATATTACATATGTTTGTCTATATCATCACAAAGGACAGTTGACTTACTGCAAAATGTAGATAGGGCAACATAAATTATTGCAGGAGAATACAGGGCATTAAATTAGTCCTAAATTAAACCTGGACCTATATTTGGCTCCTTAGAAGGGCTGAAACATGGCACCATGCAATACGGTATAGGGCTAGTAAATCTTCCTTCAATCAATCAATCAACCAATTCTTGTAAAGCATGACTACTCACCCGTTAGGGTCTCAAGGCGCTGGGGGGGGGGGAAGTGTAGCGTTCACCGGTGGTTCTTAAAAAAGCCATGTATTCAGTTCCTTCGTGAAGCTGAGGAGGGAGGTGGTTTGTCTGATGTGGAGAGGAAGGGCGTTCCAGGAGGTGGCTGTGAGGTAGGAAAAGGAGCTTCCTCCTGTTCTGGTTTTCCTGATGCGGGGTACTTCTGCGAGAGAGAGCTGGGCTGAGCATAGGGCCCTATAGGGTACGTGGAGGTTGAGTCGATGGCTCAGGTAGTCTGGTCCGATGTTGTGGAGGGCTTTGTGTGCGTGGGTGAGGATCTTGAAGGTGATTCTTTTCTCTATGGGGAGCCAGTGCAGGGTACGCAGGTAATGTGAGATGTGGCAGTGAACAGGTAGGTCGAGGACCAGTCTGGCGGGTGGCGTTTTGGATGTTTTGTAGTTTGCAGATGAGTTTCTTGTTGATTCCAGCATAGAGTGCATTGCCATAGTCCAGTCTGCTTGTGATGAGGGCGTGTGTGACGGTCTTTCTATGTTCGAGGGCGATCCATTTGAAGGACTTGCGTAGGAGGGGAGGGTGCAGAAGCAGGTGGAGGTGACCGAGTTGATTTGATGGTTCATGCTGAGACTGGAGGCCAAGATGATCCCGAGGTTGTGGGCTTGGCTGGTGGGGGTGGGTGGCCACCAGGAGTCATTCCACATGTGGGGTTGAGGGCACATGATGAGTGCTTCTATCTTGTTTGCGTTCAGTTGAAGACAGCTGTTTCTCATCCAGTTGGTGACTGCTTCCATGCCTTCGTGGAAGTTGTGTTTGGCTTTGTTGGGTTCGTTGGAGAGGGAGAGGATGAGTTGGGTGTCATTGGCGTAGGCGATGATGAAGATTCTGTACCTTCTGACGATGGAGGCTAGCGGGCCCATGTAGACATTAAACAGTGTGGAGATGAGGGAGGATCCCTGGGGAACTCCGCAGGTGGTGGGTGTGGGGTCTGCAAGGAAGGGAGTGAGTCTCACTCGTTAATTGAATTATAAACACTTTTTAACCCATGTTCAATAGTGGAGCATTTTCAATTATTGGTAATGCAATCCCCAGGTTCCCCTTTGCTCCTGCCTGACTGATGATTCACGGACAGGGCACAATTCCCAGGTACCCAGGTTTTCCCTTCACTGTGGTGATTCATCAGGCACAGCATGCGTTTAAAAGCCAGCCCCACCCAAGCACACCTGCTCACTATCCAGGAAAGCTGGTGCATAAGAGATTCTTCCAATCCTGTGCTTTTTGGTTTTGGAGAGTTTCTGAGGTGCAGCTGTCTCTGTAGATCTTTGCTGCTGGCTTCTTTGTCAAAACTACGGTGGCATCCATCTGGATTCTGCATAGAGGCCCGAATTCTAGTGCATTGAGCAGACCAGTCGGGTATCAGGTGGATAGGGTCTAGTTGGCCTTTGAACCTATTGTGAAATGAATGACTAAAATGTGAAAGTTTATAGGAGTTTCTGGATTTAATAAACTATAATAATAACTAAAAGGTAAAGGTGTAGAATAAAAAATAAATAAAGAAGAACTATAAATCAGAACGAGGAAAGCAATTTATTTCCTATGAGAATACATGACTTATTTGGTGTAAAACTGTAGTTTGTGTCTACCTATTCTCTCTCTAGAACAAGGATGACAGAACCCCTCCCTGCAGTGAAATCATCAAAAAAAAGAGAGACAAGAAGACCTAAAGTTTTACATGGCGGTACACTTCCTGTTTAAAAGATTTAAAGACTGAGATTGTTCGGTCTAAACAAGGGATGTTTGGATTAGACTGACAAATTATAATGTTTTTTACACTAGTTACAGAAACTGCTAGAGAGACAATGTGAATCCTTCTCACCTCACGATAATCCTGAAGTGCCAGTCATAAACCATGCAGTGTGATCAATGTAACTCTCAGACTCTGATGTAACTAAGAAGGCATTCTTGAGAACACAGAGGAAAAAGGAATTGTGTAAGACATCACTGAGTAGCACCCTCTCTTGGACCTGGTATTGATTCATTCCATGCATTTAAGGAATGAAGGGAACAATCAAACAACATTCATTATATATAGCAGTGGTTCTTCAACTGTATTTTGGGGACCCCCACGGGTCCACAAACCTAACCAAGGGGTCCTCAAGTTGTGTAAATGTGAAGAAACTTGAAATTGGAGGCTAAAATGTAAGTTGGCATCCTCAGATTGATTTGTGGGAGCAGTGCAAGTGCAGCAAACAGAATATTCAATTGAGGCTATCCATTGAATTTAGAAAAGCACTAACCTTGGATGGCCTCAATTGAATTTCGAAAAGCACTAACCTTCCAATTAAAATTAAAACGTAGATGTTTGTTATATTTGTTTGTGAATTAAATAAGCTATTTCATCATTTGTATATTTGTTTGACAAACACCTGTTTTTTCATATTTTTGTGTATTTCTTTGAGGTCCACATCATTGAAATTGCACAGGCCAATGTCCCTATATTCCGTTAATGATTCGGTGGGGTTTCCTGGATTCGGATAATGATTAGGTGGGGGCCACAGAAGTCAAATCGTTAAGAACCACTGACATAATAAATTGTTGGCTCAAGAGCTACAAGGCAATAATTGCTGTAAGTCAACACAAACACATTCCATTTTACTTTGAGCTGCTTAAGGGGATTTTTTCACTACTCACAGAGTAGCTTCAAAAACATGTGAAGATTTCAGAAGTACCATCATTTTCAATAAACATTTGCCACACCAAGCTGAGCAGCCAAATAAAGCATGGCACCCGCTCAGCAAACATTCAATGCATTTAGAGGACTTGCTATGGTGGTGGCTCTCCCGAAGCCAAAGAGATCACCACTGTTCTAGTAATATTGCAGACAGGTAGTCTATTAGTCTTTTGGGGTTGTACAACACAACCAGGCATGTTGGAACAGCGCATGCCTTAACAATGCAGTCAGAACCACGACCCATCTTTTCTACACATGCCTTTACCATGCATTCCTTTACAAATTTAGTTGCAAAAGTATGCTTAGTAAAGGAATATGTGGAAATGGCATGCATGGTTGTGTTATACAACCCCCCCTCTTAACCTAAAAAACTACCCCAAACCCCCTACCCGGCCTGAGTCTCAAAACTACTCCCATCCCTAAAAACCTCCCCCCAAAAACCATGGCCCTTGTTTAAATAAAAAACTACCCCACTCCCCATCTGCTCTGAGCAATAAAACATCCTCCACCCCTAAATACTAAACTACCCCGACAACCTCACCCTCATCCGCCCTGAGCTTTAAAACCTTCCCCCACCCCTAATAACTCTACCCCACCCTCTCCACCCACCCACCCTAAGCTCTAAAAAATAAACTACCCCGACCCTAAGCAATAAACTACCCCGGCACTCCCACCCTCCCTGAGCCCTAAAACATTCCACCACCCCCAATAAATAAACTACCCCGACCTCTCCATCCACCCTAAGCCCTGAAAAATAAACTACCCCGGCCCCTCCACCCCTGCCCCAAAAAATAAACTACCTGACCCGCCCTGAGCCATAAACACTAAACTACCCGACACCCCCACCCGCCTTGAGCTCTAAAACCTTTTCCCACCCCTAATAACTAAACTACCGTGTCCCTCCACCCACCCTAAGCCCTAAAATCTAAACTACCCTGACCTTCCCACCCCTGCACTAAAAACATAAACTACGCCCGAAACCCCAACCCACCCCAAGCCCTAAATCCACCCCTCCACAAAAAACTACCCATAAAACCAGGCCTATCCTCACTTACCTCACCGTGCCCTCTCCTGATACTCCCTCCTCTCTGCCTTTCTCCTGCCCTTCGTTGATCCTAAAAAAAAAAAAACACCTAGACCCCCACCCTAAGACCTAAAAAATAAACTAACCTGACCCCCTCACCCTGCCCCTAAAAAATAAACTACTGCCAACCCCACCCACCCTAAGCCCTAAATCCACCCCACCCCTAAAAACTATCCCCAAATCTGTCCCCCGTCCCACTTACCTCACCTCTCCCGATCCTTCGTTCTCTTATCTACGCACCACTAGACTGCTCTCTGCCTGATCTCTGCCTTAACCGCGCATATGCGTGGTTTAGGCACATGAGTGGTTAAGGCAGTTGTGGCTTAGGCAAGTGTTGTTGTGCTTGGTGGTAAACGTCTGCGTGGCTTAGGCCGCGTTGTTTAAGACATTTTCCGTTTTTTTGCCTTCAGAGAAGCCACTTCCATAGCAGTTCCTCCAAAGGCATTAAAGGTTTGCTCATGTTTCATGCAACTGCTCAGCAATCTTTTGTTTCAGGAAACAAACTGCTAAAGTGAGAGTTTGTTTTTGTAAAACACTAACAACTCCGAGGTTGAGGGCGTGAGGTCATTTTTCTTTTCTTTTCTTTTCTGGATCTCAAGGTTTTTCCGGGTGAACCTGACGAGAAAGACAAATACATTGGGACATCATCTCTAGACAGAGCGAACAGTCTGGTGAGCTTACACTGATGGCCTTGAATTCGGTGGGCCACTGGTTTAAGGTTTTCTCAGACGGAGCTGGCGAGCTTTGCCAGCAGAAACATGACAGCTCACCAAAGTCCAAAGGGAGGGGTATACTGTCAGTCTGGCTGACAGAGTGCTCTACAACGTTTGTGGCAGAGTACCCTTTACACCAAACTCTAAAAGAGGCCTTTAGTCAAAAAAGCAAAAGGGCCGAAGTCTGAGGTTAGAGGCTGGCCAAACCGATATGCATCAGTGCTTCCATAAAATTCTCATTGCGTGAGAAGAGTGTTCTAAAACGTAATGGCTTCACAGTTTGAAAACTCAGACTATGGTGAAGAGTGTACAAAATGTGCAAGAATTTTCTAAATATACATCATCTTAGAAATGATTCTGCATTGTCTGCTAGTAAGAATTCTGTCAGCTCAAATACCTCTTCTTGATTGGTCCATTTTTCCGTAAATTGGTAACTGAGAATAACACAATCCCTTTTAGACAGTTACTTAGCCACCACAAGCTTTGTACACTGATTTTCCTGGGTGTTACTGGCAGTCCGATGAGGTAGGCAAATGTAGTAGTAATGGCATCCTTTTCTTCAATTGCACAGATATGATTATGTCATGTCGTTTCTTTTTAGGCTTCAAGATTGTTTGTGTATGTGAGAGAATCTACATGTTTCATATTTCATAAGCCGTTGCTGAGCCCTGGCAAACAAAAACTTCATCTTCCTACCTGTGCTCCTTGCCTCCTTATTCCCTTTTTCCTGTATTGGAAGATGAAGCTAAGAAAAGCAAGGGGAATCCCATCACAGTAAGTTTCCCCTCCTGTATTTCATGCCAGCTCCTTGGCCCAAGTAACTACAAATGCACAATTCAGACAAGTGGAATTAGCTGCACAGTTACGCTGGGTAATCCATATCTGCACGAGAGCTAACTAGTTCTTCTTTGATAGCAGATGGGTACTAGCATAGCTCAGGTTCACCATAGAGGGAGGTTTGCTTGAACTGATTTACAAATAATGAATGGTTATTGCTGCCCAATTCAATGGTACACTTTTTAATACATTTAGAAGGGTGAAAAGGCTGAGATGACCTAGCAAGAATCAGTATGGTGACAATGGAGTCCAACACAAAGTTAGACCCCATGCACTGGATGCAATGGCCCACTGATCTACAGAAGCCTTGGAAATAGCCCTCTTAGGACTTCTTTTCTAGATCAGATACATTCTTGCATCTTATGTAGATGACAAGGGCAGCTTCTTGCCTATTTCCAAAACTCCCTTACAAAGAGAGAAATGTTGGTGCCCTCTGGGTAAAAGCTCTTTTGATTGCTACAAATTGATTTAGCGACCACAGATCAGACGATTTGCAAGTAATGAGAGACTCATCTGCACAGATATCAGGACTCTATGGTGACTAAGCACAATTTCTAGACAGTCTTTAGGGCGAAAACTAGTTTTCATGATTTGTAGGCTCAGGGCAAGCATGATCATGGTCACAAGAAGAAATTGAAAGTGAATCCCAGATGACAGGCCACCCTTGCAATGAATTCAGATTTTAAATGAATGAAGACATATTGGGGGATTGCTACTTTGAAGCATGGTCCAGATAATTTAGCGATGTCGGAGACAAATATTCCATTGTAGAGGAGTGCACGGATGTCCTGGAGAAGATGTAAATCAGAGTAAAGCAGCATAACTTATCACAACAGAATTGGACGACAGAAAAAGAAGAGATAACATAGTTAAGAATGCTTGATAAGTTCCAACTCCTCATGTGGAACAATAGAACACAACACTTCTCACCCTATCTTCACTATCCTCACAGACATCCTTAAAGGTAAAAGTAACCCTCAAGATTAGACAAAGAGGTCTAAAGCGGTTTAATGATCATATTTACTAAACTGTTTGGCAATTGTAGCATCAATAAAAAAGATTATTTATGCAAACAGCTAGGAAGCTAGTGTTAATTTAGTGAATTGAAATCTTTATTTTGTTCAGTTCTTTTAAAAAGATGATACACCATACATCTCTAATTTGAATAAACTTTATTAATCTGTTAATATTCAATTTTCTTTAGACATGTACAATGATGAAACGAATATTGTAATTTGGTCTGCTAGAATCTGCCAGAAAGCTCTCCAAGAACCAGGATGATAAAACCTAAGAGTTCCTTGACCTCCTAAACATGGGGGTTGCCGGTGGTGATTTGGCACTGACTAGAAGGAAGCTGGAACCTCCGGAAAAAGTACGCCACCAGTAAAGAAACTGAAGACTTCAGCTGTATAAGAGTAAGTCAATATAGGAGGAAACTGGCATCCTTAATTCCAGTGATGAGGAGATGATTCAAAATGATTCATTCTCTGTTTCGAATGAGGTCGGTAAGGCTCTGAGGCCCACATCCTGTGGAAATATTCATGCAGTAATCCCATATCTTGTGTTACTTAAATGCCTTAAGTGGCAATAGGTGGACCCTGTTATATTATATCTCAATGGATTCTCAAAGGCAGATGCAGAAAGGAAACGTCAAGCGCTTCATCACAAGTGCATTCTAAGTGCACTGTGATTATCGAGGTAGTAATGAGATTATTTGTGCAGGGCAGGTGTTTTCCGTGAAAGAGCCACACAGAGCTGACATTTAGGGAACTGACATGTAGAGCACATAGAAATGTCACATGCTTGAGTAATTGTAAGATGGGCCTGTAATTAATGTCAAAGTAGAATGATAATCGCTGTTAACTGCCATCTTCTTGTGTGAGAAAGGGTATTATTGCAGAAAGAGACAACACTGCGTTTTAGAGGCCACCTGGTGTAGGTCAAACAAGAGCAAGTCGAATATAAATGTATTTCTGGCATAAGACCCTTATGATCTTTAAGAGAAAACATTAGTTCTAACAATTAGTAAAAAACATATGAAATGTGTAGTGTAAGCAAAAATAAAGTGCACAAGTTATTTTCAGGTAACGAGTGGCAACATTTCCATTGCAATCAAATTGCTAGGGTGATCGAGTAACAAGGCTGAATAGTCGTGATTCTATCTCATTTCTCTTTCTTCTTCCACCCAACAATTCCTGTCTCTTTATCTTATTCTTATAGGTTGCTTTTATCACTTCATTCTCACAGTTTGTCATTGTTTTCTTATATTTCTCTTTTGCGATCTCCTTTTTTCCCTTTCTCTTACCCGCTCTGAGACATTAAGTACTATACATGTAATTTTATAACCAGTATCCATGGCATTTCACTAAACAAGCAATTAAAAAAATGAGTATCTATCTATCTATCTATCTATCTATCTATCTATCTATCTATCTATCTATCTATCTATCTATCTATCTATCTATCTATCTAACGATCTAATTAACATTATTAACATCCACTGCCACATGTGTGATCAAGGCCCTAAGGCCAAAATGCATTGCAGGGGCTGGAGCACTTTCAATAAACCACTTTCGAGTATCTGAGCCTGAGTGTGCATGGCTCATTTTTTACTGACTTCCAATATGTATATATATACACACACACACACACACACACACACTGCCCCCCCCACCCTACTGGCAGTTGCCAGTAGGTAGTTATAGTAAGGACCTAGTTTCAATAGAAAGAGTTTTTTTTTTGCCTATATCTTTTGCACTGTTTGATGAATCTTCGCAAAGTGCCTTCTAGGGTCTTATTGTGCATGGAAAGTTTCGGGGTGATTCGTCAAGCGGGAGACGAGAAAAAGTGGGGTTAAAAAAAAGTGCATTTCTCATATTAATTTCCATAGACTCTTTAGACATAACTACATCCCGAACCGCTGGACGTACTTACACCAATTTTGGCAGAAAGGTAGCTTTGGTCCGTAGAGCATGATTTTTCATATTTGGTGTAAATCTGTTCAGTAGTTTTCGAGATATTAAAGGAAATCCAAATTGGTATATGTAGAAGCTCAAATACTTTGCAAATAGTCCAGATTTTGTGCTGAGATTTGATTGGCTGTCAACACTTCAACCAAGAAGTGTTGGCAGCCATTTTGGGACTCAGCTTTAGCACATAAAAAAATGTACAAAAACAGAAAAGGGGCCAGGGTACGATTACCATAACCCCCTAGCCTTGGTCAAGGGGACCCCATCATGGCAAAAACATTTTTTAAATCCACTGTGAAATTCTTGAATATTTGCTGTGAATTAAAAGAAAAAAAAACAAGCCGGGCTCCCGTGCGTGTTATAATTGTACCCCTACTAGGAGGGCCAGGTCCATGGGGCATGAAGGTTTATGTTTAAAATAATGGAGGGAGACACATGGGGCCCCTTCCAAGGGCTTAATACTGTAGTGCCCCAGGGACCACCACCTTCCAAGGGCTAATACTTATATTGCACAGGCTCTGTGCGGACCACCCTAGGGACCACTACCCCCCTGGGACTATAAATAAAAAATAAACTACTGAGGCTGCACCCGCCCCTCCCAAAGCCCTGGGGGCCACCGCCCCCCTGAGACTACAACTATTTAGTTATGTGGGGGGCACTTGGACCCCCACCTGTCCTCGTGACCACCACCTTCCAGGGGCAGTGTGGACCCCATGGGTCCTGGGGACCACCACCTCCTCGGGGCCAATTGATCTTTAAAACAGGAAAGGGGGGGCCACACTGCCTGCTGGGCCAGATACAGCCCCAGGGATCACCACCTCCCCAGGGCCAAACCTGTGGCAAACAAAGGAGGGGGGCTGGGCAACCCCCCCCTGGGAGCCATTTATGGTCCTGGGGACCGCCATTACCCAGGGCCTGTTCCCACTACCTTCCGAAGTGCCCACCCTCAGGCGGTAGCTGTTTGCTTTTGCTTGACAGGAGCTGTAGCTCTGACCAAGGAAAAGGAAACACTCTGCTTTCAGCAAGTGGGAGTTTTAAACATGTTCCGGCTTGCTGGAAGCAGAAAACTCATCTCTTTCCCTGCCTGCAGACATGCAGCCAGGGAAAGAGATGAATGTATTGCTCCAGCATGCAGGGTGCTCATTTACAGTAGCTCCCTGTGTGCAGGATCAATGCTAGCCCCCAAAGGAAAAGGGGAGCCAGCTGGGACCAAAAGGGCTTTGAGGGTCCCCCGCGGTCCCTTACATCAACAAGAAAGACAGAAGCACTTGCTTCTGCAATGTACAAATCATCCAAGTGTGTTTTCTATGCAGTTCCACCCTGTAAAGTTATCTGATGAAGACGCTCGTGGAACAACCACAATGGCAAAGTTACAGACACACAGTGTCACTGGAGACATTACCTCAGCTTCCTTGCATCCTTTACCCAGCTGTACTGTAGGAGATGCACTATACATTTGCCCTTCGTGGAAGCACTCACTAAGTAGCCATTAAAAAGTACTCCAGTTGGGTAGGCATTCTGCACAAAATGCTGGCCTCTTCTTGAATAAATACTCAGGGCAGAATTCATTCTGGCACAATACTCATTTCACAGAAATCAAACCTCAACTGGAAGCATTTGCAGTTATAGACAAAGCAGGTGCCCAAGTTGAAGCTCCACTTTTAATCATCCAAATTTCTTGGCATGGCGAAGGCAAAGCAACTACATTTTTCTCTGCATTTTGACCCTGAAAATTTATCTGTAAACATTGATGGAAGTGTTTGCATCCTTGCTTCCTTTGAGAACAGTATCTTATGTAGTGACTGTGACAAGGGGGTTAATTTCGTCAACTGCTTCTGAAACCAGATATCATGTTACCCCTTTCTAAAAATAAAAGTATGTGAAATGGTATAGAAGCCCGCCCTTTTGGCACTGCCCCATATACATTAGTGATATGCAACGTGGTCCCCTCCATTTTGCAAGGAAGAAAGACTGTGCGTTGTATGGGGTTGGGCAATTAAAGGGGGTTGGCCACAGGACTTAGCCCGCTGTGCATGGCAGAATGCCATGCATGGTGAGTGATTGGGTAGTTATAGGAGTTTGGCCTCATGGCCTGGCCACAGGCCAAGCACTGTGGTCAACCCCTGCCATGCACGCCCAAAGGCTCTGTGTGGCACGAGGTTGGGTGTTTATAGGAGAGTGACTGCAAAGCCTGGCATGGCACAGTGTTGGATGGTTATAGGGGGTTAGGTGCAGGGCCTGGCTAATGGTATCCGGGCAGTCAGTTTGCACTCTGTCCAAGCAGGGACCCTCACTCTAGTCAGGGTAAGGGAGATACACAGCTCAGATAACCCCTGCTCACCCCCTTGGTAGCTTGACACAAGCAGTCAGGCCTATCTCAGAGGCAATGTGTAAAGAATGTGTACAAACACTCACAGTAACACAGGTAAAACACCACAAAAGGACTCCACACCAGTTTATGAAAATAGCCAATATTTATCTAAGTCAAACAAGACCAAAATGACAAAAATCCAACATACACAAGCAAAGATATTAATTTTTAAAGTATAAAGAGCCTTAAACCATAGAAATCAATGGATGCATTGTTTTATCACAAAGTACCTGGTATGTGTAAAAAATAAATCCACATGGGCATGCGTACATCAGAAAAGCAAGCAATGCATTGATTCCTTACTCGCAAAAGAGGCCGTGCGTCGATTCTTTCAGTGCAGGGAAAGGACGTGTCGATTTCTGGACAAGCAGCCTCAGGTCTGTGCAGTGATGTGGAAGATTTTGACGTCCAGGGTCAATGTGTGGAAAATTCCCAAGTGCTGTGCAAAGGGTCCACATTGAGAACAGGCACTGTTTCAATTCTCAGACGTTGGGCAGATGCTGTGTCAATTTTTCAGCCACAGAACAGGCACTGTGTCAATTTTTCTGATGAGTACACGGCGGTGTGTGGACTTTCCCTTGCAGGGGTCCAGCTTCCACTTCTAAGAGTGCAGAGACTTGATTTGTCACCACTTAGCAAGTCAGGACTCTCAGCAGAAGGGCCCAGGCACTGAAAAATGAAGTATTTGATGTCCCTGAGACTTCAGAACAGGGGGCAAGCTCAGCCCAAACTCTTGGAGAAACTTCACAAGCAGGATTTCCGAAAGCAAATACAGTCCTTTCCCTCTTCAGGCAAATGCAGCAGCAGCAGGCCAGCACAGCAAAGCAACAGGCAGAGTGGCAGGTCCTCCTCAAGCATCAAGCTCTTCTGCTTGGCAGAGGTTCCTCTTGATCCAGAAGAAATCTAAAGTTGTGGGGTCAGCAGTCCAATAATTATACTAATTTCTGCCTTTGAAGTAGGCAAACTTAAAAGGAAAGTCTTTGTAGTGCACAAGACCTTGCCTCTTCCTTCTCCTTCCCCAGACACACTCTAGGGGGTTGGAGTCAGTATTACGTGAGGGCAGGCACAGTCCTTTCAAGTGCAGATGACAGCTCCTCCCTCCCGCTCTAGTTCAGGAAGACTCATCAGGATATGCAGGACACACCTCAGCTCCCTTTGTGTCACTCTCTAGAGTGAATTCACAAACAACCCAACTGTCAGTCTGAGCCAGATGTGTATTCAGCTGCCAGGTAGAGGCACACAAGGGTTAAGTAAGACAATGCCCACTTTCAAAAAGTGGCAGTTGCAAACAGACAATCTAAAAAACATCTTTACACAAATATGTGTTTTTAAATTGTGAGTTCAGAGAACCCAAACTCCATATCTCAATCTTCTCCCAAAGGGAAACTGCACTTAAAAAGATATTTAAATGCAATCCCCATGTTAACCTATAGGAGAAGTAGGCCTTGCATTAGTGAAAACCATATTTGGCAGTATTTCACTATCAGGACATGTAAAACATACCAGTACATGTCCCACCTTTTAAATACAATGCACCCTGCCCATGGGGCTACCTAGGGCCTACCTTAGGGATAACTTACATGTAGTAAAAGAGAGGGTTTGGGCCTGACAAGCCGAGACACTTGCCAGGCTGAATTGGCAGTACAAAACTGCACACACAGACACTGCACTGGCAGGTCTGTGACATGTTTGCAGGGCTGCGCATGTTGGTGGCACAATCAGTGCTGCACGCCCACTTGAAGCATTTGATTTACAGGCCCTGAGCACACATGATGCATTATACTAGGGACTTACTAGTAAAACAAATGTGTCAATCATGGAAAACTAATTACCAGTATTATTTAGACAGAGACCATATGCACTTTAGCACTGGCTAGCAGTGGTAAAGTGCCCAGAGTTCTAAAGCCAACACACACAAGTCAGAAAAAATAGGAGGAAGGAAGAAAAAAAGTTTAGGAGTGACCTTGCAAAAAGGGCCAGGTCCAACATATCAATGTAATATTTGCACTAAAATTATGCCCTTTCTCCACATTTTATACTTGGAGTCCCCAGGCCAAAAACACCCAGGAGAAGGGGGCTGTGTGCATCCACCATTATATAACAAATAATCCACCACGTTAACTGGCCTACCAGGGGGGCTAGTAAAAACAAGCACAGGAAACCACAATGTTTATTTACATTTTCTTGCAGATCCTCCACAAATTTGCAGGACATTTTGTTTTTGTTTAAATGTTTTTGGCCCCCCGATAGATTCCCTGTGAAACCTCAACACCAGGCCTAGAGAGTCAGGGTATGACTACCATTCCCCTTGCCTTTCTGTATGTTTTTTCTATGGACTGGTCTGAATCTGAGTCCCAAAATGGCTGCCACCACCTACTGGTTGAAGTGCTGGCAGCTAATCAGATCTCATTTTGAAATCTGTCGGATTCGCAGGCCCTCCACATCTCTAGATATACATAATCCTTTTTTCTTTATAACTCTAAAACTATTGAACAGATTTACACCAAATCACAAAAATAGATCTTTCTGGACCAAGATCTAGCTTTCTGCCAAATTTGGTTGAGTTCTATTCAGCAGTTTGGGCTGTAGTTGTGTCCCTATGGGGAATTGTATGGTGAAAATGCATTTTGGTACCAACCATTTTCTCGGCCCCTTCTTCACCTATTACCCTGTAACTTCCAGACAGCAGCTGAAGTGAGTGGCAAACTTGTTTTAAAAATTTCATGAAGATTCATCAAACGGTGCAAGAGGTACATGCAAAGCAAAGAAAGTTTTCCTAGGGGGCACATTTAAAGGATCTTGCCCTGCCACTTTTTTGATGCTGCAGTGGCACATTCTGCCACATTCTCTGCTCCATATTTACAAAACGGTGCATTAGGTGCAATACGCCAATTATCGTAGGCCTGCATCAAAAAATGCCTGCTTTAGAAACAACTGCACCATGCTGTTTATAAGGTATGCAAGGTGGGCGTTCCCTCGCAAATTCTCACTCACAACTGATGCAGTGATATTTACAAGTTTGGCAGTGTGTAGCTTTCAGCCTGTAATATGTAAAAATTCCTACGCCTGTGTAATCCAGGTTTAGGACATGACGCAGTGGCTGTGTAACAGAAATCCGACCTGTTGAAGTCACTTAACAAACTATAATAGTAATAAAAGCACATCCTCTCAGCTAGTAGTAGGCCTACATATGTAAAGATTATGTTGTAGGACCCCTTGACCAACCTGAGACCATGACACCTGAGAAATTAACATCAACTGCAGTAATGCAATGTGACACTGTGTACTCCATCTAAGGGTCAAGCCAGGATTATCACATATCCATAGAGGAATCAGTTTTGAAATGAAATGAGGGATGGGGGTCTGCTGGGCCCCACCGCAGCCCTGGGGACCGCCACCTCCCCAGCAAGGAATTTGTAATTGAATGTGGAGGGGCCGCCTGACCCCTGCGCAGCCCTGGGGAGCACCACCTCCCCCGGCACAATTTGAAAGGAAATGCAGAGGGGCCACCCGGCCCGTTAGACCCGAGGACTGGCACCTGCCCAGGGCAGAATTTTAAATGAAATGCGTGAGGCACCTGCTCCCCCTGCAGCCCTGGGAACCACAATCTTACTGGGGCAGAATCTGAAATTGAATGTGGGGGTACCCCGGCTCCCGAAGCACCAGGGACCATCACCTCCCCGGGGCAAAATTTGAAATTAAATGTGAGGGGGGCCACCCTCCCCAAAATACATATATTAATGCTGGGGGAGGGGACCCATGGCTGAGGTCCCCGTCCTCCAAAACATAAAAGAAAGAAGGATGGGTCCCATGGGATTGGGACCCTGGGGCCAAAATCGGTTAGGGGAGGGGAACCACATGGACCTGTGGCCAACTTCCGCAGCCCATGGCCAAAGGCCATGCACAGAATGGGGTTGGGTGGTTAAGGGGCAGTGGCTGCAGGGTCTGGCTGCAGGGTCTGGCCGTAGGCCAGTCCCTGTGGCAAATCCCACCCCTCGCCGCCGAAGGCTGTGTGTGGTCAAGTTTGGGTGGTTATAGGGGGTTGGCAGCAGATACCTCTCCGCCAAAAAACGTTTTAGAGAGTTTTGTAAAGATTCATGAAGCAGCTTTAGAAAGCAAAAAACACCCTCACTATGGAAACCCTAACCTAACTAAGATCTGCTGTCACCACTGTGTAGTTTATCTATCTATCTATCTATCTATCTATCTATCTATCTATCTATATATATATATATATATATATAGATGTTCACTTAAAAAAATAAAGTTTACAGGGACGTTATAGTTAGGCTCACATTTTAAACATACTAGACCATAGAAATTCACCTGTTATAATTAGAGTTATCGCAAGTAAATGTAACTTAACTCATGACTGCCATGCAGTTGTTTAGTCAAAAATCTTACTGCAAATTATACATTGATATTATCTGTTTGGCATCATTGACATTTTTGAGTATCTTAGGCAAAAAATAAATTGCTGCTGTTTTAGGGAATTCGGTCTTAAGGAATTGGTATTCCTCCCACTGAAGAAATGATGACTCAAATGGATGAATAATTATGTAGCAAAGATAAATAATGGTATAATTGAAAATTGGATAACTATAAGATACAATGGATATCAATTTAAGTAGTGTTGCCATGAAGTAAATAATGTATTATGATTGATTAAAATGGGAGGATAACATGTTTTAAGATGGCCCCTGTAAATGAGGATGCTTCATGTCCATCGTTTGTGTTGCTGTAATGTCTATGATGTTAAATAGAAATAAAAATATGGACTACTGTTACCCGTGAACAAGGGAGCTTTGTCACCCGAAATGCATTGGGCGGGCGTTTGTTTTTGCCGGAAAAAATATTTTCATAAGTGACATTGAGTGACTGAAGCGTTTTCCTTGTGGAAAAGGAACGAACTACAGAATAATTAGGGGCTCGCGATCCCGCTTCAGTCTGCCGTGCTGGGCCCAGACCAACACATGTTTGGACAAGGATTGATATATATATATATAGTTACAGCTACAGTTATCTCAAGTAACTATAACACATGCCTTAAGGGAACTATAACTCACGCCCCCATCATGCACAGTTTTCTCATCAATAGTTTTACAGCAAATGTTGCCAAGATATAACTGCTGCCTTTCTATGCATTTGTGCGTGTAAAACGTCGCTTCAACCTAAGGTTTTTTAGAGAATCTCTAAGGTTTTTTACATTTTATTTCCTAGTGGTAATATCCCTGTAACCTTTGTTTTTTTCAGTGAATGTAACGTAAAGTAATATTTAATTACCATACATTAATCCAACTTCTGCCACACACTGCCTTCGGCCGTGCAAGGCGGGTGGTTGGCCGCAGGCATCACGGTGGAGGAGACAATGCCCACATCCCCGGGCCAATATGGACCTCAGGGACCCCATCCCTCAGGGCCTACCCAGAATTCAAAGGGGTGAAGGGGCAAGCAGCCTCCTACCCAGGCAAATATATGCCCCAGGGACCACATCCCCTGGAGCTTGCCCTGCATGGGGGCACGCAGTTCCCCTTCCTGGGCCAATATAGGCATCAAGGACCTCATCCCCCAGGGCTTGTCCAGCATTTAAAGGGAGAGAAGGTCACGCAGCCCCCTGACCCGGGGCAATATTGGCTCCAGGGGCCCCATCCCCCAGGGCCTTCCCAGCATTTAAAGGGGGGGCACGCAGTCCCCTCCAGGGCCAGAATTAACCCTGGGTATTCCATCCCCCTCACCATAAATTGTTTGGGTCCCCGGCCCAACCCAGGGCACACATTTTTACCTTGTTGGAGGCCGTGAGGGGAGCCCCAATGTAGGTCGAGGAAAGAGGGAGGGGTGCTGGGAGGCAGTGGGTCAGATAGGCAGAAGATGAGAAATAACAGGTGGCATGCAGAAGTAGAAATGAGAAAAAAAGCAAGAAGAAAGCAGTGAAAATGAGAGAAAAAGTAAGCAGAAAGCTCACAAAAATGGAGTAAAAGCAAAGAGAAAGTGGTGAAAACAAGGGTACAGCAAGGAGATAGCACTAAAACAACTGGGGAAAAGGGGAAAAGAAAGGAAAATGCAGTGAAAATGAGGGAAAATCATGGAGAAGGCAAGCCAAAAATGGGGGAGAAAAAGCAAGGAGAAAGCTTTGAAAATGAGAGGAAAGCAAGGCAATAAAATACAGAAAATGGCAGAAAAAGCAAGGAGAATGCAGTGAAAATGAGGTAAAGCAAGGAGAAAGCACACAAAAATGGGAAAAAGGAAGAAGAAACTACTGAGAACAAGGTAAAAGCAGGAAGAAGGCACAAAAAACTGGAGAAAAAGCAAGGAGAAAGCAATGACAATGAGGAAAAAGAAGGAGAGGGCACACAGAAAACAGGGGGAAAAGTGAGGAGAAAACAGTGAAAATGAGGGAAGGCAAGGAGAAGGCACACAAACATGGCAGAAAAAGCAAGGGGAAAACTGTGAATATGTCAAAATTGATATTAACATTTGCCCCCAGGACCTGGCTCACTCAGGGTCTGCAGTATAAACAAGCATGGGAGACCACAGTTGTTTCCTTTTTAAGTTTTTTTTCCTGAATACCTGGATCCTTTGTGAATTCATGTCAAAAATTTGGAAAGAAAACCTTTTTGGGCTCCACCACCAGGTCTAGGGGATTGGGGTATTACTACTCTGCCCCCTTATGATTTTTTTCACCTTTTTGACCAAGAACTAGCTTTCTGAAGAATTTGGTGTAATTCCATTCAGCAGATTGGGATGATCAAAATCCCTATGTGAAGCTGCATGAAGAAAACATGGTTTTTGCCCCCCCTCCTTTTTTTCTGTCCCCCAGGATCACCCCAGATCTTTCCTTGCCAACCTAGGTAAAGCAGGCCACTTTTTTTTTGCAATTGTTTGTCAAGATTCATCAAACGGTGCAAAGTTATTAGCAAACCAAAAAATGCTTTGTCTAGGGGAATTAGGTCCTAACTATAACTACCTACTGGCGACGCCAGTAGCTAATATATGTATGTATTTATATGAAAAAGATTGGCTTACTGGATGATGGGGGTGAAACCCTTGTCAAGCAGCAACCACAATCCTTCTCAGAGGGTTAAGACATAAGCAAACCCTAAATTAACCTGTACTCAACCCTCAGTTAGCTTGGCACAGAGCAGTCAGGCTTAACTCAGAAACAATGTGTAAAGTATTTCAGGAACACGTCAAACAGTAACAGCAAAAACATATCAGAAAAGGAGCCCACAACAGAGTTAGAAAAATAAAGTATTTTTCAATAAATAAAAAATACCAAAATGACAACAAAAAAAAAATCCAATCAGTAGAACCGGAGACATTAAATTTTAAAGACTTTAACCCCTTCGCTACAAGGCCTTTCACCCTCCTGTGTCAAGCATTTGTTTTGTTATTTGGAGTAGTTCGCGCTTAGGCCCTCATAACTTTTTTTCCACATAAGCTCTCAGTGCCAAATTTTCATCCTTTTTTTCCAACATCCTAGGGTTTCTAAAGGTACCCAGAGATTATGGGTTCCCCTGGAGGAGACAAAGAAATTAGCCAAGCTAAATTTTTTTTTTTTGGGTAAAACAGGAAAAAAGTGCTGCAGAAGAAAGCATGTGTTTTTGTTCCTGCAAATGGCATCAACAAAGAGTTTGTGGTGCTAAAATCTCCATCTTTCCAGCTTTCAGGATCAAACAGACTTTTCTTTGGCATCTTAGTGGGACATATCCCATTTTTACTATTTCTTGTGCTTTCAGCCTCCTTCCAGTTAGTGACAGAAGTGGGTGTGAAACCAATGGGTGATCCTAGACAGCTAAACATTTCTGAAAAGTAAACAAAATTCTGAATTCAGCAAGGGGTCATTTGTGTAGATCCTTTAAGGTTTTCATACAGAAAATAACAGCTGAAATTAAAATAAAATATTGAAATTGAGTTGAAACAATTTCTGACCACATTTTCTTCTGTAACTTTTTCAAGCTGTGGCAGATTTTTCAAAGCATTACACTGTTACATCTGCTGGACTTATCTGGTTGCAGAATATATGGGGCTTGTAGGTTCATCAAGAACCCTAGGTACCCATAGCCAATAAATAAATGAGATGTACCTTGCAATGGGTTTTTGTTGTATACTGGGTATACAGCAATTAATTTGGTAAAATATAAAGAGTGTCAAATAGGTATCAAGGAAACCTTTGTATTTCTAAAATGGCATGAGATAAGGTTTTGAGAAGCAGTGATTATTTGCACATCTCTGAATTCAGAGGTCCCCATACTAGCCTGTGGTTTACAGTGCATTTCTCAAAATAGACTTCTTTCTTACACACTGTCTTATATTTGGAAGGAAAAAATATAGAGAAAGACAATGGCAATAACAGTTGTTCTTCTATTCTGTGTTCCCCAGAGTCTCCTGATAAAAACGGTACCTCACTTGTGTGTGGGTAGGTAACTTGTGGGGCTCTCACCAGGTTCTATTACCCAAAACCCTTTGCAAACCTCAAAATGTGGCTAAAAAACACTTTTCGCTCACATTTCGGTGCTGCAAAGTTCTGGAATCTGAGGGGAGCCACAAACTTCCTTCTACCCAGCATTCTCACACATCTCCTGATAAAAATGGTACCTCACTTGTGTGGGTAGGCCTAGTGCCCGCGACAGAGAAGGGTCCAACACACAACATGAACACATCAAAATTACCTATTACAAAACTACCTGTTTTTGCAAGGGGGCACCTGCATTTTTGGTCCTGGGCTCAGTAGACATCTAGGGAAACCTACCAAACCCAGATATTTCTGGAAACTAGACACCCGAAGGAGTCCAGGGAGGTGTGACTTGCGTGGATCCCCCAGTGTTTTCTTACCCAGAATCCTCAGCAAACCTCAAATTTAGCTAAAAAAATATCACATTTTTCCCACATTTCTGTGTGGGATCACCACACTGGCACAAATTTCCTACCACCCAGCATTCCCCTCAGTCTCTGATAAAAATGATACCTCACTTGTGTAGGCGGGCCAAGTGCATGTGACAGGGAAGAGCCAAAAACATGTCTAGATTGAGGGGGAACCATAGCGGGTCTAAAAGGGCAGTTTGGAAAAAAATGCTTTTTGTCTGACAAGTTCGGCACAATTTTCATTGGTGTAGATGCAACAATGCTGGGTGGTAGGACTTTTGTGGATTCCTGCAGATTCCGGAAGGTTCCATCACAAAAATGTGGGGAAAATATGTGGTTTCCAGCAAAGTTGGAGGCTTGCAGGGCATTGTGGGTAAGAAAATGGTGCAGGGTGCATGTGAAGCACACCACCCTGGACTCACCCAGATGTTTAGTATTCAGATGTGTCTAGGTTTTGTGGATTTTGCTACATAGCAGCGTCCCAAAGTCCAAAAAGTGCAGCCCTCACCATTCCAAGTGGGACGATTTTGAGAGTTAGACAAACTCTCACAGCCCAAATGTAAAACCAAAACCCCAAAATAATCAAATGTCCTCTTGCTTGCTATTGGGATAAGATCTGTTAGTGTGCGGGGGGAGAGTTGAAAGACTGTTACCCCCTTCAGTTGGGGTGGGGGCATAACCATGCCCATATTGGTTGGTAGCCACAACCCTGCTATTTTGGATTTTTAAAAATTCCCTAGCATCTAGTATGCTTTCTGCCCCCCCCCCCCCCCCCGGGACTGGATTGGAGGTAGTTGCCCTATCTGCACACCGGTGGGCAGAACAACTTTGTCCCCATTTATTTGGGGTGGGGTATGGCCATACACCCACCCTCTTTTTTTGAAAATAATTCTTCCCTGGTGGGCTTTCTGCCCCCCTTGGGGGCAGATGGGCCTTACAAAAATAGGCAGCTTTACTCCCCAGGGTGGGCAGAAATGGCCAACAGTAATGTGCCCCCATGGGGAGCAACCCTTGCCCAAGGGACTGCCCCCCAAACAACACACACAAATGCATCCCTGGTGCCTAAGTAGTTTCTGCCCCAAAGGGGGCAGAAATTACCTAAAATAAATTTGCCCCCAGTCGAGCGACCCTTGACAAAGGGGTCGCTCCCCATCTGTAAAAAAAAAAAAAAAAAAAAATCCCTGGTGCCTAGTGGTTTCTGCCCCCCTTAGGGGCAGATCGGCCTAATTAAAATAGGCTGATCTGCCCCCAGGGTGGGCAGAAATGGCCTAAAATAAATGTGCCCCTCCAGGGGAGTGGACTCTTGCCTAAGAGGTCGCACCCCTTGCATGAAATTGACCTGAAAAAAAATCCCTGGTGTCTAGTGGTTTCTGCCACCCTTGGGGGCAGATTGGCCTAATAGAAATTGGCCTAAAAACAATTTGCTCCCCAGGGGAGCGACCCTTGCCTAAGGGGTCACTCCCCACATTTAAAGAAAAGTTAAAAGAAGATCCCTGGTGCCTAGTGGCTTCTGCACCCCCGGGTGCAGATCAGCCTAATTAAAACAGACTGATCTGCAGTGGGGCAGAAAAGGCCCAATAAAATAAAATGCTTTCCCTTGGGGAGCGGCCCTTGCCCAAGGGGCCGCTACCCTCATATGTAAAAACAACAAAAACAAAATCCCTGGTGTCTAGTAGACATTCCTGCAGCCTGATCGCTATGCTGTGGGCCGGGTGAAGGACAAGGTGGTCACGTCCATAACCACCTCATCCCAGGCACTGAGGGGTTAAAAGCAGACCTGGCATACCTGGACGTACAGCACATAGGGCTAATACAGGCAGGTCAGGATGGACTCGAGATTCAGCAGACAATTGCTATAAAAAAGGCTATCATTAATAGCTACTACTTGGGATCGCTTGCACAGAAATTTCAGGCCTATAGGTCCAAGGCTTACAAGGGCCATATGTACGAAAACTTTTTCCCATAGACACAGAATGGGTAAAATCCTTTGGTATATCTGGCCCTTTGTGAGTAGGTAGATTATTGGCCCTTAACATTTGGCAGCCCGAGGTTGACAGAGTAATTGAAGTGACTGAAGGGAAGGATGGGAGAAAGACCACTTCACTGGAAGATATCATTAAGCTTTTTGTTGAATACGATGCAAAGCTTTATAGGGAAGATAGAGATCCTTCTGAGGAGCAGCTAAAGGACTTTTTGGAGTTAGGTGTTAATGAAGCCTTAGAAATAGGGTTTCTGAAGTATTAGACTTGGCTATAACAATGAAAGAGATAGGGAACACTCTGAAGGCTTTGGCTCCTGAAAAAGCTGCGGGCCAGGACCAAATTCCCTCAGGATTATATAAGTCATTCTTCCCTAAATTGGCTAAGGACTCCTGGGAGCTTTTCTTTGGGGTTCAGCAGGACGGGGCACCACCCAGCTCTTGGTAGGAAACTAATGTTAAAGTTATTAGAAAAAAAGCAAAGCCACCAGAAAAGTTAGGGTCATATAGACCAATATCTTTGATTGATTCAGGCACTAAGGTGTACTCAAAGATTTTGGCGACCTGCCTGGGGAGGATCACAGACCAGCTTGTCTCACCCTGACAGCACAGGTTTATCCCCGACAGGCATCATGTGAAGCGAGCCATTACTGATCCAGTGGCCTGGGGGTACCTCTGAAGGTCTCTTGAGTATAAAGAGTTTGGGTTGGGTATACTGAAGGCTCTGACGGCATTATATTATCACTCTTATGTCCAGCTACAAATTAGGGGTCAGGTATCCACAAAGATTTAGATATTACTGGGGCACCCAGTAGGGTTGCCCTTGCTTCCCCATTTTGTTTGCCATATATAGTGACCCCTTTAATAAGGCGGATGGTAAATGACCAGTTCATATGCCCAGTCAAGGTCAATGGCTTTAAAACCAAAGTATTAGCATATGTAGATGACACTGGATCCTCAGACAGCTCTCTCATAGGTGGAAAGACTGGCGGGGTACTTTGGAGTGACGTCAGGGTACCATCTTAATAAGGAGAAAAGTGATTTGCACTGATAATATCAAGATGATGGATAACCAGAGGGTAGATTATACCACAAATTTGTGAAAGATCCCAGCACAAGTAGACACTATTTATAAAGTGAGCCTAAAGCCACTGTAAGGAAAGGATAGCCATAGTATAAGAATGAATGGGCTGCATCTCCTGAAGATGTTTTTCTGTCCAAAGTACTATATCTATTTAAAACCATACCCTTGGAATTGGAAGGACAATGGCTAAAAAAGCTGGAATCTATGTGCTCAAATGTTCTATGGCAGTATCAAAGGCTCAACAGGCCTCAAAGTTTATGGTTCTTCCAAAAGCATGGGGGGGTGGACAGTACCCAAATTTAGGATATATTACTGGGCTGCACTTTTGCAGCATATGAATGTTTTATTTGCAGCTAAACTGCAGATTCAGTCATCCGGATTATTAACGGGCAGCCTCCAAGTATTCATGTGCTAGCCTTAGGAAGGGAAGCAGAGTAGTGTTTTTTTAAGACATATAGGCGGTCATTCTGACCGCGGCGGGCGGCAGTAGCCGCCCGCCATGCGGTCACTGCCATTTGGCCGCTCCGCGGTCAAAAGACCGCGGAGGCCATTCTGGCTTTCCCGCTGGGCCGGCGGGCGCCCGCCAAAGGAGCGCCCGCCGGCCCAGCGGGATAGGCCCTGCAACACAGAGGCCGGCTCTGAATGGAGCCGGCGGTGTTGCAGGGGTGCGACGGGTGCAGTTGCACCTGACGCGATTTTCACTGTCTGCTATGCAGACAGTGAAAATCATGCTGGGGCCCTGTTAGGGGGCCCCTGCACTGCCCATGCCAGTGGCATGGGCAGTGCAGGGGCCCCCAGGGGCCCCATGACACCTTTCCCGCCATCCTGTTCCTGGCGGTAAAAACCGCCAGAAACAGGATGGCGGGAAGGGGGTCGGAATCCCCATGGCGGTGCTGCTTGCAGCGCCGCCATGGAGGTTCAGCCCTGCCAGGGGTATTCCGCTGGGAAACCGCCGGATCCCCTTTTCTGACCGCGGCTTTACCGCCGCGGTCAGAATGGGCACTGAAGCACCGCCAGCCTGTTGGCGGTGCTTCCGTTGCCCGCGGCCCTGGCGGTTTAGGACCGCCAGGGTCAGAATGAGGCCCATAGAGCCCAGTTACTACAAAAAGGTTAAGCTTACAGTCGTTGGAGCAGTAGTGAAGATCAGGGGCAATGTAAGAAAAGGGGTTGGAATTACTAAGTATAGTCGCTATACTCCTTTATGGCACACTTCTCTATTTCCCTCAGTGTTTTATAATGAAATTTGTAGGAGTTGGGAAAATCACCCGGGTGGGAAATCTGCCTTCTCAAGAGCATCTGTGCACTTTTTTCAGATCTGCAGCAGGATTCTAGAATGTAGAAAAGCTTGTTTTATAAAGTTCGGCAGATCAGAGATTTTTCTAAAGAAATTGGTAAGTGATCAGTTCCCCCTCCTGGATATGCTGCTATGCCAGGGAACTGAATTAGGACAGATTTACACGCTGCTGAATAATTTGGTGGTGGATGATCTTGCGCTTCAAGAAGCTATGTGGGTAGAGAAATTGGAGATTCAGGGTCTAGATAGCCAGACTTCATTAGAGATAGGGAGGAAAGTGCAGTTGACTGCAAGCCTGAAAACTCAACAATATTTAACACTTTTTAGGTTATACTACACACTGGCCAAACTATTCTGATGGGGTAAAAGGACAGATGACAAATGCCCTCATTGTGGGAGTGCGACTGCCGATCTGGAACATATATTTTATGACTGTCTAAGACTAGTTACACTAAGGGAGGATATTAAGGAGTATTGGAATATCATTTTTGGAAAGGTGGTATGCTTAAACTCATCTCTGATGCTATGGAGTGTTCACACTTCTCTTGCAGGGGGTCTGGGGCAGTTTTATTTCATATTTATCTCCATGGCTGTGGTGCGACTTTTATTTACAACTGCATAGAAGGATAGTGAGCCATGCAACACACACGGGGAGAACCAGAAGCCTATGAGAGGAGCGACACTTGCCTCAATAATATCCATAACACATACGGTGTGCAGACCTCTGGGTCAACACAGGACCTTGGTCTTTTCTTTTGAGAGCATATTGGTTACTAGTTTTTCGTACTATTCTCGGGTTCCTAGAAATCCAATCGATTTGGATGAGGTGGGCTCACTAACATATTGTGACATTCTTCATCATCGGCCAGCTCATCCCACCCTGGTAAGGCAGTGAAACCATGGATGACTTGACCTCAAGTGGGCCAATCTTGAGGGAGTTCTTAGATATTAAACTAGCTGGATTTCAACTCAGATGATAAAACCTAAAAATACCTCAGGGTATACCATTAAAGTGTCCCCTTTTTTAATTAAGGTGGTACCTGGACATGATTAAAACCATACCGTAAAGTTATGCGCACAAGGATGTCAAAGGGTATTATGCCCAATGTTTCCCTTTTTTGTTGCAACATGTTTCTGCCCATTTTTCTAGCAGAACAAGGTCTCAGGCATTCCTCAGGGCATTTGTATAAAACCATCATCACTATTTAGGGGAAGTTGGATAACAAATGGTGTGGACCTGCTTTGGTGTGAATTTCTTCAGTAAGGCTCTCCTACAAAATACATAGGAAGAATAACGCTGTGGTTACTAGAGAACACGCTAAGTTGCAATCATTTTGGTCCCCTGCAGTTCGAGGGTTACTAATTACTGATAGCCTCTAGGAGGTACACATACCTGCACCTTTTAATGAGGGGATGGCACTTGTGGTAAAAACACACTAACATGCAAAACACATCACATAAAACACAATTGAAAACTCACATACACAGTTTGTCAGGTGTCAAGAATCTTGATTATTACCTATATATTCTGGCTTAATAGCCTCACTGTCTGTCCAGGGAGGGCACCACCCATAGTCACATCCAAGACGTAAGGGAGCAATTAGAGGCACATACCCAAAGGATAATTTCTTTAGAGGTAGAATATTAGCCACGGAGGAAGTCAGTCGTAATATACAACAAATTATAATGGCCCAAACCGGATAGGTTGGCTAAACAGTTATGCCGCCCTTCTTCTCGCCTATCCTATCTTGTAGTACTCACTTCATCAAGGAGAAACACCTGAGTGTGTTCTGCCCCACCTCCTGGTGACAGCTGACTGCGAATGTGGTTGATAAACACCTGATGGTCTTTCAGTTCAACTCACAACACCTGTTTTTGGAAATGTTTTACCAATAGTGCAGAGCCTGGATCCGCTTTTTTCCATTGATTTTCCACCCCGCCCACTCACCAACTACACATGTCTGTGTTGGGGCATGGTGCCTGCCAGTTCCCGGGCCTCATTAGAACTGCAGACAAAGGGGTAACCGGACGCCTGACTCGCCGTGCAAATAGGAGAACAATGATGGTAGTAGGTTGATTCACACCCCTATGTTTTAGAGCACTCTGCACCAAGACCGAGTGCGCATGTCTGTGTGAGGACATACCAGAATGCCGTGTGCTCAAAGGACACACACATGGCCCAACGTCATGCGTGCTAAAACCCCAGTCTTCATGGGAAGTGAAGTCCGTGGGGATGATGGTGAACTTCTGCCTCAGGGGCCGTGCTTGCCTTATTACAGTGGAGAAAGTGATAATCGCCTTGCTATCTAGTAATGTGGATTAAGTATCCTGGGAACAAATGCCATAAAGCTCACACTCTTGCCAAGGTTTGTCACTCCCAGTGCAATAAAAGCGCCTCATTGTTTATGCAAACTAGGCGAGCCTATGGTGGCAACCTATCTTGTTTTTCAGATGCCGTATTATATTAAATATTCTAGTGTTTATAGGATAGACCTAGTGTACTCCTGTTTTTTCTGGTATGATGGTGTTGCCTCTTGTTTATAGGATACACATGCTGTTTTACACTAATAATATACTGATCGTGGGATAATGGGACTACTTCTATAAACCCTCAGTAGTCTTATAGAGGGCCCTCCAGTGTGCATGTGCTCCCTAGGTTGTTCATAGAAAGCCAGGAAATGTCAACGTTCAGACCTTGTGTGTCTGTCTGTAATCTGAAAACCCATCTTTACTCATATTTTAGCAGGTCCCTGCTTATATAACTGTGTATGTGTTCTAATTTCTCAATGACGAACCATTCAATGTCACCTGCTGTATGATTCTTTTCTTTAGTTTAGTGTTGTCCTCTCTGCACCTGATTGTGCTCCTGTGTTCAGTGATCCTTGTTTTGACGTTTCTTGCTGGCATGCCCACATACAGGAGATTACAGGGACATTTCAGTACATAGACACCGTCACTGGAGTTACAGTTTGTCAGGTGGTTTAACACTCAAGGTCTAGCCATACCCAGGTCCACTGATTTACATTTTTGGGTGAAACCATATACTGCGCACCCCCTGTATGGTTTATATCCTTTTGGGGTAGGAGTATTCCAGAGCGGCCCTGAGATTCTGGCTTTGTTTAAATGAAAAGAGAGTTTGCTCAATCCTAACATTCCGTGAGTTTAAGATTACACAGTATTTTTTAAATTAATTTTGTAACCACATTAGAACTGGGGCAAAAGGTGGTCACACATATTGGTCCAGGTTTCCACAGTTGTTTATATGAGCTCAAGAAGGCCTCCCTGTCATTGTTTCTGGCTTGTTCCCTTGCTCTTTTAATAATTCGTACTGGATACTTTCTTTCTTTCAGTTTTGTGGTATGATTAATACAGTACAGTTACACCTGAGTCTCTGGAACTGACCTACAGGGAGACTGCCCCTTAGGGCTCAAGGGGAAAAACTGTCATAATGGAGTAGGCTGTTCCTGTCGGTTGGTTTGTCTTGAGGACTCCACCTTCATGGTATATCCTCGGATCAAAAAAGGTGATCTCAGTGTTGCTCATAGACATAGTGAATTTTAGAAAGGGATCCATATTATTGAACCGAGTGAATTCCACTGCTTCATCCTTGGTACCTCTCCAAATGACTAGGACATTGTTGATGTACCTTCTCCAAAATCTAATGTGTGTCGAGAATGGGTTGTCAAAATTGTCTACATACAAGCATGCCAGGCTGGGGGCACAGGTGCTCCCCATGGATGTCCTGTGAGTCTGCAAAAAGAAATCCCTTACATACTGAAACACGTTTCTTGTGAGAACTTTATGGGCACAGTCCAGAATGAATTAAACTAGTGTCATTTGGGATAAGCAACTGCTCAAATGCCTCCAAGGTTGCCTCTTGGGGGATGTTGGTATACAAAGACTCTACCTCAAGGGTTAGCAATATCTCCTGATCTGGATCAAAACTCACATTCTGGAGTTTGTTGAGAATGTCTTTTGTATCTTGTAGGTGTGATAGCATGTTGCTGACAATTGGTGTAAAAAAGAAGTCTACAAACCTGGATAGAGGTTCCAACATGAAGCCTATGCCGGGCACTATGGGGACACCTGGGGGGAGCCTATTCTTATGCACTATTGGCAGTATGTAGAGGTAGGGTTTCTTCAGGTCATTTTTCAATGAGGAAGAAAGCCTCCTTCTCCATTATCTAGCCCTTTTGTAGTAGGCATGATATCTCTTCTCTAATCTCTGGTGCTGGGTCTCTTGAGAGTTTTTTGTAATGTTGGGGATTTCCCAGGTTTCTTTTGCATTCAGCATGATACATCTCCCTGGGCAGTATGACCCCGCCTCCCCTCTTGTCTGTCAGTTTGATGATTACAGAGTTATCTTTTCTGAGATGTTTTAATGCCTCTTTTTCAGCTTTGCTACAATTCTGGAATACCCTTGTGTTGTTTTGGGATTGGGATTTTAAGCCTAGCCATTTTACCTGTTCAAAAGTACCCACCGCTGGTGCTAATTGTTGGATGTTAGGGGTGAAGGAAGATTTTTTGTGGAGTCCGGTGTTAGTATCCAAGTCCCTTTTGGGGCCTGTTTCCTCCTTTGTGGAGAAAATACTTTCAATCTAATCCTACAGAAAATTTTCGCTATTTCAAGTCTCATTTGGAAATTGGTGTAGGTATGAAACCTAGGCTCTTATTGATTACTTGCTTCTGGGTTGTTGTGAGGACCTTCATACTTAGATTTATGATGTCAGTTATGACCGGCTGGTGTCCAGTTGAGGTTCTTTTGTACTCCTTGTTTTTTGTTCTTGTTCTGTGTCTTTCCAAGAGACCCTGTGATCTTTTTTTACTATCTCTCCGTTCCCCTGCAAAAGGTCCCATTTGCGGGGGGCTTGATTTAAAGAACCCTGTTGCACATGGCAATGGGCAACACCGTACGGTGGCCACACACAGGGTGGGGGATCCGTTGGTCCCAGATTTCATGTATCCGCCATCATTAAGGTCTGTCTAAAATTCCTCCTTCCTCAACCTCTCCTATTGTTGGGGTACCCTGGTTTTCCAAAGGCTTTCTCTGACCCTGAAGAACAGTTACTCTCTTCAGATGTCAAAGTGGTGTTACTTTCTTTCCTGGCATAGTCATCCCTAGTGGAGGGGTAAACTTTTTTAAAGAGAGAATTCGGTTAGATCTTTTTGGAATTTGTTAATTTTAGATTGTGTCAAGAATTTCTCATATTCAGTTAGATTTGTATGAACCTCTACTAGTTTCTTTTTGAAAATGGTAATCGTTACCTGGGTTTTCAAAGAGTTCTCTTGTGTCTTTATCTTGACTAGCATTGCATCCGACAATCTCTTGGCTGTTTTAATAATTAAAACAAGCCAATCCCTGGTACACTTCCAGACAATTAATGACCAATCCCTTTAGATCTCCTTATCCTACAGATACATTTTCGGTTTGTTTGTCACAATCAGGACTCTAGTAGCCACATTGGCCCTGAGGTAATCAGTCATTATAGCTCCATGGAGCATAGTTTTATCCTAGCTCTTTTTTAGGTCAGATAGCAAATCCCAATTGTTCATCTGTGTCAGTGTTTGTGCCAGTGTAGTGTCTCCCATTAAATAGTGTGCTGCCAAGATTGGCAGTACATCATCATCATCAAATGTTAGGCCTTTTATCCTTGTCCTAATTCTCATGTTGGTGAATGATATCCTCAATTATTGATCTAGTGACGTAGTTCTCACAGTCAACTGCAGTACTAGCCATGTAACACACAAGGGGAGAACCAGGAGAATAGTGACCCACACATGACACTGCAATGGTTCTCTCAGCTAATGAGCATGTATAATATGGAGAAATTATTGTATAACTACAAGGAGAGGAGCTTTAGAAAACAGGGGGTGAAGCTTTGATCTCCTTTGACAATATCGATTGAAGAGTGCTTTGGATATAGTGACTGGTTGAATCCCGAGCCTGTGAACATCAGCTAGGCAGATGTTTTAGAGCCTTTTTTGCCCCTAAGGATGCTAACTGGAAATGTGATTGCATTTGTTTGCAATGTTTTATCCTTCGGTAACCATAATGACAGAAAAGGTGTAATGTATTAACAAAGTGCTGTTTAAATTTATGATTGTTTATTATATGTTCAGATGACGGATGTTGAATGAATTGAAGGACACGGTATAAGGTAATGATTAATTATGATATACTCAATTGAAAAAACTATAGGGTTTATGCTACTCTTTGTGTGGGAGCGGGACACAGCCTATTCAGGTGGGAGTGGGACTGTGCTGAGCTCCTCCCTCCCTTCCTGCCAGTGATGGCCCATCTGGGCACACCTCGGCCCCCTACTGTGTGTGGCTGCGTAAGAGACACTAAGGCCCTCATTAGCCAGAGCCAGGGTGGGTGTATCACAGCCAACAGGCTGGCGGTGAAGACCGCCACATTATGAGTGTGGTGGGTTGGACTATGCCAACTCGCCACATCTCCGCTCATACCACCAGGGTGGTCGGACCCGCTGGGCCAGAGACAAGCATCTCTGACTCAGTGGTCCACAGAAGACCGCCAGCGGCATTAGGAGCTGCCTTTCCATAGGGTTTCCACAGTGGTAGCACCGCCACGAAAACCCTGGTGGAAAGGCTACCGGTGACAGGGAATTTCTTCTCTGTCACTGGCTGACGACTCCCTCACCCCCCAGCAAGCACAATACCACCCAAATCCCCTCCCCACACCCCCCTTCCAGGTACAGTGCCCCCTTCCCCCACCATACAACCACCCCCCTCCACTAGAGCACCCGCTCCAATTACAGCACCCCCCTCCCCCCATCAGTCACCCCCTTCCAGGTAGAGTACCCTCCACCGCACACCCCCACCCCCCTCCCAGCATACAAGCACATGCACACAGACACCCACATGCACCCTGCATACACTCACTCACCAACAATGACATACACACATTCACTCACATGCATCCATGCATGCATTCACTTCAACACTCATACTTGCATCCACAACACTCATACTTGCACTCACCACAACATTCATACACGTATACACACATGCATACATACACACATACACACACGCTTACACACTTACATTCAGACACGCACTCACTTCTAAATTCATACATGCATACACATATACATGAACACATGCAGACAACACCCACTCACACACGCCCACACAACACCCCCCACCCTTCCACCCCCTCCCCTGTCAGGCGATCGACTTACCTGGTCCAGGGAGGAGGTCGTCCGGCAGGGAACAGGAGCAGGCGCTGCCACTGCTTGCAGCACCCCACCATCAGGACACTGCCAGGCCATATTACAGGTCATAGTATGGCTGGTGGAATCATTTTGGTGGGACGGGGACGGTGGGGGTACCGCCCCAGCACCTCCACCCACCAGCATGACTACTGCTGGATTTCCACCCAAGATGTGGTGGAAATCCAGCAGTACTCTTAATATGGTGGGCGGAAGGCCACCAGCACTGGAGGTCTTCTGGCGCCCGTGGCTTTGGCAGTCTTGCAAAAAAAACACCAAAGTCATAATGAGGGCCTTAATGGCCAATGTAGGAAAATGCAAACTTTCTAAAACTGGCATTTCCAAAATTGTAATTACCAATCCGACTTTACTACAAGTTAGGATTTTTCATTACAATTCCAAAGACACCAAACATGAGCTTGTTAATGGCTCCATTTGGGAATTACAGCTTTTTAAATGTAATAAGATAACTCTAATGTTAGTCTATGGGAGAAGTAGGCTTTGCAGCAGTAAAAAGCGAATTTAAGAGAATTTCACTACCAGAGCATGCTTGTAAAACTTAAAAGTACATTTCCTACCTTTTATGTACACTGCACCTTGCTCTCTAGGCTGCCTAGGGCCTACCATGGGGTGTCTTATATGCATAAAAAGAGATGTTTTGGGCCTGGCAAAATGTTTATTTTGTCAGGTCAACATGGCAGTTAAAAAGTGTGCCCACAATAGGCAATGATAAGCCGGAGACATTTCATCAAGGGCCACAGCCCTTTCGCTCTGTACGTTCTACAGCCCAACTAGTAGCATTTAATATACAGGCCCTGGATACATGTAGTGCCATTTTATTAGAGACAATGCCAATTGGGGAGAAGCTAAAATTGCCATGCTCTAAGGAGTGGACACACACACTTTAGCACTGATTAGCAATGGTAAAAAGCTCAGAATCATAATGCCAGCAAAAATGAGATCAGGAAAAATGGAGGAGGAAGGCAAGACGTTGAGGGGAAGACCACCCTAAGGCTGACAGGTCTAATACTACACAGACATACACACCCGCACAAACACACACACACACACACACATTTATTTATTTATTCATTTATTTATTTAATTTAAGCCTGGGCTCAACTGGCTGTTAGCCTCTGGGCACTTAGGAGACAGGCTTAACTTAGGAAAATGTAGAAAGTGTTTAGAATCAACAAAACAGTTAAAACATCAAAATACACTGCCACCACCAATTGCTCAAAATAGAGAAAAGTTTAGTTAATTATGTAATGCTCAAAATGTCACCACAATGACAAAAATCCAATATTTTGAACTGGAGATTGAATTTTTAAAGAGTTACAGCAAAAAGGCATGATCACACTGGAGCGTGGGTTGGATACTCAAAGCAGGTTGTCCATTAAGAAAATACCTTCTGACTTCCCACAATGGAAGTTGAAATCCTCCATTTGGGCAAGGCTGCAGACTGTATCCACAGAAGCCCTTTCGAACTTGGCCACCTTCCGCACGGGTCACCAGCAAGGTCCAGTTGGACTTGTTACTGGGAAGCTGATTACAATAAGGGGATGGTCTCTTGTAGCTGGTTGTGTCCCTGTATCCACACAGGAGGTCATCCAACTGCCCCTTGGAGTCCACTTCTCAGTCTTGTGTAAAGGTGAGAGCAGGACCATCTCTTCGGGTCTCCACCAATGTTCCCCCTAATTATTTCCCTTAGTTTGCTATAATGCAATGTTTGTGAGTGAAATTTTCTGAGAGCTGAGCTCAACCACGGCATAATAAAAATCACTAGGTCAGTGGGAGTTCTAGCTAGCAGTAATATCCTCTGATAACAATTCAGGAAAAAATAGTTATTTACACATATCTTCAAATAAAACAAGTGCGTTAATAAATAAGCATGCTAATTTTAGCATGCGCTTAATCCTTCAATGATACAATTCAGAATGCCTCCAGGTATTATACCACTGGATTCTTGCATTTGGTGTGTAGAGAAAGTGATTCTATAATGTATGCTACACATTATAATCATTTGTTCACTCATCAGTATCTCTATTACATTACTCTTCACATTATCTCACATAAGTGTTCCTAGTGCAGAATTTGTGTAATAGGTGTATTGTCAGATCCGTTATTGATAACTGTGACTGACTGCACAAGGCTCATATTGACTGCACAACAGAAGGACTCTGCCTAAAGTCAACAGACTGCTGTCTCCATGCACTGCAGCTTGGCTCTTCCCTCTATGTGTAGATATCTCCAAATTGTAGGCTCAGCCATTTGTGTTCTTGTGTGATGAGCCATCTTCTCACACACCCTCAACCCAAGCCCCCGTGGGCAGCCATTTCCAAGCCTAGGGGCTTTTTGAGTCATCTGGTGCATGAGTAACTTTTGGTGTCTCCAGGGCAGGACTAGAAACCAAAATCAGGGCTGGAAATAGAAAACAACCTTCAGCCCAGCCCCACATAGCATGGGACAATGATTGTAAAAGGGCTATAGGAACCTTCATGGTTGGGTAAAAGCAGCCCATCCAGCTCTAAAAGCAGACTTCTACGCTGCAGCCCACAGTGAATATGCTGCAGTGGCAGAATGTGCAGTCTGACCATAGGTATGGCATAGGAAGGAACAAAGCGGTTGGTGCTGCTGTTATTGGGAGCAGTCTGTACTCTCAAGCTAAGATATGCTATTTCAATCAGTTGACCCCTCAAACACACAATTTTACTTATTCTAAGTCACTCTTTCAAGCTTTCTGGCTTTCCACTCACACTCCTTTACATTCCCTCACTTAACAACTGCTTCAGTCACTCTTTCACTCGGACACACTCTTAGGCACCTGTCCTCACGAAAACTCTTTAGAATGAACATATTGCTGTGGTCTGGTCAGGGAGTGCTAGGTACAGGTGGACATGCGCCATTGCATCGAAGTTACACAGCACAGTTAATTCTTAATCTGTCCCCTAGACCAGTCAGATATAGCTGTCAGGTGGTAGAGTAGGATGTGATTGGTTTGCAAGTAAGTTTGGTCAAAGTCCATGAGGTCAAAAACATGAACAAGTAATATTAATCTTGTGTTTCCACACTTGCACGGCAAAATAAATCGCCAAAGTGCATTGGGGAATAATCACAAATTAACAGGGCAGAAACATGGATGCAAAAGGTCAGTACTGATAGACAAATAAATCACGTCAGTCTGCTTTCTAACAGGAAGACTGCAGGTAGTGTGCAGCCCCAGTTCCTACTGTGTTTATGCAGAGGAATTCTGAAGTCAACTTGACTCTGATGAAATAGCAGTTCAGTAGCAAATGTAGGCAATCCAGCACAGCAATAAGAAGTGTCAAGCCAGAGCTGAGCAAGGGGTCTGAATTGGCCATGAGAGCCAAAGGAGGCACTTTTGCCTCAGTAGGCCTAAGATCCACGGTCTGGTCTTTCAAAAGATTAATACATTCACTTTAGTAATCCGTGTTTGAAATCACAAATCACAGTCACAAAAACAAACCTCAGGGTGCACTCAGCCTTTCATCCTTCTGAGGCTGATTCAATGGGGACCACTGAGTTTGGTAAAAATACAAATCTGTTATTCAGTGCATTGTGCACCACGGAGTGAACATGCACTCTCCAATTATAAATGTTATGTTAGGACGAGAGCCAATGAAATATTAAGCATGTAAAAAATGGCATTACTGTTTTAATTCTTTGTTAGGTTGTGTCACCACACAGAGTCACATGTACTAAAAATAATAGTTTAGCATGCACTCCCCTTGCCCAGCCAAAGATGATTCAATTGGTAAACAAAATCAGTTTGTCATGCGCCCTGAAATATTTGGAAAATATTATTAAATAGGGAGTAACATCATATGTGTTAAACCATGTACAAATAAGTATTTTGTTCTGTACACATGATGAACTGAATTGCAGGAAGATGATCTCAAACTTAGGGTTTGCAGATTTGTAAAATTCAATGATTTGCATTGCATCACACAATTAGAGCAAATAAGAAAGCCAAGATTTGAGCCCCAGTTTCTTGATCATATCAGTTACCAATATCTCCTCCTCCCCTTCCAACACTATAGCACAATGTTTTGGATTTAATTCCTTCGGGACTTATGTTATTACACTTTGCTGTATAAAACCACATTGGATCGTTAAAAAAAAAAGTAGAAAGCCAGTAAGAAGATATACCATAATGTCAATGCCTTTCCTGACTTCAGAGAGATGCCGATTTCAGGATAGGCTGAACATACCAGTGATGGAAACTGCAAATAAAGTAGAAATCTTTTGGCTGCACAATTTGCTCACATGTGAAACACCTTCAATGAGCGACATGACACCTGGATCAGCAGACTTTAATGTATGCATTATTTTTTAAATCTATTAACGTTTAAGTAGGAAAGCAACAGATTCCCAATGTAAAGGGGTCCACAGTAAAAGATCATTCGAGCGTGCAACTAGATACTAGCAATATGAGGCTAGCATTTGTAAAAACACAAAAATTAGCCTTCCCTTTTTTATGCTGTCTGGGTATTTTATTTGTATTTAATGCCTGCCTTCAGCTTTGCACCAAGACCTCTTCTGCTAGTCAGCAGGATCCTTTTGTTATGCGTGCTTCTGGAGGCCCCTGCGCAGAGAATAACTACGTCTTGTGAAGTGCCCTAGCGTGCACCTTAGAGGGAACAGTGGTCTCCACACAGGCGTCAAACACTATGTCCAGTCTTCTTCTTTTCATCCACACATCCAGAGAGTGAGAGTGATGAGCTGTGGATGTGGTACCACGTTTGTAGGATTCACTAGCCAGTGGGTTGCGGGGAGTCCTTGACACTACCTAAACAAAGGAGAAACAGTTCCCAAAGGCAAACATTCAAACTTTGGCAGAAAATCATGTTTGAGGTACTGCAAACTATCCCACACTGCGCTATTCTGAGTAAAATCAAACGTGGCAACATCTTTCTGTTCTTGGAGAGTACTATTGTGCCTCCTGTTGGTATGTTTATGGGAATGAGCACGCCCCTCCTCCTCAACTATACCAAACTGTTTCTAGCACCAACCCCCTTCCCTCTGGACTTGTGCCAGGCTGGCTATAGATGGCTGAGGAAGCAAAGGCTTCTCTTCCACAGGTTTCCCTTTACACTCAACTATGAATGGGTAGGCCTCATACTGGCCCCTTTCAAGTTAATAAAGTTCCTAGACCCTCCCCAGCTGCCCTTCCTGAGCTGGTAGGAGTCCACCAAGGTCTTTCTCCCAATATTCCTAAGTCATTGTTTCTGCTTTGGGAGCAGTTTTTACAACTCTTTAAGGGGGAGCACTGACAGGGGCCAGTTGCTACTAGGCCAATTCTAGGCAGATAAAGTGCAACTTAGTAAAGTTACTTTTCCTAAATATTTATTAAAAATCTGACTTCATCAGTGAATTGGATTTTAACAAACATTAGACAAATATGGTTGAATCATACCTGTAGTGTATCCCAAACCAGAAATAGCAGTTATTATTTTATCTCAACTTTAATTTATTTCATATGACAGCTACAGCCCTCCACAGTGAAAATACCTTATGGGGGGGCTGGTCACTGTAGGTAAGTTTTTGCATGCAGTCTTTTAAATACTATGCACCTGGCTCTGTCAAGTGCTTTAGGCTGGCAGAGAAAACATCTTCATGAAACTTTCCAAAAAAGTTCATCCACCTCAGGTCCTGGAATGTTTCAGGATGATCCGTCAATCAGGGACTGGGGAAAAAGGGGATCCCAAAATGTATTTTTTCTCATGGAATTTACTGCAGGAATTTTGGGAATCAATACAGAAAAAACAGCTGAACAGAGTTACACTAGATTTAGCAGGCATCTAAATCTTTACTCAGAAAGTGTGTTTTTGTGATTTGGTGTAAATCTGTTCAACCATTTTTGAGATGTTAAAGGGCAAAATATAGTGATAACTGGACAGTTAGTACTGCAATACTCCTGTGGTACAACAAATTAAAAAAAGAAAGCTTCTCCAAATGGCCAAGTGGGCTTTTTTGTCCCTTCGGCCCTGTGGGACCAAGAAATCTGATTGGCTGACTACAACGTCAACAGAAATGTGTACTTAGTTTCTTAAAAGAAAATATACAAGGGAAAAGGGTAGGCATAACTGACCCTTGTGGGGGAGTCCCAGAGGGATGACATTAATGATGTCATTTAACATGTCCTAAGTGATGTAATACTTCAAGCCATAAGCAGTGCCTTGAGGAGCTTAAGATATACATATATGTGTGTGTGTATATACATATTCATTAATTATTAGATTATGGGCCTGATTCTGAGTGAGGCGGGCGGCGGTAGCCGCCCGCCTCGCGGGAACCGCCATATGGCCGCTCCGCGGTCGAAAGACCGCGGAGGCCATTCAGGCTTTCCCGCTGGGCTGGCGGGCGACCGCCAGAAGGCCGCCCGCCAGCCCAGCGGGAAACCCCTCCCCACGAGGAAGCCGGCTCCGAATGGAGCCGGCGGAGTGGGTATGTGCGACGGGTGCAGTGGCACCCGTCGCGTATTTCAGTGTCTGCATAGCAGACACTGAAATACATAGTGGGGCCCTCTTACGGGGGCCCCGCGGCACCCCCTACCGCCATCCTGTTCCTGGCGGGTCGATGGCGGTAGGGGGTGTCAGAATCCCCATGGCGGCGGAGCGCGCTCCGCCGCCATGGAGGATTCACACGGGCAGCGGAAAACCGGCGGGAAACCGCCGGTTTTCCGCATCTGACCGCGGCTGAACCGCCGCGGTCAGAATGCCCTGCGGGGCACCGCCGGTCTGTCGGCGGTGCTCCCGCCGACCCTGGCCCCGGCGGTCTGAGACCGCCGGGGTCAGAATGACCCCCTATATATTAAGATATACAAATAAAGTTAAGTTACTTACAACCATTGAAAGCGATCTTTCCTGTGAGGTAAAATTCTGCAAAATAATTCACTGAAATCCTAACCGCAAAGTGATGTACTTATTACCTGCTATATCACTTACCACAATGTAAAACTGCGCTGTAATGCCGAAATGAGCAAGAAAGGAGCCCTTGGTTTTTTTGTAATTTTTCTCTTGCAGCATTTGATGACTAGCGAAAGACACAGTCAAATGTCTTTCTTTGGTTACAAAGTGCAGTGATTTGGTATAATGAACCTAACAACATTTTTACTGGGGTAAATAAGTGTATGAAAAGAAGAGAATAATATGGCAAATATGTTCCAACACATAAATACATAACTGATTGTATTTTAATGCTGAAATATGTGGGAACGATTTTAGTATGTTCAAAACAAACACAGACACATTTGTTATATTTTGTATAATGCTCACAAAGTTAGAGCTGCTGTGATTCATTATTTTTCACTTATAAATATGTCAAAATTTCACAACTGCACACAAAAAACACAATGGGGCAGATTTAATAGCCCCTAGGTCCTCCTTGGGCCACATTAGCATCATTTTTTCTTACGCAAATGTGACCCAATGAAGCCAAAATCGCAGCGACAAATTTACAAAGTAGCGCAATGCATGCATTGCGCCACTTTGCAACCCTTTGCACTACATTTTTACTCTGCCAGGCATAATGTATGCAAAGGGGGGCGTTACCCTATTGGGAGGGGGGGGGCGAAAAAATGGTGCAAAGAAATCTAAGCACTCCCCAACAAGGACGACAGGACAGAGCTTTACCAACCCCAAAACAGCAATTCCCCGGAGGTATAATGAATTAACTTTCTGTATAGGTTAAACTGATACCAAGATCGAACAGATGGAAACACCAATATTCAAACAGGTAAAACATAACCAGCATGACTTGTTGGTTGAGAGGGTGAAATCCTAGTCAAGCAACAGCCATAATCCATGTCAGGGTGAACCACAGAATGACACTAAATTAACCTGTGCTTCACCCCCTGGTAGTCTGGCACAAAAACTGTCAGTCTTAACTTAGAGGCAATGTGTAAAAACAACACAACACAAGAAAATCCTAGACCAATTTTGAAAAACAAAGTAAAAATTGTTAAAGTTTTTCATACCAATATACAACAATCCAATCAGAAGAATCAGAGATATGTAATTTCAAAGATTTAAAGTAAGAATAGCCTAAAAGCACAAAGTGATACTCATGGTTATTTAGTCATGCTAGAGCTGGTAAAAGTCACAAGTTCAAGCTGACCTCAATGGAGCATGGGCCGTATACAGGGACTAGTTTAGTCCCACTAAAAAAGTTACCTTCTAAGGTCCAGCATGAAAAGTTCCATTCATGGTAGTGGAGGCTGCAGGGAGAGCATTGTGGATGGTTGTCACTGTAGTGGAAAGAGCAGGCTGGGCATCGCACATGGCCCACACTGTAGCACCAAGATCCTATCAGGTATCTTGGGAAGTTATTGCTGGAGCTTCGCTCCCGTAATGTGAAGTGCAGATCTTGCGTTGCCGGCCATCGCTGGAGGTCGCTGTAGCGGGAAGAGTCAGGTTCACCGGCACTTAGCATTTGTGGACAGTAAGAACTTCCCATTAATGGAGACGTTTGCGATCACAAAGAGCCACAACTTCAAGATTTCTCCTTTTCTTTTAGGAGGAGCTCAAATGATGCCACATCAAGGCTCCAGAACCTGGGGGGGGCACCACTTGATGATCAGGAACTCACTCCAGCAGAGGCCAGCAAGACTCAGGCAGGTCCAGTTGCAGGTCCAGGCAGGTCCAGTAGAGCAGGCTGGCTTGGCAGTTGAAAGGAGACCTCTGGACCTTGTTGTGTCCCTGTTGCTCAGGACACGAGGTCAGTCAGCTGACCCATGGAGTCACTTCAGCCTAGGATGAAGGTTGCAGGTCCATCCTAAATTCGATATCAGGGCAGGCCTCAAGCAGCAGGGTAGCCCTCAGGCAGCAGGGCATTACTTCTTAAGTATCCACAAGTCTGGGAGCGGATGTGCAGCAGCTCATTCTGAATGTAAAATCCTGTGTTTTTAAAATTTTGCCATTTTACTGTTGTATGAATTTGTGGAAGAGTACTAGGATAGGGAGCAGCTAAAAATGTTTTATCTAATTTTAGTTTTTGGGATTGTGCAATTCGGGGTGTTGCAGTTCATTTAGATTACACCTCAGAGCCTACCTGTTTGTCATGACGCTATGTAGTGGTTGGAGTCTCAGGCTTCTCATAACAGATTAAAGTGGAAAATGCTGTGAATGCATGCACTGGGTGCACCACTGGTGGCAAAAAGCAAACCTGCATGTGCCCGTCTGTGCCCAGTACCAGCCATGCTGCCAGGAGTAGCTCCTGGTGCGTGGTTGGGGGGAAGAAAAATGAATTAAAAAACAAACAAAAAAACTCACCTGAATCGCTGTCGTCGCCCCACCACCGCAACAACTTGCTCCAGCCTGCCCTGTGGCCAATCTGAACAGAGCATGACAGCAGCATTTGGATTGGTTGAAGCGATCCAAGACAGGTTGGGAGTCTCTGCTTTCAGTCTCCAACCCGACAACGCAGTGCTGGGTGGAGAGAGCCTAGTGAACATGTGTGCATGGCCAGTCAAACATACATGCGCACTGAGGGGTGGTGCTATGCACTCCACCTCAGTGCTCGTCACAGCCCGTGGCTCCACCTCTTTTACAATAAAAAATAATAAACATAGTTTATTATTTTTTATTGTAAAAGTTTGGCAGCTGCTGCTGTTGGTGGGGTGGGGGCGATGCTCCTCCGCCTTAGTTGAGGAGCTGCGCCTGCGTGCTGCCTGTGAGTTGGCGGAATATTGTTTCTTGTTAGCTTATTGTAAAACTTATTTAACAGCAATTAAAAATCAGTCAACTGTGTCCAGTTGTAGCCACAAATTGAATTTAGGTACTTTACTAAGCATGGATACTAGGACTATCTGTCCATGTTGTGGCTTTTTATTCAGTTCCCTAATTGAGTCACAAGTGTCTAATTGTAAATTGCCTCTGGCTGAGATACATGTCCCAGCAAAGACCAGGAAGGAGCCTTGCTTTCGGCCTTCCTAGTCAACTGCAGTTCCCTGCCTAAACATTCTTTTGAAATCAGTGAATTACTGACAGGAAATGAATGTGATCTGCTTTTCCTGACAGAAACTTGGCTCTCAGACTACTCTGCCCCAGATATCACACTTTCTATCCCCGCTGATTTTCGAATCCAGCATATAAATAGAGAGGATAAACAGGATGGGGAGGCAATAGTGTTTAGAGACTCCTACCAGTGCTTATTGCCTAACCTCTAAATATATGCACCATTGAGGGCTTCTCTTTTGCAATTACCCTAAACCACTCCTTCACGGTAGCAGGGCTACTAGCTTACAGACCCCGAACTGTCCATCCCAATCACTTAACCAACTAATGTACTTGATAGGTCAACTTTCTATTCTCTGCTAAAACTTCTTGCTGCTAGGTGACTTTAATTTACACACACACTACCCTAACTTCTTTTTGGCTAAACAGTTCCTCTCAACTCTGGAGGGATGCTTGACCTTATTTGTTCTCACTCCTTGAATATTAAAATGGATCCAGCCCTTAAACTAATTTGGTCAGATCACTACCTGGTTCCTTTTAACAATGCCAAGACAGCCCAAAGAAAAACCAGTTTTCTTTTCAGAAAGTTTCCAGTCTTGGAGTCAAGACTCGGAACCGCTGTTCTTGGAGGTACTACAGGCAACCCCACTCGATCTTTCATGGGCAGTATGCTCTGACTGGGCCAAAGTAAATAACTGGCTATCCTCAGTCCTTGACTGCATCAGTGGTTTAAAAGCTCTGTCTCAATGGAGATTAACTCCTTCAGCTCCTTGCTTTATGGCTGCCTTAAAAGAAGAAAAACCACACTGTAAGCACCTTGAATACAGGTGGAGGAAATCTTATGAATAATGCACAAAGAAGTGCCAAATAACTTCTATAGTGCAGTACGCAAGGCACATAAAGAGTTTCTTTCTTCTTCTATCTCTGCCACCTCCAATAATTTCTGAGAACTGTCCAGGGTGGTGAACTCTCTTTTGCTACACAATGCCCCTCAGAATAACCTAATTCCTTCTGACATGTGCAATAAACTCTCAGACTTCTTCTGCAATAAACTCCAAGTGACTTATGACAAATTTCCCTCTCAAGAGGCTCTCATTCCCATCTTGGATAGGAATAACATTCCTGGGCCATTGCTATTCAATTTGAACCCTTTTACCTTGAGGACTCATCTATTCTTCTAGTCAATATCTGGGTCTCAACTTGACCCATGTCCCCAGATATTCTCAAACTGGCTGCACTGAGGATCAGTCCCATCTTTAATACATTAATGAACTCATGACAGGAGGCAGCAACAGCGCCACAGAGTTGGAAGCAGGCCTTGCTTCTACCTCTACTGAGGAAACCTAATGTGGACCCTAAAGTGCATAGAATTTCAGATTCATCTCTCTGCTGCTGTCAAATTGTTGAAAAAGTGGGTCAATAAACAACGTTTCTGTTTTTTGTGAAACAACAATCCACTTCAAGACACCCAGTCTGGTTTTCGTGCTGGCTATAACATGGAATCAGCACTTCTGGAAGTAGTTAAATTCATCAGGGTCTTGATCAGGGAGCAGTAGCCATGGTTGTCCTTCTTCACTTGTTGGAGGCCGTTGATACAGTCTCCTGTTCCATTCTTTTGGAAAGGTTATGGATTGCAGGAATCCAAGGCTTTGATTGGACCTGGCTTAAGTTCCTTCTGGGGGGCAGATCACAAAAGGTCTTCATCCCCCCTTTACGATCCCAACCAAACTACTTGAGTGCAGTGTTCCTCAAGGTTCTGCCATGAGTCCCACTCTTTTTCATATCTATCTGTCCCCCCAGCTAATCTGGTGGTGGCATGGGGTGTAAGAGTCATCTCATATGCTATGCCAATGACACACAGTTGATGCTCTCATTCCAGCAGAAGGATATGGGAGCATTTACTGTGTTTAAGGATTGTCTGAGGACTGTTAGTGAATAAATGAATGTGAGTTGCCTCAATTTAAACTCTGACAAAATAGAGACACTCTTTATTGGCACTGATAGTCACCTAGACACCCATAACTGGTAGCCTACTGATCTAGGTTCCCCCACACCCCCACTCTTCTCATCTGTGTTAAGAAACCTGGGGGCCAAGTTTAATTTCAACCTATCTTTTGAACCTCAGGAGAGAGCTGTGTGATATAGCTATTTCCTCACATTGAAATTGATCAGGAAGATGATCCACTTTATTCCTGAGGACAACTATAAATCTATCATCCAAGCCCTGATAACCTCAAAACTTTATTATGCAAATAGCTTCTACCTAGGTCTGCCATTGTATCTGCTTTACCGCCTGAAGATTATTCAGAACACTGTAGTTTGGCTGTTTCTGAAGATTTTGGCTCCTCTGTTGCAGCACCCCTGCACACTTCCTTGGCTGCCCTTTGTCAGCCACATCAAATTTAAGGCCCTAATATTTGATTACTGAGCATGCAAACCAAAAGGTACCTGATATCTAAGGAAAGAAAGCATCCCTACCATGAGGAGAGATCCCCACACACTAATGCCAAAAACATCCATGTGACCCTATGGTCCCTAAAGCAAGAAGAGGTAGTGGCTCCTTTTCTTTCTTAACCACCAAACTCTAGAAATCTTTGCCTTCGGCTCTCCATCTTGCCTCCACCAAATCAATCTTCTGTAAATAGCTGAAGACCTATCTGTTTAATATATAAGTCTCCCACTGTTTGTATTATTTTAAAGCCACGAGCACCAGGATGCCTCTTTGTATGCTGTATACTTTATTAAATTGATTGATTTGATTGTACTGTAGAGTGGGTTTGAGGGTCCCCTTTTTATACTTGGTCCCCACTATGAAGTGGAAGAATCTTCTGGAGGCTACCCTACAGAAGTGTCTGGAATTTCCTCTCTCCCTTCCTTGGTCCTAGTCTGGTGGGGGCAAAATAGCCTAGTGTAGAGTCCTTTTTGTGTGAGTTGAGTCTGTGTCTTTGAAGTGCCAGTATGGTAGGTGATTCTGCCCTCTCATCAAGCCAGGATGACCAATCCTGCCAACACCCAGACCCTCTATTGTGATGCTCTCTGGGAGGAATAAACAAAGGCCAACTACCAACTACACCTAGTCATGTGACCCAAGAGCATGATGCAGGCACCATTTTTACATTACTACACGCTCCCACACAAACACTATCACTCATTAACTGTAATAAGGTAACCAAATCTTATCCTATGGGGGAAGTAGACATCAAAAAACACTTTTTTAAATACGATACACCCACATTTTTAAATACAATGCACTCTGCTCAAAGGATGTTTAGAGCCTACCCTAGTAGTGTCATATATGTATTAAAAGGAAGGCTTAAGCCTGACAAAAAACCTTTATTTTGCCAGGTCAAAATGACAGTTTAAGCCTGCACACCCAGGCTGCAATGGCAGGCCTGAGACATGTTTCAAGAGTCTACTTATGTGAGTGGCTAATCAGTAATGCAGGCCAGCTAGTAGCATTTACTTCACAGGCATATTTGCGTGCAGGGAAGACAAATGAAAACTCCACTTTCTGACAGCAGGAGCTGTTTGACAGCTCCTGCCATCAGAAAACAGATTGTGTTTGCTTTTGCTTGGTGGGGCTGTCAGTTTCCACCACGCTAAAACAAACAGCTATGTCCTGGGGTGAGCACCCTGGAACATAGCAGAAGCTGGCAGTGGAGCTGGCAGTTTTCCAGGGCCATCAGTGGCTCCACGATGGGGGCCAAGCGGGCCCCCTCCAAAAGCACAGCCCGGGCAAGGTGATGGCCCCAGGGATTTTGGGGGTCTGAAACGGCCTCCCTTCCCTCATTTAATATAGCCTCCACCCCATGCATTGTTTCTCTTTGTAGCCTCAGGGAGGTGGTGGTCCCCAGAGCAGTGGGGGAGGGGGAGGCACGCAGCCCCGCATAATATTTCATAAAAGTCTGGAAAGTAGTGGTCTCCAGGGCGGTGGGCTGTACACTCCCTTCATTATATTTGCTGTAAGTTCCAAGGAGGTGGTAGTCCCTAGGGCTGTGGGAGGGTCACGTCTCCACTGCAAATTTTATTAAAAAGCCCCAGGGAGGTGGTGGCCTCAGGCATGGGGGGGACCGGTTGGGTCCTGCATGATATTTGTTGTAAGCCTGGGCAGATGACAGTGCCTGGGGCAGTGGGTGGCCTCGTGCCCCCGCCTGATAATTGTTGTCAGCCCCGGGTAGGTGGTGATCCCTGGAAAAGTGGGGGGGGGCTGCACTTTTCCCCACATGATATTTATTGTAAGCCCCGGGAAGGTGGCACAGGTGGTAAAGGCACTGTGTGCACCAAAATGTGTACGTTGCTGATTCCTTACCCGATGGTATGATGGGGGACATTTAAGGAATAAACTTTGTGAGCTGCAAACACTGCTGGAGAGCACGTTATCCTTCTGTGACTGGTGTTGGAGGAGCTGTTCTACATTTTCAGGCTGCCTCCCCATACGCCCACCACTTCCGGAGGGACTTAGGCAGAAAGCCCCATATGGGAATATGGAAATATATATATTTGTATATATTTAGAGAGAGAGAGAGAGAGACATATATATACATATATATATATATATATATATGGAGAGAGAGAGAGAAAGAGACATATATATATATATATATATATACATATATATATATATAGAGAGAGAGAGAAAAAAGAAATATATATATACACACACACACACACACACACAATTTTTTTTTAAACTGTGACAAATAAACTGGAGATAATTTAAAAAACATACCAATTTAATTACACATAAAAAGTAATCAATATTTTTACTAAAAATATATTATATATTACAAAAATCACAAATTAAAAAATTATACTAATATATACACAGAAATATAGTATGAATATAATTTTAAACAATATTAACAAAAGTATACATTTCTAAGAATAATACATAAGATTCTGCTGCACCAGTCTGTGCAACAGTAGGAAAAGCATTGGACTCAGGAGGGGTAACATTTACTCTTCCCACTCTAGCCTGTGAAACAGTAAGGAAAATGTTGGACTCAGGAAGGATAAAATTTACTATGCCCACTCCAGTCGGTGCAAGAGTAAGGAAAATGTTTGTCTATGGAGGGCTAAAATTTACTATTTCCACTCCAGTTGGTGCAACAGTGGGGAAAGGGTTGGACTCAGGAGGGGTCAAATTTACTATTCCCACTCCAACCTATGAAACAGTAAAGACAGAATTGGCCTCAGGAGAGGTAACATTTACTATACCCGCTCCAGTCTGTGCATCAGTAGTGAAAGCTTTGGACTCAAGAGGGGTAAAATTTACTATTCCTACTCCAGTCGGTGCAACAGAAGGGAAAGCATTGGACGCAGGAGGGCTATCATTCATTATTAACACTCCAGTCTCTGCAGCAGTAGGGAAAGCATTGGCCTCAGGAGGGGTAACATTTCCTATTCCCACTTCAGTCGGTGCAGCATTAGGGAAAACAATTGAATCAGGAGGGGTAAAATTAATATATTCCCACTCCAGTTGGTGCAACAGTAAGGAAAGTGTTGGACTGTGGAAGGGTAACAGTTACTTTTCCCACGCAAGTCAGTGTAACAATAGGGAAAGCGTTCAACTCAGGAGGGGTGACATTTACTATTCCCATTCCAGTCTGCAACAGTAGTGAAAGTGCTTCACTTCAAACACATACTTTATTTTAATAAAAGTATTAATTTCATAAAATTATAAAACTATTAACATAAAATTAACTATATACATTAAAAAACTATTAAATAATTAAAATACCTAGCATTTTTTAAATAATTAATATAACAAAAAATATTATTTCATCATTATTTCATTAAATTGCCACACTACGGTAGTACATTAACATATATCTAAAAGTAAAAATGATAATAATCACACAATGTACATAATTATTTAACAATCAATTAATTATAAATAAATAGTAATTAATCAATTACTATTTAATTAACTTCCCACCCTATACCCTTATAAACCCAACAACCCACTATAATAATTACACAATTTTCATAACAATTATGTATAAATAAATAGTAATTAATCAATTACTATTTAATTAACTTCCCACCATATATCCCTACAAGCCCAACAACCGGTACCTAAAATATAACTTAGAATATTATTTGCATAATACAATAATAATAATAATAAAATAAATAAATATTAATTTGAAAATGTATATAAATTAATTACACTTAATTAACTTCCCTCTATGTACCCCTACAAAACTAAGAATCTGTAACAACAGTTACAAGCTTCTCTTAGCCAAACAATCTCTTCCTCCACTCGGTCCCCAGCCAGAGCTCTGAGAGCACAGCATTGCCCATCACACACGGACAGGACCTGTGATGGAGATCTCCGAGAGCCAGCACAAGAAAGTGAAGCTGAACAACAAACTGTAGAACTGGGGGATGCAAAGGGCGACCAATGTCACCTACTAAGCTCACCATGTCAGCAGAAACCAGAGAGGCCATGTGGTTGGAGCGAGGAGTGGCTGTCATGGCTGCACCGTCTGGCTGACAGGTCTGTCTGGAGCTGGAAAGACCACCCTTAGCATGGCCCTGGAGGAGCTTCTTGTGTGCCATGGCATTCCTTGCTACACGCTGGATGGGTACAACATTCATCAAGGACTCAACAAAAACCTTGGTTTCTCTCAAGAAGACCGGGAAGAAAACATTCGCCGGATTGCTGAGTTTGCCAAATTGTTTGCTGATGCAGGCTGGTGTGCATTGGCAGTTTTATTTCCCTGTATGCCAAGGACCGTAACAACACAAGGAAGTTCCACGTGGCTGGTTTGCCTTTCTTTCAGGTGTTTGTGGGCGCTCCTCTGCACGTCTGTGAACCGAGAGACGTGAAGGGGCTTTACAAGAAGGCCAGAGCTGGAGAAATCAAAGGCTTCACCGGTATCGACTCTGACTACGAGAAGCCAGAAGCCCCTGAGCTGGTCCTGAAGACTGAGTCTTGCGAAGTGAATGATTACATACAGCAAGTCTTGGAGCTCCTGCAAGAAAGGGATATCGTACGTGTGGATGCATCGTATTAAATCAAGGAGCTGTATGTTCCATAAAAATAAGCTGCAGCTGGTCATAAATGACGCCAAGGCACTGTCCAGACTGGATATAAACAAGGTAGACATGATGTGGGTGCAGGTTTTGGCTGAAGGCTGGGCGACCCCACTGAATGGCTTCATGAGGGAGCGAGAATACCTGCAGGGGAAACGCCGTGAACATGACTCCGTAACAACGAAGTCGTGGTTAACGAAAGCGGAACAACGATTTCCTTAATCGCAACTTCGTTGTTTTGTGCCTTAACCACGCATGTGCTGGACAATTCACATGTGTGGTTAAGGCACAGAACAAGGGAGTCGGCTGAGGAGGACGATGCAATGAGTCAGGTAAGTGGGGCGGGGGTGGGGGTTTGGCGTTTTAGTTTTAGGGGCAGGAGTAGGGGTGGGGGGTCGGGGTATTTTTAGTTTTAGGGGCGGGGTTGGGGGGTTGGGGTTTTAGTTTTAGGGGCGGGGTGGGGGTCAGGGTATTTTTAGTTTTAGGGGCAGAGATGGGGGGGTTGGGGTTTTAGTTTTAGGGGATATGGCGTCGGTCGGTTTAGGGGCGGGGAGGGAGGGGAGGTTTATTTTAAGTTTTAGAGGTGTGGGTGGGGGGTCGGGGTATTTTTAGTTTTAGGGGCAAGGGTGGGGGTTTGGGGTTTTAGTTTTAGAGGCGGGGTTTGGGGGTCGGGGTATTTTTAGGTTTAAGGGTGGGGTGGGGGTCGGGGGATTTTAGTTTTAGGGGCAGTGGTGGGGCGTTGGGGGATTTTTAGTTTTAGGGGCGGGGTGGGGGGTCGGGGTATTTTTAGGTTTAAGGGTGGGGTGGGGGTCGGGGGATTTTAGTTTTAGGGGCAGTGGTGGGGGGTTGGGGTATTTTTTGTTTTAGGAGTGGGGGTGGGGGTTGGGTTTTAGCTTTAGGGGAGGGGGCGTCGGGGCAGTTTAGGTTTAGGGCAGGGAGGGAGGGGAGGTGTATTTTTTGTTTTAGGGGCGAGGGTGGTGGGTCGGGGTATTTTTAGTTTTAGGGTTGGGGGTCGGGCGGTTTAGGTTTGGGAGAGGGGTATTATTAGTTTTAGCGGCGGGGTGGGGGGGTCGGGTATTTTTTGTATTTGGGATTGGGGGTCGGGGTGGTTTAGGTTTTTAGGGGTGGGGGATTGGGGTGATTTAGGTTTTAGGGGTGTGGGTTGGGGTGGTTTTAGGTTTTAGGGGTGGGGTGAGGGGTCGCAGTAATTTTAGGGGTGGTTTTAGGTTTTAGGGGTGGGTTGGGGGCTCGGGTAATTTAAGGGGCGGTGTGGGGGAGTTGGGATGGGTTTTAGGTTTTAGGGGCGGGTGGGGAGCTGGGGGTAGTATTAGGGGCGGGGGTGTTGTGGTGGTTTTAGGTTTTAGGGGTGGGGGTTGGGGTAGTTTAGGTTTTAGGGATGGGGTGGGGGTTGGGGTTGTTTTAGGGGTGGGGGTTGGGGTGGTTTTAGGTTTTAGGGGTGGGTTGGAGGGTCAGGTAATTTTAGGGGTGGGGTGGGGGGTTGAGGGGGTTTAGGTTTTAGGGGCAGGGTGGGGGGCTTGGGGTAGTTTTAGGGAGAGGGGTGGTTTTAGTTTTAAGGGGTGGGGGTTGTGGTACTTTAGGTTTCAGAGATCGGGTGGGGGTTGTGGTTGTTTTAGGGGCAGGGTGGGGGTTGCGGTAATTTTAGGGACGAGGTGGGGGTTGGGGTACTTTTAGGGGCAAGGGTGGTGGGTTGGTGTGGTTTTAGGGGAGGGGGTGGGGGGTCGGGGTAATTTTTAGGGGTGGGGGTGGGAGTTAGGGGGGATGCATGCTGGAACCATGCATGCCTATCACTAATGCCTTTACCAGGAATGCCTTTACAACGAAAAATCGCTGTTAAGGCATTCGTGGTAAAGGCATTAGTGGTAACAACGCAGTCGTTGGTCCGACCTCGTTGTTCAGGCATGTGTTGTTCCAGCATGCGTTGTTCCGACATACATTCTACCTGCAGTGCCTTCATTTTGACTGTTTGCTCAATGGTGGAGTAATTAATTTGTCCGTGCCTGTAGTATTGTCTGCCACCCATGAAGACAAGCAAAGGCTAGATGGGTGCACAGCATTCACCCCAGTTTATGAGAGTTGGAGGGTGGCTATTCTCCGCAACCCAGAGTTTTGTGAGCACAGGAAGGAGGAGCGTTGTTCCAGGTGTTGGGACACTACGTGAAAGGAGCATCTCTACATTAAGATAGTCTTAGAAAGTTGAGATTAGCTGCTTGGTGGAGATTTACAAGACCTGGATCGTATTTACTGGAATGAAGGCCTTGACCAATACCGACTTACTCCCACTGAATTGAAGCAAAAGTTTAAAGACATGAACGCAGGTGCAGTGTTTACCTTTCATTTACGTAACCCGGTGCTCAACGGTCTCGCCTTGTTAATGCAAGATACACACCGGCAGCTTCTAGAGCGTGGGTACAACCACCTTGTCCTGCCCTGCCCTGTACCGCCCTGATGATGACGTCCCTCTGATGTGGCGCATGAAACAACTTGTTGCGATGTTGTAAGAGGGCGTGCTAAAGCCAGAAACTACAATAGTGGCCATATTTCCTTCTCCTATGATGTATGCTGGCCCTACTGAAGTTCAGTGGCACTGAAGAGTGAGAATGGTAGCGGGAGCCAATTTTTACATCATCAGCCGGGATCCTGCAGGCTTGCCTCACCCAGAGACTGGAAAGGATGTGTATGAACCAACTCATGGCGCTAAAGTTCTCACAATGGCTCTTGGCCTCATCGCACTTGAAATTGTCTCATTCCGGGTCACTGCCTATAACAAGAGAAAGAAATGCATGGACTGCTATGATTCTGAACACCATGAACACTTTGATTTCAGATCAGGAACGCGCATGTGCAGACTGGCTTGTGAAGGGGTAAAACCCTCCAGATGGCTTCACGGCTCCTAAAGCATGGAACGTGTTAAATGAATACTACAAATCTTTAGAGAAAGCCTAGACTCATTTTATATCAACCAAAGACCAACCTCTTGATGCTTGGTTTCTTGACCAGAGAGAGACCACACAGTCGCCATCCTCTTTGCTTTGTTGTGTTGGCTTCCACTAAGTGTTTTCTTGAAAAGAGACTGTCTCCTGAAGATCATGTCACTCTCTGGTTGTCTTATGGATTGTATTATCTGTTGGCAGCTACGAAGCTGGTGGTTTCAATGTTTATTTTTACACTGAATACATCTTGTAGCTGTATTTTAAATAGTGTTCTTTTGTGTTAAGGCATTTTATATCTCCCATGTAAACTCTCTGTGCATTGTCTTTTTGTTTAATCATTTTTAATGTATTGCAATTTTTTTTTATTTCTGTTTACGAACTGAATCTTAAGATCTACTTTTTTCATTTTTCCTCTTTTACAATCATGTGCATTTCTGCTTTTGAAACAACTATATCATATAACCTATTTAATGAAAAGTATAATAAAAATACATGTTTCAATAAAATAATTATATAAATGCTTTAAAAGATAGACCATTAAAATATTATCAAACCACATAAAGTAACTTAAAAAAATATATTTATTACCTTAAAACATCGATAATTTTGTCAACAATGTTTTTGCTCACAATAGTTCTGAGTCACGATATTTAAAACTCGATATTTCTGCAACTCGATATTTTTTTAATTATATTTTGTCCGAACACCCTGGGTTCATGTAGTACCACTTTTCTAGGGACATATAAGTAAATTAACTAATCCAATTGGTAGTGAGACAATTTCACCATATTTAAAGGAGAGGGCACAATCACTTTAGCATTGGTTTAGCAGAGGTAATGTTCGCAGAGTCCTAAAGGCCAACAAAAATGCGTTCAGAAACTAGGAGAGGTGAACTCAAAGGCCCATATTTACACTTTTTTAGTGCCACATTTGCAGCATTTTTTTAAGCAAAAGCGGCACAAACTTGCAAAATACTATAGTATTTTGTAAGTTTGGGCCGTTTTGGCGTCAAAAAGTGGCGCAAATGCGGCACTAAAAAAGTATAAATATGGGCCAAAGAGTTTGGGGCTGACCTTGCAAGAGGGCAAGAGCAGCTCGTGGTCTGGAAAAGGGGCAGGGCAGCGCTTGTTGGGAGGGATTGGGGAAAAAATAACAATTTAAAAAAAAACACTTACCTGCTTCCCTGCCGCACCGCTTTTCAGCCTCCACTGGAGACACATTCTCCCAGCCTGCCCTGCGGCCAATCCAAATGCTGCTCTCATGCTGCTGGCAGCAATAAAGCAGCAGTCGGATTGGCAGGAGTGCCCTGGCTTGGCACTCTAAGGCAGACTGGAAGCTTCTGCCTGCTCCCTCCAATCCAGCAACATGGTGCCGGGTTGGAGAGAGCCCAGTGCGCATGTGTGTTTGGCTGGCCCGTGACGGCCAGACAAACACACATGCGCACTGAGGGAGTGCTGTGCACCCCTGTCGATCCCTGTCACACCCCATGATGGCCCTGCCCCTTTAACAATAAAACAATAGTAAACATAGTTTATCATTGTTTTATTGTTAAAGATTTCCAGCTGCTGCTGCTGGTGGGGGGACGCTCTTCCGCCTTAGCAGAGGAGCCACACCTCCAAGAGGGCAAGGTGCAACAACCAATAATCGGCCAGAGACTACTCTTCTCATTTGCATGTCTTTATGAAGCAATCACCAGTTAAATTTGGAATAGAATCTAATTTGCTGGAAGTGGACGTGTAAAGTTGAAATGCCTGTTGAGATGCAATGATTGGCCTAACCTGTCTTTAAAACATACTATCGTAAGATTTAAAGCACAGTTAAAACTTGCTGTCTACCTATTCAAATTAACTTGGCAATCATTGGTTGTTTTGGTGACTTCAATGGCAACTATACTCTTAATAGATGCCAATATGTTAGACCTGACAGCCTTAGGGTGGTCAAGCCTCAACGTCTTGTCTGCCCCCCCCACTTTTATGACACTGTTTTTGCTGGTTTTAGGTGGCTGTGCACTTTACCACTGCTAACCAGTGCCAAAGTGCATGTGCTCTCTCCCTTAAACATGGTAACATTCGTTCATTCCCAATTGGCATATTTGATTTATTTGTAAGTCGCTAGTAAAGTGCACTACATGTGCTCATAGTCAGTAAATTGAATACTACTAATGGACCTGTAGCACTGGTTGTGCCACCCACATAATGATCCCCTTAACCATGTCTCAGGCCTGCCATTGCAAAGCTCAGCATTTAAAAGTACTTGCCAAGCCTTAAACTCCACTTTTTTTCTACATATGTCACCCCTCAGATAGGTGCAAGGTAGCCCATAGGGCAGGGTGCTATGTAGGTAAAAGGCAGGACATCTACATGTTTGTTTTATATGTCCTGGTAGTGGAAAACTCCTAAATTAGTTTTCCACTACTGCGAGGCCTGCTCCTTTCATAGGATAGCATTAGGGCTACCCTCACATACTGTTTGAGTGGTAGATTCTGATCAGAAAGGGGTAACCAGGTCATGTTTAGTATGGCCAGAATGGCAATAGAAAATCCTGCTTATTGGTGAGGTTGGATTTTATATAACTATTTTAGAAAATCCACTTTAAGGAAGTGAGCATTTCTATGCACTTAAAATCCATCTGTGCCTTGCAGCCTGTCTCCAATCCATGTCTGGGTTGGTTGACAGCTCCCTTGTGCATTCCACCCAGACAACCACAAACACAGGACACTCAGACACATCTGCATTCATCTGCACAGTGAATTAGTCTCCCTGGGCTGGAAAGGTGGAGGGCCTGACACTTACATTTCAAAGGCTAGGGGCCTGCCCTCACACAATGGACTGCCAAACCCCATACTGGAACCCTGGCAGACAGACCTGTACTGAAAGGGGACCTTGTGCACTTCGAAACCACTCTTTGAAGTCTCCACCACTTCAAAGGCACACTCACGGTGGCAGGCGGTAGTGGCGGTCTGCCTGCCATATTATGACCAAAGGCTGCCACAGCCAGGCTGCCGCCACCAGGCAGCCTGCTGGAATGGGGGACTCGGAGGCCCCTGCATTGCCCATGCCAGGCAGCTTGGCGGTCTCTGTGTTTCAAATCCTCCCGGGCAGCGCTGCCTTGGGTATTATGAGTCCCATTTCACCAGCCTTTCCATGGTGGTTAACACCGCCATGGAAAGGCTGGCGGAATGGGAGACTCGGAGGCCCCCTGAGGGCCCCTGCACTGCCCGTGCACTTGGCATGGGCCCCATGCACAGCCCTGTCGCTCATTTCAGTGCCTGAATTACGGACAGTGAAATGCGCGACAGGTGCTCCTGCACCCGCCGCACCGCCACATTGGCTCCGGCTCCATTAGGGGCCGGCATCAATGTAAAGGTCCTGTTTCCCGCTGGGTCAGCAGGCAGAACCACTGTTTCTGCCCACCGGCCCAATGAGAAACTCAAAATAGGGCCAGTGGGGACTTGACCGCACTGGCGGTCAAATGGCGGCAGTGAGTTTGGCGGGCGGTGAACTCATAATGACCCCCTTAATCTCTTCAAGAAAACTCCTTGTCCACTCAAAATTGATGCACAGGCTGTCGGAAACGACACACAGCATGCCCTGCAATGAGAAAACGGGTGCAAAATGACGCAGCCCACGTTCCCGAGCGAAGATTGATGCAGTGCCTATGTGCGACTGGAAATTCGATGCACAGCCCTACCGGATTGAAGCACAGCCAAGCCAGAACGACGCAGCCCGACATCCTGAGTGAAGAATCGATGCAGTGCCTGTTGTGCGACAGAAAATTCAAGGCATCATCTACCAGACTGACGCAATGCATGTGACTTCATCCTGCACGCCCAGGATTTCCATGCATCGTCCCTGGGTGTCAAAAAGATCCCTGCATCACAGTGAGGAACCAAGCCTTCACGCCGGAAATCAACGCAAAGCACCTTGCAGCTTGGAAAGAAACAACACATCCAAATTCCGATGCACACCCTATTTTTCCATGCATCTCCTTCTCTGTGGTCTCCGTGCGTGTTATTTTTTACGCAAACCAGGTACTTTGTGCTAACAAGAGACAACTGTTGATTTCTAAGATTTAAGATTCTTCCTAATCCTGCAAAAGGGTTATTTCACCTTCTGCTTCTTGTATCTCTATTGTTTTGACCTAGATTTAACCAGATAAATATCTTATATTTTTGTAAACATGTGTGGCGTATTTTTGTGGTGTTCTCACTGTGTTACTGTGTGATTTATTTCACAAATACTTTACACATTGCCTTCTAAGTTAAGCCTGACTGCTCAGTTCCAAGATACCAGGGGGTGGGCACAGGATCATTTGGATTGTGACTTACCCTGACTAGGATTGTGGTACCTACTTGGACAAGGGGCTATACCTATGCCAACTAGAGACCCCACTTCTAACACAATACACTACCACATCGTGTTTAGCTATGCCTTCGTGAACATGTACTCCATAATAGATTAATGGACCATGCATAACTCGTCCAGGCTACCACTGAAAGTGTTTGACTCGTTTGGCAAACTCAGGGCCTGATTTATACTTTTTTAGTGCTGCATTTGTGTCAGTTTGTGACACAAAAGCGGCGCGAACTTCCAAAATACAAATGTATTTTGGAAGTTTGCGCTGCTATTGCGTAAAAAAATGGCACAAATGTGGCACTAGAGGAGTATAAATCAGGCCCTCAGTCTTTTGTTAGCACTTGGATATTTTACAGCTCCGATTCCTAGGAAGATGACGCCGAGGGCCAGTATCTCCATACTGGAAATTGTTGCAGCGCCCCTGAGTATTAGAGAGTAATTTGCTATTTAAAAGAGGCACTGGGCATAAGAAACTCTCTTAAAACGTTTTGCAAGCAATCTCAACACAGTAGATGGAACAGACGTTAAAAATCAATATCAGACAATCCGACAATCCCACTTCCCACATAAACCTCTTGATGAAACCCCATTTATCAAGGTATGTATGACCATACATGAGAGAAAAAGATGAATCATGAAAACGTTCACCCCACAATGTTTTGGAAGCTTTGTTGGTTTGCAAATGATCAGCGTTGGATAAGCATCAACCACCCCACAAACGGACGACAAACACACATCGGAAAAGGCATTTTAAATGGTCCAAAAACACAGCGTGCATGGCATGATCCAAAAGGAGGAGCAATAGTATTTTACCGCAAGTGCACACCCAAATGCCTCACGTAAATGCAGAAGAAGTGCGTAGAGTTAAACCGCCAAAAGCATAGGCTAAAAACCCTGCCTAGGAGTGCTCAACCATGAACAGTACTGCGGTCACAGTACTGTTACACCATTTCACAAGCATTTGTTTATTAGGGATGTGTGTAAAATTCGTGCAATTTACTTCTACATAATTAAGCAAAATTTCAGGGAAATTACACAAAAATGTGCACAATTACACAAAATATAAATCTGTCATTTATCACGAAGGGCCAAATTTAAAGAAAAGTGGCGCACTGCGGTGTTGCGCCAAAATTGGCAGCGCTATGCTGCTTCACTTTAGAAACACAGGGATGCGCTGTATTTAAGGGAATACGGCGCACCCTTGCGTTTCCCCCTGCGCTGGCACGAAATTTAGTTGCCAGCGCCAACCAGGCATCCTTGCACCATCGTGCAAGAATTCTGTGTTGAGGGGTGTGATTGTTTATGTGCGGGAAGGTGTCCCTTCCTGCACATAAACAATAATTTCTGGCATTTTGCTTTTTCTATGCATGCAGCAGAATGCAGCACGCGTAGAAAAAGCAAAAAACGAGGAGGAATAAAAGTATTCCTCCTCGTTGCTCCCTGCTAACACCACCCCTGGGGGTGGCGTTAGATTTTGGCGCTGCCCCGGGGTCTACGAGATTTCATAAATCTGAGGCAGCGTCAAAATGCAATGGGTGTTGCTGTGGCACAACCACAGCAACACCCATTGCACGCCCCTTCCATGCACAGTGCTGTGGGGGAAGGAGTAGTATTTACAAGGTGGTGTTAAGCCACGCCAACCTTGTAAATACAGCGCTGTGCTTAGCGCCACGGGAGCGTCACTAAAAGTGAGCTCCTGTGGCGCTAGGGGCCTATAAATACGGCCCTAAATTTTAGAATGAAATGCGTCTTCTGTTAATTTTTGACACAAGGAGGCATTTAACGCTAAAAATAGCGTGGTAAACACAATTGCTGTGAACATCGTATGCTCGGGTTCTAGTTGTTCCTAACACAATAATTTTATCATGAACAGTGGTGTAATTATGAAAAGTTTGTTATATTCACACATAAACAACACATATTTTTCATTATTGATTTAATAACCTGATAAATTGTGAAGTAAGGTGGGAACAAATCTGTTGACATACATCGTAAAACTAAGCTTATTTGTATTTAAAATTATGCGCAAATATTTTCTCGCAATCTGCCACATTGAGTTCATGTCCACATTTTCAAAACTGAACACAAAAACACGCAGATGGTAAAAATTCAGCAGCCGCCCCTGAGAACGCATGGGTAAGGAGACTTCAAAAGAATTTTATAAATCTAAGCTAGCAAAACCGGGGACAGAAACAAAAATGTGATAATCGAGTTGTCAACTATTAGAAAAAGCTGCACGTTCCTTTGACAGCTTTAGTTCCTCAAGATTTGCAATGATGTGTTTAAGTTGTAGTGGTGGGATTCTCAACCGGATAAAATATGGGGGATATCGTTTATCACCAACACAGTCACTGATGCCTCAAATATGTAAGAAAAAAAGAAAACCAGCAAATCATCTATATAAAATACAAGAATGAGAAAATAAATCTAGTCGCCTTATAAATACTCTTATGTATAACTTCCACTGCATAGTTTAGTTGTTTGTGTCCGCAGGTGAGAACTGGATTATGGAAATAAGGTCAAGACGGCAAAGGGGCATATTTATGTGAATTTGACGCAGGGCAGCACAGTAAGTCATCTTGCTGTGCTGCCCTGCATCAAAGTGAATGGCAGGAATGCGCATTTCTGTCCGTTCCCCCTGCACTGGCGCACAATGGGCTGCCTAGCACCAACGCAAGCACCCTTGCACCATGGTGCAAGGGTGTCTGCGTTACATGCAGAATTGTTTTGTTTGGAAGGGCACCTTCCTGCATTAAAAGAAACCTAGGAGTCTTTTTCTCTTTCTATGTTTGCGTGCAGAATGACGCACACAGAGGAAGAGGAAAAAACAAGGAGAAATAAAGCAATTTATTCTTGTTGCGCCTCCCCTCTGTAGACGGAAGGTTTTGGCTCATCCCCAAGTGTACAATCTCTTTTAAACCTGGTGATGCACCAAAATCCATGGGTATTGCGTGGGAACACCCACCTCAATGCCCATGGAATGCCTCCCTTGCTCAGTGTAAACCAACGCAACCATTTGTGCTGCCTTGCATTACTCCATAGCTGGGAGACCATTCAAAGCCATGCAATGTGGCTTTGCATGGCCTCATGGATATGAGTTCAAGGTTTGCGCCGCTGTTGCATGGGGCTCATAAATATGGCCCTAATGGTTTATAGCAGTGGTTCCCATCCTTTTGACTTCTGTGGACCCCCACTTTATCACTATTGAAACCAGGGGACCTCCAACTGAATCATTATTGAAGTCTGGGGGCCCCGGAACAAGTCATTAGTGGAAATCAGGGACCCCGGCCTAAACACTGTTGATTATTTGAATTGCAATATAATACACAAAATATACTGAAACAAGCATTCATCAAACACACAAAAGATAACAAATTTTATTTAATTTGCAAACAAATATAAATTAAAAAAATAATAATAATAATTTTAATAGGCAGGTTGGAGGTTTTCTAAATTCAATTAAAGCTACACATCATCACTACTATATTCTTTTTAATGCGCTTGCACTGCTCCCTCAAATCAATCTAAGGATACCAATTTTATTTTTAGCCTTCTTTTTCAAATTCTTTGACATTTACAGTGTGTTTTAAAATGTTCAATTGTACATTTAGCCACTTTATTTATGTACACTTTATTAATCTCTTACTATTATTTAATTTTTTTAAGAAGCCGTGGACCCCTGCTTTGCGGACCCCCAGGGGTCCTTGGACCACAGGTTGGTAACCACTGGTTTATGATTCATTGCAGTGGTTCCCAACCTTTTGACTCCTGAAGACTCCACTGAGTCACTATTGGAAGCCAGGGACCCCCAAGCAATTTGTACCATTTAAATTTCAAACATTAAAACAGTAATTCGCAAAAAATACACAAACAAGTACACACAAAACAAAAACTGAAATGACTAAAGATATAATAATTTTATTTTGAAAAAGGCAAAAATTGAAAAAATGTAATGGGAAAGTTGGCACTGCATCTCGATGACTACGTTTTCAATGTTTGGTTTTATTTAGGGAAGCAGAATCCTCAGGTCAGATTCTACATTTCCCAAGCCATTTGTTTCTATTTTTAGATACATAAGATCCGAGAAGCTTTTTCATGTATAAATGTGGTTGGGAAAGGAAGTAAAACCTTAAGGGCCTCTCTTCTCTCCATAAACTCTCTGTCACATGTAATTCATTTGTTCTATAGCACCTCTCATACCTGTGTAGGGTGTCAGAGTGCTTTACAGTGGACTACAAGGTGTAGGATTCACATTTCACCTATACTAGTAGGCATTTTCTAAGAGTTCTTTGTCTGGAGACGCACAAACTCGGGATTCAGAACATAACACAGTGGTTAGCATTGACTTTAAGAATAAGAATGTGTGTCCACGTAAGCAAACATTTTTTACAAGCATTAGGATAATGAAAGACGAGGGTAAAAACATAACTTTCTAATTTGTGCCATGCAGGTTGCATGCAGCTCTTTGATGGCAGTTCATGCTCACTGTGCTACATTAAGATTATAACTTATGAAAAGCAGTGACATATGCATCTCTGTCACAATACCAGTAACCCACTGTGCTATGCACATAAAATAGTGTTTTTTGCATGATATATGTTCTTTGCACCAGTATTAACCATCTTCACTACCTTAGATGAGTCAAAACTGCCACCCAATAAAACTCCCATTTCTCTCCAGAAGGAACATCAATCACAAGAGTTATATTTACACTTTTATTTGTGCATGAATGCGGGTGGATGAATTTGCAGAGCTTTTTGAACTGCTGCATAAATGAAATAATGAATAGAAAAACACGCATGTGTTTCTGAGAGGCCCCAGCTGGAGAACTGCCTTCCTGCTGGGCCAGGCCTGCGGACCCCCTGGGAATGGGTCACAGACCCCTGGGGATCCACCGACCACAGGTTGGGAAACGCTGGTTTATAGTAGAAATTTTCCTTTCTGAATGGGTGCTGTTGTTTACTATTAGAGAGAAGGATTTAGATGTTAATTGGAGGAGACAAGAGGGTAAGTTATTTAAATATACTGATCTGAGGCAGGTTGTCATTTGATCTTGGAAGGATTGTTTTTGGATTTGGAAAGGATGTGTGGGAGGTAGAAAATACAAGGGTTGGAAGGCTTAGCCATGTTTGCATCTTACATTTTGGATTTGTTTCCAGTCCATCATTCACTTAGATTGCCTCTGCCATTACAGGCAAGGGACACGCATATGCAAATTAGTTTTTATCCCCTGACCACAAAGGATTATCCAGACCAGGCTGCCTGGTCAGGCCTCCTTGAATGAGAGCACAAGCATCTCCAGGAAAGTTATGGTTTTCTATGGCCTCACCAGTGAGATGTTGTTAGTGATCATGCATGGACCAATGGCAGTAGTGTATGGCAGGATTCAAGACTGCTATTCTGGCACCTGGAGCAATGAAAGGGGTCATTTCTTGATTGCCTAAATTTGCTTCCATAGTTAGACAGGAATAAATACAAGAAATCAGCAAATACAACACTGCTTTGCCTTCCAACATGTACTGGGTTTGGATTCTTGCGGTCAATGAAGTTCACATCCTGCCTTGTGCTCCAGCATGTTTTGTGTTTTCCTTTGTTCCTCCTTTCAATATTGTATTTTCTCCTGCTCTCTTGGGAGACCTTGGTATGCACTTTGAAAGCTCACTTGGTCCTCCGATTAGTCACCACAGCAGTGCTCCACTTTTGAATTTCTGATTTCATGGGCTGTAGGGTCTGCATCCTGGTATTCCCTCCAGGCTCTTCAGAGCACATTTGTCCTTAGGAGACTGGTACTACCTGAAATACACCTTTAAACTTAATATACAGTGTCACAGTGTATTTCTAGGATGTATATCCTGCGGTGTCTCCTGTTTGTGGTTCTACTGTGAGACTGGCTGCTACAGTGAGTGAAAAAACTTGTCCTGTGTTTAAGATTTTGATGTTTTCTCCACTCAGTGTGAGGTGATCTGTAGACCAGGCCAGGTGATTCTAAAAGCAGGCAGTGGTTAAGTCCAGAGTACATTCAAAGGTCTGCAAGTGAATATCCTCCAGTTCATCTACAAAAATCTTAAGTACTTCAGACGTTTGCCAGTATTAGCTTTGGCATATTCCGAAGGCTTAGGTGCTTCCTGGGCTAGATTTTTCTGAAAATCGAAGTCATTGATAGACAGTGACAAGATGTTCCAAGAATCATTAAAGGAATAAATGGACTTCCCTGACTTCCAGGGGTGTGTGCGTGGCCGCTAAACCCATCTCCATGGTAATGTCAAACGGGCAAGTAGAAGAAATCACCTCTGATATTACTCATGCACCTGTCTCCTCCGTGGATTTAGGGATCATAACATTAAGGAACCATGATCCATGTATAAGCTGCACTTTTCTGTCCAAAATTATATTTTCTTTCTGGAATGGCCAAATGACTCGATAATTGACCTGTTTTTCATTATTGTGACCTGCTTTACATTACACACAACTGAGTCTCCAAAGCTTGGAGACAAAAGAGTGCCTGAGACCTATCTGGAACACTATGATGTCTTCTGTAAGAAGGGAGCAGGCACATTACCACTAAGTCCGGGAGGAATTTCATTTCTGCTCAAGGAGTTGGCAGATTTTGGTAACTCCGGGCTATGCATGTAATGTGGAGTACCCGCTAAATTCTGCTATCCGGTGCATGGCGGAATTATAATCACATTGGTGTGTGTGAGAGTTGTGTTAGTGGGTGCTGGTGAGCGCAACAAGATTTGCCAGCTGCTAGCAAGCGCTTGACAGACTTGTCAGCTGTTAGAACTGCTTCTGGGCACCACAGAACCTTCCAGCGTTATTTTTATGACGCTGGCGAGAGCATGCAGCTGTGTTGGCTTCTCGAACAGATTCTCTATTTGAGAAGCAGCTAAATCAACTCAAAATATGTTTTTGAGTGAATATTCTACTCCAATGGACCATTCAGGTTGTTTATTTGTGAGAAAAGCATTTTTGTTTATTTTACTTTTTTTTTCAAAAAGAAGGAAGTGCCCCATAGACTTCAACTTCCTCTTCCTGTCCAGCAGACTCCTTCCAGTGCGTTGTCTGTCTCCTGGTCATTTTTCATTTGGATTTTGAGGTGGAAGGATCACTTTCTTTGTCTACAATTCCTGCTGCATGTGTATCAATGGATAAGGACTTTGTTTTTGTGATGTCGCAAGTTCAAAAACATTTATATAAGGGTAATGTTTGTTTGATAGAGGGCATGCACAAGTTTTTATTTGTACTTTTGTTTAATTTTTAAATTTGGTTGTGGTTGTAGATTGTTGGCCTGGAGTTGCAGTAGAGGCCTTGTTATTTTTTTGCATCTATTTTTTATCTTTTTTAAGGGAAAAAGTTTCAGAGTTCAGTACATATCTCAATGTTTGTTAAGTTTGCAATATTCATTTATTTTACTATGTGGCCGAGTCTGGTCCTCCAGCCAGTACTATTCGTTGGGTAAATTAAACAGCTGTTTCTGTGGTATATGTTGTTTTAAAACATAATTTAGGGCAGGAATGGCAGTGTATTAAATTAAAAATTGAGGTTCTTTTTTTTGCATTTCACTTTTTTCTGTAGAAAGTGTATTTTTGTGGGGTAATATTTAATGCCTTAAGTGGCTGTGTGCTGTTGTAAAATATTTATAGCTCACATCGGCACTGCTGAATTAATGGTAGTGTTTCCTTCATTCTTAACCATGCCTACTTCGTCTGAACAGTGTGTGTGTTTTTGCCATAGGCCACCATTTGTCTTTGTTCTCCATGTCATGTGGCTGGTGGCCATTTTCTGTAGTCAGACAGTGTGCTTTTGCCATAGGACTGCATGTGTTCTTTGTTGTGTCCATGCCTCCTTGCTTGTTGTTGTTTGATCCTGTGACTGGCGGCTATTTTGTGTAGCCAGCCAGTGTGCTATTGCCATAGGCCTGCACATGTTATTTCTTGTGTCCATGTCTCCTTGCTTGTTGTTGTTGTTTGACCATGTGGCCAGGGCCATTTGTGTAGGCAACCAGTGTGCTTTTACCCTAGGCCTGCATGTGTTAATTGTTGCATTCCTGCCTCCTTGCTTGCAGTTGTTTCATCATGTGGCCTGTGGGTTTTTGTGAAGCCAGCCAGTATACTTTTGCCATAGGCCTGTATGTGTTCTTTGTTGTCCATGCTTCCTTACTTGTTGTTCTTTTTTGACCATGTGGCCGCGGCCATTTTGTGCAGCCAGCCAGTGTGCTTTTGCCATAGCCGTGCATGTGTTATTTGTTGTGTCCACCATGCCTCCTTACTTGTTGTTGTTGTTTGACCATGTGGCCAATGGCCATTTTGTGTAGGCAGACAGTGTGCTTTTGCCATAGGCCAGTATGTGCTCTTTGTTGTTCAGGCCTCCTTTCTTGTTGTTGCTTTTATTTGACCATATGGATGGTGGCCATTTTATATAGCCCGTCAGTGTGCTTTTGCCATACCCTGCATGTGTTTTTTGTTCTCCATGCCTCCTTGCTTGCTGTTCTTATTGTTTGGCCATATGACCAGTGGCTATTTTCAGCCAGCCATTTAGTGTATATTTAACCTTTTTTCAATTTTTCAAAGACATTTTCTAGGAACTTTTATAAAAGAGGGTTATGCCGTTTGTGTTCATTTGAATTTTTTTCCCTGATATCAGTTGAATGTGCTTGAGGAGCATTGTAGTATACGTATGTATACGTATGAGCAGTGTTTGTAGACATTTTTTCATTTTCTCCTTCTTCCTGCCATAGGTCTCCTCCTAAAGCAAAAAGACAACAGATGAAGGATGGAAGGCTGAACAATGCAAACATGCACCCCCAGTTACAGAGATCTGGGTTTAATCCATTGGTTTTTTTTGCCCACCACTATGCCACCCCAGTTTGGACAGTGCCATATGCATATCATTCTTGACCTTCCTCCCCATGTAACAGTGCAGCATGAGTTGCCAGGCCAGGTCATCCCTGGACTGGAAACAAGCATCCTGGGACCGGTTTCGGAGTATCACCCCTCATCAGCTAGGCTAGCTTGAATCTGCTGGTGCATTGAGCATAGGACCCACGTCTGGGCATACCCTTCTCACTTAGGACAACAAAAGCAAAAAAAACAGGCTATGAATGGAATGCTGAACAATACAAACATTCACCCCCAGTCACAGAGATCTGGGTTTAATCCATCATTTTTTTGCCCACCATACCTCCCCCGTTTGGACACAGCCATATGCAAATCAGTCTGACACTGCTCCCCCTGGGAACTGTTCAGCCAGAACTGCTAGGCCAGGTCCTCCCCGGACCAGAAACAAGCATCCTGGGTCCAGATTTCAAAGGCTGCAAAGAGATATTGTGTCATCGAAAGAGTAGGTCTGTGCCACATTACTTGGTCCATGGTACAAAAAAATACTGTCCACTTTCAATCCTTTTTCAGAAGGGGATGTTTCACTATACAAGATGTGGATTGTTGAGCAAGCGAAAGATCTGGAGTAGAACAGCTGGAAGTTATAGTCTTGGGCCGATGTTCTGGTGTGAAGCCTTCAACCTCCATAGAGGGCAGTGTGGTTGTCTCATAGCAGCCAACTCCAGCAAAAAGAACAGCCGCAACAACAACAGCAACAGAAGAATAGAACCCAACCTCTGCAATGGCTTGATTTCAAGTGACAGGGCATAAGTCAAGTGCAGATGTGAAAGAAGAAGAGATTGAGCAAGTGGCAGGACCAGCGAACATTCATAGGATGTTCCAAGATTATCTCGATATCCTAAAAGAGGCCTATGTGGATCAAAGCCCATTGGTCTATTGGTATGGGAAAATGCACCAATGGGCAGAGCTCAGCAGGCTGTCAATAAACAAGCATCTGGGTTGTCACGTAGCCAGAGCATCTGCTGAGTGTGTGTTCAGTGCAGCTGGCACAGTTGTCATAGTTAGAAGGACCAGTCTCTTGCCTCAAACCGTGGAGCGACTGACCATGATTACAATAATGCAACACTTCATACCACACAATTATATTGTTCCTGAAACACCACAGGGGGAGGAGGATGATGAGGGCAAGTGGTCTGACTAAAGTGCGTTAGCTGAGCAACTTCTTGGTGATCCCCTTGATTTTGAGAATCAACTGTATTTCGCAGGCTGAGTCACTAGGCAGTAAAGAACGTTACTCTACTGCAAGGTAATTTCAAGAGATTAAGCGAGGTAGAGGTTTTGCTGTAGAATAGTAGGGTGTCACTGATCATCATGTGCCAAGCTTTTGTTTAGTCAGTCACTGTAGTTGACAAATGGAAAAGGTGTAAATCTGTCATGAAAGTAATGAAATACTTATACATAAATCACTGGGCCCCAAACATGTGGCACATGCAAGAATGGATTTTTCAATTTCTTTGTAGGCAGGGACAGAACTTAGGAAAGAAATCAATAAAGGAGTGAAGTACTAGTAGGATGTGACTGAGCGGCACTGGGAAACACACCTTGTTTTCAGTTGGTAAATGCATTGAAAACTTCATACTCCTGCGTTAACTGAAGCATACGCACATTGCACAGCCAACACTGCAATGCCAAATTGAACCATGCTGCAGTTAGATCATGGGTGGTGAAATGCCAAGGGCAGGGAGGTGATGATGATAGGTGGGATATCTACCTCACTTAACAAATACAATATACTTAACTTGTCAATAAACAAGCAATGTGACCACCACCACTTGTCTCTGCCACCACTGGGATGCCTCCCCATCCAACCTCCTGGATCTCCTCCATCACACCGGTGCTGCCTGTCCCAGTACTGGTGGTCTGTGCAGCTAGGAATAAATTGCACATTTTGGATACTAGATTCGCCTCCTAAGTAATTATTATTATTTTTGAACAAAATAAAACAGCTACACCTCACTAAAATTTGATTAGCATTCTTCTATTGCAACTATCACTTTGTGAGGTAATTAGCAAAACCAGTTAGTCAAACCAACCAGAACCTTTTTGTAATGGAAGGACAGAGCTATGATGATTCTGAGTCACTGAAGTGCAATGAAGAGGCGGGATGGTCAATGAAGGACATATGGTCTAGGTTGGCAAAAGCATGAGGGATCTCATACTTTCCTGCCGTGCTGCACTGTTATGGACTCTGCTTATGTAGTGTATAAAAGAATGATAAGACAACACTGGGGGGGTCCATGATCATGGCCACTCTCTTGTGCAGTTGTTTGAGCATGAGCAAGAAAGCCTCCTCAACAAATATGTGTAGTGAATAATAACTTACTTGGGCCTGCATTCTTCACAGTACCAAAAGTCTGTTCTCTTAGTCTCATAGTACCACAAGACATAAAAAGGGAGAGGGAAAGCTTTGTAACAAAGCAGAAGAAGCTACAGACAGGAGGAAGTCTGGCACAGAAAAATGAAATGTAGAAAATGGATAATGTGAGGATAACAAGAATTTAACACACATTAGATAGAAGAGTTGAAAACGGTATAAAAAATAAACTAGGCAAAATTATTCTAATAGTGGAGAGAGAGAAAAAATTAGACTTACTGGGGCCAGCAGAAACATCCGCCATGATGCTGGTGGTGGTTCCACTCATCCGGCACTGGTGTGGCAGCCCCTCACCCTGTTGTGATGCCCCATTGCCCTTGGGTGCTGATGTAAGACATAAAGAAGATAAGAAAAATAGATTAGTGGTTCAGTTAATCTCCAAAAAATACTTTGACAGGCAGATTCAGAAGCATAGTACTTTTCTAAATCAGATCGCCTATTGCTCTAGTCCTAATTTCCCAAACCTAATTCCTGTTCCTAATTTCTTAACCGAAACTACATTTTGATTTACTAATGCAATGCAATGATCTTTGTTTCTCCACCGCCTTTAATGGGCCAACTCAATCTCCCTTTTCAATACTTACTGCACATCACTGGGAGACTGGGACTATATGAGCAATACAAAGAAAAGCACAGGGAAGGTGAATCCTCTGCTATACCACTGTCAGTCAGTATCTTAGTGACAGGACAGAGGAGTCTGTAATCACTTCTTAATTAATCAGCCCAAGCAAACACTGACAAAAATGAGTAGGTAGAGCCAGGCACCTGGCTAGGTCAAGCTGGATCAGACATAATTCTTAGTGTAAACTTAACTTACCTCTGACTGGGAAAAAACTTAGCAATTTCAGAAAACAGAAAATAATTACTCACAAGCCCTGAAATCTCGACACCCTGCAGGTCAAGCAGACCCTGTTCAAGATTTACCCAGCGGTGCGTAAAGTGCTGTGTGCCTCTGTAAAAATGGGGTGGGGCTGCACCCTTGAGAGGCACCAGCTACCACGAGGTGTGTGACTTGCAGTTCCTGACATACTAGCACTGCTGCTTGCTGCCTGTTATGCCATGGCACCAGGTGAAAAAAAAAGAAGTAGGACAAAAGTAAAGCAGAAAGGAAGAACTAAAGGAAGTAGAACATAAAGCAGAAAGAGAATGCAAAAAAGTAGAAAAAGTCATAAAAAAGTCAAATAAAATTACAAAAACATAAAATACACACACAGAAAGACACAGACTAAAAAAAAAAGTAAATGAGGAGTGGATGAGTGGGACAGGGGGAGGATTGGCACAGATGAATGCAGGATGCACAGAAGGGCAGGGAAAGCAGGAAAAATAAAATGGCCACGGCCATGCTCACCACTTGGTGCGTTCATGATGATTTTTCAATGCAGAACACGCTACTGCCCTGAAAAAGCAGTGCACATGGGCGAGGGAATATTCTTCTGCTCTTTGCGAAGTTAGGCAGAATCTCAAAGAGTTTTTTTGAAACTCCAAGGAATTCCGCAGAGTAAAAACTCTATGAGTTTTGCACAGGCCTAGTTATCACCACACTGACCATATGACTGTGCCATTGATCTGATTCCAGCAAAAGAAATACCTCAGAAGGCTATATCCCCAGTAATAGTGAAAGAGGAGCAATTACTACACTGATATTTGCAGTTAGACTTAGGGCCATATTTACAAGAAAGTGGTGCACCAGCTTTAATGTGCCACTTTTCTAGTAACCCCCTAACAAACCCATGTGTGTGCTGTATTTACAATACGGCACACCGTGGCACATGTTTGGACAATGGCGTCATCATTTATGATGCTATTGTAGTACTTTGCAGGATTAGCACCATAAATTGTGGTGCTAATCCTGCAAAGCAAAGGGAGGCCCATTGAAAGAAATGGGTGTGTCATTTTTAACACCTGCCTTGGCCAGGCATTAAAAATCATGCCACAAATGTCGCAGTAAATTTTTTTACATTTCACTGCACCATTTTTGTGGGCCTCCCTGCGTGGGAATGCCCCCCTTGCATGCATTATGTCTGGCGCAGGCATAATGTGTCGCACAGGGTTACAAAGTGGTGCAATGCATGCATTACAACACTTTGTAAATATGGCGAAGGAGAATGGCTTCCTTAATGCCACATTAGCGTAAAAAAAATGATGCTAGTGTGGCACTAAGAGGCACTAGCGCCTTGTAAATCTGCCCCTCAATTCAACATTATACCTCCCCAACTAAGGTGCATGCTGTTCCTTGATATTCATTAACAATAAAAATAGCCAAGCTCCAGGTCTACTGCCATTTTGTGGATTATCATGAAATACATGCAATCACTATTGCCAAGTGAAGTCCACTTTCTTTTATTTCTGCACTGCTGGACCAGATCAAGACTGCTGCAATGAGTGAATTTTGTCTTTGTAGAGCCATTAATTTGCTGAGAATAACTCAGGGGACGAGTGAAGGACGTCTTTAACAACGGAGCAAGACATTTTTGAGGATTTCTTAATGCCAATAGTGGTCTAAAAGAAATAGGACGCGGTGCCTTTTAAATACCACGCATGTTCTCTCCAACGCATTTCTGTATTTTTTTTTTTTTTTATAGTGAGCCAATAGAAATTTGATTGCCTCCTTTGTTTCAGCTTCTCTGGTCCGAACACCATTATCTACGCAGTATTCTGTGTTATCTGTGGTGGCTCTAACTAGATTTTAGAGTGAATTCGAATAACTCAGCTGAGAGTTTATTGTTGCAGCCACTATTGAGGCTCTTTGGAGTAAAAACAGGCAGAGGATATTCCTTATTTGGCCTCAGTAGAGACACCTACCCTAACAGGTTCATCTGAATTATTTCAGTTCTAAAGCCTCACCATTTTTGGCATAATTATGGATTTGCCAAACACCAGCTGTATAATGTGTGTACAATGTGCAGATTCTAACAAAAATACATTTGTTTCTAGCTCAAACAGATGCAAAGTTACTTAAAATACAGCAAAGGTTGACCTCTCACCTTTCCTTATTGCTGTATTTGGGTGTTAAACTGATAATAACGATGGGGACACTTTGCCCAGACACAGCACATAGGTAAAATAACAAACGAATGAAGTCATACTGCCTCAGATTATGACGCAATATGCCGCATAATTTACCTTATCTTCCTGCATAATTAACTCAACCCTCCTATATAATTTGTTCTTCCCCTGTTGCATAATGACGGTGGCCCTGGCAATAACTTTTCTGGCTGTGGGTGCCTTGTATATTTTTTGTTCCTTTTCTGGAGAGTGTAAACCATTTTGTGTTCTGGTGGATTTTTTTCTCCATATAAAGTTGAGTTGACCTGGTCAGCCGGTTTCTGAATTGCTGGCTTTGTATGAGGAACTGAGTACATCTTTAAGGAGATCTATTTCCCAATTCCTATGAAGGAAGACCTTTTTTGGCAAATTCTGCTGAAATGTGATTGTACATGGGAGAAATGTGACTGTTTTGAGATATTTGAGTTAAATATGTAGTGCCACTCTAGCTCCCATAGTATTTGTCACATCAAAGTAAGGTTAAAGAACAGGTGTTGCTATTGGCCAGTTAAACAGTTAAACCTTGCTCAGGGTCTCCACCTCAGAAAAATAAAAAGCTAGTTTGGCCCTACGTGGAATAAATCTCATAGTTTTGTCAGCTTGTACACTGGTCAAAGGGGTCATATATGCCATCATGCTAATCAGAAACAGTTTAAAGTCGGTTCTTAATGGAACACCTTGATTCATAGGACACCGCCCAACACCACTGAGCTTCAGTAATGAGCTTCTGTAATCATTACTGGGGGAGTCTACCTCCCAGCAGTAGGCACAGCTACGCAGGCAGATGATAGCCATATTATTTTCTGTAATAAGAGCCCCGCAGTTGGTGAGAGCTGTTATCAAAGGTCAATGAATGTATGATATTTAGTTGTTCACCTCAGAATTTAGAAGCTCAACGCGGAGTCATGCGCAAAAGTCATCATAAAAGAGGGTGATTGCATACCTAAACAATGGGCCTTATCTAAACAATAGGCCATGACGTTTGCCTTTTGGCAGGATCTTTACTGTTCATAGATACATGTAGACAGAGGAAGGTAAATCCAAGTAGGTTCTGTTGCTAAAGTCCAGATGGATATCCTGAATATATAGCATATACCACTGCTTGTGGACCAACACTGCATCAGCTTTCAATAGTGATAAAGACAGTACATCGAGAAATTAATTAAAAATTCGGTGCAAAAACCTGGTTTATTACTACAACGTACCAACTTTACAAATGTTAGTGCTACTAAACCATAGGAGTTAGAGTACTCAACAGAGCTCCTAGTCACCACCTCTGATACCTCACCGAGTTTACAATATTTTTGCACGATATTCCCTCAAACTGTTAGGTGGAAGCAATTTTCTGTAAGTAATCAGGTATTAGCACGGAAAGGCTGTAATGTGTGAAAATCCATTACTACCAACTGTGTATTGCTCTTCTCTAAAGAAGAGTGATGGTGATTTCTTGCATGCCTCATGGGTTAGCTGCACATGTCTGTGACTAGGGTTGGTCAAAGCTCATAAAGTTGGTTAATTCTGCAATCCACAAAAAAGTGGCAATTTCTCTGACCTTGCCACGAAAGATGATCTGGAAATTGAGCTCGACAAAATGATCTTTCCCCTATGCCAGTCAAGTCTGGCCAAACTCTGAATGTTGGCAGCTAATAGATATAGCTGTCGCGAGGCTTCCAGAAGTCTCGTCCAGGCAGGGCCGGTCTGCCAGTCTGACATTTTCATGCTGGGCTGTTTTAAGAGCAGTATGGACTGCTGAAAATCAACCATGCCCTTGTGGGCCAATTCTAGTCATGGCATTCAGTAGTGTAGGGCTTTTGAACATTTTTGTAGTGGCTGATATGATTTCCTGTGTTGAGCGGGCTCCTGGACTTCCAGAAAGGCAGATGCAATGCATTCCTTTCAGACAACGTTTCAGAAGTTGTAGAACTGTGCATTTGCAGCCACGTAACGGGAGGGATGCTCTGGTTGAGGCTCATGGGCCATGTTTTTGGCAAGGCCGAACTCCAACAAAATTAGCCCTGTTGAAAATGTTCAAACAAACCCCATTATGCACAAAGCTGCGGAAAGTAGACCTTAAATGTTCATGCCAGTCTAGTCTGCTCCCCAAGCACAAATGCAGCCCCTGGCTCCCACCCTATCAGGGGAAATACCTGTATCTATTTTTAAACATTACCAGCTTCTGGATAGGATTGATGGTGTTTTCTTTTTGTTTTGTTTTTTTAAATGAAGTCGCGAGATTTAGGACTTCACAACTTTGCACTCACTGCCAGTGATAGGCACCAGTCTCGGCTCACGACAATGAGAAGGGGTGGGGAGGCGCATGTGGTGGGAAGGGGGGATGTAAACAAAAATTAAATTAAAAAAAACACTTACCTCCTCCGCCGCGCACCGCTCCTCTGTCCCTCGTCACTCCAGGCTGCAGGCACATGCTCCCAGCCTGCCCTGCGGCCAATCCTGTTGCGGCTCAAAGCAGCATCAGAATTGGCTGGGAGCGCAGACTGGGAGCCTGTGCAGGATCTCTCCAGCCCGGCAACTTTGTTGCTGGGCTGGAAAGAGCCTACTGCGCATGTGTGTTTGGCCGGCCCAAGATGGCCTGCCAAACATACATGTGCAGTGAGGGGGAGTGCTGAGCACGCCCCCTCGTTGCTGGTCACCTACATGGTCCCGCCCCTTTAAAAGAAAAGGATAATAAACTTAGTTTATTATCCTTTTCTTTAAACGGTTTTGCAGCTGCTGCTGCTGGCGGAAGGGGGGGGGGCGACACTCCTCCACCCTAATGGAGGAGCTGTCCCTGATAGGCACTAACATTAGAGTCACATGGGGAAGAATGGCCTCATGTATCAGGCCTGGCCTTGATGACAGAAGTATTTCCCGATAGAAAAAAATAATATTGCAACAGGAGCTCTTCTGTGTTGTGAAAGGTATAACATTTTGTAGTTTTTTTTTTCTAGTCCTTGTAAGTTGCTAAAGCACTTCTTTGTGATTCTTCTGAATGCTTCATAAAATAAAATAACAGGTAGTGACAACTTTTTATTGCAGGTGTCATTTGGACTGTGCATTGTCAAAGGAATAGCCTGACCTGTGGATACACTGTAAATCTGTCAACTTATTAATAACAAGGAAGGAGGAGAGGTTAGACAGATAAGCAACTGAAATACACAGGCAGCGACTTGAACTATAAGCAAGGGAATACACATAAGACAGAATAGATGCCTCTGAGTTAAGACATTTTAAACAATATTATATTCATGTGCTAACCAAATGCGGCTGTATGGATATGACCATGACTTATGACATGATTCTCTGATGTTTCTGTTGCTGTGATAGTTAAAGAATTTACACAGAACACCTCAATTGTTTTCCCTTCCCTATTGTTTGCCTGTCCACAATTTATTTTTCAGGGGTAGGTTGGCATTTGCTTTTAGAAAATAAGATACCTTTTCTACTTAAGTTGAGTCTCTCTCTCTCTCTCCCTATATATATACTGGCAGTCACCAGTAGGTAGTTATTATTAGGACCATGTTTCCCTAGAAAAAGCATTTTTTGACTTGCCTATATCGTTTGAGGGATGATCATGTAATTTTCTTTAACAAATAGTGTGCCGGTGATTCTTTTTGTGCACATGAAGTTTCGGAGTGATCCATCAAGTTGGGGCCTGAAAATAAGGGGGTCAAAAAAGTGTGTTCCCAATGTTAATTCTCATAGGAGTTTTGAACGTGACTACTACCCGGACCGCTGGACGGAAGTACACCAAATTCGGCAGAAAGCTAGATTTTGTTCCGCAGATTGTGCTCTTAGTTATTTGGTGCAAATCCATTCAGTAGTTTGAGAGAAATTAAAGAAAATCCAAATTTGTATATGTGAGTTTACGAATAATTTGTGACTAATCATGAATAGAAGTGCTGCAATTGGCTGGCCACAACCTGAACAGAAAGTTGCATCCACCATTTTAAGGTCCAAGGATACAGTCCCCAGGGCTGAAAAACAAAATGAAAAGTAGCATGAGGGTTCAGGGTGAAGGTACCCTGATCCTAGGAGTGTGATATAGGGGTGTTTGAGAATACAATTATGGGTTTAAAATGAATTTTCTTCGCCATGCGCTATATTTGCGAATATTCTAAAATATTCAAGAATATTCAAGAACATTCGCAAATAAGCCCAATTAAAAAAAAAAAAAAATTCACAGACTCATTCATACACTAATTAATTTACTCATACATGAACTCTTAGACTTATGTGCCCACTCAGACACTCCTGCACACACTCAGGCCCATTCATAGACTCACACACCCACTTACAGACCCACTCAGACACTCATTCGCCAACTCACAGAGCCAGTGACAGAGACAGGCCCTGTGGTCAACTCCTGCTGCACATGCCTTAAAGGCTATGTACGGCACAAGGTCAGGTGGTTATAAGGGCTTGGCTGCAGGGCCTGGCCACAGACCAGGCCCTGTGGCCAACCCCCGACATGAACGGCCAAAGGCTGTCTGAGCTTGTGGTTGGATTAATGTATAGTAATTAAAATTACTTTAGGTTGAAAAAACTGAGAAATTCACTGAAAAACCAGATGTTAAAGGAACATTATAATTAGGTTCTGAATGTACTCGTTCAAAACCATAGAAATTCAGCAGTTTTTGAGTTATTTCAAGTAACTATAAGTCACGCAATAAGATAACTGTAACTTTTGCCTTCACAATGCACAGCTAATTATATCATTGATGACACATTCTATAGCATCTTTGATATTTTCACTGCACCATTTGCAATGACATTATTAATGAAAAAACTGTGCATGGTGAGGATGCAAGTTATAGTTACCTTAGGATACTATTACTGGAAATAACTCTAACTGCTGAATTTCTATGGTTTTGTGTGAGTAAATTCAGAACCTAACTATAACATCCCTGAAACCTTTATATATATATATATATATATATATATATATACATATATATATATATATATATATGTGTGTGTGTGTGTGTGTGTGTATACATACCCAAAAATAAAAATACTTACTCAGGTGGAAAGTAATTGTAAATCCCTATTACTTTCCACCTGAGTGAGCGTTTTTCTCTTTGGGTACAATTGGATATTATTTGCCAGTGTGCCCTGCCGGCGTATGCACCCCCCGCCAGGTTTGGAGTAAAGGTTGTTCTGGATATATATATATGTAAGTTTCAAAGTGATCCGTCAAGTGAGAGCCGAGAAAAAGAATAGTCCCAAAACACGTTTTCCCCATTCATTTTTCAATAGGGCCTATAGACACGCCTACAGCCAGAACCACTGAACAGAACTACACCAAGTTCGACACAAAGCTAAATTCTGTTCCACAGATTACGCTTTTTGTGGTTTGGTGGTTTGGTGTGAATCCATTCAGTAGTTTTGGAGTAATTTAAGAACAAAAAATATAGATATCTAGGGACACAGATCCAGCTGTCCTCGTTCTCATCTGATCGGTTGCCAACACTTCAACAAGTGAGTGTTGGTAGCCATCTTGGGACTCGGCTTCAGCAATCAGAGTCCCAGAAAATAAAGCCAAACAAATGTTTTTTTTTTTTTAACATAGTCCCCCACACTTTTTATTATTTTTCCCCCTAGATGGGCCATGCCCCAGGGGTATTTGGGGCTCAATAGAGGACAGGGGCGCAAGGGGTCCTGGGGATCATCACCTTTCCTGGCGATTTTGCAAAATGGGTGGGGGGCTGTGCGCACCTGAGCCCCAGGAACCACCACCTCACCGGGGCAAAATTATTTTTTAAAATGGGGGAGGCCCGACAGCCTTCCCCACAGCCCCAGGGACACATGGGGGCTGTGCTGTCCCCTTCCCGCTGCCCTGGGGACCACCATCTCCCCAGGGCTTTAAGTAATTAACCTGCGGGGGTGTGGTCTCCCCCACTGTCCTGCGCCCACCCCGTCCCCTAGGCATTGTTAATATTGAGTGCAGGGGAGGCTTGCGACCCCCGCTGCCCCAGTGATCACCACCTCCCTGGGGCAAAAATTAAAAAGAACTGAAGGGGATCTGTTTTGGACCCCTTGTAGCCCTGGGGACCACTACCTCCCCAGGGCTATAGTTGTTGGAGGAGAGGCCAAGTGGCCGTCCTCAAGGAGCCACTGATGGCCCTGGGACCACCATCCTCTTGCTATGTCCCAGGGGTGCCCACCCCCGGGACATAGCTGTTTACTGTGCCTTAGCTGCAGCTTCGAAGCTACAGCCAAATCACAGCAAACTCCAGTGTTTGACAGCGGTACATGTCAAGTAGGTACCGCTGTCAGAAGGTGGAGCTTTTATCTCTGTTCCATGCATGCAGTTATAGCCCATAAAGGGCTACAAAAAAAGAAGTTTAACAAAAAAAACAATCGCTCGAGGGTTTGAGTCCAGTCGGACTGGCTTACCTACTTTTTTTTAACTACAAATGTTTAAGGCTCATACTGAAAGGTGTTCTTCCTCTTTTAATATGACAAATAATTTGTTTCTGTTCAATTTGTCCAGAAATATCTCAGTCGACGTATATCATATATCACAGCCTAAAAAACCCTCTATCTCTTTCTCTCTCTCACTCTCTTTCTCTTTCTCTTTCTCTCTCTCTTTTAATCTTCCTCACACACCCACTCGGACACTTATGCACCCAGTCACAGACCCATTCAGACACTCATGCACCCACTCACAGGTGCACTCAGACCCTTGTACACCCAGTCACAGCCCCAGTCAAACCCTCATGCACCCCTCACAGACCCACTCAGAGAGTTATGCACACACTCGCAGACTCACTCAGACTCTCACACACGCAATCATAGACCCACTGACACCCTCATGCACCCACTCACAGACCCGTGCACACACTGACGCACCCACTAAAACACTGATGGGCACACTTTCACACCCAAACACCCTTACAGCCACTCTCACCCATAGATACACCCTCTCACACCTATTCCGACACCCAGAGAGGCCACAGCTAACTCCCGCTGAGCATGACAAAGGGCTGTGCGCAGCATAGTGTTGAGTGGTTAGCGGGGTTGGCTGCAGGGTCTGGCTGCAGGCCAGGTCTTGCAGGCAACCTCCGATGCGCTTTGGAGAAGGCCATTTATGGTGCAAGGATAGGTGTTTTTAGGGGGTTGGCCTCAAGGCTTGGCTTAACGTATAGTAATGAAAATTACTGCACATTAAAAAACCATAGAAATTCACTGAAGAAACAAAGGCTACAGGGATGTCATAGTTAAAAAATAGAATCTAAAAAACATAGAAATTCATTGAAAAAAATAAAGGTTACAGAGTGTTATAGTTAGAGACACATTTTAGACGTAGAAAACCATAGAAATTCACCCGTTATAGTTAGAGTTAGCTCAAGTAACTATGACTTGTTCCCTAAGTTTGGTAGAAGGCTAGAGCTTTACCCAGAAAGTGTGCTCTTTGTGATTTGATGTAAATCCTTTCAGTAGTTTAAAAAAAATTATGGCTAAAAATGTATGTAGATTTCCATCCCTGGTTCGATCACAAATCCACCATGGTGGACCTGTGTGCTGTAGCACACATTGTGATTGACTGACTGTAACCCAAAGATAAAGTTGCAGCCACCAACTTAGGACTCAGTGACTCAGTACACAAGTCCCACAAAAGAAAAGAAAAGAAGATATTAGGGGGCAAGTTGGGGGTACTCTGATCCTCTGGGTTCAAATTAAGAAACAAATGTTTGGCACACATGAGAATCGCTGTGTATCCACAGATTGGTGGTGCTACAAAATTAAAGAAAGAGAATTGAATGTACTCTGTAGCTTGTATGTGGTGGCAGTTGGCTATCCTCAGTGGTCTGGGTGAAGGGCTCGGAACCCAACCCCTATGCATCACATGACGCAAGGCAGCAGGGGGTTGGATGCCCACGGGGGTTAAGGACAGGACTTGCATAAGGTATTTGACAACATTCATCATGTTTTGTTCCACTTCTAAAGTTATTCAGCTTACTCTGTTTCCTTCACAAAACTTGCTCTTCTACTTGTCATATGATAAATTGTACAAAATATGTTATTTTTGTTTCTATTTTAGAAATTTCTGTTTGATGTTTGGTGTAAATCAAGCCTCTCTAAGGTGGACTTTTACCTCTTCTCAATTATTCTAAATATTGGTTGGAGACAAATTCACTAGTTTTTTTATTCGTACCATTGAAATATTGGTGATCTTGATGGATTTTGATGGGTGGATGTGAACATTTTTGCAGACTCTGGATCACCGTATACCATCCTTAATGAGGAATTGTTGAAATCATTGTTTGTACAAAAAGTGGGTGAACAATTGTTAAAACCTGCCAAACATCTGGAAGGGTGCAATAGAACAAAAAATGTACATGTTGAGTTACAGGTGGTTTACATTCTGGTTTTAAAAAAAAGGGAAACCAGGGGAAAGTTATATGTGGTCAAGACATGTCCCCAGGTTTGGGACCGTTCGACCAGGAAATTATGCATATTGTCTTAGATCCAAATAGTAAGGAAAAGGTTTTAGTGGTGGGCTAAGGCACTACATTTGGTAACAGGATGCAGCAACATTGTCACACTGTGTTTGGTGATAATTTGGGCAAATTTAAGGGATTTTACCATAGAATAATCCTTAAGGAGGATGCAGTATCCAAGATGCACAATGTTCACAATATACTTATGCTAATATGGGAGCAGGTAACAAAAGAGTTGGACATGTTAGTGGCTTTGCAAGTCATTGAGCCAGTTGAGGCTTCTGATTGGATTGCACCTTTGGTGGTAGCCAGTAGAAGCAATGGAAAAATAAGATTGTGCATGGATTTACGCTTTTCAAATAACATTAATTTAAAGACAGATTTCCTTTGCCACAGATAAATGAAGTGGTTGCTTGTCTGAAATATGGCAAATGGTTTCTACAATAGATCTTTCCCCTGCATACCACTAGGTTTTGTTATCATCAGAATAAATGAAATGAACATCATTTATCACTCTGTTTGGCTGCTTCTAATGAAAGCATATGCCACTCTGCCTGGCAACCTGCAGCTGCTGTTTTTCAGCATTTCATGTTCCAACTATTTAGCAAGAAAAAATGGGTAATGTTTATCCTAGATGATATTTTGGAATTTGGCACAAACACGTATGAACATGAGTCCAGGTTATTGAAAGTTTTGAGACATTTGGAGGAAAAGGGCTCAGTAGAGAAGTCCAAATGTAAATCTGCAGAGGAGAATGTCACTCATGTAGGAAACATCATTGATGAATACAGAGTTGAACCCAAAGCGACCTTAGTAACTGCCATTGAGAATGTACTAATTCATACTAGTATGGATGATTGATGTAAGGCGATTTCTTGGTTTGGTTGAGTTTTATACAAAGTACATTCCTACCTTTCCAGAAAACATATAATATTTGCCAATTACTAAAGAAATACAGTACATTTTTGTGAATCCCTGATTGAGGTGAGGATTTTAAGGTTATTAAATCAGTGATTGCCAATGCCAGTGCCCTTAGGAGTTTTGATCCTTCTGCAGAGGGTATTATTCCTACGGATGCAAGTAACAAGGGGTTGGGGCAGTCTTATCCCAGAGGGACAATAAAGGGAGAGAGAACATTATTGCCTATGCTTCAAGATCGCTGTCTCCTAGCGGGGAGAAATATCCAATTATTGAGAGGGAGGCATTATCTTGTGCATGGGCTTTAGAACATTTCAAATTCTTTATATGTAGAAAGTTATGTATGATTCATTGTAACTAGAAACCCTTGGTCAAAGTATTAACTTCAGAAGCTTCCATCAATGCATCATCAAGACTAGCCAGAATTTTAATGTGCATGCAAAATTTTGTATACAAAATTGTCTACTCTCCTGGGTAAGCCAATATAGTGCATGATTTTTTTTCAAGAATGTCTGTTATGTAAGAGAGTTCTGAAGCTAAAACATGGAATGGATTTCAAGTGACATTAACACATAGCAATGGTTCTTCTGCGATAAATGAGAATGAGTGGAAGATAGAATACATGAACGACAAAGTACTGCAAGAGGTGATGCTTTATATGTCGAATGGTTGGCCTAAGAAAGAAGCTTTACATGCCCATGTTAGACCTTTTTGGAATTGAGGTCATACTTGATGGTGAGCAATGGTACACTATCCGGAGGTGATAGGATTGTTCCTCCAGAAGGTTCACACAACATGGTTGTGGAACTATGCCACAGAGGGCATTCAGGTATTGATAGAACATATTCTGCTTTGAAAAATTGTTTTGGTGGCCTCTGTTAGACCTGGCTGCAGAAAGGATAGTAAGAGATTGTCTTGTTTGCTCCACTGCTGACAAATCTCTACATACTTTACGTTCTTCAGTGAGTGAAGGTTTCTTCCCAAAAAGCCCATGGGAGGTGATCACTATTGACATTATGGGGCCTGTGGGTGTCATACAAAAGAATCTATTTGTGTTGACAGATATGTATTCAAGATGGCCAGTGGTCAAGGTGGTTGAAAAAGCTGACACAGATTCAGTCTTAAAGCTTTTGGATGATATACTCACATTTGAGGGTACCCCTGATTCAATTGTGAGTGACAATGGGGTAGTTTTTATCTTACAAAGCCAAATCGTACTTTACGAAAGAATTGGAATCAAGATTAAGACCACTTCACTTTATAATCCAAGTGGTAATGGTACGGCTGAGAGAATTAAGCATGTATTAAAAGGCACCATTCAGTTAGCCAGGAGGAACAATGTGGATTGGACTACCCAGATTGGAAAGACTGTTTGGAAGTATAGAGTGACATCTAACAATGCTACTGGTTTATCTCCAATTGAGATCATGAAAGGGAGGAAACCTAGATCGAAGTACAATTCGGATGGTTTTTTACTCAGGGGTAGAGCTGTGGTCGAAGGAAGAAGTTCAGGACAGGATAGTACATACGCATGATAAGAGTAAAGACTAGTATGATACTAAACATGATGTGAGGCCTGTAAGAATTGAAGTGGGAGACTGGGTGTGTGAAGAAACCTGCAGTCTCATTTACAAGAAATTGACCTATTGTCATCTATGCATCAGATTTCTTGCAGCTGGTCCAAAACACCTAACGATGCCATGGATGCACTGTATTTACAATACATAGCTGCATGTTGCACGTTATCACAGATGTGTCAGACATTCTGACGCATCTGTTCAAACTAAAGTGATGCATTGCTGGAGTTGCGCTGCTAAACTGACGCAACTCCAGCAAGGTGAGGAGAGTCCCATTGGAAAAAGCCCTGTATCAATTTTACGCCTGGTCTGAGCAGGCGGTAACATTATGACATAGTGAAGTGGTAGAGTAATGTAGTAAAAAGTTGTACATTTCACTGCATCAGTTCTACATGGCTTTTTCCGTGGGAACACCCACCTTGCATACATTATACTTGGTGCAGGTATGATGTGACGCAGGACTTTACAAACTAACTCATTGGACCCAAAGTGTCAGTTTCTAAATACGGAGCAGTGTAGTGCACTGCTAACACTGACTCTGAGTAAAAAAAAAAAAAAGACGCAGTGGCGGTACCCTGGGCTTGTATCTGAGGCTCCAGGTTTTGTTTGCAAGGGAGAGAGTTGGTTCTGTAACCCAGAAGAGGTAGTGGAGGTGTTACACAATACAGTGAAATTGAGGAATGGGAAGGTGTGGAATCTTAACAGGCTTGCCTTTGGAAGGGAGGTTGGTTGAAGAAAAGATGATTGGTTGGGAAACTAATTTGACTGGCTTCAGGATTAACTTGCTGTGAATAATTCAATAAGTGGAAGGGTATATAAGGCAAGTATGCAAGATGTGCAAGGTCATATGGTGCAGAGAGTTGTAGTGGATGCAACCAGAATTGATGATGGTGTGGTGCAAGATGATGTATCAATTTAAATGAGGCTGGCGCTGTGACTTCCGATGAAGATCTTATGGAGGCAGGTGAACCGAACCATGATCACAATTCACAAATGCGAAGAAAGACTCCTAGATGGTGAAAGACTACATGGTTTATAATAAATAAGTTATGTGGTTAATTATACTGCCTAACCTAGTTATTAGTTCAGACAGCAATTGCATGCCTTAGGATTAGTTTTCCTTTATGTACCTTAGTGTATTATGTTTTGGTTATTTGGAAATTATTATTAACTTTACTGTTGTGATTATCATGTACATTAAGGGGGATGTGTTGTGTGCTTAGATACATGGAATGTTAGGTAGACTTTAGAAGGTATTGACTCATGTGTAGCGGTTGTTGTTAGGACAGTTGGTGGAAGGAGGCTCAGGAGTTCGGCCTGTCCACCCCTGCTCCTCAGCTGCAATAAACACTTCCTACCACCTGGAGTGAAGAGTTTCTACTTTACGTTGCAACACATTCTTGTACCAACCCCAAATCTAAACTTCGGATTTTTTTTATATTTCTCTGATTCGTGACTTGGCGCCTTGCTGCTTTCCATGAGTATTTCTATGTGTTACAGCAGCTCTAACCTTCATTCTAGTCATCGCTCAAAAACTGCCTTTATCACATCCGCCCCATTACTTTAGCAGTATCTGATTTTGCACGGGTCCATTGCATGGTGTCAGCTGATATTTCTAGCGCCTATAAGTCTTCCGACTTGGCTCAGGAGAACCTGGGTGGAATGAAGGCGACCAATGACGTGAAATGTTTAACAATAGTGCATCCCATCAGAACAGATGATTCTCTCTCCATCCATATACCTCTCCCACAAATGTCACAGGGGAGCAGCCCGGAAAAGGTTAACACACGAGGCGCCAGGGCCCCAGACATGGTTGCATTGATAACAAAATACATTGTAACATTTACCAAAGGATTTAAGGAAGGTCAGCAGGTTTGGGTGATAATAAAGCTGCACATTGAATTAACAATTTCATTTTGAATCAATAGCCTGTCACTGTTTATAGGTCAATTGATGCATTGCAGTCTGCAGAGCGGAAGGGGAGGAGGGGGCGCAGGCATGACTGTGTGTGAACCTGTCTGTCTTACCACTATGTGAAGTGACACCTGCTCAGAATAAGACTTCAGGGGCCAAAAACTATAAATTACAAAATTAATTGGTTTTTGACCTGGTATCACACAGTAACAGAGAGGCATAACAAGATCAGTTAATAATGATCCAATCTAGAGATGTTTTAACGGTGACAGTATATTTCAAGGCGTGAGACTTTTCATAAATCAGGTTGACCTTTTGTTGAGATCTGTACACTGGTACAGATTGAGCCGTTCACGTCTTCTTGGGACCGATCAGACACCAGTGTAGGAGAAGCAGAAATTATTTTGCAGCTTTAAGGAACGGTAGAGAAATGTCAATACACAAAAGAACAAAAATAGTCATTGATCATCAAAGGACGATTATCAGATACAAATGTATCAAAATATTTTGACAGGCCTGCCGTCGGTGCAAAATGGCTATACGATATAGCAAAAAGCATTTTACGCAAAATAACATCTCGCTGTTGAAAAATATCAAAGTTTTGGCAAGTAAATATTGTGCGTACATCATTCTACTTTCATAAAAATATTTATATTTTCACACAGTAGTTTTTTATTTCTTAGACCTTGGTTGTACTTCTTTGATTTTTCACGATTTCACGACACAGCTGCAGAGACTTTCGTGGAAAAAAACACAAATATCATTGTGAAAGGGATTCATTGTTGTCTAAAATGTGACAATTATGGTTCCTTATAATTAGTACAGCGCAAACTGTAGAGCTTGGGCGTTTATGGCCAACCTGACATGACTGTTGTCCTGCATTTTCATTCAGACCTTCGATAGTGTGGATTGTGTGGCAAGCTAAATGAAACAAGAATTGGCAAAGCCAATAGTTCTCTAGTTGGCGGCCAGCCTTGTGGTAATTATTTTTTGTTTTGTCATGGTTTTTGCAAAGCTTCAATGTTCGGGAAGCTGTCGGCCCTCATTAAATCTGTACAAAAAGCGTAGGCTAAAGCCAAAAGTGATTTTCTGGTATAACAAAAGTACACATTACCGTGGTACTTCTGACTCTAAAGGGAACTATGTTGTGTGTGGATGTGATCCAATGGAAGTGAGCATGCGGTAATTCATAGTAAAGTCAGTCAATTGCTGATGTGGGCTAACATTGCTACCTGGTGCATGCTCGAGTGGGTGGAAGACAAATGTGAATGACACACTCACAGACTAATGGATGACGTCTGACTGAAAACTTCTATAAGTAACTATGTAAACTATGTTATCCATACTTTTAGTAAAATCAAAAGGTCCTGGCTAACACAGACCTAAAAATGTCATTGGTTGGGCATTGGCTGTTAGCCTGGCTTTTGAGAGAGAAGGAAAGAAAGGAGGGAGGGAGGGAAGATAGAAATGAACATAGACAGACAAAAAAGGGAGGAAGAAGGGCAAAAAAGGAAGGGAAGTAGGCAAAAAGAATGGAAGGGAGGGAGGCAACAAGGAAGGAAGGAAAACATGAGGGAAGAAGGAAAGAAGGCAAAACAAACAAAGGAGAAAAGGGAAGACATCACGAAAGAAGAAAGAAAGCAAACTGAGGATAGAAGGAATGAAAGAGAGAAATTAAGACATAGACAGGAAAAGAGGGCAAGAAAGAAGGAAAGAAAAAGGAAAGAAGGTGAAAAAGAAAGGAAAGAACGTAAGAATCAAGGCAAAAAGAAAGAAGGCAAAATGGAAGGAAGAAGGAAAGAAAAAAGGAAAAGCAAAAAGGAAATAATAAAGGAAAAATAAGGAGAAAAGCATGAAAGATGAAAGAAAGAAGGCAAAACAAAAAGAAAGAAGGAATGAAGGGGCATGAATGCAAGGTTCAAGTAGGCTGCCCCATGCTGTAATGGTTGGAAGCTAAGTGAGAATGACACAACAACAAACCAATGGGTGAAGAGAGATGGCTGTAAGCTGCCTCAGTTAAGTATGTTAAACATATTATTTAGTAAGAACCAAGGTCTTGAATAACACCAGACTTCAAAGGGACTCTACTGGAACCTGATTGGTGGAACCCCACACAAAGGGAAGCATTTCGATGGCTCATTAAGAGACTAGAAACTGTCTAGGACCACCAGATGGAGTGGTGAATGGCTGCATGGGAGAGCTCTCTGTCTTTCTGGCCTAATAACAGGTGCAGAGTGTGCCAGAGAGGATTCTCTAACAGTGAGCATTTATGGCTCTTATTAGCCTGTCTGCATAGCTTTTCTTTTAACTAAAGACTAAAAGGCTATTTGGACCTTTAGGCAAAGCCAGCAGGATGACGTTTACTTCCCATTTGTCTGCACTATGGGTAGTATCTGTTTCCCATTGCTGGTGGACATTCCTTGCATTCTTGTTCTTATCAAATTTACTCTGATGCTGTAATTCAAAGCTCAAGGTCAGCAAAAAGATTCTAATGGCAGAGGCAACTCGATTTTTGAAGACCATGAAAACAGGTGTGCCATCAATAAGTGCCATCTTCAGGATTTTAAAGCCCCAGGAAAGACTTAAGAATTATTATTATTATTATTGCCCATTTTTAGCTAATCCAAGTCCATATGATGCCAAACAAATGTGAATTATACCTTCAAGTTTCAGAGCCTGGGGTACGTAAAAACAACCATATGTTCAAGCTGCTTGGCATCTGCAAGGTAAATAATATTAAAATGCAGTACATTGCCTTGGAGATTATGTACTGTGATGAGGATACCCAACTAGTCGAGTGGACATAACCAGGAAGTGACAAGAGCCAGGGTCTATGGCTCCCTGCATGCTGTGGCGGAGCGGTGCTTGACAGGAGGGCCCAGCGGAGCGGTGCATGACAGGAGGGCCCAGCGGAGCGGTGCTTGACAGGAGGGCCCAGCGGAGCGGTGCTTGAGATGAGGGCCCAGTGGAGCGGTGCTTGACAGGAGGGCCCAGCGGAGCGGTGCTTGACAGGAGGGCCCAGCGGAGTGGTGCTTGACAGGAGGGCCCAGCGGAGCGGTGCATGACAGGAGGGCCCTGTTCAGCGGTGCTTGACAGGAGGGCCCAGCGGAGCGGTGCTTGACAGGAGGGCCCTGTTCAGCATTGCTCCTCACAGCGGGGCCCTGTTCAGCGGTGCTTCTCACGGCGGGGCCCTGTTCAGTGGTGCTCCTCACGGCGGGGCCCTGTTCAGCGGTGCCTGTCTTGGCGGGGCCCTGTTCAGCGGTGCATCTCACGGCGGGGCCCTGTTCAGCGGTGCTTCTCACGGCGGGGCCCTGTTCAGCGGTGCTCCTCACGACGGAGCCCTGTTCAGCGGTGCCTGTCTTGGCGGGGCCCTGTTCAGCTGTGCTTCTCACGGCGGGGCCCTGTTCAGCGGTGCTCCTCACGGCGGGGCCCTGTTCAGCGGTGCTCCTCACGGCGGGGCCCTGTTCAGCGTTGCTCCTCACGGCGGGCCCTGTTCAGCTGTGCTTCTCACGGCGGGGCCCTGTTCAGCGGTGCTCCTCACGGCGGGGCCCTGTTCAGCGGTGCTCCTCACGGCAGGGCCCTGTTCAGCGGTGCTTCTCACGGGTGGCCCTGTTCAGCAGTGCCTGTCTTGGCGGGGCCCTGTTCAGCGGTGCTTCTCACGGCGGGGCCCTGTTCAGCGGTGCTCCTCACGGCGGGGCCCTGTTCAGCGGTGCTCCTCACGGCGGGGCCCTGTTCAGCGGTGCTTCTCACGGCGGGGCCCTGTTCAGCGGTGCCTGTCTTGGCGGGGCCCTGTTCAGCGGTGCTTCTCACGGCGGGGTCCTGTTCAGCGGTGCTCCTCACGGCGGGGCCCTGTTCAGCGGTGCCTGTCTTGGCGGGGCCCTGTTCAGCGGTGCCTGTCTTGTGTTTCGAGTGAACCACACCTGGCCAATACTTCCTGCTCAGTCAGCATCGGACCTTTCTGTTGCGGGGCCCTCCTGTGATGAAGTCCTGGGGCCCTGGGTCTCCTCCGATACCCCTGGAATGGGGCTGCTGGGGCCCTCATGGCCAGGTCGGCTGCTCCCTGCCTTTTGCGCTTTGCTGCCCTTGCCCTCCATGGCAGACTCTCCGTGGCCCTTGGCTCCCTTACCCGATGTGGCAGGTGACGGTGCAAGGCTACCCTCCTTGGGGGCAGGCGTATCAGGCCTGTCGCGCCCGCCCTTCAGTTTTTTGCTCCTCTTCCCAGGGGGGGGGGGGGGCTGGCTGTGCCTTTGCTGCTGGCCGATGTCCCTGCACAAGGAAAGGGCGGACTCCAAAAACCAGCCACGACGTTCTTGGGAGTTGCTGGGCTGGTGGTGGCTGAGGTGTTTTTGGAACTCTTACGAGATGGAGGGGGTGGGTCAGGTGAGGAAAAGAGGTCCAGTTTATAGAGGATTAGTTTTTTAGGAGCCATGGGAAGGGTAGCTGGAGTGGGTATGGGAGTGGAGGAAGAGGATGTGGTTGTAGGAGAGTCAAGTCTGGTGTCTTTGGGTGCAGGTGCTTGGGCTGGAGGCTAACGTGAGGTGGATGGCTGTTGGTTGGGTGCCTGCCTGCGTTTGTGTGGTTTGGAAGCGGGGGTGACAGACACACTGAGAGAGGACACAGGGGACGTGTACATGGCAGTGGGGGTGGTGACTGCACATGTGCGGACTGGTGTGGAGGGTGTGCTGGTGATGGGTGTACTGGCTGATGGTGGTGTGCATGCAGGTGTGAGTGTAGACGTCACAGGGAGGGAGGAGGGAGACGAGGAGGTGGGGGACACAGAGGAGGTAGTGGCTGTTGGCATGTCTGCATCTGTATGTTGCTTGTGTGAATGCTTGTGTGTTCTGTGGTGCTTATGTCTGGATGAGCTTCCCTTGGGTGTTGAGGTGTGTGCAGGCTGGTCTGTAGGTGTGGATGGGATAGGCAGAGGAACAGGGGAGTGGGACTGGGTGGAGGGAGTTAGAAGAGGGAGGCTTGAGACAGGGACAATCGCTGCTGTCAGTGCTGAAGCCAGAGCGCTGAACGATCGCTCATGGGCAGCCTGACCCGAATGAAGGCCCTCCAGGTATGCATTGCTTTGATGCACCTCCCTCTCCACACCCTGGATGGCATTCAAAAGGGTAGACTGCCCAACAATGATGGTCCTCAGGAGGTCAATGACCTCCTCACTGAGGGCAGCAGGGGTGACTGGGGCAGGGCCTGAGGTGCCTGGGGCGAAGGAGATGGCCGCCTTCCTGGCCGTGCGGGCACGGGCCGAAGGCCGAGGGGCTGCTGGGAGGGCGGAGCTGGTGTGCTGGGTGGCGGCTGTACCTGTAGTATCGGTGGGCACGGATGTTGCCACCACCGCAAGGGAGCTCCCATCCGAGGACGTGTCGGTGTCACTGACGTCTGCACGGGTCCCCGTGGTGGAGCCCCCCTCGCCCTCTGTCTCACTGGTCATGTCGGAGTCCGTTGCATGGCCCTCCGGGGCCATGTGAGATGCAGCTCCCTCTTGCGCCGATGCCACTTCTCCTCCGCCTGATGATGCTAATGCACACATTCACCGAAAAACAAAGAAAATGGGGGGGGGGATGGAGAAATAAAGACAAGTTGAGTGCATGCATTGGGGACACCGTTGGCGGAGAGGACAGACACAGAAGCCCCCTGCACTACGCTGTGCACTTGGGGTACACTACTCATTCCCTGGGACATGCCCTACAAGCCTATGGGCGACAACTGCCCACACAGAATACACAGGTCCATGAATAGCGTTACTAGGCACCCTACAGAGGTGGGGGGCGGGGGCACAGGACCATACCTCACGGAGGGGCCTAGCCTACAGAAATCGCCCTGGCCTAGGGATACCCACAGCCCTCCTCCCCCACCCAGGCACCTCCACTGTGTGCAAATATAGCTGAATGTGCTGGTACTCACCCCCTGTGATGTCCTCAAGCGCCCATCTAAATCGGGGTAGGCCACCGCCAGGATCCGGGACATCAGGGGGGGTCAAGGTACGACTGGCACCCCTCCTAGGTTGGGAGGCCATCCCCAGCAGAGCCTCGGCGGTCTTCCTGCTCCCGCGGCGGATGTCCTCCCACCTCTTGCGGCAGTGGGTGCCCCGTCTGTTGTGGACCCCCAGGGCCCGGACGTCCTTGGCGATGGCACGCCAAATATCGATCTTCTGATGGGCGCTGACCTATGTGACATGTACAGGGGGGGAAAAGAAACATCATCACTTTTCTGCATGCTCGATGTGAGTGGCCCCCTCTCCTCAAACTTGCCAGGTGGCACATGCTCTCATCTGTCGTGCCATGCATTCGTAATTCGCTCCCCTCCCCTCCATCGTACATCCACCCCACTCATCACAGGCATTGCCCACTATGCATTGGCCCCCGTGTACTCACCTGTTGGTCTGGAGGACCGTAGAGTAGCGCATACTGGGGGAGGACCCCGTCCACAAGCTTCTCCAACTCTTCGGAACTGAAGGCGGGGGCCCTTTCCCCAGTCGCAGCAGCCATTGTCACTTCCAGACCGAGGTCACAGCAGCACTTGCAGTATAGGTCCTCTCCTGTGGATGCTCAGGTCTCGTGTGATTAAGCAGAGAGAAAATGGCGGTCACGCCCGCGGCGGTGCGTACCGCGACCGCCGGCGCACATCGTCATTGGCTCCTGAAACCCAAAGGGTTCAATGTTAACCAATGCTGCTTTGCGCCGCGGTCTTCGACCGCCTACCGTCACGGCGTGCCACGCCAGCGCAATGACCTCACTTCACATTGTCACACTTCACAGGTCAGGCAGCCGCCATTTCAAGGGCCCACATGGCTTAATTCCTACTGCGTCACACATGGCTAGGCCTTGCATCGACACTCATACAAGCTATTCAATCCAGAGAGATTTGTGTACTGTGCAGGCTGTGGGAACTTACCTGTGGGTTGATTGACTCTGTGCTCCATGTTGTCCTTCCTAGGCACCGTCCGCTGGGACTTGCGAGGAGACGGAGGAATGTTCCCGTGTACAGACCGCTGGTGGACCTGTCGACAATGGAAGAACGACATGTCATACTCACCTACAGACTCAACAGTGCCACTATACAGGAACTGTGTGCCCAGCTGGAGCCAGACCTGATGTCACCCATCTGCCAACCCACAGGGATTCCGCCTCTAGCGCAGGTGCTGCCAGTACTCCATTTTTTGGCTAGTGGATCATTTCAAACTACAGTGGCCATTTCATCTGGGATGTCTCAGCCTATGTTTTCAAGGGTGTTGTCCAGAGTGTTGTCTGCCCTGATGAAATACATGCGGAGCTACATCATTTTCCCTGAGGTGGGTGACTTGCCTACAGTGAAGGGTGATTTCTATGCCCTTGGACACATTCCCAATATCATTGGTGCCATTGATGGTACCCATGTGGCTTTGGTCCCCCCAAAAGACAATGAACAGGTGTACAGGAACCGAAAAAGTTATCATTCCATGAATGTCCAGGTGGTCTGTTTGGCTGACCAGTACATCTCCCATGTAAATGCCAAGTTCCCAGGGTCAGTGCATGACGCGTACGTCATGCGAAATAGCAGCATCCCTTATGTGATGGAACAGCTACAGAGACAGCGTGTGTGGCTAATTGGTGACTCTGGTTACCCCAACCTGCCTTGGCTATTGACCCCAGTGAGGAATCCCAGGACAAGGGCAGAGGAACGGTACAATGAGGCCCATGGGCGTACTAGGAGGGTGATCGAGCGGACCTTCGGCCTCCTGAAGGCCAGGTTTAGGTGCCTGCATATGACAGGTGGATCCCTAATGTACTCACCAAAGAAGGTGTGTCATATCATCGTGGCCTGCTGCATGCTTCACAACCTGGCTTTGCGACGCCAGGTGCCTTTCCTGCAGGAGGATGGTCCAGATGGTGGTGTTGTGGCCGCTGTGGAGCCTGCGGAGAGTGAAGAGGAGGAAGACGAAGAGGACGACACAGACAACAGGGACAGAGTGATACTGCAGTATTTCCAGTAACACACAGGTAAGAATCTACTCCTGCATTGTATTATATCTGTAACAGTACTGGCTCTCTACTGTCTGACCTTTCACCCCAATGTATGGTAACTTAGTTGTGAATTTGCCTTCCTATTTCAGTGATGTGGTCCCCACGGAGTGCCGTCTGATTTATTTCCCCATGGACTACCGCTGTGTGACACTGGTATGTTGTCATCACAATGTATTTGGACATTTTTGGTTGGTTATATCGAATACATTTGGTTTAAAAAAATACATAGCAGACTCCAGATGGTTTTTGTGCAATAATTGTGTTTATTGAAGTGCAAAAATTGGTGTATAGTTCAAAAAGGGTAATGGGTGATGGTGGAGGCAGAGTCCAGACTCACGTTCGCACAGGTGCATTGTCCATATGCCTGTGGAAGGTGGAGCAGGGGCAGTTCAAGGTTGGACAGGGTGAACAAGTGGGACAGTGGGATGACATCCGGGGGGATCCGTGCATGGCAGGGGTCTTGACATCCTACTCTGTCTTCTTCCTCGATCTAAGGCCTTTCTTGCAGGGTGGTTCATGTTCTGCAGGGGGTGGGGTCCGGGTGGGCCGTTGCTGTTGTGTCGGGGCCTCCTGACCACTAGCGCCGGCGGAGGTGGTGGGCTGTTCTTCCTCCATGCTAGTGGCAGGGGCCCTTTGGGGGGCCACATGGTCCCGCAATGTGGTGACAATCTGGTTGAGTGCCACCACGATTGTACCCATTGCGGAACTGATGCTGCGCAGTTCTTCCCGGAACCCCATGTACTGGCCCTCCTGCATGGCCTGGATCTCCTGGAACCTGGCCAGGACCGCCGCCATCGTCTCTTGGGAGTGGTGGTATGCTCCCATGATGGTGGTGAGGGCCTCTTGGACAGTGGGTTCCCTAGGCCTGTCCTCCCTCTGTCGCACAGCAGCCCTCCCAGTTCCCCTTTGTTCCTGGGCCTCTGTCCCCTGGACGGTGTGCCCACTACCACTGCCCCCAGGTCCCTGTTGTTGTTGGGGTGGTGGGTTGCCCTGGGTGCCCTGTAGTGGTAGACACACCGCTGCTTGACCTGTCCTGGAGACAGAGGCATGGGCCCGCTGGGTGGGTGCTGTGCTGGGGTTTCCAGAGGGGGGTAGGTCTGCTTGGGCCTGTGGCTGCCTGAGGGGAACCGACTGTCTAGAGGTCCCCGATGGTCCGGGCTGGTCATCAGGTTCTAGGTCGACAGAGCTGCTGTCATCACTGGGGGCCTGTTCTGGGGGTGGGATGGACATTTCTGGACCCTCCGGGCCGGTGTGTTGGCGTTCGGGCCCTGCAGGGGTAAAAGAGTATGGTTATTGCTTCTGTGTGTGCCATGGCGTGCGATTGGTGGGTGCCCTTGTCCCCCAGTGCTGGCATTCCCTTCTGGGAGGAGTTGTGAGGGTGGTTTGGGGGGGGGGATGGGTATGTGCAGTGGTCATGCTTAGGTGATGGGTGTCCATGGTTTGTGTTGGCATTCAGGGGTTGGTGTTGGTTTGGGTGGGTTGTGCTGGTGAGACATTAGCAGGGAGGATATGTGCTGGGGGGTTGGGGGTGAGGGTGGGGGTGGGGGTTGGCATGCTGGTGGTTGGGGGGGGGAAGTAGTTGAGATTAGACTTACCAGAGTCCATTCCTCCGCCTACTCCAGCGAGGCCCTCAGGATGCAGGATGTTCAAGACCTCTTGCTCCCATGCTGTGAATTCGGGTGGAGTGGGTGGGGGTCCGCCGCCAGTCTTCTGCACAGCGATGTTGTGTCTTGACACCATTGTCCGCACCTTCCCCCGTAGGTCGTTCCAGCGCTTTCGGATGTCTTCCCGATTTCTGGGATGCTGTCCCACAGCGTTGACCCTGTCGACGATCCATTGCCATAGCTCCGCCTTCCTGGCTATTGTGGTGTGCTGCACCTGTGTGCCGAAGAGCTGGGCCTCTATCCTAATTATTTCCTCCACCATGACCCTGAGTTCTTGGTCCGAGAACCTGGGGTGTCTTTGGGGTGCCATGGGGTGGTGTGGATGAGGTGTGGGGTGGTGTTTGTGGTGATGAGTGTAGTGGTGTGTGGTGTTTTGTGCGTAGATGTAGTGTGGGGGATGATGTTGGGTTCCTGTGTGTGTTGTGGTTTGCGTTCCCTGTGCCCTCTCTCTGTGTATTGCGCCTTGTCTCTGAATTTCGATTTGTGGGGGTTTGTGGGTGATGTGGGTGTGTGTTTTATATCGTATTGATTGTGTGGGAGTGGTGTTTGTATGTGTATCAGGTGTGTGTATTTTGAATTATCCAATGTGGTTGTGTTTTGTAAAGGTGTGTGTATTTTGACCGCGGCGGTGTGTACCGCCAATGGGATACCACGGTTGAAAGACCGCGGCGTCGATTCGTGGGTCGTAATGGCATGGGCGTATTTCTGTTGGCGTGACGGTGGAGGTTTGGTCATCTCCAGTTTATCGCTGACCGCTGATGTGGCGGCCTTCAGTGGAGGTCGGGTTTTTGGCGGTTTGGCAGTTGTGGGTCAGAATGACCCGGGCGGGTTACCGCGGCCGCGGCGGTGTTATGACGGTCTTCTGACCGGCGGTAACTGCCTTTTACCGCCAGGGTCAGAATGACCCCCTTGGTGTCAAAGGCAGAAGACAAATCAAGCAAGATGAGCGGTGCCACCAGTATCTAGGATCCTCAGAATGGTATTGAAAACATTCTCAAGAACCATTTCAGTGTTGATTTTTTTTGGAAGCTGTTTTGTAAAGGAGGAAGGAACGAGTGGTCTTATGAGTAAAAGTTCAAATGCAAATTGACTATCTGTTCAGTGACTTTTGCAGCCAAAGGGATTAAGGAATTTGATTGATAATTTAAGAAAATTGAGAAATAGGCCTTGTGTATTTTAGGAGTGGGATTACCAAGGCTGATTTCTAAGAAGTAAGAATAATCCCCGGGGATGGTGAAGAGTTATGAAGAACTTTAAGAGCGAGAACAATTATTGTGTCCACTTTTTGATGGTATCAAACTGGGCAAGGATCTAGTGTGAATCTGAAGAGGTAAATGTACACTCCAACTTATCAAGATTGGCTAGGCTGAAAATACTCCTGGAGGAGATAGAATAGTCTGTTAAAAAGCAGCTGGATGTAGGAGGGGATGGCTCAGAAGATGATGTCTCATTATTCACTGGTCCAGACTCTACTGTGATTGCATGTGCTCTTCATCTAAGCTGCAGGGGAGAGGTTGTGAAGAGCTTTAGGAATCCTAGAATCTGGAAGCCCCACAGGTGAAATCAAGATTTGGCATATGAAGTGTGGAGCACGTGGGGACATGCTATGTTGCATCTCCTGCTCCAACCAATGCCCCTTCTTTGCTTGAGTCCTCATCATCAGAGTTCACCATCCTTGTTCTCTTACTCATACATTACATTTGCCATCACCCACAAAAGAGAAACTGTGGAATGCAGTGAGAACTGTATTTGAAAATTCAATGAAGCATCATTTCACTTTCAGAAAGCCAGATCTATTGGCTTTACAAATATTTGTTTAATATATGTACCTCTGGTTTATCACATCTAACAATCCTCGTTTCCCTTAACCTTTTGAAACACATACAACTAATTATTAATTATCAGGGTCAGTGCCTCCCTAATGTGAGGAAAGGTAGCAGCACTAGGAGCCAAAATAGCAGTGGGGCCAAATTAGTGTAAGAGAATGTGAAAAATGGCTTTGTTCAGTAAATAGTAGGTGCTCCAGTAAGTTAGCAAAATTGTTTTGTGCTGAAAATCCTTACATCATTTCTGTTCTCAGCCCCTAAGATCATGGAAAACTTTTCTCAGTCCTTGGGACCGGTGTCATTCTCACTTCCTTTCATTTTCCTTTCCTAAATGTATGTATCCCCTATTAAAGAGGTTCCTGTAGGAACTGTAGGCACTCAGCAGTACACCGTGAGGTCTTATGCTCACACCTAATTCCTAAAACCGGCCATTCCCTGAGGAAAAGAGGAGTAACAAAGTTCCTGTTAATTGATTACAGAATCATTTGAAAAGGATGTGCTTGTGATCAGTAGGCTTAGGCAGAACTCACAGAGTTTTACTCCGCAGAATTCTGCGGAGTTGCATGAAAACTCTGCAAGATTCAACGGAATTCCTCAAGCAGTCTAAATTAGGGCACGATGCACTGCTTGCGCTGACTTTTAGCACCGGGAGCTTGTTCCACACTGTAAAATCAGCACGAATGGTACCTCTTTATGTGCCAGAAGGCGGTGCTACTTTCTGCCACTCGAATTTTCTACTGAAGGCAGCTTTCTCAAAGTGAACGATGGCGACCTTCCGTGTCTGTCCTTCTGCTCAGATGTAGAAGTATCCCTCATTGCATATGTATATGCCTTTGTACACAGAAGATCTTACAGCAGGGGGAAGTGTAACAAGCAGTTCTTAGGGCTGGATTATCAGTTTTGCAGATGGGAACACCCGTCTGCCAAACTCCCGATGGGGTGGTTGCCACCGTGTTAGCTACCTCCCCGTCGGCCCCATTAAGGCTTTCCCGCTGGGCTGACCGGCAGAAACCAAGGTTTCCACCGGACAGTCCAGCAGGAAAGTGGTGGCAGCATTGTCCCCTGCTCGTAATCGAACCAGCGGCAATGCTGCCACCCGCAGGGGGCACCAGCACCCTCGTTATGCGCACTGTCTGCACAGCAGACTGTCTGCATTAGAAGGGTGCTGGGCAGGGGGACACCAGCACTGCCTATGCCACGGGCATGGGGGGTGCAGGGCCACCCTGTGGCCCTCGGTACCTGTGCTCCGCCAGCCTTTTCATGGCAGTGAAACTGCCATGAAAAGGCTGTCGGGGAACCAGGTTATAATCAGCTGGGTGGCGCTGAGTTCAGTGCCGCCCTGGCTGATTTCAACCTGCACCCGCTGTCAGCCCGACGCGATCTCCGATCCCGGTGGAGATGGCGGTAGGTTGGCGGGGCTACCGGCCAACCTTGTAATGTGGCGGTCAGACTGCCACAACTGCAGCGGTCCAACAGCCACCGCGAGTGTGACAGGCCAAAGACTGCCACACTCGTAATTAGCCCTTATGTCTTTACTGTCATGACTCATTGCCCTTGAAATGTGCATCTTTGATGCAAAATATAAAGTTTGTAGAAACATGACTGTTTTGTTAGTTGAACCTAGAACTTTTCACTTCATGAGTCTACCCTACCCTCTAAGAAGTCATGCTTGCTAGCTAGCAGTCCCACCCACCTATGATACAGTGGTTTTACATTTTGTGTTTCTTTTTAAATGGTGTTGATTTCGATTTGTAAACTATCTTCACACTCCAATGCATTGTTGATGCATGATGTCCAAATCTGTTGTGGAAAATATTCTGCCTATGTGGGTTCCATTTTATTTCTACAAAGCCTCATGGAGATCCATATATGCCTGGTTCACTCTGCATCTTTTGCACCTCAAGAGAGAATGCAGAAAGTGGGAAAGGAGAGGGCGAAAGTCATATTATGATATATTAAAACAAGAATATAGGAAAGCAATCCGGTCCTATCATATCGAGATAAAAATTGCTCAAACTAGATACTACTCTTAAAAAATTGAGCGGACAGCTAATTCTCCCAAAGAGATTTTCCGTGTCCTCAACGAAATCACCCAGCCTCAAGAGGACATGACACTCCTGGATGCATCCCAGGAACATGTTAATAACCTTGTATAATATTTTCAACAAAAAGTACTAGATATCTATTCCACTTTCCCTATTGCCACTGATCAAGTACAAGAAGGACTTGAACAGAACCCGATAGGGTCCGCAAGCTTATCAGACCTACCCTTGATATCGGAAGAAGATGTCAGTAGATATCTTTCAACTCTTAAATCAGGATCCCCCCTTGATCCAGCTCCTCCTCAGGTGCTGTCTTTGGGTGTTCCAGTGACGGTTCCCATTATCACAAATCTTATTAATCTTTCACTGTCTTCTGGCCTAGTGCCAGAACAGTGGAAACACGCTGTTGTTAAGCCACTCCTGAAGAAACCCAATCTTGACCCTGCATTGCTTAGCAACTATGGGCCCATCTCACTGTTGCCTGCTCTGTCTAAGATAGCTGAAAAACACGTCAACACCCAACTTTCCCGTTTTACAGTGGATAACGGGATTCTACACGCTACTCAGATGGGCTTCAGACCATTACATGGGACTGATACTGCATTGATTGCTGTTACGGAAAAAGCCAGAGGTTGGAGACAGCTATCATCCTCTTCGATCTCAGCGCCGCCTTTGATACAGTGGATCTTGACATTTTAATTGATGGTAAACAAGAGACTGGTATATCTGGGCTGGCCTTAGATTGGATCACCTCCTTTACCAAGAATAGAACATTCCAAGTTCTAGATAGATCATATCTCTCAGGGTGTATTAACAATAGCTGTGGAGTCCCACAGGGGTCCTCCCTCAGCCCCACTCTATTTAACATATACATGCCACCACTGGCAGAAATAGTCAAGCCTTTCGGACTGGCTTTGGTGTCGTATGCAGACGACACACAGCTAGTTGTATCACTGTCGAATGATTCCTGTATTAAAGGATCACCACTTGGCCCCTGCCTCCAAGCTGTGGCGGCATGGATGTCTAGAAGTAAGTTAAAACGTAACGATGATAAGACGGAGGTGATGATACTTGGGCAACACATAAAGCCCATTGCCAATCCATCAATCGCTGATGGCCTGGGATCTCTACCTCCACCCAAAGGACTTATTAAATGTCTTGGTGTATGGCTTGATCCACAACTGTCCATGGCTCATCAAGCCAATAAAATAGATGTCACCTCCTTTGGCCTCCTCAGGCTTTTAAGGAGGGTCTTCACAATCTTACCTTTTATAGCCAAAATAATTATTATACAGGCACTGATTGGCTCACGAGTGGACTATGGAAATGCATTGTTCATTGGTGCACCAGGATATGTGATTAAAAGGTTGCAGATAGTTCAGAATGCCTCCGCACATCTGCTGTTGAACATCCCCAAATATGAATCTATAAAAGCAGGAATCTCCTCGCTACATTGGCTTTCTGTTGCCACGAGGATACAATTCAAGACACTGTGCCATATGCATAGAGCACTACATAATAGAGGCCCAGTAATGCTAAGGACATTAGCCTCCTTCTATCCACCTAATAGACCACTCATATCCTTCTCAGCCTGCCTGGCAGTAATTCCAAAAGTAAAGAAAGCCAGATGGGGTGGAAGATCTTTGGTATATCAGGGTGCAAAGTTGTGAAACTCCCTACATCTTGGCCTCCGAGCAACTAGCCATGAACTGACTTTCCGCAAGGCTTTAAAGACTTGGCTATTTAAAACTTAATTCCCAACTCTCTTATTCCTCATTCTACTGTTCTAGCTCTGAGCGCTGGGAGGCCTTCGGGTAGCCATGCGCTATACAAATCCACATAACATATATATTGTCACACGGAAATGCTCAGCATCTGTAGCGCCTAATGCTATATTTTTTGCTCTATATCTCAGGGCCTCAGATCATACAGCTGGTAAGTGAACCGCGGCACAGAAAGTAGGGATGTCCCTGGAATTATGCACAACGTCAAATTGGGTAAACTGGGATTAGGAAAAAATACATATTCTAGTAGTTGGGAACACATTTCTTCTTTTCTTATCACCCATACATTCGTTGTCACATTTTTTTCTCTAACTAAAGATAAAGGCTTTCTACTAAATACTTACTCTTGAGATTAATTTTGTTAAAATAGTTTTCTAAGTATGAGCATCTTCCACTAATTGCTTTCCTGCCGGTGACGTCTCATTTATTCTGTGAGATCATTATTACCATAACAGTTATGGCAAAGTATTCAAGTTTTTGGTGCCAAATCTTTTGATTAAACATCTGCAAGCGTATGTCGCGTTTTGTACGGGTCACCTTGGAATACTGGTAGTGCTTCAATGAAGCAGTTGTTTTTGTTGCTGTTACTGGTGCACTTCACTGCAAGAGACTCAAAGATAGAGTCCTTTTGAGGGGTTGCCAGTGCAGCAAGTGGCAGTTAATCTCAAATCCTCAGGGTTCTCTTGGAAAGTGGCATGCAATTGTGTCAAATTGAATAGATGATGAAGTGGAGTTAACAGCTGGCGTTCATTTTGAAAGATAAACAGTTCCCCCTACTGTCTTGAAAGCAGCATCTTTTTCCCTATGAATGTTATTCTCTTGTTATTTTTATCTGTGGAGATATTCTGTTCCTTGCGGTTTATTCTTTTCTCGATCACACGCAGAATTGGAAGTGATTTCACTTTAATTTTACAGTTTTTGTTTTTCAAATATTACTGTGAGCATGTGATAGACATCGAGGTGGTGTAATTTGCCACGTCCGTGATAGGGTGCTGGGCACCTGAACTCTACTATGATAGAGAACTTAATGTTGCTGAAAACAGCAATACGAAAGACCCCAGAGTGAAGACAAACATTTCACAATCCAAAATCATAAAAAACCTTATTTTTATCTGAAGTCCACAGTAAGGGGTGTTACGCATAGTGGCGGCTGTCAATTATGGGGAGCGGCGGGGTGGGCAAATGAGCAATACACGGGCAAAATTATATTGACTAAATTAATGTCGACATGAATTAGACTATTGTTTCAAAGAGAGAGAGCGCGCCTACCTACTGGTGAAATTAATGGAACGATAGCAAAAGAGTGTGGTGCTGAGGCAGATATTCCAGGGCGATGACAAGCACTGTGATGGGGTGATCCAATTTCTAGGCAAGTCTTAACTTGAGCCAGTGGTTGCCGGTGGGGGGCACCCGCACTTATTTTTAGGGGTTGGATCTTGTTTTTCTGCCTCAGGCATTTTCTGTGAGCAAAGGACACAAATGGGAAAGAGTGAGGAAGAGATAGAGGGAAAAGATTTAACAACGGGAGGTAACAGAAATCTGCAACAGTGAGCTGAGGTGTAGGGAGTGGCTGTAAATGGATCAAAGAGGCCTAGGTGGCTTCTGGATTACACTGCCTCAGTATTCTGTGTTCACACATTTAATTGCAGCAGCTACGAGTTTCAGAGGAGAGATTTGTGCACCAGAACGTTATTATTTACAAATCAAGCACTGTCTGTAGGGAATGCTGGGGCAGCACTGTTGGGCATAGATCCCACTTCCCTGTGTGAACTCAAAGTGAGAGGCTGCATGTGCACTGCTGGCATTTTAGTTCTGTTTGGAAAGTCATTGGGTGCTTGATTGCTGTGGATGAATATTCCCATTGTTTACCATGCCAGCAGAAAATAATTGTATTTATTTCATATAGCACTGATATACTGAAGGCACCTGTCATTTCCTTTTTATTCGAGCATGTGTTTTACTGGTGTATTACTTGCTCGCTGAAGGACTTACATGCCACCTTGAAGCTGTTCTCGCAATCGTCCCATGTGTCTGCAGAACTACAACCGGCGGTAGAGCATTTTCACACCTTGCCACCAAAACGTGGAACACTCTTCCCACTCAGCTGCGCCAGACCAAAGACCTTCAGGAAACTTCTCAAGACCTAGCTGTTCGAGCAGTAGCAGCACCTCCCCCCCACACCTTCTCCACCTCCCCTCCTCAGCGCCTTGAGACCCTCACGGGTAAGTAGTGCACTTTACAAATCCCTGATCGATTGATTGATTTAAAGAACCAAATAGGTGAGAACTGTGATCATTCCTTGAGAATCCACGATTATCCTCGGAACTCATGACTTTGATCAAATAAAAAGTCCCTCAGCTGCATGAGCTGTACATGCAGTAAGTGAATATTCTGTGTTGATAAAGGGCTCTTCTTTCTGGTTCTGTAGCGCAGTTCTCAATTCTTTGTACTTTTCAGAATTTATTTTTTCATTTTTGTATGCTTGTATGTAATTTTGCAGTGCTGTATGCAGTGTACAAACATGAATCTTGTGTTCCAACAGATGATTTGGGGCATATTGATAATACATTCATGCAGCACAATGCAGAAAACTACCTTGCTGAGCTGCATTAATGAGAAACGACAGGAAGGCACCATATTTAACATCAGAAGGCACATTCCTGTCCTTTCCCTGCACTGGCACATTTTTGGCTGGCTGACACCAATGCAGTGCCTGCGTTGTAAGCAGGAATGTTTTTATGCAGGAAGGTACACCTTACTGCAGATAACCAATCCTCAGATGCATTTTCCTCTGTCGATGTGTGCTGCAGAATGCTGGGAAGGTGTAGGATTTTGGCATATTCCCAAGTCTACCACTAATGGTAAATCTGGGAATGCTAAAATACGTGGGTGCATGGATGGAAATACCCATGCTCCACCCATGGAACACATCCTTGGAGCAGAGCAAAGCAAGGCAACATTACTCCAGATTAATCAAGACATGCAGAGCCACACTAGGTGGCCTTGCCTAGCTTGATAAACCTTACTTAGGATTTGCGTCATCCTCGTGCCATCTTGTGTGGCGCTAGGGTGAGGCAAAACCTTAATAAATCTGGCACTTAGCTTGCAAGAAAGGTTGGTTGATGGACTACAATACATGGTCTTTCCTAAAGTCTTTATTAGTGTAACCACTCACTGTGGTCATCTACTTCAGCTTGCTGATTTGCTCTGCTTCTTGCCTTGCTTCTGACAAGAGGCAGGGAAAGAAGGCTTAATGGGTATATTCACTGGCACGTAATTAAGCCCTCAAAATAAGAGACTTCCATTACCCTGCTGCTAACAAATGTAGCATTGAGAGAACGGACCTGCCCTGAACTAACGAGTGGGACACAACTGCAGCTGATGGGAGGGAGTGCATCTGTGAATAAAGAATGTGCAGGGGGCAGTGCAGATTGGGCTGAAGGGGTGGATTAAAATGATAAATTACAGCTCCCTGTATTACTAGGAACTCTGAATTCTTCACAGTTGTAAATGCTTTCTCATAGCTGTTAATGGAGTTTCTTATAGTATTAGTAAGATTAAAGATGGTCCCAAAAATTAAAGTTCATTCATTTATGTCATGCCATTCGTTATATCTCAGGATGTCATCTTTGTCAGATACCCCACTATTCATAGCTAGAATGGAAGATCTGTTGTGTGCTATATGATTTTCTGTTATAGCACTGCAGTGGAAGTGGCTGTGTGATATTTTTCCGGCTTTATTGTGGTTATCAGTGTTTTTGTACTTAAAAAATCCTACTTCTTTTTGATTGCTGCACATTGGGCAATTATGGTGATGCATTCTGGTGCAAGCAGGGGGATGGCAAGAATCCACTAGGCACTTCAAAAGTAGAAACAAAAGCCCTCACACATCCATTGGATGTCATGCTTCATCACAGGGCTTGCTCCTCGCCAGACTGGCACTGTAATATCTGACGGGCCCCACAGGAGGGCTCTATGCCAGAGATCTTGAATAGTTGAGCATGCTGTGGTGAGAGAATGCAGGAACAAATTTGAACCTACAGTCAGAGAGGAGCTGGAGAAAAAGAAACTAAAATTGGCTCGAGAACATCAAAAATCCAAGTTTTATTGATCATAAAGGGTCTCGGTCAAGGTTAAAAAAGTTAAGGAGTGGAATGGAGATAATGTTCCACCACTCTAACAATATACTGAGGGAAGAAGGTCAAATCTTCCTTCAGCCACTAATCAAGGTCAACATGTTTCACGCCTACAAAGTTCCTATGGATCAAATGGCGTTTCATCAGGACCTAAAAAAATGTCTCCTAAGCTACACTACGTACAAAAATGTGTAAGAGGGTATATGAATGAAATCATGAGTTTAATTTACTCAACATGCTATGCTTCTAACAGTCTAATTAGATGAGGCCTGTGGAAAGAACAGAATCAATGGACATATATTAAAATCAAATGCACATATCAAATTAGACACATAAGAAAGTGTTGTGGCACTCGGTGATGACATGCTGCCATGCTTCGTGTTTATGTAAACTCAAGGTAACAACTACTTACCCTCCTCTGTTGGGGATGGGGCTCCTTGGGAAAGTGCGTAGCAGGCGACAATCATTGCTTCTATAGAAATATACAGAGTACATAAAAACAAGATTGGTAAGGCACAGGATAGAGGTATGCCTCTGGGTATTTTGGGCATAGTGCAAAATCAAACCCACTAAAAAGTAGAGAGAGGAAGTCTTCTAGTATGTATATCTAAATCTAAAGAAAACTGCAAAGCCTGGAAGGGCGAAACATCAAAGGGACACAATCCCTTAATAATGCCCAAATTGTGAATGTCATACAAACATATGCGATGCAGAAATATAGGGAAAGGAATAGAAGTGGTATAATAAATATGCTTTCATTAACTCCTTGATTACAGAACATATTTACTGAAAATAGGGAAAAAGAATGCCATCCCCGTCTAATGTATGTTAATGTCTGTCAATTGTGCCAGCAGTGTTTAGACTAGTGTATGTGTTTCAGCATCGCATGCCCTTCCTCTATCTTAGTGAGACAAGCATGTTGAATTGACTGCTGCGTTGGAATAGACTACATTCGTTGCAGAGAGTTCATCGAGCAGTACACCGGCAACATGCAGCAGCAGGTATGAGCGCGTCTCCCGATGCTTCAATGAACTTGCCTCTGTCATGGTGAGGTGTGACGTTTAAACTTCTAATTATTTCATCGAGCATAGCGTGAAAGCCAGTAGAAATCGGGTCTGGTAATACAGATGTAAGGGCTTCTTTTTAATAATGAAACCTATCCAATGTATTTATTTCTGTCTCACTTTTTGTACAGGACATGACTGTGAAACTTCGCCATGTGCATTTAAATTAAAATACACATCAGACTCCCAATTTACAAGTAAAGGTGACTCGAAGTCTGTCACAAGGGAACGTTTCAGTTATAATTTAAGCACTTTTGTTGAAGGGACTTCCTTCTTCGAGAAAAACATAAAGCATTGCCTCTGGTGATGTTTTTGCAATAATACAGGTCAACCAAGTCATTGTTAAAAGTTGAGCACAGCTCGCTTTGTTTTTCTCACTGTCAACCTGACCGCTGATAAATCTGATTTACCATCTTTTCTGATAATTGCCACTCAATAGAAGTAGGGAATATGCCATTTGTATGACACTAATCTAATAATTTTGGGCTCAATTCAAGGCCTCCCACTGACTGTTTATTGGCTGAGGAACTTCATTAACTCCTCACGTGTAGATTTTATACTGCTTTATGTAAAGCTGTTGGTCAGAAATGGCCTGACAAAAACCACACCATAGTTTTAGAAATCCCTACCCCCATGCCCCCTCCGAGTTTGAAGTTGATGCTCTCCCCTTTAATGCCAGGAAGGGAAGTCTAGCTTTTTGCAGGAGTAGTACTCCGGCCGTGTCCAGGGCGGGAAAGGGTCAGTTTGTAACATTTCACAAACTTACAAGGGAATCGCTGCCTTATTTTGGTCACTACCCAACATTGCATTGATTTACGGCCATTATGTACCTATAACCCTTCTGTGGTTTCCTGGCAGGGATAAAATAAGTATGTTTCACCCGTAAACATATATTTATGTTCAGAATGCCTTTGAGAATTGGGCCTAATGTATTTTTGGTTTTGACAGTTTATTGAGGTGGTCTCTAGCCTGATATACTAACAGTGCCTTAACAGGTGAATGCTAAGTGTGGCTAACAGGTTAAATATATAAACTCGATATAATCTGCTTAGATACTATACACACTTCGTTAATCAGATGTGTAAAATACGACCTTAACGTTTTCCTAATTTGAAACACATTTAATGCGTAATCCAATTTATAAACAGACATGCGTGCCTTCACTTACAGAATCTGAAATGGATTTAGTCAAACAATACAATACTTCGAATGCTGTTGATAAGGATACATACGTTTTTAATTGAAGGGAAGAAAAAATTAATCTAGCAATGTGAGCACAATGGGCGGAGGCTAGGCAGCTGGGGTTGAACACGAGTATGCATATGCCTGAGTGTCCTATTTTTGGTACACTGGGCTCGGCCTGCTGGTAGGCTCTGTACACAGACACCCTTGCTCCTTGTACGTATTCGGGGTTGGACGCAGAGTCTCGCCTTCAGCCAGTGCCTGCACCCAACTATGTGTGCACTGATTGGACGTAGGGCTAGAATCCTACCGCAACTGCAACGTTTTCTGACCTTTATTGGCTATTAGTAGCTTCCTTTGTTTGTGTTCCTTTAAAAAAAAAAAGTAAAACTTGTGTGGTTCGATCTCAAGAGATTTGTGGAATTCAGAATAACATGTTTCTTCTCATTCCAGAATAAAACCTGGTAAAATACCCAGTAATTGTCATCATGCGAAATGTGATTTTTTTCTTTCTGTTATAAATGCATTTGAGCCACCCATATCTGTGGCACAAAAATAGCATGTTTGCCGCTATCACTGTGATTGTTTTTATTAGGTCGAGCATAGCAGCGATCAAGTGCTGCTTTTCTGACATCTTGGTATCATTTTGGCTTTTAACCACGCCCACCTCACGCCCATCACTCGTTTATTGGCTTGCCTTTCAAAAATCCTTTGTTACCATTGGTAAATGCTTCATGTTTGTCCCTTCTTGGGGCAGTTTTGTTACCGCCTTGAGGACCGACCCTGTTACATGGATAATTGCATGTTTGCCGATATGTTTGACTGTGAGCGAACTTCCTTTTCCTTTTGTGTCTCTCCTTCATGCTCATGCTTATGGCGGCCGTGGCGCTTTAAATCCGCTCACTTATGTTAACTGTTGTACTTTTCATATTTCCTTCCATTTTCAATGTAAGTGGCAAGAAATGTTAGGAACTTACAACACTAATTGCTTGAGCAAACGCGAGACCCATTCGATTGCAAATGCTTGTTTAACAAGTGACTAGCCCCTCTCATAGGCTAGCATTGGGAATTCTCTTGCATATTTTTAAAAGGTAATTTCTGAACCTAAGGGTGTAGCGTTGTATTGTTTGATATGTTTGGAATGGTAGTGAGAAATCCTGCTTACTGGTGTAGCTGGATCTCATTTTGTTATTTTAGGAATGCCACTTTTAGGTAGTGTGCAGTTCTTTGTGCATACAACTCTGTGTGCTTGCAGCTTGACTCCTATCCAAGTCTAGGGCAGAGTGACAGTTACAGTTTGTGCATACTTTCCACACAGCCACAACACAGCCGGGGCTGGGTGTGACAGAAGAGGCATCTGCATCCATCTGCATACTGATAGTCATCCTGGGCTGGGAGAGGGGGAGGTAATTCAACCCTTACATGTGAAAAGGCTGTGTCCTGCCCTCGCATAAAGGGCTGATTTGCCCCGTATTAATGTCTGGAGCCAGGGCTGGGTTGAAAGGGCTTGTGTTACAGTTGAAAGGGTCCCTTTGAAGTCACCCCTTAAACAAATACATTTTGGAGTATAAGTACAGGGGCGCTGACCCCATATTTTAGAGCACTTTTGGAACTGTGACTGAACCGTTGTCAGCAGGACTGCTGCACCACAGAAAGGACTCATCTGGACTGCTCTTCTCTTGTTGCCCTGCTACCTACTACCTGCTGAGTGGCGTAAAGGACTCACTGGACCGCTTTTCTGCTTGCTGCCCCAATGCCAGCTGCTCCTTAACTGTAGGTCATCAGGCACTGTTGGAATGCCAGAAGGAATAACCATGTAAACACCTTGCTTGTTTAGTGCTGACCTGCCTGCCTGTTAGGCTGCTGAAGAGACTGCCACCTTGCAACAAGGACTCCTGTGCTGGCCTGTCTGCCCCTTTGTGTCCCCCAAGTGTTCTCTGCAGAGTAAAGCATGTGGTGAGCGCGTTTATGGCTCATTGCCACTCTGAAGCTAGCACCTGGTGTGTGCTTCATCTTTTGTTTTTATCTGGGACACTGGTGCATGAGGAGCGATTCTCTTTTCCAATTACATGTGGAGTATCCTATTTTGGTCTGCCTTTCAGCGTGTGAAGAGTGTTGAACCATCTTTGCAGCTCTGAGCAGCCTGGTGCCCCGAGGTTGCCCTCTGAACGCTGGGACAGAGGATAACAAAAACTAAAACCAGCACCGGCACCAAGTGCTGCTAACCCTATTGCCAATCGGAGGCCAGAGCAACAAGACTGCCAGAGAAGCCCCGCTTCACAGCTGCAGCACCGGCTGCACCCTGTGCGGCCTTGAGAGTGAGGACAGCGCACGGGAGAGGAGCACTGCTCCTGAGGTCCAGGGCAGTAACTCTTCCCAGTGGCAATCCCTGACCAGGGTCAGGTCAGAGGAGGAGAGAGTTACAGGGTTGTTGCATGGGCTCTACGCACTTGCATGCCAGCGCTTTCATTGCCTCGATGAGCAGGAGACCCAGTGGGATCACCCTGCTGAAATCTGCAGGCAGGGACCCGAGGGGGGTTCCCTGCATTCCTCAAATGGGTGCATGCCACCTCACCTCCTTCCTTCACCTTGGCCTGGTACCCGGGCCTTGCTGCCTAGAAGTGGTTCAACTTGGCAACCCTCCAAAAGAGACGAGGGGCTGCCTATGTGAGGAACTGCAAAAAGTTCCTTATATTGTATAGTAGGTACAATGATGCACCCGAGTCATATGTATCTCTATGGAATACAATCCTGGCCATGAAATCCCCAGTTACTGTAACATGCCGAATATGAGCACAGGTGTGCTATGGCCTAAGGATATTCAGGTGATTTGTGTCCTTGGTATTTTCTGCTCAAGTTTGTTTTGTCTGAGTTAATTTCATTTGGTCAGATGACATATTCCCTTGCACTACCTGTACTGAGTGTATAATGGGCCTGCAAAGTATTGCCTGATGTGTAGTATCCCGATTCTTGCCTTATCAGAATACGGAGTGTCATTATAAAGATTATATTTTCCTGCATAATATTTCTGTTTTATGTTGTTTTGATTCACTTAGTATCAAGATGGTCAGTGACATTTCAGTAATTACATATTATGTACCTTGCTTCTGATTTATGTTGTTTTGTTCTTATATGTATAATGCAGAAATATACTTTTATATGACCCTGAATGGAGTCTTTTTTGTGGTGTATTTAATGTCTCATGGGTGTGGGTGTGTTGTGTTAACGCTTTACACATGTCTTCGGGGGATAAGCCTTACTGCTCTGTGCCAAGCTGCTGGGGGTGAGCACATGTGGTCTTTGGTGTGTAACTTACTTGCCCTGGCTAGAGTGGTGGTTTCTGTCTGGCTTAGGTGCATACCCTAGTCAACCAGAAACCCCATTTATAACAATATGCTGATTATGTTTCTTGTCATTCTGGTCTTGTTTCAATCAGATAAGTATCTATATTTCTAAACCGGTGCGGAGCCTTTTTGCAGTGTTTTCACTGTGTTACTGTAAATATGTGTTGCACAAATATTTTACGCATTGTCTCTTATTTTAAGCCTGACTGATCTGTGCCAAACTACCAGAGGGTGAGCACACCTTAATTTAGGGTGTGTACCTGACTTGTCCTGACTGAGATTGTGGTCCCTACTTGGACAGAGTGCAATCCTCTGCGAACTTGAGACCTGATTTCTAACAATCACTCACAATGAAATCCTGTGCAGTACACATGGATACAGCATCTCACCCTGCATTGGCCCTATTTAGCACTGCCCTGCTCCAATGCAGCATTGTGCTCATTCTCAATCCAGTGCCCTAGCAATCCCCTTCTGCTCCACCAAAGTGCAACACATCCCATTTTAGTCTCTTTTTATTAACCATCTTACAGCCCTGATCCTTAGAACCCCCTTCAAGCCCTCTGTTGTCACAACCCTTTGCCTCAACTTTAATGCAGTATCAGAAACTGTTTATATAAGTGCAGATAAGACCTGATGTCTGCAAGAGGGATCTGGGGTAGTGATGGTAAACTCCAGTAAATTAATTGCTAACTCCATGTCACATATAATACTTTCACCTACGCATGTTTTTATGACTGCACGTTGCATGCTGTTTAATTCCAAACTATATAAGTGAAACTACATGTGCCGAAATGCAGTTGTCAAAGAGGCCACAAGTGGCTGAAGGTGTCACACAAAAAATTAAGCTGTTAGACAGATGCGCACAATATTTTGACCAATTCTAGGTCCCTATGTCAGAGGAATCTGGCAGCTTTTAAGGCCCTGCATGTCACCCCTTCCTTCTGCTGGACTGTTGCTAAAGTGTGCTAAAAGCAAAATTACTGATTGGAAGGAATGCTGGAAAATAGCTTAACCCATGATAAAGGAGGGTCAAATAGTCTTTGCTAGTTATGAATATAATGCAGTGCTTAGTTTCCAAAAGAATGAGTGCTGGTGCCCAAAGCTATGCTCAGGAGCTGGGATCTGTTGCTATTAAATGTTAGCATGTCAAATTCCAACACATCATAATCTTCAATCCACTTCAGGCCTCTTTAATCTACTACCAACACACCTTTCTCCTTTATCTCACTCTTGTAGGTTCGTCCTTTCAACTTTGTGACCCTTTTTTAGTCTTTCTCTTCCTTCTTCTTTCCCATTTGTGTGTTTTATTTTCTCTTGATTTTGGGAAATTAATGATCAGTAGGCTCATCAGTAGGGTGCAGCTTGTTTCCAGTGGTATAGTGACTACTTGATCGTTGTCTGGATGTAACTATCACACTTAGGGTGTTGAACTGAGAAGTACAAAAAGTGATGGGTGCAGGGGCAGCTCCTCCACAATGGTGATGGAGTGTCACCCCACTGGCTACGAGCCAGCAGCTGAAAAATCAAACAATATTTTAGTATTGTTTTATTTTTCAGCTGCTGTCTGAGTCAGCATGTGCAGGATGGGGAAGGGCTGGGCCATGGAAGTGGGGAGTGGGAGTGAAGTGAGTGCACTTAAGTGCGCATGTCAGTTTGGCCAACTGTCCCAGGCTAGCCAAACAGACATGCAAACTTAGATTTCTCCAACCTGGCTGTGTAGCACAGCTAAGTTGGAGAAACAGCACAGACTCCAGTGCACTGTCTGAGCATCAGGCCAAGTAGCTCAGACCAATGCTGGCACTGCTCTCATGCTAGCTATAGCATGGGAGCAGTGCCAGGATTGTGTGGGGGAGCCTGTGCTGGTATCCCAGGGATTGCTGAGACACCATCAAGAAAGAAGAGGAGCAAGGTGGCTGGCAGCATCAGGACAAGTAAGGTTTTTTTAATTTCAATGTTATTGTTTCCCCCATCTCTATCCCACCCCCAGTGTCCCCTTGAGGTATGTGGCAGCCGCCACTGGATGGGTGGAATGCTTAAATTAATTTCAGCCGCTGGTTATTATGTGGCACCATGTCTCAGTTCATTGTTTTGCTGAGCAAACAGAATCTCTCACATTTCACCTATGGAAAAGAATTTGTGTTATAGAAACCGGAGTGAGTGCAGGATTGACTGTTGTCAAGTCATGTGGGCTTAACAGGGCTGGAACAGTGCAAAATGGCTTAGGACTCCACACAGAACCTTATCATCTAAAATTATGTGTAGTGCGGACTGGCTTTGTGCTCAAACAATATAACAAAGGGGAACGTATGATTTTCTCAAATGTAACAAACACACTTTTCATCAAATTAATCAAACTAAGGGCCAGATGAATCAAGAAAGGCCTTTGTGAATCGGCAATAGATTTTTAAGAAATCTCTAGTTGCGAGTCGCAATATGCGATGTAACATATTTGCAATTTGGAATTAGCGATTTCTTAAAAATCGCTATTTGTGGTTTCCGAGGCCCAAATACCGAATCACAATTTGTGAGAACACAATTTGCGATTCGGTAAGTGAAAATCGCAAATTGCGAGAAAGCACACCTGGCAGAGCCTGATGACATCACAAGCAGGAAGTGAGTCATCCCAGGCAGTTTGCAGGTGCCACAGCCAAAGGAGCCCTGAGAGAGACACAGCCCAGCCACAGTGAGCAAGTCTGTGAACAAGGCAGGACTGCACAACCACCATGGACACCTCTGCACAGGGAAAGGAGAAGGGAGAAAGGAAAAGGAAACTCAAGTTTAGTGAGCAGGAACTGGAGGTGCTCACTGAGGAGGTGGTCAGGAGCCATGACCGTTTGTTTGGAAAAAGCTCACTCCAGGTCCCTGAGAGTGAAAAGCGCAGACTCTGGGAAGACATTCAGACAAAAATCTGCGCTGTGGGAGTTGCACAGCGCTCTGTGAAGGAGAAGAGGTGGTACGACCTGCGTTTCCGTGCCAAGGAGAGGGTGGCAAGATGACTGCAGGAGGCAAAGAGCAGAGGAGGCGGACCACCCACTGAGACACCCTCCACCCCGATGGAAGACCTGGAGGAGTCGACACTCCTCCCAGAAGCTGTCAGTGGGGTCACTGACATCGACACATCCGGCACACCAAGCACCAGTAAAGGTAAGTGCAATATTAAAATGTAACCCCATATGTGTATGTACAAATGCCCCTTAGGAATTAGCAAGTAGTGCAAAGCATTGTGAGAAGTAGTCCATTCCACATCTTAGAAGTGGCACAACAATGCCTTATGGGAGTGGTAGTCCACAACCCAGAGCTGAAAGTAGCACATAGAATGTAATTATGCCGAGCGACACCCAGAAGAACACAACACCCACAACATAGTGATATGATGTAACTGTACATTTATTACCATTGTGTGACCTTTGGTGATACATACGTAAATGACATGCTGCACATTGTTGTTGCAGGTGGCCCAGGTCCAGCAGCATCTGCAAGTGCCATTGCGGGGATACTGAAACCCACCCTGCATCTGACTCAAACACCAGTGAATCACAGAATATAGCGCCCATTAGACGCAGGGTTAGGGCTGTACCGCTACCCGAAATGAGCCAGGACTCTGACGACATGCGGGATGATGGCCACACACCTTCCCCAGATGGCAGATGCACTGTTATGAAGGAGTCCCAGCCCCAGCGTAGCACAACACCCCGCAGGATGCATACGTATGCAGGTGCACAGCATATTGAAGAAGGAGAGGGACCATCAGTCTTCGGTGGCCTGGAATCTGCTATGTTAAAGCAGCAGCGCCTGCAAAACAGAAAACTCTCAGCTTTACAAAGGCAGATGCAGGCACACAATCCCAACATGGGGGGGCTGCATCAGCAGTTGGAGTGCCTCAATTCCAACCTCACTAAACTGCATGATGGACAGCTCCAAGCTTCTGAGAACACCAGGGAGCTGACAAGTGCAGTGAGGGAACTGTGTACAGAGCTGCGGCATGACAGAGTCAGCCACCGCAGGCAGGAGAGGCGTTTTATGGGAATGTTTCGTGGTTTCTGTTGCTCAGTCAATGGCCTTGCAACTTCAACAGCCCTCATATCGCGGCGTGCTGTGGCTGCACAGGTGGAGGCAGCGCACAGCAGTAGGGATGTGGCACAGGGACTGATGCAGATCACAAATGTGCTTGACAATATGCTGGGTAACCGCTCCGCCACACCCAGTGAACTGGGACTGGGGGACACTGAGGACACATCTAGCCTCAGCAGGATAGCAGTGCCCACCACTGATGCTAGGCGTCGCAGTGCCAAGCACAGCACTGCCACTGAGGCCGAAAACAGAGGTGCCAGTAGGCCACTGTGCACTCGAGTGGCTTGCGTGGCCATAGAAAGTGACAGTAATGGCCACAGGGGACTGTTTTATCATTGTGTCATACAGTAAACTATGATTGAATCGTGAGATACTGTTATCTGCTTTTTTTTAAAGTTACATAATCTTATTTGTGCTGCTAGTGAAACTTATGTTACCTGACGTTAAGGTAATACATTTTCAAACTACAAGTACACATGTCAGTGGAGTTGTGTTGTTATTACTCACATCTGAAATGGTTGTGCGTGATGTCAGCACTCCTTTGCCTGCCCTCTGCTGCACTGGTCCTGTCTGCTGGCTGTAGGGGGGTGGGTATGGGATCATCATCCTCATCAGAGTCAGAATCAGATATTTCCACAGGTATGCCCCTGGTGGTAGCTATATTGTGCAAGATCGCACAAGTAGCCACTATTCTACATGTCGTTTCCGGGCTGTACTGTAGTGCCCCTCCACTTTTGTGGAGGCACCGGAAGCGACTCTTCAGCAGCCCAAAGGTGCGCTCCACCACATTGTGGGTTGCCCTGTGTGCTGCATTGTATCTCCGTTCTGCAGGTGTTGTAGGATTGAGGTAGGGCGTCATCATGTAGGTGCGCACTGCGCAGGCACTGTCTCCTGGAAGGAACAGAGGGTATGATGAGTAAGTGAGCCATATGACATCACAACAGCATAAATGCGCCAGTGTACATAGGGTCAATACCTAGTAGATATCCTTCACCAAACTCCCCAGCTAGCAGTCTTGTGTGAATCCCGCTGTGGCAAAAGATTTATGAATCATGTGTGCTCCAAGGGGTACCTGGCCACGAGATCAGTTATAATATACGAGGCATTGCATATCACCTGTATATTCATTGAATGTTGGTATTTACGATTGCGGTACACATACTCTGTGGCCGATGGTTGACAGATTGCAACAGCTGTCCCATCTATGGCACCTAAGACGTGGGCTAACTGGGCTATTGTGAGAAGGTAGCCTCTTTCTAGCCTTGTTACCCCCACTTTTGGCCTGTTTGTGAGTGTATGTCAGGGTGTTTTGTCACTGTTTTCACTGTCTCACTGGGATCCTGATAGCCAGGCCTCAGTGCTCATAGTGAAAACACTATGTTTTCAGTATGTTTGTTATGTGTCACTGGGATCCTGCTGGTCAGGACCCCAGTGCTCATAGGTTTGTGGCCTATATGTATGTGTCACTGGGACCCTGTCACACAGGGCCCCAGTGCTCATAGGTGTGCATGTATATGTTCCCTGTGTGGTGCCTAACTGTCTCACTGAGGCTCTGCTAACCAGAACCTCAGTGGTTATGCTCTCTCATTACTTTCAAATTGTCACTAACAGGCTAGTGACCAATTTTACCAATTTACATTGGCTTACTGGAACACCCTTATAATTCCCTAGTATATGGTACTGAGGTACCCAGGGTATTGGGGTTCCAGGAGATCCCTATGGGCTGCAGCATTTCTTTTGCCACCCATAGGGAGCTCTGACAATTCTTACACAGGCCTGCCACTGCAGCCTGAGTGAAATAACGTCCACGTTATTTCACAGCCATTTTACACTGCACTTAAGTAACTTATAAGTCACCTATATGTCTAACCTTTACCTGGTAAAGGTTAGGTGCAAAGTTACTTAGTGTGAGGGCACCCTGGCACTAGCCAAGGTGCCCCCACATTGTTCAGAGCCAATTCACTGAACTTTGTGAGTGCGGGGACACCATTACACGCGTGCACTACATATAGGTCACTACCTATATGTAGCTTCACCATGGTAACTCCGAATATGGCCATGTAACATGTCTATGATCATGGAATTGCCCCCTCTATGCCATCCTGGCATTGTTGGTACAATTCCATGATCCCAGTGGTCTGTAGCACAGACCCTGGTACTGCCAGACTGCCCTTCCTGGGGTTTCACTGCAGCTGCTGCTGCTGCCAACCCCTCAGACAGGCAGCTGCCCTCCTGGGGTCCAGCCAGGCCTGGCCCAGGATGGCAGAACAAAGAACTTCCTCTGAGAGAAGGTGTGACACCCTCTCCCTTTGGAAAATGGTGTGAAGGCAGGGGAGGAGTAGCCTCCCCCAGCCTCTGGAAATGCTTTGTTGGGCACAGATGTGCCCAATTCTGCATAAGCCAGTCTACACCGGTTCAGGGACCCCTTAGCCCCTGCTCTGGCGCGAAACTGGACAAAGGAAAGGGGACTGACCACTCCCCTGACCTGCACCTCCCCTGGGAGGTGTCCAGAGCTCCTCCAGTGTGCTCCAGACCTCTGCCATCTTGGAAACAGAGGTGCTGCTGGCACACTGGACTGCTCTGAGTGGCCAGTGCCACCAGGTGACGTCGGAGACTCCTGCTGATAGGCTCCTTCAGGTGTTAGTAGCCTATCCTCTCTCCTAGGTAGCCAAACCCTCTTTTCTGGCTATTTAGGGTCTCTGTCTCTGGGGAAACTTTAGATAACGAATGCATGAGCTCAGCCGAGTTCCTCTGCATCTCCCTCTTCACCTTCTGATAAGGAATCGACCGCTGACCGCGCTGGAAGCCTGCAAACCTGCAACATAGTAGCAAAGACGACTACTGCAACTCTGTAACGCTGATCCTGCCGCCTTCTCGACTGTTTTCCTGCTTGTGCATGCTGTGGGGGTAGTCTGCCTCCTCTCCGCACCAGAAGCTCCGAAGAAATCTCCTGTGGGTCGACGGAATCTTCCCCCTGCAACCGCAGGCACCAAAAAGCTGCATTACCGGTCCCTTGGGTCTCCTCTCAGCACGACGAGCGAGGTCCCTCGAATCCAGCGACGCTGTCCAAGTGACCCCCACAGTCCAGTGACTCTTCAGCCCAAGTTTGGTGGAGGTAAGTCCTTGCCTCACCTCGCTGGGCTGCATTGCTGGGAACCGCGACTTTGCAGCTACTCCGGCCCCTGTGCACTTCCTGCGGAAATCCTTCGTGCACAGCCAAGCCTGGGTCCACGGCACTCTAACCTGCATTGCACGACTTTCTAAGTTGGTCTCCGGCGACGTGGGACTCCTTTGTGCAACTTCGGCGAGCACCGTTTCACGCATCCTCGTAGTGCCTGTTTCTGGCACTTCTCCGGGTGCTACCTGCTTTAGTGAGGACTCCTTGTCTTGCTCGACGTCCCCTCTCTCTGCAGGTTCAATTTGCGACCTCCTGGTCCCTCCTGGGCCCCAGCAGCGTCCAAAAACGTCAAACGCACGATTTGCGTGTAGCAAGGCTTGTTGGCGTCCTTCTGGCGGGAAAACACTTCTGCACAACTCTCCAAGGCGAGAGATATCCGTCCACCAAAGGGGAAGTCTCTAGCCCTTTTCGTTCCTGCAGAAACCTCAGCTTCTTCTGTCCAGTCGAAGCTTCTTTGCACCCGCAGCTGGCATTTCCTGGGCATCTGCCCATCTCCGACTTGCTTGTGACTTTTGGACTTGGTCCCCTTGTTCCACAGGTACCCTAGATTGGAAATCCACAGTTGTTGCATTGCTGGTTTGTGTCTTTCCTGCATTATTCCTCTAACATGACTCTTTTGTCCTTAGGGGAACTTTAGTGCACTTTGCACTCACTTTTCAGGGTCTTGGGGAGGGTTATTTTGCTAACTCTCACTATTTTCTAATAGTCCCAGCGACCCTCTACAAGGTCACATAGGTTTGGGGTCCATTCGTGGTTCGCATTCCACTTCTGGAGTATATGGTTTGTGTTGCCCCTATCCCTATGTTTCCCCATTGCATCCTATTGTAACTATACATTGTTTGCACTGTTTTCTAAGACTATACTGCATATTTTTGCTATGTGTATATATATCTTGTGTATATTTCCTATCCTCTCACTGAGGGTACACTCTAAGATACTTTGGCATATTGTCATAAAAATAAAGTACCTTTATTTTTAGTATAACTGTGTATTGTGTTTTCTTATGATATTGTGCATATGACACTAGGTGGTACTGTAGTAGCTTCACACGTCTCCTAGTTCAGCCTAAGCTGCCCTGCTAAGCTACCATTATCTATCAGCCTAAGCTGCTAGACACCCTATACACTAATAAGGGATAACTGGGCCTGGTGCAAGGTGCAAGTACCCCTTGGTACTCACTACAAGCCAGTCCAGCCTCCTACATTGGTTGTGCAGTGGTGGGATAAGTGCTTGAGACTACTTACCACTCTTGTCATTGTACTTTTCATAAGAGAAAAATATACAAAACAAGGTCAGTGTATATACACATAGCCAAAAAGTTTTGCATTTCCTCTTTTCACTCTTTTCTAAGTGCTGAAAAGTACTCCTAAACTTTCAAAAAGTTCTTAAAAGTTTAAAAAGTTTTTTTCTGTCTTTCCAAAAAGTTCTGAAAACTTTTTTTTCTTTTTTTTTCTATCACTTTAACTCTCTCTAAAAAAATGTCTGGCACAGGCAAAAATGTTGAACTGTCCAAACTTGCATATGATCACCTTAGCTGGAAAGGAGCAAGGAGTCTCTGCATAGAGAGAGGTTTGAGTGTAGGGAAGAATCCTTCCTTAGAACTGTTAATTAATATGCTTAGAGTACAGGATAAGGCCATGAGTGCCAAATCTGGTGAAAAAGTAGCTAATGGTTCTCAATCTGATCCAGGGACTCCCCCAGGAAAAGGTTCAGGAACGAAACTTCTCAGCCTGCCCATTACTAGACAGTCTAGCATAGTTGGTACAGAGGTTGAATCACACCATACTGATGGTGTGCTCTCACATTATACTGGTAGCCAAGCTGTTAGGGTGCCCTCTGTAAGGGACAGGTCTCCTTCTGTTCATTCCCATCATACCTCTGTATCTAGAAATGTCCCTCCCACCCACCCTGATGACAGATTGTTAGAAAGGGAGCTCAATAGATTGAGAGTGGAACAAACCAGACTGAAGCTCAAGAAGCAACAGCTGGATTTGGATAGACAGTCTTTAGAAGTAGAGAAGGAAAGACAGAAGTTGGGTTTAGATACCCATGGTGGCAGCAGCAGTATTCCCCATAGTCATCCTGCAAAAGAGCATGATTCCAGGAATCTGCACAAGATAGTTCCCCCTTATAAGGAGGGGGATGACATTAACAAGTGGTTTGCTGCACTTGAGAGGGCCTGTGCTGTACAGGATGTCCCTCAAAGGCAGTGGGCTGCTATCCTATGGCTATCATTTAGTGGAAAAGGTAGGGATAGGCTCCTTACTGTGAAAGAAAATGATGCTAATAATTTCCAAGTTCTTAAGAATGCACTCCTGGATGGTTATGGCTTAACCACTGAACAGTACAGGATAAAGTTCAGAGAGACCAAAAAGGAGTCTTCACAAGACTGGGTTGATTTCATTGACCATTCAGTGAAGGCCTTGGAGGGGTGGTTACATGGCAGTAAAGTTACTGATTATGACAGCCTGTATAACTTAATCCTGAGAGAGCATATTCTTAATAATTGTGTGTCTGATTTGTTGCACCAGTACTTGGTGGACTCTGATCTGACCTCTCCCCAAGAATTGGGAAAGAAGGCAGACAAATGGGTCAGAACAAGAGTGAACAGAAAAGTTCATACAGGGGGTGACAAAGATGGCAATAAGAAGAAAGATGGTGAAAAAGCTCAAGATAAGCATGGGGATAAGGGTAAAACCAAAGATCCCACTTCAAATCTTAAACACTCTTCAGAGGGTGGGGATAAAACTAATTCTTCCTCTTCTTCTCAACCTGCACACATTAAAAAGCCTTGGTGCTTTGTGTGTAAAAACAGAGGCCATAGGCCAGGGGATAAGTCCTGTCCAGGTAAACCCCCTGAGCCTACCACCACTAATACATCAAGCTCTAGTGCCCCTAGCAGTAGTGGTACTAGTGGTGGGACTGCTGACAACAGTCAAGCAAAGGGTGTAGTTGGGTTCACTTATGGGTCCATAGTGGAAACTGATGTAATCAGTCCCAAGACAGTTTCTGTCACACCTAGTGGCATTGGCCTTGCCACACTGGCTGCTTGTCCCCTTACAATGGATAAGTACAGGCAGACAGTTTCAATAAATGGTGTTGAGGCCTTGGCCTACAGGGACACAGGTGCCAGTTTCACTTTGGTGACTGAAAACCTAGTGCACCCTGATCAACACATCATTGGACAACAGTATAAGATTATTGATGTCCATAACTCCACTAAGTTTCTTCCCTTAGCTATAATTCAGTTTAGTTGGGGTGGAGTTACTGGCCCTAAGCAGGTGGTGGTATCACCTAGCTTACCTGTAGACTGTCTCTTAGGTAATGACCTAGAGGCCTCAGGTTGGGCTGATATAGAGTTTTATGCCCATGCAGCCATGCTGGGCATCCCTGAGGAATTGTTCCCTCTCATTTCAAGTGAAATGAAAAAGCAAAGGAGAGAAGGCCTGAAAACTCAGGATCCCTCTCCATCAACAAGTAAAAAGGGTATCACAGTATCCCCTAACCACCCTACCATTCAGGATACTATTCCTGTGGTGGGAGAAACCTCTCCTGGGGTGGCACCTGTTCCAAGGGAATCATCAGCTGGCAAAGCTGGACTCCCTGAGGTGGAAGTACCTCTCTGTGGGATAACTAACATTGGTGAGAAAAACAGCACCATTTTAGTTAACATGGAGCATCCCTCCAACCCTCCCAGAGAAACTTTAGTGCAGAAACCCTGCACTACCTCACAACACTTAGGACAGCATCCCTGCCCTAGTGTGGAGCTCATAGGACAGCATCCCTGCCCTGCTCCAACTCAAGAGAAACAGCATCCCTGTTCTCTCTTCCAGCCAGATGGACAAAGTTTTTGCCCAGCTATGGCTTTTCTGAGACAGCATCCCTGTCTGGCATTTCCATCACTACAAATAGGTTCAGTGGACAATTCCCACTGCTCTAAACTAAAACTTACTGATAGAAACTCTGAAAATACATCTTCACATTGGTGCTTAGCTAAAAAACTTCAAACAGGGTGGTTTACATCCCCACAGGGAAGTAACCATATAGTGGATGATAAAGGGAGTAACCAGTCTATTGCAGAGCTACTCTCTACTTATCACCACTTAGACAATAAAGTCTCAACTGGCCAAGGTTAGCCTTATTGTCCTTCGTTTGGGGGGGGGGGTTGTGTGAGAAGGTAGCCTCTTTCTAGCCTTGTTACCCCCACTTTTGGCCTGTTTGTGAGTGTATGTCAGGGTGTTTTGTCACTGTTTTCACTGTCTCACTGGGATCCTGATAGCCAGGCCTCAGTGCTCATAGTGAAAACACTATGTTTTCAGTATGTTTGTTATGTGTCACTGGGATCCTGCTGGTCAGGACCCCAGTGCTCATAGGTTTGTGGCCTATATGTATGTGTCACTGGGACCCTGTCACACAGGGCCCCAGTGCTCATAGGTGTGCATGTATATGTTCCCTGTGTGGTGCCTAACTGTCTCACTGAGGCTCTGCTAACCAGAACCTCAGTGGTTATGCTCTCTCATTACTTTCAAATTGTCACTAACAGGCTAGTGACCAATTTTACCAATTTACATTGGCTTACTGGAACACCCTTATAATTCCCTAGTATATGGTACTGAGGTACCCAGGGTATTGGGGTTCCAGGAGATCCCTATGGGCTGCAGCATTTCTTTTGCCACCCATAGGGAGCTCTGACAATTCTTACACAGGCCTGCCACTGCAGCCTGAGTGAAATAACGTCCACGTTATTTCACAGCCATTTTACACTGCACTTAAGTAACTTATAAGTCACCTATATGTCTAACCTTTACCTGGTAAAGGTTAGGTGCAAAGTTACTTAGTGTGAGGGCACCCTGGCACTAGCCAAGGTGCCCCCACATTGTTCAGAGCCAATTCACTGAACTTTGTGAGTGCGGGGACACCATTACACGCGTGCACTACATATAGGTCACTACCTATATGTAGCTTCACCATGGTAACTCCGAATATGGCCATGTAACATGTCTATGATCATGGAATTGCCCCCTCTATGCCATCCTGGCATTGTTGGTACAATTCCATGATCCCAGTGGTCTGTAGCACAGACCCTGGTACTGCCAGACTGCCCTTCCTGGGGTTTCACTGCAGCTGCTGCTGCTGCCAACCCCTCAGACAGGCAGCTGCCCTCCTGGGGTCCAGCCAGGCCTGGCCCAGGATGGCAGAACAAAGAACTTCCTCTGAGAGAGGGTGTGACACCCTCTCCCTTTGGAAAATGGTGTGAAGGCAGGGGAGGAGTAGCCTCCCCCAGCCTCTGGAAATGCTTTGTTGGGCACAGATGTGCCCAATTCTGCATAAGCCAGTCTACACCGGTTCAGGGACCCCTTAGCCCCTGCTCTGGCGCGAAACTGGACAAAGGAAAGGGGACTGACCACTCCCCTGACCTGCACCTCCCCTGGGAGGTGTCCAGAGCTCCTCCAGTGTGCTCCAGACCTCTGCCATCTTGGAAACAGAGGTGCTGCTGGCACACTGGACTGCTCTGAGTGGCCAGTGCCACCAGGTGACGTCAGAGACTCCTGCTGATAGGCTCCTTCAGGTGTTAGTAGACTATCCTCTCTCCTAGGTAGCCAAACCCTCTTTTCTGGCTATTTAGGGTCTCTGTCTCTGGGGAAACTTTAGATAACGAATGCATGAGCTCAACCGAGTTCCTCTGCATCTCCCTCTTCACCTTCTGATAAGGAATCGACCGCTGACCGCGCTGGAAGCCTGCAAACCTGCAACATAGTAGCAAAGACGACTACTGCAACTCTGTAACGCTGATCCTGCCGCCTTCTCGACTGTTTTCCTGCTTGTGCATGCTGTGGGGGTAGTCTGCCTCCTCTCTGCACCAGAAGCTCCGAAGAAATCTCCCGTGGGTCGACGGAATCTTCCCCCTGCAACCGCAGGCACCAAAAAGCTGCATTACCGGTTCCTTGGGTCTCCTCTCACCACGACGAGCGAGGTCCCTCGAATCCAGCGACGCTGTCCAAGTGACCCCCACAGTCCAGTGACTCTTCAGCCCAAGTTTGGTGGAGGTAAGTCCTTGCCTCACCTCGCTGGGCTGCATTGCTGGGAACCGCGACTTTGCAGCTACTCCGGCCCCTGTGCACTTCCTGCGGAAATCCTTCGTGCACAGCCAAGCCTGGGTCCACGGCACTCTAACCTGCATTGCACGACTTTCTAAGTTGGTCTCCGGCGACGTGGGACTCCTTTGTGCAACTTCGGCGAGCACCGTTTCACGCATCCTCGTAGTGCCTGTTTCTGGCACTTCTCCGGGTGCTACCTGCTTCAGTGAGGGCTCCTTGTCTTGCTCGACGTCCCTTCTCTCTGCAGGTCCAATTTGCGACCTCCTGGTCCCTCCTGGGCCCCAGCAGCGTCCAAAAACGCCAAACGCACGATTTACGTGTAGCAAGGCTTGTTGGCATCCTTCCGGCGGGAAAATACTTCTGCACGACTCTCCACGGCGAGAGGGATCCGTCCACCAAAGGGGAAGTCTCTAGCCCTTTTCGTTCCTGCAGAAACCTCAGCTTCTTCTGTCCAGTCGAAGCTTCTTTGCACCCGCAGCTGGCATTTCCTGGGCATCTGCCCATCTCCGACTTGCTTGTGACTTTTGGACTTGGTCCCCTTGTTCCACAGGTACCCTAGATTGGAAATCCACAGTTGTTGCATTGCTGGTTTGTGTCTTTCCTGCATTATTCCTCTAACACGACTCTTTTGTCCTTAGGGGAACTTTAGTGCACTTTGCACTCACTTTTCAGGGTCTTGGGGAGGGTTATTTTGCTAACTCTCACTATTTTCTAATAGTCCCAGCGACCCTCTACAAGGTCACATAGGTTTGGGGTCCATTCGTGGTTCGCATTCCACTTCTGGAGTATATGGTTTGTGTTGCCCCTATCCCTATGTTTCCCCATTGCATCCTATTGTAACTATACATTGTTTGCACTGTTTTCTAAGACTATACTGCATATTTTTGCTATTGTGTATATATATCTTGTGCATATTTCCTATCCTCTCACTGAGGGTACACTCTAAGATACTTTGGCATATTGTCATAAAAATAAAGTACCTTTATTTTTAGTATAACTGTGTATTGTGTTTTCTTATGATATTGTGCATATGACACTAGGTGGTACTGTAGTAGCTTCACACGTCTCCTAGTTCAGCCTAAGCTGCCCTGCTAAGCTACCATTATCTATCAGCCTAAGCTGCTAGACACCCTATACACTAATAAGGGATAACTGGGCCTGGTGCAAGGTGCAAATACCCCTTGGTACTCACTACAAGCCAGTCCAGCCTCCTACAGCTATCTGGTAGAAATCTATTTTTGTCTGCTGTATTTCCTGTGGGGTGTGGGGGAATCTGATGTACTGGTGTATCCTACTCAGCATGGCGTTGATAAATGCATTGAAAAATCTAGAGAGGGCACTCTGTGATACCCCTTCAGCTGCTGCTATGACCCCTTGATAGCTCCCTGAGGCTAGTAGGTGCAGGGAGCATAATACCTGCACATGGGTGGGTATGCTATTGGTCCTGTGTGTTGTGCGCTGCAGTATGGGTTGTAGCTCAGCTATCAGGTCAAGTATCATGGCTGAGCTTAACCTGTACTTCTCAAAAATTTCCTCCTCAGTCTGGTCAAAAAGGGTGATGCGCACTCTGAAAATGCGCTCCTGTCTCCTCCTCCTTCTCCTCAAACCTGCCAAGATCCTCATTCTCCTCGCCATAACGTAGAGTGCAGCTATTGTGGAAAAGAGTCTGAGGCATTCTGGGCCTCTTTATATAGGTTGCACCTAGTTACCACCTGGTTTCACTCACTGGTATTGTGCATGTGCAAAAGGCAAACCTGCGACTTGGTTTTGCGTGTCGCATTTTGCATCTCGCAATTTCCGACTTGAAATACCGAATTGCTAATTGTGATTCGGTATTTCATGTCGCAATTTGCGAGACACAAAATGCGACACGCAAAACCAGGTCGCAACACAAAAAATCGCTATTTTTGCGATTTCTTATTTTTGGTCTGCGAATGCCTTTCATGAATCGCAGACCACGTTTTTGCATTAGCAAACGGCCAATTTTAGCGATTCGCACCGTTTGCGAATGCTATTTCATTTGATACATCTGGCCCTAAATGATTAAGACATGGCCATGGTCTGCGTAAAGTTATTTGTACTGGGGTGTGCCTTGAGCACACATCTTATGCAATATACAGCTCAGTCACTCTACACCAAAGAGCAGTGATTAATTGTGTTTGGAGTGTGCAATTGCTTTTTGTGCAGCCCAGACCTGCAGATCTTCTTCCAGTGTTGCGCTGAATTAATCCTGGTGAATCGTGGCTCATGTGTCAAATTACAGTGCACTGGTTATCGATATCTCACAGCTCCTAAACCCAACAATGACAACTACAAGTTAGTGTAGTCCTACGGTAACAAAGTATGCGGTGGAAGATAACGCAATGTCATTATAAAATGTGCATATTTGTTAATGAGGCCTGTTCAGGAGGCATCAAACTCAAGCACAGGTCGAAAAAGCGAGTGTTCAAATGCAAAATGTCTGGGGTTCACCAAGGTCAGATGGATTTTTTTGCTATAGTTAAGAAGGAATTACAATCACTTTACACTAGCTTATATTTTTTTTCTGTTGTTAAAAATACTAGTGTGAATTAAAATATATATGTCATATACTTTCCTTAACCATGAGCAGACAATTTAAACTTTTATATAAAAGAAAAAATGGCTGTTAGTCTAAATAAAGGCACAAGTAAAAAAAAAAACAATCAAACCTCAATGGAAGGTTATCAATATTTATTACTAAAAGATTATCCTGCTTGAAGCTGCTTACCTTGACTTTGCAAATAATCAGGGGCGTAGCTTGGTCAGTATGAATGAGGGGAGGAGATGTGAGCTTCAGATTTCCTAACAATCACACTATGACATCTTAAAAAAAACATATTGTATGAAAAGCAGGACATGAGTGGGGCTTAAGGGACAGTGGAAAAAGAGTGGAGTGTGGATTTCTAGGAGTATCTGAAACTCAATATTCTTCAAAGTAATCAACATTTAAAAAGGCCTTCGAACCTTAGACTAAAGAGATTGTGGTGATTTTGTCAGCGTGGGCATGTAAAAACTCCCAGGTGAAATCCGACAGACACTTCACATCACTCGACTGAGAGCACTTAAACTCAGCTATTAACTACATAATGCATTTTATAGGGGTGCAACACCTCAAACACTCGCCTTGGAGCTACACCTCAGCAAATAAGTACCTGTTGCTATCTTTTTAATTGATAGTGAACTTTGACAATCTGTTTCTAGTTCACGATGAGAATGTTAGTACTTAGAGGCCCCATTAGTTAACTTGCAATATGCATTGAAAGATGACACTAATGTCAAATGCAAAATTACTTAAAAAACATCGACATTTCATTAAAATCTGTTTTACAAATTCTCTCAGATAGACCAGCCTTTGTTTGGTACTTTCGAGTTTTATGATGTAGTTGTTTTATCTGTTAGGAAATCCTTATAACTGTTGGTGGTTACACTGGGGTGGTCTTGGATCAGAATTTCAAGTTTTAAATACTGTGGTATAAAAATGTCTTAAGCAACAAACCGACCACAAAAATATTGCAAAGGTAAGTATATATAAGTAAGCATATAATTACAAGGTACATATACGTGGAGTTAATAACAGTAAATCATATTCTTAATTTCATAATATGCTTTGCAGTTGATGTCATGGCTACTTTATTTTTTGTAACACAATATTTTGTGCTTTATATGTTCAGACCTAGAACACATCGAAGGAGTAGAATATTTTAATTTATTTAGTCTTTTTGTGTTTTGCCTCTTCTTCGTCATTGCTTTTACTCCTGTAAAACCCAGGATGTTACTTTTCACTTTCTGCCATCTATAATAATAGCTTGAAGCACTGCCGCACAGAATAAGGATGTGCAATTTAGTGAAACTGTGCGCAAAATCCTATGGAAATTTGTTCTTACCAATTACACTGGATCAAATCCACAATCTAACTGTTATTTAACCAAAGTTGTTTTTATTCTCGCCTCCTGAGCAATTATGTGCACAATAATGGCATGCTTCAATGATAAAAAGTGAAAGCTCTTAGAACCCCAAGGATGAAAAAGTCATGCTGTTTGCTTTGTTAATGCTTCATTGTGGTAAAGGTATTGCATGGGCCATTCACTATTCAATAGATGCCAGTCAAGCACAATTGTATATGTATTTATAACCAGGCTAAATTGGTACAAGATTCTCCATAACATTTACCACGTATTAGGTTTTACAAAATAACAAAATAGAGAAGCATTCAGAAAGTACGATATTCACAATTTCCTGAAGCTGGATAGAGGGGTTCTGCAAGCTGGATTCACAAAGACTAGCAGGCAAACACGTTTTCAGTGTATCAACAAAGGGTAGGGTTACACATAAAGAATCCAAATGGGAGTCAGTGCCGAATTCACAAAACCACTTCCCGGGTAGACATATTTACAGCTGAAAGTAGCTAATTGTTGGAATTATGCAGGCTTCTTATTAGGAAACAAGTGGCTTTTAAGACCCTATGTATGGCCCACAAAGCCCTTCACAATATAGGCAGTGAGTACCCAAAGAAGAAATTTAGATGGTACACACGGAGGAGATCTCTTTGATCATCCAGCTCAAGAACAGCAGACACACCTCAACTAGTTAAAGCATCTTGGGGTGGAAGAAGCTTTATTTTATCAAGATGCAAGCTTTGGAATAGAATGCCTCTGCATCACAGAGACCATTACAATTACATTTATTTCAGGAAGCAGCTTAAAACCTGGCCTTTTTCATCTACGTTGCTCATTTAGGGTTTACTGAGTCTTACTTCTAGCCGGACATCAGCGCCAAGAATCCTCTGGGCAATTGGGTGCTTTATAAACATTAACATTACACTTGGTAGCTATCCACAAAAAATGTCTGAGAAGCAGAAACGGTCTGGCTGCTGGGTTATCTTGCACAGCCGTAAACTACGCAAATGATGAGGAGTGGAAAATTCAAAGCTTGAAATTGTTTCAGAGATCATGAATGCCCCAAAGCATGTCAGTACATTGGCATTCAAAAGCTCATCTTTGACTCCTTCTCACAAGAAATTGGAAATGGTTGTGGAGTTTTATTCCAGCAAAGGTATGAGTACCTCCCTTTACAGGATGGGAAGAGGAAAAAGACACTCTAAATATTTTAATCAGTTTAAGGGTAGCGGGTTTCTGTACAGAGCCCTCTTTCCATCTCCAGGAATTAAAATTACAAACATGCATTAGCTCATCAAGTTTCATCTCCTCAATGTTATACCATGCATGTAACTCTGCTTTGAGGAAAATGCAATAGTATCCAACTGAAACAAATTTACAAGCACACCTCTATGAATGTTTGTGCATTTACATCCATGCTTTGGAATCTGTCTTCATGGGTGCAAATGCATGATTTTGTATTGTGAATCCGGTCCACAGTTCATGAACTCTGTAGTCCACACTGAAACATAACATTGACAAGACCATCACAGACCAAAGTTTGATGGGTATGCTTCAAAGTCACTGTTTTTAAATACAACTATACATTTTATTAGACTGTCTCCTTATATTAAAGTACCTAATTGACTTTCCACGCTTCTGATGAGCTGGTATGAGTACTCACTATTACAAGCTCTCTTTCTATTCAATCAATACACCTTTCTGTGACTTTCTTTTAAGGTCCTTGTTGTCTGTGACTGTAGCCTCTGTTAGGTGCATACAGCAATAGACAAAGAGATAAGTAGGACGAGAGTAATTTATTGATGTTCCTAAATAGGGCCTCATTATGAGTTTAGCGGACGGGATAACCCATCCGCCGGACTTCCAGTGTGGAGGTTGCAACTTTCCTGCTGGACTGACAGGCGGAAACCAAAGTTTCTGCCCATCAACACAGCAGGAAAGTTGTGTCAGCATTGTTGCTGGCTTGTTATTGAGCCAGCAGCAATGCACCAGCACCCTCACAATGCTCACTGTTTGCACAGCAGACAGTGAGCATTGTGGGAGTGCTGGCCAGGGGCTCCCTTGTACTGCCCATGCCAAGTGCATGGGCAGTGCAGGGACCCCCTGTGACCCTCTGCACCTGTTCTACACCAGCTATTTCATGGTGGTAAAACCATCATGAAAAGGCTGGTGAAGAACCAGGTCGTAATCAGCAGGGTGGTGCTGCATGCAGTGCCTCTGTGGCTAATTGTGACCTGCGCCCGCCGTCAACCCGTTTGGATCACTGATCCCGGCGGAGACGGTGGTACCCTGGTGGACTGACTGTCAGGGACAGAATGTGGTGGCTTGACTGCAGACCGTCAGCTCCCACCAGTCGTATTACAATGTTTCCACTGGCCTGACTGGTGAAAACATTGTATTACCTTGAGACCGCCATCCTCGTAATCAGGCCCATAATGTTCTTTGGATACTGCTCAGCATGACTTTGTTTTATAGTCTACCACATCAACATACCTGTTGTAGATTGGACCCTGAGACATCATCAAACTAATTTATAAGTCACTAGGGCATTATCAACCATCGTCAAGCTCCTAATGTCATCAGCAAAGTTTAAACATTCAGGGTCAAATTATGAGTCGGACTTCCACACTCCTGGCGGTCCAACCGCCAGATTACAACCCTGGAGGTTAGACCACCAGGGGACTGCCACTGCTGCCAGGGTCATGGGTCCCAGCGGGGTGGTGGTGGTCGAAGTTGTGGTCAGCCACGGCTGCGTTGAGTTCAGCACCACCGTGCTGATCAAGAGTTCTCTTTCCACCAGCCTTTTCATGGTGTGGTCCCCACAATGAAAAGGCTGGCTGAAAGCCAGTGTTGGGGGGCCACTGGGGGCACCCAGCACTGCCCATGCCTATGGCCTATGGCATGGGCAGTGCAGGACCCCCCTGCCAGCACCCTCAGAATGAGCACTGTCTGCAATGCAGACAGTGTGCATTCCAAGGGTGCTATTGTGCCACGGCATTGGCCTAGGCTTTCTTGAGGGAGCCGAGGGCAATGCTGTGGCACTGTTTTCACCAGTCTGACTGGCAGAAACATCGTAATACAATGTTTTCACCAGTCAGGCCAGTGTAAACATTGTAATACGACTGGTGGGAGGCCGCCAGTATGACTACAGCATCCTCTCCGCAGCTTTGGCAGTTGGATCATTCCAACCACCAAAGTCTTATGAGGCCCTCAGTCTCATAAATTAAGAATGATTGCCTGATTGCTTCACAAGCATGCAACTCCACCATTCAGATGTTAAAGAATTATATTTAATGATTTGAGGATTACTTTAGATGCATGTCTATAAAGTTTAGGTCTTGCTTACAGAGGATAGCCATTTTTGAATGCTATTTTATTCTTTGAAGAATTTTTCCAAGATGTCACTCATAAGTGAGCACACACACAACGGCTATGTGGATCCAAAAAAACATTGCCAAAGGAAAAAAGAATATATTCGACCCCTGGATTAACAGGTAGGACCTATTCCTGTTGCTACCATCACCTCGAACTTCAAACTCCCTGAGAAAGCAGTGGCTGTGCAGTGGTCATAACTTCATAACTTCATACACACTCTCTACTAGACTGACACCACATATGCTACCCTCTTTATGGCCCACTCTCAGTGGACCTCAAGCTACAGTGACTAGAAACTAAGGGGCATATATAAGAGCCCCTAGCTCCATCTAATGACACATTAGTGTCATTTGTTTTGGCACCAATGTGGCATTAGGGGGCTAAAAACCCAGCGCCATATTTACAAAGTGGTGCAATGCATGCATTGCATCACTTTGTAACCCCTTGCCTGCGCCACGCATAATGTATGCAAAGGGGGCATTTCCCCATTAGGTGGGCTGAAAAATGTGTGCAAAGAAATTTAAACGAATTATTTGCACCATTTATTTTGGCATTTTTAATGCCTGCACAGAACAGGCTTTAAAAGGAGGCTCCCATTGTTTTCAAGGGGCCTATAGGTGCTTTGCAGGATTAGCTTAAAAATGTTTGATGCTAATCCTGCAAAGCACAAAACTATAATCAAAAATGTGGACTCTAGTTCCCTAACTACTGCAATGGTGAGCTGTATGTTAAATACGGCGCACACATGGTAGCTTTAGGGGGCCGCTAAGGGACACAGGAAATGTGGCACTGCACATGTTGCACCGCCACATTTCTTAAATATTCCCCTAAGAAGTGCTGTAAATATTTGAGTGCTGTACCCGGTATATTGTAGTTTCTGCTGTTCAGAATTAGGAACTCAATGACACATATAGGACTGCTATGAAAGAGCAATATATACACAGGAATGTGCTCATCTTTAGACACACATAAATGAATGAACAACAATGTACAAAGCATGCTGAGCACGTTGTCGAAAATCTGGACATCCCAGTCGATGACAGACAAGAGATTGTGCCCAAATTATTGAGTTCCCCTGCTGTCTTAGTGACCCTTAAATATTTGTCTTAATTTTGAGGAAATCTCGAGTATCCACTAGAGACAATATGGTAAAGTCCAAATCACACATAAAAGGAGATAAAGAAATTTAATAAGGCCAAGCAGTGTCACTAAGAAGTATTTATTCCAGCTAATGTTTACTGCAGCTAATAATGCAGGATGATGACCAAAGAGCTAATGAAAATGCTTTCCTGTGAATACATGAAACAGGAGTTATCATTTAGCAACAAATAGTACTGGATTATGAAATCCAATATGGGACCACTACAATCGACACCAATGGGGAAAATAATTCATGGCATTTAAAAATAAATGGAGATGTTTGCACATGTAACTTAAACTTGTGAGTAATTTACACATGTAATTTATTATTATACCTAAAAGTAACTTTACTACTTTTGGTTATTTAAAAAAAAATCTGAGTGCAAAGTTACTCAAAAGTGTAGACTTGCACACCTGAAAAAGGGAGTGATGCCAAATTGACAAGTGTGGTAAGTTCTGCACCACACATGGCCAACCCCTGGAGTTCAATGCCCTCCCACAGAAAATAATGGAGGAAGGGGATTAAAAAACCACATAGGAAGTAACGGTGAATTACATTTTTTTAAATAGTTAAAAATATAAATAAAAGTAATTTTATGCTAACATACATAAAAATAAAACACATGTGTTATGGAATCATAAAATATTTCAACAACCTTTTTTGAATTTAAAAAATAATGTAATATTATGTTTTATATATATATACTACTTTTTATGAAATCTATAAATCACTTTTAATAATTAATAAATAATAATAATAAAATGTATTTTTGTACTATTGTACTTTAGGTGGGTATTATTTCTTTTAAACTTTAGCAAAATATTTTTTATTTAATCTAATATATTAAAATTTTGTAAAGAGTGGAAATTAAAATTAAGTGAACATTGCTTCAGCAATTTTTTGTTCTACATTTAATGTAAATATATAAACTTAATTAACATTATTATTTAACATAGAAGTAATTTTACTAATATTTTTCAAGTTCAATAAACTTTTCAAATTTTCCGTATTGTTTGTCATACAAAGATTTCCACCCTAACAGCGGAGTCTCCATATACTAAACAATAGGGCAAAGTAAAAAAAGGGGTCTAGAAAATTTTATATTTAATGTTCTTCAAAAGGTAGAAGACACTGCCCTCCCAGTGCACTCCCTGCGCACTCCCTGTGCACTCTCTGTGCACTGATCATGTAATCAGAAATTAAGTCACTTGAACTGGCCAATACATCTTGCAAATATGTGTACTTTAAGCAAGCACACAAAACCTACTTCTATACTCACGTCATACACGTTAAGTGTGAGAATGGTCCATAAAATGGAAATACCAACAGGAACAATGTAAAGTTTGCGATCTAAATGAAACTGCATAATTTTCACAAAGACAGTAACATTTAAAATGAAACACTACATTCTTCCAGCCAATCATTTTAAAGATGGCCTTTCTTACAAGATTTGTTACAAAATGCTTTTTATCATTCTTTCCTTCTTTTCTCTATATCACTCTGCGTTTTACTCTTAGTCTTTTCTTTTTCCATCCACTGTAAATGATTATCTCTCTATTTCTGTCTGCTTACACAAGACAAACAGGAAGGCTTGTAGGATACAAGCAAAGAACAATGCAGGAGGTTGCCACTGGGACTGGGACATTGAGAGTGATTAAACTGAAGCAAGAGCATCAGAAAAGTGTGCAAATGTTTGGCAAACTATTCTCACATACAATGTCAAACATGGGAATGAGACTTTGCACACAAGGGAGGGATACAACTTGGAAACATGGATAGTACTGTGAAGAAAGATGGTTGCAGAAATTACAGTTAGGTTAGGGTAATGTTTTTATAATTTTAATAATTTTTATAAATAGCTATCATTTCTGAGAGACACTTACAAGATATCACCTTTAATCTATTAAGTTTCTCTATATCGATCTGCTTTTTAACCTCTTTTTAGAGCCTTTAACAGCGTTATGTAAAGAAGCCAATTGTTAGAGACATGTTGTCTCAGAGAAACCAAGCCATTAACATCTTGGTTTCAACTCAATCATGAGACTTCAGGAAGCGTTACTAGTGGGGTACCCTTATTGAACCATGCAGTCACTAAAAAAGAAGCTAGAGGAACAAAATTAAACCACCAATATTCAATGTACCTCTGATGAATCTCAGTAGCTGCTAAATCAGCATGGTTCTTTCATAAGATGTTAGCAATAAATAGTAGAAGATATTTTCCATATATTGATACGGTCGGGATTATGTGAAGTGTAAATACTAAAGGTAAAAGAGTGACAATTCATCTCTATACAAGGTTCATCTATACATCTATTGACGTTTCCAGGATGTGGTGTTAGTAAGGAACAGATCTTTCTTACACAGATTCTCTGAGTTCATTTAAGCTTTTATTACATTTTCATGTTTCCTTTTATTTGTCATTCTGATGTTTTAGCTACTACTGATGACGTATCTATTATTTACTACATTTGTTCCAGACAATAATTGAACTGTGGGAGTGTTATGCTTGTAATTTCAATCTTGATATTTTTAATTTTTCTGAACCTGTAATTGCTTATGTGCCTTTTAATGCATCTCTATGACAGTCAAATAAGATTGTCTGTGGCTAAAAGCAACTGCCACCATGATGGCATGCTCAATATCCTGATAACTAGAGCCACACTCAGGAAAGATAATGTCTGGAAAGCCCTCACAAGATAACACAATGAAGCATCTGCCAGTGATCTCACAAGATAACACGATGAAGCTGCTATCAGTGATCCCTATTTTCAGACAGGGCATAAGAGAACAGTCTCCAAAGTCCAGGTATCCAGAGCTCTACTCCAGCAAGAACCAGGGCAAAATCAGTAAAGTGAAATGTAAGATAACAGAAGAAACTATAGCATTAAATACTATTATAATGGACAGAAAACAAATTAGGGGCCTCCATTGGATTGGACAACCAAAACAAATCTTAAAACTATGCAACTTCTTCTGACTAATACACAGTTTCCGCCCGCTGGCCCAGCGGGAAACCCTCCATAACATTAATGCCTGCTCACAATAGAGCCAGCAGCAATGCTCTTGTGTGTCTTGTGCACCAACTAAAGCGCGGTCCGACTGTGACCCTGGAGGTCCAGAGACAGCCATGGTCATAATAAGGGCCTCAAAGTTTGCAAATACCAAAAAGTAGTAAACTTACTCAAATGTGTAAACTTACTAATTAAGTGTAAAGTGTAAGTTACCTTTGTGAATCAGGCCCAAAGCTTGAAAGTATAGGAATGTATAGTGGTATTACACCATCCTTTGATCTTCTTTATTAAGGTGCTCCTTACGATTTTGTGGTCTTTTCAGAAGACCGCCGTGGCAGCGGGCGCCAAAAGGCCGCCAGTGTTGGCAGTATCACATCTGCCGTATTACAAGTCATAAACCGAAGATCACCCAAAAACAGCCTCAAATCTGAGACTGCTGGCAGACCAAGGGCAGGAGAGAGGTGGTTCCACCACCAGCACCACCACGCTGACAACATCCCACCCCCCATATTACCACCCACAAAACAGCACAGTGGTCTTTGCTCAGCGATAATCCATTGGCGGTCTGAACCGCTGCGGTCAAAAACCCAACCACGCCAGACCACAACACCTCATTGGACAGTAGCAATATCCCACAACTGACACACATGCACAAACCACACACAACTGATCAATGCACTATAAAATACACCATCACACACTCTGACAATCCTTTTCAACCAGAAAAATTGACACAGAGAGCAAAGAGAGAAGAAATGGAGGACACAGCACTTGGATAGCAAAGGCACCATCACACTGTACACACATCACACACCACACAACAGCACTTGCTACATAATACACACATCGCCACTGCACAAAAACGTCACATACAACCAGCAAACATAACTAAACATCCGCACCTCACCAACCATCACACACCGCACCCTTGCACACAACACATACCACCACCCACAGAAAAACCATCATGGCACATCAAATGCACCCACACTTCACAGATGATGAGCTGAGGGTCATGGTCGATGACATTTTCAGGGTATAGCCACAGCTGTTAGGAGAACAGGTCCAGCAAACATCCATTGCCAGTATGATGGAGGTATGGCAGAGAAACTCAGTGAGCAACCACCAATGCACATGAGAGAACATCAGGAAGAGGTGGAACGACCTACAGGGAAAGCTGCATTCCCTAACAGCAAAACACCACATTGCCATCAACAAGACTGGCAGTGGGCCCCTACCTCCTCCCCCAGAGTTCACATTGTGGGAGGAGAAGGTCTTGGCCATCCTGCACCCAGAGGGGTTGATGGGAATAACCAGAGGACTGGACTCTGGTAAGTCACCAACACTCCTCTGGCACCAATGACTCTTGTACAGCATGCATTCCCACCACCTTACCACCTCAATGTGCCCCAGTGTGCACCTCTCCCTCTTAACACAATGCCCTCCCTTGCATGCCACACCACCCCACTTACACCATCACCACATAGGCCATCCCAGTGCATGTGCATGGATATCTCCCACTGTGGCAAGTACTAAAACTACAACAATACATCACTCTCTATCCTTGTATATCTGCCATTCCCACTTCACCTGCACGTAACACCATGCCACCTCCTAGACCAACTGGATATTGCGACTGCTGACTAGTACATGGCAATGACAGCAATGCTATCCACTACCTTCCATGCCACAAGGAACCAACTACACTATCCATCAGCCATACACATTGTCAGCAGTACAACAACTGTCATTGCCATCACTGGAAAGCAAGTCAAGAACATAATACTATGATAACAACAAGTTCACCTCCACAATGTAACACACTCCCTCTCCATCCACAGGTACCCCCACCACTGCCACCCTGCAGAGGATGCCAGAGACACACAGCCATCCCTTGGAAAAAAGCTCAAGTGAGGACTACAACAGTGGATGTCTTGGAAGTGATGACTTACCTGGCACATCTGGAACAACTGGTCAGTCCATCACCACCAGCCTCACCCTGCCCACATCTGAGGCCCCCACCCCTGTGGCAGCAACAGCACTGGCAACCACTCTTCCCCAAACCTGTGTCCCAAGGACTGTTCAATCTATAGTGTGCCCCACAATACAGGGACCTGAGTCGATCCCTCACATCCAAGACGTTGAAAGTCCTGTTGTAAGTGGGAGTGGGCACACTGTGCTAGGGGCACGACATAGGGGGCAAGGGGCACTGGGAGGGCACCTATGGGCCAAGGGATGAGGCACTAATGGGAAAAGACTGGCCAGGAGGCCATCTCCAAAGACCTAGCAGGAGAATCAGAGGCTGCAGAGGGAATACCACAGGGAGGCCATGCAGCAGTGGCAAGCACATAATGCCAACATGGCCTCCATTGCACTTACCAGAACCCTGCCGGCACCCTCCACCCACCGGCAGGCCCCTTCCACTAGCCAATTGCCATCTATGACATCCACATCTGCCTCAGCTAGTGGAATGTATGCCCTGCCAGATGACCCACTGGACACTAGCGCCCCTTCCCCAGCAGCTGAGGAACCCCCACGCAAACAAGGTCGTCCATCCAGACATCCTGCAGGACCTGAGGCCAAGGCCAAACACATCGCCAGGAAGTGATCTCTCTCCTGAACATTCTCCCTTGTGTGCCACTGAGACACCCTGTTGACTGTCCATTGACAATTCTCCATTTTCTCATGGCCGTTATATACTGGATCTGTACTACCAACAGCTGGGCCAACTACTCTGATGATTCAGTACCACATGACTCCACTCAACAGCTATTGCACAAACAAATCACACTAAACACCATTGAGCACAAAAACTGCTCACTTGTCTTCATTTTTCCAACTTTTATATAATGTTGTGTAAAGTATCTTTTCAGTTCACACATAGATCACAACAGGTCTGTCGGAATGACAGATGGGTCAGCAATGTCCAGCAAGTGTGTCAGTACAACTGACATGTACTGTAATCCTGTGCCAAGGGTGCCACCAGTCATGTCAGGAAGCAGAGTAGAACCAAACATTTGATGTGCAATTCGAGCGAGACAGGGAAAACCTTCACTAAAGTTTTCAATGTTTTTCACCCAGTAAACATACAGTACATTAATGTTTCCACAAGTGCCATCTTGGAGGTGGAAAGTAACCCCATATCACCATGGTAGGTCAACATTTCCAATACATGCATCCCCAATGATCTATCCCTCACAGCTGACATCACCCACAGAAAAGGATTGTTGCACTTTCTAAAACAGTTAGGTACCATATATGTCCTTTGGGTATAGTGAGGATGGGCAGCAAAACTGTCATACTTCTGAGGTTGGCAAGACCTTAGTGATTTACATTGCAGTCCTGGGACTATACAACATGGCAAAACCCTTGAAGATGTGATACTAGCCAACAGCATGTACCACATAGCTCTGCCATTTCAACAGTCACACCTCCCCTGATGGACAGTATGTTTCCCACCAAAACCACACAGAGGGATGGCTGCACTGCACATATCTCCACTTATGCCACACACCAGGAGGGGCAATGTCACAAAGCAGACAGGGGTACAGGTTACATACAATACAGTTCACACATACCTGAGATTCATTGGAAGAATTGCTGAATCAACTCGGTCCTAGAGTCAGCTGCATCCTCCTCATCTGCTTCCTCATCACTTCCTATGTCACCAGCATCAGCCACTGGTACACCTGCCACCTCCTCCACATCCATCAATGGTATGTGTCGCCTCAGGGCAAGATTGTGTAGCATTCTACATCAACAATGATCTGGCAGACTTTCTGTGGTCTCTAGACCAGGGCACCTCCTGAGACGTGTAGACAATGAAATCTGGCTTTCAGTAGCCCAAAGGTCCTCTTGATAGCGCGCCTCGTTCGGCCAAGAGCCTCATTGTAACAGATTTCCTCATCAGTTGTAGGGTATCTCTCCGGTGTCAGCAGCCAGGGAAGGTTGGGGTAGACGAAGTGACCTGTGTGCTCAAGGGTTTGACTGATCACTAAACTGTGAGAGACACAGAGCTGACTGCAAAGAGAGGTTACATTTCAGTTAAAGACATACTACAGTATACATACCAAAAAGCCAGGCCTTCTCCCTCTGTAGTTGACACATCATGTATGGGACATTGCTGTTCCTCAAGATTTAAGAATCATGCACAGATCCAAGATATTTGGCCCTCACTTGTGAAATATACTTGTCAGCAAGACACATCACCTGGACTCATATTGAGTAGATGGTTTTCCTGTTCCTGTATACCTGTTCATTGGCCCTGGGAGGAACCAAAGCGATGATGGTGCCATCATTGTCCTCTATCACATGTGGGATGTGAGCCATGTCATAAAAGTCAGAATTTACAGTGGGCAGATCAGCACGTTGTGGGAACCTGATGTAGCTGCTCATATGTTTGAGTAAGGCACACAGTACATCCTGCAACAATACACTGAACATCAGATGTGACATTCCTGCAGCCAAACCCACTGTACCCTGAAACAATCCTGAAGCGAGGACTGATAAGCCCTGAACTGTAGGAGAGATAGCATAGGGGTTACGGATGGCAGGCAACAGATCTGGCCCCAACAGGGTCCACAGTTCCCAGATGGTCTGACGGTTCAGACGATAGGTCGTGATTATGTGGTGCTCCTCCATTGTAGCAAGCTTGACTAGGAGCCGGTACACCGGTGGACGTCTCATTTTCAACACTGCCCGGTATCTAGGAATGGAAGAGAGAAAAGGCACAAGTTAATTTCGACAGTTCACATGCCAACTGGCTCAGTACTTGATGCACAGTATAGTACCGTGGATAGAATGCTAACATGTACATGTACCAAATAGGGAATGAGACTGAACGTTCATGCCAACCCAGATGTCAGTGCAAGGGCCCACCAAACTGGTTGCGACACATGACATATGTGTAACTTCCATGTAACAACTGCCTTGTCTCCCAGGTTATCGCCTTCATTTCAACTTCACACATACAGATATGATAAACACATCTATATGGCACCATTGGACTGCACATGACCTTTCATAGTCATAAGTATATCTGCCTACCCTGTCCATATATGTCACATGTGTGCACCCATGTCTAATGTGCAAACATTCTTAATCAGCAGTGACGGACTTTTACACGATCACCACCATTGTCTGCCGCCTCACTTGACTCCTGACACTTGTGCAAGCAAGCCCTTCACTGTGTGAGCTGCTGTGTTCTATCTCTGGGAGCCATATTGCCAGGAGCTAGGGCCCCAGCCTTCACACCTGATGAATTGGACAAGCTGGTGGATGAGGTTCTACCCCTGTATGGTTGATTGTATGGGGCACCAGAGCAGCAGGTAAATCCAATGTAACTGTCCTGTCGAATTGTTTTATATGTGAGGCTGGAAGGCAATGTGACATTGCACATGAATTGGATGCATGCTTGTAGCACAGGAGTGAGTGTGTTTGTGACTTGACAAATGTATGCGTGTGCATGAGAAATGTTTGTTGTGTGAAGGTCAATGTTGTTGCTGTGATGCCACTCTACATAACTCTCTCCTTCAGTCTCTGTGTCCCCTGCAGGTCAGCGCCCATCAAAATAAAGGGATCTGGCGTGCCATCACAAGCAAGTGCAGACCCTTGGGGTCCAGAGCTGGCAGAGCACCCACTGCAAGAAGCGGTGGGAGGACCTGAGACGCTGGGCCCGGAAGACCGCAGTGACCTAGCTGGGGACGGCCTCTCAATGAGGGAGGGGTGCCCGTCGGACCCTGACCCCCTAATTTCCCGCATTTTGGAGGTGGCCTACCCTGAGGTGGATGTGCGTTTGAGGGCAGCACAGCAGCCACAAGGGGGTGAGTACAGATGTAAACCTCTTCATTCTTTAGCCTTGTATGGGTTATGCATGAATAGCAGTTGGTAGATGAGGAGTATCCCATTGGTAGCTGCACATTGACTATAGGTGTTAGTAGCCATGTCTGGTTTTATCTGTTTTTTTGTGCCAATAACATGATGACAGTGACATTTGATGTTACTATCTCCATGTTTGGTAGACACTCGATACACTCCATATGTGTATGGAGTGCTGTTCCCTCCATCAGCCTCAGTGAAACTGAAATGTTAAAGCCACTTCCGTCGGTATTGGTGAGCCACTTTGACAGTGTTGCTATGTGTGTTTCTAAACAGGTGCCATATGCACATCATGTAGATGGTTGCAGGTGGTCTAAGGACAGGATGTGCACAATGAAAAGGGATATACAGCCACCCAAAATCAACATGCTATTGTCATCTGGGTCGGTAGTGAAGTACATGTCTCGGTCAACTGGAATGGGATTGGGGCAGGTTATGGGCAACTATGCATTAGCATCATCAGGTGAAGGAGAAGGGGTGCTGGTGAGTGGGGAAGCTGCAGCCCACGGGACCGTGGAGGCTGAGACCAGCAGAGTCGAGGGGACCAGTGGGACAGAGGGCGAGGGGAGTGCCATGGGGGAGACCCATTTGACTATGACCTCTTAGGATTACTCCTCAGATGGATGTTCCCTGGCAGTGGCGGACCCGCCTGTGACCAGCCTGGATTCTTCCTTGTCCGCCACCCACTTACTGGCACCACCCTCCCTGTAGCTCCCCACCCTGTTGCCCATGCCCATTCACCCAAGAGGGTGGGCGTCTCCTTTTCCGCAGGCACCTCTGCTCCTGCCCAAGTCAGCCCTGCTGCCCTCAAGGAGGTGGCTATTGACCTCTTGACCATCTCTGTGGGACAGTCAACCATCGTAAAAGCCATCCGGGTATTGCTTCACAAATGCAACTAATGTCTACCTATCAGGCTCTGGCCTCCTCAATGACAGCAGCCAGTACCCCTTCATTCTCCAACCCCCCTCCAGCTACCTGTACCCAATCCCACACTCATCCAAAGCAAACACAGGCACCACAAAACCCACCACCGGCATGCACACAGTCAACACACACATGCAGGATAGCTCCACAAAGCACAATCACAGGCAGGGCAGCTCTTCTTCCTCAGCTATTCAGGTCTTCTCTAGGCAGAGGTTCCTCTTGGTTCTGGAAGTGTTTCTAAAGTCTGTGGTTTTGGGTGCCCTTCTTATACCCAATTTCTCCTTTGAAGAAGGCCTACTTCAAAGTAAAGTATCTTTTGAATGTGAAATCCTGCCTTGCCCAGGCCAGGCCCTAGACACTCACCAAGGGGTTGGAGACTGCAATGTGTGAGGGCAGGCACAGCCCTTTCAGGTGTGATTGACCACTCCTCCCCTCCCTTCTAGCACAGATGGCTCATCAGGATATGCTGGCTACACCCAAGCTCCCTTTGTGTCACTCTCTAGTGTGAGGTGCAACCAGCCCAACTGTCAAACTGACCCATACATGGAATCCACAAACAGGCAGAGTCACAGAAATGGTATAAGCAAGAAAATGCTCATTTTCTAAAAGTGGCATTTTTAAACACACAATCTCAAAATCAACTATCCTAAAAGATGTATTTTTAAATTGTGAGCTCGGAGACCCCAAACTCTACATGTCTATCCGCTCCCAAAGAGAATCTACACTTTAATCAGATTTAAATGTAGCCCCCATGTTAACCTATGAGAGGGACAGGCCTTGCAACAGTGAAAAACGAATTTAACAATATTTCACTGTTAGGACATATAACCCACATTACTATGGTGGTCATTACAACCTCAGCGGTCTTTTTACAAGACTGCAGAGGGACCGCTGTGCGGAAGACCCCAGTAGTGGCGGTTTGCCACTCTGCGTATTATGACTGTTGGCTGCTCTCCATCCTTTTTCCGACGGAGAGCCGCCAACAGCCATACTGGCGGGCGGCGGGGAAGTGGAGGTTGCTCCACCTTCACCGCCACGCCAACAGAACACCGCCCACCGAATCATGTCCTGTGATTCGGCGTGGCGGTGTTCTGTTGGCGGTGTGGTGTCAGCGGAGCAGCCCCCATGGCTCCCGTCCCCTCCCGGAGGATCGACGGAACAGGTAAGTCGATCGTCCATTAGGGGAGGGGGTAGGGGGGTGTTGTGTGTTGTGTGGGTGCATGGGGGTGTGCGTCTGTAGAGGGGGTGTGTGAGTGCATGTATGCTTGCGGGGGTGTTGCGTGTTTTGGGAATGAGTGCGTGTATGTCTGTGGGTATGTCTGTATGGATGTGTGCGTGTATGTTTGTATGTGGGTGTGCGTGTCTGACTGTGTGTGTGGATGTAGGCATGTATGTCGGTATGTGCGTGTGTGTGTTGGTGGTGCCTGTGTGTGGGTCGTGGGTGTGTGAGTTCTGTGATGTTGGGGGTCGGGGTGGGGAGGGGGGCCCTGCCACCTTTGGGGGGTGGCAGGGGTGGTGGGGGGTGTAGGGGAGGGAGTCGGGGTGGGGTGGGGGGTGTGTAACGACCCCTATCAGTGCCAGGGAAGGAATTCCCTGGCACTGATAGTGCTTACTGCCATGGATTTCATGGTGGTTCCAACCGCAGGAAATCCACGGCGGTAAGCCAGGTCAAAATGCCGCCGGCAGTATAGTGACGGCCGCCGGGCTTGGAGACCCAGGTCTCCAGCCTGGCGGGCGGAACGGAGAACCGGCGGATGACCATGGCGGTAACCGCCATGGTCATAATACAAAAAAAAAGACCGCCGCTTCTCCGCCTTCCGCCAGGGTCATAATGACCCCCATAGAAGCAGCAACTGCAGGATAGCACCACAAAGCACAGTCACAGGCAAAGCAGCTCTTCTTCCTCAGCTCTTCTCAAGGCAGAGGTTCCTCTTGGTTTCCAGAAGTGTTCTAAAGTCTGTGGTTTTGGGTGCCCTTCTTATACCCAATTTCTCCTTTGAAGCAGGCCTACTTCAAACTAAAGTCTCTTTTGAATGTGAAATCCTGCCTTGCCCAGGCCAGGCCCCAGACACTCACCAGGGGGTTGGAGACTGCATTTTGTGAGGGCAGGCACAGCCCTTTCAGGTGTGAGTGACCACTCCTCCCCTCCCTCCTAGAACAGATGGCTCATCAGGATATGCAGGCTACACCCCAGCTCCCTTTATTTCACTGTCTAGTGTGAGGTGCAACCAGCCCAACTGTCAAACTGACCCAGACAGGGAATCCACAAACAGGCAGAGTCACAGAAATGGTATAAGCAAGAAAATGCTCACTTTCTAAAAGTGGCATTTTTAAACACACAATCTCAAAATCAACTTTACTAAAAGATGTATTTTTAAATTGTGAGCTCAGAGACCCCAAACTCTACATGTCCATCCGCTCCCAAAGAGAATCTACACTTTAATCAGATTTAAAGGTAGCCCCCATGTTAACCTATGAGAGGGACAGGCCTTGCAACAGTGAAAAACGAATTTAACAATATTTCACTGTTAGGACATATAAACCTCATTGCCATATGTGCTATCTTAACCATACACTGCACCCTGCCCTTGGGCTACCTAGGGTCTACCTTAGGGATGTCTGACATGTAAGAAAAGCGAAGGTTTAGTCCTGGCAAGTGGGTACACTTGCCAAGTCGAATTTACAGTTAAAACTGCACACACAGACACTGAAATGGCAGGTCTGAGACATGATTATAGAGCTACTTATGTGGGTGGCACAACCAGTGCTGCAGGCCCACTAGTAGCATTTGATTTACATGCCCTGGCACCTCTAGTGCACTTTACTAGGGACTTACTAGTAAATCAAATATGCCAGTCATGGATAAACCAATTACATACAATTTACACAGAGAGCATATGCACTTTAGCACTGGTTAGCAGTGGTAAAGTGCTCAGAGTTCAAAAGCCAACAGCAACAGGTCAGAATAAATAGGAGGCAGGAGGCAAAAAGATGGGGGATGACCCTGCATAAGCAAAAAAGTCCAACACATCCCACTACCAGCCTAATGTTACGACTCTGTCGTCCCATTTCCAGGGGGCGCTGTAAGGGGACTGTCAGAAGCCTGGGAATCACCTTGAACACCTATCTAGAGTCCCTTGCTGACCCCTGTTTGTTTCTCTTTTCTCTATGGTACACTTGTATAATACTACATTTGCTTCTTGGGACTGCAAATCCCATAATGCACAGCTTGGTAGTCAGGAAAACCCGGATTCTGTTTCCCATTGTCTTCTATGGGAGAAGTCCAGTTGCTCCTTTTCACTGGATCCTCTCCTCCAGGACTTGCAAGTGTCCGAAGCTACACACACCTGTGACCTCTCCTGTGCAGCCCAGCTTGGAACTGCTTATAAGCAGCCATTTCCTCAAGCTCCCCGTCGTGCATTGGACTTCGATTCCTTTGTGTTACAGACCCTTTGTCGGATGGTGTTCCAGTTTTGTTCCTATTCTGTTCCAGCTTGTCAGGTTTCCTGTTTCTCTGCCCTGCTCCTAATTGTTCCAGCCAGAGTCTACCCCCTATCTCTTAGCCTTGTACCTGTTTGTTTCTTCCAGAGCCTGCTCCCTGTTTCTCTGCCCTGCTCCTGCCTTGTTTCAGCCTGAACCTTCTCTCTGTTTCCCAGTCCTGTTTACTGCTCTTTTCCTACTCCCTGTATTCCAGCCCTGTCCTTGCCTATTCCAGCCAGAGCCTGCTCTCAGTTTCCCAGTCCTGTCTCTGTTTGTCCCAGCCAGAAGTCTGCACCCTGTTTTCAAGTCCTAGTCCCGCCTTTACTTCAGCCTGAGCCTTTTCCCAGTTCTTGCCTCTGCCTCTTTGTTTGTTCCCTTCTGTTTCTGTTTCCTCTTGGTTCTTTGTGTCTGGTAAGTGTTCTATCAGTCTTCACCAGTGTATAAGTTTCCTCCTTTGTACTGGGGTTGGCTCCTGGTTTCCAGGAGGCAATTCCAGCCCCCATCCTTGTCTAGTGTTATACGTTGTCTTTCGTGCCTAACAGTGACAGTGTGCTATTGCTGTTTTCTCAGGAATCGCCACTGTGTTTCCAGCTGGACCCACAAGAGCGTGTCCTGTGTATGTAAGTACTATCCTTGTTTGTGCTCTAGGGTCCAGAGACCGAATCACTTCTGCTGCCTCCTTTTTGTAAGAGCAAACTGCACAGAGGCATTGAGATTCCCTGTCACTGTGGGAGGTTCTGCGCCTTACTCTGTGTACAACCCCAGCGTGTTTGTCCAATAGTAATCCATTAACTATTTGTTCACACAAGGGTTGCTCTGCTTTTACTTTCCTGTTTCCTGTGTCTGTCCATAGCTGTCCTTTCCGTGTATGCCTTTAGCTGCTCTTCTGCCCCAGTACACTACCTCTTAAGGATATTCGGTGACCTCAAGTGGTGTCCCAACCAGAGTCCTGATCAGACCTGCCCGGAACTGTGACACCTAAAGCCAGGGGAGAACAATCAATACCTTGATGTTCTTCCCTGATTGGGGCGATAGAACAAGGACCCAGGCCCACAACAGCAGGGGCATGTTCCAGTTCTACGCCTTCCTGACTCCAGTCGGATTCCTCTGTGCATACTCTCAGGGCCCACTAAGCTAACCCATGGGGAACCCTTGTCCACATCTGCAGATACCATCTGTGCAGCACCTAACTTTACTTTGCTCACAGATGTATCCCAATGGGCAGATAGCACCACCTTGGCCAACACAGTGGTGTTGCCCACTCCACCTCAGGGGTGTGACTCTTGTCCCCCCCCCCGGGGCAACTCTGTCCACCAGGACAGCAAGCCACAGTGGCCCCGGACAACTGTCAGGGATGAGAGCCCGACCTCAGGCCTCTTCAAGCACTGTGACTGCAGAGAGTGGGGGGCGGTAGCCCCAGGTGCCTGACACCCTTTGACCACTCTCCCTTTCACCAGGTCAGGGACAACAACCTGACCCTGGTCCTCCCCTCTGGGGCTCTGTACCCTCCCTGCAGGAGCGTCACCCCAGAGTCCAAAATTGTCAGGGTGCTTGTAGAAGCAGTCCTGCACAATTCTTCCACCAGTGAAGGGATGTTAACCTGCAACTGGTCCTCCAACCTGGGGTCTGTGCCTTCAGGTTGGACTAGGGCCAGGGGTGAGGCTTCCCTCCCCCTGCCCTCCCTTCTGGGGTCCTGCACCCCCCAACTAGGAGTGGTCCCCGCAGAAGACAACATGGTAGGGGCACTGTTAGCAGTAGCCCCTTCCTCCAGGTCAGGGGGGACACCCTGAACCTGGTCTTCCAGTCCAGGATCTGTATCCTCAGACTGGACCACCGCCTGGCAACCCAGGACTTCCTGTGGGGCATACCTACCCCCCACCAGGTCAGAGTTTACCCTCTGAACCTGGTCATCCAACCCAGATTCACCATCCTGCAGTTGAACCACTGCCTGGTGCACCAGGACTTCCTTGGGAGCCCACCTACCCCCCATCAGGTCAGAGTTTACCCCCTGAACCTGATCATTCAACCCAGAGCCACCACCCTGCGGTTGAACCATTGCCTGGCACACCAGGACTTCTAGGGGGGCACACTTACCCCCTCAAGGGACACACCGTCCCCAAGGGCCACACAAGAGTCTGGCTGGTGCAGGTCTCCTGACCTCTGCCCATCTAACAGAGTCTGGATTCCCCCAACGCAGAAATGGTCTCACCACTAAACCAATTACATACAATTTACACAGAGAGCATATGCACTTTAGCACTGGTTAGCAGTGGTAAAGTGCTCAGAGTTCAAAAGCCAACAGCAAAAGGTCAGAATAAATAGTAGGCAGGAGGTAAAAAGATGGGGGATGACTCTGCATAAGCAAAAAAGTCCAACACTCCCTAAGCCCAGTCTTTCTACCTTCCAGTCCACCCTTGCCCCTCCTTGTCATGCCCCACCCTCTGCAACATCTCTGCCCCCCTAACCCAAGGTCACCCCTCCCAAGTCAAAGTCCAGAGCCCCTCCCAGGAACAGAAAACCAAACCCAAACCCCCCACCCAAGCCTAAACACAAACATAAGGACCTCCTGACGAAACCTAAGACCCCAACCCCCCCTGCCACCTCACCCCTGAGGTGCCAGCCTGCCCCATTGATGCCCCTGCCATGAGGGAGGCCACTTTGCAGTCAGGAGTCAAGTTTGGGGCTTTACCCCCTGCCCAGTGTGCCTGGGGCACTTGCAGGATTTGGACTGGCCAGTAGGCCTGTGTTGTAAATAGTTGATTTATTTATCAATATTTTTATGATGTTGAAAACATCTGTACCACAGCACCGTTGGTGTCAATGTTAACAAACTTGTCCTGTCTTTCCTTCCACGTGTATATGTTGTCATCAGTGGTGTTGTGTATGTATGTTTTTTAGGTGACGGTGGTGTGATGTGTATATGACATGTGTATGTTGGCCGTGGTGTGTAATGTCTGTGTGTGTGTGTGTGTGTAGGTATGTGGATGTTGGTATGGGTGTTTTGCGTGTTTATGTGGCCGTCTGTATCCATGCCGGGTGTGTGTGTGTTGTGTGTGGGTGTGTACTAATGACCTTCCCTCCAGTGTGTGCTAGGTGGGCGTACTTACGGATGTCTTTGTCACTGGTTCTGGAGTTGTATGGCCAGCAGGAGCATTGGGAAGACTTCAAGTTCAAATTCCATGGCAGTTGCGGATGTGTCTGTGTTCCTGAAAGTGAGTGTTCCCTTTATGCTCTTCGTTTCCACCAGTCTGGCGGTGTGCACCTCGTAATATGGTCGGCGAATACATGCTCACTGCTGGCCTGGAGATGCCTACTGCCGTCCGTTGCAGTCCGTCCGCACTGGTGGTACTGGAGTGTATTGGCTGTGCTCCAATGGGTACACCGCCATGGTCATAACATGGCAGTTCTTTCCGTGGGTCTGCGGCGGTGTGACCACCGCCGCCGGCTTGACTGTCCGGGGGCCACCAAACTCATAATGAGGGCCTAAGTGTTTATGTAGCTTGACTTACTGAACTCAAACTTGTGTTCACTTAAATTACCATAAAAGTATGTGTTGATGTGTGGTAGATAATTGATAAGCTTACTATGGCATAATAATTTTGAATAAATAGAAAATATATTTTCGAATTTAACAGTATCAGGATGTACATTTTATGAATGTATTATCTTTTGGGAATACATAATTTATTGTATAAAATCTTGAGAAAACACAATACTTTAAGCATGTGGAAAAAAGGCTCATTATCATACGAAATGTTTATGTCTATTATTTTCACAATATACGTGCATGTAAACCTAACATTGTGTCAACTGTGATCAAGGCTTGTTTCTGAGCTGAAACTCATCAGGTCCACCAGATTTTGGAATAAATGATCACATTACAGCACTGTAATTGTTATGTATGTTTTTGAGGCAGAGTAGCAGCCACCTGCAGATTGACACAGGTTAGCTGGTCCTGACCCCATGTATTACTTCATAAGGATTGGGGCAGAAGGTTACTGGAGTTGGGTATTTTGATGAAATAATAGATGACCAACATTTAACAAGGTTATTTAGGCTAGATAATTTGTGATAAAATCGATGCAAACACAAGTTGTATACTTCAGCATCAGAGCTTGTGTTTGCTCCAATTTTTGCACAAGCAGTTGTCGTCGGGTTTTTTCTGGTTATAATTGCCCCTGGAAAACAATACGCAAGGGGAAATAATGGCGTGCAAAACAAGTGCAAGATCAATATAAGCATGTTATTCTGAATTTTGTGTACACTTGTACTAAAGGTGCAAATAACAACAATACCTGTACATTTGCACCCAGGTTTTTTTACACTCAAAGTTTACTTATCTGGGCAAATGAACATGCCAGGGCATTCATAACTAATTGGTATTCTGTGAAAGGCATTGAGCCTCCTCTTGAAATAGGCATGAAGAGCCCAGTCACCATGCACATATATTCACTAGTTTCTTTCTAAGGTGTAAGTAAAACCTAAGTTGAAGTACTGGGTTGCAAAATTAAAAGATTATTCTATACCTATGTGGAAAAAATGTCATAAAACAAAAATGATGTCTTATGCAAAAGTACTACAATATACTTTTTACTTTAAGTCACAGAACATGATATAATGATGTTGCAGGGATAAACAGCAGCTCGTATTGATACACAGGCTTGTCAAAAAAAAACATGCAATTGTAACTTTTTTCTCCTGAGCACAGGTCCTCATGTCCATCAACCTGACGCCCCCCTCTGTCCAAACTCAACCCCGCCCAACCCCGATACACAAACTAACCCCTCCACCCTCCAGCGATCCACTCACTCACCCCAAACCCCCTCCGATCTACTCACTCACCCCCACCCCTCCAATGCATTCACACACACCCCACCCCATTCACGCACACACCCACAGACACGCACACACCACACAACTGACCCCACAACCCACAGCCACACATGCACATATAACCCCCCTCCTAGCCAGCCCCACTACAGTCACAGCACCCCTCACCCCACATCCTCCCTCCCCGCATACACGCACACAGACACCCACACGCACCACGCATACACCCATTCACTTACCCTGGCATACATGCATTCATACACTCATACTTCCAGACAAACTCACACACTTTCTTACACACAATCACTGACATGCAGACCCGCAGTTACTTAACCATTCTTACACGCATTCACTCACACACAGACAACCACACAAACAACACAACACACACAGACGCATGCACCCACACACTAACACATTAATGCACACACTCAGACACACACACACACAACACCCCCACCCTCCCACCCCCTCCCCTGTCAGATACCGACTTACCTTACCCGGCGAGGAGGTTGTCCGGCAGGGAAGGGGCGCTGCTACCGCCAGCAGCGCACCACCAGCAGAACACCGTCAGGACGTATTACTGGTCATAATACGGCTGGCGTAGTCCTTCTGGCGGGGAGGTGCTGGTGTTAGTAGTGCCAGCTTAACACCATCCACCACCATGAGCACTGATTGATTTCTGCTCTTATTGTGGCGGAAGTCAGGCACTGCTCATAATGTAGCAGAGAGATGGTAGCCGCCGTGGTGATATGTTGGCAGCTGTCCCTGCAGTGGTAGGTGGTATTTACCACCAATGTCATAATGAGCCCCATAATCTTCTTTTGATATAATATTAACAGAGCCAGCTTCCTTCACTACCCTTGTGTGATTTTTGGGTATGTGAGAGGCACTCTGCCACTCCCAGGCTGCCGGGCGCCTGGAGACCGTCAAGAATCTCTTTCCAATATTTTTGAAGTGTGGGGCAGTGCCATAACAAATGACGGAGGGATTCAGGAATGACACATTTTCTCCAGCATGTGTTGGTTTTAGTGACTTTTAATTTATTTATCCTGCTAGGGGTATGAAACCCATATGTCACAACATTTACAAGTGTCTCCATTACTGTCATGCTCGAGGCACTGAACTGAGATCTAGCAAGTAATTTGCTCCTCTCGTTGTTTGTGATTCTCCTCTGAATTTCAGCCTCTTGCCAAAATTGCCCCCAGGTATGTGTTTGAATGTTGTCCGAGTTAATAAACTTGTAAATTTAGGATTTGGGATGCTGATCATCTGATTTAAGAAAGAGTCAACACTTGAGGTAAACCATGGGTCTTGAAGCCATATATATCATGCTGTTATGGGTTATCCAGTGTCTTATTTGGAAGTAGTATAACCTTTTAGATTTGGGAACACCTACTTGCACTTTATTTGTTCAAATAAATTGATTCCTCAGTGCCAAACATGCCTCCTACCCGCTTACAATTAGCTACTTGCCATTCCACCAACTGGCTTTGGTCGATGCCCAGGATGAAATCAATATTCCCAATAAAGGCTGTGAGGCGGGATAGGTATGTAGGCAGTCCTTATTGGATCATAACAACATCCCAAGAGTACAATGTAGTACTCATGATGAAGGAAGAGTACACGCCCCAAGATCATGAGCATCTAGAGAACCAGGGGGTTTTCCAAATGTGATCACCTGCAATTATTTGATCCACAAAGCACCACGACACTTCAACTGCCGTTCTACCCCATTCCACCATGCGTCTCAGCTGAGCATCATAGTAGTAGTTTGTAATATGAGGAAATCCAAGACCCCCTTCGCAAGTGTGTGTTTGGGGAATCTAAAATATTCAGTGTACTTTAGATTTCTCCCAAAATCCCTTTCTGTGGGTGTAATAGGAGGAACTGAGCCTAGTATAAACACCTAAGAAGGGCTGACATTTTTACTGCTGCAACCTGCCCCATCCATGAAATACCCCTGTCATGCTACCTTTGTAATCCACACAAAGGGTGCATAGGATGTCCATATAATTAAGGACACATTCTCAATGGAGTGAAATATCTTGATATCCAAATACAGAACATGCTTACTGGTCCACGGTAGGGTACAATTCTTCTTTAGTTGTCTCACCTGTTCCATTGGGAGTGATAAATTCAAAATTTTGGATTTTTGTAAACAGATTTAAAGCCTACTAACTGCCTAAATCTATTCAATTCTTCCAGAACAAGGACAAGCAATTGTAGTGGGTCAGTTGGTGTTAGCAGAATATCAAACACATAAAGGCAGATCTTCTAATCCTCTTTGCTAAAGTTTATCACTTTGATTTCTTGATTGGCTCTAATCACTTTTGTTAGTGGTTCCATATATAAAGGGAGTAAGAGAGGGGATAAGGGTTAGCCTTGTCGGGTATCCATCTCAATATGAAACAGGGCACAGTATGTACCATTGGCCAACACTTTAGCAACAGTTCTGCCTATATGCTGGCAATCTATGCCAAATACCTAGTACCACAGGCCTTGAGCGCCCTCCACAAAAATGGCCAATGCACCCTGACAAACACCTTTTGGGCATCAATAGAAAGGAGTAACACTTATTTATGGGTCCTCTGTACCTTATTAATCAAATGTAAGGTCCATTTAGTATTATTTGCAATGCCTCTACACAGAATAAATCTCTTCTGATCTGGTGCAATAAGTAGTAGTAGTAGTACAAATCTTTATTCGACTTTCACCAAGTCATAAAAGACATAACAGTCATAAAAAGATCTCTGGTTATAATAAAAAATAAAAGACAGAATAGATAAAATGATAAAAATGTAGTAAAATGTAGTAAAAGAAGGAAATAAAAATAAAAAACACAACAATGGAAGAAACCTATCACAGTAGATTATATTTTGAACACCTCCCCCATGGATTTCCTTGTCTTTAATACCAAACATAAAAAATTTGCTAAAATTCCACACGTTCCTAAGGAAGAGAGTGACTGGAGACAGGCGTAGGCTGTGCGACATTGGGGGAGATTAATTTTCCTTAAAAGTGGAACAACTAGGCGTTTCCTCTGGTAGGCGTAGAAATTACAAAATAAGACCACATGAATTGTCGATTGCGGTGTTTTTTCATCACAGGGGCATGGTTTTAACAAGATGGACCAGTCATTCATAGTTGGAAATGAGACTAGGCGATGAAACGTATCTAGCCTAAGTCTGGTAAGAACATAACGGTGGCGAGGGAGTACCATGTTTGCCAAGTAAGGCTGCATGCCCTCCGTCGTCAAAATAATTTGGTTATGAATGACTGAATTTTTTTTTGATTCCACACCCCAGCGTATGTCTTCTAGGTGTTTTAATGCCAGTTTGCTCAGGTCCTTCCTAGAAATCTTCTGCAACGAGGCTGGATTTGAGTAGTAGTCTTTGTTGCCCAGTTTTTCAAAAAAACTTGTGATGTATTTTAGCCATGGTACCCTTGATGTGTATAATGACTTCGTACAGTCGCTAAGAATGGCCTTATTAAAACTGGTGTGCTCCGAGGTCCAGACTTTATGCCATAATAACAATGGCTGTATCTTTATTAGGTCTGCAATGAAAGGAACCCCAAGTTCCGAGTGCGTGACGTACAATGAAGTACCTTTTGGTACCCTCAACAGGTGTCGTAGAAAGTCATTCTCCACAGTCTGAACTAGATCACAGTTTGTATGACCCCAAATTCCTGCACCGTACGTAACAGCTGGAATGCACTTGGCTTTGTAGATCTTTACCATGTTAGGTGGTGTAATCCCCCCAAGCCTTTTGGAGAAGAGTCGTAGAGCCATCGTTGTTTTAATCAAGTGCACTCTCTTCGTCTTTCTGCAGTTGGCCCAGGAACCCAACTTGTCAAGAGTTATGCCCAAGTATGAAAAAGATTGCGCGGTTTCGACCTTGCTATCTGCAATAGTGATATTATAAGACTTCCCGTGCTTCCCACCGCAGTTCATGATAAAAGTTTTTGAGCGGTTGACAGTAAGACCCAGCTGTGACATGTATGTAATGCAGGTAGTTAAGAGTTTCTGGAGAGCTATTGGGGTCCTAGCCATTAGTACTGCGTCGTCTGCGTAAAGTAATGCTGGGACAGATCTGTTATCTATTTGGGGTAAATCTTTACATTTAGTGGCCAGTTCTTTGTCTAGGTTGTTTATGTACATTGAGAACAGGAACGGAGCAAGAACGCAGCCTTGGCACACTCCTCTGTATAGACCAAAGGGGCGAGTGCATTCCCCTTTTAGGCCGTACCTCACTCTTGCTCTGCTCCCTGTGTACATTTCACGAATAAATTGGATTATGGCCGGTTCCACCCCATACTGTTTAAAATATCCCATAATTTCTCATGAATCACACAGTCGAAGGCTGATGATAAGTCAATAAAGGCCAGGTACAGGTTGCCTGCTCTGATCTTAGTATACTTTGCAATAATAAGACTTAGATTTAAACTTTGTTCCACTGTTCCGATTCCTTTTCGGAATCCATACTGGACCGGGGTTAGAACATTGTTTTCCTCTGCCCATGCTTGTAGCCTGTTCAGAATTATTCTCCCTGCAATTTTAGCTGTTGTGTCCAGCAGGGAGATTGGCCTGTAACAGGCTGGATTGAGGCGGTCACCCTTTTTATATATTGGGATTATGTTAGAGTCTCTCCAAGATGGTAGGGGTCCGCATGTACAGATAGCCCTCAATGTCTGCGTCAGTACAGGCCCCCACAACTCCGTGTTGGCCTTGAATAAATCAATCGGAACGCCATCAGGGCCTGGCGCTTTCCCTGATTTACTTTCTATTATAGCTTCCTCTACCTCCTGAAGGCTAAATTGGGGGGTTATGATTAGGCGCGGACTTTCCTGTGCATCGTGGTCGTGGGTATGGTCTGGTGTGTCACTCATCAGGGAATATATATTGGAGAAATGTGCTACCCAGACTTCTTCGGAGATAGCAATTTCCATCCTAGGAGTGTCACTATCCCCTAACATAGGGGAATTTATTGTCTGCCAGAAGAGTATGTTATCTTTCTTGCGACTTGCTATATGGAGGGTTTCCCACAAGTTTGTTTTTATAATCGATTTCCTTTTCTTTATTGCTGTCTTATATTCCTGTCTGCGTTTGCGTATATCACTCCAGCACCTTTTTGGGGCATTTAGGGCCCTTTTCAGTCTCTTATGTGCTTGGGTGCAGTTATGGTCAAACCATCCGGACATCCTTTTTTTCTCTACCTTACTGCTTTTGTTAGTGAGTGCTTCTTTTATGGTTTGTGTAATCGTTGTAAACGCACTTAGACATTGCCTTGGATGTGGGTTCTCTCTTAGACAGTCTGCGAAGGCATGTTTGCATTGGCGTATTACCTGTTTCAATAAAGACTTTGGGTCTATCTGGGCCCACTTCATAGTGTATCCATTGCGCGGTGCCAGTTCAATATCATCTGCCAGTATAATACTATCTTCCCTAGCTGCTAAAAGGGGAGATATTAAGAGATTCATACTCTGAGGATAGTGATCACTAATTGCGATATCGTGCAATGAGTAGTTTGTAAGATAGTGGGCGAAGTGAGTAGACATTAGGACATAATCAATCACTGTATTTGCGCCCCTTCCGTTGTATGTTGGTTTAAACTGTGCAATAAGTCCCTGCTTATAGGGTGCCAGGCGATTTGCCAGGACCCCCGAGAAGATCTTGGTGTCAATATTTAGCAGGGAGATTGGCCAAAAGGAGGAGCACAATGACAAATCCTTGCTAGGTTTTGGGAGGCTAACTATTGAGGACTCCCTCGTGGAATTATTCAGTGGGAAGTTTATACCAAAATAATTATAAAGATCTTTTAAAGGTGGAGGCAACGTTTTTTACAAAGTTTATAAAAAAGGCCTCTGAAACCATCTGTGCCGGGGCCCTTTTGAAGTTTCAGTTTATATAATACAGAAATACCCTAGGCAATTTCCATGGGTTTGTCCAGAGCTTCCCTGTGGGCCAGTGAGAAAGTGTGAGTGTAGCATCTGTAATATAGTCACACATCACATCATCAGTCCCATTCTTTGTTGTATATAAGGTTTGTTAATATTCTTGGATTCCCTTCTGTCTGAGCATCATCTGTTAAGAGAGCTTTTGTTCCACTCTTAACGGAAGATATCCTTTTCAGATTAATTTTAGCTCTTAACTTTGCAGCGAGGAGTTTACCAGCCCTATTTCCCCCACTGTAATGAGAGTCCTTCACCCACAGGAGTGAATATTCAGCCCTATATGTGTCTAATAGCTTCAGTTGTGCACTTTTCAAGTGGCATCAAATGTATTTTGCCACAGTTATTGATGGACCTCCTCCAGCTCTTTAACCTGTCCCTCCAGGGTGTCTCATTTCTCACACCTATCTTTATTAATCTTGGCCACCAAAGAGATAAATTGGCCTGTAGCATATGCTTTTAAAGTGTCCCACAACACACTGGTCTTAAATCACTCCTAGTCATTTTCTTGGAGAAAGAAGTTTAGGGTTTGGGCTCTCCAAACAACACTTTGTTTGTTGGAAGTAAGTTATTTCTCAATCTCCACCTCCCATCCTGTGCCCCACAGTGGGGGACCTCAAAATTAACATGTATCAGGACCTGGTCTGATATTGATCTTACTCCTATTGAGGTTTCAGATACTTGCTTCACAATATGAGATGGGCCTTGGAAACAGTTAATAAGAGCACACGTATGGTGTACTGACAAATAAAATGTATAATCTTTTTTGTCAGGTATATATACATATGAGTCCAAGGTCCTCCAACCAATACTTAGCTGCCTAAGAAAATTCCCCTGAAAGCCTATTTGCAGTGATACCTAATGGCCATATTATCCAGGACCACATTGGTGTCGCCCCCAATAATTAGCTCTCTATCTAGGGATTGCAAAATCAACAGGATGGTAGCAGTAACCCTATCAGTGCTTGTGTCGGCCAATGGCCAACACATGCACACCCTCCCTGGTGGGGGCCACGATCACTGGCTGATGGCAGGGAGTTTTTTTTAATCCCCTCGGGACAGGTGGAAGAGCTTCCGCGTCTCCCCCAGACCGCCCTCCTTCTCACCTGTGACATCAGCATGCCATGAGGAGTGCTGATATCACACTTTTTCTCTACTGGAGGATCGAGAAGGAAGTAAGCCTCTTCTCCCCTCTCTGGTGGGGAATAAATGGCCAAAACAGCCTCCCCAGATGCCAGGGAGGCATCAATGGAAAGGAGAGAGCCTTCCTGGCACTGTTTCCTGGCCATGGAAATGGCACTAGGCCCCAGGAAATGCTTTGGGGGAGTCAGCCCCCACGTAAATTGGCCACCCCACCACGTGGGGGCAGTACAAAGGTTAAAAATAAGGTTTTCCTCCTGGGGGGATGATCACGCCACCCCAGGGGATAAAAAAATATTTTTTTTAATATTTTAAAAAATGGCGGGCCAGCCCTCTTGACACGGGCCGACCCCTATAGGGTAATAATTATTTTTAAATATCCTCAGGTCTCTCTCTCTCTACAACATTTGTACCAAACATTTTGCTAGGCTTACTCCTTGAACTCATTCTATGGAGAGACCATTTCAAAAACATTCTCTCTCTCCCTCTCTTCCGTCCCGTTCTGGGATGGAAGAGAGGGAGAGAGAGACAGAAAGTGAGGGATTGAGAGAGCCAGAGGGAAATGAAGAGAAAGAGATTGACAGAAAACTTGAGAGAGAGGGAGATAGGGTTTTTATGATTAATGATGTACGCAGAATTAGATATTTTAGGGCAAATTAAAAAGAAAAGTGTATTTGTAATTAAAAAGGAGCGAGATGACCTTTCAGTATGAGACATAAACTTTGGAAGTTTAAAGAAATTAAAAAAGGTAAAGACCAAGGACACACCTGGAGTAGAACCCTAAACTATCAGGGTAAGATGAGTGACCTTCATGATTAGGCCATAGGTGACTCCATAGTGTGCGACCTCCAAACATACCTATAAAAATCAAAGGATTCATGTACTAGGAAATAAGCATGACTTTTCCAACACAAAGAAGAATTAACAGTCAAAACACTAGTGAATAAACAATCACTCTGCCAAGCGATCATAGGATTTGCTCCTTCACCCTACTGAGTAACAGTATAAGGCCTTGACAATTAGGTCAGAAGTGACTTTTTTCTGCTCTGCACCCAAATGTAACTACAACATTCATACCAAACATATTGCTATTATGACTCCTTGAACTCATTCTATGGAGAGACCATTGTAATAACAAGCTCTCTTCCATCCCATAATGGAATGGAAGAGAGAGCGATAGAGACAGAAGGTGAGCGATTGAGAGAGACGGAGGGAAATGAAGAGAAAGAGATTGACAGAGAACGTGAGAGAGGCAGAGAGAGGGAGAGAGGGTTTTTAGACTTTGATGAATTGTGCATGTAGAATGAGATATTGTAGGGCAAATTAACAAGAAAAGTGTAAGTATATATAGATGTATATCTATCAGGCATAGTTAGCAGGCAGCAATAAAAATGTCAAGATAACTCTTGTGATTATGTTCCTGCTAGAGAAAGAGATCAGAATGTTGTCTAGTGGCAGTTTTGTCACCATAAAGTAGTGCAGAAGGTTTATATGCCTGCTGCACAGAACAGATCTGTATTATATAGGAGTAGTTGAGTGGATTAGTAAAACCAGCTGTTACCTGCACTTTAAAACAAAGGAAATGTGTGTGCGAGGGGGCTATGGAGAGATGAACGGCACTTTTGCTGGGTGGTAGTGAGGGAATACAAGGAGGAGGTCATGCAACGGGAGCACCAAAAATGATTGTCGCACTGAGCGCCACCAGTGCTAAAGGCTGTGATAATGCGTATGTGGCAAGTTGAAATAACAGTGTGTCTTTTTTTATTTTTTTTCAGGGTCTCCAGAAAATCTGCTGATTGAGAAAAGAAGCGAAGGTAAGGTGACTGACATTTACTTTTGCACACATCACAAACACACCCCCACCAACAATTCTGTGACCCTATCTACCTTCTACGTAGGCTAGTGCTTTAGAGGGACAGTTTAGCCAGCAGCATGGATGGTGTCTCATTGGATGAGTGCTTCTCAAGCCCTTACTCGGGTTATGGAGGACAGCTCTGAGGCAGGATCAGAGACTGAGACAGCAGGTACTGAGATAGCATCTGAGGGAGAGGACAATGGAGCAGAATCTGGGAGTGCTTTTTCAGTTGGCAGAGTCCCATCCAAAGACACCTCTTCCAGTGATTCTGAGGGAGATGATGAGGACAGTCGTGCTGTCCCTTTGCAAGCACAGTCTGTGAAGTGGGACAGCAGTGGGTTAGTCCAACCCAGAGAGCAGGTGCATGTGGGGGCAAGCACAGAGAGAGTGCTCTCTTGGCGGCCCCTGATCTAGTTCAGCCGCAAATTCCACCTTTCACTGGTGATGCTGGATGTAAAGTCAATACGGCCAGATGTTTGCCAGTTCACTATGTCCATCTCTTTTTGGATGTTGACTTCCTTCAGCAAATTGTGCAGCAAACAAATTTGCATGCAGAACAATTTCTGAGGGAGCATGGAGGCACTTAGGGCCCTGTTCTAGGGCACGCCAGTGGACTCCCACTTTGCTGGCAGACTTGAAGATATTTTTGGGCCTTATGCTCAAAATGGGGTTAGTGCAGATACCCACCTTGCAGTCCTATTGGACGACTCACACGGTTTGGTAACCCCCATCTTCGCGCCGTTCATGAGCAGAGTTCATTTTTTGCTATTGCAGCGCATGCTGCATTTCAATAACAATTCTGCTGCATTGCCCCGGGACCATCCAGACCATGACAGGTTGTTCAAAATTCGGCATGTTGTGGAACATTTGTCTGGCAGGCTTCCAGAGATCTAAACTCCTTGAATGACTATAGCAGGTGATGAGTCCTTGATCCTGTACAAAGAGCAGCTGCTATTCAGACAGTACATTGCGAGCAAAAGATCTCACTATGGCAGCAAGCTATACATGCTGTGTGAGAGCTCTTCTGGCTATGTGTACAGCTCGGGAGTGTATACAGGGAAAGACCACACAAAACCCTGTAAGTTGCCCTCCCACGTTAGGGTTCACAGGGAAGATTGTATGGGAGCTTGTTCAGCCACTCCTTCACAAACGTTAGAACCTTTATGTGGACAATTTCTATACAGGAGTAGAGCTGTTCAGTGAGCTCCACAAAGCTGGCACTGGGGCCTGTGGCACAGTTCTTTGTAACTGCAAAGGATTCCCACAGGAGCTTGTTTGCAGGAAGCTCCAGAAATCCCTGAGTACTGTGTTGCGTTCCAACAAACTGCTTGCAGTCAAGTTCTCACATAGGCGTGATGTATACATACAATTCATGATGAGAGCACTTCCCCCATCAGTGTTTGGGAGCAGATGGCCGAAGTCCACAAACCCTCCTGTACACTTGATTACTATAAGTACATGGGTGGAGTGGACAAGAATGACCAGGTTCTTCAACCATACAATGTGTGTCATAAAACTTGCACTTGGTACAAGAAACTGTTTACCCATCCGATCCAGATGGCAACATACAATGTGTATATTGTTTATTGTCAGACAACCACAGGAAGACTTATGTCTTTCCTTGACTTCCAGTTGTCTGTAATTGGAAGCCTCACTGCTGCTACAGAAGCAGCAGCCTCAACTTCATATGTTCTGGAGGATGTGGCAAGGCTGCAGTAGCGACACTTTGCTGATCGCATTCCTAAAACATTGTCCATGTTGTCACTTTAAAGTCTGCTCGAAGCATGGAAAGCGGCAGGAGAGTCGTTAGTACTGTCCCCAGTGCCCATTTTAGCCAGGCCTCTGTTTCTCAACTTGCTTTCTGTTATAACATACTAAAGCAAAGTTCTGGGAAATCGACTGCGGTGGAGCTGCCGTTGGGTAAACCTTTCAGTGGCTTTGCATGGATACCGAACGTCTATGGCCCACTTGTTCGTTAGTCAAGCAGCCACAGAATTTTAGTTCATCCATTTCAGGAAATCATGGACTTCCTTATGGCCTGCTCAACACCTTTATCTCTCGTCAGAATGTGGTAGGTGTTCTGTTTGTTTAACGTGCATTATAGTCCCCACACTACACATACCAGTGGACAGAACATAGGCCACATTGTCATGGAGAACGCTGTGTGGCAAAATGTTAAAGGCGTGACTGAATTTTGAAGTGCTTGTTAGGGAACTTATGTATCCTTCACAAGGACACCATGAGTGCCATTGAAAACAGTGCAGTAAGTGTAATAAGTCAAACAAATGTCCTATGGGACAAATGCACCAACATTTCTACTTGTTTGAAAGTGTGCAAACTCAATTTGCAGCTTCACTTTCAAAGCAAAAGTGTTGGTGAATGAGTCCCACAGGATATTTGCTTGACTTTTTACTTTAGAGACCTTTTGTAGCATTCACCATCATGTCTGCCTTAGTTTCAACAATAGATCTGCTCTCTCAGTTTGAGAAATAGGCCTCGCAAGGTATACTTGGACACTGTAGGCGATGGGTGCGGTGTAGGGGTGATAGAGGACACAAACACTGAGCTTAACTACCCCTTTCCAGGGGTTTACGGGCTTTTTATTGTTCTTGGCGGCAGAAAAGGGGAAGAATAACTTAGAACGGTCTGTGAGTAACCGGTGGTTCTGGGTTCTCTTTTCCTTTTCTTCTCTCCCTCTCGGGTCTCTATCCGTCTCAGGTGGGTTGCTTATTTCTTTCCTTTCCTTTTTCCTTCCAGGTGGCGCGTTCCGGTATCTTGGCGGCAGGTTTCCTCGGGAGAACAAAAACAAGGTGGCAGCCGGTAAGTGGGGAGGGTAAGCACGGTTTTGGTTCTGTGTGGGGTACGGGAGAGGAGGTGAAATAAGAAAGGGGGGGGGGTGACGGAGGGGTTACTCTATCCTTTTTAGTGGGGAGGTGAGTGGGTTTATTTCCTTGTGTCCGCAGGGTACGTGGTTGTTAGGGTGCCCAGGGAACTTGTCCGGCCTCAGGCGCTCCCTTTTTAAAGGTAGTCGCCCTGTCTCCCTTCCTCCCTTTCCTTCCCCCTTCTAATCCTCCCCTCGCCTCCTACCCTTCCCCTTCCCTGGGTTCTGCCGTGGCCCTTTACTAGGGCACATACCTTGTCCAGCCACGACCCTCCTGGGCCGTGGCAGGCTGTCGCGTCCTTCGTCTCCTCTCGGGGTGGTTCTTCCGTCCTTTCCTCCGTCTCTTCTCGGGGGTCTGGCTCGGTGTTTCTCTCCGTCTCTCGTTGCTCGCTCGTCTCTCCCTCGGGGTCCGTGATACGTCCTGAGGAGGAGTCCCGTCTGGTCCCGCTGTGTCCTTCTTCACTCTCGGCCACCCGGAACTCCGGGGCCGACTTCCGTCTCCTTCCCGATGCGTCTCCATGACGACGGGGTTGTTGATCCGGCGAGGCGTTCGAAGAGCGCCATGATTGGAATTCCTCCGGCGCTCTCTTACACACCCCTTCCCACGATCGGGACTGGTATAGGCCCGAGGAGTCAGGGCAGCGGGAGAGGAAGTCTGCGGGGCATTGGCGAGCCCCAGGGATATGGCGGATCTGAAAAGTAAAGGGTTGCAGTTCAAGGAACCAGCGGAGGACTCTGGAATTGGTGTCCTTATGGGAAGCCAACCATGTCAAAGGCGCATGATCGGTGAAGAGGATGAATGGGCGTCCCAGGAGGTAATACTGCAAACATTCGATTGCCCATTTAATGGCTAAACATTCTTTTTCTATAGTGGGGTAGTTCGTTTCCCTAGGTAATAGCTTCCTACTGATGTAGACTATCGGGTGTTCATGACCCTGGCGGTCAGGTTGTGCCAACACGGCCCCTAACCCGACATTGGATGCGTCCGTAAAAAGATGGAAGGGCCTGGCAAAATCGGGACAACGCAATACTGGTTCGGTTGTAAGGGCTTCCTTGAGCCACTGGAATCCCTGAAGTTGGGAGGGGGAAAAAGGAGGTAGGACCGTCGGATATTGTTTTTTTAGGAGGTCCGTAAGGGGGGCTGTGATAGTAGAGTATTGAGGGATGAACCTTCGATAGTATCCAACTAGCCCCAGAAAGGAGCGAAGTTCCTTCTTTGTGGTAGGTAGGGGGATCTGTCGAATGGTGGCTACTTTATCCTTTTGGGGACTCAAGAGCCCATTCCCAATAACGTAACCTAGGTAGGCTATCTGGGTCTGACCTAGTACACATTTTTTTGGGTTGGCGGTAAGCCCGGCTGCGGATAGTGCGGAGAACACTTTGTCCAGGTGAAGGAGGTGGGTAGACCAGGTAGAACTAAAAATAACAATATCATCAAGATAGGCGGCTGTAAAATCATGATAGGGTCTTAGCAGTTGATCCATTAGTTGTTGGAACGTTGCTGGGGCACCATGAAGCCCGAAAGGGAGCACCGTGAATTGATACAGGCCTGAAGGGGATACGAACGCCGTTTTTTCTTTGTCAGAGGGTGCTAAGGGGATCTGCCAATACCCCTTTGTCAGATCAATCGTAGTCATATATCGGGCTTGCCCTATCTTCTCTAAGACTTCGCCTACCCGAGGAATGGGGTATGTATCAAAAAGGGATATCTCATTGAGCTTCCGGAAGTCAATGCAGAAGCGGATAGAGCCATCCGGCTTCGGCACTATGACAATCGGAGAACACCACGGGCTGGTAGATGTTTCAATAACTCCTAAACGCAACATTTTATCGACTTCCTCTTCTATGAGGGTTTTCCGTGCCTCGGGAATTCGATAAGGTCGTTGTCGTACTACTCTTCCTTCCGGGGTTCTAATGTGATGCTGGACTAGTGCTGTTTTCCCCGGTAGTTCAGAAAAAAAATAGGCATGACGGTGGACTAACTCCGTCATTTGTCGGGTCTCTATCTCGGAAAGGGACTCACTGATTTTGGGGAGCTGTTGAGGGTCATACAGTGAAGTGGGGCACAATTCCAACCCTAAAGGTTGAGTCGGCGTGATCAGACATCCCCTCGCTAATGTTAAGTTATCGCTTGCGGGTTCTTCCCATTTCTTTAATAGGTTAATGTGGTAAATCTGGGTTCGCCTCGGATTATTTCTTAATTCTAATAAATAGGTAACGGGGGTAACTCTTTTTAAGATTTTGTATGGTCCCTGCCATTTGGCAATTAATTTGTGCTCTGAGGTGGGCCTGAGGATTAACACTTTGTCATTGGGTTGTAAGATCCTGAGTTTGGTACCCTGGTCATAGTAAGTCTTTTGGTTATTTTGGGCTTCTGTTAGATGCTGCCTTACGTCCTCCCATACTGATTGGAGTTGGGTTTTTAGTTTATGGACATAGTCTAGGATAGGACGTTCTTCGTTCTCTTCCTCCTCCCAGAGTTCCACGGCCATATCTAGAAGGTTTCTTGGCTGTCTCCCAAATACCAATTCAAACGGGCTATGCCCCGTAGAGGATTGTTCATGTGTCCTTATCGCGTACAATACTAGGGGAAGCTTCTGGTCCCAGTCCTTACCTGTCTCATTCACCACTTTTCTTAAGAGGGTTTTTATGGTGCGATTATACCGTTCGACCAATCCATCCGTTTGGGGATGGTAGACAGACGTTTTTATCTGTTGAACCCCTAGGGATGTACAGATTTGTTTCATTAGTCCTGAGATGAATGGGGTTCCCTGGTCCGTAAGGACTTCTTCGGGAAATCCTACCCGGGAAAAGAAAGATATCATAGCTTGTGCTACGTTTTTCGTAGTGGTGCTGGAAAGGGGAATGGCCTCGGGGTACCTACTTGCGTAGTCTACGAGCACGAGAATGTGGGTATGCCCTTTACTAGACGGTAAAAGAGGACCTACTATGTCCATACCGACCCGTTTGAATGGTATATCAATCAGAGGTAGGGGTTGCAATGGTGCTTTACGGAGGGTTCCTGGCTCCACAAGTTGGGACTTAGGACATTGAGCGCAGTACCTTCTGATATGGGCATATATTCCCGGCCAGTAAAACCGCCTGAGTAAGTATTCTTCCGTTTTCTCCCTGCCACAATGTCCTCCCCCTGGTTGGTTGTGGGCTAGGAAGAGTACCTGGGTTCGGTAGGATTCGGGAACGACGAGCTGTCTTTTCTCCCCATTTGTTTTGGTGGTGACCCTATATAACAGATCTTTTGAGGTCAAGAAGTAGGGACCTACCTCTCCAGTCGAGGCGGTTTTAGCATTTTTCCAAGCATGTTTTAAGGTGGGATCCTCGTGTTGACTCATCCTAAACGATGTGGGGGCTGTGTCTAGGAGGGCCATGACCCCTTCCTTGTTTTGTTGGTCTTGTCGGCAGACGTATCTCTGTTTCTCCGTTCGCCTCTCCTTTCGTGTTAACTTCCGTCTAGTGGGATGGCTAGGTATAGTATCATCTCGGAATGGTGCGTCACCCCACCAGTTGTCCACTGGGTTTTTCTGTCTGGTCTTGTCTAAAAGGTCGTCGAACCTTTGATAGTCCGTTCCTATTACACACTCCTCTATTAGGTTGTCCATGAGCCCCACAGGCAGACTGTCTATATGTCCGTCCCAGCCTATGTCTACGTTGAGAAGCGGATACTGGGCTCGATCTCCATGGACACAGCATATCGTAACCCATTGGTCCTCAGGGGGTGGTATCTGTTGAACCAGACTACGTCGGACTACTGACTGGCTACACCCGGAGTCAATTAAGGACATAACAAGTTTTCCGTTGATCATCAGGGGGTATTTAAAGGACCCGCCGCTCTTTCCTAGGCATAAGACTCTGCCTCTAGTCATGCCTATCTCCATTGGCTCTATATCCTCCCGCTTTCTGGGACATCCACGAGCGATATGGCCCCACTCCCCACAGTTAAAACATTGGGGTTGCTGCATCGGGCTTCTCTCCGGGTTCCTAGGTAGGCCGGTCTCTTCGGTTGCTCGTCGTGTGTGGAATTGAGTAGGGGTTATTGGTGGTTTCCCCATGGGGCGAACGGGTTGTGGTTTACCCTCTCCCGATCGGTGATAAGCGCAAGCTAGATCAACCGCTGTCTCAGTATCAATATTGGGGTGTTGTCGGATCCAGTGTCGGGTATGGGGCGGTAGGGAATCTAGATACTGTTCCAGAATAATCGTTTTAATTATGTCCTCACGTTCCGTTCCTAGTGGTCCCAGCCACTTCATCCCTAGATCCTTCACCCGGTAATAGTATGTCCGAGGGTCTTCCTGGGGTCCCCATCTTACTTTCCGGAATCTAGTTCTATAGTATTCGACATCATGTCCGACTCGTTCCAAAATACTCTTCTTTATCTCGGCATACGGGGTGACACCTCCTGGGTTTGCGGCCTGATATGCGGATTGGAGGGTTCCTGTCAGGAGGGGAGCTATATACTGACCCCACCTTTCTGCCGGCCATTGAGCACTGGAAGCGACTCTCTCAAAGTTTGTAAAAAACGAGTCAGGGTCTTCTCCTTCATGGTATTTTTGTAGGACGGAGCTTGGCACATTGGGATGCACCTTACTTGCGGCTATAGTGTCGGTCAGCTTTTGTATGGCAGTCTCATGGACTAGCTGATTATTGGCCATAATGGTGGCCTGACTTTTCAAGGCCGACTGTAGGGCCTCTCTATCCTCCTTGGCCTCTCGTTGCTGGGCTTCCCAGACTAGCTGGAGATGGCGCTGCCCTTCGGCCAACTGTTTAATCATTTCTTCCATACTGGACCTGTCCTCCATTATCCCGTATCCGTCCAATCCCACTTCTGACACCACTGTAGGCGATGGGTGCGGTGTAGGGGTGATAGAGGACACAAACACTGAGCTTAACTACCCCTTTCCAGGGGTTTACGGGCTTTTTATTGTTCTTGGCGGCAGAAAAGGGGAAGAATAACTTAGAACGGTCTGTGAGTAACCGGTGGTTCTGGGTTCTCTTTTCCTTTTCTTCTCTCCCTCTCGGGTCTCTATCCGTCTCAGGTGGGTTGCTTATTTCTTTCCTTTCCTTTTTCCTTCCAGGTGGCGCGTTCCGGTATCTTGGCGGCAGGTTTCCTCGGGAGAACAAAAACAAGGTGGCAGCCGGTAAGTGGGGAGGGTAAGCACGGTTTTGGTTCTGTGTGGGGTACGGGAGAGTAGGTGAAATAAGAAAGGGGGGGGGGGGTGACGGAGGGGTTACTCTATCCTTTTTAGTGGGGAGGTGAGTGGGTTTATTTCCTTGTGTCCGCAGGGTACGTGGTTGTTAGGGTGCCCAGGGAACTTGTCCGGCCTCAGGCGCTCCCTTTTTAAAGGTAGTCGCCCTGTCTCCCTTCCTCCCTTTCCTTCCCCCTTCTAATCCTCCCCTCGCCTCCTACCCTTCCCCTTCCCTGGGTTCTGCCGTGGCCCTTTACTAGGGCACGTACCTTGTCCAGCCACGACCCTCCTGGGCCGTGGCAGGCTGTCGCGTCCTTCGTCTCCTCTCGGGGTGGTTCTTCCGTCCTTTCCTCCGTCTCTTCTCGGGGTCTGGCTCGGTGTTTCTCTCTGTCTCTCGTTGCTCGCTCGTCTCTCCCTCGGGGTCCGTGATACGTCCTGAGGAGGAGTCCCATCTGGTCCCGCTGTGTCCTTCTTCACTCTCGGCCACCCGGAACTCCGGGGCCGACTTCCGTCTCCTTCCCGATGCGTCTCCATGACGACGGGGTTGTTGATCCGGCGAGGCGTTCGAAGAGCGCCATGATTGGAATTCCTCCGGCGCTCTCTTACAGACACCCTCAACTTGCATCCACAAACTGGAAGGAATTGGATTTAGCACAGTGAGTGTGGTGATGGTGCATGCAAGACATGTTTTCTTGAGCTTCAAGTAGCTAATGGAGGAAGGTTTTAGTATAGGTTCACTTGGCAACTACACAGGATTAGTCAGGACTCTGATGAGGACAGAGACATGAACGGGCAAGAAAAGCTTTTGGTATGTGTGCTTTCCCAGGATATTTCACAGGTAGAAGGCAGATAGTAACGGTAGTAGAGATGCATATCATCTACACCTGTGGATTCAAACCCATTGGTGCCACGCTGGCACTGAAGGACAATGACACGTATGGGTCAGTGTTTGACCTGCTTGCCATTTTCATCCTCTGACAGAATGTAGTAGATGTTCAATTTGCTGTATGATAAGTGCATTACAGTCACAGCACTACACATAATAGTGGCTGGGACATATGCTACATTTTCACGGGCTACCCTGTGTGCCAAACACTATCCTTCTTCATAGATTATGATGTTCTCTTTAGGAAACTTTGTGAAAATTCCCCAGCATGTCTGCCTTAGTTTCAGTGGTAGATATGCTCAGTTTGATGAATGGGCCTCACAGGGGATTTTTCAGACACCCCAGCTTGCATACAGAAACTGGAAGGAGTTGAATTTAGCACAGTGAGTGCACTAAAGGCACATGAAAAACATGTGTTCCTAAGCCTCTGGTGACTGTGTTGGGAGTCGTTAGTAAAGGTTCCTTACGCATGCCTTCAGTAATGATCAGGAAGAAGGAGGGGGTTACTTGACATGTGGTAAAATGTAGTCAAACTTATTCCGTCCTTTGCCGTATGAATGTGATGGGCTCTTGTCTGGCAGCGGTAAGTTGATGCAAGTGCAGTGATTGGTTGGATTGGGCCCGTGACCGGTGGTATGAAAATGTTGTGCGTTGTGCTTGAATGGCGTCTGAATGGACCATAAAGTGGTTGGTGCCGTGAACTGGCATTATGGCTCACCTTCAGAAGGCTTGTTTTCAATATTCAGATAATTTGATAAGTATTCATGCTTTGAAGTCATACTTTCTGGAGGTGCTACCACCAACCAGTGTGAGTGGTGGATTAACTTTAACGTACTGGTACCAGGGGAGTCCAAGGGTGCAGGACTTCCGTGGCTCTCACCAGTTTTCCTTCACCCAGAATCCCCTTGAAATTACAAACTTTGCTTAAAAATAGATATTCCTTTCATTTCTGTGAGGGAAAGTCCTGGAATCTGCAGGCAGCCACATCTTTTCTACCAACCTATCACTTGTGAGGGTGGGCAAGTAACTGCAACAGTGAAGTGCACAAAGTGTATTGTGGAGACATCAACATTTCCTATCACAAAGTAGCCTGTTTTTGTAAGATAGTTGTTGGACCCGCCCTTTTTACAGGGTCATTCCACAAACTTTTTCCCTTCCTCCTTCTATTTTTTCTGACCCTTTTTGTTGACGTTAGGACTCTGGGCACTGCTGATCAATGTTAAACTGCCTGTGCTCTCCCTTCTGAACTAGGTATAATTGGCTTCCACCTGATTGGCAAATTGAATTTACCTGTAAGTCCCTTGTACAGTGGTATCCCTATAACCAGGGCCTGTAAATTGAATGCAACAGGTGGACCTGCAGTGCAGCTTCCACCAGCCACAGAGGTAGCCTGTCAAACCTATCTCAGAGGTGCTAGTGCAGGGCCTGCATGCGCAGTTTACTGCCACAGGTACTTGGCATCTAAATTCACTTGCCAGGCCTGGAACTCCCCTTTTACTGCATCTACATCACCCATAATGTAGGCCCTAGCTAGCTCTATGGGCAGGGTGCTATGTATGTAGAAGGCAGGACATGTGCCTGGTGGTGTGGCCTGTCGTGGTAGTAACAAACAGCCTATTTGGTTTTCACTGCTGTGAGTGCTGTCTTTCTCATAGGATTGCATTGGGAATGTCCTGCCTTATGTCTGTGGGTATTGCCTGACCTATGAGGGGTAGCGTAGGCATGTTTGGTATAGTTGAAATGGTAGTGAGAAATGCTGATTACTGGTATAGGTAGATTTTCTTTTACCTTTATAGAAAGGCCACTTTTAGAAAGTGAGCATTTCTCCGTGCTTATGACTCTGGTGTTTTGCAGCCTGACCCCAATCCAAGTCTGGGTCAGAGTGAGAGCTCTGCTTGTTCATGCTTTTAAGACAGCCTGTAGACAGGGAGGGTGGAGGGTGTAACAGAGGTGCATCTGCATAGTGAATGGTCTTCCTGAACTGAGAGAAGGAGAGGCGGGGCACACCCACATTTGTAAAGGCTGTGCCCTGGCCTCACAAAAAGTGTTCATTTTCCCACCCAACAGATGTCTGGAGCCTGTGCTGGAGGAGAGAGGGGACAATCCTAAAACCAGTTGGAACTGGTTTGAATCTCTCTGTCTCTCTTTTGTGTAAAACATGAGGTAGAGACTCAGTGTAAGTACGGGGGATTTTTTACCCATCTGGAGAGCACTTTTAAACTGGGTCCGAGCCTCTGCCAGAGAGGCTACTGGACTGCACAAAGGACTCATCTGGATTGCCCTTCTGTTTTTTTGTCCTGCTACCTGGCTTCTGTTCGGTGGCACAAACGACTCATCAGGATGGCCTCTCTGCTTGTTGCCCTGGTGACCAACTGCCCCCCTTAGTCTTGGACTGGACTGGCTTTGCTGGGTTGGTTGTGGAGATCGCCTCTTCCTGCCTGTTAGGTGCTGGTCTCCCTGTCTACTACTGCTTGCCTTTGTGTCCTCCTGAGTGCAATCTTTGGAGTTCAGCGCGTGGGGTAGCTCCTTACTTTATTTTTCCTTCAGCTCATTGAGAGCGCTGAGGCTGACAGTGTGTGAGAGGTTGTAGAAGTTGGCTCTGTATGCACTATTTCAAAGTAAGGAATAGTATGCACAGAGTCCAAGGGTTCCCCTTAGAGGTAAGATAGTGGCAAAAAGAGATAATACTAATGCTCTATTTTGTGGTAGTGTGGTCGAGCAGTAGGCTTATCAAAGGAGTAGTGTTAAGCATTTGTTGTACATACACACAGGCAATAAATGAGGAACACACACTCAGAGACAAATCCAGCCAATAGGTTTTGTTATAGAAAAATATATTTTCTTAGTTTATTTTAAGAACCACAGGTTCAAATTCTACATGTAATATCTCATTTGAAAGGTATTGCAGGTAAGTACTTTAGGAACTTTGAATAATTACAGTAGCATATATACTTTTTACATAAAACACAATAAGCTGTTTTAAAAGTGGACACAGTGCAATTTTCACAGTTCCTGGGGGAGGTAAAGTATTGTTAGGTTTCACAGGTAAGTAAGTCACTTACAGGTTTCAGTTTTTGGTCCAAGGTAGCCCACCGTTGGGGGTTCAGAGCAACCCCAAAGTTACCACACCAGCAGCTCAGGGCCGGTCAGGTGCAGAGGTGCAGGTGCAGAGGTCAAAGAGGTGCCCAAAACACATAGGCTTCAATGGAGAGAAGGGGGTGCCCTGGTTCCGGTCTGCCAGCAGGTAAGTACCCGCGTCTTCAGAGGGCAGACCAGGGGGGTTTTGTAGGGCACCGGGGGGGGACACAAGTCAGCACAAAAAGTACACCCTCAGCAGCGCGGGGGCGGCCGGGTGCAGTGTGCAAACACGCGTCGGGTTTACAATAGTTTTCAATGAGAGATCAAGGGATCTCTTCAGCGTTGCAGGCAGGCAAGGGGGGGGCTCCTCGGGGTAGCCACCACCTGGGCAAGGGAGAGGGCCTCCTGGGGGTCACTCCTGCACAGGAGTTCCGTTTCTTTCGGTGCTGGGGGCTGCGGGTGCAGGGTCTTTTCCAGCCGTCGGGAAATGGAGTTCAGGCAGTCGCGGTCAGGGGGAGCCTCGGGATTCCCTCTGCAGGCGTCGCTGTGGGGGCTCAGGGGGGACAACTTTGGTTACTCATGGTCTCGGAGTCGCCGGAGGGTCCTCCCTGAGGTGTTGGTTCTCCACCAGTCGAGTCGGGGTCGCCGGGTGCAGTGTTGCAAGTCTCACGCTTCTTGCGGGGAGTTGCAGGGGTCTTTAAATCTGCTCCTTGAAACAAAGTTGCAGTTCTTTTGGAGCAGTTCCGCTGTCCTCGGGAGTTTCTTGTCTTTCTTGAAGCAGGGCAGTCCTCAGAGGATTCAGAGGTCGCTGGTCCCTTGGAAAGCGTCGCTGGAGCAGGGTTCTTTGGAAGGCAGGAGACAGGCCGGTGGGACTGGGGCCAAAGCAGTTGGTGTCTTCTGTTCTTCCTCTGCAGGGGTTTTTCAGCTCAGCAGTCTTCTTCTTCTTGTAGTTTCAGGAATCTAAGGCCCGTATTTATACTTTTTTAGCGCCACATTTGCGTCATTTTTTGACGCAAAAGCAGCGCAAACTCACAAAATACAATTGTATTTTGCAAGTTTGCACTGCTTTTGCGTCAAAAAATGATGCAAATGTGGCGCTAAAAAAAGGATAAATATGGGCCTAAATTCTTAGGTTCAGGGAAGCCCTTAAATACTAAATTGGTCTGGGGGGTTAGTAGCCAATGTCTACTAGCCCTGAGGGTGGGTACACCCTCTTTGTGCCTCCTCCCAAGGGGAGGGGGTCACATCCCTAATCCTATTGGGGAATCCTCCATCTGCAAGATGGAGGATTTCTAAAAGTTAGAGTCACTTCAGCTCAGGACACCTTAGGGGCTGGCCAGTGACTCCTCCTTGTTATTCTCATTATTTCCTCCGGCCTTGCCGCCAAAAGTGGGGGCCGTGGCCGGAGGGGGCGGGCAACTCCACTAGCTGGAGTGTCCTGCGGTGCTGGAACAAAGGGGTGAGCCTTTGAGCCTCACCGCCAGGTGTTACAGCTCCTGCCTGGGGGAGGTGTTAGCATCTCCACCCAGTGCAGGCTTTGTTACTGGCCTCAGAGTGACAAAGGCACTCTCCCCAAGGGGCCAGCAACATGTCTCGGTTGTGGCAGGCTGTTGGAACCAGTCAGCCTACACAGATAGTCGGTTAAGGTGCCCTCTGGGGTGTATTTTACAATAAAATGTATACTGGCATCAGTGTGCATTTATTGTGCTGAGAAGTTTGATACCAAACTTCCCAGTTTTCAGTGTAGCCATTTTGGTGCTGTGGAGTCCGTGTTTGACAGACTCCCAGACCATATACTCTTATGGCTACCCTGCACTTACAATGTCTAAGGTTTGGCTTAGACACTGTAGGGGCACAGTACTCATGCACTGGTGCCCTCACCTATGGTATAGTGCACCCTGCCTTAGGGCTGTAAGGCCTACTAGAGGGGTGGCTTATCTATACTGCATGGCAGTGTGAGGTTGGCATGGCACCCTGAGGGGAGTGCCATGTCGACTTACTCGTTTTGTTCTCACCAGCACACACAAGCTGGCAAGCAGTGTGTCTGTGCTGAGTGAGGGGTCCCCAGGGTGGCATAAGATATGCTGCAGCCCTTAGAGACCTTCCCTGGCATCAGGGCCCTTGGTACCAGGGGTACCAGTTACAAGGGACTTACCTGGATGCCAGGGTGTGCCAATTGTGGAATCAAAAGTACAGGTTAGGGAAAGAACACTGGTGCTGGGGCCTGGTTAGCAGGCCTCAGCACACTTTCAATTCAAAACATAGCATCAGCAAAGGCAAAAAGTCAGGGGGTAACCATGCCAAGGAGGCATTTCCTTACAGAGGTGCTAACTTCAAGAGGAGCCGGCATGAGAAGTGCACTCCCGGTTACGAGAAACCTCTATGTTATCACTGACAAGGGTGTAAAATGCTGCACCCCTCCCTCCGCAGCATAAGCAGGTAGCTCCTACTAGTGCCCCCAGGGCCATAACATGCCCGTGCCTGTATCGCCAGAATCCTGACACATGCGGCGGCGCTCTGAGCAGCTGTGTGCTCACATCGCCAGGGCCCCTGCCTTCTCCCCAGAGCCCAACGAGGTCCTCATCATCCGTGAAGGACAGAGGAGAAACTACCTCGGCCCCGGCGGCTGGGCTATTATTTTCCCCGCAGGGAAATCGGGAAGAGATCTCCCTGCTGGCAACGGAGTGTATGAGTGCCCCCACCTGTGGCAGCCTGCCAGTCTGGGGGGAGCCATTGACGAGGCTCACAGGGTGGGAAGGAGACCTCGACAGAGGCCTCACCCCTGCCAAGCCCCGTGTTGGCTTTCAGAGAGACCACTATTACCCTAAAAGGAGCACAGAAACGCATGTACAAACCCCTTGTGAATCGAATTACCACTCAAAGGATAATATTAGCAAAGGTGTTTTTATTATGATGACTAGGAGGGTTATTCCGATATGTGCCATATAGGAGGATTTCCATGATATGTGCCACCAGAGAGATAGCCTGGCATTCATGATAATGCGTTTTCCATGACATCTACATGTTTGGTAATAATGATGACAACCTGACTACTTCTTATGTTGCAGGCCAACCAGTAACGTATCTGTTTTATTATGACTATTGTTTGCTTTTACAGAGTAATAGTGCCTGAGTAATGTTCTGACAACTGTTTGTGTAGCAGGGTATTGCTGACACAAGTCGTGTTTGGTCTACTTATGTTTTATACAATACAGTTTATTTTTAAATGACTTATTGTTGTGTTTCCTTTGTGGTGTATTTACTGTGTCACTTGTGTTGTGTTGTGTAATCTCTTTACACATTGCCTCTGGGATAAGCCTGACTGCTCGTGCCAAGCTACCAAAGGGATGAGCAGGGGTTATCTTTGGTGGGTAACTCCCTTCCCCTGACTAGAGTGGGTAGGTTCTGCCTGACTTAGCTGCATACCCCAGCCAACCAGAAACCCCATTTCTTACAACAGTCACCTGCATCTTTGGTTTTGCCATTTAGGTAAACCTACCAAACCCAGACATTTCTGAAAACTAGACATCTGGAGCAGTCTATGTAGCTGTAGTGTGTATGGATTCCACAGAGTTTTCTTACCCAGAATACCCTGCAAAGGTAAAACATTGATTAAAAACACTATTTTTCCTTGCGTTTTCATTATGTAAACTCCAGGAATGTGAAGGGACCCACAGAATTCCTACCACCTAGTGTTTCCCCACTTGTCCTGATAAAAACACAGACCCACTTGTGTGTCTGTGCCAAGTGCCTGCGTCAGGAATGGATCACTCCAAGGTCAACAAAAGCCCTCATGCAAGGACTACCATTGACCCTTGTGTGATCCATTCCTGTCAGGAGCAATAGGCCCAGGCACACCAGTGGGGTAGCATTTTCATCGGGACAAGTTGGGGAAGGCTAGCTGGTAAGATGTTTGTGCATCCATGCATATTCCTGTAGTTTGCTTCACAGAAATGCAAGGAAAAATACTCTTTTCATTCAAATTTGCACCTTTGCAGGGTAATAACTTTGGGGAATTCACACAACGGACACCTCTGTGCGCTCCCCTGCGTGTCTATTTTTAAGAAATGTCTGAGTTTGTTAGGTTTCCTTAAATGGTACCAGATCTCAGGGCCAATTAGTACACTCACCTCAGTTCACTGAGTTATCATTATCGCCACAGTATGTTTTGGGCATTTCCTGTCGCAGGCACTAGGCCTACCCCTACAAGTGAGGTACCATTTTTATTGGGAGACTTGTGGAAATGCTGGGTGGAAGGAAGTCTGTGGCTCTCCTCAGATTCCAAAACTTTGCCGCACCAAAATGTGAGGAAAGAGTGTTTTTAGCACAATTTTTATGTTTGCAAAAGAGTCTGGGTGATGGGTCGCAGTGAGAGCCCCACAAGTCACACAATCCTGAATTCCCCTAGGTGTCTACTTTCCAAAAATGCACAGGTTGTAGCTTCCCCTAGGTGCCGGCTGAGCTAGAGGCCAAAATCTACAGCTAGGCACTTTGCAAAAAACACGTCAGTTTTCATTGGAAAAATTTGATGTGTCCACGTTCTGTTTTGGGGCATTTCCTGTTGTGGGCACTAGGCCTAACCACACAAGTGAGGGATCATTTTTATCAGGAGAATTGGGGGAATGCTGTGTAGAAGGAAGTTTGTGGCTCCTCTCAGATTCCAGAACTTTGCAGCATGGAGATGTGAGGAAAAAGGGCTTTTTAAGCCAAATGTTAAGGTTTGCAAGGATTCTGGGAGACAGAACCCAGTGGGAGCTCCACAAGTCACTCTATCCTGGATTCCCCTAGATGTCTAGTTTAAAAAAATATATAGGTTTTTGTAGGTTTCCCTAGGTGCCAGCTGAGCTTGAGGTCTAAATCCACAGCTAGACACTTTGCAAAAAACACATCCGTCTTCATTTGAACAATATGATGTGTCTACGTTATGTTTTGGGGCATTTCCAGTCACGGGCACTAGGCCTGCCCACATAAGTGAGGTGCCATTTTTATTGGGAGACTTGGGGGAATGCTAGGTGGAAGGAAGTTTGTGGCTCCCCTCAGATCCCAGAAGTTTGCAGCACCAAAATATGAGGAAAATGGTGTTTTTAGCCATATTTTGAGATTCACAAAGGAATCTGGGTGACAGAACCCATTGAGAGCCCCACAAGTCACCTCATCCTGGATTTCTCTAGGTGTGTAGTTTCCAAAAATGTACAGGTTTGGTAGGTTTCCTTAGGGATTGGCTGAGCTAGAGGCCAAAATCCACAGCTAGGCACTTTGCAAAAAACACGTCGGTTTTCAATTGAAAAATGTGCTGCATCCATGTTTCGTTTTCAGGCGTTTCCTGTCGTGGGCACTAGGCCTATCCACACAAGTGATGTACCATTTTTATCGGGAGACTTGGGAGAAACACAGAATAGAAGAACAAGAACAAGTGTTATTGACAGTTGTCTTTCTCTACAGTTTTGCCTTCAAAATGTAAGACAGTGTGTACGAAAGAAATAATTTTAAGGAATGCCATGTAATTCACATGCTAGTATGGAAACCCCCGATTTCAGAGATGTGTAAAAAGCCACTGGTTCTAGACTCCCTATCTTGTGCCCATTTCGGACATAGATTGATTTCCTTGATACCTATGTTTCACTCTTTGAATTTTATCAAATGAATTGCTGAGTACCTGGTATACAAGGAAAACTCATTGGAAGGTGCAGCTCATTTATTGGTTCTGGGTACCTTGGGTTCTTGATGAACCTACAAGACCTATATATCCCCACAACCAGAAGGGTTCAGCACACGTAACAGTATATTGCTTTCAAAAATCTACCATAGTTGATAAAAGTTACAACTCAATTCCAATATTTTTTTAATTTCAACTGTTACTTTCTGTAGGAAAATCTCGAAGGATCTATATAAATGACCCCTTGCTGAACTCAGAATTGTGTCTACTGTTCATAAATGTTTAGCTGTCCAAGATCCACCATTGGTTTCACACCCATTTCTGTCAGTAACTGGAAGGAGGATGAAAGCACAAAACAATAGTAAAAATTGTGTATCTCCCAGTAAAATGCCAACACTGTGTTGAAAGATTTGGTTTTCTGATTCAAATCTGCCTATTCCTGAAAGCTGGGAAGCTAGTGATTTTAGAACTTCAAATCCTTTGTTGATGTCGTTTGCAGGAGAAAAAAAATATGCTTTCTTCTGCAGATCTTTTTTCCCATTTTTCCAGAAACAAAACACATTTTGGGGTTCATTATGAACACAGTGGAAACAACCGCTGTGTTCATGCTGGCGGTCAAAACACTGACCGCCAGCGACCCCGGAACCCCGCCGGTCAGATTATGAACGTTTCTGAGAGCTGGCAGGCGGAAACCTTGTTTACGCCCGCCGGCTCTCAGAAAGGCTCAGCCGGGACATTGCAGGTGCAGTTGCACCCGTCGTGCAGATCACTGCCCGAATTTGGGGCAGTGATCGGCGCGATGGGGCACTGCACCGTGGCCCCTGCACTGCCCATGCAAAGTGCATGGGCAGTGCAGGGGCCCCAGGGGTGCCCTGGGGCATCCCCTCCACCAGCCTTTTCCTGGTGGGATATCCTGCCAGGAAAAGGCTGGCAGCAAAAGAAACATTATCCGGAGGGTAGCGCCGCTACCCTGGCGGATGGTGTTTCATCCCGCCGCCTGGCTGCCTGACGGCGGGAGCCTGGCGGTGGGTGACGGCTCCCGCTGGCGCCCGTCACCCTGTTCTTTATAAGGCGGTTCGGCCCGCCATGCCGTCTAGCGGCTTCAGCCGACACTGCCGGCATGGCAGGCCGAACCACCATGATCGTAATGAGGGCCTTTATCTGTATTTTGGCTAAATTCTTGGTCTCCTCCAGGGGAAACCACAAACTCTGTGGGGCATATTTATACTCCGTTTGCGCCAAATTTGCGTCGTTTTTTTCGACGCAAAACTAACTCCTAATTTATACTTTGGCGTTAGACGCGTCTAGCGCCAAAGTTCATGGAATTAGCGTCATTTTTTTGCGTGAACACCTTCCTTGCGTTAATGATATGCAAGGTAGGCGTTCCCGTCTTAAAAAATGACTCCAATGCTATTGCGTCGGATTTATACTCCCGGGCAAAAATGACGCCTGGGAGTGGGCGGGTCTAAAAAACCCGCATTTGCGCCGGATTTTAGCGCCTGGGTCAGGGCAGGCGTTAAGGGACCTGTGGGCTCAGAATGAGCCCAGAGGTGCTCTCCCCTGCCCCCAGGGACACCCCCTGCCACCCTTGCCCACCCCAGGAGGACACCCAAGGATGGAGGGACCCACCCCAGGGACATTAAGGTAAGTCCAGGTAAGTATTTATTTTTGTTTTTTTTTGTGGCATAGGGGGGCCTGATTTGTGCCCCCCTACATGCCACTATGCCCAATGACCATGCCCAGGGGACAGAAGTCCCCTGGGCATGGCCATTGGGCAAGGGGGCATGACTCCTGTCTTTGCTAAGACAGGAGTCATTTCAATGGGGGATGGGCGTCGGAAAAAAATGGCGCAAATCGGGTTAAGACGATTTTTTTGCCTCAGCCTGACTTGCCCCATTTTTGGACGCCCAAACGCCATTTTTCCCTACGCCGGCGCTGCCTGGTGTACGTGGTTTTTTTTCACGCACACCAGGCAGCGCCGGTCGGCTAACGCCATTCAATAAATACGGCGCCCGCATGGTGCTTCAGAATGGCGTTAGCCGGTGCTAATTTTTTTGGCGCAAAACTGCGTTAGCGCAGTTTTGCGTCAAAAAGTATAAATATGGGCCTGTGTACCTTTACAATCCCCAGAATGTTGGAAAAAAGGGCACAAATTTGGCCTGGATAGCTTATGTAGATTAAAAGTTAAGGGGGTTAAAATGGCCACCATCCCTAATTATTAGTGGTTTGAGAAAAATATTGGTGTGGAAAACATCCGGACTGCATGCACTGCTAAAGTTTCTTGAGTAGGTGTGTCTCTTGCAGGTTGGACATTTTATCTTCAGAGTTCCTCAAGTATGATAGTATAGCCAATATTTTGGTGGGGGCATTTTGACCCCTCACGTTTAGAATCACATTTTTAATCATGCATTTCTGTTGATGTCTGTGAACACATAGGGGATCATTATGACCCCGGCGGTCAGTGTAAATGTGGTGGTAGAACCGCCAACAGGCTGACGGTACATACCATCACATTATGACATTGGCGGGTTGGCTGAAGCCAACCCACCAATACACCACACCGACCGCCATGATGGTAGCAGCCGCCGGACCGGAGATAAAAATCTCCAACCCGGCGGCCGCTACTGTACCGCTGGTGTCATCTTGACCCTGCCTAACGCCATGGTTTTCATGGCGTTTGTAACGCCACAAAAACCATGGCAGTAGGCCCTACCAGTGGCAGGGAATTCCTTCCCTGTCACTGGTAGGAGGTGCACCCACCCCCCAACAACCCCAGACAATCCCCACGCCCCTCCATCCACGCTCCCCCCTTCCAATCCCCCCATACACGCACACTCGCAGGCAAAAACCACGCATTCTCACACTCACTCACACAGGCATACACGTATTCATACACGCATGCGTCCATTCATTCATGCACACATCCGTACACACATTCACACTGACACGCAGACACGCATTCACATTTCATTCATACACTCATTCGCACACACACACACGCAAACAACACTACACACACATTTGCATTCACGCACACACTTACACATTCATGCACACACTCCCCCACACACACAACACCCCCCACCCCCTGCCCTGTCGGAAACCCGACTTACCTGCATCCAGGGGTTTCTTCTGGCAGGGGATGGGATGGGGTGCTGCTACCGCCAGTGGCGCCGACTAGCAGAACACCGCCAGGCTGTATTATTTTTCATAATATGGCTGGTGGCGGTCTATTGGCATGGCACTGTTGGTGGTAGAAGCACCACCTTAACACCGTCCGTCAGCATGGCCACTGACGGATTTACGCCCTTCTTGTGGTGAAAATCCAGCTGTGGTCATATTATGGCCGACAGATGTTAGCCGCGGCAGAGGTAGGCGGCATTTACCGCCATTGTCATAATTAGGGCCATAATCTGATACGAGGGTAGGTCATGAAATAAGAGTGGGTGTAGGACAACAATGTCCTGTTGCAAAATCTGATTGTGTCCCGGAATCAGTGAGAGCTGCTACTCTGAAACATATCCAACAAAAACCCTTGACATGTAAAAAAACTTTACAGAAATCAACCCTATTGAAACAGTGAAAAACACTCTCCACCAGTAAACATATCCAACAAAAACCCGTGACATGTAAAAAAACTTTACAGAAATCAACCCTATTGAAACAGTGAAAAACACTCTCCACCAGTAGAAGGGTTGAGCGCTTAGAGAAGCCAGTACTAACCTTTTGCAGTGAACTGTAACCTTCCACTCCACCGGCAGTCAAACACACTCACTGCCTCAGTGCTTAATTTGTAAATAAAAAGGTGCTGGTGCCCAAAGCGCTCCTCTGAAAATCGTGGCTGCTGCAAGTAAATGTGTGAACAAGGTATACTGAGGCAGCGTAATCCTGAAGCCATCACGGGCCTCTTTAATTCATTTACAGCCACTTCCTGGCCCTTCAGCTCACTCTTGCTGCTCTCTGTTTTCTCCCTTTGTGATGCTTTTTCATTTTTCTCTTACTCCGTCTTTCCCATATGAGTTTTCTTTTCTCGCAGGAAATGCCTTAATTTAACTTGTGTCCCGAGAAAGGCGAACTGACTCATTTGTACATCGAGCTAAACCATATTCAGTTCTACCTCACGTCCAGTCTCAGGCATCCCCATATCTGTCAGTACTCAAATCTCTTTTTTAGGCGTTTACGATTAAGATTTCCGGAGCTGCAAGAGAACTATCTGCCTTTCTGAGGCGATGATATGCACAAATGATTTAGATCTATTTCTCCTTCACTGAACAAGCTCCACTCCATATTCCAAGCTCGTCATGTTTCCCTCTCAATTTCCAGATCCAGAATCTTTTGTGCTTCAGTGATGGAGCACACGTGATGTTGTCTCATGTAAAATTGGAAAGTAGGCCTGAAGGGATAGCCCCACTGGTGTGTAATGTCTTTAGTCCTCAAATACGTAATAATCAGATGCAGTGAGAATCTTTTTAAAGGTTTATGGCAGTCAGGTCTTGATGGACATGCACAATGGCACCCTCAAAAGTGGTTCGGGCCATCTTGAAAGCAACTGCCATAACTGCCTCGTTTTGCCTGAAGGAATGCTCACAATTAAGTATGTCTAAAGGAGGATTAGACTTCTACTTTTGAGGACCCACTCTATGTACTCTGTCTAAAATACTCTTATTTTCAGACAGGTCTGGGAAGATATGCATGAATAGTCGCTTGACCTGTAGCTCAATGGTGTGTGTTTTTTCTAGTGGAGGGACACCCCCGGATCCAAATATTCTGTCTCTAGAGCGATTTTTCAAGCCTTTTTCATGCAGTTGTAGATCAAGGTACTGGTCCGTTAAAATAAGCCATTATTGACAAGAGCCTTCAAATCACTTTCCGGTGCATCTTTGAATTCTTCAACGGACTCCACTCTGTGTCCCAAGGAAGACGTCTTTTTCATATTTCCATGGTCTTTCACATAATCCTCTCGTAGGTGTGTCATTTTGGACTTGCCAAATTTCACAAGTATTTTCTGTAACTTTTTCGTTCTCTTGGAAATTCTTTGTCTTCCGTCTACCGTGTATACTTCAACAGTTACATATGGTTGATTCGGTTGTAAGTTTGGACAGAAATTAAAAAAAAATCTGAGAACTCTCAACAGTTGGCTTCCACTTCATAACCATCACATTTTCTTAACCTGTCTCCTGCCTTTTCATACAAAGGTAAACTGCACCTCTCTTCCATATTACTAACCAGTACAGAAAAAAACATCTGCGTGACACCACTTCCACACACAGAATCACGCAAATATTTAGCAATGGAATCTGTATTTTGTGCTGCACAGGATTTACAAGTGGAATTCTGTTTTGTAAATCCGGATTCAAATGTTGCATTCATTGTGTTAACATCTTACTGGTCCAATTTTTACATTTATTTCTGTAACACATGAATTAATTAGTCCATGGAGCCACCATGCCGAGCTGGTGAATCTGCAACATGGCACCAGTAGCAACAGCTTCACCAGTCTGGGGCAAGAAAGAAAACATAAACACTGTGCCACATCAAGTGTGAATTTGACAGTAGTGGACTGTATATAGGTCCACCTTGTCAGTCCATTTACATTTGCATGTATTGCACAGGGTTCAACTGGGACAATAAATAGTCCTGCGCCCCCATTAGCAAATCATATAGCCAGAAAAGTGGTCAACGTTTGCAAATCAAGAACTTTTTAGCTTTTAAAAAACACTCTGTATAAGTGTTTTTATGGATACGACAGACTGTATGCATGTGTGCTCGCTCCAGTCGCTGTTTGTAGTAATATCTGGGAAATCAACAATAAAAACCATCCTACCAGACCACAAAAGAGGCCCGCAAAAAGGCAAAAAAACAGGTCACACACTGACCTATCAGATCAGCCCTTGAGGAACTGACTGGCCTATAGGTAACATAGAAAAATGTGTATTCAAGCCACTAAGGACCTGATTTATGAAGAGTTTGCGTCACCTTAGCTTCATTTATTGATGTAAAAGCACACAAATATACAAAATATTATTGTATTTTATGTTTGTGCCGCTTTTGTGTCACAAAATAATGCAAAGGCAGTGCTAACTTTTCATAAATCAGGCCCTAAGGGCCATATATATACTTTCTGGTGCAAAACTGCACTAATGCAGTTTTGAATTGAAACATTTTGCACCGGCTTGCACCATTCTTGAGCGCCAGCCGGGCACCATATTTCTGGAATGGTGCAAGCCGGTGCAAAGGGTAGGCTAGCGTAAAAAAAATTACGTTAGCTGGGTAGGGGTGGCGGTATGGAAGAAGGGGTTTTGCAACAAAAAATGTCGTTAGGCAGGTTAGAGTAAAAAAAAATTACTCTAACCAGCCTAGCATCATTTTCCAACGCAAAACCATCCATACCACCTGACTCCTGTCTTAGAAAAGACAGGAGTCATGCCCACCACCCCAATGGCCAGCACAGGGGACCAGGGTCACCTGAGCATGGCCATTGCACCCAGTGCCATATGGGGGACCCATTTGGGTGCCCCCAATGGCACTTAAAATCCCAATGTCCCTCTGGTGTGGGTGTCCCTGGGGCCAAGGGAGGGCACCTTTGGGCTTATTCCATGGTGTTCCACCAAGGAAATAGGCCCACAGGTCCCCTAACGCCTGCCCTGACCCAGGTGTTAAATGATGGTGTAAAGCAAGCTTTGCACCATTATTTGAAGCCTCCTCTCCCCGTGAGTGATTTTAGCACGGGGATAAATATGGAGCTAAGGCCATATAGTAATTTTTTGCAGGGGAACGCCTACCTTGCATTTCATTGACGCAAGGTAGGTTTTCACATCCAAAGAATTACTTTAACTCCATAACTTTGGCGCTAGAGGGGTCCAGGGCCAAAGTATATATATGGAGTTTGTTTTGCACCCAATTTGCATTAAAAAAAAGATGCAAACTTGGCACAAAACAAGGAAAAATTTGCCCTCAAGGGGCATATTTATACTCTGTCTGTGCCAAATGTGCGTAAAAAATTTTGATGCACAATCGGCGCAAACCTTGCCCCATATTTAAACTTTGACACCCGAGCCCACAGACGTCAAAATCCCACCGTGTGCGTCATTTTCTGGATGCGGGAAACGCCTTGCGTTAATCATATGCAAGCAAGGTAGGCGTTCCCGTCCAAAAAATGACTTACACACCTGAGCGTCATATTTATGCTTCCGGGCAAAAATCCTGCACGGCCGGAAGGCGGAGTCGGAAAATGACGCACAGCCCAATTTGCGTCAAAAATTTACGCCTGGGTCAGGTCAGGCATTAAAATGGGGCAAAGACACCTGTATTTAATCAGAACACACAGAAGCAACAGCAGAGCAGCAAAAGGGAGACATGGAGGTGCTTCTCATCCAGCGTGCATGCAGACACAGAGCACAGCAACAACAACAGCAGCTACCACAACACCAGCAGGGACCCCAAAGGCAACGCAGAAGGCAGGAGAGGATATTCCGCACCAGGACAACCCTTCATGGCCTCAGGGAACATGACATCATCCAGAGGTACAGGTTGAACTGGCAAGCCATTCAGCAGCTGCTGCGCAACATTGAGCCACAGTTGGCATCCAGCTTGCTGACACCCCGCACCATCCCAACAGAAACCTAGCTGCTAGCTGTACTACACATGTTGGCAAGTGGCTCCTTTCAAACCACTGGCGCCCTTGTTGCTGGGATATCACAGCCATCATTCTCCGCCTTCTTGCCCAAAGTACTGGATGCCATCATCGGACTCACACCCCGCCACATCTGCTTCCCAAACACACAGCAGAAGCAGCAGGAGACACAACAAGGGTTTTACCTCATTAATGGATTCCCATACGTCCTTGATGCCATTGACTGCACACATGTACGCCTTGTGCCACCTGATGCAACTGAACACCTATACCACAACAGGAAGCACACACACTCCATCAATGTGCAGGCCATTGTGGATCACCAAGGATTGATCACCAATATTGTGGCAAAGTATCCTGGGAGTGTCCATGACTCATTCATCTTCCGTCACTGTACCATCAGTCAACACTTCCAGGATGGACGATATGGCAATGGACTACTTGTTGGTAAGTACAGAAACCTACTTATATACACACTGCACAGCAACCCTCTACGACAAATAACACATACACCACAACATCGACATGTGGACAGGAACACACTGAGGTTGTGACACCGCTAGGCATGTTTGATAGGTCTGCAGTGAACATGTCACACATCTGAAATTAGTGTACAGTCTAATGTCAAGACGTCAATGATCACAACTTATGGAGAGGTTTGGCTAATTGTCACCTTGCAAAATGTAAGCATCTCGCTGATGTTAAAATTAATCCACTGCATATGTCTAAAGGTATGGAATGCCCAGGGTACATAGATGCTAACGTGTTAGCACCACTGTCAAATTGAATCTGTGTATGGAACTATCATCTCACCCCCAGTGAAGACACAGGAACTCCTGTATCACAAATCACAATGCTAGGGAGTGCACACTGTACTGCAAATCCCAAAACATACTGCTGACAACCGGTCAGCAGGCAAACACTCATTCAGCTAAGGAAACAACCCAATGCAGATGGTACATCCCAAAAGCCTAGGAATCAACACAATAAAACAAAAGAGCCACAGACAACACAAGACAACTACTGCCATGCAAGGTGATATGAATGGGGCAAGATACGTCAACATGATCCCAATCATTTTCTCTTTCAGCTGATCAGGGGTATGGGATCCAGCCATGGATTATGACTCCATTTGGCAACCCAAGCACTGCAGCAGAGCGTGCCTACAATGAGGCACATAGGAGGACATGCACCATAGTTGAGAGGACCTTTGGCATCCTCAAGTCGAGATTCAGGTGCCTTGACATCACTGGTGGTAGGCTCCTATATTCACCAGAAATGGTCTGCAAGATAATTTTAACATGTGCCATCCTGCGCAACATTTGTGTACGAAGGAACATTCCCCTATTAGAACCAGACCCACAAATGCCTGAAGAGGAGGAAGAGGAGGATGCTGGCCTGCAACATGAGGGGGAACAACAAAACATAGCTGCTGGATTGCATAGGCGCCAACATATTGTGAACAATTTCTTTTGAAACAACTCACTATCACCACTGCAGCAACATATGTAAATAAACACCAATAATAATCACCATATCATGGTCTGGCTAATCATTTTTGCTCACCTTTATCTCTAACTATCAGAATAAGAGTGTAGCCTCATGGAGCATTGCTGACATACCGATCAGGACACAAAAGCAATTGTGATGCGTATTATACAACAGTCACATACACACACACTGTAAATGACATATATCCTGTACATTTCACCTTTGAAGGGCAATAGCACAGGACCACACCTATTTCACACATACATGTTGGCAACATGGTTCATCGCAGCATATGGCACAAAACTAAGACACCATCAGTCAATAAGGGAAAAAAATGCCTCATACATGAGGCAGAGGATGTGCTATTGCATTGGTAACAGGAATGTATGACCAGACCCTTGACAGCAGTAAGTCGTACTGCACCTATCTTTGCAAGGACTATCTCTGACTAGAGTTCCATATAAGCAGAACATAAACAGCAAAAGTGCCACACCTATGACAAGCATTGCGCACATGACACTCCATGTACAGCCCATGTCCTAACTCCTGACACACCCATGCTCCTGGTCTCACCCCACCTGTCTTAAGAAGTCCCTGGAATGGTAATATGTGTACCCAGATATTCCCTCCTCTACACACACACAGACTAACAATAGTAATCCAGTGTGCTTCACCATTTCGTATAGTATGCCATAGTCATAGTACATCTGACTGCAAGGACGTCAGGTCAAATAATGCACTTGCTTGTAGTTTCTAAGCCCTGTTATCAGCTGTAGCTTGATTCCCATGTGAAAGGTACTGTTTGCCATTTGAACTCAAATCTCACCTACAGGACTTGTGAGAAACTGATGCAGCACACACCTGTGAGCACCTCCATGCAGACCACCCATTTGAACATGCACTGCCCTTGCAGATACTGGGAACAGCATAGAAGCTGCCATTTTGTCGATTACACTGTTATGCATTGCTAGAAAAATAAGCCGTGTAACACAGCCCTTGGGTTCATGTGTCACCTTCCAAAACACAGGACAAACACAATTTTCCATGTCAACTGTTTTGTTCTTCATCAGACCAGTCTTAGTCAGACCACTGAGTATGTACCTTGTGAAATTTCTGGATCCTGATTGACCCTGCATCCTGTCCGCCTGACTGGCACCTGTCTGTGCGTTACCCTAAAAGTTCCTTGTGGCTACATATGTAGCATATTTGCTTTCCCAATCCTCACATGAACTTGTCTCCAAATACCCAAATCATGGCCTATCCCTTGTCAGGGTCTCATGTATGCATGAGCGACAAAGTGTAACAGTGTACCAGGGCCGTATGCAGGGATTGAGTATGGTGCCTCCAGCAAAACCAGCAACCTCTGATAATGTGCATGAAAATTCCACACAAGTTAGGACCCTGACAGTTCACGCGCTGAATCAGATTGTTCACAACTTACTGATGGCCTGTGCGTGCTGAATAGCTGCAAGATTAATCAACACAGAGGCTATGATGTTCCCAAATGCAGTGGGAACTTTACAGGCCAACCTGTGTACAAATGTTGTAATGACACCTGCCGGAATGTGACTCCTGAGATATGATCTCACTCAGCACACCAAGGTTGCCCTGTTGGCAATCTCATAACACATCTGCAGTGACAGGGTGGGACCATCCCCATGTAGGTTCTCATGTCCTCATTGGCTTTACTTCCATTGATCTCCGAAGGATACTCAGTAGATACAGGAATAGCCGACACTGACTCATGCGGAGACCTGGACATAACTGTAACAACATAGACCCCTAAAAATATACAGGATCAACATTGGACCACACACATGAACCAGACACCTCTGTGCAATTGATCACTGGAAATAAGTGGCCACGTGTTGCCTCGTCTGCAGGTCCACCACTGCCACAGGAGAGTTGTGGCTCAGTCATATGACCACAACTGTGGGGTGATATTACATTTGTGGGTCACCTTTGGCTTTCTGTGTCAATAACATGGTACCCACTTAGTCTGTACATGTGCCTGACTCACGGTGGGTTCACCAACAAGTGCCTAGGAAGCAGTATCCAAATTTCCAGGACATGTGATGGGCAACTTTTGGACCATTGACATGAACAAGCGTCTGCCATCTATCCGGTGCATGCTTTGTCATTTGTGGTGTCTACGTTACCCAAAAACGTGCAAGTGCACACAACAGATGTTGCTACATGTATGACTAACACATGTCCTCTCTCATTTCCACACTGACTTGCATCTGAGGTTTGGACACATTCACTTCACATTCATACAAGCATATTTTCAATAATGCATCTTGTGATGCACACACACGGGGTCAACAACTACATTAGTAGCCAATGCACACACATTGAGCCATAGGCATTGAGGTATTGTACTTATGTGCGTCACATTGCTCTCCTCTCCTGACGCCAAACATGCCCAATCTGTGCAATACATATATGTAGGCCACACATAGGGCCATCTAGTGCGTCAGCCAAGAGTGAAAATCCTGTTAATGAAGTAGCGGATCATGGTCCGCAGTAGTATGATGTCTCACATGTGCCCATACTCCGGCAAGACCAAAGTCGGTGCAATCAGCCTATCTCAGTTGTGTCACAAATGTTACATAACATTAAAATGGTAAAATGACCCAAACCCAGTTAATGCCCTGACATTTTGACGCATATGCGTCAAAAAATTACGCTTATGCCTGAAAAACGACGAATAATGCCCTGAAAACACCATTGACTCTTCCACACTGTACCTCAGAAAATTGGTTAAGGCTGTTTTAGTTGTTTAGTTTAAGTTTTTCATATTCTACTTTCCCCCTATTCTTCTTTGTTCCCCTTTATCCCCTATTTATCTTTTGGTGCTAAGATGTTGGATAGGCCTCGTCTTGGCAAGATGGGTGAGGAGGAGCTTGGTGGTTTCATATGGCTGGTGTGCCATTTCCTCCCCCTTATGATTGAGGCAGGTGGGCGGGTGATACAGGGGTATCACACTGAGGCACGGAGGCTCCGATGGGGAAAGGTCTTGCATCACCTGCAACGCATTTATCGGACACCAAGGAATGACCACCAGCTGAAGCACCGCTGGGCTGACCTCATCTCCAGGGATCAAGATCTGCTGGACCACCTGGGCATTGTGATTGGTGGCCTTGTTGGTGAGTACAAATCATGTAAATTTGCACGATTAAATGCTCTGTAGTGACATCAGATGATTAGTACAATATCTGCCGGCTATGTTGTTGAGTGTGTGGAATGCTTTGGAAACATACAGGGTCATTTATGTACTATGTTAAGGATCACAATTGATAGCTGTTAGGAAGCAAGTGCTCTGCAAACTTACTGGATACTTTTGCTTAATGTAGGTTGGTGCTGCCTTTGTGTCAAACAGCAACATAAATCAGGAGCCAATTATGTATAGATATAGGTCACATTTGCCTGTGAGGTATAGAAATTTCCAAATCATTACCAACGTTTGTTGACGCAACATCTAGACTGACTTTTGAAACACTACATGAGGCTGGAAATGAGTGCAGGCTTCACGTCAATTGATGATAGCAATGTGGCTGAAACATATGTCTCATGTGTGTCTGGTGAGTGTGTAAGGAAAGCGATCATGGAAATTAAAAAAATCTTAGGGATTATTGTGGCCCTTTGTCATTTCGGATACATGTCAGATCTGGATTTGGAGACATAGGGAACAAGTTCAAGCTGCCCTCAGCTAACATCTTAGACTGGTATTTGGTGTTTGTTGTTCCACCTTTCGTTTAGGGATGGCTGGCCAAAGGTATGCACATGGGTTCATATCTCTATGGTTGGTGCAACTCATCATAGCTGGGCCACATCAAATGAAGAAACTGTAACAACATGAGGGCTTACAACTGTCCCTGCCCCTCTGTACATTGTACCTGTGTGTCATAAATTTGTCATGGGCACAATGGCTGGTTGACTGGTAATGCACTCCTCAAGGAAAGTGGCTTTGGATGTCTCTCTTGGATACACATGATGAGACGAATACACTCCATTATTATGTCTGCTCACTAATGAAGGAGCATGTTTGCCACCACATGATAGTTAGGGCCACTGCATGCGTGCAGATATGTGTGTAAAACTCACAGGAGACCCATGGTATGTACATGTTAGCCGTGCTATATGAGATGCAGTATCATCATGTCTGAGTGGCTTTACTTACTTATGTAATCTTACACATAGTATTTGTCTTTGGAATTGTTGGACAGTGCACAGAATTTGAGCACATTTCTCCCTTCCATGCCTTACAGGCGGACCCACACCCTACACTGTTGGCGAGGTGGCTACATCCGAGGACCCAGACAACTCCAGTAAGTGTTGATATGTCTGTTATGTGTTGTGTTGGCTTGTGATGTGTGATGGACTCCTGTGTGTTGAACACATAGCAAGGTGTGATGCGCTGTCCAATCATTTGTTTTGTTCCATGAGTGGGATTTCATTTTATCACCATCTTTGAGTTGGCCAATCCTTATCCTATTGTCTTATTTAGGGATTGTATGTCAGTCCTGTAGGCCCTGCAATGTGAATGGGGATGAGTCATGTGGATAAAACTTGTATCAGCAAGAGTCACACTGGACCTAATCTGTGATTTAGTCAGCCTGTCAGACCCACATTCTCCCAGAATGGGGCTGCTAAATGCTTACCCACAGACTTCTGCTTCCCAATTCACTAATGTACTTATTCAACTGTAGGTTGAACTTCCTAGCAGCATGTAGCTCCACATGTAGTGCTACGAGTATGTGGCACTTGAGTGCAATGGCCTAGGTGTGCATGCAACTCATGGCCAGGGGTGTTCTTGCATCTCATTGTTTGTTGTAAGTCATGGCTTACTGGAAGTATATGATGTGGACTAAGGTCTGCATTTCCAGACATGTGTGGCGCTGGGATTGGTCAAGGGTTTGCTGTCACCTATTTGTAGATACTCCTTACCTGTGGTGTGTGTGTTGAGCCAAACACATGTCCAGCTTTCCTAAGCTTCCTGGGTGTCCATGTTGTTTGAAATTGTTAGTTGTTAGTCCACCCCCCCACCCCTAAACACAGACATGGGTTTGTGAATAGTGTACCTAGTACTGATGACACAAGTTTGGTACACAGACATGTAAATAAGTGAATCTTTTTTCTGAGCCTAGTATACACACTCATTTTTCACACATGAGTACTATCCTAGCAAGTCCATTGACAACTTGCAGATCATGTGGCCCTAGATTTCCATCCCGTACAATGGCATTTGTAGCCCTGGCATTGGCGGAGGATGTGCTGCATGATTGTTAGGTGACAACTGGCAGAACTATGGTGCCAAAATCATGCCAGTTGTTACCCATCTTGTAGGGTTTGGATGTGCTATGTGTGATAGAACCTTTGTAGGCTGGCCTGCCATGTACTTCCTCAGGGACAATCAATGATCTGTATGATGATATGAGCTGTTACAAGTATAATTGATGTATTGTCTGATTTACTTCTTGTGCCATTTCACACAATGCAATTCCTAATGTTAGTTTTTATATTTGTCTTCACAGCTGCTCATATGATACCCATCCAGGTCCGGGAGTTTCAAAGGCTGGCAATGAGGTATCAGCACATATTTCAGGTAGAGTCTGGGTACTGAAGAATGGCCTGCAGATACCGGCACGAACGGGTCTCCGGAGCCTGGACGGCATTCCCACAAGGCAGCCCTTCTTTGCACACCACAGCCACCACCAGCACCACCACCACTACCACCCAGGTGGCACCACCAGCAGCTGGGACCGTTACGGCAACCATCTCAGCATGTGCTCCAGGCCCTAGCACAGCACCACCTGCAGGGCAGCCCACAGCCCTGGACACTACACGGCCCCACACTTCCTCAGCTGGCACCCAGACCACCCCAGCTGCAGCTATTGACCCTGCTGCTTTTGTACAGATGCAGCGTAAATTGGACTGTGTCCTGCGAAAAATTAGTCGACTGCGGCAGGAGGTGCGATATGTAAACCGGCGGGTGCGGTCAATCAAGAGGACCCTCCGGAGGGCCAACCTGTAGCAGTGTTGACGGACATGATTCCCTCCCCTCCCTCCTCTTTCCTGATTCTTATACTTTGTGGGTTTAGGGGGCTTAGTGTTAGGTTAGTATAGGATGTTAGTTTAGTTAGTGTTAGTGGGTGGGGGGTCCTGATTATTTCTACTGTTTCTTTTTGAGTGTGTGGGTGGGTGGGTGGGGGTCAATGTTGGGGTTCTTGTGTGTTTAAAAAAATAATTAAAAAAAAAATATAAAAAAAAATACAAACAAATATATATTTGTTTAGTATAGGATAGTATGTGTTTAGGTTAGTATCTGTTGTCCTCCATGTGTCCCGTCTCATAAGGGGGGGAGGGGGTTGATGGTTAGAATGCTTCGTTAAATGTGATAAGTAAGTTTAGCTTAGGTTAGTTAGGGACAGTTGTGGGTAATGAGTAGTTAGAGTAGATTAGGGTAGGTAAGGCTTTTCCCCGGGTTTTCACTTCTGTTTTTACAGTTTAATAAATATGTAGTAAACCCTTTACAGTATGTGTGACATGCTTGTAGATCAGGGCCTTGGCATGAGTGTACAGTATTTCTTTTGTATTACATTTTGTGTCCTATGCTGCAAACAAATCCCAGCTGAGCTGTAACATTGGCAGATACCCCAAACTACCTTGCAAAGATTAGATCATTCATTGCAACCACCAATCACAGTTACTATGGATCCCAACGTGTTTTTTTCATTAAGTATGTTTTCAATGTCACATACAGTGCTTCCAGATTTGTGATTGGGGACACTTTGTTATGTTTGACTGCAGTCTGATGTCCAAGGAAACCCTTATAAGGTGAGTGGTAGTAAGCTCTCTTGTAATATAGTGTACATGACTCACATAGATCATTTGTTACACTGTTCAGCATGATTACTTATTTGGATGTAAACTCATACACCTCCATGCATGCAGTTTGGTGACTGCTTGCTTAGATTTGTGGGCAATGTTACATGTGTTAGTTTTGCATGGAGGCAACATTTTGAAGGCACTATTTTATGGTTTAGATATCCCTTGAGGAAGCATTATTCTGTCCAACACAGCATTATGGTGTATAGTTTCTCTTTTCATCAGATATTACCGTCAGGAAGGGCAGAGAATGGTAGAATCCAGGCCACTGTGCATAGTTATCAGACTACATTATTTCAGGACAGTTGTATTGACAAGCTATGTAATTTGTCAGGAGGCAAAATTCAGTGGTCTACTGCACGGTTGATGTGTCACATTACACAGAGACAAAGTGGTTGTGTAAGTGCTATTTATTGAAAAGTGCTGTAGTGCTATATGTACATTGTCCATGATTGTGAGTCCATTATAGTGACATCTTCCATTGTGATCCTACACAAGTGCTAAAGGACAATTCATTGGACATGCTGGCGTGATGTGTCAGACAGTGCAGAGGGACAGGATTTGCCAATGAGTTAGTGAAAGACAATCACAAGGCAGGCTGACAAGATAGACAGTGGTTTGCAGAACAGTGCTTGAGTAAAGTTGTTGCAAGATTGGCATGTAACGAAGCGCAGGACCTTGGTAATAGGTGGCCATGTGGCAGGGATTAGTGCTTCCGGGTACTTTTACGTGTGAAGGTGATCTGTTCCATGTCTTCATCTTCTGATGTGTGTGTTGCCTCCTCTGTCCTTGGTGGTGGTGGTTGTGAAGGGGCAACACACACCTCAGTGTGTGTAGACGTGGAGTCAGACATCCCGGTAGCTGCTACCTGTGGGGGTCTTAAGGGCAGTACTGCTGCAAGGAGGATCTGCTGGTTCTTAAGAATAGCAGCCACATCACGATGGTAGGCAGCCAGGTCTGCCCTGAGGGGGTCATGATTGCATTTGTGCAGGCAGTGGAAAGTTTGGGGTGCGAGGTGTTGTGGCAACTCCCTTACTGCAGTGGTGAATTCCTTCACAGTTTGTTGCAGTCCTTGCAGGATGGATGTTAGCGCTTGCATGGCTGCTGCCTGATCTGCAGATGAACGCATCCCCTCAAGACTGGCTGCCATATTTTGCATCCCCACTGCACCTCCTTGGACAGCTCCCGCTGTACTCCGACTACAGTTCTCTCAAAGCTGGTGCCTGTGTCGTCTGAGTCCTCAGCTGTATTGGAGCTGGCAGGTCTTACAACTGGGGTGGTGGGTAGGTCCACTGTGATGGCTGCTTGTTCTGTGCTCCTCTTTGTGACTGAAGGAGGGGTCTGGAGGGTTCCAAGGACATCTTGGAGGGTCTGGTGGCTGATGTTTGTCAGCTTGTCATTCATGTCATCAGGGTAGTCCTGGACAGACATATCCGCAGGAGATCCATCGTCCTCTGCAATGAAATTTGGTACAATTAGTGGGTCTGTGTTGTGGCATTTGTGATGTGACATGCCTGCCTTGTGATCATTTCGCATTGTGATCTTGGTTCCTGTTCATTGTTTCTGTCTGTCATATTAGCATTCTCCCAGGCCTATGCCCCACCTGCATGTCACATGTATTGTGGTCAGTTATTAGACTTGTTGGCATCTTCTCCTCTTGGTGTTGCTTTGGGCCAAATAGTGCATTGCCACCTTCGTGTCCTACTCAACCCTCTGTCTACTTCCATTTTCAAGGTGAGACCTTTCACTGGCTGTGGGTGCTCTGATGGCACTAGCAGCACACTTAAAAATCTGGACCTGCCCCAGTCTCTGATCTTTCACATCCACCTATATGTAGTTGAAATGTAGTGTATACAATGTATAGCATTGTTATGGCACGATATGGATGTCAGGATTGGTAATGTGTACAGCTGATGTTGGAGAATGTGTGGTACATTGGATTGCCCTGATAGTTGTAGATGTGTCCTATTTCCTCCTCTGACTGTGCAGGTGTATTTCAGTGACCAGTTACATGTGTCCTCCCCCTCAATGCTGTTGTCTGAGCAGTATGACATTTGGGATGTTGCATTGTGACCCAGGCACAGGGTGGACCCTGACATATGCAGCATGGGTATGACATTAGTGCTGTGTACCTCCTAATGTTGATGACATTGGCTGATGTTTACGGCAACTATGGGCATTCACATTTGACAGGACTGGAACATTTGTCTTGTTTCAGGGGGGTTGTTGACATTGTCATCCTAAACCCTCTAATTTAGGAGTCTATGATCCATGGGGACGTTACTGCCATTGGCTACTTTACCAGCACACACAGTGGAGGTGGTAGTGGCAACTGTTGTCAATGTTACATTCCAGTTGTCGGTATGGCTAGAGGTTGTTAATAGGGCCCTAGTTAATGTAGGGAGTATGGTGGCTGATGTGTGACGGGATGTCAGTTTGACGTTGTGCCCTTCCTTCCTGGCGTGGCTTTACCTTTGCTACATCGTCGGCATGGCAGCATACCCCCATGGAAATGTTGTTGGTGTTGTGTTATGGTGTGCCCCAGCTTTTCTCTGAATGGGCCATGCCCCCATGCTGTACCCCTTTACCCATGCCACTCCATGTATATGATGACTTACATGCATTGTGTAGTAGGTATTTCACCCCCCCCGGTTGAAGTTAACATTAGTGCATTTTAGTTTCCCATGCAACTTACCCTGCATGTGCGTTGTCTCCTGGTAGTCTGCGCTGTCCTGTCCTTGAATCCCTGTGACGATCTCCTCAGGGATGACGGCTGCGACCATCTCCTCCATGTGGTCCAGGGGCTCCTGGTGTGCTGGACTTCCACCTCCAGTCTCCAGTGCTGCCTTCCTGTCCCTGGCCATCTTTTCCTTGGTCCTGCGCTTGCAGTCATGCCAGCGTTTCTTGCACTCGATGACTGTTCTGCATACTTCTGCCACACTTAGGCGGTTATTCTGACCGCGGCAGTCGGCGGTCGCCGCCCGCCAAGCGGTTCCCGCCGAAAGACCGCGGCGGCCATTCCGGCTTTCCCGCTGAGCCGGCGGGTGACCGCCAGAAGACCGCCGGCCGGCCCAGCGGGACAGCCCCTTCAACAATGAAGCCGGCTCGGAATGGAGCCGGCGGAGTTGAAGGGGTGCGACGGGTGCAGTGGCACCCGTCACGATTTTCACTGTCTGCACAGCAGACAGTGAAAATCTTTGTGGGGCCCTGTTAGGGGGCCCCTGCACTGCCCATGCCAGTGGCATGGGCAGTGCAGGGGCCCCCAGGGGCCCCACGGCACCCGTTCCCGCCATCCTGGTTCTGGCGGTGGACACCGCCAGAAACAGGCTGGCGGGAAGGGGGTCGGAATCCCCATGGCGGTGCTGCAAGCAGCGCCGCCATGGCGGGTTCCCTGGGCCAGCGGGAAACCGGCGGGAAACCGCCGGCTCCCCTTTTCTGACCGCGGCTTTACCGCCGCGGTCAGAATCGCCCAGGAAGCACCGCCAGCCTGTTGGCGGTGCTTCCGCTGCCCTCCGCCATGGCGGTCATGGACCGCCAGGGTCAGAATGACCCCCTTAATCTTGTCAACAATTTGTTGCCATATTGCCTCTCTCCTGATTGGCAACTTTGAGGTGACAAACAGTTGGTGCTGGTGTTTCGTTACCTCTTTTACCAGGATTTCCTGCTCCTCTGCACTGAAGCGACACGTTCTTTTCTTCTTCTCCCTGTCCTTGTTCTTGTGTGGGTCCTCCTGGCTGGTTCCTGGTCTGTTGTCATCTTCCTGGGGTCTGTACAGGCATCTGGGATCCATTTTGGCTCTCCTCTGCTGAAATGGCTGTGTTTGCCGGGAATTTTGACGCTATTGCATCAAAAAACGCCACATATCTGGTTCTCGGTGTCATAAATCGGCTCACAGTCATTTTCTCCGCGTTAACGTTGTTTTCCTTTACGATGTGACGCTGCGGTGTGTGTAAAAAAAAAATGACTTACACCTGTGGTTTGCGCCGCCGTGCGTCAAAGTATAAATTTGACGCCCGCACGGCACACAGTAATGGCGTTAGCCGGCGGTAATATTTTTGACGCAAAACTACGTCACCGCAGTTTTGCGTCAAAAAGTATAAACATGGCCCTAAGTGTTTTAATAGATGCGCAAATCAGTGATTTGTTTCCCACAGCTCACCAACTTCTCGTCACATGCCCTGAATGGTCCTGCAGCAAGGTTATGGGTAATACTGAATTTTTCAAAAACTCATCACTTAAAAAACATAACTACCATCAAAAACCACAAATAATACATTAAATACTATCTTTTACAAATGTACAATGACTTTTCAATAAAAATCCATGCAACAAAAGCTATATAGGACACCTTTGTAAAACTAAAAACTTTTGCACATTGGAAGAACTGGAAACTGTTGTAGTTTGTTACAATTTGACCACCTCTAATAATTTTATTTGATTCTCTCATGGTGCAGTCTTGGCCATAGCAGCGTGTGCCAAATCACTTTACATAATAAAGTAACAAATATTTGCAACAGTAAGAGGTAACATAGTGATGGCTTGAAAAGTTGCTTAAGATTTAAAAATAGGAGAGAACTAGCATATCTGGCTTGAGGCCAGTGTTTTGCTAGTTTGTGATTCTTCTGGTTGTTCTTGAAGAGGATGAATGAGAAGCCATGTGAGTCTCAGCTAGGAAGAAGTTCCATACCCTATCAACATTGTCAGAGACAGTAGTTTCAAGGTGCCAATTTTTCTAAATTTGAGAACGGCAAGTCATACTGAGTCCTCCATTTTTGAGCTTTTATTTCCTCTGAATAAACATAGATTGCTACACAGGTAGTTTGGAGTGCCATATGTAGTGCCTTATGAGTACAACATTCAAGCTCTGATTTGCTAACACTTTGCCCCGGGTTGACATCACAAAAGTGCCTCAAACTGATGCAAAGTGTGGGATTGACATCTAGGCCCTAATTACAACATTGGTGGTAAATCCTGCTTACCGCCGTGCAGAAGACCGCCAACACACCGCTGCGGCGGAATTCCTCTACAGCTATTACGACCCACAGCTCGGAATCCTCCAAAATCCAGACACCCACACAAGTCCGCCATACCAAAGGTCAGTGATAAACTGGCGATAACAAAACTCCACCGTCACACCAACAGGAATACGCCAACACTATCTCGACCCACGAATCCACGCGGCGGTCTTTCAACCGCGGTATTCCATTGGCGTACACACCGCCGCGCTCAAAATACACACACATTTACAAAACACAACCACATTGGACAATTCGAAATACACACACCTGATACACATACACACACCACTCCCGCACACCCAATCCAATATAAAACACACACCCACATCACCCACAAACCCTTACTACCAAATTTGCGAAAGAAGGCCAGAGAGAGACATCACCAGAAACAACACTAGCATCCACAGACATATAACATCACCACTCACACAACATCCACGTACCTCAGACAACACACACAAACACATCCCGTCACACATCACAACACACACCACCCCACACATCACCCACACCACATCATGGCACCACAACGACACCCCAGGTTCTCAGAGGAGGAGCTCTGGGTCATGGTGGAGGAAATCGTCCGGGTAGAGCCACAGCTATTCGGATCACAGGTGCAGCACACCTCCATTGCTAGGAAGATTGAGCTATGGCGCAGAATCGTCTACAGGGTCAACGCAGTGGGACAGCACCCAATAACACAGGATGACATCAGGAAGAGGTTGAACGACGTACGGGGGAAGGTGCGTTCTGTGGTCTCAAGACACCAGATTGCAGTACAGAGGACTGGCGGTGGACCCCCACCTCCTCCCCCACAACTAACAACATGGGAGGAGAAAGTCTTGGCAATACTGCATCCTGAGGGCCTCGCAGGAGTAGCAGGAGGAATGGACTCTGGTAAGTCAACTCTTAACTATTATATCCCCACCCTACCTGCATGCCATCATATACCCCCACCCTCACCCTCACCCCCATCACTCCAACACCTTACATATGTCCCACTATCACAAACCACCCATCCCAACACCAAGCCCTGCATGCAACACCAAAGCATGGACACCAATCCCCAAAGCATGTCCACTACAGATACCCACACAGACCCCAAACCAAATATCACACAGGGACCTAGACATTAATGCAAGCACTGGAGTACAGGGTCACTCACCCATTGCACATGATGGCACACACAGATGCAATAATCATGCCTTTACATCCCTGCAGGACCCCTACCCAACGTCACCGGACAGGAGATTCCAGACATGTCCAGTCCCCCCACAGAAGAGGCCCACAGTGATGACAACAGCTCTGTACAACTGGATCAAGATGACCAGCCTGGCCCATTTGGGACCTCGGGACAGTCGGTCCCCTGACACTGGCACAAGCCACCAAAGAGCCTCCCCCCCAGGAAACTATAGCACAGCACCCACCCAGCACGCACATCCCTCCGTCCTCAGGACACGTCAAGCAGCAGTGTGTCCACCACTACAGGGATCCCAGGCAAACCCACCACCCCTAGAAAATCAGGGACCTGGGGGCAGTGGCAGTGGGCACACGGTTCAGGGGACAGAGGCACAGGAAAACAGGGGAACTGGGAGGACTGCTGTGCAACAGGGGGAGGACAGGCCCAGGGTGTCAGAGTCACCAGATCCTTGGGGTCTGTGCACGTTCCCAACACTTCCACCACAAGACAGCTCCAATACTCTGATTAGATTTATCACAGAGTCTAAGAGAGTCCAAGTGGGGAAAAGGGCATTAGGACGGGAACAGCTGGGAAGGAGACCTGTAGGAAGCAAAAGGTTAAAACACAACATAAAAATTACATCACAGGAAATCAGTACCATGCTACAACTCTAAGCTTCGTCTTTTCCAAAAAAACATGAACAGCCCTAGAATAGTCCTAAAACTGACTAGGCTTTAGATGACCGCATACCTGAGGAGGAAACAGGAAAAGTTAAATAGGACTTTCAGATTCAAGTACTTTCTTTAGCATGAGAATCAGGAAACACTCTGAGCAATTTATAAACAACCATATGAATCTCCTTTTAAGAATACATATCAGGAACACACAGCATTACATCTAGAACTCTGGTATTGTTGTGTTCATCTCAGAAAAAAACATTGGAAAGTGAATTGCGCACATTGCAGATTTTTATATGAGTATTAAACACCATAAAGGATTGTGCACCATGAAATCACACAACGTAGAATCAAGGAATAAATCACGCGACGTGTCAACTTGAAATGCTACCAAGAAAATGTCTTAGAATGGTAGCGCACAGTAGTTTACATTATTTATACACGAGGAAAAATTGCGCGTCTTGCCGATTCAAATGCCACCATACAAATGCCAAGAAATGGTAGCGCACAATGAACAACATGAAAAGCACTCAGGGAAAAAATTGCGCGTCTTGTCGATTCAAATGCCACCATGCAAATGCCAAGAAATGGTAGCGCACAATGAATAACATGAAAAAACACTCAAGGAAAGAATCGCGCGTGTTGCTGATTCGAATGCCACCATGTAAATGCCAGAAAATGGTAGCGCACAATGAACAGCATGAATTACACACGAGAAGTGAGCCACCATGTAAATGTCAAGAAAAGGTAGCGCGCAATGAACAACAAAATTAAATGCTCATGAAACGAGTTGCACGTCTTGCCAATTCATAAAACATAATGTAAATGTCAAGAAATATCAGCGCGCAATGAACAACAATGTAATAACGAAGTCAAATCTTTATGGAATAAATTGCGCGTCCTCCCTATTTGCAAACCACCATACAAATGTCAAAAAATGGCAGCGCACAAGTAATCTGTTATTCATTTAAGAATTAAAATCAAGAATATGAAAATTCTCAATTACGGTGTTGGGAAATGTCCAAACACCGTCTTACTGCCTGGAAACAGTGATCACCAATGAGAGATGAGTGCAGAAGACTGGAAAATCCAAATAGGCCGCCGGAACAGGAGCTCAGGTAGAAGCTGCTGCTCTGCACGGGACCTCTGAATAGTGAGCACTGGAAGTTGGGCTGACTCTCTTTTATAGAGTCTTGGCCCAGCCTAGAACCACGCCCAGGCATGTTGCAGGGAAAGTCTCTAGAAGGCTCTGGAAAGGGACCATACCCTAACACACTCTGAATGTCTGCAGCAATACATTGCAAATGTACAGTATTTATAAGCACCTTAAAAATGAATCTTTTGGATGGAATTCTGCAATGCAAAAGGTTAAACAATAACATATCATCACAATGCATAAATTACATTATCTTGCGAGTGTTGGGTTTTTGCATTCTAGATGCCCGTAGAGCGCGCACTGTCCTGGTGTTGACAGTACTCCCCTCTCCCAGGCGCGCTCTAGGGCCTGGTTTATCTGGATTGAGACGATGAAAGCGTCTCACAAGTACTGGAGCATGAACATCAGATGCGGAAACCCATGAATTACTTTCAGGGCCATAACCTTTCCATGAGATTAAGTACCATAGGTTACGCCCTCTCAGTTTAGAGTCCAACACTTTCTTGACTTCATATTCTTCTTCCCCCTGTACTAGAACAGGAGCTGGATGAGGGCGGACCTTTTGGACTGCCTTTTTTAAGAGGGAAGTATGGAACACTGGATGAATCCGTAATGATTTTGGCAATTGTAGTTTATAGGTCACAGGATTGATTTGCTGAAGAACAGTGTAAGGACCTATAAATTTGGGGTTGAACATGTGCTTCTTCTTGAAGTCTATGGGGGTTATTCTAACTTTGGAGGAGGTGTTAATCCGTCCCAAAAGTGACGGATTTACCACCAGCCGTATTACGAGTCCATTATATCCTATGGAACTCGTAATACGGCTGGTGGTATATCCGTCACTTTACCGTCACTTTTGGGACGGATTAACACTCCTCCAAAGTTAGAATAACCCCCTATATGTTTTGTGGAAAGCCACACTTTGTCACCAGGTTGATACTGCGGTCCCTCACAATGTTTCTTGTCATAATGCTTTTTGTATTTTTGTTTGGCTTTTTCTAAATGTTGTTGAATCGATTTCTGAGTTTGATGCAAATGTTGAATGATTTCTGACACAGCTGGAGTGAGAGAACTTTCTTGAGGAATTGTGATGGGCAAGGTGTCAGGATGATAGCCAAACAAACCAAAGAAGGGTGTAACGCCAGTAGAAGTGTGGAAGGAGTTGTTGTAGGCTAACTCAGCTAACCAGAGCATTGATGTCCATGAATTAAGTACTTTTTCAGCATAAGCACGTGGGTATTGCTTCAAAGTCTGATTTAGTCTCTCCGTTTGACCATCTGTTTGAGGATGGTGGCTAGTAGATAGGGTAGATGTCACTTGGAGTGTTTTACACCATGTCTTCCAGAAGTTGGAGGCAAATTGCGATCCCCGATCGGAGAGGATCACTTTTGGCAGTCCATGATAATGAACCACTCTATTCAGTAAGATAGTTGCCAGTTCACTAGAGGTGGGTAATTTCTTACAGGCAATGAAATGTCCATATTTTGTGAGACTATCTACTACCACCAGAATTACTGAATGCTGTTGAACCACTGTCAGACCTGTAATAAAGTCTAAAGAGATGTGTTCCCACGGACAACTTGGGGTAGGGAGTGGGTGTAACAACCCTTTCGGTTTTGAATGACTTGTTTTAGTGCGAGCACAGACTTCCCAGTTGTTTACCATTGTTTTTACATCCTTTGTTAAGGTAGGCCACCAAAAATAGCGTTGGATTAATTCAAGAGTTTTAGGAGTACCAGGGTGACCTGCTGTAGGTATAACATGCAACCAATGAAACACTATCTTGCAAAGTTTGGTAGTAGGCACAAACAAACGAGCATCGTGAAAGGGTAATCCTTGCTTGATTGATCTTTTCGAATCTGCTTGGGCCCACGCCTGCCATTTTTCAACAGTGAATGAATTGCGGATGTCTTCAAAGAAATCTTCTGTTTTTATGATACATAGGACCTTGTCAGGAGCAATGATAGCTTTGGAGGTTTGAACTGCAGGCAATGTGGTAGACTCTTGGTGGGACGAGGCGTCAGCTTTGCGATTATCTTTACCAGGCCTGAAGGTTACCACAAAATCAAACTCGGCAAAAAACCGCATCCAGCGTAATTGCCGAGGAGTCAAAAGTCTGGCAGAACTCATGAATTGAAGATTGCGATGATCAGTATATACTGTGACAGTATATTTAGCTCCCAACAAATGATGTCTCCATTCTTTAAAGGCGTCACGAATCGCCAGAAGCTCTTTTTCAGCAATGACATAGTTCTGTTCAGCTTCGTTCAACTTCCGAGACATGTAAGCTACAGGATGAAGCTGACCAGTGTCTTTGTTTCGTTGTGACAAGACTGCTCCTATCGCCACATCTGAAGCATCAGCTTTCACTATGAAAGGTCGATCCGCATCTGGATGAGTCAAGACTGGGGCAGTGGTGAAAGCTTCTTTCAAAGTTGAAAAGGCTTTGTCTGCTTCTGGGGACCATACACATTTTTCTTTCTTTCTTAATAACTTAGTAATTGGAGCCACTGTCTGGGAGAAATGATTGATGAACCTCCGATAAAAATTTGCAAAACCCAGGAAACATTGTACATCACGAACAGTCTTTGGGATGGGCCATTCAGATACAGCTTTTACTTTCCTTTGTGCCATCACCATACCTTGAGGGGTAAGGATAACCCCTAAAAACTCAACTGTGGTAACAGAAAACTCACACTTGGTTAGCTTGCAATATAAATGGTGTTTACAGAGGGCTGCCAACATTTTCTTGACATCTTGAACATGTTCATTCTCATTGTCTGAGTAGATCAAAATGTCATCAATGTAAACTATGGCAAAGATATTGAGGTACTCTCTAAGAACGTCATTTAAGAAAAATTGAAATGCTGCTGGAGCATTGCACAGACCAAAAGGCATGACAGTGTATTAAAAAAGGCCATATCTTGTTTTGAATGCCGTTTTCCATTTGTCACCCTCTCTCATTCTGACCAAATGGTAAGCACCTCGAAGATCAAGCTTCGTGTAGATTTTTGCTTTCTTTACTTGTTCCAGTAAGACCGGAATTAGAGGCAAAGGATATTTGTTCTTGATGGTGATTTTATTCAAGCCCGTATAGTCGATACAAGTTCGAAGCTCTCCGTTCGCTTTTGGAACAAAAAACAAAGGAGAAGCTGTGGGAGATTTAGAGGGGCGGATGAAACCATTCTCTAAGAATTGATCCAAGTATTTTCGTAAATGTTGATTTTCATGTTCTGACAGGGCATACACACGACAGTTGGGAAGTATCCCCCCTGGGACTAGATCAATTTGACAGTCATAAGATCTATGAGGAGGTAAGTTCTCTGCTTCCTTCTCATCAAATACATCTTCATAAGACGAATACTGTTTGGGCAACTGAACTTCTTTCTCTGCGGCGGTAGCTATGTAAGAACGGCAAATTTCCGATTCTTGAGTCCTTTGGAGACAATGTTGTTTACATAGCACTGATGAGAACACGATCTTTCGTTCTGCCCAATTAATCTCTGGATTGTGATGAGTTAACCATGGCAATCCAAGGATGTTCCCATACTGGGGAGCATGGATCACGTCAAGGATGAGTTCCTCTTTATGTTTCTTTCTTTGATTTTTACCTTCACAAATATTGTCAAAGGGACAGTCTGAAGAGTTATCGGACCTCCAGTCAAGTGTTTTCCATCAACTGCCTGGATGGTTTCTGGGGTCTTCTTTTCAATACATGGGATCCCCCATGCACGAACCAATTGGGCGTCAACAAAGTTTCCGGTAGCCCCAGAGTCGACTAGAGCCTTCTTGAAATAGGTCTTTTTCTTGACCTGAACTCTTATTCCCAATTTTAGATGTTTGGATTGTGAAGGATCCACGGTGGCACCCAAGAGCAACCCTTCTCTGCAACTTGGGTGCTTTAGATTTTCCGACTCGACTCATGCATTGGTTGCAACTTTCTGAACTGGGCCTCGCTTGCTCTTTGTTTTGATTGGAAAATGTTTGCCGAAATGACCTTTCCGCCCACAATAGAGACATTGCCCATTTTTTCTGCGTAGGTCCTTTTCATCTTTGGTCAAAGGTATCCTGATGGTCCCAATTTCCATCAGTTCCGGCGTTCTTTCTCTCGGAGTTCTTGAGTCTTTGTTATCATGAGCATGCCAAGAATGTTTTTCAATCTTTTTACGCGTTCCTTTTCGTTCATTTAAACGATGATCAAGCCTCAAGACAAGGTTTATTAAATCTTGACAGTTTGCAGGTTGTGGGTCGATTTGCGCTAAGATGTCTTTTAGCTCCTCTTTGAGTCCCCTGTAAAACAAGGCCGCTTGTTTTTCTTCAGGCCAGGATGTCTCAGCGACCAGCCGATTAAAGTTGGCTAAATATGACACTAAGGGGGTCATTCTGACCCCGGCGGTCAGAGACTGCCGGGGCCAGGGTCGGCGGGAGCACCGCCGACGGACCAGCGGTGCCCCGCAGGGCATTCTGACCGCGGCGGTTCGGCCGCGGTCAGATGCGGGAAACCGGCGGTCTCCCGCCGGTTTCCCGCCGGTTTCCCGCCGGTTTCCCGCCGGTTTCCCGCTGCCCTGCAGAATCCTCCATGGCGGCGGAGCGTGCTCCGCCGCCATGGGGATTCTGCAGGATGGTGGTAGGGGGTGCCGCGGGGCCCCTGGGGGCCCCTGCAGTGCCCATGCCAATGGCATGGGCACTGCAGGGGCCCCCGTAAGAGGGCCCCACAAAGTATTTCAGTGTCTGCTTTGCAGACACTGAAATATGCGACGGGTGCCACTGAACCCGTCGCACCTTCCCACTACGCCGGCTCAATTCTGAGCCGGCGTCCTCGTGAGAAGGTTGATTTGCCCTGGGCTGGCGGGCGGCCTTTTGGCGGCCGCCCGCCAGCCCAGGGCAAATCCCAAAATACCCTCAGCGGTCTTTCGACCGCGGAGCGGTATTTTGGTGGGGGAAGTCTGGCGGGCGGCCTCCGCCGCCCGCCAGACTTAGAATCACCCCCTCAGTCCTGATTCCCTTGGCGTAAGTCTAATAATTCACGATCTGCTGACTGTGTTACAGTTCTACGATCGAAAACTCTCTCAAATTCACCAACAAAATGTTTCCAGTTGTACAACAGGGGACTATTTTTATGCACAAGAGGAATAGCCCATGTAGCTGCATCTCCAGACAGATATGACAACAAGAAAGCTACTTTAGACTGGGCATCGGGGAAAGTATGTGGTCTGCAAGTGAAGTGAAGTTCCACTTGAACCAGAAAAGATTGCGCCTTCAAGGGATCACCTGCGAAGCGTTCTGGGGGAGCTAAAGGAATGGCTGAAGGAACATTGAGGGAAATGTTAGTCGGATTACCTCCAGAAGTCTGAGAAGAAGTACCTGGCCAAGACACACCTGTGGGACTTTGTTCTTTCTTCTCAACCTTATTCTGTAACTGACTCACCATCTCAGCTAGACTATTTGTCATATCCTTTGATGATACAATTTCTGACTGGAGCTGGGTGATAGCCTTGACTAGCTCGTCCAGTGTGGCCATGATGAGAACATACACAAACCAGGAGGATAATAATTTGTGGGCTCACTATTCTGTCAGAGTCACCAGATCCTCGGGGTTTGTGCACGTTCCCAACACTTCCACCACAAGACAGCTCCAATACTCTGATTAGATTTATCACAGAGTCTAAGAGAGTCCAAGTGGGGAAAAGGGGATTAGGACGGGGACAGCTGGGAAGGAGACCTGTAGGAAGCAAAAGGTTAAAACACAACATCTAAATTACATCTCATAAAATCAGTACCATGCTACAACTCTAAGCTTTGTCTTTTCCGAAAAAACATGAACAACCCTAGAATAGTCCTAAAACTGACTAGGCTTTAGATGACCGAATACCTGAGGTGGAAACAGGAAAAGTTAAATAGGACTTTCAGATTCAAGTACTTTCTTTAGCATGAGGATCAGGAAACACTCTGAGCAATTTATAAACAACCATATGAATCTCCTTTTAAGAATACATATCAGGAACACACAGCATTACATCTAGAACTCTGGTATTGCTGTCTTCATCTCAGAAAAAAACATTGGAAAGTGAATTGCGCACATTGCAGATTTTTATATGAGTATTAAACACCATAAAGAATTGTGCACCATGAAATCACACAACGTAGATTCAAGGAATAAATCATGCGACGTGTCAACTTGAAATGCTACCAAGAAAATGTCTTAGAATGGTAGCGCACAGTAATTTACATTATTTATACACAAGGAAAGAATTGCGCGTCTTGCCGATTCAAATGCCACCATACAAATGCCAAGAAATGGTAGCGCACAATGAACAACATGAAAAGCACTCAGGGAAAAAATTGCGCGTCTTGTCGATTCAAATGCCACCATGCAAATGCCAAGAAATGGTAGCGCACAATGAATAACATGAAAAAACACTCAAGGAAAGAATCGCGCCTGTTGCCGATTCGAATGCCACCATGTAAATGCCAGAAAATGGTAGCGCATAATGAGCAGCATGAATTACACACGAGAAGTGAGCCACCATGTAAATGTCAAGAAAAGGTAGCACGCAATGAACAACAAAATTAAATGCTCATGAAACGAGTTGCACGTCTTTCCAATTCGTAAAACATCATGTAAATGTCAAGAAATATCAGCGCGCAATGAACAACAATGTAATAACGAAGTCAAATCTTTAATTGCGCGCCCTCCCTATTTGCAAACCACCAAACAAATGTAAAAAATGGCAGCGCACAAGTAATCTGTTATTCATTTAAGAATTAAAATCAAGAATATGAAAATTCTCAATTACGGTGTTGGGAAATGTCCAAACACCGTCTTACCGCCTGGAAACAGTGATCACCAATGAGAGATGAGTGCAGAACACTGGAAAATCCAAATAGGCCGCCGGGACAGGAGCTCAGGAAAAAGCTGCTGCTCTGCTCCGGGACCTCTGAATAGTGAGCACTGGAAGTTGGGCTGACTCTCTTTTATAGAGTCTTGGCCCAGCCTAGAAACACACCCAGGCATTTTGCAGGGAAAGTCTCTAGAAGGCCCTGGAAAGGGACCACACCCTAACACACTCTGAATGTCTGCAGCAATACATTGCAAATGTACAGTATTTATAAGCACCTTAAAAATGAATCTTATGGATGGAATTCTGCAATGCAAAAGGTTAAACAATAGCATATCATCACAATGCATAAATTACATTATCTTGCGAGTGTTGGGTTTTTGCATTCTAGATGCGCGTAGAGCGCGCACTGTCCTGGTGTTGACACAGGGAACCCACTCTCCACGAATCCCTCTCCAACATCATGGGAGCGTACCGTCATTCCCAGGAGACGATGGCAACAGTACTGGCCAACTTTCAGGAGACCCAGCAGCTGCAGGAGGAACACTATCTGGGGATCAGGGAGGAACTCAAGTCCATCAACACAACCCTGGTCACCATTGTAGGGGTGCTGCAGGACCTTGTCAACACCAGGGGGGACACTGTGGCACAGCAAGGGGCCCCTGACACTAGCCTGGATGATGAACAGCCCACCACCTCCGCTGGCGCTAGTGGACAGGAGGCACTGCCACAGGACCACAACACCAGCACCCCACCCCCTGCAGATAGAGAGCCACCCCGCAAACGGTCCTTGAGATCCAGGACAAAGAAAGAGAACAATGCCAAGACCCCCGCCAGGAAATGAGACCCCCCTGAATGTCATCCTTCTGTCTCACTTTGTCACCCTGTCCATCCTTAAACTGCCCTAGCTCCACTTCCTATGCCCCTTTGGACAATGCACCTGTGAAACAAATAGACTGGACTCTGCCATGGACATTCCTCCACCATCACCCCTGACCATTTTACAACCCCCTCCACTTATTTGCACAAAAAGAAACACACATCAATCACAAAACAATCTGGAGTCAGTCTGTGCTTTCACAAATGTGTATTTACAATAACTATGGAATATAGCAATGTCAAATGTATTGTCAGCATACCGATGTAACACAGCTCCTAGTCCATGAGGAAATATAGCAGAGGTCACACAGTGGGACCCACATCTGTGAAATGGAAAGGGAAAGTGACAAATCAGGGTCCATACACTGGGAGAAAGTGACAGACTTATGATAGTTCAATCAATAGTATGAGATGTGTGAGGCAGTGATATCTTCTTACGTGTGTCTCACTGGAAGTATTGCTGGATAACTTTGTTTTTGTTGTCGATATCCTCTTCTTCTGCCTCCTCTTCTTCACTGTCCACAGGCTCCACAGCTGCCAGAAGACCTCTAGCTGGACCATCCTCCTGCAGAAAAGGCACCTGGTGTCGCAAAGCCAGGTTGTGCAGCTTACAGCAGGCCACGATGATCTGGCACACCTTCTTTGGTGAGTAGTAGAGAGAACTACCTGTCATATGGAGGCACGGAACCTGGCCTTCAGGAGGCCGAAGGTTCTTTGTATAATCCTCCTAGTTCACCCATGTGCCTCATTGTAGCGTTCCTCTGCCCTTGTCATGGGATTTCTCACTGGGGTCAGTAGCCATGACAGGTTGGGGTACCCAGAGTCACCTGCAAATATCGAGGGACAACTGTTAGACACACACTAACCCGTAGGGACAACCCCAGACCCAGCCAACTATTCACAGGGTATAGGGTCCTTGTCCTCACCTATTAGCCACACACGGTGCCTCTGGAGTTGCCCCATCACATAAGGGAAGGATGCTATTACTCAGAATGTAAGCGTCATGCACTGAGCCAGGAAACTTGGCATTCACATGGGAGATGTACTGGTCGGCCAAACACACCATCTGCACATTAATTGAATGGTAGCTCTTCCTGTTTCTGTACACCTGTTCACTCCAGCAGGGGGGTACCAAGGCCACATGTGTCCCATCAATGGTACCTATAATGTTGGGGATATGTCCCAGGGCATAGAAGTCACCTTTCACTGTAGACAAATCCTCCACCTGAGGGAAAACTATGTAGCTGCACATGTGTTTTAGCAGAGCAGACAACACTCTGGACAACATGTTAGAGAACATTGGCTGGGACATCCCTGATGCAATGGCCACTGTTGTTTGAAAAGACCCACTTGCCAGGAAATGGAGTACTGACAGGACCTGCACTAGAGGGGGATCCCTGTGGGATGGCGGATAGCTGACATCAGGTCTGGCTCCAACTGGGCACACAATTCATGGATTGTTGCACGATCACGTCTGTAGGTGACTATTACGTGTCTCTCTTCCATTGTCGACAGGTCCACCAGCGGTCTGTACACCGGAGGATGCCGCCATCTCAGCACCTGCCCCAGCGGACGTGCCCTATGGACGAGAACAGCGAGCAGAGAGTCAGCCAACACTGAGGTATCACAAATTGTCATTAGCACACATTTATTAATCCGCAATGTGCCTGTTACTGTGTGTATGCAAGGCCTACATAGGTGTGACGCAGTTATTATTCTTGCCATGTGCCCCCTGAAATGGCGGCTGACTGACCTGTAAGGTGGGATAAGGGGATATGAGGTAACTGCGCTGGCGTTCTACACCGTCGCGGTAGGTGGTCGAAGGCTCGCGGTGCAATCCTGCATTGGTTAACATTGGACCCTATGGGTCCGAGGAGCCAATGACGATGTATGCCGGCGGTGACGATACGCACTGCTGCAGACGTGACTGCCATTTTCTCTCTGTTCACTCACTTGATACCTGACCTTCAACAGGAGAGGACCTACACTGCAAGTGCTGCTGTACCTCAGTCTGGAATCGACTATGGCTCATGTGTCTGGGGAAAGGGCCCCTGCCTTCACTTCGGAGGAGTTGGAGAAGTTAGTGGATGGGGTCCTCCCCCAGTACACACTACTCTACGGTCCTCCAGACAAACAGGTGAGTTCACTGTGAGCATGCTGCATGGGCAATGGCTGTTTGGAGTGGTGTGGATGGAAGATACATGGGGGGGACTGAGCCCTGCATGAGCGGACGGTGAGTGTCTGTGCGTCAGGGCAAGGGTGGGAATGTGGGCCAATGACTATGACGGTCTGGACGGTGAAAGATTTACCTTTTCCCCTGTACTATTCCTCTAGGTCAGCGCCCACCAGAAGAAGGATATTTGGCGTGCCATCGCCAATGAAGTCCGGACCCTGGGGGTCCACCACAGACGGAGCACCCACTGCTGGAAAAGATGGGAGGACATTTGCCGCTGGAGCAAGAAGACGGCGGAGGCCCAGCTGGGGATGGCCTCCCAATGTGGGAGGGGTGCCCATCGCACCATGACCCCCCTGATGTTCCGGATCCTGGCGGTGGTGTATCCGGAGTTGGATGGGCGCTTGAGGGCATCACAGCAGCCACAAGGGGGTGAGTACAGACACATTCATCCAACTCTGCGCGCATTACGAGGTGTCTGGGTGGGGGAGGTGGGCAGTGGGTCCCCCTAGGCCAGGGTGAAGTTTGTAGGCAAGGTCCCTTGTGAGGCAGGCTATGTGGCACCCCAACCCCACCAGTGGTAAGAGTCATCTACACCTAGTCAGGCTCCTGTGACTTCCATGTGTGCAGCAATCGGGCATAGGCCTTGTACCCCATGGCCTTGCAAATCATCTAGGAACTGTTAGTGCATGGCGTAGTGCTGAGGTCTGCTGTGTCTGTAGTGTCCGCCTATGGTAGTGGTATTGCATGCACTGAACATGTCTTTCTTCTGTCTCCCCGCCCCTTTTTTTGTGGTCTCCCTGTTCTTGTGTGCAATAGCATCATCTGGCATAGGAGCAGTGGCACCGGAGCAGGAGGGAGCTGCATCCCACTTGGCCCTGGAGGGCGAAACAACGTCCAGTGGAACGAAGGGCGAGGGGAGCTCCACGGCGGGGACAGGAGGTGACAGCAGCGACAGCGACTCCTCCTCTGATGGGAGCTCCCTTGCGGTGGCGGGCCCCTCTGTGCCCCCCGCACCCACAGGTACAGGCGCCACCCCCCCTACCAGCACCGCCCTCCCAGCAGCCACTCAATGTGTGTCCCGTGCCCGCTCACCCAGGAGGGTGGGCATCTCCTTCGCCCCAGGCATCTCAGCCCCTGCCCCAGTCAGTCCTGCTGCCCTCAGTGAGGAGGCTATTGACCTCCTGAGATCCCTCACTGTTGGTCAGTCTACCATTGTGAATGCCATCTAGGGTGTTGAGAGGCATTTGCAACAAACAAATGCATACCTGGAGGGCATTCATTCTGGCCAGGTAGCCCAACAGAGAGCATTTCAGGCTCTGGCCTCAGCACTGATGGCAGCCATTGTCCCTGTGTCCAGCCTCCCCCTCCAACTTCCTCCACCCAGACCCAATCCCCTGTACCTCAGACTATCCCAAGCACACCATCAGACCAGCTTGCACACACCTCAGCACACAAAAGTGGCGCAGGCAAAATAAGCACCACACATCCCACAGGCACTCACACAAGCATCATACCCATGCAGACATACCAACATCCACTGCCTCCACTGTGTCCCCTCCTCCACATCTCCCTCCACCCTCCCAGTCTTGTCTCCACTCACACCTGCATGCACTACATCTTCAGCCACTACCTCCATCACCAGCACGCCCATCACCACACACCACTCACGTGCACTCACCTCCCCACTACCATTCACACATCCCCTGTGACCTCTACCAGTGTGTCTGTGAGCCCTCCTCCCAAAGTACACGAACGCAGGCACACACCCACCCAACAGCCATCCACCTCACAACAGCCTCCAGCCCATGCACCTTCACCCAAATTCAGCAGACGTACACCTCCTACAACCACTACCTCTTCCTCCACTCCCAAACCCCCTCCATCTACCCGTCCCAATGTGTCTAAAAAACCTTTCCTGGCTAATATTGACCTCTTCCCTATTCCCCCCCCGCCAGTCCCCTAGGGCCAGGCTTTCCAGGTCCCAACCCAGCACCTTAGCCACCATATCACCAGGCACAGTGGTGCCAGCAACTGCGGGCTATTGGAGTGCGCCAACCATCAGGGCTGCCAGTGTGCCTTGGAGCGAGGGCAAGGACATTCCGCCACCTGCAAATCTTAAAAAGTTGCCCACATCCCAGAGGGAGAAGCAGAAAACACCTGCCACCAAGGGCTCAGGGAAACCGAAAGGGGATAGTGGCAAGATAGCAGCGCCACCATCCAAGGTGGGGAAGGGCCAGATGAAGGGCAGGTCAGGAAAGGGCATGGTGGCACCAACTGAGGGACCAGTGTCACACCTTTTGTCCACGCCGACGCCAACCTGTACGGTGGAGAAGACCGCCACCTGCACCGCCACAGAGCCCGCCACCAGCACCGCAGTCATTGAGCACGCCTCCAGCACTGCTGTCATTGAGCCTGCCACCAGCTCGCAGTCACTGAGCCCGCCACCAGCACTGCAGTCACTGAGCCCGCCACCAGCACCGCAGTCACTGAGCCCGCCGCCGGCACCGCCGCCACCGCCGCCACCGAGCCCGCCGCCAGCACCGCCGCAACAGAGCCCGCCGCCTGCACCGCTCCCACAGAGCCCGCCTCAAACACCGCTGCCACAGAGCCCACCGCCAGCACCGCTCCCACAGAGCCTGCAGCCAGCAACACCGCCACAGAGCCCGCCGCCAGCACTGCCGCAACAGAGCCCGTCGCCAGCACCGCTCCCACAGAGCCCGCCACAAGCACGGCTGCCACAGAGGCCGCCGCAAGCACCGCTGCGACTGACACCGCCGCAAGCACCGCCAGCGGCCCCGCGACATCCTGAGCCAGTGGCACCACCGCAGACATGGCTGCCATCCCGAGTGGTCAGTCGTCTGAGGCTGGTGGTGAGTTCCAGGAGCCTGGGCAGCTTCAATGATGCATCACTTTCAGTGGACTACCTCTGTCCTTGGCAGGATGAAGCACTCTGGGCACAAAGCCCCCTCCAGAATCAGTGGAGAGATACATCCACTACCTCTGTCCTTGGCAGGATGATGCACTCTGGGCGCAAAGCCCCCTCCAGGACCAGTGGAGAGATACATCCACTTGAGAGACTGTGGCTTTGCACTCCCCAGGATAGAGCAGTGGGCAAACCACCCACTGAAAAGACTTGAGAGACTGTGGCTTTGCACTCCCCAGGATAAAGCAGTGGGCAAACCACCCACTGAAAAGACTTGAGAGACTGTGGCTTTGCACTCCCCAGGATAAAGCAGTGGGGAAACCACCCACTGGAAAGACTTGACAGACTGTGGCTTTGCACTCCCCAGGATAAAGCAGTGGGCAAACCACTCACTGGAAAGACTTGAGTGACTGTGGCTTTGCACTCCCCAGGATACAGCAGTGGCGTCGTGGGTTCATCAGGCTGAGGTGCCCTCCCTCCCCCTCCCCCTGAGGTGCCTGTTTATGTTCCATCTGATGCCCCTCCAGTGTTCTCTCCGTTTGGAGTCAGGTATCGAGTATGGGCCTCGCCCATGCATTTTTGGCCCAGTGGTCCATGGACAATGATTGGTGCACTATCTAGACTTGAGTAGTTGGAGTACATAATTGTATATACTGTATTTAGAGTTTTGAGTACTGGATTTTTATTGATTACATTCATTCAAATCAATTCCTTTTGTCCTTGAGTTATTGAAGAGGGGTGGTGGGTGCATATGTAATGTTGCAGCATGTATTGGTGTGTATGGTGTTGTGGGTGAGGGTGGGGGTGTTGCGTGTTGCATGTGTGGGTCATTCTCTTTTCCCTCCCCCCTCCCCTGTGTTGTAGGTGCAGTACTCACGGTGGTCATCACCACCGTTTCTGGAGCTCCTGATAGAGGAGCAGGAAGACGATCACCGGCAGGATGTGAAGTTCTGGCTCTATGGCGTCCTGGTTCCTTGTGGGATGTGGAGTGGTTCGTCTTCTGTGTGCTGTTTCCACCGTGTTTTTGATCGCGTTGGTTCCGCCCCGGAAAATGTGGCGGATTGGCATCTTGTGACAGGGTGGGCAGTACATTGTCTTCCGCCTGTCTGTTGGCAGTTACCGCCACGCTGTTTGTTTGTACTGCCATGGCAGTCGGAGTGTTAAAGTGGCTGTCTATGTTGGCGGTTTCCACCGTGGTCGTAATCCCTTTTTTTTCCGCTGGCCTGTTGGCGGTATTACCGCCACTTTAACACCGACCACCAGGGTTGTAATGAGGGCCCTAATGTCCAACACACTATATGCACCACGTTGCCTCAAGGGGCCATTCCATAGGTTGTAGAAAGACATCTGTTAGAAATTAAGGACTCTAGATGGCAGACGTATGCACCCTGTCCAAGTAGGAACCACAATCCTAGTCAGGGTAAGTCACAACACAATCCAAATTATTCTGTGTTCACCCTTTGGTAGCTTGGCACAGAGCAGGTAGGCTTAGCTTAGAAGGCATTTAATTTGTTCAATAACTCATATAGTAACACAGTGAAAAGACCACAAAAAGTACCCCGCAGCAGTTTAGAAAAATAGATAATATTTATCTGAATGAAATAAGATCAAAATGACAAAATTTCAATATGCACATGTTGAGATATCACTTTTTAAAGGTTTCAAATGAGTCTCAATACTTAAGACTCCGTGGTTATATCCTTGTAACACACAGTATCTGGGATGCATTAAAAATAACGATGCACGGGGGCCGCAGAGGAGGAGCTGCATTGAAAAAAAAGGTGCTGCATCAGATTTTCCAGCACAGAACAGACAATGCGTTGGCTCCTTCCACGCTGCAAGGTGGTATGTTGATTTCCAGGAGCAAAGCCTTGGCTACTCACTGCGATGTGGGGATATTTTGACACCCAGGGATGATGCATTGAAAATTCATGTCCCGCTGGTAGAAGGAACAAGTGCTGTGTCAATCCGGTAGGCGATGCAGCACTTTTTCCACCGCAAGGCAGGCGCTATGTCGATTTTTGCAAGTGTTGCATCGATTTTCTGACACCTGGGGATTTTCTTCTCTGGGCTGAAGTGTTTGTGGCCCTGAGACTTCAGAAAAGGAGGCAAGCTCAATCCAAGCCCTTGGAAAGCACTTGTGGGAAAGACAGAGTCCTTCCAGCAGAGTCAGAGGCCAGCAGGCAGCAGCGTATCAAACAAGGCAGCAGTCCTTCTCAGCAAAGCAGTCCAGATTAGTCATTTTGGCAACCAGGCAGTCCCTCCAACAGAGTCCAGATGTAGATCCTTAAGTGTCTCATTGGTGGGGTCAGAGACCCAGTATATATTCTCCCAAAAGTGCCTCAGAAGTGGGGGAATCTTCAAAGGGTGGTTTTGAAGTACACAAGTTCCCCTTTCAACCCAGTCCTGTCTGCCAGGATCCCTGTGGGGGTTATCAGTCCTTTGTGAGAGGGCAGGCCACTGGCCTTTAAAGTGTAAGAGAGAACCCTTCCATCCTTCCTGCCCAGGGAGACCCATTCAGTTTGCAGATGAATTCAGATGTGACTGAGGCCCTCATTCTGACCTCGGCGGTCTTTTCGCAAGACCGCCGAGTTACCGCCGCGGTGAAGACCGCCGACCGCGGCGGTATGCCGCTGTGCGCATTCCGACCGCTGGGAGCGTTCCGCCGGGAAACCGCCGGCAGCCAGACTGGCGGTCGGCGGGAAAGTGGAGACTGGTCAACCTCCACCGCCACGCCAGCAGAACACCGCCCCCAGAATTACGACCCACATTTCTGTGTGGCGGTCTTCTGTTGGCGGTGTGCTGTCGGCGGTCACGTCCCTATGGCTCCCGTCGCCTCCCGGAGGACCAACGCACAAGGTAAGTTGATCGTCCGTGAGGGGAGGGGGTGGGGGGGTGTTGTGTGATGTGTGCGTGCATGGGGGTGTGCAGATGTGCATGTTGGGGTGCGTGCATGTCGGGGTGCGTGTATGTGCATTTCGGGGTGGGGGTGGGGAGGGGGTTCGTACCACCTCTGGGGGGTGGCAGGGGGGTGGAGGGGGTGGGGGGAGGACTCGGGGGGGCAGTGGTGGGTGGGGGGGACCCCTATCAGTGCCAGGGAAGGAATTCCCGGGCCCCGATAGTGCCTACCGCCATGGTTCGCATGGAGGTTCCCGACCGCCAGAAACCGCGGCGGTAAGCAGGGTCATGATACGGGTGGCGGTCTTGGGGCGACCGCCGGGCCGGAGTGCGCAAACTCCAGCCCGTCGGTCATGACCGCCGTGGCGGTCGGAGTGGGGAAGTGGCGGTCGATCGCGGCGGTGACCACCGCGGTCAGAATGACATTTTTTGGACCGCCGGTCTGTTCGCGGTCCGACCGCCGCCTCTCCGCCGACCGCCAAGGTCAGAATGAGGGCCTGAGTGTCCTGTATTTATTGCTGTCTAGGGGGAATGCACAATGGGAGCTTTCAACCAGCACAGACCAGACATGGATTGGAGACAGGCTGTAAGGCAAAGATGGCAGCATGTGCAGAGAAATGCTCATTTTTTAAATGTGCCATTTCTCAAATAGTAACATTACATCCAACTTCACCAGTAAGCAGGATTTTCTATTGCCATTCTGCCCATACTAAACCTGACAGGGCTACTCCTTCCAGATCACAATCTACCACTTAAAAGTATATGAGGGCAGTTCTAATATTGTTCTATAAGAGGAGCAGGCCTCACAGTAGTGAAAGGCAAATTTGTGAGGTTTTCACTACAAGGACGTATAAAACACATAGGTACATGTCCTGCCTTTTACTTGCATAGCACAATGCTCTATGAGTTAACTAGGGCCTACCTTAAGGGTGAGTTATATGTAGAAAAAGGTGAGTTTCTGGCAAGTAGCTTTAAATGGCAAGTCGAAATGTCAGTGAAACTGCACACAGGCCTTACAACGGCAGGCCTGAGGCATGCTTAAGGGGCTAATTTTGTGGGTGGAACAATCAGTGCCGCAGGCCCACTATTAGCATTTAATTTACAGGCCCTGGGCACCTGTGGTGCACTTTACTAAGGACTTACAAGTAAATTAATTATGCCAGTTGGGTAGAAACCCATGTTTAAGGGAGAAAGCACATGCACTGTAGCACTAGTTAGCAGTGGTAAAGTGTGCAGAGTCCTAAAACCAGCACAAACATGGTCAGAACAATTGAGGGAGTCAGGCAAACGTTTGGGGGGTATTCATCCTAAAGCTGTGAGGTCTAGCATGTATCCTCCCAGATTAAAGTGGGGAGAGCTACCCAACCCCTTGGGCGCTCTCATAACTAAGGCAGAAGAATCCAGAGAGACCATCAACATTGGCAGGGTCATTCCCCAGATGATGCTCCCCTGTGAAGTCCATTCCCTGTAGGGAGATGGACCTCCTCAGGAGTTTAGGAGTTTCACCCCTTATCTGCATGAGCCCTCTGAGTGTCCTGTGGTGAGTCTGAACTCATAAGTGAGTCCCAAATAGATATAGGCCCTCATTCCAACCCTGGCGGTCTCTGACCGCCAGGGCGGAGGGCAGCGGAAGCACCGCCAACCGGCTGGCGGTGCTTCCAGGGCTATTCTGACCGCGGCGGTAAAGCTGCGGTCAGAAAAGGGGAACCAGCGGTTTCCAGCCGGTTTTCCCCTGGCCCAGGGAATCCTCCAGCGCCGCCATGGGGATTCCGACCCCCTTCCCGCCAGCCTGTTTCTGGCGGTTTTCACTGCCAGAACCAGGATGGCGGGAATGGGTGTTGTGGGGCCCCTGGGGGCTCCTGCACTGCCCATGCCATCGGCATGGGCAGTGCAGGTGCCCCCTAACAGGGCCCCATACAGATTTTCACTGTCTGCTGTGCGGACAGTGAAAATCACGACAGGTGCCACTGCACCCATCGCACCCCTGCAACTCCGCCGGCTCCATTCGGAGCCGGCTTCCTCGTTGCAGGGGCTTTCCCGCTGGGCCGGTGGGCGGCCTTTTGGCGGTCGCCCGCCGGCCCAGCGGGAAAGCCAGAATGGCATCCGCGGTCTCCTGACCGCGGAGCGGCCATTCGGCGGTGACCGCATGGTGGGCGGCGACCGCCGCCCGCCGCGGTCAGAATGACCGCCATAGTCTCAGCTTCTTCAGTCCCCATAGAAAATGCTTCTCTTTCAATGCCACTACACCTCTGTCCTCGTGAAAGTAACCTCCTGCTAATGAAGGCTAATGCTTGGTCTAGGCCTTTATTCAGCTGTGCTAAGACTGCCCCTATGCCATGCTCTGAAGCATCCATCTGCACTATGATTTCCTTAGAGTAATCAGGGGCCCTGAGCACAGGTGCTGTGCACATGGTGTCCTTCAGGGAATCAAAGGCTTTCTGGCAAGCCTCTGTCTAGTTCACCATTGTGGGCTGCTTCTTAGAAGTCAGCTCAGTTAAGGAGGCAACCATGGTGCCATATCCATTAACAAATCTCATGTAGTAGCCAGTGAGGCCTAGGAAGGCTCTCACTTCAGTGTGGGTTCTAGGTGTTTGCCAAGTTAAGATTGTTTACATTTTCACCTGGAGGGACTGTACCTTGCCACCACCTAAAAGGTGTACAAAATGCACCATGGATCCCTGTCCAATCTGGCACTTACTAGCCTTGATTGTCAGTCCTGCCTGTTGCAGGACCTGGAGCACCCCTTGGAGGTGAAGCAGTTGTTCCTCCCAGCTGGCACTGTAAACAGCAATGTTGTCTCCGTAGGCAGCACAGACCACCTCTTTACCAGCTAGGACCCTGTTGACCAACCGTTGGAAGGTAGCAAGGGCATTCTTCACGTCAATCGGCATCACCCAGAATTAGGTAATATCCCTCATGGGTTGAGAATGCTGCCCTCTCTTTTGCCTCCGCAGTCAAGGTGAGCTGCCAGTACCCTGATGTCAAATCAAAGGAACTGAGGAATTTGGCAGTGCCTAGCCTATCAATGAGATCATCAGCTCTGGGGATGGGGTTTGCGTCAGTCTTGATAACAGAATTGAGGTCTTGGTGGTGCACAACAAACCAAAGGTCTGGTTTGGTGCCCAGTGGGGCAGCCTCTGGTACCAATACCACTGGGCTAGACCAGGGACTGTTTGATGTTTCAATCACCCCTAAAGCTAGCATCTTGATATCTTCCTCCTTGATACTGGCTATCACCCTATGTGACAACCTGTACATTTTGTTCTTCACAGGGGGACTGTCTCCCCTATCAATGTCATGGACACACAGATGTGTGAGTCCAGGATGAGGGAGAACTGGGAAGCAAACTGTCCCAGCATCTGTTAACAGTCACCCCTCTGCTCTAGGGTCAGGGAGTCAGAGAGGTTGATACCCTCCACTGACCCATCACTCTCCTGTGCAGAGAGGTGGTGAGGGAGAGGTTCACCCTTCTCCGCCACACCATGATCTGTCACAAGGAGCATGCTTACTTCAGACCTCTCAAAGTGAGGCTTGAGTTTGTTTACATGTAGCATCCTTAGGGGGTTTCCAGGGGTCTGGAGGTCCACTAAGTAAGTGGCCTCCCCCTTACTCTCCTTTATTTCATATGGGGCAGTCTAGCAATCCTGGAGAGCTCTGAGCTCTACTGGTTCCATGATCCATACTTTGTTGCCAGGTTGAAACTCCACCATAGCTGCCTTCTGGTCAGACAATGTTTCATTACCTCTTGACTGTCCTCAAGGTTACTTTTGCCCTTTTCCAGAAGTGGTGCATCTGATTATGGAGGGCCAACATGTAGCTGACTACATCCATGGGGGGTTTCCTGGGAGCTTTTTCCCACCCCTCCTTGACAATGCTTAGAGACTCTCTAATAGGGTGGCCATAGAGAAGTTCAAAAGGACTGAACGCTACACCTTTCTGGGGCACTTCTCTGTAAGCAAAGAGAATGCATGGCAGGAGGATGCCCCACGTATGCCTCATAGCCTCAGGTAGGCCTGCAATCTTGCCCTTCAAGATCTTGTTGAATATCTCAACTACACCATTGGATTGAGGGTTATAGGGTGTGGTGAACTTGTAAGTTACACCACATGCATCCCACATGGACTTCCTGTATGCAGACATGAAGTTAGTGCCTCTGTCAGACACTATCTCTTTGGGGAACCCCACACGGGTAAAGATCCCCATCAAAGTTCTGGTCACCGCAGGTGCAGGTGCAGTCACTGTCCTCAGAGTGATTGCCTTTGAGTAGCATATGGCATGGTCCACCATGACCAGGACGAACCTGTCGACTTGGGCTGTCTTGGAGTCCAGTCGACCAATGACGATGATGCCCACCCTTTTAAAAGGGGTGCCAATGACAGGAAGTGGGATCAGTGGAGCTTTCAGCTTTTTACCTGACTTCCCACTGGCCTGGCAGGTGGGACAGGACCTGCAAAATGTTTCTGAGGCTTCTCATCATTTGGGCCAGTAGACGTTGGTGGAAAGCTTGGGGAAGGTCTTGTCTTGCCCTAAATGTTCAGCCAGGGGTGTGTCATGAGCCAAACTAAGTAGGAAGGCCCGGTAACACTGGGAGACCACCAGCACACGTCTTGCCCCAGTACCCGGACCCTTGTGCTCACTTCATAGGAGATCATTCTCCCAGTAAATCAGGTGATCCTTAGAGGCTTCCAAACACAAATGATGGACGGAATGCAGAACCAATCAAACATTCACACCCAGTCATAGATCTGGGTTTAATCTATTAATTATTTTGCTCACCATGCCACCTCAGTTTGGACATAGCCATATACAAATCAGTCTTGGCCCTGTTCCCCATGGGAACAGTCCAGCCCAAACTGCCAGGCTTCACCTGCTGCATGGGCTGAGGCCTGTCGCCTCAAGCCCTCAAGAGTGAGACACTCTTTCTGTGCTTTGCAGAATTCTTCCCTAGTGGGCCACCCTCAACTTGCCAGCCATCAAGGTCAGATGGTAGGAAAGTACCCTCTATCTTGCATTGGTTACCCCCAGTTTCTGCCTGAAGTCAGTGTGCTTATCTGTGTCTACTGGGATCCTGCTAATCAGGAACCCAGTAGTTATGCTCTCTCCTTCTGTTTGTAGGATACTGTGCACACACTATTTCACCCACAATTGGCATATTGATGCCCCCTTATAATTCCTTAGTATATGGTACCTAGGTACCCAGGGCATTGGGGTTCCAGGGGATCCCTATGGGCTGCAGCATATATTTTGCCATCCATAGGTAGCCCATGAAAAGGCTTCTGCCATTGCAGCCTGCGTGAAAAGGTGCATGCACCCTTTCACTGCCCTTAACATTATACCAGCTTACTTACAAGTCACCCCTATAGCAGGACTCCAGCCCTGAGGGCAGGGTGAAAAGTAACTGTGTGTGAGGGCACCCCTGCACTAGCAGAGGTGCCCCCATGACCTCCAGGACCATTTTCCTGGTCTTCGTGAGTGCGGGGACGCCATTTTACACGTGTACTGGCCATAGGTCACTACCTATGTCCAGCTACATTATGGTAACTCCGAGCATAGGCATGTTTGGTATCAAACATGTAGGATTCATACCCCCACGCTTTTGCAAGCATTGGTTGTATGATTCCATGCACCCTGGGGGCTCCTTAGAGGAGCCACAGTACTGCCATTACAGCCTTCTGAGATTTTCCAGGCATCCCCAGCTGCTGCCACCTTACAGACAGGTTCCTGCCCTCCTGTTGCTTGAGAAGCTCAAGCCCAGGAAGGAAGAACAAAGGATTTCCTTTAGGAGAGGGTTGTTACACCCTCTCCCTTTGGAAATAGGTGTTACAGGCTTGGGAAGGGTAGCCTCCCCACGCCACTGGAAATGCTTTGAAGGGCACATTTGGTGCCCTCCTTGCATAATCCAGTCTACACCAGTTCAGGGACCCCCAGTCCCTGTGTCCCTTCTGTGGCATGAAAGTGGACAAAGGAAAGGGGAGTTATCACTCCCCTGTCCATTACCACCCCAGGGCTGATGCTCAGAGCTCCTCCAGAGGGTCCCTGGGTTTTTTGATCTTGGATTTCAAGTTGGCAGGGAAATCTGGGAGCATCTGAGTGGCCAGTCCCAGCAGGTGATGTCAGAGCCCTCCCCTGATAGGTGCTTACCTGGTGAGTTGACCAATCCCCCTTTCAGGGCTTTTTAGGGTCTCTCCTGTGGGTGGTTCTTCATATAAGGATTGCAAGACTTCAGCAGGAATCCTCTGCATTCTCCACTTCAACTTCTAACTGATAAACTGCATCTGGAACCTCCAGGAACTCTACAAACTGCAACAAAGAAGCAAGATGCCTTCTGCAACATTGTATCTTCAGCTCCTTCCAGCAACTGCAACTGTTTCCTGGTCGCGCATCCTCTGAGGACAGCCCATCTTCAGCCTCTTCAGAATGAAGGAATCTCCCTTGGGATGAAGGAGTCCCTTGCCTGCTTCAGCAGGCACCAACTGCAATGATGACCGGCTGCGTGGATCCCTTCTCCTGCTGAGCTACATGGATCCTGCATCACGGGTGGTAGACTGAAGTAGTTCTGATGGTCCTGATGTCCCACTGTCCAACTTTGGTGGAGGTAGGAGCTTGCCTCCCCACGCAAGATAGTACCCCCGTGTACTGTGTGTTTTCAGTTGCCAAGGCTTGTTGGCATCCTTCCACAAAGTTCTTCATGCATCTTGCAGTTCCCGCCCCCAGCATCTTATCCTGCGACGCTTAGCTTCCTGAGTGGTTGTCCGGCAGTGTGGGAGCCTTTGTGGTAGTGCTGCGTGGGCCTCTTTTGCACCTTCTTTGTGCCCGTGCTGTAGGACTCCTTTGTACACTGCCCAGTCTTCTGTGGGCTCTCTGAGTTGCTGAGAGCCCCCTCTAAGGTGTCACCCTGGGTAGAGCCGACCTGGTCCTTCCTGGTCCAGGGCAGCAACATTTTCTGCTAACCACGAGCTTTGCATGTGCCAAGGTTTGTTGGCAGACTCCAGCAATGCAAACCAGACTGCAATCCTCCATCCGGCGTGGGACATTACTTGGACCAACCAGGAACCCAACTCCGTCTTCTTGGGTTCAGTACTGACTGTTCTTCTTTACCGGTGGGTCTTATTTTGCACCTTCATCCGGGTTAGCAGGGGCTCCTTGTCTCCTTGGACTCTTCTGTGCTTCTTGGACTTGGTCCCCTTCTTCCACAGGTCCTCAGGTCTAGGAATCTATTGCTGGTGTCTTGTAGTCCACTCTGGTTCTTGCATAAACCTTTTTTTTGTTCCTGTGTGTTCAGGGAAAGTTACTGTGATTTATTCCTGCTTTCCTGGGCACTGGGGTAGGTTCTAGTATTTACCTTTGGGGTTTTCTAGTACTCCCAGGTCCCCTTTACACACTACACTTGCCTAGGTGGGAAACCAACATTTGCATTCCACTTTCTTAGTATATGGTTTGTGTTCCCCCTGCCCATTTCTAACTATTGTGATTTTCACTAATTGCACTGTTTTCTAGCAGTTTTATGCCTATTTCTGCATACTAGTGTATATAATTTATGTATTACTTACCTCCTAAGGGAGTATAGTCTCTATGGTATTTTTGGTATTTGTGTCACCAACAAAAAGTACCTTTATTTTTGTAACACTGAGTATTTTCTTTCATGTATGTGAGTACTGTGTGACTACAGTGGTACTACATGAGCTTTGCATGTCTCCTAGATAAGCCTTGGCTGCTCATCCACAGCTACCTCTAGAGAGCCAGGCTTCTACATACTGCCTACATTTCACTAATAAGGGATATCTGGACCTGGTATAAGGTGTAAGTACCATAGGTACCCACTACAAACCAGACCAGCCTCATACATTGGTGGTGCAGCGGTGGGATAAGTACTTGCAATTGCCTTATCACTCTGTCACCTGGTGCTTTCTACAGGAAAGACTACTCTATACTTAGATATATAAATTACACCTAGTACAGGAATCTAGGGGGGTCATTCCGACCGCCAGGGCCGGGGACCGCGGATGCACCGCCAACAGGCTGGCGGTGCATCCAGGCCAATTCTGACCGCGGCTTTACCGAGGTTTCCCGCCGGTTTTCCCCTGGCCTGAGGAATCCTCCATGGCGGCGCTGCAGGCAGCGCCGCCATGGGGATTCCGACCCCCTTCCCGCCAGCCTGGTTCTGGCGGTTTTGACCGCCAGAACCTTGCTGGCGGGAACGGGTGTCGTGGGGCCCCTGGGGGCCCCACAAAGATTTTCAGTGTCTGCATAGCAGACACTGAAAATCGCGACGGGTGCAACTGCACCCGTCGCACCCTTTCCACTCCGCCGGCTCCATTCGGAGCCGGCATCCTCGTTGAAGGGGGTTTCCCGCTGGGCGGGCGGGCGGCCTTCTGGCGGTCGCCCGCCGGCCCAGCGGGAAACTCAGAATTACCGCAGCGGTCTTTTGACGGCGCTGCAGTATTCTGTCGGGGGAACTTTGGCGGGCAGCCTCCGCCGCCCGCCGAAGTCAGTATGACCCCCCTAGTCTCTTACTTTCTTTTTGGAGAGACTAGAGATTAGGTAAGTTAGGTACACCCCACACCACCCTAACACACACACACACCATGTCTACAGCTGGATCTAGCTCTGAGGTCATGGGCACTCCCTATGAGGGCATGACCTTCAATGAATTGAAGGGGCTTTGTTCAGACAGGAAATTAGACATGGGGAAGAACCCCAATAAGAACTTCCTTTTGAGCCTCCTTATTCGGGATGACCAGGAGCCTGCTGGTAGCCAGGAAGAGGAGGAGGAGGAAGACTCTACACCCATTGAATTAGAGAATAATCTTCCAGGTTGAGGGAAGGGTTCTTCCAAGGATCTGGTACTAGTAGATCAACTAGTGTAGCTGGTAGTGGGAGGGGAAGTCACTCAGTTAGGGCTCTCTTTACATCCAGAGGACAGGAAGCAAGGGTCACAAAGACTAGGGAAAGATCCACCTCTGCCCATTGCCACATCAACTCAGTTTCTGAGAGGTCACATTGCACAACTTCAGGGGGTGACTTTATAAAGAGAGAGCTCAGAAAGCTGAGACTGGAGGAGGCCAGGCTGAGGCTGCAGCAGCAATAGCTAGCTGTCGACAGGGAGGCCTTGGCAGCGGAGAGGGAAAGGCAGGGGTTAAGGTTAGCACCCCCTGGTGGCAGCAGCAATAGTTTCAGTGATTATAGAGTCAGGGAGGACTCCATTGATTCCAGAAACTTGCACAAAATTGTTCCCTCATACAAGGTGGGAGATGATATCTACAAGAGGTTTGTTGTAGTTGAGGGGGCCTGTAAAGTTCACAGGGTCACTCAAAGGCAGTAGCCTGCTATTCTCTGGTTGTCCTTCTCTGACAAGGGGAGGGATAGACTTCTCACTGTCAGAGAAGAAGATGCAGACAACTACAGTATTTTAAAAACTGCACTCTTGGAAGGTTTTGGTCTCACCACTGGGCAGAATAGGATCAAGTTCAGGAAGACCAGAAAAGAGGCCTCACAGGATTGTGTTGACTTTGTGGACTGTTCTGTTAAAGCTTTAGAAGGCCGGTTACATGGCAGCAAAGTGTCTGATTATGAGGGCATGTACAATCTGTTACTGAGAGAGCATATTTTAAATAACTGTGTGTCTGACTTGTGCACTAATACTTTGGAGACTCAGATCTGACCTCTCCTCAAGAATTGGGAAGAAGGCAGACAAATGGGTCAGAACAAGGGTGAGCAGAAACACTCATACAGGGGGTGACAGGGACAAGAAGAAGGATGGTAAGTCACATGACAAAGGTGGGGATAAAGATAAAAACAAAGAGTCTTCATTAGGCCCGAAAACTCTTCTGGGGGTGGGTCTTAATCCTCTTCTCATAACCATCAGAATAAAAATCCTTGGTGTTATATCTGTGGGAATAAAAACCATAGGGCAGGAGACAGCTCTTGCCCTAAGAAAAGCACCAAGCCTCCCAACACCACTACCCCCACTGCTATAACTAGTGCCCAATCAATAACAGTGGTGGTGGAAAACTAATACTACAAATAGTCAGTCCAAGGGTGTAGCAGGGCTCACTCTAAAAAATTTACTAGGGGTTGGTTTAGTTTGGGAAACCACTGAGGCTGTTTTAGTCTCTGATGGTGGCATTGACCTTGCCACCCTTGTTTCTTGTCCCCTTACTATGGATAAGTACAAGCAACAATCCCTATTTAATGTTGTTCAGGTTGAGGCCTACAGGGACCCAGGTGCCAGTGTCACAATGGTGACTCAAAAACTGGTGGCCCCTGAGCAACACTTACTTGGTCATCAGTACCAAGTGACTGACACCCATTACAACACTGTAAGCCACCCCATGGCAGTTGTTGATCTCAGCTGGGTGGGGTTACTGGTCCTAAAAAGGTTGTGGTATCCACAGACTTATCTGAAGAGTGTGTAATAGGGAACGACTTGGAGACTTCAGCTTGGGCTGAAGTGAAGTTGGAGGGCCATACAGCCATGCTGGGCATTCCTGGGCATATCTTTGCTTTGACCAGGGCTCAGGCCAAGAAGCAAAGAGGAGAGGGAAACCTGGATCCTGAAAATATGAACCAAGAGCTTCCCAAAAGCAGAGGTAGAAAGGATAAAAAGTTATCCACTATCCCTTCCTCCACTGATGATTCCCCCCTTTGAGAAGGAGAAGCCAACTCCCTGGACAGGACCTACACCTGAACAACTTCAAACTGACACAGCTGAAATGTTAGGCGCAGGTGGGCCTGCCAGGAAGGAGTTAAGGGCCATATTTATACTCTGGTTGCGCCGAATTTGCGTCGTTTTTTTTTACGCAAATTCGACGCAGAACTAACGCCAACTAACGCCATATTTATACTCTGGCGTTAGACGCTTCGGGCGCCAAAGTGCCCGGAGTGTGCGTCATTTTTTAGCGTGAACCCCTTCCTTGCGTTAATGATATGCAAGGGAGGCGTTCCCGTCTTAAAAAATGACTCCCAGGCCTTTACGTGGTATTTATACTCCCGGGCAAAAGAGACGCCCGGGAGTGGGCGTGGCCAAAAACGGCGCATTTGCGCCACTTTTTAACGCCTGGGTCAGGGATGGCGTTAAGGGACAAGTGGGCTCAAAATGAGCCCAGAGTGCCCTCCCCTGCCCCCAGGGACCCCCCCTGCCACCCTTGCCCACCCCAGGAGGACACCCAAGGACGGAGGGACCCATCCCATGGACATTAAGGTAAGTTCAGGTAAGTATTTTTTTTTTTTTTTTTTGTGGCATAGGGGGGCCTGATTTGTGCCCCCCTACATGCCACTATGCCCAATGACCATGCCCAGGGGACAGAAGTCCCCTGGGCATGGCCATTGGGCAAGGGGGCATGACTCCTATCTTTACAATGATAGGAGTCATGTTGATGGGGGATGGGCGTCGAAAAAAAATGGCGCAAGTCGGGTTACGACGATTTTTTCGACGTAACCTGACTTGCCCCATTTTAAGACGCCCATACGCCATTTTCCCCCTACGCCGGCGCTGTCTGGTGTACGTGGGTTTTTTCCACGCAAACCAGGCAGCGCCGGTCTGCTTGCGCCGGCTAACGCCATTCCATAAATACGGCGCCCGCATGGCGCTTCAGAATGGCGTTAGACGGCGCTAAATTTTTTGACGCTAAACTGCGTTAGCGCAGTTTAGCGTCAAAAAGTATAAATATGGGCCTAAGTGTGGCTCAACAGACTTGTCCCACACTTGAGGATTGGAGACAGCAAGCTGTCAAAGAAGAGGCAGGGGATAGCAGTGACACCCACAGGGTGTACTGGAAGAACAAGCTCTTGTATTCTGAGGCAAGAGACCCCAAACCTGGTGCCACCAGGAGACTGGTCATTCCCTTGCAATACAGAGAATGTTTGTAGACCTTGGCACATTATATTACCCTTGCTGGACAACTGGGGCAAAGTAAGACCTGAGACAGACTGGTCCCTCACTTTTACTGGCCTCACATGTCTGAAGATACCAAGATGTTTTGTTGCTCCTGTGTCACTTGTTAAGCCACTGGCAAGACAGGTGGCACTCCAAATGCCCCCTTAATCCTACCACCAGTGATTGGGATACCCTTTGAAATGGTAGGGGTTGATATTGTTGGCCCCCTTGATCCTCCCACAGCTTCTGGAAACAGATTTATTCTGGTGGTGGTGGGCCATGCCAACAGTATCCAGTAACCATACTTCTTAGGACCACTACAGCTCCAGTGGACAAAGCCCTTCTGGGAAACTTTTCCAGGGTGGGTTTTCCAAAAGAGGTTGTATCAGACAGGGGTAGCAACTTCATGTCTGCATACTTGAAAGCAAAGTGGAAAGAGTGTGGTGTAACCTATAAATTCACCACACCTTACCATCCCCAAACAAGTGGGTTGGTTGAGCGTTTTAACAAAACACTCAAAGGCATGATTATGGGACTCGCTGAAAAACTATGGAGAAGATGTCCTATTCCCATGCCTAGTTTTTGCCTACGGGGAGGTACCCCAAAAAAGAGTGGGCTACAGCCCCTTTGAACTCCTCCTTGGTTACCCTGTTAGGGGTCCATTAGCTCTTGTAACGGAGGGTTGGGAGCAGCCCCTGAAGCCCCCTGAACAAGATATAGTGGATTGCTTGGCCTAAGATCTAGAATGGTTGAGTACATGAAGAAGGCCACTAAGAACCTTCAGGCAAGCTGAGAATTGCAGAAGCAATGGCATGACCAGAACACTGCCCTGACAGTGTACCGACCAGGGCAGAAAGTGTGTGTCCTGGAGCCTGTGGCAGCAAGGGCACTCCAAGATAAATGTAGTGGACCACACATTATAGTGGAGAAAAAGTGTGAGGTCACTTATTTAGTTGACATGGGCACTCCAATAAGTCCTCTCAGAGTACTTCATGTGAACCGCCTAAAGCTCTACTATCACAGGGCTGACTTAACCCTGCTCATTGCCACTGATGAGGGACAGCAGGAAGAGAGTGATCACTTCTCCAACACTGCAGCTGATGGCTTAGTGGTTGGAGTAGTTCTAGCAGACTGCCTTAGAGAATCTCAGAAGAAGGACTGTAGGAACCTCCAAGGCCAGTTCTCTGAACTGTTCTCTCTAACACCTGGTCAGGTAACATGGTGTGAACACACCATTGACACGGGAGATAGTTTGCCTATTAAAAGTAAAATCTATAGGTAACCTGATCATGTTTGGGATTGTATCAAGGCTGAAGTGCAGAAGATGCTTGACCTAGGAGTGATTGAGCACTCTGGCTGCCCCTGGGCTAGCCCAGTGGTGCTGGTACTAAAACCTCACTTCTAAAATGGGGAAAGAGAGATGAGGTTCAGTGTAGATTATAGAGGGCTCAATATAGTCACTAAGGACGTCATTACGAACCCCGGCTGTTCAGCCTGCCATGCCGGCGGTGGCTGAAAAGCCCGCCACCGGCATGGCGGGCTGAACCGCCATATAATGGACACAGTGAGGGTCGCCATAGGCAGCCCTCACCCACCGCCAGGCTGCCTCCGACAGGCAGCCTGACGGTGAAAGGCATCATTATCCGACAGGGCAGTGCTGCTGCCCTTCGGATAATGATCCTTACTGCCCCCAGCCTTTCCCTGGCGGGTTCCCCTGCCAGTAAAAGGCTTGCAGAAGGGGTGCTATGAGGCCCCCCTGGGGACCCTTGCACTGCCCATGCATTTGGCATGGGCTGTGCAGGGGCCCATGTGCAGTGCCCCATCGCGCAGGTCACTGTCTGATTTACAGGCAGTGATTTGCACGACGGGTGCAGCTGCACCCGCCGCACAGAGGCATGGAGCTGCCGGCAATGTCCTGGCCAAGCATTCTGCTGGGCCAGTGGGCGGAAACAATGTTTCCACCCGCCGGCCCAGCAAAATGTTTATTATGAGGCCGGCGGGATTCCAGGGAGGCTGGCGGTCAGTAGAATGACCGCCGGCCTGAACACGGAGGTGAAAACCGCTGTGTTCATAATGAGGGCCTAAGACTGATGCTCACCCTATACCCAGGGCAGATGAGCTAATAGATACACTAGCATCTGCCAAGTATCTAAGCATCTTTGACTTGACTGCTGGGTATTGGCAGATCAAATTGTCACAGGATGCAAAACCCAAAACTGCTATCTTAACCATTGGAGGGCATTATCGGTTTACAGTTATGGCCTTTGGTTTGAAGAATGCACCTGCCACTTTTCAGAGGTTGGTGAATACAGTCTTCCAAGGTCTGGAAGCTTTTAGTGCAGCATATCTAGATGATATAGCTGGCTTTAGCTCCACCTGGCATGACCACCTGGTCCACCTATGAAAAGTTTTGGAGGCTCTGCAAAAAGCAGGTCTTACTATCAAGGCTTCAAAGTGCCAGATAGGACAGGGGAAGATGATTTATCTGGGACACCTAGTGAGTAGGGAACAGATTCAGCCACTGCAGGGGAAGATCCAAACTATTTAAGATTGGACTGCCCCTACAAAACAGACCCAGGTCAGAGCCTTTCTAGGTCTCACTGGGTATTACAGGATGTTCATTAAGAACTGTGGCTCCATTGATGCCCCTCTTAATGATTTCACCTCAAAGAAGATGCCTAAAAAGGTATTATGGACAGCCAGCTGTCAAAAATCTTTTGAGGAGCTAAAACAAGCCATGTGCTCTGCACCTGTTCTAAAAAGCCCAAACTACTCCAAGAAGTTCATAATTCTGACTGATGCTATAGAGGTAGGGGTTTGGGCAGTTCTTTCACAGCTTAATACAGAGGACCAGGACCAACCAGTTGCTTTCATCAGCAGAAGGTTGACCCCAAGAGAAAAGCGTTGGTCAGCCATAGAGATGGAGGCCTTTGCTGTGGTCTGGGCCTTGAAGAAGTTGAGACCATACCCCTTTGGTAATCACTTCATTGTTCAAACAGACCCAAACCTCTCTTATGGCTTAAGCAGATGAAAGGAGAAAACTCTAAATTGTTGAGGTGGTCAGTTTCCCTACAGGGTCTGAACTTTACAGTGGAACATAGACCTGGGAGTAACCACTCCAATGCAGATGGACTCTCCAGATATTTCCACTTAGACCATGAAGACTCATCTGGACAAGGTTAGCTTTATTGTCCCTTGTTTGGGGGGGGTTGTGTTTATTGGCATGGTTACCCCCATTTTCTGCCTGATGTCAGTGTGATTGACCGTGGCTCTCATTACAACCCTGGCGGTAAATGCCGCCGGCCGCCGTGCTGACGGGCGCCAACATACTGTGACCGCGGCGGTATACCGTTACGGGTATTATGACCCACACTGAGAAATCCACCACTATACAGACACCCTCACAAGTCTGCCAGACCAAAGGTCAGTGATAAACTGGCGGTACCAAAACCTACACCGTTATGCCAACAGAAATCCGGTCACAGCATCATGACCCACAAATTACTGCGGCAGTCATTCAACCGTGGTAAACCATTGGTAGTACACACCGCTGCGCTCAAAATACACACACACTAACAAAACTATACCACATTGGACAATACAAACTATACACACCTGACATACATCCACACACCACATCCACACACCCAATCTAATATAAAACACACACCCACATTACCCACAACCCCTTACAATGAAAAAAATATTGTCAACTGAGAGAGAGACAAGCCAGGAGCACCCATTGAATCAGAGCCACATGACACCATCACCCATACACCATCCATGCAGCTCACAGCACACACCCCAACACATCACCCCACACACCCTCACACATACCACTCACACTACACCCATGGCACCACAAAGACACCCCAGGTTCTCAGAGGAGGAGCAAAGGGCCATAGTGGAGGAAATCATCCGGGTAGAGCCACAGCTATTCGGATCACAGGTACAGCAGAAGTCGATTGCAAGGAAGATGGAGCTATGGCGGAGAGTCGTGGACAGGGTCAACGCCGTGGGACAGCACCCCAGAACAAGGAATGACATCAGGAAGAGGAGGAATGACCTACGGGGGAAGGTGCGTTCCGTCGTTGCAAGACACCAGGTAAACTTAAAGAGGACTGGCGGTGGACCCCCACCTCCTCCCCCACAACTAACAACATGGGAGGAGCAAGTCTTGGCGATCATGCATCCTGAGGGCCTGGCAGGAGTAGCAAGAGGACTGGACTCTGGTAAGTCAAATATTTACTATTATATCCCCCACCCTACCTGCATCCCATCACAAACTCCTACCCCTACCCTCACCCCCATCACTCCACCACCTCACATATACCCCACTATCACAACCCACCCATCCTAATACCAAGTCCTGCATGCAACACCAATGCATGGGTACCCATCACAGCCCTGCATGGACACCCATCACCACAGAATGCACACTAGTGACTATCACTTAGCCAAACCAATAACATCTCACACAACCCAAAGGTGCCTTGCTAATAACAACCATAGAGGGAAACATATCCATGCACAAGATGGCACATGCAGATACAGTAACACTGCATTTACATCCCCACAGGACCCCCACTCAACGTCACCGGAGAGGAGGTGCCACCAACATCCAGTCCCCCCACAGAAGAGGCCCACAGTGATGACAGCAGCTCTGCACGCCTGGATCACGATGACCAACCTGGCCATCAGGGACCTCTGGACAGTCGGTTACCCTGCCCCAGTCCCAACTCACCACAAAGCCTCACCCCTAAGGAAACACCAGTATAGCACCCACCCAGCGGGCCCATACCTCTGTCCCCAGGACACGTCAATCGGCAGTGTGTCCACCACTACAGGGACCCCAGGCAACCCTACAAACCCAAGGCAATCAGAGACCTGGGGTCAGTGGCAGTGTGCACACGGTTCAGGGGACAGAGGCACAGGACAACAGGAAAGCTGGGAGGACTGCTGTGCGACACGGGAGGACAGGCCCAGGGAACCGACTCTCTAGGAGGCACTCACTAACATCCTGGGAGCATACCACCATTCCCAGGAGACCATGGGCCAGATATTGTACAAGTTGCAGGAGACCCAGCGGCTGCAGGAGGGACAGTACCTGGGGATCAGAGAGGACCTCAAACACATCCATACCATCCTGGTCACCATTGCAGGGGTGCTGGCTGACATGGCCAACACCATGAGGGAGGCAGTGGCACACCAGTGTGCCCCTGACACTAGCCACACTGAAGAACAGCCCTCCACCTCCGCCGGCGCTAGTGGACAGGAGGCCCCGCCACAGGACCAACGGACCACCAGCACCCCACCCCCTGCAGAAGGAGAACCACCCCGCAAATGGTCCCTGCGATCCAGGCAGAAGCCAGAGAACATTTCTAAGACCACCGCCAGGAAATAAGACTCTCCTTATTGTCACCCTTGTGTCCCACTCTGTCACCCTGTCCACCTGAACTGACATTGCTCCACTTCCTATGCCCCCTTGGACAATGCACCTGAGATACAAATTGACTGGACTCTATCCTGGACATTCCTCCACCATCACCCCAGCCCATTGCACATCCCCCTCTACTTATTAGCACTTAAATAATCACCCTTGGAACAAATAAAAGTATGGAGTCTGTCAAATGATTGAAATATGTATTAGTTTAACAAGCTGTAAACATTGCAATTCATATGTGCAGTTATATATATATCTAGGTATTACCTGTAGTGGGCAGCAGTAAACACACCAGGAGCCAGAGTGGGGCACAGAGATCTGAAAATAGAGATGCCAAAGGGTACAGTAAGTGGCCATAGACATAGGCCAATCAGGCTGCCATTTCCAATGTGTAACACAAAACTGCAATGGAAAGTGAAGTTACAGTGTCTTTCTTACCTGTGTGTCACTGGAAGTACTGTGGAATGAGTGAACTTCTGTTATCCACATATTCTTCCTCTGCCTCCTCTTCCTCACTGTCCCAAGGCTCCACCGCTGCCACAAGACCATCTCCAGGCTCATCCTCCTGCAGAAAAGGCACCTGGCTTCTCAAGGACAGGTTGTGCAACATGCAACATGCAACGATGATCTGGCACACCTTCTTGGGTGAGTAGTACAGGGATCCACCTGTCAGATGGAGGCACCGAAATCTGGCCTTCAGGACGACAAAGGTTCTTTCAATTATCCTCCTTGTTCGCCCATGTGCCTCATTGTAACGTTCCTCTGCCCTTGTCCTGGCATTCCTCACTGGGGTCAGAGGCCATGAGAGGTTGGGGTAGCCAGAGTCACCTGCAAATATTGAGGGATACCTGTTAGACACACACTCACCCTTAGGGACAACCCCACACTCATATACCTACATCAACTGGGTGGGGACCATGGGCTCACCTATTAGCCACACCCGGTGCCTCTGGAGTTGAGACATCACATATGGAATGCTGCTATTCCTCAAGATAAAGGCATCATGCACAGAGCCAGGATACTTGGCATTCACATGGGAGATTTACTGGTCCGCCAAACACACCATCTGCACATTCAGAGAGTGAAACCTTTTTCTATTCCTGAACACTTGTTCATTTCTCCGGGGGTGGAGGGCAAATGCTACATTTGTACCATCAATGGCACCAATTATGTTGGGGATATGTCCCAGGGCATAAAAGTCAGCCTTCACTGTGGCCAAATCCTCCACCTGGGGGAATACGATGTAGCTGCGCATGTGTTTCAGTAGGGTAGACAACACTATGGTCAACACGTTGGAGAACATTGGCTGAGACATCCCTGATGCCATGGCCACTGTTGCTTGGAAGGAACCACTTGCCAGGAAATGGAGCACTGACAGGACCTGCACTAGAGGGGGGATACCTGTGGGCTGGCAGATAACTGAAATCAGGTCTGGCTCCAATTGGGCACACAGTTCTTGGATTGTGGCCCTATCAAGTCTGTAGGTAAGGATAATGTGCCTGTCCTCCATTGTCGCCAGGTCCACCAGGGGTCTGTACAAAGGGGGATGTCTCCATCTCCTATTCATCCTCAGCGGTTGAACTCTAGGGTGGAAAACGGTGAGCAGAGGGTCATAGTCACACATATGTGAAAATAAAAATGCATTTCTTCCTTTACAGAAACAGTATGTGAATACGAAAGTCAGTTGATTTGCCAATATCTGCTGTGACGCAGTTAGGTGTCATGGCCCGTGCCTCCCTGAAATGGCTGCTGCCTGACCTGCGAGGAGAGACAAGTGGAAATGAGGTAATTCCTCTTACGTTGTGCGCCTTTGTGGTCGGCGGCCGATGACCGCAGAGCAACTTTGCATTGGTTATCATTGAGCCCTATGGGTTCCAGGAACCAATGGCTATGTACGCCGGCGGTGATGGTACGCACACCGCAGGCGTGACCGCCATTTTCTATCTGTTCACTCGCTTGCTACCTGACCTTCAACAGGAGAGGACCTACACTGCAAGTGCTGCTGTGACCTGTGTCTGGAAGCGACAATGGATCGAGTTTCTGGGGAAAGGGCCCCCGCCTTCACTTCGGAGGAGTTGGAGAGATTGGTGGATGGGGTCCTACCCCAGTATACTTTACTCTATGGTTCTACAGACAAACAGGTGAGTACACTGTGAGCAGGATGCGTGGGCCATGAATGTATGGATTGGTGTGTGTGTAAGCCTCGTGCGGGGGGCTGAGGGTTCCTGGGCAGAGTGCTGCATGTCTGATGGTCAATGTCTGTGCGTAAGGGGATGGGAGGGATATTGTGTGCCATGCGTGTAACAGACCAGACGGTATGACTAATTCCTTTTTTCTATGCATATTTTCCTGCAGGTCAGCGCCCATCAGAAAAAGGGTATTTGGCGTGCCATCGCCAAGGAGGTGCGGACCCTGGGGGGTTTGGACAGGCGGAGCACCAACTGCTGCAAATGGTGGGAGGACCTGCGCCGCTGGGCAAGGAACACATCAGAGGCCCAGCTGGGGCTGGCCTCCCAACGTGGAAGGGGTGCCCGTCGTACCCTGACCCCCCTGATGTTCCACATCCTGGCGGTGGCCTATCCGGAGTTGGATGGGCGCTTCAAGGTATCACAGCAACCACGAGGGGGTGAGTACAGATTCTGAATCATGACTTTGCGTGTATTAAGGTTGTACCTGGGTGGGGGATGTGGGCTGTGGGTGCCCCTAGGCCAGGCTGAACTGGCAGGGTAGGTACTTTGTTGGGCAGGCTCTGAAGCACTCCAACCCCAATAGTGTTAGTGGGCATCTACTAAGGGGCAGGGTCCTTTTGGTTTCAGGTGTGCAGCCAATGGTGTTGGGCAATGTACCCCATGGGCTGGTGACTAGCATTGTAACTGGTAGTGCATGGCCTGGTGGATAGGGCTGATCCCTGTGTGTTGTGTACGCCAACGTTAGTGTTGTTGCTGGCATTGATCAAGTGTATCCTCTATCTCTCCCCCCCTTCTTATTTTGTCACCCTGTCCTTGTGTGCATTAGCATCATCTGGCGGAGGAGGCGAGGCATCGGCGACGGAGGGAGCTGCATCCCACATGGGTCTGGAGGCCGAATCCACCGACAGTGAGGGCACCAGTGGGACGGAGGGTGAGGGGAGCACCACAACGGAAACAGGAGGGTACACTACAGACAGCGACTCCTCCTCCGATGGAAACTCCCTGTCGGTGGAGGACACCTCTGTGCCCACCGCGACAACAGGTACAGCTGCCACCCCTGTACCATCACTGCCCTCCCAGCAGCCCCTCAGTGTGTTTCCCGAGCCCGCTCACCCAGGAAGGTGGAAATCTCCTTCACCCCAGGCACCTCAGGCCCTGCCCCAGTCAGCCCTTCTGCCCTCAGTGAGGAGGCTATTGACCTCCTGAGATCCCTCACTGTTGGGCAGTCAACCATACTGAATGCCATCCATGGTGTCGAAAGGCATTTGCAACAAACAAATGCATACCTGGAGGGCATTCACTCTGGCATGGCGGCCCAACAGAGAGCATTTCAGGCTCTGGCTTCCGCACTGATGGCAGCCATTGTCCCTGTCTCCAGCCTCTCCCCTCCAACTTCCTCTACCCAGTCCCAATCCTGTCAACCCCAACCTATCCCAAGCACACCTTCAGACCAGCATTCACAGAAATCAACACACAGAAGTGGCTCAGGCAAATACAAGCACCACACTTCATCTCACAGGCACTCACACAAGCACCATCCACATGCAGACACACCAACATCCACTGCCTCCCCTGTGTCCCCCTCCTCCTCCTCGTCCACCTCCCTCCCAGTAGCGTCTCCACTCACACTTGCATGCACTACTTCCTCATCCACTACTTCCATCAACAGCACGCCTATCACTACACGCCCCTCACTGGCAGTCACCATCCCCACATCCATGCACACGTCCCCTGTGTCCTCTCCCACTGTGTCTGTGACCCCCTCCTCCCAAAGTACACAAACGCAAGCACACACCCACCCAACAGCCATCTACCTCACAACAGCTTCCAGTTCATGCACCTGCACCCAAATACATCAGACTGACACCTCCTACAACCACTCCCTCTTCCTCCACTACCAGACCTTCACCCTCTTCCCGCCCCAATGTCCCTAATAAGCTTTTCCTAGCCTACATTGACCTCTTCCCTACCCCCGTCCTTCACCTTGGGCTAGGGTGGCCAGAACCCAAATCAGCACCTCAGCCACAAAGTCCACATTCACTGTGGTTTCTGCAGCTCTGAGAGGCTCTAAGGGGGCACTCATCAGCCCAGCCAGTGTGCCACCAACACCTACCAAGGCCAAGAATGTTCTGCCACCTGGCAAGGGCAAAAAGGGGGCAGCATCCAGCAAGGAGAAGGAGGCACAACCAGCCAGCAAGGCCAAGGCAAAGACTCCAGCTGGCAGAAGCAAGGAGGCACCACCATTTGCCAAGGGCAGGAAGGGGCACAAAACACCAGCCAGGTCCCTTCAGCTGTCCGAGGCTGCAGGGGAAGGGCTGGAGCCTCCCCCACCACTGGCAGCACCGACACTTGCACCGCGGCCAGCACCACCACCTGCACTGCCGCAAGCACTGCCACCTGCACTGCCGCAAGCAGCACCACTGCCAGCAGCAGCAGTCCCAGTGGGCAGCCGTCCAAAGCTGCAGGGGAAGGGCTGGAGTCTCTACCCACCACTGGCAGCACCAACATCTGCACCGCGGCCAGTACCGCCACCTGCACTGCCGCAAGCACTGCCACCTGCACCACCGCAAGCAGCACCACTGCCAGCAGCAGCAGCCCCAGTGGGCAGCCGTTTGAGGCTGCAGGGGAAGGGTTGGAGCCTCCCCCCGACACTGGCACCACCGACACCTGCACTGGCACTGCAACCACTGTAAAGCCGTCCCTGCCGGCAGATGGACTGTAGTCCTGCCTCCATGGCGTGTCATGCACCCTGACTACAGAAAAGCGTTTGGGTCTGACGCCCAGGTGAGTGATTGTGACCTTGCACTCCCCATGTGCTGCATCACTGGGCACAAAGCCCCCTCCAGAACCAATGGAGGAAGGCATCCACTCACCCTATTCTTGGCAGGATGAAGCACACTGGGCACAAAGCCCCCTCCAGAACCAGTGGAAGAAGGCATCCACTCACGCTATCCTTGGCAGGATGAAGCACACTGGGCACAAAGCCCCCTCCAGAACCAGTGGAAGAAGGCATCCACTTAAGAGACTGTGGCCTTGCACTCAGCAGGACCAAGCAGTGGGCAAAACACCCACTTGAGAGACTGTGGCTTTGCACTCCCCAGGACCAAGCAGTGGGCAAAGCAATTCTAAAGCTGGGTGATTCTGAGGATTATAGATGGTGCTACCTTTCTATCCATTGAAGTATCTATTAGTATGCCATATGCTTTGTACTAATGATGGTGCACCTAATAGAAGATCACCCAAAACTCCCTGTACTCAGTGATCATAAATCACTGATATCAACATTGCTATAAATATAGAGCACAAATCAAAATAAAAAGTCCATTTGAAGTCAGTTTTCTTGTCTTCTTATTCTTTGAATCCTGATTTCCAGCCGTGAGTCCCAATCATTACTTGTCACTTGCCGCCAACACCTGTTTAGTCCGGGATGTACCCCATAACTTCATCAGGGCTGTAATTACATAAATCAATCCATTCATTTATAAACAAACATCAATAACCACCCAGTTGATTTCTTGTGCAAAGAGTGGAATACTAATATTGTTGGTGATTCATACCATTGGGCCCAAATAAAAAAATACTATAATAATATTATGGAAATAAACCTTATGAAAAGTCACCAGTGAGAAATACATAAATAGAGAACCCTATAAACAGGCAGTGTTCAAGAAGTACACATGAAAAAATATACTCCCAAATGTGTTTGCTTATACAGTGCTATTAATTATGCAAGCATATACATGTGCAGTCCTGTCAATAACATTATAACTGATAAGTGTGCAAAAGATCCCTTCACCATGTTGAAGTACCTATAGCTACCTTCCAAACCATTACTCCATATGTTTCCTTTTATTCTATGGTATCCTATTTTTCTTCTTTCCTCTGTATTTCAATCCAAGTCGGACTTTGTGATATTGTATGTCTTTATCGTCTATGAATGAACCACATCAATAAGCACTCCTTGTTTTACTATGTGTGCTAAGTGCAGTACTCACTGTGGTCGTCGTCGCCGGCGTTGGTGCTCCTGGGGTATGAGCAGATACACCAGCATGGGGAAGACCTGCAGCTCGGACTCCATGGCGTCTTGGTTCGTCCTTGAGTGTCGAGAGGTGAGTCGTTTCCCTTCAGAACACTGTTTCTGCCGTGCTTTTGATGGCATTGGTACTGCCCCGGAAAAGGTGGCGGATAGGTCTCTTGTAATACAGTGGGCGGAACCTTGTCTTCCGTCTGGCTGTTGGCGGTTACCGCCGTGGTGTTTGTTGCTACCGCCATGGCGGTCGGAGTGTTACAGTGGCTGTCTGTGTTGGCGGTTTCTGCCGCGGTCATGATTCCATTTTTTTAACCGCCGGCCTGTTGGCGGTGTTACCGCCGCTTTAATACTGACTGAAGGGTTGTAATGAGGGCCTGTGTCTTCTGGGATCCTTCTAATCAGGACCCCAATAGTTATGCTCTCTCCTTCTGAAACTGGTTATAGGATAACAAAGTATTTCACCCAGAATTGGCATAGTGGTGCCTGTTGGACCTGGCCCTTTTACAAGGTCATTCACTAGACTTTTTGCCTTTTACCTCATTATTTTTCTGACCTTTGCTGGTTGACTTTATGACTCTGAGCACTTTCTCACTGCTAATCAGTGCTAAAGTGCATGTGCTCTCCCTTGTAAATTTGGTATGATTCGCTTATACCTAATTGGCATATTTAATTTACCTATAAATCCCTTATAAAGTGGTATCCTTATACCCAGGCCTGTAAATTAAATGCTACTAGTGGGCCTGCAGCGCTGCTTGCGCCACCCACTGAAGTAACCTTTCAAACCTATCTCAGGCCTGCTAGCGCAGGGCCTGTGTGTGCAGTTTTCTGTCACAGGGACCTGGCATCTAAATTTACATGCAAGTCACCCCTAAGGTATGCCCTAGCTAGCCCTATGGGCAGGGTGCCATGTATGTAGAAGGCAGGACATGTGCCAGGTTGCGTGGCCTGTCCTGGCAGTGACAAACAGCCTAACTTGGTGTCTCACTGCTGTGAGTGTTGCCTTCTCATAGGATTACATTGGAAATGCCCTGCTTTATGTGTAAGGGGTATTGCCTGGTTTATGAGGGGTAGCGTAGGCATGTTTGGTATGGTTGTGATAGTGATAAGAAATGCTGCTTACTGGTGTAGGTGTATTTTTTATTTTTTATTACTATTGCAGAAATGCCACTTCTAGAAAGTGTGCATTTATCTGTGCTTATGACTCTGGTGTTTTTGCAGCTTGACTCCAATCCACATCTGGGCAGACTGACAGTTGGGGCTTTGTGCATACTGTTCAGACAGCCTGTACACAGGGAGGGTGGAGGTATCACAGAGGTGCATCTGCATATTGTATGGTCTTCCTGGGATGAGAGAAGAGGGAGAGGCGGGGCACACCTGCATTTGTAAAGGCTGTGCCCTGGCCTCACACAATAGGGTTGTTCCCCCCACCACTGATGTTTGGAGCCTGTGCTGGAGGAGAGAAGAGGCACTCCCATTACCAGTTGTAACTGGTTGGAACCCCCGCTCCTCCTCATTGACAAAGACACTGTAAACTGAGTATAAGTACAGGGGAATTGTCCCCACAATTTAGACATTCTTGGGACTCCAGAGACGTACTTGGAACTGGACACGGGACGCTGCTGAATGGAATCACCAGGAACCACCTTGGACTGTTGCTGCTGTGCTGACCTGTGACCTGCCTGGCCACTAGGAGGAACTGCCATCACCTGAACCCCTTGTGCTGACCTGTTGTTGGGCCTGCCAGCCCTGTGCTCCCCCCACCTTTCTGGTCTCCAGGAGCAGGGTGCTGTGGCCCCTGGCCCCTGGCCCCTGTAAACATTCCAGAACGAGGAGTTCTTTATCCTTTCATATAGAGCCTGGAGGGTGCTTACCTGTGCCTCTCTACAGCGCCTGGTGCTTCCAGGGCGCATTGCTGCGAAAGACCAATTCACTGCCGCGACCCAGGCTAAATGAAAGTGCTCTCCTGCTTTGAAAAGCGCTCCCGTGCTGATAAGGATCACCGCCGCGATCGGGAGACTGCCGTTCTTCAACGCGAGTGTCACGCTGCCCCTGGGATTCCCGAGGCACTTCTAATCCATGGAAAGGGGTTCCTATTGTGCCCCCCGGGGGAAGCGTGCTCCGAGGAGCGCCCCTGGGGCACACATCAGCATCTGTTTGTGTGCTGCTTTCTTTGCAGACGAGGAAGGCAGCAGAGCGGCTCGCGCACCGTGTCGGGTGCAGCCACGTTTGTAAGCAGAGGAGAAGCCTCATCAGAGAGGCCTCCCTCCTGCTCCCCCAAGCCCTTTGAAGGTGCTGAAAGGCACCTGCTCACTGACTGGGGAAGGAAAACCTCATCGGAGGTCCCCCAGCTGCCGAGCCTCACTTCCTGTTTGCCAGACCTGGGCTGGATGAAACAGAGAAGGGAGGCCTCACCGGAGGCCCCTTCCTGTAGTCCCCATTGCTTTGTTGGGCTGCCTTGCCCCCCCTCTTGGTGGTAGGGCCAGTGGAGGCCTGGGCGGGCCCCACAGAGATCACAGGCCCCAGGAGGGGCCCATTAGGTACATCAGAGAGGTTGTTGTCTGCCCCCTCCCCTAGGAACCACGTGTTCCCCCCGTTGAGCGCATAGGAGCACCGGGGGGCCCTACCACGACCTTCCAGGCACTAGGAGTTCCTTGTTCTACATAATAAAGTACTTTTGGGGACACTGGGAGGGTGGTATGCTCCAGGGTCATTTTTTTAAAGATATACCTTTGCTCCATGTTCCTGTTATGGGCATGATAGGCGGTTGTATGTTTTCCTTTTCTTTAGGACTTGCCATATAATTCTATAATGTTCCTGATATAGGCCTTTATGATATTCTCTATGACAAGTGCATTTCTTTATTGTTATTCATGACTACTGTTTATGTTGCAGAATCCTGAGTACTTATGTGTTCCATTGTGACAACTGCTTATTCTTGCAGAGTATTAGTAACTTGTGTAATGTTCTGACAACTGCTAAGGTAGCAGGGTATTACTGACGTGTAATGTTTGGTCTAATTATGTTTTGTGCAATACAGTTTATTTTTACATAGCTCAGTGTTGTGTTTACTTTGTGGTGTACATATTGTGTCACGTGTGTTGTGTGTGTTGTGCAAACGCTTTACACATTTTCTCCGGGTTAGGCCTGAATGCTCGTGCCAAGCTACCATGGGGGTAAGCAAGGGTTATCTTGGACGTGTAACTCCCTTGCCCTGACTCGAGTGGGTGGGTTCTGCCTGGCTTAGGTGCATACCCCAGCCAACCAGAAACCCCATTTCTAACAGTGCCCCCTTATAAGTCCCTAGCATATGGTACCTAGGTACCCAGGGTATTGAGGTTCCAGGGGATCCCTATGGGTTGCAGCATATATTTTGCAACCCATAGGGAGCCCATGCAAAGGCTTCTGCAGGACTGCCATTGCAGCCTGCGTGAAAAGGTGCATGCACCCTTTCACTGCCATTTACACTGTACCAGCTCACTTATGAGTCACCCCTATAGCAGGCCCGCCATCCCTGAGGGCAGGATGCAAAGTACCTGTGTGTGAGGGTACCCCTGCACTAGCAGGGATGCCCCCATGAACTCCAGGACCATTTTTCCCGGCTTCATGAGTGTGGGGATGCCATTTTACTTGTAGACTGGACATAGGTCACTACCTATGTCCAGTTACATAATGGTAACTCTGAACATAGGCCTGTTTGGTATCAGACATGTAGGAATCATACCCCTATGCTTTTGCAAGCAATGGTTGTATGATTCCATGCACTCTGGGGGCTCCTTAGAGGACCACCAGTACTGCTATTACAGCCTTTTGAGGTTTTCCAGGCAGCCTCAGCTGCTGCCACCTCACAGACAGGTTTCTGCCCTCCTATTGTTTGAGAAGCTCAAGCCCAGGAAGGCAGAACAAAGGATTTCCTTTGGGAGAGGGGAGATACACCCTCTCTCTTTGGAAATAGGTATTACAGGCTTTGGAGGGGTAGCCTCCCCAATCCACTGGAAATGCTTTGAAGGGCACATTTGGCCCTCCTTGCATAATCCAGTCTACACCTGTTCAGGGACCCCCAGTCCCTGCTCTGGCACGAAACTGGACAAAGGAAAGGGGCGTGGGAGCCTTTGTCGTAGTGCTGCATGGGCCTCTTTTACACTTTCTTTTCCCTGTGCTGTGGTACTCCTGTGCATGCTGCTTGGTCTTCTGTGGGCTCTCTAAGTTGCTGAGAGCCCACTCTAGCTCCCCCTCCAGGGTAGAGTCCACTTGGTCCTTTCTGGTCCCGGGCACAACCATTTTCAGCTAACCACGAGCTTTGCATGTGCCAAGGCTTGTTGGCAGATTCCAGTGACTCAAACCAGACTGCAATCCTCCATCCAGTGTGGGACATCACTTGCACCAACCAGGAACCCAACTCCGTCTTTCTGGGTGCAATACTGAGTGTTCTTCCTCACCAGTGGTTCTTCTTTTGCACCTTCATCCGAGTTAGCAGGGGCTCCTGTTCTCCCTGGACTCTTCTGTGCTTCTTGGACTTGGTTGCCTTCTTCCATAGGTCCTCAGGTCCAAGAATCCTCTATTGGTGTCCTGCAATCTCTTCTGGTTCTTGCATAATCCTTCTTTTTGTTTCTGCTTGTGTTCTGGGAGAGTTACTGTGATTTACGCATGCTTTGCTGGGCACTAGGGTGGGTTCTAGTACTTACCTTTGGGGTTTTCTAGTACTCCCAGCTCCCCTCTACACACTACACTTGCCTAGGCGGGAAACCAAAATTCGCATTCCACTTTCTTAGTATATGTTTTGTGTTCCCCTTAGGCCCATTTCTAACTATTGTGATTTTCACTAATTGCAAAGTTTTTATGTCTATTTCTGCATACTAGTGTATATAATTTGTGTATTACTTACCTCCTAAGGGATAATAGTCTCTATGGTATTTTTGGTATTTGTGCCACCAAAGTAAAGTACTTTTATTTTTGAAACACTGGGTATTTTCTTTTATGTGTGTGAGTAGTGTGTGACTACAGTTGTATTGCATGAGCTTTGCATGTCTCCTAGATAAGCCTTGGCTGCTCATCCACAGCTACCTCTAGAGAGCCTGGCTTCTAGACTCTTCGTATATTTCACTAATAAGGGATAACTGGACCTGGTATAAGGTGTAGGAACCATAGGTACCCATTACAAACCAGGCCAGCCTCCTACACAGGTAGGTCTCCCAGGGTGGCAATGTCCTCCCCAGTTGGCTTAGGGGCCTCCTCCTCAGGGTGTCAGGAATCCCCAAGGTGCCTCCTGCCTTATCTGTCAGCATCCCCAGGGATTAGGGCTAAATCATATCTCTGCTTGGTTAAACCTTCCGGTTTTTAAGTAAACTTAGGGGGTCATTCCGGATGCGGGAGCACCGCCAACAGGCTGGCGGTGCCCCGCAGGGCATTCTGACTGCGGCGGTTTGGCTGCGGTCAGACCAGGAAAACCGACGGTCTCCCGCCGGTTTTCCGCTGCCCTGGGAATCCCCCATGGCGGCGCAGCTTGCTGCGCCGCCATGGGGGATTCCGACCCCCTCACCGCCATCCTGTTCCTGGCGGCTCCGACCGCCAGGAACAGGATGGCGGTGAGGGGTGTTGTGGGGCCCCTGGGGGCTCCTGCAGTGCCCATGCCAATGGCATGGGCACTGTAGGGGCCCCCGTAAGAGGGCCCCACTTTGTATTTCAGTGTCTGCTTTGCAGACACTGAAATATGCGACGGGTGCCACTGCACCCGTCGCACCTACCCACTCCGCCGGCTCCATTCGGAGCCGGCTTCCTCGTGGGGAGGGGTTTCCCGCTGGGCTGGCGGGCGGCCTTCTGGCAGTCGCCCGCCAGCCCAGCGGGAAAGCCAGAATGGCCTCCGCGGTCTTTCGAACACGGAGCGGCCATATGGCGGCTCCCTCCAGGTGGGCGGCTCTTAATGACCCCCTTAATGTGCTGTGTTACACAATTGGTTTTATCAATGCTTGTTTTACCAATGCTTGTTTGCTAGCGTGAGCAGGTGTAGACATGTGCTTCTAATTGGGTGTGGTGACTCATCCACATGTGGAAACTCAACTGCTTTCCTGATTGGCTATAAATAGCAGAGTGAAGCATGCCTCCCTGCTTGGCTTTGTTTTGCTTCCTGATCTCAGCATCTGATTTGGCAGTCCAGCCCCTGCTGTCATCCTTGTATTCAGGACTTTTGAGGCAATTCTTTTCTTCATTCCTGTACCAGCTGACACCAGGTATTCCTCCAGCACTCCGGAAAAGACTGCAGCTAAGTGACTAGTATTCTCCAAGGAGTTTGTTCTTTGAGCGCCGCGCTGACCTAGAACAGCTGGTGTATTTCAGACCTTGTATTTTGTCAGAGTGCTTGTCTTGAAGAGGCAAATGCATTTCCGAACATTTTACATAATTATTGTAGTTACTTGCCTTAATGTGCTTCAGGAAATATGCTTGAGCTCAAGTACTACAAAAAGTGACAGTGCAATTTTAAAAGAGCATTTACGTGACTTTTCTTTCTCTAATGGCATAACTCTTGGATTTGAATTGTGTCATTCATGCCTTTGTTTCAGGTTTGAGGAATTTGCTTTTGAAAGATTTTTCACACACACAGTGAAACCAAACCAAACTGTGCCACCCTAACTGTTTAAACCCAGAGTGAACATTTGTATTTCTTGGATTGTTTTTGTTCCTTTTAGTTTAACCCTGTGCATGCAGGAAAGTTATACGTGATATAATTAATGCCCTTGTTTGTCTTTCTTGTGCATGATAAGTGCAACCACAGTTCTAATTGTAGTGTGCAACAGTGAATCTCTGTAAAGCCAGGCCTAGTGTCGCAGTACTTATTGTTATTGTACTCAGTTTGGATTTTTGGTAATGCAGTGTTTGTAATTGTGCCAACAGTTATTGTTATCCAAGAAAAGTGCTGGAGCATCCCAGTGTTCTTCTACCACTCCCGTGCCCATGTCAGAAAGAGAGATTACATTTCAAGGAAGTTGAGTGCACTAACTCCACTATCACCCTGTCAACAACGACCTGCCCCCCGCAGATACAGGGTGCCTGGCTGGACCGGAAGACGTGGCAGTGTTTTGTCTCTTTCTCTTCTACTCCCCCTTTCCTTTTGGGACACCTGCTGGGGTTTCTGTGTCCACCAAGAAGGTCCGAGAGGTGTTCCAGGAGGTTAGGGGGCATACCATCGCCCCTGCAGACATCCTGCTTTTCAGGTGAGTGGGCCCGCCTCGACATAAAGCCAAGCCACAGCGTACAGGGCTGCCTGGGCATTGGATTCTTCAATGGGTACTTTCAAAGGTTTAGCACAGGCTTTACCAGCTGAGCAGGATGCTCCATCCTTATTAGATTTAACTAGGGCCCTAGCGGGATTACAGAAGGAAGTTCTTTCCTTAAAGCAAGAGAACCTGGAGTTGCAAACTGAACTACAGCGGTATAAACCACAAGACACCCCCTGTGGAGGAGTCAAACTAAAACAAAGATCTTCAGTACTACAGGCCCCTCGGTTTGACCCGTCTAATCATGTTCCTAGACCTGATTCAGGACCAACGACTTCCACCACACAACCCATGCAGGTAATGGTCACAACACCAACCCCTGCTCCCTTAGCTCCTCCAGAAAGGTTTTTTGGAGATAGTGCCAAGTTGAACATTTTTCTTAACCAGTGCCAGCTACAGTTTTTGTGTCAGGCAACTGCATTCCCCAATGATGCTGCAAAGGTAGCTTTTATTATCTCATATTTGGGAGGCAATGCAGCTAATTTGTCTGTTCTGCAGGTGGAGCGCAATGACCCTATATTGTATGATTTCAACCGGTTTGAGGAAGCCTTGTGGAAACTGTTCGCCAAACACCTATTTGTGCAAGCCAGTGACAATGAGTTGCTGAATTTGCGCCAGGGAAACAAGGATCTACTGTCCTATATCACCTCTCTCAATCGGTTGGTGGCAGAGACTGAGAGGCCTGAGGAGAAGAGGACCTCCCTCTTCTATTGTGGACTTCGGGACGATCTCAAGGATGTTCTAGCCCAAATTGTGGAACCTCCTACGGAGTGTTCCGAGTTCATTGACCTGGTGGTATGATTAGATCACCGATTGAGTGAACATAAGGGAGAAAAATTCCGGGTGACACAACCTTAGTGGTGCTCAAAACTAAGAAAAAGGAGTCCACCATTCCCACTCATGATACACATGAGCCCATGCAAATTGGCAATGTGTGGGCCCACTTTCTAAGGAAGAGAAAGAACGTAGGAAAAAATGAAAACTGTGTTTATACTGCGGTAAGGCAGGGCATTTTGCTTGGGAATGTCCTGACAAGCCTACTGCTCCAAAGAAAGCCATTGGAGCGGTGACAGGGCCTGAATTCTCTATTCCTGACCAGGTGGAAAACTAACTGGCTCGATAACATCTGAGATCATTTTATCAAGCGCTTCTTTCAATATGGTCTCGCATCTTCTGGCTAATACCACCAGTCCAGTACCTCGACATCTAACTCTTATTGTGACGTTAGTGTTGTCCCCTAAGGTTCGTAAGGTCATTCCCATATTGCTTGACTCTGGGGCTACCGGAAACTTTTTAGACTTGGGTTTGGCTAAAACCCTAAATATTACGACTGTCAGAAAAGACGTCCCTGAAGGATGGCTTTTCTGGATGGCTCAGAATTGTCCTCCGGGCTCATCGTTTATCAAACAACACCCTTGTACATGCTTTGTGCAAACAACTATACAGAACAAGTTAATTTTGACCTCATAGATACCTGAGTATTTGGAGCCATTTTGGGGATACCTTGGCTTCAGTTACACAATCCCAAAATTGACTGGGCAGCAAGGACAGTGACATTAGACTCTAAACATTGCTGGCACTCCTGTTACCAAGACAAACCATTACTAGTGACGCCCTTGCATTGTGGGTCCACACATAGTACGGCTATCAAGCCGGATGGCACACTGGCCATTTCTGCACCGTATAAAGACTTCCATGATGTCTTTAGTGAATAGAAGGCCACCCAGCTGCTGCCACACAGGTCATACGATTGTCGTATAGACTTGATTCCAGGGGCAACGCTACCATGTAGTAGGGTGTATGCTCTTTCTGAGCCTGAGAAACGATACCTGCAAGACTACCTGGATGATCTATTGGCTAAGGGTTTCATTCGTCATTCAACGTCACCAGTATCATCGTCTTTGTTCTTTGTGCCCAAAAAGGATCGCAAGTTGCACGCCTGTATAGATTAGCACACAGTGAACAAAGTGACCATAAAAAATCGGTATCCACTACCATTGAGTCCGGTACTTTTAGATCAGGTACGTCAGTCAACCATTTATACTAAACTCGAACTCCGGGGTGCCTACCACTTGATACGAGTGATGAAGGGGGATAAGTGGAAGATGGCCTTCCGAACTAAATTTGGATTCTTCGTGTACACAGTGATGCCCTTTGGGTTGTGTAATGCTCCTGCAGCGTTTTAATTTTTCATCAATGAAGTGCTGCAGGAGTTTCTGGATATTTGTGTAGTGGTATACAAAGACAACATTTTGATCTATTCGTCTTCCACTGAGGAACATATAGGACATATAAGAGTGGTTTTACAATGGCTTCGTGAGCATCATCTCTTTGCCAAGGTGGAAGAATTTGTTTTCATGCTACAACTGTAGAATTCCTGGGATATGTGATCACTCCTGATGGAATTTCCATGGATAGGTCCAAGGTACAGGCCATCCTCTATTGGGTAGCCCCAAGATCCATCAAGGAAGTGCAACAATTTTTGGGCTTTGCAAATTTTTATCGGAGATTCATACCCCACTTTTCTACCATGGTATCCGCAATAACTCGTCTCCTATGAAAGGGGGTTAAGTTCCTCTGGGATGCAGAAGCTGAGAAAGCCTTCCAACATCTTAAAAACACATTCACTGAAGCACCCATTCTCCATCATCCCAACCCGGCTCAGCCATTTTTCGTGGAAGCAGACGCTTCCCAAATGGCAGTAGGTGGTGTCTTGTCCCAACGAGATCCTGAGTCTGGGCATTTCCATCCAGTAGTTTACTTCTCAATGTAATTGCTTCCCCATAGAGCAAAATTACACAGTGGCGAAGTGGGAACTTCTGGCCATCAAACTTGCCTTCCAGGAATGGCGTCACCACCTACTAGGAGTTAGACACACCGTAACTATTTACACAGATCACCATAATTTACAGTTTTTTTCAAGCAGCCAAGGCCCTGACACCTCATCAATTACGCTAGCTTCTATTCTTTAACGGGTTTGACTTCGTAATCACCTATAGGCCTGGTACTACACAACAAAAGGCAGACACGTTGTCTAAGAAGGGTTTCTCCTCTGATGTTGCGCTAGAACAGGTCAGAAGCATTATACCCCCAGAAACAATCATGGCTGTGTGCACTTCCCAAGAGTTCCTTGAGAAAATATGGGTAGCCCAACACAAGGTTCCCTGTTCAACTGATGTGTATGAAAAATAGGGTTTACTATACCATGCTGATCAGTTGTACGTCCCTACCAAAGAATTACGGGATACAGTGTTACATTGGGGACATGTTTCTGTCCTCGTAGGTCACCCGGGTGAGAAAAAGATGTTAAATCTCTGTCAAAGATGGTTTTGGTGGCCCACACTTGTGCAGGATGTCAGAAGCTACGTCCAGACTTATTCCACCTGTGTTCGGGCTAAAACCCCACATACTCCAGCCACAGGATTGTTACTTCCCATGCCAATTCTGGTGGCCCCATGACATACCATAAGTATGGATTTTATTTCTGATCTCCCAGCTTCCAATGGACACACTGTCATATGGGTGGTTGTAGATTACCTAACTAAAATGGCTCCTTTTGTTCCATTAAAATGCCACCCTACGGCTTCCAAGCTCTGATTTGTTTGTCCAACACATTGTACGGCTTCATGGGTTCCCACCACAATTGTTTCTGATCGTGACCCCCAATTTATATCACAGTTTTGGCGTAGCTTCTGTTCCTCTGTCGTTATGGACATCTGCTTGTTCTCTGCATATCATCTACAAACGGATGGGCAGATGGAACGTGCCAACCAATTGCTGGAGGAACTCCTGAGATGTTACATTGACACATGGTCTACTGAGTGGGATAAGGCTTTACCTCTTGTTGAATTTATATATAACAACAGTGTCCACATGGCTACAGGAGTATCCCCATTTTACTGTTTGTTTGATCTGCACCCAAGAATGCTACCTATAACCGGGTCCCAAACATCCACAAGTGTCCCATCATTACAGAAACACCATAAAGAGTTTCTGTTGATTCAAAAACAAGTACAACAACATTTAAAACACTACCAAGCTCAAGAAAAAAAACAAGCAGACAAAAGAAGGAGACGTACTTCCTCTTATCAGATAGGAGATCAGGTGTGGATCTCATCAAAAAATCTCCATCTTGCAGGATCCAGAAAATTAATCCCCCGATTTCTAGGCCCCTTTCCTATTGCCAAAATCATCCATCCTGAGGTAGTAGAACTGACATTGGCAGATGATTTCAAGGTACACCCCATGTTTCATGTGTCGTTACTCCGTCCCTATTCCCCTGATACCCGTGATGCCCCACCTCCTCCTCCTGTAAAAGTACACGAGCAATGGGAATTTGAAGTGGCCAAAATTCTTGACTCCAGGTGCGTCCGTGGTGTTCTATACTATTTATTGGCTTGGAAAGGCTATGGGCCTGAGGACACTTCCTGGGAACCAGTGTCCACAGTTCATGCTCCACGTCCTACTAAATAATTCCATCTCCCGTACCCTTCCAAGCCCCGCCCGTTGAGAGGCTCCTTGTTGGGGAGGACTGTCAGGAATCCCCAAGGTGCCTCCTGCGTTATCTGTCAGCATCCCCAGGGATTAGGGTTAGATCATATCTCTGCTTGGTTGAACCTTCATGTTTCTAAGTAAACATACGCCCTCATTTCAACATTGGCAGTATTGACCGCCTACAACCATGGCGACAGCCGCCAACATACCGCCGCAGTGGCTACCATCCTTCTACCGGCATCATGACCGCCAATGGTATTCTGGCAGAATGCTGGCAGAACACCACTGCCGGTCATGGCTGCGCACTGCGGTAAGGCGGCGCTGCTCACAGCAGCACCACCACGCCAGCAAAACACTGCCGACCGTATCAGGAGCAAGGATACGGCCTGGCGGTGTTTTGCTGGCAGACGCTGCTGCTGACAGCAGCACTGCGGACCGTCTACAGCCAGAGGACGCCCTGCAAGCAGGTAAGTCGGGTTCTCTGACCGGAGAGGGGGGTGGAGGGGTGTTGTGTATATGTGGGGTTGGGGGTGTGTATGTAGTGGTAAGCGTGCATTCGGGTGTGAGTCGCGTAGGATGCATGCATGAATGAGTGATTGTGAGTGTTGTGTTTTGTGAATGCATGTGTGTGACAAGGTATGTTGGTGTGTGTTGTGGTGTGTGGGTATGTATGTGTGCATGCATGGGTGGTAGTGGGTATGCATGTGTGCATGTGTGTATATGGGTGCACGTGTGGGTGTGTATATGTGCGGGGGCAGGAGTGGGAGGGGGAGGGCTGGGGAGGAGTCTGGGGAGGGGGCCAGGGGAGAACCCTATCAATGCCGGGGAAGGGATTCATGCCTCCCTGCTTGGCTTTGTTTTGCTTCCAGATCTCAGCATCTGATTTGGCTGTCCAGCCCCTGCTGTCATCCTTGTATTCAGGACTTTTGAGGCAATTCTTTTCTTCATTCCTGTACCAGCTGACACCAGGCATTCCTCCAGCACTCCGGAAATGACTGCAGCTAAGTGACTAGTATTCTCCAGGGAGATTGTTTTTTGAGCGCCGCGCTGTCCTAGAACAGCTGGTGTATTTCAGACCTCCTATTTTGTCAGAGTGCTTGTCTTGAAGAGACAAATGCATTTCTGAACATTTTACATTATTATTGTAGTTACTTGCCTAAATGTGCTTCAGGAAATCTGTTGAGCTCAATTACTACAAAAAGTGACAGTGCAATTTTAAAAGAGCATTTACGTGACTTTTCTTTCTCTAATAGCATAACTCTTGGATTTAAATTGTGTCATTCATGCCTTTGTTTCAGGTTTGAGGAATTTGCTTTTGAAAGATTTTTCACACACACAGTGAAACCAAACCAAACTGTGCCACCCTAACTGTTTAAACCTAGAGTGGAGATTTGTATTTCTTGGATTGTTTTTGTTCCTTTTAGTTTAACCCTATGCATGCAGGAAAGTTATAAGTGATATAATTAATGCCCTTGTTTGTCTTTCTTGTGTATGATAAGTGCAACCACAGTTCTAATTGCAGTGAATCTCTGTGAAGCAAGCCCTAATGTCACAGTACTTATTGTCATGGTACTCAGTTTGGGTTTTTGGTAATGCAGTGTTTGTAATTTTGCCAACGGTTATTATTATCCAAGAAAAGTGCTGGGGCATCCCGGTGTTCTTCTACCGCTCCCGTGCCCATATCAGAAAGAGAGATTCAATTTCAAGGAAGTTAAGTGCACTAACTCTACTATCACTCTGACAACAACGACCTGCCCCCCAAAGATACAGGGTGCCTGGCTGGACCGGCAAGACATGGCAATGTTTTGTCTCTTTCTCTTCCACTCCCCCTTTCCTTTTGGGACACCTGCTGGGGTTTCTGTGTCCACCAGGAAGTGCCAAGAGGTGTTCCAGGAGGTCGGGGGCATACCATCACCCCTGCAGACATCCTGCTTTTCAGGTGAAAAGGCCCCGTCTCGACACAGGGACCCCATCAACATCCATGGTGGGAACTTTTGGGACTGGTTTCCCGCACCCTTTGCCCCTCTCCTTGGCAGCTCTCTGGCCCATTTTTCCGGTCTCCAGACACCTTTGACTCTCTTCCCAGGCAGCCATGGACTGTGTGGACATGCAGACCCACTCAGGCAATCCCATCATCTCCAACTGAGACCTGAGCTCTACCTCCTTCCAGGTAGTGTGCTCCAGGTCATTGCCTAACAGACAATCTACAGGCATGGCAGTACTCACAGCTACTTTCAGAGTACCAGAGACCCACCATCTCAAAGGTAACAAGAGCAACCGGTAGATGACTCTCACAATTGTCAGCAACTATGAATTGGTGGAATGTGTTCGGTAGAAGCTGCTCTGCTGACACCAGCTGACACTTGACAGTTGTCATGCTGACTCCTGTGTCATGCAGAGCCTCCACCCATTGCCCATTAATGGTGACCCACTGCCTATTCTCAGTATTGTTGGGCATGTGAGCTTTGGCACCATAGCTGCATCCCCCAGAGACAATAGGGTTACCTCTGTCTGTTCCTCTAAGCTATCTGGGACTACCTCTTCCCTGAACACTACACTAGCCAGCCTAGGCATCTGCCCACCAATAGGGGGCTGTGCCTTCTTTGGACATTTGGAGTCGCTCTTAGAGTGACCATACTAGAAGCACTCTGCACCTTGGAGAACCCACCTCCCTGTCTTGTGATCAAAGAACCCTTTCTTCTTCGGATCAGACTGGGACTGGTTACCACTATTCCCTTGTGAAAAATTGTAGGGACTTTTAGAGAAATCCTTATTTTTAATTTTTTTCCCCTCTTTCTTCTGTTGAGAACCCTGACCACCTTTGTGGGTGTCGTCCCCGGATACCTTTTTGGACACTCTGGTGCTAGCCAAGAGGTCTGACTTCTCAGCAAGCTTCCTGGGATCAGTCAGCTCACTGTCAACTAGGTGCCTGCGCATCTCTACAAAACAAACACTGAGCATGTGCTCTCTCAGGATTAAACTGTACTACCCAACATAATCACTGACTTTGTTGCCCGCACCCAGCCATTCAGTGCCTTACTGGGGTAATCAATGAAGTCTACCCAGGATTGGTTGGGGAGCTTGCTACTGTCCCTGAATCTTTGAAGATACTTCTCAGGGGTCCTTCCAAATTTTGCAATCAAAATGGCTTTTTCATGGGAATGTACTCGTTCTGATCCCCAACCTCTAATGTCAGAAGTGTGTCCCTCCCAAGTGTAGGCATGAGTTTCCATAGACCCACCCGCCTGTCCTCTTTAGGAACCGAATGTGCCCTCAGTGCAACTTCATAACCAGAAAACCACTTGTCAATGTCATCACCCACCACACAACTGGGCACCAAATCGTTGATTATTCAAACCTTCTTGTGTCCAGCAGGTTCTGCATGTATGATGCCACCATCACTGCTGGATTCAGACAGCTTACCTTGAGCTCCAGTTCTTGAAGACTCAGTTCATGAGCCTATAGAAGTTTCTTCTCAGCTAAGGCTCTTTAAGCATCAGCTTTCCTCTCCTCTGCCTCTAATTTTAATCTTGCCAACTGCAACTGGAATTCTCTCTCCTCTCTCCTTTCCTCTGCAGTCAGTCCATGACTGGAGACACTACTGCCTGGTCTCACAGGAGGAACAAATCCAGGGGTGTCATCCCCTACTGCTGTTGACAGCTCCTCAGTCCTTATCAGGCTCCCCAAACTCATCATTATCTTGGAAGCGTGACTCGGCCCAGGCCTTCAGCGCCTTTTGAAACTCTCCCTTCTTGGAAGCTCCGCGGGCAGCTACCCCCATATGTATGCAGAATCCCTTCAGCTGGGGAATGTGTAATCCTCCAGTTTAGCCAGGTCAAACTCCTATGCTCTACTTGTGGACCCAGACAGAAACATGATGGATTGGATTGTTTAAAAATATAAAGTTGGTTGTTAGACTTGGCATCCTTGGCATGGTCTCGCCTAACTTTTTACCTCTGCTTCCCAGGTTGTTTCTGTGTGCTGGACTCTGTTTTTGCTGTTTTGTTTGCTCTGGACACTTTACCACTGCTGACCAGTGCCAAAGTGTAAGTATTCCCTACGTAAATTATATGTGTAATTGGCTTTCCATAATTGGCATATTTGATTTACTAGTTAGTCCCCAGTAAAGTGCACTAGAGATGCCTAGGGCCTGTAAATCAAATGCTACTAGTGGGCCTGCAGCACCGGTTGTGCCCCCACATGAGTAGACCTGTAAACATGGCTCAGACCTGCCACTGCAGTGTCTGTGTGTGCGGCACCCATAAGGTAGGTCTTAGGTAGCTCCATGTGCAGGGTGCAGTGTATGTTAAAGGTGGGACATGTACTGTTGTGCTTTACATGTCCTAACAGTGAAATACTGCTAAAGTCAGTCTTCACTGTTGGCAGGCCTATCTCTCTCATAGGTTTACATGGGGGCTGCCTTTAAATAACTTTAAAGTGCAGATTCCCTTTGAAAGCAGATAGAAAAATGGAGTATAGGGATTCTGAACTCACAATTTAAAAATACATCTTTTAGTGGGTTTTTAGATTGTCAGTTTGAAAATGCCACTTTTAGAAAGTAGGCATTTTCTTCCTTAAGCAATTCTGTGACTCTGCCTGTTTGTGGATTGCCTGTCTGAGTCAGTTTGACAGTTGGGCTGCTTGTGAATCTCCTCTAGACAGTGACACAAAGGGATCTGGGGTGTTGGCTGTATGTCCTGAGGAGCCATTTGTGCTAGGAGGGGAGGGAGGAGTGGTTACTCACACCTGAAAGGGCTGTGCCTGCCCTCACACAATGCAGTCTCCAACCCCTTGGTGTGTGTCTAGGGCCTGGCCTGGGCAAAGTAGGATCTTGTGAACAACAGAGACTTTCCTTTGAAGTAGGCGTAGGGGTATACATTTTGGACCCAAAACCCCTGAAAATAAGATTAATTCTGGAACCAAGAGGAACCTCTGCCAACGCGAAGAGCTGGAGAACTGGAGGAGTGCTGCCCCTTTGCCTGTGATTGCTTTGCTAGGTTGGCCTGCAGTAGCTGCTTATGCCTGAAAGAGGACAAAGACTGACTTTTATGACTTCTCTCTGCAAGCACCTGGACTCTCTGCCAAGTGGTGCCCTAGTGGGCCCTTAAAAGGTGACTCTGGTGGAAAAGAACTGAAATCCACACAAAGACCGCAGTGCAGGGAAATTTACGATGCACCATCTGCTACAACACTTATAAACGGTGCGCTGCTGGCCTCGAGCCTAAAATCGACGCTCCACCTGCATCGCAGCTGGGAGATCGTCACAACGCGGCTGGAGAAACAACGCGCAACACCTGCTTGCGGCTGCTGATAACGACGCAAACCCCACACAGAACAGTTTCCTGACATCGTGCAACCAGATTTTGAGCACAACATCGCTGGGCGTGAAAAATCAAGCCTGCCCGGACTCAAAGTGCCTGCCTGGTATTCGACGTATCGCTCTCTTGCGGGAGAGAGAAAATGACACATACCGACCCAAACGGAGATGAAATGATGCACGGTCTCGCTTGTGAGTGAGAAATCGATGCATCGCTGGGCTTTTTTGACGCATGCTTGCACGTGCGGATTTATTTTTTACACTAACCAGGTACTTTGTGTAACAACAGCATTCTCACTGTTTTCTAAGAATTAAGACTTTTATTCTTTTTAAAATTCATATCTTGACTTGTTTGGTTGTTCTGGTCTGGTTTGATTTAGATGAATATTACTTATTTTTCTAAACTGGTGTGGTGTCCATTTTGTAGTGTTTTACTGTATTAATGTGTGTGTTGGTACAAATACATTACACATTGCTTATGAAGTTAAGCCTGCCTGCTCGTGCCAAGCTACCAAGGGAGTGAACGATGGGTTAACTGAGAGTGATTCTCCTTTACCCTGACTAGAGTGAGGGTCCTTGCTTGGACACAGGGTAACCTGACTGCCAACTAAAGAATCCTTTTCTAACACTGGGAAAGTTTGCAAAAGAAGAGAAACAAATCGAAATGACCTTTAAATTAGTCCTGGACATAGAAGTCCCCTCCGCCGGCAGAGCTAGTGGAATTCGGGCACTCCGCGTTACGTGAAGTTTTGCAGAGTTCCCAAAATCTGCTCTCGTTATGAGCAGAGTTAGTTCACACTCATGAGATTGGGTTATTCAAGCTCTCTCGATTATCCTGGGCCACTAGCGAGCGCAGTTGAAACCTTGAGTTCTCTTGCATTGCTTCCAGCTGCCCCAGCGGCTAAAATGGGTTACTCGAGAGCACAAACAAACTCCTGAAGTAGATTTTCTACTCTAGAGCCACTAAATATAGTCAAAAAGAGCATTCTTGAATATATTTTCTTCTCCAGTGGACGGTGCAATTTGTTTTTCATTTTGAGAAGACTTTTTTCCAGACAGGAAGGAAGTGTGTTAGAGACTCTAACTTCCTGTTCATGTCTAGCAGAATCCTCCCTGTTTTTTGTCCATCCCCTGGTCACTTTTCACTTGGATTTTGAGATTGAAGGATCATTCTCTTTGTCTCCTGTATATACTTTTGGATTTAAGGACCTTGGGCCTGATCATGACCTAGGCAGAGGGGAATACTCTGTCACAAAGGTGACGGATATCCCGCCCCCCGTTTTACAAGTTCCATAGGACATAATGGAACTTGTAATATGGCGGTGGGATATCCATCATGTTTGGGATGGAGTAATCTCCTCTGCCAAACTCATAATGAGGCCCTTTGTTTTTATGAAATCATTACACAAGTAAGTTCTAAAACTATATTGAATAAGGATGTTGTTGTTGGTTTGCTTGGGCATGCACCAGTGTTTCTTTGTACTTTATTTTGATTTAAAATGTATACTGCTGGTGGGTGACCTGGAGTTTGAGTAGGAGCCTAGTTATTATTTATTTTGCATTTCATTGATTTTTCACCTTTTGTAAAGGAAAATTGTTACATAGCTCAGTACCTTTTCTACATATTTTCATTTACAGTATTATTTTAGCGTGTGTCCTAGATTTCCAAAGGGCCATTAAGCCAGTCATCCCAGGCCAGTACTAGTAGTCATCAGTGCATGAAATAAATGTTTCAGTGGTGTATGTTTTTAAAACTTTGTTTACAGCAGGGATGGCATTGGATGAATTTCAATGTAAAATGTTGGCTATTGTTTGCATTTCATTGTTTTGCAAAAGGTTTATATATATTGTGGGGAAATAATATTTGAAGGCATAGGAGGATGTAGGTTGACCATTCTGTCCATCCAGCAAGTGTCCTTTGCCATAAGCTTGCATGTGTTCTTTGTTTGCCAAGCCTCTTTGCTCCTTGTTGTTGTTTGACCATGTGGCTGGCAGCCATTTTGTCCATGCAGCCAGTGTCCCTTGCCATAAGTATGCATGTGTTCTTTGTTCTCCATGCTTTCTCCTTGTTGTTGTTGTTTGACCATGCAGGCTGGCTGGCAGCCATTTTGTCCAGCTAGCCAGTGCCCTTTGCCATAGGCTTCCATGTGTTCTTTGTTTGCCATGCCTCTTTGCTTGTTGTTGTTGTTTGACCATGTGCCAGGTAGCCATTTTGAGCATGCAGCCAGTGTCCCTTTGTCATAGGCTTGCATGTGTTCTTTGTTTGCCATTCCTCCTTGCTCCTTGTTGTTGTTTGACCATGTAGGCTGGATGGCAGCCATTTTGTCCAGTTAGCCAGTGTCCTTTGCCATAGGCTTCAATGTTTTCTTTGTTTGCCATGCCTCTGCTTGTTGTTGTTGTATGACCATGTGAGAGGTAGCCATTTTGAGCATGCAGCCAGTGTCCCTTTGACATAGGCTTGCATGTGTTCTTTGTTTGCCATTCCTCCTTGCTCCTTGTTGTTGTTGTTTGACCATGTGGCTGGCTGGCAGCCATTTTGTCCAGTTAACCAGTGTCCTTTGCTATAAGCTTGCATGCTTTCTTTGTTTGCCATGCCTCCTTGCTAATTTTTGGTGTTTGACCATGTGACAGGTAGCTATTTTGTATATGCAGCCAGTGTCCCTTGCCCTAGGCTTCCATGTGTTGTTTGTTCTTCATGCTTGCTCCTTGTTGTTGTTGTTTGATCATGTGACTGGCAGCCATTTCATGCATGCAGCCAGTATCCCTTTGCCATACACTTGCATGTGTTCTTTGTTTGCCATGCCTCCTTCCTCCGTGTTGTAGTTTGACCATGTGGCCGGCTGGTAGACATTTTGTCAATGCAGCCAGTGTCCCTTGCCATAGGTTTGTGTGTTTTATTTGTTCTACATGCTTCCTCCTTGCTCCTTGTTGTTGTTTGACCATGTGCCTGGCTGGCAGTAATTGTGTGTGTGCCCTGCGCAACCAGTGTGTCTTTGAGTTTACATAGGGTTGCATACAAACATTGTTAGTTATTGATTATTTGTTTTGAAGTTTCTATTTTTTTTCTATTTTATTTTTTCTATTTTTATTTTTAATTGTAATTTAATTTTTATGCCATTGTTATTTATTGTTTAATTTTTAATTTTAATTTTAATGTTTATGTTTTATTTGTATATTTGTTTTCCTTTTTACCTTTTCATTTTTAATCTATTTTATTTTAATTTTTACATTTATTTTATATATTTTTTTAGTTTTTACTTTTTTATATTTTTACCTTTTTATTTGTATTTTTAATTTTTGTATTTTCATATTTTATTTTTTAAAATCATTTGGTATTTTTATTTTTATTTGTATTTAATTCTGCATTTTGCCTTGATCCATCCATCCAATCCATTCCATTCCATTCCTCCTTCCATTCATCCATCTATGCATTTCCCCTCGACCAGCTTGCCCTGTTATTTTATTTAAAAGATTATTACATTTTCCCATGCACCTCTCTCTGACTACCCAGGTGTCTCCTAAAACAGATGTAAATAAAGCATGAGCTAGATCTACTTGTTGTGCTTTCTGATGTGAAATGTAATTTTTTTATGGTGTGATGTTGTGTTTGCCTTTACAATAAAAACAAGGTATATTACAAAAGTAATCAACCGCACTAAAATTGCATTTCTCTGTACTCTTTTTAACCTGCTGTAACAGTGGCATGCCACATTTCATTAAACACAAGTTTTTCTTGCTTGGTTGTTTTTAGGTGTACAAGAAAAGAGACCCCACATTACCCGCAGTACTGCCAAAGAGAAGGCCCTTCAGTTACTTTGGACCACAGGCACCAAACTCTTTCACTTATGCATCGTAGTGCCACTGCCAACATAGAGCAAGTTAAGATGGTCCCAGAGAAAGTTGCTCCCAAGCCACTGCAATCATGGGAACCCCAATAAGCAGTGATGTTGAATTAGAGTTGTCACTTTCATAAAGTAATACCCGATCGGTTCAGGAAACAGAGTAGAATGGACAGCAGCTGCAGCCAGATCTTCCCAAAGTTGGAGCAGAACAGGAGGTCGAGCTTTCTGTGAAGCAAGAACCTCCTATTTTAGAAACAAGGGGGTTCCAGATCTCCAGCAAGAAAAAGGAAGAGTAACACTCCACCATCTTCTCCAAGCACCACTTCTGATAACGATGATAGGACATGGGGTGGACCCCTGCAGAATCCAGGAGACACCAGGAGAGGTTAGGGAAATGAAAAGTTCAAGAAAGTCATACAATCATGGAAGGGGATGATGATGAGGGTGATGACAACAACACAGTCATTGTAGAAGGTGTCACAGAGGATTCCGACATTACAATCCAACCTGCTCCAAGGGGTGTGGCACAGACAGCACCACCAGCTCCCATATTTGTAGACCCCAGCAGAGACCTGCACCAACCCGTACCCCTACCCCAGTACAAGTATGCACTGCAGAGAGGCAATCAACACACCCACAACCACCTACATCCAGTTCTTCTTCAGGTATTGGCAGTGGCCCAATAAGAATGAACTCCTCCCGAGTTTGAGACTTTTTTTATGATTAGCAAATAGGAGGAGAACATTGCCGCATGCTCCATTGCTACGCGAGTGTTCGTCAAGGTAAACCTGGGTCTCATTATGGTACTGGTGGCCAAATGACCCATATGCAAAAACATCACACAATCCAGTGAGAGCAGCATCTTAAACACATGGTTCAATGTGGTTGTGGTGGTGAAGGTGAGGAGTGCCAGAAAACATCAGCTACACCAGGTCAAATCACAGTAGAAGGTGAGGAAGAAGACGGTGATGTCATCCTCATGCAAAGCAGCCCTTTCCCAGCAGTGCACCAGAATCACCCACCTCAGCGACCTCAAAATAGCACAGGCAGACTCAGAGTCAGATGGAGACACCACAGCATATGGTGACTGCAGCACCACAACGTGCATTGAGTCTACCACCACCTACATCTGAAAAGTCACCTTCAACAGTTGCTCCACAAAATAAGAAAATCCAGGCTACGATTACAGGCATGTTTAGGCAGGAGGGGCCACATGACTGGAATCACCCAATGGCATGTTTGTACAATGGCAAGCTGGCAAATTTTTTAGCACTGGACATCCTCCCTTTTTTGGGTCGAGTGCACAAAGCAGTCTGTCCCTGTTGTTATCTCTACGGGCTTGTTACCATACCCATCACTTTGGTTGGTTTGTGGGCTTGCCTTTTGAAATTCGCCTGATTTGATTAGTGAAAGGCATGCATATGTCATGCATTTTCCGTTGTTTAGCTCTCCTCGAGCGCATCAGCCAACTACTGAAAACACACGAGGCTCCATGTTTTCAGTATGGTTTCTGGACTACTTTTTCTCTTTGTTTCATAGGAAGCCAGTCTCGCTGGGCAGTAGTTGCGAGCTTTGCATGACATAGATCCTGTTACATAAATAATTGCACTTTTGCCGGTTATATGGATAATTGCACTTTTGCCAACATGCAAGAGAACTTCTGTTTCCTTTTGTGTGTTTGCTTGGCAGCCGTCGGCTCGCTTATGTGAAACTGTTCATATTTCATTTTCAGTTTATGTGGCAATAAAAGTCCGGTTAGGAGTTTACAACGCTAAAAGCTCTAACTCGTTTTTTTTCTTTTAACTGACCTGAGCCAAAACGATTGTTGAAATACAGGGCTAAACAATCGTACTGTCAGAGGTATGTTTTTCCAAAGGAAAGATAAAAAAAAGAAGTTAGAGCCTGGACATGAGTGTAGGAAAGTACCATCTTCCTTGGCATTTAACCCCCATTTTTCACATGTATGTCTGTATGTTTTTGCCTGTCTCACTGGGATCCTGCTGGTCAGGACCCAGTGCTCAGAAATTATGGCCTAATGTGTATGCCCCTGTAGTGCCTAACTGTGTCACTGAGGCTCTGCTAACCAGAGCCTCAGTGTTTATGCTTTCTCTGCTTTTAAATGTGTCACTGTAGGCCAGTGACTTCATTTACCAATTTCAATTGGCATACTGGACCCCCTTATAAGTCCCTAGTATATGGTAGCTAGGTACCCAGGGCATTGGAGATCCATATGGGCTGCAGCATTTCTTTTACCACCCACAGGGAGCTCACACAAACCTTTACACAGGAATGCCACCTCAGCCTGTGTGAAATAGTGCACACACTATTTCACAGCCATCTTCACTGCACTTAAGTAACTTATAAGTCACCTATAGGTCTAACCTTCAATTGCTGAAGGTTAGGTACAAAGTTACTAAGTGTGAAGGCACCCTTGCACTAGCAAAGGTACCCCACATAGTTCAGGGCCATTTCTCTGGACTTTGTGAGTGCGGGGACGCCATTACACGCGTGCAGTACATATTGGTCAATACCTATATATGTAGCTTCACAATAGTAACTCCGAATATGGCACTGTAACATGTCTAAGATCATGGAATTGTCCCCCAATTACAAATCTGGTATTGGGGAGCCAACTCCATGCATCCTGGGGGCTCCACCATGGACCCCCAGTACTGCCAAACCAGCTCTCTGAGGCTTGCACTGCAGCTACAGGTGCTGCCACCTCACAGACAGTGTCCTGCCCTCCTGGGATCTGGGCAGCCCAGTCCCAGGAAGGCAGAACAAAGCATTTCCTCTGAGAGCAGGGTGTTACACCCTCTCCCTTTGGATATAGGTGTTACAGGCTGGGGAGGGTCGGCCTCACTCAGCCTCTGGAAATGCTTTGAAGGGCACAGATGGTGCCCTCCTTGCATAAACCAGTCTACACCAGTTCAGGAACCCCTTCTCCCCTGCTCTGGCGGGAAACTGGACAAAGGAAAGGGGAGTGACCACTCCCCTGTCTATCACCACCCCAGGGGTGGTGCCCAGAGCTCCTCCAGTGTGTCCCAGACTTCAGCCACCTTGCTTTGCAAGGTGTGGGGGCACTCTGGAGGGCTCTGAGTGGCTAGTGCCAGCAGGTGATGTCAGAGACCCCTCCTGATAGGTCCATACCAGATAAGGTAGCCAATCCCCCTCTCAGGGCTATTTAGGGTCTCTCCTGTGGGTTCTCTTTAGATTCTGCTTGCAAGTTTCCTTCAGGAATCCTCTGCAACAACTTCAGACTCTTCTGACCTCAGATCAACTACAGCCTGCTCCAAGAAACGTTTTAACTGCATCAGTGTCTACAAGAGACACTTTTCTTTAGCAACCTCAGCTCCAAGTCAGCAAATGCAACAGTTTTCACAGTGTGCACGCTCTGGGGTCTCCCTGTCATCATCTTGCACCAGAAGGACCAAAGAAATCTCCAGTGGAGTGACGGAGTTGCTCCCCTGCTTCAAGCAGGCACCTTCCAAGATGACGACTGGTACTCTGGACTCCTCTCACAACAATGAGTGTGCTCCTAAGGACACAGAGGGTGGACATCATCAACAAAGACTGTCCTGAGGTCCTGCTGACGCAATTTGGAGGCGGTAAGAACTTGCCTTCCCCGAGAATGATGGTACCCCTGTGTAATGTGTCTTCTTCACCTCCTGAGGCCTCTGTTCACTCTTTTCAAGACTCCTTCATGCACAGCTTGGCCCAGGTCCCCAGCACTCTTCCCTGTAACGCTCAACTTGCTGAGTTGTTCTCCAGCGGTGTGGGACCTTCTTTTGTTGTGCTGCATCAACTGCATTTTACACCTCCTTTGAACCCAGATCCTGCAGCTTCTGGGGGTGCTGGCTGGCATCTCAAGGGCTCTTCAAAGTGCTGAGAGACCCCTCTTCCTTCTCATCCAGAGTTGAGGCCCCCAGGTCCCTCCTGGGTCCATCCAGCGCCATTTTGATGAAAAACTCACTTTTGTCGTAGCCAAGGCTTGTTGGTGCCTTCCAACACAAAATCTCATCTGCAACAATCTTCCCACCATGGGACATCTTTTACATCATGCAGGAACCCACTGGCATCTTCCTAGGGTGCATTTCTGCAGCCTTCGGCTAACTGGGGACTCTTCTTTTGCACCCTCTTCTGGGTTGGCAGGGGCTCCTGTCCTTCCTGGAACTTCTTTCGACCTCTGGACTTGGTCTCCTTCCTATGCCAGTCTTTAGGTCTAATAATCCAGCAGTTGTTCTTTGCAGACTTGGTTGGCTGCTGCAAAATCCCAAAAAGGAGGTGTAGTGTGCCCTAAGGAAACTTGCAGTTCTTTACTCCTGCTTTTCTGGGCTCTGGGGTAGGGGTAATTTACTTACCTTTACTGTATTCTTACTCTCCCAGCGATTCTGCACACACTGCACTTGTCTAGGGGGGAATTTGTGATTTACATTTTACTTTTTTAGTATATGGTTTGTGTTGCCCATAGACCTATTTTTTCCCATTGCATTCTATAGGGTTTCCTACTGTTTGCATTGTCTAATTTTGGTGCCTAGTATATATATTGTGAATAAAACCTACCTCCAGAAGGAGTATTCTCTCTAAGATATTTTTGGTACTGTGTCACCCAAATAAATATCTTTATTTTTGGTAACACTGAGTATTGTCTTTACTTGTGTAGAAGTACTGTGTAACTACAAGTGGTATTGTATGACCTTTGCATGTCTCCTAGTTCAGCCTACACTGCTCTACTATAGCTACCGCTATCAGCCTTAGCTGCTAGAACACTATTACATTTCACTAATAAGGGATAACTGGACCTGGTATAAGGTGTAAGTACCCAAGGTACCCACTACAAACCAGGCCACCCTCCTACAATTAGTGTTTCCTTCAGTGTGTGTGTGTGTGTGTGTGTGTGTGTGTGCTATTAAATCTGGTGTGTGTTAGGAGTGGTGTGTGTGCTTTGTTGCATGCTACTGTGCTCTGGCTCCAAGAATGTGCCTGGGCAGGCCTGACTGGTTTGGACTCTTGTTTGCACTGGGAAATCCCATCATCTTCAAAAGGGAAACCCCAGGCAGTGCCTCAGAAATGCAGCTAAACTCGGCAGCAGCTAAGTTTTCAATACTTAAGCCCCATAACAATACAGGATCTTCTCTGCCCAGTACTTACTCCTCTGCTATTACCCCAGCATTCCTGCAGAAAGCAAAAATTCCAAGAAGGAGGAGGTAAAATACTCTAGTTTATGGGGTTTTGGGAAATAACAAGTGAAAAACGGTGTGTCCGGAATGATTTCCACATGTTTGCTCGTTATTGCTCAATGAGATTTTGGCGGCTTTCAGCAGCTGAAGTATCCTGACAAAATACTCTCAAGTTGCTGAGTTACATAAATTCTTCTAACTGCAACTCCCAACAGACTCAGGAAAACCATGGGGCACCTTTGGAGGCCCCTGGGCTTCTTCCCGGTGTAAATATTGAAACCTACTGCTGATAAGCTGGAGCTTTGAAAACATCCTTTAAGTCTCGCCTAAGCCAGTGCCTGCACTGTCCGTTGTGAGGCATATTGCTAGCTTAGAGTTTGATCTTAGAGTCCCCACCCTGTTGCTTACTATTGGTTGGCTTCATTACCACTCTAATTTGCTTGCTTCTTGTGAGGGCTTTTCTTCCTCTTCTGCTTGTCCTGCCCTTGGAGCATAGTCGCATTACTGTGTCCTTACATTTCTCACTTTTTCAAGTGCTGCTTTTTTCTTTTTATTTAAACACTTTGAGAGTGCATGTGTTTTCCAGATCTCTTCCCCATTTCACTGTGCTCTGTGTTCTTCTCTTGTCCATGTGCTTCCTTCCTAACCCTCCATTGCCTATTCATCTGTGTGCTTTCTCCCCACTAACTCCATGTTGCCGTCTTTCACTCTTTTGACTCCCCACCCATGCCCTGTGTTGCGTCCCCTACTCATGCATCCCATTTTTATTCTTCTCCACCACCCATCCCCCGATGTTGCTTCCTCATGCTACATCCACCCATACTGCTTCCTTCTACGTTGCTTCCCTCACCCACTAAAAAAATGCTTTTGTGGAAGCTGTTTTGTAATTTTAGTATCTGATCAAAAAAAACCTGATGTGTAATTTTATAGGCGCACGCATGTGTGGTGCACACTCTTATGAGGGCAAAGACCTAATGGTTTTGCCAATGCTGTGTTTTAAATGCAGAGGAAAAAATTGCAAACTCTTTTTTGGTGAGAAAAACATACCAAATGACAATTATTCTGCTGACACATCTTACAAAATAACTGGAACATCATTGAAAAGGATTTAAAAGTATTTTCTTGGCAATAAAACTATTACATTGACTTTTTGCATGTCACTTTTCCTCAGAAGCACAGCAAATAGCCATCCCATTTATTTTGTTAGCAAAACTTCAAGAGAGGTTATTGGGAAAAAAGTTCAAAACATCACAGTTTCATGAAGTGCAAAATTCATAGTTAAAAACTAGTCCCACTGGATAGATATGGATTCATAGTGAACACAATAAAATTCCGATGAGTCCAACTCACAGAACATTTGCACTGGTTCAAAACATAATAAGCAAAACCATTACACTTTTTTTCCTTGCATGGTAAGAAATAAGGCAAAAAAAAATGTTTAGGTCCATATCACAGAAATATGTTTGCACGACGACGGTTTTTATTAATCATTATAAATGGGTGAGTGATTTATCAGTATTTATTCCCAGATCTTGAATGAGTATCTTAAAAAGAAAAAAGTAGATCAAACTGGTTTTGCACAATTTTTGCTGCCTATATAATACAATGTCGGAAAAAAGAGATTTGACGTTTTTTATACCTAGTCCCATCTTTTACAGTTGAAAAGTGGTGGATGGTTATCCCTAAATTTCTTGTTACGTACACCGAAAAGTACTGTGAATTTCTTTGTTATATTTCTTGCCCCAATGCAAAACTTTTGCTCAGAGCAAATACTTTTTTCTCCATTCCATATTACACAAGCAGTAAAATGATGCAATGAGATGTGCCATTTTTAGGTCTAGTTACAACACAGCGCTTTTGCTGTTTGTTGCAAGGCACAGTGTGGTTTACCAAGAACATAGTGGGCTATGAGGTCATCCATTGGTTACCAATATTTGGCTTTCATGTCATCCTTATTTGCTTGTTTCTTATTTGTGTCTCACCTTGTCAATCTGGTGTTTGTTCCTCCCATTGGGTGTTGCATCTTTACCATCTCTTTGATTGGCTGACATTTCTGATTCCACTGCTTGATTTTCAAGCGCTACTTTTTAGGAACGAGCATGCAAGTGCTCTGGCCTGTTGTAATCTCTCTGTGGGATTTTAACCACACCCACTCTTGCTATTCTTTCTTTGGTGTTCTTGTTTTAAATACTTGTTTTAAATGCTTCATTTTTATTGGTGCATTTTGTGAAATGTCCCTCCTTTGTGTGCTGATTTCCCTCCTAGGCGATTTCACTAAATGAACATTTTTGTTGGCCATTACGCTACTTCAGGCTTCCTCCTGTTTCAGCGTGGGATGACCCCTTCTCTGGTTTGCCTTTCATCCCAGCTGCAATCCTTTCTAGACATTCATGCAGGGAGCCAATAACCCTCGTGCTCACGGTGGCCATGGCTCTTTGAATTGACTTGTTCATGTCAACTGTTTTACTTTTCATTTCCAATTTATGTGGCAAGAAAAGTACAGTTAGGAATTTACAACGCTAATAGCTCTAAGTCAGGCAAACGTGAGGCCCATTGCATTGCAAATGCTTGTTCTTTTGTTGAAGGAGTGGGATTTTTAGAGTTTGTGGCAGCCCTCTGTCCGAAATTGAAGTTTCCAAGTCAGATCTATTTTGCCTGAGTTGCTGTTCCAGCACTGCAAAATGATGTTCTGCAATTGGTTGGACAAACTTTGCGGGAACGTGTTGTCCATGCTGTCCATCTGACAACAGACATGTGAACCAGATATCAGGCAACTGATTAAATGTGCATCACTGCACACTGTATCTCTTTTCTAGGGGTAAAGCAAAAGCTATCTGTAGGTCTTGGCCATGAAGACTTTTTTAAGAGTGTTTGGAGGCATGCACCTGTAGCCATGTTTGCCATGGAGAAGTCACACACAGCTGCAAAACATCTTGGAGGAATTTAATAGCAAGGTGTCTGAATGGCTGCGACCCACAGGTCTTAGAGTTGGATGTGTTGCCACAGACAATGGCAGTAACATAGCCAAGGCCATGGCAGGGGGTGGCTAATTCAGGGTCCTGTGTTTGGTGCACTGCATCAACCTGGTTCTGCAAGACTTTCTGCAAAAAGAACACATAGTCAGCAACATACTGACCACCTGCAGATGTATTTGCACTTATTTAAGACATTCTTCTAAAGCCTGAAAACAGTTGTGAATTATTCAGTGGAATAATACCAGTTAAAGTTATGATACAGGAGGTGTCAACGCATTCAAACTCAACCTATTACATGTTGTAACGCCTGTTTGAGCAGTACAAACAGATCAATGACTATGTAATTGAAAGAGGTGCTGATCCATTTGGGAGATCTATGACCATGGATGCGGATAAATGGGGCTTGGTCAAATGCCTCACACAGAGGCTGCTCCCTTTTGAGGTTTTCACATGGGAAGTTAGCAAGGAGCTCAGTACATGGGCCAAGCTATCCTGTTATTGCATCTGCTAGAGGAGCATCTAAAGAAGGTGTCTGAAAGGTTCGTATTTGAGGGTGTGAACCAAAACCCAGAAGAGCATGCCTTGGTTACTAGCCTAAGCTATCACTTGACTTGTAATGCAGGGCTGTAAAATGACATAGGGGGTGATTCTGATTCTGGCGGGCGGCGGAGGCCGCCCGCCAGAATTCCGCCCCCATTATACCGCTCCGCGGTCAGAAGACCGCGGAGGGTATTATGAGTTTTTCCCTGGGCTGGCGGGCGGTCTCCAAAAGACCGCCCGCCAGCCCAGGGAAAAACTCCCTTCCCACGAGGATGCCGGCTCGTAATCGAGCCGGCGGAGTGGGAAGGTGCGACGGGTGCAGTGGCACCCGTCGCGTATTTCAGTGTCTGCAAGGCAGACACTGAAATACTTTGCGGGGCCCTCTTACGGGGGCCCCTGCCGTGCCCATGCCATTGGCATGGGCACGGCAGGGGCCCCCAGGGACCCCGCGACCCCCCCTACCGCCATCCTGTTCATGGCGGCTTTCCCGCCATGAACAGGATGGCGGTAGGGGGGGTCAGAATCCTCATGGCTGCGGAGCGCGCTCCGCAGCCATGGAGGATTCAAACGAGCAGCGGAAAGTCAGCGGGAGACCGCTGACTTTCCGGTTCTGACCGCGGCTGAACCGCCGCGGTCAGAATACTCGTTGGAGCACCGCCAGCCTGTTGGCGGTGCTCCCGTGGTCGGTGGCCCTGGCGGCCACCGGCCGCCAGGGTCAGAATGACCCCCATAATCTTGTCCAAAGAGTACATCTGTGCCAGCCTACTTGATCCACGCTACAAAAAAATTCTTCCCGCTGTCATTCCTTTTTCTGAAGGGGATGTTTCACAATATAAGAGGTGGATTGTTCAGCACACAGGAGAACTGGAAGAAGAATGGCTGGAACTTAGAGTCCCACTCCGCAGTTCTGGGGTATCACCTTCAACTTCAACTTCCAGAGAGTGCAGTCTTGTCTCATATCCGCCAACCCCACCAACACAGAAAACCGGCAAAAACAGCAACAGAAGAATCGGACTCAATCTCTGCATTGGCTTGGTTTCAAGAGGCAGGTCTTAAGTCCAGACCAGAGGCGAAGGAAAAATGGTTAAGCAGGTGGCAGCACCAATGACCATTCAGAGGATGTTCCAGGAGTATTTAAATGACCCAAAAGAGGTATGTGTGGATCAAAACCCATTGGTGTATTGGTGTATTGGTATGGGAAGATGCGCCATGGCCAGAGCTCAGCAGGCTGGCAATAAAGATTCTGGCCTCTCCTGTAGCCAGCGTGTCTGCTGAATGTGTGTTCAATGCAGCTGGTACTGTTGTTACAGTGAGAAGGACCAGTCTCTCACCTCAAAATGTGGAGAGATTGACCATGATCAAAGAGAACCATCATTTCATACCACCTGATTACACCACTCCTGAAACACCACAGGAGGAGGAAAAGTATGATTGGTCCGAATCAAGCGTATTAGCTGACCAACTTCTGGGTGAACCACCAGAGTTTGAGGACAAACTCTATTTCCCAGATTGAGTATGCAGGTGCCACCACAGAACTTTTTCATTATTTCTTGTTCAGCTTCTTTCTCTCTTTCTTTGTTTTAAAACAAATGTGAGTGCAATATTATGTTTGTGTCAGATTTATGCTACCCCACTATTGATTTTCTCGTCAATTACAAGCCCAGATTGGAGTTAAACAGTGCAGTGAAGAAGCCCCACAAACCCTTCAGAACATTGGAGATGCTGCCTGCCTCCCTCACATGCCATTACCTATCCCATACATCACCTAGTAGGACTTCCCTAGAAGAATATTGATGAAAAGACTGCCAGTGCCAATGTCTAAATCCAATGTGTGGATACCATCAAAGAGGAGGTAGTTTTTTCAACCACCATGCATGGATTGGAAGAGGTAACTAAGTAACTAGTGCACTAATGAGTGGTGATATATTGATTGATTGTGAGTGATGACTGAAGTATGTGGTAGCTGGCAGTGGGGGAGCGAGTTCAACAAAACTGTAAACTTGTTTCTGATGATTTGCAATGTTTGGGGACTGATGGGTGATCATTTATTCCAGAAAGTGAATGGTCTTTCAAAAGTAGTAAAACTTACTTGCAGGGTCTACTCCTTTTTTTAAGTTCCTCATAACAAACTAGCCACTTTACTTACAAAACAAAAATCTACACAAAAAAATACTCCAGTTCTATTTCTGTAATTGTTCTTTAACAGTAGTGTAATTCACAAGTCTACCTTGCTCGGTTTGGGACTGGGACAGAGTTACTCTGAACCTAGAGGAGCAAGATGGAAGGACTCAGGGCAAGATTACCTCAACAGCTAGATAGGATAAAGTTTTTGACTTCATAGAGAACCCATGATGATTGCGAAGACCCTAAGGCCTAGTACTCACTCAACTCTGTGAACTGGAGAGAGGCGCATTGATTTGGAAATGCTGCTGAGTATGTGGTTGCTGCATTGCTAACTCAAAAGTGAAACTCCTCTTGTGTTTTTGCTCTTCCTCTAAGTCTTTTTGACACACTCCTGAGTCCTCCTGACTCCTCATAAAGCTTATCTTGCTTTCTTTTGTCCTTTTACTTTATTCTAAATACAGCCACTGCTTTTTTCAAAACATGGGCCTTCTCCTAGTCCTCTTCTGCACATACTAAACTTGCAAAGAAGTAACTAGTGCACTAATGAGTGGTGATATATTGATTGATTGTGAGTGATGACTGAAGTATGTGGTAGCTGGCAGTGGGGGAGCGAGTTCAACAAAACTGTAAACTTGTTTCTGATGATTTGCAATGTTTGGGGACTGATGGGTGATCATTTATTCCAGAAAGTGAATGGTCTTTCAAAAGTAGTAAAACTTACTTGCAGGGTCTACTCCTTTTTTTAAGTTCCTCATAACAAACTAGCCACTTTACTTACAAAACAAAAATCTACACAAAAAAATACTCCAGTTCTATTTCTGTAATTGTTCTTTAACAGTAGTGTAATTCACAAGTCTACCTTGCTCGGTTTGGGACTGGGACAGAGTTACTCTGAACCTAGAGGAGCAAGATGGAAGGACTCAGGGCAAGATTACCTCAACAGCTAGATAGGATAAAGTTTTTGACTTCATAGAGAACCCATGATGATTGCGAAGACCCTAAGGCCTAGTACTCACTCAACTCTGTGAACTGGAGAGAGGCGCATTGATTTGGAAATGCTGCTGAGTATGTGGTTGCTGCATTGCTAACTCAAAAGTGAAACTCCTCTTGTGTTTTTGCTCTTCCTCTAAGTCTTTTTGACACACTCCTGAGTCCTCCTGACTCCTCATAAAGCTTATCTTGCTTTCTTTTGTCCTTTTACTTTATTCTAAATACAGCCACTGCTTTTTTCAAAACATGGGCCTTCTCCTAGTCCTCTTCTGCACATACTAAACTTGCAAAGCTCAAGACGTCAGATTACCTACTAGACAGATTCAGACCGGCACAAGAGTAATGGACATGCCAAGAAGAATGGAGAAGCATCACCCAATTTGGCAATACAGTATCATTTTCCTTTTAACAATCATTTTCAGAACTGTGTGGGTTACATTCAATCTTCCTTATTTCAAAACTAGAAGACATAACACTTAGGATATAATATCTGGGGTGTCTCTTGGGCAGACGGACTGTTCCCAATGAATTTACTGAACTGTGTCATACTTTCTTACTTATCCCTTTGTTTCCTTCCACAACAGATTGATGATGGTGTGCTACTCAAAGGCCCAACTAATATATTGTTTTTTTGTGTGTAGTTTGTAACATCCTTCCCCAAATCCCCTTTTCCATCCATCCTTAGAGCCCCTAACCCTCTTCTCCCAGGCTGTGTGATTTATTGAGGTGTGACCTAATTTTATACCATAAATGAAACACACACTTGCTGGGGCGGATGTGGTGAAACAAGTAAGCAACACCAACTCACTGCATGACCTCTACATTCTATTACCTGGGCAATATTCCACACCAGTCCCATCAATATCTTCTGTGTTCTGTAAATGCTTAACCTGGTCCAAACACTCTTGAGTCTTTGCCCGCTTCTGACTTCATGATCTTATTTCCTAAGTTTAGTTTTAGTATACTTAGCTCCCCATTATTGCTCAGAAGAAACTGATGTTTCTATATTTTATTATCATATTAGGCCTTCTTCTTTGCTGTGTGTCAATACTGTCATTGTGGTTGTCTGCTCTCAGTCTTCCTACAGTTATGATATATGATGATGACCCACTAACCCTCTATTTTCTTTCAATCAAATTGAAAGTGATGGATAAACCTTTGAATAATCCTGTAGTTGGAGTTTGCATGGGTGGGAGTGGCACTTTCTCTCAAGTTCTGACTTCCCTCTTTGCGTGCTAGGCTGCTACTACCACTACTACCTACCTACCACCCCCTTAAGATGGCACCTTAGGAATACCCTGCCACAAGAAGAAGAATCCCTCACTTCATCCATTCAGGTAGGAGATATACTATGGATTGAAGTGAACTTGCTTAGTTAGTATTAAACTCCTACTGAAGAAGATGTTGCCTGTGTGTACTGGGCTTTTCCAGGCAAAACAGGCAAGGGGAATCCTCCCCTAGTGATCAATAATACCTGCAAAGGACAATAGAGCCAGGGTCTAAGTAAAGGACATACACTTTTTTTAGCAGACTGAAAATAACAGGCTACACTTAAAGACAGCAGTGCAAACTAAAAGTTTAAAATCCCAAAATAAAGATTAGAAACACAAATTAAGTAAAAAAAAAAAATCTCCTTTATTATTTACAAATATAAAACCTTCCTTCTCCACCCACAACGGTCTTACCCCTCTCCCCAACAAATATTACTCGTCCCCAATAGTCCAACGAAAAGTCCAAATTTCAAGTCATCCCAACTCCATCTGCACCCTCTCTACCCACAAGTGCCTCCCACCAAAACAAAAACATTTAAAAAAGGGTTTAAAAAGGGCACTGTCAATATTGGTCCTGAGCTGGTCGATGCGCTGCTCTATCCTAGTGAGCCAGTTCTCCAAGTGGTCCATCAACTGCAGGATGCATCTTTGAAATACCCTAGTGGATCAGGAGGGTGCAGCAGCAGATGATGTCAGAGACCCTGACTGCTGGCAGTGGTGTCGGCAATGTAGTGGTCAGGAGGCTGGGAGCTAGCATACTCTTCTGCTGGGTCCTGGGTCCGGGGAAGCTGTTTCAACCTCTTCCTCCTCCATGATCACCAGGTGCTGGTACTCGCCCCGAATGTTCCCCAACCTCTGCTGCCACAGACAGGCCACTATCTCCTGCCTAGTTGGTGGTGGTTATAGGGCAGGAGTAGCTATATCGAGGAAAAGGAAAAAGAAAAAGACAAATTGTAAACAAGAGTCTGAACAAACACTTGTTCAAATGATAGACAGTGGGTAGCACAGTAGCACTACTTTGTTGGTCCCCTAGAGATTATGAATTTGATATGATTATTATTTATGATTAGGAGAGTCACCGGGGCAATATTTTATTTGTTTACCTACACATGCTTCACATAAGAACCACTAACTGTCTGGTAGAAAACATTTAAGGCAGAATAAGACCAGATTAAAATGCTGGTGATTTCATTTTTTTTCTTTTAAAGGCTTTTCTAGTAACTGATCAGACACGTTTAGTGGAAAAATAATTACCTCTCATTATGATAAGTAAGGCATTATGCACTATTGAGTACAAGTTACTGTGTCAAATTATTGAAGGCATGCTAGCTAGCTCTTCAAGTACGTTGCTACTGTCTGCAGCTCGGGCATCTGTAGCTGACAATAATCTATCTTTAATTCTACCAGCCCTGCTCTTCCTCACATGCCTTTCTCTTTGTTTAGTTTCTACCCTGACTCCAAAGAGGCAGATGAATAAATAAGATACATCACACATGTCGTGTATAAAATACGGATATATTTTCCTGCCTGATGTAAGTAGATGGGAGGTCAACAATGCACTGCCCTACAGGGAAATGAGTGGGGTATTTAGATTGTAGTTGGCACATCCATCACAGAGTGTCCCCTGCACCAAACCTGAAATCAAATTGGGCACTTACTAGTCCCACCTTACTGGTCTCTGCCACCATCACAAATTCTTTCCAACAAATTGATTCGCTGGGCAGTAAGGAAAGTAAAGAAAATTGACTTACTCAGCAGCAGAGTAAGGCAGATAGATTAGGCAGGTAGGCAGAGCTTTTGCTATAGAACAATAGAGGGGCTTCACAGATCTATCTACAAAAGAAGAGCTCCCTTATTTATTAATTCAAGCAAATATTCAATCTTCCTTTCATTATTCCCCTATAAACAGTATACATCCATAGCCACCATGATTTAAGCTTTACATTCTCTCATCTAGTCTTCCACCCAAATTCACAATCCTTTATCCATCCATTCAGTACCCACAATACTCACCCACGGATCCTTTTTCATCCACCCACACATCCTTTCTTTTCACTCTTTTTACTCATTCTTTTCTTTTAACCTTCTGTTCTTCCCCCTTCTCATCAAGCCATCATTTTTAGCAAACATTGGCCCTCATTACAACCCTGGCGGTCGGTGATAAAGCAGCGGTAATACCGCCAACAGACCAGCAGTTTAAAAAAATGGAATTATGACCACGGCGGAAGCCGCTCAGACAGACAGCCACTTTAATACACCAACCGCCACGGCGGTAGCAACAAGCACCCGGGGGGTTAACCGCCAACAGCCAGGTGGAAGACAATGTACAGCCCACTGTATTACAATGGGCCTTTCCGCCACCTTTTCCGGGGAGGTACCAACGACATCAAAAGCACGGTGGAAACAGTGCACAGAAGGCAAAGGACTCACCTGTGGAGACTCAAGGAAGACCCACAACACCATGGAGCCCGAGTTGCACATCTTCCCCATCATTGTATACCTTCTCATTCACTACCAACAGCAACACCGGCGAAGACGACCACGGTGAGTACTGATGCCTAGCACACAAGGAAGGGGGGAGGAAAAAGAGAGTGAGACACACACACGCAACACCCACACCCCCACCCCATCCCCAACACCATACACACATACAGATGCAGTAACATTACATATACACCCCATACCCCTCAGGAATAATGCAAGGACAAAAGGAAGTGATTAAAGTGAGTGTAATAAGATAAAATACGAGCAAATTGTGATTCAAAATCAAAACAGTATATACATATATAAAAATGGAGGGACACTGCCCAGTCTTCAATGTCTGTGGGCTACAGGGCCACATCACATAGGCCAAGGCCCCACTTGACTCCTTAAACAACACGGAGAGAACACTGTAGGGGCATCAGGTCGAAAATAAACAGGCACCTCAGGGGGACGGGGAATGGGGTGGCACCTCAGCCGGAAGATGGTACAACACCACTGGTCCTCGAGGGGGCTACATACCCTGTGCGATGTCCGGGGGAGTGCAAAGCCACAGTCTCTCAAGTGGGTGGTTTGCTCACTGCTTGGTACTGGGAAGTGCAAAGCCACAGTCTCTCAAGTGGGTGGTTTGCCCACTGCTTGGTCCTGGAGAGTGCATGGCCACAGTCTCTCAAGTGGGTGGTGTGCCCACTGCTTGGTCCTGGGGAGTGCAAAGCCGCAGTCTCTCAAGTGGGGGGTTTGCCCACTGCTTGGTCCTGGAGAGTGCAAAGCCACAGTCTCTCAAGTGGGTGGTTTGCCCTCTGCTTGGTCCTGGGGAGTGCAAGGCCACAGTCTCTCTAGTGGGTGGCTTCTCCACTGGTTCTTGAGGGGGCCTTGTGCCCGGCGTGCTTCATCCTGGCAAGGAGGGGTTGAGTGGATGGCTTCTTCCACTGGTTCTGGAGGGGGCCTTGTGCCCAGTGTGCTTCATCCTGGGAAGGATGGGTGAGTGGAGGGCTTCTTCCACTGGTTCTGGAGAGGGCCTTGTGCCCTGTGTGCTTCATCATGGCAAGGAGGGGGTGAGTAGATGGCTTCTTCCACTTATTCTGGAGGGGCATTGTGCCCTGTGACGCAGCACTTGGGGAGTGGAAGGTCACAGTCACTCACCTGGGTGTCACACCTACAGGTTTTGCAGGCTCCAGGACGCACTACAGCCCATGGAGGCATGACTACACACTGCCCGCCGGCGGTGACAGCTGCTCAGGGGTGATAGTGGCGGTGCTGGAGTCGGGGCTGACAGTGGTGGGGGGAGGCTCCAGCCCTTCCCCTGCAGCCTCGGATGGCTGCCCACTGGGTCTGCTGCTGCTGCAGGGGTGCTGGTGGTTGTGCTGGCAGTGGTGGGGGGAGGCTCCAGCCCTTCCCCTGCAGCCTTGGACGGCTGCCCACTGGGGCTGCTGCTGCTGGTAGTGGTGCTGGTGGCAGTGCTGGCAGTGGTGGGGGGAGGCTTCAGCCCTTCCCCTGCAGCCTTGGATGGCTGAACCATCATGGTTGGTGGTGTGGGCTCAGAATCAGTCCCAGCACCAGGCCTCCTGTCCTTCCTGCCTGCAGGTACAGGCCCTTGCCCTTCCCCTTGGCAGCTGGTGATGCCTCCTTGCCCTTTCCCTTGGCAGCTGGTGGTGCCTCCTTGCCCTTCCCCTTGGAAGCTGGTGGTGCCTCCTTGTCCTTCCCCTTGGCAGCTGGTGCAGGCACACTGTCAGTGCTGATGGTTGGTTCCCTGGAGCCTCTCCCACCTGCAGTAGCTGCCAACTCTACTGTGGCCGTGACCTGGGTGGCTGAGGTGCTAGCCTGGATTCTGACCACCGTGGCCCAATGTGAAGGACGGGAGGAAGGGTAGGGAAGAGGTCAACGGCTGAGAGGAAAAGCTTCTTAGGGACACTGGGGTGGGAAGAGGGTGAAGGTTTGGGAGTGGAGGAAGTGGGAGTGGTTGTTGGAGGTGTCTGTCTGCTGTGTTTAGGTGCAGGTGCATGGGCTGGATGCTGTTGTGAGGTGGATGGCCGTTGGGTGCCTGAGTGCTTGCGTTTGTGTACTTTGGGAGGGGGGGCACAGACAAAGTGGAAGAGGACACAGGGGACGTGTGCATGGAAGTGGGGCTGGTGTCTGCCAGTGAGGGGTGTGTAGTGATAGGTATGATGGTGATGGGGTAGTGGATGAGGATGTAGTGCATGCAGCTGTGAGTGGAGACGCTACTGGGAGGGTGGTGGACGAGGAGGAGGAGGGGGACACAGTGGAGGAAGTGGATGTTGGTATGTCTGCATCTGGATGGTGTTTGTGTGAGTTCTTGTGGGATGATGTGTGGTGCTTGTGTTTGCCTGAGCCAATCCTGTGTGTTGTCTTGGGTGCATGCTGGACTGAATGTGTGCTTGGGATAGGTTGGGGTTGAGGGGAATGGGACTGGGAAGAGGAAGTTGAAGGGGGGAGGCCAGAGACAGGGATAATGGCTGCCATCAGGGAGGAGGCCAGAGCCTGGATTGATATCTGTTGGGCAGCCATGCCAGAGTGAATGCCCTCCAGGAATGTATTTATTTGTTGCAAATGGGCTGCCAGCCCCTGGATGGCATTCACTATGGTTGACTGCCCAAAAGAGATGGATCTCAGTAGGTCAATACCCTCCTCACTCAGGCCAGCAGGGCTAACTGGGGCAGGGCCTGAGGTGCCTGGGGCGAAGGAGATGCAAACCCTCCTGGGTGAGCGGGCACGGGAAACACGCTGAGGGGCTGCTGGGAGGGCAGTGCTGGTAAGTGGGGAGGCGGCTGTACATGTATTTGGGGTGGGCACAGAGGTGTCCGCCACCGGCAGGAAGCTTCCATCAGAGGAGGTATCACTGTCAGAACTGTCCCCTCCTGTCTCTGCCGTGGTGCTCCCCTTGCCCTCCGTCCCACTGGTTCCCTCACTGTCGGTGGATTCGGCCTCCAGGGCCATGTGGGATGCAGCTCCCTCCGTCGCCGGTGCTTCTGCTCCTCCGCCATATGATGCTAATGCACATAAGGACAGGGTGACAAAACAAAACGGGGGGAAGAGACAAAGGATACACTTGGTCAATGGCAGCAACAGCACCACTGTTGGCGTATACACACACACACACACACACAGAACAGCCCTACGCACTAGGCAGTGCACTACTAGTCATAATGCTAGTCACCAGCCCATGGACAGGAATACCTAACGCCAATAGCAGCATACCTGACACTCACAGACCCCTGCCCAGTAGTGGATGCCTACTAGCTTGGTCGGAGGTGGTGTTCATCAGCCGCTTCCCAACATGGAACCTACCCTGCAATGTCCGGCCTGGCCTAGGGGCACCCACAGGCCCATATCCCCCACCCGGAGACCACCACACCACGCGTAAGTAGTATATTGTGAAACTGTACTCACCCCCTTGTGGCTGCTGTGATGCCCTCAAGCGCCCATCTAGCTCTGGATAGGCCACCGCCAGTATGCAGGCCTTCAGGGGGGTCAGGGTTGATGGGCACCCCTTCCTCATTGGGAGGCCATACCCAGCTGGGCCTCCGCTGTCTTCCTTGCCCAGGGTCTCAGGTACTCCCACCGTTTCCGACAGTGGGTGCTCCGCCTGCCGTAGATCCCCAGGGTCCGCACGTCCTTGGCGATGGGACGCCATATACCCTTTTTCTGATGGGTACTGACCTGCAGAAAAAGATACATAGAAAAAGGTATTAGTCATACCGTCCGGCCTGTTACACTCATGGCCCACCATAGCCCTCACATCCCCTTACGCACAGACATTGCCCACCATACATGCAGCATGCTGCCCAGAACCCTTCCACTAACCCCCCTCCCCATGCCCTTTTGCATCATGCTCACAAGGTATTCACCTGTTGGTCTGGAGGCCCATACAGCATTTGGTACTGGGGTACGCCCCCATCCACTAGTTTCTCCAACTCCACAGTGGTGAAGGCAGGGGCTCTTTCCCCAGTGACATGAGCCATTGTCAATTCCAGACACAGGTCACAGCAGCACTTGCAGTGTAGGTCCTCTCCTGTTGAAGGTCAGGTAGCAAGTGAGTTAACAGAGAGAAAATGGTGGTCACGTCCGCAGTGATGCGTACCGTCACCACTGGCGTACATCACCATTGCCCACTTTAACCCACTGGGCCCAATGATAACCAATGAGGAGTTGCACAGCGGTACTCGACTGCTTCCCGCAACGGCGCACAATATCAGCGGAATTACCTCATTTCCACCTGTCCCTCCAAACAGGACAGGCGGATGTCATTTCAGGGGGGGGGGGGCAGGCCATGGCACCTAACTGCATCACAGTACACATAGGAACCATTCGGGCCTATCCAACAACATACTGTTACTGTCACAAAATGCAATGCAGTGCAGTGTTTGGAAATGTGGAATAATGACAAGCTGCTCCCCATTTTCCCTGCTGCAGATGAATAGGAGATGGAGACATCCCCCTGTGTACAGACCACTGCTAGACTTGGCAACACTGGAGGACAGGCACATTATCCTCACCTATAGACTTGACAGGGCCACAATCACAGAGGTGTGTGCCCAATTGGAGCCTGACCTGATATCTGCTATCTGTCACCCCATCGGGATCCCCCCTCTTCTGCAAGTCCTATCTTTGCTCCTTTTCTTGACAACTGGCTCCTTCCAAGTGACCAGAGTGTTGTCTGCCCTGATTAAACACATGTGCAGCTACATCGTTTTCTCCCAGGTGAGGATTTGGCCACAGTGAAAGCTGACTTCTATGCAATGGGACATATCCCCAACATTATTGGGGCTATTGATGGTACACATATTGCATTTGTCCCCCACCCCGGAGAAATGAACAGGTGTTCAGAAATCAAAAGAGCTTTCACTCGATGAATGTGAAGATAGTGTGCCTGGTGGACCAGTACATTTCCCATGTCAATGCAAAGTATCCTGGGTCTGTGCATGATTCCTATATCCTGAGGAATAGCAGCATACCATATGTGATGGCTCAACTCCAGAGGCACCGGGTGTGGCTAATAGGTGAGCCCTAGTTCCCACCCAGTGGATGTTGGTGTATGGGTATGATGTGGGCCCTGAGGTTAGTGTGTGTCTAACAGGTGCCCCTCGATATTTGCAGGTGACTCTGGTTACCCCAGCCTCTCATGGCTACTGATCCCTGTGAGGAATCCCAGGACAAGGGCAGATGAATGTTACAATGCGGCACATGGGCAAACAAGGAGAATAATAGAGAGGACACTCAGCCTCCTGAAAGCCAGGTTTCGGTGCATGCATCTATCAGGTGGATCCCTGTGCTACTCACCCAAGAAGGTGTGCCAGATAATCGTGGCATGCTGCATGTTGCATAACCTTGCCTTGAGATGCCAGGTGCCTTTTCTGCAGGAGGATGAGGCTGGAGATGGTTGTGTGGCAGTAGTGGACCCTGTGGACAGTGAAGATGAGGAGTCAGAGGATGAGGATGAGGACAACAGAACAGCTATTATACAACAGGTCTTTCAGTGACACACAGGTAAGACACTGTAACTTCACTTTGAATTGACAGTTTTGTATTTGACATTGTACATGGCATGCAGATTCTCCCAATTCTATGGCCACTTACTGTACCCTTTGGCATCTCTATTTTCAGATATCTGTGCCCACTCTGGCACCTGGTGTGTTGACTGCAGCCAACTACAGGTCATTCCTATGTATACATTACTGTTCAGTTCTATTGCAGTGTGTAAACCTTGTTGAACGAATACAGAGTTAAATCATTTGACAGACTCCATACTTGTATTTTTTCAAAGGGTGTTTATTTAAGTGCTAAGAGGTAGAGGGGGATGTGCAATGGGCTGGGGGGATGATATAGGTAAGTCCAGGTTAGAGTCCAGTCTCTTGGTATCAGAGGTGCATTGTCCAAGGTGGCATAGGAAGTGGAGCAATGGCAGTACAAGGTGGACAGGGTGACAGAGTGGGACACAAGGGTGACAATCAGGAGAGTCTTATTTCCTGGCGGGGTCTTGGCAATGTTCTCTGGCTTCTACCTGGATCGCAGGGACCGTTTGTGGGGTTGTTCTCCTTCTGCAGGGGAGGGGTGCTGGTGGCCTGTTGTTCCTGAAGTGGGGCCTCCTGTCCACTAGTGGCAGCGGAGGTGGAGGGCTGTTCATCGGTGTGTCTAGTGTTAGGGGCCCGGTGGTGTGCCACGGCCTCCCTCATGGTGTTGGCCATGTCTGCCAGCACTCCTGCAATGGTGACCAGGGTGGTGTGGATGTCCTTCAGGTCCTCCATGATCACCAGGTATTGTCCCTCCTGAAGCCACTGGGTCTCCTGCAACTTGTCCAGTATCTGGCCCATCATCTCCTGGTAATGGTGGTATGCTCACAGGATGTTGGTGAGTGCCTCGTGGAGAGTCGGTTCCCTGGGCCTGTCTCACAGCAGTCCTCCCAGCTTCCCTGTTGTCCTTTGCCTCTTTCCTCTGAACCGTGTGCCCATTTGCACGGACCCCAGGTCCCTGTTCATCCTGTGTTTGTGGTGTGTCCTGGGGTCCCTGTAGTGGTGGACACACTGCTGATTGACGTGTCCTGGGGACAGAGATATGGGCCCGCTGGGTGGGTGCTGTGCTGGTATTTCCTGAGGGGGGAGGATCTGTGGTGGTATGGGACTGTGCCTGGGTAACCGACTGTCCAGAGATCCCTGATGGGCCAGGTTGGTCATCCTAATCCAGGTGAGCAGAGCTGCTGTCATCACTGTGGGGCTCTTCTGGGGGGGATTGGATGTTGCTGGCACCTCCTCTCTGGAGACGTTGGGTGGGGGACCTGTGGGGATGTAAATGGAGTGTTATAGTTTCTGCGTGTGACATCATGTGCATGGGTGTGTTGCCCTGTATGGTTGGGATAGCCCTGCCAGCTTTGCCTTGTGTGAGTAGTGAATTTGTGGGCTAGGTGATTCTCTGTAATGTGCATGCTATAGTGATGGGTGCCCATGCAGGTCTGTGATGGGAGTCCATGCATTGATGTTGCATGCAGGGCTTGGTATTGGGATGGGTGGGTTGTGATGGTGGGCTATGTGGGAGGTGGTGGAGTGATGGGAGTGAGGGTAAGGGAAGGGTTATGTGATGGCATGCAGGTGGGGGGGTGAAAGTAGTAAAGAGTTGACTTACCAGAGTCCAGTCCTCCTGCTACTCCTGCCAGGCCCTCAGGATTCATGATTGCCACGACCTGCTCCTCCCATGTTGTTAGTTGTGGGGGAGGAGGTGGGGGTCCACCGCCAGTCCTCTGTACAGCTATCTGGTGTCTTGAAACCAAAGAACGCACCTTCCCCTGTAGGTCGTTTCATCTCTTCCTGATGTCGTCCATTGTTCTGGGGTGCTGTCCCATGGCATTGACCCTGTCCATGATTCTCTGCCATAGCTCCATCTTCCTGGCAATGGATGTCTGCTGCACCTGTGCTCCAAATAGCTGTGGCTGTACCCGGATGATTTCCTCCACCATGACCCATTAGATCCTCCTCTGAGAACCTGGGGTGTCTTTGTGGTGCCATGGGTGTAGTGTGTGTGAGGGTGTGGATGTGATGTGTTGGGGTGTGTGCTGTGAGGTGCGTGGATGGTTTATGGGTGATGGTGTTCTGTGGCTCTGGTTCTGTGGATGCTCTTGGTGTCTCTCTCTCAGTTGTCAATTTTTTTGAGTCATAAATAGTTGTGGGTAATGTGTGTGTGTGTGTATTTTATAGTGGTGTATGTGTGTGGGTGTGGTGTGTGTATGTGTGTCAGGTGTGTGTAGTTTGAATTGTCCACTGTAGTGTTGTTTTGTATGTGTGTGTGTATTTTGAGCTTGGCGGTATGTACTGCCAATGGTTTACCACGGTTGAATGTCTGCCACGGTGATTCGTGGGTCATAATGTTGTGGGCATAGTTCTGTTGGCGTATGTGGGATCACTGACCTTTGGGCTGGCAGACTTGTGTGCGTGTCTGTATAGTGATGGATTGTTATGTGTGGGTCATAATATGGGTAGCGGTAAACCGCTGTGCCGGCGGTATGTTGGCGGCAGTCGGCATGGCGGTAAGCGGGACTTACCTCCAATGTCATAATGAGTGCCATTATGTTTGCTTTTGCTGAGTTGCAGATAGAAGAGGCCATAAGTAGCCCAACCTCCGCTGTAGCTGTAATGCTGGGGGTTCCGTTATCCGATCACAAAAACGCCCTTGTAGCTAGTGAGTAGCAGCAATTGTTAAGAAGCAAGCAATTTGACTTACCAGCACCCGCCCCTGCTGCCGCATCTCACCCTGCTCCATTTGCTCCTGCATCAACTTGAGCCAGCTCCTCCTACTCCACTGGTGGTTGGTGTGGTTATAAATAACACATAATACAGTTTTAGGATGCCAGTTCCAATTCTTAATATTTAAAACTGAAAAAATGCAACCACAATCGTTACAGTTCGGTTAGGACTGCAGTATCTTCTTCAGTATCTTGTCAAAAATATTGATCTGGTCATTTTGTTGGAATGTTTGAAAACCTAGGTAGACAAGCCAACCAAAAACTTTGCGTAATAGAGGAGCAGACAAGCCTACCAGAAGCTTCACGTAGTAGAGCCATAGTATATGGTGGACGATGACTCTGAATCATTGAATAGCAACAAAGGGGTGAAATACATAGTGGTCAATAAAAGACAGAAAAAAAGATAATGGAATTAATTAAACAAAACTTGGATAGGGGAGTTGGAAAAAAGGTAGACAGTATAGAAAAAGTAGACATGGCAAAATTAAAAGTGGTATAAAAGTGTGGAAATGTAAAAGTTAGGGAAATAATAATAATGATAATAAGATTAAATAATAGGACTTACTGGGATGAACAAAGCCATCAGCATGGTGGTCGGTGCCTTCCCAGCTCCTGCCAGACCCACCGGTGCAGTGCACTTCTTCTTGTCCTTGGGTGCTGATGTAAGATTAGAAATAAGATTACAAAAATACATTAGGGTTACCATTAATCTCCGCAAAATTATTATATAACAGCCAAATGAAATAACATTGTACTTAAAACATATTGCCTATGGTACTATTTTTGTATGATCAACTATCATTGAGTTGGCTATACTCCTAAAATCCCTATTCCAAATTTTCTTAAGAAAATCTACATTTAAAACGAATGCATTGCAATGAATGATCTTTCATTTTATTCTCATTTTCTCAAGCCCCTTGATGGACCAACTCAGTCTCCCTTTTTTGCAATGCATGCATACTCGCATCAACGTGAAATTGCTTCGGACTGTAAGCATTGTAGAACACAAACAAAATAGCAATATAATACTCACCAAGCCCTGGGATTTCCATGCCTAGCAGGTCCAGCAGGTCCTGCTCGCAGTCGATAATATCTGCCCAGCGGTGGGTCAGCTGCTGGGTGGAGCGCTGGACCTGGGTCGCGGCCCTGACCAACTAGTGCACCCTAGCCCAGCGCTGCCAGCGCTCCCGCAAGGAGTAACCGCTCCTAGGCCTGCCACCTGCTGCCAGCTGCCAGCATGGAGGAGAGGAGGCACTGCACATAAAAAACAAGTGCTGCCACCTCCTCCTCTCTGAAGAACGGGCAAGGCTGCACCCCTTGATGGCGACACCGCCCACAAGACAGGCAGCCGATGTTTTCCCTCTGCTGCTCTGCAATGGTGCTGGTTGGGTAGAGTAGGAGAAAAGAAAAAGAAACAGCAGGAAAGAAAAAGGGAAAAGAAACAAAAATCCAAAAAGTCACAAAAAACACAAAAAAAGTAAAACAATGTAAAAATAACAAGACACAAAAAGAAACACTAATACAATAAACAAAAAAAATAGGGGAAGATGAAGTATGGGGAAGAGGATTGCAAAGATTAAGGGCACATAAAAGTAGAAGCCCCAGCATCATAAATAAGTGAAAAACAAGACGGCCTCGCCCTTTGCGAACCGCATTGTGCTGTTCGCGTGAGATTTTGAATGCAAGAACACACTTCGCATTGCGTGTGATGTTAAACGCAATGCGAATAGGAGCAATGGAGAACTCCGCCCGTTAGTGGAACTCCGCATAGTGCGGCGGCACAATCAGTGTTACAGGCCCACTAGTCACATTTAACTTACACACCTTGGACACCTCTAGTGCAGTTTACTAGGGAATTACCAGTGAATTAAATATGCCAATTGGGTCGGAACCAATAGGCAAAGAGCGCATGCTCTTTAGCACTTTTCAGCAGTGGTAAAATGTGCATAGTCCTAAAACCATCAAAAACAGGGTCAGAAAAATGGAGGGAGGCAGGCAAAAAGATGGAAAATAACAACCCTAAGGCTGTCAGGTCTAACAGCGTCCCATTCAATCACCCACGCATTCAGTCACCCATGGTTTTTGACACAAAGGCTTAGCTACTAAAAAATGTCGACAGGGCTTTGTTGTATTTATTTTGTATAGGAAGGTAACCTTCTAGTACAAAACCTATGCTACACATGGCACACACATTTTTGCACTATGGTGCAAGGGTGTGCATGTGGTGCATAGCTGCCTAAAGTGCACCACTGAAGTGGGAAAGAGATACAAAACCATAGTTTAACAGATTTGGAGCTGTTCTGCTTTTTTCTTTCTATGCTGTGCTGCGTAAAAAATTAGAAAATTTGGCCGACAGTTTTGTATTTACTGCACACCTCAAACGAGTATCCGAATGCAGAAAAGGATGATGCATATTTAACATAATCCATCCATTGCAGTAAAAGACAAAAACACATCTGAATCGTTAAGTAATATATATTTTTATTTACTTTATTTCAGGTACTTGAGATGGTGGAAGCAGGTAGCACCTTTATTGTAGGAGAGTACATCTCGACTGAGAGACAGAACAGTGCTGTGTATGTGGCTTGGCAAGGTCTAATGGAGACAATGCTAGACAATATAGTTAACATTGAGTGATTCTCATTTTGATTTTTAATAAAAAAGTCAGATGGGGCCATTTTAGTCTCAGGTGCAAAGCACGAAAATGGGGTATATACACCTTTTTACGGCTACCCCTTAAAAGAAGTAAGGAATGTGTGATTTTTTTTAAATTATATTTTTGCCATCCTATGAAATAGGTAAAAATGGGAAATATACAAAAACAAAAAAAATAAAAGAGTCACCCAGCAGCCCAAGCACACCACCTCTGGCACTGAACTGCACTTATTGTTTGCCTGCAGTGCACATGTGATCCAGAAAAATGCCCTTACTCGCAGCATAAAAGACAGGATGGCTGAAGTGCATTGTTCCATGCTGTTTGCTGTGGTGGCCACAAGCAAAAAGAAAATGGCAACCGAACAGAACAATACATGAAGGAGGGCGACCCAAAGCCCTTTATGTAATGGTATATTAATCTATTCTTTTAAAATTGTTTTGTCGGAAATCAGGTTGCCAAACACCTACTTTTGTCTCTAGGCCAGATTTAATGGACAGCCAGAAATGGAACAAAAAAGGATCATATGCTAACAGCAGAAGCACCTCTGAGGATGAATATGTTGGAAGTTCTTAGAATAATTCAGGCTGGAAAGGACTGGCGAAATATTGATATTCGTTTGGACTTCACTTTGCTTTTTAAATATTAAAAGTGCCTCTTAAATAAAATGAAGTGAGTGCCTTGATCTATCGTTTCAACTAGTTTCCTTTGAATGAAATGGAAAACGTATTTTTTCTCCATGTCGACTTCAAAGCTTCTTCTAAAGCGGTGTTCATCACCACTAAGCACTGAACAAAACGTACTTGTGAGACCTGCACGCGCTAAGACATACTGAATGTATTTCTCAATAGTAGGAGCATGTACATATATCAGTAAAAATATGTATTCTTTATTCCAAGTGTATCCATTTTCGAATACTTTCTCATCCATCCACATCTCTCCTTTTCACCTCCCGGGGATTGTTTTTTTCGTGTGGAGTATGCGTGAGCCCTTTTCTCTCATTCTGAGGGAAGAGGCTGTTCTATGCAGCTTGAGATCTGATTCAAAATGGCATCTAGCCAGGGGCACCTGCTTTGTTGGCGCATTCTCTGGATGGGAGTGCAATTACTAATGACACTGGCCAATCAGAAGTCAGAACATGATACACCTTTTCTCTAAAAGAGCAACATGTCAACTGAGGTCATGAGAAGTGCATCAAAAATAGAGCAAGGCCAGAACACTGAATTGACAGCAATCTTGATTTCTTTGTTATATGTTCCTTTGTACATCTGAAGTAAATAAACTACGTGATGTGCTACAATGACAGAGACGTGGCTGGATTCCTGCCACTGTAATCTACCATATATTGTTCCTTATTCCAGAGCCTTTACATTTACACATTCCAGCCCATAACAAAATTGAGCTCAGTTTTAGCACAATCCTTTCTCTCAAAGTGGCTTTCTTTTTTACAGTCAGTGATACACAAAACTCTTCACTGCTGCTCTTACTCAACATTCCATATAAAGGGGGATTGCGACCCCATTGTTGAATACTCACTTGATTGTGTGTGCCATATTTATCAGCTACAAAGCTGGGGTTTTATTTTGGGCAGGTCAATTGCACAGTATAAAGAGACTCCTTACAATAAGGTGTGATTATCTGCACTTCACACATACCTTTATGGGCCACTGTTTCCTATCCCTAAATGGGGTTGACCACCCCATTGTAATGTGGCACAATAGCATGCACTAGACATATCTAACTTTCTTGAGTGCAAAATTGTCACATGGTTTTACAGCACTGCACTGTAAACAGCATTTTGTCTGTAAAAGATCTCCCGATAGAATTAGGGAAATAGGTCATTCGTGCCCTGTGCTATAACTTAGCAACCACTAGATGGCTCTCTAAGGGTGCTGCCTCGCCTTGTCTTATGGAACCATATACAAAAAGCGAATAAGCCTAGCCATTCCATTTGTTATGCTAATTTATTTATCTTTTAGCGCAACGAGCACTCCGAATGTCGTCATGACGCTAAAACCAAATATTCCCAACAAAGGCATGGCTACAAGCAGAATCTGGGGAGGTTAAAGGTGTTGTAACAACAAACATCTTAATAAAAAAAAGGCATATTGCAAACTATTTGATGCAAAAAAGCCACATTTTTAGAGCTTTCCCGAATTGAAGTAGAGAGGGGATTTTCCTCATACGAACAGGATGCTAATTTCACAGTTTTGCTGTATAGCATGAGAAAGCCTAGCTTCATTTACGGCATTGAGTGACCTCCAATAGAACCAGCAGATGTGCATTAGAGGAGCATATCAGACAAGAGGGAGTGCACCTCTTGAACTTATTAGGCAGATAGATTAGGCCTGTTTCAAGAGCTGCTTTGTTTATGAGGCAGAGTGATATAAGCCTTCACCTCCTTTCAACTGGAAGCCAGTGCAGATGTTTTAAGGCCCCTGAAGCGGATTATTAAAGAGGAAGACCCAGTATTATCTTGACTTCCACATTCTGAATGCCTTGCCATTCACTCAGCAGTCCCTCTCTCCCCCCATGTATAGGAATAGCAGCAATGCAGGCATTCGAGAATAGTTGTCTGGGTCATCGTCTGATGGACCTGATTGGGAAGCAAGAGAAGGATCTTCTTCAAGAGTTAGGTAAAAAAATGAGAAGCTGAATGCACATGATTGTCCTGAGCTTTTTATTTATTTTTTCATGTCATCACTGGTGGCCAGGGATAATGTTGGATATCTTTCCCAGGACTGCTCAACCTCCTTGCTACACAAAACAAACCCCGCCCGTGATCCATGTTCCTACATGTGAAAAGGGTCAGAGTGATTGGGGTTTACATGTAGCCTATTTCAGAACCAAAGCTTTCTGGTGCCATCCCAGGAAGTGCAGTCACACAATGAGGTGTGTGTCAGTGACCCGCTTAAAAGAAGAGAGGCATATATGCCCTACTATACATAACCCCTTTGTAGGGCAATTGAGTAATGCTTCACACGCTGCACAAAAGATGATTGACATTGCAACGCACCACTGAGAACACAGCACAGCAAGCAGCAGCTATTGTAAATATGCCTGCCTTGACCTTATTTAAATAGCATTTTTCCTCAGTTTCTGTTTCAACAACTGCATCGTTTCTAAAATTTCGATTGCTGTGTGCCTTGTTGTCTTCCACAACATTTGAGACAGATAATCTGGGCATTTTTCCTTAATATATACTTGCCTTTTTTCCAAAGATCTAAGCCTTCACATTAACGAGCTGCATACCAAATCAAATGGTACATAGCATTTGAAGTTGGGATGGTTATATAGAACTTATTTGTGGTGCATAAATGTTTGACTAGAGGGACACTGGGATAAATAGTACTGCTGGAAATGGTTATCGTTTACGTGGCATTCCCCCACATTTTTGCCTTTTTAACTGGATATGTTTTTTATTGGCCATAGAACCTTTGCTCACTTCTGCTAACCAGTGATAAAGAGCTTGTGCTCTCCTTTTCAAACATGGCAAGATAGGAAGAAACCTAATGTGCACAAGTAATTTACTAATAGATCTCTAGTATATAGTACTACAATTACCCAGGGCATGTAAAGTAAAGGCTACAAGTGGACTTCAGCACTCATTGTGCCACCTAATAAAGTAACACTGCAAAACATGTCTTCCCAGCTACCCTTGCAGTGTCTGTGTACAGTATTAAACTGCAATTTCAACATGGCAAAATAAACTATATGCCAGACCAAAACTTCCCTTTAACTACTTATAAGTCACCCCAGGTTAGGCCCTAAATGCCCATACAACAGGGTGAAAAATGTAGGAAATATATATGAAAGTTTACATGTCTTGCCAGTGAAACTCCTTACACGCCGTGGCTGTCCTGTAGAGAAACACTGTGTTACATTACAGCCACTTATAATGCTTGATTTCAGCTTGGGAGCAGCTAGAAAGAAGATTCAAAAACTCATTTTAATGGTAATTTAAAATCCGACATAATGGTCAAGTCCGATTTTGGATCACTATTTTGAAAATTACACTTTGAGAAAGTTGTCATTTCCTGCCTTAATGGTTAAATCCCATTCCTTGAATATCCATGAGCACTTGCAAATAAACACTACTAAACCACATATCATGTTTGAGAGTCATTTTTCAGCTATTTTGAACAGTTAACTGTGAAATGTGTTGCTTACACATGATATTTACATATGTGCCAAATATGTTACGTCCCATCTCAGGTTCTGATATATGTACATTTGTACAAATGAACACACTCCTAATCCCATTTATTGCATTTTCCTGCACATAGGTTGACAACATGCCAAATATCACACAGTGTAGTACAGCTTCACAATTTAAAGCTTCAACATAGGTGTGAATAACAAGCACCACAAAGACTAATGAAGTTAGGGACATGTCAGTCTTTGTCTATACAAATAGGCAAACAGATTGGTTCTATTAGTCATCAGCTAAAGCCTTATCTCATTCCCACACCATACCACTCTAATGAGCATACCCCATGATACATACAGAAGTCAGTACAACAGTCCCAGTCAGTGTCCCTTCCACTTTCCATGGTCAGGTATGGCCAGGCATCAGTAGGCATGCTACTCACCTATGTGAGTCATTACACACGTGCACCGTGGCCTGCAATGAGGTTACACATTGATAGCTACATACAAGTTTAATAGCATCTATTGCAGACCAATGAGAAGGTAGAGGTTATGGATTGCACAGGATGACATGTCAGATACAAAAGATCACACCTTTGACACCCTTGAACCCAGATAACATGGCACACAGGTCAAATGTGATGGACAATACACTACCATCCCACTGTCCTGACAGTCTGGGCATGGAACTCTAACACCACCAATAGTGGGACATACAGTACCTGGATCTATCCATGTTCACCTCACATGTTAGACCTGCAAATCCCGTCTGTGGCACAATTCAATATTTACCAAATGAAGATGACCTTGTGACGAAATCTTCAAAGTAAAAATGTGGTACAAAAGGTATAGGCAGGTTATGGTAAGGGAAACCTATTAAGACATGTCCCAAATGCAATAATAACACTGATTGCACTGTGTGACAAACAGTAGCAAAGGAGATCATCACAATAATCACAACTCCAAAAACAATTTTGCGTGCACACCTGAGCTATGTACTACTAGACAACCAATGAGTTGTCTGATGGTCATACAAAGACCCTTCTCAAACATTTCTAAGCCCACCAATAACCCACTGAGTGAAGTATGTAACAGAACAACACACACCTACAGTCAGCTGAAGTACTGATTTATGAGATCTGCCCAGCTGTCTTCACCTTCATCCTCCTCACTGTCATCCTCACTTGGCAATTCTGCATTCTCACCAGCTGGAACTGCTGGCTCCTCCTCATCTGGGATGTGTGGGATCTGCCATCTCAGGGCAAGGTTGTAAAGCATGCAGCAGGCAATAATGACCTGACACACTTTGGCAGGTGAGTAGAGGAGGGCTCCACCAGACTTATCAATGCAATAAAAACTAGCTTTTAGGAGCCCAAAAGTCCGCTCCATGTCACCCCTTTTCCTTCCATGGACCTCAATGAAACAAACTTCCCCTGGCGTGGTTGAGAACCTCACTGGTGTCAACAACCATGAACAGTTTGGGTAGCCAGAAACGTATGTAAGGAATCGTTACAAGTGTGCAAACATAAATCTTTCACATCCTTACATTTGGCAGCAGACATAAGAAACTGACACACATCACATATATCACTTACCAACCAGCTAGGCCCTCTCTGTGTACTGTTGTGTCACCAGCAGTGGGATATTGCTGTTCTGCATGATGAAGGCATCATGAACTGAACTAGGGTACTTTGCACATACTTGGGAAATGTAGAGGTCTGCAAAACAACTACTTGCACATTAATGGAGTGGAAGTTCTTCCTGTTCTGATACTCCTGTTCATTACCATTTGGGGGAACCAATGCTACATGGGTAGCATCAATGGCTCCCACCACATGTGGGATGTGTGCCAAAGCATAGAAATCTGCTTCCACAAGGGCCAAATCCTCACGTTAGTGAAATTTGATGTAGCTGCCAAGGTGTTTTAACAATGCAGAGAGTACATCCTTCAAGACCAGACTGAACATAGGCTGGGACATGCCTGCAGTTAGGGACACGGTATTCTGAAAGGACCCTGTGGCTAGGAAATGCAGCACTGATATGATTTGTACAATGAGTAGTATGATATTTGGATTATGAATGGCAGGAATCAGATCTGGCTCCAACAGAGGACACAGATCCATTATTGTCTGCCTATCCAGGTGGTAGATCTGTATGACATGTCGATACTCCATGGTCTGCGGGCTACTAGTGGACAGTACACTGGAGGTTGTCTGACCCTTCTCATTCCAGGGTAACTAGATGAAGGAATACAAGAAGGTATTTAAATCAGTCATTGTGTCCATTGTAAGTGTGAATGCACATATGTCACAAATGATGTGTAGAGAGACCATATGAAATAGTTGAACATGGTACAAAGGACATACCTAGGTAAATACAGGCCTATTGCTTCAATGTCATCTTCTCATCTTGATTACAACTAGTAAATGGATATGCATATCACTGAAAGTCTCAGTGATAATGGCATTCATACCATGTTTCACATATGATAGACACTAATACCATCTATCCAATTGCCATGAGGGTGCAGACCATGCCACTAATGATACATGACTCACATATCATGTATCTTACAACATTTATATTAAATGGGGTTTTAAATACATGGTTGCTCAAAGCCAGCACTGAAAACTATGGTGAAGATATGTTTCTGACCTCGTGATGCATCTTTATTCGGACTTTTCTGACCATCTAAGGACCTTAAAATGGCAGCTGCCTTCCCTACTTTACTGGACATTTTGGCGGTGGCCTACCTTGAGTTGGATGGGCGTTTGAAGGCAGCCCAGCAGTCACAAGTAGGTAAGCACAGAACTAAGTCATGTTTGTCCCTTTACCAGGTGATTGAGTGAGGGAACTGGATGTTGGTTCTGACAATGTGGTAAGTGCAAAGTGTCACTGATTACCTGTGTATACATTGATGTTCCGTAGCCATCTATGGCACACAGGTGTGAACATACAAATGTATTTACAGGCATGTTACTCAGATATGTTGTTCCATCAGTACAATTGCATATAATGATGGACACATGACTGTGTCATATGTGTACCAGCATACTGCATTTTCAAATTTGGTGATTGTAGGTACCCACCAACAGGAAAATCCTCCCACTGTAATAGTGGTAAGGTGTGTAGGTCCTTGAACTCTGCCCTCTGCAATGTCTCAATATTACTGTTTACGTGCAACATAGAGTCAGACATATGCTATTCATCACTAGTTTTCTAATGCTTTATGATAAGTGACAGCAGCATGTGAGGCTGTGATATCCGGCTGACATTTCACAAGACCTACATGGTTAACATCTTCACACCTGTTACAAAGTATTTCCACTTGGTAAGTGAGGGATGTTCATAGACTATTGTGATGCCTCATCAGAGTAAACAACATGCATGTTGGATACCATTGATGTGTTCCAACATTTCTATGGGCATACATACATGGACATCAGAAACTAGGAAAGTTACAACCTTGCTAATGTTCTGTGAGTAGAAAGTGGCCACACAGCATTGTCCTTGGGCATACTGTTGTAAGCATTACACATTCACAGGTACATTCTTGACATATATGTATCAACATCATGTATCATTTGAAAAGTTCATGGAAGATTCAACATTGCAAATAGTTATGTATACTTCCATTTGCTATGAAGGATGTGGCAAATGAGTCCTGGCTGTTTGGGAGCTTAATGTTGGCATTGATACCTTTGTGGTGCTGGTGTGGTAGCTCAAAACACATGTAAGTAGTGCTGTAAGTGTATCTGGGCTTGGGGCTTGCATCACGGTAGGGTTATCTGTTATTTTAGCAACACATCTGCTATGGCCCACAGAATCTTCCACAGACAGATGAAAGGCTTGGCATGTTTGATGTGTGTTTGGTGATGTAGCCACTCAGTCAATGGCCCTAAGATGAACTAATTGCATGATCAGGTAAGTCTGATTGTCATCTTACAGCACAGTTTAGTTGTCCGTATTTCTGGTACACTCTGTTGGACTTCTTGTGGTTGTGTGTGGGACATAGGTCAGAGCATACTTGCCCCTCACTTGACTGATGATGTTAGTTGTCTGAAGACCAATGACCTAGATGACTTGGCCCATATTGTTTTTTCAATCCTTGATACATCATTATTGGTGCATGTATATGTGGCATATGTTCTGATTCCTTTACCTTAACTTGAAATGTATGACAATTTGAGGTGTTAGAGGTCTGTATAGGTCCATTGTTTATGGTTATAAGTATGTTAAATGAAGTAGTTTTGTCTTGTCTACTCCAGGCTTGCTTACCTTTACTTTACAACAAGTGGCATAGCATGGTACATGACATCAGGATAAAATACTAGTATGTGTTGAGTATTTGTTTTTGATCAGTGTTAAGCAATTTCACTTTTCATTGGTCCTTTACCATGTTGTTGTGGAAAGGGAACCTATATCATGTGGCAAAGTCACCTTCTAATGGAATGGTTAGTGTGATTGGTCTACTTCATTCATGGTATTATAGGAGTCAGTTAGGTAGCTTAGCTGGTGTTTGACAATTTTCATATTGAGGGACATACATCAAATGTTGTAGTAACAAGATGTTGTCACTTTACTGGCACTCCCTGGGGTATTGCTGACCAGGATGTAATGTGACTTACGTGTACTGTATGATGGAAGTGTTATTTTGTGAATGTGATGACCATACCTGACTTTCTGTTTTTCATCATCAGCAGCAGCAGGCGAAGGAGACTGGGCACAGCTGAGTGGGGAAGCTTCTGGCCACCGGACCTCTACTTACGATAAAACCAACAGCAAGGAACCCAGTGGCCTGGAGAGCGAGGTGAGTGCAACGAGGGAGACTGTATCCAGTACATCGTCTTCAGAATCCTCCTCCAGAGGCCACTCCCTAGTGGTAGCGGACCTATCTGGGACCACCTCAGTACCATCTCTGTCCACCACCCCCTTTCTATCACCGCCCTCCCTAAAGCTCTTCACCCAGTTGGCCGTGCCCACTCGTCCAAGAGGGTGGGTGTCTCCTTCGCCACAGACACCTCTGCCCTGGCCATTGTTAGCCCTGCTTCCCTCAGTGCGGAGGCTATTAACCTCCTGAGGTCGATCTCTGTGGGTCAGTCGACCATTGTGAATGCCATCCAGGGACTGGTACCTCCAATCCAACAGAGCAATTTGTTCCTGGAGGGCATTCATGGTGCACTGTCTGGCATACAGAGATTGTTAGGAATGGGGTCCCTGGTTGGCAGTCAGTTTGCACTCTGTCCACACAGGAACCCTCACTGTAGTCAGGGCAAGGGAGATACTCACTGAAGATAGCCCCTGTTCACCCCTTTGGTAGCTTGGTACAAGCAGTCAGGATTAACTCAAAGGCAATGTGTAACGTATTTGTATTACAACACACAGTAATCCACTAAAATCACTACAAAATGGACATCACACCAGTGTAGCAAAATAGCCAATATTTGTGAGGCCGTGCATCATTTCTTCTCCGATCGGGTATGCAACACATCATTTTCCTCTCCCGCAAGAGAGTGATGTATCAATTTCTGGACAGGGCTCCTCGGATCCACGCCGGTTCACGCTGATTTTGACGCCCAGCCATGATGCATGTGAAATCTGGCTGTACGAGGATAAGAATCCACGCTGCTTGAGGTTTGCTTCGATTTTAGCAGCCGCAAGCAGATGTTGTGTCGTTTCTCTAGCCACGATGCGGGTGATGCGTCAGTTTCCCAGCGGCGATGCAGGTGGTGCATCAATTTCAGCTGTGAGGTGGGTGGTGCATCGTTTTTTCAGCTGAGTTGTAGGTGGTGCATCAAAATTTTCCCCGCACGGCTCCGGTACGTGGATTTTCACCTTGGATCTACTGGCTTCACCTTTCAAGTGCCCAGGTACTGGATAGGGTACCACGTAGCAGGGTAGGAGTCTCAGCAGAGAGTCCAGGTGCTGGCAGAGAAAGTCTTTGATGGCCCTGAGACTTCAAAACAGGAGGCAAGCTCAGTCCAAGCCCTTGGAGTCCTTTCACAAGCAGGAATATACTAAAAAATCCAGTGTTTATCCTCTTTCAGGCAGAAGCGGCAACTGCAGGCCAACCCAGCAGAGCACAGTCACATGCAAAGTGTCAGTACTCCTTCTCCAGCTGTCTAGCTCTTCTCCTTGGCAGAGGCTCTTCTTGGTTCCAGAAATAGTAAAAGAATCTGACGTTTTGAGTCCTCTACTTATACCCCTTACTGCGTTTGAAGTAGGCAAACTTCAAAGAAAAGTTTCAGTTGTTCACAAAATCCTGCCTTGCCCAGGCCTGGCTCTAGACTGCATTGTGTGAGGACAAGCACAGCCCTTTCAGGTGTAAGTGACCAACCCTCCCTCCACTCCAGCCCAGATGGCCCATCACGATATGCAGGCTACACCCCAGCTCCCTTTGTGTCACTGTCTAATGGAGATTCATAAACAGCCCAACTGTCAGTCTGACCCAGACGGGGAATACACAAGCACGCAGAGTCACAGAATCGTTTAAGCAAGAAACTACGCACTTTCTAAAAGTGGCATTTTCAAACTGACAATTTAGAAACCAACTTTACCAAAAGTTGTATTTTGTAAATTGTGAGTTCAGAGACATCAATCTCCATCTGCTCCCAAAGGGAAACTGCACTTAAAAGTTATTTAAAGACAGCCCCTATGTTAATCTATGAGAGAGATAGGCCTTTCAACAGTGAAAACCAAATTTGGCAGTATTTCACTGTTAGGACATATAAAAATATAACAGCACATGTCCTACCTTTAACATACACTGCACCTTGTCCATGGGGCTATCTAGGGCCTACCTTAGGGGTCCCTTACATATACAAAAAGGAAAACGTTGGCCCTGGCAAGTGGGTCAAATTGGAAGTTTAAAACTGTACACATAGACAATGCAGTGGCAGGTCTGAGCCATGGAACAATCAGTGCTGCTGACCCACTAGTAGCATTTGATTTATAGGCCCTGGGCACCTCTAGTGCACTTTACTAGAAACTTACTAGTAAATCAAAAAAGTAAATCATGGAAAAGCCAATTACACATACAATTTATACAGACAGCACTTGTACACAGAGCAACAAAACCAGCAAAAACAGAGTCCACCACACAGTCAAATCAAAGGAAGCAGAGGCAAAAAATACAGGGGAGACTACGCCAAGGATGCCAGGTCTGACAGAGATCATTTCAGGCTCTGGCCTCCACACTGACAGCAGCAAGTCACCCTTTGTCTGCCGTCCAACCCTCCAAATTCGTCTTCCGAGTCCCAATCCCGATTTCGTCCTACCCATCCAAAGCACACAAACAGAAAGGCATCTCAACATCCAAGGGTAGCGCAGACAAACATAAGCACCACAAGACACACCACTGGCACGCACACAGACAACATCCACCTGCAGACACAGCAACAGTCATGACCTGCCTGGACACCCCACCACCCCCAGCATCACAGACACAACACCTGGCACACCTGCAGACACCACACCAACATTCAGTGATCCAGCGACCACACCTATCCTACACACATACATCACCCCAGTAGACCCTCAGACATCTACCCGTTACCACACCTGCAGACACCACAACCACTGACATGCCTACATGTAGCACATCCACCATACCTGCAGTCACCACCCCAACAGACAGCCACCCACCCACCACAGCACCCCCAGCACCTCTACCCCCAGTTGAAGAAACATAAATGCCCACACTCACCCACCTAACAGACACCCATCACCCACAAGCACACCTCCCATAAACATGCACCCAAAACATCCACACAGACACATCATATAACCCTCCCTCACCCTCCACACTCAAACCCCCTTCAGATGACCGTCCCTTGTGTCCAGGAAAACTTTTGTTGCCAAGTTTGACCTTTTACCTACTCCTCCTCCCTCGTTACACTTCTAAAGGGTCTGTTACCCTCCCCAATCCATTCCTTTCACCTCCAAGGCCTCCTCAACCCTCCTGCCAGCACCCATGCCCCTCCACTGCCAAGAAGAGGTCCACCCCTCCCAAACTGATCCGTCCCCTTCACAAGCCCAAGTTTAAACTCCCTCTCTCTCCAAAGTCTAAGCCCTAACCTCCTCTCCCCTATCACCCTTCAATGATCCCTAAGGTGCCTGCTTGCCCCCTTGATGCCCCTACCTATGGAGGTTGGATGGCAGTCATGAGCAAGTAGGGGCACCGTTTAGAACCTTTGGCGCTGTTTTTCAACAGCTGTGTACTGGCCTATGGCCTTAGACATTGCTTTTCACAATATTATTCCACATAAAGGTTATACCACCCAGTTGTTGGTTTTAACATTTCATCTTTGTTTTGGATTTCCTTATCGAGGTTTGAGTTGTTCCTGGCTGACATTGGTTGTGTGGCAGTATGTGTATGTGTGTGCTGCTTGATGCTTCCGGTATTGTCTGTGCAGCCTGTGCGGTTGCATGCAGTGCTTTTATCCCCCAGGGATTGTTTGTGTTTTGAATGATGGGTATGTTCATACAGCTTATTTGTTTTTGTCATGGTGGTGTGTTGTGTTAGTGTTGATCTGTGTTTGTTGTAGGGCTGTGTGGCTTTGTACTTTTGGCCTGTTTGAATCTGCGTGTATTGTATATGGCATAATAGGTTTGGTGTACTGTGTGTGATGTTTATGTTGAGTGCTAGGTTGTATGATGGTGTAATTGTGTGAGTTTCATCACAGATGGTTGTATATTGTGTTGTATGTGTGTGGAGTTCCTGGCCAGTGTTGGTTGTAAGTGTTTGACTTGTACATATTTGTGCGGTTGTGGTGTTGTGGATATGAGCTTGTTTGATGTATGCAAATTGGTGGGGCTGGCCCTGTGCTGTGTTGTTGTGTTGCTGTGCATTAGTGTGTGTTCTTGATGTGTGATGTGTATGCATATGCTGGCTGCAGTGTGCGTCCTGTGTATGTGCGGGTGTGTTTGTTGCTGTATGTGTGTGTGTCGTACTATTTCGTGTGAGTATGGCCCTCACACCCCCTCCACATGGTATGTAACAGTTATTATTCATACATTTTACAAATGTAACAGATGAGTGTGTTTACTTACGGTTGTTGTCTTCCTCATCAGAGAGAATTCTGTTGTCTTTCAGCAAGCAGATGCGGCAGGATGATGTCTAGTAGTGGTTCCATGGAGGCTCCGGATGAATATGCCTTCCTGGAGGTGAGTATCTCCTTTTCTTCTGTTCACTTCCTCCTGGTGTTCCATGGTGGTCCGACCTCTGCGGTTATCTTGGCGGTATGCAACCTTGTAACGAGTCTAGTGGAAACATGGTCTCCGCCGGACTGATGGTGGATCCAATCGACTGCGACAGTCTGATTGCTCTATCGGTGCCAGCTGTGCTTTGGTGGGGTTCTGTATTCATCACCTTCAATATCATAATTTGGCAGTCTTCTCCGCCAGCCTGTTAGCAGTCGCAGCACCTCTGCCAACATGGCAGTCCTCGGACTGCCAAAGTTGTAATGAGGACCTTATTGTACAACCTCATTTAAACATTTCCAAATAGTAACTGACACATATCTATCATTTAAGAAAGTGTAAAAATAGATTTGATATTGTTCACCAATATTGAGAATAACTTAGAAATAATTTAACTAGGTTCATGAAAGAGAAACAATACGAAACATAAACGAGAAAACCTTTCTTTATTTTTCCTGTCTCATATGGTGATGTGTCACTTCCTTAACAACATAAAAAGGCAAAAACAATAGTGTTATAAAAAATTTGGAAAATGCTGAACCACCTCTCTCAGGCTCATTCTGGGAAACATAAATATAACAGAAAATAAAATAAATTACTTTGAAAAAAGTCATTGATAAGTTAAAGATGCTTCGCAACCAAAAATAAACAATCAAATAACAATAGATATCAAATTATTGTGCCCCTTTAAAAAGAACAGAAGGAAATGTAAAATAGGCTGCCTTCCTAAGTCTGTTTGATTTATTTAGTCAAAGTTGCTGTTTGGAGTGCATCACACAACTTCTCAGTCAAAAGTGGAAAACTATTTCGAAGACAAGAATGAGATTGTTGCAGCATTTTCTCTTGAAAAGAAAAACAGCATGCATATTTAAAATATGTTTATCTAACAATATTATTTACATTGTATTATTATACTACGAAACGCATTATGAAGTAATACACAATTAACGCACACAGAAAGCCATCATAGAAACACATATAACAGTGAAATACATGCACAATCAGTATTAAAGGCTTACTACTACTACACGCAGATTTGGACACCACATTATGTATTATAAAAATAAAACTACCTCCAACATTATTCTTAATGTAGCTACTGCAAAGGCGAGGAGGACACATAAAGGGGCTGCAGGGGAGGTTGGAACATAGAGAGGATGAAGGCACTTAGGACACAGAGCAGAGGTGATGGTTTGTAAGAGCTCCAAAAAGCACACACATGGACAGCGGGGGTGATGTAATGGCTACAAATGTAACACTTAAAAAATCGTGACACACACCAAAAATCTTCAAAGTATACATACACAAAATCGTATTAAAAAAAAAAAAAACAATAATAAAATGTCCCTTTAAAACTAAAGTCGAAAGAGAGTTATAATCGACATACGTTGGTAATGTCCTTGTTGCATTGGTGTGCTACCTTTACCTCACAGCACAACATCACCATACTAAGTAAATCCAACCTCCAGCATATACTTCCCCCAGCATCGCAGACCTTTTTAAAAGAAAAGTTACACACTAGTCAACTAAGTATCATTTTAACACATGCAACATCTTATGTCAAGATATCACCTGAAATACCAATACATCCACTGTCATTTGTGTATCCACACAAAATCGAATCACAACACAGGCACCATTAAACATCCTTCCACACAACATTATGTTTGACTGCACAACCAACAATATATGTCCAGACAACCACCAGTGTACAGCAACACACTAACAATCACTGAACCACATTTGTAGACACACACATCAGCATACATGTATAGAGTCATAATCAAATGAATACACTCTCACCATCCAAAGCACTCACAGGCACTATGAAATGCAGCACAACACAATAACTGCAGCACATGCCCCCCAACCACTATTTTGCAATGCTCTTCCCTGATACTACAAAACATAGTTATGCAATCATATATCCTTTTTTCACATTAAAAACATAGGGCCTGTTAGAAATGGGGTCTTTGATTGGCAGTCAGGTTACCCCCTGTCCAATCAAGGACCCTTACTCTAGTCAGGGTAAGGAGAATCACTCTCAGTTAACTCCAACTCCAGGCACCAGCTGCAGGCCAAGAAGACTGGTGGTGGCTCTCCATGTGCCCCATTACATCTCTTTCCCTGAAAGGAGAAGGTCATGGCCCGGAATACCTGGGGGAGTGTAGTCTGTTAAGTCACAACACTAAAAATGTCCCAGAAATGCAATGTTATGCATGTTCATAGCTCACCTTTTGCCTCATTTACTGTTATGCAACTCCCCAGCCCAGTGTTCACCTGTCCAAAGACCTCTATTTTGCAAATCACATTTGAAATGTACTCACTTGGGTAGGTGACATTTGTATTGTGTGTAGTACAGGGACTGACATGACTCCAACTCCCAGCAGGCACTGTTCTGTAACTAAAATCACCAGACCAGTGGTAATTTCTCCAAATACCCCAGTTTTGTACATATTAATTTAAGGCTACACACCTGGGGAGTTAACATTTGTATAGTGTGTGTAGTACAGGCACTGACATGACTGCAACTTCCAGCAGACACTAGTACTGTAACTACAAACACTAGCACAGTGGGTACATGCTACAATACATCTGTTAAAGAACTCTCAATTGAAGTGTACTCACTTGGGGTGAGAACATTGGTCAAGTGTCTGTACTAGGGAGAGTGATCTGACTGAAATTCACAGGCGGCACTGTTTCAGTAACTCCAAACACCAGAACAGTGGTCACTTGTCTAAAGACCACTGTCTGGCAACTCACAATTTAGGTTTTACTCAGCTGGGACAATACCATGTGTCAAAGTTGGGAAACAGGGGAATGACATGACTGCTGAGGCCAGGAAGGCCCTGTGTCTGTAAAACCAACCACCAGCCCAGTGTTCTCTTGTCCAAATACCATTGGTTGGTAACGCTCAACTGAAGTGGATTCACCTGGGAAGATACCATTTATATTTTTGTGTACTGCAGGGAGTTACATGACTGCAACTCCCAGGAGGATCTCTTACTGTCACTCCAACCACCGGTCAAGTGTCCTCTTTTCCAAAGACTCCTGTTAGGTAACTCACACATGAAGTGACTCACCTGGGGGAGATAACATTTGTATTGTGTGGTACTAGAGAGAGTGACATGACTACAACTCTCAGGAGGCTCTGTTTCTCTAACTCCAACCACCAGCCCAGGGTTCTCTTGTCCAAAGATCCCTGTTTGACAGCTCACTAACAAATTAAGTTTTTTTACCTGGGGGGATACCATTTGTCAAGTATTGGGGAGTAGTGAGAGTGACCTGACTGAAACACCCAGCAGGCCCTGTATCTGTAACCTCAAACACTAGCACAGTGTACTCTTGTCCAAGGACCCCTGTGTCTTAACTCTCAATTTAAGTGGACTCACCAGGGAGGATACAAGTTGTATAGTGTGTGTAGTACCGGGAGTTACATGACGGCAACTCCCAGGAGGCTCTCTTATTGGCACTCCAACCACCAGCCCAGTGTCCTTTTCTCCAAAGACTCCTGTTTAGTAACTCACACCCAAAGTGTACTCACCTGGGGGGATAACGTTTGTATAGCTTGTGTACTAGAGAGAGTGACATGACTGCAATTCACATGAGGCCCAGTTTCTGTAACTCCAACCACCAGCCCAGTGTGCTCTTGTCCAAAGACCCCTGTTTGGCAACTCACTCCTAAATGAAGTGTACTCACCTGGGTGATACCATTTGTCAAGTATTGGGGAGTAGTGAGAGTGATATGACTGCAACTCCCAGGAGACCCTGTTCTGTTATTCCAACGACCAGCCGTGTTCTCTTGTCCAAAGACCCCTGTTAGGCAACTCACTCCAAAATAAAGTTTACTCACCTCGAAGGATACTATTTGCCAAGTACTGGGGAGCAGTGAGAGTGACCTGACTGCATCTCCCAGCAGGCCCTTTTTCAGTAACTCCAATTATCAGCCCAGTGTTCTCTTGTCCAAAGACCCCTGTTTGGCAACTCACTCCCAAATGAAGTTTACTCACCAGAGGGAATACCATTTGTCAAGTACTGTGGAGTAGTGAGAGTGACATGACTGCATCTCCTAGGAAGCACTGTTTCTGCAACTCCAACCACCAGCCCAGAGTTATCTTCTCCAAAGACCCCAGTGTCTTAACTCTCCATTGAAGTATACTCACTTGGGAGATTGATATGTGTATGGTGTGTGTAGTACAGGGAGTTACATGACTGCTATTAGAAATAGGGTCTTTGGTTGGCAGTCAGTTTACCCCCTGTCCAAGCAAGGATCCTCACTCTAGTCAGGGTAAAGGAGACTCAGCTTTGGTTAACCCCGCTCACCCACTTAGTAGCTTGGCACGAGCAGGCAGGATTAACTTCAGAAGCAATGTGGAAAGTATTTGTACCAATACACACAGTAACTCACTGAAAACACTACAAAATGACACAACACAGGTTTAGAAAAACAGGTAATATTTATCTAAACATAACAAGACCAAAACAACAAAAATCCAACATACACAAGTCAAGTTATGAGTTAAAAAGCAAAAAGAGTCTTAAATCCTTTAGAAAGCAATGGGAACACTGTTAGCGTGAAAAAGAACCTGGGTAGTGTCCAAATATCGCTGCACGGGCGAGTGTGCGTCAGAAAAGGCCAGCGATGCATCGATTTCTCACTCGCAAGCGACTTCGTGCGTCGTTCCTCCTGCAGTCGGGTCACTGTGCATCGTTTCTCCTCTCCCGCAAGAGAGCTATGCGTCAATCCAGACAGGCCCCTCGGCGATGTTGCGTTGAAAATCCGGTCACATAGTATCACAAGACTGCGCTGTGTGGGGTTTGCATTGTTATCAGCCTCTGTTAGCGTTTCTCCAGCCCCAATGCAGATGGAGCGCTGATTTCAGCCATCGTTTATGACTTAATTCACCATGACTTTTTTTTCCTTCTTTTCTGTACAAATTGTTTTTACTGCATCAACACTGTAATAAATGTACTCATCACAAATTCATTGTCTGCTTGCTTAGTTTAACAATTTGCTATTTAGAGATGTAAGACCATGTGAACCATATGATGAAGATATATTTTACTTGTGCAAGGAGGGATGTGTTACAGGCACACACAGGGGGTCATTCCGACCCTGGCGGTCGGTGATAAAGCGGCGGCCAACCCGCCAACAGGCAGGCGGTCAAAAAAAAGGTATTCTGACCCTGGCGGGAACTGCCAACACAGGCCGCCACTTTAACACTCCGACCGCCACGGCGGGACAGACAAACAGCGCGGCGGTCACCGCCAACAGGCAGGCGGCAGACAATGTACCGCCCACCCTATCACAACTTGCCAATCCGGCACCTTTTCCGGGGCGGGAGCCCCGCCGATAAAAACACGGCGGAAACAGACTACGAACGGGAAAACGCTCACCTCTACACACTCCACGAGGAAGGAGGACAGCATGGAACCCGAATTAAACATCCTACCAGCTATTGTCTACCTGCTCATCTACCAGGAGTACGAACGCCGGCGCAGGCGACAACGGTGAGTACTGCACCTACGACACAGGGGAGGGGGGAGGAGGAAAGATTACGGGCACACACATACGCGACACACCCACCCTCACCCACAACCACCTACACCTCAATGCAGAGCAACAAGTCAGAGTGACCCCCCCCCCCAAACCCACCGGAATAATGCAAAGACACAATTAAAATGATCTATCAAATATATGTATAAATAGCTCCACTGAAGGTATGGGAAATATGCTATATGAATGATACAAAATAAGGAATGAACATAGTCAAAAATATATACATAGGCAATAAGTCCTGCACATTCTGTCAAAGTTCCATAGTCCGTGGGCCAATGTGCACTAACACATGGGCAAAGCCCACACAGGAGACCAGATACCATTGGAGAGAACACTGCTGGGGCATCAGATGATAAAACTACAGGCACCTCAGGAGGAAGGGAAGGGGGGGCACCTCAGCCACATGAGTCCACGACGCCAGATCCACGAGGGGCCTCCATGCCCACTGTCCCATCCTGGGGAGTGCAAAGCCACAGTCTCACAAGTCTCTACAGTGGGTGGCTTGCCCACTGTGCCATTCTGGGGAGTGTAAAGCCACGGTCTCACAAGTCTCTACAGTGGGTGGGGTGCCCACTGTGCCATCCTGGGGAGTGCAAAGCCACAGTCTCTCAAGTCTCACAAGTGGGTGGCTTGCCCACTGTTCCATCCTGGGAAGTGCCAAGCCACAGTCCATCAGATGGATTACCAACTCCACTGTTAATGGAGGAGGCATGGTGCCCAGAGTGCTTCGTGAAGCCCTGCTCGACACAGAACCGGCACTGTCAATGGGCCAGCGGTGCTTGAGACGGCGTTGCCCAGAGGAGCGGTGTTTGAAAGGAAGGGCCCAGCGGAGCGGTGCTTGAGATGAAGGGCCCAGCGGAGCGGTGCAGAGACGGCAGGGCCAAGCGGAGCGGTGCTTGGCAGGAAGGGCCCAGCGGAGCGGTGCAGAGACGGCGGGGCCCAGCGGAGCGGCGCAGAGACGGCGGGGCCCAGCGGAGCGGTGCTTGAGATGAAGGGCCCAGCGGAGCGGTGCAGAGACGGCAGGGCCCAGCGGAGCGGTGCTTGAGATGAAGGGCCCAGCGGAGCGGTGCAGAGACGGCAGGGCCCAGCGGAGCAGTACTTGACAGGAAGGGCCCAGCGGAGCGGTGCAGAGACGGCAGGGCCCAGCGGAGCGGTGCAGAGACGGTGGGGCCCAGCGGAGCGGTGCTTGAGATGAAGGGCCCAGCGGAGCGGTGCAGAGACGGCAGGGCCCAGCGGAGCGGTGCTTGAGATGAAGGGCCCAGCGGAGCGGTGCAGAGACGGCAGGGCCCAGCGGAGCGGTGCTTGAGATGAAGGGCCCAGCGGAGCGGTGCTTGAGATGAAGGGCCCAGCGGAGCGGTTCTTGTCACGGCGGGCCCCTGTTCAGCGGTTCTTGTCACAGCAGGCCCCTGTTCAGCGGTGCCTCTCCCGGCGGGGCCCTGTTCGGCAGTTCTTGTCACGGCGGGCCCCTGTTCAGCGGTTCTTGACACGGCGGGCCCCTGTTCAGCGGTTCTTGACACAGCGGGCCCCTGTTCAGCGGTTCTTGACACGGCGGGCCCCTGTTCAGCTGTGCCTCTCCCAGCGGGGCCCTGTTCAGCGGTTCTTGTCACGGCGGGCCCCTGTTCAACGGTTCTTGACACGGCGGGCCCCTGTTCAGCGGTTCTTGACACGGCGGGCCCCTGTTCAGCGGTTCTTGACACGGCGGGTCCCTGTTCAGCGGTTCTTGTCACGGCGGGCCCCTGTTCAGCGGTGCCTCTCCCGGCGGGCCCCTGTTGAGCGGGTCGTGACACGTCGGGCCCCTGTTCAGCGGGTCTTGACACGGCAGGCCCCTGTTCAGCGGTTCTTGTCACAGCGGGCCCCTGTTCAGCGGTGCCTCTCCCGGCGGGGCCCTGTTCGGCGGTTCTTGTCACAGCTGGCCCCTGTTCAGCGGTTCTTGACACGGCGGGCCCCTGTTCAGCGGTTCTTGTCACGGCGGGCCCCTGTTCAGCGGTTCTTGACACAGCGGGCCCCTGTTCAGCGGTTCTTGTCACGGCGGGCCCCTGTTCATCGGTGCCTCTCCCGGCGGGCCCCTGTTCAGCGGGTCTTGACACGGCGGGCCCCTGTTCAGCGGTTCTTGACACGGGGGGCCCCTGTTCAGCGGTTCTTGTCACAGCGGGCCCCTGTTCAGCGGTGCCTCTCCCGGCGGGCCCCTGTTCAGCGGGTCTTGACACGGCGGGCCCCAGTTCAGCGGTTCTTGACACGGCGGGCCCCTGTTCAGCGGTTCTTGACACGGCGGGCCCCTGTTCAGCGGTTCTTGTCACGGCGGGCCCCTGTTCAGCGGTGCCTCTCCCGGCGGGCCCCTGTTCAGCGGGTCTTGACACGGCGGGCCCCTGTTCAGTGGTTCTTGACACGGCGGGCCCCTGTTCAGCGGTTCTTGTCACGGCGGGCCCCTGTTCAGCGGTGCCTCTCCCGGTGGGCCCTGTTCAGCGGTTCTTGACACGGCGGGCCCCTGTTCAGCGGGTCTTGACACGGCGGGCCCCTGTTCAGCGGGTCTTGACACGGCGGGCCCCTGTTCAGCAGTTCTTGACACGGCGGGCCCCTGTTCAGCGGTTCTTGACACGGCGGGCCCCTGTTCAGCGGTTCTTGACACGGCGGGCCCCTGTTCAGTGGTTCTTGTCACGGCGGGCCCCTGTTCAGCGGTGCCTCTCCTGGCGGAGCCCTGTTCAGCGGTTCTTGTCACGGCGGGCCCCTGTTCAGCGGTTCTTGTCACGGCGGGCCCCTGTTCAGCGGTTCTTGACACGGCGGGCCCCTGTTCAGCGGGTCTTGACACGGCGGGCCCCTGTTCAGCGGGTCTTGACACGCCGGGCCCCTGTTCAGCGGTTCTTGACACGGCGGGCCCCTGTTCAGCGGTTCTTGTCACGGCGGGCCCCTGTTCAGCGGTGCTTTTCCCGGCGGGCCCTGTTCAGCGGTGCTTGTCCTGTGTTTCTAGGGAGCCAGACCTGGCCAAGACTCCCCGCTCAGTCACCATCCGACCTTGCGGTCGCGGGGCCTGGGCCCGTGGGTGTCGTCCGTCACAAACGGAATGGGGCTGGTGGGGCCCTCCTGGGCAGCTCACCTGCTGCCTGACTTCTCCGCCCTGCTGCCCTTGCCCTCCTTCGCTCAAGCTCTATGGCCCTTGCCTCCCTTTGATGATGTGGCAGGTGACGGGGCAAGGCTACTGTCCTTGGTGGCAGCCGTCTCAGGCTTGTCGCGCCGGCCCTTCTTTTTTTTTGTCCTCTTCCCAGGGGTGGGCTGGCTGTCCCCTTGCTGCTGGCCGATGTTCCTGCCCTAGGAGCTGGTGGACTCCAATAGCCCTGCACTATGGTCACAGTAGATGCAGGGCTGGTGGTGGCTGAGGTGCTTTTTTTACTCTTACCAAATGGAGGGGGTGGGTCAGTGATTGGAACGAGCTCAAGGTTGGAAAGGAAAAGGACTTGGGAAGGACAGGGACGGGTAGTTGTAGTGGGTATGGGAGTGGAGGAAGAGGATGTGGTTGTAGGAGAGTCAAGTGTGCTGTCTTTGGGTGCAGGTGCTTGTGACGGAGGCTGTCGTGAGGTGGATGGCTGTTGGGTGGGTGGCTGCCTGCGTTTGTGTGCTTTGGAAGAGGGGGTGACAGACACACTGGGAGAGGACACAGGGGACGTGTAAATGGCAGTGGGGGTGGTGACTGCACGTGTGCGGACTGTAATGGAGGGTGTGCTGGTGATGGAAGTACTGGCTGATGGTGGTGTGCATGCAGGTGTGAGTGGAGACGTCACAGGGAGGGAGGAGGGAGATGAGGAGGTGGGGGACACAGAGGTGGTAGTGACTGTTGGCATGTCTGCATCTGGATGTTGCTTGGGTGAATGCTTGTGGGATCTGTGGTGCTTATGTCTGGATGAGCTGCCCTTGGGTGTAGAGGTGTGTGCAGGCTAGTCTGATGGTGTGGATGGGATAGGCAGAGGAACAGGAGACTGGGACTGGGTGGAGGGAGTCAGAAGAGGGAGGCTGGAGACAGGGACAATGGCTGCCGTCAATGCTGAGGCCAGAGCGTTGAACGATCGCTGATGGGCAGCCTGACCCGAATGAATGCCCTCCAGGTATGCATTGCTCCGATGCACCTCCCTTTCTACACCCTGGATGGCATTCAAAAGGGTAGACTGCCCAACAATGAGTGTCCTGAGGAGGTCAATGACCTCCTCACTGAGGGCAGCAGGGGTAACTGGGGCAGGGCATGAGATGCCTGGGGCGAAGGAGATGCCCGTCTTCCTGGGCGAGCGGGCACGGAGCGAAGGCTGAGGGGCTGCTGGGAGGGCGGGGCTGGTGCGCTGGGTGGCGGCTGTACCTGTTGTGGCGGTGGGCACGGATGTTGCCGCCACCGCTAGGGAGCTCCCTTCCGAGGACGTGTCGGTGTCGCTGACGTCTCCACGGGTCCCCGTTGTGGAGCTCCACTCGCCCTCCGTCTCACTGGTGTACTCGGAGTCTGTTGTATGGCCCTCCGGGGCCATGTGAGATGCAGCTCCCTCATGCGCCGATGCCACTTCTCCTCCGCCTGATGATGCTAATGCCCACATGAACAGGAAGACAAAGAAAATGGGGGGGGGTAGAAATGAAGACAGGTTGAGTGCATGCATTGGCAACACCGTTGTCGTAGAGGACAAACACAGAAGCCCCCTGCACTAGGCCGCGCAATCGGGGTACACTACTCAGTTATTGTGACTAGGCCTACAGGTCAATGGACGACAAATGCACACATGGGTGAGGCCGGACCATGGATAGCTGTACTTGGCACCCTACAGAGGTGGGGGGCGGGGGCACAGGGCCGTGTCTAACGGAGGGGCCTAGCCTACAGAATGCGCCCTGGAACGACATATCATACTTACATACAGGCTTGACAGAGCAACTATACATGAACTATGTGCCCAGCTGGAGCCAGACCTGATGTCCCCCATCCGCCAACCCACAGGGATTCCCCCTCTGGTGCAGGTTCTGTCAGTACTGAATTTTTTGGCAAGTGGGTCTTTTCAGACAACAGTGGCCATATCATCTGGGATGTCTCAGCCTATGTTTTCTAAGGTTTTGTCCAGAGTGTTGTCTGCCCTGATGAAATACATGCAGAGCTACATTATTTTCCCTGAGGTGGGCGAATTGGCAACAGTGAAGGGTGATTTCTATGCCCTTGGACATATCCCCAACATCATTGGTGCCATTGATGGGACCCATGTGGCTTTGGTTCCCCCCAAAGAAAGTGAGCAGGTGTACAGAAACAGAAAAAGTTATCATTCGATGAATGTCCAGGTGGTCTGTTTGGCTGACCAGTACATCTCCCATGTAAATGCCAAGTTCCCTGGGTCAGTGCATGACGCGTATGTCATGCGGAATAGCAGCATCCCTTATGTGATGGAACAGCTACAGAGACACCGTGTGTGGCTAATTGGTGACTCTGGTTACCCCAACCTGTCGTGGCTACTGACCCCAGTGACGAATCCCCGGACCAGGGCAGAGGAACGGTACAATGAAGCCTATGGGCGAACTAGGAGGATCATAGAAAGGACCTTCGGGGTCCTGAAGGCCAGGTTCAGGTGCCTCCATATGACAGGTGGATCCCTAATGTACTCACCGAAGAAGGTGTGCCATATCATCGTGGCCTGCTGTATGCTTCACAATCTTGCTTTGCGACCCCAGGTGCCTTTTCTGCAGGAGTATGGTCCAGATGGTGGTGTTGTAGCAGCTGTGGAGCCTGTGGAGAGTGAAGAGGAGGAAGACAACGTGGACGACACGGACAACAGGGATACAGTCATACAACAATATTTTCAGTAGCACACAGGTAAGAATCACCCACGCCATTTTACATTTACTTAAGGCCTCATGCGTCTCCACTGTCTGTGTTTCCCCCCAGTTCCTGTTAACTGATTTGTGACTTTCCCTTCCCTTTTCAGAGCTGTATGACCCACTGCCTGACTTCAGCTGTGTTTGCCCATGGACTAAAGCTTATTGAAATTGGTATGTTGTCATCACAAAGTAACCGGACATTATTGCACCGTTATGTGTAATACATTTGTTAAGAATACAACGCAGACTCCTGTTATTTGAAGTGCAATAAGTGATTTATTTTAAGTGCTACATATAGGTACATGATTGTAAAAGGGTGATGGGTGGGGGTGGAGTAATGTCCATGGCAGAGTCCAGTTCTCAGTCGCACAGGTGCATTGTCCATATGCCTGTGGAAGGATGGAGCAGGGGCAGTTAAAGGTTGGACAGGGTGACAATGTGGGACAGTGGGATGACATCAGGGGGTATCTTAGGCTGACGGGGGTCTTGCAATCCTACTCTGTCTTCTTGTGAGATCTCAGGTTCCGCTTGCGGGGTGGTTCTTCTTCTGCAGGAGGTGGGGTTCTGGTGGCCTGTTGTTGTGTGGGGGCCTCCTGTCCACTTGCGCCGGCGGAGGTGGTAGGCTGTTCCTGGCCTGGGCTAGTGACAGGGGCCCTTTGGGGTGCCACATGATCCCGCAATGTGGTGACTATCTGGGTAAGGGCCACGACGATGGTCCCCATTGCGGAACCGATGTTCCTCAGTTCCTCTCGGAACCCCATGTACCGTTCCTCCTGCAGTGCCTGGATCTCCTGGAACCGGGCCAGTACCGTCGCCATCGTCTCCTGGGAGTGGTGGTAAGCTCCCATGATGGAGGAGAGGGCCTCTTGGAGAGTCGGTTCCCTGGGCCTGTCCCCCCCCCTGTCGCACAGCAGCCCTCCCAGTTCCCCTGTGTTCCTGGGCCTCTGTCCCCTGGACAGTGTGCCCACTACCACTGCCCCCAGGTCCCTGTTGTTGTTGGGGTGGTGGGTCAACCTGGGTGCCCTGTAGTGGTGGACACACCGCTGATTGACGTGTCCTGGAGACAGAGGCTTGGGCCCGCTAGGTGGGAGCTGTGCTGGTGTTCCCAGAGGGGGTTGGGTCTGGTGTAGCCAGTGGCTGTCTGTGGGGAACCGACTGTCCAGAGGTCCCCGATGGGCCGGGCTGGTCATCTGGGTCCAGGGAGAGAGAGCTGCTGTCATCGCTGGGGGCCTCTTCTGGGGGTGGGATGGACATTTCTGGACCCTCCGTGGCGGTGTGGTGGCGTTCGGGTCCTGCAGGGGTATAAAGGTATGGTTATTGCTTCTGTGTGTGGCATTTCGTGTGATGGGTGGGTGTCCGTGTACCCAAGTGCAGGCATTCCCTTGTGGGGGCTTTTGTGAGGGTGGCTTGTGGGGGTAATGTGTGTGTGCAGTGGGCATGCTTTGGTGATGGGTGTCCATGCTATGTGGTCGCATGCAGGGCTTGGTGTTGGGATGGGTGGGTTGTGAGGGTGAGCCTTTTGCTAGGAGTTGGTGTGATGGGAGTGGGGGTATGATTTGGCATGCAGGTTGGGTGGGGGTGGGAAGCAGTAGTGAAGTTTTGACTTACCAGAGTCCATTCCTCCGCCTACTCCTGCGATGCCCTCAGGATGCAGGATGTGCAAGACTTCCTCCTCCCATGCTGTAAATTCGGGGGGAGTAGGTGGGGGTCCGCCGCCAGTCTTCTGCACCGTAATGTTGTGCCTTGATACCATGGAACGCACCTTCCCCCGTAGGTCGTTCCAGCGCTTCCTGATGTCCTCCCGATTGCGTGGATGCTGTCCCACCGCGTTGACCCTGTCCACTATCCTTTGCCATAGCTCCATCTTCCTGGCAATTGTGGTGTGCTGCACCTGTGCCCCGAAAAGCTGGGGCTCTACACAGATTATTTCCTCCACCATGACCCTCAGTTCGGCGTCAGTGAACCTGGGGTGTCTTTGGGGTGCCATGGGGTGGTGTGGATGAGGTGTGGGGTGGCGTTTGTGGTGATGAGTGTGGTGCGTGTGGTGGTGTGTGGTGTTTGGTGCGTGGAATCTGTGTGGGTGATGGTGTTGTGTGCCTCTGTGTCGTGGGATTGTCTATTCTGTGCTCTCTCTCTAGCCTTCGTCAATAATTTCAGGTCGTAGGGGTTTGTGGGTGATGTGGGTGTGTGTTTTATATTGTGTTGGGTGTGTGGGAGTGGTGTTAGTATGTGTATCAGGTGTGCGTGTTTCAAACTGACCAATGTGGCTGAGTTTTCTATGTGTGTGTGCATTTTGAGCGCGGCGGTGTGTACCGCCAATGGAATACCGCGTTTGAAAGACCGCCGTGTGGATTTGTGGGTCGGAATGGTATGGGCGTATTTCTGTTGGCGTGACGGTGGAGGTTTGGTCATCGCCATTTTTTCGCTGACCTTTGGTGTGGCAGACTTTTGTGGTTGTCGGGTTTTTGGCGGTTTGCAGGTTGCGGGTCAGAATGACCGTGGCGGTTTACCGCGGCCGCGGCAGTGTTATGGCGGCCTTCTGACCGGCGGTAAGCGCCTTTTACCGCCGAGGTCAGAATGACCCCCACAGTGTTCTACTAAGGAATACAACCATTACATACAAATCAGTACATATCAGTACAAGTGTCTGGTTACAACAAACATTTTATTCCAGTGTACAGCACATAGGCTGTCAATATGTCTGGACCTTTGTGACATAAGCATGTGTGACTCATACTGAACCAAGGCAGATATTCCAAGGTACAGCCTTCCAGACCACAGAAGGGAGGGATTGTCATCAGACATTGTCCTGTAGCATAGGCAAACATTAAAGTGGATGATGTCAGCAGCGTGAGCTTTTTCACATCCCTAACCAAAGTAATCCAACATCACATAATCCAGAGGCCCATCGTAATCCAATGACCATGTTGTGGCACAGGCACTGTAGCCTGCAATGATAAAAACACATCTACAGCTACATGCAGGTCATACAGCCTTGGTGGCTGCTTTTAAATTAAAGTTACATGCAAATTCGGCTTTGGAATTAAAAGTTCTTAAACTACCTTATTTTTACATATGTCACCCCTAAGGTGTGCCCTTTGTGCCCCTAGGGTTGGGTGCCATGTAACTATAAGCAGGCACCTTATCAAAATAGTTTTATAAGCCCTGGTGAAGTAAAACAGCCAAATTAGTTTTTCCCTCATTGTAGTGAATGGCTTCCGTAGGATAGAATGGGGAGACTTTATTTTAATTTATAAACTCCCCTCAAGTGACAGATACCACATGTTTGGTATCAAATAATTGTTATAATAAATCCCACAACTTACAATTGTTAGATGTAATATAACTTGTTCAGGTAAAGAGTTTTAAACTTTACCTCAAAAGTTGCCAACTTCAGCCCTGCAGTGTTTTTGCTGCTTTGCCCTGATTCGCCAGCCTCTGGAAGCCTGGCCAGGCTGCCTTGATGAGGTGTGAAGTGGCCTGGCTCAACACAAAGAGATGTGCCTGGGGAAGGAGATCTTCCCCTCAGCAGATGGGGAAGCAGGAAGAGGGGAGGGCTGCCAAACTGGTCTTCAAATGCAGGGAAGGACATTTGGAGCAACCCAGCACCTCCCTCACATCCTGCAAACCCAGTCAATTAGGTGCCCCCTTGATTAGATTAGGAGATGGCAGGAGAGGAGTGTGTTTAGGACTTTTAGCCACACCAGTGGGTCGGCTCAGTCAGATGTAACCTCCAAAAATCATTTTCAGCCAAGATGGATTTTTGAGGAATGTTGCTCCCTAGGATTGATTTTTGCAACACTTCCCAGGAAGTGGTCATCACAGGGGGAAGGACCCTGCTCCTGATTGGAGAACAAGGATCCCCCTGTTTTTCACCCAGGAGCAAGGATAAGACTGGCAGACCTGCACCCACACCTCAGATCCATACAAGGAAGAACTATAGGAGAAGAAGGACTGCACCAGCTGCACACTTGGGCTTCACCACAAAAAGGACTTTGCCTGGCTTCAACTGGTTCAAGGAGGGACTCCTTGTTTGCTACAGGTGAAAACTTGCTAACCAGGGTCCCCTGCACCAACTCCTGAAGAAACTGACCAGCTGACCACTGTCCAGTGGCAAAAAAGGAGTGTGCGCCAGGTGCATTTTGGGAGTTGTAGCCCACACCCTCAACGAGCATCTCAGAGCTTCTGGAACATTGGGGTGAGCTGTGGACCTCAAAAGAACCTCAAAGGAACATCTGGAAGAAGGTACAGAAGTTTGGAGAAGTTTGGAGAACTTTTGGAAAAAAGCTCCAAAAAGGGACCAACCCACCGCGGCAACTCTAGCCGGCTTGCTCAAATGTGACTCGGCCTGACTTGCAGGTTCGTCCCAGTGAAGAAAATCTCTGAAAAAGTGACTAAGTCCGAAGGTAGGAAGTTGACCGGGACCTCCCAGGCAGTGTAACGAAGAGGGCTCCAGTGATGTCGGATCAAGATTCAGGTTTGCCCCGGTTGAATGATTTTCATCTTAAAAAAACAAGTAAATCCAAAGGTAAGAATCTCCACTGTGGGCTACAGTGACGCATATCTGAGGAAGAGTTCCAGGAGATCGGATTGGACTGGCGACTTGGTCCAGCTGAAGAAACTCTTCAAGAAAACGACTAAGTCTGAAGGTAAACTTTTGACCGAGGCCTCCCGCGAGCTGTAGCTGAGCAGGGCTCCATCGCGGTTGCCCTCAACCTTTGACTTTGCCCTGGTCGAGGTGTGACCAGATTGGCGCTATTCGTTTCTAAGCGATAAAAAGCATTTCTTTAAAAATTCATATCTCCGGTTCTCTTTATCTGTTTTTATTAGTTTTGGTGTCATTTTTAAGCTAAGATTATGTCCTATTATTGTAAATTGGTTTTGGATTTATTAACTGTTTCCTGAGTTTTATTTAATTACTGTTTTGTGATATTTGAATGTTTTATGCTTTGTCTCCTAAGTTAAGCCTTGTTGCTCGTTGCCAAGTTACCAAGGGTTGAGCTAGGTTCAATTTACTGAGACCTAACTGGACCTAAGTGGAGGTTAGTGGCCTATTGCTAAGTGTAGGTACTTACCTGCCCTTTCCAATAAACCATTTTCCAACACTTGGCATTTCCGGTTTCTCACCTGAAGACACTGAAGGCTCCCTTTACTCTGGGATGAACATGATATTATGGGATATTCTTCAGCAGGGCAACGTTGTGGAGCATGCAGCATGCCACAGTGATATGACACACTTTTCTGGGTGAGTAGAAGAGGGCTCCACCAGTCCAGTCAAGACACCGAAATCTGTCCTTCAGGAGCCTAAAAGCCCACTCCACTACCCACCTTCTTCTTCCATGGTGGTTTTTGAATTGAACTTCCACTGGCCTAGGATGGTTTGGATCTGCGGAGTCTCCTGTTATGGAAAGGGACATATGTGCAACAATAAATCACTCAGTTCATGATTGTAGCAACAGACATTGCACACACACAAACAGGACAGATGTCACTTACCAACCAGCCGGCCCTCTCTGGGTACAGTTGTGACATCAGCTGGGGTTTGGTGCTGTTCTGCATTATGAAGGAATCTTGGGCTGAACCGGGATAACAGGCGCAAACATGTGAAATATAGAGATCCGCCAATCAAACAAATTGCACGTTGATGGAATGGAAGTTCTTTCTTTTGCGGTATACTTGTTCACTGGCCTGCTGTAGCACCAAGCCAACATGTGTTCCATTAATGGCCCCCACCACATGGGGGTGCATGGAAAACCATAAAAGCTAGCCTTCACATGGGCTAAATCCTAACTACAGGGAAACTGGATATAGCTGTCCAGGTGTTTCAGCATTGCTGAGATGACATCTTTCAACACCAGACTGAACACAGGTTGGGACATGCCAGCAGATAGGGCCACTGTATGTTGGAAGGCCCTGTGGGTAGGTAGTGCAAAACTGACATGTTTTGTACAATGGGTGGTATGCTGGTTGGATAACTAATAGCTGGCATCAGATCTGGCTCTAACTGATGACATAAGTCCATTATTGTTTGCCTATTCGGAAGGTAGAGCAGTATGATGTGGCATTCTTCCATGATCTAAAGGTCTGGCAGCGGACGGTAGACAGGAGACTGTCATATCCTCCTTCTCCCTGGGTACCTATTTATGACAAGACATGATTTTTTAAATTAGTCAGTGTGTCCACAGCAACATATGATGCATGTCAATGATTTTGACAAGACACAGCTGCAAAAAACACAAGGATAACATGTGAACCCATGGTTTTCCACACACCTGGTCACAACATGTATGTGGACCAAACTCAAAGATGTGTAACACAATTGCCCTTGAAATGTGACTAGATATCCCTACCGCCAAATGACCATCGGCAGTGGTGTGCTGTGCCCCACTTTTAAATGCCATCTGTGCCCTGCAACATATTACAATGGTGTTTGAGCTGTAAGACCTATGTGATAAGACAAAATAAGCACGTTTGTGAGGTGAAAAATCCTTTTTTGCAGGTGTGATGCAGTTTATGTAGCCAAATACAGCATTTCAGGCTGCTAAAATGGTGGCTGTCTGACCTACTTGACTAGACATTAGGAACCGCCTGTGACCGCCAGTGGAAGTCGCCATGGTGGTAGGCGGTTGCAATTGTGGCAGACACAACCATAGGTTAATGTTGTTGCCTGTGGTGGTTGCAGGCCAGTGGCTGTATCCACCGGCAGTGACAACCGCATACGTAGTGGACGTGATCGCCATGTTCTGCAGATCCACTCACTTGACCCCTGACACTGCTGCCAGCAACACTTCCACAACCTGAGCTGCTGTGTGCTGCCTCTGGAAGCAATCATGCCACATCCAGCAGGTGACAGGGACCCTACCTTCTCCCCAGAGGAGCTGGAGAGGCTAGTTAATGAGGTCTTACCCCTGTATGAACAGCTCTATGGTTTACCAGAGGGGCAGGTATGTACCTCATGTGCACTATTTTCTAAGTACTTCACCATCCTTTCCCTCCTCACAGACTAGAATGTGCCCATATGTGCCAGATAGACTACTTGTGTGCCTGTTGTTGCAGTCTGCGTGACATCATTGGGATGGACAATGTGCAGGTACTGATGGCCATTGCCGTATGATAAGTTCAGTCACATTGTGTTATGTGAGGCTTTTGGGGCCCTAGATCCTCTTCGTGTTGGATGCACATAACTAGGTAATAAGACATTACTGTCATCTACTGCCATCTCTTTCCTCTTGAATGTTGTAAAGGTTGGACAACATGTTTGTGCATGACAGTATGAGCTGTGTATGCATGTTTTATGAGTCATTTGAGAGTTTTGTGAGCAATGTGGATAGTGCCACAGATCTTTCAACTCACATCTGCCCTTGGTAAACTGCTGTGTGGGTGGCATATCATGAGTCACTCTGCCCTTTAGGTTGCCACACACACCATATGACAAATTGATGTTGGCTATATGATGTACTGTCATGCATGGAAGTGATGGAAATGTGAGTGTCATGTAGGTTCTGTATGCTCAGCCTGCACAGACCAGGGCCTGTCAAATGTATCTCCCAGCATGGGCTGTGGGAGAGTCACTGTGGCTATGCAACTGTGGCACTGCGTCCACTCCCTATACCCCAGTAGATCCTGTCATTTGGCCAACATGGGGCTCTCATGTCAAAACTTGCCCTGAGTGCCTCATTCCTTTGAAAAGGTTAGGAACGGGTTCAGAAGTAAATCATTAATCTAGTCCACATGTGCATTTAGCATCATTGTCAATGTATGTCTTAGACTTATGACATATCCCTTACTCCCACAGCTCGGGTGTCACTTTTGCACAGGTCATATTTGTCCTGTACAGGTGTATTGCGTAACTGACAGTACCACAGTGCAGACAGTGCATAGATTCCTGGGATCCCATAATATGTGAGTCAGTAGCTTGGCCACATAGCAGAAACTGTTCAATGCATGCATTGTTTGTTGGATGCCACCTCTGCAGGATGGACATATAGGTCCAAAGGAGTGTTCTGTTGTAAGGTACATAGCACAGAACCCCAACCCCTGAAGTGGCATGAGTCTGCATTTTGTAGGCCACATATCCACACATGGACAAGGAAGATAATTTCTGTACCCACCATGTCAGCCCCTTGATTGTTAGTTGTGTGTAATGTTGAAGTTTGTACTCTGGCAGTTGCCTGTAGGGACTGCATGCAGTAAGTCATTCTCACAGAATGTGAATGTGTTGGTCCACTCAGGCCTAAGGAGTTTACCCTTCAGAAGCCATATAGGTGTGTAGTGTTTCATAGTGGCTCACATCACAGTACAGGTTGCTAAAGCATTGGCTACCTAATGTCAGTAAGCTTGCTTAGACATTGCAGGCCCAAAGCAGGGTAGTGGGTTAGTCTGCAGATTTAAATATATATGTCTGTAGTCATGTCCCTGTAATTATTGGCTTGTGTGTTTAACACTTGGGGAGTCCTGACAAATAGAAAAGTCCTAGCTTGATTTTACTGACATGTACGTGACTCAACCATTTGTGATGAAACTTGTGCTTATAATCTCTTGATTTGTCTTTTGCATCTATGCAGGTCAATGCCCTTCAAAAGAAGCTGACAGAGCACCCACTTCAGGAAAAAGCGGGAGGACCTGGAATGCTGGGCCTGACAAATTGCATAGGTCCAGCTGGGGCTGTCCTCCCAAAGAGGACGGGGTGCCCATCAGACCATGACCACCTAAAGGCCCGCATTCTGGCGTGTGTTGTATACTGATGTGCCTTGCCTGTTGGCCCTGGGACCTAGGACACAACTGTGTACAAACCACAAACAACTTGCTCTCCAGGGACAACATATGGCTGTGTACAGTGATCAGTCAAGTACTATTTGTTGTTGTAGTGTGTGTAAATTCTGTGCAACATACCACTACTCCTCAATGTTATAGGCCAAAGGTACGGATGTGATGGATCACTGTCCTCAGCCATGTGTCTGGGTAAATGAGTATATTGGCATCTGCCACCCAGAGGCTAGTTGTCTTCAGAATATACGGGTGCTGGTGCCTCACTGCAGTCTGTAATGTGAAGATGTCCATAATACATGTGACAGAGCATACATTATACTTTGGGTGCTGCTACAGATCAATACTTTCCCTTGGTAAGTGGGGAATGTCTATTGACATGATGTATGTACCATCACTGTTGCCAACATTCCTTTTGCCTACATATCAGCATGTGTCCCTTTTTCATTAGCAAAACATTTATAAGCTGCTTTTTCGTGCATGGATTACCTGTGTTATTGGGATGATATATGTATTCCCTAACATATATGTGCACAGCAGCCTGTGTGTGGAATAGGCCATTTACAATGGGGGTACATTTCATGGTGTGCCACATACAGGAGTGTGTCACCATTGTTTATTGGCTGACACATTCCCTCATGCGTCATAGCATGTCATTTGGCATGTACAACTGCAGTAGCAATGAGTGACATAACAGGTAGGCCTATAGTTTTGAGCCACAATGTGCATTACTATGCCATTGATGTGACAGCATGTAGCAAAGTGCACAGCACATCTGTAAAGGGTAAGGTTTGCAACCTGACTGGTGGCATGCATCCTGGAGTGACTTGCTGTTACGTTGAAATCACCTCTGTTTGGGTACAAGCATTCATCCACAGTCAGACATCTGTGTCTACATGACCGTAATGGAGACAATGATGTAAGTTCCAACTGGGCAACATGTTGAGGCTTTCAACAAGTACCTGCAAATCTCAGGGCCTCTCTAGCTTCCAATGGACTAACGGCATCTACTGATGCACTCAGAGTATGTTATTTATAAGGGGTGCCAGATATTAGTGGGGATTATCCTGGGACTTGCAGATTCATTGTGTTGTGGATTTTGGGGACATCTCTCCCTGACATATTGCACATGATGTCTACAGTGTCCATTTCCATGTCACATGTGTGGCCTATCCGAGCAACATCAGTACTACCTCCATGACTCTAATGGGACAACTTTTAGTTGGTGAAGTGTGCATTGTGGAACTGCTTCCAGTGAGACTTAAGTAATTCCATGTCACCTTCTCCAGGCTATTGTACTTTTGTCAGTAATATGGCAGGACTTTGTTTGGAGAGTAATTTATTATTGTTGGGTCATTATGTATGTGACAAATAGATGTGTGCGTGACCTCGTGTGAGACCTGTGGAAATGGAGTTGGCATTGGCCTGCTGTTGTATGAGAACAGGTTACTGAGGTCTGCTCCATAGGGCAAAGCTTTGAAGGTGATGAGGTCTCCCACTAGTTCAATGCACAACTTCAGCCATGCAATTGTAGGTGTCTGAGATCCTGATTTTCCTGTGGGCAACTGTAAACAGTTCAGATGGCATGCATGCATATGGTATGGCTCATGTATGGGCCACTTAGGTGGAGTTTGTTGCAGGGGCCTACTTTACATCATGATAATGTTTGCTAATCAGGGCTGTTGTTCAAGTGGGATCATGGAAATGTGATGACCCTATTTCCCTTTCTATTTGCAGCATCAGCACCGGCAATCGAAGGAGACAGGGCACCTGTGAGTGTGGATGCATCTGGCCATGGGACCTCGGGTCAACACACTACAGACATAGAGGGACCCAGTGGCCCATACGGTGAGGGGAGTCCCACGAGGGAGACAAGAACATCCTCTTCATCATCTGAATCTTCCTCCAGTGGACACTCCCTAGTGGTGGCAGCCCCATCAGGGCAAAAACTTGTACCATCTTTGTCTACATCCCCAATTCTCTCTGTTGCTCCTCACCCAGTTGACCATGCCCGCTCACCCAAGAGGGTGGGCCTCTCCTTTGCAGCAGGCACCTCTGCTCCAGCCCCTGCTATCCATCCTGCCCTGACTGAGGAGGCTATTGACTGCCTGAGAAGTATCTCTGTTGGTCAGATAGCCATTGCAAATGGCAATCATGGTGCAATGCCTGACCTACAGAGATCTTTTCAGGCTCTGACCTCCACACTGACAGCAGAAAGTCACCCCATCACCTTACGTTTCCCCTCTAGCTTCTTCTTCACAATCCAAATTCCCCCATTTACCTACCTACTTAAAACACACAGACTATTCCGACCGATCCATACACACCCACCTCAACACAAGAGCAACACATACAGACACAAGCACCACAAAACACACCAGCATGCAGGTAAACAGCAGACACCCAGTACCCAACAGTAACCATTTCTCCAGACACCCCCACCACTCCCACCGGCCCACACACAATATCAATCATACCCACAGGCACCACCACAACAGTCAGTGACACAACTACCACACCCAGCTTACCCGCAGACAGCTCCCAAACAGATGCATGGGACATCCACCACATCCAGCATAGCCACAGACACCATTCCAACAGACACACACACATCCACCACTCCATCCCCCAACACCTCCACCTCTCAGCCCCCCAAGACACATCAACACACACACACAACCATGCAACAGACACCACTCAAACAAAAGCATACCTCCCATACGCAGGCATCCAAAACATCCACACTGACACAGCAGGCAACCACTCCCTTGACCTCCAAATCCCCACTTCCTTCTGCTGACCATCCGTGTGTACCTAAGAAAGATTTGTTGTTTGATCTTGACCTTTCCTCTACTCCGACCACCCCTGTTCCAAACCTAAGAGGCCCTGACCCACCTCCCAACCCCTTCCTACCACCACCAAGTCCTCCCCGTCACACCTGCTCCCCTGCAAGCAACCATATGCCTTCCCCCCCAAAAAAGCCCACTCCCCCCAAAAAGAAGTACCCCCACATAAAGATGATCCTGGAGGTGCCTGCCTGCACACTTAATGCCCCTTCCTGTGGAGGTTCCCTGGCAGTTAGGAGTCAAGTGATGGCACCATGATGTGCCTGCACCAAAGCATATGGACTTGCCAATGGCCTTGGACTTCACCAAATTTGAATTTAACAAGCCCAAACAGTTGGCTTTGTTTGGATATATATTTGCCCTGCAATTCCCTTTCTACCTTAATGTTGTTCATGAGTGACTTTTGTTGTCTGCCTACAGTTGTGTGTGTTTCAGCCTACTTTCTGATCCATTTGCTGTTGTTTGCAGTATGTGACTTTGTGGGCAGAGCTGGTGACCACCAAGACAATGGTATATGTTCACTGTATGGATATGTGGTAGTAAAGGCAATGGTGGTGTCATGGGATCGTGCACTGTTATGGTAAGAATTTAATCTTGTGTTGTCCAATGTGAGCATGTATGGTGTTAGACTTGTCCCACTGATATGGATTGTATATTCATCTAATGTGTGGCAGCGTAAGTTTTGTTTGTGCAGACATGGAGTGTGTTCAATTGTGCTACCTCTGTTTGCATTTGACTGTGCATGTGTCCATTTACCTGTGTGTGCCTGGCAGCTTATTCATAGGGGTATGTCCCATGCAGTTGGAGTTGTATTTGCTTGGGCACCTTCCTGCACAAACACAGTCCCCTGAGGCATATTCCTCTATCTATGTGTGCTGCAGAATGCAGCACACATAAAAAGAGAAAGTAACAGGAGAAGTAAATATATTTTTCCTCTGTATGCCTCCCGTGGGAAGGTGTAGCATTTTGGTGTATTTTGTCAAGAACCCCAAATTTGCAATGCTTTGACTCCTGTGAAGAAGGGGAGAATAGCAAAATATTTGCAATTCAGAAGATATTCACAAATGCAGAGACAGCATCCTTATTGGAGAATATTGTGTCTAGTGATATTACAAGTATTGCATCACGAGAGGCATCCAAGATGGCCATCAGGTTGTGCTCGCATAGGTTACCGTTCTAGTGTTGCTTTGCCACAATCAAGTTGTGAATAGGCGCGTGCAGCCCGAGCGCGCACACTTCAACTGCGCTCTGACTGGACTCCGGAGGCAAAATATCATAGCGCATATCTTGTGGTAAAAGTTCGGCAAAGGCACTAAAGTGGCGGTTCCTACGGGCAGGAGGGGGACTCGTAATCCCCTGGGCATCACTGCAAGCAGCACTGCCCTGGGTGATTACAACCGCCGGGACCAACAAGGCGGTAAACGGCCTCGACCAACATGGCGGTAAACCGCTGGGTCCCGGCGGTGCGACCACAGCGCTTCCGCAGCGGTCGTAATTAGCAGGATTGCACCGCCAGCCTGTTGGTAGTGCAATTGTCAGAACAGCCTTGACGGTCTTTGACGGCCAGGGTTATAATGAGGGCCCATATCTCAAAAGAATATCAGATAGTTCTTCATGTAATCTATTATATATATATATATACATATATATATATATAGTTGAGAGAAAGAGAGAGGCAAATTCATCAGAAAGTGCAGGTGAAGAGTGTGAATATTTATAGAAGAAAAAGCTTAATTAATTGTTGGAATGTTTATAGATGACTGACAAAAGAACACGCAGACCTCTGAGGCAGTCTCTCTTATCCCATTCCCTTTTCCCCTTCCAGGGTGCTTAAAATGAGAAATCTATTCGTTGCAAGTAGCTTGGGATGGGAATTGAGGATTAGTCTTCTGCTCCTGAGGAAATCTAATGAAGGTACTCTGACAAATTGAAGTGCCTCCCAAGTACAGTATTTACTGGGAACATGGATTACCTCCTGAGCAGAATGGCCGAGGGAATTGATGTAAAGACTTTAGCTACCATTTTGGAAGGGTTGCAGAAACAATTAAACCACACTAGAAAAGAGGCAGTGCAGATTAAACAAAGAATAGATAAGTTAGGAGCCGTTCCCCAGTCTAGTGACCCTGCACTTTCAGAAATTGCAAGTAAGTCACAAACTCCAGGTATATCTACGCAATTGGTTCATGCTGTATCTCCCATCATTCCCCTTGCACAGTCTGAGCTCTTTGGTGGGGATCCAAATAAAGGGCACATTTTTCTAACCCAATGCTCATTTCTTTTACTGTGTAGGTCCATCATTTTTTCTGAAGATCAATCCAAGGTGGCATTTATATTGTCTTATCTGACTAGTGATGCAGCTACTTGGTAGATGCCAATTGTTTCCAGGAATGATCCAATTTTATATAATTTTCAAAGAATCAAAGAAGAGTTTCTGAGAATATTTGACCGGCGAACTGTAGCTCAAGCCACGGATAATGAACTTTTAGAAATAAAGCAAGGAGACAAAGATTTAATTGCATACCTGGCTCAGTTTAATAAACTCATAGTAGAAACCAATTGGCCAGAATCAAAGAGGGCTGCTATAATTTATCGGGGTCTAAAAGATGAATTGAAGGATGCATTGGCGCAAATCCCAAATAGGCTTACTGAAGTCTCAGAAGTAATTGATTTAGTAGTGGTTGGTAGATGCCAATTGTTTCTAGGAATGATCCAATTTTATATAATTTTCAAAGCTTCAAAGAAGCGTTTCTGAGAATATTTGACCAGCGAACTGCAGCTTAAGCCACGGATAATAAACTTTTAGAAATAAAGTAAAGAAACAAATATTTAATTGCATGCCTGGCTCATTTTAATAAACTCACAGTGGAAACCAATTGGCCAGAATCAAAGAGAGTTGCTATATTTTATCGGGGTCTAAAAGATGAATTGAAGGATGCATTGGCGCAAATCCCAAATAGGCCTACTGAAGTCTCAGAATTAATTGATTTAGTATTGCAAATAGACCATCGACTAACTGAAAGAAGAGCTGAGAAGAGAAGAGATTATTGTCCCCTCCCATCAAGATTTGACAGAATAAAAAGTGAACATACAAAAGGAGGAGATGGTTTAGCAATGGATGAACCAATGCAAATTGGTTCAATACGAGGACCTTTGTCCAAGGAAGAAAAGGAAAAGCAAAGAGCAAACTAATTGTGTCTATATTGTGGAGCATCCGGGCATTTTGTGAAAGAATGTTCTAAGAAACCAAATAATGGGCATTCAGGAAAAGGTAAACTTCATCAGTAGGAGGAGTTGCCCTGATGAAAGCAGAAACCAAGTCAACTCCCACAGATCAGCATGTGGCAAATACTTTGCAGGTCGCTGCGCCACGTTTGGTACTATCGGTTACAGCCAAACTTCAAGATAAGAAAATTCAGGGAATCTTTGTCATGATTGATTCTGGTGCTACAGGCAACTTTTGTGATATTAAATATGCCCGAAAGATGGGAATTCGAGTTATCAAGAAAATTGCTTTGGAAGTGGTGAGCGCACTAAATGGCACCAATCTCTCCTCGGGCCCAATCACCCATGAAACTAAACCCATTTGGTTACAAGGGTTTGGAGGACATCCGGGACAAATAATTTTTAACTTAATTGACGTCCCACAATTTCAGTTGATCTTGGGTTTGCCTTGGTTCACTGAGCATAACCCTCGGATTGATTGGAGTAAGAGAACAATTGAAATGAACTCTTCATATTGTAAAGAAAAGTTTTTCATGATCAAGTGAGGGTGTCTGTAAGATCACAAGTGGCCTGTTTGACAGTGCATGATTCAACGATCTGTGCTATTGAAACTGCAGAAATTCCAAAGGAATACAAGGATTTGGCTAGGAAGAGGCTGATAAATTACCGCCATAATGACCATATGATTGTAAGATTGAGTTGGAGTCGGCAGCTATTTTGACATGTAGTCAAGTATATGCACTAACTGAAGCAGAAAATCTTCACCTGAAAGAATACCTAGATCAATATTTAGCCAATGGTTTTATTCGTCCTTCCCAGTCTCCAGTCTCTTCCCCGCTGTTCTTCATTCCAAAGAAAGATGGGGGTCTTCATGCCTGTATAGTCTATTGAGCCATCAATCAGGTTACTATCAAGAATCAGTATCCACTACCTCTGGTGTCAGTCCTCCTTGACCAAGTAAAAAATGCTAAAATATACACCAAATTAGATCTAAGAGGTGCATATCATTTAATTCAAGTGGCATCTGGAGACTAATGGAAGACAGCCTTTTGAACTCGATATGGATTATTTGACTATCAAATGATGCCCTTTGGGCTATGTAACGCCCCTGCAGCTTTTCAACATTTTGTAAATAACATATTGCGTGAATATCATGACCAAATAGCTGTGGTGTACATAGATGATATTTTAATTTTCTCTGACAATATGCAGGAACATATATTACATGTCCGATCCATCCTTACAAGATTGCAAGAACACAATCTCTATGTAAAATTAGAAAAGACTGCGTTTCATGTGGAACGAGTTGAATTTCTTGGATTTGTTTTGTCACCTGAAGGGGTCAGTATGGATTCAGCTAAGGTCAAAGCAGTCCGAAACTGGCCACATCCTTGCAGCGTTAAGGCGATCCCAAGCTTTTTGGGATTTGCCAACTTTTGTCGAATACTCCTTTTTAACTTTTCACAAACAGTCAGTTCTATCACTCGTCTTTTAAAGAAAGGAGTGAAGTTTGAATGGTCCAGGGAGGCAGATTATGCTTTCAAATTTCAGAAAGATTACTTCACCACAGCTCTAATCCTTCTACACCCCCAATCTGGAGGAACCCTACTATGTGGAAGCTGATGCTTCTGATGCAACAATTGGGGGTATTCTTTCTCAGCGCCATAAAACTGCAGGACAATTGCATCCAGTAGCTTATTTCTCTCAGAAATTGACCCCACCGGAAGTGAATTATTCCATTGCTGATTAGGAACGTTTGGCAGTCAAGAAAGCCTTTTGTGAATGGAGACATCATTTATTGGGGGCTTGACATAAGGTCACTGTCTACACTGCTCATCAGAATTTACAATTTTTAAAATCTGCTCATACGTTAACAGCCAGACAATTGCGTTGGTCCCTTTATTTTGCAGACTTTGATTTTGTCATTACTTTTCAGCCCAGAACAGCCAATGGCAAAGCTGATGCATTGTCTCGAATAGATCTGAACTTACCTAAGGAAATTTCAAAAAAAGGTTTGATAATTCCCGTTGAAATGTTTGTATCCACCATTCATTATGCTGACCTGACTCTAAAGATTCAGGAAGCCATGACACGAGAAAAAGATGTTGGAGTGGTCCAAGGAAGCACCAGAAAGAGTGATCAAAGATGAATCACCATATCATAAGGGCACATTGTATATACCAACTGTAGATTTACAACAAAAGGCTCTTCAAGCTTGCCATGATGATAAATTGGCTGGACACAAGGGGTTTAAAAAAATTCAAGAATTGGTACAAATAAATTTTTGGTGGCCACAGATGAAAGCTCAGATAAGACAATATGGCCCTCATTATGACATTGGCTGTCCCACTTACCGCCATGCTGACTACCGCCATGCTGACTATCGCCATGCTGACTGCCGCCAACATACCGCTGCCGCAGTGGATATCTGTTTACCATATTACGACACACAAACACCAATTTGTCACTATTCAGCCACATACACAATTCTGCCACACCGAAGGTCAGTGATAAACTGGCGGTATCAAAACCCACACCGTTACGCTAACAGAACAACGTCTATCACATTATGACCCACGAATCACCACAGCAGACATTCAACGGCTGTAAACCATTGGCGGTACATACTACCGTACTCAAAATACACACACACATGCAAAACAACACCACATTGGACAATTCAAACTACACACACCTGACATCCATACACACACCACACCCACCCACTCACACCACTATAAAACACATACCCACATTAGCCACAACCCTTTATGACTACAAACAATTGCCACCAGAGAGAGACAGCAAGACCGCTGACACAACCAGAGCCACACACCACTCACTCCTATATACCACTCATTCACCCCACATCACACACCCTAACATATTACCCTACACACCCTTACCTACGCACCTCACACAACACCCATGACACCACAAAGACACCCCCAATTCTCAGAGGAGGAGCTAAGGGTCATGAGGGAGGAAATCATCAGGGTAGAGCCTCAGCTATTTGGAGCACAGGTGCAGCAGATATAGATAGTTAGGAAGATGGAGCTATGGCAGACGATCGTGGACAGGGTCAACGCCGTGGGACAGCATCCATGAACAAGGGATGATATCAGGAAGAGGTGGGATGACCTATGGGGGAAGGTGCGTTGCATTGCAGCAAGACACCCACTCACTGTATAGAGGACTGGGGGTGGACCCCCACTCCCTCCCCCACAACTAACAACATGGGAGGAGCAAGTCTTGGCAATCATGCATCCTGAGGGCCTGGCCGGAGTAGGAGGAGGACTGCACTCTGGTAAGTCAACTCTATACTACTATCACCCCCCTACCTGCATGCCATCACATACCCTCACCCTCAATCCCATCACTCCGCCACCTCTCACACTCCCCACCATCACATCCCACTCATTCCAATGCCAAGTCCTGCATGCACTACCAATGCATGGAAATCACTCACATCCCTGCATGAACACCTATCACCAAACCATGCACACTAGAGAGAATCAGCTAGCCCGCCACATACCAACTTACACAAATTAAAGCTAACAGGGCAAATACAACCAAAGAGGGCAAGCCACCGATGCCCACTATGTCACACACAGAAACAATAACACAGCACTTACATCCCCACAGGTATCCCAGCCAATGTCACCAGAGAGGAGTGCCAACAATATCCAGTCCCCCAATTGAAGAGGCCCACAGTGATGACAGCAAGTCTGGTCACCTGAATCTGGATGAACAATCTGGCCCATCAGGCACCTCTGGACAGTCGGTTACCCAGGCCCAGCCACACACCACCACAGAGCCTCTCCCATCTAGAAACACCACCACATCACACACCCAGCGTACCCATACCTCTGTCCCCAGGACATGTCAATCAGCAGGGTGTCCACCACTACTACAGGGATCCCAGGGCACAAATCATACCCAAGACAATGAGGGATCTGGGGTAAGTGGCAGTGGGCACACGATTCAGGAGACAGAGGCACAGGCCAACAGGGAAACTGGGAGGACTGCTGTGCACCAGAGGGAGGACAGGCCCAGGGAATCAACTCTCCAGGCAGCACTCACTGACATCCTGGGAGCCTATCAACATTCCCAGGACACGATGGGCCAGATCCTGGACAATGTGCAGGAGAACTGGCGGCTGCAGGAGGGACAGTACCAGGGGATCAGGGAGGACTTGCAGGCCATCAACACCACCCTAGTCTCCTTAGCAGGGGTGCTGGCAGACATGGCCAACATTATGAGGGAGGCAGTCTCACAACAGTGGGCCCCTGCCACTAGCCAGACATCTAAACTACATTCGACCTCCTCTGCTGCTAGTGGACAGGGGTCCACGGCACAGGATTAACAGGCCACCAGCACCCCTCCCCTGAGGCAGAAGCCAGAGACTATTGCTAAGACCCCCACCAGGAAATTAGACTCTCCTGATTGTCTCCCTTGTGTCCCACTCTGTCACCCTGTCCACCTTGAACTGCCATTGCCCCCCTTCCTGTGTCCTCTTGGACTTTGCACCTGTGCTACAAATAGACTGGAACAATACCCTGAACTTTCCTCCATCATCACCCCATCCCATTGCACTTGCCCCTCTTTTTCATAGCACTTCAATAAACACTCTTGGAAAAAATATGGAGTATGTCAAATTTTTCAAGTATGTTTACGTTTAACCAGATACAGATATTGCAATTAAACTGTACAGTAAATGAGCACATAGGTAAGACCTGTAGTTGGCTGCAGTGATCACACAAGGAGCTATAGTACAACATCTGTAAAATGAATTGCCAAAAGTTACAGTAAGTGGGCATATAAATGGAAAATAACAGCATACCAGTGCCAAATAATTTCAAAATAATGACAATGAAATGTGAAGTAACACTGTCTTACCTGTGTGTCATTAGAAATATTGTCTTATCACTGCTGTTCTGTTATCCTCATCCTCATCCTCTGCCTCCTCATCCTCACTGTCCACAGGGTCCACTGCTGCCACACGGGCATCCCCAGCCTCCTAATCCTGCAGAAAAGGCACATGGCGTCTCAGGGCAAGGCTGTGCAACATGCAACATGCAACATGCCACTATTATCTGGCAGACCTTCTTGGGTGAGTAGCACAGGGATCCACCTGTTAGATGGAGGCACCGAAACTTGGCCTTCAGGAGGTCAAAGGTTCTTTCTATTATCCTTCTGGTTCCCCCATGTGTCTCATTGTAAGGTTCTTCTGCCCTTGTCCTGGCATTCCTCACAGGGGTCAGCAGCCAAGGTAGGATGGGGTAACCAGAGTCCCCTGCGATATTGAGGGAAAACATTTAGCCACACACTATCCCATATGGCCCACACCATACCCATACACCAACATATACTGGGTGGGGACCAGGGCTCACCTATTAGCCACACCCTGTGACTCTGTAGTTGGGCCATCACATTTGGGATGCGGCTATTCCTCAGGATAAAGGCGTCATGCACAGACCCAGGATACTTAGCATTGACCTAGGAGATGTACTGGTCCACCAAGCACACCATCTGTACATTCATGGAGTGGAAACTCTTATGATTTCTGAACACCTGTTCATTTTGACGGGGGGACAAATGCAATATGTGTTCCATCAATCACCCCAATTATGTTGGGGCTATGTCCCATTGCATAGAATTTAGCCTTCACTGTGGCCAAATCCTCCACCTGGGGGAAAACAACGTAGCTGCACATGTGTTTTGTCAGGGCAGACAACACTATGGTCAGCACTATTAAGAACAATGGCTGTGACATTCCTGCTGCCAAGCCCAGTGTCACTTGGAAAGAACCAGTTGCCAGGAAATGGAGCACTGATAGAACTTGCACATGAGGGGGGATCCCAGTCGGGTGACGGATAGCATATATCAGGTCAGGCTCTAATTAGGCACACAGCTCTGTGATTGTGGCCCTGTCAAGTCCATAGGTGAGGATGATGTGCCTGTCCTCCATTGTTGCCAAGTCCAGCAGGGGTCTGTACACGGGTGTATGTCTCCATCTCCTATTCATTAGAAGCGGTAGCAATCTAAGGGACAAAAGAGTGAGGAGCCAGTCACACACTAAACAATGGGGCTACAACAGTACAATGCATGCTGTCAATTTGTAATGGGTCAGTGAGAATTGTCCTGTATGTCCAAATTGTAACAGTGTCGCAGTTATTATCCAGGGCCTGCACCCCCCACCCCTGAAAAGGGGTCTGCTTGTCCTGTGTGGACAGACAGGTGGAAGTGAGGTAATTGCGCTGACGTTGTGCGCCGTGGCGGGAGGTGGTCGGGAACCGCCATGCAACTCCTCATTGGTTAACATTGGGCCCTATGGGGTACAGTAGCCAATGGTGATGTACACTGGTGGTGACGGTATGCACCGCCATAGACATGACCGCCATTTTCTATCTGATCACTCACTTGCTACCTGACCTTCAACAGGAGAGGACCTACACTGCATGTGCTGTTGTGACCTGTGTCTGGAACCTACTATGGCCCATGAGACTGGGGAAAGGGCCCCTGCCTTCACCTAGGCGGAGTTGGAGCAACTGGTGGATGGGGTCCTACCCCAGTACAGACTGCTGTATTGGCCTCCAGACCAACAGGTGAGTACACTGTGGGCACGATGCATGTGGCATGAATGCATGGAGTGGTGTGCGTGAAGGCCTCGTGTAGGAGAGTGGGTGGATGTCCTCTGGGCGGCGTATTTTTTTTTATGCTGGGCTATGTGTGTGTAAATGGTGATGTGAAGGGGTATGGTGGGCTAAAAGTGGAACAGCCAGGACTGTCTGACTGATACTATTTTCCTGTGTGTATTTCCTCTGCAGGTCAGAGGTCGTCAAAAGAAGGGTATATGGCGTGCCATCGCCAAGGAGGTGCAGACCCTGGGGGTCTACAGCACGTGGAGCAACCACTGTCGGAAACGGTGGGAGGACCTGAGAAGCTGGGTACTGAAGATGGTGGAGGCCCAACTGGGGATGGCCTCCCAATGAGGAAGGGGTGCCCGTCGAACCCTGACGCCTCTGATGGCCCGCTTACTGGTCGTGGCCTATCCTGAGCAGGATGGGCGCATGAGGGCATCACAGCAGCCACAAGGCGGTGAGTACAGTTCCCATCATTACAACTTACGCATGGTAGGGTGGTATCCAGGTGGGGGATGTGTGTCAGTGGGTGCCCCTAGGCCAGGCCTGACATTGCAGAATAGGTCCCCTGGTGACAAGGGTCATGAAGGGATAATCCTGCTACCTAGCTCGTAGGCATCCACAACTGGTCAGGGCTGCGTGGGTCCCAGGTGTGCTGCAGTTGGCAGTGTGTGCCCCTCCCCATGCCTTGGTGGCTAGCAATATAACTGGTAGTGCACTGCATAGTGGGTAGGGCTGTTCCCAGTGTGTGAGAGTAGTGTGTACACCAATGGTGATGTTGATGCAGCCATTGACCAAGTGTACCTTTGCCTCTTCCCCCCATTTTTGTTTTGTCACCCTGTCCTTATGTGCATTAGCATCATCTGGCGGAGGAGCAGAGGCACCGGCGAGGGAGGGAGCTGCATCCCACAGGACCCAGGATGCAGAGTCCACTGACAGTGGTGGCACCAGTGAGATGGCAGGCAGGGGGAGCACCACGACGGAGACAGGAGAGGACAGTTCAGACACAAATACCTCCTCCGATGGAAGCTCCCTGATGGTGGTGGACACCTCTGTGACCACCACAGCTACAGGTACAGCTGCCACTCCTGTAACAGCACCGCCCTCCCAGCACCCCCTCAGCGAGTTGCCCGTGCCCGCTCACCCAGGAGGGTGGGCATCTCCAGGCACCTCAGGCCCTGCCCCAGTGAGTCCTGCTGCCCGGATTGAAGAGGCTATTGACCTACTGAGAGCCATCTCTGTAGGGCAGTCAACCATTGTGAATGCCATCTAGGGGCTGGCAGGCCAGATGCAACAGACTAATGCATTTCTGAAGGGCATTCACACTGGCTTGGCAGCCCAACAGAGATCGATCCAGGCTCTGGCCTCCTCTCTGATGGCAGCCATTGTCCCTGTTTCCACCCTCCCCCCTCTAACTTCCTCTTCCCAATCCCATTCCCCTCAACCCCAACCTATCACAAGCACACAGGCAGACAAGCATGCAGACAAACAACACACAAGAGTGGCACAGGTAAACACAAGCAACACATCATCCCACAGGCATTCACACAAACACCATCCAGATGCAGACATACCAACATCCACAGTTTCCACTGTCTCCCCCTCCTCCTCCTCCACCACCTCCCTTCCAGTTTCATCTACACTCACACCGGCATGCACTACATCCTCATCCACTACCAGCATCACCACCACACCTAGCAGAACACACACCTCACTCGCGGACACCTCTACAACAGCCATGCACACGTCCCCTGTGTCCTCTCCCACTGTGTCTGTCCCTCCCTCCTAAAGTACACAAACGCAAGCACTCAGACACCTAACAGCCATCCACCTCACAACAGCATCCAGCCCATGCATCGTCACCAAAACCTTCTCCCTCTTCCCTCCCCAATGTCCCTAAAAAACTTTTCCTATCCACCATTGACCTCTTCTCTACCCCTCCCTCCCCACTCCTTCACGTCTGGCCAGGGTGGCAAAAACCCAGGCGAGCACCGCAGCCACCCATTTTACAGGCCCAGTAGTCACCACACCCACTCGTAGTGGGGGGAAAGGGTCAAGGGCACATGTCCTGAGGGTGAAGGAGCCTGCACCAGGCAGCCTCAAGGGTAAGGAGCCTGCCCCAGCTGCTGCCCGGAAGAGCAAGTAGCCTGCCCCACCTGCTGCCAGGAAGGGCAAGGAGCCAGCCCCAGCTGCTACCAGGAAGGGCAAGGAGCCTGCCCCAGCTGCTGGCAGGAAGAGCAACAAGCCAGCACCAGCTGCTGCCACGAAGGGGCAAGGAGCCTACCCCAGATGCTGGCAGGGAGAGCAAGGAGCCAGCACCAACTGCTGCCAGGAAGAGCAAGGAGCCAGCACCAGCAGGCAGGAAGGACAAGGGGCCTGGGGCAGGGACTCTGACAGAGCCTCCACCACCAACCATGGTTGTGATGCCATCCAAGGCTGCAGGGGATGGGCTGGAGCCTCCCCCCACCAGAAGCAGCAGCACCACCACCACCAGTGGGCAGCCGTCCAAGGCTGCAGGGGGTGGGCTGGAGTCTCCCTCCACCAGCAGCAGCAGCACTACTACCACCACTGAGCAGCCGTCACTGCCGGCGAACAGTATGTAGTCTTGACTCCATGGGCTGCTGTGTGGGCTGTCCCCTGCAAATCCAGTGGGTATGACACACACCTGAGAGACTGTGACCATGCACTCCCCAGGATCAAGAACAGAGGGTACGATGCCCCTCTAGAACCAGTGGGTAAGACACCCACCAACCCCAGCCCCCCCAGGATCAAAAGCACAGGGCACAATGCCCCTTCCAGAACCAGTGGGTAAGACACCCACCAACCCCAGCCTCCCCAGGGCCAAGCACAGGGCATGTTACCCCCTCCAGAGCATGTGGGCAAGTCACCCACTTGAGAGACTGTGGCCTTGCACTTCCCAGGACCAAGCACAGGGCATGTTGCCCCCCTCCAGAGTATGTGGGCAAGTCACCCACTTGAGAGACTGTGGCCTTGCACTTCCCAGGACCAAGCACGGCAAGTCACCCACTTGAGAGACTGTGGCCTTGCACTCCCCAGCACTAAGCACTGGGCATGTTGCCCTCTCCAGAGCATATCGGTAAGACACCCACCAACCCCAGCCTCCCCGGGTCCAAGCACAGGGCATGTTGCCCCCTCCAGAGCATGTGGGCAAGTCGCCCACTTGAGAGACTGTGGCCTTGCACTCCCCAGGACCAAGCACAGGGCATGTTGCCCCCTCCAGAGCATGTGGGCAAGTCACCCACTTGAGAGACTGTGGCCTTGCACTTCCCAGGACCAAGCACAGCAAGTCACCCACTTGAGAGACTGTGGCCTTGCACTCCCCAGGACCAAGCACAGGGCATTTTGTCCTCTCCAGAGCATGTGGACAAGTCACCCACTTGAGAGACTGCGGCCTTGCACTCCCCAGAACCAAGCACAGGGCATGTTACCTCCTCCAGAACTAGTGGCCTTGTTCCATCTCCCAGCTGAGGTGCCCCCCCATCCCCATGAGGTGCCTGCCTATTTTCCAACTGATGCCCCTGCCGTGTTCTCTCTGTGTTGATGCAGGTGACAAGTGAGGCCTTGGACCTTAGCCTGTAGCCCTGTGGCCCACGCACACTGAGGACTGGGCAGTGTCCCTTGAACTGTACAATAGTGTATCTGTTACATTGCATATTTCTTATTTATACTGTGTTGATCTTATTACACTCACTTTAGTAATTTCCTGTTGTCCTTGCATTATTCATCTGAGGTATGTGGTAAATATGTTTTATTACTGCAGCTGATTGTGTGTATGGTGTTTGGGGTGGGGGTGTGTGTGATGCGTGTGTGTGTCACTCTCTTTTTCCTCCCCTGTGTGCTAGGAGACTGTACTCACTGTCGTCGTTGGTGTTCATGGTGGAGCAGGAGGTAGAAGAGCATGGGGAAGACATGCAGCTTGGACTCCATGGCGGCGTGGTTGTTCCCTGTGTCTCCAATGGTTAGCCCTTTCCCTTCTGTGCAGTGTTGCTGCCAGGCTTTTGATGTCCTGGGATTCCCAAAATTCTTGTGTCTGATCGGGGATCCCAATTAATTTCCCACTTTTGAAGGACTTTCACTAAGCGGTTAGGAATTGAGTCATGATTTTCTACTAGTTATCACTCAGAAACAGATGGGCAAACTGAGAGAGTAAATCAAGAATTAGAGCAATACTTGAGACTCTACCTGTTTGATCTGAAGTAGGACTGGTCAGAGTTGGTTTGGGCAGCTGAATTTGCCTATAATAATGCTGTGCATTCCTCCACTGGGTTTAGCCTTTTTTATCTAAATCAAGGCAGGCATCCTAATGTAAATTTAGGAAAAGTAGACAACACAGTTCTAGCAGTTGAAGATTTAGTAATCAAATTACAAACTACCCTAGGGAGTCCCCCTTGGTGCGCCATTTCTCCCATTAAAATACACCCCTTCAGGTAGATACCCTAGGGAGTGCTAAGAAAAACATAACACAAACAAAAATGCCATATGAAGTTCAGGCAGACAAAAGAAGAAGAGAGAGCCCCATTTTCAAAAGAGGTGACAAAGTTTGGTTATCCACAAAACATATACATCTTAAAGGGAATTGTAAATTTCACCCTCGATTCATTGGTCCATTCAAAGTGGATAAAATGATTAATCGAGTGGCAGTTAAACTGCAGTTACCCTCACATTTAAAAATACATCCAGTCTTTCATGTTTCATTGTTAAAGAACAGTCCTCCGGGATTACGCTCTAATACTCCTCCAATTGCAATTCAGATTGGCTCTGCAGAGGAATATGAAGTACTTCAGATTTTGGATTCCAAGATAAGAAAAAGCAAGTTGTTCTATTTGAATGACTGGAAAGGATGTGGTCCGGAGGAAAGATCTTGGGAACCTCAGAATAATGTGCATGCTTCTAGAATGATAAATAATTTTCACAAAAGTAATCCAGACAAACCTTAACTGGAGAACTGTTCTTTGAGGGGGAGTACTGCCAAGAACCCCCCTTCTGTGAAGAAGGGGAGAAGAGCAAAATATTTGCAATTCAGAAGATATCCACAATGACAGAGACGGTGCCCTTGTTGGAGAATACTGTGTCATGTGATATTAAAAGTATTCCATCAAGAGAGGCATTCAAGATGGTTTTGCCAGCATAGGTTACCGTTCTAGTGCTGCTTTGCCACAATTAAGTTGTGAATAGGCATGTGCAGCTCAAGCGCTGTGCACTTCAACTGAGCTCTGACTGGAGTCCGGAGGAAAAATATCGTAGCGCATATCTTGAGGTAAACGTTCAGCAAAGGCACTAAGGGCCATATGTATGAACACATTTTCCCATAGACATAGTAAGGGGAAACCCTTTCATACATCTGGCCCTAAGGTACTTCAGAATCCTGAGGTGAACATCACCGACTAAGGCACCCGAGTTTGCAGGAATCCAGAGGTGAAAGGTATCAACGAAGTGTAGGAGGCTGGCCTGGTTTCTAGTAGGTACCTTGGCTACTTACACCTTACACCATGTCCAGTTATCCCTTATTAGTGAAATGTAGTAGTGTTCTACCAGCTTAGGCTGATAGAGGTAGCTATAGCAGAGCATCTTAGGCTAAACTAGGAAACATGCAAAGCTCCTGCAATACCACTTATAGTTACACAGTACTTATACACAAGTAAAGACAATGCTCAGTGTTACCAAAAATAAAGGTAGTTTATTTGGTTGACACAAGGCCAAAAATATCTTAGAGGCAATACTCCTTCTAGAGGTAAGTATTATACAAAATATGTACACTAGACACCAAAATAAGGTAAGTAATTAGATATAGGATAGTGCAAACAATAGGAAATGCTATAGAATGTGAAGGGATAAAATAGGTCTAGGGGCAACACAAACCATATAATAAGAAAGTGGAATGTAAATCACGAATTCCCCCCTAGACAAGTGTAGTGTGTAGAGAATCACTGAGAGAGTAAGAATACAGCAAAGATAAGTAAATTACCCCACCCCAGAGTCCAGGAATGTAGGAGTAAGGTACTGCAAGTTTCCTTAAGACGCACTACAAGACGTGATTAGAGTTATTGCAAGAACAAAGCAAGACTGCAAACAACAAATGGTGGATTCCTGGACCAGAAGACCTGCAAAGGAAGGAGACCAAGTCCAGAAGCCTGCAGAAGTTTCAGGAAGGACAGGAGCCCCTGACAACCCTGAAGAGGGTGCAAAAGAAGAGTCCCTGGTTGGACGAAGACTGCAGAAATGCACTCAAGGAAGATGTCAGCGGGTTCCTGCGTGATGCACCGGATGTCCCACAGAGAGAAGCTAGATGTAGGTGAGATATTGGTGCTGGATTCCTCCACCAAGCCTTGGTTCCGGCAAAGTCGTGTTTTGTGTCAAAGTGGCACTATCTGGACCCAGGACGGACCTGGGGGCCTCCACTCTGTGTGAGGAGGAAGAGGGGGCTCTCAGCACTTGAGAGAGCCTGCAGAACACCATATAGCACCCACTGGAGTCCAAGGACACGGGGACAAAGGAGGTGCAAAATGTGGTTGGTGCAGCACAACAAAGGAAGGTCCCACGCCGCCGGCGAACAACTCAGCGAGTTGAGCATCACAGGATAGAGTGCTGGGGACCTGGGCCAGGCTGTGCATGAATGAATTTTGTAAATAGTGCACAGTGGCCTCAGGAGGTGAAGAAGACGCAGTGCACAGGGGTACTGTCATTCTCAGGGGACGCAAGGTCGTACCTCCTCTAAATTGGGACAGCAGGACCTCGGGACAGTCTGTGTCGAAGGGGTCCACCCTCTGTGTTCCAAGGAGCATGCTTGTTGGCAGGAGAGGAGTCCAAGAGAACCGGTCATCAATTTAGAAGGTGCCTGCTTTATCAGGAAATTGACTCCGTCACTCCACAGGAGATTTCTTCCGTCCTTCTGGTGCAGGGTGAAGACAGGGAGTCCCCAGAGCATGCACACTGTGGAAACTGTTGCAGGTGCTGGCTGGAGCTGAAGTTGCAGAGGAAAAGTAGCCCTTCTGGATACTGTGTTGCTGTTACAGCAGTTCTTGGAGCAGTCTGCGGTTGATCCGAGGTCAGAGGATGAAGTAGTAGTTGCAGAGGATTCCTGATGGAAACTTGCAAGCAGAATCTGAAGAGAAACCCACAGGGGAGACCCTAAATAGCCCTGAGAGGGGGATTGGCTATCTTATCAGGTATGGACCTATCAGGAGAGGTCTTTGACGTCACCTGCTGGCACTGGCCACTCAGAGGCCTCCAGAGTGTCCCCACACCTTGGAAAACAAGATGGCTGAAGTCTGGGACACACTGGAGGAGCTCTGGGCACCACTCCTAGGGTGGTGATGGACAGGGGAGTGGTCACTCCCCTTTCCTTTGTCCAGTTTCACGCCAGAGCAGGGACTGGGGTCCCTGAACCGGTGTAGACTGGCTTATGCAAGGAGGGCACCATCTGTGCCCTTCAAAGCATTTCCAAAGGCTGGGGGAGGCTAGCCCTCCCCAGCCTGTTACACCTATTTCAAAAGGGAGAGGGTGTAACACCCTCCTCCCAAAGGAAATGCTTTGTTCTGCCTTCCTGGGACTGAGATGCTCAGACCCCAGGAGGGCAGAACCCTGTCTGTGAGCAGGGTTGGCAGTACTGGGGGTCCATAGTGGAGCCCCAGAATGCATGGAATTGGCTCCCCAATGCCATATTTGGAATGGGAGGAGAATTCCATAATCTTAGACACCTTACTTAGACACCTTACATGGCCATATTTGGAGTTACCATTGTGCAGCTACATATAGGTATTGACCTATATGTAGTGTATGCGTTTAATGGCATCCCCGCACTCACAAACTTTGCACCTAAACTTCAGTAAAAAAAGGTTAGACATATAGGTGACTTATAAGTTACTTTAGTGCAGTTAAAATGGGTGTGAAATAATATGTGCACTATTTCACGCAGGCTGCAATGGCAGGCCTGTGGAAGGGTTTGTCTGAGCTCCTTATGGGTGGCAAAAGAAATGCTGCAGCCCATACGGATCTCCTGGAACCCCAATGCTCTGGGTACCTAGACACCATATACTAGGGACTTATAAGGGGGGTCCAGTGTGCCAATTGAAATTGGTAAATAAAGTCACTAGCCTATAGTGACAAATTTAAAAGCAGAGAGAGCATAAGCACTGAGGTTCTGGTTAGCAGAGCCTCAGTGACACAGTCAAGCACTATACACACACACACACACACACATTAGGCTATAAACTATGAGCACTGTGGTCCTGACCAGCAAGATCCCAGTGAGACAGGCAAAAACATAGTGACATGCAGGTAAAAATGGGGGTAACATGCCAAGAAAGATGGTACTTTCCTACACAAAAGTATTGTCGTTTATAGGATAAACGAACAATTCAAGTGAGTCTCAGACAATTTTGACAACGTAAAGTCAGCGAAGGCTTTTAAGGCGACTTGCAGCATTCTGAATTTCCTTTGGAATTTATGTAACTACTTGATGTGAGCAATTCTAAAGAAACGTCAGAGAGCCAATGCAAAATAGTATAGTATTTTGATGTTCCAGACCGCGAAGTGGTCGGCAGGATTTTAGTGAGAGAGTTGTTGGCTAGATTCACAGAGCAACAGTATAAAAAATAAATTGAAGACACAGTGGAAGATGTTGTCAACTGTCTAATGTCGATATGTTCCAGAGACATTCATTAGTTCTGGTGATAACATAATGAAAGAGACATCTCAAACAAAAGCATTGCGCCTACAAGGAATGTAAAAAGACAGTCAATAAGAATTCCAGTTTCACAAGTTATCTGATAAGATTAATTCTATATATGCATATATAACAACACAATTTACAAAAAGGAAATAAGGCAATAACGAACTATAAATATTTGCCTACAGAGACATTGATATTCAATAAGAAAACATCAAATTGACTATATCTCAAAAGAATATCAAATAGTTTTTCATGTAATCTATTTATTATAAATACCAATATATATATATATATATATATGTATATATATATATATATATATATATATATATATATATATATAAATATATATGTATTTATATACAATTTGAGAGAAAGAGAGAGGATAATTCCTCAAAAAGTGCAGGTAACGAGTGTGAATATTTATAGAAGAAAAAGCTTAATTAATTGTTTTTCAGGTATTGCTTCATGATAAATATAGAAGAGTCTACCAGACTGACAAAAGAAGAAGCGGACCTCTGAGGCAGTCTTTCTTATCCCATTCCCCCTTCCCCTTCCCCTTCCAGGTTGCTTAAAATGAGAAATCTATTCATTGCAAGTAGCTTGTGTTGGGAATTGAGGATTAGCCTCCTGCTCCTGAGGAAATCGAATTAAGGTTCTCATGCAAAGTGGCCTTGCGTGGCTTCATAAATCACATCTAGGGTTTGCACAGCGTATGTACCATTTTGTGTGGTGCAAACACGATGCAAGCCCTCTCATAAATATGCCCCAGGTATCAATTATTTAGCACCAAAATAATCACATTTATGCTACATGTATTTTACATGATCCTGTTTGTCTAAATATTAGCATTGGCCGACAATGCATGACAGAAATTATGTTTCCAGGAGGCGGTTCATTTTCTTACATACACTTAACATGGAATGGGGTATAACTCAAGCATTTCCTCAAGTTGTTCTACTATTTTGTACACTTTTATCAGAAACCTTCTTTGCCCTCTAATCTGATTTGTGGATGATGTAAAATATTTTGTTGGAGGGGCTGTGCTCCATTCCCTAAGACCGCTTACACACATGCCCAGTCAAGACACTCAAAATAAAACCAACAACTAACAAAAGCTTATGTTCATCAGGTCTGTAATGACAAATATTACAAAGATGGATCAAAGGATTTCTCTTTTCATTATTTCCCTTTGAAAATCTGAGCAGGCCCCTTTGTCCTTAAGGAAAAGAGAAAGTCTGCAGCATTTGTGACAGCATGAGTAAGATCCTGCTATGAGGATGCAAGCTACTCCAGAAGAACCAAAATCGTCTTCCTGGTTGTCTAATCTGCTCCCATCATCTCATCAGTAATTGGTATGACCTTGAAAATATTTACCCTGTGTGCCCCTGTACTCTCAGAAACTGAACACAACTCTTGAAACACATTAAGGTTTAATGCATGCAAACATCATGTACTTGAGGCCAAAACTGTGTGTTGAATTAAAATTATGTTCCAAATACTACATGCCTCATTGTTCACCATAAAGTGAGAAGATGTATCTGTAGATTTCTAAATAGGGATAACAGAATTTTCATTTTCTACCGAGAGATTTATAACACTGGATATTTTAGGTCTGATTAATATCACAGTTACATGTTAGAGATTGCTAGATGTCATTGATACGGAAAAGACTATTATTTCTACCTGAATTTGGATCTAGTTTTCAGCAAATGAATCCCATTTTCTAACTTGTTGTGAATGATTTTCTCCCATTACTGGGCTATTGATTTATCCTGTATCTTCTAAAGATTGATTGGCCACATTTTGTTTATCATCCTATACTACACGTTGAGCTATTATATCTTGTCTTTTTTTTAGTACTTAACAGAACAGTTTCTGATGCCTCCAAGTGTTCTTTGTGGTATGTGTTACTTTACTAAATTGACCTAAAAAAGATGAGAAACAGGATTGGTGTGAGAAAATGGACTGTTGGTTGATTGGGATGTGAGCCCGGTCAAGCAGCAAACACAATTCTTGTCAGGGTAAGACAAAAGCAAACACCAAGTTAACCTGTGCTAACCTTCTGGTAGCTTGTCTCAGAGCAGTGAAGCTTAAATTAGAGGCAATGTGTAAAGTATTTCTGCAACATTTTAAACAGTAAAACAGTGGAAACACCACACAAAAAGGATCCCTCCCCAAGTGTGTAGAATAGAGCCTAGAAACAAAAAGCACTAAATGGGGTTATCTGGTGGCAGTTTCAGGCTGACTGCAATGGAATGAGCGCTATCTGCAGGGACCCAGTGAAACCTGCTGAAGAAAGTACCTTACATCCTAGTTGCGGAGCATTGGGTGAATCTAAGGCAAAGATGAGTTGCGCAGTCGATGCAATGCATTGGTTCCAAAATGTGGTGAGAAATGTGGTGAGACTGCAGTGTGAGGTCCTGTTGCATCCTCATCAAGGAATCTATTGATGGGGTTTACAATGTGAAGGCCAGGTGTCGTGGATGCATTGCACAGCCGAGGCTGGCATCAGTTTCAATAAGCAGTGAAGCTGAAATGCTGAGCTTTGGCATCGTTGTTGAGGCTGGAAACTACGAGAGATGCAAGGACCTGCTCCAGGGAAGCATTGTGAAGTGCCGGTTCCAAAAGCAATGCGACAAACCCAAGATGCAGGATGCGGCAGTGTTGCAAGTCTTCTGTGCTGGGTCCATTCCACACACCAGCAGAGATGCATTGCTTCAGCTTAAGGATGCACCACACAGCCAAGGAGTTGCACTGGGGTTGCTGGGGGATGTGCCACTCAGAGGAGAAGATGTGTCAGTTCCATAGGCAAACATGTAAGGCCCACTTACAAGGGCCAAGATGCAAAAACAGGGTAGTTGGAAATCATTTGTGTCCTTGAGACTTCAGATCAAGAGGCCAGTCAACTAGCCCTTGGAGTCACTCTGAGTTCTTAGTTGGAGAGATGCAAATCCAGTCCTTCTCACTTCCAGACAAGAGGGCAGCAGGCAACAGGTCAGCACAGTAAAGCAAGAGTCCAGCAGCGGGCAGTCCAGCAGAGTGTCAGTCCTTCAGTAGCACATCATTCCTTCTTCTGACAGAGTGTCCACAGGTACAAAAGTGTACTGAGGTGATGGAGTCTGAGGTCCATATCTTATACCCAGTGATGCCTTTCATGTAGGGAAGACTTCAAAGACATGCCTTTAAATGCACAGATGTCCTGCACTCGTTGCCCTGTCTCCAGACTAACTACAGGGGGTATGCAGCCCTTTATGTGGGGACAGGTCAGGACACAGCCTATTCAGGTGTAAGTGAGGCTGTGTGCAGCTCCTCCCTCCCATCCTACCCAGGATGACCCATCAGGTCACAGATGACTCATCAAGAAACAATTAAGCTCCCATTGTGTGGCTGTCCAGGGGGAATACACAAAGCTCAACTGCCAATTACACCCAGTAATATGATCAGAGACAGGCTGCAGGCACCAAATGACTAAGACAAGAAAATGCCAAATTTCTAAAAGTGGAATTTTCAGAAATGCAATTTAAAATCCGACTTTACCATAAGTTAGGATTTTAGATTGTGATTTTAAAGACACCAAACATGATGGGGTTATGTTTTCCCATTTGGAAATTATGCCTATAAAGTGTAATAAGGCAATTCCAATGTTAACCAATGGGAGAGATAGACCTTCCAGTGGTGAAGAACGAATGTAACAGTTTTTCACCACCAGAACATGTCAAACTAAAAAGTGCATATCCTACCTGTTGTAACCATACAATTTATGTATGTCTCGTAGTTCATACTAACCTGTATCATAGTTATTGGTTTAATGTCAAAATGGATAAACGACAAAATCAGTATATAAGTTCTAAACTCACATGTTAGTATTGATTCTGTATTAGTGGTATAGTCCAGCAGCTCCTAAGAATGTTGGGCATTGGAATGCCCTGGAGCTTGCCTTAGAATGTTGACGAAGACTGTGAAGGAGCTGGAGTTGGAGAGACGATGTTTGAGGAGTTTAGTGATTAAACAGCTTAAGTTAATTTAACAATATCTTACCTGGTTACTTCATTATTCAGGCGACGTTAATTGGTGGAATACAACATTGCTTATTGGCGACGAGGATGGGATTACTGTGCAGGGGGCAGTGAAACTCCTCACCCCTGATTACCTTCATCGTTTCCGTTGGATATTCAAGTACTCCAGTGAGGCGGTTGGTGCTTAGTTCTTCTGAACTTAATGCTGATCTTTGGAGATGGTGGTGTAGTAACCGTGCAGTTCTCCACCATCTGTGGTATCCAGAAGAAGAGCCCATGGTGAATTTTAGCGCCTCACGGCAGGTGAAGTTTGCCTGAGGAAGTGGCGGCAACATTCTTCCACGGACACGGTCGGGAAGGAACGATTGTCAGACAGGCGGACCTGCCCCCAGGGCTACAACGCCTCGCTATCGGTGCAGAGTTGTGAAGAGGAGGTGCGACCCAGGCAGGGGGCGGCGCTCCTAAATTGAAGCGGCGTTACGCTGCAGAGGCGGAACTCAGCGTCGTCCTCTGATTAAATCAGTATCGACATTGTAGAGGCGGAGCCCTGCATTCCCCGCACCACGCTAGTCAGTAAGGTGTTGCCACGAAGGAGGAGGGAGTGTCGTGGTTAGGCATTTACCAGAGGTAACGAGGAGCAGTGTCTAAGGGAATTGCAGGGCACGGCGCTTTGCGAGAACAGTTTTTTCTTGGCTGAACAAACGCTTTATGAAAGCTGGCACGCATTCCTCGGAAATTGCAGCTCGAGTTATCCGCATAAGAACGGATTTGAGAGACCACAGGTATTTGCTGCTCTGCAAGCGAGATATAGTCTGCATCTGAGGGGGCTTACTGTTATTTTTGTTCCATATTATTCCCTATTGAGACTTTTATTGTAGTGAGGCCAAGACTGATTTTCAGCACGTTAATATTGAAAGACAAGCATCTTAAGGAAGACTTTGAAGTGTGAAAACTTTGACTTGTGACAACTTACGTAATGGCGGCGGCTGGCATGTCACAGCCCCCACCATTTTTGAACGAAATTGGCGAACCTATTCTACCCTGGAAAGAGTGGGAAAAACTATTTGATTCTCACTTGATAGCAATCGGAGGGGAAAAATTCTCGTCATTGAGAAAGCAGCATATTCTTTTACACAACCTGGGAGTACATGGTCGGAAGGTATATGAAAATTTAACAGACCCTGATGTTGGAGTGGATGGTCAAGGGGACGGCTTGAATGATTATGAGAAAACGGTTAGGAAATTAGAGAATCATTTTGGCCATAAAGTCAATGTAGTACTTGAGAGACATAAATTCTTTAGTAGAACACAAGCTAAGGACGAGAAAATATCCAGTTACATTGCGTGTTTGAGGGGACTGGCCAACACCTGTGAGTTTGGTAACCTTGAGGATTCCTTAATACGTGACCAGCTAGTAAGATGTACCAATAATTTAAAAATTCAGGAAAAATTGTTAGTTCACAATCCAACCTTGAAGGAGGAGGTGGACATAGCCAAGGGGATAGAACATACGGTGGAGTGCATGAAACTTATTAAACATTCCCCGGGAGAAGAAGATGTCAAACAGGTTAAGGAGGTCAAAGCTCATCCCAAACAAGAAGTTAGTGCACTTAATCTAGATGAAGATTGCAAAGTTCATGAAGTTTACCTTAAGAGAAACACTTCGAGTAACATAGATGGGATTAAGAGTAAGTGTTTTAGGTGTGGTAACAGCAGACATCTGGCCAACAATCCTATGTGTCCGGCCCACAACTGCGTATGTAGGAAGTGTGGTGCGAGGGGACACTATGCGAGGGTATGCAAGAATGAGAGGGGTGAGCGTAATGAGAACAAGAATGTACATATTATTGAAGAGACCCAAGACTTAAAGAACAAGTTTGTACATCAACTGAAAAACTTGAATGAGTATGAAAAAAGTGGTCCTTCATACCCTACGTGTGTTATCGAACTGGATGGTATAGGTGTAAGGGTATTTGCAGACTCGTGTTCTTCATTTACGTTTATGGATTACAGTGTATTTGAGAAATTTTTTAAGAATAAGGGGTATGAATTACTACCTGCAGACATCTCTCCTGGGGGTTATAACAATGACCCTATACCCCTGAGGGGTATGTTATGTTTCCGGATAACCTTTAAAGATCGTCATACTAAAGTGAAAGTGTACTTCACAAACAAGGGCTCCAATCTTTTAGGGTGGAGACACCAAAGAGAATTAGGAATAAAGCTTGACCCTAATAATGATGAACCGGTTCTACAAGTGTGTGAATCCAAATGTGGCATGAGTGTCTGCGAGGAATTTCCAGACTTGTTTGGAGATAGATTGGGATTGCTGAGGGGTTACCAACATAAGATAAAGATGAAGGATAAGGCTATTCCTAAAGTCCATAAGGCCAGACCGATCCCCTATCTAATGCAGGAGTCTTTAAAACAAGAATTGAACAAGCTGGTAGAGTCAGGGGTCATAGAACCCATTGAAAGTTCAATATGGTTGGCTCCCATCGTAGTCACTAGTAAATCGGGAGGAAGAGGAATCCGGTTATGTGTTGACCTTAGGGACCTTAACGCCAACATATGGGTGGATAGGTTTCCCCTACACAGGATCAGTGAGATGTTGAGCACCATGGGCCCAGCCAAATATTTTAGTGTGATAGACCTGTCCTCGGCATATTACCAGGTAGAACTTCATCCTTCTTCTCGTTCCCTCACTTCTTTTATCACCCCATATGGGGCATTCAGATTTTGCAGAATGCCCTTTGGCTTAGCATCGGCGGCAGCTGTTTTCCAGCGTATCATGCAAAGCATATTGCATGGCATAAACCGAGTAATGTGCTTCCAAGATGATATTCTTGTTTATGGTGTTACGGCGAGCGAAGATGATGCTACCTTGCGGAAGGTGTTTACGGCGCTGGAAAGTGCTGGTATGACTATTTGTAGAGATAAATGCCAAATTGGAGTAGAGTCAGTTGAGTATTTAGGTCATAAAATCACAAAGGATGGGGTGGAACCTAAACTTGACTTAGTGGTAGCTGTGAAAGAGGCACCTGCACCTACCTGCAAGCAGGAACTCAAGTCATTCTTAGGTTTAGCTGAGTACATGGCCAAGTTTGTGCATAATTTTGCAGAGCTCACAGCTCCTATGAGAGCATTGTTGAAGAAAAATGTCCTTTTTGATTGGAACACAGAATGTCAGGAGGCTTTTGGCAAGGTGAAGGAGGCCATTGTGAACTCTCCGAATTTAGGAAAATTTGATTTCAAGAGAAAAACATGGGTCACTACTGATGCCAGTGGGAAGGGACTGGGAGCCACCCTTTCCCAAGTTGTAGAGGGACAGGAAAGAATTATAGCATTTGCGTCCAGATCACTGTCAGCTGCAGAGATGAATTATTCCACTATAGAAAGAGAAACGCTTGCATGTTATTGGGCTATCAATCATTTTAGTTTTTTCTTATGGGGTCTACCTTTCACTATTAGAACTGACCACAAACCCCTCACCAGTGTATTCACCACCAAGGGAAGAGAACATGCCACCCCACGCATTGCGAAGTGGATTTTAGGATTGGAAGGATATAATTTTGGAGTGGAGTATGTTCCTGGGAAAAATAACGTTGTGGCTGACTTCCTATCCAGATCACCAAGGGGGACAGGATTAGAGGAAGGGAGAGACATCCTTGAACCGGTACTACACATAGAATTGGCTGGCCTCACCAGGGATGAATGGATAGAGAAAAACTCAACTGATTCCGTATTAAAATCGCTTCGGGAGAAAATAGTCAAAGGTTGGCCAGAGAGAGCCAGATACCTCGAAGATGAGCTCAAAGGATACTGGGAGGTGAGGTCAGAACTCCACATATTTGAGGACATGGTAATGAGGGGTGAGAAAGTTGTACCTCCGTGTGAGTTGTGGAACAAATTGGTGTGGTTGGCTCATGAAGGGCATCTAGGGAGGAGTCTTACCAAGAGTAGACTTCGAGCATCCTATTGGTTCCCCACCATGGATGGGTTAGTGGAAGACGCAGTAAGGGATTGTATCAGTTGTGCCCAGAGTGATAAGACAAATGTTACAAGGAGGGCTCCATTGTCTCCTATTCCGGTTCCACTTAAACCATGGGACAAGTTGGGATTAGACATTTTAGGACCCATACCACAAATTGGTGTCAAAGGCAAATTCGTTTTTGTGCTAGTGGACTACCACTCGCACTGGATGATGTTCAAGATAGTGAATCAGGTGACTACCCAAGATGCAATTGATTTCTTGTCAGACGCCTTCTTGAGAGAAGGGATACCCAGCACCCTAGTTACAGACAACGGTGTGCAGTTCTCCTCAGAAGCTATGAGAGAGTTTTTGATGAAGTGCGGTGTACATCATTTTAGAACAGCACTGTACAACCCCCGTGCAAATGGTTTAGTTGAGAGAGCCAATAGGATGATAAAGGAGTGTTTACAATTGGCGTCAATACGACAGGTACCATGTGAAGTATCTCTTAAGCAAATGTTGTGGTCGTATCACACCACGCCTAATTTGGTTACGGGAATTTCACCATTCTTTTCACTCAAAGGAAGGCACCCGGGTACAAAACTTAGTCCTAATTGGCTGAAGGGAGGGGAACCATTCGATGAGCAGCGAGAGGAAGCTGGAATTAAAATCAGGCAACACCAAGAGAAATACCGGAAGTGGTATGAGGATCGTTTTGGCGTCCAGAGGAGACCCTGGAGGGTGGGACAATGGGTTAAAATTAAGCTACCTGAACACAAAAAGGAAAATAGTAGCAGGTTTTCTCAACCAAAAAGAATCATTAAGGTGCAAAAGAATGTGGTAACGCTGGAAGATGGCAGGATGTGGAGTATGGACAGAATTTCATGCAGCAAAGAACCAACTAATATGCCCAGGCTGGATTCTGACGAGGAAATGGAAGACGTACCACAGCGTTATTCTTTGAACAGACACACCAGGACCACTAAGCGCCCGATATGGCACAAAGACTTTGTTTTTGAACAGTGAGGAAGGGAGATATGTTGTAACCATACAATTTATGTATGTCTCGTAGTTCATACTAACCTGTATCATAGTTATTGGTTTAATGTCAAAATGGATAAACGACAAAATCAGTATATAAGTTCTAAACTTACATGTTAGTATTGATTCTGTATTAGTGGTATAGTCCAGCAGCTCCTAAGAATGTTGGGCATTGGAATGCCCTGGAGCTTGCCTTAAAATGTTGACGAAGACTGTGAAGGAGCTGGAGTTGGAGAGACGATGTTTGAGGAGTTTAGTGATTAAACAGTTTAAGTTAATTTAACAATATCTTACCTGGTTACTTCATTATTCATGCGACGTTAATTGGTGGAATACAACACTACCATTTTAATACATTGCACCCTGCACTCTGGGCTGTCTAGGTCCTACCTTACGGATGACATATATTTATTAAAAAAGAAGGTTTAGGCCTGGCAAAATGGTTACTGATAAAGACTTCTGTTTTATTACTGTAAACTGTACAGTAATATTTTCATTATTTATTCACTGACAATTAATCTTGGGCTTTTTCTTCAAATACCTCCCTGGTTCCTAAAGCTTCAGTGCTGAACAGTGCATGCGGACTGGATGCATGTACTGAATGGATTTGCACTTGTAATGCATGCAGGTAACAGTACTAGACAGTGAGTGTGCTGTGAATGTACACTGAGTAAGTGTACTTGCATTAGTACATTACATGGAGGAGCCGTGGTGACATTTTTGGAAGACCAGGCCTGCCTTGTGAAGACAGGAGGAGGAGCGGAATCTCCCCAAAAAATGTGCATATTGATGCATTCAAGTGAGCTGGGTGGGATACACAGGCGGAAAGAAGGAAAGGACCCTCCCTTTATACTTCAAACGTTTGCTCTTTGATTCAGTGATAGATCACAAGGAGGAGGCCAGGACACAACTCTGGAAAGGAGATGGGGCTCAGAAGAGAATCATAAAGAGTTGGGCTGGGAGCCTGGGGTTTACCTTTTGATGCACATTTCACTGTTGCAGATATCCAGTTGTTACATCTGGCCACTCCCATGAATTGTGTTCTGTGTGTTCTCATCTTTGGAGTCTAGCCTGCTGTGTCAGACATCCTTTCAATGGAAAAGAAGGAAAAAGGAAGTGGACACTTCAAAAGAAGAGACCTTAAATCACATTTTGGAGCCTGAAAATGAGCTATAAGAAGAGAAGGCTGAAACCCCAAAATGTGTCATCTGCTAAGCAGCTATATGAGCTGTGTGTGAAGGGAAAGCTCTGAAAGACTACTGTCTGTTGCCAGGACTGGGGGCAAAGGCCTGTGAGTCTCCCTGCTGGGTGAGGGGAGATCACCCATGTTAGACCTGTCAGCCTTTAGGTTGATTGTTAGACCTGACAGCCTTAGGTGATCTTCTCCAAAATTTTACCTGCCTCCTTCCATTTTTCTGATCTCTTTTCTGCTGGCTTTAGGATTCTGTGCACTTTACCACTGCTGACCAGTGCTAAAGTGCTTGTGATCTCTCCCCTAAACATGGAAACATTGGCTCCTACCCAATTGGCATATTTAATTTACTTATACTTTTCTAGTAAAGTGCACTAGATGTTCCCAGGGCCTGTAAATTAAATGCTACTGATGGGCCGGCAGCACTGATTGTTCCACCCACATAAGTAGCCCCTTAACCATATCTCAGGCCTGCATTGCAAGGCCTGTGTGTGCAGTTTCACTGCCACTTTGACTTGGCATTTAAAACTACTTGCCAAACCTTAATCTTCTCTTTTAGTACCAGTAGAGCCCCTAAGGTAGGCCTTAGGTAGCCCATAGGGCAGGGTGCTATGTAAGTAAAAGGCAGGGCATGTACTTGTAAGTTTTACATGTCCTGGTAGTGAGAAACACCAAAAGCTGTTTTTCACTTTTGTGAAGCCTGTTCCTCTCATAGGCCAGCATTGGGAATTCCCTTATATACTTTTAAGTTCTAATTTCTTATCTGAAAGGAGTGGCATTGTCATGTTTGGTATGGTTGGAATAGTTGTGAGAATTCCCGTCTACTGGTGAAATTGGATGTAACATTATTATTGTTTTAGAAATGTCACTTAGAAAGTAGGCATTTTTCTGCACTTACTACTCTCTGTGCCTTATAGCTTGTCTCCAATCCACTTCTGGTCTTTGCTGGTTGACAGCTCCCTTTGTGCATTCCACCCAGCCAGCCATAAACACAGGACACTCAGCTGCATCTGCATTCATTTGCATTCTGATGGGTCTTCCTGGACAGGAAGGGTGGTGGGGCTCGCAATTACACTTCAAAGGCTAATGGCCTGACCCCACACAAAGGACTGATAACCTCTCACAGATCTCCTGGCAGGCAGGAATGGGTTGAAAGGGAAACTGATTCACTTGAAAACCTCTCTTTATGGTGTCCTCCACTTCAAAGGCACATCTGGGTGTATATATACTGGGTCTGTGACCCCCTAAAATCCGACACTTCCTGACCCACAACTAAACTCTGTCAGAAGGAGTGCAGTGCTGCATAGGACTCACCTGGACTGCTTTTCTGGAAGGACTACCCTCCTGCCCTTTTGCCCTGCTGTTTACTGCTCCCTGACTCTGCTGAAGACTCTGTGCCTCCCCACCACAGGTGACCTCAAAGGGCTTGTCAGCTTGCATCCTGTTATGAAGTCTAAGGACCATCAAAGACTTCACCTAAGAGAGAAAATCCACTGTGCCGGAAAAATCAGCGCCTGCAGAATTGATGCAGCACCTGTCTCACGGCTGAAAATCCAAGACAGCACCTGCAGAATTGATGTGTTTCATCATCATCATAGTGCGTTTAAATTTTCTATGTATCGTAGTTGGATATCAATTTGTCATCAAACCTCATACAGCAGTAAGGAGCCAAGGCTGTGTGCCCTTTTGCTGATCTGTTTTTGTTGGCCCTCAGAACTCTGGGCACTTGTAGACTGCTAACCAATGCTAAAGTGGATGTGCTCACTCCCCTAAAACATGGCAACATTGGTGTATCCACATTTGGCATATTTAATTTACTTACGAGTCCCTAGTAAAGTACACTATGGCACTCTTTACAATCCTGGCGGTCGGTGATAAAGAGGCGGTAATACTGCCAACATGCTGGCAGTAACTACCGCAAAATTATGACCGTGGCGGTGAGAACTTAGATAGACAGCCACTTTACCACACTGACCGTCAGGGGGGAAACAACAGCCACCACGGCGATAGCCGCCTACAGCCAGGCGGAAGTCAATGTTCCGCCCACTATATTATGACACAGGAAACCGCCACCTTTTCCAGGGTGGTACCAACGACATCAAAAGCCTGGCAGAAAAAGACTTCAGAAGGGAAAGGACTCACCTTTGGAGAAACAGGGAACAACCATGCCGCCATAGAGCCCGAGCTGCAAATATTTCCAATGATTTTCTATGTCCTCCTCCACCACAAACACCAACGACAGCGAAGGTGACCACGGTGAGTACAGCCACCTAGCGCACAGGGGAGGGGGGGAGGAAAAAGAGAGTGACACACACACGCAACACACACACCCCCACCCCCAACACCATACACACATACAGCTGCAGCAATAAAACATATTTACCCCGTACCCCTGAGGAATAATGCAAGGACAACTGGAATGTGTTAAAGTGAGTGTATTAATATCAACACAGTAGAAATACGAAAATGCAATGTAACTGTTATATATATATGTACAGTTCAAGGGACGCTGCCCAGTCCTCATTGTGCATGGGCCACAGGGCCACAGGCCAAAATCCAAGGTCCCACCTGCCACCTGCAGCAACACGGAGAGAACACTGCAGGGGCATTAGTTGGAAAATAGGCAGGCACCTCAGGGGGACAGGGAGCGGGGGCACCTCAACCGGCAGCTGGAATAAGACACTGGTTCTGGAGGGGGCAGCATGCCCTGTGCCTGATCCTGGGGAGTGCAAGGCCACAGTCTCTCAGGTGGGTGGCTTGCCCACATGCTCTGGAGGGGGCAACACCCCCTGTGCTTGGTCCTGTGGAGTGCAAGGCCAAAGTCTCTCAGGTGGGTGTCTTACCCACTGGTTCTGGAGGGGACATTGTGCCCTGTGCTCTTGATCCTGTGGAGGCTGGGGTTGGTGGGTGTCTTACCTACTGGTTCTGGAGGGGGCATTGTGCCCTGTGCTCTTGATCCTGGGGAACCTGGGGTTGGTGGGTGTCTTACCCACTGATTCTGGAGGGGGCATCATGCCCTGTACTCTTGATCCTGGGGAGTGCAAGGTCACAGGCTCACAGGTGGGTGTCATACCCACTGGATTTGCAGGGGGCAGGCCGCACAACAGCCCATGGACGCAGGACTACATACCGTCTGCCAGCGATGACGGCTGCTCAATGGTGGTAGTGGTGCTGCTGGTGGTGGTGTGGGGCCTAGGATGGCTGCCCATTGGTGGTGGTGGTGCTGCTGCTGCTGGTGGTGGGGTGAGGCTCCAGCCCATCCCCTGCAGCCTCGGATGGCTGCACAACCATGGTTGGTAGGGGGGGGCTCCGTCGGAGTCCCTGCACCAGGCCCCTTGTCCTTCCTGTCTGCTGGTGCTGGCTCGTTACCCTTCCTGGCAGCTTCTGAGGCTGGTTCCTTGCCCTTCCTGACAGCAGCTGGTGCTGGCTCCTTACCCTTCCTAGCAGCAGCTAGAGCTCGCTCCTTGGTCTTCCGGCCCCCAGCTGGGGCTGGCTCCTTGGTCTTCCGGCCCGCAGGTGGGGCAGGCACCCTTTCCTTGAAGCTGCCTGGTGCAGGCTCCTTCAACCTCTGGACATGTGCCCTGGATCCGTTCCCACCACGAGTGGGTGTGGAGACTACTGGGCCTGTGGACTGGTTGGCAGAGGTGCTTGCCTGGGTTTTTGCCACCATGGCCAGACATGAAGGACGGGGGGAAGGGTAGGGAAGAGGTCAATGCTGGATAGGAAAAGCCTCTTAGGGACATTGGGGTGGGGCAAGGAAGAAGGTTTGGGAGTGGAGGAAGAGGGAGTGGTTGTAGAAGGTGTCTGTCTGCTGTGTTTGGGTGCTGGTGCATGGGCTGGATGTTGTTGTGAGGTGGATGGCTGTTGGGTGTCTGAGTGCTTGCATTTGTGTACCTTGGGAGGGGGTGACAGACACAGTGGGAGAGGACACAGGGGACGTGTGCATGGCTGTTGTGGAGGTTTCTAACAGTGAGGTGTGTGTTCTGCTAAGTGTGGTGGTGATGCTGGTAGTGGATGAGGATGTAGTGCATGCAGGTGTGAGTGTAGACAGAACTGCATGGGAGATGGAGGAGGAAGAGGAGGGGGACACAGTAGAAATTGTGGATGTTGGTATGTCTGCATCTGGATGGTGTTTGTGTGAGTGCCTGTGGGATGATGTGTAGTGCTTGTGTTTGCCTGTGCCACTCTTGTGTGTTGTCTTGTATGCATGCTCGTCTGCCTGTGTGCGTGGGATAGGTTGGGGTTGAGGGGAATGGGATTGGGAAGAGGAAGTTGGAGGGTGGAAACAGGGACAATGGCTGCCATCGGAGAGGAGGCCAGAGCCTGGATCGGGCCGCCAAGCCAGTGTGAATGCCCTCTAGGAGTGCATTAGTCTGTTGCATCTGGGCTGCCAGCCCCTGGATGGCATTCACAATGGTTGACTGCCCTACAGAGATGGATCTCAGGAGGTCAATAGTCTTCTCACTCAGGGCAGCAGGGCTAACTGGGGCAGGGCCTGAGGTGCTTGGGGCTAAGGAGATAGCCACCCTCCTGGGTGAGCAGGCACAGGCAACTTGATGAGGGGCTGCTGGGAGTGCGGTGTTGGTACGGGGGTGGCGGATGTACCTGTAGCTGGGGTGGCAACAGAAGTGCTTCCATCGGAGGAGGTATCTGTGTCCGAACTGTCCCCTTCAGTCTCCGCCGTGGTGCTCCCCTCGCCCTCCGTCCCACTGGTGCCCTCATCGTCGGTGGACTCTGTCTCCTGGGTCCTGTGGGATGCATCTCCCTCCATCGCCGGTGCCTCTGCTCCTCCACCAGATGATGCTAACGCACATAAGAACAGGGTGACAAAACAAAAAGGGGGTGGAAGAGACAAATGATACACTGGGTCAATGGCTGCACCAACACCGTTGGCATACACATCACCCTCACACACAGGGAACAGCTCTACCCTGGCATTTCACTACCAGTTATAACGCTATCCACCAAGGCATGGAGAGGGGCACACACCGCCAAATGCAGCACACCTGGGACCCACACAGCCCTGACCAGTTGTGAATGCCTACGAGCTAGGTAGCAGGATTGTCACTTCAGAATCCTGGCCAACATGGGATCTACTCTGCAATGTCAGGCCTGGCCGGGGGCACCCACTGAAACCCCCCCCAACCGGATACTACCCTATCATGCATAAGTTGTAATGATGGGCACTGTACTCACCCCCTTGTGGCTGCTGTTAGGCCCTCAAGCACCCATCCAGCTCCAGATAGGCCACCGCCAGTATGCAGGCCATCAGGGGGTCAGGGTTCGACGGTCACCCCTTCCTCGTTGGGAGGCCATCCCCAGTTGGGCCTCTACCGTATTCCGTGCTCAGCGTCTCAGGTCCTCCCACTGTTTCCGACAGTGGGTGCTCTGCCTGCCGTAGCCCCTTAGGGTCCGCACGTCCTTGGCGATGGCATGCCATATACCCTTCTTTTGATGGGTGCTGACCTGCAGAGGAAATACACACAGGAAATGGTAGCAGTCAGACCGTCCTGCCTGTTATACTTATGGCCCACCATACCCATTCACATCACCATTCACACACACATGGCCCAGCACACAAGCTGTACGCCGCCCAGGGGACATCCATCCACCCCCCTTCACACACACCACTCCATGCATTCATGTCTCATGCATCGAGCCCACAGTGTTCTCACCTGTTGGTCTGGAGGCCCATACAGCAGTCCGTACTGGGATAGGACCCCATCCACCAGACGCTCCAATTCCGCCAAGGTGAAGGCAGGGGCCCTTTCCCAGTCACATGGGCCATGGTAGGTTCCAGAAACAGGTCACAGCAGCACATGCAGTGTAGGTCCTCTCCTGTTGAAGGTCAGGTAGCAAGTGAGTGATCAGATAGAAAATGGCAGTCATGTCTGCTGCGGTGCATACCATCACCGCCGGTGTAGATCCCCAATGGCCACTGTACCCCATAGGGCCCAATGATAACCAATGAAGAGTTGCACAGCGGTTCCCGACTGCCTATCGTAACGGCGCACAACGTCAGCGGAATTACCTCACTTCCACCTGTCCCTCCACACAGGACAGGCAGACGCCATTTCGGGGGGGGAGGCCCCGGATAATAACTGCGTCACAGTTACAAATTGGACATATAGGACAGATCCCACTTTACCATTACTAATTTACATCATACATTGTACTGTTGTGGCTCCAATGTTTAGTTTGTGACCAGCTCCTCACTCTTTTGTCCCTTAGACTGTAACCGCTGTGGATGAATGGGAGACGGAGACATCCCCGTGTACAGACCCCTGGCAGACTTGGCAGCTGTGGAGGACAGGCACATTATCCTCACCTATAGACTTGACAGGGCCACAGTCACTAAGCTGTTTGCCCAACTGGAGCCTGACCCGATATCTGCTATCCGTCACCCCACTGGGATCCCTCCTCTTGTGCAAGTGCTCTCTGTGCTCCATTTTTTGGTTTCTTGGTTCTTTCCAAGTGACAGTGGGCTTGGCAGCAGGAATGTCACAGCCAATGTTCTCAATATTGCTGACCAGAGCGTTGTCTGCTCTGTTTAAACAAATGTGCAGCTACATTGTTTTCCCCCAAGAGGAGGATTTTGGCCATAGTGAAGGCTGACTTATACCCAACATATTTGGGGCGATTGATTAAACTAATTTTGCATTTGTCCCCCCCTCCCCGGCAAAATGAACAGGTGTTCATCATGTGGGCCATATAGGATAGTGTGTGGCTAAATGTTGTCCCTCGATATTTGCAGGTGACTCAGGTTACCCCAGCCTATCATGGCTACTGACCCCTGTGAGGAATGCCAGGACAAGGGCAGAAGAATGTTACAATGAGGCACATAGGCGAACAAGACAGAACTGCAATGGCAGTTCAAGGTGGACAGGGTGAAAGAGTGGGGCACAAGGTTGACAATCAAGAGAGTCTCATTTCCTGGCAGGGGTCTTGGCAATTGTCTCTGGCTTCTGCCTGGATTACAGGGAGCGTTTGCGGGGTGGTTCACCTTCTGCAGGGGGAGGGGTGCTGGTGGCCTGTTGGTCCTGTGGTGGGGTGTCCTGTCCACTAGCTGCAGCAGAGGTGGAAGGCAGTTCAGATATCTGGCTAGTGGCAGGGGCCCACTGTTGTGACACTGCCTCCCTCATAATGTTGGCCATGTCTGCCAGCACCCCTGCAATGGAGACCAGGGTGGTGTTGATGGCCTGCAAGTCCTCCCTGATCTGCTGGTACTGTCCCTACTGCAGCCGCCTGTTCTCCTGCACGTTGTCCAGGATCTGGCCCAGCGTATCCTGGGAATGTTGGCAGGCTCCCAGGATCTCGGTCAGTGCTTCCTGAAGAGTCGGTTCCCTGGTCCTGCCGTCCCCCTGGCGCACAGCACTCCTCCCAGTTTCCCTGTTGTCCTGTGCTTCTGTCCCCTGAATCGTGCGCCCACTGCCACTGACCCCAGGTCCCTCATTGTCTTGGGTCTGAGGTGTGCCCTGGGGTCCCTGTAGTGGTGGACACACTGCTGATTGACGTCTCCTGAGGACATAGTTGTGGGTACGCTGTATGGGTACTGTGGTGGTGTTTCCAGATGGGAGAGGCTCTGTGGTGGTGTGTGACTGGGCCTGGATAACCGACTGTCCAGAGGTCCCTGATGGGACAGGTTGGTCATCCAGATCCAGTGACCAGAGTTCCTGTCATCACTGTGGGCCTCTTCAGTTGGGGGACTGGATATTGTTGGCACCTCTTCTCGGCTGACATTGGTTGGGATACCTGTGGGGATGTAAATGTTGTGTTATTGTTTCTGTGTGTGACATATTGTGCATTGGTGGGTTGCCCTATTTGTTTGTATTTGCCATGGCAGCTTTAACTTGTGTAGGTTGGTATGTAGTGGGCTAGCTGATTCTCTCTAGTGTGCATGCTTTGGTGATGCGGGGCTGTGAGTGATGTCCATACATTAGTGGTGCATGCAGGGCTTGCCATTGGGATGGGTGGGATGTGATGGTGGGGTGTGTGGGACGTGGAGGAGTGATGAGAGTGAGGGTGAGGGTAGAGGTATGCGATGGCATGCAGGTGGGGGGGTGATAGTAGTATAGAGTTGACTTACTAGAGTCCAGTCCTCCTCCTACTCCGGCCAGGCCCTCAGGATGCATGATTGCCAAGACTTGCTCTTCCCATGCTGTTAGTTGTGGGGGAGGAGGTGGGGGTCCACCCACAGTCCTCTGTGTAGCGAGCTGGTGTCTTGCTGCTATAGAACGTACCTACCCCATAGGTCGTTCTACCTCTTCCTGATGTCGTCCCTTGTTCTGGGGTGCTGTCCTACAGCGTTGACCCTGTCCACGATCCTCTGCCATAGCACCATCTTTCTAGCAATGGATATCTGCTGCACCTGTTCTCCAAATAGCTGAGGTTCTACCCTGATGATTTCCTCCACCATGACCCTCAGCTCTTCCTCTGAGAATCTGGGGTGCCTTTTGGTGCCAGGGGTGTTCTGTGAGTTGTGTAGGTGAGGATCTGGAGGGTGATGTGTTGGGGTGTGTGATGTGGGGTGCATTGGTGGTGTATAGGTGTAGGTGGTGTGTGGCTCTGGTTTTGTCTGTAGTCGTGGTGTCTGTCTCCTGCCAATGGTTTGTATTCGTAAGGGGTTGTGGGTAATGTGGGTGGGTATTTTATAGTGGTGTGGGTGTGTGGGTGTGGTGTGTGTATGGGTGTCAGGTGTGTGTTATTCAATTTGACCAATGTAGTGTTGTTTGGTATGTGTGTGTGTATTTTGAGTGCGGCGGTATGTACCGCCAATGGTTTACCGCCATTGAATATTCACCGTGGTGATTCATGGGTCATAATGTTGTGGGCGTTGTTCTGTTGGCATAACGGTGTGTGTTTTGATACCACCAGTTTATAACTGACCTTTGATGTGGCAGACTTGTGTATGTCGCGGAATAGTGACGGATTGGTGTGTGTGTGTCATAATATGGTGAGCGGATATCCGCCGTGGCGCGGTATGTTGGCGGCAGTCAGCATGGCGGTAAGTGGGATTTACCGCCAATGTCATAATGAAGGCCTATATGTGCCCAGGGCCTATACATTAAATGCTTTTAGTGGGCCTGCAGCACTGATTGTGCCACCCACTTACATAGCCTGTTAAACATGTCTCAGGAATGCCACTGCAGAGCCTGTGTGTGCAGTTTGACTGCTATGTCGACTTAGCATTTCAGACCTCTTGTCAAGCCATAAACTCCTCTTTTATTACATATGTCACACCTAGATTAGGTCCTAGGTAGCCAAAAGTGCAGGGTGCTATGTAATGAAAAGGCAGGACATATACTTTTAAGTTTTATATGTCCTGGTAGTGAAAAACTCCCACATTTGTTTTTCATTACTAAGAAGCCTACCACTCTCATAGGTGAACATTGAGGATTGCTTATTACATTTAATGACGTGGCCATTCCTGATTGAGAAGGAGTAGACCAGTCATGTTTAGTACCCATGGAATTGTAATGATAAATCCTCTTTATTGGTAATGGAATTTACCATTACAATTTTGAAAATGGCACTTTTAGAAAGCTGGCATTTTCCTGCTCTTAGTACTATGTGCTAGTAGTCTGTCTCCAATAAATTTTAAGACTGGAGTGACAGCTGGTTTCTGCATTCCCTCTAGATGGGCTAACACAAAGGAAGGGTAGGTGTGACTGAGCGGTAATCTGCATGTTGATGGGTCATCCTGGGCAGAATGGGCGGAGGAGCTGATACATACACCTGAATAGGCAGTGTCTTGCTCCTGTGCAAAGGACTACTTAACTCCCTGTAGTGAGTCTCCAGCCATGGCAGGAAGAAAGGACATCTGTGCACTTCAAAGACTCCCCTTTGGAGTCACCCCCACTTCAAAGGCACAATTGGGTATAAGAACTGGACATCTGACCCTACAAATCAGTACACTTCTGGCCCTCTGGATACTCTGCCAGGAAGAAGGGCTGCTATGCTGCTAAAAGGATTACTACACTGCTGGACTGCTATTCTGGAAGAAGTATTTTTCTGCTGTGCTCTGCTGTGCTGACCTGCCTACTGCTTGCTGCCCTCTTTGCCTGGGTGAGAAGGAATGGACCTATACTACTTGAACCCAGAGTGACTCTATGGGTTTGTCTGCTTGTCTCATGTTCTGAAGTTTCAAAAGGGACATCAAAGACTTCCAGCAACCCTGCAACACCACCTGGACTCTGACATCTGAAAGTCCTCCCCTGCCAGGTGGTGACAATCCAGTCCTGGGCTCTTGAAAGTGGGTTTCCTCATGCTGCATCAGCAAAATCCATGCATTGCAACTGTGGTGCTGGTTGTAAACAACGCATCTCCTTCAACACCACTGCACCACTGCTCGAGGACTTCACATTCTCAGCTGCACAGTTCAATGATGCATCGCCTTCATCGCAAAGGGTTTTCTGATGATGCATCTCTGGCTCTGCAGATCGAACTGATGCGTCGCCGGCATCCAAATAGATCAACGCCGACCAATCGTCTCATCTGCTCCTCGCATCTGTTTTTTGACGTCAATGTATCCTCCTTCCAAAGGTACTTTTTCAGAGGGACAAGTTTGGTCCCTGTATCTAACCTGCTCTTCTTTGCGGGCGGCTTGACTGTTCAGATTTGACCAGGTGTTCCACGACCATATAGCCCTAGTTAGCACTTTAAGCTACTAAGCACTGCATCTGCTGATATTCTTTAAAAATTCATATCTCAACTTCTACTTATTTGATGTTTATTGTTTTAGCCTTGTTTTCTTCATTAAGTTAAGATCACGTTTCTAACCAGGTGTGGTATGTTTTTGTTTAGTCTATTCAGTGTTTTAGTGTTTTAAGTGTAAATACTTCACACATTCCTCCAAAGTTAAGCCTCCCTGCTATGTGCGAAGCTACAAGAGGGTGGGCACAGATTAATGTATGGTGTGTAATTGACTTACCCTGACTAGGATTGCGGTCCCAACTTGGGCAGGATGCACATCTGTGCCAACTAGAGACCCAGGGTCAGATATACAACCCAGAATCACAATTTGCGACTCATTTGCGAGACTCGTAAAACCATGTGTACAACAGTGTACTTTACACTGTTTGCGATTCCCAATGGGGTTGCAAATTACCTACCTCATTAATATTCATGAGGTAGATTGCAATTTGCAATCCCATTGGAAATAGCTGCACTCACAGGGATGGTGGCCTGCTAGGGACAGCAGACCACCGTGTCTGTGACTTCTTTCAAATAAAGGAGTTTTTTTTAAGGAAAACAGGATGCATTTCAAAAACAAAAATGAAAAGTTTTTCTTTAATTTTTTTCTGGGCAGGTAGTGGTCTGTGGGACCACCGCCTGCTCTGAAAACATATTTTTGCTACCATTCACAAAGGGGAAGAGGTCCCATGGGGACCCCTTCGCGTTTGCAAATGGGTTAGCACCAATTTGAAATTGGTGCTAACTGTGATTGTTTTGTGACCGCATTCACGGCCACAAAACATCACACTGCGTCTCGCACTTAGGAAGAAAACGCCCCTTCCTATTTGTGACTTGCAAACCTATTTTGTGATTCAATAAATAGATTAACAAATCGCAAAATAGGGTCTGTACATACCAAAATGCTCTTCTTTTTTTTTGTCGCACATGGCCTGATTCTGCAAATCAGGCCACTTGCGACAAGAAAAAAGATCCATACATGTGGCCCCCAATTTCTAATAACCCAGGAAAACCAAGACCACCTGCCCTGGAGCCTGGAACACCACTGCCTGCCTGCTTGCCAAGACAAATGTGCCCATTGAGAAAGAGGATTGCATTGGAAGGAGCTAGGTTTAGTGGGAGTCCCTGTGTGACATGTGAGCATTCAGCGGCACACTGATCGGGTCATAGACTGTGTGCAGGAATGTTGATTTGTTTTGGCAATCCCCGTATGTGAGGAGGTGGCCTCTATGGACTGACCGGTGTGATAAGTGCTGTGTTCTTCTTGCTAAACCCATATTATGTCACTACAGTGACATAGTATGCCAGGATTGGACCTCTGATGAAGTTGCTACTGAAGAAGCACGGAGACTGGTAACAACAGTGATGGAGGCATTTTCACCAGAGGAATCTTCACCCAATTCACCAACTACCTGGGCAAATGCCACTTTTAGAAATTGGGCATTTTCTTGCTTATCCATTCTGTGCCTTTGCATGCCTGTGGAATCCAAGACTGGGTCAGACTGACAGTCAGGCTGTTTGTGAATTCCCGCTAGACAGAGACACAAAGGGAGCTTAGGAGTGTCCTGTATATCCTAATAAGTCTCCTGGGCTAGCGTGGGAAGGGAGGAGCTGACACTTATACCTGCAAGGGCTGTGCCTGTCCTCACACAGTGCAGCCTCCAAGCCCCTGGTGTGTGTCTGGGGACAGGCCTGGACAAACCAGGATTTTGTGACAACAGAGACTTTCCTTTGAAGTTTTCCTAGTTTAAAGGCAGAAATAAGTATAAGTAGTGGACCCAAGAATACTTTTGGATCAAGAAGAGCCTCTGCCAAGGAGAAAAGCTGAAGAGCTGGAGGAGGAGTATTGCCCCTTTGCTGCGTGTGCTTTGCTAGGTTGGCTTGCAGATGCTGCTTCTGCCTTCAAGAGGACAGAAACTGGACTTTGCTGTGTATCCTGGTTGTGAAGATTCTCCAATGGATTGGACTGAGCTCGCCCTCTGTTCTGAAGTCTCAGTGACATCAAAGACTTTGGCCATCATTAAGGCCTTGGAGGTAAATCCGGCTTACCGTCATGCTGACGGCCGTTAACTTACTGCAGCAGCGGATATCCGTTCACCATATTATGACACACACACACCAATCTGACAGAATTTAGCCACAGACACAAATCCGCCTTTCCAAAGGTCAGTAATCAATTGGCGGTATCAAAAAGCACACCGTTACGCCAACAGAACATCACCTACCACATTATGACCCATGAATCACCACGGCAGACATTCAACTGCGGTAAACCATTGGCGGTACATACCACCGTGCTCACAATAGATAACCGCAGACAAAACAACACTACATTGGACAATTCAAACAACAATCACCTGACACACATACACACACCACACCCACACCCCCCATCACTATAAAACCCACACCCACATTACCCACAACCCCTTACGAATACAAAAAATTGCCACCAGACAGGCACCAAGACCACTGTCATAACTAGACACACACACCACTCACACCCATATACCCCTCACACACCCCAACATTACCCTCACCAACACACATCACAAAACACTCATGGCACCACAAAGCCACCCAAGTTTAACTAAGGAGTAGTTAAGGGTCATGGTGGAGGAAATTGTCAGGGTAGAGCCACAGCTATTTGGAGCACAGGTGCAGCAGATATGAATAGCCAGCAAGATGGAGCTATGGCGGAGAATCGTGGACAGGGTCAACAGCATGGGACAGCACCGAAGAATAAGGGGCTGACATCAGGAAGAGGTGGAACGACCTACGGGTGAATACTGCATCCTGAGGGCCTGGCCGGAGTCGTAGGAGGACTGGACTCTGGTAAGTCAACTCTCTACTATTATCACCCCCCTACCTGCATGCCATCACATACCCTCACCCTCACTCCCATCACTGCACTACATCCCACACACACCACCATCACATCTCTCTAATCCCAATGCCAAGCCCTGCATGCAGTACCAATGCATGGACACCCCTCACAGCCCTGCATTGACACTCATCACTAAAGCATGCACAGAATAGGGAAAATAACAATCCCACCATACACCAACCTACACAAGTAAAAGCTGGCAGGGCAACACCAACCATAGAGGGGAAGCCAGGGATGAACAATATGTCATACACATTAACCATAACAAATCATTTACATCCCCACAGGTACCCCAGCAAATGTCACCAGAGAGGAGGTGCCACCACTATCCAGTCCCCCAACTGAAGAGGCCCACAGTGATGACAGTAACTCTGGTCCTCAGGATCTGGAAAATCTACCTTGCCCATCAGGGACCACTGGACAGCCGGTTACCCAAGCCTAGTCACACACCACCACAGAGCCTCCCTCATCAGGAAATAACACTACAGCACCCACCCAGCATACCCATACCTCTGTCCCCAGGAAACGTCAATCAGCAGTGTGCCCACCTCTACAAGGACCCCAGCCCACACCTCCCACACAAGACAATCAGGGATCTGGGGTCAGTGGCAGTGGGCACACCGTTCAGGGGACAGAGGCACAGGCCAACAGGGACACTGGGAGGACTGCTGTGCGCCAGGGGGAGGACAGGACCAGGGAACCGACTCTCCAGGAGGCACTCTCCGAGATTCAGGGAGCCTATAAACATTTCTAGGACACGATGGGCCAGATCTTAGACAACGTGCAGGAGAACAGGTGGCTGCAGGAAGGACAGCACCAGGGGATCAGGGAGGACTTGCAGGCCATCAACGACACCCTGATCTCCATAGCAGGGGTGCTGGCAGACATGGCCAACATTATGAGGTAGGCAGTGTCACACCAGCGGGCCCCTGGCACTAGCCAGTCATCTGAACAGCCTTCCACTTCCACTGCTGCTAGTGGCCAGGAGCCCCACCACAGGACTCACAGGCTACCAGCACCCCTCCCCCTGCAGAAGGTGAACTACCCCACAAACATTCCGTGTGATCCAGACAAAAGCCAGAGACACATGCCAAGACTCCTGCCAGGAAATGAGACTCTCCTGATTTTCCCCCTTGTGTCCCACTCAGTCACCCTGTCCACTTTGAACTGCCATTGCTCCCCTTCCTATGTCCCCATAAACAATGCGCATGTGCTACAAACCGACTGGAAAAATACCCTGGACTTTCCTTCATCATCACCCCATCCCATTGCACTTTCCCCTCTATATATTAGCACTACGATAAACACCCTTTGATAAAAATAGATTTAGAGTATGTCATGTATTTCAAATATGTACTGATTGAAAATGAACTGTACATAGAATGAGCATAGAATTAATGACCTGTAGCTGGCTGTTTTTGATCACACCAGGAGTGTTTGTCAAATCACCAACATCTGCAAAATGAATAGCCAGAGGGAACAGTAAGTGGGCATGGAAGTGGGAAATACCAGCATGTCAATGCCTCACAGAATTCAACCTAAAGCCATTGAAATGTAAAGTTGCACTGTATCATCTGTGTGTCATTGGAAGTACTGACGGATTATAGACGTTCTGTTTTCCACATCCTTATCCTCTGCCTCCTCATCCTCACTGTCCACAGGGTCCACTGCTGCCACATGGGCATCTCCAGTCTCCTCCTCCTGCAGGAAAGGGACATGGCGTCTGAGTGCCAATTGTGCAACATGCAGCATGCCACCACTATCTGGCAGACCTTCTTGGGTGAGTAGCACAGCGATCCACCTGTTAGATGGAGGCAACAAAGCCTGGCCTTCAGGAGGCCAATGGTCCTTTCAATTATCCTTCTGGTTCGCCCATGTACATCATTTTAACATTCTTCTGCCCTTGTCCTGGCATTCCTCACAGGGGTCAGCAGCCATGATAGGTTTGGGTAGCCAGAGTCACCTGCAAATACTGATGGACAACATTTAGCCACACACTAGCCCATATGGCCAACACCAATGCCATACACCAACATATACTGGATGGGAACCAGGGCTCACCTATTAGCCACACCCTGTGCCTCTGTAGTTGGGACATCACACTTAGGATGCTGCTATTCCTTAGGACTAAGGCATCATGCACCAACCCAGGATACTTAGCATTGACGTGGGAGATATACTGGTCCGCCAAGCACACCATCTGCACATTCATGGAGTGGAAACTCTTCTGATTCCTGAACACTTGTTCATTCCGGCGGGGGGGACAAATGCAATATGTGTTCCGTCAATCGCCCCAACTATATTGGAGATATGTCCCATTGCATAGAATTCGGCCTTCACAGTGGCCAAATCCTCAACCTGGGGGAATGCAATGTAGGTGCACATGTGTTTATCAGGGCAGACAACACTCTTGTCAGCACTATTGAGAACATTGGCTGTGACATTCCTGCTGTCATGCCCATTGTCACTTGGAAAGAACTAGTCTCCAGGAAATGGAGATCTGATAGCACTTGAACAAGAGGGGGGATCCCAGTGGGATGACGGATAGCAGATATCAGGTCAGGATCCAATTGGGCACACAGCTCTGTGATTGTGGCCCTGTCAAGTCTATAGGTGAGTATTATGTGCCTGTCCTCCAGAGTAGCCAAGTCCACCAGGGGTCTGTGCACAGGGGTATGTCTCCATCTCCTATTCATCCGCAGTGGTAGGAATCTAAGGGATAAAAGAGTGAGGAGCCTGTCACAAACTGAACAATGGAAACACAACAGTAGTCTGCAATCTGTAAACATGTTATGGGACAGTGTGAATTGTCAAGTATGTGCCTATTTTTCCTGTGATGCAGCATTATTTCATAGGCCTGCCCCCCCTTGAAATGGCGTCTGCCTGCCCTGTGTAAGGTAATGCCGCTGACGTTGTGTGTCTTGGCGGGAGGTGGTCATGAACCGCCGTGCAATTTCTCATTGGTTAATGTTAGGCCCTGTGGTGTACAGTGGCCAATGGTGATCTGCTCTGGCAGTGACAGTACGCATCACCACGGATGTGACTGCCATTTTCTATCTGATTCCTCACTCGTTGTCTGACCTTCCACAGTAGAGGCCCTACACTGCATGTGCTGCTGTGACCTGTGTCAGGAACCTACCATGGCCCGTGTGACTGGAGAAAGGGCCCAAGCCTTCACTTCAGAGGAATTTGAGAGACTGGTGGATGGGATCCTATGCCAGTACAGACTGCTGTATGAGCCTCCAGACTAACAGGTGAGTATACTGTGGGCACAATGCATGTGGCATGAATGTATGGAGGTGTGTGTGAAAGCATCGTGTAAGGGGGGAGGGATGTACTCTTGGCTGGGTATATAGTGTGGTTAGTTTTTACGTATCCTTTGCGCATTAGCTTCAGGCTTTAGGCCTTTGTGCACTTTCCCCTGGATGTATTTTATTCATTTGCTTGCAGCTTAGAGCCTCTGTGCACTTTGCTCTAAATGCTTTTTATTAGGCTTCGTACTGCTATTTTTCAAATAGCCAGTTCTACGGTCTTGTTTTTTATTCATATCACACTGTTTACCGTACTTCAGCACTGGAGTTCTCCATAACACATTCCTGTTCACTCTGTGCTCCAGTCAAGGATACAGTCTGGTACATTGCCGATAGACGTGGTATGAGTTTAGTCTTTGGCATTCCTGCTTAGGGACATTTTGTGATCACGCTGACATGTTAGTTATAAAATCACTTCCTTGTCCCAATACACGGCAGAGGGAGATTCCGACCAGGGAATCACAACCAGACGCTGACTGCCTCGTTGCAGATGCTGAACCAAGATCACAGGCCTTTGCTCAGGTATGAGGGCTGATGTCTCCCTAGTGATTCAGAAAGGCAAGCTAGAAGCTTAACATGCTGTGCTCTAAATAGAACAAGCAGAGGGAGAGTAGAAACTATTAGACACAATGATAGCTTTGTTTTTATGTTTTACTCTCCTGGTGACTATTTCAATCCTACTGTGTTGTATGGTTCTGGTTACTGCGGCTCACGCCTTATTATCTAAAATACAGTTGTTTTATTAAAACATTTTATAAAACTTATACTGTCTTTGTCATTTGTATATGAGATCATACTGTAAATGAGAGAGTTGGTTTGGATCTGAGTGACCACGACTTGCCTGAGAAGTTCCAAAGATGTCATGCGCTCGGCTGCCCAATCATCTCTTCCCCTTCGGAGAAATGAGGCACTGCTAGTTAGCCGGAGCAAGAACCGGATTTAGGGTGACAGAGTTCTTTACACGTGGGTCAGACTCAGTCCCCCACACCGTTATCGATCCTGCTGCCTAGAAATCCAGTAGTCTCATTTAGGATAATGAGAGCCCACGCGACATGGTGCCGCCAACGATTGGTCTGGCTCTAATATTTAGGTCCGGCTGACTCTCTCGGTCTCATATATATTTTGACTACTCAGTTCCGTAAACAGAGACGTTGAGTGCTGGGCTATGTGTGTGCCAATAGTGATGGAAACGGGTATGGTGGGTCATACGTGCTACAGGCTGGACTGTTTGGCTAATGGTGTTCTCCTGTCTGTATTGCCTCTGCAGGTCAGCGCCCATCAAAAGAAGGGTATATGGCGTGCCATCGCCAAAGAGGTGCTGTGTACGCCAACGGTGGTGTTGGTGCAGTCATTGACCCAGTGTATCCTTTGTCTCTCTCCCCCTTTCTTGTTTTGTCATCCTATCCTTATGTGCATTAGCATCATCTGGCGGAGGAGCAGAGGCACCAACGACGGAGGGAGCTGCATCCCACAGGACCCTAGAGGCAGAGTCCATGAAATGCTGAGGCACCAGTGGGACGGAGGGCAAGGGGAGCACCATGGCAGAGACTGAAGGGGACAATACAGACTCTGATAACTCCTCTGATGAGAGCTCCCTGGTGGTGGCGGACACCTCTGTAACCACCCAAGCTACAGGTACAGCCACAACCCCCTATACCAGCACCGTCCTCCCGGCAGCCCCTCAGTGAGTTGCCCGTGACCACTCACCCAAGAGGGTGGGCATCTCCTTCTCCCCAGGCACCTCAGGCCCTATGAGCCCTGCTGCCCTGAGTGGGGAGAGTATTGACCTCCTGAGATCCATCTCTGTAGGGCAATCAACCATCCAGGGGCTATCAGCCCAGATGCAGCAAACTAATGCATTCCTAGAGGGCATTCACAGTGGATTAACGGCCCAACAGAGATTGATCCAGGCTCGGCCCTCCTCTCTGATGGCGGCCATTGTCCCAGTTTCAACCGTCCCCCTCCAACTAGCACTTCCCAGTCCCATTCACCTCTACCCCAACCCATCCCAAGCACACAGCCAGACGAGCATGCACACAGGACAAGAGCCAAGAGTGTCACAGGCAAACATAAGCACCACACTTCATCCCACAGGCACTCACACAAACACCATTCATTTGCAGACACAACAAACATCCACTACTTCCACTGTCTCCCCCTCCCCTCCTCCTTCACCTCCCACTACCTGCATCATCACCACACCAAGCAGAACACACACCTCACTGGCAGACACCACTACAACATCCATGCACACGTCCCCCTGTGTCCTCTCCCACCGTGTCTGTCCCCCCTAAAGAACACAAACGCAAGCACTCAGACACCCAACAGCCAACCACCTCACAACCGCATACAACCCATGCACCTGCACCCAAATACAACAGACAAACACCTCCAACAACCACTCCCTCATCCTCCACTCCCATTACTTCTCCCTCCTCCTACCACAATGTCCCTAAAAAGCTTTTCCTTTCTACCATTGACCTCTTCCCTACCCCTCCCCCCTGTCCTGCACATATGGCCAGGGTATCAAGAACCCAGCCAAGTACCTCAGCCAAACAGTCCACGGGCCCAGTTTCTTCAGCACCTAATCATGGTGGAAAGGATTCAAGGCCACAATTACTGAAGGGGAAGGAGCCTGCACCAGCCAGCAGGAAGGGGAAGGAGCCTGCACCAGCCAGCAAGAAGGGGAGGAGTCTGCACCAGCCAGCAAGAAGGGGAAGGAGCCTGCATCAGCCAACAAAAAGGGGAAGGAGCCTACACCAGCCAGAAAAAAGGGGAAGGGGCCTGCACCAGCCAGCAAGAAGGGGAAGGAGCCTGCACTAACCAGCAAGTATGGGCAGAAGCCTGCACCAGCAGCTGCCACAGAGCCCCCACCGCCAGCTGTGGTTGCGCAGCCGTCAGTGGGTGCAGGGGCTGAACAAGGGCCTCCCACTACCATCACCATAGTGTAGCCATCGGAGGGTGCAGGGGCTGGGCTGGAGCTTCCCACTACCACCACCATAGTGCAGCTGTCAGAGGGTGCAGGGGCTGGGTAGGAGCCTCCCACTATCACCACCACAGTGCAGCCATCGGAGACTGCAGGGGCTGGGCAGGAGCCTCCCACTACCACCACCACAGCACAGCCGTCGAAAGGTGCAGGGACTGGGCAGGAGCCTCCCACTATCACCACCACAGTGCAGCCATCGAAGGGTGCAGGGGCTGGGCAGGAACCTCCCACTACCACCACCACAGTGCAGCCATCTGAGGTTGCAGGGGTGGAGCAGGAGCCTCCACTACCACCACCACAGTGCAGCCGTCACTGCAGGCGGACGCCATATGATCCAGCCTCCATGGCTGCTGTGCAGCCTGCCCCCACCAGAACCAGCGGGCAAGTCACCCACTCGAGAGACTGTGGCCTGGCACTCCCCAGGACCAAGCACAGGGCATGTTGCCCCCTCCAGAACCAGTGGGCAAGTAACCCACCTGAGAGACTGTGGCCTTGCTCTCCCCAGGACCAAGCACAGGGCATGTTGCCCCCTCCAAAACCAGTGGGCAAGTCACCCATTCAAGAGACTGTGGCCCATCACTCCCCAGGGCCAAGCACAGGGCATGTTGCCCCCTCCAGGACCAGTGGTCAAGTCACCCACCTGAGAGACTGTGGCCTTGCACTCCCCAGGACCAAGCACAGGGCATGTTGCCCCCTCCAGAACCAGTGGGGTATTCACCCACTTGAGAGACTGTGGCCTTGCACTCCGTAGGACCAAGCACAGGGCATGCTGCCCCTACAGAACCAGTGGTTTTGTATGCACATCAGGCTGAGGTGCCCCCCTCCCCCTGAGGTGCCTGCCTATTTGCCAGCTGATGCCCCTGCAGTGTTCCCTCCATATTGGTGCAGGGATTGAGTGGAGTCTTGGACTTTGCCCTGTGGCCATGTGGCTCCTGTTGACTGTGGACTGGGCAGTGTCCCTTTTTTGTACATTTGTACATATCTGTTGCATTGTTAAATTGACTTATTATTTTTGATGTTGATCTTATTACAATCACTTTAGTCAATTCCTGTTGTCCTTTCATTATTTAGCTGATTTACGGGGATAAATTGCTTTCTTGTGCAGCTGGTTGTGTGTATGGTGTGTGTGTGTGTGGGATGTGTGTTGGTCGTGTGTGTGCCACTGTCATTTTCCTCACCCCCCTTGTGTGATAGGCAGCAGTACTCACGGCGTCGTCTTTGCCGGCGTTGGTGTTCGTGGTGGAGCATAACATAGAAGATCATCGGAAAAACTTGCATTTCTGGTTCCATGGCGGCGCGGTTCTTCCCTGTGTCTCCAATGGTGAGTCCTTTCTCTTCTGAGCTTTGTTTCCGCCAGGCTTTTTATGGCATTGGTACCGCCCCAGAAAACGTGGCGGTTTGGCGTGTCATAATATGGTGGGCGGAACTTTGTCTTCCGTCTGGCTGTAGGCGGCTACCACCGTGGTGTCTGTTGTTTCTGCCCTGGCGGTCGGTGTGGTACATTGGTTGTCTATCGGAGATATCACTGCCATTGTCATAATTAGGCGGTAGTTACCACCAGCCTGTTGGCGGTATTACCACCACTTTATCATCTACCGCAAGGGTCGTAATGAGGGCCTTTATCTGCCAGCACCTGGGCTCTCTTGTTGAGACCCCTACCCTGCCAAGTGATGCCACATCCAGTCACTGGGTCCTTGAACGGAGAAGCTGATAAAACCAAGGAGAAAATCCACGCCCCGGAGGCGAGTGGCAGAAAAGCCAATGCAGCACCTCAGCTAAAAAAATTATGTGTTGTCTGTAAAATTGACGCATCACCAGCTCAGCACAGATTCATTGATGCCGTGCGTCTGGATTTTCTATGCAACATGCCTGGGTGTCAAAACCTGTAACCTCACCACACCAACTTGAGGCTGCTTGCCTGTAAATTAACGCATCTTTTCCCTGCAAGGAAAGAATCAATGCATTGCCTGCCCGGCTGAGAAAGAATCGACACACTACCTCACTTGCGAGTTAGGAATTGACGCATAACTTGCTTTTCAGACACACGCCTGCCCGCCCGTGCAGCTTTATTTTTGACACATACAGTTACTTTGTGCTAAAACACTGCATCCATTGATTTCTATGGATTAAGACTCTTTTTACTTTAAAAAATTCATATATTTTCTTGTGTATGTTGGATTATTGTCGTTTTGTTTGATTTATATAAATATTGGATACTTTTCTAAACTGGTGTGGAGTCCTTTTGTGTTTTTTTCACTGTGTTTCTGTGTGTGTTGGTAGAAATACTTTACACATTGCCTTTGAGATAAGCGTGACTGGTTGTGCTAAGCTGCAAAGGGAGTGTGCAGGGGTTATCTGAGCTGAGTATCTCTATTACCTTGACTAGAGTGAAGATCCCGAAGTTTACAGGGTGTATACTGACTGCCAACTAGAGACCCCATTTCTAACAATGCTGATCAGCAGTGGGGATAGGACTTGTATTTGTACTTGACATACAGTGATTAGTGTACACTATTGTTTTATTGCAAACTATTACACAGCCACATACTGTTTTTCTCTTGGATTTCTTTTGCTTTTCTTTTTTGTCCTTTTTGAGATCTCTCTGCCTTTTCAGAATTTGCACCTTTATTGAAACTTGTCCACAAAGATGTCTCAGCCTGGGGAGCCATCAGCAGCTGTGGCAAAAGTGGTGTTTGAGCTGAAGAAATTGGAGAATTACACAGTGGCCCAGCACAAGCAATTTTGTAAAGGGTTCCAATGCCCAATCTGTGTCTCCACTGAGAAGGATGAGCTGCAAAAGGTCTGAAGGGCACAGAGCAGACTAGAATATGGCTGTGGATGCGGAAGTTCAAAGCATGCGTGGTGATTTGGTGGAAAATCTGGACCTGCCTGGAGGGAGGGCATTTAGGGCAGACAGCAGTGTTTCTTCTAAAGGTCTGACCCCAGATGATCTGAGGGACAGACAAGCTGAGGAAAAGCATCATTTAGAGCTTGAGTACCACAAGGTGGAATTGGCTAGACTGTACAGAGAAGCAGAAGCAAAGAAAATGCCAATGGCCATTGAGGAGAGAAAAATATTGTTAGCTCATTAGCTGAGCTTAAAGAAGCTGGATCTGAAGGGAAGGTCCAGCACAGATGGTGGCCGAAGTACCCCAGTGCAGCCTGAGAAAAGAGTGCACATTCCTAAAGATCTGGTAAAAAATTACATGAGGGAGGATGACATACACTTGTGGTCTAAGAGGTATGAGTCAGCTCTTCACATGAACCTGGTCCCTGAGGTACACTAGGGGGCGGATCTGTGAAAGCACTTTGAGGTAGAAGGGAGGGACACCTTGATCACCCTAGGGGATCCACAGGGGCTCTCCTACTCTACCATGAATGACCTCCCACTCACTAAGTATGGTCTAACTCCAAAGCAGTACAAGTCGAAATTCAAGTCTTACAAGCAGGGGGATTCTAAAACTTGGTTAGAATGTGTTGATTTTTTTTTTTTGCAGAGCACTGGATGGTTGAGTGAACGGCAGTAAGGTAACAACTTATGAGGGGCTCTATAATTTGATTGCATGAGAGCACTTGTATAGTCTTTGTTTTACAGAGCTGCGCCAGCACCTAATTGACAGCAAGCTGACTGACCCCAGGAACCTTGCCCAGGAAGCGGACCGGTGGGAGAGCACCAGGGTCCAAAAGATGTATGGGGGAGACTCCACCAAGGGTTGCCAGAGTCCTCATCAGAAGAAGTGGGGAACAGGGGTAGACAGGGGGAGTTCTCTAAAAGGCCCCAACCTAGTTCCCATGGTAAGGATTCCTATCCCCCAGGTGAGAAAAAGCCATGGATCTCTACAGGGAAGCCTGCTAAGAGGGGTCGCATAAGTGCTATGCATGTGATCAAATGAGGGGGTATCCCAAGTGTCCCAAGTAGACACCGGCACCCACTGGTGCACACTCACAGGGTTTGACCTGTATAGCGCTTGGGGAGGAGGTTCCAGGAAAAGGATGGAAGCCACCTGAGATGCCCCTTGTCTCACTAGAGAACAGTGAGATGGTTCAGAGGACCCTCGTGCCTGAGAACAATAAGAAGTACAGGCAGTGGGTGACCATCAATGGACAGAGGGTGGAGGCTTTGAGAGACACTGGTGCCAGTGTGGCTACTGTCAAGTGTCACCTGGTGTCTGAAGAGTAAGTGGTCCCTAATGTATTTCACCAAGTAGTTGGTGTAAACAACACAGAGTGCCTGTGTAAGGTGGTGCAGGTTCTCTTTGAATGGGGGTGGTCTCAGGTTCCCGAGGGTAGCTGTGATTCCAACCATGCCTGTTGATTGTGTGCTAGCTACTAGCCTGGAGGATTCCCCTTGGAGTGAGGTGGAATGCCGGGCACACTTGGATATATTGGGTCTGCCAGGGTGGGCATGCATGACCACCTAGTCTATGGCAGCCAGTCAGGGTGATCAGGAGGCCCTGGAGCAGGAAAGATTGGCCCAGGTGCCTGCCAGGAAGAGGAAGGGCAATGGGCACGCCACCCCCCCCTAGATGTTTCCATGGTCTGGGACGAGGCTGAACCTGAGGGGGACACCCCACAGCCTACAGGGGAACAGGTGGCTGAACTAGGGGAGGTGCCTAAGCTGACTCATTGGCACTAGGAAGGCTCTCCCACCAGGGAAGAGTTCTGTGAGGCACAGAAGTCATTCCCTTCTCTTGAGGGTCTGCAGCGAAAGGCTGCACGCCAGGCATCTGTCAAGAAGTCTGTATCACACTGAATTTACTAGGAGGATGGTCTCCTGTATAGTGAGCCTTAGGTTGCTGAGTCTGGGGCAGCCCGTGTGCTGGTGGTTGCCGAGTGCTTCAGAACCTTCCTGCTGGGACTGGCTCATGATGAGCCTTTGGCGGGTCATTTGGGGCAGGACAAAACTCTTGGGAGGGTTGTCATCCACCTTTACTGGCCCCAAAAGTGCAGGCACTCTGACACTTACTGTAGGTCTTGCCAGACTTGCAAGGCAAGTGGCAAAAGTGGGGGGAGATGCAAGGCTCCCCTCCAACTATTCTCTGTTGTCAGAACCCCTTTTGAGATGGTTGGAAATTACATTGTGGGGCCTCTGGACCCCAAGACAGCCATGGGCAACAGGTTTATCCTGGTCTTGGTGAACCATGCCACCCAATACCCAGAGGCCATCCTTCTGAGGTAAGTGACAGCCCCGTGGTGGGCCGGGCATTGATTGAGATTTTTACCCACATAGGGTTCCCCAAGGAGGTTGTATCTGACCATTGTACCAACGTAATATCTACCTATATATGAAATCTCTGTGGAAGGAGTGTGGGGTAACATACAAGTTCATCACTCCTTTCCCTCAATGAAATGGGTTGGTTGAAAGGTTTAACTGCGCCCTGAAAGGCGTGATTATGGGTCTATCAGAACACATAAGGCATAAGTGGTATGTCCTGTTGCCATGCCTTCTCTTTGCATACAGGGAGGTACCACAGAAGGGGCTTGGCTTTAGCCCATTTGAGCTGCTTTATGGCCACCCTGTAAGGGGACCTCTGAGTCTGATGAAAGAGGGCTGGGAGAAAGCTCCCAGCAGGGCCTCCCAGGACCTGTTTTGCCACGTGCTGGCCTTTAAAAACCAGACTGCTCGCTTCAGAAAGCTCGCTCAGGTGAACCGAAAAGCCAGCCAGGAGGACATGAAATGGTGATTCGACCAGAATGCCACTCTGGTTGAGGTTCAGCCAGGCAAGAAAGTGTGGGTCATGGCGCCAGAGGAGCCTTGTGCTCCCCAGGACAAGTGGACTGGTTCTTTTGAGGTGATGGAGCACAAGGGTGATGTCACCTATCTGGTGAACTTGCAGTCTCCCAGGAACCTTTTGAGGGTCATACACATGAACCGTCTCAAACCACATTTTGAGAGGTCTGAACTGACCATGCTGTTGGCAACAGATGATGGGGTGGAGGAGGAGAGTGAACCTCTTCCTGACCTCTTGTTTGCCCAAGACAAAGATGGGCCTGTGGAGGGTGTGAACCTCTCTCCCACACTGACCCTGGAACAGCAGGGGGACTGTGGCCAGTAACTGGGGCAGTTTGTCTCTCTGTTTTCCTTCACCTCCGGGGTCACTCATTTGTGTACACATGATGTGGACACTGGGGACAGTCCATCTGTGGAGCATAAGAGCAACAAGTTGACTGACAAGATTAGAGCCAGCATCAAGGATGAGGTTTCCAAGATGCTACTATTAGGGGTGACAGAGTTCTCCAGCAGTCCTTGGACCAGCCCTGTGGTCTTGGTTCCAAAGGCTGCTGCCCCGGGTGCCACTACTGAACTTAGGTTCTGTGTAGATTACTGTGGACTCAATGCCATCACTAAGACTGACGCTCACCCCATCCCCAAAGCTGATGAGCTCATAGATGGATTAGGAGCTGCCAAGTTCCTCAGCAAGTTTAACTTAACATCTGGGTACTGGCACATTGTCTTGACCCAGGGGTTTAAAGAGAGGTCAGCATTTTCAACACCAAAGGGGCACTACCAGTTCATGGTCATGCCCTTTGGGTTGAAAAATGTCCCTGTTAACTTTTAAAGGTTTTGGCTGGGCTGGAGTATTTCAGTGCCACCTACCTGGATGACATTGCAGTGTTCATCTCCAGCCAGGAGGAACAACTACTTTGTGAAGTGTTGAAGGCCCTATAGAAGGCAGGCCTCACTATTAAGGCTAGTAAGTTCCAAATGGGGCAGGGATCTGTGGTTTACCTGGGACACCAGGTGGGGAGTTGGCAGGTGGCCCCCCTACAACCTGAAATCTTTGCCATTCTGGCTTGGGAACCTGCCAAGACCCGGACAGAGGTGAGAGTCTTCTTGGGTCTCATTGGGTACTACAGGAGGTTTGTCAATGGGTATTCTACCATTTTTGCCCCCTTGACAGAGCTGACTTCCAGGAAGCAGCCCAAGAAAGAGATCTGGACTGAGGCTTGTCAGACTGCTTTCGATGCCCTGAAGACAGACATGTGCACGGCACCCATGCTGCAGGCACCCGACTTCTCCAAGGAATTTGTTGTGCAGACTAATGCTTCAGAGCATGGTGTGATGGCAGTTCTAGCACAGCCTATATGCTTCATTAGTAGGAGGTTCCCCAGGAACAAAAGTGGAGTGTAATTCAGAGAGAATCTTTTGCTGTGGTCTGGGCACTGAAGAAGCTAAGACCCTACTTGTTTGGGACTCACTTGCAGGTTCAGACAGACAACAGGACCCTCAGATGGTTAATGCAGATGAGGGTTGAGAACCCAAAACTGCTGCGGTGGTACATTTCCATACAGGGAATGGACTTTATGGTGGAACACTGCCCTGGTGCAGAAGACGCCAACACTGATGATCTGTCCAGATTCTTCTGCCTTAGTGATGAGAACTCCCATGAGGTTGGGTAGTAATCCCAACTTTCAGCTGGGGGGGACACATGTTAGACCTGGCATCATAGATGCGGTCTCCCCTGCCTTTTTGCCTCTGCTTCCTGTATTTTTGACTGTGTGCTGGACTTTTTTTTGCTGATTTTTTGTACTCTGCGAACTTTACTACATCTGACCAGTGCTAAAGTGCAAGTGCTCCCTGTATAAATAGTGATTATGATTGGGTGTAACTGATTGGCATATTTGATTTAATGGCAAGTCACTAGTAAAGTGCACTAGAGGTGTCCAAGGCCTGTAAATCAAATGCTACTATGGTCCTGCAGCACTGATTGTGCCACCCATATGAGTAGCCGTGTAAACATGTCTCAGACCTGCCACTTCAGTGTCTGTCTGTGAAGTCTTGCTCTGCCAATTCAAACCGTCAAGTGTGCCCACTTGCCAGGACCAAACCTCCCCATTTACTGCATATCAGTCAACCCTACGTTAGGCCGTAGGTAGCCCCAGGGGCAGGGTGCAGTGTATTTAAAAGGTAGGGCATGTACTGGTGTGTTTTACATGTCCTGATAGTGAAACGCTGCCAAAATCGCTTTTCACTATTGCAAAGCCTATTTCTTCCATAGGTTAACATGGGGACTGCCTTTAAATATCTTTTAAGTGCAGTTTCCCATTGGGAGCAGATGCAGACCTGGACTTTGGGGTCTCTGAACTCACAATTTTAAAATACATCTTTTGGTAGAGTTGGCTTTCAGATGGTCCGCTTGAAAATGCCACTTTTAGAAAGGGGCATGTTCTTGTTTAACCATTCTGCCTGCCTGTGGAATCCACGTCTGGGTTAGACTGACAGTTAAGCAGTTTGTGAATTCCCTTTAGACAGTGACACAAAGGGAGCTGAGGAGTGTCCTGCATATCCTCATAAGCCTCCAGGGCAAGAGTGGGGAGGGAAGAGCTGACACATCTGAAAGGGCTGTGTCTGTCCTCACACAATGTATTCTCCAGCCCCCTAGTGTGTGTCTGGGGCCAAGCCTGGGCAAGGCAGGGTCTTGTGAACAACAGAAAATTTCCTTTGAAGTTTACCTTCTTCAAAGGTAAAAATGAGTATAAGTAGTGGAATCAAAACCCCAGACTTTCAGAATACTTCTGGATCAAGAGGAACCTCTGCCAAGGAGAAGAGCTGGAGAACAGCCCTTTGCTATGAGTGCTTTGCTGTGTGGGCCTGCAGTTGCTGCTTCTGCCTTCAAGAGGACAAAGACTAGACTTTGCTGAGTATCCTGCTTGTGAAGATTCTCCAAGGGCTTGGACTGAGCTTGCCCCCTGTTCCTAACTCCCAGGAACATCAAAGACTTCATCTGCTAGCACTTGGGCTCTCTTGCTGCAATCCCTACCCTGCCAGGTGATGCCACATCCAGTCCTTGGGTCCCTGAAAGGAGAAGCTGGTAACCCAAGGAGAAAATCCACGCACTGGAGCCGAGTGGCAGAAAAATCTACTCAGTGCCTGCCATGCAGCTGAAAAATAGATGCATCGCCAGTAACATTGACGCATCACCAGCTCAGCGTGGATTAATCGCTGCTGTGCATCTGGATTTTCCATGTATTGTCATGGGCGTCAAAACCTGCAACATCACCGCACAGAATGGAGGCTGCCAGTCTGGAAATCGACACATCTCTTCCCTGCGAGGGAAGAATTGACGCATTGCTTGCCCGGCAGAGAAAGAATCGGTGCATCGCCTCACTTGCGAGTAAAGAATCTATGCATTGCTTGCTTTATTGATGCCTGCCAGCCCGTGCTGCTTTATTTTTGATGCGTACCAGGTACTTTGTGAAAAAACAATGCATCCATTGAGTTCTATGTATTAAGACTCTTTTTACTTTAAAAATTCATATCTTTGCTTGTATATGTTGAATATGTTGTTTTAGTCTTCTTTGATTTAGATTAAAATGTTGCTATTTTTCTAAACTTTTGTGGAGTCCTTTTGTGGTGTTTTCTCTGTGTTACTGTGTGTGTTGGTAGAAATACTTTACACATTGCCTTTGAGATAATCCTGACTGCTTGTAATAGTATCTATCTGTATTTGACTACAGACTCCATTTTATCGACTGTCTCCATCTTTGTGCTTAGCTTCATGTGTTGTCACAGCGGTGGTGCAGGCTTTTTTCATACCAAGCTTGTTTTCCACAAAGAACATGTTTGAGCTTTTTCTCATGAGCACAGGGTTACACCGTGCAGGAACATAACATTGGGGTTGTGGAAGTTAGATGTGATAAGAGAGTCTCACCCTGGGAATGTTTTCATCAAGGAAAAGTACAGCTCCATTGTCTCTGGAATGTGCACTTGGGCAGAGCCCGTTCCTTGTGTGTTTTTGACACAGACCGAGTACAGCCAACACTTGAATTTCATAATCAAAAGGAGAGGGAGATTGACAGAATCTTCCTCTTGAGTTTTTTTAAGGTATATAAGGTGGGTAAACGTGCCCCTGAGATAGGAGGAGCTCACCTGAACGTGGATGCACAGTTCAGGGTCCCATGTTGGGTAGACCTCCTAGCTCAGCCGTCCAGGGTTCCTCAACTTGATGTTGGCAAAGCTGAAGAATTCAACCCCCATGGTGATGCATTTTCATTCTTAATTATTTAGCTTGACTGCATATGTATATATACATATATATATATATATATGTATATATATATATATGTAAATATATATATATATATACATACATATATTCACTGCATATATTCATTGTTGCTGCATTGCACATTGTCTGTCTATCATTTTTAACTGCTGTGAGTGTTTTTCTGCATTCAAGTTAAATGCTCATGTTCATATTTTTGTGTGCTTTCCTTTGCTATCTGGGAAGTGCTTTAATAAATTCATAACTAAGACTAAGGGGCATATTTATACTGTGTTTGCGTCGAATGAGCGTAATTTTTTTTTACGCACATTCAGCGCAAACAGTGCACCATATTTATACAATGAAGCCCCAGCCCACGAACACCAAAAGTCCGCCGTGTGCATAATTTTCTGGATGCAGGAAACCGCCTTGTGTTAATGGCATGCAAGGTAGGCGTTACCGTCCCAAAAATGACTTAAACACCCGTGCGCCATATTCATGCTACCGCGTAAAAATCCCGCACAGCCGGGAGGCGGAGTCGGAAAATGACGCACAGCCCGATTTGCATAAAAAATTACTCCAGGGCCCGGGCAGGCGTTAAAATTGGGCAAACACACCAGTACTTAAGGAAAACACACAGAAGCAACAGCAGAGCTCCAAAAGGAAGACATAGAGGTGCTTTTCATCCAGCATACACGCCGACGCAGAGCACAGGACCAACAACAGCAGCTTCTACAACACCAGCAGGGACCCCAAAGGCAACGCAGAAGGCAGGAGAGATATTCCGCACCAGGACAACCCTTCTGGGACTCTGCAACAAGACATCATCCAGAGGTACAGACTCAACTGGCAAGCCATTCAGCAGCTGCTGCGCAACATTGAGCCAGAGTTGGCACCCAGCTTGCAGACACCACACACCATTCCACCAGAAACCAATCTGCTAGCTGTAATCCACATGTTGGCAAGTGGCTTCTTTCAAACCACTGGTGCCCTGGTTGCCGGGATCTCACAGCCCTCATTCTCTACCTTCCTACCCAAGGCACTGGGTGCCATCATCTCCCTCACACCCTGCCACATCAGCTTCCCCAATACACAACAGAAGCAGCAGGAGACCAAACAGGGCTTCTACCAAATCAATGGCTTCCCACAGGTGCTTGGTGCCATTGACTGCACACATGTACGCATTGTGCCACCTGCTGCAACCGATCATCTATACCGCAACAGGAAGCACACACACTCCATCAATGTGCAGACCATTTTCGATCACCGGGGATTGTTCGCTAACATCGTGGCAAAGTATCCTGGGAGTGTACATGATTCATCTTCCGTCACTGCACCATGAATCAACACTTCCAGGATGGACAATATGGAAATTGCCTACTTGTTGGTAAGTACAGAAACCTACTTATATACACACTGCACAGCAACCCTGTAGGACACACAACACACACACCACTACATTGACACGTGGCCAGGAACACACTGAGGTTGTGACACTGCTAGGCATGTGTGATATCCTGACCCATTTGGATAAACACCTATGGACAAATGACAGATCCAAATAACAACAGATGCCACTCCAGAGACACAAGGGACCAATTTAAAACAACGCAATGACAATGACATGGACTTAACTGGCAGTACAACTTGGAAGATTAATCTTTCAATATCACATCAATAACACTCAATCAAACACCCTTCCAAGCAATAGGTACTGTGTAAGGGGTGTGGAATGTGTTGCGCTGCAGTTCAAACACTATGGGGGTCATTCTGACTCCCGCCGGGTGCGGTCACCGCGAGCCCGGCGGGAGCTGCCAAAATACCGTAACGCGGTCGGAAGACCGCGGCGGGTATTTTGAGTTTTCCCCTGGGCTGGCGGGCGGCCTTCAAAAGGCCGCCCGCCAGCCCAGGGGAAAACGACCTTCCCACCATGAAGCCGGCTCGTAATCGAGCCGGCGGAGTGGGAAGGTGCGACGGGTGCTACTGCACCCGTCGCGTATTTCACTGTCTGCTATGCAGACAGTGAAATACAAGCGGGGCCCTCTTACGGGGGCCCCTGCAGTGCCCATGCCATTGGCATGGGCACTGCAGGGGCCCCCAGGGGCCCCGCGACACCCCCTACCGCCATCCTGTTCCTGGCGGCCGAACCGCCAGGAACAGGATGGTGGTAGGGGGTGTCAGAATCCCCAAGGCGGCGCAGCATGCTGCGCCGCCTTGGAGGATTCTGACGGGCAGCGGAAAACCGGCAGGAGACCGCCGGTTTTTCTGCACTGACCGCGGCCAAAGCGCCGCGGTCAGAATGCCCTAAGGGGCACCGCCAGGCTGTTGGCGGTGCTCCCGGGTCAGAATGACCCCCTATGAGACACATAGCATGAAGATGATGATTCTAATGAAGGTGACATGGAATCATTGAGACAGTACCAATATCTCACGTCACTCCTGCTCTGACATTGCCCACTACCATTAAGCAAGTGGACTGTGCTAAGAACACATATTGATGTGACAATATTGAAAATGCACATTCCTACACATATTGTTTGAGACAATTACACATATACACAACAGATGTACAGACATATGGACCTTCTGACACTGTAAATGACAACCTCACAACCAAGTTAGCCAGCTGAACTGGAACAGGTTCAGTAGTATAGGTACACATTTAAACATGAGTCGACTCAGCAAGGGCAGATAAATAGGTCTGCAGAGAACTTGTCACACATGGTAAATTTGTGCATAGTCAATTGTCAACACGTCAGCGCTGACAACTTCTGGAGATGTGTTGTACATTGTCACCTTGCCAAATCTAAGAGCCTCACTGATGTTTAACTAATTCTATTGCATATGTTAAATTGGATGGAATGTCCAAGCCATATAGATGCAACCGTGTTACCACCACTGTGGAATTGATTCTGTGTATGGAATTATCATGTCACCCCCAGTTAAGACACATGGACACCTCTCTCACATGACATAATACAAGGGAGTACACAATGTACTGCAACTCTACAAAAATACCTCTGACATCCGGTCAATCAGCCTAACACCAGTTCATATAATGAAACAACCCAATGCTGATGGTACATCCTAGAAGCCTAGGATTCCACACAACAACACAAACACCGATGAGTCACAGACAACACAAGAGAACAACTGCCATGCAAAGTGATAATCATGGTGCAAGCAACATCAAAATGTTCTCACTCATTTTCTATTTCAGCTGATCAGGGGTATGGAACCAGCCATGGATCATGACCCCATTTGCAAACCCAAGCACAGCATCAGAGCGTGCCTATAATGAGGCACATTGGAGGACACACACCATATTCGAGAGGACCTTTGGCATCCTGAAGTCAAGATTCAGGTGCCTTAATATCACTGGAGGCAGCATCCTATACTCACCAGGAATGGTCTGCAAGATCATTTTGACCTGTGCCATCCTGCACAACATATGTGTAAGGAGGAACATTCCCCTATATGAACCCGACCCTCAAATGCCTGAAGAGGAGGAAGAGGAGGACGTTGTCCATCAACATGAGTGGGACCATCAAAACACAGCTGCAGGATTGTGTCGGAGACAACACATTGTCAAAGATTTCTTTTAACTCTACTCACCATCCCCACTGTCTTGCCATATGTCAATAAACACCTCTTCTAATCACTATATCATGGTCTGGGTAATCATTTTTGCATCACATTATCCCTAAGAATCATAATCAGAGTGTAGCCTCATGGAGCATTGAAGAAATACATATTAGGATACTGAAAAATCCACATCACATTTGATGGGTATGAATGTACACCCAACTTCGCACACACTGTAAATGACATATATCATGTCCATTTCACATTTGAAGGGCAATGGCAGAGGACCACAGCTATTTCACACATACATGTTGGCAACATGGTTCATTGCAGCATATGGCACACAACTAAGACACCATAATTCACTAAGGAAAACATGCCTCATGCATGACGCAGTGAATGTGCAATAGCATTGGTAACAAGAAGGTATGACCAGACACTTGACAGCAGTAAGTGTGACATTAGCTATCTTTTCAAGGAGTATGTGTGACAAGAAATCCATGTAAGCAGCAAATGGCTAGCACAAGTGCCCCAGGTATGACTAGCATTGCTCACATGACATGCACTGCACATGCCATCCCAGGTCATAAGTCCTGTCACTGCCATGTTCTCAGTCTCACCCCACCCTTCTTCAGGGGGCCCTCGAAATGGAATATTTGTACCCAGATAATCCCTCATCTACACACACCCAGACTCACATTCTGACTCCAGTGTGCTTCCCTCTTTAGTATGGTGGGCCATAGTCATTGTTCTTCTATCTGCATGGACTTCTGGTCGAATAATGCACTGTCTGGTAGTCTGTAGGACCTGTAATCACCTGTCCATTGCTTCCCATGTGAAAGGTACTGTTGGCCCTTTGAACTTGATTCTTACCTACAGGACTTGTGAGAGACTGAAGCTGCACGCACCTGTGAGCACTTCCATGCAGACCAGTCATTTGCACATGCACTGCCCTTGCAGCTGCCTGGAACGGCATAGAAACTGCCATTATATGTATAACACTGTTATGCATTGCCGTATAAATCATCTGGGTAATACAGGCCTTGGGTTTTTGTGTTCCGTTCCAACACACAGGACAAATACAGTTTTCCTTTTCCACAGTGTTTTTCCAGCTTTGACCAGTCTCAGTCTGCTCACTGTGTATTTGCCTTGTTCATTTTTGTTCCTGATTGACCCTGCATCCTGTTAGCCGGACTGGTTCCTGTCTTTGCATCACCATAAAGGTTCCCTGTGGCTACATTTGTCTCATAGTTGCTTTCCATGCCCTCACTCTCCTCCTGGGGTAATACTCAAATACATTGTATAGCTTAATCAGTTTACTTATTGTATCATGGGGTGGAACTTGTGTTCAAATAGCCTAATCATGTCCCATCCCTTGTCTGGGTTTCATGTATGCATGAGTGACAAATAGTGACAGTGTACCATGGCTGTATGCATGGATTGGTCATGGTGCCTCCAGCACAACAAACAACTTTAGATAATGTGCATGAAATGTCAACACATGTTGTACCCTGACAGTCCACACACTGATTCACATTGCCCCCAATATATTGATGGGGCTTGCTTGGTGAATAGCTGTGAAATTAATCAGCACAGCGGCACTGATGTTCCTGGCTACAGTGGGAATTTTAGAGGCCACCCTGTGTGCAAATGTTGTGATGAAACCTGCTGATTTAAATTCCTGATCCATTAACTTTGTGAGCACACCAAGGTTACCCTGTTGTTAGTCTCATAAAATGTCTGCAGTGCCATAGCTGGACTATCCCCATGTGTGTTCTCAATTCCTCTTTGGCTTTCCTTCAATTCAGCTGTGAATGATACTTTGTAAATGTAGGAAATGGCTCCACAAACTCATGAGTAGACCTGCACGTAACTGTGACAACATGGACCCCAATAATGACACAGGCTACACATGGACCCACACACTTGAACTGGGCACCTTTGTGCAATTAACCACTGGAAATATGTGCACACGTGCTACTTGGTCTGCTGGTCCTCCACTGCAACAGGACAAACATAGGTCATTTATATGACTCAAACTGTGGTGTGACATTACATGTGTGGAATGGTTTTGGGACTCGGTGTCACAAACACCATACCCACATAGGATTTTCCACTGCCTGACTCATGGGTAGTAAACAAACAAGTGCCCAGGAAGTGGCATCCAACTTTCCAGGACATGTGATGGCCTAGTCTTGGAACTTTGCCATAATCAACCGTCTTCTATCTGTCCTGCGCATGGTTTGTCATTGGAGATGCTTATGTCCCAAAAAACTGGGAAGTTCACATAGCATTTGTTGCTGTGTGTATAACAAACACATTTCCTTTCTCATTTCCACACTGAATAGCATCTGATGGTTGGCCACATTGAGAACACATGCTTACAAGCACATTTAGGAAAACGTGTCTTGTGATGTTCACACAGTGGGACAACTACATTAGTAAGAGCCAATTCAGACACATTGACACACAGGCAATGAGTTACTGTATTGAGCTGCATAGCCTTGCTATCCTCTATTGACGCACAACATGCCCAAACTGGGTCATACCAATTTGTATTACACACGTTTGGCCATCTATTGCGTCAGTGAAGAGTGCAAATCCCGTACAACAGCTAGAGGATCATGGTCTGCAGTAGTATGATCTGTGTGTTGGTGATCAATACCCGGTGATGTAATAGGATATCCTGTTTACAGAATTGGTACAGTGGGTGTACTTTCACTTTCACTTTGCAGTGTGTGATTTTTCTTGACTGTGTGGCTGTGTTTGGACTTGTCTCTCTGTGCATATTGTGAATTTGTCTCCTGTGTGGTCTTTATATTGTCTTTTGGTGTTTCCTAAGTGTCTGTGTTATCCAGTGTAAGTGTATTTTTGTCATTTCTGGTATCTAATTTTGTCTTTGTTTTGTTTGGAGTCTGTTGTGGATAGTGTTAGTTTGGGGATAGCTGGGCTGTTTTACTGTTAATTAGTTTTCATTTCCCTCTCCTACTTTCCCTTCATTATCCTCTGTACCCCTTTATTACTTTTTTTTTCAAGCGTGTTGGGTAGGCCACGTCTTGGTAGGATGGCAGAGGAGGAGCTGGGGAGATTTTTTGGCTGATGTGCCACTTCCTCCCATTAATGATTGAAGCAGGTGGCCGTGTGTTACAGGGGTATCACACAGAGGCAAGGAGGCTCCGGTGGGCAAAGGTCCTATATCACCTAAAAAGAATATACAACACACCGCCAATGACCACCAGCTAAAACACTGTTGGGCTGACCTGGTTGCCAGGGAGCAAACCTGCTGGACCACCTGGGGATTGTGATTGGTGGTCCTGTTGGTGAGTACAATTCAGAGTAAAGTACACATTTAAATACTCTGTAGTGACAGTAGCAGATTTGTTCATTTGCTGCAGGCAATGTTTTTGGAAATGTGGAATGCAAGTTAAACATAAAGTTGCCTCGAGTTATACAATAATTCCTACACTTTACCGTCATTTGTTGACACAACAGCTGCACTAACTTACAAAACACAACAGGAGTCTGTAAATTAGTGCTGCCTTCACATCATTCGAGGATGCAAATGTGGTTCTAACATATGATTTATGCATGGTCTGCGAGTGTACCAGGAAAGACATGTTTTTAATCCAGATATTTTCAAGAAATAATGTGTCCCCCAATTGTTTCTGATACATGCCTGGACTGGATTCTGACACATACGTAACGAGTTGTATCTGACCTCAGGTAACATCTTTGGCTGATAGTTGGACTTGGTTGTGCCGCAATTAAATTAGGGATGGATTCCAAAAGTAATGCAAACAGGTTCATATCAAAATGTTTGGTGCAACTTACCATAGCTGTGGCACATAAAATGAAGTAAATTATACAAACTGAGGGGTAACAACTATCCATGGCCCTGTGTACATTGTACCTGTGTGTTTTACATTGGTCTTAGTCACAATAGCTGGCCCGAGCTAATGCATTTGCCATCTGTGTTACTCTATTGCCATGTACTTCTCATAAGTTATGGGATCATCATGGGATACCTGACGTTGGGGAATGCATGATCACAATGGATTAAGTGCATGATGTCATGCAAGGGACCACTCACCAATTCCATCATACATATAAAGCTGACTACTACTTAGCTAGTTTAGTTTGGCACACCCATGCTGATTAAGTGCAGCATATGTTTAATAACTAACCTCCCAGTATGGAGGCTATCACTGACATGGGTGTATGCTAAGATCAGTAGACCAGCATTCTTGTGACTGCTGTCATTCTGAAGTTACATACAAATTGAAAACTACATCATCATGATTGGCACACTGGTACATTTGCCAAACCATGTATTAATAATATCACAGTGTCAGTTTGCTATATATCCGCTGATCAACCAAATTGGCAAATGTAAGATGATGAATGTGGCTCATCTGTGATTTCCGAAACCCATATTTACTAAACAGGGCAATGAGAGACACATTTTAGGTGCAATGATTACACCTGTGCCCATGCAGTCTATCATGGATGATTACAATATACACTGTCAACATATATCTCCTTGTTGTATCAAAATATGAAAACAGGTCAATCCATGGCTAGCCTCAAACTGTCACCAAATAATGCACAGGTTCCCTGCCATTATGGTGTCATAGGGGGCATATGTGGCACAGGGTACCCTTTTAATGTAGCATATGTAATCTAGATATAACACAGGCCCTACATGTAAGGGGCCAGAGAAAGCATGATAAATCATGCCCTTAATTCAACCCACAGGTGCGTAACACAGTAAAGGATTGTCCTTTGATGCCCAAGCCACAATACCTGAGTGACTGGTATTGCAGTCCTCCAGGAAAGTGGCTTTGCATGTCTCTCATTGATACACATGATGAGAGGAGTACACTCCATAAATGAGTCTGCAACCAAATGATGGAGCATGTTTGCCACCACATGATAGTTAGGGCCATTGCATGTGTGCAGATATGTGTGTATCACTCACTGGAGTGCCCGGGTCTGTACATGTTTGCAGTGGTATGTCGGTTGCAGTATCATCATGCCTGAGAGGCTGGACTTTCTGATTTAATCTTGCACACAGTAATTGTATTTGGAAGTATTGTACAGTGCACAGACATTGAGCACATTTCTCCCTTCCATGCTTTACAGGTGGACCTCCCACTACACAATCAGAGAGGTGGCTCGATTTGTGGACCCAGACATCTCCAGTAAGTGTTGGTATTTCTGTTCTGTGTTGTGTTTGCTGCTATTGTGTGATTGTCTCCTGTGTGTTGGACACATAGCAAGGTATGATGCGCTGATAAATGATCGGATATGTTACTTGAGTGGAGTATCATTTTTTTCCATATTTGAGTTGGACAGTCATTAGCGTATTGTCATATTTTGGGATTGTAGTGCAGCCCTGTAGGCACGGCCATGTGAATAGGGTGACTTTTGTTGATAAAACTTTTATTACGAAAATTTAGCAGAGGGCCATATTTATGATTTAGTCAGCAAGTCAGACCCTGAATCTCACAGAATAGGGATGCCAAAGTCTTACCCACAGACTTGAGCCTCCCTGTTCACTAATGAACATGTTTGACTGTATGTTTGACTTCCTAGCAGCATGTAGCTCCACATGTTGTTCTACGTGTATGTGGCACTTGAGTACAATGTCATAGGTGTGCATGCAGCTTATTGCCAGATGTGTGCTTGCATCCATCTGCTTGTTGTAAGTCATGTATTACTGGTATGAAATTATGTTGACAATTGTCTGCATTTCCAAACATAAATGTGGATGGGATTGTCTAAGGTTTGGGTGTATCCTAGTTGGACATCCTCCTTACCTGTGGTGGACTGCCCAAACCCATGTACAGCTGTCCAAAGCCTCCTGGGTTTCCTAGATGTTGGAAAGTATTTGATGCTTGTCCACCCCCCCTCAGGCACAGGCGTAGGGTTATGAAATGTGTACCTAGGACTGATGATCCAAGTTTAGTACACAGACATGTAAATCCGTAAATCACTTGTCCAAAACTAGGATACCCATTCATGATTAGCAACTGCATTATATCCTGGCAATTCCATTTACAAATCACAGATCTTGTGGCCCTTGATTGTCATCCAGAAGTTAGTCATTAGTTGGCCTGTCACATGTGGAGGACTTGCAGCATTTTTTATGTGACAAATGGCTGAACAATGATGCATAGGTCATTTAAGTTGTTACAAATCGTTTAGAGCATTGCTGTGCTGTTTGATAGGACATGTGTAGGCTGCGTTGGCATTTACTTCCTCAGGGACAATCAGTGATCTGTATGATGATTTGGCCTGTTTCTGGTACATTAGATGTATTGTCTGATTTACTTCTGGAGCCATATCAAACAATGAAGTAACTAATGTTTGGTTTTATATTTTTTTTAACAGCAGCCAATATGAATCCCATCCAGATTCAGGAGTTTCAGCGCCGGGTGATGCGTTACCGCCACATTCTGGATGTGGAGTCTGGGTTCCGCAACATGGCAAGGCGTTATCACCATGAAAGAGCCTCCGGAGAGTGGAGGGCATTTGCCAAAGGGGGCCCTTCCGTGTCCACCACAGCCACCACCACCAGCACCACCACTACCACCCAGGTGGCACCAACTATAGAAGGCACCACTGCTGGACCGTCAACCTCCACTGATCCCGGACCTATCACAGCACCACCTGCACCTCCTCCTACACGCATGGGACCAACAACGGGACATACATCTTCAACTGGCACCCAGACCACCCCTGCTGCAGTCATTGACCCAGCAGATTTTCAATGGATGCAACGTGGCATTGACCGTATGTTGAGAAAAATGGGCTGCAGCAGGAGGTGGCACAAGTGAATCAGAGGAAGTGTGCCATAAAGAAGTCCCTGCAGGGCGAACATGTAAACATTTTACCCTCAGCCATGATTCCCTTCCCTCCCTCCTCTTTCCTGGTTCTTTTCATTAGTGGATTTAGGGGGCTTAGTGTTAGGTTAGAATAGGCTGTTATTTTAGTTAGTAGTAGTGGGTGGGGGTATGATACTTTTAATATCTGGTTTTTATTATTTGTGTTAGTGGGTGGGTGGGGGATGATGTTGGGGTTTTGGTGTTAAAAAAATATAATAATAATAAAAAATATATAAAAAAGAAAAACAAAAAATATGTATTTGTTTAGTATGTATTTAGGTTAGTATATGTTGTCCTCCAAGTGTCCCGTCTTATAAGGGGGGTGGAGGGTTGATGTTTAGATCAATTTGTTAAATGTGATAAGTAAGTTTAGCTTAGGTTAGTTAGGGCCAGTTGTGGGTAATGTGTAGTTAGGATAGGTTAGGTTAGTTAAGGTATTTCCCCAGGTTTTAGCTTCCTTTTTTACTGTTAAATAAAGATTTAGGTAATCCTTTACAGTATGTGTCAAATGCTTGGGGATCAGGGCTTTGGCATGGGTGAACAGTGTCTCTTAAGTATTTGCATTTGTGTCCCATCCTGCAACCAAATCCCAATTGAGCTGTTACATTGGCAGCTACTCCAGAGCTACTTTACTAAGAATCTGCCATCCATCGCACCCACCACTCAAGGTTACTATGGATCCCAAAGTGTTGTTAATTTTTGATGTATGTTTTGAATCTCACATACTTTGCGACCAGATTTGGTATTGAGGACACTGTGTTAAGTCTGCCTGCAGCCTGATGTTCAAGTGAAGCCTTATAAGGTGAGTGGTAGTATGATCTCATCTAGTATGGTATACATAACTCACACCTATCATTTGTTACATTGTACAGCCAGGTTACATATTTGTACGTACACTCATACACATCTGTTCATGCTGTATGGTGTGTGTTAGGAAAAATTTGAGTCAAATGTCGCCTATGTAAATATTGGCTTGAAGAAAAAGTTGAAGGCAATAATTTTTGGCTAAGACATCCCTTGAGGAAGCGTTATTCTGTCCAACACAGCATTATACTGTATAGTTTCTCTTTCCCTCATAATTAACCCTAGGAACGGCAGATGATGGTACAATCCAGACCACAGTGCATAGTTATCAGTCAGCATTCCTGCAGGTCAGTTGTATTGACATTCTATAATCATTGACCTGAGGTAAACATCACTGATCTCCTTCACAGTTGTTGTGTCACATTACACAGGGACAAAGTTGTTGTGTAAGTGCTATTTATTTTAAAGTGCTGTAGTGCTATATGTACATTTTCCATGATTGTGAGTCCATCAGTGTGACACCTTCCATTGTGATCCTACACAAGTGCAAAAGGACATGTCATTGGACATGCTGGGGTGAAGTGTCAGACAGTGCAGGGGGACAGGATTTGCCAATGAGTTAGTGAGAGACAATCACAGGGCAGGGTGACAAGATAAACAGTGGGCTGGAGAACAGTGCTTGTGAGCAGCTGTTGCAAGACTGGCATGTTACAAAGCACAGGACCTTGGTTTTAGGTGGCCATGTGGCAGGGACTAGTGCTACCGGGTACTCTTACGTGTGAATGTAATCTGTTCCACGTCTTCATCTTCTGATGTGTGTGTTGTCTCCTCTGTCCTTGGTGGTGGTGGTTGTGAAGGGGCAACACACACCTCAGTGTTTGAAGACGTGGAGTCAGACATCCTGGTAGCTGCCAACTGTGGGGCTATTAGGGGCAGCACTGCAGCAAGGAGGAGCTGCTGGTTCTTAAGTATAGCAGCCACATCACTGTGGTAGGCAGCCAGGTCGGCCCTCCTGGGGTCTATATTGCATTCGTGCATGCGTTGACAAAATTGTTGTTGGAGGTGTTGTGTCAACTCTTTTACAGCTGTGCTTATTTCCTTCACCCTTTTTTCGAGTTCATGCAAGATTGATGTTCGCCCTTGCATGGCTGCTGCCTGTTCTGCAGTTGACATCATGCACAAACGTACCCCCTTTAGGCTGGCTGCCATATTTTCCATCCCCACCCGCACCTCCTTGGCCAGCTCCCGCTGTACTCCAACAACAGTTCTCTCAGAGCTGGTGCCAGTGTCGTCAGAGTCCTCAGCTGGGTTGGAGCTGGCAGGTCGTACAATTGGGGTGGTGGGTGGGTCCTCTGTGATGGCTGCTACTTCTGAGCTTCTCCTTGCGACTGAAGGTGGGGTCTGGATGGTCCCAAGGACATCTTGGAGGGTCTGCTGGCTGATGTTTGTCAGCTTGTCATCCATGCCATCAGGGAAGTCCAGGACAGGCATATCCCCATGAGAGCCATCGTCCTCTGCAATGGGATATGGTACAATTAGTGTGTCTGTGTTGTGGCATTTGTAATGTGACATGCCTCCCTTCCTATTTGTTGCACATTGTGATCTTGGTTCCGGTTCATTACTCATGTATTTCATATTAGCATTCTCCCACGGCTATGCCCACCTGCATGTCACATGTATTGTGGTCAGTTTGGAGACTTGTCAGCATCACATCTTCTAGGTGTTGGTTCTGGCCAAATTGTGAATTGCCACCTTCTTGTCCTACCCAACCCTCCGTCTACTTCAATTCTCATGGTGAGGCCTTGCACTCGCTGTGGTTGTTCTGATGGCACTAGCACCACACTTAACAATCTGGAACTGAGCCAGTCTCAGATATTTCACATCCAGCTATACGTTGCAGAGACCTGGCATATACTATGTATAGCACTGGCATGGCCCACTACATATGTCAGCATTGGTAGTGTGTAATGTTGATGTTGGGGAATGTGTGCTACATTGGATTGCACTGATGGTCCTAGCAGTGTTCCATTTCCTCTTCTGACTGTGAAGGTGAATTTCACTAGCCGGTGACATATGCCCTCCCCCTGAATGCTTTTGTCTGAGCAGTATGACATTTGGGATGTTGCATGGTGTCATTGGAGCTATTGTGACGCAGGCACAGGGTGGACCCTGACATATGCAGCATGGATATGACATTAGTGCTGTGTACCTCATAATGTTTATGACAATGGCTAATGTTTGTAGCAACTATGGACAATCACATTTGACAGGATTAGAACATTTGTATTGATTACAGGGGATTGATAAAGTTGTCATCCTGAACCCTCTAATTTGGGTGTGTTTGATCCATGGGGACGTTACTGCAATTAGCTACTTGACCTGCACACACAGCAGAGGTGGTAGTGGCAACTGTTGTCAATGTTAAATTCCACTTGCAGATATGGCCTGAGACTGGTAATTGAGCCCTAGTTCATGTAGGGAGATTACCAGCTGTTGTGTGACAGCAGGCCAGTTTTACGTTGTACCCTACCCTCCTGGAATGGCTTTACCTTTCCAACATCCTTGGCATGGCAGCATGCCCCCATGCAAAGATTGTTGGTGTCGTGTAGTACTGTGCCCCAGGTTTCCTCTCAACAGCCATGCCCCTGCACTGAGCCCCTTTATGCCCTTCCCCCCTGAATATCATGACTTACATGCATTGTGTAGTAGGTATGTCCCCCCCGCTTGCAGTTAACATTTGTGCATTTTAATTCCCCATGCCACTTACCCTGCATCTGTGTTGTCTCCTGGTAGTCTGCGCTGTCCTGTCCTTGAATCCCTGTGACGATCTCCTCAGGGATGACAGCTGCCACCATCTCCTCCATGTGGTCCAGGACCTCCTGCGGTGCTGGACTCCCACCTCTATTCTACAGTGCTGCCTTCCTGTTCCTGGTCATCTTTTCCTTGGTCCCGCGCTTGCAGTCATGCCAGCGTTTCTTGCACTCGATGACTGTTCTCCGTACTTCTGCCATACTGTTTATCTTGTCAACAATTTGTTGCCATATTGCCCCTCTCCTACTGATTGGCAACTTTGAGGTGACAAAAAGTTGGTGCTGCTGTTCCGTCACCTCCTTCACCAGAATTTCCTGCTCCTCTGCACTGAAGCAACACTTTCTTTTCTTCTTCTCCCTGTCCTGGGTCTTCTGTGGTTTCTCCTGGCTGGTTCCTGGTCTGTTGTCATCCTCCTGGGGTCTGTGCAAGCATCTGGGATCCATTTTGGCTCTCCTTAGCACATTTTGCTGTGTTTGCGCCTCTTTTTGATGCAATTGTGTCAAAAAAAGGCGCGTATCCGGTTTGCGATGTCGTAAACCGGCTCACAGTCATGTTCGCCACATTAACGTTGTTTTTCTTTACGACGTGATGCATTGGTTTGAGTAAAAAAAAATGACACACACCTGTGGTTTGCGCCAAAGTATAAATTTGATGCCCGAGCGGCGCAAATAAATGGAGTTAGCCTCCGGTAGAATTTTTGCTGCAAAACTGTGTTGGCACAGTTTTGCATCAAAAAGTATAAATATGGCCCTAAGAGTGTTGCATTATTTGGCATGTTTTCCTCTTAGTTCAAAGTAGAGCAACACACTGCTTGTGCCAAGCTACCAACGGGGTGAGCAGGGGTTATCTGAGCTGGGTATCTCCCTTACCCTGACTAGAGTGAGGGCCCTTACTTGGACAAGGTGAAAAACGAACTGCTAACTAGAGACCCCATTTCTAACATCCAGAAGTTACTTTTAGTTTTAATAATATTACTGGACCACCTCTCAGGATCTGCAGCATTGGCAATTTCATTCTAGTGATGAACCTTACAACACTATCCCGTGACATGACAATATCTACATAGAATTCATAATTGAGCTTGAGGAGTGGGTCATCAAGCTTATGTTTATTCAGTACTGAGATATACGTTATCCACATTTGTCCATTCACACAGTCTGCCATTATGCCCTACCATTCAGCTAATCTATGCACCCCATTCCCACCAGTTCCAGAAATTTTAATGAATATTGTAAACAACGATCCTTTGCATTTTGTCCAAATTACACCAGTGTTCATTGTTTTTTAAATAGAATTCTTCAGGATTTTTTTGGACCTGCTTAACCTCCTCAGCTTATTTTGAAGGAAAACGTAATCCATCCATCCTAGCATTTATCGATAATGTGTACATATGTTGTTTTGCATTAATCTCATAGTCAAATAAGGTAGATTTCATAATTATTGTTAGAAATGGGGGTCTTTGGTTGGCAGTCAGGTTACCCCCTGTCCAAGCAAGGACCCTCACTCTAGTCAGGGTAAGTCACACACAATCCAAATTATCCTGTGCCCACCCTCTGGTAGCTTGGCACTGAGCAGTCAGGCTTAACTTAGAAGGCAATGTGTAAAGTATTTGTGCAATAAATCATACAATAACACAATATAGCACCACAAAAATACACCACACAGTGTTTAGAAAAATATATAATATTTATCTGGGTATTTGCAGGTCAAAACGATAAAAGATTCAATATGAAATTGTAGAGATATCCGGATCGGAGTGCAGTGAATTTTTCACCGCGGAGCAAGCTGTGCGTCAAATGTTTCGGCGCACAAGGAGTCTAGTTGAAAAAGAGAAGTCTTTTTGGTCCTGAGACTTCAGGAAACAGGAGGCAAGATCTATCCAAGCCCTTGGAACGCACTTTTGCAGCAAGACAAAAGTTCAGCAAGGCAGCAGGCCAACAGCAAGGTGGCAGTCCTTTGCAGAAAGCAGTCAGGTGAGTCCTTTGAGCAGCCAGGCAGTTCTTGGCAGGAAGCAGTCTCTGGTTCAGGTTTCTTCTCCAGCAAGTGTCTGAGGTGGTAGGGCAGAGGCCCTGTTTTATACTAAAATGTGCCTTTGAAGTGGGGGTGACTTCAAAGAGTGGCTAAGAAGTGCACCAGGTCCCCTTTCAATTCAATCCTGTCTGCCAGGGTTCCAGTAGGGGGTGTGGCATTCCTTTGTGTGAGGGCAGGCCCTCCACCCTCCCAGCCCAGGAAGACCCATTCAAAATGCAGATGTATACAAGTGAGGCTGAGTACCCTGTGTTTGGGGTGTGTCTGAGTGAATGCACAAGGAGGTGTCAACTAAACCTAGCCCGACGTAGATTGTAAGGCGCAGAAAGATTTAAGTGCAAAGAAATGCTCACTTTCTAAAAGTAGCATTTCTAGAATAGTAATATTAGATCCAACTTCACCAGTCAGCAGGATTTTTGTATTACCATTTTGGCCATACTAAATATGACCTTCCTGCTCCTTTCAGATCAGCAGCTACCACTTCAATAATGTATGAGGGCAGCCCCAATGTTAGCCTATGAAGGGAGCAGGCCTCACACTAGTGTAAAAACGAATTTAGGAGTTTTACACTACCAGGACATATAAACTACACAGGTACATGGCCTGCCTTTTACCCACACAGCACCCTGCTCTAGGGGTTAGCTAGGGCACACATTAGGGGTGACTTATGTGTAGAAAAAGGGGAGTTTTAGGCTTGGCAAGTACTTTTAAATGCCAAGTCAAAGTGGCAGTGAAACTGCACACACAGGTCTTGCAAGGGCAGGCCTCAGACAAGGTTAAGGGGCTACTTAAGTGGGTGGCACAACCAGTGCTGCAGGCCCACTAGTAGCATTTAATCTACAGGCCCTAGGCACATATAGTGCACTCTACTAGGGTCTTACAAGTAAATCAAATAGCCAATCATGGATAAACCAATCAACAGTACAATTTACACAGAGAGCATATGCACTTTAGCACTGGTTAGCAGTGGTAAAGTGCCCAGAGTTCAAAAGCCAACAACAGCAGGTCAGAAAAAATAGGAGGAAGGAGGCAAAAAGTTTGGGGATGACCCTGTAAAAAGGCCAGGTCCAACAATTATCATGTTGCCTACATTAAATCCCTTTTTTGTTAATACCACTTCCGCTGGAGACTTAAGCAGAATTTAACAGAGGGGCTGTCTTTGGGCTACTATCCCCTAATTTCTAGTTAAGGGCTGCCCGATAGTCCTCTCAATTAATTGTTAAACTTTCTTATGTCTGTGAGACCTCGTTATGCCTTACTGAATACTTCCATAAAGATGCATTTATCGTGTTTGTGAGAGGGAGCAATAATGAAAAGAAATAAAAAGGAAGTGAAACATAGTCTTAAGTACGGGCATGGGAGGATAGAGTTAAATTAAGGTAATGTCGGGGAGGTGGTAGGTCAAAGAAAGGGGAAAGCAATGCAAGGGTCGGTGATAGTAGTAGGTAAGATGAGGATTGAAATGGTAGGTGATGAATGGGGATTGTTAAGATGAGTTCAAGGAGAAGAGGAGTTAGAGAGTTAGAAATGACAGGTGAGATGGGACTTAGGTGGAGGATGGGCCTATAAGAGTAGGGGAAAAGTCTGGGTGAGGAGAAATCAAGTGTACAAACAACAAGAAAGGTCAAAGAATTGACACCATTTTATGTAAAGCTTTGCACTGAGGGAAACACGTGGCAAATCCATTGTAAAACATATATGCTCCATGCGTCATGAAAGAAAGGGCCATATTTATACTTTTTGACACAAAATTGCGCAGACCCAGTGTTGCATCAAAAAATATACTGCATGGTAACACCATTTCTTTGTGCCGCTCGGGAGTCAAATGTATACTTTGACGCACGGTGGCGCAAACCACAGGTATGATTCATTTTTTTTACTCAAACCAATGCGTCACGTCGTAAAGGAAAAACAACATTAATGTGGCGAAAATGACTGTGAGCCGGTTTACGATGTCGCAAACCAGATAAGTGCCTTTTTTTGACGCAAACACTGCAAAATGTGCTAAGGAGAGCCAAAATGGATCCCAGATGCTTGGACAGACCCCAGGAAGATGACAACAGACCAGGAACCAGCCAGGAGGACCAACACAAGACACAGGAGAGGGAGAAGAAGAAAAGAAAGTGTTGGTTCAGTGCAGAGGAGCAGGAAATTCTGGCGAAAGAGGTGACGGAACACCAGCACCAACTTTTTGTCACCTCTAAATTGCCAATTACTAGGAGAGAGGCAATATGGCAACAAATTGTTGACAAGATAAACAGTGTGGCAGAAGTACGGGGAACAGTCTTCAAGTGCAAGAAATGCTAGCATGACTGCAAGCGCAGGACCAAGGAAAAGATGACCAGTAACAGGAAGGCAGCACTGCAGACTGGAGGTGGGAGTCCAGCACTGCAGGAGGCCTTGGACCACATGGAGGAGATGGTGGCAGCCATCATCCCTGAAGAGATCGTCACAAGGATTCAAGGACAGGACAGCGCAGACTACCAGGAGACAACACAGATGCAGGGCAAGTTGCATGGGGAACTAAAAAGCCTAATTATTAACTGCAACCGGGGGGGGGGACATACCTACTACACAATGCATGGAAGTCATGATATTCAGGGAGTGGCATAGGTAAAGGGGCACGGCACAGGGGCATGGGCTGTTCAGAGGAAACTTGGGGCAAAGTACTACAAGACACCAACAACCTTTGCATGGGGGTATGCTGCCATGCCAAGGATGTTGGAAAGGTAAAGCCAGTCCCGGATGGTAGGGTACAATGTGAAATTGGCCTGCTGTCACACGACAGTTGGTATTCTCCCTACATGAGCTAGGGCTCAATTAACAGTCTCAGGCCATATCTGCAAGCGGAATGTAATGTTGACAACAGTTGCCACTACCACCTCTGCTGTCTGTGCAGGTCAAGTAGCTAATGGCAGTGACGTCCCGATGGATCAAACACACCCAAATTAGAGGGTTCAGGATGACAAAGTTATGAATCCCCTGAAATCAATACAAATGTTCTAATAGTGTCAAATGTGAATGTGCATAGTTGCAACAAACATCAGCCATTGTCATAAACATTATGAGGTACACAGCACTAATGTCATATCCATGCTGCATATGTCAGGGTCCACCCTGTGTCCAATGACACCATGTAACATCCCAAATGTCATACTGCTCAGACAACGGCATTGAGCGGGAGGACATAGGTCACCGGCTAGTGAAATACATCCTCACAGTCAGAAGAGGAAATGGAACACTGCTAGGACCATCAGTGCAATCCAATGTAGCACACATTCCCCAACATCAACATTACACACTACCAATGCTGACATATGTAGTGTGCCATGCCAATGCTATACGTAGTTATGCTAGGTCTCAGCAACATATAGCTGGATGTGAAATATCTGAGACTGGCTCAGTTCCAGAGTGTTAAGTGTGGTGCAAGTGCCATCAGGACACCCACAGCCAGTGCAAGGCCTTACCTTACCATGAGAATGGAAGTAGATGGAGGGTTGAGTAGGACAAGAAGGTGGCAATATACAATTTGGCCAGAACCCACACCTAGAGGACATGATACTGACAAGTCCCCAAACTGACCACACTGCATGTGACATGCAGGTGGGGCATAGGTCTGAGAGAATGCTAATATTATAGACAGGAACAATGAACAGGAACCTATATCATAATGTGCAACAAATAGGAAGGCAGGCACGTCACATTACAAACACACACAACACAGACACACTAATTGTACAATATCTTATTGCAGAGGACGATGGCTCTCCTGGGGATATGCCTGTCCTGGACTTCCCTGATGACATGGATGACGAGCTGACAAATATCAGCCAGCAGACCCTCCAACATGTCCTGGGAACCCTCCAGACCACACCTTCAGTTGCAAGGAGGAGCACAGCTACAGCAGCCATCACAGAGGACCCACCCACTACCCCAATTGTATGACCTGCCAGCTCCAACCCAGCTGAGGACTCTGACGACACTGGCCCCAGCTTTGAGAGAACTGTAGTTGGAGTACAGCGGGAGCTGGCCAAGGAGGTGCAGGTGGGGATGGAAAATATGGCAGCCAGCCTAGAGGGGGTGCGTTTGTGCATGATGTCAACTGCAGAACAGGCAGCAGCCATGCAAGGGCGAACATCAATCTTCCAAGAATTGAAAAAAGTGTGAAGGAAATCAGCACAGCTGTAAGAGAGTTGACACAACACCTCCAACAACAAACCTTTCAATGCATGCACAAATGCAATATTGAACCCCTCAGGGCCGACCTGGCTGCCTACCACAGTGATGTGGCTGCTATTCTTAAGAACCAACAGCTCCTCCTTGCTGCAGTACTGCCCTTAATAGCCCCACAGTTGGCAGCTACCTGGATGTCTCACTTCACGTCTTCAAACACTAAGGTATGTGTTGCACCTTCACAACCACCACCACCAAGGGCAGAGGAGACAACACACACATCAGAAGATGAAGACGTGGAGCAGATCACCTTCACCTGTAAGAGTACCCGGTAGCACTAGTCCCTGCCACCTGGCCACTTATAACCAAGGTCCTGTGCTTTGTAACATGCTAGTCGTGCAACAGCTGCTCTCAAGCAGTGTTCTCCAGCCCACTGTTTATCTTGTCACTCTGCCCTGTGATTGTCTCTCACTAACTCATTGGCAAATCATGTCCCACTGCACTGTGACACTTCACCCCAGCATGTCCAATGACATGTACTTTTGCACTTGTTTAGGATCACAATGGAAGGTGTCACACTAATGGACTCACAATCATGGACAATGCAAATATAGCGCTACAGCACTTTAAAATAAATAGCACTTACCCAACCACTTTGTCTCTGTGTAATATGACACATCAACTGTGAGGGAGATCAGTGATGTTTGCCTCATGTCAATGATCATAGAATGTCAATACAACTACCCTGAAAGTATGTGGGCTGATAACTATGCACTGTGGTCTAGTTTATACCATCATCTACCCTTCATGAAGGTCAATTCTGAGGTAACTCAAACCTATACATTAAAATGCTGTGTTGGACAGAATAAGGGGGTCATTATGACCCTGGCGGACGGTGGAGAAGCGGCGGTAAGACCGCCAACAGGCTGGCGGTCAATTTTTTGGAATTATGACCATGGCGGTCACCGCCATGGTCATCCGCTGCTTCTCCGTTCCGCCCGCCAGGGCGAAGATGACCGCTGGGCTGGAGACCTGGGTCTCCAGCCCAGCGGTCGTCACTATACCACTGGCGGTATTTGGACCTGGCTTACCACCATGGATTTCATGCGGTTGGAACCGCCATGAAATCCATGGCGGTAAGCACTATCAGTGCCAGGGAATTCCTTCCCTGGCAATGATAGGGGTCTCCCCCACCCCCAAGCCCCACCCCGACTCCCTCCCCTACACCCCCCACCACCCCTGCCACCCCCCAAAGGTGGCAGGACCCCCCTCCCCACCACAACCCCCCACATCACATCACTCATGCACACACGACAAACACGCAGGCACCACCAACACACATACACACACACACACCGACATACATGCCAACAACCACACACACAGTCAGACACGCACACCCACATTCAAACATACACACACACAACCATACAGACATACCTACAGACATACATGCACTCATTCCCATACTCACAACACCCCTGCAAGCATACAGGCACTCACCCCCCCACTCATACACACATGCACACCCCCATGCACGCACACAACACACAACACCCCCGCACCCCCCTCCTCTCACGGACGATCGATTTACCTGGTCCGACGATCCTCCGGGAGGGGACGGGAGCCATGGGGGCTGCTCCGCCGACACCACACCGTCAATAGAACACCGTCACTCCGAATCACAAGACGTGATTCGGTGGGCAGTGTTCTGTTGACGTGGCGATGGAGGTGGAGCAACCTCCACTTCCCCGCCGCCCGCCAGTATGGCTGTTGGCGGCTCTCCGTCCGAAAAAGGACGGAGAGCTGCCAACAGTCATAATACGCCGAGTGGAAAACCGCCACCACAGGCGGTCTTCAGCACGGCGGTCCCTCGGCGGTCTTGACAAAAGACCACCGAGGTCAAAATGACCCCCTAAGTCTTCTTCAAGGGATGTCTAAGCCGAAAAATATTGCCTCAAAATTATTGTACTAGACAATCTTTACGTATGTGACATTTGTCACAATTTTCTAAACACACACCATACAGCAGGAATGGATGTGTATGAGTGAACATACAAATAAGTGACCTGGCTGTACAATGTAACAAATGATAGGTGTGAGTCATCTATACTATGCTACTTGAGAATATACCATCACTCACCTTATAGGGCTTCACTTGAAGATCAGGCTGCAGGCAGACGTAACACAGTGTCCTTAATACCAAATCTGGTCCCAAACAATGTGAGATTGAAAACATATATCAAAAATTAACAACACATTGGGATCCATAGTAACCTTGAGTTGTGGGTGCAATGGATGGCAGATTCTTAGCAAAGTAGCTCTGGTGTAGCTCCCAATGTAACAGCTCAATTGGGATTTGGTTGCAGGATGGGACACAAATGCAAATACTAAAGAGACACTGTTCACCCATGCCAAGACCCTGATGGCATATGGCACACACTGTAAAGGAGTACCTAAATATTTATTTAACAGTAAAAAAAGGATAATAAAACCTGGGGAAACACCTTAACTAACCTAACCCATCCCAACTACACATTACCCACAACTGGCCCTAACTAACCTAATCTAAACTTACTTATCACATTTAACTTAACACTCTAAACATAAACCCCCCAACCCCCTTATAAGATGGGACGCATGGAGGACAACATATACTAACCTAAACACATACTATGTTATACTAAACAAATATATATTTTTTTGTATTTATTTTAAACCCCAAAACCCCAACATCATCCCCCACCCACACACATAATAAAATAACTTTTCATAATATCATACCCCCACCCCCCAATCCACTACTACTAACTAAACTAACAGCCTATTTTAAACTAACACTAAACCCCCTAAACCCACTAATTAAAAGAACCAGGAAAGAGGAGGGATGGGAGGGAATCATGGCAGAGGGTATAATTGTTACAAGTTTGCCCTCCGCAGGGTCTTCTTGATGGCACACACCCTCTTATTAATTTGTGACACCTCCTGCTGCGGCCTGTTCAGTCTCAGCAACATAGGTTGCATGTCAACGTTGCATCAGTCTGAAATCTGCAGGGTCAATGACTGCAGCAGGGGTGCGAGTTGTAGATGTGTGTCTGGTTGGTGGTACCATGCTTGTAGGGGGAGGTGCTGGTGCTGCTTTCAGTGGTCCTGGAGCAGTGGAGGTCGATGGTCCTGCAGTGGTGCCTGATATTCTTGGTGCCACCTGGGTGGTAGTGGTGGTGCTGGCGGTGGCGGCTGTTGTGGACACTGAAGGGCCCCCTTGGGCAAATGCCCTCCATACTCCTGAGGCTCTTTCATGGCGATAACGCCGTGCCATGTGGCGGAACCCAGACTGCACATCCAGAATGTGGCGGTAACGCATCGCCCGGCTCTGAAACTCACAAATCTGGATGGCATTCATATTGGCTGCTGTTAAAAAATATAAAGCCAAACATTAGGTACTTCATTGTGTGATATAGCTACTGATGAGAATCAGACAATACATCTAATGTAGCTGAAACAGGCCATATCACCATACAGATCACAGATTCTCCCTGAGGAAGTACATGCCAACGCAGCCTACACATGTCCTATCTTACAGCACAGCAATGCTCTAAAAGATGTGTAACAGCTTAAATGACCTATGCATCATTGTTCAGCCATTAGTCACGTAAAAAATGCTGCAAGGGCTCCACATGTGACAGGCCAACTAATGACTATCTTCTGGATGACAATCAAGGGCCACAAGATCTGTGATTTGTAAATGGAATTCCCAGGATGGAATGCAGTTGCTAATCATGAGTGGGTACCCTAGGTTTGGACACGTGATTTACAGATTTACATGTCCGTGTACTAAACTTGGATCATCACACCTAGGTACACATTTCATAATCCTACGCCTGTGCCTCAGGGGGGGGATGGACAAGCAACACATACTTTCAAACATCAAGGACACCCAGGAAGCTTTGGACAGCTGTACATGGGTTTGGGCAGTCCACCACAGGTAAGGAGGATGTCCAACTAGGATACACCCAAACCTTGGAAAAACCCATCCACATTTATGTTTGTAAATGCAGACAATTGTCAACATCATTTAGTACCACTAATACCTGTCTTATACCAAGCAGATAGATGCAAGCACACATCTGGCCATGAGCTGCATGCACACCTATGACATTTTACTCAAGTGCCACATACACGTAGCACAACATGTGGAGCTAGATGCTGCTAGGAAGTCAAACATACAGTCGAACATGTTCATTAGTGACCAGGGAGGCTCAAGTCTGTGGGTAAGACTTTGGCATCCCTATTCTGTGAAATTCAGGGGCTGACTTGCTGACTAAATCATTGATATGGGCCTCTGCTAATTTTTCGTCATAAAAATTTCAAATACAAATGTCACCCTATTCACACGGCCATGCGTACAGGGCTGCACTACAATCCCAAAATATGACTATACGCTACTGAGTGTCCAACTCAAAGGTGGAAAAAAAGTGAAACTCCACTCAAGTAACATATCCAATCATTTACTAGCACATCATACCTTGGTATGCGTCCAACACACATGAGTCAGTTACACAACAGCTGCAAACACAACACAGAACTGAAATATCAACACTTACAGGATATGTCTGGGTCCGCAAATTGAGCCACTTCTCAGACTGTGTAGAGGGCAGGTCCACCTGTAAAGCATGGAAGGGAGAAATGTGCTCAATGTCTGTGCACTGTACAACACTTTCACATTAAATTATTGTGTGTAACATTAAATCTGAAAGTCCAGCCTCTCAGGCATGATGATACTCCAACAGACATACCACTGCAAACATGTACAGACCTGGTCACTCCAGTGAGTGATACACACATATCTGCACACATGCAGTGGCCCTAACTATCATGTGGTGACAAACATGCTCCATCAATTGGTTGCAGACTCATTTATGGAGTGTACTCCTCTCATCATTTGTAGTAATGAGAGACATGCAAAGCCACTTTCCTGGAGCACTGCAATACCAGTCACTCAGGTATTGTGGCTTGTGCAACAAGGGACAATCATTTACTGTGTGACGCACCTGTGGGTTGATTTAAGGTCATGATTTATCATGCTTTCTATGGTACCTTACATGTAGGGCCTGTGTTGTATGTAGGTTACATATGTTACATTAACAGTGTAGCCTGAGCCACATATGCCCCCTATAACACCATAATGGCAGAGATCATGTGCATTAATTGGTGACAGTTTGAGGCTAGCCATGGATTGACCAGTTTTAATATTTGGATACAACTAGGAGATAGATGCTGACAGTGTATATTGTAGTCATCCATTACAGACTGCATGGTCACAGGTGTAGTCATTGCACCTGAAATGTGTCACTCATTGCCCATGTATCCATCATGGGTTTTGGAAATCACAGTGAGACACATTCATCATCTTACATTTGCCAAGTTGGTAGATCAGCAGCTATACAGCAAACTGACACTGTCATATTATTAACACATAGTTTAGCAAATGCACTACTGTGTCAATCATGATGATGTAGGGTTTAATTTGTATATACCTTTGGAATAGCAGAAGTCACAGGAATGCTGGTATTCTGATCTTAGCATACACCCATGTCTGTGATAGCCTCCATACTGGGAAGTTAGTTATTAAACATATGCTCCACTAGATCAGAGCGGGTGTACCAAACAAAACTAGCAAAGTATTAGGGAAATTCATATGTATGATGGAATTGGTCTGGGGTCCCTTTCACGACACCATGCATGTAATACATTGTGACCATGCATTCCCCAACGTCAGGTATCCCATGATGATCCCATAACTTATGAGAAGTTCATGGCTATAGAGTAGCACACATGGCAAATGCATTAGCTCTGTTCCAGCTATTGTGCCCAAGACCAATGTAAAACACACAGGTACAATGAACAGAGGGCCATGGATAGTTGTTATCCCTCACTTTGTATAATTTGCTTCATTTTATGGGCTATAGCTATGGAAAGTAGCACCAAACATTTAGATATGAACCCGTGTGCATTACTTAGGCATCCATCCCTAATTTAATTGCGGCACAACCAAGTCAAACTATCAGCCTAAGATGTTACCTGAGGTTAGAATGAACTTGGTACGTATGGGTCAAAATACAGTTCAGACATGTATCAGAAATAATTGAGGGACACATTAATTCATGAAAATATCTGGTGAAAAACATGTCTTTCCTGGTACACTCACAGACTATGCCTAAAACATATGTTAGAGCCACATTTGCATCATCTATTGACGTGAAGGCAGCACTAATTTACAGGCTCCATTTGTGTTTGGTAACTCAGTGCAGCTGTTGCGTCAACAAATTACGTAATGTGTAGCAATTATTGTAGGACTCAGGGCAACTGTATGTTTAACTTGCATTCCACATGTCCAAATACATTGCTTGCAGCATATGAACAAATCACTACAGAGCATTTAAATGTGCACATTACTCTGATTTGAACTCACCAACAGGGCCACCAATCACAATCCCCAGGTGGTCCAGCAAGTCTTGCTCCCTGGCAACAAGGTCAGCCCAGCGGTGCTTTAGTTGGTGGTTGTTGCGCGGTGTTGTAGAAGTGTTGAAGATGGTACAGGACCTTTGACCACCGGAGCCTCCTTGCCTCTGTGTGATACTCCTGTATCTCCCTGCCACCTGCTTCGATCGTAAATGGGAGGACGTGGTACACCAGCCAAATGAATCCCCACAGCTCCTCCTCACCCATTCTACCCAGACGTGGCCTACCCAACATGACTGAAATAATAAAGGAATAAAGGGGTACAGAGGATAATGAAGGGAAAGGAGGAGGGGGAAATGAAAACTAAATACCCCTAAAACTGCCCAACTATCCCCAAACTAACACTACCCACAACAGACTCCCAACACTACAAATACAAAAATAAACACCAGAAATGACAAAAATACACTTACACAGGATACCACAGACACTTAGAAAACACCGAAAGACAATATAAAGACCACACAGGAGACAAATTCACAATATTCACAGAGACAAGTCCAAACACAGCCACACAGTCAAGAAAAGTCACAGACTGCAAAGTGAAAGTGAAAGTACACCCACATTACCAATTCTGTAAAGAGGATATCCTATTACATCACTTCCTGCCTCAAATGCGGTGCGTTTTTATTATGATGCGTCAAAATATTATGACGATTACAGTCTGTGCATCATTTTTTTTTACGCACATGCTTAGAAATTACCCTGCATCCATATTTCCAAATATTTTTCATTGTTAACCAATTTCATGGGGGACAGTGTGGGAATGACCCCTCAGGGCCAATGGATGTATCATGGCAGTGAGCGTCATTTTTCTACGCATATGCAGCATTTTTTGATGCATGTGCATCTTCTTTGACGTGTATGCATCAAAATTTCTGTCTTTTACTGGGTTTCGGTCATTTCTCACAATTTTATAGTACATGACAGCTGTAACTATACAGAGATAGGCTGTTTGCAACTACATTCTGCATTCCAGTGCATGGGCACATGTGGCAGATCACACTACTGTGGACCATGATCCTCTGGTTGTTGTACCAGATTTGCACTCTTCACTGATGCAATAGATCCCCAAACTTTTGGAATTCAAATTGGTATTGCCCAGTTTGAGCAGGTTGTGTGTCAATAGCGGATAGCAAGGCTACGCAACTCAATACAGTAACTCGTTGTCTGTGTGTCAATGTGTGTGAATTGGCTATTTCAATTTTAGTTGTCCCACTGTGTGAACATCAGAAGACGTGCTTTCATAAATGTGCTTGTATGCATGTGTTGTCAATGTGGATAACCATCAGATGCTATTCAGTGTGGAAATGAGTAAGGAAATGTGTCTGTCATACACGTAGCAACAAATGTTGTGTGAATTTCCCAGATTTTGGGGACAAAAGCATCTCCCATGACAAACCATTCACAGGATAGATAGAGGACGGTTGATCACGGCAATGTTCCAAGACTAAGCCATCACATGTCCTTGAATGTTGGATACCACTTCCTGGTCACTAGTTTCGATACTACCCATGAGTCAGACATTTGAAAATGCTATTTGGGTATGGTGTTTGTGACACAGAGCCCCAAAACCAATCCACAAATGTAATGTCACTCCACAGTTTGAGTCATATAAATGACCTATATTTCTCTTGTGGCAGTGGAGGACAAGCAGACCAAGCAACACGTGTTCACATATTTCCAGTTGTTAATTGCACAAAGGTGTCCAGTTGAAGTGTGTGGGGCCATGTGTAGCCTATGTCATTATTGGGGTCCATGTTGTCACAGTTACGTGCAGGTCTAGTCATGAGTCTGTGGAGCCATTCCCTGCATTACCAAAGTATCCTTCACAGCTGAATTGAATAAAAGCCAAAGAGGAATTGAAAACACACATGGGCATAGCCCTGCTATGGCACTACAGAAGTTTTATGAGACTGACTACAGGGCAACCTTGGTGTGTTCACAAAGTTAATGGATCAGTAATTTTAAACCAACAGGTTTCCTCACAACATTTGTACAAAGGGTGGCCTCTAAAATTCCCACTCCAGCCGGGAACATCAGTGCCTCTGTGCTGATTAATCTCACAGCTATTCACCACGCAAGCCCCATCAATATGTTGGGGGCAATGTGAATCAGTGTGTGGACGGTCAGGGTACAACATGTGTTGACATTTCATGCACATTATCTAAAGTTGTTTGTTTTGCTGGAGGCACCTTTCCCAATCCATGCATACAGCCATGGTACACTGTCACTCTTTGTCACTCATGCATACATGAAACCCAGACAAGGGATGGGACATGATTAGGCTATTTGAACACAAGTTCCACCCCATGATACGATAAGTAAACTGATTAAGCTATACAATGTATTTGAGTATTCATTGTAGACCTACCTGACACAATACTCCAGGAGGAAAGTGAGGGCATGGAAAGCAACTATTAGATAAATGTAGCCACAGGGAACCTTTATGGTAACGCAAAGGAATCAGTCAGGCTAGCAGGATGCAGGGTCAGTCAGGAACAAAAATGAACAAGGCAAATACACAGTGAGCAGACTGAGACTGGTGAAAGCTGGAACAACACTGTGGAAAATGTAAACTGTATTTGTCCTGTGTGCTGCAATATTACACAATAACCCAAGGCGTGTGTTACACAAGTGACTTATACAGCAATGCATAACAGGGATATACATATAATGGCAGCTTCTATGTCGTTCCAGGCAGCAGCAAGGGCAGTGCATGTTCAAATGGCTGGTCTGAATGGAAGTGCTCACAGGTGTGTGTGCAGCTTCAGTCTCTCACATGTTCTGTAGGTAAGAATCAAGTTCAAAGGGCCAACAGTGCCTTTCACATGGGAAGCAATGGACAGGTGATTACAGGTCCTACAGACTACTAGGCAGTGCATTATCTGACCAGAAGTCCATGCAGACAGATGAACTATGACTATGGCATACCATTCTAAAGAGGGAAGCACACTGGAGTCAGAATGTGAGTCTGGGTGTGTGTGTAAATGGAGGATTATCTGGGTACAAATAGTCCATTTCCAGGGCCCCCTAGAGAAGGGTGGGAAGAGACAGAAAACATGGCAGTGACAGGACTTATGACCTGGGATGGCATGTGCAGGGCATGTCTTGTGAGCAATGCAAGTCATACCTGTGGCACTCGTGCTATCCCTTTGCAGCTTACATAGACTTCTTGTCACACATACTCCTAGCAAAGATAGCTGATGTCACACTTGCTGCTGTCAAGGGTCTGGTCCTACATTCCTGTTACCAATGCAATAGCACATCCACTGCCTCATGTATGAGGCTTTTATTTCCTTATTCAATGATGGTGTCTTTGTTGTGTGCCATATGCTGCAATGAACCATGTTTCCAACATGTATGTCTGCCATAGCTGGGGTCCTCTGATATTGCCCTTCAAATGTGAAATGGACAGGATATATGTCATTTACAGTGTGTGTGAAGTTGGGTGTACATTCATACCCATCAAATGTGATGTGGATTTTTCAGGATCCTAATCTGTATATCTGCAATGCTCCATGAGGCTAAACTCTGATTATGAATCCTAGGGATAATGTGATGCATAAATAATTACCCAGACCCTTATTTAGCGACTAGAATAGGTGTTTAATGACATATGGTAAGACAGTGGTGATGGAGTAGAGTTAAAAGAAGTTTTGTACAATGTGTTGTCTCCGACGCTATCCTCCTGAAGTGTTTGGATGGTCCCCCCCATGTTGATGGACAACATCCTCCTCTTCAGGCATTTGTGGGTCTGGTTCATAGAGGGAAATGTTCCTCTTTACACAGATGTTGTGCAGGATGGCACAGGTCAAAATGATCTTACAGGACAGTTCTGTTGAGTTTAGGAGGCTGCCTCCGGTGCTGTCGAAGGAACCTGAATCTTGATTTCAGGATGCCAAAGGTCCTCTCGACTATGGTGCGTGTCCTCCGATGTGCCTCATTATAGGCACGCTCTTATGCTGTGCTTGGGTTTGCAAATGGGATCATGATCCATGGCTGGATCCCATACCCCTGATCAGCTGAATGGGAAAATGAGTGAGAAAATGTTGATGTTACTTGCACCATGATTATCACTTTGCATGGCAGTTGTTCTCTTGTGTTGTCTGTGACTCATCTGTGTTTGTGTTATTGTGTGGAATCCTAGGCTTCTAGGATGTACCATCAGCACTGGGTTGTTTCATTATCTGAACTGGTGTTTGGCTGATTGATCGGATGTCAGCGGTAATTTTGTAGACTTGCAGTACATTGTGTACTCCCATGCATTATGTCATGTGAAAGAGGTGTCCATGTGTCTTAAATGGGGGTGACATGATACTTCCATACACAGAATCAATTCCACAGTGGTGGTAACACGGTTGCATCTATATGGCCTGGACATCCCATCCAAGTTAACATATGCAATAGAATTTGTTAAACATCAGTGAGGCCCTTTGATTTGGCTACATGAACATGTACAACACACCTCCATAAGTTGGCAGCACTGACGTGTTGACAATGCACAAATATCCCATGTGTGACAAGTTCTCTGCAGACCTATTTATCTGCCCTTACCAAGTTGACTCATGTTCAAACGTGTATCTATACTGACCTAGTACAGTTCAGCTGACTAACTTGGTTGTGAGGTTGATAGTTTGAGTGTCAGAAGGTCCATATGCCTGTACATCTGTTGTGTCTATGTGTAAATGGCTCAAACCGTATGTGTAGGAACGTGCAATTTCAATATTCTCACTTCAATATGTGTTCTTAGCACAGTCCACTTGCTTATTGGTAGTGGGCAATGTAAGAGCAGGAGTGATGTGAGATATTGGTACTGCCTCAATGATTCCATGTCACCTTCATTAGAGTCATCATCATCATGCTATGTGTCTCATGGTGTTTGACCTGTAGTAAAACACATTACACACCCCTTACACAGTACTTATTGCATGGAAGGGTGTTTGATTGAGTTTTATTGAGGTGATATTGAAAGTTTCATCTTCCAAGTTGTACTGCCAGTTAAGGCCATGTCATTGTCACTGTGTTCTTTTGAATTGGTCCCTTGTGTCTCTGGAGTGGCATCTGTTGTTAATTGCATCTGTCATTTGTCCATAGGTGTGTATCCAAATGGGTCAGGATATCACACATGACTAGCAGTGTCACAACCTCAGTGTGTTCCTGGCCACGTGTCAATGTAGTTGTGTATGTGTTGTGTGTCCTACAGGGTTGCTGTGCAGTTTGTATATAAGTAGGTTTCTGTACTTACCAACAAGTAGGACATTGCCATATCGTCCATCCTGGAAGTGTTGATTGATGGTGCAGTGGCGGAAGATGAATGAATCATGTACACTCCCAGGATACTTTGCCACGATGTTGGTGATCGATCCCCGGTGATCGACAATGGCCTGCACATTGATGGAGTGTGTGTGCTTCCTGTTGCGGTATAGATGTTCGGTTGCAGCAGGTGGCACAATGCGTACATGTGTGCAGTCAATGGCACCAAGCACGTGTGGGAAGCCGTTGATTTGGTAGAAGCCCTTTTTGGTCTCCTGCTGCTTCTGCTGTGTGTTGGGGAAGCTGATGTGGTGGGGTGTGAGGGAGATGATGACATCCAATACCTTGGGTAGGAAGGCAGAGAATGAGGGCTGTGAGATCCCGGCAACCAGGGTACCAGTGGTTTGAAACGGCCCACTTGCCAATATGTGGAGGACAGCTAGCAGCTTGGTTTCTGGTGGAATGGTGTGGGGTGTCTGCAAGCTGGGTGCCAACTGTGGCTCAATGTTGTGCAGCAGCTGCTGAATGGCTTGCCAGTTGAGTCTGTACCTCTGGATGATGTCTTGTTGCCGGAGTCCCTGAAGGGTTGTCCTCATCCTGAATATCCTCTCCTGCCTTCTGTGTTGCCTTTGGGTTCCCTGCCGGTGTTGTGGAAGCTGGTGCTGTTGCTCCTGTGCTCTGCATCTTCATGCATGCTGGGTGAATAGCATCTCCATGTCTTACTTTTGGAGCTCTGCTGTTGCTTCTGTGTGTTTTCATTAAGTACTGGTGTGTTTGCCCCATTTTAACGCCTGCCCTGACCCAGGCGTTATTTTTTTACACAAATCGGGCTGTGCGCCATTTTCCGACTCCTCCTCCCGGCCGTGCAGGATTTTTGTGCGGTAGCATAAATATGGCGCACGGGTGTTTAAGTCATTTTTTGGACGGGAACGCCTACCTTGCATGTCATTAACGCAAGGCGGTTTCCTGCATCCAGAAAATTATGCACACAGAGGAATTTTGACATTCCCGGGGTCAGGTGTCATAGTATAAATATGGTGCACGGTTTGCACCGAATGTGCATCAAAATCTTTGACACACATGCGGCGCAGAACGAGTATAAATATGCCCCAAATTATTTTGACTCAGCATTATTCGGGGCTCCCAAGGCCAGAAATAGAGTAATGTGATTTGTCACTGTGGGCCTAATTAACAAAGGCTTTTTCATTAATAGGTGTGACTTATTTCTAACATTCTCTCATATTTCACAAACCAGGCCCACCCCTTCAAAGAAAAAAGCACAATGAATCAACCCTATAAGTCCATGCCACTTTCTTTATAGATACCAACTCACAAAATATTATCATGCCACTTTTTTCCTAATTACCATTACCTCATGAATGTATATTTAGCATGAGAAGTACACTTTTTTAACACTATCACTTCGCATTACTTTATAATACTGTCAATTTACTATAACATTTCACAAATATGCCATTTTCCAAATCTGAAAGATGCAACAATTTTGGAGGAAATATGGACATGTTCTAGCTTGGAAATCATGCAAAATGTGGCCTGTGATTGCTAAACCTACCAGGGCATATGCCACATGCCACAAACAGCTGATCTGGTAATAATTGTCTGACACCACGTAATAAAAACAATCAAATTAGAATGCTATTTCCAGCTTCTGTTAAAATCACATTTACCATAACGAAATTAATGTCATTTACCTTTAGGCACCAATGAGCTATTGAGAACAAATATGTGAAACAGGAGGAAACATTTGCTATTTTTAGGATTTGCTTGTATTTGATAACACTTCAGCAGATGAATATTCTGTGGGTGGAGTTGAAAGTATATATAACTGCAGAAAAGAGGCTCTGATTTCTGGGGCATCTCTGATGCTTCTTTGACCTCAGCACTCCTTCGTAGCAGGAGGTTTACCCAGGAAAGTCGAAGGCAGCTGATGACATATTTTACCGCCTCTAATCCTCTCTGTGATTTTCCAGAGACCTAAAACTTCTATGGGCATATTTATACTCTGTCTGCGCCGAATGTGCGTCAAGAATTTTGACGCAGGGGGCGGAGCCAAGATGGCGACCGGGAGAGACGCTTGAATCGGCGCTCCTCTCGGGTTCGCCCAAGAAGAACTTGCGGGGCGCTCCGGGGGCGCCGCTCCCGCACCTCTTGTGGCGGGACCTGTCCTGTGGGTCGTTCTCGCCCCAATGCCGGCTCCGTGATCGTTGGGCGGCTGCGCGGAGGACTCGCCGGCAAGTGAATGGCGCCGGAGTGCCGCGGCCGCCATTTTGCTGCCCGCGCCGGGCTGGACGAGGCCCTGGAGCCGGGCAGAGAGGTGGGTGCGCGGAGCTGATGCGGCCCACCTCGTGAGGGCGTGAAGCCCAACATTGGATGAGTCCCGCGCTGGGTGCCCCCCCGCTAAATATTCGTTCGCCGTAGGCTTCCTCCCCTCCCCCCCCTATATCGGGTGAGGGGGGCCTCGTGAGACAGCAGCGGGGGGGGCCGGCGCACGGGGGCCCCGGACTGATGTGGAGGAGTGAAGGAGCGGGGTGTCGTGCCTCCCCCTGCAGGGGGCCCTGTAGGAAAGCAACAGCAGGCTTGGGGGTAACCTACTACAAGTGCGGGCTGGGAAATGGCCCCTGAATACTCCGGATGTTATATGAGGCGATGAAAGTACTGAGCGAGCCCGTGAGTCATCAAAACTGTGGGCCCCACTCCTCTTCTGCGTGCCGAAGAGGGACTGGAGCTGGGTACTGATTGCTGACCTCGTGTGGTGCTGGCTGGCCTGATTGCCCGTGAACTCACTTAAAAATCCACCAGTAGGCCTGAGACCGCAAAAATTGCAGCCTGTACCGGCGTGGACCTGAGGAGAAGAGCGCGCCTTATTCGCTATCGCGGCCTAGAGTACGAAAGCGATTGCCAGAGTTCAGGAGGCACCAGGTCGCGATAGACAAGTCAAAATGGCCGGGAGGTCTAAATCAGCAAAGAATCAGGATCGGAACGCGCAGGGTCAGGCACCTGGAGACCAGCAGCATACGCCCTCCTTGCAGTCGCTGGAGTCCACACTCATGACTCACTCCTCACAATTTGAGAAAGTGTTACAAGCAATCATGGACACCAAAACATCGTTGGAAACCAGGATAGATACGGTATCGCAAGACTTAAACATCCTCAGGGTAGATCACGGCAAACTATCTGATAAAGTGAAGTCAACGGAGGAGGCAATAAGTGCGCTGACCCCAAAGGTCGAGGAGAATCAAAAACAAATTCTCCGCCTGAATGCAGAAGTTAAGTCACTGCAGAGAAGAACAGAGGAGGCGGAGGGCAGATCCCGCCGCAACAATGTTCGGTTTCTTGGCTTTCCTGAAAAGATGCTGGATCAAAGCTCGGAGCTTCTGCTGGAACAATGGTTAATCAGGGAGGTTTTGAATGGCTCTCCATCCAAATTTTTCTCGGTGGAGAGAGCATATAGAATACCAGGACGCCCTCCAGCACCGGGCCAACCTCCGAGACCACTGATAGCCAGATTTCTGAATTTCAGGGATCGGGATACCATACTCCAACGGTTCCGCAGCAAAGGCCCATACAGCTATGAGGACTCGAGAGTGCATGCTTATCCAGACTTCACCCAGGAAGTACAAAGGCAACGTAACTCCTTTAACCAAGTCAAACAACGCCTCCGGGAGTATGACATAAAATATGCACTAATGTTCCCCGCCAAATTACGTGTAATTTTAGAGGAACGCACTCACCTGTTCACCTCACCAGAAGATGCCTGGACGTGGATGCATGCTAAAGGTGCAGCCCAGCCACGCGGGGAGGCTGGGGGGGATGCAAACTGGACAACGACGAAACAAAGGAAACGTTCCAAGAAACATACCAGGGGCCAGCCCACGGAGGAGCAGGCGGCGGAAGAGAGAGCAAGAGCCCTCAAAGAAACCCCCCTGTTAACTCAGAATTCTTTCGAGTTGCTCAGGACCCACCCGGTGGAGGGGTCGGATTCGGACTCGTTCAGCTCGGACTCTACACTAACGGAGGGTGTGAGGGGCCCGGAGATCACCCCCAGATCCGCAGACATACTTTAAATGTTCACCACCGAACTATCCCCCCGAGTGGGGACCAACCTCCAAGTCTGGAGCACAGAATCTAAAATTGCGACTTTCTCCTGAAATAGGTGGTAACATCACCTGAACTTATGTATCCTTGCTTGTTTGTTCCTGGTGATAACGCCTCTATCCGTACTAGGCGCGAGTGGTGGCTTGGTACGGGGGAGGCCTGCGGGGCCGTGCCCTTGGAGTGCCCTAAGACAACTGCGGACTGCGTCCGCAAAAGGATGCGAGCCCCTAAAATGAGCCGCATCCGGATAGTATTATTGCCCCCCCGCAGATATCCATGCGGATATATCTTTACCCACACCCACTATGGGTGTGTTGCTTGTTGCAAATTCACAGTTGGGGTTGGGATCCAGTTGGAGTGGGGAAGTGGGTAATCGTTAGTTTGTGCACTACCGGCCTGACCATAATATTAGCTATTCGCCCTGTGGTGTGGGACCCGGGTGGGGGGTGTGGTGGGGGGCCGGGGGCTGGGGGAGGCCTCCCGGGGTTAGGGGGGCAGGACATTCGTTTACCCTCAAGTGAATGATGGCCCAACCCACTGCTCAAAGAGCGTACAAATATGTCATAATCACCTGGAATGTCAGGGGATTGGGGACCCCGAGTAAGAGGTCAAGGGTGCACACAAGACTTAAACGCCATTGCACGCATATTGCAATCTTACAAGAGACTCATCTGCGTGACCCAGACTTGCAGGATCTACGCGCTAAATGGGGAGGTCAGATAGTGGGTACATCCTATTCATCATTTGCGAGGGGGGTTCTCATATGGATAGCAGGGAATGTCCCCTTTACTCAAACTTCATGCAAGATAGATAAAGAGGGCAGGTATGTGGTGGTGGAGGGCAAACTAGACGGCAAACAACTGGCAATCATAGGGGTATACGCTCCTAACAGCGCACTATCTGAGTTCCTGAGTTCACTTACCCCAACGCTATTAACGCATCCCGAATCACCTGCTATATGGGGAGGAGACTTTAACTGCACGCCAGACCCAGCATTAGACAGGTCAAATCCCCCCACACATTCAACAGCAATCAGACTCCTCGGCCGTCCACTATTGTCATGGGCCAGTAATATGGGCCTTCACGACATATGGCGTATGAAACATCCACAAATTAGGGAGTATTCTTTTTACTCAGCTCCTCATAAGGTACACACAAGGATTGATTTGTTCTGGGGCACTCAGGAGATCTGCACGGGGGTCAGCGGTACAGACTACCTAGCCAAGACATTATCAGATCACTCACCGCTCAGTATCACTTTGGATTGGGGCAGGAGGCGCCATGCTATCCCAACGTGGAGGCTACAAGTGGAAGCATTACACGACCCTGCATTCATAGATGCACTGAGGACAGCGCTAAAACAGTATTGGGAATCTAACACCGGCACCACAAATTTAAGGGCAACAGAATGGGATGCACACAAAGTGGTAATCCGTGGGCATTGTATCTCCACTACATGGGGGGTTAGGCGTACACTTCATGCAGAGGTTAGCAAACTGGAGGAAAAGCTAAGGGCATTAGAAAACGCAGTTGCTTGCAATGTAACGCCATACTCGGCTCTGAGGGAAACGCGCGCGGAACATGCAAAGGCTGATGCTACATTACGCCTACACGATCACAAACATCACATGGCTAGACTACAGGCGGAAGGCGATAGATCTGGTAGGCTGCTCGCGTGGCTGTTGCGGGAGGACCGTCGGTGCCCTCCAATAGGGTCGATAATTACAGGCGTAGGCGCAATAGCCACCACACAGGTAAATATAAATGATGCGTTCAGGGAATACTATACACAATTATACACCAAAAGTACATCATGTACCATCCAACAGCTTGAGTCCTTCCTAGCAGACTCTCCCCTGCCCCAACTAACAAACACTGACAGGGAGTCTTTAGAAGCCCCCATCACGTTGGGGGAACTCAACAAGGCCCTCAAACAATTACCTAGGAATAAAGTCCCAGGGACGGACGGACTGCCGTCAGAATATTACTCCACGTTTGCGACACACCTTAACACATATCTCCTGAAAATATTCGAGGAAGCAGAGGTCAACGGAAACCTGCCCCCCTCGATGAGAGAGGCAATGATAGTGGTCCTCCCAAAGCCTGGGCGTGACCCCACTGATGTCAGATCCTACAGGCCCCCGTCACTGTTGAACCTGGACTGTAAGATATTGGGCAAAATTCTGGCTAATAGGTTAGCTCCCTACATGCATATCCTGGTACACGAGGACCAGAATGGATTCATCCCGAAACGTAGCACCTTCCTAAACATTCGGAGGCTGCTCAGCGTGATGGGTGACTCCCTCCCGACTGCACTCGAGGAAGCGGTGATATCGCTTGATATAGAAAAAGCGTTTGATACATTAGAATGGGACTTCCTGTTCGCCACCATGCAGTTATTGGGCCTTGGCCCAAAATTCATAAACTGGGTACGCATTTTATATACTGCCCCGCAGGCTAGGGTAAAGACGGGAGGAGTGGTATCAGATGCTTTCTCGATTTGCAGAGGAACAAGACAGGGTTGTCCGCTCTCCCCCCTCCTATTTGCCTTGGCAATGGAACCGCTAGCTGCACGCGTCCGGGCCAAAAAAGAAGAATGGGGGGTGTCAAGGAATGGTACTCTCCACTCCATATCATTATACGCAGATGATGCCCTGATATACGTACGCAGGGCAGAAGATGCATTGGCCCCAGTGATGTCGCTACTGTCTGAGTTCGGAAGGTTATCTGGTTTAATGGTTAACTGGGGGAAATCCTGTATATTCCCACTAGTCAGCTGGCCCCCTGTGAGGCAAGAAAATGTTCCAACGGGTCACCTAAAATGGTGTTTTCACACATTTAAATATCTAGGGATCAATGTCTACCATAAGCCTGAAGATCTAAGGGATGGAAATCTGGGGAGAGCAGTGTCTTCTGTAAAGAGCTCGTTATGCTTCTGGAATAAATTACCACTCTCACCACTGGGTAAGGTAGCTATAGCAAATATGTTGATATTACCTAGACTGTTGTATTATTTTGCGGCCCTACCAATCACTATCCCCAAAAGTTTTTTTATCGGTCTGAACTCTATTCTACTACAGCTGGTGTGGGGTGAGGGCAGAAGGCGGGTTGCACTGACCACGCTGCACCATCCGGTAGCAATGGGTGGACTGGGCGCTCCAAACTTCGAGCTCTATTCCGCGGCAGCACAGCTGCAGTGGATTTTATATTGGCTACATAGGCCTAGTTCAGCAGAAACTATATGGCTGAAGTCCCGTCTTCAAGACTCTCCAATACTGACCTGGCTGCTGGATAAGCAGAATAAAAGCACATGCACCAATCCATTGATGTTAACGGCACATTCATACTGGAAGAAGTATGTCCAAGGGGGGAGTAAAGCATTTCCTTACTCTCCACTCCTCCCACTGGAGTGGCTCCCCGGTTGGACAGACGCGGGTTCATTTTCACCCATAACTTGGCTAGAGGCGGGTATAAATGAAGTGGGAGATTGCTTCGAGGAAGGGAAATTGATGACCTTCGAAGCTATACAGGCCCTCACAGGGATTAATCGTGGGCAGTTCCTGGCATATCACGCAATATGTCATGCAATCAGGAAAACATGGGCATCAGTCGACTCAGAGCCTGATATCACAGCTACCCTGCATCACATGCTGAGGTGTGACTCCCAAGTAAAAGCAGTATCAAACCTTTACAAGCTTCTGAACAAACCCCCGGGTGACAACCTGCAGAATGTCAGGGAGAAGTGGACAGTGTATTGCCCAACCCGGTCTCTGAGTCAGAATGGTCAAAAGCTTTGAGCCACACACGAGAGGTATCAAGAAACCCTAGATTCAGATATACACAGTTTAATTACTTACATCAGACATACCTGGCACCGGCCAGGATCAAACGTATGTTCCCCGGGTCGGATCCAGCCTGCCCCAGATGCAAAAAACCAGCAGCACAGTTCTACCACATGGTCTGGGAGTGCCCGAGGCTGGGAGGGGGCTGGGAGAGGGTGGTTAAAACCTTAGCGGAGATCACGGGGCTCAACTTGAACATGGATCCCAGGTCCTGCTTACTTGGACTGAGGCCAAGAACGAAAAGAAATAAACACTCACACAGGTTTGTAGACTTAGCGTATGTAATCTACAAAAGACTGATAGCTATGAGCTGGAAGGCTCGTAACATGCCTGACTTAAAAGTCTGGCTTGCCCTCACGCTACGCTGGGCTCGCGCTGAGCATCAGTTGCTAATAAACTTAGCCCGTAGGGGTCTGGGTCGGATGGGAGAGGAGGCCTGGGGTGTATTAGTCTCCAGGTTGGAAGCTAAAAATGACGAAAGACCCCCCTGAATTATAGTCAGCTGTGCCCACTTAGCGGGCTGAGGGCCTAGCCCTCTGCAGAAAGATAACAATGCACTTGGAGGCACACATACATCTTGCATTAATACCTCACCAACACTGATGACCTGACGGCTCGCCCCCCCCCCCCCAACACAAGCATGCCAAGGCACCAATAGTTCTGCACACTTGACCAATGGACATTAGCGCAGAGCTCTGCATCATGGGATCCTCCCGCCTTGTCCTCTTCCCCCCCCTCCCCCCTTCCCTCCTACGCTGGGTTCCTTCGCCCCCCCCCCTGCTCCCGTGTGGGGGGTGTCGGGGGCTCTGATCACCGGGGGCGATAGATCCACGCTGCACCTGTACGCCTCTCCTTACGTGGCGTTGGATTGACAGTGTCGGGCAGGTTTAGCGGGCCGGGAAGTGCACACAAGTTCTTAGTAGTTTAGTTTATAGATAGATACTAATAGGGGAAAGCCGGATGACACACCGCAAATTGATGTTGAACTGTAACAATGACTTTATTTGCAAGGAAATGTATGGCTTTTTGTTTTGAAAAACTAATAAAAACATGTTTAAAAAAAAAAAAAAAAAAAGAATTTTGACGCACATTCGGCGCAAACCTTGCCCCATATTTATACAATGAAGCCCGACCCCGCGAACGTCAAAATGCCTCTGTGTGCAACATTTTCTGGATGCGGGAAACCACCTTGCGTTAATGACATGCAAGGTAGGCGTTCCCATTAAAAAAATGAATTTAAGGCCTGTGCGCCTTATTTATACTCCTGTGTCATTTTGATGCACAGGAAGGGGCGGGCCTTAAAAAATGGCGCACAGCCTGATGTGCGCCGTTTTTTAACGCCTGGGTGAGGGCAGGCGTTAAGGGACACGTGGGCCCACTTCTATGGTCTCTGACCATGTAAGCAATCTAGAGGTGCCCTTCCCTGCCCCTAGGGACACCCCCTGCCACCCTCGCCCACCCCTGGAGGACACCCATGGATGGGGGACCCATCCCAGGTAAGTACAGGTAAGTTGGGGTAAGTATAATTTTTTATTTTTTTAAGGTGGCATTAGGGGGCCTAACTTGGGCCCCCCAACATGCAACTGTGCCTAATGGCCATGCCCAGGGGACAAGAGTCCCCTGGGCATGGCCATTGGGCAAGGGGGCATGACTCCTGTCTTTGCAAAGACAGGAGCCATTTCAATGGGGGTTGTGCGTCAATAAATGGCGCAAGTCTGGTTTGAGTCATTTTTTTTTACTCTGACCAGCCCCCAGTGCCAGCTAACGTCAATCCTTAAATAAGGCGCCCGCCTGGCACGTAGGAATGGTGTTAGCCGGCGGTAAATGTTTGGACGCAAACCAGCGCCGGCACTGGTTTCCGTCAACAAGTATAAATATGGGCCCTAATTTGCTTTTGGTTTTGGCACAAAAAGAGAAAAAGGGACTGGTCACATGACACGCTTCAGCCTCCCCCAAATACAATAGGTGTAGGGTTTTGTGGTATTTCTGGGTGCCAGGCACTACCTTACCTATCACAGGCTTTGTGGTAAAAGGAGAAGGAGCTCATCATATGTCAGAATATGTCTTCTCTTATCTCTTGTGCCTTGGCTTCTGTGGTGTCCCTTGGGGCATGGAACTCTGCTGTTTTTTGAATGGCAAATTAATAAGGATAACCATCTGACATGAAACTATCCTCTTGCAAAATTGTGCGTCTGGGCCTCTGTGTTGCACCTGTGATATGTTTGTATTTTCACTATTGTTTGTCGGACCTTATATGTGGACATATGGGGCCAGATGTACAACGCGTTTTGCATGGCGCAAACTGCAAAATTCGCAGTTTGCGCCATGCAAAACTTGCATTGCGATGCACATTCCTATTTTGCGAATCCGTACCGACTCGCAAAATGGGAATGCGAGTTCCCTTCCTATTTGCGATTCGCACCGCAATGCAGAATTGCTTTGTGACCACGAACGCGGTTGCAAAGCAATTCGCAGTTAGCACCCATGTAAAGCGGGTGCTAACTCATTCGCAAAAGGGAAGGGGTCCCCATGGGACCCCTTCCCCTTTGTGAATGTCGCCAAAAACATTTTTTCAGAGCAGGCAGTGGTCCAAATGGTTTCATTTTTCCGAGGGTATTGCAACTCGTTTTCCTTTAAGGAAAACGGGCTGCCATACCAAAAAAAAAAAACTGCTTTATTGAAAAAGCAGTCACAAACATGGTGGTCTGCTGTCTCCAGCAGGCCACCATCCCTGTGAGTGCAGGGAATCGCAAGGGGGTCCCAAATTGTGACCAACCTCATTAATATTAATTAGGTGGTTCTTTGCGACCCTCTTGCGATTTGCAGATGGTGTCAGGGACACCATTCTGCATATGGTTTTGCGACTCGCAAATTGCGAGTCGCTCCGACTTGCAATTTGCAAGTCGCAAAACCATTTCTACGTACATCTGGCCCATGGTGACCACCATTCACTTCAGATCATTTCAGACACTGTCTCCAGTCCTGAATCTTTCATTAACAAATTACTGTTTAACTTGATTACTGGAAGCAAAACAAGACTATGGGACTCATTACAACATTGGCAGGCGGCAAGTGCCGCCCGCCAAGTGCCGCCCGCCAAGTTGTAACCGCCGGCGGCCGCCAATGCGGCCGCACTCCCGCGGTGCCCATTTTGACATCCCCGCTGGGCCGCAACATGGGAGCCGGCTCCAAATGGAGCCGGCGGTGTTGCGCCGTGCGACAGGTGCAGTTGCACCCGTCGCGCTTCTCACTGTCTGCATAGCACACAGTGAAAAGCCGCATGGGGCCCTGTTAGGGGGCCCCGCCACTGCCCATGCCAGTGGCATGGGCAGTGCAGGGGCCCCCAGTGGCCCGCGACTCCCCGTACCGCCATCCTTTTCCTGGCGGTTCAAACCACCAGGAAAAGGCTGGCGGTCGGGGACTCGTAATCCCCTGGGCCTGGCGGATTACTACCACGGGGGCCATTGTGGCGGAAAACCGCCGGCCACGGCGATGCGACCGCAGCGCTTCCGCCACAGTCATAATCCCCCAGGAAACACCGCCAGCCTGTTGGCGGTGCTTCCGTCATTTTAGCCCTGGCGGTCTTGTACCGCCAGGGTCAAAATTACCCCCTATAAGTCTTGGAATGCGTTTAACTATTATATGAAAATATAGGACTGGCAACAGTGTAGTAATGGCCTACAGGAAGGTGGTCAACTCACATGGACATGGTCACATGACACAAATGTGATCCTATAAATCTAACAGGACTGGGATTGGGCATTGATTCTTCAGCTGCGTAGTGAATTTACTGTTTGTCCAAAAAGAAGATATCGTGAAAGCATATACTTTGTGTACCATTTTACAAACGGCCTACAGAAGGCCAGTAAATGTTGAAGAAGGAATCACTGATAAGCATGTCAGTAGGGTTGGAGCTAGAAGATCAATTAATAAACCGACCTAGCTACCAATAGGTTGATTCATAAAATTCCATTTTGGGGTGGGTTGTTCTCTGAGGTAGGTTGCGAATTGCGACTCACTTCGATCTTTTAAACATTTTTTTTTACATTCATGCTATTTCCCCTAAATGAAACACTCCTGTGTTTAATAAAAATGTGGATTTGTCTTTTTACTGTGTTTGTGAATTTGCAGAAGTCCTTTGGACCACTGCCTTCTCCCCAACAATCTTCTTTTAGCATTCATAAAGCAGAAGGGTTCCCAAAGGAACCTTTTCCTACTCTGGAGTCAGCTATTCAATGTTTTGCAGCAAACTTTTTCGTTTCCAAAACATAGATGCATGTCATACTGATTAGGCATTAGGTACGGATCCAAGCAAGACGCCCCTTCCAAATACCAAATCTGTATAGGGATGTAATCCTATCACAGGAGTAAATAAAGTTTATTGACTCCTAAAATTATAACAATACATAGCAAAATATCCATTTTGCAGTGTCAATCTCTGAATTAGAGTGTTTACAACTATTTGAAGTACTCTACACAAATGGTAGTTGATGTCTAGGCTGTGTGACTTGCCCCTCAAGGCAATGGAGCCGTATCTGATACACTTTATAGAAATATGGTGATCATAACTATACACCATCTAAACCAATGTATTTATGTTTGTGGGCAAATCATTTTGAACAGAAATGTTTTATCTAAGAACATTTGTGAGACTAGAACAGATGTGTGTGGTTGGTGTAGACTTGCCTTTCGTAGCAGAGGCCATGTGTTGCAAACTCGGCTACTGAGTGAGGGAGATGAAACTCTATTCAAGCAGCAACCACAATTCCAGTCAGGGTGAAACACAACCGAATCCCAAATAAATCTGTGCTTTATTTGGTAGTCTGGCACAAGCCAGTCAGGCTGCACTTAGAGGCAATGCAAAAAGTTTTTCTGCAGCTCTGTAAGCAGTAATAAAATGAAAACACCACACAAGAAGATTCTCACACCAATTTAGAAAAATAGATTAAAATTTAATAATTTATTTGAGACCACAATTACAAAAATCAAACTTGTGGAACTGGAGATGTGCAAGTTTAAAGATTTGAGTGGCAATAATGCCTAAAAGCACAAAGCACCAGCTTTGGTTGTCTGTTTGGGCCAGACCGGTACAAAGAAACAAAGGGGACCAAGTTATGTTCATTGAACAAAATACATGAACTACTGGTTTGTGGAACTCTGCAAGATCCTGTGTCATGTATGTGTCACTCAGAGGCTTTTCCTTCATCATCAATAACGCCATTGACGAGGGGCTTGCGATGTGAAGGCCTGCATTGAGGATACATCTCGCAGCAGCGGTTCCAAGGAGACTGTAGGCTGCAATGCATGGTTTGACATTGGGGATGAATTGTGCTGCGGCGGTTCTGAAGCAACTGCATGGAGATGCGTTGCACCATATTGGTTCTGTTCATAGGACCACAACTGATCTGGCAGAGCACCTTCAGCCCTGCTTGCAAGGTTCCCAGAGTAGAGTGGCACCACTTGGGGTGGAATTCACATCAGGGAGAGTCCAGGTGCTGAGTTCAGGGAAGTCTAAGCCTTTTCTGTCCCTGAGGTTCTGATCAGCGGGCCAACCAACTAGCCCTTGGAGTCACTCTGGTCGTCCTGGGTTCAAGATGCAAGGTCCAGTCCTTCTTGCTCAGCCATCAGGACATCCAAGCTGAAGAATAGCAGTCCTTCTTGCACAGCAGCACGGCAGTCCTGAGTCTTCTACAAGTCCAGAGGTGTACTGAAGAGTTGGGTCTGAGCATCCAATATTTATATCTGGTGCCCACATCGAAGTTCGAGACATTTCTAGAGAATTCCCTTTGAAGTCCTTGAAGTTTCTTAGCTCCCCTGCCCTAGATCCAATCTGGCTGCATGAACAATGTAGTGGTGACAAGTCCTTTATGTGAATGCAGGGCACAGTCTATCTAGTTGCAAGTTGTTGTTTTTTGCACAGTTCCTTCTATCCTGCTAGTTGAGGGCTTATCCAGACCAACCTAATCCCTCTTTGTGTGGGTGTTTGGGAGGAATAAACAAAGTCCAACTGCCAACTACACCCAGTCATGTGACCCAGGGACAGGCTACAGGTACCAAATGGTTAGAGCAGAAAAATGCCAACTTTCTAAAGGTGGCATTTATAAAATGGTAATTTAAAATCCAGTTTTACCATTAAAGAGGATTTTTAATTAGAATTTCTCAGACACCGAGCATGACATTCCAACCTGCTCCCAACTGAAAGTTATCACTTACTAAATGTAGTAAATTAACCCAATGTTATGCTATGGCAGAGGTAGTTCTTGCAGTAGTGAAAACCAATTCAAGAGTTTTTTATTGCCAGAACACATAAAATTCAAAAGTACATATTCGACTTTTTAAATACATTGCAGTCTACCCTATGTGCTATTTAGAGCATACCGTATGGGTGCCCTATATGTATTAAAAAGGAGGGTTTGTGTTTGGCAAGATGTTTATTTTGCCAGGTCAAAATGGTTTGCCCAGCTCAATCCCAGGAAGACACAGCAATGCATTTCCTTTAGGAGAGGGGTGTTACACCCTGTCCCTTTGGAAATAGCTGTTACAGACCTGGGAGGGGTTTCCTCTCAGAGCCTCTGGAAGTGCTTTGAAGGGCACAGATGGTGCTCTCCTTGCATAATCCAGTCTACACTGGTTCAGGGACCCCCAATCCCTGCTCTGGCATGAAAATGGACAGAGGAAAGGGGAGTGACCACTCCCCTGTACATCTCCACCCCAGGGGTGGTGCCCAGACCTCCTCCAGAGTGTCCTTGGGTTCTGCCATCTTGTTTTCAGGATGGTCAGGGAACTCTGGGTGCATCTGAGTTGCCAGTGCCAGCAGGTGACGTCAGAGACCCCTCCTGATAGGTCCATACCTGGTTAGATGACCAATACCCCTCTGAGGGCTATTTAGAGTCTCTCCTGTGGGTGTGTCCTCAGATTCGGTTTTGCAAGATTCCAGCAGGACTCCTCTGCAACCTCTGCTTCACCTTCTACCATCGGATCAACCACAGAACTGCTCCAGGAACTCTACAACTGCAACAAGGTATCAAAGAAGCCTACAGCAACTCTGTAACTTCAGCTCCTGCCAGCAACTGCAACAGTTTCCAGGTTGTGCATGCTCTGAGGATTACCCGTCTTCATTCTACACCAGAAGGACTGGAAGAATCTCCTGTGGAGTGACTGAGTCACTTCCCTGCTTCAGCAGGCATCTCTCTGTAGCGACAACCGGTACTCTGGTACTCTTCTCCTGTCGATGAGCTTGATCCATGGAACACAGGTGGTAGACTGAAGTGATCCTGACTGTCCAAAGGTCCAGCTGTCCAATTTTCGTGGAGGTAAGGGCTTGCATCCCTGAGCCAGACAGTACCCTTGTGCACCACGTGTTTTGCAACTCGTAGGGCTTCTGTGCACTCCTTTAAAAAATCCTTCATGCACAGCATAGCCCAGGTCCCCAGAACTCTATCCTGCGTCGCTCAGCTCAGCTCCCTGAGTTGTTCACCGACGGCGTGGGACCTGTTTGTGTAATGTTGTGATGCCTGCTTTCTGCAACTCTTTTGTCCCTGTGTCCTGGGACTCCTGTGGGTGCTGCCTGGTCTTATGAGGGCTCTCTAGAGTGCTGAGAGCCCCCTCTGTCTCCTCAGTCTGAGTTGAGACCCCCCAGGACCCTCCTGGGCCCAGGTAGTGCCTTTTCCTGCAAACCGTGACACTTGCATGAGCCAAGGCTTGTTGGCGGAATCCAATGACGAAAACCAGCCTGCATCCAATGACTCGATTTGGGACATCTCTTACACCAAGCAGAAACCCACAGCTGTCTTCTTTGGTGCATTTCTGACTTTTTCTTCCAACCGGAGAATCCACTTTTGCACCTTCATTCGGGTTAGCAGGGGCTCCTGTTCTTCCTGAATTCTTCATCTGTTCTTGGACTTGGTCTCCTCTCTCCACAGGTCTTCAGGTCCAAGAATCCATTGTTGGTGTCATGCAGTCTTGCTTGTTTTTTGCATAATCCTTTACCACGACTCCTAGAGTGTTCTGAGTAAACTTGATGTACTTTACTCCTGTTTTCCTGGGCTCTGGGGTGGGATACTTTACTTACCTTTGGTGTTTTCTTACACTCCCAGTGCCCCTCTACACACTACTCTTGCCTAGGTGGGAAACCAACTTTCGCATTCCACTATTTTAGTATATGGTTTGTGTTGCCCCTAGACCCATTCTAGCCTATGGTGATTTTCAGTATTTGCACTAATTTATGATTGTGTACTTACCTGATTTTGGTTACTAGTGTATCTTTTATGTTTTTTACTTACCTCCCAAGGGAGTATAGGCTCTAAGATATTTTTGGCCTTGTGTCACTAAAATAAAGGGGGCCATTTCAACCCTGGCGGTACAAGACCGCCAGGGCTGTAATGACGGAAGCACTGCCAACAGGCTGGCGGTGCTTCCCATGTCATTACGACCGTGGCGGATGCGCCGCGGTCGCACCGCCAGGGCCGGCGGTTTCCCGCTACAATGGCCCCAGCGGTAGTAATCCACCAGGGCAGCGTTGCTAGCAGCGCTGCCCAGGGGATTACGAGTCCCCCTACTGCCAGCCTTTTCCATTTGGAGCCGGCTCCTGTGTTGCGGCCGAGATCCCCGCTGGGCCGGCGGGCGGAAACTAGGTTTCCACCCGCCGGCCCACTGGGGATCTCCAAATGGCAGCGGTGGGAGTGCGGTTGCATTGGCGGCCGCCCGGCGGTCCGATCTTGGCGGGCAGCTTCAGCCACCCGCCAAGGTCGTAATGAGGGCCAAAGTACCTTTATTTTTGGTAAAACTGAGTATTGTCTTTCTTGTGTGTGAGTACTGTGTGACTACAGTGGTACTGCAGGAACTTTGCATGTCTCCTAGTTCAGCCTTGGCTGCTCTGCTACAGCTACCTCTAGACAGCCTAGCTTCTAGACACTTCCCACATTTCACTAAGAAGGGATACCTGGACCTGGTATAAGGTGCAAGTACCATAGGTACCCACTACAAACCAGGCTAGCCTCCTACATTAACCCATTCACAAACAGGAAGAGGTCCCCACGGCCACTGCCTGCTCTGAAAAAATGGAAGAAACATTTTAATTTCTATTTTTGAAATGCATCCCATTTTTCTTTAACTAAAATGGGCTCCATTTAAAAAAAATGCTTTATTGAAAAAGCAGTCAAAGACATTGTGGTCAGCTGACCCCAGCAGGCCACCATCCCTGTGAGTATGGCTATTGTCAAATGAGTCGCAAATTGCGACCTGCCTCATGAATATTAATGAGGCAGGCCCCATGTGACCCATTTTGGAATTGCAAACAGTGCGGTTAACACTGTCCGTCTGATCACTCTTCAAGTAGAAAAACAGATCAGGAGAAGAAAAAGCCATGATTAGTATTTGTTTTATAAAATATAACTATAATTATGCTCTGTGACCTGAATTCACCTTGGCTGCTGCCTCTGACAGAAGGCATTTTGACATCGCAACTCATCTGTGTTAATTTATGACAGTGAGCAGCTACGTCATTTCTTTGTGACAGGTGGCTTCAGAGTCATAAGGAAATTAGATATGTGATAAAGTACCCCTGGCATATTTTATAAGGATATTGCAAGTCACTGGCGAGTTGAGCAGCTACATCATTTCTTTGTTATTGGCGACTCAACTCTAATAAGGAAATTAAATATGTGATGAAGTACAACCTGCCCTACAGTTAAGAATTTTGTAAGTCACTTAGGAGCTACATGAACATAAAGAGGAATGAGGCCAATTGCCTACTTCCTTTATCAGGTTGTGAAACTCAGAGTTGACTTTCAATATCCTTTTAATGTATGTGCTGGAGAACGTTATTCCTTGTAATACCTAGTCACATCTTCACTCTTCCTACAAAACTGCGTAAATCTTGCTGTTTCATGTTTATCAAGGACAAAAAGAATAAAGTATAGTCTGTTCTGCTAAATTAAAAACACACTGTCTAACCTCCTTTCAGAGGGCAACTTGGCACACAGGGGTTACGGGGCCCACCAGTGGTGGTTGAGGCCTTTTACCTCTGATGTCCGAAGGCCTGACCTACTATGGATTCCCAGCAACTGAGCCAAGTATCCCTTTTTCACTTGACTCTCAGTGGTAGCAATGGTTGAGCAGTTAAGGCTCCTTTGGGAGGATGGCATAGAGGAGATGTAGGTACAGGTCAGTGAACACAACTCATAACTCGAAGTGCAAACGGTAAATCAATGTCCAGCCAAATACATTCTTGTATAAAAAAAAAATAGTATTTTATTTCTAACTCTACACATGCAAAGGAATGCAACATTGAGAAGCAACAACACACTGCCTATGAGGTTGGGGCTCTAGTAGTTGTCAAGCTGACCCCTGTACCACCCACCTTCCTATGACATGTTCAGGGTTATTCCCCATTCACTGGTGGCTGCATTCAGGGAATACTCACTATTAGTTTGTATTCAAGAGTTCAACTCCTTTGGCAACATTGGTAGTGGCAGAACCTCCTGGCATACAGGGTTTCTGAGGTATGGAATAATACAAGTGCCCCTGCCCAGAAGAACATTAGTCTCAGCGCTTCTGAAAGTAGCAACTTTATTGGTGACTGAGGCACTGCTTCGCAGTAGTACGGGCTTAGCAAGACCTGCACAGCACTCAACACATGGCTCAGTACACGGAGGCCCTCTCCTGGCATAGAAAAGTCACCAAGTCGACAGTGAACACATGGACAATGACTTGATCAGTGCACAGCTAAATCTTCACACCTTGCACAGACAGTCATCATTGTAGGGCTCCCGACTGAACCTCGCTCCTTCAAACGCTCTCCACTTGCTCACGATGCACACTGGTTTTAACAAGCAGGCATATACTGCTGCTCCAGGGCAGGTGGACTTGGTGTCTCTGGGTGATGTCCCTTCACCCAGCAGCGAGACTTGCAGGCCTTTGTCCCCAGTCCTGGTCATAGGTAGAAGTCTTGCAGACCTTCCCCTTCTCACAGAGTCCACCTGTCTGTTTGGCAGATGTCAAAATTTGAGGTCTCATCTTTCTCTTCTTATAATTAATTTCCAGACACAAAAATGCAATTTTTAATCTGAGTCTTTGAAATTTTATGTTGGGCTTCTGCTACTTTTGAAGAGGACACGTTCTGCTTCTTTTGGAGTGGACACTTTTCTTTGTATTCTTTGTATTTACTCATGAAAGATCTGTCACAGCTGGCTAGACTCCAAAGCTGATTGTTCCACGATACAATTCATGGGAGTGACCAGAGTTCACACATGGATGCCAGACGCAGTGATATGTACATCAAAAGGTTAATCCCAGACCCCTAGCCCTATTCATTATGATTACCTTATCAGCCCCATCTCCTTTCCTAAGATGTGTCCAGGTGACTTCCTTGTGGTCTATCACTGGATCAACGAGCAGTCATTGAAGTGTAAAGGGAGTCTCTTCTGTTTGTCCTCCGGCGTCTGCCCCACCCAGTGCACAGGAATGCAACAATACACAAATCTATCTGAGAGGAGTTTTTTCATCCTCATGTCTTCACCAGGTAGGCCTAGGATTCCCAAAATGAAACCCAGGGCTCTCCATGTAATGTAACTTTGCAGGTATGCTTACTCAATGTATATTCACAGGACAATTACAATCCAATACTTTTGCCTCCATCCTTACATTACATGTAAACATACATCCAGCACACACACTCAGTTGATGTGTAGACTACGGCACTGAAGCATTTATATTTTTAACCAGGTTGTGCTATTTAGAAACACACAGTCTGCCAGCACGCCCTCATCATGTGCACGCTGCACAGCACTTCTTGCTTTATGTATTGTACTATACAAAAGCATACATTCACCCAGTACATGCTTTGATTGCGTTCACACGGCACAGCACTACATCTCTCATGTGATATATTCTACACAGATGTACATATAGCCGGTACATGCACTAACCACACATGCACTGCACAATACTGCTCTAACCTAGTACTGTTGCCTTCACAGGCACACCTACATCTAGCTCACGGTCGCTATTCCTGCACTGTGCAGCACTCCACATCTACCTGGTGCAGGCCATGGGGTGGGTTAACCATGCAGTAGCATACCCTTTAAAAAGGTGAGTGAGCCTTTGCGCCTCATTCCAGTGACAAAGGGTAAATAGGTCCTGTTCACTACTACTGATCACTACACGGAATGCTGCCACCACCGTGCTAGTGTTGCTTAACTCATGCTGAAGGTAGTAGCCTTCCACTACTATGAGAGTAGTGCTTTGGGTGCTCATCCAGGTCCAAGAAGACTGCAATCGGTGAGACAGACCTATGTCATGGTGCGCACACGCACATGATCTGTGTTCTTGTATGACAAAAATTCAGCATTAGGGATCCAGACAACAATAGTTAGGCACTCAGGGCTGCAGCACACGTTTCTTGCCAAGCCGAGAACTTTTTTGTTCCAATACACACCAAAAGCATTTTGTGATTTTTTTCAAACAGATATTAGGCCAGTTTAAATCACATTAAAATGTCCCGGCCTAATTTTCTTTAAAATATGAGGCGATTCTGTAATGACCTGCAGCTGTTAACATACATTGTTCCTATTGAGCATTCATTTCATTTTAGAAAAACATTTCAGACAAGGAAAACGGAGTTCTACCCTTTCTTGCTTAATCCACAGCTATTATCTGTATTCCATAACCTGCCTTTCTGCTGGTTCTGGCAGCCGGCACTCTGAGGTCAAAAGGCAACTGCCAGGCTCCCATGTATTGTAGACAGGTTTGTGTACAGGGAAAACAGAATCCCAAGCATTACGAACCTACTTACAGCTACAGCAAAACAATTATGCGCTAACCAAAACATGAACCTACTTGTGATGTGCGTTCCATAGTGTGGAAGACTTTTTTTTATAAAAAAAGTCCTCTGTGTCCTTCACAGTTGGGTCTCTCCTGCTCTTTTGGAACTTCGAAGCATAATTTATAGGGGTCTGACTTTCATAACTTTCAACAGCTTAGTGGGTGACCTTGGCTCCAGTCTCGCACTATAATAAATCTTCGCCTTCATTCATTTATTGACAGCTTTGGTCAAAGCACGACAAACCCACCTTTGCTGTCACTTAAAACACACTGGTGCCTTGTGACCCATGACGCCTCTGAAAGTAAAACTGTAAGGAGGGCCCAAAGCTCCCTCATATTAGTGTGACCGAAAAGTCTGAACAAAAGAGTTATTTTCAAGTTAACACGTGTTTGATATATGGAGAAAATAGCATTATGCGAGAAATTCAAAGAGTGTACGCTCCGCCGACGAAAATGTATTGAGTTGTGCAATGTATATTGTTCCTAACGTAAATTAACGGCGTTCTATATGTTGGATCACACTGCCTTTGCCTCCTTCTGTACATTGGTTCACCCTGTGTTCTATTTTCGATATTTATGAATTTCTGCATTAGAGAGTATACATCTTCCCAATAGAGTTTGCAGAGTAATTCTTTAAGGCTTTTAGCTAAGTGCCTACTTCACTAATGGTTTAAACAGAAAATTAATTTGAACAAATGAATAAAAGGAATGGTCTCAATAGTGAAATTGCAAACGTCAACCTGACTTTGAATTATTTGACTGCAAGCTAGAAATATTTAACACGTTGACACATAAAACCTTTTTTAAAACTGATCATAATTTGAGGAAAGTGAAATCTGGAAATCCATATGTAGTACAACTTGGAACTAGGTGAGATATTAATTTGCCCTCACTAAAGAGTGTACTATTATAAACATACTGTTAACTGTAAACTCTGTGAATGATTCTCAGAAATTCAGAACTTTGTGTTTGTGGGATTATTCCAGATTATGGAGGAAATTTCTGTTACTAAAGTTGCTAAATATCCCGGGAGTCCCCAGAGAAATGTGAGTCACTGGTGGATTTCCTAGAGAAGGCAACTGAATAAAATGTACACTCGTAAACTTTCAAACAGATGAATTATTGCGTATTTGCAGATTTGTATTTTGTGTTTCTTTATAGAGAAAATATTTTCCCCTATGGAGAAACCTGTTCTACTCCTTGTTCTAACTCTGGGGGAAAACTGACGCCTGCAGTAAACGTGTGTTATTTTTAAGAGTGGGAACCACCTGCAAGAGTCAGAGTAATACAAACGTGTGGGTCTGTGGGTGTACGGCTCCATCTACATGTCGGCCAACCCAAATATGCCCTCAAACTCACCACTAAATTTACAAATTAAGAAATGTTACTATACTTGCAGAATTTGTGCATTCACAAACAAACGTATGCTCACATACATTTTTTTATAACCCATTTTATTGATTTTCACTTTTTTTGGCCCTATATGTAAAGAGAAATTTAAGAGATTAACATACAACATGTATGCTTGTCCCCTTCCCGCTACTTCCCCCCTCAACGCCCCCGAACCCCAGGCTCCAGCAGGACCTATATTGCTTACAATATGATCATGGCCAAATCATCTTTTACCATAGTTTCTGACTTCATCATCCAAGCATGCAGTAGCATTGTTGGGTGCTGCCAATGCTATGCCCCTGTAGTCAGCCCACAGCTGCCAGATCTTAGAGTGTTTTAGTGTGCAGCCAATCGCCTGGAACATTTGTAAATTGAGTCCCATATAGTAGTCCATTCCCCTGTTTCACATGGACAAGGGGGCACATTATGTGATTTTCATGGTTGCCCTATATTTCTCGGGGCCATGGTAACGCCTAGAAATAGAAGTGACCACTTGTATCATTTGCCACCTAACCCTTCTGTGATATGTAGTATGAAAAATCTTTGGTCCAATGAAACAGTCCATGAGAGAATCTCGGCAAGGTGGCAAGGGGGCAAGTCACCCTCTGCCAGAAGCAGGCCAATGAGGGCAGTCCTACACCACATGCATAATGTGCCGTCTCCGGCGTCACGGCAGAGGTACTGTGAGATTTCACTACTTCTATGCTCCACAAGTGGTGTCTAGTGTAGTAGAACCCATGGAGGTATTTAAATTGAATCTGGCATAGTCAGGCCAAGATAGCCACCTTTCGCAGCAACCACATGGTCTCTGACCAGTCATTGTCATCAGGTGCACCAAGATCTCTCTCCTAGGCCCGCCGGAGAGCTGTCAGTGTGGATATGCCACTAAGCATTAGGGAGCAGTATAATGAGACCAGCGCAAAGCTTACCCTCCAAGGTATAAAGCTGGGCAGGGCTTCTAAATGTTTAATTGAAGGTGTTATGGTGTGTCTTAGCTGTAGATAACAATGGAATTGACTGTGGTGTAAGTGGTATTCTTGTTGGAGATCCTGAAATGATTTCAGTGCAGCGTCCGTCATCACATCGCCCTGGGTTGAGATAACCATCCTGTCCCACTTTTCAAAACTCCCCAGGATAGCCACCTGTTGTAAAGCAGAACTTTGCCATAAGGGTATGAACTCTGTGGGTTTGCCCCACGAACCCATACGTCGTAAGGTGGATCGCCTGATGCCTATGACTATCTGTGTTGATGAAGGATAGCTATCATTCTTCACACCGCCATATAAGAATGTCAATAGCGGGCAGCTGCCCATGTCCCACCTCTCAGCGGCGTACGTCGGGTCATCTCGGGGTTGCACGACCACTCATTTATTATGTGTAGCTGTGATGCAGCATAGCAGGAGTATAGATCTGCTGAGGTAATGCCCCCACAATAAGTACATTGAAAGCAGGAGGACCAGGCTACTTGGGAGTCGCCCAGCCCATAGAAATCCAGAAACAATAGAATTGATTTGTCTGAACCAACCGCAGGGTATGGCATATGGATAATTTTAAATTTGGTAAAACAGCCTTGGAAGAGTAACCATCTCAAAGATGGCCTATTGACCTGTCAAGGACAAGAGTAGTAATGACCATGTGTGAACCTCCTCCTGCATGCTAGGTATAGCCAGCTCGATATTTCTTGCCCATGACCATCATACGTCAGGTGAGAGATTTACTCCCAGATATTTGAAACCTACAGTTGTCACCTGTATATCTTGTACCCAATCGTGAGGTCCTAAATATCCATTCGGTGGCAGCAATGCAGACTTGAAATTATTCACATAAAGGCCCATAGCCTTGCAAAATACTGTCAAAATTTGTAGGATTAATGCGCCTGTGTGCTTGCGGTCGGTTACAAAAACACAATATGTCATCTGCATAAATAATGCTATTCTCTCTGCGAGACCTGGGTCCCATTCGAAGCCTCGTACTTGAGCATCCTTCTAACCGATACTGCTAAAGGTTCTACAACCAGAGTGCATATTAATGGGGAGAGGGGGTATCCCTGATGTGTCCCACACCAGTTTGGGAACTCCCTGGATACATGTCCCGTGGTGCACACCACTGCTGTTAGATTATTGTAGAGCAGGAATATGTAGGAGAGAAAGCTGGGACCTAGGTCAGGATGGCAGCCTGTTGCCCAAGGCATCCTGCAAGGGCCATTGCATTCGGTACCCGCCGTATGTTGTGTCTTGTTGCACGACCCAGCGTGAAGCCGGCCTGATCTGGGTAGATAAGTGCAGTGATATGCAGGATTAATCTATTGGCCATGGTTTTGGCCAAGAGCTTGACCTCCATGTTCAGTAGAGAAATTGGACAATATGAAGTCAGGCGGTCTACCAGTCTTGGAATAGACAACAATTTCCATGTGACACCAATCGGGTGGAAAGGTCGCCATGTCTGTAGCAGCAAGAATGGCCTGTGTAACATGTTTCCTTGGTTTGAAAATGAAGACTTTAAAGAATTCCCCTGGAAGCCCATTCGAGCCCGGGGCCTTTCTAGAATGAAACCTCCACCGCTGCTGCAGAAAGTTTGGGCTTGGTGATTTTCTGATCTAGCTTTTTGTGTGTGCCTTGCAACATGGTTTGTAATTGTAAAGCATCTATGTAGTCCACAACCTGATCACGTGGCAACAGATCGTGCCTAGCGTATACCATCTGGAAACATGTTTCAAACCTGTGTGCAATCCCATGGGGGTCTGTCACCAGTGTTCCCTGACCATCTCAAATTTGTAGGATAGTAACTGTTAGATTAGCATTTTGACACAGCCTATGAAGGTGTTTGCTCAACCTATTGCCCCATTGGTAAATTCAGCTCTGAGTCACCCGCCAGGCCATCTTGGCTTCATCAAGAAGAAGTTGACGATGCTGCTGCTGCACCAAGCCTATTTGTTGCCATGATATCCTCTTGTCATCCCCACTGTTGTGAGCCTCAAGATAGTGTATCAGCGCCTCGAGTTCTAGCTGTTCCTTCTGCTTGCATCATCGTTCTCCGGTGCAATACCTAATATCTATCCCGGGCAAAACTGGCTTGAAGGCTTCCCAGAGTGTCATAGCAGATGTTACCAAGCCTATATTGCATGCAAAGTATTCATCAATGCCAGTGTAACGTTTGTACAATATGTATGGCCACACAGATTCCAGGGTGGCAGGCGCCAGTGCACTGGTGGATGCTCTGGTCCCAAAGCACCCCCATGATGATAGGGGAATGTCCAACAGGCCCCACGCCAAGAAAGCCACATCCAGAACTCCGTGTTCATGCTCTATCGGGACGAGGAAGTAGTCTAAGCGAGAGAGGGAACTGTGTGTCACTGAGAGGTACATGTAACCTGAGAGTGTTGGATAGTGTGCTCTCAACACGTCTGACAGCCTCAGGGCCCTAGCTGTAGTGGATAGTTTGGTCCTGTTGAGTCCAGGCCCTTCGGTACATATATGACGTCTGTCTGTCTGTGTGTCCATGAAATCATTCCAGTCACCTCCATTCACAACAAGACCATCAGGGATTTGTCCCAATACTTGTATCACACTGTCAGTGAAGGACTGACCCAGACGAGGCAGGTCATAAATACTGCATACAGTGAGAGTTTAATTGTGAAGTATACCTGTGACAATGGTGTATCTACCCAACCGATCTGTCCAAGTTTGCGTCATGTGGAAGTGGACCATTTGTTGGATAAGAATGCTGTTGCCCCTAGAGCCTTCTGTAAACCCGGAATGGTACACTTTATCATAACTGTAATGAGCTAGGCATGAGGCCTTGGTGCCCATAATGTGAGTCTCCTGTAACATTAGAATGTGTGCCCCCACCTTCTTTGTATACTTTAGAACTGCCCCCACTTGACCCTGTCTAGGATACCTCAGACATTCCAGGTCATGATGCAGAGATGGCCGAATTAACCTTTAGATGCCGTAATGATCAGAGTGATGTATCGAGAATGTGTAGAGTGGGTTTGAAGCTAGCAGAGGCTTGCTTGTGAGCGGGTCTGTAACTGAAAACCAAGAAACATAAACATGAACACTCCAACCATATCCCCACTCCCTAATACTTCAACAAACAAGAAGCACCTATTACGGAACTCAACATAAGGATGCCCCAACAGGGGGCACTCCCCAAACAAGCCCAATGAATCCGTACAACCCATTAAGAACATCCACAAACAGTAAGTGGTTACCTTTTCAAGGAGTGGCGGTCAGAATTAGCGGCCACACTGTGTATGGAAATCTGCCACCGGAGGTGGAGTGTAATACCGCCTAACAAGTTTACGATCAAACATAGCAGTACCCTCCCTAGCCCACCTTCCCACCACCCCCCTTTATGGGCTTCAGGCCATAACATCTTGCTTTCTGCTGTGCTAGGATAACCGGGATCTGATATGCCGCCACTTTGTAGAGTCTTTTGGGCGAACTGCTGAGGAACCCAGCGAGGAGTCTGAGTCCATGCATGGTTGAGTGCGTGACCACAGTTTCACTTGTTCAGCCGTCCCAAGAAAAACCTCTTCCGGGGATTCAAGAAGTTTGTTTGTGATCCAAAAACAACCCTCAAACAAGCAGGATAAAATAACTTATAGGGCAGTTTGAGTTCACAGCTTCTCTGCTTGCCAGCGACAAAGAACTGCCACTGTTGCTGAACCATACTGGTAAAGTCAGGAAATGTCATGATGTGTGCTTCCTTATACAAGAGATTAGTTTGCGATAGTGCATGCCAGAGTATCGCGTCCCTGTCCATTTAGTTCAGGATCCTGACAATAATAGGTCATGGACGCACTCCTGGGGGTGGATTCCTGGTCAGCGCTCTGTGGGCCCTCTCAACCACAAAACATGTGGATAAGGGCTCTACAGGAATCACAGATCGCAACCATTTTGTGATGAAGGCTGCTTTGTAGCACTTTTTGCAGCCCTCCCGGAAGCCCACAAACTGCAAATAATTTCTCTGCACTCGTCTCTCTGCATCCTCAATGTGGAGCATCAATTTCTCAGTCACTGTCTCAAGCTTCTGAACTTTCCCTTACCTTGAAGCCCACCGAATCCTCCACTCCTGAGACCTGCGTCTCTGCCTCAGTTATCCGGTCTACTGCCTTTCACAGATCCTATTGAAGTTGCGTCACCTCTGACCCTACCGTCCCAATCTTGGCATCCTGCATATCTCTCGATTGGGTGATGGCTGCCAGGGGGGCTGTGTTATCCGGGTTCAGTAAGTTCTGCTTGATGGGCCCAGGGCCCATGCGAGGCGCTCCCAGGTTGAGCAAACTTATCTATTGTGCTCTGCTTCGCCCCTGTGGAGTGTTTATGTTTAGTCATGATTCCAGTTCTTGGCTCACTATTGCAAGAAGTGAGACCTGCCAGGCCCCCAGAGGTACATGGGGCACATGCAGTTCTCCAACCACCAGGAATTAGCAAAGGTTCAGGTGTAACCTACCAAATGCCCCAGGAAACCACAGGGGACCTCAGCTCTGCAGCAGGCTCCTGAGCACCAGGTCACCACAAGGCCCTAATCCCGGCAGCTGCTAAAACTATCAGTCAGTTCAAGCTGTGTATTGCAAGGGGTATCGCTATATGGAATGCTGTTGGTTAGACCGAGCATCCTGAGATGTCGAACACCAGTATGGCCACCCCTTTACTCCTCCACTGCCAGAAAAAGCAACATGACAGAGGCGATCCAGGAGGTAAGTCATTCATGTAGCTATGCTCCTGCAACATCAATGTCTCACCTTATCCTCTCTGAATAGTTTCATTTTGAAGTGTATGTGTGCTTCTCCCTTCTGGGCAAGACACTCAGAAAGGTTGGATAGGCCTGCTTGCGCTGTGATGGGCAGGGGTTTCAAAACTGTTTTTCACCACTCCAGCAGCCGCCAGGATTATGAGTCAGGCTGACTTCGGATACTGCAGGTGAGGGTACTATGGTGCAATGAGGACCGCTAGGCAAAACAGGCCTCCAGGGGTAGGATATGGCGGCCGCCCATTCCAGGGCCAGCTCAAGAGGTAGCGCCACAGGTACAATTTGGGGTATTCAATAGGTTGTTGTGTCCCCGGTGCACCAAAATCCTGACTTACCCTCCAGGCCGAGCCTCTTTTGAGTCCTAGGTAGCTGCCCCATCTGGGGCGAAACAAGCAGAAAAGTTAGAGGCACCCGGCTACTCAAAGGTATGCTTTGGGGAAGGGGGGAGCCCCAAACCCAGTCGACTCCCCTGCCCACATCATCCCAATTTCTGTCAGCGCGCTCACCACTCAGAGACCCCCGCGGGCACCCTTCCATCCATATCCACGGGAGAACCCAGAGTGTGCCACACCACGCAACAACTGCGCCTTCAGCCGAGTCCTCCATTCAGCCCTGGGCTCCAGCAGAAAGCCGCTCAGGCCGGCAGGCTGGCACGATCAGAACGACGGGCCTCCTACAGTCAGCTGCTCCACTCCGTCAGAGCTGCCACCTTACATTGCCAGCCGCACTCCTCATGGTTGCAAGCTCATCACAGCAGTGCCCAACAACATCTTATTTGGGCTCCGTGCCAAGGGAGTGACCGCATGGGTGGCAGGGGGCCTATGGTATGATGTGGTAGCAATGCAGTGTGGGAGGATGATTGATGATTCCATGGTGACCGCCGGGAGCCCTCCTAAAGTGTGGCCATCATGTTCGGCAGATAAGCCACGCCCTCTCACATGTTGATTCTGAGAATTATGTTTGGCAATTTACATTTGCAAAGTTTTGACCAAATTGAGCTTACGTATATAAAATGTTTTATGAATTTGACCAATGTATTTGAAAAAAAATAACTTGAAACCAACGTTAATGAAGCACACTTATATAAGGTGAATGAAAAAATCATGCATCGCGAAAAGTCACCTTGCTGTGCTTTGTGATAGGGAAAGAGCAGAAATGCACTGAATTTAACATACTATGCTGCATTTCTGTCTTTTTCCTGCACTGGTACACAATGTCCTGCCTAGCGCTAATGCAGGCACCCTTGCACTATGGTGTAAGTGTGTCTACATTGTAAGTAAGTTTGTTTTTGTGCAGGAGAGCTCATCTTCCTACACAAAAACAAGCATGTGAGGAATTTTACTCTTCCAATGCATGACCACAATGCAGCATACATAGAAAGAGGAAGTAACAAGGAGAAATAAAGATATTCTCCTCGATACACCTCACCTGGTGAGGTGCAGCATTTTGACACATTCCCCTCTTTACCAGTAATGGTAAATCTACCAATGCATCAAAATCCATAGGTTGATGCGTGGGAACACCCATGCTCCATCTATGAAACACCTTCCCAGGGCTGACTTGCTGAGTAACACAACTTAGCAATTTGTGCTGCGTTGTGTTACTCTAAATTTATCAAGCAACTCAGAGCCATGCAAGGTGGCCTTGCATGGTTTGATAAAGCTAACTTAAGAGTTGTGTCACTCTTGCGCCTCATTGCATGGTCCCAGTGCGGTGCAGCTCTTTATTAAATATGCCCCAAAATATCATTTGTATAGCACAGCAGTTGCCTCTGTATAGGCATCCCGGTGTGTTAGATTGGTGAGAAGTACAATAGCAGTGGAGAATTGATAGAGTAATCTGTAACTCCACCTTCATGCTCCAACTCATAAAAAACTTGGTTACTTGCGGCTAGTGTCCCCAAGCTTAATAGATTATCATTAAGCTATTAGCAAGTGATCTTAATCTTTTATCATTGTGTACCCCTCAGGGTCTGTGGGTTGCTGCTCCTAGGGGAAGGTGTGGTGGTCAAAGCATCTCATATATAGGGCTCTGTTCCTAGGACTTTCAACTCAGGGAACTCTTGAATTTGGTGTACTGCACCAGTTAACAGAAGTGCTCCAATGTTTTCATTAGTGGACAAAGTCTAGAATGATTGATAACTTCTGAAAAAGATCAGCCAAAAGAGAAAACTCATAACTAGGTTCCTTAGGGCACAATTTACAGATTAAAGGGTCATGCTAATTAATCAGCAGAAAATTCAATTAATTCAATTATCATTTGGCATCTATTAAAATTATAAATGTTTGTTCACTGCACTTCTGGATAATGTATTTTAACATTGGAGGCACAACAATATGTGTGTACGGTCCATAAAAGTCAGGATTACCAAACAGGACGTAATCTGGCACAACACTTAAATGTCCTTAATTTAGAAGGGCTTTTGGCAAAGGCAAATGAGACCTTACAGACTAATGATGCCAGAGTTTGAATATTCTACTATAACCCAGAATGCATACAGGTTAGTTTCTGTGTCAGTGAGAGCAAACATTTATTTTGTCCAACTTGGAAATAAGACAATGTGCACACACCTTATAAACAAATATGACCTGTCAGAACACAATTCAGAGGGTTATGGGGCAAGCAGGCGGTACTAGGCCCAACCGAGGGGGGTTGATGCCTTTTACTCCTGATGTCCCAGGACCTGACCGACTATGGGAACTGAGCAATTGTGCCACTTATGTGTTCAGCACTTGACTCTCAGTGGTAGCATGGGCTGAGCAGTCCAAGGCTTCTCAGCAAGAAGTAGACACAAGTCTTTACATATGAATACAAAGTGAAATATGGCATGCACACATAATACACACAGTCCCCTGAAGTCAGGGCTCTAGTGTTTTAAGAGGTAAGTTCTTGAATTCCAGTCCTCTCTTGCTAGTGGTAGTATTAGTCCCCATTCACTCTAGGCAACATTCAGGTTAAGGTGCACTAGCAGTCCCAGTCTCATGAGCCCCACTCTGACTCTTTTTTAAAGTCAAACGTTTTTGAGCATCAAGACACTCTATGGTAGGCATGTTTCCCCCAGGGCCATCTGGCCCATAAGTTAGTCTTACCAGCTGGATCCAAGTAATGGCTTGCACCTCCCAGCGTGCCTCCTTAGAGGGCAATGAAGGTGCAGTGGCTATCTCCGGTAAGTTCTTCACACGCGGCCCAGGAGGGGCAGCGGTTAGGTGTCCTCACATTTGGTCCTGTCGAGGTAGCGGCTGGGGGGCCCTCAATGCTTCTCTTACACAGGTAAGTTTCATGGGATTCTACCCACAGGTGAGAGGGTGGTGATGCTCCTGTTCCTCCATCAGGGCTTGAGTCCACTCAGGTCACTACTACAGTCTACTCATTGTGACAATGTCGACCAGGCCACATTCCTTGCTTTGTCCTGGTACCCCCCTCCCTGCACACAGGGTCACCAGTCTCACTCTTTACATCGGGTATGCCCGATTAGTACTACAGTTATCTTCATGGTGTCTCCACCAGGCACATGTGGTCGCTGACTTCACTCCACACACGGGTAATGACCTGATCGGTGCAGCAACATTCATGGTTCTTTTCACAGTGGTCCTCTTTTGGCATACAGGGTTCACAAACTTTTCCCTGCACATGGGCAACAACCCGCTCAATGCAGCAGATGTCTCCACACCTCACTACAATGATCCAAGCACTATGATACCCCACTAGATCTCACTCCTTCCAGTGCTCTTCTCTTCTTCACAGGGCACACTGGTCTTGACAAGCAGACAGGCATTGATGCTCCAGGGACAAGTGGTCTTGGATTCCCTGGGTAATGTCCCCTCACCCCGCTGGGAGACTGTAAGGCCTTGGCCCCCAGTCCTGGTCACAGGCAGTAGTCTTGCAGAGCTTCCACTTCTTGCACTGTCCGTCTGACCATGGGAGTGACTAGAGGTTCACACCTGGAAGTCAGCCACATTAATGTGTGTATCAGAAGGTTACCCCAGGGCTTCAGCAGTATTCTTCATGATTCATTTATCAGCCCCATCTCCTTCCTGAGATTTACGCATCCCCTTTTTAGTCACCTCTTTCTGAATAAAAGAGCATCCTTTGAAGTATACTGAAAAGCCTGGCTCTCCCATCCTTCATTTTGTCATATGCAGCTCACAGGAATGCAGCAGTTCACAAATCTGTCTAGGGGTATTGTTCTACCTCCCAATGTTACTCCAGTTAGCTCTGTGTCTCTCAAATTAGAGCCTAGAATCTTCCATGTATCGTGCCATTCACACGTCCATATACATTCAGCACATGCATATAACACACGTGCACTGCACAACAATATATCTTCAAGTATTGTTCCTTTCACAGGCACAATTATGCCTAGTGCATATATATAACTCCCTCACAATAAACAGCACTGCATAATCCCTATATTGTACCCTTCAAAGCCACGCATACACTAGCACGTGTTTAACACACACACACACGCACACACACACACTGTGCAGCACTACACATAAAACCAATGTAAGCCAAGGGTGAGTTAAGCACATAACAGTGGAACTTTAAATAGGTGAGCCATAGGCCTCACTCCATTGAGACAGTTAAAAAGGCCTGCTCACTCCTACTGATCTATATGTATGCTGCCAACACTGTAAAGGTGCTTCTTAACTTTTGGCAAAGGCAGTAGCCTTTCACTACTGTGAGGGTAGCGCTTTCCATAACTCTCCTGGTTCAAAAAGACCACAATCTGAGAGACAGGCCTATGTCATGGCACCCATGCATGTTCCGTGTTCACCCATAACAACAGAAATCAGCACTAGGAATCCAGACATCACTGCTGCTGGGGCACTTAGGGCAGGGGTGCATGTTGATCATCATGTGAGGAACTTTTCCATTGCAATGTGCCCCAGGGTGTGCTATTTACAAACATACAAACTGCCAGCAGACACTCACCATGTACACGCTTTGTAGTACTTCATCCTTCATGTATTGTACTTCATGCAAGCACACATTCACGAGGCACAAACTTTCACTGTAGTTGCACTGCACAGCACTACATCTTTCTTCTTTCATGTAATGTACTCCTCACAGACGTCCATACACCCAGGAAATTCACTAACCACACATGCACAGCACAATACTGCTCTATCCCTGTACTGTACCCTTCCCAGGCACACATACATCCAGCTCAGAGTCACTATTCCTGCACTGAGAGTATTCCACATCTACCTGATGTAGGCCAAGGGGCAGGTTAAGCACACAACAGCATAACTTTTATAAAGGTGAGTGAGCCAGTAGGCCTCTCTCCAATGATCACTCCCACTGATCACTACAGGGTATACTGCCACCATCACACAAGTGCTGTTTTACTCCTGGCAAAGGCAGTAGCCTTTCACTGCTATGAGGGTAGCACTTTGGATAACACTCCCAGTTCAAAAAGACTGCAATCCGTGAGGCAGACCTATGTCATGGCACTCATGCATGATCCGTGTTCATCCATGACAACAAAAATCAGCACCAGGGATGCAGGCATCACAGCAGCTGGGGCAACATTTTTGTTGTTGTCAGGTGAGGCCCATCCTATGGCATGTGTGCAGTTATCATAATTTAGCTGCACATTTAGGGGGTCATTCTGACCCCCGCGGGCGGCGGAAGCCGCCCGCCTGGCGTGAACCGCCAGAAGACCGTACCGCGGTCAAAAGACCGCGGCGGTCATTCTGAGTTTCCCGCTGGGCTGGCGGGTGACCGCCAGAAGGCCGCCCGCCCGCCCAGCGGGAAACCCCCTTCCACGAGGATGCCGGCTCCGAATGGAGCCGGCGGAGTGGATGGGGTGCGACGGGTGCAGTTGCACCCGTCGCGATTTTCAGTGTCTGCCACGCAGACACTGAAAATCTGAATGGGGCCCTGTTAGGGGGCCCCTGCAGTGCCCATGCCAATGGCATGGGCACTGCAGGGGCCCCCAGGGGCCCCACGACACCTGTTCCCGCCAGCCAGGTTCTGGCAGTGGAAACCGCCAGAGCCAGGCTGGCGGGAAGGGGGTCGGAATCCCCATGGCGGCGCTGCTTGCAGCGCCGCCGTGGAGGATTCCAAGGGGCAGCGGGAAACCGGCGGGACACCGCCGGTTTCCCGTTTCTGACCGCGGCTGTACCGCCACGGTCAGAATGCCCATGGAAGCACCGCCAGCCTGTTGGCGGTGCTTCCGCGGTCGTTGAATGACCCCCTTAGTTTCTATCAAATCTGCCAATCAAAAAAAAATAACCAGTGAACACAACTGTTTTGTTTTGACTACCTTACAGGTAACAAAAATGGGTTTAGCACAAGGAGGCAAAAATCTAGGGGAATACCACACAAAAGACGATCTTCTCCAACAACAGACATGAACTGTGAGGATGGTCTCAGAAGTAAAATTACAAAAGTCATTTTTCTTCGTAGTTCAGAATGGAGAAGGGTGTGGTTGGTCTTGCCGGGAAGATACATTATGATTCAATTGATTTGAAAAACAATCATGTAACTAATACATATAAACTTGGCCTCTTTCATCATGGCCATTGGGGATGCACTTATGCAAGGGTGAGAGAAACTAGATTATTCATTGGAGTGGAGGAGCCCAGTACAAGCAATTATGTCACTATTCTTGTTACGTCAAGTAAAGGTTTCAGCAATTTATAAATGAGCTCAACCCCTGTGGGTACAAGACAGAGCAGACAGGCTTTACTCAGGAAATACGTAAAGCTTTTAGAGCACTAAAACTGTTAAAATGTCAGAAACACAACACAAAAAAAGTCCAACTCCAATTTATAAACATAGAGAAACTTTTAATGAAAAAATGACACCAAAAAAACAAAAATTCAATAAGGGGACCCCAAGATATTAATTTTGATGCGCCCCACCTCAAAAAAAGAGGTAAAGTCAGAACCTTTATGTAACATGCTCTCTGAATGCTAACACAAGCAACTTCAGATGCATTTCAGGTTTATCTGACCTCTTCTGTGAAGTGCAGCTTGAGCCAGCTTGGCACAGTGCAAGGGGGAGGAGGGTCCAGGTGTGGGCCATATTTGTATTCTTAGACCACATAGAGGGGGACTCACATTTGGCTGTATCTATTACACCTGCATCAAATCCCTTGTGTTGAAAAAAAATTATGGATGAACATTCTTGAAGCAATCAGAATCATTATTGTTTTCTCTGTGTGTGATCCATTTCTCTAATTTTTTAGCTTATTTACGAGACCAACTGTAGGAAATAAGGTTATTAGAGGGGAGTGACTATCCACCTTCAATAATCACAATCCTTGTCAGGGCAAACCCACTAAGTCACTAAATTTAGGGCAATGTGTAAAGCAGAAATGCCGTACAAAACAGTAATAATGTCACAAAATAGCAGAAAAAAATCTAACTCCAATTTATAAAAATTGAAATAATTTATTTAACAAAATAACATCAATATGACAAAAAATAAACAAGGGGAATGAGAAAAATTTATTTTTTAAGTTGTAAATTAAAATACTGCCAAAAAGTGCATAGTGTCAAGTGTGGGCAACTGGTCATGCTGAATTGAGACAAGAATATGCTTTATGGCAGATCACAAAGGGGTGCTGGTCGGATATACAGGTTGGATTGGTGCTGATCAGAAAGTCACCTTAACAGGGTTAGCTACAACTGCCTGTGACAGAGTAGGCATCTCTGAAGTTCATTACATTCCTGGGCACTGCACAGATGGTCATCCTGTTAGAGGGCCAGAACACCTTCGCACACACAAGGTCTTTGCCTCACCTCTTGTCAGGTTGCACCGCCTTGAAGCAAAGGGAAAGTCCAGGTTTTGACTGTTCATTGTCTGCCAGAAGTAGGGGTTAACTCTGCTGGTAGCCACTCTGCACTGCCTCAGACAATGGAACCTCTAGGCAGATAGTGCCCTCTAGAAGGAGCCCTCAAGAGGAAAAGCCCTGAAGGGAAAAACCTCTGATGGTGATCGGAGACTCCCAGAAGGCTAATGAAAACTGGTACTGATGGTAGAAGAACAGGACTGCAGCGAGGCTCAGAAGGCACAGATAAGGCTAATAAAAATGCCAGAGCCAGGAGAATAGAAAGTTTCAGAAGGGAAGCAACAGGAATCACCAGCAAGAGCAACAAGACACCAGCAGGAGTGATGATACATCAGAAAGAGCGAGAAGACACCAGCAGGATTAAGGATACACCTGCAGAAGCAAAGGCACACCAGCAGGAGCGAGGAGTGTTGCATCGCAAAGGAGAAAGACAATTCTGCTGCTTATATAACCCAAAACAGGAAGTGACATAGAGGAAGAAGTGAGGCTGCCATGAGGGACTGGGAAATACTGTCAGGAATACATGATGGAATGGTTAAGTAAAGGCCCTTCCTCAGTAATTGTGGGAAGAAGAAACTCCAGAGTGGAAGAATATGGCCCCTAAGGAGAGCAATGCCTGCAGCTTAGCTGACAAACGAGGCAAAGAATGTCTCTCCGTGGACCTCCTGCAGGCCACCCCAGGCTGCAGGTAAATATTTAGGATGTCTCACTGTATAACATGGGATGCCAGGGAGGCAGGGGAGAGAGCGTGGGTCATGCTGTGACCTGTGGCATGACACAGCTGGGACCAAGTTCATATCACATCAGGGAGCTCTTCCGGAGTGACCATTGGAAATTCATGCAAATAGACATTTAAAGGCTTTCGACTTTTGAAGTACTTTTATAAAACGTATATAACAAATCCAACTATATCAATGAAGTGGCCGTCTGACAAATATTTTGAAAAGTTCAAGAATCAACTATTTAGCTGGTTCCTAGGCAGAGATAACATTGCTTGATTTTAATAATATATCCCAATGGGTACATATGGAACAACTCACCCTGCTACAATGAAAATTGCTTTTGAAGCATTGTCACTGTAAATACATGTTTAACATTATACTGTTATATGTCTTACTTTTAAATACCATGCACCCTGTCTTACTGGGTATTAAGTCCTACTTAAGGGTGACATTGATATTTAAAAGGACTGTCAAAAGGCTTTGTTTGACAATTCGAATTTCTAGTTTTAAAACTGCACAGACAGACTACAGTAGTAGGTATGCAGCATTATGGTGGCACAATTTTAGCTGCAGTCCACTAGTGACAGTTAACTTACAGGTCCTGGGTAAGGTTTGTACCATATAAATAAATATGTCAATTAGCAGTACAGCCAATTTCATCATGTTCTTGTGGTGAAAGGACAAGCAGTGGGTACTGGACAGCAGTATCCCAGTGTGAAGAGTTCAAAAACCAGCAAGGAAATCTAGCAAAAAATAGGGATGGCCACGCAAAAAGTGGCATTTTCCTACAAGTGGCTTCTAATTTACATCCAAGTGGACCAGATGCATGCCACATTGTCAAGATACCCAGAGAACAAATATTTGCATGCAGTAAATATAAAGACATTATTCACCAAGAGGTTATCCTGAAAATGTATCATGAATTTAGCCCTCCACGGCCTGCAATTGACTAAGTACCGAGCAGAGATAGTGCACCTCAGAATATGTAAATCTCATCGTCCAAATTGGACTTATTTTACCAACAACCACTTGTAAGGAGAACTGAATAAACTGTTATACATTTTGCTAACCACTGAGTAGCTGAAATAGAATCCTACAGTAAACAAGGGAAAGGGCAAGAAGGGCAATTAGTCATTTCACCTGAGGTGCCAGGACACTCCTAAATGTAATCTTTTTTTCTTGCTACTGCAAGTCGAGCGGGGCAATAAGTGCTATTTCCCAGTGGCGTCTGTGATTAATACATTCGTTTCAGCCTGATGGCATTGCCCGCTCCATAAATCTGAACGCTGATAACGCATTTGAAAACTGGCAGGGACAGGCAAGCAATGCTGACTGGCTGGCTGAGGCAAACCCTGGCCTTCCTGATAAGCACACTCTCAGACAGGAGTGGAATTCAAAGAAACGACAGGCGGTACCTGCAATCAGCCCTTTCATCTCTGTAGCACAGAGAGAAGCCGCCTGCGCTCTCTGCCACTTACACAGATATCTGCAGCGCCAATGTACACTCCCGGGAGCTTCCCATTTCCTTTTAAATAACTCTGTGTTGACTGCATTTCTGTTTATGTGTCGTCCACAGTCTCTAAACTAGGAGATGGAATGTAGCAAACAAAGTATGTCTTGTTAAATGCAAATGTTTTTTTTACATTTCTCAACCACTGACCTATTCATCCTTGCTGAAAACTAGTGGCTGGGTATACTGTGACACTATTTATGTTAAAATCCAATGCCTTTGGCCCAGGCCCCCACATTTCCTGTTCATTTACTTTCTTTTTTTAGCCAGCCCAGCCTGTCCAGGCATTCCAACCCATACCTGAGGGATAGTGAGGGTTGAAGAAAAATATCTATTAGATTCTGATGAAATTGAGCAACCATTTAAGATTTTAAAGTGCTTAGGTCCAGCCCAACTACACAAGCCTTGATCTTTATGCATTATGTGCCACTTACGGTGCAGTAAAGACTGGCATTGTGTCTATCCTCTGTGACTGCATTTAACTTTAGGAGGTATTGACAGACCAGTGGGTCACAGCCTAGTGACACTAAATGCCAGTCCCAGGCAACAGAGGCAGTGCAGTAAACAAAAACACTCATAAGCATCATATGTCTGACTGATGCTGACAAACTGCACCACACTTTGTGGTTGGAAGGTTTGGTCATACCACTAGTCTTTCTACTTTTCTGGTGCAGTCTAGCTAGAGAATGCTTGTGCTGATGCAGGGCTCCAGTGTAGGCCACGATGGTAGACAACATGCCAATGGGCATTGCAGAACAGCATGAGATGCTCCCTTCTTGACGGCACCATCCAAAGGGAGCCGCCATTGCAAATTAAGAATAGTCACAATTGACTCAGAACCTCTCTTCCATGCACAGCAATGACTAGAGTGCATTAACCAAAAATGCACCACCCTTACAGAGAGACCGCAAATGCCAGACGCAAGTCCACAGCTCAACATCAGCAAGCTTGTTTATGCCCCTAGTCTTTCTGTTTCTATGGGGCTGGCCAGCCAGAGAGAATCTGTTAGTTGCAGGTTTGTGCCCAGAAACAAGCTGGCCAAGTATGATGGTTGCAAACGATCCCACCATTATAGTAGACGGTGTGAATGAGCTGAAAATGAATCATAAATTCAGCAATGTTCTGGGCAGTGATCCCCAAATTATGATTTGCTCGGGTTCAATACAATCCTTCAGATGCTTCTACTAACAGTAAGGAAGCAAGTACAGCAACAAGTGAAACCAATGCATTGCAATTTCTCATTCTATAGGAGAAAAACTGAAAAAGGTGCTGTAATATTACATGCCAGAACTACCAAAGCAGCAGTATAATTAATTCCAGGTGGGGTATTACTGAGGCATTTTCTCCAATAGTTATACTGAACTCCTCTTCTTTCCTCTCCTCCCCTCTGCTCTTATCTCCTTTTCACTCCCCCTTGTTCTCTACTCTATAATGTTTACCTCCTCTCCGCATGGTATGATCTTGCACATACCATCTTTGATATTTCAATACTATTTAGAATAATGCAAAGCAAACCACTAAAAATATTCTGTGAGACTAGCATTATGAAGAATGATATACCTACTAATCCAGCTCACTTAAGGGAAATTCGAGTGAATATTCTTCTAGATCTGTCAAAAATTAAGTAGGTGCTTGCAGTTGAACAAAATATTCAGTCATGTAAATGCAATTGCTCCCGAATTCTAAGTACAACTTTAAATGGGGGCAGATCCCTGGTGCACAGAGTAGTTGAACCCGCTTGAATAAAATTCATGGAAGCCACATAGCATCAGAAATATGGTGAAATATAATGAAGGGTTTAGAAATGAGAATTCCCTCAACCACTAACACACTGAGGGAGTTAGTTCAAAACAGTCATCACCTTAGAATTCCCCTTGATGGCACAACTAAAACCACTCACTGTCAAATTTTCATGAAAATGTTGCAAACATTTTTTATCCTGAAGTAACTCCATTAAGACAAACACTTGGTGGATGAGAAAAAGATTGTTCCAATTGTGCTGATTTCATCATCAGACCTACCGGCCCACTAACCCATGGGATGAAAAAATCTTAATTATAAATTTCTGATAATACACATTGAATAGAGGTCATCTTGGCTTGCAATGCTGGTCTTGCTAACCAAGTTCACAGCTTTCAAAAGTTTGTGGATCGTAGGTACTTCTGTAAGGTAGTTCGAGTAATTTCTCACTAGCCAGACTCTATCATCCAGCTGGGATCCTGTAAGGAATTGGGTTATAGTTGAGAGGGGTGGGAGTCCCGCTCAAATAATAAACACAATCCTTATCAGGGTGAACCGCAAAAGTCACTAAATTAACCTATGCTTAACCCTCTGGCACAAAATCAGTCAGGCTTAACTTAGGGGCAATGTATAAAGTATTTAGGCAGTACACAAACAGTAATAAAGTAAAAACACAAAACAGGAAGAATCCCAAACCACTTTACAGGAAATTAATAAAATGACACCAAAACAAATTAAATCCAACCAGTAGAATCGGAGTTATGAATTTGGAAAGGTTTTAGTGAAATGTAGCACCTAAAATGTCAAAGCACCAACTGTGCAAGGCTGTGTCAAAGATAAAAGTTAACACTGTCGGCAATGCAGAGTGGGTTGGATGTGAGAGGTAGTTTGGGCCCAGTCTTGGCTTACTTTAGTACTTGGAAAAATTATTGAGAAAAGTCCTAGAGAATGCACAGTTTTGGCAGGCCAAGGTATCAGGTTCTATCCGAGGACACATCATCCATGACAGGGAGCCACTGGATGAGGTGAAGCCATTGCCAAAGGTGGGAAAAAACTCTGAGCAGTAGAAGCTGGAATTCCAGGCTGAGGAAGTCATTGTTGTCAATGGGATGCTGGCTGTTGTCGAGCCAAGGGAATATTTCTACCTGCGGGCTTAGAGGTTTTTCTGGAGCTTGGATTCACTTAGTGGGATGGGGCTGTAGGCTGTAGCCAAAGAGGGCTTCATGCAGTTTAATACTACTGCCAGAAGGTCCTCCTCAAGAGGAATTGCTGCTGTGGACAAGAATGTAGCAGAAACTATTGCAAAGTCAGGCAGGTTGGCGATGCACCCAGGGTAGAATGGCAGCTGGCAAGTATGTGCCTGTCTCCTGTGGGTTCCCCAGGCAGTTTTTCTTGAAACAAAATGTCTAGCTACCAGGGTTTAGGGTTAGGCAGAAGCAGTTCTATGAACACACTTCCAAGAGTCCAGGACCTGGGGGCACCACTTGGGAGGTTGGGACTTACTTCTGAAGAGGTCAGTAGTAGGGTTCAAGGCTTCAAGAGCTTGTTATGTCCCTGTAGCTTAAATAGGAAGCCAGCCAACTAGCCCTTGGAGTCACTCTAGTGGTACTGGATTCAAGGACCTGGTCCAATCCTCCTTCAAGCAGCAAGCCAGTACTTCAAGCAGTAAGGCACTCCTTCGAGCAGCAAGTCCTTTTGAGAGTGTTCTGAAGAGTTGTTCTGAGGGCCCAATATTTATACCTGATGCCAGTCTTTGTGTGTGGAAGAGATACCCTGTTCTACCTCCACATCTGGTCTGGAAAGTTTTTTCCTTCCACTGTCATGGTTCCACACTTTCTGTGGTGACAATAGGTTGGTGTCAAGTTCTTTTGTGTGTGCAGGAGGCAAGACCTTTGAGGTGGCAGTAGGGCAGGGCACATCTCTGCTCCATCCATTCTGGCAGGGTGGCCCATCCTGCCCATGCTTAGTCCCCTTTGTGTCAATGTCGGGGAGGAATTAAAAAACATCAACAGCAGAACCAATAACAGTTGTGTCAACAAGGACAATTGCAGAAGATACAAATGACTAGGACAAAAGGCCAACTTTCTAAGAGTGGCATTTTCAGAATTATGAATTAAATTCCAACTTTAGCATTAAAAAGATTTGAAATTACAATTCATTTGAGCCAAAACACATACCTCTATTTCCTCCCAATCCAAAGTTAGCACGTATTAAATGTAATAAGGCAATCCATTGTTATCCTATGGGAGAGATAGGCCATACAGTAGTGAAAAATGAATTTGGGAGTTTTTTTACTACCAGTATATGTAAAACTTAAACCGACATGTCCTTCTTTTTAAACAGCATGCATACTGCCCTGTGAGCTGTTAGGGCTTATCCTAACAGTGACCTACAAGTGTTAAAAAGGAAGGTTTAGCCCTGGCAAAATGTTTATCTGCCTGATTGAAATGGCAGTTTAAACTGCACTGCAGGCTGCAATGACAGGCCTGAGACATATTTTAAAGAACTACTTTATCTGTGGCACAATGAGTGCTGGAGGTCCAGTAGCAGCATTTAAAGTATAGGCCCTGGGAGTATGTAGCACCATGTACTAGGGACTTGCAGGTAAATTAAATGTGCCAGTCAGGTTTAGGCCAAATCAACTATGTTTTAGGAAGAGAGTGCAATCATTTTATCACTGGTTGGCATTGGTAAAGTGCACAGAGCCATAAAACCAACAAAAACAAATTCAGGAAAACAGGGGGTGCAAATGCGAATGGTTTCGACTCTTCAGAGAGGGCTAGGTCCAACAGATCCTTTTTTCTTTTCTCACAGCAGATAATTGCCAAATGATTAGGAAAATGGGTGGTTTACCTTTTCACTTTGGTAATTTATGAGCCTGCTTAAATTATGTTAGTGACAGAAACCATAGAAGTTGACTCAAGCAGCTTGGTAGCAAGACAGAATTGGAGAAGATTGGCAATACAGTAGTGCCTTCTTGAAAACTTTGATTTGAAGAGAATTCTGACAGTCGTTTGTGTCTTAATGACCAGTCTCACGCACATTGTTAAGGACATTGTGTCAACTTAGTTGAAGAGCTGTCAATACAGACCCTAAAAGGCAGGGACACAAGTAGCTCATTTAACATATGTTTCTATCAAAACACAGCCTTTTGAGAGTCATGGTAGTTTGCACAAAGTTCAATTTTAGGCTTTTGTAACCAAGTTTTCTTTACTTAAGATACCCAAAAAAGCAATTCACAAGCTCCAAGTTGCACAAAATGCTGGAACTAGACTTGTCATGGGGCAGAAGAGGAATCATCACTTTTTTCTTATTTGAGGAGACAATACATGTTGGGCAGAGTAGGGAATCCATTCAACTGACTTGTCTTATCTGATGTATAAATTAATTTATGTTTCTGTAACTCAGTCACTAAAAAGAAACGTGTTTACACAAGATGAAAAACGCACTGAAATCTTTGCGTCAAGACATGTTTTGCCAGCTGCTCACTTCCATGGATCTGTGAACCTAATCGTGTGTGGGTATGCTTGTACTCGTAACTGCCCCCCTTCTATTATTCAATTGGCCCCGACCTTGTTTCCTCAGCCCTAGCTCCAATCTTTCAGGAGATCCTTACTTCTGGGGTCTATCCAGCATCTTGGAAGGAGGCTACAGTAATCCCTTTCAAAAAGAAGCAAAATGGAAACAGCCAGGACCTTAATAACTTGCGTCCCATTGCCCTTCTTCCCTTTCTGGCAAAGAGTTTTGAGAAACACATTAACAAGGAATTAGTAAATTTCCTTTTAGAATCTGGAGGACTAGATGCCTCCCAACACGGCTTCAGGAAGGCACATTGCACAGAGTCAGCCCTCATTACCTCCTCGGACTCCATCCGGAGAATGGTGGATGAAGGGCAAGGGGCTATTCTGATCTTATTAGACCTGTTCGCGGCTTTCGACACCATCTCTCCGCAAATGATGCTAGCCCGCCTGCATCAAGCAGGCATTAGAGAGCAGGCTCTTAAGCTACTGGAATCTTTTTTGACTAATAGGTGGACCACGGTTAGCTGTGGAGACTTCAGATCCCCAGCCTGCCTACTACCCTGTGGTGTCCCTCAGGGTTCATCACTTAGTCCCACTTTGTTTAACCTGTATGTTGCCCCGTTAGCCAAACTGTTTCCATCATTTGATTTTAGACCTACTTCCTATGCAGACGACACCCAACTGATCATCCCAGTTAACAAAAACTGGGAGGAAGTGGCAGATCGCTTCAATAAATGCATGCAGGCAGTCAATAGTTGGATGAAGTCTAACTGGCTCAAATTAAACGGTGACAAAACCGAAATTCTTTGCTTTGGACTAGGAAGTGAAATATGGAATTCTCGTTGGTGGCCGACTGACTGCGGCACTCTCCCAGTCCCTACTCCCGCCACAAGAAACTTAGAGGTTATCTTTGACAATGGTCTCTCTTTTAGACTACATGTTAACCACATTGTAAAAACGAGCTTTTGGATCCTAAAAATGCTAAAGAAAGTCTTCCCCTACCTTCAAAGGGGATGGAAAATTACATTTACCTTGGCATTGGTGATGTCCAAAGTGAACTACTGCGTCATTTACCTTTGCTAGCGCGTCGAATGCGCTTTATAAATAGTAATACAAATACAAATACAAAGGAAAACAACACTCCCAAAAAAAATAAGGGCAAAGGATAAGAGTTCTCCAGAACAGACATAAAAATTCGATTTTAAATATGAAGACTGGTTATTTTTCGTAATTCTCTGGAGTTTGTGCATACAAACTGTGCAAAAAGACTGTTCAAAGCTTCTGCAAAGCAAGAGATGGTAGTTAAAGAGGTGGCCAAGCCACTGTGCCTCAGTACCTCAAACAAAGAGTCTTCACCCTTGTTATTCTTCTGTAATATGACTCACAAAGGGAGACCTTCGTGTATACCTTAATCTCACAATTTGTTGACTTCCATCTATTTAGCGTGCAAGTATTCTTGCATCCAATTAGTTGCATTTCTTGAGTATTTTGATTTCTGATCCAGTGGGATGGCTACCAAATTGTACCCCTGAGCTGTTCCTGTACTCTGCCAAGAACATATTTCAGAACTCATTAATATAGAACAGACATTTTCATCCATAAAGCCTAGCGTGGCAAATTCCTTTAAAAATAATGCCAGGGATCTTAAGAAACGAGGAGTGAACTGCAAAGCAGCCTTTAATATTTCTCCTATGCTTTTGCATAGAGTCCAGATGTGTTGCTATTTCAGGGCAGCACTGGGAAAAAAACAGAAGGTAGATTTCACATTTCACTTAGCCTCACACTAAGGACTCGAGTAAGAATCATGTCATTGCAAAAATAAAGGAAAAAAACCGGGGCCTTAAGTGGGGTGAAAGAACTACTCTTCAGACACCTGTGCCTCATATGCATGGAATTGTAATTTGACAACGGTCGTACGCACTCTGTCCTACTAGCGTTTGTGTGTTACGGGGTTGAAAATGATTAATTTCGTGGGTAAATGGCACCGCTTCTGTTTTCCTGAAAAAGCTTCTTTCCCTAGGCGGTAGCAGCGCACACGAATGCGTAATGCCAGTAATGCAGCCCCATTTCCATTTCTTGCGCCAAGCATGTGAAGGGCGCTCGAGGATTGGATCCATTTCGCGCACCAGGTTGTAGAGAGTATGTTTGCAATAAGTGGCAGCCATTGAAGAAAGTGGCGGGCTGCTGTTAGGGGTTATTGCAGCGCCTCCGCACCACTTTCGCCAGGCTTAACTGTGATTAGCCTTCCCCGGCCCCTAGTGGTATGATTAATTCATACAGCATCACTGAAGTTGTCTTTCTAGTGCCCATGGAGTGAAAGAGTGCTCTCAAAAGAACTGCCTGGAGAGAGCTGTGAAATTTGTACAGACAGTCCCGCCAGGTACTCAATCTAGTAAAAGCACAGATATTACAAAGTAAATAGAAGTGATGTATTTACTTAAGGTTATTACAGCGGCCGACTGGGTTTTAAAACAATCTTTCTACTGGCAAAAGATTTCAGACCCAAATTAATGTTGCTAAAACCTGTTTTTTTGTTCATTCTTCCATTTCGTGAGGATGTGGCACTCAATAAAATATGTCTGGTACGGAGACTCATACATGCCCTTAGAATTGTTTTAGGATTCGTACTGTTTATTCACGGAAATTAAGTATTCAATTAATTAAAATATATCATTTACAGGGATTTAAAGCAAAAACCCAACATATTTGTTTGAAATCATACGTTTTGTTTTCTGCTTAATTCAGGACACGGCCAAAGAAAACATATTCAACACGTGGAGGTGAATATTGCAAAAAAATACCGTCTGCCTGGTGGAATGTATATTTATCTTTGGCAGTGAAGAATTATGAAACGTAATCCCTCTCTGCATAGGCTGATAAATTCTTCAAACTCGATACCCCTTGCAAACAAATGAACACATCTTTTTAATTTAATGATAGACGAAGCAAATGGCGCATTTTTGTAACATTTGGCCACCACACCTCTATTTCCCTTTCCACCCTTCCGATCCCTATTCCTTTCTTCCTTTCTCATCTTCCTTTCCCTCATCTCATTATCGGGACATACATACGTGACACTCTTGTTGGTGTAAAAGGTCATTTATTAGAACAGGGTTTAAACAACATTACTTAAACATTTAACTGTATATCTTCTTTTAAAACAGACTTTAACTTTTACAATTCCCTTGCCTTTATTTTTTCCTCAAATATCTCCCTTCAATTTTCCTACCGTATATGCTCCCCTATTCCTCCCATGCCTTCCCTGCCTGTAGCCTACCCCTCCCCGCTCTGATCCTTCACTTCCTTGTTTTTCCCCCTGGAAGGGTGGACAAGCCCGCACCTGGCTCTCCACCCTCCCCCATCTCCTGCTATCTCTCTCAACTCACCTGTCCTAAATGACTGTTAACCGCCCCTACCTACCCCCGCTTCCCTACCTAACTATCCTCTCCTCCCCCTGCCTTCCTAAGCTGGGTGGGTGGGTGGTCCTAAATCAACACGACCCTCCCTCACTAAGTCGGCGCAGAGAAGAGGCCGACCCCACCCTCCACCCCCCTTATAAACCCTAACCTAAACCCCGCCCCAACTTACCTTATACCCAATGGGGCGCCTTACGCGCCACTTCCTCCGTTCCGAAACCGCCCGCGGAGAGACTAGACTGCGTCTCTCTCTCCGCGGGCCCCTTCATCGGGACATACATACGTGACACTCTTGTTGGTGTAAAAGGTCATTTATTAGAACAGGGTTTAAACAACATTACTTAAACATTTAACTGTATATCTTCTTTTAAAACAGACTTTAACTTTTACAATTCCCTTGCCTTTATTTTCTCCTCAAATATCTCCCTTCAATTTTCCTACCGTATATGCTCCCCTATTCCTACCATGCCTTCCCTGCCTGTAGCCTACCCCTCCCCGCTCTGATCCTTCACTTCCTTGTTTTTCCCCCTGGGAGGGTGGACAAGCCCGCACCTGGCTCTCCACCCTCCCCCATCTCCTGCCAACCAGCGAAACCCGTGAGGCGTTTCGCTGCCCCACCCTCTTCTTATTTTCGGGTACACAAATTTGTTCCCCATACACTTTCCAGCATTAGTCTCAGTTCTGTGATATAATATGCGTTACCCATCTGCGATAAATGGACCCCGTCGTCACGAAACAAAACTTGTTCTTGCTCTTTTATGTCCCGTGTCTCAAAACCTTAATCCCTTGGGCCCAACAGAAAACTCTCATGGCTCTGTTCAATTTTTTTCCGAGCCCGCTCTATGGCTCCATGATTGATAGCCCCTCTCCATGCCCTTCTTGGCACAAATTCCGTCCATACCAAGCATGTTCCTTATAGTTTTTGCTTCAACAGTTCCAAGTCCCTCTGCATCAATTGAATCAACGTGAGCCCCGATAGCTTCACTAAATCATTTTCCCCAAGATGAATCAATAACAGATCTGGGCATCCCCACTGAGGCAAGTTACCCGTGATAAATGGGAGCAGGCTCCCCCACCTCATACCACTCTTGCCCCACCAACGCACTTCATGGCTTCTGCTGGGCAGTCCCAATGATCTGCCATAAATTTGCTTCTCTGCAAATTTCGCCGCCCAATGAACGAACGAATGGCCGACCAACCATGTCGTCATCTTTCCCTTCTCCGGCCCAGCCACACAGCCTGTAAAGAAAAAACATTGTAACAACTGTATTGATACGCAACCCCCTCCCCCATCTCCCCACTCCTGTCTGTTCTGTTCTCCTCAAGGCCTGACATATCGCTCACAGCACCTAGACTTCCATCTCCCTATGGCCTTGATTTTAGCCCAATCCCAGCCCAAATGTGTTGCCTCTGTCGCCGCGCCAATCCTAAATGAGTGCGTTCCATAGTCGCCTGCGCGCCGCCCTATCCTTTCAAGGGCCATTCTCATAACTTGTAAAAGTTGGTATCTAGTTAGCTTCTTCCCTGACACATGCATAAAAACCCCTGCTTCACCTGCCCCTGGCCATCTAGCTTTGAAAATGACCCATTCCTCTACCGGGCAAGCTACTTCCACTCCCCCTTTTTCCAGCCATATCCACTTGCCCTTTCCCAGCTGGTCAGTTTTAGACCATCTTAGCCATATCCCCAACCTGTCTTTATGCATGCATACCTCTTTTCTCCTTACCCCAATTTCTTTACCCACCCCCAACAACTCGGATACTCTAAATGCGCCAAAAAACATCCACAACATACATAAACGAAATAAACCCACTTCGTATTCATCCCTACAACAAACTGGTAACACCTGTACCATCTCTACCAACATTTCAAATGTAATGGGTTCTCTTGCTGGCTTATCTCCGCTCACTCTAACCTTGCTCCATCCCTTCAGCATTTTACCCAATAAATCATTGTGCGCTGGATCATAACCGAAAAACTGTTTTCCATAAAAAGGCACGCCAGCCAGTTTCCCCCCAATTGTAGCTGGAGATAAACGCTCCCCGATCAGAAACAGCACGAAACGTCTAGTCCGAGCCTCAAGCATTGTCAGGCTTTGCGCCCAAAAATTGCCCCCAAACTGTTCAAAAGATTGAAACTCCAACCATGCCAGTCTGTAATTACGCCGCGTGGATACCGCTAATGACATCTCCACCAGCCCCGTGATCATCATGCCCCCCATTCCCAGATGTCTGCCGGGACCACAGTCTTGTTCTGATCCGCTCCAGGTGCCAATTCGCGGAAACGCCGCCACTGTCAACGAGATAGGGAGTCTGCAATCTCGTTGTAAATCCCCAGTATATGTGCAGCTTTAAATATAACATTCAAAGACAAACATAAAAGCATAAACTGCCGCAACAAGCGCAAAACTCTGAGGTCCCTTGCTCTCTGTCTGTTTACCAGCTCTACCACCGCCATATTGTCTATCTGAAAAATCACTGTCCTGTTGACTAATTCTTGTCCCCACACTGCCAGTGCCACTAACAGGGGAAAAAACTCCAGGAACGCGATGCTTCTCCCTTGCTGCATCCAAGATGCCGGCCATGTCTCCGCACACCACCTCCCGTCCCAATATAAGCCAAAACCGGATGCTCCCGCCGCGTCCGAGAAAATTTGGACCTGCCATACCGTGTCCGACTCACCAAAAGACATCGGCACTCCATTGAAGTTTCTCAGAAAGATCTCCCATACTCTAATGTCTTCTTGTAATGTCAATGACACTAGTATCCTGTGGTGCCGAAGTACAGCACCTGACATGGAAAGTCCCAAGCGCCTACAAAAAGTTCTACCTCCCCTAACTACCCTGCACGCAAAATTAAGGTAGCCTAAAAGCTTTTGAGCCATTCGCAAGTCCATCTTGCGCAAAGTGCGCACCACCGCTAGGAAATCTAGTATCTCTCCCACTTTTGCCGCTGGCAACCTAGCGACCAATTCTTTCGCATCCAGTTCAATGCCCAAAAAGGTTAAAATCGGCATGGGGCCTTCTGTTTTCTCCGGAGCCAAGGGCACCCCCGCCTGTTGTGCCAGCTTCTGAAAAGTGTCCAGAGCCCGCCCACACGCCCCAGATGCCGCTGTTCCTACGAATAAGAAATCGTCCAGGTAATGCGTCACCCACCTATGTCCACTCGTTCTCACAAAAACCCATTGCAAAAAGGTGCTGAACGTCTCAAAAAGAGCACATTATATCGAGCAACCCATGGGCAGCACCCTGTCCACATAAATGTTGCCGTCCAGCTGCATGCCCAAGAGGTCAAAGTCTGCTGGATGAATAGGGAGCAGCCTAAAAGCCGATTGAATGTCGCATTTTGCCATTTCCGCCATCTTGCCGCACTTTAGGACTAACTTTATCGCATCATCGACTGACGCGTAAATTACTTTAGAGTCCTCTTGGGCAATAAAATCATTGACTGACGTCCCTTCCGGCCATGACAAGTGATGAATCAACCTAAATTCCCCCTGTGCTTTTTTGGGTACCACTCCCAAAGGGGATATCATCAAGGTGTCAATTGGCCACCTGGAGAATGGGCCTGCTATTCTGCCTAAACCTACCTCTTTTGCTAGTTTGTCACGCACTATCTGTGGACGCTCTTTAGCTGACCGCAAATTATCAGCCCATCTCCTTTGCTGAGGGCCTTGGTAACCTATTCTAAAACCTTCTCTAAAGCCCCATTCGAGTAGTCGCGCTTTGTCCATGTCTGGGTATATGTGCAACCATGGCAACAGAAATTCCAGTCTAACTGGTGTAGAACCCTTTTGGAGCAGGAGTGCCATGCGCCCCTCTCCCTCTAGTAGCCCTCCACTGTTCAGCTGGGCTGGACAGGGAGAAACATTGGGTGACTGGATGACGGCCCCTGCACTTGGAGCAGTCATGCTTGAACCTGCATTGTGCTCTGGAACAAAAACCCTTGTTAAAGTTCCAACAAGCCCCCGCAGTTGTCCCTGTTGTCTTTGTGGTATTGCCCGCCCCTCCATGGGCGGGGCGAGCTTGAAAGGGCTTGTAAGTCACTGGCAAGCCACTCGCAGTGTGAGTGGATGCCGCTGTCTGCGCCGATGCCATCCATTGCATCCACGGTTCGGGGTCCACGTCGCCCCACGGTTTCTCCGGATTAACACTCACCCGAGCCCTGAATTCCTCGTCGTAACTGAGCCACGCGAACCCGCCAAAATGCATTTGTGCCTTTCTAATTATATACATGTACTTAAAAAGTGCAATGGCCCTGTCCGGGTATTTCTCGCAGTATATACTGGCAAATATCAAAAAGGCCGATGTCCAGTTATCCACTGTTATCGGCACCCGGGGCCTGCGTGCTAGTTCCCATTCTTCCTCTTTGGACCCTTCCTTCGCCTGTATGTCCCTATGTAATAGTTTAAAGACGTCTACATATTCGTGTTTCCATATTTTGCTTTTTGTTTTCTCTGCCACGTGCGAACCTAGTGGCATGGCTAAACCCATGTAAGGTAGCCTCTTCTTGTGACCTCCCCCCTCCTTGTCCTCTACTGTTTTTTCCCCCGCATCCGCCTTTCCCGTTGTGGTTGTGTCTGTCTTGGCGGTGCCCTCTTTGTCTTTGTTCTCGCTCGTCTTTTGTATAGCGCTATTGCCTGCTACTTCTAAAACAGACCCGTCTCCTACCCCGATGGACCTACTTGTGTTAGCCTCCCTTATTGTCCCCCCCTTCACCCCACACTGACCACCATTTCTTACCTCCAGCGTTGTCCCACAGACTCCTTGGCACTCTTTTCAGGCTTCTGCCGCGCGGCATGACTTGCCGACCACCAGTGGGGCCTTCCAAAGGAGCTGCAACCTGTAAAACAGAGCACGAAGAAGAGGTTGCGCCGCTCTTGCGCTCTCGCCCGCCACCCTTCTTCACAGCGCTCACCTCCCAATCTCGTATTTCGCCATCCTCTCATTCCTCCCCTTCCTCCTCATAGTCCAGCTCCAACTCCTCCTCTCTTTCCCACTGGCCCTTGTGTTGTCCAAAATCTCTTGTATTGGTTGATGTACTCTCGCTTGCTTCCATTCCCGCATGACGCGTGTCATCGGGACGGTATCTGTGGTCCCCCGGTGTGGAGAAGGCCGCCGCAGACCCCTCCAGTGCTTCGTGCCAACACGTTTGGGCCGTATTGCGCCCAGTCGGCGTATACCGTCTCTTGCCAACCTCTGTCATTGGCATTGCTGCCTTTTTGCCCCCGTGACCGTCTGCGTCACCGGGTTTCCCCGCGCCTACTGACCCTTCGGCCGCTCGAGCCTCTTGTCTCTGTTCTCCCCTTTCTTGTGGCACCCATACCCAAGTTCCACTTCCTGGCCCTGGCTGCTGCGTCCTGCTTGCCCTCTGGCCTCTCTGGTTTTTGGGGTTGTTTCACTGCGAGCATTCTCCTCTTCCCTGTCCTTGCACAGCTGCGCCCACCTGGCCTCCGTCTCTAGTACGACCTTACGCTGTTCCCGTATTCTGGCCTCCAAGTCCCAGGTCTCTGCCTGGTCCCAATTCCCTTGTGTGTGCGGGCGCTGGCCCACAGCGGTCCTTGGTTCCTGTGCCGCCTTAACTTTCCCCCCCTGGCCTGATGGGTGCTGTCTTGGCCCTCCCCGGCCCCCCCCTGTGTTTACCGGCGTATTTGCCTCTTTTCTTTACTGGTGCCCCGAAAAAACCTGAGCTGGGGCCCTCCCCTCTATGGTATGACAAATCTAAGGGGGCGAAATCCCCGCTGGGCCCCGGTGTGGGCTGCTCTGCCTCCCTGCCTTGCCCGTCGGCCCCACTCCCCCCACCACCTGGCCCCCGTGCCTGCGGGGTCAAAACCTGCCTGCCCGCTGTCTGTTCCCTCGTCCTGAGTAGCTTGTGTCTCCCCACCAAACATCAGCGGGCTCTGCGCCCCGTGAAGAACTTGCTGTGCCATTGCGCCCTGCCCGGGGACCACAGGCCCCTCATCTTTTTCCCCGTCGGAGTCCTGTGACTCACATGCCGCTATTGCGGCCTCGACCCGCCCCGATGCCGCCCTGGTGGGGCGTGCCATCCCTACCAAGGCCTGGTCTAGGACCCCTGGTCTAAGTAAGTCCACCCTGCCTGCTTCGCCTAGCACGCGTAGTGCGGCCCTCACTGCCTCTGCGTCATGGCCCATAGCCATGTTGCCAGGCGTTAACTATCCTGTATATATCTGTCTATAAATATATGTGATTTTTTTTTTTTTTATATTAAAAAAAAACAAACTTTTTTTTAATTTAAAAATTTGTTTTAAAATATTTTTGTTTATAACCTTGTGGGCCTAGACTGGCTGTCCCACGTGTTCTGGGTGCCCCCTATAGTATTCCCCATGTTGGGGAGGTGGCAAAATGTCAAATCGCGATGTTGCCCTTAATTCTAAAACAAAAAGTTTTTTGTTTTTTTTATTGCCTGAGGGGCCCTCCCCGCCCTTAGCGCGTACCTTCTCTGCCCTAGGGGGCCCCCGCGCGGGGGTGCGGCGGCACCTCTGCTGCAGCTAGGCCTGTGTCAGCTGCTTTTTCAATGCGCGGTCCCCGCGGGTTAGCAAACCCCAGGGGGCCGCCTCGTATTGCGGCACGGCCTCTGCGCGTCAAGCCAAGTTGCCCTAGGGGCCGGCCTCCCCAGTTCTTAAGCTTGGTAGTGAAATTGCCCAAGGGGCCGGCCTCCCCCGTCTCCGACGGTGCCCTTCTCTCCCTGTTATCTCCGCGTGTCAGGGGGCCTGCATAAACTTCCCCCCCCACGCTGCCTGAACCTGCCCTAACGGGACCCTGCCTCCTTACCTCCTCCTAAATCAACACAACCCTCCCTCACTAAGTCGGCGCGGAGAAGAGGCCGACCTCACCCTCCACCCCCCTTATAAACCCTAACCTAAACCCCGCCCCAACTTACCTTATACCCAATGGGGCGCCTTACGCGCCACTTCCTCCGTCCCGAAACCGCCCGCGGAGAGACTAGACTGCGTCTCTCTCTCCGCGGGCCCCTTCATATTTTTCAAGTCGACCGACTCATTAGTTTTGTACTCACTCACCTAATTATTCTCTCCTGACTTGCCATTTTCCTTCTATATCTCTTTCTTTCCCAGATTACTCTTTCCCATCTTCAGCCTCTGTGTATTAATGTTGCTTACCGATTTTTATTTCCATTTTATGCTTAGCATGGTGATCCTCGGTTTTCTGTAAAGCAATGCTCATCTCTCAGCTTGTATCAGAGGGTTGGCACTGTCTGGGAGAATCGCTAGAGACTTAACATTCAGAGAGGATGAGACAAGTTTAGAAATACATCACTTGGAGCTGAAGCACACAGGTGCCTGACGAGGCATATATAGAGTTTTAAAAACTTGAACATCACAAAGCGATGGCTGGAAAATGCTCGAATAGTAATCAGAACCAATCATATTTATTCTGGACATATGCCATTCCAAATTATTTTAGCTCATCATCACCATTAAAGAAAACAACTGTATTTGAATCAATCTTTGCCCACACCCTGAAAATACAGTGCAACACAAGCTGACAAACCAAAATCCTGTTGAATAAGAACACAAGCAAACCTACGCTCAATAAAGTCTTATTGGGCCTTGTTAGTGGGGTAAGATTTAAGTTCATATAGGACAGGTAGTCCATGGCCCATGCTTGGCTACCATGTCACATAGGGCGATTGTCTTAGCCAGCACAAAATTGAATGCAAATGCTTGAATCATGCAGAACCGTGGGCTAATTCTATGCAACCTTTCAGACATAGTTTATCTAGAATGTGCATTAATGATGGGGATCAACCATACGCAAATTAGAAGTGCCTTCACTTGAAAAGGGACAGATAAAGCCACAACTGTTCTGTCAGATACCCTCTGAATGGGAATGCAAGCAACCTCAGATGCATTTCAGGTCTATCTGACCTCATCTGTAAGGTGCAGCTTAAGTAAGCATGGTACAGCCAGGTGGGTGGGTCAAAATATGGTCTTAATTGGATCCCTTGTGCATAAGAAGAAGGACTCACAACTGGCAATACCTGTCCCACTTAAGCCAACCCACTTGGGAAAAACATAATAGATGAAAATTCTTGGAGCAATCAGAACCATTAGTGATTACTCTGGGTGTGATCCATTTCTATCACTTTTTAAGTCATCTGTGAGAGCAACTGTAAGAAGCTAGGTTATTAGTCAAGGGGGTGACTACCCACCTTGAGCAAAAATCACAATCCTTGTCAGGGTGATCCTTCAAAGTCACTGAATTTATCTGAGTTCAACCCCTGGTAGCTATGACACAGTACAGACAGACTTAACTTAGGGCAAGGTGTAGAGTGTTTGTCCCTTACCTATACAGTAACAAATTTTAAACACAACATAAAATAAATCCTGAACCAAACTTGAAAAAATAGAGTACATTCTAATAAAAAAAAAGACACAAAATGATTTAAAAAAAAAAAAAAATCAATACGGGAACTCGAGATATGAATTTTGTAAAGTTTTAAATAAATAATAGCCTTAAAAAGCACTAAGGGCCAACTATGGTCAATTGGTTGGGGTAGACAAGGACCTAGGCATGATTTGAGGTCAACTCTGGTGGAGCATGGTTACGATACAGGAACCAGCTTCGACCCTGTCAGAGGCTTTACCTCAAAAATGAAAGTCCAAATCCTTAGCTGGATTAGTCAGAAGGATGTCACCGAGAAGGACTCACAAGGTCATACAGGCTTAAATGTGGTCCTGGTTAAGCCATTGGTTTTTGTCAGGAAAGCTCCAAGGAGGAGAAATTAAAATCTTGCACCCAAAGAATATCTCCCCCACCAGCCGGATACTTTTAGCATCTTTGTCCGGACAAGATTTCTACATTTGCACTTAGTCACATTTTTAGAGCTTGGAATCGTTCAGCAGGGCAAGGCTGCAGGCTATATCCTGAGAAGGCTCCATGAGGCTGGGTATCTTCTACACGAGGTCTCACTGAATAGTATTTGATGCTGTGGAGAAGCTCCAAAGAGAAAAACCTGAACCTTCAGTTTAGCCTTAAAGCACCTTGGAAGGTTTGTCTCAGTCCTCAGAATGTCTTGAAGTTGCCAAGTACCACATTTTCAGGGGTGGTAGAAGAACACCAGCCACACACAACCAAGGGTTTCAGGACCTACGGATAAACACATAGGATCAGGACTCACTTCAGCAGGGACCAAAAGCAAGTTTGAGGATAGATCCATATGTAACTGGTTAGCAGGGTAGTTGCAAGGTAGGAATCTTGTAACTTGTTGTGTCCCTGTAACTTGAACAGAAGTTCAGCCTTATGACTCTTGGAGCTCACTTCTTTGTCCTGCACACAAGAGAGAGCAGGTCCAGTATTTTAGAGCCCCGTCAAGTCACAGACAGCAGGTCCAGTGTTCTTCTGTTCTTAACCAGGTCCATAAAAGTTTCTGAAGAGGGTGCCAAGGGATGTCACATTTATACCTGACACTAGTTTGTGGGTGCGGCTGGCTTCTGTCTCCTCCCTTTAACAACAGAGTAAAAGTTTCAAGGGGCAGCCCTATCCACTTTTGCAGCAATTTCTGTCTGCCCTGTGTACCTACCCAGTGGTGTGGTGGGTAATGAGTAGCCCGTCCTCTTTGGTCACACCAAACCAGTTCTGGGGTAGCTCCCCTTCCACAGGGAATGGGGATTACCTGACTGGGGGAACAAGCAAAAGGGCCTGTCCAGGTGTCATCTGACACCTGCCTGTGACAGGGGAGCCCTTTTTGTAGTGAACAAAGATTCTTTGCACAGGCCAAATGGTTATCCAGTCAGGAAAAAAACACACATCTCCTCACCTAGCCATTTGCCTTTGCTCTGGTATCAATTTTCACATCTCATTCAGGGCTTGAGCGCTCAGATGGCCGCAACTGAAGGCTAATACAAATTAGCCTCCAGAAGCTTTGGACAGGGAAAAGATTACCTTCTAAAAGTTGGTTTTCCCCAACATTTATCAAAAATCCAACTTCACCATTAAATTGGGCACCAGTCATGCTAAGACATGTTAACAATAACTTTCTATGCGTTCTACTTTAAAATACAAGGCCTACTTAGGGATGACTTATTACTATTTCAAAGGAATGTTTAGACCTGACGAAAAGGTTTATGTTGACTGGTCCTATTTCACTCTTTCAACTGCTCTAGTCAGGCTGCAATGGCAGGCCTGATTCCAGGTTTGCACTGCCACTGTAGTTGATGGCACAATAGGTGTTGCAGTCCAGTAGTGACATGTAACTTCCAGGATCTGGGTATATCTTTGTGCCACATACTAGAGACTTACAGTCAAACTAAATATGTCAATTGGCAATTCAACCATGCGAAAAGGAGGATCACAGACACTTTACTACTGTATAGCACACGTAAAGTGCATAGAGTTCTAGAGCTTTCAAAAACAGTTAGGGCAAACACTGAGACTGCACCAATCAAAATATGGTAATTTCCTACAACAACCATATGCAAATTAGGATTAGATATGCCTCAAAAGTACCAGTCTTTTCTGCAGTGTTAGGCCAAGCCTTCTTGTCGGAGAACAGAAACTACAACAGATGCATTGTGGCCATACTGGGGAAAATTCACCAAAACAATTCTATCCATCATTTTCTGTTATTTGGTGGACTGGAATGTGCCAAGATAAATTGTCAAAATAATCATTTGATTCAAGTATTTTCACCCATGACTTGATTACTGTATTTTACTTTGAAGCATGTATTTTCTATTGAAAATTCTAGATCATGTATAGGAACTTAAGTGGCAATGGATACATGACAACGTTAATTAGTCCTTACTGCACAGTTTAGTCTCAGTCTTAGTCATTTTTCTTGTATGTGGTTTTTCTCTGTGTTTTGCATTGGACTATACAACTGGCTTACACAGAGTAGATCCTCCCCAGAACATTTGCTTCTCAGAATAGGTTTGGTAGCAGTCTCCAGCTGCCACTATGTTCTAGTCACAAGGTACAGATGCCCCAATCCTGGGCCCCAAGGAGCTTCTCTGGTCATCTCTGCACAGTTCATCTGAGGTAGATCTGGTGATATATTCCTTCTCTCTTGAATGATACTGATTTGGCACCACAGCTACCATGCATTGCTCTTCAGGGCTTTGTGATGCTTGTGCTAAAGCAGTCACATTAAACCATATTCAATGCAAAAGGTCACATTGTTCCAGGTGGTGGAAAGAGGGAGTCCAGTCCTGGAAGCAATATCCACTCCTGGGCAGATTCACTCAAGCAAGATTCTCTGTAGCTTGCAAAATGCCTAAGTGTACTGTTGTGGACTTTGCACTTAGACCCAGGGTATGGGACTTATGACCTGTCACCCCCTTCCTTTAGTATGATAACATATTATTGGCTTTAATTTTTAATTTCTTCTTATTTCTTTATTCTGAACCTTGCAGGTTTGTGATGTTTTCATTATGTTTTGAATAGTTTTGGACCCTGAGGAATGCCCCCCTGGCAAATGCCGAGTAACTGATGGAATAAATATGACCATGCAATCTTTTCTGAAGTCGAAGCTCTTCAGTTGTAGTGATATGGGTATGTTTAAGGAATGCAATGTGTGCCCCCCAACGATTGAGCTATGAGGGTATCTTTTATTGCCTGCTGGCTGTGTGCATCCCAATAGACATTCCTTGATATTAGAATATATGATGGGGATTTTGGTATAATCATCCTGGTATTAAGGAAAGAGCGAGCCCTCCCACTCTGAGGGACCTGGTGATGGAATTACCCTTGACTTTCCATCGCCAGTGGCAGGTAAGTGTAGTGACTAAGGTCCACATGGAATCTGGATTAGGGTACTAGGGAGATGGCATTTGGAAGCGGCAGTGAACAAAAACAGTCAGTTGGTAAATGACCAGGTGCCAAAATCTGTAGGGCAATAGCCATAATTTGTGTCTGAAAATGTGGGGTGTGTGCTTGAAATTATGAAAAGTAGGGTACGCTAAAAGCCTACTGTGTGTGTTGTTTAGACGTTGTGTGGCCGGAGCCTGGTTAGGACTCAGCAAGGGGATAGAATGAGACAATGGATGAGGGGAGAAGTTACCACACCCCCAGTGTGTGGGTGTAAGCTTCCCAATCACCTCAGTTCTCCAAATAGTTCAGGGGATGTGCGAAGGTCTGACTTTTATCTGTCCATAGTACTGTGTGGGGCCATCCTAATGTGTACTACAACAAATCATCATCTGCCTGAGGAGAAACTAAAAGTGGAGATCTAGGGTATTCTTGATGAAGACTCATCAGAGGTGGCAGAGCATGCATCTAGGAAGGCCGGCACCGAATCGAAGAGGGATGTTGCCATGATGAGGGTACAGCATTTTCAATTGAAAGCTTGCTGTGGAGAAGGTCCCTAGAAGGGGAGAATAGCTTTGTCCCCTTTGATCACATCACTGCTGGGAGTGTGGGCCTTGACTGGGATCTTGGCAAGGTCCAGTTGATGGGAAGGGTGTATCATATTTCTTTGCCCAATACCAGACCACTTTTAGTTTTATAAAGAAGAAGGTCTTGCCATCTGCGATGATCTTTGATTTTGGGGGGAGTAGAAGTGAATATTTGATGTCCATATCCCTTAGCTTCCTCTTGACACACAAAAAGGAGGTTTGTCGAGGCAGTATTGGGAGGGTGTAGTTGGGGAACAGCAGAATTTGATGATTCTCATATTCACGGTGCCCAGAGTGTTTCATATCTCTAATGTAGCACCCCAGTTGGGGGAGAGATGCACCCGGCATGGTGCCTGGCTGAGACTTGGTGGGCCTTCCCAATGGGGAAGAAAGGAGTCAAGAGCTGTGTGGGTGTGAACAATTTGATCCATTTCTCTATGAACTCCACCGGGTTTCTCCCCTCGGCTCCTTCTTAGAGGGCGACCATTTAGAGTTTGTGTCTCCTGGAGTGACTCGCGGCATCTGGCTTTCAGCAAACATACATGCTCAATGAGGTTGAGCAATTAGCATCCATTATCTTTGGATGTTAAGGCCAATTTCTGAATCTCCTTTTCTGCTTGGATGACCGATGCTGCAAGTTTTCTTTGGTCAGCATGTAAGAGACTACATCATTGGCAATGGTGTCAACTTTGGCTTCAAATGCAGATTTTGTGGAATTGATTGCATTGAGAATTACATCCAGTTTGTACATGTCTAAAATGAAGAGACCTCTGCTGCAATTTCTCTGAATGAGCCAATCTAATTCTCTCCTTGCCTTTGATGGATGGTGGGGGACAAACTGTGGAGCTGAAAGTCTGCAGACTGACTACAATTTCTGTGGCTGCGTAGTGAGATCATGCACCTCTTGTGGGCCCTGGAAGCTAAGTGGACATACTTATACCACCCAAACACTCCCCAGGTATGGGAGGGGGAGTGCAAGGAGGCAAAGCATAGGCAGTTTGGGATTGGGCCCTCTTCAGTGGGCTGCTATCAATAGGGAAGATAGGGACTGGTATTATCTAGAGCGCCCAGTAGTGATAGTTGGTGATGCTGCCAGGTTTCCCCCTCCAAATAGGTGCAGTGATTGAGTTGTCATTCAGGTAGGTGGGTGCTGCTGAGTTGATGAATATGCAAACCTAGGGGTTTGTGGTCCCAAACCTCTAGTCTCTGGAGGAGGAGGGGGGCCAGGTGTCAAGGTGCTGTTCAGACTGGATCGGAGTCAGGGAAAACTCAACCTTCCAACAGACACATGGTGATGTTCCACGCACAGTCCTATTTCACAAAGGATTAAGGAGGGAGAAAATCCTGTTGGCAATATTTTGCTCCTCTTCATCTCATGAGGCAGGGGTTCACCCACCTCATAAGGCCTGACTATTAACTACATTCACAAAACTCAGGGGAGGACTGGAGAAGAGTTCCAGTACAGTGTTCACCTCTGAGATAACCAGGGGAGGAGGACACTCGCCAATCAAAGTGTAGCCCCTAGGTGCTGAGGAAGGGGTGAGTCCCCCTCCCAAATGATGCAAGTCTTTCAGGGGGGCAGCTTATACAATTCCCCTGTTCTGTCTCCCTAGAGTGCAGTATGCCTGCAGGTTCATCAGCAGAAAGTGTAGGGCTCACCCCCAGTATCGACCACGGGAGGCAGCAAGGGGTCTCCATACAAAGTGCCCAAGGGCAGCATCCACCAGCCCCCCCAGACCCTCTTTCTCACCAAATCCCAGAGCCAGCCTCACCAAAGGAGGGCAGATACATGATTTTAGCTGATGTTGAGAGGGGCGAAGAACATGCTCCATTTTCTACTAATGCTGGGCAGCCATGGGTGGCCCCTCCACTACTCTCACGTATCTCAGAGCTGGGAGGTAAGTTAAGGATGCCAGAGGAGAGTCAGCCTCGTCAGTAAGCATCCCCCACCATTCTCTGTGCCACCACAGAGAAGGCCGTACACATTGCCATCTCTCCAACACAGTTAATGGCTCCCCACTGCTGCTTCCTTGGGCTCAGTGGTCACCAGGCCATCACCCTTGCCTTTGACTCCTAAACATTGTCCTTGGGAGGAGGTATCACGGCCCCTGTAGGTGCTGCTCCATTGATTGCAGCTCCCCCGTTGATATTCCCTGGCCAGCCATGCACAAAAGAAGGTCCACTGCCTGTTAGCAGCTTGCACGGAGTGCCACTGCAATTGCTGCAGGCTTCGCTTACAATACAGTATCACTGCTGCTGTTGGAGATCAATTCCTACTTAATGGAGTCAGACGCAGCATGGATGGAGGATGGGTCTCTGGGCTAGGGCTGAAGCAACTCTTGCCAAGGCTCGCCTCTTAAAGTGCAAATTTTATTATGAAAATGCTACCTGTTGATTGGCATGGTAAGGTGCCCACATCTTATATTGAGCTATGGGCCAGTAGGGTAACTAGGTGCAACACCTTACAGAAATACCTAAGGCACTTCAGTGCCAGGCCTGCAGTAGCTCTCTGGTCACTGCATGGCCAGCTTTTGACGAAACAAATAGTACCTACCCACTTGTTCATTGCGTGCTATGCCTTCCACAACAGAGACAGTGGTTTTCTGTGAGTGAGGTCACATCATAATGTTCCTCTCAACGTCCTTACTTCATCCTCTGTCTTTACTCTGGGGGAAAAGAAACAGAAAAGAACAAGGAACTCAGACTTTTCATGGCACCTATCCTATCACTCCATTTCCGGCTTCAAGCAGTCAGTGTTGTACTCAGTTTAGAAGAATATCTAAATCACTTTTCCCTTCCCATCGATTCATAGGTTATGCCATATTATGCTTTCTCTGCCAATGAAATTGTATCGTGGGCCGTTACAGAAGAAGGTTTAAAAGATTACCATAATTTTCTCCATGGGCAATAAACGTTAAGTGCAGCACACTCTGACTGACCACCAATAACCAACTAAGATAAGATCTAAACAAACACGTTTTGCATTATATTTATTAAACAGCTCACAAAACATAGGGTATTTAAGAGAGGCCTTCAAGTACTGCTCATTTCAGTCAGTGGAGAAGCCTAACTAAATTCCATCAAATCTTTTGTAATCTGTTTTACATCTATGTGTCTGTTCACACACGGGCCTTACGGATGTAAAAACACAAATAGCACTTGCAGAATGTTATGGGTGTTGTTTTCAATATAAACTCGTGTTTAAAAATGTAGCTTATTGCAACAAGGTGTATTAACCCACATTTTGTTATGTTCCAACTACTGCTGGAAATGGAAAAAACTTACAGTGGGGACCGAGAAGCTGGGGGGAAATATGTGGCAGCGGAAAGGGGGTGGGGTCACGAGGGTCAGAAACATGAAAAGCAGCGAAAGGCAACATTTTTTTCAAACTGCTGCAAAGAAACTGGCAACAAGGTCAAAAGTTACAGTAACTCTGCTCTGACCTACTGTTCTGGCATACTCAGTTGGTCAAAAAGAGGCTGTGTTTTAAAATATATTAGGCTAAGACCACCTCCAATGATTGTGTGCCCAGCAATACTTATAATGGAAAGTTAAATTTGCTGATGAATGCACTTCCCACAGTGGTCTATGTTTTATTAGTCACAGTTTTGATTCAGAAAATAGCAGAGCGTGCTAATGTACCTGTTGCAAAGCAACAGGCACATCCCAGCTCCATATTTTATGTGGCTAGATAAGTGAATGAGTTGCTACTTCTCAAACAGAGATCCGTTTGTTACTTGTAGCTCATAAATTGCAATCCTTCTAAAATGGTCCAGCAAGCTGTGAACCGGCATCAAGACTCTCCATGGTTACTGCAAGCCACGCGATGAGAACCTTCATTCCCTAATCTGTCGTTGCTCTAAGGTGTCTGAAAGGGATCCTATGGGTAGCTGTGAAGTCTTATTAATACAGATATTTTTTAGTAGATCACTATGAAATTGTACATATTGTTGTGAAAGAAGTCACCACAGGAATGAGGTGATAAAAGTTTATTCGCAGAAGTATGACCCCGACAACAGGACAACCACAGGTAAGCGTCTCCAACCCTCCAACCATCAGCTTTCTCTCAGCGTAATGGAATGCCATTCCCTGGCGATGCTCGAGCCCAGTGACAGCACAATTCCACATTCACTGTGCACGAGCATCGCAACACATATTGCAGTTGAGACGTCTCAATGTGGTTCTTTATCCCGCTAACCAAGAAAAAGAATCTGATAATATTTGGAAAAAAGAGAATACGCACCTGGGTCCTCTCGTTGAAGAGACAATGGGTTCAATCGGCTCTATTAATGTATTGCGTGTTAATTAGGGAAGGACAACATAATTAAACATTTCTCCGGGAATCAATCAGTTTCCCAACTCGTTCCATCTTATGATTTAACCAGTCTAATACTAGCGTCAAAACGCGAGAATTCTTTAATTTTTCATAGTTTTAGTATTTGACATTCATGTTTTTAGAATGTCTCAACCTTGAACTTACAAGAAGGATTGCTTAAAACAGCGGTACAGTAGATAGCGGGGTCGAACGTTGTATGAAGATCTTTCATACTATTATTATTATTATTGTTATTATTATTATTATTATTATTAGTAGTAGTAGTATTACTGTTATTATTATTGTTATTATTATTATTATTATTATTATTATTATTCATAGTAAGGGGGCTGGAGAACATCCCTACTTCTCATCACACCTATAATCACTCTTCCTGATAATTCACTCACCCAAAAAAAATCGTCTTTTTGATTGCATGAGTGACTAACCCAACATGAAGAACATGAATGACGTTGTATAATGATGAAAGTGAGTATGGCACTGCAAACTACACATTTTAAATCATGTCTCTGAGGTATATGTTCCTTCGGCCCCCTTTGTCTATTCTGTGATGAATGCTAAATCAGGAATTTTCAATATTTAGTTTACTTAACTTTCTCACTTTATGCAGCGACCAGATTTGGTGCACCAGTAAACAATTAATAATGAGCCACACTGTTTGACACCTGTCACCTTGTATCTCCCTTTTCCATTTTCCTTTCCCGACATTTCTTTCACTCATCCGCTCTCCTCTATGGTCGATAACTCACAATGCCTACTTTTCGCCTACCGCAACAAAGTTGGAAAGGGGAGGGATTTTTTTGCTGCTGCCCCACCCCACAGCTGAAAGTGCCCCTGTCATGTTAATATAGTGATCTGAAACTCATGTAGGATCACAGCACACTTCAGTGGTAAATCCTGATAATGGGACTGAAAAAAACAAAGGTGTTCAGGATTTCACCCAGCCTTGCTTAAAGTTGACTTGGACAACAGTTCTGAACCGAAGTTAGAGCAGCAGTGCCCTCAGCTTTACTGAGATAGTCCAAAAGTGTGCAGAACATAAGCAATTTAATCAGTAATATTAACCCTCACAATTTTAAACTATCTAAGAGCCTAAGACGGAATTGAACAGCGCACTGCCCAACTCCAGGCCAACACATTCATGATTGGATGGACTATCTACAAAGATAAATATTATATGTAAGACAATACTTTTAGGTATAATCACAATTATGTTCTTTTTTTTTGGCTCCAAAGGTGAAATAATATCTATTTTAAATTGTTTAATTTTTAAAAACACCCTTCTCCTCAATTATCCCCAAGGCTGTTCTTATGTACACTCAATGTTTCTGTTTGGAAACAGTGATAATGGTTCATTTTGTTCAGATTTTGTTGTGAGTATTTTGAGTATTCCAATTTTTTTCCTAAAAATGGGAAAGACAATTATTATGTATTTGCAGTGAAGGGCAAAATATTGGAGTCTTTTCAGACATGGATTGTGCCACAAACGGAATTTTAATAGGAAAATATCTGAATCCTTCATACATAAACTGCCAATCACAAAATAGTAGATTTACCTTCGATTGGTGATTTCTGTGAAGTAACAGAGTTCTCCTTACACGAGGCAGTGGATAAGATTTAACCCAGTAAAACAGGAAGGTTGAGCTCCACAAAAAGTGGATCTTTAGGCACCGTAAAAGCAAAGTTTCTCTCAATTAGTAATCATAAGGATATCAAAGCAATCATTAATTAGCTGCTCACAGTGACTATCTAAACTAAGTAAGAGTGGGTAGGTACACCAAACACTGTCCTGATTAAGGTACTTGACTTGTGGAGGACAATATACTGCACTGAAACATGTAGAACCAAGTACCTCAATAAATTATGACCCTATTCATGCAATTTTAAGGATCGAGTGTGCAAGCGCTCTGGCCTGTTGTAATCTCTCAGTGGGCTTTTAACCGCACCCACTACTGCTTTCTTTCCTTGTTGTGCTTGTCTTAAATGCTTCGTTTTTATTGTTGCATTTTGTGAAATGCCCCACCTTTGTGTGCTGAGTTCCCTCCTAGACGATTTTACTAGGTGAACATTTTTGTTGGCCATCACACTACGTCACACTTTCTCCTGTTACAGCATGTGATGGCCCCTCCTCTGGTTTCGGCTTGCTTTTCATCCCAGCCGCGATCCTTTCTAGACATTCACGCCGGGACACAATAACTCTTGCGCTCACGCTCCTGGCGGCAGTGGCGCTTGAATTGACTTGCCTATGTCATCATCAATCTTTCTTTATTTCGGCTGTAAGCCATAAAAGTAGACAAAACAAAACATAACATGATTAAGAAACATAGCACTTTAAGATTTTTAAAAATGTGTAGATAATATTGTTTTTAAACATTTTTGTTTTTACAAAATCTCAAGACATATAAAAATATTAGATCGTTAGAATTTGGGTTCAATCAATTAAAATGTATCAGACTAATTAATTATAATCTAAAACCAAATTATTAAAAGCACGTAATTATCAAAGTTTTAGTTCAAAAACCCTCGCCGCTGGAGGACCAATTTTTCATTTATCTCTTTTTTTTTTTTTTTTTTTTTTAAAACCCCTAAATAAAGTTATGGTCACAAATTTATAAAACATGCAAATCATCATTATTCTTTAACTAAAAGTCCAGACCATTAAGGCTATAGCTTCATCCAATTGAAAACTGATATATTAAATGAATATGGTCTAAAACCAATGTGTTGGGATTACACATTTATAATAGTTCTTTTGTTCTTATTGACCATGCACTTCGTAGGTATCTCACCACAGAGAAAACTATTTTATCACTTGTATCACTTGTTAGGAGTCGTAATGCCGTATTCCATTCCCTTATTCCAATTTCCCTACATAAGGGAGCAATCCACTTTTTCCTGGGTACCAGATATCTAGGGCAGAAAAACATAAAGTGCGCAAGTGACTCTTTTGTCTTTTGACAGTGATGGCAGTATATTGAATTGCAGTCCTCCGATCTCCATTGCGCTGTAAATGACTTAAGCGGAAGAGTCCCTAGTCTAAACTTAATAAATAGTGTTTTGGTATATGGAGGATTTACATTATCCATGTAAGCCTCAAACTTGGGACTGCATTTGTGGTCTAAGAAGTGCAAAGTCAGACTGCCATGGTTTTTTAACCAAGTTTGGGTCAAAATGTTCTCCCAGTAGCACTTTTTTACACGTTCCTTTATTTCCTTTACCAACTTGTGGGGAGCACTCCACACCTCCTCCATTTTGAGAAATGTACACGTGTCTCTGATGTATCTAAACCAAGGGATCTTTAGTACACTGTTATTTGCGAGAAATTCATCTAGTGCTGCATGGAGAGTATGCCGGTCCTCTGAGGTCCAAAGATTAATCCAATACATTAGGGGTCTTAGTGCAATTTCATTGTGTATTTCATTTAGGGCTAAATCAAATCTGAGCGGAGTGAGAGGGGTGCTCATCGGCAACTTTAGAAAGTTTCGAATAAACCGGTTTTCTACAGTGGTCAGACATCTAGAATTAGTATGGCCCCAAAGCTCGGCACCATAAGTTGAGGCCGCTACTGCCACTGCTTTATAAACGGTGATGGCAGGTGTTATCTCCCCCTCATAGGTATTAGCTATTTTTTTGGCTATCACTATAGCCCTTTGCCTAAGTATTATCAGACTCTTCTTGATCTGTGCCGACCAACGTTGGTCGTCGCTTAGCCTGATCCCCAAGTAGTCAAATTGTCTGACTCTCTCCACTAATTGGCCTGCTATCGTCATTTTTCCCCTAAATAATTTGTGTGGGTTAAAGGCCATAAACTTAGATTTTGTTAGATTAATTTCAAGTCCTCTGTTGGAGCAAAAATTATAAAAGGTATCCAGTTCGTTTTGCATAGGTGTTCTTGAAATTAATAAGGTGTCATCGGCAAACATTAAAATAGGGACCGGAGTTCCAGCTAGTCTAGGGGCATCATGATTACAGTGTAGCAATTGGTCCACAGCACCATTTATATAAAGATTAAATAGTGTTGGTGCCAAGATGCAACCCTGCCTAACCCCTCTATTGACGGGTATGGCTTCCGTTAGGTCACCACTATCTGACCAACGAACATGGGCATAAGTCCCTTCATGGAGGTATCTAATCAGTCTTAGTAGTTCGCTATTGGGGTGATAACTCTCCATAACTTCCCATAGTGTATCCCGAGGGACCGTGTCAAAAGCAGCTTTTAAATCGATAAAAGCTACATACAATTGGCTTTTATTGAGTGACAGGTATTTCCAGCAAAGGAGGTTGAACCTAAATGCCTGGTCTATTGTACTCACTCCTCTTCTGAAGCCTCCCTGGAATTCGGAGAGAATTTGGGAATCCTCTATCCATGTCTGTAGTCTGTTAAGCACTTGCTTAGCGAAGATTTTTTGACTAACATCAATAAGGCTGATAGGCCTATAATTGTCAGGTTGATCCCTTGGCCCTTTCTTATAGATAGGGACTATGACTGCTCCTTGCCATGTGATAGGGAGTCCTCCCCCCCTCAATATCTCATTACTAAGTGCATTTAGATACAATGACCACGTTGTCAGACGAGAAAGATATAGATCTCCTGGGATGCCATCAAGACCAGGGGCCTTTCCCTTGCGTGTAGATTTGAGAGCCTCTGTTGTTTCTTTTAAGGAAAATAGGTCCAGATCAAATTTGGGTGGTGTTATACTCCCCCACGTTAAGATATTGCCAACAGAATCATTAGGTTTTAGTAGGGGTGTAATTGTACTGTTGATATGTGGTTTGCTATATATATTTGAAAAGTGCGTCATCCAAATTTCTGGCTGGATAACAGGGTAGCTTCCCATTTCTTGGGGGCTACTCTTATCTGACACTAGCTTCCAGAATAGGTTAAGATCCTTCTCCTGGAGCGCCACAACCATCTTATTCCAATTCCTATTCGTCCATTCTTTTTTTGCATTTTTAAGTGTGTCTTTGTATACAGACCTATTCTTCCTTATCTCTCTTGGGTTCCCTTCCTTAAGTGCTACCAATAACTGCGTCTTAGCTTGGCGGCAGGGATTGGAGAACCACCTAGAGGTTTTAATCACAGTCTCTGTCCGCCTCCTTACCGTCTGGAAGTGTGGTTTTAGTCGGGTGACCAAGGTGTTATGAAGATAGACCAAGTCTACCAATTTGATGTTTGTATGTTTCAAGGGAGAGAGTGTTGTTGCGAGCGATCTATAGATCGCTAGCTGAAAATTTGCATCACTTTCAACCCGATCCCATTTCACATTTTTACGATCGTTGGTCCTAGTGAGGACACTATTTGAAGTCCACGTTGACAGTGTCTTGGAACTAAATAAAATAGTGGAAAAGGAGGTGCTTAAGGCTAGATGGTCACTGTCCATACGTGGGAGAACTATCATGTCAGTTAGGGATTTCCAGAGGGCGTCATTTACTAAAACATAGTCCAGATGACTAGTGTATACGCCTCTCCTATATGTAGGTGACGCCGGGTTATCTGATCTGGTATTCCCATTGACTATTCTTAATCCCTTTATTTTTATTAGGTCTTCCAATAGTTCTGATACTCCTCCTTCTTTCTTAGATGTAATTTGCACCGGCCCTGATCTATCCCATGAATCTGTGAGCTGGGTTCCCTCTTGCTGATTACCATTGCTGCAATTCAATTGCATATTGAAGTCACCCGCGGCCATTATACCCCGCCCATTAGGTAGGCAGTTAAAGAAATCTACTATTGAACTCATCTGAATGGTCTGGGTCCTTTGAGTGCCAGGTCTGATATATAAATTTACAATTATTATATTAACTGGACCTTTAACGGTACTGATTTCAATCGCAACAGCTAGTAGATCCTTGCCTATGTCAACTGTTTTACTTTTCATTTTCAATTTAGGTGGCAAAAAAAGTCCAGTTAGGAATTTACAGTGCTAATTGCTCTAACTCAAGAAAACGCGAGTCCCATTGCATTGCAAATGCTTGCTTAACTTGTTACTAAGGGTTATTCCTTTAGAGAACATCCTTAATCATTCTTTCGTGTGGATTTAGATTGATGGCATGACAGAATAATCTGAACAAGACTATCAACTGACATGTATACTGTATCAAGCATCTCATTTAAAAAATATTGTGTTTCCATGTATAGACTATATTTGACTAAAATATTGTATCAGAAATATCATTGAACGGGGTATTCCCGAAAAGCAGGTAAGAACAATGTTTTTTAATAAAATAGAAAATTACTTTAAAGTAATGTAGAAATTATGTAAATTAAATAATGTTAACCAAAAATTTCGTGATATGTATATATATGAAAAATGCTCTTCCTATGGAAACTAGGTCCTAACTATAACTACGTACTGGCAATATATATATATGTTATTTTTAACCTACTGGCAGTTGCCAGTAGGTAGTTATAGTTAGGACCTAGTTTCCATAGGAAGAGCGTTTTTTTGTTTTACCAATAACTTTGATGCCACTTGACAAATCTTCATAAAATTAAAAAAAAATTATACATCAGTTGAGTTAGCTAAAGTTTCGGGGTGATCTGTCAAGCTGGGTTAGAGACAAAGTTGGTCTCAAAAGCTAATTTTCCCCATGTATTTTCCCATAGGTAGTTTGAACACGACTACAGCCCGAACCACTGAACGGAATTACACCAAATTTGACAGAAAGCTAGCTCTTGGTCCAGAAAGCGCACTTTTTGTGATGTGGTGTAAATTGATTTGGTAGATTTTGTGATATCAGAGTTTAAATAATATAGATATTTAGGGACGCGGATCCTCCGTGGATCTAACTGTTCCCGTGCTGATATCTGATTGGCTGTCAACTCTTAGCAAGGAAGTGTTGGCAGCCATCTTGTCTTCAGCCAAGTCCCACAAAAAAAATAAGAAAAAATAAAAGGGGCCAGAGTAGGACCACCCTGAGCCTATAGCCATTGTCTAAGGGTCCCCTACGGACCACACCAGGGCTAAAAAGCATTTTTTTTCAAATCATTCAAAAATCTGCAGATGGATTAGTAGAGTATTCCGAGGTTTTATTTTGAAAAGCGCGGTCTCCTGCACTTTTCCTTTTCTTTGTCCCGGGGTGAGCCAGGTCCCGTGGGCATTGTCAGATGAAAAAAGGAGGGAAGTGGATGGGGTTTTCCTCCTAGGGCTCTTCAAAGCCCCAGGGCCCACCACTACCTGAGCCACTGCAAAATAACTGTGCAAGGAGGCCATGTGGCCCCTTGTCGCATGGACAACCACCTCCCTGGGGCAAAACACTAATCTGTAACAGAGGAGGCCCTTACGTCCGTCCCACACACTCGGGGACCCCCACCTCCATAGGGCAATTTATTCAGATTAAACAGAGGCCGCAGCCCTCCCCCCACAGTCCTGGGGACTGCCACCTCCCCAGGACTAAAATAAAATATTGAAGGGAGTCTGCCATAGACTCCCAGCCCTGAGGACCACCACCTCCAAGGGGCTAAGTTAAACATTGTAGGGGGCCTTTGGGCCCCCCTCGTGGAGTCAATAATGGACCTGGTGACTGCCACCCCAGGGCAAACTCCTGCTATGCCGCAAGATGCCCTGGACACAGCTGTTTGCTCTGCCTTGGCAGGAGCTTTGACAGTTCCTGCCAAGTCAGAACAAACACTCTGGTTCCAGTGGGTAAGAGATGTCAATGTGCTCTCACCCGCTGGAAGCAGAGGTTTCATCTCTTTCTATGCCTGCAGTGATGCAGGCAGGGAAAGAGATGACATGATTGCTCTCACACACAGGGAGATGCGTATTAAACAGCTTCCTTTGTGTCAGAGCAATGTCGGCTCCCGCAGGAGGTGGAGGGCTGGCTAGGATCATGGGGGCCTGGAGGATCCCATATGGCCCCCATCATGCACACTGTGCCCTGGCTGGAACCAGGGTACCCAGGGATACATGACCTGGGGGGGGCACACATTCCCTCCTCCCCATTGAATTGTGGTGGGACCTAGGGGATGAGGTCCAAGGCAGTGAAAACAGCCTGGGTAGGGGGGTCATGCAGCCCCCCTCTCCTGTTCCATTGTGGTGGGCCACAAGCGATGGGGGCCCTGGGCTGAAATCAACCACAGGAGGGGGACACACCTCCCCCATTTCTATAAAAACAAAAGTTCTTCCCCTTTTTGCGCAGATGATGGACAGCTTACCAAAGAGCTGCCATATGTTTGCCTCTGAATTTGGTGGCACGTTCTTGATGCCAAGGGATATGAAGACATCTCCACAAAACAATGAAGCACTTACGTCATATAAATAAGATGAAGGACCCTGGTTTGGTGGAGATGTACGTCTTTGCAGTCTTTGTTGGCCTCTCTATGGAAGGATCCATGTCATAACTTAATTTTGGAGAAAGGTGCATGAGTCACAGACACACTGCTAAGCGCACAAAAGGCCAAACTCTCTAACTTATCTTTAGCTTATTTAGGTGGACACTTAGTAAATACATTTGATTTCTGTGTATCCTAATAATTAGGGAAGTTCAGTACTTTCAGCACAGAAGCAGTTTGACATCTTCCCACTTGGGCAGTACTGTACATTAGTCCTACAGTTGGTTGGATAACAAACTCAATTTCAACATGTTGCCAAAGATTGCTATTGTTCCACGATCCTTCATTTTTGTTGATACACCATGTCACTTCCTTTTAAGTGTGTCTCACTATTCACTAGTCACTTATGAACAAGAAATGTGTTGTATCAAAACACATTGGGTGTGTTGCCTGCAATAAACCTCATAGGATTTATTAAATATATATAAATAAATCAATCATTCAGGATTCATAAAGCTCAGCTAATTACCTGATAGGCAATTCGGGAGCTTTCAGGTCCCAGGCTTATTCGAACAGCCAAATCTTGAGGGCCATTTGGAATTCCAGAACTGAGGTGATGCTCCGGAAGTGCGAGGGGAGGCTGTTCAAGGTTTTTGCTGTGATGTGAAAGAAGGAGCATCTTCCACTTCTGCTTCAGTAGAAGCGGGGAAAGTAATGGCAAGTGAAAGTAAGGCAGAGCATAGTCTTCTCTACAGTTGGTGGAAGTTCAGGCAGAAGTTAATATTTGGGGGGCCTTGGTTGTGTGGAGCCTTTTGTGCATGGGTCAGCATCTTGAATTGGCATCTCTTTTGTACAGAAGGCAAGTGGAGTTGCCTGAAGTGGGTTGTGATGTGAATTTGTTGGGGAAAGCTGAAGATGAATCTGGCTGCTGTGTTCTGTATGGCCTGTAGTCTCTCTAGGAGGTGTGAGGTGATTCCTACGTAGAGGGCATTGCCATATTCCGGTTGACTGGTGGTAAGGGCCTGTGTCACAGGGTGTCTCGTGTGTAGGGGTATCCACTTGAAGATCTTGCATAGCATGTGCAAAGTGAGGAAGCAGGCAGAGGAAGCAGTGTTGATCTGAGGTTTTGTGGTGAACTTGTTGTCAATTATGAATCTCAGATTTCTGGCATGGTCTGAGGGAGTGGGTGCGGGTCATATGTCTGATGGCCACCAGGAGTCAATCCATGTGTTGCTGCTGTTGCCAAAGATCAGTACTTCTGTCATGCCTGTGTTCAGCTGCAGGAAGTTGTTCTCCAGTCAGCAACAGTTGTCATGCATCTGTGGAAGTTGGTTCTAGTGGTGGAGGGGTTATCTGGGAGTGAGAGGATGAGTTTGGTGTCATCTGTGTAGGAAATTATGTTGAGACCATGAGATCTGACATTGTTGGCCAGAGGGTCATTTATGCATTGAAAAGCATGGGGGTGAGGGATGAGCTCTGGGGGACAGTGCAGGCGATCTCCTTGGGTTTGGAGGTGAAATGTGGGAGGTGGATCCTCTGAGTTTTTCCTGTGAAGGAGGAGGTGAACCATCTGAGTGTGCCCCCTTGGATGCCGATGTGGTGGAGTCTTTTGACCAGCACGCAGTGAGATAGGGTGTCGAAAGCTGCAGAGAGGTTGAGGAGGATCAAAGTTGCTGTTTCTCCTCAGTTGAGGAGAGTTTAGATGTTGTTAATGGCTACGATCAGAGCAGTTTTGGTGATGTGATTACTGCGGAAGCCAGATTGGGAGGCATTGATTAGCTGGTTCTGCTTCAAGTACATCATGAGTTGCTTGTTGATGATCTTTTACAGTACCTTCGCTGGGAATGGGGGCAGCAAAATCGGCCAGTAGTTTCTGGATTTGCTGAGGTTGATGGAGGTTTTTTTGAGTAGTGGTGTGACTTCAGTGTGTTTCCAGATATCGGGGAGAATGTTGAGGTGGTGATAGTGGTGTTGGACAAGGTGGTGAGTTCCTGGTCGATCCTTTGGTTTCCAAGGTTGAAGATGTGGTACTGGCATGAGTCTGTGGGAGCTCCTGAGTAGATGGATTTCATGGTGGAGGTGGTGTCCTGAGTGGAGGATGTTCCAGGTGGTCAGTGTGTGGTTCCTGTTGGTTACAGTGGTGGTGTGTACGGTGGTGGTGTGTCTGTTACTGAAGTCCGCAGGTGTTGGTTGGGGTTCAAAGTTTCTATATATAGTTGCGATCTTGTCATAGAAGAAGTTGGCAGGGTTGTCTCACAGCTTCTGTGAGGGTGTGATGTTTTTGCTGGCAGCCGTTTTGGAGAACTCATTAACAATGCTGAAAAGTTCCTTTGTGTTGCTAGTACTGGCTTTGATGTGTGTGGCAAGGGCTGTCTTCTTTGTTGCCCTCAGCAAGCAGTAGTAGATGTTGAGGGAGTTCTTGAAGGCTGCTCTGTTGGAGGTGTCTTTGCTGGCACACCATCTCTACTCCAGCTGTTTGCTGTCTCGTTTCACTTTTTTGAGTTCTTGGGTGTACCAGCTGACCTTTTTGGAGGATTGTCTCTGGATGTTGTTCTTGAAGGGGACCATGCTGTCGGCGCAATTGGTGATCCAGGTGTTGACGTTTTTCACTCCCTGCTTGAGGTTGGAGATGGTAGCAGTGTTGAAGGTGATGAGGGTGTCTGCCCAACTGGTCTCTAAGATTTTGTTCCACCTACAGTGGTCATCTTGGGGGTGGAAATGCAGGGGCTGGAGATGATGAAGTGGACGATGGAGTGATCAGTCCAAGTGAGTGCTGTGACATGGCTGTATTTGACCCAGTTGGTGGAGGTCAAAATGGGGTCCAGCATGTGTCTCGCAGTGTGTGTAGGGTCGTAGACCATCTGGGTCAATCCAAGGCTGCTGATACTGTTGAGGAGGTGTGCAGTATTATTGTTATTGGGGTTGTCGATGGGGAAATTTAGATCGCCAAGAAAGATGTAGACCTTGGAGTCTAAGTTTAGGGGTGCAATAAAGGCTGGAATGGTGTTGCAGAAGCTGGAGCTCAGACCTGGGGTTCGGTATTCAAGGATGCCTCTGATGGTTTTTTGTCATCCGCGTGGAGCTTGAAGTCGAGATGTTTCATGGGGTGGTGGTGGTGTTGTCAGTGGTGGTGGTGCACTGTATGGTCTCTTTGTGGATGATGGCTGCTCCTCCTTCTGGCTTGTTGGTTCGGTCCTGATGAGGGATTTTATATCCATTGGTTTTCACTGTGGCAATGTCTGGGTCAGATGTGGGGTTGAGCCAGGTCTCGGTGAGGAAGATGATGTTGCATGTGAGAGTGGTGATGAGGACTCATAATTCAGTGGAATGGTTCCATAATGAGAGTGTGTGGAGAAGGGCGCATGAGAGTTGGTGTTTTTGTTTAGGTGGTGTATGGGGTGTGTTCGGGATGGGGCTGCTCGGTGGGCTGGTGTGTGTGTTGTGGCAGGTGAAGTGGGAGTGGGTGCAGGTGAAAAGTCCTAACATTGAGCGTGGGTCAGTGCCATGGCAATGTTTGTTGTGGTGTCTGAGGTTGAGGGTGTAGAGTTTGGAGATGGTGTAACTTTGGGGGGAAGGAGGACAGGGATTGTGGTGCTGGGTGTGCTCCAGGCATGGACTAGTGCAGACTGGCTTGCATTTGATGTGCCTTTGGCATGCCAGTGGCATATCCGCTGTGCGTGTCAGCTGTGCAATTGTTCTGCAGCCGCATTAAGTAGGTCTGGAGTGGGCCCTGGCTTCTGTTGCCTGGAAAAACGGTGAGTGGGAAAACCCAGTCAGGGAAACCCAGCAGAAAAACACAGGCAGCTGCGGTGTCATTGGATTAGTCATTTGTCTGGAACAAGCAGAAACTGCAGCCTCCAGCTATTACTAGTTTGCCCTGGGGAGGTGGTGTTCCCTGGGGCTGCAGGGGGGCTGCAAGGCCCCTCGCATACCATTACATGAATGCTCCTGGGAGGTGGTTGTTCCTGGGACTGCAGGGGGGGGAGCATTCCCCCACGTACAATTACATGAATGCCCTTGGGAGGTGGCGGTTCCCGGGCCTGCGGGGGTGCTGCTTGCCCCCGCATAACATTACAGAAATGCCCGGGGAGGTGGTGGTCCCCTGGGCTGCACAAAGCTCAGGAGGGGGGCCCCATGCACCTCTTCCTTCTTTATCACATGCCCCCAGTACCTGGCCCACACTGGGGCTTTGAAAAACACAAGAGAGGGAGCCTGTGCTTGTTTTTTTGAAAATTCTATTTGCAGTAAATTCAGAAATTTTATGAAATTGCGGCAAAAATAAATAAATAAATAATGCATTTTTGTCCTAGCGTGTTCCCTCTGGGACCTCAACACTAGAGCTAAGGGGTCCCTGTGTCTCTACTCTGGCCCCCTTTCATTTTTAATACTTTTTTTGAGGGACTCCGCTGAAGCCGATTCCCAAGATGGCTGCTCACTCTTCCTGGTTGAAGTGTTGGCAGTCAATCTGAGCTGTGCATTTCCCTGACTGAGCTTGTCATTATTCACGAAGGCTTCGTGGCCAGAGATATACAAATGAATTTCCTTACATTTCTCAAAAACTACTAAATGTATTCACACCAATTAAGCAAAAGCATAATCTATGTACCGAAGATAGCTTTCTGCCAAATTTGGTGTAATTCCGTCCAGTGGTGCCGGCTGTAGCCTTGTTCAGAGGGCCTACAGGAATTACAATGGGAAAAGCAACTTTTTTTACCTTTCCTTTTTCTCAGCCCCAGCTTGACAGATCACCCCAAAACATTCCATACATGACAAGAATCACCGCACTTTTTTTTGGTAAGGAAGGGGGGGGTCAATAAACATGTGTTTTGCATGTTAATCCTCATAGGAGTTTTGAACACAACAGCTAAAACCACTGGACGGAATTACCGCAAATTTGGCAAAAAGTTAGTAGTTGGTACACAGATTATGCTTTCAGCTATTTGGTGTAAATTTGTTCAGTAGTTTTTGAGAGACTAAAGGAAATCCAAATTTGTATATCTCTGGCCATGACGACTTCACAAAATATGATGAGCTTGTGCAGGGAAATGTAGAGCTCGATTGGCTGCCAACACTTCAGCCAGGAACTGTTGGCTGCCATCTTGGGACTCAGCTTCAGCCAAGTCCCAGAAAAAAAGATTGAAAAATAAGACAAGGGGCCAGGGTAGAATCACCCAGACTCCTTAGCTCTGGTGCTGGGGTTCCAGAGGCAACCCTCAGGGCTAAAAAACACTTTAAAAAAAAGTTTAAAAGAAAAAAAATGATGTTGCAAATTCATTGAAAAGTTTTCTTTAAAAAAGCAAGCACCGGTGGCTGTGCTTCTTTTTTGAAAAAGCCACTGGGTGGGCTAGGTCCCGAGGACATTGACATTTTGAATGCAGGGAGTGCCACCTCCCCAGGGATTTTTAAAAAATGTAATGCAGGGGGCCCTGGGGACCTCCACTTTCCCAGGGCTTTAAAGAAATACAGTGTGGAGGAGCTGTGCAGCCCTCTGCAGCCACAGAAACCACTACCTTCCCGGGGCTGCAATAAAAGAATGAAGGGGGTCCGTTGCGGAAGCCTGAACCCTAGGGCTAGATTACATTGGAGGGGGGCCACACAGCCCTCCTTGTGGAGCCAACAGAGGCCCATGGGGCCACCACCCTCCAGGGTCTGCACCTGCTATGTCCCAGGGTGCCCACCCCGGGACATGGGTGTTTGCTTTTGCTTGGTGCGAGCTGACAGCTTCTACCAAGCAAAAGCAAACAAAGTCCGCTTTCTGACATCAGGAGCTGTCAATCAGCCCCCACTGGCAGAAAACATAGTTTTCATTTGTTTTCCTGCCTGCAAATAAGCATGCAGGGAAACAGATGAAAAGATTTCTCCCGCAGGCAGGGAGCTACTATTTAAAGCAGCTCCTTGATTGTAGGAGCAATGCCGGCTCCCACAGGCAGAGGGAAGCCAGCTAGAAATGTGGGGACCTTGAGGCTCTCCCCAGGGTCCAGTCACTCTCTCTCTCTCTTCCATCCCATAAGGGGATGGAAGAGACAGAGAAAGATATTGTCATTCCAGTGGTCTCTCAATGCAATGACTTCACAGAGTCAGACTAGCAATATGTTTCATACGAATGTTATAGTTACGTTTGGATGCAGAGCAAAACATTGTCATTTCTGGCCTAATGGTCAAGGTCTTGTGCTGTCACTCATTAGGATGAAAGTTCAAATCCTAGTATTGCTTGGCAGTGTGTTTGCTTATTTACTAGTGTGTTGACTGTTAAACCTTCCTAGTCATGGAACATTCATGTTTCTTTCCAATCACAGGCGTGGGTTGACTGTCATAGGTATGTCTGGAAGCATCACAGTCAGGAGTCACCTATGGCGTAAAGGTTTAGGTCACAGACCCTCACACTAAACGTTGAGGGTTCTACTTCAGGTGTGCCCGTGGTCACTACCTTTCTTTAATTTCTTTTAAACTTCAAAATGTAAGGTGATCTCACTCTTTTTAATTGACAAATACATTTTTCATTTTTCTCATTCTAAGTATATCATTCATCAAAGCCTAAAAAACTCTCTATCTCTCTTCCTCTCACACTCTTTCTCTCTCTCTCTCTTTTTCAATCTCTTTCTCCCACTTATACACTCACTCAGACCCTTACACACCCACTCACAGACCTATTCAGACACTCACTCGCCAACTCACAGACCCACTAAGACCCTCACACACCCACTCACAGACCCACTGAAACCATCCCGTCACCCACTCACAGACCCACACAGACATTGGCGCACTCACTCTCAGACCCAGTAAGACACTGACACACCCACTCTCACAAACAGACTTTGGCCAAAGTCAGTGCGCAGCGCAGGATTGGGTGGTTAAGGTGGCTGGCTGCAGCATCGTGGCTGCAGGACAAGCCCTGCTGCCAACCTCCACTGTGCATGACCAAAGGACCCTGTGGCCTATCCCTGCAGTGCAAAGGCCGTCGCTGTGCTGGGTTGGGTTGTTATAGGGGTTGGCCACAGTCCCTGCTGGCAACCACGGCTGCGCACGGCTGAAGGCTGTCCGCAGCAGTGGTTGGATTAGAGTATAGTAATGAAAATTACTTTACATAAAAAAACATAAAATTCACTGAAGAAAACAAAAGTTACAGGGATGTTATAGTTGGGATCACATTTTAAACATATAGAACCATAGAAATTCACCTGTTATAGTTAAAGTTATCTCAAGTAACTATAACTTGTTCCCTAAGGTAACTATAACTCGCGTTCTTGCCATGCACTGCTAATTACCCCAAAAATTACGGCACTCATGACATTTTTGGCAACGTCATTGATAATATTAATGTAATCTTTGCAGTAAAAGTTTTGACAAAAAAACTGTGCAAAGCTGGGGTGTGATTTATAGTTAGCTTAGGGCATGAGTTATAGTTACTTGAGATAATTCTAAATATAACAGGTGAATTTCTATGGTTTTATACGTTTAACATGTGATCCTAACTATAATGTCCCTGTAACCTTTGGCATTTTTAAGTGAATATATATATATATACGCACACACACACTATTTGGCAGGAAGCAGATCTTGGTGCGCAGATCGTGCTTTTTGTTATTTAGTGGAAACCCATTCAGTAATTTTGGAGTTGTTAAAGTAATGTTGAATTTTTATATCTTGGGACACAGAGGTTATGCGGACCCCGGCCCGGGGTGAAGGTAGATATTGTGTCCTTGATCTTCATGACGTGTTTGCCAAGTGATTGTGCATTGAGTAGAATGCACTACAGCTGTGCCACAGCAGTCTTGGTTAGCTTGAAAGACGCAGTTGTGTTTGCGGTGTTTCTGGCATTGCTGCTTGATTCGGTATTGCAGGTGAAGTGACAGTGCAGACAGGTGAATGGCCCTCTCATGGTGAATAGAGTTGTGCATCAGTAGTTGTTGTTGTCGATGCACCTGGGATCCAGGGCTCAGAGGTCTGCGTGGTGTAGCTGCATGAGGTACACAAACCAAGATTCCCACTGCCAGTGGCGTGTCTGCTGCTCACGGCCACTGTGAGCCCGTGCTGCAGCCTTTATTAAGTAGGTCCTGGGAGGGCAGGGGGTCCTAGTTGGAGGAAGGTGGAGAGCGAGAAGTGAGTGACACAGCAGGCTAGCTCATATAAAGGAGTACAAGTAAGATAAATAAAAGTTACCAGAATATGGCACAAAACAAGTTGCAATTTCAAGCTAATCTATACAAGGAGAAAAACTGTTGCTTGACACAGATACAAACGACAGAAAAGCAAAAGTTAACAGAAATAGCACAATATGAGACGCAATATGGGGCTAATCTAAACAGACATAGATGAGAGACAACAGTGAGGCAGGCATGGCAAGCGGGGAGGTAAGTGGCAGTAGCCACTGCACACAGGCAAGTGAAATTTTATTAGATGGCAGGGAGGCAGTACTGGTACAGGACTTGCTGCTCAGGGCCTAGAGCCAGGGTGTGGCTACAGCCAGGCAAACTTTCCGACTTTGTCAAAGGGTCACAACCACAAAATATAAAAAGTGAGCCTAGTGGCTTTATAAAGGAGTGAGCATATATAAAGCAGATTTGTCATCTTTGTCTAAAAATCACCAACATTAATCAAAATGTATGGTTTACACAATGCAATGTTTACTAAAAGTGATTACTGTAAAATTGTTTATTAACATTTTATTTTAAAAAAGCAACAAGCCTCTCAGTCTTTTGTTTAACATTTTTCAGCCCTCAAATTACAGTCATAAAACAACCACAAGAGATCCTTGCACTTCTGCTGAACAGCACGTTTGATGGTGCCCCTGCCTCTTCCTAAGGAAATGTTTACTAATAAAAAGTCCTAGGGCATTATGGGGTGCCCTTGCCAGTGCAGTGAATAATGAATGAGCGCCTCTAGCTGCTCATTTATTATTCTTTTTTTTTTGTTGTGGTGTTCTGGTGCCTACCCAGTACACCCATATCTTCAATTTTGGTTGGGGGCTTTGAGGGAGCCCCAGGACACACAGGGTTGGAGCTTGCTCCCCAGCCTGTACCCATTTTGGATGCTGGTGGGAGCTGACATTTGTTTATTAAATGGGTACCCTGCTGCACACCCAGGTCACCCACAACTCAATATTTGTTAAGGGTCACTGGGGAATCCCAGACAACCCACAGCACCAGCCATCTTCTCTGACAGGAGCTAGCCATTTATTAAATTTATAGTGGGTGCCACAATACAGGGCGTGTTGAAGGTTGTGGGGGGATCCTCAATGCCTCCATGGTCCCTGCTGGCTCTCCACCCAGCACCATACTGGGTGCTGGTTGGAGCCAGTACCTTTCATTTGCTCCGATTCAGGTGGAAGAAGCATTTTTTAACTGCTCGCATCAGATGAGAGACAAGTTCTGTTCCTTGGCTTGGAGAGTGTGGGCAGGGCACTTTCTTGAGCGAGGTCGAGCTTTCCACCAAATTTGGTGTAATTCCAGTTAGCAGTTTTACTGGATATTGCTGTTCAATTTTCCTATGGGATCCTGCCCCCTTTTTCACATCCACCTACTTGATGGATCAACCCAAAACCTTGCAGGAAAGAACTGCGGGAGATGAGACTTTCTTTTGGAAAGTTACTAGGTATATAATATGCTTATTTATAGACTTTTTTTTAGGCAGCACTACCGCAAAAACTGCTGAACAGAATTACACCAAATTTGGCAGGAAGCAATATCTTGGGCCAGAAAGTGTGCTATTTGTGATTTGTTGTAAAACTGTTTAGTAGTTTTGAAGAAATGAAGGCTCCAAAAACATTTGTATATCTGGACAGTTGGATTTGAGGGACTCTTGTAAGTGTACATTGAACCCAGTTTTAAAAAAATAGAACTTTCTGATTGGCCAAGGGAGCTTTTTTTCCTTGGGCCAATTTGATCCCATGGTGTCAAACTCCTACGAGAGCAGTGCTCTGATTGGCTGCCAGCGACATTTGAAAAATGTTGCTGGCAGCCGTTACAGGTTTTAGCAACTTTGGCCTGTATTTATAATTTTTTTGTGCCGCATTTGCATCACTTTTTGATGCAAAAGTGGCATAAACTTACAAAATACAATTATATTTTGTAAGTTTGTGCCGCTTTTGCATCACAAAATGACACAAATGCAGTGCAAAAAAAGTATAAATGTGGGCCTTTGTCTCCTGTCCTGAAGTTTAAAAATAAACATATTATAAGGGAGCAGGATAAGGATATCCTGCTCCCTATGCTCTGTTTGGCGGACCCAGAGGGAATTCCCTGGGGCCACAATAAAAATAAAATTGGTGTGTTTGGTTCCAATCCGACGGGACTCCTGAAGGATTGCAGCAAAATAACAAAATGGCATCCCGTAAACTTTGGGTGCTGGGACCCCGTATTCAGGGCTGGGTATCTTAAGTAAGGGGAGGGTGGTGTGTGACCCCCTCCCCAAGGTGATGGCAGCCCCGGAGACTCAATCCCCCGGGTCCCATTGCATTCATTAAGGGCACCCCCCCCCTACCAGAGACTTGTTAGGCACTGGGAAGCCAATTCCCCTGGGCTGTAAAAATAACTTAAGAAGGCCTCTAAGGGCCCCGGGACCCCATCTCCCAAGGCTGGCTCAAGTACTCTGTGTCAGTGAACCCTCCCCTGAACAGAGTAGTTTTCCTGCCTGCATTGATGTGGGCAGGTAAACATGTGTTTGCTTCCGCTTGGCAGGAGCATTTTTAAATCTCCTGCCAGACAGACGCAAACCTGCCTTTCCTGCCTGCAGGAGTATGGGCAGGAAAGGCAAGTCTGCTCCCACCCAGCGGCAGATTTAAACATGCTTCTGCGATGTGGGAACAGACTTCTGTTTCAAAAGCATGCAAAGATAGCTGTTCCAGGTAGTTGGAATCAATGCTGGCTCCTGCACTATGCAGAGAGCTAGCTGGGACTGTGGGGGCTCTGGGACTCCCCAACTTTAGGTTTCTGGATGGCTCGGGTCAGGACTGGGAGGGCTGCATGCTCCCTCCTCTTAATAATGTAATTTGGCCTGGGGGATAGAGTCCCTTGGTTCAAATAAGACTTGGGAGGGGGGAACTGCACACTCCTGCCCCTTAATAATGTAATTTTGCTCCAGGGATGTGGTCCCAAATGTCTAATAAGGTTTAGGACCAACCTCTTTCCCTTTGTACTGCATTCAGCCCTGTGGGATGGGTCCCTGGGGCTTAGAAAGGCTTGAGGAGGGTGATGCACTGTCCCCTCCTTTTTTTGATTGCTTTTGGCCGTGGGGTCCAGGTGCCTAATAAGACTTGTTTTGATTGCTATAAAACTTGAGAAGGGGGAGCCATGTGGCCCTGTCCTTTAATTAAAAAAAAATGTAGATATTCACTGAAAAATTCCAATGCCAGTGTAACATTTTGTTAAAAAAAACACAGAAATTCACTAGTTATAGTTAGCAGAGCTAACTACTACTTGAACCCCAGCACTGCTTATGACCTCACATAATACATCACTGATAACATGTTCTATGACATCTTTATAAAATTACTGATGACATCTCAAATGACACCACTGTGACATATATAGCTAGATATACATATATAGCTATAAACATAGATATAAATATCTTTACTGACAAAAGGTTAATGTAACTTTATAGTTAGGTCTGGTAATAATATTTTACTTTACATTAAAAAACTGTAAAAACCAAAGGTTAAAGTGTCCTTTTATAATTAGGTGCAAATGTTAGTTATAAAGTAACATTATAAATGAAAAACAACACTGAAATTCACTATTTATAAATTACCAAACTAACTATAACTTATATCCCTCAATCCATTGCTGCTGATCTCACATATTACATCTCTCATGACAATACCCATTGATGACATCCCATAATTGAGCTTCCATATAGTGAGGGACTGGCCTCTCCTAGAAGTAGACTCCTAAGTAGGGTGAAGGCTGTGCATTGTAGGGTTTTGGTGAGGAACTGCCTTCTCTGTGAAGAACCTTTCTACAGGGTGAAGCCTGTGGGTAGTATGGTTTGATGAAGAGCTAGCAAAGACATCTCTACAGGGTGGAAGATGCATATAGTAGGGTGGTGTGAATGCCCGTGAAGACCTTTGCACAGTGATAAGGCTGTGCATAGTAGGATTTGTTGAAGGACTGGCTTCTCCCCTAAACCTCTTTACTGAGCCATGGCTGTGCATCAGAGGTTTGATGAGAGACTAGCCTCTTCATGAAGATTGCTGACCAGGATGAAGTTGTATGGTTTGGTGTGGATCTGGTTTCTTCATGAAGACCTCTATGCTGTGTGTAGTATGGTGAGGGACTGGCCTCTCCGCAAGGCCACTATCGAATTAAGGGTGTGTATAGCAGAGTTTGGTGAGGAACTGTCCTGTCCAAAAAGACCTCTGTACAGTGCGAAGGCTGTGCATAATTAAGTTTTGTGAGGAATTGGCATGTTAGTGAAAACCTCTATAAATTTTGAAGTTATTCATAGTAAACTTTGGTAAGGGACTGGCCTTTCTGAATAGACCACAGTAGAGGCTGTAGGCTAGGTGTAGTAGGGTTTGGTGTGAGACTGACCCTTTGTGGCCAGGCCAGGTCCTGTGCCAACCAACCCGGCAGACGACCAACCCAATGGACACCAATTCCACTTTTATTTAGTTGTTTCCCCGAATAAGGATGTGGAGCTATTTGCACATATTTAATTGTGACACATAGACTACTGATATCTACATTCCTCCTCCCATCTCCCCCCTTACCCCTCTCCCCAACTATTCTCCCTCCTCCATCCTGCTTCTCTCCTAGTCCCTATGTCTGTACAAATCAGATAATCTCCCTTCACTAGTCTTTGTTTATGAGGGGTTTAGACTAAAATTACTGAATGCTTAGCACTAGACTAATCATGGAAGACCCGATCGGACCAGCCTAGGATTAACAAATGCAGAACAAAGAGAATGCCCACTTGGGGTGGATGTGATAGATATATGGGTACAACTACGGAGGAAGCTTGTAAAATTAGTCATATAATTAATTTTAAAAATCCTCTCTCTTATCTGACCCCATTTACTTTTTGAAAAGTCACTGATATTATTCATCTTTTTTCACGTGGTATAAAATGAATTACATTGAAATTGTAAATTTTCTCTGAATGACCAATGAGGTAGCTTTGATGAGATGCGTAATATAGCAAAAACAATGGAAATTGCTCTATTTTTATGTTATTTGATGATGGTGTACAATGTAAAACAAATATCAAAAAATGGCACGGTTGTTCTGTATAATGTTTATCATTATAATCAAGAATGAAGAGGCACTGGGACTGTTAGAAATGGGGTGTCTAATTGGCCGAAGTATACACCCTTGTCCAAATAGGGACCACAATCCTAGTCAGGGTAAGTCACACACAATCCAAATTATCCTGCGCCCACCCTCTGGTAGCTTGGCACTGAGCAGTCAGGCTTAACTTAGAAGGCAATGTGTAAAGTATTTCTGCAATAAATCATGCTATAACACAGTGAAAACACCACAAAAATACACCACACAGATTTAGAAAAATATAAGATATGTATCTGAGTAAATGAAGGTCAAAACAATCAAGAGTTGAAATATCACTTTTGCAATGTTAAGAAAAGTCTTAAGTCTTTAAAAATCAGCAATTGTCTCTTGTATGCACAAAGTACCTAGTTTGCATCAAAACTACATGCATCAAGACTGCATAGGAGGAGATATGTGGAAAAAGGAAGGTGTTCGTCAGATTTCTTGACGCGGCACAGATGATGTGTTGTTGCTTTCTTCACCACAAGACCTTTGCGTCGATTTCCAGTGCACAGTCTTGAATCCTCACTGCGATGGGGGGTTCTTTCGATGCCCGGGGATACTGTGTGGAAATCCTGGCCGTGTGGGATGAAGTCACAGGCGCTGCGTCGATCCGGTGGGCGATATGTCAGAGTTTCTGTTGCATGGCAGACACTGCGTCGATTCTTCACTCAGGAAGTCTGGCTGCGTCGTTGTGGCTCGGTGTTGATCTGGTATGGCTGTGCATTGAAGTTCCGTAGCAACGCAGGTGTTGCGTCGATCTCCGCTCGGGAAGTCAGGCTGCGTCGATCGCCAGCAATTTTTCATTGCAGGGCAGGCTGTGCATCGTTTCCGGCAGGCTGTGTGTCTATTTTCAGCGCACAAGGAGTTTCCTTGAAGAAAGCAAGTCTTTTTTGCCCTAAGATGACAGAAACAGGAGCCAAGCTCAATCCAAGCCCTTGGAGAGAACTTCTCAGCAAAGTCAGAGGCCAGCAAGGCAGCAGGGCAACAACAAGGCAGCAGTCCTTCACAGCATAGCAGTCCAGGTGAGTCATTTGGTCAGCCAGGCAGCTCCTCTTGACAGGTTTCAGGATCTGGTCCAGAAGTGTATGTTCCAGGAAGTGTCTGAGTTGGTGGGGTCAGGGACCCAGGTTATATACCCAAAAGTGCCTTTGAAGTGGGGGTGAATACAAAAAGTTGTTTTGAAGTGCACAAGGTCCCCTTTCAGTGCAGGTCTGTCTGTCAGGGTCCCAGTAGGGGGATTGGCAGTCCATTGTGTGAGGGCAGGCCACTAGCCTTTGAAATGTATGTGTTAGGCCCCTCCACCCTTCCATCCCAGGAAGACCCATTCAGTATGCAGATGAGTGCCTCAGTATCACACCCAGGCCTTGCAATGACAGTCCTGAGACATGGTTAAGGGGCTACTTATGTGGGTAGCATAACCAGTGTTGCAGACCCACTAGTAGCATTTAATCTAAAGGCCCTGGGCACTTGTAGTGCACTTTACTAGGGACTTACAAGTAGATCAAATATGCCAATTGGGAATAAACCAATGTTACCTTGTTTTAAGGGATAGAGCTTATGCACTTTAGCACTGGTTAGCAGTGGTAAAGTGTGCAGAGTCCTAAAGCCAGCACAAATTAGGTCAGAAAAAGAGAAGGAGGAAGACAAAATGTTTGGTGGTGACCCTGCAGAGAGGCCATTTCCAACATATCCCCCTTCCAGCCTAAAGCCAGGGTAGGCTAATCAACCCTTTGATGAACTTCCCTGCTTAAGGCGATAGAACAATGGCCCACTGCTCCAGGGGCACTTGCCAGTTCTCTGCCTTTCTGAACCCAGTGAGGTTTCTCTGTCTACGCTCCCTGAGGCCACTGAACTGACCCATGGAGAACCTTCCTCCTCATCTGTGGACCCCACCTATGAAGCTCCTAACTTTAATTTGCTCACAGATGCATCTCAGTAGGCAGACAGTACCAACCATGGCCAACAAAGTGATGTGACCCATTCCACTCCTTGGGTCTGACTTCTGTCCCAAACCCAGGGAAAACTCTGTCCACAAGGACAGCAGCCAAAAGAGGCCACTGACAGCTGTCAGTGTCAGGAGCCAGGCACCAAGCCATCCACTGCTAAGTGGAGACCCTGAGGGGGCCATTGAGTAAGCTTCTCCTCCAGCCTTGGGGCTGGCAGAGAGTTCCCCGTGGGTTTCTGAGGCATCTCAGAATGGGGGGGGGGGCAGTATCCCCAGGGGTCTTGCACCATTTCTCCACTCTACCTCCCACCAGTTCAGGGGTTGTATCCTGACATTGGCCAATCAACCCAGGCACTGTACCCTGAGGCTTAGCCTGGGACAAGGGTGAGTCCTCCCTCACCTTGCTCCTACATCTGGGCTCCTGTACCCTCCTCTGGGGAGTGGTATTACCAGACAACTAAGCTGTCAGGGCACGCTTAGGGGTCACCCCTCTCAGTTCTCCTGCCGCCAGGGGTAACTCATTTCCCAGAATGCAGTCAATGGGTATCTGGGGACTAACTATGACCCGCCTCTGGGTCACCTCCCCACCCCACTCCAGGGATACCAGAGCCATAGAGGGGAAAAAATCCTCCCCAGGGGCTGGAGTCACCGTACACACCTTGCTGGTATACTGCTCTGGGGAAGCTAGTCGCTCCACCATCATGGTATGACTAGCCTCTGTGTCCCTCAGAACAGTGACTGGGACCCCATTCACTCCAACCTGGAAGTGGCGACTTCCACCCTCAAGGATCACCAGCTTCCCCTCCGAGTCTATCTCCCAACTGAAGGAGATAGGCCATGGTCTATGACCTGCCCCAGGGGACCACTTCCCCCTGAGGCCACATTGGCCATCCCTGTAGAGGTCCCACCAGTGGGTGGTCTCTTTAAACAGACAGAGGGGGTCATTCCGACCCTGGCGGTCATCGACCGCCAGGGTGGAGGACCACGGAAGCACCGCCAACAGGCTGGCGGTGCTTCCCTGCCCATTCTTACCGCCGCGGTCAGAAAAGGGGATCCGGCGGTTTCCCACCGGATTTCCCCTGTCTGGGCTGAATCTCCATGGCGGCGCTGCAAGCAGCGCCGCCATGGAGATTCCGACCCCCTTCCTGCCACCCTGTTTCTGGCGGTTTTTACCGCCAGGAACAGGATGGCGGGAACGGGTGTCCTGGGGCCCCTGGGGGCCCCTGCACTGCCCATGCCACTGGCATGGGCAGTGCAGGGGCCCCCTATCAGGGCCCCAGCATGATTTTCACTGTCTGCGTAGCAGACAGTGAAAATCACGACGGGTGCAACTGCACCCGTCGCACCCCTGCAACACCGCCGGCTCCATTCGGAGCCGGCTTCTATGTTGCAAGGCCTTTCCCGCTGGGCCGGCGGGCGCTCCTTTGGCGGGCGCCCTCCGGCCCAGCGGGAAAGCCAGAATGGCCGCGGAGCGGCCAAATGGCGGTGACCGCATGGCGGGCGGCTACCGCCGCCCGCCGCGGTCAGAATGACCGCCAGAGTCCCCCTTCTTGTGTCCTAGCTGGGAGCACTCAAAGCACTGGGGTTGGGAATGGGGTGCCTTGGGCCACCGCCCACCAGACCCACCACCATGCTTCTCAAATGGGGCGTGGGAACCCTTTTCTCCCCCCTTACTCTGGGACTTGTCTGGACTTGTCTGGGTCATCTATAACCTCCCCCTCACCCTGTTGGGTGGAACAGGAACCAAGCTTCTTGGGGTCTCTCCCAGGTACCTTCTTGGACACTCTGGTGCCAGCCCAGAGGTCCTCCTCCTCAGCAAGCTTTCTGGTATCAGTCAGCATACTGTCAATCAGGTGCTGGTGCAACTATAAAGCAAATACTGAGCATATGCTCTCTCAGGATCAAAACGTATAACCCTTTACAATCATTTACTTTACTGCCCGCACCCATTCATTCAGTGCCTTACTGGAAAAATCAAAAAAGTCTACCCAAGTTTGTATGGAGAGTTTGCTGCTGTCCCCGAACCTCTGACGGTACTTCCCAGGGGTCAGCCCAAACTTGCCAATTAAAATGTTTTTCATGAGCGGGTATGTGTTCTGATCCTTTGGATCTAATGTGAGGAGTGTGTCCCTCCCAATAGCAGGAACATGTTTCCACAGACCCACCCCCTGTTGATCTTCAGAAACCCCATGGGCCCTTAGTGCAACTTCATATGCAGCAAACCATTTATCAATGTCATACACCACCACATTTCCTGGCACTACCTCTTTGGGCATACTAACCTTCTTTTCTCCAGCAGGTCCTACATGTATGCTGCCACCATCACTGCCTAGATTTGAGGCCCAGCTTTTTGAGACTCAGTCCATGAGCCAGAAGAAGTTTCTTTTCAGCCAAGGCCCAGTTAAGAATCTCTCGCTTTCCCCACTGACGGTGGTACGGACAGCACTTTGGTTGTTCACCGGTGAGCCTGAGTACACTTCTGCCACATCTGGGGGTCAAGCTCTGAACGCAACTACCCCATCCTGCTGTTACAAGCCAGAACAAAGGATACCCAGTACTACGGGGCTCAACCCGGAGACTGCTTTGTACCAGAGGAACAGACCTCCATCACCTGCATAGTGTTTGCCTACAACACTCACACCAGAGGCCACCTGATTGATATGGGGTGCCCAAAGCAGGGCAAGATGGCACGGGGTGCTTGGACACAAGATCTGAAGATGGGAGAGAATGCGCAGTCTGATGGCTGAATGCCACTAGAGGCCTGCACTGACAGAATTTTAGCATCAATCCACTACACAAAAGTGGCACTGGAATTGAAAATCAAGGCAGTGGCCCAGGACAAGGGCCTGCTGCAAGGTGATTATAAGAAACTGGTGGAGAAAGTAGTTGATGCAGAAAGATCCTTAACTGAGATAACGCTACAAGTCATGGACAACAATTTGGTGAATGCAGTTGGAGCTCACCAAGATGATGGCCCGCATAGATGACACTGAGGGTTGCTCCAGGTGGAATAATGTGCTGTTAATTGGGGTCCCAGAGCACGCGGAGGACCCTAGTACAGAAGTGGATGTGGAGTAGTGGTTGTTGAAGATGGTGCTCGGGGTACAGGCCTTGTGAGAGGGTAGCTCTAATAATGAAAATTAACATAAAATGTTTATGAACTAATGCCTAATAATACCGCATAGAAAATGTATTTATGTGTTTTATTAAACGTGTGCTTGAAATGTGCCCACGGGGAGTGGCCACCAATATATACGATGATTAATGAAATTGACTAAGAAGAATTAATGTATTAACTTATGATTTTGAACTAGTATTATGAGTTATGTATGTTAAGGTTTTGCTAATTAATCATTAGGCCTTAGTTAGCATGAGTCAAGGCCTAGCTGCCCGGTATCATATTAAATGTGTTTTTCTAACACGCAGTGTACTGACAAGACTTGCTGAAGGACATTTACTCGTACTCTTCCAAAAGCTAGAGGATGTATGTAACCATAGTGGATCCGTTCTCATGAAATTCGACTTGCTCAAGGAAATATTTTTGCCGAATGCAACAGTGTAGACTCGCAAAGGTACAAGGTTGCCTAAACCGGTATAGACAATGGGACTACTGACTAGAGATGCGAGAGGACCACATGAACATCAAATCGTACCGGACATTCTGCCCATTGAAGACGTCAATCACAAGAACCAATAAACTACATGAGAACTGTTATGAGGTGACAATTTTGATGGTTTGACTGCTAAACCATTGGATGGAGATAATAGTGCGCCAAACTCACCCAATTAAGAATTAGGGGACTGTACAATAGAAAAGGGATAAAAAACTTTTGACACAAGGGGGAAAAGAGAGAGAGCAGGGACGGAAGGAGGAGTTCCGGAGAAGCCATTCTTGCTATTACCTAGTGACTATGGGGGTCATTCCGACCCCGGAGTGCGGCGGGCACCGCCCAAAAACCGCACCGCCGTCAAATGACCGCCGCGGTGATTCTAACTTTCCCGCTGGGCCGGCGGGCGATCTCAAGAAGATCGCCCGCCGGCCCAGCGGGAAAGCCCCTGCAAAGAGGAAGCCGGCTCCGAATGGAGCCGGTGGATTTGCAGGGGTGCGACGGGTGCAGTTGCACCCGTCGCGATTTTCAGTGTCTGCAAAGCAGACACTGAAAATCATTATGGGGCCCTGTTAGTGGGCCCCTGCACTGTCCATGCCAGTGGCATGGGCAGTGCAGGGGCCCCCAGGGGCCCCACGACACCCGTTCCCGCCAGCCTCTTCCTGGCTATGTAAACCACCAGGAACAGGTTGGCGGGAAGGGGGTCGGAATCCCCATGGCGGCGCTGCAAGCAGCGCCGCCATGGAGGATTCCCTGGGCCAGGGGTAAACCGGCGGGAAACCGCCGGTTGCCCTTTTCTGACCGCGGCTTTACCGCTGCGGTCAGAATTGCCCATGAAGCACCGCCAGCCTGTTGGCGGTGCTTCCGCGGCCCTCTGCCCTGGCGGTTTCAAACCGCCAGGGTCAGAATGAGGGCCTATGTCACTCTGCCTAAAACTTTGCTGTATGATTCTTTGAATCATTCTTATCCTACTTACCTTGCTCGTTTATACTTTACCTCCTTATGAGGGAAGTACCCTTTATCCTGCCTTGATGAACTTTGCTGTGTTTCTTGGCTGATGGCGAATCAACTGATGCCCTGAGGACGAAGATTGACTCTGTATGCTGACCCATTACGGAGGGTAACTATATAATGACGCAAATGTGTCTGTTTGCCTTTCCTTTCTAGGTACCAACTGCTACTTTTGACAGAGACCTTAGTTAGAGGTTTTCCAAATTGATATTGCTAAATTGCTTTGCATGAAGCCCAACATGCTGATGCTAATTCGAGGTTAGTTAAGGAGTTCACTGAATGACGCAAATAGACAAATGACTGACTCTATGCTTTGTTGAATAATGTGCTAATGATACTCTGCTAAGATTGATCCATGTTGACGTCGTGTTATATGTTAATGCTCATAATCTTTGCTTTGATGAAGTCTTATTCGAGTTGCCAAATTACGACAATGTTGATGAGTTTCCTGGTATTGAGACTAATAAACTTGCTATTAGAATTGTAATCAATAGGGAATAAATGTCACAAATATTACTAAATTCTTTGTGGTTATTCATGGCTGAAAGGTCATGGAGGTTTCCGAGTCTTGTCTTGTGGTGTAATCGATTACTTTGATTGACTTGCTATTGAGATTATTGACAACGTTATTGATCTATTGATTGACATGTTGAGTAGCTATCTCGCCCTAAGGAGACTTTGAACAGGGTCAAAAGATCCATCGGCCTAGAGCGAGTCCCTGAGTGAGTAAAATATTGAGCGCGGGACGCGCTAACAGCCTCCAATATGTACACTATAGAGTGCATGCAGAGAAACCCAGGGAGGCCACCTTCCCTCGGAACTCCACCAAGGCCGATAATAGCTAGACTACTCAACTTCAGAGACTGAGACTGCATTCTCCAGGAGGCATGAATGAAGGGCCTCTGGAAGATCAAGGGCAACCAGGTTAACATCTGCCCTGGCTACACCACAGTGTTGCAAAGGAAGAAAGAGGTAAAACAGCACCTGTGATGTCTGATTCTAATATATACTTTGCTTTTCTCTGCAAAACTGTAAATATTGATAGAGGGAGTGTCATTCTTCCTTGCTTTAGTTGCTGAAGTGGGTACCGGTTGGAATGAAATAGGTACCTGATGTGAGAGTAGGCTGACTGGAACTGCCACCCAGACTGGCAGGAGTCCCATCTCTCTGTCAGGTGGAAAGGTAACGGAACCCCCACAAAGGTCCAGGTCATAATGGAAAGCTCATATATGATTCAGGAAGTCCAGAAGAGGCGCCCATAGTCCACACACAACAAATGTTCAACACTGGGCCTGTAGAGAGCTGGAGGAAAACTTATCTGTATGGGAGGCCCAGTACATGGCGCACCCAACAGAGGAATTAGCTATTCACATAGACGTCATAAGAGCAGGCTACCGTAGTTTGGTGCAGCAGGACGTCAGGTCACTATTCAGAGCTAAACAACACAGACTATATGAAGTGGGGAATAAAGTAGAGAAGCTGCTATTGTGGCAGGCTGAGAGAGGAGAGCTGGTGGTGGATGCCAAGAATATTGACAGTGTGGGGTGGCACTTTGGAGGCAGCCTGTAGATAGCACAGGCCTTCACTGAACATTTTGCAGACCTTTACACCCAGTGTTGGGCCAATGGTGGATCCAGGGAGCTGGGTGCCTTCCTTCAGGATACCCCAATAGAGGAATTGGGTAATGGGGCAGTAAAATTCCTGGAAGGGGATTTACAAGAGCGGGAGATAGCAGAGGCTCTTGTGCAGTTAAAAAAGGGGAAATCACCAGGCCCCAATGACTTGACGGTTTAATTTGTTCGATGTGTAAAAAAAGCAGTTGATGAAACCACTTCACACAATGTACATGGGGGCACAGTCAAAGGGGGACCTGCACATAGACATTAGACCGGCAGATATAGTCTAACTTCATAAACAAGGTAAGCACCCTGAAGTCTGTTCCTCATAGAGAACGATCTGTCTCCTCAACATTGAAACGAAGTTCCTAGCTAAGGGCTTGGCTAATGAACTGCTTCCAGTGATCTATACTATTTTTGCCCCAAACCAATCAGGCTTTATGCTCCACAGGCCCACCAGGAGAAGAGCTTCAAAATATATGTGATGGCAGGGCAATGTCATTTTGAAAACACCCCTCTGGGATGCTGTTGGAATTTGCCCTTTTTGCAGGATCATCCCCAATATTTTTGCCTCCTTCCTCCTATTTTTTCTGACCTGTTTCTGTTGGCTTTAGAACTCTGAGCACTTTACCACTCCTAACCAGTGCTAAAGTGCATATTCTTTCTGTTGTTGATTGGTTTCTCCATGATTGGAATACTTCATTTACTGGTAAGTCCCTAGTAAAGTGCACTAGAAGTGCCCAGGGCCTGTAAATCAAATGCTACTAGTGGGCCTGCAGCACTGGTTGTGTCACCCACATTAGTAGCTCTATAATCATGTCTCAGACCTGCCACTGTAGTGTCTGTGTGTGCAGTTGTAAACTGTAAATTCGACTTGGCAAGTGTAAGACACTCCTAAGGTAGGCCCTAGGTAGCCCGAAGGGCAGGGTGCAGTGTATGGTTAAGGTAGGACATATAGGGGGGTCATTCTGACTTTGACGGGCGGCGGAGGCTGCCCGCCAAAGTCCCGCCGGCAGAATACCGGCAGAATACCGCTGCGCGGTCAAAAGACCGCCGCAGTAATTCTGAGTTTCCCGCTGGGCTGGTGGGCGACCGCCAGAAGGCCGCCCGCCAGCCCAGCGGGAAACCCCCTTCCATGAGGATGCCGGCTCCGAATGGAGCCGGCGGAGTGGAAGGGGTGCGACGGGTGCAGTTGCACCCGTCGCGATTTTCAGTGTCTGCTTGGGGCCCCACGACACCCGTTACCGCCAGCCAGGTTCTGGCGGTCAAAACCGCCAGAACCAGGCTGGCGGTAAGGGGGTCGGAATCCAGCAGCGCCGCCATGGAGGATTCCCTTGGGCAGCGGGAAACCGGCGGGACACCGCCGGTTTCCCGTTTCTGACCGCGGCTGTACCGCCGCAGTCAGAATGCCCATGGGAGCACCGCCAGCCTGTTGGCGGTGCTCCCGCGGTCGTTGGCCCTGGCGGTCCATGACCGCCAGGGTCAGAATGACCCCCATAGTAATGTGTTTTATATGTCCTAACAGTGAAATACCACTAAATTCGGTTTTCACTGTTGCAAGGCCTATCCCTCTCATAGGTTAACATGGGGGCTACCTTTGAATATGATTAAAGTGCAGATTCCCTTTGGGAGCGGATGAGATGTGGAGTTTGGGGTCTCTGAGCTCACAATTTAAAAATACATCTTTAGGTAAAGTTGATTTTAAAATTGTGTGTTTGAAAATGCCACTTTTGGAAAGTGAGCATTTTCTTGCTTAAACCATTTCTGTGACTCTGCCTGTTTGTGTATTCCCTGTCTGGGTCAGTTTGACAGTTGGGCTGTTTGCACCTCTCTCTAGGCAGTGACACAAAGGAAGCTGGGGTGTAGTATGCATTTCTTGATGAGCCATCTGTGCTAGGAGAGAGGGGAGGAGTGGTCACTCACACCTGAAAGTACTGTACCTGCCCTCACACATTGCAGTCTCCAACCCCCTGGTGTGTGTCTGGGGCCTGCCTGGACAAGGCAGGATTTCACAAACAAACACTTCTAGAACACTTCTGGAAACCAAGAGGAACCTCTGCCTTGAGAAGAGCTGAAGAACTGAGGAAGAAGAGCTGCCTTGCCTGTGACTGTGCTTTGTGGAGCTATCCTGCAGTTGCTGCTTCTGCCTGTGCTAGAGGACAAGGACTGGACTTTGTGTGCCTTCCTTATTGTGAAGACCTCTCCAAGGGCTTGAATTAGAGCTTGCCTCCTGTTGTTGAAGTCTCAGGGACAGCAAAGACGTCTCTCTGCCAGCACCTGGAGCTCCTGCTGAGACTCCAACTCTGCCAAGTGGTGCTTATCCAGTTCCTGGCACCCTGAAAGGAGAATCTGGCAGAACAAGAGTGAGAAATCCATGCACTGACCGCCGTGAGGGGAAAAGATCGACACAACTCCGATCTGCGGCTGAAAAATCAGCATGCCGCCGGCTTTGCGGCTGAAAATCGATGCTCGTCTGCAGCGCGACTGAAAGATCGACGCACGCAGCTGGAGAAACGACATGCAGCATTGCTAACAGAGGATGGTGAGATGGCAACCCGCGCTTTGTGGTTTTCGGATCACCGTGCGGCAGGATTTCTGCCGCAAACATCGCTGGGCATGTAAAAATGACGTAAGGCCTGCCCGTACCCGAGAGTGCGTTTTGAATTGACACATCGCTCTCCTGCGGAGAGAAGAAACGACGCATGCCAACTTGACTGAAGGAGAAACGATGCACAGTCTCACTCGTGAGTGATATCGGCACATCGCAAGCCCTTTTTGACCCACACTCGCCCATGCAGGGTTATTTCTGATGCACCCAGGTACATTTCCATGCTAACAGCATTAGCCTTGTGTTTAAAATTACATAAAGACTCTTTTCGCTTCTTAATTGATACCTTGACTTGTGTATTGTGGTTTTTTGTCGTTTTGGTTTTGTTTAGATAAATATTTTCTATTTTTCTAAACCTGTGTTGTGTCATTTTGTATTGTTTTCATTAAGTTAATGTGTGTGTTGGTACAAATACTTTGCACCTAGCACTCTGAAGTTAAGCCTGCCTGCTTTTGCCAAGCTACCAAGGGGTGAGCAGGGGTTAGCTGAGGGTGATTCTCCTTCACCCTGACTAGAGTGAGGGTCCTTGCTTGGACAGGAGGTAACCTGACTGCAAACCAAAGACCCAATTTCTAACAGATGCCGAAGTATTGGCGCCACTGCGTGGATTTGAGGGAGGGAAAAATGTGGGACATACTGGGAATTTTGAAGCTGGGGACATGTGGACTACAGAGGTCCTGATCATTTTGAGGAAATTCAGGTACCGAATTTGTGGAATGTGCAAATAAGCTTTCTCAGTGGTTGCATAGACCAGACCGAGATGATCCCGGAGAGGAGTCAGCTAGAATTTATGGTGTTATATAATACCATTAAACACAGGCATACCATGTCAGCGATATAACACAATACCAACTAATAGTATCCCACCTCTCAGACTCCTTAGAGACAGATGTGAGTGCGATCTTGGCAGATTGGAAGATGATAAGTAGCTGAGTGGCATGCTCCCCGAGGAGGTAGCGGTAAGTATCGACTTCTATAGCCATTGCTGCAGAAACAGAGATAAGAAGCCCTATTGAGGGTGAGGACATTGACCTGACTATTGCAGGGGCACATTGCACACAATCGCAGAATTCCAATAGCAAGGAGAAGGTCAGTGCCATTTTCACACATGGGCCGACATCCTGTGCAAGCAACAGTCTTGTGAGACTCGGCAGACATGTTGGGTCTGGCCAATGTGGCCAGCTATTAAGCCACAATCAACCAGTGAGGAGTGCTTGTCATTCCAGCCTTTTTGATGAACCCAAGCTTCCATGGTCCTGACTAACTTGTTTCCTGATTGCCATGGTGTCTTCAGTTGTGGCTTCCTTCCTTCTCACCCAACAGTTCTCTTGATGCATCATTCCCAATGCCAAATCCTAAGAAAGAGAATGAACACCCAATTAATGATTAAGGTAGTAACATCACACATGCACACCAGCGATATACTTATCTGATACACAACTTATGATTTCAATCCATCGGAGTGCTGATGTTTGAATCAACTCCTTAGTGAACTGTGAGACCTGCAAACACAAGAAAAAGGCTTACTGACATCAGATGCTGAATATTGATCAACAGTTTGCCCAAAAAGACTAAGCAGGATGGTTACACATGAAACAATTTCTAACAATTGTTTGTTAGCCCAGTTATTATGTCACATGTTATATTCATTGTTTCCATGCTATGTGCAGAGTAATTCTTGTGAGCGAAGATAATTGACAGAGTCACTTCAATAGCATTATAAACTTACTGAACTCTAAAAGAAGGTCTCTAACTACCTAGAGACTGAATCTATGTACACTATACTTTTTGCTTGTATGTTTAGACACCATTGGATAACCTTCTGTAATTCTTTAAAAGTTAATTGTACAGACGTTCAAGGTGATGTCCAGTAGCATGTATTCAGTTCTTTGATGACTATATGATATGTATATATACAGATACTTTTCTTGGACAGGATGACATCTCTTTATTCTTCTTTTTGTGTACATTTATCAAGGTTTTTCCACTTCCAGAGATTTCTGCTGCTACTCCAGCCCATTTCCCAACAGAACACCTTTTAGGACAACATTTTATGCAGGTGGGAAAGAATGAATGAGCAGGTGAATCCATAATACCAAAGGATAGATGGAGGCGGACGCAGACAGGATACACTATCTTCGCTACTAACTAACCAGGGTTTCTAACTACTTTACAGGAATTGGAGCCAGAGCAAAAATCATTTGATAGGCTGCTAAAAGAGACCATGAGAATACTGCAAAACAGGAGTAGTGTTTCTTTCCCCCATTTCCCTTTCCCCCATTGGGCTAGAGTTGCCTTGACCAAACATGGGTCGGGTAACTTGGGCCTGGTGGTGAAGTAGGCACCTAGTATCGTGTACTCTAGCACACTCCTGCAGGAACCCCAGGTGAGTGCTGAACAATACAGGCAAACTTTAGCCTGATCCAGTTCAAAATACGCCATAGGGTGTATTTCACAAGAATGCGTCTCTTCGCTATAAGTAGATGTCCATCCATCACATGCTTGAGGGGATGCACACACTGGGGAACATTACTGCACATACTGTGGGAGTGTCACATGCCGGATTCCTTTTGGATGGGGGTCAAGAACAGAGTATCCAAGGTCCTAAAAACACTATGGGAACTCATGCCCAAATTAATAATGCTTGGCATCCAGGGAGAACAATCATTGGGCAAACATTACTATCTGTTATTAATAAAACTATATTGGTGCCAGATGCAAAATTGTCCGGAAATGGGTGGAGGACTGGAAAGTTAACAAGGTTTGGTGCATGTGAGTGGCACAATAGGTTTCTAAAGCTCCAGCCTGACTGAACAAGTTTGCAAAATTATGGGGTGTGTGGAAAGCCCAGATTGAGGGCATGGACTGAGATTCTGACGGGTGGAGAGTGGTTGGTGCTTTTGGATGGACTGTGGAGAAGACTGTGTGAATGAGGGACTGGGTAATCAGCCAGGACTCAGTGCCGGGGGACCCAGCAATCGCTGTTCATGACACTATGTGCAGCAATGGGAGGAAGAGTTTAACTGGTGGCCAAGTGTCCTCATAGTTGGGGGGGATGTGCCTGAGTGTCATTTGTTTGCAGGCTTTGAAAAATCAAAAAATTATGGGGGTCATTACAACCCTGGCGGACGGTGTTAAAGCTGCGGTAATACCGCAAACAGTCCGGCGGACAAAAAAAGGGAATTATGACCCTGGCGGAAACCGCCAACAAAGACAGCCACTTTAACACACGACCGCCACGGCGGTGCAAACAAGCAGCGCGGAGGTCACCGCCAACAGACAGGCGGAAAACAATGTACCGCCCACAGTATTACAACCCGCCAATCCGCCACCTTTTCCGGGGCGGATTCACCGTGGATAAAAACACGGCGAAAACAGCTTTTGCTATGTGAAAACGCTCACCTGAACACATCCCACGAGGAACGACGACTCCATGGAGCCAAAACTCCAAATACTCCCTGCCCTTGTGTTTCTGCTCCTCTACGATCAACAGCTACGTAGGCGCCGAAGACAACAGTGAGTACTGCACCTACGACACGGGGGAGGGGGGAGGCAAAAGTTAGGAGGACACCCACCAAACACCCCCACCCTCGCATATTACAACATACACACCAATGCATTCACAAAAATCACAGTAACAACCCACCGGAAGAATGAAAAGACAATGCGAAATTCGGTCAAACCTTGTAATGTGGCAATATACATGTCATACAAAAATATTCAGATATATCTTTGAAAATCAGTCATAAACATATACAATACGAGAAGTGGTGCAGATATGTAAATTACAATGTCCGTGCACCAACAGTCCAAAAATGCATGGTCGAGGCCCACAAAGGATACCTGACCAAAATCGGAGAGAACACTGCCGGGGCATCAGATTGAAATACTACAGGCACCTCAGGGGGAAGGGAAGGGGGGGCACCTCAGCGGGATGACTGCAAAGCCAGATCCACGACGGGGCTCCATGCCCATTGATGTATCCTGGGGAGTGCAAAACCACAGTCTCTCAAGTCTCTACACTGGGTGGCTTGCCCACTGTGCCATCCTGGGGAGTGCAAAGCCGCAGTCTCACAAGTCTTTACAGTGGGTGGCTTGCCCACTGTGCCATCCTGGGGAGTGCAAAGCCACAGTCTCACAAGTCTCTACAGTGGGTGGCTTGCCCACTGTGCCATCCTGGGGAGTGCAAAGCCACAGTCTCACAAGTCTCTACAGTGGGTGGCTTGCCCACTGTTCAATCCTGGGGAGTGCAAAGCCACAGTCTCTCAAGTAGATACAGGTCTCTACTGGTACTGCTGGTACTGGGGGGGACTGGTGCCCAGACTGGTAGAGTCTCCCCGTGAAAGTTCCTGTCCTGTCACTGTCCCAGCTGCACATGGGATAAGGATGCCTGATTTGGCGGGCCATTCATTCCTACCCGGTGCTTGCCCTGTTCAGCGGTGCTTTGCCATGGCGGTCTTTGCCCTGTTCAGTGGTGCCTTGACATGGCGGTTCTGGACTGTTCAGCGGTGCCTTGCCATGACGGTCTCTGCCCTGTTCAGCGGTGCTTTGCCATGGCGGTCTTTGCCCTGTTCAGTGGTGCCTTGACATGGCAGTTCTGGACTGTTCAGCAGTGCCTTGCCATGGCGGTTTTTGCCCTGTTCAGCGGTGCTTTGCCATGGCGGTCTGTGCCCTGTTCGACGGTGCCTTGACATGGCGGTCTTTGCCCTGTTCAGCGGTGCTTTGCCATGGCGGTCTTTGCCCTGTTCAGCAGTGCTTTGCCATGGCGGTCTTTGCCCTGTTCAGCGGTGCTTTGCCATGGCGGTCTTTGCCCTGTTCAGCGGTGCCTTGACATGGCGGTTCTGGACTGTTCAGCGGTGCCTTGCCATGGCGGTCTTTGCCCTGTTCAGCGGTGCTTTGCCATGGCGGTCTTTGCCCTGTTCAGCGGTGCCTTGACATGGCGGTTCTGGACTGTTCAGCGGTGCCTTGCCATGGCTGTCTTTGCCCTGTTCAGCGGTGCTTTGCCATGGCAGTCTTTGCCCTGTTCAGCGGTGCTTTGACATGGCGGTTCTGATACGGACATTGGTGCGTGGCATGACGTTCTCTACAATGGGCATTGGTGTGTGGCATGATGTTCCATCATTGCCCAGCGGGGCTGTGGCAGCCGGGGCCCTCCAGGGCACTGACTCCGGTGGTGGCCTCCTTACTAGTGACGATACTCGGGCCCTCGTGGGCTGTGACTCCGGCGGTGGTCTCCTGACCAGTGACGATACTTGGGCCCTCCTGGGCACTGACTCCGGCGGTGGCGGTGGTCTCCTGACCAGTGACGATACTTGGGCTCTCCTGGGCACTGACTCCGGCGGTTGCGGTGGTCTCCTGACCAGTGACGATACTTGGGCCCTCCTGGGCATTGACTCTGGCGGTGGTCTCATGACCAGTGACGATACTTGGGCCCTCCTGGGCACTGACTCCGGCGGTGGCGGTGGTCTCTTGACCAGTGACGATACTTGGGCCCTCCTGGTCACTGACTCCGGCGGTGGTGGTGGTCTCCTGACCAGTGACGATACTTGGGCCCTCCTGGGCACTGTCTCTGGCGGGGTTCTCCTGACCAGTGACGATACTCGGGCCCTCCTGGGCTGTGACTCCAGCGGTGGTCTCTGGACCAGTGACGATACTCGGGCCCTCCTGGGCTGTGACTCTGGCGGTGGTCTCCTGACCAGTGACGATACTCGGGCCCTCCTGGGCTGTGACTCCGGCGGTGGTCTCCGGACCAGTGACGATACTTGGGCCCTCCTGGGCGGTGACTCTGGCGGTGGTCTCTGGACCAGTGACGATACTTGGGCCCTCCTGGGCTGTGACTCTGGCGGTGGTCTCTGGACCAGTGATGATACTTGTGCCCTCCTGGGCTGTGACTCCGGCGGTGGTCTCTGGACCAGTGACGATACTCGGGCCCTCCTGGGCTGTGACTCTGGCGGTGGTCTCCTGACCAGTGACGATACTCGGGCCCTCCTGGGCTGTGACTCCGGCGGTGGTCTCCGGACCAGTGACGATACTTGGGCCCTCCTGGGCGGTGACTCTGGCGGTGATCTCTGGACCAGTGACGATACTTGGGCCCTCCTGGGCTGTGACTCTGGCGGTGGTCTCTGGACCAGTGATGATACTTGTGCCCTCCTGGGCTGTGACTCCGGCGGTGGTCTCTGGACCAGTGACGATACTCGGGCCCTCCTGGGCTGTGACTCCGGCGGTGGTCTCCTGACCAGTGACGATACTCGGGCCCTCCTGGGCTGTGACTCCGGCGGTGGTCTCTGGACCAGTGACGACGGTGCTGGCGGTTGTGTGTCGACCGCCGGAAATGATGGCGCACTTCTCCGCCGTGACACTCACAACAGGCTGGGCAGACTTCCTCAGGCCCTTCCCCACCTTTGGTGGAGTCACAGCTGACTCTCCAATCCCCTTGGAACCCATGTCAGTTGTTTTCCCACAAGGAGTCTTAACACAGTCCCGTCGTCCACTCTCCAATTTCAGAGCCTTTACAGGGGGTGGGCTGCCAGTGCCTTGGCTCCGGGTCCTACTGCCTGCCCTGGTGGCCGGTGCACTCCACAAACCTTGAACAGGCACCACTGGTATTGAAGGCTTTTTGGCTGAGGCGCTATGACGGGACTGATGAATTGGAGGGGGTGGGGTGGGGGCAAAAAGGTCAACGTTACAGAGGGACAGTTTCTGACGAACACTGGGATGGGTAGCTGGAGGGGGTCTGGGAGTGGAGGAAGAGGAGGTGGTTGTAGGAGGTGTCACTTTAGGTGTTTTGGGTGCAGGTGCAGGTACTGGAGGCTGTCGTGAGGTGGATGGATGTTGGGTGAGTGATTGCCGGCGTTTGTGTACTTTGGGAGGGGGCGTCACAGAAACACTGGGAGAGGACACAGGGGACGTGTAAATGGCAGTGGGATGGTGAGTGCAGGTGTGCGGCGTGTGGTGCTGGGTGTCCTTGTGCGATTCATGGTGCCTGTAGATGTGGTGCATGCAGGTGTGTGTGTAGACGAGACTGGGAGGGAGGAGGGAGAAGAGGAGGAGGGGGACACAGTGGAGGCAGTGGATGTTGCTGTGTCTGTACGTGGGTGAGGCTTGCGTGAGTGCCTGTGGTGTGTGTGGTGCCTATGTTTGCTTGAGCTACTTGTGTGTGTTGACTTGTGTGCATGCTAGTCTGTAGGTGTGCTTGGGATGGGCTGGGGTACAGGAGATTGGGTCTGGGTGGAGGAAGTTGGAGGGGGGAGGCTAGACACAGGGACAATGGCTGCCATCAGTGCTGAGGCCAGAGATTGCAGGGTTCGCTGAAGGACAGCCTGACCAGAATGAATGCCCTCCAGGAATGCATTACCTTGTTGCAACTCATGTTCTACACCCTGGATGGCATTCACAATGGTAGACTGCCCAACAGTGAGTGACCTGAGGAGGTCAATGGCCTCCTCAATGAGGGCAGCAGGGGTGACTGGGGCAGGGCCTGAGGGCGAAGGTGATGCCCACCCTCCTGGGTGAGCGAGCACGGGGCGAACGCTGAGGGGCTGCTGGGAGGGTGGTGCTGGTAGGGGAGGTGGCGACTGTACCTGTAGAGGTGGGGGGCACAGATGGTGCCGCCACCACAAGGGAGCCCCCTTGGGCGAACGAGTCCGTGTCGCTGCTTGGTGATCCGGTGGCCGACGTGAAGCTCCCCTCGCCCTCTGTCCCACTGGTGCATTCAGAGTCCGTGGTGTGGCCCTCCATGACCATGTGGGATGCAGCTCCTTCGTGCTCCGGTGCCACTGTACTTCCGCCTGTTGATGCTGATGTACAAAAAGACAGGGAGAGCAGAAAAAGGGGGGGAGACAGAAGACAGAGAGTTTCAGTGCATGGATTACCGCTACCGTTGGCAGACAAGACAGATGCAGCAGCCCCCTGCATTACGCCGTGCTCCTGCCCTCTGCACATACAATTTCTGGGATATGGCCTACATGGCAATGGCGGACATCTGCGCACATGTATGCCACAGGGACAACTGTACCCGACTTGGCACTCTGCTGAGGTGGGGTAGAGTGCCACATGGCCTACATTACGGAGGGGCCTTGCCTACCTAACTCGCCCTGGCCTAGGGACACCCACAGCCCACCTCCCCCACCCACACCTTCACTGCACGCAAAGTCAGCAGAATGATGTTGTACTCACCCCCTTGTGTCTGCTGTGATGCCCTCAAGCGCCCATCCAACTCCGGGTAGGCCACCGCCAGGATCCGGAACATCAGGGGGGTCATGGTGCGACGGACACCCCTCCCTCGTTGGGAGGCCATCCCCAGCTGAGCCTCCGCCGTCTTCTTGCTGCAGCGGCGAATGTCCTCCCATCTCTTACGGCAGTGGGTGCCCCGTCTCTGGTGGGCCCCCAGGGTCCGGACCTCCTTGGCGATGGCACGCCATATGTCCCTCTTCTGGTGGGCGCTGACCTACATGACATGCACAAGGGAAGAGGAACAGTCATTACCAACTGCACCGTCGTTGTGAGTGGCCCCCTCCCTACTCTGGCCATGTGGCCCTTTCATTCCCATGCATTGTTGTTCTATGAACTCTGCCCCCTTCCCTCTTCCAACCAGCCCTCTCCACCCAGGCCTAGCCCATACAACGTTCTCCCTGTGTACTAACCTGTTGGTCTGGAGGACCGTAAAATAGCGTGTACTGGGGAGGACCCCGTCTACCAGTTTCTCCAACTCCTGTGCAGTGAAGGCAGGGGCCCTTTCCCCAGACGCAGCAGCCATCGTCGCTTCCAGACCGAGGTCACAGCAGCACTAGCAGTGTAGGTCCTCTCCTGTCGAAGGTCAGGTATCTAGTGATTGAACAGATAGAAAATGGCGGTCACGTCCGCGGCGGTGCGCATCATCACCGCCAGCGCACCTGTTCATTGGCTCCTGGGACCCATAGGGTCCAATGTTAACCAATGCAGAATTGCGCCGCGGTCTAAGACCGCCTACCGCGACGGTGTGCAACGCCAGCGCAGTTACCCCACAATCCCATTGTCCCAGTTTAGAGGTCAGGCAGCCGCCATTTCAGGGGCCCACATGGCTTCAGTTACCTCTGCGTCACACATAGCTAGGCCTACACTCAACACACATACAGGAAGGGTTTTGTGAGTGGTGTAGTCTTGTGTGTAACTGTGGGTACATACCTGGAGGAATTATGACTGGTTCTTCGCTGTTGTCCTTCGTAGACACCGTCAGCTGGGACATATGAGAAGATGGCGGAATCCTCCGGTGTACCGACCGCTGGTGGACCTGTTGACAATGGAAGAGAGACATATCATCCTCACCTACCGGTTTGACCGTGCCACAATCCAGGAACTATGTACCCAGTTGGAGCCTGACCTGATGTCACCAATCCGCCATCCGACTGGAATCCCCCCTGAAGTGCAGGTGCTGTCAGTGCTCCATTTTCTTGCAAGTGGGTCTTTTCAGACAACAGTGGCCATGGCATCAGGGATGTCCCAGCCTATGTTTTCCAACGTGTTGTACAGAGTGTTGTCTGCCCTGCTGAAACACGTAAGGAGATACATCATTTTCCCGGAGGTGGAGGATTTGCCTACAGTGAAAGGTGACTTCTATGCCCTTGGACATATCCCCAACATCATAGGTGCCATTGATGGGACCCATGTAGCTCTGGTCCCCCCCCACAGGAGTGAACAGGTGTACAGGAACAGGAAGAGTTATCATTCAATGAATGTCCAGATGGTCTGTTTGGCAGACCAGTACATCTCGCAGGTAAATGCTATGTTCCCTGGTTCAGTGCATGACGCCTACATCCTGAGGAATAGCAGCATCCCTGATATGATGGGTCAACTCCAGAGGCATCGTGTATGGCTATTGGGGGACTCTGGTTACCCCAACCTTTCCTGGCTATTGGCCCCAGTGAGGAATCCCAGGACCAGGGCAGAGGAACGCTACAATGAGGCCCATGGGCGGACTAGGAGGGTGATCGAACGCACCTTCGGCCTCCTGAAGGCCAGGTTCAGGTGCCTCCATATGACAGGTGGATCCCTATTCTACTCACCGAAGAAGGTGTGCGACATCATCATCGCCTGCTCCATGCTCCATAATTTGGCTTTGCGACGCCAGGTGCCTGTTCTGCAGGAGGATGATCCAGATGACGGTGTTGTAGCAGCTGTGGAGTCTGTGGAGCCTGTGGACAGTGATGAGGATGAAGCTGAGGAAGAAGACAACAACAACAGGGAGTCAGTCATACAGCAATATTTCCAGTGAGACACAGGTGAGAAAATGTTCATTTTTACCATTACCTTAACTTTCACACGTCTACCTCTGTCCTGTTTCTCGATTTAAATCACTATTTGGTAACTGAGTTGTACCCTTCCATTACGGTTTCATAGGTGTGGTTACCTACGTGTCAACTGCTTGCATCCTTCAGGGCTTGTGATGTGTGACATAGGTATGTTAGCCTTACAATGGTAAACCCATTATGACACTGTCATTGATAATACATATTTTCTAAATCACAGACTGACTCCAGATTGTTTTGTGTTTCAAGGGTGTTTATTGAAGTACTCTGAAATGTGAGGGGTTTGTAAAATTGTGAGGGGTGATGGCGGAGGAATGTCCATGGCAGAGTCCAGTCTATTAGTCTCACAGGTGCACTGCCCATCTGGGCATAGGAAGTGGAGCTGGGGCAGTTTAAGTATGGACAGGGTAACAAAGTGGGACAGTGGGATGACAAACAGGGTGGTCTCATTTCCTGGCGGGGGTCTTGCCATCTTGCTCTGTCCTGTTCCTGGATCTCAGGGACCACTTGCGTGGTGGTTGTCCGTCTGCAGGGGGTGGGGTGCTGGTGTGTTGGTCCTGTGGCGGGGCATCCTGTCCACTAGCGCCGGCGGAGGTGGTGGGCATTTCATCGTCCATGCTAGTGTCAGGGGACCCTTGGAGTGCCACGGTGTCCCTCAAGGTCTGCTGTATGTCCTTCAGCACCCCTACGATGGTGCCCAGGGCGGAGCTGATGATCCTGAGCTCCTCCCTGAACCCCAAATACAGTTCGTCCTGCAGGCGCAGGGTCTCCTGCAACTTGTCCAGGACCGTCGCCATCGTCTCCTGGGAGTGGTGGTATGCTCCCATGATGGAGGATAGGGCCTCGTGGAGAGTGGGTTCCCTTGGCCTGTCCGCCCCCTGTCGCACAGCAGCCCTCCCAGTTCCCCTGTGTTCCTGTGCCTCCATCCCCTGGACCGTGTGCCCACTACCACTGCCCCCAGGTCCCTGTTGTTGTTGGGGTGGTGGGTTAGCCTGGGTTCCCTGTAGTGGTGGACACACCGCTGATTGACCTGTCCTGGGTAGGGATGTTTGGGCCCGCTGGGTGGGTGCTGTGCTGGTGTTACCAGAGGAGGGAAGGTCGGTGTTGGGCTGTGCCTGTGCAAGGGGAACCGACTGTCCCGAGGCCCACGATGGTCCGGGCTGGTCATCAGGATCCAGTAGGGCAGAGCTGCTCTCGTCACTGTGGGCCTCTTCTGGGGGTGAAGTGGTGTTGTCTGGTCCCTCTGGTGTGGTGACGGTCCTTCGTGTTCCTGCAGGGGCATAAGAGCATGATTATTGCAGGTGTGTGTGTAATGGTGTGAAATGGGTGGGTGTTTGTGTACCCCATTGCAAGCATTCCTGTGTGTGGGTTTGTGTGATGATGGTTGGGGGGTGTTCTGGGTATGTGCAGTGGGCATGCTTTAGTGAGGGGTGTCCATGCTTAGTTGTGTCATGCAGGGCTTGGTGTTGGGATGTGTGGTTTGTGTTATGGGTAGATTAGTGAGGATTTGTAGTGATAGGGGAGGGTGTGAGGGTGGGGGTGTGTGATAGCATGCAGGTAGGGTGGGGGATATGATAGTTATGATGTGACTTACCAGTGTCCCATCCTCCACCGACTCCTCTGAGGCCCTCTGGATGCATGATGGTCAAGACTTGCTCCTCCCATTTTGTTAGTTGTGGGGGAGGAGGTGGGGGTCCGCCGCCAGCCGCTGTACCGCAATGTTGTGCCTGGAGACCGTTGAACGCACCTTCCCCCATAGGTCGTTCCACCTCTTCCTGATGTCCTCCCTATTTCTTGGGTTCTGTCCCACAGCGTTGACCCTGTCCACGATTCTTCGCCATAGCTCCATCGTCCTGGCTATTGAGGTGTGCTGTACCTGTGAGCCAAATAGCTGTGGCTCTACCCGTACGATTTCCTCCACCATGACCCTCAGCTCCTCCTCGGAGAAGCGGGGGTGTCTTTGGCGTGACATGGGGTGGTGTAGGTGATGTGTGGGTTGGTATATGTGGTGATGAGTGTGGTGAGTGTAGTGGTGTGTGGTGTTTTGTGCGTGGATGTTGTGTGGGTGATGGTGTTGTGTGCCTCTGTGTGATGGAGTTGTCTATTCTGTGCTCTCTCTCTGGCCTTCTTTCTGAATTTTTTGTCGTAGGGGTTTGTGGGTGATGTAGGTGTGTGTTTTATATTGTGTTGGGTGTGTGGGAGTGGTGTTTGTATGCGTATCAGGTTTGTGTATTTTGAATTGTCCAATGTGGCGGTGTTTTGGAGATGTGTGTGTATTTTGAGCAGGCGGTGTGTACCGCCAATGGAATACTGCGGTTGAAAGACCGCCACGTGGATTCGTGGGTCATAATAGCATGGGCGTGTTTCTGTTGGCGTGGAGGTGGAGGATTTGTTTCCGCCAGTTTATCACTGACCTTTGGTGTGGCGGTGTTGTGTGAGTGTCTGAATTTCGGCGGATTCCAAGATGTGGGTCAGAATAGCTGTGGCGGAATACCGCCACTGTGGCGGTGTATTGGCGGTCTTCTGCACGGCAGTAAGTGCCTTTTACCGCCAATGTTGTAATGACCCCCTATATCTTTTAAAAAAATCCTTATATTTACTATTGTAGGAAAGCAGACTTTCTGTCACCTCTTTTTCTGTTGCATATGTTATGTGACTGGAACTTGCTTTACTAAAATAGGAGCAGGAGATGGTGTTGGAAATGTGTGTGAAAAAGATGCAAATCTAGAATGGAACTTATTCAACATTAAGGCATGTCACTGAAGGAAAATCAATATTGATTTCAAGGACACGGAGAATTTAAATGTATATTCAGAAATTTAGGACCCCCTACTTGGATTATTTCTTTAAGCTGTGCTGAGTACCACTGGAACGATTTGTATCAATTTCTTCTCGAAACTCATTATAATATTCCAAACACCTTCAGATTGTTGTGGCCCTCATTATGACATGGGTGGTAAGTCCCGCTTACCGCCATGCCGACTGCTGCCAACATACCGGGACCGCGGCGGTATACCGCTACCCATATAATGACACACACATAGCAATCTGTCACTATACAGCCACACACACAGGTCCGCCAGCCCAAAGGTCAGTGATAAACTGGCGGTACCAAAACCCACACCGTTACGCCAGCAGAACTACACCCACAGCATTATGACCCACGAATCACCGCGGCAGACATTCAATGGCGCTAAACCATTGGCGGTACATACCGCCGCGCTCAAAATACACACACACATATCAAACAACACCACATTGTACAATTCAAACTACACACACCTGAAACACATACACACACCACACTCACACACCCACACCAATATATAACACACACACACTATCCAAAACCCTTTACAACTCCAAAAAATGGACGACAGAGAGAGATACACCAAGAGCACCCACAGAGCCAGAGCCACAGAATACCATCATCCATACACCATCCACGCACCTCACAGCACACACCCCAACATATCACCCCACACACACCACACACACTACACCCATGCCACTATAAAGACACCCCATGTTCTCAGAGGAGGAGCTAAGGGTCATGGTGGAGGAAAGAATCCGGGTAAAGCCACAGCTATTCGGATCACAGGTGCAGCAGACATCCATCAGGAAGAGGGAGCTATGGCAGAGAATCATGGACAAAGTCAACGCCGTGAGACAGCACCCAAGAACAAGGGATGACATCAGGAAGAGGTGGAACAACCTACGGGTGAAGGTGCATTCCGTGGAAGCAAGACAGCAGATAGCAGTACAAATGACTGGCGGTGGACCTCCACCTCCTCACCCACAACTAACAACATGGGGGGAGCAAGTCTTGGCAATACTGCATCCTGAGGGCCTGGCAGGAGTAGCAGGAGGACTGGACTCTGGTAAGTCAAATCTCTATTACTATCAACCCCCGTACCTGCATTCCATCACAAACCCCCACTCCTACCCTCACCCCATCACCCCACCATCTAACATACACCCCATCATCACACCCCCATCCCAATATCAAGCCCTTCATGCACCACCAATGCATGGACATCACTCACAGTCCTGCATGGACACCCATCACTAAAGCATGCACATTTGAGAGAATCACCTAGGCCACAAAATAACTACTCACACAAGGAAAAGCTGCTAGGGCAACCTCAACCATACAGGGCAACACACCCATGCACAACATGTCACATGCAGAAACAATAACACTGCATTTGCATCCCCACAGGTCCCACATCCAACGTCACCAGAGAGGAGTTGCCAACAACATCCAGTCCCCCCACAGAAGAGGCCCACAGTGATGATAGCAGCTCTGCACGCCTGGATCAGGATGACCAACCTGGCCCATCAGAGACCTCCGGACAGTCGGTTACCCAGGCACAGTCTAATTCCACCACAGAGCCTCCCCCCTCCAGAAACACCACCACAGCACCCACCCAGCGGGCCCATACCTCTGTCCCCAGGACACATCAATCAGCAGTGTGTCCACCACTTCAGGGACCCTAGGCAACCCCACAAACACAGGACGATCAGGTACCTGGGGTCAGTGGCAGTAGGCACACGGTTCAGAGGACAGAGGCACAAGACAACAGGGAAGGACTAATGTGCGACAGGGGAGGACAGGCCCAGGGAACTGACTCTCCAGGAGGCACTCACCAAGATCCTGGGAGCATACCACCATTCCCAGGAGACGATGGGCCAGATACTGGACAAGTTGCAGGAGACCCAGCGGCTGCAGGAGGGACAATACCTGGGGATCAGGGAGGACCAGAGGGACATCCACACCACCCTGGTCACCATTGCAGGGGTGCTGGCAGACATGGCCAACACCATAATGGAGGTAGTGGCACACCAACGGGCCCCTGACACTAGCCACACCGATGAACAGCCCTCCACCTCCACTGCCGCTATTGGACAGGAGGCCCCGCAACAGGAACAACAGGCCACCAGCATCCCACCCCCTGGAGAAGGAGAACCACCATGCAAACGGTCCCTGCGATCCAGGCAGAAGCCAGAGACTATTGCCAGGACCCCCACCAGGAAATAAGACTCTCCTGATTGTACCCCTTGTGTCCCACTCTGTCACCCTGTCCACCTTGAACTGCCATTGTTCCACTTCCTTTGCCCCCTTGGATAATGTACCTTTGATACAAATAGACTGGAACTCTATCCTGGACTCTCCTCCACCACCCCGAGGCCTAAACCAATACCCCATCCAGTTACTAGCACATGAATAAACATCCTTGTAAAAAATACAAGTATTGAGTCCGTCAAGTGATTGAACTATGTATTTGTTTCACAATCTGTAGACATTGCAATTCAACTGTACAGTCATGTATACTTAGGTATGACCTGTAGTTTGCTGCAGTCAATACACCAGGAGCCAGAGTGGGGCACAGATATCTGTGAATAGACATGTCAAAGGGTACCGTAAGTGGCCATAGTAGTCAGAACATCAGCCTGCCAGTGAAAACTTACAACACAAAACTGCAAAAGAAGTTGAAGTTACAGTGTCTTACCTAGGTGTCACTGGAAGTACTGTTGAATGATTGCTGTTCTGTTGTCCACATCCACATCCTCTGCCTCATCTTCATCACTGTCCACAGGCTCCACTGCTGCCACACTCCCATCTCCAGCCTCATCCTCCTGCAGAAAAGGCACCTGGCATCCCAAGGCAAAGTTATGCAACATACAGCATGCCACAATGATCTGGTACACCTTCTTGGGTGAGTAGCACAGGGAACCACCTGTTAGATGGAGGCACCGAAACCTGGCCTTCAGGAGGCCAAAGCTTCGCTCTATAATTCTTCTTGTTCGCCCATGTGCCTCATTGTAACGTTCCTCTGCCCTTGTCCTGGCATTCCTCACTGGGGTCAGTAGCCATGAGAGTTTGGGGTAACCAGAGTCACCTGCAAATACCGAGGGATACCTGTTAGCCAAACACTAACCCTTAGGGCCAACACCACACCCATAAACCAACATCCACTGGGTGGGGACCATGGGCTCACCTATTAGCCACACCCGGTGCCTCTGGAGTTGGCCAGCACATATGGGATGCTGCTGTTCCTCAGGATAAAGGCATCATGCACAGACCCAGGATACTTTGCATTGACGTGGGAGATGTACTGGTCCACCAGGCACACTATCTTCACATTCATAGAGTGAAAGATCTTTTGATTTCTGAAAACCTGTTCATTTCTCGGGGGGGACAAAGGCAATATGTGTACTATCTATTGCCCCAATTATGTTGGGGACATGTCCCATTGCATAGAAATCAGCTTTCACTGTGGCCAAATCCTCCACCTGGGGGAAACCGATGTAGCTGCGCATGTGTTTCATCAGGGCAGACAACACTCTGGTCAACACTATTGAGAACATTGGCTGTGACATTCCTGCTACCAAGCCCACTGTCACTTGGAAGGAGCCAGTTGCCAAAGACATGGAGCACAGATAGGACTTGCACAAGAGGGGGTGTCCCAGTGGGGTGACGGATAGCTGAGATCAGGTCTGGCTCCGATTGGGCATCACAGCTCTTGGATTGTGGCCCTATCAAGTCTGTAGGTGAGGCTAATGTGCCTGTCCTCCATTGTTGCCAAGTCCACCAGGGGCCTGTACACGGGGGGATGCCTCCATCTCCTATTCATCCACAGCGATAGGTAATCTAGGGGGCAAAAAGATGAGCATCTGGTCAGTTTTCAACATTTCCTAAATGTACAGTGCATTGCATGTTGTTACAGAAACAGTATGTTGATGTTTAGCCACAAAATGTGCCTATGTGTGCTGTGGCGCAGTTAGGTGCCATGGCTCCCGCCCCCTGAAATGGCAGCCGCCTGTTCTGTGTGGATGGACAGGTAGAAATGAGGTAATGCCGCTGACGTGCGCCGTTGTGGGAGGCGGTCGAGTACCGCCATGCAACTCTTCCTTGGTTAACATTGGGCCCTATGGGTTACAGCAACCACTAGTGATGTATGCCGGCGGTGGTACGCACCGATGTGAACATCACCGCCATTTTCTATCTGTTCACTCACTTACTACCTGACCTTCAACAGGAGAGGACCTACACTGCAAGTGCTGCTGTGACCTGTGTCTGGAACAAACCATGGCTCATGTCACTGGGGAAAGGGCCGCAGGGCCGTTGAGGAGTTGGAGAGACTAGTGGATGGAGTCCTACCCCAGTACCGAATATTGTATGGGCCTCCAGACCAACAGGCGAGTACACTGTGAGCACGATGCATGGGTCATGAATGCATGGAGTGCTCTATGTGAGGGCCTCGTGTAGTGGGAGGTGGTTGAGGGGTCCTGGGCAGCATGCTGCATGTATGGTGGGCAATGTCTGTGTGTAAGTGGATGGGAGGTCTATGGTGGGTCATGAATGTAACAGGCCGGACGGGATGACTGATACCTTTTTCTATGTTTATTTCTCTGCAGGTCAGCGCCTGTCAGAAAAAGGGTATATGGCGTGCCATCACCAAGGACGTGCGGAACTTGGGGGTCTACGGCAGGCGTAGCACCGTGGGAGGACCTGAGACGCTGGACAAAGAAGATGCCGGAGGCCCAGGTGCAGATGGCCTCCCAACGAGGAAGGGGTGCCCATCGAACCCTGACCCCCCTTATGTTCTGCATACTGGCGGTGGCCTATCTGGAGCTGGATGGGCGCTTGAGGCCATCACAGCAGCCACAAGGGGGTGAGTAAATTTTCCATTATACTACTTGCGCGTGGTGGGGTGGTCTACCGGTGTGGAATGTGCACCTGTTGGTGCCCCTAGGCCAGGCCAGACATTGCAGTGTAGGTTCCATGTTGGACAGGGCCAGATGAACTCCACCTACAAACAAGCTAGGAGGCATCCACTACTGGGCAGGGCTCTGTGGTTCTCAGGTATGCTGCAACTGGCGTTAGGGATTACTGTGCATGGCCTGGTGACCAGCATTGTGACTCGTGGTACATTGCCTAGTGTGTAAGGTTGTCCCCTGTGTGTCGTGTACGCCAACGGTGGTGTTGTTGCTGCCATTGACCAAGCATATCCTCTGTCTCTTCCCCCCCCTTTTTGTTTTGTCATCCTGTCCTTCTGTGCATTAGCATCATCTGGCGGAGGAGCAGAGGCACCGGTGACGGAGGGAGCTGCATCCCACAGGGCACAGGAGGCCAAATCCACCGACGGTGAGGGCACCAGTGGGACGGAGGGCGAGAGGAGCAACACGGCGGAGACAGGAGGGGACGGTTCGGACAGTGGTACCTCCTGTGATTGCACAGGGCATGTTGCTCCCTCCAGGACAAGTGGCGTTGTACCATCTTCCGGCTGAGGTGCCCCCCATTCTCCGTCCCCCTGAGGTACCTGCGTATTTTCGACCTGATGTCCCAGCAGTGTTCTCTCCGTGTTGATGCAGGAGTCAAGTGGGGCCTTGGCCTATGTGATGTGGCCCTGTGGCCCACGGACATTATGGACTGGGCAGTGTCCCTCCATTTGTATATCTGTAAATACTGTTTTTAATTTAGAGGACTTTTTTCTGGATTTTTATCTTATTACACCCACTTTCATCAATTCCTTTTGTCCTTGCATTATTCCTGAGGGGTAGGGGGTGGATATGTAATGTTAATGCATCTGATTGTATGTATGTTGTTGGGGGTGGGGGTGTTGCGTGTGTGTGTCACTCTCTTTTCCTCCCCCCTCTCCTGTGTGCTAGGCGGCAGTACTCACCGTGGAAGTCATCGCCGGCTTTGGTGTTCTTGTTGTAGGAGGAGGTAGACCAGATCTGCAGATCAGGCTCCATTGCGTTGTGGTTGTTCCCTGAGTGTCCAGAAGTGAGTCCTTTGACTTCTGTGTTCTGTTTCCGCTGTGCTTTTGATGTCGTTGGTACCACCCCGGAAAAGGTAGCGGATAGGCCTGTCATAATAGAGTTGGCGGTACATTGTCTTCCGCCTGGCTGTTGGCGGTTACCGCCATGGTGCTTGTTGCTACAGCCGTGGCGGTCGGTGGGTTGAAGTGGTTATCTGTGTTGACTATTTCCGCTGTGGTCATATTTCCATTTTTTTTACCGCCAGCTTGTTGGCGACATTACTGCTGCTTTGTCACCGACCACCAGGGTTGTAATGAGGGCCTGTGTTCTTTGGATTCTGCCAAAGTCTGCATACATTTCAATCACAAGTTTCAAACTGTGCTTCACTACTTAACCAACAAATAGAAAAGCCCTGATGCAGAAGTATTTGATTGCTTTTGGCGAAAAGAGTATCAAGCAAGAAGTGCACCACACAGTCACATTTTCAGTCACATAAGTGCGATAAATACTGTGGAGAATATTACTCAAAATGTTGCTTTGGATTTCCAAGACCAGTCCTACAAAAAGGAAGTGTCAGCAACTCAATGTCAACTGTAGGGCATGTGGTTACTGGCAAATCACCAAATAACATGTACAATTATAGAAGACCACAAATATCTCAATGGATCAATGACTACAATATATCATCTTATATATGTGGGATGCTAACATGGATATCCAATTTGTTGCAGATAACTTAACAGTGGTTAAACGTTCCTTTATTTCCTAAATTAGCAAGACAGAAGAAACAGATATGAAGGAGGTATGGAAGAATTATCTACCAACAATCCTTAAGTAAAATATTATATAGATTTAGCCTACAAATACTATCTCATTGTGTGGTAACTAGCTATGAACTATGTAACCGCTTAAGTTCCACAAGCTCATGTTGGAAATCATACGCAATAATGTGGCTTAGTTTAGACTTGTCATCATCACATGAAAGGCTCCTGAAAAATCTAAAGAAATAGAATACCTTGCACATTTTGATGCCATAAACAAAGACATTTTGAAAACAAATATGTTGGACACATATCACCCAAAGAAAAGTCTATTGTTTGAAACACTATACCTCTGTGAATTTGATCAGTTCTACACATATAGAAGCAATGTGACAAAAGGTATCAATACAGGTAAATTTCATGCAACGATACCAAGGGTTGTTTATTATGCCATAGTAAAACTACTCTTATTAATCATCGTAAACTAAGTTGTGATACAGGAGAAAAAATAATTGAGCACTTCGTCGAGTGTTTAAACTATGGCAGAAAGAACAAGAACTTATAGGTCCCTTTTTTTAATGATAGAAAGATGCATTTAATATTTACAAAAATTACATTGCATTGCATAAATGTCAGACCTACTTGTAGACCCTCAATCAAGAAATAGAAGAAGAAAACAATATTAATGCAAAAATTCAATGCACAGCTCCATCTACTAATAATACTTTTAATTCCAGGACTGCTGATTCACTTGGACAGCGAATTATTGATACCGAAGCTGCAGTTGCCATTGAAAAAGTTTTCAAATGGAATGAACCAAGTAGAAAAGGAAATACATAATTTAGATAACTTAATAAATCAGTTAAATAGTGAACAACTAGAAATGTACAAATGTATAAAACAATCAGTTGATCAAAGACTTCAAACGAAAATGTAATATGTGAATGTGCTGCTGTTAGAAATTGGATCTCTAGTTGGTAGTCAGTTTGCACACTGTCAAAGTAGGGACCCTCACTCTTGTTAGGATAAGGGAGATACCCGCTCATATAACCCCTGCTCATCCCCTTGGCAGCTTGGCACGAGCAGTCAGGTCTTACCTCAGAAGCAATGTGTAAAGCATTTGCAGATAACACACAGTAATAAGTCAAAACACTACAAAAGGACACCACACCAGTTGTAGAAAAAGAGCCAATATTTGTCTGTGTGAAACAAGACCAAAATTATAAAAATCCAACATACAGTGCTAAAGATATAAATTTTGCAAGATCTACTCAAAAATACAGTTCCTTGAAGTTGATAGCTCCACCAGGGGCTATCATGGCGTCGTGATCAACAACTCCAACAGTTCAGGCCAGCTACGGCGTCGTGGGCCAGCTACAGTGTTGGAGAGACCCCTGTAAGCAGTACCTTTGGAATTACAGGGCGTTGTGATCCTTGTGGTGAGCTCCCGAGCGTGTTGTCATGGTGTTGGTTCCAGAGTCGGTGTGGTGGTCATTGGGCCCTAGAAGACACACACGTTGAGGATTGAATTTCGGGCTGAGGAAGTCAGGAGCGATGGCGTGGATGGCATCGGGGCTGCAGTGCGAAGCGAGACGATGCGACATGCAGTGCCCACAGGTCACGGTGCAGGCAGCGGCTCGGTGACGGCATCCATCGGCGTCGGTGTGACAAGGCTGTGGAATGAAGTGGGGCAGTGTAACGTACAGTGTCACCAGGTCATGGAGCAGGCAGCATTGTCGTCGTTGCTGAAGTGCTGTCATCGGTAGGCCCAAGCCGGCAGTGTGGGACAGGACGGTGCTTTGTGACCCTCACGAGCGGTGTCCACAGATCATGGTGCAGCCAGGGATGCCTGGTGATGACAATGGAGTCGATGATGCTGGCGTCGGTGGACCGAGGCTGCAGTGTGGGATGGGACAGTGCTTTGTGTACCTCACGAGCAGTGTCCAAATCAAATCAAATCAAATCATTAACATTTATAAAGCGTGCTACTCACCCGTGCGGGTCTCAAGGTGCTAGGGGGAAGGGGTTACTGCTGCTCGAAGAGCCAGGTCTTTAGGAGGCTCCGGAATGCGGAGTGGTCCTGGGTGGTCCTGAGGATGGTGGGGAGGGTGTTCCATGTCTTGGCCGCCAGGTAGGAGAAGGACCTCCCACCCGCCGTGGAGCGGCGGATGCGAGGGACGGTGGCGAGAGCGAGGCTGCTGAGGCGACGGTTGAGGTATTCTGGTCCCTTGTTGTGGAGGGCTTTGTGTGCGTGGGTGAGGAGACGGAAGGTGATCCTTTTGCTGACAGGAAGCCAGTGCAGGTGTCTCAGGTGGGCGGAGATGTGGCTGTTGCGGGGTATGTCGAGGATGAGGCGGGCGGAGGCGTTTTGAATTCGTTGCAGATGTTTTTGGAGTTTTGCGGTGGTCCCAGCATAAAGGGTGTTGCCGTAGTCCAGGCGGCTCGTGACAAGGGCGTGGGTCACGGTCTTTCTGGTGTCGGCGGGGATCCAGCGGAAGATCTTCCGTAGCATGCAGAGGGTGAGGAAGCAGGAGGAGGATACGGCGTTGACTTGTTTGGTCATGGTGAGAAGTGGGTCCAAGATGAAGCCGAGGTTGCGTGCGTGGTCTGAGGGGGTCGGTGCGGTGCCAAGGGCCGTGGGCCACCAGGAGTCGCCCCAGGCGGTCGGGGTGTTACCGAGGATGAGGACTTCCGTTTTGTTTGAGTTCAGTTTCAGACGGCTGAGTTTCATCCAATCTGCGACGTCCTTCATTCCATCTTGCAGGTTGGTCTTTGCGCTGGTGGGGTCCTTGGTGAGGGAGAGTATCAGTTGAGTGTCGTCAGCGTAGGAGGTGATGATGATGCTGTGTTTGCGTACGATGTCGGCGAGGGGGCTCATGTAGACATTGAAGAGTGTCGGGCTGAGCGAGGAGCCTTGTGGGACGCCGCAAATGATCTCGGTGGGGTCTGAGCGAAAAGGAGGGAGGTAGACTCTTTGAGAGCGGTTGGAGAGGAAGGAGGCGATCCAGTCCAGGGCCTGGCCTTGGATCCCGGTGGAGCGGAGGCGGGTTATTAGGGTGCGGTGACAGACGGTGTCGAAGGCAGCCGAGAGGTCGAGGAGGATGAGGGCGACTGTTTCACCGTTGTCCATCAGGGTTCTGATGTCGTCTGTGACTGAGATGAGGGCGGTTTCAGTGCTGTGGTTGGCTCGGAATCCGGATTGAGAGGGGTCGAGAAGGTTGTTGTCTTCAAGGAAGTTGGTAAGCTGCTTGTTGACGGTCTTCTCTAAGACTTTGGCAGGGAAGGGGAGGAGCGAGATGGGGCGGAAGTTCTTCAGGTCGCTTGAGTCAGCCGTAGGTTTCTTCAGTAAGGCGTTGACTTCAACGTGTTTCCAGCTCTCGGGGAAGGTGGCAGAAGAAAACGAGGAGTTGATGATGGTCTGGAGGTGTGGGGCGATGATGTCGTCGGCTTTATTGAAGATGAAGTGTGGGCAGGGGTCCGAGGGGGCACCGGAGTGGATTGAGTTCATGGTGGTTTTGGTCTCTTCTGTGTTGATGTGGGTCCAGGCGTTGAGGGTGATGGCTGGGGGTGTGGGTTCAGTGGTGGTCGGCTGGGTCTGGTGTCCGAAGCTGTCGTGTAGGTCGGTGATCTTGCGATGGAAGAAGGTGGCGAGGGAGTTGCACAGGTCTTGTGAGGGCGTGATGGCGTTGGAGTTGGGGTTGGAGAGCTCTTTTACGATGTTGAAGAGTTCTCTGCTGTTGTGGCTGTTTTTGTCCATTCTGTCTGTGAAGAAATTCCTTTTGGCTGCGCGGATCAGGTGGTGGTGTTCGCGGGTAGCGTTCTTGAGGGCAGTCATGTTGTCTGCGGTGTGGTCCTTACGCCAGGCTTTCTCGAGGATACGATAAGTTTTCTTTGATTCCTTAAGGGTGTCAGAGAACCAGAGAGGTTTTTTGGTGTTGGACTGTCTTGGAAGGCGTCTGAGGGGAGCGAGGTTGTCTGCGCAGTTGGTGATCCAGTTCGTGAGGCTGAGGGCTGCGTCGTTGGGGTAGGCGGAGAAGGTGGATTGGTTGTCGATGAGCGTGGAGAAAAGCTGTTCTTCGGGGATTTTGTTCCACTGTCGACGAGGGATGGGTTGAGTGCGGAGGTGGCGAGTCTCGCGTCAGAAGGTGAAGTGGACACAACTGTGGTCGTTCCAGTGTAGAGCGGAGGCGTGGCTGAAGGAAACGTGTTTGTAGGGCGGTGGTGTTGGGGTCGTTGTTCTGTTCTAGGTGGAAGTTGAGGTCGCCGAGGAGGATGTAGTCTGGCGAGGCGAGGGCGTGCGGGGAGATGAAGTCGGTGATGGAGTTGCTGAAGAGGGCCCGTGGTCCGGGGGGATGGTAGATGAGGAATCCTCTGAGGGTGGTCCTGGAAGTGCAGGTGTTCGGCGGCGAGGGGGGTGTCTTCGGTGGAGGTGGTGACGCTGATGGAGTCTTTGAAGACGATGACGATTCCTCCTCCTACTTGGTTGGTGCGGTCTTTCCTGGAAATCTTGTAGCCTTCGGGGATGGCTGTGGCGATGTCGGGGGCTGAAGAGGCGTTCATCCAGGTCTCAGTGATGAAGGCGACGTCTGGTGCGGTGGAGTCCAGGAGGTCCCAGAGTTCAACGGCGTGCTTGTGGACGGATCGAGCGCTGATCAGGATGCATTTGAGGTGGTTGATGGCACGTGGGCTGGTGGTCGTGGTTGTTTCGTGGTGGAAGGTAAGTTTGCAGGTGTGACATGCGAAGGGTCCATGGGTACGTTTCGGGTTGGCTTGGAAGCAGGTACTGGAGCGCCCTGGGTTGAGGGCGTGGAGGGGGATGGGGTTGTAGCGGTGCAGCGGGGTTTGGCAGTGCTGAGGGCCAGGGGTCGTGGCGCTGGGCGCGGGCCAGGCGCGGACGGGCGCAGACAGGCTTGCCTTTGGCGCCATAAGAGAGAGGAGGGGGGGGAGGGGTCAGCTGGGGGCGGGGGACGGGAGTGGGGCGACGAATGGGAGCTGGGGGGGGCGGGGGCATGCAGGAGGTGTGGCAGGAAAGCGGAGGGAGGGGGGACAGGTAGAGGGGAGAAAAGATGGGGGAGGGGGGTTAAGGGTGGCGGGGAGTTTAGGAAGAAAGTTAGGAGGAAAGTTAGGAAGATAGGGGAGGGGGGGTTATAGAGGTGGAGGTGGGTGAGGGTGAGAGGTAGAAGATAGATTAGGGTGAGGGTGAGAGATAGAGTGAAAGGATAGGAAGATAGGGGGGGTTACAGAGGAGGTGGCGAGTGAGGGGGAAAGATAGAGAGATAGGTAGATAGAGCGATAGGTAAATGGGGGCGTTACAGAGGGGGTGGCGAGTGAGGGAGGTCAGGGAGACGAGACAGGAGCAGGAGGGCAGACGCGGAAAGAACCAAGCAGAGGTAAAAGAAGAAGAGGAGCAGAAGAGGGAAGAGCAGAAGACAGAAGAACACAGAAGAAGGTAAAGAAGAAGAGGAGCGGAAGATCAGAAGACAGAAGAACACAGAAGAAGGTAAAGAAGAAGAGGAGCGACGAGCAGCAGAGGGAAGAGCCAAGAAGAGGGACACAGAAGAAGAAAGCACACGCAGGTCGCGGTGCAAAGGAGAGAGAAAGAAGCACACATAAGAAGAACACAGATGAGGACAGAAGAGGGGGAGCAGGAAAGCAAGAAGAGTACAGATGAAGGATACAGAAGAAGAGCACAGAGGAAGAGCAGAGATGAAGAAAAGAAGCAGGAGAGGAGGTGAGTAGCGCGGGGCAGGGCGAGCGGCTGGGCGGTGGGGGGGAGTACTTACTGTGACTTGCTGGGCTTGCTAGGAGGTCTCAGGAGCCTGGGCTGGTGGAGCTGCAGCGGCAGGGGGAGCAACCTACCCTTACATGTCCACAGGCCACTGTGCAGGCAGCGGTGCTGGTGTCAGCAGGAGCATCGTCACTGGAGTTGCACAGACTATGGTGTGAGCAGGCGATGCTGGAGTGCGGGGCACACAGGTCGCAATGCGAGCAGCAGCTTGGGGATGTCGTCCGATGGCTGAGTCGTTGAGACAGGGTCGCTGTACGAATCGGGGCAGTGCAGCTCCATGAGGCGTTGGCAGGTCACGGTGCAGGCCAGCAGCTTCGTTGGTGGAAGTCCAGTGGTTTCTCCTCTTGAACAGCACAAAACACACAGTTCCCAGTGCTGCAGGTCGAGGAAACTGTAGTCTTGGATGTCCCTGAGACATCCAACAGGAGGCAAGCTCTACTTCAAGCCCTTGGAGAACTCTCTTAAGCAGGACACGCACGAAAGTTCACACTTTGCACTCTTTTCAGGCAGAAGGAGCAACTGCAGGCCAGTCCAGCAAAGCAACACAGCCAAGGGAAAGTACTCCTTCAGTTCTTCAGCTCTTCTACTGGGCAGAGATTCCTCTTGATTCCAGAAAGATTCTAAATGTGTGTGGTTTTGGGTCTTCTTCTTATACCTCTTTCTGCCTTTGAAGTTGGCAAACCTCAAAACAAAGTCTCATGTGTTATCCAGATCCTTCCTTGTCCAGGCCAGGCCCCAGACTCACCCCAGGGGGTTGGAGACTGCATTGTGTGAGGGCCGGCACAGTCCTTTCAGGTGTAAGTGACCACTCCTCCCTCCCCTTCAGCTCAGATGACCCATCAGGATATACAGTCTACACCCCAGATCCCTTTGTGTCACTGTACAGAGAGAATTTGCAACAGCCTAACTGTCAAACTGACCCAGATGTGGAATCCACAAACAGTCAGAGTCACAGAATGGTTTAAGTAAGAAAATGCCTACTTTCTAAAAGTGGCATTTTCAAATTCACAATCCAAAATCAAACTTCCCTAAAAGATGTATTTTTAAATTGTGAATTCAGAGACCGTAAATTCCAGATTCCCATCTGCCCTCAAAGGGAAACTGTGTTTTAAAGGAATTTAAAGGCAACCCCCATGTTAACCTATGCAGGAGATAGGCTTTGCAACACTGAAGACCGAATTTGGCAGTATTTCACTGTTAGGGCATGTAAAACTCACCAGTACATGTCTTACCTATTAAATATACTGCACCCTGCCCATGGGCTACCTAGGGCCTACCTTAGGGATGCCTTACATGTACCAAAAGGGAAGGTTTGGGCCTGGCAAGTGGGTACACTTGCCAAGCCAAATTGGCAGTTTAAAACCGCACACACAGACACTGCAGTGGCAGGTCTGAGCCATGTTTACAGGGCTACTAATGTGGGTGGCACAACCAGTTCTGCAGGCCCACTAATAGCATCTGATCTACAGGCCCGGGGCACCTCTCGTGTAGTTTACTAGGGACTTACCAGTAAATCAAATATGACAATCATGGATAAACCAGTAAACAGTACAATTTACCTAGGGAGCACTTGCACTTTAGCACTGATCAGCAGTTGTAAAGTGTGCAGAGACAATAAACCAGTAGAAACAGAGTCCAGTAAACTATAAAAACAAGATGTCAAAAGGTCAAATGAAAGGGGAGACACACCAAAAAGCTGCCAGGTCTATCAGCTGCTTATGAACCTACCTTGCAGTATGTAAGTGGACAAGGAGGCACCAGGAATAGTTTCCTTATTAACATAAATACTGTTCATGTGCAGAAAATTACTAGCTCTAATTTATCTTGTGTAGTTACTGCTTCTGCTGGCTTAGCAGCACATAATATCAAGAAATTACCTTACATCATCTACTCCTACTGCTTGTGGAGCATGATAACAAACTGGAATAGTTAAAATAAATATATATACATGCTAAGACCTTGGTTGTGTCCTTACAAAATTACAAGTTTTAATTATAAATAAAGGTAGAATGGTTTCTCATTTAATTAATATTGGTGTTCGTTCATCCCGGTATGCAGGAGGTACTCAAAATGTTGTTTGATGTGCTCTTTGGAGGCAAACACATGATTGGATTTGGAGACATATTATAACTATAACCTGTAAAACGTCAACCAATTTTGAACAAACATTTGCAAGGTCAAACTCAGAATTATTTTGAAAATACAGGCAATGTGAACACTGGGTTGTATTTCATAAGTACAGAATTAGCACAATATATGAGGAAAGACATTTGCCATGGCATTCTAACAAATGAAGCAAAGATTGTGCTAAGGACAAAATATACAAAAATAATTCTTAACCTTTATTCACCTGTTGAGGTTATTATGCACCAACTTTAGAAAATGTTCACAATTAACCTATGAAAGTCTACATATGGACAAATAGCTCTATATCTTCCTTCTAAAGATAAATACAGACTAAACATGTAGGCAAAACTGTAGATATTAATTCATAAAAGATGGAAAAATCACTTTCACATACAGCAGGATTGGAGAGTGATTTACTGCTATGTATAATTGTATGTTGAAATTTAAATGAAGAACAAGGACTAGTAAGTGGAGCAATATGATTTATGGTGAAATTTTACCACATTAAACATTAAAAATATGTATTCTGTTGTTCAGAATGATTCTTCCTTATGAAAGATGTGTGTATTCATTTAAAACAGTTTCCTGTTTATTTGGCTTATGTGGTAACAATACACAAATCACAATGAATTAGCTTAGATTAGACACTCAACAGATCCACATATTAAAAGAGGATATGGCATACATTGCTCTAGCTGGAGTTAAAAGACATACAGGATTATATATTGCCGATTTCGATGAGACTAAAAGAAATGCAGGCATTACCTGTGATACAGAAAGTAATCATGCATGAAAGAGAAAAAACTCACCATCTTGGTCAATATTCTGATAAAATAAAAATGTAAAGAAACTACAATGACAAATAAGAATTGGAAGTACCTAAAAAAACAGAAAACGAAACACACGGAAATGACAGGAGATCAGTTTTAAAATCAGAATTGTATAGTTTGCTACAGCAATCACTTTATTAATCTTCTTTTTACCTATCATTTGCCAAATAAATTATTCATCTGCACGTAGATCAGCGCTTCTGCAAAACATTGATGAATTTTTGTGAAAAGCTTCTGCCACACATCCACATATGCTACCCTACAAGTGCAATGAGAAATATGATAGACATGCATAGAGATTCTATTAAATTTGCTGTCAATCAACAACAAGATGCTCCATAATTCTGTATGGTTTTAGTAATAATATCTACTGAAACACACCCGATTTGTGATCTTCTCAGTAGAAGCTACTCTTAGGAATGTATATGCTTAAACTGTCTACATTCAAGCACCACTGTTACAAATCTTGAATGATTTATATATCTACCTATACCTGAATATAAATCTATTTAATTTAACAATTTAATATCTAAAGCTGTGTAAAACAACATTTTCCCAAACCGTAAATCAGAACTTGTTTCCACACTGAATTTAACAATGGTAACCAAATATGCCATTTTGATGATTCAAAGCTGTATTACCAATAGCATAAAAATGAGTGCCTCTATTTCTAAATGTACTGCTTCACAAATATGTTATTTTATAGTTTCATGGAGAAACAACAATGTTGGGGCACTTCACAATCTACTTAAGGAATAACACAGTTTAGGTAGAATTTAATGATACTACTCTAACTTTTAAGCACTGACAGGGTGAAATTTACAAGACACTTACCTTCTTATTTTACATCAAAAGTTCTAAGTTACAATGTTACCATTGTAGTTTGATAATTCAGAAGATATGTCATTGTATTGTGTCATTGTTGTCCCCCTATGCTTTCATTCGCCTCGCTCTCCCTCCCCCGTCTGTTTCTCTTAGCCCTCCTGCCGCTGCCTCCCCTGCGGCCCTGCCCCCGCACACACCCATTGGCCCCCTCCCTCCTCCCAGCTGCCACAGCCTCCCACCCCACCCTCTTAATGGCGCCCGCTGCACGGAGTCTCGTGTGACTCCCTGACCTGGTTTTGGCCAGGAGTCCACTCGGCTCCACCAGCGTGCTCCTGACCCCCCAACTGCCTCCTGGACATCAGTTCAAGGCCCTCCTCCACCCGCAGGCCCCTGCGCCTCATTTCTGGTGCCGAGTGGTAGGCTTCTCCAATCTCCAATATCGTGTAAGTGTTTTCTTGTGACTTTTCTGTATTCTTTGCGTTTGCGCTTTTATGCTTTTGTATTTTGGTATCTGTGTTTAAATTGTGCCTTAGTATTTTGGTATCTGTGTTTAAATTGTGCCTTTGTATTTTGGTATCTGTGTTTAAATTGTGCCTTTTTATTTTAGTATCTGTGTCTAAATTGTATTCCGTGCCGTTGTTTCAGCCTGTCTTTGTTTTTTTCTCTGCCCAGCGCTCTTTGGACTCCCTCCCCGCACTTTCACTCGCCTCGCTCTCCCTCCCCCGCCCCTCTCTCTCAGCCCTTCATCTCCCTGCCACTGCCTCCCCTGCGGCCCCGCCCCACACACACACCCATTGGCCCCCTCCCTCCTCCCAGCTGCCACACCCTCTGACCCCACCCTCCTAATGGCGGCCGCTGCGCGGACGTGCTGCTGGCGTGCCAGATGCAAGCCTGTCTGAGCCCATCCGCGCCTGGACCACACCCAGCGCCAGTCCCCCTGGTACCCCCAGACAACTCTACTCCCCCCTAACCCTCCACTCACTCAACCCAGGCCCTCACCCCACATGCACCCTTTCCAGCCCCACACACACACATGGCCCATTCACCTGCTACACCTGTCATTTCTCCTGCTCCACACCCCCCACCCCACACACCAACCACAGCGACCCACCCAACAAACACAACACCCCTAACGCAATATGCACCTGCTCTGCCCCCACGCCCACTAACCAGCCCCATCGCACACCACCCCACAACCAGAACACACCCCGCAACAACACCATCATACCACACACCAACACCACCCACCACAACCACCTCAACTGCCTGCTCCTCAACACCTGCTCTCTTTACAAACATGCGATAGAACTCTGGGATCTCATCACATCACACTCACCTGACATCGTCTTCCTCACGGAACCCTGGACCAACCCCTCCTCAGAACCCAACATAGCCACTTCCACCCCCCATGGGATACAAACCCCAATGCAAAGACCGCCTTAACAAGCCTGGAGGTGGCATTGCCATCCTACACAAAGACACCATTAAAGTGACCACCAACTCCCAAGACACTATCAACAGCACAGAACACATGCACTTCCTAAGCCACATTAAGAACAACTCCACCCTCAGAGGCACACTTATCTACAGACCACCAGGACCATGCCCCGCCTTCTGCGACACCATCAATGACACCGTCAGCTCGCATGCCCTCACCTCCACAGACTACATCCTCCTCGGTGACTTCAACTTTCACTTGGAGAACCTTCAAGACCACAACTCCACCTCCCTCATAGACATCCTCACCAACCTCGGACTCAAACAACTGGTCACAGCACCCACCCACTCAGCAGGACACACGCTTGACGCAATTTTCACCTCAAGCCAACACATAACCTACACACACACCACCGAACTCCACTGGACCGACCACCGCTGCTTCCACTTCGCCATCACCAAATCCCCCACACACCACCGGCAACACACCACACCCTACCGCATGTGGGACAAGATCCCCACAGAACGCCTGAACTTCCAACTGGCTCACAACCCCCCCTCCACACCAACGACCCGAACATAGGAGCACACAACCTGTCTAAATGGACCTGCGCAGACACACTAGACCCCCTCAGAAAACACATCGCCACCCGCAACATCAAGAATGCCCCTTGGTTCACCCCCGAACTCCAAGACTCCAATCGCAAATGCCGCCAAGCGGAGAAAATCTGGCGACAAGAACCCTCTACAACCAACTTCTCCACCCTTAAAAATTCCATCCGCACCCACCACCAACGCATACGCACCACCAAAAGAGCTCACTACAAGATACGCCTTGACAACAACTCTCAAAACAGCAACGAACTCTTCACCATCATTAAAGAGCTATCCAATCCCAAAGCCAGCAACATAGACCCCACACACACACAACCCCTATGTGACGCCCTCTTCAACCACTTCCACCACAAAATCCTGGACATTCCCAACAGCTTCATACCACTCACACCCACCACACACAACCCTCACTCACCCAACTATACCCCCACTCATGACCCCCCCACCACACTTACCACCTGGGCCCCTACCACACACGAAGAAACCGAAAAAGCCATGAAGTCCATCCACTCCGGATCACCCTCCGACCCATGTCCTCATCGCATCTACAACAATGCCAGCCCAACCTTCACCCCATAGTCTGCGACATAATCAACTCCTCTTTCGACTCCGCCACCTACCCAGACCTGTGAAAGCACACAGAAATCATTGCTCTCCTAAAAAAAAACAAAGCCAACCCGGAGGTCCTCTCCAACTACCACTGCATCTCCCTTCTCCCTATCCCCGCCAAGATCACCGAGAAACTAGTCAACGACCGCCTATCCCATTTTCTCGAGGAAAACAACACTCTTGACCCCTCCCAATCTGGGTTCCGCAAGAACCACCGCACGGAAACCACCCTCATCGCATGTACTGACGACATCAGGACCAGAGTCGACAAAAGCGAGACCGTCGCACTCATCCTCCTAGACCTCTCCGATGCCTTTGACACTGTCTGTCACCACACACGCCTCCACAACACAGGAATTCATCACAAAGCCTTAGACTGGCTTACCTCCTTCCTCACCGACCGGACCCAAAAAGTCTGCCTCCCACCCTTCCACTCCACTGCTACCAAAATCATCTGCGGAGTCCCAAAGGGTCCTCCCTCAGCCCCATACTCTTCAACATTTACATGATCCCCCTCGCCAACATTCTCCGACCACACGGAATCACCATCCTCTCCTACGCAGACGACACCCTACACATCCTCTCCCTCACCCGCAACCCCACCACCGCCAAAACCAACCTACACGCCGCTCTCCTCGACACCGCCAACTGGATGACAACAAACCACCTCAAGCTTAACTCCTACAAAAACGAAATCATCATCTTTGGCCCCAACAAAACCATATGGGACGATTCCTGGTGGCCCACCACCCTAGGCCCCGCACACACCCCTGCAACCACGCACGCAACCTCGGCATCATCCTGGACCCCTCGCTCTCCATGACACAGCAACTCAATGCAGTCACCCCCTCCTGCTTCCACACACTCCACACACTGAAAAAATCATTCAAATGTATTCCCTCAGAGACCAGGAAGACAGTCACCCATGCACTCATCAGCAGCAGACTAGACTACGGTAACGCCCTCTACACCGGCACCACACTTAAACTCATACTCAAACTCCAGAGAATCCGCACGCCTCGTCCTGGACCTCCCGCGCCACGAACATATCTCTCCACACCTCAAAACCCTTCTCTGGCTCCCCAGAAACAAGAGAATCACTTTCAAGATCCTCATCCACGCATACAAATCCCTCCACAACACCGGCCCGACCTACCTCAACGAAAGAGTGAACTTCCACACTCCCACCCGCAACCTCTGATCAGCTGACCTCGCATTAGCTACAGTCCCCAGCATCCAACGAACCACCTCAGGAGGCAGGGCATTCTCATACCTCGCCCACAAAACCTGGAACTCCCTTCCCACAAATCTCCGCAAAACTAACGACCTCCTGCTCTTTAGAAACAACCTCAAGACTTGGCTGTTCGAACAGTAACCCTCCCCACCTACCCACCTTGAGACCCTCACAGGTGAGTAACGCGCTCTATAAATTCTTTTGATTGATTGATTGATTGATTATGTGTCCTGGCACTGGTGATGACATTTTTGAAAATCTCCTCTAAGTATTTTTCTTTTCTATGCTTTCACATATATCAAAATTACTTAACAGATGAACATGCACACCATCTATTTTCTTTTGTTTTTCTTTTGTTTTTTCACAATCCAATTGATTTGTTTTCCCCAGTGTTTCATGATGACTACTTCAACATGATCTTCTATAACTTTAAAAGTTTTAAATGATGATATAATAGTGCAACAGAAATGGTAGTTTTGTTTAAAAACACATAAAAAGGAAAACAATTATAGATTGACTATGTATTATGTTTATTAAATACAATCGCATATCAAAGCAATACTCTATTATTAACTTGCCATCCATTATATGGCCACCATAAGGCACATGTTTGTCTTACCTTGCCATTTATCTCTATGTGAACTACAATTCAGTATTTTAAATACCTGAAAAAATATGGTTAATATTGGTACAAACTCTATCTTTTGAGATATTTGGTTAGTTCTGAAAAGAAATGTTTTCTTTATTTTAAGATTTTTTCTGTAACTTTTATTTTTTTATAAAGTCAACATGACCAGCCAAAACAAAAGTCTCAACAGGAAACAGGAGGACAACAAAGGCAAAATAAATTCTAAGGGTGTTGGGGATGACACTGGTGTGCCATGACAAGCTCACAATGGATGGTCATATTTATGTCTCCCCCAACTATGACATTTTGGCAGAGGAGACAGTATCAGGATCATTACGAGTGTGGCGGTGAGGACCGCTGCGGATGTGGCAGTCCAACCGCCACATTACAACCCTGACGGTTAGCCCACCTGCTCTACTAGGAACATGATCCCGGCTGCCTGTCGGTGGCGGAGATCGTAATCCCTGCCATGCACAGTTATCTCATCAATAATTTTACTGCAAATTTTACATTGAGATTATCAATGATGTCATAGAAGATGACATCAAGGATGTTATGACCAGGGTAATTAGCAGTGCATGGCGAGGGTGCGAGTTATAGTTACCCTAGGAAATGAGTTCTACTTACTTGAAATAACTATATCTGCTGAATTTCCATGGTTTTGTATGTTTGAAATGTGAGCCTAACTATAACGGCCCTGTAGCCTATTGTTTTATAAGTGAATTTCCACTTTTCTGAAAATTCTATTTTCTAACTATAACGTCCCTGCAACCTTTTCTTTTTTCAGTGAATTTATATGTTTTTTTAACGCTAGGTAATTTGAATTACATCTTGTTAATCCAACCACTGCTGCGCACGGCCTTCGACTGTGCGTGGCCTATGACCACCCAACCACATGCCACATCCAGCATTTGCCCATGTGCTGCGGGGATTAGCAGCACATCCTGGCCTGCCTTCAGGTCCTGTGGCCTACCCCCTATAACCACTGAACATCTTGCCACACATGAAGTGCTTCCTTGTTTGGTGGAGATGTGATAATATTCCTGTGCATCAAGAATGCGTCTCTAAAATCGGCAGTCAATTCAATCAGGGGCTCCTTTTAATTAGCTGTTCATCACCCTGGGAAAAGTGCAGGAAGACGTTGCATACCACTAACGTAGTCGGAGCTTCTAGGTAATTTTACATGCTCGTAGTTTCACTACATAAGATTTTGCCCTAGAAAGAGCACCAATGAAAACTCCTCCTTCAAGAATTTCAGATAACGTTTTACGGTGGAACTGCTGTGAAAACTCTTGGTCCCAGATATTAGAAAAGTTAGCGCTGCCTTTGCACCATTTTATTATGCAAAAGTGGCGTAACCCAACTCCATATTTAGATATTTTCGCTAGAGCACTCTAGCGACCATCTCGCATCATTTAACGACAATGATATACATGGTAGTGTTGTGTAGCCATTTTAGTTATAGCTTCATACACGTTATTTTAGCAAACTAGGCCTGCCACTGTGCACTTTAACCTAGATCTATTTTTCGTTTCTTATTTTAACAATAGCCACATTTGTGGTCTTGTTTTATTTTTTCTGTCTAGCTGTTCTCTGCCTAGGCCAGCACTGCGTTCTTAAACAGGACATTTCTTTCACTCTGTGCTTTTCTCAAGGCTACAGTAAGACAGGTTGCAGGTAACGGTTTGTCTCTAGTGTTCATAGAAACATACACACTCTTCTTGGATCATCAGCTGTTTTAGTATAAAAAAAACACTACTTTGACCCATGTACATTAGAGGGAGATTCCAGCCAGATGACCACAACTGTATATGCTGATTGCTGAGTGTTTCGCTGCAGTTGCTTATGTAGACTACAGGCCTATGCTCAGGTATGAGCGATGATGTCTTCCCTGAAAGGCAGAACTAGAGCTTAACATACTGTGCTCTAACACAGCCTAGGTAGGAACTATTTTAATGATCCTAGTGAAAATATGGCAGCGTTATTTTTATGCTTTACTCTCCTTGTTACAATTTTAATCCTGTCATGCTTCATCGTCCTAGGTATTTCAGTACATGCATTACTATCTAAGATGCAGTTGCTTCAATAAAATCCTATTGAATTCTATTCTGCCTCTGATTGTCCTTGTATATGTGAGACCAATGTAACTGATAGAAACAGATGCGATCTGAGTGACCACGATTTCCCTGAGGAGTCAATTGTGTCAAGCACTCGGCTGCCCAATAATCCCTGCTCTTGGGAGGAGATGAGGCACTGCTAGTTAGCCGGAGCAAAACTCGGATTAGGCCGACAGGTGTCCCAAAAGTGCCCAAAAATGACACCAGCTCGCTAGCACCATATCTACAAGCTGATAGAAAAAAGATGCACGCCTAGGACCGGGTCAAAAAAATGACACTAATTCCGATTAGCGTCAAATTTTTAACACCTGGTCTGACCAGGTGTTAAAAAGAGGCCACAACTACATAAGGAAAACACACAGAAGGAACTCTGGCAAGCAACTGGCCAACATAGAACTATTACTACTACAGCGTGGCACCTGGAGAAGATGACAGCGATGACGCCAAGTGCCACCAGCACCACCGCTGCAACCACAAAGGCAGTGCAGAAGGAGGGAGAGAATATTTGGCCAGCTCGCATCCATCCTTGGCCTCTGGGAAGAAGAGGTGATCAGACTCTACCATCTGAAGGGGAAGTCCATTTGATGACTCTTCCACCAGACGGCTCCTGACATCACTGCAAGAGTGGAAAGTCACACAACCATACCACCCATGACCAGACTCCTGGCTGTCCTCTACATGCTGGCATCTGGAGCATTTCAGACCACTGCAGCACAAGTGGGTGGAATATCGCAAACATCACTATCCGCATTCCTTCCTATGGTTGTTGAGACCATCATCCGCCTCACACCCCACCACATCCGGTTCCCCAGCACCCTGCAAACTGCAGCAGGAGACCAAGTAATGATTCTATCAAATTGCTTGGTTCCCACATGTGCTGGGTGCAATGGACTGAACCCATGCCCAACTTGTACATCCTGCTGCAGCGGAACACCTCTTCAGGAACCACAAACAATTCACACTCAATCAATGTGCAGGCCATGGTGGACAATCGTGGTATATTCACAAATATTCTTGCAAAATATCCGACAACATCCATGATGCCTATATCTTCAGACACTCAACAATTAATCAACGATTCCAGGATGGACACCAGGGCAATGGCCTACTTGTTTGTAAGCGAGCATACAATTCATAACACAGACAACAATTAAACTTGTGGGACAAACAATACATACACCACCTACACACACATGGATAGGGAACCCCAGATGTTTAGACAACACATATGCCACATGCCTCACTACACCACATTCAATGCACATCACCTTCACATGCATCCATATGTACAAGTTCTTAGCACCACCTGACTGACACTTCACATGAGGGACTGGTGAAGCAATGTTCCCTTGGCATGCAAAAGCTGGGGTCAATCCACTATGTGTCACCACAGGTTTATTACAAAATACAGATCCTTCACATATAACACTTAGCATTGAATAGCTCAGCTATGTGTATTTCTTTGGCCATGCAGCCGTCAAGCTACTCACATATTGGCACTGCTCCATATTTGCCATGCTGTTGAAACCTGAGGCAGAACCAACAATTAATGGCACCCTAGTCGTGCCATCACGATCTACATATCGGCAAAACATACCTGATATATTAATTGTGTTCACCTCTCCCTTGTGTGGTGCATAGTGTAAGACACATTGAAATATAACATCACCATCATTGATAGATCATGTGTAGGAATGGACAGCACACTGAACACCAACAATCATATCCGTAAATCCCACATCTCCTTACCATGACACAAGGGTGCCAACAGTGGACTGTGGCAGCTGAACTACTGCTATTGCACTGGTAGAGGCCAAAAGCACATAATATTGAGGAAACATGAGACTTTGGAGGGCTGGACTGGTAGTGCAGGGCAGTGCAGAAAAGCACCTCATCCCCTGTCTTGTCCCACAGATGTCTGCAAACTCTTGCGTACATTCTGTACAACTGTGCATATGAACCACAATCATATGTGCATGCTATTCAGCAATTAGCAACAACAAAACATTGTGCAAGGAAGGTATTTCAAGGCCAAAGGGGTGGGACTCACATGCAACACTCAGGGTGCAACACCTGTTAAATGGCACACAACACAGAAAATACGTATAAAATGTTTTCTAACATCACTCTTTTGCTGCTCTAAAGTCAAGGGACTAAAGGCCAGATTTAAGAAAAATGGCACCCCATCCAATGCAGCACCACTTTTCTTGCACCCCTTAGCGCCCCCTTACTGCCACCATGTGTGTGCCATATTTATAATACGGCACACCACAGCACAGTGTAGGTACAATAATGCCAAAATATTTGACACAATTCATGTGCTGTGTAGGAATATTTCAAATAAATTAATGCTAATCCTGCACAGTACATAGGGACCCATTGAAAGCAATGTTGTGCCCCTTTTTAGCCACTATAAATTACGCAGTGGAATCGTTTAGATTCCACTGCACCATTTTTGCAGTCTCCCTAATGGGGGAAAGCACCTTTGCATACATGATCCCTGGCACAGGCATAATGTGGTGCAAGGGGTTACAAATATTGTAAATATGGCACAGTGATTTTGGCCTCATTGGGCCACCTTAGCCTCAAAACAAATGAAGCGAAAGTGGCACAAGGAGACGCTAGGCTCTCTTAAATTTGGGCCTCAGGGTCAAACATAGACAGAACCACACATATTCTGCATGGGTGGTCAGATCAGAAATTAATTAACAGTCACAAGGTCCCTGGGGCACAACCCATGATTGAAAAGTGGACCACCACACACTAATACAACCATCCATTCAAACAGGAACACACACAATACTAAATTCAAGTCTGAATCACCACTCCACTGCAAACAAATATGTGCCATGGCACATAGCAAATACCAAAATGCATGTCTGACATTTTCTCATATTCCTTTGTAGCAGAACAAGGTTACGGCATCCAGCCATGGGTCATGACCCCATATGCAAATCCAACAACTGATGCTGAGAGGGCTTATGATGAAGGTCACAAAAGGACCAGGAATGTGGTGGAGCAGACATTTGGTCTACTCAAATCCAGGTTCAGGTACCTAGCTCTAACAGGAGGAAACCTGTTATATGCAACGCCCCTTGTGTGCAAAATTATACTTGTGTGTGCTATTTTGCCCAACATGTGTGTACGCACAAATGTCCCCTGGGACAAACAGATAGATGTCCCCAGTGAGGAGGATGAGGACAATGATGCACAACAGTAGGATAGGGAACAATCAAACTCTACTGCTGGAGCACGTACATGAGACTGAATTGTGCACAACTATTTTTCTTAGACACTGTACTACAATAATCATTGCTTAACATATAGCAATAAAATAACTTTGATTTCCATTGGGGTACTCATTATCACCATCACATATCATTTTTAACTAGCCCATATCTCAGAGAGCACCAATACACCACAAAAGATGTAAATAAGTTAGGAACATAGGGCCATATGTACAAACACATTTTCCCATAGACACAGAATGGGTAAAACCCTTTGATACATCTGGCCCATAGTCAGGAAATAAAACAATCATTTGCAATGCAGTGGGTCTCGCATTTGCTCGAGTTAGAGCTATTAGCGTTGTAAACTCCTAACCAGACTTATCTTGCCACACAAGTTGAAAGAAAAAAAACGAGCGCGATCACACTGCATGAAAAATGAAAAGATATAGTAGTCCGGAAATCATGCTGAAAACATGGAGCCTCATATGTTTTCAGTAGTTGGCCGGCGCGCTCAAGGAGGGCTAAACACCTGAAAAGGCATGACATGTAGATGCCTTTCATTAATGAAATCAAGCAGATTTTAAAAGGCAAGCCCACGAACCAACAAAACTGATCTTTGTGATTTGGGTGTGGTTACAAGCATGCAGAGAGATTACAACAGGGACAGAGAACTTGTGCGCTCAACACTTAAAACAATTTAAAAAAATGCACTACCTCATGAATGTGTTGGTTAAATGTAGGCATAGAATGTAGCACTTACAATTCACATTGTCATACACATGTCACACAAGTGTGTTGACGACATATGCCTGCAGCAATCCTGGAAATACACATGAAGACTGCTGTAAAGATGTATGGCCTAAGTAGGAAAAGAGTAGCAATCACCTACAATGGCAGGTTTGTGTCTTCTACTTAACCAAGCAAAGTCCGAATGACACTATCACACGTGATAACTGAAAACATACTCCTCAGTGGCACTCACATGTTTGACCAAGAGAGAATGGCATACAGGGACCAAAACACCTAAATGTCTAGGTCTCCCACAATAAATCCAGTTTGGAATGCACATGCAAGACAAGAAATGTCCATACAAGTCACAGACCCTTGCCAAATTGTACATGTGATGAAGGAAACAGATAGGTTGAATGTCACATCTTCTATACTCATGGCTGTCATAAGTAATCACACATACTAAATACACTCTGGGTGAATGTGACATAGTTTATAGAATGCAGATGTGAGTGCATGCCCATGTCGAATAAATGATGTGGAAGGACAGTTGAGAGACTCCCATATGTCAATTTGAGATCCAATATGTGGAGGTCACTCAGACATTACACAAGCACTGTGGTTGGTGTTCTGTAATGTGTGGCGGTCAGTCATGTGATTTAGTAAAGCCTGGAAATCCAGGGGCAAATATTGCTTAGCCTGTAGAATAAACTGTATCCATCTACAAAGCTCACAAGTCTGACTTAGTATGCTGTGCATGAATGAAGGGACAATGTTGATGATGAAGATGAGTTCTTATGGTAATCAGCAGAAATTATGCCAACAATGTTAAACTAGAACCATGCCTGACAAAATTTACCCTCAATGTGTATGAAGGTACAAACATAGACTGACTCACTGTACAACACAACAATGTCTCCATGTAACACCAGACACTTATTCACAGAGAATGTGTAGGTCCGTACATATTCCAGTTACATTGCCAACAACTACAACTATGAGCTCGGCTAGCACAAACTAGTGTGACAGAAGGATGTGATAAATGACAGTATCTGTACCCTGGGTCTGCAGATGTGACCCAGTTCTGCAATCTATCAATGACCTAACCAAGCATAATAGGAATAATCTCACCTATGTATGCCAAGTCACGCCAAACCATAGCAAATGATGAGAAATGTCCAACACAAACAAGCTGTAAGTCCCTAGTATATAATAGGGCAAGCCTGACATCAACAACCTCAAAGTTAATGAAATATACTTGTTCATGGAACCACAAATCTGCAGGTGTACATCTGCAGGTGACTGTGCATTGCAGTGCTGATGACTGATATTGAGGATGGCAGACCTAACCCCCTCACCCCACCACCCCAATCCCCAGAGGAGGCTACATCGACTCCTGACAGAGTCAGGGGCCTGCTGCCTGTGCACAGTGAACTGAGCTGAGTTTACCACATTCAACCTGTGTCAATATATACAACAATGGGCCTGTGTGGACATACAAAGTGCCACTGGAGAACTGATGAGTTGGGGCACCATCACTGCCTGAGAACAGCCCTGCCATACAGATTATATGCCAATAGTGAAATCTGGCAATTAAACAAAAGGGTAGTTATTGTACATTCCAAGTGTATTTGCTAAACATATAATTCCTAAATCTTTGCACACATGTCCCACCTAGGTATACCAGGCTTGATGCCATCTATTTGGGTATGGACAAAAGGGAACAACTTACATATAAAAATGTGTATGTGTCTCATATTTACTTACAAACTTACATGAACAGTACATATGTTTCCACATAGGGAAACATTTTTAACGCAGATATGAGACCACAACCTTGAGTCAATGGCCTACATCAGTGGTTGTCAAACTTTTTTGACCTGTGGCTCCCTTAAACTATTGGCCATTGGCCGTGGTTCCTCATTATGGGGGTCATTCTGACCCCGGCGGTAATTACCGCCATGGCGGAGGTTGGCGGTAGCACCGCCAACAGGCCGGCGGTGCTCCGCCGGGCATTCTGACCGCGGCGGTACAGCCGCGGCCAGAAGCGGAAAGCCGGCGGTGTACCGCCGACTTTCCGCTGCCCGTCAGAATCCTCCATGGCGGCGGAGCGCGCTCCGCCGCCATGGGGATTCTGACACCCCCTACCGCCATCCTGTTCCTGGCGGTTCTCCCGCCAGGAACAGGATGGCGGTAGGGGGTGCCGCGGGGCCCCTGGGGGCCCCTGCCGTGCCCATGCCACTGGCATGGGCACGGCAGGGGCCCCCGTAAGAGGGCCCCACAACGTATTTCAGTGTCTGCTTAGCAGACACTGAAATACGCGACGGGTGCAACTGCACCCGTCGCACCTTCCCACTCCGCCGGCTCAATTCTGAGCCGGCATCCTAGTGGGAAGGTTGATTTGCCCTGGGCTGGCGGGCGGTCTTTTGGCAGCCGCCCGCCAGCCCCGGGCAAATCTCAGAATCACCGCCGCGGTCTTTTGACCGCGGTGCGGTGTTCTGACGGCGGTACCTTGGCGGACGGCCTCTGCCGTCCGCCAAGGTCAGAATGACCGCCTATGTTTCTTTTTTAGGCGAGTGGGGAGGGGGGGTGCAAGCCCGTCCTTAGGAGTACTTCCATTTTTCTCCCTGAATATAATTGGGATAAAGCTGATGAAGGTATTATAATTGTGGCCTGAAAGCCTAGAAACGTGCCTACTGCCCCAGAATTACATCCACAAATCCAAGACCATGCCCACAGCGAGCTAGTGTCTAGCCTTGTACAGGCCCAGTCCACAGGTCAAAGAAGTAGAAGCCAACAGTGCCCTATTCCATGGTTCTTCAGATTGCCATCCACCTTGGCCCACCACCTCTTAAATGTGCCATCTCATCAAAGTCATTGTTGTTTACTTTTTTGTAACTGTACTGTAAATACTATAGCACTTTCTGTTCCTGACCACGCGTTGAAGTGCTTTATCAGTCGGCAGTTAAACCCTGGGTTAGTATACTGGCTTGTTAGAGGCTAAGACAAACTGGGGCCGAGTGTTGTAACAAAAGTAAATGAGGGAATGTGGACGGAGTATGTAATGTAGCCACCAGAGCTGCCGACTAAGGAGCTAGGGAACCAGGTTCAAGTCTCAGCATCTGCTCAACATCCGGTGAATCTGGGTAAATCGCATAAGCTCCCAATACCCAGAAAACATTAATGTGTCCTTGTTTAATGTACCTGGTGTTCAAGTAAAATGCTCCAATGTTTCCGGGTCGAGGATGTGCTATATAAAACTTCTAAAAAATAATGATGAAAAAACAAAAGTCCTGCAACGCTCCTAACTGATGCAGCAGCACACAAAGCTGCTCTCATGTGACAAGTAACCATCTTAGAAAAAAAGTCAATGGGGATGAAGTTAAAGGCTCATTGACTTTTCTTCCTTACAAATAAACCCAGGCGAAATGTGAGTCGCGCTCCACAGTCTGCAGAGGGAATTGTGGGGAGATTTTCCCACCATCAGAGACCGTCAGAAAAAGTACAGCTCTGGCAAGAAATAGACAACGTCACAACGGCAGCGACAGCAAAATAGCACTGCGCTGACAAAAGCCTGAAAAAAGAAGTCCACTTCAGGTAGTAAAAGTTGGGTTGTCCTCCCTTAGTTGCGGCCACACATTGAAGGAAGTGAGGGAACAGAGTTAAATGTCAACAGTAGGCCAGTGCGTTAAGTAACGTTTTACAGAAATAGTGGCAGTAATAAATCTTGTTCCTTTAGATGCTGCAAGTCACAAAGAAGAGCTCAGTGTGTGCAAAAATTCATTGAGGTTACAAACATGCAGTTATACACAGGGTAAAACAATTTAAAACTTGATTCTGCAAAGTGTTGTGTAGAGTGGTGTAATCATTACATCACAAATTATGCTGAGAGTGCAGGAGTGTGATTAGATCTAGTAAAAAAACACACCAGTTGCCAGTTGCAGGTACCATATACCATGGTAATTACAACAAAGCCCTCTTTTGCAACAAATTGCATGTGATGCACACAATTTGCCTGCGTTTTCATATTTTGCATAGCAAACTTTTTAAAAACGTTTTGAAGTTGCAATCTGTTTCAGTTTTAAACTTATCAAATAGTCACACTTCAGAGTGGTTGATATTCATGCTAAGTGTAACTTTAAAGCACTTGCAGCTGGAAGCCTGTGGTTGTACTTACAGGTTTGTTAGTGTTAAATTAAGTGTCTGAAGCGCAATAAAAAAATAAGAAATTCAATAACAAAGAGTCACTCATCATAAATTCCAAACTGAACGTCAGAACAGTACAAGACAGCTTAATGTGCAAGCAACCTAATGATATTTTGCACCAAATTCTGTGCGCCCAGTTTGTCACTGCAATTACCGTTTTGCACAAACACTGCGCACATGTAATAATACCCCCAAACAGGCATGTTAACAAGTCTTTGTATATAGCTTGAAAGAGCTAGAAACCTCAAAACACCTGGGTGGAAATCTAGTTAAGTGACTAACATTTTTAGCTGTGTCCTTGGACACACCTGTGTGATCCTGGGCAAAGTGGTTCATTTCCTGTGTCTGACAAACTGAACAACTTCAGAATGCTTGAAACGGGCCTAACATCACTGTTAAGTGATATACACATGGACATCTGCATTTTAAAATAGCATCTCCAGATCCAAGGGCGGCTCTTGGCGGCAGTGCATTTAGTTATTTGATGGCATCAAAATAAGAATTGCCTTTTTGTTCGAGGGGTGGGCCCGCTACCATTTAAAAAGATGAGCTGCTGAATAAGCTGTCAGAAAGTACTTAATATAAAGCAGGCATTATGTGCCTTTTAATTTTATATCACCAGCACAACACTATGCTCATCCCGACTGGTGGTTGAAGGAGCAGGAACAGCCAAATCTGCCCTGACCCAGTGGGCACATATACATGTTCATGAGTGGCACACAGTTTCGTTTAGTGCTTAATCACAAGCATATACAAGCACAGCGATGATTTTACAATATTTATTTCAACAACAATAGCTAAGGTGCCCTCTTGAACCAGGTTACCCACATCTTTACAGCCGGCACACTATCCCACCATCTCATCAGTAATGCCAGGCAGTGGTTCCCAAACTGTGTGCTTGATGCGCGGCGCCCCTGGCTTGTTTTGACTGTGCATTGGGGTGCCACGGTGCACAGATTGGGGACCACTGGCCTACATTTATCCATGCTCGGATAGAGAATTGGCATTTGTCATATCCCTAAACAAACTGCTGTAGTATGTATTACTTATCATACATAAAACATATCTTTTAACACACAAGGACGTCAAATACATACCAACAATGTCAGCACACCATCTCCAACAATGTGCTTGTATGGGGAAGTATACATCACACATGTTACTTTGCATCATGAAGTCTGGCCCTTAGAACACACCGGAGTGTGAGACATACTTGCACTTACATTGTCATGGATTACCGGATCTTGACCTAGTCTTAGTCAACAGTATCCTTTGCTAAAGATTTGTCAAGGGTATCCTATGCATGAACATGTTTTGCGCATGGCCCATCCTACCTTATGCTGTGTTCTGAAACAAACAGTAGGGAATTCTGACATGACAATGTGGTAGACCCAAAATATGAGTTCCACCGCATATGTACACTCATAGTACACACATTGTATACATGTGGAAACCTGTATGTGAAAAGAGTCTTCATGTACATGCACATTTGCAAACAGTATCAGTCCTCCCACGCATAACACATACCTACAAACATATGGAGACACATTCCTGTTTCTGGTACACAGTGAAATACTTATGAATACATATGTTGCCCTACCATACAAACAACAAAGATGCATGGAACCTGTAACTATGAATGTGAAACCAGGTGCCCTGTCAGCCTTCACTCTAAAATCCACACATGCCCATTATGCGTCCCAAAACATTATGCATACAGTAGCTCTACATGCATTGCAAATACCAAAAATGACGCCTTGCACCATGCCCATCTAATGTAAGTCATCATGCCTTGTCAGCCTTCATACAAGAACCCACACTTGGCCATCATGCATCAAAAAAAGGCTCATACGGTAGTACTTCAAACCGCGCATTTACCAAAAATGATGCCTCGCACCCGCACGCCTAATCTAAGTTGTCATGCCTTGTCAGCCTCCATACAAAGTTTCACGCATGGTCATCATGCGTCAGAAAAAACAACGCATATCTGAAAACGTGACGCAAATCCCCAGAAAGTGATGTAATAGTTCTTCCTTGCTGCACGCGTGGTAATGTGAACTTACTTTCACTTTAACGTTACAGTCTTGTAGTCTGTGCTTGGACAGGTTGTGTGGTGCTTGTGCAGTGTGAGGAGTGTTGAATTTTGAGTATTTTGTGCTGTGTCCTGTCTGTGTGTTGTCCATCTTGTTATATGTGTCATTTTATTGTAGATTATTGTCCTGTAATTGTGTAAGTATTGTCAGGTGTCTGTCTTGGGGTAGTTAAGTTTGTTGTGGTTGTTGGGGGTAGTTAGGGAATAGTTTTTTATATTATATTTGGGGTATTTAGTTTACAGTGGAGGGAAACTACAACATGTCAGGGAAGTGAAGGGTGCAGGGGTTGAGTGGGGATGAAATGGGAGGGTTCATCTGGTTTTTGGCCCACTGCCTCCCCAACATGGTGGCAATGGGTGGCCGGGTGATCATGGGCTACCCATCAGAGGCATGGAAGCTGCGCTGGGGCAAGGTGTTGTTCCAGCTTCAACGCATCTTCTCTGTGGACCGCACTGACCACCAGTTGAAGAACAGGTTGGCAGAACTCATAAGCCATAAAAGGGATATGCTCGATTACCTGGTCATTGGGGCGGTGGAACTGTTGGTAAGTACCCCTTATACATTGCAACATCCTTATTTGCATGTGCAAGACAGTAGGACATAAGGATTACTTCAGCATGTCATGACAAATGTCAGGACAAAATTTTTTGTGTCTCAGTCAACCGACATTCATGAGAGTTCAACAACGCACCAGTCGTAGACAATTAGCACATTCCTCTCTTTGTACCTTGTGTATCACATATACATATTGAAGTGCTGAAAACACAACACACATTTGGGCAATGGTGCAAGGGTTCATGTATCCCCGGCACAATTGTTCATGTCCATCATAGGCTTGACAACTGTTGAAATTAGCAAAGTAGTGTTTAAGTGATGACAAGCATGACGTGGGAGTATCAGTAGTCATGAATGTGTGTGTTGTCTTTGAGTATGTGCAGAGTGACACAATAAGGACACAAATGCAAGAAGAACTTAGTGGTTTTGACTGCAACATTAGTGTCATAGCTTTGGAAGGTGATCTGGCTGATGGAGGCAAGTATTGCCGCACCATATGTCAAAGGTTGCACAATGCAAGCATTGTGGCACTTTGAAACCTTGGTGCCACACGATGCCTGTGCCAGGCATGATGGATGCAAGGGATGTATTCTTGTGGTATGAGGCACACAAAACCTGAGCAGTTAAATCTACTAGTTTCTAGTGCGCCATTTTTGACTTTACCTTGAATGCATGCCTAAGACAGGTTGGTTAAATGACATGGTTTTCAATGGGCCTAATTTCACTTAGCAGGTTTGACACCTTCATGTATGGCGCAAAACATGCTAAGTGCCACATAATGTCATAGTTTACAACATTAGGGTCCTTACATGCGCCATGGTGTGCCAAAGTCAAATACAGCACACACATGTTGGAGTTATGTGGAGGTAGTAGGCAGCTGAAAATGTCGAACATCTGAGTGGTTATACCGTTTTCTCATAGATTTTTTACAAAGTACTAAGCTTCTGTTAATTGACAGTATCCTGTCCCCAAGAAAGTGTAACATATGCATCTGAGACATGTATATATTGGCGAATCCCATATCTGAATATGGTTTTGTGGGCTAACTATGTCTGTCTGAATGACATGTTATAGATACCAGTTGGTCATTCCTAGAACGAAGTTGACTAGGTCACTCACCTGAACAAGTGGAATGTGTCACAGCTGTCCATGCTTTTCGTTGTTCAACAAACACAAAGCCATGTTTTCCTGTCATGTCTTGCAGTTGGATATCCATCCTACACCATTGGTGAGGTTTCCTGTTTTGAAGACCCCAATGCCGCCAGTAGGTGTTACTTTGTATGTCAAATGTGTAGATCAAGGGTTATTGTGTGAGAGAGTATGATATGTGCTATGCCATGTTCAAATGGCATGTGTGTCAATTAAGACACCATCATCTATCCTTGGATATCGACATAATGTCTGATGTAATGTTGAGGATGTGGAATGAGTTAACTGATACACAGGTGCCAACGTGTGCTGCAAAAGGTCTGAGAGTCTTTGGTAAAGGCAAATATGTTCACAAACACAGTGCTGGCAGTCAAGTGTCAGATGTGCTGACTTTCAGAAATGTATGGATGCTGCCAACATATTTGTCACAGCATATGTTACTGCACTTTATGCCACATGTTGCGCACATTTACTCTGTACATGGTACAAGTTATGTACATGTGGAGATGTCTCCAAGAGGTTTATCCGTGAGACACTGCAACACTGGTGCTTCACTACTCTTCAGAAATTAAGTGAGGTACCGGCCGTGCAAGGAGATTTTTCTGAAGGCCAACAGTCAGTTAAGTACACATAGAGATTTCAGCTCTTCTCCAGAAGGATATGGGACATGTCCACAGATTGTAGCAAACACGATGTATGCAGATGAACATACATGATCTATCCACCTTGATGAGTGTTAGCGAGCATGTTCACATCACGTGTATGGGATGTGCAAGCTGAGTGTTTACCTGATACTTAGGAGATGTTTCAAGCTTGTGCACAGATAGGGGCATATTTATACTCCGTTTGCGCCGAATGTGCATCAAAAATTTTGACGCACATTCGGAGCAAACTGTGCACCATATTTATACTATGGCGCTCGACCTCCCGGGCGTCAAAATTCCTCTATGTGCGTCATTTTTTGGATGCGGGAAACCGTCTTGCGTTAATGACATGCAAGGTAGACATTCCCACCCAAAAAATTATGTTAAGGCCTGTGCGCCTTCTTTATACTCCAGCATCAATTTGACGCACAGGAGGAGGCGGACCTTAAAAAATGGCGCACAGCCTGATATGCGCCGTTTTTTAACGCCTGAGTGAGGCCAAGCATTAAGGGACCTGTGGGCTCACTTCCATGGTCTCTGACCATGGAAGCAGTCCAGAGGTGCCCTTCCCTTCCCCCAGGGACACCCCCTGCCACCCTCGCCCACCCCTGGAGGACACCCATGGATGGGGGGACCCATCCCAGGTAAGTACAGGTAAGTTGAGGTAAGTATTATTATTTTTTATTTTTTAAAGTGGCATAGGGGGTCCTAATTTGGGCCCCCCTACATGCCACTGTGCCCAATGGCCATGTCCAGGGGACAGAAGTCCCCTGGGCATGGCCATTGGGCAAGGGGGCATGACTCCAGTCTTTGCTAAGACAGGAGTCATTTCAATGGGGGTTGTGCATCAAAAAATGGCGCAAGTCCGGTTTGAGCCATGATTTTTTACTCAAATCTGACTTGCAACATTTTTTGACACACAACCCCCATTTTTCCCTACACCGGCGCTGCCTGGTTTGAGTCATTTGTTTTATTCTGACCAGCCCGCAGCGCTGGCTAACGTCAATCCTTAAATAAGGCACCCCCAGGGCGCATAGGAATGGCATTAGCAGGCGGTAAAAAAAATTACGCAAACCAGCGCCGGCGCTGGTTTGCATCAAAAAGAATAAATAGGGGCCAAAGTGTGTAACATTGGATAGCCATTATCCCTATGACGTGACAATGTATCATAGAAGCATTGGGAGGCAATAGACTTGGAGCTTGATGTTGTTTTAGGCTATCTGGTGGACAATATGTGTCACCTGAAGATGCTGTTTCTATTGTATGCTTTTTCTTCCTCTACCCATCGCAGTTTTTGATGACATGTTCTCCTCATGTTTTACCAGCATCAATGACTCCAGCACAAAAGTGTGCCTTTGAAAAGACGGCAGAAAGATACAGGCACATCTGTTACATATAAAGAGGATACCGCAGACGGGAGAAATCATCGGGGTTGTGGCAGGCATTTCTGCATGGAGGCCCAGCCAAACAGCCTTAAAGAAGCACTAAAAAGAGTGTAACCTCAACACACAAGGTCGAGGGTGAATCTGCAGGTTCTGCCCCCTCAACATCCATGGCACATGAGAGAACAGCATCCCAGCAAGAGCCACCACCAGCTGCCACTGGCTCACAATTTGAGGACAAGATGCGCAAGGACATGGCGGAGATGAAATCAAGGTTGGCCAAACTGGAGGAGGTGAATGAGTGCAACTACAAACTGTTAAAATTCATAAAGAAGAAGCTGAAAAAGCTCTAACTTTGGACAGGTTCCTCTTCCAAATACCCTCCCTTCCGTAGTTTGCATTCTAAATAGTTTTAATGAGTTTTAGGTGGCATAGGTGAGGTAGCATAGAGTAGGTTAGTTTTAGGACATAGTATAGTTAGGGGGGTGGGATTTAAGAGTTTTGTGTTTTGTGGGGTTGTTGGGAGGAGTTATGTGTAGGGGGTATCTGTTATTTTTTTTTTGTTTAACAAAAATAATGTGATAAAAAAATACAAAAAAAATATTTGTTTAAGATATAGGTTTAGTTAGTCTATGTTTAGCTTTAGTTCATGTTATCCTTCTCGTATATTGTCTCTAAAGGAGGGTAGGGTCCACTGTTTATTGTGTGGCATTATAAGTATAAGATAAGTTTAGATTAGGATAGTTAGCTGTAGGGATAAGGTAAAATAAGTTAGTATAAATTAGGTTAGTGGAGGTTAGTGTGTAGTTTAGGTTTTTGATAGGTACTGTATTTGTAGTAGAAATAAATCTTGTTAGTTTTCTACAATATGGTGTCCATGATGATTGACTGTCTGGGTGTTATCATGTCTGCACTGGCCATGTTAGACAAATGGCTTTGGGTGTGCATTGAGTATTGATTTAAATGTTTGACTATGTGTATCCCCTTTGACCAAGGACATGTCTGATTGGCAATGGTATGAAATCAGCATCAGCTACTCAATACACTTTTCAGCGCAGTTACTGATACTCTGTTTGTGTATGGATACATGTTCTAAGATGGTAATCATGCAATATCTATTGTTTGTTCTAAGATCTGTGACATTGATTCTTAAAATATTTAGCACATTGCTCTCCAACTAATTTAGGGAATGGATATTGGCACACAAATGGCTGCCCCTCACAATCATACATATGCCTATTTTGTTGGTCACAGTTGATGGATCACAGAAAAAAACAGTATATATGTGTGTTAGACTCGGCATCCTTCGCGTGGTCTCCTCTTACTTTTTGTCTCCGTTTTCCACACTGTTAATGTGTGCTGGACTCTGTTTTTGCTGTTTCTGTTACTCTGGGCACTTTACCACTGCTATACAGTGCTAAAGTGCAAGTGCTCCTGTTAGAAATGGTGTCTTTGGTTGGCAGTCAGGTTACTATCTGTCCAAGCAAGGACCCTTACTCTAGTCAGGGTAAAGGAGAATCACCCTCAGTTAATCCCTGCTCACCCCTTTGATAGCTTGGCATGAGGAGGCAGGCTTAACTTCAGAAGCAAAGTGTAAAGTATTTGTACCAACACACACAATAACCCAGTGAACCACTACAAAATGGCACAACACAGGTTTAGAAAAATAGGTAATATTTATCTTAAACAAAACAAGACCAAAACGATAACAATCTGACATACACAAGTCAAGATATGAATTTTTAAAAGAAAAAGTCTTAAACCCTAAGAAAACAGTGTGAACACTGTTATTGCACAAAGGTAACTGGGTAGTGTCAAAATAAAGCCACACGGGCAAGTGTGTGTCAGAAAATGCCAGCGATGCATCGATTTCTCTCTTGCAAGCAAGACCGTGCATCTTTCCTCCTCCAGTCAGGTCGCCATGCATCCTTTCTTCTCTCCCGAAAGAGAGCGATGTGTTGATTCCAGACGGCCTCGGATCTGGGGAGGCTTTGCGTTGGTTTTCCGTACCCAGCGATGTTGCGTTGACATCCGATTGCATGGTCAGGAAACTGCGCTTTGTGGTGGGTTGCGTCATTAACAACAGCCGCTGTGGGAGTTGCGTGTCATTTATCCAGCTGCATTGCGTTGATCTCCCAGCCCCAATGCAGGCGTAGCGTTTATTTTGGCGGTGAGGCTGGAAGCCCGTCGTTTAGCAGCTGCGTCACAAGTTTCCCAGCTCGGTGGTCTTTGCATGAATTTCCATCCTTTTCCACCAGCTGCACCATTCAAGGCCCAGAGACATGTTAGGGCACCACTTGGCAGGCAGGACTCTCAGCAGAAAGCCCAAGTGCTGGCAGAGAGAAGTCTTTGTTGTCCCTGAGACTTCAACAACAGGAGGCAAGCTCAGTTGAAGCCCTTTGAGATTCTTCACCAGTGGGAAGTCACACAAAAGTCAGTCTTTGTCCTCTCTCAGGTAGAAGAAACTGCTGCAGGCCAACTCAGCAAAGCAAAGTCACAGGCAAAGGGGCAGTACTCCTCCAGCTCTTATCCCGGGCAGAGGTTTCTCTTAGTTCCAGAAGTAATCTGATTTTCAGGAGTTTGGGTGCTCTTCTTACACCCCTTTCTGCCTTTGAAGTAGGCCTACTTCAAAGAGAAGTCTCTGTTGTTTTCAAGATCCTCCCTTGCCCAGGGCAGGCCCCAGACACACACCAGGGGGATGGAGACTGCATTGTGTGAGGACAGGCACAGCCCTTTCAGTTGTAAGTGACCACTGCTCCCCTCAGCCCAGATGGCCCATCAGTATATGCAGACTACATGCCAGCTCCCTTTGTGTCACTGTCTAGAAGGGAGGTGCAAACAGCCAAACTGTCAAACTGACTCAGAAAGGGAATCCACAAACATGCAGTCACATGAATGGTTTAAGCAAGAAAATGCCTACTTTCAAAAGGTGGCATTTTCAAACATACAATTTAACAACAAGCTTTACTCCATATTTCTATCTGCTCCCAAATAGAATCTGCACTTTAATAATATTTAAAGGCAGCCCCCATGTTAACCTATTTGATTTACTAGAAAGTCCCTAGTAAAGTGCTCTAGAGGTGCCCAGGGCCTGTAGATCAAATGCTACTAGTGGGACTGCAGCACTGGTTGTGGCACTCACATTAGTAGCCCTGTTAACATGTCTGAAACCTGCCACTGCAGTGACTGTTTGTGCAGTTTTAAACTGCCAATTTGACTTGGCAAGTGAACCTACTTGCCAGGTCAAAACCTTCCCTTTTTATACATTTAAGGCACCCCTAAGGTAGGCCCTAGGTATCCTCATGGGCAGGGTGCAGTGTATGGTTAAGGTGGAACTAAGTGTCCCATTCAAAGATACCCCAAACCCCCCCGTATTTTAACTCTCCACCCCGCCCTTTCTCATCCCTCCCCCGCCTTTTCTGATTGCGTCTTTATTAAAGAAGGACGTACCTTGTCCAGCCATGCTCCTCCAGGAACGTGGTGTGGTTGAGTGGCTTGGGTAAGTGCTTTATCTGCTCTCCAGGCCCGCTGCAGTGCTGATGCACCATCACCCCCAGGTTCTGCCTTCTCTCTCTCTTTCGCCTTCCCGACTCCTCGGGTGCCACGTCTTTCTTGTCTCGCCTCGCCTACTCGGTCATCACTTTCCTCTCCTTCCTGTTCGACCTGCTTCCCCTTTTAACCTTGTGACACCCGGAAACAGTCCTTGCTTCCAGAATATGGATTCTTCAATGTTCCCCCCGGGGCACTGAGAGTTGCTGCTCGTTTGATTCAAGACGCTGCTCCACGCCGGGACTGTCACAGCGATTCTGTGACACTGCCAGTCCACATTTCTCAGTGTGTTATCCCCACCTTATTGCCTTATCATAGTCTTCTGCATATGTACCCCTTTCATTGATTTGAATGTGTTACATATGCATGCAATGGGCATTGTTAGGAATTTGTGCACACACCACAAATGGAGATGTGCAGAATATTTTGCATTTGGTTCTAGAGATGTTTGAGTAAGTAACTGACTCCTCTGCTACCCTACGTGTGTTGTTGGAATGATGGAAGGGTCTGAGCTGTCAACATGCATCCTCTTAGCCACTTTGAGTCATGTGTCCCGCATCCTGCACCCCCCATTGTGAGATTCAGCCACCTCATGTGTATGTGTGCAAACAGGAATTTCTCTCTTCTTGCAGAACAACAGTCACCCATGCATTGCAGGTTTCCTTGTTGCAGAGCTGCAAGGATGCCTGCATCTGTGAAATGAGTGTTGTTAGGCTAGGGCGATGCCTGTGAAAAGCCCACCCACTTCAATCACTCTGACAACACATATGAGGTGACATGAGGACCTTGCACATTTTGAGGCTTGTTGATGTGTGGATGCATCATGTAGGGACACCACATCAGAGATGGCATTATAGCTGTAGTACTGGTGACTGACATTGTCGTAATCCTATTGTGGACTACTTTTAATGTATGATGAAATCATCATGAAACATTGTGAGTGGCAGACAGCATTCCTGTTAGTCTAATTTGCAGGATGTGTACCTTCCTGTAAATGTGCATTAGAAACAACAAGAGGGACACCCCTACACCATGCAGTTTGTTTGCCAAAGTTAGTATTGTCCGTCATATGTTTTGAAATAAACAAGGTTAATAAAGAAATGTATTGACTATCTGTGACAATTACACATCGATGCACATTGAAATGATGCAGCCCAGCACAGCAAGCCGAGCTGTTGCACTGTGTCTTTCTTCATAAATGGGTTCAAATGTGTCATTATATTCAGACACAGACATCATAGTGCTCTACCAATGCATATATATATTCTTTTTACCTTACACTCCAGTGGTGGATAATAGTAGCTCAAAATTACCATACTAAGGTAAGGCACTTTGCATACATTATCCTGTCCTAAATCAAATGTCTCCCTCTCATGGCTGACACTGCATGTACTAGCCATTCCGTGTGCATGTTTGGGATCTTCCCATGCAACACATGTGTGACCTACCCAGCTTCTGATGCCTTTCCAAATATTGCACATCGGTATTTGGTTCATTGTAGTCCAGGAACTTAAGGATGGTGTGGGAGTGACAAGTTGGTGTGTGAAACAAGTTTGAATCTCCAAAGATTGTGTTGTTCATTGTGTGTTGCATTGTGCATCACACATAGGGCAAATACTCTGGATATGTGGTACACTGATCCAAGTCCACCATTTTCCTAGCAGCTCTCTTGCCCCAGCCAACATCACCATGGAAGCACCTCATTGACATTACTGGTCACCATGGTGGACATATCCACAGTAGCCTAATGGGTTTTGGCACTATTGTGGTACTACACTGCGTTGACACCATATATGATGTCACTAGTGCATCAAAGCACAGGGAGGTCCATTGCTTAGAATGCTTGTGTTACTTTCACATATGCTTTTGGCAGGCCTCACAAATTAGGTTTAGAGATAGCACAGTGCAATCTTTATGGAATGTCTGCCCCATTTGTTCTTCCCTCCCTGCGTAAGAAATATCTCCTTGCATACATCATATATGGCACAGGCATATTATGGTTCAAGAATGTACAAAGTGGATCTATGCATGCATTGTGTGACTTTGTTAAGGTAGCACAAGAGGAATGGGTAGTTTTGGTTCACATTGGCATTGTTCGATATGATGCTCATGTTGCAGTAAGGGCTTGAAAATATTGCCCCTAGTGAGACCACTTGTAGCTGATGTTATGCATGAAGGTGTCCCTTTGTGCACAACACTACCCATTCCCACTACACAGGCAACCTTGCTGCTTGCTGAAATGGAAGCTACTTGTACAGCAGCACAGATGATAATCACAGAAATGCTCCATAAGATGTGTCTGATCCCTTTTGTGGCCATTCCCAATGGTGCATGGAGGCGTCTCACAGTTCTTGTTGGCCCACCCTGTGCAACAAGTGTAGTGCATGTTGCCCATGAGTGTTACACATGGGCAGGTGGTTCAGTTGCAACAGTGTAGGCATTGATGTGAGGGTTGGGTAATGGTCTGTGTATATAGGGGGGAAGGTGTGAGTGCATTAGATGTGTTTGTCCATTAATGTGCCCCAATGCAAGCCTTTTCCATCCATTCAGTGTGTCCTATGTGCCTCCCCCTTCTGTTATTTGTTAGTTTCAATACTGGCCCCCCACTGCAACTTACCCTGCATTTGTGGTAGGTCTTGGAAGTCTGCACTGTTATGTCCTGAGACTTCGGTAACCAGCTCCTCCGGGATGAATGCTGCCACCGTCTACTCCAGGTCATCCACATTCTCCTGGGGTGCAGGACTACCACCTCCAGTCCACAGTGCTGCCTTTCAGTTGCTGGCAAATTTCTCTTTAGTTTTGCGCTTACAATTGTGCCAGCACTTCTAAAAATCAATGACAGCCCTCTTCACCTCTGCCACACTGTTGACATTATTGACAATTGACTGCCATATGGCCTCCTTTCTACCTATTGGCAATTTGGAGGTGACAAAGAGATAGGTTTGGCGCTACATCACCTCTCTGACCAAGATATTATTCTCCTCCTCACTGAAGCAACACTTCTGCTTCGTTTTCTCCTTCTGTGATTTTGCTTGTCCAACCTGGCTTTTACTCGGCTAATTGGGGTCTCTCTGAGGTCTCCCTTGACCTGCATTGCCCATCTTGGGAACTTGTGGCTTGTTTGGCAATGTCACCGGCTTTTTTTTACATTAATGCTATAAAATATGGTGCTATCACGATTAGCATAAAAACAATTCCGCTAATCGTGCTAACGCCACTCTTGTAGCATTAGCATAGTTTTTCCTTATAACGTGTCGCAAAGGTTAGTGTCATTTTTTTTGTTTACAGTTGTTTTCTAAATACAGTGCACAAATGTCGCAAGGAAATGCTACTAGGGGACGTTCATTTTTTTGACACTCAACTGAACTAGCGCAGTTGTGTGTCATTTTTCTGAAATTTAGGCCTTGATTTGCCTTTGTCATGAGGAAGACATGAGGATTTTGTATAGTTTACAGAAGTAAGTGCTTGTAACTTTGGTGGAGATGCAATCATGTTCCTGTGCATAAGAAAAGCACCTACAAAATCATTGGAAAACAAGCTTGGGATGCCTTTTAGTAAGCTGTCCATCATTCTGTGAAAAGTGCAAGAAGACATTGTATACCATTAATATATGTAGGGCGGGGCCAAATGGTTGGGGCTTCTAGGCCATTTTACATACTTGTAGTTTTTAAAAGGAAGAACCTGATCTCTGGTCTCAGCAGCAGATAACAAGAAAGAACCCACTCGTCACACCTCCATCAAGGGCTACAGATAACTTTTGAAGGTGGAAATGAAGAGAAAACCCACTTGCTTTGTCTTGGCCATGCACAAAAAGTTCACTCATTTCAATTAATAACTTTATTTCAGCTAAAAGCCATAAAAGTATCCAATAAAGCAGCATACCATAGTCATACAGTAAAATAGTTAAGAGATAAAAAAGAAGGGTGCCACATAATACATTAAAAAGCCCTAAAATGTATTCTAAGATAAATCATTAAAACACACAATTATAAAAACAATACAGGACAGACACCAAGTTTTAGAACCCTATAAACTTTTCTATCTTAATTCCACTTAGTAATCTACTTCTATCTGGAGTGATTTTGGTCTAAAATAGGTTGTTAAAGCATACAATTATGAGAGCAATACGGGACAGACATCAAATTTTTTTTAAACTAAAAACCTTTCTATCTTAATTTCACTTATCAATCTACTTTTGCCTGGAGTAATTATGGTTGTGCCAATCAGTCAGCAGAATTTTCTCTAGTTCTTATAGCCCATGCACTTTGAAGATACCTTGCGACTGCAAGAACTACCTTGTTGCTTGTATCACTTACCAAAATTCATAAGGATATATTGTCTTTCCCTATCCCCATTGATCTACATAAAGGAATAATCCACTTCTTCCTAGAAGCCAAATATATGGGGCAAAAGAACATAAAGTGTGCAAGTGTCTCTGGCTGCTCATGACAAAAATGGCAAAAATTCGAGTTATAATCCTCCTTACTCCACCTTGCAGTAAATGTCTTGAATGGCAGAATCCCTAGCCTAAATTTGATAAAAAGGGTTTTAATGTAGGGGGGATTTTTGTTGTCCATATAGGCCTCAAACTTGGGGCTACATTTATGATCTAAAAACTGTAGTGTCCTACTGCCTTGGGCCTTTTTGGTCCAAGTTTGCACCAAAATAGTCTCCCAGTAGCACCGCCTTATGCGTACTTTTGCTTCCTTGGTTAGATTGCAAGAATCTCTCCACACCTCCTCCATTTTGATGAATTGGCTCATATCTCTGATGTATTTAAACCAAGGAATTTTTAATGCACCCCCATCCTCTAAAAGCTCAGCTGCTGCCTCTTGATAGGTGGGCAGATATTCAGATGTCCAAAGACGGACCCAGTATATTAGAGGTCTTAGGGCAATTTCATTATGAATCTCGTTTAGAGCTAAATCAAATCTGAGGGGTGTAAGAGGGGTACTCATCGGCAACCGCAAAAACGTACGCATAAAGCGATTTTCTACCGTTGTCAAACTTCTGGAATTACAGTACCCCCATAACTCGGCACCATAAATTGAAGCAGCCACTGCCACTGCCTTGCAGGTGAGATTTCCCCTTTCCGAGATATTAGCAGTTTTCCTCCCTATCACTGCTGACCTCTGCCGGAGGACAGACAAACTCTTCCCAATCTGTGCTGACCAATGTAGGTCATCCGCTAGTCTGATCCCCAGATAGTCAAATTGACTAACTCTCTCTACCCATTGTCCAGGTATGGTCATTTCCCCCTAAATGACTTGTGCAGATTAAAGGCCATAACCTTGGTCTTAGTTGGATTTATTTCTAGGCCCCACTTGGCACAGAAATTTTAAAAAGCATCAAGTTCATTTTGAAGGCCCATTGGGGTTCTTGAAATCAATAAAGTGTCGTCCACAAACATTAAAATGGGGACAGGGACTCCTGCTAGCTTTGGGGCATTGTGATTACAATACATCAGCTGATCTACCATACCGTTGATAAAGAGGTTTAACAGTGTGGGAGCCAGAACACACCCCTGTCTGACCCCCCTATCAACGGGTATGGCTTCTGTCAGATCTCCACCTTGAGACCAGCGTACCTGAGCGTAAGTACCCTCATGGAGATACCTGATCAATCTCAGCAGTTCTTTATCAAGTTGATAGGTCTCCAGAACATTCCACAATAAGTCCAGCGGGACCATATCAAAAGCGGCTTTTAGATCGATAAAGGCCACACACAAGTGGCTCTTGTTGAGTGTCAAGTATTTCCAGCAAAGGAGATTAAAGCTAAACGCCTGATCTATTGTACTCACTCCTTTTCTAAATCCTGCCTGGAAATCGGAAAGGATCTGAGAGTCCTCTATCCGTGTCTGCAGTCTAGTCAGGACCTGGAGCTTACAGAATACTTTTTGACTCACCTCAATTAAATTTATTGGTCTGTAGTTAGTTGGTAATTCCCTTGACCCCTTTTTAAAAACAGGAACTATGATTGCTCCTTGCCATGTGGGGGGAAGCCCACCACCCCTCAGAATCTCGTTACTAAGTGTATTTAGAAATAAAGACCAAGTTCTGGGTCGAGACAAATACAAGTCGCCTAGGATGCCATCTAGCCCAGGAGCCTTCCCTTTGCGTAATGTTTGGAGAGCCAAAGTTGTTTCTTTTAGAGAAAAAAGGTCCAGATCAAAATTAGATAAAATTACTGACCCAGAAGTTGGTGTATAAGAAATAGAAGGCCCCTCGGGTATTGGTAGAGGAACAGTAATACTGCTAGTTTGGGACGCACTGTACAGATTTTCAAAATGTAACACCCAGATTTCTGGCTGGATTGCTGGGTAGCTCTCCACGTTTTGGGAATGTCCTTTTTCTGCCACTAATTTCCAAAACAGTTTTGAATTCTTCTCATGGAGAGCATCTACCAGAGCGTTCTAATATTTAGTTTCCCACTCTTTTTTGGCATTTTTCAATGCTGTTTTATATGCAGTCCTGGTTGCTCTTATCTCTTGGCGACTCCCTACCTTCAGTTCTCCCAACAGCTGTGTCTTGGCCTGTCGGCAGGAGCTAGAGAACCATCTCAATTGTCTATCCCTAGTTTCTACCCGCCTCCTTACTACCTGGAAGTATGGGCTTAACCGATTGACCAAAATACTATGCAAATTAATCAAGTCAACCAGTACAGAGTCAATGTACTTCAGGGGGAGAAGCATCGATATAACTACTTTATATATTGATATCTGGAAATTTACATCTTCTGCCACCATTTCCCATCTCACGTTTTTATAATCGTTTGTCGTGATTAAGGCGTTACCCTTCAGCTACTTAGTCAGTGTGTTACAATTGAATGTGGAGGTTAAGAAAGATCTACAGAGAGCTTGGTGGTCACTATCGCTTCGTGGAGAAACAACCATATCAATAAGAGAATTCCAGAGTATATAATCTACTAGAATATAGTCTAGGTGGCTCGAATATGGACCTTTTCTATATGTAGGCAACGCCGGAGTATCCGACCTCGTGTTCCCATTTACTATTCTTAGCCCCATTGCTTTTATTAAGTCCTCTAATAAATGTAATGCTCCCAATGTTTTCTTTGTTGCAACCTGGACCGGACCTGATCTGTCCCAGGGATCTGCAAACTGGAACTGGATTCCTTCTTGCTGGAAATCATCCTTACAACTCAGTTGCACAAGAAGTTATGATGATTAGTAAATTACAAAAGTGGAGCTTCAACTTTGGCACCTGCTTTTTTAGATTGGCAAGTGGTTCCTATTGAGGTTTACTTTCTGTGATAGGAGCATCATGCCAGAATGAACTCTGCCCTGTGTATTTATCCAAGAAGAAACCACATTTTGGGCAAAATGTCTGCCCAAATGGAGTACTTTCTACTGGCTAATTAGTAAGTGCTATCTCAGGTAAATGTGTAGTACAGCTCCTATACTACAGCTGCATAAAGAGCACTGAGATAATGCCTCCAGTGAGCTTGTGTGTCTGTAACTTTGCCAATGTAATTGTTCCCCAAGCATCTTCATCGGATAACTTTTCAAAGTGAACTTCAGGGAAAACAAGTGCTTCTTCTTTCAATCTGATGGGAACTATAGGGGGAGCCTTCGAGGCCCCTGCAGTCCTAGCCAGCTCACCGCGTTCTGTGAGAGATCGTATTGCCCCTGCATGCAGGGAGGTACTAAATATGCAGCTCCATCCATGCTGGGGCAATATTTCATCTGTTTCCCTGCCTCCGGAGATGGTGGTACCCAGGGCCGTATATTGCCCTGGATGGGAGCTATGTAGCCCCCTTCCTCTTTTAAAAATGTAATTGGCTCTGGGAATAGGGTGAGCAGTGGGGCATGGGTGGTCTGCATCCCCCCCACAGTACTTTTATTTAGCCCTGGGGAGGTGGTGGTCCCGGGACTTCCAACAGCTCTAGGAGGTGGTCTAACCCCCTGGGGAGGATTGGTCCCAGGGGCTCACTTGAGCCCATGAAGGGGGGGTTCTACTTGGCCCCCCTCCCAAATTATCATAGAGCCCGGAGTGATGGTGGTCCCTGTACCTCTCAAGAGCCCTAAGAGGCAGGGCCTGTTTGCCTCTCTCTCCTTTTTAGATGCATACCCCTGGGACTTGGCCAATTCCAGGGCTTAATTTTTAACAAGTGTGATGACCGATCTTGTGGGGTTTTTTGGGAATATTTTGAAGATCCAACTTGTCACAGAGTTGTGAATGAGGTGTAAGATCACAGACAAAAACCTCAAATCTGCGGTTTTAGTTTCAGGCCCAGGCACCTCAAACTGAAAGGCGCAATCTTACAAATGAGATCTGCAGAAAAGTAAGTAAAGCGCTTTAAACATTTTAAATATTGTGTGCTGTGTATATGAGTAAGTGTGCATGTTTGTAGGTAAGAGTGTGTCTGTGAGAGACAGCCTGTGCATATTGTGTGTGTGTCTAAGTGAAGTGAGAGAGTCAGTGAGTAGCAGCAAGTGATAGGAATAGTGATTATGTGGGTGAATGAATGACAGTGAATGGGGAGAAAGATAGTGAGTGTAACTGTGAGGGAGAGTGGCAGTGAGTGCTATTGTGAGGCAGGACGAGAGTGACAGTTACTGTGAGGGAGAATGACTAAGTGTAACTGTGCGGGAGATTGACTTTGAGTGTTACTGCAAGGGAGAATGGCTTTGAGTGTTACTGTGAGGGAGAATGACAGTGAGTGTTAATATGAAGGAAAATTACAGTGAGTGTAACTGTGAGAGAGAATGACAGTGAATATTACTGTGAGGGAGAAAGCCGTTGAGTATTATTGTAGGAAGAATGATAGTGAGTGTAACTGCAAGGGAGAATGACAGTGAGTGTTACTCTAAGGGAGAATGATAGTGAGTGCTACTGCGTGTAAGACTTAGTGAGTCAAAATCTGAGTGAGAAAGAGTGATATTCATTGAGACTGATTTCACCTGATTGTGTCTGAATGAGTGGGTTTGTGTAAGAATTAGTGAGATTGAAACTACGTTAGTCAGTGGCACTGAATGAATCAAATTAGGATTGACTGGAAATGATTGAAAATGAGTGGGACTAGGTGGGACTGACTGAGAATGAATGAGACTGAATGAGTAATAGTTGAGTCAGTCAGAGAATAAGTAAGACTGAGTGAGTCAGAGAATGTGTAAGAAAGAGTGAATTGGATTGATTGTGACTAGGTAGAAACAAGTGAGACTGACTGAGACAAGTGGAGTCAGAGTGAGAATGAGTGATAGGTGAGTCAGAGTGAGATTGACTGTGTGACAGTGAGTAGGGCTGAGTGAGAATGAATGAGATTGAGTGAGACTGAGTTACACTGACTGAGAATGAGTGAGACACAGAGAGTAATTCACAAAGGTAAACGAACACTTCCATGTAAGTCTAAAATTATTTGCTATTCACTAATGGAGTTGTGATTTGTACCTTTACGAGTATGGAGTCTCCAGATAAATCTTTTTATGTGTGGAGACTTCACATTCATAAAGATATCACCTTGAACTCCCTTTGTTAACAGTAAACAATTGTAAACTTACACAAAAGTGTAAGTTTACCTTAGTGAATCAGACCTTAAGTGATTTAGTCATAGTGAGAATGAGACCCAGTGAGACAGAGTAAGAGTGAGTGAGCCAGAGGGGAACTGGATGAGCTCCCCTTGAACCCTCTCAGAAGTCAGGCTTGCGTAATAGAATCTGAGCCAAAGATCATGCTCCACCACTTTTAAAGGCCTTAGCCTCCACTGCTTACTTCTAGCCATTAGTTTCTTTTGCTTTTAGTTTAGCACTTACACCTACAACATGCAAATTATCAATGGAGATCATGAGTTCAAAGCAAGTAATTTGTGGGACTACTTAGGATCGATCGACCAGCTGAAACTCAGTTGTTGGAAAATGGAGACCAAAGTTTTTGCTGATATTGGGCCTGAATTAAAGTTTTGTTGAGGGTTACGGTGCCACAAATGTGATGGATAGCAAGTCCACCTTATTACAATGTATGATATCCTACAGCACTTGTAATAAGGCAGACGGGATAACCCAGAGGACATGCCTAACCTTTAATGTGCGGATTACTGCGCCTGGCTGAGGAGTCTCTGCAGTCATGAGCCTAATGTGAATACTCTAAAAAACATAAACTTACACAGAAATGTAAGTTCACCTTTGTGAACCAGGCCCTCAATGTGTAGAGTTCAGAACTGCATTTATTAAGTTCAACTCTGCCGCAACATGGAATCCAGAAGGGAGCTGAATTGCGCCACCTGATAGAAATATTATGGGCTCTTGTTTGTAATATCTATTTTTGGGTATCCCAGTGGTGCCTAACCAATTTTTGAAAATCAGTGCTTATCTATGTATAAGCATGTCTACACCTAATAAATGAAGGAGAAGAATATTTACAAGACCCAAAAGAATATATGCCGACCAACTTAAAAGCTGGTTGTTAAACAGGTAATAATGATAATACTACAGGTTAAGAAGTCTACTGAGAACCAAGATCTCCCGAAACCAAGTTCACAACTTATAGTTTAATCATAAGTTTCACAGACATCCAGATTTAAAGGAACATTGGACCTGCCACTTGAAAGATCTATAAATGCTGACATTATTTTATTGCACATTTTATTAAAGCCAGAAGGAGTCAGTTGGCATGCATCAGCAATGTCTAGCACAGAGGCAGGCAAAGCACAAAATGAGCTAAATATTAGCAAAGTGATAGCAGAGTGAGACCATCCGCTTTTAAGTGAATTGATAGCCCCTTGAACAGAACAGTAGGCTGGACTGATTGCACTTATTTTTCTACTGTGGACAGCAAACGGGTACATACATTTTTAGGAATGTGGGGCCAAGGCCAAAATACAATCTCAGTGGAGCTCAGAAATTAACAGCCTCCAAAGCAAATGCTTACATCATGGCTGATGAAAGCCTTACAATGCTCGTGTGTTGTGACACCTGGTATGTACTGGCCATAAAAATTAAGGCAGCCCTGTCCTGAAGACCCTATTGTCAACCCACTTGTACAAAGGGTTCATTAATGGGGTATTAAATTAAGCAAATGTCTAACTGGAGGAAACATCTTTTCAGGAAAAACACAGACAAAACTGAATCTTCTCAGATAAATAAATGAAAAAAGAATACCCAAAGGCAAGTTTGCAGTCAGAAGTAATGAGTAACTATAGGTCCACGTAGCAAAACACATGACTACTTATGTACTACAGAAATGGTAATTAAAATCATTACCACTCCATATATAGTTGTCTTATTCTGCTTCTTTTGGTCATTGTTAGAAACTGGGATTCTGGTAGGCAGAGGTATGCAACGTGTTCAAGCAGGAACCACAATCCTAGTTATGCCAAGAGAAAAACACACCATAAATTAACCTGTAGTGACCCTCTGGTTGCTTGGCACAGAACAGGCAGGCTTAACTTGTGGGGGGCAATGTGTAAAGCATCTGTGCAACGCTTACAACAGTAAAAGAGTGACAAAATATCCCGAAAATAATCCATACCAGGTTAGGAAAATAGATCTTAATTTAATGAACAAAACAAGACTAGAACGGCAAAAATGCAAAAAGTAGAAGTTGAGATATGAATTTTTAAAGAATATTTGCAATTGTAGTGCTTACAAACTTAAAGCTCCAACCAGGGCTATCAGGTTGCACTAGACTGGATTGAATCCAAAAGTTCAGGCCAAATGTGGAGGACCGCAGGATGGCTACAGTGACCAATCTAATCTCACTGAAACAGTACCTTGTGTGGAGGGTTGGCTTAGCGTCAAAGATCCCATCAAAGGAGCTGAGGCGACGATGCGAAGGCGATGCATTGGTTCCAACCCACACAGTCAGGGGATGCGTCGCTGTTGAGCCGTGCAGTCATCGTTCTTTGAGCAGGAATGCTGCTTCAAACCCTTTGCGATGAAGGCAATGTGTCAATGTTGAGCCGTGCAGCCAGAGATGTGAAGGCGATGCATCAGGCTGAGGTTCCAAGCTGAGCAGATGGTGCTGCAATATCTTTGTCCTCAGTGGTGACGACAATGAATATGCATTGATGAGAGATGCAGTGGTTCTGATTGGCGCAGTGATGATGATGCATGGATTTTTGTAGAAGACAGCTGCAGAACCCACTTCCAAGGGCCCAGTACTGGATTGGAATCACTTGGCAGGGTAGAGTTGAAAGTGTCCAGAAGCTGTAGAAGAGTTGGATGGAGCCTTTGATGTCCCTTGGGCAGAGGTAGTGTACTTGACCAAGAACTTACAAGTAAATTAAAAGTGCCAATTGTGGGTAAGCCAATGGTAACATGTTTTAGGGAAAGAGCACACCCCCAGAATCCTAAAGTCATCAAAAACAAAGTCAGAAACAGGGTGTTAGAAGGCCAAAAGTCATGGGAAACCATGCCAAGGATACCAGGTCTAACAGTCATGATCCAAAAGAGGTGTGTAGCCATCTTGGATAGGAAAAGCTTGGGCTTCTCATGCCTAGTGTAGCCGACCACCAACGATACAGAATTTCTAGAGTGTCTGCTCCTCTAAGACTGGCCTAGCACATACTATCTGTCACCAAGTTCCCTGGCGATCTCCTTCCTAAGCTCTGCTTCTAAGGGGAAAGGAATGCACGAGACACAAGCAGTGGGAATGGAGAGTTGCCTCGGAAAGGGAGCACTGTTGCATCTATGAAATAAAACGGACTGGGTAGATGGGGTGGATCCACCGTACAGGCAAAGCAATGCTCTTTATGTAATGTTCGGAACAGTAATATGTAATTGTACATTCACTTTCATGAGCGTTTAAATCACAGTGCTAAATTCTAAATAAAGTCACTTGAAAAAAATATTCCTTCCCATTATGTTGGAAAGCTTGTAGGAAAACTGCATATTTTCGATTTGGAGAAGGATGTGCAGATACTATACCACTCAAAAGCAGTGCATTTAGCATGGGGGTATATACAGTCACTTACTCTAAATGTTGGTAGATTACCCAATTTTGTTTAAACTAGCTTTTAAAACGTTTTCCTACATAGCACATTTCTCTCCAACCAATTTAATTATTTTACAAAATTGCACCTCAAGAGAATAAAAAACGTGCTGGCAGAGACGTAGAAATCGCAGCGATAACCTATATGTGCCACACATGGTGCGCGAGTGGGATCGAATAGCAACTAATCGGCACCTGGTCATAATTTCTCAATATGGACTTGTTGCGTGTTAGACCTATTCGCTACAGCACGAAACAGCACAGTGGATATTTTATTGGAAAACGAACAAAAAAACGCGCATACCGGTTCGAGGTTTTTAGTTGCTATGGGAAACATTGATACAGAAAGAGTTTCGCCTGCCTTGTGGAAAATCGACTTTGTTGTATGTAACGTTACCATATGGTCTCCTGTTCTCCAGGTGATTGATGTTGTTGTGGAAGTCAGCCAGAGAAAAATCAAACAGCTAATAATTTCCTGGCAAATGACTGCCCAGGTGGAGCTGGAAAGAACAGATGACAAACTTTAGGCTAAAGACGTGAATGAAAATAACATATTGGTACATTTGCTCAGGAACATTTCTCACAAATGATACATTTTAGAACAAGACGTTCTTGGATTCTGAAAATACAACCCCACTGGGTCTTAAACATTTGTTTTCTGCTTCACCACAATTGACAGAATTAAAAAAAGCTATTTTGCCAGAAATGTTTTTCAGTTCTGTCAAAGTACTGACAGACTGAAAATATTATTCGTATCCGCTAATATTTTCAATATCGCTGAATCAGTCATTAATCAGGACAATTGCTTCAGAGTATCTGTGATAAATTCACAATAATTTATGGTTACTATTTAACGCACTATACGTTGGCAAACCAGGGAGGCCATTTGAATGGCTGTACATGAACATTCTGGGTAAAATTTGACAGCGCTTTATCAGGTATGATAAAAATCACTTTCATGGGGCATATCATGCAGATTTTAATGCGTAAGGACCAAATTCCAGATGTCCATATTTGTACCAGTCACGCCTCTACAGTAAACATTAGGATGTTTGGGATGTTGAAATTTATCTAGCAAATTTTGATTTTTTCAAACGTGTTAAATACTGGGAGTGATAACATTTGCACAACTCATATAACACGCAATCTGGCTAATTGGCATACTCTTGAAATGAGACCATCGCTTCACCTGCTATGTTATGTTAAATTCATTTGGGATTGTGGCCGAATCTTCCCGGGAGGGGTGTCTCGGCGAGCCCTAGGTTGCAGTAAGTGGCACACAATGAAAACAACGTTGTCTTAAGCTTTCTCCTAAAATGACAATGATCGGTGCATGTTAGAATCTCACAAGGGCAGATTATTCCAGTAAAAGGGAGCCATGTAGGAGATGGCTCTGCCTCCTGTTCTTGCTTTTTTATGCGGGGGTGATGGGGGGTGGACCGTCAATAGCGCTTTGATGAGTTTCTGGGAGAGGTATTGAGGTCTAGTTCACATGAGAGCTTGATGAGTAAGACAACAGATTTTAAAAATTACTGTTTTTTCTGATTGGCAACCAGTGCAACCATTTCGGAAAGGGTGCTGATGCTAAGCCAGACGTAAGATTGCAGATGAGATGAGCTGCTGTATTTTGTACTACTTTGAGTTTCACCAGTAGGTTCTCATTTGCAGAGGCTAGGATGGCATGACCATAGTCTAGCCTACTGGTTATAAGCTCCAGGACCAAAGTTTTCCTTGATGACAGTGGTAGGAAAGAAAGAGCTTTTCTCAACATGCAGAGTATATGAAAACAGGTGCTTACCGTGGACATAGTCTGTTCTTTCATAGTTAATGTATGGTCCAGTCGGACTCCAAGATTTTTAACTACCTGTTTGGATATGGGCTCAGGGCCCATTTCAACAGACCACCAGTTTGCCGACCAAAATTGTTGGGCCTTCCCAAACAATATAATCTCGGTTTTACCTGTTTTCAAATGCAGGCAGTTTGAAGACATTCAGGCTGCAATTTCATTCATTCCTGAGTAAAGCATTGTTTAGTTATTGCCGGCTCTTTATTGAACGAGATGACCAGCTGCATGTCGTCTGCATATGTCTGAATCTCCAATTCAGAGGTTTTACTATGTTAGTCAAATGGGCCATGTATATCTTGAAGAACGTAGAGCTTAAACAAGAGCCCTGAGGCACTCCCTTGTCTATTGAGAGTGTGTGATTTAAACAAAGCTAATAAGATTGTTTGGGTTCTATAGCATAGAAAATCCTTAAACCAATTTAGCGCTGTTCCATAAATTCCTACATCATGCATTCTCTGTAACAGCTTCGTGTGAGACACTGTGTCAAAAGTGGTGGATAGATCTAGCAACACAAGCATAACTGGCGTGTCAAAGTCAAGGGCAAATCGAATTTGATCAGCTGCTGCCACTAATGCTTTTTCGGTACTGTCTGAGGAGTGAAACCTAGATTGAGAAGGATCTAAGACCCTAATATCCTTGAGGTAAGTGATGAGTGGCTTATTTATTAGACCTTCAAAGGTGCTTTTTTGGTCTATTTTTGTCTAAAATGTTTAAAACTCATATCTCCGGTTCTACTTGTCTTTTAGGGGTAATTATTTTACTAAAATACCTCCATTTTTCAGAATTAGTTTGGGATTTTTCTTGTGTTCTGTTTTCACTTCATTACTGTTTGAGTGCTGCATAAATATTTTACACATTGCCTCTAAATTAAGCCTGACTGCTTTTATGCCAACTACTAGAGGGTTAAGCAAAAGTTTGTTTTGTGACTTCTGTGATTCACTCTGACAAGGATTGTGGTTATTATTTGAGTGGGTACCAACCTTATCAATTAATAACCCAATGTCTTACAGCAGTAAATTTTCTGCAGTTAATATTCTAGTAAGTCTTTATTAGAATATTGATATTATGAAGGAACACCCCCTCTGGGTCATGCTATTTATATGGCAGCCTAGTGCTGGATGGTACCACCGTTTCTGTCTTGTGGTAACTGCCTACCAAAAAGTAAATCCTGTTGATATATTTTCCCAAGCACAGCACTCCGATGGGTTTCTGTCCCCAGGGGTGGTACTCCTCTACATGGAGGCAAGTCCGATCTTCTGTGGTAGGTCCTCTTTCAACAAAGGTGGTATGATATATTTTCAAAATACAATTCAAGTTGTGGATATGGTAACACCACAGAGCAAACACTCGGCCTCTCTGCTTTGGCTGCCACTGAGTGCTCAATAATTAGTAAGACATGAGCAGAAAGGATTGCATCTGGATGAGGGGACAAAAGCTCAAGGCATAAACATGGGTGTAAGTATATTAAAATTGACCCTAATATTAAAATCCTCTAACTCTACAGTCTTTATTTAACAATTGTATTTAGCATTTTGCAATAAAGAAACATGGCACACTTTTCAAAATCATTGTGAGTGAAAATCAGATTGGACAATATAGCAGGACATGATATACATCTGTGGCTTATATTATGGACACAAGTAAATGATTAAATGAGCAAGAAGGGATTCACCATTTGACCCATAAGAATTGCCCCAACCACCCAGCCCTTGGTCCCTCAGACATTTCACCCACAGTTCTGATGCTCTCAGTGTCTTAGACATTGTTAGTTTTAGCCCCCCCCCCAGTTCTTTGCTGCCTCTTTATGTAGGTGGTGAATGGGTGCCATGTTGTGTCAAACTTTGCAACTCTGTCTGTTAGGAGTGCTGTGAGCTTTTCCACGGAATAGATGGTCCAGACTTTCCCCCACCATGTGTTCATGGAAGGCACCTGCAGTTGCTTTCCACATCTGATCAATGCTCAGTCTTGCTGCTAAGAGTAGATGGGAGAAAAGTCACCCTTGTTGAGTGGTAGTGGGGAAAATTCTATTTGCCCCCAGGTCACCTAAAAGAACTAAGAGTGGGTCCTGTGGCAGTGTAACACTACTAATGGGGTATACAGAGGAAAGAACCTCACTGCAAAATGCTTGTGTCGTTGGGCAGGTCTACCTTGTGTGTAGGAGTGAGCCCCTGTCCCCACATCCCTTCCAACATATCTTTCTGCTCCCAAACATCATGTAAAGCCGTACTGGATTGAGTTACCAGTGTGTGAGGATTTTATAGGAGCTCCCCTTGTAGCAGAGGCAAATGGAGAACTTAAAGGCCCTCTGCCAGATTGCCCCCGCAGTGTCACCCTTAATTTCCTTCCTCAGTTCCCTATCCAACAGTTTCACATAGGCACGTTTCTTTAGTGGGGTAAGGTCAAGGATGTATCAACATAACAATGGAATGCCTCGGCGGCGCACATTATTGAGTTATAGGGTTTCTATGGGTGGGCAAGGGGTCTCCAGCCCAGTGTAATGCATGGCTTAGCCTGTACTTGTACTGCCTAGTTAATGCATATTTTTCCACTACATCCCCATTTGTCTTTAAATCTCATTCCGTATAAAAGTCTTCCAGGTGAGGAGATCAGCCCTGATCCCACCTAAAGGAACCGGTGTGTACCACATCGAGAAGAAGTCTGGGTTGCTCACTAGTAGTGCAAGGGGGAAGGAATATGACCTGAATCCATGTCACACCTGCACCTCTCCCAGTAAGCTAGGAGCGTGGATGTCAATGGTAGAGGTAGGGGACCGTGTGTCCAAGCCGACTTGGGAGGCCACAAAAGGTCACCTAGTGGTGTCACGGAAAAGGCTTGCTCCACCTCTATTCAGGGCCTATTGTAGGGGTCATGGTACTAGTTCAAGGATGCTCGTATCTGGGCCACCAGGGTATGTGTGGCCATACCTGGAAAACCAAAATCCCCTTCGGCAGTTGGGCAAAATAGAGTCACCCATGCCACCCTTAGCGATTTATCCCCCCCCCAGACAAAACCAAGCCTTTTATTCCTTATCAGCATCTGCATCGGATTGGTGAACGTACAATAATTGAGGAAGAAAGTTCATTTTAAGGCAGTTAAACTGGTCTAACGAGGAGGTCTCCAATTTGCCCCACCGATATATGTCTTTGTAAAGGGCAGGTAGCAGGGAGGATATGTTGCTTTTGTAGAGGGCATTTGTGCATGTCAGAAATTGGACCTAAGTATGTAATTGCTGATGTTGCCCATTGGAAACCGCTGCTTTGGACAGGACCCCTAAACTATTCTGCAGATCCGCTACTCCTGTGCCCCAGAATTTAGAAAAAGCATTTTGAAGCCTGAAGCTTGAGCGAACAATTTTAGGTCCCACATCAGTGCTGGTATGCTTGAGTCGGGATCTGTAATAAAGCATAAAATATCATCAGCGAATAAGGCTAATTTGTGGCCCTTAATGCTGACCTGCATTTCGCGGATTGCAGGATTACTCTGGATTTTAGCCAGCAAGGGCTCCATTGTCTGGGTGAAAACAAGGGGAGATGGGGGTATTCTTGAAGCGTGCCTCTTGTAAGGGTGATGGTCGAGGAGAGGGAGCCATTCATTTTTAGTTTTTCGGAGGGTTGCTTAAAATTCGCCTGCATGTCGGCTTTCATGTTGGGTCTGAGACTGGTTTTATCTAGTACTTTAACACTACAGTCTTTTGTATACCTGCCCGCTGCTGTGTCTTATACACCTTTTGCTATATTGCGTGGAGATTTTGGACCCTTCAGTTCATTTAATCATGGATTGATATACCACGCCATCAGAATGCAGAAAAACCGGTATTGAAGAAAGGGTTGACTAAGCAGGTTTCAAGTTCTTTGGGAGTAACTTGAAATCCGTGACAAAAGAGGAAAAGATATACACTGTATAGGCATGCAAGCATATTTTTCATAATTTATCCAGATAATAAGATGAGCACTGTATTCATGATGCATTTTTGTGACTGCCTTTAGCATCTCTACTCCAAATTGACTCATTCTGACCCTACTCCAAAGGCAAAAAGTGGAACATTTCAATAGCGATATAGTGAGTTTTTGGTATTTACAATGTATGCAATTTGTGCACTACATTGAAATTTTGAATTCAGAATGGCTGACTGTGCTATTTCTGAGTATTGCATTACATTCTGAGTCGTGCAAACTCAGATTTCACGCATTTTCCCCACACAATTTGCATCAGCTTTTATCATGCTAAATTTACCTCGGCGAACAAAAACAGTGGGTTACATAATTAGCGTCTGAGCTTGAATCCTGTTTCTGGAGTAAATTGTATTTTATAACTAAATCAGAGTTTGAGGAAGAGTTAGAATGATATCCCAGTTGGCCTAGCTTGATAATGGAATTAACTGAATAGATGCACACTTTCATTAAATATCAACTTCTAAATACATGATGGGGTGAGTGTATTATTTTGTCAGTTATGAGACATTTTATATTTCAAATAGTGTGCGCTTTGTTGTTGGTAGAAAATCAGTGGTTTTCTTTAGGCTGTGACGCATCGTTGGTCTATAGATGCAAGTGCATGCCATATTTTTAAGGCAATTTGTGACTATGTAAATGATTTCTGTACACATTTAATACTGTACATTTGTTTCTTGTGAATATCCAAAGAATCTGCCATGCATCTGGATCTTGTGGAATAAACATGGCAGGGGTCTAAGTGGGAAGGGTCAGAGGGGCAAGTCATGCCCATACTTTTTTGATTTATGAAAAAAAGGTTCCTCTGCTTTTCACAAAAAGACAACCTTCCCTGACGATTAGTTAGTTTGTTTAAATGCTTCAGTTCAAGTGTCATTCAGTGAGTCTCCTGCGCTGTAAAATCGAAAAAGACGCTGGGCAGACAGCTGAGCAAGTCTTCCTGCAAGAGTGCCTGTTTGCCTGAATGAAATGCAACTATGCTCTACGAGTTAATCTGGAAATGTAAAGGGTATTCTGCAAATGTAAAGGTGATTGGGAGCCAGTACTGGCATAATTGATGGAATCACTTGAAGGTTTGTGATGACAAAGATTTATTATTTTTGAGTGGTAGTGCAAAGAGTTAACGAATAAGCCGTGAAGTGCATGTTTTTCATGGCAAATGCTTTTATATAGCGCTTGGTACCCCTAGAGGTGTTGAGGGGTCACTTGCTACCCCTAAAGGTGTTAAGGGGGTCACCTATGTGAAAAAAAACTCTACATCCAGTCTGGGTATTACTAAAATCTATATTTTGGAATCACCATTTTATCTTAAGCCTTCTGAGCATTGTGTAGTAGTCTATCTTATATTGTGTGCAATGCAATATTGGAATCATGGCTTACATTTTCACACTGGTTTCTGTCACAGGCTATGACCTTGTAGCACTGTAAATACCCAAGCCACTACTCTCCACTGAACCAAGATTTAATTATATGGCTTTCTGGTTACTCACAGACCTCTGCAGTGCATTAACTAATAGCGGTTTCATTATGTACCATAGTGCATTTTCTCACTAACAACTTTTTTCATTTATTTCTCATTTAAGCTATGCGGTATTACAAATGCAGGTACCTGACGGTGAAAGACCAAAAAAGTATGGAATATTTAGTTTTTTTAGCCACACCTTTGACGTGCCCCCACACACACTGCCCTCGCCCCCCCACTGCATGCAGCATTTCATACTTTTTTAATGCACTTCAGCCACTGAACATGGGTCATCTCTATGCTCAGTGGTGTAACATTAGCCCCCGCAGCCCCAGCGGTGGGTGTGGGGTCTTCAGCTCCAGGGTGTACCCTCAATACCTCTGCCACTGTGCGCATGTGGTGGGCCCCTGCCCTGAGAGTTTCTGCCTGGGTGTTGCCGCCATGCACTTTGCAGGGGGGTGGCCTCAAGTTTGGTTAGTCCAGTGCCTATGCTATGGTGAAAGGCCAGTGCCTACCTACTGTATGACTGTGCATTTTTTAGACATATTGTTTGCTCATTAACTTTTAATTTCACCACCTCCTTTCAATCGCTCTAAAGAGGGCTTTTATTACTTTTTACCTAACTTGTTGCCTAATTTTCTTCAGTGTGATCGATTTTTCTCCCCTTCCCCTTCTCTTCCCAACTTCCACAACGTCCAAAGTTTAATTTAGTAGAAACATTGCACCACGATACTTTGGATTCTGCATGACTGCGTTCTATTTTTACATCGACCAAAACGTTTGAATAAAGAAAAAAATTAAAGAACACTTTTTACTTTGACAGGACTGATGTCATATTATTTGCCGCTTTTTGTGACTCGGCACAGTACAGCTTACCCAAAAATGGCAATCCTTATTTAATAGTCAATTGTTCTAACGACCTAAGGTCTCCTTAATTGGCCGAGTTACGAGCAAGATGGATTTCAAAAGCGATCACATTTGCATGTACTGAACACAAGGCAAACGAGTTCCATCCTGAGGTCTGGAGTTCTCAAATCAAGAGATTGTGTACCGAAAATTAAAAATGGCTGAAAGCAGCGGAAGAGATGTTTTGACAAAATAGCAAGGGGACAAGCACAAAATCTAAAGTACATTATGAATTGTACCAAGAAGCAATCAATTCCTTTTCAGAAAACTGTTGCTAGTCCAACTGCCACAAACAGCATTTCCATCTCAAAGAGAAAAGAAAATAACACTGTGTTCTTCCTACATTTTCTTTTCTTCGTGGCAGCTTAATTATGTGTTTCGCTCTGCACTTAACCGTGGAAAAAAAGTTTTGAACAGTTTAAGTATCTTGACAAGACAATATTGCATGTTTAAATATAATATTGCTGTGAAATCAGGGCTGACACCAATTTACATATATTGAAGACATACAGTCTCTCGCCACAAAAGGTAAGCCAACCACGTGTTTTTTCTGTTATGTCATATCTATATTTTAGTGCCTGAGCAATGTGAGCTTCCATGCACCCAAGTGGAATATGATAGAGACATTTTACCACAAATAGGTCTTTGCACCCACTTGTGTTATTTGCCCGGAATGATGGGGGTAACAGCAATCTCCGAGCCACTGAACAAGTGAAAAGTGTGAGTCAACTTTCTCATGTTGGCAAGGTAAACATGTAGGCAACATCATTTTTTACTCTTCATTTTTTTACTATGCTGCTGCCACTCCTTGGTTTGAAGTTGTGTATGCTGCTCTTCACTTTCTTTATTCCACCATGACGGTCAAGTGCAGCCAATAGGCAATGGGGTAGGGTGCTAGCGTGAGACAAGGGGCAGGAGCAGGGGCAGCTCCTCTGCAATGGCAGTGGAGCATCGCCCTACTGGCCAAGACCCAGGAGATGAAAAATAAAACGATAGTTTAGTATTGTTTCATATTTCATCTGCTGGCACAGCCAGCAGTTGAGGGACGGGTGGGACTGAGTCAAGGGAGTTGGGAACGGGAGGAGGGGAGAGTGCACTTAAGTGTGCATGTGTAATTGGCTGGCTGTCTCAGGCCTTCCAAACACACATGCGCACTTAGGTTTCTCCAGCCTGATTGTGTACACAGCTGGGCTGGAGAAACTGCACAGACCCCAGGGTTGTGTCTGAGCAACAGTCCAAGCTGCTCAGACCAATCCTGACAGTGCTTTCCTGCTAGCTTTTACATGAAACCGGTACCAGGATTGCTGGGGAGTGTGTGCTGGTGTCCCAGTGAATGCTGGGACACCAGAAGAAGAGTATGAGACGGCAGGAGACGGAGAGCTGTGGTGACGGGAAAGGTAAGTTTTTGTTTTTTTTAAACTTGTTTCCCCAGTCGTCTGCCCCCCCCCCCCCTTGACATTTGTGGCAGCCGCCACTGGGCAGGAGAGGATGCAAAGAGAATAGGCTGGCCTCTAAAACAGCCTGTTTCGGTTGTCTTCCATCACAGCAAAATGTCTGGTTGTATATCCAGGCAACACCCACTCATGTCTGGGGTTAATAAATTGAGGCATATTGGTCTCAGTTTCAATATCTAAACAATTCCACTACTTTACATGGGTGACTTGGTAGCCTCCATAATGGAAAACAAGTTTGAGTCCTAGACTGGGTATGCTACTTTTATTTGCATGCCTCCTCTTTTTATCAAATCCGGTACTCTAAGGCTCTTTGCTCTCTGCCATGTTTCTTTATACTTTAATTGTATTTTCCATGAATGCACCTCCCTCTGCTCAAATGTTCTTGCCTTCTATTTTCTTCTCCAACCACACCCAAGGCCTCTACTAACCAACGCGACCCATCAATGTTCTGTCGAGGAAGGCATCACCAACAAAATGAAAATTAAATCCTGATAAATCCTGATGGTTCAGCAGTGTGTTGTCAGAGCAGGGAACTACCAAACCAGAATTTCACTGCTATAATGCCACAGCGGGAAGTGGCTGCTTCTCAACCCCCTCCCATCTTTCCAACATGAGGAAGCAGCAGAATGGCAGACGTCTAGCCTCTGATCTCCAGAAAACAAAAGCAGATGATGAGGTTACACACTCATGAAGAAGGTGGTGCAATAGTAGGTGATGCCACCATTTTCAGCCTGCCCTATATCCAATGACTCAGTAGAAAACCACAAGAGACCCAACATCTCTGTCTTGCTTTGCAGTGGCTCTGCTTGTTTGAGATACTTTCAAATGCATTGCCTGCACTCTGTTAATGAGTTGAGCAGCAAGTTAAAAGAGTGGAAGGGTGATTTAGATGGCAGGTTTTAGAGGGTGGCATGATATTAGGCAAAGCATTGGTGTATGTGGGAAGGGAGATTAGCATGATGCCAGCCATTTATTTAAAAATTTAGTGCAGTTATGGGGAGTAAGGGTGTAGGGGGCAGGGCTGAAAAGGACAGAATACACATTTTGTGGATCCCCATAATGATTTTCCACAACAATGGTTAGATCATTTGATCAGACGAAGGAGGTGCACTTTAGCAAGGTAAATAAAATATAAAATTACAGGATAGCTGTCAGCAGTGTTAACGTTTTTGAATTGCATGGCCAGAGTAATATTCCCGGAATTTCGAGTTTCGACTCCTTGTCTACGAAGTCACTTAGAAGCTCTGGGCAAACACCAGCTCGTTATTGATATCATCCATTATTCTAAGTGTCTAATAGCCCTGGCTTCCATAATGAATATTTATTGTAAGCAAAATAGTTACATGCCCTTGTGCCTATCTCTTAAACATTGTAGTTGTTGGCATATTTTCCTTTTTTGTAAGTCAGCTGTTAGTACTCAAATGTGCCAGGAAGGCAAGGAATAAAATCCATTTACAAGTGAAATACCACATCTGATTCTACATCAAAACCTAACAAATATGCTGAGAAGCACTTATGGCACTCTGCAGGCCAGATATAAGCAATGAATTTAAAACTCAACCCCTTTTTCCCACCAAAATTCTGTAGTGATCTTTACATAAGTCAGATGTCAGGGTACCTTTTAGAAGGTAGCTAGAGATGAAATGGCTTTAATCTAAAATGTGAGTTGCAAGCGTACATGTATTCGAAAAAAAGTACAGATGTGCAAATTCCAAAAGAGATTATGGCCCTCATTACAACCTTGGCAGAAAATCCTGCTTACCGCCGTGCTGACCCACACTGAGAATAACGCCACTATACAGACACCCACACAAGTCCGCCACACCAAAGGTGAGTGATAAACGGGTGATAGCAAAACCAACACCGTGACGCCAACAGGAATACGCCCACAGTATCACAACCCACAAATCAGCACGGCGGTCTTTCAAACACGGTAAACCAATGGCGGTACACACCGCCGTGTTCAAAATACACACACATATACAAAACACCACCACATTGGACAATTCAAACTACACACACCTGACACACATACACACACCACACCCTCACACTCATACCACTATAAAACACACACCCACCTTACCCACAACCCTTTCAACGAACAAATTAGAACAAGCAGAGAGAGAAAAGCAAAGAGCACACCTTCACCCAGAGGCACAGAACACCATCACTCATACACCATCCACGCACATCACATAATACATCACAACACAGCACCTCACACATCACCTCACACATATCACTCACACCACATCATGGCACCTCAAAGACTCCCCCAGGCTTTCTGAGGAGGAGCTAAGGGTCATGGTGGAGGAAATCATCCGGGTAGAGCCACAGCTATTCGGATCACAGGTGCAGCAGACATCCATTGCAAGGAAGATGAAGCTATGGCGGAGAATCGTCGACAGGGTCAACGCCGTGGGACAGCATCCAAGAACCAGGGATGACATCAGGAAGAGTTGGAACGACCTACGGGGGAAGGTGAGTTCCGTGGTATCAAGACACCAGATAACAGTACAGAGGACTGTCGGTGGACCCCCACCTCCTCCCCCACAACTAACAACATGGGAGGAGCAAGTCTTGGCGATCATGCATCCTGAGGGCTTCGCAGGAGTAGCAGGAGTACTGGACTCTGGTAAGTCACATCTTTACCACGATATCCCCCCACCCTACCTGCATGCTCTCACTAACTCCTACCGCTACCCTCACCCCATCATTCCACCACCTCACATATACCCCACTATCACAACCCACACATCCCAATAACAAGCATTGCATGCTACACCAATGCATGGACACCCATCACAGACCTGCATGGACACCCATCATCACAGCATGCACACTAGAGAGACTCACCCAGCCCACACAATCAGCAATCACACAAGGCCAAGGCGACAGGGAAAGCACAATTGCATTAGGGAAACACACCCATTGCACAAGATGGCACACACAGATACAATAACAATGTATTTACATCCCAACAGGACCCCTACCCAAAGTCACCGGACAGAAGGTGCCAGCTACATCCAGTCCCCCCACAGAAGAGGCCCACAGTGATGACAGCAGCTCCGCACACCTGGATCAGGATGACCAGCCTGGCCTATATGGGACCTCTGGACAGTCGGTTCCCCTGCCACAGTCCCAAACCACCACAGAGCCTCCCCGCTCAGGAAACACCAGCACAGCACCGACCCAGCGGGCCGATACCACGATCCCCAGGACACGTCAATCAGCAGTGTGACCACAACTACAGGGACTCCAGGCAACCCCATTAACTCAGGACGATCAGGGACCTGGTGTCAGTGGCAGTGGGCACACGGTTCAGGGGACAGAGGCACAGGACAACAGGGAAGCTGGGAGGACTGCTGTGCGACAGAGGGAGGACAGGCCCAGGGAACCCACTATCCACGAGGCACTCTCCAACATCATGGGAGCATAGCACCATTCCCAGGAGACCATGTGCACGGTACTGGCCAAGTTTCAGGAGACCTAGCGGCTGCAGGAGGGACAGTACCTGGGGATCAGGGATGACCTCACCAAAATCTACACCATCCTGTTCACCATAGCAGGGGTGCTGGCTGATATGGGCAAGACCATGAGGGAGGCAGTGGCTCAACAAAGGGCCCCTGACACTAGCCAAACCGAGGAACAGCCTTCCACCTCCGCCAGCGCTAGTGGACAGGAGGCACCGTCACACAGGAACAATAGGCGACCAGCACCCCACCCCCTGGAGAAGGAGAACCACCCCGCAAACGGTCCCTGCGATCCAGGCAGAAGACAGAGAACATTGCCAAGACCCCCGCCAGGAAATAAGACTCTCCTGATTGTCACTCTTCTGTCCCACTCTGTTCCACTGTCCACCTTGAACTGCCATGACTCCCCTTACTATGCCCCATTTAACAACGCACCTGTGATACCAAGAAACTGGACTCTAACATGGACCTTCCTCTACCATCACCCCAACCCTTTGCACATACCCCTATACCCATTAGCACCTAAATAAACACTCTTTAATCAAATACCAGTCTGGAGTCAGTCTGATGATTCACAAATGTATTACTACAACATTAGCAAAAAATTAAAAGGTATATGTTCATTTACTCACACCAATGTATGACAGTTGTTGGGCAGCAGTACACATAGCAGAAGGCAGAATGGGGTACACAGATCTGAAAAAAGTAAATCCAAAGGGAACAGTCAGTGTCCATAGACAGAGGTTAAGAGGCTGGCATGTACCATGTCCTAAAGTAAACTGATATATGAAGAGGAGTTACAGTGTCTTGCCTGTGTGTCACTGGAAGTATTGCAGGATGATGTTTGTTCTGTTGTCAATATCTTCTTCCTCTGCCTCCTCTTCCTCACTGTCCACAGGCTCCACCGCTGCCACTAGACCATCACCAAGTTCATCCTCTAGCAGAAATGCCAGGTTATGCAACATACAGCATGCCACGATGATCTGGCACACCTTCTTGGGTGAGTAGTACAGGGAGCCACCTGTCAGATGGAGGCACCGGAATCTGGCCTTCAGGAGGCCGAATGTCCTCTCAATATTACGCCTAGTTCGCCCATGTGCCTCATTGTAGCGTTCCTCTGCCCTTGTCCTGGCATTCCTCACTGGGGTCAGTAGCCATGAGAGGTTGGGGTAACCAGAGTCACCTGCAAATGTTGAGGGATGCCTGTTAGACACACACTAACCCTTAAGGACTACCCCATACCCAGACACCTACTCATACTGTGTTGGGACCTTGGGCTCACCTATTAGCCACACCTGGTGCCTCTGGAGTTGGCCCATCACATAAGGGATACTGCTATTCCTCAAGATATAGGTGTCATGCACAGAGCCAGGTTACTTGGCATTCACATGGGAGATGTACTGGTCCGCCAAACACGCCATTTGCACATTCATCGAATGGTAGCTTTTTCTATTTCTGTACACTTGTTCATTTCTCCGGGGGGAGGGGACAAATGCCACATGTGTCCCATCAATGGCACCAGTGATGTTGGGGATATGTCCCAGGGCATAGAAGTCAGCTTTTACTGTGGCCAAATCTTCCACCTGGGGGAACACGATGTAGCTGCGCATGTGTTTCAGCAGGGTAGACAACACCCACGTTGGAGAACATTGGCTGAGACATCCCAAATGCCATGGCCACTGTAGGTTGGAAGGAGCCACTTGCCAGGAAATGGAGCACTGAGAGGACCTGCACAAGAGGGGGTATACCTGTGGGCTGGTGGATAGCTGCCATCAGGTCTGGCTCCAATTGGGCACACAGTTCTTGGATTGTGGCACGATCAAGTCTGTATGTGATTATGATGTGTCTGTCTTCCATTGTCGACAGGTCCACCAGGGGTCTGTACAATGGAGGATGCTGCCATCTCATCATCTGCCTCAGAGGATGTAGCCTATGGAGGAGAACGGTGAGCAGAAGGTCATTTACCACATAGATAGCACAACTGTGTCTGAACTAATGTTACAGAATCTGTGTGTGAAATCGTGAGTCCGTATATGTGCCAATATGTGCTGTGACGCAATTAGGTGCCATGCCATGTGCACCCCTGAAATGGCGTCTGCCTGACTTGTGAGGAGGGACAAGGGGAAATGCGGTAACTGCGCAGGTGTCAAAGACCGCCGCGCAACTCTGCCTTGGTTATCATTGGGCCCTATGGGTCCGAGGAGCCAATGGTGATGTACGCTGGCGGAGACAGTAAGCACCGCCGCGGACGTGACCGCCATTTTCTATCTCTTCACTCACTTGATACCTGACCATCAACAGGAGAGGACCTACACTACAAGTGCTGCTGCAACCTGAGTCTGTAAACGTCAATGGCTACAGTGTCTGGGGAAAGGGCCCCTGCTTTCACTGCGGGGGAGTTGGACAAACTGGTGGATGGGGTCCCCCCAGTACACGCTACTCTACGGTCCTCCAGACAAACAGGTGAGTACACTGTGAGCATGATGCGTGGGCACTGCCTGTTTGTAGTGGTGTGGATGTAAGCCATATGTTGGGGGGTGGCCTGAGTGCTGCATGTGAGGTGGTAGGTGTATGTGCGTCAGGGCATGGGTGGGAACTGGTGGGCAATGAGTATGACGGTCCGGACAGGTAAGTAATTAAATTTGTTCGCTATGTTTGCCCTTTAGGTCAGCGTCCACCAGAAGAAGGGTATTTGGCGTGCCATCACCAAGGAGGTGCGAACCCTGGGGGTCTATCACAGACGGAGCACCCACTGCCGCAAGAGATGGGAGGACCTTCGCCGCTGGAGCAAGAAGACGGCGGAGGCCCAGCTGGGGCTGGCCTCCCAACGTGGAAGGGGTGCCCATCGCACCATGACCGCCCCTGATGTTCTGCATCCTGGCGGTGGCCTATCCGGAGTTGGATGGGCGTTGAGGGCATCACAGCAGCCACAAGGGGATGAGTACAGTTTCAGAAAGCTGACTCTGCACGGTTTAGGAACTAGCTGGGTGGGGGGTGTGGGCTGTGGGGGCCCCTAGGCCAGGGTGATCATGCCAGGGTAGGCCCCTTGTTTGCAGGCTCTGAAGCACCCCTACACCAATGATACAATTGGGCAGCTACTAGTGTGCACGGTCCTGTGGGTGTCAGGTGTGCATGTGCTGGAGTTAGGCATTGTACCCCATGGGGTGGTGACTACCTTAGTGAGTGGTTGGGCATGGCCTAGTGCATAGGGCATCTCAGTGTGTGTTGTGTCTGCCAACGGTAGTGGTGTTGCTGACATTGACCATGTGTGTCCTCTGTCTTCCCCCCCCCCTTCTTTTTTTGGCACCCTGTCCTTGTGTGTATTAGCATCATCTGGCGGAAGAGCTCAGGCACCGGCGACCGAGTCGCATCCGACATGGCCCACGAGGGTGAATCCATGGAGGGTGAAGACACCAGTGGAATGGAGGGCGAGGGGAGCACCACAGCAGAGACATGAGGGGACAGTTCGGACAGTGATACCTCCTCCAATGGAAGCTCCCTGGTGGTGGCAGACACCTTAGTGCCCACCCCAACTACAGGTACAGCCGCTACCCTGTACCAGCACTGCCCTCCCAGCAGGCCCTCAGTGAGTTTCCTGTGCCCGCTCACCCAGGACTGTGGGCATCTCCTTCGCCCCAGGCACCTCAGGCCCTGCCCCAGTCAGCCCTGCTGCCCTCAGTGACCTCCTGTGATCCCTCACTGTTGGGCAGTCAACCATTCTGAATGCCATCCAGGGTGTTGAGATGCATTTGCAGCAAACAAATGCATACCTGGAGGGCATTCATTCTGGCGTGGCCGCCCAACAGAAAGTATTTCAGGCTCTGGCCTCAGCACTGATGGCAGCCATTGTCCCTGTGTCCAGCCTCCCCCCCTCCAACTTCCACTACCCCGACCCAATCCCCTCTACCTCAGCCTATCCCAAGCACACCTTCAGACCAGCATGCACACACATCAACACACAAAAGTGGCTCAGGAAAACATAAGCCCCACACATCATCACACAGGCACTCACACAAGCACCATACCCATGCACACATACCAACAACTACTTCCTCCACTGTGTCCCCCTCCTCCAAGTCCTCCACCTCTCTCCCAGTCTCGTCTCCACTCATACCTGCATGCACTACATCATCAGCCACTGCCTTCATCACCAGCACGCCCATCACAACACACCGCTCACGAGCAATCACAACCCCCACTACAATTCACACATCCCTTGTGTCCTCTCCCAGTGTGTCTGTGAGCCCTCCTCCCAAAGTACACAAACGCAGGCACACACCCACTCAAAAGCCATCCACCTCAAAACAGCCTCCAGCCCATGCACCTTCACCCAAACTCAGCAGACGTACACCTCCTACAACCACTACCTCTTCCTCCACTCCCACACCCCTCAATCTTCCCATCCCAGTGTGTCTAAAGAACGTTTCCTAGCTAACATTAACCTCTTCCCTATGCCTCCCGCCATCCTTTCCCTAGGGCCAGGATGTCTAGGTCCCAGCCCAGCACCTCAGCCACCAAATCTGCATCTGCTGTGATTCCTGCAAGTCTGGATGGATTGAAGGCGGGCACCCGTCAGAGCTGCCAGTGTGCCACCTACAGATGTGAAGGACCACCCGATTCCGCCACCTGCCAAGGTCAAGAAGGGGCCGGGATCCAGCAGGGGAAAGTCACACCACCCACCCAGCAAGGCCTCTTCCAAACACAGTGAGGACAGTGCCAAGGTCCCAGCAGCGACCTCCAATGTGGGGAAGGGACACAAGACAAAGGGCAAGTCACCTCAGGGCACGATGCCTCCTGGTGAGGGGCTGGTGACCAACATTTCCTCAGAGATGCCAGCGACCTGTACCACGGTCACCATTGCCACCTGCACCGCCGCCTGCACCGCCACCTGCACCGCCGCTGCCACAACGTCAGCCTGCAGCATCCTCCCCAAGGATCAGCCATCCGAGGCTGCCGAGACTGTCTGGTGTCTCCCTCCACCACTACAGACACCTGCACCACAGGCAGCACTAGCAGCATCTCTGCCGCAGCCACCGCCGCAGCCACCGCCACCTGCACCACCATCTGCACCGCCACGTGCCCAGCCGGTGGCACTATATCGGACGTCAGCAGCATCCCCAGTGGGCAGCTGTCCGAGGCTGCAGGTGACATCCTGGACCCTGGACACACCACTTGAGGCACCACCACCAGCACTGGCACTACCAGCAGTTTGCAGCATAAGTTGCCGCAGGTTGGAGTGTGGCTCTGCCTCCATGGAGTATCATGCTACCTGTTCCATGTACATCTCGTGGCTCAGACACCCAGGTGAGAGGATGTTGAGTGCCACACCCCAGGTGTAGCATCACTGGGCACAAGGCCCCCTCCAGAACCAGTGGAGAAATACATCCACTCACCCCTTCTTTGGCAGGATGAAGCAGACTGGGCACAATGCCCCCTCCAGAACCAGTGGAAGACACCATCCACTTGAGAGACTGTGGCTTTGCACTCCCCAGGACCAAGCAGTAGGCAAACCACCCACTAGAGAGACTGTGGCTTTACACTCCCCAGGTCCAAGCAGTGGGCAACCCACCCACTTGAGAGACTGTGGCCTTGCACTCCCCAGGACATCACTGTGGGCATGTAGCCCCCTCGAGGAGCAGTGGCGTTGTACCATCATCTGGCTGAGGTGCCCCCCTCCCCTTCCCCCTGAGGTGCCTGTGTTTTTTCGACCTGATGCCCATGCAGTGCTCTCTCCGTTTTGAGGCAGGTGTCATGTGTGGGCTTTGCCCATGCTTTTTGGGACCACTGGTCCACGGACATTTACAAGGGACAGTGTACGGTCTTATATAATATAAAATGTTGTATATACTGATTATTTGAATTTCTATTGCTACATCTGAATGTTCCAATATAACACTTGTTACACTCATTTCCTTTTGTCCTTGCGTTCTTCCAGGGGGTGACGGGGTGTATCAGTAATGTTGTTGGATGTGTTAGTGTGTGTGTTGTTGTGGGTGAGGGTGGGGGGTGGGGGTGTTGCATGCCACATGTGTGTGTCACTCACCTTTCCCTCCCCAACTCCCCTGTGTGTTATGTGGAGTACTCACCGTGGTCGCCGCCGCCTCCTTCTTTCTACTTCCTGGTGTATGAGAAGATACACCAACATGGGGAGGATCTGCAATTCGGGCTCCATGGCGTCCTAGTTCTTCATGGAGTGTCGAAAGGTGAGTGGTTCCCCTTCGATGTACTGTTTCTGCCATGGTTTTGATGTTGTTGGTAACCCCCCGGAAAAGCTGGCGGATTGGCCTCTCATTATAGGGTGGGAGGTACATTGTCTTCCGCCTGTCTGTTGGTGATGACCGCCGCGGTGTTTGTTGCTACCGCCGTGGCGGTCAGTGTGTTAAAGTGGCTGTCTATGTTGGGGGTTTCCACCGTGATCATGATCCCATTTTTTTACCGCCGGCCTGTTGCCGGTGTTACCGCCGCTTTAACACTGACCGCCAGGGTTGTAATGAGGACCTCTGTTTGTATATATTGATTTGCTCTTGTCCCAAGAAATATGCTGGCAACCTCATCTTTTCTGTACATAAAGAAATTGTAGATCGCTTGCAGGCTCTCAGTAATTGAGATCGAAATACCCAGTTGTGAGGTACTTCTTTGAAGTCCACAATAGTAATGTCAAATTATTGAGATACATTGTAATTGGTGGTAAAGTAATGATGTATGGTAATGTGAAACATTACAATTAAATATCACAGAAATAGTTAAGTAGTTGTGTGGAAGCAAACAACTGTAGAATAATAATGATGTAGGCTAAGAGGTCAGGCCTAAAATCACATGTAGGTTAATGACGGCACTCCTCAAATTTGTGTTCCTGAAAGAGAAAAGCGCTATAAAATATCTAGTTACACTTCAAAAGCATTCCAGTGTTATGTGTGCCCCTGATAGTTCAAGCTTAGATAGATGGGGGAAAAAAAAAAATTACAGCTACATGAAAGGCAACATCTCTTGTGGAAGCACACAACATATGACCATTAAAAACATTTAATACTGGCTCCCAACCCCAAAGCCTTTCTGTAGTAATGCTCACATAATTGTCTGGTGAGAGCCCTGCTGTTAAAACTGAACATAAAAACATGGCGCTTGGGGTGGGACCGAGATTTGGGATTAAGGCCTCTAGAGCTAGGCTTAATTATGGAAATTGACATATGTGAATCAAATGTACTAAATGTTCGTGAAGAGCTATTGGTACAGCATGGGGATAACTGATATGGTTTAAATGTCTGTGATGTATTAACTCCTTCCCTATGTCTTTCATTCTTCATGGAAATATTCACATATGTTTAGTTTTATACATTTCTTTCACTTTTAGGTGTAGTGTGATATCTAGTGCATATTATAACATCTGTTGGAATAAAGCTTGTCCAGAGGTGACATCACACACTCCATGCATTGGAAACTATTGATAGTTATAGCCCACACAGTTTTGATCATCTATTTTTCATGTAGTGGCTGACTTGAATGATGTAGGGGATTATAATTGAATAGACTTGTTGTTAAATTCAACTGTAGTAACATTTAGGTCCATAATAAAAATAGCCGTTACATTTAATGATAGCCCATATCCGCATTATACGCTGTTTTATTGAAATACTGGCCTTGAATGGAATTGTGACGGGATGGACTTTTTTGCATAATCTCAGTGAAGCAACATTGTGATCCGTAAATATCTCAAACACAAATTATGGACACTGTTTGTGAGTTATCTACAGAAATACTGCAGTATCCCACTCTCTGCATTTTGTACCAAATAATTAGGTACAGGTGCTTTAAGTCAGGTATGATGAAGTCAGATTTCACTTGGGATTTCTACATACAGATGCAGACAAAAACACACAGACATACACACTCATCTCTGTTATAACGTTCTTAAAATGGTTATTTTATAAAAAAAATTAGTTATAAGTAACCCTCACAATCTGCACTCCTCCTACTTCCTACTGGTCTTTAAGGTCCCCCTCCTGCCATGCTCCTCGTATGATATATTTTAACCAGGGAAGTGTTGGGAAATCTGAAGCTCACACCCCTCCCAACCTTACTGACCAAGCTACGCGTCTGCACACACCTTCCATCGCAGAGCAAAAGTGTCTGCATGAGTCAAGCATACGTTTTGTACAGGAAGGGCACCCTTCCAGTACAAAATAGCATGCTTAGACTAACTTTAACTCCTTGGGTACCAATGACATAATGGTGACACCCACGGCGGCACTGCTCGGGTGCCGAGGATGTAACCATTATGCCCTGGACCAGGCCCTAGTGGGGGACCGCTAGCGCTCCCCCTGTGGGCCTCCCACCCCCCTTCCCTGGACAGGGATGGAAGGGGCATCACTTCCCCTTCCACCCGCACCCCCCATATGATGTCTATGACATCAGCGCGCGATCGCTAGTGCTTCCCCGTGGGCCTCCCACCCTCCTTCCCTGGGCAGGGATGGGAGGGGAATTGAATTCCCCTTCCACCCCGACCTCCTGCCTCCCCCAGTGATGTCTGATGACATCAGGGCACGATCGCGCTGCTTTCATCAGAGGCTGCCCCCATTGCACTGGAAGCTTGCATTTTTCTTCTGATCGGGGGATGTGGGCGGGCAGTGAGACTTAAAAGGAAAGGAAAGGCCTTTCCTTTCATGTCTTTCTGAGCACTTCTGCAGCCCATCACAAAGCGATCTTTCTTCTCATATGGTGCTTCATGATACACACTTGTGGCCATATAACACTATACATACTAGGAACTACTATTGAACTAAATGTTATATTTAACCTACACATAGGATGACAGATGGAGTGAGCTTTGCTCGATTAGACCAGGTGACTTGCAGATTGCTCAAAGGCAGGGGTCACAAATGCATTAACCTACTATCATAGAATACAAGGCTTACTGCGGATAATAGGAAGACTGTTGCATAAAATGAATTAAATTTCTTTTTAAAGAATGTGATATTTATTCATCACATTTATGTGGCACAGCTAATGGCTATAGTAAGAAATTAGGGTTTCATATTTTTTGTAGAAATTGAAAGTTAGATATTATAAAACTTAAATTACATAATATTTCACATTAGATTCACACACCCTGGTCCCTGCTGGCCCAGTGGCTAGTGGTTCAGAAAGTAAAATACATTAAGAAGCATTCGAAGGTCTCTGTTCCTTACTGAGTCTTACAGAGAAATTAGCTGGACAATACTTTGTTGGGTGTGGCTGCGGTAATACTGGCTGCAGCTCGAGCGTTGAGTTGGGTAGGAGCAGAGAAAGCTGAGTTAGGCCCCAGTGCAGCTTGCTCTCCCTGGAAGCTCCCCCACCCATCCAGACTTCAACAAAAGGGCAGACTTTACTCACTGGTTGCTGCTGCTGCCCCGCTTGTGGTACACTACCCGGCCACTTAGCCAAAATGAGATCAGGGAAGACCAGGCAACCTCTAACCCAGAAAACCCAGAAATGCCTAACCTGGAAGAAATTCAATCAAGTTAGCAAATAATCAAATCATTCGTATCAAGCACATTTCAGGAGAGTAGCCTCCTGACATTGCCAATAGTGATTTTTTTTTTTTTTTTAGCTAAGTGAACCTAAATCACAAATTTGTCTTTCTTAAAGACAATATAGCTGCAATAAATTCAACACCATGGGACATACCAGGGTTGCTGATCCCTTTATCGCCCCAGAAGATCAAACCTATGAACAAACGGGGCTGTCTCAGTCTTTTAGACGACTCAGGATTAATGGATGTTTCCCTAGCATGCCCAACAAACACAAAAGAACACCCAGTCCTGTGGAAGGTCTCCTACGCTGGTGGCATATACTCCAACCCTAACATCATCTCATTAGAAGCTCTGATCCATGCTTCAAACAAATCACATTCCACCCTTCGAACTGCCTGTCAAAACACTTCAAACCAAGATACTCAAAGTAACACCACTCATGCAATTATGGTCAGAGAGGGGGAAGGGGACTCGATCTCAATGTCTAATAATATGGATCTAGCACAGGCAATGGAAGTGAGGATGATAACTCTGGCTAAAAACACCAATGACCCAGAGCTCAGCATAACAAATAAAACTAACACAAACACTAACATCAGAACTCAAACGATCCATCAAGAGATAGCAGAAAAAACATTCTCGAACCCAAGGGAAACAATATATTTACCTCTGGAGCCCACAGGGAGCAAAGAATCCTCCCTCCTTTGTCTCCAGAAGAAGAACTAACTGTGGGATTGCAGCCATAACCTCAACAGCAGTGGGGAACTCAAGCCACATGACCTTAGGCACACAAGCAGACATCATCTCTGGGAATCACTTTTAATAGATTTGCAAGCCTTAATCAAAATCCTTAATCTTCAGTAAGACAAACTGGAGGTCCAGATCGATCGCATGAGCTTAATGGCTTCACACATCTCCCGCATAAATACAAAGTTGGAAAACCTAACTGATTTAATAACTAGGGTTCAGACCATCTATTCACTCAGGCAAATTGCTTATGCAAATGAATAATTGATAAATTAACCAGGCTTCCAGAAATTATGTCAAATCTTTTGAAAATGAAAAAATCATCTCTGGTAAAGGAATTAGCCCCTCTCACTCAAAAGAGGGACTCAATTGAGCACAAGCAAGACATAATAGCTGAACTTCCCGAACAAGTACAGACAAATATTCTACAAGACAATCTCACAAATGTTTCTAGCAAGAGGACCAGATGAGCAACTGTCACAACCATGCTCTGTCAATGTGCAAAGGGCACCGACCCTTAAACAAACAATAAGGCAAAGAAAATGTGCCCAGAAGGCAAGGAACAAAATCCATTTAACCAATAATGTAGAGCAAATGGGAACCTACCCAAAATTTGGACTCAAACAAAATAGAGGTGAAGGTAGCATCTCAAACAGTTCAATAGACTCTATGACAGAGCAGGCATCAGCTACAGACTTCACAACACTTGATACAGTGAATACATGTCACAGCTGAAAGAATCCATCAATAATGCTGCAAATACAAGGCGGGCGCTACCAGTATCACAATCTACAATCTAAAGCCAAGTAAATGGATAACCACCCTATTCAAAGCTCAGTAACATTTAGATCTAGAACAGCCATATATCACTAAGTCCACATAAACAGAAAAATCCCAAGCCACATCATTAGACCTGAACAGGGCCTTACTTTCCAAAAGATGGTCAAAGTGTTGGACCATTTCACCTCTGCTCCACAAATTATACATGGGCCCATGAAACCCGAGAAAGCCTCATACTATGTTTATCAACAGCAATGGTCATGACTTGAAGATCATAATAGCACATACTGAGCAGGCAAGGGGAACATCCACAACCCCAAATGGAGACAGGCAGTCAGAACCACCCTCTGAGTGAGCAAAATGTAAAAAAATGTCAGTCAAGACCAAAAGCCAAGGTGGCACACCCAATTAATAGGTGCAAATTGATTTCTGAACCCACTAACAGCCCACCACCAACATAGCCCTTCAAAGCCCTCCCACAACATGAACACCCTCCTAAGCCAGGAGAGAGAACTCAACCAACTTTTCTTTGAGCCAGAATACACCACACAAGGTTCACAAGACACCTTTAGTAGCAGTAACATTTTGAGGCTTCTTGCAGAGAAGCCCCAAACAACCTGAACTAACTCTAACAACTTGGAACATGGAGGGAATTGTGTTTTGAATTCTAATGATTGTCAGTACCTTTGAAATTTGGGGGATAATGCTAACAAAACACAGCATGCCTGAATAACCCCACCCCTGCTGCAAAATGCAAGAAGCTTAGGGCCCGAGTTAGGATTTGGCAGATGTGGTTATTCCATCACAAATATGACGGATATACCGTCCACCGATTCTGTTATATCCTATGGAAATAGTAATATGGCAGATGGGACATCTGTCACGTTTGTGACGGAGTAACCTGTCTGCCAAATCAGGCCATTAGTCTCTCCAAAAATAGCCCTGTTTTATCCGTTGCTATGGGGTGCTCAGAGTAATTTGCCTTGTAGAACAGATGGTTCAGCATAAGTAATGCTGCCAAACAACCAAATCCATCACAAGTGGAATTGGATTACTTCAGTGTTAAATGCTCCAAGCAAAACATGGACTTACCACCTGCAAGCAACTGGGATGGTGTAGGAGGCCTTGCACCTCCTCTCATAGAACATCACAGGGGCTAAAACCCTGCTGCAACACAGCTTTCCACCAGAATCCTGCTATTTTTTTACAAGAGAATTGCCTTACAAGAGAATTGGTCAATGGTAGCCCTCCTAGTAGAAGGCTTTGCGCACTATGAAGTCATGACCACAAAAACACAGAACTACAGGAGACAGGAGACGAAATGTGGGTCTAGCAGTATATGTATCACTCATAGACATCACCTCCAAAGACATACCCTTTACAGATTCAGGTCTCCAAATAATCAAATTCAGCTAATGGGGCAAAAATGACAGAACACCAGTACTGTTGTTCAACACTTATGCTCATCCTAACTCAATTAAAAAGCAAGCACCCCAGGAAACAATAATCACCAGAATAACTGACTACAAGCAAACCAACCCATCATGGGATATAAATCTGATAGGGGACTTCAATTCTTATCTAATCTGTACCCCAGAAGAAGACACTATGTTGGTGACTGAAAACCTGTACAGGAACATTCCCCCACAATCAAGTGTTATAGTTAAATGGTGTAACATAAAAGGAGAAAGTTTATGATGACCCTAGAGTTTTCGGGCATGAGGGTGCTAAATGGAAGTTTTCCAGATGCACAGCCACCTAATTTCACAAATCATGGACCAAACTTTCAGTCCATTATCGATTATACAATCACCTCATTGCAGCTAATCCTAGTGCTTCAGCAATACAAAATGTAATACACCACTCTTATCAGATGCTATCACTTTGACTTAGCACTCCAACTCATTTTCCAGCACCAACACATAGACATTATTCCAGGAAGCTCCAGGCGATTACTAATGGGCTGAACAGGTCAAATAACAATGATTAACAATTCAAATATACCAGAGGATGTATGGGCAGTTCACCTTGCCAACACATTTTTAAGGAACCCTCAGAAGTTACAAACGAGAAACACAGCCAAAGTGGTATGAGGTGATACACAGAGTAATAGCCAGCTCATATGATGTTACAACCAATAGTGGGTCCAGTGAAGGAAATGACTGCTAACTGCACCTGCTAATAAGTGAGTGTGATCTTTACTCACCATCTGAAGTTAAAAAAAATACATCATTGCTGAATGCCGCAATGGAGCACCAGATGAGATGGCTTTCCACATGAGATCCTTAAAGAAGACCCTCAGTTCTGGGTGAATACGTTATCAGCATTATATGAAGAGAAGCACTAAGGAGGTGCCATCCCAGAGAGCTCGTGTAGCTCCATCATAAATCCAATCTTTAAAAGAGCTGATAGGATAAACTCGCCCAACTACAGGCTCATAGCACTTCTGGTTTTGAAGTCTAATTGCTATGCCTTCCTAATATTTCTGATCTCATTATCTGGTTACATGCGAACAACGTGATACCTGTAAAGCAGTCATCTTCTAGGACCCAGGACAAACATCTTAGCAGCAGTTTCCTTTATAACTGATTGATGCAAACAAGCAAGGAAGGAATTCCCGTCTGCTTGGTAGACTTTAAAGCACATTCAACCACATTGACGGTGGGATGCTCTGCAATTAATTAAGGAAATGGAGAATCCTCCAAAAACTGCTATGAGCCATTGAACAGATATACTCGGAAACTTGGATTCAAGTGGAAATCGGTGCTGCCACAAGAATATCTAGGAGAATACAAACCTTCAAAAGAATTAAAATGGAATGTGTGCTGGCACCCCACCTCTTTAATATATTCATGGCAGATCCATCAGTAAGACCAGGAAAACTCTCATCCCCTACACCTGGGTCCACTCTGTCTGTCCAACCTGTCCTCTGCGGATGATATTTTACTGTTCTGGATGACAAAAGTCGGGCTTCAAAGGCTAGTTAAATGGCTTGAAATCCTATGTCAAAACCAACAACCTCAAGGTTCAACACAACAAAAAAACTATAAGTATTAGCAATTGACCAGTGCGGCCAGATACAGTGTGCCAGAGTGGCCATGAGAGTCCAGGATGTGGTACCACTGGAAACGTTGCAGGTTAATGTCTTCAGCTGTGTATTGTCCCTTCCCCAAAATTCATTCCCTTCACAAATTTGATTCATGATGCAGAAACTAGGTGGAATGACTGTCTCAATAAAATGCTGTGGGACCACTGCTTGCTCTTAAAAATGTTTTTACAAGCATTCACTTGTGGATCCCTTCCCATTGCAAATTGGTTACCACTTACTTCAAATAGGTGGTAAAATGCAGATGTTTTCCAATTGCATTTCAGTGGCAAAACATTCACATATACCATTGCGATTCGGTATTAGGAAGGGATGCCCTAAACATGCCCCTTCCTAATATCAAATCGCAAACCCAGTTTGCGATTCTGTAATAGGTTACCGAATCGCAAATAGGTCTTTGCACATCTATAAAGACTTTTTGCAATCGCAAATGGGCCAATTCTGCAAATATGTCAACTTGTGACCCTAAAAAAGCTTTGTACATGTAGCCCTGGGCTTGTATATGTTCTAACCGGTACAAACTTTGTGCCACTCTATTAAAAAATGAATTCAAGGCCAGAGGTATTTGCACAAGCAGAGAAGCAATAATATTCTCAGTACAACAGACCCACAGTTGAACTGTAAACTGGTGACATTTATGATGATTGTCTCTATTTGAGTCGTCAAATATCACCACCTCAACACACAAGCATTGAACAGACAAAAAGTACTGAAGTCAGCTTATGTTCAAAATCACATACGTCAAACGTGTAAAAAAAAGGTCTGGCACAGCTTGCGGTATTTTTATTTTTTCTATTGAATCTAACAGAGAAACTCTTTATTAGTCAAATCATCTGATCAGGTAATCACTAAAGTGTTTTTGTCAGAGCTGATTTCCCACTAAGTGGTACTGTACAAAAACAAATAGTGTAAATATGTTTTCCCATGCATAGATGCACTTTACTTACACTTTTACCTAGCAGACTTGTGTTTTTTATAATTGTAACATTATTGTGGTTTTAATTAACTGAAACAATAAATTGATTGATTGACATACAGTTAAACCGGAGACCAAGAATGCAGGACAGTGGAATAAGTACTGCAAGAATGTATTGAGAGTTCCGTTTGGAACAGTTACATAAAAATCTAAGCACTTTTGAGTGCAATATTTTAAAGAATATTGCTGTGTAACCTCTGAGTGAACAGATTTCTAGGAAGATTGGCTTTCCCAATACCCAGGTCCTCAAATCCACTTCTGCCCTCCCCTGCTGTCTCTCTTTATGTACAGTGCTTAGTTGCATTGAAGCCAAGTTTGTGCTATATAAATCCACATACATACTTATGTATAGATATACAAACATTTTGCAAGGGCCTTGGAGCTTATTAAAAGAAGAGGGCACTGTGGAGAAGAAATTGTATTGTTAAAATTCATTTGGAAGCTGATGTCTCTTTTACTGTCAAATATTCTTTATTATGAATGAGAATGGTTCATCATTACCTTGATATTTACTTCAAATGATGGATCTAAGTACTCTCCAAGCTACCACATTGATTTCACCTCACTCTGTCAACAAATTCCTGACAAACTATCAACTGCAATTTTGGAAACTATGCTTCTAAGCCAAATGTATACAGTGCATGGGTTACGTTGTCAAATTCCTGAGAGTAAGCCTTGGTTTATACAAGTGTTTATATAGGGACCACTGCAAGACCACTTCTCAAATAGATTTCATCACCCATTTTACATAAGGGGTGACTGCTTTTTCTGGCAATACAATGCACCTTCCTTTGCAATTATTTAGTAGTTTGTGTAGTTGGAATATTTTCGGAAACATGAAGAGAACAGAGAAGGCAGAGTGTTGGGTTGGGACTGTTCCCTGCATGATGTACAATCATGTTCTTCTGCCCTGGGTGCCCTCGGGCGAGTATCTATATACTGTTTTTTTTTGGCCCTGCCCTTAATTTATTCTAGTATGTGTGCAAAGGCAATGGATTGTTCCTTGACAAGAGTGAAGTCCAGGACCAATGTCATGGGTTTAGTAGGTAGATGGTGGTCGCAGACTACCATGCTTTGTGAATCAGTAGTTGTGACCAGGCATTTTTATATGTGCCACTGAAGTGGAGTCTTCCTGGACCACACTTGTAAACATGCACTAACCAGGTTATTACCAATAGAATCCCTGTGAACATTATGCAAGTTTACATGTGTGTGTACCTTTGGTGGTGAATGTATTGCATGGACGAATGAGCCAAAGTAATGGATGCCTGGTGGCTCCATTTTGGATGCCCCTAGTATACTCATATACACAATTTAATTAATTATATACATTTTAGATTATTTATTTATTTAAGTAAACCATTTGCTTCATTTGAATTATTTTTTACTTTATTGCTATATGTTTTTTAATAAAAATTGGACATGTATTTTTTTAATTTGATCAACTTAAGTATCAACTTAAATTAAATTTTCATTTCAGTAAGGTTTTATTCTTTGTTTTTGATGTTTGTGGTTTTCTGGGTTGGATGGAGGTAAGTGTATTTCATTTTAGTTAAATTGTTCTTAATTTTCTTTACCTTACAGTGTTTTTATTTATTTTGTTAAGTTGATCTTGCATTTATTTTGTACATAAAATATGATTTAAGAATCTACTGTTGTTTAAAAAAAATTCTAGTGAATAATTATGAGTTTGAATGGTAGATGTAATAGTTCAGAAGTTTATAACTTTCCCTTCTGTTCAATAAATTGTAGTGGAATCTGTAAATCTAACTCTTCCAAAGTCCGTCTCTTTCACTGTGGTTTCTTAGACTGTAGTAGGAATGGTAAATCTAACACCCTAGTGTTCATTTAGACTAAAGAGGGAATAGTAAATTTAACCCCTCAACCTTTCCAAAGTCCAACACTTTCTCTAGTGCTGCATAGGTTGGAGTGGGAATAGCAACACCAACCCTTCCAAAGTTCAACACTTTCTCTAAAGTTGCACACATTGCAGTAGGAATTGTAAATATAACCTCTCTGAAACTCAATGCTTTCCTAATGTTGCTTAGACTGGAGTGGGAATAATACATCTTACCCCTCTGAAGTCTTACAGTTTCCATAATATTGGTTAGAGTTGATTTATATATTTCTGTTGTTTAGTTTTTTTTTTTTTTTGGTGATCTTTTAGCTTTTGAAATGCTTATATTATTTTTTTTTAAATGTTTAGTTTTATATTCATTCATTAATATATAATATTGTTTTACAATATAACTCATTCATTTATTTCTTGCTTCCCTTTATATTACTTTTGTAAATTTAAAATTAAACTTGTTTAGTCCGTGTTGTCCTTGTTACATTTTTAAAGTACACACACATACATATAGATGATTAAAACAATTTATTTAATTAATATTTTATTATTTTCAACTAATTAGCTATTTTAAATAAATTACTTTAAAGTCAATGGTTATTGAAAAAACAGCAACATATTTACCTTTCTTTGATCAATATTAATTTCCTCTATAATTTTCCATTTCTTTCTAAATATAAAATTACACTTTTATGATAGATCCTTGTCAATATGCCACCTACTGTTTCAGAAGGCATTATTCATAGCAAGAAGATGATTGATTTAATTCTAGAATTTATGCAGAACAGCTAGTACATTTATAATGTGGATTTCATGTTTGTACTCTCATACATAATGTATTTTCTTGTTTGTCAAAAATTGCCAGTGACTCCCTACACGCCAGGAACCTCCTCACTTCTTTCGGTGAAAGGCAAACGTCCCTCACCGCAAGGTAAGTACACCAACCTACCCTGACCGAGCCGACCCCACTAGAATCCCTGGACCTGCAGGAGGGTCACTCAGGGCGAGCTGGAGGGCCGATAAATCCCTGAGACTGATGCTGATCTACACCTGCGGCAGTCGCCAGTCAGACGAGAGGTCATGAGGCCTGAGAGAGGAGAACTCACTGAGGCCTGACAGACTAATCGAGGCCCAAGAGACGAGAGCTTACCAAGGCCTGAGAGATAAGAGCTCACCGGGGCCCCAGAGTGCTTACAGAGCGGCAGCCTGGGCCTCAAATGGAAGCAGAACCATCTGAGAGAGCTGACTTTAACAAATGCCGTCATCTGTTACTGACTGTCACAGGATCATCAAACAATTTATCCCACCAGACAGAGCATGTGACGTTTCCCTATGTGACTGAATACCTGAAGTGATGAGACATGAAGTGAGGAGGCGGAGCCTTGTGACGGAACGGAGCTGAGCACTGCTCGGCCGTTCAATGTGCTTTTCTTCCCCCAGGACCTGTTGGGTTGGACCCGTCTGTCGCCCTTTCCTTGTAAGTTTACAGAGTAGCCCGAGGCAGGAGGCAGCGGCAGGGGGCAAAGGCCCAAAGAGGCAAGCCGCGACAGCAGCGGCAGCGGTTCCCTGGCCGGGGAAGGAGCCATGCTGTGCGAAGAATAGCAGGGCTCATGGCGAGAGAAAACTCGCAAGCGGCAGGACCCTTGGAGGTATGCCTGCTCATGGATCATTGACCAGGACTGGGGTAAGCACAGAAGAAGGCGTGAAGACCTTTAAGATGTTCTGGCTCTTTAGGCCCCCCACCTTCCTTGTTATACCTGAGTGGATAGCAGAGGACCCTCAAGACCCCCAACGGTAGCTTTTTTAGTTACAGGGGGGGGGCAAATGTTTAATTCTAGAGCCACCCTGTCACCCTCATCCGGATATTCTATGTTTTTCTTTCCTGCTAGAATTTGAACCAGTTGTAAGAGCACCCAAAGTTCATGGGACCGACCTGTGTGCCCCCCAGAGTTTAGTGACATTAAAGTGCCTAAAAGTGTGGAAAAAGAGTGTGAAGAGACCAAAATGGACTAAAAAGGGAAAAAAGGGAAAAAGGATGGCTGTTAAATGCCTGCGAAGAAATAGGTCCTTTCTTATCCTGGCCTGTATAAAAAACTAAATTCAATCCCCTAAGAAATAAGGGAGTCACTCATTTGTATATAAAAAGTTTAAATTCTACTCTCCCATTTGTTCAAAAGAATCCTCTGGAGACATTAGACGGGAAGTAATAAATTGTCCTGCTTCTAGTAACATGGATTCCCTAAGAAAGGACGTGGAGGGAGCTTTGAGTCCAATGAGTGATTTCCCTGTGCCCACCAGGCGGGGGTCTGGCAACTATCCCCCTCCCTTGAGATTAGGGGTGGCCATGCTGTAGACATCCTTGCCGAAATACGGGATTTTACTCTTCCTGATATAGATCTGGGGTATGGATCCTTCCCCCAACGAGTCCAACAATGCTCACGCTTACCCAATCCAAATCAGTCCTACGACTATTCAGCAGTACTCCGTCTGATCATTTCCTTTTTTCTCTAAGAAACTCGGAAAGTCCGGACCTTGTACACTCTGAACACTTACCTAGTGCCCCCCTGATCCACACATAATTATATGGGAGTCCTTTAAGTGTCTCGAAAGAAAACTCAAGAAAAAACTCAGATCCTATTGAAGATATTTTATCTATACAGAAAGCCCTTTCAGATCAAAAGAACATTAAGTTCTGCGTAGATGAAAATGCAACGAGAGCCGCAAAGTGGACATATCAAATTCAGGGGCTAACCTCTTCTAGCTCGAATATGCAATCCTTATCTTCTGGTGCTCCAGTAACTATAAGGCCCCAGCATTCCTATTCTGATAAAGGAATGCCGGTGGGCAAGCCTTACGCGCTTACACAAGGTGCAACCTTATGTGATCCCAAACTTTTTCTCTAGCCCTTTTCCGGCTAGCAACTCTGCTCTCGAGCCCCTTGCTAACGAAAATTCTCAGGTGGCTCCCTTTCCCATTTTTTTGTCCAAAGGCCATGTCAATTCAACACTGAGAAGGGGACCCGATCTGGAAAGGCTGCAAAAAGGAAGAAAATGAGCAGGAAAAAGGGGAGAAAAGGGGAGAAAAAGGGAAAGCAACCAATTTCTAAAAAGAACCCAAGAAAGGTTACGTTTGAGGACTTGGAGTCCGGGGAAAGCCCGGAAGACACTGATCTGATCCAGACAAAGGTGAAGTCAAAACACACTGGAAAGGATGGTTCTTCTTCTACTCTACGATTACCTGACAAGGCCCAATTATGAGGAGGGCTCCAAAACTATCCTCCTGTAGCAACAAATGATGTGTCTGACCTAAACCCATCTGCCATTCCATTCCATAATACAAATCTAAATGTATCATTTCTGTATCCTCCAGTCGAGTTACACAAAGGTGGAGAAGTAATAAGAAGGACGAATGTCTCTAACAGACATAATGAAACTCCTGAATGTCATCAGTTCTGGGCTCTATTTGATTCGAACAGAAGTTTAAATCGTTCTTTATTACTCTCATGCTTTACCGATATAGAAGAGTTCAAATTACATGTGAGTAGTGATATTAGGCAGGTTTATCTTGACCAGAGTATGGGAGGGACTAAGGCAAAAGTTTGGTTCTGTTCTAAAACTGTTACAAACCTGATCTTGGCTAATAGCATGTAGCTACAGTTTAAAGGCATTGATGTGATCCCAGTTTGGGGCATAGTAAGTCCACTTAGATGGAATCAGCCATACTGCACCATATGCCCCCCTGATAATACCTTCCCCCAATTGGGCAACTGTTTACTTTCTTCTTGTGAAAATGTGCAAGTTTCCCTCTTACACTGGGTAAGGGCAGTGAAACTCATGGAAGGTGACCCTTTGCATTTTCTGGGGCCCAAACAGGAAAACTGGAGTTGGTTGGTGGAGACATTAAATAGTACCCATGCAAAGGGAAAGCTTGTACTTCCCATTCACTAATGTCAAAATCTCCATGCTCTCTTGGAATGCAGCAGGAATAGGGAATTATCCAGAAATTTTTTTTTTTTATATGAAAGCGGATTTAATCTGCATCCAAGAGACCTGCGGTTTATCTGACTTTGTTTGTCGTAGCTATTTGGTCCCTTGTTCGCAGGCCCAGCCCCTCCCCCCAAAAAAAGGACATGCAAAAGTGGGTATCGCCATGTTGTTAAGCGACAACCACAAATTGGAATATGTTTGCCATTCCTCTTCTTCAAATTTCTATCAGATAGTGAGAATTTACCCAATAGTGGAAAATGGTAGGAAAACTCCCCTTCTAATTGTAAATGTCTATAGACCACCTGAAAAAGAGTATGACATAATTCTGCAACAGATGTTTAATCAAATGTACCCTATAAGCTCAGACCTGCCAGGAAATGCCCTGGAGGTATTGGTAATGGGGGACTTAAACTGTAAAATCTCAAATTTAACACTCTCCACCTTTTGTGATTTAGAGAGGGAAATTGTGTATAATATTCCACTCATTCAATTTCCCCCTAGGATTAGAACAGATAAAAGAGGGTATCTCCTTCTGTAAGGCCGAAGGAATCTTGGGTGTATTATTTTAAATGGGCGTTTCTCCTCAGACTCTCCAGCAGCTTCCACTCACAAGTCTTTTCAGCGTAGCTCCATCATAGACTATTATTTGGCTTCCTATTATATTGTACAATTAGTCAAAGATATGGCAATTATTGACACCACATTAAGTGATCACAAGATCCTTAACTTAAAATTGAAAATTCAGTTGCCCACGATAGAGTCCTGGAACCTAAAGGGTGAAAATCTTAGTATTAATGGGAAAACTGGGAGATTGTACTGGACACCTGCTAAAATATTAATTACAAAATAATTGCTTGAAAAAACCTTGAGATACATTGATGCCTGAAGGGAAGATCCATTAAACTATTTCTCCAAATTTATAGGTTACATTACTGTTAGTAGTTAGCTTGAGCGTACTAAGCCCAATCATAAAAAAGTTCAGCTCTCCATCTGAAAGCTAAACAGCAAAATTAATAAATAAAGACAGCAGCACATGTGGGAGTCTAAGGACAGGGTAGATAAATAACCCTCCTAAAAAGAAGAAGAGCTCGGAGGAAGGTGGCTCTCCGGCAGAAGATGGCTGACCAGAAATGGGTCGCCTTGAGAAAAGCTGCTGTGTCTAGAAATTCTAGTAAATTTTGGGCTATTATCTCTGAGGGCTGCGGAAATCGTAAATCCCCTATGACTCCCCTGATAGCAGAGGAAGATTGGAGAGAGTACATTCTTGCCCTCTATGTAGAAATTGGGGAAATGAAGATAGGGGAAGCAGACTCCTCTCTAAGTAAGGATATAGATCTTGTCAACTGCGGCTTGCAAGAGATAGAGGGACTCATAGAGTCCATGCGGGCATCTGGCACCATGGGCCCTGGCGAGGTCCTGATGGCAGTCATTAAACGAGAACCACAACTTTGGGCAAGGATTCTCTGTCCGGTCTTCCGAGCTTGCTATCTTCAAGGTAGTATTCCGGACTCTTGGACTGGGAGTGTTATTGTCCCTACATTTAAAAAAGGGAGATAGATCGATACCCCAAAATTATCGCCAAATTGCTTTGTTGGATGCAGTGGGTAAGATATTTGCGAAAAGCATACTAATCCATCTCACAAGCTGCATTAAGGAAAATGCTATTGTACCTGTGGAACAAGCAGGCTTTAGAAATGCACATAATACTCTTGATAACATCTTATTAATGCAGACATTAAATGAAAAATACGTTCAGGTTAGGCGAGGAGAAGTATATTCTGCATTTATAGACTATTCTACTGCGTTTGATAGGGTGGATAGGAAGACCCTCTGTAGGAAAATGCTTGGGTTGGGGGTTCCGCCTTGCCTGCTACACCTAGTTATAGCTCTGCACGCATCCACCTGGTGCAAAGTCCTTTTGGGAGGAGAGTAGGGTCTGTCCTCCAAATTCATCACAAAAAATGGACTGAAGCAGGGTTGCATACTGGTACCACTGCTATTTTCCCTTTACATCTACGACTTGCCCACTGCTATAGGGAAGGCTGATGGTTATGCGCCTAGATAGGGGGGCGCTCCATTGCCTGCCTTTCATACGCGGATGACATAGTAGTGATGGACCTTACTCCTAAAGATCTAAATCACCACCTGGCCGCCCTGAATGAATACTCTAGGCAGAACTATTTGAAAATGAATATACTTAAATTTCAAGTTTACGATTCATAGGGAAAAAGTTGGGAAAAAAGCTAATTTATCTTGGTCCCTTGGGCAACATAAGCTAGAGCAGGTAAACTCATTGTTTTTTAGGTCAAAATCTATCCAGCTCTCTCAGTGATCAAGATCACATTCTGAATAATATTAGTAAGCTCCTATCTCAAGCGCGAGGTTTAATGGCCTTCTGTAATGCAGTTGGGCGGTGCCACTTTTTGCGTTTACTCACAGCCTACCAAGCAAAGATCCCGGCCACCCTCTTGTATGCAGTAGAATGTATCTAAATCTCAAAATGGGACTTTCTCAATAAAATAGAAGGGCAGATTTTAAGACGTTTTGCCTCCTGTAATTCCTCAGCCACAGTGGCCATTTTAAGGCTAGAATTTTGCATTAGGACTCTCTTTGTCCAGGGCCTTGCAGCAGTGGTCCGGAGGGCCCACTTTCTAGCACATAGTGAACAATAAACTCTGAGAAACCTGGCTTTTATAGAAATCTTCAATAGTCTGAGAGGAAAATCCAGGTTTTTCAGAAATTATACTCGTGCGGTTCAGCTGTTATAGCTGGATCTGGATCTTTCAACATCGGTACTGCATACTTCTCTTAAAAAAATCCTGAAGGAGGTGACATGGTCTGAAGGTTTTTTAATGGATCAGGAGTCTTGTCTCCTAAAGAGGAGTCTTGAGAAAGTAATTAAAACTGTGACCCTCAAATATGCTCAGCCCTAACTTGTGTGGAATCTCCTGCATGGAGTAAGACGCCTTTTCATCTCAATTAGATTAGATAGAGTGCCACTCAGGGAATTTCCAAATGGGATGGAGCCACAAATATCTGTGACATGTGCCAAAGGGGGGTACAGAATATTAAGCACGTTTTATTTGTCTGCCCCGCTTTCACCATTCACCGGAAAAAATGTCTGAAACCCCTCTTTTTGCGACTAAATATTCAATCAGCTGGGTAGGCCCTGAACACTTTATATAAATCACCAGATGAAATGTTCTGTATTAGGATTTTTCATTTCTTGAAATCCTTTTTAAACCTATTTTAAATCTCTCGATTGGTGGGTGTCGAAGAGTTTGCTAGCGCTGACTCAATATAGTGTGTTGGGTCGGTGCTGGACAAACTCAACATAGTAATGTTGGGTCAGTGCTGGACGACTCCCCCAACTCACCTGGGAGGAGGGATCTTATAAGGATTTGTTGACTTTAAATGTGTTTTGTATAAACATGTGAATGGTTAGAGGGTAGCATGCCTATGTTAGATCTTTGGCTTCTGGTACCAGGGACATACTGTGATTGTTCAACTGGACATTCTCATAAGGTCATCAGGGAACTAAATACGAATGATTTCTTTTGGAGTCTGTTTCTCGAAATATAATACTCAGGTTGCCATAGATGAGGTATATGGCAAAGAATGGGAGGGGAGGACTTTCTTTTTATGATTTTAGAGAAAGTAACAGTAAGAACTTAGGGGGTTCTTACAACTTTGGAGGAGGTGTTAATCTGTCCCAAAAGTGACGGAAAAGTGACAGATATACCACCAGCCGTATTACGAGTCCATTATATCCTATGGAACTCGTAATACGGCTGGTGGTATATCCGTCACATTTGGGACGGATTAACACCTCCTCCAAAGTAGTAATAACCCCCTTAATCTTATATTGAACTGTATTTATATTATTTTATCAGTGTGTGTACATTTTGTGCATGTGGCCCTCTTTGGAGTTCCAAATCATAAAATAAATAAATTGAATTGAATTGCTTGTCAAAAATGTATTTGTGGAAGTCCATGTAGATTACAGTCAATAATTGAGCATGATGGAAGACATCTTGACTTAACTCCACTCAGTTGTTCGTTTGTCAGAATTACAGAATCTTCATTATTTTAGTGCCATTAGGATAGGGTATATTTCAGTAGTCTACAGATGCAATATGTAAGTCTCTTTTTAACTCCACTCTGTGGTTGATTTAAAAAAAAGAGTGATACAACCTTGTCTTGAACAATGATAAGAGACGTAATTCTATCTCTCATCCATGAGCAGTGGCTAAAAGAAACTTGAGGGCCGCCCCTGCAATGTACATTGAGCAGCTCCTCTCTGGATTCACTCAGAGGTCTTAGGCCAGGACAGTTTGTTGAGGGGGTCCCATGGAGCTCAGGGGCCTTCGGCACCACAGGGGGTAGGGGCCTTTGTTGCACCATTGTCCATGAGTATACATTGTTGGGACATTTTCTATGCTTCCAAGCAGTGCAAATGCAGTCTATGTTCTAATCTTAATATGAGCCTTGGAGTTGCTGAGCTACATTCATGTGTGCAGTCATGGGCTTTCCAAGCACCACAGGATTTCCAATGTCACCCATCCAAAATATTCACTTGAAGGAGTGGGGATCTCAGGATTTCTTCTAGCTTGAGAATTACGAGAGTCTAACATAGCTAGTCATATTGTCAGAAATTATGGTATTTATTTGCATGGAGCAACCCTGCGCAACTTTAAAAACAAAATATGGTTAGACTAAATCACAATTTTTAAAGAACCACAGTTCATCCTCCAGTAGGTACAGTTGAGAAATCAAGCAATTGCCCAGCAAAGTCAAGAAAGCAGCATAAAATTCCCAAACCAATTTAAAAATAGTGAAAAAAATAAAGGAAAATGATAAATATGGATTTAAAATTGTTAGGGAAAAAATTGCCTAGAAAATGTAAAAAATCAGTTTCTAGTCTGAGACCAAAATGCTTATTCAGGTCCATCACGGAGAAGCAGAGGTCGAAAGCACCAAGCAAGTCACCATGGTCAAAGTTTTACCTTGGAACTTAGAGCCACATGTACAAAATATTGTAGATGATGCAAATGTTTCAATTTGTAGAATCAGGCTGTTCGCAGCCGTTAAAAATCTTTTTGGTATGAACCAAGACCAAATTGTGATTCAGTAACTTGTTGATGAATAGCAATTTGGCTTTACAATTCAGTATTAGGAAGGGGCGTGCTTAGCGTATGCAACCAAAATGCGGTTGCAAAACATTTGCAGTTTACCACCAATTTCAAATTGGTGGTAACCCTTTCGCAAATGAGAAAGGGTCCCCAAGCAACCCCTTCCCCTTTGTGAATGTTTGCAAAAACATTTTTAAAGAGCAGGCAATGGTCCCACGGAACACTTTCTGCTCTTAAACAATTAAAAGAAAACTTTTTGTTTTCTTTTTTACGCGCGTCCTGTTTTCCTTTGAGGAAAATGGGCTGCATTTTAAAAAGGATTGCTTTATTTTAAAGCATTCACAGACATGGTGATCTGCTGACCCAGCAGGCCACCATCGCTTTCATTTTTGTGATTCCCAATGGGTCGTAAACGAGAATTACCTCATGAAGTTTTAATGAGGTAGGTCTATTTGCAACCCACTGGGAATCGCAAATGAAACTGAAAGGAGTTTCATACATTTGAAATTGCTATTTCCTAACCGTGATTTGCCTGGAATTGCAATTAGGAACTCACAATTTCAAACATTTGTACATATGGTCCTGAGTCATTTCTTTGTTTGAGCGTTATGCCTTCCAGTGGGGCAAGGTCAAAGGCTGAAGCTGTTAATGGTACCATGAAGTCACCTTTGCTGTTTTCAAGCTCCTGCCATATCTATTGGTTTTGATGGCAAAAGCTGCAAAAAAGCAGGATCTTGCAGTCACCAAGGTTGCTTCAGTACCAGCTACATTTGTTGCCTTGCCCCAATCCAAGGTTTTACCATCAGACCTAGCTACATTTTTTTATTCTAAGCGGTCTAGTTTATATTATAGGCAGGCTTAAAAATGAGGGCACCGCAGAGGCGCGGTGCCAGTGCACTAACAGCAAGCCCATCTGACGGTCGCATCCCAGACAAAAAGGTAAGACTATTTTACTCTAAGGCAGGCCCGGCCCGTCCTTTAGGGCGGAGCAGCCACGCCGCCCCACCTTTTGCCCCTCATGAAGAGTGTCTGTCAGGCTGAACAAAGGTCAGCCTGACAGACACTCTTTATGTTCAGGTAAGGCAGCCAGGGGCAGACATTTGTGATTTGCGCAGACTCCTGGCTGCCTGAGCTGAAATTTGCTGGTCTGAGGAGGTCACAGCTCCTATGGGTGTGACCTCCTTGGCTCAGCAAAGGTGCCTCAAGGCCCTCCCCTGAGTGACGAGGAAAGCATCACCCATTGACTTCGACCTGGGCGCTTCAGGTTTAAGCCCTGAAGGGCCCAGGGCGAGTGTCAATCAGTGACACTTCGTCACAGAGTGGGGTGGGGTCAGCCAATGAGGGAAGACAGCAGTCCCACCCTTCTGGGTCCTCCGAGGCTGAAGGTAAGTGTGTGTGCGTGTGTGATCTTTTAAAATGCATGTTTGGACGTTATGAGTGTTGTGAATGGATGTGCGTGCGTGCATGTGTGTGTGAAAGAATGAGTGTGTGTGTGCTTCCCGCCCGCCCCCCCCTTAAAGCTGCCAGCCGCCAATGCTCTAAGGAATCATTGCTGTCAGGTCTGTTAAACATGACTCGGCCCATTGCATGTCCGGAATACCAGGTCAAATAGAGAGCCCTTTTCCTGCCTAAATTGCAAATGGGAAGGCTGGCCCCACAAGGAGTTGCCCTCGAACATCACCAACACTACCAATAAGGATACAGGATTAACACTAAGCTGCTTGTACTTTAATGCTACATCTCTACCCATACACTGTATTTAAATATTGGACTTAATCAATGATTCAAACCCAGACCTGGTCTTCATCATGGAAACCTTGAACAGTGTTTATGCCCTGCGTTTGGCAAGTTTTCATCCCTGTTATGGCCTGGTTATTCTAAACTGTTGGCAACTTCAGCAAGACATATGAAATAGTAGCATTCAGATCCAACAGGTGGTGCTCCAGTACCCTCTAGCATAATATAAGGTACTTGCCCATGGTAATCCTATTTTTACGGTTCCCCAAGGCCTTAGAGATTTCTAGTTTACATTACCCCACTAGCTGGTGAACATTTGCTACTGGATGTTGTAGGGGAAGTTCCAGAAATTCTCAGGCTGATGACACAAAGCCTAGGGTATGAAAGCAATTGCCATCCACCTACAGACACTGGGAAAGTGCACACACTATAGACATCGGAGTTCCAGGGCATTTCATGTTTTCAGGGAGAGGCAGTGCCAGCAAAATCTGGAAGGTAATTTGTATAATCAACTGTCTCCAGGCATGACTGTCACTCTCGCCTCCATTGACAGGAGACCCTTATGTTTGCCTAGGGGAGAAGGAGCGGGCAAAAGGATGTGTTACCAACTCCAAGATGTCATGAACCAACAATACGCCTCCACCTCCTATTTGTAAGGCCTTGTCAAATGATTGCACATGGTGACTTGGTTGTGAATGCAAGCTTCATCCACATTAACATCTACAGCCTGTGAGTGGAACATTTCAGGAGAAAGTGACTGTGGAAATTTCAGATTCTAACCCACTTCTCAAATGTAAGACTGAGGGCCTCATTTTGAGTTTTGTGGGCGGTGGATGCCACCCGCCAAACTCTTTAGGATGGAAAACTGCCACTGTGTTTTTCTGCCATCAGGCCTTATTATGATTTTTCTGCTGGACTAGCAGGCAGAGACGATGGCCCAGGGGAAAACTCTTTACAACATTGACAGCACCTGACACGTAATTCGGGCAGTGAAAAGCACGAGGGGGCTGTCCATGGGGGCCCTTGCACAGCCCATGCCAAGTGCATGGACAGTGCAGGAGCCCCCATGGGGCCCCCACCACCCTATCTCCACCAGGATGTGATTGGTGGTGGGACCACCATGCAAAAGCCAGCGGAGAGGGACTCTTAATCCCCAGGGCCCTGGCAGATTAAGACCGCTGGCACCGCCAGGCTGTTGACTGGCAGCACCCTGGTGGGGCCGGCGGCTGGAGCGTGGCGGCTCTGCCACAGTCGTAATGTGGAGAACGGACCGCTGCTTTGATGGTGGGCCGACCTCCACCGCTAGGACCACCAGACTCGTAATGAGGGCCTGAGTCTGTCAGCAACATTCTGTTAGCAATAGCAATAAATACTGCATTGCACGGTTTTGGAAAGCACAAGTAAAAAGATCTGTTGTAATTACAGTCTGAAATTTCTGTAAATATTGATTAATGTTGGTCCTGGCCCTTTTGGACAGGGTCATCCCCAACTTTTTGCCTTCCTCCTCCTACTTATTGCTGAATTTGTTTTTGTTGGATTTAGGACTCTGTGTAGGTTACCACTGCTAACTAGTGCTAACATGCCTGTGCTCTCTCCTTAAAACATGGTGGAATTGGCTTCTACCCAAATGGCAAATTTAATTTACTTGTAAGACCTTAATAAAGTAGCACTACGGGTCCCAAGGCATGTAAATTAAATTCTACTAATGGGTCTGCATCACGCCATTGCAGAGCCTGTGTGTGCAGTTTAAGCTGCCATGTTGACAAGGCAAAATAAACCCCTTACAAGGCCCAAACCTTCCTTTTTAATACATATAGGCCCTCGACAGCCCCAAGGGCAGGGTGCAATGTAAATAAAAATTTGGACATGTACTTTTAAATTTTACTGTCCCGGTAGTAAAAAACTCTTACATTCATTTTTCACTACTAAGATGCCTATATTTACCTTAGTATAACATTGGAGTTGCCTTATTACATGTTATAAGTGTAATTTTTAAATGGGAAGTGAAACTAATTAATGTTTGGTGTCTCTGGAATCATAATTTAATATCCTAATTAATGATGAAGTCTGATTTAAAATTACACTTTCGCAAATTCCAGTTGTAAAAATGTTAGTATTTTCTTGCCTTAGCCATTTAGTACCTGCAGCCTCTGTCTGGTCACATGACTGAGTGTAGTCGAGAGTTGTGTTTTGTGTATTCCTTCTAGACAGCCACACACAATGCGAGCTTAGGTGTGACTGGATGGGCCACCGCTGGCAGGATGGGAGAGAAGAGCTGGGCCCAGCCTCACTTACACCTGGATAAGCTGTGTCATGTCTCCACACAAAGGGCTGCTTACCCACTGTATTTAATCTGGAGGCAGGGCAGGGAGGCATGGTGTCTGTGTACTTCAGGCCTGCTTCTAGAGGTTTCTCCCCACTTTAAAGGCACAACTGTGTATAAAAGAATGACCTCAGATGCCACCTATTCAGTATACTTCTGAAAATACTCTGCCAGGAAGAAGGGCTGCTGAACTGCTGAAAGGACTGCCACTCTGCAGGACTGCTACTCCGAAGGAGCTGCTGCATTGCTGTGCTGACCTGCTGCCCTCTTGTCTGACTCTCCCCTGATCCTAGACTCCAGCACATTCATCCTCCTCAGTGTCCTAAACTGCCACCTGAGAACCTCACCAATTCCCAAACAACAAATCTCGTTGAGGCCTTTTCCAACCTGGGACTCATCCTATGAGTAGAAGGCTCCACACGTGCTTCTGGATACCTACAGAACCCCATCTTCACCAGCCTCAGTGACATCAAAGTCAAAAAGCCCTCACCGATCACCTGGTCTGACCACACCCTCATCAACTTCAACATACTCTTCCCACACCATCACAGAAACACCAGCACTAAATCTCTATGATGGGACTGGAATAGGATCTCAGAAGCATCCTGGTCTTATAAACTCCTACACCACTGACCTCAAAACAACAACAACCTCCTTGAATCCATTTCAATAATCAATGCTTGTATAACTGCCAACAGACACCCTGGAATCCTCTCAAAGCTGACAAACCAGGAGAGCCCAACTACAAGCAGTCTGGTACATGAAAGAGCTCAGGCTCACCGAATACCACAGGAAGCAACTTAAACTCTGATTGAGACAAAGTTAGGAGAACAGTGACAAGAACAGCAACAAATTGGCTATCAGACGCTACCGTCTGGAAATCAGAGCCACCAATGATTAGGCACTTAGGGGGTCATTCTGACCTCGGCGGTAAAAGGCGCTTACCGCCGGTCAGAAGACCGCCATAACACCGCCGCGGTCGCGGTAAACCGCCACGGTCATTCTGACCCGCAACTGGCAAACCGCCAAAAACCCGACATCAACAAAAGTCCGCCACAGCAACGGCCAGCGAAAAAATGGCGATGACCAAACCTCCACCGTCACGCCAACAGAAATACGCCCATGCCATTCCGACCCACAAATCCCCGCAGCGGTCTTTCAACCGCGGTATTCCATTGGCGGTACACACCGCCGCGCTCAAAATACACACACCTCTACAAAACACAGCCACATTGGACAATTCAAAATACACACACCTGAGACACATACACACACCACTCCCACACACCCAATTAAATATAAAACACACACCCACATCACCCACAAACCCTTACGACCACAATTGCGACTGAAGGACAGAGAGAGACAGCACAGAATAGAGTAGACCATCACACAGAGGCAAATCACAACATCACACACACAATATCCACGCACAAAACACCATACACCACCACACTCACCACACTCTACAACACATACACCACCCCTCACCTCATGCACACCACCCCATGGCACCCCAAAGACACCCCAGGTTCTCTGACGCAGAACTCAGGGTCATGGTGTAGGAAATAGTCCGGGTAGAGCCCCAGCTCTTTGGGACACAGGTGCAGCACACCACCATTGCCAGGAAGATGGAGCTATGGCAAAGAATAGTGGACAGGGTCAACGCTGTGGGACAGCATCCACGAAATCGGGACGACATCAGGAAGCGGTGGAACGACCTACGGGGGAAGGTGCGTTCCATGGTATCAAGGCACAACATCGCGGTGCAGAAGACTGGCGGCGGACCCCCACCTACTCCCCCAGAATTCACAGCATGGGAGGAGGACGTCTTGCACATCCTGCATCCTGAGGGCCTCGCAGGAGTAGGCGGAGGAATGGACTCTGGTAAGTCAAATCTTCACTACTTCATTCCCCCCACCCCACCTGCATGCCAATTCATACCCCCACCCTCACCCCCACCCCCATCACACCAACTCCTTGCAAATGGCTCACCATCACAACCCACCCATCCCAAAACCTAGCCCTGCATGCGTCCCCAAAGCATGGACACCCATCACCAAAGCATGCCCACTGCACTTACCCATCTCCCCCACAAGCCACTGTCACAAAAGCCCCCACAAGGGAATGCCAGCACTGGGGTACACGGCCACCCACCCATTACACGAAATGGCACACACAGAAGCAATAACCATACTCTTATACCCCTGTAGGACCCGAACGCCACCACACCGCCCAGGAGGGTCCAGAGATGTCCATCCCACCCCCAGAAGAGGCCCCCAGTGATGACAGCAGCTCTCTCTCCCTGGACCCAGATGACCAGCCCGGCCCATCGGGGACCTCGGGACAGTCGGTTCCCCACAGACAGCCACATGCTACAGCAGATCTAACCCCCTCTGGGAACACCAGCACAGCTCCCACCCAGCGGGCCCATGCCTCTGTCTCCAGGACACGTCAATCAGCGGTGTGTCCACCACTACAGGGCACCCAGGTTGACCCACCACCCCAACAACAACAGGGACCTGGGGGCAGTAGTAGTGGGCACACAGTCCAGGGGACAGAGGCACAGGGAAACAGGGGAACTGGGAGGGCTGCTGTGCGACAGGGGGGGGACAGGCCCAGGGAACCGACTCTCCAAGAGGCCCTCTCCTCCATCATGGGAGCATACCACCACTCCCAGGAGACGATGGCTACGGTACTGCTCAGGTTCCAGGAGATCCAGGTACTGCAGGAGGAACAGTACATGGGGTTCAGAGAGGAACTGAGAAACATTAGTTCCGCAATGGGGACCATCGTCGTGGCCCTTAACCAGATAGTCACCACATTGCGGGACCATGTGGCACCACAAAGGGCCCCTGTCACTAGCATGGACCCAGACCAGGCTACCACCTCCGCCGGCGCTAGTGGACAGGAGGCCCCCACACAACGACAGGCCACCAGAACCCCACCTCCTGCAGAAGAAGAACCACCCCGCAAGCGGTACCTGAGATCTCAGAAGAAGGCAGAGTAGGATGCCAAGACCCCCGCCAGCAAACGATACCCCCTGATGTCATCCCATTATCCCACATTGTCACCCTATCCAAACTTAAACTGCCCCTGCTCCATCCTTCCACAGGCATATGGACAATGCACCTGTGAGACTGAAGACTGGACCCTGCCATGGACATTACTCCACCATCACCCATCACCGTTTTACAATCATGTCCCTAAATTTAGCACTTTAATAAAATCACTTATTGCACTTAAAAAATCTGGAGTCTGCTTGTATTTTGAACAAATGTATTAGACATAACGGTGCCAAAATGTTCAGTTACATTGTGATGACAACATACCACTGTCACACAGCTGTAGTCCATGGGCAAACAAAGCAGAGGTCACACAGTGGGGCCCACAGCTCTGAAAACGGAAGGGAAAGTCACAACTCAGTTAACAGGAACTGGGGGGAAACACATACAGTAGAGAGGCAGGAGACTTTAAGTAAATGTAAAATGGCGGGGTTGATTCGTACCTGTGTGCTACTGAAAATACTGTTGTATCACTGTGTCCCTGTTGTCTGTGTCGTCCCCGTCGTCTTCCTCCTCTTCACTCTCCACAGGCTCCACTGCTGCTACAACACCACCATCTGGACCATCCTCCTGCAGGAAAGGCACCTGACGTCGCAAAGCCAGGTTGTGAAGCACACAGCAGGCCACGATGATATGGCACACCTTCTTTGGTGAGTACATTAGGGATCCACCTGTCATATGCAGGCACCAAAAACCTGGCCTTCAGGAGGCCGAAGGTCCGCTCGATGACCCTCCTAGTACGCCCATGGGCCTCATTGTACCGTTTCTCTGCCCTTGTCCTGGGATTCCTCACTGGGGTTAGTAGCCATGACAGGTTGGGGTAACCAGAGTCACCAATTAGCCACACACGGTGACTCTGTAGCTGTTCCATCACATAAGGGATGCTGCTATTTCGCATGATGTACGCGTCATGCACTGACCCAGGGAACTTGGCATTTACATGGGAGATGTACTGGTCAGCCAAACAGACCACCTGAACATTCATCGAATGATAACTTTGTCTTTTCCTGTACACCTGCTCACTTTCACTGGGGGGAACCAAAGCCACATGGGTCCCATCAATGGCACCAATGATGTTGGGGATATGTCCAAGGGCATAGAAATCACCCTTCACTGTAGCCAAATCGCCCACCTCAGGGAAAACAATGTAGCTCTGCATGTATTTCATCAGGGCAGACAACACTCTGGACAAAACCTTAGAAAACATAGGCTGAGACATCCCTGATGATATGGCCACTGTTGTTTGGATTGATCCACTTGCCAAAAAATGGAGTACTGACAGAACCTGCACCAGAGGGGGAATCCCTGTGGGTTGGCGAATGGGGGACATCAGGTCTGGCTCCAGCTGGGCACACAGTTCCTGTATAGTGGCTCGGTCAAGTCTGTATGTCAGTATGACATGTCTTTCTTCCATTGTCGACAGGTCCACCAGCGGTCTGTACACGGGAACATTCCTCCATCTCCTCGCAAGTCCCAGCGGACGGTGCCTAGGAAGGACAACATGGAGCACAGAGTCAAGCAACCCACAGGTACGTAACCACAGCTTGCACAGAACACGAATCGCTATGCATTGAATGGCTTGTATGAGTGGCAATGCAAGGCCTAGGCCTGTGTGACGCAGTAGAAATTAAGCCATGTGGGCCCTTGAAATGGTGGCTGCCTGACCTGTGAAGTGTGACAATGGGATGTGAGGTCAATGCGCTGGCGTGGCACACCGTGGCGGTAGGCGGTCGAAGACCGCGGCGCAAAGCAGCATTGGTTAACATTGAACCCTATGGGTCTCAGGAGCCAATGACGATGTGCGCCGGCGGTCGCGGTACGCACCGCCGTGGTACGCACCGCCGCGGGCGTGACTGCCATTTTCTATCTGCTTAATCACTCGAGACCTGATCATCCACAGGAGAGGACCTATACTGCAAGTGCTGCTGTGACCTCGGTCTGGAAGAGACAATGGCTGCTGCTACTGGGGAAAGGGCCCCTGCCTTCACATCTGAGGAATTGGAGAAACTTGTTGATGGGGTCCTCCCCCAGTATGCGCTACTCTACGGTCCTCCAGACCAACAGGTAAGTACACTGGGACCATGCTTTGTGGGCAATGCCTGTGTTGAGTGGGGTGGATGAAAGATGGTGGGGAGGGGAGCGAATGAGGCATGCATCGCACGACAGATGAGAGCATGTGCCATATGGCAAGGTTGGGGAGGGGGGCCACTCACATTGACCATGCAGAAAATGATGATATTTATTTTCCCACCCTGTCCATGTCACATAGGTCAGCGCCCATCAGAAGATCGACATTTGGCGTGCCATCGCCAAGGACGTCCGGACCCTGGGGGTCCACAACAGACGGGGCACCCACTGCCGAAAGAGGTGGGAGGACATCCGCCGCGGGAGCAGAAAGACCGCGGAGGCTCTGCTGGGGATGGCCTCCCAACCTAGGAGGGGTGCCACACGGCAATTGACCCCCCTGATGTCCCGGATCCTGGCGGTGGCCTACCACGATTTGGATGGGCGCGTGAGGACATCACAGCAGACACAAGGGGGTGAGTACCAGCACATTCTGCTATATTAGCGCACAGTGGAGGTGTCTGGGTGGGCGAGGAGGGCTGTGGGTATCTTTAGGCCAGGGCGATTTCTGTAGGCTAGGCCCCTCCGTAAGGCATGGCCCTGTGCCCCCGCCCCCCACCTCTGTAGGGTGCTAAGTACAGCTATCCATAGCCCAGGGTCACCTATGTGTGCAGTTGTCGTCCATAGGCTTGTAGGCCAAGTCACAATAATTGAGTAGTGTACACCGAGTGCGCGGCGTAGTGCAGGGGGCTTCTGTGTCTGTCCTCTCCGCCAACGGTGTCGCCAATGCATGCACTCAACATGTCATTCTTTCTACCCCCCCCTTTTTTTTGCTCTTCCTGTTCATGTGTGCATTAGCATCAACAGGCGGAGGAGAAGTGGCATCGGAGCACGAGGGAGCTGCATCTCACATGGCCCCGGAGGGCCATGCAACAGACTCCGAGATCACCAGTGAGACGGAGGGCGAGGGGAGCTCCACAACGGGGACCTGTGGAGACGTCAGCGACACAGACACGTCCTCGGAAGGGAGCTCCCTTGTGGTGGCGGCAACATCCGTGCCCACCGCTACAACAGGTACAGCCGCCACCCAGCGCACCAGCTCCGCCCTCCAAGCAGCCCCTCAGCGTTCGCCCTGTGCCCGCTCGGCCAGGAAGGCGGGCATCTCCTTCGCCCCAGGCACCTCAGGCCCTGCCACAGTTACCCCTGCTGCCCTCAGTGAGGAGATCACTGACCTCCTCCAGACGCTCATTGTTGGGCAGTCTACCCTTTTGAATGCCATCCAGGGTGTAGAAAGGGAGGTGCACCGGAGCAATACATACCTGGAGGGCATTCATTCGGGTCAGGCTGCCCATCAGCGATCGTTCAACGGTCTGGCCTCAGCACTGACGGCAGCCATTGTCCCTGTCTCCTGCCTCCCCCCTCCAATTTCCTCATCCCAGTCCCACTCCCCTGTTCCTCTGCCTATCCCAGCCACACCTACAGACCAGCCTGCACACACCTCAACACCCAAGGGCAGCTCATCCAGACATAAGCACCACAGATCACACAAGCATTCACACATGCAACATCCACATGCAGACATGCCAACAGCCACTGCCTCCTCTGTGTCCCCCTCCTCCTCGTCTCCCTCCTCCCTCCCTGTGACGTCTCCACTCACACCTGCATGCACACCACCATCAGCCAGTACGTCCATCACCAGCACACCCACCAGAACACTCCGCACACGTGCAGTCACCACCCCCACTGCCATTTACACGTCCCCTGTGTCCTCTCCCAGTGTGTCTGTCACCCCCTCTTCCAAACCACACAAACGCAGGCAGCCACCCACCCAACAGCCATCCACCTCACGACAGCCTCCGTCACAAGCACCTGCACCCAAAGACACCACACTTGACTCTCCTACAACCACATCCTCTTCCTCCACTCCCATACCCACTGCACCTACCCTTCCCACTGCTCCTAAAAAGTTTTTCCTCTCCAAAATTAACCTCTTTGCCTCACCTGACCCACCCCCTCCATCTCGTAAGAGTCCAAACAGCACCTCAGCCACCACAAGCCCTGCACCTACAAGGACCATAGTCCAGGGCTATTGGAGTCCACCAGCTTCTAGGGCAGCAACATCGGGCAGCAGCAAGGGGACAGCCAGCCCACCCCCTGGGAAAAAACCTAAAAAAGGGAAGGGCCGGCGCGAGAGGCCAGAGACTGCAGCCCCCAAAGACACTACCCTGCCACCGTCACCTGGCACATCCACAAAGGGAGGCAACGGCCCCAGAGAATCGGCGAAGGAGGGCAAGGGCAGCAGGGCGGACAAGTCCGGCAGCAGGCGAGCTGCCCCGGAGGGCCCCACCAGCCCCATTTCAGGTGTGAAGGAGGACACCCACGGGCCCAGGACTCCAGCACAGGAGGGCCCCGCAAGCGAAAGGTCGGATGGTGACTGAGCGGAAAATATTGGCCCGATCTGGTTCCCTGGGAACACATGTCAAGTACCGCTGAACAGGGCCCCGCCGTCACAAGCACCACTGAACAGGGCCCCGCCGTGACAAGCACTGCTGAACAGGGCCCCGCCGTGACAAGCACCGCTGAACAGGGCCCCGCCGTGACAAGCACCACTGAACAGGGCCCCGCCGTGACAAGCACCGCCGAACTGGGCCCTTCAAGACAAGCACCGCTGAACAGGGCCCCACCGTGACAAGCACCGCTGAACAGGGCCCCGCCGTGACAAGCACCGCTGAACAGGGCCCCGCCGTGACAAGCACCGCCGAACTGGGCCCGCCTTGACAAGCACCGCTGAACAGGGCCCCGCCGTGACAAGCACCGCCGAACAGGGCCCCGCCGTGACAAGCACCGCCGAACAGGGCCCGCCATGACAAGCACCGCCGAACAGGGCCCCGCCGTGACAAGCACCGCCGAACTGGGCCCCGCCGTGACAAGCACCGCTGAACAGGGCCCCGCCGTGACAAGCACAGCTGAACAGGGCCCCGCTGTGACAAGCACCGCCGAACTGGACCCTTCCTGTCAAGCACCGCTCCGCTGGGCCCTTCCTGTCAAGCACCGCTCCGCTGGGCCCTTCCTGTTAAGCACTGCTCCGCTGGGCCCTTCCTGTCAAGCACCGCTCCGCTGGGCACTTCCTGTCAAGCACCGCTCCGCTGGGCATCGCCGTCTCAGCACCGCTCCGCTGGGCCCTCCCTGTCAAGCACCGCTCCGCTGGGCACTTTCTGTCAAGCACCGCTCCGCTGGGCATCGCCGTCTCAGCCACGCTCCGCTGGGCACTTCCTGTCAAGCACCGCTCCGCTGGGCCCTTCCTGTCAAGCACCGCTCCGCTGGGCACTTCCTGTCAAGCACCGCTCCGCTGGACATCGCCGTCTCAGCACCGCTCCGCTGGGCACTTCCTGTCAAGCACCGTTCCGCTGGGCACTTCCTGTCAAGCACCGCTCTGCTGGGCCCTTCATCTCAAGCACCGCTGGCCCATTGGCAGGGCCGGATCTGTGTCGGCCAGGGCTTCACGAAGCACTCTGGGCACCATGCCTCCTCCAGAAGCAGTGGAGTCTGTAATCCACTTGATGGACTGTGGCTTTGCACTCCCCAGGATGGTACAGTGGGCAACCCACCCACTGGAGAGACTTGTGAGACTGTGGCTTTGCACTCCCCAGGATGGTACAGTGGGCATGGAGGCCCCTCGTGGATCTGGCGTCGTGGACTCAACAGGCTGAGGTGCCCCCCTTCCCTTCCCCCTGAGGTGCCTGTAGTTTTACTATCTGATGCCCCTGCAGTGTTCTCTCCAATGGAATCGGGTCTCGTGTGTGGGCTTTGCCCATGTGTTTAGGCCCATTGGCCCACGAACAATGGATGATAGCCAATATGGGCCGGACTTTTGACCTATGTATATATTGTTCATGATGTAATATATTTTATTTATGTATTTCATAATTCACTTAACTTCAATTATGCTATAATATACTTCATTTTTAATGATCATTTCATTTTGTCTTTGCATTCTTCCGGGGGGTTTAGGGGGTGTCACTCTGACTTGTTGCTCTGCATTGATGTATGTGTTGTAGTGGGTGAGGGTGGGGGTGGGTGTGTGGCGTATGTGTGTCCCCGTAATTTTTTGCCTCCCCCCTCCCCTGTGTCGTAGGTGCAGTACTCACCGTTGTCGTCTGCACCGGCGTTCGTGCTCCTGGTAGAGGAGCAGGAAGACAATGGCTGGGAGGATGTGTAGTTCCGGTTCCATGCTGTCCAGATTCCTCGTGGAGTGTGTAGAGGTGAGCGTTTTCCCGTTCGTAGTCTGTTTCTGCCGTGTTTTTATCGGCGGGGCTCCCGCCCCGGAAAAGGTGGCGGATTGGTGAGTTGTGATAGGGTGGGCGGTACATTGTCTGCCGCCTGTCTGTTGGCGGTGACCGCCGCGCTGCTTGTCTGTACCGCCGTGGTGGTCGGAGTGTTAAAGTGGCGGCCTGTGTTGGTGGTTCCCGCCAGGGTCGGAATTCCATTTTTTTGGCCGCCTGCCTGTTTGCGGGTTGGCCGCCGCTTTAACACCGACCGCCAGGGTTGGAATGACCCCCTTAATGACCATATTGAAAGCAGCACCAACAGTGTCAAGGAAATATTTGCCACAGTGAAAGACTTCACTTCTCAGGCAGCAGGGTCTACCAATGTAACCCCCTCTCAGGACTTCTGTACTCTATCTTTTTGTCCCTACTTTTCTGCAACAAGATCATCATCATCTAAAACAACTGTGAGCCCCAGCTGGACCCTACAAGCCCTGCAGCCCTCCTGCCTAACTCAACCAATACCCAGAAGACCACACGAGCTCCTGGCCCACCACCCTCATTTAAGAAACCACAGTGACCATGCAGCCAATACAACCCATAGCACCCTTGTAACCCTCATTTCTAAATCTTCTAAGAAACACTCAGAAAGATTTAGCAATAGAAATAAGAAAATTTAACAAACTACAATAATCGTTAGATGGGTTAGAATAAACTTTAACCTACTATCATCCAAATTAGTCATCCATTCACCAGGTTTACCAAACCCTTTTCTACTTCTCTAAACCAGGAACCTATATATTCCCATGGCAAGGTTCTTTAAGCAAGTTAAATATATGCAATATGTTCATAATGTAAGAATCTATAACTCTACCATTATCTAGCACATAAGTACAAAATCTCTTTGCCATATTCACAGCCTCCTCCTTTCCTCCCCAGGAGAACATCTAATACTAATCTACTCTGCATAACCATAGTTCTAATAGCAAACATTTCTACATATACCTGTATCAAAGCTCCAGCAGTATCTGCAGCACTATATCCACTAAAGATGACAAATCCCTAATTTCCACAACAATCCTTGACACTTCTATAGAAGAAAGCATAGTGCCTAATATAGCTACAATGACACCATCAAAACTCCCTTTAGCTCTAAGCAGGTTTTCTACTTCTTCTAGCTTAATAATGTGAAAAACTACAGGAAAATGTAAAATCAAGACCCAATCCAATTTAGTGACAAACTCAAATAAGCAGTTTTCATCCAGACATAATAAACTCCTCTCAAAATTGGTTCACCACCTACCAAAAAGTCTCCACCCACATCATAATGTCTTTCACACACTTGTTTTCTGACATATTCAGGCTTACTACTCCTTGAAGGTGTTCTTCTAACCACAGACATTTTACCCTTTTTCTCCTTCTCCATAGTTAATCTAGGAACAACATGTGACCATCTAAATTCCTCTTTTACTTTCTCATCAATAACCTTTCCTTATTTCCAAGCTCCTCATCACTTTAGCTGCTCTCTCATTGAATTCTCTAAGCATTTTCTTCTTTAAGCACAGTACAGGCATACTCCCAGCTAGTACATTTGGTATCATGCATAGTTTCTACAATATTCAGAAATCTCTTAAACTTTGCATCCGAATTACCTCTTTTCACAGAGCGATCCTCCAGATAAACATTAAAACCAGTTAGTTAAGGAGAGGGAAAGTAATTATGGTTAAATATAGCAACATAAACATTACATGCTGACAAATAAGAGATCGAAAGGTATTTATCGCTAGAACCCTCACCAACTGTAATGGGAAGATTGCTGCAAACAAAACAATTGTTAATCTTCATGATGTTAAGATATTCATGATTAATACTAGTGTAAATATTGTCGTGAAGAACACTAATTATATTTTGTTTATACTCTGCTTTATCATCTTTCACATTAGTCTTCACATTACTCTTCATAGTAGTTAATACATTGGAAACAGATCACACCAGATGCCAGCACCCCAACTAAAACGAATATTAATGTTAATAGCATTATTAATGCTAACATTTACAGCATTTGCTGTACCCCATCTTCTAAATTAAAGAAAAAACTTACTGTGGAAAATCTTCAAAATCCCCCAAAAATTATTGTCAACAATATTTTTCTTATTTTCTTTTTATTTTATTAAAACAACAATAAAAAAAAATTAGTCTTCTAAACTTCAAGAATTTGTTTTCCAAAAAAGTTCTCTCAAAAGTTCATTTCAGTTTCCTAAAATGTCTTGTTATTGTCTTTTCCTTTCAACTTTCCTTAGCAGTGTCTTTTAGTCTTTCAAGGTGGTTCTTCAGATTTATTTCACTCTCAGTTTCAATTTCAAACTTGTACTTGTATTGGTTCTCTACTAAGTTACAATGCTCTAATTCTGCTGCTTCTGCTTCTTTTTAAGATACTGTTGCTAAATACACCCATTTAGGTGAGGCATACTGTAGGAAATCAGGCTACTGGTTGAGGAGGGGTGGCTCCTTATTCTAGCACCAACCACAATTCTTGTCAGGATGAAACACAAGCAAACCCCATGTTAACCTGTGCTTAACCCTTTTGCAGCTTGGCACAAAAGCACACAATCAGTAATAAAATAAAAACACAAGGCAAGAAACAATTACCACAGATTTAGAAACATAGAATAATATTTAAAAATCCAGTGCGCAGAATCAAGATATGCAATTTTAAAGCATTCAGTGAAAAGAGTGCTTAAAATCTCAAAGTGCCAACTGTGGTTATCTGTGGTTATCTGGTTTCACTGGACTAAGGCAGAGCCACAACTTCAGACTGACTGCAATGGAGTATGGGCTGGCTACAGAGACCAAGCCTGGCCTGCTGAACAAAGTACCTTAAATCCTGGCGCAGAGTCTGCAAGGCATTGCGAAGAAGCATGTTGTGGGTTACAAGGGGCTGCAAGGGCCATGATGCGAGGCTCTCCAACGGGTTGCATCACACTGCATCAATTCCAATTAAGCTGTGTGGCAAGGCCTTGCATGGCTTTGCATCACTTGACGTTGATTTCATTGTATCTGGCGAGGCTCTGCGGAGTTCCACATCCTTTGGCATCAATTAAGATGAAGCTTGTAGATGTGTGGGCGAGGCTTTGTGTAGCTTCGCATCACTTCACACAATTTAGTGAAGACTACAGCTGGGCTGGAAAGACACATCTAGCCCTAATTCCAATGGTCCAGGACTGGAGCGGCACCATTTGGGGGGTTAATTGTTACTAAACAGCATATAAGGGCCTTATTTGAGGACAGTGGCGCTGTATCCAGTGCAGCACCATGTTCCGTGCCCCCCCTTAGCACACCTCTAACACTACCATGTGTGCGCTGTATCTAAGAAAGAGCGCACTGTGGTGATAGTTAGGGAAACTAGTGTCATATTTTTATGCTAGTTCAGAGCTTTGCAGAACTAGTGTCAAAAATGTGGACACTAATCCTGCAAAGCCCATTGAGGCCCATTGAAAACAATGGTGTGCCACCTTTTGACGCCTGCTCTGAGCAGGTGTTAGAAGTGTTGAGAAAAATAACGCAAAGAAATCTTTTCGATTTCTTTGCGCCATTGTTTTCCCCCCTCTAACAGAGGAACGCCCCCTTTGCATACATTATGCCTGGTGCAGGTATAATGTAGCGCAAAGGGTTGCAAAATGGACCAATGCATGCATTGCGCCACTTTGTAAATATGGCACAGTGATTTTGGCTCCGTTGGGCCATATTAGCGTAAAACAATGACTCTAATGTTGCACGAGGAGGTGCTAGGGGGTCTTAAATCTGCCCCATAGTTTCATAGAACTGCTAATGACTGCCATTCAATCTGTTGGTTGAGTCCTTTCTGAAGAGACCCCAATAGCCAAGTCCATCTGTTCCCTTTTTTCAGCGTTCAATCCAGGCCATGATCTCTAAAGTTTACAGTAACAATATCCAGCACAAACCATTGCATATCAGTGAAAGCATGACTTGATGTTTTGTAAGGCTCTACCAAGGGTGCATTCTGCACATTGCAACGGATTCTGGATTGGTGCTGGAGAATCCTTCGTCACGCTTCTTCTGAGGTTTTGCATATGGGCATTCAATATAGAACACAACGTATTTAGAAACATTGTTAGAAAAATGTTTCAATTCCCGTTCTCTATCATTTAATTTGACACTTTCTTGGTGCAGGTGTAGTTGCATGCCGTGCAGGTATCATAGTTATAATGGCTCTGAGGTGGTTCTAGGTCCCATAGTTGTTAAGCAAGATTTCTTAAGTTCTTGATAAGCTATCACAAGTGTGCCTCTGAGAATACACCCCATAAACATGGGTCTCTCTAACATGACGTTATCTCATTCTAACAACTGACTCTGTGGCACAGGTTGTCACACATGCAGCTGTGTCATGTTTGATTCTGTCTCTTCAGAGGTATTCTCTGTTATTATACCACCTCTTTTTAAAAATTGTCAAACTATAGCTACATTTTGAATTTTTGTGAAAACATATAGAAAAACGTGCTCCGTGAATAAGTGCCCTATTTTTTTTCCTGAAAATGAAAAGAAACATAAGGTTTGCTGTGCTAAAGTCACCATCTTTCCAGCATTCAGGAACATGCAGAGTTGACAAAAAAATATTTTTACCACAGTTTTAGGATTTTCTAGAGAGGTAGCCCATTTTTCCTAACTTTTGTGGTTTAAACCTGTTTTTCATAAACCCATGGGTGATCTAGAAAAGATGTAGATTTATGAGAAGTAGACAAAATTCTGAAATTAGTAAGGGGTCATGTCTGTACATCTCTCTAGGATTTCTAACAGAAACTCATTGTTGAAATAAAGAAATATTGAAAATAAGGTGGGAAAAATGTTTCCATCTGGTTCTTTTTGTCATGATGGTTGATTTAGAAAAGAGATATACCATTACATCAGCTAAATACGTCTGAGTGTGAAGATATATAGGGCTTGTAGGTTGTCTGAGAAGCGAGGTACCATATTCAATGTTTACTGAGTATAAAACAAGTCATATTGTGAAATATGCAGACTGAAAAGGGGTATCAAGGAAACCTATTGTTGCATCCGATGTAGTAGAGAAGGCTGATTTGGCTGGGTTCTGGTATGGAAGCTGGAGTGGTGGCAGTTGCAGAGAGTCTCCCTCCTGGTCAGACATAATGAAATAAACCTCTTACCTTCAATGAGGCTTCTTGGTTGCATTATTTTACTGGTGATGAGGAAAATCCTATTCTGGCTGTGAGAAAGCTGCTGAAAGACCCTGCTGCTGACTCCAGCATTGTTTACTTGTCCAATGAGTCTGACGTGAAAGAGCTCCCAGTCTCTGCCTGCCTCAGAACAGCTGAGAAGAAGCTGTCTGCTATTCCCTGCAGTAGTACTGTCCTCTTGAGTTCCCAGGCCGGACTGTACATGTTGGTGGGTGCGACGGAGTTAGTCCCATTTTTGTGGCACCCCGGACTGGGTTTACACTTAGAGGTGCATGCCATTAAGGCTCACGTGCACAGCTATATTTTCTCGGATGTTGATGTACTGCTCAGCAGCTGGTTGTGCGTGCAGGTGTGAGTGTGACAGACATGCAGTATATTAACATTGTTTGCCTATGGTCACTGACTGCATGCTCCTGGTTACCAGGCAACAGGACGCTTCAGTCCTGTTGTGAACATTGAATACGAATACAAATTTGTCAGATTTCGTATTTCAAAGGGATTACAGGTGAAGACTTTTACTTTGCATTTTTTTTCAAGGGCTGCACTTTCTAGTTTTGTGGATTTGATAACAATTATTCAATTTGTATTTTGTTCTGTCATTTTTGTTTTTTACTAGAATTGGGCAGAGCTTGCGGAGTTTAGCTCCTTGAAATTCCATGGAGTTGCATAAAAACTCCATGGGATTCTGCGGAGTTCTGTCCACCATTAATTTTACCTTACTCTAATGTTTCCATTTACATAGCTGTGGTGAATACCAATTGCCACAAGTGAAACATTTGAAACATACATTATTTGTTTGAGAGGCTCCAACATGGAATAAAACTATTTGAAATCTGAGTAAAAAAATGTGTTATTTACATTTAATCTTTTTTTAAAAGGACGTGGTGGTTCTTTGTTAAGGTCATTTGCACAAGGCTGTGTTCTCATTTTATTAGTACATGGGTTACTAGAGGAAGCATGCGAATTAAGTAGTAAGCTTCTAGTCTGAGGCTTTTACAATTTTACCAATCTCTAAAATGACTTTGTAGCAACGCCTTCTCAGGGGTAGTAAGTGCTATATAAAATACAATGGTTGCTGGCGGGGGCTAGTTTTGGGAGAGGACACTAATGAACAGGCTGTTCACAACTCAAGTAGAGCTCTTTCTAATGCAGATGCATGAACTGCTGTTCCTTTTCTAATAACACGTAGGCATTTAACACAAGCACATCTCTTGGCTGCATTCATCTAGGAATATTTATAGAACATAAGTGAAAATGCAAATGATAGTTTAACGTGAAACAGCATGTTTAAGGAGTAGTGTGCATGCTACAAGCTGTGCCAAGGTGGCATATGGTACTGGCAGCCCCTGATGATCTCAATCAATGCATGGAGAAGACACAATGGCCTCGCTTTTCTTAGACGGGGATACAATTAGAAAAACTGTAGTCACTATAGCACTTGTTGTTTATCATTTTGTTTCCACACAGAAAGGGGGCGTAGACTGTTGTTGCTCTTGTTTTGTATGACGGTGGCAGCAGGGATTCTAAATCCTAAACAATGATCAAGTATTTATTTATGTCTCAGAGTCAATTTTCAGAAAGTTCACCCAGATCAAACTACAAAAGCAACACATTGGAAAAATAATAAAACTAATTGGTTTTTTTCTCCAAATGTATGTTTTTGGGAATATTATAAAGTGCTACGTCTTCTCACTTCACAGTGCTGAAACATCTATAAGATGATGGTGTGAGAGTATTTTTTTTTTATATATCCGTGCAAAATTGTGCACCTTCTGAAAGACTTCTAGTTGAAAGTTCAGACTTCTGTTGCATTATGTGGCACACTGGTAGTGGAGTGGCATTTGCATATTCACTTTGGCATTCACATTAAGTTAATGCTATAAACGTACCGTTTCTTGTCAATGGTGTTTCAAAGCGTTAGTCTAAGTCAGATGGGTCCTGAATGTTGTACATTTATAAGCCTTCTCATTTGGCAGTTTGAGTGAGTGGAGGAGTGATGTCTAGGTTGATGTTGTGTTCCAAGAAGTAGCGAAGTATCTTCGTGAAGCATAAAAAAGAAGTAATAATAGAAACAATTTAGTGGGCAGCACTGGTGGTTATAACACACAAGGCCTTGGGAGATGTAAGATTATGCTTAAATTTAGGGGATTAAATAAAGATTAAAAAAGATGTAGTCATTGATATATATCCGCTCACTAACATAACAGAAAGGTTGACATTACTTAAAGGTACAGTGATATTTTCTACTCTTGATTTATGCTCTGCATATCATTGGATTAGATTGGGTGAACACTCCATTAATTTGACATAATTTATTATGCCTTTTGGCTTGTATAGGTTGACAAGAATTACTTTTGGATTAATATCGGCTGCTATGGTATTTCAAATGGCAATGGAAGATGTGTTGAGGTGTAGATAATATAAAGATATCTCAGGATGATGTGCAAATTTTTGGTTAGACAAAAGAAGAACATGGTCAGTGTTTGAGAAAAGTCTTGGAGAGACTTAGAGAGAGGGGTCTTACGCTAAAGGAGAAAAAGTGGAAGATTGGACGTAAATAGACAATATATCTGGGACACAAGTTGTCTGGAGAAGGGGTGAAATCTATTGCACTCCTAGTAAAGACCATTCAAAATTTACCAATTCCTGAAAGCAAAGATGAGTTAATAAAATTTTGGTGGATGACCCAGTATTATGATAAAGTTAATAAATCTGTGCCCAAGTTTGCGAGTCGTACTAACAATTAAAGATGGCTGTTTAAAAAGGAGTAACATGTGTGTGGACAACAGAGCGTGCCAGTGAATTTTAAGACATAAAAATGCATTGTCAGCAGCTACGTCTTTACAGAATTTTGATACTTCATAAAGTTCAGTGTTAGCAACAGATGCTAGCTCAAAAGGATTAGGTGTGGTGTTGAAACAAAGCAACAGTGACCAAAAAGGAACCATTGTGTTTATCTCAAGGCAGTTAGTAGGACAAGAAAATAGATACTCTGACATAGAAAGAAGGGCTTTGTGTATCTTTTGGACTATAACGAAACAATCAAAGTTTTTGTGGGGTAGTAGTTTTGTTGTGCGATCAGATCACAAACCCATTAAGGACTTTTTTTTTTAAAGGAAAAAATGCTATATCCAGCAGGATGTGTAGGTGGATCATAGCACTACAAGAATTGTATTTCAAAGTTGAATGCATTCTGAGAGTTGAAACCAGAAAGATGGATTGTCTGTTTCATTTGGTCACTAAACTAGAGGATGAAAAGGATGATGAGGAGGAATGGGATTTAGAGAATTAAAATGTATGTGAGGTCACAGAAGGTACTATAAATGAAGACGAGTGAAAAATGTTAGTGAAGAATTATGTCATTGTGCAAGAAGTTATAGGCTTAATTGGGAATTGGTGGAAAACTAAAAGAGGAATAAGTGCAGAAAGTATGAAGTATTGAAATTCGAGAGATGAATTATCCATTCCATGAGAGCTGTTGTGGAGAGGTACAAGGTTCATTACTCTAACATGTGTTGGACAAAGTTGTTTCAACTGACATGTAAAGGGCATCAAGGTTTATGCAAAACAATAGAAATAATTTGATTACACGTCTGGAGGTCTGTCTTGACATTCAAGTGGAGAAGAAAATATGGGAGTGTCACCAGTGTGTGACAAGTGACAAAACATGCAAAACGAGAATACAACCTATGGTGTTGAGGGATTATCCAGAGAAAATCTGGCAGGAAGTTGCTCTTGATATTTTTGGCCCAGTACAAATTGAAGCTAGTCAAACTTATGTGATGGTATTACTTTAGGTATATTCAAGATGGTCAGAAATATCTATACCGCATGGAATAGAAACCAGTAATGTTGTGAGTTTCTTGAATGAAGTAATAGGCAGGTAAGGAATTCGAGGTAGCATTCGCACAGACAATTAGGTGCAACTAGTATCTCATGAAATGGAAGATTTATTAAAAAGGAAGGGAATACAATATAAATAATGTTCACTTAGTCATCCAGAATCTAATTGTATTGTAGAAAGGTTTAATAGGGTGCTAAAGGAATCTATTCAATGGCTAAAATTCAAGGGAGGGGTTAGAAGAATTAGATTCAAGAAAGGGTAGAGGAGTATCGTTTAACACCACATTCAGTCACAGGAAAGATTCCTTTTGAGTTATTCAGAGGTAGGGAGCCAAGGTCTCTGATGTGGCCATCCGAGGATAAATAAAAAAGAAGTGGGTGTCAAAGTGGAAATGATGTGTGAAAAGAGCGACAAGTAGCAAAAATTAAAAGAAGGGAAGAACTGTTTGATTTAAAGCACTTGGTGCATACTACCAATGTTTCGGTGGGAGATCTTGTAAGAGTAGCACAACCTCATGTAAGTAGTAAGGTACACCTTTCAAACCCTCTCAGCATGGTTAAATTGTTCTGAAATGCTGTAAATTAGAAAACAATTGCATATGGATTTTAAGTAAAATAGTATTAGTTGAACGTGGTGTAGGAGTTTTCAGAAAAATGTAGAAAAGAAAGAAAATAGCAAAAACAAAATGTGTAGGAAAAATGGGAGGCTAACAAGAAAACCCGCTTTTCTGAGGGATTATTTGTGACATAGAATGGTCATCATGAGTTACTGTAATTTATATATTTTTTGTATAGTTTTTGTGTGCTTTGTTATTATGGGGCCGATGAATGGTGTAGCAGTAAATGTAGCTTTAAGAGGTTCGAATGTGTTAGGATTTTATATGTTGTTATGAAGAGCTTTTTGAGGGATCTAGAATGTGTATCCCTTGAAAAGAGCAGTTAGAAAGTGGTCTCGGAGGTGAATGGGACATTTTCCTGTACTGGATTGCACTTAAAGGAAATAAGTGAATTACTGCATCACTTATACTTGAAGACCATCTTTTACACAGTTACATTACTTCACCTATGTATTTCTGAAATGTGAACCAGATAGGAAAATTAGGAGCAGTGGTTATTTGTACACCTCTGAATTTGTGGGCATCCATACAAGCATGTGATTGAGAGGGCATCTTCCAAAATGTCTTCTTTGTTACATACTTATTAACAATTAGAAGGAGCGTATGCTGTGAAATCCAATTGATAATAACAATCTACTATTCTATGTTCCCACATGTCTTCCAATACAAATGGTACATCACTTGTGTTGGTAAACCTAGGGGCATATTTATACTCTGCTTGCGCCAAATATGCGTCAAAACGTTTGACGCACATTCGGCGCAAACCCTGTCCCATATTTATACTTTGACACCGACCCTGCGGACGTCAAAATCCCACCATGTGCATAATTTTTTGGAAGGGGGAACCTGCCTTGCGTTAATGATATGCAAGGTAGGCGTTCCCTTCCAAAAAATGACTTTAAGGCCTGTGCGCCTTATTTATACTCCAGCGTCATTTTGACGCACAGGAGGGGGGCCTTAAAAAATGGCACACAGCCTGATGGGTGCCGTTTTTTAACGCCTGGGTCAGGGTAGGCGTTAAGTGACCTGTGGGCTCGGAAGGAGCCCTCCCCTGCTCCCAGGGAAACCCCCTGCCACCCTTGCCCACCCCAGGAGGACACCCAAGGATTGAGGGACCCATCCGGGGAAGGAAAGGTAAGTTGGGGTAAGTATATTTTTCATTTTTTTTAAGTGGCATAGGGGGGTGAGATTTGGGCCCCCGACATGCCACTATGCCCAATGACCATGCCCAGGGGACAGAAATCCCCTGGGCATGGCCATTGGGCAATAGGGCATGACTCCTGTCTTTGCTAAGACAGGAGTCATGTCAATGGAGGTTGGGCGTAAAAAAAATGGCGCAAGTCCGCTTTGAGGCCTGATTTTTGCCTCAGACCTGACGTGCACCATTTTTTGATGCACAACCCCCATTTTCCCATACTAACGTCATTCCATAAATAAGGCGCCCGCAAGGTGCGTTGGAATGGCATTAGCCGGCAGTAAAAATTTTGACGCACAACTGCGTTGGCGCAGTTGTGCGTCAAAAAGTATAAATATGGCCCCTAGTGTGTATGACAGGAAATGAGCCAAAATGCAACATGCACACATTACATGTTTCCACTGAAAAGTGACCCATTTTTGCAATGTTGGAAGCTGTGGATTTTGGGCCCTGGCTCAGCCGGCACCTGGGGAAACCCAGCAAACTTGTACATTTCTACTGAGGAAAATCTAGAACATCTGTACATTTTTGCAAACTAGGCACCTAGGGAAAACAGTGTGAGGTGAGTTGTGTGGCTCCCACAAACCTTTCTCACTCAGGATTCCTTGCAAACCTCAAACTTTGACTAAAAACACACTTATCTCAGATTTCTATGATGGTAAGTACAGGAATCTGCAGGGAGTCACAAACTCCCTACCACTCCACATTTGCTTAAGTCTCCTTATAAAAATGGTACTCACTTTTGTGAGTAGGCCTAGTGCCCGCGACAGGAAAGGGCCCAAAATGCAACATGGATACATCACATTTTTTCACTGAAAACTGGCCCGTTTTTGCAATGTCGGTAGCTGAGGATTTTTGGTGCTAGGTCACCCGGCACAAAGGTAAACCAAGCAAACCCATACAGTTGTGAGAGCTAGAGACCTAGGGAAAACCAGGGTGGGGTGACTTGCATGGCTTTCACAGGGGTCTCTTAGCCAGAAGGCATTGTAAACCTCAAATGTTGGCTAAAAACACACATTTTACTCACATGTCTTTGCAGGAAAGTTCAGAAATCTGTGGAGATCCACAAAATTTGCTCTGGGAGATCACAAAGACACTTTTGGCCCTTCTGAGATAATGGTATAGCTGGAGTCCAGGGTAGGCCACCCCTCCTTTTTTCTATTTTAGTACTATTTTGAAATCTCAGGTGTTTTCTGGGCTTTCTGCCCCACAGAGGGGCAAATTGGTGGAGTCAGGAAAACCTGTTTGTCCCTTTTGGAGTGGGGGTGTGTTCAATTCCAGAGTGCAGTGCCCACACCCCTTTTGTTAGCACCAAATGCAAAATTGTTGTTATCTAGTATGCTTTTACTCCTTACCGGGGTTAGAATAGGGCAACCTCCCCAATTGGGACAAACTTCCTATCTGTCCCCACATCTGTTTGGGAATGGCTCAATGCCAGGTGAGGCCGCCCCCTCCCCCTTTTGTTTGTTTGAGCATCATTTTGATATTCCTGGTGTTTAGTGGGCTTCCTAACCCCTAGGGGACAGATTGGGGATGAATAATCCTATGCATGCCCCAAGTAGGGCCATAAGTTTTTCTGGGCCCCTGGGGTGGTGGAGCAAGGGCCCATAACTGAACCCTAGCATTTAGTAAGTTTATTTTGAACATAGAATCCTCATCTTGTATCTCAATCGCAATGCCACCCAGTGTGCAGAAAATCACAGTTTATTTTCTAGAGCAAGTCCCTCCACAATAATTTCATAAGCCTTGAATTACACCCAAAAACTTTGTGTTTATTCTCCATATGACCAATTTTAACAATTGTTTATTGCTGATCCCTACAACTTGAACTTATCTTTCCAAGAGGAACATGTCTGGGTATTCCACAGAAAGAACTGTAGAATTGGTAGCCTTCATATTGTTTATAGATGAAATGTGATGCTCTTTGACTTCTCCATCAGTACATGCACCACATTGGTCACATTTAGGACTGCTCAACTACTCAGTCCTCCTTCCCCCTCAGGCATAGTCATTGTGAACTGCCCACAGCCAACTCATCATTCAGAATCAATGGATCCTGTTGGTATCCTCTATTACTAGACATTTTGTTTCTCAGGTTTTGCTGTATCACTGAGACTGAAGGCACCAACATTCAAAATGATTTCTGAATTTGTACACCCCATTAAGAATTTTGCATATGTAGGCCCATCACATTTAATGCATTTGCAGAACACTTTCTCCTTAAATCCTAAATCGATTCATGTGACACTCCCTCTTCCTGTGCATCATCTTCCCATAGAATTGACAAGCTGTGTCCTTCCTCATCATTTCAACACTCAAACTCATGCCATCATTGTTCATCATTCCTCTACTATCACTTTGCATTGGCATTGCTTCATTTCCCATGTGCACACCTTGCATTTGACTCAATACATTCATTCCAGGTTGAACAAAATTCATATTTGAACCCACTTGGTTTCTGAACCCTCTTTCAAATTGCTTTGTCTGGGCAAATATTAGCTTCTCTTTAAGCTTTTCCTGCTATGCATCACAATAATCACCATTATATTTTGCTAACTTTAAGATCTCATCTATGGTCTTTATCTGCTAACACAATTCAGTCAACTATGATTGTGATGCTCAGGCCTCAAACCCATCACAAAAGCAGATATGAACCCCCTGACACCATCTTTTCTGAGATCATTGATTCCATTGTGCTTCTTGAAAATCTGCAAAAGCCTCTGATAAAACACATGCACTGATTCTTTCAGCACTTGGTAAGCTCTTAAAATCTTTAATCAATGAATACCCTTTTCTGTAACTTGTTTTTTCAAATGCTTCTACTATTATCAGCTACATCCCCTGCAGGAACATTATTTGGAAGCATGCTAGCAGGATCCTGTGTTGTCAGTTCAACCACATCTTTACACTTTCCTTACACTCCACTAGGAATCACAATCTCAAACAGTGAATTTAAATCAGTCCCAAACATCTGAGAAATGGTTGTAAATCTGTGTACCTCTTTTTACCACTTGCCTGGCTCCTCCCTCAATTTTCAGAAAAGTATTCGTAAATGCATACATAGCTCATTATCATTCCATATGCACCAGATTTCTTCCATGAACTTTCCTCAATGGAAACTCCAACACTGCTCCTGTCATTGCTTCTGAATCACTTCCAACATTCCTTGTCCCACCTTCAGTCCCATTGATTTTCTCTATACTAGATGTCCCTCTTTTCCATCCTTTTCTATGTTTCTTTAAATCACTCCATTCCCTTATTTTCTCAATTACATCTTTAATATGAGCTCTCATAATACTCAAACTCATTTCTTTAATCTCATCAAAAGCCAAATTCATTTCATAAGCTTGTTACACATTTTCATTTTGCTGATGCCAACTTTACAATTATCAGCTATCTTCTCTCATTTATTATGTGCTTAATTTTGCACATCTGGTTGCTTCTTTAATCGAATATATAATTTCATTAACACCACAAAAAACTGCATTTTTAAAGCAATGTTTCCCTGAATATTTCACCAAATTTATTTTTTAAAAAGCCAATGTGAATTTCTCTAGGAGCTTCTTCAACTACCATTGTCCTTATAGTTGTAGCAGCTTGAACCGATTCAGATTCAGGTTGTACCTCTTTGCTTGTACCATGTAAAGCTGTAATTTCCGTTCCAGTTGGAGGATTCAATTTAATTCCCATAGGAGCTTGCACCACAGTACCATCTCCCCCAGCTCCTATATCCGGTTCTGCACTAGTACCACTAGTTCCTGTTGCTCTAGCTGTGTGTGGAGGTGGTTTTGTATTCAAAAGTTAATTTATAAAATTATCCCCCTCATCTGAATCTTTATTCTGCTTCTCTCCATTCTCAGGTTTATCCTTTTCATTCATTCTTTACCTATTGTAGGAATAGGTTCTTACACTTACCGTGATATACTCCCTCCACAACTTTCTTACCTGCCCTACTTGATCTCAAGCCACTGTCATAATGAACCCTTCAACTGTTTTGATATTTTCTTTCTCTTTTTCTGTCACTATGGCCCTCATTACAACCCTGGAGGTCGGTGATAAAGTCGGCGGTAATGCCGCCAACAGGCCAGCGTTAAAAAAAAATGGAATTATGACCACGGCGGAAAACGCCAACACAGACAGCCATTTTAACACACCGACCGCCATGGCGATGGCAACAAGCACCGCAGCGGTAACTGCCAACAGCTTGGCAGGAGACAATGTACCACCCACAGTATTACAACAGGCCTATCCGCCACCTTTTCCGGAGTGGTACCAAAAGCATGGCGGAAACAGTACACAGAAGGCAAAGGACTCACCTTTGGAGACTCAAGGAAGAACCACGATGCCATGGAGCTCAAGTTGCACATTTTCCCCATGCTTGTATACCTCTTCATGCATTACGAACAGCAACGCCGGCGAAGACGACCACAGTGAGTACTGACATCTAGCACTCAAGGGAGGGGGGAGGAAAAAGAGAGTGACACGCAACACACAACTCCACCATCCCCAACACCATACACACAACCAGATGCAATAACATTACATATTCACCCTGTACCCCTCAGGAATAATGCAAGGACAAAAGGAATTGATTAAAGTGAGTGTAATAAGATAAAATAGTAGAAATTTGTGCTTCAAAATCAAAACAGTATATGCATCTATACAAATGGAGGGACACTGCCCAGTCCTGAATGTCCTTGGGCCACAGGCCCCACTTGACTCCTGCAACAACACGGAGAGAACACTACAGGGGCATCGGGTCGAAAATACACAGGCACCTCAGGGGGATGGGGAACGGGGGGCTCCTCAGCCAGAAGATGGTACAATACCACTGGTCCTGGTGGGGGCTACATGCCCTGTGCTTGGTCCTGGGGAGTGCAAGGCCACAGCCTCTCAAGTGGGTGGTTTGCCCACTGCTTGGCCCTGGGGAGTGCAAAGCCACAGCCTCTCAAGTGGGAGGTTTGCCCACTGCTTGGTCCTGGTGAGTGCAAGACCACAGTCTCTCAAGTGGGTGGTTTGCCCACTGCTTGGTCCTGGGGAGTGCAAAGCCACAGTCTCTTTAGTGGGTGGTTTGCCCACTGGTTGTGGAGGGGGCCTTGTGTCCAGTGTTCTTCATCCTGGCAAGGAGTGGGTGAGTAGATGGCTTCTTTCACTGCTTCTGGAGGGAGCCTTGTGCCCAGTGTGCTTCATCCTGGCAAAGATGGGGTGAGTGGATGGCTTCTTCCACTGGTTCTAGAGGGGGCCTTGTGCCCAGTGTGCTTCATCCTGGCAAGGATGCAGTGAGTGGATGGCTTCTTTCACTGATTCTGGAGGGGGCTTTGTTCCCTGTGATGCAGCACTTGGGGAGTACAAGGTCACAGTCTCTCACCTGGGTCTCACACCTACAGGATTTGCAGGGTTGAGGACACACTACAGCCCATGGAAGCAGGACTATGCACTGCCCGCCGGTGGTGACAGCTGCTCAGTAGTGGCAGTGGCAGTGCTGGTGTCGGGGATGCCAGTGGTGTGGGAGGTTCCAGCCTGCTCCCTGCAGCCTCAGATGGCTGCCCACTGGGGATGCTGCTGCTGGCAGTGGTGCTGGTAGTGGTGCAGGCAGTGGTGGGGGGAGGCTCCAGCCCTTCCCCTCCAGCCTCGGACGGCTGCCCACTGGGGATGCTGCTGCTGGCAGTGGTGATGGTGGCAGTGCTGGTGGCGGTGCTGGTGGAGATGCTGGTGGCGGTGCTGGTGTCGGGGATGCCAGTGGTTACAGCCCTGAGGTGCCTGGGGCGAAGGAGATGCCCACCCTCCTGGGTGAGCCGGCACGGGAAACTCACTGAGGGGCTGCTGGGAGGGCTGCTGGGAGAGTGGTGCTGGTATAGGGGGTGGCGGTTGTACCTGTAGTTGGGGGGGGGCACAGAGGTGTCCGTCACCAGCAGGAAGCTTCCATCTGAGTATGTATCACTGTCCGAACTGTCCCCTCCTGTCTCCGCCGTGGTGCTCCCCTCGCCTTTGTCCTTCTGGCGCCCTCACCCTCGGTGGATTCGGCCTCCTGGGCCCTGTGGGATGCAGCTCCCTCCGTCGCCGATACCTCTGCTACTCCGCCAGATGATGCTAATGCACATAAATACTGGGTGACAAAACAAAAAGAGGGGGGGAGAGACAAAGGATACACTTGGTCAATGGCAGCATCAACACCACCATTGGCATACACGACACACACACAAACAGAGAACAGCCCTACGCACTAGGCAAAGCACTACCAGTCACAATGCTAGTCACATGCTCATGGACAGGAATACCTAACGCCAATAGCAGCATACCTGACACCCACAGACCCCTGCCCAGTGGTGGTAGAAGGTGGTGTTCATCAGCCCCTGCCCAACATGGGACCTACCCTGCAATGTCCGGCCTGGCCTAGGGGCACCCACAGGCCCACATCCACAACCCGGAGACCACCCCACCACGTACAAGTAGTATATTGGGAAACTGTACTCACCCCCTTGTGGCTGTTGTGATGCCCTCAAGCACCCATCTAGCTCCGGATACACCACCGCCAGTATGCGGGCCATCAGGGGGTCAGGGTTCGACGGCCATCCCCAGCTTGTCCTCCACCGTCTTCCTTGCCCAGCATCTCAGGCCCTCCCACCATTTGCGACAGTGGCTGCTCCGCCTGCCATAGACCCCCAGGGTCCACACGTCCTTGGCGATGGCACGCCATATACCCTTTTTCTGATGGGCGCTGACCTGCAGAAAAAGAAAGATAGAAAAAGGTATCAGTCACACCATCCGGCCTGTTACACTCATGGCCCACCATAGCCCTCACATGCCCTTACGCACAGATATTGCCCACCATACATTCATCACGCTGCCCAGAACCCTTCCACCAACACCCCCTACAGGAGGCCCTCACACACAGCACTCCATGCATCCATGCCCTTGCATCGTGATAACAGTGTACTCACCTGTTGGTCTGGAGGCCCATACAGCATTTGGTACTGGGGTAGGACCCATCCACCAGTCTCTCCAACTCTGCAGCAGTGAAGGCAGGGGCTCTTTTCCCAGTGACACGAGCCATGGTAGGTTCCAGACACAGGTCACAGCAGCACTTGCAGTGTAGGTCCTCTCCTGTTAAAGGTCAGGTAGCAAGTGAGTGAACAGATGGAAAATGGCGTTCACGTCTGCGGCGGTGCGTACCGTCACTGCCAGCGTACATCACCATTGGCCACTGTAACCCATAGGGACCAATGACAACCAATGAGGAGTTTCACGGCGGAACTCGACCATCTCCCGCAACAGCACACAACGTCACCGGCATTACCTCATTTCCACATGTCCATCCACACAGGACAGGCGGACACCATTTCTGGAGAGGTGCAGGCCACGGCACCTAACTGCGTCACAGTACACATAGGCACCATTTGGGCCTATGCAGATACATACTGTTACAGTCACAACATGCAATGCAGTGTAGTGTTTGGAAATGTGGAATACTGACCAGCTGCTCACTGTGTTTCCCCCTAGATTACAACTGCTGTGGATGAATAGGAGATGGAGACATCCCCCTGTGTATAGACCACTGGTGGACTTGGCAACAATGGAGGGCAGGCACATTATCCTCACCTATAGACTGGGCAGGGCCACAATCACAGAGCTGTGTGCCCAATTGGAACCTGACCTGATTTCTGCAATCCGTCAGCCCACTGGGATTCCCCCTCTTGTGCAAGTCCTATTTGTGCTCCATTTTTTGTCAACTGGCTCCTTCCAAGTGATAGTGGGCTTGGCAGCAGGAATGTCTCAGCCAATGTTCTCAATAATGCTGACCAGAGTGTTGTCTGCCCTGATTAAACACATGTGCAGCTACATTGTTTTCCCCCCGGTGGAGGATTTGGCCACGGTGAAAGCTGACTTCTATGCAACTGGACATATCCCCAACATTATTGGGGCTATTGATGGTACACATGTTGCATTTGACCCCCCCCCCCAAGAAAAATGAACAGGTGTTCAGAAATCGAAAGAGCTTTCACTTGATGAATGTGCAGATAGTGTGCCTGGCCGACCAGTACATCTCCCATGTGAATGCAAAGTATCCTGGGTCTGTGCATGATGCCTATATCCTGGGGACCAGCAGCATCACATATTTGATGGCTCAACTCCAGAGGTACCGGGTGTCACTAATAGGTGAGCCCTGGTTCCCACCCAGTGGATGTTGATGTATGGGTATGGCGTGGCCCCTAAGGGTTAGTGTGTGGCTAACAGTTGTCCCTCGATATTTGCAGGTGACTCTGGTTACCCCAACCTCTTATGGCTACTGACCCCTGTGAGGAATCCCCGGACAAGGGCAGAGGAACATTACAATGAGGCACCTGGGTGAACAAGAAGAATAATAGAGAGGACATTCGGCCTCCTGAGGGCCAGGTTTCGTTGCCTCCATCTAACAGGTGGATCTCTGTACTACTCACCCAAGAAGATCTGCCAGATAATCGTGGCATGCTGCATGTTGCATAACCTTGCCTTGAGACGCCAGGTGCCATTTCTGCAGGAGGATGAGGCTGTGGATGGGCGTGTGGCAGTAGTAGACCCTGTGGACAGTGACGATGAGGAGGCAGAGGAAGAGGATGAGGATGAGGACAACAGAACAGCTATTATACAACAGCACTTCCAGTGACACACAGGTAAGACACTGTAACTTCACTTTGCATTGACAGTTTTGTATTTGACATTGTACACGGCAGGCAGATTCTCCCAATTGTATGGCCACTTACTGTACCCTTTGGCATCTCTATTTTCAGATTTCTGTGCCCCTTTATGGCACCTGGTGTGTTGACTGCAGCCAACTACAGGTCATTCCTATGTATACATTACTGCACAGTTGTATTGCAGTGATTAAACCTTGTTAAACAAATACATACTTAAATCATTTGACATACTCCATACTTGTATTTTTTCAAAGGGTATTTATTTAAGTGCTAATAAGTAGAGGGATATGTGCAATGGGCTGGGGTGATGGTGGAGGGAAGTCCAGGATAGAGTCCAGTGTATTTGTATCACTGGTGCATTGACAAAGGGGGCATAGGAAGGGAAGCAATGGCAGTTCAAGGTGGACAGGGTGACAGAGTGGGTCACAAGGGTGACAATCAGTAGAGTCTTATTTCCTGGCAAGGGTCTTGGCAATGTTCTCTGGCTTCTGCCTGGATCACAGGCACCGTTTGAGGGGTGGTTCTCCTTCTGCAGGGGGGAGGGGTGCTGGTGGCCTGTTGTTCCTGTGGTGGGGCCTTCAATAGCGGCAGCGGAGGTGGAGCGCTGTTCATTGGTGTGGCTAGTGTCAGGGGCCCAGTGGAGTGCCACTGCCCCCCTCATGGTATTGGCCATGTCTGCCAGCACCCCTGCAAAGGTGACCAGGGTGGTGTGGATGTCCTTTAGTTCCTCCCTGATTCCCAGGTACTGTCCCTCCTGGAGCCACTGGGTCTCCTGCAACTTGTCCAGTATCTGGCCCATCGTCTCCTGGGAATGGTGGTCTGCTCCCAGGATGTTGGTGAGTGCTTTGTGGAGAGTCGGTTCCCTGGGACTGTCCCCCCCTCTCGCACAGCAGTCCTCCCAGCTTCCCTGTTGTCCTGTGCGTCTGTCCCCTGAACCGTGTGCCCACTGCCACTGACCCCAGGTCCCTGATCGTCCTGTGTTTGTGGGGTTGCCTGGAGTCTCTGTAGTAGTGGACACAGTGCTGATTTACGTGTCCTGGGGACAGAGGTATGGGCCTGCTGGGTGGGTACTGTGCTGGTGTTTCCAGAGGGGGGAGGTTCTGTGGTGGTATGGCACTGTGCCAGGGTAACCGACCGTCCAGAGATCCCTGATGGGCTGGGTTGGTCATCCAGATCCAGGCAACCAGAGGTGCTGTCATCACTGTGGGCCTCTTCTCTGGGGGGACTGCATGTTGCTGGCACCTCCTCTCCGGTGATGTTGTGTGGGGGACCTATAAGGATGTAAATGGAGTGTTACTGTTTCTGCGTGTGACATCCTGTGCGTGCATGTTTTGCCCTGTATGGTTGTGATTGCCCTGTCAGCTTTGCCCTGAGTGAGTAGTGATTTCGTGGGCTAGGTGATTGGCTCTAATGTGCATGCTTTATTGATGGGTGTCCATGCAGGGCTGTGAATGGTGTCCATGCATTGGTGGTGCATGCAGGGCTTGGTATTGGGATGGGTGGGTTGTGATGGTGGGGTGTATGTGAGGTGGTGGGGTGATGGGGGTGAGGGTAGGGGTGGGGGTATGTGATGGCATGCAGGTAGCGGGGGTAATAGTAATAGAGCTTTGACTCACCAGAGTCCAGTCCTCCTGCTACTCCTGCCAGGCCTTCAGGATGCAGTATTGCTAAGACTTGCTCCTCCCATGCTGTTAGTTGTGGGGGATGAGGTGGAGGTCCACCGCCAGTCCTCTGTACAGCTATCTGGTGTCTTGCAACCATGGAACACACCTTCCCCCGTATGTCGTTCCACCTCTTCCTGATGTCATCCCTTGTTCTGGGGTGCTGTCCCACGGCGTTGACCCTGTCCACGATTCTTTGCCATAGCTCCATCTTCCTAGCAATGGATCTGTTGTACCTGTGCTGCGAACAGCTGTGGCTCTACCCGGATGATTTCCTCCACAATGACCCTTAGCTCCTCCTCAGAGAACCTGGGGTGTCTTTGTGGTACCATGGGTGTAGGGTGTGTGGGTGTGTGTGAGGGTGTGTTGGGTGATGTGTTGCGGTGTGTGCTGTAAGGTGCGTGGAAGGTGTATGGGTGATGGTGTTCTGTGGCTCTGATTCTGTGGGTGCTCTTGGTGTGTCTTTCTCTCAGTTGTCAATTGTTTTGAGTCGTAAAGGGTTGTGGGTAATGTGTGTATGTGTTTTATAGTGGTGTGGGTGTGGTGTGTGTAAGTATGTCAGGTGTGGGTAGGTTGAATTGTCCAATGTAGTGTTGTTTTGTATGTGTGTGTGTATTTTGAGCGTGGGGGTATGTACTGCTGTTGGACCTGGCCCTTTTACAGGGTAATTCCCCAGACTTTTTGCCTTTTGCCTCCTTTTTTTTCTGACCGTTGTTGGCTGACGTTATGACTCTGAGCACTTTTTCACTGCTAACCAGTGCTAAAGTGCATGTACTCTCCCTTGTAAAATTGGTATGATTGGCTTATACCTAATTGGCATATCTAATTTACCTATAAGTCGCTTGTAAAGTGGTATCCCTATACCCAGGGTCTATAAATTAAATGCTACTAGTGGACCTGCAGCGCTGCTTGCGCCTCCCACTGACGTAACCTGTCAAACCTATCTCGGGCCTGTGTGCGCAGTTTTCTGCCACAGGGAACTGGCATCTAAATTTACTTGCCAGGCCCAGTACTCCCCTTTTATTACATATAAGTCACCCCTAAGGTACACCCTAGCTAGCCCTATGGGCAGGGTGCCATGTATGTAGAAGTCAGGACATGTGCCAGGTTACTTGGCCTCTCCTGGTAGTTGCAAACAGCCTAACTTGGTGTCTCACTGCTGTGAGTGATGCTTTCTCATAGGATTGCATTAGAAATGCCCTCCCTTATGTGTAAGGGGTATTGTCTGATTTATAAGGGGGTAGCATAGCATGTTTGGTATGGTTGTAATAGTGGTGAGAAATGCTGCTTACTGGTGTAGGTGTATTTGTTATTACTATTACAGAAATGCCACTTCTAGAAAGTATGCATTTATCTGTGCTTATGACTGGTGTTTTTGCAGCTTGCCTCCAATCCATGTCTGGGCAGACTGACAGTTGGGGCTTTGTGCATACTTTTCAGACAGCCTGTACACAGAAGGGTGGCGGTGTCACAGAGGTGCATCTGCATATTGTATAGTCTTCCTGGGCTGAGAGAAGGGAGAGGCGGGGCACACCTGCATTTGTGAAGGCTGTGCCCTGGCCTCGCACAATAGGGTCATTTACCCCCACTGATGTTTTGAGCCTGTGCTGGAGGAGAGAAAGGGCACTTCCAGAACCAGTTGTAACTGGTTGGAACCCCCTCTCCTCCTCATTGACAAAGACACTGTAAACTTAGTATAAGTACAGGGGAATTTTCCCCACAATTTAGACATTCTTGAACCTTGAAGAAGCTTACCTGACGCTGCACACTGGACGCTGCTGAATGGACTCACCAGGACCCACCTTAGACTGCGGTTGCTGTGCTGACCTGTTACCTGCCTGGTAACTAGGAGGAACTGCCACTGCTTGCATCCACTTTTTGCGCTGGCCTGTAGCTGGGTTCATCAGGCCTGTGCTCCTTCTTCGTTTGTGTCTCCAGAGGCAGGGTGTTGTGACCCCTGAACCCTGCAACTTACTTCAGCACGAGGAGTGCTGCCGGGAACAGAGAAACGCCTAGGGGAGTGCTTCCTTGGGCTCCTTTGCGCATCCTGCGCGCTTGCTGGCAGAAAAGAAATCACAGCCCGGGACTCCAGCACTGTCTTGAGCGCTTTTAAAACCACTTTCTGGTTGCACAGATCACCGCCGCAACCCGGGCACTTTTTTGTGCCTCCTGCGCTTAAAAGCGCTTTCCTGGCTGCTGTGATCAACGCCGCGGCCCGGGCATCCATAATCACCAAAGTGTGTCGGAGCGTGCTGTGTTTTGTGCTCCCAGGGCACTCGGACAACGAAGAGAGGAGCTGGTGGGTTCCTCCAAGTGCCCCAGGGGACCCAGTAATCTGAGCGGCACCCTGTTGCCAAAGAGATCACCGCCGCAACCCAGGAGGCTCACGATCGGCTCCAGAGAGGAGCGCAGCGCATTGGAAGAGGCGGCGGCCTCTCCCCTCTTTAAACAGGCAGCCGCACCAAGGACGAGGGCAGCTCCCTCCAGTATTGCAGGGCACGGGTGGAAAGGGAGTCCCTTTCTCCCCTGGCCACTGCCTTAGGGGCACGGACGCACCAGCAAACTTTGGCCCTTTTTAGTTTAGTGGCCCGTGGGGGGCCCACAGCACGTGTCGGAGCCCAGTTCAGGCGCAGGCCCCAGGATGGGCCTGACATTCAATATCAGAGGGGGTGCCTACTGCCCCCCTCCGCTTCTGGATCAACACGTGGCCCCTGTCTTGCGCACAGGAGCACCAGGGGCCTCACTGGTGAAAGTTAATTCACAGTGCATGCACATTAGGAAAGATATGGTAATTGAATGTTATTTTACCTTCATTCTGCAGAGATTTTATGGGAAAACTACAAACAGGGAAACACTTTGGGATGGGGAGGAAAAAGACATGAGGCACAAGCAGCAAACAACATCTATGGTAAATAAAATTTGAGATTTTAGCAAAATGCGGCCTAACCAAAATACATTAATAAACACACTTTTTCTTACTTCATTTCTAGCACACTCATGTTATTTTTATGTTTCCATGTTAGATCCATTAATAAGCGCTTTTGTGCTGAGGGCAGCTTGAAGCTGTCCTTGGCCATGGTGGGCGTGAGTTGAGGACAGCACCAAGCCTTGTGCTTCCACTGCCAATGCCAAACAGCCCTTCTGTGATCTTATGATGTCAGCGCACCGTAAAAGCAGTTGGTGATGCGCTGGAAGCCATTGGCTTCCAGTGCGTCAGGAGAGACAATCTCCCGCAGGTGAGTTCTTCTGTTGGGGAGGGGGTTTGGTTTTTGGAAAACAGGCATGGGGGAAAAGAAAGAGTTCTTCCTCTTTTCCTGTGCCTGTTTGGAGTGTCTTCCTGCCCTGCAATTGTGGCGAGGGCTGCGATCGTGGAGCAGAAATCCTACCACTGGACCACCAGGAAGTTATTGTATGTTGGGGGAGAGACCCCTTGGGCAAGGGTCGTTCCCCCTGGGGGCAAAATGTTTATCCTATCCATGTTTCTGCCCCCCAGGCGGTACTTTGGCTGTTTTTTCTATCCAATCTCCCCCAGGTTGGCTGAATCCCACTAGATTACCAGGGATTTTATTTTTTGCTAATGATTATGGGGAGTGACCCCCTTGGACAAGTGTCACTCCCCTTGGAGGAGAATTACTTTTGCAATTCCACCTCCCCCCTACCCCACCAGAGGGCAGATCACCAATTTTTATATTGCTCTGCCTTCTGGGGGGGAAGCCCACTAAATATTTGTGCAGAAGGGAAGCAACCCCTTGAGCAAGGGTTGCTCCCTTTTGGTGATAACCTTTTTTGTATTCTGCCCGTCCCCCCCTCACCCGGAGGGCATATCTGCCATTTTTAGGCCCAGTGGACACCAGGGAAATGCAAAGGGGAGTGACCCCTTGGTCAAGGGCCACTCTCCTTGTGGGATGATTTTTTATTGTATTCCGCTGCCCCCCACACAGAGGATAGATCAGCCATTTTTAAGCTCATCTGCACTCTAGGAGGGAGAAAGCAAGAGCCACTAGATACCAGTAAATTGTGTGCAAAAGGGGAGCAACCCTTTGGGCAAGGGTCGTTCCCCAGAGGGTAGATCAACCATTTTCAAACAGATGCACCCTGAGGAGGGTGAAAGCCCACTAGACACCAGGGAATTGCGTTTTGAATGGGAGCAACACCTTTCACAGTATCTTCCCTTGGGGGACCATATTTATTTTTATTCTGCACTGCCCTGAGGGCAGATTGGGTGTTTTTAGTCTGATCAGCTTCCTGGGGTGTGATGGAGGCCCACTCTACACCAGGGATTTTGTATGGGAGCATACCCTTAGCCAAGTACTGCTCTCATTAGGGCCACATCATTTTTGCCCCAGAAAGGGCAAATGTTTGGTCTTTTTGGAGTGGATTGGGCTTAGGATGTGTGGTAACACTTGAGTCACCTTTGAATAAGGTTAAGTATGTGGAGGGGGTCTGCTTCTGGGGTTTACTTCCATCTGGTGGTGTTTTTTTTGCCTTTGTCACGCCTCCTTGCGGAGGAATATCAGTGTTTTTAATTGATAAATTGGTATCATTTTTATTTGTGCTGTAGTTTTCTCTTTTATTGTAGAGGCAATTGTTTCCTTTGTCTTGTTTGTGAAACCTGTTTGGGGTTGCAGCTTTGCCAGATCTGTAGTTTGTTTACTTATGGTTGGTAAGCAACTCATTTTCTAATCTTTCCGTTTATTGTGTATCCTTGATTACTAGTGGGACGCCTATGATGCTTGCTGTGTCTTTTAAGAATAGGTGCAGTCTTGCTGTCTCTGGCAAGTGAGTGGTATTTCTTTTGAGTATATATGTCTTTGTATGTTTTGTATTGATTGACTTTTCATTCCAGATTACTGTATGCCAGTAGGTATACTTCCAGTTTAATAAAGCCACAGTTTGCATAATACTTATTTTACACAGTGTTGGTTATTGCTGACTTATTTATTGTGTTACGTTTATTAGTAAGGATTATGGCTAGTCACAGGATTATAAGACGGCGGGTTGTAGGTTTGCTTTTTATTAAATCTTCCTCTGACCATGATTCCGAGACTGACTCTGCATCAGAGGCAGAGGAGAAAGTTCAAGATTCTTGCAGTGAATTTTCTGTCCAAGAAGAATCATCTGATGATGAAGCCACTCTCAGTGCGGAGGGAGTGCCTTTTTTAGACACTGATATGCTGGTAGTGCAGCAAGATGCATCAGGATAGCAACCTAGGTTGCCTTAAGCATGGTGCGGCCGGTGTTGCTTGCCTTTAGTAGTGTCGCAGTGTGTAGAGCCATTACTGAAAACTATTTGCCTATAAATTTCTTTCAGTTGTGTATGGACAATGTATTTTTGAATGACATTGTTGACCAGACCAATTTGTATGCTGAACAGTATTTGAAGGACAACAGTACCAGACTTAACCACTCTAGAGCTACCTGGTGGACTCCCAAAAATCTGGATGAGTTGAAGAAGTTCTTGGGTTTATGTTTTCTGATGGGATTGATAAGGAAGCCGTTGCTTGTTTTATACTGTTCTAAAGGTCCCTTGATGGCAACCGCCATATTTCCTGCAACCACGAGTAGTGATTGGTATTTGCTTCTGCTTTTGTTGCTGCATTTTGTTTATGATGCTTAAGCATTGCCACGGGATCACCCTGATTGCGGCCGTTTCTTCAAGATTCATCCTGTCTTTGGTCATTTTGTCAATCGCTTTTCAGAGTCCTGTGTTTCAGGCAAAGAAATAGCTATAGATAATTATTTGGTCCTGTTCAAGAGTAGTTTGGTTTTTAGGTAGTATATTCTTAGTAAGAGGGCATGTTATGAAATTAAGATGTATATCCTGTCTGTGAGTAGTACTGGATATGTCTATAATTTCAGGTTTCTGGTAGGGATTCTAATATAGACCCCCCTGGTTCTTCGTTCACTTTTGGAGTCAGTGGAAAAATTATGTGGGAACTTGGTAGAGGACTTTTAAACATAGGGCACCATGTGGCATAACCTGCTCTAACCGTTAAACTTATCCTAAGGAGCTTGTTTGTAAAAGAGGAGACAGTGCAGTGCCTTACAGTGATAAACTTCTGGCTGTGAAATATTCAGACAGGAGAGAAGTCTACATGCTGACTACCATTCATAATACTTCACCTGTGACTGTCTGTGGTCAGGCTCCTGAAGTGCACAAACCTGTGTGTATTTTAGACAACACTAAGCATGTGGGTATTGGAGACAGAGTAGATCAGAGGCTGGAACCTATCAGTGCTGTTCGTAAGTCATAAATTTGGTATAAGAAGTTGTCCATTTGTTCATTTGGCAACCTTCAATGCTTTTATTGTATTCAAGGACTGTTTCCCAGATTCAAAGATGATTTTTGTACAGTTTCAATAGTCTGTGATAGGCAGCCTTGTTATAGTGGAGCAGGCAAGTGTTCCTAGAGTTGGAGTAGTGCACAATGTGGCTAGATTGATAGATCGCCACTTTCCTGATTACATGCCTCAGACACCCAAAAAGAGCTTCCTCTGTAGGAGATGCATAGTCTGTGTCCGAAGAGGTGTGTGGAAGAAACGTCGCATGTACTGCCCCTGGGTGTCCTTCTAATCCTGGGCTATGTGTGCCTGCATGTTTTAAGTCATACTACATGCACTTGACGTTTTGGGAGCAACCATGATCATGAAATTGGACTGATGTGTCTGTACCTTTTTTATTTTATGTTCAGATTTCACGGTTGGCATTAGTGTGATATATTTAGTTAGAGATGTTGTTGTTTGTAGTGATAGTTTTTCATTGACTTCTAATTGGTTTGTTTTCGTTTTTGTGAAAAAAAATTGATGGCGGTGTTTGGACTGGAGCCTGGCTGGCAGTGAGTGTAGACTGGCACTTGGCTGGCAGTGTGCGTGGACTGGGACCTGGCTAGTGGTGTGTGTGGGCTCTCGCTTGGCTGGCGGTGTGAGTGGACTGGTGCTTGGCTGGTGGTGTGCATCAACTGGCACTTAGCTGGTGATGTGCGTGGACTGGTGTTTGGTTGGTAGTGTGCGGGGATGGCACTTGGTTGGTGGTGTGCATAGACTGGAACTTGCCTGGCAATATGCATGGACTGGTGATTAGCTACTTGTGAGCATGAACTGGCACTTGTCTGGTGGTGTGTCTGAGCTGCCATTTGGCTACTGGTTTGTGAGTAGTGACTTGGTGTTGGTCACGACACACACTGCTAACCAAATACCAGTCCACACACTACCTTAGCCGCCAGCTGGTGTGATTGATGTGTCAGACATGGGGGCATATAAAAGTTATTAGCCTTTGAATGGCACTGTCTGTTGATGTGGTTATTGTAATATGCTTGGACCGTGGCTGGCGATGTTAATGGTCTTGTGTGTGTCATGCATGAAAGGAGTGTGAATGGCCTGTGGTGACTTGTCATGGCTTTACAGCTCATGAGCTGTGAGTCATTGGTCAAGGTTTTGAACTTCCAATTATTAACAGTGTATTTCATTTTTGTGAAAATTTACATTTTGAACCTTTCACCCACCCTCATGTCAAATCCAACCAGTATGTGTGTGTGATTGAGGAATAGATGTATGTGCAGTAATATTTGTATTTTCGGCCTTTCTCTGACCGGTTGTACTTTGTCTCTAGGGAAAGTCTACCAACTCTAGATGTTTTCAGAATCTAGAAACCTAAGGGAGTACAGGGTGGTGTGCCCCCTCATGGATCACATCACTTTTTCTTTCCCACAATGCCCTGAAAATCTGATTAAAATCACACATTTTCCTTGCATTTCTGTGCCATTTTCTTCCAGAATCAGAAGGAAACCACAAAAGTGCTATCACGCAGCATTTCTCAATTTGTCCCAATAAAAATGCTGCCCCTCTTTTGTGGCTTGGCGTAGCACCTGCAACTGGACCAGATCAAACTAACATCAATGGCAGTCCTAGCAGAGGGACCCTCATTAAACTTGATTTGATTGTTCTGCTTGGTTTCCCTAGCTAAGCTAGCGTCCAAAATCCACAGCTAGGCACATTGTAAACAAAGGCAAAGGGTCAGTTTTCAGTGGAAAAATGTGATTTGTCCGTGTTGCCTTTTGGGCCATTTCATATCATGGGCACTGAGCCTACCCACACCAGTGAAGCACCATTTTTATCAACAGACTTAGGGAAATGCTAGGTAGAAGGAGGTTTTGGCTCCCTACGGATTCCAGAATTTTCCATCACAGGAATGTGAGTAAAATGTGTCTTTTAATCAATGGTTGAGGTTTGCAAATGATTGTGCGTAACACATCCTTGAGAAAGCCATGCAAGTCACCCCATCTTGAATTGCTCTACGTGTCTATTTAAAAAAAATGTATACATTCAATAGTTTGCCCTAGTTGGCAATTGACCTAGGGCCCAAAATCCACAGCTTGACACATTGCAAAAAAGGTAAATTTTCAGTGGTAAAATGTAATGTATCTAAATTGTGTTTTTGGCCGTTTCCTGTCACAGGCACTAAAGCTAGCCACACAAGTGAGATACTAATGTTATAAGAAGACTTGGGAGAATGCTGGGTGGAAGGGAGTTTGTGGCTCCACACAGATTCCAGAACTTTCCATCAACGAAATGTGAGAAACATGTGTTTTTAGTTGAAATTTGAGGTTTGCAAGGGACTCTGAGTATCATAACCTAGTGAGAGCCAAGAAAGTCACAACATCCTGGATTCCCCGAGGCGTCTAGGTTTAAAAAATGTATACGTTGCTAGGTCTCTTTAGGTACTGGATGAGTTAGGGCCCAAAATGTGATGTGTCCATGTTGCAGTTTGAGCTGTTTCCTGTTGCTCGTACTATACTTACCCTACAGGTGAGGTACCATAGTTATTGGGGGACTTGGGGTAATACAGAATAGTTGATTAAGTGTTATTACCAATAGTAAGTTTCTGCATTTGCACCTTAAAAAATGTAAGAGTGTGTGTAACAGAGAAGTCAGTTTGAGAAATGCCCTTTAATTCACATTAGTACGAATACCCATAAATTCAGAGATGTGAAAATAACCACTGCTTCTAAACTCCTTGCCTTGTGCCCATTTTGTAAATACATATGTTTCCTTGATACATATTTTTCTCTATTTATAGTTTACCATATGACTTGCTGAATTCCCGGCACACAATGGAAAACCATTGCAAGGTGCATCTCAGTTATTGGCCCTGGGTACCTCAAGTTCTTGGAAAACCCACAAACCCTGTATATTACCACAAGCAGAATGGTCTAGCAGATAAAGGGGTATATTGCTTTTGTAAATTTGCCATTTGATGAGAAGTTAAAAATGAAAATGTTGTCAAAAAAAGCCTTCTTTTCCAACTAATTTTCATTTTTTTTCATTTCAACATTTAAGGCCTCAGTTAGATCTTGACGGAATTACCGCCAATCTGCCATGATGGCGAACCCGAGTATGCCATCAAGAAGACAGTGTTCTGACCACCGTATTTAGATGTATTGCGGCTAAGCGGCCGACCCCCATGGCGGAGTGCTTTTCCTAACCGTCAGACTGGCAGGTTCCTGCTGACCATATTTAGATGTCACAGTTCTGCAGACGGCAGATTGTTGATGGAGGGATGCAATTGCGGGACCCAATGGATATCGTACAGCGGCAGGGGCTATGGAAGAGAGGTAAATCACACACACACTGTACCTTAGCCATATGTGTACCCCTGCACTACACACAACACAACACATAAACACTATTATCCAGTGCTATACCACCACAACACAGAATGTACATGCCAGAAGCACACATTGACATACATCCCTGACAGAACATATAAATTATTGACATTACACCCACACGCAACACAGCCATGACAACCAAAATGACTGAACACTCTTCGACACATACACATTAACACAAAAACACAACTACACAAATAATGACAATGACCAGCACACAACAATGACATTCACTTCAGTGTTGTACACAACAACACACAACCAAACATACACAACAGCATCAGACCCATATGCAAGTGGCACACAATCTGTCACAACTACATCACCCACTCCAGCTCCCTTCACCTCAACTAGCCAATCCTACTGCATACACACTTGCACATACTAAGTCACATACACAACTGGAAGCACAACATCACAGGTACATGTCCCTTTGCCATGTGCATACATTGACATAATTGACAAGTCTGAATGTTATGTTATTTTGGTGCCAGCATTCATTTGGCAATGAATACTGAAACCAAAATGACATCTGTGTATGTGTGCATGAATGTGTGCGATGCATGCCTTGTACCAGTGTATACCATCCATGTTTGACACAATTGTGTTGCTGACATATGCATGTCATAGTAATTTCAAAACAATTGCTGTGACATGTATATGACTGCAGGGGTGTGGAGCTCATGTGTAGTGACCACACTACATAGACTAGCAAGGCAGATTCCTTACTTTCAAGTCTGATGATGGGGGGTTGTGTTTTCTCTGTGGTCCAGAAGCTGCAGTGATGGAAGATTTTATCAAAATGTGTCCAGTCAAAAGCGCAAGTGAAATCACGAAAAAAGGCTGGATTTTACCTCTTTTCACTCCCAACCCACCAACTCAGGTGTGGAGGTGGTACTGCCATAGTTGGCTTTGTGGGAAGTCACATCCTAATCTGCTTGGCGGGAAGGGTGGCTGGGGTCCTGACATCAGCTGCTTTCTCCTATGGCGCCGTCAAAGCAGTTGGGAAGTTCTGGCAGAGTCGGTGGGACTGCCAACATCTAAATAGGGCGGTCGGACTGCCTAGTAGGGGGATGGGTTTTCTGTTGAAAAATTGTCAGCAGACCGTTACTGCCAAGATCTAAAGCAGGCCCTTATCTTCTTTGAGAAAACCTTGAAGGACCTACACAAATGACCCTAAAATTCAGAATTTTGTCTAGTTTTCAGAAATGTATAGCTTTCTGGAATCCACCATGGGTTTCATCCCCATTTCCACTACAAACTGGAAGAAGGTTGAAAGCACAAAAAAATTGGAAGAATGGGCTATCTTCCAGTAAAATGCTAAGACGATGATAAAAAAAATTGGTTTTCTGAATCAGGTCTGCCTGTTCCTTATAGCTGAAACTATGGTGATTTTAGCACTACAAACCTTTTGTTGATGTCATTTACAGGTAAAAAAACAGACACTTTCTTCTTGCACATTATTACCCACCCCTTAAAAATAGCTATATTTTGGCTAATGTCATGGCTCCTTCTAGGGGAATCCACAAACCCTGAACACCTTTACAATTCTCAGGATGTTGGGAAACAATCATGCAAATTTGGCGTACATAGCTTATGTGGCCAAAAAGTTAATGAGGCCTAAGCCAGAACAGCCCCAAATTTCCGTAAAAAAGGCTTCGTACTTGGAGGGTAAAAGGTCTATCAGCGAAGGGGTTAAATTCATTATTCAACAGCATTTATTTTCACCAAAAGTATAAATCTAGAAAAACGCTTCTAATATTTGAAACATGCACTCTTTCAGTAATGCAAAGCAAGAAAAATATAAAATTGGAATTAGACAAGTTCGTACATAATAACAGATTTTTTTACTTATTTATTTACAGTTGCTTTTTGTAGCACTGGTGTGTTACTCTACAGCCACTTCAAAGCCCACAGCCATTAACAGGGACGGTACAGACCGGAGACAGAGTTGATCTTCCTTTGTCTAGCTTCAGTCTCTTTGATCAGAGTTTGATTTGTATCACTGGTCGAGTCTACGATCTATATATAGATCACACTAGGTATATTTGCACGAGAGGCATTTGTCTGTGGCACATCATTTAGTCAAATATCTGTCTGATAAGATTGGTTTAATCTTTCCTGGAATCTAAGAAAATTGCATATGTTGATTAAGTGACTTACATTTTATAAGCAATAGAAGATGAATTACTGATCTATCATTACACGACTGTCATTGCAAAGCAGCAGCGAGATAGATGCTGGAATGCTACAGGTATCACCGTGTCGATGGAGAAGTATCTAATGGCGGATATGCCCAGAATGTAATAGCATTCTTTTGTGCAGCACAGCAAACCTCTTTGGGCTGAGCCAGCTGTGATTTCCAAGGACACTGAACTGCATAGTTTGTCCCATCTGAAATTGTTGCGTTTAAACCCAAGAAGGATCCTAATCTAATGAGCATTCATTTAGCAGAAGACCGACATTTTATGATTCTTGGTAGCCTCTCTTAGCCGCCATTTTTAAAGGCTTTAATTGGCTCTGTCTGAGCCCGGAGACAGCCATCCTTCCTGTAGCTGGTAAGCAGCCGTGTAGCCAGGTGCTGTCATGAATCTCAGACTCTCTTAGTGTTTAAAGCAGCCCCGCTGCAGATTGTTCAGAGGCGGCTCACTAACTCTGGGCCTCAGCTGAATACAAAGTGTTGTGCTTAGTAGTGCGAATTGTGTACACATGCATTATAACCCTTGAAGGAAGACCAGCAACTAAAGAAGGAAAAAATCGAGAGAAAAGGAACGTGTACACTGTACCATTCAATTAAATGTGATGAGTCCTTCTATATGGAATGGCTGTTTCTTATGTAGGATTTATTCATTTAAATTGGAGTCATATATTTTAATGCACAAGGCTAAAGACTACAAATGTAACTTTCGAGACTAGTAAAGGCTAATGGTAGGTCAGAAACTAGGGGCCTGATTTAGATCTCGGCGAACTAGTTACTCTGTCACAACAGTTCTTACCCACCGAAATATAAATCTCTAAGCAAATAACATAAATGCCAATCCTCCCAGTTTCTGCGGGAGACTACCGATTTCAAAGCTAGTCTCCTGCCTCCTGATTACTGCATGTAAAAACCCAATTCTTCTGCAGGGTTCAGCTGACAGGCCCTGGTCTTGTGTAACTCAAAGTATGCACTGCTAGTATCCTGCTCCTGCAGACCAGTGAACAGCACTTGTATCACGCACTCTCTGCCTGCCAACTGACATTTGCCTATCTAATATCCGATCCTGCAGCAGCAGACTTGCAAATCCCATATATACCAGTAACCCGATTCAGGCCTCAATATAAGTCAATGGGCGAAGTACATTCTATCAGTTTTTTCTAGAAATCTCCCACTTTTCTTTTCTAAAATGTTGACATGTATGTATATAATGGGATTTGGCAGATGGGATATTCCTCAGCATTGTGATGGAGTAACCCGTCCGCTGAGATCTAGATATAAGCGTAGGGGTTACTCCATCAAAACAGTGCTGGATATCCCATCTGCCGAAATGTAAAACCCATTATATCCAGTGGGATTTAGATTTTGGTGGAGGGGATATCTGTCACCATTGTGACAGAGTCACCCCGGCACCAACATCTAAATCAGGCCCTAATACTTAATACCCATTTCTTAAGGCAGGTGAAAAGCAAGGATGTCCATCAATGATGAGTAAGGGCAGGTTTCATGCCACTGACAGGTATTTGACACAAAGGGGGTCATCGACCGGCAGGGGGTAATGTAGCGTCCGTACCGCCAACAGGCTGGCGGTACGGAGGCCCTTATCACGACCGCGGCGGTAGCGCCGCGGTCGCACAGTCGGGGCCGGCGGTTTCCCGCTGTTTTAGCCCCAGCGGTGATAATCCGCCAGGGCAGCGCTGCAAGCAGCGCTGCCCTGGGGATTATGACACCCCTACCGCCAGCCTGTTTCTGGCGGTTTGCACCGCCAGGAAGAGGCTGGCGGTAAGGGGAGTCCTGGGGCCCCCTAACAGGGCCCCGGCCAGCTTTTCACTGTCTGCATAGCAGACAGTGAAAAGCGCGACGGGTGCTACTGCACCCGTTGCACGGCCGCAACACCGCCGGCTCCATTAGGAGCCGGCTCCTATGTTGCGGCCTTATCCCCGCTGGGCCGGCGGGCGCAAACTTGGTTTGCGCCCGCCGGCCCAGCGTGGATGTTGTAATGGGGGCAGTGGGAGTGCGGCCGCATTGGTGGCTGCACGGCGGTTACCGCTTGGCGGGCGGCGGTTGCCGCCCGTTAAGGTTGTAATGACCCCCAAAGTTTGGTAAAATATATGTAAGTGTATCCCACTTCTATGTCCTGAGAATGAAGAACAGGCCTCATCTTGTTACCCTGCATTGGTTGCAAAGTATGGTCATTAACAAGTAAACAGAGAAAAGTGTGTGGACACAAAATGAGCAAATGAAAATGTAAGGTGCTATAAGAAGAGATAACAGGCATTTGCAATGCAATCGGTCTTGCACTTGCTCCAGTTAAAGCTATTGGCATTGTAAATTCCTAACTGGACTTTTCTTGCCACATAAATTGAAAATGAAAAGTAAAACATTAGTTGACAAAAGCGAGATGATTCAAAGAGCCGTGGCTGGCATGAGCTTGAGCACAAAGGAGAGACACAAAAGGAAAAGGAAGTTAGCTCACAGTCAAACATGTCGGCAATTGTGCAATTATCTACATAGCAGGGTCATTTTGCAAGGCGGTAACAAAGCCTCCCCATGGAGAGACAAACGTAAAGCATTTACCAATTATAACAAAGGACGTTTGAAAGGCAAGCCCACGAATGAGTGAAAGTGATGGCTTTGAGGTGGGCATGGTTAAAAGCCTACAGTTCTAACAACAGGTCAAAGCGCTTGCGCCCTCGACCTAAAAACAGTAGTTTGGCAAGCACTTCTGGGTAGATAAAAGGACCAGTAAAAACGGCAATTCATCATTGTTGTTTAATGAATCTTAAGGATTTGTATGCCCACATGCAACACAAAATCTAGGGCCCTCTATTCGAATAACTTTGAATTTTATTAACTGTTTTCAGCTAATTCAAGCCTTCATGATGGGTAACAAACTTTCAGAAAAGTGGTTCACAAATAAAACTGACATTTGTCAAAAAATCCTTAAGATTACTCTGTGCAAAATGAAACAGTTAAAGGTGACAGTAGACAGAGCAAAGAGAGGATGTGATACAGAAATAGACAGAGGTGAAACAAAGGAAAAACACTTTCCAGGTGGCCCTTTGGAACAGGGGGGCCTGCGTAATCGCCCGCTTCGCCCATGCTTTAAAATGTCTCCGACACATCTCCTTATACAAATTGAACGTTAAGCAAAAAGATAAGAAATGTCAACAGATAGCTCTGGTTACGTTTCCCATGTGTTAATTAAGGGAGGTTTCTCACGTCTGCTCAGGAATGAAATCTCTTCCAAGATATCCAATACCCCTTCCACTAAATGGTTGCAACTTCTATTTGGCCAGTTCTACTCTGGCATTGAAAGAAAAGTCTACTAACTACTTACCATACCACTTCATATCTTGGTTTTAACATTTCTGGTGACACAACAGCAGCATATTTTCATATAGCACGCTCCAGTCGTGTCTGAGTGCTGAAAGTAACAAATCTTATTTTTACTCAGATTTATGGAGCTCTATTTTCCAGGAACGAAAGGGTGAGCTGGCCTTACCAGAGTTCAGTAGCGGCTCGAGGGCCGCAGAAGCAGTGGTCGGGGACGTGCTGGGGGGAGGCAGGAGGGAATAAACATTAAATGTATTGTTTTTTAAAAACGCCCACATCCTCCACCGCTCCTCTAACCCTCGACGCTCCTCTGCAGGCACAGGCTCCCAGCCTGCCCTGTGCCAATTCTGATGCAGCATCAGGATTGGCTGGGAGCACCCAGCAAGGGCGCTCCCAGGCAGACTGGGAGACTGTGCAGGCTCTCTCCAGCCCAGCAACTATGTCGCTGGGCTGGAGAGAGCCTATAGTGCATGTGTGTTTGGCCAGCCCGAGACGGCCGGCCAAACACACATGCGCTGTAAAGGGGGAGTGCTGAGCACTCCCCCTCAGTGCATGTCACCCCCGTGGCCCCACCCCTTTTTCAAAAACATAGTTTATTATAGTTTTCTTTAAAAGGTTTTGCAGTTGCCGCTGCTGCGGGGGGCGAAGCTCCTCTGACTAACTGGAGAAGCCGCCACTGCCAGAGTTAAAACGTGCAAATTGGGTGTACAGCAGATATCAGTAGAGACCATGTACTCTATCATCCATCTTGCCAGTATATTTTGAAAAGTATTGAATAAATGTATCCATCAAAATACATCTTTTTATGACATTACAATCTATCTGCATTTTTCTTTTTTTTCATCCTTTGAACGACGACGTGAACGCATTTTTGGAAAAACGGTACGGGTAATATCTAGTTATTCAGAAGCGAAAATAAGTATCTCAAATGCTATGCTGACTATAAATGTAATAATGAACTTAGTTTTGTCAAAACCTGATGAAATAGGTTGGCTATTAATGTAATACATAGATCACTCTTTCACTGATCCCTATAGGGATTTCTGGATTAATCAACCCAAGCTACTGTTGAAGGTCAGACCTAATCGCACACGTGACTGCAATACTGAATAGTAGTCCCCGCAAACGTGCGCGGGTCTTCAATCTTGAGAGGAGAAAACCATCCAGAAGAGACTTGGGGGGTTATTCCAACTTTGGAGGAAGTGGTAATCCGTCCCAAAAGTGACGGTAAAGTGACGGATATACCACCAGCCGTATTACGAGTCCATTATATCCTATGGAACTCGTAATACGGCTGGTGGTAAATCCGTCCCATTTGGGACGGATTACCACCTCCTCCAAAGTTGGAATAACCCCCTTGGTGTGATTTACTGTAGTGTGTTATGTATGCTGTCTCACACTTCTGAAGGGAGGGAAGGCTGGGGACCAGAGTAAGTCTAACAAACAGGTGTAACTTTGGAAACACATGGAAGAATGCCAGTAAACCAGTAAATTACAAATACAATATGGCTAAGAACAAAGTGACATCTTCATGTGTGAAATTTGAAGTTTTTAACAGATTGCAAGATGAGCTTTGAGCACGCATCTAATGTTAATCGGTGATGTTTCAGTTTGATTGAAAGGGCGTGATATGTTTTTAGGATTGTAGCTTAATATCGAGCTTGGCCAGAGCAATGGCAATGAAAGAAAAGTCAACCTTTGATCATCGTTTTCTGGTTAATACAGAGATCTACTTCATTTCACAGTAAGGAGATCATTTAGAGGTTGGTGGAAACCACGCTTGCCAACCTTGTGGTCACTCTGCTCCATTAAGAGGTGTGTGAACATCTACATGTTGAACCATAGCTGGTTCTGCTATTGCAAACCCTTGTCTTTGTATTTGTCTGCCACAGAGCCATCAGGCCACAGTCGTGAAAGTCCAGCCTAGTTAGGATGGCGGGACAATAACTGATTTTCCTGGCCGTATTCTGGCTTCAGTGACCTGGTCACAGTAAGCAAACAATGGCCTTGAGAAATAGGAATACTCCCTGATCATTCAGATCATTGTTTTCTTGAAAAACAATCTGACAAGCCACCTGCTAGGCATTAATCTCTACCTGCATCCACAACACTGGCAGAGGCACTGAAACTCAGCGATCCCTGCCAGACAGAGGGGAATTATTAGATGTAGTGGAAGTTCTTCTGCCCTGTGAGAACATTCCAGGGCCTTCACTTATCTCCTGGCTAGACAAGCTAAGGTCAAAATGACACAGTAATTGCCTACTGTTTATGCATTTTCATTTATCTCATAAACTTGGAATTCCAAACCGCAATGCCTCTTCCTTCTGTGCTTAAGTATGTATAGGCAAGGAACTATATTTGCATGCTTTATCCCCTAGTTTGCATGGGCAGGAGGTGCATCTAGTATAGCTCATACATCACTTGAAAACAGTTCCCTTGATTAGAGGTCCTAGGTGAGGCCATGCCCTATTCCACATATAGACATTGCAAATTCAACTTTTTATCCTATGTATACAGGTACAGACCTTATTGAAGTGTGTTTTATTCAGAAGCAACCACATCTTCATAGTCAAAGCAAAGAGCAATGAGGCATGAATTCTAGGTAATCTAGGTTCTTCCATGAAAGGTTGTACTGTTTGTAATTCAATTCTCCACTTATGTTGGGAAAGGGGACAGGCAGAGTCAGTGGTTAAGCATTCCTTCATCTGTATATGAAACATTGAGAGTCTATAAAGTAAATTGCTTGAAGGAAAGCTGTGAGATCCTGGCCAACAACCAGGCATTCTTGAAAATGTTGTCCATTGAGTCGAGAATTCTAATCTCATCTTTACCACTTTGCAAACTGTATGATTCTGGTCCAATCACTATACCTCTTTGACCTTAGATACATTATTTGTAATTACTTGGGATGATAGAAGGAAAACAATCGTATAGTATTGAGAGACATATAAATGCCTTGATAATTGCATTACATTAGGAAGACTGTGGATGAGGATATGGGTTTATTTGCAGAAGTTGTAAGTTCAACAGCTGGAGTGTTTGGAAGTGCTTCAAAACACCTGCAGCCCAAAAGGGTTGTTTGCTTTCCTTCCTTCTACCACTTGCAAGTTTCTGTATGCATATGCAGAATGAGGAGAGCACAGAATGGATTCCTGATAAACAATAAATTAGTTCCAGTGCTGAGTTGACAGATCCTTTCTTCTGGATGTTATGTTATGTATGTTATGTCGTGTTATATGTTATGTTGTGTTATGGCATGGCATGGTATGGGATGGGATGGTATGGTATGCATATTTGTAGAATGCACTGTCACCCTGGAGGGTTTCCTGGCACTTGGCAAGTATGAGTTTAGCCAAACCTAGGGCCTAGTGTGACTGCTAGAAAAGCCAGGTCTTCAACTTCTTGAGGAATTAAAGAAGTGAGTGGGAGGCTCCAATGTTTAGTTGCAGGTGGTTCTATGTTTTAGGAGTGATGTAGGAGAACATTCAAATGACAAATCTGGTTTTCCATATGCATGGTATGTCTGCAAATAAGAGTTCAGACTAGCAGAGGTTTTTGGAAGGTTTATAAACTCAGATTTGATGGTTGAGTTATGATGGGGCAGAGTTATTTAGTGCCTTGAAGGTGTGGGTGTGGAGTTTGAATTTGAGGTAAAGGAAGTCTGTTATAGGCTTTGTCAATTAGGTGCACCATTTTATGTCTCTTTACAAGTGAGCTTTGCAAATGTTTAAAGTTTAACAGTATGAAGAAATATGTATAAAAACTCTAACAAGAAATACAAATTCTAAGCATGCAAACTTCAAATACATTGTACTGGTTTAATAAAGCAAGTATGACCACTGGTCCTTCATAAAATATGTATTCACTGGACTACATAAAATGACTTTGTCCATCTCAGCCAGGGTCTTGAGAGGAATTGGTGAGATAACAAGCTTATGAACCAATATACAAATCAGCTGTGATCTACATTGTCTTTTGCATTTTACAGACTGATTCACGGGCCTAAAGAATATTGTAAATAGATGTGTGCAGTCAAGAGTCCTCAACCCCTGTTGTTACTGCTTCATGGAATGTCTATTTTAGGGTAACCACATAATTCCTGGTCACTATGAACACTGTCTCAACTCCTGAACTTTTGTGGTTCCCTAATGCATTTTGGGTGTTGCAATCTTCCTTAACTTTCGTTGACCTAATTAGACTGATAAACATAAAAACAATGATTTAGGGCCTGATTTAGACCACGGTGGATAGAATACTGTGGCACAAACATTACGGATATCCCATCTGCCATATTACGATCCCTATAGGATATAATGGGATTATAATACGGCGAAAGGGATATCCGTCACATTTGTGACAGAGTATTCCCCTCCGCCAAGATCTAAATCAGGCCGTAAATGTCTATGCAAACCAAAGTACCCATCAATTCACCCCAGAAATCCTGCTTTAAGCAACTGCTCAGTTTCTATTGTTATCTCAATTTCAACAGAACTAGTAAGGAGCTGGATCTGAGCATGCTCACTTTGAGGTGTGGAATAAAGCTATTTGCCAGAGCTCATAGAAAATTAAAATAAGAGAAAATCACCACATATAAAGAGAAAGTCTTTGATTCAGCACCCTTCAGCCTAAGCTTGTTGGAAATGTCATTTACAAATAGAAATGCCCTCAGGGCAGCATTATAGAGTGTGGCAATGGGCTACCTCCCTTCATTTTGTTCAGCTTATAGGGCAGCCATTCAGTGGTTGAAGTGTCAGAGATCACGTTGAAGTCATCTCGTCACTTTATTTGTTAGGGTCTGCATACAGAGAGGTGAAGCTCACGAGGAGTAAAAAATGCATTGTTTTGGTCTGCAGCCATGATGAAGGGCATAGAGCTGTGATTTGTGGATGATCCGCTCCCCCTCCCTTGCCTTGTTTTTTAATGAAGGTGTCGAACCATGCTGCTTGCCTTTGTTCAGTGGGATCCATGTGGCATCCAGATGGGGCAAATGAATCCACAACAGGCATCTACTCACACATAACTGCAAGCGTGTGAGTGCCCTGAATGAAGGGCTTGTTAGAATACGTATTGAAGGCAGCACTTTGCACTGCACCACTTTGGTTGCATTGGAGGCCAACTACATGTCGTGAATGGGGAGGAAGGGAATCCTGCACCTATATTTGTTCAATTAATCCCACACTTGTAGGTGTGGAATGACTTGTGGGTACCTCGCCCCATGCTGGATTTAAGCTCAGTGTAGCATAAACATCTGAGTAAGAGGAAATAAATGTTGTGTCTTAGAGAGTCACCATAGGGGCAGGGTTCAGAAAAGAGGAACCACTTTGCATTTAATACAGCATTTCATCTGCCCACAAATTTACCTAGGTTTTATCAACTGTGGGGACAACCTTCACCTCATCTGCAAGAGCGCCGCCAGGCAAGCAGATGAATTGCAGTGGTTTTCCTTATCATCAAAGGACATAATGACTGAGAGGGACTTTCTTCGCCCAGCACTCTAGACCACAAACGTGTCTGATAGATAGATACCTCGTAGGTCAAACCCAGCTGGTGTAGTGGCAGCAGGCAGAGCACAAACCTTCTGCTTGGAGAATCAGTTATTTAAATACATTTTGTATACCATGGGCATTTGAATAATATGACTACTAATGATATAAATGTCTTTAAAATTGCAAAAACTAGCCATGTGTTTTTTTTTCAATTCTTATTAAAGATTCATTAGATGGACTGTAGAGTAATCATGAAGGAAGAAGGCAAATATGTTTTGGTAAAGAATAAACGCACGCATACATTTAGACAACACAACTTTATGTGCATTTTAAACGAGTACTGACTATTATCAGTCTTTAAAGATCGATACAGAGCCCGTTTTTGTCACACAACTAATGCACTATGTGATCCCATTTGATTTTAACTCTTTTGGAGTGATAAACGTATCGCATAATTGCAAAACAAAGAGGACACAAATATGCCTGCTAAAATATAACTAGCCATTGGAACACACCAAAGACATGAAAATGTATTCGTAGCTCACAACTTGTATCCTCAGAGCTCTTGGCATTAGAATTGCGGGCTGTTGACTGAATGTTACAATATGCACTATGGCTATATGGAAAGGAAAAAAAGGGCCAAGTTTCTCCTGACAGTGAATGGGGTACAAATTAGTTGCGATGTTTCATTCAGAGCAGTCACAGCCAATACACACAACCATTTGGAAAGTCAATGTCTGTTTTTTTGTTTTTTTAATAAAGAAATTGTCTATGGGTGGCAATGTGAATTAATGACTGGGTGTATCTAAGAGTCAGAGGATGGATGAGCGAGTGCATTGACTCATAGTGCATTGATGGATGAAATAGTGATGAATGAGCGAGTGCATGTCTGGATGAATGGTTAAGATAAAGAATGAGTAGACGGCATACTGCTGAGTACAGTCCTGCGGGTGGCAAGAATTGCTCTGTCCTCATGCCAAGCTGCGAGTGCAAGGTGCTGGGGACAGAGAGCAGTTGGGCAGTCGAGGCCACCTGTGCAGGGTAGCCATTCCAACTGGTGCTGCTTCATTATGTTCTACATTCGCTGTAAGCAATAGTACCCCCATGGTAGGATTTCTGCTGTGCTGGACCTACCTTTTTTTCACAGTTTCACATCCAGAGTTGTTGCCTTCTGTCACTGAACTCGTTCTTGTTGGGATTAGGGTTGTGTGCACTTTTTCTCTGCTAAACCCCCAGTAAAGTGCTTGTGCTATCTCCTTAAAACATGGTACAATTGCTCTCTACCTGATTGGCACATTTAATTTACATATAAGTCCCTAGAATGTAGCACTACATGCACGCAGGGCCTGTAAATCAAATGCTGCTAGTGGGCAGCAGCACTCTTTGTGCCACCCACTAAAGTAGCCCTTTAAAGCATACCTTATGCCTGCCACTGCAGCCTGTAGTGAAGTTTTAACCTTCTGTTTCAACCTGGTAAAATAAACCTTTCGTCAGGACTAAACATTTCTATTTATACTTATAAGTGACCCATAAGGTAGGAGTTAAAGCCTCATAGGGCAGGGTGCATTGTATTCTAAAAGAAATACATTTGGGTTTACCTTTTACATATCTTATCAGTGGAAAAAATCTTAAAGTCAGTTTTCAATGTTGTAAGGCCTATCTCTTCCATTGACTAACACTGGGTTACCCTATTACATTTAAAAGGTGCTAGGTTTGGATTGGAAGCAGATAGAGATAAGCCATTTAGACTCAAATAAATTGTAATTTAGAAACCTCTTTAACAGTGTCTAACAGGCTAATTTTAAGTCACAATTCTAAAAATGCCACTTTTGCACAGTTGCTATTTTCTTGCTCAAAACACGTGTGCCTTCTGCCAGTGTCCTTGGTCACATGACTATGAATGGCTCTGCGACTCACAGGGACTGTAACACAAGGGAAGTAGGTGTGGGCAGGATGGACCATCCTGTCAGGATGACTGGGGGAGGAGCTATGCCCTGCCCCACTTACTCTTCAAAGGGCTTTACTTTAGTATATGCAAAGGACCCTGACATCACCCAGTTGTTACCCCAGCAGCTTGGAGCCTGGACAGGGGAAGAGAAGAACTTTGCAGAACTAGGGCCCGTATTTATACTTTTTGACGCTAAACTGCGCTAACGCAGTTTAGCGTCAAAAAGTTTAGCGCCGGCTAACGCCATTCTGAAGCGCCATGCGGGCGCCGTATTTATTGAATGGCATTAGCCGGCGCTAGCAGACCGGCGCTGCCTGGTGTGCGTGGAAAAAAACCACGTACACCAGGCAGCGCCGGGGTAGGGAAAAATGGCGTTAGGGCGTCTTAAAATGGTGCAAGTCAGGTTGACGCAAAAAAATCGCCTCCACCCGATTTGCGCCATTTTTAACGACGCCCAGACACCATTTACGTGACTCCTGTCTTAGTAAAGACAGGAGTCATGCCCCCTTGCCCAATGGCCATGCCCAGGGGACTTCTGTCCCCTGGGCATGGTCATTGGGCATTGTGGCATGTAGGGGGGGCACAAATCATGCCCCCCTATGCCAAAAAAAATTATTAAAAAAAAATATATATATACTTACCTGAACTTACCTGAATGTCCCTGGGATGGGTCCCTCCATCCTTGGGTGTCCTCCTGGGGTGGGCAAGGGTGGCAGGGGGGGTCCCTGGGGGCATGGGAGGGCAGCTGTGGGCTCATTTTGAGCCCACAGGTCCCTTAACGCCTGCCCTGACCCAGGCGTTAAAAAGAGGCGCAAATGCGGGGTTTTTTGCCCCGCCCACTCCCGGGCGTGATTTTTGCCCGGGAGTATAAATACGACGCATTTGCGTCGCAGTCATTTTTTTAGACGGGAACGCCTACCTTGCATCTCATTAACGCAAGGAAGGCGTTCACGCAAAAAAATGACGCTCTTTCCTCCTACTTTGGCACTAGACGTGTCTAACGCCAAAGTATAAATATGGCGTTAGTTTTGCGCCGAATTTGCGTCGAAAAAAATGACGCAAATTTGGCGCAAACGGAGTATAAATATGCCCCTAGATGTGGGGAAGGACAGAAAGTCCTCCCTGCACCCACAACGGCCGGCATCAGTTATAAATGTTGGACCTTCAGAGCCACTCATCTGAACACTCTTGGATCTATGGAAGAAACAAATGAAGGACCACTCTGTTACAAGAGGATTGCCAGTCTGATTGAAGGACTGCTTTGCTGTCTTAGAAGGAAGATTGGGCCTGCTTGTCTTCATTTCAAGCTACTCAGGGTGACTCCAAGGATTAGTTAACTGACCTCCTGCTTGAGTCATAGGAACATGACAAGCTTCAGAGGCCTCCATGCAACTGCCCAGTAAACCTGCTGCAAGTGGACCTGCAAATGGACCTTCTTGAGCCCTGAATCTGGCCTCAAGACCAAGATGTGCCCCACCAGGTCCTGGAGCATAGACTAGCATCTGTGGAATTTCCTCCTGAATGAAAAGATGAAAATCCTGGGCCCCTCGAAACTGTGAATGGGCCAGTCTGTATGAAAACTCAGCCGACTGCGATTACTACCAACATGCCAAAACTCTACTCTTCGTACAGACAACAACTGTCAGTGGTGACTGGCAACTAGAAACCTGCACTCCACGTTGGAGCAAATACAGCCCCCAAAGACTGTCTACAAAAAGCTACAGCAACAACCGTATGCAATGCCCAACCGCCTCTTCAAGCTACAGTGAAGATGCCTGACCTGCTCTTTGCTCTACAGCGATTACTGTCCACGATGCTCAGCCTCCTTCTCATGGCCTTGTCCAATGCGAAAATAATTTTTTGCACCAGACTTGAGGAGTAACTTTTCAGCTGGGCTAAATTGGTCCCTGCATCCGGCTCACACTCCATTTTGGTAGGCCTGAACTTTCCCCTGGTCTAGCGGCACCAGACGACCAAAGGTGGTGCTTTGTGCTTTTAGACCCTATTTTTACTAATAAATTGAAAATGTAATATCTAAGTTCTACTGATTGGATTATTGTCAGTCTAGTATAATTTTATTTATTAAAATGTGCCCTCTTTTTCTAAAGTGTTTGGGGATTTTTTGTGCACCTTTCATAAAGCTTCTAGAGGGTTAAACACAGGTTAATTTAGTGCAATGATGCTCAAAGTATGGCCCGGGGGTTGCATGCTGCCCTCCTGACCTCTACATGTGGACCCCTGCTCAACACCAGAACCAGGCTGCTGTTTACTCAACTCAGCACTAAAATTCAGAAAGTTAACTACACTAAAAGAAACTAGGAAAAGAAGGTGTCCTTCACCGCTTAGTTTTAGGACACTGTTAGACCTGACACACTTAAGGTGGTATTACTCCAGACATTTTGCCTTTTAACTCCTGTTTTGTTGCTGCATCTTTTTGTTGGCCTTAGGACTTTGAGCACTGTACCACTGCTAAACAGTGCTAACATGCATGTACTTCTCCCCTAAACATGATAATCCTGGTACATCCACAATTTGCATATTTAATTTACCTGTAAGTCACTTGTAAAGTGGTTTGCCATATACCCAGGATGCTACTAGTGGGTGTGCAGCACTAATTGTGGCACCCACTTAAGTAGCCCTGTGCACAGGTTTCAGGTCTGCCACTGCAGAGACGGTGTGTGAAGTTAACTGCCACTTTGACTTGCCATTTGAAATCTCTTGCCAGGCCTTAAACACGGCTTCCCATATATAAAGTGGGCCATAAGTAGCCCATGGGGCAGAGGGCCATGTAAGTTAAAGGCAGAACATGTACTTTTAAGCCTTTAAATATCCTGATAAGTAAATCCCCAAAGTTGTTTTTTATTCCTGTGAGGCCTGCTCCTCTGATTGGCCATCATTGGCAATTCCTTAAAATACATTTAAGCTGTAATTCCTGATTAGAGAGGAGTTGCTACATCGTGCTTAGTATCATTTGAATGGTAATGATAAATCCTCCCTACAGGTAAAGTCTGATTTATTATTACTATTTTAGAAATGCCTCTTTTAGAAAGTGTGCATTTTTCTGCTCTAACTGCCCTGTGTGACCACAGCCTTACTCCAATACACGTCTGGCCTGTCCAAGGTGACAGCAACCCTTGTGCATTCCCTTCAGACAACACAGGATACTCAACTGCATTTGCATTCATCTGCATACTGATGGATCTTCTTGGGGAAGAGGTTGGGAAGGGTTCCTATTTACACCTCAAAAGTTAGTGGCCAGAGACCACACAAAGAGGCTGATTACCTCCCACAGAGAAGCCTTTTGGATGGTATGACGTAAGCAGACATCTCACAAGGGGTCAGGTGAGCGAGTGAGAGGGCCTGGTCTCCCCTATTTAACAAACACAAGTGGGTACTGCACTAAGATTTGCACTCAGTGCAGGCTCGTAATAGGTTTGAGACTGGGACGGATGACCTTGACGAAGTACATGGGGGAAGATAGCATGGCAATGAAGGAGGTTAGCTTAAGCCTAACCAGTTGGGCAAGACAGATCGTTTCACGCTAATATTATGGTTCACATTGTATTTTTACAGGGTGTGACTATAGACACCACTCTCTCGCCGGGTCATGTTGCCCGACTTGGTAGCAACACAAGTAGGTTTTACCCCAAATTTTGATGAAAGCACGGAATGATGAGTCTTGGTACGGGATGCGTGGGGATTTCCTGGGCACTTAATCAAGACAAACTGACCATTGCTTCTTTCAAACTGCACGACACCTTACATCATTGATTTTTCTGCCTGAATGTTTTAAATTGTAAATGGGCTATAAAAGCCATGAGAAACCTTCCACCATCATTTGAAAAGGGTTGGAAGGCAATAAAGTGCACCCCCTTTGGTAATGCCAAGGAATGGGTGGCGATGCCCTGATCACAGATATATTGCATGCATCATTTCTTGATGCACATGCGCTTAAGCTCTGGATTCTTCCGGACCAGCATGTTGGGGAGCATGTGACAGGCTACGCTTCCATTTTGTCTGCTCCACATCATCAGGAATACTTTAGACTTCTGCTATGATTTACTGCATCATGTCTTTCTTGCTTACTTCTTCATTTGACAGGTACATTAAGATTTGAGTGATAAAATGTAAGCTACGCATAAAAACCCTTAGCGAGTGTGCGATAACAATTAGGTGTGCAGGTAGCCTTCCACTTCACGGTCCTGAAGAAAGCCACAGTGACTCTCTGAGCACGATCCATGGGCTGAAACGTGTCAACCAAAACACTAAGATGTGTGAGACCAATTAACTTCTCATGCTACATCCACCCTTGTTTTAAATCGTACACCAGGGGTTGAACAGTAAAAGCCATTCCCTCTTCAGGGGGTACCCTGGAGGTAGTTTTACATTTGTCAATCACAGCACACAGAAATCAACAAGCAACCCTGCTGTAATCAGACGTTGTAGCACACTTGGGATGCACTCGACACCCGAGGTGGGAACCCAATAATGAAGCATGCCACCAACAAAGTTGGGCTTGAGGGTTCTTCTTAAAAACAAATTGTTTTTTTTGTAGAAGTAAGACGCTTCCTAATTTAGGTCAGATATGATTGGCACTTATTTAGCATAGTAGGTAGCCCATTCTCTTTTGCTCTGTTGCACAAATACTTTACACATTGCCTCCTACAGTATGCCTGCCTGCGTGCCAAGCTACCAGAGGATGAGCACAGGCTAATTTAGGTTGTGTATTTGACTTACCCTAACAAGGATTGTGGTCTCTACTTGGTTAGATTGTATACCGCTGTCAACCCAATTTTTAAGAGACACCTTCCTTTTTGAAGACATCTTCCATCAAAGTGTAAACATATGATGAAGTTTCTTCAAAATTCAAAACGTGTATTTCATTAACATGCATAACCTTTTCACCTTCGTACAGCAGACCATATCTTTGTATTAAGAAGTATTTTTTTTAAATGAAAAATGATTTTAGAAGCATTTATGATTCCCTTTGCCCCAACAACAATGCCATTAGTGAACTAAGAGGCAAGTCATTTGTTGAGTACATCCTTTGGATGGTGTGGGTTGCTGTTATACATTACTACAATCACAGTTTATCAAATCAAAGAAAGGAGAAGGTTTTGTACAGCACACATCCTGATGTCATATAGTTCGAGTTCCTTTTATAGGATACGTGATAATGAAGTAAAAAAGGAGAGAAAGTGAAATAAAACAAATGCCCTGGATCGCACAATTTGGGCAAGCGAGTAAGCAGGGATTGATACAGGTTTTCTGGTTTCACATTATGGAGTTCAGTCATTAGAAATACATGCTTTGGGCCCCTTACATTGACCTTATCGTCCCCTGCCCTCTCAACCGTCACCCAGCTGGAATCAATGATGCCCTCGGTCACATCACAGACCAAACTTTTTTGGTCGCTGGGAAAATGTTTGTGAGTATTTATGATTTAGTGCCTCTTAGTGGTTCATCCAGACAATGAGTGTGATTGTTGCCTGAGTGGGGATCCGACCCTCCTCAACCAATAACCCAAATTCTAACATGCTATATAAGACTGACTGGAGGGGTCGTTCTTACAGATATTATCTGAGAAGACAGATGAGTTATTCGTACACACATTGGTTGAAAGAGCAGATTAACTCATACTCACATTACTGAACAATACCTGCAGATAAATGCACTCTACAATAATGATGACACCTAGAACCTCCGGCTTTTCACTGTGTTATATAGGGTAATTGATCCATTACTGGCATACAAAGTCAGTATTAGAATGAAGTACCAGCTATAGCAATAAATGCACACTACTGTGTGAATACACAGACTTCATTTGCAGATGAACTGATTAAATCGATTTCAGCTCTCCTTAATCAGTTTGGCATCAGTTTGTTCTCAATTAGTTCACTGGCTCTTTTCTTTTAAGCGATTCAAACGGTGATACCCTCCTTAAAAAAAAGTGAGGTATTGTACAATATCATCGTATCAAACATAGCCTTAAATCCTGTAGAGTGCAGTGAGAACACACTACGAAGCAAAAACACCTTCAAAAAAGATTCATGAATGCAGGTACATATTGAACAGCATAGTTTGTTTCCAGTTCCCTAGGTTGTCCCTCTATCATAATAATCTTGTGCAAGTTTGTAAAAAGTACTTTCAAATTGACCTCACTCAAATCTTTCACCACAATCGATTTGAGTTAGTAATGCAACAAAATATTAACATGTTCCTTGTTCAATTAGAATACTGATAGGCTGCAAAAAATCAAGTGTCAGTTTCATTCCTGATATTGCAGGCACCCATTCTGGCAAGAACAGAGGCTCATAAACTATTTGTCACTGGTGTTTCAAGGGTATGCAGTCTTACATTGCAGTTGTTTTTAAAATGTTTTAACGTGTCATTATTTTTTGTTTTTCAAATGTATATTTATAAATTCATACATTGCAATGATTAAAAAAGTCATTGTCTAAAAACAATATTAACATGTCTGTTAGGAATAGGGTTGCTGGTTGGCTAGGGTATACACCTTAGCCGGGCAGAACCCACCCACTCTAGTCAGGGCGAGGTAGTTACATACCCAATATGACCTCTGCTTTCACCCTTGGTAGCTTGGCACAAGCAGTTAGGCCTATCCCAGAGGCAATGTGTAAAGCGATTACACAACACACGTGACGCACTATCCCCACCACAATGAAAACACAACACCAAGTTATATAGAAATAAACTGTAATGTACACCACATCATTAGACCAAACACAATATGTCAGTAATGCCCTGCTACCCAAGCAGTTGTCAGAACATTACACACATTACCAGTACTCTGCAAAAGTAATCAGTGGTCATAATAAAACACATAGGGTAGGTAACCATATAGGTTACTAATTATTCTGCAATGAAAGTAGTAGTCAGGTTGTCATTGTACTAAATGCACAGTTCATACTAAACATAACATCGTAAATGCATGGGCATCATTATGAATGCACACTAGGTGAACCATCCCCCAATAGACTATCACCTATATTATACAGGGAGAGGTAATCCCAGCCCACAGGTGAAATGCAGGAGCTCCTGTCCTCCTATCACCATGAATAAGGTTATAGTGGTGAAGTTTGCCTTGGACTGATAGGCTCGGGCCTCAGATGAGGATTCTTCCCCGTCCCGTCTGCCGGTTCTTAGGCAAAGACCCCCCCTCCCACAGAAATGATCAGGAGACCTCACGGGGGCCTCAATGCAGAAAGTGGGGCAATCCCAGGGAGGCTGCACGCGTCCTTGTGGCAGCGCTCCGACTTGGTGGTGCTCACCTCTTGGCTCGTTGCAGCGGTTCCGGAGTCCTCCCAGACTACTGGATAGAAGGACCAGCCTCGCCTCACCTCCAGGTGAATGCCCGGCCACGCGGAACAACCGCTCTTCCCCTGGAGTCGCCCTCGCACTCAGGGCCCACAGGGAGAGCAGGGAGAGTTGTCTCCTTGGTGTGGACGCCCCTGTCCACCACACCCAACAAAGTACCCAAGCGGTACAACGTACTGGGCCTCTGAGGTGATGGTCTCAAGAAGCAGTTCCTGCTGGTGCCCGGGGCCACTAGTGTAAGCACTGCAGTACCCCAAGGGCATCTTGACGAGCACGGCTCTGTCTGTGATTGATTTACATTGATCGACGGCTTGAGAAATCTGCAAAACTGGGTCTCTATCGAGCGCACTTCCTGCACTTGGAAACGAAAATCTACAGTGCTCACCACGCTCTTTGGTTACCTCACAGGCAGGAATGTAGCTCCTCCCCTGAGCTGAAGGGAAAATAGGAAAATATAGTATGGAGATTGTAGGAGGCTGGCCTGGCTTATAGTGGGCACCTGATGGTACTTACACCTTGTGCCAGGTCCAGTTATCCCTTTTTAGTAGATTAGTAGTGTTCTAGAAGCTTAGGCTGATAGAGGTAGCTAAAGCAGAGCAGCTTAGGCTGAACTAAGATGCATGCAAAGCTCCTACTACACCACTTATATCATATAGCACTATATCATAAGAATCACAATACTTGAGCTACTAAAAATAAAGGTACTTTATTTTAAAGACAATGTGCTGAAAATATCTCAGAGGATATGGGGCCAGATGTAGCAAACGATTGCGACTCGCAAACGGGCCGAATCGCAATTTGCGACAGTGCAAAATCGGAAATGGGATGCAAAAAGCCCATTTCCGACTCGCAAAAAGCGATGGGACCCGTTTGCGAGTCGCATCCGGTGCGACCCCATTTTGCGACCCCGCAATTTGCGAGTCGCAAACCATATGCAATTGCAACTCGCAAATTGCGACTAGTCGCAAAAAGCCCAGTTTGCATGTCCCATTTACCACTAACTCAGAGCAGGTGGTAACCATTACCAAAGTATAAAAGGGGACCCAGAAGGCATCTGGCTTACTCAAGATGGCAGAGATATACCTGATAGCAGTGAGGAGGAGAGTCTACGCAGCCCAGCAGAGGAGGAGGAGGGGCCACAGACAGGAGAAGATATATAGAACCAGGCAGACTCTTTTTCAGCAAACTGAAAAAGAGATCTATGACAAATACCGCCTTAGCAGCGCAGCCATTCTAGAATTGATAGATTTACTGAAACCACAGCTAGAACACAGGACTCTGCGTGGCTGCGCCATCCCTATGCAAGTGCAAGTACTATGCGCACTGCACCTCTTGGCCTCAGGGAGCTATCAGGGGGTCATTGCCGTGGCAGGTGGGGTATCCCAAAGTGCAGTGTCAAGGTTCCTCAGGGCATTCCTTACCGCATTGCCCACTTTCCTCATGTCATAGGGTGTGTAGATGGGACACACATTCAAATATGCCCCCCTGCTAATCTGGAACACATTTTCCGCAACAGGAAGTGTACCCACTCACTCAACATACAGGTTGTTTGTGATGCCCATTATGTCATCACGGACATCGTAGCTAAGTTTCCTGGCAGTACCCATGACTCATACATTTTTAGGCATAGTGGGATACATCAACACCTGGAACGTGGGGAATTTGGAGACGGTTACCTCCTAGGTAGAGCCACAGACACTTGCAGACATACACACAGGTCACTGTGCACGACTATCTGGACTTCCTAACAGTGTACTTTTGTGCCCAACAGGTGACAGTGCATATGCTCTCAGGCCTTGGATCATGACTCCGTTTTTAACACCCAGAACTGAATCAGAGAGGCAATACAACAGTGTGCATAAAAGGACCAGGAACCTGATCGAGCGCACCTTCGGACTGCTGAAGGCGAGATTCAGATGCCTCCACCGCAGTGGAGGCACCCTCCAATACACCCTATTACCGCTTTCAAAATTGTGGTCGCATGCGCCATCCTCCACAACATAGCCACCCGACGTGGGCTACCTCTCACCCCTGCAGACCCAGATCCTGATGATGAAGAGCAAGAACAACCACATCGCCATCATGGGGATAAGAGTCTAGCTAATCAAGGCAGACTGAGACGGGACCACATTGCAATGCAATATTTTGGACGGTACGTGTCAACTCCCACCATACTCACCTATTAACCAAAAACTCCATTTGTTAAGTGGAACAAAAATAACTGTTTTATTAATGTCATAAAGAAACTATATACAAGTTGAAATTGTCCATGGGCAGGAAAATGCCAACCAGTCATGTGGCACATTAACGCCATGTGCCACATTAATCTGTCCTGGCTGTTGTCTATGATCTCCTGCCCCTCCTGCCAGCCTGGCTGGTCCCTGCTGCGTCCATGGTGCTGTGCCTACCACTCCTCAGCACCCTACTGTCAGTGGCAGAGACACTGCTCACTGTTGAGCCCTCCTCACTGTCTTGGGGTGTTTCCCCGGTGGCCCTCGACATCTCCTGTGTCTCCATAAGTTCAACTATGTGGGTGAGACGTCCCAGGCCCCTGGCAACATTTCCAGAGTGTTCTGGTATGCTTTCTGGAGTGTTCTGCTGCACCTGCAAGCAATTTATTTTGAAGGTAATCGCAATTTGCGACACCCACTCGCTAATTGCGAGTTCGTTTTTTGCACACTCGCAAACAGCGACCTCGCAAACTGCGGACTCGCACACAGCGTTGCGAGTCCGGCTGCGAGTCGCAAAATCGGATCGCTTTTTTTTCTGACATTCCAATTTGCGACTCGCATTTTGCGAGTCGCATCAACTCGCAAAATGCGAGTCGCAATTTTTATTTTTGCTACATCTGGCCCATAGTCCCTTATGAGGTAAGTAAAATACACAAAATATACACACAAATAAAAATCAGGTAAGTAAACAGAATAGTAGTGCAAACACTGTAAAATACATTAGGATGCAATAGGCCTAGGGGCAACACAAACCATATACTAAGAAAGTGGAATGCGAACCACTTGGGGACCCCAGGCATTGTGTAGTGTGTAGAGGGTCACTGGGAGTGTAAGAAAACTCTAAGGGTGTCCAAGATACCCCACCCCAAGACCCTGAAAAGTAGGAGTAAAGTTACCCTACTTCCCCAGAAACACACTAAAGTCTTGATAGGAGATTCTGCAAAAACCACAACAGACTGTAAAACACTGAAGATGGATTCCTGGACCTGAGGACCTGCAAAGGAAGGGGACCAAGTCCAAGAGTCACGAAAGTGCACGGGGGGGCAGGAGCCCACTAAACCCCGGATGAAGGTGCAAAATGGCTGCCTCCGGGTAAAAGAAACTGAAGATTCTGCAACAACTGAAGAAGTCAGGAACTTCTTCTTTGCACAGAAGATGTCCCACAGTGTACTGAAGGATGCAGAGTTGCTTCCACACAGAAAGACTGCAAACAAGCCTTGCTAGTTGCAAAGGTTGTGGTTGAAGAACATGGGTGCTGCCTGGGCCCAGAAAGGACCAGGAGGTCGCCCCTTGGAGGAGGAGACAGAGGGAGCGATCAGCAGCACAAAGAGCCCATGCAGAAGCAGGCAGCACCCGCAGAAGTACTTGAACAGGCATTCAAGAAATCTGAGCACGGCAGTCGTCTCAACACTACAAAGGAGTGTCCCACGAAGTTTGTGGTCAACTCAGCGAGTTGAGCAATGCAGGACGGAGTGCTGGGGACCTGGGCTATGCTGTGCATGAAGGATTCCTTGCAAAAGTGCACAGAAGCCTTTGCAGCTGCAGTTCACGCAGTAAACAGGATTATTGTCTGGCGTGGGGAGGCAAGGACTTACCTCCACCAAATTTGGACAGAAGGACCACTGGACTGTCGTGGTCACTTGGATCCAGTTTCTGTGTTCCAGGGACCACACTTGTCGAGGTGAGAGGGGACCCAGAGGACCAGTGAAGCAGAAGTTTGTTTCCTGCATTAGCAGGGGGAAGATTCCATCGACCCACTGGAGATTTCTTCTTGGCTTCCAGTGCGGTTTTGCAGGCGTCCTGGAGCAGTCAGCGGTCAATCCTTGGTAGAAGTCTAAGAGAGAGATGAGGAAGAAACTCTGGTGAGCTGTTGCATTCGTTATCTAAAGAGAAACCCACAGGAGAGACCCTAAATAGCCCTCAGAGGAGGATTGGCCACCTAACCAGGTAAGCACCCATCAGGAGGGGTCTCTGACGTCACCTGCTGGCACTGGCCATTCAGAGGCCTCCATTGTGCTCTCATACCTCTGCATTCAAGATGGCAAAGGTCTGGGAAACACTGGAGGAGCTCTGGGCACCACCCCTGGGGTGGTGATGGACAGGGGAGTGGTCACTCCCCTTTACTTTGTCCAGTTTTGCACCAGAGCAGGAGCTGGGGGAATCTCTGAACTGGTGTAGACTAGCTTATGTAAGGAGGGCACCATCTGTGCCATTCAAAGCATTTCCAGAGGCTGGGGGAGGCTACTCCTCCCCAGCCCTGAACACCTATTTCCAAAGGGAGAGGGTGTAACACCCTCTCTCAGAGGAAATCCTTTGTTCTACCTTCCTGGGACTGGGCTGCCCAGACCCCAGGAGGGCAGAAGCCTGTCTGTGGGTTGGCAGCAGCGGTAGCTGCAATGAAAGCCTCAGAGAGCTAGTTTGGCAGTACCCGGGGTCCATGCTGGAACCCCGGGGAAACATGGGATTGGCACCCCAATACCATATTTGGCATGGGGGGACAATTCCATGATCTTAGACATGTTACATGGCCATATTCGGAGTTACCATTGTGAAGCTACATATAGGTATTGACCTATATGTAGTGCACACGTGTAATTGTGTCTCCGCACTCACAAAGTCTGGGGAAATTGCCCTGAACTATGTGGGGGCACCATGGCCAGTGCCAGGGTGCCCTCACAATTAGTAACTTTGCACCTAACCTTCACTAAGTAAGGGTTAGACATATAGGTGACTTATAAGTTACTTAAGTGCAGTGTAAAATGGCTGTGAAATAACGTCAACGTTATTTCACTCAGGCTGCAGTGGCAGTCCTGTGTAATATTGGTCTGAGCTCTCTATGGGTGGCAAATGAAATGCTGCAGCTCATAGGGATCTCCTGGAACCCCAATACCCTTAGTACCTAGATACCATATACTAGGGAATTATAAGGGTGTTCCAGTGTGCCAATCAGAATTGGTCAAAATGGTCACTTAGCCTGCAGTGACAATTTTAAAAGCAGAGAGAGCATAGGCACTGAGGTTCTGGTTAGCAGAGCCTCAGTGATACAGTTAGGCACCATACAGGGAACACATTTAGGCCACAAACTATAAGCACTGGGGTCCTGGCTAGCAGGATCCCAGTGAGACAGGCAAAAACAAACTGACACACAAGTAAAAATGGGGTAACATGCCAGGCAAGATGGTACTTTCCTACAGAGCTACACACAGCGCTCCCCACGCGCTAGGCTCCAGTGAGGCACCCAGGGGACACAAAGACAGGCGCTAGTGGACAGGGAGACCAGCACCCAACAAGTAGGCAGGGGCGATCCCCACACCCAGTCCAGCAGTGCCAATCCAGTCCAAGTCTTTGGGGGCAACTGGCCAGCAGGGCAACAAGCAGAAAAGTGATCCTGAAGAGTCCTTTGTACCACCTAGCAGATCTCAGGCAGCAGGGCAACAAACTGAAGGGCAGTCCATATGAGTCTTTTTTGCAGTCCAATAGCCCCTCTGGCACAGGTTCAGTCCCAGTTCCAAAAGTGCTCTACAACATGGGGAAAACCCCACTGTACTTATACTCATTTTGCACAACTGTTACAAAGGGGGGAGATGAGGTTCCACCCAGTCCTAACTGGTTCTAGGAGTGTCCCCTCTCTCCTCCAGCACAGACTCTAGACATCAGTGGGGGGTAAACTAGCATTTTGTGTGAGGCTAGGGCACAGCCTTTACAAATGCAGGTGTGCCTTGCCTCTCCTTCTCTCAGCCCAGGAAGACCATTCAATATGCAGATGCACCTCTGTGACACCTCAACCATCCCTCTGTACAGGCTGTTTGAAAAGTATGCACAACGCCCAGCTGTTACTCTGTCCCAGACGTGGATTTGAGTCACACTGCACAACACCAGAGTCATAAGCAAAGAGAAATGCTCACTTTCTAGAAGTGGCATTTCTATAATGGTAATAAAAAATCCACCTACACCAGCAATCAGCATTTCTCACTACCATTACAGCCATACCAAACATTCCTATGCTATCCCCCATAGATCAGACAATACCCCTTAGACGTAAGCCACCGCATTTCTATTGCAATTCTATGAGTAAAGCAGCACTCACAGCAGTGAGCAACTAAATTGACTGTTTGTCACTGACAGGACAGGCCACACAATCAGACACATGTTCTTGCCTCTTACGTACATAGCATCCTGCCCCTAGGGCTAGCTAGGGCCTACGTTAGGGGTGAATTACATGTAGTAAGAGGGGAGTTCCAGGCATGGTGAGTAAATTTGGATGCCAGGTCCCTGTGGCAGTAAACTGCGCACACAGGCCCTGCGCTAGCAGGCCTGTGACAGGTTTGAAAGTCTACTTCTGTAGGTGGCACAAACAGCGCTGAAGACCTACTGGTAGCATTTAATTTACAGGCCGTGGGCATTGGGATATCTCTGTAGAAGGGCCTTACAGGTAAATTAGGGCCCATATTTATAGGAATATGACGGAGCGCGGTGCTGTGCCAAAATTGGAAGCATCATGTCTGTGTTGAGGGGTGTGATTGTTTATGTGCAGGAAGGTGTTCCTTCTTGCTCATAAATAATCACTAATGGGGATTTGGCACTTCTCTGTGTGCTGCAGAATACAGCACTCAAACAGTGCTGTGTGTGTGTGCCTCTGTGTGTGCAGAATGCAGCACACACAGAAGTGCCTAAGCATTATTTTGAAATGATCGTTTATGTGCAGGAAGGGACACCTGTAATATTAGGCAAATGTTTAGTGGTGTCCCTGCCCCTTCCAAGGACACCACCAACATTAAAATAGTTTGTGTGGAAATGTCTTAGGGAAAAATGAAGCGTTCCTTGCTAGGAGAAGTGAATAATAAATGTGCGGCTGTTGCAGTACATTTATTATCCATCTTTCACTTTTGCCCCTCCTTGAGCCATTGCTGGCCCTAGAAACCACATCTCCCACTCCAAAATATTTTGTTCTATGGGGAGGAGAGCATGTTGCCCCCCAGTCCAATACTAGCCCTGGGGACCTCATCTGCTGGGTGTTAACTTTCTATGCTGTGCCACTTACCTGAAGCCTGGTGATTCCAATGTTGCGATGCTGAATCCCTGCTCCACTCGAGCACTAACCTCAGCATAAGATGGTTGACTCTGCCCAAACATCAGTACTTTAGGGGAAGGGGGGAATGGGATATATATATATATATATATATATATATATATATATATATATATATATATATATATATATATATATATATATATAGAGAGAGAGAGAGAGAGAGAGAGAGAAAGAGAGAGCGAGCCATGGACCATGTTCAATTTTATCTGGTCATGACACAGATCACTGTTCAGCACCTTAGGATGTTGCAGAGATACTGCACTGCCATTGAAAAGTAAACAATTAACTCTGCTTCCTTATGAATGGCCTTATATTATACATTGGTCTAAAATTGGCTGTCTCTCATTCTTAAATGCACAGGTTGTCGCCTAGCATCTACACCCTGTTCTTCTTTAGGATTTGTAAGCTTAAGCGTTTGATGGAGTCTACAACATGCATTACAACATGTGGCTAGGAACATCTGGAGGGGTTGAATTGCCTGTCGCATCAGGGAACTTTTTTTTTAAGTATGATCATAAACAAGGGAAAATGGGATACATCATAACATCATCACAAGTGGCATACTAACCATGTAAGTCCTTTGACAATTTTTTATACACTTCCAAACTTATACAATAAACCTCCGAATTTCGAAATATGTCTTTCTGAAGCACAAGCAATAGTGTTTCATGTCCTTTGATCATGTAAGTCTCTGTGCACTGGCGTAATAATGCCATAAATCACAACCTGTCACTTTGTGAGTGTCTCTATCACCTCAAATAGCGTTCTAATGCCAACAACCATAAGCTTTGCATTTGCTTCATGTGAGTCTCTGAGGCACTGAGGTTTATGATTATGGGGCAGTGCACAGCGCTACGCTTTTGCATCAAACCTTGTTTTTGTTGGGTTTTTTTCTTTGTCCCTTTTCTTTTGCAGGAAGCAGAACTTGCAGGAAACGGAGGCTCACAAAGACCCGGAGAACGAAGGTGCTGTCAATCAAAGAGAGAGGAAGTAGTTGTTACCTGGAAATTGCTGTGTGACACAGGAGCTAGGAACAGGTAAGTGGTGAATGATGTAACCAGGCCAAAGTTTTATAGCCCTGTGTGCACATGGCAGCAAGAAGCACTTGTGGTAGTTGGAACTAGTGCTCCAGTGGCTGGGTGCGGTAAGGCATGTTGGAGAGTGCATGTGTAAGCCACGTGTAAACAGCTGTGTGTCCTTCTAGATTGTGCAAAGTTCTCATTCAGTGCAACCACTGTCTCCATGGATATATTTCAGAAAGAGTGAATCACAAATACATTGTTCATTGTAAACCTACTACTGCCACTGGGGATATTTATAGCAATACAAGATAATATATAAATCATGAAACCTCAGTTAAGCACTTCACAAAACCCGAGGAGGGAGGGTGATTCCTTTAGCATACAAGTTGTGCATAATAGGGCATGCAGTGGCGAGAGTTGGAACCCTGACACTGGAGCCTTTTTTGTATTTAAGGTCAGTACGCTGCATTGCCCCATCTCTACGCCAATTCAGGGCTCAGGGACCCCATCTCCTGGGGCTGAAATTCATGTTAAGAGGAGGGGTTGCGAGGCCCCACTCTCTGAATCAATATTGGCTCCAGGTACCCCTTCCTCTGGGGCCTAAGGGTGCCAGGGCCTAAGTTTGGTGCCCACCCAGGACACCCACAAAACACAACATTGGGGGCCACAGTGGGAGTCCAGTGGCCCTGCCTGCTACCCTATATGCACACATCCCGGGTACAGCAGGAGCCAGCTGTGCTCCCACCCAGCAGGATGAGGTTTTTTCCTCCAATAGAAAAAACATACAACAGAGCCTGTCCAAGAGGAATCGGGGACCCGGGGCCTTATAGAGGTTTGAGGAAGGGTGGTGTGAGCATTCCTTCCCTTTAATTAGATATTGGCCCTGGGGGTGCTGTACCTAGGGCCTCAGTGAGGCTCAGGGGAGGGGACCGCACACTCTCCAGCTTTTTAAAGAAATTTTGGCCCTGCGACATGGGGTCCTTGGGGCTTTTGGAGGCTCAGGATTAGGGCTGCATGCCACCCTCCCTTTAATTCACAATCTGCCCTTTTGGATGCGATCCCAAGGGCTTCAGCGAGGAGTTAGGAGGGGGACTGCATGACTCCCTTCCCATTCAAATTTTTTCTACCACCCCCATGCACTTACCCTCCCAGGGAGGTTTATTTTTCTATATAACAGGAGCTTGCTGATTTTTTTTTATCGTACTGCAGATTCACCACAAATTAATATTTTAAAAAATCATTTTGGGCTCACAGGGATACCCCTACCTGCCCCCTTATATGTTTTTCCACCATTTTTTCAAGACAAGGGACTACGTTTCGAGGCCCAGGATGGCTACCACCACATCATTTTTGATGTAGTGGCAGCCAATAGCATCTTATTGTGGAATCCCTACCTTGCCTCGTATTTGTTTTTTATGTTTTGTTAGGACAAGGGACTGAGTCCAGAGTCCTAAGATTGCTATTGCCACATCGTTGTTGATGTGGTGGCAGCCAATCAGATATTATCTTGAAACCTATATGCACCACAGATCCTCTGCAGCATGAAATATACACTGATTTTTACCCTTAATTTCTCTAAAACTACTGAACAGATTTATACAAAATCACAAAAGCACAGTCTATCGACCAAGATCTAACGCTCTGCTAAATGTAGTGTATATTTGTTCAGTCACTTGGGCTATAGCTGTGTGTTAATTTCCTATAGAAAAATGAATAGGGAAAACCTGTTTTGGAGCCCCTCCCTTTTTCTCAGACCCTGCCTGAGGAAAAACTTTGAAACCTTCCAGGAACTTTCCAGAATCTTTCCAGTATTTGAGCTGGCTTCCTGAGCCTTCTCATTTACTGTGTCCCTGGGAGCCCACCACTGGAGCACAGTAGTTTGGGGGTAGGAAAACATATCTGTTCAAACCTGGCAAGAGCATTTTTAAAGCAACATGAGCACAGAAGGCATGTCAACTCTCAATTCTCTTTGAAAATGCTCCCACCTAGCAGAATCAAACAAAAACAGCTGCCCTGCCAGACTGGCGCAATGTCAGCTCCAGCAGCACCCAGGATGGGGCCATGCAGCGTGATGGCTGGGCCTGCAGGGGTCCTTGGACTCCCACCACTGCCCCCAACTTCATGTTTCTTCATGGGTGCCCTGGATGGCCACCAGGGCACCCACCAACAACCACCACAGGCCCTGGGGGATGGCGTTCCCAATGCACTATAGACCTGTGGGGGGCACCCGCACCCTTCAAGTTAAGTTCAGCCCTGGGAGATGAGGTCCCTGGGGCCTATTCAGAATATTAAGGCTTGGGGAGTGGGGCAGCATGGCCCCCTCCCCTTTTCAAAGCAATTTGGTCCCAGTGGATGGGGCCCCTGGCGCTATCAAGGCTCAGGGAGGGTAGCCGCATACCTCCCTTCCTTTAAATGGCCATTATTGGCTCAGTGAAGGGGCCAATCACCCCTTCCCTAAAGTCCCCAGTTGTAGTTACCTTAGGGTAGAAGTTATAGTTACTTGAGATAAGTATAGTTGGTGAATTTCAGTGGGTTTGTCATTGTCACTGAAATTTTCACCTAACAACAATGCTACTTTAACCTTTGCTTTTTCAATGTAAGATCTAGCAATTCATGACATCTTAGTAGAAATGGTCTGGGGAGTAGTTACAGCCTCTCTGAGTGGTATTATACCTAAAAGTAACACAAATTCAAAAAACCCTATGATGCCATTGATTGATTCCAGGACACCATGGCATCAGAACTGTGCAAATTAAGGGAACAGAAATACTCAGGGATGTACGGTTTTGAGGAAACCTAACAAACAGGCACTAGGGACTCTGGCAAATTACACCAGCATTGTAATAAAGACCTCTGACAAGGGTAGGGACATTGAACTTATGAGTATCAATCAATATTGTGATGAAGCCTATAGACAACTAGGCAAATATTACACAGTAATCAACTGTTTGGAGTATAGAAAATTCATCTCTGAGTACCATGATTTGCTGAATCTATGGAAAACACAGGAAATTATCAATGGGGATTGTTATTGTTTTTTTAAAGTTAACCATCCCAGGGTACCCTCAACATACTTTCTACCAGAAGAGCTCAAACATCTAACTATATCACCAGGTAGACCAATAGTTTCAGCCAATAGGGGCCTGTTGGACCCCCTGCAATATATGTAAATCATTTTTGGGCACCACATGTTTTATTATTTCCCTCATACTGCAGGGTAACAGCAGATGTTTTCATGAAAATACATGGCATCTGCTGGGAGGACAGATATCTAATAATGACCTTAGATCTGAATTCCATATACACATGCATTAACCAACAGCAGGGCATGAACACATGTGTTTCCTTCCTGAAGAGCAGTTCAATTAAGCTACAAGATCATACCTTAAGTAAAAAGCTGAATATTTTCTTCTTTTATAACATCTACTTCCATCAGGTCTCCAGTACTGCGATGGGCACCTGATTTGCCCCTCGCTTTGCAATCCTGTTCCTAGGCTGGTGGGAGAAGGAAGTTGTAAGTTGTCTGGACAGATGAATGAGATATATACATCTCACCTAATAACAGGATAATATATATTAATTACTTGTTTATAATATGGAATGGTAAGGATGCATTTGCTACTCAGTTTGTAAATAAATTACAAGTGACCAATCTGAATTAAAGTTTTAGCTGCAAAATCAGCATGAAGGCCATAGACTATTTAGACCTTTGTCTCATGGTAGAAGGGTGACAATTGACAACAAAACTGTATAGGAAAGAAACTGCTGGCAACAGCATTCTGCCCCTCAGATTCAGATTGTTCAAATGGAGTCAATAGCTCCCATCCCACGAGCCTAAAATGGAGAATTTCATTTGGTGACTTACTTTGCGCCGGGAAGAATTGCTCCAGTGAGGAATCCTTCAAAGCAGAATGTGACAGAATGGTTGACTGCTTCCAAAAAAGAGGATACCCTAAAAGGGTTCTCAAATCAGCACAGGCTAAAGTAGTCTCTCTATAGAGGGATGATTTGTTTTTTAAGAAGAAAAGAAAAGGCAAAGATGTAAATGATAATCAGATAGGATTTATCACAGATTATAAGTGCAAATCTGGTGATGTAAAATGACTGATGAGTAAAACACTGGGGTATTCTTAGAGCTGATCCAGTGATTAGGACAATTATAGGGTCCCATACAAGTTTTACAAACAGAAGAGCAAAATCACTTAGGTGTACTCCCACGCAGTCATTCTCAGAGGCCCACTAAGAAAGGATGGCTCAAAAACACAAGAGGGTTCCACAGACGTGGAAAATGCAAGGCCTGCAAATGTAGCAACAATAACAGGTTTTACCAATTACCAAATGGAAAGGAAACAAGAATTGCACAATTCATTATCTACACATAAGCATACAATGGATTCATATTGTTCATACTTTGCAAATATTTTGTGGACTATTTATTTTGGATGATACAAAAAAGATGCATATATGCATATGCCCACTTGGGCTCCTTTGAAATCAGATGTCTAATTATCAGCAGATGCCGCGTTACGTATTGGAAATTGATTTCTGTATTTTATTCTTAATTTTTGATATAAGAACATCAGATGCTTGTGTAATGACTGTAATGCAAGAGATCTTGTAAGGACGAGTTGAATCGCTGAGGTGCATTGTGGGACAATGAGGCATGTATTCATAAAACATCGATATTTATGATATTTGACATATACTGCTAATATTTTTGCAAGATTGTGCATTATATGCATTTTTTATAATTCAGAAATGTATTTATATATAAACCATGTACCAAGTTATTGTTTCCAAAGCAATTGATTTCATTGTGAAGCTTTTTTTTAAACATAGGCGGTGATTCTAACGCAGCGGGCGGCAGTCGCCGCCCGCCATGCGATTACCGCCAAATGACCGCACCGCGGTCACAAGACCGCGGCGGCCATTCTGGCTTTCCCGCTGTGCTGGCGGGCGACCGCCAAAAGGCCGCCCGCCAGCACAGCGGGAAAGACCCAGCAACGATGAAGCCGGCTCCGAATGGAGCCGGCGGAGTTGCTGGAGTGCGACGGGAGCAGTAGCACCCGTCGCGAATTTCAGTGTCTGCTAGGCAGACACTGAAATTCTTTTTGGGGCCCTCTTACGGGGGCCCCTGCAGTGCCCATGCCATTGGCAGGGGCACTGCAGGGGCCCCCAGGGGCCCCGCAGCACCGCCTACCGCCATCCTGTTCCTGGCGGGAGACCCGCCAGGAACAGGATGGCGGTAGGGGGTGTCAGAATCCCCATGGCGGCGGAGCGCGCTCCGCCACCATGGAGGATTCTGTAGGGCAGCGGAAAACCGGCGGGAGACCGCCGGTTTTCCTAGTCTGACCGCGGCCGAACCGCCGCGGTCAGAATGCCCTGCGGGGCACCGCCGGTCTGTCGGCGGTGCTCCCGCTGACCCTGGCCCCGGCGGTCTGAGACCGCCGGGGTCAGAATGACCCCCATAGTCTGTTGACCATGTCTTTCAAAATGGTGAATAGGCTGTTCTATTATTTTCCTATGGAAAATAGGCACTTCACTTAAGAAATGTTGTAAAGCTGAAATGGTATGTATATATTACCTAATTACCTGGTGGCGGTCTAGTTTCCATAGAAGGAGCGTTTTCTGTTTTGCCTATAACTTTGGCGTTGCTTTATGAATCTTCACTAAATTTTTAAAGCGTGTACTTTGGTCAGTTCAATTTCTGTTATGAAAGTTTGGGGGTGATCCGACAAGCAGGGTTGAGAAAAAGGGGGGGGGGGCACCAAAACATGTTTTCCCCATAAATTTTTCCATAGAATCTTTAGAAACACCTACAGCCCGAACCACTGAACGAAGTTACAGACCTTCACACTGAGCGTTGAGGATTTGAGTCCAGCTGGACTCGTTTCCCTCTTTTTTTTTTTTTTTTTTTTTTACTACAAGCGTTTAAGGCTCATACTGAAAAGTAATCGTACTCTTTTTAAATGAAAAATACATTTTTCATTTTAATTTGTTCAGAAATATCTCATTCTAAATATATCATAAATCAAAGCGTAAAGAACTCATTAGCTCTCTCCCTCTCACTCTTTTTCTCTCTCTCTCTATCTCTTTCAGTCTTTCTCCCACTCACATACTGACTCAGGCACATAAGCACCCACTCAGAGACCCAGTCAGACACTCATGCACCCACTCAGACACTTGTGCATCCACTCACAGCCTGAGTCAGACCCTCCTGTGCCCACTCACAGACGCACTCAGTTACGCACCCACTCACTGACCCACTCAGGCTCTCTCACACCTACTCATAGACCCACTGCCACCCTCATGCACCCACTCACACACTCACACTTACACTGACACACTCAATAAAACACTGATGTATGCACTCTCACACACAGACACTCTCACGGACACTCTTACCCAAAGATACACCCTCTTACAAGTATTCTCACATCCAGAGAGATCACAGCCAACTCCCACCATGCACGACCAAAGGGCCATGCATAGCATGGCGTAGGGTGGTTAGGGGGTTGGCTGCAGGGTCTTGCAGGCAACCTCCGCTGCACAGTGGTGAAGGTTGTGCACGGTGGTGTAAGGTTGGATGCTTATAGGGGTTGGCCTCAGGGCCTGGCCGTGTGCAGTGGTGGTTGGATTAATGTATAGTAATGAAAATAACTATATCTTTAAAAAACATAGAAATTCACTGAAAAAAAACAAGGTTACAGGGACGTTATAGTCAGGAATTACTTGTACAGAAACCTTAGAAATTCACTGAAAAAACAAAGGTTAAGGGGACGTTATAGTTAGGAAATGGAATTTAAAAAACCTTAGAAATTCACTGAAAAAAACAAAGGTTACAGGGACATAATAGTTAGGAAATGGAATTTAAAAAACGGTACATATTCACTGAAAAAAAACAAAGGTTAGAGGTACATTACACTTACATTATGAATTTACTCTTACAAAACCTAAGAATTTCAGCAGTTATAGTTACATGAGCTAAATATTACTTGCGCTCCGGTAATGCACTGCTAATGACCTCACATATTACATCACTCATAACATGGACAGTGACATCACTGATGAAATCATATATATTTTTCACTGAAAAAACAAAGGTTACAGAGACGTTATAGCTAGGAAATAGAATTTAAAAAGACATAGAAATTCAATTTAAAAAAACAAAGATTATAGTTAGGCCCACATTTTAATTGTGCAAAACCACTGAAATTCACCTGCTATATTTGAGTTATTTAAAATAACTATATCTCATGCCCTAAAGTAACTATAACTCCAACCCACCATGCACAGTTTTTTAATGAATATTATTACAGCAAATGTTACAGTGATATTACCAATGATGTTATAAAATATGTCATGAGTGCTGTATCTGGGGTAATTAGCATTGCACATACAGGCTTAGTGAACATAAACAACAAAAAAGGACTAATGATTATGGCTGTCAATAATTTTGCAAAGCAAATCCGCACTCTTTAATTGTACAAAAAAAAGCATAATGGATATATACTACGCAAGATATTGTGTAGTTTCTTTTTGTGTTGCTCAAGTTAAACACTGTAAAGTAAAACAATTGAAGTAATAAGAAAGTGTATTTGTGATCATGTTGTAAGCCTCCAAGACAAGCACCCCTCATCGCATAATGAATAGCATATACTGATGACATATTAACTGTGTTGTTCTCTTTCTAAAGTACAATATTTTTCCATATTATTCCAAATGAGCCACATTGATAATATCCTGGAATAACAGTAACTCAATGCAATCTAAAACTGTATAACAAATTAAACATTTCAATCTATACCTTTTAAATATTTTGACTACTGCCATCCAAAGAGTACTGGATAAAATGCCCTATGTGCAAATACCAATGTACTGGTATGTCCATTGCCAAGCAAGTTATTAAATAAAGAAGCAACCATGGCTAATGTAAATAGGTAAAGGATTCCTGTATTGCAAGGTTCTGCCCCAGTGGGCAAAGGTCACATAAACATATAACTTTAAAGAGTGACCTATTATACAATGGGACATAGTAGCTCGAAGGAACATGCTAATTAGTGAGCCTGACATAGAGACTAACAATATCAAATATAACCCAAGAGGGCATGGGCAGGAGAAAGAGCCTTGCACAACAGTTTTGTGGTAGTTTGCTTGGTTTGCAAAGCACCACTGTTTTTAGGTTTGGTTTCATAAAGAGATGCATTCACTAAAGCTCGTAGCAGAAAGATAGAGGCCAAAAATGCACCCAAATAATGATATAAAAACACCAGCATTATTTCACATAAGACATGCAAAATGTAAAAGTGTAAATATCACCCAAGCGATTCATGTGCTTCATAAAAAAAAGGGTACAGTGCCCTAGCCGTAGCTTCCTCTTGAACCCAGCGTGCCAGGTGGAGTCCCTTTCTCTCCTCCCTGTATGATAAAGACATAAATAGGGTTACACACATTATAGAGGGAGCATAATTAAAATTAAAAATACTATGTACAGCAGACACAGATATCAGAGGCGCTCCGATACAAGCGTAAATATTACATTCAATCCAAATGGACATGTAACTCCGTATCTGAATTAAGACCATGTGGGACCTTGGTATAAAAACTCAAAAATACATTTTGAATCCTTTTTCCTCAATATAGCAATACGATCACCACCTCAAGGGCCAACTGTGATGTGGTTGATCCCAATGCTTTTCAATTGTTTCTAAATGTCTAGCAACTGGGTAGTGTTCATCAAGGTGAGAAATTGCCCTGGCATGTTCTAAGATTCTTTTGCATACCAGATGTATGGTACTGCCCACATATGTGAGACCACTCGGACATTCCGTACATATATCACATACAGTGAACTACATTTGATTAATTTAGTGATGGGTTTAACCTTGTTAGTGCCCGGAATCACAATTTCTTTACAATTTGTTGATTGCTCACAGGCTTTGTGTTTGACACAAAAGTAAAAGCCTCCCAGAGGTCTACCAAAAACATCTGATATATTACCTCCTGTGCAGATGTCAGTTTCTACTCACATGTCTCTGAGAGATCTTGTTGTGTGGTAGATGATTTTAGGCTTGTTCCCCATTATGTCACCTATCAATGGGTCACAGCGTAGGAGATCACAGTTTTTGGTAAGAGTCTCCTGTATGCTCCCTGATTTGGCATTGTATATTGTAATAAGTCTGGTCTCACTTTCTTCCCCCTTAGTTTCCATCTCTAACTGCTGTGCCCAAACAGAATCTCAGTTCTAGTACTTGTGTCAACTCTTTGGACCGCCTTATCCAGTACTCATCTAGGGTAACCTCATTGAATAAAGCATTCAAATGTAATTGCCTTTTCTACTTCAAAGGTGTTATCATCACTACAAATCCTCTTGGCACGTATTAGTTCCCCAAAAAAGATGCCCCACTTTAACCGGCTAGGGTGGCTACTGAGAGCATAAAGCAAGCTGTTACCTGCTGTGGATTTTCAATGTAGTCTAGATGTGATCCTAATCTCTACTATTGCCACTTGTACATCAAGAAATACAATACGTTCCTTTTTGCAATTTACAGTGAATTCAAGATTGAGACAATTTCTGTTAAGACGCTCAACAAATCTATTAGCATCCACCTCACTGCCTTTCCAGATAAGAAAATGGTCATCAATAAATTGTACAACTCTCTCCACGTCCTGCCTGAACTTGGATGCCATGGACACCTGCTTCTTCCATTAGTCAGTGATAAGATGTGCGTAGCTGGGACCGATGTTATTGGTTAAGCAAAATTATATAATTTTTAGAAGCATCCTTTTATGTAAAAAAAGGCTAGGTAGCGTGGCTCAGAGAAAGTGTTCATGAACGTTTATACCATCTTGAAGTTAAATGCTGATATATAATGTTTTGACATCAAGATTCATCAGGAGGAAATCAGGCTCCCAATGGGTGCATCAGTTTTTCAAAGAAAGTCCCAGGTGTCATCAGTCTGTTATGGTAGAGTACCTATAAAAGGAATAAAAAAATGATCAATATATTTCAAAGTGTCCTCTAATAGGATGCCAATGGATGAAACTATTGGTCTCCCAGGAGGGTTGTTGGTGGACTTATGTACCCTAGATAAAAGGTATATGGTGGGCATTTAAAAAAAAAATGGTATTCCTCTGTCTCGGTCTAACTCCTGTTCCTCCATGCATGTTTGTCCCAGTACTAAATAATGGTGTCTTTGTATAAAATCATATTGATAATAGCATAGCAATTCCTGTCACTCAATTGCTTCTGCGCCTCAGAGCCATGCATATCAAGGGGCATAATTACTACATTCTCTCCCTTATCCGCTGGTCTAATTATTAATATACTGTTATCATTAGCCAATGACCCAATCGCTTTTCTGTGGGCAAGGAAACATTCTTCTTAGCTCTGCACTTACTCTTCCCTAATGTTCCGAGATCTGAGACTACTTTGTCATGAAAAGCATCAGTCATATGAAACCCCAGCATCAGAGTAAATTTAGATTTGGGCTTAAACTCTGTTGGGGAACTATGATCAAACACTATGCCCTGTTCTTCCAACATGGATCAACATCTTTTGTATTTAGTGCAGTTCCACCAGTGTGGTTAAAAAAAATCAATGTCACCAATATTAAGACCATCTAACATTGTTGGCCCAGTTCCTTGTGTTCTTTTGCTTTACATTGGTCTGCATTAATTTAAAAAATATTTTATGAGTTTCAAATGTCTGGTAAACTTAAATGCATCATTCTAGTGGATACAAAGTCATAATTCCCTGCAGGGCAGAATGATAAGTTAAGATTTAAAACTCTGAGTTCATTTGGTGTCAGTCTTCTGCTAGACAGGTTAATAACTGTGCTGTTACCGGTCATTATAGTCCAGGTTCTTTGGCCCCTCTGCTTGTTCCCATGAGGGTTGTCTCTGATTCTTTTCTGTCTTTGTTTCCCCTTTTTCTGCCTCTTTCGCCTCTTCCTTTTAATTCTCTTTTTGAGAGGGATTCTCCATTCGCCCCTTGCTCTGGAGGTGGAATTGTTGTAAAAAATGTGTTTGATGCATCAGTGTCATTGGTGACATCCGGTTCCTTGTTAACCATTACTGTAGAGATGGCAGTGGCATTATTGATGTTACCTTTGCTGGCGTTGTAGATGTGATCAAAGTTGAGAATATGTCCTGCTTGATAATCTGCTGTGTTTACGTAGTTTTATATCATTCTCCAATCTGTCCAATCTTAGTTGCATTTCTTCCTTTAATTTTCTAATCTGATCTTGCTCCTTCTGATTTGAAAGCCAGCTCTCTATCTCAGACATTTCCTTGAGAGCCTTTATCCAATCTGACCATGCGTATTTTATTAATATGATAAGCATTGTTTTGGAGCAATTGGCAAGGTTATCCACCCATTCATCTATCATGCAGGAGTCTGGGTCCTCATATCTGGGTACTGTAAAGATTGTTAGACCTCTTGGAACCATATCCATATCAAGGTAGTTTAACAGTGAGGTCGCTTCCCACCACTTGCTAAGTTCAAGTTTGGACAGTTTCTGTAATCTGCCCAATTGCCCTGGAAGCGTGGTGTTTTATCATTGCTCGTACCTAGGCTTGCTTTAATGTTTACTACCAAGAATAGTGGTCTGATGGCTAAAGTACTTTGTGCATGCCTGTGAAGTATATATTTATTTTGCTTTTTTTTTTAAAGATGGTGGATTTGCTTTGTGCAATTATTGACAGACCTATTTATTAGTCCTTTTTTGTTGTTTATGTTCACTAAGCATACATGAGATATGGGAAACACAGCCACCTCATGTGTGAACAAGGCTGTTATGCCGAAACGAGTTGCAGGGGCTGAATTCTGCTAAATAAAGCATTTTGTAGTACTGTGAGCATCTGTGTATTCTCAATTTAGAGACATATATATATATATATATACACGTATAGATAATTTGAGATGGAATCAGTAACGTTATCAGTGATGTCACTGACACCATATTTACAAGAAGGTGTTAAGCCACTTTTGTGTGGCTTAACTCCACCTTGTAAATACGGGGCCCCCAGATGCAGTTTTCTGTGGCAGAGGGGTGTGCAATGGGTGTTGCTGTGGGCGTTCCAACTCAACACCCATTGCTTTTGACGCTGCCCCAGATTTACGAGAAATCGTAAACCTGTGGCAGTGCCAAAAACAAATGCCACCCCAGGGGTGGAGTTAGCATGACGCAACAAGGAGGAATACTTTTATTCCTGCTTGGTTTTGCTTTTCCCAGCTGTGCTTAATTCTGAAGTACACACAGAAAGAGCAAAAGGCCATGAATGATTGTTTATGTGCAGGAGGTGTCCCTTCCTGCACATAAGCAATCATTAAAAGATTATGATTTGGTACTTCTATGTGTGCTGCATCTTGGGGCACACATAGAAGTGCCAAATCGCCATTGTAGATTATTTATGTGCAGGAAAGGACACCTTCCTGCAGATAGATAATCACACCCCTCAGCGCAGACACCCTTGAACAATAGTGCCTTTAGGCACCATAGTGTACCTTTCAGCTGTGATCCTGAGGGGTTTGTTTAGTGTTTTGCTTCCTGTATTTTTTTCGATTTTTTTTTTTAATTCTCTAGTTTTTTGACAATAGTTGCGTTATGTAGATTCCGGTAGCGCGGATATCTGTGGATTCAGCATTTTTTTTTAAAGTGTAGAATAGATATATACACATATTGTAATTTAATGTTTGAGGTCAGTACCTCACCAAGATAATGTCTAGACTGATATTTTTATAAGTAATTTTATTGTTAAACACATTTTTATTCCATTTCCCATATTCACAATAACACGGGCATTTGCGACGATGTTGGCATCAGCGAATATCACATGACCATGCAACAGAGGGATTTAATTGGGCAAGAACCTTTTCATTATTCTAGAAAGGAAGTCCCCACCCAGTTTTCACTTTTTCACTCTTCCAGTGCAGAGACTGTGTTGTATTCTTAGAATATTATGTGTTGTTATGGGGATCAGAATGTTGGTGTTGTTATGGGGATCGGGAATTCGGGAACGGAGCGTGGCTGGAGGGCGGTTGCTGCCTGTGCTGTGTGCCGGTCGTGGGTCTCCTGTCGGGAATAAATCTTTGCTCTTGAAACAATCTCCGCTTTAATGGTCTTCATTACGACACCTTACCACTACATTTTTGGTGACAAAGGTGTTGTCTGGAGACCCACGAACCCTGCTCTCTGCCTTGTGTCGACTCATCGAACCTGCACTCTGCTTTTGTTGACTCATCGAACCTTGTCATCGGCTCTTAAAGGGAAGTAAATTTTCTTCTTTCTTCTGTGATCTTCTGCTCCTGATTTAACAGAAACATTTACTTCTGTGCGCTCCTCGCGCGCCTCAACCGTTTCTCCTGACGTCACCTGACTTCCGATCCTCATGTGCAAGCTACACCGCCTTTAGAAAGATTTCTTCTTGCTTTGGCGGCCATCTTAAGACTATAGGATGATTTCCAGCTACACTGCCTTTAGAAAGATTTCACTTTGCTTTGGCGGCCATCTTAAGACTTTGGGATGATTTCCATTCTCTTCGTCTTGTTCTGTGTGTGTATTTTCGGTGACACACACACCTGTGTCTGTTAATTCTCTGAGGACTATATTCTTAAAAGAAACTATGAAGTTAGTTCTGGAAATTTAGTGATATTTATTTAAAAAAATAATTTTATTTTTTTTCCTTTCTCCTTCATTTTTCTTCTACAATGGCAACAACTCAGGTTTGTGTTCAGCCTCCTCCTTTTTTTAAGAAACCTGGGTGACCGCCAATTCCTTGGAGAAAATGGTTACGCATTTTTGAAAATTATTTGGTTGCTATCGACGCTTCAAGGTACAATGCTGCGCGCAGAGCTGCACTCCTATTCAACCATTTAGGCGACACTGGTCAAGAAGTTTTTGATAACTTACCAGCCATAAGTGCACCAGTGGGGAATGAGTACTGGGATGCATATATTGAAGCTACAGCACGTATGGCTAAACAGTATTCTGATGAACTTTCAGTAATGTTGGAACGACATCATTTGTTTTAAAAGGAAACAACTTGTGGATGAAACCATAGAAGATTTCTTGGCAGTCTTAAGAGTTCTTGCTGCGAAATGTGAATTTGGTTCAAATATAGACATTTACTTGCATGATCAATTAGTTTTTAACTGTTATAACAAAAAGATACAAGAACGTATTTTGACTTGCAAGAATCCGTCTTTGGGTGAAGTCTTGGACATAGCTAAGAACATTGAACGCTCTCTCATCTCTTCCAAAATTTTAACAGAAGATGTTAAAGCTTCTGCTCATGTTTCTGCTGTCCTGCAAGCCGATTGTTTGGAAGTTAATGCTGTATCCAGTAGGAGCAAAGCCAACAAAAGTGTTGATAAAAATAATTATTTTGGTTATTGTTATAGATGTGGTTCAAAAACTCATATGGGAAATAGTCCATCTTGTTTAGCTCAAGGGAAAAAGTGTAATTTTTGCAAAAAAATTGGCCATTTCCAAAGTGTTTGTCGTCTAGCTAAAGCTAAAGCTAAGATATCTCAAATTGATATAGTTGGAGAAGAACTGACTGATTCTTTTAACAATGTGTTGTTAACTATTCATACTGTTGGAGCTTCTCAAAACAAATTTAAAGGTCCCATTTGCTCTGTAACTATAGGATCTGTTAATCTGGACGTTATGGCTGATTCCGGTTCACCAATTACTATCCTGTCTGACGTCATGTTTGACAGATTGTGGTCTGGGAAGCAGCTTCAACGAACTGATGTCAATCCAAAGGCTTTTGGCGAGTTTGACATTGCTATGAAGGGTTTTTTCATGGATATTCTTGATATTAAGAAGAGATGCATTAATACTAAAATTTATGTTGCTGAACGTGGCAGAGATATTTTGGGCTGGCAAGATCATGCTAAGTTGGGTATTATTTTAAGACCAGGTCACTGTGTGCCTATAACTCTTGGTGATGTCCCTGTGCTAAGTGTGATTGATGAAAAAGTACAGCTGGATCATTGTTCAGTTGAAAACCTTTATGAAAACTTTCCTAAGGTTTTTAAGAAAGATATTGGTCTTATCAAGGGATTTGAATATCAAATAAAGTTAAAAAAAAGATGAAGTGCCTATTAAACAGAAGCTTAGTCCGGTTCCATTTTCGGTTAGACAGGATCTTAAAAATTTACTTCACGAAATGTGCGAACAGGGCATTATCACTCCAGTTGATTCCTCTGAGTGGATTTCGACAGTTGTTCTTGCTAAAAAAAAAGGGTGGGAGTATTCGTCTCTGTGTTGATTTGCGCGCACCTAATCGCAACATTCTTGTAGATGCTCATCCTTTGACAAGAATCAATGATTTATTGGCAAATTTAGGTAAGAGTAAGTACTTTTCCACCATTGATTTAAGGTCAGCTTATCACCAAATTCCCTTATCCAAAGATTCTCAACCATTAACTTCATTTGTGACGCCCTTTGGAACCTTCATGTATTTGCGTTTACCTTTTGGTTTGGCTTCTGCCGCTAGTGTTTTTCAGAGATTGATGGATGCTTTGTTCTCGGAGGGACAATGTGTTCAGGTCTTTCAGGACGACATTCTCATTCATACTGCAAATAAAGAAGAACATTTTGAGACGTTACTTCGAGTATTTAGGAAGTTGGAGACACATAATATCACTGTCAACAAAGATAAATGCAAGTTCTTTTCAGATAGTGTTGACTTTTTGGGGCACAACATTTCTGCTAGAGGTATTGCACCCAAGTCATCCTTAGTCAAAGCCATAGTTGAGGCCTCAGTTCCTAAGGACAAGGATTCTCTCAGATCTTTTTTAGGTTTGAGTGAGTACTACTCCAGATTTGTGTCTGGGTATGCTATTGTGGTACAACCTCTACGGGCGTTGCTGAAGAAGCATGTCAGCTTTGTTTGGACTGATGAGCCCACAGGACTTTTGATCATTTGAAACAACTCATTGTGGATGCCCCAGTTATTAGACCTTTTTCTCATGGTGTTAGGAGTATTATCACTGTGGATGCCAGCTCTGTGGGCTAAGGCGCTGTTTTGAGTCAATTCGTAGATGGTGTTGAAAGTACTGTGGCCTTTGCGTCACGCATGTTGAGTGAAGCAGAACAAAAATATAGCACAATTGAAAAAGAAGCGCTTGCATGCTCTTGGGCAACTGAGAAGAAAAACACACAGAAGCAACAGCAGAGCTCCAAAAGGAAGACATGGAGGTGCTTCTCATCCAGCGTGCATGCAGACGCAGAGCACAGGACCAGCAACAGCAGCTTCCACAACACCAGCAGGGGCCCCAAAGGCAACACAGAAGGCAGGAGAGGATATTCTGCACCAGGACAACCCTTCATGGCCTCAGGGAACATGACATCATCCAGAGGTACAGGTTGAACTGGCAAGCCATTCAGCAGCTGCTGCGCAACATTGAACCACAGTTGGGACCCGGCTTGCAGACACCCCTCACCATCCCACCAGAAACCAAGCTGCTAGCTGTACTACACATGCTAGCAAGTTGCTCCTTTCAAACCACTGGCGCCCTGGTTGCTGGGATCTCACAGCCATCATTCTCCGCCTTCCTGCCCAAGGTACTGGATGCCATCATCACACTCACACCCCACCACATCTGCTTCCTCAGCAGAAGCAGCAGGAGACAAAACAGGGGTTTTACCTCATTAATGGATTCCCACACGTCCTTGGTGCCATTGACTGCACACATGTACGCCTTGTGCCACCTTCTGCAACTGAACATCTATACCGCAACAGGAAGAACACACACTCCATCAATGTGCAGGCCACTGTCGATCACCAGGGATTGATCACCAACATCGTGGCAAAGTATCCTAGAAGTGTACATGATTAATTCATCTTCTGTCACTGCACCAATCAGCACTTCCAGGATGGACGATATGGAAATGGACTACTCGTTGGTAAGTACAGAAATCTACTTACACTACACAGCAACCCTCTAGGACAAACAACACATACACCACAACATCGACATGTGGACAGGAACACGCTGAGGTTGTGACACCGCTAGGCATGTTTCATATCCTCACCCAATGGGGACACACCTAGGGACAAAGTACCATTCCAAATTAAAACTGATGCCACTCCACAGACAGAAGGGGAAAATGTAAAACAACACAATGACAAACACATGGCCCCAACTGGCAGTACATCTGCGAAAATTAAACTTCAATAACACATCAGAACACTCAATCAAGCACCCTTCAAATTAATACTTACTGTGTAAGGGGTGTGGATCGTTATTTGCTGCAGGTCAAACACCATGACACACATAGCATTATGATGACTACAATAAAGGGCACATGCAGTCATTGAGGCCGTTCCAATATCTCACATCACTCCTTCTCTCACATTGCCCACTACCAAGAGGCAAGTGGACGGTGCAAAGAACACATCTTGATGGGACAATATGGAAAGTGCACATTCCTACACATACGCATTGTGACAAATTAACACACACACAACAGATGTACTGCCATATGGACCTTCTGAAACTCAAAACTACATCCTCACAACCAAGTTAGCCAGCTGAACTAGACCATGTGCAGTAGTCTAGGTAGACGTTACAACCTGAGTCCACTTGCCAAGGGCAGAGAAATAGGTCTGCAGTGAACTTTTCACACATGTGAAATTAATGTACAGTCAACTGTTAAGACGTCAGTGATCACAACATCCGGAGAAGTTTGGCTAATTGTCACCTCGCAAAATGTATGTGTCTCACTGATGGTGAAATCAATCTATTGCATATGTTAAAATGTATGGGATGTCCAGGGTACATAGATGCAAAAGTGTTACCACCACTGTTGATTTGATTCTGTGTATGGAACTATCATCTCACCCCCAGTGAAGACACAGGGACACCTGTATCACAAGTCACAATGCCAGGGAGTACACACTGTACTGCAACTCTCAAAATATACTGCTGACATCCGGTCAGCAGCAAAAACACTTGTTCAGCCAAGAAAACAACCCAATGCTGATGGTACATCCTAGAAGCCTAGGAATCTACACAATAACACAAACACAAATGAGTCACAGACAACACAAGAGAACTACTGGCATGCAAGGTGATAATAATGGGGCAAGCTACATCAACATGATCTCAATCATTTTCTCTTTCAGCTGATCAGGGGTATGGGATCCAGCCATGGATTATGACCCCATTTGCCAACCCTAGCACCGCAGCAGAGCGTGCCTATAATGAGGCACATAGGAGGACACGCACCATAGTCGAGAGGACCTTTGGCATCCTGAAGTCAAGATTCAGGTGCCTCAACATCACTGGAGGCAGTCTCCTATACTCACCAGAAATGGTCTGCAAGATCATTTTAACCTGTGCCATCCTGCACAACATTTGTGTACGAAGGAACGTTTCCCTATTAGAATCAGAGCCACAAATGCCTGAAGAGGAGGAAGAGGAGGATGCTGGCCATCAACATGAGGGGGACCAACCAAATACAGCTGCAGGATTGTGTAGGTGCCAACATATTGTCAACAATTTCTTTTAACTCAAGTCACCATCACTACTGTTTTAACACATGTAAATAAACACCTATAATAATCACCATATCATGGTCTGGGTAATCATTTTTTCTTACCTTTACCTCTAACTATCAGAATAAGAGTGTAGCCTCATGGAGCATTGCTGATATACCGATCAGGACACATAAATTTCCAAAGCAATTGTGATGCGTATGAATCAACAGTCACATTCACGCACTGTAAATGACATATATCCTGTACATTTCACCTTTGAAGTGCAATAGCAGAGGACCACACCAACTTCACACATACATGTTGGCAACATGGTTCATTGCAGCATATGGCACACAACTAAGACACCATCAGTCAATAATGGAACAAAAAGCATCATACATGAGGCAGTGGATGTGCAATTGCATTAGTAACAGTAATGTATGACCAGATCCTTGACAGCAGTAACTGTTACATCACCTATCTTTGCAAGGACTATGTGTGACTAGAATTCCATATAACCAGAAAATAGATAGCACAAGTGCCACAGCTATGACAAGCATTGCACACATGACATTCCATGTACATGTCAGCCCATGTACTAAGGCCTGACACACCCATGTTCCCGGTCTCACCCCACCCGTCTTAAGAGGTCCCTGAAATGGTAATATGTGTACCCAGATAATCCCTCCTCTACACACACCCAGACTCACAATGTAAATTCAGTGTGCTTCACCCTTTAGTATGGTATGCCATGGTCATTGTACGTCAGGTTAAATAATGCACTGGCTTGTAGTCTCTAAGACCTGTTATCACCTGTACATTGCTTCCCATGTGAAAGGTACTGTTGGCCATATGAACTTGAATCTCACCTACAGGACTTGTGAGAGACTGATGCAGGACACACCTGTGAGCACCTTCATGCAGACCAGCCATTTTAACATGCACTGTCCTTGCAGATGCTTGGAACCGCATAGAAGGAGCCATTTTATCAATTACACTCTTATGCATTGCCATAAAAATATGCTGTGTAACACAGCCCTTGGGTTAATGTGTCACCTCCCAAAACACAGGACAAACACAGTTTTGGATTTCAACTGTCTTGTTCCTCCTCTGACCAGTCTCAGTCAGACCACTGAGTATGTAACTTGTGAAATGCCTGGATCCTGATTGACCCTGCATCCTGTTAGCCTGACTGGCTCCTGTCTGTGCATTACCCTAAAGGTTCCTTGTGGCTACATTTGTATCATAGTTGCTTTCCCAACCCTCACATTCCTCCTGGGGTATTTTGTCAGGTGGGTCTACAATGCATACTCAAATACATTGTATAGCATAATCTGTTTATTTATCGTACCATTGTTGGGAATTTGTCTCCAAATACCCAAATCATGGCCTATCCCTTGTCTGGGTCTCATGTATGCTTGAGTGAAAAATTGTGACAGTGTATCATGGCCGTATAAAGGGATTTGGTATGGTGCCTCCAGCAGATCCAGCAGCGTCAGATAATGTGCATGAAAAGTCCACACATGTTAGGACCCTGACAGTCCACACGCTGATTCACATTGCTCACAACATATTGATGGGCCGTGCATGGTGAATAGCTGCGAGAATAATCAGCACAGAGGCTATGAAGTTCCCAGATGCAGTGGGAATTTTAGAGGCCAACCTGTGTACAAATGTTGTGATGACACCTGCCGGTACAATAATCCTAAGATATTATCTTACTCAGCACACCAAGGTTGCTCTGTTGACAGTCTCATAACACGTCTGCTGTGACAGGGCAGGACCATCCACATGTGGGTTCTCAAAACCTCATTGGCTTTACTTCCATTGATCTCTGAAGGATACTTAGTAGATACAGGAATAGCCGCCACAGACTCATGACTAGACCTGCACGTAACTGTGACAACATAGACCCCTAAAAATATTCAGGCTAAACATTGGCCCACACACATGAACCAGACACCTCTGTGCATTTGATCACTGGAAATATGTGGCCACGTGCTGCTTGGTCTGCTGGTCCTCCACTGCCACAGGAGAGTAGTGACTCTGTTATATGACCTCAACTGTGGCGTGACATTACAATTGTGGTTTATCTTTGGCTCTCCGTGTCCCAAACACGGTACCCACTTAGTATGTACATGTGCCTGACTCATGGTGGGTTCACCAACAAGTGCCTAGGACGCTGTATCCAAATTTCCAGGACATGTGATGGCCAAGTTTTGGACCATTGACATGAACAACCATCTGCTATCTATCCAGTGCATGCTTAGTCATTTGTGGTGTTAATGTTACCCAAAAGAAAAGTGCACACAGCAGTTGTTGCTACATATATGACTAACACATGTCCTCTCTCATTTCCACACTGACTTGCATCTGAGGGTTGGGCACATTGATTCCACATGCATACAAGAATATTTGCTATAATGCATCTTGTTATGGTCACACAGTGGGTCAACAACAATATTAGTAGCCAAAGCACACACATTGACCCGCAGGCATTGAGCTATTGTACTTATGTACGTCACCTTGTTATCTTCTCCGGACGCCAAACATGCCCATTTTGTGGAATACATATTTGTAGGCCACAAGTTTGGCCATCTATTGCGTCAGTCAAAAGTGAAAATCCTGTACATGAAGTAGCGGATCATGGTCCGCAGTAGTATGATGTGTCACTTGTGCCCATACACCGTCATGCCCAAAGTGGGTGCAATCAGCCAATCTCAGTATTGTCACAACTGTAATGTACCATTAAAATGGTAAAATGACCCAAACCCAGTTAATGATGCTTATGCCCGAAAAATGACACATAATGCCCTGAAAGAACCATTGACCCTGAGTGGTATCTTCCACACTGTACCTCCGAAAATTGGTTAAGTTAGTTACAATTTTGAACCATGTGGATCCGGGGTGAAATCTACTCCTGTGCGTCAATAAAAAATGATGCGCAGACTGAATGCGTCACAATATGCTGACACATGACAATAAAAACGCACCGCATTTTAGGCAGGAAGTGATGTAAAAGGATATCCTGTTTACAGAATAGGTACAGTGGGTGTTCACTTTCACTTTGCAGTCTGTGATATTTCCTGACTGTGTGGCTGTGTCTCGATTTGTCTCTGTGCATTTAGTGAATTTGTCTCCAGTGTGGTCTTTTCTTTTTCTTTTTGTGATTAAAAACTGTCTGTGGTATCCTGTCTGAGTGTTTTTGTGGTAATTTGTGTTGTAAACAATTGTCTTTGTTTTGTTGGGAGTCTGTTGTGGGTAGTGTTAGTTTGGGTATAGTTGGGCTGTGTTTCCTACCCCTGATGATTGAGGCAGGTGGGCGTGTGATCCAGGGGTATCACACTGAGGCCCGGAGGCCCGGTGGGCAAAGGTGTTGCATCATCTGCAAAGGATATACAACACACCAAGAAACGACCACCAGCTGAAGCACCGCTGGGCTGACCTTGTCTTCAGGGAGCAAGATCTGCTGGACCACCTGGGGATTGTGATTGGTGGCCCTGTTGGTGAGTATAAATCATGTCAATGTGCACATTTAAATGCTCTGTAGTGACATTAGCTGATTTTTAAAATATCTGCCGGCATTGTTGTTGAGCGTGTGGAATGCTACTGAAACATACCGGGCCATATTTCTACTTTGTTAAGGACCACAATTGCGAGCTGTTTGGAAGCAAGAGCTCCGCAAACTTACTGAATACATTTGTATTATGTAAGTTAGTGCCGCCTTTGTGTCAAACAGCAACACAAATCAGGTGCAAAATATGTATAGATATAGGCCACAGTTGCCTGTGAGGTATAGAATTTTCTGATACATTACCGTCATTTGTTGACGCAACAGCTAGACTAACTTTATAAACACAACAGGAGCCTGAAAATGAGTCACGTCAATTGATGATAGCAATGTAGCGCAAACATATGTCTCATGTGTGTTCGGTGAGTGTGTAAGGAAACCAATCATGGAAATCCCAAAAATATTAGGAATTATTGTGCCCTTCCTTCCTTTCGGATACATATCTGATCTGGATTTGGACACATAGGTAACAAGTTCTAGCTGCGCTTAGCTAACATCTTAGACTGGTATTGGGAGTTTGTAGTGCCACATTTAAATTAGAGATGGCTTGCAAAAGGTATGCACATGGGTTCTTATCTCTATGGTTGGTGCAACTCATCATAGCTGTGCCACATCAAATGAAGAAACTGTAACAAACTGAGGGCTAACAAGTGTCCCTGGCCCTCTGTACATTGTACCTGTGTGTCATAAATTGGTCATAGTCACAATGGCTGGTTGACTGGTAATGCAGTCCTCACGGAAAGTGGCTTTGGATGTCTTTCATGGATACACATGATGAGACAAATACACTCCATGATTTTGTCTGCTCACTAATGAAGGACCATGTTTGCCACCAGTTGATAGTTAGGGCCACTGCATGTGTGCAGATATGTGTGTATCACTCACTGGAGTCCCTGGGCCTGTACATGTTTGCCGTGGTATGTAGGATGCAGTTTCATCATGTCTGAGAGGCTTTACTTTCTGATGTAATCTTACACATAGTATTTGTCTTTTGAATTTTTGTACAGTGTATAGACATTTAGCACATTTCTCCCTTCCATGCCTTACAGGTGGACCTGCACCCTACACTGTTGGCGAGGTGGCTCCATTTGAGGACCCAGACATCTCCAGTAAGTGTTGATATTTCTGTTATGTGCTGTGTTTGCTGGTGTTGTGTGATGGACAGCCAGTCAGACCCGAATTCTCCCAGAATAGGAATGCCAAAGTCTTACCCACAGACTTCTGCTTCCCTATTCACTAATGAACATGTTGAACTGTATGTTAAACTTCCTAGCAGCAAGTAGCTCCACATGTAGTGCTTCGAGTATGTGGCACTTGAGTACAATGGCCTAGGTGTGCATGCAACTTATGGCCAGAGGTAATCTTGCATTACTCTGTTTGTTGTAAGTCATGGCTTACTGGTAGTAAGTGATGTGGACAAAGGTCTGCATTTCCTGACGTGAGTGTTGATGGGATTGTCCAAGGGTTAGCTGTCTCCTATTTGGAGATCCTCCTTACCTGTGGTTTGTGTGCTGGGCAAAACCCATGTCCAGCTTTCCTAAGCTTCCTGGGTGTCCTCGTTGTTAGAAATTATTAGTTGATTGTCGACCCCCCCCCCAACAGGCATAGGGTTGTGAATAGTGTACCTAGGAATGATGATACAAGTTTGGTACACAGACACGTATATCAGTGAATCACTTGTCTGAACCTAGTATACCCACTCATGATTAGCACATGCTTTCTATACTGGCAAGTCCATTTACAATCCGCAGATCATGCGGCCCTAGATTGCCATCCCGTACAATGACATTTGTTGCCCTGGCAGTGGTTGAGGATGTGCAGCATGATTTTTAGCTGACAACTGGCAGAACTATGATGCCAAAATCATGCCAGTTGTTTCCCATCTTGTAGGGTTTGGATGTGCTATGTGTGATAGGACCTTTGTAGGCTGGCTTGCCATGTACTTCATCAGGGACAATCAATGATCTCTTTGATGATATGTGCTGTTACAAGTACATTATATGTATTTTCTGATTTACTCCTTGTGCCATTTCACACATTGCAGTACCTAATGTTTGATTTTCTATTTGTCTTAACAGCTGCAAATATGACTCCCATCCAGGTCCGGGAGTTTCAATGGCGGGCATTGAGGTACCGACACATACTTGATGTCGAGTCTGGGTACCGCAACATGGCCCGCAGATATTGCCATGAATGAGCCTCCGGAGCTTGGAGGGCATTTGCACAAGGCGGCCCTTCTACGTCTACCACAGCCCCCACCAGCAGCACCACCACTACCACCCAGGTGGCACCAACAGCAGCTGGGACCTTTGCGGGACTATCAACGGCAACTGCTCCAGGATCAAGCACAGCACCACCTGCAGGGCAGCCTACAGCCATTGCCACAACACGGGCCCATACTTCCTCGGCTGGCACCCAGACCACCCCTGCTGCAGCCATTGACCCTGCTGCTTTTTCTTATATGCAAAGGAAATTGGACTGTGTCCTCAGAAAGATGACCAGACTGCAGCAGGAGGTGGCACAGGTCAACCGGCGGGTGCGTTTCATCAAGAAGACCCTGAGGAGGGCCCACCTGTAGACATGTAGACGGACATGATTCCCTCCCTTCCCTCCTCTTTCCTGGTTCTTATACTTTGTGGGTTTAGGGGGCTTAGTGTTAGGTTAGTATGGGCTATTAGTTTAATTAGTGTTAGTGTGGGGGGTGGGGGTTTCTTCATATTTCTACTGTTTATTTTTAATGTGTCAGGCAATGTTGGGGTTCTTGTGTTTTACCCCTCCAAAAAAAAAAAAATGAATTAAAAAAATATATTTGTTTAGTATAGGATAGTATGTGTTTAGGTTAGTATCTGTTGTCCTCCAAGTGTCCCGTCTCATAAGGGGGGTGGGGGGTTGATGTTTAGATCATTTTGTTAAATGTGATAAGTAAGTTTAGCTTAGGTTAGTTAGGGACAGTTGTGGGTAATGAGTAGTTAGAGTGGATTAGGTTGGGTAAGAAGGCCTTTCCCCGAGTTTTCACTTCTATTTTTACTTTTTAATAAATATCTAGGTAGCCATTTACAGTATGTGTCAAATGCTTGTACATCAGGGCATTGGCATGAGTGAACAGTGTCTCTTTTGTATTAGATTTTGTGTCCTATACTGCAAACAAATCCCAACTGAGCTGTAACATTGGCAACTACCCCAAAGCTACTTAGCTAAGATTTGGCCATTCATTGCAACCACCAATCACGGTTACTATGGATCCCAAAGTGTGGCTTTTTCATGATGTATGTTTTCAATGTCACATACTGTGCTTCCAGATTTAGTATTGGGGACACTGTGTTAAGTCTGACTGCAGTTGCATGTCCAAGGAAATCCTTATGAGGTGACTGGTAGTAAGCTCTCTTGTAGTATAGTGTAGATAACTCACATAGATCTTTTGTCACACTGTTCAGCATGGTTACTTATTTGGATGTAAACTCACACACCTCCATTCATGCAGTTTGGTGTGTGTTAGCTTAAATTTGTGGGAAATGTCACATACGTTAGTTTTGCATTGAAGCAACAATTTGAAGGCACTATTTTCTGGATTTGACATCCCTTGAGGAAGCATTATTCTGTCCAACACAGCATTATGGTGTATGGTTTCTATTTTCCTCAGAAATAACCCTCAGGAAGGGCAGAGTAGGGCACAATCCAGGCCACTGTGCATAGTTATCGGCCCACATTATTTCAGGACAGTTCTATTGACAATCTATGATAATTGACAGGAGGCAAAATTCACTGATCTACTGCACGGTTGATGTGTCACATTACACAAAGACAAAGTTGCTGTGTAAGTGCTATTTATTTTAAAGTGCTGTAGTGCTATATGTACATTGTCCATGATTGTGAGTCCATTATAGTGACATCTTCCATTGTGATCCTACACAAGAGAAAAAGGACATGTCATTGGACATGCTGGGGTGAAGTGTCAGACAGTGCAGAGGGACAAGGCTTGCCAATGAGTTAGTGAGAGACAATCACAGGGCAGGCTAAGATAAACAGTGGGTTGAAGAACAGTGCTTGAGTACAGTTGTTGCAAGACTGGCATGTTACAAAGTGCAGGACTTTGGTCACAGGTGGCCATGTGGCAGGGACTAGTGCTACTGGGTACTCTTACGTGTGAATGTAATCTGTTCCTGGTCTTCATCTCCTGATGTGTGAGTTGCCTCCTCTGCCCTTGGTGGTGGTGGTTGTGAAGGGGCAACACACACCTCAGTGTATGTAGACGTGGAGCAGACATCCCGGAAGCTGCTACCTGTGGGGGTCTTAAGGGCAGTACTGCTGCAAGGAGGATCTGCTGGTTCTTAAGAATAGCAGCCACATCACGGTGGTAGGCAGCCAGGTCGGCCCTGAGGGGTTCAATGTTGCATTCGTGCACACGTTGACAGGATTGCTGTTGTAGGTGTTGGGTCAACTGTATTACAGCTGTGCTGATTTCCTTCAGCCTTTTTTCTACTTCCTGCAAGATAGTTGTTCGCCCTTGCATAGCTGCTGCCTGTTCTTCAGTTGGCATCATGCACAAACGCATCCCCTCTAGGCTGGCTGCCATAGTTTGCATGCCCACTCGCACCTCCTTGGCCAGCTCCCGCTGTACTCCGACTACAGTTCTCTCAAAGCTGGTGCCAGTGTCATCAGAGTCCTCAGCTGTATTGGAGCTGGCAGGTCATACACTTGGGGTGGTGGGTGGCTCCTCTGTGATGGCTGCTGTATCTGTGCTCCTCCTTGTGACTGTAAGTGGGGTCTGGAGGGTTCCAAGGACCTCTTGGAGGGTCTGCTGGGTGATGTTTGTCAGCTCATCATCCATGTCATCAGGGTAGTCCTGGACAGGCATATCCGCAGGAGATGCATCGTCTTCTGCAATGAAATATGGTACAATTAGTGTGTCAGTGTTGTGGGATTTGTGATGTGACATGCCTGCCTTGTGATTATTTTCACATTGTGATCTTGGTTCCTGTTCATTGCTCCTGTCTTTCAGATGGGCATTCTCCCAGGCCTATGCCCCACCTGCATGTCACATGTATTGTAGTCAGTTTGTGGACTTGTCAGCATCATCTCCTTTAGGTGTTGGTTCTGGCCAAATAGTGATTTGCCACCTTCTTGTACTACTCAAATCTCCATCTTCTTCCATTCTCATGGTGAGGCCTTTCACTGGCTGTGGGTGCTCTGATGGCACTAGAACCACACTTAACAATCTGGACCTGCCCCAGTCTCTGATCTTCCACATCCACCTTTATGTAGTTGAAATGTAGCATATACTATGTATAGCATTGTTATGGCACAATATGGATGTCAGCATTGGTAATGTGTACTGCTGATGTTGGGGAATGTGTGGTACATTGGATTGCCCTGATAGTCGTAGCAGTGTCCTATTTCCTCCTCTGACTGTGCAGGTGTATTTCTGTGACCAGTTGCATGTGTCCTCCCCCTCAATGCTGTTGTCTGAGCAGTATGACATTTGGGATGTTACATTGTGACCCAGGCACAGGATGGACCCTGACATATGCAGCATGGGTATGACATTAGTGTTGTGTACCTCCTAATGTGGATGGCATTGGCTGATGTTTGCGGCAACTATGGACATTTACATTTGACTGGACTGGAACATTTGTCTTGTTTCAGGGATTGTTAACATTGTCAATCTGAACCCTCTAATTTGGGTGTTTTAGATCCATGGGGATGTTACTGCCATTAGCTACTTAACCAGCACACACAGCGGAGGTGGTAGTGGCAACTGTTGTCAATGTTACATTCCAGTTGTCGGTATGGCTAGAGGTTGTTAATTGGGCCCTAGTTAGTGTAGGGAATATAGTGGCTGACGTGTGACGGGATGCCAGTTTGACGTTGTGCCCTTCCCTCCTGGCCTGGCTGTACCTTTGCAACATCGTTGGCATAGCAGCACACACCCATGGAAAGGTTGTTGGTGTTGTGTAGTGGTGTGCCCCAGGTTTCCTCTGAACGGGCCATGGCCCAGTGCTGTGCCCCTTTACCCATGCCACTCCCTGAATATGATGACTTACATGCATTGTGTAGTAGGTATTCCCCCCCGCTGGCAATTAATATTTGTGCATTTTAATTCCCCATGCAACTTATCCTGCATATGTGTTGTCTCCTGGTAGTCTGCGCTGTCCTGTCCTTGAATCCCTGTGACGATCTCCTCAGGGATGACAGCTGCGACCATCTCCTCCATGTGGTCCAGGGCCTCCTGGTGTGCTGGACTCCCACCTCCAGTCTGCAGTGTTGCCTTCCTGTTCCTGGCCATCTTTTCCTTGGTCCTGCGCTTGCAGTCATGCCAGCGTTTCTTGCACTCGATGACTGTTCTGCGTACTTCTGCCACACTGTTTATCTTGTCAACAATTCGTTGCCATATTGCCTCTCTCCTACTGATTGGCAACTTTAAGGTGACAAACAGTTGGTGCTGGTGTTCCATCACCTCTTTAACCTGAATTTCCTGCTCCTCTGCACTGAAGTGACACTTTCTTTTCTTCTTCTCCCTGTCCTGGGTCTTGTGTGGGTCCTCCTGGCTGGTTCCTGGTCTGTTGTCATCTTCCTGGGGTCTGTGCAAGCATCTGGGATCCATTTTGGCTCTCCTCTGCACAAATTGCTGTGTTTGCAGCGAGTTTTGATGCTATTGATCTATGACTGGGGGTGAGTGTTTGACAATGTTCAGCATTCCGTCCATCACTTGTTGTTTTTGCTTTGTCACCCTAAGTGGGAAGGGTATGCCCAGACGTGGGTCCCGTGCTTCCCATGCCACTGGATTCAAGCTAGCCTGGCTGATGAGGGGTGAAACCCCGAAACCGGTCCCAGGATGTTTGTTTCCGGTCCAGTGAGGACCTGGCTTGGCAGTTCGGTCTGGACTGTTCCCATGAGGGACAGGGTCAAGACTGATTTGCATATGGCTGGGTCCAAACTGGGGTGGCATGGTGAGCAAAAGAACGATGGATTTAACCCAGATCTATGACTGGGGGTGAGTGTTTGACAATGTTCAGCATTCCGTCCATCACTTGTTGTTTTTGCTTTGTCACCCTAAGTGGGAAGGGTATGCCCAGACGTGGGTCCCGTGCTTCCCATGCCACTGGATTCAAGCTAGCCTGGTTGATGAGGGGTGAAACCCCGAAACCGGTCCCAGGATGTTTGTTTCCGGTCCAGTGAGGACCTGGCTTGGCAGTTCGGTCTGGACTGTTCCCATGAGGGACAGGGTCAAGACTGATTTGCATATGGCTGGGTCCAAACTGGGGTGGCATGGTAAGCAAAAGAACGATGGATTCAACCCAGATCTATGACTGGGGGTGAGTGTTTGACAATGTTCAGCATTCCGTCCATCACTTGTTGTTTTTGCTTTGTCACCCTAAGTGGGAAGGGTATGCCCAGACGTGGGTCCCGTGCTTCCCATGCCACTGGATTCAAGCTAGCCTGGCTGATGAGGGGTGAAACCCCGAAACCGGTCCCAGGATGTTTGTTTCCGGTCCAGTGAGGACCTGGCTTGGCAGTTCGGTCTGGACTGTTCCCATGAGGGACAGGGTCAAGACTGATTTGCATATGGCTGGGTCCAAACTGGGGTGGCATGGTGAGCAAAAGAACGATGGATTAAACCCAGATCTATGACTGGGGGTGAGTGTTTGACAATGTTCAGCATTCCGTCCATCACTTGTTGTTTTTGCTTTGTCACCCTAAGTGGGAAGGGTATGCCCAGACGTGGGTCCCGTGCTTCCCATGCCACTGGATTCAAGCTAGCCTGGCTGATGAGGGGTGAAACCCCGAAACCGGTCCCAGGATGTTTGTTTCCGGTCCAGTGAGGACCTGGCTTGGCAGTTCGGTCTGGACTGTTCCCATGAGGGACAGGGTCAAGACTGATTTGCATATGGCTGGGTCCAAACTGGGGTGGCATGGTGAGCAAAAGAACGATGGATTAAACCCAGATCTATGACTGGGGGTGAGTGTTTGACAATGTTCAGCATTCCGTCCATCACTTGTTGTTTTTGCATTGCGTAAAAAAACACTGCATATCCGGTTTGAGGTGTCGTAAATTTCTGCCGCGTTAACGTAGTTTTCCTTTACGACGTGACGCTGTGGTGTGCGTCAGAGAAAATTACTCACACCTGTGGTGTGTGCCACCGTGCGTCAAAGTATAAATTTGGCGCCCGCACAGCACCAAGAAATGGCGTTAGCCAGCGGTAATATTTTTGACGCAAAACTGCGTCAGCGCAGTTTTGCGTCAAAAAGTATAAATATGGGCCTAAAATTGCATCTGGTGGCAGTGAACAACAGGAGCCACACTCCGAAGAGGACAATTCTTCAGATGAGGAACACCTGAGCAAAGTGTCAAACCCCTGCTTGGGATTTTTTTAACATCCAATCTGGGGAAAAAAACAGATGCCAAGCATGTGATGTGCTCTTTGAGTGAGAAGACTCTATCAAGGGGGACATATAAAAAATACTCCTGTTGGACTGCAAGTATGTTGACCCACCGGAAGACATATCACAGCAAGCACTTGACTGGAGCGCAAAGGTAGTGCAGTGCTGCAGAACCAGCAATGTCAAATGCAACAGCAATTACACCAGACAAGCTAATTCCCACAGAAGTAGAGCAAAGTCTCCCAGAGAAATGCCTTGGAGCAGAGAAGAATTGACACATTTTGTTTGGACTGCAAAAAAGTCATCACAGTGTGGGAACAATCGTTTGCTGCAGTTCTAGAGGCAACAAAGAACCACAACTGTTAATCTTTTTCATTTTTTTTTCTTACATGACACTTGTTACCCTGTTTTTTTAGGATATTCTGTTCATTTATTTTCCAGTTGCCATTTTAAATACAAAATGTAATTTTTTAAAAAAAAAAGCAAATTCTGACAAATAACAAAAAAATGGTTCGTTAGAAGCACCCTTCATAGTTTGAAAAAAGATCAATTGTATGTGTGTGTATTTATAAGAAAGAGTACAATCAATAATGGCTTTATGAGTGAGTGACTGGATGGGTGAGTGGCTGTATGAGTGAGGCACTTGGTGTGACTGGCTGTATGGGTGAGTGAGTGGCTGTGTTTGTGGCTGTATCAGTGATTGGGTGGCTCTGTGAGTGGCTGTATAAGTGGTTGAGTGGCTGTGTGAGTGGATGTATGGGTGAGTAAGTGGCTGTGTGTGGCTGAGTGTGTCAGAGTCTGTATCAGTGTGCTAATGTGTGTGTGAGTGTCTGTATATGTAAGTGACTGGGTGTGTGAGTTGTTATAAATGGTGAATGAGAGGGGGCATCAGGAGTATATGGATGGGTGTGTTAGTATCTATATGGGTGAGTAAGCAGGTATGTGAGTGTCTGTAACCATGAGTAAGTGGGAATGGGATTGCCTCTACAGGTGAGTGAGTGACTGAGTTAGTGCCTGTATGTGATTCTGAGCATGTATGACACTAGCTATATGAGTGACTGACTGGCTATGTGCGCATAAGTAAGTCAGTGTATAAGTGACTGTTTAGAGGAGAGAGTGGATGTGGTTGTAGCTGTATGGATGAGGGATTGGGTGTATCAGTAGTTACATGGGAGAGTGGGGAGAGTGACTGGGTGTGTTCATGATTGTTAGGGTGACTAAGTGGTTGTATGAGTAACTGTATGGGCGAGTGAGTGTTTGTGTTAGTAGCTGTATTAGCAAGTTAGTGAGTGTGTGAGTAGCTGTATGGTTAAGTGTGTGTTTGTAGTAGTAGATGTATTTGTAAGTGACTGAACATGTCACTAACTATATAAGTGACTGATCTGGTATGTGAATGGCTGTATCAGGGATTGTATAGGTGACTGACTGGGAGTAGCTGCATGGGTGAGTGGGTGCGTGAGTTTCTGTATGGATGAGTGAGTGATTCTGTCAGTGCCTGTAGGTGAGACTGGAATGGTTGTCACTAGCTGTATGGGCGACTGATTGGCTCTGTTACTAACTGCATAGGTAAGTGAGTGCATATGTGACTGTTTACAGGAGTCACAGGATGTCTTTGTAGCTGTATGTAAGATTGATTGGGTGTATCAATAGTTACATGGGAGAGTGACTGGGGGTGTTAGAGATTGTATGGGTGACTGAGTGGTTGTATGAGTGAGTGCATGTTTTAGCAGCTGTATGAACAAGTGAGTGGGTATGTGAGTATCTGTAAGGGCAAGTAAGTGCATGTAGTAGTAGGTGTATTACTCAGTGGCTCAGTGTGTTACTGACTGTGTCGGTGAGTGAGTGGGTGTGTGAGTGGCTGAATGGCTGAGTGACTGGGTGTATGAGCGGCTGTATCAGTGTGTGTCTGGATGTCTCAATGGCTCTATGAGACTCTACCTTGGTGTATACCTAGACAAGGTTAGGTTGTAGAACTACACAGAAAGGAGTAATTAGGAAATTACTTTATTCCAATAGATAGTGCCATTCATCTGTTTAAAAAGAAAAATAATATAAATATGTTAGTATTACCTTTTGCAAAATTCCAAAGTAACGTTTTAGGGGCATATTTAAGAGCCCCCAGCGCCACCTTAGCACCCCCATAGCGTAATTTTTTTCATGCTTAGGCAGCACTAAAGTGGCATTTTCTCTATGCCATCTTTACAAAGTGGCCCAATGCATAAATTGTGCCACTTTGTAAAGCCTTGTGCCACATTATGCCTGCACCATGCGTCTGGCAGAATGTATGCAAGTGGGCGTTCCCCTGTAAGGGAGCTGAAAAAATGTCACCACGAAATCTAAAAGATTTCCTCACGCAGTTGTTTTCAGCACTTTTAACACCTGCTCACAGCAGGTGTTAAAAGGGGGTATACCATTGTCTATAACGGGCCCCTATGTACTCTGCAGAAGTAGCGCCAACAATTTGGCGCCACTCCTGTAGGGTACATAAATAGCGTCAAAAAATGACGGTATTGCCCCCTACCCTGTGCCATGGTTTGCCGTATTTTAAATTTGATGGGGGTAGGTTGCAGTAGCTCACTGAAGACAATTAAATGCTTTCTTCCAAACAGCAGGCCATACTCTTTTTAAAATCTGTTGCATTCTTAAGTGTATGAATGCAAGCATTAAGTTTCAAACCTTGTTCCCTTCATCATTGATTAAAAGCTTCAGTTTCTTCAATACTCTTGACACCTCAAAACAAGCTTCATTAGATTACTTCTGGCATTCCTGTTTATTGTCATGTTCAACAGGTAACATAAGTAATAAATTCAATTATTGTGTGCAGCTAATCCAGTTGGTGCTGTTACTACCCATGATAAATTTGATTCTGTAGTCCTCGATAGGTAAGCAGTGAAAACGTTAATTAAAAAGCTTTTCCTGGTGCCAACCTGACCACTGATGTATAATAGTATTGGCTTAAATGAAGAGCATTTACATTCTTTCCTCTCATCCTCTATTTTATCTTTTACCTCAGTATAAATTGCTTTCTGTTAGTTGTTCAGTTGTGCAACTAAGGGCCGTATTTATAGGCCCCTAGCACCACAGGAGCGTCACTTTTTGTGACACTCCTGTGGCACTAAGCATTGCGCCATATTTACAAGGTGGCGTTAAGGCTTGTTTTGTGGCTTAACGCCACCTTGTAAATACGGCCCCTTTCCACGCAGCACTGTGCATGGGTGGGGCGTGCAATGGCCACAGCAAAATGCATTGCATTTTGAAGCTGCATCAGATTTATGAAATTTCGTGAACCTGAGACAGTGCCAAAATCTAATGCCACCCAGATGGGTGGTGTTGGCAAGGTGCAACGAGGAGAATACTTTCATTCCTCCTCGTATTTTTCTTTTTCTATGCGTGCTGCATTCTGCAGCATGGATAGAAGAGCAAAATGCCAGAAATGTTTTTTTATGTGCGAGAAGGTGTCCCTTCCTGCACATACACAATCATTTGAAAATGACACTTTGGCACTTCTGTGTGTGCTGCATTATGCAGCACACACAGAAGTGCCAAAGTTCCATTAGTGATTGTTTATGTACAGGAAGGGACACCTTCCCACACATAAACAATCACACCCCTCAACGCACGATGATGCAAGGATGCCTGCATTGGCGCTGGCAGCCAAATTTACCGCCAGCGCAGGGGTAAACACAGGGGTGCGCTGTATTCACTTAAATATGGCGCATCCCTGCGTTTCTAAAGTTAAGCAGCACATCGCTGCCAAATTTGGCGCAGCACCACGCTGCACCACTTTTCCTTAAATCTGGCTCTAAGTGTTCAAAATCGGCACTTTCCTGTCTTGCTTGTTGCATTGCATTGCATTCTCCACCTCATTCATGGCTATGACAACTTCCTTTGCAATTATTGTTTATCTAAAAGGATCTTGACTGAGTGGTCCAGAACATTTTCTGCTATGTGAACTCTCCTTAGCTATCTCAGAAGTAATGGTTTCCTCCTGCTGAATCTCATTTAACATTTTCTTGGAACTTTTTAAGCCAAAAGAAATCAGGTACTTCTCCAAAAGGAGGATTTGTTTTGTTTCAGATAAAAAGACATCATGACTTAAAATATCTGCAAAAATTATCAGGATTCAAGGAGCAAAGTTTTCCAGCTGTCTTCACTTTGATGTCCTTAATGTTTGAGTCTGCTTCTCTCAAAATTTCAAGCAGGTCATCCCATGCATATTCAGCACAACTGGGTGCCAAAAACCAGGTAGGTGCACCTAGGTTTCTCAACATACATTTCAGCTCGCTTTGGCAATGATACCAATACTTTTTGGTGCCATGTTGACACGCCATTAAATTAATTAACTTTGTCAACAAATTCCTTTGCAGAGAGGTTTTGAAGATTAACTCCTGCCTTTAGCATGTGGTTTAAAGCATAGGAAAGTCCAGACAAGTCACTTTAAAACAGAAGTTTGTATATAGATAGAATACACTGGCAAAATCTAGGATCCTCTAAATACAATCTGGTTGATACATATTCAATTGCTTGTATCTGTACGGGGCGGACTTCACAGCATCCACCTGCTTCAGTGGGAAATAGTTGAGGAAAACAGTGAGCCTCTAAACTTTACTCTCACACACTCATGGAAGCTCCATTTGCATGTTTGGTTTGAAACAGCTCAATAGCTGCACCAATAACTTCTGTAGAATGTAGAGAATGGATGCTGTAGTGTTCATAAATTTCTTCTGATATGGATTGATCCACCTTTTCAATCTGACCATTTGACAGTAATGTACAACGTCAACATTTTTATAATAAGTATTATTTTGTACCAGGTGCAATGTTGCTTTTTCACTTTATTAACAACCACTAACTCTTGACATTTTTTTGTTCTTGGTAGAGACACCATTTACTAGAATAAAAAGTGGTTCATCAAAATCTCTCTGCACCCCTATAGTTTCAATATGCTGTTTGATATCTAATGGAAAGTACACAACTCTACCTTTAAGACCTTTCTGTAAGTTTCCTGTCTTTGGTTCCATATGCACTATAGCTTGAAAAGTATTAATACAATGTATGAGAATTGGTTCATAAACCTTAAATGTTCTTGTGGAATTGCAACTAATTCTATCTTTTTATGTATTGCTCTAGCTGCCATTTTGTTATCCTTTAATTTATCTAAGCAGATTTTACACATAAATGCCATCTGAACAAATCAAACCGTTCCTCTACAAATAAATAAGCAGCACATTTTTGTCACTTATCTCTGTTCTTTTCTTCAGTTTTTCAGTACTGAACAATATTACGAGTTTGACTTTTGTAGTGAGTGTGTCAACAACATATACAAACACAGTTTGGTTTCTCTGAATCCCAATCTCTTCTGTAATGTTGTCAACCCTAATGCCTAAAGCTCTATTCATTGCTCCTAAACACAGGGCAGGAGTTTTGACATGGTAAAGCCCCCTAACTTAATTTTACATTTTAGAATGGTGTACAGCTAACATTCTGAAGTGATAAAAGGTACTTTGATACACTTTCTTTGATAGACATGCTAATGAATATCCCTATAAATTAGTATAGTTCCTTACTTTGCATGGATCTAATCCTCGCAAAATCCCAACTTTTTGTTTCAGACTTTTGCATGGAAAGTTATTCAGGAAAGTTCTCAATGTTTCAATTGATTCCTGCTGAACAATGCATACACTGTTACAGTTCCATTTGTATACAGGGGCATGTCTACTCCTTCCCTGTACCTCTTCAACTATCACTTCTTCAACATTCCTAGATACCGTCTCCTCTTTTGGAATGAGAGTACCATACTTCATCTCATAACACTGTCCAGTTGTTTCAACTGCATGCACTAATGTGTTCTCTTGGAAGTAGCTTTCTTCATTAAAGAAAGGTTCAGTACCTGAAGTATGCTTCCATTCACCACTGAAGATTTTGCAAAAGTTATTTCTATTCACAAGTCTTTTCTTTTGCTTCATTTTCTTCATAGACAACACTATTATATCCAGTGTTCTCATTCTGCTCAGAATCAAAATATATAGCCTCCTCTTGAAGGCAAAGGCCTTATCAACTATAGCTTCAACGTCTTTCTTTTGTTTGACTGCTTCGTCTCCTTTTAAAACACTCCATAGTTCTGAATTACCCTACTTCGAAACATTTTGGCTCATATTTTTTTTAACTGCCTCTATCTTGTGGTTAAACTATCTTCTTTATTGTATGATTTTTTTGTACTTTTAATGTCATGTACATTTTGGTCCATATTTATATTTTTTTAGTGCCGCATTTGCGTCATTTTTTTACGCAAAAGCGGCGCAAGCTTACAAAATACAATTGTATTTTGTAAGTTTGCGCCGCTTTTTGCGTAAAAAAAATAACGCAAATGCAGCGCTAAAAGAGTATAAATATGGGCCTTTGTCTTTTCTTAACATATTTGAAACTTTGCTTTTTAGTTACTCTTTACAGCTTCTCTCTTTCTTCACTTTCTCTGAAGTTTGCCCCTTTTGGTTCTCAGTTGTAAGGAGATAGTATCCTTTCCTCTTTTTCTTTTTACTTTCAGTTTTTGATAGCGTTGTAATTTTCTGGTTTTAAGAGGAAGTAGATGTCTGAAAGGAGAAAACAAATTAGTACATTTAGGTTTCCTTTACATACTATTAAATTATATTTTTAAGCATTCAACTGACAATGTAAACAGTTACATTAGTATAGTATAGCCACTCTAGCTCTGTTTATTTTAATGTTTATATCTGTTTGTCTCTGCCTGTCTCAGTATATACATCAGTGTGTGCCTAGGTAAAGCAATGTATGTATCAGTGTGTCCCTGGGTGTCTACAAATATGCATGAGTATGTGTCTGGGTGTGTCACTGTATGCATATGTGTGTTCTTGCATGTGTTATTGTATACATCAGTTTGAGGTGGAAAGTGTTAGTGTACGCATTAGTGTGTCAGTTTATGTATCTGTAAAACTCTACCTGTGGACTACATTAGAGGTCACTTATACGTAGAAAAAACAGACTTTAACTCTAACCTAGGGTATTTAAATGACAAATCGACCTGGCGGCAAACCTGTACACACATTCTGTGCAATACCTGGTCGGACACATCTTTAAAAGGCATCTTGCATAGATAGCTGACTTACATAATCACTATTTGACTATAAACATAAATAAGTACTCAAGTAGCTCTCTAGGTGTCTCACTGAATATGGAAATACCTATGTCTCCATATGAGTACCTGACATAATATATCTGTGGGGATGAATATCTGTATGTAGCTGGCTGTATTTATTACTTATTGGCTCTATGTCTCAGTGCTCAGTATATAAATGTGTGTACTGCTGAGTCCCTTACTACTGGATACATTAGTGATGTATGTGCATATGACTCAATGTGTAAGTACTTCTGTCTCTGTCTGACTGGGTGGGTGAGTCCCTCTATGCTTTTCTAAATATGTATTGAGTTGCAGTTTGGGTAGGACACTGGATGTTTAACTGGGAATGTGGGTCTGAAAGATTGTGCAGTAAAACAACAAGCAAACACTACAGTTCCAGGGCACCACATGATTAAAGGACTTCTTCATACCTACTTTCAGGCACAGACAGACACTCATACACCCAAAGAGACATTTACACACCCATTCATAAACCCACAAAAACTCTCACTCACAGATGCCCTCATACACTCACAATACATTTGTGTATAGCATACACACTGTTATAAATCTCATGTACACACATGCCTTTACAATCACAATTTTTTAAAATACACTGCAATTCACATACCTGTAAACTGATTTGGATTGATCAGGTATTTTCTTTTGATATGGTCAATTAGACTGTAATCTCAGAGAAAAGGTAAAAACTAAGAATAAAAATGGCATACTACTCTCATACAAAGCAACCATTAATGGCAACCTTTTCAACTTTGAACTCAGTGATACTGTTGAAGGTAGCAAATCAAAACATCCCTTTCACATTTTACTTTTCTTAGCTTACTTATCAATGGTTAGTTTGTTAACCCTTTCTTGCACTTCTTTGAAGAAGCTCAATCTGGTAGGGTATTTGACCTTATTCACATTTTTATCACAACCTTCAGTGTGGCCCCACGTGTGACTTTTATTATGAATTTGCAAATAGGTATGTGAGTCAAAAACAAATTTAGCTTTGTACTCGTAATGCTTTACAACTACACTACACTTAATAAGAAAGCCCTAAGTAGGAAAATAAACCTTCCTTCAAAAATAATGATTCTAAACAACTTTAATTTGAAACCGACCACACTCAGTTTAATACCCTTCTCCACACACTCTCTTAGCAGAGTTTCCATAGCATCCCACAAGAACCAGTAATTCACAAGTTCACTAGATATTTTGGAAAGTAGCACATTGCTCTTAAACTCAATTGCAGCAGTTGTGGTTGAGTGTTTGTAATAAAAGGCACATCCAGGTTTGTATTATAAATGTTTAGTTTTAACTACAGCCAATCACAGATCTACTTACTTTTTCTTAAAAATCATTACCTAATTTTAACTATCTGCACATTTATACCATCCAATGAAATCTATAATTTTTTTTAAACAACTCCTGTCCTCCAATTTATCTGTTCTTCCTTTTCAAAGCTATCCCATTCTGCTCAAGCCTTCTCCTATTTGCCACTCCTGCTTGCCTTCAAAATGGTTAAAGTGTGGATTGTGGGTCAAAACGTTATGTTTTGGCCCAGAGAATGTGCTAGAAAAAAAGGCATTGACAGGGACCTGGGTTTGCCAAATGTGCACATCACTTGGATCGGCCAGAGAAGGTTATTGTGATGTTAATTGCTGCCTTTGGTTGAAAGCATAACAGATTGCCAACACCATGAACTCATAATTTCTGCACTATGGTGACAATGACCTGGGCACATTTAATTGGGTAGGACTGGAAATACTAAGGAAAGATACCTTTGCTCAATATATGGTGTTTTCAAACAGATGCCAAAGGCAGAAAGGGAATTGGTCAAGCAAATTCTGCCCACAGTTAGACAAAGCAATGAATCATGCCAATAAAGCTGTTTCTGCATTCCCCAGATACACTCACAACAACTTCTGATTTGACATGGATGGAATGTATAGACGTGATAGAGTTCACTTCACAGAGAAAGGCAACAGGGTGTTTCTCAACAACTTGAAAGACTGCATCCTGTTTCATGTGTAGTTACCATCTACACACAATAAACACAAAGGCTCTTCCAAGAGCCACCCAATTTCCCAAAAACTGTTTCATTTTCCTATAAAATCTATTTTTTCTTAGTTATTTTCAAAATTTGCAAATATGTCACAAATATGCAGAAAAAAATGGACATTCAACTTGTAACTAACTCTGTGCATCACACTGGGTGTGTTGCTATATGAATGAATCTATGACTGGATGCATAGGTCTCTGTGTGGGTCTCAGAGAGAGTACATGAATGCCTGAGCATGTCTGTGAGTGGGTGTCAGAGGGTGAGTAGCTTTGTCACTTGGTGTCTAAGTGTGTATGTGTGGGTCTGTGGTTAGCTGTATGAGAGGCTCTGTAAATGGATGAATTAGTCACAGAGTGGGTAATTTGGTGTATGAGTATCCCAGGAGGTCTGCCAGTGGTCATATAAGTTTCTGAGTGGGTCTGTGAGTGGGTGCATGAGTCTCTCAGCTGCTTTGTAAGTAGCTGTGCAACTCTTTGGGTGGGGCTGTGAGTGGGACTGTGAGTGGGTCAGTGAGTGGGTCAGTGAGTGGGTCAGTGAGCGTGTGCATGAGTCTCTAAGTGGGTTTGTGAGTGGGTGTGTGAGTGTCCGATTGGGTCTGTGAGTGGGTGTAACTATCTGCACATTTACACCATCCAATGAAATCTATCATTTTTTTAAAACAACTCCTGTCCTCCAATTTATCTGTTCTTCCTTTTCAAAGCTATTCCATTCTGCTCAAGCCTTCTCCTATTTGCCACTCCTGCTTGCCTTCAAAATGGTTAAAGTGTGGATTGTGGGTCAAAATGTTATGTTTTGGCCCAGAGAATGTGCTAGAGAAAACGGCATTGACAGGGACCTGGGTTTGCCAAATGTGCACATCACTTGGATCGGCCAGAGAAGGTTATTGTAATGTTAATTGCTGCCTTTGGTTGAAAGCATAACAGATTGCAAACATCATGAACTCATAATTTGTGCACTATGGTGACAATGACCTGGGCACATTTAATTGGGTAGGACTGGGAATACTAAGGAAAGATACCTTTGCTCAATTTATGGTGTTCTCAAACAGATGCCAAGGCAGAAAGGGAATTGGTCAAGCAAATTCTGCCCACAGTTAGACAAAGCAATGAATCATGCCAATAAAGCTGTTTCTGCATTCCCCAGATACAATCACTACAACTTCGGATGTGACATGGATGGAATGTATAGAAGTGATAGAGTTCACTTCACAGAGAAAGGCAACAGGGTGTTTCTCAACAACTTGAAAGACTGCATCCTGTTTCATGTGTAGTTACCATTTACACACAATAAACACAAAGGCTCTTCCAAGAGCCACCCTATTTCCCAAAAACTGTTTCATTTTCCTATAAAATCTATTTTTTCTTAGTTATTTTCAAAATTTGCAAATATGTCGCAAATATGCAGAAAAAAATGACATTCAACTTGTAACTAACTCTGTGCATCACACTGGGTGTGTTGCTATATGAATGAATCTATGACTGGATGCATAGGTCTCTGTGTGGGTCTCAGAGAGGGTACATGAATGCCTGAGCATGTCTGTGAGTGGGTGTCAGAGGGTGAGTAGCTTTGTCACTTGGTGTCTAAGTGTGTATGTGTGGGTCTGTGGTTGGCTGTATGAAAGGCTCTGTAAATGGATGAATTAGTCACAGAGTGGGTAATTTGGTGTATGAGTATCCCAGGAGGTCTGCCAGTGGTCATATAAGTTTCTGAGTGGGTCTGTGAGTGGGTGCATGAGTCTCTCAGCTGCTTTGTAAGTAGCTGTGCAACTCTTTGGGTGGGGCTGTGAGTGGGACTGTGAGTGGGTCAGTGAGTGGGTCAGTGAGTGGGTCAGTGAGTGTGTGCATGAGTCTCTAAGTGGGTTTGTGAGTGGGTGTGTGAGTGTCCGATTGGGTCTGTGAGTGGGTGTAAGAGTGTCTGAATGGGTTTGTGAGTGAGTACATGTGTATCTTACAGAGTCTGTGATTGGGCACATGAGTGTTTAAGAGGGTCTGTGACAGGGTGTTTGAGGTTCTGAGTGGGTTTGTGAGTGGGTGTAAGAGTGCCTCTGAGTAGGTGCATGAGTGTCGGTCTATGAGTGGGTACATGAGTGCTTGAGTAGGTCTGTGAGTGGGTTTGTGAGTAGGTGCAGGACTGTCCGAGTAGCTCTGTGACTGGGTGCACGCGTGTCTGAGTTGCACTGTGAGTGGGTGTGAGTGTATGAGTGGGCCTGTGACTGGTTATGGCAGTTTCTGAGTGGGTATGTGACTGGGTACATAAGTGTCTGAGTTTGTCTGTCAGTGAATGTGTAATGTCTGATAGGGTCGGTAAGTGGGTGGGTCAGACTCTGAGTGGGCCTGTGAGTGGATGTCTGAGTCTCTGAGTATGTCTGTTGCTGAGTGTTTTAGTCTCCGAGAGGGTGTGTGAGTGGTTGTAAGAGTGTGAATGGGTATATGATTGAGGGCATGAGTATCTGAGTGACTCACTTGAGCATGAGTGTCTAAGTGGGTGAGTAAGCATGTGTATGAATCTCTGAGGGAGTCTATGAGTGGGTTTGTGAGTTTCTAACCGGGCCTGTAAGTGAGGGTGTGAGTCTCTGGCTGGGTGTGTGAGTGGGTGTAAAAGTGTGAGTGGGCCTCTATGTGGGAGTATCAGTGACCGAACAGGAACGTATAAAGGGTGATAACAAATTGTAGTTACAATATAAATCATTTGTTGATGGTATCATATTAATTTTAGGAATTGTGATGTGTTCTAACCTGATTTTACCCTGCTGGGATTTCATTAATCGTGTTTGAAAGAAAACTGTTGTCTTATGATTTTCTCATATAGATTATGGAAGGTGCTCCAGACGTTAAATGAGAGCTCATTTTATGCAAATTCACAGTTTCTCAGCCATATGAGAATGAAGTCTGACATTGTCATTAAAACATGAACTTCCAGCAGGAGCAGCCTATCAGTTGCTTTCCTTGTGTTCTACTGAAGCCTCACAGATAGTTCTAAAGACCAACTCGAGCACTAACAGTCTTACTTATGACAAAAGTGTGTCACACCTGAAGCCATCTTCATTGAATCAAACTGGTAAATCTTAAATTATTTATTTTAGAAAGGAACAAAATGGGAGGGTTCATTTTGCCATAGAAATTATGGTTAGTGCTGTGGAAAGTAAAATTAGGACAGGTTTTGAGTGAGTTCTTGAATATCTTCCTCTTCTATTTCAGTACAACATTCTGACATGCAGACTGAAATATGCACTTTCAATTTCAGCAGCAGACTGCTAGTTAACTCCCTGGCAATCAGTGGCTTTACTATAATGTTCTAATGAGCAACTAGAGTGCTAATATTCTGAATTTATGCAATAGTGACACATCTGAATGCTATCTTGATGGAATCGAAGTGGAAAAATGAAAGCATTTTCTATTGAGGATACTGGGGTAAATGTTGAAATTAGGGAGCTTCATAGCAAATAAGTCTCCAAAGATGGCCATCAGAGAAAAACCAGTCCAAATGTAGCACTAGTATCCCTCAAATGTAGCCCAAATATAGCCCAATGAAAAAAGTATGCAAAAACACTTACGGCCTGATTTAGATATTGGCGGATGGGCTACTCTGTCACATCGATGATGGATATCCCGTCCACCAAAATCTAAATCCCATTATTTCCTTGGGGATTTAGATTTCAGCAGCCGGGAAATCCCTTATCGTTGCGACGGTGCTACATGTCATCCAATATCTAAATCAGGCAATTATTTTTTTTGTTTTTTGCAGTTTTAGATAGTGCAGACACAAGGACACATTAATTTTGTTTTTAGACATGGGGAGGTTAAGTGATTTGCCCAGAATAACAGGATTTTGAGTTGTCACTGAAACTTGAACCTGGTTCCCCAATTGCAAAGTCCGCGGCTCTGGCTGTAATGCCACATCCTCTCCTGTAAGTGAAAGATATAATTAAGTGATCAATTAGGTAAAAAAGCATGAAGATAGCAAATAATTTAAAAGTGGTTGTCACTATTTGAGAACTCAGACAATGTACCCTTATTTTAGTTTTTTAGAGCTCTAACGATAATTTCTATGGAAACACAACTCTAATTTTTATAATTGCTAAAGGTAATACAGTTTCGATTATATCAAGATGACATCAGGCGTGGCACACTTTTGTATTACGTATGGAATGTTAGTAATCTTGTTGATCTTTAAAATACTGTAGGGAAGCAGCAGTCAGGGGCATGGACTTGCATAATTGAGGGCAGGAAGGAGGGTGAGAGGCAACAAGTTGGCCACTCTGGGCAGGAGGGAGGGGCAGTGGTAGCACAACGGGCCATGGAGGGCAGGGGAAAGGGGGGGCAAGGGAACAAACCAATTATGCAGGATAGGCAAGAAAGGCTGTGGCAATATACAGACCACTGAAGGCAGAAAGAAAAGGCAGTGGCAGTACAACCATACATACCAACAGACCTGATTCAGGCAGTAGACTTCTGATGTTTTAAGCCCAAAAGGACTTTATTTTATCTGTCTCCTGCTTAAAATCTCCTCTTTTTCCCCCAGTTTTTTTCCAAATCTCCCTCTTACTAAGTTCAAAATGTTGGGAACTATAGAATATTGGATCATGGAGGGCAGGCGAAATGGAATAGACACATGGACTTGAATAACAGAGGGCAGAAGGGAGATGGGGAGGGGCAACAGACAGACCTTAAAGGGCAGGCCTCGCGGGTTGCAGCAGCACAATACACCACACAGGGCAAGAGAGATGGCAGTGCAGCACAATGAACCATGGAAAGCAATGGGAGGGGCACAGAGCCATGCACATGGACAACAGGGAGCAGAGGGGAAAGAGGCAAGGGCAGCAAGCTGACCATAGCGGACAGACATGAGAGACAGTTGCAGCATAATAGACCATGAGGACAGGAGGGCAGGGGCAAGACAACAGACCAGATAAGGCAGGAGGAAGAGCATAGGGGCTTGTACAAGGAAAACAGAGGGCAATGGGAAGGGGGCAGGGCAGGAGCAACAAGGAGGCAGCGGCATGCACAAAGGACCATGGAGGACAGAATGGACGGGTAGGGGCTGAACACAGAGAAGAGAGGGTAAGAGAAGGGGCTTCAAAACAGACCAAGAGGGCAGGCAGGGGAGCCGTTGCAACACCACAGAGCATGGAAAGCAGCAGGGAGTGGCAGCAAAATCGACCATGGAGGACTGGAGGGAGGGGATAGGGGCATGGAACTCGGACATGCAGGGCGGAGGTGGCAGAGACAGCTCAACTGAACACTCAGAGCAGATAAGATGGGTGGTAGCAGGCACATAGAACATACTGAGGAAAAAGGAGGGAGCAGGGGCTTGCACACAGACATCAGGGGGAGGGGGAGCGGCAGCAAGCCAAGCACAGAGGCTAAACAAGAGGATAATGATGGAGCATAGAAATTAGGTAATGGAAGGCAGGAGGAGTGGGCAAGAATATCAAGCTAATTGGAGGGCAGTGGCAGCACATCTGAAGATGCAGGGCAGGAGGAAGGGGGCTGGGGCATGGACTCAGACAACAGAGGGTAGGGAGGAGGTGTATGAGTCAACAACCTAACTGTTCAGGGCAGGCGGGAAGGGCAGTGGCAGAACCACAGCCACACAGGGCTGTCATGAGGGAGCAGGGGCATGAACTTGGACAGTGGATGGCAAGGAGTGGGGGGCAGGAGCAGCAAGATTGGGTGGGGACAGCACAATTCCACGGCAGGACCTGCATCCACCTCCCCCCCCATCGGGGATTGCGATGGCCATCTTACTTAACGTTAAGAAACCATACAAATTAACTAAAAATAAGGTTAAAGGGACATTATAGTTAGGAATTGGATTTTGAAAAAACCTTAGAAATTCACTAAAAAATCAAAGGCTATAGGGACGTTAAAGTTAGGTTCAGATTTTACATGCACAAAACCATGGAAATTCATCTATTATAGTTATTTCAAGTAACTATAACTCGTGCCTTAAGATAACTTTAACTTGCACCCTCAGCATTCATAGTTTTCTCATCAATAATTTTACTGCAAATTTTACAGTGATATATATATATATATACATATATATATATATATACTGCTTCATTATAACTAGGTCACTGAAGAGTAATCACTTTGACACGTTTTGACAGTTCTTCCCAAAACTTTCCAAAGAAATGTTAATCCACCCCAGTTCCTTCCTGGAAAGTTGTGTGCTAAACTACAAGCAGGGCCAAGAAAAAGGAGGAGTTTGAAAACTTTGATTACCATATTAATTTACATTGTACTTTCAACACCAGCTGCACCCTGTCAGTTAACCCTCTGGTGGTCAAATGCAGCTTTACCACAGTTATCTAACGGGCAAGTAGAGTGCAAACAGTATCACAAAAGTATCACACACCTGAACACCATCTTAAAGGAATCAAATCTGTAAAACTAAAAGCATTTCCTACAGAGGATACAATAGTAAATTAGGAAAAGAGGGAGTTTGATAAACAAATGTCTCCCAAAATGGCCACCCAAGACAAAAGAGCCAAACATGTAGCCTACATTTCACCCAAATGTAGTCCAATGAAAGCAATATGCATAATTCTTAACTACATTGTAAATCAAATAAGCAAGTAATCAATTGATAAAAAGATAAAATTAGCAACTAGTTTAAAAGCCCTTTGTTACTGTTTGAGAACTCAGAAAACATGTCTTCATTTTAACGTTTTAGCACACTAACTAATCTCTGTGAGTAAAACAAAACCCTCATTTTGTTAATTTCTAAAGGAAATTGTTGTGTGTATCCTCTTACCACAGTAAAGAATATTGCAGAAGACGTGCAATGATTTAATTTATTTTACTGTTAAGAGTCAGTCCACAGTAAACAGGTCTGCTTCATTCCTCCATTGAGCAACTGTCAAACACAAAATTCTCGACCCTGGAAGGCTTATACATCACAAGGTTAACTGTGTCATTACACATTAAGCTAAACATGAAGTAAGTAACAATATAACACATCCCCCTGTTAACACACCAAACGGCATGATTCAAAAACAAATATTAGGTGAAAGTAAAACAAAAGGAAATGAGAACTTGAAGAACAAATGTAAACGCATAAGAAAATACCTTATATGTTCACAATATGTTTAATTCAATGTAAAAGCTTTCAACCAACCAGGCAATGCCCCTTTCCTCTTCTCACAACTAGCCATAGCATCATTCAACTTCTGTTCAAACATTTATTCTTCCAATACAACTGAATATTAAACTGAATATGGAGGAGAAGGTATGAACAAAACCAGAACCAACAGCCTTAAAAAAGTGGGCAATTCCAGTAGTAATAGATGCATTGAATATTCGTCCTACGAGTTCACCAAAATGTCTCGGAAAATGTGTTGTTAAAAGGGACTCAATCTCCGCCAATGACCTCGCAACCTGATGCGCAGAGGTCTCGCGTGCAGATGTAAGTGCACCTGTTTTTGAAACAGTAAAGCCTTTAGTCTGCTCAGCTTGTCAAAATTCACATCCGAAGTAGCAATATGAGGCCAAACAACTGTTACTCCTTGAAACTGCGTAGGGGTAAAGAGGACATTCCCGCAGCACGTCACAATTTGGGAGACCGAAATGACGTAAGCTATTCCAGTTCGCATTTCACAACAGCTCTCACTGTTAAGGAGCACTTAGCAGCCATTGGAGAGCACCTGGAATGCAGGTCTAATCAAGGGGGCTGGGACTCCCTTCAGATAACAAGCCAAATTTGCCGCAGAGGCATTACACGCCCGTGCAAGGACAGCTGTTTACAAACCATTGAATGGCTCATAGAATTCTTGCATTCACTACCTGCTAAAAAATACCTCTTTCATGCCATTGAAACATTTGTACGAGAAAGGAAGCTCCCACACATCGTGTAAGTAACTATCTCCCAGTCTTTCATATCTGCTCACCTGAATGTGTTTCAAACGAGATGTAAATTGAAGTGTTGAAATGGGCAGATTTATAACCCCATGAATTTGCCATTCAGCAGTAGGTAGTTCAGCAACAGTAAAAGGCAACTTTTTTAACTTTTCAATATTCAACATGACATATGTTGCTTCCTTTTAAGCCATTTTTTGTTGTTGTCGCTTTAAATTAAATGTGGAAAAGAATCTCCCTTGCGCTCACATGTTGCCAAGGAACGTGACCTGCTTTCAATGCTTGTAGTGTCCAACCTAACTTCACAATGGATCTTAGCTGACTTTGTCCATTTTGCAAAAATGATACAACACTCTGTACTATATCTATTGCAGAAGATACAGTGCTACTTTTAAGGTGTATATTCGGTCGGACAAGGTATTAATCCCATTATCTACAACGGCTAATGCTGTCTGTATGTTTTCCTGATCTATTTGCCTTAACAGGACAGCCGCCTCTTGTTGGGAAAGCTTTCATATTTCATTATATGCAGCATATGAGAAGCGTTTTCTGCGTGGTGTCCTGGGGCCTAACAGGAAATCATATAAATCTGTGTTATTGGACAGGAGACTTAGAGGTTCTTTGACCACATCTAGTGATGAGACCTTCATCCATTGTTGGCATAGTTTCCCTACAATATATGTTGTTGCTATACCCGAGTGTTCTGAGGAAACATAGTGAGGGTCCGACATATTCATTCTAAAACCCCGAGGAGTTAACAAAATGCATATGGCATCCATTGCTGTCTACAGGACACAATAACCACCCACCAGGATGTGAAAATGATACGTTAAAAGTACCATTCTGGAACCATTCATTGAGCTAATTTTCTGACACATTTATATACTTTTGCCATTCGTAAAAGTTAGCAGGGGTGGGAATGCTGGGTCCACTCAGTTCTTTAATGCTTGCTAAGCCTAAACAGCTTGTTTGTTGTACTGTTTTGTTTAAAAATATCATGCGAACAGGAATCATACATGCTCTAAATAAAGCTTCTCTTCCTCTATTGTGCCAATTTTTTGTTCCCCATACACTTTTTAAGTCAATTGACTTCAACCAGTACTCTTAGCCTTCTATAGCCAATTGGTAAACAAATGAATCAGAGTAAATCAATTTTGTATCTGTCAATAACACATGTTGACTTTCCATTTCTGGCAATTGAAAATAATATGACTCAGCATTCTTAACACTGTGCCCATAAAAATGTGCACATTTCCCTTTATATGTTTTAGAACTGCCCACTGGCAGAGTCGGGCAGTGTTCCCATTGTGGATATTTAAAAATAGTCTTTGGAGTACATGCCCTGTGGATGTAATAATGTCCATAGTAATTATAACAGAATATATCTCCATAATTTCCTTTAAACTGGTACACATCTTCATTTTCAAATATTGAACAATACTTTAGATCAGACATCTTAGCATCAACAGTTTTCACATCCCAATCATCAGATCACTCCAGGTGTGATCACATCTGTCATGGAAAGTTTAAAAACATATGGCATTTGAGTGACCACAGTAGGAACCTATATATTGAATTATACTTTGTCCCAAACAATCCCATTGGGAATTGGTACGGCTGTAATGTTCACTAGGGACAAGTCTCTGTGAATTTTGGCCCATATTAATATTATTCTCGCGCCGGATTTGCGTAATTTTTTTTTTACGCAAATTTGGCGCAGAACTAACACCACATTTATACTTTGACGCTAGACCCAGCTAATGTAAAAATATCTCAGTGTGCGTCATTTTCTGAATGTGTGAAACCGCCTTGCATTAATGACATGCAAGGTAGGCGTTCCCGTCCAAAAAATGACTTAAACACCTGTGCGCCATATTTATCCAACTGGGCAAAAATGGTGCACGGCTGGGAGGTGGAGCTGGAAAATGATGTAAATCCCGATTTGCGTAAAAAATTAACGCCTGGTCAGGGCAGGGGTTAAGGGACCTGTTGGCTCTTTTCCATGGTGGGAGACCATGGAAGCAGTCTGTAGGTGCCCTTCCCTGCACCCAGGGACACCCCCTGTGACCCTAGCCCACTCCTGGAGGACACCCATGGATGGGGGGACCCATCCATGGTGAGTACAAGTAAGTGCAGGTAAGTATAATTTCTTTTTTTTTCTAAGTGGCATAGAATTGGGCCCCCCTACATGCCACTGTGCCCAATGGCCATGCCCAGGGGACAGAATTACCCCGGGCATGGCCATTGGGCAGGGGGGCATGACTCCTGTCGTTGCTAAGAAAGGAGTTATTTCCATGGGGGTTATGCGTCAAAAAATGGGGCAAGTCAGGTTAGAGCCAATATTTTTTATTCTAACCTGACTTGCACCATTCTTTGGCGCACAACCCTCAGTCTTCCCTTCGCCTCCGCTGCTCAGTTACCGTCATTTATTTTGACGCTAACCAGGCCGCAGCGCCGGTTAACGTCATTCCATAAATAAGGCGCCCGTCTGGCGCTTTGGAATGGCGTTAGCCGGAGGTAAACTTTTTGACACAAATCTGCCCTGGCGCTGATTTGCATCAAAAAGTATAAATATGGGCCTTTGTGTGATGAAAAATGTGGTTTTAAAACCTCATCCGTCAGTTCTACTGTGGAGCATTCAGAAGAAAATGACCATGCATCAGGAGAAAGAAGACAATGATAAACCCAATCCAAAGAAGAAAGGCAAGTACAGTCAATAAGAACCATAGATAAATCTATTGTTGATTAAGAAAGTTCATTTTAAGCCAATGTATCAGCTTACGTGCTTTTGACAATTCTTTTGCAGTAGAGGCAGATGAGTCGCTGAAAGTGTCGTCAACATCGACAAAATAACCAGATTCTGTTCATTCAAAAACTGGCGCTGTGTTTTGAAGAGGAGAATTTGCTGAAGACTCCCTTTGCGGTTCATAATAAATGACGACATCTGTTTGTGTAGAATTTGTAAGAAATTGCTCAGTATTTTCATTACTTGTTGTAGGAGTAGTTGTAAGTGGAGCCAATGAAAACTAATTTTCCACCCTCCCCAAGCTCGAAGAGTTATCAGTGTTGCTGTTGAAGACTTGTAGGGGAACATCCTGGTCTGCAGTGGGAGGGATTCGGGCACTACTCAGGAGTCCTCTAGGTCTGCTGTGCAGGATCAGCCACATGGTGTAACTTGACATTGTCAATGGAGACAAAGTGGTTTTCTTTAGAGCCAGGCAGGGGTGGTAGGATCACACTTCTGGTACTATGTATCCCCAGGACTGGAACTAGTGCATGATAAGAAGGACCAAATTCCTTTTTCACAGCAATCTTTTCATGCACTAGATCCCCAAGTTTAGGAATCCAGCCGGTAGATGTTACCGGTACATCCCTGATTCCACAGGATGCATCATTGGAAGATGCGTTGTCATGACAGAACTGTTATAAGTCCTGCAAGAAAGTGAGATGTTCATTTATGTCAACGGGTGTATCTTCTGCCTCCATGCTAGGACCATCAAGATCTGGAACATACATTTGAGTTCCAAAAAGGCATTTGTATGTTGTACGCCCCCCCAGGGACCCTCTAGGAAGATTGTTAGGTGCTATCTGGCCTCCATATAGGTGTCTAAGCCAACTACGACCGTGCCTAATACTCTAGCTGTTAAGGATTACTTTAAATCTCAGTTTTGTCATTCCAAGACACCATTTCTCTCAGGATGAAATGGAGACGAGTAATGCAGTTGGACCCCTAACAAAGCCATGGAGTCCCTGTAAGTCCTTGAGGCAAAAGCTGGGCCCCGGTCCAAGTGGAAAGCTGCAACAGCATATGTACCGATAAAGACTTGCAAATCTTTAATAAAAGTTCGAGCGTCAGCCGAACATTGTGGCCAAACCTACAGAAATATGAAGCGTGAGTCGACAACGACTAGGATGTATTTGTATGCACTATCTGGTGTCAGGGGACCACAATGGTCCAAGTACACACAGTGTAATGGTTTGTTGGAAATTAGGAGGGTTTCTGCGGTGGGAGTTTCACGGGGGACCCTTTTATTTGCTGGCAATGCTGCTTGGTCTGTTTATATAGACCTGGCCTCCAATATTGTGATTGTAGTACTGTTGCTGCCACACCAGCATGGGCAGAAGCAACTTCCTCAGGTGCTGCTTTCACTAACGTAGGTCTTAGTTCTTTATTGGGAATTATCCGAACTTCTACTCCTGGTATTGTTACTTGTGCATCAAACAATCCTGCCATCCAATAGGAATATTTAGCAGGATATGCTTAAGGAAAGGGCTTGCCGTCAGTTGAAGCTGCCACGGCTGCCAGTGTTTCATCATCCACTTTTAGCTTAGAATGAGTTACTGCAGCAACATAAGCCATAACTACTGCTGATTTGGCTGCTTGATCAGCCAGAGTATTGCCTTCAAAGTGTATTCCAACACGCTGATGTGCTAGCGTATGTTCCTTCAGATCCGCTACTTTCCCCCACAGAAGTCTGTGTTTAACGGTGTTGCCTTTTGAATCTCTGAAACCATTTTGGTGCCAGTAATGCAGATATTCATTGAAGGGCTGGACACAATAGTACAAATCACAGACATCCAACGTCATCTGCTCAGGATCTGTATGTTCCAGTGCCATCACCAGAGCTTTGAGCTCTGCAAGTTGTGCAGTGCAATCTCCTAGAGTCTGAGTGTAGGTATTTTGTGGATCGAACTTGCCATCCTTCATGTAACCACTCACGACTGTGCAGGTAGTGAAGTATTGATGTTTTGTTCCTATCGCTCGTTGGGCTAAACCATCAGTATACAAAATGTTATGATATTGTTCGATAGGCAATGTATTTGCTGGAACTGGATACTCAAGTTCATATTGTAAGAATTATTGGATCTGTAATTTGGATTCAAAGACATAATCAACATCAGTGGGCGTCAGAGACATTGCCCATGGAATCCAACGTGAATGTGGTGCTTTAGGGTTAGGAATGCTTGCTTTGGTAATAGCTTCTAGGACACGAACGGGGGAGACGACAATAATGCAATTCCCCTGGGCCAGAGGTCTCTCGTTAAGGACCGCTCTCTGGACAACAGTGAGGAAAGCGTTGTTCAGCTGTGGAATATGAGTGTGATTTCTATGCAATTAGGATGGTCTCACCCTCATTGAATGTCACATGGGTGAAACCAATGGCACCAACAATTACTCTGATGACCTGGTATTTTTTATTGTCCCTTGTATGCAAGCCTTTTGCTTCAAGCATGTCTTTATGCAAAGCTTTTAGAATGCGTGTGTGTTCGACTGTCCAAAATTAACCATTAAAATCAGGACTTATTAAGTCGTACAATGGTTTGATGGGTTGTGCATTATCTGGAATGTATGTTCTGCCAAAAATGTTAAAGCCCAACACTGACTGGAGCTTTTTTATTGTGTTTGGAAGTTGTAGTTGTGCGCATTTTAAAAAAAATGTGGGTGCAGGCTCCTACCTTCATCTGACAATTCGTATCCCAAAAACAGGACACTAAGGAAAGCTATTTTAATTTTTTTTAAGTTGAATTTGTAGCCGCTTTTGGGCAATGCAATGCAGCAATGCGGGCTACCGGTCTTAAATGTTGCATGAGGTCGTCGTCTGTGAGATATATGTCATCCACAAAGGACAATGCCTCAGGGTCAATGTCGTGTAAAATAGGTGTTACATGAGCTGAGAACAGTCCTGGGCTGATCCTATACCCCCTTGGGAGTCTGCAAATCTTTTTCTGAAAACCAAGGGCAGTGAAACCTGTTAGGTCCCTACTTTCGCTATGTTTTGGCAGAAAAAGCCATTGGATATATCCAGGGTCATCTTATATTTTCTGCGCACTATGGGCCAGATGTAGGTAGGTTTAAAATTGCGACTTGCAATTTGCGAGTCCGTGCGACTCGCAAATTGCAAGTCGCAATTTGCTATGCAGAAAGGTGTCTCAGACACCTTCTGCAACTCGCAATGGGGTCGCAAAGACCCACCTCATTAATATTAATGAGGTGGGTCGCAGTTTGCGACCCCATTGCGAGTATGGGCACTCACGGGGATGGTGGCCTGCTGGAGACAGCAGACCACCATGTCCGTACTGCTTTTTAATAAAGCAGTTGTTTTTTCCCCATCTGCAGCCCGTTTTCCTTAAAGGAAAACAAGCTGCACTTGGAAAAAAATACCGAAACCTTTAGTTTCGGTTTTTTTCAGAGCAGGAGGTGGTCCATTGGACCACTGCCTGCTCTGAAAAAATATTTTTGTTTCCATTCACAAAGGGGAAGGGGTCCCATGGGGACCCCTTCCCGTTTGCGACTGGGTTACCATCCACTTCAAGTGGATGGTAACTGCGATTTCATTTGCGACCGCGAATGAAATTGCATAGCATTGCGAGTCGCAAATAGGAAGGGAACACCCCTTCCTATTTGCGAGTTGGAAATGCATTTTGCGAGGCGGATCCGACTCGCAAAATGCATTTCTGCATCGCGGAGAGGATTTTGCGCCTCGCAAACTGCGTTTTTCGCCGTTTGCGAGGCGCAAATCCTTTCCTACATCTGGCCCTATATTGTTTATAAGCGCTGTGCTGTGTGCATTTTGTATAGCAAATGTTTTTGTGTGACTATTTAAGTGTCTGTAGTCTAAGACTATTCTATATGAATGGTCGGATTTAGCAACTGGAAATAATGGATTATTCATGGATGAGTAAGAGGGTACAATAACACCCTGGTACTCCAATCAGGTTGAGGATTTCCCTCACAGGTGCTTTAGCATCATATTTTATAGGATATTGAGGTTGCGGTTAGGTTTGGGATTTTATTGGCATTACGTGGTAGGGAGATTCTTTATCCTATCCTACATGGTTGCGATAGTACCCAGGTGCCTGTGCCGATGCCCAATTAATGTCATGCATTTCAACGAGCTTTCTAGGAACAAGGGGGGAAAAAGATTTTTCAATCACATCCTCTACATAAGGGGGATTGCGGATGAATTTTGTAGGCCAATCTTTTTCAGCCAACAAAATATCACAAATAGAGATGACGCGGTCCCAAAAGATAGCATCAATTATGCGTCAATGTCCCCGTCTAACTGAATTGTTTCTTTGGACACCCTATTGGGTGTGGAGATACTCATGCCCGCAGTCTCAACTTGTAAGAAGTCATCAGTTGCTTTCATCTCCAGATGCTCTTGAAGATCCTGGTGAACTATTATGACCTCTGCTGCACTATGGAGCACTGCCAGTGCCCACTTCCTGTTCTTCAGTAAAGCCCTCTTCCTGAGTGGCATGTCGAATTGTAACTGCTGCCACTTTTTTATTTTTAAATTGGGGTTTTTGTTGGGGATGTGTCTCTTCTTTTTTAACTGAAATGTTAGACGAGTGTTGTGAGTCCTTTCTCGGTTTCACGTACTCAGTATGCTGCTCTGACCACCCACCTCTCACTGCGTTGTTCCATTGAGTCCTGAAAGGAACGAGATTGGCGTGTATCAGTATATTGACATCTATCAAGCATTTTTATATTTTCCCTATTTCTAAGGTTATACCTATTTTGTGGGGTTTCCGCATTCGGAGATTCTCCCCTTTCTTTTTTAGGTGTTTGTTGTTTTTTATCCCAGCGTTTTTTTTGGAACATTCAGGCGCTTGCTTGGTAGTATCTTTATTAGATCTGCCTTGAAATTGTGGTTTAATTGGTCTGGTCCCCAGACTATCTTGACCAATACTAGAATAGGTCTCAGTGATAATCTTTGGTAGCTCCCATTCTTGATCCTGTGGAGGAACGTTACCGAGCCGCATGTGCATTGCTAGTGCCACTGCTTCCCCTTTAAGATTAAGATTATGATTGAAGTTACTGTGGCAAAGTTGCTGATTAATTGCATCCCCAAATCCAGGGGCCCAATGCAGCCCCACATTTATCTTGATTTTGTTTTAACACCTCCAGAAGATTGGCAAGTGTTAGTGTACTGTGTGCGGTAGTATGCAGTGTGGCAAATACCGTGCCCCATGTATTGCAGTATATACTGTGGGAGCCCCCCCGAATGGCAAGCACATAGTGAGAAATCTATGTTTATCCTGCAGTCCTGTATGAGGAAACACTGCTTCCAGTGCATTTATTTTTTAAGCTAACAAAAGTGGGATTTCCTCCAGCTTGGTGGCTACTTTACCCATGATCGAAGGTACAGTCGCAGGGTTAATGCCTGGCATTGCTGCATGTTGTTGCACTGGGGTAGCACATGCTGGGTTAGTATTTAATGTTTGCATAACAAACTGTACTAATAATCTGTATATTGTTGTGGGCTCTGTATATAGGCAGCGAACCTCAGCTACCGCTAAGGTTGCTACTTCAGGGTGTGGTGTATCTGTGACCAATAGAGGCCAGGCCGGGCCATCATTGCTCAGAGGACCTAACCTAACATGCAATATTGTATGTGGTAAGGTGCCATCAAGCCAGTTGTTATGGTCTTGATATGATAAATATATTTCTAAATATGCATAAACTTTGTATTGTGCAGGTATGTTTGCAAGTGTATAGTGGTGAAATGCATTTGTGTTCCCATCTACTGCTGGAAAGGTGACCCATGAATAAAGAAATTCTGTTCTATAGGCTGGATGAGCCTCAACAACAAATGTAACTGGACCCCCCTGGACTGTTAGGCCATTTGCCAATAACTGTGCAGTAACGGGTGGATGCGTATTATCTGCAATTGCTACTCGTTGTGGGTTCGCCATTTTAATATAAGGACACCTAGTGGCGATCAGTCCTTTGAAGGTTCAAGCTTGAACAACCTACACCTCAAGATAGGTACTATCTATGTAGCTGAGGAGGAAATCCTCAATACCACAGACGTCTCCATATATGGTATCTAGGTGCCTTTAGCCTTTTATGAGACTGAGATACTTAGGAGGATCCGAATATTAGTGCCTGACCAAACATTGGTGGTGCCATGTCACATAGGTTCTCATTATGCTAATGAGGCTACTGGATTTGGGAGACAGGATCACATGGATTGTGACTACTAAGTATGATTCCACATCACATGATGCCTATCGGCCATATCCGGGTTCTTCAGCTAACTAGCAGCACCTCATCTCTGGCCGAGATGATTGTGGCAACCGGGCGCATGATAAGAAGACTCCTCAGGGGAATCATGGTCAATCAGATCCCATACCTTTCTCTCAGTTACCAAAAAGACTCATGCAGGCAAAGGCAATAGAGGCAGAATATAGTTCAATAATGATTTATTGAAGTAACTGCATCTTAAATAAAAAAGGCATGTATTGCAATAATTAGGATGGTAAAACACAATAAAAGCAAGCAGGTGACTAACAGAGTAAAACACAAGAATAGTCCTACCATACTGTCACTAGGAGCAATTTATATGTTTCTCCTACCTACACTATGGCCCTCATTACAACCCTAGCGGTCAGTGTTAGAGCGGTGGTAACACCTCCAACAGGCCGGCGGTAAAAAAAATTGAATCATGACCACGGCAGAAACAGCCAACACATACAGTCACTTTAACACTCCGACCGCCACGGCAGTAGCAACAAACACCACAGCGGTAACCACCAACAGCCAGGCAGAAGACAAGGTTCCTCTCACTGTTATATAAGAGGCCTATACGCCACCTTCTCCGAGGCGGTCCCAACGCCATCAAAAGCACGGCAGAAACAGTGTTCTGAAGGGAAATGACTCACCTCTCGACACTCAAGGAAGAACCAGGATGCCATGGAGCCCGAGCTGCAGGACTTCACCATGCTGGTGTATCAGCTCATACACCAGGAGCACCAACGCCGGTGATGATGACTACAGTAAGTACTGCACCTAGCACACAAGGGAGGGGAGAGAGTGACACACACATGCAACACGCAATCCCCCAACCCCCACCCTCACCCCAACACCATACACACAAACACATACAGTAACATTACATATACACCCCTTAATTCTCAGGAATGACACAAGGACAAAAGGAATGGAGTCAAACAAGTGTAATATTAGAAATACTTAAAAATACGTTCAGAAATCAAAAACAGTATTTACAATATATACAATATATACAAAAGGCGGGACAATGCCACTCAAAAATGTCCGTGGCCCACTGGGCCAAAACACATAGGCCAAGCCCACACTTGAGTCCTGCCTCAATACAGAGAGAACACTGCAAGGGCATCAGGTCGAAAACACACAGGCACCTCAGGAGGACGGGGAAGGGGGGGCACCTCAGCCGGAAGATAGTACAACGCCACTGCTCCTGGAGGGGGCTTCATGCCCACTGCTTGGTCCTGGCGAGTGTAAGGCCACAGTCTCTCAAGTGGGTGGTTTGCCCACTGCTTGCTCCTGGGGAGTGCAAAGCCACAGTCTCTAAAGCGGGTGGTTTGCCCACTGCTTAGTCCTGGGGAGTGCAAGGCCACAGTCTCTCAAGTGGGTGGTTTGCCCACTGCTTGCTCCTGGCGAGTGCAAAGCCACAGTCTCTCAAGTGAGTGGTTTGCCCACTGCTTAGTCCTGGGGAGTGCAAGGCCACAGTCTCTCAAGTGGTTGGTTTGTCCACTTCTTGGTCCTGGGGAGTGCAAGGCCAGTCTCTCAAGTGGGTGGTTTGACCACTGCTTGCTCCTGGGGAGTGCAAAGCCACAGTCTCTCAAGAGGGTGGTTTGCCCACTGCTTGCTCCTGGGGAGTGCAAGGCCACAGTCTCTCAAGTGGGTGGTTTGCCCACTGCTTGCTCCTGGGGAGTGCAAAGCCACAGTCTCTCAAGTGGGTGGTTTGTCCACTGCTTGGTCTTGAGGAGTGGAAGGCCACAGTCTCTCAAGTGGGTGGTTTGCCCACTGCTTGCTCCTGGGGAGTACAAAGCCACAGTCTCTCAAGTGGGTGGTTTGTCCACCGCTTGGTCATGGAGAGTGCAAGGCCAAAGTCTCTCTACTGGGTGTCTTTTTCCACTGGTTCTGGAGGGGACTTTGTGCCCAATGTACTTCATCCTGCCAAGGAGGGGATGAGTGGATGCCTTCTTACACTGGTTCTGGAGGGGACTTTGTGCCCAGTGTGCTTCATCCTGCCAAGGAGGGAGTGAGTGGATGCCTTCTTCCACTGGTTCTGGAGGGGGAGTTGTGCCCAGGGTGCTTCATCCTGGCAAGGAGTGGGTGAGTGGATGCCTTCTTCCACTGGTTCTGGATGGGGCTTTGTGCCCAGTGTGCTTCAACCTGGCAAGGAGGGAGTGAGTGGATGCCTTCATCCACTGGTTCTGGAGGGGGCTTTGTGCCCAGTGTGCTTCCTCCTGCCAAGGAGGGGGTGAGAGGATGCCTTCTTCCTCTGGTTCTGGAGGGGCTTTGTGCCCAGTGTGTTTCATCCTGGCAAGGAGGGGGTGAGTGGATGGTTTCTTCCACTGGTTCTGGAGGGGGCTTTGTGCCCAGTGTGCTTCATCCTGTCAAGGAGGGGGTGAGTGGATGCCTTCTTCCACTGGTTCTGGAGGGGGCGTTGTGCCCAGTTTGCTTCATCCTGGCAAGGAGGGGGTGAGTGGATGCATTCTTCCTCTGGTTCTGGAGGGGGCAACATGCCCTGTGATGGAGATGTTTTAGAGTGCAAGGTCACAGTCTCTCACTTGGGTGTCATGACAGCTTTTGCAGGGGACAGGATGCACTGCTGCCCATGTAGTCACCACTACACACTGCTCTCCGGCGGTGATGACTTCTCATTGAATCGCAGTTGCTCTGTAGGTTGCGGTGCTGTCAGTGGTGGTAGCCTCCAGGCCTTCACCTGCAGCCTCAGACGGCTGCCCACTGGGGCTTCTGCTGCTGGTGGTGGTGCTGCTTGCGGCGGTGCAGGTGGCGGTGCTGGTGGCAGTGCAGGTGGCGGTGCTGGCGGTTGTGGTGGTAGCCTCCAGGCCTTCACCTGCAGCCTCAGACAGCTGACGTGCCCTGGCTGGTGGTCTGTGCCCCTTCCTGCCTTTGGCAGATGGTGGTGCCTCCTTGCTTCTGGCACATGGAGTCTTTGACTTGGCCTTGCTGGCTGGTTGTGTCTCCTTCTCCTTGCTGGATGCTATCCCCTTCTTGCCCTTGCCAGGTGGCGGAACCTTCTTGGCCTTGGCAGGTGTTGGTAGCACACTGGCTGGGCTGATGGGTGTCTCATTGGAGCCTTTCACAGCTGCAGAAACCACAGCGGACGTGGACTTGGTGGCTGAGGTGCTGGTCTGGGTTCTGGCCACCTTGTCCCGAGATGAAGGATGGATGGAGGGGTAGGGAAAAGGTCAGGGGTGGCGAGGAAAAGCTTCTTAGGGACATTGGGGTGGGAAGAGGGTGAAGGTTTGGGAGTGGAGGAAGAGGGAGTGCTTGTAGGAGATGTCAGTCTGCTGTGTTTGGGTGCAGGTGCATGAGCTGGATGCTGTTGTGAGGTGGATGGCTGTTGGGTGGGTGGGTGCTTACATTTGTGTACTTTGGGAGGAGGGGTCACAGTGGGAGAGGACACAGGGGACGTGTGCATGGATGTGGGGGTGGTGACTGCCAGTCAGGGGCGTGTAGTGATAGGCGTGCTGGTGATGGAGGTAGTGGATGAGGATGTAGTGCATGCAGGTGTGAATGGAGACGCTACTGGGAGGGGGTGGACGAGGAGGAGGAGGGGGACACAGTGGAGGCAGTGGATGTTGGTGTGCCTGCATGGGGATGGTGCTTGTGTGAGTGCCTGTGAGATGAAGCGTGGTGCTTGTGTTTGCCTGAGCCACTTCTGTGTGTTGTTTTGGGTGACTGCTGGTCTCAAGGTGTGCTTGGGATGGGTTGGGGTTCAGGGGATTGGGACTCGGTAGAGAAAGTTGGAGGGGGGAGGCTGGAGATAGGGACAATTGCTTCCATCAGTGTGGAGGCCAGAGCCTGAAATGGTCTCTGTTGGGCCTCCACGACAGAGTGAATGCCCTCCAGGTATATATTTGTTTGTTGCAAATGCCTTTCAACACCCTGGATGGCATTCAGTATGATTGACGGCCCAACAGGGATCTCAGGAGGTCAATAGCCTCCTCACTGAGGGCAGCAGGGATGAATGGGGCAGGGCCTGAGGTGCCTGGGGCGAAGGAGATACCCACCCTCCTGGGTGAGCGGGCACGGGAAACATGCTGAGGGACTGCTGGGAGGGCGGTGCTGTTGTTGAGGTGGGCACAGAGGTGTCCGCCACTGCCAGGGAGTTTCCATCGGAAGAGGTGCTCCCCTCGCCCTCTGTCCCGCTGGTGCCCTCGTCGGTGGATTCGACCTCCAGGCCCATGTGGGATGCAGCTCCCTCCGTTGCCGGTGCCTCTGCTCCTGTGTCAGATGATGCTAATCCACACAAGGACAGGGTGACAAAACAAGAAGGGGTGGGGGAGACAGAAGATACACTTGGTCAATGCCAGCAACAACACTACATTTGGCGTACACAACACACAGGGATTAGCCCTGTGCACTAGGCCATGCACTACCAGTTACAAAGATAGTCACCAGCCCATGGGGTACATTGCCCAGCACCATTAGCTGCACACCTGAAACCTTCAGAGCCTGCCCAACAAGGGACCTACCCTGCCAGTTCACACTGCCCTACGGGCACCCACAGCCCACAGCCCACATCCCCCACCCAGGTATAACCTTAACATGCACAAAGTCATGATTCAGAATCTGTACTCACCCCCCTGTGGCTGCTGTGATGCCTTCAAGTGCCCATCCAACTCCAGATAGGCCACCGCCAGGATGCAGAACATCAGGGGGGTCAGGGTAGGACGAGAACCCCTTCCTCGTTGGGAGGCCAGCCCCAGCTGGGCCTCCGCTGTCTTCCTTGCCCAGTGGCGCAGGTCCTCACACAGTTTGCGGCAGTGGGTGCTCCGCCTGTCAAAGACCCTTAAGGTCCGCACCTTCTTAGCGATGGCACACCAAATACCCTTTTTCTGATGGGTGCCCACCTGCAGGAAAATATGCATAGAAAAAAGGGATTGGTCATACCGTCCGGACTGTTACACTCATGGCCCACAATATCCCTCCCACCCCCTTATGCACAAACATTGTCCACCAGACGTGCAGCACTCTGTCCAGGACCCCTCAGCCACCCCCACACAAGGCTTACATACACAGCAATCCATACATTCATGGCCCACGCATCATGCTCACAGTGTACTCACCTGTTTGTCTGGAGGACCATAGAGTAAAGAGTACTGGGGTAGGACCCCAACAACCAGTCTCTCCAACTCCTCCTTAGTGAAGGCGGGGCCCTTTCCCCAGACACTCGAACCATTGTCGCTCCCAGACACATATCACAGAAGCCCTTGCAGTGTAGGTCCTCTCCTCTTGAAGGTCAGGTAGCAAGTGAGTAAACAGATAGAAAATGGCGATCACGTCCGGGGCGGTGCGTATCATCAGCGCCGGCGTACATCGCCATTGGCTCCTGGAACCCATAGAGCCCAGTGATAACCAATGTGAAGTTGTGCGGTCCACATAGACAGCCAACCACAAGGGCCCATAACACCAGCGGAATTACCTCATTTCACAGGTCAGGCAGCCGCCATTTCAGGGGGGCACAGGCCATGGCACCTAACTGCGTCACAGCTGACATTGACACATCAACTGACTTTCTTATTCACATACTGTTTCTGTTAAGGAAAAAATGCATTTTTAATTTCACATATGTGTGGATAAGACCCTCTGCTCACCGTTTTCCACCCTAGAGTTCAACCTCTGAGGATGAATAGAAGATGGAGACATCCCTCAGTGTACAGACCCCTGGTGGACCTGGCGACAATGGAGGACAGGCACATTACCCTTACCTACAGACTTGATAAGGCCACAATCCAAGAACTGAGTGCCCATTTGGAGCCAGACCTGATTCAGCTATCCGCCAGCCCACAGGTATCCCCCCTCTAGTGCAGGTCCTGTCAGTGCTCCATTTTCTGGCAAGTGGTTCCTTCCAAGCAACTGTGGCCATGGCATCAAGGATGTCTCAGCCAATGTTCTCCAACAAGTTGACCAGAGTGTTGTCTGCCCTGCTGAAACACATGCGCAGCTACATCGTATTCCCCCAGGTGGAGGATTTGGCCACAGTGAAGGCTGCCATTTATGCCCTGGGACATATCCCCAACATCATTGGTGCCATTGATGTTACACATATAGCATTTGTCCCCCCCAGAGAAATGAACAAGTGTTCAGGAATAGAAAAAGCTTTCACTCTCTGAATGTGCAGATGGTGTGTTTGGCGGACCAGTACATCTCCCATGTAAATGCCAAGTATCCGGGCTCTGTGCATGATGCCTTTATCTTGAGGAATAGCAGCATTCCATATGTGATGTCTCAACTCCAGAGGCACAGGGTGTGGCTAATAGGTGAGCCCATGGTCCCCACCCAGTTGATGTAGGTATATGGGTGTGGGGTTGTCCCTAAGGGTGAGTGTGTGTCTAACAGGTATCCCTCGATATTTGCAGGTGACTCTGGTTACCCCAACCTCTCATGGCTACTGACCCCAGTGCGGAATGCCAGGACAAGGGCAGAGGAACGTTACAATGAGGCAAATGGGTGAACAAGGAGGATAATTGAGAGAACCTTTGGCATCCTGAAGGCCAGATTCCGGTGCCTCGATCTGACAGGTGGATCCCTGTACTACTCACCCAAGAAGGTGTGCCAGATCATCGTTGTATGTTGCATATTGCACAACCTGGCCTTGAGACGCCAGGTGCCTTTTCTGCAGGAGGATGAGCCTGGAGATGGTCTTGTGGCAGCGGTAGAGCCTGTAGACAGTGACGAAGAGGAGGCAGAGGAAGAAGATGTGGACAACAGAAGTTCATTCATTCAACAGTACTTCTAGTGACACACAGGTAAGACACTGTAACTTCACTTTCCGTTGCAGTTTTTTGTTAGACATTGAACATGGCAGCCTGATTTCCATATGTCTATGGCCACTTACTGTACCCTTTGGCATCTCTATTTTCAGATCTCTGTGCCCCACTCCGGCTCCTGGTGTGTTTGCTGCTGCCCACCACAGGTCATACATATGTATATATAACTGTACATTTGAATTGCAGTGTTTACAGCTTGTTAAACTAATACATATTTCAATCATTTGACAGACTCCATACTTGTATTTGTTCCAAGGGTGTTTATTTATGTGCTAATAAGTGAGGGGGGTATTGCAATGGGCTGGGTTGCTGATGAAGTAAAGTCCAGGGTAGAGTCCAGTCTATTTGTATCACAGGTGCATTGTCCCAGGGGGCATAGGAAGGGGAGCAATGGCAGTACAAGGTGGACAGGGTGACAGAGTGGGACACAAGGGTGACATTCGGGAGAGTCTTATTTCCTGGTCGGGGTCTTGGCAATGTTCTCTGGCTTCTGCCTGGATCGCAGTAACCATTTGCAGAGTGGTTCTCCTTCTGCAGGGGGTGGGGTGCTGGTAGCCTGTTGGTCCTGTGGCGGGCCTCCTGTCCACTAGCGCCGGCAGAGGAGGAGGGCTGGTTTTTCGGTGTGGCTAGTGTCAGGGGCCCGTTGTTGTGCCACTGCCATCCTCATGGTATTTGCCATGTCTGCCAGCACCCCTGCAATGGTGACCAGGGTGGTGTGGATGTCTTTCAGGTCCTCCATGATCCCCAGGTACTGTCCCTCCTGCAGCCACTGGGTCTCCTGCAATTTGGCCAGTATCTGGCCCATGGTCTCCTGGGAATGGTGGTATGCTCCCAGGATCCCTGCAAGTGCCTCGTGAAGAGTGGATTCCCTGGGCCTGTCCTCCCCCTGACGCACAGCAGTCCTCCCAGCTTCCCTGTTGTCCTGTGCCTCTGTCCCCTGAATCGTGTGCCCACTGCCACAGACCCCAGGTCTCTGATTGTCTTGGGTTTGTGGGGTTGCCTGGGGTCCCTTTAGTGGTGGACACACTGCTGATTGACGAGTCCTGGGGACAGAGGGATGGGCCCGCTTGGAGGGGGCTGTGCTGGTGTTTCCTGAGGGGGGAGGCTCTGTGGTGGGTTGGAACTGTGGCAGGGTAACCGACTGTCCAGAGGTCCCTGATAGGCTAGGTTGGTCATCATGATCCAGGCGTGCAGAGCTGCTGTCATCACTGTGGGCCTCTTCTGTGGGGGGACTGGATGTTGGTGACACCTCCTCTCCGGTGATGTTGAGTGGGGGTCTTGTGGAGATGTAAATACAGTGTTATTGTATCTGTGTGCCATCTTGTGCATGGATATGTTTCACTCTATGGTTGTTATTAACAAGGCATGTTTGGGTTGTGTGAGATGTTATTGGTTTGGCTAAACAATTGTCACTAGTGTGCATGCTGTGGTGGTGGGTTTCCATGCAGGTCTGTGATGGGTGTCCATGCATTGGTGTTGCTTGCAGGGCTTGCTATTGGGATGGGTGAGTTGTGATGGTGGGGTTATATGTGAGGTGGTGGAGTGATGGGTGTGAGTGTAGGGGTAGGAGTTTGTGATGGCATGCAGGTAGGGTGGGGGATATAGTAGTAAAGATTTGACTTACCAGAGTCCAGTCCTCCTGCTACTCAGGATGCATGATCGCCAAGACTTGCGCCTCCCATGTTGTTAGTTGTGGGGGAAGAGGTGGGGGTCCACCGCCAGTCCTCTGTACAGCTACCTGGTGTCTTGCAACCACAAAACGCACCTTCCCCCATAGGTCTTCCACCTCTTTCTGATGTCATCCCTTGTTCTTGGGTGCTGTCCCACGGCGTTGACCCTGTCCACGACTCTCCGCCATAGCTCCATCTTCCTTGCAATGGACATCTGCTGCACCTGTGATCTGAATAGCTATAGCTCTACCCGGATGATTTCCTCCACCTTGACCCTTAGCTCCTCCTCTGAGAACCTGGGGTGTCTTTGTGGTGCCATGGGTGTAGTGTGACTGGTATGTGTGAGTGTGTGGGGTGATGTGTTGGGGTGTGTGCTGTTAGGTGCTTAAACGGTATATGGGTGATGGTCTTATGTGGCTCTGATTCAGTGGGTGCTCCTGGCTTGTCTCTCTCTCAGTTGCCAATATTTTTTTTCTCATTGTAAGGGGTTGTGGGTATTGTGGGTGTGTGTTTTATATTGGATTGGGTGTGTGGGTGTGGCAGGTGTGTATAGTTTGAATTGTCCAATGTGGGGTAGTTTTGTTAGTGTGTGTGTATTTTGAGCGCAGCGGTGTGTACCACCAATGGTTTACCGCAGTTGCATGACCGCTGCGGTGATTCGTGGGTCATGATGTCGTGGGCGTATTTCTGTTGGCGTAACGGTGTGGGTTTTGGTACCACCAGTTTATCACTGACCTTTGGGCTGGCGGACTTGTGTTTGTGTCTGTATAGTGGTGGATTTCTCTGTGTGGGTCATTATACCCGTAGCGGTATACCGCCGCAGTCACGGTATATTGGCGGCCGACAGCACGGCGGTCGGCGGCATTTACCGCCAGAGTTGTAATGAGGGCCTATGTCTGAGCACAGCATAATAAGCCTAATCTGCCCTTCGGGATTTCCCTCGGGGGTACACCATCCCTCATATGTGGAGGAAGAAGCCTGTGGTCTAGAAGGACACCGCCCCTATGTCGGTCAGGGGTCTGCCCCTCTAGGTAAAGTTAAGCAATCGGCAATCAGCATACAGTCGTGGTCATCTGGCTGAAATCTCCCTTTAACGTGTCTGGGACAAAGGGGTGTTTTTATAATAAAACAGTTGACATTCTAAGAAATGGTCCCCACGTTTGAGTGTGTGTCTTTCTGTGAATGTTGGAGACACTGCATTATACGTTTGTCAGCAACCCTATCTGACTGTAGCCTTGGAGAAAGCACATAGTGAAATGAATGTCCTAATAAGAACGTAATGCTTTCCTAGGTGAAAGTGCAATGAGATAAAGAAAATAAAGCAGCACCGCTAGAAAAATAAAGCAATGCTGAATAAAATGTAACAGGGTTAAAGTGCACAACAGCAAGCCTATTTAGCATAAAACAATGTGTCTAAAACATGGCTAAAATAGCTATACAACACCATGATGTAGATTTAGATGGTCTTTCAATGTTGTCTAACATGTCTTCCAGCCATATAGAACCTCTAGCACATAACACATCATTCTCCTCGCCTTCACCAAAATGTTTATCTGAACATAAAGTAATGCGCTTCAGGTTCCATACTTTCCCACTCTGTAATCTTACAGCATTCTGTAATAATTCCTTTATTTGTTCCGGTTCAAAGAATTTACTCTCTCCCTTTGTCACCTTATAAGGTTATTTAGCTTACACCCAATCTTCCACTTTAATCTGAATGGATCTCACTCCATGTACCTTATCATAATATAATTTACTTTTTCTCTTGTGTCCTTTACAGTCTTTTATATACACTATCCAATGCTCCATCCTGCACTCATGTAACCATGCAAGACTAAATTTGCATCTAGGTTTCTTACATTGCATTGCTACAAATGGGCTAATTCCAGTAGTCTTATTCTCAGTTACTCTATAAGCCCACACAGTTTTCCAAACAGCAATATGCCAATTAGAATGTTTTCTATTTGCTGCTTGAATAACCCCCTTTAAAACTCTCTTGTACCTTTCTACATTTCCATTCCCACTGGGGTTACAGAGTGAAGTTGTTTTATGTGTTAAACCTACACTTTCAAAGTATGCCTTAGCAGTATTTGAAATGAACTGTTCACCATTGTCACTCAGAAGCAATGCCAGGGTTCCTTCAGAGCAAAACATTTTGGGGGTCATTACAACATTGGCGGTAAAAGGCGCTTACCGCCGTGCAGAAGACCGCCAATACACTGCCGCCGCCGCGGGAGCCCGCCACAGCTATCATGACACACATCACGGAATCCGCCGAAAGTCAGACACCCACACAATACCGCCACACCAAAGGTCAGCGATAAACATGCAGAAACAAATCCTCCACCTCCACGCCAACAGAAACACGCCCATGCCATTACGACCCACGAATCCACGTGGCGGTCTTTCAACCGCGGTATTCCATTGGCGGTACACACCGCTGCGCTCAAAATACACACACAGCTCCAAAACACCGCCACATTGGACAATTACAAATACACACACCTGATACACATACAAACATCACTCCCACACATCCAACACAATATAAAACACACACCCACATCACCCACAAACCCCTACGACCCGAAATTAGAGAGAAGGCCATAGAGAGACAGCACAGAATAGAGAACCCCATCACACAGAGGCACACTACACCATCACCCACACAACACCCACGCACAAAACACCACATACCACTACACTCACCACACTCATCAACACATACACCACCCCACACCTCAGACACACCACCCCATGTCACGCCAAAGACACCCCCGCTTCTCTGAGGAGGAGCTCAGGGTCATGGTGGAGGAAATCCTATGGGTAGAGCCACAGCTATTTGGCTCACAGGTACAGCACACATCCATAGCCAGGAAGATGGAGCTATGGCAAAGAATAGTGGACAGGGTCAACGCCGTGGGACAGCACCCAAGAAATAGGGAGGACATCAGGAAGAGGTGGAACGACCTACGGGGGAAGGTGCGTTCCACGGTATCCAGGCACCACATTGTGGTACAGCGGGCTGGCGGCGGACCCCCACCTCCTCCCCCACAACTAACAACATGGGAGGAGCAAGTCTTGTCCATCTTGCATCCTGAGGGCCTCGCAGGAGTCATTGGAGGAACGGACACTGGTAAGTCAAATCTTTAATATCATATCCCCCACCCTACCTGCATGATATCACACACCCACACCCTCACAGCCTCCCCTATCACCCCAAATCCTCACTAATCTACCCATGACACCAACCACCCATCCCAACCCCAAGACCTGCATGACATAACTAAGCATGGATACCCATCACTAAAGCATGCCCACTGCACAGACCCAGAACACCCCCCAACCATCAGCACACAAGCCCCCACACAGGAATGCCTGCACTGGTGTACACGCACACCCAAACATTGCACACCATGAAACACCCACATGCAATAATCATGTACTCATACCCCCGCAGGAACTCGAAGGAACGTCACCACACCAGAGGGTCCAGACAACACCACTCCACCCCCAGAAGAGGCCCACAGTGATGACAGCAGCCCTGCCCTACTGGATCTTGATGACCAGCCCGGACCATCGTGGGCCTCAGGACAGTCGGTTCCCCTTGCCCAGCCACAGCCCAACACCGACCTTCCACCCTCTGGTAACACCAGCACAGCACCCACCCAGCGGGCCCATACCTCCCTACCCAGGACAGGTCAATCAGCGGTGTGTCCAACACTACAGGGCACCCAGGCTAACCCACCACCCCAACAACAACAGGGACCTGGGGGCAGTGGTAGTGGGCACACGGTCCAGGGGACGGAGGCACAGGAACATAGGGGAACTGGGAGGGCTGCTGTGCGACAGAGGGAGGACAGGCCAAGGGAACCTACTCTCAAATAGGCCCTCTCCTCCATCATGGGAGCATACCACCACTCCCAGGAGACGATGGCAATGGTCCTGGACAAGTTGCAGGAGACCCTGCGTCTGCAGGAGGAGCAGTATTTGGGGTTCAGGGAGGAGCTCAGGACCATAGGCTCCGCCCTGGGCACCATCGTAGGGGTGCTGACGAACATTCAAAAGACCTTGAGGGACACCGTGGCACTCCAAGGGGCCCCTGACACTAGCCAGGATGAAGAAATGCCCACCACCTCCACCGGCGCTAGTGGACAGGACGCCCCGCCACATGACCAACACATCAGCACCCCTCCCCCTGCAGACGGACAACCACCAAGAAAGCGGTCCCTGAGATCCAGGAACAGGACAGAGCAAGATGGCAAGACCCCGCCAGGAAATGAGACCACCCTGATTGTCCCCCCACTGTCCCACTTTGTTACCCTGTCCAGATTGGAACTGCCCCAGCTCTACTTCCAATGCCCAGATGTGCAATGTACCTGTGAGACTAATAGACTGGACTCTGCCATGGACATTCTTCCACCATAACCCATCCCCATTTCACAACCCCCCTTCATTTTTTAGCACTTAAATAAACACCTTTGAAACACTAATAAAACTGGAGTCAGTCTATGATTTTGAAATTTGTATTGTCAATTACAGTGTCCAAAAGGGTTACCCATTGGAAGCCCAACATACCAATGTCACACATCACAAGCCCTTCAAGGGTGCAAGCTGTTGACACGTAGGTTACCACATTTGTGAAACTGAAATGGAAGGGGACAACTCAGTTAACAAATAGTGAGTGAAATGTAGGTACAGGATAGAGGTAGACGTGTGAAAGTTAATGTTATGTTAAACATGAAAAAGTACTCACCTGTGTGTCACTGGAAATATTGCTGTATGACTGACTCCCTGTTGTCGTTTTCTTCTTCCTCAGCTTCATCCTCATCACTGTCCACAGGCTCCACAGACTCCACAGCTGCTACAACACCGTCATCTGGATCATCCTCCTGCAGAAAAGGCACCTGGCGTCGCAATGCCAAGTTATGGAGCATGGAGCACGCGATGATGATGTCGCACACCTTCTTCGGTGAGGGATCCACCTGTCATATGGAGGCACCTGAACCTGACCTTCAGGAGGCCGAAGGTGCGTTCGATCACCCTCCTAGTCTGCCCATGGGCCTCATTGTACCGTTCCTCTGCCCTGGTCCTGGGATTCCTCACTGGGGTTAGTAGCCAGGAAAGGTTGGGGTAACCAGAGTCCCCCAATAGCCATACACGGTGCCTCTGGAGTTGACCCAACATATCAGGGATGCTGCTATTCCGCAGGATGTAGGCATCATGCACAGAGCCAGGGAACATAGCATTTACCTGCGAAATGTACCAGTCTGCCAAACAGACCATCTGGACATTCATCGAATGATAACTCTTCCTGTTCCTGTACACCTGTTCACTCCTGCGGGGGGGACCAGAGCTACATGGGTCCGATCAATGGCACCTATGACGTTGGGGATATGTCCAAGGGCATAGAAGTCACCTTTAACTGTAGGCAAATCCTCCACCTGAGGGAAAATGATGTATCTCCTTACGTGTTTCAGCAGGGCAAACAACACTCTGGACAAAACGCTGGAAAACATAGGCTGGGACATCCCTGATGCCATGGCCACTGTTGTCTGAAATGACCCACTTGCAAGGAAATGGAGCACTGACAGCACCTGAACATCAGGGGGGATTCCAGTCGGATGGCGGATTGGTGACATCAGGTCTGGCTCCAACTGGGTGCATAGTTCCTGGATTGTGGCACGGTCAAACCGGTAGGTCACGATCAAATGTCTCTCTTCCATTGTCAACAGGTCCACCAGCGGTCGGTACACCGGAGGATTCCGCCATCTTCCCATATGTCCCAAATGACGGTGCCTAAGAAGGACAACAGTGAAGAAACAGTCACCATTCCTCCAGGTATGTACCCACAGTCACACACAAGACTACAACAGACAATTAACCCTTCCGGGATATGTTTTGAGTGTAGGCCTCGGTATGTGTGACGCAGTAGTAAATGAAGCCATGTGGGCCCCTGAACTGGCGGCTGCCTGACCTCTAAACTGGGACAATGGAATTGTGGGGTAACTGCGCTGGCGTTGGACACCGTTGCGGTAGGCGGTCGTAGACCGCGGCGCAGTGCTGCATTGGTTAACATTGGACCCTATGGGTCCCAGGAGCCAATGAACAGGTGCGGCGGCGGTGATGATGCGCCCCATCGCGGACATCACCGCCGCGGACGTCACCGCCATTTTCTATCTCTTCAATCACTAGATACCTGACCTTCGACAGGAGAGGACCTACACTGCTAGTGCTGCTGTGACCTCGGTCTGGAAGCGACGATGGCTGCTGCGTCTGGGGAAAGGGCCCCTGCCTTCACTGCACAGGAGTTGGAGAAACTTGTGGATGGGGTCCTCCCCCAGTACGTGGTACTCTACGGTCCTCCAGACCAACAGGTCAGTACACTGGGAGCACGTTGGATGGGCTAGGCCTGGGTGGACAGGGCTGGGTGGGAGAGGGAAGGGGGCAGAGTTCTAAGAACAGAAATGCATGGGGATGAATGGGCCACATGGGCAGAGTTGGGAGGGGGCCACTCACATTGACGGTGCAGTAGGTAATGACTGTTCCTCTTTCCTTGTGCATGTCATGTAGGTCAGCGCCTACCAGAAGAGGGACATTTGGCGTGCCATCGCCAAGGAAGTCCGGACCCTGGGGGCCCACCAGAGACGGGGCACCCACTGCCGGAAGAGATGGGAGGACATTCGCCGCTGTAGCAAGAAGACGGCGGAGGCTCAGCTTGGGATGGCCTCCCAACGTGGGAGGGGTGCCCGTCGCACCATGACCCCCCTGATGTTCCGGATCCTGGCGGTGGCCTACCCGGAGTTGGATGGGCGCTTGAGGACATCACAGCAGACACAAGGGGGTGAGTACAACCTCATTCTGTGGATTTTGCGCGCAGTAGAGGGGTCTGGGTGGGGGAGGTGGGCTGTGGGTGTCCCTAGGCCAGGGCGAGTTAGGTAGGCAAGGCCCCTCCGTTATGTAGGCCATGTGGCACTCTCTTCCAGCTCAGAACAGTGGCAAGTTGAGATATAGTTGCCCCTTTGCCATCCATGTGCGCAGATTTCTACCATTGCCATGTAGGCCATATCCCAGAAATTGCATGTGCAGAGGGCAGGAGCACGGCGTAATGCATGGGGCTGCTTCGTCTGTCTTGTCCGCCAACGGTAGCGGTATGCCATGCACTAAAACTCTCTTTCTTCTGTCTCCCCCCCCTTTTCCTGCTCTCCCTGTCCTTTTGTACATCAGCATCATCAGGCGGAGGTACAGTGGCACCGGAGCACGAGGGAGCTGCATCCCACATGGCCATGGAGGGCCATACCACAGACTCTGAATACACCAGTGGGATGGAGGGCGAGGGGAGCTTCACGTCGGCCACAGGATCACCAACCAGCGACACTGACTCGTCCGCCAATGTGAGCTCCCCTGTGGTGGCGGCACCATCTGTGCGCCCCACTTCTACGGGTACAGCCGCCACCCCCCTACCAGCACCGCCCTCCCAGCAGCCCCCCAGCGTTCTCCCCGTGCCCGCTCACCCAGGAGGGTGGGCATCACCTTCGCCCCAGGCACCTCAGGCCCTGCCCCAGTCACCCCTGCTGCCCTCAGTGAGGAGGCCATTGACCTCCTCAGGTCACTCACTGTTGGGCAGTCTACCATTGTGAATGCCATCCAGAGTGTAGAACGAAAGTTGATACACGGTAATGCATTCCTGGAGGGCATTCATTCTGGTCAGGCTGCCCTTCAGCGAACCCTGCAATCTCTGGCCTCAGCACTGATGGCAGCCATTGTCCCTGTGTCCAGCCTCCCCCCTCCAACCTCCTCCACCCAGACCCAATCCCCTGTACCCCAGCCCATCCCAAGCACACCTACAGACCAGCATGCACACAAGTCAACACCCAAAAGTAGCTCAAGCAAACATAGGCACCACACACACCACAGACACTCACACAAGCATCACACCCATACAGACACAGCAACATCCACTGTCTCCACTGTGTCCCCCTCCTCCTCTTCTCCCTCCTCCCTCCCAGTCTCGTCTACACACACACCTGCATGCACCACATCTACAGGCACTAGGACTCGCACCAGGACACCCAGCACCACAAGCCGCTCACCTGGACTCACCACCTCCACTGCCATTTACACGTCCCCTGTGTCCTCTCCCAGTGTGTCTGTGACGCCCCCTCCCAAAGTACACAAACGCCAGCAATCACTCACCCAACATCCTTCCACCTCACGACAGCCTCCAGTACCTACACCTGCACCTGCACCCAAAACACCTAAAGTGACACCTCCTACAACCACCTCCTCTTCCTCCACTCCCAGACCCCCTCCAGCTACCCATCCCAGTGTCCGTCAGAAACTGTCGCTATGTCAAATTGACCTTTTTGCCCCCCCCTCCAATTCATCAGTCCCGTCGTAGCACCTCAGCCAAAAAGCCTCCAGTACCAGTGGTGCGTGTTCCAGGTTTTTGGAGTGCACCGTCCACCAGGGCAGGCAGTAGGACCCGGAGCCAAGGCACTGTCAGCCCACCCCCTGTAAAGGCTCTGAAACTGGAGAGTGGACGACGGGACCGTGTCAAGACTCCTGGTGGGACAACAAGTGAAATGGGATCGAAGGCGATTGGTGAGTCAGCTGTAACTCCAAAGAAGGTGGGGAAGGTCCCGAGAAAGTCTCCCCAGCCTGTTGTGAGTGTCATGGCGGAGAAGTGCACCATCATTTCCGGCGGTCCAGACACAACCGCCAGCACCATCGTTACTGGTCCAGAGACCACCGCCAGAGTCACAGCCCAGGAGGGCCCAAGTATCGTTCCTGGTCAGGAGACCACCACCGGAGTCAGTGCCCAGGAGGGCCCAAGTATTGTTACTGGTCAGGAGACCACCGCCAGAGTCAGTGCCCAGGAGGGCCCAAGTATCGTTACTGGTCAGGAGACCACCGCCAGAGTCACAGCCCTGGAGGGCCCAAGTATTGTTACTGGTCCAGAGACCACCGCCGGAGTCAGTGCCCAGGAGGGCCCAAGTATCGTTACTGGTCAGGAGACCACCGCCGGAGTCAGTGCCCAGGAGGGCCCAAGTATCGTTACTGGTCAGGAGACCACCGCCGGAGTCAGTGCCCAGGAGGGACCAGGATCCCACAGCCCCGCTGGGCGATGATGGAACGTCAAGCCACACACCAATGTCCAGTGTGGAGTTCGTCATGCCACACACCAATGTCCAGTGTGGAGTTCGTCATGCCACACACCAATGTCCAGTGTGGAGTTCGTCATGCCACACACCAATGTCCAGTGTGGAGTTATTCATGCCACACACCAATGTCAGTATCCGAACCGCCATGTCAGAGCACCGCTGAACAGTCCATAGACCGCCATGGCAAAGCTCCGCTGAACAAGGCCAAGACCGCCATGGTGAAGACCGCTGAACAGGGCAAAGACTGCCATGGTGAAGACCGCTGAACAGGGCAAAGACTGTCATGGTGAAGACCGCTGAACAGGGCAAAAACCGCCATGGTGAAGACCGCTGAACAGGGCAAAGACCGCCATGTCAGAGCACCGCTGAACAGTCCATAGACCGCCATGGCAAAGCACTGCTGAACAAGGCCAAGACCGCCATGGTGAAGACCGCTGAACAGGGCAGAGACTGCCATGGTGAAGACCGCTGAACAGGGCAAAAACCGCCATGGTGAAGACCGCTGAACAGGGCAAAGACCGCCATGGTGAAGACCGCTGAACAGGGCAAACACCGTGTGGGTATGAATAGGCCGCCACATCAGGCATCCTTATCCCATGTGCAGCTGGGACAGTGACAGGACAGGAACTTTCACGGGGAGACTCATCCACTCTGGGCACCAGTCCCACCCAGTACCAGTAGAGAACTGCATCTACTTGCGATAATGTGGCTTTGCACTCCCCAGGGTGGCACAGTGGGCAAACCACCCACTGTAGAGACTTGTGAGACTGTGGCTTTGCACTCCCCAGGATGGTACAGTGGGCAAACCACCCACTGTAAAGACTTGTGAGACTGTGGCTTTGCACTCCCCAGGATGGTACAGTGGGCAAACCACCCACTGTAAAGACTTGTGGGACTGTGGCTTTGCACTCCCAAGGATACATCAATGGGCATGGAGCCCCGTCGTGGATCTGGCTTTGCAGTCATCCGGCTGAGGTGCCCCCCTTTCCCTTCCCCCTGAGGTGCCTGCAGTGTTTCTATCAGATGCCCCGGCAGTGTTCTCTCCGATTTTGGTCAGGTATCTATTGTGGGCCTCGCCCATGCATTTTTGGACTGTTGGTGCACGGACATTGTTGTGTACATATCTGCACTACTTCTTGTATTGTATATATAATTATGACAGATCTCGAGATATATATCTGTATATTTTTGTATGACATGTATATTGGCACATTACACTGTTTGACCGAAATTCGCTTTGTCTTTGCATTCTTCCGAAGGAATTGTGGGTTGTTAATGTGATATTTTTGACTGCATTGGTGTGTATGTTGTGATATGCGAGGGTGGGGGTGTTTGGTGGGTGTCCCCCTAACTTTTGCCTCCCCCGTGTCGTAGATGCAGTACTCACCGGTATGTTCTGCGCCGACGTCGCTGTTGTTCGTAGAGGAGCAGAAAGACAAGGGCAGGTAGGATTTGGAGTTCCGGCTCCATGGAGTTGTCGTTCCTCGTGGAGTGTGTTCAGGTGAGCGTTTTCCAATAGCAAAAGCTGCTTCCGCCGTGTTTTTATCCACGGTGAATCCTCCCCGGAAAAGGTGGCAGATTGGTGTGTTGTGATAGTGTGGGCGGTACATTGTCTTCCGCCTGTCTGTTGGCGGTGACCGCCGCGCTGTTTGTCTGTACCGCCGTGGCGGGCGAAGTGTTAAAGTGGCTGTCTTTGTTGGCGGGTTCCACCAGGGTCATCATTCCCTTTTTTGGTCTGTTTACGGTATTTCCGCAGCTTTAACACCGTCCGCCAGGGTTGTAATGACCCCCTTTGTCTAAAAACTCTCATGCCAATGCAGTGTCAACTCTTCCTACTATGTCTACAACTGGCCACTTTGAAAAAATCCATTAATACAATTATATACTCATGCTGTTCTCCTATAGGACCCATTAAATTCATGGATGCAGACTCCCATGGTAGTTGTGGGACTAATTTCTGATCTATAGGTGGTCTTAAAGTGTGCAGAGTTTTGTCAGCAGAACAATTATTGCAAGCCCTAACAAATCTTTTCACTGCCTTGTCCACCCCAGTGACTTGGTTCTCACTACTTGAAAATGTCCCTCATGACATAATTCTATAATCCTTTCACATAATACACTGAGAGGAACAATCTTACTACCCCATAAAACCAAATCATTGTCAATGGATAATTCCGACCTAACTTCCCAGAAATGTCTACACCCATATGACAACAGTTCCTTCTTAGGCCACTCTTCCAATATGTATCTTAAGATTGTTTACAGTTCCACATCCTCCTTTTGTTTTTTCTCCCACAATTCTTTTGTTACAGCAGATCTACCCAAGTTGTGAATAAATGCCACCTTGAAATCATTCCATGAATCCTCCTTAAACACTTTTAATGGACATGGCAATTTGGATAAATAATCTGCCATTACATTATTCTTTCCCAGAACAAACACTATCAGGTAAATCCAATCTTTCATTCTAATGGACAATCTTGCAGTTCTGGCAAATATCACCACACTTCCCTCTGAATAGAGTAATTTAATCAAAGGTTTATGATCTCACTGAATAGTTACCATTTTACCACACACAAAGGAGTGAAAATGTTCTAAACCCCATGCATACGCAAGCGCCTCTGTTTCTATAATGGGATATTTCTCCTCCGTAGGTGGTAAGGATCTTGATGCAAGCAAAATTATGTTCTCTTTACCCTTAGCATCCTTTAGTGATAGTACATCTCCTAACCCCTTATTACTTGCATCAGTAGTTAGGAAACAGTCTAGTTGAGGATCAAACCTACTTAGGTTGGTTATTGTACACAAATTGTCCTTGATAACAATGAATTCTGCTTCACACAGAGAGTTTCACTCAAACTTTAAAAAAATTTAAGAAGTTGCCTTATATTGAAAGTTTTCTATGAGAAATTCAGAATGAATTTAGAGTAAATCTTTGGCACTCCTAAAAATGATCTCACTTCATCCTTGTTAGAGGACTCAGGAGCATCAGTGATCGACCTAGTTAACGATGGCTTAGGCTTTGCCCCTTCACCACTGATGACGTATCCCAAGCAAGTCACATTTCGTTCCTCAAACTTGCACTCACTCAGCTCAACAGTCAAACCTTTGTCTTCTAACACTCTCATTACAACTTGTAATCGTTCATCACATTGTTCCTTGTTTTCTCAAACAATAAAATATCATCCTGGAAAAACATCACTCCTTTTCCCTTTCCAAACAACTTGTGCATCAAACGTTCAAAAACAGCTGGGGCTGCTGCTAGACCAAATGGCATCCTTTTAAACTGGAAACAGCCAACATGAGTGATAAGGGCTGTGAGTTTCCTAGACTGTGGTGTAAGCATAATTTGGTGGTAAGTCGCAGATACATCTATAGTTGAGAACCATGGAGCACCTTTCAAGTTTTTGGTAATGGGAAGTAATCAGCAACAAGTTATTATTTAAATGTGGCAAATTCACACAAAGACGGATGTTACCATTGCTATGTAATGGGATAACCACTTGTGAGATCCATTCAGCATTGGCTCTATCACACCCATTTGTACCAATTTTTCCAATTCAATCGACACTCTATCTCTCACCATTAAAGGTACTGGTTTCAATTTATGTACAATTTATGTACTTTCGGTTGAGCTTGTCCTTTTATTACAATTTCATACTCAAAATCATTTAATTTTCCTAGTTGTTTGCTGAAAACCTTTAGAAATTTCCTTCCCATCTCAACTCCTACTGAACTTCCTTCATACACCACGAGTACTGTTACTATGAGGGTCCAAGACCATATGCAACTTTCCTTGATCCTGCCAAACCAGGGTCCTTTAGAACATGTTGACAAATTGTTGTGGTGTATCCTCTTATCACATTAAAGAATATTGCAGAAGGCAGGCGATAATTTAATTTCTTTTATTCTTAAGCCTAAGTACACAAGAAGTAGGTCTGCTTTGCTCTTCCATCGAGCAACTGTCAAACACAGAACACCCAGCCTTGGAATGCTTATGCACCACATAGTAAACTGTGTCATTACACATTACACTAAACCTGAAGTGAGTAATAATACAGCACAAATGCTTTATGTTTACAGTTTTTATTCCATGACAATGACTTCACATGTATCACACTTTTGTCATAAATACAGAATTCTGGGTGGGGCAGTGGCAGCATAATGGACCATGGAGAGTAGGGGAGGGATTAGGGCATGCACAAAGGGCATGAAGGGCAGAATAGATGGTATAGGGGCAGGACTCAGATAACAGAGGGCACAGTAATGGGGGAGAGGCAGCACAATAACCATATAGGGGGCAGGAGAGACAGTGACAGCACAACAGACAATGGAGGTCTATAGTAATGACAGTGATGTAATCAATTATGTAATTTGAGATGTCAACAGTCATGTTGTCAATGGTGTAATTTAACATTTTATGAGTGATGTAACATATGAGATCATAAGCAGTGCGTGATGGGGCACAATTTATAGAAAACTCACTGTAACTGATGAATTTTAGTTTTTTCACTCTTAATTTTTTACTAATTTCAAAACCTAACTGTTAGAAATGGGGTTTTTGGTTGGCAGTCAGGTTACCCCCTGTCCAAGCAAAAGCCCTCACTCTAGTCAGGGTAAGTCACACACAATCCAAGATTATCCTGTGCCCACCCTCTGGTAGCTTGGCACGAGCAGTCAGGCTTAACTTAGAAGGCAATGTGTAAAGTATTTGTGCAATAAATCATACAATACCACCATATAGCACCACAAAAATACACCACACAGTGTTTAGAAAAATATATTATATTTATCAGGATAATTGTAGGTCAAAACGAATAAAGTTGCAATGTGAATTTGTAGAGATATCACTGAAAAGTGATATAAAGGGGGTGATTCTAACCCTGGCGGTTGGTGTTAAAGCGGCGGCCAACCCGCCAACAGGCTGGCGGTCAAAAAAATGGAATTCTGACCCTGGCGGGAACCGCCAACACAGACAGCCACTTTAACACTCCGACCGCCACGGCGGTACAAACAAACAGCGCGGCGGTCACCGCCAACAGGCAGGCGGCAGACAATGTACCACCCACACTATCACAACTCACCAATCCGCCACCTTTTCCGGGGCGGGAGCACCGCCGATAAAAACACGGCGGAAACAGACTACGAACGGGAAAACGCACACCACTACGCACTCCAGGAGGAAGGAGGACAGCATGGAACCCGAATTAAACATCCTACCTGCTCTCGTCTACCTTCTCATCTACCACGAGTACGAAGTCCGGCGCAGACGACAACGGTGAGTACTGCACCTACGACACACGGGAGGGGGAGGACGAAAGGTTACGGCCACACACATATGAGACCCCCCCCACCCCCAACTATGTACACACCAATGCAGAGCAACAAGTCACAGTGACACCACCCAAACACCCCTGAAAAATGCTATGACATAATCAAATTTGGAATAAATATTTATGTACAAAAAAGCTCCTGAAAATTATCGTACAACCATGAAAGATATTTACAAGAAAACAAATGATATACACATCAGTGTATAACTGAAGTAACAAGTCCTGCACATCCTACGAATTCATCATGTCCGTGGGCCAAAGTTTTGAGAAACAAGGGCAAAGCCCACACAGGAGACCTGAGTCCTTTGGAGAGAACACTGCAGGGGCATCAGATGTAAAAACTACAGGCACCTCAGGGGGAATGGAAGGGGGGGGCACCACAGCCACATGAGTCCACGACGCCAGATCCACGAGGAGCCACCATGCCCACTGTACCATCCGGGGGAGTGCAGAGCCACAGTCTCTCAATGTCTCTACAGTGGGTGGGCTGCCCACTGTACCATCCTGGGGAGTGCCAAGCCACAGTCTCTCAATGTCTCTACAGTGGGTGGGCTGCCCACTGTACCATCCTGGGGAGTGCAAAGCCACAGTCTCTCAATGTCTCTACAGTGGGTGGGCTGCCCACTGTACCATCCTGGGGAGTGCAAAGCCACAGTCCATCAGGTGGATGACAGTCTCCACTGGTCAAGGAGGAGGCATGGTGGGCACAGTGAACCATAAACAGTGCTTGAGACAGCGGTGCCCAGCGGAGCGGTGCTTGAGACGGCGGTGCCCAGCAGAGCGGTGCTTGAGACGGCGGTGCCCAGCGGAGCGGTGCTTGAGACGGCGGTGCCCAGCGGAGCGGTGCTTGAGAAGAAGGGCCCAGCGGAGCGGTGCTTGAGAAGAAGGGCCCAGCGGAGCGGTGCTTGAGAAGAAGGGCCCAGCGGAGCGGTGCTTGAGACGGCGGTGCCCAGCGGAGCGGTGCTTGAGAAGAAGGGCCCAGCGGAGCGGTGCTTGAGAAGAAGGGCCCAGCGGAGCGGTGCTTGAGACGGCGGTGCCCAGCGGAGCGGTGCTTGAGAAGAAGGGCCCAGCGGAGCGGTGCTTGAGAAGAAGGGCCCAGCGGAGCGGTGCTTGAGAAGAAGGGCCCAGCGGAGCGGTGCTTGAGACGGCGGTGCCCAGCGGAGCGGTGCTTGAGAAGAAGGGCCCAGCGGAGCGGTGCTTGAGAAGAAGGGCCCAGCGGAGCGGTGCTTGAGACGGCGGTGCCCAGCGGAGCGGTGCTTGAGAAGAAGGGCCCAGCGGAGCGGTGCTTGAGAAGAAGGGCCCAGCGGAGCGGTGCTTGAGACGGCGGTGCCCAGCGGAGCGGTGCTTGAGAAGAAGGGCCCAACGGAGCGGTGCTTGAGAAGAAGGGCCCAGCGGAGCGGTGCTTGAGAAGAAGGGCCCAGCGGAGCGGTGCTTGAGAAGAAGGGCCCAGCGGAGCGGTGCTTGAGACGGCGGTGCCCAGCGGAGCGGTGCTTGAGAAGAAGGGCCCAGCGGAGCGGTGCTTGAGAAGAAGGGCCCAGCGGAGCGGTGCTTGAGACGGCGGTGCCCAGCGGAGCGGTGCTTGAGAAGAAGGGCCCAGCGGAGCGGTGCTTGAGAAGAAGGGCCCAGCGGAGCGGTGCTTGAGAAGAAGGGCCCAGCGGAGCGGTGCTTGAGACGGCGGTGCCCAGCGGAGCGGTGCTTGAGAAGAAGGGCCCAGCGGAGCGGTGCTTGAGACAGCGGTGCCCAGCGGAGCGGTGCTTGAGAAGAAGGGCCCAGCGGAGCGGTGCTTGAGACGGCGGTGCCCAGCGGAGCGGTGCTTGAGAAGAAGGGCCCAGCGGAGCGGTGCTTGAGAAGAAGGGCCCAGCGGAGCGGTGCTTGAGACGGCGGTGCCCAGCGGAGCGGTGCTTGAGAAGAAGGGCCCAGCGGAGCGGTGCTTGAGAAGAAGGACCCAGCGGAGCGGTGCTTGAGACGGCGGTGCCCAGCGGAGTGGTGCTTGAGACGGCGGTGCCCAGCGGAGCGGTGCTTGAGAAGAAGGGCCCAGCGGAGCGGTGCTTGAGAAGAAGGGCCCAGCGGAGCGGTGCTTGAGAAGAAGGGCCCAGCGGAGCGGTGCTTGAGACGGCGGTGCCCAGCGGAGCGGTGCTTGAGAAGAAGGGTCCAGCGGAGTGGTGCTTGAGAAGAAGGGCCCAGCGGAGCGGTGCTTGAGACGGCGGTGCCCAGCGGAGCGGTGCTTGAGAAGAAGGGCCCAGCGGAGCGGTGCTTGAGAAGAAGGGCCCAGCGGAGCGGTGCTTGAGACGGCGGTGCCCAGCGGAGCGGTGCTTGAGACGGCGGTGCCCAGCGGAGCGGTGCTTGAGACGGCGGTGCCCAGCGGAGCGGTGCTTGAGAAGAAGGGCCCAGCGGAGCGGTGCTTGAGAAGAAGGGCCCAGCGGAGCGGTGCTTGAGAAGAAGGGCCCAGCGGAGCGGTGCTTGAGAAGAAGGACCCAGCGGAGCGGTGCTTGAGAAGAAGGGCCCAGCGGAGCGGTGCTTGAGAAGAAGGGCCCAGCGGAGCGGTGCTTGAGACGCCGGTGCCCAGCGGAGCGGTGCTTGAGAAGAAGGGCCCAGCGGAGCGGTACTTGAGACGGCGGTGCCCAGCGGAGCGGTGCTTGAGAAGAAGGGCCCAGCGGAGCGGTGCTTGAGAAGAAGGGCCCAGCGGAGCGGTGCTTGAGACGGCGGTGCCCAGCGGAGCGGTGCTTGAGAAGAAGGGCCCAGCGGAGCGGTGCTTGAGAAGAAGGGCCCAGCGGAGCGGTGCTTCAGACGGCGGTGCCCAGCGGAGCGGTGCTTGAGAAGAAGGGCCCAGCGGAGCGGTGCTTGAGACTGCGGTGCCCAGCGGAGCGGTGCTTGAGAAGAAGGGCCCAGCGGAGCGGTGCTTGAGAAGAAGGGCCCAGCGGAGCGGTGCTTGAGACGGCGGTGCCCAGCGGAGCGGTGCTTGAGACGGCGGTGCCCAGCGGAGCGGTGCTTGAGAAGAAGGGCCCAGCGGAGCGGTGCTTGAGAAGAAGGGCCCAGCGGAGCGGTGCTTGAGACGGCGGTGCCCAGCGGAGCGGTGCTTGAGAAGAAGGGCCCAGCGGAGCGGTGCTTGAGAAGAAGGGCCCAGCGGAGCGGTGCTTGAGACGGCGGTGCCCAGCGGAGCGGTGCTTGAGAAGAAGGGCCCAGCGGAGCGGTGCTTGAGAAGAAGGGCCCAGCGGAGCGGTGCTTGAGACGGCGGTGCCCAGCGGAGCGGTGCTTGAGAAGAAGGGCCCAGCGGAGCGGTGCTTGAGACGGCGGTGCCCAGCGGAGCGGTGCTTGAGACGGCGGTGCCCAGCGGAGCGGTGCTTGAGAAGAAGGGCCCAGCGCAGCGGTGCTTGAGAAGAAGGGCCCAGCGGAGCGGTGCTTGAGAAGAAGTGCCCAGCGGAGCGGTGCTTGAGACGGCGGTGCCCAGCGGAGCGGTGCTTGAGAAGAAGGGCCCAGCGGAGCGGTGCTTGAGAAGAAGGGCCCAGCGGAGCGGTGCTTGAGACGGCGGTGCCCAGCGGAGCGGTGCTTGAGAAGAAGGGCCCAGTGGAGCGGTGCTTGAGAAGAAGGGCCCAGCGGAGCGGTGCTTGAGAAGAAGGGCCCAGCGGAGCGGTGCTTGAGACGGCGGTGTCCAGCGGAGCGGTGCTTGAGAAGAAGGGCCCAGCGGAGTGGTGCTTGAGAAGAAGGGCCCAGCGGAGCGGTGTTTGAGACGGCGGTGCCCAGCGGAGCGGTGCTTGAGAAGAAGGGCCCAGCGGAGCGGTGCTTGAGATGGCGGTGCCCAGCGGAGCGGTGCTTGAGATGGCGGTGCCCAGCGGAGCGGTGCTTGAGATGAAGGGCCCAGCGGAGCGGTGCTTGAGATGGCGGGGCCCTCTTCAGCGGTGCCTATCTTCACGGCGGGCCCTCTTCAGCGGCGCTCTTCTGCACGTTTTGGCAAGTGGGTCATTCCAGACAACAGTGGCCATGTCATCTGGAATGTCTCAGCCTATGTTTTCAAAGATTTTGAGCAGAGTGTTGTCTGCCCTGATGAAACTCATGCGGAGCTACATCATTTTCCCAGAGGAGGGTGACTTGCCTACAGTGAAGGGTGATTTCTATGCCCTTGGACATATCCCCAACATCATTGGTGCCATTGATGGGACCCATGTGGCTTTGGTACCCCCAAAAGATGATGAGCAGGTGTACAGAAACAGGAAAAATTATCATTCGATGAATGTGCAGGTGGTCTGTTTGGCTGACCAGTACATCTCCCATGTAAATGCCAAGTTCCCAGGGTCAGGTGCCTATCTTCACGGCGGGCCCTCTTCAGCGGCGCTCTTCTGCACCGCGGGCCCTCTTCAGCGGTGCCTATCTTCATGGCGGGGCCCTCTTCAGCAGTGCTCTTCTGCACGGCGGGCCTTGTTCAGCGGTGCTCTTCTGCACGGCGGGCCCTGTTCAGCGGTGCTCTTCTGCACCGCGGGCCCTCTTCAGCGGTGCCTATCTTCACGGCGGGGCCCTCTTCAGCGGTGCTCTTCTGCACGGCGGGCCCTGTTCAGCGGTGCTCTTCTGCACCGCGGGCCCTGTTCAGCGGTGCTCTTCTGCACGGCGGGCCCTGTTCAGCGGTGCTCTTCTGCACGGCGGGCCCTCTTCAGCGGTGCCTATCTTCACGGCGGGGCCCTCTTCAGCGGTGCTCTTCTGCACCGCGGGCCCTCTTCAGCGGTGCCTATCTTCACGGCGGGGCCCTCTTCAGCGGTGCTCTTCTGCACGGCGGGCCCTGTGCAGCGGTGCTCTTCTGTACCGCGGGCCCTCTTCAGCGGTGCCTATCTTCACGGCGGGGCCCTCTTCAGCGGTGCTCTACTGCACGGCGGGCCCTGTTCAGCGGTGCTCTTCTGCACGTCGGGCCCTCTTCAGCGGTGCTCTTCTGCACCGCGGGCCCTGTTCAGCGGTGCTCTTCTGCACCGCGGGCCCTCTTCAGCGGTGCTCATCCAGCAGGTCAAGGGAGCCAGACCTGTGCTGCACTCCCTGCTCAGTCGCCCTCGGACCATGACGTTTCTGGACCCTTCGGGGACGGACTCCAGGCCTCTTTAGTGTCCTCCTTCCCAGCTGGGATGTGACATGTGGGGTCCACCTTCTCCGCGCTCCTGCTGCCCTTCCGCTCCTTTGATGGGGCTCTCGCGCCCTTGCCTCCCCTAGATGGTGTGGCTGGTGAAGTGGCCGCACATTGCTCCTTGGGGGCAGCCCTGTCAGTCCTCGCACGGCGGCCCTTGTTTTTGCGGGTCCTCTTGCCGGGGGGGGGGGCTGGACGTGTCCTTGCTGCTGATCGATGTGTCACTGCTGGCAAAGGGTGGACTCCAGAACCCATGCACAACAGTGACACTCGAAGCTGGGCTGGTGGTGGCTGCGGTGCTCTTGGGACTCTTTGCAGATGGAGGGGGGAGCTCATCGGAGGGAAAGAGGTTAAGATTAGCCAGGAAAAGCTTTTTAGGTCCAAGGTAAAGGGTAGGAGAAGTGGTGATGGGAGTGGAGGAAGAGGATGTGGTTGTAGGAGAGTCAGGTGTGCTGTCATTGGGTGAAGGTGCTGGTGCTGTAGGCTGACGTGAGGTGGATGGCTGTTGGGTGGGTGGCTGCCTGCGTTTGTGTGTCTTGGAAGAGGGGGTGACAGACACAGTGGGAGAGGACACAGGGGACGTGTAAATGGCAGTGGGGGTGGTGACTGCACGAGTGTGGACTGTACTGGAGGGTGAGGTGGTGATGGAAGCACTGGCTGATGTTGGGGTGCATGCAGGTGTGAGTGTAGACGTCACAGGGAGGGAGGAGGGAGAGGAGGAGGAGGGGGACACAGAGGTGGTTGTGACTGCTGGAATGTCTGCATCTGTGTGTTGCTTGGGTGAGTGTTTGTGGGATCTGTGGTGCTTGTGTCTGGATGAGCTGCTCTTGGGTGTTGAGGTGTGTGCAGACTGGTCTGATGGTGTGGATGGGATAGGCTGAGGAACAGGAGACAGAGACAGGCTGGAGGCAGTCAGAAGAGGGAGGCTGGAAACAGGGACAATGGTTGCCGTCAGTGCTGAGGCCAGAGCAGTGAACGCTCGTTGATGGGCAGCCTGACCCGAATGAATGCCCTCCAGGTACGCATTGCTCTGTTGCACCTCCCTTTGCACACCCTGGATGGCATTCAAAAGGGTAGTCTGCCCAACAATGAGCGTCCTCTCCAGGTCAATGAGCTCCGCACTGAGGGCAGCAGGGGCAACAGGGGCAGGGGCTGAGGTGCCTGGGGCGAAGGAGACGCGCGCATTCCTGGGCGAGCGGGCACGGAGAGTAGGCTGAGGGGCTGCTGGGAGGGCGGTGCTGGTGCGCTGGGTGGCGGCTGTACCTGTAGAGGCGGGGGGCCCGGATGTTGCCGCCACCGCTAGGGAGCACCCATCCGAGGACGTGTCTGAGTCGCTGGTCTCACCACCGGTCCCCGTTGTGGTGCTCCCCTCGCCCTCCGGATCACTGGTGCCCTCGGTGTCTGTTCCTGGGCCCACCGGGGCCTTGTGTCCTGCAGCTCCCTCGTGCTCCGATGCCAAATCTCCTCCGCCTGATGATGCTAATGCACACATGCACAAGAAGATGAAGAGAAATGGTGGGGGGAGAAAAAAGAAGACCAGGTTGAGTGCATGCAATGTCAACACCGTTGGCGGAGAGGACAGACACAGGAGCCTCATGCACTAAGCCGCGCATTCGGGGTACACTACTCAGTACTACTGACTAGGACAACAGGCCAAGAGACGTCAAACGCGCACATGGATGATGCTGGACCATCAATGGCTGTACTTGTCACCCTACAGAGGTGGGGGCCGGGGGCACAGGGCCATGCCTAAGGGAGAGGACTACACTACAGAAAGCGCCCTGGCCTAATGTCACCCACAGCCCTCCTCCCCCACCCAGACGCCTCCACTGCGCAGAAAGATAGGAGAATGTGCTGATACTCACCCCCTTGTGTCTGCTGTGATGTCTTAAAGCGCCCATCCAATTCAGGGTAGGCCACCGCCAGGATCCGGGACATCAGGGGGGTCATGGTGCGACTGGCACCCCTCCTAGGTTGGGAGGCCATCCCCAGCAGTGTTTCTGCGGTCTTCCTTGTTCCGCGGCGGATGTCCTCCCACCTCTTGCGGCAGTGGGTGCCCCGTCTGTTGTGGACCCCCAAGTTCCGGACTTCCTTGGCGATGGCACGCCAAATCTCGATCTTCTGATGGGCGCTGACCTATTTAACATGTACAGGGTGGAAAGGAGGAAATCATCAATGACCTGCATGTTAGATGTGATTGGCCCCCCCCCCACCAACTTTGCCATATGGCACATGCTCTCATCTGTCATGCGTTGCACTCCTCATTCGCCCCCCACCCCACCAACTTACATCCACCCCAATCCACACAGGCATAGCCCATTCCATGTGCACCCGGTGTACTCACTTGTTGGTCTGGAGGACCGTAGAGTAGCGCATACTGGGGGAGGACCCCATCCACGAGCTTCTCCAACTCTTCAGACGTGAAGGCAGGGGCCCTTTCCCCAGTCGCAGCAGCCATTGTCACTTCCAGACCGAGGTCACAGCAGCACTTGCAGTATAGGTCCTCTCCTGTGGATGATCAGGTCTCGAGTGATCAATCAGCTAGGAAATGGCGGTCACGCCCGCGGCGGTGCGTACCGCGGCGGTGCGTACCGCGACCGCCGGCGCACATCGTCATTGGCTCCTGAAACCCATAGGGTTCAATGTTAACCAATGCGGCTTTGCGCCGCGGTCTTCGACCGCCTACCGCCACGTGTGCCCCGCCAGCGCATTGACCTCACATCCCATTGTCCCACTTCACAGGTCAGGCAGCTGCCATTTCAAGGGCCTACATGGCTTAATTTTGACTGCGACACACAGGCCTAGGCCTTGCATTGCCACACATACACGCCTTTCAACCCATTGCCATTCTTTAACTGTGCAAGCTGTCTGTACGTACCTGTGGTTTGCCTGACTCTGTGCTCCATGTTGTCCTTCCTAGGCACCGTCCGCTGGGACTTGCGAGGAGAAGGACGAATCGTCGCGTGTACCGACCGCTGGTGGACCTGTCGACAATGGAAGAACGCCATATAATACTTCGATACAGACTTGACCGTGCCACTATCCATGAACTGTGTGCCCAGCTGGAGCCAGCCCTGATGTCCCCCATCCGCCAACCCACAGGGATTCCCCCTCTGGTGCAGGTTTTGTCAGTCCTCCATTTTTTGGCAAGTGGGTCATTCCAGACAACAGTGGCCATGTCATCTGGAATGTCTCAGCCTATGTTTTCAAAGATTTTGAGCAGAGTGTTTTCTGCCCTGATGAAACTCATGCGGAGCTACATCATTTTCCCAGAGGAGGGTGACTTGCCTACAGTGAAGGGTGATTTCTATGCCCTTGGACATATCCCCAACATCATTGGTGCCATTGATGGGACCCATGTGGCTTTGGTACCCCCAAAAGACGATGAGCAGGTGTACAGAAACAGGAAAAATTATCATTCGATGAATGTGCAGGTGGTCTGTTTGGCTGACCAGTACATCTCCCATGTAAATGCCAAGTTCCCAGGGTCAGGTGCCTATCTTCATGGCGGGCCCTCTTCAGCGGTGCTCTTCTGCACCGCGGGCCCTCTTCAGCGGTGCCTATCTTCATGGCGGGGCCCTCTTCAGCAGTGCTCTTCTGCACGGCGGGCCCTGTTCAGCGGTGCTCTTCTGCACGGTGGGCCCTGTTCAGCGGTGCTCATCTGCACCGCGGGCCCTCTTCAGCGGTGCCTATCTTCACGGCGGGGCCCTCTTCAGCGGTGCTCTTCTGCACGGCGGGCCCTGTTCAGCGGTGCTCTTCTGGACCGCGGGCCCTGTTCAGCGGTGCTCTTCTGCACGGCGGGCCCTGTTCAGCGGTGCTCTTCTGCACCGCGGGCCCTCTTCAGCGGTGCCTATCTTCACGGCGGGGCCCTCTTCAGGGGTGCTCTTCTGCACCGCGGGCCCTCTTCAGCGGTGCCTATCTTCACGGCGGGGCCCTCTTCAGCGGTGCTCTTCTGCACCGCGGGCCCTCTTCAGCGGTGCCTATCTTCACGGCGGGGCCCTCTTCAGCGGTGCTCTTCTGCACCGCGGGCCCTGTTCAGCGGTGCTCTTCTGCACCGCGGGCCCTCTTCAGCGGTGCTCATCCAGCAGGTCAAGGGAGCCAGACCTGTGCTGCACTCCCTGCTCAGTCGCCCTCGGACCGTGACTTTTCTGGACCCTTCGGGGACGGACTCCAGGCCTCTTTAGTGTCCTCCTTCCCAGCTGGGATGTGACATGTGGGGTCCACCTTCTCCGCGCTCCTGCTGCCCTTCCGCTCCTTTGATGGGGCTCTCGGGCCCTTGCCTCCCCTAGATGGTGTGGCTGGTGAAGTGGCCGCACATTGCTCCTTGGGGGCAGCCCTGTCAGTCCTCGCACGGCGGCCCTTGTTTTTGCGGGTCCTCTTGCCGGGGGGGGGGGGCTGGACGTGTCCTTGCTGCTGATCGATGTGTCACTGCTGGCAAAGGGTGGACTCCAGAACCCATGCACAACAGTGACACTGGAAGCTGGGCTGGTGGTGGCTGCGGTGCTCTTGGGACTCTTTGCAGATGGAGGGGGGAGCTCATCGGAGAGAAAGAGGTTAAGATTAGCCAGGAAAAGCTTTTTAGGTCCAAGGTAAAGGGTAGGAGAAGTGGTGATGGGAGTGGAGGAAGAGGATGTGGTTGTAGGAGAGTCAGGTGTGCTGTCATTGGGTGAAGGTGCTGGTGCTGTAGGCTGACGTGAGGTGGATGGCTGTTGGGTGGGTGGCTGCCTGCGTTTGTGTGTCTTGGAAGAGGGGGTGACAGACACAGTGGGAGAGGACACAGGGGACGTGTAAATGGCAGTGGGGGTGGTGACTGCACGAGTGTGGACTGTACTGGAGGGTGAGGTGGTGATGGAAGCACTGGCTGATGTTGGGGTGCATGCAGGTGTGAGTGTAGACGTCACAGGGAGGGAGGAGGGAGACGAGGAGGAGGGGGACACAGAGGTGGTTGTGACTGCTGGAATGTCTGTATCTGTGTGTTGCTTGGGTGAGTGTTTGTGGGATCTGTGGTGCTTGTGTCTGGATGAGCTGCTCTTGGGTGTTGAGGTGTGTGCAGACTGGTCTGATGGTGTGGATGGGATAGGCTGAGGAACAGGAGACAGAGACAGGCTGGAGGCAGTCAGAAGAGGGAGGCTGGAAACAGGGACAATGGTTGCCGTCAGTGCTGAGGCCAGAGCAGTGAACGCTCGTTGATGGGCAGCCTGACCCGAATGAATGCCCTCCAGGTACGCATTGCTCTGTTGCACCTCCCTTTGCACACCCTGGATGGCATTCAAAAGGGTAGTCTGCCCAACAATGAGCGTCCTCTCCAGGTCAATGAGCTCCGCACTGAGGGCAGCAGGGGCAACAGGGGCAGGGGCTGAGGTGCCTGGAGCGAAGGAGACGCGCGCCTTCCTGGGCGAGCGGGCACGGAGCGTAGGCTGAGGGGCTGCTGGGAGGGCAGTGCTGGTGCGCTGGGTGGCGGCTGTACCTGTAGAGGCGGGGGGCCCGGATGTTGCCGCCACCGCTAGGGAGCACCCATCCGAGGACGTGTCTGAGTCGCTGGTCTCACCACCGGTCCCCGTTGTGGTGCTCCCCTCGCCCTCCGGATCACTGGTGCCCTCGGTGTCTGTTCCTGGGCCCACCGGGGCCTTGTGTCCTGCAGCTCCCTCGTGCTCCGATGTCAAATCTCCTCCGCCTGATGATGCTAATGCACACATGCACAAGAAGATGAAGAGAAAGGGTGGGGGGAGAAAAAAGAAGACCAGGTTGAGTGCATGCAATGTCAACACCGTTGGCGGAGAGGACAGACACAGGAGCCTCATGCACTAAGCCGCGCATTCGGGGTACACTACTCAGTACTACTGACTAGGACAACAGGCCAAGAGACGTCAAACGCGCACATGGGTGATGCTGGACCATCAATGGCTGTACTTGTCACCCTACAGAGGTGGGGGCCGGGGGCACAGGGCCATGCCTAAGGGAGAGGACTACACTACAGAAAGCGCCCTGGCCTAATGTCACCCACAGCCCTCCTCCCCCACCCAGACGCCTCCACTGCGCAGAAAGATAGGAGAATGTGCTGATACTCACCCCCTTGTGTCTGCTGTGATGTCTTAAAGCGCCCATCCAATTCAGGGTAGGCCACCGCCAGGATCCGGGACATCAGGGGGGTCATGGTGCGACTGGCACCCCTCCTAGGTTGGGAGGCCATCCCCAGCAGTGTTTCTGCGGTCTTCCTTGTTCCGCGGCGGATGTCCTCCCACCTCTTGCGGCAGTGGGTGCCCCGTCTGTTGTGGACCCCCAAGTTCCGGACTTCCTTGGTGATGGCACGCCAAATCTCGATCTTCTGATGGGCGCTGACCTATTTAACATGTACAGGGTGGAAAGGAGGAAATCATCAATGACCTGCATGTTAGATGTGATTGCCCCCCCCCCCACCAACTTTGCCATATGGCACATGCTCTCATCTGTCATGCGTTGCACTCCTCATTCGCCCCCCACCCCACCAACTTACATCCACCCCAATCCACACAGGCATAGCCCATTCCATGTGCACCCGGTGTACTCACTTGTTGGCCTGGAGGACCGTAGAGTAGCGCATACTGGGGGAGGACCCCATCCACGAGCTTCTCCAACTCTTCAGACGTAAAGGCAGGGGCCCTTTCCCCAGTCGCAGCAGCCATTGTCACTTCCAGACCGAGGTCCCAGCAGCACTTGCAGTATAGGTCCTCTCCTGTGGATGATCAGGTCTCGAGTGATCAATCAGCTAGGAAATGGCGGTCACGCCCGCGGCGGTGCGTACCGCGGCGGTGCGTACCGCGACCGCCGGCGCACATCGTCATTGGCTCCTGAAACCCATAGGGTTCAATGTTAACCAATGCGGCTTTGCGCCGCGGTCTTCGACCGCCTACCGCCACGGTGTGCCCCGCCAGCGCATTGACCTCACATCCCATTGTCCCACTTCACAGGTCAGGCAGCCGCCATTTCAAGGGCCTACATGGCTTAATTTTGACTGCGACACACAGGCCTAGGCCTTGCATTGCCACACATACATGCCTTTCAACCCATTGCCATTCTTTAACTGTGCAAGCTGTCTGTACGTACCTGTGGTTTGCCTGACTCTGTGCTCCATGTTGTCCTTCCTAGGCACCGTCCGCTGGGACTTGCGAGGAGAAGGACGAATCCTCGCGTGTACCGACCGCTGGCGGACCTGTCGACAATGGAAGAACACCATATAATACTTCGATACAGACTTGACCGTGCCACTATCCATGAACTGTGTGCCCAGCTGGAGCCAGCCCTGATGTCCCCCATCCGCCAACCCACAGGGATTCCCCCTCTGGTGCAGGTTTTGTCAGTCCTCCATTTTTTGGCAAGTGGGTCATTCCAGACAACAGTGGCCATGTCATCTGGAATGTCTCAGCCTATGTTTTCAAAGATTTTGAGCAGAGTGTTGTCTGCCCTGATGAAACTCATGCGGAGCTACATCATTTTCCCAGAGGAGGGTGACTTGCCTACAGTGAAGGGTGATTTCTATGCCCTTGGACATATCCCCAACATCATTGGTGCCATTGATGGGACCCATGTGGCTTTGGTACCCCCAAAAGACGATGAGCAGGTGTACAGAAACAGGAAAAATTATCATTCGATGAATGTGCAGGTGGTCTGTTTGGCTGACCAGTACATCTCCCATGTAAATGCCAAGTTCCCAGGGTCAGTGCATGACGCGTATGTTATGCGAAGTAGCAGCATCCCCTATGTGATGGAGCAGCTACAGAGACAACGTGTGTGGCTAATTGGTGACTCTGGTTACCCCAACCTGCCTTGGCTACTGACCCCAGTGAGGAATCCCCGGACCAGGGCAGAGGAACGGTACAATGAGGCCCATGGGCGAACTAGGAGGATCATCAAAAGGACCTTTGGCCTCCTGAAGGCCAGGTTTAGGTGCCTGCATATGACAGGGGGATCCCTGTTGTACTCACCAAAGAAGGTGTGCCATATCATCGTGGCCTGCTGTATGCTTCACAATCTGGCATTGCGACGTCAGGTTCCTTTCCTGCAGGAGGATGGTGCAGATGGTGGTGTTGAAGCAGCTGTGGAGCCTGCGGAGAGTGAAGAGGAGGAAGACTCAGAGGACGACACAGACAACAGGGACAGAGTAATAGAACAGTATTTTCAGTAGCACACAGGTAATAATCACCCATGCCATTTTACATTTCCTGAAAGCCTCCTGCATCTCAACTTTGTCGATTTCCCCCCAAGAACTATAAACATGATGTTTGATTTTCCCTTCCCTTTTCTGTGCTGTATGAGCCACTGCGTGACCTCGGCTTGGTTGGCCCATGGACTAATGCTAAGTTACCTCGGTATGTGTAATTCACAATGTTAAAAATACGTAAGTGATATGTAATGTGTCATACATTTGTAAATAAGACAGGCTGAGTCCTGATTGATTTCAGTGCAATGTGTGATTTATTATTAGTGCATAGATATTGGTACATGATAGTGAAACAGTGATGGGTGGGGGTGGAGTAATGTCCATGGCAGAGTCCAGTTCTCAGTCTGACAGGTGCATTGTCCATATGCCTGTGGCAGGATGGAGCAGGGGCAGTTCAAGGTTTGACAGGGTGGCAATGTTGAACAGTGGGAGGACTTCAGGGGGTATGTGATGCTGGCGGGGGTCTTGACATCCTACTCTGTCGTTTTTTTTTTATCTCAGGCTCCTTTTGCGGGGTGGTTGTTGTTCAGCAGGAGGTGGGGTTCTGGTGGGCTGTCGTTGTGGTGGGGCCTCCTGTCCACTAGCGCCGGCGGAGGTGGTAGGCTGTTCCTGTTCCTGGCTAGTGACAGGGGCCCTGTGTGATGCCACATGGTCCCGAAACGTGTCCTCTATACGGTTCAGGGCCTGGACTATGCTCCCCATAGCGGTTGAGATATTGGTGAGTTGGTCGCTGAACCCCATGTAGCGTTGCTCCTGCTGTGCCTGGATCTCCTGGAACCTGGCCAGTACCGTCGCCATCGTCTCTTGTGAGTGGTGGTAGGCTGCCATGAGGGTGGTGAGGGCCTCTTGGAGAGTGGGTTCCCTGGGCCTCTCCTCCCCCCCCTGTCGCACAGCAGCCCTCCGAGTTGCCCTGTTTCCCTGGGCCTCTGTCCCCTGGACGGTGTGCCCACTCCCACTGCCCCCAGGTCCCTGTTGTTGTTGGGTTGGTGGGTTACCCTGGGTGCCCTGTAGTGGTAGACACACCGCTGCTTGACCTGTCCTAGAGACAGAGGCATGGGCCCGCTGGGTGGGAGCTGTGCTGTTGTTCCCAGAGGAGGTTGGGTCTGCAGTGGCCTGTGTCTGGGTGAGGGGAACCGACTGCCCAGAGGTCCCCGATGGTCCGGGCTGGTCATCAGGGTCCAGGTCGACAGAGCTGCTGTCATCACTAGGGGCCTGTTCCGGGGGTGGGATGGACATTTCTGGTCCCTCCTGACCGGTGTGTTGTCGTTCGGGTCCTGCATGGGGTAAGAGGGTATGGTTATTGTTTCTGTGTGTGCATTAGCTTGCGTTTTATGGGTGCCCTTGTCCCCCAGTGCTGGCATTCCCTTGGGGGAGGTGTTGTGAGGGTGTTTTGTGGGGGGGGGGATGGGTATGTGCAGTGGTCATGCTTAGGTGATGGGTGTCCATAGTTTGGGGATGGCATGCAGGGGTTGGTGTTGGGTGGGTTGTGCTGGAGAGACATTCTCAGGGAGGATGTGTGCTGGGGGGTTGGGGGTGAGGGTGGGGGTTAGCATGCTGGGGGGGGGGGGGTGAAGTGGTTGGGCTTGTACTTACCAGAGTCCCTTCCTCCGTGTACTCCAGCGAGGCCATCAGGATGCAGGATGTTTAGTACCTCTTGCTCCCATGCTGTGAATTCGGGTGGAGTGGGTGGGGGTCCCCCGCCAGTCTTCTGCACTGCGATGTTGTGTCGCGAGACCATCGATCGCACCTTCCCCCGTAGGTCGTTCCATCGTTTGCGGATGTCGTCCCTATTTCTGGGATGCTGTCCCACCGCGTTGACCCTGTCCACGATCCGCTGCCAGAGCTCCGCCTTCCTAGCTATTGTGGTGTGCTGCACCTGTGAGCCGAAGAGCTGGGGTTCAACTCTTATAATTTCCTCCACCATGACCTGGAGTTCTTGGTCCGAAAAGCGTGGGTACCTTTGTGGTGCCATGGGGTGGTGTGTATGAGGTGTGGGGTGGTGTATGTGATGATGTGTGTGTTGGTGTGTGGTGCTTTGTGCTTCTATGTGGTGTGTGTGATGTTGTGGTGTGCCTCTGTGTGTCTGGCTCTCTATTCTCTGATGTGTCTATCTCTCCTTCGTCTCTGGTTTTTGTTGGTAGGGGTTTGTGGGTGATGTGGGTGTGTGTTTTATATGGTATTGGATGTGTGGGAGTGGTGTGTGTATGTGTTTCAGGTGTGTGCCTTTCAAATTGTCCAATGTGGTAGAGGTTTGTAAAGGTGTGTGTATTTTGACCGCGGCGGTGTGTACCGCCAATGGAATACCGCGGTTGAATGACCGCCGCGTGGATTTGCGGGTCATAATGGGATGGGCGTATTTCTGTTGGCGTGGCGGTGGAGGTTTGGTCTTCTCCAGTTTACCGCTGGCCGCTGATGTGGCGGACTGCAGTGGAGGGCGGATTTTTGGAGGTTTTGCAGTTGTGGGTCAGAATGTCCGTGGTGGCTGACCGCGGCGGTATTGTGGCGGCCTTCTGACCGGCGGTAAGCGGCTTTTACCGCCGAGGTCAGAATGACCCCCAAAGTGTCTTAAGTCTTTAAAAAGCAAACAAAGGGGGTCATTCTGACCCTGGCGGCCGGTGACCGCCAGGGTCACCGACCACGGGAGCACCGCCAACAGGCTGGCGGTGCTCCCCAGGGCATTCTGACCACGGCGGTTCAGCCGTGGTCAGAAAGGGTAAACCGGCAGTCTCCCGCCGGTTTACCGCTGCCCCATTGAATCCTCCATGGCGGCGGAGCGCGCTCCGCCGCCATGGGGATTCAGACACCCCCTACCGCCATCCTGTTCATGGCGGGAAACCCGCCATGAACAGGATGGCGGTAGGGGGTGCCGCGGGGCCCCCGTAAGAGGGCCCCACAAAGTATTTCAGTGTCTGCTTTGCAGACACTGAAATACGCGACGGGTGCAACTGCACCCGTCGCACCCCTGCAACTACGCCGGCTCAATTCTGAGCCGGCGTCCACGTTGCAGGGGCATTTCCACTGGGCCGGCGGGCGCTCTTTTGGAGAGCGCCCGCCGGCCCAGCGGAAATGTTTGAATGGCCGCCGCGGTCTTTTGACCGCGGTGCGGTCATTTGTCGGCGGGACCTTGGCGGATGGCCTCCGCCGTCCGCCAAGGTCTGAATCAGGCCCAAAGTCTCTTTCAAGCACAAAGTACCTGGTTTGGAGTGGAAAATCTCCTCAGAGGGCCACAGAAGAAGAGACACGGACTTGCGTCGTTATTTTTCACGCGGGGAAGTCGTGCGTCGTTTTCCGGTGCGCGGACAGTCTCTTTCTGTGGATCGCGGGGATTACCAGATGTCCCGGGTCTGTGCGTGGATTTTCCTGCTTGTTTTCCAGCTGCGCGTCGTTCTGCGGTGCTGCGCGTCAAAATTTCGATCTCACGGAAGGCGTCGCATCGATTTCTCCTCTGGAGGTCGGGCGGCGTTGTCCTTGCGAAGCCGTGCGTCGAAGTTCCGGTCGTCCCGAAGGCGTTGCGTCGATCAGCGTCGGTGTGCGGCGTTTTTCTCGCCACGGAACAAGCTGTGCTTCGAAAATTTCGGCGCACGGAGCGTCCAAGTGAAAAAGAGAAGTCTTTTTGGTCCTGAGACTTCAGGGAAAAGGAGGCAAGCTCTATCCAAGCCCTTGGAGAGCACTTTCACAGCCAGACAAGAGTTCAGCAAGGCAGCAGGCCAACAGCAAGGCAGCAGTCCTTTGTAGAAAGCAGACAGGTGAGTCCTTTGAGCAGCCAGGCAGTTCTTCTTGGCAGGATGTAGTTTCTGGTTCAGGTTTCTTCTCCAGCAAGTGTCTGATGAGGTAGGGCAGAGGCCCTGTTTTATACCCAAATGTGCCTTTGAAGTGGGGGAGACTTCAAAGAGTGGCTAAGAAGTGCACCAGGTCCCCTTTCAGTTCAATCCTGTCTGCCAGGGTCCCAGTAGGGTGTGTGGCAGTCCTTTGTGTGAGAGCAGGCCCTCCACCCTCCCAGCCCAGGAAGACCCATTCAAAATGCACATGTATGCAAGTGAGGCTGAGTACCCTGTGTTTGGGGTGTGTCTGAGTGAATGCACAAGGAGCTGTCAACTAAGCCCAGCCAGACGTGGATTGTAAGGCACAGAAAGATTTAAGTGCAAAGAAATGCTCACTTTCTAAAAGTGGCATTTCTAGAATAGTAATATTAAATCCAACTTCACCAGTCAGCAGAATTTTATATTACCATTCTGGCCATACTAAATATGACCTTCCTACTCCTTTCAGATCAGCAGCTACCACTTCAATACTGTATGAGGGCAGCCCCAATGTTAGCCTATGAAGGGAGCAGGCCTCGCAGTAGTGCAAAAACAAATTTAGGAGTTTTACACTACCAGGACATGTAAACTACACAGGTACATGTCCTGCCTTTCACCCACACAGCACCCTGCTCTAGGGGTTACCTAGGGCACACATTAGCGGCGACTTATATGTGAAGAAAGGGGAGGTTTAGGCTTGGCAAGTACTTTTAAATGCCAAGTCGAGGTGACAGTGAAACTGCACACACAGGCCTTGCAGTGGCAGGCCTGAGACAAGGAAAAGGGGCTACTTAAGTGGTTGGCACAACCAGTGCTGCAGGCCCACTAGTAGCATTTAATCTACAGGCCCTAGGCAAATAGAGTGCACATTACTAGGGGCTTATAAGTAAATTAAATAGTCCAATCAGGTATGATTCAAGGTTACCATGTTTTAAGGGAGAGAGCATATGCACTTTAGCACTGGTTAGTAGTGGTAAAGTGCGCAGAGTCTAAAAGCCAGCAAAAACAGTATCCAAAAAGTGGAGGGAGGCAGGCAAAAAGTTAGGGGTGACCACCCTAAGGCTGTCAGGTCTAACATGTGTCCCCCCCAGCTGAAATTGGGGAGAGCTACCCGACATCCTGGGAGCTCTCATCGCTAAGGCGGAAGTATCTGGAGAGACCATCAGCATTGGCGTGGTCAACCCCGGGGCGATGTTCCACCGTAAAGTCCATCCCCTGTAGGGAAATGGACCACCTCAAGAGTTTTGGATTCTCACCCCTCATCTGCATGAGCCATCTGAGGGGCCTGTGGTCTGTCTGAACCCGGAAGTGAGTCCCAAACAGGTAGGGTCTTAGCTTCTTCAGTGCCCAGACCACAGCAAAAGCTTCTCTTTCAATAGCACTCCACCTCTGTTCCCGTGGTAATAGCCTTCTGCTAATAGAGACTACTGGTTGGTCTAGGCCCTCCTCATTTAGCTGTGCTAGGACCGCCCCTATGCCATGCTCTGAAGCGTCTGTCTGCACAATAAATTCCTGGGAGTAGTCAGGGGCCTTGAGCACGGGGCCGTGCACATGGCTTCCTTCAGGGAGTCAAAGGCTTTCTGACAAGCCTCTGTCCAATTCACCAACCTAGGTTGTTTCTTGGAAGTCAGTTCTGTCAAGAGTGACCCAATGGTACCATAGCCCTTGACAAATCTGCAGTAGTATCCTGTGAGGCCTAAAAAGGCTCTCACCTCAGTCTGAGTTCTAGGTGGTTGCCAGGCCTTGATAGTTTCAATCTTTGCCTGGAGTGGCTGCACCTTGCCACCACCCACTAGGTGTCCCAAGTACACCACGGAACCCTGCCCAATCTGGCACTTTCTAGCCTTGATGGTCAGGCCTGCCTGTTGCAGGGCCTGAAGCACCTCCTTGAGGTGGAGCAGGTGTTCCTCCCAGCTGAAACTGTAGACAGCTATGTCATCCAGGTAGGCTGCACAGAAGGCATCCTTGCCAGCTAGGACCCCGTTAACCAACCGTTGGAAGGTAGCTGGGGCATTTTTCAATCCAAATGGCATCACCCGGAACTGGTAATGGCCATCAGGGGTTGAAAATGCGGATCTCTCTTTAGCCCCCTCAGTCAGGGCGATCTGCCAGTACCCTGAAGTAAGATCAAACGTACTCAGGAACTTGGCAGCGCCCAGCCTGTCAACGAGCTCATCAGCTCGGGGGATGGGGTGAGCATCAGTCCGGGTGACTGAGTTGAGACCCCGGTAGTCCACACAGAACCGGAGTTCTGGCTTCGCACCTGGGGCAGTAGCCTTAGGGACCAACACCACTGGGCTGGCCCAGGGACTACTGGATTTCTCGATAACCCTTAAAGCTAACATCTTGGAGATCTCCTCCTTGATGCTGGCTTTCACCTTATCCGATAACCTGTAAATTTTGTTCTTCACAGGGAGACTGTCACCGGTGTCAATGTCATGAACACAGAGGTGGGTCAGTCCAGGAGTAAGGGAGAACAGGGGGGAGAACTGCTCCAATAGCTCATAGCAGTCTCCTTTCTGGTTTAGAGTCAGGGAGTCAGAGAGGATGACCCCTTTCACTGACCTATCACCTTCTTGGGCAGAGAGAAGGTCGGGGAGAGGTTCACTCTCCTCTTCCATTCCTTCATCTGTGACCAGAAGCATGTTGACCTCAGACCTCTTAAAATGAGCCTTTAGCCGGTTGACATGGAGCACCCTTAGGGGGTTCCTAGGGGTTTGGAGGTCCACTAGGTAAGTGGCCTCCCCTTTCCGCTCCTTTACTTCAAATGGGCCAGACCAGCGGTCCTGGAGAGCTCTAGGCTCTACTCGCTCCATTACCCACACTTTGTCTCCAGGTTGAAACTCTGCCAGGGTGGCCTTCTGGTCATACCAGCGTTTCATTACCTCTTGACTGGCCTCAAGGTTACTTTGGGCCTCTTTCCAGAAGCGGGTCATCTGGTTGCGGAGGGCCAACATGTAGCTGACCACATCCTGAGGGGGTGCCTTTGGAGCTCTCTCCAACCCCTCCTTGACAATGCTTAAGGGTCCTCTGACAGGGTACCCATAGAGAAGCTCAAAGGGACTGAACCCCACCCCCCTCTGGGGGACCTCTCGGTAAGCAAAGAGAAGGCATGGTAAGAGGACGTCCCACTTACGCCTCATGGCCTCAGGGAGGCCACCAATCATGCCTTTCAAGGTCTTGTTGAATCTCTCCACAAGACCATTAGATTGGGGGTGATAGGTTGTGGTGAACTTGTAGGTTACACCACACGCATCCCACAGAGACTTCATGTATGCAGACATGAAGTTAGTGCCTCTGTCAGATACTATCTCCTTTGGGAATCCCACACGGGTAAATATCCCCATCAGAGTTCTGGGTGCAGTTACGGTCCTCAGAGGGATTGCCTCTGGGTAACGGGTGGCATGGTCCACCAAAACCAGGATGAACCTGTTGCCTAAGGCAGTTTTGGGGTCCAATGGACCAACAATGTCGATGCCCACCCTTTCAAAGGGGGTGCCAACGACAGGAAGTGGAATCAGGGGGCTTTTAACCCTTTTCCCTGCTTTACCACTGGCCTGGCAGGTAGGACAAGATCTACAGAACTTATCTGAGTTTGTCCTCATTCTGGGCCAATAAAAGTGTGTGACAAGCCTGTCAAAGGTCTTGCCTTGCCCCAAATGTCCTGCCAGGGGAATGTTGTGAGCCAGCCCCAGTAGGAAGGTTCGGTAACACTGGGGGACCACCAGCGTACGTGCTGCCCCAAAGACCGGAACCTTAGGCTCACTGTAGAGGAGATCATTCTCCCAATATAAGTGGTGATTGCCAGAGGCTTCACCTGCCGCCTGGTCTGAGGCTTGCTTCCTCAGACCCTCTATAGTGGGACATTCTTTCTGCACCTTGCAGAATTCCTCCCTGGTGGGTCCACCCTCAACTTGCCAGCCAGCAAGCTCCGGTAGGTCACCTAGGGTAGCAATGTCTTCCCCAGTTGGCTCGGGAGCCTCCTCCTCAGGAGCCCCGTCAACCACTGCGGGAACTTCTGGGACCGTTTTCCCGAGCCCCTTGCCCCTCCTCTTGGCAGCTCTCTGGGCCATTGTTTCAGGCTCCAGACGCCCTTGACTTCCCTCTTGGTCAGCCATGGACCGTGTGGTCATGCAGACCCACTCAGGTAACCCTAACATCTCCAGGTGAGATCTGAGCTCCACTTCTTTCCAAGCAGTATGCTCAAGATCATTGCCTAACAGACAATCTACAGGCATGGCAGGACTCACAGCTACTTTCAGAGTACCAGAGACCCCCCCCCACTCAAAGGGAACCAGAGCCACCGGTAGGTTACTCTCACGATTGTCAGCGACTATGACCTGGTGGAATGTATTAGGGACTATCTGCTCTGTTGACACCAGCTGACTCTTGATAGTAGTCATACTGGCTCCTGTGTCACGCAGAGCCTCCACCTTCTGTCCATCAATGGTGACCCACTGCCTGTACTTGGAAGTATTTTGGGGCATGTGGGCTTTGGGCACCATTTCTCCTTCTCCCAGGGAAACTAGGGAAATCTCTACCTGTTCCCCAAAGCTATCTGGGCCCATCTCCCCCCCGAGCGCTACACTAGTCAACCTAGGTGTCTGTCCGGTAGTGGACGGTGCTCTCTTGGAGCACTGGGGGTCGCCTTTATAGTGACCATACTGGTAACACTCCATGCATTTGGGGTTGGATTTCCCTGACCTATCATATGTCCCTGGCTTTTTCCCAAATCTGGAAAAGGAATGGTTGCCACCCCCTCCCTGGGAATTATTTTGGGGGCCTTTGGAGAGTTCCTTATCTGTAAGTTTATCTCCCCCCTCTTTCTTCTGTTGGGAACCCTGACCACTTTTGTGGGTGTCCCCCCCAGGTACCTTCTTGGACACTCTGGTGCTAACCCAGAGGTCTGCCTCCTCAGCAAGCTTCCTGGGATCAGTCAGCTTACTATCCACTAAGTGCTGGCACAACTCTGTAAAAGTAGTATTAAGCATATGCTCTCTCAGAATCAAGTCATATAACCCTTTATAATCATCTACTTTGTTACCCCGCACCCATCCATTCAGTGCCTTACTGGAAAAGTCAAAGAAATCTACCCATGTTTGTGTGGTTTGTTTGGTGCTGTCCGTGAACCTCTGACGGTATCCCTCAGGGGTCAGCCCAAACTTGGCAAGTAAAGTGGCTTTCTGAAGTGGGTATGTGTTTTGATCAGGTTGATCCAATGTGAGAAGTGTGTCCCTCCCCAATGGCGGCACATAACCCCACATAGCTACCCCCCATTGCCCTTCAGGAACCTCATGAGCCCTTAGTGCAACTTCATAAGCAGCTAACCATTTATCTATGTCATCTCCCACCACAAAACTGGGCACCACATTTTTGGGTATACAAACCTTCTTTTCTCCAGCAGGTCCTGTCTGTATGCTGCCACCATTATTGCTGGATTCAGACTGTTTTGCCTTGATCTCCAGCTCCTTGAGACTCAGTTCATGAGCCAACAATAGTTTCTTTTCAGCCAAAGCTCTCTCAGCCTCCACCTGTTTGGCTGCTCTTTCAGCTTCAGCTTGTTTGGCTTCTCTTTCAGCTTCAATTTGTTTGGCTGCTCTTTCAGCAGCAGCTTGCTTGGCTTCTCTCTCAGCCCTTCTTTCCTTCTGTTGAGCCTCAATTTTCAGTTTTGCCATTTGCAATTGGAACTCCCTTTCCTCTCTCCTTTCCTCTGCGGTCAGGCTTTGCACAGAGACACTGCTCCCTGGTCTGGAAGGGGGCACAATTGCAGTGGTAACATCATCCACAGATAGCAACAAATCCTCTGAGGGGCCATTTTCTGGCTCCTCTTCCTCATCATCCTCTTCTAAATGGGCTTCTGCCCAGGCCCTCAGCGCCACTTGAAAGTCCTCCTTTTTGGAGGCCCCTTGGGTGGGTACCCTCATTGCCCTGCAGAACCCTCTTAGCTGTTTTACCGTATATGTATCCAACAGGACTAGGTCAAAGTCTCCCATTTGAGACCCAGTCAGAGACATGTTGAGTGAGGATTTAGTTTTTGAAAATTGTCAGGAAGAAAAAAACGAAATGTTGCAAAAAGAGATAAAAATCAAGTTGACCTTCAACTGTGGGTAGGTAGTGAAATACTTAGCTACTGTATGTCACTGCACAAACACAAGTCCTATCCTCACCGCTGATCACCAATGTTAGAAATGGGCTTTTTGGTTGGCAATCAGGTTACCCCCTGTCCAAACAAAAGCCCTCACTCTAGTCAGGGTAAGTCACACACAATCCAAGATTATCCTGTGCCCACCCTCTGGTAGCTTGGCACGAGCAGTCAGGCTTAACTTAGAAGGCAATGTGTAAAGTATTTGTGCAATAAATCATACAATACCACCATATAGCACCACAAAAATACACCACACAGTGTTTAGAAAAATATATAATATTTATCAGGATAATTGTAGGTCAAAACGAATAAAGTTGCAATGTGAATTTGTAGAGATTTCACTGAAAAGTGATATAAAGTGTCTTAAGTCTTTAAAAAGCAAACAAAGTCTCTTTCAAGCACAAAGTACCTGGTTTGGAGTGGAAAATCTCCTCAGAGGGCCACAGAAGAAGAGATACGTGGAAAAAGGGTGTGTGCGTCGATTTCTCCCCAGCACACACGGACTTGCGTCGTTATTTTTCACGCGGGGAAGTCGGGCGTCATTTTCCGGCGTGCGGACAGTCTCTTTCTGTGGATCGCGGGGATTACCAGATGTCCCAGGTCTGTGCGTGGATTTTCCTGCTTGTTTTCCGGCTGCGCGTCGTTCTGTGGGGCTGAGCGTCAAAATTTCGATCTCACGGCAGGCGTCGCGTCGATTTCTCCTCTGGAGTTCGGGCGGCGTTGTCCTTGCGAAGCCGTGCATCGAAGTTCCGGTCGTCCCGAAGGCGTCGCGTCGATCAGCGTCGGTGTGCGGCGTTTTTCTCGCCGCGGAACAAGCTGTGCGTCGAAAAGTTTGGCGCATGGAGCGTCCAAGTGAAAAAGAGAAGTCTTTTTGGTCCTGAGACTTCAGGGAACAGGAGGCAAGCTCTATCCAAGCCCTTGGAGAGCACTTTCACAGCCAGACAAGAGTTCAGCAAGGCAGCAGGCCAACAGCAAGGCAGCAGTCCTTTGTAGAAAGCAGACAGGTGAGTCCTTTGAGCAGCCAGGCAGTTCTTCTTGGCAGGATGTAGTTTCTGGTTCAGGTTTCTTCTCCAGCAAGTGTCTGATGAGGTAGGGCAGAGGCCCTGTTTTATACCCAAATGTGCCTTTGAAGTGGGGGAGACTTCAAAGAGTGGCTAAGAAGTGCACCAGGTCCCCTTTCAGTTCAATCCTGTCTACCAGGGTCCCAGTAGGGGGTGTGGCAGTCCTTTGTGTGAGAGCAGGCCCTCCACCCTCCCAGCCCAGGAAGACCCATTCAAAATGCAGATGTATGCAAGTGAGGATGAGTACCCTGTGTTTGGGGTGTGTCTGAGTGAATGCACAAGGAGCTGTCAACTAAGCCCAGCCAGACGTGGATTGTAAGGCACAGAAAGATTTAAGTGCAAAGAAATGCTCACTTTCTAAAAGTGGCATTTCTAGAATAGTAATATTAAATCCAACTTCACCAGTCAGCAGGATTTTATATTACCATTCTGGCCATACTAAATATGACCTTCCTACTCCTTTCAGATCAGCAGCTACCACTTCAATACTCTATGAGGGCAGCCCCAATGTTAGCCTATGAAGGGAGCAGGCCTTGTAAAAACGAATTTAGGAGTTTTACACTACCAGGACATGTAAAATACACAGGTACATGTCCTGCCTTTCACCCACACAGCACCCTGTTCTAGGGGTTACCTAGGGCACACATTAGCGGTGACTTATATGTGGAGAAAGGGGAGGTTTAGGCTTGGCAAGTACTTTTAAATGCCAAGTCGAGGTGACAGTGAAACTGCACACACAGGCCTTGCAGTGGCAGGCCTGAGACAAGGAAAAGGGGATACTTAAGTGGTTGGCACAACCAGTGCTGCAGGCCCACTAGTAGCATTTAATCTACAGGCCCTACGCACATAGAGTGCACATTACTAGGGGCTTATAAGTAAATTAAATAGTCCAATCAGGTATGATTCAAGGTTACCATGTTTTAAGGGAGAGAGCATATGCACTTTAACACTGGTTAGTAGTGGTAAAGTGCGCAGAGTCTAAAAGCCAGCAAAAACAGTATCCAAAATGTGGAGGGAGGCAGGCAAAAAGTTAGGGGTGACCACCCTAAGGCTGTCAGGTCTAACACTAACTATAACATTACCTTAACATTTGTTTGCTTCAGTGAATTTGTAACTTTTTTAAAACTAAGCTAAAGTCCTATTACCATACCTAACGATAAAGTCACTTGAACTTTTGTTTTGAAGTAAATAAATATGTGTGTGTGTGTGTTTTAGAAATACTACTTGCCATGTATGATGAGATGTAAAGGTAGATGCATTGTAAGGACTAGTGTGGTAATACATTGCGATGCAATAGTAATTATGATGTAGTTGTCACAATATAATTTACAGCCCTGTTATTACCTGTCATGGAGCAATGGATTTTGGGTGCAAGCCATACAATAATTATCGTCTCTAGTCCTCAATCCAAATCTCATACCTGTAATCACAACTGTCACACTGTGCTTCTCATAAGACTCCTAATATGGCCTCTGTGAGTTAGTTATAAGACATAACCTTGCAAAGTTCTTAGAACAACTAATTAACTCTCTCTCTCCACAACTCACCTCTTATGATGCTCAAGGTTTCCTTTGACAAACTATGTAATTTCCTCATTCGTTATTGTAGCAATCCTTCCCTGTGCAGTTTACTTAATAAAGTCCTGCCCTATCTTATTTTCGCTCAAAGCATTGACCCATTCTTGAGAAAGTGGCCTAATGCCACCAAGATCCAATTCTCAAACTCTTATGCACTTAACAATGAATACAATCTACTTCCCATATTCTCAGGACTGACAATCTTGAAAGAGACAAGATGACATCATAACCCATAACCAGCCATGTCAATGTCACAAATACATGGGATAAAGTACCTCCTACTGTACATAATATGTTTATTACAAATAACAGAGAAGTTCCATGACCAGATAGATGAACTTGGCTGAAGGCCTATTTCCTGATAAGGTTTTGAAACTCCAAGGTGGCTTGCAATATCCTTATCATGAATGGCAGGAGGTACTTTATTCCTTATAGTACATGGTCACACCATCGACTTTCCAACAAACTTACATTGTTGGTATGTAGCTCTTTGATATAAAAGAGAGAGCATGTTTGGAAACATGAAGAATAAAAATAGGATCTCTAGTTCAAAATTAAGCACATCAAATAAACTGTGAAATACTTGTCACAAGAAGATATTACACTGTTTAATACAAGTCCATTTTTTTTTGTTAATAATTACCAAAGGACTGCAAAAAATATAAAGTTAGAAAACAGATCAGCGGAAAGAAAAGCAGCTTCTGCTGCTGGCTCTGGCAGCAGATATTGTGAGATCAGAAATCAAATGTAATAAGTTATTACAGTTGAGTTCTGATGTTTGTCTTATGTGTCCCTATCTTTTTTGTATAAAAGGATGTGATCTTTTTTCTGGCGGCTTCCTGCGTTTTGGACTTATCGCACAACAGGGTTTCGACCTCCTCTATCAAATCGTCGATCTCTGAGATAGTACAGTTGCCCCCTGCATTCCTTGTCTTTTTGGGTATCTTACCCTTACCCATAGCATAGAGATCTCAATTGCTTTACACTTCCCCATAATCCAATTCTTTAATTATCTTTGGATCTTTGGATCTTTGGATCCTACCTATTCAACCCCTCTTGTTGTTATCTTTGCTCGTGGATGGTCTTCTCTTTATTTATTTATTCCCCTTGTTGGCTATTTCACAAGCAAAATTTAAGATCAACTAATGGGACTTCACATAATTATACAATCAAACTACTCTTATTAGTACTATGTCATCTGTTTGCCCAAATATGAATAAATCTCTGAATACCTTACTTAGGCAAACGTGGGGTGGGGTGCAGCCTCCTCTGGGCTCTGACAGGCATGGACGGGACCGCCCTTGGTCCAGGCTTCATCGGGGCACAGCCCGAGAGCGTCCCACTTTGCGGGAAGGAGAGAGCACTTTTAACACGATGAAGCACCTCCTCCCTCTCACAGGTGCAATCAATGAAGATGGCAGGCAAAACAGCAGTGCACCCTGGGACAGGTAGTCCCACCAGGCGGGCAGTGTCAGCTTTGTGTGTCAAGCACACTTACCCTGGGACAGACGGTCCAACCAGGGTATCGGAGTCAGACCTCCAAATGGCCCCACAAGATCATACGCATCCCCATTCTGATGTCATTTCTTTGTAATTGTCAACTGGGTGTGTGACAAGTCACTTATTATAAAGAAATTCGAGATACCTTTTCATACAGGGATGTCAAAATCCTATCTATGACAACGTGCTAAACTCAGGCTGAAGTTTTGTGGAAGGCATCAGTACAACATGAACTATTAACAACTATCGTGCATGCATGCCTGTAGTTATACTCACTTCTACAGCATGGCGGGCGAGGGAAACACCAGAATGCACATGTTCACTATTCACTTTATAACAATAACCAGACGGCAGTGATGAAAAACAAGACATTAGTTCTTGGAGGAAATCTGTACTAATCAAGATACTTCTTTCAGTACAAAAGCAGCTAAGAAAGAACTGTAGAGAATTAAGCAGTTTAAACTTCAGGAAAGTCCCAATTGAACTACCATGAGCTGATCAAATCCAACTTTATAGGCACGCAAAGTTGGAATGTAAGGAGATAATTGAAGCTTCAAGTATTAAATTAGCATCATTGTACGGGACATAAAGAAGAAGAATGGCCGTAAAAGCTATTTATGTGACGTAAGGAAACAGAACCGAAATGTTCCTGAACCCACCCCCGGCTGAATCACACACACAATGCAGCCATTACAGGAGGATGACGGACAAACTATGCGAACAGTGAGCACCAACTCCAGGCACCTTTTAGACACAACACAGTAAGAACTGAATGCGCATATCATTATGTGACTTTTGTATTTTATTAACCATTCACATGGTAAATATGTTTACCCCAGTGCTGCTCTCATGTTATTACATTTAAACTCCAGTAAAGACGTTTTATAAGAATAAACTGACAATGTCTTGAAAACGTTTATTTGTCTACCAAACAAATGGCACACTGTACCAGAGGCCATATAGGAAAACAGTGGCTGGCTGAATGGTTTTTTAATCAGTCCTTCAGTTTCTTCTGTGACTGATGTACAAATAGAAAACTTCACGAAATTATCATTTGGCAGGGTTCACTGAATCTTGCCCAATTCATACTAATGAGCTAGGATTCTGTTTGCAAATTCTACTAAATGAGCTGTTAATGCATTGGTGAAGGCTCGGGATTGACTGCAGAATTCCATCCATGCATTCACATTTGTATATTTCCAGTTTTTTACTAGATGTACATGCGTAAATGATATATTTACTTAGAGGGGCTTTCAGCCACCCCTCCTCATTCTTTGGCATGTTACTTTGTCATTCAAATGTTTCTTCCATCCACTACAGCATACAGCATGGAGCCTGTAGAGTTGCGCGTGCTGCAGCAATGACGACTCGGACTCTGCTGTTGTGAGTGGTATAACCGGTGAACTTTATTATACCGCTGTCTAAGTATCACTGACTTTTCCCGCTCCCCAGACCCCCTTTTATTAACATGCTACGTAACATGGGATGCGCTCAATGAAACACCGCGTCACAGGGGTAATGCCTATCACCCCTGAATACACACTGAGGAGTGGGCTTTCCCACTCCTGCATCATCACTACAGAGCCCACTTCAGCCGCTGACTAACTTCACTGTGAATGATGACTTTCTGTCCGTTCACAAGGAACTCATCCACACACAAAGTAGTACCCTTCAGTGCCAGAGGCTACTGTAGAAATGTGTGATTTTTGAGACCCCAAAAATGTTTTTGCTTTAAGCCACTGATTGTTTTAAGATTAATGAGGACCCAGCAGCTTTTGCAACAGTAACATTTTGCAAAAACGCAGCCAAAAGAATACAAGCTTTGACAAAGCCAAAAGGTTCACATCCTAAACCCACAAATATTTTTTCACCAGTGCTTGCTCTGATTGCAGCCCCTCTCTCTTAATGGAAGATGGGCTGCAATTAAAAACCTAAATAGACTTTCTGTTAATGGCATTCAGGGACTGATGGACTGGTTGCCTGGACGTCGCTTTGCTTCTTTCAACTCCATAAGCTACAATAAAGAATGGACCACTTCTCCTTTGTGAATGGCTACCACCCATTCCAAGTGCTAAGATTCAATCAATGGTTTGAGAACCGAATTACAGTTTCCTGCATACTGTGCATTGCTAATTGGAAATAAGGGGTATGTCTCTTTTATGTCCCTCTTCCTTGTGAATTACAATGATTCGTAAATTTTACATTCTGATTCGTAAAGACATTTCAAAATCACAATGTGCCTTTGGTACATTGCTGCCAATACTTTTGTGGTCACAAAGCCTGTGATTTTGTAGAAGAAAAGGCATTGCAACCACAACACCATGGAATAAATGAAGCCCAAAGTGCGCTACATTGGTTTTATGCATGGGCACAATATCCTCTTTAAGTATTTAGACTTATACAGTCACCAAAATACACATTAAACAGCGTACCATTGCTTATATTCTGGTAGAGAAATATTTGGAGAAATAGTTGAATTCTTCACTCATCATTTTCTTACACGTTCTGCTTAAGGAGTTGTATACTTCCAAAAGGATCCGAGCACATATTTTGATTACAACTTAACTTGAAACCTAAAACTAATATGAAGAGTGAATATCAATTCACTTTGCATTCCCACTCCGCTCAGCGTGAAAACTAGAAAATGATATAAGCTGCAAGACTGGTGAGAGGTAAACAACAGAGATGTTAAATGTTTTTAAATATGGATGTCTAGTAGCTACTCTTATGTGGAACATGTGGAACATACCAAATCATCAACTCACAGTATCACCTTCCTGGAGGTTGGTAAATGGTAAATGAGCTGTCCGGGTGTAAATGTAATAGTCATGCCCACCTTGCCCTTCCAAGCAGTAAACGAGGTTCGTTGGCCGGCTAACTGCCCAAGTTGTTCTTGCCCTCTGTTCAACTGGAGGGCTGAAAGGGGGATGAGTCTGCTTGGAAGAGGGGATAAGGCTTTATTTTGCCCTCTAACGTGGAGTTGTGATGAAAACTCTTTCATCCCACCAGAAGGGGGATAGTGATGTGCTCAATGGCCTCTAAAAAACCGCATTGTAACAAGGGAAACAAGAATGTACAGTGAACAGAAACAAGCATTGGCAATGTCAATGGGTCTAGCCTTTGCCAGAGTTAGAATTATTGGTGTTGTAAATGGCAATGTCTTTTATCCATGTGTTTTGGTTTGGAGTGGAGTGGATGTATGTGTAGTGTAGTGAAATTATGATGGCGTGCATGGTCTTTAAAAATAGTGCATCTGTATTATAGCGGTCAGAGATTTACATTAGTTGCATTAGCGCTTTCCAAAGTGTAGAAAAAAGCCTAAAGTAAAGTCTGGCCTGTGAATAGAAGATATGGACAATGCCTGTGTTTTAAAAGTTGTGTTTTTACCTCCAAAGCACTTCTCTTCAGGACTTGACCCAAATCTTGTTTACACTTTAACCAGTTTATGGAATACATAGGGCCAGATTTGCAAGGCCCTAGCACCCCATTGCACCACATTAGCATCATATTTTTTTACGATAATGTTGCTCAACGCGGCAAAAATCGCCACACCATATTTACAAAGTGGAGCAATGCATGCATTGCGCCACTTTGCAACACCTTGCCCCACATTATGCCTGCGTCAGGCATAATATAAGCAAAGGGGGCGTTCCCTGTTGGGGGGCAAAAAATGGCACAAAAAATCGACAAGATTTATTTGTGTAATTTTGTGGCAGTATTTTTAACACCTGCTTAAAGCACGCATTAAAAGGATGCACCCATTGAAATCAATGGGCCTTCTTGCACTTTGCTTCACTAGTGTCAAACATTTGGATGCTAGTGAAGCAAAGCACCACAATAGTGTCAAAAATGTTCACGTTATTGGCCTAATGTGTGCCACGGTGCACTGTATTGTAAATACAGTGCACCAATGGTGTTGTTAGGTGGAGGTGGGTGGTTGCAGGAAATATGCTGCATCAGTACTGATGTGCCAGATTCTTGTAAATCTGGGCCAGAGTAGCCAAAAGAATGCCTCAGAGATAATCCATGATCAGGAAATAGGAATTGTGATGCACTTTATGTATAAAAGGCAAACACTTTATTTGAAAAAAGTAGACTGCTGTAAAATGCAAGTCATTTTCCTGATCTTATCAGGAGCCAGGCAGAGGAGCCTTCCTCGGGTACAGCAGGGCAAGGGGAGCTAGGAGGCACCCCCCCCCCTCACTTCCCTATAAAGTCCACCACTTACTATGGCTAAGGCACCCTGAATCACAATATTTTTCAACATCTGGTAACAAAGGTCAGTGATTTAGGTAGTCGATATTGCATCTGTGAGCAGAGTCTAGTCCACAGATTTGAAGTCATAGTTCTGGCTTAACATGTCACACTTCAAAACCTATTGCAGAATTGAGTCATTAATCCTGTTAGCCACAGTGCTACGAAATGACAAATCTGATGTAGTGAATACTGTATAAAAAGTACTCTAATTACAATAATATTTTTGTATTGCGCTCATGGCTTTGCTGGACAGTAAACCGCAGATGCTACTAATGATGCACTTTTTAACTAATGTACACTGCAGAATACGTTGCTTTATAACCAGGTTGCCTTCACCCAAAAGTGCAGTTCGGAAGAATTGCATTCTTTGATTTTACCTTCACAAAATTAATAGTGCCTAGAGGCAACTCAGTCCAATGTGGGCACTAAATTGTGCTTTTCTTTTGATGGGCAGACTTAAGTTAGTAACACGCAGCACTGCGCTAGTAAGGTGTGTGTGTGCATCCTGAGCAGGAGTTGTTATCCGGGTACTGCCTAGTCCTGTTGCTAGGGAGGAAGTTGCCAAGTGTGCAAGAGGGTAACTCACTCACCAGTGTTACTAGTTTTCAGTTTATGGTCAATAGCGCTCCCAGAGAGCAGCTGCAGACAGAGGCCGCCCAGCGGCAGGTACCATACAGACCAGGGACCAGCTCAGAGTGGTCTCTATGCTGCGGCAGCGTGCTGTGTCTGAGAAGCAAGATACGCATGACACAACAGGGGAGGGCGGACTATTATATGACATCAAAGAGGGCATGGAAGTGTACCAAGGTGGCCTATGTGACTGGCTCTGTTTCAGGCCGTTGCTGCAAGACAGCATTACAGGCAGTGCTTAATATGTGCTTGTTGTTTCCGGTGCTGAGCACCAGCACTTATTTTTGATGGCCGGGGCTTATTCTTCTGCCTAAAACATTTGCTGTGAGCAAAAGACACAGATGGGAAAGACGGAGGAAGGGAAAAACTGAAAATCGTCACAAAGGGAGAAAGCAGAAAGCTGCAGGAGCGAGCTGAAGGGCAGGGAGTGGCTTTATATGGATTAATGATGCCTGAAATGGCTGCAGGATTAAGATGCCTCAGTATTCCGTGCTCACACATTTAATTGCACCAGCCGCGAGTTTCAGAGGAGGGCTTTGGGCACCGGTACGTTTTTATTTACAAATTGAGTACTGATTACAGGGGAGGAAGTGGCTGCATCAGCCTTAACATAAAGCTACTTCCCGGGTTCCCGGTGCCCGCCGGGAACATAAAGAAACAAAACAGAGTATAACCGGGGCTCAAAGAGAAGCTGATACAGCACTTTTTTTATTTTCAGCTGCGGCGTGATGTTGAAACATGAAAGCAGATGTGCCTACTCCAAAATCATACACATTATCTATTCATATAAAAAAAAAGTAAACATAAAGTGTGGCTTCAGTGAAGTGGCCACCGTGCAGATAAGACAAAAGCATCAAAGTTTGTTTACACATGCAAGCACACGCTACTGGTTGGAAAATGCAAATGCCACCCGAAATATGAGGCGTACCCTGCTTATACATGAGCCGAGGCACACAAAACAAGCATTAGAGCTGATAGCGTTGTAAACTCCTAACCTGACTTTTCACTCGTAATGAAACCTATCGGCAAAAGTGCATTTATGTACGTAACCGGAAGAAGTGCAATTAACTGTGTAACAGGGTCAATATTATGTAAAGCGCTCGACTTCTGCCAAGCGAGATCGTGCTGGGAAAATAGAGAAAAAGTAGTCCACGAGTCGGACAGAAAACAGCGAGCCTCGCAAGTTTTCTGTACTTGGTCGATGCGCTCGAGGAGGGCTATGACGTATGCATGCCTTCCACTAATGAAATCAAGCAGATTCTAACAGGCAAGCCCACAAGCCAGTGAAAGACACTGATGTGACGTGGACAGGGCTCCGAGCCCTTTTTAATTCCTAAAGCGTCTTGCTTAGCAAAACACATGCACAAGTGCATGCGACGCAGGCTCGACCTTAAAAAAATAGTGCGCCCAAAGGAGCATAAATAAAAAAAGAATACAACCACATGTAACAGGGGCAGCCTCGTGGGAGTGTCTGAAACACCAAAAAGCAAGACTAATTAAGCATACTCATAAAAAAAAAGATATTTATGAAGGGCACTAAAAGGAACAAATGGAAAAGATGGGAGATGCCTGAAGCCCACATTGCAGATACAACAGGTCTGGAAAGAGACAGCACATGCACTGCCAAGGCGAGACCTAAAAAGTATACATTCAATTAACTTTGTGGAATGCTATCTTTGGGTGTAAAGTGTGAATGGAGGAAGACATTAGAGGTAACAGGAATGGGGCCAGGTTTATTGGAAAGGGAAGGACGGTGTCCACACGGTGGACATTTATGGGATTTTCTGTCTTGGTTGAGAGGCTCTCCTCATGGGTATAAGGACAGTGAGGAGGGAGGCAAACAAGGTGCTAGGAAGTATACTATCAAAAAAGTAGGTTCTTAACTACTCTGCTACAAAAATCGTGCAGCTAGAGTATTGCGTATAAACATTTTGTGAAGGTATGTATACAAATAAGTACTTTCTCTCCCTCTCCTCTCGAAGGACTGTAGTTGAGAATAGTAAACTGATAGTTAACTACTTGCCGTCACAGCTATTTCGTTATCAATATTACGGATACAATATTTTTGTGCTAAATATTCTGACATGCAAATTTGATAACAAGGTTCGACTTTTTGTTGAAGTTTTCTGCATTGATTTGGCGACACAAGTATTAGGTTGTTCCTGTGTCTGAAATACTTTAAAAAGCACAAACATAACCGATATTACTAGACTACTGCATCTCTGAAATAAAACTATATACACTATTCCTACCATCCCACAATACTCAGTTCACTTAGACTGGAACTGTGTGCCCTTGTTCTCTCCTTGAGCTACTTTGCTAATGGGCATTGGGAAACGCAGTTTGCTTCACTTTCTTGAATCGGGAAGTGATACGAAATCACTTACTGTAGACTGCGTTATTTTTAACCTGGGACTGGAATGACAAATGGACTCGTTTTAAACAAATATTTATGGGGACTGGTTAGAGAGCAAATCTCCGCGGTTGGGACCCAGGTGTATATATGCTTCGGCGATGAAATCCTACTTTCTCGAACTAATTAATTCTTTATCTTATCCCAATTCCCCAGATGCCTGTGCTAATTGCAGCCTAATATATTCCTAATGATTGGGACAAAGAGGTCACATTTATTCAAGGAATATATGAATACTTAAACTTTCTGCCAAGGTAGTTGCCCTCTAAATTGCTCAAAAGCTAGCATCCCTTTTCAGAGGAAAGAACAGGGCTAAAAATGTACTGTTTCTTAACGCAGTGTTTAATTTTATGTTCTCACACAAGCACCATTTGGGATTTAAGCAATTAAATCAAGAATCTATACGATTTGGTCCTACTTCTCAGTAAAAAACATTCCCCTTTTAATGGGAAGCCATTAGAATATCTCCACAAAATCACTGTGACTTTAAAACCCGAATCTCTTCATTAAGACGACCAACATGCCTAATGTCAAATATAGTAAATCTGTTCATTCCAGAATAGTGCTGCTAGCAGGTTAAGCACAGAAGTAACATTTCAGCTCAGCAGGCAGCCCTGCTCATACCTCCATGGCACGTGTTTTTTGCACCTTGAGTGCTCTTGGTAATAGCCAATATGCCTCCCCTCTCAGAGGTGCTTTGTGTTTCTCCATTACCCGGCGCAGAACAGAGGGTAAGATTTATAGGGCCATTCCTCCTGCAGCAATGTCTTCTGCTAGTTTTAAATGGGACAAAAATGGGAAGCTCCTTGCACAAGTGTTATAGATCATCCCGGGTGTTGCCTGCCACCGGGGTTCTTTGCCACAAGCAAATGAGATGCCAGGCGCGGCCCGTCCTTTAGGACGCAGGGGCCACGCCCCCCCACCTTTTGCCCCTCATGAAGAGTGTCTGTCAGGCTGAACAAAAGTCCCACTCTGTGACGAGGCTGGGACTGCTGCTTTCCCTCATTAGCGGACCTTTTGAGGGAAGGCAGCAGTCCCAGCCCTCCTGGGACCCCAAGGCTGAAGATAAGTGTGTGTGTGTGATGTTTTAAAATAAATGTTTGGTGCGTGCGTGCATGTTTGAATGTTATGAGTATTAATGGATGTGCGTGCATGCGTGCGTGCGTGCGTGTGTGAAAGAATGAGTGTGTGTGTGATGTTTTAAAATGAATGTTTGGTGCGTGCATGCATGTTTGAATGGTATGAGTGTTGTTAATGGATATGCGTGCATGCGTGTGTGTGTGAAAGAATGAGTCTGTGTGAACTTTTAAAATGAATGTTTGGTGCGTGCGTGCATGTTTGAATGTTATGAGTGTTGTTAATGGATGTGCGTGCGTGCATGTTTGTGTGTGAAAGAATGAGTGTGTGTGTGTGTGTGTGTGTGCTTCCCGCCCGCCCCCCTCCCTCCTAAAGCTGCTGGCCGCCACTGTGAGATGCAAAGCAATTGATCCGAATCGGGAGGCCATTCAATTGCGCAAGATGATCCATCTGATCAAACAGTTCATGTGCTTCTTGTAGTCACATTATTGCCCATTGTCAACCAGTAGGCGGTGTGCATTTCTGTATAAAAAGAAAAGCAGCACTTCTCGCGAGACAATTCTTTCCTTCCTACAGCTCAGTGGAATATTAGTCAATTATGAGTAAGTGATCCGGCCTTTACCATCATGTGCATCTTCCTCATCAAAGTCTTTGTTCTTTGCTTGGAAGCAAGGTCATCTGTACCAGGCTGCCAGTGCTACTGAACACCAGACATCTAATAGGTACAGAGACAGAGTGTGCAAAACATCTGTGGCACCGTCAGCTGCACTGGACTTTTACATGCCTCTCTCAAATTGTGTACATAAAGTTGAGAAAAGAAGTCTATGTAGCTGCAATAAAAGGCTAGTTCAAAGGCATATTATGAGTGACATTCCTCCCAGAAGGCGCTCATATCCATGGAAATCCACACCCCGTACAGGGGGTGGGGAAAGTTTTAGTTAGGCCTGCATAGTCAAAGAACTTCACGTTTTGCAAACAAGGGGAAGCTCCCCAGTTATGCCCAACGCTGGCATAGTTTTACTACAATATTGTACCTATTCTTTGGAGTCATTTATCGCACCCAATGTACACAAGATATCAGGATTCAGGAAAATGTGTTTTCCTGCTGTCACCTGAGTGGCACAGAGTGACACAGAGTAGCCACCACTGGTCATGCACTTTCTATGTCTGTTGGTGCTGAAAATCCTTCCCTGACACTTGCAGAAGTTGAGAAAAAAGACAGCGCATGAAGTCACCATAAAAAAAGAGTGACCGTCTGCTAGGGACACTCTCCCGACTCTGCAGAACAGTTGGAATGGCTCCCTCGACAGTGACGGGCTCTCTTCTATTGACTATATGTTTGTTTTGGATGAGCATCATAACTTACAAAGCAGGCATATTTTATTGAAGAATGAGTTTGCCAAATTCACAGCTCACTGTCTGTACCGTACTCCATCCCTTGCGGGACCTCTTTCAGTGCCTCATATGCTTTTGAGATGGCATGCTATATCTCATGGCTTATTCTTCCTGACAATCTGTTCGAAGGCCAAGAAAAGAAAACTTCTCAGTCCAAATAAACCGAGAGAGCTCAGCTGCCTTCCCCTGGGATGCCAGAATGAAAATAATTATGGAAGCATATTATTCTATTCCGTTTGGAACTCTAAAAGCAACCCTGGTGTGGGATAATGACACAACACATGACAACTCTCACAGGTAGGATATTAAGTTAGGGTTTGTGATGTACAAAGTCATCAGTCATATGAGCAAAAGCAATGGTGGCTAAAAATCAATTCTTGGTGCTGGGATTCCAGTTTAGGAGGGGCAAATGGAGGCATCTGAAGAGTTGAGAAGTTGATTTATCCACCCCCCTCTCTGAGTCAGGAAGATTCTGGCATCTCCAGTGTGTGACACTGGGGTCTTTGCTCGATGTTGACGGTTTGGGTCTTCTTGGAACTCACCAGTTTTGAGTGTTGGATGAAAGATGGAAATCACAACATCACAGCAAACATTTTACTGCATTACTATATGAAATACTATAAATGGCACCAGCCCAGAGAAACCCCTAAAAGAAAAACACTGGGAAAATGACTTTACAGATAAGAAATGTGAACAAATCTATGGCAAAGCAAGATCCTTAATCACCAAGATGAGAGAAACCAGCACAAACTCCTAATTACGTGATACACCTGAGAAACTGCACTCTTGGCGCAGATTTAAAACTGCAAATCATTGGGTGGGATGCCACGGGTTCCTTTTATCATCTTCCGTGGCACTGTGCAAACCTAAGGAGATACTGGGAGGAGATTTTAGACACAGTGACTGTAACGTTGAATATCCAAGCACCCAAAAATCCAAAGGTGGTGCCGCTTGGGCGGCCATTTTATGGAGAGTAATTTACGCAGTCTAAGTACGGGAAACAGATGACACTACCATTGATGAAGGCAATCCAGGCTATTCTGTCACTATATGGGAAGTAATAGGGGTCTTGCCTGATATTTTGGATAATACATCTTTGTTATGTAATGGTCATGGAAATGTAAACGTACTCCTGAGGTCATTTTAAACGTTTAAAATCCACTGTTTCCTATTGATACACTACCTGGAGAGTGAGTTTCTCATAGATATCTCCAAGCTTTTTGTGGTCGCAGTGCCTGGAGGGAACACAAACTTGTAGGATTATCCAGCAGGGACTAACTGGAGTTCCCAAGAGAAAAGGCACATGTTCTTATTCTGTACACAAACACTAAACTTAGTGCAGGAGTGGAGAGTGGGTGAGGTGGGAGAGTTTGTTGCAGTTTTTTTCAAATGCTAAATAAAACAGTGCTAGACCTAAAAATCAAACTGCTTCACTGTTTTCTTTGGGATGGAGCCAATACTGATTTGGATATTGTTGGCCTTTGAAGTGGCACAGAGAGCAGCAAAGAAGAATTGTAGTGACTGACACTAATTTAAGTATCCCACCAATCCCTCTTTATCAGTGAGATTCCCTAGAGCAGACAACTATGCTCAGTCACAGATCCCATAGCTCAGTGTGCCAAAGGACAAAGCTGGTCAATCTCTATGAAAAAGTGGGAGAACAAAATAATCTGGAATGCGACCCAGAGTATCTGTCACTGTCTGAAATCGATTGAAGCATTATACCCATCAATTCTGATCTTTCTAAAAAAAAGAAAAATCAAAAAGTGTCTGGTGTGAAGACAAATTGCCCAACCCCCCGTGGCTTTCAAGGGATTCCTATGTAGCCGAAAAGCCATAGATAATATGAGAGGGGAGCTGAAGAATGTGGTCTCAGATGCAACTTCTCTAAACTGCACAGATTTAAAAGTAGACACATAGTTCTAGATATTCTTAAAATTAAAACTGTCTGCTCACTGCCGCCAAAAGATAGAAGAGTACAAACTTTTTTTTTTAAATAGATCTTTTTTTAAATTCAAATTCTGATTTGGCGGAAGGTTAGCTTGTTGGAAAACAAGCCAATTTCTCGAAGGATTTTGCTAACCGAGATGGGGATCTCTGTCAGCATTTTGAAATTAGAAGAATGATTTAGTCTTTCCTAAACATCTGACATCATTTTTGTGTAACTTATTGGTTATTGTACTGGTGCAATGGGGAAAGGAAAAAGAGATACATGTTTTTTCTATGAGTTCTGTAGCATCTTGGTCTTGTGATTGGTTGGGCATTCAATCATGCTCACTGTTTAAATCCTTACATTTTATAGTAGCAAAACACCTGGACAACTTACACTCCAATCATATTTTCATCTTACAAGGCTACTCAGTCTTTTAGCCAAAGATATGCTATGTCTGCAACCTCTTTTGTCTCAACCCACTTAATTCAACTAAGTCACACCCATGCAACGAGGCCGCCTTTTGAAGCACCCCACCAAAAAACTGCACTGCTGCTGAGACGATCAAACATCTCACAATGCTATGCAATAGTTTAAGGATCTACCTTAAGTCAGGTTAAAGGAATGAGAGACGTGAACAGAAGGCAAAAGAACGGGAATCATGATAGAAAACTCTGCCGGCACAATCTTTCATCCCTCCAAGGTCAGTAACTTGAGTATCAGTAAATTCAGTGAAGAGTAGTAGTGCAAAAACCTCATTAGTGTGGTATGAAGCACCATTTAAAACACATTAATATTGGTTTGAGTTCCCTAAGGGTTGCAATGTAGGAATAAACTCCTATTTTGTTTTTGAGTGGTTTGAGATACATCTGTAACAATACATTAAATCATTGAAGTGTTCAAGGTACTTTATTATCCAAGGGTGCTCACTTTTCTTCTAATTGTAGTTTATACAAATCTATCAGTGTACAGCTGTGTACTATCTAGAGTTGCATGCACCTCGCCTCACTTGTTTCCAATCACAGAATCCTTCCTCTTAATTGTTGTTAAAATATCTGTATTATAATAGCCTGTAACTTTTTGACAATCAGTCTACTTTCTGTGTTTTCCCATGCTATTAATAGCAGAAAAGGAAATGAATTGTGTGAATTTCATGTCAGGCAACGATCACAATGAGAAATCACTATCCAGTATTTGACGATGAGTCAGTCAGTCAGTCAAATAACTTTATTCGGCAATTGCCAGAAAAGTGCGAACCAGAACACGTTTACCGATCTATAAGTAATATAAAACACAAATAAAACTTAAAAAACATTTCTAAAAACACTGCATAAACATCCAATCTGAAACCCCTTAACATAAACAGATAAGTATACTAAACATGATTAAGATCACAAAATCAGAAAAATACAAGTATTAGCTTAAAATGATAAACTGTACATACATATAAAAAAATTAAAATAGAGTAGGCCTTTTCCTGATACTTAAAGAAGCTGTAACAAAATCTAATGCATAATGACAAATTTGAATATCTGGCAATCTCTGAAGATATAGTAGAGCTTCCTTGTAGTGAATGGGTCTAAGAGGACGTAAAATGGGTAGAATAAAAGCCCCTCTAGGAGCAGCATATAGAGGGCAAAAAAGTAGAAAATGCAAGGTACTCTGAGTTGATTTGGAATCACAGGGACAAAGTGGTAAATCCTTTATCCAAAAACATGGTTCGGGGAAAGCTACCTTAAAATGAATTTGATTAAGTCTAAAAAGTGTTAAAAGAGAAATTATTCTAAAACTTGAGAACCAAGTCAAATAGGGTTCAAGACATCGAACAGTCACAATCCGAGAATAGGGATCGAAAGATTTCAATTTCAGGGAACTATAAAATCTCAACTCTGATATGTACTTGGAATAAGTAGACTTCAAAACAGACCTAGAGTTTGTAGTTAGCAAATGGGGTTCATCAAACATGTACCTAAGCCCTAGGTTCTCAAAAGAGTTTAGCAGAAATGTAAGCCAGGGAATCCTATTTGAATTTTCCAGTTGGAGACAATCAGAAATGCCGTCTTGGATAAGTTTTGTCATAGGATTTGACCAACATCTAATCCAGAGCAGTAGGGGAGCTGTAGAGACCCTATCCTCCAAGAAGCGCTGGCCAAGTTCTTCATGGCAGATGATGTTTGCAATGCATTTTGGAACCAACAGTAATCTGCGCAGGAATTTATTTTCAACACTCTGGAGAGAGGGTATTTTATTGTAGCCCCAGACACCTGCCCCGTAGAGGACTGCTGCAGCGCACTTAGAGTTGTAGAGGGTTTTCATCTGTGCAGGGGGTCTGTGGCCTAGTTTGTTTGAAAAGCGAAAGATCGCTTCATTATTCCTTATCAACTGTTGGAGCTTGAAATTAATGTGTGTCTTCCAGGACAGAGAAGAACTCATATACATGCCTAGATAACAACAATTATTGACCTTGTTTAAAATATGTCCTCCCATAATAAATTGTTTAGACTTTGTGTTACTGAGGTAATTTACTTTCAAATCAAGGTTCAACATAAAGTTATAAAATGCGTCCAATAGTCCCTGTAAACCATTTGTGGTACGAGCTATTAAAACTGCATCATCAGCATATAATAAAACTGGAAGTAGTCTCTGGCCCATATTCGGTACATCCTTTGCATGTATTACCAGTGAGTCATAGAGCCCATTTATCTATATCAGAAAAAGAAAGGGGGCTAAGATACATCCCTGTCTTACACCTCTTGTTGACGGAATGAGAGAGGTTCTCTGCCCATGTGAGCTGACCTGAACAGAAACCATTAAGTCTGTGTGTAGGCGTTTGATGAGCTCCAATAGGGATGGATCACAGCCTAAAGCTCCCAAAATTTGCCATAACTTTGACCTGTTGACCATATCAAAGGCACTAGTTAGATCAATAAAAGCCATTCGAATGGACTCTTTTTTGACTGTCACATATTTACTGAGTATCAGCTGCAGGTTTAAAACTTGCTCAACCGTGCCTACACCGGGTCTAAAACCAAATTGAATAGGAGATCAAATCTGGGCCTCGGTCACCCAATCTTCTAAACGGGACAAGATCACGCTACCTAAAATCGATTGGAGAAATTGGTCTGTAACAAGAAGGATCTTGTCTGTTTCCTTTTTTTTTGAAGATGGGGACAATAATAGCCAATTTCCATGAGATGGGCACATTACTATTTGCCACACTATTCAACACATTTGTAACTAGCGGGCCCCAAAGGTCAATTTCTGATTTAAAAAGATCAGCGGGAACCCCATCAGGGCCAGGAGCCTTTCCCTGCCTTGATCTGTTAATAGCGCTTAAGACCTCATGAAGATCAAAGATAATATTTGTGGCCTTAGAATTAGAGTCTAAAATAGAATGTGCAGAAGGATTGTCTGTTATGTGCAGTTTCTCATGAATTCCTGAACAGAAAACTTTCCTAAAATGAGTTACCCAGACGTCCTCAGCAATAAGACAGATATCGGCCTTGGAGTTGTTATCAGAGAAGTAGGAGTGATTTATCACTTTCCAGAATTTAGAAGTATCCTTCAGCTCAGACGCAGCCATAAGTTCGTCCCAGGCCTTAGACCTAATTTCTGATTTCCGTTTTTCGAGGGCGGCATAATAGTCAGCTCTGGCTAATTTAACTAGTTGACGGAAGAGAGGAACTGCTTTAAGAGCCTCTTTGAGTTTTTTATGGGCGGATGAGCACACAGAATCAAACCATCTGTGGGCCGCCGGCCCCTTCAAGGGCCTGTCCACCACCAGGGCACGTGAAATGTTAGTGCTTAAAGATTCAAATTCACAAACTATACTGTCAGGATCTAACTGCTGGGACAAACACATGTGAATAGAGTCAAACCTACTTCTTACAATTTCCTGGTTGAAAATTTTTGGATCAATTTTGTCCCATTTTAAACGTAGACTACAATTTGGTTTATAAACAGTAGCAGCTCTCAAGCTTTTATTCTTAGGTGCCTGGTTAATTTTTAGGTCCAAAATAATACTAAGGGGGTTATGATTGCTCGCACAGTGAGGCGTAATCTTAAATTCTTGAATTAAGTAAAAATCAGAGGAGCCAATAAGTATGAAGTCGATAATACTCCCCTTCAAATTCCCTGTGAAGGTTGGTATATTGCAGGTGTCAGGAGCCAATTTCTCTATAACGTGAATCAAATCAAACTTACAAATAAAAAGGTTTAAGGCGTCTCCTTCAGTAGAATGATTGAAATGAATTAATGACTCTCTGCCCTCAGCAGGGAAGGCACACAGGTCCATGTGTTCCTTGCTACACAGAGGAGTATTGAAATCGCCCACCCAAAGGATGATTAGATCACTATTCTGCAAAACATGTGATGAATCTATGAGGTCCGTTATCTCCTCCAAATGACCCATAAGCAGGCCCCGAGGAATGTTATTGTAAAAGTTTAAAATTAGGATATCCTTTTGTCCGCTAATAGAAACTAAAACAACCATGAAATAAGGGGAAGACCAGATTAAGGACACATTTAAAAGTGGGAGATGTAAGGAAACAAGAACTGAAAGGCCGCCGCAAGCTCTCCCCATTTGGGAGGTTAATGCCGGCTGACACAGAGAGGTAAAACCGTACAGAAGGAAAGTATCTTTAGACCAGGTCTCCTGTAGGCAAATTATGTCGTAAGAGGAAATAAAGCTCTTCCAATCCGAATTGTCAATTTTAGATCGCAGCCCCGCTATGTTCCAGCTAAGCAGGGTTAGTGGTCTAGACACAGGACATAACATTAGAACTTTAGTGTTTATAGGAACTGGCAAATCCATTACAGGCATTCCTGTGTCCCAGGTACATTCAACATGGACGTTCCCGGCTTTCAGTCTCTCCATGTTAGAGGAACAGAGGTGGGCCAAAGCCGTCAGTCAATCGTTCTTGTCAAGCTGATTAAGAGTCGAAAACCGATTGCTAGAGGGTACATTTACCTGTAAATGAAACCTTTCTGGGTCTGGTCTATGAATACTTGAATTAATAACAATGTGATTTGGTAGAAACACAGGGGATGTATTTGAATCCTGTTATTTGACATAATCCAATGATCCAAATTGGTCAACTGAACGAGAATTAGCAAAATGTAAAACAACATAGTCTCCCTCCTCCATTTTCTTTGAATATCCAACCCTCCTCACTCTACGAGCCATAAGAATCTCATCATTGTGAAAGAGATTAGGTTTAAAATTGGAGTTCAACCAGTGACAAGCTTTTCTAATTAGGGAGTGGGTATCTTCTTGTTTAGAACACTCCAAATGGGGGGAATTTGAGAGAACCAAAACATACGGATTGCAGTCAGGTGGTAAATGTAAAGAGTTTGCGTGATTAGTAAGTTTATTTGGACCATTGTCTCGCAACCTAGAGGAGTAAACTTCCCTTGTCAGCCCTAATGCAGGGTTGTCAACAAAAATTTCTTGACCAGAGACGGCTTGTGGATCAAGCGAAGGATTACTTGCTCCTTGTGGTACCAAGGTAGAAAGAGGAATGGGTTGATAGGCTGGTTCTGGGCTATGGTGTATTCCCATACTTAATGGACCTGGTTTAAAAAAAATAGATAAAGAACTGGTCACCTCATTACAAAAGCAATCAAGCTTCCTAGTGATCGAAGTGATAAGTTTCACCTCTAAAGTTGCGCAAAAGGATTTGAGTGTCAAGTCAATAATACTAGAAAAGTCTTCAGGAGCATCCTTGCTCAGAGGACATTCAGGGGAGGAAACCAAGGAGATTGGGGCTTTGTCACTTTGAGCCAGGAGGGTGGGTAGTCTCTTTTTGGAGCCCGAGGCCTTTTTTGTATTTTTGGGCTTTTTCCCGGCTCTCCTCTTCTTCAGGGGAGGAGAATCAGCTTGAGAACAAGAGCTTTCAAGAGGAGGAATAACTAATAGGGCAGAAGAATTAATTCGATCAGTGATAGGAAGTATATCGTCGCCCAATTGTCTGGTATTCAAAGGCAGGATCGGTAATGAAGGACCGGTTCTTGGAGAAGTGGATATGTGGACGATAGGTCCCAAAGGGGGGTGTACAGTATTTTGGACAGCCCCAATCCTTTCTTCTACATGTTCAAGTTCAGATTCGATGGCCCCCATCACAGAAGATAAGTAACTAGTAATGGAGGACTGAAGGGAGGTGGGCCCACCTTCCCCCTTTTGTACATTAATCTTTCTTTTCCCCATTATGGATAATGGACTCACACAGTACCTGACACAGCTCCCGGATGAAGTTACCGCAGGTGGGTGGAGTAGACGTTAGAGGGGGGGCCCAGCCCGGCCCAGCCCAGCCTCTTCCAGTCGATGGACGGGCGAAGGACCGGCCCGCCCTTGGCCCAGGCTTTGCCCGGGCGCCGCCCGCGTGCGTCCTACTCGACGGGAGCGCTAAGAGATGTTTAAAGGGCTCCTGCCCTCTGCTAGTTCCTGCCGCCGCCTCCTCTTTCCCGCCGAAAACCTGGAGCGGGTAAAGCGCGTCCCGCGGGGCGGGAGCGCTAAGAGATGTTTAAAGGGCTCCTGCCCTCTGCTAGTTCCTGCCGCCGCCTCCTCCTTCCTGCCGAGAACCTGGAGCAGGTAAAGCGCTTCCCGCGGGGCGGGAGCGCTAAGAAATGTTTAAAGGGCTCCTGCCCTCTGCTAGTTCCTGCCGCCGCCTCCTCCTTCCCACTGAAAACCTGGAGCGGGTAAAGCACGTTGACGATGAGTCATTGTGCTCTTCCCCCCTTGATTCCATTGGTAATAACCCCCAGCTAAACCTGGTCAAGCTTTTGGCAGCACTCCAATTAGAACCTCAGTCTAAAAGTAAACTCATCTCTTTCTTAAGACTAAGGCCTTCTTATGAGTGGCAGAATCTTAACCCACACGATAATTCCAGGAAAAATGTCATGATCCGCAATTACGAGTGTTTCTACCCTTGGAATTATTGGATCCATAAACTCAGGATCTGATAAATTCCTGGCCCAGACACACTGGACATGTCAGAGGAAGCAAATACAGCCCGGCTCTCCCCGACCCCTGGAGCACCACATATTGAGCAAATGCTTCCCCATTTAGGCACAAGCCTTCCCTGATGAACTCCACCCACATCCCACCATCAGTCCTCTGGACATCCACTGGCCATCTGGCTGCCATTTTCTGCCTGTTCAGACCAGTTTGAAAATGTCAGCAGTTTTCTCCCCAGAATCAGGGAAAATGCACATTAAAAGACACGGTAATATTTATGGGTTGGAGTGGCTATTCCCCATTCTGGAAAGAAAACTTGTAACCTATGGATTTCAGTGTGGGAATACTGTCCAAAATCGGTAATTCTGACTCTCTTCCTAAAATGCACTAAACTTCCAATGGGGACCTAAGTGCTTCTACAACAGGTTCTATGGGATTAACCACCTGCATGTGGATAGAAAGCTCGCACAGACAGCCAGGCGCTAGCAAAAAAGTCATCTGCTTGGTTCTAATGAACATAAGATTGCTAGAAATTAAACCCATTCAAGCCTTCCAGCAACATGTTATCCTTGCAACCGGGCAACCAAAGCACACTCTTGGTAAATGCCTGGTAGGATTTTTTGGTCCAGAAGTTGTCTAATCTCAAAACGTAAACTATAATATGTTAATTTATGATGAATTGCCAAAGCAGAAAGCCAGAGGTGCTAAAGATTTAACCATGACCACGATTTTCAGTTTTATATGGTGAGCACGCAAAATGTAGCACAGAATGCACAACTAACACAAACATGTACTAGAAACTCATGCAACACTTGTGATGTGTTGCATGTGAAGATGATAGCAGGTAACATGTCTACTAAGATATAGCACTGTCCTCCTCTCTCTGTAGCGTTAGTGCACAGTTATTTTCCCTAGCGCCACACCTTTGTATCATAGTGAAAGAGAGTGTATTTGATGTCTAGCACAGGTTCTGTTTTGGATAGGTACCCTTCCAGTAAAAAAAAGCTATGTCCTGACAAACTTTAAACCTTTTCCCCCTTTGTGGATGTGTGCTGTACAGAGTAACACACATGCAACATCAGAAACGTTTGAGAAATAAAAGCATTTCTTCAGGTTAACACCACTCTTGAAAAGGTGTTATTTTTTGGTGGAAAACCAAGTCTCCTAATATTAGTAGATAGAGCATAGTGTCAAAACCCCAGAAAGGATTTTAAGAATTGTCTTCATATGTCAGTTTCAAGTAGAAACTACAAAGGTGACCAACACTATCATCTGAAGTGTGTCTGGGTAACCTTTACAACCAAACATTTAACTTTTGATGAAGAAGTAGAACAAGGACCTAGTTTTGTTGGTCAAAAGGTCCTATTTCACAGAATGTGTACGCCCATCTCTATCAAGATCTCTATCTTATCCACATTTAGGCACTGTCAACGTCTTTCCATCCATTCATTAACCCATCAGACTGCTCTGAAGGGACATATGATCCATTGAATGACCACTCAGAACGAGAATTTGAATGTCGTCTGTGTAGTTTTAAACCTGGAGGCTACATTAAGAACAGATTGAAAAGATACAGGGAAAGCACCAAACCATGTGAAAACGTACAAGCAAAAAATGAACCAGGGGGAAAAAATCCAACAATCCTCTGTATGTGGTCAGTCCAATAAAATGAACCTTTTCAATATGGATCAGCCAGTGCTGTAGTCAAGGACATCATTCAGCAGCAGCCGATAAAAACAGTGTTAAATGCTGCAGATAGATCTAATAAAACCAGTGAATTGTTACTGCTGCTATCAGCAGCCAAATGCAGATCATCATGATTGTGCCCATGCTCCAACGAGAGTGGAACATAGTGAATATATAATAAAGATTTTGCAGTTTTTCTAAACGGGAGCAGAGAAGCCAGATTTGAGGATTTTTGTGTCAGCCAGAAGCAAGGTAATAGGGCTGCAGTATGCCAGGAATCTCAAAACTCTTTTTTTTTAGAAAAGGGTCTCCCATGCCAGCTTTTAGGGAAAAGATAAATATCCCATTTAAGAAGGAGAAACTTAAGATTATGTGGAAAGGTAAATCTACGCACTATGCATTTACCAAAAATGCCACAAGTGTGGTAGATCTAACAAAGATTTAGAAACAGAATGCATAATCAAAGTACCTTCTGAAGACAAACCTGGAAGTTCAAAGTTGGTACTAATTGTCAATCAAAGCAATGTTACGGAAGGAGTGAGGCCATCGGAAGAATGAGCAGCAAATTGTGATGTGATCTGACTATTAATAAAGGATTGTTAGACCTGGCATCCTTGGTGTGATCTCCCCTAACTTTTTGCCTCTACTTCCCAGGTTGTTGATGTGTTCTGGACTCTGTTTTTCTGTTGTTGTTACTGTGGGAACTTTATCACTTCTGACCAGTACTAAAGGGCAAGTGCTCCCTAGGTGAAATTGTATGTGTAATTAGCTTTTAAATAACTGGCATGTTTGATTTATCAGTAAGTCCCTAGTAAAGTGCACTAGAAGTGCCTAGGGCCAGTAAATCAAATACTACTAGTGGGCCTGCAGCTTTGATTGTGCCACCCGCGAGTAGTCCTGTAAACATGGCTCAGACCTACACACTTGCCAGGCCCAAACCCTCCCTTTTTATACATGCAAGGCACCCCTAAGGTAGGGGGTAGGTAGCCCCATGGGCATGGTGCAGTGTATGTTAAAGGTGAGACATGTACTGATGTGTTTTACATGTTCTAACACTGAAATTCTTCTAAATTTGTTTTTCACTGTTGCAAGGCCTATCTCTCTCATAGGTTAACATGGCGACTGCCTTTAAATATGCTGTGTAGTTTCCCTTTGAGAACAGATAGAAATGTGGAGTTTGGGGTCTATGAACTCACAATTTAAAGTACATATTTTAGTGAAGGTATTTTTTAGATTGTTAGTTTGAAAATGGCACTTTAAGAAAGTGGGCATTTTCTTGCTTAAACCATTCTGTGACTCTGCCAATTTGTGTATTCCCTGTCTGGGTCAGACTGACAGTTGGGCTGTTTGTGATTTTCCACTAGACAGTGACACAAATTAAGTTGGGGTGTAGCCTGCATATCCTGATGGGCCATCTGGGCTAGAGTGGAGGGAGAAGTGGTCACTTACACCTGAAAGGGTTATGCCTACCCTCACACAGGCAGTCTCCAACCCCCTGGTGTGTGTGTGGGGCCAGGCCTGGGCAAAGCAGGATCTTGTGCACAACAGAGACTTTCCTTTGAGGTTTGCCTACCTCAACGGCAGAAAGGGGTATAAGCAGTGGACCCAACACCCCAGATTTGTAGATTACTTCAAGGATACAAGGTGACCCTCTGCTAGGAGAAGAGCTGAAGGAGAAGGGCTGCCCCTGCCTGTGCTTATTTGGGCTATCCTGCAGTTCCTGCTTCTGCCTGAGAAATGAGACAAAGACTTGGTATGTCCAAGGGCTTGGACTGAGCTTGCCCCCTGTTCTGAAGCCTCTGGGCCATCAAAGACTTCCTGTACCATCATCCGTACTCTGCTGAGACTCCGTCCCTGCCAAGTGTTGCTTAATCCAGTCCCTGGCCCTTTGAAAAGAGAGGCTGGTGAAAAACCAAGAAAAACCAAGTGTAAGACTTCAGACTGATGCCACTGCCAGATTCCGCAACACCGCCTGCAACCTAAGCCGCGGTCCTCGCTGGAGTGTGATGACCCCTCATGCCCAAAACCGCCTCAGCCTCGCTGAAGTTCATGACTCTGTGAGATCAGAAGTGCTGTGTCACCGACGTACGTGACGCCCAACTTCGCTGCACCACGCTGTGAACGCCAGATATCAACATTGCCGGAAGTGCACAGATCGAAAGCTTTGCATAAACGCCACCTCACTTTCACTGCTCTGCAGCAAGGACCTGACGTCTCACACCAGCACCTCTGCTCTTTCTCTCCCCAGCACCGGAACCGACGCAGCACCGGATGCACCGTCGCCTCAATCCCCGACTCCATGTACTGGCTTGTTTCCTCATTTTCACAAGGTACTGTACTTGGGGATCTGTGTGACTCTGTGACCAGCACCATTAGCATCGGATTTGTGGGAACAAAGCCGTCACAAAGCTGTGATATCACCAATTTAAAGTATTTGTGCTTCTTAGCACTATATTGAAGTTTAATCTTTTAAAACTTCTTAACTGTACTTTTGTATGTTGGATTTTTGTCAGTTTTGTCTTGTTTTACCTTGCTTGTGCCAGGCTACCAAGGGGGGGGGGGGCAGTAGGGGTTACCGAAGTGTGTTTCTCCTTTACTCTGACTAGAGTGAGGGTGCCTGCTTCCACAGAGTGTATACTGACTGCCAACCAGAGAACCCATTTCTAACAAGGATATTTATTCAAAAAAGGTGAAATCATGACAAAACCCTTGATGAAGATACTTACTCAGTGGAGTCAACTCGGACTATGTGCTAAGGAATGTAATAAGAGAGGGTTTCCTTGTGAGCTAAAAAATAACATCAACTTTTTGAAGCTGTTCTAATTTCCAGTTGCATTGACGGTTTGGTGGAAATCCTTACTCAGGACATGTATGGTCATGCCAAAACCTAAAAAGGCTAACAGTGATTAGTTTAATGCACTACTGGTTCAACCAACTCGATTCTGTCAGTTGTCCATAATTTAGGGACATAAACTGTCATTTTTTCCATTGTTGTTAAGTTTTTGGGTTACGCTGATTGTTAGTACAAAGCAAATTTAGGATCTAGTTGCTTGGCATCATATTGTGTCCTTGATTGTATATGGGCTAGCAGTGTAGGTAAGGTCTAGATATTTTTAATAAGAGCCCATAGATTAATGCCTGGATGTGTTTGAAGGGATTGAAAGAGTAAGTCCCTGTTTACAATTAGCCACTGAAACTTTTTTGTAAAAAATGCTGTTTTGGTTTTAGGTGAAAACTATTGACCTTTAATCAGGAGATTTCCTTTTTTCTACAGTTCATTTTTCTTAACATGAATTGGTCTGGTTATTTCACACTGTACATTCGGTGGTCTTAATAAGGTTGCCACAGGCAACGGGGACATCCTTTCCTAATCTCCAACCATAAAACGTTCTGAATGCGGCGTCTTGTACAAGAGCAAAATGCTATCAAAACTCTGGCATAGCTGAAACTCACCCATTTTGTTTTCTGGTGGCGCAAAGTGAAGGATGGGAAAATGCACCCTCCCACCTCGCCTCCCTCATCTGTAGCACAGAAATTGAGGGCCTGATTACAACTTTGGAGGAGGTGTTAATCCGTCCCAAAAGTGACGGTAAAGTGACAGATATACCACCAGCAGTATTACGAGTTCCATAGGATATAATGGACTCGTAATACGGCTGGTGGTATATCCGTCACTTTACCGTCACTTGTGGGACGGATTAACACCTCCTCGAAAGTTGTAATCAGGCCCTGAGTCTTTTTCTTCAAAGTAGAAGTGGATGACACTGGTTACACAGCCTGTCAGCACCAACTTACTAGAGGTCAAACCAGTGGAAGGCATGAAGCATGACAATGATGCAACAGTCAAGGTTGCAAGATAAGCATTACGACAGCCGATCAGATTTTGGGGCACAGTTCTAGGGACAACTAACCGCTAGGTAATGCAGTCGCCACCTCGACAATGAGTGAAAAATAGGTGAACTCAAATCAGATTCCTTCCTCCTCCTATACTTGAACTTTCATCAAATGAATAATAGTTACAGACTTATGTTTCACTTTTATATCTAGGCTACTGTTATAATATAATGAGTCTTTGTGTCCAGATATTAGTATCTGCAACGTGCTTGTGCATGCATGTGTGCAGGCGGATGAGAATGTGTGTGTGTGATGGTGTGTATGTATGTTATTGCATGTTTGTGTGTAACAGCGTGATTATGTGTTAGTGTGTCTTTGAAAGTATGCTCTTGAGTGTAAAATAGTGAAGGCATGTAACCGCTTGTTTTATGAAATGTCTGTGAGATGATGTCTGTGCATGTGTATGGTGGCACACGCCTGTGCGATGGAATGTGCCTGTATGTGTGATGGCATGCAAGAGCGATGGCATGGTTACTGCTGCAGTGTGCAGGCATGAGGGAAGCTGGGCTTCTCAATACCCACAGTCCATAAGTGGTAGGATGTCAATGAACGGCTGAGAATTTCTGCATTCTGATTTCTGCATCAAATCCTCTATGGGAATATTTAGGCCCTCATTACAACCCTGGCAGTTGGTGTTAAAGCTGCGGTAATACCGCAAACAGGCCGGCGGAAAAAAATGGGATTACGACCGTGGCGGAAACCGCCAACATAGACAGCCACTTTAACACTCCGACCGCCCCGGCGGTACAAACAAACAGCGCGGCAGAGACCGGCAACAGACAGGTGGGACACAATGTACCGCCCACCCTATCACAACACGGCTATCCGCCACCTTTTCTGGGATGGAACCAACGCGAATAAAAACGCGGCAGAAACAGCACACAGAAGGAAAAACACTCACCTCTCCACATCCCACGAGGAACCAGGACACCATGGAGCCCGAACTGCCGATCCTGCTGCCGATGTTCTTCCTGCTCCTCTATCAGGAGCTCCAACGACGGCGGCAACGACCACGGTGAGCACTGCACCTACAACACAGGGGAGGGGGAGGGAAAAGAGAGTGACACACACACGCAACATGCAACACCCCCACCCTCATCCACAACACCATACACACAAACACATGCTGCAGCATTACAGATACACCCCGCCACCCCCCCTTGAATAACGCAAGGACAAAAGAAAATGTTTGTAATGATTGTAATAAAAAAAACTCCGTTAGTCAAAACTCAAAATCGAGTATATACAGTCCGGATAGTGCACCAATCATTGTCTTTGGACAACTGGGCCCAAAAGGCATGGGCGAGGTCCACACTAGATACCTGACTCCAAACGGGGAGAACACTGGAGGGGCATCACATAGAAAATATACAGGCACCTCAGGGGGAGGGGGGCACCTCAGCCTGATGAACGCACAACGCCACTACTCCACAAGGGGGCTTCATGCCCATTGATGTATCCTGGGGAGTGTAAAGCCACAGTCTCTCAAGTCTCTCCAGTGGGTGGTTTGCCCACTGCTGCATCCTGGGGAGTGCAAAGCCACAGTCTCTCAAGTCTCTCCAGTGGGTGGTTTGCCCACTGCTGCAGTCTCTCCAGTGGGTGGTTTGCCCACTGCTGCATCCTGGGGAGTGCAAAACCACAGTCTCTCAAGTGGATAACAGTCTCCACTGGTTCTGGAGGGGGCTTTGTGCCCAGAGTGCTTCATCCTGCCAAGGACTGAGGTAGTGGATGACTTTTTCCACTGGTTCTGGAGGGGGCTTTGTGCCCTGAGTGCTTCATCCTCCCAAGGACTGAGGTAGTGGATGTGATACTCCACTGGTTCTGGAGGGGGCTTTGTGCTCAGAGTGCTTGTCCTTGCCAAGGACTGAGGTAGTGGATGCCTTTCTCCACTGGTTCTGGAGGGGGCTTTGAGCCCAGAGTGCTTCATCCTGCCAAGGATTGAGGTAGTGGATGTGATACTCTACTGGTTCTGGAGGGGGCTTTGTGCCCAGAGTGCTTCATCCTGCCAAGGACTGAGGTAGTGGATGCCTTTCTCCAATGGTTCTGGAGGGAGCTATGTGCCCAGAGTGCTCCACATGCATTGTGGCCGCAACAATACACTCGCCTGGGTGTGTGTGCCACGAGATTGCCGAGGTACATGTAGGTTGATACGCCATGGAGGCAGAGACATACCCCACACTGCTGCGGCTTCGCATTACATATGCAGGTGACAACTGTGACGACAGTGATGCTTCATGGAAGCTGCCCAGACTCCTGGAACTCACCACCAGCCTCGGACGACTGACCACTGGGGATGGCAGCCATGTCTGTGGTGGTGCCACTGGCTCAGGATGTCACGGCGGTGTCAGTCGCGGCGGTGCCTGCGGTGGGCTCTGTGGAAGCAGTGGTGATGGCGGGCTCTGTGGAAGCGGTGCTTGCGGCGAGCTCTGTGGTGGCGGTTCTGGCTGCGGGTTCTGTGGCAGCGGTGCTGGCGGTGGGCTCTGCGGCAGCGGTGCTGGCGGCAGGCTCTGTGGCGGTGCAGGTGGCGGTCTTCTCCAACGTACAGGTTGACGTCCACATGGACAGAAGGTGTGACACTGGTCCCTCAGTCGGTGCCACCATGCTCTCTCCTGGCCTGCCCTTCAGTTTCTGACCCTTCCCCACCTTTGATGGTGGCGCAGCTGTCTTGCACACTTTCCCTTTTCGGTTTTCCTGACCCTTTGGTGGCAGGTGTTTTCGGCTTCTCCCTCTGGGCACCTTTTTCACCTTGGCAGGTGGCGGAATGTCCTTGCTCTCGCTCCGTGGCACACTGGCAGCCCTGATGGTTGGCGCACTCCATGACCCCGCAGATGCTAGCACCACTGTGCCTGGGGGTGTGGTGGCTGAGGTGCAGGGCTGGGACCTGAAAGTCTGGCCCTAGGGGAAGGATGGGGGGGAGGTGTAGGGAAGAGGTCAATATTAGCCAGGAAAAGTTTTTTAGACACACTGGGATGGGTAGATGGAGGGGGTTTGGGAGTGGAGGCAGAGGTAGTGGTTGTTGGAGGTGTAAGTCTGCTGAATTTGGGTGAAGGTGCATGGGCTGGAGGCTGTTGTGAGGTGGATGGCTGTTGGGTGGGTGTGTGCCTGCGTTTGTGTACTTTGGGAGGAGGGCTCACAGACACACTGGGAGAGGACACTGGGGATGTGTGAATGGTAGTGGGGGTGGTGAGTGCACGTGAGCGGTGTGTGGTGATGGGCGTGCTGGTGATGGAGGTAGTGGCTGAGGATGTAGTGCATGCAGGTGTGAGTAGAGACAAGACTGGGAGGGAAGAGAGAGACATGGAGGAGGGGGACACAGTGGAGGCAGTGGATATTGGTATGTGTGCATGGGTATGATGCTTGTGTGAGAGCCTGTGGGATGTGTGTTGCTTATGTTTGCCTGAGCCACCCTTGTGTGTTGAGGTGTGTGCATGCTGATCTGATGGTGTGATTGGTATAGCCTGAGGTACAGGGGATTGGGTCTGGGTGGAGGAAGCAGGAGGGGGGAGGCTGGACAAAGGGACAATAGCTGCGACCAGAGCCTGAAATGCTCTCTGTTGGGTTGCCTGGCCAGAATGAATGCCCTCCAGGTATGCATTTGTTTGTTGCAAATGCCTCTCAACACCCTGGATGGCATTCAGAATGGTAGACTGCCCAACAGTGAGAGATCTCAGGAGGTCAATAGCCTCCTCACTGAGGGCAGCAGGGCTGACTGGGGTAGGGCCTGAGGTGCCTGGGGCGACAGAGATGCCCACTCTCCTGGGTGAGCGGGCACGGGACACACGCTGAGGGACTGCTGGGAGGGCGGTGCTGGTAGGGGGGCTGGCGGCTGTACCTGTTGATGTGGGGGGCACAGAGGGGCCCGCCATCACAAGGGAGCTCCCATCAGATGAGGAGTCGCTGTCACTGCTGTCTGCTCCTGTACCCGCTGTAGAGCTCCCCAGGCCCTCCGTCCCACTGTGGCTTCAGACTCCGTTGTTTCACCCCTCAGGGCCAAGTGGGATGCAGCTCCCTCCTGCTCCGGTGCCACTGCTCCTCCGCCTGATGATTCTATTGCACACAAGAACAGGGATACCACAAAAAGGGGGGGAAGACAGGAGAAAGACATGTTCAGTGCATGCAACACCACTACCGTTGGCGGACACAACAGACACAGAAGCCCTCTGCACTACGCCATGCACTTATAGTTCCTAGATTTATCACATGCCCATGGGGTACAAGGCCTAAGCCCGATTGCTGCACACCTGGAAGTCACAGGAGCCTGACTATGTGTAGATGGCACTAACCACTAGTGGGGTGCCACAGAGCCTGCCTCACAAGGGACCTTGCCTTCAAAGCTCGCCCTGGCCTAGGGGAACCTACTGCCTACCTCCCCCGCCCAGACACCTTGTAATGCGTGCAAAGTCAGCAGAATGATAGTGTACTCACCCCCTTGTGGCTGCTGTGATGCCCTCAAGTGCCCATCCAACTCTGGATACGCCACCGCCAGGATCCGGAACATCAGGGGGGTCATGGTGCGATGGGCACCCCTCCCACATTGGGAGGTCATCCCAAGCTGGGCCTCTGCCGTCTTCTTGCTCCAGCGGCGAAGGTCCTCCCATCTTTTCCGGCAGTGGGTGCTCCGTCTGTGGTGGACCCCCAGGGTCCGGACGTCTTTGGCGATGGCACGCCAAATATCCTTCTTCTGGTGGGTGCTGAACTAGGGGAATAGTACAGGGGAAAAGGAAAATCTTTACCCATCTGGACCGTCATCCTCTTTGGCCCACGTTCCCACCCTTGCCCTGACGCACATACACTCAACGTCCGCACATGCAAGCCTCAGTCCCTCCCCCCATTTTTCTTTCATCCACACCACTCCAAACAGGCATTGCCCATGCAGCATTCTCACAGTGTACTCACCTGTTTGTCTGGAGGACCGTACAGTTGTGTGTACTGGGGGAGGACCCCATCCACTAGTTTCTCCAACTCCTCTGAAGTCAAGGCAGGGGCCCTTTCCCCAGACACTTCCAGACTGAGGTCACAGCAGCACTTGACAGACAGACAGAAAACGGCGGTCGCGTCAGCAGCGGTGCGTACCGTCACCGTCGGTGTATATCGTCATTGGCTCCTGGGACACATAGGGTCCAATGTTAACCAATGCAGGATTGCACCGTGGTCTTCGACTGTCTCCCGCGACGGTGTACAATGCCAGCGCAGTTACCTCATATCCCCTTGTCCCACCTTACAGGTCAGGCGGCTGCCATTTCAGGGGGCCACATGGCATTAATTTTAACTGCGTCACACCAATGTAGGCCTTGCATACACACAGTAACAGGCACATTGCGGATTAGTAAATGTGTGTAAATGACATTTTGTGATACCTCAGTGTTGGCTGACTCTCTGCTCGCTGTTCTTGTCCATCTGGCACGTCCGCTGGGGCAGGTGATGAGATGGTGGCATCCTCCGGAGCACAGACCACTGGTGGACCTGTCGACAATGGAAGAGAGACACGTAATAGTCACCTACAGACTTGATCGTCCAACAATCCATGAACTGTGTGCCCAGTTGTAACCAGACCTGATGTCAGCCACCCACCATCCCACAGGAATCCCCCCTCTAGTGCAGGTCCTGTCAGTACTCCATTTCCAGGCAAGTGGTTCCTTTCAAACAACAGTGGCCATTGCATCAGGGATGTACCAGCCAATGTTCTCTAATGTGTTGTCCAGAGTGTTGTCTGCCCTGCTGAAACACATGCGCAGCTACATCGTGTTCCCTCAGGTGGAGGATTTGCCCACAGTGAAAGGTGGCTTGTATGCCCTGGGACATATCCCCAACATCATAGGTGCCATTGATGGGACACATGTGGCCTTGGTACCCCCTCTGCAGGAGTGAACAGGTGTACAGAAACCGGAAGAGCTACCATTCAATGAATGTGCAGATGGTGTGTTTGACCGACCAGTACATCTCCCATGTGAATACCAAATTTCCTGGCTCAGTGCATGACGCTTACATTCTAGGGAATAGTAGCATCCCTTATGTGATGGGGCAACTCCAGAGGCCCCGTGTGTGGCTAATAGGTGAGGACAAGGACCCTATACAGTGTGAATTGTTGTCTGGGTATGGGTTTGTCCCTACAGGTTAGTGTGTGTCTAACAGTTGTCCCTCAACATTTGCAGGTGACTCTGGTTACCCCAACCTGTCATGGCTACTGACACCAGTGAGAAATCCCAGGACAAGGGCAGAGGAACGCTACAATGAGGCACATGGGCGAACTAGGAGGGTGATTGAACGGACCTTTGGCCTCCTGAAGGCCAGGTTCCGGTGCCTCCATATGACAGGTGGTTCTCTCTACTACTCACCAAAGAAGGTGTGCCAGATCATCGTGGCCTGCTGTATGCTGCGATGGCAGGTGCCTTTTCTGCAGGAGGATGGTCCAGCTGGTGGTCTTGTGGCAGCTGTGGAGCCTGTGGACAGTGAAGAAGAGGAGGCAGAAGAAGAGGATATCGACCACACAAACAACATTATCCAGCAATACTTCCAGTGAGACACAGGTAAGAAGATGTCACTGCCTCACACATCTCATACTATTGTTGGAGCTAGCATAAGTCTGTCATTTTCACTCGGTGTATGGACACTGACTTGTCACTTTGCCTTTCCATTTAACAGATGTGGGTTCCACTTTGTGCCCTCTGCTATATTTCCTCCAGCCCTACAGCTGTGTTTCATCGGTATGTGAACAATTAAATTGACATTACTATATTCCATAGTTATTGCAATTACACATTTGTGAAAGCACAGACTGGCTCCAGATTGTTTTGTGATTGAAGTGTGTTTATTTCTGTGCAAATAAGTGGAGGGGGTTGAAAATGGGCAGGGGTGATGGTGGAGGAATGTCCATGGCAGAGTCCAGTCTATTTGTTTCACAGGTGCATTCTCCAAAGGGGCATAGGAAGTGGAGAAAGGGCAGTTTAAGGATGGACAGGGTGACAAAGTAGGACAGAAGGGTGACATTCAGGGGGGTCTCATTTCCTGACAGGGGTCTTGGCAATGTTCTCTGTCTTGTTCCTGGATCTCAGGACTGGTTGCGGGTGGCTCTTTGTCTGCAGGGGGTGGGGTGCTGGTGTAGTGTTCCTGTGGTGGTGCCTCCTGTCCACTAGCGCCGGCGGAGGTGGAGGGCTGGTCATCATCCAGGCTAGTGTCAGTGGCCCCTTGTTGTGTCACAGTGTCCCTCCTGGTGTTGACAAGGTCTTGCAGCACCCCTGCAATGGTGACCAGGGTGGTGTTAATGGACTTCAGTTCCTCCCTGATCCCCAGATAGTGTTCCTCCTGCAGCCGCTGGGTCTCCTGAAACTTGGCAAGTACCGTTGCCATCGTCTCCTGGGAATGATGGTACGCTCCCATGATGTTGGAGAGGGCCTCGTGGAGAGTGGGTTCCCTGGGCCTGTCCTCCCCCTGTCACACAGCAGTCCTCCCAGTTCCCCTGTTTTCCTGTCCCTCTGTCCCCTGAACCATGTGCCCACTGCCCCCAAGTCCCTGATTGTCTTGGGTTGGTGGGTTTGCCTGGGTTCCCTGTAGTGGTGGACACACTGCTGATTGACGTGTCCTGGGGACAGAGGGATGGGCCTGCTGGGTGGGTGCTGTGCTGGTGTTTCCTGAGGGGGGAGGGTCTGTGGTGGCTTGTGCCAGTGTCAGGGGAACCGACTGTCCTGAGGTTCCTGATGGGCCGGGCTGGTCATCTTGATCCAGTTGTGCAGAGCTGCTGTCATCACTGTGGGTCTCTTCTGTGGGGGGACTGGATATGGCTGGTACCTTCTGTCTGGTGACGTTGGGTAGGGGTCCTGCAGGGGTGTAAAGGCATGATTATTGCATCTGTGTGTGCCATCGTGGGCAATGGGTGAGTGACCCTGTACTCCAGTGCTTGCATTCTTGTCTAGGTCCTTGTGTGATAATTGGTTTGGGGTCTGTGTGGGTATCTGTAGTGGACATGCTTGGGTGATGGGTGTCCATGCATTGGTGTTACATGCAGGACTTGGTTTTGGGATGTGTGGTTTGTGTTGGTGGGGTATCTGTGGGTTGTTGGGGTGATGGGTGTGAGGGTAAGGGTGGGAGTATGTGATGACATGCAAGTGGGGCGGGGGGATAAGGTAGTAAAGATTTGCCTCACCAGAGTTGAGTCCTCCTCCTACTCCTGCGAGGCCCTCAGGATACAGTATTGCCAAGACTTGCTCCTCCCATGTTGTTAGCTGTGTGGGAGGAGGTGGGGGTCCACCGCCAGTCCTCTGTACAGCAATCTGGTATCTGGAGACCATGGAACACACCTTCCCCCGGAGGTCGTTCACCTCTTGTCATCCCTAGTTCTTGGATGCTGTCCCACTGCATTGACCCTGTCGACGATTCTGCACCATAGCTCCATCTTCCTAGCAATGGAGGTGTGCTGCACCTGTGATCCGAATAGCTGTGGTTCTACCCGAACGATTTCCTCCACCATGACCCTGAGCTCCTCCTCAGAGAACCTAAGGTATCATTGAGGTGCCATGATGTGGTGTGGGGGATGTGTGAGGTGGTGTGTGTTGTGATGTGTGAGGGGATGTTTGTTTTGTGTTGTTTGAGGTGCATGGATGTTGTGTGAGTGATGATGTTGTTTGTCTGTGGATGCTGGTGTTGTTTCTGGAGGTGTCTCTCTCTGGTGTGGTATCAGAATTCTGGTAGTAAGGGTTTGTGGGTGATGTGGGTGTGTGTTTTATATTGGATTGGGTGTGTGAGTGTGGTGTGTGTACGTGTATCAGGTGTGTGTATTTCAAATTGTCCAATGTGGTTGTGTTTTGTAAATGTGTGTGTATTTTGAGCGCGGCGGTGTGTACCACCAATGGAATACCGCAGTTGAAAGACCGCGTGGATTCGTGGGTCGTGATAGTGTGGGCGCATTCCTGTTGGCGTGACAGTGTTGGTTTTGTTATCGCCAGTTTATCACTGACCTTTGGTGTGGCGGACTTGTGTAGGTGTCTGGATTATGGCGGATTCCGAGTTGTGGGTCGTAATAGCTGTAGCAGAATTCCGCAACGCTGTGTTGGCGGTCTTCTGCACAGCGGTAAGTGGGATATACCGCCAGGGTTGTAATGTAATGAGGGTCTTAGATATTTAAACCCACGACATCATAATCTTACTCGTGGGATAAAGTCCATGTAATACAACTTTGGGATTGTGGAAGCCACCATGCAGCGCTCTGCTACTTATCTTTGATGTACATATTTTGTTTCGATGAAAAAACGTGTATCATTGCAACTCACAAGAGGGTCTCAAGTCAGGGTGCTTAAATACACTTGGTTTGAAAATAATGCACAGGCTGTGCTTGGAATATTTGGTTTTTATGGGATTAAAATATGTTTGAATAAACATGAAAACACCTGTCGGGTTGCGGTATTCAACACAATATCTACGAGCACATGTTCTTGATGTGAATGTTGAAAAGGCGGGAACGCGATTCCGTTGATTAGGGAAAGGATTCACACTGCCTGGCCGCAAGGCGCAAATACCAAATATGAAAAGACCATGTCCGAAAGGAAAACGTGTCTATAGATCGGGCTAAACCTCTCACTACATTGTGATACGCAGGCTGGAAATGAAAGCACGCCTGGGGATTTGCTGCGAGTCAATACGGTAAATGTCAGTACCTCGGAGTTGTCTATGCTAAACCAAACATGAACTCTGCCTAAGCAGGAGCAGACTTCATGCGCGGAACCCACGTGCTGTCCTGCAGCATGCGCAGCACGTCCCGGGTTTCCTTAGCGCGAAGAAAGTGCTCAGGGTGGGCCTTATCTGCTGACAGCCAGTGGTGTTGTGTGCATGAACGAGTAAATGCACTAGCGCCCTGCTGCTTTGTCGCACATTTTAGTTTGAAAGGAGATTAAAGACACCAGCTTTTAGCAACAAAATAGAGGCTGCGTTATTGGGTTCTGTATACCAACCCTCACCTCCCCCGTGCCCAACCACCACACCCAGGGGTGTTAAGCAAGCCCCTGTAGCCCAAGGGCCCCGAACCCTTCTGGAGCCCCTAAATCTTAGAGGGCGGGGATGAGGGGGGCTCTTCCTCCCCAAGGTCAATTAATATCTGAAATATGGGAGACTCACTGGCAGTGGCAGTTCTATGATGTCTGGGGCCCGGCCTAAAAGGAAATAAGGAAGTTCCCTCTTATTTGCATACAACGTGACACATTCAGGGCTATTGGCATCTCAATAGATGCCCCTGTTCCCAAAGCTGCATTGTACAAACCCCTCCTTGGTTGCACCTCCTCCCATATATATATATATATATATATATATATTCATTCATTTATGCGTTTTTATATAGCGTAAACATTACCCGTAGGTGTCAGAGTGCTGTACAATAGAACAGTATACACAGATATTACAATTGCTCATGATTATAGTTACTTATTCACAAATTATAAAATAAAAAAAAGTTAATTAAATAGTGTAAATAATAAAAAGAATAGGGAACATTTACAGAGTTTCATATTTACAAAGTTGTAGCTAAAGGTCATTAAAGGTCTAGAAGGTGTCACACAACATACAGGGGCAAGCTATATAATGAAGGAGCAATGAAAAGGAGTGGTATTAAGAAGAGAAGAGTTTTAACATCCTTTTTGAAGAACTGAAAAGAGGTGGTGGTGCTGCAGAGGTTTGGAGATAGTGTATTCCAGATTCTTGTCATGTTGCCTGAGAAAGATTGTGCCATTAATCTTTTCCTTTTGAAGGTGGAGGTTCAAGCAGCAGATTTTCAGCATTTCGTGAAGCTATAGAGCCGTCTAATATTTTGAGTTTGATGGCTAGGTAGCGAGGGGTGGATGTGTGAATGGCTTTGTGGGTGATACAAGCAGTCTTGAATAAAATCCTGGCTTCTATAGAAAGCCAGCGAACATTTAGCAGCATAGGTGTGATGTGGTAATTTTTTTGACATTATCGACACAATGTGCAGCCGAGTGTAGGATAGATTTTAAAAGAGAAAGGTGGGTCTTGGGTAGGCCTAAAAGGAGAGAACTGAGGTGAACCAGTCTGGAGAGAACCAAAAATAAGACAAAAGTTTTCAGGTCTTGTTCAGAAATGTAACATTGGATCCTCTAGAGAAGGCGCAGTTGGAAGCGTGCATTCTTGGCCATGGTGCTGATTTGGGAGTGAAGATTAAGGCTTCTGTCCATAATGACACCTAGTGATTTAGCACTGTCAACACTGGTAACTTTACTGTTAAGAATGTTTAACTTATCCATCCATGTTTAAACAGGAGGTGGGGCATTAGAGGAAGAGATAAGAAGGAATTCTGTTTTAGAGGATTTCAGTTTTAGGTGATGAGATGTCATACATTCTTGGATGGAGTTTAGGGTGATGGCGAGAAGTGAGATGTCATGTGTAGAGGTAGAGTGGGTGTCATCAGCATAGAGGTGATAGAGGATCCCAGTTTCTTTTAAAGGGGTCCCAAGCAGTTCAATGTAAAGGATCGAGCCTTGAGGGACACCTTGTTTTGCTGCCTTTGGAGATGAGAAACAATTTTCCATTTTAATAAACTGAGATCTCCCTTTGAGGTAAGTTTCAAACCATTTCAGAACTACTTCTTCAATACCTGTTCTATGATTTAGAGTGTTAAGGAGTGTGTGATAGTTTACTGTATCAAAGGTTGCCAAGAAGGATTAGGAGGCAGGAGCTACCAGAGTCTAGTACTCTAAGGGCATTGTCAATTATCTGTAGCAGTGCTATTTCTGTGCTGCATCCTTGACGGAAGCCGGGTTGGAAATAGTCTAGAAGGTTGTTCTGATTGATGTGATTGGTGAGTTGCTCTGCTACACAACTTTCCATGATTTTGGTGAGGAAAGGGAGGTTGGTGATAGGGCAGAAGTTGTTTAGGTCATTCACTTCAGCAGAGAGATTTCTAATAGTGGGGTCAGCTGACCAGTTTTAAGGGCATCAGAAAAGCACCTCTAGCTGACAAAGAGGTTAACTAGATTTGTCCAGTAAGGGAGAGTGTGAATGTAGAGACCTGTTGCAGTGTCACTTGGGATAGGGTCAAGAGAGTGGTTTGAAGGTTTGGTTTTTAAGATGTTCTTGAGAACATCTGAAGAGCCTCAGTAATGACTTCAAATGTGTACCAGGAGTGTTCACGTTTGCAACCCTCATATGGGGCTGGAAGAGAATCATGGTCAGGGATCGATTTCATTTTTGTATCAAAGAACTGTAAAATTCTACTTTCTTGGGTGGGTTGACAAATTTGATAGTTGAAGAAGACGGTGATTGCTGGTGGTTTTGATAATGTCAAAAAGTTTCTTTGGTCTTGTTCGAAATGGCCCTTTTTGCAGGGTTATCCCCAAACCTTTTTCCTTCTTCCTCTTATTTTTTCAGGTCTATTTGTACTGGTTTATTGTCTCTGCACATTTTACTGCTGCTAATCAGTGCTAAAGTGCAAGTGCTCCCTATAGAAATTGTACTGTTGACTGGTTTATCCATGATTGGCATATTTGATTTACTGGTAAGTCCCTAGTAAAGTGCACTAGAGGTGCCCAGGGCCTGTAAATCAAATGCTACTAGTGAGCCTGCAGCACTGGTTGTGCCACCCACATTAGTAGCCCTGTAACAATGGCTCAAACATGCCACTGCAGTGTCTGTGTGTGCAGGAACTGTATTTTTGAGTAAATCTTGCAGAATTCATATTTATATTACTGTATGTTGGATTTTGTATCGTATTTGGTCTTGTTTTAAATAGATAAACATCGGCTATTTTTCTAAAACTGGTGTGGTGTCCTTTTGTAGTGTTTTCACCGTGTAACTGTGTGTTATGCACAAATGCTTTACACATTGCATCTGAGATAAGCCTGACTGCCGTGCCAAGCTACCAAGGGGGTGAGCAGGGGTTATCTGAGCAGGTATCTCCCTTATCCTGACTAGAGTGAGGGTCCCTACTTGGACAGGGTGCAAACCGACTGCCAACTAGAGACCCCATTTCTAACATTGGTTGTCAGTGGTGAGGATAGGACTTGCATTTGCACTTGACTTGGTGTACACTACCATATCGCAGACCATTACGTGCCACATTCAGATTTTTGTTTTTGATTTTTTTCTCTTTGACCCATTTTTGATCTTCAGTTCAAGTGAACTCCAACATCATCATCAAGAGCATCTTCTGTTGCATCCCAGGTTTTGGTTTTTAAGGAGGATAGGTTGGAAACCTATACCATGAAGGAACTGAAGGCAGTTTGTAAAAACCTTAAAGTTTAGGTCAACGGCCTCACCAAAAAGGAGGAGCTACAAAAGGTGCTGAGGGCCTGGGTAGCCACCAGAGCTGCCAGTGGGCAGTCTGAGGATCCAAATGGAGAGCCTTCTGACACAAATTCTAGGGAAAATGTACTGAGGGTGCAGGAATTGCCGGGTGGGAGAGGTACCCCCTGTGCCAAGAAACAGTGGTGGATCAAAAGGCCTGACTCCAGAGGAGCTGGAGAACACGAGAGAAGCCAGGAGACACCAGATTGAGTTGGAGAGATTAAAAACGGAGGCTCACAGGGAGCAGCAAGCCATGGAGGAAAGAAAGATGCTTTTGGACCATGAGCTCAAAGTGAAAGAGCTGGATGTGAGGAGCAGGTCCAGCCAGGATAGTGGCACCAATTCCTCAGTGCAGTCAGACAGAATTGTGCACATTCCTAAGAACGTAGGGAGGGAGTACAAGAAGGGAGACGACATATAGAGGTGGTTTCAGGGATATGAGGCATCTATCCATATGAATGGGGTCCCTGAGAAGAATTGGGGAGCCGGTTTATGGACCATTTCATAGAGGAGGGGAGGGACACCTTGCTAGCTTTGGGTAACGGGTACAACCTCACCTATGCTGACATGAAGGAGGCCCTTCTCACTAGGTATGGTCTCACTCCTGACAAGTACCGGGATCAGTTTAGGCAGAGTAAGAAAACTGAGTCCCAGACCTGGTTGGAATGTGTAGATTTGTTTTGCAGAGCACTGGATGCTCGGGCAAAGGGCAGTAATGTGACAGATTTTCAGGGGCTGTACAACTTAATTGCGCTGAAGCACTTGTCTAGTCTGTGATTTGCAGAGCTGCAACTTGACCGATAGTGAGCTTACTGATCACAGAAAGCTTACTAAGGAGGCGGACCACTGGGTGAGTACCAGGGTCCACAAGAAGGTGTATGTGGAAGACCCAGCCAAGGGTAGGCAGGGTCCCCAATGAAAGAAGGAGGGGCAGGTCAAGGGAGACACAGACAGGTCCCAGGATAATGGGGGAGAAAAAGGGTCCCATGTCCCTTCTGAAAGGAAGGAGGGCGCTTCTGGTGGGTGGTGGTCCAGGGCACCTCATTTTCAACCCCGGTGCTTTGAGTGTCTCTAGATGGGACAGAAGCAAGGGGACTCTGTCTATCCTAAGAGAGCCCCCACTGATGGCCCCTCTACCGAGGTGGCCAATATGGCCTTAGGGGGAGGTAGCCCTGAGGGGCAGGTCATAGATCATGCCCTGATATCCCTTAGTTGTTGGAGGGTGGACTCAAAGAGTGAGCTGGCGATCCCTGAGGGTGGGAGTCGGCACTTCGACCAGGTGACAGTGAATGGGGTCCCAGTCACCGCTTAGAGGGACAGTGGTGCTATCCACACCATGATGGTGGAAAGGCTTGTCTCCCCAGAGTAGTACACCAGACAGGTGTGTAGGGTGATGCCAGCCCATGGGCAGTACTTCTTCTGCCCTATGGCCCTGGTATCCCTAGAGTGGGGTGGGGTGGTGACCCAGACGCAGGTCATAGTCAGTTACCAGATGCCCATAAAGTGCCTTCTGGGGAATGAGTTGCCCGAGGTATCATGAAAAACTAGGAGGGGTGGCCCCCAGAGGCGCCCTCACAGTTCAGTTATCTGGGGGTACCACTCCAAGGCAGAAAGTACAGGACCCCAGCAAGAGGGGCAGGAGGAGGAAGAGCCCACCCTTGTCACCTGCTCAGCCTGAAGGCACAGACCCAAGGGTGAGTGACCAGTCTCAGGGCACCACTCCTGAACTGGTGGGAGGTGAAGTGGAAAAAGGGTGCAAGTCACCTGGGGTTACTATCCCCCACTTTCTAAAACCACAGAGGCTAGAGACCCTAGGATGGCCTGGGGCCTGGCTCTTGACAATGACAACTGTCAGTGGCCTCTGTTGGTTGTTATTCTTGTGGTCAGAGTTTTCCCTGGGAGGGGAACTGAAGTCAGACCACAGGGGTGGAATGGGCCACATCACACTGTTGGCCCTGGTGGCACTGTCTGCCTACTGGGATGCATCTTTGGGCAAGGTAAGGTTAGGTGTGGTAACCATGGCTCAGACCTGCCACTGCAGTGTCTGTGTGTGCAGTTTTAAACGGCCAGTTCATCTTGGCCAGTGTACCCACATGCCAAGCCTAAACCTTCCCTTTTATTACATGTCAGGCACCCCTAAGGAAGGCCCTAGGCAGACCCAGGGGCAGGGTGCAGTGTATGTTTAAGGTAGGACATATACTAGTGTGTTCCTACCAGTGAAATACTGCCAAGTTCGATTTTCACTGTGGAAGGCCTATCTCTCTCATAGGCTAACATGGGGGCTGCCTTTAAATATCCTTAAAGTGCAGATTCCCCTTGAGAGCAGATGAAAATGTGGAGTTTAGGGTCTCTGACCTCACAATGTAAAAATACATCTTTAATTGAAGTTGTTTTTTAAACTGTCTGTTTGAAAATGCCACTTTTAGAAAGTAGGCATTTTCTTGCTTAAACCATTCTGTGACTCTGCCTGTTTGTGGATTCCCTGTCTGGGTCAGTTTGACAGTTGGGCTGTTCACATCTCTTCTCTAGACAGTGACACAAAAGGGGGCGGGGTTGTACCCTGCATATCCTCATTAGCCATATGAGCTAGAGGGGAGAGAGAGAAGTGGTCGTTCAAACCTCAAAGAACTGTGCCTGCCCTCACACAATGCAGTCTCCGACCCCCTGGTGCGTGTCTGGGGCCTGGCCTGGACAAGGAAGGATCTTGCAAACACTTAAGACTTTGCTTCTAAGCTTGCCAACTTAAAAGGCAGAAGAGGATATAAGAAGAAGACCCAGAACCTCAGACTTTAAGAATCTTTCTGGAATCAAGAGGAACCTCTGCCAGGAGAAGAGTTGAAGAACTGAAGGAGGAGTACTGTCCCTTTGCTGTGTTGCTTTACTGGACTGGCCTACAGTTGCTGCTCCTGTCTGAAAAGAGTGCAAAGGGTGAACTTTGCTGTGTGTCCTGCTTGAGAAAGTTCTCCAAGGGCTTGGAGTAGAGCTTGCCTCCTGTTGGAAATCTCAGATACACCAAAGACTTCAGTTTCCTTGACCTGCAGCACTGGTAACTGTGTGTTTTGTGCTGTTCAAGAGGAGAAACCACTGCAACGCCGCCAGCGAAGCATCTGGCTGCACCGTAACCTGCTGATGCTACACGGACTCGCATTGCCCCACTTCGCACCGCCACCCTGGTTTCACCGATGCCATCATCAGACTTCACTGAGCCGATATTTGCACTGCGACCTGTGGGCCCCGCACTCACACCGCAACCTGGGCCTCCCCGACGACGTCGCTCATGCTGACACTGGCACCGCTGCCTGCACTGTGGCTTGTGGACACTGCTCGTGAAGAGCACGAAGCACCGTCCCACCGCGCACCGCAGCCCCGGTCCACCGACACCAGCACCATCAACTCCAGTGTCGCCACCAGGCATCCCTGCCTGCAACGTGGCCTGTGGGCACCGCACGTCACATCGTCCTGCTTCGCACCGCAGCACCGACACCATCCACGCCAGCGCTCCTGACTTTATCAGCCCGAAGTTCGATCTGCAATGCATGTGACTTCAAGGGCCTGACAACTCCTGCACCGACTCTGGAACCGACACTGCGACGTCAGCAACGACACTCTCTGGAGATCACCGCGAGGATCACAACACCCTATAAATCCAAGGTATTTTTTGCAGGTCTTCCCGACACCGTAGCTGGCCCACGACGCCGCGGCCGGCCTGAACTGTTGGTTTTGTTGATCACAATGCCGTGATAGCCCCAGGTGGGGCTATTGACTTCAAGGAACTGTATTTTTGAGTAAATCTTGCAGAATTCATGTTTTTATTACTGTATGTTGGATGTTTATCGTATTTGGTCTTGTTTTAAATAGATAAATATTGGCTATTTTTCTAAAACTGGTGTGGTGTCCTTTTGTAGTGTTTCCACTGTGTTACTGTGTGTTATGTGCAAATGCTTTAACACTGCTTCTGAGATAAGCCTGACTGCTCGTGCCACGCTACCAAGGGGGTGAGCAGGGGTTATATGAGCAGGTATCTTCCTTATCCTAACTAGAGTGAGGGTCCCTACTTGGACCGGGTGCAAACCGACTGCCAGCTAGAGATGCCATTTCTAACAGGTCTGTTCCTGGCAGTCAAGGAGTGATCTGAAGTGATTTGATTTTTTCCTAAAGATCATTGTGATATTGTGATCTTGCATATCGGAGGCAAGCAAGATTATTAGTAGACGGTGACTGTCTCCATTTCTTCTCTAGGATTCTTAGATCTTTCATCATAGAGGGACTTATTGTACCATGGGGCAGAGGGTATGGGCCATTTCTTTTAGATCTGTAATGGAGCTATATTGTCAATCAAGACAGTTAGGCTGGTGAAACAGTGAGTATTCAACTCATTGACATTAGAGTTGGGGTTGACAACTGGTAGTACCTTCTTAGCCATGTTGCTGAGAGTCTTGAAGTTGATGTTCTTTGTGTTGCAAAACCAGGAAGTTTCTCTTTTTGGTTGTCCCAGGGTTGCAATATGCAGGTGCTGGAGTGAGAAAGGGATGAGGAAGTGGTCGGACCAATCTACTGGTATATGATCATTTACTGTGAGCAGGTCATCTTTGGAAATAATAAGGTCAAGGATGGAGCCCTTGGAGTGTGTTGGTTTCGAATTGTGTTGCAGAAGATCATTACCAGAGAGAAATGTGGCAAGCTGATTGGTAGCTGAGTCCTCTGATGTGCCCCAGTGAAGGTTAAAGTTTCCTAGGAAGATCAGTTTATTGCTTTGAGAAGTCAGGCCACTTGAAAAGTCAATTCATTCTTCAGTGAGTGCAAAGTTGTCACCTGGTGGGTGATAAATGGCATTGATCTTGCTGCACACAGAGTTCCAAAGTAAGGCATTCAAATTAAGAAAATGAGCTACTGGGCAGTGCCTGGCATTGAAGAGAGTTTCTGAAGATGGCAGCGAAACCTCTCCCAGCTCTACCTAGCCTATCATTCCTGAATATGGAATAGTTAGAGGGAGCAGGAGATCGAGTATGGTGTGAGAAGTGTCATTGAACTAGGTCTCTCTGAGGATTAAAAGTTCAAGGTTGTAGTAGTTAGTGATGGTGTCTGAGATTTCCAGCTTGTGCTTTGTTGCAGATCTGCAGTTGTGAAGCATACAGCACAGCTCTGAGGTGACTGTTTTGGAGTAAGGGATGTCAGGGAATTTGGTGCTGATAGGAATGATGTTTCTGTACAACGGTGCCTGGATTGTGGGTGGTTGACGTTTGGTTCGGGCCTGTGAGGTGGTGGGTATTTAGCGTTGTTTTATGTTTTCAAGAGATGAGGAAGTGGTGGAGGTAGGGGAATTATAGCTCACAAGTAAATTAGAAATTTCATTTTGGGAGGATTTTGCAGAGCTCTTTGGGGGCATGAAAGAAGTGTATTCCTAGGGACTGATTATCTGGGGTATTGTGTTCCTGTTAAGGGGAATACAATGTCTGGAATAATGGACATTTTAGATCTTAAGAGGGAAAAATTGGCTTCAAGCTGGGAGATTGTGGAGTTGAGGAGGTCTATTTTGCAAAGGGTGTGCAGAGCTCTGCAGGGAGTGTTATGATGCTGGGATGGGGAGGCTGGTTTTGAGAGCAATTCTTTTAGAATGGCAGAGTGGGGAAGGACGTGAGAGAAGGTGGTGAGAGGGGTATTGGAATCTGGCGTGGAGAGTGCAAGTTCAAGTGGTATTGTTTGGAAGTGAGCGTGGGTGCTGCTGTGGAGAGGATGACATTCTCAGGGGATTCATTGAGAGGAATAGACATTGTTTGTAGTGTTTGGGTTGGGGATGGATGGTATCTGTGGAGGGACAGAGGCAAATATGTTCGAGGGGTGTGAAGGGAGGAGATGGGGAGCAGAGGATCTGAGAGTTTGGAAGTAAAAATAAGGGAGTGTGGTGGCGGAATGTGATTTTGATGCATGAGGGTAAGGGGGCTAGATTGGCGTACGATGTGGGAGATTGGCCAGGAGGATAAATGGGGAGAGTTTATATTTCTTCCAAATTGGTAAAAAGGGGAGAGGAGATGTTAAGGTTGGAATGTGAGAGCATCAGGTTTAGTGTCTACACAGGACTGAAAATAGAGGGGGGAGAGGTGTAAGGGGAATGGGAAGAATTAAGGGTAAGAAGAGAGGGAGCAGGGAATGGTAGGTTAGGTAAACGAGGAGGAAGATTGTAAAGTGGGGAGGGCAATATGTGAGCTAGAAAGTTTATAAGAGCTGCTAGCGGCAGTATTTATCCTAGATGTAGGGGCAGTCTCTTTTGAAGTCACTGGATGGTGCATGAGGGGAGAGCAGAGTACTGGCTGATAGAAGTACTGAGGCTGGGGTTCTGGCTGGAGAGATGGAAGGGAGAGGAGGCTCAGGGGGTGAAGGAGGGGATCTGAGCTAGAGGGGAATCCTGTACCTCCTGGAGGATGGGCCTCAATGTGTTTATGTGGATTGGGGGGGTGGAGTTCATTGGTGAGTCAGTAGGAGTGGAGGTGGAGTCCATTGGGGAGTCGGTTGGAGAGTTAGAAGGGATGCGAAGGGATGGAAATATATCATCAAAAAGGGAGAGAAAGGTGTATTTAGCTTGAATCATGACCTTGCTGTTATTGTATATAGAGATGGCAATTGATCCACTGAAGCAGGTCCAAGAGACTTGAAGCTGGTTGCCATGTGGGATTCTGGAGGAGGATGTCACACTGAGGGAGTTGTGGAAGATGGCATTCAAATAAGAGATGATGTGGGTGAAGAAAATTAGATCAGTTTTTACCCTCTGTTACCGACTGCTGCGGTACTGATTGAGGAAGAGAGTGTTAGGGAATCGTTAAAGTATGTTGATTTTTAAACTTTTGTTCGGAGGCTTTGGGAAGGTTGGATGGGTAAATGATCTTGTAGCAGTTAGCTTCCGCTTGGTGGACATTGTAGTAATGTAGTGGGAGTGTGGTAGGGAAGAGTGTGAGGGAGTGGGGAGGCCCACACAGGTAGCGCCAGAGTGGAGAAGGCAGAGCCAAAAACTTAAACATGTAGGTGTGCCTCAATGGGACAGATAAAAAAATAGAGGGCAGTAGGCAGAAATGTCCTCTGGCTGAGGCTCAGGAGTTATTCTCCAGATCTCTTGGGAGAGCAGGTTCAGAAGTGACTAGATGTAGATCACCCAAGGCCAGGAATGTTAGCCCTTATTTATGAATGGAGGACAGATAAAATGAATTCCAGTGCTATACCAAAGTTTATAAACCACATCCAGTACAAGAGGCAGGATGGCTGTACATAGAAACTTTGTTTACTTTCTGAGCTAAAGTAAGTCGACAGTTTTAAGTGATTCCATCCAAAGGTGAAGGCAGACCTGTGTCAGAGTAGCAGTCAATGATAGGGTACTGGTTCTAAGGCCCTGCCTCCTGGAAATTCAAGCTGGGAGGACAGCGGGACACAGACGGGTGAGATGAAAATGCAGGACAGCAGCGTCAAGTCGTCATGGATCAGGTGATGAGCACGGACACCAGGTTAGTATCAGCAAGATGGCGGATTCCTTCTGTATCGCTCATAGACCCCGAAACTTTTTCTCCGGCCACCTCCAAGCTCCAGTGGGCATGTAGAGCAGGTAGGTTGATGCTGGGGGATGTAGGGTGACGCTGGAGATGGCTGAGAGCCTTTCAGCACAGCAGCACTTAAAACAATGCCATTGGTCAAACACTTGAAGGGGAAGTCAGGCCACTGTTGCTACCACCTTCCTTTTCAATCAGTTGTTGGTGCCAGCATGTGGACTCCAAAATCAATTGGTGATCCCTAGGAGCGTGATTGTCGAGTATTGCGGATGTTCCAAAGTCGTTGCAGATCAGCAACGTTTCAATTGGTATGCTGCTGACGCAATAATATTCAGTAATCAAGTCAAGCACAGCTCACAAAAGGTTGACATTGTAAGAGATGCTTATCACTACTGGGTGAGGATGTGCTAAGCATCCCATGGTCCCTGTGTGTGGGCAGCTGGGCAGGAAGTCTAATGGTCTGACTGAGGAACAAACCTGCAGATGATGTCTCCTTTCAATTGGGACCATAAGAGGTCCCCGCTCCCATGGGTCAGGCCTCCCTTCACCATAGCAGTGACACTGACACCCAGCGGAGACCCTCCCTTCCACCTCCCTACTTCCAAATGCAACAAGACACCTTTCTTTCCATTGGAAAGGCAGGAGGTACACGAGGATCATTCAGCCTGTGTGGCAGTGGCCTAGCGGAGTTGCACTGTTGCAGGGCCCCAAGTTGGTGGCCTGAAGGCAGGACCCCGGACACCTGCCACACTGCCCATGCCTAGCGCCGGTCTTGCTCAGGGGGGCCTCTTTATATTCTTAGGAGGGTCCTTCAGTTTTCCAATACGCCACTGACCACATCCACACAAACACTTTCCTCTACGATCAACATGACAGACTGTGGTGTACCAAAACGTTCCCTTTTGAGGAATTTTCGTAGCAAGTGACATCTCTTTCCTCCACCAGTTTTGATTTAGTGCGGCAGGCTGCCTGCATGCCAGGAAAACATGCTGCATCTCTTTGGCTGATAAATTCTGATGATTGTTCTTGTTCTGTTTTCTTATCTGAGGAGACATATTAAGATGGGTTCTCCATCCATCAACTCTCTTTCTCTTCTTGGGAGCCGTAGCAGCTATCCGCCCGAGGAATTATGTCTTGTGTTCTGCCTATCACTGTGTAAAGGTGAATGCCCCCAGGCCACTGCCTTCAATCATAGCTAAGGGGGTTTCGGTGTGGCATTTATGTGATAGGTGGCCCAGAGAGCGTCTGAAATCTCTAATACTCACTTAAACAAGCCGCCTACTGTCTGGCGGGGGAATAGGTGGCTTGCTGCCGGAATGCTCGTCACTTGCTGTCTTGTCAACTTCCCTTACCTCTTTCGAGGAAACGTCGGAAAGGGACGCGAGGAGGAGCGAAATGTGCAAAGGTGTTGGACGGCCACATGGTATTTCCTCAAGCACCTTGTGCCCCACAAAACCTGTAATTTGTCATTTTTGACAGGCACGGAGAGAATAGAATCCATTTCGCATCTGCTGCCTGAGTCCCGAGTAAAGACACCCTTTCTCTACTTTACAGGTGGTGAAAGGGCTTCATTTGTTTCCTTGCAGCAGCAGTCACAGAGGCTGTTTTAGTCAATAGGATATTTGGTATGCAAAGGCCGGCTTTTCAGGCAGCCATTTTAGCATTTGGTTCATTCTTCACAAACCGTTTGTTGATAGCCGAACAATTGGCTGTCTCCCACCTGGGGGAATTGATGCACCTGGAACAACCAAACTCTCTTATGATACAGAAAAAATATTGAGGGTACAAAAAAGAGAATTAACTGTTTATGGGGCCGGAGACCGAGCTTAAAATTTACCCATCGCATTCTTCATTATGCGCTCAAGAGAAACTTCTTGTCAATGCGTATCAGATTTTTTCGAACGAATAGCATATGCAGCGTGGCACACTGAGCGAGCCTCGTTTTGGCAGGTCTCCAAAACAAAACAAGGAAAACGAGTACGCTACTAATTGCCAGTTTCTTCGTAAATTAGTCTGTCTTTAGATATTATATGCATGGTTTCCACTGAGATGCGGGGTTATTTAGAAAATGCCTGTCTTTTAATAGCGAAGTTGAACAGCAAGTGCGATATTTCAAAGTGCTTATGAGTCAGCCGTGAACTCTCAAAGATCTCTTCAAGGTAACCAAGGGCCAGATGTATCAACGTTTTTTACCCATTCTATGTCTATGGAAAAATGTGTTCATACATATGGCCCCAAGTTGCGTTCTTGCGATTGCACTGCAACAAAGGCATTTCAAATGAGCTTGTACGACTAGACCGGTTGAACACATTCTTCCTTTGCTGGAATAATTTTCTGCAAAATTTCACATATGATTTAGTCGCCTGTCTTCTAGACAGCTCACCACTTCCAAGGGAAGATAGCTTGATATAAGCGCTGTACTTACGCTCGTTGGGGCCTGCAACAAAAAGCCTGCCCGCCTTTAACAAGCTCCAAACACCTGCAACACTATTCCACGTTTCCTCTTAGAATGCAGGTGGGAATGCTCTGTACCGTTTAAATGATCAAGGAGGGAGGGAATACATGGATAAAGGGCGGCAGAAATATTTGTAAGGCGCCTGCTGAATGGGCAATTGTCCAGGCCCCTACGAAAATGATTTTTTTTATATCTAATTCTTATATATTTCTGTATCTCAGTCTTTAATGTATGTGTCATTATTGTTTGTCATCAAGGGCCCTGAACTGGTAGAAATCGAGAAAGAATATTTACAGCCGTTCTGAACGAGGGCTACATAATATTACCAAGCCCCCGCCCAAATTCTTAATATGACACTGCAGAGCATCTGTACTTGTAGTGTTTGGGGAATATAATAGGGATGAATTGGAGTTTGAGGATGCTAGTGTTCATCATGAGCCTGTGACAGTGTGTGCTTGCATATATTTGTGTAACATGTGTGTCTGTTGGCGTGTTTCATTTGCTGGACTCGTTGAACCTGAGACTCGAAAGATGCAATGATTCTGAGAGAGCTACGATTCAAGAAAAGATGAGCAGACATATCTCTGAGGAAAATCTGATAAAGAAAAAGAGGTGATGAATATCCCTGATTTGAGCATATTCTAATGCAGAATGCGCAGTTCGAGACTATACCTTGTGCCTGGCACTTCCTTTGTCTGTGTTGTGCAAATCTACAGAAGGGGGAAAACAGTCAAGATATACATTTGGAAGAGAATTTTTAGAAATGGGGTCTCTGGTTGGCAGTCAGTTTGCACTCTGTCCAAGCAGGTACCCTCACTGTAGTTAGGACAATGGAAATACACATTTAGATAGCCCTTGCTCACACCCTTGGTTGCTTGGCACAAACAGGCTTATCTCAAAGGCAATGTGTAAGGTATTTGTACCAACACACACACAGTCATACAGTGAAAACACTACAAAATCAACAAAACCAAAACAACAAAAATTCAACATGCACAAGTCAATATATTTATTTTTTAAAGTAAAAAGAGTTTTACTCCATAGAAAATGATGGAAACTTTGTTTTTTTTACAAAGCACCTGGTTTGAGTGCAAAATAAGGCCGCATGGGCGTGCGTGTGTCAGAAAAGTTAGTGCCGTATCAATTCCTTACTCGCAAGTGAGACCATGTGTTGTTTCTTCTCTGGTCGGGTAGGCGATGCGTAATTTTTCTCTCCCGCAAGACAGCCGTGTGTTGATTTTTGCACGGCGCACATTGGATCCGCACAGGTCCACGATGATTTTGACGCCCAGCGATGATGCATGTGAAATAGGGCAGTACGGTGATGGAAAACCGTGCTGCGTGGGGGGTGTTTTTTTTCAGCAGCCGCAAGCAGGTGTCTGGTCGTTTCTCCAGCCACGATGTAGGTGATGTGTCAATTTTCCATCAGTGATGCAGGTGTTACATCGATTTCAGCTGTGAGGCAGGTGGCATGTCGTTTCTACAGCCGTGTTGCAGGTGGTGCAGAAAAATGTTTCCTGCAAGACTCCCTGTGCGTGGATTTCGATCTTTGTTCCACCAGCTTCACTTTTCAAGGGCCCAAGGACTGGATAGGTCCCCACTTGGCAGGGCAGGAGTCTCAGGAGAGAGTCCAGGTGCTGACAGAGGAAGTCTTTGATGGCCCTGAGACTTCAAAACAAGAGGCAAGCTCAGTCCAAGCCCTTGGAGATTCTTCACAAGCAGGAATATACCACAAAGTCCAGTCTTTGTCCCCTTCCTCAGGCAGAAGCAGCAACTGCAGGATAGCCCAACAAAGCAGAGTCACAGGAAGGGGCAGCACTTCTCCTCAGCTCTTCTCCTTGGCAGAGGACCCTCTTGGTTCCAGAAGTAATCTGAAAATCTGGGGTTTTGGGTCCACTACTATACCCATTTCAACCTCTGAAGTAGGCAAACTTCAAAGGAAAGTCTCTGTTGTTCACAAGATCCTGCCTTGCCCAGGCCTGGCTCCAGACTCACAACAGGGGGTTGGAGACTGCATTGAGTGATGGCAGGACCAGCCCATTCAGGTGTAAGTGACCACTCCTCCCTCCACTCTAGCCCAGATGGCCAATCAGGATATGCAGGCTACAACCCAACTCCCATTGTGTCACTGTCTAGAGGGGATTTACAAACAGCTCAACTGTCAATCTGACCCAGACAGGAAATACCCAAGCAGGCAGAGTCACAGAATGGTTAAAGCAAGAAAATGCCCACTTTCTAAAAGTGGCATTTTCAAACTGACAAGTTAAAAAAACAACTTTACCAAAAGATGTATTTTAAATTGTGAGTTCAGAGACCCCAAACTCCAGATCTTTATCTGCTCCCAAAGGTAAACTGTACTTAAAAGGCCTTCAAAGGCAGCCCCCATGTTAACCTGTGAGAGAGATAGGCCTTGCAACAGTGAGAACTGAATTTGGCAGTATTTCACTGTTAAACATGTAAAACACATCAGTACACCTCCCATGGGGCTACCTAGGACCTACCTTAGGGGTGCCCTGCGTGTATAAAAAGGGAACGTTTCAAGGTCGAATTGGCAGTGCAAGACTGCACACACAGACAATGCAGTGGCAGGTTTCAGCCATGTTTACAGGGCTACTCATGGGGGAGGTACAATCAGTGCTGCAGGCCCACTAGTAGCATTTGGTTTACAGGCCTTAGCCACCTCTAGTGCACTTTACTAGGGACTTACTAGTAAGCCAATATGCCAATCATAGATAAACCAATCAACAATACAATTTACACAGAGAGCATATGCACTTTAGCACTGGTTAGCAGTGGTAAAGTGCCCAGAGTCCAAAAGTCAACAAAAAATGGTCAGAAAAAATAGGAGGAAGGAGGCAAAAAGTTAAGGAGTGAGTCTGCAAAAAGGGCCATGTCCACCAATATGTGTGTATATATATATATGTGTGTGTGTGTGTGTATTTATTTTACATACTGGTGGCAGCCAGTAGGTATAGTTAGGACCATGTTTCCATAGGAATTTTTTTTTTTGACTTGCCTCTATCTTTGTTACCATTTGACGAATCTTCACAAAATTTACGAAAAAAAGAGTACCAGTGATTCTTGTTGCACACAGAAAGTCTCAGAGTGATCCGTCAAGGGGGTGGCAGAGAAAAAGGGAGGGGTAAAAAAAGTGTGTTTCCCATGTTAATTCCCATAGGACCTTTTACACGACTACAGCCCAAGCCACTAGACGAAATTACACCAAATTTGGCAGAAAGCTAGCTTTCGGTACTCAGATTATGCTTTCACTTTTTTGTTGGAAATCTGTTCAGTAGTTTGTGAGATATTAAGAGGGAAATACATTTATACATCTAGGATGGCAGATCCATTGTGCAGTTTTTTCAAAATTCACAAATGCACACAACAGCACACTACCCACAATCTGACCAGAAAGTAGCGGCCGTCATTTTGAATAGCAGGACATGGTTGCCAGGGCTGAAAAATAAAATTAAAAGTTGCATAAAAGGTCAGGGTGGCGGTACCTTGACCACAAGGATGTGAAGTGGTCATTTGAGGGTTAAATTTATGGGTTTAAAATGATTTATTTTGCTATGTGCGATAATCGCGAATATTCGAAAATATTTATGAACATTCAAAAATATCCTCAAATATCCTGAGATATCCTCAAATTTTCTAGAATATTGGAGAATATTCGAGAATATGAAAAACATGTTTTTTAAAAACATTCACAGACTCATTTTCACTAATTCAGTCACTCATACATGCACCTAATGACTCATGCACCCACTCACTCACCCACTCAAGCACTTATGCAGCCACTCAGACTCACTCATAGACTCACACACCCACTTTCAGACCCAGTCAGACACTCATGCACCCACTCACAGATCCACTGACAGAGACAGGCCTTGTGGACTAACCCCCACTGCGTATGGCCAAGGTCTGTGAGCGGTACGGGGTTGGGTGGTTATAAGGGCTCTGTGGCCAACTCCTGCCACTGTCTGTGGTTGGATTAATTTATAGTAATAAAAATTGCTTTACACTAAAAAAAAACCCATAGAAATTCATTGAAAAGGTTACAGGGACATTATAGTTAAGATCTGAATTTACTCGTACAAAACCATAGAAATTCAACAGTTATTTCAAGTAACTATCACTCATGCCTTAAAATAACAATAACTTGTGCCTTCACCATGCACTGCTAATCACTCCACATAATATATCATTGATGACATCTTCTTAATGCAACATTTGCAATAAAAATATTGATAAGAAAACTGTGCATGGTGAGAGTGGGAGTTATAATTACCTTAGGCATGCTTCCAGCCCAAACCGCTGAAAGGAATTACATGAAATTTGGCAGGAAGGTAGAGGCTGTTCCACAGATTACACTTTTTGTGGTTTGGTGTAAATTCATTCAGTAGTTTTGGAATAATTTAGGGCCAATAATATATATATATATAGGGACACAGATCCTCCAACTGTCCCCATGCAGGTATCTGATTGGCTGCCAACATTCCAACAAGGAAGTTTTGGCAGCCATCTTGGGACTTGGCTTCAGCCGAGTCCCGGGAAGAAAGGGGAAAAAATAAAAAAAGTGGCTATGGCTGGGTCTCACTGACCCTTTAGATCTGGTGCTGGGGTCCCAGAGAGACCCCCCCCCCGAACGTAAAAGCATTTTTTAAAGACCCTGGGTGGGCAAAGTCCGACGAGCATTAGAAAAAAGTTAGGAGGGGAGACACAGGACCTCCTTCCTGGGCTTGCCACAGTTCCGGGAACCACCACCTCCCTAGGGCTTCAATCAGATTTGATGCAGAGGCCACTCACCCACCCCCCCACCTGCAGGCCCGGGGACCACCTCCTTCCCTGGGCTTTAAATAAATGGAATGTGGGGTGCCGCATGCCCCCTGCAGCCATGGGGACCACCACCTCCCCGGGGCTTTAAATCAATACTGTGCGGGGGCACAGCACTCCTCAGCCCTGTGTACCGCCACCTCCCCAGGGCTTTAAATAAATAGAATGCGGGCCATGCAGCCCCAGAGACCAACACTTCTCCGGAGCTACAATAAAAGTGTGAGCATTGGGGACCACCACCTCCCCGGGGCAGTACTTGTTGGAGGGGAGCTCCCCTTGAGGAGCCGAGGATGGCCCTGGGGACTGCCTATGGCTCCTGCTATGTTCTGGGTGCCCACCCCCCAGGACACAGCTGTTTGCTGTCAGCCCCCACCAAGCAAAAGCAAACAAAGTCTGCTTTCTGACAGCGGGAGCTGTAAAAAAGCTCCCGCTATTAGAAAGTGGAGTTTTCATCTGTTTCTCTGCACACAAATATTCGTACATAAAGCAGCCCCCTCCTTGTGGGAGCAGTGCCGGCTCCCACAGGGTGTGGGGTGCTGGCTAGGATTGCGTGGGCCTTCAAGCTCACCCCCCAGTCCAGTCACTCTCTCTCTCTCTTTTCCATCCCATAATGGGATGGAAGAGAGATACAGAGATTGTCATTGCAATGGTCTCTCCTTGCAATTACTTCAAAAATACACAGTATAAAAATAAGTCACCTGTGGCATAATAGTTAAGGTGTCAGACCTTTACACTGAAAGTTGGGGGTTATAGACCAGTTGTGTTTGTAGTAATTTCCTTACTTTAATTTGTTTTGAAATTCAAAACTTTAAGGTGCATAATGGAAGGTGATCTCACTCTTTTGTATTGACAAATATATTTTCTTTTCAATTTGTCCAGAAATATCTCATTCTAAGTATATCATTCAACAAAGCCTAAAGGACCCTCTATTTCTATAACTCTCACTCTCTTTATCTCTCTCTAAATTTCTCTTTTTCAGTCTTTCTCCCACTTAAACACCCACTTAGACTCTGATGCCCCAACTCACCTGGACACCCACTTACAGACCCCCTCAGACCCTTGTGCACCCACTACAGCCCCACTCAGGTCCTCACACACCCACTCATAAAAACCCACTCACACTCTTACACACCCACACAGAGACTCACACAGACACTGACACTCCCACTAAGACACTGACGCACCCATTATCACACCCAGACAGACAATTTCACCCTCAGATAAACCCTCTAGCACCTATTCTCACACCAAGAGAAACAGGCTACGGGTAACTCCTGCCGCGCATAGCCAAAGCATAGAGCTGGGTGGTTAGGGGGGATGGCCACAGGGTTTGGCCGCAAGGTAAACTGCCATCGCACACGGCTGAAGGCCATGCACTGTGGTGATTGGATTAACATATAGTAATAAAAAATCACTTTAAGTTAAAAAAAAACATAGAAATTCACTAAAAAGTACCAAAGGGTATTGGAATGTTACAGTGAGGCTCACATTTTTAATGTTCAAAACCCTGGAACGTTACCTGTTATTGTTAGAGTTATCTTAAGTAACACTAACTTGTGGCCTAAGGTAACTATAACTCATGCCCTTGCCATGCACTGCTAATTGCCCCACAAATTACAGCACTCATGACATCTTTAATAACATCTTTGATAATGTCACTGTAACATCTGAAGTAAAATTATTGATCAGATAACAGTGCATGGCAGGGGCAAGTTATAGTTACTTTAGGGCACGAGTTATAGTTACTTGCAATAACTATAACAGGTGAATTTCTACGGTTTCATACATTTAAAATGTGAGCCTAACTATAACGTCCCCATAACCTTTGGCTTTTTAAGTGAATTTCTATTTTTTTCTTAATTCTAATTCCTAACTACAATGTTCCTGTAACCTTTGTTTTATTAAGTGAATATATCTGTATATATATATATATATATATATATATATATATATTTATATATACAGATATATTCACTTAAAAAACAATGGTTACAGGGCCATTACATTTAGGTTAGGTTCTGAATTTACTCATACAAAACCATAGAAATTCAGCAGGGCCCCCTATACACTTCAACAATAGCTCCGGGGAGGTGATGGTCCTCCAGGCTGAGGAGGGGCCAGGAGAACCCCCATTAAAAAAAAAAATACCTCTGGGACATGTCCACCAGGGGGCTTATTAAAGTACAAGTGCGGGAGCCCAAGGTTGTTTTAAAAAAAACAAAACGATTTTGTGCCAAAAAGTCTTTTTAAAAATGCTTTTTTGCTCTGGTCGGGTCCCTCTGGGGCCCTAGCACCTCAGCTAAGTAGTCAGAGTGTCTCTACCGTGGCACCTTCCCTTTTTTAAAAACTTTTTTTATGGGATTCGGCTCAAGCTAAGTCCCAAGGTGGCTGCCAACACTTTCTAGTTTGAAATGTTGGCAGCTAATCGGAGCTGTGCATTTCCCTGCACAAGTTCATATTTATTTGTGAATACTTCCCAGCCAGAGATATACAAATTTGGATTTCCCTAAATTTCTCAAAAACTACTTAGATGATTTACTCCAAATAAGCAAAAACTTAATCTATGTTTCGACAGCTAGCTTTCTGCCAAATTTGGTGTACTTTCGTCCAGTGGTTCCGCCTGTAGTCATGTCTAAAGAATCCTATGTAAATTAACATTGGAAACATAATGTTTTTTGAGCCCCTTTTTTCTCTGCCCCTGCTTGACAGATCAACCTGAAACTTACCATGTGCAACAAGAATCACTGCAACACTTTGTTTCTAAACGTTTGTGAAGTTCGGTCAAATGGTGCCATAGATATAGGCAAGTAAAACAAATGTGTTTCCTATGTTTTTCCTATGGAAACATGGTCCTAACTATAACAACTATATATACCTATATATCTATATATAAAACCTACTGGCAGTCCCCTGTAGGTAATTATAGTTAGGACCATGTTTCCATGTTTCCATAGAAAAAGAGTGGTTATTCAAACTTATGGTTGTCAAGTCATTTAACTGACACCTGCGGGGACATCTGGCTCAAACATCAAGTGGCTGACAAGGGAATAAGAACATGCAAAGTGTTTGGCTTCTTCAGAATACAGCAAGATATGGCAACCCATATTGGGCCTCATGGTATGGAGGGACTTATGGAGATCAACCAAAAATGTTGGTAAGCATTGGCAATGCCTTTGTCAACCTGTTCGCCACCATATCTTACCCGTTAATTATACCAAAATGTGACCTATCAAACCACCACATTAATAAAAACAAACATTATTTTTGCATTTTATCAACATATCAATGTAGTTCTGGCTCAAATTACAACCAATACCTGCAATCCTGGCTGATAACATTTAACAGCTTCTTTTCAGATTTACAGTCATAAATCTACCCAATTCACTCATTCAGTGTTTGCTTGTAAAACAAACATACATGTTTTCAATAGAACGTCTTGAAAAATCCCCAGAAAATTTCAGAAGTTTGCATGCTAACTTGACGTTACTATTTATAATCATAGATAAATAATGTTGCCCATATAAAATTGCAAAATACATTGTAAATTATCTCTTATGAAACCACCAGAATTGCTGATAACAAGATTACCAACAACACAAAACCTCTCAGTGTATGATATAAGGAATATACATTTGCAATGCTTTCAAAACGTTTTTGGATCTTATATTATTTCATAGATTGAGGACTCAGTGGTATCATAGTAGCTGCTCCCAATAAATACATTTTCTCTCTACATCTATTCATTATACAAATTGTTGCTGTGTATAACATAAATATCCTCAATCTAGCTCAATTGGGCACCACATACCACTGTATCTCATCCACACGCCTCACCCCAGTACGCAGACATATAGCTCCCTTGCTCAGCAAGCCAGCTCTGCAAAGAAAAAAACATTAAAAGCAAAAATTAAAAACCATATTAGCTGAGCACATTTCCCAACAATATCCTTAACTAATATTAAAACATAAATCCGAGAAATATTTTCATAATTTCAAATGTACATATAATTCTTCACTACTATTCAATCCATTTGGTTCTTTGGTGCCAAAAGCAATTATATATCTAGACTCTAAAATTCTAAATTTCTTTCCTCTGGCACCCCCCTTGACGTCTTTGGGTATTCCATCACTCACACTGTTTGTCAAATCTTCAATTTTCCCAGCATGTACCTCACGTATATGATGTGAATGGTTCTCAGATGTTGCAAAATCCACTTATGAACTTGAAACTTTGTGCTTCCTAAATACATTTTTGGTCAACTACATTACAGGATATACAGTCCTTGTCCTGGAGCCATATACGGCTCTGGGAACCAACACCCACCAGGGCGACTCCTGTTACCTCTCCCTTAGGGAGTTTTTAAAATGCTGTCATGTAGGTAGGGAAAGAGATTAAACTATTGCTCATGCACGCAGAGAGCTGCATTTAAATCAGCTCCCTGCCTGTGGAATGCAATGCTGTCTCCCCCAGGAGGTAAGGAGGTAAGGAGCCACCTGGGAACACAGGGGCTTGAGGCTCCCTCCGCATTCCACCTTTTAGAGGTATCAGATCACTGGAGATCACTGGAGATATTCTTCAGCATCCTTTAGGCAGCTGTAGTGCATGAAATGAATTATACATTTACCCAACAAGGAAGCACTTATAATTAGCCAGTGGAATATACTCCAGTTGGGTAGACATTCTGCACAAAATTATGGCCTCCTCTTGGATAACTACACATGGCAGTATTTATTCTGGCACAATACTCATTTCATAAAAAACTCAACGGGAAGCATTTACAGATATAAACAAAGCAGGTGCCCAAGTTTAAACTCCACTTCTGTAAAGTGCTAATCATCCAGATTTCCTGCGTTTAGTGAAGGCAATGCACATGTATTTTCTCAGCATTGTCACCTTGAAAAGTTATTTGTAAAATTTGATGGAGGGGTTTTGTGGTTTTCGGGGGTTGCCTGCAGGGCCTTGCATGAGGGCCAGGCCCTGTGGCCAACACCCACTGCACATGACTGAAGGCTGTTCAGGGCATGGAGTTGAGTTTGGTGGATATAGGGGGTTGGCTGCAGAGTCTGACCACTAGACAGGCCCTGGTTCCAACCTCCGCCAAGCCCGGCTGAAGGCCATGTGAGGTGCAGGGTTTGATTAAGCTATAGTAAATAAATTTATTTTATGTTAAAAAAATCATCGAAATTCACTGAAAAATCCAAAGTTTACAGGGACATTATATTATAGTTAGAAAATAGAATTTAAAAAACCCATCGAAATTCACTTGAAAAAGCGAATATTTTAGTTAGGCTCACATTTTAAACAAACAAAACCATAGACATTCACCTGTTATAGTTATTTCAAGAACCTATAAGTTATGCCTTGACAGGCACTGCTAATTACCCCAGATATTACAGCACTTGTGATTAGTTTTATAACAGCAGTGATAATATCACTGTAATATCTGTTGTAACATTTTTCATAAAAAAAACTGTGCATGGCAATGGGGCGTGAAAAATGGGTATCAAGGGAATCTATGTATTTATGAAATGGGTACAAGATGTGCAGTTTGGGAGCAGTAGTTATTTGTAAATGTCTACATTTGTATTTGTGGGCTTACATTTGGAAGGCACACATGCAGCAAAATCCAATTGGTAGTAACAAAGGTTCTGCTATTCTTTGCTCACACATGTCTTATGATAAAAATGGCACCTCACTTGTGTGGGTAGGCCTAGTCCCCCTAACAGGAAATAGCCCAAAATCCAACATGAATAGATCACATGTTTCCATTCAAGACTGACCCTTCTTTTTAAAGGAGTTAGCTGTATATGTTGGCCCTAGCTCAGCTAACTCCTAGGTAAACCTTTCAAACTTGCACATTTTTGAAAACTAAATACCAGGGGGAATCCAGGGTGAGGGTGACGTGTGGCTCTCACAGGTTGTTTTACCCAGAATTATAAAAGGAACACACACAAAAACACAAAAAACCCACCTCCTTCATTGGTTCCAACAGAAATCCAAATAGTGATTAACCTACCGTTGAGGTGCAACAAAGAATTCCAATCTATCTATAATATGGAACAATATCCTTTTTATAATAGCTATCAAATGATAACACACACATATATATATATATATATATATACGTTCCCAGTGTAGACTGGAAGACTTTCTTTCATACACCATTCATACTCAGATATACCACACACAACCATAAAAAAAAAAACAATAGCAAGTACCAATAATTGAATCCAGTACAGGTTTCAATCCATATAGTCATTCTTTGTACCTATTATATTCATCACATCAAAGTTACATGAAATCAATTCCGACTCAACCATAATGCCAAAATAATTCTCTAGATAAAACAAATCATTTCAAAACATATCAACTGATAAATCCTCCTTGGATAGTCTTTGATTAAGTCAGTTATAGACATCAAGTACTGTTAATCTCTATGCAGAGAATCCAATTCTTCATCCTTGCCAATGTACTTTTCGGTGTCAAGTGGCCAGAAGGCCACACACCTTCCTCATTGCACGAATATAGAATCCAAAGTTAGTTAAAATATATAGAAAGAGAGGCTCCGTCCAACCAGTCAGACACTAATCAAATGAAAAAACAGATAATGTAATGTTCAATCCCATATTCAAAATATGTCCCTCCATCACACATCCAGTGATAAAACCAACACACCCAATGGTGGAGGGGCCACAGCTACTGTGTAAAAAAGAAGAAATACCATACAATAAAAGAAAAGAAAAAAGGAGAAATATAGATAAGAAAGATGCTTAAAAACCAATACGAATTGACCACCGTAAAGTGATAACCCTAATCAAACACCATAAAACACCACCAATCTTGATACCAGAAAGGATATAGAAATTACAATGAACAAAATACTGCAGAAAAAGAATAATTGAAGAAGACTATGAAATCTCACCTAAGGATGTAAATAGGTCTACACATAATTCTTGTTCCCAGCTGTATGTCCTGTAATCTGTCACCATGTCATAATTCTATTATATATATAAAGTGGGTCCTGTAAAAGACCAAAGCAGGCAAAGCTTCAAAAATAACTTGTATCTTCTTGATCTCTCCTATACTGGGGATGGAAGGTAACAAACAACAGAAATAAAGTAAACTTCCTCAAGGGCTAGAGTGATTAGAGAGCCATAGAAACAATACTTCCGAATTGACCCCAGGCAATGAAGCCAAAGATCTGCCCTATACCTTCATTTATCATTAAAGGGAAAAAGTTTAATTAGCCTTCAAATATGGTGAGCAGCTCAATATGTGGGCCCAGCTTCCACTGCACCAAATCGGCTGCCAATTGGATAATGTAATGTAATGCTCACAGTTTAATTGAATCCGAAAATGTAGGGGAGTCCCGACCTAGGCAAGGCATGCGCCCAAATTAAATACTGGAACACGAAGCTTGCTGCCAAATATGCCACAACCGATGTTTGCAAGACCATCAGATGCCAAATGAGCCAGGTTCAATCTATGGGCGAAGACGCTGGAAGCCTGAAATCGGTCCACATAATAGAAGGTGGAGTAAAACAAACTTCTCGATAAAAATCAGGTAAAAAACCTGCCATGATGGAAGAGGATATAGGAACAACGGCCACTGCAGAATTACATTCAAAACTCAAACCTTGACTAAAAAATATATTTTCCTCAGATTTCTGTGATGGAAAATTCTGGAATCTGTGGGAAGCGACAATTTGCTTCCACTCAGCATTCCCCTTAGCCTCCGGATAAAAGTGGTACCTCACTTGTGTGGCTAAAATGCTGGCCTCCTCTTGGATAAGTACCACACATGGCAGGATTTATTCTGGCACGATGCTCAGTCGCCTGGTACCCGTGACAGGAATCAGCCCAAAACTCAACAGGCATATGTCACATTTTTCCACTTAAAACTCACCCTGTGTTTTTTGCACAGTGAGTAGCAGTAGATTGTGGGTCCTTAGCTCTGCCGTAACCTGGGGAATTCTCGAAAACATTTTTGAAAACTAGACAGCAAGGGACATCCAGGGTGAGATGACGTATGGCTCCCACCAGGGTTTTTTTTACCCAAAATGTTTTGCGAAACTCAAACTTTGATTAAAAAGCAAACACATTTTCATTACATTTCTGTAATGGAAAGTTCTGGAATTTGCTGGGAGCCACAAACATCCTTCCACCCAGAATTTATTCAAGTCTACCGATAAAAATGGTACCTCACTTGTACAAATAGGCCTAGTGCCAGTGACTGGAAACATCCCAAAATGCAACACTGGTACATCACATTGTTCCTCTCAAAGTGACTCTTTTTTGCAAATTGGGTAGCTGTGGATTTTAGGCCCTAGCTCAGCTTCACCTAGGGAAACTTAGCAAATCTGCACATATTTCAAAATTAGACAACTAGGGTAGTCTAGTGGCGAGTGACTTGCGTGATTCTCACTAAGTAATTTTAATCAGAAGCTCTTCCAAACATCTAACTTTTATAAAAAAACACACATTGTCCTCACATTTCTGACAGAAAATTCTGTAAGCTGTGAGGAACTACAAATTTCCTACCACCCTGAGGTCCCACTTGTCCACCAATAAGAATGGTACCCAACTTGTGTGGGTGGGACAAGCGACAACGACATAAAAGGCCCAAAAGCACAATGTTGAAAGATAAGCAATAGGGGTAGCTGCTTTATTTGAAGCTGTGCTGCTACCCATGAAAACATACAAACCACAAACATTGTCAATAACTAGACACCCAGAGGATTCCAGGGTTATGCGCCTTGCATGGATCCCATGAGATATCTTTTACCACAATGCCCTGCAAACCTCAGTGTTTGCTGAAACTACACATTTTACTTATATTTCTGTACTAGGAACTTCTGGAATTTACAGGAATCCACGAAATTCATACCACCCAGTGTTACCCCACTTGTGCCAATAAAAATGCTGCACTACTTTGTGGCTGGGCCTAGTGTTCGTGATAGCAATGGATTAAACCGAGACCAATGGGACTCTAAAAAAGAGCTTTCCATTCTTCCATTTCCCTCAATCGCATACATTTTATCTGCTGAAGGGGATACTTTGACTTGTTTTCAAAAGTATGTAGTCTCTCTCTCTCTCTCTCTCTCTATATATATATATATATATGAAAAAACCAAAGGTTACAGGGACGTTATAGTTAGGAAATAGAATTTTGAAAAAAACATAGAAATTCACCAGTTATAGTTCGAGTTACCTCAAATAACTACAATTCGTACCGCCACCATGGACAGTTTTTCCTTCAAATTTGCGGTGTGATTAGTGCATAGTGAGGGCACGAGTGATAGTTACCTTAGGGCATGAATTAATAGTTACTGGAGGTAACTCTAAATATAACTGGTGAATGTCTATGGTTTTGTACTTTTAAAATGTGAGCTTAACTATATTTTCCCTGTAATCCTTTGGTTTTTGAAGTGAATTTCTGTTTTTTTTAAATACTGTTTCCTAACTTTATCTTTCCTGTAACCTTTGTTGTTTTCAGTGAATTTCTATGTATTTTTTTACGTATACTAATTTTCATTACTATACGTTAATCCAACCACTGCCGTGCACGGCCTTTGGCTGTGCACAGCGGTGGTTGGTCACAGGGCCTGAGACCAACCCCTTTAAGCACCCAACCTTGCAACGTGCAAGGCCTTCACCCGTGCACAGAGGAGGTTGCCCCAAAACCTGGTCTGCATCCAGACCCTGTGGCTAACACTCCCTTACCATCCAACCCCATGCTGTGCACTGGCCTTTGGCTGTGCACGGCAGGAGTTCTTTTTAGGTTTTGATGTCTGATATACCTAGAATGAGGTGTTTGTTTTCAATTAAGAATATATATATATATTTTTTTTAAACTGTAATAATATATTTCTTTATAATGAGGGAAATGAGTGCAGCTGGATTCAAACCTCCAATTCTTAGGGTGAAGGTCTTTGACCTTCATATTGAGCTATGAGTTTTTTTTTTCCTTTTTGGGCTATCTAGGACTGCGAGGGAGCCCTCAAGGGCTCATCTGCGGTCCCTATATATTTATTTAATTAATTTGATTTTAATACAAAGCCATTTACGTGCTATTTGGCACTGCAAGTCAGCAAGTATGGAGCTGCTATGACAGTAGCTCCGTGCTTGCTGAAGCATTTCATCTCTGTTACCTGCAAGCGTGCAGGGGACAGAGATGAAAGCTTCAGTTTTTGAAAGTAGGACCTGCTTTACAGGTTATGCCATCAAAACCTGAAGAGTTTGCTGTTGCCGGGTTGCAGCTGCAGCCAAGCCGTAGCAAACAGCTATGTCCCAGGGGAGGGCACCCCAGGACATAGCAAGTGCCGGCCCTGGGGGTTTGCCAGCCCCCAGGGACATCTGTGGCTCCATGAGAGGAGCCATACAGGCCCCCTCCAATGCTAAGATAGCCCCAGGGAGGTGGTGGACCCCGGGGCTAATGGTGGTATGAAACAGACCCCCTTTACATTATTAAATATGTGCCCCTGGGGATGGTGGTACCCCGGGTGTGGGGGTCCCAAAGGGAACCCCTTTTCTTTTTTGAAATATCTGCCCCAGTAGGGTGGTGGTCCCTAGGCCATATAGTTTGTGCGATATCACTGTTCAGTTTTTCCAATGGGAATTAACATTAGAAATGCTCTAAATTTACCCCCCCTCTTTCTCAGCCCCTGCTTGACGTATCATCCAAAAATTTCCCAGACAGCAGCTCATGTGACTGTCAAAATCTTTTGGAAAATGTTGTGAAGATTCGTCAAGCTGCATCAAAGATATGGGCAAGCAAAAAACAGCTTTTTCTATAGAAACTAGGGCCCATATTTATACTTTTTGATGCATAACTGCGCAAATGCAGTTTTGCGTTAAAAAGTTAAGCCCAGGCTTGTGCCATTTTTTAGCCCCATCTGGGTGTCATATTTATACTGTGACGCACAATGGCGCTAAAAATGGTTAAAGCCAAAAATTATGACTTAAACCCCTGTGCCCTGTCGTAAGGCATATCAACGTTAATGCTACAAAACTGACTATAACCCGTGTTGCAGCACATAAACATGTTGCAAACAGGTATGCACCATTTTAACCCCACATTAGCATCAACTTTAGATGCTAAAGCAGGAAAGGTGGCAAAGCAGAGGGAAGATGGAAGCAGCAGGCCAGGAGAGACCCCAAGGTGACCCCATACACCCAGGAACCTTCAGGAAGACACATAGAAGACCCAGGGGAAGGAAAAGAAAAGGTGCAAGTGTCGGTTTAGTGAGGAGGTGCATGAGATTCTTGTGAGAGAGGTGATGGAGCACCAGCACCAGCTATTCGTCACCTACAAAATGCCTATTGCTAAGTCTATGCCAAATGGGCAATGTTCTCCTTAGTTCTGTGCTAAAGATCATGTCAGTGTTTTCACAGTGGAATATGTGCACTCTTCACCCACACAGTGTTGAACTGTCTGCCACGGACTGTCATTGTCTCTCACTTACCAGTTTGCAATTTTTGTTCCTCCACACTGATCGACACTACTCTGAAGCATGTCTCAGGACATGTCCCTAAACCCTTGACTCTGATTGTGTCACAAAACTGCTATTCACAAATGAGGTTTCACACCTGGACATTGTTGATATATCACGTAGACATTTTCACCTGCAAATAAACACTTTGTACACATTTTCCATGTCAACGTTTTCTGTGCTCCATCTACTCAGCAAAATAATAGTATTGTGTGAAACCATGTCAATGACTTCAGAAGGTCAGAACATGAGTGCTGAACTGTGAGGCCACAAAGCTACACGCAAGGGTCCAAACCTGACAATGGTGTATATTGTAGACTTCTCATAAACTGATCGATATATATAGACCTTGGTCAAGATATAGGGCAGGTCAGGCAGAAAACCAAGTAAAAGGCAATGTAGCCAGCTGGGAGTACCAGAATAACTCCTTTGTATGGTACAAAGGTAGCTAACCTCATCAGTGATGGGCACCGGTCTATGTTGAAGGATAGAGTAGCATTTGGGCCTGATGTCAGATCTGTCACAATTCCCAACATTGTCCAAACAGAACCCCAACATTGGCAGCTGAAGGACCAGGCTTACCTGTCCAAGAGAAAGCAGACACAGACATAATGAATGTTGGCTACCCTGCATGGCAAATGATTGGACTTGTAGATATGATGTTGCAGCCAATGTGACAGCTCTGTTGTCAATAGGTGATGCACATGTTAAGAGAAGGATTTGAAGGCAGGATGGAATCCCTAGGCAAACCACAATTTGCCCTGTGCACTCATGGGAAGACCCAGCGACTCAAGCATTTTACACAGAATGCAAAACTATTTATTACAAATTCAAATAACCTATAAAAATCTAAAACCTACCCTATCCTAAACTCACCTATACTAACTATACTTATCCAACAACAAAAGCTGTCTACCCTATGCTAAACCTAACTTACACATTGATCACCACACTCTAAACATTGCCCCCCCACCCCCTTAACCCCTTCGCTGCTGTGCCGAGGGTGAGACCAGCTCATCCTGCACCTGGACCACAGGGGGAGCGCTAGTGTTCCCCTCGTGGGCCTCCCACCCCCCTCCCCCGGTCAAGGATGGCAGGGGAAGCGCTTCCCCAGCCACCCCGACTCCCTCGTGACATCTGATGTCGTCAGTGCGTGACCACGCACTGACCTCATCAGAGGTCACTTCCATCATGCTGGATGCTCAGCTTCCAGAGCGACCGATGAGAAACAGATTTGTTTCTCCTCTGTATGGGGGCAGGGGAGGTCAGGGAGGCATAAAAAGGAAAGGAAAGTCTTTCCCTTTCCTTTTTATGTCTCTCTGAGCATTACTGCAGCCTGATCGCATAGCGATCAGGGTGTAGGAATGCCTACTAGACACCAGGTACTTTTTTTAAAAATGGACATAAGGGAAGCGGGCCCTTGGGCAAGGGTCGCTCCCCAGGGGGACAATTATGTTTTAGGCCATTCTTGCCCCCCTTGGGGGCATATCGGCCAATATTCATTAGGCCTATCTGCCACCAAGGGGGACAGAAACTTCCAGACACCAGGGATTATTTACTTTTTTTTCTTACAGGAGGAGTGCAACCCCTTATGCAGGGGTCACTCCCCTGGGGGGCAAATTTATTTTAGGCCATTTATGCCCCCCTTAGGGACAGATCGGCCTATTTTAATTAAGCCAATTTGCCCCCAAGGGGTCAGAAAACAGTGGACACCAGGGATTTTTTATTTTTCTTATTTTTTACAGATGGGCAGCAACCGCTTAGGCAAAGGTCACTATCCCGGAGGGCAAATTTATTTTAAGCCATTTCTGCCTCTCTTGGGGGCAGATCGGCCTATTTCTATGTGTGTGTGTTTTGTTTTGGGGGCAGCCCCTTGGGCAAGGGTCGCTCCCCATGGAGGCACATTACTGTTGACCATTTCTGCCCCCCTGGGGGGGCAGAGTGACCTATTTTTGTAAGGCCCATCTTCCCCCAAGGGGGGCAGAAAGCCTGCCAGACATCAGGGAAGATATTTTTTTTTAAAAAAGACGGTGGGGGTATGGCCATACCCCCACCCCAAATAAATGGGACAAAGTTGTTCTGCCCACTTGTGGGCAGATGAGGCAATTGCCCCCAATCCACTCCTCTGGGAGGGGCAGAAAGCCTACTAGGTGCCTGGGAATTTAAAAAAAATAAAAAATACCACCCAGTTTGGGTATGATTATGCCCCCACACCAACTGAAAGGGTTAAAGGTCTTTCAGCTCTCCCCCGCATACTAAAAGATCTTATCTCTGGCACAAGCAAGAGGACATTTGATTATTTTGGGTTTTGGTTTTACATTTGGGCAATGAGAGCTTGTCTAACTCCCAAAATCGTCCCACTTGGGATGGTGAGGGCTGCACTTTTTGGACATTGGGATGCTGCCATCTAGAAATATCTATGAGACCTATACACATATGAAAACTAAACATCTGGGTGGGTCCAGGGTGGTGTGCTTCACATACACCCAACACAGTTTTCTTACCCACAGTGCCCTGCAAACCTCCACCTTTGCTTGAAATCACACATTTTCCCCACATTTTTCTGATGAAACCTTCCGGAATCTACAGGAATCCACAAAATTCCTATACCCAGCATGGTCACACCTATAACAATAAAATTTCTGCCCCACATGTCAGCCTAAAAAAGTTATTTTTTTTCAAACTGCCGTTTTGGACGCGCTTTGGTTCCCCCTCAATTTCAACATGTTTTTGGCTCTTCCCTGTCACAGGCACTTGGGCCCACCTACACGAGTGAGGTATCATTTTATCAGGAGACCGAGGGAAACGTTGGGTGGTAGGAAATTTGTGCAGGTGTGGTGATCCCACACAGAATTGAGGGGGAAATGTGATTTTTTTGGTAAATATGAGGTTTGCAGAGGATGCTGAGGAAGAAAACACTGGGGGATCCACACAAGTCACACCTCCTTGGACTACGTCAGGTGTCTAGTTTTAAGAAATGTCTGGGTTTTGTAGGTTTCCCTAGATGGCTGCTGACCCCAGGACCAAAAATGCAGGTAGTTTTGCATTTTGAAAATTTTGATGTGTCCACGTAGTGTTGTGGGGCACTAGGTCTACCCACACAAGTGAGGTAATATTTTTATCAGGAGACCTGGGGGAATGCTGAGTAGAAGGACGTTTGTTGCTCCCCTCAGATTCCAGAACCTTACAGCACCAAAATGTGAGGAAAAAGGTTTTTTTGCCAAATTTTGAGTTTTGCTAACGATTCTGGGTAACATAACCCAGTGAGAGCGTCACAAGTTACCCCATACAGGGTTTCCCTACATGTCTAGTCTTCAGAAATGTCCAGGTTTTCTAGATTTTCCTAAGTGCCGGATGAACTAGATGCCAAAATCCACAGCTAGGCACTTTGCAAAAAACAGTTCAGTTTTCTATGGGAAAATGTGATGTGTCCATATTGTGTTTTGGGGCATTTCCTGTCGCAGGCACTAGGCCTACCTACACAAGTGAGGTACCATTTTTATTGGGAGACTTGAGGAAATGCCGGGAGGAAGGCTCCTCTCAGATTTCAGACCTTTCCATCACCGAAATGTGAGGAAAAAAAGTTTTTGGGGCCAAATTTTGAGGTTTGCAAAGAATTCTGGGTAACAGAACCTGACGAGAGCCCCAGAAGTCACCCCCATCCTGGATTCTCTAGGTGTCTAGTTTTAAAAAATACACAGGTTCAGTAGGTTTCTCTAGGTGGATGCTGAGCTAGAGGCCAAAATCCACAGCTAGGCACTTTCCAAAAAACACATAAGATTTCATTGTAAAAATATGATGTGTCCATGTCGCGTTTCCTGTCGTGGGCATTAGGCCTACCCACACAAGTGAGGTACCATTTTTATCAGGAGACTTGGGGGAACACAGAATGGAAGAACAAGTGTTATTGCCTCTTGTCTTTCTCTACATTTTTTTCCTTCCAAATGTAAGACAATGTGTAAAAAAGACATCTATTTGAGAAATGCCCTGTAATTCACATGCTAGTATGGAAACTCTGGAATTCAGAGATGTGCATATAACCATTGCTTCTCAACACCTTATTTTGTGCCCATTTCAGAAATACAAAGGTTTCCTTCATATCTATTTTTCACTCTTTCTATTTCACCAAATGAATTGCTGTATTTCCAGGAGACAATGAAAACCCATTGCAAGGTGCAGCTACTTTACTGGCTTCTTGATGAATCTACAAGTCCTATATATCCCGCAACCAGAAGAGTCTAGCAGATGTAACGGTATATTGCTTTAAAAAATCTGCCATAGCTGGAAAAAGGTATAGAAGAAAACGTGGAGAGAAATGGCTCTTTTCTTCACCTTAATTTCAATATGTTTTTATTTTAGCTGTTACTTTCTGTAGGAAAACCTTGAAGGATCTATACAACCCCTTGTTGAATTCAGAATTTTGTCTACTTTTCAGAAATGGTTAGCTGTCTGGGATCCAACATTAGTTTCACACCCATTTCTGTAACTAACTGGAAGGAGGCTGAAAGCACAAAAATAGTAAAAATGGGGCATGTCCTAGTAAAATGCCAAAATTGTGTTGAAAAATGTGGCTTTCTGATTCAAGTCCACCTGTTCCTGAAAGCTGGGAAGAGGGTGATTTTAGCACTATACACCCTTTGTTGATACCATTTTCGGGGGGAACACCACAAGCTTTCTTCTGCAGCCCTTTTTCTAAATTTTTATAAAAAGCAAAATTTTAACTGTACTTTGGTTAATTTCTTGGTCTCCTCCAGGGGAACTCACAAACTCTGGGTACCTCTAGAATCCCTAGAATGAAAAAAAGGACACAAATTTGTCCTGAGTAGCTTATGTGGACAAAAGGTTATGAGGGCTTAAGTGCGAACTGCCACAAATAGCCAAAAAAAAGGCTCTGCGCAGGAGGGGAAAAGGCCTGGCAGCGAAGGGGTTAAGTCGCAAGACACAAGCAGGACAACAAATACTAATACTACACAATTACTAACTAATCCTAAACAAATATATATTTTTTTGTATTTTTAATTGTTTTAATTATTTTGTTATTTGATAAAACATATAGCTACCCCAACATGACCCAACCACCCACAAATAAACACATAAGAAAAAACCCACCCCCAATTACACTTATCCTAACTTAATCTACATATCTACATTAACCTAAAACTAACCCTCTAAAACACACAATAAAATATCAGACAACTTCAAAAGGGAGGGGACTGAACTGGGAGGTTGCAAATCACAAGGAAAGCCTAAGTTTGGCCTTCTTGTTCTTCTTGATGTAGCTCAATATCTTTTTGTTGTCCGCAAATTCCTCTTCCAATATTTCTAAATTAGTTAGAATGAGGGACACGTCTCTCTGCAGATCCTATAGTACCTGCGTCGAACTGGCAGCAGGTGGTGTGAGCAGTTGTGCTGGTGTGGCGACTGCTGCAACGACTGTGTTTGGGGTGGTGCCAGCTGTGCCCCCCTGCACTGCTGAGGAGCCTGAAGCTTGGTGGACCTTCATAGGCTGCGTGGGGGCCCCAGGTGGGAATGCCTGCCAATTCCCTGTAGCTTTCTCTGCCTGGAAGTGACAACCCATGCATCGGTACCCTTACTCCACGTCCAGGATGTGGCGGTACCGTACTGTCCTCTTCTGGAAGTCACGCCTCTCCTCATTTGTCATGTTGGCAGCTTTAATATAAAGACAAGCAACCACCAGTGTCAGCATTGGGTGGAGTCTATACAGATTACTAGTTTACACTGCTGCATCTAATAACACATGCACTCCAACTCCAGAAAAGAGAAATGGCCTGATTTATGAAAAGTCAGTGCCGCCTTTGCATCAGTTTATTATGCAAAAGTGGCACAAACGTACAAAATATATTTATATTTTGTAAGTTTGCACCGCTTTTGCATAAAAAAAAGATGCAAAGGCAGCACTAACTTTTCATAAATCAGGCACAAGATTCCTGTGTCTATTTCCAACAACACATCACCAGCATCTTGTACATGTCAGTGGGAGGAGGGGACACTGTTAGTAATCAAAAAGGGGCAGAGCTTATAGGTACACATGCAAGCCTGATCAACATAACTGTGTAGGAGGCTGGCCTGGCTTGTAGTGGGTACCAAGGGGTACTTACACTCTGTACCAGGTCCAGTTATCCCTTATTAGTGTAGAAGAGGTGTTTCTAGCAGCTTAGGCTGATAGAAGGTAGCTATAGCAGAGCAGCTTAGGCTGAACTAGGAGATATGCAAAGCTCCTACTATACCACTGGTGTCATATGCACAATATCATAAGAAAACACAATACACAGATATACTAAAAATAAAGGTACTTTATTTTTATGACAATATGCCAAAAGTATCTCAGTGAGTACCCTCAGTATGAGGATGTCAAATATACACAAGATATATGTACACAATACCAAAAATATGCAGTAATAGCAAAAGGAAGTAATGCAAGCAATGTAAAGTTACAGTAGATTGCAATAGGAGCACATAGGTATAGGGGCAACACAAACCATATACTCCAAAAGTGGAATGCAAACCACGAATGGACCCCAAACCTATGTGAGCTTGTAGAGGGTCACTGGGACTGTAAGAAAACAGTGAGGGTTAGAAAAATAGCCAACCCCAAGACCCTGAAAAGTAGGTGTAAAGTGCACCTATATTCCCCAGAGAGCACAGAAGTCGTGATAGGCGAATTCTGCAAGGAAGACCAACACCAGCAATGCAACCAAAGTGGATTTCCGGACGAGAGTACCTGTGGAACAAGGGCACCAAGTCCAAGAGTCGCGACAAAGTCGAGAGTGGGCAGATGCCCAGGAAATGCCAGCTGAGGGTGCAAAGGAGCTGCCACTGGATGGTAGAAGCTGTGGATTCTGCAAGAACGAAGAGGGCTAGAAACTTCCCCTTTGGAGGATGGATGTCCCACGTTGTGTAGAAGCTTGCAGAGGTGTTCCCACGCAGAAAGACCACAAACAAGCCTTGCTAGCTGCAAGGGTTGCGGTTAGGGTTTGTGGATGCTGCTGTGGCCCAGGAGGGACCAGGATGTCGCCACTTGGATGAGGAGACAGAGGGGGTGCCCAGCAAGTCAGGGAGCCCTCACAGAAGCAGGCAGCACCTGCAGAAGTACCGGAACAGGCACTTGGAAGAGGAGTGAACCAGAGCTCACCCGAAGACACAAAAGGAAGTCCCACGACGCCGGAGGACAACTCAGGAGGTTGTGCACTGCAGGTTAGAGTGTTGGGGACCCAGGCTTGGCTGTGCATGAAGGAAATCCTGGAAGAGTGCACAGGAGCCAGAGCAGCTTCAAATCACGCAGTACCCAGCAATGCAGTCTAGCGTGGGGAGGCAAGGAATTACCTCCACCAAACTTGGACTGAAGAGTCACTGGACTGTGGGAGTCACTTGGACAGAGTTGCTGAGTTCCAGGGACCACGCTCGTCGTGCTGAGAGGGGACCCAGAGGACTGGTGATGCAGTCTTTTGTTGCCTGCATTTGCAGGGGGAAGATTCCGTCGACCCACAGGAGATTTCTTCAGAGCTTCTAGTGCAGAGAGGAGGCAGGCTACCCCCAGAGCATGTACCACCAGGAAACAGTCGAGAAGGCGGCAGGATCAGCAATACAAGGTTGCAGTAGTCGTCTTTGCTACTTTGTTGCGGTTTTGCAGGCGTCCTGAGCAGTCAGCGATCGATCCTTTGGCAGAAGGTGAAGAGAGAGATGCAAAGGAACTCTGATGAGCTCTTGCATTCGTTATCTAAAGAATTCCCCAAAGCAGAGACCCTAAATAGCCAGGAAAGGAGGTTTGGCTACCTAGGAAGGAGGATAGGCTAGTAACACAGGTAAGAGCCTATCAGGAGGGGTCTCTGACGTCACCTGCTGGCACTGGCCACTCAGAGCAGTCCAGTGTGCCAGCAGCACCTCTGTTTCCAAGATGGCAGAGGTCTGGAGCACACTGGAGGAGCTCTGGGCACCTCCCCTGGGAGGTGCAGGTCAGGGGAGTGGTCACTCCCCTTTCCTTTGTCCAGTTTCGCGCCAGAGCAAGGCTGGGGGATCCCTGAACCGGTGTAGACTGGCTTATGCAGAGATGGGCACCATCTGTGCCCATCAAAGCATTTCTAGAGGCTGGGGAGGCTTCTCCTCCCCAGCCCTGACACCTTTTTCCAAAGGGAGAGGATGTAACACCCTCTCTCTGAGGAAGTCCTTTGTTCTGCCTTCCTGGGCCAGGCCTGGCTGGACGCCAGGAGGGCAGAAACCTGTCTGAGGGGTTGGCAGCAGCTGCAGTGAAACCCTGGGAAAGGTAGCTTGGCAGTACCCGGGTCTGTGCTAGAGACTCGGGGGATCATGGAATTGTCTCCCCAATGCCAGAATGGCATTGGGGTGACAATTCCATGATCTTAGACATGTTACATGGCCATGTTCGGAGTTACCATTGTGACGCTATACATAGGTAGTGACCTATGTATAGTGCACGTGTGAAATGGTGTCCCCACACTCACAAAGTCTGGGGAATTTGCCCTGAACGATGTGGGGGAACCTTGGCTAGTGCCAGGGTGCCCACACACTAAGTAACTTAGCACCCAACCTTCGCCAGGTGAAGGTTAGACATATAGGTGACTTATAAGTTACTTAAGTGTAGTGGTAAATGGCTGTGAAATAACGTGGACGTTATTTCACTCAGGCTGCAGTGGCAGGCCTGTGTAAGAATTGTCAGAGTTTCCTATGGGTGGCAAAAGAAATGCTGCAGCCCATAGGGATCTCCTGGAACCCCAATACCCTGGGTACCTCAGTACCATATACTAAGGAAATATAAGGGTGTTCCAGTATGCCAATGTGAATTGGTGAAATTGGTCACTAGCCTGTTAGTGACAATTTAGAAAGAAGAGAGAGCATAACCACTGAGGTTCTGGTTAGCAGAGCCTCAATGAGACAGTTAGTCATCACACAGGGAACACATACAGGGCACACGTATGAGCACTGGGGCCCTGGCTGGCAGGGTCCCAGTGACACATACAGTAAAACAACATTTATACAATGAAATATGGGGGTAACATGCCAGGCAAGATGGTACTTTCCTACAAACTGTCACCTACACTGTGAGCATCACATCTTTCTACAATGCTATCCATCATCTCAACAGTCCTGGTCATCCACTAAGAGTTGACCACTCATTCATGGAGTGAAGGAGTGGACAATTTGATAGGAGAGCTGCCAACTAGGAAGCTGGTATCCAAAGATCATTCATATCTACATTCATGTATACTGGTGTAGACACCCATCAATATGTGAACTGCCAACCCCATTCCTTTCATACACAGTTCCATGCCAGCACACGTTGGGCCTTGACCTGCATACAAGGCAATGACATCCCACAAAAGTGGAACATACATTAAGTGCAAAAGACGGAGCGCCATGCTGGGGGGAAATTGGCAGCCCAGTCCTCTGCCTTCATAACAGCACAGGGATGCACCAATTTAAATCCAATATGGTGCACCCCTGTGTTGTCACTTATGCCTGGGCACATATTGCTTCCATACATCAATCCAGGGAGCCTTGCCCCATAGTGCATAGTTGGCTGCGTTGAGGGGGAGTTTGTTTATGTGCTGGAAGGGACACCTTCCAACACAATTAACCGACAAAGAGGATATACAATTTAGATGTGTGCTGCCTAATGCATCAGTCATTGAAAGATCCCAAATGGAGGCTACATAAGAGTATTCATCCTTATTGCGCATTGCTTAGCCCCCCCTTGGGGTGTGTACTGCATTTGGCACTGCCTCTGGTGTGAGCAAATCTGTAAATCTGGGACTGCGTCTAAATGCAATGTGTGTTGCTGTGGTTGTGCCACAGCAACACCCATTGCAGTTTATCATGCTGCCCCAGATATTTGAGTCTACTTACACCTGAGTCAGAGCAAATTTGGCTAACCCCATGCCACGGGTGGTGTTAGCAGGGTGCAATGAGGAGAAATGTTGGCGTATCCCCATGTTTGTTGCTCTTTCTATGTGTGCTGCACTGTGCAACAGCAGAGTAAGAGCAAATCGCACATGGAGATAACCACCATGGCACAAGGGTGGCTGCATTGGGGCTTGGCTACAAATTTAGCAGCAACACAGGGGACAACACTGGAGGGCACTGTATATGTTTAAATACTTGAACTCCTTTATTCTTAGTACATATGGCCCTAAATGTGGCTTGTCACCGCCTTTTACACACAAAGCTGGCCAATGCGCACCACAAGCCTCACAAGACGTGACCCTCTAGTGGTGCTTCAGGCTCTTAAAATGGGCCATAATATCACCATCCAGCCTACTATGAAATCTGATCATTGGACAGTTTAAACATCTGGCATTGTATTCCACACACATGACTCACTCACACCAAACCCTGGATTACTTCACAGGACACAAATTCCCACACTTACTGGATGCATCAGGGTCTTCAAACCACACCACTTCACCAATTGTGGGGTGCTGGTCCACCTGTAAGACACGAATGGTAAACAATGCTTAGTGTCAATTCAAAGTCACTGCAAGTGGACAACAAATTTCAGAGTAAACTACTTCAGAGGAGTGAGCTAATCATCCTACTGGAAGATCTGTACAACAGACAAACCATTACGATCATTCAATGACATATACACTCAGATGAGATAGAGCCACACATCTGAAAACTAGCACTGGGCCAGAGACTCATGTGGTGCTACACCCTGCAACATTTATATGTGGCATTGTCATGCAGCTGTCTGATCATATATTTTCCATCTGAAGGCCATGCTATGGTTGCTTTAGTGGCAGAGCCATTGTCACACCCATAGCATTTTTCCTGCAACAGATGTAGGAAACATCTAAGTCATCATCATAGCTCACAGACACAATACTACCCTGGGATTGTGTGGGTATTGCAAAGTGTTGGGGATTTGCATTATACACCTTGCCATGAACAAAGTTAAATGTGTGTGCCATCACAAGGCAGACACCCTTAAGGAATTGCTATGGCTGTAGACTCATGTGCAGTTGGTTTACCTACCTGCACATTGACTGAATTGTGACATGTATGTATTGCAAATAGTGGGTGGCCTGCCATTATTGCCATTGTATGCTATTGTTAATCCAGTGAGGGAGAAGTACATGGGCATAGAAAAAGCGCTCGACACAGACACACTTGTTCTGTGGCCAGAGGATGCATCTGGAGTTTCAGGTTAGTGAGTGATGTGGCAGAGTTGGAGCTGATGCAGTGTAGTCTCATACTGTCAATGAGGAGTTGTAGGACAGTGGAACACACTCTGCACATGTTTGTGGTATGGGGGCGTAAGGGGCTGTCTGTGATAGATCATGAACTGGAACATACAACCGCCAGTAGTCTCTTCCCAATTCATGTGCAATCTCCCTTACATGGCCTTGCCTAATGACACAAAGGGGCCAATAGGACAACAGTGGTGCAGCACCTGGGACTTGATTAATGAAAAGTGAGCGCTTTGTATGATTGTAAGACGCAAAAGCAAAGCAGAATTACAAAGCATAAGTTTGATGTTAATTTTGTGCTGCTTACGCATCACACAATGATCCACGGGCAGCGCTAACCTTTCATTAATCTGGCCCCTAGTGCTGCCCCACATGAAGTGTGCCTTTTAGCACACTCCTGACAACACCATGTGTGGGCCTTCTATACAAAATGGTGTAACATGGTGTAAGGGGGAGTTGTAGTGAAAATACCTGACACTACCTTGGCGCTTTGCAAGACTTACATCTTAAGTACTTAAGCTAGTCCTGCAAGGCACCCAGAGCCGCTTTGTAATTAAAGTGCAACTCTTTTGAATGTCTGCAATGATCATGCATTGAATATTTCGTGACTGATGTGGCAAAGTTATCTCATTGAATCAAATGCACCATATTCATTGCCCCCTTAGGGCGGGTAAGCCCCCCTTGCAAACATAATGGCTGGGGCTGAGCTCATGTGTGTGAAATGTTGACAAAGTGGCGCTATGCATGCATTGCGCCACTTTGTTGACACAATCCTAGGAAAAATGGTAGGGTGGTGGTGCCTTAGCTGGTGCACAAGGGGGGTTATGGGCCCTGACATTTATGCCTTTGTGAAGGTTGTGCAGGACTCACCAGACATCTGACCTGCATTGGTTTCATTATTGGACATGTGAACTCCAGGCCTAAACCGGCACAGTGACTCTTCATACCGGTTGCATACAACCTGTTCACAAGCATTGCATGCAGCACCCGAACTTATCTGCTACTCTCATTCAAAAGCAATGAACAGTCAATAGTATGCCAATGGGAGACATACCAACAGTTTCACCGATCTCGATCCCCAGGTGATCCAGCAGATCCTGCTCCCTGGCCACCAGATCTGCCCAGCGATGCTTCAGCTGGTGGTCATTCCGGCCTGTATTGTAGATGCGCCTCAAGTGTTGGAGCACTTTGCCCCACTGCAGCCGTCTGGCCTCTGTCCGGTAGCCGAGGTTCATCCAGCCACCCATTTGCAGCATCATTGGCAGGTAGTGTGCGACAAGCCATATAAAACCTCCCAGCTCATCCACAGACAATCTGCTCATCCTCCCTTTGCCAGACGTGTCAACAGGTGAATGGAGTTCACCCAAAAAAAGTATGATAAAAAATCAAAGGAAACTTTACCACACTAACTTAACCCAACTATCCCAACTAATTAACTGCCCCGGACAGACACCCCATAATACAATTACAAAACTGGACAATAACTACACAAAGCTACAACTTTCACATCCACACAAAATACATGGCACAAGGAACACCACAAACTTGCAAACACACCCACCAGCTCCAATACACAACCACACACAGTCACAAAAGAACAGACTATAAAAAGAAAGTAAAACTACAACCACTGTACCATGCCTGTAGACAGGATTTCCTGTTACATCACTTCCTGGGCATGTACGTCACGTTTTTCAGTTATTCGTGTTTTTATTTGACGCATTAGGCTTATGCGCCTGGAGTGGTGTTTGATGCTGGCACCGCCTCAGGCTTTAGGAAACACCAACATCTGGGGCAGCGTCATCATGCTATGTATCTTGCCGTGACACACCTACGGCAACACATATTGCACGTCCCTTCCACACAAAGTGCTGCATGGGAGGGGGCCCTTTTTACAAGGTGGCATCAAGTCACAAAAGAGTGGTCATCCGGCAACTTGTACATACAGTGCAGGGCATGTTGATGGCACTAGGGGCTCTTACATATGGCCCTTAGTGATCTTGAGTGGCAGCTGATATTTATGCCAGCCATCAGGTGTACAAGGGTGTGTATCCCATTGTTTCATGATGATCAACATTGCTACCAGTATTTCTCCTATCCTCCAATACATAAATCAGCATTTATACTATCAACACATGCACAGTGCAGTCTATGGGTTGGGGCACAGCTACTTTACAAATGTGTCCCCTTGCACAGTGCATGTAAGGTCAGTGATGTCCTCTATACTCCTACAATATCCCACTATGGCATCCATGATCTGTGCTGTTTGGCCATGACTCTGCCCCATGGTGGGCCATTTATTGTCTATGGTACAGGCATGATGGTGTTGGGGGGTCAGTAAGTGATGCATGTGAGGTGGCACTACCGTAGGTGTGGTGCTTTTTTTTCCGCAAATCTGGCACATGGTATGTAATGGCCGTTAATTTGGTATTCCTATGTGTGTGACCCAATGCATCAGGCAGATGTATATGTACACTACAGGGAAGTCAGATATGTGTAGATGAGATATAGTTGGTATTGGCACCAGCTGTCTGGCATTTGATGTATGTTCGGACAGAGACTTGCACGGCACGATTTCAGTAGGGCTGTGCCTACGTGTGACTTTCTTTACATGACCATGGTGTATGCCATTGACATTGCTGTCCTATTCTTTGCTTGCTGTAATGTGTGTGTGTGTGACGTATATTTAGTAGCCAACCTGTGGGCACTTGTAGTGGTTTGTGGACATCTTCTGTTAGCAAAGGGTACATAGCTCCAGTACATAGCTCCACCTGTCTTTTCATGTGGTGTGCCTGTCAAGTTGTAGGTGTGTAACATATATGTGGGTGTTTGTGTTTGTGCTGTGCACTGTTTGTGCTGTACTACTGCATGGTGCATATATATTATTACCTGAACATATGTGTTACCCTGGCCGTGTGTTTTTGGAGTGGTGTATGTCTTGTGTGTCCTACAGGGTTGCTGTGTTGTGTGTATATTGTTAGGTTTGTTGACTTACCCACAAGTAGGCCATTGCCATATTGGCCATCCTGGAAGAGTTAATTGATCCTGCTGTGCCTGAATATGTAGGCATCACAGACACGACCAGGATACTTGGCTAAATTGTTCGTAAATAGCCCACGGTGGTCCACTATGGCCTGCACATTTATGGAATGCTTATGTTTCCAGTTCCTGTACACGTGTTCTGTTGCTCCAGGTGGGACAAGTCAGACATGGGTGCAGTCCATTACACCCAGCGCATGTGGAAACCCAGCAATTTGGTAAAAGGCTTGATTTATCTCCTGCTGCATTTGCTGGGTAGTGGGGAAGCAGATGTTGAGGGGTGTCAGGGAGATGATTACATCTAATACCTTTGGCAGGAAGACCGAGAAAGACGTCTGTGACAGACCAGGAACAAGTGCACCCGTTGTCTGGAATTAGCCATTTGCCAGCATATGCAGGACAGCTAGCAGCTTTGTGAAAAGTGGTATGTCATGTGGTGTCTGCAGCCTGGCTGTGATCTGTGGCTCAATATGGTGTAGCAGGCGTAGCATGGCTTGCCAGCTGAGACAGTAAGTCCTGCTGAGATCTTGTTCCCTGAGGCCAGGGAGGGTTGTCCTGTTCCAGAATATCCTCTCCTGCCTTCTGTGTTGCTTTTGTGGATGCCATGGTGGTGGTTGTGGTTGCTGCAGTAGTGATGGAGGGTGCTGTTGTGGTTGCTGTCCTCTGCGTCGTATCCTAAGCTGGATCATTAACACTTCCATCTTGTCTTGTGGTTTACCAATGTTGCTTCTGTGAATTTGCCTTAAGTAGTGGTGTGTGGGCCTCATTTTAATGCCTGGTCTGACCCAGGTGTTAAAATTTGATGCTAATCGGGGTTCATGTCATTTTTTCCCTCTGCTTCTTAGTTCTGCATCATTTTTGCGTCTGGATTAAATATGGCGCTGGGGGTCAGTGGCATTTTTTGGATGGGAATGCCCACCTTGCACATAATAGTCACAATCGAACGTGAGATGTTTTGGCGCATCCAAAAAGTGATGCTAACTCCTATATTTTGGCGCTAAATGGGTCTAGAGCCAAAATATAAATATGGAGTTAAGTTTGCGCTGATAAAAATGACGCCAATTCAGTGCAGAGTATAAATATGCCCCTAGGTCCTAACTATAACTACCTAGTGGCGACCAGCCCATGTAATTAACATATATATCTACATACAGTATCTATATATATGTGTATATATATATAGACATATATGTCTATATATATATATATATATATATATATATATATATATATATATATAGATGTATCTGTTCCAAATAAAAGTCCCTTTTTAATCATCAAAAGTAGTGCCATAAGTGTTTCTAAACATGTTAGGTTCATTAATGTACTACTAGGAGCTCTGCGGGTCTTATTCTTACTTTTCTACAGCAGCCAAAACTTTCAGACATCAGCAAAAAATTAGAACTATCACATTTTTCCAACAATAATTCAGCTCTATCACTGCTAGTGTGCTTCAGATTTCCTGCAATGTCCAGGTTAAATAGCATGTACTTAGCTATAACAAATTACAGGAAAGGGCTCACCCAGTGATCAGTATATCTAATGGTGCAGATAATCACAAGTAAATTAAAAGCAGAAAGCGATCAATGTCCCACCTACTTTCTACCATAAAATAAAGAATCCCCACTCAATAGTCAGCTGATATAAAAAGAAATCTATAATATACCAACCCAGTAACACAAAAAGACCGGTCTTCATATGTGCATAGACTCCCCACCCATAAAGATATTACTCATAAATTCCTTTGTGAATAGCAAACAATCACAAACTTACACAAGAGTGTAAGTTTATCTTTGTAAATCAGGCCCTTGGCGTTTTATTGAGAGCCTGTCTAACGTTGACATCAGCTTTAGTGGATATTGTGTCAAACCAGCTGCAAGGTTTTATAGGTTCTGCAGATAGCAGCTTAGTTAAATCTGTTTAAATTTCTTTTGATAATCTCCCAATTGCAGATACAATCTTCTTGTGCCAGGCAGACTCGTTCAAACAAATATCCACTACATCTTTGTGATCGTTTAATATGGTGAAGAGTAACCACACCAAAGTAACCCTGGTCCCCAATAGCTTTTGGAGCTAGTCACTGTAGAAGCACACACATAATAAATTCTTACATGTTGGACTTTCACAATACCAGGCACCATACCAGGCTACAAGGTCTACTTAGGAGTGATTTACTTAATATATAAAAGTTTGGTTTCCCAAATGTCACAATGCATATTTTGACAGGGATGTCTACAGGTTTAAAAGCTGCAGGAATAAGCCTCCAAATGTAGGCGTGAAGCCTTGTTTCCTTCTCAGCTGAGTGAAAGGAACAATAGGTGCTGACACCCACAAGTGGAATGTAACTTTCAATGCCATTGGTGTACTTTCTTACACCATACACAGTGACCTTAATGGAAATTAGTAAATTCTACCACGTTTAGGGACCAGAGCACCAGTCCGCAAAATATCGAGGTGACTACGCAAAAATGGCACTTTCTCGGACAGAGTATTTAAGTTTGAATATACTGTTTATCTCTGCTGTGTTCTTTTTAAATGGCATAGTGACGGCCCTGACTGATAACCAGTGCATGTCCTTGACAGGTGTGTCTCTGTCCCACCATTTTTCCCTGGTTCTCCATTAGGGTCGTTTTTCATGTTATTTCACTTGCTTTGTGTTGGACTTGGCCCTTTCTGCAGGATCATCCCAAGCCCTTGGTTCTTCCTCCTATTTATGTTTTTTGTTGATTTCCTTTTTGTTGGCCGTAGGAGGATGTGCACTTTACCACTGCTAATCAGAGCTAAAGTGCTTGTACTCCCTCCTTAAAACATGGTTGAAGTATCTTACACTCAACTGGCATATTTCATTTATGTGTAAGTCCCTAGTAAAGTGCCATTACAATGGTCAGGTCCTGTAAATTACATTTTACTAGTAGAAATGCAGCACGGATTATGCCACACACTTAAGTAGCACTTTAAACATGTCTCAGGCCCGATATTGAAGCCTGGGTAAAAACGTTTGCCAGGCCAAAGCTTTCATTTTTAATAATAAAATACCCCTAGGGTAGGCCCTGGATTACCCAGAGGGCAGTGTGCAGTGTATTTAAAAGGTTGGACATGTACTTTTAAGTTTTCATGTCCTAGTAGTGGAAAAGTCTTAAATTCGTTTTTCTCTACTGCAAGGTCTGCCTCTCCCACAGGATTGGAGTCACCTTATTGCTTTATATCATTGTAATTTCTAAATGAGAAGAGGTAGTCAGTTCATGTTGGAGTCTCCGGAAATGGATTTCAAAATCTAAACTTATGCTGAACTCAGATTTTTAATTATAGCTCTGAAAATGCCACTTTTAGAAAGTGCCATTTTCTTGCCTTCTACAGCCTGTCTCTGAGTCAAGTGACTGGGTGTAGTTGACAGTTGGGCTTGGCATATGCCTCCTAGACAGCCACACACAATGGGGAACTTAGGTGTGACTGGATGGGCCATCACTGGCAGGATGGGAGGAAGGAGCTGGGCCCAGCCCAACTTACACTTGAATCGGTTGTGTCCTGTCTCTGCATAAAGGACTGCATACCCCCTGTTGTTAGTCTGGAGCCAGGGCAGGATGCAGGGCACCTGTGCACTTCAAAGGCATGACTCTAGAAGCTTTTCCCCAGTTCAAAGTCACAACTGGGTATGAATACTGGATCACAGACTCCAACTCATCAGTAGACTTCAGCACCTGTGGAAGAAGGACTGCTGTGCTGCTGAAAAAACTGCCACTCTGCTTGACTACCGCTCTGAAGGAACTGCGGTGCTGCTGTGCTGGCCTTCTGCCTGCTGCTCTTTTGCCTGGGGAGGAAGAGTTGGACCTGAAACTTCATCTTAAACATAGGGCTCCAAGAGTGACTCCAGGGGCTAGTCTGCTCACCTCCTGATGTGAGCTTCAACGACAAAGAAGGCGCCCCAAAATCCTGCCCCAGCCCCTGAATGCAGCAGCAGTGAGTTCCTGACCCTCAAGTGGTACTCCTCAGGTCCTGGAACCTTGGTGTGGCTCAGTGAGCTGAATTCAAGTTTTTGGGCTCTTTTTGACTGAGAACAGGCCCTCAGTGCTCGAACTGCAAATGGGTGCTAAGCTCCATCTGCCCAACTGTTCGAGCTACAGCATAGACCACCAGGGGACAAGCAATGCAAAGCTGTAGCAATGCCAGCCCACAACTCCTGCCCTTCTCTTTGCGCTAGGCTGAAAATCTCCTGCAATCCTCTCTCTGCTCTTCACCACCCCCTTCAGTGTGAATGTGCATCTTGGCATGGACTAAAGAAGGTAAACTTCAAAAATCCTAACCTGGTGACTGTAGCTGACCTGTGCTCCATTGCAGTCTGCCTGAAAGTGTGAATTTAACCTGGTCCAGAATTAGCTAATACCCCAAGTTTGTGCTTTCTGCTAATTCTGCAAATGTATCAGTTTGTGTATTTTGTGAGCACGTAGGATTTTCAGCCGGCACATTTTGATTATTCAAAGTGCATTGTGATTTTTATGGGGGTTTAATTGTTAGCTTTTTAGGTACTAAAGATTTAAAATTCAGGTGGGTGTTTGTTTGTTGGTATTATGGCAAACACTAAAGGTACATTATTTGCTACTGAACTAGTGCATTAGGTGAAAAGTTAGTAAGTTGTTAGTCTTGATGATACAATTATCTTTCTGCCATTATTAATATTGTTATAAAGATTACCTTCTTTTGTCTGTTTCTTTAAGGAGGGATGAAATATCTATTTCTGAGAATGTTGATGGTGCATGCACAAATTGTCTCACCTCTTTCTCTTCTGCTTATTGAGTTCTTTAAATTTTGAATAGGAGGCATCTATTCATAAAACCTGTCCTGGGATATTTGGGTCATGCGCTTCAATTATTGTCCCAGTAGGCCCAGAAGAACCTGTGCGTGCCCCCTATAAGTCTTAAGCTTATAGTTTAAATCTAAACTATATCCCTGATTTCAATTTTAACCACTGAAAGCAGATAGCTGTGCTTTATTACATTTTCTGCATTGTTATTTACTATTGTGGCATGACCATATCATTCATAAGTGTAATATTTTGTACATTTCCAATTGGTGGGTTTGTTTGTTGTTCTTTCCTTTGTATAGATATACAATGTATAGATACATGTAATGTACATTAATAAGAGTTTCCTTTTCTGGAATGTTGTGTAGGCCACTTGGTTGCATCTTATGGGAACTGCAAATAGTATACATTTAAGAGAAATAGTTTTATTTTTATATGTCTTAAATAATTTTACAGATGATTTCTTGCCTACATATTTTCGGCCTTTTTCAGATATTAAGGGCCTCATTACAAACCTCACGGTCTCATGACCGCCAGGATCGTGGATGGAGGTCGGACTGCCGTCAATGCGGTGGTCGAAGCGCCATATTACGACCACAGTGGCCGTGCTGCGGTCGGACCGCCAGCACTGCCAGTATTAGTTGTCCCAGCAGTCTGGTGGTTGAGGCGGTCACTGCCCTGGGGATTACGACTTTGTTCTCAGCCAGCTATTTCATAGCCGTAACACCGCCATGAAAAGGCAGGTGGAGAACAGGTGCAGGGTCCCCTACGGGGGCCCTGCACTGCCCCATGCGCTTGGCTTGTTCAGCGCAGGGGGCCCCCTTGGCTGGTGCAACTTGCATCCTACAGCATTGCCGCTGGCTCGATTATGAGCCAGAGACAATGCTGTAGGGTGTTTCCCGCTAGGCTGGTGGGTGGGAACTCAGGTTTCCACCTGCCAACCTAGCTGAAGAGGCGTAATGGGCCCGACAGGGAGGTAACCTCCCTATCTGAAGTTCGGCAGACGGGTAAAACCGTCTACCAAACTCGTAATCAGGCCCCATATCTGTAAGAACCAGCAAAGGTTTTAGTAAATTAAACCTAAACTCAACTTCTGGTAGCTATGACATAAAACAGATATGCTTACTTAAGAAAACATGTAAAGCATTTAAAAGTATCAAAACAGTTAAAAGGTTAAAAACACAACAATAAACATTCCACTCCGATTTAGAAAGCTAGAGAATATTTTAATGAACAGAATGATGGCAAAATGGCAAACATCCAAAAAGGGGAGCCTGAGATACAAATTTTTTAAGTTGTAAATAAAAATAGTACCCACCAATGGCAACTGATAGTGTTAGACTGGGAAGAGGATAAGGTTTGAGGCAGACCGTGATGGAGCATGGGTCAGATATAAGGACCACCTTGGTTCCGGTCAAAGAGTTACCTTTGGACTTAGAAAATTTCAGAGAAGGTATTTTCCTCAGCAAATCAAAGCTGCATGTAGGATCCAAAGACAGTCTTGTTGAAAACGGGATGGTGAAGGACTAGGGCCCTGTGAAGCTGTGAAGGAAGGCAGGAAAGGTTTGTAGCAGATAAAGTCTGCAGTGTGTGGCCAGGAAGACATTGACATTGATTGGATGCTATTCAGCATTGCACCCAGTGAAAACTTCTACCTTCAAAGTTGGATTGTTTTCTGGAAGTTGGATTTCCTCAGTGGGAAAGGCTGCAGATTTTAGCTATGGGGGTTTGGCATTGTCCGATGCCAGTCAGTGTTGGGACCACTAAACTGAATACGCTGCAGCGGAGAAAAATGTAGTAGAAGCTGCGGCTAAGCCAGGCCCACCTGTGATGCACACTTGATGGATCAGCTGGTAGACTGATATTTGTCCTATAACAATTCTCTGGACAGAAATTCAGCAAACAATTGCTAAGTCTCAGCTATAGGACTAGGCAGAAGGAGTACATTCTGACACCAGCTTAGGGTTCCAAGACTTCAAAGACAGCATTAGGAGTCAGAACACACTACAACAGAAGCTGCCAGCAGGGTCCTGGGCAGATCCAGTTGAAACTGGTCAGGTGGACTCCTTCAGGAAAGTGGTCTTTTAGCAGCTTTTGTGTCCTTGTGCCCTGGTAGTATAACAGGAGGTCAAACAGCTGACTCTCGGAGTCTTGGATACAAGTGGGAGCAGGTCAAGCCTCTCAGGTCACAACAGAAGATGAAGTTCTTCTTCTACCTTCCTTAGATTCAGTAATGTTCTGAAGAGGGTGCCTAGGAGTTCCATATTTATGCATGGTATTAGCCTGTTCGTGGGACTGACTTCTGGCCCGTCCCTGCCTGATTGGGAAAACACTCCCAGGGGTAACCCGGGGATAACCCTACCAACTGTGATAGCAGCTCCTGTGTGTCATGCTGCAAACAATTCAACAGTGCCGTTCTCTACCTAAAGCTAACATGGCAGGCCTTTCTTAATTGTGCAGAGGTCCTGATTCCACTCCATAAGTGTGGCAAGTGATAGGAGCAAATTATTTGCTGTGGTCGCTCAAACTGGCTCTATGTGCAGCTCCTCTCCCACTGGGTTTGGTGTCTGGCTTTTCAGAAAGGCAATAGATGGGGCAGGCCAAGGTGTAAGCTTCACTTGCTTGTGACAGGGTAGCCCTCTTTAAAGTTAATTAAGTTCCTGGGCACATCCAGATGAGCATCATCTTTCTCAGCTCTGGGCCCTGGGAGAAAATTCAGACCTAATCAAATAGATATTCAGCTCCTGGGTGACAATTGGAAGCTCATGGAAATGGCCTTCAGGGGACTTTAGGTAGACTAAAGGTAACCTTTTGAAAGTAACTTTTATTAAATATGTATTACATGTCCAGCTTATCCAATTAATTTAATTTGTAATGAATATTTCAAAAAGTCAAATAATTAACTTTTTATTTGGTTCCTATGTGTAGATAACACAATAAAGTATGCTAATGCTTTCCTATGGAATAACTAACCCTGCTTCAGTGAAAATAGCTTTTAAGGCATTTTCACTGTGAGGACATGTTTAACATTAACATTTTACATGCCCTACTGCATAATATCATGCACCTTGACTAATGGGCATTTAAGGCTTACTTACAGGTGATTTATCAATATTTGAAAGGAGGGTTTAAATCAGTTAGAATTGGTTATTTTGACAGGCTGAATTTGCAGTTTGAACCTGCACAGGCAGGTTACTGTTCACAGGCTTGCAGTCATGTTTTGCATTGTCACTTTAGTGATGGCACAATATGAGCTGTAGTCTACAAGTGACATTAAAATTCCAGGCTCTGTGTACACTTTGTACCACATACTTGGAGCTTATCCGTAGGTTATATATGCCAATTAGGAGTATGGCCAATTTCAACATGTTATGGGTCAGATCACATGCATTGGGGCCTGGTTAGTAGAATCCCAGCGCACAAAGTCAAAAAACTAGCAGTATCATTTCAATAAAATGGGTTTGATTGTGCCAAAAAGGGTGCATTTTATTTCATGTCCCACCCCTCAGATGATAGGTGAGTTCTCATCATATACGTGGAAGTACCAGTAAGGGCCATTTACACTGGCACAGTCAGTCCCTGGTCTGTGCTCAACTACAAAGTCCACACCCTGTAGGGAGATGGACAATCACAACAATTTGAGACCGTCCTCTCTATCTGTACCATTTAAACCATGAAGTGAGTCTAAAACAGTTTGGGCCTCAACATCTTCAGTAACCACACCACATAAAAGGCTTCCATCTCTGTGGTACTCCAATGCTGCTCTTTGGGGAGTAGTTCCCTACTGATAAAGGCAAGTGGTTGATCTTGATTCTCATCATTCAGCTGTGATAACACTGCCAAAGGTCCATGTTTATAAGCATCTGGACCACAAACACTTCGCTGAAATCAGGCGCCTTAAGTACCGGTGCTGTGCACAGCACCTCCTTCAGGATTTTAAAGGTCTTCTAAAACTCCTTAGTCCATGGGACTTTCTTTGGCTATTTCATGTAGGTTAGTTTTGTCAATGGTGCAATAATCCTTGACAAGTCTTCTGTAGTAGATTGCCAGCCCCAGGAAAGTCCTGCCCTGAGTCTTAGCTTTGTGAAGCTCTCAAACCATGACTGTCTGGATCTTGGGCTGGAAAGTGTGCACATCTCCTCCGCCAACTTGGTGTCCTGGTATATACCCCTACCCTATTTGGCACTTGGTCTTAATGAGTAGCACTATCTGCTACAGGCCTTGAAGCACTTCCCTGAGCTGGGTGAGGTGGTCCTGCCAGGTGTGGTTAAAGACAGTAATATCGAAGTGCAATGACCTAAGTGGGATGGGTATGCCCAAATGTGGGTCCCGTGCACACTGTGCTACTGGAAACAAGCCGCACCCAACTGATGAGCTCTAATAAGGGTGCTTGTGTTCTGTTTCAGGGAACTCCTGACCCGAGAGTCTGAGCTAGACTGTTCCAATTGGAACATGGTCTAGACTGGTTTGGATCTGGCTGTGTCCAAACTGAAGTGACATGGTGTGCACAATAAGAATGGATAAGAATGTTGTCCTGAGCAATTCCCAGTGGCTAATTAATTAAAGCATTCCATTGATCACTTTTTTGCATACTTCAGTGTGATGCCATAAGTGGGACAGGTATGCCCATATGTGGGTCCAGAGCACACTATGGAACTGGTACCAATTTGTACCTGATTGATAGGCCCCAATAAAGGCAAAACCATTCTTTGGTTGCTTGTGTTATAGTTCAGGGAGGGCCTGACCTGGCTGTTCCGAATGGCCAGTTCCTATTATAGCGGTGTCAAGACTGATTTGCATATGGCTGGGCCCAAATGGAGGTGGTATGGTGTGCAAAATAATGATGGATTGGTATGCAGCCATAAGTAATTACCAGTAGCTGAGATCAATTCATGCATTCCATCAAGACACAAAAGATGTTTTTGTGGTACACTTGAACAAACTAGAGGTGTGTGAAATCAATGTAACTTGCTTTTGAGAAATTATGCAAAATTCTTCTGAAAATGTCACAAAATTATACGTAATTACTCAATACCCAAATCTATAATTTAGTGATATATTTTAACAAGAAAAGTGGCCTTGTGCCAATTAGTGACACAAGGATGAATGTTGCTCTAAAATTGCATACAAAAACACAGGTCCTGCGAACAACAGCCAGTAACATTCTGTTTTTTGCATTGTTCCTGTACTCCTACTCAATAATAAAATTGAGTTAAAAACTGCAGGGCTTCAAACATGCCTTCCAGGTAATAGGAACTGCTTTAATGAGGTTACACTTTTTTTCAGCTATTTTATCAGGATTGCAACTTGCAACATGAAGGTAACAAAGAGATTTGTTTTTACAAGATCAGGATTCCACAGACCAGGAGAACCAGGAGGAAGGAAGGAGGCTACTGACCAGGAGGACAAGTGGGACAGAAAGACCAGGGTTAGATAGAACCAGGACCAGGTACAGAATAAAACTGACCAAGAGCAGGATCACCAATGTAAGTAATTGATGTATTCATTACGAAGAAAGTGAGTCCTGCACAAATAATAAGTCCCCAATTGTCTTTTAACTGGGAACCAAGTACCTCATTGTACCACTTGACTCTCTCAGGGTAGCAAAGCAGAGCAGTCCAGAACATACTCAGAGGAGGAGGTGTGGGCTAGCAACCCCAATTCACTGGTGCACAATGACAACAATGAATAATTTATTGTCCAGTCAGTGCCTTTTATTTTAAAGAGGAATCACCTGTTAATTACACACACTATCAAATACTATGCATCAAACTACAAATGTGTACATCAGGTAGATGAAACTACCTTTGGTGACACCCTCCTAACATATTTTACCTCAAGTGGGTCCTGCCCTCCACCAATACCCTTTGAAACATCGCAATATGAGGAGATGTCATTTTGAATTAGGGGGTTCATTTGGGAGAAGATCTGGCTTAACAGCCAGAGCTGCCAACTTTGGAACTGGGGAACCATGTTCACGACCATGGGCAAATCACATAAAGTTCCACAAAAAAAAATGAGAGGCTTATTTACAAGCTCTTTGGCGCAGGACAGTGCAGCAAGTGACCTTTCTGTGCTAGTCTGCCCTGCAGGTAAAGAGCAGAAATGCAGCATATCTACAAGATACGGTGCATTTTTGTCCTCTCCCCCTGTGATGGTGCACAATGGGCTGCCTAGCGAAGAAGAAGACACCCTTACACCATGGTGCAAGAATGCCCGTGTTGCAGACAGGATTGTTTCTGTGCAGGGAAGGGACACCTTCCTGCACAGAAACAATCCAGGAGGCTTTTTCCTTTCTTTGCATGCTGCAGAATGGAGCACACATAGGAAGTGATAAAAACATGGGGAAATAAAGATATATCTCCTCATTGTGCCTCCCCTGGGAGGTGTAAGATTTTGACTCATTCCCAGTTTAGAGATTCCTGTAAACCTGGGAAATGTGTCAAAACCAACCCGCCTTACACCATATCTTCAAGGCCATTTAAAGATATATCTCCTCGTTGTGCCTCCCCTGGGAGGTGTAAGATTTTGACTCATTCCCAGTTTACAGATTCCTGTAAACCTAGGAAATGTGTCAAAACCCACGCGCCTTACACCATATCTTCAAGGCCATTTAAAGCCACGCAAAGTGGCTTTGTCGGGCCTTGAAGATATGGGCCTGCACTATGCACCACTGTTGCGTCACAAAAAGTGATGCACCGATGGCACACAGGGCTTGAAAATAAGCCCCCATGGTTCTCATCTTGTGTAACATAGTATAGTGCTCATGTAAAGCAACCCAATGCCCTTGTGTTGTAATTTAGCAGTGATTAGATTAAGCATTAGCAGAAGACATCTTGTATTTAGTAACTATTGTGAACATTTTGCGGAATCCATTTTGTATTCATGGCAGCCATTTTCTCTGCTACATGCTGCCATGTGCTCACCATGTGCTCTGTCCTACCTTTCTGTTAACTGCTCTTGAAATCTGCCTAGTGACAAGTTATATTTAGCATCTCTTACTTTCGCACATGCTCAGTAAGGTCTGCAGCTGTTAGTCCTTGGAAACTGTTACTTCTCCTACCTGTCGACTGTGCATTTTCCACATGACCTTACATGTATACAAGTCTTGTTTCCATAATTGTACCATCTCCTTTTAGCCCCTGTGTGGGTATAAAAGGACCATGCTCTCTCAGTTCAGTGTGCTACTTCAGACATTACCCAAGGGTGCTGTCTGAACTGTAGTACCACCTCATGAGGTTAATAAACTTTTGTCTTTTATTCCAGTTTCTGTGCCAACTTCTTCCTACATGGTCTGAGGACTTTGTGCAGAGAAAGGTGAACCCCTTGCACTAGTAGGCCTTGCTGAGGCTTACTTCAACACTTGGGCTGAGTTTGTGCTATATAAATGGCAAAACAAAAGAATGACCAGGCACAGGACCAGGAACCAGAATAGGACCAAGGCGACAGGAAGAACCAGACAAAGATTAGATCAGGACAAGTACCAAAAAGACCAAGCGGGACAATTCAGGACTAGGGCCCAGAGGAAGACTAGTACCTGAATGAGGATGATCAGGAAGCTTAGGGGCAGATAAGGACCTACCACAAGAGGATGAAGAAGAAAAGGAAGAAAATCAGGAAGCTGAAGAGTAGGATCAGGACCAGGAGGACCATGAGTAAGAGGAGGAGAAGGAGAATGGAACTAAGGGAGGGAACAAACCCTGTGGATGATAGGGGGATGAGATGAAGGCAGAAAACAACAAGGAGAGAAGAAGAAACAGAAACAGGAGTAGTATTTCAGGACTATAATCCAGGGAAGGAACAGTACCATGACCAAGAAGCTGACGAGTAGGGTCAGGAGGATGACTAGAAGGAGGAGGACCAGGAGACTGATCTGGTGAATGAGGACAAGAGCTTCAATGGGGAGGAGGAGGGTGATCAGGAATCTAGGAACAAGACCAGGAGTAGGACCAGGCTTTTATTAGGCCATTGTCCCTTAACAGAACCCGAACTTTTTAAGTCACTTAAAGCAATTCTTAATTTCCGAGCTATTTTGAAATGCAGTCCATGGCCAATTAAGTAAACCATAACATCTTTACTCTCATATTTTTGATTGTTGCTTATTTCTTTGGTGCAGAATTTGGCACAAACGAATGCTTAGGTTTACTGTCATTTGTCCCACTCCTAACGAATCAGTCCCTCATTACTCCATCTCTCATGATATCTCCACCTTTCAGCAGCACCCAATTTATGGGATCCAGGAGTAAAACGTTTTCCATATACAGCATTGGCCTTATTCATCTAATAAGGTTACCAAATAAAAAATATATGTGAGGAACTGCACCAAAGAAAAGGATTGATCTGAAATTGTGAAAATACAAGTAACAAGCTGGAAATTAATAGAAATTATGTCACACCAGCTTAAAATCATAGTAGATGCATACTTAAATAAAATGAGACAAGAGCTGATTTATAAGTATGAGCACAGAGAATATTTTTTAATGTATTTTGACACATTAAGTATTGATTTGTAGCATACATCTATTTGTGAATTAAGTCATTTCTGCACGAAAGACTGCATTAAATTGTAGACAGGGGCACCTTCAAAGATCAGCCATGGAGATGAACGGTGATGAATTATCAGTGCATTACACACATATTTTTTTTTTTATTTTTTAATACATGTAGTGCACAAATTTCCTTTTTTCACAGAATCACGCGCTGCTTGTTGAAGGCCCACAGCAAACACCTCAACCCCAATATGTCGGGTCTAAGGTCAGTAAAAATAAGCAATTTGATCCACACCGAAGAAGTATCCTCCCTCCTTTTACTTTAAGAAATCATTACCCACTGTGACCTGATCATCTTTGTTAAACAGCAATTGGATGCCCCTTGGAATAGACACCTATTAAAAACCGCAGCATTGTAGCAGATGCCTTGGAAGGTGGCAAAACCTTCCCTCCTTAAAAAAGGTATATAGGTCAATAATGCATCTTGCCCATAGCACTCTGGCTTATTATTGCCGTTTTGATGTGCTCGCTGAGGCATGCTGCCACACACCCACGAACAGTTCTAAAAGTAGGTTACACGTTCATGCTGTAATTGACACTTCCTCTTCGGAGACCACTAAACGTGTGCACCGGAGGGCAAACGCATCCTTAAGTTCTACTACCCGTTCAGTTGAATATCCTGGTCGGATCCTGTGGGGCTCCTGTTGCAGTGGTTCACATGTTTTCATTGTTTGCACAATTTAGCTAGACCTGCGTAGTTAATTAATACCCTTGTATACATTTTATAATTGGCTGCCACTCAACTCATTTGAATAATCATAATGACCATTAATTACTTATGCATATTTCCTGAATATCCCATGTCGTTCCCATTTGAGATGTTTTGAGGCCATTTCACAAAAAGATGTAAGAGTACATAAAAGAGTACTACACGAGTCCTATTGAATGTACTACAATATGCCTTTGTGTATAGGCTCCATTGAACGGGCATGTGATTGACTGATCTTTCTGGTGTGCAAATATGGCCATAATCATTGTCATCATTATTCATATAGGTTCAGAAAACCCATAAATCTACACCATATAATCAGATGTTTAAAATACGGAACAAACAACATTGACAAACACTGACAATGTGCACATATAAGTAATATGGTGGTGCTTAAAAGTGCTTATGTTAGTAAAGAGCAGTTGGGATAGCGTAGCCAGCTGCTAAACGGAGTCTCTAGATTATTGGACATCCTTACTTCATATACAGAGGGTGTGAGATTTGCGCCAGTTATGAGATGGTCAGTAGTTAGGGGTGGTAATATCGGGCCTAGAGTTAGCAATTCCAGCCAGTACTCTGCTGTAGGTATTGCCCATCACACTTTTATGGCCCAGAGTGGAGAATATGAGGCTAGTTCTGGAATTCTCAGGCCTGTTTGATTCCTTGATTCCCGACTCTTTTCTGTTTATATTTAATTATTGATTTGGGCAGATGGAAAATCTGCCCAGAAAACCATTTGGTTTCACCAGGTGCATCCGAGCACCCAGTAAAACTCCAAATGGCATTGGGTCGTAATTTCCCATTAGACGTGTGTAACTACCACGCCACTAAATTTGTAATCAGGCCTTGGTCTTTGAAGCTATCTGCTGGACTTTAACACAGCTGTGCTTAATAGTTATGTTTATTTAAAAACCAATTACACAAAACACCCTAGAATCTATGTGAATGTCAGGGCGTAACTGCATGCAGTGAGTATGGGCCTAACTACCCCTCGAAAATGTATTTTTGACTGCTCAGAGGCTCTTAGTAGTACATTTTTGGTTTCTTACCAATGCCAAAAGTTTCCTGTCATGTAATAAATATCTTTGAAATTCAGATTTTTTTATTCTGGTTTATTATCCAACCAAGCCATGTTTCTTTCCTCATGGTTTGTTTATTTTGATGCAAAAAAAGACATGATACAAAAAAGTGATCTTTGAATGAATATTAGCTAGTTCATATTAACAGGATCTTTGGACATTCTTGCCCCAAGATCAGATTCACTACTACGAACAATCCACCCTTTTGCTCGGTGGACTAAATCTCAAACCGGGGCAAGGATAGGAGCCATTTCTGGAAGGCACATAGTCGTTAAGTATCTGAGTATTCACAAACCTTTTGCAAGATTTTTCCCATCCCTGAAAGGCATGTAAGCTAATCCTGTAAAAAAGGAAGGGACAAGTGTACTTCTATGCTGGGAGAGGTAAGGTACATCCCAATATTACATGGGAGTGTAGAGGAAAAATATGTGAAGAAGAAAATTGTGATTTTATACTTTTCAGCCATATGTACCTCTATGGATTGTGTGGACTGAGGCCTAGGAGCATGCATTACTCGTAAAATTTAGTAGGTGGCCATACATACTGTTTGTGACATCCTTGAAAACAGTAAAGTAGCCAATCGTGGGAATCGGTGAAATTGTGCAAAACTGATATGCCACTCTGCCCCTGCCATAAGAGTCTCGGTTTCCTACCAGAGAAGTAATTTCCGCTAATCACACAGTAATCATTTGACACTACCGTTCTTCTCCTCTTAAAATGGCTTTTGGTCATTCATTGCAAAATCGCTGCTGGCTAACCCCAGTGTTTCTTGAGAGCGTGCATCAATAGAGTGAGACAACGTTTCTTAAAGCTCGCCTTCAAAGGTGTAAGATAATTCAAGAGGGTTAGGCTCCTGCTGCTAAGATATGTATGTTCGCCAGGGCGTCAAAATCAACAGGTTGCCTCAACCTCTGGTCCGCCCAGTGTTAAAAGGAACACCATCCGACATGGGTAAGAAGGCCTTCTACCTTTAGGCAATAAAAGACCCTTCAGGACGAGGAGAATTCTAATTAGAACACACAGAAAAGAATGGGCCCTCTCTGCAATTTACTGATGGGGAGTTGGGCAGCTGGAAAAGAGATAAAAGAGTATTCAAGTAGTGCTACTTTCCATCCTCAGGAATGCCTAGTGAATCAGCCCGGAAACATACAACCTTTTAAGCTAAATATCGCTCAGAAAAATCGTCCATCTCTGAAGGGTAAATGTTTCAAGGAAGTTTACATTTCAACGGATAAACGACAGAGACTTGTGGACTTGGACGTATGATGATAAGCGAGAAGTATGCTACTGCTATGCAACCTGAATGACTCTCCTCTCAGAGGAGAAGGCCCATTTGGCTTGGCTCTTTATTTCTGGCCTGCATAGCCATGCAAAATGTGAAGAATGGGAAAGTATAAACTTCTGGGAGTTCCTCTGGGTAGTATGGCCTGCACAATATTTTAAATCATCTTTGACACTGAAAAAAGAAGACATGACATTCGTGACCCCATCCCAAAAGAGCAACCCAAACTCTAGCCCATGTCCTCTACATGGAAACATAAGCAACCAATCACGTTTTGTTCTCATTGAGGATTACTGGTGAGGTAGAGCTTGAGTCTCTAGGCTCTTTCTGTAAAAGCACAGATACGTTAACAAATCAAGAGAATGGAATGCTACATAGAGGATTTCCCAGTCGGTAAGAAGCAATAAAAGGCATCATGTTTTGATTGCCTCTATTTAGACTTATACCACACTTTTCCAAGGGGCTTTGCTCACATGAATGAAACTACAAAGATCTCTAAAAAAAATATTGTTTTTTGTAGATGAACAAGAAACCGATGGTTTGAATGCTTTAATGAATCTCAGCCACAGATAATTACTTGATTCCACATTTTGGTCCACCTATTTTTGCCCACCATGCCAACTCACGCAGGAACGAGCCATATGCAACTCAACCTTCGTACTACTCCAGATGTGGGTCTCGTGCTCACTGTGGCACATGACTCAAACTGCACTCTACTGCAAAGGATAAATAAGCCAAACCCAGCCTGGAGCTACTTGTGTTCCCTTCTGCACAGGGTCTTACCTGACAGATCAGGATGGACTGTTCCCATGAAGACCAGGGCCACTTCTGATTTTTGTACGATAGGGATCTGAATATGCTGGTATGCTAGGTGAAAAACAATGGACTGGAATGCAGCACAGGGTGATTGCCAGTTATTGCAAAGAACTCTCCATGGTAAAGTATTGAGAACATTACCCTAAAAATTACCATTTGGAGATCACCAACAAGACTGCAGGTTCTCCCTGTGATAAAGTATAAGATAAAGTAAAAAGAAAAGTTTATTAAACTTGGAAGAATTTTGTAAAAATATTTTTATGTTAAATATTACTGTAAATTAATTTTATATATTTATATTAAATGTAGAACTGTTGAACAAAATTATGCAGCACTAATAACAACATTTTGAAATAAATCTTAGTAATGTATACAAATTAAGTGCATATTAAATTACATACAAATTATTTTTCTCATTTAAATCTAAAAAAAAACACCTAAACTAATGAAAATAAATGTTTGTATGCATTAATAAGTATTTAAAATTATGTTAATGAAGTACTGAAAGCTATTTAAGTATCTTTAATAAAATGTTTCATTACAATCATTGTAAAATGTAAAAATGTTATTAGCACATATTATAATTAAAGAAGAATATGTGCTATTTGTGTATTTGTTGAGCATTAAATTATAATTATTAACATTTAAATATTTTAAATAATTTAATTTATCTAACACTGTTTCATATGGGATTTTATTTTAGGTCCATAACTTCATTGATTTCCACGGAAGGTGTTGTAGTACCTTTGTTTGGCCATGTGTGGGGCTGGGCTTACCTTAGCTCTGAGCTGGAAAAATGTACTACATTTTTGGGTCCCTTTTTCGCTGTAGTGACTTTAAAAGTGCAGTTTATGAATGGCCATTGGATTACGTTTCTTAAACCTTCATGTACTACTCTTTTAGGGCCAAATGTACTAAAGCATTTTCCCATAGACACAGAATGGGTAAAAGCCTTTGATACATCTGCCCCTTAATACCTACTTAATCCACATTATTCCTCTCACCTTTAGTAGAAGGTATTCCTCATGTTCCAGTCACCCTCCCTGTATCTCTGCCATTTACTAGTAAAAAAGTTATTTTACCTTAAACAAATATTTAGAAGTCTGTTTCTTAAATCATGTTTCCTGTACCAATGTGTAATTGTTCCAAGAGAATGATACAAGGGCAGAGATAAAGGAAATTGTGGTAAATTATTTTTAACAAAATACATACAAAGTGAAATGTTTACTATTATTTTGTAGACTGGTAACACTTTATGTATTACTAGCCAATGACAAGATATAGAATTATTTCAGAAATTCAGACTAGTGTATTAATAAGTTGAAGGTTGTAGGCCTCCTTTGTTCAGAAGTATGATGGGCACTGATGGCACAATTTTCTGGTTAAGTTAAAATTCCATTTCTTTATAAGAACTCGGTTATTGTAACCTAGAGGTAGAGCAAGATCAAGCCAACATTACATTTTTCCTCAAGATGTTCATATCAGATTAAAAACTTTTAAAGTATTTAAAGTTGTTGCTGTAAATGGTTCGAATCATCCAAACAGATTCAAACTACCAATTGAATGAAGGAATGAATAACTAGTTTAACAAGAACATGGGGCCAAATTTAAGAAAAGTGGTGCTGCATCCAATGCAGCACCACTTTTCTTGCGCCTCCAGTGCCCCCTAACACCACCATGTGTGTGCTGTATTTAACCCCTTCTGTGCCGCGGACGTAGTGGTTACGTCCCGCGGCACAGTGCTGCTGTGCCGAGGACGTAACCACTACGTCCTCGGCACACAGCCCAGAGGGAGCGCTATCGCTCCCTCTGTGTGCTTCCCCCCACCCCCCCAAAGTCAGGGATGGAAGGGGAAGCCCTTCCCCTTCCACCCCCGACCCCCCCACCCCCCCATAATGACGTCAGCGCGCGATCGCGCGCTGACTTCATTATGGGGATTTCGCCGCACAGGAAGCCATTTGCTTCCTGTGCGGCGACGAGGAAAGAGGTGAGTTCCTCTTCCCGGTGGGTGGGGGGTTTGGGCTAAAGAGGCACCGGGGGAAAGGAAAGGCTTTTCCTTTCCCCCGGTGTCTCTTTGAGCATTCCTGCTGCCCGATCGCATTGCGATCGGGCAGCAGGAATGCCCACTAGACACCAGGGATTTTTTTTTTTTGTTGTTTGCTCGTGTTTCTTGCTGGCGGGGAGCGGCCCCTTGGGCAAGGGTCGCTCCCCTTGTGGGGACAATTAGTTACGGCCATTTCTGCCCCCCTTGGGGGCAGATTGGCCTACTTTTTAGGCGGATCTGCCCCCAAGGGGGGCAGAAACCACTGGATCACCAGGGAATTATATTTTCTGTGCAGGTATGTTGGGAGGGGGTGCCCCCTTGGGCAAGGGGCGCCCCCCCCAAGGGGGCAGAGAACTGTTGGCCATTTCTGCCCCCCTTGGGGGCAGATCGGCCTATTTTTTTTAGGTCCATCTGCCCCCAAGGGGGGCAGAAGCCACTTAGGCACCAGGGATTGTGTGTGTAGTGGATGGGGGGGCGCCCCCTTGGGCAAGGGTCGCTCCCCTTTGGGGGGCATGTCTTTTAGGGCCATTTCTGCCCCCCTTGAGGGCAGATCAGCCTATTATTTTTAGGTTGATCTGCCCCAAGGGGGGCAGAAACCACTAGAACGCCAGGGATGTTTTTTTATGTGTTTATTTTTGTGGGGGGGCGTCCCCATGGGCACGGGGCGCCCCCCCAAGGGGGGCATTGACCTGTTGGCCATTTCTGCCCCCCCTGGGGGCAGATGGGCCTATTTTTCTAGACCCACCTGCCCCCAAGGGGGGCAGAAGCCACGTAGACACCAGGGATAGTGTGTGTGTGTGTGTGTGTTAGTGGATGGGGGGGGGCTTGGGCAAGGGTCGCCCCCCACTTTGGGGGCACATGTACCCAGGCCATTTCTGCACCCCTTGGAGACAGATCAGCCTATTATTTTTAGGCTGATCTGCCCCCAAGGGGGGCAGAAACCACTAGAACGCCAGGGATTTTTTTTTATGTGTTTATTTTTGTGGGGGGGTGTCCCCTTGGGCACGGGGCGCCCCCCCAAGGGGGGCATTGACCTGTTGGCCATTTCTGCCCCCCCTGGGGGCAGATGGGCCTATTTTTCTAGACCCACCTGCCCCCAAGGGGGGCAGAAGCCACGTAGACACCAGGGATAGTGTGTGTGTGTGTGTGTGTTAGTGGATGGGGGGGGGGCTTGGGCAAGGGTCGCCCCCCACTTTGGGGGCACATGTACCCAGGCCATTTCTGCACCCCTTGGAGACAGATCAGCCTATTATTTTTAGGCTGATCTGCCCCCAAGGGGGGCAGAAACCACTAGAACGCCAGGGTTTTTTTTTTATGTGTTTATTTTTGTGGGGGGGCGTCCCCTTGGGCACGGGGCGCCCCCCCAAGGGGGGCATTGACCTGTTGGCCATTTCTGCCCCCCCTGGGGGCAGATGGGCCTATTTTTCTAGACCCACCTGCCCCCAAGGGGGGCAGAAGCCACGTAGACACCAGGGATAGTGTGTGTGTGTGTGTGTGTTAGTGGATGGGGGGGGGCTTGGGCAAGGGTCGCCCCCCACTTTGGGGGCACATGTACCCAGGCCATTTCTGCACCCCTTGGAGACAGATCAGCCTATTATTTTTAGGCTGATCTGCCCCCAAGGGGGGCAGAAACCACTAGAACGCCAGGGATTTTTTTTTATGTGTTTATTTTTGTGGGGGAGCGTCCGCTCGGGCACGGGGCGCCCCCCCAAGGGGGGCATTGACCTGTTGGCCATTTCTGCCCCCCCTGGGGGCAGATGGGCCTATTTTTCTAGACCCACCTGCCCCCAAGGGGGGCAGAAGCCACTTAGACACCAGGGATAGTGTGTGTGTGTGTGTGTGTTAGTGGATGGGGGGGGGCTTGGGCAAGGGTCGCCCCCCACTTTGGGGGCACATGTACCCAGGCCATTTCTGCACCCCTTGGAGACAGATCAGCCGATTATTTTTAGGCTGATCTGCCCCCAAGGGGGGCAGAAACCACTAGAACGCCAGGGTTTTATTTTTATGTGTTTATTTTTGTGGGGGGGCGTCCCCTTGGGCACGGGGCGCCCCCCCAAGGGGGGCATTGACCTGTTGGCCATTTCTGCCCCCCCTGGGGGCAGATGGGCCTATTTTTCTAGACCCACCTGCCCCCAAGGGGGGCAGAAGCCACGTAGACACCAGGGATAGTGTGTGTGTGTGTGTGTGTTAGTGGATGGGGGGGGGCTTGGGCAAGGGTCGCCCCCCACTTTGGGGGCACATGTACCCAGGCCATTTCTGCACCCCTTGGAGACAGATCAGCCTATTATTTTTAGGCTGATCTGCCCCCAAGGGGGGCAGAAACCACTAGAACGCCAGGGATTTTTTTTTATGTGTTTATTTTTGTGGGGGGGCGTCCCCTCGGGCACGGGGCGCCCCCCCAAGGGGGGCATTGACCTGTTGGCCATTTCTGCCCCCCCTGGGGGCAGATGGGCCTATTTTTCTAGACCCACCTGCCCCCAAGGGGGGCAGAAGCCACGTAGACACCAGGGATAGTGTGTGTGTGTGTTAGTGGATGGGGGGGGGCTTGGGCAAGGGTCGCCCCCCACTTTGGGGGCACATGTACCCAGGCCATTTCTGCACCCCTTGGAGACAGATCAGCCTATTATTTTTAGGCTGATCTGCCCCCAAGGGGGGCAGAAACCACTAGAACGCCAGGGATTTTTTTTTATGTGTTTATTTTTGTGGGGGGGGCGTCCCCTCGGGCACGGGGCGCCCCCCCAAGGGGGGCATTGACCTGTTGGCCATTTCTGCCCCCCCTGGGGGCAGATGGGCCTATTTTTCTAGACCCACCTGCCCCCAAGGGGGGCAGAAGCCACGTAGACACCAGGGATAGTGTGTGTGTGTGTGTGTGTTAGTGGATGGGGGGGGGTTTGGGCAAGGGTCGCCCCCCACTTTGGGGGCACATGTACCCAGGCCATTTCTGCACCCCTTGGAGACAGATCAGCCTATTATTTTTAGGCTGATCTGCACCCAAGGGGGGCAGAAACCACTAGAACGCCAGGGATTTTTTTTTATGTGTTTATTTTTGTGGGGGGGCGTCCCCTCGGGCACGGGGCGCCCCCCCAAGGGTGGCATTGACCTGTTGGCCATTTCTGCCCCCCCTCGGGGCAGATGGGCCTATTTTTCTAGACCCACCTGCCCCCAAGGGGGGCAGAAGCCACGTAGACACCAGGGATAGTGTGTGTGTGTGTGTGTGTTAGTGGATGGGGGGGGGCTTGGGCAAGGGTCGCCCCCCACTTTGGGGGCACATGTACCCAGGCCATTTCTGCACCCCTTGGAGACAGATCAGCCTATTATTTTTAGGCTGATCTGCCCCCAAGGGGGGCAGAAACCACTAGAACGCCAGGGATTTTTTTTTATGTGTTTATTTTTGTGGGGGGGCGTCCCCTTGGTCACGGGGCGCCCCCCCAAGGGGGGCATTGACCTGTTGGCCATTTCTACTCCCCCTGGGGGCAGATGGGCCTATTTTCTTAGGCCCACCTGCCCCCAAGGGGGCAGAAGCCACTTAGGCACCAGGGATAGTGTTGTGTGTGTTTTTTTTGTTTTTTTTTGTTTGAGGGCTGTCCCCTTTGGCAAGGGTCGCTCTCCATGGGGACACAGTACTAAAGGTATTTTCTGGCTTCCTTGGGGCAGACAGGCCTATTTTTTTAGTAGGCCCATCTGCCCCTATGACAGAATCCACTTAGGCACCAATTTCTAAAATGTTTGATGGTGGGGTGTTTGTCAACTGAAGAAGTCTTTGCATTTGTGATAAAAAACATTTTCCTCCTTTTTGTTCTAGTTCAAAGCTTTTGCTTTATTTGCTGTGGCTCCTTGCGGTTTTGGCGGTGGTTGACCTGCAGTTTGCACAGTTGCATGTTTTAGGTAAGTAAAAACAATTTACTCCAAAGGAGTATTGTTGCCATGCATGAATGACATGTTTGTAGGGGGTGTACTAAATGCAGGATTGTGTGTGAAATTGTCCTTAGGTTTGTGCACAATGATATTTGTTGTGTCTTATTTCTAATTTGCCTTTCTTTCTTTCTTTTTAGTGGGATATCATTGGTGATTGCTGTGTAGTTGCTGGTGAATCAAGCTTTTTCAGGCAAGTGAGCGGTATAGTTTTTGAGTTTGTAACTCTTACTAACAAAGCTACACTTTGTTACTTGTCTTACACAGTGCTGGTTGTTGGTGGTGAATTTGTCCAGTTAATTTTAGCAGGAGAGATCATGGCTAGCCGCAGGATGACCGCTCAGCAGGTGGTTGGTATGCTTTTTGAGTCACAGTCTGATCATGACTATGAGACGGACTCTGCATCTGAGGCAGAGGAGGAAGTCAGAGATTCTGGCAGTGATGTTTCTGTTGGAGGGGAATCTTCTGATGATGAAGCCACACTCAGTGCAGATGAAGGTTCTGTTTTAGAGGAGGACATTGATGTGCCAATAGTGCAGCAACCTGGGGCTGAAAGGTTTCCCGTTAGAAGACCCGATGTCTGGGTTGCCCCAAACATGGAGCAGCCAGAGTTGCCTGCCTTTACTGGTCTCCCGGGGTGTAACGCCAATACAGAGAACTTTATGCCTATCAATTTCTTTGAGTTATTCATGGATGATGTGTTTTTGGAAGAGATTGTTGAGCAGACTAATTTGTATGCGGAGCAGCATTTGAGGGACAACGCTGCTAGACTTAGGCCACACTCTAGAGCTGCCCAGTGGATTCCCACAAATTTGGAGGAGCTAAAAAAGTTTTTGGGTTTGACTTTTTTGATGGGGTTGATAAGGAAGCCGTCACTGGCTTCTTATTGGTCTACTAGTCCCTTGATGGCAACAGCTATATTTCCAGCTACCATGAGTCGTAATCGGTATTTGCTTCTTCTTAGGATGCTGCATTTTGTTGACAATGCATTAGCCTTGCCACGAGATCACCCAGATTCTGACCGTCTTTTTAAGATTAGGCCTGTCCTTGATCATTTTGTAGATCGGTTTTCGGAGGTCTATGTTCCAGGCAAAGAGATAAGTGTGGACGAGTCTTTGGTCCTCTTCAAGGGTCGTTTGGTTTTTAGGCAGTACATTCCTAGCAAAAGGGCACGATATGGAATTAAATTGTATATGCTGTCTGAAAGTAGGACAGGATATGTGTATAGTTTCCGTGTGTACACTGGTAGGGATTCCAATATTGACCCCCCTGGTTGTCCTCCCACTTTTGGAGTTACTGAGAAAATAGTGTGGGATCTTGGTAGACGACTGTTCAACAAAGGTCACCATTTGTATGTAGATAACTTCTACACTGGTGTGCAGTTGTTCAAGGAATTGTTTAGAGTGGACACAGTTGCTTGTGGCACAATCCGTTCTAACCGGAAAGGCTATCCAAGGGAGCTTGTCTGTAAAAAACTTGAGAGGGGACAGTGCTGTGCCTTGCGGAACGAGGAGCTGCTAGCTTTGAAATTTTCAGACAAGAGGGATGTCTACATGCTAAGTACCATCCATGATGAGAGTACTTCCCCTGTGACTGTTTGGGGCCAGGTTGCTGAAGTGCGCAAACCTGTGTGCATTTTAGATTATAATAAGCACATGGGAGGTGTAGATAGAGTTGACCAGAGGTTGGAACCTTATACTGCTATTCGTAAGTCTTATGTTTGGTATAAGAAGTTAGCACTTCACCTCTTCCACTTAGCAACCTTCAATGCTTTTATTGTGTTTAGGGATAGGTCTCCAGACTCAAAGATGACATTTGTGAAATTTCAGGAGTCAGTGATAGAGAGCCTTATTGTGGTGGAACAGGCCAGAGTTCCTAGAGAAGCAGTGGTGGAGGATGTGGCTTGATTGAAAGATCGCCACTTTGCTGAGCACATTCCTCCCACACCCAAAAAAGACTTTCCAGCTAAGAAATGTAGAGTGTGTTTTCGAAGAGGTATCCGGAGGGAGTCTCGAATGTACTGCCCAGATTGTCCTTCAAAGCCTGGGCTGTGTGTCGGTGCTTGTTTTAAGAATTACCACACCCAGAAGAATTTCTGGGAACAACCATGAGTGTAAACTCATGTCTGTTTTGTATTTTCATGTGTTTAGTTTCATGGTTAGCATTTCTGTCATGTTGTTAGTTAGAGCTTTTGTGTTTGTTGTTTTGTAATTCTTTCTACTTAGTTAGGGGTTCCTCTGTTAAAAAAAAAAAAAATATGATGCCATTGTGTGTGGAGTGGGGCTTGGCTGAGACTGTACATATTGACTTGATGTTGGCTACTGCAACACACTGCAAGCCAAACACCAGTCCACACACTCCCATCAGCTGGTGTGATTGTTGTATCAGGCATGTGGGCGTATGTAAGTGATGGGCCCTTGAGTGGCGCTGTCTGTCGATGTGAGTGTTGTAATGTGCTGGGCCCGTGGCTGGCGGTGTGAATGGCCTTGTGTGTGTCATGTATGAAAGTTGTGTGAATGGACTGTAAAGCGGTTGGTGCCTTGTCGCGGCTTTACAGCTCACGAGCTGTGAGTCATTGGTTCAGTTTTTTGCCTTTCAGTTACTAACAGTGCTTTTCATTTTTGTGAAAGCTCTTGTTAGTAAAATTTGATCCACTGAACCATCACTCACCCTCGTGCCAAATCCAACCAGTATGTGTGGTAAAAATGACCAAACCTGCTCCGCTGTAATCAGGCGTCGCAGCACACCTATGACACGCTAGGTGCCTCAGGTGGGACCCCGATGATGAAGCATGCCACCAACTTGGTTGGTGGGTGAGGGGTCTTTTTCACATAACCTAAGTGTGTTTCTTTTCAAAATTTTAGTGTTTGGCACATCACGGACGTATGTGGGCACATCAAAACGATATATTACAAAACTACCTGTGTTTGGGGGGGGAGAGGGCACCTATGTTTTTGGTCCTGTGTGCGGCCTTCATCTAGGGAAACCTACCAAACCCAGACATTTTTTAAAACTAGACACCCCAAGGAGTCTAGGGAGGAGTGGCTTGCGTGGATCCCCCAACATTTTCTTACCCAGACTCCTCTGTAAACCTCAAAATGTGCTTAAAAAAAACATATTTTCCTGACTTTTCTTCGTACGATCACCACTCCAGCACAAAATTCCTACTCCCCAGTGTTCCCCTCAGTCTCCCAAATAAAATGACACCTCACGTATGTGGGTCCCCAAAGCAGAGTCAGTCTAAAGATGTATAAAAGAATATGTCCTTATAAACTCGCAGTACTATCCCCTGTATCTCTACAAGTTTTGGGCCTTATTCTGTTGGAGGCACCTGGCCCACCCACACAACTGAGGTATCATTTTTATCGGGAGACTTGGGGGAACGCTGGGTGGAAGGAAATTTGTGGCTCCACTCAGATTCCAGAACTTTCTGTCACCGAAATGTGTGAAAAATGCGTTTTTTTAGCCAATATTTGAGGTTTGGAAAGGATTCTGGGTAACAGAACCGGGTCAGAGCCCCTCAAGTCACCCCATCTTGGATTCCCCTAGGTCTCTAGTTTTCAGAAATGCACAGGTTTGGTAGGTTTCCCTAGGTGCTGGCTGAGCTACAGGCCAAAAACTACAGGTAGGCACTGTTTTCAATGAAAAAATGTGATGTGTCCACGTTGCGCTTTGGGGCGTTTCCTGTCGCGGGCGCTAGGCCTACCCACACAAGTGAGGTATCATTTTTATCGGGAGACGTGGGGGAACGCTGGGTGGAATCAAATTTGTGGCTCCTCTCAGATTCCAGAACTTTCTGCCACAGAAATGTGAGGAACATGTGTTTTTTTAGCCAATTTTTGAGCTTTGCAAAGGATTCTGGGTAACAGAACCTGGTCCGAGCCCCGCCAGTCACCCCTCCTTGGATTCCCCTAGGTCTCTAGTTTTCAGAAATGCACAGGTTTGGTAGCTTTCCCTAGGTGGCGGCTGAGCTACAGGCCAAAATCTACAGGTAGGCACTTCGCTAAAAACAGGTCTGTTTTCTTCCAAAATTTTGGTGGTGTCCACGTTGCGCTTTGGGGCGTTTCCTGTCGCGGGCGCTAGGCCTACCCACGCAAGTGAGGTATCATTTTTATCGGGAGACTTGGGGGAACGCTGGGTGGAAGGAAATTTGTGGCTCCTCCCAGATTCCAGAACTTTCTGCCACAGAAATGTGAGGAACATGTGTTTTTTTAGCCAATTTTTGAGCTTTGCAAAGGATTCTGGGTAACAGAACCTGGTCCGAGCCCCGCCAGTCACCCCTCCTTGGATTCCCCTAGGTCTCTAGTTTTCAGAAATGCACAGGTTTGGTAGGTTTCCCTAGGTGGCGGCTGAGCTACAGGCCAAAATCTACAGGTAGGCACTTTGCTAAAAACAGGTCTGTTTTCTGTGATGTGTCCACGTTGCGCTTTGGGGCGTTTCCTGTCGCGGGCGCTAGGCCTACCCACACAAGTGAGGTATCATTTTTATCGGGAGACGTGGGGGAACGCTGGGTGGAAGGAAATTTGTGGCTCCTCTCAGATTCCAGAACTTTCTGCCACAGAAATGTGAGGAACATGTGTTTTTTTAGCCAATTTTTGAGCTTTGCAAAGGATTCTGGGTAACAGAACCTGGTCCGAGCCCCGCCAGTCACCCCTCCTTGGATTCCCCTAGGTCTCTAGTTTTCAGAAATGCACAGGTTTGGTAGGTTTCCCTAGGTGGCGGCTGAGCTACAGGCCAAAATCTACAGGTAGGCACTTCGCTAAAAACAGGTCTGTTTTCTTCCAAAATTTTGGTGGTGTCCACGTTGCGCTTTGGGGCGTTTCCTGTCGCGGGCGCTAGGCCTACCCACGCAAGTGAGGTATCATTTTTATCGGGAGACTTGGGGGAACGCTGGGTGGAAGGAAATTTGTGGCTCCTCCCAGATTCCAGAACTTTCTGCCACAGAAATGTGAGGAAAATGTGTTTTTTTAGCCAATTTTTGAGCTTTGCAAAGGATTCTGGGTAACAGAACCTGGTCCGAGCCCCGCCAGTCACCCCTCCTTGGATTCCCCTAGGTCTCTAGTTTTCAGAAATGCACAGGTTTGGTAGGTTTCCCTAGGTGGCGGCTGAGCTACAGGCCAAAATCTACAGGTAGGCACTTTGCTAAAAACAGGTCTGTTTTCTGTGATGTGTCCACGTTGCGCTTTGGGGCGTTTCCTGTCGCGGGCGCTAGGCCTACCCACACAAGTGAGGTATCATTTTTATCGGGAGACGTGGGGGAACGCTGGGTGGAAGGAAATTTGTGGCTCCTCTCAGATTCCAGAACTTTCTGCCACAGAAATGTGAGGAACATGTGTTTTTTTAGCCAATTTTTGAGCTTTGCAAAGGATTCTGGGTAACAGAACCTGGTCCGAGCCCCGCCAGTCACCCCTCCTTGGATTCCCCTAGGTCTCTAGTTTTCAGAAATGCACAGGTTTGGTAGGTTTCCCTAGGTGGCGGCTGAGCTACAGGCCAAAATCTACAGGTAGGCACTTCGCTAAAAACAGGTCTGTTTTCTTCCAAAATTTTGGTGGTGTCCACGTTGCGCTTTGGGGCGTTTCCTGTCGCGGGCGCTAGGCCTACCCACGCAAGTGAGGTATCATTTTTATCGGGAGACTTGGAGGAACGCAGGGTGGAAGGAAATATGTGGCTCCTCCCAGATTCCAGAACTTTCTGCCACAGAAATGTGAGGAACATGTGTTTTTTTAGCCAATTTTTGAGTTTTGCAAAGGATTCTGGGTAACAGAACCTGGTCCGAGCCCCGCCAGTCACCCTTCCTTGGATTCCCCTAGGTCTCTAGTTTTCAGAAATGCACAGGTTTGGTAGGTTTCCCTAGGTGGCGGCTGAGCTACAGGCCAAAATCTACAGGTAGGCACTTCGCTAAAAACAGGTCTGTTTTCTTCCAAAATTTTGGTGGTGTCCACGTTGCGCTTTGGGGCGTTTCCTGTCGCGGGCGCTAGGCCTACCCACGCAAGTGAGGTATCATTTTTATCGGGAGACTTGGGGAAACGCTGGGTGGAAGGAAATTTGTGGCTCCTCCCAGATTCCAGAACTTTCTGCCACAGAAATGTGAGGAACATGTGTTTTTTTAGCCAATTTTTGAGCTTTGCAAAGGATTCTGGGTAACAGAACCTGGTCCGAGCCCCGCCAGTCACCCCTCCTTGGATTCCCCTAGGTCTCTAGTTTTCAGAAATGCACAGGTTTGGTAGGTTTCCCTAGGTGGCGGCTGAGCTACAGGCCAAAATCTACAGGTAGGCACTTTGCTAAAAACAGGTCTGTTTTCTGTGATGTGTCCACGTTGCGCTTTGGGGCGTTTCCTGTCGCGGGCGCTAGGCCTACCCACACAAGTGAGGTATCATTTTTATCGGGAGACGTGGGGGAACGCTGGGTGGAAGGAAATTTGTGGCTCCTCTCAGATTCCAGAACTTTCTGCCACAGAAATGTGAGGAACATGTGTTTTTTTAGCCAATTTTTGAGCTTTGCAAAGGATTCTGGGTAACAGAACCTGGTCCGAGCCCCGCCAGTCACCCCTCCTTGGATTCCCCTAGGTCTCTAGTTTTCAGAAATGCACAGGTTTGGTAGGTTTCCCTAGGTGGCGGCTGAGCTACAGGCCAAAATCTACAGGTAGGCACTTCGCTAAAAACAGGTCTGTTTTCTTCCAAAATTTTGGTGGTGTCCACGTTGCGCTTTGGGGCGTTTCCTGTCGCGGGCGCTAGGCCTACCCACGCAAGTGAGGTATCATTTTTTTCGGGAGACTTGGGGGAACGCTGGGTGGAAGGAAATTTGTGGCTCCTCCCAGATTCCAGAACTTTCTGCCACAGAAATGTGAGGAACATGTGTTTTTTTAGCCAATTTTTGAGCTTTGCAAAGGATTCTGGGTAACAGAACCTGGTCCGAGCCCCGCCAGTCACCCCTCCTTGGATTCCCCTAGGTCTCTAGTTTTCAGAAATGCACAGGTTTGGTAGGTTTCCCTAGGTGGCGGCTGAGCTAGAGGCCAAAATCTACAGGTAGGCACTTTGCTAAAAACAGGTCTGTTTTCTGTGATGTGTCCACGTTGCGCTTTGGGGCGTTTCCTGTCGCGGGCGCTAGGCCTACCCACACAAGTGAGGTATCATTTTTATCGGGAGACGTGGGGGAACGCTGGGTGGAAGGAAATTTGTGGCTCCTCTCAGATTCCAGAACTTTCTGCCACAGAAATGTGAGGAACATGTGTTTTTTTAGCCAATTTTTGAGCTTTGCAAAGGATTCTGGGTAACAGAACCTGGTCCGAGCCCCGCCAGTCACCCCTCCTTGGATTCCCCTAGGTCTCTAGTTTTCAGAAATGCACAGGTTTGGTAGGTTTCCCTAGGTGGCGGCTGAGCTACAGGCCAAAATCTACAGGTAGGCACTTCGCTAAAAACAGGTCTGTTTTCTTCCAAAATTTTGGTGGTGTCCACGTTGCGCTTTGGGGCGTTTCCTGTCGCGGGCGCTAGGCCTACCCACGCAAGTGAGGTATCATTTTTATCGGGAGACTTGGGGGAACGCTGGGTGGAAGGAAATTTGTGGCTCCTCCCAGATTCCAGAACTTTCTGCCACAGAAATGTGAGGAACATGTGTTTTTTTAGCCAATTTTTTAGCTTTGCAAAGGATTCTGGGTAACAGAACCTGGTCCGAGCCCCGCCAGTCACCCCTCCTTGGATTCCCCTAGGTCTCTAGTTTTCAGAAATGCACAGGTTTGGTAGGTTTCCCTAGGTGGCGGCTGAGCTACAGGCCAAAAGCTACAGGTAGGCACTTTGCTAAAAACAGGTCTGTTTTCTGTGATGTGTCCACGTTGCGCTTTGGGGCGTTTCCTGTCGCGGGCGCTAGGCCTACCCACACAAGTGAGGTATCATTTTTATCGGGAGACGTGGGGGAACGCTGGGTGGAAGGAAATTTGTGGCTCCTCTCAGATTCCAGAACTTTCTGCCACAGAAATGTGAGGAACATGTGTTTTTTTAGCCAATTTTTGAGCTTTGCAAAGGATTCTGGGTAACAGAACCTGGTCCGAGCCCCGCCAGTCACCCCTCCTTGGATTCCCCTAGGTCTCTAGTTTTCAGAAATGCACAGGTTTGGTAGGTTTCCCTAGGTGGCGGCTGAGCTACAGGCCAAAATCTACAGGTAGGCACTTCGCTAAAAACAGGTCTGTTTTCTTCCAAAATTTTGGTGGTGTCCACGTTGCGCTTTGGGGCGTTTCCTGTCGCGGGCGCTAGGCCTACCCACGTAAGTGAGGTATCATTTTTATCGGGAGACTTGGGGGAACGCTGGGTGGAAGGAAATTTGTGGCTCCTCCCAGATTCCAGAACTTTCTGCCACAGAAATGTGAGGAACATGTGTTTTTTTAGCCAATTTTTGAGCTTTGCAAAGGATTCTGGGTAACAGAACCTGGTCCGAGCCCCGCCAGTCACCCCTCCTTGGATTCCCCTAGGTCTCTAGTTTTCAGAAATGCACAGGTTTGGTAGGTTTCCCTAGGTGGCGGCTGAGCTAGAGGCCAAAATCTACAGGTAGGCACTTTGCTAAAAACAGGTCTGTTTTCTGTGATGTGTCCACGTTGCGCTTTGGGGCGTTTCCTGTCGCGGGCGCTAGGCCTACCCACACAAGTGAGGTATCATTTTTATCGGGAGACGTGGGGGAACGCTGGGTGGAAGGAAATTTGTGGCTCCTCTCAGATTCCAGAACTTTCTGCCACAGAAATGTGAGGAACATGTGTTTTTTTAGCCAATTTTTGAGCTTTGCTAAGGATTCTGGGTAACAGAACCTGGTCCGAGCCCCGCCAGTCACCCCTCCTTGGATTCCCCTAGGTCTCTAGTTTTCAGAAATGTACAGGTTTGGTAGGTTTCCCTAGGTGCCGGCTGAGCTAGAGGCCAAAATCTGCAGGTAGTCACTTCGCAAAAAACACCTCTGTTTTCTTCCAAAATTTTGGTGGTGTCCACGTTGCGCTTTGGGGCGTTTCCTGTCGCGGGCGCTAGGCCTACCCACGCAAGTGAGGTATCATTTTTATCGGGAGACTTGGGGGAACGCTGGGTGGAAGGAAATTTGTGGCTCCTCTCAGATTCCAGAACTTTCTGTCACTCAAATGTGAGGAAAATGCGTTTTTTTAGCCAAAATATGAGGTTTGCAAAGGATTCTGGGTAACAGAACCTGGTCCGAGCCCCGCCAGTCACCCCTCCTTGGATTCCCCTAGGTCTCTAGTTTTCAGAAATGCACAGGTTTGGTAGGTTTCCCTAGGTGGCGGCTGAGCTAGAGTCCAAAATCTACAGGTAGGCACTTTGCTAAAAACAGGTCTGTTTTCTGTGATGTGTCCACGTTGCGCTTTGGGGCGTTTCCTGTCGCGGGCGCTAGGCCTACCCACACAAGTGAGGTATCATTTTTATCGGGAGACGTGGGGGAACGCTGGGTGGAAGGAAATTTGTGGCTCCTCTCAGATTCCCGAACTTTCTGCCACAGAAATGTGAGGAACATGTGTTTTTTTAGCCAATTTTTGAGCTTTGCAAAGGATTCTGGGTAACAGAACCTGATCCGAGCCACACAAATCACCCCATCTTGGATTCCCCTAGGTCTCTAGTTTTCAGAAATGCACAGGTTTGGTAGGTTTCCCTACGTGGCGGCTGAGCTAGAGGCCAAAATCTACAGGTAGGCACTTTGCTAAAAACAGGTCTGTTTTCTGTGATGTGTCCACGTTGCGCTTTGGGCGTTTCCTGTCGCGGGCGCTAGGCCTACCCACACATGTGAGGTATAATTTTTATCGGGAGACGTGGGGGAACGCTGGGTGGAAGGACATTTGTGGCTCCTCTCAGATTCCAGCACTTTCTGCCACAGAAATGTGAGGAACATGTGTTTTTTTAGCCAATTTTTGAGCTTTGCAAAGGATTCTGGGTAACAGAACCTGGTCCGAGCCACACAAATCACCCCATCTTGGATTCCCCTAGGTCTCTAGTTTTCAGAAATGCACAGGTTTGGTAGGTTTCCCTAGGTGGCGGCTGAGCTAGAGGCCAAAATCTACAGGTAGGCACTTTGCTAAAAACAGGTCTGTTTTCTGTGATGTGTCCACATTGCGCTTTGGGGTGTTTCCTGTCGCGGGCGCTAGGCCTACCCACACAAGTGAGGTATCATTTTTATCGGGAGACGTGGGGGAACGCTGGGTGGAAGGAAATTTGTGGCTCCTCTCAGATTCCAGAACTTTCTGCCACAGAAATGTGAGGAACATGTGTTTTTTTAGCCAAATTTTGAGGTTTGCAAAGGATTCTGGGTAACAGAACCTGGTCCGAGCCACACAAATCACCCCATCTTGGATTCCCCTAGGTCTCTAGTTTTCAGAAATGCACAGGTTTGGTAGGTTTCCCTAGGTGGCGGCTGAGCTAGAGGCCAAAATCTACAGGTAGGCACTTTGCTAAAAACAGGTCTGTTTTCTGTGATGTGTCCACGTTGCGCTTTGGTGCGTTTCCTGTCGCGGGCGCTAGGCCTACCCACACAAGTGAGGTATCATTTTTATCGGGAGACTTGGGGGAACATAGAATAGCAAAACAATAGTTATTGCCCCTTGTCTTTCTCTACATTTTTCCCTTCCAAATGTAAGACAGTGTGTAAAAAAGACGTCTATTTGAGAAATGCCCGGTAATTCACATGCTAGTATGGGCAGCCCGGAATTCAGAGATGTGCAAATAACCACTGCTTCTCAATACCTTATCTTGTGCCCATTTTGGAAATACAAAGGTTTTCTTGATAGCTATTTTTTACTCTTTATATTTCAGCAAATGAATTGCTGTATACCCGGCATAGAATGAAAACCCACTGCAGGGTGCAGGTCATTTATTGGCTCTGGGTACCTAGAGTTCTTGATGAACCTACAAGCCCTATATATCCCCGCAACCAGAAGAGTCCAGCAGACGTAACGGTATATTGCTTTTGAAAATCTGACATTGCAGGAAAAAGTTACAGAGTAAAACTTTGAGAAAAATTGATGTTTTTTTCACCTCAATTTCAATATTTTTCTTTTTCAGTTGCTATTTTCTGTAGGAAACCCTTGTAGGATCTACACAAATTACCCCTTGCTGAATTCAGAATTTTGTCTACTTTTCAGAAATGTTGCGGTTTATGGGATCCAGCGTTGGTTTCATGCCCATTTCTGTCACTGACTGGAAGGAGGCTGAAAGCACAAAAAATCGTAAAAATGGGGTATGTCCCAGTAAAATGCCAAAATTGGGTTGAAAAATTGGGTTTTCTGATTCAAGTCTGCCTGTTCCTGAAAGCTGGGAAGCTGGTGATTTTATCACCGCAAACCCTTTGTTGATGCCCTTTTCAGGGAAAAAACCACAAGCCTTCTTCTGCAGCCCATTTTTCCAATTTATTTTAAAAAAATGAAATTTTCACTGTTTTTTGGCTAATTTCTTGGCCTCCTTCTGGGGAACCCACAAAGTCTGGGTACCTCTAGAATCCCTAGGATGTTGGAAAAAAAGGACGCAAATTTGGCATGGGTAGCTTATGTGAACAAAAAGTTATGAGGGCCTAAGCGCGAACTGCTCCAAATAGCCAAAAAAAGGCTCGGCACAGGAGGGGGAAAAGGCCTGGCAGCGAAGGGGTTAAGATACGGTGCACCATGGCAGTAGTTCAAACAATAGCATCAATATTTTTGACGCCATTGTGGTGCTTTTCTACACTAGCGTCAAAAATGTTGACGCTAGTGTAGCAAAGTGCAAAGAGGCACATTGCTTTAAATGAGTGCGTCAATTTAACACCTGTTCTGAGCAGGCATTAAAAATGACAGAAAAAATGATGCAGTGAAATCTTCTAAATTGCACTGCACCATTTTCTCAGGCCTCCTAACAGGGGAACGCCCCCATTGCATACATTATGCCTGGTACAGGCATAATGTGGCGCAAGGGGTTATAAAGCAGCGCAATGCATGCATTGCATCACTTTGTAAATATGGTGCAGGGAAAAGGCCACTTTAGCGCCGCCTTTACATCAAAAAAATGACGCTAAGGCAGCGCTAAAGTGAGTCAAGGGGCTCTTAAATCTGCCCCATGGTCTGTTAAGCAAGATAACGTAAAACAATAAAATAATCCAAAGTATTTTAATGAAATTATAGATAGATAGATAGATAGATAGATAGATAGATAGATAGATAGATAGATAGATAGATAGATAGATAGATAGATAGATAGATAGATAGATAGATAGATAGATACTTTATTTGCATAGTTACGTAAGACCTTTCCATTATAACCACGTTCACAGTTTACTGCATTGCATAAAGGAGTTATCAAGTTCTGCGCTCTATGAAATACATTCATCATTTACTACTTAGTTAATCTAAATCGTTAGTCGGCAACAGGTCCATCTGAGAGGCATCTCAGAGCAGGTTGCTTCACTGTGTTTCATATTGGCCGCTGCAGCTTTTTTGCTACCAGAGTTAAGAATTTGACCAGTCGACAGTTCAACTGTAGGTCCCCTGGGGCAAAGCATGCCAGCACAGTTTGCCTCCTTGTTCGTAGGCCTCTTTCGTTAAATGTTTTTTTCAGTAGAGCTTTCCTTTCCGGTACATGTTTTTCACAGGTGCAAAGCAAGTGTTGTAGGTCTTCAATGCCAGTGCCACACAGGCGTTAGGTGGTGTTTGCCGGATCTCTTAGCCAGGGGGCTGTATTTGGAGCGCATAGTAAAAGCCCCAGTCAGTACCTTAAAAACAGCTCTTTGGTGTGCCTTGAGGACCCTAGGTTTTCAGTGTCATCCAAACATGAGACCTCTTTGAGAAGGCTGCTTTGTCTGTTGTCTAATTGACCTCCAGACTGCTTTTTCGAAAACGCTGTGCGAAGTAGGGGACCCCATAGAGCCCTGTCTTCCTCAGCGAGTCGTTTAAATAGGCTCTAGCAGGTGAGACATTCCTGCGCCGGAGTTCCTGGCATAGATGGTGGTTGAGGGAGTCTGAAGTGGCTCCCCAGACTCTGTTTCAGAAATGTATGTATGCTCCTCATATTGCCAGAGACTGGTTCAGCAAGCCAAACTCTAGCCTGAGTGCGCAGGAGAAGTGCATTTTGAGAGATTGAAGATAATCCCATAAACTTTACATACTGGGTCTAGAATTTGCGAATGTCTTCCGCTTTGTACTTTGCTCCTGTAAGTTATTAAGGACAGGAGCTTGGATTTCATTACCTGAAAAAGAGGAGTAAATGATAGGCTATTCAGTTTTGTTTTCAGTCTTTTCAGGGATAATGCCACGGCTAGGTCTTTCCCCATAATGCTACCTCTGATGCACAAAGTTACTGGGCTTGTTAATGGAGACCTCCAAGGTATTTATATTTATGTGCTTGCTGGAGTTGTGTCTTACCCCAGTACCACGCTTGAGGGGACTTTCCCTTGCTGCTAATTGACATAATGCAAGTTTTGTTAAAGTTTGCGGATAGGGCGTTGGCATCCGAGTATAGCTGGGTAGCATTTATCAAAACCTGGAGCCCTAGCTTGGTGTGACTGATCAGTACAAGGTCGTCCGCGTACATGAGACACGGCAGTGTCTGATCCCCTAATTTCAGTGCGTGTGAATTTGTAAGAGCAAGAACCTCCACCGGGTCTTCTAGATACAGATTGAATGGGGCCCAGGACACAGCCCTGCTTCAGTCCTTTGATGGAGGTGCGTGCCTAAACCCAGTTTAATTTGTATCAATGGGTCCATGTGGTGGGCTATTACCAGTTTTAAAAGCATTTGTGGAACACCCCAGCTTATTAGTTTCTTACACAGCAGTTTCCTGGTCAAAAGCAGCCCTGAAATCGACAAAGCATAAGTGGAGCTGCAGTTTCTTTGCTTTAGCTTTGTCGATGAGAAGTGCAATAGTGTTTGTTATAGTGCCAGATACTTATGAGAATCCTGTTTGGGTGTTAGGAATTATTCTCTTTTCAGCTATCCATGCTGACAGGAGCTTCAGGAGTCCTGCAAAGTAATTTGCTTTGTTGTCTATTAGAGCAATTAGACCATGGTTTTTTGGAAGCGATCTGTCCCCGTTTGTGTAAATGGGTGAAATTATGGATCCCTTCCAGGGCGATGGAATCGTGCTGGTGAGGCCAGTTTCTGAGTAGAGAAGTTCTAAAGTCGTTCCCCAGAAGGACCTGCTGTGTTCGAAATATAAATTTGCAGGCTCACATAGCCCATTTTAAACTGTATTAGAGCTATGTATGAGAAAAATAGATCTGAAGCTATCTTTTCCCAAACATCAATACTAATCAGAAAACATTTGTCTGTTACCTCCTAACAATGAACAAACTATCAGTGATAGAGGACTTGGCTGACCCTATGTCAAGAACATTTAAGCAGAGGATGTAGAATGGAAGCAGCCATTTAGTTATAAGCATTTTTTTTAGGTTAGCATGTTTACATTCGCCCCCTACGTAATGAATCACAACATCGTGCAGTATTTCAGGAACGTTCCTTCTTCCCGCAACAGATGGCCTGGGCATTTTCTGCCCGCGCTGCGTCTTGCTGCAAATGTAAAATGATGGATCAACCAACAGCAGCTTTGGGGAAGGCCATGGATCAGGCGAAATCCCAGTCTTACTTGTTCAGTGGTTTTGCTTTGCTTATTCTAATGAACCAGCCGAACAGCTGCACTCATTTGCAAAACCCAAGGACAGACTCGGTAAACTTATGTGCATAATTTGGGCATTTTTTTTCCGTCGTATTAAAATGTAGTCAATACATATTCACATTGTGACCCCATTAAAAGCGATAGAGACGCCAGGGCTCACATCGAGAATGTTAATAGCGGCCATTTTTTGCGCTGTCTGATTTTCTTTGCTAGGTGTCACGCCTCCTCATACTTAGTACGTGCTGTGGGACTACAGAAATTCAATTACTGTCTGTCTGCTTGATTTATATTGATTTATAGATCATCCATCGTGACTAGATCATTGTGCAGCATTAATAGGTCTTAATAGCTGCACTGTTTATGAAGACACATCCTACTATCGAGCTTTCCGTTAAATGTCAGGTTTTCGTTTTTAAATGGAAATGTGAGTAGCGGAGCTCTGTGGGGATCACGCCCTGACTTAAGAAAAAGTTACATTCCTCGTAAAAATAAGTAGAAAATGACACCCAACAATCAGTTTGCACGTTCAGATATTTTGGGGCATATTTATAATCCGTTTGCGCCGGAATTGCGTCTTTTTTTTGACGCAATTTCGACGCAAAACTAACTCCATATTTATACTTTGGCGTTAGACGCGTCTAGCGCCAAAGTCCATGGAGTTAGCGTCATTTTTTAGCGTGGACACCTACTTTACGTTAATTATATGCAAGGTAGGCGTTCCCGTCTAAAAAATCGACTCCGAGGCATGTGAGTTGGATTTCTACTCCCGGGCAAAATTCACGCCCGGGAGTGGGCGGGTCAAAAAAAATGACGTACGGCCGCTTTTGCGCCGTTTTTTAGCGCCTGCAAAAGGCAGGCGTTAAGGGACCTGTGGGCTCTGAAGGAGCCCAGAGGTGCCCTCCCATGCCCCCAGGGACACCCCCTGTCACCCTTGCCCACCCCAGGAGGACACCCAAGGCTGGAGGGACCCATCCCAGGGACATTAAGGTAAGTTCAGGTAAGTGTTTTTTTTAAAAAAAAATTGTGCCATACGGGGGCCTGATTTGTGCCCCCCTACATGCCACTATGCCCAATGACCATGCCCAGGGGACAGAAGTCCCCTGGGCATGGCCATTGGGCAAGGGGGCATGACTCCTGTCTTTGCTAAGACAGGAGTCATTTCTATGGGGGTTGGGAGTGAAAAAAAATGGCGGAAATCGGGTTGAGGCGAAAAAATTGCCTCAACCGGACTTGCCCCATTTCTTGACGCCCAAGCCCCATATCCCCCTATGCCGGCGCTGCCTGGTGTACGTCGTTTTTTTTAACGCACACAAGACGGCGCCGGCGGCTAACGCCGGCTAACGTCATTCAATAAATACGGCGCCCACATGGCGCTTCAGAATGGCGTTAGCCGGCGCTAATTTTTTTGACTCAAAACTGCGTTGGCGCAGTTTTGCGTCAAAAAGTATAAATATGGGCCTTTATTTCTTGGATTTCATTTCACGTTAGTGATTAAGAAGACAAATCAAATCATAAACATTTATAAAGCGTGCTTCTCACCCGTGCGGGTCTCAAGGCGCTAGGGGGATGGGGTTACTGCTGCTCGAAGAGCCAGGTCTTGAGTTGCCTCCGGAATGCGGAGTGGTCCTGGGTGGTCCTGAGGTTGGTGGGGAGGGAATTCCATGTCTTGGCCGCCAGGTAGGAGAAGGACCTCCCACCTGCCGTGGTGCGGCAGATGCGAGGGACGGCGGCGAGAGCGAGGTTGGCGGAGCGAAGTTGACGGGTGGGTGTGTAGAAACTGAGGCGGCGGTTGAGGTATTCGGGTCCCTTGTTGTGGAGGGCTTTGTGTGCGTGGGTGAGGAGTCGGAAGGTGATCCTTTTGTTGACGGGAAGCCAGTGCAGGTGTCTCAGGTGGGCGGAGATGTGGCTGTTGCGGGGTATGTTGAGGATGAGGCGGGCAGAGGCGTTTTGAATTCGTTGCAGACGTTTCTGGAGTTTAGTGGTGGTTCCTGCGTATAGGGTGTTGCCGTAGTCCAGGCGGCTCGTGACGAGGGCGTGGGTCACGGTCTTTCTGGTGTCAGCGGGGATCCAACGGAAGATCTTTCGGAGCATGCGGAGGGTGAGGAAGCAGGAGGATGATACGGCATTGACTTGTTTGGTCATGGTGAGAAGTGGGTCCAGGATGAAACCGAGGTTGCATGCGTGGTCTGAGGGGGTTGGTGCGGTGCCAAGGGCCGTGGGCCACCAGGAGTCATCCCAGGCGGTCGGGGTGTTTCCGAGGATGAGGACTTCCGTTTTGTCTGAGTTCAGTTTCAGACGGCTGAGTTTCATCCAATCTGCGACGTCTTTCATTCCATCTTGCAGGTTGGTCTTGGCGCTGGTGGGGTCCTTGGTGAGAGAGAGTATCAGCTTAGTGTCGTCGGCGTAGGAGGTGATGATGATGCTGTGTTTGCGTACGATGTCGGCTAGGGGGCTCATGTAGACATTGAAGAGAGTTGGGCTGAGCGAGGAGCCTTGTGGGACGCCGCAGATGATCTCGGTGGGGTCTGAGCGGAAAGGTGGGAGGTAGACTCTTTGGGAGCGGTTGGAGAGGAAGGAGGTGATCCAGTCCAGGGCCTGTCCTTGGATCCCAGTGGAGCGGAGGCGGGTTATTAGGGTGCGGTGGCAGACGGTGTCGAAGGCAGCCGAGAGGTCGAGGAGGATGAGGGCGACTGTTTCTCCGTTGTCCATCAGGGTTCTGATGTTGTCTGTGACTGAGATGAGGGCGGTTTCTGTGCTGTGAGTGGCTCGGAATCTGGACTGAGAGGGGTCGAGTAGGTTGTTGTCTTCAAGGAAGTTGGTAAGTTGCTTGTTGACGGTCTTCTCTATGACTTTGGCGGGGAAGGGGAGGAGCGAGATGGGGCGGAAGTTCTTCAGGTCGTTTGGGTCCGCCGTAGGATTCTTCAGTAGGGCGTTGACTTCAGCGTGTTTCCAGCTCTCGGGGAAGGTGGCAGAAGAAAACAAGCTGTTGATGATGGTCTGGAGATGCGGGGGCGATGATGTCATCGGCTTTGTTGAAGATGAAGTGTGGGCAGGAGTCCGAGGGGGCACCGGAGTGGATGGAGTTCATGGTGGCTTTGGTCTCTTCTGTGTTGATGTGAGTCCAGGCGTTGAGGGTGATGGCTGGGGTTGTAGGTTCTGTGGTGGTTGGCTGGGTCTGGTGTCCGAAGCTGTCATGTAGGTTGGTGATCTTACGATGGAAGAAGGTGGCGAGGGAGTTGCATAGGTCTTGTGAGGGCGTGATGGCGTTGGCGTTAGGGTTGGAGAGCTCTTTGACGATGTTGAAGAGTTCTCTGCTGTTGTGAGTGTTTTTGTCCAGTCTGTCTGTGAAGGAATTTATTTTGGCGGCGCGGATCAGTTGGTGGTGTTCGCGGGTAGCGTTCTTGAGGGTAGTCATGTTATCTGCAGTGTGGTCCTTGCGCCAGGCTTTCTCCAGGGTGCAGCAGTTTTTTTTTTATTCCTTGAGGGTATCAGTGAACCAGCGAGGTTTTTTGGTGTTGGTCTGTCTTGGGAGGCGTCTGAGGGGAGCGAGGTTGTCTGAGCAGTTGGTGATCCAATGCGTGAGGCTGAGGGCTGCGTCGTTGAAGTCGGTGGAGAAGGTGGGTTGGTTGTCGCTGAGAGTGGAGAGAAGCTGATCCGCGGGGATTTTGTTCCACTGTCGGCGTGGGATGGGTTGTGTGCGGAGGTGGCGAGTCTCGCGTCGGAAGGTGAAGTGGACACATCTGTGGTCGGTCCAGTGTATAGCAGAGGAGTGGCTGAAGGATACGTGGTTGCTGGTGGAGAAGATGGGGTCGAGCGTGTGTCCGGCGATGTGGGTGGGGGTGTTCACCAGTTGCTTGAGACCGAGGTTGGTGAGGTTGTCGAGCAGGGCGGTGGTGTTGGGGTCGTTGTTCTGTTCCAGGTGGAAGTTGAGGTCACTGAGGAGGATGTAGTCCGACAAGGCAAGGGCGTGCGGGGAGATGAAGTCAGTGATAGAGTCGCTGAAGACGGCGCGTGGTCCAGAGGGTCGGTAGATGAGAGTTCCTCTGAGTGTAGTCCTGGGGTCGGTGTGGATCTGGAAGTGCAGGTGTTCGGCGGCGAGGGGGGTGTCTTTGGTGGAGGTGGTGACCTTGATGGAGTCCTTGAAGACGATGGTGATTCCTCCCCCTACTTGGTTGGTGCGGTTTCTCCTGGAAATCTTGTAGCCGTCGGGGATGGCTATGGCGATGTCGGGGGCCGAGGAGGCGTTCATCCAGGTCTCAGTGATGAAGGCGACGTCCGGTGGAGTCCAGGAGGTCCCATAGTTCAACGGCGTGCTTGTGGACAGAGCGTGCGTTGATCAGGATGCATTGAGGTGGTTGTTGGCGCGTGGGCTGGCGGGCGTGGTGGTTTCGTGGTGGAAGGTCAGTTTGCAGGTGTGACATGCGAAGGGTCCGTGGGTACGTTTCGGTTTGGCTTGGAAGCAGGTGCTGGAGCGCCCAGGTTTGAGGGCGTGGAGGGTGATGGGGTCGTAGCGGTGCTACGGGGTTTGGGAGTGCTGGGTGCCAGGGGTCGTGGAGCTGGGCGCGGTCCAGGCGCGGACGGGCGCAGATGGGCTAGCGGCCGCCATAAGAGGGAGGAGGGGGGGAGGAGGGGTCAGCTGGGGGCAGGGGGCAGGGGGGCAGGAGGGGGGTGAGGAATGGGAGCAGGGGGGGCGGGGCGAGCAGGAGGTGGCGGCGGGAAAGCGGAGGGTGGGGGGGTCAGGTAGAGGGAAGGGGAGAAAAGATAGGGGAGGGGGGTTAAAGGTGGAGGGGAGTAAGGAGGAAAGATAGGAAGATAGGGGGGGGGTTACAGAAGTGGAGGGGAGTAAGGAAGGACAGAGAGAAGAGTCAGGAGCAGAAGAACAGAAGAGAGAAGAGCCAAGAAGAAAGGTAAAGAAGAAGAGGAGCGAGGAGTCAGGAGCAGAAGAACAGAAGAGAGAAGAGCCAAGAAGAGAGGTAAAGAAGAAGAGGAGCGAGGAGTCAGGGGTAAAGAAGAAGAGGAGCGAGGAGTCAGGAGCAGAAGAACAGAAGAGAGAAGAGCCAAGAAGAGAGGTAAAGAAGAAGAGGAGCGAGGAGTCAAGAACAGAAGAACAGAGGAGAGAAGAGCCAGGAAGAAGGGTAAAGAAGAGGAGGAGAGAAGAGTCAAGGAAGAGGAGTCAGGCAGAAGAGGAGAGACCTGAGAAGCAGAGGATACGAAGAACACAGATGAAGAACACAGAAGAAGGACCAAAGAAGAAGAGAGAACACGCAGGACGGGGTGCAGGGAAAAAAGAAGAACACGGATGAAGAAAGAAGAAAGCACACGCAGGTCGCGGTCCAGAAGAGAAGGAAGAAACACAGATGAAGTACACAGAAGAAGAACACAGATGAAGAACACAGATGAAGAAAGAAGAAAGCACACGCAGGTCGCGGTGCAGAAGAGAAGGAAGAAACACAGATGAAGTGCACAGAAGAAGAACACAGATGAAGTACACAGAAGAAGAACACAGATGAAGTATACAGAAGAAGAACTCAAATGAAGTACACAGAAGAAGAACACAGATGAAGTACACAGAAGAAGAACACAGATGAAGAACACAGATGAAGTACACAGAAGAAGTACACAGATGAAGAACACAGATGAAGAACACAGAAGAAGGACACAGAGGAAGGACACAGAAGAAGGACACAGAAGAAGGACACAGAAGAAGACCACATATGAAAAAAAGAAGCAGGAAGAGAACGCGGTGATGAAGAGGAGCGGGGCCAAAGAGGAGCAGAACACGCAGCAAGAGGGCTGCAGAAGAGGAGCAGAGAGCGAAGGGAAGAAGGACGGCGGAGAGAGGTAGGAGGGGAGAGCGGAAGGCAGAAGACAGAGGCATAGGAGAAGAGGTGAGTAGCGCGGGGCAGGGCGAGGGGCTGGGCGGGCGGAGTACTTACTGTTTTTTAGCCGGACTTGCTAAGAGGTTTCAGGAGCCTGGGCTGGTGGAGCTGCAGCGGCAGGGGGAGCGACCTACCCTTGGGTCAAGGGTCGCTAACTCTGTCGCGCAGCGGCCGCCATAAGAGGGAGGAGGGGGAGGAGGGGTCAGCTGGGGGTGGGGGGCGGGAGGGGAGAGACGAATGGGAGCAGGGGGGGCAGGGGCGAGCAGGAGGTGGCGGCGGGTAAGCAGAGGCTGGGGGGGGCAGGTAGAGGGGAGGGGAGAAAAGATAGGGGAGGGGGTTAAAGGTGGAGGGGAGTAAGGAGTTAAGATAGGAAGATAGGGGAGGGGGGTTACAGAGGTGGAGGGGAGTAAGGAAGGACAGAGAGAAGAGTCAGGAGCAGAAGAACAGAAGAGAGAAGAGCCAAGAAGAGAGGTAAAGAAGAAGAGGAGCGAGGAGTCAGGAGCAGAAGAACAGAAGAGAGAAGAGCCAAGAAGAGAGGTAAAGAAGAAGAGGAGCGAGGAGTCAGGAGCAGAAGAACAGAAGAGAGAAGAACCAAGAAGAGAGGTAAAGAAGAAGAGGAGCGAGGAGTCAGGAGCAGAAGAACAGAAGAGAGAAGAGCCAAGAAGAGAGGTAAAGAAGAAGAGGAGCGAGGAGTCAAGAACAGAAGAACAGAGGAGAGAAGAGCCAGGAAGAAGGGTAAAGAAGAGGAGGAGAGAAGAGTCAAGGAAGAGGAGTCAGGCAGAAGAGGAGAGACCTGAGAAGCAGAGGATCCGAAGAACACAGATGAAGAACACAGAAGAAGGACCAAAGAAGAAGAGAGAACACGCAGGACGGGGTGCAGGGAAAAAAGAAGAATACAGATGAAGAAAGAAGAAAGGACACGCAGGTCGCGGTGCAGAAGAGAAGGAAGAAACACAGATGAAGTACACAGAAGAAGAACACAGAAGAAGAACACAGATGAAGAACACAGATGAAGAAAGAAGAAAGCACACGCAGGTCGCGGTGCAGAAGAGAAGAAAGAAACACAGATGAAGTGCACAGAAGAAGAACACAGATGAAGTACACAGAAGGAGAACACAGATGAAGTATACAGAAGAAGAAGAGAAATGAAGTACACAGAAGAAGAACACAGATGAAGTACAAAGAAGAAGAACACAGATGAAGAACACAGATGAAGTACACAGAAGAAGTACACAGATGAAGAACACAGATGAAGAACACAGAAGAAGGACACAGAGGAAGGACACAGAAGAAGGACACAGAAGAAGACCACAGATGAAAAAAAGAAGCAGGAAGAGAACGCGGTGATGAAGAGGAGCGGGGACGAAGAGGAGCAGAACACGCAGCAAGAGGGCTGCAGAAGAGGAGCAGAGAGTGAAGGGAAGAAGGACGGCGGGGGAGCGGAGAGAGGTAGGAGGGGGGAGCGGAAGGCAGAAGACAGAGGCACAGGAGAAGAGGTGAGTAGCGCGGGGCAGGGCGAGGGGCTAGGCGGGGGAGTACTTACTGTTTTTTAGCCGGACTTGCTGGGAGGTTTCAGGAGCCTGGGCTGGTGGAGCTGCAGCGGCAGGGGAGCGACCTACCCTTGGGTCAAGGGTCGCTAACTCTGTCGCGCAGCGGGCGCCATAAGAGGGAGGAGGGGGGGAGGAGGGGTCAGCTGGGGGCGGGGGGCGGGAGGGGAGAGACGAATGGGAGCATGGGGGGGGCAGGGGCGAGCCGGAGGTGGCGGCGGGAAAGCAGAGGGTGGGGGGGTCAGGTAGAGGGGAGGGGAGAAAAGATAGGGGAGGGAGTTAAAGGTGGAGGGGAGTAAGGAGGAAAGATAGGAAGATAGGGGAGGGGGGGTTACAGAGGTGGAGGGGAGTAAGGAAGGACAGAGAGAAGAGTCAGGAGCAGAAGAACAGAAGAGAGAAGAGCCAAGAAGAGAGGTAAAGAAGAAGAGGAGCGAGGAGTCAGGAGCAGAAGAACAGAAGAGAGAAGAGCCAAGAAGAGAGGTAAAGAAGAAGAGGAGCGAGGAGTCAGGAGCAGAAGAACAGAAGAGAGAAGAGCCAAGAAGAGAGGTAAAGAAGAAGAGGAGCGAGGAGTCAAGAACAGAAGAACAGAGGAGAGAAGAGCCAGGAAGAAGAGTAAAGAAGAGGAGGAGAGAAGAGTCAAGGAAGAGGAGTCAGGCAGAAGAGGAGAGACCTGAGAAACAGAGGATCCGAAGAACACAGATGAAGAACACAGAAGAAGGACCAAAGAAGAAGAGAGAACATGCAGGACGGGGTGCAGGGAAAAAAGAAGAACACAGATGAAGTAAGAAGAAAGCACACGCAAGTCGCGGTGCAGAAGAGAAGGAAGAAACACAGATGAAGTACACAGAAGAAGAACACAGAAGAAGAACACAGATGAAGAACACAGATGAAGAAAGAAGAAAGCACACGCAGGTCGCGGTGCAGAAGAGAAGGAAGAAACACAGATGAAGTGCAGAGAAGAAGAACACAGATGAAGTACACAGAAGGAGAACACAGATGACGTATACAGAAGAAGAACACAAATGAAGTACACAGAAGAAGAACACAGATGAAGTACACAGAAGAAGAACACAGATGAAGAACACAGATGAAGTACACAGAAGAAGTACACAGATGAAGAACACAGATGAAGAACACAGAAGAAGGACACAGAGGAAGGACACAGAAGAAGGACACAGAAGAAGACCACAGATGAAAAAAAGAAGCAGGAAGAGAACGCAATGATGAAGAGGAGCGGGGCCGAAGAGGAGCAGAACACGCAGCAAGAGGGCTGCAGAAGAGGAGGAGAGAGCGAAGGGAAGAAGGACGGCGGAGGAGCGGAGAGAGGTAGGAGGGGAGAGCGGAAGGCAGAAGACAGAGGCACAGGAGAAGAGGTGAGTAGGGCGGGTCAGGCGGAGTACTTACTGTTTTTTAGCCGGACTTGCTAAGAGGTTTCAGGAGCCTGGGCTGGTGGAGCTGCAGCGGCAGGGGGAGCGACCTACCCTTGGGTCAAGGGTCGCTAACTCTGTCGCGCAGCGGCCGCCATAAGAGGGAGGAGGGGTCAGCTGGGGGCGGGGCGGGAGGGGGGCGACGAATGGGAGCAGGGGGGGCGGGGGCGAGCAGGAGGTGGCGGCGGGAAAGCAGAGGGTGGGGGGGTCAGGTAGAGGGAAGGGGAGAAAAGATAGGGGAGGGGGGGTTAAAGGTGGAGGGGAGTAAGGAGGAAAGATAGGAAGATAGGGGAGGGGGGGGTTACAGAGGTGGAGGGGAGTAAGGAAGGACAGAGAGAAGAGTCAGGAGCAGAAGAACAGAAGAACAGAAGAGAGAAGGGCCAAGAAGAAAGGTAAAGAAGAAGAGGAGCGACGAGTCAGGAGCAGAAGAACAGAAGAGGGAAGAGCCAAGAAGAGAAGTAAAGAAGAAGAGGAGCGAGGAGTCAGGAGCAGAAGAACAGAAGAGAGAAGAGCCAAGAAGAGAGGTAAAGAAGAAGAGGAGCAAGGAGTCAGGAGCAGAAGAACAGAAGAGAGAAGAGCCAAGAAGAGAGGTAAAGAAGAAGAGGAGAGAAGAGTCAAGCAAGAGGAGTCAGGCAGAAGAGGAGAGACCTGAGAAGCAGAGGATACGAAGAACACAGATGAAGAACACAGAAGAAGGACCAAAGAAGAAGAGAGAACACGCAGGACGGGGTGCAGGGAAAAAAGAAGAACACAGATGAATAAAGAAGAAAGCACACGCAGGTCGCGGTGCAGAAGAGAAGGAAGAAACACAGATGAAGTACACAGAAGAAGAACACAGAAGAAGAACACAGATGAAGAACACAGATGAAGAAAGAAGAAAGCACACGCAGGTCGCGGTGCAGAAGAGAAGGAAGAAACACAGATGAAGTGCACAGAAGAAGAACACAGATGAAGTACACAGAAGAAGAACACAGATGAAGCATACAGAAGAAGAACACAAATGAAGTACACAGAAGAAGAACACAGATGAAGTACACAGAAGAACACAGATGAAGAACACAGATGAAGTACACAGAAGAAGTACACAGATGAAGAACACAGATGAAGAACACAGAAGAAGGACACAGAGGAAGGACACAGAAGAAGGACACAGAAGAAGACCACAGATGAAAAAAAGAAGCAGGAAGAGAACGCGGTGATGAAGAGGAGCGGGCGGAAGAGGAGCAGAACACGCAGCAAGAGGGCTGCAGAAGAGGAGCAGAGAGCGAAGGGAAGAAGGACGGCGGAGGAGCGGAGAGAGGTAGGAGGGGAGAGCGGAAGGCAGAAGACAGAGGCACAGGAGAAGAGGTGAGTAGCGCGGGGCAGGGCGAGGGGCTGGGCGAGGGGAGTACTTACTGTTTTTTAGCCGGACTTGCTGGGAGGTTTCTGGAGCCAGGGCTGGTGGAGCTGCAGCGGCAGGGGGAGCGACCTACCCTTGGGTCACGCGGTTGTGCCACCCACATAAGTAACTCTGTAATCATGTCTCAGACCTGCCACTGCAGTGTCTGTGTGTGTATTTTTACACTGTAAATTCGACTTGGCAAGTGTACCCACTTGCCAGGCCTAAACCTTCCCTTTTCTTACATTTAAGGCACCCCTAAGGTAGGCCCAAGGTAGCCCCAAGGGCAGGGTGCAGTGTATGGATAAGGTAGGACATATAGTAATGTGATTTATATGTCCTGACAGTGAAATACTGCCAACTTCGTTTTTCACTGTTGCAAGGACTGTCTCTCTCGTAGGATAATATGGGGGCTACCTTTAAATATGATTAAAGTGTAGATTCCCCTAGAGAGTATATGGACATGTGGAGTTTGGGGTCCCTGAACTCACCATTTAAAAATACATCTTTTAGTAAAGTTGATTTTAAGATTGTGCGTTTGAAAATGCCACTTTTAGAAAGTGAGCATTTTCTTGCTTAAACCATTCTGTGACTCTGCCTTGTTTGTGGATTCCCTGTCTGGGTCAGTTTGACAGTTGGGTTGTTTTTCACCTCGCACTAGAGAGTGACACAAAGGGGGCTGGGGTGTAACCTGCATTTCCTGATTAGCCATCTCTGCTAGGAGGGAGGGGTGGAGTGGTCACTCTCATCTGAAAGGACTGTGCCTGCCTCTGACAATGCCGGCTCCAAACCCCTGCTGTGTGTCTGATGCCTTGCATGGGCAAGGCAGGATTTCACAAGTAGGTGTGAGTCCCCTTTGAAGAAAGGTGACTTCAAAGACTAAAATGGGTATAAGAAGGGCACCCAAATCTACAGACTTTAGAAACACTTCTGGAACCAAGAGGAACCTCTGCCTGGAGAAGAGCTGATAGCTGAGGAAGAAGTGCTGCCCTGCCTGTGACTGTGCTTTGTGGAGCTTTCCTGCAGTGCTGCTTCTGCCAGAGTAAGAGGGCAAAGACTGGACTTTGTGTGCCTTCCATCTTGTGAAGAAATTTCCAAGGGCTTGATTTAGAGCTTGCCTCCTGTTGTTTGAAGTCTCAGGGACAGCAAAGACTTCTCTCTGCCAGCACCTGGAGTCTCTGGAGAGACTCCTGCTCTGACAAGTGGTGCCCTATCCAGTCCCTGGGCCCTTGAAAAGAAAGCTGGTGGAATCCAAGGAAATCGACTTCGGACGACTTCGGACCGACCCCGCTGCTGAATCCGGTAACGCCGCCTGCACCTGACGCCGTGACCTTCGCTGGAACGCGACGCTCTTCGCAGGCCTGACGCCGCAGCAGCTCTGCTGAAGTCCACGACTCCGTGGAAGTCGCCGTACCACGTCGTGACCGACGCCGCTCGAAGTGCACGGATTCAACTTTTCGCACAGACGCCGCGATCCCCGACTTCGCGCATCGGCTTGTTTTCACTCTTCACCAAAGTTATTGTACTTGGGGGTCTACACGACTCCGTGTCCGGCGCCGCTGGTGTCGGCTTGTTGGGAATGACTCCGTCACGACGCCTTGTTAACATCTCATCGAAGCATTTTTGTTTCTAAACGCTATTTTTGAGTTTAATCTCTAAAAATTCATAACTTGACTTGTGTATGTCGGATTTTTGTAGTTTTGGTCTTGTTTTGTTTAGATAAATATGTCCTATTTTTCTAAACTGGTGTTGTGTCATTTTGTAGTGTTTTCATTAAGTTACTGTGTGTGTTGGTACAAATACTTTACACCTAGCGCTCTGAAGTTAAGCCTACTGCTCTGCCAAGCTACCAAGGGGGTAAGCACCTTACCTGGGAGGTTTCAGGAGCCTGGGCTGGTGGAGCTGCAGCGGCAGGGGGAGCGACCTACCCTTGGGTCAAGGGTCGCTAACTCTGTCGTGCAGCGGGTGCCATAAGAGGGAGGAGGGGTCAGCTGGGGGCGGGAGGGGGGCGACGAATGGGAGCAGCGGGGGCGAGCAGGAGGTGGCGGCGGGAAAGCGGAGGGTGGGGGGGTCAGGTAGAGGGGAGGGGAGAAAAGATAGGGGAGGGGGGATTAAAGGTAGAGGGGAGTAAGGAGGAAAGATAGGAAGATATAGGAGGGGGGTTACAGAGGTGGAGGGGAGTAGGGAAGGACAGAGAGAAGAGTCAGGAGCAGAAGAACAGAAGAGAGAAGAGCCAAGAAGAAAGGTAAAGAAGAAGAGGAGCGAGGAGTCAGGAGCAGAAGAACAGAAGAGAGAAGAGCCAATAGGAGAGGTAAAGAAGAAGAGGAGCGAGGAGTCAGGAGCAGAAGAACAGAAGAGAGAAGAGCCAAGAAGAGAGGTAAAGAAGAAGAGGAGCGAGGAGTCAGGAGCAGAAGAACAGAAGAGAGAAGAGCCAAGAAGAGAGGTAAAGAAGAAGAGGAGCGAGGAGTCAAGAACAGAAGAACAGAGGAGAGAAGAGCCAGGAAGAAAGGTAAAGAAGAGGAGGAGAGAAGAGTCAAGGAAGAGGAGTCAGGCAGAAGAGGAGAGACCTGAGAAGCAGAGGATACGAAGAACACAGATGAAGAACACAGAAGAAGGACCAAAGAAGAAGAGAGAACACGCAGGACGGGGTGCAGGGAAAAAAGAAGAATACAGATGAAGAAAGAAGAAAGGACACGCAGGTCGCGGTGCAGAAGAGAAGGAAGAAACACAGATGAAGTACACAGAAGAAGAACACAGAAGAAGAACACAGATGAAGAACACAGATGAAGAAAGAAGAAAGCACACGCAGGTCGCGGTGCAGAAGAGAAGAAAGAAACACAGATGAAGTGCACAGAAGAAGAACACAGATGAAGTACACAGAAGGAGAACACAGATGAAGTATACAGAAGAAGAAGAGAAATTAAGTACACAGAAGAAGAACACAGATGAAGTACAAAGAAGAAGAACACAGATGAAGAACACAGATGAAGTACACAGAAGAAGTACACAGATGAAGAACACAGATGAAGAACACAGAAGAAGGACACAGAGGAAGGACACAGAGGAAGGACACAGAAGAAGGACACAGAAGAAGGACACAGATGAAGACCACAGATGAAAAAAAGAAGCAGGAAGAGAACGCGGTGATGAAGAGGAGCGGGGCCGAAGAGGAGCAGAACACGCAGCAAGAGGGCTGCAGAAGAGGAGCAGAGAGCGAAGGGAAGAAGGACGGCGGAGGAGCGGAGAGAGGTAGGAGGGGAGAGCGGAAGGCAGAAGACAGAGGCACAGGAGAAGAGGTGAGTAGCGCGGGGCAGGGCGAGGGGCTGGGCGGGGGGAGTACTTACTGTTTTTTAGCCAGACTTGCTGGGAGGTTTCAGGAGCCTGGGCTGGTGGAGGTGCAGAGGCAGGGGGAGCGACCTACCCTTGGGACACAATTTCTAGCCTCGCTAGTTGCTATAAATAAATTGTTATCTGAAATTGTATTGCTTGTCTGCTCCGACATGTTTGTAACAATTAAGGCGCCCTCTATTTACAAAGGCACAGGTGCAGCATGCCTACCTTGAGTGCTGTAGTGCCTCATATTTCAGACCTCACTCCCCCCCTTGTCCCACCCAACTACATCTGAGCAGGACCGGCTTTAACGCTGGTGGCGCCTGGTGCGACAATGTTTTGACACCCCCAGCCCATGACCACCTCATCGGATTCCCTCACTACCACCCATCAAATGTGCTCCTCATCTCTCCATTGCCTCCCTTTCACATACATTCATTTGTTTCAAAATCGGTTGAAAAGGCTGGCTTTACTAATCCGCTCAGCCATGCACATAAAATACAGTTCTGTTCTTTGCAGCAGGTATATTAACCCTCTATGCCACTTTATGGCGAGTCAAAGCTTCCGCTAAGCAAAACTCCCATCTCTCTCCCTAGCAGGAACATTAAGCACAAGAGGTATTGTGACATTTTAATTGCTTCCTGAAGGCTGGATGCACTAGGAACTCTGCAGCATATTCTTTTAACTCACAAGTATCTAAGTTATTGCTAAACACAACACTCCCCTGAGGTCAGCAGCCCCCCAATCCAGGTCAGCACCTGGTGCAGCCTCACAGCTCACACCGACCTGCATCTGAGTTTTACCTACCTGGTATCTCCCACAGAGGTGTTCACAGAGGAGTTGCTGGTACACAGCAGCAATGGAATGTCATGGAACATTTGCAAGTCACCAGTGTTCATTTCAATTGCCATCGAATTCCTCAAATAACATGGCAAAGAAGTTGACTCTTTTTTTCTGCAATTTAGCTGGTTTTAGGATTAAATGCAGCAATGCCTTATGCGTCGATTTCATGGGTCTTTTGGAATTGCTTGTCTGCAAGAAACTTGGGACCAGATTTATGAAAAGTGGCACCTAGTGCAGCGCCACTTTTCTTGCACCCTTTAGCACCCCCCTAACACCACCATGTGTGCGCCGTATTTAAAATACGGCTTACACTGCCGGTAGCCAGGGGGACTAGCATCATAATTTTTTTTGCTAGTCCTGCGCTTTGAAGGACCAGCGTAAAAAATGTTGACACTAATCTTGCACTTTGCAGGCATTAAAAAATGCAGATACAAATGGCGCAAAGGAATCTAAGAGATTCCGTTGTGCCATTTTTACACCCCCAGCGCCTGAATGCCCCTCTTGCATACATTATGCCTGACTCAGGCATAAATTGGCACAAGGGGTTACAAAGTGGAGCAATGCAAGCATTTCGCCACTTTGTAAATATTGCATGGCGTTTTTGCCCTTCCAACGCCACATTAGCATAAATAAAATGATGCTAATGTGGCGTTGGAATGGTGCTAGGCCACCCTAAATCTGGGCCTTGGTCCATAACGCTTTCCCATTTCAGCGGTTTTAAGACTTTCTATATTGCTGCTTCTCCATCCCCTGCTGATAGACCCATGGGAGGTTTGGTAATTTACCTGAGTTATGGTTCATTCCAGAACATTTCTCCATAGAGCAGACAGTCCTATTTATCAATTGCTCGGCCTCGAATTCAGAAATGGTACAAGGCTGGTCATTACTCATTTTTACAATAATATTTGTTCTGTCAATTAAAGATAGAGTCTTGTCCAGTTTAGACCTGGACTTGGACACCCTGACTATAAGAGGCAAAAAAATTGGGGCCTACTTGGGGGGGGCGTTGGCTTTAACATTCATCTATGCCCTCCAGGGCTTTGAGAATCCTGCGGGGTTTTAGATGAAGATAGGTTTATACGGTGTCACTTCATGCATGACACCTTTGGTAATTGCCTTAATTTTATTATGACTAAGCAAAATGTAGGCTTTGCTAATGATTCTAGCAGAATTATTGTGCCTTTCTTGAATACGTTCATGGGTAAACGTGAAGTTTCCCTCACCTTTTGTTTTTTCATCCAACATAGACCGCTGTATCAGCAATTTCACCACCCACCCAAGACCTTTTAGTGATCACCTGCCGCAAAGTTTATAAATTGACTTCTCTTCTCAGCAGGCTGTCTATCATCTGGCTAGGCACGTAGTTCACATCTCTTTCAATGGCAAGAAGGGCTGACAGATAAAGCGAGAAACAGTGAATATGAAGGCCTTCCTGTCTAAGCTGGTTGGGGACAACCAATCTTTGTAAAACATTTTTTGGGATGATATGGCAAACCCCTCTCATATCATTGAGGCTTTTTAATCTCTCTCTGAGGCTATTAAAGCTGCACTTGAGAGGACCATTAACCTGGACTCAGGGAAGTGGAAGGGCTGGTTCGACAAAGAAAGTTTAAGCACACACAATGCATTCAAGCATACTCTTCAAAGATCCCTTAGTTGACCACAAGAAGTGGCACAGTCTAAGAAAGCCTATTGGAAAGCAGTCAAGGCCAGGAAAAACAATTTGAAAATGAAAGCCTGGGAGGATCTTGAGTAAGCTAGTCGTAAGAAAGATCTCAGGGCTTTTGGGGCATTATGAATCACCCTTTTTATTTGAGGCAGATAAGCCCTCTTTGGAAATTGCCATATCTGGGTGGGAGTGGGTGTCTTTTTTTGGAGGGGTCTACTCTGCGAGCCCAGGGGAGGAAGATACGAGAGAATTTAGGTCGAATCCCTGTGTAGATCCGAGGGATAATGTAGAGCTCAAATATCTTCTGACATTTGACAGAGTATTGGAGGCTATTTGAACAAGTCCTGGCTGTAAAGCCCAGATGGGGTCCCCTTGGACCTCTTCAAGAGCCAGCTGGACTCTGGGTCTCACTGGTCACAAATGTTCAACAGATGGCTTGCTGCTCTAGTAAATTATCAACTTGGTCACAACCAACCATCACCCCCATCTTAAGAAAAGGGTCCAAGGGTATGTGAACTGTTACTGCCCCATCTCTCTCCTGCACTCTACGCTGAAGATCCTGAGTCATGTTCTTTTATCACACATTGAGTCCTGGGCCAAGAACTCCAAAACACTCTCTGATGTTAAGTACAGCCTCAGGGGGGGCTCAGGATGGAGGACCAATGCCTTAATCTTTCTCCCTTGTTGGGCAAGTATACCATCTCTAAGTGGGGTTTCTTATTTTCGGGACTTATGGACCTGCCCAGTTCCTTTGATTGTGTTTCACTTAGCAAACTATGGAGTGTAATGTAAGATCTTAGAATGGACAGGTCCATAATTAACCCCATCAGAGAGATATATTGGGACTCCCAGGCCTCAGTGAGGTTCGGCTTGGGAGGAGAATGCTCTGATTCTTTTAGTTTTTGTAGTGGGCTAAGTAAAAGTTACATTTTTTGACCTTTCCTCTTCACACTATACAGGGAGGAATCTCAGTTAAATAGGCTGATCCTCTCCAACTGTCTGTCCTTGATTGCATACATGAAGGCCGTGTTTACTAGTCTGGGTAGGGAAGATGTATTTTATAACCCACAGTCCCTGTGCCCTTTGGAGTGGAAGTGGGTGAGGGACTGGCTATTTGAATGTGAATCAAGACAAAGAGATCATATTGAAGTTATAAAATCTATGGTACCAAGGCACATTCTTTTAAAAACAGTCCAGTCTATGGAACTGTATTTATTCATTGTTACTAGGGACAGCAACAGATTTCTGTTCACCTCTACTGGAGGATGGAGCCAGCTGGTACTTTTCGGGCCCTGAAGTTGTGAAAATGTGTCTCCACAGGACGCTGTACCTTTCACGATGTCCTGTAGTTATTTTAGCTTACAGAGGAGACTTTTTTTTATACCACTACTTATGTTCTTGAAGTTTATGCACGTTTAACCCTCTCTTGTGTTCTTTCAGCTCCCACCCAATGTACATGTTATAATCACATGTTCCTGCTTTTTAACAGCTGTTAGCTGATTGAGGCATTCTAGGCTTGATTAATCTTGTTATTATTATTGGTGGACTGTTTATGCAAGTGATATTGGTAATGTTATTTTAAGGGGGGTTTTAATTGCTTTTTTATAATTTATATAACTTGTATTTATATTTGAGGGTATGCTTTTTTCATATGTGATATCTATGCATTATGATGTTATGCTTGTTTATGGTTATGAATATAATCAAATAAAGATTTACTGACTAACTGAAACGCTCCCACTGTGTTTGCGATGAAACTGAAAACACAAGAGAAACATGCATGTGCATCAACATCTTCTTTCCCAAGAAAGCCATTAACTAGGAATGTCACATTTCATTAACCAATTTCCAAATCATCACTGACATCAATCATGAACCAACCACCATACATAAAAACAGTTAAAGAAACAAACTGATTTACAAACCAATTGTGATATCACCATTACAGGGGGAGCAAGGGTGGCAGAGTTGTTGTACTACACTGATTATTACTTTAAAGCTAGCAGCCAACTATTTGATTCCTCCTGCTTTGCCAAAACACCCTTGATTAATTTGAATAGAGCACACTTGAAATTAAATCAGACATTACCAAAATGGAAAGAAATGGGTTCACTGTGAGATGATGAATATCAATTTTGAACTTCTCTCATCCAAGAACCACAGTTTTTACTTGTTGCTCAAAATGTATAAAACATTCAGCAATAATCCAGACAGACACATTGACTCTGGCAATGACTGTCTCCCTGTGAGTCCTTTTTAAATGATTGAAGCCTTCATTGCTTCTTTACTTAAAACGTTACCATGATAATTTCTCACAAGATAGATTATCTGAAATTCATTGATAATACACCATGGCAAGAGGTCATGCTACTTGTTTGTTTCACATTGGAAGTAAAATCCCTTTATACCTATGTCAGTCATAAACATGGGCTGCACAGTATGGGACAAGTCTTAAATTGTGACCTACAAATCTATTGTTATATACCAACGTGTTAATGAATTTGCCAGCTTTGTTTTAACCCCTTGTGTGCCCAGGACGAGGTGATCTCGTCCAAGGCGCCGGTTCCCCGGTGCCTTGGACGAGATTACCTCGTCCTGCTGGGGCCCCAGGGGGGAGTGCTAGCGCTCCCCCGATGGCCAGGCACACCCCTCCCCTAGGCAGGGATGGAAGGGGAATCGCTTCCCCTTCCACCCCTGCCCCCCCATGACCCTCCATGGCGTCTGATGACGTCAGCGTGCTTTTGCGCGCTGACCTCATCAGAGGCCTTCCCTCCGGCACTGGAAGCTCAGCTTCCAGCGCCCGATCGGAGAAGAAATGCAAAGCATTTCTCCTCCGATCACATGGAGGGGGTCAGAGAAGCCTGAAAGGAGAGGAAAGGCCTTTCCTCTCCTTTCAGGCTTCTCTGAGCATTAAATGCCACTAGACACCAAGGATTTTTTGTTTATTTTTTATTTACTTCAAAAGGAGAGCGGCTCCTTGGGAAAGGGCCGCTCTCCAGGGAGGCAATTTGTTTTTTGCCTGTTTCTGCCCCCGGGGGGGGGGGGGCAAAACCCCCCTAGACACCAGGGAAAATATTATGTATTGTTTAGTTTGTTTTTTTTATGTTTGGGGAGCGACCCCTTGGGCAAGGGTCGCTCCGGGGGGGGGGGGAATATTGTTAGGCCATTTCGGCCTTGAGATCTGCCCCCGGGGGGGGGCAGAAACCCCTAGACAACAGGGAATTTTTTTTTTGTGGGCTATTTGAAGTAAGGGGAGCAGCCCCTTGGGCAAGGGCTTCTCCTAGGGGGGGGCAATTATTTCTAGGCCCTTTCTGACCCCCCGGGGGCAGATCGACCGAATATTATTTGGCCAATCTGCCCCCAGGGGGGGGCAAAAATCAACTAGACACCAGGGATAATTATTTTTATTGCTTTTTTTATTTTTTCATGTTTGGGGAGCGACCCCTTGGGCAAGGGTCACTCCCGGGGGGGGGGGGGGAAATTATTATTAGGCCCTTTCTGCCCCCCCCGGCGCAGAAACCACAAGACACCAGAGATTATTTCTTTTTTTTTTATACTAACACATAAGGGAAGCGGCCAATCTTATCCCATAGCACGTAAGAGGACATTTGATTATTTTTGTTTTTTGTTTTACATTTGTGACATAAGAGCTTGGTAACTCTCAAAATCGTCCCACTTGGAATTGTGAGGGCTGCACTTTTTTTTACTTTGGCACGCTGCCATGTAGAAAAATCCACAAGACCTAGACACATCTGAAAACTAAACATCTAGTTGATTCCAGGGTGTTGTGCTTCACATGCACCCGCACCATTTCCTTACCTATAATGCCCTGCAAACCTGCAGCTTTGCTGGAAAGCACACATTTTTCCCACATTTTTGTGATGGAACCTTCCGGAATCTGCAGTAATCCAGAAAATTCCTACCACCCAGCATTGTCTCATTCATGCCGATAAAAGTTCTGCTGCACTTGTCACCCTAAAAATGATTTTTTTCAAACTGCCCTTTTGGACCCACTTTGGTTCCCCCTCAATCTCGACGTATTTTTGGCCCACCTACACAAGTGAGGTATCATTTGTACCGGAAGACTGAGGGGAACATTGGGTGGTAGGACATTTGTCCCGATGCAGTGATCCCACACAGAAATGTGGGAAAAATTTGATTTTTTAGCTAAATTTGCAGTTTGCTGAGGATTCCGGGTAAGAAAATATTGGGGGATCCACGCATGTCACACCTCCCTTGACTCCCTCAGGTGTCTATTTTTCAGAAATGTCTGGGTTTGGTAGGTTTCCTCAGATGGCTGCTGAGCCCAGGACCAAAAACGCAGGTGCCCCCGCAAAAACAGGTAGTTTTCTATTTGATCATTTTGATGTGTCCACGTTGTGTTTTGGGGCATTTCCTGTTGTGGGCACTAGGCCTACCCACACAAGTGAGGTATCATTTTTATCAGGAGACTTGGGGGAACGTTGGGTGGAAGGAAATTTGTGGCTCCTCTCAGATTCCAGAACTTTCTGTCACCAAAATATGAGGCAAAAGTGTTTTTTTAGCCACATTTTGAGGTTTGCAAAGGATTCTGGGTAACAGAACCTGGTGAGAGCCCCACAAGTCACCCCATGTTGGATTCCCCTATGTCTCTAGTTTTCAAAAATGCACAAGTTTGGTAGGTTTCCCTAGATGGCGGCTGAGCGAGAGGCCAAAACCCACAGGTAGGCACTTTGCAAAAAACACCTCTGTTTTCTTTGAGAAAATGTGATGTGTCCACTTTGTGTTTTGGGGCAAATCCTGTCGCGGGCACTAGGCCTATCCACACAAGTGAGGCACCATTTTTATCGGGAGACTTGGGGGAACGCTGGGTGGACGGAAATGTGTGGCTCCTCTCAGATTCCAGAACTTTCTGTCACCGAAATGTGAGGAAAAAGTATTTTTTTAGCCACATTTTGAGGTTTGCAAAGGATTCTGGGTAACAGAACCTGGTGAAAGCCCCACAAGTCACCCCGTCCTTGATTCCCCTAGGTCTCTAGTTTTCAAAAATGCACAGGTTTGGTAGGTTTCCCTAGGTGCCGGCTGAGCTAGAGGCTAAAATCCACAGGTAGGCACTTTAGAAAAAACACCTCTGTTTTCTGTGGAAAAATGTGATGTGTCCACATTGTGTTTTGGGGCATTTCCTGTTGCGGGCACTAGGCCTAACCACACAAGTGAGGTACCATTTTTATCAGGAGACTTGGGGGAACATAGAATAGCAAAACAAATGTTATTGCCCCTTGTTGTTCTCTACATTTTTCCTTCCAAATATAAGACAGTGTGTAAAAAAAACATCTATTTGAGAAATGCCCTGTAATTCACATGCTAGTATGGGCACCCCAGAATTCAGAGATGTGCAAATAACCACTGCTCCTCAACACCTTATTTTGTGCCCATTTTGGAAATACAAAGGTTTTCTTGATGCCTATTTTTGATACTTTATATTTCAGCAAATAAATTGCTGTATACCCTGTATAGAACGAAAACCCACTGCAAGGTGCAGCTCATTTATTGGCTCTGGGTGCCTAGGGTTCTTGATGAACGTACAAGCCCTATATATGCCCGCAACCAGAAGAGTCCAGCGGACGTAACAGTATATTGTTTTCAAAAATCTGACATTGCAGGAAAAAGTTACAGAGTAAAACGTAGAGAAAAATGGCTGGTTTTTTTCACCTCAATTTCAATATTTTTTTATTTCAGTTGTTATTTTCTGCAGGAAACTCTTGTAGGATCTACACAAATTACCCATTGCTAAATTCAGAATTTTGTCTACTTTTTTCAGAAATGTTTAGGTTTCTGGGATCCAACATTGGTTTCACACCCATTTCTGTCACTGACTGGAAGGAGGCAAAAAGCACAAAAAATCGTAACAATGGGGTATGTCCCAGTAAAATGCCAAAATTGTGTTGAAAAATGTGGTTTTCTGATTCAAGTCTGCCTGTTCCTGAAAGCTGGGAAGCTGGTGATGTTAGCACTGCAAACCCTTTGTTGATGCCATTTACAGGGAAAAAAACCACAAGCCTTCTTCTGCAGCCCTTTTTTCCCATTTTGTTTTAAAAAAATGAGATTTTCACTGTATTTTGGCTAATTTCTTGGCCTCCTTCAGGGGAACCCACAAAGTCTGGGTACCCCTAGAATCCCTAGTATGTTGGAAAAAAAGGACGCAAATTTGGCATGGGTAGCTTATGTGGACAAAAAGTTATTAGGGCCTAAGCAAGAACTATTCCAAATAGGCAAAAAAAGGCCTGGCACAGGAGGGAGAAAAGGCCTGGCAGGGAAGGGGTTAAAGAATGATTTATTTTACAAAGCGGAAGACTTACACTAACAGGTCTATGGAACCACAATAGGTTCCCATTTCACCCCTTGTGTCCCTCACTCTTTATGGGGTCGTGTGAAAGGGACTGGAGCTTACACTGTGACATATTGTGTATGATGAGAATGTCCTCTTATGGTGATATGAAAAAATGCAGAAATGTAATGTATTATTGAACACCAGTTCATAAAATATTGAACTATCATTGGAATATAGTGATAAGCTAATCAATTTCTTTGACTGTGAGTTATACATACATGGGAGCAAAAAGTTGAGCAAACTGTACTGGGAACCTACATCTGTTAATAGTGTATTACACGCAATTTCACTTCATATTGATGATCAAAAAATAACATCCCCTATGACAAGTTACTGTGTGCTCACAGGTTATTCATGTCAGATCTACAATAAGGAAGTCAACTTGATTGAGAATAGCCCTTCAAAACAAAACAATTTAAGAAAGATAATAATGATGGTCAAACAGTGAGATTAGAATATTTTCTATACATTGGAATTTCTTACAGATTGATAAGGAAGTATCACTGTGCCTATCAGAGAGACCAGCAATTACATTCAGGATAGGAATCACCATCAGAAATTCTTTATGCCCTAGTGACACCATCAGATATTTAAAGAAAGCAATCTTCATAAGACCATTTTAATACACTTGTTGTTCTTCTAAAAGTGAAAAGTGCATCTGCTGCCCCTTCCCAAACAACAAACACTGCATTTTGGCACTCTACGAAGAGAAACATACCCTGAAATGTATTTCCAAACTGAAGCACTAAATTTGTATCTGTATACTTAACTGGGCATGCTCCAAAATCCATATAGGATCTACTATCAGTCAGGCCAAAGAAAGTGGAAAGAACCAATAAGAGCCTTTAAAAACTTTGACAACAGATACCCCATGTTGTTACATATTCATGTCTTTGTATGTGGTTCCAAGATTACCAACTTAATATTTGTGACAATCAAAAGTATCAGATTGCATAGAAGAAGTGGGAATAGAGAAAGCAGATTGCGAGAAAGAGAAAGCTTTTGGATTTTCAAGTTTAAATCCTTTAAATGTGGCTTTAATGAGATGAAGAATTACAATAACTTCTAAAATCATACTATATATTATTATACATTATTTAAGCAGGTTATTCATTTCATGGTAGAAATCCAGCTATGATTTAATAGTTCCTATGGACCCTTAGTTTGCACAATGCCCTTAGCTCAACGTAAAGGATGATGTGCCAAAACAACCTTCTCATTAAGATTAGAATTGAAGTGTAACATTTTCAGTTTTTGTATTAAGGATTTTCAGCTGACCAGGTAATTTTTATATTTTCTAAGTTGAGTGAGGTCATCATGTTTGCAGCATCTGTACTATTTTGCAGTGATTCTTCTTCCGTTGTCAAATTTTGTTAGATCAATGGGTCAGTACCTTATTTAGCCAAACAAGAGTTCTCCCAAACAACACAAAGAGCTACAAGTCAGTGCCATAAGTTGCCTCTAAAAAGGGTTCAAATCCTAGGTTCCTTATCAACCTTCCTTCTATTGTAAATTTAGATATAATTATTTTGAATATAATTATACTTTTATCATTCCTAAAAATATGTTAATGCTACTGTTTAAATTAGGATCTCATTCATCGATAATAAGCCTTAGTCATCCATTTGTTTCATTTTCTTTTTTTCATTTTGATTGGTTCCGCTACGTTTTAGAGGTTAAACACCATAGAGTTTGGATGCGAGGAGGTCACCTCTCTAATCAACAGATGCATTTCTGGGAAGAGTATGGGCAATCTGCTTTAGAGAACCTATGTCAGAAACACCAATTGATGTTGTTCGAGACCCTGACCAAGCAGCATGATCTTCCTGATTTCAAATTCCTCCTTTACACTGCCCTGAAAGGCAGTTCGCGGGCACCCATCCCTTACACATATTGCAAGTCGATGGTGAGCCTATGTAAGACACTGTTCTTTTTAAAGGAGTTGTAGTATGTGAGCAGTACACCAGCAGTATGATAGAATTGCCTGTACACCTCATGCCTACTTACACGTTTTTGCTGTATTCATGTTTAAAAAACAATAAATAAACATGTTAAAAAACATAGAATTGGGAGCATCTTGTGAGTGCCATGCTTTACTCTCAATGTGGTCATTACCATAAATATAAAAGTAATAGCATTCACAGCAACCATTTGCTGTAGAACTACTGTTGGGCTTCTACAAGTTACCTTGGTTCTTAGAAGGCACACATTTATTCATTTAGTTTGTTTTCATGAGTTTCCTTCATGCTACTTCTTCAGTTACCTAATAGCATATCTAACATTTAATTGTTACAGTTTCTATAACTGCAGCCCAAATTCAATAGTCAAACTATAATGAGTGATACTGCTCTTTGGAAAAGGCTCTTTCAATGGGGTCCAATATCTCAGAACGTGTTTATTTTATCCGTATGTTAAGCATACCTTGGAGTTCATCTTCTTTAAAATTGCCATGATTCATGACAATAATTTACTTCTATACAAATGTGTGCAACTAATACATTTTCAATTATGTATCTGGTCACTGCACAATTTATTGCTTTGAGACCACTGTGAAACACGATTGGTGCTGTTTGTATTTCACTGTCACAATAGTCTCTGGTCATTTTATTCCTGATCCTCTGGAACTACCTTGGGTATTCCATACATGGATGTAACACATAATGCAGAGCCGTAGGTATCCCAGTTTGTGGAGAAGACCATAAAGGTATTGGGTATTATTTTAATCATTAGTTTCCCCCGAAAACAATGATAACAATAGACCTAACCTTGTGTGTTCCTTACATGGGTGAAACACATGATACCGAAAGGAGATGTCAATATTGGTGAACATGACTATAATACTTTTGGGTGTCACTTTAGTCATTACACTATTCCCAAAACGAATGATGATCTTAAGTACTCATTATAAGGATGTGAAAAATTATATGGGGCTATAGGTGTTTCTATTGGTGATCATGGTCATAATACAACTGGGTGTCACTTTAATTGCTAAGATACTCCAAAAATACTGATGACAATGTAGTGATGTCAGCTCTATTTTTATATATAGCTTCATAAACAACTCTTTGCTTCTATATTTCTTTCACTTTTTGATGTTTACTATGGACACTTTGAAGTTAAGATACACAGGGGCATATTTATACTCCGTTTGCGCCGAATTTGCGTCGTTTTTTTCGACGCAAAACTAACTCCATATTTATACTTTGGCGTTAGACGCGTCTAGCGCCAAAGTTCATGGAGTTAGAGTCATTTTTTGGCGTGAACACCTTCCTTGCGTTAATGAGATGCAAGGTAGGCGTTCCCGTCTAAAAAAATGACTCCCAGGCATGTGCGTGGTATTTATACTCCCGGGCAACAATGACGCCCGGGAGTGGGCGGGGCAAAAAACCCTGCATTTGCGCCTGAATTTAACGCCTGGGTCAGGGCAGGCGTTAAGGGACCTGTGGGCTCAGAATGAGCCCAGAGGTGCCCTCCCCTGCCCCCAGGGACACCCCCTGCCACCCTTGCCCACCCCAGGTGGACACCCAAGGATGGAGGGACCCACCCCAGGGACATTAAGGTAAGTTCCGGTAAGTATTTTTTTTTATTTTTTTTTGTGGCATAGGGGGGCCTGATTTGTGCCCCCCTACATGCCACTATGCCCAATGACCATGCCCAGGGGACAGAAGTCCCCTGGGCATGGCCATTGGGCAAGGGGGCATGACTCCTGTCTTTGCTAAGACAGGAGTCATGTTAATGGGGGATGGGCGTCGTAAAAAAATGGCGCAAATCGGATTAAGGCGATTGTTTTGACTCAACCTGACTTGCCCCATTTTGAGACGCCCATACGCCATTTTCCCCTACGCCGGCGCTGCCTGGTGTACGTGTTTTTTTTTCACGCACACCAGGCAGCGCCGGTCGGCTAACGCCGGCTAACGCCATTCTATAAATACGGCGCCCGCATGGCGCTTCAGAATGGCGTTAGACGGCGCTAATTTTTTTGACGCTAAACTGCGTTAGCGCAGTTTAGCGTCAAAAAGTATAAATACGGGCCATAGTTCCTCAAGAAAATTCAACCAATTAAGTATGCTGCTTTATTTATTTTGATTTGGACTTCATCTATTGACAAGACAATTGTTAGCAACATGTGACAAACAGTTAGGAGCGCACCTGCCTGACATCCCAGCAATTAATCTGCCCCATTGCATCATGGTAGATGTAGTATCTTCAAAAAACGAACTCCATTACTTTTTAAATATTTCACCTTTAAGTAGGTACAGCCTTTACTGTGCATCTCTGGACACATGTGTTTCTGGGTTAGTCCCTTCTTCAGCAGAGAACATATTTGCGGGGTGCTGGGAATGCTGCCATAAATCCCCCGGTTTCAGTACCTCTTTCCTGGCATGCTGGTGCCTGCTCCAGAGCTCGTCAGCCCAGTAGCTCAAGGGAGCCTTTAAAGTCACAAACAGTTAGGAGCGCACCTGCCTGACATCCCAGCAATTAATCTGCCCCATTGCATCATGGTAGATGTAGTATCTTCAAAAAACGAACTCCATTACTTTTTAAATATTTCACCTTTAAGTAGGTACAGCCTTTACTGTGCATCTCTGGACACATGTGTTTCTGGGTTAGTCCCTTCTTCAGCAGAGAACATATTTGCGGGGTGCTGGGAATGCTGCCATAAATCCCCCGGTTTCAGTACCTCTTTCCTGGCATGCTGGTGCCTGCTCCAGAGCTCGTCAGCCCAGTAGCTCAAGGGAGCCTTTAAAGTCACAAACAGTTAGGAGCGCACCTGCCTGACATCCCAGCAATTAATCTGCCCCATTGCATCATGGTAGATGTAGTATCTTCAAAAAACGAACTCCATTACTTTTTAAATATTTCACCTTTAAGTAGGTACAGCCTTTACTGTGCATCTCTGGACACATGTGTTTCTGGGTTAGTCCCTTCTTCAGCAGAGAACATATTTGCGGGGTGCTGGGAATGCTGCCATAAATCCCCCGGTTTCAGTACCTCTTTCCTGGCATGCTGGTGCCTGCTCCAGAGCTCGTCAGCCCAGTAGCTCAAGGGAGCCTTTAAAGTCACAAACAGTTAGGAGCGCACCTGCCTGACATCCCAGCAATTAATCTGCCCCATTGCATCATGGTAGATGTAGTATCTTCAAAAAACGAACTCCATTACTTTTTAAATATTTCACCTTTAAGTAGGTACAGCCTTTACTGTGCATCTCTGGACACATGTGTTTCTGGGTTAGTCCCTTCTTCAGCAGAGAACATATTTGCGGGGTGCTGGGAATGCTGCCATAAATCCCCCGGTTTCAGTACCTCTTTCCTGGCATGCTGGTGCCTGCTCCAGAGCTCGTCAGCCCAGTAGCTCAAGGGAGCCTTTAAAGTCACAAACAGTTAGGAGCGCACCTGCCTGACATCCCAGCAATTAATCTGCCCCATTGCATCATGGTAGATGTAGTATCTTCAAAAAACGAACTCCATTACTTTTTAAATATTTCACCTTTAAGTAGGTACAGCCTTTACTGTGCATCTCTGGACACATGTGTTTCTGGGTTAGTCCCTTCTTCAGCAGAGAACATATTTGCGGGGTGCTGGGAATGCTGCCATAAATCCCCCGGTTTCAGTACCTCTTTCCTGGCATGCTGGTGCCTGCTCCAGAGCTCGTCAGCCCAGTAGCTCAAGGGAGCCTTTAAAGTCACAAACAGTTAGGAGCGCACCTGCCTGACATCCCAGCAATTAATCTGCCCCATTGCATCATGGTAGATGTAGTATCTTCAAAAAACGAACTCCATTACTTTGTAAATATTTCACCTTTAAGTAGGTACAGCCTTTACTGTGCATCTCTGGACACATGTGTTTCTGGGTTAGTCCCTTCTTCAGCAGAGAACATATTTGCGGGGTGCTGGGAATGCTGCCATAAATCCCCCGGGTGATTTATGGCAGCATTCCCAGCACCCCGCAAATATGTTCTCTGCTGAAGAAGGGACTAACCCAGAAACACATGTGTCCAGAGATGCACAGTAAAGGCTGTACCTACTTAAAGGTGAAATATTTAAAAATTAATGGAGTTCGTTTTTTGAAGATACTACATCTACCATGATGCAATGGGGCAGATTAATTGCTGGGATGTCAGGCAGGTGCGCTCCTAACTGTTTGTGACTTTAAAGGCTCCCTTGAGCTATTGGGCTGACGAGCTCTGGAGCAGGCACCAGCAGGCCAGGGAAGAGGTACTGAAACCGGGTGATTTATGGCAGCATTCCCAGCACCCCGCAAATATGTTCTCTGCTGAAGAAGGGACTAACCCAGAAACACATGTGTCCAGAGATGCACAGTAAAGGCTGTACCTACTTAAAGGTGAAATATTTAAAAATTAATGGAGTTCGTTTTTTGAAGATACTACATCTACCATGATGCAATGGGGCAGATTAATTGCTGGGATGTCAGGCAGGTGCGCTCCTAACTGTTTGTGACTTTAAAGGCTCCCTTGAGCTATTGGGCTGACGAGCTCTGGAGCAGGCACCAGCAGGCCAGGGAAGAGGTACTGAAACCGGGTGATTTATGGCAGCATTCCCAGCACCCCGCAAATATGTTCTCTGCTGAAGAAGGGACTAACCCAGAAACACATGTGTCCAGAGATGCACAGTAAAGGCTGTACCTACTTAAAGGTGAAATATTTAAAAATTAATGGAGTTCGTTTTTTGAAGATACTACATCTACCATGATGCAATGGGGCAGATTAATTGCTGGGATGTCAGGCAGGTGCGCTCCTAACTGTTTGTGACTTTAAAGGCTCCCTTGAGCTATTGGGCTGACGAGCTCTGGAGCAGGCACCAGCAGGCCAGGGAAGAGGTACTGAAACCGGGTGATTTATGGCAGCATTCCCAGCACCCCGCAAATATGTTCTCTGCTGAAGAAGGGACTAACCCAGAAACACATGTGTCCAGAGATGCACAGTAAAGGCTGTACCTACTTAAAGGTGAAATATTTAAAAATTAATGGAGTTCGTTTTTTGAAGATACTACATCTACCATGATGCAATGGGGCAGATTAATTGCTGGGATGTCAGGCAGGTGCGCTCCTAACTGTTTGTGACTTTAAAGGCTCCCTTGAGCTATTGGGCTGACGAGCTCTGGAGCAGGCACAAGCAGGCCAGGGAAGAGGTACTGAAACCGGGTGATTTATGGCAGCATTCCCAGCACCCCGCAAATATGTTCTCTGCTGAAGAAGGGACTAACCCAGAAACACATGTGTCCAGAGATGCACAGTAAAGGCTGTACCTACTTAAAGGTGAAATATTTAAAAATTAATGGAGTTCGTTTTTTGAAGATACTACATCTACCATGATGCAATGGGGCAGATTAATTGCTGGGATGTCAGGCAGGTGCGCTCCTAACTGTTTGTGACTTTAAAGGCTCCCTTGAGCTATTGGGCTGACGAGCTCTGGAGCAGGCACCAGCAGGCCAGGGAAGAGGTACTGAAACCGGGTGATATATGGCAGCATTCCCAGCACCCCGCAAATATGTTCTCTGCTGAAGAAGGGACTAACCCAGAAACACGTGTCCAGAGATGCACAGTAAAGGCTGTACCTACTTAAAGGTGAAATATTTAAAAATTAATGGAGTTCGTTTTTTGAAGATACTACATCTACCATGATGCAATGGGGCAGATTAATTGCTGGGATGTCAGGCAGGTGCGCTCCTAACTGTTTGTGACTTTAAAGGCTCCCTTGAGCTATTGGGCTGACGAGCTCTGGAGCAGGCACCAGCAGGCCAGGGAAGAGGTACTGAAACCGGGTGATTTATGGCAGCATTCCCAGCACCCCGCAAATATGTTCTCTGCTGAAGAAGGGACTAACCCAGAAACACATGTGTCCAGAGATGCACAGTAAAGGCTGTACCTACTTAAAGGTGAAATATTTAAAAATTAATGGAGTTCGTTTTTTGAAGATACTACATCTACCATGATGCAATGGGGCAGATTAATTGCTGGGATGTCAGGCAGGTGCGCTCCTAACTGTTTGTGACTTTAAAGGCTCCCTTGAGCTATTGGGCTGACGAGCTCTGGAGCAGGCACCAGCAGGCCAGGGAAGAGGTACTGAAACCGGGTGATTTATGGCAGCATTCCCAGCACCCCGCAAATATGTTCTCTGCTGAAGAAGGGACTAACCCAGAAACACATGTGTCCAGAGATGCACAGTAAAGGCTGTACCTACTTAAAGGTGAAATATTTAAAAATTAATGGAGTTCGTTTTTTGAAGATACTACATCTACCATGATGCAATGGGGCAGATTAATTGCTGGGATGTCAGGCAGGTGCGCTCCTAACTGTTTGTGACTTTAAAGGCTCCCTTGAGCTACTGGGCTGACGAGCTCTGGAGCAGGCACCAGCAGGCCAGGGAAGAGGTACTGAAACCGGGTGATTTATGGCAGCATTCCCAGCACCCCGCAAATATGTTCTCTGCTGAAGAAGGGACTAACCCAGAAACACGTGTCCAGAGATGCACAGTAAAGGCTGTACCTACTTAAAGGTGAAATATTTAAAAATTAATGGAGTTCGTTTTTTGAAGATACTACATCTACCATGATGCAATGGGGCAGATTAATTGCTGGGATGTCAGGCAGGTGCGCTCCTAACTGTTTGTGACTTTAAAGGCTCCCTTGAGCTATTGGGCTGACGAGCTCTGGAGCAGGCACCAGCAGGCCAGGGAAGAGGTACTGAAACCGGGTGATTTATGGCAGCATTCCCAGCACCCCGCAAATATGTTCTCTGCTGAAGAAGGGACTAACCCAGAAACACATGTGTCCAGAGATGCACAGTAAAGGCTGTACCTACTTAAAGGTGAAATATTTAAAAATTAATGGAGTTCGTTTTTTGAAGATACTACATCTACCATGATGCAATGGGGCAGATTAATTGCTGGGATGTCAGGCAGGTGCGCTCCTAACTGTTTGTTAGCAACATGTGTTCTTCTATTACTCTAATTAACAGTTCAATTAAGAAATCGAAAACACTGAAACACTGATTTTTCATGTTCAAGCTTGAGATTTTTAAAGTATTATCCACCATATTCTCACATGGTTATCTTTCTATCAATCTTGCATGACGATTCTTGAATTTGATATTAAGCGTCTTCAAAAAAACAAACTATTGTAAATATATGTGAACGATACTTGCTTCTGTTGACACAATATGAGTTGTACACTTCAATATTAGAGTTTAACTTTCTGATTTAGGTAATCTTTGTAATCTCTTTCTACTAAAAGTATAGTTTGTTTTTGCTCTGTTTTAAATGTTATTGCTCTCTATAACTAATCTCACTGTGGTGTAACTCACAAATGTATAATTCTTTTCAATCTTATTCTAAATTGGGTTTGTCATATTTCTCTTCTTTATAAGCGATTCTTTTGTGGTTTAAATGTTGGTTCAATGCATTTATATGTATATATTTATTAATCAAAAAGAAATTATTGATGTGTTGGCCTGAAAGAAATGAAAAAGGTGAATTGATCTCTTAATAGTGAAACATATGTTAGCCAAAAAGGTTTGGCTGCCCTTTTCTTTAATTTTGAAAAAAGCACATCAACTTTTAAACCTGAAGAATGATATGAATTCTTTTCCGTTGAAAGGTCTAGCCTTCAAAACCTACTCCTGAATTACTCTTGCAAGGGTTCTGTTGCTCCATATAAATGTCAAATATAAATATGAATACAAATACAACATGGTGGTAACCTACACAAGCCTCAAGGTCCCTCTTATATGGTTCTCAAAACCAAATATGTAAACATCTACACATTTGGCTGCAAGTCACTACATCTAACTCAAGATTGGTGAAAGCTGCATCTGTGTTCTCAACCCTCATCAGATTGTGTGTCACAGAGCATGGCATAGCAGACATGCTTGGTCCCTCTTTATCTTCTGACCTTAAAATGATCCTTAGCACAGTAATTGATCCTACCCTTTGCTATCTCTGAGTGCAGTTGCCCATATTGTTCCACAAACAGTATAGCAGTATATGTGGACCTCACCATTAGCATGTTTCAGCCTGCACAGGCACATTCCCTCCCACAAATACTACCTTGTCAAGGAGTGTGATTCACTGAACCACCTGGACATAGTTAACAAATGTAACCCTCCCAATAAGGTTGTGCTCAGATCAAAAACACCAAGAGAAATTTGCATGTGCATCAACATCTGCCTCTCTAAGCAAGTCTACATTTCACTTTCAATTGTCTACCCATCGCTGACATCAGAGATGCTTGTTATTTCTCTAAACCTGACCTTACAATGAGCTATCATTAAGTGAAGCTTCAGCTAGATTCGGTCAACATTATTATAGTGTCCAGCGATGTTGGATTATACTGCTAATAGATGTCTCAGCATGGGGCTCTCCTCTGTGGCAAAGTTGTTTGAGAAAACTGTTAGGAATCTCTTATGGTATCACAGGAGTATTAAACATCAGCAAAACATTATAGTCTCCCCACCGTGTTGATCAAATACTATGCTATAATATATCTAATAATTACATAGTCTAAGCTCTAAAATATTTTTCGTTGATATCTCTAATACCAGTGTGTCTAATGTTTTATTGAAAATTATAGACATCAGAAACTCATTGCATCCCACATCCATCATGGAAATGCAAGGTGTTCTTGGGCATTTAAATTACAGTGTCAATATAGCTGCTCTCATATAGCCCCTATGTGTCCTGGCACTGGGGTCTCATAACCAAAAGGCATTTATTTTGGTAAAGGAAGCACAGACAGAACACACAGCCATGATATATATTGACTTCAGAGTCATAAAGGAATTACTTGCACTTGGCAGTTGTGTCTGGAAGTAGTTCTTTGACAAACAACTAAAACAGGCAACCTTCCAAATTTGCCTATTATTGGATTGTCACTACATTGTGATTTAGGGCCTGATTGAGATCTTGGGAGGCGAACTACTCTGTCAGAACGGTGACGGATATCCCATCTGCCAAAATATAAATGCCATAGGATATAATGGGAATTATATTTCGGCGGACAGGATGTCTGTCAGCATTGTGACAGAGAAACTCGTACACCAAGATTTCAATCAGGCCCTTAGTCTTCTTTAAAGAGGTGTGGTTTCTGCTCTTTCTTAAATTGAAGCAGTGCTTTGGCAGTCCGTACTGATACAGGGATGTTATTACAGATCCTGGTTGCATAAATGGAAAAGTCCTACTGCTTGTTTTTTTCTTTTGTATACACATCTTAGTCTCCAGTGTAATTGTGGCCTGACTGTAGGTGTCCTGTGAGCCTCCAGAGATGGTGATCTTATCCACAAAATAAGCGGGGTGCCTGTTGTTATGGCTGTATAAATGATACTGCTGGTTTTGAAGATGGTGCAGGCTGTAAAGGGGTGCCAAAGAAGTTCTATCAGGATGGGGGTCATGCATACTTATTTCTTCTGGCCCTGCATGAGATATTCCACAGGGTGTAAGAAACTGTAAGTGGTGTCATTGTGAAGTTTGCAGAGCCATGGAGAAAGGCAGTACCATCATCCAGATGTGAGAGTACAAGGGCTTGTACAACAGTTCTGAAGTCACTTTCTGGAAGAAATAGTGTCACATTGTTTAGAAGAGAGAGATGGTACCAGGCTGTCATTGCTGTATTGTTCTCTGAGGGGGAGAGTTTGGTGTTCCTGATGAAATGACTTATTATTTGATGAAAGATGGGGTTCAAAGCAATCAAGGCTCACATCATTGAGTCAGGGTTACACTCTTTGACTGTTGGGTCTGGGTTGTACTCCTTCAAGCTTGCTGTTCTTGTTAAATAACCTTGACCTCAATGACCACCAGTTCAAAGTCCACAATGACACAAAGCATCTGTCATTCTTTTAAAAATAGGTCACAGGTCTGAATTGACCACTGGATGCTGCAAAGGTAACACAGATGTAGTTTACTGGCCTATGGCCTGGGCTCAGCAATCTGGGAGGCTTCTTATTCCTCCGAGCAGCATTGCTGACCAAGCAAGCTCACAAGGACACAAAAACACAAGGCTAATTATGTAGAAATATCCTGGTGAATGATTTCTTGTTCTGAGCCATCACCCTTGAAAGCATAGCCCAAGAATATGCTCTAGAATACCTTTACCTTGTGATAGATGCTTGCATCTCAAGCTCCTTGGGCATGCTCATTGCCATGCTTTAAAAGGCACCACTGTCCCAAAATGTATTTTGTGCTCAATATCCTCATTGTATCACAGGATAACAGTTGCCTTATTGGGCATTCTCCTCAAGCAATCACAAATCACGGAGCACTACACACATTGGTTCCAACTAATAGACTAATAGATGTGGCCTGTAAGCATCATCAGGGCATTTAAAAGGTGAAATCATTCTAACATCATTGAAATGGTGGAAGAAATCATTGACAAAGACATGTCACCTAGCTTCCTGTGCACAGTGAAACTCCTTCACCTGCCATCACCACAGCAGTCCATAATGCAGCACCTCAGTGCTGCCATCTGTGACCTCCACAGTAGGGTCTACATTGTTTTAATATTTTTCTACATTTTCTATTACTCACTAGAGGACTTTCTCTTGGGCACTACCTCGGATACAGTAATCCCAAAATCAAGCTTGAACTTCAGAGTAAGGGATGCAACCAAACTGTCACTCCAACTCATTTTCATATTCACCAAATTAGATCAAATGCTTAGCAATTGGGATTCCACAATGATAGCCTCTATTTATAAAGGAAGTTCAAGTGTGTGTGTTTTATGTTCAAGTAAACAAAATCACCTAAAAAAAGCTAAGTGCTTTTCCCAAGGAAAATGTGGTATCCCCACAGAGCTGAACACATTTTTCTGTGGGTACAGCAAGCAACACCACACTCATTAGAGGCACAGCCCCATCCACTCTACTTTTTGGTAAACTGGTTTACTTTACACTAAGGTCTTCTATTTGATTAATATGACATGCGCATAAACACATCTTAATGATAATGCACTGCTAATACTGACACAATGCAAAGATGGTAAAACACCAGACCGACTAATCACCTTATCTAATAGTGTACTTGTTGTGACACACCTACCTGTACACTAATAGCAAGTTAGAAACACGGAGCAGCACAAAATTCTGATCTCAACAGTACCAGTGTCACATTTGCCTGAGGATCATCCTAGGGACCCCAAACATGTTGAACATGAAGCTTTGTGAGATAAAAGTCCCCTATACAGTACATCAGTCACACCAGTTTATCACACCTGCTTCCTATTCATGTCCATTAAAAGTTCAAATAGAATCCCTGACCATCTTAAGGTTATTCCTAACCTGAACTCTCACATATGAAGTGTGAGTCTGCAGAGTGAGTCTCTAAGAGTTGCAGAATCCTAAGGAACCTTTGTTTGTGTCCCTTTGGAGGAACTCAGGTCTCCTATGTCAATGGCTGCTAGAGAAGGCTGAAAGTGGACATTGACATTTAAAAAAAAGGGTAAAATGGTATATTTTCCAACACAGTTTTTTTAAATATAAAGTGACTAACAAGCAATAGTTTTTTACAAGAAGTCTATACATTTTTTAGAAACATCCTGGCTTGCCCTCAAGCCTGAGCTTCTACTTAGAGCTATGTGCACAAGGCAAGGGTGATATTTCGCCTCGTCAAAAGTAGATGTTGGATTTGGCACTCTATGCAGGGTCAGCCCCAAATGTTTTGCCTTCACTACTCCTGTATTCTGAGACCGTTTTTGTTGGATTTTAGGACTCTGTGCAGTTTGCCACTGCTAAGCAGTGCTAAAGTACTTGAGTTCACTCCTATAAAAATGGTAAAATTGGCATACACCCATTTGGCACATTTAATTTACTTGTAGGTCCCAAGTAAAATGGCACCCCAGGCACCCAGGGCCTGTAAATTAATTGCTACTTGTGGGCCTGCAGCACCCTTTGTGCAACCCACTTATGTAGCCCTTTAACTCCTTCGCTGCCAGGCCTTTTCCCCCTGAGGTGCCAGGCCTTTATTTTGGCTAATGGGGCAGTTCGCGCTTAGGCCCTCATAACTTTTTGTCCAAATAAGCTACCCACACCAAGTTTGCGTCCTTTTTTCCAACATTCTAGGGATTCTTTAGGTACCCAGAGTTTGTGGGTTCCCCTGGGGGTCACCAAGAAATTAGCCAAAATACAGCAAACATGTTTTTTTTTTAATGGGGAAAAAGGGCTACAGAAGAAGGTTTGTGGTTTCTTCCCTAAAAATGGCATCAACAAAGGGTTTATGGTCCTAAAATCACCATCTTCCCAGCTTTCAGGAACAGGCAGACTTGAATCAGAAAACCACATTTTTCAACAGAATTGTGGCATTTACCTCGGACATCCCCCTTTTTCTATATTTTTTGTGCTTTTAGCTTCCTTCCAGTCAGTGACAGAAATAGGTATGAACCCAATGCTGGAGCCCGGGAAACTAAACATTTCTGGAAAATAGACAAAAGTCTGAACTCAGCAAGGGGTCATTTGTGTAGATCCTACAAGGTTTTGCTACAGAAAATGACAGATAAAATAAAACGAAATTGAAATTGAGGTAAAAAACAGCCATTTCTCTTCACATTTTACTCTGTAACTTTTTCCTGTAATGTCAGATTTTAAAAAGTAATATACGGTTACGTCTGCTGGACTCTTCTGGTTGTGAAGGTATATTAGGTACCCAGAGCCAATACATGAGGAGCACCTTGCAATGGTTTTTCAATGTACATTGGCTATACAGTAAGTTATTTGGTAAAATATAAAGAGTCAAAAATCGATATCAAGGAAACCTTTGCATTTCCAAAATGGGCACTAGATAAGCAGTGGTTATGTACACGTCACAGAATTCCAGTGTCCCAATACTAGCATGTCAATTACAGGGCATTTCTCAAACAGATGTCAATTTTAGACACTGTCTTACATTTGGAAGGAAAAAATGTAGAGAAGGAGCAATAACACTTGTTCTGCTATTCTGTATTCCCCCAAGTCTCCCGATAAGCATGGTACCTCACTTGTGTGGGTAGGCTTAATGCCCGAGACAGGAAACGCAACATGGACTCATCACATTTTCCCAAAGAAAACTGACCTGTTTTTTGCAAAGTGCCTAGTTGTGGATTTTTGGTCTCTAGGTCAGCCTGCACTTAGGAAAACCTGGTTAACCTGGACATTTCTAAAAACTCGACACCTTGGGGAATTAAGAATGGGGTGACTTATGGGGCCCTCACCAGGTTCTGTTACCCAGAATCCTTTGCAAACTTGAAAATGTTGGGAAAAAACACTTGTTCCTCACATTTTGGAGATGGAAAGTTCTGGAATGTAAGAGGAGCCACAAATTTCTTTCCATCCACCATTCCCCCAAGTCTCCCGATAAAAATAGTACCTCACTTGTGTGCGTAGGCCTAGTGCCCCCAACAGGAAATGCCCAAAACTCAACGTGGACACCTCACATTTTCCTAAAAACAACTGACCTATTTTTTGTTAAGTGCCTAGCTGTGGATTTTGGCCTCTAGCTCAGCCGGCACCTGGAAAACCTACCAAACCTGGACATTTCTAAAAACTAGACACCTAGGGAAATTCAGAATGGGGTGACTTGTGGGGGCTTTCACAAGGTCCTGTTACCCAGAATCCTTTGCAAATCGCAAAATCTGGTAAAAAACACATTAAACGCACCTTTCGGTGATGGAAAGTTCTGGAATCTTAGAGGAGCCACCAATGTCCATCCACCCAGCGATCCCCCAAGACTCCTGCTAAAAATGATACCTCACTTGTGTGGGTAGGCCTAGTGCCCGTGGCATGAAATGCCTCAAAACACAACGTGCACACATCACATTTTCCTAAAGAAAACTGACCTTTTTTTGCAAAGTGCCTAGCTGTGGATTATGGCCTCTAGTTCAGCCGGCATCTAGGAAAACCTACCAACCCTGGACATTTCTAAAAACTAGACACAGAGGGGAATTCAGAATGGGATGACGTGTGTAGCTCTCTTCAGGTTCTGTTACCCAGAATCCTTTGCAAACCTCAAAATTTGGCAAAAAAATACTTTTACCTCACATTTCGGTGATTGAAAGCTCTGGAATCTAAGAGGAGCCACAACTTTCCTTCCACCTAGCTTTCCCTGAAGTCTCCCGATAAAAATGGTGCCTCACTTGTGTAGGTAGGCCTAGCGCCCGCGACAGGAAATGCCCCAAAACCCAATGTGGACACATCAAAGTGATCTATTAAAAAACTACTTGTTTTTGCGGGGGCACATGTGTTTTTTGTCCCAGGTGCGGCGGTCATCTAGGGAAACCTACGAAAGCCAGACATTTTTTAAACCTAAAGATCCGGAGTCCAGGGAGGTGTGGCTTGCTTGGATCCCCCACCATTTTCTTACCCAGACTCCTCCTCAAATCTCAAATATAGCTAAAACAAATCACATTTTCCACACTTTTCTTTGTAGGATCTCTGTGCCGGTACAAATTTCCTATCACCTAATGTTCCCCTCAGTCTGCCGATGAAAATGATACCTCACTTGTGTGGGTGGCCAGGTGCCTGCAGCCTGCAACAGAAAAAGGCCAAAAATATGTAGAGATTGAGGGGATAGCACAGCCAGTTGATAAGCACATACTTTTCTTTTATACACCTTTAGGCTGACCCTGCATTGGGGACCTACACAAGTGAGGTATAATTTTACTTGGGAGGCTGAGGAGAATGCTGGGTGGTAGGAAATGTGTGCCGGAGCAGTGATCCTACAAAGAAAAGTGAGGAAAATATGCTTTTTTAAGGAAATGTTGAGGTTTGCAGAGTAGTCTGGTTAAGAAAATGTTGGGGGATCCATGCAAGCCACACCTCTCTGAACTCCTCCGGGTGTCTCATTTTCAAAAATGTCTGGTATTAGTAGGTTTCCCTAGATGAAGGCTTCACCCGGGACCAAAAACATAGGTGCCCCCCATACACAGGTAGTTTTGTAATAGATCATTTTGATGTGTCCACGTACTTTTGTGATGTTCCAAACTCTAAAATTGTAAACAAAACACACTTAGGTTATGTTAAAATGACCCCTCACCCACCAACCATCGTCAGGGTCCCACCTTAGGCACCTAGCATGTCACAGGTGTGCTGTGACGCCTGATTACAGCAGAGAAGGTTTTTTCATTTTTACCACACATACTTGTTGGATTTGGCAAGAGGGTGAGTGGTGGTTCAGTAGATCAAATTTTATTAACAAGAGATTTAAAAAAAAATTATTGCACTGTTAGTACCTGAAAGGCCAAAAAACGGAACCAATGACTCACAGCTCGTGAGCTGTAAAGCCACAACAAGGCACCAACCACTTTACAGTCCATGCATGTACAAGACTATTCACGCCGCCAGCCACGGGCCCAGCACATTACAACACTCACATCGGCAGACAGCGCATTCAAGGGCACATCACTTTCACATGCCCACATGCCTGATACAGCAATCACACCAGCTGATGGGAGTTTGTGGAGTGGCGTTTGGCTGGCACCGCCAGCCAAGTGCCACTCCACGCACACCACCAGCCAAGCGCCACCCCACGCCCACTGCAAGCCAAGCGCCACTCCAACCACACCACCAGCCAAGCGCCACCCCATGCACACCGCCAGCCAAGCGCCACTCCATGCACACCACGAGCCAAACGCCACTCCACGCACACCACCAGCCAAGCACCACTCCCTGCACATCGCCATCACTTTTTTTGTTTTTAAACAACAAGAATCCACTTACTAATTATAAATACGTACTAAACTGCAAACACGAAAGCTCTAACTGAATCCCTGACAGTAATGCCAACCATGAAACTGAACATATGAAAAAATAAAATGGCAGTTTACACTCACAGTAGTTCTCTCATCATGCATGGTAGTTAGCATGTACACATCCCTCCTGTCTGCAAATTTCAGAGCTAGCAGCTCATTATTTCGCAAGGTACTGTACTGTCCCCTCTCAAGTTTTTTACAGACAAGCTCCATTGGATAGCCTTTCCAGTTAGAACGGATTGTGCCACCAGTAACAGTGAACAATTCCTTGAACAACTGCACTCCAGTGTAGAAGTTATCTACGTACAAATGATGACATTTGTTAAACAGTCATCTACCAAGTTCCCACACAATTTTCTCACTAACTCCAAAAGCGGGTGGCCAACCAGGGGGGTCAATAATGGAATCCCTACTGGTGTAGCCCGGAAAATTATAAACATATCTTGTACTACTTTCAGATAGCATATACAATTTAATTCCATACCATGCTCTATTGCTAGGAATGTACTGCTTAAAAACACCCCTTGAACAGGACCAAAGACTCGTCCACACTTATTTCTTTGCCTGGTACATACACCTCTGAAAACTGATCTACGAAATGATCAAGGACAGGCCTAATCTTAAATAGACGGTCACAATCAGCGTGTTCTTGTGGCAAGGCTACAGCATTGTCAACAAAATGCAGCTTCCAAAGAAGAAGCAAATATCGATTACGAGTCATGGTTGCGGGAAATATAGCCGTTGTCATCAAGGGACTAGTAGACCAATAAGTAGCCAGTGATGGCTTCTGTTGGACCTGGCCCTTTTACAGGATCATTCCCCAGATGTTTTGCCTTTTGCCTCCTTATTTTTCTGACCTTTGTTGGCTGACATTATGATTCTGAGCACTTTTTCACTGCTAACCAGTGCTAAAGTGCATGTGCTCTCCCTTGTAAAATTGGTATGATTGGCTTATACCTACTTGGCATATTTAATTTACCTATAAATCCCTTGTTAATTGGTATCCCTATACCCGGGCCTGTAAATTAAATGCTACTAGTGAACCTGCAGCACTGCTTGTGCCACCGACTGAAGTAGCCTTTCAAACCTATCTCAGGCATTCTAGCGCAGGGCCTGTGTGCGCAGTTTTCTGCCACAGGGACCTGACATCTAAATTTACTTGCCAGGCCCAGAAATCCCCTTTTACTACATGTAAGTCACCCCTAAGGTACACCCTAGCTAGCACTATGGGCAGGGTGCCATGTATCCATGTATGTAGAAGGCAGGACATGTGCCAGGTTGTGTGGCCTGTCCTGGTAGTGACAATCAGCCTAACTTGGTGTCTCACTGCTGTGAGTGTTACCTTCTCATAGGATTTCATTAGAAATGCCCTACCTTATGTGAAGTATTGTCTGATTTATGATGGGTAGCATAGGCATGTTTGGTATGGTTGTGATAGTGACAAGAAATGCTGCTTACTGGTGTAGGTGTATTTTTTATTACTATTACAGAAATGCCACTTCTAGAAATTGCGCATTAATCTGTGCTTATGACTTGTGTTTTTGCAGCTTGCCTCCAATCCACGTCTGGGCAGACTGACAGTTGGGGCTTTGTGCATACTTTTTAGACAGCCTGTACACAGGAAGGGTGGAGGTGTCACAGAGGTGCATCTACATATTGTATAGTCTTCCAGGGCTGAGAGAAGGGAGAGGTGGGGCACACCTGCATTTGTAAAGGCTGTGCCCTGGCCTCGCACAATAGGGTCGTTTACCCCCCACTGATGTTTGGAGCCTGTGCTGGAGGAGAGAAGGGACACTCCAAGAACCAGTTGTAACTGGTTGGAACCCCCTCTCCTCCTCATTGATGAAGACACTGCAAACTTAGTATAAGTACAGGGGAATTTTCCCCTCAATTTAGGCACTCTTGAGGACATTCTTTGAACATTCTTGGAACTGGACAGAAGGCTGCTGAGAGGACTCACCAGGAACCACCATGAACTGCTGCTGTTGTGCTGACCCTTGACCCACAGAAGGAACTGCCACTGCTTGCATCCACTTTTTTGTGCTGGCCTGTAGCTGGGTTCGCCTGCCCTGTGCTCCTTCCTCATTTTTTGTCTCCAGGGGCAGGGTATTGTGGCCCCTGGCTTCTGTAAACCCACCCCAGCATGAGGAGTGCTGCTTCAGTGGCTTAGCTCTTGGAGAGCGCTCCTGTGTGACCCCTTAGCGCTTTGAAAAGCGCTTCTTGGCTGCCAAGTTCACCGCCGCAGACTGGGACTCCAGTGTTGCCTCGTGCGCTGTTCGAAGTGCTTTCTGTGTGGCCTGTATCATCGCCGCAGCCCGAGACACCAGTGTTGCTCTATGCGCTTTTAAAAACTCTTTCTGGCTGTCAAGTTCACCTCCACACCCTGGGCGTTTCAACTAGATGAAGCACAAGCGTTGCGTGCTCCCTATTGCCCCCCGGGCACACAGAAAAGGAAACCGGAGCAAGCGTGCTCCTATCGGTGCCCCTGGGGCAAGGAGCGCTCTGAGGGGCACCCCGGGGCACCATCCAGGCTCCACACACCGGCTCCTACTGAGGAGGAGCGCCGCACATTGAGAGAGGTGTAGGCCTCTCTCCCCGTTTTCTTCCAGCAGCCGCACCACAGGGGTGGCTGCCTTCAGTCTTGCAGGGCACGGGCAGAGAGGAAATTCCTTCCCCCCAGACCACTGCCTTAGGGGCACGATCGCCCCAGTAATCAACTTTTGACCTTCTTTGTTGGCCCCCCTTGGTGGAAGGGCCAGTGGAGGCCTGCGGGGCCCTCCAAAAGATCGCGGGCCCCAGGAGGGGCCTGTCCAGTGACATAGAGAGGATGCCAACTGCCCCTCTCCTCCAGGAGCTGAAAGTGGCCCCCGTTGTGGGCACAGGAGCGTCAGGGGCCCTACTTTCCTTTTCCAGACACTAGGAGTGCCTTTGTTTCAAAAACAGGTACTCTTTTTGCAAAACATATTATTTCCCAATGTTCCTCCCATGGACATTATTGATATATGTTTTTCCTGACTGGCCAGAGGTGCTCTAATGTTCTTTTTATGGATATTTAAGATGTGTTCATGACAAGGACATTTAATTCTGACTACTGCTTGTGTTGCAGAATCCTGAGTACTTATGTGTTCTAATGTGACAACTGCTTATTCTTGCACAGTATTAGTAACTTGTGTAACGTTCTGACAACTGCTAAGGTAGCAGGGTATTACTGACGTGTAATGTTTGGTCTAATTATGTTTTGTGCAAAACAGTTTATATCTACATAACTCAGTGTTGTGTTTACTTTGTGGTGTATATGTTGCGTCATGTGTGGTGTGTGTGTTGTGCAAATGCTTTACACATTGCCTCCGGGTTAGGCCTGACTGCTTGTGTCAAGCTACCAAGGGGGTGAGCAGGGGTTATCTTAGGCCTCTAACTCCCTTGCCCTGACTAGAGCGGGTGGGTTCTTCCTGGCATACCCTAGCCAACCAGAAACCCCATTTCTAACAGCTTCCTTATCAACCCCATCAAAAAAGTTAAACCCAAGAACATTTTCAAATCTTCCAGATTTGTGGGAATCCACTGGGTAGTTCTAGACTGAGGCATAAGTCTGGCAGCGTTGTCCCTGAAATACTTCTCTGCATACAAATTAGTCTGCTCAACAATCTCTTCCAAAAATACGTCGTCCATAAACAACTCAAAGAAATTGACAGGCAAAAAGTTTTCTGTATTTACTCTACACCCTGGGAGACTAGTAAAGGCAGGCAACTATGGCTGCTCCATGTTTGGGGCAACCCAGGTGACTGGTCTTGCAATGGGAAACCTCTCAGCCCCAGGCTGCTGCACGATTGGCACATCAGTGTCTTTCTTTAAAACACGCCCTTCATCTGCAGTGAGAGTGGCTTCCTCATCAGAAGATTCCTCTCGGACAGAAAACTCACTGCTAAAATCTCTCACTTCCTCCTCTGCCTCAGATGCAGAGTCAGTCTCATAATCATGGTCAGAAGACGACTCAAAAAGCATGCCAACAACTTGCTGAGCGGTCACTCTGCGGCAAGCCATGATCCTTTCTAAGTATAAAATGACAAATGAGCAAACAACTACCAGCACTGTCTAAAATAAGTAATAAACAAAGTGTAGCTTTATCAAAAGAGTTATGTACTCAAAACCTGTACCACTCACTTGCTTGAAAAAGCCAGACTCCACAGAAACTACTCTGCACAGACACAGCAATTACCAATGATATACAACTAAAAAGAAAAAAGAAAAACAAATAAGACATAAGACAACACAAATATCATTGTGCACAAATCTAAGGACAATATCACACACAATCCTGCATTTAGTATACCACCTAAAAAACATCATTCATGCATGGCAAGAATACTCCTTTGGAGTAAATTGTTTTTACTTACCTAAAACATGCAACTACTCAAACCACAGGTCAACAACTGCCAAAACCACAACGAGCCACAGCATAGGAAGCAAAAGCTTTGAATAAGAACAAAATGGAGAAATAAACTGTTATAATCACAAATGCAAATACTTCCCCAGTTGACACACACCTCGCCACCAAACATTTAGAAATTTTCCCTGATGTCTAGTGTTGTCCCCCCTTTGCGGGGGCAACCCTTGCCCAAGGGGCCACCCCTCCCACACACACACACAAGATCGCTGGCCCTAAGCGGATTCTGCCCCTATTGGAGGTAGATGGGCACAGAAAAATAGGCCGATCTGCCCCCAAGGGGGGCAAAACTGCCCAACAGTGCATTGCCCACTTTGGGGGGGTGACCCTTGTCCCAGATGGCGCCCCAACACAAAACAAGCATTTTCAATGCAGCTGATCTCGCATTTGCTCGAGTTAGAGCTATTAACAGTGTAAAGAAAAAAAAAAGCATCGCGATCGCACTATGAAAATGCAGTGCGATGGCGCTGCGTGGAAAATAAACAGATAAAGTAGTCCGGACCCCAGGCTCAAAACATCGAGCCTTGATGTTTCTAGTAGTTTACTGGTGCTGTGTATTTGCGCTAAACACCGGAAAAGGCATGACGTATGCATGCCTTTCACAAATGAAAGCAAGCGGATTTTAAAAGGCAAGCCCACAAACTAATGTAAGTGACTGACGTGACATGGGCGTGGTTTGAAGCCCAAAGAGAGAATACTGAATGGACTGAGCTCTTTGTGCTCGCCCATAAAAAACAAAGGAAACTAAAAAAAATCCCTGGCGTCGTTGTGGCGTCTGTCCCTCCCCTGCCCCCCCGGGGGCAGATCAGCTTAAAAATAACCCACAATACGGTGAAAAACATTATGCACTCCTAGGGGAGCAACCCTTTCCCAAAGGTCCACCCCACCCACAGAAAACACACACACATACATACAAATAAAATCCCTGGCGCCTATTGGATTCGGGGGGCATATGGAACTTAAAAAAAATAGGCCGATCTGCCCAACAGTGTTTTTCCCCCCACACAAAAAAAAATAAGTGCAAAACATGCCTGGTATCCTAGTGTCTTCGGCTTGAAAATAATCCACCGATCTGCCCCCAAGGGGGGCAGAAATGGCAGAAAACATTATGCCCCCTTAGGGGAGTGACCCTTGTCCAAGGGGCTGCTCCCCGACACATACAAACACATTGCGATCGGGCAGAAGGAATGCTGAAAGAGACATCGAGGGAAAGGAAAACCCTTTCCCCCAATGCCTCTTTTTTAGCAATCCCCCCAACAGGAGAAGAAACTTACCTTCTTCTCCCTCGACGCGCTGGAAGGTGTCAGGCGGCCTCTAATGATGTTAGCGCATGATTGCGCACTGACATCATTAGATGGGGCGGTGGCAGGGGTGGAAGGGGAAGCGATTCCCCTTCCACCCCTGCCATGGGGTTGGGAGGGAGGCACTTGGGTGAGCACCAGGGCTTCCCACAAGGGCCGATTGCAGGACGCAGCGGTTACGTCCTAGGCACCCAAGTGGTGCTACCCAGGACATAACCGTTACGTCAACTGCACCTGAGGGGTTAAACATGTCTCAGGCCTGCCATTACATCCTATGTACACAGTTTTAACTGCCATTTTGACCTGGCCGAGTAAGCATGTTATCAAACTTACACCTTCTTTTTTAATATATGTAAGTGGCCCATAAAGTAGGCTCTACACAGCCCGGAGGGCAGGGTGCAGTGTATTTAAAAGTTGGAAATTGGCGTTTAGGTTTTCAATGCCATGGTAGTGTAAAACACTTAAATTCACGTTTCACTTCTGCAAGGCCCATCTCTCCCATAGTACACACTGGATTACCTTATTATATTTAATAAGTGATAACTTTCAATTGGTAGCAGGTAGGCAATTCAAGTTTGTAATTTAAAACCCTCTTTATTGATAAAGTTGGATTTTAAATCACAACTCTGAGAATGCCAATTTCAGAAAGTTGGCATTGTCTTGTCCTAACCACTTGGTACCTGCAGCCTCCGTCCAGGGCCATAGCTGTCAGTTGGTCCTTGTGTATTGTTCCCAGACAAAGGGGGAATGTGTGTTGGCAGGATGGGCCATCCCTGACTTGATTGGGGGGCCGGAGCTGTCACATACCACACTTGCATATCACAAACACTCTGCCTCATCACACTCACAAAGGGGTTCACACCAGTCTTTTAAGCCAGAGCAAGGAGGAAGGATATTCCAAATATCTCTGTAGGCGGCGGACTCTAGAAGCTGCTCCCACATCAAAGCTGGCACCAGGTATAAATAATGGACCCGGAGACCCAAATCTTCAATAACGTCCTAACCTGTGGACTCCTGCAGCTCCCTGCATCTCTGCACAGCATGACACAGACAACTATTGACTCCAGCCCAGCTCAGTGCAGCTGATCCTCAACATGACGCAGGCCAACGCTGACACTGGCCCAGCGCAACGCATGTCATCCCCTGCACCGACGCATTGCAATACAATTCTCTGCAAGCTCCACTGGCTTCTTTGACAACAATACAAGGCCTCATATCGCCACTCCTTATCGACAGCTCCTCAACACAGGCCCGCACAGTTCAACACCAGAAATTTGGATGTCAACCCCCATACCACAAGGTAGTTTTCAGCAGACTGAACTCCGTTCCGTCTCTAGCACAAGCCCCATTGCAGTCGGCCTGAACTTCTGACTTGGACTCGGTATACCAGGACCAGAAAACCAGAGTTGTCACTTTTTGCTTCTTAGCACTTAATTTTCAGAACACCTTTAAAATTATCTCTGGTTTACTAATTGGATTTTAGTTGTTTTGGTGTCAAAACATTTTGCTCACTTTCCAAATTGATGTGCAATTTTACTACTGCATTGAATTCACTTTATAACTGTTTGTTTGCTGCATAAATACTCTACCAATTTCCTCTAAGAAGACACTTGCAGCCAAGCTTCCTGTAGATCATGAAAGTTAAGCGTCTAACTTAAGCCTGACTGCATATGTGCCAAGGTACCAGTGGGTTGAGCACAGATTCATTTGGGGTTTGTTTGTGTTTTACTTGACAAATATGTAGTTGTTGCTTGAGTATGGTTTCACCCTCTCCCCAAACAATAACCACATTCCCTACGGTAAAAAGATGAGAAAATGAGAATAAGGGAAGTAAAATCACATAAGAACCTGACAAACATCATGCACTTAATACTATTGTGCTAATAATGCAATGCTCAGCAGTGAGCAAGAGATGGTGTATCTAGTTGTGCAGTGTCCATTCCTGTGTAGCAAGCAAAGGATACAAAAATAAGTAGAAGTCTGGTGGAGTGCAGACTGGTAAATCAGACCTATGTATGTCTCCCTAAACATGAATGGAGTCCTGCCCTTAAGGTAGACTTCTAAAATGCTGCAACCTTAGCAACACATATATTGTTAATTTTGAATAAACAAAATATGTTGTGTCATACTACAAATTACCAGCAACATAGGTGTAGCTCTCCTTCTAACATAATGCAATATGAATAGTCAGATTGTGTGTAGTTTTCCATCAATCAGCCCTTCCATGGGCTCTGCCCATTACTATCTGTCAATGTATGTTGTTCTGCTTAAAAAGCAGGTCCAAACACAGGAGAGTATGGTGCTCCTAAGTTGTATTTTCTTCTAGTCACATTATACCCATATGTGTGTACCAGTTGCAAACGTGTTTTCATCTTTAAGATACTCCTAGAAAGTGAAATGTGTAACTTATTTCTCAAACAAGTATTGTCCATGGTGTCAATGGATGACCATAACTATCATCATGCTCTGTTATTGGATCTGAAAAACAATACTGGAATGTAATGGTGTTACACTGTTCTTTTCTTCCATATGAACACACAGCTACTAGTGCATTTGTCAGTCACAATGTCATGCTATGGATTAAAATATCTCTTCTTGTGTATCTTAACCATGTTGGCACCTGCCCATAGCTACATTTAATTAATGAAAAAGCTTACATCATTCATTGTCAGTTGAATCCAAGATATCCAAAAATGTGCTGTGGCATGCAGAACAGAAACAATAGCCACACACAAGTTAAAAGTCACTGTCCATATAGTGTCCAGTTATAGTAAAATGTGCATTATGAACCACTTTTTATCCAATGTTTTGTAGCCTGCTAGGCCTTGGAATGGTCCAGTACTCTAATCTACTCACCAATATGTTGGGTTCAATGCCTGTCGCATGTAACCTACAAATCTAAAATAGCACTTTGGCCCTCATTACAACCCTGCGGATGGTGATAAAAAGCAGCGGTTCTACCGCTAACAGGCCGGCACTAAAAAAATTGGAATCATGACCACAGCAGAAACTGCCAACACATACAGCCACTTTAACACTCCGACCACCACAGCAGTAGCAACAAACACCGCGGTGGTAACCGCCAACAGCCAGGCGGAAGACAATGTACCGCCAACTGCATTACAACACGCCCATCCACCAGCTTTTCCGGGGCGGTACCAACGCCATCAAAAGCACGCCGGAAACAGAATACAGAAGGGAAACGATTCACCTCTCAACACACAAGGAAGAACCAGGACACCATGGAGCCCGAACTGCAGGTGTTCCCCATGCTGGTGTATCTTCTCATACACCAGGCGCATGAACACCGGCGAAGATGACCACGGTGAGTACTGCACCTAGCACACAGGGGGTGGGGGGAGGAAAAAGACAGTGACACACACACGCAACACACAACACCCCCACCCCCACCCTCACCCTCAACATCATACACACAAACACATGCAACAACATTACATATACACCCCGTAACCCTCAGGAATAACGCAAGGACAAAAGGAATGGAGTCAAATGAGTATAATATTAGATACTGTGAGAAACATGTTCATAAATAAATAAACAGTATGTACAATAAAGACAATATATACAAAAGGAGGGACAATGCCCACTCAAAAATGTCCGTGGCCCACTGGCCCAAAACACATAGGCCAAGGCCACACTAAACTCCTACCTCAATACGGAGAGAACACTGCAGGGGCATCAGGTCAAAAACACGCAGGCACCTCAGGGGGACCGGGAATGGAGGGGCACCTCAGCCGGAAGATGGAATAACGCCACTGGCCTGGAGGGGGCTCCATGCCCACTGCTTGGTCCTGGGGAGTGCAAGGCCACAGTCTCTCAAGTGGGTGTTTTGCCCACTGCTTGGTCCTGGGGAGTGCAAAGCCACAGTCTCTCAAGTGGGTGGTTTGCCCACTGCTTGGTACTGGGGAGTGCAAGGCCACATTCTCTCAAGTGGGTGCCATTTTTCCTTTGGTTGTGGAGGGGACTTTGTGCCCAGTGTGCTTCATCCTGGCAAGGAGGGGCTTAGTGGATGGGTTCTTCCACTGGTTCTGGAGGGGGCTTTGTGCCCAGTGTGCTTCATCCTGGCAAGGAAAGGCTGAGTGGATGGCTTCTTCCACTGGTTCTGGAGGGGGCCTTGTGCCCAGTGTGCTTCATCCTGGATGGTGCAAGGTCACAGTCTCTCACCTCTGTGTCACACCGACAGGTGATGCAGGGTCCAGGACACACTGCAGCTCATGTAGTCACCACTACACACTGCTCTCCGGTGGTGATGGCTGCTCAGTGGATGCCAATTGCGCTGCAGGTGGCGGTGCAGGCAGTGGTGGTGGTAGCCTCAAGGTCATCACCTGCAGCATTGGACGGCTGTCCAATTGGGCTGCTGCTGCTGGCAGTGGGGCAGGTGGCGGTGTTTGCCACGGTGCAGGTGGCGGTGGTGGTAGCCTCCAGGCCTTCACCTGCAGCCTCGGATGGCTAAAGTGCCATGGCTGGTGTTCTGTGCCCCTTCCTGCCCTTGGCAGATGGTGGTGCCTTTCTTCTTCCAGCTGGAGTCTTTGTCTTGCCCTTGCTGGCTGGTTGTGCCTCCTTCCCCTTGCTGGCTGGTGTCCCCTTCTTGCTCTTGCCAGGTGGTGGACCCTTCTTGGCCTTGGCAGTTGGTGCTGGCACACTGGCTGGGCGCCTCCTTGAAGCCTCTCACAGCTGCAGAAACCACAGTGGCCGTGGACCGGGTGGCTGAGGTGCTGGGCTGGGTTCTGGCCACCCTGGCCCAAGGTGAAGGACGGGGGGAGGGGTAGGGAATAGGTCAATGGTGGTGAGGAAAAGCTTCTTAGAGACACTGGGGCGGGAAGAGGGTGAAGGTTTGGGAGTGGAGGAAGAGGGTGTGGTTGTAGGAGGTGTCAGTCTGATGTGTTTGGGTGCAGGTGCATGGGCTGGATGCTGTTGTAAGGTGGGTGGCTGTTGGGTGTGTGTGTGTGCTTGCGCTTGTGTACTTTGGGAGGAGGGGTCACAGACACAGTGGGAGAGGACACAGGGGATAAGTGCATGGATGTGGGGGTGGTGACTGCCAGTGAAGGGCGTGTAGTGATAGGCGTGCCGCTGATGGAGGTAGTGGATGAGGATGTAGTGCATGCAGGTGTGAGTGGAGACACTACTGGGAGAGAGGTGGACGACAAGGAGGAAGGGACACAGTGGAGGCAGTGGAGGTTGGTGTGTCTACATGGGGATGGTGTTTGTGTAAGGGCCGGTGAGATGAAGTGTGGTGCTTGTGTTTGCCTGAGTCCCTTCTCTGTGTTGATTTGGGTGATTGCTGGTCTGAAGATGTACTTGGGATAGGCTGGGGTTGAGAGGATTGGGACTGGGTAGAGGAAGTTGGAGGGGGGAGGCTGGAGACAGGGACAATGGCTGCCATCATTGCAGAGGCCAGAGCCTGGAATGCTCTCTGTTGGTCCGCCACACCAGAGTGAATGCCCTCCAGGTATGCAGTTGTTTGTTGCAAATGACCTGCTACACCCTGGATGGCATTCAGTATGGTTGACTGCCCAACAGAGAGGGATCTCAGGAGGTCAATAGCCTCCTCACTGAGGGCAGCAGGGATGACTGGGGCAAGGCCTGAGGTGCCTGGGGCAAAGGAGATGCCCACCCTCCTGGGTGAGCAGGCACAGGAAACATGCTGAGGGGCTGCTGGGAGGGCGGTGCTGGTACGGGGGTGGAAGCTATGCCTGTTGTTGGGGTGGGCACAGAGGTGTCCGCCACTGCCAGGGATCTTCCATCGGAGGATGAGTCGCTGTCTGTAGTGTCCCCTGCTGTCTCCGTCGTGGTGCTCCCCTCACCTTCCGTCCCACTGGTACCCTTACTTTTGATGTATTTGGCCTCCAGGCCCATGTGGGATGCAGAGCCCTCCATCCCTGGTGCCTCTGCTCTTCCGCCAGATGATGCTAATGCACACATGGACAGGGAGACAAAACAAAACGGGGGGGAAGACAGAGGATACACTTGGTCAATGCCAGCAACAACACTACCGTTGGCTTACACAACATACAGGGATCAGCCCTATGCACTAGGCCATGCATTACCAGTTACAATGGTAGTCACCAGCCCCTGGGGTATAATGCCTAATGCAATTAGCTGCACACCTGAACCCATAGGACCCTGCCCAGTAGTAGATGCCCACTAACACTATTGGAGTTGGAGTGCATCTGAGCTTGCCCATCATTGAACCTACCCTGCCATGTTCACCCTGGCCTAGGGGCACCCACAGACTACATCCCCCACCCAGGTACAACCTTAAAGTGCGCAAAGTCATGATTCAGAATCTGTACTCGCCCCCCCTGTGGCTGCAGTGATGCCTTCAAGTGCCCATCCAACTCCAGATAGGCCACCGCCAGGAAGCAGAACATGAGGGGGGCAGGGTACGACGGGAACCCCTTCCTCCTTGGGAGGCCAGCCCCAGCTGGGCCTCCGCTGTCTTCCTTGCCCAGCAGCGCAGGTCCTCACACCGTTTGCAGCAGTGGGTGCTCCGCCTGTCAAAGACCCTCAGGGTCCGCACCTCCTTGGCGATGGCGCGCCAAATACCCTTTTTCTGAGGGGCGCTGACCTGTAGAAAAAATACAGCAGAAAAGGTATTAGTCATACCGTCCGGACTTTCATACTCATGGCCCACCATATCCCTCCCATCCCCTTACAGACATACATTGACCACCATACATGCAGCACTTTGCCCAGGTCCCCTCAGACCCCACCCTACACGGGGCTTACACACACAGCACTCCATACATTCATGGTCCACGCATCATGCACTCAGTGGACTCACCTGTTTGTCTGGAGGACCATAGAGTAAAGTATACTGGTGTAGGACCCTATCCACTAGTCTCTCCAACTCCTCGGAAGTGAAGGCAGGGGCCCTTTCCCCAGACACTCGAGCCAATGTCGCTTCCAGACACAAGTCACAGCAGCACTTGCAGTGTAGGTCCTCTCCTGTTGAAGGTCAGGTAGCAAGTGAGTGTACAGATAGAAAATGGCGGTCACGTCCGCGGTGGTGCGTACCGTCACTACCAGCGTACATCGCCATTGGCTCCTGGAACCCATAGGGCCCAATGATAACCAATGTGATCGACCGCCACCCCCAACGGCACACAACGCCCACGGAATTACCTCATTTCAACTTGTCTCTCTTCACAGGCAGCTGCCATTTTTGGGGGGCACAGGCCATGGCACCTAACTGCATCACAGCAGACATTGGCACATCAACTGAGTCACAAGTTCACATACTGTTATTGTAAAGGAAGAAATGCATAGTATTATTGACATATGTGTGACTATGACCTTCTGCTCACCGTTTTTCACCCTAGAGTTCAACCGCTGAGGATAAATAGGAGATGGAGACATCTCCCGTATACAGGCCCCTGGTGGACCTGGTGACAATGGAGGACAGGAACATTATCCTGACCTACAGACTTGATAGGGCCACAATCCAAGAACTGTGTACCCAATTGGAGCCAGACCGGATTTCAGCTATCCGCCACCCCACAGGTATCCCCCCTCTAGTGCAGGTCCTGCCAGTGCTCCATTTCCTGGCAAGTGGTTCCTTCCAAGCAACAGTGGCCATGGCATCAACAATGTCTCAGCCAATGTTCTCAAACGTGCTCACCAGAGTGTTGTCTGCACTGCTGAAACACATGCGCAGCTACATCATATTCCCCCAGGTGGAGGATTTGGCCACAGTGAAGGCTGACTTTTATGTACTGGGACATATCCCCAACATCATTGGTGCCATTGATGGTACACATTTTGCATTTGCCCCCCCTAGTAGAAATGAACAAGTGTTCAGAAATAGAAAAAGCTTTCACTCTCTGAATGTGCAGATGGTGTGTTTGGCGGACCAGTACATCTCCCATGTGAATGCCAAGTATCCTGGATCTGTGCATGATGCCTTTATCTTGAGGAATAGCAGCATTCCATATGTGATGTCTGAACTCCAGAGACACAGGGTGTGGCTAATTGGTGAGTCCATTGTCCCCACCCAGTTGGTGTAGGTATATGGGTGTGGGTTTGGCACTAAGGGTGAGTGTGTGGCTAACAGGTATCCCTTGAATATTTGCAGGTGACTTTGGTTACCTCAACCTCTCATGGCTACTGACCCCAGTGAGGAATTCCAGGACAAGGGCAGAGGGACGTTACAATGAGGAACATGGGCGAACAAGGAGGATCACTGAGAGAATCTTTGGCCTCCTGAAGGCCAGATTCCGGTGCCTCCATCTGACAGGTGGATCCCTGTGCTACCCACCCAAGAAGGTGTGCCAGATCATCGTTGCATTTTGCACAGCCTGGCCTTTAGACGCCAGGTGCCTTTTCTACAGGAGGATGAGCCTGGGGATGGTTGGGTGGCAGCGGTGGAGCCTGTGGACAGTGATGAAGAGGAGGCAGAGGAAGAAGGTGTGGACAACAGAAGTACACTAATCCAACAGTACTTCCAGTGACACACAGGTAAGACACTGTAACTTCACCTTTCATTGCAGTTTTGTGTTTGGCATTGAACATGGCAGCCTGATTTCCCTATTTCTCTGGCCGCTTACTATACCCTTTGGCATCTCTATTTTCAGATCTCTGTGCCCCACTCTGGCTCCTGGTGTGTTTACTGCTGCCCACTACAGGCCATACCTATGTAAATATTACAGTGCATTTCAACTGCAATGTTTACAGTTTGTTAAACTAACACACATGTCAAACAAGTGACAGACTCCATACTTGAATTTGTTCCAAGGGTGTTTATATATGTGTTAATAAGTGGAGGGGGTATTTCAATGGGCTGGGTTGCTGATGGAGGAAAGTCAAGGGTAGAGTCCAGTCTATTTGTGTCAGAGGTGCATTGTCCAAGGGGTCATAGGAAGGGGAGCAATGGCAGTTCAAGGTGGAAAGGGTGACAGAGTGGGATAGGAGGTTGACAATCAGGAGAGTCTTATTTCCTGGCGAGGATCTTGGCAATGTTCTCTGGCTTCTGCCTGGATCAAAGGGACCGTTTGCGGGGTGGTTCTCCTTCTGCAAGGGGTGGGGTGCTGGTGGCCTGTTGTTCTTGTGGCGGGGCTTCCTGTCCACTAGCGCTGGCAGAGGAGGAGGGCTGTTCTCCGGTTTGCTAGTGTCAGGGGCCTGTTGGTGTGCCACTGCCTCCCTCATGGTGTTGGCCATGTCTGCCAGCACCCCTGCAATGGTGACCAGGGTGGTGTGGATGTCTCTCAGGTCCTCCGTGATCCCCAGGTACTGTCCCTCCTGCAGCCGCTGGATCTCCTGCAGCTTGGCCAGTATCTGGCCCATGGTCTCCTGGGAATGGTGGTATGCTCCCAGGATGTTGGTGAGTGCCTCGTGGAGAGTTGGTTCCCTGGGCCTGTCCTCCCCCTGTCGCACAGCAGTCGTCCCAGTTTCCCTGTTGTCCTGAGCCTCTGTCCCTTGAACTGTGTGCCCACTGCCACTGACCCCAGGTCCCTGATTGTCCTGTGTTTGTGGGGTTGCCTGGGCTCCCTGTAGTGGTGGACACACTGCTGATTGGTGTGTCCTGGGGACAGAGGTATGGGCCCACTGGGTGGGTGCTGTGCTTGTGTTTCCTGAGGGGGGAGGCTCTGTGGTGTGTTGGGACTGTGGCTAGGTCACCGACTGTCCAGAGGTCCCTAATGGGCCAGGTTGGTTATCGTTATCCAGGCGTGTAGAGCTGCTGTCATCACTGTGGGCCTCTTAACGGGGGGATGGATGTGGCTGGCACCTCCTCTCCGGTGATGTTGAGTGGGGTTCCTGTCGGGATGTAAATGCAGTGTTATTGTATCTGCGTGTGCTATATTGTGCATGGATATGTTTACCTTTATGGTTGGAATTAGCAAGGCACCTTTGGGTTGCGTGAGATATTATTGGTTTGGCTAAGTGCTTGTCACTAGTGTGCATGCTGTGGTGATGGGTGTCCATGAAGGTCTGTGATGGGGGTCCATGCATTGTTGTTGCATGCAGGGCTTGGTTTTAGGATGGGTGGGTTGTGGTGGTGGGGTATATGTGAGGTGGTGGGGTGATGGTGTGAGGGTAGGGGTTGTTGTTTGTGATGGCCTGCAGGTAGGGTTGGGGATGAAGTAGTAGATTTGACTTACCAGAGTCAGTCCACCTGCTACTCCTGCCAAGCCCTGAGGATGCATGATTGCCAAGACGTACTCCTCCCATGTTGTTAGGTGGGGGGGAGGAGGTGGAGGTCCTCCGCCAGTCCTCTGTACAGCTACCTGGTGTCTTGCAACCACGGAACGCACCTTCCCCCGTAGGTCATTCCACCTCTGCCTGATGTCATCCCTTGTTCTTGGGTGCTGTCCCACGGCATTGACTCTGTCCACGACTCTCCGCCATTGCTCCATCTTCCTTGCAATAGATGTCTGCTGCACCTGTGATCCGAATAGCTGTGGCTCTTCCCGGATGATTTCCTCCACCATGACCCTTCGCTCCTCTTCTGAGAACCTAGGTTGTCTTTGTGGTGCCATGGGTGTAGTGTGAGTGGTATGTGTGAGGGTGTGTGGGGGTGATGTGTTGGGGTGTGTGCTGTGAGGTGCGTGTGTGGTGTATGGGTGATGGTGTTTTGTGGCGGAGATTCAGTGGGTGCTCCTGGCTTGTCTCTCTCTCACTTGGCAATATGTTTGGGTCGCAAAGGGTTGCGGGTGTGTGTTTTATAGTGTTGTGGGTGTGGTGTCTGTATGTGTGTCAGGTGTGTGTAGCCTGAATCGTCCAATGTAGTGCTGTTTTGTTAGTGTGTGTGTATTTTTAGCGCGACGGTCTGTATCGCCAATGGTTTACTGTGGTTGAATGTCCACCGCAGTGACTCATGGGTAATGATGCTGTGGGCATATTTCTGTTGGCGTAACGGTGTGGGTTTTGCTACCGCCAGTTTATCACTGACCTTTGGGCTGGCGGACTTGTGTGGGTGTCTGTACAGTGGCGGATTTCTATGTGTGGGTCATAATACCCGTAGCGGTATACCGCCCGGTGGTCACGGTATGTTGGCGGCAGTCAGCATGGCGGTAAGCGGCACTTACCGCCTTTGGCATTTCAGGACATATCTACAAGGTCAGCACTGGAGTTGTGATCTGTAAACCAGGCTGCATGGGTAAAACAATTAAAATAACACAAAGGGCAAATCAGTCAATTTCACTCTTTTTAGGTTGCCCCTTTTGTAAACAAAAACACATGAAATACACAAACAATATTTTAAACACTTATCCTCTGTATCCTACCACAAGTCCAACCACCTAGCCCAGTGCAATATCATCTACCAGCCAAGACCCCTCCACTCCAGCTCAGGAGCAAGCCTTCAGTGAGGACTCCAATGCTGCAAGTTCAGATGATGAGGAGCAAGCTGGTCCATCTGGTCTGTCTGGCCACACTGCTCCAGTGTGTCAAACCCAGTCCACTGCTAGACCTTCCACCATAGCTACAATAAGACCCAAGTGTGAGGACCCCTCCACTTTCTCTGCACCGAGACCCAGCACACTAATCCTGTGCCCTCCAGCCTCAAGTTCTCCCAGGATACAGTGGTTTGAGGCACACTTCAAGGGCATAGGCTAATGGGGTACGTGGTCATGGTAGGGAATCTGTGGGCCAGTCAAAGGAGGCCACTGGGATGTTAGTTAGCCAGACTACCCTTGACCACTTCTTGGGATCAGTCCAACAATCCCAAGACGTGAAGGGCCAGGCTCTAAACGAGCTATTATGCTAGGGAAACTATTGAACCTCCATTTAGGTACAAATGTTGCAATTACAAAGAGGAATCATGTCAACAAATTTATTGAAAGTTAAACTTGACCTGAGAATGTATGTGGAACATACTGTTAAAAACAAGTCCTTGTAGAAATTGAGTCTGGATTACAAAAACACTCCTAAACCCAATATCTGTGACATTCAAAATTATATGCTTCACTACCTTGATACCATAGGGGAAAGGAAACATGCAATAGGACAAAACAAATAAATTAAATAGGCAAACTATCACTGATGCATGACCTCAGTTGGAGCCATACACCCTGCCCTCAGAAAAGAAATCCTGGATCAAGAATATCAATAGTCTGCATCATGGCAGTGGCAACATTTGGGGCCACATGGCCAGTACATGATACTGTAGCAATAGCTGTCACCTATGATGAAACACATCAACAGCTACCTCCACAGTCCACAAATTGAAGATTTAGCCAATGTGAAGGGAGAACAGTAAGCTAGTGCTTGACATACACATGTGGCTTGAGCAACTCAAGTGGTGCATATTACCTTGATGGCACCATCACACAGGAACAGGTCAGATACAATCTTCAGAACTTCCATGCTATCAAAGTGCAAGTTGTTTTTGAAAACGATTTGTCCATCTCCAGTGGGTGTCCTTCCCAGGATCAACACATGTATACTTTGTACTTCAAAACAGCAACATATCACAGCAAATGTCACAAAGCTGAAATGTCTAAATGAAGATGACATGGTGAAGGACCCTGAAACAAAATAACAAGGTAAATGTATTTTATCACATAATAAAATGAAATCACTTAAGTCATGAGGACACACATACTTAGCACAAGCACAGATTATCTATGTCATTGACCACAAATCCCAATGTAGGGAAACTGATCCACTGATGTCTTTGCCCTGAACTTTCCAGCTCTCACCATTCCTAACAAATCACCATACCAGACACATATGCACCCCAGGGAACTAGTTGTACTGATATGGGAGCTTAATATTTGTAAAGGGATACTTACCCTCAGGTGAAGAAGTGGGAAATCAGATCTTGACATTAGTCAACTCCTTCTTCACCAGTGTCATCTTCATAGGGTATTTCAACATCCTCATCCGGGGGCTTATCGCAGTCTACCTCCTCTGTACTTAAAGGGATGTCTCTTCTCAAGGTGATGTTATGGAGAATGCACAGGCAACCGTGATTTGGCACACCTTTTTTTGTGTGTAGAGGAAAGCTCCACCAATCTTGTCTAGGCCCTTAAACCTAGCCTTCAGGAGCCAAAAGCCCGCTCCACTGGCCTGCATGTTCTTCCATGTGCCTCATTGAAGCGGACTTCACATGGCGTTGTTAGATTCCTCAGTGGTACCAATAACCACGGTTTGTTAAGATACGCTGCATCTCCTGCACGGAAGAAACATGTCAACAGATGAGTCACATATCAAACCATTGTCCCTTCCTAAACTAGGATCCAGGCAAAAGATCAACAAGTCATATTGTATTTATCAATAAGCCAGGCCATTTCTGGTCCAAGTTGTGACATCTGCATGGGTATATTGTTATTCTGTAGTACGAATGAATCATGTGTTGACCCAGGAAAGAAGGCACACACACTTGAGATGCATAAGTCTTGCAAGCAGGCAACTTGCACATTGATGGAATGGAAGTTCTTCTGATTGCTGTAGACCTGTTCTCTGTTATGTGGTGGCACCAAGGTAATATGTGTGCCATCTATTGCTCTAACCACATGTGGTATTCCACCCAAAGCATAACATTCTCCCTTCACAGAAGCCAAGTCCTGTGGACATGGATATTGGATCTAGCTGTTGATGTTTTTCATCTGGGAAGTAAGGACTTCTTGTAGGTCACCAGTGAATGTTGTCTGGGACAAGCTCCCGATGGCCGACAGTGGAAGATGACCACGTAGAAGGTGGTAAACTTCCATGATGGGCCCTGCCGAAGCCTAACGTGTGATGGCTATGCATGAAAGCCAATGGCTGCGTCTGTCTCCATCACGGATGGCGTCTGCCGTGTACTTGTATGCCGCGTTGTGAAACAATACTAACTTGCCTCCTAACACTGCAGCCATCAAGACCTCCTTATTTTTTGCTGGTGTTACCGACCGACCTCTGGGAGCCAGGATGTTATGCAAAGCAGGTGACATGGCCCCTGTCTTCTCCCCTGAGGAGCTGCAGCTCCTTGCAAGAGATGTTCTGTCCCTGTCCATCCAACTTTATGGGACCCCAGAGGAACAGGTACATGTCTGATTGGTGAATGTCTGACTGAGTAACCTCTTCCTTTCTGATTTACAGGGTATGTGGTACCCTTTTTGGTAATGTGGATGGTGTTGTGCTTGGATCTCACAGAATGGTGTAGCTGGGATAGATTTCTGTGATCAATGTATAAAATGTCTGTGGATGACAATGTTAAGTTATCTGACAGTAAAATAAGAAATGTATGTCCACTTAACACACAAATCCCATTTCATCACACAAACTGCAGCCCACTGACTAACAGAGGCCAGTAGACAGTGTACTAGTGGTAGGTCTGACAACATAGGGCCAATGTTGAAATTAGAGTGATGTTGAGTGAAAAATGTGGAGGGTCTCGAGTTGTCATGCTATACTGTCAGTGGGATTCCAGTACATATTGTTTTCAGTTTGCTCTGTACAGTTTAAACCTTGGAGCCATATATATGTACACTTATTTTAGGTGCGTCACGTTCAGATGACACTGAGTCACCATCATCCATCCCAGTCTGTTTCATTAGAAATCACACTTGTTCAAACAACCCTCAAACCCCTGCTCTTATTCCCACGTAGCAGCACTAATTTCTTGCCCTCAGTCACTGCATGTGATGCAAGCCATGGCTTCTGACTCTTGGGAGTTTAAGCAGGACGCCAATCTATCTGTGAGTATGTTTATGTGAAAGGATTGTACAGGTTGTTCGGCCTTTAGTAGCTCACAATGATTGTGAGTGATCAGGGTTGGCTTTCATCACAGGATGTTTGCATAGGTCTGGCCAAGATTATGTTGTAGGTCTGAAGAGATAACATAAAAAGCTAGCAGGTACTGACAGTGCACATGAGATCATTGCAAATCAGTATTTGTACTCTACCTATGACAGTTTTATGGCAAAAAAGTCTAGTAACTGTTTTATAAATGTAGGCTTTAATTTATGAACAGTGATGTCACAACAGTACTTCCCAACAGTGACACTGATGTGTCTTTTCCTGTTTTTTTTTTTCTTCATCTAAACAGGTCAATGCCCATCAGACGTGGGATATCTGGAAGGCCATCACCAAGGCATTACAAACTCTGGGGGTCCACAAGTGGATTAGTCTGCACTGTCGGAAGAGGTGGGAGGACCTGTGTCAGGCTAGCAGAAATTCAGCCAAGATCCAAGTCAGGAAGTCCTCCCAGCGATCCAGGTGGGTGCGCCGCACCCTCTCCCTCCTAATGGCCTGCATCCTTGCAGTGGCTTACCCAGAGCTTGATGGGCAGTTGAGGGCCCAACAACAGCAACAAGGGGGTTAGTCATTGTCTGTTGATATTGTTGTGGTTCAACCTATTTACTTCCCAGCTAAGTTGTGTACCATCGACTTTGAGGAAGACACACATCCAAAGGCCATGATGATTTCTGGAGGTGTAAGTTGATCAGACACTGTCTGTTGATGTGTGTAGTGTATTGCTTTGTGCTGCGGCATGCCACTAGATACCACCTCACAAAGCAAGTACTGTTGTGGGCAGATAGATGGCTGCATGCAAATAAAGTGATTGCCTGAATTTCACAATGATATGGGGGACAGTTTCACAAAACATGCCCAGTGTCATGATTGGGTCAGGTGTGATGGTATGTCACAAATGAGTGTAGTGAATGTAGGCTTCAATACTGGTGACTGTGGCAAACTGCACAATTATGAAGCAGCTGACATATTAGAATTGATGTTGCTAAGTTGGTGCTATGACAATGTGAACATGTGCGTCTGTAGTGAAAGTTTTGATATTGTTTATACAGTGGCATCAGTTACTGATGATGTTATGTGTGCATATGTGTGAGCCATGTACTTACTCTTATTTGTGACAATGATAAGCACTATTTGTATGTTTTCGTTTTTTTAAAAAAATGCATACATTAGTGTTGTACATTAGTGATGGACATATTAATTTTGGTGCAGGCATTCCTGTGGTTACTAGGCACGTACACCAAAATGATATGTGTTTCTGTTTTTGTGAGTGGATAATGCATGTGTGTTTATTTTGACATGGTGTGTCAATAATATACACATATGCATTAGACAGATGACCTGGCACTTTACAGTTGAATGTGATCACTAAAATGTTTGCAGGTCACCAGTCAATGTTGTGTTACATTCTGTGTGCACCCACCTGTAGCATGTTGTGGTGTAATTGCTACATTAACATGGGATTGATTGATTCAAATTTTGGATACATTTTGCTGTTGATACTTAAGATCTTTTGGGTGCATTCTTGCATACAAATTTAAGGACACATTTCTATTTGTGATTGTTGAATCTTGTTCTGCATGTGTCCATTGTCATGTAGGCAGTGCATACAAAATTGGTGGGTGCTACCTATATTTAGAGTTCTATTCTGATACATTTGTAGGCTTCTACATTACACACTTCAGCATTGCGCCACAGTACAGTGGTGTGTAAACAAAATTATTAAGCCATGCACAAGTCCAGTGTTACAATGCAGCTACAACTTTGAGGGTAACAGTAATGTCTGTGGCTTATCTTCTGTTCCGGCGATGACGGGGTTGATTTCCATCTTAGACCTGGCCCAGGAGCAACAAGAGAACTGATAGCAGCGGATTCATGGCAACAGGGTACATGGAAAGCATTCAAACAGTGAGTTTCATGCTTAAATAGCTGTCAATCGGACCACTCAGGTGTGGAGGTTTATCCGCCACAGTTGAGTCAGCAGGGCTGCCAATCATGATTGGCTCAATGGTAAAAGGGGCAGAAATCCCGCTTCCAGCCTCTTTAGCCTATGGTGCAGTCGATCCGGATGAAGGTTCTTGGCTGTGACAAGGGACCATTGACGGTCTTTCACCTATGCTCCCTCTGACATCTAAATATGGCGGGCGGCCCATCACAGCGGTGGGCGGGTTTCCCATAGGAAAGTCAATGGCAGGACCGTTACTGCCAACATCTAAATCAGGCTCTTAGTTTTCTCTATAAATGGTCTAAATGCTCAGCAATAGTTCCATAGAGATAGAAAAGGTCTTCATTGGAAACAGAGGATCGTTTACTAGTAGAGGTTTTAGTAACTAGAGGTTTTAGTAACTAGAGGATTTAGACGTAACCAAAGAAGAGGCAGTCTCTTATCCTGCATGGTCAATAGTATAATTGTGGATGATTTAGATAGCCTTGTACCTTTGTGAGAGATAGAATACATGTAACTCAACTTCAGTTTTCTCATTCTTCCCATGAATGGATCGTCCAAAAATGTTTGTTCAACTAGGATTTTAACAACTGTAACTATGCTCCCTATGTTTCAGGCTAGTAAAAAAACAGCAACCTTTATTGTCCCATTAGGATAATAAGATACTGATGCTACTGATGCTTGGTGTAGACAGAAGTACAGAACAAGGTCTTAACAATAGTCTCTTCTAGTTCAGGTTTTTGTATGATAATATTTCTTAGACAAGTGACCAGCATTGCAGAAACTTAGGTCAAAACAAGGTGCAAAATATACAGGGCACTGAAAATATCTTAAAAGCAGCGAGAAACATCACATTCAAGAAGAAAAAACCTTTGTTGAAAAATAATGTCGGAAACGTATCACAGGTGCCTGACTGTCTCATTGCTGGGAACATGGAAGTCACAGAGCATTGTGCAATGTTTGGCTGTCAGAAAGTGGAATATTTTTAAGGGCAGGTAAGCACCTACACTTAGCAATAGCCCACTAACCCCTACTAGGTCCACATAAGGTCGCAATAAATTGATCCCAGCCCAATCCTTAATAGCTTGGCAATGGCCAGTTAGGCTCAACTTAGGAGAAAGGTGTGTAAAGCATTTAAAAATCACAAAACAGTAAATAAGAAAAACACAAACACAATAAAATCCCAAACCAATGTATAACAATAGATTATATTTATATCTTTAAAATGACACTAAAATGACCAAAATCCAATAAAGGGAACTGGAGATATGATTTTTTAAAGATTAAGGTGGTCATTATGACTTTGGCGGTGAGTGCTAAAGTGGCGGAAGTACCGCCAACAGGCCAGAAGTAATTGCGGCCAAATTATTACCATGGCGGTGAGAACTCCCATAGACAGCCAATGTACCACACCATCCACCAGGGCCACAACACCATGCACGATGGCAGTAGTCATCAACGGCCAGGCGCAAAACAAAGTACAGCCCACCGTATCATGACACAGCACACCGCCAAGATTTCCGGGTGGAACTAATGCCATCAAAAGCCTGGTGGAAACACTGCACAGAAGACGAAAGACTCACCATCTGTAGGAAAGTACCATCTTGCCTGGCATGTTAACCCCATTTTTCACTGTATATATGTTGTTTTAGTTGTATGTGTCACTGGGACCCTGGTAACCCAGGGCCCCAGTGCTCATAAGTGTGTCTGAATGTGTTACCTGTGTAGTGACTAACTGTCTCACTGAGGCTCTGCTAATCAGAGCCTCAGTGGTTATGCTCTCTCATTTCTTTCTAAATTGTCACTAACAGGCTAGTGACCATTTTTACCAATTTACATTGGCTTACTGGAACACCCTTATAATTCCCTAGTATATGGTACTGAGGTACCCAGGGTATTGGGGTTCCAGGAGATCCCTATGGGCTGCAGCATTTCTTTTGCCACCCATAGGGAGCTCTGACAATTCTTACACAGGCCTGCCACTGCAGCCTGAGTGAAATAACGTCCACGTTATTTCACAGCCATTTTACACTGCACTTAAGTAACTTATAAGTCACCTATATGTCTAACCTTTACCTGGTAAAGGTTAGGTGCAAAGTTACTTAGTGTGAGGGCACCCTGGCACTAGCCAAGGTGCCCCCACATTGTTCAGAGCCAATTCACTGAACTTTGTGAGTGCGGGGACACCATTACACGCGTGCACTACATATAGGTCACTACCTATATGTAGCTTCACCATGGTAACTCCGAATATGGCCATGTAACATGTCTATGATCATGGAATTGCCCCCTCTATGCCATCCTGGCATTGTTGGTACAATTCCATGATCCCAGTGGTCTGTAGCACAGACCCTGGTACTGCCAGACTGCCCTTCCTGGGGTTTCTCTGCAGCTGCTGCTGCTGCCAACCCCTCAGACAGGCAGCTGCCCTCCTGGGGTCCAGCCAGGCCTGGCCCAGGATGGCAGAACAAAGAACTTCCTCTGAGAGAGGGTGTGACACCCTCTCCCTTTGGAAAATGGTGTGAAGGCAGGGGAGGAGTAGCCTCCCCCAGCCTCTGGAAATGCTTTGTTGGGCACAGATGTGCCCAATTCTGCATAAGCCAGTCTACACCGGTTCAGGGACCCCTTAGCCCCTGCTCTGGCGCGAAACTGGACAAAGGAAAGGGGAGTGACCACTCCCCTGACCTGCACCTCCCCTGGGAGGTGTCCAGAGCTCCTCCAGTGTGCTCCAGACCTCTGCCATCTTGGAAACAGAGGTGCTGCTGGCACACTGGACTGCTCTGAGTGGCCAGTGCCACCAGGTGACGTCAGAGACTCCTTGTGATAGGCTCCTTCAGGTGTTAATAGCCTTTCCTCTCTCCTAGGTAGCCAAACCCTCTTTTCTGGCTATTTAGGGTCTCTGTCTCTGGGGAAACTTTAGATAACGAATGCATGAGCTCAGCCGAGTTCCTCTGCATCTCCCTCTTCACCTTCTGATAAGGAATCGACCGCTGACCGCGCTGGAAGCCTGCAAACCTGCAACATAGTAGCAAAGACGACTACTGCAACTCTGTAACGCTGATCCTGCCGCCTTCTCTACTGTTTTCCTGCTTGTGCATGCTGTGGGGGTAGTCTGCCTCCTCTCTGCACCAGAAGCTCCGAAGAAATCTCCCGTGGGTCGACGGAATCTTCCCCCTGCAACCGCAGGCACCAAAAAGCTGCATTACCGGTCCCTTGGGTCTCCTCTCAGCACGACGAGCGAGGTCCCTCGAATCCAGCGACACCGTCCAAGTGACCCCCACAGTCCAGTGACTCTTCAGCCCAAGTTTGGTGGAGGTAAGTCCTTGCCTCACCTCGCTGGGCTGCATTGCTGGGAACCGCGACTTTGCAAGCTACTCCGGCCCCTGTGCACTTCCGGCGGAAATCCTTCGTGCACAGCCAAGCCTGGGTCCACGGCACTCTAACCTGCATTGCACGACTTTCTAAGTTGGTCTCCGGCGACGTGGGACTCCTTTGTGCAACTTCGGCGAGCACCGTTTCACGCATCCTCGTAGTGCCTGTTTCTGGCACTTCTCTGGGTGCTACCTGATTCAGTGAGGGCTCTTTGTCTTGCTCGACGTCCCCTCTCTCTGCAGGTCCAATTTGCGACCTCCTGGTCCCTCCTGGGCCCCAGAAGCGTCCAAAAACGCCAAACGCACGATTTGCGTGTAGCAAGGCTTGTTGGCGTCCATCCGGCGGGAAAACACTTCTGCACGACTCTCCAAGGCGTGGGGGATCTATCCTCCAAAGGGAAAGTCTCTAGCCCTTGTCATTCCTGCAGTATTCACAGTTCTTCAGCCTAGTAAGAGCTTCTTTGCACCAACCGCTGGCATTTCTTGGGCATCTGCCCATCTCCGAGTTGCTGGTGACTTTTGGACTTGGTCCCCTTGTTCCACAGGTACCCTCAGTCAGGAATCCATCGTTGTTGCATTGCTGATTTGTGTTTTCCTTGCATTTTCCCTCTAACACGACTATTTTGTCCTTAGGGGAACTTTGGTGCACTTTGCACTCACTTTTCAGGGTCTTGGGGAGGGTTATTTTGCTAACTCTCACTATTTTCTAATAGTCCCAGCGACCCTCTAGAAGGTCACATAGGTTTGGGGTCCATTCGTGGTTCGCATTCCACTTCTGGAGTATATGGTTTGTGTTGCCCCTATCCCTATGTTTCCCCATTGCATCCTATTGTAACTATACATTGTTTGCACTGTTTTCTAAGACTATACTGCATATTTTTGCTATTGTGTATATATATCTTGTGTATATTTCCTATCCTCTCACTGAGGGTACACTCTAAGATACTTTGGCATATTGTCATAAAAATAAAGTACCTTTATTTTTAGTATAACTGTGTATTGTGTTTTCTTATGATATTGTGCATATGACACTAAGTGGTACTGTAGTAGCTTCACACATCTCCTAGTTCAGCCTGAGCTGCTTTGCTAAGCTACCATTATCTATCAGCCTAAGCTGCTAGACACCCTATACACTAATAAGGGATAACTGGGCCTGGTGCAAGGTGCAAGTACCCCTTGGTACTCACTACAAGCCAGTCCAGCCTCCTACACCATCAGAGACACGGAGAAGGACAATGCCGCAATGGAACCGGAACTGCAAGTCTTCCCGATGCTCTTCTATGCCATGCTCCACATGGAACACCAATGCTGACGAAGACGATGATGGTGAGTACAGCCACCTACCACACCAGGGAGGGAGGGAGGAAAACAAGAGTGACACACGCACAACACACATCAGACACACACACACCATACACACAACCAGCTGCAGAAGTAAACCAATGGCACATGGCACACTGCATAATAATACAAGGACAACAAGAAGGCAGTAATGAGAATGTATTAAATGGGAACAGCCACCAAATGAACCAATTGGTTAAAAAAGAGATATGTACAAATGTCCACAAAGAGCCAATGCCCAATCCAAAGTACTAAGGGCCCACATGGCCACAGGGCACAGTCCAAGGCCCAACATGTTTCCTGACATCATCCACGCAGAAATTTGCAGGGGAATCATTTTGCAAGTTGGGAGGCACCTCGGGGGGCTGGGGGTGGGGGGAGCACCTCAGCCAAAGTCAGTAACTTGCCCACTGGTTCTGGATGGGGCTCCATGCCCATTATCTTTGCTGGGGAGAGCAAGGTCACAGTCTCTCAGGTGGGTGACTTGCCCACTGGTTCTGGAGGGGGCTCCATGCTCATAATCTTTGCTGGGGAGTGCAAGGTCACAGTCTCTTAGGTGGGTGACTTGCCCACTGGTTGTGGAGGGGGCTCCATGCCCATTATCTTTGCTGAGGAGTGCAAGGTCACAGTCTCTCCAGTGGGTGACTTTCCTGCTGGTTCTGAAAGGGACTCCATGCCCATTATCTTTGCTGGGGAGTGCAAGGTCACAGTCTCTCAGGTGGGTGACTTGCCCACTGGTTCTGGAGGAGGGTCCTTGTTCAGCAGTCCCTCGAGGGTGGCCTTCATACCCTCTGCTGGGGGTGAGAGCTGCACTGTGTCAGCAGGTGAAGGTGCCTCCTGGGAAGCCTCTGCTGGAGGTGAGGGCTGCACTGTCCCAGCAGGTAAAGGTGCAGCCTCTGCAGAAGGAGTGGGCTGCGCTGCCTCATAAGGAGGTGAGGGCTCCGTGACCACTGGTGGTGTCACCCTGCCAGCCTCTGCTGGAGGTGAGGGCTCCTTCCTCTTCATGGCAGGAGTAGAGGGCTCCTTCCCCTTCATGGCAGGAGTTGAGGGCTTCTTCCCCTTCATGACAGGAGTCGAGTGCTTCTTCCCCTTCATTGGAGGAAGTGAGTGCTGCTTCCCCTTCATGGCAAGAGGTGAGGGCTTCTTCCCCTTCATTGCAGGATGTGAGGGCTTCTTCTTCTTCATGGCAGGAGGTGCGGGCCCCTCCCCCTTCATGGCAGGAGTTCAGGGCTCCTTCCCCTTCATGGCAGGAATTGAGGGCTTCTTCCCCTTCATGGCAGGAGTTTAGGGCTCCTTCCCCTTCATGACAGTCATTAAGGGCTTCTTCCCTTCCTGGTTGGTGGAGTAGGATCCTTCACTGTCTTGCCTCCACAACTAGGAGGTGCCTTCACTATCCCCGTGGACAGTTCGGCTGAGGTGCTGGGCTGGGTCATTGGAACCCTGCTCTTACGGGCAGGACAGGAGGGGGGGAGAGAAGAGGTCAAGTTGGGCAAGGAAAAGCTTTTGAGGGACAGTGGGGTGGGTAGAGGGAGGAGAGATGGGATTGAAGGTTGAGGGTGTGGTTGTTGGAAGTGGATGTCTGCTGGACTTGGGTGCAGGTGAATGGGCAGTGTGCGTGTGTGAGGTGGATGGCTGCTGGGTGTCTGAGTGCTTGTGTATGTGTCCTTTACGAGGGGGGACAGACAGGGTGGGAGAGGACAGAGGGGATGCCTGGATGGATGTTGTGGAGGTGTCTGCTAGTGAAGTGTGTGTGCTGTTTGATATGGTGATGGTGGAAGTGGATGTTGAAGCAGTGCATGCAGGTGTGAGTGTGGACGTGACTGTGAGGAAGGTGGAGGAGGATGAGGGGGAGACAGTGGAGGCAGTGGATGTGGTTGTGTGTGCAACTGTCTGGTGTTTGCGAGAGTGCTTGTGGGCTGAAGTTTGGTGCCTGTGTTTGACTGTGCCACTCTTGTGTTGTGTCTTTTGTGCATGCTCGTCTGTATGTGTGCATGGGATGGGTTGGGATTAAGGAGTCTGGGACTGGGAAGTGGTAGTTGGAGGGGGGCCAGTAGGTACAGGGACAATGGCTGCCATCAGAGAGGAGGTCAGAGCCTGAATCAATCTCTGTTGGGCCACAAATCCACTGTGGCTGCCCTCCAGGAATGCATTGCATTGCTGCATCTGGGATGCCAGACCCTGGATGGCATTCACAATGGTTGACTGCCCTACAGAGATGGATCTCAGGAGGTCAATAGCTTCCTCACTCAGGGCAGCGCAGCTCACTGGGGCAGGGCCTGAGGTGCCTGGGGTGAAGGAGATGCTGACCTCCTGGGTGAACGGGCCAGAGCAACTCGCTGAAGGGCCACTGGGAGGGTGGTGCTGGTATTAGGGGTGGCAGCTGTACCTGCAGTTGGGGTGGCCACAGAGGTGTCTAACACCATGGAGCTTCCATCGGAGGAGGAATCTGAGTCTGTGTTGTCACCTCCTGTGTCTGCTGTGGTGCTCCCCTCGCCCTCCGTCCCACTGGTTCCCTCGGCATCAGCAGACTCTACCTCCTGGATCCTGTGGGATGCAGCTACCTCTGTTGCCAGTTTCCCTGCTCCTCTGCCAGATGATGCTAATGCACACATGGACAGGATAACAGAAGAAAAAAGGGTGGGAGAGAGAAAGGGAGGACTAGGTCAATTTCTGCACCAACACCACAGAAGGCAAACACAGTATCATCACACACAGGGATCAGGATTGAGTACTGTGCATTGCACTGCCAAACAAAAGGCTAGATGCCATAGCAAGATGAGGGCCAACCACCCACCACCAAGTACACCCCTCCTGGGACCCACTAAGCCCTGTCTGACATGGAATGCAACCTAGCTAGGTTACCTTGATTTCCCTTTCAACTATTACCCTTGAGCTGGATCACGCTGCAATGTCTGGTCTGGCCTTAAGGGGCATGTTGGACTTTTTTCCTTATGCAGGGTCTTTTTGCCTCCTTTCTCCTATTTCTTTTCTGATCTCTTGCTGTTGGCTTTAGGCCTCTGAGCACTTTATCTCTGCTGATCAGTGCTAAAGTCCAGGTGCTCTCCCATCTAAAGTTGGTATGATTGCCTTATACCTAATTGGCATATTTAATTTACCTATAAGCCCTAGGGCTTGTAAATTAAATACTACTAGTGGGGCTGCAGCACAATGTTTGGTATGGTTGTGATAGTGTCAAGAAATGCTGCTTACTGGTGTAGGTGTATTTTTTATTACTATTACAGAAATGCCACTTCTAGAAAGTGCGCATTTATCTGTGCTTATGACTCTGGTGTTTTGCAGCTTGACTCCAATCCACGTCTGGGCAGAGTGACAGTGGGGGCTTCGTGCATACTTTTCAGACAGCCTGTACACAGGGAGGGTGGAGGTGTCACAGAGGTGCATCTGCATACTGAATAGTCTTCCTGGGCTGAGAGAAGGGAGAGGCAGGGCACACTTACATTTGTAAAGGCTGTGCCCTGGCCTCACACAATAGGGTCGCTAACCCCCCAATGATGTTTGGAGCCTGTGCTGAAGGAGAGAGGGGGCACTCCCAGAACCAGTTGTAACTGGATAGAACCTCCTCTCCCTACCATTGCAAAACATTGTAAGGACTGAGTATAAGTACAGGGGAATTTTCCCCACAATTTGGAGACTCTTTGAACTTACCTGGAACTGGAAACAGACTGATGGAAGAACTCACCAGGAACCGCCATGGACGACTGCTGCTGTGCTGACCTGTGACCTGCTTGGTCACTGAAGAGGACTTGCCACTTGCTACATACTCCTTGTGCTGGCCTGTCATTGGGCCCTCCACCTGTGGACCTTTTCTTGCTAGCTTTTGCTCACCAGGGGCAGGGTGCAGTGGCCCCTGACCCCTGCGTGTCACCCTGAAGCACGAGGGGTGCCTCACCTGGTTGAAAAACTAAGCAATCCATAGGGGATTTCCTTAGCGCTTGAAAGCGCTTCTCCTTGCTGGTGCTTTATGCTGCTGACAGCGTTTATTTATCTTTTATTTTGTAAAAAGAAATCACCGCCGCAGCCGGGCCCCATGAATTTCTTAAGCACGTCAGTTCGTGCTGTGTTTTAGCCCCAGGGCACTTCAGGAGAAAGAGAGGAGCCGGCGCGCTCCTCTCAGTGCTCCCCGGGGACCCAACAATTCGAGAAGTGCCCCTGGGGTCCACGCCGGCTCCCCCGTTGCAAAGGGGATCACCGCCGCGACCTGGGAAGGCACAGTATTGGCTCCGGAGAGGAGCCCAGCACATGAGGGAGAGGCGCGGCCTCTCCCTGCTTTTCACAGGCAGCCGCACTGGGGATGAGGGCGGCTGCCTCTAACCTTGCAGGACTCGGGGAAGGTGCAGGGAGTGCCCCGTTCCCCGGTCTCTGCAGTAGGAGCAGGATGCTCCGTTTTTATGTTGTCAAAGTGGGCATTTTTAACTAAGAAGGGAGACCTCAACGGAGGTCCCCTTCTGCTCGCCCCTGATCGTTGTTGGACCTCGCCTGGCCCCCACCCTGAGGACAGGGTGTGAGGAGGCCGAGGCAGGCCCCCATCTAAATTGCGGGTCACCGGAGGGGCCTGTTTTTAGGTGAGCGCAGAAGCACCAGGGGCCCCCTCATGCTCTTCTAGGCACTATAGGTGCCTACATCATCAAAACCAGGTATTGTCTAAGAAATAAGATATATCCTAAGTTCTTTCTACTGACTCGAGTATATATATTGCCTACCTGCTTGATGATGTTTACATATATATGTAACTGTTCCTTTTATGGACATACCATGATAATATGTTTTCATGACTTGCCATATGTGGTCTAATGTTCCTATGATGGATGTTTATGATATTCTTATGACAAGTGCTTTGGTGTAATAACGTGTTTCCTGACTACTGCTTATGTTGCAGAATACTGAGAAACCTGTGTGTTATATGTGACTACTGCTAGTTTGCAGAGTAACTACCGTGTAACGTTCTGACAACTGTTAAGGTAGCAGGATAGTACTAATATGTGATGTTTGGTTTAATAATTGCGTTGTGTACAATACAGTATATTTTCATATTATCTGGTGTTGTGTTTCCTTTGTGGTGGGGATATTGTGTCACGTGTGTTGTGTGTGTGTTGTGAAAACGCTTTACACATTGCCTCTGGGATAGGCCTAACTGCTCATGCCAAGCTACCAAGGGGGTGAGCAGGGGTTATCTTGGATGTGTATCTCCCTTGCCCTGACTAGAGCGGGTAGGTTCTGCCTGGCTGAGGTGCATACCCTAGCCAACCAGAAACCCCATTTCTAACAGGGCACACATCAACTGACACCCACCACCCGGATCCCATGCCACCTAACAATAATTGTAGGAACGGCCACTGCATTCAACCCCTTGTGGCTGCTGTGATGCCCTCAAGCGCGCATCCATCTCTGGGTAGGCCACTGCCAGTATGCGGGCCATCAGGGGGGTCAGGTTCCGACTGGCATCCCTTCCTTGTTGGGAGGCCATCCCCAGCTGGTCCTCTGCGGTCTTCTGTGCCCAGCGTCTCAGGTCCTCCCATCTTTTCGGACAGTGGGTGCACCACCTGCCATAGACCCCCAGGGTCCGCACGTCCTTGGCGATGGCACGCCATAATCCCTTCTTTTGATGGGCGCTGACCTGCAGAGGCGATACAGATGGGAGGACACCATTATACATACAATCCAGCCTGTCACAACCATGGCCAACCAATCCTGCTTCCATCAAATAGAAAATGCTGGTCACGTCCGTGGCAGTGTACACCGTCACTGCCGGCGCTGATCCCTATTGGCCACTGTACTCCCTAGAGCTCCATATTATCCAATAAGGAATTGCACGGTGTACAAGTCCGCCTTCTGCCATGACACCCAACGTCGGCAGAGTTACCTCACTTCCACCTGTCCATACATACAGAACAGGCGGTTGCCATTTTATGGTGTTGGACAATGATCAGATTAACCTTAACTGAGTCACTGCCTAGATTTGCACAAACCTTGCCATTCCCACTGTCACATCACATAAATGCACTATGTACACTGGTGTGGGGGTTCTATTGTTCAAATTGTGACAGCCTACTCACTTATGTGTTCCTTAGATACCTACCGCTGCAGATGAATGGGAGGAGAAGACAAACCCCCGTGTACAGACCCCTTTTGGACTTGGCTACACTGGAGGACAGGCACATTATACTGACTTATAGACTGGGCAGGGCCACAATCACAGAGCTGTGTGCCCAATTGGAGCCCGACCTGATATCAGCTATCCGTCATCCCACTGGGATCCCCCCTTTTGTGCAAGTGCTATCAGTGCTCCATTTTCTGGTTCTTTCCAGGTGACAGTGGGCTTGACAGCAGGAATGTCACAGCCAATGTTCTCAATCGTGCTGGGAAGGGTTTTGTCTTCCCTGGTGAAACACATGTGCAGTTACATTGCTTTCCCACAAATGGAAGATTAGGCCACTGCGAAGGCAGGATTCTATGCAATGGGACATATCCCCAATATTATTGGGGCAATTGACGGAACACATATTACGTTTGTCCCCTCCCACCAGAATGAATAGGTGTTCAGGAATCATAAGAGTTTCCACTCACTGAATGTGCAAATGGTGTGACTGCCAGACCAGTTCACCTCCCACATCACTGCCAAGTATCCTGGGTTGGTGCATGATGCCTTTGTCCTGAGGAACAACAGCATCCCAAATGTGATGGCCCAACTACAGAGGCACAGGGTGTGGCTAATAGGTGAGCCAGAGTTTCCACCCACTGTATTTCAGTGTATGCCCTCAAGTGTTATCCCCATAGCATTGTGTAAGGATACATTTTGTCCCTCAATACTTGCAGATGACTCTGGCTACCCAAACCTATTGTGGCTTTTGGCCCCTGTGAGGAATGGCAGGACAGGGGCTGAGGACCGTTATAATGAGGTACATGGGCGAACAAGAAGAAGAATCGAGAGGACCTTCAGCCTCCTGAAGGCCAGGTTCAGGTGCCTCCATCTGACAGTTGGATCCCTGTGCTACTCCCCCGGAAAGGTCTGCCAGATAGTAGTGGCATGCTGCATGCTGCATGTTGCACAACCTGGCACTCAGGCAATATGTGCCTTTTCTGCAGGAGGAGGAGAATGGAGATGCCCCTGTGGCAGCAGTAGACCATGAGGAGAGTGAGGAGGAGGCAGAGGATGAGGATGTGGACAACAGAACATTAGTTATATGTCAATACTTCGAATGACACATAGGTGAGACAGTGGAACTGATCATTGCTCTGACTATTGAATTCATCTGTGTGACTGTAGCGTGATGGCATTCACTTCCTTTGCATCTAAACCTGCTTTCATCTATGGCTTCTCATTTTCCAGATGTTGGTGATATGACAACAATGTCCTGATGTGATCACTACTGACCGTTACAGGTCATTAAATGTATGCTATCAGAGTGTTCAGATCATTTGCACTAGATGTGACTGTTCCCAAAAATACACATTTTCAACACATAAAACAGTGTCACTCAAGTTGTGTGTAAGAGTTTTTATTGTAGTGCAAATAATTGACTGAAAAGTACAATGGAATGGAGTGATGGTGGAGAAAAGTCCAGGGGATTGTTCAGTCTGTTTGTAGCACAGTTCCAGTGTCCGAGGGGCCATTGGAAAGGGATCAAAGGCAGTTCAAAGTGGACAATGTGACAGGGTGGGACACAAGGGGGACAATCAGGAGAGTCTCATTTCCTGGCGGTGGTGTTGGTCTTGGCAAGTGTGTCTGGCTTCTGTCTGGCTCGCAGGGAACGTTTGCGGGGTAGTTCACCTTCTGCAGGGGGAGGGGTGCTGGTGGCCTGTGGGTCCTGTGGTGGGACCTCCTGTCCACTAGCTGCAGCGGAGGTTGTGGGCTGGTCAATAGACTGGCTAGGGGTAGGGGCCTGCTGGTGTGCTGTTCATTGCCTCATGATGTTGGCCTTGTCTGCCAGCACCCCTGCTATGGAGATCATGATGGTGTTGAGGGCCTGCAAGTTCTCCCTGATCTCCTGATGGTGTTCCTCCTGCAGCCGCTTGCTCTCCTGCATGTTGTTCAGGATCTGGCCCATCGTGTCCTGGGATTGTTGGTAAGCCCCAGGGCATTAGTGAGTGCCTCCTGGAGAGTCAGTTCCCTGGCCCTGTCCTCCCCCTGGCACACAGCGGTCCTCCCAGTGTCCCTGTTGCCCTGTCCCCTGAACGGTGTGCCCACTACCACTCACCCGAGGTCCCTGATTGTCTTGGGGGTGAGATGTGGACTGGGGTCCCTGTACAGGTAGGCACACTGCTGATTGACGTATCCTGGGGACAGAGGTGTGCGGACGCTGGGTGGGTGCTGTGGTGTTGGATACTGATGGGGAGGCTTTGTGGTGACTATGAATAGGCTGGGGTGACTGACTGTCCAATGGTCCCTGATGGGTCAGGTTGTTGACCTAGATCCTGAAGTCCAGAGTTACTGTCATCACTGGGGGCACCTTCTGTTGGGGGACTGGATAGTCGTGGCACCTCCTTTCCGCTGATATTGGCTGGGGCACCTGTGGGGATGTAAGTGATGTATTATGCTTCATGCCTGTCACATATTTTATATCCCTAGGTTCCCCTCTATCATTGCTGTTACCCTGCCACCTTTGAATGTGTATGGTGATGTATTGTGTGATTGTTGGTACCCCTATACTGTGCATGCTTTGGTGATGGGTGTCCATGCAGGGCTGGGAGGGCTGTCCATGCATTGTATGGCATGTAGGGCTTGGCATTGGTGTTAGTCATCAGCGCTGGTGCAGTGGTGGGATGGAGTCGAGTGATGGGAGTGAGGGTGTGAGATGGCATGCAGGTATGGGGTAATAAGTAGTAAATGTTGACTTACCAGTGTCAAGTCCTTCGGCTACTCCAGTGAGTCCCTCTGGATGCAGCAATGCCAAGACATGCTCCTCCCACGCTGTGAGCTGTGGAGGAGAAGGTGGGGGTCACCGCCAGTCCTTTGTATGGCAAGCTGTTGTCTTGCTGCCACGGAACATATCTGTAGGTTGTTCCACCTCTTCCTGATGTCATTCCTTGTTCTTGGATGCTGTCTCACGGCATTCACCCTGTCCATGATTCTCTGCTATAACTCCATCTTCCTTGCAATGGATATCTGCTGGACCTGTGCTCCAAAGAGCTGTGGCTCTACCATGACTATTTCCTCCACTATGACCCGCAACGCCTCGTCTGTGAAATGGGGGTGCCTTTGTGGGGCCATGGGTGTTGTGCAGTGTGTGTAAGTGTGTGGGTGTTGGGTAGTGTGGTTGGGTGTGCATAGTGGAGTGCGTGAGGGATGTATGGGTGTGTGTGTGTAGTTGTCAAAGTGGTCTTGATGTCTGTCTGGTGGCAATGATTTGTATTCGTAAGGGGTTGTGGGCAATGTGGGTGTGTGTTTTGTAGTGGTGTGGGTGGGTGGGTGTGGTGTGTGTATGAGTGTCAGGTGTGTGTTTTTTTAATTGGCCAATGTTGTGTAGTTTAGTATTTGGGTGTCCATTCTGAGCGCGGTGGTGTGTACTGCCAATGGTTTACCGCCATTGAATGTCTATCGTGGTGATTCGTGGGTCATGATGTGGTGAGCGTTGTATTGTTTGCGGAACGGTATAGGTGTTGGTACTGCCACTTTAGTACTGATCTTTGGGCTTGCGGATTTGTGTATCTGGTCTCAATCGACTGAGGCAAAGTCAAGATTTTAGGCCGACCACAATGGAGCCCTGCAAGGCAACAGTGAGTGGGATGGCTTGGTCAAAGTCTTACCTTTGAACTTAGGCCATATTTATGGAAGGTTAACGTCACCTTAGCGTGATTTATTTTTGCACTAAAACTGCGGTAACTTAACTCCATATTTATATTTTGGTGCTAGACCCATCTAGCATCAAAATATTGGAGTTAGGGCGATTTTTTGGAATGCGCCAACTTTCGTCAATGTGCCGCAAGGTAGGCGTTCCCTTCCTAAAGATGACTCTAGCCACCAGGGCCATATTTAACTCCTGATGCAGAAACGATGCGCAACTGGGAGCCGGCACTAAGTAATGACGCTAAGCCTGTTTAGCATCATTATTTGACATCTGATGAGACCAGGGGTTAAAGTGCAGGTAGGCCCATTTTCATGGGTAAACACAATGGAATGGGCACAAAGATGCCCACCCCAACCCCTAGCAACACCACCACCCACACCACAGGGACAATACGGGAGGAGGGAGCCCATCCTAGGTGAGTGGCAGAAAAGTGTTTGTGTATGTGTGTGGTGTTCCATTAGGGGTCCCTTATATGGGGCCCCCTGGCTGGCACTAGGTATGTAGGGCTTACCCAGGGAACACTGGTCCCCTGTGTTGGGTATTGGGGTGGGGTAATGACTCCTGTCTATGGTTAGACAGGAGTCCTTTTTTGGTTATTTGTGCGTAAAAAAATGACGGTAGGCTGAGTAGCAGCAGATATTTTGCCGCTCACCAGCCTAACATCATTTCTGAACCACTACTGCCATTTCCCCTAATGCCACCCCTCCCTTTTTGAAAGACGCTAGCCATTCCTTAGCACCATTGCGTGTCTTTTTATAAATATGGCGCACGGATGGAGTTAGGGAATGGCGTTAGCTGGCGTTATAAAAAATTACGTAGTGCATCATTTTTCATAAATATGGGCCTTAGTCTTTTTCTTGACCGGGAGAAAGCCACAAGTGTAACCCTACCATCCTGGAGCCCTCTTTGGATATATGTTGCAGGAAACCTCGGTCAAAGATTCTACGTTCGGACTTAAATTATTTTTTGAGCCTGAAATCTTTGTCTGGGATGAACTTGAAATTGAAGCCAACCTCCATGGAGCCCTTTTCAGATATGCTGCGCAGGAAGCCTGGGTCAACTTTTTATGATTGAACTTAAAAACTTTTTGGGGAGCTTTTACCTCCGATGTCGGACATCTCTCCACAGCAAGCCGATTTCAATGTCGTTGGACTGCCTTTCCACGAGCCCCCGTTGGATTCCTGGAAGTCTGGGCCCCTGGAGCTTTTCATTGGGATGAACCTGCAAGTCAGGCTGAGTCGGGGTCGACGTGAAAAGGCTTGACTCACAATATCGGGTCGGTCCACTTATGGAGTTTTTTTGCAAAAGTGGTCCAATCTTCTCCAAACTTCTGGGTCTTCTTCAAAAAGGTCTCTGAATCTCCTTTAGGAGTCCACAACTTAAAAAAAGTTTCCAGAAGCTATGAGTTGCTTCTTGAAGGTTAGGACTCCAACTCCCAGAATGCACCTGGTTCAAATTAAAATATGGCCACTGGTCAACTAGTCAGTTTCTTCAGGGCCTGATGCAGGGTACTCTGGTCAGCTATTTTCTACCTGTACCAAACAGGGAGTCCCTTCTTTAAGCAGTAGAAGGCAGGTAAAGTCCTTTTAATGGTGACGCCCAAGAGTGCAGCTGGTGCAGTCCTTCAAAGTGCAGTTTCCAGGTGCAGGTCAGGGGTCCAGCAGGGCAGTTCTTCTTCTTCTTGTCTTGTCCTTGTAGGGCTCTGAGGTGGGGGAGCAGCTTTGCCAATTTTACCCTTGCTTCTGGGGTGGAAAGCAGGGTGGGGGGATCTTGACCAATCACTTGCAGGCCACCACCCTCTTGAGTGTCCACTTCCTGGGAAGTATGGCAAAAATCAATCTGAGGGAGTAACAAATCATAAATGGCACAAATTCATTCTCAGAAGTTACGTCTGGTTGAGCCCATCCACTGGTGTGGCTAAGTTCACTTAATACACCCCTTTCCAGCCCTCTCCTAAACTAATCAGGGGGGACCTGGCTGTCTGGTTTTACAAGAAATGGGGGAGGTCCACTTACTGGTCCAAATGCCCTTCTCTCCTTTGAAGTACAGTTTGACTGCTCTCCCCCATCCTGTTTCTCCATCTGCCAGTCAGTTCTCCTCCCCCAGACACTTCCTTTGTGTTCAGCTCAGGGAACTTCACACCTCATCAAGGCAGCCTTGCCAATCAGAGAAGGGCACTACAGAGTTGAAACTGGTAACTTTCAGGTAGAGTTCTAAAACTCTTTCCCTGAGTTAGGTATATTAAATTCAACAATGACAAGTTGGTGGATTTATTATAACAATACGTTTGATACCAAACTTGAAATATTAAGCTCATTTTGAGACTTTATTAATTAAAAATAAAGGGGGTCATTACGACCTTGGCGGGAAAAGGCGCTTACCGCCGTGCAGAAGACCGCCAATACACCGCGGCGGCGGCGGGAGACCGCCACAGCTATTATGAGACACATTACGGAATCCGCCGAAATTCAGACACCCACACAATACCGCCACACCAAAGGTCAGCGATAAACATGCGGAAACAAATCCTCCACCTCCACGCCAACAGAAACACGCCCATGCTATTACGACACGAATCCATGCGGCGGTCTTTCAACCGCGGTATTCCATTGGCAGTACACACCGCCGCGCTCAAAATACACACACATCTCCAAAACACCGCCACATTGGACAATTCCAAATATACACACCTGATACACATACAAACAACACTCCCACACATCCAACACAATATAAAACACACACCCACATCACCCACAAACCCCTATGACCAAAAATTAGAGACGAAGGCCAGAGAGAGACAGCACAGAATAGAGAACCCCATCACACAGAGGCACACTACACCATCACCCACACAACATCCACGCACAAAACACCACATACCACTACACTCACCACACTCATCAACACATACACCGCCCCACACATCACACACACCATCCCATGTCACGCCAAAGACACCCCCGCTTCTCCGAGAAGGAGCTCAGGGTCATGGTTGAGGAAATCCTACTGGTATTTGGCTCACAGGTACAGTACACATCCATAGCCAGGAAGATGGAGCTATGGCAAAGAATAGTCGACAGGGTCAACGCTTTTGGACAGCACCCAAGAAATAGGGAGGACATCAGGAAGAGGTGGAACGACCTACGGGGGAAGGTACGTTCCACGGTATCCAGGCACCACATCGCGGTACAGCGGACTGGCGGCGGACCCCCACCTCCTCCCCCACAACTAACAACATGGGAGGAGCAAGTCTTGTCCATCTTGCATCCTGAGGGCCTTGCAGGAGTCGTTGGAGGGATGGACACTGGTAAGTCAAATCTCAACTATCATATCCCCCACCCTACCTGCATGCTATCACACACCCCCACCCTCACACCCTCCACTAACACCCTAACTCCTCACTAATGTACCCATAACACCAACCACCCATCCCAACCCCAAGACCTGCATGACACAACTAAGCATGGATACCCATCACTAAAGCATGCCCACTGCACAGACCCAGAACACCCCCCAACCATCACCACACAAGCTCCCACACAGGAATGCTAGCACTGGGGTACACGCACACCCAACCATTGCACACCATGAAACACATACATGCAATAATCCTGTACTCATACCCCCGCAGGAACCTGAAGGAACGTCACCACACCAGAGGGTCCAGACAACACCACTCCACCCCCAGAAGAGGCCCACAGTGACGACAGCAGCCCTGCCCTACTGGATCTTGATGACCAGCCCGGACCATTGTGGGCCTCAGGACAGTCAGTTCCCCTTGCCCAGCCACAGCCCAACACCGAGCTGCCACCCTCTGGTAACACCAGCACAGCACCCACCCAGCGGGCCCATACCTCCCTACCCAGGACAGGTCAATCAGCGGTGTGTCCACCACTACAGGGCACCCAGGCTAACCCAACACCCCAACAACAACAGGGACCTGGGGGCAGTGGTAGTGGGCACACGGTCCAGGGGACGGAGGCACAGGAACATAGGGGAACTGGGAGGGCTGCTGTGCGACAGAAGGAGGACAGGCCAAGGGAACCTACTCTCAACGAGGCCCTCTCCTCCATCATGGGAGCATACCACCACTCCCAGGAGACAATGGCAACGGTCCTGGACAAGTTGCAGGAGACCCTGCATCTGCAGGAGGAGCAGTATTTGGGGTTCAGGGAGGAGCTCAGGACCATAGACTCCGCCCTGGGCACCATCGTAGGGGTGCTGACGGACATTCAAAAGACCTTGAGGGACACCGTGGCACTCCAAGGGGCCCCTGACACTAGCCAGGACGACGAACTGACCACCACCTCCGCTGGCGCTAGTGGACAGGACGCCCCGCCACAGGACCAACACACCAGCACCCCACCCCCTGCAGATGGAGAACCACCACAAAAGCGGTCCCTGAGATCCAGGAACAGGACAGAGCAAGCTGGCAAGACCCCCGCCAGGAAATAAGACTACCCTGATTGTCTCCCCACTGTCCCACTTTGTTACCCTGTCCACATTGGAACTGCCCCAGCTCCACTTTCAATGGCCAGATGTGCAAAGTACCTGTGAGACTAATAGACTGGACTCTGCCATGGACATTCTTCCACCATGACCTATCCCCATTTCACAACCCCCCTACATTTTTATGCACTTAAATAAACACCCTTGAAACCTTAATAATATTGGAGTCAGTCAATGATTGTGAACTTTGTATTGTCAATTACAGTGTTAAAAAAGGTTACCCATTGGAAGGCCAACATACCAATGTCACACATCACAAGCCTTTCAAGGGTGCAAGCTGTTGACACGTAGGTTACCACATTACTGAAACTGAAATGGAAGGGGACAACTCAGTTAACAAATAGGGAGTGAAATGTAGGTACAGGATAGAGGTAGACGTGTGAAATTTAATATTATGTGAAACATGAAAATGTACTCACCTGTGTCTCACTGAAAATATTGCTGTATGACTGACCCCCTGTTGTCGTTTTCATCTTCATCAGCTTCATCCTCATCACTGTCCACAGGCTCCACAGGCTCACCCGCTGCAACAACACCGTCATCTGGATCATCCTCCTGCAGAAAAGGCACCTGGCGTTGCAATGCCAAGTTATGGAGCATGGAGCAGGCGATGATGATGTCGCACACCTTCTTCGGTGAGTAGAATAGGGACCCACATGTCATATGGAGGCACCTGAACCTGGCCTTCAGGAGGCCGAAGGTCCGCTCGATCACCCTCCTAGTCCGCCCATGGGCCTCATTGTACCGTTCCTCTGCCCTGGTCCTGGGATTCCTCACTGGGGTCAGTAGCCATGACAGGTTGGGGTAACCAGAGTCCCCCAATAGCCATACACGGTGTCTCTGGAGTTCACCCATCATATCAGGGATGCTGCTATTCCGCAGGATGTAGGTATCATGCACTGAGCCAGGGAACATTGCATTTACCTGCGAGATGTACTGGTCTGCCAAACAGACCATCTGGACATTCATCAAATGATAACTCTTCCTGTTCCTGTACACCTGTTCATTCCTGCGGGGGGGGGGACCAGAGCTACATGGGTCCCATCAGTGGCACCTATGACGTTGGGGATATGTCCAAGGGCATAGAAGTCACCTTTCACTGTAGGCAAATCCGCCACCTCAGGGAAAATGATGTATCTCCTTACGTGTTTCAGCAGGGCAGACAACACTCTGGACAACACGTTGGAAAACATAGGCTGGGACATCCCTGATGCCATGGCCACTGTTGTCTGAAAAGACCCACTTGCAAGGAAATGGAGCAATGACAGCACCTGCACGTCAGGGGGCATTCCAGTCGGATGGCGGATTGGTGACATCAGGTCTGGCTCCAACTGGGTACATAGTTCCTGGATTGTGGCACGGTCAAACCGGTAGGTCACGATGACATGTCGCTCTTCCATTGTCAACAGGTCCACCAGCGGTCGGTACACCGGCGGATTCCGCCATCTTCCAATATGTCCCAACTGACGGTGCCTAAGAAGGACAACAGCGAAGAAACTGTCAGCATTCCTCCAGGTATGTACCCACAGTCACACACAAGACTACACCAGACAATTAACCCATCCGTGAAAGGTTTTGAGTGTAGGCCTCGGTATGTGTGACGCAGTAGTAATTGAAGCCATGTGGGCCCCTGAAATGGCGGCTGTCTGACCTCTAAACTGGGACAATGGAATTGTGGGGTAACTGCGCTGGCGTTGGACACCGTCGCGGTAAGCGGTCGTAGAGCGTGGCGCAATGCTGCATTGGTTAACATTGGACCCTATGGGTCCCAGGAGCCAATGAACAGGTGCGCTGGCGGTGATGATGCGCACCGCCGCGGACGTCACCACCATTTTCTATCTCTTCAATCACTAGATACCTGACCTTCGACAGGTGAGGACCTACACTGCTAGTGCTGCTGTGACCTCTGTCTGGAAGCGACGATGGCTGCTGTGTCTGGGGAAAGGGCCCCTGCCTTCACTGCACAGGAGTTGGAGAAACTTGTGGATGGGGTCCTCCCCCAGTATACGCTACTCTACGGTCCTCCAGACGAACAGGTTAGTACACAGGGAGCACGTTGTATGGGCTATGCCTGGGTGGAGAGGGCTGGGTGGATGAGGGAAGGGGGCAGAGTACATAGAACAGTCATGCATGGGGATGAATGGGCCACAGGGATAGAGTTGGGAGGGGGCCAATTACAATGACGGTGCAGTAGGTAATGACTGTTCCTCTTTCCTTGTGCATGTCATGTAAGTCAGCGCCCACCAGAAGAGGGACATTTGGCGTGCCATCGCCAAGGAAGTCCGGACCCTGGGGGCCCACCAGAGACGGGGCACCCACTGCCGGAAGAGATGGGAGGACATTCGCCGCTGCAGCAAGAAGACGGCGGAGGCTCAGCTGGGGATGGCCTTCCAACGTGGGAGCGGTGCCCGTCGCACCATGACCCCCCTGATGTTCCGGATCCTGGCGGTGGCCTACCCAGAGTTGGATGGGCGCTTAAGGACATCACAGCAGACACAAGGGGGTGAGTACAACCTCATCCTATGGACTTTGCGTGCAGTGGAGCTGTCTGGGTGGGGGTGGTGGGCTGTGGGTGTCCCTAGCCCAGGGCGAGTTAGGTAGGCAAGGCCCCTCCGTTATGTAGGCCATGTGGCACTCTACCCCAGCTAAAAAAAAAGGCAAATTGATGTATAGTTGCCCCTTTGCCATCCATGTGGGCAGATTTCTACCATTGCCATGTAGGCCATATCCCAGAAATAGCATGTGCAGAGGGCAGGAGCACAGCGTAATGCATAGGGCTGCTGCGTCTGTCTTGTCCGCCAACGGTAGCGGTATGCCATGCACTAAAACTCTGTTTCTTCTGTCTCCCCCCTTTTTCTGCTCTCCCTGTCCTTCTGTACATCAGCATCAACAGGCGGAGGTACAGTGGCACCGGAGCATGAGGGAGCTGCATCCCACATGGCCATGGAGGGCCACACCACAGACTCTGAATTCACCAGTGGGACAGGGGGCGAGGGGAGCTTCACGTCGGCCACAGGATCACCAACCAGCGACACGGACTCGTCCGCCGATGGGAGCTCCCCTGTGGTGGCGGCACCATCTGTGCGCCCCACTTCTACAGGTACAGCCGCCACCTCCCCTACCAGCACCGCCCTCCCAGCAGCCCCTCAGCGTTCGCCCCGTGCCCGTTCACCCAGGAGGGTGGGCATCACCTTCGCCCCAGGCACCTCAGGCCCTGCCCCAGTCACCCCTGCTGCCCTCAGTGAGGAGGCCATTGACCTCCTCAGGTCACTCACTGTTGGGCAGTCTACCATTGTGAATGCCATCCAGGGTGTAGAACGAGAGTTGAAACACGGTAATGCATTCCTGGAAGGCATTCATTCTGGTCAGGCTGTCCTTCAGCGAACCCTGCAATCTCTGGCCTCAGCACTGATGGCAGCCATTGTCCCTGTGTCCAGCCTCCCCCCTCCAACTTCCTCCACCCAGACCCAATCCCCTGTACCCCAGCCCATCCCAAGCACACCTACAGACCAGCATGCACACAAGTCAACACACACAAGTAGCTCAAGCAAACATAGGCACCACACACACCACAGGCACTCACACAAGCATCACACCCATACAGATACAGCAACATCCACTGTCTCCACTGTGTCCCCCTCCTCCTCTTCTCCCTCCTCCCTCCCAGTGTCGTCTACACACACACCTGCATGCACCACATCTACAGGCACTAGGACTCGCACCAGGACATCCAGCACCACAAGCCGCTCACCTGCACTCACCACCTCCACTGCCATATACACGTCCCCTGTGTCCTCTCCCAGTGTGTCTGTGACGCCCCCTACCAAAGTACCCAAACGCCGGCAATCACTCACCCAACATCCATCCACCTCACGACAGCCTCCAGTTCCTGCACCTGCACCCAAAACAGCTAAAGTGACACCTCCTACAACCACCTCCTCTTCCTCCACTCCCAGAGCCCCTCCAGCTACCCATCCCAGTGTACGTCAGACACTGTCCCTATGTCAAATTGACCTTTTTGCCCCCACCCCCCCTCCAATTCATCAGTCCCGTCGTAGCGCCTCAGCCATAAAGCCTCCAGTACCAGTGGTGCGTGTTCCAGGTTTTTGGAGTGCCCCGTCCACCAGGGCAGGCAGTAGGACCCGGAGCCAAGGCACTGCCAGCCCACCCCCTGTAAAGGCTCTGAAATTGGAGAGTGGACGACGGGACTGTGTCAAGACTCCTGGTGGGACAAAAAGTGAAATGGGATCCAAGGCGATTGGTGAGTCAGCTGTAACTCCAAAGAAGGTGGGGAAGGTCCAGAGGAAGTCTCCCCAACCTGTTGTGAGTGTCACGGCGGAGAAGTGCGCCATCATTTCCGGCGGTCCTGACACAACTGCCAGCACCGTCGTTACTGGTCCAGAGACCACCGCCAGAGTCACAGCCCAGGAGGGCCCAAGTATCGTCACTGGTCAGGAGACCACCGCCGGAGTCATTGCCCAGGAGGGCCCAAGTATCGTCACTGGTCAGGAGACCACCGCCGGAGTCATTGCCCAGGAGGGCCCAAGTATCGTTACTGGTCAGGAGACCACCGCCAGACTCATTGCCCAGGAGGGCTCAAGTATCATTACTGGTCCAGAGACCACCGCCAAAGTCATTGCCCAGGAGGGCCCAAATATTGTCACTGGTCCAGAGACCACCGCCAGAGTCACAGCCCAGGAGGGCTCAAGTATCGTTACTGGTCCAGAGACCACCGCCAGAGTCACAGCCCAGGAGGGCTCAAGTATCGTTACTGGTCCAGAGACCACCGCCAGAGTCACAGCCCAGGAGGGCTCAAGTATCGTTACTGGTCCAGAGACCACCGCCACCACCGGAGTCACAGCCCAGGAGGGTCCAGGATCCCACAGCCCCGCTGGGCAATGATGGAACGTCAAACCACACACCATCGTCCAGTGTGGAGTTCGTCATGCCACACACCAATGTCCAGTGTGGAGATCATCATGCCACACACCAATGTCCAGTGTGGAGTTCGTCATGCCACACACCAATGTCCAGTGTGGAGATCGTCATGCCACACACCAATGTCCAGTGTGGAGATCGTCATTCCACACACCACTGTCCAGTGTGGGGTTCGTCATGCCACACACCAATGTCCGTACCAGAACCGCCATGGCAAAGCACCGCTGAACAGGCCAAAGACTGCCATGGTGAAGACCGCTGAACAGAGCAAAGACCGCCATGGTGAAGACCGGTGAACAGAGCAAAGACCGCCATGGTGAAGACCGCTGAACAGGGCAAAGACCGCCACGGCAAAGCACCACTGAACAGGCCAAAGACTGCCATGGTGAAGACCGCTGAACAGAGCAAAGACTGCCATGGTGAAGACCGCTGAACAGAGCAAAGACCGCCATGGTGAAGACCGCTGAACAGGGCAAAGACCGCCATGGCAAAGCACCGCTGAACAGGCCAAAGACTGCCATGGTGAAGACCGCTGAACAGAGCAAACACTGCCATGGTGAAGACCGCTGAACAGAGCAAAGACCGCCATGGCAAAGCACCGCTGAACAGGCCAAAGACTGCCATGGTGAAGACCGCTGAACAGAGCAAAGACCGCCATGGTGAAGACCGCTGAACAGGGCAAAGACCATCATGGCAAAGCACTGCTGAACAGGCCAAAGACTGCCATGGTGAAGACCTCTGAACAGAGCAAAGACTGCCATGGTGAAGACCTCTGAACAGAGTAAAGACCGCCATGGTGAAGACCGCTGAACAGGGCAAAGACCGCCATGGCAAAGCACCGCTGAACAGGCCAAAGACTGCCATGGTGAAGACCGCTGAACAGAGCAAAGACTGCCATGGTGAAGACCGCTGAACAGAGCAAAGACCGCCATGGTGAAGACCGCTGAACAGGGCAAAGACCGCCACGGCAAAGCACCGCTGAACAGGCCAAAGACTGCCATGGTGAAGACCGCTGAACAGAGCAAAGACTGCCATGGTGAAGACCGCTGAACAGAGCAAAGACCGCCATGGTGAAGACCGCTGAACAGGGCAAAGACCGCCATGGTGAAGACCGCTGAACAGGGCAAAGACCGCCATGGCAAAGCACCGCTGAACAGGCCAAAGACTGCCATGGTGAAGACCGCTGAACAGAGCAAACACTGCCATGGTGAAGACCGCTGAACAGAGCAAAGACCGCCATGGCAAAGCACCGCTGAACAGGCCAAAGACTGCCATGGTGAAGACCGCTGAACAGAGCAAAGACCGCCATGGTGAAGACCGCTGAACAGGGCAAAGACCACCATGGCAAAGCACTGCTGAACAGGCCAAAGACTGCCATGGTGAAGACCTCTGAACAGAGCAAAGACCGCCATGGTGAAGACCGCTGAACAGAGTAAAGACCGCCATGGTGAAGACCGCTGAACAGGGCAAAGACCGCCATGGCAAAGCACCGCTGAACAGGCCAAAGACTGCCATGGTGAAGACCGCTGAACAGAGCAAAGACTGCCATGGTGAAGACCGCTGAACAGAGCAAAGACCGCCATGGTGAAGACCGCTGAACAGGGCAAAGACCGCCAAGGCAAAGCACCGCTGAACAGGCCAAAGACTGCCATGGTGAAGACCGCTGAACAGAGCAAAGACTGCCATGGGGAAGACCGCTGAACAGAGCAAAGACCGCCATGGTGAAGACCGCTGAACAGGGCAAAGACCGCCATGGCAAAGCACCGCTGAACAGGCCAAAGACTGCCATGGTGAAGACCGCTGAACAGGCCAAAGACTGCCATGGTGAAGACCGCTGAACAGGCCAAAGACTGCCATGGTGAAGACCGCTGAACAGAGCAAAGACCGCCATGTTGAAGACCGCTGAACAGAGCAAAGACCGCCATGGTGAAGACCGCTGAACAGGGCAAAGACCGTGTTGGTATGAATAGTCCGGCACATAAGGCATCGTTCTCCCATGTGCAGCTGGGACAGTGACAGGACATGTACTTTCACGGGGAGAATCATCCAGTCTGGGCACCAGTCCCACCCAGTACCAGTAGAGAGCTGCATCTACTTGCGAAGATGTGTCTTTGCACTCCCCAGGATGGCTCAGTGGGCAACCCACCCACTGTAGAGACTTGAGAGACTGTGGCTTTGCACTCCCCAGGAATGTACAGTGGGCAAGCCACCCACTGTAGAGACTTGAGAGACTGTGGCTTTGCACTCCCCAGGATGGTACAGTGGGCAAGCCACCCACTGTAGAGACTTGAGAGACTGTGGCTTTGCACTCCCCAGGATGGCATACATGGGCATGTAGCCCCGACGTGGATCTGGCTTCGCATTCATCTGGCTGAGGTGCCCCCCCTTCCCTTCCCCCTGAGGTGCCTGTATTGTTTCTATCTGATGCCCCGGCAGTGTTCTCTCGGATTTTGGTCAGGTATCTATTGTGGGCCTCGCCCATGCATTTTTGGACTGTTTGAGCACGGACATTGTTGTGTACATATCTGCACTACTTCTTGTATTGTATATTTAATTTTGACAGATTTCGTGATATATATCAGTATATTTTTGTATGAGTAGTATATTGGCACAATACAAAGTTTGACCGCAATTCGCTTTGTCTTTGCATTCTTCCGGGGGGATTGTGGGTTGTTACTGTGATTTTTGTGACTGCATTGGTGTGTATGTTGTCTAATGCGAGGGTGGGGATGGGGGTGTTTGGTGGGTGTCCCCCTAACTTTTGCCTCCCCCTCCCCGTGTCGTAGGTGCAGTACTCACTGGTATCTTCTGCGCCTACGTCGCTGTTGGTCGTAGATGAGCAGGAATACAAGGGCAGGGAGTATTTGTAGTTCCGGCTCCATGGTGTCCTCGTGGGATGTGTTGAGGTGAGCGTTTTCCCATAGCAAAAGCTGTTTCCGCTGTGTTTTTATCCACTGTGAATCCGCCCTGGAAAAGGTGGCGGATTGGTGTGTTGTGATAGTGTGGGCGGTACATTGTCTCCTGCCTGTCTGTTGGCGGTGTCCGCCGCGCTGTTTGTCTGTACCACCATGGCGGGCGGTGTGTTAAAGTGGCTGTCTTATTTGGCGGTTTCCGCCAGGGTCGTAATTCCCTTTTTTTGTCCACCGGCCTGTTTGCGGTATTACCGCACCTTTAACACCGTCCGCCAGGGTTGTAATGACCACCAAAGTCTCCCTTTGTTAGCCTATGGAGCCCATTCACTAGAATGAGGAAACATGAATTTAGCTATTTGTCCCTCACCAGGGCTTATAAAACATATTTTATAAAGTTCCTACTTATAGTTACACTGCACTCAACCCTTGAGGCACATAGGGCACACCTTAGGAGTGACATATATAAAAATAAGGTAGTTTAAGTCTTTGGAAGTACCTTTGATTCCAAAGTCAAATTTGGGGTTAACTTAAAAGCAGCCAGAAAAGCAAGCCATCCTTTAAAATGACCTGGGGCACCATAGCACTGCACCTATGGGTGCACTATCTATGCTGGGTTCCCTAAAGCTACATGCCCTACCGTACACTAGGGACTTACAGGTAGGTTGACACAGCCAATTATAATTAGCTTAATTTGCATAATGATTTTATCCCCTGCGCTGTTAGACCTTTTCCCCCTCCTGTGCCAAGCCATTTCTTGTCTATTCGGGGTAGTTCCTGCTTAGGCCACCATAACCTTTTGTCCACATAATCTACCCATGACAAATTTTCAGCCTTTTTTCCCACATTCTAGGGATTATAGAGGTACCCAGAGTCTGTGGGTTCCCCTGGAGGAGACCAAGAAATTAGCCAAAATTCAGCTGAAATGTCATTAAGAAAAGGCTAAAATTTCATTACAAAATGGTTAAAAAGGGCTGCAGAAGAAAGCATGTTTTTTTCCCTGAAAATGGCATCAACAGAGGGTTTGTGGTGCTAAAATCACCATCTGCCCAGCTTTCAGGAACAGGCAGACTTAAATCAGAAAACCACATTTTTCAATACAATTTTGGCATTTTACTGGGACATACCCCGTTTTTACATTGTTTTGCTTTCAGCCTCCTTCCAGTTAGTTACAGAAACGAGTGCTGGATCCCAGACAGCTAAACATTTCTAAAACGTTGACAAAATTCTGAATTCAGCAAGGGGTCATTTGTGTAGATCCTTCAAGGTTTTCCTACATAAAATAACAGCTAAAATAAAACAATATTGAAATTGAGGTGAAAAAAAGAGGCATTTCTGTCAACGTTTTCTTCTATAACCTTTCCCAGCTGTGGCAGATTTTTTAAAGCAACATACATTATGTCTACTGGACTTTTCTGATTGCAGGGATATATAGGGCTTGTAGGTTCCTCAAGCAACCTAGGTACCCAGAGCCAATAAATGAGCTGCACCTTGCAATGGGTTTTCATTGTATACTGTGAATACAGTAATTCATTTGGTGACATATAAAGAGGGAAACATAGGTATCAAGGAAACCTTTGTATTTCCAAAATGGGTAAGGTGTTGAGTAGCAGAGAATATTTGGACATCTCTAAATTCCGGGGTCCCCATACTAGCATGTGAATTACAGGGCATTTCCCAAATAGACGTCCTTTTTACACACTGTCTTACATTTGGAAGGAAAAGATGTAGAGAAAGACAAGGGGCAATAACACTTCTTCTTCTATTCTGTGTTCCCCCAAGTCTTCCAATAGAAATGGTACCTCACGTGTGTGGGTGGGCATAATGCTTGTGACAGGAAACGCAACACGGACAAATCACATTTTTTCATTTAAATCTGATGTGTTTTTTGGAAAGTGCCTAGCTATGGATTTGGGTCTATAGCTCAGCGGCACCCAGGGAAACCAACCAAACTTGAGCATTTCGTGTTTTTTAGAAAAGTGCCTAGCTGTGGATTTTATCCTCTAGCTCAGCCGGCACCTAGGAAAACATACCAAACCTGTGCATTTTTTAAAACTAGGCACCTAGGGGAACCCAGGATGGGATAACATGTGGCACTCTCACCAGGTTCTGTTACCCAGAATCCTTTGCAAACCTCAAATTTCGGTGATTGAAAGTACTGGAATCTGAGAGGAGCCACAAACATCCTTCTACCCAGCATTCCCCCACATCTCCCTATGAAAATGGTACCTCACTTGTGTGGGTAGGCCTAGTGTCCGCAACAGGAAATGCCCCAAAACACTACGTGGACAAATCAAAATGATCAATTAAAAAACTACCTGTTTTTGCATGGGGGGCACCTGCGTTTTTAGTCATGGGCTCAGCAGCCATCTAGGGAAACCTACCAAACCCAGACATTTCTGAAAACTAGACACCCAAGGGAGTCTAGGGAGGTGTGACTTGCATGGATCCCCCAGTGTCTTCTTACCCAGAATCCTCAGCAAACCTCAAATTTAGCTAAAAAATCACATTTTCCCCACATTTCTGTGTGGGATCACTGCACCAACAGAAATTTCCTACCACCCAATGTTCCTCTCAGTTTCACAATAAAAATGATTCCTCACTTGTGTAGGTGGGCCAAGAGCCTATAACAGGGAAGAGCCGAAAACATGTTGAAATTGAGAGGGAACCAAAGCGGGTCCAAAAGGACAGTTTGAAAAAAAAACATTTTTAGGATGAGAAATGGGGCAGAATTTTTATTGGTGTGGATGTAACAATGCTGGGTGTTAGGAATTTTGTGGATTTCTGCAGATTCCAGAAGCTTCCATCACAAAAATGTGGGGAAAATGTGTGATTTCAAGCAAAGTTGGAGGTTTGCAAGGTATTGTGGGTAAGAAAATGGTGTGGGGTGCATGTGAAGCACACCACTCTGGGCTCACCCAGATGTTTAGTTTTCAGATGTGTCTAGGTCTCGTAGATTTTTCTACATGGCATCCCAAAGTCAAAAAAGTGTAGTCCTCACAATTCCAAGTGGGACGATTTTGAGAGTTAGCCAAGCTCTCATGGACTAAATGTATAATCAAAACCCCAAATAAACAAATGTCCTCTTGCTTGCCGTTGGGATAAGATCTTTTAGTGTGTGGGGGGAGAGGTGAAAAGACTGTTACCTCCTTCAGTTGGGGTGGGGGCATAACCATGCCCATAATGTTTGGTAGCCACCACCCCACTATTTTTTTTATTTTTTATATTTCCTGGCATCTAGTAGGTTTTCTGTCCCCCCCCCCGGGGAGTGGATCGGGGGTAATTACCCCATCTGCCCACCAGTGGGCCGAACAACTTAGTCCCCATTTATTTGGGGTGGGGGCAAGGCCATACCCCCACCCTCTTTTTTTTAAAACAAATTCTTCCCTGGTGTCTAGTGGGCTTTCTGTCCCCCTTGGGGGAAGATAGGCCTCATAAAAATAGACCAATCTGCCCCCAAGGGGCTAATAGAAATAGGCCGATCTGATAAATTTGCCCCCCAGGGGAGTGACCCTTACCTAAGGGGCCGCTCTCCATCTGTACAAAATAAAGAAAATAAAAAAATCCCTGGTGTCTGATGGTTTTGGCCTAATTAAAATAGGCCGATCTGCCTCTCCCCCCCCAGGGAGCAGAAATGGCCTAAAATAAATTTGCTCCTGAGAGGAGAGACTCTTGCCTAAGGAGTTGCTCCCCTTGGGTGAAATTGGTGCAAAAAAAAATCCCTGGTGTCTAGTAGTTTCTGCTCCCCTTTGGGACAGATTGGCTTAAGAAAAATAGGCCACTCTCCCCCCAAGATGGGCAGAAATGGCCTAAAATAAAATTGCCTCCCAGGGGAGCGACCCTTGCCTAAGGGGTCGCTCCCCATCTGTAAAATATTAAAAAATAAAAGCCCCTGGTGCCTAGTGGTTTCTTCCCCACTTGGGGGCAAATCGGCATAATTAAAATACGCTGATCTGCCCCCAAGCGAGGCAGAAACTGCAAAAATTAAAGTTGCCCCCCAGGGGAACAACCCTTTCCTAAGGGGTCGCTCCCCTTGCGTGCAATTGTCACGTAAAAAAATAAATCCTTGGTGTCTAGTGTTTTCTGCCCCATTTCGGGGCAGACTGGCCTCTTAAAAATAGGCTGATCTAAAGCCTAAAATAAATTTGCCTCCCAGGGGAGTGACACTTGCCTAAGGGGTCGCTCCCCATGTATGAAAAAAAAAAAATCCCGGGTGCCTAGAGGTTTCTGCCCCCATTGGGGGCAGATGGGCCTTACTAACATAGGCCGATCTGCCCCCACGGGGTAAAGAAATGGCCTTATAATAAATTGCCCCCCTTGGGGAGTGACCCTTGCCAAAGGGCTGCTCCCCTTCCTTGTTTACCTATGGTCAACAAAATCCCTGGTGTCTAGTGGACATTCCTGCAGCACGATCGCATAGCGATCGTGCTACAGGAATGCTCAGAGAGACATGAAAAGTAAAGGAAAAGCCTTTCCTTTCCTTTTCATGCCTCCCTGACCTCCCCTGACCCCAGATCGCGCTGGAAGCCATGCTTCCAGAGTGATGGAGGCAACCTCTGATGAGGTCAGCGCGCGATCGCTCACTGACATTATCAGACATCACTTTGGGGGGGTCAGGGGTGGAAGGGGAAGCGATTTCCCTTCCATCCTTGCCCAGGGGAGGGGGGTGGGAGGCCCATGGGGGAGCTCTAATGCTTTCCCCCACGGACCGGGTGCAGGACAGAACGGTTATGTTCTCGGGACACCCGAGCGGTGCAGCCAAGGATGTAACCATTATGTCCACGGCACCCAAGGGGTTAATCTGATCACAGGCCCTGGGAATAGTAGCAGTGCCCAGGGCACCGTCACAGTCAGAAAAACACCAGCATAGGTGAAAAAAGGGGGCAAAAAGCTAGGGGCTTCTGCAATCAGCCCAGTTTTCCCACATTAACTAATTAAATTTGCAGAAATCCATTGCAATATAAGGCAAAATATGAAGCATCAAGTGGAAAAACAGGGCTACTGTTCAGAGGAAAGTAAAAAGCAAGCATATTTTTTACTATTTTAAATACTCAATTCAACATTATTTCCTATGGGTTTCTATTTTAAGCCATATCTCCATCATTTGCTATGGGAGGTTGTTACAGTACCAGTGGTTGACTATATGTAGTGCTGGATTTCATACAAAAGTGTAACTTACAACAAACGAGTAAGTTACTACAAAAGTACAGTTTGTGAATATTAAAAAGTAGTAGACTTATTCAGAAGTATAAACTTACTCAAAAGTGTAAGTTACTTTTGTCAATAAGGCCCACAGCTACCAATATATCTTGGGAAAGTGTCTTACAGATTGCTCCACTTGGCTTTATATATTTGAACGACTTGGAGCGGAATGATAATTCAAATGCCTATGTAGTGACTCAGAAGGCATAATCCTCATGAAACTACAAAAGTGCACAAGAGAAACCCACTTGTACTGAAACCACTCTATCATGTTGAACCACTTAGGTGGTCGTGCCTGAGAGTTCTGACAAGCCCAGTGATTACACATACACTCTGCGCACAAATATAGGAAAGATGATTGTCCTTTACACATAGCTGTCACAAGAAGATAAAAAAAAGTTATGCTGCCAAGGGACATATAATACCCCAAACAGGTAACATTTCATTTATATTTATTTGTATTATATTTTATTAAACACAGGTTTAAATATAAGGGGTATTCTGCATTTTAGAGTTGGATTGGTAATAGTCCAAATAAAAAAGACAGAATGTTAAAAAAGATAAAGGACCAGAAACCATGAGTAAAGAAACACGAACATGTGTTTTTTTCCAAAAAGTACGACAGATCATGGGAAAATATTCACTTAAACCTCACAACCTAGAGAACAGTTCCAAGAATGTTATGTTGTTGTTTGGTGTTAAATAAACTGTTGCTCAGTGAATTGAAGTGCTGTTCCTCTAGCATATTAATACCAACTTTCTATTTTGTTATGCTATAATAATCTGACTCTGCACCCTCTGGGTTTAGGCTACTCTCTCATAAAAGGGCCCTAGTTCGGACCTAAATATAGTACTCGTAAAAGCCCTTTGTGAATTTCCAAAGTTGTAAACTTAAACGTTTGGTCTAAGTTTAGACCAGATGTCTAAATTTACCTTTGTGAATCGGGCCCTAAATTTAGACCTGAAGTCTAAGGGCCTGATTCACAAAGGTAAACTTACACTTTGTGTAAATTTATGTTTGTTTGGAATTCACAAAACTGCATTTTAATTGTAAGTTTACCAGGGGGGAGACTCCATAGCTAAAATAACCCCAGTTCACACCCTTGGCAGTCAGGGTTATCTCAGAGTCAATGTGTGAAGTATTTGTACACACGCACACAGTAACACAGTGAAAACACTATAAAGGTACTCCACAACAGTGTCGAAACATAGCCGATATTTAAATGAGTAAAACAAGGCTAAAATGACAAAAATCGAACATGCACAAGTAAAGAAACATTTCCAAAGATTACATCCTAGCATAGTTCTTAGAAACACAAAAGCTCCAACTGAGGCTATCACAGCATCTTGACAGAGTCACTTTCAACAGTCCGACGCCACTTGTGAGGGACTGCTGGCTGGTTGCTGAGTCACAAGGATCCCGGGTACAGTACCTTGGAAAATGATGAGGAAACAAAGACATTGCACAGGGTCAGTGATGTGAGGTATTGCTGGAGCTAGTGCAGTGTCAGTCACTTACTGCTACTGGGGATGTGAGGTGTTGTTGGTTCCTTACTGCTGGGCAGGGGAGGTGAGGCGTCAGTTCCTTATGGTTGCAGGGGAGGTAAAGTGGGGTCAGTGGTGAGGTGCTGGTTACTTATGACAAGGCAGGGTAGATGAATCCAGCAGTTCAAATTGCGAAGTGTCAACTTTGCAGTGTCACGATCACACCACGGGGCCACAGGTGCTGCAGCAGAGTCCGGTGTCACTGACATCGGTGACACAGCACTCAGGGCTCACACTGTGATAGGGCTTCGGAAGCGATGCGGCAGTGTCACACCTGTTTTGCAGGTCACAGTGGTTGCACTCAGCAGGGACCACTGCTCTGATGCAGGCAGCGGCGCAGATTCAGAGAGCGGCGTGGGTTCCAATCTCTGCTTTTTTTCTTCTGGATACAAATGCAAAACGGAATTCGTAATGGAGAGGTGGTCAGGTGCAGTCTATTTTAAGAGCATTTACCATCCATGGAGTAATAATGAAAACGTATTTTACCATAGCACCTTTAGTCCCTCGTCATCATATCTGGCTGCAAACAAGATTAATGCTAGTATATGTTTGAAGCTTCCCAGCCAATTTAAACCCTGCTCTCATGCTGCCCAAAATACTAAACAGCATAAGAGCAGTGCCAGTATTGGCTGGATCAAGCAAGCACAATGCTTTATCAGAGACTGATGGGTCTGTGTTTGCTACTACAGCTCCCACATAGTATTGTTCTGGAAGTCTGAACTGCGCATGTCAGGCTGGCCATGGTGAAAGCACTGGCCAATATGTCATGTACAGTCCAGTTTCCATAACCTCAGCTGATCCTAGTCATCCAACAACGAGAGCACTGTAGCCCCACCCCAGTGGAAAAACAAGTGACAGAGGAGGTATGTTTTAGTTTAGTAACAAGCCTCTCTGCATGTTGGGCCTCCCAGCAGGGCGTCAATGCTCCCATGTGCCTATAGAGGAACCACCACTGGCACCACTTGGCAAGCCAGGATCCTCAGCAGGAGAGCCCAAGTGCTGGCAGGTGAAGTCTTTGAAGGCCCTGAGAATTCTTAACAAGAGGCAAGCTCAGTTCAAGCCCTTAGAGAACCTTGGAAAGCAGGATGTAGAAAGCCAAGTCCAGCCCTTTCACTCCGAGGACAGAAGCAGCAAGTAGCAGGCCAGCACAGCAAATCAGTAGGCAGAATGGCAATCCCTACTGCAGCATCCAGCTCTTCTTCCTGGCAGAGTGTTCTCATCCCAGAAGTGTTCTAACTATGTGGTGTCAGAGATCCAGTACTTATACCCATTTCTGTCTTTGAAGTAGGCAAACTTCAAAGAGAAGACTTTGTAATGCACAAGACCTCACCTTTCCCTGTCTTGGCCCCAGACACACTCCAGGGGGGGATTGGAGCCAGCTTTCTGTGAAGGCAGGCACAGCACCAGTCAGGTGCATGTGTCAGCTCCTCGCACCACTCTAGTTCAGGAAGGAAGCATTAGCTCGGTGATGGGCCATCAGGATATGCAGGGCACACCTCCCTTTCTGTGACTGTCTAGACTGAATGCACACACAGGCCAACTGTCATCCTGACCCAGGCAGAGGCACGGAATGGTTAAGCAAGAAAATGCCCACTTTCTAAAAGTGGCATTTTCAAACTTACAATTCAAAAACCAACTTCACCAAAATTTGTATTTTTAAATTGTGATTTCAGAGATCCCAACCTCCACATCTCTATCTGCTCCCAATTATAAATTACACTTAAAATATATTTCAAGGCAATCCCCATGTTTACAAAATTAGCAGAATTTCATTATCAGGATATGTGAAATACACCAGTACATGTCCTATCCTTTATTTACACTGTACCCTGCCCATGGGCTGCCTTGTGCCTAGCTTATGGGTGACTTAAAGGTAATAAAAGGGAAGGTTTGGATCTGGCAAGTGGGTGCACTAGCCAGGTCGAAATGGCAGTTTAAAACTGCACCCACACATACTGCAATTGCAGGCTGGAGCAATGTTTAAAGGGCTACTCATGTGAGTGGCACAATCCGTGCTGCAGGCCCACTAGTAGCATTTGCTTTACAGGTCCTCAGGATACCTGATACACTATACTAGGGACTAACTGGTAAATTAAATATGCCCATCATGGAGAAACCAATCGCCAATTTATTTTAGACAGAGACCATATGCACTTTAGTACTGGGTAGCAGTGGTAACGTGCCCTGAGTACTAAAGCCAACAAAAACAGGTCAGAACAGGACAAGAAGGCATAATGTTTGGGGATAACCCTGCAAAAAGGGGCAGGCCCAGCACTCCTGAAAATATTTGGCTGTTTTCAACTGAAGTTCGGTATGTCTTCCCCAAGGTCTCTCAGTTGGAATACGTGGTGCAGAGCTACATTCAGAGCCAGGACATACTTGAGGGTCATCAGATTATGTTGAAGGATCACTTAGATCAACAGAAGCTGACCATAGAATTAGGTAAAGCTTAAAGGAAATAGAGAGGGGAGAGAAATAGTCAGAAAGCTAAACGTTTATTGAGAGAGTGTCCTTTGAGAAGCAGAGGAATCTGTAGCTAGGGCTGTAGCTATTAGCAGTGCAGCAGGTGCAGAGGTACCCTACCCAAGCAATTGAAGGGGATCACTGCAATACAAGTATAGATGCCTTTTAGTACCCATTTAGTGGTAAGAGACATTTACGACAGAGTGGGACAAGTGTGTGAGCTGGAAAGGGAAGTCTGTATGATGTGGAAAGCAGGTGAAAGGGGGCCTGGGTGGATAGTATAAATTTTGTTACAGAGAATGTTAAGCAGTGGGAAGAAGAAACCGGAATGCAGAGCTGCACCTAAAAAACATAAACATAAGAAAAGAAGCTTAAAATTAGCACTTTTACAGAAATGAAGAAATTGTTAGGCAAAAACGATCTTCAAGGATAATTGTGTATATTTAACAACATTAGTTCATTTGCATCCATCAAAATGTGTCAAAGCAAATAAAGTCAAGTGATCGAGATATACAGATAAGTGGATAATGTAACCTGTAAATAAAACATCTTAAAAAATACAATGTGTAAATGGTTCCATCAATAGCCTGCGCTAGTCTTTATCAATAATCTATACAAAAATGGCAGAAAATATGCTTAGGCAGCCAAAGAAAGAAAATTAGTTGGGATCCTCTCTAATACAGGGTAAAAACACATGTTCTCATATTTCTGGTGGAAACTACAATTACAGACTGCTGGTGCTGAGTAGACTAAATATAATTCTTCATGTCTTTACATTGAAGGTTTGATGCATCAGATGTTTTCAACTTTAAGGAGTATTAGTTCCTCTAAATATTTGAAATAACTTTATTATTGTGAGAAATTGGGTTGTTGGTTGACTGGGGTCAAATATATCCAGGGCACTGCAGTCAAATATAACCAGGGTGGCGAATTAGTCCTCCTCAGACTATCCCTGTGGGCATCGTATATTGTGCAGACCTCCTCCCAGGCTGTAAGGGCTATCTGACACTCCAACTTTGGATAACCCTTGGGGATTTTCAGTTCTCTCTCACTTCACAACTTCCTCCAGCTCAGACATGCTGTAGCTCTCAAACGTGTTGATGTCCAACTCCATCTGCAACAAGCCACTTGCAGATACACTGCTCCCTGTCCGTTCCTGGGCATCTTGCAGCTCAGGGTTCTCCTCCTCTGTTGTTGTTTGCAGCCTCTTGACCTCCTCATCAGCTCAGAGGGTTACCTGTAAGTCCACCTTGAAAGCTTTCTTACTCACATTCTGCATCCTCCCCCTGCAAAGCCTTTGCAGTTCAACCCTAGTGAGGTTGTCAACATGCATCAACGCCATCTACATGGTAGTAGAAGTGTCAACACCAGGGCAATGCGCGCTCTATTGGCGACGAGAATGCAAAAACCCAGCACTCTCAAAACAACGCAATTTATGCATTGTGCTGATATGTTGTTGTTTAACCTTTTGCATTGCAGAGTTGAATCCTGAAGACTTATTTTTAATGTGTTTACAAATACTGTTCATTTGCAATGTATTGCTGCAGGCTTTCAGAGTGTGTTAGGGAGTGATCCCATTCCAGGGCCTTCCAGAGACTTTCCCTGCAGCGTGCCTGAGTGTGGTTGTGGGCTGGGCCAAGACTCTATAAAAGGGAGCCAGCCCAGCTCCAAGTGCTCACTATTCAGAGGTCCCGGTGCAGAGCAGCAGCTACTTCCTGAGCTCCTGTCCCAGTGGTCTATTTTATCTTCCAGGCGTCTCCCCTTCATTCTACATTGGTGATCCTTGTTCTGGGCGGTAAGACGGTGGTTGGGCTGGCCTCCCGACGCCGTTATCGAGAACTTTCATATTCTTGGCCTAATTCTTTAATGATTAACAGATTACTTTGCGCGCTACCATTTCTTGACATTTATATGGTGGCTTACGAATCGGCAAGAGGCGCAATTCATTTCATGTTGATTTAATCTTGTTATTCAGTGCGCGCTACCATTTCTTGACATTTATATGGTGGCTTACGAATCGGCAAGACGTGCGATTCGTTTCATGATGATTTAACTTTGTTATTCATTGCGCGCTCCGATTTCTTGACATTTACATGGTGGCTTAAGAATCGGCAAGACGCGCAATTCGTTTCATGGTGCTTTAATCTTGTTATTCATTGCGCGCTGTTATTTCTTGGCATGTACATCGTGGCTTACGAATCGGCAAGACGTGCGATTCTCTCCTCGAGCTTAATTCATGTTGTTCATTGTATGGCACTATTCTAAGACATTTATTAGGTAGTATTCGAGTTGACAAATTGTGTGATTTGTTTCCTGAATCCATACTGTGTTATTCATGGTGCACAATCCTTTTATGGTGTTTACTATATATATGAAAATCTGCAATGTGAGCAATTTGTGTTGAAACATTTCAAGAGAACGCAAAAGGCCAGAGTTTCTAGATGCAATATTGCATGGTCCTAATATGCATTCTCAAAAAAGGATTCATATGACTGGTTTAGAACTTATTCAGAATGTTTTCCTGGTTCTCGTGTAAAGGAAAGTGCTTGAATTTGAAAGTTTCATTTAATCCATCTTGATTCCCTTACAGGTATCCGGCCATCTTGAAACTTAGTCATTTTAAGCCTAATTCTTAGGTTGTTCATGTTTTCAGAATGACTAGGCTTAGAGTCATAGGGGGTCATTCTGACCTCGGCGGTAAAAGGCGCATACCGCCGGTCAGAAGGCCGCCACAACACCGCCGCGGTCGCGGTAAACCGCCACGGTCATTCTGACCCTCAAGAGGCAAACCGCCAAAAAGCCGACATCAACAAAAGTCCGCCACACCAGCGGCCAGCGTTAAACTGGCGAAGACCAAACCTCCACCGTCACGCCAACAGAAAAACGCCCATGCCATTACGACCCACGAATCCACGCGGCGGTCTTTCAACCGCGGTATTCCATTGGCGGTACACACCGCCACGCTCAAAATACACATACAGCTCCAAAACACAGCCACATTGGACAATTTGAAATACACACACCTGAGACACATACACACAACACTCCCACACACCCAATTAACTATAAAACACACACCCACATCACCCACAAACCCCTACGACCACAAACCAGAGAAGAAGCCCAGAGAGAGACAGCACAGAATAGAGAACACCATCACACAGAGGCACACTACACCATCACCCACACAACAACCACGCACAAAACACCACACACCACTACACTCACCACACTCATCACCGCAAACACCACCCCACACCTCATCCACACCACCCCATGGCACCCCAAAGACACCCCAGGTTCTCAGAAGCAGAACTCAGGGTCATGGTGGAGGAAATAGTTCGGGTAGAGCCCCAGCTCTTCTGGACACAGGTGCAGCACACCACCATTGCCAGGAAGATGGAGCTATGGCAAAGAATAGTGGACAGGGTCAACGCTGTGGGACAACATCCACGAAATCGGGACGACATCAGGAAGCGGTGGAACGACCTACGGGGGAAGGTGCGTTCCATGGTATCCAGGCACACCATCGAGGTGCAGCGGACTGGCGGCGGACCCCAACCTCAACCCCCAGAATTTACAACATGGGAGGAACAGGTCTTGAACATCCTGCATCCTGAGGGCCTCGCAGGAGTAGGCAGAGGAATGGACTTTGGTAAGTCTCATCTTCACTACTTCATCCCCCCCACCCCACCAGCATGCCAACTCATACCCCCACCCTCCCCCCACCACCATCACACATCCTCATTGCTAATGTCTCACCTTCACAACCCACCCATCCCAACACCAAACCCTGCATGCCACCACAAACCATTGACAGCCTTCACCTAAGCATGCCCTCTGCACATACCCATCTCCCCCACAAACCGCCGTCACAACAGCCCCCACAAAGGAATGCCAGCACTGGGGTACACGGGCACCCACCCATTGCACGCTATGGCACACACAGAAGCAATAACCATACTCTTATACCCCTGCAGGACCCGAACGCCACCACACCGCCCAGGAGGGTCCAGAAATGTCCATCCCACCCCCAGAAGAGGCCCCCAGTGATGACAGCAGCTCTGTCTCCCTGGACCCAGATGACCAGCCCGGCCCATCGGGGACCTCGGGACAGTCGGTTCCCCTCAGACAGCCACAGGCTACAGCAGACCTACCCCCCTCTGGGAACACCAGCACAGCACCCACCCAGCAGGCCCATGCCTCTGTCTCCAGGACACGTCAATCAGCGGTGTGTCCACCACTACAGGGCACCCAGGTTAACCCACCACCCCAACAACAACAGGGACCTGGGGGCAGTGGTAGTGGGCACACGGTCCAGGGGACAGAGGCCCAGGGAAACAGGGGAACTGGGAGGGCTGCTGTGCGACAGGGGGGGGACAGGCCCAGGGAACCCACTCTCCACTAGGCTCTCACCTCCATCATGGGAGCATACCACCGCTCCCAGGAGACGATGGCGACGGTCCTGGCCAGGTTCCAGGAGATCCATGTACTGCAGGAGGAACAGTTTATGGGTTTCAGGGAAGAACTGAGAAACATTAGTTCCTCAATGGGCACCATCGTTGTGGCTCTCAACCAGATTGTCACCACATTGCGGGACCATGTGGCACCACAAAGGGCCCCTGTCACTAGCATGGACCAGGAACAGGCTACCACCTCCGCCGGCGCTAGTGGACAGGAGGCCCCGACACAGGAACAACCGGCCACCAGAACCCCACCTCCTGCAGAAGAAGAACCACCCCACAAGAGGTGCCTGAGATCTAGGAAGAAGACAGAGTAGGATGCCAAGACCCCCGCCAGGAAAGGATACCCCCTGATGTCATCCCACTGTCCCACATTGTCACCCTGTCCAACCTTAAACTGCCCCTGCTCCACCTTCCACAGGCATCTGGACAATGCACCTGTGAGACTGAGAATCTGGACTCTGCCATGGACATTCCTCCACCATCACCCATCACCGATTTTCAACCATGTCCCAAAATAGAGCACTTTAATAAACACACTTATTGCACACAAATAATCTGGAGTCTGCCTGTATTTTTGAAAATATGTATTAGACATAAACGTGCCAAAATGACCAGTTACATTGTGATGACAACATACCACTGTCACACAGCTAAACCTGGCCTTCAGGAGGCCGAAGGTTCTTTCTATAATCCTCCTAGTTCGCCCATGGGCCTCATTGTAGCGTTCCTCTGCCCTTGTCCTGGGATTCCTCAATGGGGTCAGTAACCACGACAGGTTGGGGTAACCTGAGTCACCAATTAGCCACACACAGTGTCTCTGTAGTTGTTCCATCACATAAGGGATGCTGCTATTTCGCATGATGTACGCGTCATGCACTGACCCAGGGAACTTGGCATTTACATGGGAGATGTACTGGTCAGCCAAACAGACCACCTGGACATTCATGGAATGAAAACTTTTTCTGTTCCTGTACACCTGTTCACTTTCACTGGGGGGTACCAAAGCCACATGTGTCCCATCAATGGCACCAATGATTTTGGGAATATATCCAAGGGCATAGAAATCACCCTTCCCTGTAGGCAAATCCCCCACCTCAGGGAAAACGATGTATCTCCGCATGTGTTTGAGCAGGGCAGACAACACTCTGGACAACACCTTGGAAAACATAGGCTGAGACATCCCTGATGAAATGGCCACTGTTGTTTGAAATGACCCACTTGCTAAGAAATGGAGTACTGACAGCACCTGCACTAGAGGGGGGATCCCTGTGGGTTGGCGGATGGGTGACATCAGGTCTCCCTCCAGCTGGGCACACAGTTCATGTATAGTGGCTCGGTCAAGCCTGTATGTCAGAATGACATGTCGTTCCTCCATTGTCGACAGGTCCACCAGTGGTCTGTACACGGGAACATTCCTCCATCTCCTCGCAAGTCCCAGCGGACGCTGCCTAGGAAGGACAACAGCGAGCACAGAGTCAATCAACCAACAGGTAAGTTCCCACAGCTTGCACAGTACACGATTCTCTATGCATTGAATGGCTTGTATGAGTGTCGATGCAAGGCGTAGGCATGTGTGACACAGTAGAAATTAAGCCATGTGGGCCCTTGAAATGGCGGCTGCCTGACCTGTGAAGTGCGACAATGGGATGTGAGGTCAATTCGCTGGCGTGGCACACCGTGGCGGTAGGCGGTCGAAGACCGCAGCGCAAAGCCGCATTGGTTAACATTGAACCCTATGCGTTTCAGGAGCCAATGACGAAGTGCGCCGGCGGTCGCGGGACGCACCGCCGCGGTACGCACCGCCGCGGACGTGACCGCCATTTTCTATCTGCTTAATCACTCGAGACCTGATCATCCACAGGAGAGGACCTATACTGCAAGTGCTGCTGTGACCTCGGTTTGGAAGGGACAATGGCTGCTGCGACTGGGGAAAGGGCCCCTGCCTTCACTTCTGAAGAATTGGAGAAACTCGTGGATGGGGTCCTCCCCCAGTATGCGCTACTCTACGGTCCTCCAGACCAACAGGTAAGTAAACTGGGAGCATGCTTTGGGGGCAATGCCTGTGTTGAGTCGGGTGGATGAAAGATGGTGGGGAGGGGAGCGATTGAGGCATGCATCAAACGACGGATGAGAGCATGTGCCACATGGCAAGGGTGGGGATGGGGGGCCACCCACATCGAGCATGCAGAAAATTATAATAATGTTATTTCTCCCCCTGTACATGTCACATAGGTCAGCGCCCATCAGAAAATCGTCATTTGGCGTGCCATCGCCAAGGACGTCCGGACCCTGGGGGTCAACAACAGACGGGCACCCACTGCCGCAAGAGGTGGGAGGACATCCGCCGTGGGAGCAGGAAGACCGTGGAGGCTCTGCTGGGGATGGCCTCCCAACGTAGGAGGGGTGGCACTCGTCAATTGACCCCCCTGATGTCTTGGATCCTGACGGTGGCCTACCCAGATTTGGATGGGCGCGTGAGGACATCACAGCAGACACAAGGGGGTGAGTACCAGCACATTCTGCTATCTTAGCGCGCAGTGGAGGTGTCTGGGTGGGGGAGGAGGGCTGTGGGTATCCCTAGGCCAGGGCGATTTCTGTAGGCTGGGCCCCTCCGTAAGGCATGGCCCTGTGCCCCTTCCCCCCACCTCTGTAGGGTGCCAAGTACAGCTATCCATGGCCCTGTGTCACCTATGTGTGCAGTTGTCATCCATAGGCTTGTAGGCCAAGTCCCAATGATTGAGTCGTGTACCCCAAGTGCACGGCGTGGTGCAGGGGGCTTCTGTGTCTGTCCTCTCTGCCAACTGTGTTGCCAATGGATGCACTCAACATGTCTTCATTCCCCTCCCCTTTTTTGCTGCTCTTCCTGGTCATGTGTGCATTAGCATCATCAGGTGGAGGAGAAGTGGCATCGGAGCACGAGGGAGCTGCATCTCACATGGCCCTGGAGGGCCATGCAACCGACTCGGAGTTCACCAGTGAGACGGAGGGCGAGGGGAGATCCACAACGGGGACACGTGGAGACATCAGCGACACAGACAAGTCCTCGGAAGGGAGCTCCCTTGTGGTGGCGGCAACATCCGTGCCCACCGCAACAACAGGTACAGCCGCCACCCAGCGCACCAGCTCCGCCCTCCCAGCAGACCCTCTGCGATAGGACCGTGCCCGCTCGCACATGAAGGCGGGCATCTCCTTCGCCCCAGGCACCTCAGGCCCTGCCCCAGTTACCCCTGCTGCCCTCAGTGAGGAGGTCGTTGACCTCCTCAGGACGCTCATTGTTGGGCAGTCTACCCTTTTGAATGCCATCCAGGGGGTAGAAAGGGAGGTGCACCGGAGCAATGCATACCTGGAGGGCATTCATTCGGGTCAGGCTGCCCATCTGCGATCGTTCAACGCTCTGGCCTCAGCACTGACGGCAGCCATTGTCCCTGTCTCCTGCCTCCCTCCTCCAACTTCCTCCACCCAGTCCCACTCCCCTGTTCCTCTGCCTATCCCAGACACACCTACAGACCAGCCTGCACACACCTCAACACCCAAGGGCAGCTCATCCAGACATAAGCACCACACATCACACAAGCATTCACACAAGCAACAGCCACATGCAGACATACCAACAGCCACTGCCTCCTCTGTGTCCCCCTCCTCCTCGACTCCCTCCTCCCTCCCTGTGACGTCTCCACTCACACTTGCATGCACAACATCATCAGCCACTACGTCCATCACCAGCACACCCACCAGAACACTCCGCACACGTGCAGTCACCACCCCCACTGCCATTTACACGTCCCCTGTGTCCTCTCCCAGTGTGTCTGTCACCCCCTCTTCCAAACCACACAAACGCAGGCAGCCACCCACCCAACAGCCATCCACCTCACGACAGCCTCCGTCACAAGCACCTGCACCCAAAGACACCACACTTGACTCTCCTACAACCACATCCTCTTCCTCCACTCCCATACCCACTGCACCTACCCTTCCCACTGCTCCTAAAAAGTTTTTCCTGTCCAAAATTAACCTCTTTCCATCACCTGACCCACCCCCTCCATCTCGTAAGAGTCCAATCAGCACCTCAGCCACCACAACCCCTGGACCTACAAGGTCCATAGTACAGGGATATTGGAGTCCACCACCTTCAAGGGCAGCAACATCGGCCAGCAGTAAAGGGACAGCCAGCCCACCCCCTGGGAAGAAAACCAAGAAAGGCAAGGCCCGGCGCGAGAGGCCAGAGACGGCAGCCTCCAAAGGCACTACCCTGGCACCGTCAGGAAGTGGGGTGCCACCTGGCACATCCACAAAGGGAGGCAAGGGCCACAGAGAATCACGGAAGGATGGCAAGGGCAGCACGGCTGACAAGTCCGGCAGCAGGCGAGCTGCCCAGGAGGGCCCCACCAGCCTCATTCCGGGTGTGAAGGAGGACACACACGGGCCCGGGACTCCTGCACTGGAGGGCCCCGGAAGCGAGAAGTCGGATGGCGAGTGAACTCCATATATTGGCCGGATATGGTGCCCTGGAGACACATGTCAAGAACCGCTGAACAGGGCACCGCCGTCTCAAGAACCGCTGAACAGGGCCCTTCAAGACAAGCACCGCTGAACAGGGCACTTCAAGACAAGCACCGCTCAACAGGGCCCTTCAAGACAAGAACCGCTGAACAGGGCCCTTCAAAACAAGCACCGCTGAACAGGGCACCACCGTCTCAAGAACCGCTGAACAGGGCCCTTCAAGACAAGCACCGCTGAACAGGGCCCTTCAAGACAAGAACCTCTGAACAGGGCCCTTCAAGACAAGCACCGCTGAACAGGGCCCTTCAAGACAAGCACCGCTGAACAGGGCCCTTCAAGACAAGAACCGCTGAACAGGGCCCTTCAAAACAAGCACCGCTGAACAGGGCCCTTCAAAACAAGCACCGCTGAACAGGGCACCGCCGTCTCAAGAACCGCTGAACAGGGCCCTTCAAAACAAGCACCGCTGAACAGGGCACCGCCGTCTCAAGAACCGCTCCGCTGGGCCCTTCAAGACAAGCACCACTCCGCTGGGCCCTTCATCTCAAGCACCGCTCCGCTGGGCCCTTCATCTCTGCACCGCTCCGCTGGGCCCTTCATCTCAAGCACCGCTCCGCTGGGCCCTTCATCTCAAGCACCGCTCCGCTGGGCCCTTCATCTCTGCACCGCTCCGCTGGGCCCTTCATCTCAAGCACCGGTCCGCTGGGCCCTTCATCTCAAGCACCGCTCCGCTGGGCCCTTCATCTCAAGCACCGCTCCGCTGGGCCCTTCAAGACAAGCACCGCTCCGCTGGGCCCTTCATCTCTGCACCGCTCCGCTGGGCCCTTCATCTCAAGCACCGGTCCGCTGGGCCCTTCATCTCAAGCACCGCTCCGCTGGGCCCTTCATCTCAAGCACCGCTCCGCTGGGCCCTTCAAGACAAGCACCGCTCCGCTGGGCCCTTCATCTCTGCACCGCTCCGCTGGGCCCTTCATCTCAAGCACCGCTTCGCTGGGCCCTTCATCTCAAGCACCGCTCCGCTGGGCCCTTCATCTCTCCACCGCTACGCTGGGCCCTTCATCTCAAGCACCGCTCCGCTGGGCCCTTCAAGACAAGCACCGCTCCGCTGGGCCCTTCATCTCTGCACCGCTCCGCTGGGCCCTTCATCTCAAGCACCGCTCCGCTGGGCCCTTCATCTCTGCACCGCTCCGCTGGGCCCTTCATCTCAAGCACCACTCCGCTGGGGCCTTCATCTCAAGCACCGCTCCGCTTGGCCCTTCATCTCAAGCACCGCTCCGCTGGGCACCGCCGTCTCAAGCACCCCGGAAAAGGTGACGGATTGGTGAGTTGTGATAGGGTGAGCGGTACATTGTCTCCCGCCTGTCTGTTGGCGGTCACCGCCGCGCTGTTTGTCTGTCCCGCCGTGGCGGTCGGAGTGTTAAAGTGGCGGTCTGTGTTGGCGGTTTCCGCCAGGGTCAGAATTCCATTTTTTGGATCGCCTGCATGTTGGCGGGTTGGCCGTCGCTTTAACACCGACCGCCAGTGTTGGAATGACTCCCATAGTCTAGTATTGATTTCATGCGATGTAATTTTCATATTGTGTGTTTTAACCTCTTTCTTACTACAAGTCTCCTTCCCAGCTGTTCCCCTCCTAATCCCCTCTTCCCCTCTTGAACTATCTGAGCCTCTGTGATTTATCTATCAGAGTCTTGGAGCTGTTCAGTTGTGGACATGTTGGGAATGTGCGCAGACCCCGAGATCTGGTGGAGGAAGGTAGGGTCATTTAAATTTAGAAAAAACAGAAACAGCCAATAGAAACTAAGGAGAATTTTAAAATGGCCACTCTGCTGTCAAATACTTTATCAAGCAACAGCTACAATCCCCTTTAAGGGCGAACCACAAAAGTAATTAAATTAACCTGTGATTAACCCTGGGTAGCTTGGCACAAAAACAATCAAGCTAAACTTAGAGGCAATGTTTTGAGTATTTATGCAGCACGCAAACAACTTTAGTGAAAGCATAGCACAATAACAATCCCACACCAATTTGGAAAGTAGCGTACATTTTAAGGGATTATTTGACACCAAATCCATCAAAATCCAATTAGTAGAATCAAAGTTATGAATTTTAAAAGTTAAGGTTCAAAATAGCAAGTCCTCAGTTTTGGAAAATGGCCACCTGGGAACCTTTAGCTCCACAACCCATGGTACAGGAATGGATGGAAACCTTTTGGGGTTTCAAGACTTACTGAGGCTGGATCCAGTTGCAGGTTTAAGATGGTGGCAGCTTGTTATGTCTCTATGGCTCAGAACAGGAGACCAGCTAAACTAGCCCTTGGAGTCATTTTTGAAGTCCTGGGTGTGGGTGGTGATGCAGGGCTCTATACCAGGATTGGCCTCTGAAAGTTCCAAGCAGGCTCCAGACAGCAAAGCAGTCCTTCCAGGTAAAGCAGCAGTCTGGCAGAATGCACAGCAGGTCAGAGCAGCAGGCAGTTCTTTGAAAGTCCTTCTGCAGGTCCAGTAGTGAGCAGAAGAGTAGGTCTGAGAGCCCTATTTTGATACCCTGGTGCCCTGCTCCTAGAAGTTTGGAAATGTTTCCATAATGGTGCTCTGAAGTTCGAGAACTGTCATGCCTCCCCTGGCTCCTAGCTGGCTTACATGGACTTACATGTAAATTAAATATTAAATATGTCAGCCCGGTATTTGCCAATCAATTCATGTTTTAGGGACGGAGCTCAAAACCTTTAGCACTGGTTATCAGTGGTAAAGTACACAGAGTTCAAATAGCAAAAAGCCATTAAAAATAGGAGGAGGAAGGAAAACGGTTTGGGGGTGGCCCTCTAGGGAGAACCATTTCCAAACAAATTGTAATGAGTCACCTTTGGAAACCACACGTAATGTACAGTTATGGATTTGAATTGAAACCAAAAATTACTGCCTTTGGCATGCAGAGGTTAGGTTGGTTGTAGGACTTAGCCACCAAGACCTGTAATGGCAGCTGTAATTTTTTCTACAGTGCAGCCAGCCATTCAGATGACTTGTCACCCCGGTACCAGCACAGGAACTGGGGTACCATAGTGAGCCAACAGGAGAAAACTTTACTTGCCAAACAAAATGGCCTATTTTTCTAGGTTTTTGTAAGCTCACAGGAGTCAAAACCTAGGGCACACTGATTGGTTATTTCATTACTGTGTGACCGGGATGTGTCCCACAGTACCAAGTGATCTGATTGGCTGGCTGCAACTCAATCCCCATGTCCTGAAAAAGTTTGAAAAATTATCTGTAAGTGGGGAGAGAAGGAAGATCCTGACCCCAAAGCACTTGCGGGTGTGGTGGGGGGACCCAGAAGGAACAATTACAGATCAAAATGATTTTAAATAATGTGTGCTATGGGTAGCATAGTCCACCGGCGAGATGCAGTGTGGCCCTCCCTTGAGGTACCATGACATCCCTGTGGAAGCTGCAGCTCATGCTTCACTGACATCTTATCACAGGACCATGAAAGCTTCCCCGGTGAAGCTTGCATGGGACAGCTGTAACATTGGGGTGAAGCTTGAGTGGCAAATACAGCATGAGTACTGTTTGCCACTCTAAAATTGAAACAAATGAGACGCTCGTATTCTCATAAAAATTATGGATAATACTCTAAAAAAACAAAAATAAGAACATACTTTCTGCGAAAGCACTTTTAAATTATTTGCTATCTTTATGTTTTTTCATCCACTTGATCACTTGATTATTTCTTACACTTAGGAGAGAGGTTGTGGCATTATGGGCAGAGCTGTAGACTTTGCAACTGGGAAACTGGGTTTGAGTTTTGGCGTGAGCTCAAGATCCTGTGATTATGGGCAAATCACTAAGGCCCTCATTACGACCCTGGCGGTCGGTGATAAAGTGTCAGTAATACCGACAACAGGCTGTCGGTAACTACCGCCAAATTATGACCATGGCAGTCAGATCTCCGAAAGACAGCCAATATACCACACTGACTGCCAGGGTGGAAACAACAGGTACCACAGCGGTAGCCGCCTACAGCCAGGCGGAAGTCAAAATTCCACCCACCATATTATGACTACACAATCCACCACCTTTTCCACAGCGGTACCAATGACATCAAAAGCCTGGGGGAAACAGAGCTCAGAAGTGAAAGGACTCACCACTGGAGACACAGGGAAGAACCACGCCGCCATGGAACCAGAACTCCATGTATTTTGGATGATATTCTATGTTCTGCTCCACCACCAACGCCGGTGAAGACGATGATGGTGAGTACAGCCACCTAGCACACAAGGGAGGGGGGGAGGAAAACAAGAGTGACACACACGCACAACACACACTATCCACTCACACACCATACACACAACCAGATTCACAAGAAAACAAGTTAATCCACCAAAATCGGCTGAATAATGCAAGGACAACACAAATTTACTAAAGTGAATGTAATAAGATAAACACAGTATAAAATTAATTTTGCCAATGTGACAGATATCTACAAATGTACAGAAAAAGGGACACTGCCCAGTCCTCAGTTCGTGTGGGCCACATGGCCACAGAGCAAAGTCCAAGGCCCCACTTGTCACCTGCATCAATACGGAGAGAACACTACAGGGACATCAGTTGGCAAATAGGCAGGCACCTCAGGGGAGGACCTCAGCTGGGAGCGGAAACAAGACCACTGGTTCTGGAGGGGGCAACATGCCTTGTGCTTGGTCCTGGGGAGTGCAAGGCCACAGACTCTCAGGTGGGTGACTCGCGCACTGGTTCTGGAGGGGGCTTCATGCCCATTTTTCTGTCCTGGGGAGTGCAACGCCACAGTCTCTAAGGTGGGTGACTTGCCCACTGGTTCTGGAGGGGGCTCCATGCCCATTGCTCTGTCCTGGGGAGTGAAAGGCCACAGTCTTTGGAGTGGGGTCTTGCCCACTAGTTCTGGAGGGGGCAACATGCCCATTGCTCTGTCCTAGGGAGTGCAAGGACACAGTCTCTGGAGTGGGTGTCTTGTCAACTGGTTCTGGAGGGGGCAACATGCCCATTGCTCTGTCCTGTGGAGTGCAAGGCCACACTCTCTGGAGTGGCTGTCTTACCCACTAGTTCTGGAGGGGGCAACATGCCATGTGCTTGGTCCTGGGGAGTGCAAGGCCACAGTCTCTCAAGTGGGTGTATACCCCACTGGTTCTGGAGTGGACAGGCCGCACAGCAACCCATGGAGGCAGGCTCACATAGCATCCGCCAGTGGTGACGGCTGCACTGTGATGGTGGTGCTGGTGGTGGTGGTGGAAGGCTCCTGTACAGCCCCTGCACCCTCGAATGGTTATATGTCAGAACCACGGGTGCCTAAACCACCCGTGGCTCAACAATGAGGTCGGAACAACGACCTTGTTCTAAACACCAATGCCCTTACCACAAATGCGTTTACGATTTTACCGTTGTAAACACATTCCTGGTAAAGGCATTACCAATCAGCATGCACGACCCAACATGCTTCCACCCCAGCCCCCCACCCCTTAAACCTAAACCCTGACCCCCCTAAACTATAATCACCCCAGCCCCCCACCCCAAAAACTAAAAATACCCAGAGTCCCTACTCCGCCCCTAAAACCTAAACCCTGCCCCCCAAACCTTAATCACCCCCAGCCTCCCCCCCACCCCCCAAAACAGCCCCAGTCCCAGCCCAACTTACCTCCTCCTTCACCACGTCCACTCCAACTCCCTTCTGTACCTTAATCACGCATGTACGTTGTTCAGACATGCGTGGTTAAGGTACCAAAACCAGAGAGTCGTGGAAAACGAAAGCGTTGTTTCGCTTTCGTTTTTCACAACCTCGTGGTTCCGGACATGTTCTTCCGGGTGTTTCCCCCCCTCAGATGGCTGAACACCTATGGTTGGTGGTGGGGGCTCCGTAGTAGCTGCTGGTGCAGGCTCCTTGCCCTTCTTGCCTGCTGGTGCAGGCTCCTTGCCCTTCTTGCCTGTTGGTGTAGTCTCCTTGCCCTTCTTGCCTGCTGGTGCAGGCTCCTTGCCCTTCTGGCTGGCTGGTGCAGGATCCTTGCCCTTTTTGCCTTCTGATGCAGGCTCCTTCCTCTTTCGGGTGGCAGGTGCAGGTTCCTTCCCCTTCTTGCCTGCTGTTGCAGGCTCCTTGCCCTTCTTGCCTGCTGGTGCACACTCCTTCCCCTTTCGCATGGTAGGTGCAGGCTCCTTCCCCTTTCGGCTGGCTGGTGCAGGCTCCTTCCCCTTCAGTATATGTGGCCTGGAATCCTTTCCATCACGACTAGGTGTGGATGGAACTGGGCCCGTGGACTGTGTGGCTGAGGTGCTTTGGTTCTTCCTACCCTGGCCATATGTGCAGGATGGGGGATGGGTAGGGAAGAGGTTAATGGTGGAAAGGAAAAGTTTCTTAGGGACATTGGGACGGAAAGAGGGAGAATTAATGGGAGTGGAGGATGATGGAGTGGTTGGTGTTGGTGTCTGTCTGCTGGATTTGGGTGCAGGTGCATGGGCTGTATGCTGTTATGAGGTGGATGTCTGTTGGATGTCTGAGTGCTTGTGTTTGTGTACTTTAGGAGGGGGGACGGACACAATGGGAGAGGACACAGGGGATGTGTGCATGGATGTTGTGAAGGTGTCTGACAGTGAGGTGTGTGTTCTGCTTGGTGTTGTGATGATGCAGGTAGTGGATGATTATGTAGTGCATATAGGTGTGAGTGTAGATGTAACTGGGTGGGAGGTGGACGGGGAGGAGGGGGAGACAGTGGAAATAGTGGATGTTGGTGTGTCTGCAACTGGATGGTGTTTGTGTGAGTGCCTGTGGGATGAAGTGTGGTGCTTTTGTTTGCCTGTGACACTCTTGGGTGTTGTGCTTTGTGCAGGCTCGTCTGGCTGTGTGCTTGGGATGGGTTGGGGTTGAGGAAAATGGGACTGGGAAATGGAAGTTGGAGGGGGGACAGTAGAAACAGGGACAATGGCTGCCATCAGAGAGGAGGCCAGTGCTTGGATCGATCTCTGTTGTGCCGCCAATCCAGTGTGAATGCTTTCCTGGAATGCATTAGATTGTTGAATCTGGGCTGCCAACCCCTGGATGGCATTCACAATGGTTGTTTGCCCTACAAAGATGGATCTCAGGAGGTCAACAGTCTCCTCACTCAGGGCAGCAGGGCTCACTGGGGTAGGGCCTGAGGTGCCTGGGGTGAAGTAGATGCCCACCCTCCTGGGTGAGTGGACACGAGCAACTCGCTGAGAATCTGCTGGGAGGGCGCTGCTGGTATGGGGTGGCGGCTGCATCTGTAGCTGGGGTGGTCCCAGAAGTGTCTGTCACACCAGGGAGCTACCATAGGAGGAGAAATCTGTGTCTTAACTGTCCCCCTCCAGTCTCCGCCGTGGAGCTCCCCTCGCCCTCCATCCCACTGGTGCCCTCAGCGTTGGTGGACTCTGCCTCCTGGGTCCTGTGGGATGCAGCTCCCTCCATCGCCAGCGCCTCTGCTCCTCCGCCAGATGATGCTAATGCACATAAGGACAGGGTGACAAAGCAAGAAAGGGGGGAGACAAAGGATACACTGAGTCAGTGGCTGCACCAACACCACCGTTGGTGTACACAGCACCCTCACACACAGGGAACAGGCCTACGCACTATGCATTGCACCACCACTGATATTGCTAGCCACCAAGGCATAAGGAGGGGCACGCAAGGCCAACTGCAGTACACCTGGGACCCACGCAGCCCTGACCAGTAGTGAATGCTTACAGGCTAGGTAGGCAGCATTATCCCTTTAGAGCTCTAACCACCAGAGGACCTATGCTGCTATGTCAGGCCTGGCCTAGAGGCACCCACTAACACACATTCACCAACTGGATACCACCCCACCAGGCATACGTTGTAATGATAGCCACTGTACTCACCCCCTTGTGGCTGCTGTGATGCCCTCAAGCGCCCATCAAGCTCAGGATAGGCCACCGCCAGTATGCGGGCCACCAGGGGGGTCGGGGTTCAACGGGCACCCCTTCCTCATTGGGAGGCCATCCCCAGCTGGGCCTCTGCCATCTTCCGTGCCCAGCGCCTCAGGTCCTCCCACCGTTTGCGACAGTGGGTGCTCTGCCTTCCATAGACCCCCAGGGACCGCACCTCCTTGGCAATGGCATGTCATATACCCTTCTTTTGATGGACGCTGGCCTGCAAAAGCAATACACACAGGAAAACACCATTAGACAAATAGTCCATCCAGTTACACATATGGCCCACCATACCAGTTTCTATCACCATTGGCACACACGTAGCCCAGCACACATTGGGTACACTGCAAAGAGGATATTCACCCACCCTTCCTTACATGAGGCCTTCACACACACAACTCCATGCATTCAAGCCACATGCATCGTGCCCACAGTGTACTCATCTGTTGGTCTGGAGGCCCATACAGCAGTCCGTACTGGGGTAGGACCCCATCCACCAGTCTCTCCAACCCCTCTGAAGTGAAGGCTGGGGCCCTTTCCCCGGTCGCAAGGGCCATGGTAGGTTCCAGACGCAGGTCACAACAGCACAGGCAGTGTAGGTCCTCTCTTATGGAAGGTCAGGTGGCAAGTGAGGAATCAGATAGAAAATGGCGGTCACGTCCACGGTGTTGCATACCGATACGCCGGCGTAAATCACCATTCGCCACTGTAACCCATAGGGCCCAATATTATCCAATGAGGAATTGCATGGCGGTTCCCGACCACCTCCCGCCATGGCGCACAACATCAGCGGAATTACCTCACTTCCACCTGTCCTTCCCCACAGGACAGGAGGATGCCATTTCAGGGGGGGCAGCCCTATGAATTCATGCTGCGTCACAGGAGAAATAGGTGCATTCTGCACAATTCACACTGACTCATTACAAGTTTACAGAATGCAAACTCCTGTTGTGGCTTCAATGTTCAATTTGTGACAGCCTCCTCATTCTTGTGTCCCTGAGATACCTACCGCTGCGGATGAATAGGAGATGGAGACAAACCCCTGTACACAGACCCCTGGTGGACTTGGCTACACTGGAGGACAGGCACACTATACTCACCAATAGACTGGACAGGGCCACAGTCACAGAGCTGTGTGCCCAATTGGAGCCTGACCTGATAACTGCTATCCATCACCCCACTGGGATCCCCCCTCTTGTGCAAGTGCTATCTGTACTCCATTTCCTGGCACCTCGTTCTTTCCAAGTGACAGTGGGCTTGGCAGCAGGAATGTCACAGCCAATGATCTCAATAGTGCTGACAAGAGTGTTGTCTGCCCTGATAAAACACATGTGCAGCTACATTGTTTTCCCCCATGTTGAGGATTTGGCCACAGTGAAGGCCGAGTTTTATGCAGTGGGACATATCCCCAACATAATTGGGGCGATTGATGGTTCACATATTGCATTTGCCCCCCCCCCTCGGAATCCTATGAGTTTCCGCACAATGAATGTTCAGATGGTGTGCCTGGCGGACCAGTACATCTCCCACGTCAATGTTAAGTATCCTGGGTAGGTGCATGATGCCTTTGTCCTGAGGAACAGCAGCAACCCAAATGTGATGGCCCAACTACAGAGGCACTGGGTGAAGCTAATAGGTGAGCCTTGGTCCCCACCCGGTCTATGTTAGTGTATTCCTGTGGTGTTGGCAATATAGGATAGTGTGTGGCTAAATGTTGTCCCTCAATATTTGCAAGTGACTCTGGTTACCCAAACCTATCATGGCTGCTGACCCCTGTGAGGAATGCTGGGACAATGGCAGAAGAACGTTATAATGAGGCACATGGGTGAAGCAGAAAGACAAGTAAAAGGACCTTTGGCCTCCTGAAGGCCAGGTTCCAGTGCCTCCATTTAACAGGTAGATCCCTGTGCTACTCACCCAAGAAGGTCTGCCAAATAGTAGAGGCATGCTGCATGTTGCACAACCTGGCCCTCAGATGCCATGTCCCTTTTCTGCAGGAGGAGGAGACTGAAGATACCCCTGTGCCAGCAGTAGACCCTGTGGACAGTGAGGATGAGGAGGATGAGGAGGCAGAGGATAAGGATGAGGACAACAGAACATCAGTAATACGACAGTACTTCCAATGACACACAGGTAGGACAGTGTAACTTTACATTACAATGACTTTGGTTGTAATCTGTGTGGCAATGGCATGCTGGTATTTCCAATGTCTATGTCCACTTACTGTTCGCTCTGGCAGTTTATTTTGCAGATGTTGGTGATTTGACAAATACTCCTGGTGTGATCACCACAGCCAGCTACAGGTTATTAATCTATGCTCATTGTATATACAGTTAATTAGCAATGGTTGTACCTGTTTCAAAGAATAATCTTTTTATATACATGACATACTCAAAGGGTGTTTATTGAAGTGCTAACATATAGAGGGAAAGTGCAATGGGATGGGGTGATGAAGGAGGAAAGTCCAGGGTATTGTTCCAGTTTGTTTGTAGCACAGATGCATTGTCCAAGGGGACTTAGGAAGGGGAGCAATGGCAGTTCAAGGCGGACAGGGTGACAAGTGGGACACAAGGGGATCAATCAGGAGAGTCTCATTTCCTGACGGGGGTCTTGGTAAGTGTCTCTGGCTTCTGTCTGGATCACAGGGAACATTTGTGGGGTAGTTCACCTTCTGCAGGGGGAGGGGTGCTGGTGGCCTGTGAGTCCTATGGCGGGGCCTCCTGGCCACTAGCGGCAGTGGAAGTGGAAGGCTGTTCACATGTCTGGCTAGTGGCAGGGGCCCGCTGGTGTGAGACTGCCTCCCTCATAATGTTGGCCATACCTGCCAGAACCCCTGCTATCGAGATCAGGGTGTTGTTGATGGCCTGCATGTCCTCCCTGATCCCCTGGTACTGTCCCTTCTGCAGCCGCCTGTTCTCTTGCACGTTGTCCAGGATCTGGCCCATCATGTCCTGGGAATGTTGATAGGCTTCCAGGATCTCGGAGAGTGCCTCCTGGAGAGTCAGTTCCCTGGGCCTGTCCTCCCCCAGGCACACAGTACTTCTCCCAATTTCCCTGTTGGCCTGTGCCTCGGTCCCCTGAACTGTGTGCCTACTGCCACTGATCCCAGGTCCCTGATTGTCTTGTGTGTGAGGTGTGGCCTGGGGTCCCGGTAGAGGTGGACACACTGCTGATTGACTTGTCCTGGGGACAGAGGTGTTGGTACGCTGGGTAGGTGCTGTGGTGGTGTTTCTAGATGGGGGAGGGTCGGTGGTGGTGTGTGACTGGGCTTGGGTAACCGGCTGTCCAGTGGTCCCTGATGGGCCAGGTATCTCATCCAGATCCTGAAGACCAGAGTTACTGTCATCACTGTGGGCCTCTTCAGTTGGGGGACTGGATAGTGCTGGCGACTCCTCTCCGGTGACATTGGCTGGGGTACCTGTGGGGATGTAAATGATGTGTTATGGTTTATGTGTATGACATATTGTACATCCCTTGCTTCCGCTCAATGGTGGGATTTGCCCTGCCAGCTTTCACTTGTATATGTTAGTGTATGGTGGGATTGCTAGTTCTCTATGGTGTGCATGCTTCAGTGATGAGTGTCCATACAGAGCTGTGAAGGGTGTCCATGCATTGGTACAGCATGTAGGGCATGGCATTGGGATTAGTTAGATGTAATGGTGGAGTATGTGGGATGTAGTGGAGTGATGGCGTGCAGGTAGGGGGGTGATAGTAGCTGAGAGTTGACTTACCAGAGTCCAGTCCTCCTCTGACTCTGGCCAGGCCCTCAGGATGCAGTATTGCCAAGACTTGCTCCTCCCATGCTGTGAGTTGTGGGGGAGGAAGTGAGGGTCCACCGCCAGTCCTCTGGATAGAGAGCTGGTGTCTTGCTGCTATGGAAGATACCTTACCCCGTAGGTCGTTCCACCTCTTCCTGACGTCATCCCTAGTTCTGGGGTGCTGTCCCACAGCATTGACCCTGTCCAGGATTCTCTGCCAAAGCTCCATTTTCCTGGCTATTGATATCTGCTGCGCCTGTGCTCCAAATAGCTGTGGCTCAACCCTGACAATTTCCTCCACCATGACCCTTAGCTCCTCCTTTGTGAAACGGGGGTGTCTTTGTGGTGCCATGGGTGTTATGTGAGGTGTGTTGGTGAGGGTGTATTGGGTAATGTGTTAGGGTGTGTGATGTGGGGTGCGTGAGTGGTGTATAGGTGTGAGTGATGTGTGGCTCTGGTTGGGTCAGTGGTCTGGGTGTCTTCCTGTTGGCAATGCTTTGTAATCATAAGGGGTTGTGGGTAATGTGGGTGGGTGTTTTATAGTGGTATGTGTGTGTGGGTGTGGTGTGTGTATGGGTGTCAGGTGTGTGCTGCTTGAATTGGACAATGTGGTGTTGTTTTGTATGTGGCTGTCCATTGTGAGCGCGGAGGTATTTACTGCCAATGGCTTACCGGCGCTCTAATGTCCGCCGTGGTGATTCGTGGGTCATAATGTGATGGGCGTTGTTCTGTTGGCGTAATGGTGTGGGTTTTGATACCGCCGACTTTATCACTAACCTTTGGACAGGTGGATTTGTGTATGTGGCAGTATTCTGTCGGATTGGTGTGATATCCGCCACCCCAGCTGTAAGTTGGTGCCCGTCAGCGTGGTGGTAAGTGGTATAGTGGGGGCCTAAATCTCCCCAAGCCCAAAAGAAAAATGAATGTGTCCTTGTCCTTGTGTAATGCAATTGGTGCTCATAGAAAACACTTCAATACCTTTGGGTCAAGTCTGCACTATATAATACTTAAAAAAATAAAAAAATAGAGTATTGCACACTTCTGTCATTGGGCTATAGTTGAGCTACATTTCAGTGATATTTGTGCTACATTTGGGTTCTTTTTTCTGGTGGCCATCTTGGCAGACTTATTTGCTATGAAGTGCCCACATTTCCTCATTTACTGCAGTATTCTCACTAGAAAATGCCTTCAATTCTCCAATTCAATTCTATCAAGATGACATTCAGATGTGCCACCTTTTTGCCATAAATTCAGTATGTTAGCACTCTAATTTCTCATAAAAACACTGTAGTACAGCTACTGATCTCCAGAGAGTTAACTGGCAGTCTGCTGCCTGTGGTTTTTAGTCTGCATGTCAGAATGTTTTATTTAAATAGAAGAGGAAGATATTTGAGAGCTCACTTAAAATGTGTCCTAATTTGTCTTTCTACAGCAATAACCATAATTTCTATGACAAAATACATCCCCTCATTGTGTTCCTTTCTAAATTGAATGTTTAAAGTTTACCAGCTTGATTCTATCAAGATGACTTCAGGGGAGTTAATGTAGAATTTCTAATGAAATTATTAATGAATATTCATGTATTTTGAGTGTTCGATTTGTGTAGAAAATGTAATAACTTAGAGAAAAATAATGCACACATTTAAAGGAGCACCCACGTGAGTGGCTGCCAGTGTTCACAAAGTGTACTTATTAATGCCTTATTAATATGAAATGTTAAGCTTATGTTTGATTAATGTAGTATTATGTCATTTTAAGGGTTATGCATTATGTATTAGCTTTATTAATTGTAGGCCTTAGCTTAGTGAGGTCCTGACCTAGTTGCACGGCCTCATGTCAAGCTGCATTTCTTAGGCATTTAATAAAATGGATACATTGTAATTTTCCACTGTGCTGTCCATGTGCCCATAGCTGAAAGTCTTTATCATGAGAACTGCTTGCTAGGAGATGATGTAGTTGGTAGTGCAACAATGTTTAATGTAATGTGTGAGATACTGACTTTCCCCGGAGAAGACAATGAACACTCTGACTGGAGTGTAAGCTGCACCAATATTGATACCCGATGAGCCGAATGACGGGAGCAGGACAAAAGGAACCAATCATCGACATGTGAACCACTTAGTAGAAGAACTTTAGATTAAGGGTTTAAGTTTAATTGGACTAAGTATGAACATGCGATCGCCTGACCAATAGGGACATGAGAAGTAGTTTTAGGAAATCTAACTTAGCCAGACTGCACTGAGAAGTGGACATCATTTGCCCATTTTCTATCTTGCCAGAAGGCCATATTTACCCATTTTTCCATCTTGAGAAGAGACATGCTTATCTTTATTGCTAAAAAGACTTTGGGGGTCATTACAACATTAAGTTGTAACCGCCGTGCGCTGCCAATGCGGCCACACTCACGCGGTGCCCATTTTGACATCCCTGCTGGGCCGACGGGCGGAAACCAAGTTTCCGCCCGCCGGCCCAGCGGGGATGTGGGCCACAACACAGGAGCTGGCTCCAAATGGAGCCGGCGGTGTTGCGGCCGTGCGACGGGTGCAGTTGCACCTGTCGCGCTTTTCACTGTCTGCATAGCAGACAGTGAAAAGCCGCATGGGGCCCTGTCAGGGGGCCCGTGACTCCCCGTACAGCCAGCCTTGAACCGCCAGGAAAAGGCTGGCGGTCGGGGACTCGTAATCCCCTGTGGATTACTACCGCCGGGGCCATTGTGGCGGAAAACCGCCGGCCCCGGCGGTGCGACCACGGCACTTCCGTCATTTTAGCCCTGGCGGTCACGTACCGCCAGGGTCAAAATGACCCCCTTTGCCTTTTCTGAACTTTGATGCTGAATCCTGATGCCCTGCTGACCAGACTGATGTCCTGATGACGGAGACTTTCATAGCTTGCTGATCCAAATTGAGGAGAGGTATACTGACTATGGTATTAATTGCTATGTCTATTTGCTTTTGTTTCTAGGTACCAATCGCTAATTTTGATAGAGCCATAGTTACATGTTTTCCACATTTGTGTGACTAAATTGTTTTGCATGAGGCCCAAACATGTTATTCTAATCTGGTGTTAGTTAGGATTCTCACTGATGAAGTTCGCTACATGAAATGACAGCTGATGTCTTTTCTTTGCTGAATCTAAATGTATTTAATATTGTTTGCACAGTTATTGTTGCTATTAATTTATACTGTAACCTTCGATTTTGTGGTAGCTCACGCTTTGATTAGATTGCGATTCTTTTGCTGCCTGGGACAGCCAGTATTGCATCTTAATTGTTTATCAGATGATGTTGGGATTAACCTAAGTGACATTAGCATTGTTAATATAGGGAAATAAACATTCTAACTTTTACATAAAGGTGTGGTTATTCATGACTGCAATGCCATGGTGTGTGACAATTACGGATTCCTATTGATTACTAATGTTATTGATTGTTATTGGTTATTGATCCATGCATGTACGGGATATAATGTGGGAAAACCTCAAAGTGAGTAAAAAGGTTCATCGGCCTATTCGCGTCTCCCTTGTAAGTTTATTCATTAAGGTCTGAAGCGCTAACAGGGGTGCAACACTTTTGTCATAAATGAGACTATTAGTGCTCTAGTTGGTCTTTAGAACAATCTGGGAGACTGCCGTAGAACATAAGTGAATCAACTGACTGGCTGCTCCTGTTGGAGGTACATGTTTTACTGAGATTGCCATTCTTCATTCTCATATGGCTGAGAAAGATAGTGTGCATTTAAAGAAAATATGCTCTTGTTTTAACTTCAGCAGCATCTGCCATAACCTCTTTGGTAAAATCATGAGAAAACAGTTTTCTCTCACAAACATGAGTCATGAAATCTCATCAGAAGGCTATTTCACAATTCCACACCACCATTTCTAAAATTAGTATGCTACAATCAACAAATGATGTATATTGTAAATAAAATCTGTTATTACCCTTTATACGTTCTCCTTTTTGTGACCCTTAAAACCTGCCATTCACTACATTGCATTTCAATGGGGTCCATGTTCCAGAATCCTGTAATGGCTGCCACAGCGGTTGCCATTAGGTAGTCATAGTTAGCCCCTTGTTTCCATAGAAAAAGTGGTTTTTTGAGTTGTCTATACCATTGGTACCACTTGATGAATCTTTATAAAATTTTTATGTATAGAAAGTTTGGGGGTGATCCGTAAAGCAGGAGCCAAGAAAAAGGGAGGTAAACAAAGTATGTTTCCCATGTTAATTCCCATAGACTCTTTATACTCGCCTGCAGACGAAACCGCTGAATAGAATTACACCAAGTTTGGCAGAAAGGTAGCTTTTGGTTTGCAGATCACACTTTTTGTTATTTGGTGTAAATCCGTTGAGTAATTTTCAAGATATTAAAGTAAATTCAAATTTGAAAATAACTGGAAGTGCAAATACTTCGTGAATAGTCCCAATCTTGTTCTGAAATTTGATTGGCTGTCAACACTTTAGCCTTGGTCCAGGGGTCCCCCTGGAGCCCTGCCAGGGCAAAAACGCATTTCAATTAAATGAATTACCAAATTTGTGAATATTCACCAATTTTGCATAAGCAAGCGTCATCTCCCACACTTGCATTTAATATTGCCGCCGGGTGAGCCAGGTCCCGGGGGCATTCCCAAAATATAAAGGAGGGGGGTGCATGGGACCCCCTTCTGGGGCTTATAAAAATCCTCCTGAGGCCACCACCTCCCCAGAACTGAAGAATCTAATATTGGTGGGCCGCATGGACCCCCCAGGCCCTGGAGACCACCACCTCCCCGTGGCATAAATTGGTGGTTGAAGTGCTGGCAGCCAAAAAGATCTTACCATGAGATCTGTGCTTAGGCTTCATCCAGATATATATTTTTTTCTTCAATAACTCCAAAACTGCTGAAGGGATTTGCACCAAATTACAAAGAGAGCTCTTTCTGGACCAAGAGCTATCTTTCTGCCAAATTTGGTGTAATTTGGTCCAGTGATTCGAGCTGTTGTTGGGTTCAAAATCCCTGTGGGAAAATGCATGGGGAAAAAGCATTTTGGGACCTGCCTTTTTCCCGGCCCCCACTTGATGAATCACCTCCAATCTTTCAAGACAGCAGCAGACGTGTGTGGCAAACTAGTTTTAAAGAATTTGTGAAGATTCCTCAAACGGTGCCAACATCAATAGCAAAACAAAAAACACATTTCCTACAGAAACTAAGTCCTAACTATAGCCACATTCTAGAATCATGGCGCCAAAGTTTAAATACCAGACCTCAGACACCACCCCTTCAGTACACTCCTGGACATGTGGATACTCTGCCAGGTTGAAGGACTGCCACTCTGGTGGATTGCTGTTTTGCTGCACTTCTGCTTTGCTGTGCTGACCTGTGCCTGCTGCCCACTTGCATAGGAGTAAGAAGAACTGGACCTGCATCTCTTCAGCCTAGAACCCAGATTGCCTCCAAGTGCAAGTTAGCTGGCATCCTGATCTGAAGTCTCCGGGACAGAAAAGACTTCCAATAAGCCTGCTCCTTCACCTGCCACCCCAGTTCTGCACCCTTGAATGTGAGCCTAAGGTGCTTGCTCCAGTGGAACCGATGCATCCTCTGCACTGGGAGCAAAACCAACTCATTTCCACTGTTGCAAGTAGCAGAAATAATGCATTAACTCTACTCTGTGGGTTGGAATCAACACAACCAGACCTGCATCACTGCTGCACCCTGCCCCTTGGAACTGATGCACCGCCTTTAGTACCACCACTGCTCAACACTTTCTCCAGCTTAACGTCTTTAAACCCTCATCCTTCTCAGTCTCGACAGCGATGAAGAACCTCTGCATCATCGCTACTGTGTGGATCGGAAATGCATTGCTCATCCTTGACACTGGGCTTTGCATCGCAAGTCCTATCTACAAGATCCTCGATGTCAACGTCTCGGGACCTTGCACCACAGCCTCATCACATCTCGGAATGATGCATCATCTTAGCTGTGCGATGAACCTCTGGCACACTGGTGCATACTGAACAATGGCAGAATCCATTTTGAAAAACATTGTTCTCATTCAAGAGACTCAGGGGGTCATTACAACCCTGGTGGTACAAGACCACCAGGGCTGTAATGACGGAAGCACCGCCAACAGGCTGGCGGTGCTTCCCAGGTCACTATGTCCCCGGCGGTAGTAATCAGCCAGGGCAGCGCTGCTAGCAGCGCTGCCCAGAGGATTACGAGTCCCCCTACCGCCAGCCTTTTCCTGGCGGTTTGAACCCCTCTGCATGGGCAGTGCAGGGGCCCCCTGACAGGGCCCGTGCAGCTTTTCACTGTCTGCAGAGAAAAGCTCGACGGGTACAACTGCACCCGTCACATGGGCGCAACACCGCCGGCTCCATTTGGAGCTGGCTCCTGTGTTGCGGCCGAGATCCCCGCTGGGCCCGCGGGCGGAAACTAGGTGTCCGCCCGCCGGCCCGGCGGGGGTGCGGCCGCATTGGCGGCTGCCCGGCGGTCCGATCTTGGCGGGTGGCTTCAGCCGCCCGCCAAGGTCGTAATGAGGGCCTCAGTCTTAAGGACATAGGGGGTCATTCCAACCCTGGCGGTCATCGACCGCGAGGGTGGAGGACCACGGAAGCACAGCCAACAGGCTGGCGGTGCTTCCCTGCCCATTCTGCGGTCAGAAAAGGGGATCCGGCGGTTTCCCGCCGGATTTCCCCTGTCTGGGCTGAATCTCCATGGCGGCGCTGCGAGCAGCGCCGCCATGGAGATTCCGACCCCCTTCCCGCCACCCTGTTTCTGGTGGTTTTTACCGCCAGGAACAGGATGGCGGGAACGGGTGTCGTGGGGCCCCTGGGGGCCCCTGCACTGCCCATGCCACTGGCATGGGCAGTGCAGGGGCCCTCTAACAGGGCCCCAGCATGATTTTCACTGTCTGCTTAGCAGACAGTGAAAATCGCGACGGGTGCAACTGCACCCGTCGCACCCCTGCAACACCGCCGGCTCCATTCGGAGCCGGCTTCTATGTTGCAGGGCCTGTCCCGCTGGGCCGGCGGGCGCTCCTTTGGCGGGCGCCCGCCGGCCCAGTGGGAAAGCCAGAATGGCCTCCGCGGTCTTTTGACCGCATGGCGGGCGGCTACCGCCGCCCGCCGCGATCAGAATGACCGCCATAATGGTCCATACCGGGCCCTGGGCTACATCTAATGGACAATGGACCCTATGAGACCTTTCAAGTGTAAGTGGGCATTTTGCAGGTGGCCAGTGTTCGGTATGCAGGTATACGACCCCTACAGAAACAAATGACTTGAGGCTGAGGTCCTTGGAAACAGAGGAGTGACACCAATTGTAATGTGGTATACTTGATTAAGTGTCCATGTGGAAAAATCTACGTTGGCATGACAACGAGGAGGGTAAAAACATGCATATGCGAACATAGCAGCGATATCCATTGCAGATGCATAACCACATGATTTACAGCACACTTTATGGAGTTGAATCATACTGGGAATGACATAAGTTGGCCAGCCATTAAAATAACTTGGGATAAGACCTGAAATGACAAACATTCTCCTTGAACGGGAACAACGTTGGATTTATAGATTTAAAACCCATCTCGATTTACTGAATGATGACATACTGTGGGCACAACTTAACTACTCCACATAGGAATACATGATAAGGTTGGGATCACAATCTACCTAACGGAGACAGACTTCAGGCCACTAAGAAGTACTGATTCTTCCCTGTCCTTATAGGTATAGGACTGGTCCTCCCATAAAATGGCACCTATAATTTTTCAGTAAGCATTCCTAATACATAACGTGAAAGAGAAACAGAGAAAGCTAAACACACAAGACATTTTAATAAGTGTCAGCTCTAGACAATGATCAAGGGTTTTAATTATGTTTGGTCTGTGTCTTATCCTTAGTCACATATGAAGGTGCTGTGGCAGAATACACGGACACAAGATGATTGAGGCACACAGCACTGGGTACCAGTTTTTCTTAGAACATAATGGGCCTCATTACAGCTTTGGTGGTATTTTAAGCAGGCTGCCGAAGCCTCTGCAGTCAACAGGCTGTGAGAAAGTAGCCTCTTTCTAGCCTTGTTACCCCCACTTTTGGCCTGTTTGTGAGTGTATGTCAGGGTGTTTTCACTGTCTCACTGGGATCCTGCCAGCCAGGGCCCAGTGCTCATAGTGAAAACCCTATGTTTTCAGTATGTTTGTTATGTGTCACTGGGACCCTGCTAGTCAGGACCCCAGTGCTCATAAGGTTGTGGCCTATATGTATGTGTTCCCTGTGTGGTGCCTAACTGTCTCACTGAGGCTCTGCTAACCAGAACCTCAGTGGTTATGCTCTCTCATTTATTTCAAATTGTCACTGACAGGCTAGTGACCAATTTTAACAATTTACATTGGCTTACTGGAACACCCTTATAATTCCCTAGTATATGGTACTGAGGTACCCAGGGTATTGGGGTTCCAGGAGATCCCTATGGGCTGCAGCATTTCTTTTGCCACCCATAGGGAGCTCTGACAATTCTTACACAGGCCTGCCACTGCAGCCTGAGTGAAATAACGTCCACGTTATTTCACAGCCATTTTACACTGCACTTAAGTAACTTATAAGTCACCTATATGTCTAACCTTTACCTGGTAAAGGCTAGGTGCAAAGTTACTTAGTGTGAGGGCACCCTGGCACTAGCCAAGGTGCCCCCACATTGTTCAGAGCCAATTCCCTGAACTTTGTGAGTGCGGGGACACCATTACACGCGTGCACTACATATAGGTCACTACCTATATGTAGCTTCACAATGGTAACTCCGAATATGGCCATGTAACATGTCTATGATCATGGAATTGCCCCCTCTATGCCATCCTGGCATAGTTGGCACAATCCCATGATCCCAGTGGTCTGTAGCACAGACCCTGGTACTGCCAAACTGCCCTTCCTGGGGTTTCACTGCAGCTGCTGCTGCTGCCAACCCCTCAGACAGGCATCTGCCCTCCTGGGGTCCAGCCAGGCCTGGCCCAGGATGGCAGAACAAAGAACTTCCTCTGAGAGAGGGTGTGACACCCTCTCCCTTTGGAAAATGGTGTGAAGGCAGGGGAGGAGTAGCCTCCCCCAGCCTCTGGAAATGCTTTGTTGGGCACAAAGGTGCCCAATTCTGCATAAGCCAGTCTACACCGGTTCAGGGGACCCCTTAGCCCTGCTCTGGCGCGAAACTGGACAAAGGAAAGGGGAGTGACCACTCCCCTGACCTGCACCTCCCCTGGGAGGTGTCCAGAGCTCCTCCAGTGTGCTCCAGACCTCTGCCATCTTGGAAACAGAGGTGCTGCTGGCACACTGGACTGCTCTGAGTGGCCAGTGCCACCAGGTGACGTCAGAGACTCCTTCTGATAGGCTCCTTCAGGTGTTAGTAGCCTATCCTCTCTCCTAGGTAGCCAAACCCTCTTTTCTGGCTATTTAGGGTCTCTGTCTCTGGGGAAACTTTAGATAACGAATGCAAGAGCTCATCCGAGTTCCTCTGCATCTCTCTCTTCACCTTCTGCCTAGGAATCGACTGCTGACCGCGCTGGAAGCCTGCAAACCTGCAACATAGTAGCAAAGACGACTACTGCAACTCTGTAACGCTGATCCTGCCGCCTTCTCGACTGTTTTCCTGCTTGTGCATGCTGTGGGGGTAGTCTGCCTCCTCTCTGCACCAGAAGCTCCGAAGAAATCTCCCGTGGGTCGACGGAATCTTCCCCCTGCAACCGCAGGCACCAAAAAGCTGCATTACCGGTCCCTTGGGTCTCCTCTCAGCATGACGAGCGAGGTCCCTTGAATCCAGCAACTCTGTCCAAGAGACTGCCACAGTCCAGTGACTCTTCAGTTCAAGTTTGGTGGAGGTAAGTCCTTGCCTCCACACTCCAGACTGCATTGTTGGTAACCGCGACTTTTGCAACTTCTCCGGCCCCTGTGCACTTCCGGCGGAAATCCTTTGTGCACAGCCAAGCCTGGGTCCACGGCACTCTAACCTGCATTGCACGACTTTCTAAGTTGGTCTCCGGCGACGTGGGACTCCTTTGTGCAACTTCGGCAAGTACCATTTCACGCATCCTTGTAGTGCCTGTTTCTGGCACTTCTCTGGGTGCTACTGGCTTCAGAGAGGGCTCCTTGTCTTGCTCGACGTCATCTCTCTCTGCTGGTCCAATTTACGACCTCCTGGTCCCTCCTGGGCCTCAGCAGCGTCCAAAAACGCTAACCGTACGATTTGCAGCTAGCAAGGCTTGTTGGCGTTCTTTTGGCGGAAAAACACTTCTGCACGACTTTCCACGGCGAGAGGGATCCGTCCATCAAAGGGGAAGTCTCTAGCTCTTTTCGTTCCTGCAGAAACCTCAGCTTCTCCTGTCCAGTAGAAGCTTCTTTGCACCCGCAGCTGGCATTTCCTGGGCATTTGCCCATCTCCGACTTGCTTGTGACTTTTGGACTTGGTCCCCTTGTTCCACAGGTACCCTAGATTGGAAATCCACAGTTGTTGCATTGCTGGTTTGTGTCTTTCCTGCATTATTCCTCTAACACGACTTCTTTGTCCTTAGGGGAACTTTAGTGCACTTTGCACTCACTTTTCAGGGTCTTGGGGAGGGTTATTTTTCTAACTCTCACTATTTTCTAATAGTCCCAGCGATCCTCTACAAGGTCACATAGGTTTGGGGTCCATTCGTGGTTCGCATTCCACTTTTGGAGTATATGGTTTGTGTTGCCCCTATCCCTATGTTTCCCCATTGCATCCTATTGTAACTATACATTGTTTGCACTGTTTTCTAAGACTATACTGCATATTTTAGCTATTGTGTATATATATCTTGTGTATATTTCCTATCCTCTCACTGAGGGTACACTCTAAGATACTTTGGCATATTGTCATAAAAATAAAGTGCCTTTATTTTTAGTATAACTGTGTATTGTGTTTTCCTATGATATTGTGCATATGACACTAAGTGGTACTGTAGTAGCTTCACACGTCTCCTAGTTCAGCCTAAGCTGCTCTGCTAAGCTACCATTATCTATCAGCCTAAGCTGCTAGACACCCTATACACTAATAAGGGATAACTGGGCCTGGTGCAAGGTGCAAGTACCCCTAGGTACTCACTACAAGCCAGTCCAGTCTCCTACATTGGTTGTGCAGCGGTGGGATAAGTGCTTTGAGACTACTTACCACTCTTGTCATTGTACTTTTCATAAGAGAAAAATATACAAAACAAGGTCAGTGTATATACACATAGCCAAAAAGTTTTGCATTTCCTCTTTTCACTCTTTTCTAAGCGCTGAAAAGTACTTCTAACTTTCTAAAAAGTTCTAAAAAGTTTAAAAAGTTTTTTTTCTCTGTCTTTCTAAAAGCTCTGACAAACTTTTTATCTTTTACTATCACTTTTAACTCTCTCTAAAAAATGTCTGGCACAGGCCAAAATGTTGATCTGTCCAAACTTGCATATGATCACCTTAGCTGGAAAGGAGCAAGGAATCTCTGCATAGAGAGAGATTTGAGTGTAGGGAAGAATCCTTCCTTAGAACTGTTAATTAACATGCTTAGAGTACAGGATAAGGCCATAAGTGCCCCATCTGTTGAAAAAGTAGCTAATGGTTTCAATCTGATCCAGGGACTCCCCCAGGAAAAGATTCAGGAAAGAAACTTCCTAGCCTGCCCATTACTAGACAGTCTAGCATAGTTGGTAATGATGATGAGCCACACCATATAAATAGTGTTGTCTCACATCATGGCAAAAGCATTTATTCTCACCATACTGGTAGTGATGTTTCTGTTAGCCAAGCTGTTAGGGTGGCTTCTGTAAGGGACAGGTCTCCTTCTGTCCATTCTCACCATACCTCTGTATCTAGAAATGTCCCTCCCACCCACCCTGATGACAGATTGTTAGAAAGGGAGCTCAATAGATTGAGAGTGGAACAAACCAGACTGAAGCTTAAAAAGCAACAGCTGGATTTGGATAGACAGTCTTTAGAATTAGAGAAGGAAAGACAGAAGTTGGGTTTAGAAACCCATGGTGGCAGCAGCAGTATTCCCCATAGTCATCCTGCAAAAGAGCATGATTCCAGGAATCTGCACAAGATAGTTCCCCCTTATAAGGAGGGGGATGACATTAACAAGTGGTTTGCTGCACTTGAGAGGGCCTGTGTTGTACAGGATGTCCCTCAAAGGCAGTGGGCTGCTCTCCTATGGCTATCATTTAGTGGAAAAGGTAGGGTTAGGCTCCTTACTGTGAAAGAAAGTGATGCCAATAATTTTACAGTTCTTAAGAATGCACTCCTGGATGGTTATGGCTTAACCACTGAACAATACAGGATAAAGTTCATAGAGACCAAAAAGGAGTCTTCACAAGACTGGGTTGATTTCATTGACCATTCAGTGAAGGCCTTGGAGGGGTGGTTACATGGCAGTAAAGTTACTGATTATGAAAGCCTGTATAACACAATCCTGAGAGAGCATATACTTAATAATTGTGTGTCTGATTTGTTGCACCAGTACCTGGTAGACTCTGATCTGACCTCTCCCCAAGAATTGGGAAAGAAGGCAGACAAATGGGTCAGAACAAGGGTGAACAGAAAAGTTCATACAGGGGGTGACAAAGATGGCAATAAGAAGAAAGATGGTGAAAAATCTCAAGATAAGCATGGGGATAAGGGTAAAACCAAAGATCCCACTTCAAATCTTAAACACTCTTCAGAGGGTGGGGATAAAACTAATTCTTCCTCTTCTTCTCAACCTGCACACATTAAAAAGCCTTGGTGCTTTGTGTGTAAAAACAGAGGCCATAGGCCAGGGGATAAGTCCTGTCCAGGTAAACCCCCTGAGCCTACCACCACTAATACATCAAGCTCTAGTGCCCCTAGCAGTAGTGGTACTAGTGGTGGGACTGCTGGCAACAGTCAAGTTAAGGGTGTAGTTGGGTTCACTTTTGGGTCCATAGTAGAAACTGGGGTAGTCACTCCCAAGACAGTTTCTGTCACACCTAGTGGCATTGGCCTTGCCACACTGGCTGCTTGTCCCCTTACAATGGATAAGTACAGGCAGACAGTTTCAATAAATGGTGTTGAGGCCTTGGCCTACAGGGACACAGGTGCCAGTATCACTTTGGTGACTGAAAACCTAGTGCACCCTGATCAACACATCATTGGACAACAGTATAAGATTATTGATGTCCATAACTCCACTAAGTTTCTTCCCTTAGCTATAATTCAGTTTAGTTGGGGTGGAGTTACTGGCCCTAAGCAGGTGGTGGTATCACCTAGCTTACCTGTAGACTGTCTCTTAGGTAATGACCTAGAGGCCTCAGGTTGGGCTGATGTAGAGTTTTATGCCCATGCAGCCATGCTGGACATCCCTGAGGAATTGTTCCCTCTCATTTCTACGGAAATGAAAAAGCAAAAGAGAGAAGGCCTGAAAACTCAGGATCCCTCTCCATCAACAGGTAAAAAGGGTATCACAGTATCCCCTAACCACCCTACCATTCAGGATACCATTCCTGTGGTGGGAGAAACCTCTCCTGGAGTGGCACCTGTTCCAAGGGAATCATCAGTTGGCAAAACTGTACTCCCTGAGGTGGAAGTACCTCTCTGTGGGATAACTAACATTGGTAAGAAAAAGAGCACCATTTTAGTTAACATGGAGCATCCCTCCAACCCTCCCAGAGAAACTTTAGTGCAGAAACTCTGCACTGCCTCACAACACTTAGGACAGCATCCCTGCCCTAGTGTGGAGCTCATAGGACAGCATCCCTGCCCTGCTCCAACTCAAGAGAAACAGCATCCCTGTTCTCTCTTCCAGCCATATGGACAAAGTTTTTGTCCAGCCATGGCTTTTCTGAGACAGCATCCCTGTCTGGCATTTCCATCACTACAAATAGGTTCAGTGGACAATTCCCACTGCTCTAAACTAAAACTTACTGATAGAAACTCTGAAAATACATCTTCACATTGTTGCTTAGCTAAAAAACTTCAAACAGGGTGGTTTACATCCCCACAGGGAAGTAACCATATAGTGGATGATAAAGGGAGTAACCAGTCTATTGCAGAGCTACTCTCTACTTATCACCACTTAGACAATAAAGTCTCAACTGGCCAAGGTTAGCCTTATTGTCCTTCGTTTGGGGGGGGGGGTTGTGTGAGAAAGTAGCCTCTTTCTAGCCTTGTTACCCCCACTTTTGGCCTGTTTGTGAGTGTATGTCAGGGTGTTTTCACTGTCTCACTGGGATCCTGCCAGCCAGGGCCCAGTGCTCATAGTGAAAACCCTATGTTTTCAGTATGTTTGTTATGTGTCACTGGGACCCTGCTAGTCAGGACCCCAGTGCTCATAAGGTTGTGGCATATATGTATGTGTTCCCTGTGTGGTGCCTAACTGTCTCACTGAGGCTCTGCTAACCAGAACCTCAGTGGTTATGCTCTCTCATTTATTTCAAATTGTCACTGACAGGCTAGTGACCAATTTTAACAATTTACATTGGCTTACTGGAACACCCTTATAATTCCCTAGTATATGGTACTGAGGTACCCAGGGTATTGGGGTTCCAGGAGATCCCTATGGGCTGCAGCATTTCTTTTGCAACCCATAGGGAGCTCTGACAATTCTTACACAGGCCTGCCACTGCAGCCTGAGTGAAATAACGTCCACGTTATTTCACAGCCATTTTACACTGCACTTAAGTAACTTATAAGTCACCTATATGTCTAACCTTTACCTGGTAAAGGTTAGGTGCAAAGTTACTTAGTGTGAGGGCACCCTGGCACTAGCCAAGGTGCCCCCACATTGTTCAGAGCCAATTCCCTGAACTTTGTGAGTGCGGGGACACCATTACACGCGTGCACTACATATAGGTCACTACCTATATGTAGCTTCACAATGGTAACTCCGAATATGGCCATGTAACATGTCTATGATCATGGAATTGCCCCCTCTATGCCATCCTGGCATAGTTGGCACAATCCCATGATCCCAGTGGTCTGTAGCACAGACCCTGGTACTGCCAAACTGCCCTTCCTGGGGTTTCACTGCAGCTGCTGCTGCTGCCAACCCCTCAGACAGGCATCTGCCCTCCTGGGGTCCAGCCAGGCCTGGCCCAGGATGGCAGAACAAAGAACTTCCTCTGAGAGAGGGTGTGACACCCTCTCCCTTTGGAAAATGGTGTGAAGGCAGGGGAGGAGTAGCCTCCCCCAGCCTCTGGAAATGCTTTGTTGGGCACAAAGGTGCCCAATTCTGCATAAGCCAGTCTACACCGGTTCAGGGGACCCCTTAGCCCTGCTCTGGCGCGAAACTGGACAAAGGAAAGGGGAGTGACCACTCCCCTGACCTGCACCTCCCCTGGGAGGTGTCCAGAGCTCCTCCAGTGTGCTCCAGACCTCTGCCATCTTGGAAACAGAGGTGCTGCTGGCACACTGGACTGCTCTGAGTGGCCAGTGCCACCAGGTGACGTCAGAGACTCCTTCTGATAGGCTCCTTCAGGTGTTAGTAGCCTATCCTCTCTCCTAGGTAGCCAAACCCTCTTTTCTGGCTATTTAGGGTCTCTGTCTCTGGGGAAACTTTAGATAACGAATGCAAGAGCTCATCCGAGTTCCTCTGCATCTCTCTCTTCACCTTCTGCCAAGGAATCGACTGCTGACCGCGCTGGAAGCCTGCAAACCTGCAACATAGTAGCAAAGACGACTACTGCAACTCTGTAACGCTGATCCTGCCGCCTTCTCGACTGTTTTCCTGCTTGTGCATGCTGTGGGGGTAGTCTGCCTCCTCTCTGCACCAGAAGCTCCGAAGAAATCTCCCGTGGGTCGACGGAATCTTCCCCCTGCAACCGCAGGCACCAAAAAGCTGCATTACCGGTCCCTTGGGTCTCCTCTCAGCACAACGAGCGAGGTCCCTTGAATCCAGCAACTCTGTCCAAGAGACTGCCACAGTCCAGTGACTCTTCAGTCCAAGTTTGGTGGAGGTAAGTCCTTGCCTCCACACTCCAGACTGCATTGTTGGTAACCGCGACTTTTGCAACTTCTCCGGCCCCTGTGCACTTCCGGCGGAAATCCTTTGTGCACAGCCAAGCCTGGGTCCACGGCACTCTAACCTGCATTGCAGGACTTTCTAAGTTGGTCTCCGGCGACGTGGGACTCCTTTGTGCAACTTCGGCAAGCACCATTTCACGCATCCTTGTAGTGCCTGTTTCTGGCACTTCTCTGGGTGCTACTGGCTTCAGAGAGGGCTCCTTGTCTTGCTCGACGTCATCTCTCTCTGCTGGTCCAATTTACGACCTCCTGGTCCCTCCTGGGCCTCAGCAGCGTCCAAAAACGCTAACCGTACGATTTGCAGCTAGCAAGGCTTGTTGGCGTTCTTTTGGCGGAAAAACACTTCTGCACAACTTTCCACGGCGAGCGGGATCCGTCCACCAAAGGGGAAGTCTCTAGCTCTTTTCGTTCCTGCAGAAACCTCAGCTTCTCCTGTCCAGTAGAAGCTTCTTTGCACCCGCAGCTGGCATTTCCTGGGCATTTGCCCATCTCCGACTTGCTTGTGACTTTTGGACTTGGTCCCCTTGTTCCACAGGTACCCTAGATTGGAAATCCACAGTTGTTGCATTGCTGGTTTGTGTCTTTCCTGCATTATTCCTCTAACACGACTTCTTTGTCCTTAGGGGAACTTTAGTGCACTTTGCACTCACTTTTCAGGGTCTTGGGGAGGGTTATTTTTCTAACTCTCACTATTTTCTAATAGTCCCAGCGATCCTCTACAAGGTCACATAGGTTTGGGGTCCATTCGTGGTTCGCATTCCACTTTTGGAGTATATGGTTTGTGTTGCCCCTATCCCTATGTTTCCCCATTGCATCCTATTGTAACTATACATTGTTTGCACTGTTTTCTAAGACTATACTGCATATTTTAGCTATTGTGTATATATATCTTGTGTATATTTCCTATCCTCTCACTGAGGGTACACTCTAAGATACTTTGGCATATTGTCATAAAAATAAAGTGCCTTTATTTTTAGTATAACTGTGTATTGTGTTTTCCTATGATATTGTGCATATGACACTAAGTGGTACTGTAGTAGCTTCACACGTCTCCTAGTTCAGCCTAAGCTGCTCTGCTAAGCTACCATTATCTATCAGCCTAAGCTGCTAGACACCCTATACACTAATAAGGGATAACTGGGCCTGGTGCAAGGTGCAAGTACCCCTAGGTACTCACTACAAGCCAGTCCAGCCTCCTACATTGGTTGTGCAGCGGTGGGATAAGTGCTTTGAGACTACTTACCACTCTTGTCATTGTACTTTTCATAAGAGAAAAATATACAAAACAAGGTCAGTGTATATACACATAGCCAAAAAGTTTTGCATTTCCTCTTTTCACTCTTTTCTAAGTGCTGAAAAGTACTTCTAACTTTCTAAAAAGTTCTAAAAAGTTTTAAAAGTTTTTTTTCTCTGTCTTTCTAAAAGCTCTGACAAACCTTTTATCTTTTACTATCACTTTTAACTCTCTCTAAAAAATGTCTGGCACAGGCCAAAATGTTGATCTGTCCAAACTTGCATATGATCACCTTAGCTGGAAAGGAGCAAGGAATCTCTGCATAGAGAGAGGTTTGAGTGTAGGGAAGAATCCTTCCTTAGAACTGTTAATTAACATGCTTAGAGTTCAGGATAAGGCCATAAGTGCCCCATCTGTTGAAAAAGTAGCTAATGGTTTCAATCTGATCCAGGGACTCCCCCAGGAAAAGATTCAGGAAAGAAACTTCCTAGCCTGCCCATTACTAGACAGTCTAGCATAGTTGGTAATGATGATGAGCCACACCATATAAATAGTGTTGTCTCACATCATGGCAAAAGCATTTATTCTCACCATACTGGTAGTGATGTTTCTGTTAGCCAAGCTGTTAGGGTGGCTTCTGTAAGGGACAGGTCTCCTTCTGTCCATTCTCACCATACCTCTGTATCTAGAAATGTCCCTCCCACCCACCCTGATGACAGATTGTTAGAAAGGGAGCTCAATAGATTGAGAGTGGAACAAACCAGACTGAAGCTTAAAAAGCAACAGCTGGATTTGGATAGACAGTCTTTAGAATTAGAGAAGGAAAGACAGAAGTTGGGTTTAGAAACCCATGGTGGCAGCAGCAGTATTCCCCATAGTCATCCTGCAAAAGAGCATGATTCCAGGAATCTGCACAAGATAGTTCCCCCTTATAAGGAGGGGGATGACATTAACAAGTGGTTTGCTGCACTTGAGAGGGCCTGTGTTGTACAGGATGTCCCTCAAAGGCAGTGGGCTGCTCTCCTATGGCTATCATTTAGTGGAAAAGGTAGGGTTAGGCTCCTTACTGTGAAAGAAAGTGATGCCAATAATTTTACAGTTCTTAAGAATGCACTCCTGGATGGTTATGGCTTAACCACTGAATAATACAGGATAAAGTTCATAGAGACCAAAAAGGAGTCTTCACAAGACTGGGTTGATTTCATTGACCATTCAGTGAAGGCCTTGGAAGGGTGGTTACATGGCAGTAAAGTTACTGATTATGAAAGCCTGTATAACACAATCCTGAGAGAGCATATACTTAATAATTGTGTGTCTGATTTGTTGCACCAGTACCTGGTAGACTCTGATCTGACCTCTCCCCAAGAATTGGGAAAGAAGGCAGACAAATGGGTCAGAACAAGGGTGAACAGAAAAGTTCATACAGGGGGTGACAAAGATGGCAATAAGAAGAAAGATGGTGAAAAATCTCAAGATAAGCATGGGGATAAGGGTAAAACCAAAGATCCCACTTCAAATCTTAAACACTCTTCAGAGGGTGGGGATAAAACTAATTCTTCCTCTTCTTCTCAACCTGCACACATTAAAAAGCCTTGGTGCTTTGTGTGTAAAAACAGAGGCCATAGGCCAGGGGATAAGTCCTGTCCAGGTAAACCCCCTGAGCCTACCACCACTAATACATCAAGCTCTAGTGCCCCTAGCAGTAGTGGTACTAGTGGTGGGACTGCTGGCAACAGTCAAGTTAAGGGTGTAGTTGGGTTCACTTTTGGGTCCATAGTAGAAACTGGGGTAGTCACTCCCAAGACAGTTTCTGTCACACCTAGTGGCATTGGCCTTGCCACACTGGCTGCTTGTCCCCTTACAATGGATAAGTACAGGCAGACAGTTTCAATAAATGGTGTTGAGGCCTTGGCCTACAGGGACACAGGTGCCAGTATCACTTTGGTGACTGAAAACCTAGTGCACCCTGATCAACACATCATTGGACAACAGTATAAGATTATTGATGTCCATAACTCCACTAAGTTTCTTCCCTTAGCTATAATTCAGTTTAGTTGGGGTGGAGTTACTGGCCCTAAGCAGGTGGTGGTATCACCTAGCTTACCTGTAGACTGTCTCTTAGGTAATGACCTAGAGGCCTCAGGTTGGGCTGATGTAGAGTTTTATGCCCATGCAGCCATGCTGGGCATCCCTGAGGAATTGTTCCCTCTCATTTCTACGGAAATGAAAAAGCAAAAGAGAGAAGGCCTGAAAACTCCGGATCCCTCTCCATCAACAGGTAAAAAGGGTATCACAGTATCCCCTAACCACCCTACCATTCAGGATACCATTCCTGTGGTGGGAGAAACCTCTCCTGGAGTGGCACCTGTTCCAAGGGAATCATCAGTTGGCAAAACTGTACTCCCTGAGGTGGAAGTACCTCTCTGTGGGATAACTAACATTGGTAAGAAAAAGAGCACCATTTTAGTTAACATGGAGCATCCCTCCAACCCTCCCAGAGAAACTTTAGTGCAGAAACTCTGCACTGCCTCACAACACTTAGGACAGCATCCCTGCCCTAGTGTGGAGCTCATAGGACAGCATCCCTGCCCTGCTCCAACTCAAGAGAAACAGCATCCCTGTTCTCTCTTCCAGCCATATGGACAAAGTTTTTGTCCAGCCATGGCTTTTCTGAGACAGCATCCCTGTCTGGCATTTCCATCACTACAAATAGGTTCAGTGGACAATTCCCACTGCTCTAAACTAAAACTTACTGATAGAAACTCTGAAAATACATCTTCACATTGTTGCTTAGCTAAAAAACTTCAAACAGGGTGGTTTACATCCCCACAGGGAAGTAACCATATAGTGGATGATAAAGGGAGTAACCAGTCTATTGCAGAGCTACTCTCTACTTATCACCACTTAGACAATAAAGTCTCAACTGGCCAAGGTTAGCCTTATTGTCCTTCGTTTGGGGGGGGGTTGTGTGAGAAAGTAGCCTCTTTCTAGCCTTGTTACCCCCACTTTTGGCCTGTTTGTGAGTGTATGTCAGGGTGTTTTCACTGTCTCACTGGGATCCTGCCAGCCAGGGCCCAGTGCTCATAGTGAAAACCCTATGTTTTCAGTATGTTTGTTATGTGTCACTGGGACCCTGCTAGTCAGGACCCCAGTGCTCATAAGGTTGTGGCCTATATGTATGTGTTCCCTGTGTGGTGCCTAACTGTCTCACTGAGGCTCTGCTAACCAGAACCTCAGTGATTATGCTCTCTCATTTATTTCAAATTGTCACTGACAGGCTAGTGACCAATTTTAACAATTTACATTGGCTTACTGGAACACCCTTATAATTCCCTAGTATATGGTACTGAGGTACCCAGGGTATTGGGGTTCCAGGAGATCCCTATGGGCTGCAGCATTTCTTTTGCCACCCATAGGGAGCTCTGACAATTCTTACACAGGCCTGCCACTGCAGCCTGAGTGAAATAACGTCCACGTTATTTCACAGCCATTTTACACTGCACTTAAGTAACTTATAAGTCACCTATATGTCTAACCTTTACCTGGTAAAGGTTAGGTGCAAAGTTACTTAGTGTGAGGGCACCCTGGCACTAGCCAAGGTGCCCCCACATTGTTCAGAGCCAATTCCCTGAACTTTGTGAGTGCGGGGACACCATTACACGCGTGCACTACATATAGGTCACTACCTATATGTAGCTTCACAATGGTAACTCCGAATATGGCCATGTAACATGTCTATGATCATGGAATTGCCCCCTCTATGCCATCCTGGCATAGTTGGCACAATCCCATGATCCCAGTGGTCTGTAGCACAGACCCTGGTACTGCCAAACTGCCCTTCCTGGGGTTTCACTGCAGCTGCTGCTGCTGCCAACCCCTCAGACAGGCATCTGCCCTCCTGGGGTCCAGCCAGGCCTGGCCCAGGATGGCAGAACAAAGAACTTCCTCTGAGAGAGGGTGTGACACCCTCTCCCTTTGGAAAATGGTGTGAAGGCAGGGGAGGAGTAGCCTCCCCCAGCCTCTGGAAATGCTTTGTTGGGCACAAAGGTGCCCAATTCTGCATAAGCCAGTCTACACCGGTTCAGGGGACCCCTTAGCCCTGCTCTGGCGCGAAACTGGACAAAGGAAAGGGGAGTGACCACTCCCCTGACCTGCACCTCCCCTGGGAGGTGTCCAGAGCTCCTCCAGTGTGCTCCAGACCTCTGCCATCTTGGAAACAGAGGTGCTGCTGGCACACTGGACTGCTCTGAGTGGCCAGTGCCACCAGGTGACGTCAGAGACTCCTTCTGATAGGCTCCTTCAGGTGTTAGTAGCCTATCCTCTCTCCTAGGTAGCCAAACCCTCTTTTCTGGCTATTTAGGGTCTCTGTCTCTGGGGAAACTTTAGATAACGAATGCAAGAGCTCATCCGAGTTCCTCTGCATCTCTCTCTTCACCTTCTGCCAAGGAATCGACTGCTGACCGCGCTGGAAGCCTGCAAACCTGCAACATAGTAGCAAAGACGACTACTGCAACTCTGTAACGCTGATCCTGCCGCCTTCTCGACTGTTTTCCTGCTTGTGCATGCTGTGGGGGTAGTCTGCCTCCTCTCTGCACCAGAAGCTCCGAAGAAATCTCCCGTGGGTCGACGGAATCTTCCCCCTGCAACCGCAGGCACCAAAAAGCTGCATTACCGGTCCCTTGGGTCTCCTCTCAGCATGACGAGCGAGGTCCCTTGAATCCAGCAACTCTGTCCAAGAGACTGCCACAGTCCAGTGACTCTTCAGTCCAAGTTTGGTGGAGGTAAGTCCTTGCCTCCACACTCCAGACTGCATTGTTGGTAACCGCGACTTTTGCAACTTCTCCGGCCCCTGTGCACTTCCGGCGGAAATCCTTTGTGCACAGCCAAGCCTGGGTCCACGGCACTCTAACCTGCATTGCACGACTTTCTAAGTTGGTCTCCGGCGACGTGGGACTCCTTTGTGCAACTTCGGCAAGCACCATTTCACGCATCCTTGTAGTGCCTGTTTCTGGCACTTCTCTGGGTGCTACTGGCTTCAGAGAGGGCTCCTTGTCTTGCTCGACGTCTCCTCTCTCTGCTGGTCCAATTTACGACCTCCTGGTCCCTCCTGGGCCTCAGCAGCGTCCAAAAACGCTAACCGAACGATTTGCAGCTAGCAAGGCTTGTTGGCGTTCTTTTGGCGGGAAAACACTTCTGCACGACTTTCCACGGCGAGAGGGATCCGTCCACCAAAGGGGAAGTCTCTAGCCCTTTTCGTTCCTGCAGAAACCTCAGCTTCTCCTGTCCAGTAGAAGCTTCTTTGCACCCGCAGCTGGCATTTCCTGGGCATTTGCCCATCTCCGACTTGCTTGTGACTTTTGGACTTGGTCCACTTGTTCCACAGGTACCCTAGATTGGAAATCCACAGTTGTTGCATTGCTGGTTTGTGTCTTTCCTGCATTATTCCTCTAACACGACTTCTTTGTCCTTAGGGGAACTTCAGTGCACTTTGCACTCACTTTTCAGGGTCTTGGGGAGGGTTATTTTTCTAACTCTCACTATTTTCTAATAGTCCCAGCGATCCTCTACAAGGTCACATAGGTTTGGGGTCCATTCGTGGTTCGCATTCCACTTTTGGAGTATATGGTTTGTGTTGCCCCTATCCCTATGTTTCCCCATTGCATCCTATTGTAACTATACATTGTTTGCACTGTTTTCTAAGACTATACTGCATATTTTAGCTATTGTGTATATATATCTTGTGTATATTTCCTATCCTCTCACTGAGGGTACACTCTAAGATACTTTGGCATATTGTCATAAAAATAAAGTGCCTTTATTTTTAGTATAACTGTGTATTGTGTTTTCCTATGATATTGTGCATATGACACTAAGTGGTACTGTAGTAGCTTCACACGTCTCCTAGTTCAGCCTAAGCTGCTCTGCTAAGCTACCATTATCTATCAGCCTAAGCTGCTAGACACCCTATACACTAATAAGGGATAACTGGGCCTGGTGCAAGGTGCAAGTACCCCTAGGTACTCACTACAAGCCAGTCCAGCCTCCTACATTGGTTGTGCAGCGGTGGGATAAGTGCTTTGAGACTACTTACCACTCTTGTCATTGTACTTTTCATAAGAGAAAAATATACAAAACAAGGTCAGTGTATATACACATAGCCAAAAAGTTTTGCATTTCCTCTTTTCACTCTTTTCTAAGCGCTGAAAAGTACTTCTAACTTTCTAAAAAGTTCTAAAAAGTTTAAAAAGTTTTTTTTCTCTGTCTTTCTAAAAGCTCTGACAAACTTTTTATCTTTTACTATCACTTTTAACTCTCTCTAAAAAATGTCTGGCACAGGCCAAAATGTTGATCTGTCCAAACTTGCATATGATCACCTTAGCTGGAAAGGAGCAAGGAATCTCTGCATAGAGAGAGGTTTGAGTGTAGGGAAGAATCCTTCCTTAGAACTGTTAATTAACATGCTTAGAGTACAGGATAAGGCCATAAGTGCCCCATCTGTTGAAAAAGTAGCTAATGGTTTCAATCTGATCCAGGGACTCCCCCAGGAAAAGTTTCAGGAAAGAAACTTCCTAGCCTGCCCATTACTAGACAGTCTAGCATAGTTGGTAATGATGATGAGCCACACCATATAAATAGTGTTGTCTCACATCATGGCAAAAGCATTTATTCTCACCATACTGGTAGTGATGTTTCTGTTAGCCAAGCTGTTAGGGTGGCTTCTGTAAGGGACAGGTCTCCTTCTGTCCATTCTCACCATACCTCTGTATCTAGAAATGTCCCTCCCACCCACCCTGATGACAGATTGTTAGAAAGGGAGCTCAATAGATTGAGAGTGGAACAAACCAGACTGAAGCTTAAAAAGCAACAGCTGGATTTGGATAGACAGTCTTTAGAATTAGAGAAGGAAAGACAGAAGTTGGGTTTAGAAACCCATGGTGGCAGCAGCAGTATTCCCCATAGTCATCCTGCAAAAGAGCATGATTCCAGGAATCTGCACAAGATAGTTCCCCCTTATAAGGAGGGGGATGACATTAACAAGTGGTTTGCTGCACTTGAGAGGGCCTGTGTTGTACAGGATGTCCCTCAAAGGCAGTGGGCTGCTCTCCTATGGCTATCATTTAGTGGAAAAGGTAGGGTTAGGCTCCTTACTGTGAAAGAAAGTGATGCCAATAATTTTACAGTTCTTAAGAATGCACTCCTGGATGGTTATGGCTTAACCACTGAACAATACAGGATAAAGTTCATAGAGACCAAAAAGGAGTCTTCACAAGACTGGGTTGATTTCATTGACCATTCAGTGAAGGCCTTGGAAGGGTGGTTACATGGCAGTAAAGTTACTGATTATGAAAGCCTGTATAACACAATCCTGTGAGAGCATATACTTAATAATTGTGTGTCTGATTTGTTGCACCAGTACCTGGTAGACTCTGATCTGACCTCTCCCCAAGAATTGGGAAAGAAGGCAGACAAATGGGTCAGAACAAGGGTGAACAGAAAAGTTCATACAGGGGGTGACAAAGATGGCAATAAGAAGAAAGATGGTGAAAAATCTCAAGATAAGCATGGGGATAAGGGTAAAACCAAAGATCCCACTTCAAATCTTAAACACTCTTCAGAGGGTGGGGATAAAACTAATTCTTCCTCTTCTTCTCAACCTGCACACATTAAAAAGCCTTGGTGCTTTGTGTGTAAAAACAGAGGCCATAGGCCAGGGGATAAGTCCTGTCCAGGTAAACCCCCTGAGCCTACCACCACTAATACATCAAGCTCTAGTGCCCCTAGCAGTAGTGGTACTAGTGGTGGGACTGCTGGCAACAGTCAAGTTAAGGGTGTAGTTGGGTTCACTTTTGGGTCCATAGTAGAAACTGGGGTAGTCACTCCCAAGACAGTTTCTGTCACACCTAGTGGCATTGGCCTTGCCACACTGGCTGCTTGTCCCCTTACAATGGATAAGTACAGGCAGACAGTTTCAATAAATGGTGTTGAGGCCTTGGCCTACAGGGACACAGGTGCCAGTATCACTTTGGTGACTGAAAACCTAGTGCACCCTGATCAACACATCATTGGACAACAGTATAAGATTATTGATGTCCATAACTCCACTAAGTTTCTTCCCTTAGCTATAATTCAGTTTAGTTGGGGTGGAGTTACTGGCCCTAAGCAGGTGGTGGTATCACCTAGCTTACCTGTAGACTGTCTCTTAGGTAATGACCTAGAGGCCTCAGGTTGGGCTGATGTAGAGTTTTATGCCCATGCAGCCATGCTGGACATCCCTGAGGAATTGTTCCCTCTCATTTCTACGGAAATGAAAAAGCAAAAGAGAGAAGGCCTGAAAACTCAGGATCCCTCTCCATCAACAGGTAAAAAGGGTATCACAGTATCCCCTAACCACCCTACCATTCAGGATACCATTCCTGTGGTGGGAGAAACCTCTCCTGGAGTGGCACCTGTTCCAAGGGAATCATCAGTTGGCAAAACTGTACTCCCTGAGGTGGAAGTACCTCTCTGTGGGATAACTAACATTGGTAAGAAAAAGAGCACCATTTTAGTTAACATGGAGCATCCCTCCAACCCTCCCAGAGAAACTTTAGTGCAGAAACTCTGCACTGCCTCACAACACTTAGGACAGCATCCCTGCCCTAGTGTGGAGCTCATAGGACAGCATCCCTGCCCTGCTCCAACTCAAGAGAAACAGCATCCCTGTTCTCTCTTCCAGCCATATGGACAAAGTTTTTGTCCAGCCATGGCTTTTCTGAGACAGCATCCCTGTCTGGCATTTCCATCACTACAAATAGGTTCAGTGGACAATTCCCACTGCTCTAAACTAAAACTTACTGATAGAAACTCTGAAAATACATCTTCACATTGTTGCTTAGCTAAAAAACTTCAAACAGGGTGGTTTACATCCCCACAGGGAAGTAACCATATAGTGGATGATAAAGGGAGTAACCAGTCTATTGCAGAGCTACTCTCTACTTATCACCACTTAGACAATAAAGTCTCAACTGGCCAAGGTTAGCCTTATTGTCCTTCGTTTGGGGGGGGGGGTTGTGTGAGAAAGTAGCCTCTTTCTAGCCTTGTTACCCCCACTTTTGGCCTGTTTGTGAGTGTATGTCAGGGTGTTTTCACTGTCTCACTGGGATCCTGCCAGCCAGGGCCCAGTGCTCATAGTGAAAACCCTATGTTTTCAGTATGTTTGTTATGTGTCACTGGGACCCTGCTAGTCAGGACCCCAGTGCTCATAAGGTTGTGGCATATATGTATGTGTTCCCTGTGTGGTGCCTAACTGTCTCACTGAGGCTCTGCTAACCAGAACCTCAGTGGTTATGCTCTCTCATTTATTTCAAATTGTCACTGACAGGCTAGTGACCAATTTTAACAATTTACATTGGCTTACTGGAACACCCTTATAATTCCCTAGTATATGGTACTGAGGTACCCAGGGTATTGGGGTTCCAGGAGATCCCTATGGGCTGCAGCATTTCTTTTGCCACCCATAGGGAGCTCTGACAATTCTTACACAGGCCTGCCACTGCAGCCTGAGTGAAATAACGTCCACGTTATTTCACAGCCATTTTACACTGCACTTAAGTAACTTATAAGTCACCTATATGTCTAACCTTTACCTGGTAAAGGTTAGGTGCAAAGTTACTTAGTGTGAGGGCACCCTGGCACTAGCCAAGGTGCCCCCACATTGTTCAGAGCCAATTCCCTGAACTTTGTGAGTGCGGGGACACCATTACACGCGTGCACTACATATAGGTCACTACCTATATGTAGCTTCACAATGGTAACTCCGAATATGGCCATGTAACATGTCTATGATCATGGAATTGCCCCCTCTATGCCATCCTGGCATAGTTGGCACAATCCCATGATCCCAGTGGTCTGTAGCACAGACCCTGGTACTGCCAAACTGCCCTTCCTGGGGTTTCACTGCAGCTGCTGCTGCTGCCAACCCCTCAGACAGGCATCTGCCCTCCTGGGGTCCAGCCAGGCCTGGCCCAGGATGGCAGAACAAAGAACTTCCTCTGAGAGAGGGTGTGACACCCTCTCCCTTTGGAAAATGGTGTGAAGGCAGGGGAGGAGTAGCCTCCCCCAGCCTCTGGAAATGCTTTGTTGGGCACAAAGGTGCCCAATTCTGCATAAGCCAGTCTACACCGGTTCAGGGGACCCCTTAGCCCTGCTCTGGCGCGAAACTGGACAAAGGAAAGGGGAGTGACCACTCCCCTGACCTGCACCTCCCCTGGGAGGTGTCCAGAGCTCCTCCAGTGTGCTCCAGACCTCTGCCATCTTGGAAACAGAGGTGCTGCTGGCACACTGGACTGCTCTGAGTGGCCAGTGCCACCAGGTGACGTCAGAGACTCCTTCTGATAGGCTCCTTCAGGTGTTAGTAGCCTATCCTCTCTCCTAGGTAGCCAAACCCTCTTTTCTGGCTATTTAGGGTCTCTGTCTCTGGGGAAACTTTAGATAACGAATGCAAGAGCTCATCCGAGTTCCTCTGCATCTCTCTCTTCACCTTCTGCCAAGGAATCGACTGCTGACCGCGCTGGAAGCCTGCAAACCTGCAACATAGTAGCAAAGACGACTACTGCAACTCTGTAACGCTGATCCTGCCGCCTTCTCGACTGTTTTCCTGCTTGTGCATGCTGTGGGGGTAGTCTGCCTCCTCTCTGCACCAGAAGCTCCGAAGAAATCTCCCGTGGGTCGACGGAATCTTCCCCCTGCAACCGCAGGCACCAAAAAGCTGCATTACCGGTCCCTTGGGTCTCCTCTCAGCACAACGAGCGAGGTCCCTTGAATCCAGCAACTCTGTCCAAGAGACTGCCACAGTCCAGTGACTCTTCAGTCCAAGTTTGGTGGAGGTAAGTCCTTGCCTCCACACTCCAGACTGCATTGTTGGTAACCGCGACTTTTGCAACTTCTCCGGCCCCTGTGCACTTCCGGCGGAAATCCTTTGTGCACAGCCAAGCCTGGGTCCACGGCACTCTAACCTGCATTGCAGGACTTTCTAAGTTGGTCTCCGGCGACGTGGGACTCCTTTGTGCAACTTCGGCAAGCACCATTTCACGCATCCTTGTAGTGCCTGTTTCTGGCACTTCTCTGGGTGCTACTGGCTTCAGAGAGGGCTCCTTGTCTTGCTCGACGTCATCTCTCTCTGCTGGTCCAATTTACGACCTCCTGGTCCCTCCTGGGCCTCAGCAGCGTCCAAAAACGCTAACCGTACGATTTGCAGCTAGCAAGGCTTGTTGGCGTTCTTTTGGCGGAAAAACACTTCTGCACGACTTTCCACGGCGAGAGGGATCCGTCCACCAAATGGGAAGTCTCTAGCTCTTTTCGTTCCTGCAGAAACCTCAGCTTCTCCTGTCCAGTAGAAGCTTCTTTGCACCCGCAGCTGGCATTTCCTGGGCATTTGCCCATCTCCGACTTGCTTGTGACTTTTGGACTTGGTCCCCTTGTTCCACAGGTACCCTAGATTGGAAATCCACAGTTGTTGCATTGCTGGTTTGTGTCTTTCCTGCATTATTCCTCTAACACGACTTCTTTGTCCTTAGGGGAACTTTAGTGCACTTTGCACTCACTTTTCAGGGTCTTGGGGAGGGTTATTTTTCTAACTCTCACTATTTTCTAATAGTCCCAGCGATCCTCTACAAGGTCACATAGGTTTGGGGTCCATTCGTGGTTCGCATTCCACTTTTGGAGTATATGGTTTGTGTTGCCCCTATCCCTATGTTTCCCCATTGCATCCTATTGTAACTATACATTGTTTGCACTGTTTTCTAAGACTATACTGCATATTTTAGCTATTGTGTATATATATCTTGTGTATATTTCCTATCCTCTCACTGAGGGTACACTCTAAGATACTTTGGCATATTGTCATAAAAATAAAGTGCCTTTATTTTTAGTATAACTGTGTATTGTGTTTTCCTATGATATTGTGCATATGACACTAAGTGGTACTGTAGTAGCTTCACACGTCTCCTAGTTCAGCCTAAGCTGCTCTGCTAAGCTACCATTATCTATCAGCCTAAGCTGCTAGACACCCTATACACTAATAAGGGATAACTGGGCCTGGTGCAAGGTGCAAGTACCCCTAGGTACTCACTACAAGCCAGTCCAGCCTCCTACATTGGTTGTGCAGCGGTGGGATAAGTGCTTTGAGACTACTTACCACTCTTGTCATTGTACTTTTCATAAGAGAAAAATATACAAAACAAGGTCAGTGTATATACACATAGCCAAAAAGTTTTGCATTTCCTCTTTTCACTCTTTTCTAAGTGCTGAAAAGTACTTCTAACTTTCTAAAAAGTTCTAAAAAGTTTTAAAAGTTTTTTTTCTCTGTCTTTCTAAAAGCTCTGACAAACCTTTTATCTTTTACTATCACTTTTAACTCTCTCTAAAAAATGTCTGGCACAGGCCAAAATGTTGATCTGTCCAAACTTGCATATGATCACCTTAGCTGGAAAGGAGCAAGGAATCTCTGCATAGAGAGAGGTTTGAGTGTAGGGAAGAATCCTTCCTTAGAACTGTTAATTAACATGCTTAGAGTACAGGATAAGGCCATAAGTGCCCCATCTGTTGAAAAAGTAGCTAATGGTTTCAATCTGATCCAGGGACTCCCCCAGGAAAAGATTCAGGAAAGAAACTTCCTAGCCTGCCCATTACTAGACAGTCTAGCATAGTTGGTAATGATGATGAGCCACACCATATAAATAGTGTTGTCTCACATCATGGCAAAAGCATTTATTCTCACCATACTGGTAGTGATGTTTCTGTTAGCCAAGCTGTTAGGGTGGCTTCTGTAAGGGACAGGTCTCCTTCTGTCCATTCTCACCATACCTCTGTATCTAGAAATGTCCCTCCCACCCACCCTGATGACAGATTGTTAGAAAGGGAGCTCAATAGATTGAGAGTGGAACAAACCAGACTGAAGCTTAAAAAGCAACAGCTGGATTTGGATAGACAGTCTTTAGAATTAGAGAAGGAAAGACAGAAGTTGGGTTTAGAAACCCATGGTGGCAGCAGCAGTATTCCCCATAGTCATCCTGCAAAAGAGCATGATTCCAGGAATCTGCACAAGATAGTTCCCCCTTATAAGGAGGGGGATGACATTAACAAGTGGTTTGCTGCACTTGAGAGGGCCTGTGTTGTACAGGATGTCCCTCAAAGGCAGTGGGCTGCTCTCCTATGGCTATCATTTAGTGGAAAAGGTAGGGTTAGGCTCCTTACTGTGAAAGAAAGTGATGCCAATAATTTTACAGTTCTTAAGAATGCACTCCTGGATGGTTATGGCTTAACCACTGAATAATACAGGATAAAGTTCATAGAGACCAAAAAGGAGTCTTCACAAGACTGGGTTGATTTCATTGACCATTCAGTGAAGGCCTTGGAAGGGTGGTTACATGGCAGTAAAGTTACTGATTATGAAAGCCTGTATAACACAATCCTGAGAGAGCATATACTTAATAATTGTGTGTCTGATTTGTTGCACCAGTACCTGGTAGACTCTGATCTGACCTCTCCCCAAGAATTGGGAAAGAAGGCAGACAAATGGGTCAGAACAAGGGTGAACAGAAAAGTTCATACAGGGGGTGACAAAGATGGCAATAAGAAGAAAGATGGTGAAAAATCTCAAGATAAGCATGGGGATAAGGGTAAAACCAAAGATCCCACTTCAAATCTTAAACACTCTTCAGAGGGTGGGGATAAAACTAATTCTTCCTCTTCTTCTCAACCTGCACACATTAAAAAGCCTTGGTGCTTTGTGTGTAAAAACAGAGGCCATAGGCCAGGGGATAAGTCCTGTCCAGGTAAACCCCCTGAGCCTACCACCACTAATACATCAAGCTCTAGTGCCCCTAGCAGTAGTGGTACTAGTGGTGGGACTGCTGGCAACAGTCAAGTTAAGGGTGTAGTTGGGTTCACTTTTGGGTCCATAGTAGAAACTGGGGTAGTCACTCCCAAGACAGTTTCTGTCACACCTAGTGGCATTGGCCTTGCCACACTGGCTGCTTGTCCCCTTACAATGGATAAGTACAGGCAGACAGTTTCAATAAATGGTGTTGAGGCCTTGGCCTACAGGGACACAGGTGCCAGTATCACTTTGGTGACTGAAAACCTAGTGCACCCTGATCAACACATCATTGGACAACAGTATAAGATTATTGATGTCCATAACTCCACTAAGTTTCTTCCCTTAGCTATAATTCAGTTTAGTTGGGGTGGAGTTACTGGCCCTAAGCAGGTGGTGGTATCACCTAGCTTACCTGTAGACTGTCTCTTAGGTAATGACCTAGAGGCCTCAGGTTGGGCTGATGTAGAGTTTTATGCCCATGCAGCCATGCTGGGCATCCCTGAGGAATTGTTCCCTCTCATTTCTACGGAAATGAAAAAGCAAAAGAGAGAAGGCCTGAAAACTCAGGATCCCTCTCCATCAACAGGTAAAAAGGGTATCACAGTATCCCCTAACCACCCTACCATTCAGGATACCATTCCTGTGGTGGGAGAAACCTCTCCTGGAGTGGCACCTATTCCAAGGGAATCATCAGTTGGCAAAACTGTACTCCCTGAGGTGGAAGTACCTCTCTGTGGGATAACTAACATTGGTAAGAAAAAGAGCACCATTTTAGTTAACATGGAGCATCCCTCCAACCCTCCCAGAGAAACTTTAGTGCAGAAACTCTGCACTGCCTCACAACACTTAGGACAGCATCCCTGCCCTAGTGTGGAGCTCATAGGACAGCATCCCTGCCCTGCTCCAACTCAAGAGAAACAGCATCCCTGTTCTCTCTTCCAGCCATATGGACAAAGTTTTTGTCCAGCCATGGCTTTTCTGAGACAGCATCCCTGTCTGGCATTTCCATCACTACAAATAGGTTCAGTGGACAATTCCCACTGCTCTAAACTAAAACTTACTGATAGAAACTCTGAAAATACATCTTCACATTGTTGCTTAGCTAAAAAACTTCAAACAGGGTGGTTTACATCCCCACAGGGAAGTAACCATATAGTGGATGATAAAGGGAGTAACCAGTCTATTGCAGAGCTACTCTCTACTTATCACCACTTAGACAATAAAGTCTCAACTGGCCAAGGTTAGCCTTATTGTCCTTCGTTTGGGGGGGGGTTGTGTGAGAAAGTAGCCTCTTTCTAGCCTTGTTACCCCCACTTTTGGCCTGTTTGTGAGTGTATGTCAGGGTGTTTTCACTGTCTCACTGGGATCCTGCCAGCCAGGGCCCAGTGCTCATAGTGAAAACCCTATGTTTTCAGTATGTTTGTTATGTGTCACTGGGACCCTGCTAGTCAGGACCCCAGTGCTCATAAGGTTGTGGCCTATATGTATGTGTTCCCTGTGTGGTGCCTAACTGTCTCACTGAGGCTCTGCTAACCAGAACCTCAGTGATTATGCTCTCTCATTTATTTCAAATTGTCACTGACAGGCTAGTGACCAATTTTAACAATTTACATTGGCTTACTGGAACACCCTTATAATTCCCTAGTATATGGTACTGAGGTACCCAGGGTATTGGGGTTCCAGGAGATCCCTATGGGCTGCAGCATTTCTTTTGCCACCCATAGGGAGCTCTGACAATTCTTACACAGGCCTGCCACTGCAGCCTGAGTGAAATAACGTCCACGTTATTTCACAGCCATTTTACACTGCACTTAAGTAACTTATAAGTCACCTATATGTCTAACCTTTACCTGGTAAAGGTTAGGTGCAAAGTTACTTAGTGTGAGGGCACCCTGGCACTAGCCAAGGTGCCCCCACATTGTTCAGAGCCAATTCCCTGAACTTTGTGAGTGCGGGGACACCATTACACGCGTGCACTACATATAGGTCACTACCTATATGTAGCTTCACAATGGTAACTCCGAATATGGCCATGTAACATGTCTATGATCATGGAATTGCCCCCTCTATGCCATCCTGGCATAGTTGGCACAATCCCATGATCCCAGTGGTCTGTAGCACAGACCCTGGTACTGCCAAACTGCCCTTCCTGGGGTTTCACTGCAGCTGCTGCTGCTGCCAACCCCTCAGACAGGCATCTGCCCTCCTGGGGTCCAGCCAGGCCTGGCCCAGGATGGCAGAACAAAGAACTTCCTCTGAGAGAGGGTGTGACACCCTCTCCCTTTGGAAAATGGTGTGAAGGCAGGGGAGGAGTAGCCTCCCCCAGCCTCTGGAAATGCTTTGTTGGGCACAAAGGTGCCCAATTCTGCATAAGCCAGTCTACACCGGTTCAGGGGACCCCTTAGCCCTGCTCTGGCGCGAAACTGGACAAAGGAAAGGGGAGTGACCACTCCCCTGACCTGCACCTCCCCTGGGAGGTGTCCAGAGCTCCTCCAGTGTGCTCCAGACCTCTGCCATCTTGGAAACAGAGGTGCTGCTGGCACACTGGACTGCTCTGAGTGGCCAGTGCCACCAGGTGACGTCAGAGACTCCTTCTGATAGGCTCCTTCAGGTGTTAGTAGCCTATCCTCTCTCCTAGGTAGCCAAACCCTCTTTTCTGGCTATTTAGGGTCTCTGTCTCTGGGGAAACTTTAGATAACGAATGCAAGAGCTCATCCGAGTTCCTCTGCATCTCTCTCTTCACCTTCTGCCAAGGAATCGACTGCTGACCGCGCTGGAAGCCTGCAAACCTGCAACATAGTAGCAAAGACGACTACTGCAACTCTGTAACGCTGATCCTGCCGCCTTCTCGACTGTTTTCCTGCTTGTGCATGCTGTGGGGGTAGTCTGCCTCCTCTCTGCACCAGAAGCTCCGAAGAAATCTCCCGTGGGTCGACGGAATCTTCCCCCTGCAACCGCAGGCACCAAAAAGCTGCATTACCGGTCCCTTGGGTCTCCTCTCAGCACAACGAGCGAGGTCCCTTGAATCCAGCAACTCTGTCCAAGAGACTGCCACAGTCCAGTGACTCTTCAGTCCAAGTTTGGTGGAGGTAAGTCCTTGCCTCCACACTCCAGACTGCATTGTTGGTAACCGCGACTTTTGCAACTTCTCCGGCCCCTGTGCACTTCCGGCGGAAATCCTTTGTGCACAGCCAAGCCTGGGTCCACGGCACTCTAACCTGCATTGCAGGACTTTCTAAGTTGGTCTCCGGCGACGTGGGACTCCTTTGTGCAACTTCGGCAAGCACCATTTCACGCATCCTTGTAGTGCCTGTTTCTGGCACTTCTCTGGGTGCTACTGGCTTCAGAGAGGGCTCCTTGTCTTGCTCGACGTCATCTCTCTCTGCTGGTCCAATTTACGACGTCCTGGTCCCTCCTGGGCCTCAGCAGCGTCCAAAAACGCTAACCGTACGATTTGCAGCTAGCAAGGCTTGTTGGCGTTCTTTTGGCGGAAAAACACTTCTGCACGACTTTCCACGGCGAGAGGGATCCGTCCACCAAAGGGGAAGTCTCTAGCTCTTTTCGTTCCTGCAGAAACCTCAGCTTCTCCTGTCCAGTAGAAGCTTCTTTGCACCCGCAGCTGGCATTTCCTGGGCATTTGCCCATCTCCGACTTGCTTGTGACTTTTGGACTTGGTCCCCTTGTTCCACAGGTACCCTAGATTGGAAATCCACAGTTGTTGCATTGCTGGTTTGTGTCTTTCCTGCATTATTCCTCTAACACGACTTCTTTGTCCTTAGGGGAACTTTAGTGCACTTTGCACTCACTTTTCAGGGTCTTGGGGAGGGTTATTTTTCTAACTCTCACTATTTTCTAATAGTCCCAGCGATCCTCTACAAGGTCACATAGGTTTGGGGTCCATTCGTGGTTCGCATTCCACTTTTGGAGTATATGGTTTGTGTTGCCCCTATCCCTATGTTTCCCCATTGCATCCTATTGTAACTATACATTGTTTGCACTGTTTTCTAAGACTATACTGCATATTTTAGCTATTGTGTATATATATCTTGTGTATATTTCCTATCCTCTCACTGAGGGTACACTCTAAGATACTTTGGCATATTGTCATAAAAATAAAGTGCCTTTATTTTTAGTATAACTGTGTATTGTGTTTTCCTATGATATTGTGCATATGACACTAAGTGGTACTGTAGTAGCTTCACACGTCTCCTAGTTCAGCCTAAGCTGCTCTGCTAAGCTACCATTATCTATCAGCCTAAGCTGCTAGACACCCTATACACTAATAAGGGATAACTGGGCCTGGTGCAAGGTGCAAGTACCCCTAGGTACTCACTACAAGCCAGTCCAGCCTCCTACATTGGTTGTGCAGCGGTGGGATAAGTGCTTTGAGACTACTTACCACTCTTGTCATTGTACTTTTCATAAGAGAAAAATATACAAAACAAGGTCAGTGTATATACACATAGCCAAAAAGTTTTGCATTTCCTCTTTTCACTCTTTTCTAAGTGCTGAAAAGTACTTCTAACTTTCTAAAAAGTTCTAAAAAGTTTTAAAAGTTTTTTTTCTCTGTCTTTCTAAAAGCTCTGACAAACCTTTTATCTTTTACTATCACTTTTAACTCTCTCTAAAAAATGTCTGGCACAGGCCAAAATGTTGATCTGTCCAAACTTGCATATGATCACCTTAGCTGGAAAGGAGCAAGGAATCTCTGCATAGAGAGAGGTTTGAGTGTAGGGAAGAATCCTTCATTAGAACTGTTAATTAACATGCTTAGAGTACAGGATAAGGCCATAAGTGCCCCATCTGTTGAAAAAGTAGCTAATGGTTTCAATCTGATCCAGGGACTCCCCCAGGAAAAGATTCAGGAAAGAAACTTCCTAGCCTGCCCATTACTAGACAGTCTAGCATAGTTGGTAATGATGATGAGCCACACCATATAAATAGTGTTGTCTCACATCATGGCAAAAGCATTTATTCTCACCATACTGGTAGTGATGTTTCTGTTAGCCAAGCTGTTAGGGTGGCTTCTGTAAGGGACAGGTCTCCTTCTGTCCATTCTCACCATACCTCTGTATCTAGAAATGTCCCTCCCACCCACCCTGATGACAGATTGTTAGAAAGGGAGCTCAATAGATTGAGAGTGGAACAAACCAGACTGAAGCTTAAAAAGCAACAGCTGGATTTGGATAGACAGTCTTTAGAATTAGAGAAGGAAAGACAGAAGTTGGGTTTAGAAACCCATGGTGGCAGCAGCAGTATTCCCCATAGTCATCCTGCAAAAGAGCATGATTCCAGGAATCTGCACAAGATAGTTCCCCCTTATAAGGAGGGGGATGACATTAACAAGTGGTTTGCTGCACTTGAGAGGGCCTGTGTTGTACAGGATGTCCCTCAAAGGCAGTGGGCTGCTCTCCTATGGCTATCATTTAGTGGAAAAGGTAGGGTTAGGCTCCTTACTGTGAAAGAAAGTGATGCCAATAATTTTACAGTTCTTAAGAATGCACTCCTGGATGGTTATGGCTTAACCACTGAATAATACAGGATAAAGTTCATAGAGACCAAAAAGGAGTCTTCACAAGACTGGGTTGATTTCATTGACCATTCAGTGAAGGCCTTGGAAGGGTGGTTACATGGCAGTAAAGTTACTGATTATGAAAGCCTGTATAACACAATCCTGAGAGAGCATATACTTAATAATTGTGTGTCTGATTTGTTGCACCAGTACCTGGTAGACTCTGATCTGACCTCTCCCCAAGAATTGGGAAAGAAGGCAGACAAATGGGTCAGAACAAGGGTGAACAGAAAAGTTCATACAGGGGGTGACAAAGATGGCAATAAGAAGAAAGATGGTGAAAAATCTCAAGATAAGCATGGGGATAAGGGTAAAACCAAAGATCCCACTTCAAATCTTAAACACTCTTCAGAGGGTGGGGATAAAACTAATTCTTCCTCTTCTTCTCAACCTGCACACATTAAAAAGCCTTGGTGCTTTGTGTGTAAAAACAGAGGCCATAGGCCAGGGGATAAGTCCTGTCCAGGTAAACCCCCTGAGCCTACCACCACTAATACATCAAGCTCTAGTGCCCCTAGCAGTAGTGGTACTAGTGGTGGGACTGCTGGCAACAGTCAAGTTAAGGGTGTAGTTGGGTTCACTTTTGGGTCCATAGTAGAAACTGGGGTAGTCACTCCCAAGACAGTTTCTGTCACACCTAGTGGCATTGGCCTTGCCACACTGGCTGCTTGTCCCCTTACAATGGATAAGTACAGGCAGACAGTTTCAATAAATGGTGTTGAGGCCTTGGCCTACAGGGACACAGGTGCCAGTATCACTTTGGTGACTGAAAACCTAGTGCACCCTGATCAACACATCATTGGACAACAGTATAAGATTATTGATGTCCATAACTCCACTAAGTTTCTTCCCTTAGCTATAATTCAGTTTAGTTGGGGTGGAGTTACTGGCCCTAAGCAGGTGGTGGTATCACCTAGCTTACCTGTAGACTGTCTCTTAGGTAATGACCTAGAGGCCTCAGGTTGGGCTGATGTAGAGTTTTATGCCCATGCAGCCATGCTGGACATCCCTGAGGAATTGTTCCCTCTCATTTCTACGGAAATGAAAAAGCAAAAGAGAGAAGGCCTGAAAACTCAGGATCCCTCTCCATCAACAGGTAAAAAGGGTATCACAGTATCCCCTAACCACCCTACCATTCAGGATACCATTCCTGTGGTGGGAGAAACCTCTCCTGGAGTGGCACCTGTTCCAAGGGAATCATCAGTTGGCAAAACTGTACTCCCTGAGGTGGAAGTACCTCTCTGTGGGATAACTAACATTGGTAAGAAAAAGAGCACCATTTTAGTTAACATGGAGCATCCCTCCAACCCTCCCAGAGAAACTTTAGTGCAGAAACTCTGCACTGCCTCACAACACTTAGGACAGCATCCCTGCCCTAGTGTGGAGCTCATAGGACAGCATCCCTGCCCTGCTCCAACTCAAGAGAAACAGCATCCCTGTTCTCTCTTCCAGCCATATGGACAAAGTTTTTGTCCAGCCATGGCTTTTCTGAGACAGCATCCCTGTCTGGCATTTCCATCACTACAAATAGGTTCAGTGGACAATTCCCACTGCTCTAAACTAAAACTTACTGATAGAAACTCTGAAAATACATCTTCACATTGTTGCTTAGCTAAAAAACTTCAAACAGGGTGGTTTACATCCCCACAGGGAAGTAACCATATAGTGGATGATAAAGGGAGTAACCAGTCTATTGCAGAGCTACTCTCTACTTATCACCACTTAGACAATAAAGTCTCAACTGGCCAAGGTTAGCCTTATTGTCCTTCGTTTGGGGGGGGGGGGTTGTGTGAGAAAGTAGCCTCTTTCTAGCCTTGTTACCCCCACTTTTGGCCTGTTTGTGAGTGTATGTCAGGGTGTTTTCACTGTCTCACTGGGATCCTGCCAGCCAGGGCCCAGTGCTCATAGTGAAAACCCTATGTTTTCAGTATGTTTGTTATGTGTCACTGGGACCCTGCTAGTCAGGACCCCAGTGCTCATAAGGTTGTGGCCTATATGTATGTGTTCCCTGTGTGGTGCCTAACTGTCTCACTGAGGCTCTGCTAACCAGAACCTCAGTGGTTATGCTCTCTCATTTATTTCAAATTGTCACTGACAGGCTAGTGACCAATTTTAACAATTTACATTGGCTTACTGGAACACCCTTATAATTCCCTAGTATATGGTACTGAGGTACCCAGGGTATTGGGGTTCCAGGAGATCCCTATGGGCTGCAGCATTTCTTTTGCCACCCATAGGGAGCTCTGACAATTCTTACACAGGCCTGCCACTGCAGCCTGAGTGAAATAACGTCCACGTTATTTCACAGCCATTTTACACTGCACTTAAGTAACTTATAAGTCACCTATATGTCTAACCTTTACCTGGTAAAGGTTAGGTGCAAAGTTACTTAGTGTGAGGGCACCCTGGCACTAGCCAAGGTGCCCCCACATTGTTCAGAGCCAATTCCCTGAACTTTGTGAGTGCGGGGACACCATTACACGCGTGCACTACATATAGGTCACTACCTATATGTAGCTTCACAATGGTAACTCCGAATATGGCCATGTAACATGTCTATGATCATGGAATTGCCCCCTCTATGCCATCCTGGCATAGTTGGCACAATCCCATGATCCCAGTGGTCTGTAGCACAGACCCTGGTACTGCCAAACTGCCCTTCCTGGGGTTTCACTGCAGCTGCTGCTGCTGCCAACCCCTCAGACAGGCATCTGCCCTCCTGGGGTCCAGCCAGGCCTGGCCCAGGATGGCAGAACAAAGAACTTCCTCTGAGAGAGGGTGTGACACCCTCTCCCTTTGGAAAATGGTGTGAAGGCAGGGGAGGAGTAGCCTCCCCCAGCCTCTGGAAATGCTTTGTTGGGCACAAAGGTGCCCAATTCTGCATAAGCCAGTCTACACCGGTTCAGGGGACCCCTTAGCCCTGCTCTGGCGCGAAACTGGACAAAGGAAAGGGGAGTGACCACTCCCCTGACCTGCACCTCCCCTGGGAGGTGTCCAGAGCTCCTCCAGTGTGCTCCAGACCTCTGCCATCTTGGAAACAGAGGTGCTGCTGGCACACTGGACTGCTCTGAGTGGCCAGTGCCACCAGGTGACGTCAGAGACTCCTTCTGATAGGCTCCTTCAGGTGTTAGTAGCCTATCCTCTCTCCTAGGTAGCCAAACCCTCTTTTCTGGCTATTTAGGGTCTCTGTCTCTGGGGAAACTTTAGATAACGAATGCAAGAGCTCATCCGAGTTCCTCTGCATCTCTCTCTTCACCTTCTGCCAAGGAATCGACTGCAGACCGCGCTGGAAGCCTGCAAACCTGCAACATAGTAGCAAAGACGACTACTGCAACTCTGTAACGCTGATCCTGCCGCCTTCTCGACTGTTTTCCTGCTTGTGCATGCTGTGGGGGTAGTCTGCCTCCTCTCTGCACCAGAAGCTCCGAAGAAATCTCCCGTGGGTCGACGGAATCTTCCCCCTGCACCGCAGGCACCAAAAAGCTGCATTACCGGTCCCTTGGGTCTCCTCTCAGCACGACGAGCGAGGTCCCTTGAATCCAGCAACTCTGTCCAAGAGACTGCCACAGTCCAGTGACTCTTCAGTCCAAGTTTGGTGGAGGTAAGTCCTTGCCTCCACACTCCAGACTGCATTGTTGGTAACTGCGACTTTTGCAACTTCTCCGGCCCCTGTGCACTTCCGGTGGAAATCCTTTGTGCACAGCCAAGCCTGGGTCCACGGCACTCTAACCTGCATTGCACGACTTTCTAAGTTGGTCTCCGGCGACGTGGGACTCCTTTGTGCAACTTCGGCGAGCACCATTTCATGCATCCTTGTAGTGCCTGTTTCTGGCACTTCTCCGGGTGCTACCGGCTTTAGAGAGGGCTCCTTGTCTTGCTCGACGTCCCTTCTCTCTGCTGGTCCAATTTGCGACCTCCTGGTCCCTCCTGGGCCTCAGCAGCGTCCAAAAACGCTAACTGCACGATTTGCAGCTAGCAAGGCTTGCTGGCGTTCTTTTGGTGGGAAAACACTTCTGCACGACTCTCCACGGCGAGTGGGATCCGTCCACCAAAGGGGAAGTCTCTAGCCTTTTTCGTTCCTGCAGAAACCTCAGCTTCTCCTGTCCAGTAGAAGCTTCTTTGCACCCGCAGCTGGCATTTCCTGGGCATTTGCCCATCTCCGACTTGCTTGTGACTTTTGGACTTGGTCCCCTTGTTCCACAGGTACCCTAGATTGGAAATCCACAGTTGTTGCATTGCTGGTTTGTGTCTTTCCTGCATTATTCCTCTAAGACGACTTCTTTGTCCTTAGGGGAACTTTAGTGCACTTTGCACTCACTTTTCAGGGTCTTGGGGAGGGTTATTTTTCTAACTCTCACTATTTTCTAATAGTCCCAGCGATCCTCTACAAGGTCACATAGGTTTGGGGTCCATTCGTGGTTCGCATTCCACTTTTGGAGTATATGGTTTGTGTTGCCCCTATCCCTATGTTTCCCCATTGCATCCTATTGTAACTATACATTGTTTGCACTGTTTTCTAAGACTATACTGCATATTTTTGCTATTGTGTATATATATCTTGTGTATATTTCCTATCCTCTCACTGAGGGTACACTCTAAGATACTTTGGCATATTGTCATAAAAATAAAGTGCCTTTATTTTTAGTATAACTGTGTATTGTGTTTTCTTATGATATTGTGCATATGACACTAAGTGGTACTGTAGTAGCTTCACACGTCTCCTAGGTCAGCCTAAGCTGCTCTGCTAAGCTACCATTATCTATCAGCCTAAGCTGCTAGACACCCTATACACTAATAAGGGATAACTGGGCCTGGTGCAAGGTGCAAGTACCCCTAGGTACTCACTACAAGCCAGTCCAGCCTCCTACACAGGCCACCAGTGAGAAAAGGTATGTTGATCGTCCGAAAGGGTGGGGAGTGTTGGGTGCATGTGTGTAGTGTGTGCATGTATGAGTGAAAATGGGGGTGTGTGAGTGTGTGTACGTGTGCAAATTGAGGTGTGTGAGTGTGGGTATATGTGCAAATGGGGTGTGTGAGTGCGTATATGTACAAATGGGGTGTGAGTGCATGTATGTGTGCAAATGGGGTATGTGAGTGCATGTTTGTGAGCGAGCGAGTGGGGGTGTCTGGATGTATGCGTGCGGTTGGTGGGGTGTCTGCATGTATGCGGAGGGGAGGGGAGGTGGTGTCAGGTGCAAATGAATAGGTGTGTGTATTAGGATGCATGCGAGTGGGTGTGCATGTGTGCAAGTCTGCGAGTGAGTGGGGATGTGTGTGTATGTATGCGGATGGGTGTGTACGTGAATGTATGCATTTGTGAGGTGGGGATGTGGATGATTGTGGGAGGGTTGGGTTTGTGAATGTTTGCAGAAGGGGGTGCCTACGTGTGAGAGTGTGTGTATGTCAGTGTGAGAGCGGATGGGGTTGTTAAAATGGATGTATATGGTTGGGGGGGTTTGGAAGTGTGTGGATGGGTGGGGTGTTTGGAAGTGTGAGGATTGGTGTGGGGTGTCTGCATGTTTGTGGACGTGTGGGGGTGTATGTACAGGCAACAGGAATGGGCATTCCTATTGCTGGGTGCATTACTGCCAGGGTTTTCATGACAGGTAGAGGCCTCCCTCCGGGCTGGAGGAGCTCACCGCCAGCTGCATCAGTGCGACTGCACCGGCGGGCCAGGTGGCGTTGTGGCGGTTTGGCTTCTGCCAAACCCCACAGCTCATAATACGGCAGTCTTTACTGCCAGGTCCACAGTGGTAAGACCGCCAGAGGGAGGCTGGCGATCTGATGACCGCCAGCCTCGTAATGAGGGCCAAAGTCTTTAGTTTGGAAGCCTGTGATGAGTAATCCAAGCGGCACACATAGGCCCATCTTTAACCGAAAATGGCGGAGCACGACGCAGCGCAAAAACTGGCAGCACCGCGCTCCGTCATTTTCACACTGCAGGGATGCGCTGTAATTATTTGAATACGGTGCACCCCTGTGCTGTCCCCTGCACTGGCGTTAAATTGAGGTGCCTAGCGCCAACGCAGGCATCCTTGCACGACGGTGCAAGGATGTCTGCTTTGAGGGGTTTGATTGTTTATGTGTGGGAAGGTGTCCCTTCCTGCACATAAACAATCACTAATGACAATTTGGCACTTCTGTGTGAGCTGCAGAATTTTGAAATTACTGTTTATTTGCAGGAAGGGATATCTTCCTGCACATAAACAATCATGTCTGGCATTTTACTCTTTCTATGCGTGCTGCAGAATGCAGCACACATTAAAAAGGAAAAGTAAGGAGGAATAAAAGTATTCCTCCTCATTGCGCCTTGCTAACGCCACCCCTGGGGTGGCGTTAGATTTTGGCACTGCCTCAGGTTTACAAAATCTCATAAATCTAAGGCAGCGTCAAAATGCAATGGATGTTGCTGTGGCACGCCCACAGCAACACCCATTGCACGTCCCTTCCACGCAAAGTGATGCATGTAAAGGGGCCGTATTTACAAGGTGCCATTAAGCTATAAAAAGTGGCTTAACGCCACTTTGTAAATATGGCACAGGGCATAGCACCAGCCGAGCGTCATGAAAAGTGAAGCTCCGGTGGCGCTAGGGGCTCTGAAATATGCCCCATAGTACAACAAAAGTCTTTATCTGATAAAAGCAACAGTTGGTTTCAGTAAAATCAGGTTTGTTTTTGTCTAAAATATGATGAGCAACCCAGGAGAATTTTTCCCTGTGACTACCTTTACCAAGAGGCTTAAGCACAATGCGACGCCACGCACTACTGCGGACGACGAGCATGAGCCATGCCCAACGGTGAAGATTACTACAGTAAATATTGTGTCGTTGTCTGATGGAAGCCATGTTTTTTCCAGCAAAACTATGGCAGAGGCACTTAAAGTCAACCTTTGGGTGAAGTTTTATCTCAGTTTTGAACCATAACACAGTGAGTAGCCAGGGAGACCTCCTCTGGTACTGCATTTCCCATGAGGCTGAGGGATAACACACCACCACCTGTTGCAGTGGGAGACGTGCAAAGACAACATCCAACACAGAAGTAAAATACTGTAGATAGTGCAGTTTACAACTATCAGTGGGGAGGAGAAAAGGCCCAAATAGCTACTTACGAAACATGGCCTTGACAAGACTAACACATTATTCACATGAGCTAACAAAGCTCTGGAAGGTAGGAACAATGTCTGATGACATTTTCCCCTAATTTTCATTCGAGGTGTGTGGCGACAGTGGCGTCCCTCACTCCTCCTTTTTAGGTAAATTTCTTGAAAGTTCAGGGTAGGTGCTTCAAATTTGGAGTGATTCTATATATCCCAGAAGAATATACTTGCTCGATCACAGTGCATGTTTTTATGTGTTTTTTAATGTTGTGTATGTGACTCATGTGTACCAATGAAAACTCTCACATGCTTCAGATAAAGGAAATAAGACACCAGCTTCAGACAACACGTCTAGTATGACTTTTCTAGTTTTAGTTTCTGCAGAATTTGATACCTTATTATCTACCTTCTGCCCCATACTGAATGAGGTGATAGTGCGCTGACAAGCATACATCATGGGAAAGGGCAAATGTGTCCTTCTAGTGTGCTTTTATGTGTATAGATACATGTATAAATACTGTTTGCTATGGTTTGTCTTGACTGGGAATTGATGGTTAGGGCGACGTACATAAAGACTAGCATTATTCTAGGGCATAATATAGAATTACTCCTGAAGATTGCCCTGGACCCTTAGGTCTCTCACATAGGGCTGAAACATGTCTACTTTACTTTGAGAACAGGAATGTTATTTCTATAAGCACCCAGTTTATATTTTTAATCATATTAGGAACATCACTAATAAATGGATACCTACATGTCACAAGGTGTTTTTAGCAGTCCCTGGTAGGAAACTATCCTAAGAGCTCTTTGGTATATGGTCGAACCCATCCTGGTTTTTAGGGACCAGGATGACATTCTATGACGAAGCATATCACCAAAAGGGTGTGTGAGGAGCTTATAAAAAAATTATTGATGATTGTGGATATATGATTCCATCTTTGGGACACTATATTGTAATGTGAGTTTCAGCCTAGTCAAAAGGTGTGGTTTATGGGGCCCATGAAGCCCAGAGATCCTCAAGACTGATGATCTGGGCCTTGTGAAGTGAAGGAGTGCAAGAGTGATGGCACCTACCTGGTGGACCTCAAAGCTCCCAGGAACTCTTTCAGAATCCTGCATGTCAAGTGCCTGAATCCCCACTTTGAGAGGTCTTAGTTGACTATGCTCCTTTTCATGGATTATGGGGTGGAAGAGGAGAGTGATCTGCTCCCCTACCTCCTTTCTTCCAAAAAGCTGGATTGGTCAATGGAGGGTGCCAGCCTCTTACCTTCACCAACCCTAGACCAAGAGAAAGACTAATCTCAGTTGTTGGGGCAGTTTGCCTCCTTATTCTCCCTTACCCAGAGCTCACTACATGGTGTACCCATGATTGATACTGAGGACAGCCTGCCTCCAAAGAGCAAAATTTACGAGTTGTCTGATAAGGTGAAGCCAATATTAAGAAGGAGGTCTTCAAGATACTGGAGTAAGTGTTTATTGAGCCCTCAAACATCCCTTGGTCTAGCCCAGTGGTGTTGGTCCCTAAGGCTGTCCCTCCAGGAGTCACACCAGAACATAGGTTCTGCTTGGGCTACCGTGGGCTCACTGTGGTCACTAAGTATGACATGTACCCCATGCCTAGAGCTAATAAGCTGATAGAACGGTTAGGAGCTACCAAGTTCCTTAGTACATTTGATATAACCTCTGGGTACTGGCAGATTGCCTTGACCGATGGGACTAAAGAGCGGTCTGTGTTCTCTAACCCAGTAGGGCACTTCCAGTTACCAGTTATGCCCTTTGAGTTGAAGAGCGCCCCAGACACCTCACAGAGGTTGGTAAACCAGGTCCTGGCTGGGTTAGAGAACTTTAGTGCCGCCTTCTTGGATGACACTGCAGTCTTCAGTTCTAGCTGGGAGGACCACTTGTGCCGTCTCAAGGCAGTGCTTAAGGCTTGGCAGAAGGGGAAGCCTGACTATTAGAGACAGGGGTCTGGCACCATTGTTGCCCCCTTGATAGAAGTGACTTCGGAGGAGCAGGCACATCTGGTGATCTGGACATAGGTGTGCCAGAAAGCCTTTGACATCCTGAAAGAGCCCATGTGCACAGTGCCAGTGCTCAAGGTTCCTGACATTTAGCAAAAATTCACTGTGCTTGCAGATGACTCAGAGTTGGACACAGCCTCATTTAAACCTGATTAGGCTGTGTGCTGTCCACACAAAAAGGGCCTAACGACCCTTTATTGTCACTTCAGCCACCTTGGAGCCAGGGGAGGAAGGAGATTCCTTGCACTTCAAAGCCATTGTTTAGAAGCTTCACCCACTGCCAGAACCATGGATCAGAAGTAAAAATACTGGACCTCAGAAGCCACCATTTCAGTACACTTCTGGACCTGCGGATATGCTGCCAGGAAGAAGGACTGCAGTGCTGTTCAAGGACGGCCACTCTGCCACACAGCTGTTTTGCTGGACTTCTGCTTTGCTGGGCTGACCTGTGTCTGCTGCCCTCTTTCATGGGAGTGAGAAGGACTGGACCTGATTCTTTCCAAACCCAGAATCCAGATTGACTCGAAGGTCTAGTTGGTTGGCCTCCTGATGTAAAGTCTCAGGGACAGTGTCAGAATTGGGGTCTTTGCTTGGCAGTCAGGTTACCCCCTGTCCAAGCAAGGCACCTCACTCTAGTCAGGGTAAATCACACACAATCCAAACTATCCTGTGCCCACCCTGTGGTAGCTTGGCACTGAGCAGTCAGGCTTAACTTAGAAGGCAATGTGTAAAGTATTTGTGCAATAACTCATGCAGTAACACCACATAAATACACCACACAGTGTTTAGAAAAATATATAATATTTATCTGGATAAATGCAGGTCAAAACGATTAAAATGCAATAATTAAATGTTGAGCTGTCACTGTAAAAGTGATATGAAGTGTCTTTAGTCTTTTAAAAGCAATAAATGTCTCTTTCAAGCAGAAATTACCTGGTTCGGATGCAAAACCTCTGCAAAGAACCGCAGAGGAAGAAATGCGCGGAAACAAAGGGGTGTGCGTTGATTTCTCGGGCTGCACATGGCGATGCGTCATTTAGTTTTCACGCAGGGATGGCTATGCATTGACTTCTGGTGCTTGTTCGTGGATCCTCTTCGGGTTGCAAGGTTTTCAGATGCCCCAGGGATGATGCATGGATTTCCTGCACTGGCAGGACAAAGTCACAGGAGCTGCGTTGATTCGGTGGGCGTTGCGTCAAAATTTCTACCGCAAGGCAGGCAATGCGTTGATTCCTCTCTGGAAGTCGGGCTGCGTCGTTCCAGCTTGGCTGTGCAATGATCCAGTGGGCCGTGCATAGAATTTCCGGTCGCTACGCTGGCACTGCATCGATCTTCTCGATGCGAAGTCGGGCTACGTCATTCCGGTTCGGCGTGTGGTGAATTTTTCACCGCAGTGCAAGGTGTGCATCGTTTGTGGCTGGCTGTGCATCAAATTTCGCCACACAAGGAGTCCTTCTTGTAGATGAGGAACCAGGAAAGATTAGACCCCCCACCCGGGGTCTCCTTCCCAGCGGTGGAGGGACACCCTTTATGTCCTCAGGGTCAATTTAGCAGAGAGTTCACAAATCAGACGGAGTCACCAACTGGAGGAATAAAGAGAAGTTTATTACATGGATTATAGCTCGAGCTAATACAGAGTCCCAGGACAGTCAAGTGACTATCCTACGGAGGCTGCCCCTTCACTCTGGGGCACCCAACCTTATATACACACAAAACTGCTTAGTCAGAGGACAACTCCACCCCTATCGTATTCAAGGTCCTCTGTGGTCTTCAGAATATTTCAGGGATACACGTGTGGTGGGAGAAGGTACAGATGCAGCTGGCAGGAGGTGGCAACGACCTGTACAAACTTGTTCTGGCAGGTACTGATTAAGCACGACTATTCTTGGAACTGTAATTGGAAAAAGTAATATGGCAGCGATAAGCAGATTGCAGCCAAAGGCTGCGAGCACAAGGTCAATCATCAAAGTTCAGGAGGTTTGTTGAGCACATGGCAACATAATAAAGATAAACAGATGCCTAGCAGCTATGGTGTATGATTAACTTTATGTGCATTTTCTCAATCCCTCCTTTTGCCATTGTGAGGCAAGTTTGAAAGTCATTCAGTGTCTATGTTAATGGACATAAGGTCTTTTATCTCCTGCTCAAGGGACAGCATAGCCGTGTGTTGAGGAGGGCGAACAGGCCAGGGGGCAAGGGATGCCATACAGCAACCGCACAAAGCAGGTAGGCACTGTACACAAAGACAACAGGTGAGGAATACAGCAGCAAGCACAAAAAGGAATATTAGTACCTTCCAGCCCCATTGGGAAATCAAGCCCCAAAACCAGTCGGTCAAGGACCATGTTCCTTCGTCTTGGTGTATTGTGGAAGCTATCATATGCAACCTTTGAATAGCTTTATACACTGAAGGGGCATTGTCTGGTATATAAATGCAGCAGCTCGATCCGATCAAAGTACAAACTCCACCACGGTCTGCCAAGATAATGTCAAGAACCATTCTGTTTTGAAGAGTAACAAGGCGGTCAGCAGCGAGCTCTGCAGTGATGTTACTCAGAGATCGCTGCTGTTTCATTTATTGTTGCTTCCACGATTCGTGTGAGATGTCTGATATCCCTACTGTTCATCATAGGGCCTCAAAATGGAAGGACTCCTTTAAAATAGTCCAATGCCTCTTGTGCTGAGGTATCTTCTGCAGATATTACCCCTCTCCGAGTCCTGTGGTGTTGAGGGCCAGCTGTGTAAGTTGGTGGTAGTAACCAAGCAATGTAACACGTGCCGGTCCAGGTGGGTACCAAGGAGGTGTAGGCATTATTACCACAAACAAAATACGAGTTTCGTGATGGTATCATGGTAGGCCAATTAGTTCCATTCAATATTACTGTAGCATTACAGTTACTGGCACCTACACTTCTGTTACCACTTTTCTGAAAACAAAGTGGATCCTTGACCTGTGTAACAAAAGATCTTCAGCCAATCCAGAGTGTGGTATTAAAGGATAAAAAATATATGTTAGTAGACCTATTTCGTAGGTCAGCATATTCTGACTTTTCTTCCATAAACTCTCGTTCCAGTGGGCCAGCATAACCGGTATAGGTGGGTGACCAATAGTAAGGAATTAGTAGCATCCATTGAGGTAGCCCAAATGGCTGATAGTTCATACCAGGCGCTGCAGGAGCCATCAAAAGAAAATGGGAATGCAATATATGGCAACCTTCTTTGCACGGAACTCGGTAGCAAGCCACATATCCAGCAATTTCTTCTATTTACAGCCAGCTGATGTTGATGTAACATAGATATGAAGGTATTGTTTTCATATTCCTTACGTCATCCTTCCTCATGGGGTTGTAAGGAAACATGGCTGTGTTCTGGAGGCAGTGGCGTAGTTGGTGAGACCTCTGAGTCAGAATCATGTATTACCCACCCAATGCAAGACAGAAGTACCAAAAATAGTATTGTAATGGTGAGACAAGCGATACGTGGGCCTAATAGTCTTTTTAAATTACTTATTTTCTTCTTTTTCCTCTTGTCTTCTTGTATAACGTCCATTTCTCTTTATTGCTTGTCCCACTAGCAGTTCAGTCCAACCTAGGTGCTGCCCGTGACTGGTGGTTGCTTCACTGTGGGGTGATTCCAGCAGTCCTATTGACACACTCTGGTCCGCCCCGACAGTCAAAATCACGTCCCTGCAGCTATCGTCAGACTTAATACAGGGGACAAGCAATCAGTTCATTGTTCATTTTCTTATTTTCGTGGGCGGAAATCATATCTTGTGGACTGTGGTATGGTATGGTCAGGAAACAATTGTTCAGTGTGACCTAAATCTGAGGGAACCTCCTGCAGCACACTGTTGTTCTGTTTTTTATCACTCTGCGTAGTGTTGCTGAAATGGTCCTCAGTCGTCGGGTGGTCACCACTTTTTATTTCATCAGAGGGTACGAGTAGGGGTACTTTCTTATAGTGGGATGCATGTATCCAATTCTTAGCTCCCTCAACTTTAACTGCTGTTCGAGTAGCAAGGAGGACCTGTCGCGGACCTTTCCATCGAGGTTCGATACTCTTTTTCCGCTGGAAATTCTTTGTGAGGACCCAGTCTCCAGGTAGTATCTTGTGGCCTGGATCAGTGGATACAGATGGGAGTGCTTCACGCACCTGTTGGTGAATAGAACGCAAAGAATTAGTGAGTTCATTTAAATAGTCCATCAAAACAGGATGTTCTAGTTCTGAGTGCTTGTGAGGTCGAGGGACCCCCCAGACATTTGCTGGCCTACCCATCACTATCTCATGGGGTGACAACCCTGATCTAGAGTGAGGCGTCATCCTGACAGACATTAAAGCCAGGGGCAACGCGTCCGGCCACCGTATACCACGTTCTGCGCATATTTTTGACATCTTCAATTTAAGTGTGCCATTATATTTTTCAACTAGTCCTGCTGACTGGGGGTGGTTAGCTGCATTAAACTTCTGGTGGAGGCCCAACCCTTCACACACCCTTTTCATCACCTGCCCTACAAAATGACTCCCATTATCTGACCAGACACACCTTGGGACCCCAAACCGTGGGAAGAACTCCTTCAGAAGTACCTTTGCGGTGGTAAGGGCATTATTATCTTTAGTAGGGTAAGCTTCTACCCACTTACTAAACATAAAGACCACAACTAGGACATATTTCAAGTTGTTACACCTTTCCATCTCAATATAATCCATTTGTAGTACTTCAAAGGGATACGTTGGTGGGGAAAAATGCCCAGCGGGGACTGAGGCACCCTTCCCTATGTTATGTTGTAAACAAATCATGCAGGATTGAACCAGTTGGTCAGCTACTCTCCTGATATTTTTATTAGACCAAACCGGATCAAGCAAATCACAAATGCTTTTCGCACTAACGTGTGCAGGACCATGGGCCATAGTCACTACTGGCAGAACGAATGCATCGGGTAACATCCATCTTTCCCTCTGTGACAGATCTGTCCAGCACAGCGTATTTTCATCTAACTTGGCCTTCCCTTCTTCCCATTCCTTTCTCTCCTGTTCAGTTGCCTCATCCTGTATCTTCCTGACACTCTCTACCGTGTTCCCAAATATTTCATGGGGACGAACCTTCTCTGTACTATCTACCACATACATGTGTCCTGGCTTTGCATACGCTGTATCTTTTGCTGTCTGATCGGCTAGGGCGTTGCCCCATCCAGTTTCATCTGTCACCTTTTTGTGTGCACTACACTTCATGATAGCCATTGTTTTGGACAATGCCAGGGCAGAAAGTAAGTTAGTTATAAGGGTCCCATGTTGAATACGTGTCCCATGTGAAGTGAGGAATCCTCGTTCTGCCCACAAGCGACCAAAATTGTGTGCTACGCCAAATGCATACTGACTGTCCGTGTAAACATTCACATTACGTCCTTTACTTAACTCACAGGCTCGTGTTAGAGCTATTAATTCTGCAGCCTGAGCAGAGTTATGTGGTATTCTACCTGTTTCAATTACAGTGGTAGCTGTTGTAACTGCATAGGCTGCAGAGGTAGTGCCATCGGGTAGCTTGATGCATGAACCATCTACGTATAATATGCCATCAGGGTCTTTCAGTGGAGTGTCCTGTAAGTCCTCTCTCCCTTTTGTTTCATCCTCCGTCCGGAGAATGCAGTCATGTATGTCATCATAAGAATCTTCTGTTTTTTCAGTAATTGGCAATAAAGTGGCAGGATTGAGCGTGTTGCACCTTTTTAATGTTATATGACTAGCTCAAAGTGTCAGTTCATAAGTAGTTAATCGTGCATTAGCAAGATGCTGTGTTTTTGTTTTGTTTAATAGTGCGGCAACAGTGTGTGGGACCAACAGGGTGAGTGGTGAATCCATGACTATCCCGGCCGACTGGCGCACTGCGACCGCTTCAGCGGCTACTGCGCGTAGACAGCTCAGGAGTGCATGGGCCACTGGATCCAGTAGGGCCGAAAAATAAGCACAGGGGCGTTGTTTGCCGCCATGCTCTCGGGTTAACACTGATAGTGAACATCCATTTCTCTTGCTCACATATAACTGAAAATCTTTGAGATAATCAGGCGTACCCAGTACAGGTGCTGTGCAGAGTGTATTTTTCAATTCATCAAAACCAGACTGAAAATCATCATTCCATTCAATCTTTTCAGGACAATCTTTGTGGGTGAGATGCAAAAATGGTTTTATCAAAAGAGAATAATTAGGAATCCATTGACGACAGAAGGAGGTAATACCTATAAAGGCCCTGACGTCTCTCTGTGTCCTTGGAACCGGTATGTCTCGTATAGCTTGTATTCTCTCAGCCTGTTAACGTACATCCATCCTTAGACAGGAGGTGTCCTAGGTATATAACCTCCTGTCTGCAATATTGCAATTTGGAGAGGGAGACCTTATGTTGATGGTGTGCTAGATGTTTCAATAAGGCTACAGTATCTGTTTTACAATTTTGTTCTGAAGTGGATGCTATTAAAAGGTCATCCACATATTGAACCAGCGTCGAGGAGCAAGGAAAAACAAGGGCATCTACTTGACCCTTGAGGGCCTGGCTAAAAATGCTAGGCGATTCAGTATAGCCTTGTGGAGCGCGACAGAACCGGAAACTGCGACCACCCAGTGAAAACCCAAAGATGTGTATACTATCTGGATGAATGGGAATGCTAAAGAATGCATTCTTAAGATCGATAACAGAGAACCAAGTAGCGGAGGCAGGTATCATTGTTAATAATGTCGTAATGTCAGGAACAACAGGGAACTAGGGTATTACAATCTTATTGACCGCCCGTAAATCAATAACAAATCGGAGACCTGGAGACGCGGTGCCATCAGATAATTTTTTATGAACAGGAAGGACAGGACTGTTACAATCATTATCACGCGTTTCTTCAATGACACCCAAATCAATCAACTGAGTCACAATATTTTTGAGTTGTTGTTCAATGTGTTGGGATAATTTGTATTGGGGAAGACGAGGTAATTTGGCATTGGCTTTCAGGCGTATGACATACGGTGGTATGTCCAGACATCCAACATCGTCAGAAAATGTCTGACAAATCTTGAAGTTCGGGTTGAAGTGGCTTTGACAAAAATTGTGACGGGGAAAAATTTGGACCTAGAGTGACATGAACTCCATCCGGAGAGCAATAAATGGTGGCGTACAATTTCTTTAATAAGTCCAAACCCAATAAATTCTCACTACAGGCCAAAGTAAGAATGAGAGGGGAGCTAATGGTGTAAGGACCTATAGCAACATGCAGCAGCTGGGAGACGGGGTTAGCCACCGGAACACCAGAAAAACCCATAGAGACGTTAATATTGCCAGACAGAGGGACCCCTTGGACCTCTTCCTGTTTAACAGAACTTTTGGTGGCCCCAGTATCTACCAAAAAATCATGTGGAGTACCGTCTAATTGTACTTCAATGTGAGGGCCATTCTGCCTAACAGGAATAGAAACTGGTCCCACCCCCCTCTGTCGAAGGCTGTCCTAGTCAAAGGAAGACCCCTGACCTTCATACGCATCATAGTCGTCATTAAAATATTGACGCTGGGATGAAGCATCAAAATAATTCGGGCGGGGGGTACTGTGGGACCGTGAAGGGGCCTGCTGGCGGGGTCTGTCTGCAGGACCAGACCTACCGCGTGGTCTGTAGTCCTGTTGCGGTGGGGGCATGGGGCGGCCTGTGGAGTTGTCCTTATTGGGGCAGTCATTCTTCCAGTGGCCCTCCTGCTTGCAATAGGCGCACTGATTGTAGGAGAGGGAAGAACGGGGAGGGCGTTGGGACTGCCTTCTGTCATTGAGAGGTCCTTGTGACCTTGATCTGGACTGCTGCTGACGGGGCTGAGGGTAGGCCTGCTGAAATAACACCTTTGTTTTCAACTCCTTCGTTTTTTTCTTGTTCTTTTCTTGTTCTTCTATCTCCCTGTTCTCATAATATTGGGCCATTGTCAGTATTCCAGTGGCAGTAGAGACTGGCTACGTACTTTCACACAATTTAAATTTTCCCTTTATGTCTGGTAATAAATTGTCCACGAATTTGTCAACAAAGAGTCTTATCCCCCCTTCAGTAGTCATGTCTTGGCCGCTGTAATCAGAAAAGACACCCTCAAACCTTGTATAAAAGTCTGAAACACCCTCGTCCTTTTTCTGTTTACAGGCGGCCAATTTATCCTGTGTGGTGCAAGTATGGTCTTCATTAAATCCAAAATACGCAGTGGGAGAGCCAATATAAGTGGGTCTGGTTTCGCTCCCCCAACCCTGTCTCTTTCTGCTGCTTGCAAAAGGTCCCAAGTGCCCCCTAGTTCAGCATGGTCGTGCTTCCGTACTTTTGACCATACTTCTCGCGGGACTGCTGCTGCCATTAACATATCAATATAGGATAACGTCATAGTACATGATTCAAGAATTTGTTGCAATTCTTTATAATATCCTGCAGGGTTCTTACGGGGGTCAGGTAAGGTGACTTTTAGGGTATATGTTTCAGATCTTTTCCATGGGGTGTGTACCCACATTTGTTGAAAATGCCCTGCGGCAATAACTTGGCCAGCGGCATCCATCACCGGCTCTCGCCAAACCGGCGGAACCTCTCTCATGGGAAACATGGATGCCTTTACAGAAGGACTACACATCCACAGGCGGTCCCTATATGCGAGGAGAGTAACAACATAATCATGTAGACCAGAACCAAACGGCAGCCCAGTAGAGGCGTGTTTTCGGAGGTCCACCAGTCCCGGGGGAGCTGAGGAACCATCATCCTCATATTCTTGTATTATAATGTTGCACATAAGGGTGGCTGCATGTAACTGAACTAAACTATCCCATTGTTTCATAGTGTGGACAATGTCCCTGACCCCATGGTCATTCCAATTAGTCATCCACCTCCGTGTCATTTCTTCAATGACATCTTCCTCTTGTGAATTAGAGAACAAATGTCCGCGCAGGGTGCGCTTTTGCGGGGTCATGGGGCGGGGGGTATGTGTGGTGTCTAAACAGGAGTCGGGTGGGCCAAACGGGGGCCAGTCGAGGGGTGAGTACAGTCGGGCGGGGTGTATCCTCTATAGGTCTGGTGACAGGAGGGGTGGTGGTGGGTGGCGGAGCACTCGCCTGAGATCCAACCGGGGGTGGCACAATAGGGTCACCTGGTGCAGGTTGAGGATGTAGTGTAGGATATATTGGTGGAGTATATAACGGGGGTTTATCTAACCTATCGTTTAAAAGGGGTCTTCCTCTTGTGGCTTATCCACTACTGTCCTGGAAGGGTAACACTTATCAGTTTGTAAGTGAAGCCTTCGGTCATGTTCGAAAATTTTCTGTTGATGTTCAGCTATGTCAGAGTCATATACCTTTTCAGTCACCGTCCTGGTCTTATGTCTCTGTAATTCTTTCTCTGCCTTCCTACGTCTTTGGTCTGCTTCTTTCTGCCAAGTCCATAGTGAATCAAACATCCCTGGTCTACTTTTTGTTACAAACAAACGTTCCTGTAAATAGTCTAATTTATCTTTATCAAATGTCCCATGAATAGGCCATTGCAAATCAGAACTACCTTTGGTTCTTTTTCTCCATATATCAGACCAAATAATCGGACCTATGCCATATTTAACATATATATCATAATTCGGAGTCCCGGCCGGAGGAGCGGGGCATGTTTCCTCCAGGCGGGAGTCCCTACTGCAAAGACAACAACATAATTTCCTGAAACAACTGAACGCTGGCATTTTTTGGGTATTAAAATTTTAAAAATACTTACACCAGTGGTTTAAATACACCAAATAAATGGCAAATATGCCTTTTGCTTCCTATATATTTAAATTACAACTAGGGTCAGTCTTACCACTGACGTCGATCTTTGCAAAGAGCGATAGAAACGGTACAATACTCACAGACCGATTTTAGACAGGAATCTTTCAACTCCCGTCCTTAACTGACACTTCTAGTCCAACAGTTGGGGACTCCAGTAGTTCACGGAAAACAGAGACCCGAATTCAGACAGCGCCAGGAGAAGTCGAGCCGGCTGGAAGACACACAGTGAAGATCCGCAGGTCCACGATAGAGAACGGAGCTCAGCATCTGGTGTGGGGCGCCTCCTTTGGAAGTCCAATCGTGAGTCCTCTGTCACCGGGCCGGTCCCCTGGATGCCTGACTCGGGTCCCTGTTCGGGCGCCAACTGAGGAACCAGGAAAGATTAGACCCCCACCTGGGGTCTCCTTCCCAGTGGTGGAGGGACACCCTTTATGTCCTCAGGGTCAATTTAGCAGAGAGTTCACAAATCAGACGGAGTCACCAACTGGAGGAATAAAGAGAAGTTTATTACATGGATTATAGCTCGAACTAATACAGAGTCCCACGACAGTCAAGTGACTATCCTACGGAGGCTGCCCCTTCACTCTGGGGCACCCAACCTTATATACACACAAAACTGATTAGTCAGAGGACAACTCCACCCCTATCATATTCAAGGTCCTCTGCGGTCTTCAAAATATTTCAGGGATACACGTGTGGTGGGAGAAGGTACAGATGCAGCTGGCAGGAGGTGGCAGCGACCTATACAAACTTGTTCTGGCAGTTACTGATTAAGCACGACTATTCTCGGAACTGTAATTGGAAAAAGCAATATGGCAGCGATAAGCAGATTGCAGCCCAAGGCTGCGAGCACAAGGTCAATCATCAAAGTTCAGGAGGTTTGTCGAGCACATGGCAACATAATAAAGATAAACAGATGCCTAGCAGCTATGGTGTATGATTAACTTTATGTACAGAGATGAAGTCTTTTTGGACCTGAGACTACAGGGAACAGGAGGCAAGCTCTATCCAATCCCTTGGAGAGCACTTCTCACCACAGCCAGACAGCAGCAAGGCAGCAGGGCAACAGCAAGGCAGCAGTCCTTCACAAAAAGCAGTCAAGTGAGTCCTTTGGGCAGCCAGGCAGGTCTTCTTGGCAGGGTGCAGGTTCTGGTTCAGGTTCTCTTCTCCGGGAAGTGTCTATCGTCTGTGGTTTTGGATGCTCTTCTTATACCCATTTTGGCCTTTGGAGTAGGCTTACTTCAAAGAAAAGTCTCACTTGTTTGTGAAATCCTGCCTTGCCCAGGCAAGGCCTCAGACACACAACAGGGGTTTGGAGTCTGCATTGTGTGAGAGCAGGCACAGCCCTTTCAGGTGCACGTGACCACTCTTCCCCTCCCTCCTAGCACAGATGGCTCATCAGGTTATGCAGGCTACTCCCCAGCCCGCTTTGTGTCACTGTCTAGTGAGAGGTGCCAACAGCCCAACTGTCAAACTAACCCAGACAGGGAATCCACAAACAAGCAGAGTCACAAAAATGGCTTAAGCAAGAAAATGCCCACTTTCTAAAAGTGGCATTTTCAAAAACACAATCTTAAAATCAAATTTACTAAAAGATGTATTTTTAAATTATGAGTTCAGAGGTCCCAAACTAAACATGTCTATCTGCTCCCAAAGGGAATCTACGCTTTAATCATGTTTAAAGGCAGCCCTCAGGTTTACCTATGAGAGAGATAGGCCTTGCAACAGTGAAAACCGAATTTGGCAGTATTTCACTGTCACAACATATAAAACACATCAGTATATGTCCTACCTTAACCACACACTTCACCCCGCCCCTGGGACTACCTAGGGCCTACCTTAGGGGTGTCTTAAATGTAGGAAAAGGGAAGGGTTAGGCCTGGCAAGTAGGTACACTTGCCAAGTCGAATTTACAGTTTAAAACTGCACACCCAGACACTGCAGTGGCAGGTCTGAGACATGATTACAGGGCTACATATGTGGGTGGCACAACCAGTGCAGCAGGCCCACTAGTAGCATTTGACTTACAGGCCCTGGGCACCTCTATGGCACTTTACTAGAGACTTACTAGTAAATCAAATATGCCAATTATGGATAAACCAATCAACAGTACAATTTACACAGAGAGCATATGCACTTTATCACTGGTTAGCAATGGTAAAGTGCTCAGAGTCCTAAAGCCAACAGAAACAGGTCAAGAAAAATAGGAGGGAGGAGGCAAAAAGTTTGGGGATGACCCTGCAAAAAGGGCCAGGTCAACAGACAGAATAGACTTCCAACCAACCTGTTCCTGCACCTGGACTCTGCTCACTGTGCCACCACAGTTCTGAGACCTAGAAAGTAGGCCTAAGGTGCTTGCTCCAGCAGAACCGACACATCCTCTGCTGCAGGAGCAGAACTGACACCTCAGTGCTGTAACAAGGTGCAGAACTGATGCATCACAGCTACTGAGTGGGTTGGAACCAAATCTACCTGACTCTGCCACCACTGCACCCTGCACCTTGGGACCAGCGCATCACTTAGGAACTGCTGTGGCACAACACCTTTCCCGATGCAATGTCCTCACATCCCTCATTGATGGCAGCCTCAACAGTAACGCCAGACCACTGCATCGCTGCTGCTGCACAAATAAGAACATATGCATCGCCTTAACTCCACTGCGCATCTTCGACTGGACTTTACATTGCAAGCCCCGCCTACAGAATCTTCAAAGTCAGCGTAGAAGGCCATCACACCAAAGCCTTGCAGCATCTCAAAACTGATGCATCATCTCGGCTGTGTGATGCTTCTCAGCTTTAGACCCACAAAATGCACCTCAACCAGGATTTAAGGTACATTCTTTCAGCGGGCCCAACTTGGACCCTGTAGCTGGCCTGTACTCCATCACAGTCAACCTGAACAGTTCACTTTGTCCCAGTCCTGTGCGATCAGATATCACTGGTTGGCACTTCTTGTCTTCAAAACATATTCTACAGTTTATTCTTTAGTAATTTTTTAACTCAAGTTCTACTTATCGGATTTTTGTCGTTTTGGTTTTATTTTTTGTTTTTTTAATATACCCACTTTTTAACCTAGTGTGGATCCTTTTTGTGTGGTGTTTTCACTGTTTCACAGTTAGAAGTGTTGCACAGATACATTACACATTGCTTTCAAGTTAAGCCTGACTGCTCTGGGCCAAGCTACCAGGGGTGAGCCAAGGTTAATTTGGGGATTGCCGGTGCTTTACCTTGACTAGGATTTTGGTTGCATGATGCTACTTGACTGAATTGTGATCCACTTTTTGAGTTTTTAATGTGTGGTTCCTACACATATTCTGTAGGGAGTTTTGCCCTCATTTTGACCTTACAGCTGTTGGCAATGATTTGGTACAATAATTATGGTTAAAAGGAAAGCAGCTGCCAGTCCTAAGGGCCTCCACACTAGAAAGACGTCTATGAAACAAGTCACAGTGAATTGCATTGTGGAAGAAACAGATAATATAATACAGGATGTTGAGACTGTGCAAGTTGTCAGACAGCCAATGGAAAGATTAAGGGGCATATTTATACTCTGTTTGCACCGAATGAGCGTAAAAAATTTTGACGCACATTCGGCAGAAACCTTGCCCCATGTTTAAACTATGACGCCGGACCCCGTGGACATCAAAAAACCACTGTGTGCTTAATTTTGGGATGCGGGAAACCGCCTTGCGTTAATGACATGCAAGGTATGCGTTCCCGCCCAAAAATTTACTTTAAGGCCTGTGCACCTTATTTATACTCCCGCGCCATTTTGACGCACAGGAGGGGGCTGGCTTTAAAAACCGGCGCACAGCCTGATGTGCGCTGTTTTTTAACGCCTGGGTGAGGGCAGGCATTAAGGGACCTGTGGGCTCACTTCCATGGTCTCCGATCATGAAAGCAGTCCAGAGGCGCCCTTCCCTGCCCCCAGGGACACCCTTCCCCACCCTAGCCCACCCAAGGAGGACACCCATGGATGGGGGGACCCATCCCAGGTAAGTACAGGTAAGTTGAGGTAAGTATTATTATTATTTTTTTAAAGTGGCATGGAGGGCCTAATTTGGGCCCCTCTACATGCCACTGTGCCCAATGGCCATGCCCAGGGGCCAGAAGTCCCCTGGGCATGGCCATTGGGCAAGGGGCCATGACTCCTGTCTTTGCTAAGACAGGAGTAATTTCAATGGGGGTTGTGTGTCAAAAAATGGCGCAAGTCCGGTTTGAGCTATGATTTTTTACTCAAACCTGACTTGCACCACTTTTTGACGCACATCCCCCATTTTCCCCTACGCCGGCGCTGCCTGGTTTGAGTCATTTTTTTTTACTCAGACCAGCCGGCTAACATCAATCCTTAAATAAGGCGCCCGCATGGTGCGTACAATGGCGTTGGCCGGCGGTAAATCTTTTGATGCAAACCGGCGCTGGTTTGCGTCAAAAAGTATAAATATCGGCCTAAATCTTAGACCAAGGAAAGTAGCAAAAGTGTTTGAGAATAAAAAAAAAATCACAAAAGCCATCATTAGAACCCGCTCTTCAACATCTGGGTTGCCCAGACATTGCTGAAAATTAGACAGTGAAACTAACTCAAGACTGCTTTCAAGTAATGCGAAAAATCACCTGTTACACAACATATGATCTTCTGCAGTCAGAGGAATGTGATAAAGTAAAATGGGGGAGTGTGGGTGGTGAAAAATAGAAAGGGCCACAAATTGAGGTGCCAATTCAACATTTTTAACTGGTCAGTTCTGGTGAGGTTCAGAAACTCATGTCTCTGCAAGCGGAAATCCACGACTTAAAACAAATGTTAACAACTTGAATTGGTTTAATCTGCAGATGTTTATTGATGGTACCACCACAGACTGATATTGCAGTAGGTCAAAACCTTTAATCATGACTGAATTATTTCTACCTCATTCAATTGACTCAACAAACCCAGAAACAGAAAGATGAAAACTGGAAAGGTCAATTAAGGGATATTGCACCCAACTCTGAGAATTTACATAATACAACATAGATGTGGAGTTAAGTATAGTAAAATCACCTTCACAGTATTTTTGTCCTCAATATTTTTGACACAATATTTTGTCCACACAATATTTTTCCTCGATATTTTGGGCAGATGGCCAAGAGAGCACTAGAGAGCACAAGCACTGATTCTACTTTAATGTTAGCACCAGTGTGAATTACCCCTATGGCTTAAGTACATTTCCAGTCTGTCATCTCAGGGGCTGTATCTTTAATGAGCTGGATTATAAGAGGCTTAAAGTCGAAACTGGCTGATCACTAGACTTGCTGGTAGTAAACATTATTTTCAATAATCAGAAACCTATTCTTTTAATGAATATATAAAACTGAGGCACCAGCAAGCTAACTGAATAACCAGCATTACATCTGATTGCTAGCTTTTTAACCAAGCACAGTAAGTATTCTTAATAGGAGATTTTAAGACAACATTTGAGCCCTCCACTTTTTTGAGAGGGGCTAGAAGAGACGAGGGTGACAATTGGGGTATCTGGGAATTTGCTGCTCCCTCGACATCTTACATGTAGACACTCTCTCAGAGCCTTCATGTGTACAATGGTCATTCCCCTTCAGGATGTAAACGCAGCACCAACCTTTAAGAGAGGCCCCTATAGGACCAACATCAACTCCCTATTAAGGGACCCGTGGGCTCTATTAATAGAAGTATGACTTTAGGGGAGTATTTATTGATAATCAGGTTAAATCAAGACACAAGAGGGATCATGACCCCCTGATGCTTCACCAAGTAGATTCTATAATCTCTGACGTAGCTGGGACACCCAGTGCTGAGGCTAGAGCAACATTGGTCACTAGTAACTGAAGTAACGTCAAATGGACACGCATTGTTAAATATTATTTGGTTATGCAACGTATATATGGTATTGTTATCCCCACACTAGATTTTTCCAGAATTAACATAGATCACCCCCTTTTTCTATTGAAACACTCAGGTTATTTAATGATTTCAAAGATCTTTTCAAAAATAACCGTAGGGAATGAATGAAACTTCTAAGTGGCAGTGAGTCGTTCAGCTCGGATCGTTAAGCTAAGAAAAATTCAGGGCCTGATTCATAAATTTTTAGCGCTGCATTTGCGTCATTTTTTAACGCAAAAGCGGCACAAACGTATAAAATATAATTTAATTTTGTACGTTTGCGCCGCTTTTGCATCAAAAAATGACACAAATGTGGTGCTAAAAAAGTATAAATCAGGCCCCCAATCCAGAAAATACAATCAAACCGGGTTGTAGGGATAGAATAAAATTGGTGAGGGCATGCTATCAGGAAACCGTTAAAAAGCCAAGGTTAAATGGGATACTGGGAATTCTGAAAATTTTCTACGTATAGTAAGAAGCAAAGATACAAGATCCTTCTGGAAAATAATAACACGTGGGGGCTGAAATAAATCTAGAGACTGGAAGTTCATGTCCAGGCCTATGAATGAGTTACACACTAAGGGGCTGATTTACGAGCCCTTAGCTCCAACGTAGCATTATTTTTTTTAAGTTAAGGTGGCGCTAAAGTGGCATTTTCCCCACTCCATATTTATAAAGTGGCACAATGCATGCATTGCGCCACTTTGTAAACCCTTGTGCCACATGACCTGCGCCAGGCATAATGTATGCAAAAGGGGCCTTCCCACATTGGGGGGGTGGGGGGGCTAAAAAAAGGGACAAGAAAATCTAAGAGATTTCCTTGTGCCTTTTTTTTGGCACTTTTAATGCCTGCTGAGAGCAAGCGTTAAAAGGAGGTTTCCATTAACTATAATGGGCCCCTATGTACTCTGCAGGAGTAGCACCAAACTTTTGGCGCTACTCCTGCAGAGTACATCAATAGCGTTAAAAAAAATTATGCTATTGCAACCTACCCTGTGCCATGGTGTGCCGTATTTTAAATACAGAACACACATGGTGGTATTACGGGAGCGCTAAAGGGCATAAGGAAAGTGGCCCTGCATTAGTTGCAGTGCCACTTTTCTTAAATCTGCCTCTAAGAGACTCTTTATGCTGAAAATCCAGGAAGTGATATTTTAGCAAAAACTCTGATAATTGAGCCCTCAAGTCCAGCACATTCGCGTATTGGTTTCTCCTTGTCTGAATCAATGCAATAAATGCTAAAAAAAAAGCTAAGGACCCTGGACTATACAAGATACAACCTCATTTTTCCACTTCTGAGCCTTTTACTTGGCTTCATATATATAAAGTTGTTCTAATGTAATGGCTGCAGGTGCACCAATACCCAACACATGGAAGGGAGCGGAGATAGTTCCTATACATAAGAAAGGACATCAAACTGTTCCTAGCTATTACCGTCCTATTAGCCGTATCAATAACCTGAAAAGGGTTGTTTGAACAGATCTAACGGCCATGATGTCTGAAAAAGACATCTTACGTCTATTCCAGTATTTGATTACTTGGGAGTCAGTCTTCCTGACTCTTATGCATGGTTTAAACAAGCATTCTTAAGCACATTATTATTAACACATAAAGCAGCTTAGGTAAATAAGTTTGCAAGATGCTCAGTAATACACCTATTTAACTACCCGTTTAAGCTCAGGTAGTAGGTGCAGCCGTCTAAGGGTCGGAGCTCCAGGGACATTGGAATATGGATAACCTCGGGGCAGCTGAAATTGCTTTTAGAGGATATTTGCTGAAACTTCTATAGAGTACCTCAATAGTACCTCTAAGACTCGATTTGGTTTTAAAACCTATCGGCCAGTGCACAGAACTAAGGCCAGTGTTATACCGCCTAGAATCTGGAACTACAAACTAGAAATATACAGGGGGAGTTTACAGGGCGATATAGGAAGAGCCCGGGTGTAAACAATTCATTGGCTGAGATGTGTAAAGGAAACACTGATAAATCTGGGATTAAGGTGAATGTTGGACCAGGACCTTAACTCTTTCCACAAGTGCATAACGAATGGAGAAGGAGAAATTCTTGCATTGTATTATTGAAAAATTGCACCCACTTTCCGCTATGAGAATGGTTCTCCAGTGGGTTACTAACGAGGAAATAGGATTATACATATGAAGAATTTCTGGACTACATCTACCCTCCCTTAGTTACAACTCTTTTTCTGAAGTTTTGGTTGGGCATTTTCCACTTAGTTCCGCTTACAAGGTTATGGACGAGTGTGCTTGATGTGACCGGGGAACACTTTTTCGTTTTTTTACGAGGCATGCATGAGACATAGATGGAAATCGGCTAAACCACTGTGTTCGGTGTAAGAGATTACCAGGATGCATTAAGAATCTGAAAGACCGACACCAAACCTCTCATGTTGTTCGGAATTTCGAAATTTTGTTAGCCACCTGGTAAGTGAGAATTAAAGCACTGAAATGAACATTTTATATTGCATTTTATATGAGATGCATATTAGCAGAATGATTAGTTAATGTTTTAATGGATTTAATACGTGATTAATTGTATTTGACCTGTTTTATCGTTGCTAAAATGAGATTGTATTATATGTATTGTTGCTGGGCTGTTGGACAGCCGATCTGACAACTAAACAAATAAATTGAATGATGTCATATTTATTAGACCCATCATCCCACGAACGGATTAGCTGTGGCATGTAGCACTGCCTAGAAGAGGGTAGGAGAGGTTTAAAACTTCTAGCCACCACACAATTAACTGAATCAATATGAGGAATAAACAGCATAGCCTTGAAATAAGCTAATGGTGTATTTCCTCAGAAGAAATTATTGAAAACTGTGATGTTTTTTAAAATAAATATGCCAATCTAATAGACGACAGAAATGCAGTGCAAATTCAAGTGATTTTAATTAGAGAGTAAGAATAGAAACTGCTTCATTTACAGGCTACTCCAACCAGAATTGGATGGGTAGCCCACAAATCCTGCCAACTGTTTACATGAATTATGGCCCATATTTATACTCTGTTTGCGCCGAATATGCGTCAAATATTTTGACGCATATTTGGCGTAATCCGTGCACCATATTTATACTTTGACGCCGAGCCCATGAACGCCAAAATTCCACCGTGTGCGTCATTTTTTGGATGCGGCAAACCGCCTTGCGTTAATGACATGCAAGGTAGGCGTTCCCGTCCAAAAAATGACTTAAACACCTGTGCGCTAAAGTTATGCAACTGTGCAAAAATCCCACACGGCCGGGAGGCGGAGGCGGAAAATGACGCACAGCCAAATTTGCGTAAAAAAATATCGCCTGGGTCAGAGCAGGCGTTAAAATTGGGCAAACACACCAGTACCTAAGGAAAACACACACAAGCAACAGCAGAGCTCCAAAAGGAAGACATGGAGGTGCTATTCATCCAGCATGCACGCAGACGCAGAGCACAGGACCAACAACAGCAGCTTCTACAACACCAGCTGGGACCCCAAAGGCAACGCAGAAGGCAGGAGAGGATATTCCGCACCAGGACAACCCTTCTGGGACTCCGGCAACAAGACATCATCCAGAGGTACAGGCTCAATTGGCAAGCCATTCAGCAGCTGCTGCGTAACATTGAGCCACAGTTGGCACCCAGCTTGCAGACACCCCACACCATTCCACCAGAAACCAAGCTGCTAGCTGTACTCCGCATGTTGGCAAGTGGCTCCTTTCAAACCACTGGTTCCCTGGTTGCCGGGATCTCACAGCCCTCATTCCCTGCCTTCCTTCCCAAGGTACTGGATGCCATCATCTCCCTCACACCCCACCACATCAGCTTCCCCAACATACAGCAGAAGCAGCAAGAGACCAAACAGGGCTTCTACCAAATCAACGGCTTCCCACATGTGGTTGGTGCCATTGACTGCACACATGTATGCCTTGTGCAACCTACTGCAACCGAACATCTATACCGCAACAGGAAGCACACACACTCCATCAATGTGCAGGCCATTGTCGATCACCGGGGATTGATCACCAACATCATGGCAAAGTATCCTGGGAGTGTACATGATTCATTCATCTTGCGCCACTGCACCATCAATCAACACTTCCAGGATGGACAATATGGCAATGGCCTACTTGTTGGTAAGTACAGAAACCTACTTATTTACACACTGCACAACAACCTCTAGTATAAACAACACATACACCACTACATTGACACGTGGCCAGGAACACACTGAGGTTGTGACACCGCTAGGCATGTTTGATATCCTCACCCATTTGGATACACACCTATGGATAAATGACAGAACTAAATAACAACAGATGCCACTCCACAGACACAAGGGAACAATTTAAAACAACACAATGACAATGACATGGCCTTAACTGGCAGTACCACTTAGAAGATTAATCTTTCAATATCACATCAAGAACACTAAATGAAACACCCTTCCAAGCAATAAGTACTGTATAAGGGGTGTGTAATGTGTTTTGCTGCAGGTCAAACACCATGACACACATAGCATGAGGATGACTACAATGAAGGGGACATGGAAACATTGAGGCGGTAGCAATATCTCACATAACTCTTGCTTTGTCAACATTACCCACTACCAATAAGCAAGTGGACTGTGCTAAGAACACATATTGATGTGACAATATTGAAAGTGCACATTCCTACACATAAGGATTGAGACAATTTCACACACACACAACAGACGTACAGACATATGGACCTTCTGACACTCAAAATTACAACCTCACAACCAAGTTAGCCAGCTGAACTAGAAAAGGTTCAGTAGTATAGATACACGTTAGAACCGGAGTCGACGTGGCAAGGGCAGAGAAATAGGTCTGCAGAGAATTTGTCACACGTGGGATATTTGTGCATAGTCAATTTTCAACACGTCAGTGCTGACAACGTATGGAGATGTGTTGTACATTGCCACCTTGCCAAATCTAAGGGCCTCACTGATGTTGAATAAATTCTATTGCATATGTTAAATTGGATGGGATATTCAGGCCATATAGATGCAACCGTGTTACCAGCACTGTGGAATTGATTCTGTGTATGGAAGTATCATGTCACTCCCAGATTAGACACATGGACACCTCTTTCACATGACATAATGCAAGGGAGCACACAATGTACTGCAACTCAACAAAAATACCGCTGACATCCGGTCAATCAGCCAAACACCAGTTCAGATAAGGAAACAACCCAATGCTGATGGTACATCCTAGAAGCCTAGGATTCCATACAATGAAAACAAACACTGATGAGTCACAGACAACACAAGAGAACTACTGCCATGCAAAGTGAGAATCGTGGTGCAAGCAACATCAACATTTTCTCACTCATTTTCTCTTTCAGCTGATCAGGGGTATGGGATCCAGCCATGGATCATGACCCCATTTGCAAACCCAAGCACGGCATCAGAGCGTGCCTATAATGAGGCACATCGGAGGACACACACCATAGTCAAGAATACCTTAGGCATCCTGAAGTCAAGATTCAGGTGCCTCGACATCACCGGAGGCAGCCTCCTATACTCACCAGAAATGGACTGCAAAATCATTTTGACCTGTGCCATCCTGCACAACATATGTGTAAGGAGGAACATTCCCCTATATGAACACAACCCAAAAATGCCTGAAGAGGAGGAAGAGGAGGATGCTGTCCATCAACATGAGAGTGACCATCCATACACAGCTGCAGGATTGCCTCGGTGACAACATAGGTGGTCATTACAACCCTGGCGGTTGGTGTTAAAGCGGCGGTAAAACCGCGAACAAGCCGGCGTGAAAAAAATTGGAATCACAACCGTGGTGGAAACCGCCAACATAGACAGCCACTTTAACACTGTGACCGCCAATGCGGTACAAACAAACACCACGGCGGTAACCGCCAACAGACAGGCAGAGGACAATGTACCGCCCACAGAATTACGACAGTCCAATCCGCCACCTTTTCCGGGGCGGATTCACCCCAAACAAAAACACGGCAGAAACAGGACTTGGAAGGGAAAACGCTCACCTCTACACACCCCACGAGCAATCAGGTTGCCATGGAACCCAAGCTCCAGATACTGCCAGCCTTTATCTTCCTGCTTCTCTACCAGGAACAACAAAGACGGCAGAGAAGACCACGGTGAGTACTGCACCTACGACACAGGGGAGGGGGGAAGGAAAAGAGAGTGACACACACACGCAACACCCCACCCCCACCCTCACCCACGACAACACACACACTAATATATCATGATACATTACAGTTACACCCCCCAACCACCCCTGGAAGAATGCAAGGACAAAAGGAAATGAGTCGAATTATTGTCATATATTCAAATACATGAATCAAAAATATATACATATATAAAGATATTCACATTATAAACAGATATATACACCAAGAATACAAGTCCAAGGGATTCCACCATCATAGTCTGTGGACCACTGGGCCCAAAATGCATGGGCGAGGCCTACATTCAATACCCGAACAAGACGGAGAGAACACTGCTGGGGCATCAGATAGGAATAAAACAGGCACCTCAGGGTGAAGTGAAGTGGGGGAACACGATGCCAGGTCCACGAGGGGGCTCCATGCCCACTGCTTTATCATAGGGAGTTCCAATCCACAGTCTCTCAAGTCTCTCCAGTGGGTGGGTTGCCCACTGCTTTATCCTGGGGAGTGCAAAGCCACAGTCTCTCAAGTCTCTACAGTGGGTGATTTGCCCACTGCTTTATCCAGGGGAGTGCAAAGCCACAGTCTCTCAAGTCTCTCCAGTGGGTGGGTGGCCCACTGCTTTATCCAGGGGAGTGCAAAGCCACAGTCTCTCAAGTCTCTACAGTGGGTGGGTTGCCCACTGCTGCATCCTGGGGAGTGCAAACCCACAGTTTCTCAAGTCTCTCCAGTGGGTGGTTTGCCCACTGCTTTATCCAGTGGAGTGCAAAGCCACAGTCTCTCAAGTCTCTCCAGTGGGTGGTTTGCCCACTGCTTTATCCTGGGGAGTGCAAAGCCACAGTCTCTCAAGTGGATAACAGTCTCCTCTGGTTCTGGAGGGGGCTTTGTGCCCAGAGTGCTTCATCCTGCCAAGGACTGAGGTAGTGAATAGATCTCTCCACTGGTTCTGGAGGGGGCTTTGTGCCCAGAGTGCTTCATCCTGCCAAGGACTGAGGTAGTGGATGCGTTTCTCCACTGAGTGCTTCATCCTGCCAAGGACTGAGATAGTGGATGTCATTCTCCACTGGTTCTGGAGGGGGCATTGTGCCCAGAGTGCTTCACCCTGCCAAGGACTGAGGTAGTGGATGCCTTTCTCCACTGGTTCTGGAGGGGGCTTTGTGCCCAGAGTGCTTCATCCTGCCAAGGACTGAGGTAGTCGATGTCATTCTCCACTGGTTCCAGAGGGGGCTTTGTGCCCAGAGTGGTTCATCCTGCCAAGGACTGAGGTAGTGGATGCATCTCTCCACTGGTTCTGGAGGGAGCTTTGTGCCCAGAGTGTTACAGCCTGCCAAGGACTGTGGTAGTGGATGCCTTTCTCCACTGGTTCTGGATGGGGCTTTGTGCCCAGAGTGCTTCATCCTGCCAAGGACTGAGGTAGTGGAAGTCATTCTCCACTGGTTCTGGAGGGGGCTTTGTGCCCAGAGTGCTTCATCCTGCCAAGGACTGAGGTAGTGGATGCCTTTCTCCACTGGTTCCAGAGGGGGCTTTGTGCCCAGAGTGCTTCATCCTGCCAAGGACTGAGGTAGTCAATGTCATTCTCCACTGGATCCAGAGGGGGCTTTGTGCCCAGAGTGGTTCATCCTGCCAAGGACTGAGGTAGTGGATGGATCTCTCCACTGGTCCTGGAGGGGGCTTTGTGCCCAGAGTGCTTCATCCTACCAAGGACTGAGGTAGTGGATGCCTTTCTCCACTGGTCCTGGAGGGGGCTTTGTGCCCATAGTGCTTCATCCTGCCAAGGACTGACGTAGTGGAAGTCATTCTCCACTGGTTCTGGAGGGGGCTTTGTGCCCAGAGTGCTTCATCCTGATCGTGGCGGCCTCAATAGCGTCGGAATCTTTGGCGCTCACTGGCCTGCGGTGCTAGTTGCGGCGGTGTCCTGTTCAGAGGTGCTGGTGGCGGCGGTGTCCTTGGCAGCAGTGCTGGTGGCGTCGGTGTGTTCTGTTCAGCGGTGCTGGTGGCGGCGGTGTCCTGTTCAGCAGTGCTGGTGGCGTCCTTGGCAGCGGTGCTGGTGGTGATGGTGTCCTGTTTATCGGTGCTGGTGGCGGCGGTGTCCTGTTCAGCGGTGCTGGTGGCGGCGGGTCCTGTTCAGCGGTGCTGGTGGTGGCGGTGTCCTTGTCAGCGGTGCTGGTGGCAGCGGTGTCCTGTTCAGCGGTGCTGGTGGCGGTGGTGTCCTTGTCAGCGGTGCTGGTGGGGACAGTGTCCTTGGCAGCGGTGCTGGTGGTGGCAGTGTCCTTGGCAGCGGTGCTGGTGGCGGCGGTGTCCTGTTCAGCAGTGCTGGTGGCGGCGGTGTCCTGTTCAGTGGTACTGGTGGCGGCGGTGTCTTTGGCAGCGGTGCTGGTGGCGGCGGTGTCCTTGGCAGCGGTGCTGGTGGCGGCGGTGTCCTTGGCAGCGGTGCTTGTTGCTGTCTTGTCCGCCGTGCAGGTTTTCCCAGACTTGCCGGTTTTACTGTGCCCCTTCCCCACCTTGGATGGTGGCGCAGCTGTCTCCACACTCCCAACTGTACCTCTGGGAGCGGCTTTGGTGGCAGATTTTTTTCCTCTCTCCCGCCGGGCACTGGCCAACTTTTTGTGCTTTTGAGGTGGTGGACTGTCTGTGCTCTGGCTCCTTGCCACACTGGCTGCCCTGTTGCCTGGCGCACTCCAGAAGCCGGTTACTACTGGCACCACTGTTCCCGCAGATGTTGTGGCTGAGGTGCTGGGTTGGGACCTGGAGAGGTGGGCCCTAGGAGACTGAAGGGGTGGGGGAGGTGAGGGAAAGAGGTCAAGCTTGGACAGGAAAAGTTTTTGGGGCACACTGGGACGGGTAGATGGAAGGGGTTTGGGAGTGGAGGAAGAGGTAGTGTTTTTAGGAGGTGTACGTTTGCTGACTTTGGGTGAAGGTGCATGGGCTGGAGGCAGTCGTGAGGTGGATGGCTGTTGGGTGGGTGTGTGGCTGCGTTTGTGTACCTTGGGTGGTGGGCTCACAGACACACTGGGAGAGGACACAGGGGATGTGTGAATGGTATTGGGGGTGGTGACTGCATGTGAGCAGGGTGTGTTGGTGGGTGTGCTGGTGATGGAGGTAGTGACTGACGATGTAGTGCATGCAGATGTGAGTGGAGACAAGACCGGGAGGGAGGAGGGAGACGAGGAGGAGGGGGACACAGTGGAGGCAGTGGATGTTGGTATGTCTGCATGTGTATGATGCTTGCGTGAGTGCCTGTGGGATGTGTGGTGCTTATGTTTGCCTGAGCTTCCCTTGTGTGTTGACGTGTGTGCATGCTGGTCTGATGGTGTGTGTGGGATAGGCTGAGGTACAGGGGTTTGGGTCTGGGTGGAGGACGTTGGAGGGGGGAGGCTAGAGACAGGGACAATGGCTGTCATCAGTGCTGAGGCCAGAGTCTGAAAATCTCGCTTTTGGGCTGCCTGACCAGAATGAATGCCCTCCAGGTATGTATTGGTTTGTTGTAACTGCCTCTCTACACCCTGGATGGCATTCAAAATGGTAGACTGCCCAACAGTGAGGGACCTGAGGAAGTCAATGGCCTCCTCACTGAGGGCAGCAGGGGTGACAGGGGCAGGGCCTGAGGTGCCTGGGGCGAAGAAGATGCCCACCCTCCTGGGTGAGCGGCCACAGGGAAAACGCTGAGGGGCTGCTGGGAGGGCGGTCTGGGAGGGGGGTGGCGGCTGTACCTGTAGATGCGGGGGGCACAGATGGGCCTGCCATCGCAAGGGAGCTCCCATCAGAGGAGTAGTCCGTATCGCTGGTCTCAGCTCCTGTCCCCGCCGTGGAGCTCCCCTCACCCTCCGTCCCACTGGTGAATTCAGACTCCGTTGTGTCGCCCTCCAGGGCCATGTGGGATGCAGCTCCCTCCTGCTCCGGCGCCACTGCTCCTCCGCCTGATGATGCTAATGCACACAAGAACAGGGAGACCACAAAAAGGGGGGGAGACAGAAGAAAGGCATGTTGAGTGCATGCAATACCGCTACCGCTGGTGGACACTACAGACACAGAAGCCCCCTGCATTACGCTGTGCACTTGGAGTTCCCTAATCAATCACAGGGACATGGGTTACAAGGCTATGCCCGATTGCTGCACACATGGATGTCACAAGAGCCTGACTAGGTGTAGTTGTCTCTGTACACAGGTGGGGTGGGGTGCCACAGGGCCTGCCTTAAGAAGGGACCTTGCCTACTAAACTCGCCCTGGCCTAGGGGAACCCACAGCCCACCTCCCCCACCCAGACACCTACAATGCGCGCTCAATCAGCTGAATGAGAGTGTACTCACCCCCTTGTGGTTGCTGTGATGCCCTCCAGCGCCCACCAACTCCGGGTACACCACCGCCAGGATCCGGAACATCAGGGGGGTCATGGTGCGACGGGCACCCCTCCCACATTGGCAGGCCATCCCCAGCTGGGCCTCCGCCGTCTTCTTGCTCCAGCAGTGAATGTCCTCCCATCTTTTCCGGCAGTGGGTGCTCCGTCTGTGGTAGATCCCCAGGGTCCGGACTTCGTTGGCGATGGCACGCCAAATATCCTTCTTCTGGTGGGCGCTGACCTACAGGAATAGTACAGGGGAAAAGGAGAAGATATAACCGTCCGCAACGTCACAGTCATTGGCCCTCATCCCTACCCTTGCCATGACGCACATGCACTCATCGTGGTTTCATGCACGCCTCATTCTCCCCCACTTATCTTTCATCCACACCACTCCAAACAGCCATTGCCCATACAGCATGCTCACAGTGTACTCACTTGTTTGTCTGGAGAACCGTAGAGTAGCGTGTACTGGGGGAGGACCCCATCCACTAGTTTCTCCAACTCCTCCGTGCTGAAGGCATGGGCCCTTTCCCCAGACACACGAGCCATTGTCTCTTCCAGACTGAAGTCACATCACTTGCAGTGTAGATCCTCTCCTGTCGAAGATCAGGTATCAAGTGACTGAACAGAGAGAAAATGGCGGTCATGTCCGCGGCGGTGCGTACCGTCACCGCCGGCGTATATGTCCTTGGTTCCTGGGACCCATAGGGTCCAATGTTAACCAATGCAGGATTGTGCTGAGGTCTTTGACCGCCTACCGCGACGGTGTACAACGCCAGCGCAGTTACCTCATATCCCATTGTCCCACTTTACAGGTCAGGCATCCGCCAGTTCAGGGGCCCACATGGCATTATTTTGGACTGCGTCACACATATCTAGGCCTTGCTTAAACACTAATACAGCCATATGTCGATTTGCAAACATTTTCCGATTAAGTTGTGTTTATGTACCTCAGAGATGGTTGACTCTCTGCTCGCTGTTCTCCTCCATAGGCAACGTCCGGTGGGGCAGGTGAGGAGATGGCGGCATCCTTCGGTGTACAGACCGCTGTTGGACCTGTCGACAATGGAGGAGCGACATTTGATCATCACCTACAGACTTGATCGTACCACAACCCTGGAACTGTGTGCCCAGTTGGAGCCAGACCTGATGTCAGCTATCCGCCATCCCACAGGAATCCCCCATCTAGTGCAGGTGCTGTCAGTACTCCATTTCCTAGCAAGTGGGTCTTTTCAAACAGTGGCCATAGCATCAGGGATGTCCCAGCCTATGTTTTCCAACGTGTTGTCCAGAGTGTTGTCTGCCCTGCTGAAACACATGCAGAGCTACATCGTTTTCCCTCAGGTGGAGGATTTGCCTACAGTGAAAGGTGACTTCTATGCCCTAGGACATATCCCCAACATCATAGGTGCCATTGATGGGACACATGTGGCCTTGTTCCCCCCACGCAGGAGTGAACAGTTGTACAGAAACCGCAAGAGTTACCATTCGATGAATGTGCAGATGGTGTGTTTGGCCGACCAGTACATCTCCCATGTGAATGCCAAATTTCCTGGCTCAGTGCATGACGCTTACATTCTGAGGAATAGCAGCATCCCTTATGTGAATGGGCAACTCCAGAGGCACTGTGTGTGGCTATTAGGTGAAGACATGGGCCCTATACAGTGTGAATAGGTGTCTGGGTCTGGGGATGTCCCTATGAGTTAGTGTGTGTCTAACAGTTGTCCCTCGCCATTTGCAGGTGACTCTGGTAACCCCAACCTGTCATGGCTACTGACCCCTGTGAGGAACCCCATGACAAGGGCAGAGGAACGCTACAATGAGGCCCATGGGCGAACTAGGAGGATTATAGAGAGGACCTTCGGCCTCCTGAAGGCCAGGTTCCGGTGACCCCATATGACAGGTGGTTCCCTATTCTACTCACCAAAGAAGTTATGCCAGATCATCATGGCCTGCTGTATGCTTCACAACTTGGCTTTGCGATGACAGGTGCCTTTTCTGCAGGAGGATAGTCCAGATGGAGGTGTTGTGGCAGCTGTGGAGCCTGTGGACAGTGAAGACGAGGAAGCAGAAGAGGAGGACATAGACAACAGGAACACAGTGATCCACCAATACTTCCAGTGAGACACAGGTAAGAAGACAACACTGCCTGCTACATCTGATTTAATTCTACTACCTCTCATCTGTCTGTCATTTTCACCCAGTGTATGGTCACTGAGTTGTCACTTTCCCTTACGATTTCACAGATGTGGGTCCCACTGTGTGACATCTGCTTTCTTTCCGCATGGACTAGAGCTGTGTGACATAGGTATGTTGACCACACAATGGACATTGCTATTTCCCTCAGTTATTGCAAATACACAATTGTGAAAGCACAGACTGATTCCAGATTGTTTTGTGATTTAAGGGTGTTTATTTAAGTGCTAAATAGTGGAGGGTGTTGTAAAATGGTCAGGGGTGATGGTGGAGGAATGTCCATGGCAAAGTCCAGTCTGTTAGTCTCACAGGTGCATTGTCCAAAGGGGCATAGGAAATGGAGCTGGGGCAGTTTAAGGATGGACAGGGTGACAAGTGGGACAGAAGGATGACATTCAGGGTGGTCTCATTTCTTGGCGGGGGTCTTGGCATTGTTCTCTGTCTTTGTCCTGGATCTCAGGGACCGCTTGCAGGGTGGTTCTCCATTTGCAGCTGTGGTGCTTGTGTCGTGGTCCTGTGGCGGTGCCTCCTGTCCACTAGTGCCAGCAGAGGTGGTGTGCAGTTTATCGTCCAGGCTAGTGTCAGGGGCCCCTTGTTGTGCCACAGTGTCCCTCCTGGTGTTGACGAGTTCCTTCAGCACCCCTACAATGGTACCCAGGGTGGAACTGATGGATTTTAGTTCCTCCCTGAAGCCCAGATACTGTTGCTCCTGCAGCCACTGGGTCTCCTGAAACTTGGCCAGTACCGTTGCCATCGTCTCCTGGGAATGGTGGTAGGCTCCCATGATGTTGGAGAGGGCCTCTTGGAGAGTGGGTTCCCATGGCCTGTCCTCGTCCTGTCGCACAGCAGCCCTCCCAGTTCCCCTGTTTTCCTGGGCCTCTATCCCCTGAACTGTGTGCCCACTGCCACTGCCCCCAGGTCCCTGGTGTTGTTGGGGTGGTGGGTTAGTGTGGGTTCCCTGTAGTGGTGGACACACTGATGATTGACGTGTCGTGGGGACAGAGGGATGGGCCCGCTGGGTGGGTGCTGTGCTGGTGTTTCCAGAGGGGGGAAGCTCTGTAGTGGCCTGTGCCAGTGTGAGGGGAACCGACTGTCCCGAGGTCCCAGATGGGCCGGGCTGGTCATCTAGATTCAGTTGGACAGAGCTGCTGTCATCACTGTGGGCCTCTTCTGTGGGTGGAGTGGACATGTCTGGACCCTCCTGTCTGGTGACGTTGGGTAGGGGTCCTGCAGGGGTCTAAAGGCATGATTATTGCATCTGTGTGTGCCATGGTGTGCAATGGGTGGGTGACCCTGTACCCCAGTGCTTGCATTCCTGTGTAGGACCTTGTGTGATAGTGGTTTAGGGGGGTGTATGGGTATGTGCAGTGGACATGCTTTGGTGATGGGTGTCCATGCTTTGGTGTTACATGCAGGGCTTGGGTTTGGGATCTGTGGTTTGTGATATTGGGACATACGTGAGGCATTGGAGTGATGGGGGTGAGGGCGAGGGTGGGGCTCTGTGATAGCATGCAGGTGGGTCGGGGATGAAGTAGTGAAAGATTTGCCTTACCAGAGTCCATTCCTCCCGCTACTCCTGAGAGGCCCTCAGGGTGCAGTATAGCCAAGACCTGCTCCTCCCATGTAGTGAGTTCTGGGTGAGGAGGTGGGGGTCCACCGCCAGTCCTCTGAACCGCAAAGTGGTGTCTTGAGACCACTGAACGCACCTTCCCCTATAGGCCGTTCCACCTCTTCCTGAAGTCATCCTGTGTTCTTGGGTGCTGTGCCACTGTGTTGACCCTGTCCACGATTCTTCGTCATAGCTGCATCGTCCTAGCTATGGTGGTGTGCTGCACCTGTGATCCGAATAGCTGTGGCTCTACCCGGATGACTTTCTCCACCATGACCCTGAGCTCCTCCTCAGAGAACCTGGGGTGTCTTTGCGGGGCCATGGGGTGGTGTGGGTGATGTGTGGGGTGGTGTGTGTTGTGATGTGTGGGGTGATATTTAGAGGTGTGTTCTGTGAGGTGCTTGGATGTTGTGTGAGTGATGGTGTAGGGTGCCTATGGATGCTATTGTTCTTTCTGGTGGTGTCTCTCTCTGGCCTTCTGTCGCAATTGTTGACGTAAGGGTTTGTGGGTGATGTGGGTTTTATATTGTATTGGATGTGTGGGAGTGGTGTGTTTATGTGTATCAGGTGTGTGTGTTTGGAATTGTCCAATGTGGATGTGTTTTGTAAGAGTGTGTGTATTTTGAGCGTGGCGGTGTGTACTGCCAATGGAATACCGCAGTTGAAAGACCGCCATGTGGATTCGTGGGTCGTGATAGTGTGGGCGTATTCCTGTTGGCTTGACAGAGGAGGTTTTGTTATCGCCAGTTTATCACTGACCTTTGGTGTGGCGGCCTTGTGTGGTTGTCTGGATTTTGGCGGATTCCGAGCTGTGGGTCATAATGACCGTGGCGGAATTCCACAGCCGTGGCGGTGTGTTGGTGGTCTTCTGCACGGCAGTAAGCAGCTTTTACCACCAATGTTGTAATGACCCCCATAGTGTCCAAAAATGTCTTTTAACTCTACTCATCCATCACCACTGTCTTACCATATGTCAATAAGCACCTATTCTATTCACTATATCATGGTCTGGTTAATCATTTTTGCATGCTATTATCCCTAAGAATCATAATCAGAGTGTAGCCTCATGTAGCATTGCAGAAATACAGATTAGGATACAGAAAAATCCACATCATATTTGATGGGTATGAATGGACACCCAACCTCACACACACTGTAAATTACATATATCCTGTCCATTTCACATTTGAAGGGCAATATCAGAGGACCACAGCTATTTCACACATACATGTTGGCAACATGGTTCATTGCAGCATCTGGCACACAACTAAGACACCATCATTCAATAAAGTAAAAATATTCCTCATACATGAGGCAGTCGATGTGCTATTGCATTGGTAACAAGAAGGTATGACCAGACCCTTGACATCAGTAAGTGCAGCAAATGGATAGCACAAGTTCCCCAGGTATAACTAGCATTGCTCACAAGACATCCCCTGCACATGCCAGCCCAGGTCATAAGTCCTGTCACTGCCATGTTCCCTGTCTCTCCCCACCCTTCTTCAGAGTGCCCTAGAAATTGAATGTTTGTACCCAGATAATCCCTCATCAACAAACACTCAGACTCACATTCTGAAACCAGTGCGCTTCCCACTTCAGTATGGTATGCCATAGTGATTGTTCTTCTGTCTGCTTGGACTTCTGGTTGAATAATGCACTGCCTTGTAGTCTGTAGGACCTGTAATCACCTGTCCATTGCTTCCCATGTGAAAGGTACTGTTGGCCCTTTGAAATTGATTCTCACCTACAGGATTTGTGAGAGACTGAAGGGGTGATTCTAACCCTGACGGGCGGCAGAGGCCGCCCGCCAGAGTTCCCCCCTCCAGAACACCGCTCCGCGGTCATAAGACCGCTGCGGTGATTCTGGCTTTTGCACTGGGCTGGCGGGCGGCCACCAAAAGGCCGCCCGCCAGCCCAGTGCAAAAGAGCCTTCCCACGAGGACGCCGCCTCAGAATTGAGCCGGCGGAGTGGGAAGGTGCGACGGGTGCAGTGGCACCCGTCGCGTATTTCAGTGTCTGCAATGCAGACACTGAAATACAATGTGGGGCCCTCTTACGGGGGCCCCTGCAGTGCCCATGCCACCGGCATGGGCACTGCAGGGGCCCCCAGGGGCCCCACGACAACCCATACCGCCATCCTGTTCCTGGCGGGAGAACCGCCAGGAACAGGATGGCGGTATGGGCTGTCAGAATCCCCTATGGCGGCGCAGCAAGCTGCGCCGCCATGGGGGATTCCCAGGGCAGTGGAAAACCGGCGGGAGACCGCCGGTTTTCCACTTCTGACCGCGGCAAAACCGCCGCGGTCAGAATGCCCTGCGGGGCACCGCCAGCCTGTTGGCGGTGCTCCCGCCGACCCTGGCCCCGGCGGTAAGGAACCGCCGGGGTCACAATCAGGCCCTGAATCTCCACACACCTGTGAGCACTGCCATGCAGACCAGCCATTTGAAAATGCACTGCCCTTGCAGCTGCCTGGAACGACATAGAAATTGCCATTATATGTATAACACTGTACTGCATTGCCATATAAATCACTTGTGTAACACAGGCCTTGGGTTATTGTGTAATATTGCAGCACACAGGACAAATACAGTTTACATTTTCCACAGTGTTGTTCCAGCTTTGACCAATCTCAGTCTGCTCTGTATTTGCCTTGTTAATTTTTGTTCCTGATTGACCCTGCATCCTGTTAGTCTGACTGGTTCCTGTCTTAGCATCACCATAAAGGTTCCCTGTGGCTACATTTGTCTCATAGTTGCTGTCCATGCCCTCACTTGCCTTCTGGGGTATTGTGACATGTAGGTCTACAATGAATACTCAAATACATTGTATAGAGTAATCAGTTTACTTATCGTATCATGGGGTGGAACTTGTCTTCAAATAGCGTAATCATGGCCCATCCCTTGTCTGGGTTTCATGTATGCATGAGTGACAAATAGTGACAGTGTACCATGGCTGTATGCATGGATTGGGTATGGTGCCTCCAGCACAACAAACAATGTCAGATAATGTGCATGAAATGTCAACACATGTTTGTATCCTGACAGTCCACACGCTGATTCACATTGCCCCCAACATATTGATGGGGCTTGCGTGGTGAATAGCTGTGAGATTAATCAGCACAGATGCACTGATGTTCCTGGCTTCAGTGGGAATTTTAGAGGCCACCCTGTGTACAAATGTTGTGAGGAAACCTGCCGGTTTAAAATTCCTAATCCATTAACCTTGTCAGCACACCAAGGTTGCCCTGTTGTCAGTCTCAGAACACATCTGCAGTGCCATAGCTGGACTATCCCCATGTGTGTTCTCAATTCCTCTTCGGCTCTCCTTCAATTCAGCTGTGAAGGATACTTTGTAAATGCAGGAAATGGCTCCACAGACTCATGACTAGACCTGCACGTAACTGTGACAACATGGACCCCAATAATGTCTCAGGCTACACATGGCCCCACACACTTGACCAGGCCACCTTTGTGCAATTACCCACTGGAAATATGTGCACATGTGCTGCTTGGTCTTCTGGTCCTCCACTACCACAGGAGAAACATGGCTCCTTTATATGACTCAAACTGTGGCGTGACATGACATTTGTGGATTGTTTTTGGGATTTGTTGTCACAAACACCGTACCCACATAGCATTATCTGATGCCTGACTCATGGGAAGTAGTATCCAACATTTTAGGACATGTGATGGCTTAGTCTTGGAACATTGCCATGATCAACCGTCTTGGATCTATCCTGTGCATGGTTTGTCATTGGTGATGCTTATGTCCCTAAATACCTTGGAAGTTCACATAGCATCTGTTGCTATGTGTATGACAAACACATTTCCTTTCTCATTTCACACTGAATAGCATCTGATGGTTGGACACATTGACTACACATGCATACAAGCAGATTTGAGAAAAAGCGTCTTGTGATGTTCACACAGTGGGACAACTACATTAGTAAGAGCCAATTCACACACATTGCACACAGGCATTGAGTTACTGTATTGAGTTGCATAGCCTTGCTATCCTCTATTGGCGCAAAACATGCCCAAACTGGGTAATACCTATTTGTATTCCACATGTTTGGCCATCTATTGCGTCAGTGAAGAGTGCAAATCTGGTACAACAACTAGAGGATCATGGTCTGCAGTAGTATGATCTATCACATGTGCCCATACACCGGAATGCACAATGTAGGTGACAACAGCCTACCTCTGTATTGTCTCACCTGTCAAGTACTATTACAAATGAGAAATGGTCCAAACCCAGTCAAAGACAGAAATTTTGACGCATACGCATCAAAAAAGACACACATGCATCACAAAATGACGCATATGCATCGAAAAATGGCGCTCATTGCCATGATACATCCATTGGCCCTGAGCGGTAATTCCCACACTGTACCCCATGAAATTGGTTAAGTATGAAAAACATTTGAAAATATGGATGCAGGGTAATTTCTAACCATGTGCGTAAAAAAAAATGGCGCACAGATTGTAAGCGTTATAATATTTTGATGCATAAGAATAAAAACGCACCGCATTTGAGGCAGGAAGTGATGTAATAGGATATCCTGTTTACAGAATTGGTACAGTGGGTGTACTTTCACTTTCACTTTGCAGTCTGTGATATTTTCTGACTCTGTGGCTGTGTTTTGACTTGTCTCTCTGTGCATTTTGTGAATTTGTCTCCTGTGTGGTCTTTAAATTGTCTTTTGGTGTTTCCTAAGTGTCTGTGGTATCCTGTGTAAGTGTCTTTTTGTCATTTCTGGTGTATAAATTTGTCTTTGTACCGTTGGGAGTCTGTTGTGGGTAGTGTTAGTGTGGGGATAGTTGGGCTGTTTTGTGTTAATTCTTTTTCATTTCCCTCTACTACTTTCCCTTTTTTATCCTCTGTACCCCTTTATCACATTTTATTTTGCAAGCATGTTGGGTAGGCCTCGTCTTGGCAGGATGGGAGAGGAGGAGCTGGGGGGATTTATTTGGCTGGTGTGCCACTTCCTACCTTTAATGATAGAAGCAGGTGGGCGTGTGATACAGGGGTACCACACAGAGGCAAGGAGGCTTCGGTGGGCAAAGATCCTGTACCATCTCCAAAGAATCTACAACACACCGCGCAATGACCACCAGCTGAAACACCGTTGGGCTGACCTGGTTGCCAGGGAGCAAGACCTGCTGGACCACCTGGGGATTGTGATTGGTGGCCCTGTTGGTGAGTACAAATCAGAGTAATGTGCACATTTAAATGCTCTGTAGTGACAGGAGCAGATTTGTTTGTATGCTGCAGGCAATGTTTTTGGACATGTGGAATGCAAGTTAAACATACATTTGCCGTGAGTTATACAATAATTCCTACACATTACCGTTATTTGTTGACGCAACAGCTGCACTAACGTACAAAACACAACAGGAGCCTGTAAATTAGTGATTCCTTCACGTCAAGAGATGATGCAAATGTTGCATGTTTTATGCATGGTCTGTGAGTGTACCAGGAAAGACATGTTTTTAATCCAGATATTTTCAAGAAATAATGTGTCCCTCAATTATTTCTGATACATGTCTAAACTGGATTCTGACACATACGTAACAAGTCTTAGCTGACCTCAGGTAACATCTTAGGCTGATATTTGGACTTTGTTGTGCCACAATTAAATTAGGGATGGATGCCAAAAGTAATGCACACGGGTTCATATTAAAATGTTTGGTACAATTTACCATAGCTGTGGCACATAAAATGAAGCAAATGATACAAATTGAGGGATTACAACTATCCCTGGCCCTCTGTATATTGTACCTGTGTGTTTTACATTGATCTTAGTCACAATAGCTGTCTGACTGGTATTGCAGTCCTCCAGGAAAGTGGCTTTGCATGTCTCTCATGGATACACATGATGAGAGGAATACACTCCATACAGAGTCTGCAAACAAATGATGGAGCATGTTTGCCACCACATGATAGTTAGAGCCACTGCATGTGTGCAGACATGTGTGTATCACTCACTGGAGTGCCCGGGTCTGTACATGTTTGCAGTGGTATGTCGGATCCAGTATCATCATGTCTGAGAGGCTTGACTTTCTGATTTAATCTTACACACAGTAATTGTATTTGGAAGTGTTATACAGTGCACAGCACATTTCTCCCTTCCATGCTTTACAGGTGGACCTGCCCCATACACTATCGGAGAGGTGGTTCGATTTGCGGACCCAGACATCTTCAGTAAGTGTTGATATTTATGTTCTGAGTTGTGTTTGCTTCTGTTGTGTGATTGACTCCTCTGTGTTGGGCACATAGCAAGGTGTGATGTGCTGGTCAATGATCGGATATGTTCCTTGAGTGGAGTGTCATTTGTTTTCCATCTTTGAGTTGGGTAATCATTAGCGTAAAGTCATATTTTGGGATTGTAGGGCAGCCCTGTAGGCACGGCCATGTGAATAGGGTGACTTTTGTGGATAAAACTAAAATTCATAAAATGTAGCAGAGGACCATATTTGTGATTTAGTCAGCAAGTCAGACCCTGATTCTCACAGAATAGGAATGCCAAAGTCTTACCCACAGACTTGAGCGTTCCTATTCACTAATGAACATGTTTGACTGTATGTTTGACTTTCTAGCAGCATGAAGCTCCACATGTTGTGCTATGTTTATGAGGCACTTGAGTACAATGTCCTAGGTGTGCATGCAGCTCATGGCCAGATGTGTTCTTGCATCTATCTGCTTATTGTAAGTCATGTGTTACTGGAAGGAAATGATGTTGACAATGGTCTGCATTTCCAAAATAAGTGTGGATGGGATTGTCCACGGTTTGGGTGTATCCTAGTTAGACATCCTCCTTACCTGTGGTGGAGTGCCCAAACCCATGTACAGCTGCTCAAAGCTTCCTGGTTGTCCTTGATGTTTGAAAGTAGTTGTTGCTTGTCCATCCTCCCCCCCCCCAGGCACAGGCGTAGGGTTGTGAAAAGTGTACCTAGGACTGATGATCCACGTTTAGTACACAGACATGTAAATCTGTAAGTTGCTTGTCCAAAATTAGGATACCCACTCATGATTAGAAACTGCATTCTATCCTGGCAATTCCATTTACAACTCACAGATCTTGTGGCCCTTGATTGTCATCCAGAAGTTAGTCATTAGTTGACCTGTCACATGTGGAGGACTTGCAGCAGTTTGTACGTGACAAATGGCTGAACAATGATGCATAGGTCATTTAAGTTGTTACCCATCTTTTAGAATATTGCTGTCCTGTTTGATAGGACACGTGTAGGCTGCATTGGCATGTACTTCCTCAGGGACAATCAGTAATCTGTATGATGATATGGGATGTTTCTGGTACATTAGATGTATTGTCTGATTTACTGCTGGAGCCATATCACACAGTGAAGTACCTAATGTTTGGTTTTATATTTCTTTTAACAGCTGCCAATATGAATCCCATCCAGATTTGGGAGTTTCAGCACAGGGCGTTGCGTTACTGCCACATTCTGGATGTGGAGTCTGGGTTCCGCAACATGGCAAAGCGTTATCGCCATAAAAGAGCCTCCAGAGTGTGGAGGGCATTTGCCCAAGGGGGCCCTTCGGTGTCCACCACAGCCACCACCACCAGCACCACCACTACCACCCAGGTGGCACCAACCTTAGGAGGCACCTTTGCTGGACCGTCAACCTCCACTGCTCCAGGATCTGTCACAGCACCTCCTCCTGCAGGCATAGCACGACAAGGGGACATACATCTTCAACTGGCACCCAGACCACCCCTGCTGCAGTCATTTACCCAGCAGATTTTCAGCGTATGCAACAGAACACTGACCGTATGTTGAGGAAAATGACCAGGCTGCAGCAGGAGGTGGCACAAGTTAATAGGAGGGTGTGTGCCATAAGGACGACTCTGCGAGGGCGAACTTGTCAACATTTTACCCTCAGCCATGATTCCCTCCCTCCTCTTTCCTGGTTCTTTTAATTAGTGGGTTTAGGGGGCTTGGTGTTAGGTTAGATTAGGCTGTTAGTTTAGTTAGTAGTGGTTGGGGGGTGGGGGGGTGATACTTTTAATATCAGTTTTTTTATTATGTGTGTGGGTGGGTGATGGATGATGTTGGGGTTATGGTGTTTTAATTTTTTTTTATAAAATATAAAAATATAAAAAAATATATATTTGTTTAGTATAAAATAGTATGTATTTAGATTAGTATATGTTGTCCTCCATGTGTCCCGTCTTATAAGGGGGGCGGGGGTTGATGTTTAGTTCATTTCGTTAAATGTGATAAGTAAGTTTAGCTTAGGTTAGTTAGGGCCATTTTTGGGTAATGTGTAGTTAGGATAGGTTAGGTTAGGTAAGGTGTTTCCCCTGGTTTTAGCTTTTGTTTTTACTGTTTAATAAATATTTAGGTAACCCTTTACAGTATGTGTCACATGCTTGGGGATCAGGGCCTTGGCATGGGTGAACAGTGTCTCTTTAGTATTAGCTTTTGTGTCCCATCCTGCAACCAAATCCCAATTGAACTGTTACATTGGCAGCTACACCAAAGCTACTTTGCTAAGATTCTGCCATCCATTGATCCCACCACTCAAGGTTACTATGTATCCCAAAGTGTTTTTAATTTTTGATGTATGTTTTCAATCTCACATACTTTGCAACCAGAATTGGTATTGAGTGCAATTGTTGCAAGACTGGCATGTTACAAAGCACAAGACCTTGGTTATAGTTGGCCATGTGGCAGGGACTAGTGCTACTGGGTACTCTTACGGGTGAAGATTGTCTGTTCCACGTCTTCATCTTCTCTCAAAGCTGGTGCCAGTGTCGTCAGAGTCCTCAGCTGGGTTTGAGTTGGCAGGTCTGACAATTGAGGTGGTGGGTGGGTCCTCTGTGATGGCTGCCACTTCTGTGCTCCTCCTTGTGACTGAAGGTGGAGTCTGGAGGGTCCCAAGGACATCTTGGAGGGTCTGCTGGCTGATGTTTGTCAGCTCGTCATCCATATCATCAGGGTAGTCCTGGACAGGCATATCCGCAGGAGAGCCTTTGTCCTCTGCAATGAGATATGGTACAATTAGTGTGTCTGTGTTGTGGGATTTGTAATGTGACGTGCCTGCCTTCCTATTAGTTGCACATTGTGATCTTGGTTCCTGTTCATTGTTCCTGTCTTTCATATTAGCATTCTCCCAGGCCTATGCCCCACCTGCATGTCACATGCATTGTGGTCAGTTGGGGACTTGTCAGCAGCACATCCTCTAGGTGTTGGTTCTGCCCAACTTGTGAAGTGCCACCTTCTTGTCCTACTCAACCCTCCGTCTACTTCCATTCTCATGGTGAGGCCTTTCACTGGCTGTGGGTGTTCTGATGGCACTTGCACCACACTTAACATTCTGGAACTGACCCAGTCTCAGATATTTCACATCCACCTATATGTTGCTGAGACCTAGTATATACTATGTATTACATTGGCATGGCACGATACGGGTGTCATTATTGGTAGTGTGTACTGCTGATGTTGGGAAATGTGTGCTACAATGGATTGCACTGATGGTCCTAGCAGTGTTCCAGTTCCTCCTCTGACTGTGCGGGTGTATTTCACTAGCCAGTTACATATGTTCTCACCCTCAATGCTGTTGTCTGAGCAGTATGACATTTGGGATGTTGCATGGTGTCATTGGAGCTATTGTGACCCAGGCACAGGGTGGGCCCTGACATATGTGGCATATGTATGACATTAGTGCTGTGTACCTCATAATGTTTATGACAATGGCTGAAGTTTGTAGCAACTATGGACAATCACATTTGACAGGATTGGAACATTTGTATTGATTTCAGGGGATTGATAACTTTGTCATCCTGAACCCTCTAATTTGGGTGTGTTTGATCCATGGGGACGTTACAGCCATTAGCTACTTGACCTGTACACACAGCAGAGGTGGTAGCGGCAACTGTTGTCAATGTTAAATTCCACTTGCAGATATGGCCTGAGATTGTTAATTGAGCCCTAGTTCATGTAGGGAGAATACTGGCTGATGTGTGACAGCAGGCCAGTTTAACATTGTACCCTATCCTCCTGGCCTGGCTTTACCTTTCCAACATCCTTGGCATGGCAGCATACCCCCATGCAAAGGTTGTTGGTGTAGTGTAGTACTGTGCCCCAGGTTTCCTCTGAATGGGCCATGCCCCTGTACCGTGTCCCTTTACCCATGACACTCCCTGAATATCATGACTTACATGCATTGTGTAGTAGGTATGCCTCCCCACTGGTTGCAGTTAACAATTAGGCATTTTAGGTCCCCATGCAACTTACCCTACATCTGTGTTGTCTCCTGGTAGTCTGCGCTGTCCTGTCCTTGAATCCCTGTGACAATCTCCTCAGGGATGACGGCTGCCACTATCTCCTCCATGTGGTCCAGGACCTCCTCCGGTGCTGGACACCCACCTCCAGTCTGCATAGCTGCCTTCCTGTTCCTGGCCATCTTTTCCTTGGTCCTGCGCTTGCAGTCATGCCAGCGTTTCTTGCACTCAATGACTGTTCTCCGTACTTCTGCCACACTGTTGATCTTGTCAACAATTTGTTGCCATATTGCCTCTCTCCTACTAATTGGCAACTTTGAGGTGACAAACAGTTGGTGCTGGTGTTCCATCACCTCTTTCACCAGAATTTCCTGCTCCTCTGCACTGAAGCGACACTTTCTTTTCTTCTTCTCCCTGTCCTGGGTCTTCTGTGGGTCCTACTGGCTGGTTCCTGGTCTGTTGTCATCTTCCTGGGGTCTGTGCAAGCATCTGGGATCCATTTTGGCTCTCCTGAGCACATTTTGCTGTGTTTGTGCCGCTCTTTGACGCAATTGTGTAAACAAACGGCGCATATCCGGTTTGTGACGTCGTAAACCGGCTCACAGTCATTTTTGCTGTGTTAACGTCATTTTTCTTTATGATGTGACGCATTGGTTTGCGTAAAAAAAAAATGCCTCACACCAGTGGTTTGCGCCGGCGTGCGTCAAAGTATAAATTTGACGCCCAAACGGCGCAAATAAATGACGTCAGCCAGCGGTAAAATTTTTGACGCAAAACTGCGTCGTGAAGTTTTGCATCAAAAAGTATAAATATGGCCCTATGTGCTTGTGGAATTTTCCTCCAGGCAGGGCGAGACCAAGTATGAAAAGTGCTTAATGACTTAGAAGTTCACTGTCTAGGAAAGGTGTTGCTGGTCTCCCAAATGGGAAGCATTTACATAGAATGAAAATGCCTAACTGGAAATAAGTGAAGCAGTGTGAGGAAAGCAAACCTTTTCAAAACTCTTTGTAGGACTCTTTCTTAGTCATCTCCTGCTCCATTATGTGACAGTCCCATAAGTAAATAATTAATTGTTTTGTAAATAACACTTCATTTTGATGCTTCACGCCATAGGTTTGACCTCTTGAAATGTTGAATGTACAGTCATAAAGGCACTATACTGAAAAAATTCCCAATGACCATACATCAATGACGATAAATATACTCGTGTCCCAAACACCACTCTTTTCAACTTTGTAAGGATTGGAAGCATGCAGCTGGAAGAGATGTGGACTATACACAATACAATTCAGCATAAGAGATGAGTATACACAATATAACACAATAGCTTAAATATTACATTAGAGATTCCAGAGCATAATACAAAAGCAGTACTGTATACAATATAAAATCGTATATTACTGTACTCATCACAATATTACAGATCACAATACTGCTTAACAAATTATAAATGACCATACATTACTCATAATTTTAGATTCCTAGACATATGGGTCATCACACAAAATAGAGTATTATTTTAAAAAACGTCATAAAGCATAAGCAAACTTGTAAAGAAAACAGTTTGCTTCCATATTAAAAAAAAGTCCTGAAATATATTTCCTTGATATTTATAAGCAGCAGAGACTTTTACTAATCTGGACTTGCAGGGCCTGCTTTCAGAATTTTGCGTAGCTCGAAATGCAATGCCCATAAATTACTTCACCAAATTAATCTAATACTACTTGGATAGATGAAAGAGTTACACATATGTTTCATAACTCATACATCGCTTGCAAGTGATTTGAAGAGGTCTATATGCAATGCCACCACAACATAAAAACAGATAATGGTATAAAATGCATTCTGACTTCTTCAACCAATTTAGCCCAGATGAAGTTGCTGTACAGTCTCTCTTCTGTCCCAATTCATCGCCTAAAATCGACCTTTCAGAATCACACTGTGATTCATCAATTTTGAAGACTTTTGAGGGAAAGACTGCATTCTCAAAGGTCTAGCTTGGAAAATATTTTCCTCACCCTCTTTATGTTTAAACAGACTTCTGAAAATGCATTATCCACTTTTTCTGTCATGCATGCATCTTAACTCAGAGTAAATCTTGTTTTTTTGTTTCTCCATCTAATACAACACACTTATCCCAACAGTAATCTCAAACCACTGTCTGGGCTTGCTAGTACTGCACAAAAACCTTATGTACAATGAATTATCATACACGTGTTGTCTGTGCAGCACCTGTTCATTTGGGGTCACTGTTGGGGCACTTGTCCACTATCTGGTAACTGTCAGCAAAGAGGGTAATTTTCGCAGTCTGACAGAGGATGGTTCATGAAAGTGACACAAGAAAGTTAAGATGCAGCTCTGCCCAGACATAACAGCTTGTTCCTTGACCTTACACCACTGTGTGCAGTGACTTTCAGGGTGGATTGTCTTAGAAGCATGTGTGACCTCAGCAGTGATACTGTTTGAGCTGCTCGTGTTGCACCTCTTAACTTTCGATTCATGAGTTACCTGGATTCTGAATCGTTAGTGCTGCCTCTATTTGTTTTGTTGCATGAGTGAAGTTAGTGCTGCTCCTGTTCACATTGTTGGTGCTTCTTCCTTTTTTACTTTGAGGCATATGTTACCTTGGTGCTGCACCTGTTGCCTTTTGGCATTTGTGTGAGAAATTGGGGCTGCGTAATGCAGGCTTCTGTCCCTCATAGAATTGCTCAGAGAACAGGTACAGCAAAACAGCTCAGCTCTTTCGCTGAATATGTGCACCTCAAGCAGAAGGAGTCAAGCTTCCTTTCCTCATATATTTGGCACAACATGATAGCAGGAGTGCATGCTTCCATATCTTAAAGAACAGTTACTTCTTAGTCCCAGTTATCAGTGGCATGTGAACTACACAAAAATCTCTGGCATTGGTGGTAATCCACTGAGTTGAGTGTATGGGTGGATGAGGGAATGAGCGCACCTACTAGCATTTTTCATACTTTCACTTGTGCTGCAGTTAGCAATGATTCACTCAATATGAATGTCTTGCTGCAGTCACGGCGAGTCACGTTTTCACTTATGATTCACCTGCTGTTGTCATTACCTGCTACTCTCGTTGCATGCAACTCCTAATGCTGTTATTATCTTACAGTCTTGCTAATGTCTCATCTACAAATCTGTCATTATCTGCTGGTACGACTGTTACCCCATCAAGCCGGGTTAGCAAGGGCAAACACTAGGTAGGTCTTGGACCCTCTGGATTCACTGCTGAGGAACTAGGGGTGCTTCTAATAAGGCTAGAATCCAATTAGGCCATTCACTCAGGATGCAACTGGGAAATTACTTCTGATATCTGCTCAGCTGAGGGCACAGGGTTCCTGCATTGGTTAGAGGAGCAGTAGCTTGGTAGGAGACTTATTGAAATACTTGCACTGCCTTCTACATGCAATGACATAGCCCCAGGTCTCCCTTGGACTATCCAACTCAAGATAGTCCTTGTGTGGACCCTTACCATAGTAAATTTAGGTACTGACAGCCTCACCAATAAGACTACCAATGTTACTTCTTATGATAGCTGCAGTGGCATAAATCATCATCATAATTCATGCCAATAGTCAACCTGGAAAGTTATTTGCAAAGAAAGGATATTTATAGTTCCGTATGCATAATTCAACACAATCTATTTCTCTACTGTTTTAGTGCTAAATTGCAAAGAAGCCAAACCATTACATGCTTAATGTCCTAATTAAGAAATGACTTACACACGAAGTCTTAATGTTTGGGTGTATTTGTGTCTTCTAACCTTTGCTTTTTGGGGGTATTTTCACTGAAAGCGTTGCTCTTGTATATCTCCTGTTCTGTTGATTGGATTGCTGTTGTTTTGGTCTTGTTTTCTCTATTAAAACATACTTTTTTAATTCTGCTTTGGGATCCTTTTATGTTGTGTTTTCACTTTATTACAGTTTTAAGAGTTCACAAATACTTTACACATTACCTCTAAGTGAAGCCTTACTGCTCTGTGCCAAGCTACCAGAAGACTGAGTGCAGGTTAATTCAGGGGTGGCTTTTGTCTCACCCTGACAAGGATTGTGGTTGTTGCTTGGCCAGGGTTCACACCCCCGTCAACCAAACAACTCAACCTCCTACAAGATGCATACACATCCATCAAAGAACCATCGATCTGGCACGCTAAAGCCCACACTATGGGGGTCATTAAGCGGGAACCGCCACTTGGCCGCTCCGCAGTCAAAAGACCGTGGAGGCCATTCTGGCTTTCCCGCTGGGCCGGCGGGCGCCCGCCAAGGGAGCGCCCGCCGGCCCAGCGGGAAAGGCCCTGCAACCCAGAAGCCGGCTCCGAATGGAGCCGGCGGTGTTGCAGGGGTGCGACGGGTGCAGTTGCACCCGTCGCGATTTTCACTGTCTGCTAAGCAGACAGTGAAAATCATGCTGGGGCCCTGTTAGGGGGCCCCTGCACTGCCCATGCCAGTGGCATGGGCAGTGCTTGGGCCCCCAGGGGCCCCACGACACCCGTTCCCGCCATCCTGTTCCTGGCGGTAAAAACCGCCAGAAACAGGGTGGCAGGAAGGGGGTCGGAATCTCCATGGCGGCGCTGCTTGCAGCGCCGCCATGGAGATTCAGCCCAGACAGGGGAAATCCGGCGGAAAATCCGGCGGGAAACCGCCGGATCCCCTTTACTGACCGCGGCTTTACCGCCGCGGTCAGAATGGGCAGGGAAGCACCGCCAGCCTGTTGGCGGTGCTTCCGTCATTTTATCCCTGGCGGTCGCGGACCGCCAGGGTTAGAATGACCCCCTATATGTGTACAGAGGAAGGTCTTGCACCTGGAAAAGCCACTGGCCAGCTCGCCCCAGGAAAGACTCAATAATTGTAGTCAAATCTTTTGTAATACCCTAGCAAGCGTCTTTCAAGAGAAAATGGAAGATGTCTTTAATACCTTTGCAGCTAACATGCATGGTGTTACAGTCTGTCAGGATGATAATTGTCTGCCTACTACCACAGAAGTATTGAGAAGGTATTAAGCCTGATTAAGTCCATTAAGTCAGAACCTCCCTTCAAACCCTGTCCACCACAGATAATTCACTTGGCCCCTTGGATCATTAGTGCCCATCTTCTCTGAATTTCTGGCTACTTTCCCAAAGGTTAGAAAAGTTTCCATTTTTTAACTTTTGAAAAACACGACCCTGGATCCTCAACATCGGAGTTTATATACACCTATCTCTTGTTTTCCTTTTTCGGCCAAGGTAATGAAAACAAATTAAGAATTCTAAATTGGCTTTCTTTATTGCCCCCACACAATATGGCTTCAGAGGTGGACACAGCACTGGGTAGGCATTGATAGCTGGCTCAGAAGACCTAAGGGCTACTCTAGATCAGGGTGGCAAGACTGCTCTTATATTATTGGACCTCTCAGCAGCATTTGACATGGTCAACGTGACCTGTTGATTGACTGTCTTATTAACTTAGGCATCAGGGCATCTGCCCTTTCCTTCTTGAAATCCTTCTTATCTGGGAAGGAACAATCTGTTGCTGTAGGTGAATTTATTTCTGATCCTTTCCATCTGCCTTATGGGGCCATCTCCTTCCTTAGCACTACTCTTTTTAATCAATATGTCACCCCACTGGCTACTCATCAAGTCTTCTGGATTCTTTGTAGATTCTTACGCTGATGATGCACAAATTGCGGTTTTAGTACCTAGCGATCCATAGGAAACTGCCACCAGATTTAACAGTTGTATGAGGCAAACTGACAACTGGATGAACACCAATTGCCTTAAGTTAAACTCCGGGAAAATTGAGGTTCTTCTCCTAATCAACAATCTCATATTCTGGATGCCTAGATGGTGGCCACAAACGTTCGGTTCAAACAAAGGTTAGGAATTTTGGGATACGATTTGACACAAATTGTCATTTGGAGATAAGGTCAATGAAGTATCCTTCTTAGTCTTTTACATTATGAAGCTCTTGTGGAAAGTCTGTCCTTTTTTCCTATTGATCTCCGTTAAATGATAGTAAGGGATCTTTACTCCACAAACTAAAGATCCTGCAGAATGCTGCAGCACATCTCTTAATGGGGCTCACCAAATATCAATCTGCATCTCAGGTGCTGGTTAAGATTCACTGGCTGCCTATAACAAGGAAGATGGGATTAAAGGCCCCCTGCATCGCCTTTAGGGCTCTAAATGATTCCGGCCCTGAATATCTCAGAATTGTTTTTACCTGGTACACTCCTTTAAGAACGCTTAGTTCTTGTCTAGCCAGATACATCATTGTTCCTTAGTTCAAAAGAGCCTCTTGGTGTGGAAGAAGTTTCATGGTTGGCACAGCCAAACTATGGAACTTTCTTCCCCTTGAGATGGAGCTAATCCCCAATCTTCCTCTTCCAGTAAATCATTGTTTGCTAAATAACTAAAGTCTACCTGCCTTCAATCACTAGCAGAGCCAAGACCCCTCCAGAAATTTGCTTTAAACTATTAGTTTCAATTTCATTACTTTTCAAGTAGAACCAGATAAAGGTTCTAATTAGAATGACAAGTAATATACTTACTCTCAAGGATATCTCTATGAGGAGAAAAATAAGGAGTATTAATCTCAAGTGGAGATGGGAAAGGACGTCTGCCTGCAAAGGTGCACAAGGGCAAGTGATCAAACTAAACAACAAGCTTCACACAGTTAAAACACAAGTTCCATCCACATGAAACTTTCTTCAAGTTTCCACTGGGCAGAAACCAATAAAAATCCAGTGCTCTCTTCATACTTGGTTTCGGCCGTCCTTCTCACAGTTTATATAATGCCAACTTCTCTCAATGTGACCTTCATCTTAACTCACCTTATCAGTTTTCCATGCCATTCAGGTGCTGAAATGACTGTCCAAAGCAACTAATTGTTACTCTGTGACCTTCAAAATGAAATTTAACAAATAATAATATTTCTACATGAGTTCATGGTGACTCTAATATCTGAAACAGAAAAAGTTTTATGCAAAGCAAGCAGAAAGACAATATTTATTCCAAACATAAAGAAAGGCACGTACGCTTTCCCATGACAATATTAAATTGCACATATGCTAACTAAAGCTAATCAAAATATTTGACTCAGTCAGTCTGCTAAACCTAAATATAAAACAACATGAAAAATAATATCTGAAATGATTTACAAAACAATGAATAAGGCAGGTGTAAATAACTATAAATCGCATAAGCAGTGGTTGCAAATTAACAAATCATTAACCGCAAAAAAGTGATGTTGACACTGCGTCATCACTTCTAAGGGCCACTGCTGGGCTTTTTGCCAATTTAGGTGATGACAACCCCTCCTCTGGGAGTGAGGCAACATTTTCTGCTTGTACAATCACTATGACATATTTTGTGGATGAATCCAGGCACTTGACTCACATGTGCTTTTCCATGAGCTGCCACTGCCTTCTCAGCTATCTCATGCACCATTAACTTTTTCTTACCTACTGGATTGTGAACTCTTCTTCATCATTTAACCTCCTTTCACTTGTCATAAACATGCTCTCCCTACCTTCCATTTCTCGCTGTCTACCTCTTTCTCATATATCCTCCTTTTTCACCTTCTTATACCACACCTGTTTTCTTTGGACACCTGATCTGTTGTGATCCTCTTCTACCTTGCTGTCCATACACACTGCAAAGTATTTCAGCTATTTCACACCTTACTCATCCTCACACTGCTCTCACAACTCTCACATAACTTCCTCATATCATGTGGCAGCTCACAACTTTGTGATATATCTTCTTGATGGTCTTTAAGGGAACATACATTTCTGGTTGCTGCTGGCATAGGCTGACTCTCTACATAGTGCACTAAATTGAAGTACACAGTGGAGAGAGTCCAGTGGATCCCCAATTGGTATTGCAGAGACAAAAGTAACTAGACCTAATGCTCTATTTTGTGGTACTATGGGCGGGCAGTTAGGCTTTTCAGAGCACAGTGCTAAGCATTTGTTGTACTCACCGAGGCAATAAATGAGACACACATTCAAAGAATAAATCTGAGACTTATTTAGAAAAATAACAGTTCTTTTCATATATGTTTCAAACCCAAGAACTTCATATTCAGGTAAGTAGATTTCCAGGCATAAATACTTTGCAGTTTCAAAAAGCAACAGTGCAATGTTTCAGTTCTGCAGTGTTAACCTATGGGAGGAAAAGAAGGATGCAGTTTTGCAGGTTAGTACATGACTTACAAATCCAATCTTCAGGGTTTTAAGTCAACACCAGTTTAAATGGATAACTCTTTTGGGACTCCTGCAAGAGCCAAAGTCTACCAGGTAGGTGACTTCCCCTTTTCTTTCTAGAGTGGGGTAGTGTCCACTCCACTTGTCTTAAAGGGTCCTAGGATCACACAGGCTCCAAAACCCAGACCTTCTGCCTTGGTTGGAACTCCACCAGTGCAGCTTTTTGGTCATACCAGAGATTCGGGAGCTCTTGGCTGGCCTTGCGATTTTGGAAACCACAAACAGGCAGAGTCACGGAATGGTTTAAGCAAGAACATGCCTGCTTTCTAAAAGTGGCATTTTCAAACTCACAATCCAAAAACCAACTTCACAAAAATATGTTTTTTTTAACTTGTGAGTTCAGAGACTCTAAACTCAATTTTTCCATCTGCTCTCAAAGGAAATATGCACTTTAAAGTTAGTTAAAGGCAACCCCATGTTAACCTATGAGAGAGATAGGCCTTGCAACATTGAAACCCTAAGGATATGTAAAATACACCAGTATGTGTCCTACCTTTGAAATACACTGCACCCTGCCCGTGGGGCTACCTAGGGCCTACCTTAGGGGTGCCTTACATGTATTAAAAGGGAAGGTTTAGGCCTGGCAAGTGGGTACACTTGCCAAGTCGAATTAGCAGCTTAAAACTGCACACATAGGCCTTCATCATGACATTAACGGTAAATCCAGGTTACTGCTGTGGTGATGGCCGCCAACATTCCGCTTCGGAGGGGAACATCTGTTCACCAAATTATGACACATGCACCAGTCCAAGAGAATACTGCCACATTCACAAATCTGCCAGCCCAAAGGTCAGTGATAAAGTGGAGGTATGAAAACCCATACTGTTACACCAACAAAACTACTCCCACCACATTATGACTCACGACTCACCACGGCGGACATTCAATTGCGGTAACCATTGGAGGTACACACCGGCGCGCTCAAAATGGACACCCAGTACTAAACATTAAAAACACACACCTGACACTGATACACACACCACACCCACACCACTATAAAATACACACCCACATTACAAACAACCATTTACTAATACAAATTATTGCCACCAGACTGACTCCAAGACCACTGCGACAACTATACACACACACCACATACACTCATACATCCCTCACACACCCCACTTCACACACCCAACCACAGCACCCAACACCCACACACTTACACACACCACACAACACTCATGTCCCCACAAAGGCACCCTCGTTTCACAGACGAGGAGTTGCGGTCATGGTGGAGGAAATAGTTAGGGGAGAGCCACAGCTGTTTGGAGCACAGGTGCAGCAAATATCTATTGCCAGGAAGATAGAGCTGTGATGGAGAATCGTGGACAGGGTGAACGCCGTGGGACAGCTTCCAAGAACAAGAAACAACATAAGGAAGAAGTTGTACGACCTATGGGGGAAGGTACGTTCCGTGGCAACAAGGTACAAGCTTGCCATACAGAGGACTGGCGGTCGACCCCCACCTCCTCCCCCACAGCTCACAGCATGGGAGGAGCCCGTCTTGGCAATACTGCATCCTGAGGGACTCACTGGAGTTGCCAGAGGACTGTACACTGGTGAGCCAACCTTTACTACTTATCACCCCATACCTGCATGCCTTCTCACCCCCTCACCCTCACTCCCATCACTCCACTCCAACCCACACACTGCACCTACACATATGACTAACCCCAATGCCAAACCCTGCATGTTATACTACTGCATGGACAGACCTCCCAACCCTGCATGGACACCCATCACAAAAGCATGCACAGCATAGGGCAACTAATAATCCCACAACACATCACCATACACAAACAAAGGTGGCACGGCAACAGCAACAATAGATGGGAAGCCAGGGTTGTACAATATGTCACAGATATGAAGCATAATACATAATTTACATCTCCACAGGTGCCCCAGTCAATCTCAGCGGAAAGGAGGTGCCACAACAAACCAGTCCCCCAACAGATGGTGCCCCCAGTGATGACATTAACACTAGACTTCTGGATCCAGATGAACTACCTGGCCCATCATGGATCACTGGTCAGTCGGTCACCCCAGCCCACTCCCAGTCAACTACAGAGCCTCCCCCATCAGTATCCAACACCACAGCACCCACCGATCATCCCCACACCTCTGTCCCCAGGAGACGTCAATCAGCAGTGTGCCCACCTGTACAGGGACTCCAGTCCACACCTCACACCGAAGACAATCAGGGACCTGGGGTCAGTGGCAGTGGGCACACCGTTCAGGGGAAATAGGCAGAGGGCAACAGGGACACTGGGAGGACCGCTGTGCACCAGGAGGAGGGCAGGCCCAGGGAACTGACTCTCCAGGACGCACTCACCAAGATCCTGGGGGCCTACCAACAATTCCAGGACACAATAGGCCAGATCTTTAGCAACATGCAGGAGAACAAGCGGCTGCAGGAGTAACACCATCAGGAGATCAGGGAGGACTTGCAGGCTCTCAACACCACCATGATCTCCATAGCAGGGGAGCTGGCAGGTATGGCCAACATCATAAGGGAATCAACAGCACACCATCGGGCCCCAAGCACTAGCCAGTCTTTTTACCAGCCCACAACTTCTGCTGCAGCTAGTGGGCAGGAGGCTCCATCACAGGACCCACAGGCCACCATCACCCCTCTCCCTGCAGAGGTTGAAACACACTGCAAACGTTCCCTGTGACCCAGACAGAAGCCAGAGACACCTGCCAAGACCAGAACCATCACCAGGAAATGAGACTCTCCCAATTGTCTTCCTTGTGTCCCACCCTGCCACCTTGTCCACTTTGAACTGCATTTGCTCCCCTTCCTATGGCCCCTTGGGCACTGGACCTGTGCTACAAACAGACTGGAACAATACCCTGGACTTTCCTCTACCATCACCTCATTCCATTGCACTTTTCAGTCAATTATTCACACTACAATAAACACCCTTGAACACAACTTGAGTGACAATGTTTTATGTATTGAAAATGTGCATTTATGGGAACAGTCACATCTAGTGCAAATGATCTGAACACTGTGATAGCATACAAATAATGACCTGTAGCTGTCTGTAGTAAACACATCACAAAACTGTTGTCACATCACCAACATCTTTAAAAGGACAAGCCATAGGTGACAGTAAGTTGCGATGCAAAGGAAGTGAATGCCTTCATGCTACAGCCACACAGATAAATCAATAGTCAGAGTAATGGTCAGTTCCACTGTCTCACCTGTGTGTCATTGGAAGTATTGACGTACAACTGATGTTCTGTTGTCCTCATCCTCATCCTCTGCCTCCTCATCCTCACTGTCCACTGCTTCCAGAGGGTCATCTCCAGTCCCCTCCTCCTCCAGAAAAGGCACATGTCGTCTGAGGGCCAGGTTGTGCAAGATGTTACTACTAACTGGTAGATCTTCTCGGGTGAGTAGCACAGGGATCCACCTGTCAGTTGCAGGCATCTGAACCTGGCCTTCAGGAGGCTGAAGGTCCTTTCAATTATTCTCCTGGTTCGCCCATGTGCATCCTTATAACGGTTCTCAGCCCCTGTCCTGGTATTCCTCACAGGGTTCAGGAGCCACAATAGGTTTGGGTAGCCAGAGTCACCTGCAAGTATTGAGGGATAAAATGTATCCTTACACAATGCTATGGTGATAACACTTGAAGGCATACACTGACATACAGTGGGTGGGGACTCTGGCTCACCTATTAGCCACACCCTGTGCCTCTATATTTGGGCCATCACATTTGGGTTACTGCTATTCCTCAGAACGAAGGCATCATGCACGGACCCAGGATACTTGGCAGTGACGTGGGAGATGTACTGGTCCACCAGGCACACCATTTGCACATTGAGTGAGTGGAAACTCTTCCGATTCCTGAACACCTGTTCATTCTGGCGTGGGGGGGGGGGGACAAAAGCAATATGTGTACCCTCAATCGCCCCAATAATATTGGGTATATGTCCCATTGCATAGAATCCCACTTACACAGTGGCCAAATCTTCCACCTGGGGGAAAGCAACATAGCTGCATGTGTTTCACCAAGTCAAACAACACCCTTGCCAGCATGATTGAGAACATTGGCTGTGGCATTCCTGCTGCCAAGCCCACTGTCACTTGGAAAGAACCAGTTGCCAGGGAATGGAGCACTGATAGAACCTGCAGAAGAGGGGGGATCCCACTGGGATGACGGATCAGGTAAGGCTCCAATTGGGCACACAGCTCTGTGATTGTAGCCCTGTCCAGTCTATAGGTGAGTATCATGTGCCTGTCCTCCTGTGAAGCCAAGTTCACAAGGGGTCTGTACATGGGGCTTTGTTTCCTCCTCCTATTTATCCGCAGTGGTAGGTATCTAAGGGACACAAGAGTGAGTAGGCTGTCACACTTTGAACAATGGAACCACCACCACAGTGTGCATACCCCATTAATGTGATGGGACAGTGGGAATGGCAATGTATGTGAGATTTTCGGCAATGACGCAGGTATGAAATGGCAACCGCCTGTCCTGTATTTAGGGACAGCTAGAAGTGAGGTACCTCTGCCGACTTTCGGCGTTGTGGCGGAAGGCGGTCTTGCACCGCCGGGTAATTCCTCATTGGCTAATATGGGGCTCTATGGAGTACAGTGGCCAATGGGGATCAGTGGCGGTGGTGACGGTGTACACCGCCGTGGACGTGACCACCATTTTATGTCTACAACCTCACTTGATTCCTGACTTTCTGAAGGACAACATTTACACTGTGTGTGCTGCTGTGACCTGTGTGTAGAACCTACCATGGCCCATGTGACCGGGGAACTGGCCCCTGCCTTCACTTCAATGGAGCTGGAGCGCTTGGTGGACGGGACCCTGCTCCAGTATGGACAGCTGTATGTGCCTCCAGACCAACAGGTGAGTACACCTTGGGCACGATACATGTGGGAGGGTTGGATGGAGATGTGTGTGTGCAGGCATCGTGTCATATGTGTGGGGGGATGTCTGGTGGTAGTATACATGGTGTGCGCCAGGCGATGTGTGTGCCAATGGATTTGGAAACAGGCTTTTTGGACCATATGTGTGACAGGCTGGATCGTATGTGTAATGCTGTCCTCCTGTCTGTATAACCTCTGCAGGTCAGCACCCATCAAAAGAAGGGATTGAGGCGTGCCATCGCCAAGGACGTGCGGACCCTGCGAGTCTACAGCAGGCAGAGCACCTACTGCAGGAAATGGTGGGAGGACCTGCGACCCTGGGCACGGAAGACCGTGGAGGCCCAGCTGGGGATGGGCTCCCAACGAGGAAGGGGTGTACGTTGCAACCTGACCCCCCTTTTGGCCTGCATACTGGCGGTGTCCTACCCAGAGCTGGATGGGCTCTTAAAGGCATCACAGCAGCCACAAGGGTGTGAGTACATTGGGCATTACTATATTAATTGGTAGGTGGCAATGGATCCCGGTGGTTGGTGTGAGTTAGTAGGTGCCCCTTAATGCCAGGACAGACATTGCAGCGTGATCCAGCTCAAGGGTAATGAGTGTATGGCAAATACATGTTACCTAGTTTGTTTGCATTTCATGTCAGACAGGGCTTTGTGGGTACCAGGAGGTGTGCAGTTGGAGGTGTTTGGCCCTCATCTCGCTGTGGCATCTAGCCAATTCAATGCCAGTGCAATGCATAGTACTCAATCCTGAGCCCTTTGTGTGACGGTGCTGTGTATGCCAACTGTGGTGTTGGTGCTGTAATTGACCCAGTGCTCCCTTTCTCTCCCTCCCCCTTTCTCTTTCTGTCATCCTGTTCATGTGTGTATTAGCATAATTTGGCAGAGGAGCAGGGGCACTGGCGACAGAGGGAGCTGCATCCCACAGGACCCAGACTGTACAGTCCACCAATGCCGAGGGAACCAGTGAGATGGAGGGCAAGGGGTGAGGGGAGCACCACGGCGGAGACAGGAGGTGACAACACAGACTCTGATTCCTCCTCCGATGGAAGCTCCCTGGCGGTGGCAGACACCTCGGTGACCACCCCAGTTGCAGGTAGAGCCGCCACCCCCATACCAGCACTGCTCTCCCAGTAGCACCTCAGCGAGTTGCCCATGCCCGCTCACCAAGGAGGGTGGGCATCTCCTTCGCCCCAGGCACCTCAGATCCTGCCCCAGTGAGCCCTGCTGCCCTGAGTGAGGAGGCTATTGACCTCCTGAGATCCATCTCTGTAGGGCAGTCAACCATTGTGAATACCATCGAGGGGCTGGCATCCCAGATGCAGCAATGCAATGGATTCCTAGAGGGCATCCATGCAGGATTGGCGGCCCAACAGAGATCGATTCAGGCTCTTGACTCCTCTCAGATGGCAGCCACTGTCCCTGTTCCTACCGTCCCCCCTCCAACTACCACTTCCCAGTCCCAGTCTCCTTAACCCCAACCCATCCCATGCACACATTCAGACGAGCATGCACACAAGACATCACAAAAGAGTGGCACAGTCAAACACAGGCACAACACTTCAGTCCACAAGCACTCACACTAACAACAGACAGTTGCACACACATCCACATCCACTGCCTCCACTGTCTCCTCCTCCCCCTCCTCCTCCACCTCCCTCACAGTCACGTCCACACTCACACCTACATGCACTACTTCAACAGCCACCACCAGCAGCACCACACTAAGCAGCACACACACCTCACTAGCAGACACCTCCACAATATCCATCCACGTGTCCCCTGTGTCCTCTCCCACCCTGTCTGCCCCCAAAAGACACAAAAGCAGGCACTCAGACACCCAAAAGCTATCCACCTCACATCAGCACACTGCCCATGCACCTGCACCCAAATCCAGCAGACGTACTCCTCCAACAACCGCTCCCTCAACCTCCACTCCCATCCCTCCTCATCATCCCTCTCCACTATCCCTAAGAAGCTTTTCCTTGCCCAGCTTGACCTTTTCCTTCCTTCTCCCACAGTCCTGCCCGTAAGAGCATGGTCCCAGTGACCCAGCCCAGCACCTCAGCCAAATGGTCCACGGGGACAGTGGAAGCACCTCCTAGTCGTGGATGCAAGACAGTGAAGGATCCCACTCCACCAGCCAGGAAAGGGAAGGATCCCACTCCACCAGCCTGGAAAGGGAAGGATCCCACTAAACCAGCCAGGAGGGGTAAGGTTCCCACTCAACCACCAATGACAGAAGAGGTTCCCACTCAACCACCAATAACACAAGAGGTTCAATCTCAACCACCAATGACAGGCAAGAAGCCCTCACCTCCAGCTGGGCCACAGCAGCCCTCACCTCCAGCAGAGGCTGCCCAGGAGACACCTCCCCCAGCAGAGACAATGCAGCCCTAACCTCCAGCACAGGCTGCCCAGGAGACATCTCCCCAGGAGAGACAATGCAGTCCTTACCTCCAGCAGAGGCTACCCAGGAGACACCACCCCCAGCAGAGACAATGCAGCCCTCACCTCCAGCAGAGGGCATGTAGGCCACCCTCCAGGATCTGTTGTACTAGGAGCCCCCTCCAGAAGCAGTGGGCACGTTCCCCACCTCAGAGACCTCAGAGACTGTGACCCTGCACTCACCAGCATTGGGAAATGGGCATGGAGCCCCCTCCAGAAGCAGTGGAAATGTTCCCCACCTCAGAGACTGTGACCTTACATTACCCAGCATTGGGAAATGGGCATGGAGTCCCCTGCAGAAGCAGTGAGCAAGTTCCCGACTTCAGCTGATGTGGCCCCCACTACTCTTCCCACTGAGGTGCCTGTCCACTTCTGATATGTTGCCCCTGCACAGTTTTGTGCAGAATTAGTCAGGATCACGTTGGGGCTTGGACTGTGCCCTTTGGCCATATGGGCCTCATGTACTATGGACTGGGCATTGGATCTTTCTGGACAATTGTTCATGTATCTTTGTTCTAAAATTTGTTTATATGGTGGCTGTTGCCTTGCAATTACAATTTCAGTACTGCCAACCTGTAGTTCTTGTATTATTATGCCGTGTGTACTGTGCCATTGGTTTACGTCTGCAGCTAGTTGTGTGTATGGTGTATGTGTGTCTGGTGTGTGTCGTGTGTGTCACTCTCCTTTTCCTCCCTTCTTCCCTTGTGTGCTAGGCGGCTATACTCACTGTCGTCATTGGGGTTGGTGTTCCAGGTGGAGCATGGCGTAAAAGAGCATTAGGAAGACTTGAATTTCCGGTTCCATGGCGACATTGTTCTCTGTGTCTCTGTTGGTGAGTCTTTGGTTTTCTGTGATGTGTTTCCGGCAGGCTTTTGATGGCGTTGTGTTAGACCTGACAGCCTTAGGGTGGTCACCCCTAACTTTTTGCCTGCCTCCCTCCACTTTTTAGATACTGTTTTTGCTGGCTTTAAGACTCTACGCACTTTACCACTGCTAACCAGTGCTAAAGTGCATATGCTCTCTCCCTTTAAACATGGTAACATTGGATCATACCCAATTGGATTATTTAATTTACTTATAAGTCCCTAGTAAAGTGCACTATATGTGCCAGGGCCTGTAGATTAAATGCTACTAGTGGGCCTGCAGCACTAGTTGTGCCAACCACTTAAGTAGCTCCTTGAACTTGTCTCAGGCCTGCTAGTGCAAGGCCTGTCTGTGCAGTTTCACTGCCAAATTCGACTGGGCATTTAAAAGTACTTGCCAAGCCTAAAAGTCCCCTTTTTCTACATATGTCACCCCTAGGGTATGCCCTAGGTAACCCATAGGGCAGGGTGCTGTGTAGGCAAAAGGCAGGACATGTACCTGTGTGGTTTACATGTCCTGGTAGTGTAAAACTCCTAAATTCATTTTTACACTGCTGTGAGGCCTGCTCCCTTGATAGGCTAACATTGGGGCTGCCCTCGTATATTGTTTGAGTGGTAGCTGCTGATCTGAAAGGAGTAGGAAGGTCATATTTAGTATGGCCAGAATGGTGATACAAAATCCTGCTGACTGGTGAAGTTGGATTTAAAATTACTATTTTAGAAATGCCTCTTTTAGAAAGTGAACATTTCTCTACACTTAAATCGTTCTGTGCCTTACAATCCACGTCTGGCTGGGTTTAGTTCCCAGCTCCCTGGTGCATTCACTCAGACACACCCCAAACACAGGATATTCAGCCTCACTTGCAAACATCTGCATTTTGAATGGGTCTTCCTGGGCTGGGAGGTTGGAGAGCCTGACACTTACATGTCAAAGGACTGTAGCCTGCCCTCACACAAAGGACTGCCACACCCCCTACAGAGCCTGGCAGACAGGATTGAACTGAAAGGGAACTTGTGTACCTCTAAGCCACTCTTTGATGTCTCCCCCAATTCAAAGGCACATTTTGGTATTTAAACAGGGCCTCTGCCCCTACCAACTCAGACACTTCCTTGAGAAGAGAACCTGAACCAGAACCTGCATCCTGCCAAGAAGACCTGCCTGGCTGCCCAAAGGACTCACCTGACTGCTTTCTGTGAAGGACTGCTGCCTTGCTGTTGCCCTACTGCCTTGCTGCTCTCTGGCTGTAGTGAAGAAGTGTTCTCCAAGAGCTTGGATAGAGCTTGCCTCCTGTTCCCTGAAGTCTCAGGACCAAAAAGACTTCATCTCTACAAGAAGGACTCCTTGTGCGGCAAAAATCGCCGCACAGCCTGCCAGAAACGACGCACAGCCTGCACCACGGTGAAAAATTCACTGCACGCCGAACCGGATCGACACAGCCCGACTCCGCAATGAGACGATCAATACAGCGCCAGCGTAGCGACTGGAAATTCGATGCGCAGCCCACTGGATCGACGCACAGCCGAGCCAGAACGATGAAGCCTGACTTCCAGAGAGGAATCGACACAGCGCCTGCCGTGTGGTATACATTTTCACGCAACGCCCACCGGATCGACGCAGCCCCTGTGACTTCATCCTGTCAGCACTGGAAATCCACGCAACATTCCTGGGCGTTCGAAAACCCCGCAACCCGAAGAGGATCCACGACCGAGCGCCAGAAATCGACACCCAGCCGTACCTGTGTGAAAACTAAACAACGCATCGCTGTGTGTGGCCTGAGAAATTGACGCACACCCCCTTTGTTTCCACGCATCTCCTTCTTTGTGGTTCTTTGCGGAGATTTTGCATGCGAACTGGGTACTTTGTGCTTGAAAGAGACATTTATTGCTTTTTAAAGACTAAAGACACTTTATATCACTTTTACAGTGATATCTCAACATATACTTTTTGCATTTTAATTGTTTTGACCTGCATCTTATTAAATAAATATTAAATATTATTCTAAACACTGTGTGGTGTATTTTTGTGGTGCTATACTGTGTTATTGTATGATTTATTGCCCAAATACTTTACACATTGCCTTCTAAGTTAAGCCTGACTGCTCAGTGCCAAGCTACCAGAGGGTGGGCACAGGATAATTTGGATTGTGTGTGACTTACCCTGACTAGAGTGAGGGTCCTTGCTTGGACAGGGGGTAACCTGACTGCCAACCAAAGACGCCATTTCTAACACATTGGTACCACCCCGGAAATCGTGACGGTTTGCAGTGTCATAATATGGTGGGAGGTACCTTGCCTTCCACCTGGCTGTTGATGGCTACCGCTGTGATGCGCGGTGTAAACGCCTTGGCGGATGGCGTGGTACATTGGCTGCCTATGGGAGTTATCACTGCCATGCTCTTAATTTGGAGGTAATTACCGCCAGCCTGTTGGCGGTCTTATTGCCAGTTTAACAGTCATCGCCAATGTCAAAATGACCACCATAGACACTGCAGTGGCAGGTTCGAGCCATGTTTACGGGACCACTGGTTGTGGGTGAAACAACCAGTGAGTGCTGTAGGCCCACTAGCAGCATTTGATTTGTAGGCCCTGAGCACCTCTAGTGCACTGTACTAGGGACTTACCAGTAAATCAAATATGCCAATCATGGATATACTAATCACCACTACAATTTACATAGGAAGCACTTGCACTTTAGCACTGATCAGCAGTAGTAAAGTACACAGAGACAATAAACCAGCAAGAACATAGTTCAATATACCATGAAAACAGGAGGCCAGAAGGCAAAAAGGCAGTGGAGACACGCCAAAAAGCTGCCAGGTCTAACACTTATTGACAAAGTGGTATCAGCAAATGCAAAGTCCCAGAGCCCACATCTGTTCCACCAATGTAAGAAGTTGGCTCACTATATAGTGCACTAAAACGAAGTACACTTTGCAGAAAGTCCAGTGGATCCCCAATTGGTATTGCAGAGGCAAAAGTAGAAAGGACTAATTCTTTATTTAGTGGTAGTGTAGTCGCGCAGTTAGGTTTATCAGAGGGTAGTGCTAAGCATTTGTTGTATTCACAGAGGCAATAAATGAGACACACAGTCAAAGAATAAATCTGACCAATTTCGAAAAGAAAAAAAATCTTTTGTATATGTTTCAAATCCAAGAACTTCGTAATCAGGTAAGTAGATTTTCAAGCATTGATACTTTGCAGTTTCAACAACAACAATTAGTGCAATTTTTCAGCTCAGCAGTGTTAACCTATGGGAGGAAAACCAGAATGCAGCTTTGTAGGTAAGTACACAACTTACAAATTCAGTCTTCTGGGTTTTAGGTCAACACCAGGCAAGGTTCAAAGTATTACCAAGAGTGCACCCTCAGGGGCAGCCGGGTGCAGTGGTCAAACGGAGTCGGGTGCCCAATGTTAACCAGTGGTGACTAGGGGTGGACAAAGATGTGCTGCTCACTGGTGAGTAAAGCGGTATCAGGGATCAATCTGCTGGGGTTGAGGTTAGTACAATGGGGCTACAAGGCAGTTCCAAACTTACATCCTCAGTGACACAGAGGCGGTTGGGTACAAAGTCCCAACACAGTGTCAGGCACCCAATGTTTACCAACGGATACTGGGGTAACCAAAGATGGTTGCTCATATGTGAGTATAGTGGTGTCAGGGGCTGATCTCCAGGGGTTAGGGTAAGTGGGGGACAATGAAGCAGCACCAAACGTAAACCCTCAGTGGCACAGGGGCAGCTGGGTGCAGAGTGCCAACAAAGCATTGGGCACCCAATGTAAGACAATGAAGGAGATCTGTTTTGGAAAAAAGCTGCAGGCTCCGGCCAAGAAGCTGAAGAAAGAAAATCCACAGCTGCCTAGGTAAGTCCTGATGCTGGTGGGCATAGGGACAGCTCCCCAAGGCCCAGGGGCTCTGGTTGCAGGGGTGTCCTTTGGTGTCAGGACCAGGCAGGTCACTGTTAGGGGGAGTCTTTGGTTTGAGGCTGCAGGCTTTGAGGCAGAGTACGGCAGGGGAAAGCCCACTGTGGACTCATACCCAGAATCACTGGGAAACCTTCGCAGGCCATGGGCATCGGGTGCAGAGGTGGATCCAGAGGTGGTTTTGCAGTTCCTCAGGCCAGAGTTCTTTTCTTTTAAAGTTGGTTTCTTCTTGCACAGGTCCACTGTTCTTGGGAGATCTTGATTTTGGTGAAGACAGCCAGTCCTCCCACAGCTTTGGAGGTTGCTGGGCTGCAGAACACATTGGGGGTCATTCTGACCTCGGCGGTAAAAGGCGCTTCCCCTCCGGTCAGAAGGCCGCCACAACACCGCCGCGGTCGCGGTAAACCACCACGGTCATTCTGACCCTCAAGAGGCAAACTGCCAAAAACCCGACATCAACAAAAGTTTGCCACACCAACGGCCAGCGTTAAACTGGCGAAGACCAAACCTCCACCGTCACGCCAACAGAAAAACGCCCATGCCATTACGACCCACGAATCCATGCTGCGGTCTTTCAACCGCGGTATTCCATTGGCGGTACACACCGCCGTGCTCAAAATACACATACAGCTCCAAAACACAGCCACATTGGACAATTTGAAATACACACACCTGAGACACATACACACAACACTCCCACACACCCAATTAACTATAAAACACACACCCACATCACCCACAAACCCCTATGACCACAAATCAGAGAAGAAGCCCAGAGAGAGACAGCACAGAATAGAGAACACCATCACACAGAGGCACACTACACCATCACCCACACAACAACCACGCACAAAACACCACACACCACTACACTCACCACACTCATCCCCGCAAACACCACCCCACACCTCATCCACACCACCCCATGGCACCCTAAAGACACCCCAGGTTCTCAGACGCAGAACTCAGGGTCATGATGGAGGAAATAGTTTGGGTAGAGCCCCAGCTTTTCGGGACACAGGTGCAGCACACCACCATTGCCAGGAAGATGGAGCTATGGCAAAGAATAGTGGACAGGGTCAACGCTGTGGGACAGCATCCACGAAATCGGGACGATATCAGAAAGCGGTGGAACGACCTACGGGGGAAGGTGTGTTCCATGGTATCCAGGCACAACATCGCGGTGCAGCGGACTGGCGGCGGACCCCCACCTCAACCCCCAGAATTTACAACATGGGAGGAACAGGTCTTGAACATCCTGCATCCTGAGGGCCTCGCAGGAGTAGGCGGAGGAATGGACTCTGGTAAGTCTCATCTCCACTACTTCATCCCCCCCACCCCACCAGCATGCCAACTCATGCCCCCACCCTCCCCCCACCACCATCACACATCCTCGTTGCTAATGTCTCACCATCACAACCCACCCATCCCAACACCAAACCCTGCATGCCACCACAAACCATCGACAGCCATCACCTAAGCATGCCCACTGCACGTACACATCTCCCCCACAAACTGCTGTCACAACAGCCCCCACAAAGGAATGCCAGCACTGGGGTACACGGGCGCCCACCCATTGCACGCTATGCACACACGGAAGCAATAACCATACTCTTATACCCCTGCAGGACCCGAACGCCACCACACCGCCCAGGAGGGTCCAGAAATGTCCATCCCACCCCCAGAAGAGGCCCCCAGTGATGACAGCAGCTCTGTCTCCCTGGAGCCAGATGACCAGCCCGGCCCATCGGGGACCTCGGGACAGTCGGTTCCCCTCAGACAGCCACAGGCTACAGCAGACCTACCCCCCTCTGGGAACACCAGCAGAGCACCCACCCAGCGGGCCCATGCCTCTGTCTCCAGGACACGTCAATCAGCGGTGTGTCCACCACTACAGGGCACCCAGGTGAACCCATCACCCCAACAACAACAGGGACCTGGGGGCAGTGGTAGTGGGCACACGGTCCAGGGGACAGAGGCCCAGGGAAACAGGGGAACTGGGAGGGCTGCTGTGCGACAGGGGGGGGACAGGCCCAGGGAACCCACTCTCCACGAGACCCTCACCTCCATCATGGGAGCATACCACCACTCCCAGGAGACGATGGCGACGGTCCTGGCCAGGTTCCAGGAGATCCAGGTACTGCAGGAGGAACAGTTTATGGGGTTCAGGGAAGAACTGAGAAACATTAATTCCGCAATGGGCACCATCGTTGTGGCTCTCAACCAGATTGTCACCACATTGCGGGACCATGTGGCACCACAAAGGGCCCCTGTCACTAGCATGGACCAGGAACAGCCTACCACCTCCGCCGGTACTAGTGGACAGGAGGCCCCAACACAGCTATAACCTGCCACCAGAACCCCACCTCCTGCAGAAGAAGAACCACCCCGCAAGCGGGGCCTGAGATCTAGGAAGAAGACAGAGTAGGATGCCAAGACCCCCGCCAGGAAAGGATACCCCCTGATGTCATCCCACTGTCCCACATTGTCACCCTGTCCAACCTTAAACTTCCCCTGCTCCACCTTCCACAGGCATATGGACAATGCACCTGTGAGACTGAGAATCTGGACTCTGCCATGGACATTCCTCCACCATCACCCATCACCGATTTTCCACCATGTCCCAAAATTGAGCACTTTAATAAACACACTTATTGCACACAAATAATCTGGAGTCTGCCTGTTTTTTTGAAAATATGTATTAGACATAAACGTGCAAAAATGACCAGTTACATTGTGATGACAACATACCACTGTCACACAGCTGTAGTCCATGGGCAAACAAAGCAGAGGTCACGCAGTGGGGCCCACATCTCTGAAATTGGAAGGGAAAGTCACAACTCTGTTAGCATCCACTGGGTGAAAAGGACAGACAGTAGAGAGGCAGGAGACTGTAAGTAAATGTAAAATGCCGGTGTTGATTCTTACCTGTGTGTTATTGAAAATACTGCTGTATCACTGTGTCCCTGTTGTCTGTGTCGTCCTCTTCATCTTCCTCCTCTTCACTCTCCGCAGGCTCCACAGCTGCTACAACACCACCATCTGGACCATCCTCCTGCAGAAAAGGCACCTGGCGTCGCAATGCCAGGTTGTGAAGCATACAGCAGGCCACGATGATCTGGCACACCTTCTTTGGTGAGTACATTAGGGATCCACCTGTCATATGCAGGCACCTAAACCTGGCCTTCAGGAGGCCGAAGGTTCTTTCTATAATCCTCCTAGTTCGCCCATGGGCCTCATTGTAGCGTTCCTCTGCCCTTGTCCTGGGATTCCTCACTGGGGTCAGTAACTACGACAGGTTGGGGTAACCTGAGTAACCAATTAGCCACACACCGTGTCTCCGTAGTTGTTCCATCACATAAGGGATGCTGCTATTTCGCATGATGTACGCGTCATGCACTGACCCAGGGAACTTGGCATTTACATGGGAGATGTACTGGCCAGCCAAACAGACCACCTGGACATTCATGGAATGATAACTTTTTCTGTTCCTGTACACCTGTTCACTTTCACTGGGGGGTACCAAAGCCACATGTGTCCCATCAATGGCACCAATGATGTTGGGAATATGTCCAAGGGCATAGAAATCACCCTTCACTGTAGGCAAATCCCCCACCTCAGGGAAAACGATGTATCTCCGCATGTGTTTGAGCAGGGCAGACAACACTCTGGACAACACCTTGGAAAACATAGGCTGAGACATCCCTGATGAAATGGCCACTGTTGTTTGAAATGACCCACTTGCTAAGAAATGGAGTACTGACAGCACCTGCACTAGAGGGGGGATTCCTGTGGGTTGGCGGATGGGTGACATCAGGTCTGCCTCCAGCTGGGCACACAGTTCATGTATAGTGGCTCGGTCAAGCCTGTATGTCAGAATGACATGTCGTTCCTCCATTGTCGACAGGTCCACCAGCGGTCTGTACACGGGAACATTCCTCCATCTCCTCGCAAGTCCCAGCGGACGCTGCCTAGGAAGGACAACAGCGAGCACAGAGTCAATCAACCCACAGGTAAGTTCCCACAGCTTGCACAGTACACAATTCTATATGCATTGAATGGCTTGTATGAGTGTCAATGCAAGTCCTAGGCATGTGTGACGTAGTAGAAATTAAGCCATGTGGGCCCTTGAAATGGAGGCTGCCTGACCTGTGAAGTGCGACAATGGGATGTGAGGTCAATGCGCTGGCGTGGCACACCGTGGCGGTAGGCGGTCGAAGACCGCGGCGCTAAGCCGCATTGGTTAACATTGAACCCTATGCGTTTCAGGAGCCAATGACGAAGTGCGCCGGCGGTCGCGGTACGCACCGCCGCGTACGTGACCACCATTTTCTATCTGCTTAATCACTCGAGACCTGATCATCCACAGGAGAGGACCTATACTGCAATTGCTGCTGTGACCTCGGTCTGGAAGATACAATGGCTGCTGCGACTGGGGAAAGGGCCCCTGCCTTCACTTCTGAAGAATTGGAGAAACTCGTGGATGGGGTCCTCCCCCAGTATGCGCTACTCTACGGTCCTCCAGACCAACAGGTAAGTACACTGGGAGCATGCTTTGGGGGCAATGCCTGTGTTGAGTCGGGTGGATGAAAGATGGTGGGGAGGGGAGCGATTGAGGCATGCATCAAACGACGGATGAGAGCATGTGCCACATGCCAAGGGTGGGGATGGGGGGCCACTCACATCGAGCATGCAAAAGGTGATGATTATTCTTCTCTCCCTGTACATGTCACGTAGGTCAGCGCCCACCAGAAAACCGACATTTGGCGTGCCACTGCCGCAAGAGGTGGGAGGACATCCGCCGCGGGAGCAGGAAGACCGCGGATGCTCTGCTGGGGATGGCCTCCCAACGTAGGAGGGGTGCCAGTCGACAATTGACCCCCCTGATGTCCCGGATCCTGGCGGTGGCCTACCCCGATTTGGATGGGCACGTGAGGACATCACAGCAGACACAAGGGGGTGAGTACAAACACATTCTGCTGACTTTGCGTGCAGTGGAGGCGCCTGGGTGGGGGAGGAGGGCTGTGGGTATCCCTAGGCCAGGGCGATTTCTGTAGGCTAGGCCCCTCCGTAAGGCATGGCCCTGTGCCCCCACCCCCCACCTCTGTAGGGTGCCAAGTACAGCTATCCATGGCCCTGTGTCACTTATGTGTGCAGTTGTCGTTCATAGGCTTGTAGGCCAAGTCCCAATGATTGAGTAGTGTACCCCAAGTGCGCGGCATAGTGCAGGGGGCTTCTGTGTCTGTCCTCTCCGCCAACCGTGTTGCCAATGGATGCAATCAACATGTCTTCATTTCCCCTCCCCCTTTTTTGTTGCTCTTCCTGTTCATGTGTGCATTAGCATCATCAGGCGGAGGAGAAGTGGCATCAGAGCACGAGGGAGGTGCATCTCACATGGCCCTGGAGGGCCATGCAACCGACTCGGAGTTCACCAGTGAGACGGAGGGCGAGGGGAGCTCCACAACGGGGACACGTGGAGACATCAGCGACACAGACACGTCCTCGGAAGGGAGCTCCCTTGTGGTGGCGGCAACATCCGTGCCCACCGCAACAACAGGTACAGCCGCCACCCAGCGCACCAGCTCCGCCCTCCCAGCAGCCCCTCTGCGATAACCCCGTGCCTGCTCGCACCCGAAGGCGGGCATCTCCTTCGCCCCAGGCACCTCAAGCCCTGCCCCAGTTACCCCTGCTGCCCTCAGTGAGGAGGTCATTGACCTCCTCAGGACGCTCATTGTTGGGCAGTCTACCCTTTTGAATGCCATCCAGGGGGTAGAAAGGGAGGTGCACCGGAGCAATGCATACCTGGAGGGCATTCATTCGGGTCAGGCTGCCCATCAGCGATCGTTAAACGCTCTGGCCTCAGCACTGACGGCAGCCATTGTCCCAGTCTCCTGCCTCCCTCCTCCAACTTCCTCCACCCAGTCCCACTCCCCTGTTCCTCTGCCTATCCCAGACACACCTACAGACCAGCCTGCACACACCTCAACACCCAAGGGCAGCTCATCCAGACATAAGCACCACACATCACACAAGCATTCACACAAGCAACAGCCACATGCAGACATACCAACAGCCACTGCCTCCTCTGTGTCCCCCTCCTCCTCGTCTCCCTCCTCCCTCCCTGTGACGTCTCCACTCACACTTGCATGCACAACATCATCAGCCACTACGTCCATCACCAGCACACCCACCAGAACACTCCGCACACGTGCAGTCACCACCCCCACTGCCATTTACACGTCCCCTGTGTCCTCTCCCAGTGTGTCTGTCACCCCCTCTTCCAAACCACACAAACGCAGGCAGCCACCCACCCAACAGCCATCCACCTCACGACAGCCTCCGTCACAAGCACCTGCACCCAAAGACACCACACTTGACTCTCCTACAACCACATCCTCTTCCTCCACTCCCATACCCACTGCACCTACCCTTCCCACTGCTCCTAAAAAGTTTTTCCTGTCCAAAATTAACCTCTTTCCATCACCTGACCCACCCCCTCCAAGAGTCCAATCAGCACCTCAGCCACCACAACCCCTGGACCTACAAGGTCCATAGTACAGGAATATTGGAGTCCACCACCTTCAAGGGCAGCAACATCGGCCAGCAGTAAAGGGACAGCCAGCCCACCCCCTGGGAAGAAAACCAAGAAAGGCAAGGCCCGGCGCTAGAGGCCAGAGACGGCAGCCTCCAAAGGCACTACCCTGGCACCGTCAGGATGTGGGGTGCCACCTGGCACATCTACAAAGGGAGGCAAGGGCCACAGGGAACCACGGAAGGATGGCAAGGGCAGCACGGCTGACACGTCCGGCAGCAGGCAAGCTGCCCAGGTGGGCCCCACCAGCCCCATTCCGGGTGTGAAGGAGGACACCCACGGGCCCGGGACTCCAGCACAGGAGGGCCCCGGAAGCGAGAAGTCGGATGGCGAGTGAACTCCATATATTGGCCAGATATGGTGCCCTGGAGACACATGTCACGAACCGCTGAACAGGGCCCTTCAAGACAGGCACCGCTGAACAGGGCACCGCCGTGTCAAGAACCGCTGAACAGGGCCCTTCAAGACAAACACCGCTGAACAGGGCCCTTCAAGACAGGCACCGCTGAACAGGGCACCGCCGTCTCAAGAACCGCTGAACAGGGCCCTTCAAGACAAGCACCGCTGAACAGGGCACCGCCGTCTCAAGAACTGCTGAACAGGGCCCTTCAAGACAAGCACTGCTGAACAGGGCCCTTCAAGACAAGCACCGCTGAACAGGGCCCTTCAAGACAGGCACCGCTGAACAGGGCACCGCCGTCTCAAGAACCGCTGAACAGGGCTCTTCAAGACAAGCACCGCTGAACAGGGCACCGCTGTCTCAAGAACCGCTGAACAGGGCCCTTTAAGACAAGCACCGCTGAACAGGGCCCTTCAAGACAAGCACCGCTGAACAGGGCCCTTCAAGACAAGCACCGCTGAACAGGGCCCTTCAAGACAGGCACCGCTGAACAGGGCACCGCCGTCTCAAGAACCGCTGAACAGGGCCCTTCAAGACAAGCACCGCTGAACAGGGCACCGCCGTCTCAAGAACCGCTGAACAGGGCCCTTCAAGACAAGCCCCGCTGAACAGGGCCCTTCAAGACAAGCACCGCTGAACAGGGCCCTTCAAGACAAGCACCGCTGAACAGGGCCCTTCAAGACAGGCACCGCTGAACAGGGCACCGCCGTCTCAAGGACCGCTGAACGGGGCCCTTCAAGACAAGCACCGCTGAACAGGGCACCGCCGTCTCAAAAACCGCTGAACAGGGCCCTTCAACACAAGCACCGCTGAACAGGGCCCTTCAAGACAAGCACCGCTGAACAGGGCACCGCCGTCTCAAGAACCGCTGAACAGGGCCCTTCAAGACAAGCACCGCAGAACAGGGCACCGCCGTCTCAAGAACCGCTGAACAGGGCCCTTCAAGACAAGCACCGCTGAACAGGCACCGCCGTCTCAAGAACCGCTGAACAGGGCCCTTCAAGACAAGCACCGCTGAACAGGCACCGCCGTCTAAAGAACCGCTGAACAGGGCCCTTCAAGACAAGCACCGCTGAACAGGGCCCTTCAAGACAAGCACCGCTGAACAGGGCACCGCCGTCTCAAGAACCGCTGAACAGGGCCCTTCAAGACAAGCACCGCTGAACAGGGCACCACCGTCTCAAGAACCACTGAACAGGGCCCTTCAAGACAAGCACCGCTGAACAGGGCCCTTCAAGACAAGCACCACTGAACAGGGCCCTTCAAGACAGGCACCGCTGAACAGGGCACCGCCGTCTCAAGGACCGCTGAACAAGGCCCTTCAAGACAGGCACCGCTGAACAGGGCCCTTCAAGACAGGCACCGCTGAACAGGGCCCTTCATCTCAAGCACCGCTCCGCTGGGCCCTTCATCTCAAGCACCGCTCTGCTGGGCCCTTCATCTCAAGCACCGCTCCGCTGGGCCCTTCATCTCAAGCACCGCTCCGCTGGGCCCTTTACCTTAAGCACATCTCCGCTGGGCACCGCCGTCTCAAGCACCGCTGGCCCATTGGCAGAAGGGGCAGGGCCGGATCTGTGTCGGGCAGGGCTGCACGATGCACTCTGGGCACCATGCCTCCTTCAGTACCAGTGGAGTCTGTAATCCACTTGAGAGACTGTGGCTTTGCACTCCCCAGGATGGCACAGGGGGCAAGCCACCCACTGTAGAGACTTGTGAGACTGTGGCTTTGCACTCCCCAGGATGGCACAGTGGGCAAGCCACCCATTGTAGAGACTTGTGAGACTGTGGCTTTGCACTCCCCAGGATGGCACAGTGGGCAAGCCACCCACTGTAGAGACTTGTGAGACTGTGGCTTTGCACTCCCCAGGATGGCACAGTAGGCATGGAGGCCCCTCGTGGATCTGGCGTCATGGACTCATGTGGCTGAGGTGCCTCCCCTTCCCTTCCCCCTGGGGTGCCTGTAGTTTTTCTATCTGATGCCCCTGCAGTGTTCTCTCCAATGGCTTCAGGTCTCCTGTGTGGGCTTTGCCCATGTGTTGAGGCCCATCGGCCCCGTACAATGACTGAAACCCGATTTGGACAGGACAATTTACATATGTGTATATAGTTATAGATGTTTGAAAAAAAAGTTTTACGTAGCCTTACAATATATTTGAATTTCATGATCATTTTATTTTGTCTTTGCATTCTTCCGGGGGGTATGGGGGGTGTCACTCTGAGTTGTTGCTCTGCATTGATGTGTAGGTAGTTGTGGGTGAGGGTGGGTGTGTAGCGTATGTGTGTGCCCGTAATCTTTTCTCCTCCTCCCTCCCCTGGGTCGTAGGTGCAGTACTCACCGTTGTCTTCTGCGCCGGCGTTCGTGCTCCTGGTAGAGGAGCAGGTAGACAATAGCTGGTAGGATGTGTAGTTCTGGTTCCATGCTGTCCAGATTCCTCGTGGAGTGTGTAGAGGTGAGCGTTTTCCCGTTCGTAGTCTGTTTCCGCCGTGTTTTTATCGGCGGGGCTCCCGCCCCGGAAAAGGTGGTGGATTGGTGTGATAGGGTGGGCGGTACATTGTCTCCCACCTGTCTGTTGTCGGTGACCGCCGCGCTGTTTGTTTGTCCCGCCGTGGCGGTCGGAGTGTTAAAGTGGCGGTCTCTGTTGGCGGTTCCCGCCAGGGTCAGAATTCCATTTTTTGCACCGCCTGCCTGTTGGCGGGTTGGCCGCCGCTTTAACACCGACCGCCATGGTTGGAATGACCCCCATTGTCTTTTAGAGCAGGATCATTGAGGGCTGCCGAAGGGCCAGTAGGGCTGTGGCCAAGTCAGTTGGTGTCTTCAGTCTTCTCTGCTGAACCTACTCTGTAGTGTAGGGCTCTTCTTAGGTCATCAGGAATCTGAGTTCTAGGGTTCAGGATTGCTACCTAAATACTGACATTAGGGGTGTTACAGGGAGTGTCAGATGATGGCCAATTGGCCAATTGGCTACTCACCTTTAGCATGAGTCCACACTTTTTATGACCACTTCTATTGGGAAGTGGGCATAACCCTAACCCTGGTGGCCTACATTCCTTCCAAACAAGATGGAGTTTCCACTTTAGCTCGTCCACCTTAGGGTTAGGTCTGGCATGATGTGGGCACACCTCCTAACCTGCTTAATTTTCCCACGAGTCCTACCGCCAAAAGTTGAATCAGGAACTGGGTGTTGGCCTCCTCTACCATTTGGTAAGGCCTGGGTTGCATTACAAAGGCGGCAAAGCCTTTGAAGTTCCCCGCCCTGGAATGTCAATCCTGCCTGGACAAGGTGTTAGCACCTCCGCCCAGAGAAGGCCTTTGTTCTGAGACCTCAAGAGCATTGACTCTCAACTCAGGGGGCCAGAACTCTGTCTAAGGTGGCTGCACCGGTTTTGACCAGTCAGCGTCCACTCCAGGAGTTGGTAGGTTTTCAGGAAGCACCTCTAAGGTGCCCTCTGAGTGCATGTATTAATAAATCCATCACTGGATTCAGTGATGGTTTATTAATTTGATATGTGTGATACAAAACAACCCTACCATCATGTAGCTGGGGAACTCGTAAAGACCAGTGTCCAGCACATGTACTTAAAATAGCTTTTCAGTTCACTTACTATGTCTGAGAATCGGCAAAGCGATAGCAGGAGCATATTTGTTCATTAAGGTATGCCCTCACATGTAATAAAATCCACCCTGAATTTAGGGCTAGAAGGCCTGCTAGAGTGGTGACTTACATATATTGCATGCAGTGTAAAGGGGACAGGACACATAGGCTGTGTGCAATGTTGTGTTTTCATTTTAGTACTGCACCAAGACAGGCAGCCTGCGAAATCAGAACTGTGTGCACTTAGTGAGAGGGTCCTTGAGTGTGGTACAATTCATGCTGCAACCCTCAGGGGCCTTCCTTTTGTACTACATGCCCTAGGTACTAGGGTTACCATGAAATGGGAACGTATAGTGGTAGCTAAAGGTTTGCCAATTACGAAAAATGGCTGTTCAGTTTTGGGGGGAAAGAAATCTGGCACTGGGGGCCTGTTTATCAGTGACCCTGTGCACTTTCAGTCGAAATTGCACCAGAAACCAAGCAAAATGTTGGGGGTGACCACGTCAAAAGAAGCACTTTCCTACAAAATGTAATTACTCATAATGACACAGCTATAAGCCTCACCTTCTTTTCACACTGAGATGTTGCCCTCTCTCTTCAGAATCCTTACCTTACGTACTCATCACTCTCTCATGGACTCTAACCCTCATATGTCACTAAAACTCACCAGTGTTGGACTGGGACATTAAATAGGCCCGGGCACCAAAAAAGTAGCCCCATTCCATAAAAAAGTGGCCCCATACTAAAAGAAGGGGGCCTTCTTTGGCAAATCGTGGCAGCTCAGAATTTTGTGACATATCTTTTGATTGTCTTTGAGGGAAAACACATTTCTGGTAGATGCTGACATGGATTGTGGATTTTAAATGTAATTACTCATGATGACATGACCCATATCTTGGCCCCACCACACACAAACTTCAGGGGTGTAGCTTCAGGGGGTGGGGGCGTTTGGGTTGTTACACCCCCCTAATAAATATATCTGCTAATAAATAGTTGGGTACAGGTCCTTTCAGTTGGGTATGTTGAGGTGCCTGTCAAATTTCACCAGAGATGTTTACATATACACAGACAAAACCATACACACACACTACCTCTCTCTGTTTTGAAACTCATCAAAAATGTTGATTATTTTTACAAAATGTTGTGTTTTCTCTTACTTAGTAACCCAACCAATATGCATTCCTCTCCCTTTCTACTGCCCCCTAAACCCACTCATGCACCTTAACATTATATGCCAGTGTAACTGTTGGAAAATCTTAACTTCAACCCACCCCTCAATCTCACTAACCGAGCTACACCCCAGCCAAAACTGACACAACTGTGAAAATGATCACTGTTCCAGGCTGAGCCACAGCGTACCCCTCCTGCACCGTATGCAATAACAGAGCAAGTTAGGTGCTCTCAGAATTGTCCCACTGGAGAAAACACGCATTTGCAATACAATGGGTCTCACATTTGCTTGCTATTGGTATTGTAACTGCATAACTGGACTTTTCTTGACACATAAATTGGTCAATCCTGCCACTTAATTTTGTCCTCTCTGACACATAATTCCATCTGATAGGTTCAAAAGTGGGAAAGGAAAACGTTATCCAGAAGCTTACATACCTCATATTTCATCCATAAATGCACTTCGGGAAACAATTAAGTGGAGGGTAAGGAATTCAAAAAAACATAAATTGTTTGTCTACTCCCTCTCAGAAATCATATTTTTACAAGTTTTGTTTTTATTAAAATCAATCCCCCAGGAATATCAATGTTTATAGCTTTTTAAATAAATCACTTTCACAGAGTTGGCCTGGTCTTAAAAAAATAAAGAGCAACTGAAATGTAAAAAAAAAATCTACTTTCTGTAAAGCTTCGTCAAAAAATGCAAGCATTCTACCACCAGTTGTTTGCACTGTTGAACTATTTCATGTCACTGTGAATATAATCAGAGTTTCTACACGGGGAGTGTGTGCATTATTTTAGTAATGGTGGATGTAATTCAAATTAACCATCGGATGATTTGGGCCGCTTGGGGAAGGACATTTTGGGGTGAACAAGTAAAATAAGAAAACGTCCTGTTACTGTGAGTGTGATCTGTGTTATCAAGGCTGCGTATATAGTGACCAGCGAAGAATGCGTTTCTACCTAAAATGCCTCCAATTCCCTTTCATTTTTTAAAACAGAGCGTGGGACAAACAAGAAATCAAGAATCATGCCTGTCATCCTTTCAAAACATTTGCTCCCACCCCCAAACACACCCTAAAATACTTCAGCCTCCATGATGAAATCGCTGTGAGCACTAACAGAGTACCATTTTTAGTTTCCTGTGCCAGCTCTCTTGCTTTCAGTGGTAAAGTTTCCCCATTTAATATGGCAGACGAGCAACAATTGTTTATGTAAGGCTAAAGGGATTCATGGCATATAGGCCCTCATTCTGACCTTGGCGGTCGGCGGAGAGGCGGCGGTCGGACCGCGAACAGACCGGCGGTCAGAAAAATGGCATTCTGACCGCGGCGGTCACCGCCGCGATCGACCGCCACTTCCCCACTCCGACCGCCACGGCGGTCATGACCGCCGGGCTGGAGTTTGCGCACTCCGGCCCGGCGGTCGTCCCAAGACCGCCAATGGTATCATGACCCTGCCTACCGCCGCGGTTTCTGGCGGTCGGGAACCGCCATGCGAACCCTGGCGGTAAGCACTATCGGGGCCAGGGAATTCCTTCCCTGGCACTGATAGGGGTCTCCCCCACCCCCCACTTCCCACCCGAGTCCTCCCCCCACACCCTCCACCCCCCTGCCACCCCCCAGAGGTGGTACGAACCCCCTCCCCACCCCCACCCCGACATGCACATACATGCACCCCGACATGCACACACCCCCAACATGCACATATACACACCCCCTACACACACATACACAACGGGGACACATACCCGCACACATACATGCAGACATGCGCACCTGCCGAACAGTACACATTACCCATAGACACAGCAGCACCCCCCGCCCGCATACACGCACTCACACACCCCCTCTACACACTCACACGCACACCCCCATGCACGCCCACATCACACAACACCCCCCCTCCCCCTCCCCTCACGGACGGTCAACTTACCTTGTGCATTGGTCCTCCGGGAGGCGACGGGAGCCATGGGGAGGTGACCGTCAACAGAACACCGCCAACAGAAGACCGCCACACAGATATGTGGGTCGTAATTCTGTGGGCGGTGTTCTGCTGGCGTGGCGGTGGAGGTTGACCAGTCTCCACTTTTCCGCCGACCGCCAGTGTGGCTGCTGGCGGTTTCCCGGCGGAACGCTCCCAGCGGTCGGAATGCGCACAGCGGCATACCGCCGCGGTCGGCGGTCTTCACCGCGGCGGTAACTCGGCGGTCTCGCGAAAAGACCGCCAAGGTCAGAATGAGGGCCATAGTCTCTTATGTATCTAAGGAACTGGAAAGCCTCATGTGCTCCACGGAATGCTGGTAGAACAGGAAGAAGGTGTGGCGCAACGACTAGCGCTGCTAATTGAGGACCCGGGTTTGAGTCACATTCTCTGCTCAACATTACATTATCTCCCCGTGCCTAAACATCACTTTATCTCCCCGTGCCTACAAAAAATTAATATGTCATTGTGTAATGTAGCTGGTACTCATGTAAAGCCTCCCATACTTTTGGGTCAAGTTTGGACTACCTTAGCATTGCAAAGTAAAAAAAAAAGTAATTCAATAAAAAATGGAGGTCAGCGAGCCGTGCAGAACGAAAGGAAAATGCAGCCCCCATATGTAAACATAAAGTGTTGCATGCTGTGCTGCAACAAATTTAAAAAAAGTTTTGCCCCAAGAACGGATACATTTTACAAGCGGAAGGAAACCTTAGTTGAGCAGTGCTCCTCAGTGAAAAACAGAAATGACATATCGCTGTGTTCATGAACCATCTAGGAGGCAGCAAAGAACAGCCTCACTGGACGAAACCAATGGTAAGCAGCAGGTGGGAACAAAGGGCCATATTTATACTTTTTGACGCAAAACTGCGCTATCGCAGTTTTGCGTCAAAAAAATTAGCGCCGGCTAACGCCATTCTGAAGCACCATGCGGGCGCCGTATTTATTGAATGGCGTTAGCCGGCGCTAGCAGACCGGCGCTGCCTGGTGTGCGTGGAAAAAAACCACGTACACCAGGCAGCGCCGGCGTTGGGGAAAATGGCGTTAGGGCGTCTTAAAATGGGGCAAGTCAGGTAGAGGCAAAAAAATCTCCTCCACCTGATTTGCGCCATTTTTAACGACGCCCAGACGCCATTTACATGACTCCTGTCTTAGTAAAGACAGGAGTCATGCCCCCTTGCCCAATGGCCATGCCCAGGGGACTTATGTCCCCTGGGCATGGTCATTGGGAATTGTGGCATGTAGGGGGGCACAAATCAGGCCCCCCTATGCCCAAAAAATTTTTAAAAAATGATTTTTTTATACTTACCTGAACTTACCTGAATGTCCCTGGGTTGGGTCCCTCCATCCTTGGGTGTCCTCCTGGGGTGGGCAAGGGTGGCAGGGGGGGTCCCTGGGGGCATGGGAGGGCAGCTGTGGGCTCATTTTGAGCCCACAGGTCCCTTAACGCCTGCCCTGACCCAGGCGTTAAAAAGAGGCGCAAATGCGGGGTTTTTTGCCCCGCCCACTCCCGGGCGTCATTTTTGCCCGGGAGTATAAATACGACGCATTTGCGTCGCAGTCATTTTTCTAGACGGGAACGCCTACCTTGCATCTCATTAACGCAAGGAAGGCGTTCACGCAAAAAAATGACGCTCATTCCTCATACTTTGGCGCTAGACGTGTCTAACGCCAAAGTATAAATATGGCGTTAGTTTTGCGCCGAATTTGCGTCGAAAAAAACAACGCAAATTCGGCGCAAACGGAGTATAAATATGCCCCAAAGTCCTTTGTTAAATACAACAAGTTTTACAGACAGTGCATGTGCGCAGTCTAGTCTCGATCTCAAAAACAGAGTAGGTGGGACAAAAAACACAACACCCCACACAATGGGTTTCCAGGCCAGGCCATCTTGCAATGCCAGATCACCCAAGAGGCTAGTCTGGCACTGAAGCTCTCCCCTCACGCACCATCACCTCTCACATTCTTCTTTCCCTCAAATTTTCCCTTCGCTCAAACACTTGTTCCCTCGATTGTCATATTCATGAGCCTTCATTTTCAACTGCTTTCTACCTGTCACACAGCCTTTGTCTCACCTACTAATTTTTTATCACGTTTACTCTCGCTGACACAGAGACATATTAGTGGCGTGACATGCTGCCTATCACCAGAGCAGTTGTTAAATTATCATGTTTCATACTTGCCCTGTTGAAAATACATTTATGCTCCATAGTGCCGCAATACCGCGCTGCTGTTGCTATTTGTGGAGCAAACACACTGGAGACCCAGCTCAAGATCAACTTTACTCTGGACTTCAAGATGGTACATGATCATTACATGAATATTTAGAAGTGCAAAGTCTGCTACATTTATATTTATAAAACAACTATCTTCAAAAGTATTCCCTGATAAATTAATGAGCGTTCTATCGACAGATATAAACCAATTAGGTCATTTTGAGCATCTCAGTGTCCCAAGAAACTATGCTCAAAGTAAGGCACATATTTTCCAACCTCTTGGAAAATGTCTTGAATGAGTGCACACATGGCTTAACTTGTAAATAAATAACTGCATGGGGCCCCCAGTTTTCTTACGTGTGCATCGTTAATTTTGCCAAAAACATGAGATTGCAGAATACCAAGGTTGCTTACTAGTGATTTCTGCCTCTTTCTTTCAACAGTCTGCGTTTTCTGATTCTTTATCTCACTTGTTTTTCCGTCCTTCTTTCTCCCGTTGCCACTGTTTTCTTTCCTCTTATTTCTCCCTGTCTCTCTCCTGCTTTTGGCCTAAGTCTAATGATGAAATATACGTCCCAGTCGCCGAAAAGGAGTGCCAATGTCCACCACCTGCAACTACTAGCACAGCTATAGCCCTGGGTGCACATCCTGTGTGCGCCAGTCGATCCCAGCTTTGGTATTACCTCCTCAGATTTTTGAGAGCTCCATCGGATTCCTCTGTTTGACTTGCTGAGAACAACCTGTGTGTTTAGGGACAGTAATCACATGCATCAAAATAAAAAATAATAAAGAGCGAGCGGCAGGAGCTCGATAGTTGACAGTAAATGCTTTAACCACAAATTTACTTAGATTGAATTACTGCACAGTTTTGCAGCTCGGGCGCACACAACCACAAACTCAGAGCGTAGCGTAGCACCGCGGTTTTCAACGGTTGGATACGTGGCCCTGCAAGAATTCGACAGTGTGCTCTTGGTTGCTATGGAAACTGGTAATCCTTAACATTTAGAAAATAAACTGCAGCAGTGGTTTTTTTAAGCAAAGTGCTGCTTTGAAGCGTGATTTCGGTACAAAGCAGTCTGACTTGATCGAAGCAGTCCAATGAATAATGGGGACGGCAAGTGGAGACAGACAGTATGCTCCCTCTTTTCAGGAAATTTAACAAGCACATCACTTTCAGGAAACATTCCAAAACTACCCGCAGGTCCAGAATCAAGAGTGTGACTTTCAGCCAAGGCCTTTTTACCACCAAAACATCTGACTCTATTTTGACCATTGGTTACTGTTTCTAGTTATAAGCATGGGCCTACATTACATACTTCTCTGTCTTTCTTGTTCCAGTACTCAGAAGCTGAGGCCTCGCCTCCGGTCCGACTTATGTCCCCTGGGCATGGTCATTGGGCATAGTGGTATGTAGGGGGGCCCAAATCAGGCCCCCCTATGCCACAAAAAAATTCTGAAAAAAATACTTACCCGAGCTTACCTTTCCTTCCCTGGGATGGGTCCCTCCATCCTTGGGTGTCCTCCTGGGGAGGGCAAGGGTGGCAGGGGGTGTCCCTGGGGGCAGGGGAGGGCACCTCTGGGCTCCTTCCGAGCCCACAGGTCCCTTAACGCCTGCCCTGACCCAGGCGTTAAAAAACGGTGCCCATCAGGCTGTGCGCTGTTTTTTAAGGCCCACCCCCTCCTGTGCGTCAAAATGACGTCAGAGTATAAATATGGGGCATAGGCCTTAAAGTAATTTTTTGGAAGGGAACGCCTACCTTGTATATAATTAACGCAAGGCTGGTTCCCCCTTCCAAAAAATGACGCACATGGTGAAATTTTGACGCCCGCGGGGTCGGATGTCAAAGTATAAATATGGGGCAGGGTTTGCGCTGATTGTGCGTCAAAAATTTTTGACGCACATTCGGCGCAAACAGAGTATAAATATGCCCCCATGTGTGTTAACAATGCTAAAATAATGAAAAATATTACAAATTATGTACTAATATGTCATATTTGAATGTATAACCTATGTTTTATGATGCTTCATTTTAACTTAGCCGAACTAGAGGCCTGGTCGGCCGGCGCTGGGCCTTGCTTGCTTAAACGAGGAGACGCAATGAGCTGCCGAGGACTGGAACTGGAGAAAGGGACCTTGAACTGCACAGAGTTCAGACGGGCTCTGCTAGAAATTTCTGCAAATGTACCAGAGGACAGGAGATGATGAGAACAAATTGATACAATTATGTGTAGAGTAGGCTAAACGTACTTTCCCAACACTTGAACAATAGAGGCACTGATTAAAGACTGTGGGTAACAATTTAGTTACCTGAAGAGCTGGATGATGTTCTCATCGACAGAAGGACTAATCACATTAATGGAACTTGATGCTTGAACCGACGCAAACAAGTGGTAAACAAAAACTATAGGTTAGAATCATAACCCCTGATTAGGTTGACCAATAGGCAATATGTGGGACAGACTGAGAGACCCTAATAAAAAGTCATGACAAGGGAAGGAATATCAAAGTGACCTGGAGACGAAGACTGACTCGTTGCTGATCTATCTTGGATAGGTAGCTATAACAATGTGGCTGACTAAAGTATGCTTTTTCTTCTAGGTACAAACTGCACTGTTTTAAAATGTTTTTCTCTCTTTAGATAGATTTTTCCAAATTAATGATTTTTGCCTAAATTGTTTTCGCATGCAGACCCACATGCTGATGCTAATTTGAGTTAGGTAGGTTGACAAAGGTGACTTAATGGTGACAGTTGACTGACTGACTTGCATTGCTGAATTATTCAAAATGTTAAAGAATTTGCTGACTTTTGTTGATGCTCGTTTTGCTTATCAATAATTCATGGTGAATAGTTGTTTATGATGCTAATAAAGTTTGATTAATAAAGTTGAATAAAGGTTTTTGATTAGAATTGTAACTAATAGGGAATAAAAACGATTAATCTTTTAGAGAGTCATGGTATTTTTTTTTTATTAGATAGGGCTTTCCTTGGTGTTTCTTGTTGATTATAATGTTTATTAATGATCCATTGGTTACCGCTTGACTAGGATACTCCATGCGATCCAAAAGGTTAAACGACCTATACGAGCCCCTTGTAAGTTTACTTACTAAGGACTAGGCGTGCTAGCAGGTGGATCCAATTCTTTGCCTCTTTGAGTGGGTGGGGGTTCAATTTTCAGGTTACAGGGTCATCTTACTCCACTGCCTGCTGCCTGTTCTTTCAATGGTGGCGGTATCACAAGACAGGGAAGGCCAAGTGGGCCTGGTCAGGATTTGCTAAGCATAGCAGAGAAAAGCGCTGCCTTGAATTACCTTGCATTTAGACATTACATGGGTGGAACAGGGGCATTCCTGTGCACTCACCCATGTTTTTGATGCAAATCCATATTTACAAAGACTTGTAAACATGAATTTGCACTAAATGCTGCAGCTACCCGAGGCTGGCATAAAGAGGATAAATATTCTCTTTGCAAGTATGCATTTTGCAGCACACATGCAAAGAGGGATAAGCCTTCAGGGCTATTTTTTGTGCAGGAAGGTTTTCCATCCTGAATACAATGCAGTCACCCTTGCTACTTGACGCAAGGGTGCCCGTATTGCCGCTAGGCAGACACAAGTGAACCAGTGCTAAGAGAGAGTGGAACTGCGTCATGTCCTTGTTAATATGGCCCAGTTCTGCGCAATTCCTTTTATGCAATGAACCAAAGCAGCTTTCCTTGTTGTGCTGTGTAGCATGAAATCTTAGTAATTCTTGCCCTTGTTTCTATAGAAACAGACTGAATGTGGAAATACTTGTTGGCCTTGGAGGAACACTCGCTCGTCGGATTCATGGTGAATGGAGGTGAAACAAATCCAGAACCAAACATAATCTCCCTCATGCTGACTCTCCAGTGCTTGAAGTAGGATAGAATACAGCGAATTGTGCTGCAAATCTGCCTTCAATGGCCTTATTACAAGGAATATTGACAGTTTTATTCCTTCTTCTCTAGGAACCATGATAATCCCCTATCAACTAACGAGACATATATTGGTGGAGGAACCTGAAAAAGAGCAGGATATTAGACTGTGCCTCATTAACAGTGCACATATGGAAGAAATACCTCAACATATTAGAATAAATTTAGGGCCTGATTTATACTTTTTGACGCAAACCTGCGTTAGCGCAGTTTTGCGTCAAAAAGTATAGCGCCGGCTAGCGCCGTTCTAGGATGCCAGCCAGTCGCCATATTTAAGGAATGGCACAAGCGGGCCCTAAGGCCCAGTTAGCATCAAAACATGATGCTAACCGGGTAGGGGAGTGTGACGGGTCGGACCCATCCGACCCGCACACAATCGCAACTGGTGCTGCCACTGCCTGGGATAACCCGGAAGTGACCCCGAGGTCAGCCCTTCCTATTGGTTCAGGACTCTCTCTGCGTGAACCTGGGAAATTAAAAGACCAGTTCACTGAGTTAAGAGGAGCGCGGATGGCCGGAGAGGAAAACATCCAGGAGGCGTTGGAGGATCCAACCTGTAGAATCGTGAGGACCCAGAGAATGAGGAGACTCCTAGGACCGTCAGGAACGCCCGAGAACGGAGCCCGACCGGAACAAAGAATCATCGCGGTCCCAACCCGGGACGAAGACCGCCGGCCCCGTGAAGCAGACCCTTAGGACCCGCCACGCTTCAGGAGAAGCGTGGCCAAGCCAGGTACGGGGCTGGGGACGGATAGGGTTAGGGAGGATGGGAGGGTGTATATACACAAATAAATAACACAGGCACGGTCACCGGGGCGGGAGGTACATTAATAAAGAGGTGGGAGGGCGAGAACGGGGAGCACTGTAAGCACAAAAATAGGTGACTACTAGGAAGGAAACAGGGTTCAGGTACAGGCAGAAAGATGAAGAGAGAAAACCAAGTTATAAAGAAGAAGACTCAAGAGAATAAGGAAAATAGAAAGAGAAAAGAACATATACGATAAGAAAGAGAGAAAACGGACAGAATCATACGCAAACAGACAGATCTGAGTAAAGACAAAAAAACAGGATAAGAAAAGAAAGAGCAGAAACAAGAGTCAAGGAAGAGAGAGAGAAAGAGAATAAGAGAAGAGAAGAAAAGAGCGGAAGACAGGAAAAGAAAAGGAAAGAGCAGAAACAAGGGACCAGGAAAAGAGAGAGAGAGTAAGAGAAGAGAGGAAAAGAGCGCTTTACCCAATCACTTACCGTGCCTATTCCTCTTCTGTCCCCACATGCTTCCCGAGAGGCCTATGGAGAAAACAGAAAGAAGAAGATGAGATTAGTCCACCAAGACTGGAGGAGACATCGGAAACCAATTACCACAGACTTACTCACCATAAAGTGCTCTGTAAAACAAAATAAACACTACTTACATATAGACTCAACTAGTCCTGTGTGCTTGATATCGGCCAGCCTACGACAGGGAGGCATAGGGAAAACTGGAGGTTGTGCGTGAAAGAATGGCGCTAGTCAGGTTAGAGTCAAAATAATGACTCTAAACTGAGTAACGCCATTGTTAGACGCACAACCCCATGGACATGACTCCTGTCTAAGTAAAAGAAGGAGTCATGCCCCCAGCCCAATGGCCATACCCAGGGGACTTATGTCCCCTGGGCATGGCAATTAGGCGCAGTGCCATGTAGGGGGTCCAAGTTAGGCCCCCCCATGGCACTTTAAAAAATATATATAATACTTATCTCTTCTTACCTATACTTACCTGGGATGGGGTCCCCCATCCTCTGCTGTCCCTTTGGTGTGGGTGGGGGTGTCCCTGGGACCTGCGGAGGGCACCTGTGGGCTTATTCCATGGTGTTCCACCATGGAAATAGGCCCACAGGTCCCCTAAAGCCTGCCCTGACCCAGGCGTTAAATATTAAGCAAGTTTAGCGCCATTATTTAAGCCTGCCTCCCGCCCATGCGTGATTTTTTCACAGGAGGATAAATAAGGCACCAGGGCCTTAGAGTCATTTTTTGCCCAGGAACGCCTTCCTTGCATCTCATTGATGCAAGGTGGTTTTCCGCAGGCAAAAAAATGACTTTAACTCCAATATTATGGCGCTAGATATGTCTAGCACTAAAATATAACTATGGAGTTAAGTTTGCGCCGAATATGCGCAAAACAAATTATGCAAATCCAGCGCAAACAGAGTATAAATATGCCCCTTAGCTTTTCCAGATGCAGTGCTAGGTGAAAAATATTATTTCTTTCACCAATATCAGCAAAAAGAACCTGAAAAGCTTGCTTTCCAAGATGTAGTTTTTAAAAGGCTGTTAAGGGATTGGTAAGAGTTTTCGTTCCAGAAAGTACCCTTTGCAAGGGTTAATGACAAGGTTGTCTTCAAAAGGATTGATAACATCTGAGGATTTATCTCCTGCTGACCCTGCAGAAATGAGTGTTGAAGTGGCAGTGAAAAGATCATATGATTTTTCTAATGTGTCTATGCAGTAATTCTTATGCTACATATGTTTCTCTGTCTCTTCTTAGCAATTTTCAGTCTTTAGCTAAATATTTGCAGCTGGGTAATGACTCTATGCCAATACACCAAGTCATGAAACAGTAGGTAAAGTTCTTGTCAAACGTTTTATTCAACTCCCCATGCACTGCAGCGCTGCATCAGGTCCATCGGTGGTCTTGCAGATAGATATTAATGCGTTTATGGACAGAAAACATTTCACAGATATCTCTGCTTAGGCATTTGCCTTTTACTGGGACAACGCTATCTGGTCCTCAGCTTGAAAAACTGGTTAAATATAGGCAGAAGACTGAAAGTCGATGACAACCATAAGCCTATTATTCATAGGATGTGGCATAAACTCCAAAAGGGCTTTCAGTCCTTCTCTTACTTCCCGAGCTGAAAATATGCCCTGTTAGGAGAGAGATTGCCTGTGGAGAACCATTTGTCCGACAAAGTCCAGAGCCAGTCCACCTCTACTCTTTCCCACCCACAGCAAAATCATGACTATCTGTCTGTGTGGCATTTCGAAGACAGACCATTGGGTGTTTGTTTGCAGACGTGTTTCAGCTTATGGGACACTTCAGTTTTAGACCTCTGGGTTCTTCATAAATACCTTCTAGGACACAAGATTCAGTCCATCGAGACCACTCCAGAATGCTTTCGTTCCACATCTGCCCTTCAGTGCCTTCTGCACTGCAAGGCTCTCCGGAAGGGGACTCGTTATCGTTTGACATAAGCTGCGATATATCCAGTTCCAAAAGAGGAGCAGAAACTAGACTGCTCTTCAATCCTGTTTTAGTGCAAAATCTGATAGTCGACCATTTCTAGACTTGAAGGAAACCAGTGCTTGTATTTCTAATGTGCCATTCAGGATGTTAACACTCCAGTCCATTCTTCCTCAGTGATGCAATTTGCTTGTCCCACTAAATCCAGATTTACAGAGATTCCTCTGTTTTTGCAACAAGCAACATTATAATGTCACAGTGTTGCAGTTTAGCTTTGCATCAGCAGTAAGGGTATTTACGAGCTTCTGGGCTCCTGGGTGGGCGTTTTGCATTGCAAAGGCATATTTTTTCCACCAGGATATATTTATATGGTACCTAAGGACGATGCCAGACGAAAATCAACCACCTGCCAGGGAGTCACTGAGAAGTGCAAGGAAAGATGTCTGCCTTCTTAGTAGAAGTTCCTTGGTCTCATAGTTATCTCCAAACGTTGCTCCAGTATCATCTCTCACACTGTAATCTGTTTTCTCTGAATTACGTGGCTCTAAAGCTCAGATGTACCAATCCCTCAATTGGTGGTCTCAAGCAGTGAACTGAGATAAAGGAGATCCCTTTCTCTTGATTTCCCCCAGGATCTTAACACTGGACCCCAGCAACAAAGGCTGATATGCTGTCCTCGGAACCACTATTCAGAGATTGCGGTCCCCAGAAGAGAGTCTAAAATTATTTAATTGGAGGGAACGGCTGACCATATTTTGAGCTCTGTTAAACTGGCAGGCAAATCTTCATGGACTCGAAAGAGGATAACCATGACTATGCTTTTAGCTGCCATAAGCCATGCCACATTGTTTTAGCAGAGTCCAGTGAGGGAAAATGGGCCTGTTGACCACCTGAGCCAGGTCTTCGCAACCTCAGTGATGATGAGATTGTGCCCCTGTTTTGTTCCACGAAACTGTGATTCGGATTGGACACCAAGGTTTGACCTTTTTGCTTCAGAGTCTGATATCCTTTTTCCTTTTCGTTCTAATCCCATCTCCACAGCCTGGGATAAGATGTCTTATCCCTTACCAATCCTCATGGTTTGCTCGTTGTATTTACTTATTTTTCCTCAATACCTAGGGTACTGAGGAATATTAAAGATGAGCTAGCTCGGGTTTTGCTAGTGGTACCTTGTTGGCCTAGAGGTTCCTGGTGTCCGTTGCTAGTCCAGTTAGCAGTTCAGCTGCTTTGAATATTTGCCACTGTCCATCCCGAGCTCCAGATATGTCTGCATTAGCTCTCAAGCATCTCTTATAAAGGTCTGGAATTGGAGAGGCTAATTTTGAAGTCTCAGTTTCTCTCTTCACATTTTAAAACATCACAAATAAACTTTTAGCAAAAACTTCCTTACCATAAACTAGGGCTTAATTGGGAAGAAAGAGAACATACCTAGCCACGGCATACCAGCCATTTCTTTTGCAATGGTATTCCACAAGTCTGCAGAGGGTCAGGAGTAATTTTAATCCTTGCCTGCAAAAATGGGACCTATATCTTCACAAAGGCGGGCGATGATCCCAGGTGATAAGAAGCTTAATCCACCGCTGCTGCCAGAAGTGAAGTCCAAAGAAAGTGGGAATCAATGTACTCACACAAGAGATGGGCTCTGGAATGGCAGCAGTGCGGTGGGTGGGGTGAGCCAGAATCTGGACAGGGGAGCTGTCAAGGAAAGGGGTCCCAACAGGGGATGGCAGATGAGAAATAGCCAATAAGCTGCAGTAAATTACCCGCAGCAATAGTTTCCTGATTTCGCAAAGCTTTCAAAGCTTCAAAAAAATATCTGAAGTTGTGAGTCGCTTAACTATGAACCTTTTGACAACTCTATTGGGCTTAAGTGAGTCTGGGAGACATTTCTAGTGTCTTACTCATCAATATAGAACAATTGCTTGCCTGTCTTTTATTTCTTAAGCAATGCAGAAGAAAACAAAATCTTTCATGATAATCTATGCACCCATGACAGTAGTAGGAAGGGATACCTTTAATCACCATATTAAAAGTGACAGTTATCCCGCCCCGGATATGACGTCATATCCGGTGGCTGGGACTTCCGGTGTCCCAGAAAGCCCTCCCCGGAAGTGACGTGCATGGGGGTGTCACGTGGTTTGTGAACACGTGGTGTCACGTGTTAGCCCTGTGTCTGGGTCCTAGCCCCTGGGTTTTGGCCTATGAGCTGTGTAAAAAAGTATGACTTAGTGTTGTGCAAGTGGTTTCAGAGCCTGAGAGGGACAGGTCTGGACATGTCAGACATTCAAGCCCAAGTGCCAGTTAGGGACCCTCATGGTGTCACGTGTTAGCCCCCCTTTTTTTTAAAAATGTTGCATATAAGGAGCTGGTTAGAACCGGCAGTCAAACCGTGAACCAGGGTTGAAACAGTTTGGCAAGGTGCCATGAAGAGATACAATCCGATCGCAAGAAAAGCAGCCTCCTCAGGGGCCCTGAACACTATTGGTAGATATTACCGGACCCTCGCCCCTCTTACGATGGATGAGAATGCACAACAGGATGTCCCTGCCACCCAAGATACCGATGTTACCGGTTTTGAAGAGGAACTTTGCTACCGGCTTGAAAAGCTCAACCTCAAGGCTGTGTCGACCCAGATATCCCCTATTAAGGGGTCCGACAGCGACAGCAATGCCTCGAAAGATGAATTAAGTGTTGCATCTAACTTCATAGACATTGAAGATGTTGAAGAATGTGTAGCACCACCGAATTCGCCCATCTATGAAGACATGGGCGACCAGGAGGCCACCGAGTCAGAGGCCGTTATTGTACAGCCGTCAGGTGTAAGCTCCGGCACTGTTTCTGCCCCAATGGACCTCTGCGACTCCCAGGATTTCAGAGGAGCCTCTGAGTGTGATGCGAATATGGAGGTTGGTAATGACAGTTTTGTTATTTTTTTTTTATGTCTGTATACTTTAATGTCATACATTTAACTAATAATGTGTCTTGTGCTTTCTGTTTGAACCCTAGAACGTAGCTGAAGAAAGTGAGCCTCTAGAAGGGTCAACTCCAAAGGTTAACGGCGTAAATTTTTACTGCTTATGCTGTTCCAGACAGTCTGGAAGTGTTACAAGCCAGAACAAAGAGCCTCGTAAGAAATGTGTCTGCACCTACACTAGCCGCGATTTTGAAAAGGAAGCTCCGGGCGTACCCTGGGCCACCATATGGCCAGTTAAAGGTTTTGCAGTGGCCGCTGTGAACGCCTGTGTTAAACGGGATTATTATGATCTTTGTTACGGGCATAAAATTAATGCGCCTCAACAGGATGCTCATGAATGTTTATACGATGCATACACACCAAGAATAATTCGCCACATTTGTAGTCGGATAGACCCTCACCGGTTATATAGGTTGTTAAGGGTTGTGTATGGGCTGTCGGCTGTGAAGAAAGGTGTCCACAGTGATATGATTAAGGTCTTGGCTGCGGCTGTCAATGAGATCCGATACGCTGCTGAGCCCTGCTCAAAACTCGACCGCATGCATGGTATGTGTCCCCACTTTGACATAAGTATGTTAGAACGGGTTATAAAAAGACGAATGTGTGACATTTATCATAAAAACAGAAGAATGAAGTCTCTAGCCCCACGAAAGCTGTTTTAGAAAAAATAAAATAAATTAATTAATTAAAAAAAAAAAAGTAGACCATCAATGTGTTACTTAACGCTCCATACTTACTCACTTTTAGGCGGGGAATCCGGGTATCGAGATGCAAGATGCCTGTGAGTTACAACCGGGCTACATCTGTATCGGGAGATTGATTTTTGTGCTGGTTAAAGAAAGAATAGCTGAAATACATCCTATGACTCTGCGGTATCTGAACATTTCGGAACCTTCAGCCTTGTTGCAATGTAGCAGTCATTTGTGTATCGCCAAGTGGTGTATCAATGGGCGGCTAAACGCATCTGTTGAATGCCGGACCTCGGACAAAGACCACATTCGAGAGTTAAGACTTTCACCTGAGACGGGGATACACGAGGCGTTGGTGAACATGACTGAAGATTATGTCACAAATAAAGGTTCGGAATGGTCCTGGTTAGAACTGTATGAACTGTTGAATTTTGTCAGTATCCTGAGTGTTCAGAGTTATAGGCGTGGGGAGCGGGAAGTCCTGTCTAGAGCTATTGAGAGTATAGCCATAAAAATATCAAAGTTTGTGACGCTTAGCGTTTGTGAAAGGCCATACTCTGAGTAACATGTGTAGTGGGGTTGTACTATGTATACGTTTGTAAAAAGACCACAGTGGTCCAGCGTTATGACATCTATAAACTCTGTAGCACAAAATGTCAAATACCCGTTGGTTGTGTAGCCCAGCACCATTTTTTATGTTTTTCATGTTTAATAAAATGACCTTACACAAAACAAGCGTCTTTCATTTCGTGGTGTTGGTGGTGGGAGACAACATGACGGATGCGGATTTAAGGAAGCTTTATTACGATAAACAAGGGGTTGGAAGTTTCGGAGGTTCCGAAGCTCTATTTAGAAGGGCTCGAGCTGAAAATGAATCTGTAAAACGTGCCAGTGTGAAGACTTGGTTAGCTGGGGAAGAGGCTTATTCGCTGCACAAACCTGCCAGGAGGCGCTTTAAGAGGCGGGCCACAGTTGTTAACGCACAGCTCGATTATCAGTGGCAGGCCGACATAATCAGTCTTCAAGATCTAGCAAAACATAACGATGGCGCCCTGTATATATTAACCGTCATAGATGTCTTGTCCAAATATGCCTATGCAGAGGCATTAAACGATAAAAGTGGTACCAGCGTTACAGCTGCTTTTAAAGACATCTTCGCTAGCGGGCGTGTGCCCCAGAAACTACAAACAGACGCCGGAAAGGAATTTTTAATGTTCCGTTGTCCTGGGAACGTGGTCTCCGGCGATTCTCTAAAGCCGCTGGGGAATCCCCCCAGTGGCTTTAGAGACCCGCCTTGAAGGTTTAATTACCGAGAATGCCGCGTTTGTTTCAGCGGCATTCTCGGTAAATAAACCTTCTTCCGACCGGCTCACCGAGGCCTCGGGGAGTTCCCGAGGCCTCGGAGTCGGTGCTAGCCGCCAGAGTGCGGCGTTTGTTTAAAAAAAAAAAAAATTAAATAAAAAGTAATGACCCGTGGTCAGGGCCTGTGGGGGCCCCTGGGCCACAAGCGCTTGGGTCCTAGGGCCCTTACAAATAAAAAAAATTAATAGCGTTTTGGGGGGCAAGGGGATTGGGTCCCCAAGGCCCCATAGGGCCCCATTTAAAAAAAAAAAAAAAATACAAATAAGGCCTTGGGGGTAATGAGGGCCCTGAGCCCGAGTCTCAGAGGTCCCCAGGGGCCCCACAGGCCTACCTTTAAAAAAAAAAAATATATATATATATATATATATATATATATTTATTTATTTATATATATATATATATATATATATATGTGTGTGTTTGTGTGGCACGTGTGGACAGGGGTTTAGGGGCCTACAAGGTAGTTTTTTTTAAAAGCATGTAAATAAAAAAAAAATTGAAATAAATTAAAATAATAATGATTAAAAAATAACTATCCCTGCTAAAAGCTTTTCAGACCCCTCAAGTACCCCAGCCCACTCACCTTAGTTCAGGATGGCATTGGATCTGATTTTGTTGCCTTGAAAAAACCCAGGACCTCACACATGTTGCATCCACATCCGGCCATTTTCTTTTTTTTTTAAAACAAAGACTGTGTGGTGTTGGAATTGGCTCAGCTAGGAGTTTAGACTGAGCTCCGCCCCCACACATGGTTCACAGCCTTGTTCAGCTAAGGTGAAAACCAGGCATGGATCCTAGGATCCACTTTCCAGTCTATGTCTTATAGAGACAGTCCTAGAGGTAGTATTATGCAAGAGCGCCACCATGTGGAATTTGTTTATTAAACCGTGTATAGTTTTTGAGAAAAGTTTTACAGTTGTCAATATGTATTTATACTTACAGAACATAGGGATTCAACAATTTGAATCTTGACATATATATATTTTTAAATTTTTTTTTTTTTTTTTTTTTTTTTTTTTAGTCCAACCCATGTTGTGCTTTTATGAAGGGTTCGGACGTAGAAGATGAATTGTGGTATGTTTAAAGGCAAATCTGTCTCTCTTGTACACAGGACTGTCAAGAGTCTGGGGAACCCCCTGTGCAAATGGAGACCGTGCAGCAAGGTGAGTTACAGGCCCTTGGTCGTTCTGAACGACGTTGTCAGGAATGTTATTTTTATTTTACTGCTAATGGGAACCCATGTGCTTGCATAGGTTATGATGCTGAACTCAGGTGTGCGCTTGCCTCTCTCCAACAAATCCTTCATGTTCAAGATGGGTCAAACACCTTGTCACAGGCTAACGTTACTGCAGGTAAATATTAGGGTTCTTTTTGTAACCCTCTCTGAAAACCTAACAAGCCCTACAATCAGACCTATATTTGGTCATCATAGTGAGTTCGTATAGTCTATGTATTATCTTGTATGTGTAACATTATTTTTTATGTTTTTTATCCCGAGGGGTCCCTGTGGATGAAGCGATCCGGAATTTGGATGCAAAGCTTAAAAGCCAGCCCCGCAAAAGGAAGTCCCATGGTTCTAAGGACGGCCCGCCCATTAAGAAGGGCCCCTCAAGCCGAAAAACCAAAGGTGATTTTTTAGAAAATGTAGAGGCTGATGTATACTGTCCTTAGTGTGTCTAAACGTCTTTCACACCCACAGGTATACCGGCTATAACTAACCCTAATATGTATTTTGCTATCTTTACATCCTAGAATCATCACCCCAGAGCTCCGGAGACGTCGGCCCTCAGCCTAAGCAGCGGCTGTCGTGTTTAAAGGTCTGCACTGGGACTGCTCAAAACCCCACCGCGTCATCGGTACACGTGAACCAACCCGACCATCAAGACCCACCCTGCAACCTCTCTACAGCCACCGATCATGGTCCAGGTACAACTCTTAACGGCCCCACACCAACCGTCATAAAGGGAATGCCTAGTACAGCGAACACTTCTGCAACAGATATCCCGGGGATGGGGCCTGGACAAACGGACAGTATCAATCGTACAACACCAAACGCCCAACTGTTTGTACCGTGTGAGGTCTCTGGAGGGTCCCCAAAACAGTGCAACAGTCCTAAAATAAATCGGTTGTCCTTAAAGAGTCGTAGGAAGAAGCTCCAGACCCCAGAGCTGCAATCTGGACCTTTAGACCTGTCTTTTAAAAATGTTGTTAAGGTACAACCGGCTCCCCCTAGGGCCCAGAGTTCTAATACCGGGGTGTCTGGCCACACCCCAACCCCTACAGGGTGTACAACTATCCCCTCTGTGTTATGTGACCCCACCATGGAAAATGATCACCCTGCAGAGGATCCCTACTCCCACTGTATAGAGCTTCTTAAGGCTCTAGCTGGTACTACCCAAAGTTCTGAAGCCCCGGCATCCCCATGTCTGATGTCCCCCGATACACCCCCGGGGGCATACGACCCCACCAGTCCTGCGCCAAGTGCCCGTGCGCAATGGTCTTCACCATCCTCATCAATATACCCCGACAGCAGTATAGGGTGTAGCGGAACGCAAAATCAGAGTTTTGGAACACCCTCGAGCGATGATCAGGACTCTCAAACTGCTGGGTGTTCACACTGGAACCCTGTTTTTACGGCCCGCCCTGGTCCAGCAACAGTGAGTGGTGGTGATAACGCCAGCCATTGTCCTATAACCGGGGTGGCTCAGGGAGTTGGCAATCATACCTCTAATGTCATAAGTTCGAGCCTTGAAACCAACCTTTCAAACCGTGCTAGAGTTCTAGACAGCTACATTAAAGAAATCCATCAGTCGTTCAGACAATTAAAATGCCAGCTCCGTCTAAAAACTTTAAAACTGTGTAAGAACGACGGTAATATAGCGACATCCAGAGCTAGCATAAAGGCTTTAAGACAGCTGATGGCTCGGTGTAGAAACACAATGGCCCAAACTTGCGCTTCAACAGTTATAGCCATGGGTAACATACCATCATGACTAGGCGCGCGTACATACACGGGGAATGTTAGAGGTACCTTTACCAGTACAATGGGCCATAGGTCTAAATATGAAAAGAAGCCACAGCACCTACTTAGTAGAGCTCTAAGAGTTTTACGAGCGCTCAATAGTCAGAGGGCATGTCAACCCCCAAAACCAGCACCCATAAGACCTCAAAATATAGAGTTAGGAGGTGCTGTTGGTCTTTACAGGTCCTCTGGGGGTGGCGGTCCGAGCCGTCTCAGCCTTAAGCAGTCTGGAGGAGCCCCATCCGAAGTAGGTGTAGGGTCAGTGTCACCATTTGTAAACAACACAAATATTGTTCAGATCGGCGGGGGACAGTTACCAAAAACCAGATGGGCCCATAAGAAGCCAAAGTGGCTTGGTAGCTCTAGAAAACGCAAGGCTGTAATAAAAAAGTTAAAGAAAGCCAGACTCTGCGTTACCAGAAGGTCTAAAAACACATCTACATCTAACCATACCCCTGTGAGCTCTCCAACAACCAGTAATTCTCAAACTGAGGCTTCAGAACCAGTATTTATGGAAAGTGTGAGAAGGTATAGTCGCGTTGTAGAGCGGTTTAACGCTACAGAGCACTATGAGGAGTTTAGGTTTGTTAACCTAGATCGCCTACACTCCTCAGATCATGGCATTATAGCTATACATCAGGCTGTGCAAGCGCTAATCGAACGATTGTTACACGATGTGGGTCCTAATGATTTCTTTCAGATGCGTTTTCAGGGACAGGGTCTCAATAGTCCCCTGTTTACCAGACGGTCATCTCGGGATGTGTTTGACGCTGTAACGTTTTTAGAAAACCTATCTAAACTTTTACAGAGCAAGGCTGAATTATTGGCGTACGGGTCCTTTAGAATCATCGCCCTCGTTGTTAGGGGTCGCGAGGGTGGTGCTTCCAGAGCCTTAAAGAGCGTTATGTACAGTAAAATCATTGGCAAGAAATCTCGGTGGTTGCTCGATTTTAATACCGGAGCTACCAACATGTGTCTGGCCGCAAGCATTGCGGGTTTATTGATGGACCGCTCTACCCCAGACGCCGTCATTATGTCGATGGCTGTAGCGGCACATGAGGCACTTCAGATACCGACTGACAAAATGGTCGGTTTTGGGGATCTGGGCCTTTTTGAGAACCACTTTGCCGTGACGGTTAAAGTTCTATACCATGCCGGTTCTTGGAAGTACTTCACTACCAATGAAAGTGTGAAAAACAAGACCGTGTATGTGTTGCATCATGAAAACCACTTTTACGGTGTCTTGAACCTGAAGGGTTTTCTAGGGGCCAAGTATGTGTGCGAGCATTGCGATCATATATACAACAATCGGACCAAACACCAGTGTGAATTTCACTGTAAAATGTGTCAGAGGGACGGTTGTGTCAATGACAGTGCTCAGAAAGTGAACTGCACAAAGTGTAAGCTGTTTTGTCGGTCGCAAGACTGCTTAATCACGCACATCGGCCTAGCCCAATGTGTTCTTAAAGCCGACTGTGGGGCGTGCGGTCGCTATAAACCTGTCGACCATGAATGTAAAGGCATGGAATGCCCTAGGTGTACCGTTGCTTTTATAGCCGGAACAACACATGAGTGTTACATGCTCAGAAGTCACTACCCAAAAAAAACAGAAGACTATATCGTCTTTGATATAGAGTGTACGCAAGAGACGGGTGTGCACCAGCCAAACTATATTTACGCCCACCATCTAACAGGTGATGAGAGCTGGGAGTTTGAAGGACGGTCCTGCGTGAATGATTTCCTCATCACGTTCATGCAACCTCGATACCAGGATTTTACATTTCTGGCTCACAACTCCAAAGCATATGACTCATTCTTCATTATCCGTGACCTGATACATGAAAAGTTGCCCATTAGTCTCATAACCCAAGGTTCCAAACTAATGCTGCTTAAGGTTGTACCTTTTGACATTAGGTTCATAGACACCTTGAATTTTCTGCCCATGAAGTTGAGCAAACTGCCAAAAGCCTTTGGGTTTGAAGGCTGTAAAGGTTATTTCCCTCACTTTTTTAACACCTGGGCTAATCAGAATTACAGCGGCCCTATGCCTCCGCCCGACAGTTATGGTTGCGAGTACATGATGCCCTCTGAAAAAGAGAGTTTTCTACAGTGGTACGATGAAAACCGTGAAAAATGGTTTCATTTTCAAACTGAATTGAAAGCATACTGTCAGGCGGATGTTATGATATTGCGAAAAGCATGCAACCTTTTCAGAGATGTTGTGGTGGCGATGACAAAGCGGGTCCTGTTTGTTGAAACCGAATCACTCAAGAGTAAAAAAAAAATAACTGTATACCTGGACCCATTTCAAAACATTACTCTGGCTTCAATGTGCATGTCTATTTATAAACATATGTTTTTATTGCCTGAAACTATCGCCTTAGTACCACCCGACCTCTATAACGGCAAGCAGAAACGTTACTCCACCCCCTCTATTCAGTGGCTCATGTACGTCTCTGCGCGTGAGAGCATCTTCATTCAGCACGCTCTGCAGGGTGGCGAATACCGGCTGGGTCGCTACTATCTAGACGGGTATGCATTAATTAACGGCGTACCAACGGCCTTTGAGTTCAACGGGTGTTTTTACCATGGCTGCCCTCAGTGTTACAAGCCCCATGAGTTTAATAGACTGCAGGGAACCTCGTTTGAACATCTGCACCGCAGGACTATGGCGAAGGCGCAGTATATTGAGAGTTGTGGGTTTGTTTTGAGAACTCTATGGGAACATGATTGGGTAACTGAGCTATCAAAAGATGGTGAGCTGAGCACTTTTATTAAGAGCCATCAGTTACCTTCACCGCTGGAACCCCGTGACGCCTTATTCGGCGGGCGTACAAACGCCATTCAATTGTACCGGGTAGCTGGCCCTGGTGAGAAAATACATTACTACGACTTCACAAGTCTGTATCCGTTTGTGAACAAGGTGAAGTTGTACCCTATGGGCCATCCTACAATCATATACCAGAACTTTAAACCTCTCAAAGAGTACTTTGGAATCATTAAGTGTCAGATTCACCCACCGCGGAAACTTTACTTTCCGGTGCTCCCTTATAGAGTCGAGGGTAAGCTAATGTTCCCCCTATGCCGTACCTGCGTTGAAAGTAAACAGCTTAGCGAGTGTCGGCATAGTGATGAGCAGAGGGTGCTGGAGGGGACATGGTGCACCATCGAGGTGCAGACGGCCCTAGAGAAAGGGTATCGCCTAGGTAAAATCCTTGAAGTCTGGCACTTTCCAAACACAACAACCCAGCTCTTTTCTGAGTACATCAACTTGTTTCTCAGAGACAAGCAGGAGGCCTCGGGGTATCCAGACTGGTGTGTCGATGAGCCCTCAAAGAAAAAGTATATCGCTGATTACAAAGCTCGCGAGGGTATTAAACTGAGACCGGCGTTCATTAAGGTTAACCCCGCCCGCCGTCAGCTAGCTAAGCTCTGTCTCAATTCCTTGTGGGGAAAGTTCGCACAACGTACCAATTTGTCAAACACTTCCATCGTCACAGATCCAGATGAGCTTTTTAAGTACATATTCACACCTGTTTATGACATATCCAGTTGTGAATTTATTGACGACGAGACGGCCGTTCTATGCTGGAAATACGCCAAAGAGTACCCCACAATGTGTAACAATATAAACATCTTTATAGCCTGCTTCACAACCGCTCACGCCAGGCTGGAGCTTTACAGGTTGCTGGACAAGCTTCAGGAACGGTGTTTGTACCATGACACTGACTCGGTTATCTTTGTGAGTAAAAAGGGTGATGAAGATCCTCCGCTGGGTGATTATCTAGGGGATTTGACCAGCGAGCTCGAAAAGGGGGAGTATATACAGGAATTTACCTCATCAGGCCCTAAGACGTACAGTTATAAGACCTCAAACAACAAGGTTTGCATGAAAGTCAAAGGTATCACTTTAAACGTCAACAATACGATTAAAATAAACTTTGACAGTCTGAAGGGTCTGGTGCACGAATACTCCGCCTTGAGCGATCACAAAAATAGCAAAGCCATTGTTGTAAACCAGCCGGGCATTGTCAGGTCCAAGAAAAAATGGGAAATTACAACCCAACCGATGTATAAAACCTTAAGAGTAGTGTTTGACAAACGGGTCCTCACATCTGACTACAAAACACTGCCTTACGGTTACTAAACGACATTAGAGGCGCGAACTCCACCCAGACATGGACACTAGACTACAACACCCATTCTCCTGCGTTTTAGCAGGTCCCTCCAACAGCGGTAAAAGTTTTTTTATAAAGAAACTGCTAGAAAATGCTCCCGGTGTTTTATCTCAGACCCTAAACAACATTGTGTGGCTTTATTCATGCTGGCAGGATCTTTACACGGAGCTCACCCTAAAGTTCCACCACATTCGGTTTATAGAGGGTATCCCCGATAATCTCAACGACGATGGTTTGCTACCAAAACAACTTGTAAACATGGTCGTGGTGGATGACCTCATGCGTGAAGGCGGGGACCACCCCGAGATTGAGCGGGCTTTTACGCAATATTCACACCACCGTAATCTGAGCATCTGTTATATAGTGCAGAACCTGTTTTACAAGGGCAAGAGCAGCCGATCCATAACTCTCAACGCCTCATACCTGGTCTTATTTAAAAACCCCAGAGACAAACTTCAGATCTCCATTATAGCTAAACAAATGTACCCCGGAAACACCCCGTTTTTCATGGAGGCCTTTAACGATGCTACAGCAAAACCCCATGGTTACTTATTGGTGGATTTGAAACCCAACACTCTTGAAGACTACAGACTACGAGCCGGCATACTACCACCTGACTTCCCAGTCGCCTACACGCCTAAAACAATGCCCAAAACCTATAAAAAGAACAAGTAAAAAGATGCTTATAACATTTACACTCTAAACCCTGTAATATAAGGACGCCACAATGTCTGCGAGGTTGCGGCGTAATTTAGGCCTTCTAAAAATGTTGATCACAGCCAGCCCCTCTAAAAGAAAAGCAATCCTTTGCGCTGCCTCGGATGATCTAGTGGCCGCCATTTCAGAAATAGCCCTAAACACCCTAAAAGGTAATGTCCCGATATCAACGAGCCAGTTCCGCGTTCTGAAGAAGAAGCGCCACATTATTAAGAAGCTCAGCAATAAGAGGGCATCGCTCCTTTCCAAAAGAAAACTGGTCAAACAGTCTGGCGGTTTTATAGGGTCGCTGCTAGGTATAGCTATACCCCTAATCACAGGGCTACTGTCGAGGTCCTGATGGAGCACGCCCACAAAATGTACCTCGTACCCCGGCAACAACTGGAACATCTGGGCCCTTCTACCACGGATGTCTGGGACATACGCAAAAACGAAACGCAGCGTCTCGATGCTGAAATCAAAGCCATTTTGAACCGAACTGATTTAAAACCCCACGACAAAGCAGGGCTTTACTCAGGAGCCCTTCAAAACTTTCTACAATACTACAAGCAGCTAACCTCTGAAAAAAACAAACTGACGCTGTATACCCCAGATGCTGAACAGCAGCCAGGACCCTCTATGGTGTCTCACGACACAGGCCACACAACCACAACGGATGCCTTTGTCTTAGACCTTTTAAAAAGTATCAGTCAGAAATATAGAGGGGCTGCTCAAATGTTGCTCAGTAAAATGACTACTACTAAAGATTTGACCACCTGGAACGACCGGGGCGAATTCGTTTACAAAGGGCAGCCGATTGCTGGTTCCCATATGTATGATCTGGTCCGGGGTCTCACACATGGTAAAACCCTATCGACACAAGACGCTCCTAGAGGCTGGGAGCAGTTCCTAAGTGCAGCTGCGGAACTCAACATTCCCTCCACGATTATCGGTAATGCAGAGAATCGCCGTAAGCTTGAAAGATTAAAAGATCCGGCTCCAGCTGTTTTTACAAGGAGCCCCGCTATATCGACACCACCTTTCTTTCCACAACTAACACCCGTTCGGAACCGTGCTGCTCTTCCTATGGAGCCTAAAAAGAGCCTATTCAAAATGAACACCTGGCTACCGCTCTAATTTTGCACACTTGTACAGTTTTTGTTAAAAGTTTTTACGGTTCGAAAAATTATATGTTTAACCGTGTAAATGTTAGTGTTGAAACATGCTTGTAATAAACACTTTTAAATTTTCATCAGGAGTCTGCCATCTTTTTGTTTATAAATGCTTTGAAAATGTGCGCAGTGTGTCTTAAAAAAAAAAATGCCACGGATGAAAGTATGTTTAAGATGTTTTTTTTTATTTTAGGCACACATAAGTACAAATAACAGCTTTACAGTACCTTACACTTTTGACAAAGACCATATTCTGCTTTAACAACGTGCGACATTGTCCTAGAGTTTTCATTCACATATTTCATAACAACATCATCGTTGTTTACTAGATCGTCTGAGTACAGATTAAAAATATTTCTAAACGTTATACCTTCAGACATTTTACTAATAAAGTATATACAATGTTCCCCACATGTGATGGCCATAGGATCCTGTACCCGAAGTTTATTATACACAACAGTGGGTGATGCTTTTTTTACATATTTGAATATCGGCTTTGTATAAATACTATGCTCAGGGAATTCGGCTAAACTATCAAACACTATAACCTTGTCCACATCCAGAAACAGAGCCGCCCAATGTGCACCACCCCTGTAATGGGGATCGGTGTTAAAGACGAGGGTGCGGGGCCTTTCTGGACCTATCTTTTCAGGTAGTCCATCGCTAGGATATACCCCTAGAAAGTATTTCTTAGCATGTTTATTTCTACTTAAGAAGTCCCGTATCTCCGTAGTGTCCATTTTATATATTTTAAAAAAAATTAAATTTTTTATTTTACACTCTTTCAATGGTAGTCAAACATAAGCTGACGGGCGTGGTTGACCTGGATAACGCTGTCGAATACCGAGAACACAACCATGTTCACATTGGCCGCCAGCGCCTGTGTAAAACGTATTTCCGCTTTTAGATTTCCGTTTTTGATCAGGTTGTAATGGTCGCCATCTTCCATGTCCGGCGTCAGGTCGAACGCAAACAGAGTGTAGCCGGCAGCATACCCTTCTCTTGAAACAACTACTCCAGAGTCCCTCAGCTGTTTCCCCGTTATCGAGACCAGTCCTAGATATTCCCGGACAAAATTTGATGCTCCAAAATTCGGGGTGAAAGGTTTTGCGGGGATCACGGCGCCCTCGTGAACCAGAGCAGCATAGTTGATATCATAGTGTTTGAAGTTGAAAGGGTTTGAGTTGTAGGCGCCACTAAAAGCGGTATTGTCCACAAACCCTATGATGATGAGTTTCGGTAACTGCCCCAGAAATAGATTCTGCTGCTGCGTTAATCGGGTTCCGGCGGGGATGCTGAATATCTTCAGAGCAACTCTTTCAATGGCATACTTGGCGTTCGATAATTGTAAAGCTTCAGCATGGGCCAGTCTGACACTTGGGGACACTTTCACTCTCTTTACAAACAGGCTCGCTGACAATATAACCAGTTTATACTGGTGTGCATCACCGCTGATGAGACAGAAAGCGTCTTTGTTACGGTTGAGTTTGATCTTAAGATCGATACCGTTGACTAACAGTTTGTCTTGGAAGAAAAGGTCTGAATGTACGCGTCCCAGGAGGTCAAAATGCCTACTGCCGGCGACGAAGCTGGCTCTTTTTTTAAATCCCTCATTGTCACCGTCCAAAGCCGTGTTCTCCAAATGCGCTTCGGTATCTCGGTAGAAGAGCCCCGCTGAAAGATGTGTGTCCAGCGCATCGCGACTATAATTTAGAATACTCTCTATGTATGCCCTGTAGGCATACATGTTATCACTCTGTGTGACAAGGCGATCGCCTAGGTTAATGTCCACTTGATTAAACATTGTTGCGATGGGATAGGCTATCGGGGCCACTCTAGCATCATCCTCGATGTTGTCACCGTTCGCTTTGGTTATTTTACAGACGAGGTGCAGGAGAGTGTTGTTGAGATCAAGGTTCATATCCGTGGACCCCGACACATAAAACTCTATCGGTGCAAGGGGTGTCAGAGCGGCCATCGGCGACACTTCCATGAAAAAACTGTTTTCAATGCTAGTCTGTGTGGGTTTGAGAGAAAACAGATCTAACTCAGATTTGGCGCATTCACCCGATGCACAGTGTACGAAGGCCATGATCGATGTTTTAAAAAATATTCGCACTAGAACGAGTTCTCTTCTTCCTGGTCGATCTCTTCCGTCTTACGGCTCTTCTTTTGTGAGGGCCTTTTGAAGTAGTCCGGCGCTTCTTATAGGGCCTTGGTGGACCCCGACGCCTCGAAGCCCTGCGCTTCCTTTTAACACCACCATGCGCTTTATACAGCAACCCCGCTCCTTCTTGGGGCTGTCTATTCATGCGTTCAGCTACCGCAGACGTTACACGACCCACGACATCCTGGGCGATGTTTGTAGCAGCCGCTTTAACATGAGGTTTTGCAATTTCGAACCCTCTTCTCAAAAAGGGCATGGCTCTCCTAAACATGCTCCGGAAGAAACCACCCAATCCCGCCCCATACATAACCGGAGCCCCTTGAAAGTAGGGCTGGGGGCCTCCATACCCCGCCTGAACTCTATAATAGTCCCGGTACATAGAGGGATCCCCGTAGGTTTTCATGATGACCATTGCAGCTGTCTAATAGTCACCTTCGCGCCGTGGCCTTAAATGAAGCTTGACAATAACTTTCCCGTATTTAAAGGCAACCGTCTCCGACTGATCGTTGTACACCATGATGGTTATAGTGTCAAAATGGTTTTTAGAAATTGCAACATAGTCGAGTTTGTGATGTTGTATATTAACCATTGTGTTATTTTCGCCCTGCACAGGGACCCACCTCAACAGAGGTGAATAACTGTCCCCGACCCTCTGTGGCTCTACAATATCGCTATAAACGTAGAGTGTATAAAAGCCTCCGTTAATATCGGGACATGTAGGGTCTGGATCCACCTGCCTCTGTTGATGTTGTACTGTCCCTAAAACCCGCTGTAATTTACCACTACATTTAAACACAGTACTGAGCTCAGGGGCTTTAAGAAACACTTTTCTTCTAACGTAATCCAACACCAGATATATATTCGCATACGTCTCGATGCTGCCTATAGTTTTGTTGATGGCCTCGACTACCGCCGCTACGGTGGGGTAATAGCCATGTGGGAAAGACAGGTGATATGTCAGGGTATCCTGAGGGCGCTTTATATGAAATTTAACATCGGCCTTTGTAAAGGTATTCCAAGTTCTAGGGTACTGTATTTCCGTTAGTGCCACCTCCCACGGACCTTTCAAATCCACTGGTTTTGCAAGTTTCACCGTATAACTCGAAATCTGATTGTCTGGGAACATGTCCTTCGAAGCATTGGATGGCAGCGTGATATAAAAAGGGGAGTTCTCCATCATGACGCTTACAGCTTGACCTCACACAACGTGCAATGAGCTGGCCAGGACCCAACTGTTAAATTTCTCGGGCCACCCACGCCATTTGACCAACGCCTGTCTCCGGACACCTCTCCCTTTCCTTTTCAGAACCTTTTCAACCCTGTACACCCTGTTCGGATCGTAGGACACCTTTTGCAACTCTTCGGTGTAAAAGACACCCGATACCTCTTCCCCAGCGTAGTCTTTTAACCTGTAAATATATACCCCTTCTTTAAGCTGCACACTTTCGACTATGAATATCTCATCGCTGAATGTTTGCTGGTAGCCTTTGGTGAAGACCCCCTTCAACTTTGAAACCCTGACATGATCCCCTTCTTTTAAATTCGGTTTCTTGACCTTCGGCGTGAGACGCCCGCCGTACACCGTTCTCCACACCGTTAACGAATTATCCCTTGTTACCTTAACAGGGGCCATTTTGATTGTCCTGTGGTAGGTGGCGTTATAAACATCTATAAAAGCCTTTAGAACATCCACGTATCTGTAGGTGTTGTTGGCGGTGAAATATCGCCACATCTTCGACTTTAAAGTCCGGTTAAAACGCTCTACAACAGCAGCCTTTACCTCTGTGTGCGTTACAAAATGTTGAACAGCGTGCAGGTCTAATAATTTTTGGAAATGTTTGTTTAAAAATTCCTTTCCGGCGTCTGTTTGTAGTTTCTGGGGCACACGCCCGCTAGCGAAGATGTCTTTAAAAGCAGCTGTAACGCTGGTACCACTTTTATCGTTTAATGCCTCTGCATAGGCGTATTTGGACAAGACATCTATGACGGTTAATATATACAGGGCGCCATCGTTATGTTTTGCTAGATCTTGAAGACTGATTATGTCGGCCTGCCACTGATAATCGAGCTGTGCGTTAACAACTGTGGCCCGCCTCTTAAAGCGCCTCCTGGCAGGTTTGTGCAGCGAATAAGCCTCTTCCCCAGCTAACCAAGTCTTCACACTGGCACGTTTTACAGATTCATTTTCAGCTCGAGCCCTTCTAAATAGAGCTTCGGAACCTCCGAAACTTCCAACCCCTTGTTTATCGTAATAAAGCTTCCTTAAATCCGCATCCGTCATGTTGTCTCCCACCACCAACACCACGAAATGAAAGACGCTTGTTTTGTGTAAGGTCATTTTATTAAACATGAAAAACATAAAAAATGGTGCTGGGCTACACAACCACCGGGTATTTGACATTTTGTGCTACAGAGTTTATAGATGTCATAACGCTGGACCACTGTGGTCTTTTTACAAACGTATACATAGTACAACCCCACTACACATGTTACTCAGAGTATGGCCTTTCACAAACGCTAAGCGTCACAAACTTTGATATTTTTATGGCTATACTCTCAATAGCTCTAGACAGGACTTCCCGCTCCCCACGCCTATAACTCTGAACACTCAGGATACTGACAAAATTCAACAGTTCATACAGTTCTAACCAGGACCATTCCGAACCTTTATTTGCGACATAATCTTCAGTCATGTTCACCAACGCCTCGTGTATCCCCGTCTCAGGTGAAAGTCTTAACTCTCGAATGTGGTCTTTGTCCGAGGTCCGGCATTCAACAGATGCGTTTAGCCGCCCATTGATACACCACTTGGCGATACACAAATGACTGCTACATTGCAACAAGGCTGAAGGTTCCGGAATGTTCAGATACCGCAGAGTCATAGGATGTATTTCAGCTATTCTTTCTTTAACCAGCACAAAAATCAATCTCCCGATACAGATGTAGCCCGGTTGTAACTCATAGGCATCTTGCATCTCGATACCCGGATTCCCCGCCTAAAAGTGAGTAAGTATGGAGCGTTAAGTAACACATTCATGGTCTACTTTTTTTTTTTTAATTAATTAATTTATTTTATTTTTTCTAAAACAGCTTTCGTGGGGCTAGAGACTTCATTCTTCTGTTTTTATGATAAATGTCACACATTCGTCTTTTTATAACCCGTTCTAACATACTTATGTCAAAGTGGGGACACATACCATGCATGCGGTCGAGTTTTGAGCAGGGCTCAGCAGCGTATCGGATCTCATTGACAGCCGCAGCCAAGACCTTAATCATATCACTGTGGACACCTTTCTTCACAGCCGACAGCCCATACACAACCCTTAACAACCTATATAACCGGTGAGGGTCTATCCGACTACAAATGTGGCGAATTATTCTTGGTGTGTATGCATCGTATAAACATTCATGAGCATCCTGTTGAGGCGCATTAATTTTATGCCCGTAACAAAGATCATAATAATCCCGTTTAACACAGGCGTTCACAGCGGCCGCTGCAAAACCTTTAACTGGCCATATGGTGGCCCAGGGTACGCCCGGAGCTTCCTTTTCAAAATCGCGGCTAGTGTAGGTGCAGACACATTTCTTACGAGGCTCTTTGTTCTGGCTTGTAACACTTCCAGACTGTCTGGAACAGCATAAGCAGTAAAAATTTACGGCGTTAACCTTTGGAGTTGACCCTTCTAGAGGCTCACTTTCTTCAGCTACGTTCTAGGGTTCAAACAGAAAGCACAAGACACATTATTAGTTAAATGTATGACATTAGAGTATACAGACATAAAAAAAAAAATAACAAAACTGTCATTACCAACCTCCATATTCGCATCACACTCAGAGGCTCCTCTGAAATCCTGGGAGTCGCAGAGGTCCATTGGGGCAGAAACAGTGCCGGAGCTTACACCTGACGGCTGTACAATAACGGCCTCTGACTCGGTGGCCTCCTGGTCGCCCATGTCTTCATAGATGGGCGAATTCGGTGGTGCTACACATTCTTCAACATCTTCAATGTCTATGAAGTTAGATGCAACACTTAATTCATCTTTCGAGGCATTGCTGTCGCTGTCGGACCCCTTAATAGGGGATATCTGGGTCGACACAGCCTTGAGGTTGAGCTTTTCAAGCCGGTAGCAAAGTTCCTCTTCAAAACCGGTAACATCAGTATCTTGGGTGGCAGGGACATCCTGTTGTGCATTCTCATCCATCGTAAGAGGGGCGAGGGTCCGGTAATATCTACCAATAGTGTTCAGGGCCCCTGAGGAGGCTGCTTTTCTTGCGATCGGATTGTATCTCTTCATGGCACCTTGCCAAACTGTTTCAACCCTGGTTCACGGTTTGACTGCCGGTTCTAACCAGCTCCTTATATGCAACATTTCAAAAAAAGGGGGGCTAACACGTGACACCATGAGGGCCCCTAACTGGCACTTGGGCTTGAATGTCTGACATGTCCAGACCTGTCCCTCTCAGGCTCTGAAACCACTTGCACAACACTAAGTCATACTTTTTTACACAGCTCATAGGCCAAAACCCAGGGGCTAGGACCCAGACACAGGGCTAACACGTGACACCACGTGTTCACAAACCACGTGACACCCCCATGCACGTCACTTCCGGGGAGGGCTTTCTGGGACACCGGAAGTCCCAGCCACCGGATATGACGTCATATCCGGGGCGGGATAACTGTCACTTTTAATATGGTGATTAAAGGTATCCCTTCCTACTACTCATGTCCTCTCTGAAGTACTTTATCCAGCTATTTTAAATGACAATTTATGGGCTAGCAGAACTTGTAGCTACAACGATTATCATAGTGGATTGAACAATGCCCATTGATTGCTTTCCATTTCCATTCAAAAGCTAAAAAAAAAAAAAACTAAAAGCAGTGCCAACTTCAAATCTGCGTATTTAAGTAAAGTCCAAACTTTCCCAGGGATGTCTGGAATTAAATGTGAAGTTCGATCTGGTTGACCCTAATCAGCGTGAGAAGTGTAACAGGCTTTGCAAGAAATGAAGCTGTCAAGTCAGTTAAACCTTAAACAGTGTTAATAAGCTCGTTTGTACTTGTATGGGAAAATATCCAATGACAATTTTGTTGCAGCCAAAACCTGGGTTGGTGCAGAAATCTCGATGGATTAGAATCCTAAATTTCTCCCAGTGAAAGTCATTGAGATTCTCCTGGGAGGTCACACTCACACTTAAGGAGCCCGTCACCAAGAAAACCAAGGTGGTCTAGTTCCAGTTCTCCAGTTTCATGTAAAGAACATTAAACTGTTCTCCCAGAAATTGATTCAGAACTGCACAGGGGTATCTTGATGGTGGTAACCACCTCCTATACAGCAACCCAGACTCCACACTGACCCTCCTTAAGGTGATACTACACACCACAGCTTGTCTCATCAAGGTCCTAAGTACTTATGACTACACCACACAACCCAACCTGATGGAAATCCAGTTGTACCCTCTACCACCCTGCACCATCTTCAAAGATGAATAAATAATCTATAAAGACATCCCAACCCTCACCCCTATCTACTTTGCTTACAAGCACATTATATTCAGTGGCTGTTGGCACATTTGTAGCGTGGCAGCATAAAAAGTAAATATGTAATAAAGAAAAAACAAAGCTACAGAACATCTCTGTCTCTACACCGAGGATCTAAAGCGACATCTCCGTATCCATCCTGGCCACCAAAACTCTGGTTTAGTTTAAGAAAGAACTGAAGACAATATCTCTTCAGCCTGCCGACTAGGCTAGCAGCTTCACAACATGGGTGAAACTCCTGTAATGAGACCCTTTGGTCCATCATTAGCAAGATCACTCAGGCGCTCAGCAAGGTTCCCCCTATCACTGACCCTATTTGCTAAAATGATAGAACCAATGGTGGCCAGGATTCACAATCACTATGCAAACAGGGGCGTCAAATTCACATTCACACTGTATGTGGGCTGTGAGGGTAAGTAGGCTGATAGCGCCATATTTCAAGCTATATTGTTTGTGTGCCAAGTCACAGTAATACGCTACTGGTATTACTATGAACCCTTCCAGCCATACATAGTGAGAGAATCTGACTGTATACACACAAAGTCTCACTACGTTTATCTACTCTATGGCCCGTCGTACCCTGGCCGAAACTGACACTGCACCATGCACAGTATGGGCTTGAGACAGACTCTGTATTTGAGTAAAACTAAAACATATATTCATCCCTAGCATTGAATCCCAGCTGCAGTGTATATCTGCCTACCACTGTCCCGGCTCCTTTGATTTCTAATGTAACATATTTACCATTCACTTTCGTCTTGGTGTCTTATTAGGGGGTTTTATTGGATTTTCATGCAACATTTTGCTGATTTTTTCAATAATTTGGTTATATTTATTTGCCCTAATTCTTCTGCCAGTAGGTAGCACGTGCATGTATCTGATTTTCCAGAAATAAATCACATCTACTTTGCAATAAATATTCGTGAATCAGGTCCAGAGATCGATTTTTTCCCATGGGATGTATTTTGCCTATCCCGTACCTTTTGACTACGAATCTGGTTTTAAATATGTTTATCAAATACTCTCAGAGTAGATCATGTGAGCGTCAGAGGTCCTCCGACTTTGTGGGTGTCAGAGCCAGACACCTATTCACTAATAGAGTTACAGCTCCGAAACCAAATATGGTCAAGGGCCGAATCACAACCAAGCACCATTTTCCCAAGACTTGGGAAAGGCAGTATTGCACAGGACTTGCCAACCAGAGTCTCCAGACATTAATTTCTAAAGTAAATGTTGCAGCAGATCTGAAAATGAAGAAAACGTTTCATAAAATGTATTGAACGATTGTTTTTATTTCACTTAGTTCTTCGATTGGCCTTGTCGGTTAGAAACCATTCGCTTCTTTACAATATCAGAAAAAAATATTTTATTGTGTCCACATTCAAAAGATTCTTCGGGAATCATTTTGGAATGGTTCCTCTTTACCTTAAAAGCACCGCTAGACATCCAAAGCAGAATGTGAGGACAATGCAGGAACACTGCAGGTAATACTTTGTAACAGGATCCCATATTTGGGAAATATTTCTTACAAATCTTGCTTTATAAAAGGATAGTATATGGTTGTCTGCTTCGTCAAACATTCCAGTATTTCCAATCAGTTGCGAAACATTATTTGTCAGTACTTTTGAAAAGAGTTGATGGAGGAGGGTGATTAATAGAGTGGGGGAGACAGCCAAGTGTCTGTCTCTGTACTATCATGCAGCCAAGACATTTTCAGGTTTGACTTGCCAAATAGTTGTGTGCAACACTGTTAGAAATCGGGTTTCCAGTTGGCAGAGGTATACACCCTCTCCAATTAGGGACCAGAATCCTAGTCAGGGTAAGTCAGTTACACACCATAAATTAACCTGTGCTCACTCTCTGGTAGCTCAGCACAGAGTAGGCAGGCTTAACTTACGAGGTAATGTGTAAAGTACTTGTGCAACAATCAACCTAGCAAAACTGTGAAAACACCACACAAAAATAATCCACACCAAGTAAGAAAAAAATAGATCTTAATTTAATGAACAAAGCAAGACCAAAACACCAAAAATCCAAAAAGTAGAAGTTGAGGTATTAATTCTTTTTAAATATCTGCAATTGTATTTCTTCAAATCTTAAAGCGCCAACCGGGGCTATCTGGTCGCGCTAGACTGGCGTAGATTTAAAGTTATGGCCAACTGCAAAGGAGCACGGGCTAGCTACAGGGACAAACCTTGGCCTGCTGAAACAGTACCTTGTGTGGAGGGTTGTGTTGATGTTGACGATCTGATGTGAGAAGCAGGAGGGATGATGCAAAGTCAGTGCATCAGTTTTGATCTGCGCAGTAGGGGATGCATTGTTGTCGAGACAGGTGGTCATTGATGCTATGTCCTTGAGGAACAGTGTTGAACCCTCTGTGATCGGGCTGCCAGCCGGCAATACTTGCTGGGGCTGATGGTGAATTAGTGATGTGAAATCCTTGTCCTCAGTGGCTGCAGTGATGCATCTGCATCACGGCCAGATGCAGTGTCTCCTATCAGTGCAGTGACGTAGAAGCATGAATTTTCATAAACCAAAGAAGCATAACCCATTTCTAAGGACCCAGGACTAGACTGGCACCAATTGGCTGCGTAGGCCTCACAGTTGGCAGAGTCCAGAACCAGTGACAGAGTTGAGTGATGTTTTTGATGTCCCTGAGACTTCAGGAGATGAGGAAAGCCAGCACGCCCTTGGAGTCACTTCTGAGGATGTAGAGATTCAGGTCCAGTCCTTTTCACTCCCCAGTAAAGGGGACAACAGGCAGCAGGGCAGGTATAGCAAAGCAGGAGTCCAGCAAAGTCAAGCAGAATGCCAGCAGAGTGGCATTTCCTTAGCAACACAACAGTCCTTCTTCCTGGCAGAAGGGCAGCCTTTGAAGTGCACAAAGTCCCTACCCTTCCTTAACTGGCTCCAGACACATTACAGGGGGTTATGTAGCCCTTTGTGAGTGATCATGGCCCAGCCTATCCAGGTGTAAGTGTCAGATCCTCCCTCCTATCCAGCCCAGGATGGCCCATCAAGATTTTAGTAGCCCATCAGGATATGGATGGCCCATCATGCACACCTAAATTCCTTTTGTGTGTGGCTGTTTTGAGGGAATGCCCAAAATGTCCAGCTATCAGCCACCCAGATGGGTATTCAGAGACAGGCAAAGGTACAGAAAGTGCAAGGTAAGAAAATATGAACTTTCTAAAAGTGGCATTTTCAGACTTGCAATTTATAATCCAACGCTACCACCAGTTGTAATTTCAAATTGTGAGTCCAGAGACACCAAATGTGAATTATCTATCTGGTCCCAACTAGAAATTATACTTATAAGATCTAATAAGGAAACCCTAATGTTAGCCTTTGGGAGGGATAGGCCTTGCAGTAGTGAAAACGTATTTAAGGGTTTTTCATTACATGGACATGTAAAACTTAAAAGTATATGTCCAACTTTTTACATATACTTCACTCTGCCCTTGAGCTGTCCACAGCTATATTAGTGGTGACTTACATGTATTAAAAAGGAAGGTTTGGGGCCTGGCAAGTGGGTTGACTTGCCAGGTTGACATGGGAGTTTAGAGCTGTACACATGGGCTATGCAATGGCATGCTTGAGACATGTTTAAAGGGCTACATAAGTGGGTGGCACAATCAGCGCTACAGACCCTGTTCACATGTGGTGCACTTTACTAGGGAATTATAAGTAAATTAAACATGCCATTTGTGGATAAGTCAATGGTAACATGTTTTAAACAGAGAGCGTATGCACTTTAGCACTGGATCCCAGAGTCCCAAAACCAACAAAAATGAAATCAGCTAAAACTGGAGGGAGAAGGCAAAAAGTCTGGGGGTGACCCTGCAGAAAGGGCCAGATCCAACAAGCACACGTGTGCGCGCACACACACACACACACCCTGTACATTGACCATAATATAGCCGGTATTTGAAAAATCCAATTCCACTCATGCTTTCATAAAGGAGTAAATTACACAGGGGACCAAAGCAAGTGTAATTGAATTTTCACTATTTGGATACATTTGCTAAACACATTAGAGGGACCGGTTCTCAGTGTGCAATGGTCCTCGCAGAAATGGTGTTTGACTGGTTTTGCCAGGGTTTACCAACATTGTGAGGGCCGTTACGGTCCCCACAGTGTTTGCTAAACATTCTCACACAAACACAATCACACAAGCACACTGAATGTAATTTATATGTGTTGGACCTGACATGCCTTAGGGTAGTCACCCCTAACTTTTTGCCTGCCTCCCTCCAATTTTTGGACTCTGTTTTTGGTGGCTTTTAGACTCTGCACACTTTACCACTGCTAACCAGTGCTAAAGTGCATATGCTCTCTCCCTTTAAACATGGTAACTTTGGATCATACCCAATTGGACTGTTTAATATACTTATAAGTCCCTAGTAATGTGCACTGTATGTGCCTAGGGCCTGTAGATTAAATGCTACTAGTGGGCCTGCTGCACTGGTTGTGCCACCCACTCAAGTAGCCCCTTTACCTTGTCCCAGGCCTGCCATGGCAAGGCCTGTGTGTGCAGTTTCACTGCCACTTCGACTTGGCATTTAAAAGTACTTGCCAAGCCTAAAGCTCCCCTTTTTCTACACATAAGTCACCTCTAATGTGTGCCCTAGGTAACCCCTAGAGCAGAGTGCTGTGTGGTTAAAAGGTAGGACATGTACCTGTGTAGTTTACATGTCCTGGTAGTGTAAAACTCCTAACTTTGTTTTTACACTACTGTGAGGCTTGCTCCCTTCATAGGCTAACATTGGGGCTGCCCTCATACATTGTTGAAGTGGCAGCTGCTGATCTGAAGGGAGTAGGAAGGTCATATTTAGTATGGCCAGAATGGTAATACAAAATCCTGCTGACTACTGAAGTTGGATTTAATATTACTATTTTAGAAATGCCACTTTTAGAAAGTGAACATTTCTCTGCACTTAAATCTTTCTGTGCCTTACAATCCACACCTGGCTAGGTTTAATTGACAGCTCCTTGTGCATTCACTCAGACACACCCCAAACACAGGGTACTCAGTCTCATTTGCATACATCTGCATTTTGAATGGGTCTTCCTGGGCTGGGAGGGTGGGGGCCTGCTCTGACACAAAGGACTGCCACACCCCCTACTGGGACCCTGGCAGATAGGATTGAACTGAAAGGGGACCTGGTGCATTTCTTAGCCACTCTTTGAAGTCTCCCCCACTTCAAAGGCACATTTTAGTATAAAACAGGGCCTCTGCCCTACCACCTCAGACACTTGCTGGAGAAGAAACCTGAACCAGAACCTGCATCCTGCCAAGAAGGACTGCCTGGCTGCTCAAAGGACTCACCTGTCTGCTTTCTACAAAGGACTGCTGCCTTGCTGTTGGCCTGCTGCCAGCTGAACTCTTGCCTGGCTGCCAAAGTGCTCTCCAAGGGCTTGGATAGAGCTTGCCTCCTGTTCCCTGAAGTCTCAGGACCAAAAAGACTTCTCTTTTTCATTTGGACTCCTCGTGCGCCGAAAAATTTGACGCACAGCTTGCTCCGCGGTGAGAAAATCGCTGCATGCCGACCCTGCCCGGCTCGACGCCTACGGGGCGACCGGAACTTCGACGCACGGCCTCGCATGGACAACGCTGCCCGGGTTCCAGAGAGGAAATCGACGCGACGCCTGCCGTGAGAAAGAAAATTCCACGCACAGCCTCCCGGAACAACGCGCAGCTGGATAAAAAGCCGAGGAATCCACGCACAGACCCTGGGACATCTAGTAATCCCACGAACCATAGGAGTTGGCCCGCGTGCTGGAAAACGACGCACGTCTTCCCCGAGTGAAAAATAACACGCAAGTCCGTGTGTGAAGGGGCGAAACGGACGCACACACCATTTTTCTTCCCGCAGAACGACGCACGTCTCCCCGCATGAAAAATAACGACGCAAGTCCGTGTGTGACGTGGCGAAACTGACGCACACACCATTTTTCCACGCATCTCCTCCTCTGCGGCCCTCTGTGGAGATTTTCCACTCCAAACCAGGTACTTTGTGCTTGAAAGAGACTTTGTTTGCTTTTTAAAGACTTAAGACACTTTATATCACATTTCAGTGATACTTCTACAAATTCTTATTGCATCTTTTATTGTGTTGATCTACAAATATCCAGATAAATATTCTATATTTTTCTAAACACTGTGTGGTGTATTTTTGTGGTGGTATATGGTGTTATTGTATGATTTATTGCACAAATACTTTACACATTGCCTTCTAAGTTAAGCCTGACTGCTCGTGCCAAGCTACCAGAGGGTGGGCACAGGACAATTTGGATTGTGTGTGACTTACCCTGACTAGAGTGAGGGTTCTTGCTTGGACAGAGGGTAACCTGACTGCCAACCAAAAACCCCATATCTAACATTGGTGATCAGCAGTGAGGATAGGACTTGTATTTGTGCAGTGACATACAGTAGCTAAGTATTTCACTACCTACCCACAGTTGAAGGTCAACTTGATTTTTATCTCTTTTTGCAAATTCGTTTTCCTGACAATTTTCAAAAACTAAATCCTCACTCAACATGTCTCTGGCTGGGTCTCAAGTAGGAGATTTGGACCTAGCCCTGTTGGAGACATATACTGTCAAATAGCTAAAAGGGTTCTGCAGGGTGATGAGAGTACCCACCCAAGGGGCCTCCAAAAAGGAGGACTTTCAAGTGGCGTTGAGGGCCTGGGCAGAAGCCCATTTAGAGGAAAGTGCAGAGGAAGAGGAGCCAGAAAATGGCCTCTCAGAGGATTTATTGCCATCAGTGGGTAATGTTACCACTGCAATTGTGCCCCCTTCCAGACCAGGGAGCAGTGTCTCTGAGCAAAGCCTGACCGCAGAGGAAAGGAGAGAAAAAAGGGAGTTCCAATTGCAAATGGCAAAACTGAAAATTGAGGCCCAACAGGAGGAAAAGAGGGCAGAGAGAGAAGCCAAACAAGCTGAGGCTGAAAGAGCAGCCAAACAGGTGGAAGCTGAAAGAGCTTTGGCTGAAAAGAAACTATTGTTGACTCATGAACTGAGTCTCAAGGAGCTGGAGATCAAGGCGAGACGGTCTGAATCCAGCAGTAATTGTGGCAGCATACAGACAGGACCTGCTGGAGAAAAGAAGGTTCGTATACCCAAAAATGTGGTGCCCAGTTTTGTGGTGGGAGATGACATAGATAAATGGTTAGCTGCATATGAAGTTGCACTAAGGGCTCATGAGGTTCCTGAAGGGCAATGGGGGGTAGCTATGTGGGGTTATGTGCCGCCATTGGGGAGGGACCCACTTCTCACATTGGATCAACCTGATCAAAACACATACCCACTTCAGAAAGCCACTTTACTTGCAAAGTTTGGGCTGACCCCTGAGGGATACCGTCAGAGGTTCAGGGACAGCTCCAAACAAACCACACAAACATGGGTAGATTTCTTTAACTTTTCCAGTAAGGCACTGAATGGATGGGAGCGGGGCAACAAAGTAGATAATTATAAAGGGTTATATGACTTGATTCTGAGAGAGCATATGCTCAATACTACTTTTACAGAGTTGCGCCAGCACTTGGTAGATAGTAAGCTGACTGATCCCAGGAAGCTTGCTGAGGAGGCAGACCTCTGGGTTAGCACCAAAGTGTCCAAAAAGGTACCTGGGGGGGACACCCACAAAGGTGGTCAGGGTTCCCAACAGAAGACAGAGGGGGGAGATAAACTTACGGGTAAGGAACTCTCCAAAGGCCCCCAAAAGAATTCCCAAGAAGGGGGTGGCAACCATTCCTTTTCCAGATTTGGGAAAAAGCCAGGGACTTATGATAAATCAGGGAGATCCAACCCCAAATGCTTAGAGTGCTACCAGTATGGTCACTATGAAGGCGACCCCCAGTGCTCCAAGAGGGCACTGTCCACTACTGGACAGACACCTGGGTTGACTAGTGTAGCGCTCGGGGGAGATGGACCCAGATAGCTTTGGGGAGCAGGTAGAGATTTCCCTAGTGTCCCTGGGAGAAAGAGAAATGGTACCCAAAGCCCACATGCCCCAAAATACTTCCAAGTACAGGCAGTGGGTCACCATTGATGCGCAAAAGGTGGAGGCTCTGCGTGACACAGGAGCCAGTATGACTACTATCAAGAGTCAGCTGCTGTCAACAGAGCAGATAGTCCCTAATACATTCCACCAGGTCATAGTCGTTGACAATCGTGAGAGTCACCTACCGGTGGCTCTGGTTCCCTTTGAGAGGGGGGGGGGTCTCTGGTACTCTGAAAGTAGCTGTGAGTCATGCCATGCCTGTAGATTGTCTGTAAGGCAATGATCTTGAGCATACTGCTTGGAAAGAAGTAGAGCTCAGATCTCACTTGGAGATGTTAGGGTTACCTGAGTGGGTCTGCATGACCACACGGTCCATGGCTGCCCGGGAAGGGAGTCAAGGGCATCTTGAGCCTGGAAAAATGGCCCAGACAGCTGCAAAGAGGAAGGGCAAGAGGCACAGGAAACCCGCCTCAAATGTTCCCACGGTGGTGGACGAGGCCCCTGAGGAGGAGGAGGCCCCTGAGCCCATTGGGAAGGACATAGCTGACCTGGGTAACCTACCTGAACTTGCTGGCTGGCAAGTAGAGGGGGGGCCAACCAGAGCAGAATTCTGCGAGGCGCAGAAGGAATGCCCTGCCCTTGAGGGTCTGAGGCAACAAGCCACAACCCAAGCAGCAGGTGACGCCTCTGGCACTCACCATATTTACTGGGAGAATGATCTCATTTACAGTGAGTGTAAGGTTCCAGGTCCTGGGGCAGCCCGTGTGCTGGTGGTCCCCCAGTGTTACCGGAACTTCCTACTGGGTCTGGCTCACGACATCCCCCTGGCCAGACACCTGGGCCAAGACAAGACCTTTAACAGGCTTGACACCCACTTCCATTGGCCCAGAATGAGGACAGCCTCAGATAACTTCTGCAGAGCTTGCCCCACCTGCCAGGCTAGTGGGAAGACAGGGAGACGGCTTAAAGCTCCTCTGCTCCCACTCTCAGTCGTTGGCACCCTCTTTGAAAGGGTGGCCATCGACATTGTTGGTCCCTTGTACCCCAAAACTGCCTTGGGCAACAGGTTTATCCTGGTTTTGGTGGACCATGCCACCCACTATCCAGAGGCAATCCCTCTGCGAACAGTGACTGCACCGGTGGTAATCAGAGCCCTGTTGGGAATATTTACCCATGTGGGATTCCCTAAGGAGGTTGTGTCTGACAGGGGCACAAACTTCATGTCTGCATACATGAAGTCCATGTGGGATGAGTGTGGGGTGACCTACCGGTTTACCACCCCTTACCATCCTCAATCCAATGGGCTTGTTGAGAGATTCAACAAGACCCTGAAAGGCATGATTAGTGGCCTGACTGAGGCCATGAGGCGTAAGTGGGACATCCTCTTACCCTGCCTGTTGTTTGCTTATAGAGAGGTGCCCCAGAAAGGGGTGGGGTTCAGCCCCTTTGAGCTTCTCTATGGTCACCCTGTCAGGGGACCCCTAAGCATTGTGAAGGAGGGCTGGGAAAAAGCTCCCAAGTCACCTCCCCAGGATGTGGTTAGCTACATGCTGGCCCTTTGTAACCAAACCCAGCGCTTCTGGAAGTAGGCCCAGAGTAACCTTGAGGCCAGTTAAGAGGTGATGAAGGAGTGGGATGACGGGAAGACCACTCTGGTTGAGTTCTCACATGGAGACAAAGTTTGGGTGATAGAGCCAGTGGAGCCCAGGGCTCTCCAGGACCGCTGGACTGGCCCCTTTGAGATCAAGGAGCATAAAGGGGAGGCCACTTACCTAGTGGACCTCAGGACCCCTAGGCACCCCCTAAGCATCCTCCATCACAACCAACTCAAACCTCACTTTGAGAGGTCTGAGGTCAGTATGCTCCTGGTCACAGATGAGGGCATGAAAGAGGAGAGTGAACCTCTCCCTGACCTCCTCTCTGTCAAAGAAGGGGATGGGTCAGTGGGGGGTGTCATTCTCTCTGACTCCCTGACTCTAACCCAGAGAGGAGACTGCTATGAGCTGTTATAGCAGTTCTCCCCCCTGTTCTCCCTTACTCCTGGACTGACCCACCTCTGTGTCCATGACATTGACACAGGTGACAGTCCCCCTGTGAAGAACAAAATTTACAGGTTGTTGGATAAGGTGAAGGCCAGCATCAAGGAGGAGGTCTCCAAGATGTTGACTTTAGGGGTTATTGAGAAATCCAGTAGTCCCTGTGCCAGCCCGGTGGTATTGCTTCCTAAAGCTACTGCCCCAGGTGCGAAGCCAGAACTCCGGTTCTGTGTGGACTACCAGGGTCTCAACTCATTCACCCGGACTGATGCTCACCCCATCCCCCGAGCTGATGAGCTTGTTGACAGACTCGGTGCTGCCAAGTTCCTGAGTACGTTCGATCTTACTTCAGGGTACTGGCAGATCGGCCTGACTGAGGGGGCTAAAGAAAGATCAGCATTTTCTACCCCTGATGGCCATTACCAATTCAGGGTGATGCCATTTGGACTGAAAAATGCCCCCGCTACCTTCCAACGGTTGTTTAATGGGGTCCTAGCTGGTAAAGATGCCTACTGTGCAGCTTACCTGGACGACATAGCTGTCTACAGTTGCAGCTGGGAGGAACACCTGCTCCACCTCAAGGAGGTGCTTCAGGCTCTGCAACAGGTAGGCCTGACTAACAAGGCTAGTAAGTGCCAGATTGGGCAGGGTTTCGTGGTGTACTTGGGACACCTAGTAGGTGGTGGCAAGGTGAAGCCACTCCAGGCCAAGCTTGAAACTATCAAGGCCTGGCAACCACCTAGAACACAGAATGAGGTGAGAGCCTTTTTGGGCCTCACTGGATACTACCGCAGATTCATCAAAGGCTGTGGTACCATTGTGTCCCCCTTGACAGAACTCACTTCCAGGAAACAACCTAGGTTGGTAAATTGGATGGAGGCTTGTCAGAAAGCCTTTGATTCTCTGAAGGAAGCCATGTGCACGGCCCCCGTGCTCAAGGCCCCTGACTACTCCCAGGAATTTATTGTGCAGACAGACGCTTCAGAGCATGGCTTAGGGGCTGTTCTAGCACAGCTAAATGAGGAGGGCTCAGACCAAACAGTAGTCTTTATTAGCAGAAGACTATTACCACGGGAACAAAGGTGGAGTGCTATTGAGAGAGAAGCATTTGCTGTGGTCTGGGCAAAGAAGAAGCTAAGACCCTACCTGTTTGGGACTCACTTCCGGGTTCAGACACACCACAGGCCCCTCAGATGGCTCATGCAGATGACGGGTGAGAATCCAAAACTCTTGAGGTGGTCCATTTCCCTACAGGGGATGGACTTTACGGTGGAGCATCGCCCAGTGGTTGACCACGCCAATGCTGATGGTCTCTCCAGATACTTCCGCCTTAGCGATGAGAGCTCCCAGGAGGTCGGGTAGCTCGTCTCACTTTCAGCTGGGGGGGACACATGTTAGACCTGACATGCCTTAGGGTGGTCACCCCTAACTTTTTGCCTGCCTCCCTCCACTTTTTGGACTCTGTTTTTGCTGGCTTTTAGACTCTGCGCACTTTACCACTGCTAACCAGTGCTAAAGTGCATATGCTCTCTCCCTTTAAACATGGTAACTTTGGATCATACCCAATTGGACTATTTAATATACTTATAAGTCCCTAGTAATGTGCACTGTATGTGCCTAGGGCCTGTAGATTAAATGCTACTAGTGGGCCTGCAGCACTGGTTGTGCCACCCACTCAAGTAGCCCCTTTACCTTGTCCCAGGCCTGCCATGGCAAGGCCTGTGTGTGCAGTTTCACTGCCACTTCGACTTGACATTTAAAAGTACTTGCCAAGCCTAAAGCTCCCCTTTTTCTACACATAAGTCACCTCTAATGTGTGCCCTAAGTAACCCCTAGAACAGGGTGCTGTGTGGGTAAAAGGCAGGACATGTACCTGTATAGTTTACATGTCCTGGTAGTGTAAAACTCCTAAATTCGTTTTTACACTACTGTGAGGCTTGCTCCCTTCATAGGCTAACATTGGGGCTGCCCTCATACATTGTTGAAGTGGCAGCTGCTGATCTGAAGGGAGTAGGAAGGTCATATTTAGTATGGCCAGAATGGTAATACAAAATCCTGCTGTCTGGTGAAGTTGGATTTAATATTACTATTTTAGAAATGCCACTTTTAGAAAGTGAGCATTTCTCTGCACTTAAATCTTTCTGTGCCTTACAATCCACGTCTGGCTAGGTTTAGTTGACAGCTCCTTGTGCATTCACTCAGACACACCCCAAACACAGGGTACTCAGCCTCACTTGCATACATCTGCATTTTGAATGGGTCTTCCTCGGCTGGGAGGGTGGAGGGCCTGCTCTGACAGAAAGGACTGCCACACCCCCTACTGGGACCCTGGCAGACAGGATTGAACTGAAAGGGGACCTGGTGCACTTCTAAGCCACTCTTTGAAGTCTCCCCCACTTCAAAGGCACATTTGGGTATAAAACAGGGCCTCTGCCCTACCACCTCAGACACTTGCTGGAGAAGAAACCTGAACCAGAACCTGCATCCTGCCAAGAAGGACTGCCTGGCTGCTCAAAGGACTCACCTGTCTGCTTTCTACAAAGGACTGCTGCCTTGCTGTTGGCCTGCTGCCTTGCTGAACTCTTGTCTGGCTGCCAAAGTGCTCTCCAAGGGCTTGGGTAGAGCTTGCCTCCTGTTCCCTGAAGTCTCAGGACCAAAAAGACTTCTCTTTTTCATTTGGACTCCTCGTGTGCCGACAAATTCGATGCACAGCTTGCTCCACTGTGAGAAAATCGTCGCACGCCGACGCTGCACGACGCGACACCTACGGGGCAACCGTAACTTCGACGCACGGCCTCGCATGGACAATGCCACCCGGCTTCTAGAGAGGAAATCGACGCAACGCCTGCCGTGAGAAAGAAAATTCCACGCACAGCCTCCGGGAACGATGCGCAGCCGGATAACAAGCCGAGGAATCCACGCACAGACCATGGGACATCTGGTAATCCCGCGAACCATAGGAGTCGGCCCGCGTGCCGGAAAACGACGCACGTCTTCCCCAAGTGAAAACTAACGACACAAGTCTGTGTGTGAAGAGGCAAAACTGACTCACACACCATTTTTCTTCCCGCAGAACGACACACGTCTCCCCGCATGAAAAATAACAACGCAAGTCCGTGTGTGAAGGGGCGAAACCGACGCACACACCATTTTTCCACCATCTCCTCCTCTGAGGCCCTCTGTGGAGATTTTCCACTCCAAACCAGGTACTTTGTGCTTGAAAGAGACTTTGTTTGCTTTTTAAAGACTTAAGACACTTTATATCACATTTCAGTGATACTTCTACAAATTCTTATTGCATCTTTTATTGTGTTGATCTACAAATATCCAGATAAATATTCTATATTTTTCTAAACACCGTGTGGTGTATTTTTGTGGTGCTATATGGTGTTATTGTATGATTTATTGCACAAATACTTCACACATTGCCTTCTAAGTTAAGCCTGACTGCTCGTGCCAAGCTACCAGAGGGTGGGCACGGGATAATTTGGATTGTGTGTGACTTACCCTGACTAGAGTGAGGGTTCTTGCTTGGACAGAGGGTAACCTGACTGCCAACCAAAAACCCGATTACTAGCAATATGTCAATTAGTTGAACTACTACAGTCAACATTGCTGCTTCCTCATTCTCTTTTTCGGCTACATTCTAAAGATCAGAACCATACCATTCCCGGGGAGTGTACTGCTCTGGTACCGGCACTGGGATACATGACAAGATAAAAGACATACAGGGCCGTATTTATACTCCGTTTGCGCCGAATTTGCGTCGTTTTTTTCGACGCAAATTCGACGCTAAACTAACGCCAACTAACACCATATTTATACTATGGCGTTAGAGGCGAATAGCGCCAAAGTTCCCGGAATGTGCGTCATTTTTTAGCGTGAACCCCTTCCTTGCGTTAATGATATGCAAGGGAGGCGTTCCCGTCTAAAAAATGACTCCCAGGCCTTTACGTGGTATTTATACTCCCGGGCAAAAGAGACGCCCGGGAGTGGGCGTGGCTAAAAACGGCGCATTTGCGCCGCTTTTTAACGCCTGGGTCAGGCATGGCGTTAAGGGACAAGTGGGCTCAAAATTAGCCCAGAGTGCCCTCCCCTGCCCCCAGGGACCCCCCCTGCCACCCTTGCCCACCCCAGGAGGACACCCAAGGCTGGAGGGACCCACCCCAGGGACATTCAGGTAAGTTTTTTTTTTTTTTTTTTAATAATTTTTTTTGGCATAGGGGGGCCTGATTTGTGCCCCCCTACATGCCACTATGCCCAATGACCATGCCCAGGGGACAGAAGTCCCCTGGGCATGGCCATTGGGCAAGGGGGCATGACTCCTATCTTTACAATGATAGGAGTCATGTTGATGGGGGATGGGCGTCGAAAATAAATGGCGCAAGTCGGGTTACGACGATTTTTTCGACGTAACCTGACTTGCCCCATTTTAAGACGCCCATGCGCCATTTTCCCCCTACGCCGGCGCTGCCTGGTGTACGTGGTTTTTCTCGCGCACACCAGGCAGCGCCGGTCTGCTTGCGCCGGCTAACGCCATTCAATAAATACGGCGCCCGCATGGCGCTTCAGAATGGCGTTAGCCGGCGCAAAACTTTTTGACGCTAAACTGCGTTAGCGCAGTTTAGCGTCAAAAAGTATAAATATGGGCCACAATATTTTACATGGTTTCTGGTGTCTCATAGGATTCTGGCAACTCCACAGTGCGTCAGGACAGGGGATTTCCTTCTTGACAGGCTGTGTTGTTCAGCATTCGAGCATGGCCACTCTCCTCTGTATATTCACCTTTTAATATGGCGATGTCAAAAGAATGGAGCCTACCTGTCACAAATGAATATGGATTCCTTTTTTTTGTGCTAGCTACTAATCTTTGTTATCAGTATTGGAAGCCATTGTTAAAGCTATGCATCATAAAACTTCCTGTTCACTCATGCAGGATTCCTAACAGTTCACTCTTATTTTTGTCCCTCCTAAATTTTGGATCACAGAAAATTATCTTTCACTTTCACGCTATTGTTGCTTCAGTATATGTATTCCTCCTGTTATTTACGAACCTGACAATATATTGCTACAGATACATTTTCGCCTGTCAATATCCAAACCACACTATTGTGACATACAACCATTTAATTGTGATATGTGATGAGGGCATAAGGGAGAAAAAGCCTAGGTGAGCCAAGGTGAGTTTGGAAACTCTGTGGGTAGAGGACCCTGGCTAGCTAAGATTTGGCGCGCTTCTACTACGCAGTAAAAATGCATCTGTCACTGCTGATAGGATGCGATCTGTTTTAATCGGCAGTGTCCGCCGCCGCACTAGCCCGGCTTCCAGCTTCAGGTGCATAATGACAAATTATAGCCATAGAATCATTTGAACTTTCTAGACGAACGGGAACAGTCCCAGAATCCATTACTGACTGATTGAATTACCCACATTTCTGCGTGTGAAGGTTTTGTACAGCAGCATGTAATCCGCCAGAGTGACTAATCATATCATATTGATTTAGATGCTGCTGGAAAGGGAAATCTAATTGTAACACTGTGAAAGCTTCTCGGGGAATCTGCACTAATGATTGCGTTTGTAATCCCATTTGCAGGTGAAAGTTCTGCAAAACACGCATGATGTGAATATCAATTGCACAGTGCGTGGATGGCGCACTGGTACGCAAGCACTGCTTACCTTGAAGGGCTGTTCCGAGGGCATGTGGAGGGCTCGTTCGACCCCGAACGCACATTTCGCATATGTGACAGATTTCTCCACTGTAAACAGAGACGGCAAAGAGAACAAGCTGGAGAGGGGGCCGATCACAAAATATTTTCAACTGCCGCTGTTTCATAGCCTTGGTGGTAAATTAAGTCAGTGCCTGGCGAAACAGCTTTTAGGATCGTATTATGAACGAAGGTTTCTGGATTTGGTATGGTGTGCCAAGAATGTTTATGCATATTAGTTGCGCACCATTTTGTTATGGTCGTGGCAGTGTTTTCTATTTTTTTCTGTTTCCATGGTTTGTGCTGGATTATGGTAATATGATGTGTTGTACAGTGGCTGTGTTGCATTTCGTTCTGACTGGTTTGTTGTGTTGTGCCCTATTATGTTGGAACTGTGATGTTTTGTTACTTTCTGTATGACGTTGTGCATGGCAGGTTTTAGCGTTGGTGGGGCCCGGTGCGACACAATCATTTTTGGCATTTCCCCAATGGCCTCTCTCTCCATTGATTCCCTCATTACCCCCCTTCAACAGTGTCCATCATCGCTCCATAGATCCCTCTATGACATGTATCTCGTTTTCTGATAGCACTACGTACTCGTTCTTTGTAGCAGCCACATTAACCCTTTGCGCTATGGTAAAATGAGTCAAAAACTGCCACAAGGCAAAACTCCAGATCTCTCTCCAGTTGGAACATTAATCATGACATATTTATTGGTGCCTGAAAACTGCTAGACACACAAGAATCTCTGCAGAATGTGCTTTTGAGACATACATTATTTTTAAGTAGAACCCCACCCCCAGGTCAGTGCCAAGTGCAACTGTACCGGTTGCACCACCCTAAAGTCAGCCCTGCTACTGTGTTTTGTTTTGTTGTTCACTGTACATATCCCAACAACTATTTCCATCGAAAGGCAGCAGTGCTGTAAAAAGTTCCAATGACAGGCAATCATTTACACCTGCCTAAAATGGTAAAATTGCAATAGGCTTGCTGCACAACTATTTAAGACATCACTCAGCCTAAAAGTATGACAAAGACCATGCTTTAAATTAGCCCTTATGCAATACGGCCCATGGTCTATATAAATGAATGAACGTCTTATATACTGAACAATGCCTGAAAGTGTCTCTTAGTGCTAGTCAATTGGCTAAGATACTGATACGGAAATCTAGAGACCTGAGTCCAATCAGCAACTCATCTGCAGTGCAAAATGAAATTTGAGCCCCCCCCTGCAAGTTACATGGAGAGGCCCCTCAGGAGCGCCCAGGCCAGAGTACTGTGCTGAGTGTGGGCCCCTGCAGTGCGGCTCCTCACCCCGCAACGCAGGGGCTGCGGGGGCCTTTGTGACACCACTGGTCATCCAGTAAATGTGGTTGATTGGACTAGCCCAATAATACCATTACCCGCTGCTGCTCCCAGTAATAGCTGGAAATGTTTTTGACTGTGCAGAGCAGAAAAAAATGCCTAGTAACCTAGAGCCAGAAGTACTGTGCACTTTAATAGTCACAATGACTCCAGTTCGGCATTAGCCACTGTTAAAATTCTTTTACTTATTTACTAGACCAATTTTAGGAGTTGGAAGTTTTCTGACTCTTAAAATTAGATTATGAATATGTACAGCTGATTTGGTGTCTGGAAGGGGCATGTAGTAAGTGTCCCTTACAAATACCAAATCTGTATCTAAGTTATCAATGTTTTGTGACCCAAACCCAGTTGCAAAACATTGAGGAGCATATTTAAGAGCCCCTAGCGCCACCGGACGGTCACTTTTTGTGATGCTGAGGTAGCACTATGCCCTGTGCCATTTCTACAAGGTGGCATTAAGCCATTTTTTGTGGCTTAACGCCAACTTGTAAATACAGCCCTTTCACACGCAGCACTTTGCGTAGAAGGGGCGTGCTATGGGCGTGCCGCAGCAACACTCATTGCAATTTGATGCTGCCTCAGATTTGCGAATTTCCATAAACCTGAGGCTGTGCCAAAATCTAACGCCACCCCATGGGTGGCATTAGAGTGGCACAACGAGGAGAAATGCTTTAATTTCTCCTTGTTTTTTGCTCTTTCTATGTGTGCTACATTTTGCAGCAAATTGCCATTTAAGGTTGTTTTGTGCAGATAGGTGTTGTTTCCTGCTCAAAAACAATCTTCCCCTCAATGCAGCCATCTTTCCACTACAGTGCAAGGGTGGCTGCATTGGCACACAGCAGCAAATTTAGCACCGGTGCAGGGGGAAACTGTTATATCTTGAATAGTGTTTACTTTAAGGTTGCCATGACAAAGAATGTCTGAATAGTTCTGAGTGGGAATTCCACACGGAGTCGGTTGAATTGAGCTGACTGGTGCAGGAGGTCTACGGGGAACAGTCCTTGAGGAATAAAGTACTTTACCCCAAGACATGCTTGCAGGAATATTCTCTTCGATACAGCATATTTTTGGCAACAATTCACCAGTTCAGCTGCTAGGACAGTTTGTAGTCTGAAGGAACCTATGTTATCCAGGCTGTTTAATCGGAGACACAATTGTTCCCCAAACCATCGTAAGGTACTATCATTAACTTAACCAAGGGTTTAGTAAGGGGTATGACCAGAACATAATTTATTTGGCCAGGCTGCATACCGGTACTGGCGCGAGCAGTACAAGAGCGAGGTGAGCACAAACTGCGCATGCAGCATAAGCGCATGGTGAATGCATTAGCATCATCAGCGATCAACGGCGTCATCAGATATCATTGGTGTACATCATTTGCTTGAAAATCTTACCCAAAGCGCATTTACACACCATCGGCGTTCATCTTTTATTTTGAAAATCTAACCTAAAATGCATTGTTCCTCTGAGGCACTGCATCCAAGGCAGGGGCTGGAATGAGTTCCGGTGGTTCCTCTAAGCACCCACCAATGTAATAAACACAGACGAAGGACCACTGGTTGAGCTACAAAAATCAAAGAAGGACTAAAAGCTTGAAGTTACAATACATCTAGCATAAAAAGAAGACTTTACTATTGGAAAACTGTATTGGAACTGGTATAGGAAGAAGATTTTATTCTTGGATAACAACATTGTTCACAATTCACTAACAGATTTAAAAGGAATTTTAAAAAATGGCAAATTCAGCAATAATATAATCCACCGTTGTTTTTGCAGGACATAGTTTCTCCTTCCATCGATTGGGAAGAATAGATTGACACATTTGAAAATTTTTTGGAAGCATTGGCTGGCCAAGGTTTCCGGCCTACATCTAAAAAAGCAATTTTAGTAAGTGTGTTAGGTAAGGAAGGTTGTAAGGAAATGCCTCCTTGGCATGGTTACCCCCTGACTTTTTGCCTTTGCTGATGCTACGTTTTGGTTTGAAAGTGTGCTGAGGCCTGCTAACCAGGCCCCAGCACCAGTGTTCTTTCCTTAACCTGTACTTTTGTTTCCACAATTGGCACACCCTGGCATCCAGGTAAGTCCCTTGTAACTGGTACCCCTGGTACCAAGGGCCCTGATGCCAGGGAAGGTCTCTAAGGGCTGCAACATATCCTATGCCACCCTGGGGACCCCTCACTCAGCACAGACACACTGCTTGCCAGCTTGTGTGTGCTAGTGGGGATAAAAAGACTAAGTCGACATGGCACTCCCTTCAGGGTTCCACGCCAACCTCACACTGCCTATGCAGTATAGATAAGTCGCCCCTCTAGCAGGCCTTACAGCCCTAAGGCAGGGTGCACTATACCATAGGTGAGGGCATAAGTGCATGAGCACTATGCCCCTACAGTGTCTAAGCCAAACCTTAGACATTGTAAGTGCAGGGTAGCCATAAGCGTATATGGTCTGGGAGTCTGTCATGCACGAACTCCACAGCACCATAATGGCTACACTGAAAACTGTGAAGTTTGGTATCAAACTTCTCAGCACAATCAATGCACACTGATGCCAGTGTACATTTTATTGTAACATACACCCCAGAGGGCACCTTAGAGGTGCCCCCTGAAACCTTAACCGACTATCCGTGTAGGCTGACTAGTTTTAGCAGCCTGCCACACACCAGACATGTTGCTGGCCACATGGGGAGAGTGCCTTTGTCACTCTGTGGCTAGTAACAAAGCCTGTACTGGGTGGAGGTGCTTCACACCTCCCCCTGCAGGAACTGTAACACCTGGCGGTGAGCCTCAAAGGCTCACCCCCTTTGTTACAGCACCCCAGGGCACTCCAGCTAGTGGAGTTGCCTGCCCCCTCCGGCCGCGGCCCCACTTTTGGCGACAAGGCCGGAGGAGATAATGAGAAAAACAAGGAGGAGTCACTGGCCAGTCAGGACAGACCCTAAGGTGTCCTGAGCTGAGGTGACTCTAACTTTTAGAAATCCTCCATGTTGCAGATGGAGGATTCCCCCAATAGGATTAGGGATGTGCCCCCCTCCCCTCAGGGAGGAGGCACAAAGAGGGTGTACCCACCCTCAGGGCTAGTAGCCATTGGCTACTAACCCCCCAGACCTAAACACGCCCTTAAATTTAGTATTTAAGGGCTCCCCAGAACCTAGGAACTCAGATTCCTGCAACCTAAGAAGAAGAGGACTGCTAAGCTGAAAAACCCTGCAGAGAAGACGGAGTCACCAACTGCTTTGGCTCCAGCTCTACCGGCCTGTCTCCCCACTTCTAAAGACACTGCTCCAGCGATGCTCTCCCCAGGGACCAGCAACCTCTGAAGCCTCAGAGGACTGCCCTGCATCTAGAAGGACCAAGAACTACAGAGGACAGCGGCTCTGTTCACCATAGACTGCAACTTTGAGACAAAGAAGCAACTTTGCAACAACTTGCGTACCCCGCCGGAAGCGTGAGACTTGACACTCTGCACCCGACGCCCCCGGCTCGACTTGTGGAGAACAATCACTTCAGGGAGGACTCCCCGGCGACTGCGAGACCGTGAGTAGCCAGAGTTGCCCCCCCTGAACACCCACAGCGACGCCTGCAGAGGGAATCCCGAGGCTCCCCCTGACCGCCACTGCCTGCTCCTAGGATCCGACGGCTGGTAAAGACTCTGCACCCGCAGCCCCCAGGACCTGAAGGATCCGAACTCCAGTGCAGGAGTGACCCCCAGGAGGCCCTCTCCCTTGCCCAGGTGGTGGCTACCCCAAGGAGCCCCCCCCTTGCCTGCCTGCTTCGCTGAAGAGACCCCTTGGTCTTCCATTGAAACCTATTGAAAACCCTATTGCACACTGCACCCGGCCGCCCCGTGCCACTGAGGGTGTACTTTCTGTGTGGACTTGTGTCCCCCCCGGTGCCCTACAAAAACCCCCTGGTCTGCCCTCCGAAGACGCGGGTACTTACCTGCTGGCAGACTGGAACCGGGGCACCCCCTTCTCCATTGAAGCCTATGCGTTTTGGGCACCACTTTGACCTCTGCACCTGACCGGCCCTGAGCTACTGGTGTGGTAACTTTGGGGTTGCTCTGAACCCCCAACGGTGGCCTACCTTGGACCCAAACTTGAACCCCGTAGGTGGTTTACTTACCTGCAAAAACTCTTACTCCCCCCAGGAACTGTTGGAAAATTGCACTGTCTAGTTTTAAAATAGCTATATGTGATTTATGTGAAAAGTGTATATGCTATTTTGCTAATTCAAAGTTCCTAAAGTACTTACCTGCAATACCTTTCATTTGAAGTATTACATGTAAATCTTGAACCTGTGGTTCTTAAAATAAACTAAGAAAATATATTTTTCTATACAAAAACCTATTGGCCTGGACTTGTCTTTGAGTGTGTGTTCCTCATTTATTGCTTGTGTATGTACAACAAGTGCTTAACACTACTCCTTTGATAAGCCTACTGCTCGACCACACTACCACAAAATAGAGCATTAGTATTATCTCTTTTTGCCACTATCTCACCTCTAAGGGGAACCCTTGGACTCTGTGCATACTATTCCTTACTTTGAAATAGTGCAAACAGAGCCAACTTCCTACAAAGGTCAACATGTTTTTAAATATTTACCTGTTGCCACCAATGAGGATGGAATACAATTTGAGGATGTTCACATAGAGGCTAAACTATGATTACATAAAAGATCTGCTAAAGAAACTATTGTAGTAATGTGCAAATACAAATTTTACATGCAACCACAGAAAGTTGAGGAATCTATTGATGATTTTGTATCCAGACTAAGGAAGTTATCTACTAACTGTCAGTTTGGTGGAATGACCGACAAATTAATACATGACCAACTTATTGTACAGGGCAAAAGCAAGAAAAGAGAGGTTATGGGCAACGAAAAACCCTACACTAAAGAATGCTTTGGAAATTGCTAAGATGGTGGAACAATCAGAATTTTACATGAAGGAGATGGAAAGAAGAGAAATATAAAGCAATGAAAATACATTAATAATGAAGAAAGACTCTTCTGAATTTTTACCTATGACTAGTCAGGGCTTTGTGAACAAAACAACAGGTAGTTAAAAGCTTAACAATAGAACATGTTTCAGATGTGGCAGTAGTCTCATAATGCAGACTTCAAAGGATGTATTGCCGTAGGAAAAGATTGTAAGAAATGTGGACGTAAAGGACATTTTGCGAGAGTATGCAGGTCTCATGCTCCATCTAAGGTGGCAGCAATTCAAGATGGACACAATCCCTGAATAGTTTGCGTTTGAAATGTTTAGACTAACTCATGAGGGCCATTTGGGGCAAACTTTGACGAAAGGAAGATTGAGAGAGAATTTTTGGTGGCCAGGATTAGATGGAGATGTGGAAGAATGGGTAGAAAAATGTAAAGAGAGTGAGAAAAGACTGAAGGTAGTAAACCAAACTTGGGGTGGAAGTGTAGTGTTTGTATGGATTTTAATGGTCTGCTTGGCGGTTTGAGAGATTTGAGTGGAGAGATAAAGTTTGCTTTAGTCATGGTAGATGTTCATTCAAAATGGCGTATTGGGAAATTTCTTAGAGAAATCACAACCAAATCCACTTTAAGAATCATGGAAGAAACTTTCAAGGAAGAGGTGTATCCCAACAGAATTATAACTGATAATGGGACACAATTGGTGTCTGAAGAACTGAAGTGTTATTTGGGAAAAGTTGGTGTCAAACACTCATGTACTATTCTTTACAACTCACAAGCCAATGGCATTGTTGAAAGGGCTAACCGTCTGGCAAAGGGTGCTATTGAGATGGCAGTGACTAATGGTATGAATGTGAAATCCACAGTTGTGGGCCTAGTATAGGCATATCGTACAACCAAGAATGGAGTAACTGGGAAAGTGCCTTTTGAGTTAATGAGAGGAAGGTCGGCAGGGACAAACATTTTCTCAGCATGGATGAGAAATTTATTGGATACAGGGTTGGAAACTAAGGCGGACGTTCAGGACAACGGAAGTAGTATCAAAACTGTTAGAAATGGGGTCAGTCAGGTTCCCCCTGTCCAAGCAAGGACCTTCACTCTAGTCAGGGTAAAAGAGAATCACCCTCAGCTAACCCCTGTCCACCCCCTTGGTAGCTTGGCACGAGCAGGCAGGCTTAACTTCAGAGTGATAGGTGTAAAGTATTTGTACCAACACACACAGTAACTTAATGAAAACACTACAAAATGACACAACACAGGTTTAGACAAATAGGTAATATTTATCTAAACAAAACAAGACCAAAATCACAAAAATCCACCAAAGCAAGTCAAGTTATCAGTTAAAAAACAAAAAGAGTCTTCATGTGATTTTAAACACAGCGCTAATGCTGTTAGTGTGGAAATGTACCATGGTGCGTCAAAAATAACCCTGCTGGGCTTGCGATGAGTCAATATCACTCACTAGCGAGACCGTGCGTCGTTTCTCCTTCGGTCGGGTCATTGTGCGTCATTTCTTCTCTCCGCCGGAGACCGATGCGTGGATCCGAACAGCACTCTCGGGTCCGGGCAGGCTTTGTCTCATTTGTACACGCCCAGAGATGTTTGTGTCGGAAATCCTGCCGCACAATGATTCGAAAGCCACGCAGCACGGGTTGCAATCTCACCAGCCTCCGTCAGAGATGCTGCGTGTCATTTCTCAAGCCACGAGTGTTGATTTTTTAGCCGTGTCTCGGAGTTGCGTGGATTTTTTACTCTTGTTCTGCCAGCCTCTCCTTTCAGGGTCCCTGGAACTGGATGGGCACCACTTGACAGGGTAGGAGTCTCAGCAGAGGCTCCAGATACTGGCAGAGAGAAGTCTTTGCTGTCCCTGAGACTTCAACAACCGGAGGTAAGCTCTAATTCAAGCCCTTGGAAAGTTCTTCACAATAAGAAAGGCACACAAAGTCCAGTCTTTGTCCTCTAGAACAGGCAGAAGCATAAACTGCAGGATAGCTCCACAAAGCACAGGCAGGGCAGCTCTTCTTCCTCAGCTCTTTAGATCTTCTCCAGGCAGAGGTTCCTCTTGGTTTCCAGAAGTGTTCTAAAGTCTGTGGTTTTGGGTGCCCTTCTTATAACCATTTTGCCCTTTGAGGTAGGCTTACTTCAAAGAAAAGTCTCTCTTGTTTGTGAAATCCTGCCTTTCCCAGGCCAGGCCCCAGACACACACCAGGGGGCTGAAGACTGCATTATGTGAGGGCAGGCACAGCCCTTTCAGGTGTGAGAGACTACTCCTCTCCTCCCTCCTAGCACAGATGACTCATCAGGATATGCAGGCTACACCCCAGCTCCCTTTTGTGTCACTGTCTAGAGGTGCAAACAGCCCAACTGTCAAACTGACCCAGACAGGGAATCCACAAACAGGCAGAGTCACAGAATGGTTTAAGCAAGAAAAAGCTCACTTTCTAAAAGTAGCACTTTCAAACACACAATTTTAAAATAAACTTTACCAAAATATGTATTTTTTATTTATTTTGAGCACAGAGACCCCAAACTCCATATTTATATCCGCTCCTTAAGGGAATCTACACTTTAATCATTTTTAAAGGCAGCCCCATGTTAACCAAGTAGAGGGCTAAGCCTTGCAACAGTGAAAACAGAATTTAGCAATATTTCACTGTTAGGACATATAACATACATTAGTATATGTCCCACCTTAAACATACGCTGCACCCTGCCCATGGGACTACCTAGGGCCTACCTTAGGGGTGTCTGACATGTAAGAAAAGGGAAGGTTTAGGCCTGGCAAGTGGTTTCACTTACCAAGTCGAATTGGCAGTTTAAAATTGCACACACAGACACCGCAGTAGCAGGTCTGAGTCATGTTTACAGAGCCACTAAGGTGGGTGGCACAACTAGTGCTGCAGGCCCACTAGTAGCTTTTGATTTACAGGCCCTGGGCACCTCTAGTGCACTGTTCTAGGGACTTTTCCAGTAAATCAAATATGCCAATCATGGATGACCAATTACATACACATTTTGTATAGGAGCACTTGCACTTTAGCACTGGTTAGCAGTGGTAAAGTTCCCAGAGTGACAAAAACAGCAAAAACAAAGTCCAGCACACATCAACAACCTGGGAAGCAGAGGCAAAAAGTTAAGGGAGACCACGCCAAGGATGAAAAGTCTGACAAAAACAAAATACAGGTTGGAGATTTAGTTAAAATAAAATCAGGCAGGATGTCGGGGATTTGGAAGAAATTTCGGGGACCATTCAAAGTAAAAGAAGTGCATCGTTATTCTATTGTGTTAGAAAATGGGGAAAGGTGGAACATGAGGAAGGTGGCATGGTATAGTAATGTGAATTCTGTTACTGTGTAAAAAGAAGATAGGTGCAGTAGTTATTTGTTAATGGATGATGAAGCACTTTTACATAGTGATATCAGACAAAGACGTTCAGTTGGGGACGAAGTAGAGAATGTAAACAGACAATAGAAGAAACTGGCACTGATAATAAATCTATGGAACTGAGGAAGACACAGATAAATCACAAAGTCCCTGGGTACTTTAAGGATTTTGTGATGTAGTTGGAATTTATATGTATTCATAATTTGGGTTTGTGTAGGTGTTGCTATAACTTTGTGATATCATACATGATAGTGTTATTGACTGAAACCTGTATATTATTAATTCCTGGTTTTATTTCTGTTAAACGTATGTAGTATTGTTATTTTGTTTATTTGTATGACTGTTGTTTTTTTGTTTGTTTAATTATTAAGAAAAGGAGATGTGTTATACCTTGAATGGTGTTTACTTTAAGGTTGCCATGACCAAGAATGTCTGAATAGTTCTGCGTTGGAATTCCATATGGAGTCGATTGATTTGAGCTGACTCAAAACATGGTGTAGGTGGAGCTAGGCATAGGTCATATCAAATGCTTCAAAAATGCAGAAAAAATACCACTGCTTACCTCGGCGAACTAAAAGCACAGCTCGTTTTCATCTGCGCTTCCGGTTGTGCACTGCCTTTGGCATCTCTGCCAGTCCACGCTCGCCACACTTGAGAACAAACAACTTTGAACAGCACTTAGCATTCCGGGCTACAAAACGCTGCCCCCTTTTATCTGCTGGGCTTTGTGCTTGCTTCTTTGTGTGGGTGCTGCTTTTGTGTTCAGTTATTTTCAGCAGCATGACCTTCAAATCACCTCCTTCCCTGATCATGCGTTGTTTATTCATTTGAGTGTTTTTTTTTAATGAACTGAGCATTTTATTTTTATTATCCAAATATATGCATGACTAATTACAGAATGATTGTACTACATGTCCTGAATTTCTAAAGGCAGGGTTTTTTGTCGAGGTACTTGGAAGGGAGAATGAAAGAATGCTTCTGATTTGTGTTTGAAGAGGTCGGTGTTTATTTCTCCCTTGTAGGATGGCATATGTTGCTTTCATCAAACACCGCGGGGTTGTAAAAGCAGTAGCCACTGCCTTTTTAACCGCTGTACTCGGGTGACTGAGTCAGCTGAAGCCTCAAAACCCTCCAAACCGATCTACTCGTCCTTCTGTTGGTGTTCAACAGTCGCGGTTTTATTCAATAAATAGAAGCCGCTCGCAAGCAGGCAAAAGGAAAACAGATGAAAGCTTTGTGAATACATTTATAACGAAATCGTTATTAAAATTATCGCTTATAAAACGATTAGTTGTAAATGTCTCTTGAATGAGTCCTTCTTTTTCATTGCTTTCGGATAAACCCATGGAGCTTATAGGCTTAACTGGTTAATCGCTTGGTCAACTTTGACCCCATGCTGGGCATGCGCTCTGAGTGCTTGTCTGACTCTGGGAATGTCTGTTTCCAGTCCTTCCGCAGTTGGTCTTGCTATTTGGAATCCCAAGGCTCCCCAGGTATAAAGCAGCCATTTCTTTTCGTCCCCAAGACCTTGGGCTTATTACCATTTTTTAGATCTTATACTGGCTGCAACTTTGGTTTGTAGTGGACTTCTCCTTGTTTCAACTTGCCTAGCCTTGTTTAGGCTTGAGTGACAAGCCACACTTCCAGCAGCCAGTGCTGTTGATGGATTGGAGAGGGGGCTCTTAAATTACTTCCAAACTGGTCCTCATGATCGCCTGTAAATGGTGCTGGCCAATTAGGCCTAAATGCTAGCTGCTGCCACTCCTGACTGGATAAGCTTCTTGCCTTCCTTTGCATTTCCTTTGTCTTTGCTCTCCTTCTGCAAAGCGGAAGTAAGCAGTGCCTATCATTTGCACTCCAGTGCACCTAACCTCACTGCCTAGACTCTCAGCTGGGTTAATCCACTGGCCCCAAACTCCACCTGTAAGGTCCAGGTCCTTTTCTAGAACCAAAGCACTTTGATCACTGAGCCTGTTCAACACACAAACAATTTGACCTAAAGACTTAGACCAAACCTCCTGTTTCACTACAGGGGCCACAGTTCTATTTACAAAATCATATAAGCCACTTGTAAGTAGCCTAGTAAAACTAGATGAAACAATTAATAATACATTCACAAGAAAATCTTAACCTTTCTATTATCACATGATTAGTTCTGAGCCTTTTTGGTGTTAGAAATTCACCAGAGCTTCCAGGCTTAATTCGCTAACCAATTGTACACCTTCCAAACATGAGCTGCGAGTACTGTGTCTGCCTTTGGGATGTAAACTTTTGGACTTGCCACTTGTCATCTAAAGATTCAGGGCTAGAACGCCACCCTTTCCAGCTGTCCTTATGAGTTGGACATGTTTATCATTTTTCTGAAAGTTTGATTGCTCTCCCACCAGTTATTGCCTCCTTGCGCCTCTCCTTTGGCTCTATATCAATCTTTGTCAAAGCTATTCTAAAGTGACACCTAACCTACCTACATGCATCCTACTAATTCTAAAGAACTAGAGATGTTTAACAGGAAGATGTCCAAACCTAAACCAAATAGAACCCTGTCCTCTAAATCGGAAACCATCAATTTCAAGTTGATCAGGCTGCGCAATGCTTAATTTTGTTATGAATTTCTCAATTAGGCTATACGGAGTGCTTCCCCTCTTTTTGAATCTATGTAAGATCTCTGGCCGGGTTATTATTGTCAGGCTGAGCACCCAGGTATGGTCACTGTGCCTTTCTTTGTGTTCGAAAATAATTATTTGCTGCCTCAAGAGATCAATTCATTCCTACCTCATTCCCCAACTCATTCCTACCTAGGTGTATAATATGTTCAGTCTTATTATGGTTGCGAAGGTTCATAATAGCTGGGCCAAAGTACTGCCATTTCATTCTGGCTTTCTGAACTGTAATATATTTCTGTTTGCGGACTAGGGATCTTTGAACTGTTTGTCTCAGGATTTTTGCCACAGTTTTCAAATATAGATAAGCTCATGCTGTCTGAGGAGTGGGTCGGCAGACAATTCTTGGACACCCTGAAAATTACAAGGCTAAGGAAGAAGTTGAATTTGGCAGTTGTCAATTGCATTTTTGTCATTCACATTGCTGGTCTTGAGAAAACTTCTAGCCTAAGGCGGACTTGTGTAAAAACATACAGCAAGCGAAACGTACAAGTATAACCAATAATCCTGAACCTAAGAAGGCTGCAATGGGGAGGTGTAAATAAAGCTCAGCAGGTCACTCACACAATATTAGTCAGGTCTCACAGTGAGACTGAGCCACATATTGATAGTCAAAGGCAAAGAAAGTGTGCATGGATCTCTGCAAGGCACACCAACCCAGTTTCCCCAGAGCATCTACTTTTTAGAAAGGTCTGAGGTTGATAGGTTCCCTCAGGTTCCTGTTAGTCTAGGCCCCAAATGAACCAGCTACTCAGATGACAAGAAAGCCTGAAATTCAAGGAAAAAATCTTGATGTCTCCAGTTTGCATTTAGGGTCCTTTCAGATTGAATGGCCGAGCTACACAAATCCATTAACATTTTAATAGAGAGATGTTTGGAAATTTTCAGTGGATCTCCACTGTTTTCTGAAGCTTCTTTGTCAGAAAAGTGTGAAAATTATGTAATTTTAGCCAAAGTGTGATATTTGTAGAACATTCTGAGTATGATAAACTGTTGGGACCCAGATATTTAGGGCCACCCGAGACTCCAATGGCTGTTTAGTTTTCGTAAATGTCTGTGATTAATATGTTTTCCTGGGTTTGGGATGACAGAGGGCCCAAATACTGCAGCTATGCACAGTGCTGGCGGTATATGTGACTCCCTATTTTGACTTTTCCACTGGGCCCGATGGGGCCGTGTCTGGGGGCCCCTGCACTGCCCATTCCAAGTGAATGGGCAGTGCATGGGCACCCCAAGTCCCCCTTACCGGCAGCCTTTCCATGGCAGTGTTTACCACCATGGACAGGCTGGCGGTTGGGGACTCATAGTCCCCAGGGCAGCGGTGCTTGCACCACTGCCCTGGGGATTATGACTGCCAGGCAGAAGCCTGGCGGTATGTTGGAGGGGCCGGCGGTATGGCTGTGACTAATGCACCACATTCATAACACTTTGGGCGGGTGTAACCGCCAGCTTACCACCAGCCAACAGGGTCGTAATGAGGCCCTATGTGTCCCTAGAAGAGCCTGACACGTAGCAGTATGTCACTTTTTTTAATTGATAATCGGTGCAAATTTTATTGATGAGAACATTATCACCTATTTCTATTTTCACTGCTTAATGTCATTGGCTTTTTATTTAAATGATCACTTTTTAACAACAAAAACAACCATTTGCTGGATTTAAAAATTTGACTATTTTTCAGAAATGTATAGCATCCTAGGTTTTCACTTGGGTTTCATACCTTTTTCCACCAAATGAGCAAGTTGACAGAGACAACACAGATAATCTGAATTGATTATTGTTAGGCATTGGGCTACTGGTTGAGGGGGTAAAACCCTATGTAAGCAGCAACCACAATCCTTGTCAGGGAGAAATTCAAGGAATCCCCAAATTAACCTTTGCCTAACCCTCTTATAGTTTGGCATGAAGGCAGTCAGGCTTAATTTATGGGCAAGATATAAACTATTTATGTAGAACCTCTTTGGATTTTCCTCCTTCCCAGCCCTGGCCTCAGCTTGTTTGGAGACACAAAAGACTAGTGTCAAATCCTTTGTAAGTTTCATCAGGCAGCGCCTTTGTGATGTGACAGTGTGGTAGGTGACATTTCCGCTCCCTATCAAGTCAGAGATGGCCCATCCTTCTAATACCTATTCTCTTTTTGTCTCACTGTCAGGGAGGATACACAAAGACCGACTGCCTGCTATGCCTAGTCATGTGACCCAGTGTTAGAAATGGGGTCTTTGGTTGGCAGTCAGGTTACCCCCTGTCCAAGCAAGGACCCTCACTCTAGTCAGGGTAAAAGAGAATCACCCTCAGCTAACCCCCACTCACCCCCTTGGTAGCTTGGCACGAGCAGGCAGACTTAACTTCAGAGTGCTAGGTGTAAAGTATTTGTACCACCACACACAGTAACTCAATCAAAACACAGGTTTAGAAAAACAGAAAATATTTATCTAAACAAACAAGATCAAAACGACAAAAATCCACAATGCACGTCAGTTATCACTAAAAGTGCAAATGGAGTCTTTACGTAAATTTAAACACAACGCTAACACTGTGAGCCTGAAAATGAACCCGGGGTGTGTCAAAAATAACCCAGCACAGGCGAGTGTGCTTGAAAAAGGGCTTGAGATGGGTCGTTATCACTCACGAGCGAGACCTTGTGTCGTTTCTCCTTCAGTCAGGTCGGCATGCGTCGTTTCTTCTCCCCGCAGGAGAGTGATGCGTCGATCCGGGCAGCACTCTCGGGTCCAGGCAGGCCTTGTGTCATTTTTACATGCCCAACGATGATTGCATCAGAAATCCAGCCGCACGATGATGCAAAAACCACGCAGCACTGGTTGCGATGTCACCAGTCTCCGTCAGCGATGCTGCAAGTCATTTCTCCAGCCATGGGTGCCGATCTTCCGGTCGCGTTGCAGACGAGCATCGATCTTCAGCCGCGAAGCTGGCGGTTTGTCGATTTTTCAGCCGCAGATCGGAGTCGCGTCAATCTTTTCCCCGCACGAAGGTCGGTGTGTGGATCTCACTCTTAGGCTGCCAGCTTCTCCTTTCAGGGTCCCAGGAACTGGATGGGCACCACTTGGCAGAGTAGGAGTCTCAGCAGAGGCTCCGGGTGCTGGCAGAGAGAAGTCCTTGCTGCCCCTGAGACTTCAAACAACAGGAGGTAAGCTCTAAATCAAGCCCTTGGAGAGTTCTTCACAAGCAGGAAGGCACACAAAGTCCAGTCTTTGTCCTCTAGCACAGGCAGAAGCAGCAACTGCAGGATAGCTCCACAAAGCACAGTCACAGGCAGGGCAACTCTTCTTCCTCAGCTGTTCATCTCTTCTCCAGGCAGAGGTTCCTTTTGGTTTCCAGAAGTGTTCTAAAGTCTGTGGTTTTGGTTGCCCTTCCTATACCCATTATACCCTTTGAAGTAGGCTTACTTCAAAGAAAGGCCTCTCTTGTTTGTGAAATCCTGCCTTGCCCAGGCCAGGCCCCAGACACACACCAGGGGGTTGGAGACTGCATTGTGTGAGGGCAGGCACAGCCCTTTCAGGTGTGAGTGACCACTCCTCCCCTCCCTCCTAGCACAGATTGCTCATCAGGAAATGCAGAATACACCCCAGCTCCCTTTGTGTCACTGTCTAGTGAGAGGTGCAACCAGCCCAACTGTCGAACTGACCCAGACAGGGAATTCACAAACAAGCAGAGTCACAGAAATGGTATAAGCAAGAAAATGCTCACTTTCTAAAAGTGGCATTTTCAAACACACAATCTTAAAATCAACTTTACTAAAAGATGAATTTTTAAATTGTGAGCTCAGAGACCCCAAACTCCACATGTCTATCCACTCCCAAAGGGAATCTACACTTTGATCATATTCAAAGGTAGCCCCCATGTTAATCTATGAGAGGGAGAGGCCTTGCAACAGTGAAACACGAATTTAGCAGTATTTCACTGTCAGGACATATAAAACACATTACTATGGGTCTGACCGCCAGTGGTAAGCTGGCGGTGTACCGCCAGCGTATTATGAGCGTGGCACATTAGCCACGGCCATACTGCCGGCCCCTTCAACATACCGCCAGGCGGATAATCCCCAACCGCCAGCCTTTCCATGGCGGTAAACACAGCCATGGAAAGGCTGGCGGTAAAGGGGACTTGGGGTGCCCCTGTGGGCCCCCTGCACAGCCCATGCACCTGGTATGGGCAGTGCAGGGGCCCCCAGGCACAGCCCCATCGTGCATTTCGGGCACCCGCTGCACATCAACATTGCCGCTGGCTCTATCATGAGCCGGCTGCAATGTTGATGTGACTTTTCCGCTGGCCCGGCGGAAAAATCAAAATAGGGAGCCACATATACCGCCAGCATTGGCGGTATAGTGGTGCCCGCTGCTTTGGCAGTCTTTCAGAAAGACAGCCAAAGTCGTAATGAGGGCCTATATGTCCTACCTTAACCATACGCTGCACCCTGCCCTTGTGGCTACCTAGGGCCTACCGTATGGGTGTCTTACATGTATGAAAAAGGAAGGTTTATGCCTGGCAAGTGGGCACACTTGCCAACTTGAATTTACAGTTGAAAACTGCACACACAGACACTCCAGTGGCAGGTCTGAGACCTGATTACAGAGCAACTTATGTCGGTGGCACAACCAGTGCTGCAGGCTCACTAGCAGCATCTGATTTACAGGCCCTGTGTACCTCTAGTGCACTTTAGTAGGGACTTAATAGTAAATCAAATATGCCAATCATGGAAAAGCCAATTACATACACATTTTGTATAGCAGCACTTGCACTTTAGCACTGGTTAGCAGTGGTAAAGTGTCCAGAGTAACAAAAACAGCAAAAACAGAGTCCAGCACACATCAACAACCTGGGAAACAGAGGCAAAGAGTTAAGGGAGACCACGCCAAGGATGAAAAGTCTAACACGTGTCCCCCCCAGCTGAAAGTGGGGAGCAACTTCCCAACCTCATTGGCGTTCTCATCACTAAGGCAGAAGAATCTGGACAGGCCATCAGCTTTGGCATGTTCTGTACCAGGGTGGTGTTCCACCTTCAAGTCCATCCCCTGTAGGGAAATGGACCACCTCTACAGTTTTGGATTCTAACCCCTCATCTGCATTAACCATCTCAGGGAGCTGTGGTCGGTCCGAACCCGGAAGTGAGTCCAAAACAAGTAGGGCCTTAGCTTCTTCAGCACCCAGACCACAGCAAATGCTTTACATTCTATGGCACTCCACCTACGTTCCCTGGGAAGTAACCTCCTGCTAATGAAGACTACGGTTTGATCTAGGCCCTCTTTATTAAGCTATGAGAGTACTGCTCCAATACCATGCTCTGAGGCATCTGTTTGCACAACAAACTCCTTGGAGTAGTCAGGTGCCTTCAGCACATGTGCCGTTCACATGGCAGCCTTCAGAGCATCAAAAGCGGTCTGGCAAGCCCCTGTCCAGATCACATTCTTTGGTTGCTTCTTAGAAGTCAACTCAGTCAAGGGGGTAACAATGGTACCATATCCCTTGACAAACCTCTTGTAGTAGCCCGTGAGACCTAAAAAGGCTCTCACCTCAGTCTGGGTTTTGGGAGGCTCCCAAGCCAGAATGGTGTAAATTTTTGGTTGTAGGGGTGCCACCTGGCCACTCCCTACCTGGTGTCCCAAGTACACCACAGAACCCTGCCCTATTTGGCACTTGCTTGCCTTAATAGTGAGGCCTGATTTCTGCAGGGCCTCTAACACTCTCCATAGGTGTTGCAGATGTCCCCCCCATGTGGAACTAAACACAGCAGTGTCATCCAGGTAGGTGGCACTGAACTCATCCAGCCCAACCAACACCTGGTTTACCAACCTCTGAAAGGTGGCAGGGGCATTCTTCATCCAAATGGCATCACTTTAAATTGAAAGTGTCGATCTGGAGTAGAAAATGCTGACCTCTCCTTGGACCCCTCAGTTTATGCAATCTGCCAGTACCCAGACATTAAGTCAAATGTACTGAGGTACTTGGCAGCTCCTAAATGGTGAATGAGCTCATCAGCTTGGGGGAATGGGGTGTGCATCAGACTTGCTGACTGCATTGAGGCCCATATTTATACTTTTTGATGCAAACCTGAGTCAGCGTAGGTTTGCGTCAAAAAGTTTAACGCCGGCTACCGCCATTCCAACGTGCCAACCGGGCGTCATATTTAAGGAATGACGGTAGCCGGCGCTGCGGCCTGGTTAGCCTCAAAAGAAATGATTCCAAGCGGGCACCGGAGGCATAGGGAAGACGGGTTGTGCGTAAAAAAATTTTGAAAGTCAGGTTAGAGTTAAAAAAAAAATGACTCTAACCTGACTAGCATAATTAATTTTTTGACGTATAACCCCCATGGAAATGACTCCTATCTTAGCAAAGACAGGAGTCATGCCCCCCTGCCCAATGGCCATGCCCAGGGGACTTCTGTCCCCTGGGCATGGCCATTGGGCACAGTGGCATGTAGGGGGGCCCAAGTTAGGCCCCCCTATGCCACTTAAAACAAAGTAAAATAAATACTTACCTCTACTTACTTCTACTTACCGTAGATGGGTCCCCCCATCCATGGGTGTCCTCCAGGGGTGGGCTAGGGTGGCAGGGGGTGTCCCTGGGTGCAGGGAAGGGCACCTGTGGACTGCTTCCATGGTCAGAGACCATGGAAATGAGCCCACAGGTCCCTTAACATCTGCCCTGACCCAGGTTTTTAAAAAAATGCTGCAAATTCGGCTGGGCGCCATTTTGTAAGGCCCTCCTCCTCCTGTGCGAAAAAATGACGCAGAGGATAAATAAGGCACACATGCCTTAGAGTAATTTTTGGCACGGGAACGCCTACCTTGCATGTCATTAGTACAAGGTAGGTTTTCACGTCCAAAAAATGACTCAAACTCCATAACTTTGGCGCTCGACGTGTCTAGCACCCAAGTATAAATATGGAGTGAAGTTTGCGCCGAATTTGCGTAAAAAAAATGACGCAAATCCAGCGCAAACAGAGTATAAATATGCCCCTGAGTCCCAGGTAGTCCACACAGAACCTGAGTTCTGGAGTGGCACCAGGTGCAGCAGCCTTTGGGACCAATACCACTGGGCTGGCCCAAGGACTGCTGGAATGCTCAATAACCCCTATGGTTGACATCTTGGATACTTCATCCTTAATGCTATCCCTGACCCTGTCAGTCACCCTGTAAACCTTTTGTTTAATGGGTGTAGTGTACCCAGTGACCACATCATGTGTACACAAGTGTGTGACCCCTGGAATCAGGGAAAACAGTGAGGGGAACTGTCCCTACACCTGGCCATAGTCCCTCTGCTGCTCTTTATTCAGGGAGGGGGAGAGGATCACTCCCTCCACAGACCCATCCTTCTCTCCTGTAGACAGGAGGTCAGGAAGAGGCTCACTCTCCTCCTCCACCCCATCATTTGTTGCAAGAAGCATGGACACTCCAGTCCGCTCAAAGTGTGGCTTGAGACAGTTGACATGTAGGACCCTTAAAGGGTTCCTTGGAGACTGCAAGTCCACCACATAGGTGACTTCACTCTTGCGCTCCACTACCTCAAATGGACCAGTCCACTTATCATGGAGCACCCTAGGCTCCACTGGCACCATCACCCACACTTTTTGACCAGGTTGAAACTCGACCAGAGTGGCATTCCGGTCATACCACTGTTTCATATCCTCCTGGCTTGCTTCTAGGTTCTCCTGTGCGAGACTCCTGAAGCGGGCAGTCTGGTATCTCAAAGCCAGCATGTAGCTAAATACATCCTGGGGGGTTGACTAGGAGCTTTCTCCAAAGCCTCCTTCACCAGACTCAAAGGTCCCCTCACAGGGTGGCCATAGTTGAGCTCAAAGGGTCTAAACCCAAGTCCTTTTTGAGGCACCTCCCTGTAAGCAAACAGAAGGCATGGCAAGAGGACGTCCCACTTCCGCCTCAAGGGCTCTGACAGGCCCTTGATCATGCCTTTCAAGGTGCAGTTGAATCTCTCAACTAGACCATTACTTTGGGGGTCGTAAGGGGTGGTGAACTTGTAGGTTACCCCACACCTCTTCCACAGAGACTTCATACACGTGGATATGAAGTTGGTACCCCTATCAGATACCACTTCCTTGGGGAACCCCATTCGGGTAAAAACCCCCATCAAAGTGTGACCCACCACAGGTGAAGTGATTGATCTTAGAGGAATGGCTTCTGGATACCGGGTGGCATGGTCCACCAAGACCAGGATGAACCTGTTGCCTATGGCTGTCTTGGGATCCAGGGGCCCCACAATGTCAATACCTACCCTCTCAAAGGGAGTACTAACAACGAGTAAAGGGTGGAGGGGAGCGTTACATTTCCCCCTACTCTTGCTACTTGCCTGACAAGTTTGGCAAGACCTGCAATGTGCATCTGAGTGCCTGCGCATTAGAGGCCAGTAAAAGTGGGTGACAAGCCTCTCCAAGGTCTTGTCCCACCACAAATGTCCAGCTAAAGGCACATCATGAGCCAACCCCAGTAGGAAGGCCCTGAAGCACTGGGGTACCACCAGCACACGGGCTGACCCAGGCTCAGGAACCTTAGGATTACTATATAGGAGGTCATCCTTCCAATAGATCAGGTGCGATCCTGGCTCCTTGCCAGCCGCCTGGTCTGCAGCCTGCTGCCGCAAACCCTCCAAAGTAGGGCATATATTCGGTGATGCTCAGAATGCTTTCCTGGTGGGCCCTCCTTCCTGCTGCCACTGCAACAGCTCAGGGACCTCACCCAGTTCAGACACCTGTTCCCCTGTAGGCTCCGGGCCGTCACCCTCAGGCTTTGCCTCCTCCCGGACCGTGGGAACTTCTCAGGCTGGTTTCCCGTGGCCCCTGCTCTTCCTCTTCTTGGCTGTCCCCTGGGCCACTGTTTCAGGCTCCAGGGGCTCTTGACCACCCTGATGGGCTGCCATTGACCAGGTGGATACGCATACCCAGCCAGGCAGACCCAACATCTCCAAGTGAGACCTGTGTTCCACCTCCTTCTAAGGGGAATCCTCCAGGTCATCCCCTAGCAAACAATCTACAGGCATGATTGGACTCACAGCTACCTTTGAAGAACCTGAGACCCCCCCCATTCAAAGGGAACCTGCGCCACTCTGCACAGGTGCTCTGAATTATCCACTGCAACTACTTGGTGAAGTACCCAGGGATCAATCTGCTCTTCAGACACCAGCTGACTCCCCACTGTAGTCACACTGGCTCCTGTGTCTCTCAGAGCCTCCACCCTCTGTCCATTGATGGTCACCCACTGCCTGTACATTTTAGTGTTCTCAGGGACGAGGGTTCTCTGGACCATCTCACTGTCCCCTAGTGAGACAAGGGTCATCTCAGCTGGCTCCCACCCACCTGGAACCAACTCCTCTCCAAACGCTACACTAGCCAAACCCTGGGGCGGCGCACCAGTGGGTACCGGTGTACTCTTGGGGCATTTGGGGTCCCCCCTCACATGACCCACCTGGTCACTTGCATAACACTTACGTGGGGGTCCCCCTGCCACTGGCTTCCCTTTGGAGAAACATGGCTTCTTCTCACTGGGGGGTTGGGAATCTTTACCCTGGGAATCAGTTTGGGGCCCTTTAGAGAACTCCCCCTGTTTACCCTCCACCCATTTCTTCTGAGAGGGACCCTGCCCACCCTTGGTATGGTCTCCCCCATACCTCTTTTGGATCCTGTTGCACTCCCGGCAGCCCGCTTCCTGTGCAAGCTTCTTGGGATCAGTCAGCTTGCTGTCAATCAGGTGTTGGCGCAGCTCTGGGAAACATAAACTATAAAAGTGCTCCCAAACAATCAGATTGTAAAACCCCTCATACTTTGTTACCTTATTGCCCTTCACCCAACCATCCAGTGACCTGCAAAAAGAATCAACAGATTCCAACCATGTTTGGGATTCCTTCTTCTTATAGGACGTAAACTTATCCTTATACCGCTCAGGGGTGAGACCATATCTTGTGAGTAGGGCATCCTTCATGATAGTGTAGGTGAGATTCTGAGCATCCCCTAAGGCTGTCAGTGTATCCCTCCCCTCTACCTCAGAGTGCTTCCACAGACCGGCCCCCCAATGAGATTCAGGGACCAGATTCATGTGGAGAGCAGACTCATACCCCTTGAACAACAATTATATGTCATCATCCCTTTTGTAATTCTTTACAAGATCTTTAGGAATGTGCACCCTCCTCTCAGGCTGCACTTTGATGTGGCTGCCACCATCCCAACTAGACTGGCTCCTCTGATCCAGCTCCCTTAAGCGGAGCTCATGAGCTAACAATAACCTTTTCTCCTCTGTGGCCATCCTCATTTTCTCCAACTCCCTCTGGTGCTCCCTATCTCCCTCTCTGTCCTGCAATTCTTCAGGAGTCAGACCCTTAGATGAGACACTGCTACCTGCCGTGGAGACCCTCTCCCTGGACATAACAGGCCCACCCACAATACCATTGCGTATGGAATGCTCTTCCTCCTCCTCATCCTCCTCATCCTCTGCGTGCCCTTCAGTGCTCTTGGCTGTCACCCACACCCTCAGCGCCTTTTGCAGCTCCTCCTTCTTGGATGAGCTCTTAATGGGCCAGTCAAAACTTTTACAGAACTGCTTTAACTGAGGCTTTGTATAGCTCTCTAATTTCTCTAGGTCAAAAGCAGCTCCAACTGATGCATCTCCAGATTGGGACATGATAAAAGGTCAACAAAAGTGCAAAGTTCCAAAAGGCAGAAAACAAGTTCTCAATGAAGTTCAGAAGGTAATCAAAGATTACCACAAAAATGGATGTAGGGAAAAGTCCAACAAAAAGAGAAAAAGCAAAAATTACAAGGCAAGTAGTATGTGGTCACGTAGTGGTCTGCACTGAAAACAGTAGTGTACACTAAATTACTGTATGTCAAGTACAAATACAAGTCCAGTCCCAACCGCTGATCACCAATATTAGAAATTAGGAGGGTCATTCTGACCCCGGCGGTCTAAGACCGCCGGGGCCAGGGTCGGCGGGAGCACCGCCGACAGGCCGGCGGTGCCCCACAGGGCATTCTGACCGCGGCGGTTCGGCCGTGGTCAGAAGAGGCAAACCGGCGGTCTCCCGCCGGTTTAGCGCTGCCCTCAGAATCCCCCATGGCGGCGCAGCTTGCTGCGCCGCCATGGGGGATTCTGACACCCCCTACCGCCATCCTGTTCCTGGCGGTTCGCCCGCCAGGAACAGGATGGCGGTAGGGGGTGCCGCGGGGCCCCTGTGGTCCCCTGCCGTGCCCATGCCAATGGCATGGGCACGGCAGGGGCCCCCGTAAGAGGGCCCCGCAAAGTATTTCAGTGTCTGCTAAGCAGACACTGAAATACGCGACGGGTGCAACTGCACCCGTCGCACCCCTGCAACTCCGCCGGCTCAATTCTGAGCCGGCGTCCTCGTTGCAGGGGCATTTCCTCTGGGCCGGCGGGCGCTCTTTTGGAGAGCGCCCGCCGGCCCAGAGGAAATGTCTAAATGGCCGCCGCGGTCTTTTGACCGCGGTGCTGTCATTCAGCGGCGGTACCTTGGCGGACGGCCTCCGCCGTCCGCCAGGGTCATAATCAGGCCCTAGGTCTTTGGTTGGCAGTCAGGTTACCCCCTGTCCAAGTATGGACCCTCACTCTAGTCAGGGTAAAAGAGAATCACTCTGAGCTTACCCCTCTCATCCCCTTGGTAGCTTGGCACAAGCAGGCAGGCTTAACTTCAGAGTGCTAGTATGTGTACCAACACACACAGTAACTCAATGAAAACACTACAAAAAGGCACAAAACAGAAAATAGAAAATATTTATCTAAACAAAACAAGACCAAAACAACAAAAATCCACAATACACAAGTCAAGTTATCACAAAAAATGCAAAAGGAGTCTTCATGTAATTTTAAACACAGCGCTAAAACTGTTAGTGTGAAAATGTACCATGGCGTGTCAAAAATAACCCTGTACAGGCGAGTGTGCGTCAAAAAGGGCTTTGCAATGCATTGATATCACTCATGAGTGAGATTTTGCATTGTTTTCCTTCAGTCGGGTCGGCGTGCGTTGTTTCTTTTCCCTGCAGGAGAGAGATGCGTCGATCCAGTCAGCACTCTCGGGTCCGGACAGGCCTTACATCGTTTTGACACGCCCGGCAATGTTTGCACCAGAAACCCAGCCACACGATGATCCGAAAACCTAGCAGCGCGGGTTGCGATCTCACTGGTCTCCGTCAGCGATGCTGCGCGTTGTTTCTTCAGCCGTGGGCATCGATCTTCTGGTCCGATTGCAGGCGAGTGTCGATTTTCAGTCACGAAGCTGGCGGTGCTTCGATTTTTCAGCTGCAGATCGGAGTCACGTCGATCTTTTCTCCACACCTCGGTCGGTGCATGGATTTCTCACTCTTAGGCTGCCAGCTTCTCCTTTCAGGGTCCCAGGAACTGGATGGGCACCACTTGGCAGAGTAGGAGTCTCAGCAGAGGCTCCAGGTGCTGGCAGAGAGAAGTCTTTGCTATCCCTGAGACTTCAAACAACAGGAAACAAGCTCTAAATCAAGCCCTAGGAGAGTTCTTCACAAGCAGAAAGGCACACAAAGTCCAGTTTTTGTCCTCTAGCACAGGCAGAAGTAGCAACTGCAGGATAGTTCCACATAGCACAACCACAGGCAGAGAGCTCTTCTTCCTCAGCTCTTCATCTCTTCACCAGGCAGATGTTCCTCTTTTTTCCAGAAGTGTTCTAAAGTCTGTGGTTTTGGGTGCCCTTCTTATACCCATTTTGCCCTTTGAAGTAGGCTTACTTCAAAGAAAAAATCTTCTCTTGTTTGTGAAACCCTGCCTTGCCCAGGCCAGGCCCCAGACACACACCAGGGGGTTGGAGACTGCATTGTGTGAGGGCAGGCACAGCCCTTTCAGGTGTGAGTGACCACTCCTCCCCTACCTCCTAGCACAGATTGCTCATCAGGAAATGCAGAATATACCCCAGCTCCCTTGGGTCACTGTCTAGTGAGAGGTGCTACTACCCCAACTGTCAAACTGACCCAGACAGAGAATCCACAAACAGGCAGAGTCACAGAAATGGTTTAAGCAAGAAAATGCTCACTTTCTAAAAGTGGCATTTTCAAACACACAATCTTAAAATCAACTTTACTAAAATATATATTTTTAAATTGTGAGCTCCGGGACCCCAAACCCCACATGTCGATCCGCTCCTAAAGGGAATCTACACTTTAATCATATTTAAAGGTAGTCCCATGTTAACCTATGAGAGGGACAGCCCTTGCAACAGTCAAAAACGAATTAAGCAGTATTTCAGTGTCAGGACATATAAAACACATCACTATGGTGGTCATTACAACCCTGGCGGACGGTGTTAAAGCTGCGGTAATACCGCAAACAGGCCGGCAGACAAAAAAAGGTAATTATGACTGTGGCGGAAACCGCCAACATAGACAGCCACTTTAACACCCCGACCGCAACAGCGGTACAGACAAGCAGCGCGACGGTCACCGCCAACAGACAGGCGGAAGACAATGTACCGCCAACAGTATCACAACCCGCCAATCCGCCGCCTTTTCCGGGGCAGATGCACTGTGGATAAAAACACGGCAGAAACAGCTTTTGCAATGGGAAAACGCTCACCTTAACACACTCCACGTGGAAGGAGGCCACCATGGAGCCCGAACTACAAATACTCCCTGCGCTTGTCTTTCTGCTCCTCTATGATCACCATCTACGTAGGCGCTGAAGACAACGGTGAGTACTGCACCAATGACATAGGGGAAGCAAAAGTCCGGGGTACACACACGCAACACCCACACCCCCAACCCGACCCTCACCCACTACAACAGACACACCAATGCACGTCCAAACAGCACAGTAACAACCCACCACCCCCGAAGAATGCAAAGACAAAAGGAAATCAGTTCAAACATTGTAATGTATCAAAATACAGTAAGCTAATATATACAGATATATATACACATTCCAGAATTGATACATTACGATTAGTAGTGCAGGTATGCACATATCAATGTCCGTTCACCACTGGGCCCAAAATGCATGGGCGAGACCCACACTAGATACCTGTCCACAAACGGAGAGAACACTGCAGGGGCATCTGATAGAAATACAACAGGCACCTCAGGGGGAAGGGAAGGGGGGGGCACCTCAGTCGGATTACAGCACCACGCCAGATCCACGATGGGGCTCCATGCCCATTGATGTATCCTGGGGAGTGCAAAGCCACAGTCTCTCAAGTCTCTACAGTGGGTGAGTTGCCCACTGCATTATCCTGGGGAGTGCAAAGCCACAGTCTCTCAAGTCTCTACAGTGGGTGGGTTGCCCACTGTTCCATCCTGGGGAGTGCAAAGCCACAGTCTCTCAAGTCTCTACAGTGGGTGGGTTGCCCACTGCATTATCCTGGGGAGTGCAAAGCCACAGTCTCTCAAGTCTCTACAGTGGGTGGGTTGCCCACTGCATTATCCTGTTGAGTGCAAAGCCACAGTCTCTCAAGTCTCTACAGTGGGTGGGTTGCCCACTGTACCATCCTGGGGAGTGCAAAGCCACAGTCTCTCAAGTCTCTACAGTGGGTGGGTTGCCCACTGTACCATCCTTGGGAGTGCAAAGCCACAGTCTCTCAAGTCTCCACAGTGGGTGGGTTGCCCACTCTACCATCCTGTGGAGTGCAAAGCCAGTCTCTCAAGTGGATAACAGTCTCCACTGGTTCTGGAGGGGGACTGGTGCCCAGACTGCATCAGGCTCCCCATGACGGTTCCTGTTCTGTCACTGTCCCAGCTGCACATGGGCTAACAATGCTTGATTTGGCGGTCTTTTCCCTGTCCAGCGGTGCTTTGCCATGTCGGTCTTTGCCCTGTTCAGCGGTGCTTTGCCCTGTTCAGCGGTCTTCACCATGGCGGCCTTTTCCCTGTTCAGTGGTGCTTTGCCATGGCGGTCTGTGCCCTGTTCAGCGGTGCTTGACTTTGCAGTTTCTGACCTGTTCAGCGGTGCTTTTCCCTGTTCAGCGGTCTTCACCATGGCGGTCTTTTCCCTGTTCAGCAGTGCTTTGCCATGGCGGTCTGTGCCCTGTTCAGCGGTGCTTGACTTTGCAGTTTCTGACCTGTTCAGTGGTGCTTTGCCCTGTTCAGCGGTCTTCACCATGGCGGTCTTTTCCCTGTTCAGCGGAGCTTTGCCATGGTGGTCTGTGCCCTGTTCAGCGGTGCTTGACTTTGCAGTTTCTGACCTGTTCAGTGGTGCTTTGCCCTGTTCAGCGGTCTTCACCATGGCGGTCTGTGCCCTGTTCAGCGGTGCTTGCCTTTGCTGTCTGACCTGTGCATTGGTGTGTGGCATGACGGTCCCTCATTACCCAGCGGGGCTGTGGCTGCCGGGGCCCTCCAGGGCACTGACTCTGGCAGTGGTCTCCGGACCAATGACGATTGTGCTGCCATCCTGGGCACTGACTCTGGCTGTGGTCTCCGGACCAGTGACGATTGTGCTGCCCTCCTGGGCACTGACTCTGACGGTGGTCTCCGGACCAGTGACGATTGTGCTGCCCTCCTGGGCACTGACTCTGGCTGTGGTCTCCGGACCAGTGCCGATTGTGCTGACCTCCTGGGCACTGACTCTGGCTGTGGTCTCCGGACCAGTGCCGATTGTGCCGCCCTCCTGGGCAATTACTCTGGCGGTGGTCTCCTGACCAGTGACGACAGTGCTGGCGGTGGCGTCCTGGCCGCCGGGGAGGATGGCGCCCTTCTCCGCCGTGCTGCTCTTCCCAGACTGTGCAGACTTCTTCTGGCCCTTCACCACCTTTGGAGGAGTCACAGCTGACTCAGCACTCCCCCTGGGACCCTTGTGAGCAGTTTTGCCGCCAGGAGTCTTCACCCTGTTCCGTCGGCCACTTTCCAACTTAAGGTGCTTTACAGGAGGTGGACAGGCAGTGCTCTGGCTCTGTGTCACACTGGCTGCCCTGGTGGCCGGTGCACTCCACACACCTTTAATATGCACCACTGGTACTGGACTTTTTTTGGCTGAGGTGCTACTACGGGACCTATGAATTGGAGGGGTGGGGGTGGTGGGAAAGAGGTCAACGTTGCTGAGGAAGAGTTGCTGACGAAGACTGGGGTGGGTAGCTGCAGGGGATCTGGGAGTGGAGGAAGAGGAGGTGGTTGTAGGAGGTGTAACTTTAGGTGATTTGGATGCAGGTGCAGGTGCAGGTACTGGAGGATGTCGTGAGGTGGATGGATATTGGGTGTGTGGGTGCCCGCGTTTGTGTACTTTTGGAGGGGGTGTAGGAGGCTGGACTGGCTTGTAGTGAGTACCAAGGGGTACTTGCACCTTGCACCAGGCCCAGTTATCCCTTATTAGTGTATAGGGTGTCTAGCAGCTTAGGCTGATAGATAATGGTAGCTTAGCAGAGCAGCTTAGGCTGAACTAGGAGACGTGTGAAGCTACTACAGTACCACTTAGTGTCATATGCACAATATCATAAGAAAACACAATACACAGTTATACTAAAAATAAAGGTACTTTATTTTTATGACAATATGCCAAAGTATCTTAGAGTGTACCCTCAGTGAGAGGATAGGAAATATACACAAGATATATATACACAATAGAAAAAATATGCAGTATAGTCTTAGAAAACAGTGCAAACAATGTATAGTTACAATAGGATGCAATGGGGAAACATAGGGATAGGGGCAACACAAACCATATACTCCAAAAGTGGAATGCGAACCACGAATGGACCCCAAACCTATGTGACCTTGTAGAGGGTCGCTGGGACTATTAGAAAATAGTGAGAGTCAGAAAAATAACCCTCCCCAAGACCCTGAAAAGTGAGTGCAAAGTGCACTAAAGTTCCCCTAAGGACAAAAGAGTCGTGTTAGAGGAATAATGCAGGAAAGACACAAACCAGCAATGCAACAACTGTGGATTTCCAGTCTAGGGTACCTGTGGAACAAGGGGACCAAGTCCAAAAGTCACAAGCAGGTCGGAGATGGGCAGATGCCCAGGAAATGCCAGCTGCGGGTGCAAAGAAGCTTCGACTGGACAGAAGAAGCTGAGGTTTCTGCAGGAACGAAAAGGGCTAGAGACTTTCCCTTTGGTGGACGGATCTCTCTCGCCTTGGAGAGTCGTGCAGAAGTGTTTTCCCGCCGGAAGGACGCCAACAAGCCTTGATACACGCAAATCGTGCGTTTGTCGTTTTTGGACGCTGCTGGGGCCCAGGAGGGACCAGGAGGTCGCAAATTGGACCTGAAGAGAGAGGGGACGTCTAGAAAGACAAAGAGCCCTCACAAAAGCAGGTAGCACCCGGAGAAGTGCCAGAGACAGGCACTACGAGGATGCGTGAAACGGTGCTCGCCGAAGTTGCACAAAGGAGTCCCACGTCGCCGGAGACCAACTTAGAAAGTCGTGCAATTCAGGTTAGAGTGCCGTGGACCCAGGCTTGGCTGTGCACGAAGGATTTCCGCCGGAAGTGCACAGGGGCCGGAGTAGCTGCAAAGTCGCGGTTCCCAGCAATGCAGCCCAGCGAGGTGAGGCAAGGACTTACCTCCACCAAACTTGGGCTGAAGAGTCACTGGACTGTGGGGGTCACTTGGACAGAGTCGCTGGATTTGAGGGACCTCGCTCGTCGTGCTGAGAGGAGACCCAAGGGACCGGTAATGCAGCTTTTTGGTGCCTGCGGTTGCAGGGGGAAGATTCCGTCGACCCACGGGAGATTTCTTCGGAGCTTCTGGTGCAGAGAGGAGGCAGGCTACCCCCACAGCATGCACAAGCAGGAAAACAGTCGAGAAGGCGGCAGGATCAGCGTTACAGAGTTGCAGTAGTCGTCTTTGCTACTATGTTGCAGGTTTGCAGGCTTCCAGCGCGGTCAGCGGTCGTTTCCTTATCAGAAGGTGAAGAGGGAGATGCAGAGGAACTCGGCTGAGCTCATGCATTCGTTATCTAAAGTTTCCCCAGAGACAGAGACCCTAAATAGCCAGAAAAGAGGGTTTGGCTACCTAGGAGAGAGGAAAGGCTACTAACACCTGAAGGAGCCTATCAGCAGGAGTCTCTGACGTCACCTGGTGGCACTGGCCACTCAGAGCAGTCCAGTGTGCCAGCAGCACCTCTGTTTCCAAGATGGCAGAGGTCTGGAGCACACTGGAGGAGCTCTGGACACCTCCCAGGGGAGGTGCAGGTCAGGGGAGTGGTCACTCCCCTTTCCTTTGTCCAGTTTCGCGCCAGAGCAGGGGCTAAGGGGTCCCTGAACCGGTGTAGACTGGCTTATGCAGAATTGGGCACATCTGTGCCCAACAAAGCATTTCCAGAGGCTGGGGGAGGCTACTCCTCCCCTGCCTTCACACCATTTTCCAAAGGGAGAGGGTGTCACACCCTCTCTCAGAGGAAGTTCTTTGTTCTGCCATCCTGGGCCAGGCCTGGCTGGACCCCAGGAGGGCAGCTGCCTGTCTGAGGGGTTGGCAGCAGCAGCAGCTGCAGTGAAACCCCAGGAAGGGCAGTCTGGCAGTACCAGGGTCTGTGCTACAGACCACTGGGATCATGGAATCGTACCAACAATGCCAGGATGGCATAGAGGGGGCAATTCCATGATCATAGACATGTTACATGGCCATATTCGGAGTTACCATGGTGAAGCTACATATAGGTAGTGACCTATATGTAGTGCACGCGTGTAATGGTGTCCCCGCACTCACAAAGTTCAGTGAATTGGCTCTGAACAATGTGGGGGCACCTTGGCTAGTGCCAGGGTGCCCTCACACTAAGTAACTTTGCACCTAACCTTTACCAGGTAAAGGTTAGACATATAGGTGACTTATAAGTTACTTAAGTGCAGTGTAAAATGGCTGTGAAATAACGTGGACGTTATTTCACTCAGGCTGCAGTGGCAGGCCTGTGTAAGAATTGTCAGAGCTCCCTATGGGTGGCAAAAGAAATGCTGCAGCCCATAGGGATCTCCTGGAACCCCAATACCCTGGGTACCTCAGTACCATATACTAGGGAATTATAAGGGTGTTCCAGTAAGCCAATGTAAATTGGTAAAAATGGTCACTAGCCTGTCAGTGACAATTTGGAAGTAATGAGAGAGCATAACCACTGAGGTTCTGGTTAGCAGAGCCTCAGTGAGACAGTTAGGCACCACACAGGGAACATACACATGCACACCTATGAGCACTGGGGCCCTGTGTGACAGGGTCCCAGTGACACATACATATAGGCCACAAACCTATGAGCACTGGGGTCCTGACCAGCAGGATCCCAGTGACACATAACAACCATACTGAAAACATGGTGTTTTCACTATGAGCACTGAGGCCTGGCTATCAGGATCCCAGTGAGACAGTGAAAACAGTGACAAACACCCTGGCATACACTCACAAACAGGCCAAAAGTGGGGGTAACAAGGCTAGAAAGAGGCTACCTTCTCACACAACCCCCCCCCAAACGAAGGACAATAAGGCTAACCTTGGCCAGTTGAGACTTTATTGTCTAAGTGGTGATAAGTAGAGAGTAGCTCTGCAATAGACTGGTTACTCCCTTTATCATCCACTATATGGTTACTTCCCTGTGGGGATGTAAACCACCCTGTTTGAAGTTTTTTAGCTAAGCAACAATGTGAAGATGTATTTTCAGAGTTTCTATCAGTAAGTTTTAGTTTAGAGCAGTGGGAATTGTCCACTGAACCTATTTGTAGTGATGGAAATGCCAGACAGGGATGCTGTCTCAATAAAGCCATAGCTGGGCAAAAACTTTGCCCATTTGGCTGGAAGAGAGAACAGGGATGCTGTTTCTCTTGAGTTGGAGCAGGGCAGGGATGCTGTCCTATGAGCTCCACACTAGGGCAGGGATGCTGTCCTAAGTGTTGTGAGGCAGTACAGGGTTTCTGCACTAAAGTTTCTCTGGGAGGTTTGGAGGGATGCTCCATGTTAACTAAAATGGTGCTCTTTTTGTCACCAATGTTAGTTATCCCACAGAGAGGTACTTCTACCTCAGGGAGTCCAGCTATGCCAGCTGATGATTCCCTTGGAACAGGTGCCACCCCAGGAGAGGTTTCTCCCACCACAGGAATGGTATCCTGAATGGTAGGGTGGTTAGGGGATACTGTGATACCCTTTTTACCTGTTGATGGAGAGGGATCCTGAGTTTTCAGGCCTTCTCTCCTTTGGTTTTTCATTTCAGTAGAAATGAGAGGGAACAATTCCTCAGGGATGCCCAGCATGGCTGCATGGGCATAAAACTCTACATCAGCCCAACCTGAGGCCTCTAGGTCATTACCTAAGAGACAGTCTACAGGTAAGCTAGGTGATACCACCACCTGCTTAGGGCCAGTAACTCCACCCCAACTAAACTGAATTATAGCTAAGGGAAGAAACTTAGTGGAGTTATGGACATCAATAATCTTATACTGTTGTCCAATGATGTGTTGTTCAGGAGGCACTAGGTTTTCAGTCACCAAAGTGAAACTGGCACCTGTGTCCCTGTAGGCCAAGGCCTCAACACCATTTATTGAAACTGTCTGCCTGTACTTATCCATTGTAAGGGGACAAGCAGCCAGTGTGGCAAGGCCAATGCCACTAGGTGTAACAGGAACTGTCTTGGGACTGATTACATCAGTTTCCACTATGGACCCATAAGTGAACCCAACTACACCCTTTGCTTGACTGTTGCCAGCAGTCCCACCACTAGTACCACTACTGCTAGGGGCACTAGAGCTTGATGTATTAGTGGTGGTAGGCTCAGGGGGTTTACCTGGACAGGACTTATCCCCTGGCCTATGGCCTCTGTTTTTACACACAAAGCACCAAGGCTTTTTAATGTGTGCAGGTTGGGAAGAAGAGGAAGAATTTGTTTTATCCCCACCCTCTGAAGAGTGTTTAAGATTTGAAGTGGGATCTTTGGTTTTACCCTTATCCCCATGCTTATCTTGAGATTTTTCACCATCTTTCTTCTTATTGCCATCTTTGTCACCCCCTGTATGAACTTTTCTGTTCACTCTTGTTCTGACCCATTTGTCTGCCTTCTTTCCCAATTCTTGGGGAGAGGTCAGATCAGAGTCTACCAGGTACTGGTGCAACAAATCAGACACACAATTATTAAGTATATGCTCTCTCAGGATTGTGTTATACAGGCTTTCATAATCAGTAACTTTACTGCCATGTAACCACCCCTCCAAGGCCTTCACTGAATGGTCAATGAAATCAACCCAGTCTTGTGAAGACTCCTTTTTGGTCTCTCTGAACTTTATCCTGTACTGTTCAGTGGTTAAGCCATAACCATCCAGGAGTGCATTCTTAAGAACTTGGAAATTATTAGCATCATTTTCTTTTACAGTAAGGAGCCTATCCCTACCTTTTCCACTAAATGATAGCCATAGGATAGCAGCCCACTGCCTTTGAGGGACATCCTGTACAACACAGGCCCTCTCAAGTGCAGCAAACCACTTGTTAATGTCATCCCCCTCCTTATAAGGGGGAACTATCTTGTGCAGATTCCTGGAATCATGCTCTTTTGCAGGATGACTATGGGGAATACTGCTGCTGCCACCATGGGTATCTAAACCCAACTTCTGTCTTTCCTTCTCCAATTCCAAAGACTGTCTATCCAAATCCAGCTGTTGCTTTTTAAGCTTCAGTCTGGTTTGTTCCACCCTCAACTTATTGAGTTCCCTCTCTAACATTCTGTCATCAGGGTTGGTGGGAGGGACATTTCTAGAAACAGAGCTATGATGGGAATGAACAGAAGGAGACCTGTCCCTTACAGAAGCCAACTTAACAGCTTGGTTTACAGAAACATTACTACCAGTATGGTGAGAATAAATGCTTTTGCTATGATGTGAGACAACACTATTTCTATGGTGTGGCTCATCATCATTACCATCTATGCTAGATTGTCTAGTAATGGGCAGGCTAGGAAGTTTCTTTCCTGAATCTTTTCCTGGGGGAGTCCCTGAATCTGATTGGGAACTATTAGGTACTTTTTCAACAGATGGGGCACCTATGGCCTTATCCTGTTCTCTAAGCATGTTAATTAATAGTTCTAAGGCAGGATTCTTCCCTACACACAAACCTCTCTCTATACAGAGACTCCTTGCTCTTTTCCAGCTAAGGTTGTCATATGCAAGTTTGGACAGATCAACACTTTGGCCTGTGCCAGACATTTTTTAGAGAGAGTTAAAGTGATAGAGAAAGAGACAAAAGTTTTCAGAACTTTTTGGAAAGACAGAAAAATCTTTTTAAACTTTTAAGAACTTTTTGAAAGTTTAGAAGTACTTTTCAGCACTTAGAAAAGAGTGAAAAGAGGAAATGCAAAACTTTTTGGCTATGTGTATATACACTGACCTTGTTTTGTATATTTTTCTCTTATGAAAAGTACAATGACAAGAGTGGTAAGTAGTCTCAAGCACTTATCCCACCACTGCACAACCAATGTAGGAGGCTGGACTGGCTTGTAGTGAGTACCAAGGGGTACTTGCACCTTGCACCAGGCCCAGTTATCCCTTATTAGTGTATAGGGTGTCTAGCAGCTTAGGCTGATAGATAATGGTAGCTTAGCAGAGCAGCTTAGGCTGAACTAGGAGACGTGTGAAGCTACTACAGTACCACTTAGTGTCATATGCACAATATCATAAGAAAACACAATACACAGTTATACTAAAAATAAAGGTACTTTATTTTTATGACAATATGCCAAAGTATCTTAGAGTGTACCTTCAGTGAGAGGATAGGAAATATACACAAGATATATATACACAATAGAAAAAATATGCAGTATAGTCTTAGAAAACAGTGCAAACAATGTATAGTTACAATAGGATGCAATGGGGAAACATAGGGATAGGGGCAACACAAACCATATACTCCAAAAGTGGAATGCGAACCACGAATGGACCCCAAACCTATGTGACCTTGTAGAGGGTCGCTGGGACTATTAGAAAATAGTGAGAGTTAGAAAAATAACCCTCCCCAAGACCCTGAAAAGTGAGTGCAAAGTGCACTAAAGTTCCCCTAAGGACAAAAGAGTCGTGTTAGAGGAATAATGCAGGAAAGACACAAACGAGCAATGCAACAACTGTGGATTTCCAATCTAGGGTACCTGTGGAACAAGGGGACCAAGTCCAAAAGTCACAAGCAGGTCGGAGATGGGCAGATGCCCAGGAAATGCCAGCTGCGGGTGCAAAGAAGCTTCGACTGGACAGAAGAAGCTGAGGTTTCTGCAGGAACGAAAAGGGCTAGAGACTTCCCCTTTGAGGGACGGATCCCTCTCGCCTTGGAGAGTCGTGCAGAAGTGTTTTCCCGCCGGAAGGACGCCAACAAGCCTTGCTACACGCAAATCGTGCGTTTGGCGTTTTTGGACGCTGCTGGGGCCCAGGAGGGACCAGGAGGTCGCAAATTGGACCTAAAGAGAGAGGGGACGTCGAGCAAGACAAAGAGCCCTCACTGAAGCAGGTAGCACCCGGAGAAGTGCCAGAGACAGGCACTACAAGGATGCGTGAAACGGTGCTCGCCGAAGTTGCACAAAGGAGTCCCACGTCGCCGGAGACCAACTTAGAAAGTCGTGCAGTGCAGGTTAGAGTGCCGTGGACCCAGGCTTGGCTGTGCACGAAGGATTTCCGCCAGAAGTGCACAGGGGCCGGAGTAGCTGCAAAGTCGCGGTTCCCAGCAATGCAGCCCAGCGAGGTGAGGCAAGGACTTACCTCCACCAAACTTGGGCTGAAGAGTCACTGGACTGTGGGGGTCACTTGGACAGAGTCGCTGGATTCGAGGGACCTCGCTCGTCGTGCTGAGAGGAGACCCAAGGGACCGGTAATGCAGCTTTTTGGTGCCTGCGGTTGCAGGGGGAAGATTCCGTCGACCCACGGGAGATTTCTTCGGAGCTTCTGGTGCAGAGAGGAGGCAGGCTACCCCCACAGCATGCACAAGCAGGAAAACAGTCGAGAAGGCGGCAGGATCAGCGTTACAGAGTTGCAGTAGTCGTCTTTGCTACTATGTTGCAGGTTTGCAGGCTTCCAGCGCGGTCAGCGGTCGTTTCCTTATCAGAAGGTGAAGAGGGAGATGCAGAGGAACTCGGCTGAGCTCATGCATTCGTTATCTAAAGTTTCCCCAGAGACAGAGACCCTAAATAGCCAGAAAAGAGGGTTTGGCTACCTAGGAGAGAGGAAAGGCTACTAACACCTGAAGGAGCCTATCAGCAGGAGTCTCTGACGTCACCTGGTGGCACTGGCCACTCAGAGCAGTCCAGTGTCCCAGCAGCACCTCTGTTTCCAAGATGGCAGAGGTCTGGAGCACACTGGAGGAGCTCTGGACACCTCCCAGGGGAGGTGCAGGTCAGGGGAGTGGTCACTCCCCTTTCCTTTGTCCAGTTTCGCGCCAGAGCAGGGGCTAAGGGGTCCCTGAACCGGTGTAGACTGGCTTATGCAGAATTGGGCACATCTGTGCCCAACAAAGCATTTCCAGAGGCTGGGGGAGGCTACTCCTCCCCTGCCTTCACACCATTTTCCAAAGGGAGAGGGTGTCACACCCTCTCTCAGAGGAAGTTCTTTGTTCTGCCATCCTGGGCCAGGCCTGGCTGGACCCCAGGAGGGCAGCTGCCTGTCCGAGGGGTTGGCAGCAGCAGCAGCTGCAGTGAAACCCCAGGAAGGGCAGTCTGGCAGTACCAGGGTCTGTGCTACAGACCACTGGGATCATGGAATCGTACCAACAATGCCAGGATGGCATAGAGGGGGCAATTCCATGATCATAGACATGTTACATGGCCATATTCGGAGTTACCATGGTGAAGCTACATATAGGTAGTGACCTATATGTAGTGCACGCGTGTAATGGTGTCCCCGCACTCACAAAGTTCAGTGAATTGGCTCTGAACAATGTGGGGGCACCTTGGCTAGTGCCAGGGTGCCCTCACACTAAGTAACTTTGCACCTAACCTTTACCAGGTAAAGGTTAGACATATAGGTGACTTATAAGTTACTTAAGTGCAGTGTAAAATGGCTGTGAAATAACGTGGACGTTATTTCACTCAGGCTGCAGTGGCAGGCCTGTGTAAGAATTGTCAGAGTTCCCTATGGGTGGCAAAAGAAATGCTGCAGCCCATAGGGATCTCCTGGAACCCCAATACCCTGGGTACCTCAGTACCATATACTAGGGAATTATAAGGGTGTTCCAGTAAGCCAATGTAAATTGGTAAAAATGGTCACTAGCCTGTCAGTGACAATTTGGAAGTAATGAGAGAACATAACCACTGAGGTTCTGGTTAGCAGAGCCTCAGTGAGACAGTTAGGCACCACACAGGGAACATACACATGCACACCTATGAGCACTGGGGCCCTGTGTGACAGGGTCCCAGTGACACATACATATAGGCCACAAACCTATGAGCACTGGGGTCCTGCCCAGCAGGATCCCAGTGACACATAACAACCATACTGAAAACATGGTGTTTTCACTATGAGCACTGAGGCCTGGCTATCAGGATCCCAGTGAGACAGTGAAAACAGTGACAAACACCCTGGCATACACTCACAAACAGGCCATAAGTGGGGGTAACAAGGCTAGAAAGAGGCTACCTTCTCACAGGGGGCGTCACAGACTCACTGGGAGTGGACACAGGGGATGTGTAAATGGCAGTGGGGGTGGTGAGTGCAGGTGAGCGGGGTGTGGTGCTGGGTGTTCTGCTGCGAGTTCTAGTGCCTGTAGATGTAGTGCATGCAGGTGAGAGTGTAGACGACACTGGGAGGGAGGAGGGAGACGACGAGGAGGGGGACACAGTGGAGGCAGTGGATGTTGTTGTGTCTGTATGTGGGTGATGCTTGTTTGAGTGCCTGTGGGTTGTGTGGTGCTTATGTTTGCCTGAGCTACCTTTGTGTTTTGAGGTGTATGCATGCTTGTCTGATGGTGTGCTTGGGGTAGGCTGGGGTACAGGGGACTGGGTCTGGGTGGAGGAAGTTGGAGGGGGGAGGCTAGACACAGGGATAATGGCTGCCATCAGTGCTGAGGCCAGAGATTGCAGGGTTCGATGAAGGGCAGCCTGACCAGAATGAATACCCTCCATTAATGCATTACCGTTTTGCAACTCCCTTTCTACACCCTGGATGGCATTCACAATGCTAGACTGCCCAACAGTGAGTAACCTGAGGAGGTCAATGGCCTCCTCACTGAGGGCAGCAGGGGTGGCAGGGGCTGAGGTGCCTGGGGCGAAGGTGATGCTCACCCTCCTGGGTGAGCGGTCACGGGGCGAAGGCTGAGGGGCTGCTGGGAGGGCGGTGCTGGTAGGGGAGGTGGCGGCTGTACCTGTAGAAGTGGGGGGCACAGATGGTGCCGCCACCACAGGGGAGCTCCCATTGGCGGGCGAGTCCGTGTCGCTGTTTGGTGATCCGGTGACCGACGTGAAGCTCCCCTCGCCCTCCGGTGCCACTGTACCTCCGCCTGATGATGCTGATGCACACAAGAACAGGGAGAGCACAAAAAGGGGGGGTACGACAGAAGAAAGACAGGTTGAGTGCATGGCTTACCGCTACCGTTGGCGGACAATACAGACACAGCAGCCCCCTGCACTACGCCGTGCTCTTGGCCTCTTCAGATGCAATTCCTGGGATCTCCCCTACATGGCTATGGTGGTCATCTGCACACATAGATGACACAGGGGCATGTATACCTGTACTTGGCACGCTACAGAGGTGGGGTGGAGTGCCACGTGGCCTGCATTACTGAGGGGCCTAGCCTACGGAACTTGTCCTGGCCTAGGGAAACCCACAGCCCTCCTCCCCCACCCAGTTCCTTCCACTGCGCGCAAAGTCCGCAGAATGAGAGTGTACTCACCCCCTTGTGTCTGTTGTGATGCCCTCAAGCGCCCATCCAACTCAGGGTAGGCCACCGCCAGGATCCGGAACATCAGGGGGGTCATGGTTCGACGGGCACCCCTCCCACGTTGGGAGGCCATCCCCAGCTGAGCCTCCGCCGTCTTCTTGCTCCAGCGGCGAATGTCCTCCCATCTTTTCCGGCAGTGGGTGCCCCGTCTCTGGTGGACCCCCAGGGTCCGGACGTCCTTGCAGATGGCACGCCAAATGTCCTTCTTCTGGTGGGTGCTGACCTACATGACATGTACAGTGGAAGAAGAGAAGTCATTAACAACAGCACCGTCGAAGTGGGTGGCCCCCATCCCTACCCTTGCCATGTGGCACATGCATTCACAGTCCTTCATGTTCCCTGACCTCTGCCCCCTTCCTACTGACATCCAGCCCTCTCCACCCAGGCATAGCCCATACAACGTGCTCCCTGTGTACTTACCTGTTGGTCTGGAGGACCATAGAGTAGCATGTACTGGGGGAGGACCCCGTCCACGAGCTTCTCCAACTCCTGAGCAGGGAAGGCAGGGGCCCTTTCCCCAGACACAGCAGCCATTGTCTCTTCCAGACCGAGGTCACAGCAGCACTTGCAGTGTAGGTCCTCTCTTGTCGAAGATCAGGTTTCGAGTTATTGAACAGATAGAAAATGGCGGTCACGTCCGCGGCGGTGCGTCTCATCACCGCCGTCGCACTTCATCATTGGCTCCTTGGACCCATAGGGTCCAATGTTAACCAATGCAGCATTGCGCCGCGGTCTACGACCACCTACCGCAACGGTGTACAATGCCAGCACAGATACCTCACATCCCATTGTCCCAGTTTAGAGGTCAGGCAGCCGCCATTTCAGGGGCCCACATGGCTTCATTTACTACTGCGTCACACATACCTAGGCCTACACTCAACACACATACAGGGAGAGTTTTGTATTTGGTGTCGTGTTCTGTGTAGCTGTGGGTACATACCTGGGAATTTGTTGACTCTGTGGTCGCTGTTGTCCTTCCTAGGCACCGTCAGCTGGGACATGTGAGGAGATGGCGGAATCGTCCGGTGTACCGACCGCTGGTGGACCTGTTGACAATGGAAGAGCGACATTTAATCATCACCTACAGGTTTGACCGTGCCACAATCCAGGAACTGTGTACCCAGTTGGAGCCAGACCTGATCTCACCAATCCGCCATCCCACAGGAATCCCCCCTGACGTGCAGGTGCTATCAGTGCTCAATTTTCTTGCAAGTGGGTCTTTTCAGACAACAGTGGCCATGGCATCAGGGATGTCCCAGCCTATGTTTTTCAAAGTGTTGTCCAGAGTGTTGTCTGCCCTGCTGAAACACGTAAGGAGCTACATCGTTTTCCCTCAGGTGGAGGATTTGGCTACAGTGAAAGATGACTTCTATGCCCTTGGATATATCCCCAACATCATAGGTGCTATTGATGGGACCCATGTAGCTCTGGTTCCCCCCCGCAGGAGTGAACAGGTGTACAGGAACCGGAAGAGTTATCATTCCATGAATGTACAGATGGTATGTTTGGCAGACCAGTACATCTCCCAGGTAAATGCTATGTTCCCTGGCTCTGTGCATGACGCCTACATCCTGCGGAATAGCAGTATCCTGTATGTGATGGGTCAACTCCAGAGGCACCGGGTGTGGCTATTAGGGGACTCTGGTTACCCCAACCTGTCATGGCTATTGACCCCAGTGAGGAATCCCAGGGCAGAGGAACACTACAATGAGGCCCATGGGCGGACTAGGAGGGTGATCGAACGCACCTCCGGCCTCCTGAAGGCCAGGTTCAGGTGCCTCCATATGACAGGTGGTTCCCTATTCTACTCAACAAAGAAGGTGTGCCAGATCATCATCGCCTGCTCGATGCTTCACAATCTTGCTTTGCGACGCCAGGTGCCTTTTCTGCAGGAGGATGGTCCAGATGGCGGTGTTGTGGCAGCTGTGGCGCCTGTGGAGCCTGTGGACAGTGATGATGAGGAAGCTGAGGAAGAAGACATAGACAACAGGGAGTCAGCCATACAGCAATATTTCCAGTGACACAGGTGAGAACATTTTTTTTTACTACTACATTCACTTTCACACTTCTACCTCTATCCTGTCTGTCATTTAGTAGCAGTATTTGGTAACTGAGTTGTACCTTTCCATTACGGTTTCACAGGTGTGGTTACCAACGTCTGTCATCTGCTTGCATCCTTCATGGACTTGTGATGTGTGACATAGGTATGTTGGCATTACAATTGAAAACGCTGACACTGTCATTGATAATACAAATTTACCAAATCACAGACTGACTCCAGATTGTTTTTTGATTCAAGGGTGTTCATTTAAGTGCTCAAAAATTGAGGGGGGGTTGTAAAATGGTGATGGGGGATGGTGGAGGAATGTCCATGGCAGAGTCCAGTCTATTAGTCTCACAGGTGCTTTGCCCATATGGGCATAGGAAGTGGAGCTGGGGCAGTTCCAATCTGGACAGGGTAACAAGGTGGGACAGTGGGAGGACAATCAGGGTGGTCTCATTTCCTGGCAGGGGTCTTGCCACCTTGCTCTGTCCTGTTCCTGGATCTCAGGGACCGCTTGCGGGGTGGTTCTCCGTCTGCAGGGGGTGGGGTGCTGGTGTGGTGGTCCGGTGGCAGGGCGTCCTGTCCACTAGCGCCCGCGGAGGTGTTGGGCAGTTCATCATCCATGCTAGTGTCAGGGGCCCCTTGGAGTGCCACGGTGTCCCTCATGGTCTTTTGTATGTCCTTCAGCACCCCTACGATGGTGCCCAGGGCGGAGCTGATGGTTCTGAGCTCCTCCCTGAACCCCAAATACTGCTCCTCCTGCAGACGCTGGGTCTCCTGAAACTTGGCCAGGACCGTCGCCATTGTCTCCTGGGAGTGGTGGTATGCTCCCATGATGGAGGAGAGGGCCTCGTGGGGAGTGAGTTCCCTTGGCCTGTCCGCCCCCGTCGCACAGCAGCCCTCCCAGTTCCCCTGTGTTCCTGTGCCTCCGTCCCCTGGACTGTGTGCCCACTACCACTGCCCCCAGGTCCCTGTTGTTGTTAAGGGTGGTGGGTTATCCTGGGTTCCCTGTAGTGGTGGACACACAGCTGATTGACGTGTCCTGGGTACGGAGGTATGGGCCCGTTGGGTGGGTGCTGTGCTGGTGTTACCAGAGGGTGGAAGGTCAGTGTTGGGCTGTGCCTGTGCGAGGGGAACCGACTGTCCCGAGGCCCACGATGGTCCGGGCTGGTCATCTGGATCCAGTTGGGCAGAGCTGCTGTCGTCACTGTGGGCCTCTTCTGTGGGTGGAGTGGAGATGTCTGGACCCTCCTGTGTGGTGACGTTCCGTAGTGGTCCTGCAGGGGTATAAGAGCATGATTATTGCATGTGTGTGTGTCATGGTGTGCAATGGGTGGGTGTGCGTGTACCCCAGTGCAAGCATTCCTGTGTGGGGGTTTGTGTGATGATTGTTAGGGGGTTGTTATGGGTATGTGCAGTGAGCATGCTTTAGTGAGGGGTGACCATGCTTAGTTGTGTCATGCAGGGCTTGGTGTTGAGATGGGTGGTTTGTGTTATTAGTACATTAGTGAGGAGTTGGAGTGATAGGGGAGGGGGTGAGGGTGGGGGTGTGTGACAGCATGCAGGTAGGGTGGGGGATATGATAGTTAAGATTTGACTTACCAGTGTCCATTCCTCCACCGACTCCTCCGAGGCCCTCTGGATGCATGATGGTCAAGACTTGCTCCTCCCATGTTGTTTGTTGTGGGGTAGGAGGTGGGGGTCCGCCGCCAGTCCGCTATACCGCGATGTTGTGCCTGGAGACCACAGAACACACCTTCCCCCATAGGTCGTTCCACCTCTTCCTGATGTCCTCCCGATTTCTTGGATGCTGTCCCACAGCGTTGACCCTGTCCACGATTCTGCGCCATAGCTCCATCTTCCTGGCCATGGAGGTGTGCTGCACCTGTGAGCCAAATAGCTGTGGCTCTACCCATAGGATTTCCTCCACCATGACCCTGAGCTCCTCCTCGGAAAATCTGGGGTGTCTTTGGCATGACATGGGGTGGTGTGGGTGATGTGTGGGGTGGTGTATGTGTTGATGTGTGTGGTGATGTGTAGTGGTGTGTGTGGTGTTTTGTGCGCGGAATGTTGTATGGGTGATGTGTTGTGTGCCTCTGTGTGGTGGGGTTCTCAATTGCTATGCTCTCTGTCTCTCGGCTTCCTCAAAATTTCTGGTTGTAGGGGTTTGTGGGTGCTGTGGGTGTGTGTTTTATATTGTAATGGGTGTGTGGGAGTGGTGTGTGTATGTGTATCAGGTTTGTGTATTTTGAATTGTCGAATGTGGCGGTGTTTTGGAGATGTGTGTGTATTTTGAGCGCGGCGGTGTGTACCGCCTATTGGAATACCGCGGTTGAAAGACCGCCGCGTGGAATCGTGGGTCGTGATAGCATGGGCGTGTTTCTGTTGGTGTGACGGTGGAGGTTTTGTTTTTGCCAGTTTATCACTGACCTTTGGTGTGGCGGACTTGTGTGGGTGTCTGAATTTCGGCGGATTCCGAGATGTGTGTCATAATAGATGTGGCGGAATTGCGCGGCCGCGGCGGTGTATTGGCGGTCTTCTGCACGGCGGTAAGCGGCTTTTACCGCCAATGTTGTAATGACCCCCTGTATGTCCTACCTTAACCATACACTGCACCCTGCCCTTGGGGCTACCTAGGGCCCACCTTAGGGGTGTCTTACATGTAATAAAAGGGAAGGTTTAGGTCTTGCAAGTGGGTACACTTGCCAAGTGGAATTTACAGTTAAAAACTGCACACACAGGTACTGCAGTGGCAGTTCTGAGACATGATTACAGAGCTACTTATGTGGGTGGCACAACCAGTGCTGCAGGCCCCCTAGTAGCAGTTGATTTACAGCCCCTGGGCACCTCTAGTGCACTTTACCAGGGACTTACTAGTAAATCAAATATGCCAATCATAGATAAGCCAATTACATACACATTTTGTATAGGAGCACTTGGACTTTAGCACTGGTTAGCAGTGGTAAAGTGCCCAGAGTAACAAAAACAGCAAAAACAGAGTCTAGCACACATCAACAACCTGGGAAACAGAGGTAAAAAGTTAAGGGAGACCACGCCAAGGATGAAAAGTCTAACACCCAGGATACAGGCTTCAGGCACCAAATGGTTGGGACAAGAAAATATCAACTTTCCAAAAGTAAGAACAAGTGTTACCCCTGTCAACCATAAATTCACATCACTTAGAAGGTACACCTCGTATTTATTCCAGGTATACGAAACCAAGAATTCAATTTACACTCACATTACTCTTGCTTTTCCTATGTATCCAGGGGTACTTATTGAAATTTATCTGGCAAGACACTTTGAAAAAGAGCAATGAAACATTCCTGGCATGCACCACAAGGAAGTATTTTATTACTGAAAACCAGGAAGGAAAAACTTGACTGGTCTGCGTTACCACTTATAATGGAAGCACAAATTTGGTTAAAAAAATGCAAAACAAAAATGGAATATTATCTCTGGATTCACTGAATTTTGAGAACTACCATTGTTTGCTTTCAAGAGGACAACATTATTCAGGTTACTATAGTCTGTACAACAAAGACGCCACGAAAAAAGAGATATGGGAAGTTTTCTCAGTCTCCCCTCAGTTAAAGGGCACTGTAAATATGGCAATTGCTCATCGTGTCCCAGCACGATTGAGGGAGATTAATTCATTTACCACAATGAAAACAAAAGGACACAGAATTTACTAATTGCAACACAAGAGAATTGGGCACTTTTTACAAGGTTTTGGCGTAAGGCAGTGCTGCAAGTCATCTTGCTGCTGCTAAAGCATTTTCATTCTCAAGATTATGCTTTGAACGAGGTTGATAAATCTTTTCACCCAGCACAAGGATGTAGAGAAATAGGCATCAAAACATCACAACAGTCAATTGAGATTAACAATATGACCCATTTGGCCACACAAAGAATACTCCAAGCTGAAATAAAGTTCAAGGTTTTTAATTACAGATTAGGGCTCAGAGTAATGTAAATAATTCTCAGGACAATACTGTAAAGGTACAGAATCATAATAGGCTGTTCAAGCCTCCTAAAGAAGTCAACCAAACTAATATTAAAAAGACTAGGCACCCAATCAATCCTACACATAACAACAATTAGAAAAGTTGAAACAGAGGAAACAAACGCTCTCTAATTTTGTTAATCATTGAGCAATTTCAATTCTACAGTTTAGTAGCCTGGGCAACGAGTCGCCCTAAAAATTAGCAAAAGCATGTTAACATGTGCTGGGTTAAACACATGTGGCCAATAAAGCAAAATGCTCAATAATGACAAAAATCAATCAAGAGTCTTCTTGGGTCAGGGGAAAAATCTCAAAGTCTCAGCAAAGCATTTCAAAGGGAAAGGGTAGAGAGGATGTACCTTCCAGAGTCCAAGGGGTTCAGCAAGAAGAGTGGAATGGAGCAGACTGGTTCCAATTCAGCTGGTTAACAGTATATTAAAGTTCATAGTGCAAGATGATTCATCCATGCTTCACTCCTCGTGACACAGGACGTATGATTGTCTTTTAAAGGTAGTCATGTGACAGAACTGCAACATCAATGAAAAGTACTATTACCAATATGTAAAAGGCATCCATCTTTGCTCATCTGTGCTGGTTGAAACATTTGTAGACATAGCCCAATTCACAGTTCCTGAATGTACTATGCTCAAGGTTAGTTTTTCAGGCTCACCATGTGTAAAACAATAGAACATCTGTTAACAAGCTAGCATTCTCATGAGCACGAAGTCTGAAAGAAAAGTTCATGTTAGCAAGAATGACTAAACATTTTCTGCGGAGTCAAGAATCAGGGCCTTGCAGGCCTCACTTAGGCCAAGCAAGTGAAATAAAAAGCACACTCAAAGCAATGAATACACATATCACATTCAAAATTATGAATCCAATATTAATAAACTTTGTCAGTATTCATATTACAGTAGATTTAAAATGAAATGACTCTGTTAATACATTACTTTAAATGTGGTGCAGAACTATCATCTTTAAGGTTTACATGTAACTTTTAAGACAATTCTCCCTAGAATTTCTTTATCATTTTAATGCAGACTGTTAATTAACATTATGAAATCTAACACAGAAATGAATTAATGTGTTAAACATGAAGTTTTAGAGCTATACCACAACCGTTTTATCTGGTGATCTATAGTGAATGCACATTAATATGACTTTCAGTGCACCATTTACAACAAAACAATTAGTACTTCGATTAACAATAGAATGTCACATATAGATGATCAATATGACATCAGGGGCAGTACTAAAATTTCTACATCACTGCGCTGCCCTATGCCCAAGTGAAAGGGCAGGAATGCACCATATTTATACAATACAGTGCATTCCTGTCCTTTCCCCCTACACTGGTGCTGTTTTGGCAGCCTAACGCCAATGAAGGAACCCTTGCACCACAGGGCAAAGGTGCCTGTTTTGCATGCAGATTAGTTTTGTGAAAGAAGAGGAAATACTCACCACACTACCCATGGAATGCCTCCCTAGCGCAGAGTACTGCAGCGTAGTGACCTGCACTGCTTTGCCTTAGTCCATATTTATGAGGCCATTCAAAGCCACGCAAAGTGGTTGACAGGTTTTCGCTGCCAGAGAATTACAAAAAGTGATGCTCCAGCAGCGCAAGCCTCTCATAAATAAGCTCCAGAGTGTATTGTTTTATTTGTCCCTGTGGAAAGGCATTTGTAGGAAAGACCAATCAGGAAATTAAAAAAACAATTGTACAACATAAGACTAGAATTTGGCATCAAGTACAACATGCACCTTTGGCTCAACATTTCCAAGAAATGAATCATTCAGAATCTGAATTAAAATATACAGTTCTAAGGCAAAATACAGGTGGTAATGTGGAAAACACACTCAAAAAATATACATTTGTGTTACTTTTTCTTTGTAATACACACGCAACAACAGTAAATCAACAGGGTCAGGCCACATACTCAACAATCTATAAGACATTACACAGTTATGTTCACCTTGTCCAAGGGGTGTCTCAATCATCACAGAGTTCCCAGGGGCTGTTAGTAGTTGAGTGTCTGACCCCAAAAGGAGAGAGCCTTTGTAGTTATGGCGCATCTCTGTGAGAAGGGCAGGCTAGGACTCATGTCATGATATCTTCCAACATATCTAGCCTGTAGTATTCTTGCCACCAACCCCACACTTTATCAAATTACCAGGGACATCCCCTGCTGCGGTAGGTTACTTTTTCAGCAGCCAAATAACAGTCCATCCCCCTTTGTCATTCTTGTTTCGTGAGTAGGTCCTTGGCACCCCAGTGGCTAGCCACATCTCTCCTGGCCACCACCAAGGCGAGGGAACAAAATAGAAGCTGGGGACGTGGCATGTCAACTTCGCTGGGGATCCCTAGTAAGGTAAAGCTTGGGTCAGTGGGTATTGGGGTCCCCAACATGTTTGAGAGTTCGGTGATTATGGTGTCCCAGTAGTGTCTTATGGGGGGCATTCCTGGAGTGTGTGTATGAATGTTACATTTGCCTCGCAGAAAATAAGCAGGACTGTGTTGGTGCCTGACCCACTTTGTGTAATCAATAGCAGTTGTAGTATACCCTATGTAGTATTTTGTATTGTACCAATCTGAGCCTCAACTTGATGGCTACTTCTCGCAGGTTCATCAAAGCAACCTCCAAGTCTACTTCTTCTATGTCACCGATATCTCAGTGCCATTTGTCCCTTAAAGGGCCTAGGGGGTGTGGCATGTTATTATTGATAGTGCGGTATATAGTATAGACCATCCCCTTCCCCAGTTTCTTCGTGAGGACATGACCTTCCAGTGGAGCATAGTCCGGTACATCTCCCCCCTGTGCCCCCTGAGCCTGCCAGGCATGTTTCAGGTGAGCGTATTGAAGGAACTGGGTACTGAGGAGGTGATACTCTGATTGCATGGATGCAAACAACATTAATTCACCCTGCTGCAGGATATCTGCAAGTCTAGAGATACCAATGGAATCCCAATGCTTAAAACCAGTCAATTTGGTAATCTGTCAAAGCCAGCTGCCTTCCCATAGAGGTGTCCCTTTGGTGACTTTACAGTGCCACCCTGTGGTTTTCATGCTTATATTTGGCCAGGTCTCCAGTGCTGCCCTAGTGCCTGGCATGAGGGACTGGATCCCCTTGTCCCCATACAGGTAGTGTAGATTTGACCTAGGTGAGAATTGGTCCCTTTCCAGGTGATATGTGGGGTGGTCTTGGGGTGCGTAGATCCATTCATTAATGGCAATTAGGTGGGATGCCCAACAGTCACCTTCAACGTCTGGGAGAGTCAGGCCCCCGTTGTATGGGTGACTTTGATGTGCTCTTAGGGACCTTCTTAGACGTTGGCTGTCCCATAGTAGAGTCCGCAGGACTTCGTTTAGTTTGACCAAAAACATGGTGGGGATAGGGTGGTATGTGCTTTGGAGCACATATAGGAATTTTTGAAGTGTGATTATTTTAACCATGGCTGAACTACCCATCAGTGTCAAGGGTAAGGTTCTCCACCTGTCCGTTGCACCCTTAAAGTCATGGAGAACTTGTTGGCATTATGGGGTATACTTAACTCGGGTGAGGTAGTGATAAATATCCTCTGGTATCTGAACCCTTCTGTTACCACCCTCAGTCACGATGGAAGCATGTATGGATCTGTCAAGCCTGTTGGGGTATAGAGCAAGGACTTGTCCCAGTTTATGGTATGCCCTGAGTACCTGCCATATTGTCCCAGCATCTGGAGAAGAGTTGGGACTGTGCTCTCAAGGCTGGAGACAAAGAGCAAAATATTGTCTGCCTATAGTGAGATCCTTTCATCCACTTCATCGGCTTCTGAAATGCGGAAGCTTGGTTATCTCTGGGTGATGTCTAATGGCACATGCCAGGGGTTCTAGAGCTAAGGCAAAGCAGAGGGGGAAGGGGACAACCCTGCTTCGTCCCTCTGCCTATCGGGAACACTGTCGATGTTGTTCCGTTCACTCTGACTGCAGCCATTGGGCTTTTGCAAAGTAGTTCTATTGATTTCATAAAACATGGGCCAAAACCCATTCTGGCGAGTACCTGCTCAAGAAAGGACCAGTGTACAGTGTCAAATGCTTTTTCGACATCTAAAGAAAGGAGATGGTGGGGGTGTGGGGCGATGGCAAGTGGCATGAACCCAGTTGTGAGCTAGTCAGATATTATGGTGCGTGGACCTACTAAGCATGAATCCCGTCTGGTCCCAGTGTATCAGTGGGGAGATCACCTGTATGATTCTGGAAGTTAGGGCCAATGCCAATATCTTGGTCTCCACATTAATCAATAATTCTGGGCGGTAAGAGCTGCATCTGTCTTTTTCCTTGCCATCCTTGGGGCTCACCACTTTGGTTGCTTTTCGGAGGTCCGAGGGCAGCTCCACATCTGCCAGCACTTGCGTGTAAAGGCCAAGAAGGTGAGGGTGCAACAGGTTGGCATAGTGTTTAAGGAATTCAGCTGGGAGCCCGTAGGTCCCTGGGGTTTTCCCAGGGCGTAATTTAGCTATTGCTGCAGTTATTTCATCAAGGGTCAGCTCCTTTTCTAGGAGTTCTTGAGCCACCTCATCTAAGGCAGCTGTGGGGATGCCTTTTAAGTAGTGTGCAGTGGCCATGGTGTTGCAGAGATCCCAGGCCCTGTAGAACTCTGTAGTATCATGCAAATCTACTCATAATAGCCACCCCACTCATCGTACCTCCCGCTCTCTTTTATTCAGCCAGGCCAAGAGTTTTCCGGCTCTGTATCCTACCTAGTATAAACAATGCAGGGTTGCTTGTGTCTGTTTATTGGCTTGCTCTTGGGCCAGGTCCCTATATTCCATTTGAAGCGCTGCAATGTGGCGGAGATGCAATGGATCTCATTTCGTACCTGGGGAGCCCTTTACTTCTAAGATGGTTGTTTCCAGGTTTTCAATTTCTGCTTCCTCTGCTTTCCTCTTATAAGCTATTGTGTTTTGCATCTTGTCTAAGACCACTGTTTTGAAGGCTTCCCATAGGGTCCCTTTAGACTCTACTGTGCCTTGGTTTTCCTGAAACTAGAGCTGCATGTCGGATCTAAGTCCTTTGTCAATACTTTGGTCTTACAATTCCCATGCAGAGAGTCTCCATATAGAGTTTTTTCAGACTTGAGTGTGCCCTAATTTGACCAAAAGGGGGGAGCGGTCGGATAGGCCCCTGGCCAGGTATTAGGCCTCTCTTACCGTTCACACCTCCCTTCTTGGCATGAAGATGTAGTCTAACCTCAAATAGGCTCAGTGTGCTCCAGAGTATTTACCGGTACTCGGTGTGCTTCTCACCAGAGGTCCATCAGCCCCAGGCCTGTAGCAAACTGTGCCAGGTCCATTGTATGTGACTTCCCCTCATGTGTCCCCAGCCTATCTCGAGCAGGATTCATCACGTTGTTAAAGTCCCTACCTATTATATGAATCTTGCCAGTGGATTCTAACAGTATTTCTGATACTCCTTTCTGTGTAGGTGCTTGTAGTCTAAGACGAGCATACACGCAAATTAATGTCATGTCAATGTGTCCCTTGCATCCCTGGACACTGACATATCGGCCTCCTGGATCTGTTTATATGAGGGATGGCTGAAATGGAATGTGTCTTCTAATCATTATGGCTACCACCCTCGCACATGGGATAAATGTGCGTGTGCCAGGGTAGTGTATATGCTGCGGCCCAAGACCTTGCAGTGGGATCCTATCACGTGTGTGTCGTGGAGGAAAATAATGTCAGGGTGGGCACACTTTAAGTGTTGGTCACTAGCCTGCACTTGATCTTATTCATCTTCCAGGATAGAGTAGAGAGGGGGGTTCTTCTGCTACTGCCCTTGAGTCCATGTTGAGGTCAGTGGTATAAAACCATTGATGTATCCCCACATGTCAACCTGGTGGTTCGGCCTTAACCTTTGTGAAAGCATAAACTAGCCAACGAGTGGTGAAGAACAATACTAACCCTAACTGATATTCTCATCCCCCCACTGCACCCCCCATAGAACGTCAAGTTAAAGTTTCAACAATAATGATCAACAAACTGTCCACCTCTAAGCAGTTGGGAGAGAAGGGAGGAGAAAAGAGGAGGAACGAGGAAGAGGGTACGAATAATGGTGGGAGGTGGGGAGGAAGGGTCAGAAGGTGTCAGGGTGTGAGCGTGGGAAGGGGGAAAGACTAGTGTGCGGACTGAGCTTAATGCCTAGTCCTTGATTCTCCCTCTGTCTGGAGTCTGTGATCCACATCAGCTGTTAGGCTCAAGGTTCATCAGTGATTCTTGTATCTTTAGTGGTGGGGAGGATGTTTTCATCTGGTGCTGTATGTTCAAGCTGTGAGATTTCCTGGAGTAGAGGGCGGGATATGTCAGAGAGTGGTTGTCGTCAAACTGATCCGGGCTGTTTCTTCTGTGTCTTGGGCTGGGTCGACATTTCAGTACTGTGGAGGGTGATTTGTCTTCCGTGTCAGAGGTGGACTTGTCGTCGGTGATGCAGTGTACTCAGTGGTGTCCATCTGGTTCCCAGACTCCCTCTCCATTCCTGCTTCTGGAGGGCGGATCGGGGCAGCCCGCTGCCTAGTCTCTTCCTCCTGCCAGAAGCCAGCCAGTGAGGCGGCCTCAGCTAGGTGCCCCGGGAGGGTAGGGGTGCTCCTCCAGCCAGCCCCATGCCTCTTCTGGTGTTTAGAAGAAATGCATTTTGACCTCAAAGATGACCTTCAACTTGGCTGGAAACAATAGCACATATTGCATGCGAAGGGCTTTCAATTTGGTCTTGATAGAATCAAAGGTTTGGCGCTGGGCCTGGACTTCCCAGGAGGAGTCTGGGAAGACCATGATTCCCTTTGCATCCTATCTCCTTTAGGATCAAATCCCTGTCTGTAAAATTGAGTAGGTGCTCCATCAGGGGTCATGGGGCAGCACCCGGAGGGGGCCTAGCCATCAATGCTTTGTACGCCCTTTCGATCATGAAGCATGGAGAGAATTGTATTTCCGGGAGAGTGGTCTGCAGCCACTTGGCCAGAAAGGTCCTTGCATCTGATCTTTTTGCATCCTCCAGGAAACCCACAAAGCGGAGGTTATTCCTCCTGGCATGATTTTATGAATCTTCCACCCTCCAATGTAAGTCTTTGGTCAGCGTCTGGAGTTTTGAAACCTCTTGGTGAAGGCCACCTGTAGTGTCCTCCGCCTTTGATACCCTTGCTTCAGCTGCTGTGACTCTCTCTGAAACCCTGTGCAAGTCATGGCAAAGCAGGGACACCTCTGATCGCACCTACCCGATTCCACCCTCTATGCCTCTCTGGAGGCCTGCATGGCCTGTGGTAGTGTTGTGTTATCTGGCATGCAGGAGCCCACAGGCTTTGACAATGAGGTGGGGAGGGTTGCGTATTTGTCTATCTTGCCCTGCTTAGTCTATGTGTCTTTGGCCATTTTGAGGCTCTCCAGGAGCAAAAGAAACTGTTCAGTGCCACTCCCAGGCAGATGGGACCCACCGTTCCCTTGGGGTCCCCGTGGCCAGCGTCCACAGTGGGGCCAAAGAGGGGGGGTTGAGTCACCAGGGCAGGGCACATCTCTCCTGTACTCCTGACAGCCGGGGCCCGGATCACCGTCTGCCCTTCACCCCCCGAAGTGCCGCCAGCCACCCAGGAGATTACTCATGCAGGGCCACCCAAACACAGGATTCATCCAGCTTCACAAGCGGGGCCTTCTCCCAGGTTGCAGTAAAGGTGTAGTATGAGGCTAGCAGGAGAGCGTGACCTCAACCTTGATGTCCAGGGTGGTTGCCATCCCAGCAGGGCCTTCCGCCAGCAGCTGTCCTCCAGCCACGGAGCCCCAATCATTAAGGGATACAGTAACGCAGGATCTCCTGTCCCCTCCTCCCCGCATTAGACAGCCCAAGTAGGCACTCGGCAGGGAGGGTGAGCAAGAAAGCCCCCCCTGTCTCACAGGTCTGGCCTCTCTCCCCCTCAGATCACAGGGGCACGGCAGGTCGTCATCACTCCTTTGTTTCACATGCTGACCGTCAGCCGCAGTGGGTATCGCCTTCACCAGTCACCGGCTCCAGCCCGCAGGGCCCCGGAAGCCGGCACGTCCTCCAAGGTTCTCAGCGTGTGCCATGTCAGGGGGCAGGTCTGGCACAAAGAGGGCAGCCTCAGCGGGTGTACGCACCCTCTCTCCTCGACGTTAGCTGCACCAAAGTTGCTCCTGTGCTTCCTGGCTTCCCCCGTGTGCAGCTGCTGCTGGGCCAGCCACGCTGCTGCACAGCGTCAGGGGCTTTTTCCTCAGCTATTGTTCAGGGCAGGGCAAACTGGTCAGCTTTTAAGTCTCTCCCCCTCTCAGGCTGCAATTTGCCTGGAGTCAGGTCAAAAGAATGCTGATGTGGACAGATTAGGTAGGATTAATGGGGGAATCTCAGCAGAGCTCAATTAGGGAGTGACCGCCATGCTGGCCGTCAAAGCCACGTCCAGGAGAGTACTCTATTAAAAATAGAGGCATATATGATACTTCGTCTCCATACCACCTAAAATGTCATAAATCATTTGTCTGAAATAAATAATGCCCTTACCTAAATAACAGACTATGGGCCTCATTGCGAGGCTGGCAGTCCTTGTGATGGTCGGACCACCGCAACTGTGGACCCACCAGAGAACCTCCGTCGAAGGCGGACGGAGCCTGGCTGATTACAACCCCACTTTCCGCCAGCCAAGCTGGCAGAAAGCCTGTGCAGGGGGCCTCAGGGGGACCACTGCATTGCCCATGGCATGGGCAGTGCAGGGCCCTCCTGCTAAGCACCATCATAATGCGCACTGTCTGCTTTGCAGACAGTGTGCATTCCGAGGGCGTTGGTGTGCTACGGTATTGGCCTTGGTTCCCTTAAGGGAGCTGAGGCCAATACCATAGCCCTGTTCCCGCCAGTCAGCCTGGTGGGAACATTGTAATAATGTCAGGGGGATGCCACTGCCATGGCGGTGGCGGCCTCCCCGCGGCTTTGGCGGTATCGTGGTGAGACTGCCAAAGTTGTAATCAGGCCTTAAATCTCCTAATAGCCTTAAAACTACTAAGACCCATTATCACTTAAGTATTTGGTGGGAATACACATAGCCTTCCTCCTTTTAAAATATGCGTGACTCCGATATGATAAAGAGAAGTGTGTGAAAAACAGGAGGATTTTTCAATAGACCTTCTACATAAACTACATTATCCATGGTCCCTCTGGTCAGGTGACGATGTGGCTTTTCTGGAAATGACATGACACCTTGACTAACCCAGAAACACAGCTGGATATAATCCGGTTAGTGTTTTGCAATGTGTGAGGTTCGTAAAAAGTAAGTGGGTTGATTCTGTTGAGCACTGCATGAAGATTACAGAGCAGGACACTGAAACTGCTTGGTCACCCAAATCTCAAAAACAGGACACTAAAACCATGAGTTTGATTACATTTTTCCAAATTAGCAACAATATAGATGCTTTCTCACATGTACTAGAATCTGAATTGCCTTTATGTTTTCATTGTAGTCCTTATCACCCATGTTTTAGTGGAAGCACAAGAAGTTCTTGGGGTTTCATTAAATTGCCTACATATATATTTTGAGTGACCTTGAGAAAAAGGTTAAAATATGGAGGTACATATATTTTTGGAAATATTGGATGTGTTTAGAACTACCCAACGGTCTCGTTTTTAATATGTGATTTAATAGATACAACCACAAGAAGGTTCACACTCTAACGATCCAGTCACGTCCAAGTATGTCTAAGGAACTCAAGTGTGGTATGTACAGTATGAACAGCTAGTCCCTGCAGTGTTCTCATAGAATCATTTAACTTTGCCCTTTTGATTCTTTTGTACTGTCACATAACTATAAACAAAATACTTTTTCACCTTGAGGAATACCTTCATATGAAAGTGGCCCCCCAGAGAAAATCAAAATGCGCTGGCATACAAATGTGGGTTGAGGGTGTTGAGCCCAACAAGGATAGAAAATCAATTTAAAGAAATATTACCTGCTGCATTTATAGAAGGGATTCAACAGAAGCTGTCTCACCCCATTCCCTATGGGCCTATGAACTTTAATGCTAATTAAGCTAACATTAGAACTATTATATGATGGATACTTTTCAATGTTTTTCTATGTGATGTATTTTATGTATACAATGGATGCAGTTTTCTGTATTTGTAAATCTTTTTATGATACCCTCTTTTGATTGTTATTTTTCAATTGTGAGTTTGTTGGATCTATGCGACTATATCATTTATCTATTTGTAACTATGTTGAGAAGCTACATGATATAAAAGATATCCTTAAAGGGAATTGAATGAGTTGTTTTGTTTCTATCGTAAGACAGAAACATTTCAATAATTCCACCAGGATACATAGGGAAAGCAAGAGTAATGTGAATGTAAATTGAATTATTGATTTTAGAAACCCAGAGTAAATACGAGGTATATTTTCTTAGTGATGTGAATTTATGGTTGACAGCGTCAACATTCCTTCTCTCTACAAAAATAGGATTCCAGCCCCAGAGTCCTGAAATAGATCAAACCCTGATTTAGTGTTTAAAATTCTAAAGCTGGCATTTTCAGAATTGTGACTTAAAATGTTACTTTATTATTAAAGAGAGTTTCAAATTACAATTCTATGGACACCAAACTCGACATTCCTGTCTGCTACTAATTGAAAGTTATCACTTATTAAATGTAATAAGGTAAACCAATGTTATCCTATGGGAAAGGCATGCCTTGCAATAGTGAAAAACAAATGTGAGAGTGTTAGACTTGTCATCCTTGGCGTGGTCTCCCCTAACGTTTTGCCTCTGTTTCCCAGGTTGTTGATGTGTGCTGGACTCTGGTTTTGCTGTCTTTGATATTCTGGGCACTTTACCACTGCTATCCAGTGCTTAAGTGCAAGTGCTTCTTTGTAAAATGTATGTGTTGATTGGTGCTTCTTTGTAAAATGTATGTGTTGATTGGTTTATCCATGATTGACATATTTGATTTACTAGTAAGTCCCCAGTAAAGTGCACTAGAGGTGCCCAGGGCCTGTAAATCAAATGCTACTAGTGGGCCTGCAGCATTGGTTGTGCCACCCACATTAGTAGCCCTGTAAACATGGCTCAGACCTGCCACTGCCTTGTCTGTGTGTGCAGTTTTAAACTGCCAATTTGGCTTGGCAAGTGTACCCACTTGCCAAGCTTAAACCTTCCCTTTTCTTACATTTAAGGCATCCCTAAGGTAGGCCCTAGGTAGCCCCATGGGCTGGGTACAGTGTGTGTTAAAGGTGGGACATGTACTGATGTGTTTTACATGTCCTAACAGTGAAATACTGCCAAATTCGGTTTTCACTGTTGCAAGGCATATCTCTCTCACAGGTTAACATGGGGGCTGCCTTTAAATATCATTAAAGTACATATTCCCTTTGTGAGCAGATAGAAAAATTGAGTTTAGGGTCTCTGAACTCACAACTTAAAAATACATCTTTTAGTGAAGTTGTTTTTTAGATTGTTAGTTTGAAAGTGCCACTTTTAGAAAGTAGGCATTTTCTTGCTTAAACCATTCTGTGACTGCCTGTTTGTGGCTTGCCTGTCTGGGTCAGTTTGACAGTTGGGCTGTTTGTGAATATCCTCTAGACAGTGGCACAAAGGGAGCTGGGGTGTAGCCTGCATACCCTGATGAGCCATCTAGGCTGGAGGGAAGGGAGGAGTGGTCACTTATACCTGAAAGGACTATGCCTGCCCTCACACAATGCAGTGTTCAATGTCCTGGTGTGTATCGGGGGCCTGGCTTGGGCAAGGCAGGATCTTGTAAACAACAGAGACTTCTCTTTGAAGTAGGCCTACTTCAAAGGCAGAAAGGGGTAGAAGAAGAGGACCCAAACCCCCTGAAAAATAGATTTGTTCAAGATCACTTCTGGAATCAAGAGGAACCTCTGCCAAAGAGAAGAGCTGAGGAGAAGTGCTGCCTGTGACTTTGCTTTGTTGGGCTATACTGCAAATGCTGCTTCTGCCTGTGAAAGGGGACAAAGATTGGAATTTGTTGTGCATTCCTGCTTGAGAAGAATCTCAAAGGGCTTGAACTGAGCTTGCCGCCTGTTGTTGAAGTCTCAGGGCCATCAAAGACTTCCCCTGCTAGCACCTGGACTCTCTACTGAGACTCCTGCCCTGCCAAGTGGTGTCCTATCCGGTCCCTGGGCCCTTGAAAGGTGAAGCTGGCAGACAAGAACTGAAAATCCACGCACAGAACGTCATGTGGGAAAGTTTTCAATGCACCTTCCGCAACACAGCTGATAAACAACGTGCTGCCAACTTTGCAGCTAAAATTGATGCTCCTCCTGCATCGCGGCAGGGAAATCGATGCAACGCTGCTGGAGAAATGACACGCAACACCCGCTTATGGCGGCTGATAATGACGCAAACCCAATGCAGCGCGGTTTACTGATACCGTGCAACTGGATTCTCCACATGTCATCCCTGGGTGTCCAAGTCGACCCGACTCTGTGTAGATCCGAGGTGCCCCGTCCAGAAATTGACACATCGCTCTCTTATGAGGGAGAAAAACAATGCAACACCAACCTGACTGGAGAAGGAAATGACACACGGCCTCACTTGCGAGTGAAGAATCGACACATCGCTACCCTTTTCCGCCGCACGCTTGACCATGCGGCTTCATTTTGTATGCTAACCAGGTACTTTGTGTAACAACAACATTCTCACTGTTTTCTAAGGATAAAGGGGGTTATTCTAACTTTGGAGGAGGTGTTAATCCATCCCAAAAGTGACGGAAAAGTGACGGATTTACCACCAGCCGTATTACGAGTCCATTATATCCTATGGAACTCGTAATACGGCTGGTGGTATATCCGTCACTTTACCGTCACTTTTGGGACGGATTAACACTCCTCCAAAGTTAGAATAACCCCCAAAGACTCTTATTGTTTTGAAAATTTATATCTTGACTTGTGTATGTTGTATTTTTGTCGTTTTGGTCTTGTTTTGTTTATATAAATATTACCTATTTTTCTAAATCTATGTTGTGTCAATTTGTAGTGGTTCACTGTATTACTTTGTGTGTTGGTACAAGTACTGTACACATTTCTTCTGAAGTTAAGCCTGCCTGCTCATGCCAAGCTACCAAGGGTGTGAGCTGGGGTTAACTGAGTGTGATTCTACTTTACCCTGACTAGAGTGAGGGTCCTTGCTTGGACAGGGGATAACCTGACTGCCAACCAAAGACCCCATTTCTAATAGAGAGATTTGCACTACCGGGATATTAAAAGTTACAAGTACATGTTCAACTATTTGATTACACTACACCCTGCCCTATTGACTGTTTAGGAACTTCCTCAGAAATGACTTATGTATTAAAAAGGAAGGTTAAGGCCTGGTAAAAGGTGCACTCTGCCAGGTTGAAATGGCAGTTTAAAACTGCACACACAGGTTGCAATGGCAGGCCTGAGACATGTTTAAAAGGATTCTTAAGTGGTTGGCACAAATAGTGCTGCAGACCCACTAGTAGCATTTAATTGATAAGCCCTGGCTCCCTGTGGTACCACTTTACTAGGTCTTACAAGTAACTCATATGTGCAAATTTTACCATGTTTAAAAGACAGAGCAGAAGCCAACAAAATGGGTTCAGAAAACAGGAGGGTGAAGGCATACATGTTTGGGGATGACCCTGCAAAAAAGGGTCAAGTCCAACGAATACCACTTAAAATTGCAAAAACCATAGTATTTCTTTTATAACTCTGTGCCTTCCTGACGCTGGGAGAAGGATGGTCTTGTCAGAGCAATTTTTTATTGGTACCATTTCTGGAAAAAGCTCATGCTTTTTTACACATCACATTGCCAATCTAAAAAGGAACAAAAATGTTGCTACATTCTGGCCATTTTATCTGATCCTTTGAGGGGGAATTCAAAAATCCTGAGTATGTTTAGAATTCCCAAAGTGTAAGGAAAATTATGAAGATGTGGCCTGAATAACTTTGGTGGAACAAAAGTTATAAAGGTGTAAGTGTGTCATGCACTCAAACATAAAAAAAGAGTTCAGCACTGGGGGCTTGGGTGCGTGAAGCTTCAGTTCTTAAGTTGTTAATACTGTCTGTGCTGCGCCCTCCCTTTCTATGGTATTTATTCAATTGCCTTCCACAATTGACCCTGTTGTGTTACTGTGCTAGATCGACATTGTTATGGTGTATCTGCGCCATGCTATGTCTGTAGAAACCGTAACTCCTTTCATTTAATTTGGGTCTAATGGGCCTCACTGATAGGCAGTGGGTTGATAGTAATACTCTTTTGTGTACCTTCTTGTTGGCTGGTACTCACCGTTTACTACATTCACTGACTGGGTGACTTTTCTGCATACACTAGAAGCCTGCCTAAACTTGCAGGTCGTTCCACAATCTCCTTTTCATAATACCAAAAAAAGGTGCTTCTACATTGTGCCTGCATGCTTTGATAGCCCTAGAAGGATTTGGGTGTGCTGTAAGGCTTACATTGTTCTTCCTTGCTTTTGTAGGATAAATGACAGAAGGGCTTCTCTTGTAGATAAAAATCCTACTTGGACGCACCATTTTATAAGTGAAAGAAATGTGCCCTCGTGGTCCCCACTCTACCACAGGGCATGTCTAGCGATGTAGCCACTAGCTGTAATCATATTGCAGCCAAACAGTACCCAAGGCATCTTTGTGCTTCATAGATCTTGTGCTTATAAAATAATAAGTCTGTTGCACTACCCAGGGACGTTTCTACAACGCTTTTAGAATCCTGAAAGTGTTTAACCAGTTATCGAGCTTTTCTTTATCCTGACCTTTCTTTCCTTTTTTGTCAACTCCTTCTTGTTACGAGTTAACAGCTCGAAACCATCTATTTGTACTTGTTACAGAGAAAAATATCTGTAAATTATTTTCTCCCTATCCTTTTCTTAACGGAGAAAGCGATAAAACTAGCCATGCCAGTTGACGTGGTAACAATGGGAGGGTGGCCAGTGAACATCTGGGCAAAAGTCTGCTTCTGATCCCCCCATTCAGAGTCCACGCAGGCTGTGCTGCCGGTGGCATCACTCCCTCCACCAACTGGGTACAGAACATCATCGCTGAGGCCCTTCGCTTGAAGGCCGTGGCAGTTCTGAGTTGTTTGCTGGACTGCTGCCAGCCCTGTGCGCCTCATGCAATATTGCTGGCTGTGCTCCCTGTTTAAGTGGAGGGTGGAGAAACTTTAATATTGTAGCCTTGGCCCTCGTTAGTGATTGTGTGTGTGATGGTAGGTGTATGTATGAAGAGTTCACTGGCAAGACTGCAAGGGCTTTGTACGAAAAGTGCAATGCCCAATGTTTTTGCTGGTATTCCAATGCCTTTTGATCCCCCAAATAGAAAGACTGTCTATGGGATACTGAGATGCTTCTATGGATGCCATGTTTGCTCTTGGGGTGCATAGATGCAGAAAAGAAAGGTTAGTGTTATGGACAATTACCTATGCCTGTGGTGACAATCCGAGTAGCGAAGTTTGCTTTAGAAGTGTAATGTCCCCAAATTACATCTAGTGGCATCCTCTTGAGCCCCTACAAAGTATTATCTCAAACTTTCATGCAATCCCTGATATAGGCATTTTTCGTTTTGCTTTTCAATAGGCGGTTGCATATTACTTTGTGTTGCTCCTGTTGAAGTGTTAATTACTGGCACCACTGTGCCGGCATCAGATGATTGATCTCCTGCTTTAAACTTCTCTTCATCGCATTATATTCTTTTGCTTCTTCTGTTGCTCATTGCTCTATTCCTGTGCTGTTCAATATGATGTGACTGGCCTACTAATGCCTCATCACCAATGCCTCCTTGCTGGTTGCTGACTGAATTAGTGTCCTCCAGTACATCAGCCTCCCGCTATCCTTTGGGTGCTTCAGTTCATCTCACCATAAGCTAGCGGTGTTTCTCCCACCTGCAGACACTTGCAAAAGAATGTCCTTCTTTAATTCTGATCCGGTATCCTCTTCTCTGCTATACACCGAAGAGATGAGGGTATGGTGAGGGTATGGTGCCAGGAGAGTTGGTTAGCTCCTCCATCATGATGTCAATCCTGAAAGTGCATCATGATGGCCTCTCCACCTATGCAGATGGCATCTAACAAGCTGGCTTTTTGGTATGACCCTTTTGTTGTTGGCCTATTGCCAAAAACACCAGTCTAAGCCTAAACACATAGACTCTCCCCCGCAAATCGGCGCAAAATATTTATTTGAAACTTATTTTTTTAGTGATGGAAAGTCATCTGAAAGTAACGCAAAGCAGCACCTAACAACGCTTTGCATTACTTAGCTTCAAAGGGGCGTTCCATGGATGGTTCAAGGGTGTTCTTATGCAATCATCCATGGTTTTTGCTGCAAACACCTATCTACTAAAAAAGTAGATTGGGTTTTTAAAAAAAAAACCTCTGTTTTGACATTGACGTTAATCGAGGAGAAATGCTTTTATTTCTCCAATGTTTTTCTGACTGCAGGTGTTCTTCGCTGTACAGCACACATACAAAGTAGGAAAAGTTTAAATATTAGTCTAACAATAATATTTTGTACTAGAATGGCAGCATTTCAGTACAAAATACATGCTAGACCTCACACACACACACACACACACACACACACACACGGCACTAAGATGCTACACTGCATTGCAAGACATTATAATCAATATAACCCCAACTGTTGTATATAACAGTCATCACAATTACTAATGTATGACTTCTCAATTTATCATGATTGAAAGAGTGAAAGGCTGAGGTGTTCCTGATGGTATTCAAACCTGTCATGTGCTGACTAGAAGAGATGTCAGATGCGAGCACTTTGTCAAATTGCCTTGTGGTATGATCAGATGCTGCAGAAAAATATTTCTCCAGGTTGCTGTGCCAGAGCTTGAAGGAAAAAAGTGTTTCCCATTCATTTTTCAACATTTCCTACACAGAAAGCACGTGGTCCGTGAGCGGTAGGAAGCAAAGCCTGGGACAATTCCGGGCACCGGATGGCAGCATGATTCAAATAGACCAATCAGTAGCCCACCCCCCCAAGGGAACACCACTGGTCTATAAAGCCAGGGGGGGTCCCCGAGGAGGTCACATGCCTTCCTTATTGGCCTTCACTCCCATGCCAAAACTACAGACATTGCAGCCGCAGACATAGGGTAGGGCTCAGTGGGCAGAGGGTGGAGAAAGCAAAGAGGGTCAGCAAAGGGAGCCCAATAGCCAAAGGAGGAGCCCTTTACTACATGTCCTTCGGATGCCTTACAGCAGGGGTATAGAGAGTAGGCTATTGGTCAGCAAGGAGTCAGCAGAGGGGGGACACAGCACTTGCAGCCCGGATTAGGCACAAAGGCTGCCCCCAACACTTGGCAGCAAGGTGTAGCTTAGAGGTCGCTGGATGTGCTACACCCATTGTGGAAATGGGGCAGTCGCTTAGGGTGCTGTCACAGGGTACTTTTTTGGACATACGTGACGGAATTGGAGCTACAGACAATTTGGTCAAGAATTATGTTGCTGGACATGGCATCCTTGGCGTGGTTTCTACAGCCTTTTGGCCTCTGCTTCCTGTATTTTTTACTGTGCTGGACTTCGTTTTTGCTGTTTTTGGTACTCTGGCACTTTTCCACTGCTGACAAGTGCTAAAATGCAAGTGCTCCCTGTGTAAATTGTGATTAGGATTGGTTATCCATGACTGGCATATTTGATTTACTGATAAGCCCCTAGTAGAGTGCACTAAGTGTGCCCAGGGCCTGTAAATCAAATACTACTGGTGGGCCTACAGCACTGATTGTGCCACTCATGAGTAGCTCTGTAAACATGTCTCAGACCTGCCATTGCAGTGTCTGTGTGTGCAGTTTTAAAATTCCAATTCGACCTGGTAAGTGTACCCACTTCCCTTTTACTACATGTAAGTCACCCGTAAGGTATGCCCTAGGAAGCCCCCTGGGTAGGGTGCAGTGTATTTTAAAAGGCAGGACATGTACTGGGGTGTTTTACATGTCCTGGTAATTATATACTGCCAAATTCGTTTTTCACTATTGCAATGCCTATCTCTCCCATAGGTTAACATGAGGATTGTCTTGAAATATCTTTTAAGTGTAGTTTCCCATATGGAGGAGATAGAGACATAGAGTTTTGGGTCTCTGAACTCACATTTTAAAAATAAATCTTTTGGTAAATTTGTTTTTCAGATTGTGACTTTGAAAATGCCACTCTTAGAAAGTGGGTATTTTCCTCCTTGACCATTCTGCGTCACTGCTTGGCTGCTGAATCCACGTCTGGGTCAGACTGGCAGTGGGGCTATTTGTGAATTCACTCTAGACAGTGACACACAGGGAGCTGAGGTGTGTCCTGCTTATCCTGATGGGTCATCTTGGGCTAGAGTGGGAGGGAAGAGCTATCACCTGCACTTAAAAGGACTGTATCTGTCCCCTCACAATACAGATTCCAATCCATTAGAATGTGGCTGGGGCAGGGCAAGGAAGAGGCAGGGTCTTGTGCACTACAAAGACTTTCCTTTGAAGTTTGCCTATTTCAAAGGCAGACATGAGTATAAGTATTGGACTGCTGACCCCACAACTTTAGAACACTTTTGGATCAAGAGCAACCTCTGCGAAGGAGAAGAGCTGAAGAACTGTGAGGAGGAGTACTACCCCTTTGCTGTGTGTGCTTTGCTTGGTTTGCCTGCAGTTACTGCTCCTGCCTTAGAGAGGACAAAGACTGGACTTTGCGGTGTTCTCTGCTCTGCTGACCTCGCCCTCGCCACAGTCCCCTGCATCCACTGCACCACCTCCGGCGGCAGATCCTTCTCCCACCTTATCGCCAAGACCTGGAACTCCTTCCCCGCCAACCTACGCAAGACCCAGGACCTCCTAACTTTCAGAAAGCACCTCAAGACATGTAATTTTGAGCAGTAAACGGCAACCCTCCCCCGTGCCTTGAGACCCTAACGGGTTATTAGTGTGCGTAATACATTTTTTGATTGATTGATTGATTGATCCTTCTTGTGAAGTTTCTCCGAGGGCTTTGACTGAGCTTGCCTCCTGTTAAGAAGTCTTCAGGACATCAAAGACTTAGGCCCTCATTACAACCCTGGCGGTGGTTGTTAAAGTGGCGTTATTACCGCCAACAGTCCGGTGGTAAAAAAAATGGGAATATGATCCTGGCGGTACCCGCCCTCCAAGACCGCCACTTTAACACACCGACCACCAGGGTGGTAACGGGTGCTGGGCTGGAGACTTCGGTCTCCAGCCCGGCGGCTGCCACAATCCCACCTTCGGGATTACGACCAGGCCTACCGCCATGGTTTTCGTGCCAAACTTACCACCACAAAAACCATGGCGGTAGGCAATATAAGTGCTAGGGAATTCCTTCCCTGGCACTAATAGGGGTCTCCCCCACCCCCCCCCTCCCCAGAGTCCTCCCCCACCCTCCCCTCCCTTTCCTGCCCCCGCACAAATACACATCCACACCCATATACACACATGCACACATGCATACCCACCACCACCCACGCATGCACACATACATACCCACACACCGCAACACACACCAACATACCTTGTCACACACATGCATTCACAACACAAAACACTCACAATCATGCATCCGCACGACTCCCACCCGCACGCATACCAAAACATACACTCCCACCCCCACATACACACAACATCCCCCACCCCCTCTTCTGTCGGAGAAGCCGACTTACCTGCTTGCAGGGGGTCCTCCGGCTGGAGATGGTCCACGGCGCTGCTGTCAGCAGCAGCGTCCACCCCCAAAACACTGCCAGGCCGTATCATTGCTCATGATACGGTCAGCGGTGTTTTGCTGGCGTGTCGGTGCTGTTCTTAGCAGCGCCGCCTAACCGCCTTCCGCCGCCATGACCGTCGGCGGTGTTCCACCAGCATTCTGGCAGTATACCGTTGGCAGTCATGATATGCGTAGACGGCTGGTAGCCATGCGGTGGTATGTTGGCGGCCGTCGCTGTGGCGGTAGGTGGTAGTTACCGCCAATGTTGTAATGAGGGCCTTAATCTGCCTGCACCTCTTCTCTCTGGCTGAGACCCCCTGACTTACCAAGTGGTGCCACATCCAGTCCCTGCTCCCCTCAAAGGAGAAGCTGGCAGAACCTGAGAAAAAATCTATGCACCGGAGCCGAGCAACAGAAAAATCGATGCAGCGCCTGCACCGCGGCTGAAAAACAACACAGCACCAGTGACATCAGCGCATCACACGCTCAGCGCGAATTCACCCTGCCGTGCGTCCGAATTTTCCACACATCATCCCTGGGCATCAAATCTTCCACATCATTGCATTGACCTGAGGCTGCTTACCCAGAAATCAACGCATTCCTTCCCTGTCAGGAAAGAATTTATGTATTGCTTGCCCGGTGAGGAAAGAATCAACACACAAGCTCACTTAGGAGTAAGGAATCGACGCATCACTTGCTTTTCTGATGCACCCCCACCCTTGCAGCTTTATTTTTGACACATATCAGGAACTTTGTGCTAAATCAATGCATCTATTGATTCTTATTGATGAAGACTCTTTTTCCTTTACAATTCGATATCGATACTTGTGTATGTTGTTGTTTTTTAAATCATTTTGGTTTTGTTGGATTAAGATAAATATTGGGTATTTTTCTAAATTGGTATGGAGTCCTTTTGTGGTGTTTTCACTGTGTTACTGTATGAATTTGTGTAAATACTTTACACATTGCCTCTGTGACAAGCCTGATTGCTTGTGCCCAGCTACCCAGGGGTGAGCACGGGTTATCTGAGCTGTGTATCTCCATTACTCTGACTAGAGTGAAGGTCCCTATTTGGACAGGGTGTACTCTGACTACCAACTAGAGACCCTATTCCTAACATATTTTTTATGCTGGGGTAAAAATGTTGAAATGCATTGTTTGATCATGTGATGTGAATAAAACTGCAGCCATTTTGCACGATGAAAGGGCACATGTGTTACCACTGGGGAAAGTTGGGTGCATGAGGGCTGCTCGGCCATCTGGGAGGGGTTAGCACTCCACGGTTTTGTAGCTATGTGTGTACCCTATGAATCTCACATGTACATATTTACACATAGGCTTTTAAAGCTGAGACCCTTGATTTAACAAAATAGTTATATGTGTGAACTCCTGGAGGCCCACTGAATTGGGTAGGCGCTCTCACAGCTACTGCAGGAAGCAATTTGGGGCTGGTATGAAAACATCTTCTAGAAATTCTCTGGCAACCAATGAGGCCTGGATCCCTGATTAAACAAATAGGTACATATCCTGTAAGACGCCACACTATAGGCAATTATATAGTGGTGCAGGGTAATTTGCACTGTTGCTGGAACATTTTGCACATCCATGAATTGACAACTGCACCACGTGGCTAGCATATAGTTTAAAGGTAGAACTGGAGAGTCATCGGAAATCCTGTTGTTCACCAGGCGAAAATGTTGCTGCAAGGTTGTCATGTCTAAAATTAAGAATTCCCTGTAACACATTGGAAGAAGAGATATATTATGGAAAGAAAACATTTTAAATCTGGGAAAAAATGTTGATGAGACTGGGGTATCTGCAAGACACCCTTAGGATTAGTTGGCTGTGTTCTAGATGTTTCAGGTGCAAGACAGGAGTTGTAACATGCTGAGAAATGAGGTGATGTGCACCTCTATCTATCCCTCTGTCTCTTTGTTTTAACAAGGGCTGGTGGTTTGGGGTTCAGTACATAGAAATAAATGTAAGTCAGGGACACGTTAAGAATGTTCTTATCACTGCCAAACCCAATTCAGACTGTCTGAGATCTATAGGAACCAGAGCTGGTTCCTCTAGATGATGAATACCGGGCAGAGGCAATGATGACTGCTAAGGATTTGATGTTTCCAGCTGAGGTCCACCTCATTCAACGCAAATACTTCCACAGAGTCTACTTCACACAGCACACCTTTATATACTTGGACCCTGCCCAACTAGAACACAGGGTACAATTGGGCACAATTATTTACAGGGTATGAGACAGAATGCACTGTGGTCCAAAGATATTCATTCAACCTTGCCTCAAGTGGCTGAAGTGGGTCTTGAGATGGATCCCAAAATTGCATTGCTGGAGATAATGTTAGATAGGGATGGTAACTGCTCAGGGAAAATGTTTCTGGCATTGGGTCTGATACAGCTGCAGCCCATCCATACGGGCAAAGGGGCTATTCCTCTCACCTTTTCTTCGACAAAAAAAGTGTCTGTCAGCCTGAGCAAAGGTCAGCCTGACACACACTGTTATTGTTCAGGTCAGGCAGCCAGGAGCTAAGCATGCGCTAAATTCACAGGAGCCTGGCTGCCTGAGCAAAACTTTGCCAGGCTAATGATTTCAATACCCTCTTCAGCCTGGCAAAAGTTCCTCAAGGCTCTGCACCTCATGTTGAAGGGAAGCTTCACTGGTTCTCTCTGACCTGGGCACTTCAGTTTTAAGCCCCGATGTGGCCAAGGCAGAGTGTTAATCAGTGATATCTCATCACAGAGTGGGGTGGCTTTAGCAGTCTCGCTGACCTGTGAATGTGTGTGTGTGTGAATACATGGGTGTGAGTGAGTGCGTATGTCTCCGTGTGTTGCCTGCTCTCCCCCAACCCTCTTGCTAAAATTATCGGACGCCACTAGTCTAATGATTGCTAAAACAGAAAAAGCCTGAACCTGTTTAACTGGATCAGAACAATGGACTTGTGTGCCTCAGTAAAAGAAAAGATCAATCCGGAGCAAGAATTCCCCACAAGTGCACCAAAATATGGGACCTGTGGTGACCTAGTAAAATCATATTTTAGAGCTTATGCAGTTGTAATTCTGCTTGATTGGAAAATAATGGAACACATGTGTCTTGCGACTATCACAAGTAATTTTAATTTGTATACCTACAGATGTTGTATGAGATAGAGCCATATTGTTATCAGTTTGCTGCAATGTTCATCAAACATGTTACAAAAGGGAAAACCTAATAGAAAGGTTTATTAAAAAAACTATATATTCTTATCTGGATCTCCCTGAGGATGTGCTCAAATTAATGGCGAACAATGCCCTGGATAAGTCACGAAGCAACTCCAAGGCCAGATTACTTTGTTCTGAGACAAGCTCTGGTTCCAGGATTAGTTCAGATTGACAAAGTCTTTCATACTGTAGGCTTGGTGAGTGCAGTGAATGTACCCCTTTCAAAATGTGCCAAATTAAGATCAATTTGTGATCTTGTACCACTGGTTCCGGTGAAGATGGAGACCCATATAATCAAGACAGAATGTACACTCCATGTGTCAATATAAATCCAAGTCACTTAGAACAAAAATTAAGGCTAAGATGCATTACTTGTGAAGGTTTCAGATTTCTCATTATTGGTCAAGTAAACTAGCATGGTATGTGACTATGAGTTATATTGAACTTGACAAGAACAACTTTCTTTTACACTAAGATGGAGGTACTTAGGTTTACTTGTGAAATGAGAATTACAGTGTTCGCTGCAGGCTCACCACCTGCAAATGAAGAGAATGACAAAAATCCATGCAAAAAATAGATTCTGTCCTGCAGTGATAAATAGAACACTGCATGTGTTAAAAACAGCAGGTGTAGAGTCTTACTAGTATCGCAAACAAAAGAAAATATTTATTTCAAATTTAAAAAATTTTACTCAAATAATCATATTCCTAATATTAGAAATGGTAATGCAAGATGATCCTTGGTAGTACAAAACCCAAAACAATTATTTTGAAGAATACTTTGTTACAGGATACAACTACTTACCATGGTGTCCACACGAAAGAAAACACTCTAATAGTCGACAACACACTAAAGTAGGCAGCAGATAAAAAGGTATCCTGGAATCCAAAATACATTCTATTTAACCTGCATCAAGTGATTTCTGTATAATATTTAGTCCCAAAGATACACAAGAGCCTCAATAAACCTCTGTGGGAAATTGGGTTACTGGTTGAGTGGGTGAAACCCTATGCAAGTAGGCCCACAACTCTAGTCAGGGAGAAACACAAGCAAACCCCAAACTAACCTATGCTTAACCCGCTGGTAGCTTGACACAAAAGTGGTCAGGCTTACTTAGGAGCAATGTGTAAACTAACTATGCAGCACAAAGGCAGCAATAAAGTGAAAATACAACACAAGGGAAATGCCAGAGCAGTTTAGAAAAATAGAGTAAAATATATGAAATTATTTGACACCAAAACAACAAACAAATTAGTGGAACCGGAGATACACAGTTTTAAAGATTTAGGTAAAATCAAGCATTAAATAGCAAAAGGCGCCAAATGCAATTATCTGGTTACAGGAGACTGTGTCCAAGTCACAGGTTCAGGCCGACCACATCGGAGTGTGGGCCAGATACAGGACTGAGGTCAGTCTGCTGAAAAGTACCTTGTGGGCCCGGGCATTGAGATGCAAACTCCTTGTGTTGGAGTGCGTGGGCTGACATTGACGAGCCATCGGCGAGGTATTGCAATGTGTGGTCTGGCTTTGAGATGCTTTGTACAGGGCTGTCAACGAAGAGATGCAATGAAGGAAGTAAGTTGGTGTGGCTTGAGGGACTGGCGCTACGATCAAAATCAAATCAAATCAAATCATTAGCATTTGTAAAGCGCGCTACTCACCCGTGCGGGTCTCAAGGCGCTAGGGGGGAAAGGGGGGGTTATCGCTGCTCGAACAGCCAAGTCTTTAGGAGTCTCCGGAAAGCGGAGTGGTCCTGGGTGGTCCTGAGGCTGGTGGGGAGGGAGTTCCAGGTCTTGGCCGCCAGGAAGGAGAAAGATCTCCCACCCGCCGTGGAGCGGCGGGTGCGAGGGACGGCAGCAAGTGCGAGGCCAGCGGAGCGGAGGGGGCGGGTGGGGACGTAGAAGCTGAGGCGTCTGTTGAGGTATTCCGGTCCCTTGTTGTGGAGGGCTTTGTGTGCGTGGGTGAGAAGACGGAAGGTGATCCTTTTGCTGACTGGGAGCCAATGCAGGTGTCTCAGGTGTGCGGAGATGTGGCTGTTGCGGGGTACGTCGAGGATGAGGCGGGCCGAGGCGTTTTGGATGCGTTGCAGGCGGTTTTGGAGTTTGGCGGTGGTCCCGGCGTAGAGGGTGTTGCCGTAGTCCAGGCGACTCGTGACAAGGGCGTGGGTCACGGTTTTTCTGGTGTCGGCGGGGATCCAGCGGAAGATCTTGCGGAGCATGCGGAGAGTGAGGAAGCAGGCGGAGGACACGGCGTTGACTTGCTTGGTCATGGTGAGAAGAGGGTCCAAGATGAAGCCGAGGTTGCGGGCGTGGTCTGCGGGGGTCGGTGCGGTGCCGAGGGCCGTGGGCCACCAGGAGTCGTCCCAGGCGGACGGGGTGTTGCCGAGGATGAGGACTTCCGTTTTTTCAGAGTTCAGCTTTAGGCGGCTGAGCCTCATCCAATCTGCGACGTCCTTCATACCCTCTTGTAGGTTGGTCTTGGCGCTGGCGGGGTCCTTGGTGAGGGAGAGTACAAGTTGGGTGTCGTCGGCGTAGGAGGTGATGATGATGTCGTGCTTGCGTACGATGTCGGCGAGGGGGCTCATGTAGACATTGAAGAGTGTCGGGCTGAGCGATGAGCCTTGAGGTACGCCGCAGATGATCTTGGTGGGTTCTGAGCGAAACGGAGGGAGGTAAACTCTTTGGGAGCGGTTAGCGAGGAAGGAGGCGATCCAGTCCAGGGCCTGGCCTTGGATCCCGGTGGAGCGTAGGCGGGTGATTAGGGTGCGGTGACAGACGGTGTCAAAGGCAGCCGAGAGGTCGAGGAGAATGAGGGCGACTGTTTCACCGTTGTCCATCAGGGTTCTGATGTCGTCTGTGACTGAGATGAGGGCGGTTTCCGTGCTGTGGTTGGTTCGGAATCCGGTTTGTGAAGGGTCGAGCAGGTTGTTGTCTTCCAGGAAGGTGGTCAGCTGTTTGTTGACGGTCTTTTCTATTACCTTGGCTGGGAAAGGTAGAAGAGAGATGGGGCGGAAGTTTTTCAGGTCGCTTGGGTCAGCCGTAGGTTTCTTTAGTAGGGCGTTGACTTCAGCGTGCTTCCAGCATTCGGGGAAGGTAGCAGAAGAAAAAGAAGAGTTGATGACGGTCTGGAGGTGCGGGGCGATGATGTCGTCGGCTTTGTTAAAGATGAAGTGCGGGCAGGGGTCCGAAGGGGCGCCGGAGTGGATAGAGTTCATGATGGATTTGGTTTCTTCCGTGTTGATGTGGGTCCAGTTGTTGAGGGTGATGTCCGGGGAAGCGGGTTCAGTGGTGTATGGTTGGGTCTGGTGTCCGAAGCTGTCGTGGAGGTCGCTGATCTTGCGATGGAAGATCTCGCTGATCTTACGATGCGTCAGAGCAGGGGATGAGATTCGTTGTACTGGGCCTGTATGGGTGCTGTTCAGCATTGGTGTCAGAGAAGCTGGTGGGGCTTGCGAGGACTTTTGCTGAGATGTGTTGCTGTCAAGGACAAGCTGCGTAACGCTGGGCCGAAGTCGATGCAGGCTGCATCACATTGTGTTGAGTTGCAGGAAGATGAGAACATCAAAGAAGTCTGTTATAGCCATGTGACTTTCAATAGGGGGCCAGCCAAATGACCAATGGAGACTTACTGGAGTTCTGTGTCCACACAGATAGGCTGGATTTAGCAGGGCAACTCACAGCAGCTGAGGAATCCTGGTGCAGCTACAGCAGGCCTTAGTCAGCAAGCAGGTCAGCAGTGCAGACCACATCTGGGCAGCCCTTCTTCCTGGCAGAGTCCAAAGGCCCAGACGTGATCTGAGAAGCTGGGCCTGAGGGTTCACTATTTATCCATGGTGCCAGCTTTGGAGTAGGAGATGTTTCTAGAAGGTTTCAGCCCGAGAGGTGTTAGAAAAGTCCTGCACCGCCACCCTGGCCCCAGCTTGTCTAAGAGCACAAAAGCTAGCACCAGCTTGTCTGGGGACACAAACAACTGCTGTGAAACCCTTTGTGAGTGTGCTGATGGAGAGTCTTTGTGAAGTGCAGGTATGGTAGGTGACAACCCGGCCACCCTATCAAGTCAGAAATGGCTAATCCTGCCCACAACTATTCCCCCTTTGTCTCACTGTCTGGGAGCAATATATAAAGACCAAATGCCAGCTACACCTAGTCATTTAACCCAGGATGCAGGCTGCACACTCTCTAAATGGTTAGGACAGTAAAATGCCAACTTTCTAAAAGTAGCATTTCCAGAATTATGACTTAAATCTGACTTTACAATTGAAGATGGTTTTTAATTAGAGTTCAATCAATCAGATAGACTTTATTCAACTAAGCCATAAAACAAATATAATATATAAATACATGAAATACATTTAGAGATTACATCATAAAAACAAAAAATACACAAAATTAACACAATAATCCAATGTAAGACAGTCTATGAAAGAATCATGTGCAAATGAGAAAATAGATTATCATCACATTTCACAGTTCTAATATAAAACCAACTAAAACAACATCATAAAGTGTCATGTACATGAAACAGCACAATCAGGAAAGCTCAACAAGTGAAAATTCTGGTTAGACACAGATTCACAGTACCAGAACTTAAAGAATAGATGCATTACACTGTAATTACAGTTCTTTTGGGGCGAAACCTGACATTCCAACCTCCTCCCTATTGAAAATTATTACTTAACAAATGTAATTTGTTAATCCAATTTTATGAGATCCTATGGGAGAGATTGGCCTCACAGTAGTGAAAAATGCATTTAAGGTTAAAACTTAGAAGTACATTGACAATTTTCTTTTCAAATACACTGCACCCTGCCCTATGGGCCATTTAGGACGTACAGTAGGCGTGACTTGTGTGTACTAAAAAGGAAGGTTTAGGCCTGGAAAAATATATATTTTGCCTCGTCAAAATGGCAGTTTAGAATTGCACACAGGCTGCAATGGCAGGCCTGAGACATGATTAAAGGGCTACTTAAGTGTGTGTGTGGCACAATCAGTACTGCAGGCCCACTAACAGCATTTAATTTACAGGTCCTGGGTACATGTAGCACCACTTTACTAGGGACGGAAAGTACATTAAATGTGCCAATTGGGTGTAAGTCAAAGTTTAAAGGAGAAAGCACATGCACTTCAGCACTGGTTAGCAGTGGTAAAGTGTGCAGAGTCCTAAAGCCAACAAAAACGAACTAAGCAAAAACTGTAGGAGTAAGGCAAAATGTTTGGGGGAAGACCACTGTGAGTCTGACAGGTCTGACAACCTCAATGTACACTGAAAGACAAACACCTTTATGCATCATTTTGACTATGAATATAATCTAAATAACCCACATTTGAAATGGTCATTTCTTAGGGATCACATGATATTTTCCCAATTTGGAACAGATCTATCCCATACTGACAGACACTCAATGCAAAAATGTATAAAAGTGCACACAATCTACAATAGCTGTAGGTTATCCTTCAGTTAACTCGTTGGATACACAAAGCTCAATGTTGAACCATACATTCTTCATCAATGTGTCCTCCAAAACTATGAATCTTTCTAGTCGGATTTATAGTTCGTTTTCTTCCAACAGGGTATTGTGTTCACTATGTAGCCATGCGCTGCAAAATCAGTGTATAATTTCTGAGCCTGAGAAATCTATCAAGTTGCAACAAAGAACACTATGGACATTTAGAAATTAGAATTACGCAGGGGTGGCTCTACAAATTACATTAAATAAAGAACAAAACCTAATTACTGAAACATAAAATAATTAGGGAGAAAGAGACAATAGCATTTGTCGCAATATTTTGAAAAGTAGCCACACAAGGGAAACTGATCTTTGTAGCTTTGAGAATTAATTTTGTTAATACAAAATTACAAGCACTGGCAAAAGAACCACCAGATTTTGATTATGAGGAACAGGAAAACAATCTGACAACTATTTTTTAATAAGATTTAAAATCTTAATAAAAAAAGAACAGAGAACTATGGGTAGTTCCCACGTTTAGGTGGAGAGTAGCTCCGGTAAGAAGTACCCTGCAATGCCATTGACTCTCTTCTTTTTTGCATAATTTATGCATCACTCTAACCCTGAAAGGGTTTTGTTTTGACTTACACTGGGGACTCCCTTGTGCCTGGACAAAGTTAAACCCCTCTGATGAGCTATAAAGATAGGGGAACACAAGTCAGGAGTTGCTTTTGCTCATTCTAGGTTGGCTTAGATGGTATTATACCAATCCAAAGCTGTAATGCTGTGCCTGGAGTGATGATAGGTTTATACTTTTACAGCTCATCGAGCACTGTGTCAATCCTATACTTAAAGATTTTTGCTGTACAAATGGCAAAGGATTTTGTGCCTTTCTAGCTTGGCGTAGATGGCACTGTATAAATCCTATGCTTAAAAACCTTGCTAGAAAAACAGACATTTGAGGTGTGCAAATCTAGTGTTGCTGGTGTTGCAGGGTACTCCTTACTGAAGCTGCTCTCCATCTAAACTTGGAAAACTACGAAGAGTTCTCTCTTTTTTTTCTTTTTTGTATATATATATATATATATATATATATATATATATATATATATATATATATATATATATCTACTCACTCACAAAATTTACACAGCCCGTTAAGCCTTGTTATATCATGAGGGTGTTGTGTGGTACTGGTTGTGGCACCTGGCAAGTAACATCAGTTTGAACTCAGTAGTATACGAGTCACACACACTCATGATGAAATAATCCAACGTGATTCATTGAAGGTGCACCAGCCCCTGCAACATTTTGGAGAATGCTCACCTTGATCGTGGGTCAGGAAGTGGTGCCATAGTAAATAATTTTACAACATGAAAATATAGAAAAAGGACAGTTTACTAATGCAGTGGACATATGTCAAAACATAGACACCATCTTGGAGTGGAATTAAGTATTTTGTGGTTTTTTGCTTGCAATTGTATATAGCATGAACTCCAATCAAAGGCATTGGATCAATTTACATGAGCACCTGTTACATTACAAAAGGACACATTCATTTTTGATAGACATGGGGAGATAAAGTAATTTTCCCAGAATCACAGGATGTTGAGCTGATGGTGATACTCGAACCCAGCCCCCCAGCTCCAAAGTAGGCAGCTCTGGCTCTTAGGCCACATTGTCCTTCCTGTTCAAAGGTGTTCGAACCAAGGCTTTCAAAGCAGGAATATAGTTAACACAATTCATTCAATGCAAAATCAATATAAAAGTGATAAATACTGTAATAGTGTATTTGGGCACAAATGGGTATATTTATTATAAAATTTGCACGTCGTGAAACTGGCATATTAGACACACAAAAGATGTCTGGCTATTACACATATCAGTTAGATGAACAATTTCCAACTTTGGAATGATATAGCTTACAGATTTCATCTCTGCTGTAACACGATATTAGGTCACACCCATGTGGCACATCATCTGTATGTCCAGTGTAAGTAACACAACATCATCCAAGATTATTGTTAAACGAGAATGTTTTCAAGGAAAAATAAACAATAGGCAAACTTGAATTATTGAAATATACGTGATACCATCAAGTACACTTAAATCATTCGCATGCCTTGATCACATTTGTGTTAAGGCTGACATTTAACCTCACTTCTACCATCACCAAATAGCTGTTTTCATTTACATTACATTATTCACCAGCAGCTGCAACTAGGGAGACATTCCCACAATCTTCTTCATCTCAGAGCTTCAGCAGCTAATATCTAGGGATATGTCCACAAAGGACACATCTGTGGCAAGAGCAGTTAAGTCTTGATAAAGTATTATTTCTTTGGCACCATTTCAAACAATAATTAAAGTTGTATAATATTTTTATGAATGTATGGCAATGTGTCATTTGCTGTTTTGAACTATTGTACAAGTACACTCATTTTATGTAACCTTTTTCATTTAGGAGCAGGTTACAAAGATCCCTACAATGATGCCTCACCATCTATAAATAGAGGATGGCATGCAGCCAGAGGAAAAAATATATCCTCCTCCGAGCTGCCATCTCTGCGGTCGTCACTGGTGAAAAGAGGAGATTGTTGGACATATCCAGGAAAACCTCACCAAAAGACCTCAATTCTAGCTAGCAGTCTTCCTAGGAAACAGCTATGGATTGCAAGCCCACAGGCAACAGCTACAAAGCCATGGGTGTTTGTACTGGCTATGCAGGACTCCGCCCAACCTCTCACCACCAGTCTACACGCATCCCAGTTGACTCTCCTAATTCCCCCTCCAACGCAGGTGCAACTCTGGTCTTCTTTCAAATCTCTAAGGGAGAAGACATCAAGGTGATTGGTACTTCTTCCCCATTCAATAATCATCCTCTCATAAACTTCCAGATGTCAACCCTCTGCATTCTCTGCAGATAACCTTCTGGCATTGTTAGACAGCCAGGCACTTAGGGAGGAGCTGGCATAGTCATATCCTCAGTTTTTCCAGCACCAGTCCACTGTGTAGGAGGACATTTGTCAAAAGGTGAAACACTTCACAACATCAAATCCCACAAGGAATAGGCCCCAAAGTTGAGAGTCAGACCCATGCCTTGGAAGACATTAAAACATTTCTCCAAGAGATAATAAAGTTGAACTACGAGCATTTCCATGTGTAAGGGGAAGAGGATGAAAGGATAAATGCCATGGCCATGAACATTTTAGAAGTGCAAGGAAGCTTAGTAAGCAAACAGGTGAACCTGTCAGTGGAGCTGACAATTTGCACAAACTGCTGCATTCTGAATCCTGGTAAGCCTTGTGACAACAAAATAAAAAAGCTCAAAATAAAGAGAATTGTAGTAGTCAATTCAAACTAAAATGACTGCTTGCACCACAATATGTTAGGCTGGAAATAAAAAATATAGAATTTTTGGAAGCAGCCAAAGGTAGTGAAAACAGGAGGGAGATTCTTTATCAATTTGAGGGGAAAGTGACTGTGTTTGATCAGAACAGAAGCCAAGAGTTCTGGTATTTGACAGGTAAGGGAGCAGAGGTAAGTTTAAGAGGCAGTCATTATCAGACCGGATATCTCTGTCTTGTTGTATTGATCTCCAGAGATGTTTTACCCATTTAACACAAGATGTCAAACAAACACAAACCTACATTGCAATAGGATTGAGGTTACAAAAAGTCAAAGCAAATGATCTGTTGGATATCATCAGCATATTTCATGAAAGGTAAGCTGGGAGACCAAATAAGTGAGGCAAATTGTGTCACATACATACTGAAAAGAGTCGGACTAAGAAAAGGAACTGGTGGTACCACAGGAGCCAAGGACAAGAAGGAAGACCTGAAGAGCAGTAATTAAATGGTGTGTGAGTGATATCAGACATAAGAGGAGATCAGGGCTAAAGCTTGGCTGGTAACCCCAATCTGACATAGCCGAGACAAAAGAATATAGTGATATAACATTTCAAATGTTGCTGACAAGTTTAAATGAATCAAAGCAGCAGAGCTGCCATGGTACACACTGAGCCACAGAGTGTCCATAATCGACACCAAGGTAAATTAAGTGCTGTGAAAAGGGTGGAAATTGTAGTGATAGGAATCAAGTAAATCATTGTGTTTCTGAAATAGACAGTTGACAGTTGATTTAGTATCTAAATATTTGATTCTGAAGACCTCAATTCTAGCTAGCAGTCTTCCTAGGAAACAGCTATGGATTGCAAGCCCACAGGCAACAGCTACAAAGCCATGGGTGTTTGTACTGGCTATGCAGGACTCCGCCCAACCTCTCACCACCAGTCTACACGCATCCCAGTTGACTCTCCTGATTCACCCTCCAACGCAGGTGCAACTCTGGTCTTCTTTCAAACCTCTAAGGGAGAAGACATCAAGGTGATTGGTACTTCTTCCCCATTCAATAATCACCCTCTCATAAACTTCCAGATGTCAACCCTCTGCATTCTCTGCAGATAACCTTCTGGCATTGTTAGACAGCCAGGCACTTAGGGAGGAGCTGGCATAGTCATATCCTCAGTTTTTCAAGCACCAGTCCTCTGTGTAGGAGGACATTTGTCAAAAGGTGAAACACTTCACAACATCAAATCCCACAAGGAACAGGCCCCAAAGTTGAGAGTCGGACCCATGCCTTGGAAGACATTAAAACATTTCTCCAAGAGATAATAAAGTTGAACTACGAGCATTTCCATGTGTAAGGGGAAAAGGATGCAAGGATAAATGCCATGGCCATGAACATTTTAGAAGTGCAAGGAAGCTTAGTAAGCAAACAGGTGAACCTGTCGGTGGAGCTGACAATTTGCACAAACTGCTGCATTCTGAATCCTGGTAAGCCTTGTGACAACAAAATAAAAAAGCTCAAAATAAAGAGAATTGTAGTAGTCAATTCAAACTAAAATGACTGCTTGCACCACAATATGTTAGGCTGGAAATATAAAATATAGAATTTTTGGAAGCAGCCAAAGGTAGTGAAAACAGGAGGGAGAATCTTTATCAATTTGAGGGGAAAGTGACTGTGTTTGATCAGAACAGAAGCCAAGAGTTCTGGTATTTGACAGGTAAGGGAGCAGAGGTAAGTTTCAGAGGCAGTCATTATCAGACCGGATATCTCTGTCTTGTTGTATTGATCTCCAGAGATGTTTTACCCATTTAACACAAGATGTCAAACAAACACAAACCTACATTGGGATAGGATTGAGGTTACAAAAAGTCAAAGCAAATGATCTGTTGGATATCATCAGCATATTTCATGAAAGGTAAGCTGGGAGACCAAATAAGTGAGGCAAATTGTGTCACATACATACTGAAAAGAGTCGGACTAAGAAAAGGAACTGGTGGTACCACAGGAGCCAAGGATAAGAAGGAAGACCTGAAGAGCAGTAATTAAATGGTGTGTGAGTGATATCAGACATAAGAGGAGATCAGGGCTAAAGCTTGGCTGGTAACCCCAATCTGACATAGCCGAGAAAAAAGAATGTAGTGATATAACATTTCAAATGTTGCTGAAAAGTTTAAAAGAATCAAAGCAGCAGAGCTGCCATGGTACACACTGAGCCACAGAGTGTCCATAATCGACACCAAGGTAAATTAAGTGCTGTGAAAAGGGTGGAAATTGTAGTAATAGGAATCAAGTAAATCATTGTGTTTCTGAAATAGACAGTTGACAGTTGATTTAGTATCTAAATATTTGATTCTGAAGACCTCAATTCTAGCTAGCAGTCTTCCTAGGAAACAGCTATGGATTGCAAGCCCACAGGCAACAGCTACAAAGCCATGGGTGTTTGTACTGGCTATGCAGGACTCCGCCCAACCTCTCACCACCAGTCTACACGCATCCCAGTTGACTCTCCTGATTCACCCTCCAACGCAGGTGCAACTCTGGTCTTCTTTCAAACCTCTAAGGGAGAAGACATCAAGGTGATTGGTACTTCTTCCCCATTCAATAATCACCCTCTCATAAACTTCCAGATGTCAACCCTCTGCATTCTCTGCAGATAACCTTCTGGCATTGTTAGACAGCCAGGCACTTAGGGAGGAGCTGGCATAGTCATATCCTCAGTTTTTCAAGCACCAGTTCCCTGTGTAGGAGGACATTTGTCAAAAGGTGAAACACTTCACAACATCAAATCCCACAAGGAATAGGCCCCAAAGTTGAGAGTCGGACCCATGCCTTGGAAGACATTAAAACATTTCTCCAAGAGATAATAAAGTTGAACTACGAGCATTTCCATGTATAAGGGGAAAAGGATGCAAGGATAAATGCCATGGCCATGAACATTTTAGAAGTGCAAGGAAGCCTAGTAAGCAAACAGGTGAACCTGTCGGTGGAGCTGACAATTTGCACAAACTGCTGCATTCTGAGTCCTGGTAAGCCTTGTGACAACAAAATAAAAAAGCTCAAAATAAAGAGAATTGTAGTAGTCAATTCAAACTAAAATGACTGCTTGCACCACAATATGTTAGACTGGAAATAAAAAATATAGAATTTTTGGAAGCAACCAAAGGTAGTGAAAACAGGAGGGAGAATCTTTATCAATTTGAGGGGAAAGTGACTGTGTTTGATCAGAACAGAAGCCAAGAGTTCTGGTATTTGACAGGTAAGGGAGCAGAGGTAAGTTTCAGAGGCAGTCATTATCAGACCGGATATCTCTGTCTTATTGTATTGATCTCCAGAGATGTTTTACCCATTTAACACAAGATGTCAAACAAACACAAACCTACATTTCAATAGGATTGAGGTTGCAAAAAGTCAAAGCAAATGATCTGTTGGATATCATTAGCATATTTCATGAAAGGTAAGCTGGGAGACCAAATAAGTGAGGCAAATTGTGTCACATACATACTGAAAAGAGTAGTACTAAGAAAAGGAACTGGTGGTACCACAGGAGCCAAGGACAAGAAGGAAGACCTCAAGAGCAGTAAATAAATGGTGTGTGAGTGATATCAGACATAAGAGGAGATCAGGGCTAAAGCTTGGTTGGTAACCCCAATCTGACATAGCAGAGACAAAAGAATATAGTGATAGAACATTTCAAATGTTGCTGACAAGTTTAAAAGAATCAAAGCAGCAGAGCTGCCATGGTACACACTGAGCCACAGAGTGTCCATAATCGACACCAAGGTAAATTAAGTGCTGTGAAAAGGGTGGAAATTGTAGTGATAGGAATCAAGTAAATCAGTGTGTTTCTGAAATAGACAGTTGACAGTTGATTTAGTATCTAAATATTTGATTCTGAAGTACATATTTGAAATAGGGCAACAATAATTTAATATTGTTGGATCAGCCGCACGTTGTTTCATCAATGGAACCACTAAAACTTGCTTGCCCCTTGTCTATCTACGGGGCAGACACATATGTCTCAATCAAGTGGGTGCACAGCAGTATCCAGCAAGGACCGCTCCCACTTACCCACTGTACCAACAATACACCTGCACTACCCACGACTCCAATTGCTGCCACTTCATAACTACAGCCTAAAGCTCCTGTGAGCCCAGTCTTGTGTAGTAAGATGTGTGTGTGGCCCTTCCAGCCTGTGGACATAGACAACAACCCCTACCAATGAACTGTCACCCATTCTCCGAAAATACAGCCTAAATTGTTAGAAAATCCCATCCCATAACACTTTCTATGTATAAAGAAACACATTAATTGGTCATTGCTTCAATAAATATAATTTGTGCTTACTTTTCACCAGTGGGTCATCTCTTTTGTGAAAAAATATGAAAATGTGCCTAGTACAAATGTTTAATTGTGAGTAAAAGGATTATTGGTTGTGGTGGGCTATAGTCCACCATAAGTTATAATGTCACTATTCTTGTTAGGTCCAGTAAAGGTTCAGTAATTTAAAAATGAGTTAAACTCCTGGTAACTATGGCACAGAGCATACAGGCTTAACGTAAGAAAATGTGGAAAGCATTTTGAAGTATCAAATAGTTAGAAAGTCAAAAACACAACATAATAAAAATCCCACTCAGTCTATAAAGCCTGAGAATATTTTAATGAAGGAAATGACACCAAAACTACAAAAATGTAATAAAGGAAACCAAAGATATAATTTATTAAACATTTAAATAAAAATAGCGTCACAAAGTTCCAACGGAGGGCAATGCTCTTGCTGGACTGGATCAAAGGAAAAGTTTACAGTGGACCACAATGGAGCACAGGTCCAGGTTGGTTCCAGACAAGCAGTTATTTTCTGACTTTAAAAATGTTATGGAGAAAAAGTGGTTGTTGACGAGTTGTCAGTGGGGTAAGCTGGAAGCTGGATCCAGAAGGTCAGTTAACTAACCCTTGGAGTCTACTTCTTTGTCCTGGGATCAAGAGGGAGAGGATACAGCCTTTAGTGTTCTCCTCACTGGCCTCAATAGCATGTGCAGTCCTTCTTCTATCTTCCACAGGTCAAGCAGTGTTCTGAATAAGGTGCCCAGTAGTGCCACTTTAATGCCAGGCCCCTCCCTGGCCAACAGGGAAAAGGTTTCAGTGGGTAACCCTACCCACTTTGCAGCAGTTGCTGTTTGCCTTACTGCCAAAAATCATAGAGTGCCCCTCCCTACCTAAAGCCATCAAATCTTTCTTCCCTTGGGCAGAGCTCCTGTGCCAACCCCTTCACTTTGGTCATTCAAAACTGGTTCTGGGGCAGTACCTCTGCCATTGGGAATAGTGTCCTGTCTGGTTAGAAAGACAATAGAAGGGGTAGGCCCAAGTGTGAGCTTCATCTGCCTGTGACATGACAGGCTCTTTTGATGATAATGAATTTCCTGGGCAATGCTCATATGGTCATCTTAGCAGGGAGATAGGACACATACCCCAACCAAACCCATTTGCTCAGCTCTGGGGACCAAATCACGCCAATCAAGGAGTGATTCAGCTACTGGGTGACAGCTGAAAGCTCAGGCAAAACGGCTTCTAAAGGCTTTAAGCAGGTAGCATTTCAAAAGAGCATTTTGCAAAATATTTGTTACAAATCCAACTTTACCAATGAATTCAATTCGTAATAAATATCTTTAAAAGTCCAAGAATTAACTTTTTATCTGGTTCCTAGGCAGAGACAACTTTATTAAGTTTAATAAGGTAAGCCAATTATTTTTTTAAGGCAACAGCAAACCCTGGTACAGTGAAAATGACTATTAGGGCATTGCCACTGAAAGAATAAGGTTAAAACTAAACATTTAAGATCTACATAGGGGGTGACCTATTATTATTTAAAAGGATGTTTTTGGCCTACCAAAAGGAGTTATTTGGAGAGGTGGCATTTGCAGTTTAAAGCTGTACAGCTATGTTAATCGTGGCGGGCCTGCAGTCATGTTTTGCATTGTTACTTTAGTGGTGACGGCACAATATGTACTGCAGTCCACTGGTGACATTTAACTTACAGGTCCTGGGTACATTTGGAACTATATACTAGGGACGTATAGCTAAGTAAAGTATGACAGTTAGGTGTATGCCAACTTGCCATGTCTTTTAGGGGTTGGAGCACTTGCCAGGGCTGTGGACAGTAGTGCCCCACTGTGCAGCGCCCAACAACCTGCAGAACATTCTAGCAAAAAGAGGCTGTGACCACACAAAAGAGGCATTTTCTTAGAGTAACAATGTTTTAGAAGCATTGAACAATAACCATTACAACAACTCAGTCATATACATCTACAAGCATTCTAAAGCACACATAAAACTAAGTCAACAGCCGGGGTCAACTTGATAAATTATCTATCTATCTATCTATCTATCTATCTATCTATCTATCTATCTATCTATCTATCTATCTATCTATCTATCTATCTAATCTATCTATCTATCTGTGTGTGCAAATTGTAGGGTACACATGCCACTTTTTTGAATCTGAATATATATATTTATATCTTACAATGGCATCAATAGCATCAGTGCTGTTATGGTTGAGTCATAGTTTGTATAGGATTTTTTTATTTATTTTGTTAATAACTTTGGTGCCAGTTGAAAACTCTCCATAAAACATTGAAGGCAACTGGATTCACTTTAAGTCCTTCATGGTGAGTGAGTATCATGCAGATTTGCCAATTGAGGATAATGGTAAGAAGAGTCACAAAAGTGCCATTTCCAATTTTATTATCCATAGGACGTTTTTCTCTAACACAGGCACAATATAGTTAATCTGAATTACACCAAATTTGGAATGAAGGTAGAACTTTACTCAAGTATTGTGCTTTTGTTGGTTTGGTGTAAATTCGTTCAGTAGTTTTCAAGAAATTAGCATTTAAAAAGGTACATGGGTTGAACATAACGTGGTTACATCTGGACTGTTAATTTGCAGAGCTGTGCGCACTGGAACTGCAGACGCATGTGGCTTCAAGATTTAATAAATACTCAGATCAGGCAGATTTTTCTTCCTTCTGCCATTTTGGTGCCAAGGATCCAAATGTGGATCCAGAGGAACGGAACAATCCAATTGTCTGGCTGTAAGATTTTGAGAATGTTACTGCCACTATTACAGGATGCAAGTACTTGGTCCTAGTATCCTGAAAGTAAAACGAAAAGGGCACATAAGGGATCAGGATCAACATACTTTTACACCCAGAACCATAGGGGAGGGTTAACAAAGGGAATCTCCCAGTATTTAATTTCAAAAAATGATTTTGTCAAAAAATGTGGTTCAAAAGTAAACAATAATTCTGATGCAATTGGCCAGTAGAGTTTTTTCTCCCATCAGCCACTTTGGTACTGTGGATCCATAATTTATAGAATGGCTATGCAAACCATTACCTGCACACCAAATGCAATACTTATTCGAAGAGCGGGTGGGCTTGAGAGGGGTGGTGGGTAGTGATAGAGCGTTCCGACCTAATAAATTACCTGTATCTGGACGCTCTTGGGTCGATGAATCTTTTGACCAAGTGGGGCTCACTTCACCCGAGAGTAATCAATTTAATCAAATAAATAATCAATAACGAACATAAGCAATGCCCTGATCAACATAACACTTCACAATTAATCCAGAAAACATTTCGGCGAACCATGACCTTTCGGCCATGAATAACCACACCAGTTTATTCAAAGTTAATGAATTTATTTCCCTATATTAACAAAGCTAGCACGATATAAATGTGTCTCAACACCAAATGATATATGTAAATGAACATTAATAGCTGTCCATATCGGCGGAAAAGATGCAATCTATGCAGCATTTGAATAACAATGCCTTCGATAATGGCAACACAAACTACTAAAACTACAATCTGTAATGGGCTAATTGCATACATTAGTCAGCATAACAAGGTCTCAAATTGCATTGTGCAACAAATGAATCCTCCTCTAACCTCAAATTAGCATCTGCATGTGGGACTTCATGCAAAACAATTTAGCAACATTAATTTGGAAAACTCCTAACTAGGGCTCTTTATCAAAATCAGCAGTTGGTTACCTAAAAAGAAAACACAATGCAATTGTACATTTTCCTTTCATATTTACCAAATTCAATCAGCATTCAAGGAAGTCTTCGTCTCACAGATACCGGATTCAATCAGCATGGGACGGGGGCAAAGGGGTAGGGTGGACGGGACAATTGCCTCACAGCGGCAAGATAACTACTACTTCATGCAAAGGGGCAAATCAAAGTTAAAGTCTCTAGGGCGAGAATTACTCAAAGTCTCTTTCTCTCGATTAGAGAAAGCATCAAAGTCTCGTTCAAAATGGCATCACGGCAAGATGGGCCATATTATCTGCAATGTCTCAATGGGCAATGTCCGTAATGACCGCAGAATGGCTAAAAGGGGCTGTAATGGCTGTAATGGCTGTAATGGCTGCTTTCTTCTCGTGCACCTGGTTTAAATAACCAACAGTTCAAATCCAGTAGGGTCTTCCATTGGAGGGTTCATAGGTTGGCTTCAAATTGTCCAATCAAAAACAACAGTTCACAAGCTTCTACCTAGGCATACATTATCCTTGGAGTCGGGAACGCAAGTTGCAACATATTTGACCAATTAACTCACTTTCAGAGCTTCCATTGTCCGCACCTGCAGATTGACCTTGGAGCAAAGAAGAAGATGCCAGGCTGGCACGAAACCTTAAAGATAAGCATGTGAACCGATCTCACTGGAAAAGTACAGCTTCAAGCAAGAATACACGTTTATTAGCACATTGGAAAAATATAAACCGTGAGACAAGGCAACTAGGCCGAAGCCTCCACTAAAGTTATGCTAAGTTAAAACATTTCAAGCAAGCAGATCATAGCACACGTTTACAGTTATGTCAGATTAGTACAATTCTAATACATCACGTTATATAAAGCACGCTTATAAATGTTGGCAAACTACTCTGAGGGCACATTTGTCCCCGTACAATCTTTATTAGTTCGGTTAAAGTCACACTTGATTATTGCAGTACTTCGTTTTATGCGCTAATAAATGTAAAACCTTCGTTTCTGCGTCATCAATCCCTCCTCTGATGACTATTTGTCATCACACAAAACCATTCCCACAAATTTTATTCCATTAAAATTCTGTCAGTTCTCTTTGCCTTTTAGTTCCCCTTGTTCTTATCTTGTATTCTTCTGCCATTCTTTTCATCATTTTCTCTTCCTTCCTTCTCTTAATTCTTTCCATGATCATTAATATTCCCCTCTTTATTCCCCAAATCCCAAAGATGCAAATTAGTACTATTAATATTCCCTGTATTATTTTTAGTAATATTCCATTCCAAATGCCACCAAGCCAATTTCCCACTGAAGCAATTCCCTTTCCAACCTTCTCCCAAACTCCTGGTTCTTTCAATTCCTTCAAGTCTGCACTCTCTTTTGTTAGATTTGCAAGCATTGTTTTAATCTTCACACTGTTGTCTGGTATATACGTGCAACAGTGTCGCGCACCAAGCATTTTGCAAACGCCGCCATCCTTTGCTAAAAGAATGTCTAGGGCAAGCCTGTTTTGAAGAGTCATAGCTCTTTCTGCTGCAAGTTCAGCATCCATCAGGATTATAGCATCTGAAAACTTTGTCAACATGTTATCCACTATAGTAGACAACTTTCTTATTTTGATGGAATTCAACACAACTCCCAATGAAGGAATCATGGCTCCAAATATATCTCCTACCACAGCAGCTGCGGTCTCTCTTTTCTGGATACGATGGGATTCAGACATCTTTGGAATCACCGATAGGTCATCCAGTTGATAAACCTTTGGGAATACTATACCCAAATAACATCTCCCCCACCATCCCTTTGGAAGACGATAATAGGCATTATACCCACAAATGTAATACACACCCGGTATGACAGGGTCAAGTCCGTTCAGCATGAATGTCCATTTGGCCTTAAAGATAAACGTGTGTTTACATTCACTCGCACCCACAAAAATATTATCATAATAAGACTCACCACGATATATACAAAATTTCCCTACATGCCAAGCATCTAAAGCTATTTTCCCTTGTGTTTTTATTGCGGCAAAGGCATAATTATCTACTGAAGTCCTCTTATGTAGCTCCTTTTCTAATTTTGCATTCATTTGTGCCCTTCTATCATCTGTGCGATCTAAAAAGCTTATTTCTACTGCAGTGAGCGAGCAGGTAAGGTTTTCCCTGTGAGCGTGAGCTGTTTCAAAAGGTTGCATTGGCTCGAAAAATTCCCTCATTATTTTAGCATCCCAATCTTTAGCAATCTGGCTTAGCTGCGTTATTATAGGAACATATGCAAAGGTAACATCATAATTTGAATAAAAATACTGTATGTTAGTTTGACCATAAAATCTAGAAGTTACTAAACTACATGTAATCCCGTATGTAAGAGGCATGTGGTGATAAGTCACCCCTTCCGTTACCGATGTCGGTATCTGTGTACACACATAACAATCTTTCGCATCCATAGTCTCAACATATTCTGTTAGTAGGCGATAGAAAACATTATACGAAAGTTCCTTCTTATCATGCAAGTGTCTCTCATCTAATTCTAGTCTCTTCAATGCGGTTAGTTCAGTGACAGCAATAGGAGCAGAAGTAGAAGCATCAATTTTTTCATTCTCACCCTTACCACGCATTCCAAGCACTATTGCCATTATTATTAGTACACATGCAATTATCAAGCCTATACACGCATATTTACAACATTTCATTCTACTGTTTTGTGTAGCGTACCTAGTCATGATCTGTATAGAATCAGAGAGCTAGAAGCACCTGTAAAAAAAAACTATTTAGCAATTAGTTACAAAGCTAAACGAGCGCAATGTTCACACAGTTCTCTTCAGGAGGCCAGTCACTTATCGGTTAGCAGCATTTGTCGCAATTCGGCAATAACTCAGTCTTTTTTCAGTTAGCAACGTTGTCTCAAATCGGGTTTAAGAGTCAATCACGTTATCAAAGTCTTATCAAGTTAGCAAATGTCTCATCCGGTTTTAGCAATGTCTCAGCTGGTTGTATCACGTTAGATTATAGCAAGCAATGTCATTTATCAGCTTTTCAATCAATAGTGTCCATAAAACTTTTCTTTTCTATTGGTATTTCTTCTTCTTCGTTCTCGAGGCTAAGAGATACAAATTCGTCAGTCCAATCGTCATTGACTACATATGCCCATTCTGGACCGGAATATCTCCTGTTTGGTATTCTTTTCCTTTTCAATTTTGCATCTCTCTTTGATTCTGTCTCACTGGTACTTTCCTCTTTGGCCAAGTCTTTTTCCTCACTTGATGTTGGTACCACGACAGACACTTCCTTTCTTTTCTCTTTCACTCTTGGCCCTTCACTGTCGTTCAACGTTTCTCTAGTCTTTACTTTTACTGGTGATATACTTGGTCTTTTCTTTGCACTGTGTCCACTTGATGGACCTGCGATCTCTTCTGAAGAAGTTTGAACATTTTCGTTCTGTTCTGCCTTGTCCCCTCCTTCTGAGGAGTCAATCAGGTTTTCCTTTTCTTTTTCTGTACCGTCTGCTTCTGGGAAAGCCCTCCTCTGATCAGGCTCTCCTGCTTCTTCACCTCTTTCGAGCCCTTTGTCACCGTTACTTTCTTCAGGCTCTTTGTCACTTTCAGCTGCTTCAGGCTCTTTGTTACCTTCAGCTGCTTCGTCGCTGTCTGAGGCTTCTCCTTGGTCTTCCCCAAGTGAATCGGTTGCTTCGTCCTCAGAGAATATTTCTCCCTCCTCTATTTCTGCCTGTTCGCTTCTAGTTCTGTTTTGCTCTGCCTCAGCGCTCGGCACTTTGTTATCAGGTACTGGCAGTTTCAGCGCTTCAACTTCCTCATCTGTGGGACACAACACTTTCTTTGTGTGACTGGCGTGAATCCAGTTGGGAACTCCAGCACACTTCACAGCGGTAGTGGTCGTCAGGATCACTTGGAAAGGGCCTTTCCAACGGGGTTCCAGACACGACTTCCTCACGTGCTTCTTTATCACGACCCAGTCACCTGCTTTCAGTGTGTGTCCTGGACCTTGGATCGGTGGCAAGGTGGTTGCTTCCACCTGGTGAGAGAAAGAGCGAACCACGTCAGCCAGACCTTTACAGTAGTCTAACACCATATCATCTGTAATATTCAAAAGCGCGTTTGCGGGAACTGCAGGAAGTCTCATGGCCCTGCCCATGAGAATTTCGTGCGGGGACAATCCAGTCTTTCTGTCAGGGGTGTTTCTCATTGACATTAACACCAAAGGCAATGCGTCAGGCCATTTCAAATTTGTCGATGCACAAATTTTCGCCATTCTTGATTTCAGTGTACCATTCATTTGTTCCACCAGTCCTGAGGCTTCAGGGCGATAGCTACAATGCAGTTTTTGCTCAATGTTCAGCGCTGCGCAAAGTAACTTTATCACCTCGTTATTGAAGTGACTTCCCCTATCTGATTCTAAAGAGATCGGGAATCCGAAACGTGGTATCAACTCCCTCAACAATAGTTTTGCAACTGTAAGGCTGTCATTTCTACGTGTGGGGTATGCTTCAATCCAGTGACTAAAAATGCACACAATCACCAACACATACTTCAGACCTCCATGCACAGGCATCTCAATAAAGTCCATCTGCATTATGCTGAACGGGCCTCCCGCCCTGCCAATGTGGCCCATGTTCACAACTGTTCCCTTCCCTGGGTTCATCTGCTGGCAAGTGACACAACCATGGCAAACTGCTTCTGCAACTTGACGGAATCTGGGATTAAACCAATCAGTTTTGAACAATCTTATCATGGCATCTCTCCCTAGGTGAGCCTGCCCATGATAGAACCGCGCTAGCTGCGATAAGAGACTATTTGGTAAGACAAATTTTCCCTCATTTGAAACCCATAACTCATCTGGTCTCTTTGTACATTGTGACTTAATCCAGGAAACTCTTTCATCCTCCCTGACGCTATTCTGTAATGCTTTTAGTTCATCCATTGTATCCACGACCTTCAAGGCAAATGCTTCAGCTGGTTCGAGCTCTGGCTCACTTATCAAATTCCATTCATCCCTGAGCAATATACAGTTCAAGGCACAAAATCTTGCGACTTGATCCGCATATGCATTTCCCAGGGAAACATAGTCCTGTCCTTTTGTATGAGCACTACACTTTACCACTGCAACTTCGGCTGGCATCTGAATGGCGTGTAACAATTCCCTTATTCTCTCCCCGTTTTTCACTGGGGACCCTGAAGAGGTCAGGAAACCTCTCTGTGACCATAGTTGCCCAAAGTCGTGCACAATTCCAAACCCGTACTGACTATCAGTGTAAATGGTAACCTTCATCAATGTAGACAGTTGGCATGCTCTTGTAAGGGCTACAAGCTCTGCTACTTGTGCGGAATAGACTCCTTGAAGCCAGGACGCTTCCAAGACACCTGTTACAGTACATACAGCATATCCTGCTTTCAATATTCCCAATGCATCTCTTAAACATGACCCATCAACAAAAACAATTTGGTCATTTTCATCAAGCTTAGTATCCTTAATGTCAGGTCGGGGTTTTGTGCAAAATTCAGTCACCTGAAGGCAGTCATGCTCGACGTCTTCAGCGTTCTCAATTTCAGCATTTTCACCGGGAAGCAAGGTTGCTGGATTCAACGTAGTGCACCTTTTCAGCTGCACATTCGGTGAGCCCAGAATTATTGTTTCATACCTTGTAAGTCTTGCTCCAGTCATGTGTTGCGTTCGGGAGCGGGTCAAAAGTATCTCAACTGAGTGAGGGACCATGACTGTTAATGGATGTCCCATCACTATTCCTTCACTCTGAGTGAGGCTGATACCAACTGCTGCTACGGCGCGCAAACACCCTGGCAGTGCTGCTGTGACCGGATCCAAAGTAGCTGAAAAATACGCTACTGGTCTGTTTATGCCACCATGGGCTTGGGTCAAGACAGACAAAGAACATGCATCACGTTCATGACAAAACAATGTGAAAGGCTTTGTGTAATCAGGCATACCTAAAGCTGGAGCCCTGCACATGCATTCTTTCAACTCGATAAAAGCATCCATCTCATCTCCTTTCAACTCAATTTCATCCAATGCATCCTTCTGGGTCAGTTTCAGTCAAGGCTTTGCTAGAGCTGAGAAGTTGGGAATCCACTGGCGACAGTAGCTCACCATCCCCAAAAACTTCCTCACCTCCCTCCTCGTCTTTGGTGGACTCATTTGAAGTACACTTGTTATTCTTTCCTTCATTATTCTCCGTGACCCCTTCTCTATTTGATGACCCAAGTATTTCACTTTCTTCTGACAGAACTGCAACTTTGAAGGAGACACCTTGTGTCCATTCCTTCCCAAATGGTTCAGTAGAGCAATGGTGTCGGCTGTGCAGCCATTTTCTGTCTTAGATGCAATCAGTAAGTCATCAATGTACTGTACTAGGGTTGACTCGAATGGCAATTCTAACGCTTCCAAGTCTTTCTTAAGAATCTGATTGAAGATTGACGGTGACTCCGAAAACCCTTGAGGAATTCGACACCAACTGTAAACTCTGTCTAAGAATTTGAAACAAAAGAGAAATTGGCTGTCCTCATGAAGAGGCACCGAAAAGAATGCTTGTGACAAGTCGATGACTGAGAACCACTTGGCATCGCAAGGGATTTGAAACATTATCACAGCTGGATTCGGTACTACGGGGCAGCATTTAATTACAATGTCATTTATTTTCCTCAAGTCCTGCACAATTCTGACCTTTCCACTTGGCTTTATTAGTCCCATGATTGGTGAATTACATGGGCTGCTTAACACTTCTTTCAGTACTCCCTGTTTTACAAACTCGTCAATGAGTTGGGCGACTTTCATGAGGGTGTCTTGTGCCATATGGTATTGTGGGGTCTGGGGAAAGGTTACATTGGGTTTTACGGTCACTTTCACTGGTTCCATTCCTTTCACCAATCCCACCTCTTTTCCTGTCATATCCCACACTTCCTTTCCCACTGTTTCCCGTAATTCAGCTGGAATATCTTCTTCAGTTATCATCGGAAAAAGGTTAATCAGAGGGTATTCTTCATCGACAGTTTCCATCTCCTCCCCTTCTACACTGTCCTCTTCTTCCCCATCACTGCTCGTCTGAATTCTAATTCCATCGTTCGAACACATAATCGAACATCCCAATTTGCACAATAGGTCTCTCCCTAACAGTGCTATTGGGCTTGAGTCACATACCACAAAACTATGTAACCCTTGATAGTTACCAATTCTGACTTGTACTGAATCTGTGATTGGGTTCGTCAGGTGCCTGTTTGCTACTCCCACTACTTGAACCGTTCTCCCTGAGAGTGGCAAATTTGGTACTTCAATGCTCCTAACAGTTGAGCGTGTGGCTCCTGTGTCAACCAAGAATGAAACACGATGACCCATAACTCTTCCCTCCACATACGGACCCTTTTGATCAACTTCCAAGGATGCTGCAAGCACACAATTTCCCTCCTCATCTGAACTTTCACTCTCCCACAAATTGTTTATTCCATTCTCACTGTGTAATGGGAACTGTTGTACTGTGCCATTTGTGTTCATCACCTGACTCGAGACCTGTGGAGGAACCATCACTTGCTGCTGATTCATTGGTGCCAAAGGTATTTGCATTTGCTTATTAGGTACCATGGGAAACTGCTGTTGCATTGGCTGCATTTGCGTCATCTGCATACGGGGCATCTGCATCTGCTGCGGCTGCATGGGCTGTAATCCTTGCAGCTGATTTATGGTCTGAAAATTTGGGTTTGGAACTCTCATTTTCGGTCCCCTCATTGTCTGGAATGCATTGACATCATTGTTTTGCTGACCAACACCTGCACCTTCCTGCACCACCATCGGGCACTCGCGTTTCCAATGTCCGACAATTCCGCACACGTGACACGGCATCACCCTTTTCATTGTCTGCACACCATTCGGAATCACAACAGTGTTCAAATCCGGACCATTACTCCCAAAGCCTCCTCTGCCTCTGCCTCTCGCCTGTGGCTGAAACACCATGTTTCCCTGCGGCTGCGGCTGCGGTATCTGCTGTTGGAACCCTTGCAACCCTTGCAAACCTGTCTGAGCTGCTTTAAGTTGCATCATCATCACTTTCTCTTTCAACCTTTTCTGTTTCACTTCAATTTCGTCGCTACAGTATTTCGCATAATTCAACACCTCATCAATCGGTTTCGACTGCCAACAAATCAAATGCGTCTTTATCATCTGACTTATCTCTGGTCTCAGCCCTTCCACAAATCTAAACACAAAATGGAGCATGTCCTTCGCCTCTATTGTTTCCGTGCCACTGTAGTTCTTGAACGCCTTCAACAACCTCTCATAGTAACCATGAATCGACTCTTTAGCCTCTTGGGCAGTTCGATCAATCTTCTGCCAATCCACATTTTTCGCGGCAACCTTCGTCTTCAAATGCTCAATCACCTTATAGTACAAGCTCATCACCATAGGTGACGGTGCACCCGTATCCCTGTCCCTCTCTGGTTCACTTGTCAGCCAACCTACAGCCCTTTTGCAGTCTTCCCACAAGTCTGCCGGAACCACAATCTCAAAGAGGGTGTTCAGGTCTTCCCAAAGACATTTTGCAAGCTTCACAAACCTATCAGTCTGTTGATACCATTCAATCGGTTTCTCTCTCAGTTTGGGAAAATCATCCGTAAAAGACTGAATGTCGCTTCTATGCCACGGTACATGTACTAATTTTCCCCCTGCTGTCTCCCTCATTGGTAACATGGTTATTGCATCACTACTCTGTGGTCTTTTCTCCTTGTGCTCTGGGACACTGTCTTTCTTCTTTTCCTTTTTCCTTGCCCATCTGCTCTCCCATTTGTCTAAGCACCTCCACACTTGTGCACTCTGCAGCAATTCTCTAAGGTGCGTTTTCATGCCTGCTGACCTCATGTGTTCAAAGTCTGTGGTCCCGAAATCCAATCTATAGCTCCTGCTCAAGTGTTTTGTCTTGTCTATCTCAACCCCGTTTTTGTCAGCTATTTCTTGCAACCTTTTATGTACCTTGTTCACTTCTCTCGTAATCCTGGGACATAGATACCTCAGCTCTTCTTCCGAGTAGGACTCTAACCTATTCAAACCCATAGTCCCTTCCACCAATTCTTCTGCTTCCATGTTCAACCTGACCCTATTCAGATAGTCTTCTCCCTTCCCACTGGCTGAGCTTTGTGTGGAATTCAGACTGTTGAACCACTGTGTCAGCTGTTGCGCATTCAACCCCATCAGTGTAGCATTCACATCGACTGCCATTGATGGTTGCGGCAACTTCTCAGTGTTCGATGATAGCGGTATCACCAGTGGGGGACTCGACCTCACCACTGTTGACTGAGCACATATGGGACTAAACTCCATCAAGGACCCAGATCCAGTTGGCAGAGCCGCTATCGGAGTTGTCTCTGGAGTGTTTTCTATGCACCTCCTTTCCGTCCCACTCTGCACCACTGATCCTTGACCGCTCATACCTGAGTTAGGCTGAATGTACAAAGGTACCAGTGGACCTACAGTAATGGGTAGGGATATCGCATCTGGGTTCTGTCCATTCCCCAGGTTCTGAGGCATGTTCATTCCCACACTATGGGTCATCATTGCCGGCATGCCCGTCTGACTCCCCGTCATCTGAGCATGTGCGTTTTCCCCCTGCATCTGCTTTTGAGGCATCAAAAGCTGGGTTGATTCAGCTTGTGCCAATGTTGGGTTGCGACCATTCTGTACTCCTATTACGGTTGGATCTAGAATCATTCCCGTACTGTTGTCACTGCTGTAGTACCTTGGGACCTGCGGCTGATAATTTTCTGCTGTTTTCAACATAGGCACATCTGGATATATTCTCCTAACCTGCGGTATCTGCGGGGTGAACAGTAAACTCGGGTCCTTAGATCCCGATGGCGTTTCTGAATTCTGAGTTTCATTATTCTGTACCGGTGCCAGAGGGGCAGAACTGGTACTTGGACCTTGTTCATTCTCTGCATAAGGTGGTGGACGGTCGTTCAGCAATTGCATGATGAACTCCTCATCCTCTGACTCATCCTCTCTATCTTTGGAACACCTCCCGTTTGTCTTACAGGTAGCTTTCTTGCCTGTCTCCTTTTCTTCCTCAGCAATTGCGGGAAACAATTTTATCCCCTGCAATATATCTGACCTCCACACCTTCTGTGCATTATCCCACCTAGCGTCCGCTAGTGTCTTTTCTACTTTTCTTATCCTGGTCTCGAACTTCTTTTGCTGTTGCTGTCTAGCCATTAGTTCCCAAATCGCTAGAGCCTCAAACTGTGCTGGCCTTGGAGGTACCTTCATGTCGTACATCGCGAATCTCAAATTCTCTAGGATCCTTATATTGAATGTCCCATGGATCGGGAACGCTACACTCCCATGTTTCTCTGTTAGCTTGTGCCATTGCTTTAGCCAAAGGCACGGAGCTACCCCCCTTTCCTCCATTACAATGTAAGCTGGTGTACCTTCGGATGGCGTCTCCTCTCCTACACTCGCTTTAATGTAAGACTCCCCCTTCATCGCACTCTTTAATGCTTTAAAAAATTTCATTTTCTCGTCTTTTATTTCACAAAATTTGTAATCAATAAGTGACTTTAATTCCCGGAATACTCTTCGCTTGCCTTTCCCCTTCCAATCGAGCCCCACGGACTGCGTCCAATCCGTGCGCGACCCTTCTCTGCAACCAACCTATCCCAGCGCGGCTCCTAGTGACGTCACACTCACACACACTGCGGCTGACAAAGCCTCGCGGCTTGTCCTCCTTCACTCAGCTCCTCTCGTAACAACTTCTGGCATGTATCGCGAGCAACCAAATAATAATAAAACAGATCTGTCGGTTTACTACAGGAAGGGTAACACAATCGCTTCAGGACCTTAGGGATTTTTCACTAGCCTCGGCAGTTATTCCATCTTTCTCGGTCCCCACTTTCGCAAGCAAATCCTGACCCGCAGACTCTGCTCTCAACTTGTCAATGTCTATTCTAGTGCACTTAGAATTTGTCAAAGCCCGAAGTCGAAGTTTTCTTTCACTCCCTTGACACACGTACCGACTCGTTGACCACGCCCGGTCAACCTATTAAACCGACCAGACCACAACATAAAACAAGTGTCTCATACACTTTTCAACATACTCCGGAGTCTCTTGACCTCGCAGGGCCCGTCTCAACAACAACAACAACCACGTGGACCTTTCTCCTGCACAAAGCGCCACATGCACATGAAGTTCGACGACTTCCCTACTCTCACACTCGGAGTCGCACCTCCGCTATTCTCTATGAAGTTCGACGACTTCCCTACTCCTACACTCGGAGTCGCACCTCCGCTATTCTTTAAAATCCTCGCAACCTTTTCATACAATCTGCGGCAATAAGCTGTGCAAGCGCAAAACCCTGACTTCACTCATACCGTCACTAGTACCGCCAACGCCGATTTCACACCTCCATTCTCTCCATTCGCAAGCTCCGAGATCCCGGGAAAGTCGCGGGGGACTTAGGGCATCATCATTCTCTCAATCCGTTTTACCTAAGAAAAATGTAATTCAACACCATACACCTCTCGAGCGGGGTCTCAAAGGGCGTAACCGTTACCTCTCGAGTGGGGTCCCAAAGGGCGCAACCGTTACCTCTCGAGTGGGGTCCCAAAGGGCGCAACCGTTACCTCTCGACTGGGGTCCCAAAGGGCGCAACCGTCCTCTGCTACCATCTACTGATAGAGCGTTCCGACCTAATAAATTACCTGTATCTGGACGCTCTTGGGTCGATGAATCTTTTGACCAAGTGGGGCTCACTTCACCCGAGAGTAATCAATTTAATCAAATCAATAATCAATAACGAACATAAGCAATGCCCTGATCAACATAACACTTCACAATTAATCCAGAAAACATTTTGGCGAACCATGACCTTTCGGCCATGAATAACCACACCAGTTTATTCAAAGTTAATGAATTTATTTCCCTATATTAACAAAGCTAGCACGATATAAATGTGTCTCAACACCAAATGATATATGTAAATGAACATTAATAGCTGTCCATATCGGCGGAAAAGATGCAATCTATGCAGCATTTGAATAACAATGCCTTCGATAATGGCAACACAAACTACTAAAACTACAATCTGTAATGGGCTAATTGCATACATTAGTCAGCATAACAAGGTCTCAAATTGCATTGTGCAACAAATGAATCCTCCTCTAACCTCAAATTAGCATCTGCATGTGGGACTTCATGCAAAACAATTTAGCAACATTAATTTGGAAAACTCCTAACTAGGGCTCTTTATCAAAATCAGCAGTTGGTTACCTAAAAAGAAAACACAATGCAATTGTACATTTTCCTTTCATATTTACCAAATTCAATCAGCATTCAAGGAAGTCTTCGTCTCACAGATACCGGATTCAATTAGCATGGGACGGGGGCAAAGGGGTAGGGTGGACGGGACAATTGCCTCACAGCGGCAAGATAACTACTACTTCATGCAAAGGGGCAAATCAAAGTTAAAGTCTCTAGGGCGAGAATTACTCAAAGTCTCTTTCTCTCGATTAGAGAAAGCATCAAAGTCTCGTTCAAAATGGCATCGCGGCAAGATGGGCCATATTATCTGCAATGTCTCAATGGGCAATGTCCGTAATGACCGCAGAATGGCTAAAAGGGGCTGTAATGGCTGTAATGGCTGTAATGGCTGCTTTCTTCTTGTGCACCTGGTTTAAATAACCAACAGTTCAAATCCAGTAGGGTCTTCCATTGGAGGGTTCATAGGTTGGCTTCAAATTGTCCAATCAAAAACAACAGTTCACAAGCTTCTACCTAGGCATACATTATCCTTGGAGTCGGGAACGCAAGTTGCAACATATTTTACCAATTAACTCACTTTCAGAGCTTCCATTGTCCGCACCTGCAGATTGACCTTGGAGCAAAGAAGAAGAGGCCAGGCTGGCACGAAACCTTAAAGATAAGCATGTGAACCGATCTCACTGGAAAAGTACAGCTTCAAGCAAGAATACACCTTTATTAGCACATTGGAAAAATACGAGCATCTAAACCGTGAGACAAGGCAACTAGGCCGAAGCCTCCACTAAAGTTATGCTAAGTTAAAACATTTCAAGCAAGCAGATCATAGCACACGTTTACGGTTATGTCAGATTAGTACAATTCTAATACATCACGTTATATAAAGCACGCTTATAAATGTTGGCAAACTACTCTGAGGGCACATTTGTCCCCGTACAATCTTTATTAGTTCGGTTAAAGTCACACTTGATTATTGCAGTACTTCGTTTTATGCGCTAATAAATGTAAAACCTTCGTTTCTGCGTCATCAGTAGGAGGAATGAAGAGAAGTAAAAGTAGGGAGCAACCAAGAGCAAAACGCACAGTCACAAGAACTGTAGTTGTTAAGTAATTTCCTCTTGCAAGTTCAATGGAAACACTGAATTGAAAGTGAAAATATACATGCTAACAATGATCAGCCGAAAGAGAAATAATCCCATCAGGTGGCTTTAGGCACTGGCTTTAGGGGTTGCCCATCAACATATGACTGATGGTCTCAAGCTAATTACTAAATCAGGCTGATCAAATACAAACACTGATTGAAGAGAGTGGACCTGGAGCCCTCTCTAAGTATATTATGTGCAAAATGTCTGTTTAACAGCTGACGTGTCATCACAGACGTAGAACTTGATGCACTCGTTGCGGCCACAGCTCCCCATGACAGACTTATTTGGAAACACTTTGCATGATGCTGCTGCTTATATGCAGAAGGCGCCATTACTATTTTAGTCGCATTTTATAGATGTCAAGACAACAACAGTTTGGGTGCGTTTGGATGTCATTAGAAACTCGAAAGCTAAAGTGCTTCTGCAGATCGTGACTTGTATCATTAGGGACCAGGTCCTGTGGTTTAAAGACCGCTATTTTCAGTAAGTGGCATGGTGAAATATCGAGCAGTAAACTGGTGTAAAATACTTCAATAAGTAAGAGACGTGGGATAAATATAAAATGGTCATTGGGCACGAAGGAACTTGACGATCAATAAGCAGGCGACATTTTATTGAGGCAAAACGTTTTTGCTATCGGAATAGTTGTTAGTAATTAACAATGGATCATTAAACAATAAAAAAAAACACAATTCAGAATTACTCATTGTTGAAACATCCTAACTATTTTGTGGCTTAAAAAAATCGTCTACTTTGCCTTAAAATGTGTTTCTGCAGTGGTCCAGCCACAGACCAGATATTGGTGAGTCCAGCAGGGGTGAATAGCGCATTGTTTCTTAAGAGGAAGAATTGCTCAAAAGCAATTATTATTATTATTATTAGTAGTAGTAGTAGTAGTAGTAGTAATAATAATAATAATAATGAACTTGACACTGAGTTCTGTGTCCTGAATGTTGTCCACCCACAGATAGACATATGATTTCAAACACGTAAAGTAAGAAGTGCGGACCAAAAATAGTTGCAATATCTGACTGTTTGTGGACGGCTGCATTCCATTATAATGAACCACCTTTTTTCTAAATAAAAAAGTCATCTTCCACATAGTCATTTGCTATCGTCAATGAGAGTTGTACTTAGGAAGCCTCAGGAACTATGGATATTTAAGTATAAGATATGTTGTGTTTTTTTACATCAACAATAGGTGCATATGCAAAGCCATTTCTGAAAGTTTATATACCCGAAAAGTACCCAAATGCTCCAAAAATAAAAACCAAGAAGTCAAAATCTTTCAAAGTTGTCACTGTATCGAAAACACAATTTCCAGCTTTGGACCATCTGGAATATTTATAAAATAGACAATCTTTTTGTCGTTTCGACCTTTCCTGAAATTGCTCCCCCAATTTCTCACAAATACATTGAGACTTTCAAATCCCTGATATCGCACTTCTTGTTATTTGTTCAGTGTAAGTGTAATACCGAAGGAAGGAGATAGCCATCTCTAGCCACGCTTAACTTTTGACTTCCATATTTGTAGTTATGGGCATTACTTACTCCCAAGTAAATAAAAGTTGGCTGCAGGGATCATTACCCCTTTAGGCCTGTCAAAAAGCTGCTTTAGCTGTCTGGAGATAGCTTTTGTAGTACCCTTTGAAAGTGGTGGGGCGAGTGAAGTGCCCTATCACTTCCAATTTAAAAACACATCCTCCTTCCAAAACCCCAAAGTAAACCACCCCCTCCAAAAGCCCAAATAAAACTATAACGCTAAGTACAAAATAAACACAACCATTACACTTCCATGCATAACACACTTACATGCATTACACACATGCGTTACACATTTAAAATTTAAAAAAACAGCACAGAAGAGCTGCCCTAACCTCTCCAGATGCTGCTCAGATGCTGTTAATCAACATGAGAGAAGCTTCTGGATTGGATGGAGCTGGCTGTCCAGATGCTCCTTCATGCCCCAGAGGCCTGTGCTTGCTCTTTACCCAGCTGTCTTAAGACAGCTGAGTGGAAGGCTTCAAAGTGTGCATGCCACTTTGATTGGCGCAAAACAGCCAGCCAAAGTGACATGCGCACTTTGGAATGTTCAGTCAAACCACTGCTCCAGTCCAATTGGCAGCAGAGGACACGCCCAGCATGTCTCTGGGCTGCTGCGCACTGCACCAGTAAAAATTAAATGGCAATGAAATCTTTTCATTGCCATTTTATTTTTGCCTGCGCGACTCACAGCGGGCAGGGGATGACGATCAAGAATAAATGGCTACTAAATAACCCCACACACCATACATCATTCAATACACATCAGACAGCACACAAAGCAAAACACACACATACATGTACTCATACATACAGGAAAGGGCTTTAAACAGCTCCTTTCAAATATTGTCTATTGTGCATCAGCTGGCTTTAGGCTTTGGCTTTGGGGCTGTCCATCAGTACTGGTATCAGTCCATAGCATTTTGCATATGTGAACCAATTAAAAAATTAGTTCAGACACATTTCTATTAATTCCTTTGTAAATGTGTTTTTTTTTTATCTCAAGTTCCAAGGTGGTCTTTTTCTGTACTTAACCTTCCCATCCTGCTCATCCATTGCTCCATGGTGCTCCTGTCCCCACCCATTCCTCATTTTGCTTTTTCCTGTTTTCAAATAATGTTCTATTTTGAAGGCAAGTGTTATGGGATACCTGGACTCACAGGTTCTTTTTGTGTTCTTGCACGCATACGTTTTGCCTTTCGATTTTAATGTTCTTAATTGGACATCGTGGGACAATCATACTGACTCCAGTATTAGTGCAAAAGGCCATTTATTAGGACAGAATTGCAATAAACATTACAACATGTAACAACACAACATATTTAAATCCTTAACATATCAACTGTGTTTTCTCCTTTGCCCCGTCCCCAATCTCGCACCATAATGCCTCACACATTCTTCATGACTTTCACCCCATCACTTTCTCCCCTCTCCGTAATCCTCATTGCTTCTTTTCCGAAACATCCTCCAACCACCATTTCATTCATCTGTTCCAGTCAACCTACCCCCAGATCTTTCTTCACCTGAAATCCTTATTCCTCCTCCCAAGGGGTGGATCCACCCACATCTGACTCTCCAACCCACCATGCACAGCCACCCAGAAAAAACCTTAAGGGTGTTTTTCTGCCCCACCACTGTAAACATTCACTATTGCAACACTATCACCCCCATCGGCTTTTCCCGCACCACACTCTCTCCTTCCACAACCCCCCCAACATGTCCCCGAGTTCCTCAGTGTAATAGGAGTATCCGAGATCAGAAAGGTGCACCCCATCTGCTCAGAAAAGCCCCCATTCATCTTTCTTGCCCTGGGCACATAGGTGTCCATTTACTAGGGATTTATAGTGGTAGCAAAAAGCGTATCCAATTGTGCCAATGCATCACAACAGATTTAGAGAAAGAGCTCCGGCCCATGGAAACTAATTAGCAGAGGTGCTGCTGGGCACTACAATTTCTAGGACACATCAACATCAGGCAAACAGTGGGGGGATAACTATGTCAAAAAGAGGCTCTCTCTCACAAAAACCATATGGACACACCATTGCCAAGAAAGGAGTGCCATACCCCTAAATTTGCCCCTACTGCCATGGAGATTTGAATCATATGGTGTGGTAGCATGGCGCCTGACATAGCCATGCCCGACCACCTGCTTAAAGTATGCCCCCCTCTTATCACTATGCAAGCAAAGTTGAGGAAGTCCAACAATTTTTGTGCTTTCCGAAGCTCCAGGTGTCTTTCACCTATAACTTCTTTCAAAAAAGTCTAAATCTCCTGTACTTTCTGCCCCGGCAACCTTGCAACCATGCTGACCATGTCCAATTCGATCCCCAGAAAAACCAAGGTTGTGCTGTGGCATTTGATCTTTTCCAGGGCCAGAGGCACCCCAAAAGTATCAACCATGGACTCAAACTTCTGCATTGCCTTCTCACAATCACAAGAATCCAGCTTACCCACAAACACGAAATCATCCAGGTAGTGTGTGACCTCTCTGTGCCCACTCTCCTTCATGAAAACCCATTGCAAAAGGGAACTCAAAGCCTCCAAAAGGGCACCAGAAATAGCACAAGCTATGGGCACTCGAAAGCCCTCCCTGAATCCCCACTCCAGTCTCAATGAAGCATCTACATCAGGAAACTGTGCTAGCCATGACAGGAATGCTTCCAGGTTAATTGGCTTAGGAGCCCTTTGGAAAAGCAGGCTCTGCTGTCCTCTGCCCTTGCCTGCTCTTCATTGATCTGCCGTGCTTACCAGCGTTGTGTAATGGGAGCACTTGTACTTAACCCTGCAAGGGTTTCTGTTGCAAAATCCCTTAGTAAAGTTCCAGAAGGCCCCCGATTTCTCCCCTGCATTACCCACTCCTTGTAAGGTGGGACGCGGGCAAAAGGGCTTATACGTAGTAGGTAAGCCACTCGCTGCATGCGTCGAGGCTGTAGATTGAGTGGCTGACATTCACTGCATCCATAATTTGGTTTCCACATCCCCCATGGCTTATCATGGTTTACACTGACCCGCTCCCTGAATTCCTCACCGTAGCCAAGCCAAGCAAATCCCATGAAGTGCATTTGGGCCTTCCTGATAAGGTCCATGTACTTAAACAAGGTGATGGCCCTGTTGGGGTATTTATCGCAATATACCATAGCGTATATCAGAAATGCTGACGTCCAGTTCTCCATAGTAATGGGAAACCTGGGTCTTCTGGCCAATTCCCACTCTTCCTCTTTTGATCCTTCCTTCACTTGAATATCCCTATAAGGATCTTAAACATATCAACGCACTCATGCTTCCCTATTCTGCCCTTCATCTTGTCAGATTGGTGGGGACCCCAGCGGCATGGTCAAACCCATGTAGGGTAAACGTTTTTTGTGACCTGGATCCTCCTTGGTCTTCTCACTCTGCCCCTCCCCTACTTTTGAAGAATCTGTCTGAGCTCCTGAACTACATCCTCCTGCCTTGAACTCCTGTAGAGTCTCACCCTCTTTATCAAAAACCCCGTTACCCACTCCTATTGATTTGCACACCTTCTTTTTTGATCCACCCTCCTGTGCATCCCACATAGCCCATCGAATCTTCTTAACTGCTGGGATGCCAGATCCACTCCTCCTTGGATGCCTGGTCACCATGCCTTGTTGCTTCCATCACCCTTGCATGCCTCAGGTGTCCGCATGTGACTCCTGTAAGACACCAACACCTGCCCCCTGTAATTCCACCACAGCCCCCGCCATCACCTTTTGACCATCCCTTCCTTCCTTCCAGACCTCACCTTCCTCCCACTCATCACTCGCATCCTCATAGTCAAGCTCCAATTCATCCTCACAGTCAACGGCTTCACTCATCACCAGTTGCTTTGATTGTCCATCCGCAGAAGTTAGCCTAGACCCTTCCCGGACTGTCAGCTCCTTAGGTGTCACAAAATTCACACAGTCCTTTGCAGTATGGAGAGCAGCAGTAACCCCCCCTATGTCTTCAGACAAACGTCCTGGGACCGTCATGCCCCTTGCTGGTTTTGCCATCTTTCTGCCAGCTTCACATGCTGGTCTCCTGTCATCGCCCACCTGGCCGCTTGAGCCTGGAGCATCGCCGTCATTGCTGGTCCCATGAGCCGCACTAGCTCCCCGTTGGACCTCCCTCTTCTGACTCTACAGGCATCCCACAGCCAGTGTCTTCTTGGGCCTTGACTCTCCGGCCCCAACTTAGCTCCCTCTTTGGCTGGTGCCCCTTTTGGCTTTTTAACTTGCCACACCTGCTCCACCTCTTGTTCCCTGGCCCTGTACATCCTCTGCAGAAGGGCCTCTGTCTCCTCCACTGCCCTGCACTGTTCCTTGATCCTGGCCTCTAAATCCACCACTGACGTACTCCATTGGCCCCTTGCGGAGCCCCCCTGCTCAACGGCATGTGGGACCCTTCCCATCATACCCCCTTACGTCCCACTCACACCCGGGACCATGCCCTGCTCCAGTGGCCCTCCACATGCAAAACTGCCTCATCCCCGAACCTGAGGCTGCTTACGCTATCCCTTGTCTGTTTCCACTACCTGTCCCCTGCAGGCTGCTGCCTGCCTTCGCCAAACTCTGGTCCAAGGGGCCCTCCATCCCAGTTTCCACCCATGACCCCCCCCACCACCCATTTGCCTCTGTTGTGTTTCCAGAGAGGACTCAGTGATGCCCCTCACTGCCCTCCTGTATTCCCCCACCATGGGCCCCAGAATCCCGTTACCCCGGTGGCACAGTGAGGCTCCTATACATCCCTGACAATTTGAGCCCCCCCACCGTCCCGGGAGAGATGCTCCTCCTCCTCCCCTTTGCCTTCTGCTTACTTTTTCTTGGTGAGCTGCATGCAGCCACAGCAGCTACCACTCCCTGAGATGCAGCCCGGGATGGCCTTTCCATGCCAACCCAGACCTCTTCTAAAACTTCAGGCCGCAAGAGGTCAGCGTCCCTGGCCTCCCCAAGGGTGCACAGCACGGCATGCACCACCTCAGTGTAATGCCACACGCCTATTCCTGCTCCTGTCTCCCAAGGGCAATCGCAACCCACGCCTCGCGCACCAAGCCTGTGGCTATGGAAAAATGCCTAAATTAGAGTGGAAAAGTAGCTCCTAAATGCTAATGCTGTGAGGTGGGAGAGCACGTCATTTCCTCTCACAGCTCCTTAAATCTTCTCTACACACGCGACCCTTCCCCCCCCCAATTCCTGCAGGCCAGTCCAATCCTGATCCCCATTCCCCCACCCCCCGCCCTCCCCTCCATCCCACAAAACTTACTGGGACCTTCCCTCGACCATGCTGCATCAGAAATAAAAAATAAAAAAATAAAAAATGGTAACAGGCATGCCACTAAGCATGCAACAGGATAAATGTGGAGCCATGGGTCATAATGCATGTGCATGCATGCCAATACATCACTGCCATCTTGGCAATTCAACAATTCCAAAAATGCCATCACATGGTCAAAATCTTGCTCATGAGTTGCAATGCATGGGCACAAAGCATGTGCAATGATGCATTAGGGCCCATTTTGGTTTCTTAAAAATGTATAGACTGCCTGTTAAAGGTGATAGCGATTGGTTTTACCAATGTTTGTTCATATTGATTCAGTGGCTGTACTCCCCATTCGAATCAAAATCAAATCATTAACATTTATAAAGCGCGCTACTCACCCGTGCGGGTCTCAAGGCGCTAGGGGAAAGAGGGGGTTACTGCTGCTCGAAAAGCCAGGTTTTTAGGAGTCTCCGGAAAGCGGAGTGGTCCTGGGTGGTCCTGAGGCTGGTGGGGAGGGAGTTCCAGGTCTTGGCCACCAGGAAGGAGAAAGATCTCCCACCCGCCGTGGAGCGGCGGATGCGAGGGACGGCAGCGAGTGCGAGGCCAGAGGAACGGGGGAGGCGGGTGGGGACGTAGAAGCTGAGGCGTCGGTTGAGGTATTCCGGTCCCTTGTTGTGGAGGGCTTTGTGTGCGTGGGTGAGAAGTCGAAAGGTGATCCTTTTGCTGACTGGGAGCCAATGCAGGTGTCTCAGATGTGCGGAGATGTGGCTGTTGCGGGGTACATCGAGGATGAGGCGGGCCGAGGCGTTTTGAATGCGTTGCAGGCGATTTTGGAGTTTGGCTGTGGTCCCAGCGTAGAGGGTGTTGCCGTACTCCAGGCAGCTCGTGACGAGGGCGTGGGTCACGGTTTTTCTAGTGTCGGCGGGGATCCAGCAGAAGATCTTGCAGAGCATGCGGAGGGTGAGGAAGCAGGCGGAGGACACGGCGTTGACTTGCTTGGTCATGGTGAGAAGAGGGTCCATGATGAAGCCGAGTTTGCGGGCTTGGTCTGTGGGGGTAGGTGCGGTGCCGAGGGTCGTGGGCCACCAGGAGTCGTCCCAGGCGGACGGGGTGTTGCCGAGGATGAGGACTTCCGTTTTTTCAGAGTTCAACTTTAGGCGGCTGAGCCTCATCCAGTCTGCGACGTCCTTCATACCCTCTTGTAGGTTGGTCTTGGCACTGGCGGGGTCCTTGGTGAGGGAGAGTATAAGTTGGGTGTCGTCGGCGTAGGAGGTGATGATGATGTCGTGCTTGCGTACGATGTTGGCGAGGGGGCTCATGTAGACATTGAAGAGTGTCGGGCTGAGCGATGAGCCTTGAGGTACGCCGCAGATGATCTCGGTGGGTTCTGAGCGAAACGGAGGGAGGTAAACTCTTTGGGAACGGTTTGAGAGGAAGGAGGCGATCCAGTCCAGGGCCCGGCCTTGGATCCCGGTGGAGCGGAGGTGGGTGATTAGGGTGCGGTGACAGACGGTGTCGAAGGCAGCCGAGAGGTCGAGGAGAATGAGGGCGACTGTTTCACCGTTGTCCATCAGGGTTCTGATGTCGTCTGTGACTGAGATGAGGGCGGTTTCCGTGCTGTGGTTGGTTCGGAATCCGGTTTGTGAAGGGTCGAGCAGGTTGTTGTCTTCCAGGAAGGTGGTCAGCTGTTTGTTGACGGTCTTCTCTATTACCTTGGCTGGGAAAGGCAGGAGAGAGTTGGGGCGAAGTTTTTCAGGTCGCTCGGGTCAGCCGTAGGTTTCTTTAGTAGGGCGTTGACTTCGGCGTGTTTCCAGCATTCGGGGAAGGTAGCAGAAGAAAAAGAAGAGTTGATGACGGTCTGGAGGTGTGGGGCGATGATGTCGTCGGCTTTGTTAAAGATGAAGTGAGAGCAGGGGTCCGAAGGGGCGCCGGAGTAGATAGAGTTCATGGTGGATTTGGTTTCTTCAGTGATGATGTGGGTCCAGTTGTTGAGGGTGATGGCCGGGGGTGCGGGTTCGGTGGTGTTTGGTTGGGTCTGGTGTCCGAAGCTGTCGTGGAGGTCGCTGATCTTGCGATGGAAGAAGGTGGCGAGGGATTCGCACAAATCCTGTGAGGGTGTGACGGCGTTGGCGTTTGCGTTGGGGTTGGAGAACTCCTTGACGATGCTGAAGAGTCCTCTGCTGTTGTGGCTGTTTTTGTCCAGTCTGTCGGTGAAAAAGTTCCTTTTAGCAGCTCGGATCAGGTGGTGGTGTTCGCGCGTAGCGTTCTTGAGGGCGGTCATGTTGTCAGCGGTGTGGGCCTTGCGCCAGGCCTTCTCGAGGGCGTGACAAGTTTTCTTTGATTCTTTGAGGGTGTCAGAGAACCAGAGAGGTTTTTTGGTGTTGGTCTGTCGATGCGTGCGTTTGAGGGGAGCAAGGTTGTCTGCGCAGTTGGAGATCCAGTTTGTGAGGCTGAGGGCTGTGTCGTTGGGGTCGGTGGTGAGGGTGGGTTGGTTGGCAGCGAGTGCGGAGAAGAGTTGCTCTTCAGGGATCTTGTTCCACTGTCGACGAGGGATGGGTTGAGTGCGGAGGTGGCGGGTCTCGCGTCGGAATGTGAAGTGGACACAGCTGTGGTCGGTCCAGTGTAGAGCGGAGGTGTGGCTGAAGAAGATGTGTCTGCTGGCGGAGAAGATAGGGTTGAGCGTGTGTCCGGCGATGTGGGTGGCGGTGTTCACCAGTTGTTTGAGGCCGAGGTTGGCGAGGTTGGCGAGGTTGTCGAGCATGGTGGTGGTGTTGGGGTCATTGTTTTGTTCCAGATGGAAGTTGAGGTCGCTTAGGAGGATGTAGTCCGGTGAGGCGAGGGCATGCGGGGAGATGAAGTCGGCGATGGCGTCGCTGAAAGGGGCGCACGGTCCGGGAGGACGGTAGACGAGGGATCCTCTGAGGGTGGTCCTCGGGTCGGTGCGAATTTGAAAATGCAGGTGTTCAGCGGCGAGAGGGGTGTCTTCGGTGGAGGTGGTGGCGCTGATGGAGTCTTTGAAGACGATGGCGATACCTCCTCCTGCTTGGTTGGTGCGGTCTTTTCTGGAGATCTTGTAGCCTTCGGGGATGGCGGTGGCGATGTCTGGAGCAGAGGAGGCGTTCATCCAGGTCTCCGTTGTGAAGGCGACGTCCGGTGCTGTGGAGTCCAGGAGGTCCCAGAGTTCAATGGCGTGCTTGTGGACGGAACGAGCGTTGACCAGAATGCACTTGAGGTGGTTGATGGCGCGTGGGCTTGTGGTCGTGGTAGTTGCGTGGTGGAAGATGCGTTTGCAGGAGTTGCAGGCGAAGGGTCCATGGGTGCGTTTGGGGTGAGCCTGGAAGCAGGTGTTGGAGCGCCCTGGGTTGAGGGCGTGCAGGGTGGTGGGGTCGTAGCGGGTCAGCGGGGCTTGGGAGAGCTGGGGACCAGGGGTTCTGGCGCTGGGCGCGGGCCAGGTGCGGACGGGCGCAGACGGGCTTGCCTCTGATTCCTTTTCTATCATTGAATAAAAACATTTTCATCTATGCTGTTCTCCTTTTTCTTGGTTTAAAGTAGCTTGGGAATTGGTAAATGACATCCTTCATGTTTGGCCTCTGAATATGCCTGACCATGTGTCATAGTATAGTTTCACTCAAAATCAAATGAATTTCACTGGAACTGAGGGGCATATTTATTAGCCCCTAGCGCCACTGGAGCGTCACTTCACATGACGCTCCAGTGTTGCGGACTTCTGCTCCTTATTTACAAGGAGGTGTAATGCCACTTTTTGTGGCGTTACACCTCCTTGTAAATATGGGCACCTCCAACACATTTATCTGCGTCAGAGGGGCGTGCAATGGGTGTTGCTCTGTGCGTGCCACAGCAACACCCATTGCATTTTGACGCTGCCTTAGATTTACGAGATTTCGTTACCTGAGGCAATGCCAAAATCTAATGGGACCCCCAGGGGTGGCATTAGCAAAGCTCCACAAGGAGGAATACTTTTATTCCTCCTTGTTTTTTGCTTTTTGTGTGCATAAACACACACAGAAGTGCCAAAGCGCCTAGTGTTTGTTTATGTGCTGGAAGGGACACCTTCCTGCACATAAACAATCACACCCCTCATCGCAGACATCTTTGCACAATGGTGCAAGGACGCTTGCGTTGGTCCTGGCAGCTAAATTTAGCACCAGCGCACGGGACAATATAGGGGTGCACCGAATTCACTTAAATACATTGCATCCCTGTATTGTGAAAATGACAGAGCGCAGCACTGCCAATTTTGGTGCAACGTCGTGCTCCGTCATTTTCCCATGTATATGGGCCCAAGTGCATATGTCCAAATAATTTCCTCAGAGCTGGCCGCTGAACTCGCAGAATGCAGTTTCTGAATCTCAAGGCTACTTAATTATGATGCCATCACACTGCACTTCCCCTATCTTTATTTCACATGCGTGTTGCTTTCTACCGCTCTCTTCTTCCATCACTGTTTTCTTATTTTTCTCCTCCTTCAGCTTTTCCCTATCCTGCCTTACACTCTCAGAAATGCCTCTGCATCACAGAACTTAAAAGATGATGGTGATAGGCTGCAACTAATCAGTGTCTTAACAGGGGTGTGGAATTTATTAAAATATCTACTTGTCCAGGGGACAGGCTGCTTCTCAAATCTACTTGTCCTGTAAAAAGATCTACTTGTCCCTTTGGTGCCATGTAGTGTGGCGCCAAATTATGGCAGCAATCTCTTTATGTAAGAGCTCTGATAATAGCCTCTCTGATTATGCCAGGGCTACTACCACAGTAGGGCTTGAATACTTGCAGTTTCAATCCCTACTGTAGCAATTTCCTTATTTTGCCACCTTTCTGCAGATCTGCATGCTGGGGCTGGAGGAAGCAGTAAGCAATAGTTCCAGGGCCTGAATTCCTTTGAGTGTGCAAACCTACTAACCTGCATGTTTCAAAGATTTTCACCAGCTTCTCTCTAATATTTTCCCATAATAAGAAAGGTTGGACATTTATTCCTGACAATGGCAGAATTAGAACTTCTTCCAGGGTTGGGAAGAAAGTGGCTGGAGGGAAAATGAACTTGCAAATGCTCAATAGATTTTCACATGAGCAAATCTACACATGCATATTTACCCATGCTAAAATACAGTTCACAAATATTTTATAGGGGTACGACATATACCATGGGTGCACTTTTGTGACTTTCTTTAAGAATTTGGGGCCACATGTAGGTAGGTTCAGATTTGCGAGTCGCAAATCCGAATGTAGGATGGTGTCCCTGACACCATCTGTGATTCGCAAGGGCTTCGCAAATGCCCACCTCATGAATAATCATGAGGTGGGTCGCAATTTGCGACCCCCTTGCGAGTGGCGGCCCTCACATGGATGGTGGCCTGCTGGAGACAGCAGACCACCATGTCTGTGACTGCTTTTCAATAAAGCAGTTTTTTTTTGTTGTTGTAATGCAGCCCGTTTTCCTTAAAGGAAAACGAGATGCATTACAAATAGAAAAATGAAACGTTTTCGTTTCATTTTTTCAGAGCAGGGAGTGGTCCGCACCCGAATTTTTTTTTACAGTGACATTCACAATGGGGAAGGGGTCCCATGGGGAACCCTTCCCTTTTGCGAAAGTGTTAGCACCCATTTGAAATAGGTGCAAACTGCGATTGGTTTGTGCCCGCGTTCGCAAAACATTCCTACATTGCACTGCGAGTCGCAAACAGGAAGGGAACACCCCTTCCTAATTGCGAGTCGCAAACCCGTTTTGCGATTCGGTAACCAGGTTACTGAATCGCAAAACTGGGTTTGTGCATCGCAATGTGCTTTTTGCAAGTCGCAAACAGCGAAAGTCGCTGTTTGCGACATGCAAAAAGTTACCTACATGTGGGTCTTGGTCCCTAATTAGGTCTGGTGTTAACAAAAACATTTTGTTTTTATTAAACTTCTATTTCTCTCCCTTTCGGCTGGCTTTACTGTGAGTGATCGCATTCTGCTCTTCCACAAGGAGCATATTGGCACACAAAGTAGTTTTGTTCAGTGTCAGGAACTACAGTGGCAATCAGTGACGTAACGAAACTGGAGGGTGCCCCTTTGCAATTAACATGAAGGAGCCCCCTCTCCAGACTCATTCAGGGCAGGTGATGTGCTGAAGGGGCCCCCTGGAGGGCGGCTGCGGGCCTTTGTTATGCCACTGGTGGCAACGTGTGCTTTTAGAGTTCAAAAACGTTTTTTGTTTTTTTTGCCAGTGTTTGTTACAATGTTGAGGGCCTGGTAGCTCCCACAACAATAAAGTGTTACAACAAGACACGCATTGATGAAACTAAAAGACTTATAAAAATATGTCAGATCAGTTGGCTTTGTCAGTGTTTGTTTATTTTCATGCTTCCCATAATCGTGTTGAAAATGGTTACACTGATTTTCCATTAGAAATATTTTTGGGAAATACTAGCATGCATCAAAACATTTTACTAAATGACACTTCATTTGCATCTAATCAGAGAGCATTCTGGGAGCATTATACTTAGCCTCAAAGCCTAAACTTTTCAAACATGTGTATACACGTTTTTTTGTTTTGTACTGGAACCAACGTCAGTAGTGAAGTGTGACCTTAAAACATTTATTTACAGCACTCACCCTAATAATGAAGGCTTTCAAATAATGAACCATAAATACAAGTTCGAACAGCATTATCTTTTGGAAACACATTACCTCAACTGCAAAGAGAGAGTTCCACTCTCTGTAAACAAGCAGCCAAAGGGTTTGTGCTGCAGAGGGTTGGGCCTACTCATCCCAAGGACAAAGTAAACATAAAAACTTGTTGCCCTTGACCCCAAACAAGATGTCCTGGGCGTCGGGATATAGGAATTCCACATCCCTGACTTCTTATCACTCACTCCTCTTTATTTCTAGGTGCCTGTCTTCATGGTGTGTTAGTCGATTTCTTCAGACTTAATCAGTGTATCGGGTTTCTTGTGAATGTTACACAGGAATGTGACATAAACCAGCATTTTCCACACAAATATCGATTTTCTGCCCTTGCATATAATTCATCATCTTCTCCAATGGCAGATCCTTTGCTGCACAGTGAAGCCTCAACTTTCAGTTGTTGATTTTCTATACTTATGTATTAATCTCAGACTAATGGGGTGAAACCTTTACCCAGACAGTGTTAACACGTGTCAAAATGACAAAACTGTGATGTAAAACTGCCACAAAATGTGCACATTACATTGCAAAACTTGCCCTTTTGCCACATAATTTTTCAACCCTGACACATAATTTGCTCCTCCCACGCTGCATAATTCCAGTGGTCCTGCCTTAAGGGTTCATCTTTGATCATTTCCGTCTTCCATAGCTTAACTATGAGTCTATAAATCCTTTGATAATGTTTTACGTCAGAAGCCTTTTCTGAAGAGGATATGTTTAAAGAAGCATTAAGTAAAAAGTTCAGGGGCCCATTTACTAATCGTTCCTGCAATGTAGGGCAACAAGCAAAGTTGCTGTATCACGTGAAAGGGAGAGCAAAAAAACATGCTCCTTATTTACAAAGAAATAGAGCAATTTGCAATCTCTCGTTGCACTGGCGCAATGTGTGCTGTGCAATAGTGCACGCGTTGCAGGCAGGATTGTTTTTGCACAGAATTGTTTTCCTGCACAAGAACAATCCTTAGAGGCATTTTCTTCTTTCTATGTGTGGGGCAGAATGCAGCATATGTGGAAAGAAGAAATAACAAAGAGAAATAAAGATAATTCTCCTTGTTAGGCCTCACTGGGGAATATGTCACATTTTGATGCATTTCCAAGATTACTAGTGTTAGTAAATCTGTGAATGCACGAAAATCCATGGATGGATACATGGGAACGTCCGTGCTCCATCCATTTAATTCCTCCCACCTTTAAATGTAACATAATGCAGCACAAGAGGTTATGTTGTGTTACATTCCTTTACCAAGCCATGCAAGTTGGCGCAAATCGTCCTTTGCGTGGCTTTGTAAATATTACTGAAGCCTTTGCATTGTTCTTACGTCACCTAGTGCGACACAAAGGCAATGCTATATACTCCTTCATTCCTTTGGCATCAGTGTGTGCACCAGGTAATTGTAGTGAAGCTGGCACACGAGAACACAGGGGTACGTGACTTACTCAGGATGAGTGTTTAAAACCAAAATGTCTTCATAATGTTAAGATAAATTCAGCATTACCATGATTACCACAGGTTATGTAAATGATCGGCATTTACATTCATTGTAAATAAGTGTATCTCAGGTAGATATCTGGAATGCTTGGCATGATGCTGGCTCTATTGGACAAACGACCCTATTTAGTGTACATCAAAAATGTAAGTTTATGTGTTAAGAGTTTCTGTCTTCCTTTTCATTACCATCACCACCTATTTGGCTGTTTGTTACTTCGGTTATTTTACCTGGTTGAAAGGAGAGCTTCTTTTTCAAGAGAACATACTTGTGTATTGATCACTGTGTGTACCAGACAACCTATGTAGCATATCTGAGTTAGGTGTTGTTCTATGATGTCAGTGCTTGCACAGGCCACAGTCTAAATTACATGGCCCCTTGGGGTTGTTGCCTGTCATGGGGCGGGTGTCCCAGCATGTAATTGTGTTGTATTCATCACCCACTTGAGTAGGTATCAGTCTCTGATATTATCTAGTGGTTTTATTCTGCACCATATCTGGTTGGGTCCGGTTGCATGTTCAGTGAGGCGTGGTTGGGTCGTTTTGGCATATGGGAAATCTGCCAGAGATGGCATTTACCATTTACCAATAGTGAATACTGTACATTGATCACAGAAGTCTGTATGAGCAGCTGTTTTTCTACTTCTTTCATTTCAAAGTCTCAGAATACGCAACTCCATGTGATCCAGAATGAGGCTGGCATTAGAACTGAACCTGGTACACATGGGGGATGTAGGATGAGGAATGAGATGTGGGAGCAAAGTTGAAATTTGAAGTAGTGATAATCCGGTAGGTCACCATAGCAAAGTGGCCCTGCCTATTCCTATTTCTACAAACGTGTTGTCCAACATCAGGAGAATCTATGCTTTGTCAACAAAAAGGCACCCCACGTGAACAATCACGCCTGTTCAATCAGTTTATAAAAATATGGTGCTCGAGAAAGATCGGTCTTCTTCTATTCCACCAGAGTTCAGGGCTCAAGAAGTCCCAGCAGCTGCTCATATTGTCTCACTGCTGATTAAGAAAACATATTTATCTGGAAGCACTCTCTCATGGCACCAAAGGTCGTTGCAACATCCCTGATGCGGAAGGCTATTTAGAATGAGAGCATCGCAAGAGAAGTGTAGAACTTCTCATCAGAGAGGTGCCAATTAGGGTGAAGCACCCCCACGTCCCCGCCCAAACAAGCTTGAAGAAACTAGGGGACACTAAGGTGCATAAACAAATTTCAACGAAGCGGGGCATCATGAAGCACGGCCTTTCGAAATTCTCCTGATGTGTTTTTTTGTATTTGTTAAAGAAGCACACTAACGCCCCTTTAGGTTCCTTTAAATCCCCACCTTCATTAAGTATTAGCAAAATCTGAAAGCAGGAGTAAATTTAACAGCAGGTAGTTAAATTATAGAAATCTAAAACTTACTGCATCCTGACCTACGAACGACTTAGCCCATTTATGGTGGTGACATCTGCAGGTTTAGCCACATGACATACATTTCTTACATCAAATATTATTACTTTAACTGGAATACGTGCAGTTCTGTATATTCTATAGGATGTTGTGGGCTTGGTATTAGCAAAGTGTGGAGTCCACGGTGCATAGTATACAGTGGCAGCTAAACACATCAGAGGGCACACAGTTTAACACAACAGGAGGATGGGCTGTTATCACTACCGCTGACTGCACTCTATGAACACAACGGACCAAGCTTCAGCAATAATGGCTATATTCAGTAGAGGATTGTGGAATGTATCAGCAATGTGCCTTTTGCTAAGTTTCAATACCAAAATGAGATAATATGGCTGCTTGACAGGACAACATGTGACTGTGGAGGTCAGATTTCCGGCCTGCTTTTTAAGTTTGGCTTTTTCATGTCAAATGCAAAAAGAGGTTAGATGTTAGATGAAAGCATCTAAATATAAATAAAAAATCAAATCCAGGCTTCCTCCTGTCTACATATGTTTGCTCTAAAAGAGAGACTTTTTGAGGTCTCATGCTTAAATACAAATAGAAATGCCTTTTTTCAGAACCGCACCCACCACATGGCTTTCATGCCTTGAAATGTATGATGTCATGGATACTATGCATTTCCTGTGAAGTGTGGCCTGTGCTGATCATAACAAGCAAGGAATGTACCTACTTTTGATTTGTTTGATAGTAATAGAAAAAAAGGTAGTCTGTGGGGGGCACGACAAGGGGGACGGGGGAAAGGGCAGTAACAACAGGCCAGCAATGTCTGAAGCAAAAACGAAGGGGAAACCAGGAGCAAAGATGTCAAGGAAAGCTACAAGGGGTAAACAAGAATTGGCAATGCTATAGGTCTTGCGTTTGCATGAGTTAAAGCTATTAGCATTGTAAACTCCTAACCAGACTTTTCTTGCCACATAAACTAAAAATAAAAAGTCAAATAGTTTCACATAAGCGAGCCGATGGCCGCCATGAGCTCAAAGCAGACACACAAAAGAAAACAGAAGTTCGCTTGCAGTTAAACGTATCAGCAAATGTGCAATAATCCACGTAGCCAGCAAAACTGCAGTTATCCATGTAAGCAGCAAAAGTGCAAATATCCATGTAACAGGGTCGTTGTCAGGCAAAGCGCTCGACTACTGCCAACGAGATCGCACTGCATAGGAAATAAAAATAAAAAGTAGTCCAGAAACCATGCTGAAAACATGGAGCCTCGTATGTTTTCAGTAGTTGGCCGGTGCGCTCGAGTAGGGCTAAACACAGGAAAAGGCATGACGTATGTATGCCTTTCACTAATTAAATCAAGCAAATTTTAAAAGGCCAGACCAGGAACCAACCAAACTGATGGGCGTGGTTAAAAGCCCATAGAGAGATTACACCAGGGACAGAGCGCTTGGCGGTCGACCCTAAAAAGTACCTCCATTTCAGCACGAGCAGGGGATGGACACTAATAAAGTAATTATTTAGTCGTTGGGTGATGCTCCATTGAAGGGACAAACGCACACAGAAGAAGATACTAAACCCGACATGCTGACCAGTGAAAAGTACGGAAATGAGAATGGTTATGAAGCAAAACAATGGTAATTATTACAGGAGGACTAAAAGCCCCTTTTAAGCTTCTCGTTTTCATGAAACTGACTGTTGCAAGTGACAGCACACATGCAGTCACTGGCGAAACCTAAAAATGATGGACTTTATTGGGGTTTACAATGAATGTCAGTAGCTGAACAATTAGTAACCATTAGTAACCAATGACTCATCACCTTTTGTTGTTTTATTGTGACACCCTAGTTGATATAATTATGCCCAAACATGGATACTATGCTCTCTGTGAAATAGGACCAAACCTACACCTCATTGATGAAGGCTAACTAGGCTCAAACATACGGATCTGGAAGTGTTTGTGCTCACATTAGACTGGGATCTGGCCTTCTAGTTTGAGAGGGACTGTTTATACTAGAGCAGGACGAAGACTGATAGGTACATGTTTAATCCTTATCTGGAAAATATGAAAAACTGGAATCTGACCCAAACAATTATCGGAGGCTGAGACCTTTGCAAGCATTTCATCCTTTACCGTATGGTGTATAATGTGAAATGGTACCACAATTACGAGATCTCAACACTTCGTAACCAACTGTTGTGGCTGTAGTTTGGCTGTAAATTCAGTATTCAGTAGTTGTAATGGATGCAAGGTAGTTTAAAATCGGAGTTATGAATTTGCATATTACTTGACATCAAAAATGTGCCACCACGGATCTACCATTTTCTTTTATTATTTTTGGAGTGGTCGATTTGCACTGGTACTCCGCACACGAGTAGTTGTTGTAGGTGCAATACTTCGAATAGCCTTCTTCCTGTCCCATGCAGGGAGACACTGAAGCTTGTTTACAAATGTCTGCCCCTAAAAATGAGAAGGGTTTATGAGAAAATGTACACGAATTGGGCGCACTGATGTTTTTCAAAATTGGATACATGTTGAAGTCCGAAAATTCTGCTGCATCTAGTCTCTTGTGCTTGCTGACTTTTCAAAGTAAAGAACGTGGGAAGAACAACCCACCGGTAAGAATGCGATAACTGCCAACCTACCAGCAAACATACATAATGGAAAAATTCACGTCCCTCAACAATTTTCAAGTAATTCAACGAATACGTGTACATGTAAAAATGCTTGAGAATAACTAGTGTAACTCTCTATTTTGCACATTCGATTATGCAAGAAGTAGCCTCTCCTAGTATCAAAAAGCAAAATACCATGCAAACTACACCATTGTTCACACCTTGCCTGGGTACACTCCGCAAGCACAGTCAGCAAGCATTAGATTAATATTCACCTTTAGCAATCCCATAACACATTATCTGCAGTCCAATTAATAATGTTTGCAATTTTAGCTCGAGATTGATTTTGTTGAACAAAATGGGTAATGATAGTAGCTGTCACAGAAGACTTTTTTTGCAATATATTTCTTTTGGTAAAATTAGGTTCTTGCATGGTATATTCTCGCATTTTCAGCTTTCAATACATTCCTGACGCCTCTGAAGTTGGGAGGCTCAGAGGGACAGAAGTACAAGCCTGCTGAAAAATCAGAGTAACAGGAGTGATGGAAACTCTCACCAGACTGGGCCTGAAAGCCTTAATCCACTCGTAATTAGCATGAGCTAAAATCATGAGGAATTACAAGACAAATTAGGATTCAGTGGCAGCTGCCACAAATCTCAAGGGGAGGGGAGAAACCATAAAATGAGAAAAAGAAACTTAAGTGTCCTGCCGCTGCTGCTTCCACCAGCCTCCTCGCTCCTCTTCTCTTTCGCTGGTGATGGTATCCCAGCTGTCCCTAGGACACTAGCACAGGCTTCCAACTTAATCTTGGTGCTGCTCTCATGCTATACCTAGCATGACAGCAGTGCCAGGATTGGTCTGAGCGGCTTGGCCTGCTGCTCAGAGAGTGCATTGGAGTTTGTGCTGTTTCTCCAACCCAGCTGTCCAACACAGCCAGGTTGGAGAAACCAAAGTACGAATGTCAGTTTGGCCGGCCTAAGATGGCCGGCCAAACTGACATGCGCACCTAAGTGCACTCCACTCCTCCTCCACCTCCTTTGGCCTAGCCCCGCCCCCCTGCACATGTTGGTTCAGCCAACAGCTGAAAAATACAACAATGATAAAATATAGTTTTATTCTTCAGCTGCTGGCTCGTAACATTAGGACGATGCTCACTTGCCATTGGGAGGAGTTGCCCCTGTTAGGATTGGAATTACTGATTCCCCTGGTACCCCCTCACAGGATTCTCGAGGCACCACTCTTGATTACCCACTAAGTCTGCTCTCCATCCTTCAGTTTTACCAGTACACATTCATTATAGGTAACTTCAGAGGGCAGGAGTGGAGTAACTGAGAGATTCTCCGTGGCCCATTGGCAGCAACCCTTCCTTTCCAGAACAGCAACAAGAACACAAACATCCTCCCTATTTCTTGCCCTTTCACCCCCCTCTCCCTCCTTCTCTCTCTCTGTTGACGCTGAGAACGGGAATGCATATATTTTTAGTGAAGGAACACAAAGCATATCTTGTCAATATGGAAATTAAGGGGTAGATTGTTTGTGGTAAATATTCTGCTGGGGCACAAGTCATGGCAGGTCCTGGCTCTCCTTCGTTGTAAGGTTTGTAAGTAATGTTAAACCGAGAATAAAAGGCTAAGAACAGGATCTTTGAAGGGTCGTGCATCACACAATCACTAACTATCAGACACTGCAAGGGAACAGAGATGTTGGGTCCAATGGCTGTTGCTACAGATTTGGAGATAGGCAGGCAGCACCAGAGTAAGAAGAGGATAGAGAAATTGAATGACTGCCCTTAGAAATAATTAAAACACAGACACTCCAAGGGCAACAATCATAACTAATCTACGAATAAAAAATAAACAATTAATTTCCAAATAAACTGGAAAAGTTATTTCTCCAATCATTATGATACTTGTAACCTGAGGCTCATAAATTTTAAGAACCAATCTGCTTTTGCGGCCGCCACAAAAGTTGGATTTTCTAACTCCTAGTTTTTCCTGTTGAAGCCAATGACTTCATCAGGACCTCATCAAGTGGCTATCCAGATTCAAAGGCAGTTTTTCACATACAGCCTTCAAGCTTGCATGCTGGAGGATTTCAACTTCCATAAAAAAGACTAAGGCCCTCATTATGACCTTGGCTGGTGGCTTCAGCCGCCTGCCAAGATCTGACCGCCGAACGCCCGCCACTGCAGCCGCACTCCCGCCGCGGTCATTTTGAGATCCCCGCTGGGCCGGCGGGCGGAAACCTGGTTTCCGCCCGCCGGCCCAGCGGGGATCTCAGCCGCAACACAGGAGCCGGCTCCAAATGGAGCCGGCGGTGTTGCGGCCGTGCGAAGGGTGCAGGTGCACCTGTCGCGCTTTTCACTGTCTGCTATGCAGACAGTGAAAAGTTGAATGGGGCCCTGTCAGGGGGCCCCTGCACTGCCCATGCCAGTGCAGGGGCCCCAAGGGCCTCGTGACTCCCCGTACCGCCAGCCTTTTCCTGGCGGTTCAAACCGCCAGGAAAAGGCTGGCAGTCGTTGACTCGTAATCCCCTGGGCAGCGCTGCAAGCAGTGCTGCCCTGGCGGATTATCACCGCCGGGGCAAATGTGGCCGGAAACGGCCGGCCCCGGTGGTGTGACCGCGGCGCTTCCGCCGCAGTCAAAATACACAAGATTGCACCGCCAGCCTGTTGGCGGTGCAATCGCCAAAACAGCTGTGGCGGTCTTTGACCGCCAGGGTTGTAATGACCCCCTAAGTCAGAAGATTTAAGCTTTGAGCAGGATGACCCGCTTGGTGTATCCGACGGCGCACCATTGTGGTCAGCCTCAAATTATACCTAAGTCCGGGGCCACCGCGAACAGTGATTTCTGGTTGGCACTCTACTTTTTCTCGGCTAATTGTGCCTTAAAACATCAGGGGCCAGATGTATCAAAGCTTTTTGCATTCGCAAACGGTGCGAATACCCATTTGCGAATGCAAAAAGCCCTTTCAGAATGTATCAAAGGCATTCTGAATGCAATTTTAAAGAATCGCTAAAATAGCAATTCCTTAAAATTGTGACCCTGTTTAGAGAGTCACAAATTGCGACTGTCTAAATAAGAAGTCACAAATGAGGAATCCTTATTTGCGATTTCTAAAGCACATGTATGAAGCAATTACTTAAAGCGATTTGGGCATTAAGGAATCGCTATTACCACCAAGTTGAGCTTGGTGGTAACCATGTGCAAATTTAAAAAAATGCATTTAAAATGCATTTTTTAAATTTACATGTAAAGCACACATGCCCTTTTGGCATGTGTGCACCTTAAATGTTGTTAAAAAATGTTTTGGGGTGCAGCAGAGGGGGTCTTAGGCCCCCAGCACCCTGGACTTTGCATTTCCCAATATTGTGAATTCCAGTTAGGAATTCGCATTTTGGGACATGCAAAATATTCACAAATATGGGCCGACAGGCCAATAGATGCGAATGGGTGCCGGTATCGCAATTTGCGATTCAGTAATAGCATTCGCGCTTTTTAAGAACTCACTATTACCGAATTGCAAATAAGATACATTGCATTTTGTGAATCAGAAATAGCGATTTCTTAAAAATCGATATTTCCGATTCGCAAAAGGCTTTTTTCATACATCTGGCCCCAGATTGCTGGTCCCCATTATTGGATTTTAGTCATTTTGGTGAAAATTCTTATTAAATTTTACTTGATTTTTATAAAGTGATTATAGGATTTTTATTGAGTTGTATTTTGACAATTTTCAACTGTTTTAGTTTTGCTAAATATATTAAATACTTTTCTAAGTTAAGCTTGGTTGCTCTGTGACACAGGTAAAAAGGGTTGAGCCCAGGTTTAAATTTTTTAACTGTATGTTTGGCTTGACAGGATTTTAGGACTTATTACTTGAATAGGACTCACATCCACACCAACTAATACATTTTATTGGAGACTCATTTATAAATTTGAAGCATATATTTCGATCCTGAAATGCTAATCAAGGGCCTATGTTTGGGTTAAAATCTGCATTTCACAGTTTGACCTTCTGGGCACGAAATGGCTAAGAAAACCCTGTGACCTGAGGCTGCCTCATCCTCCATCCAAACAGAGGTTTCCATTTGTGCTAATAGGCTGTGGGACTTCTATAAATGGGGAAAGGTGTCATCCACCTCAACGTCTCTCGCATCTGTGCAATCATTCCATGACTCTGAAGAGACCACAGGCTAGCACTGGAATATGGCATGTACTGAGCCCAACATCGACAGGTGCAGATGTCACACACACCACTTGACTCATGTCAATCCAGTCTCTCTGGCCTCCTTGATAGAGGGAATGCTCTGAGACAAAGGTATACCCACCACAGGCATCTGCGCATTAAAGTTAAAAGTGCTTGCAAGTTTGTTGACCTACCCATGACAAAGAGATTGCCTATGAGTTTTTGCACTTTTTCCAGTTTTTGCAGCCTAGAGTCAGAAGGCATACAAACCGTGTGCGCTGTACTGAAGGACTATTTCCAGTAAATCTTTTCATGTATTTTCTGCTCAAGTGCAGGTTGAGGAGTGATGGAAAACAGGTGTCAGCACCCAAAAATAAGTCTTGATGCCACACCTCCACAGATTAGGCCCTGCTAGAAGGCTTACTATTAAAATAAGAGAGGAACAGACTGACATGAAGAATACATTCACAATTACAACTACAATTAAGTATTCAGTTGGATTTCACCTAAATGCCATGGGCCTCATTTAAAAACTTTATTGCACACCTATATGGCTCCTATGTGAGTAAAAGAAAGTTGTTTGTGGGTATCTCCTTGAAGAATCTGTAAAGTGCACTTACATATAGAGAACGTATGTCAGAAATGTAATATTTGTAGTTTCAGGGTTAATCACAGGATTGTATACATTTCAGGGTATTTGAATACCATCTGCTGATAGTTCACCACACAGATTGCAAACAAACATTTGCTCATGTGAAAGCTAGAACTATGTGCCTTTAAAGGGTATAAAACAGGAGGAGTCATACCGATATTTAATGGGGAAGCAAAGAACAAGGGTTCCCACGCAGAAAAATATTTTCTGTGCGGAAAAAAAAGAGATTCAAGCTCTTCTGCACGCTTGAAGTTTATTTGCTCCAGGGTCGACTATCATTTTATTTTTCATCCGCTGGCGAAGCCAGCAGTACACAGAGGGGCGGGGCAGGGCCCCGGGAGGTTGGGGGATAGAGGAGAGAGTGCACCTAAGTGGCATGTGTGTTTGGCCAGCTGTGTCAGTATGCCCAAACACACATGCGCACTTAGGTTTCTCCAGCCCGGCTGGGTAGAACAGCCGGACTAGAGAAACTGCGCAGACTCCCATGCTGTGTCTGAGCAGCAGTCAGTGCTTCTCAGACCAATCCTGATGCTGCTTCCATCCTATGTTTAGCATGAAAGCAGCATCAGGATTGCTGGGGAGCCTGTGCTGGTGTCCCATTGAATGCTGGGACACCACATGGAGGGAAAAAGGAGCGAGGCAGCAGGAGACGGAGACGGTGGTAAGTTTATTTTATTTTATTTTTTTTATTTTCCCCCTTCGTCTCCTTCCCCTCCCCTTGAAATTTGTGGTGGCCACCCCTGATTTGCTCCTGTAGAATTGTCCACCTGATGAAAATTACATATGAGTCCATTTTACATTGAAAGTATTCGAGGAACCTTATACGGTTGTTTATGTTATTGAGTACCCTGGAGATTGTTTGTAAAACACTTAAAAAGCCAAAACAAATCTACTTCTAATAGAGAAGTAAACTCAAGGGAAGTGCCTTATGACTGTTTAGCCTCGAGCATGGCCAATCGGCCCTAAAAGTAGGCGACTTCGGTTGCTACAATCTTAGTCTGTAAAAAAGACAAATTTCTGCCTATTGTTTTCAATAACCCAGGCGCCTGGTACAGTAGTTTAGCGTACAAATACATCTATTGGAGAGCTCGGTGTGTAACCTGGAGGCTCAGCAGGCAGCCATACTTTGATTTGGGAAACAGAAACCAGTAATATCTCCGGGGTATCGGGACAGTAATATTGTCACATTCATTTTTCTGAGGTCAATAACATGTATCGTTGAGTTGGGATATAAGTATCATCTCTTAGCGTCAAGAGAACAAACACATGGTAGACAGCACAGTAGGTAGTGTGTAGTAATCATTATGTTTTCTATCCTTAGTTTGTGAGTTGCATTTAAAATTATAGCACTAACTTTTGGGAACACGTCGCAGTAACAGGGCGGCTAAGGATTAAATATAGACAGAGGCAATGTATTTTTCGTATTTTAGAAACATATTCCCCACTTTTTCTTCCTTTTAAAAACAAGACCTATCTGCTGTGCATTCTCGTTGGAAACCGAGAAGAAAGACGTCATCCTCAGTGGCCGAGTTCTGTGAACCTTCTAGGGCTGAGTTAAAGGGGTTGGGACAGAGGCTCCTGAACAATATAGATAAATATGTAATCGAGCCTCGGGCTTTCACTGCTTGCCTCGGGCTCTCTGGCATCTCTGAGTTAACAGCCCTCTCCCTATCCCGTATTTTTAACCGTTTATAAAATATTTAAGTGGAGGCTAACTTTGAAGCCATTTTTTCTGGAGCTCAGCTAGTTGAAGGAGATCTAACAGTACAGACATGCTAGGAGATGCAAAAATGTTTGTGATCAATATCTGCCCAATTTTTAACGCTTTAGATTCTTGACAAACTATAAAGTAATGACCTGAGCTGCTTTGCCCTCTCCTGCGGATCATCCCTCCAGGAGATCAACTGTCAAATCATCTCCGTTCTGCTGGCATGTTTAAAGATTTTTGTATCCATTCCATGGCCTGGCCGGGTTGCCAGATTGGTCCATCAGCAGTACCCCGCATGAATAATTAGGTACTGTCCTTCCCTGCTAAATCATGAGCTCATTAAGCGCCAGGAGATGTGAACAGCCGAGTCACACAGGAGGCCTGGTAGCCAGTGACCCCTGAAACTGAGAGCAGAACCTCTGTCATGAAGCAGGGGAGGCCTCCCACCGCCCACTTACAGGCTGTGTTATATAGCCTTGCAGGAAATGATAGATCATTTCTGTCCTAGATCTAGAACCTATAGGGGGTGCTTTCTATTAATTGGGCGAACATACATGCACATTTATAAAAAATGTGTTTTAGGGGCTTTCATCGCACACAATATTTAAGTCTTTTAATATTACAGAAGGTAAGTAGATTAAAAAGACTGTAAACATTGCCTTTTGTTTCCCCGTAAGAAAGACATATGATGCTCAATAAACATTGAATCGAAATTTCATGTTCCTGCATTCCTACAACTTCCCTGACATATTTTTAATATTCACAAATTCACCATTCTGGAGCCATGGCCAATGCTAGAAAATCAGAGCATGTAAATAATACAGATTATGTAAATAATCACGTGTGTCCGAATTACACAAAGAACAGGGGGCAGGTTATTGCTTCTGTTTACAGATGTTGTCACGCCTCCAATACGCTGCCTAATTGGAAGGACACTCCCTTCTGGTAGATTGGGTGGGAATTCGTAACTATAGTTGACAACATGCCCATCTGGCGTAAAGTATTTTGACAGAAATTCAAATAAATTATGCAGTTGTAATCTTCTATTTTCCCCTGTTACAAATTTCTTTAAAAATTAACTGTTGGCACAGGATTCCAACATTATAAGGGGTCAATCCCATTTTACGGCTCTTTCCTTTAAAGTCATCTTTATTTGGGGACAATTTCTGTTGCAAATAAGGAAATGTTTGTTGGAAACAACTGGACTATGTACTTTGATAGTCTGTGAAAAGAGCATAAATGTATTTAATTATGTAGTTGAGAATTATGTAGTTGAGAATGCAGGGGGTTATAAAAAACAGGCTTTGCTTTTTTAAACGACATATTATGCGTGAAGAGATTTTGAAACATGTAAAATGCACGGTAGAGCTGACATTGGACACTGATTGCAATTAAAATGTAATGCATTGATTGCTGATTAGGTAATAGGCAGGGTAAATTAAGAGATTTTCAAACCAGACCCTGCAATATGCAGCTCATAATGGACAACGATTTCAGTTAGAATGTTGCTTTGCTTTTATGAAGACGTTGTCAATTAAATAAATTGCAACAGATACGTTTGAAGAGTGGTTAGGGTCGCTCTTTCAAGGCACTGCCATGCTCAAAGGCTAATTAGCTAGAGGGAAGGAGATTAAACTGAGTCTAGGCCTCCCAGTCGATTAAAAACATATTTCAGAAGGACCTGTCAGATAACACCCTCTGCTTCTTAAATATGGTTTTTTATACCACTACATTCTGCGAGATAAAGGCATCCAAACCTGTAATATGTAGATAAAACATAACCATTTAGCATGCAAAATGGGCCTATATTAACAGTAAGGGGTTCTAAGCCTCGACGTCATTTAGGAGTCCCCAGGGGTCGCAGTTGCGACCACTGGCTCACCCTTTGCGACCCCTGGCACTGCCTTTGCGACCCCGGGCCTCACAGGTGGCAAATTCAGTGCCAGAAACAGTGGCAGATCCTCATTATTGATGTCAGTTGGGGCTCCACTTTCTTTGTTTTCTGTCAATTCTTTTATGGCATTAATAGTGAATAATAGCATGTTATTCATTATTAGTGTAATAAAAATGGAGTACAATTAGCGGGAATATGCCTTTCCATGGCAGTTAAGGTAAGTAAAAATGCTTTTAAAAGGATGTTGTGAGCGTGCTTGTGGGTGAGACTGTTTATGTGAGAGACAGTGTGCATAAGTGTGCATTTGTGTGTATGTGTAAGTATGTTTGTGCGAGTGAAAGTGGAGGTCAAAGAGCTTGTGATATCACTTCTGCTACCCTTGGCATTTCGGTGAACTGTGGTCCTTGGTTCTAAGGACATCATAAACCAGGAGATCCAAGGTCAATTAATTAGTAAATTTACCACAACCCTGACATGGCACTAGGGGGACAATACTACATATTTAATTGTGGCAAACAAGTTGATAAGGCTTTTTTTTAAATATGGAAATATTTATTTATGACTATAAGTGAAATCCTGGACTTTACTATTTGGTTGTCTGTGGGAAAAAGACAACAAAACACATGATTATGCAGGTAGGAATGTATACTTTTAGAAAAAAAAAAACAACACCATTTGCTTTGTTAAAAAGCTAATTCTCATTGTAGGAAAGAGGACTTGGTGAAACTGTTCAATGCAATGGTTATAAAAATGATGATGAAACCCATATTTCAAAAGTAGCTCTGAATTATTTTCCATAGTCCACAGAAACACATGAAATACTTTCCATACTGTAGAGCATCCTGTGAAGTACGAGGTATTATGCCCATGCACCTTGTGCCATGAAAACACCAGAGCAAATAATATAAGTATTTAAAGTCAGGGATAGTTAGGAGTAATTTTTAAGTAAAATGTACACAAAGGTACTAGTAGGTTTCAGCGAGCACCCCAAAGGTCCCCTTTGGGTGCACATCATAATATGGTATCAGCCTGGATTGATTAAGGTGAGGTGTTAGATACCGAACATCATAGGTTTCAGTGAAGCCATTATGTAGCTAGGGAACTCGTGATGACAAGCGTCCAGTACATTCCTTAAGATGGCTTCCCTGTTCACTTGCAATATCCAGCAATCAAACTACACATCACAGGGGCAAATCTGCTCATGCAGATATGTCCCCACGTCAAATACAATTAAAGCTTCCAGTTTTCTGTTTTTACTGAATTTTACAGATAAATACAGACAGAAAACAAACTGTTTCCTGTTTGTAATTATTTTTAAAAGAGGAGAAATACCGAAAATGTAGCTTCTTGTGACTGACTCACCATGCTGTCTTTAGTGAATTCTAAGCGAAAAGATGCACAGAGAGGCAGCATGGAGAGTTAAAAACAGGATGATAATTCCTTAAATGTAATCATATGTTGACGTACATATAAATTAGAATGGTAATATTTACCTGTGGGTATGATGTTTTGTTATATTTGGTTGCTTAATTGGCTCAAATGTGACAGGCATCAAAGTATAAGTGTATGCTCAGCAGTTAAATATGGAAATATACGATTTTACAACTTGATTTTTTCTCAAAACACAAAATAAATATGGCTAAATACCAATAAGATGACCAAAAAATAAATATCGATAAATACAGACGGAATTGATACAAAAATAAATCCCATAAACCCGAGAGCCCTAAATATAAAGCACCCTGCCTTAGGCCTCTAAGGCCTGCTGTAGGGGAGACACATATATTTAGATGCAGTGAGTGGGGCATGGCACACAAGGGGTGTGCCATGTCACATTTTTGCCTAGCTTGCACCAGGAGACGGAGTCTGCAATGGCAGCTGTTTGCAACTTATTTTGGGGGGTACCTGAGGGTAGCACAATGGATGCTGTAGCCACTAGGGACCCCCCACAGTACCAAGGGCCTCGGTACTAGGGGTACAATTTACTTGGGACTTACAGAGGTAGAGGAGTGTGTGCCAATTGTACACATTGTACCTTGTTTTAGGGAAAGAGCACTGCCACTGGGGACCTGTTTGGCAGGGACCCTGTGTACCTCAGTCGAATACCCTCAGTGCCAGTGGGCAAAAAATTGGGGGTGAACGAGTCCAAAAAAGACACTTTCCTACACCTTCCCTTAACTCCTTTTTAGGGTCATGTTCCCAAACAGAATACAGCTACTACAAAACCGTTAGTCGAAGGCATACAGGCCACCCGAGTTTTCAAGCAACCTCCTGAGCAAGCCCTGCTGGTCTCACGAGTACTGCAACAAGTGCACATGGTACTTACCTGATTAACTGACACAAGTGGGGCACCCGTTTTTATCAAATACTTTAGATCAAGAGGTTTTGCCTATTATGCACTAGGTGCAGGCACACAATAGGTGTGATGTCCTGGCAGATTTGATGGAAGGTGATGCAAGAGCTGGGACTGAGACTAAGAGGTCATTTAAGAACACAATTGTAAGCAGCTAAAATGTGACATCAGCAAAGGTGAGCATGAGTACCACGAGCTTGGCGGGCCTATTAGTAAGTATACAAACAGAGATTCATTATAGGTTTGAGATTTCTAAATCTAATCAAAAAGAGATCCAGAGAATGTGCCAGACCTTAAAGGGGAAGCTGGATGATGACACACAGGGGAATCCAACATTACAGTTTAAAGTAGGTGAGATGAGTAGGGAACTCAAAGATACTTCCTCAGAGATATTGACACTGAAAAAACAAAACCATAGTCTATCAGAGGACCTTGAGAGGCTGCAAAATCATTAATGTTGAAATAATCTGAGAATATCAAATATCCCAGAGGGGCACACTTGAAAGGATTTTTTGGTAAATTTCTCTGAGAGGGGTGTCCTCAGCAGCAAGCCACAGGCTGATTAAGAGAAAGAGATTTAGCAGGTGAACGGAGACCCTTTTAAATTGAAGGAGTAAATAATAGGACTTATGCTCAAATCCAGAACGTTGATAGTAGGGGGGACTATGTGTGGTATTAGATCAAATATAAGTAAAGTAGCATAACAAAGGCAGTGGTAGTTGGGTCAAAGAATGGATGAAAGTTTGAAACTTGGTGCTAATGTGGAGTTAAGGTTCCCAGCCATGCTAAAAGTAAAGTGGAATAATGAGATGTATAATACTGAAAAAGTAGGGCAGGCTGACAAGCTTATTAACAGCACACACAAAACTGGACAGAAATGTACTTAAGGTTGTTTTAACACTTTAGTTGAGTGTCCTCATCCTTTTGTGATGAGATATATGGCAGTCTCTCCAACAACAAGGATCCATAGAGGCATATAGGATGATGCCACTTAGTTCTGGGTGGGTTCCAGGGAGGACAGAGGAACCTGTTGCATAAAAGTATAGTTTTTGCTATTGTTAAGGTAGATAGAATGATGGCCAGTCTCAGTATAAACTTTTCAATACTGCAGATTAGGCTCCTTGTCTGCTTTCAGAGTGTTTTGTGATGTATTAGCATATTTAGAAATAAGATGAGGCGGATTCATATATAACATGGAATGTCAATGGACTGTGGACGAAGTGGAAACAGGAATGAATTTTGCAATATCTTCAAGCTAGTGTGGCACAGGTATTTTTTATTTTACAGGAGACTCATCTCATGTTCACAGAGAGTAAGCGCCTATTTGGGAGCCAAAGGTGGATACAATGCATAGTAGGTGCAGAACAGGTAATTAATTCTAAGGGTGTTGCACTTCTGGTAAGGAGGAAATCTTGAGTTGACCTGTGGACCTTTCAGATAATAGAGCAGATAGATGAGTAGTCAGGAAACGTTATTGTGGTGAGTCCCTGTTTACTTGTGCATGAGTTTTATGGGGAAAAGTGTGACAACACAGGACCACGTGGCACATTACTGTTGAATATAGCAGATTTTTCTGGGCCCATGATTATGGGAGGAGAATTTAATCTTATTTTAGACAGGGAAATAGACACTAGATCTACAAGGAAATACGTTAATATGGTTAAGGTTGCCATGGCATTAAAAGATTTGAGGCAGCAATATGGGCTGTTTGATGTATGGTGAGTGAAGGTGGGTGCAGAGAAAGGGTATGCCTTTCATTGTAAAAAGTATTGAATCACTCTAGAATAGACCTATTTTTGGTGGATAATGTCCTTTTGAGTAAAATAAAAGACATTGCCCTATCCGATCTGCCATTTTGCTAAGAATGCAATTTTCAGCGGCACCAGTGGAAGGGAAATGGTCAGTACATAGAACACCTTTAGCTTATCAAACAGTAATACAAGAGCCCAGTGAACAAACTAGACTCTTATTCAAGGAGAATGAGGGCACTGCTTCCCCATCATGTTGAGGGATGCCTCGAAGGCATATATGAGAGGGATTCTTTGTGAATAGCCCTGATTAAGACAAGAACATTACAAGAAGTTAGGAGAGTGGAAGAAGACATTGTAAGGATGGAGAAGGCGATTTCAAAAGCAAGGTCCCCAGTGGAAGTTCAAACTGCCAGCAATATGCTGTTTGGAAAACAAAAGGCTATTATGGAGCTGATGGTGGCAGGCGAAGAGCCAGGTGGCAAGCTAGCATGTTATGACCGTGGAGATGAGTGGCCGGCTGCTTGCTGCTGCAACAGCAGATAGGACAAAGAACCATATTGCAAAATTAGTTATAGATGAAAGTGGGAATGGTTCAGAGAATCCTTTAGAGATTAAGGCCCAGATTTGAGAGGGCCTAGCACCATTCCAACGCCATATTAGTTAAATTTTGTAATGCTAATGTGGCGTTGGAAGGCCAAAAACACCACACCATATTTACAAAGTGGTGCCAGGAATAATGTATGCAAGGGGGGCGTTCCGGCGCTGGGGGTGGTGGGTGTCAAAAAATGTTGCAAAGAAATCTAAGATATTTCTTTGTGTAATTTTTATCGGCATTTTTAACATCTGCTAAGAGCAGGCGTTAAAGGGAGGCTCCCATTGTTTTCTGGGTGCTTTGCAGGATTATTGTCACATTTTTTACACTAATCCTGCAAAACACCGGACTACCGTAAATAATAATGACTCTAGTACCCCTGACTACTGCCAAGGTACACCATATTTTAAATACGCCGCACACATGGTGGCACTAGGGGGGTGCTAAGGGGTGCAAGAAAAGAAGTGGTGCTGCACTAGGTGCAGTGCTACTTTTCATAAATCTGCCCCTAAGTAAGGGATAAGTAAGGGATAAGGAAGAATTGTTATATACTGAGATAAATGAGCCTGACTTGGTGTTGATGAGAGAATGGCTGAGAAATGAAATCAGCAATTATTATGCTTAGAGCTTGGAGATAAAGAATTAGTGATTGGAGCAATAACTGTAGAGGAAATATTCAAGTTGATAAACAGTTTGAGAAATGGGAAATCAGCAGTTCTGGATGCACTACCAGTAGAATTTTATGAGGTGTTAAAAGAGGCAATATTTCTGGTATGGGTGGTACTGTGTAACCCAATATTTAGTAACAATGTAGAAACACCACCTAGTTGGAATGAGGCTATATTAAATCTGGTTTTAAAGCCTAATAGAGATCTTAAAAAGGCAGAGTCTTATTGCCCTATATTGTTGCTTAATAGTGTCTGTTAAATATACTCATTAATATTAGCTAGAAGATTAGCAAAAGTAGTAGGGAAGGTCATCCAGTTACATCAAAAGGACTTCCTACCGGCAAGAAAAATGCATGATCTCACACACTGGTTAATTACCACATAGCTCTTGTCAAAGCTAGAGGTGGCTCATTGGCAATAGTTACAATTGATGCAGCCAAGGCTTTTCACAGGGTGTGTTGGGTTTACCTTTGGGATGTTTTTGAGTTATTAGGGCTTCCCGCACCTTATCTGTAGATATTAAAACGCTTTATAGAGCTCCTTTAGCGGGTATATTGTTAATAACTCCCTAATGGATTAAAGTGAAAACCACTAGAGGGAAACGTAAGAGCTGTTCCTATTCATCTGTCCTTTTTGGTTTATATAGAGCCTCTGGAGAAAGCATTTAAGAGAGATGGAGGGATTACCCCATTTCAGTTTTAAGCTACACAAACAAGATAACCTTGTATGACGATGACATTATACTTTACACTAAAGACCCAGCAGTAACCATATCTCGGATGCAGGAAATAACAGAAGAACTTGGTGCCTTTTCGGGATATCTGATAAATCAAAAATAGTGGTGATAGGTTGGAATCGATCATATTACACTGGTAAAATGCAATCATCAATAAGATACTTAGGTATTACAGTTACAAATAAACTAGAGGATTTACTGATAGTTAACCTTAAAGGGGCGATGAGTGAAGTTAAGGAAACACTCAACAGGTGGATGAACTGACCCTTGATCATCTACGGTCACAGAAACCTGATTAAACTGGGTGTTCTATCAAAGCTGACATATCTTTTAAATAGTATACCCCTGATTTTTCATAAATATTGCGTTACAAAAATACAAGTATGTTGAGCAGCTTTATTTGAGCTAGTGAGGTAAATAGGCTTAGTTGCAAAAGCTTAGGAGGAAACTTGAGAAAGCTGCTTTAGCCCTTCCTGATCTATGGTTGTATTGCCTGGCTTTACAGTTTAAAACTGTAAAACGTTGTTGTACAGACTAGATGACTCATGAACAGGCAGGGTATTTGCCATATTGATACACACATTAGATCATGAAGGTTTTTTTACATACATTTGGTAAATTATTTAGTTGCATTTAAAAGTTACTTGGTATGCACTGGAACTATGGTATAATATGAGCAAAATCCTGGGAATCAGTTACTATGCTATGTTTGCCCCGATCTGGGATTCACCAGGGAATCCAGCCTGCCTGGAGGACAAACGTAGAGCCTGACTTATAATTTGGCAGAGGGGGTTACTCCATCACAAACGTGATGAATATCCTGTCCACCGTATTATGATCCCTATATAGCCAATTGGGATCATAAATCGGAGGATGGGAAATCTGTCACATTTGTGATGAAGTAACCCCTCCGCCAAGATCTAAATCAGGCTCAAAGTGTTCCATGGAGACGGGGGCTGTTACATTGAGGCCAGCTGCCGGAATAGTTGTTGAACCAGGCGCATCTACTGATGAAGGGGACTTTGAAAGAGGTGACCGGGGTGGGGAACATATTCAGATTTAAGTATTACCAGCTAAAGTCCTGGTGGAATGCAACAAAAGGATGAGGATGCAAAGTGTGAGAGTTTGAAGAAAGAGTACAGGATCTAGGGCTTTGGAAAGGAAAGTGTCATTATGGTATTGGGATTTATTGAAGGCGTATGACAGAACATTAAGAGCCTACTGCAACCACTAGAAGGATATCTGCCAGTGCCTGTGCATCTGAACTTATGGCAAGTATTTTTAAAACTTATTTATTCCACGGTCATGTCTGCTGTAGTAAAGAAGAATCATTTCTATACCATCCACACAATCTATATGATACCCACCAGAAGAAGCAAGTATGTCAAATGTTCCATCTCAAGCTGCCGTAGGGAGCTGAAAGCTAATAGGTCTATGCAGTGCCCAAAGCTCACTACATTTTGAGAGGAAGTAAGTGCTATACTGTCACGAATGTGCACACTTTGCATTTTGGTGTAAATCTACTCAAAAGTTATTGAGGTAATTGCATTTGAAAAAGGCATCAATGGACTTAAGAAGTTAACAATGTGAAATGTCCTGATAGCTGAAAAGGTGATTTAGGCCCACATGTATGACATTTGGAATTGCAATTTCCTTATTGTGATTCCATGAAAATCGCACTGAGGAAATCGCAATTCCAAATGTAAGAAACTCCATTGAGTTTCTTTTGCGATTCCCGGTAGGTTGCAAATAGACCTACCTCATTAATAATAATGAGGTAGGTCGCAATTTGCGGCCGACTGGGAATAGCATAAATGAAAGGGATGATGGCCTGCTGGGTTCAGCAGACCACCATGTCTGTGATTGCTTTTAAATAGAGCATTTTTTTTAATGCAGCTCTTTTTCTTAAAAGGAAAATGGGATGCATTTAAAAAGGAAAAAAATGAAACGTTTCAGTTTAATTTTTTTTAAAAACATGTTTCCCTTCCCGTTTGCACATGGTTTGAAATTGGTGTTAACTGTGATTGTTTTGCAACTGCATACATTGTCACAAAACACTTACACATACCATTCAGATTCGGTATTAGGAAGGGACGCCTTCAACACGCCCTTTCCTAATATCGAATCGCAAAACCCAGATTACGATTTGGTAGCAAGTTACCAAATCGCAATTTGGGCTTTGCACATCCTAAAAAGCATTTTTTTAGTCTGTTTGCGGCTCGAAAAATGCTTTGTACTTGTGGCCCTTTGTGAGATGATTATACCTGTATTGCCATTTGTAGCATTTGCATGACCAGCATTTTGCAGACATTTAACATGTTTAGATTACTGTTGATGTTTTCAAATTCAAGCAGATCAATTAAGAGTGTGAACTGTTAAGGAGGGGCAAAAAGTGATCACATGCTAATTTCTGTGGCACTTTTAGATAAAGCAATATTACATTTTGCAATCATTTAACAAGTCGTTTTTTTTGTTGGTATGTCACATTCTCCTGATTGTGAAAAATAAGATGGACACTTGTACGCCTAAGTTAGGTCTACTTAAACTTATTCAGCAAAACAAGCAATGTTCAATATCTCTATGCAAACAGTCAACATTTTCTAACCTTAGCAGTGAGTCTCTAATGCTAACCCCTTCCGAATTTACTTGACTTTTTACACGATTTCTTTAGAAACCAAAACTCCGATAGCAGATGAATATCTTTCTCATACAAAGAATGTCAAAAGACTTTGAAAAAGATACAAGAAATATAAACTTCCAGGTGTTTTGCTAGTAATTTGTGAATCTATGCTGAACAGTACCAAGAACAAGAGTCGGGCTAAATAAGTCAGAGGCTGCTAGAAAGCAGCACAGGCTGTACACAAAGTATGCAAACAAAATGGCAGTAAATGAATTGACATGGCATCAGCTGTTCCTGTGATCAAAATTAACCCACTTCCTTCATTATTCAGCTCATCAATATGGCAACCTTTCAACTTAAATTCAGAATTGTTATCAAGTTTATAATCGTGTTCTGAAATAGTCAAGGGAAAAGAAGAGGCAGAGCCATTATCTTGCTGAGCTGATTTGTAGTACACGTGCAGGTTCATATAAAAATGTAAAAAAGAAATCAAGGGAGTGAAATCATCCAGCACAATGTCAACAGCCTCCACAAATACCTTTCTGAAATACCTTTTAACCAGGAGCAGATACTATATCCATCTATATCAAATCCATTGTTTATTTTTATGCATCTCCATCTCCCTATTTCTAACATGATCTATGTGCTCCTGGATGCTGTCAAATGTGTTAATAAGATACAGGAAGTGATATAGGAGTACCATTCTGCATCAACTAAGGAGTGCACTCCACCCATAGCGGCAAGGCCAAAATCGAAATCCATTCAATTCAGTAACATGACAGTCTTATGTGCCTCTAACTGATGTAGGTCCTACAGCAAGGGAGATGGCGTTCTCTACCTCTCCCAAAACATTAGAGATGGCTTTAACTTCATCGATGGTCAGCCTGATTCCATGTTAGCCTAAGTTATGTTGATTTACATACGGCAGTAATCACTTGTGAGGGTATCCAGTTGCTTGAGCAGGTGTGCAGGCATGTGGTCCCCATAGTGTTATTTGAAGAGCCAGGACTTCAGATTCTTGAGGAGCTCAAGAAGTGTGGGGGGGGGGCTCTGATATGTTGTGGGAGGTTGTTCCATTTTTTGAGTGTGATGTAGGAGAATGAGTGACCTCCTACTTTCTTAAGTGAATGCAGGGGGTTTGTGGGAGTGAGAGTGAGGCTGAGCGTAGGTGTCTGGCACACTAGTGAAAGTGTATGCAGCTGTTTTGGTCTGCTGCCCCAATGTTGTGCACAAATTTGTATGTGTGCGTGAGAAGTTTGAATTGGCTGCGATTGTGAATGGGGTGCCACTTGAGTTCTCTGTGGTAGGGTGAAATGTGGGTGTGGCATGGGAAGTTAAGTATGAGTCTTGAGGCGGCATTTAGAATGGTCTGAAGTCTGTGTAGGATCTGCTTGGTGATTCTGGCATAGAGCATGTTGCCAACGTCGAGTCTGCTTGTGATGAGTGCTTGCATGATGGTGCATCTGGTGTTTCACTGCAGTCACTGGAAGATCTTTCATAGCATGTATAGGATGTAGAAGCATGCAGACCTCACTGCGTTGACTTGAACCATCAGGGTGGTCTTGTCATCCGGAATTTCTGGAGTAGTCAGTGGGTGTTGGTCCTAGCTCCGTCGCCCACAATGTGGCATCCCACAGAGACCACAGGGAGGTCCTGTTTCTGAAGACCAGTACTTCCATCTTGTGAGAGTTGAGCTTCAAACAGATGGTTCTTATCGATTCTGCAACCATAGTCAATCAATTGGTCAAGATGATTGTGGTGGTGGTTGTCTTCTCTGTTTACGAGGGGATGAGTTGTGTTTCATCAACGTAGTAGAGGAGGGTCATGCATTGGAATTGGATGATGTTGGCTAGTGGATTAATGTAGACATTGAACAGAGTAGGGCGGAGAGATGATGCCTGGGGGACTCCGCAGATCAGGCTCTTGTTACTGATTTGAAGGGTGGCAGTCTGAATTTTTGGGCTCTTCCTGCAAGAAAGGAGTTGATCCAATTAAGTGCAGGTCCTTGAGTGCCAAGTTCATGTAGTCTTCTGATGAGTGTGTTGTTGGAGACCATTTTCAATGTCGCAAAGAGGTCAAGCAGGATTAGGGTTGCTGTTTCTCCTTAGTCAAGGATTGTAAGGATGCTGTTGGTGGCTTGTCTGAGAGCTGTTTCAGTGCTGTGTTTTCATTCTGAATCCTGATTGACTGTTGTCCATTAAATGACCCTGTTTGAGATGGGTTTGAGTTGCTTGTAGATGGCCTTCTCTGTCACGTTGGCTGGGTGGGGGGGTGGATGTTGCTCAGTTGACTCAGGTTGGCTGATGGCTTCTTGAGGATAGCGTTGACCACTGCATGCTTCTAGTCTTCTGGGAATGTGGTGGATGTGATAGAAGTGTTCATGATGTGGGTGACTGCCATTCTGATGAGTGGCGCTCCAAGGTTGTAATGTGTAAGTGCATGGGTCTGGTGGGTTTCCTGAGTGGATGGTCTGCATGACTGATGATGTGTTTTCTCTGGTGAGAGTTTTCCATTCGGTCAGGTGGCCATCTTGATTGGTGATGGGCCGGGTTTGTGATGAGATCACTGTGGTCTGGTTGGTGTCCAATGTTGCTGTAGATGTTTGCCATTTTGTTGTGGAAGAAGTTTGATAAGAAATTGCAGAATTCTTGGGAGGGGGTGATGCTGCTGACAAAGGCTAAGGATGTGGTGAAGTCCTTAATGATCCTGAAGATCTACTTGCAACTGTTGTAGCTCATTTTAATGCATTCAGCTAGGGCTCTTTCCATACATTTGGAACATGATCACAAAGAAACATTTCTGAAATAGATCAGGGTAGTCCTTTAGGGCAAGGAAGTCTGCTCAGATTGTGGCATAGGGCAGAGATAATGTAGTTTAGGAAACAAGACCCTGCCCTATCTCGGGGAAGCCAGGTATGAGCTTGGTTTTCACAGAGGTTGATTGGGTTGACTGTAATAATAAAGGGCACCTGAGTGTACATAGAATGAGCACCCATCCTCTGAATCAGGTAAGGCAGGGAAGGTGATGTCATGCTCACTGTGTCCTACAAAGGTGCTGCCATTTCTGGACTCAGAAGCAACGCTGTGAGAAGTGTCAGCAAAAAGGATGCAGCAGGTAGCATACTTTGATTGGGGGAAGCAGAAACTAGTATTGTCCAAGGGAATCAGTATAGTAACATTGCCACATTCATCAGGGTGGTGTCCAGGAAAGAACAAATCGACAAATTGCTTCATCAAAGAGGATAGGTACTCTGAGCACATCTGCTCAGGCATCAGTGTTTTTTTTGCTGTACGTCGAGTGGTACTTCCTTTAGTGGTTGACAGGCAGGGTGCAATTTACTTCATTGGGCCCACCACCCTTTATTTCAGTGAAGTACCATAAGCAAACAATAAGCCTTGCTGTAAACATAACTGTCCAGAGCCTCTGCAGAATCCGATAGTGGGAAGCCTGCCAACTTCCTCGAAGTAGAAGCTGCATCATCAAAAGTCTAGGCTGCAAATACAGAGATGCTCATGACCTTCCTTCCAGCCTTGATGCATGCTGGTTCAGTGGAGCAGGGCCAGGAATGGAGGGCAGGAATAGGAAGCACAATAAGTGTGAAGAAGCTGGAGTCCAGAAGTTCAGTCACCCTCTTGCAGCTTGTGGAATGAATCTAGATAAGGATCCCATGGCACTGCACAGCAGTGTTAGTAGTGAGAGGGATTTTGTAGCGGACCCTTTCACATGAACTATAAAGTAGACCTTAATTGTTGGACCAAGATATGGATTTACTCCCCAGATTTGAACTCAGGGTAGACTTTGGTCGGGCACTCAAGCAGCGCAGCATGGACTATGGAACATAAATTGATGAGATAACTAATCAGTAATGGGCAGTATTGCAGAACCATATCTTCATACAGAGGCAGTTCAAGAGATGCACATAAGACAGAAGGGGTTGAGAGAAGTACTATGGTGGCCTGGTGGCCCATAATGATTAATTATGGACAAAGTTGTGTCTTGTGGTAGGGTATGACTCAAACTGACGAGTGCCTGGAGCAGTGATTTGAGCCACTTCAGGTGAGCCTCAATGGTCAATGTTTTCTTGACTGCACCTCTGAAATGTTCCACTTTAACAGAGGATTCATGGGACTCAGCACAATGAAAATGCTATTTTATACCAATTGCTTTACACACTACCTGAAGAAAAAACGTGGTTGTGTGACCATTAGAAAAACCTAACGATACCCCAGATATTGGTGTGAAATCTCTAAATAGCTTCCTGGCCACCGCAATAGTATCGGGATAGGAAGTTAGTATGCCTGAATAAAGCCAGAAACACGCAGATAACATAAGAAAAGGAGGAACACTTAGACATCTGAATAAAGTCTATCTGTAGGTGGACAAAGAGGCCCCAGGAAGAAGGGTGGGATGTGAAAGTTGTCTCAATCCTTTTCCAGTGCTGTGGGCTGGGCATATGCATGGCAAAAATACATTTGTTAGGCCGCCAAGAGAAAGAAGGGTACACACCAAGGGGCTGCTATAGAATCCTGGTGCTGTCCTTTTTGGCACGAGCATGACCATGGTACAACCATGGTACAACCTTGTGAGGTTCAAATGCAGCAATCTGTTCCATCCATCCATGCTCCATCAGGGTATGTTTTCCAATTCTGCTTGATACATGACGGTTTTTCATTCTCAATTGTCGATTCCTGAAACAAAGAAAAGTCATTAAATGTGGGTTCAGGAAATTCATCAGTTTGCATGAGGTACACACCAATTTTAAGATTTAGAGACAGAGCTGCTTTCTTAGCTATCTCATATCTATTACCTCGAGACACTTCATATTGAGAGGACTGGTGAACAGAACATTTAACAATAGCAATTATTTAAATACCAACATAAGAGCGTCTAACACATTTTTCAGATATGCCCCATTTTTTATAGGGATTCAAGGAAAAGTAATGATATTGTGGGCCTTACAAAGTGTATTAGAATAAGTAATACAGTCGTCATTTTGTGTGACTCAAAAATGTACGTGTGAAAGCAAGAGGTTCGGCTACTAAGGAATTTGTCAGCTCTCCATCACCTTATATGAGGTACAGCAACTATTAATTCGAACTGAAAACAGTTTTTTCAGAAGCTTCTGCAAAAAGGGTAGCTGCTGCCAGAGACCGCAATCAAGGTTGGTGGGTGACAGGTATAGGATCAACAACAGAAGAATAGTATGCAATGGGTTTCTTTTCATTACCAGGGTCTTACACCACTACTCTAAGAGCACCCTCCACCATTTTGTACATGTCAATACAGAGAAAAGGATTAGAACTCTCCTAAGGCAATGACAGAGAACAATGCTTGCTTCTACTGTATCAACGCGCGCTTACCTCCTCAAACCACTGCAAAGGCACTGGAGTATCTTCCACATAATCTTGCTGGGGCTTAACCTGAGTCGCAATATACTGAATCCACCTTGCTCTGGTCCTGAGTAGTAGAAGTGAGTAACAAATCAAAAAGCATTATGGTTTGGCCAGCCCCTTGTTCATGACTGGATAGTGTCCTTGCCCTTCTTTTTAGTAATGTCTTTCTTTCTTCCCTGTTAGTGTTTATCCTGCCCCAGAAGCATTTCTTTTTCCCCCTGACATTTGAATGTCTGGTTTGCATCCTTCCACTGCTCTGGTCACGGAACTATTTCCCTTTTTAATATTTTGTCTTTCCTTCACATTTAGCAGGTCAGATTACTGAATGTTCTAATCCTGCTCATAGAGGATGAATGAATGTCTGCTCTTGCTCCCCGCCCCACTCCCATCGCCGTTTTTGCACCCCAAGTCACGTTGCTTTTCTCTAATTCCGATACTTACAATGAGCAATGCTGGGCCTTGGTGTCCGCCTCTCTGTACTCTATGTCACTCCTGTCCCCTCCTGCACCCCCCTCCGCCTTCCTCTCTACTCCTCTGCCCCTCTTCTGCCACACACCACTATTGACTTTATGCTTTGAAAATTACACCAAAGTCAAATTCAGTAGTGGTGCTACACCAACTCTAGAAATTGTATTTTACTATACTGTTAAGATTGCAATTACTTGCATCAACACGCAATGTCACAGTCATCTTGAAAGTGTAGAAAATCGCTTTCTGTATACTTTCAACCTGATTATCGCATTGCATGATGTCATAATTCATTTCACAACATGACTGTCTACTCAAGAGTATGAATGCATTCATTTCTAAACTTTCAAGATGGCCAACTCGTTGGGTCTAATGCGACAACCATCATGAAAGTGTCGAAAAAAGACTTTCACACTGGATATCCACCGCAATTGGCTTTGCCAATGCTGGTAGGTTTTAAGAGCATCAGGCATTGATAAAGCCAATAGTGCTGACTTTAAAGGAATTGGTAAAATGAAACAATCGGGTATAGCAATGCTTGATCGTTCTAGCCCTCTTACATGCACTCTGGGGTTTTCTCTTAATTTCCTTTCTTGCACCCTTTTGACTGTTATATTTTTTATTTATTCGTCTCTTTTTCTTTTATTCACCATGATCTTGTCTATGCAATCATTTGTTTATCTCTTTGATCTCTATTTTGACCCACCCCTTCTTTTTCCTATGTAATTTATTGCTATTTGGGCCAGATGTTCGTAGGGACAGGTTTATGGTTACCAAATAGCGAATGTTTTTGAATTCCTATATGGTAATCACAAACACCTATGTACATAAGTGTGCTTCACACTTTCTGCAATTCCCTGTGGATCGCAAATGGACCTACCTCACTAATTTTCATGAGGTAGGTCTCGCTTTGAGATCCATTGGGAATCACACAAATTACATGGGTAGTGGCCTCCTGCTAATAAAGCAATATATTTTTTTTATGCATCCCGATTTCCTTAAAAGATAACCAGATGCATTTGAAAAACAAAATGAAAAGTTTTCTTCTCATTTTCAAAGAGTAGGCAGTGGTCCATCGGACCACTGCCTGTTTTTATAAAAATGTTTTAAAAACATTCTCAAAGGGGAAGGGATCACTTTTGGTGCCAAAACATTCCACATATACTGCGATTTGGTATTAGTAACAGATGCCCTAAACACGCCCCTTCCTAATTCAGACTAGCAAGCCCAATTTGCAATTTTTGGGTAATAAGTAGGGCTTTATATATTAAAAATGCTTTACCTGCAGTCTCAAATGGCTCGACTCTGGGAATCTGGCCGCTCGTGATCTCAAAAAAGCTTTGTACATCTGGCCTATAGTTTTAGGTTTGTTATCTTTTGTCCCTCCTTACTTTCTTTTTTAGTACCTACTACAGATTTCAATTTGTTTTTCTAATTTTCTTTTTCCACTCTTTATCGGTCATTTTGACATTATTTGCATAGAAATATTGAGCCTGTTTTTTAATTTTGCTGATTTTAGAGAAGGTCTTCAGACATTGCATGGTAATTAAAACAGATAAACAAAATAGAATTATTCATCAAATAACTTGGTTTTTGAAGAAATCCAGCACAAATGCCACTCATGTATCTTCATGTCCTGCGGTCATCACCCAATGAACACCAGAGAGATAGCTGACGAATAACACTTATAAAGCACACACTACCAAAAAGAGAGCTGTTCACAGGGAGGCAGCCCTTCTGCTCTGAACTCACCAATCAGTTTCAAAGCTTTATTGTTCAGATTATGATAGACATTATGGTTTTGTAGATGAAGCAGGAAGCTCAAATGGTCAAGTTTGCAGCCACGGCGTGGACATGAAACATGTATTGGAAGAGCTGCTATTTATTAAAATATTAACCTATTATAAATATCCTACTAATCGACTCATTTTGTCTGGAGACCCCAATCCTAAAATAACAATTTTGAGTTCTAGATCAGAATCAGGAACACGTTTCTTAAGGCCTGACAAATCCCACATCCTGTGACTAATTGACGGACTTCACTTTTATAGACCTCACTACTACAAGTGGTTTCATGCCACTGGTTAACAGAACAGATAGGAGGGGAGAAGTATTCAGAATCTTACTTTATGATTTATACTTAAGGTCTTAAATGTTGACTGTAGTAGGATTTGCATTACATTTAACTAGGGTATCTGGTCACTGTTGATCATATATTCATCGCTGGAGAGCTTTTCAGTACTGCACCATTTCTGGCTTGGAATGTAGATTAGCAAGTGATCGTATGCTACTGAGTTGAGGTGTTTTGGGAAAATACGGATGGTAACGAGGATCAGGATGACAATCTTGATATACAGAATTTTGCAGGGTTGCAAAGGCAGCACGACTTTGGAGGATAGTTTGCAAATCTTTCAACTATAGAAAAAAATAAGCAATGGGGGCATGCCTAGATACCCAGTGATAAAATAAGCCGAATAAAAACTGTTGTGGACATTTCAGGGGTCAGTCCTCTTGACGTGATGCTGAGATTTGGTTGAGAGAGCAACCAAATCCAGACAAGTGTGATGGAATGGAAGACAGAAGCACTTCTCTCCTAAAGAACTTGCATTCAAAACTACTACAATGAAATTCAAGAACTATGTTAGAAACAAAATAAAAAATCAGGATACATGATCAGATCGACTAGTAAAAAGAAAGGACTTTTGGCAAAGGACTGTGATAGCTTAGCTTGTAAGCAAAAGGTAAATGAATGGAGGTTGCCAATAAAGAAACATATGTATTGGAGTGCAAAGCAAGTGTCTTCCAGTTGGAGTATCAAACACGCTCAAAGTAATTAACACTTGGGTCCTCTTCCAGGGAGTGAAATTAATGTTGTTTTTTTTTCATAAACACTACATAGTGAACTAAGCAAGAGGAAGCCGACCTCAATGAGCATTACAATATATAAAAACAGAAAAGGCAGATTTTCAAGGAATCGTGCAGCATACGAGTAGTATCTCAGCGTAATGTTCCATGAACAATATATAATTGTGCAGAATTGTAATTAAGTGCCACCTGCTAACTCATGCTGATGATATTATTGAGTATACAAATGTTATTAAAGCCATATTAGTGTGCAAAGACGAGTGTTGGGTGTCTTGTACTATTGGGGGTTACTATGCTACACAACAACGTCCCATTTAGTACTGTGCTAGTGTTAACATTTGGTATAAAAATCAATTTCCACACAAAAGATGATCAACGTTAATGTTTTCATTACATCGCTTAGTGTTGGCTTATCTCATAAGCACTCACTCAAAACTTTACCCTCTCTCCAGCTATCTACAATATATAGTCCAGCAAAGGGAACACGTGCTTGTTCTGGACTCTGATGATGTCCACTGGAACAACTAATATGAAGGGTTAGAACATGATGAAATAAACCTGGGGAACAAAAGCAACATTGTGGGAAGAAACAGAGCACTATGTACCCTCAACCCCCAAATTTTCAGCATGTCTGGGTCTGTCTCTTCTGTTCCCCTCATATCTCATACAAGGGTAAAGGGGCTGGTGCACACAAAAGAACAGGAACAGGCTCAGAGGACTAAATTTGTATGTCGAGTGAATTAGAATTAATTACTAGACCGAAAGTTAGTGGTGAATGGAAAATGATTTACTTGCTCACACTGGGAGATAAGCCAAAGCCAATTGGTGTATTGCGACTTAAATAATCTTAACGCCACTTCATCAGCGAAAAACAAAAGTTAGCAGCATATTGCTCAAGATGAAAGCTATCCACGTTGTGGTTGCTCGTTGTCTGGTAAATAGCAGGTACAAGGAGTAAAAGGTTCGCCTTGACTCATGTGTGTAATTGGTAAGGAATTCACAGTACCTCGAGGCATGATAACCTCCACCAGGATAGAAGCCCATGTCAGGAAATTGGACCCTTCAAACCCTCAAGGTCATGTAACCCCCATAGGAGCTACAAACACAATATTGTTCAAAACAGCCCAAGGGAAAGTGGGACAGGATCAAATAACAAACACAAATAGTGAGGCAATATAAGAAAACATACCAGTTGAGTATCTCCTTGTGGAGGAAGAAAAAGTGTAATGTAAATAAATACCTACTGTATATACTTTCAGTTTTATCAAATTTATTGGGATTTGTAACTATTTAACCTCCTATTTGAGACTATTAATTCAGTGTCAGTTTTGACTAAGACTTCTTCTGTTGGGTTAGAAAGTCAAATTATATTTGAGCTCTCTAGCCAACCAATGATTTTGTTATGCCACCCTTTCCTGCTACCTCTATTTATCCCAGGGTTAACATGTCACTCGTAATGGTACTCTATTTCATTTGTATTTCTGAGCATTTCCTGTTTACTTTGATTAACTTCTCCAATTAGGCTGTAGCATTCATCTTAGTTTCTGCCATCTTGATGCTCAGACACACAGATCACGCTTCTGACACAGGTCTCTAGTTAAACATGTCAAAATTGATAATACAAGGCTCAGATTAGTGACATACCCCACATGCAATCCATTAGGTTTAGTCTGACATGAAATAGACCCAATCATTAATCACATAGAACCTCTGTTGCCTCTCTCTCTCTCTCCACCCAGTGTTCAATTTCGGGGGTGAAAACATGCAAGTAAGTACAAGGTCAAGTGCTGAGCTGGGTGTCCCTTTCCTTGAAGTGCTGCAGGATGTGAGTCCTCTGGCACTGCAAGATGCAGAGTCCCTGTAACTCAAAAGTGGTCCAGTTTCATTTTCTTTCTGCCACAAACCTCTGGTCACCCTACGTTGGACCTGGCCTTTTTGGACAGGGTCATCCCCAAACTTTTTGCCTCCTTCCTCCTATTTTTTCTGACCTGCTGTTGTTGGCTTTTGAACTCTGGGCACTTTACCACTGCTAACCAGTGCTAAAGTGAGTATGCTCTCTGTATAAATTATACTGTTGATTGGTTTATCCATGATTGGCTATTTGAATAACTTGTAAGACCCTAGTAGAGTGCACTATATGTGCCTAGGGCCTGTAGATTAAATGCTACTAGTGGGCCTGCAGCACTGGTTGTGCCACCCACTTAAGTAGCCCCTTCACCTTGTCTCAGGCCTGCCATTGCAAGGCCTGTGTGTGCAGTTTCACTGCCACTTCGACTTGGCATTTAAACGTACTTGCCAAGCCTAAAACTCCCCTCTTTCTACATATAAGTCAACCCTGAGGTGTGCCCTAGGTAACCCCTAGAGCAGAGTGCTGTGTGGGTAAAAGGCAGGACATGTACCTGTGTAGTTTATATGTCCTGGTGGTGTAAAACCCCTAAATTCGTTTTTACCCTACTGTGAGGCCTGCTCCCTTCATAGGCTAACATTGGGCCTACCCTCATACATTGTTGAAGTGGTAGCTGCTGATCTGAAAGGAGTAGGAAGGTCATATTTAGTATGGCCAGAATAGTAATACAAACTCCTGCTGACTGGTGAAGTTGGATTTAATATTACTATTTTAGAAATGTCACTTTTAGAAAGTGAGCATTTCTCTGCACTTAAATCTTTCTGTGCCTTTCAATCCACGTCTGGCTAGGTTTAGTTGACAGCTCCTTGTGCATTTACTCAGACACACCCCAAACACAGGGTACTCAGCCTCACTTGCATACATCTGCATTTTGAATGGGTCTTCCTGAGCTGGGAGGGTGGAGGGCATGCCCTCACACAAAGGACTGCCACACCCCCTACTGGGACCCTGGCAGACAGGATTGAACTGAAAGGGGACCTGGTGCATTTCTTAGCCACTCTTTGAAGTCTCCCCCACTTCAAAGGCACATTTTATTATAAAACAGGGCCTCTGCCCTACCACCTCAGACACTTGCTGGAGAAGATACCTGAACCAGAACCTGCATCCTGCCAAGAAGAACTGCCTGGCTGCTCAAAGGACTCACCTGTCTGCTTTCTACAAAGGACTGCTGCCTTGCTGTTGGCCTGCTGCCTTGCTGAACTCTTGTCTGGCCGCAAAAGTGCTCTCCAAGGGCTTGGATAGAGCTTGCCTCCTTTTCCCTAAAGTCTCAGGACCAAAAAGACTTCTCTTTTTCAACTGGACTCCTTGTGTGGCGAATAATTCGACGCACAGCTTGCTCCGCGGTGAAAAATTCACTGCACGCCGATCCGGAAAGACGCCGCTCGACGCGATGCCTGCGGTGCGACCGGAACTTCGACGCACGGCCGCGCATGGACAACGCTGCCCGACTTCCAGAGAGGAAATCGGCCCGACGCCTGCCGTGAGAAAGAAAATTCCACGCACAGCCCCCCGGAACGACGCGCAGCCGGATAACAAGCCGAGGAATCCACGCACAGACCCTGGGACATCTGGTAATCCCACGATCCATAGAAGGAGACGGTCCGCGTGCCGTAAAACGGCGCACGTCTTCCCCCAGTGAAAAATAACAACGCAAGTCCGTGTGTGAAGGGGCGAAACCGACGCACACACCATTTTTCTTCCCGTAGAACGACGCACGTCTCCCTGCGTGAAAAATAACAACGCAAGTCTGTGTGTGAAGGGGCGTAACCGACGCACACACCATTTTTCCACGCATCTCCTCTTCTGCGGCCCTCTGCGGGGATTTTCCACTCCAAAACAGGTACTTTGTGCTTGAAAGAGACTTTGTTTACTTTTTAAAGACTTAAGACACTTCATATCACTTTTCAGTGATATCTTTACAAATTCATATTGCATCTTTGATCATTTTGACCTGCAAATACCCAGATAAATATTATATATTTTTCTAAACACTGTGTGGTGAATTTTTGTGGTGATATATTGTGTTGTTGTATAATGTATTGCACAAATACTTTACACATTGCCTTCTAAGTTAAGCCTGACTGCTCAGTGCCAAGCTACCAGAGGGTGGGCACAGGATAATTTGGATTATGTGTGACTTACCCTGACTAGAGTGAGGGTCCTTGCTTGGACAGGGGGTAACCTGACTGCCAACCAAAGACCCCATTTCTAACACCCTAGAACTCTCAATGCAAAGGTTAGCGAACAAGAGGGCCATGGCTTTTATAGGAGCAAATCAAGATGGACAGCGAGATGTCAAAGTCTTGCAAACCACACAGATCTTGTGAGATTTGTTTCAATGAGCTGATAAATACACTCCCTTCATGATTTTCCTTCATCATGACTTGACCCCATTTCCTGACCTTCATTCAATGTCTGCTAGTTACCTTTCATGAAAATAAGATCAATATATATCAAATGCAAGAGACATGATTTCAAACAATGCAAGCAACAGCCATTTTTAATCAGTGGGTCTGTTTTATTTCAATATGTTGAAGTCTTGATTGTTTTGTACCTAGACATTGCTGCATCTATTGGGCCCAAGAAAGATGTTTCCCTGGAAACACAACTGTTGTCAATGTCATTGCAGACATTACAGAGATCATTTTGGCTATCGGTTGCTTCCTGAAGCTGTTGCACAGACTAACCTTCCAGCGCTTAGCTGATGTGCAAGGACAAATCTCCGAATTCATTAGTGGGGAAGGAAAGGATGGCAATGCACCCTAGATTTCAGTATAGTTGGCAAAAAGCTTCACATCACTGCAGGATGCACTACTCATAAATACCTCAACCCAAAATGTAGAAGACTACAGTTCTGATTAGTTCACACAACTCTCACAAAATTTGGAAATTGTGGTTGCCATTTGAAGATGTTATCCTTGCCAGACTTTGTGAAAATCTAGGAGACTTGGACCTGATATATGCTTCTCTTCTGGGTACAAGGCATTTGGTGGATGGCTGTTGTTGGTTTCACATTTTGTTTTTATTTTTCAGAAACAAAACTCCCAACATGGGGGTTTGGTTTTGAAAAACTAAAAAACTAATGGCCCCTACACCCTGGAAGGTTTCTCTCAGGTTATGGGGGTCACTATTGTTTTTTTCTGTCCTTTATCACCAGGTTTTATATGGCAGTGAAGGACAAACAAAAAAATATATTACACCTTCCATCTTAAATTAGGCAAGCAGTGTAATACCCTTCTGTTGATGGCCCCTGCTCTGACAGGACATCGGAGGAAGAATTTCATTGATAGAGCCAATGGTGGCTCAGTTGAAGAGGAACTAGAGTCTGCCCATCTCTAAATGAGGCAGGCAGACCAAGAGGTTTGGCAGACTTGGTACTCCATCACAATTGCAACAGAGTACTCTGTCCACTAAACTCTAAATCAGATCCTTTGTTTCCTTTGATTGAAGTCGGGGATGAACACATAGACGTGTTCTAGGGAAGTTGATTGCACTTTGGAAATGAACTTGAATTGAATATTAAGCTTTGTGAAGAATGGGACGGATCCGTCTGTTGCTATTTTCACAGAGTTTATAATGCAATCAAGGTAATGGAAAGTGATTCACTGCAATCAGTGTGAGCTATATAATACTGTTTAATTTTTGTTTGGATTGCAGTTTAAGAAACAACTCTGAATGTCTATCAGGACTAGAGAATATATTCTCACAGAACAGAAGGTATTGTCTTAACAGAAAAGGAGTAAGATAATGACAACACTTAAGTAATGTGAATTGCATAGATACTATTTATGTTTTAGTTGCAGGAAACATCGAGTTCCATCAATATCCCAGAGAGTTTTAAACACAAAAATAGTATTGAAGTATATAATTTGTTATTGCAAGTGCAAGGTGACTTCAAATAAAGATAAGATGTTAAAGATGTTAATCCTTCCTAGTAATATCCACTTTGACATAGATATCAGCTTTAGCATAGCAGAAATCAGTGCACACTAGGGTGACGAGTCAGTGAGGTAATATCTAGTTTCTCTGTTTCTCTTTCGTCCCATTTCCTTTTTCCTGGATCTACTGCTAAGCAATATAATCTAATTGTGTATGGACGGCTGTGGACAGGGAGAAGTGCAGAAAAGTATATCGATCTTGTTTTATCTCGAATTCACATTAGTGCATTTTGACAAAAGTAAACAAATGATGTTTGTTTTAATATATTAACTAAACTATACTATTTTCAAAAGGCAGGTGCATTTTTACAGGGATGGTCATAAAACACTCAACAGATAGAATAGCGTTTGTAATGATGTGGTTTCCAGTTGCCCAGTGAAGAATTGTAAATAAACCAGCGGCGGCCTGTGAGTTTTGAAAGTGGTGGGGCATAAATGTAATTTGTGACTTGGCTGGCCTCTGGCTGAATGAGATTGTCTCCACATTCACCAGGCAGGCAAAGGAATGCTCATATAATCTACATTAGCACAAATACAACAGCATGACTCAGAAGTAGAGGAGGCAGGTTCTGACAAATGAAATTGGTTATGTGCACTATGAAGCAATCCTGTCAAACCGTATAGGGAATTGTTATACCCACGTTGTAAAACAGCAAAATCAGCGGCTGTAGTTATGAAAAGAAACAGTGCATTTCAAACCATAAACATTATTAAATGGCAGCTGTAAGTAAAATACACATCATCACACGTTTGTTTTAAAATGCACAGGACCCTAGAATTAGGTTGCTGTCCTTGCTATAATATTGCCACTTTTTTGACCCGTCTGCTTTAACGTTTCACCATAAACTTGTTCCCTTCAACATCGAACCATTTTTTTCTGACACTTGATCATAACATATTAGGGTAAAAAAGAAATCCTGAATGTAAGACAGCTATACAGATCTCAGTGTTGGTGTTGTATCACTGTAGCTTTATTTCAGTCTCTTGCAGCATTTAACATGTTCAATTCCAAATCATTAGCCTATGCTATCTCCATCTTTATCAAAGAAATTGGTGAAAACTTTAAACAGGTTGATTTAAAAGGAATTTTCAAGGTGTCTTTTGTCACAAGCAGGCTGTGTCACAACCGTTCTCTGGCAGGAAAACAACAATTTGCAATGGCCTCCCCATATGTCGTCACCCAGGGCCCGAATGTCTCTCAGAAACAGATTTAAATGGACAGGTTCAAACTACCTTTGCTTTAACCATGGCAGGACGACAATAATACCCTACGTGCTGCTGTAATGCCCCAGATATGTAACCTCACGGGGTGAATTTAGTGTTCCTGTATAGCGCTCTGTCGCCTGATCGAGCCATGGCTGGTTTATAAGCACAAACCGAACTTCAGATGTTTTAGTGATCCCACTGTCTGTATGCATGCAGAACATGTATGAACCATGGACGTCGTTCAAGGGTCACCAGGGGTCACAACTGCAACCCCTGTTTGCCCTTTGTGACTCCTGGCACGGCTTTTGCGACCCCTGGCCTCAGAGGTAGCAGAATTCAGTGCCAGGGACACAGATGGTCCGTATGGACTTCAGTTGGGGCTCTACTCGCTGTGTTTTCTGTCAATTATTATCACACTAATAGTAAATAATAGCATATTATTCACTATTAGTGTAATAAAAATGTAGTACAATTACCTGGGATATGCCGTTCCGTGGCAGATGAGGTAATTAAAAATGCTTTTAAATGTATGCTGTGTGCACACTTGCAGGTGAGAGTGTGTTATGCAAGAGAGTGTATGTAAGTGTGAATTTGTGTGTATGTGTGAGTATGTGTCTAAGAGTGAAAGTGGAAGTTAAAGGTCATGTGATGTCACTTCCGTTGCCCCTGGCATTTCGGTGAATTAACGTCCATGGCATGGACCTCCAGGAATGAAGTTCTTGTGACAGGAACTATGGTATTTATGCTTGGAAGTTGCCTGAAAAAGCTGTAGAGAAGAGAAGAGTCGGGGAAGGGATGGAGAGAGAATACAAGAAAAAGAAAGTAGGAATAGGAAAGTGGGATAAAGGAGACATGATGTTAGGTCACGTGGGGGGCTGTCATCCCACCTGTGCACTAGGAAAGTAAACACCCCGCTGTACAGTTTGCCATTGTTATTTTTGTTCATGAGTCCTTATACAAATGGCAGGCAGGAAGACTCAGCAAGTCTGTTATTATTAATGGCAGCCTCCACCCTAATTCCGCTCTCGGTAACTTGAAAAAACAAAGCTGCTGTGCGCTTGTTTGTTACCGCAGTTGCAGGTGTCTTTTCTTTTTCCAACAAATGATGCCTGTAATATCACTTTATGGGCAGCGTGATGGTGCCATCCTGAGCAATAATGAGCTAACACATGTCCTACAGCACGCCTGCTGCGGGCTGATAATCCTGTGAATAGGAGCTGACATCCGTAGCCCACTCCCCCCTGCTTGCATTATCCAATTAGGAAGCCTAATGGCAAATGTGAAAGGAGTGCTGCAATTCTATGTCAGGACCGGAGGCTTCGGGTTATGCTTTCTTTTCACTTTACTGACAAAACAGCAGCCAATAAAATACAAAATAACTTAAAACTACAACTCCCATGAGCCCAAGTGCACCAATCATGGCTCTACACTGTCCACATAAATAGCCTGAACGCTACAGTCTATCCTCTTTCTTTGCTGCTGCAGCAGCCAGTGAGGTGAAGCGTCTCCATTACAGTTTCTGTGTTTACTTTTGCATTGTTTTATTATATGCGAGTGTGCGCGTGTAGTTTTGCACTGCCGCGTTCTTTCAATATCGTTTATCTGTTATTCAGGGATCTCAGATCCCTTTTTTGTTTATTTTATAACCGGCATAGAGTGGGAGCAGGCCGTTGTGAGCTGACGCTCACATCAGAGAGGACGTACCGGAAAATTCTTCCGATTGGCTTGACGGCTGTGTTTAGGATGACACGTAGTCTCTGCCCTAAGGGTGTTTACGGCCGCATTTCGCCCAACGGGACTGTAATAATACTAATTGGGCTCTGCCCTAGGGGAATATTCCAAACTAACTCAATTTCAATCTTTTATTAATACTTGAAAGCAGGTGGGTCCCTCCACTTTCAATATTGCTGGCTGAACAGCTTTTAGGCTGTTTTTCATTACAATTTGTTCACCTGCTTCAGGGGTTGTTCTCCCCCCACCCCCGCCAACTCCTCCATTCTTCCCAGATATTATTATGGCGTACTACGCTGATGAGGAAGAGAAGTATCAGGAACTGCAAGAAATGCCTATTGAACATCAGATGGAGGAAAGACTTGTGGAGGCACTGGGCCACCATGTGCAAGACTCTGTGAATGGGCCCTAATTAAGGCCTTGAAGCCTTTTACTCAGCCATTGGCTAATTTTGGCAGAAGAGAGTTTTTGGGCGAGGGCAGTCAACAGCTCCGCTTGCAATCTGGAGAATCTAGGGAGGTGTCTGGTCTCTCTCTGTAATGCTCTGGGGGTTCTTCCTCAGCAGAAATTCTGGTGCAGATGGCAGCTTCGGTGCTGCATGATCATGAATATGGGGGTTTTCCCCCTCAGGAAATCCCTACCTCCTTTCTGCATGCTTCCTTCTCACAAACAAGCGTACATGATCCATCCTCATCTAAATCAGAGTCGGATGACTCGCAGTTGGATTCACTTCTGCACAAAAAATCAACGCAAGTCACGACATTCCATGTCTGAAGTAACTACCCCGGCTTGTAAAAATCTTTTGTTTTCTCCCGAAGACATCATACATCCACGTTCCTCTGAATGGGTTCCTACAGCTGGGGTAGCCCATTACGTGCAGGATAGACTGCGCAAAAGTTTTGAGAAAGAAGTGCGCAATATTCTCAGGTCTGAATGCCCACTACCTTCCCTACTTGGTAAAGTGGTGGAGACGCCAGAGCTGGACCCCAGCATGGCTACATTTTTGCAGAAATTTGATAAGGACCCCAAGAAAGGATCTGGGTCATGCTTGGCGGGGTTGCCAAGACAAATTATTGGACTTATCAGGTCCTTTAACAAAAATCTTAGCTCAAACTATTCAATCTAAGGAAACCAATACTCCGTTGGACCCGGAAGTTGTATTGCAATGAGCACAGAGAGCTGTCTGTCTTTTGGGCAACGCCAATTGCGCCATGTCAACAGAACGCAGACGTTCTTTTCTTATTCGGCTTGACCCCAAATTGGCTAAGTTAGCAACTAATGAACCTGGTTCTTCAGCCAACGGCATGCTTTTTGGCGATAAATTTGTTAAAGATTTGGGCAAATATGTCGCTACCTTCACAGCCTTGGACAAGGCTCAGTCCAACATAAAGAAGGTATTCAAAAATGTTCTTTTTGCCTGGGCCGGGCGCTTCAGGGGCCGAGCACCAGGCCGTAGATACCAGGCTTCCAGATTCGCCTCTCAGAGAAACCGAGGTGGTTCCACAGAATACCAGAATTTCTACCCCAACCGTTACAGAGGACATGGTCGTTCTTCCAGAGGCTATCGTGGAGGTGGTTCCAACCAAGCAACCTCCAACTCAGGTGAGAATTATCCCTTTTTCTGAGGTAATTTTGGGGGGCAGACTGCAATTTTTTCTCCCAGCATGGCAAAATATCACTCAAGACCTTTGGGTTCTTCAAAAGACCAGGGTTTCCAGTTAGAGTTTTACGCCTCCCCGGTTCAAGAGGCTCTTCCTACTCCTCCCCTTTTTTCCCCTCGCAGATCGCGCGATCATCAAAGAGATTTTTTTCTCTCATTCAGAAAGGGGCAGTGGTGCAAACCATACCACACCCTCAAGGGTTCGTCAGCACGATTTTCTTAGTGCAAAAGAAAGGCGGAGGTTCCCGGTTAGTTCTAAATCTCAAGCATTTCAATTCTTGGATGGTATATCGCCATTTCAAGATGGAGGGTATACATCTTCTCCGAGATCTTTTAAGGAACGGAGATTGGATGGTACGTTAGGATCTCAAGGACGCTTACCTTTAAGTTCCAATATTTGCTCTGCACAGGCGTTTTCTTCAGTTCCAATGGGGCCCCCATTGGTTTGAATTCAACGCCCTTCCTCTCGGTCTGTCTTCAGCTCCTTGGTGTTTCACCAAGCTTCTACGTCTGGTAGTCCAATTCTTAAGGGAGCGAGGTGTGAGACTAATTATATATATAGACAACATTCTTCTTATGGCTCAGGACAAAGATTTAGTACTTGTACACCTCAATTGGACAATCCAATTATTACAGGATCACGGATTTGTCATCAATTCCGAAAAATCCAGTTTAGTGCCAACTCAGAATATCGAATTCTTAGGTTTTCAGATAGATTCAATAAAAGCTGTGTTACTCTTTACCTTAAACAAACGGATTTTGATCAAGAAGGAGTTAAGGAGAGCCCTTGCCTCTCCGATTATATCACTGAGGACCTTAGCTCGCCTGGTCGGACTTCTGGCAACGTCAATTCAGGCGATTTTTTCGGGGCCATTGCATTACGTGGCCCTGCAGAGGTTGAAGATTCTTCATCTCCATAAAGATCTTAAATATTCAGAATTGATTTCCCTCTCGGAGGAAGCCAAGATGGAGATATCTTGGTGGCTCTCTCACATGGATGCCTGGAATGGCAGAGCAATTTTCTCATCCAGTCCAGATGTGATAATAGAGTCGGATGCCAGGCGGTGGGGCTGGGGAGCTCGTTGCGGCTCAGTGGAAGCGGTGGGTCGTTGGTCCCTGGGAAAACTGCGTTATCACATCAATTGTCTGGAGCTCCTAGCGGGAGCCTTCGCAGTCAGATCCCTTTCCCCTCGCAAAGCTCATTGTTGCATCCTCCTTCGGATGGACAACGTCTCTGCGGTCAGGTACATCAATCGCCTGGGGGTACCAAATCATGATTCCTAGCGGAGATTGCGAAGGAGTTTTGGCATTTTTGTCCCCAACAAAAGATCTCAGTAATAGCGGAATACATTCCGGGTCATGCCAATACGACGGCGGACTGGAATTCACGCTTCCTTTGGGATGGCAGCGACTGGAAGCTAAAACCGCAGGTATTCCAGGCTCTTCAACTGCGGTGGGGGATTTGTCAGGTGGATTTGTGTGCCTCCCGGTTGAACAATCAAGTTCCATGTTTTTTCAGTTGGAAGCCGGATCCTCAGTCGAAGGGGAAAGATGCCTTTCTTCAACTGTGGCCGGAGGACCTTATTTATGCGTTTCCTCCTTTCGCGATGATTCCACGCATCCTGGCACTAGTTCGGCGCCAGCGGTCAGAGGTCACATTGGTGACTCCATTCTGGAGGGCACAGCCTTGGTTCCCATCTGCAATGCATCTGTCATGCAATTTTCCAGTGATGCTTCCAGTGAGTGTGGATCTTCTCACGGACCCGATGGGCAACTTCCATCCTCTAATTTTACAGGGGTTGCTGTCCCTGAAGGCTTGGCGTCTTTCAGGTATCAATGACAGGTGCCTGGAGTTTCGGAATCTGCACTGTTTTCCTTATCCCAGTCTTGGGCCCCCTCCAGTCATCAAAGATATGAGCAAGCCTGGAGGAAGTGGTTATGTTGGTGCGGTACAAGGAGTCTGTATCCCGTGGGGTCGGAAATTCATGTGACAGCCAATTTTCTATCTGATTTGGCTTCCCAAGGTCCGGCGTATAGGACTGTCGGCAGGTCACCCTCATATTCAAGGTAAGCCGGTTGGGAAACATCTTTTGATTTGTAAACTGCTTAGGGTTATCCGTATGGTAAAACCTCCTCAACCAAAATATACATCTTTATGGGATGTTAATGTGGTTCTCTGTTTTCTCAGAAATTGGCCTGATAATGAAGGATTATCCCGTAAGCAATTATCAGCCAAGTTGACGATCCTGTTATGTTTATTGTCTTGCAGACGAGGTTCAGATGTTAAAGCCCTGGATTTATCAGGTAGAGTATTTCCCCATGAGGGAGTATCGTTTTCCATTACTAGACGTACTAAAACTTTTTCAAAGTGTATTTCTTACCCTTCCTTTCCGCATAATAAGAAACTTTGTGTTGTTCAATGTTTAAAAGCTTATGAAGATTGCACACGTGAATTCAGGCAAGATGCTTTTGGTCAATTGTTAATTTCTTTACAGAAACCTTTTAGGCCAGTCACTGCTGCAATTTTGGCTGGCTGGGTCAAATGGTTATTAACAGAGGCAGGTATTGATATATGTATTTTTGGAGCTCACTCAGTGCGAGGAGCCATGGCTTCTAAGGCTTTTTCAACTGGAGCTAGATTAGAGGATATTATGGCTGAAGCGGACTGGTCAAATGACTCTACTTTCAAAGTATTCTATCATAGACCTATTGTTGATGTGGTATCTGATGTGGTAAATAGACTTTAAACTAGCATAATCCGCAGCCTCCGGTCCTAACATAGACTTAAACAATTTCTAGCTATTGCGTCAAGAATTTTAGATTCTATTAAGGACACGGAGACGAGGATTAACCCACCCGTTGTACATTTTATAATCATTTGTTATAAATGTTTCATAATTAATTTATAATTGCATAATTATTAATAAGAATTGCCCACCCAAGGTTATAGATGGATATTAGTTCTATATATTTTGTCTTCCACAGGGGCAACTAACACGATTTTGTGAGTTCTTTCCTTGGATCAAGAGGCATGTTTTGGTTCAATGTTCCGGTTAGTGGTGGAATTGGTTCCAGGTGACAAGAGGGACTTCTATCCCAAGGTTCTGCAAGCTTTAATGCATCTTAACGTTGGATTTCACAAAGAAAGAGGACGGACTGTAGCGTTCAGGCTATTTATGTGGACAGTGTAGAGCCATGATTGGTGGACTTGGGCTCATGGGAGTTGTAGTTTTAAGTTATTTTGTATTTTATTGGCAGCTGCTTTGTAAGTAAAGTGAAGAGAAAGCATAATCCTCGCCTCCGTGTCCTTAATAGAATCCAAAATTCTTGGTGCGATAGCTAGAAAATTTTAAATTGTTGCCTCCCACTGCCCTGTGTTGCTTTCGGTCAGCCATGCCGTTCCCCTTTCTGTCAATGATGCTGTGCTTACCGCCTCTGGGCCACTTCATAAGCACACAATTTGAAATCTAAGCACTGCTGCTTTGTGCAGCCACTCCCATCAGGCTGATGTCACTCTCCTCGCTTTTGTTGCTCAAGGGTGAGGAATAGTTGTAGCCCAGCAAGCACATGTGCAGGGGGACTCCGATGTCACCAAAAAAAACAAAGATTTTAAATTGTTTCACAGAGGAGCACCAAGCAGTGAGCACTTCTTTTAAAGCTGCTCCATGGTGTTCATCCTCTCCCTTTTGAGTCCTCCCCAATGATGGTAGGGCAACACCCCTTTGCCCGTTAATACCAGCCAACAGTGAAATAAAGACCAGTTCAGGAAGATTAGAGTGGTTAGATTAGATGAAGAATAGGACTGATAATAAATATTGACAAAGTGAATAAGCTTGCACTGTCAAAGCTAGAAAGCAAATCCTATTGGCTTTGCTATTGCTTGTTTTTAAGCTTTTTCATTGAAATCTTAAGGATGAGTTAAGCCAAAAAGACCCAGGGCTTTGCCACAATTAACAAGCTGCTAATACTAATAACGCTGAAACCAGGGTTAATTTTGGAACATAAGCACACAGATACAGAAGTGTGCTGCACGCCTGTGTTTTCTTTGCAATTGCAATGTCTACAGCACATGTACTAACTCAGAAATGTTTGAGAGTAGCATATAAGCTGCAGATGGAACATCTCCAAAATACAGAATATTGCTGTTTTCCTGAGTTGTGGTCTCCAGAGGAGAAGCACTTAAGTACGAAATTGAAGAGTTATTACATATGAACGATGCACTGGACATAAGCAAGTTTGTTGAAAACAGGTCAAGAGCTATGTTCTGCATCTGGGCATACTATTCATGATTTTTAACATGAACAACACACCTCTATCAAGTTGTTTGTCAGAGATAACATGGCGAAATGCTTTTGACAATATTTTCAGTTAAGTTCAACTTCACCAAGTGATGAAAAATAGAATGTGCGCCCCTGCACTAATGACAAAACAAAGCAAGTGCCAAAACTAGTGATTGGGTAAGAAAGTGCCAGAAGATTGGTTGTACTTGTGCAAACGGAAGTACTCAAAACACTTTTTGTACAGGCACACATAGTTCATGTTATGGCCCAAGGGGGTCTGATTATGCAAACTTCACCAATCTCAAACATGTGTGCACTAGTCAGAAGCAATTGTGCACACATGGGGTCAGATTTATCAAGATTTTGCACTGCTGCAAAATAATGCATAGCTGTAAGAAATCTTGAAAGGGTATTTACTTTCTAGTGCAATAAAGATGCTTCCAGTGGTGGCTGCTGGCCCTTGAAAGGGTTGGGGTGCCATTTGTATGTTTTTAATATGTGGGAGTGATTCACTTTCGTACATCAGTTTATATCACTATATTGAGTGGCATTTATTAAAACTGTTTATAAATGCCCCTTGTTACAAATGGGGTCTCTAGTTCGCAGTTGTTGGTACCCTGTCCAAGTAGGGACCCTCACTATATTCACAATAAGGGGGCCACACAGCTAAAGTAACCCCTGCTCACCCCTTTGGTAGCTTGGCACGGGCAGTCAGGCTTATCTCAGAGGTAATGCTAAGGTATTTGTACCCACACACAGTAACGCAGTGAAAACACAACAAAAGGACTACTCACCAGTTTAGAAAAATTGCCAATATTTATCTGGATAAAACAAACGAAACAACAAAGACAAAACACATGTAAAGATATCACTTTTTAAAGGTTGAAATGATTCTAAATCCATAGGAATCAATGATTGTATCTGTTTAGCACAAAGTACCTGGGATGCATTATAAACAAAGATGATGAAGGCCGCAGAGGAGGTGAAGCACCGAAAAGCAAACAATGTATCAGTTCCTTACTGCACAGGGTAGGTGATTCCTCGATTCTTTCCTCACAAGAGAGGTGATGTGTTGGTTCCTAACCGGCAGCAGAGGTGATGCGTCAATTCTTTCCTCACAGGAAAGGCAATGCATTGATTTCCAGATATGCAGCCTCAGTTCCTGACTGTGGTGCAGGGTCAATGAGATATTTATGCCCCAGAGACAATGCGTGAAAAATCCAGATGTGCTGTGTTGATGGAGCCACAGTAAAACAGACACTGCGTCGATTCTACAGCCGTGGGACAGCTGCTTCATCAATTTTTCTATTGTGGCATGTCATTGCATGAATTTTTGTTCTTTAGGTCAACAGCTTAAGCTTCCAAGAGCCCAGGGACTGGCGTTGGCACCACTTCGCAGGACTCTCAGAAGAAAAGCCCAGGCACTGGCATTTGAAACTGTTGATGTCCCTGAGACTTCTTAAGAGGAGGCAAGCTCAGTTCAAGTCCTTGTAAAACCTTGGAAAGCAGGATATAGTAAGCACAGTAAAGTCATTTCACTCTTCGGAAACTGTAACTGTAACTGTAACTGAGTGGTGGGTGCAATGGATGGCAGATGCATAGAGAAGTAGCTTTAGTGTGGCTGCCGATGTGACAGTTCAATTGGGATTTGGATGCAGGATGGAACACAAATGCAAATACTAATTTGACACTGTTCACCCATGCCAAGGCCCTGATCCCCAAGCATATGACACATACTGTAAAGGAGTACCAAAATATTTATTTAACTGTAAAAAAAGATAATAAAACTAGGGGAAACACCTTAACTAACCTAACCTATCCTAACTACACATTACCCACAACTGGCCCTAACTACCATAAGCTAAACTTACTTATCACATTTAACTAAACACTCTAATTAACCCTCCACCCCCCTTATATGACGGAACACATGGAGGACAACATATACTAACCTAAACACATACTATCTTATCCTAAACAATTATATATTTTTTGTATTTTTTTTATATTTGTTTTTGTATTTTTTTATTTTTCAATACACAAAAACCCCAACATCATCCCCCCCACCACAAAAACACATGTAAAAATATCATACCCTCCACCCTGCAACCCACTTATACTAACTAAACTAATAGCTTATTCTAACCTAACACTAAGCCCCCTAAAGCCACTAAATATAAGAACCAGGAAAGAGGAGGGGAGGGAATCATGGCTGAGGGTTTCGAAGTCACAAGTTTGCCCTCCGCAGGATCTTTTTTATCCCACGCAGTCTCCTGTTAATCTGGGACACCTCCGGCTGCAGCCTGACCATTCTGCGCGACATCCGTTGCATGTCACGTTGCATTTTCCTAAATTCAGCATTGTCAATGACTGCAGCAGGGGTGGTCTGTGTGCCAGTTGTGGAGGGTAGTGCTGTTGCCAGTGCCATGCTTGGAGGGGGGGGAGGTGCAGGGGCTGCTGTCAGTGGTCCAAGAGCGGATGATGTTGAGGGACCTGCAGTGGTGGCTGTCATCCTTGGTGCCACTTAGGATGGAGTGGTGGATCCTGGTGGTGGCGGCTGGTGTGGACAGGGGTGGGCCCCCTTGGGCAAATGTCCTCCAGACCCCTGTGGCTCTCTCATGGCAATAACGTCGTGCCATGTGGTGGAACCCAGACTCAACATCCAGAATGTAGCAGTAATGCATCGCCCTCCTCTGGAATTCGCAGATCTGATTGGCATTCATATTGGCTGCTGTTAAAAAAGATGAAGTCAAACATTAGTTACATCATTGTGTGATACAGCTACTGATGATATTCAAAACATTCATCAAAATTAGCTTAAACAGGTCAAATCACAGTACATATCACAGATTGTCCCTGAGGAAGTACATGCCAATGCAGCCCACACATGTCCTATCTAACAGCACAGCAATGCTCCAAAATATGTGTACCTACTTAAATGATCTAAGCATCATTGTTCTGCCATTAGTCACATAACAAATGCTGCAAGTCCTCCACATTTGACAGGCCAACTAATGACTTTCTTCTGGATGACAATCAAGGGCCACAAGATCTGTGATTTGTAAATGGAATTGCCAGGATGGTATGCAGTTGCTAATCATGAGTGGGTATCCTAGGTTGGAACAACTGAATTTCTGAATTACATGTCTGTGTACTACATTTGGATCCTCACACCTAGGTACACATATTTCATAACCCTAAGTCTGTGCCTCGGGGGGATAGACATGCAACACATACTTTCAAACATCAAGGACAGCCAGGAAGCTTTGGACAGCTTTCCATGGGTTTAGTTAGTCCACCACAGGTAAGAAGGGTGTCCAACTAGGATAGACACAAACATTGTAAAATCACATCCACATTTATGTTCCTAATTGCAGACAATTGTCAACATCATTTGATATCACCAATACCTGTCCTACAACAAGCACATAGATGCAAGCACCCATCTGGGCTTGAGCTGCATGCACACCTATGACTTTGTACTCAAGTGCCACATAAACATAGCACAACATGTGGACCTGGATGCTGCTGGGAAGTCAAACATACAGTCCTACATGTTCATTAGTTAACAGGGAGGCTCAAGTCTGTGGGTAATACTTCAGCATCCCTGCTATGTGTGATTCAGGGTATGACTTGCTGACTAAATCAAGAAAATGGCTACCTCCAAATTTTTCATTACAAGAAATGTAACAACAAATGTCACCCTATGCACATGGCCATGCCTACAGCGCTGCACTGCAATCCCAAATGATGACTCTACGTCACTGATTGTCCAACTCAAATATGGAACAGAAAGTCAAACTCCAGTCAAGTCACATATCAGATCATGTGCCAGCACATCATACCTTGATATGTGTCCAACACACAGGAGTCAATCACACAACAGCTGCAAACACAACACAGAACTGAAAAATCAACACTTACTGGATATGTCTATGTCTGCAAATCGAGCCACTTCTCCAATTGTGTAGGGGACAGGTCCACCTGTAAAGCATGGAAGGGTGAAATGTGCTCAATGTCTGTGCACTGTACAACACTTTAAAGAAACAATTACTGTGTGTGACATTATATCTGATAGTCCAGGCCCTCAGGCATGATGACACTCCAACAGACATACCACTGCAAACATGTATTGACCCTGTCACTCCAGTGAGTGATACACACACATATGCACACATGCAGTGGCCCTAACAATCATGTGGTGACAAACATGATTCCTCAATTGGTTGCCGATTCATTTATAGAGTGTACTCCATTTGTTAATTTGTTGTTATGAGAGACATGCAAAGCCACGTTCCTGGTGCACTGCAATACCAGTCACTCAGGTATTGTGGCTTGTGCTTCAAGCAACAATCAGTTACTGTGTGATGCTCATGTGGGTTGAGTTTAGCTCATGAATTATCATGCTTTCTATGGTCCATTACATGTGGGCCTGTGTTGTCTGTAGGTTACCTATGCTACATTGACAGTGTACCCTGAGCCAGATGTGCCCCCTATGACACCATAATGGCATGGATCCTGTTTGTTACTTGATAACAATCGGACGCTAAACATGGATTGGCCATTTATCTAAATTAATATAACAAAGAAATATATGCTGACAGTGTCTATTTTCGTCATCCGTGACAGAATGCATGGGCACAGGTGTAGTCATTGCACCTGAAATGTGTCACTCATTGCCCTGTGTACCCATATCAGGTATTGGAATTCACAGTTAGCCACATTCATCATCTTACATTAGCCAAATTGGGTGATCTGCTGGTATACAACAAACTGACACTGTCCCATTATTGAAACATGGTTTAGCAAATGTCCTACTGTGGCAATCTTGATGATGTAGGCTTTAATTTGTATGCACCTTGGGAATGTCAGCAGTCACAGGAATGCTGGTCTTCTGATCTTAGCATATACCCATGTCTGTGAACATACTGGGAAGTTTGGTACTGTACATATGCTACACTAGATCAGCAGGGGTGTACCAAACGTAAAGTAGCAAAGTATTTGGGCACTTTATATGTATGATGGAATCGGTCAGGAGTCCCTTGCGCAACATCATGCAAGTAATAAATTGTGACCATGCAATCACCAACTTCAGGTATCCCATGATGACCCAATAACTTATGAGAATTGCATGTCTGTAATGTGACACAGATGGAAAATGCATCAGCTCTGTTCCAGCTATTGTGCCCAAGGCAAATTGAAACACACATATATTTTTTATTCCTCAATTTGTAGCATTTGCTTCATGTTTTAAGCTACAGCTATGGAAAGTAGCACCAAGCATGTAGATATGAACCCGTGTGCATTACTTTGGCATCCATTTCTAATTTAATTGCAGCACAAACCAAGTCAAAGTATCAGCCTAAGATATCACCTGAGGTAAGGAAGAACTTTGTATGTACGGCCAGGAATACAGTTCATACATGTATTTCAAATAATTGGGGACGTCATTAATTCCTTGTTTTAGCTTGTGAATTACATCTCTTTCCTGGTACGCTCACAGACCATGAGTGAAACATCTGGTTGAGCTGCATTACCATCATCTATTGACGTCAAAGCAGTACTAATATACAAGATCAAGTTGTGTTTTGTAAGTTTGTGCAGCTGTTGCGTAAACAAATGACGGTAATGTGTAGCAAATATTGTATAAATCAGGGCCACTGTATTTTTAACTTGCATTCCACATGTCCAAAAACATTGCATGCAGCATATCAACAAATCTGCTACTGTCACTAAAGAGCATTTAAGTGTGTACATTAGTATGAATTGTACTCACCAACTGGGCCACCAATCACCACATCCAGGTGGTCCAGCAGGTCTTGCTCTCTGGCAACAAGGTCAGCCCAGCGGTGCTTGAGTTGGTGGTCAATGCGCGGTGTGTTGAAAATTCTCCTCAGATGGTACAGCACCTTGGACTACCTGAGACTCCTCGCCTCTGTGTGATACCCCTGTATCACCCTGCCACCAGCCTCAATCATCAGGGGGAGGAAGTAGCACACCATCCAAATGAATGGCCCCGCTCCTCCTCACCTATTCTCCCCAGACGTGGCCTACCCAACATGACCGAAATATAGTTATAGGAAAGGGTACAGAGGAAAATACAGGGAAAGGAGGGAGGAAAATGAAAGTTAAGTAACCCACAAACAGCCCAACAATCCCCAAACTAACAATACCCACTACACACTCCCAACAGTACAAAGACAAAATTCGACAACAAATATGACAAAAACACACTTACAATGAACAACTGAGACAATTACTAAAACAACAGATGACAGATAGGATGGCACACAGGAGACAAAAGCACAATTTGGACAGACAAAACTCTCAGCACAGCCACACAGTCTAGAAAAATCACAGACTGCAAAGTGAAAGTACACCCACTGTGCCATTTATGTAAACCGGATATCCTATTACATCACTTCCTGTCTCAAATGCGGTGCGTTTTTTTTATGATAATGCGTGAAAATTTTATGACGCTTACGGGCTGTGCGTCAAATTTTTTTTATGCAAATGCTTCAAAATTCCCCCGCATTCATAGTTCCAAATATTTTTCATTGGTAACCAATTTCATGGGGTACAGTGTAGGAATTACCGCTCGGGCCCAATGGATGTATAATGGCTGTGAGCGTCATTTTTCAACGCATACATGGCAAATTTTGACACATAAGCATCTTTCTTGATGCGTTTGCATCAAAATATCTGTCTTTTACTGTGTTTGTGTCATTTCTCTCATTTGTAAAGTACAAGAATGCTGTAACTGTACAGAGATAGGCTGTTTGCGCCGGCATTGTGTGTTCCAGTGTTTGGGCACATGTGGCAGACCACACTACTGCGGACCATAATACTCATGTTGTTGTACCGGATGAGCACTCTTAACTGACGCAACAGCTACCCAAACATTTTGAATAAAAAAATGGTATTACCTAGTTTGAGCAGTTTGTGCGTCAATAGAGGATAGCAAGGCTATGCAACTTAATACATTCACTCTTGGCCTGTGTGTTTATGTCTGTGAATTGGGTATTTCAATTGTTGTTGGGCCTCTGTGTGAACGTCACAAGACGTCCTTTCATTAATGTGCTTGTATGCATGTGTTGTAAATGTGAATACCCATCAGATGCTATTCAGTGTGGAAATGAGTCAGGATATGTGTTTGTCATACACGTAGCATCTAATGCTGTGTGAACTTCCCTGACTTTTGGGACAAAACATCTCCCATGACAAACTATGCACAGGATAGAGAGAGGACGGTTGATAATGGCAATGATTGAGCCATCACATGTACTGGAATGTTGGATACCACTTCCTGGACACTTGTTTGTATACTACCCATGAGTCAGGCATTTGAAAATGCTATGTAGGTATAGTGTTTGTGGCACAGAGTCCCAAAACCAATCCAAAAATGTAATGTCACTCCACAGTTTGAGTCACATAAATCACCTATGTTTCTCTTGTGGCAGTGGAGGACCAGCAGACCAAGCTGCATGTGTTTACATATTTCCAGTGGTTAATTGCACAAAGGTGTCCTGTTCAAGTGTGAGGCCATGTGTGCCCTGTGTCATTATTGGCCTCCATGTTGTCACAGTTACATGCAGGTCTAGTCATGAGTCTGTGGAGCCATTCCCTGCATTAACCGCTTCTGTGCCTTGGACGAGATGATCTCGTCCAAGGCTACAGTTCCCCTGTGCCTTGGACGAGATCATCTCGTCCATGGCACAGGGGAACTTGGGGGCGCGCTAGCGCGCCCCCCGTGCACCCCCCTTCCCCCCCAAGTCAGGGATGGAAGGGGAAGACCTTCCCCTTCCACCCCCGACCCCCCCACCCCCCCTGTGACGTCAGCGCGCGCGCGCGCGCTGATGTGTCACAGGGGCCTCCCTCGTCGCGCTGGAAGTATTTCCTTCCCTTTGAAGTCCCTCCGAGGGTTTCAAAAGCCGGATTGCTTGCAATCCGGCTTTTGAAACCCCACTAGACACCAGGGATTTTTTTTTTTGAAATTGAAATTGACAAAAGGGAGCGACCCCTTGGGCAAGGGTCGCTCCCAGGGGGGGCATTTTTTTTAAAAGGCCTTTTCTGCCCCCCCTGGGGGCAGATCGGCCTTATTAGGCCGATCTGCCCCCAGGGGGGGCAGAAACCTCTAGGCACCAGGGACCATTTATTTTTTTATTTTATTTTTTTGTTTCATTTTTTTTTATTGAGGTGGGGAGCGACCCCTTAGGCAAGGGTCGCTCCCCTTGGGGGAAAATTATATTTTGGCCATTTCTGCCCCCCATGGGGGCAGATTGGCCTATTTTGATGAGGCCAATCTGCCCCCAAGGGGGGTAGAAACCACTAGACACCAGGGAGTTTTTTCTTTGCGTGAATTTCACGCAAAGGGAGCGACCCCTTAGGCAAGGGTCGCTCCCTGGGGGGGAGGGCAATTTATTTTAGGCCATTTCTGCCCCCCCTGGGGGCAGATCGGCCTATTATTAGGCCGATCTGCCCCCAGGGGGGGAAGAAACCTCTAGGCGCCAGGGCAAATTTTTTTTTGTGTTTTTTTTTTTTTGTTCTTTCTTTTTTTAGAGATGGGGAGCGACCCATCAGGCAAGGGTCGCTCCCCTGGGGGGCAAATTGTATTTAGACCATTTCTGCCGCCCTGGGGGCAGATTGGCCGATTTTAGGTCAATCTGCCCCCAAGGGGGCAGAAACCACTAGGCACCGGGGATTTGTTTTTTGGCGCCAATGTCACGCAGGGGGAGCGACCCCGTAGGCAAGGGTCGCTCCCGGGGCGGGGGGGGTGGGGGGGCAAATTTATTTTAGGCCATTTCTGCCCCCCCGGGGGACAGATCGGCCTATTATTAGGCCGAACTGCCCCCGGGGGGGGGGGGCAGATCACTCTAGGCGCCAGGGCAATTTTTTTTTTGTGTTTTTATTTTTTGTTGTTTCTTTTTTTAGAGATGGGGAGCGACCCATCAGGCAAGGGTCGCTCCCCTGGGGGGGCAAATTGAATTTAGACCATTTCTGCCCCCCTGGGGGCAGATTGGCCAATTTTAGGTCAATCTGCCCCCAAGGGGGCAGAAACCACTAGGCACCGGGGATTTGTTTTTTGGCGCCAATGTCACGCAGGGGGAGCGACCCCGTAGGCAAGGGTCGCTCCGGGGGGGGGTGGGGGTTGGGGGGGCAAATTTATTTTAGGCCATTTCTGCCCCCCCGGGGGACAGATCGGCCTATTATTAGGCCGAACTGCCCCCGGGGGGGGGCAGAACACTCTAGGCGCCAGGGCAATTTTTTTTTTGTGTTTTTTTTTTTTGTTGTTTCTTTTTTTAGAGATGGGGAGCGACCCATCAGGCAAGGGTCGCTCCCCTGGGGGGGGGCAAATTGTATTTAGACCATTTCTGCCCCCCTGGGGGCAGATTGGCCAATTTTAGGTCAATCTGCCCCCAAGGGGGCAGAAACCACTAGGCACCGGGGATTTGTTTTTTGGCGCCAATGTCACGCAGGGGGAGCGACCCCGTAGGCAAGGGTCGCTCCCGGGGGGGGTGGGGGTTGGGGGGGCAAATTTATTTTAGGCCATTTCTGCCCCCCCGGGGGACAGATCGGCCTATTATTAGGCCGAACTGCCCCCGGGGGGGGGGGGGCAGAACACTCTAGGCCCCAGGGCAATTTTTTTTTGTGTTTTTTGTTTTTTGTTGTTTCTTTTTTTAGAGATGGGGAGCGACCCATCAGGCAAGGGTCGCTCCCCTGGGGGGGCAAATTGTATTTAGACCATTTCTGCCCCCCTGGGGGCAGATTGGCCAATTTTAGGTCAATCTGCCCCCAAGGGGGCAGAAACCACTAGGCACCGGGGATTTGTTTTTTGGTGCCAATGTCACGCAGGGGGAGCGACCCCGTAGGCAAGGGTCGCTCCCGGGGGGGGGGGGGATTGGGGGGGCAATTTATTTTAGGCCATTTCTGCCCCCCGGGGGACAGATCGGCCTATTATTAGGCCGAACTGCCCCCGGGGGGGGGAGAACACTCTAGGTGCCAGGGCAATTTTTTTTTTGTGTTTTTATTTTTTGTTGTTTCTTTTTTTAGAGATGGGGAGCGACCCATCAGGCAAGGGTCGCTCCCCTGGGGGGGCAAATTGTATTTAGACCATTTCTGCCCCCCTGGGGGCAGATTGGCCAATTTTAGGTCAATCTGCCCCCAAGGGGGCAGAAACCACTAGGCACCGGGGATTTGTTTTTTGGTGCCAATGTCACGCAGGGGGAGCGACCCCGTAGGCAAGGGTCGCTCCCGGCGGGGGAGGGTGGGGGTTGGGGGGGCAAATTTATTTTAGGGCATTTCTGCACCCACCCCCTGGGGCCGGCTGAGCTACAGGCCAAACACCACAGGTAGGCACCTTGCAAAAAACACCTCTGTTTTCTGTGAAAAAATATGTTGTGTCCACGTTGTGTTTTGGGCCATTTCCTTTTGTGGGCGCTAGGCCTACCCACAGAAGTGATGTACCATTTTTATCGAGAGACTTAGGGGAACGCTGGGTGGAAGGAAATTTGTGGCTCCTCTCAGATTCCAGAACTTTCTGTCACCGAAATGAGAGGAAAAAGTGTTTTTTGGGCCAAATTTTGATGTTTGCAAAGGATTCTGGGTAACATAACCTGGTCAGAGCCCCGCAAGTCACCCCATCTTGGATTCCCCTGGGTTTCTAGTTTTCAAAAATGCACTGGTTTGCTAGGTTTCCTCAGGTGTCGGCTGAGCTACAGGCCAAAATCCACAGGTAGGCACTGCTTTTTATAAAAAAATGTGATGTGTCCACGTTGTGTTTTGGGCCCTTTCCTTTCGTGGGCGCTAGTCCTACCCACACAAGTGAGGTATCATTTTTATCGGGAGACTTGGGGGAACGCTGGGTAGAAGGAAATTTGTGGCTCCTCTCAGATTCCAGAACTTTCTGCCACAGAAATGTGAGTAACATGTGTATTTTTAGCCAAATTTTGAGGTTTGCAAAGGATTCTGGGTAACAGAACCTGGTCCAAGCCCCGCAAGTCACCCCTCCTTGGATTCCCCTAGGTCTCTAGTTTTCAGAAATGCACAGGTTTGGTAGGTTTCCCTAGGTGCCGGCTGAGCTAGAGGCCAAAATCTACAGGTAGGCACTTCGCAAAAAACACCTCTGTTTTTTTCCAAAATTTAGGATGTGTCCACGTTGCGCTTTGGGGTGTTTCCTGTCGCCGGCGTTAGGCCTACCCACGCAAGTGAGGTATCATTTTTATCGGGAGACTTGGGGGAACGCTGGGTGGAAGGAAATTTGTAGCTCCTCTCAGATTCCAGAACTTTCTGCCACAGAAATGTGAGGGACATGTGTTTTTTTAGCCAAATTTTGAGGTTTGCAAAGGATTCTGGGTAACAGAACCTGGTCCGAGCCCCGCAAGTCACCCCTCCTTGGATTCCCCTAGGTCTCTAGTTTTCAGAAATGCACAGGTTTGGTAGGTTTCCCTAGGTGGCGGCTGAGCTAGGGGCCAAAATCTACAGGTAGGCACTTTGCTAAAAACAGCTCTGTTTTCTGTGATATGTCCACGTTGTGTTTTGGGGCATATCCTGTCGCGGGCGCTAGGCCTACCCACACAAGTGAGGTATCATTTTTATCGGGAGACATGGGGGAACGCTGGGTGGAAGGAAATTTGTGGCTCCTCTCAGATTCCAGAACTTTCTGCCACAGAAATGTGAGGAACATGTGTTTTTTTAGCCAAATTTTGAGGTTTGCAAAGGATTCTGGGTAACAGAACCTGGTCCGAGCCACACAAGTCACCCCTCCTTGGATTCCCCTAGGTCTCTAGTTTTCAGAAATGCATAGGTTTGGTAAGTTTCCCTAGGTGGCGGCTGAGCTAGAGGCCAAAATCTACAGGTAGTCACTTTGCTAAAAACAGCTCTGTTTTCTGTGATATGTCCACGTTGTGTTTTGGGGCATATCCTGTCGCGGGCGCTAGGCCTACCCACACAAGTGAGGTATCATTTTTATCGGGAGACGTGGGGGAACGCTGGGTGGAAGGAAATTTGTGGCTCCTCTCAGATTCCAGAACTTTCTGCCACAGAAATGTGAGGAACATGTGTTTTTTTTTAGCCAAATTTTGAGGTTTGCAAAAGATTCTGGGTAACAGAACCTGGTCCGAGCCCCGCAAGTCACCCCTCCTTGGATCCCCCTAGGTCTCTAGTTTTCAGAAATGCACAGGTTTGGTAGGTTTCCCTAGGTGGCGGCTGAGCTAGAGGCCAAAATCTACAGGTAGTCACTTTGCTAAAAACAGCTCTGTTTTCTGTGATATGTCCACGTTGTGTTTTGGGGCATATCCTGTCGCGGGCGCTAGGCCTACCCACACAAGTGAGGTATCATTTTTATCGGGAGACGTGGGGGAACGCTGGGTGGAAGGAAATTTGTGGCTCCTCTCAGATTCCAGAACTTTCTGCCACAGAAATGTGAGGAACATGTGTTTTTTTAGCCACATTTTGAGGTTTGCAAAGGATTCTGGGTAACAGAACCTGGTCCGAGCCCCGCAAGTCACCCCTCCTTGGATTCCCCTAGGTCTCTAGTTTTCAGAAATGCACAGGTTTGGTAGGTTTCCCTAGGTGGCGGCTGAGCTAGAGGCCAAAATCTACAGGTAGTCACTTTGCTAAAAACAGCTCTGTTTTCTGTGATGTGTCCACGTTGTGTTTTGGGGCATATCCTGTCGCGGGCGCTAGGCCTACCCAAACAAGTGCGGTATCATTTTTTTCGGGAGACTTGGGGGAACATTGAATAGCAAAACAAGTGTTATTGCCCCTTGTCTTTCTCTACATTTATTCCTTCCAAATATAGGGGTGTGTGTAAAAAAGACATCTATTTGAGAAATTCCATGTAATTCACGTGCTACTATGGTCACCCCGGAATTCAGAGATGTGCAAATAACCACTGCTCCTCAACACCTTATCTTGTGCCCTTTTTGGAAATGCAAAGGTTTTCTTGATAGCTATTTTTTACTCCTTATATTTCAGCAAATGAATTACTGTATACCCGGTATAGAATGAAAACGCACTGCAGGGTGCAGCTCATTTATTGGCTCTGGGTTCCTCGGGTTCTTGATGAACCTACAAACCCTATATATCCCCGCAACCAGAGGAGTCCAGCAGACGTAACGGTATATTGCTTTCGATAATCTGACATTGCAGGGAAAAGTTACAGAGTAAAAAGTAGAGAAAAATTTATGTTTTTTTCACCTCAATTTCAATATTTTTCTTTTTCAGCTGTTATTTTCTGTAGGAAACCCTTGTAGGATCTACACAAATGACCCCTTGCTGAATTCAGAATTTTGTCTACTTTTCAGAAATGTTTAGGTTTTTGGGATCCAGCATTGGTTTCATGAGCATTCCGGTCACTGACTGGAAGGAGGCTGAAAGCACAAAAAATTGCACAAATGGGGTATGCCCCAGTAAAATGCCAAAATTGTGTTGAAAAATTGGGTTTTCGGATTCAAGTCTGCCTGTTCCTGAAAGCTGGGAAGCTGTTGAGTTTAGCACCGCAAACCCTTTGTTGATGCCATTTTCAGGGGAAAAACCACAAGCCTTCTTCTGCAGCCCCTTTTTCCAATTTTTTTGAAAAAAACGAAATTTTCACTGTATTTTGGCCAATTTCTTGGCCTCCTTCAGGGGAACCCACAAAGTCTGGGTACCTTTAGAATCCCTAGGATGTTGGAAAAAAAGGACGCAAATTTGGCTTGGTTAGCTTATGTGGACAAAAAGTTATGAGGGCCTAAGCGCGAACTGCCCCAAATAGGCAAAAAAAGGCCTGGCACAGGAGAGGGAAAAGGCCTGGCAGCGAAGGGGTTAAAAGAGTATCCTTCAAAGCAGAATTGACCGAAAGCCAAAGAGGAATTGACAACACACATGGGACAACACACATGGGGATAGTCCAGCTATGGCACTGCAGACGTTTTATGAGGCTGACAACAGGGCAACCTTGGTGTGCTCACAAACGTAATGGATCAGTAAATAGAAACCAGCAGGTTTCATCACAACATTTGTACACAGGGTGGACTCTAAAATTCCCACTGCAACAGGGAACATCAGTGCCTCTGTGCTGATTAGTCTCACAGCTAGTCACCACGCAAGCACCATCATTGGGTTACAGCCAATGTGAATCTGTGTGTGGACCGTCAGGGCACAAACATGTTTTGTCTTTTCATGCATATTAGCAAACTTTGTTTGTTGTGCTGGAGGCACCATACCCAATCCATGCATACAGCCATAGTACACTGTCGCTGTTTGTCACTCATGAATACATGAAACCCAGACAAGGGATAGGGCAGGGATTAGGCTATTTGAATACATGTCCCAGACCATGATCCAATCAGTAAACTGATTACACTATACAATCTATTTGTGGATTCATCGTAGACCTACCAGACACAATACCCCAGGAGGAAAGTGAGGGCATGGAAAGCAACTATGAGACAAATGTAGCCACAGAATCAAGTTCAAAGGGCCAACAGTACCTTTCACATGTGAAGCAATGGACAGGTGATTACAGGTCCTACAGACTACCAGGCAGTGCATTTTCAGACCTGAAGCCAATGCAGACAGATGAACTAGGATTATGGCATGCCATACTAAAGAGGGAAGCACACTGGAGTCAGAATGTGAGTCTGGGTGTGTGTAGATGAAGGATTATCAGGGTACAAATAGTCCAGTTACAGGGCCCCCTAGAGAAGGGTGGGGAGAGACTGAATACATGCCTGTGTCAGGACTTATAACCTGGGATGGCATGTGCAGGGCATATCTTGTGAGCAATGCTTGTCATACCTGGGGCACTCGTGCTATCCATTTGCAGCTTACATGGACTTCTTGTCACACATGCTCCTTGCAGAGATAGCTAATGCCACACTTACTGCTGTCAATGGTCTGGTCGTACATTCCTGTTACCAATGCAATAGCACATTCACTGCCTCATGTATCAAGCAGTTTTTTAACTTATGAATGATGGTGTCTTAGTTGTGTGCCATATGCTGCAAAGAACCATGTTGCCAACATGGATGTGTGCCATAGCTGTGCTACTCTGATATTGTACTTCAAATGTGAAATGGACACAATATATGTCATTTACGCTGTGTGTGAAGTTGGGTGTACATTCATACCCATCAAATGTGATGTGGCTTTTTCAGTATCCTAATCTGTCTATCTGCAATGCTCTATGAGGCTAAACTCTGCTTGTGATTCCTAGGGATCATGTGATGCATAAATAATTACCCAGACCATGATTTAGTGATGAAATTAGGTGTTTAATGACATTTGGTAAGACAGTGTTGAGGGTGACTAGAGTTAAAAGACGCCAAAAGTCCTCTCTACTATGGTGCGTGTCCTCCGATGTGCCTCATTAAAGGCACGCTCTGATGCTGATTGGGTTGGCAAATGGGGTCATGATCATGATCCATGGCTGGGATCCCATACCCCTGATCAGCTGAAAGAGAAAATGAGTGAAAAATGTTTGATGGAGCTTGCACCATGATTATCACTTTGCATGGCAGTTATCTTTTGTTGACTGTGACTCATCTGTGTTTGTGTTATTGTGTGGAATCCTAGGCTTTTAGGATGTACCATCAGCATTGGGTTGTTTAATTATCTAAACTGGTGTTTGGCTGATTGACCGGATATAAGCTGTATTTTTGTACACTTGCAGTACATTGTGTACTCCCATTCATTATGTAGTGTGAAAGAAGTGTCCATGTGTCTTTACTGGTGGTGACATGATACTTCCACACAAAGAATCGATTCCACAGTGTTGGTAACACAGTTGCACTATGTGGCCTGAAGATCCCATCCAATTCAACATATGTAATAGCATGTGAAAAACAACAGTGAGGACCTTTGATTTGGCTAGGTGACAATGTACAACACATCTCCATAAGTTGGCAGCACTGAAGTGTTGACAATTGACAATACAAAAAGAATCCATGTGTGACAAGTTCTATGCAAACCTATTTTTGTGCCTTCACTGAGTTGGCTCATGTGCAAACGTGTACCTACACTACTGAACCTGCTCCAGGTAAGCTGGCTAACTTGGTTGTGGGGGTGAAGGTTTAATTGTCAGAAGGTCCATAAGCTTGTACATCTGTTGTGTATATGTGTAATTGTCTCAATCCGTATGTGTAGCAATGTGCACTTTGCAATAATGTCACATCAATATGTGTTCTTAGCACAGTTAACTTGCTTATTGGTAGCGGGCAATGTCACCCCAGGAGTGATGTGAGATGTTGGTACTGCCTCAATGATTCCATGTCACCTTCATTAGAGTCATCATCATCATACTATGTGTCTCATGGTGTTTGACCTGCAGCGAAACACATTACACACCCCTTAAACAGTACGTATTGGTTGGAAGGGTGTGTGATTGAGTGTTATTGATGTGATATTGTAAGATTCATCTTCCAAGTTGCACTGCCACTTACAGCCATGTCATTGTCACTGTGTGGTTTTAAATTGGTCCATTGTGTCTCTGGAGAGGCATCTGTTGTTATTTCCATCTGTCATTTGCCTATAGGTGTGTATCCCATTGGGTCAGGATATCAAACATGACTACCAGTGTCACAACCTCAGTGTCTTCCTGGCCATGGGTCAATATAGTGATGTATGTGTTGTGTGCCCTACAGGATTGCTGTGCAGTGTGTACATAACTGGGTTTCTGTACTTACCAACAAGTAGGCCATTTCCATATCGTCCATCCTGGAAGTGTTAATTGATGGTGCAGTGGCGGAAGATGAATGAATCATGTACACTCCCGGAATACTTTGCCACGATGTTGGTGATCAATCCCTGGTAATCCACAATGGCCTGCACATTGATGGAGTGTGTGTGCTTCCTGTTGTGGTATAGATGTTCGGTTACAGCAGGTGGCACAAGGCGTACATGTGTGCAGTCAATGGCACCAAGCACGTGTGGGAAGCCGTTGATTTGGTAGAACCCCTGTTTGGTCTCCTGCTGCTTCAGCTCTGTGTTTGGGAAGCTGATGAGGCTGGGTGTGAGGGAAATGATGGCATCCAGTACCTTGGGTAGGAAGGCAGAGAATGAGGGCTGGAGATCCCGGCAACCAGGGCACCAGTTGTTTGACAAGAGCCACTTGCCAACATGTGGAGGACAGCTAGCAGCTTGGTCTCTGGTGGAATGGTGTAGGGTGTCTGCAAGCTAGGTGCCAGCTGTGGCTCAATGTTGCGCAGCAGCTGCTGTATGGCTTGCCAGTTTAGTCTGCATCTCTGGATGATGTCATGTTCCCTGAGGCCCAGAAGGGTTGTCCGGAATATCCACTCCAATACAGTGTATTGCTTTATTAGTCATTATCCACTCCTGCCTTCTAAACTGTGTTTATTATCGTTTTTTGTGAAAGGGGGCGGGACCACGGGGTGACGAGCAATGTGCATGTATGTTTGGACGGCCATCTCGGGCCGGCCAAACACACATGCGCAGAAGGGTCTCTCCAGCTCAGCAACACAGTTGCCGGGCTGGAGAGGGCTAACACAGGCTCCCAGTCTGCTCTGAGCAGCATCAGGATTGGCCGCAGGGCAGGCTGGGAGCCTGTGTCTGCAGCAAGACGGAGGAGCGAAGCGGCGCATCCAGGAGCGAGGTAAGTGTGTTTTTTAAATATTTTTCCAAATGTAATGTGTGCTCCCTCCACCCCCCCCCACGCGCTGCCCCGCCCCCTCTGCGACCCGCGAGCCGGGACTGCTTTTCTCTACCACATGCCCAATGCAGCTAAGCATCTTTGGATGCTGTGCTACGCTGCACTATATGTTAACAAATCTGCTCCAAGCTGTGCAGTTTAGTACGAGTTTTTAATTAATATTAGCACTGACTGCTTTGTTCGCGATGCAATTTTTGCACAGGTCGCTGGTACAAATTTGACCAGAACTAATACACAATTGCATAGCAGTTGTGCAATTTACACAATAGGTTTTGTGTGTGTCAAGATTTGTTGCAACACAGGTATTGCCAAGCCACCCACAGGTATACCAAGCAGACATGGAAAGGAAGTGCCTTTGTTGAAAAGTGCTTCATTTGTTTTAATAAAAATAAATAAAAAACTGCTGAAGTCCAAAATATTTTTAGGAGCCCACCTGTGGCACTGCTGATTAGTGATTATCAGGGTTTTAGAATACCAAAAATCTCTAGTATTGATTCCATTTCAGTCCTTATTCTTCCACTGCCCTGTCTTTTTATCTTATTCTTGCAGATATTTTCATTATTCCATTCTCACATTGTCATTGTTTTCCTACCTGTCAATTCCTCCTTCTTTTTCATTTTCTGCTTTTCCCTGTTCTGCTTTAGGTCACCATCTGGCAATGATAAAATAATCCCCAGTCACAGAATTTAACACCTGTGCCCACCACCCACAACCACCAGCACAAATTCAGTACTGTTGCTCCCACCGAACATAACCATTCGCTCTTGGTGTTTATGATATGAGAGCAACACAAACATGCAAAATTACATTTTCCATTTTATTGAAACAGAAATGCAATGCGATCTGTGCTCGGCATTGCTAGATTTATGATCAGAATTACAATATTTAACCAGCCCTTGCAAAAGCAAATGCATAGAGAATTGTGTTTATGGGGCTTCTCAGAACCAATCAATACTTTTTGAAAGAAATGCTTTTGAGTTACCCTTCCATCTCTGCAACAGTCAGATGGTGGTGATGCTCAAGTATGGCCCGGGGCATCAGCACGTGAGATTCTCATTCTGATACCCTGGGCGACCAGAACACGTTTTAGCCACCAGCACGAAAAGTGGCTTCATACACCACGCAACTATTTTTGGCACGCGACGTAGTATAATCTAGTTAGGTCCAAGACTTATCTGGCCATATTGCCTGATATTACATTTCAGATGCTAAATGAATTCTCGCTCTCGGAACCATCTATCCTGTGAAACCTGTTTGCTCGGTGCACCTATGATTTTTATAGCAGTATATGAATCTGTCAGCAGGCCCCCGCTAGCAGCAATTGCCTTCAAATTGACCCCAGAAGCGGAAGAGATCTCTCAAATCTGAAGATCTCTTGGGGGAGAAGCCGGCAGAGGCTTGTAAAATGGTCTTCGCTCCACAGTCATTGAAATGAGTCCCGACTGCCAGCATACTAATATAAAACAGCTCTCTAGCAGTACAATCTGATCTTAGAGGTTTATGCGCCAAGCCAGCAACAAACAAAGGAAAGACAGGAAAACAGGCTTAAACAGTGCAGCGAAGCGACTCTCCGAAAGTCACAGATGAGTTATGGGCGACCGGGACTGAGATGGAAAAGCAGCTCTGGAAAAACTGGCTAAAACCAGCCCTGTAGTGCAACAAGTAAGCACAACGAGCAGGCCGGACCGTTTGCCACACGATTTGTGCAGGGACTTTTTAAGGATTGTGGGGGCCCTAGGCCAGACGTATATTGGGGGGCCCTGCAAAGATTTGACTGTATGATCCTATTTCAGATCTTTTATGCCCTCTTTGGCTAGGTCACTGACAGTGCACACGCACAATCGTCCACATTTTGAATGCGTTTACATCTAATATTCAGGGACAGGGATGTGTGTTTTCAATACTCTAACACAACAGCCGCTCACTAATAATACTGTAAATAATTTCTGCGGCAACCTCCAATTTCTCATAAGAGAGGTCCTGTTATGATCTAAAAGAACCTCTTTTATGGGTGTTCCCTGAAATACAAACACAACATTTCTCTGCAAAATGTAATAGACTCTCACAAATGACCCACATTTAAATTAAAGGAAAACGGTATTTAAAGCAGTCCATTTTTTAATTATTGACCGTCAACAGGGCAACACTCTCTACAGAACATAGCTGGATCTATAGGGGTGGGGGGGCCTGGATGGCTGGGCAACAGCTCACTTTGACCATCCCTTAAAACGCCTCTGAATTTGCAGGATAGTAAATGGGGTTCTTCCTGCAAATACAATTGCCACATTTTGTATTAGGACAAAAGGATAGTGGGGGGCACCATTGAAGACAATGAAGTGGCTCAAGGCTAATAATGGCTGGTACAGGCCTTCTGCTCCAGTATGACAAAGCTTTTTTTTCTGTTTCTCACAGTCTACTTTATAAAATTCTAGCCTCAGAGGGAGGAGTGTTCTAAGAGCATTATAGCTCTTCTGCTTCGGGCAACACCATTTGTTAAAGGCTGTTTTCCTCTTTAGGGCTGCTACCTTTCTAAAATAATAACATCAGTCATATGTTCATGTTTTAAGAGTCAGCAAAGACCGAAAGGTGGTACTTAAATAGAACTTCATATATGTATTGATTAGTATCATGACCATGTTTTAGTTTACTTTACCTATCAGTCAGGGATCATTAAAAGCCATTCTAGAGCAGTTTTAAAATGCTTTCTTCTTGCATATGCTCTTTGAAGTATGTACTGATAAATGGAAAAAAGGTGATTGTTCAAATTTTTGTACTGGCCAGGATAATAAAATACCTGTCATGCCGGTAGGAAAACAACCAGATGGCCTCCCTACTCTCGTTATAGGCCCTTGGCTTCAGCTCTGACCTACAACTTGGTAATATGGCCTTTAACAACTAGTATAGCCCTTGACACCGGATTACAATGCAGTAGTGTCTGATATAGGATTCTGGGACATTAGTTTTCTGCAGCAATGACTTACATTATAGCAGCCTGTGAAATGTGTTTCTTCACTTTACCCAAAGAGTATACTTGGGGGAATTCTAGTTTGCCATTAACTCCTGTGTTTAATAGAGGTCTGTGATGAATCGGATCAGAACTGTTTTGTTGAGTAAAGGAAAAAGATGTGCATTGTTGTCGTCTAGAAATGGAAAGGATGTGCTCTGTTTTATTCCCAAATGAAAAATTTATCTGAATCAGTTTTAGAAAGCAATGTGCATTGGTCTATTTAGTAATGAATGGCCGTATGATTAATTTAATTCCACTAAAAGGATTGGTGTGCACTTTTTGATCCTTAGTGGAACGAATGTGCACTGTTTTGCTAAATTAATTACAAGGGATTGTTCACTGTTTTAATCATTAATGGAAAGAAAATGTTGATCATTTTGCTTCTGAAAAGGAATATGCATAAGGTCAACCTATTAATGGAAATAAATATGAAATATTTAGTAATGGAAAAAGAGAGTGCAATGTCCAATAGATGATTTTCTCTGTCTGATGGTTGAAAAATATGCCATACTACATCAATTATTTGAAGATTTTCTTTTAGGGAGGGGGTAATCACGTGAATCATCTTTAGAACTATGGGCCAGATGTAGCAAAGGGTTTTACCCATTCTGTGTCTATGGGAAAATGTGTTTCTACATATGGCCCTATAATCTCAGAAGTTACAGTCTCTCAACTGTATTCTGTACTTATTAAAATGAGGTATAATTCTGCCTCATAGCAAAACCACCTGCATCTTTGTGGTCTGAATAAATCTTCTTCATTATTTTCACTGTTTGAAAACTATCTTCTTCAGCTTGATGGTATCATGGGCAACATGCCCTGTTAGAAATGGGGTCTCTAGTTGGCAGTGGCTTGCACCCTGTCTAAGGAGAGACCATCACTCTAGTCAGGGTAAGGAAGTCACACAGCTAAGATAACCCCTGCTCACCCTCTTTGTATCTTGGCACACACAGTCAGGCTTATCTCAGAGGCAATGTGTAAAGTATTTGTGTACACACACACAAACAGTGGAAACACCACAAAAGTACTCTTCATCAGTTTAGAAACATAGCCAATATTTATCTGAACAAAACAAGACCAAAACAACAAAAATCCAATATACACTACTAAAGATGCACATATTTAAAGATTAAATCTTAGTAAATTGCTTAGAAACACAATAGCTCCAACTGGGGCAATCACAGTGTCTTGACGGAGCTCTTCCCCACAGTCCAACACCACTCACGAGGGAGTGTGGGCCAATCACAGAGTGGCATGAACCCCAGGCACAATACCTTTGAAAATGAGGAAACAATGACATTGACCAGAGTCAGAGAGATGAGGTGTCGCTGGAGCCGGTGCAGCGTTGGTTCCTTATTGCTACTGGGGAGGTGAGGTGTCGGTTCCTTACTGCTAGGCAGGGGAGGTGAGGCATCGGTTCCTTACAGTTGCAGGGGAGGTGATGTGGCATTGTGGTGAGTCGTTGGTTCCTTACGATCGGACAGGGCTGATGAACCCAGCAGGCCAAGATTCGAGGAGTCGACTTTGTGGTGTCGCGAACACACCACGGGGACACAGGTGCTGCAGCAGAGTTGGAGTCAGGTGCCACGGATGCCAGTGACACGGCATTCAGGACTCACACTATGGCGGGACCTTGGAGGTGCTGTGGTGGCATCTAGCCTGCGGCGTCGGATGCAGTCATGCACTCAGCGGGGACTATGTCTCCGGTGCAGGCAGCGGCATGGGGACAGGCAGCGGCAACAGTTCTGAAGTCGCTCTGGAGTCGATGTACTTGCTTCTTTTTGGTTACAACAGAACTCACTCCCAGGGGCCCAGGAACTGGATTTGCCACCACTTGGCAAGTCAGGACTCTCAACAAGAGAACCCAGGTGCTGGCAGATGAAGTCTTTGATGTCCCTGAGACTTCTTCCAAGGAGACAAGCTCAGTCCAAGCCTTTGGAGAACGTTTGGAAGCAGGGTGTAGAAAGCAAAATCCATTCCTTTCACTCCCAGGACAGAATCAGCAAGCAGCAGGCCAGCACAGCAAATCAACAGGAGTGGCAGTCCCTTCTATAGCATCCAGCTTTTCTTACTTGCAGAGTGTCCTCAGTCCAGAAAGATTCTAACTTTGTGGGGTCACAGGTCCAGAACCTATACCCATTTCTGTCTTTGAAGTAGGCAAACTTAAAAGAGAAGTCTTTGTAGTGCACAAGACCCTGCCTTTCTTGTATCGGCCTCAGATGCACTCCAGGGGGTTGGAGACTGCTTTGAGTAAGGACAGTCACAGCCCTATTCACATACAAGTGTCGGATCCTCCCACAACTTTAGCTCAGGAAGATCCATTGGGATATGCCGGAGACACCTTGGCTCCCTTTGTGTGATTGTCTAGAGTGAAAAAGCCCAACTGTCTCCCTAGTCCAGAAGTGTATCCAACAGCCAGGCAGTGGCACAGAAAGGTTAAGCAAGAAAATGTTCACTTTCTAAAAGTGGCATTTTCAAACTTTAATTTTACAAAACAACTTCACCAAAAGTTGTATTTTTAAATTACGAGTTCAGAGACACCAAATACCAAATCTTTGTCTGCCCCCAATGGGAAATTACACTTAAAAATATTTCAAGGCAATCCCCATGTTACTCTATGGGAGAGATAAGCTTCCAATAGAGAAAACCGAAACTCGCAGAATTTCACTAGGGACTTACTAGTAAATTAAATATGCTAATTGTTAGATCTGAAATCCTTGGCATGGTTCCCGTAACCTTTTGCCTCTGCTTCCCAGGTTGTTACTCTGTGATGGATTCTGTTTTTGCTGTTTTTGTTACTCTGGGCACTTTACCACTGCTGACCAGTGCTAAAGTGCAAGTGCTCCCAATGTGAAATTGGATGTGTAATTGGCTTTTCCATGATTGGCATATTTGATTTACTAGTAAGTCCCTAGTAATATGCACTAGGGGTGCCCAGGGCCTGTAAATCAAATGCTACTAGTGGGCCTGGGGCACTGATTGTGCCACCCACATGAGTATCCCTGTAAACATGGCTCAGACCTGCCACCGCAGTGTCTGTGTTTGCAGTTTCAAACTGCCAATTCGACCTGGCAAGTGTACCCACTTGCCAGGCCCAAACCTTCCATTTTTGTACATGTAAGGCACCGCCCTAGGTAGGCCCATGGACAGGGTGCAGCGTATGCCAAAGGTAGTGTAGGAAAGTACCATCTTGCCTGGCATGTTACCCCCATATTTCACTGTATATATGTTGTTTTAGTTGTATGTGTCACTGGGACCCTGCCAGCCAGGGCCCCAGTGCTCATAAGTGTGCCATGTATGTGTTACCTGTGTTATGACTAACTGTCTCACTGAGGCTCTGCTAATCAGAACCTCAGTGGTTATGCTCTCTCTTTGCTTTCCAAATTGTCACTAACAGGCTAGTGACCAATTTTACCAATTTACATTGGCATACTGGAACACCCTTATAAATCCCTAGTATATGGTACTGAGGTACCCACAGTATTGGGGTTCCAGGAGATCCCTATGGGCTGCAGCATTTCTTTTGCCACCCATAGGGAGCTCTGACAATTCTTACACAGGCCTGCCACTGCAGCCTGAGTGAAATAACGTCCACGTTATTTCACAGCCATTTTACACTGCACTTAAGTAACTTATAAGTCACCTATAAGTCTAACCTTTACCTGGTAAAGGTTGGGTGCTAAGTTACTTAGTGTGTGGGCACCCTGGCACTAGCCAAGGTGCCCCCACATTGTTCAGGGCCAATTCCACGGACTTTGTGAGTGCGGGACACCATTACACTTGTGCACTATACATAGGTCACTACCTATGTATAGCTTCACAATGGTAACTCCGAATATGGCCATGTAACATGTCTAAGATCATGGAATTGCCCCACCAATGCCATCCTGGTATTGGGGAGACAATCCCATGATTCCCCGGGTCTCTAGCACAGAACCGGGTACTGCCAAACTGCCTTTCCCGGGGTTTCACTGCAGCTGCTGCTGCTGCCAACCCCTCAGACAGGTTTCTGCCCTCCTGGGGTACAGCCAGGCTTGGCCCAGGAAGGCAGAACAAAGGACTTCCTCAGAGAGAGGGTGTTACACCCTCTCCCTTTGGAATAAGGTGTCAGGGCTGGGGAGGAGTAGCCTCCCCCAGCCTCTGGAAATGCTTTGATGGGCACAGATGGTGCCCATCTCTGCAGAAGCCAGTCTACACCGGTTCAGGGATCCCTCAGCCCTGCTCTGGCGCGAAACTGGACAAAGGAAAGGGGAGTGACCACTCCCCTGACCTGCACCTCCCCTGGGAGGTGCCCAGAGCTCCTCCAGTGTGCTCCAGACCTCTGCCATCTTGGAAACAGAGGTGCTGCTGGCACACTGGACTGCTCTGAGTGGCCAGGGCCAGCAGGTGACGTCAGAGACTCCTTCTGATAGGCTCCTTCAGGTGTTGCTAGCCTATCCTCTCTCCTAGGTAGCCAAACCTCCTTTTCTGGCTATTTAGGGTCTCTGCTTTGGGGAATTCCTTAGATAACGAATGCAAGAGCTCATCAGAGTTCCTCTGCATCTCTCTCTTCACCTTCTGCCAAGGAATCGACTGCTGACCACGCTGGAAGCCTGCAAAACTGCAACAAAGTAGCAAAGACGACTACTGCGACCTTGTAACGCTGATCCTGCCGCCTTCTTGACTGTTTTCCTGGTGGTGCATGCTGTGGGGGTAGTCTGCCTCCTCTCTGCACTACAACCTCCGAATAAATCTCCCGTGGGTCGACGGAATCTTCCCCCTGCAACCGCAGGCACCAAAGAACTGCATCACCGGTCCTCTGGGTCTCCTCTCAGCATGACGAGCGAGGTCCCTTGAACTCAGCAACTCTGTCCAAGTGACTCCCACAGTCCAGTGACTCTTCAGTCCAAGTTTGGTGGAGATAAGTCCTTGCCTCCCCACGCTAGACTGCATTGCTGGGAACCGTGTGTTTTGCAGCTGCTCCGGCTCCTGTGCACTCACCGAGGATTTCCTTCGTGCACAGCCAAGCCTGGGTCCCCGGCACTCTAACCTGCATTGGACGACCTCCTGAGTTGTCCTCCGGCGGCGTGGGACTCTCTTGTGCAACTTCGGGTGAGCACCGATTCACTCCACTTTGTAGTGCCTGTTCCAGCACTTCTGCGGGTGCTGCTTGCTTCTGAATGGACTCTTTGTCTTGCTGGACGCCCCCTCTGTCCCCTCACGCAATTGGTGACATCCAGGTCCCTCCTGGGCCACAGCAGCATCCAAAAACCCTAACCGCGACCGTTGCAGCTAGCAAGTCTTGTTTGCGGTCTTTCTGCAGGAAAACACTTCTGCACGACTCTTCACGACGTAGAACATCCATCCTCCAGAGGGGAAGTTTCTAGCCCTTGTCGTTCATGCAGAATCCTCAGCTTCTAACATCCTGTGGCAGCTTCTTTGCACCCACAGCTGGCATTTCCTGGGCATCTGCCCACTCCCGACTTGATCGTGACTTTTGGACTTGGTCCCCTTGTTCCACAGGTACTCTCGTCTGGAAATCCATTGTTGTTGCATTTCTGGTGTTGGTCTTTCCTGCAGAATTTCCCTATCACGACTTCTGTGATCTTTGGGTAACTTAGGTGCACTTTGCACCCACTTTTCAGGGTCTTGGGGTGGGCTATTTTTCTAACCCTCACTGTTTTCTTACAGTCCCAGCGACCCTCTACAAGGTCACATAGGTTTGGGGTCCATTCGTGGTTCGCATTCCACTTCTAGAGTATATGGTTTGTGTTGCCCCTATCCCTATGTGCCCCCATTGCATTCTAATGGGACTGTACATTGTTTGCACTGTTTTCTATTGCTATTACTGCATATTTTGGTATTGTGTACATATATCTTGGTATATTTTCTATCCTCATACTGAGGGTACTCACTGACATACTTTGGCATATTGTCATAAACATAAAGTACCTTTATTTTTAGTATATCTGTGTATTGTGTTTTCTTATGATATTGTGCATATGACACTAGTGGTACTGTAGGAGCTTCACTCGTCTCCTAGTTCAGCGTAAGCTGCTCTGCTAAGCTACCTTTTCTATCAGCCTAAGCTGCTAGACACCCCTCTACACTAATAAGGGATACCTGGGCCTGGTGCAAGGTGAAAGTACCCCTTGGTACTCACTACAAGCCAGTCCAGCCTCCTACATTGGTTGTGCAGCGGTGGGATAAGTACTTTGCAACTACTTACCACTTTTGTCATTGTACTTTTCATAAGAGAAAAATATACACAACAAGTTCAGTGTATGTACACCTAACCAAAAAGTTTTGCTTTTCTTCTCTCACTTCTTTACTAAGTGCTGAAAAGTACCTCTAAAACTTTCAAAAAGTTCTTAAAAAGTTTTAAAAGTTTTTTCTGTCATTTAAAAAGTTCTAAAAACTTTTTCTTTCTTTTTCTATCCCTTAAACACTTTCTAAAATGTCTGGCACAGGCCAAACTGTTGATCTGTCCAAGACTGCTTATGACCACCTTAGCTGGAAGGCAGCAAGGAGTCTCTGTGTAGAAAGAGGTTTAGGGGTAGGGAAGAATCCCTCTAGAGAACTATTAGTTAACATGCTAGTTGAACAAGACAAGACTTTTGTTGGCACTTCTGGTGAGAAATTGGCTGTTGGTTCCCACTCTGATTCTGGGGCAGCCCTAGCAAAAGATTTGGGAGGGAATCTTTCCAACCTGCCCCTTAGCAGGCCACCTAGCATAGCTGGTACTGATGTGAATTCACATCACAGTAAGTGTGTTGCTTCACATCACAGTAATAGTGTTGTTTCTCATCACAGTAGAAGTGTCACTTCTGTAGGCCAGAATGTTAGTGTGCCATTTGTTAGGGCCAGGTCTCCCTCTGTTCATTCTCACCATTCTTCTGTCTCAAGACATGCCCAACCCACCCACCCTGATGACAGAGTGTTAGAAAGGGAGCTCAATAGATTGAGAGTGGAACAATCCAGGCTGAAGCTCAAGAAACAACAGCTGGATTTAGGTAGGCAGTCCTTAGAGATAGAAAGAGAAAGACAGAAATTGGGTTTTGAAACCCATGGTGGCAGCAGCAGTATTCCAAATAGTCATCCTGCAAAAGAGCATGATTCTAGGAATCTGCACAAGATAGTTCCCCCTTACAAGGAGGGGGATGACATTAACAAGTGGTTTGCTGCACTTGAGAGGGCCTGTGTTGTACAGGAGGTCCCTCAAAGGCAGTGGGCTGCTATCCTATGGCTATCTTTCAGCGGAAAGGGTAGGGATAGGCTCCTTACTGTTAAAGAAAGTGATGCCAATAATTTTACAGTTCTTAAGAATGCACTCCTAGATGGTTATGGCTTAACCACTGAACAGTACAGGATGAAGTTCAGAGAAACCAAAAAGGAGTCTTCACAAGACTGGGTAGACTTTGTTGACCATTCAGTGAAGGCCTTGGAGGGGTGGTTACATGGCAGTAAAGTTTCTGACTATGAAAGCCTGTATAACTTAACCCTGAGAGAGCATATTCTTAATAATTGTGTGTCTGATTTGTTACACCAGTACCTGGTAGACTCTGATCTGACCTCTCCCCAAGAATTGGGAAAGAAGGCAGACAAATGGGTCAGAACAAGGGTGAACAGAAAAGTTCATACAGGGGGTGATAAAGATGGCAAGAAGAAGGATGGTAAGTCTTCTGACAAGGGTGGGGACAAATCTAAAAATGAGTCTTCATCAGGCCCACAAAAACACTCTGGTGGGGGTGGTGGGTCCAAATCCTCTTCAAATCAAAACAAAGAAAAGAAACCATGGTGCTATTGATGTAAAATAAAAGGCCATTGGACAACAGATCCCAGTTGTCCAAAGAAAAGCACCAAGCCTCCTACCACTACAACCCCTGCTGCTACACCTAGTGCCCCTAGTAATAGCAGTGGTGGTGGGAGCAAACCTACTAATAGCCAATCCAAGGGAGTAGCTGGCTCACTTTTGGTAATTTAGTTGGGGTTGGTCTTGTTAGGGAGACCACAGAGGCTGTGTTAGTCTCTGAGGGGGCTATTGATTTAGCCACCTTGGTTGCTTGTCCCCTTAACATGGATAAGTACAAGCAACTACCCCTAATAAATGGTGTTGAGGTTCAGGCCTACAGGGATACAGGTGCCAGTGTTACCATGGTAATAGAGAAGCTGGTCCACCCTGAACAACACCTACTTGGTCACCAGTACCAAGTAACCGATGCTCATAACAACACACTTAGCCACCCCATGGCTGTTGTAAATCTCAACTGGGGGGGGGTTACTGGTCCAAAGAAAGTTGTGGTTGCCTCAGATTTACCTGTATACTGTCTACTAGGAAATGATTTAGAGACATCAGCTTGGTCAGATGTGGAGTTGGAGGCTCATGCAGCAATGCTGGGCATTCCAGGGCATATTTTTGCTTTAACTAGGGCTCAGGCCAAAAACCAAAAAGGACAGGGTGACTTGGATCCTTGAAGAATGGACCAAGTGCTCCCTAAAGCTAGGGTTAGTAAAGGTAAATCACTACCTACTATCCCTCCCTCTACAGTGGATTCAACTTCTGAGGAAGAAGAATTTCCACCCTGTGCAGAACCTACACCAGAGGAGCTGGAAGCAGACACTGCTGAGCTTTTGGGTGAAGGGGGGCCTGCCAGGGAGGAGCTGAGAGTGGCACAGCATACCTGTCCCACACTAGAGGGTCTAAGGCAGCAAGCTGTCAAACAAGCAAATGGGGATGTCAGTGACTCTCACAGAGTTTACTGGGAGGACAACCTCTTGTACACTGAAGCAAGGGATCCAAAACCTGGAGCTGCCATGAGATTGGTGATTCCTCAGGAGTACAGAAAGTTCCTCCTAACTCTAGCCCACGACATTCCCTTAGCTGGACATTTGGGGCAAATGAAAACTTGGGACAGGCTTGTCCCCTTGTTTCATTGGCCTAGAATGTCAGAGGACACACAGGAATTTTGTAAGTCCCGTGAAACCTGTCAAGCCAGTGGCAAGACAGGTGGCACTCCAAAGGCACCCCTTATTCCACTGCCTGTGGTTGGGGTTCCCTTTGAAAGGGTAGGGGTTGACATAGTTGGCCCCCTTGACCCTCCTACTGCTTCAGGCAATAGGTTTATCTTGGTGGTAGTGGACCATGCCACCAGATATCCTGAAGCAATTCCTCTAAGGACCACTACAGCTCCTGCAGTGGCAAAGGCCCTCCTGGGAATCTTTTCCAGGGTGGGCTTCCCAAAAGAGGTGGTATCAGACAGGGGAAGCAATTTCATGTCTGCTTACTTAAAGGCCATGTGGAAGGAATGTGGTGTGACATACAAGTTCACCACACCCTATCATCCACAAACAAATGGACTGGTGGAGAGATTTAACAAAACTCTCAAAGGCATGATTATGGGACTCCCTGAAAAACTCAGCAGGAGATGGGATATCCTGTTACCTTGCCTCCTTTTTGCTTACAGGGAGGTACCCCAAAAGGGAGTGGGCTTCAGCCCCTTTGAACTCCTATTTGGACACCCTGTGAGAGGTCCTCTAACACTTGTTAAGGAGGGTTGGGAACAACCTTTAAAAGCTCCAAAACAAGACATAGTGGACTATGTACTTGGCCTAAGATCTAGAATGGCTGAGTACATGAAAAAGGCCAGTAAAAACCTTCAGGCCAGCCAAGAGCTCCAAAAGCAATGGCATGACCAGAAGGCTGTTTTGGTTCAGTACCAACCAGGGCAGAAAGTGTGGGTCTTGGAGCCTGTGGCCCCAAGAGCACTCCAAGACAAATGGAGTGGACCCCACATTATTGTTGAAAAGAAGGGAGAAGTCACCTACTTAGTTGACTTGGGCACTGCCAGGAGTCCCCTTAGGGTGCTCCATGTCAATCGCCCGAAACCCTACTATGACAGGGCTGATCTCACCCTGCTCATGGCAACAGATGAGGGACAGGAAGAAGAGAGTGACCCTCTCCCTGATCTCTTCTCTTCCACAGAACAAGATGCTCTAGTGGAAGGTGTAGTTTTGGCAGATTGTCTTACTGCTGAGCAGAAAGACCACTGCATAAATCTCCTGGGTCAGTTTTCTGAAATCCTCTCTACTGTGCCAGGCACCACTTCTTGGTGTGAGCACACTATAGATACTGTAGACAGCTTGTTGTCAAAAGTAAGATCTATAGGCAGCCTGACCATGTCAGAGACTGCATAAAGCAAGAAGTGCAGACAATGCTTGAACTGGGAGTGGTTGAGCACTCTGAAAGTCCATGGGCCTCTCCTGGGGTACTTGTACCAAAACCTCATTCCAAGGATGGAAAGAAGGAAATGCGGTTTTGTGTAGACTATAGAGGTCTCAACCAGGTCACCAAAACTGATGCTCACCCTATACCCAGGGCAGATGAGCTAATAGATACACTGGCATCTGCCAAGTATCTAAGCACCTTTGATTTGACTGCAGGGTATTGGCAGATCAAGTTATCAGAGGATGCAAAAGCAAAAACTGCATTTTCAACCATTGGAGGCCATTACCAATTCACAGTAATGCCTTTTGGATTGAAAAATGCACCTGCCACTTTTCAGAGGTTGGTGAATACAGTCCTGCAAGGGCTGGAAGCTTTTAGTGTAGCTTATCTAGACGATATAGCTGTCTTTAGCTCCAGCTGGGATGATCACCTGGTCCACCTATGGAAAGCTTTGGAGGCCCTGCAGAAAGCAGGCCTCACTATCAAGGCTTCAAAGTGCCAGATAGGGCAGGGGAAAGTGGTTTATCTGGGACACCTGGTAGGGGGAGAACAGATTGCACCACTTGAGGGGAAAATCCAAACTATTATAGATTGGGTTCCCTCTACAACTCAGACCCAGGTGAGAGCCTTCTTAGGCCTCACTGGGTATTACAGAAGGTTCATAAAGAGCTATGGCTCCATTGCAGCCCCTCTTAATGACCTCACATCAAAGAAAATGCCTAAAAAGGTATTGTGGACAGCTAGCTGTCAGAAAGCTTTTGAGGAGCTGAAGCAAGCCATGTGCTCTGCACCTGTCCTAAAAAGCCCCTGTTACTCCAAAAAATTCATTGTCCAAACTGATGCATCTGAATTAGGGGTAGGGGCAGTCTTATCACAACTTAATTCTGAGGGCCAGTATCAACCTGTTGCTTTTATCAGCAGGAGGTTGACCCCTAGAGAAAAGCGTTGGTCTGCCATAGAGAGGGAGGCCTTTGCTGTGGTCTGGGCACTGAAGAAGTTGAGGCCATACCTGTTTGGCACTCACTTTCTTGTTCAGACAGACCACAAACCTCTACTTTGACTAAAACAAATGAAAGGTGAAAACCCTAAATTATTGAGGTGGTCCATATCCCTACAGGGAATGGATTATACAGTGGAACATAGACCTGGGAGTACCCACTCCAATGCAGATGGACTCTCCAGATATTTCCACTTAGACAATGAAGACTCATCAGGTCATGGCTAGTCTTATTGTCCTTCGTTTGGGGGGGGGGGGTTGTGTAGGAAAGTACCATCTTGCCTGGCATGTTACCCCCATATTTCACTGTATATATGTTGTTTTAGTTGTATGTGTCACTGGGACCCTGCCAGCCAGGGCCCCAGTGCTCATAAGTGTGCCCTGTATGTGTTACCTGTGTTATGACTAACTGTCTCACTGAGGCTCTGCTAATCAGAACCTCAGTGGTTATGCTCTCTCTTTGCTTTCCAAATTGTCACTAACAGGCTAGTGACCAATTTCACCAATTCACATTGGCATACTGGAACACCCTTATAATTCCCTAGTATATGGTACTGAGGTACCCAGGGTATTGGGGTTCCAGGAGATCCCTATGGGCTGCAGCATTTCTTTTGCCACCCATAGGGAGCTCTGACAATTCTTACACAGGCCTGCCACTGCAGCCTGAGTGAAATAACATCCACGTTATTTCACAGCCATTTTACACTGCACTTAAGTAACTTATAAGTCACCTATATGTCTAACCTTTACCTGGTAAAGGTTGGGTGCTAAGTTACTTAGTGTGTGGGCACCCTGGCACTAGCCAAGGTGCCCCCACATTGTTCAGGGCCAATTCCCCGGACTTTATGAGTGCGGGGACACCATTACACGCGTGCACTATACATAGGTCACTACCTATGTATAGCTTCACAATGGTAACTCCGAATATGGCCATGTAACATGTCTAAGATCATGGAATTGCCCCACCGAATGTCATCCTGGTATTGGGGAGACAATCCCATGATTCCCCGGGTCTCTAGCACAGACCCGGGTACTGCCAAACTGCCTTTCCTGGGGTTTCACTGCAGCTGCTGCTGCTGCCAACCCCTCAGACAGGTTTCTGCCCTCCTGGGGTCCAGCCAGGCTTGGCCCAGGAAGGCAGAACAAAGGACTTCCTCAGAGAGAGGGTGCTACACCCTCTCCCTTTTAAATAAGGTGTCAGGGCTGGGGAGGAGTAGCCTCCCCCAGCCTCTGGAAATGCTTTGATGGGCACAGATGGTGCCCATCTCTGCATAAGCCAGCCTACACCGGTTCAGGGATCCCTCAGCCCTGCTCTGGCGCGAAACTGGACAAAGGAAAGGGGAGTGACCACTCCCCTGACCTGCACCTCCCCTGGGAGGTGCCCAGAGCTTCTCCAGTGTGCTCCAGACCTCTGCCATCTTGGAAACAGTGGTGCTGCTGGCACACTGGACTGCTCTGAGTGGCCAGGGCCAGCAGGTGACGCCTGAGACTCCTTCTGATAGGCTCCTTCAGGTGTTGCTAGCCTATCCTCTCTCCTAGGTAGCCAAACCTCCTTTTCTGGCTATTTAGGGTCTCTGCTTTGGGGAATTCCTTAGATAACGAATGCAAGAGCTCATCAGAGTTCCTCTGCATCTCTCTCTTCACCTTCTGCCAAGGAATCGACTGCTGACCGCGCTGGAAGCCTGCAAAACTGCAACAAAGTAGCAAAGACGACTACTGCGACCTTGTAACGCTGATCCTGCCGCCTTCTCAACTGTTTTCCTGGTGGTGCATGCTGTGGGGGTAGTCTGCCTCCTCTCTGCACTAGAAGCTCCGAAGAAATCTCCTGTGGGTCGACGGAATCTTCCCCCTGCAACCGCAGGCACCAAAGAACTGCATCACCGGTCCTCTGGGTCTCCTCTCAGCATGACGAGCGAGGTCCCTTGAACTCAGCAACTCTGTCCAAGTGACTCCCACAGTCCAGTGACTCTTCAGTCCAAGTTTGGTGGAGGTAAGTCCTTGCCTCCCAACGCTAGACTGCATTGCTGGGAACCGCGTGTTTTGCAGCTACTCCGGCTCCTGTGCATTCACTGAGGATTTCCCTCGTGCACAGCCAAGCCTGGGTCCCTGGCACTCTAACCTGCATTGCACGACCTCCTGAGTTGTCCTCCGGTGGTGTGGGACTCTTGTGCAACTTCGGGTGAGCACCGATTCACTCCACTTCGTAGTGCCTGTTCCGGCACTTCTGCGGGTGCTGCTTGCTTCTGAGTGGGCTCTTTGTCTTGCTGGACACCCCCTCTGTCCCCTCACGCAACTGGTGACATCCTGGTCCCCCCTGGGCCACAGCAGCATCCAAAAACCCTAACCGCGACCCTTGCAGCTAGCAAGACTTGTTTGCGGTCTTTCTGCAGGAAAACACTTCTGCACGACTCTTCACGACGTGGGACATCCATCCTCCAAAGGGGAAGTTTCTAGCCCTTGTCGTTCGTGGAGAATCCTCAGCTTCTACCATCCGGTAGCAGCTTCTTTGCGTCCACAGCTGGCATTTCCTGGGCATCTGCCCACTCCCGACTTGATCGTGACTTTTGGACTTGGTCCCCTTGTTCCACAGGTACTCTCGTCTGGAAATCCATTGTTGTTGCATTGCTGGTGTTGGTCTTTCCTGCAGAATTCCCCTATCACGACTTCTGTGCTCTTTGGGTAACTTAGGTGCACTTTGCACCCACTTTTCAGGGTTTTGGGGTGGGCTATTTTTCTAACCCTCACTGTTTTCTTACAGTCCCAGCGACCCTCTACAAGGTCACATAGGTTTGGGGTCCATTCGTGGTTCGCATTCCACTTCTAGAGTATATGGTTTGTGTTGCCCCTATCCCTATGTGCCCCCATTGCATTCTATTGTGACTATACATTGTTTGCACTGTTTTCTATTGCTATTACTGCATATTTTGGTATTGTGTACATATATCTTGTGTATATTTGCTATCCTCATACTGAGGGTACTCACTGAGATACTTTGGCATATTGTCATAAAAATAAAGTACCTTTATTTTTAGTATATCTGTGTATTGTGTTTTCTTATGATATTGTGCAAATGACACTAGTGGTACTGTAGGAGCTTCACTTGTCTCCTAGTTCAGCCTAAGCTGCTCTGCTTAGCTACCTTTTCTATCAGCCTAAGCTGCTAGACACCCCTCTACACTAATAAGGGATACCTTGGCCTGGTGCAAGGTGTAACTACCCCTTGGTACTCACTACAAGCCAGTCCAGCCTCCTACAGGTAGGACATGTACTTGTGTGTTTTTACATGTCATAACAGTGAAATACTGCCTAATTCAGTTTTCATTGTTGCACGGCCTAACTCTCTCTGCCTGAGAAAGGGGACAAAGACTGGACTTTGTGGTATATTCCTGTTTGAGAAGAATCTCAAAGGGCTTGGACTGAGCTTGCCCCCTGTTCTGAAGTCTCAGGGCCATCAAAGACTTCCTCTACCAACACCTGGACTCTCTGCTGATACTCCTGCCCTGTCAAGTGGTACCTAATCCAGTCCCTGGTCCCTTGAAAGGAGAAGCTGGTGGAAAAACCAAGAAAATCCAAGTAAACCAACATCGGATGACTTATCACTGACGCCGTTGCTGAATCCTGTGATGCCGCCTGCATCCAAAGCCGTGGTCCTCGCTGGAGTGCAACAACCCCGCAGGCTCAACACCGCTGCAGCCTCGCTGAAGTCCGCTACTCCATGGAAGTCACCGCACCACGTCGTGACCACCGGATATTGACTCTGCTGGATGTACGCAGATCCAACGCTTCACACCGACGCTGCCTCACCTCCACCACTCCACAGCAAGAACCCAACGCCTCTTTGTGATGCCTCCAATCCGCAGCACCAGAACTGGCACCGCCTCGGATCCAGTGACACCGCGATCCCCACTCCGTGCACCAGCTTGTTTCCTCATTTTCACAAGGTACTGTACCTGGGGGGTCAGTGTGACTCTGCTACCGGCACCATTGGTGTTGGATTGTTGGGAATGACTTCGTTACAATGCCGTTATATAACCTAATTGCAGCATTTTTGTTTCTAAGTGCTGTTTTTGTGTTTAATCTTTAAGAATTCATAACTTGACTTGTGTATGTTGGATTTTTGTTGTTTTGCTCAGATAAATATTGGTTATTTTTCTAACCTGGTGGTGAGTCATTTTGTAGTCTTTTTTTTACTGTATTACTGTGTGTGTTGTTACAAATACTTTACACATTGTCCCTGGGTTAAGCCTTTCTGCTCCTGCCAAGTCACCAAGGGGGTGAGCGGGAGTTAACCGGGTGTGTTTCTCCTTTGCCCTGAATAGAGTGAGGATAATTACTTTGACAGGGGGGTAACCTGACTTCCAACCAAAGACCCCATTTATAACACCTATCATGGATAAACCAATCACAAATATAATATAGACAGAGAGCAGTTGCACCTTAGCACTTGTCAGCAGTGGTAAAGTGCCAAGAGTCCTAAAGCCAGCAAAAACGAAATTCAGCACAGGATCAAAAACAGGAGGTCAGAAGCAAAACAACAGGGTAAACCACACATCTAACATGCCCCATCAATTTAATGGTTTTGTACCTGCCTCTATTGCAGCTTGTACTGCAGCTTTATGTTTTTATTTACTTCTGAAATGAATGACTATGTGTCATGGTAGGGTCTGCTGTATAGTGCAGCACGAGTGTTCTGTCAGGATTTGTGTAGTTTTAATGGACAGAGTCTGAAGACAATCTGCCACACTTCCCAAAGTGTAGTTCTGCCTGAGCATAAGTGAGCACGAACAGCAGGACTAAACACTGGAGGGGGGGTGCTTTTACCAACTTCAAAAAGGCAGGTGAGTGAATTCAAAACTGGCTTCAGAAGCCACAGCAAAAGGAAGCAGGTACCAATGGTGGTAGAATTCTGAGTTGAAGGTAAACCTGGAAATCAGGAAATTGAAAGTGAAAGCAAACACAGCAACCAACACCAAACTGTAATTTAGAGGCCAGTCCGTGTTTGGGCAAGATTGCCAGGGAATTGAGAGAACAAGGAAGGGTAACAAAACAACAAAGTTGAGGAATGCAAGATGGTAAATGAACTGAAGTGATAGCGAAAGGGGCCAATACAACACAGAAAGTTTCCAGGTATCTCCTCAAGGGAAAGGGACTGCTTACAAAGCCCTGCTGCTCCTCATGATCCAGAAGTCCCTCGCCTCACCAATTGTGATGCAGATACCATAGCTGCCACAGACTGTTCTTTCACAACCTTTCAGCCTATTGTATGGCATTCTTTATCAGAAAAAGTCCCAATCTCGACATTTCCCCCTTATTCCTGACATGTGGTGTGGTCAGTATCTCATTTGCCACCTTCGGAGACCAGATGGGTAAGTACTCAACAGGCTGAGCTTGGTGCCACAAAAGAACAGAACACAGCTGAGTTGTTTGCAACCACAAAAATATCTTGTTGTTAAGTGAATGGTGCAGGGCCTTCACAAGTTTTAAAAACCACTCAGAGGAGGAATACATGTGTGCCACAGAATGAATATGCAAAGGATTAAAGAGAGGACCTAGAAAAGACAGAGAGCTTGCGGCTCATCATCTCTCACTCCAGAATGAGACAAGCAAAGAGGTGTTCTAGGAGCAGCAGTTTTAGGTCACTTTTGTTCTGGAGATCTCACCATTAGCTGCAACCTTAATTGATGAACTAGTTTGGAGGATAATAAGGGAACCCAAGTCACATCCACTCAGGCCTAGACCAGATACGTAGGACTCTTCTGCAGGGTCCTCAGAGGTGGAACAGGTCCAGGATTATCTCTAAGGATTTCTTGAAGAATACCCTTACTGTTCTCAGAGTCTATGCCAGAGTAACCTTCAATATCTCACCAGAGGTAACTAGACATTCTAGGAAGCAGAGTCTATTGTGAGATGGCAGTTTATTTTTATGGGTGCTGGATGAAGGAATCTGTAATATGAAAATGGGAACAGGCAGATAGGAATACCATGTCGTGTCTCAAGTCAAGGATGAACTTTCCAGAGATCCTGCAAGTGAACTACCTATTCCTTGGCCTGACCATAAAAACTTCTGGAAGAAGCCTTTATGTAGGAAGAAGTGGAATGGAGGTTGGCTATTAAATTACACAATGTTTATGGTGCTCCTGCCATAACAATCATAGATAACAACCGTGAGGCCAGTGTTTCTCCATCACTGTTGCATCACCTGGGGTGTTGTTGTATGGCAACGGATGAGCAAGTTAATTGCTTAAAAGCCCAAGTAATTAATCAGGAGGTGATACAGCTCAACTATGTAACAACTTGATGGAAGCTGTAAAGTGATTAGTTTTGGTGATGGCTTCTTGTTGGTCCAGCTCCACGTGTGGGTTAATGACAGGCACACAGATGTTGCTTATAAGAACATGCTCACCAACATGTATTTTTTGGGAGAAAAGGTAGTTGGTACTTTATTAAGAAATATGTCTAAGAGGTCCTTTGACAACAGAGAGTTTGCCAGGACGTTTGAGCTCCAACCAGCCTTCAAGACATAAGTATTCCAAGATTTCTCTGCCACATCATGAAATATTTTGATGCACGGGGGTGTGGCCACCAAGCCAAGATGGCGGCCGTTTAATTCATCGTCTCCGTCGGGCCCACTCAGACATCCTTATTATCAGACTCCCCTAAAGGGCCAGAGGGGAGGTCTGCGCTGATGTGTCGGCCGGACCCGGTAGGAAACGGCGGGCCGGTTTTTTAACCCCCCCCCGGGGCGGCTCAGCGCGGCGAGGCAAGAACAGCCACGGTGGGGCCTGGGGCGCGGCCCTGAAGCCGGGCACGCGAGTGAGGCGCCAAGCCACGGGAAGCAGCGAAGAGGCACCGCGACCTGCAGCGGAGGCCATGAGGCCACTGGCTGACCCGGAGGCGACTTCGGGGAGTTAACAGAGGACTCCCCGGGGCCTGGATCGCCGATTGGGACCTGCCCTCTTCGCGAGGTGGAGAGCGGCGGCCGGGATCCGGCCCCTGCGAGGCCCCCAGGCGGGGACTGCGACGGGGTGCGTGGACCCAGACATGGAATCCTGCGACACCCCGCGCTGTTTGAGGGGCCCCCGAGCCTTGCCTGCGGGAGAGGCCGGGACCGCCTGAGTACAACAGGGGATGAAGAGATGCTGCATCGGTGGGGGAGCCGCCTTTGGGCCCTCTCGTCGCTGGCGGGAACAGACTCCTTAGAACACAGTGGTGAGTGCAGCCGGCGCGAACGGGACCAGCGGCGTACGCTTGAAGAGTCATGGAACCAAAGGGGCAGCATGTAAAAGGCAGAAGCACCCTAAGCAGCGAGCAGACGCCCCGGGACACCAGCGGCCACGCGTGGGCGGCCGGCTGACTGCATTCGTCACGACCTGGGAGATATGACCACAGCCGGTGCCTAGACAGAAATTGGATTGGAATATAGTGTGGGAAGAGAACCCCCAAATGGAGGGTACTAGAGGAGGAAGCACCCAGTAGGCCAGAGGAAGACTGCCCCAACGTAACGGGCTGGCTGGCACGAATCTAGACAGCGACCAATGGGAGGTCAGATCAATAAGAGGGGGACCCCCCACCTTGGCCCAGCACTCAGACCACATGGTAACACGTCACAGATGTCATCCAGGAATAGGAACAAGCCCAATATGATGAGCCACAAAACCACATCCGAGCGTGGTGTGGAGCACACCGGGGACCGCACCCAACTGACAGTACAAGCCACATTAGTTTAGATACTAGGCGCAATCGAGGACACCAAGGCAACCCTGCCACACGATATCAACCAAGTAGCAGTAGAGGTCGGTCTCCTGAGGGCAGACCACCAAAAGCTGTCGGATAGGGTGCGGGAGGCAGGAACTACATTGACAGAGCTTGCACCGAAACACGAAGACCTAGCAGCCACAGTAACCAATCTAACTGACCGGGTTCTGCGCCTAGAGCGAAGGGCAGAAGAGGCGGAAGGGAGAAGTCACAGGAATAATGTGCGGGTGGTGGGCCTGCCAGAAGGGACAGAAGGAGCAAGTATAGTGGAGTTCCTCAAGGGGTGACTACGCACGGTGGTAGCACCAGAGCACCTATCTCTGTTTTTTCCCTGGAATGAGTGCAACGGGTGCCCTCACGACCCCTGGAGCTGGGGAGGCCACCCGAGTGGTGGTGGCTAAACTGCTACACTACAAGGACAGGGATGTCCTGCTCCAACAGGCCAGAGAGGCTGGCCATTTCAAGGTGGCGAATGGCAAGGTGACGCTATTCCCAGACTTTACATTGGATGTTCAAACTAGACGTGCCTCCTTCCTGTCTGTGAAGAGGGCACTAAGATAAGAAGGTATCCAGTACTCGCTCCTTTTCCCGGCCAAACTGAGGGTGATAGTAGATGACCAAAATATGTTCTTCCAGAGACCCGAAGAGGGATGGGCATGGCTGGAGGTACGAGGAATAGGGGGAGGGCACCGAGGAGGGAGAGACCAGACTGGACGGGCCGCCATGGCGGACAGAGGAGACAGCAGAACAGGTGTCGCCCACGGGCCGAACCGACCAGGGCCCATAAAGACCTTGCAAAGAGAGTGGCCCTAGAGGCAGCAGCAGCCATAAACAAGGAGGTGTCCTCACAGGATGGTAGCGGAGGAGAATCAGATCATGCCTCGGCGGGGGGCTCCGGGTGCTCCGCAGCCGCACCGAGAGTGACCCCACAAACCGCAGATGAACTGGGCTAAGCGGACCCACAGCCAGGTCCTGAGGAGAGGAGCACAGCAGGGACAGCAGGCCCCGACGGGCATGGAGTCACTACCCCCACATGTGTCTCGACCACTCAGCTTAAGATGGCGAGACCTATACCTAACTTGTTGACTAAGTTGCACTGTTGCACTATTTGCTGGGCTGCCTACAGTTGGAGAGGTGCCCCGGGGACGGGGAGTTGGGATTTACAGGTTTACCTTATGGTGGTGCTGTGTAAGATGAGGGTCACATATAATCAGGAAATGCAAAAGAGAGACGGAGTGCGGGGGTCAAATGGGTGGGGAGGGCATGGTCTGTTACAGTTACACCAATATGACAGAGTATAATTTCCTAACATGGGACATAAGGGGGGGTGGGGTCACACAACAAAAGACTAAGGGGGTCATTCCGACCCTGGCGGTAAAAACCGCCAGGGCCGGGGACCGCGGATGCACCGCCAACAGGCTGGCGGTGCATCCTTGGGCATTCTGACCGCGGCGGTACAGCCGCGGTCAGGAACGGGAAACCGGCGGTGTCCCGCCGGTTTCCCGCCGCCCTAGGGAATCCTCCATGGCGGCGCTGCAGGCAGCGCCGCCATGGGGATTCCGACCCCCTTACCGCCAGCCTGGCTCTGGCGGTTTTGACCGCCAGAACCTGGCTGGCGGTAACGGGTGTCGTGGGGACCCTGGGGGCCCCTGCAGTGCCCATGCCAATGGCATGGGCACTGCAGGGGCCCCCTAACAGGGCCCCACAAAGATTTTCAGTGTCTGCCAAGCAGACACTGAAAATCGCGACGGGTGCAACTGCCCCCGTCGCACCCCTTCCACTCCGCCGGCTCCATTTGGAGCCGGCATCCTCATGGAAGGGGGTTTCCCGCTGGGCTGGCGGGCGGCCTCCTGGCGTTTGCCCGCCAGCCCAGCGGGAATTACCGCGGCGGTCTTTTGACCGCGCAGCGGTATTCTGACGGCGGGACTTTGGCGGGCGGCCTCCGCCGCCCGCCCAAGTCAGAATGACCCCCTAAGAGTGCTATCCTACCTGAAACAACGGGGTATTCATGTGGCCCTATTACAGGAAACACACCTCACCACAGGTGAAATTGAAAAACTGAGACGCAGATGGAGAGGGCAGGTGTTCGCCACCAACTACTCAGCTTACGCTAGAGGGGCACTGGTGTGGGTTAGAGCTGGAGTCCCTTTTGAGACCACGTCGACTTACATAGACCAGGAGGGCTGATTTGTAACTGTGAAGGGGAAGCTTCATGGAACCGCGATTGTCTTGTGCAGTTTATATGCCCCTAACCAGGATCAGATCCCCTTCATGTGGCACCTATCGAGCCACCTCACCCGTCAACAGGGCGAAGAGCTACTGATTGGGGGGGGACTTTAACAGCATAATGGAAATAGAACTAGACCGCTCCTCACCACCGCTGGCAGGCGCAGTAATCACAAAATAGCGAGGAACCTGAGGGAATGGATGCTGGCATGGGAACTGGTTGATGTCCAGCACAACCAACACCCAAGGGAAAGGGATTACTCCTACTACTCATACTTGCACCGGGTCCACAACAGGATAGATAGGATAGTTTGTTCAGCCTCCGTAGCGCACGGAATGACACACTCGGAATATCTGGGGTGCACCATCTCTGACCATAACCCCCTGTTGATTACTTGGAGGGCGATAGACGACAGACCCCCCATACCGATGTGGAGGCTGACCCCAGCAGCGCTTGAAGATCAGGCTTACAGAGAAACGCTCCGCTCCTATCTGACAGACCAAATTGCTATCAATAAGGGATCCACTTTGGCCAGGCAAACGGAGTGGGAGGCACTTAAAATTGTGACAAGGGGGCACTGCATGGGACAAACAGTAGGAATAGGACGCACCCTGGAGCGGGAATTAATCAAGATAGAGAAGATCATACATGAAGGAGAGAAGGGGGGAGCGTAGAGGTGACTGAACACTCCAGGTACACGGAGGCACTGAGGACCCACCAAGTTGCCATAGTATGCAAAGATATCTAGCTTCGATACAGGCGGAGGAGGGCAGATCAGGCAAGATGTTAGCCTAGCTGGCGAGACCTACAGGGGGGGGGGACACCCATCATGAGGGTACGCAACATGAAAGGAGAGAGCAGATGCACAACAGGTGCCATTAACAACGCCTTTAGAGACTTCTATACCTTCCTTTACAGAAGCCCAAATACACTTGACACCGAATCACTGGATGCTTACTTGCACCCACTACCATTGAACAGGCTGGCATATGAAGAAAGAAATAGACTGGGGGGACCAGTGACAGTGGGGGAAGTTCAGGAGACCATAACGCAACTAGCAGCAGGGAAGACACCGGGTACGGACAGACTCTCAATGGACTTCTATAAGAAGTACTCGGCCCTGCTGGCCCCCCGGTTGGTGGAAGTGTACATGGAGGCGCTCCAACGTGGACTCATACCGGATTCAATGAGGGACGCTTTGGTGGTCCCTCTACCCAAATGGACACGGGGAGGTATCTCTGGCTGACTTTCGCCCGCTATGAATGTTGAACAGTGACTTCAAGAACCTCAGCAAGCTCAAGGCAAACCGATTGCTCCTACATATAACCAATTTGGTACATGAGAATCAAAATGGGTTTGTACCAGCACGCAATACCTCACTAAACCTCAGACGCCTCTTTGCTATCTTGCACATGCCACGCGAGAAGAAGCCACCGGCCGGGATGCTCCTCGCGATTGACTTTGAGAAGGCCTTCGATTCGATCCAATGGGACTATCTGAGGACTTTTATGCTCCAAATGGGACTGGGTGAGATGGGTGGACCTACTGTATGCGGCACCCTTGGCAAGAGTTAGAACGGGTAGGACAGTCTCAGAAGCATACCCCATATATAGGGGCACCAGGCAGGGGGTGCCCATTATCCCCATTATTATCGCCCTGGCTATTGAACCCCTGGTGGCCAAACTACGGACGGGGGGTAGGGGCAGAGGAGTGGAATGGGGACAAGACGAACATATTGTCTCCCTCTACGCAGATGACATCCTAATCTACTTAAGGGAGAGTGAGTCGGGACTGCCGAGGGCTCTAACTAGTCTGCAGCATTTTGGAGGTCTATCCGTCCTGCGCCTCAATCAAAGCAAGACCTTTGTTTTCCCGCTAATTGCCGAAGGTGAGCGTCCCTCATCCTGCCCGGAGGATATGGTATGGGCACCACATACTTTCAGGTACTTGGGCATACAAGTGTTCCATGACCTAAAAGACCTTCGTGAGGGTAACATAGGTAGGGCGCTCCGTTCGCTCCGGGCCTCTGTGGGACTTTGCCGATCTCTTACGCTGTCCATAATGACCAGAGTATCGTTATCTAAAATGATCATGCTGCCGTGCCTGCTTTACTACTTCACCAACCTGCCGGTGCTGATCCCACCGACGTGGTTCCGAGAGCTGAACTCCCTGCTCAGGGACCTTATCTGGGATGGAGGCCGCAGACGCACTGCACTCACGAACATGTGCAGGCCAACAAGAGCGGGGGCTGGGAGCCCCAGACTTTCAATTATACTACCTAGCATGTCAGCTGCAGTGGGTCTCCAGGTGGTGCGCGGGAGAGGGACACCTAGATAGATGCACTGCTAACGGCGAGAAGCACAGTGGGTGGATCATAGCACAAATGATAGGGCAGCGAGTGGAGGCGCGGGCAGGGAATGTCCTGACGGAGGTAGCTCTATCCTGCTGGAAGAGAAGCTCTCACTGTGTGGGAGTGGAACGGCCCTACTCTGCGGCGCTGCCCCTGACGGCGGTGACTCAGGACAACGCAGAGGGGGCCTTGTTGAGCCCGGGGCTGGGAGCCTGGATGAAAGCTGGGGTGGAAACTATAGGAGATTTCTTCTGGGACGGGGTGTTGAGGCCCTTCACAGATATGATTGAACAAAGGGGAGTACCAGCAGGCCAATTCCTATCATACCAATTCCTGACACATAACATAAGGGAACACTGGTGCACAGTTAATGCGGAGCCTTCCACACACCCGGTCTTGCACCTACTGCTAACCTGTAGAGTAGACCGGCATCTGGTATCGGGGTTGTATAGGGCACAAAATGATGACACACTCGACCCACTACAATCATTAAGGGAGAGATGGGAAAAGACACTGAGTAGAGACATGTCGGAGGCAGAGTGGAGGAAAGTCTTGGCATACCCATGGGCAGTCTCACAAAACGCACGACTACGATATATACTGTATAATTATACCCACAGGACGTACCTCACCCCGCACCGGCTGAATCTCAAATACGGGGGCGAACACAGGGGGTGCCCCAGATGTGGTGGGACGAATGCGGATCTTGACCACATGGTGTCGCACTTCCCCGAGCTCCAGCAAAGCTGGAGGGCAGCACTGGTAGAACTAGAGGATCTCTTGGACGTTGGGCTGGAGACGGCCCCATCAATGTGCCTGCTGGACTTGTACCCAGGGCTGACCCTCGGAAAAGTAGGCTGCCGCTTCCTTGACCTGGCTCTAGTACTGTTTAGGAGATGGATCACTCTAGGCTGGAGGTCGCCGAGAGGCCCCTCCTTTGAGGATGGGCGACGGGATGTATTGAAATGGGCAAGGGCCGAACTGCAGGTATTATGGCGTCAGGAGGCTAAAGGAGTGCGCCAGACGCCCATTGCCCTGACATGGGAGGAGGCACTGATTAAATAAGAGCACAGAGAGCGAGAAGTGGGAACTCCGACAGATGGGCAGGGGGCAGCCAAGGAGCAGGAAGGAAGAGACACAGAACTGGGAATTGCATAATGAACCCCAACATAGTTGTATACGCCGGTCTGACCTTACTCAGCGAGCCTTGAATGACAGGTTTAGTAGGACCGGAGGCAGACACGTACGGCACTGATTGACACTGGGGGGGGCGACATAGTAGCGGAGCACCATGACCCCCTTTTGTAAACCCAAAATGGAAAAGAATCTGTACAGACGGGGAGCTGGCGCATCGCCCCCGACCCGCAACCATGACGTTAGTAGTCAGTATACACCCACCCCACATGCACCACCATGTAAATAGTTTAGTTGGAGATAAGAATAAGAATGCTACGTGGTCAAGAGAACAACAACACAGTACATGACAAAAGACCACATATCATAGACACACGGATAAAACACAGAACTGGGACTACACCTAGTTTGGGAATTAACCTTGAGTGGATTTTCAACAAAGTTTTGATGAAAGATTGCCCTAGGAAGTAGCAAAGGCTAATAGAAATGTATGAATAAGTGTATGTCAAGGACTCGAGCAGGATTGACTATGACCAACTGTAAAATGTTAATAAAAACAATCTTTAAAAAAAATTAAATATTTTGATGCACAACTAGGTGTGTGATATTGCTTTATGCTCTTCTCTTATCAGCAGTCATCTTCTTCTTATGGTAAGCCTCAATAGAAGCCACAAACAATCTCCTGGCTTTCAGCCAACAGGTCACTCTGATGCTGTTTATTTGCAGCCACCACTAAAAGATCTACTGCACATGCCTAGGTACTAACACCTATGAATTAGGTATAATGTTTTGGGTTAAGCTGTCCTATTCCCTCCTCCATGTGGGACCAGATGGCGATGCTATAGCCAAGTGATTGAGTCATACCTAATTTTAGTAAGTACTGCAACAGAAGATAGTGAGTATTAAGGTAACCTCTTTTTCCGCTATTTAAAAATGCTGTAAATGCTGTGTAAAAGCTGAATTATGGTACCCTAGTGCAGGGCCACTGGAATTATGCAACTCTGTGGTGATATGTGCATAATTATGAATTTGACACATATGTAATGTAATACATAATCTGCTGGATAATCTACAGATTTTAACAAAAAAATGTTTTTGTTGCTCAAACAGATCAATGGTTAGAAAAGTTATTGTGACTATGGCAACGAGGATACCAGAATGCTTTTTGCAAATTCCGACTGGTCATCTTCAAGTTGCTTATTGCTGTATTTGGGTGTTAACTTGTTACTAATAAGGTGAACTCTTTTTTCCTAGACACTATTAACAGGTGTAAAAATGACAAAACAATAAAGTAATACTCTCACAAAATGTGGCGCGTTATGCTGCAGAATTTGACCTTTCCTGCCACATCATTTGTTTAACCCTGCTGCATATTTTGGTCCTCTGCTGCATAATTCCAAGGTACCTGCCCTGGTGTCCCATTTAACACTGTTTGCACAGCAAATTCGATCCTTGCATAAGATGCCCTGAGTTCCACTGATATCAAGAGTTGTTTGTGATATATGTTCTCTGAGCGTAATGCTCCAGTTAATGTCTTCAAACTGGCCTGAATCCTTCATCAGCTAGTCAGGCCACTCATCCCAAACACACCATTTATTATGGCTCTTCATCACCTGACAGTCATGCATGGAGCTGTCATATTTAGCTATGGGAAAGATGCACAATGCACATCACCCTTCGTGGCTGAGATATGTTGTATTTTTCAGCCTAACAAATTGCATGGTATTCAATAAAGCTGTGAAACACTGTTAAGCATGGACGTCAGTTCACCGTAATGCCAGGAATGGCGAGTGACATCACACGACCCTTTACTTTCACTCACACACACATACTTGCATATACACACAAGTTCACACTTACATACACGCTTACCCGCAAGCACGCACACAACATAAATTTAAAAGCATTTTCTATGTACCTGTTCCGTCGAAGTCAAAGAACATCCAGGAAGAAAAACGGACTTGACACACTCCGTTGCTCCACACACTGGGGAAAGCCTTCCCCTGGTATTTATTCATTAAACAAACCCATAATTAACCAATTAACCAATTAACAACGTCACGGACTCCACCACCGAGGATCGCTATCAAGGGGGAATTAACACCATTCCCCTTTTACTAACTCCTCGATGGAAGAGTCCTTAAAACATAACATTCCTCCTTTACCAAAAATTCAAATTAGAAAACAATCATATATCAGACAATAACAACAAAACAAAACCACGTGAAACATAAAATCAATTCACTACAAAATCACGAAACCTGATAGAACACTGTGGACGAGGGCGTAGATTGTATGGACCATCCCCACGGGTTGAGGTAACCGGAAAAGTCAAATCAGATCCAGATGTAACAGATTCCTCACCCGGCTGATCACCTGAGCCATGATCCACCACCATTCCACCCCCATAATCTTGCACATCAGAACACAAACCACCATCAAGAAGTGCACCATTGTTCTCAAAACCTGAATTTTGCACCAAAACATCATTGTAATCTTGATCCCCAGATGAAATGTCTATGGGTACTGAAACATCCGAAGCATATACCTTTTAAAAAAATGAAATATTCCGGGTAATTGACTCCGGACCTTGATTAGCGGTAATCATGGTCCCTCTAACATCACTCACTATCCAAGGATCCTTCTCAAAAGGCAATACAAACTTACTACCCCCTTTTCTACATTTCACCAAAACCACATCACCAACACAAATGTCACGTCTCTTAGACCCCCTTTTCCTTGACATATTATCATTTCTGTCATTCCTCTTTGATAACGGTTTCTCCACTTGTTGGTACAGGTCATTGTGTTCCAAAATACTAGGAATGGTATCCCGCACTGGTCTGTTAACGCAGATAGTATTTGGTGCTTCTCCAGTAACATTATGCGGGGTCAAACGATATTCTCTTAAAAATGAATATACCGCACAGTCCACATTCTGGCCTTCAGCAACGGCTATACGCAGTACCTTATTCAAAGTCCTCATAAATCTTTCCACTTCTCCATTTGCCTGAGGCCACCGAGGAGTAGTTTTCCTATGCACAATTCCTCTAGATGACAAATAATCAGCAAAGTCTTGGCTGGAAAATGGAGGACCATTATCAGTACGAATCTCCTTCAATAGACCATGAGTGGCCATGATCTTTTCCAGCCGTGGAATAACTTGAGCTGCAGCAACAGAGTCATTGATTTCCACCTCCGGATATTTCAAAAAATCATCTATCACAACAAAGGTGTGACGACCATCTGGTAAACTGCCAAAATCAGCACTAGCTCGAAACCAGGGAACAGGAGGAATGGGCTCGGTAATAATTGGCGGAGGCCGTTCACCAAGACCAACAACCTGACACATCATACACTGCCATACCACCCGCTCCACATGATCATCCAGTCCCGGAAACCACTCCTTACTTCTCAATCTGGACTTAGTTTTCACCATGCCTTGATGGGAGGCATGAGCCAAGTCCACAACCGACTGTTGCAATGTCAACGGTATGACAAGCCTGTGTCCTCTCAACAAACATCCATCAGGTGGCAAAACCAATTTGTGCCGAACGTTATGTAACAAGGACAACATGGTACGTGCTGCCGTTGTCCTAAGAGCCAAATTCTTCAAAAGGGAATGCCACTGTCCAGATGCCACAGCTGATATCACCAACTGTAAGCACTCGTCCTCTCTCGTGGCTAATCAAATGTAATCAAGAGACATAGGCAATGGGCGAGATCGTTCCACAATCAAACGTACATATTCCTCAACATCCTCGGCATCTGTAACTTCACGAGACGTAGCAGGTCTAGCATGTCGTGACAGATAGTCAGCAGGATTCAAACTACCTGGACGAAATACCACCAAGAAGTGATAATCTTGTAATTGCAAAATCCACTTCTCAATACGTGGTGGTGGCTTGGACGAAGATCCATTAAACAACGGAATCAAAGGTTTATGATCAGTATACACAACAAATGGCTGACCATACAAATATAGATGAAAATGTCTACAGCCCCAATGTACAGCAATGGCCTCCTTTTCAATCTGTGAATAACGTTGCTCAGTGTCTGTTAAAGCTCTACTGGCATATGCCACAGGAGCCCATTCCCCATCCATCTGCTTTTGGGCCAACACAGCTCCCAACCCTGTAGGACTAGCATCAACAGACAGTTCCGATTCTTTAGTAGGATCAAAATAAACCAGGGTGGTGTATTCAGAGAGTGCTGATTTAGTGGCCTGAAAAGCAGCTTCCTGAGCAGGCCCCCACTCCCAAATAGTACCAGCTTTAATAAGCTCTCTCAAAGGTGCCGTCAAAGTCGACAAGTTCTTAATGAAACACCCACAGTAATTCAGCATACCCAAATAACTGCGAACACCGGACACATTGATGGGAGCCAAAGCAGTTTGAATATCCTTAACTTTATCTGGATCAGGCAACACTCCATCTCCCGAAAACCGATATCCAAAGAAAGCCACTTCTGATTGTAAGAACAAACATTTTTCTTTATGGAGTGTCAAACCATTTTGATGGAGTCTCTGAAATGTGGCCCTCAGGCGTATTAAATGTACTTCTTTACTTGGTGCATGCACCAAAATATCATCACTGACATTGATGACCCCTGTCAGACCAGCAAGCACTCCACGTATAGTATCTTGGAAAACCTCAGCGGCACTAGAGATCCCAAAACTTAACCGCTTATATTGCCTCAGACCCATATGAGTCGAAAACGTTGTAATGTCCGTAGAATCCAGATGTAATAGCAATTGATGGTATCCAGCCCTTAAATCCATTTTCCAGAACCATTTGACCCTGACACCTCAGCAACAAGGTCATCCACAGTAGGTGTCAAATGCCGCACACGCTTGATAGCGACATTGGGCAGGCGCATATCGACACAAATTCTCTCCTCCCCTGGCTGACGGGGTTTTCTCGCAACTACAATGGGCGATACCCAAGGTGTAGGTCCATCCACCTTTTCAATAATATCAGCGAGTTCCAATTTCTTTAATTCCTCCTCCACCTTAGGCCTCAGATGGAATGCAACCCTTCAATGCTTCAAAGCCACGGGTTGTATAGATTTATCAATATGTAAATGCACCATACGATCCTTCAAACACCCTATGCCTTCAAACACAGATTGAAACTCCGTCAGTAAGTCCTCCACAGTCCCCAAATGAACACTTAAAGCAAAAGATATAAGATTAAGCTGTTCTGCAGTCCGGCAGCTTAATAATATGTCTGACCCCATGGTGGTAACAAACACTTTTGCTGGTATCGATTGGCCCTTATGAGACAATAATGTAGTAAAACACCCCCACCAATTGCAAAGGCTTTGAAGATCCAAATGTGTAAACCTGAGTTGTGGTAGGCCGTAAATGGGGCTGAAAAGGAATGCGCTGCAAAACGGAAGTTGCTATCACATTGATAGAAGCACCAGTATCAATTAGTGCATCAACCTTATGACCCGCCAGCAAAACTGAACATCGTGGCACTCGCTTCCTAGGATGCCCACCAGGTTGCAATGCATGTATCATATGGACTGTACCATCGCCGTTCCCATCATCATCCAAATCGTCATCATCCATGACAACGACCGGCTGTACCGACTGAACAGCCTTAAATTTCTGTGGTCGAGAACGAGACATGGACTTACAAACTTTCGCAAAATGATTACGTTTCTGGCAATTAGAACATGTCTTGCCTTGAGCTGGACACACCCCTTGATGAGGAAAAGGACCCGCGCAAGAATAACAAAAATGGGGCAACGTAGAAGTCCTAGATTTATAGTTCCTCCTCTCCCTAGGTGTAGTATTAACAACATTCACCGGCTCCACTTTCACCTGAGTCTGTAATGCTGCTTCCATGTGAGCTGCACGCACCTTGGAAAGTTCTTTAAATCGTCCCAACGTGAGGCTATTCACCATTGACATCCCCGGTACTTGTAATATATGTTCCCTTAACTTCACAGAGGTACACCCCTGTATAAACTGCGCACGTACTTCATCCTCCACGTCCACCAAGGTGCAAGTGCGGGCCAACTCCTTAAGCCTAGCATAAAATGCATCCACAGACTCATGCGGGAATTGCCTCGCTTGTCGCAGAAGAAACCTTTCGTAATCAGGATTTGCTAAAGGCTCAAAATGCGCAGTTAATGCCTGTTTCAATTATTGATAAGTATATGGCGGACCCTCCTCCACCACAGATTGACCCAATTTATGAACCGCCGCACCCCCAAGATGTAAGAACAAGGGACGGCGTTGATCATTCTCCACAGCCGTGGCAGAAGAATAAGTCTCCAAACGATCCACCCATTCTTTCCACCGGGCAGCAAGAACAGATGGAGGACCATCAATCACAAAAGGCTCCAATGGAGGGATAGATGCCATGATGACACCGCCCACAAGAGTCCAAAGGAAATGGCAGAAATCACACTGCACCCCCCCCCCCAAAGTCCTGAGACACGTCCTTGGAAAAAAAAAAATCCACCTCCCAGGACACCAGCAACGGAGGGCAGGGTACACCACACAGCAAAAGAAAAAAGAAGAAGGCACCAAAACACCGGTACCGGTACTGAAGCCAGTAAAATCCGTCAGACAGCAGACCAAACTGGAGGAATATCCACACGCTGGGCAGGCAGCAGCCTCCAGGCACCGCCAAACACGCCCCACGCCGTCAGCGGTTGCCAGGAAGCGAAGAAACCCCACACAGCGTCATCGGTCTCCCAGCAACGCAGGATGACGCAGCAGCCCCAAGCCGCGTTCAGAAACAAAACGGGCGCAGTGGTGCGGCCAAACAGGAACACGGCCGCGCCAGCAACAGCACCTCCGGCAACCCCGCAAGACACCTCCAGCACAAAGCAGGAGAGCCACGGGGAGAAAAGACACGTCCGCCTCCTCGTCGCCAATCTGTTCCGTCAAAGTCAAAGAACATCCAGGAAGAAAAACAGACTCTACACACTCCGTTGCTCCACACACTGGGGAAAGCCTTCTCCTGGTATTTATTTACTAAACAAACCCATAATTAACCAATTAACCAATTAACAATGTCACGGACTCCACCACCGAGGATCGCTATCAAGGGGGAATTAACACCGTTCCCCTTTTACTAACTCCTCGGTGGAAGAGTCCTTAAAACATAACAGTACCTCAGTTGCCATCAGCTAATTGTACTCCATTTTTATTACACTAATAGTGAATAATTTGCTATTATTCACTATTAGTGTGATAAAAATTGACAGAAAAATAAGCAAGTGGAACCCCAACTGACCTCCATAAGCAGGAGCTGCTTCTGTGTTCCTAGCACTGAATTTGCCACTTCTGATGTCAGGGGTCACAAAGGGCAAGTCATGAGTAGCAGCTGCGACCCCTGGCGACCCCTAAATGACGTCTATGCTGCTAAGTAGATAAGCATTCTGGAAGCGCTACAACTAATGCGAGGCTGCGTGCACTCAGTTGTATGAGGTGTGTTTGGCTGGCATGTTCTGTTTTCATACAGAAGGAACCCTCTTGAATCTTCGCGCTGATTCTTTAACTCGACAGAGAGGAGTGCTACGTGACAGCCGCGCTGATGATGGCCGAGCTCTAATTTATCCAACATTTTTCTTATCACTTTTCCTTTTTCTTAGTTGTCTTGTCTGGATATGTGTTGTAGTGTAAGTAAAGACCGATAACGTGAAGAGTCTTTAACTCGATTTATTCCAGATCAGAAGTATAATACAAACACGCTGCGAAGGTTACACCAGCGTCTCCGTCCTCAACCATCTCTCTCAACTGCCTCTCCTCCAATCCCCCTCCCCTCCGGAATGTCATTGTCATCACAGAGCATGCGATGACAATTCCATTCGCGTGCTGACAATTCCACTCATTCCATTCACGTGCGTGAATACAACATATCCACTCCCTTTACACAAAACAAAAGAGAAAACGCAATACAACTACAATAACAAATGTTAAAGCAAACTACAATAAAGATGAAAACGAATAAAAATGATACACCCTATTATAGTGCATTTGATTTCACACTAGATATCATCACAATACATGACATATTCATTTAAATAAGCCGGAATCCTCCGGCATCTGGGACCCAGCCCCCGTGTGTGGGAACCATCACTAATGGCAGTGTTAATGGCGGAAGTGGGCCTATGCAAATCAACAGTAGGGGGCCTATGCAAACCATTCGATAATTGTTCCTCATCATGCATACAATCACTCCTCGTCAATTCCTCATCTGACATAAACGAGGAAACTATTACAGCCCCCCACATTTCCATTTCCCCATTCAGGACCATGGCTTCCACCAGCCTTGCAATATAAGGCTATTCTCCTTTTGTTCCAACGTTGACCATTCTCCAATATTACATGGAAATCATGAACTTCCTTCACCTTCCAAGGTCCTCGAAATTTTGTAAGACCCCCACACACACGTCCTGATCGTATTTTCACCAAATCCCCAACTTCAATCACCTTCACATTTTTTTGTACAGGAAGTGAAACATCCACATGTGTTTCAACTTTCCTAAATAATTCATTCATCCATACAGGGTTCAATTTTGTCCCAGCTTCTCTGCCTCTCATTAACACAAAAGGTGTTTCCCCTGTTCCTCCATTCACAGTTGTTCTATAGGCCCAAACTAGATCATTGACCATTTCTTGTACATTTTTCCTGCTATTCAATGCCATCTGAATAATGCCTTTCACCATACGGTTACACCTTTCCACCATTCCATTTGCTTGGGGGTTGTACAAGGAGGTGCAAGAATGGTCAATACCACATGACCTTAAGAAATGTTCCATTTCAAACGACGTCAATTGCATACCGTTGTCAGTGATGACTTTTGCAGGACACCCCTCTTCCAAAAACAGTTCTTTCATTGCCTTAATTGTGTTTGTGGTGGTAATATCCCTTAAAAACTTTACAACCAACCAACGTGAATGCACATCTACCATGACCGAGGCACACCTAACATCCTGACTGACTCCCCCAAGTGGGCCAATGAAGTCCATGCACACTGTGTGCCACCCTTTCCCAGGGTCAGGTATCGACCCAACCACACTTTGTTTCCCTACTTTAAGTCTCTTTTCACCCTCTTTGCAATCACTACAGTTCTCAACCTATATGTCTACATCAGCATCTAGCCCAGGCCACCAGAATTGCTCCCTCAACCTTTTCTTAGTTAATGTCCGACTCAAATGGCCTTCGTGGGCTAACCTAAATAGTTTAATCCTTAACTCTTCAGGAGGCACAAACTTGTCCCCTCTCAAAACAAACCCATCCTTAGTCAATGATAATTCTTCCAACACCTTCACAAAAGGGCGAATACGAACATTAAGAGCACTTTCTCTCATACCACCCTCTTTGATCAACTTAACCACCCCCTTCATGGCGATGTCACTCTCCATACACTTACACCATTCCTGTTGGGAAATTGCACCTTGAGAACACTCCATCGCATCCTCAATACTCGCCACTGCCCCTTCTTCCTCACGTTCTTGCACACCTTCCTTATCCACCACCTGCCAATCTTGTGGCAAGCGAGACAAACAATCCGCTCTAACATTACGCCAACCTTGAATATACTGTACCTCAAGCTGATACTCCTGTAACCGTGATGCCAACCTGGCCAGTCTAGCTGACACTTTGCCCACCCCTCCTGGTAGCAATATCCTCAATAGAGGTTTATGGTCGATGCGAAGAATAATCTTGCGCCCCCACACATATGTTCTAAAGTACTCCATCGCCCAGGTTGCAGCTAAAGTTTCTTTCTCGATGACGGAATAATTACGTTCCGAGAGGGTTAATGATCTGGAAGCAAATGCCACCGTCCTCTCTGCATTGCCATGCATTTGTGACAACACTGCACCCAAACCAATGGCACTCGCATCAACCGTAATCAATGTTTTAGCATTAACATCAAATGGAACCAAAACTTGCGCCTCACACATCTCTTTCTTAATATTCAGAAATGCAATATTTTGTTCCACACCCCACACGAACTTTTGTCCCTTACGTAACAATTTTCTTAATTCCTCTGTCTTGTCCGCAAAATTTTGTATGAACTTTGAACAGTACTCTATTAGACCAAGGAATGACCTGAGTTGATCTTTATCCTGAGGGGGGTGCATTTCCAATAGCATCCAGCAAATTTTTCTTTGGTTTAACACCTTGTTCAGACAATGTATACCCCAAATACTCAATCTCATTCACTAAGAATCTGCATTTCTCCTTCTTCAATGTTAACCCAGAACTCTTGATCTTATCCAACACACACCTCAAAACCTCATTATGCCTATCTATTGAGTCTCCAAATACCAGAATGTCATCCTGGAAATATATAACATTCTCTACCCCTTTAAACAATCCTGTCATCAACCTTTGGAAGACTCCAGCAGCCGATGCAAGGCCAAACGGCATCCTCGTAAATTGGAAAATTCCTTCCATAGTAATGAAAGCCGTAAGCTCTTTAGACTCTGTATGCAATTTAATCTGATGATACGCGCTTCTAAGATCAAGCTTGGCGAAATGCTTCCCTCCTTGCAGCAACAAAATTAACTCATTGATATTGGGTAATGGATAATTGTCCACTACGATGTTCTGATTGAGTGTGCGGAGATCAACACAAAATCTGAGACTTCCATCCGATTTTCCAGTAATTACAACCGGAGAAATCCAACTGGAAGTTTCTATTGGCTCAATAATACCCTCCTGTACCATTTTAGAAATCATCCTCCCCACTTCTTGACGAGCCAAAACTGGTACTCGTCTCAACCTATGTTGAACTGGGATAGCATCTTTCTTCACCTTAATCTTATGTACATAGCCATGAAGTTCTCCTAAGGTATCTTTAAAAACTTCCTTGTAATCCTCCAAAATTCTATCCACACTATCACTACTCACCAACATAACATTCTCCTGGGCTCGTGGATCAATCTTAATATCAAGGTCGTACTGATGATGCCACCCCAAGATTGGTGGACCACTGTCGGCTATATATACTTTCCCATTGATATGCCTTTTCCCAAACTCAATTTTAGCCCACATATATCCCAGGATGTCAATTTTCTCTCCCTGATAGCCACCTGGACTAATATCTTTGGGCAAAAGACTGACAGCTGGCCACTCTTGTAAAAATAGTTTTTTAGGTAAAATAGTATATAGTGACCCAGAATCAATCATCAGCTGTACTCCTTTGCCTCTTATCAGAAAATTTGCTGTAGGTCTCGGAGGTTTATCCTTATGTGATGCCACACTATCACCCAATGCTAATACTCTATCACGTCCTTCTTCACAAACAGCATCATTCCTCACCACACCTACGTTATATTTGTTGGACATGGTCTTACACATACGTGCAAAATGGCCTTTCTTTCCACACTTCATACAGTCTTTTCCTATTGCAAAACAAGATTTACATTCAGAGTTATGATATTTGCTACCGCATCTCGTACACGGTCTATTTTCAAATTTCCCACCCATACCGGTCTTGCTCATATTTTTGCGTGTAGAGCTTGCACCCGCTAATACTTCATTATCCTCATAAACTACTTTGTTCACCGCATTCACATTAACATTAGCACTCATATTGGTAGCATCTATTTTTTCCCTCCTCTCCATTTCTCTCATACAATACTCAGATTGTTCAACTACTTTAGCAATTTCTATAGCATCTCGTAGGGTGGGATTTTTCGCTGCCCACAGTCTCTCTTGCGTTTTTTTACTGCGACATTGTACAATTAATTGGTCACGAATTAACTCATCAGTCATTGTTCCAAATTGGCACTTCGTAGCTAGTTCCCTCAATCTGGAAACAAAATCGTCAATACTTTCTCCCAACTGTTGAGGTTGTGTATAAAATTTATGTCTAGTCATAACAACATTGAATTCTTTCGCAAAACGTTTTTCCAATCTCTTCACTGCTTCCGTGAAAACATCCATCTGTTGTTGATCTTCTTGCTGAACTATGGAAGGTAAGTACTTAAATATACGTTAACCTTCTTGACCTAAGGCACTGAGTAAAATTGCTTTCTTTCTAGTAGGTCTTAAGTCTTGTCCATCAAGTGCCACCAAATAGTTTTCAAAAATGTCGATCCACTCTTCCCATGGGATGCATGGAGATCCTGGTTGTGATAAAAATTGTGGTGGCGGTATTATGCTCTGGTTATTCGTGGCCATTCTGAAATAAATGGAGTAATTCTCTACCAATTAATTTTATTCCAATAAACAAGATCCGTTCAGTAATATGTTTGTCACGCAACACACGCGTGCTGAAAGCTTTCTCGTTGTTTGCTAGGCGTCTTGTTTCCTAGCAACAGTTCCCCGTGCAGGAAGCGCGTCTCTAACGTTGCTTAGCGTCGCATAGTATCCCAGCAACCAATGCCTCAATGAAGGTACGCGTGCACGTTAAGCCTGGTGCCAGGGTTGTTAACGCAGGGTGAGGTCCTCATGCCACAATTCACAACGCCAAGGTTTACAAAATAATTACTGAACAGTACCTTCCAATACCTAATCAGTAAGTTGTATGCTGTGGATCCGGTAATCACCTCTCGCCCGTGTTTGTTTGAAGTTCTTTTCCAGATCGCTGGTGTTCGTCACTCGTCGCCATAAATATGTTGTAGTGTAAGTAAAGACCGATAACGTGAAGAGTCTAACTCGATTTATTCCAGATCAGAAGTATAATACAAACACGCTGCGAAGGTTACACCAGCGTCTCCGTCCTCAACCATCTCTCTCAACTGTCTCTCTTCCAATCCCTCTCCCCTCCGGAATGTCATTGTCATCACAGAGCATGCGATGACAATTCCATTCGCGTGCTGACAATTCCACTCATTCCATTCACGTGTGTGAATACAACAATATGCTACCATGATATGAAACTTTGCACACCTGTCAACTATTTTTTGTTGCTTCATTGCAGGCACTTTATAATGTCTCATCATCTGACACCCGTTATCTTGTTTGCTATTGCACCTGTTTTGAGACTGGGAAACAACATTTACAACTCTGAATTCGTCGTGGTGGTCATTAATTGTAGCACATCAGGTATTACCCGATGGTTATAACAATAGCTTTGCTGAACCTCTGTGTTGCACAAGATCTCGTCGTCGACAAAAGAACTGACCTCTGAACTGCCCTGCAGTAACTTTTACTAATGAAGGGCAGGCCAGAGTTATTCACATCCAATATCCGTGCGCGTGCAGACCATGCCCATCTGCCTCCCACGGTGTGGTAAATAATATTCCTAAATTTTTTCCTTTAATAGTCTACGTATTTTACTGTAACGATTTGCGGTAACACTAAATGCTTTGAAAATAGACATACAAATAAATATACATAGGAAGGTTTTGCAATGAGATGTCGAGGCCCCGGTGGTCTGATTAAACAAAGGCCACGGGACCTTGTTTGTGCCATCGTCCATCTTCATTAGCTTTGGTTAGCACTGTAGAGTCTGTAGGGCAGATTAAAGGAGAAAAATGCACTGCATCTCTCGAAACATTTAGTGCATTTGCGGAAAGAGTGCAGCAGAGAAAAAGAGAGGTGGTTCAAGCTCAACTCTGAGTTTGTTAAGGTTACCCTGTGACCTTTGAGAGGGCCCTGAAGGCACCAACAAACGTGCGTGCAGTGACACACTTCACCTAACCGCGAGGAAACATTCTTGGCTCTCTTTCAGAGTACAGGAAGTGACTGCAGAAGAACTGTAAGTATGGATCCGCTCCACCGTGATAGCACTGAAAGGTCAAAGCCCCTGCAGTCATTTGGACAACGCACAGGCCTGTCCCACTGAGCAGTGTGGTCTGTGATTAAACACCTCTGTTAGAGAAGGGCCCAAACGTGAGCCAACTGCACACAGACAACATGTGGCCCAAGTCCAGATTCGTTCCTGTTTGGTCAGTTAACTATCTCACCAGCGCACAGAGTCCTAATGCCAACAAAACTGAAATTCAGCTAAAAAAGGAGGGGTGAAGGCAAAAAGCTTGGGGAGCTACCATCTAATGGTGTCAGGTTTAACACATTTCATCTCAGGTATGAAAGTTGGACATCAGGGACAGGCAACATATGGTTCACCCCCTGGTGGCATTCAGGTCTGGGGCCTTTTCAAGGCTGTAATATACATAAAAAATGTTGACCAGTTTGCATCCAAAACATATAGACACATTTACCTCTCACTGTAAAAAAAAAAAAAAAAAAACACATTTAGTGGGAAAACCATGTGTGATGTGCAACACCAGATTGCTCTTTACCACACCACAAGAGTGCAGTTCTATTGTCAGAAAGCATAACCACAGGTGATAAAGAGGTATAGAAATATATAATGAATGATAGATAAAATAATATGCTGACCAGAGAAAACCTAGTGCACAATTTAGTCTGACTCAGATCTCAAGCAGCTGAAAAAAACTCCGAACCACACAAAGAAGAAAACCACTATTCTCAAAACCACGCACTGCTGCACTGCAATCACTGTGGCTAACAATGTTCTTTAAGGTCCAGCAAGGATGTATGAGAGCAACACATCTCTACTCACCCACTGAATGAAAATTAGTAGCCTTCCATACACCACTGAATCCAAATCTGAAACTTCTGATACACACCCCTCATTGGATTCTTTTTAGATGAGTGTACATGTTGTGATGGTTGCCAACTGAAAATACTGCCCATGTTTCCTCAATTGCCAATGGTATACCAAGTGCAGGAAGAGGTTACGTAGGGAAATACTGTGGTCAACCCACACAATAAACTTGTGAGGCTCCCTAACCTTCCTCTTGGGATAAAAACTTTTCCTGGGATCACAAGGAAGGTTGCTGCTTTTCTCTGGACTGTGAAACTAATTAGAAAAGGGAAACCTCCCCTCTTCGGAAGACTTTGTGAAGGAGCCAGAATGTACAGTTTGATCCAAAATGCAAGAAAATAAACCCCTCCTCTTCAGGAGATCATCTGAAATAGCTGAAAAATACAGGTGAAGTCTCAAGAAAAGCTTTAAGAGTGAGAAAGTACCATTGCGATAAAGAAAAGAAGTTAAAGCATTCACCCACACTCTGCATGGCCCCTATTGTTCTCTTCTTATACATTTTCTATCTTCTTGTTTCCTTTTGCACTAGCTGAGGTTTGCGTGCAATCTCAGGACGAACCATGAAACATTCAACAGTGCTTGGAAGCTGTGGGGCTCAGCTATGAGGCCCTGCAAATCATCACATTTTCTTTCTTGTGGATATCTGCAGAGCAGCTCCTAGATGATAAGAGACAGTGGGCTTTATTTAGAGTTTGGAGGACAGGATACTTTGTCAAAACATGGTTGACATCCTTTCTATAATGCAATTGTATCCAAAACATTCTGTCCCATTTGAATCTGCCCCACTCCAATCCAAAATAATCTCTTCCACTCCAATCTGCCCCACTCCAGTCTACCACACTCCAATCCAAAACATTTTGCCCCACTCCATTCCACCCCACTCCAGTCTCAAGCAATACGCCCCACTCCAATCCAATCCAATCCAATTTACCCCAATCCAATTAACCCCACTCAAATTCACCCCACTCCCATGCAGGGGTGGTTTCTCTGTAAGGGCAGGGGGGCATTGATTCCCTGCCTGCCAGCAATAATATTACATACATTATGCCAGCAGACAGGAGGTGTATTGCTAGAGGTTTGGTTTACACGCTCTGACTAGCTGTGGCGGTTTATCTGAACTGCGTATGTCCGGTTGGCGGGATTTTGCTTGTGGCCAGCCTGACATGCATAGTTCAGGCTTTCCCAGACATCAGCGTTTGTGAGATGGGAAACCAGACACACAGCCCCATCATTCTCCGATCTAGTGCAGCGTTTGTCCATCCCAGCCAATCCTTGCAGTGCTCTTATGCTGTTAACTAATATAAACAGGCTGAGAGCACTACTTCCATTGGCTAAGGTGCACACGGTGCTAGTTTACCCATGCACATCAGGGCAGCAGCAGACAGACAGCGAAGCATGACAAGAAGTTAAGGTAAAGTAATTTTTTTATCATGTGAGGCCTGCATAATGTAAATGTAGCTAGTGCTCATGTTAAGCACTTACATACTATGAGAGATTTCGTTTGAACTATGTAAATACAGGGAAAAACAATATTACATAGTGGAAACTCGATCTCTCACAGTGTGGGAGCACTTAACATGAGAACTAGTTACATCATGTTAAGTGCTCCCATACTGTGAGAGACACTACGTAAAAACCTGGGGAAAAACAATACACATGTGTAGCAGCCACATGCCTTTAATGGTCTTGTGACATCAAAAAGGTTAAATGTTTTATGTCACAAGGTCATTAGAAGATTCACGAGGCTGCTGCACGTCTATTGTTTTTCCCCTGGTTTTTACATAGCGTGATGTCGATCTTTCACAGTATGGGAGAGATTAACATGGGCACTAATTACATTTACAGATGTAACTAGTGCCCATGTTAAATGCTTCTTTATTGTGAGGGATTGAGAATGCAATATGTAAATACCGGGGGAAAAAAGTACACTATGAATGCCCCACCACATTCAAGGGACACTAGCAGCCATTTCTCCGATCAATCCAACCCACTCAAATCCACCCCACCCCACTCCAATCCAACTCAATCCACCCACTCCAATCCACCCCACTCCAATGTAGTCCACCACTACACAATCCACCTCACTCCAATCCACTCACACCACCCCGATCCATCCCACTCCAATACAATCAACTTTAATTCATCCCACTTCAGTCCGATCCAGTCCACATTAATCCATCCTACTCCAGTTCAATCCACCCCAAACCACTTTAATCTATTCCACTCCAATCCACTCCACCTTTCTCCAATCAATAAACCCCACACGAATCCAATCCACCCCACACAATCCAGTCCACCCTACTCCAATCCAATTAATCCCACTCCAATCCAAACCACCCCATTGCAGTCCAATCCACCTCACTCAAGTCCAATCCACTAGAACCTACCCCACTCCAATCCACTCCACTCAATCCACCCAATCCCAATCCAGTCCACCCCTATCCAATACACTACACTCAATCCAATTCACCCCACCCAATCTACCCCACTCAATCCAATCCACCCACTCAATCCAGTACACCCACTCAATCCAATTCACCCACTCAATCCAATCCATCCACTTAAGTCAATACATCCCACCCAATCTGATCCAGCCCAATCTGATCCACCCCAATCCAATCCACCCCAATTCGATCCACCCCACTCCAATCTGGTTCACCCTACACCAGTGTCTAATCCACCTCACTTCAATGCAATTCACCCCACTCCAATTCACCCCACCCTAATCCAACCTACCCCAATCAAACCCACCCTATTCCAATCCAATCCACCCCCTCCAGTCCACCACACCCCAATCCACCCACCCTATTTAAATCCATTCCACCCTACTCCAATCCACCCCACTCTACTCCAATCCACCCACTCTAAATTTATCCAATCCACCATACCCTTTCCCAGTTCAGTCTACCACAATCCAATCCAATCAGCCTACCCCACTCAAATCCACCTCACCCCAATCCAATCCACTCCAATCCACCCCACTACAATCACCCTGCCCCAATTCAATCCACTCCAACCTATCCCAGTTCAGTCCACCCCACCCCACTCCAATCAACCACAATCCAATCCAACACACCCCACTCCAATTTTATCCAACCCACCCCTCTCCAATCCATCCCAATTCAGCCCACCATACCCCAATCCAATCTACCCCACACCATTCCACCCCATCCCATTTCAATCTACCCCATCCCACTCCAATCCAATTTACCCCTCTCTCTCCAATCCAACCCACTCACTTCAGTCCACCACACTATCGTCAATCTACCACACTCTACTCCAATCCACCCAATCTATCCCAGTCCAATCTACTCCACCGCAACCCAGCTCAGTCCACTCCAATTGTTGGAAAATGGGTTATTGGTAAGGGCAGGTAGGTACCTACACTTAGCAATAGGCCACTAACCTCCACTTAGGTCCAGTTAGGTCTCAGTAAATTAAACCCAGCTCAACCCTTGGTAGCTTGGCAATGAGCGACAAGTCTTAACTTAGGAGACACAGTGTAAAGCATTCAAAAATAACAAAACAGTAATTAAATAAAACACAGAAAACAGTTTAAAAATCCAAAACCAATTAATAAAAATAGATTATATTTTTTATCTTTAAAATGACACAAAAACGAATAAAATCGGATAAGGGGAACCGGAGATATGAATTTTTAAAGAATTACTGTTTTCTAGCGCCTAGAAACAAAAAGCGCCAATCTGGTCAACTGGTCGCACCTCAACCGGGACAAAGTCAAAGTTTAAGGCCGACCGCGATGGAGCCCGGCTCGCCTACAGGCCACGGAAGGCCTTGGTCAAATGTTTACCTTCGCACTTAGTCGTTTTTCTGAAGATTTTCCTCAGCAGGACGTACCTGCCAGTCCAGTCTGACTTCCTGGAACTCTTCACCGGATACGCGTCGCGGGATCCCTCGGTGGAGATTTTTACCTTCGGACTTAGTCGTTTTTTCGAGGTGAGAATCCTTTGACCGGGGTAAACCAGGATCTTGATCCGACGTCCTTGGAGCCCTCCTCGGATACGCCGGCTGGGAGGTCCCGGTCAACTTTCTACGTTCGGACTTAGGGCCTGATTCTAACTTTGGAGGACGGTGTTAAACAGTCCCAAAAGTGGCGGATATACCACCTACCGTATTACGAGTCCATTATATCCTATGGAACTCGTAATACGGTAGGTGGTATATCCGCCACTTTTGGGACGGTTTAACACCGTCCTCCAAAGTTAGAATCAGGCCCTTAGTCTCTTTTTTGGAGATTTTCTTCAACGGGACGAACCTGCAAATCAGGCCAGGTCACGGTTGAGGCAAGCTGGCTAGAGTTGCCGCAGTGGGTCGGTCCCTTTATGGAGCTTTTTTTTCAAAAGTTCTCCAAACTTCTGGGTCTTCTCCCAGATGTTCTTTTAAGGTTCTTTTGGGGTCCACAGCTCACCCCAGGGTTCCAGAAGCCCTGAGATGATCCTTGGGGGTGTGGACTACAACTCCCAGAATGCACCTGGTGCAAACTCCTTTTTGGCCACTGGACAGTGGTCAGCTGGTTGATTTCTTCAGGAGTTGGTGCAGGGGACTCTGGTTAGCAATTTTTCACCTGTAGCAAACAAGGAGTCCCTCCTTGAACCAGTTGAAGCCAGGCAAATTCCTTCTTGTGGTGAAGCCCAAGTGTGCAGCTGGTGCAGTCCTTCAGAGTGCAGGGCCCAGGTGCAGGCCAGGGTTCCAGCAGGGCAGTCCTTCTTCTTCTTCTGTGGTTCTTCCTTGTTGGAATCTGATGGGGATCTGGTAGAGAACTGAGGTGTGGGTGCGGGTCTTCCAGTTTTATCCTTGCTCCTGGGTGAAGAACAGGGGTGTCCTGATTCGCCAATCAAGTGTAGGGTCCTTCCCCCTGTGATGACCAATTCCTGGGAGGTGTGGCAAAAATCAATCCCAGGAGGCAACATTCCTCAAAAATCCATCATGGCTGAAAGTGATTTTTGGAGGTTACATCTGGCTGAGTCCACCCATTGGTGTGGCTAAAAATCATAAACACACCCCTCTCCTGCCCTCTCCTAATCTAATCAAGGGGGCACCTAGTTGTCTGGGGTTGCAGGATGTGGGGGTGTTGCTGGGTTGCTCCAAATGTCCTTCTCTGCCTTTGAAGACCAGTTTGGCAGCCCTCCCCCTTCCTGCCTCACCATCTGCTGAGGGGAGATCTCCTCCCACAGGCACATCCCTTTGTGTGAAGCCAGGCCACTTCACACCTCATCAAGGCAGCCTGTCCAAGCTGCCAGAGGCTGGCCAATCAGAGGACAGCAGCAAAAACACTGCAGGGTTGAAGTTGGCAAATTTTCATGTAAAGTTTAAAACTCTTTACTTGAACAAGTTATATTAAATCCAACAACTGGAAGTTGTGGGATTTATTATAACAATTAATTTGATACCAACTTCTTTGTATCTGTCACTTAAGGGGACTTTTAAAATTAAAATAAAGTCTCTCCATTCTAGCCTATGAAGGCCATTCACTACAATGAGGGAAAAGCGAATTTGGCTGTTTTTACCTCACCAGGGTTTATAAGGTCCCTGCTTATACAGGGAGTGCAGAATTATTAGGCAAATGAGTATTTTGACCACATCATCCTCTTTATGCATGTTGTCTTACTCCAAGCTGTATAGGCTCGAAAGCCTACTACCAATTAAGCATATTAGGTGATGTGCATCTCTGTAATGAGAAGGGGTGTGGTCTAATGACATCAACACCCTATATCAGGTGTGCATAATTATTAGGCAACTTCCTTTCCTTTGGCAAAATGGGTCAAAAGAAGGACTTGACAGGCTCAGAAAAGTCAAAAATAGTGAGATATCTTGCAGAGGGATGCAGCACTCTTAAAATTGCAAAGCTTCTGAAGCGTGATCATCGAACAATCAAGCGTTTCATTCAAAATAGTCAACAGGGTCGCAAGAAGCGTGTGGAAAAACCAAGGCGCAAAATAACTGCCCATGAACTGAGAAAAGTCAAGCGTGCAGCTGCCACGATGCCACTTGCCACCAGTTTGGCCATATTTCAGAGCTGCAACATCACTGGAGTGCCCAAAAGCACAAGGTGTGCAATACTCAGAGACATGGCCAAGGTAAGAAAGGCTGAAAGACGACCACCACTGAACAAGACACACAAGCTGAAACGTCAAGACTGGGCCAAGAAATATCTCAAGACTGATTTTTCTAAGGTTTTATGGACTGATGAAATGAGAGTGAGTCTTGATGGGCCAGATGGATGGGCCCGTGGCTGGATTGGTAAAGGGCAGAGAGCTCCAGTCCGACTCAGACGCCAGCAAGGTGGAGGTGGAGTACTGGTTTGGGCTGGTATCATCAAAGATGAGCTTGTGGGGCCTTTTCGGGTTGAGGATGGAGTCAAGCTCAACTCCCAGTCCTACTGCCAGTTCCTGGAAGACACCTTCTTCAAGCAGTGGTACAGGAAGAAGTCTGCATCCTTCAAGAAAAACATGATTTTCATGCAGGACAATGCTCCATCACACGCGTCCAAGTACTCCACAGCGAGGCTGGCAAGAAAGGGTATAAAAGAAGGAAATCTAATGACATGGCCTCCTTGTTCACCTGATCTGAACCCCATTGAGAACCTGTGGTCCATCATCAAATGTGAGATTTACAAGGAGGGAAAACAGTACACCTCTCTGAACAGTGTCTGGGAGGCTGTGGTTGCTGCTGCACGCAATGTTGATGGTGAACAGATCAAAACACTGACAGAATCCATGGATGGCAGGCTTTTGAGTGTCCTTGCAAAGAAAGGTGGCTATATTGGTCACTGATTTTTTTTTTTTTTTTTTTTGAATGTCAGAAATGTATATTTGTGAATGTTGAGATGTTATATTGGTTTCACTGGTAATAATAAATAATTGAAATGGGTATATATATTTTTTTGTTGAGTTGCCTAATAATTATGCACAGTAATAGTCACCTGCACACACAGATATCCCCCTAACATAGCTAAAACTAAAAACAAACTAAAAACTACTTCCAAAAATATTCAGCTTTGATATTAATGAGTTTTTTGGGTTCATTGAGAACATGGTTGTTGTTCAATAATAAAATTAATCCTCAAAAATACAACTTGCCTAATAATTCTGCACTCCCTGTAGTTACATGGCACCCAGCCCTAGGGGCACATAGGGCACACCTTAGGGTGATTTATATGTAAAAACAATGTAGTTTAGGATTAGGATTTTGGAACTACTTTTAATTCCAAAGTCAAATTTGCATATAACTTTAATTTAAAAGAAGACAGCAAGGCAGTCCTGTCTTTAAAATGACACTGGGCACCTCAGCAGTGCACCTATGGGTGCACTACCTATGCTGTGGTCCCTAAACCTACATGCCCTACCATATACTAGGGACTTATAGGTAGGTTGACTTAGCCAATTATAATTAGCCTAATTTGCATACTGATTTTACACAGAGCACAGGCCCTGAGACTGGTTAGCAGTACCCAGGGCACCATCAGAGTCAAGAAAACACCAGCAAAAAGTTGAAAATGCGGACAAAAAAGTTAGGGGGTCTCTACAATCAGCCCTGTTCTCTCACACCAATCCAATCCATCCAGCTCATCCTTCTCCAATCCACCCCACTCCAATCCACCCCAATCCCATCAAATCCACCCTACTACAAACTAATCCACCTAACTCGAAACCAATTTTCCCCACCTCACTCCAATCAGCCCACCCCACTCCAATCCAATCACCTGACTCCAATCCACTCCATTCCAGTCCAATCCACCTCACTTCAATCTACTGAATCCAATCTACTCTACTTCAATACCCCACTCCAATCTACTCCGCCCTACTCCAATCAAATCCACCCCACACCAATCCACCCCAGCCCAATCACTCCAATCCAAACCACTCTTTCCAATCCAATCTAATCCACCCCACTGGAAATCACCCCAATCCAATCTACCTCAACCCCATTTCAATCCACCGCACACCAATCCAGTTCAATCCACCCCACTACACTCAGTCCACCGCAAATTACCCCAATCCAATCTAACCCAATCCAATCTACCCCACTCTACTCCAAGTCAAACCTCACCACTACCTGAATCCACTCCAACCCACTCCATCCTATTCCACCCCACTCTACAACACTTTGCCACTGAACTCTACACCTCTCTACTCAACTCTATGACACCTTACTTCTCCTACCCCACAACACTCAAACAAATTCACTCTATGACACTCTACTTCCCACACTCCACTCTGACATTCCAATCTGCTAACTTTTAGCCATGCTGAACAGCAGCCACACTGGTGCAAAACACAATGCCAAAGCCAAAGATCTTGTGTTGGTGAGACCTATTGGCTTTACTAGTGCTTCTTTTATCTCACCTGAGTGATCTGCATTTTGGCGCTCTGGTATGGTGGGTGATAGGGGTGGTGTGTTTGCTGTTCAGTTCACCTATTGAGTGTCATACCTGTCCCTTCTTTAGAAAGGTGATTATCTCACTTCTTTGATAATCTTTATAACAAAGAAATCTCGATAAAAAATGGCATTTCTTTTTCTAATCAAAATACACATTTGGAAATGTTTTTGGAAAACTCCTTATTAAGCAATATATTTTATTCATCCTACTTTTTGTCCCGAATTTGAGGTTCTTCAAAATGTATAAATAGCACAACACACCCAGTTGACACCTCTCCCTGCATGTTCAAGCTTCAGAAAACCTACTTTATCAGGCATAGCCTGGAGCAGTTCTGCAACCACAGAAATACGTAAAACTGCACACAGGTGAAGCTGTAGGACTTGTAGGTGTAGTTTTCAGACTTTTCCATGAATCATGCTCTGAGTATTTATAGTGTTTGAATTAAATCCATTCGAGAGTATAATTATCATGTCACCAGAAGTACGAAATATTTGAAAAGAAAACTTGCTTGAATTACAACCCTTATTGCATAGCTTGTTGTATTGCGTAACTTTATCATTAGTTACACCTTTTTGCTACCGTTTTTAGATATTGCTGGAGTGAGTGGCTTTAGTGCTCAGTTAAATGATAGCAGTGGCAGGTAGCATCTGTTTTTAGTTTCCTTCCATGGAGAATGAAACTGGGCACAGTATTATTTAATAATACAGGTTCCTTAGCCTCTTATAAATCTTTATTAAAAAAAGAGTCTATGGTTAATGTAGTTTAATTATTTGCTAAAAACCCTGAAATCTAATAACTCAAGCCCATAAAAATATGCAAATATATGAGCGTCTGACTCATTCAAATCCTCCGTAGCTTAAGGACATACTTGGATGCTCTAATAATGATAAAGAATTGTAATACTAATCATGCTGGTCAGAGTCATACATCCAAGTTTTCATCCAATAATGCACACTTCTGTTAGATCAACAACAAACCTTTCGACCAGTTTATGGGAAGTACTGTAAAGATTTGTTGTTCTCTGCATTGAAAACGACCATTGGTCTGTAACATAGACATGCATTTTCATATTTCCACATTGATGAATAAAGTTATTGAAGCCACCGCAATTATTATGATTTATCATGCCCATGCATCATATTATTAGATATTTATTTAAGTGTTGGATCTAATGTTTCAATGTATTTATCACAGACTATTCAGGCTGACAAGCTCACCCGGGCAGTCTGAATTTCAATGTGTACACTGAAATTAGCAATATCCAGGAATAAACTGTAATTCACTAGTATATTCCACCATTTTCTCCTAGTTTTCACAAAATGATGGTGCCCAAAATAGTACTTATTTAAATACTGATTTCCTCTTATATGTTTCAAACATAAGTGTTTACAATATTTCACCAAAACATTATTAATGTGTTCACTCTCGTTAGGCACTTTATCGGTTTTATTGTTCTTTAATGATCTACAGTGAGTCCATCTGTTTTAAGCTAATGCCAATGGTCCCATTGCTTTCCCTCCTCTCCACCTTCATAATCCATCTGTTTTTTTATATACAGTCCATTTTTAGTTTCTGACAATTATTCGAATTGAGAGTGAAATTGTTTACTGATTTTATGCTTTTTTAGTCCAGTTGTTTCTTCGACTTGCCTCTTTTTTTACATAAGTCCCAGATTTGTACTGTCTACATTGCAAAAACCTCAAAAGCACCCAATGTTTATGACTATTCAATTGTCTGAATCACAAAGTCTCAGAAAGCGGCATCTTTAAATAAAATATTCAATGTCCTAGACAGCATTACGATATTAATCCTTGCATGCTTGCTGTGAACAGGGAAGACGAAAATATATTTCTTACCAGCAGCACATGCTTTGCTCCATACATTTTCTACTTCAGGTCTGCTTCATCAACCACAAAAGCTCAAAGTTTCATGGAACTTATTATTTCTCCTAAAAAAACAAATCTTCCTTATTTTGACTCTAGGGCTCAAAGAAAGTTTCCTAGCCTTTCTTGACCACTCTATTGGGGCTTATGAATGCTGAGTCCCTCCTCTCTCAGTTGTAGCCATCACTGCATGTCTATGTTCACTGAGCCTCACCACGTTCACTACTTTGTATATTAATCTTTAATGGAATAAAAGATCACACCTTATTTTCCTAAAAACATGCTTTGAGACTCTTGGTGATAATGAACTTTCACCTAATAATTAAGATCTTTCTCTATCATGTGACTTAAATGATATAGGAGGTGACGCAAGATGTGTCTTCCTCTTAATCTGTGGATTTAGTCTATCAACAAAGAATTATACAATAATTACTGTTGGAAATGGCCTTTCTGCAGGGTCACCCCCAAACTTTTTGCCTTCCTCCTTCTCTTTTTCTGACCTCATTTTTGCTGGCTTTAGGACTCTGCACACTTTACCACAGCTAATCAGTGCTAAAGTGCATGGCTCTATCCTTAAAACATGGTGACATTGGCTCATACCCAAATGGCTTAGTTAATTTACTTGTAAATCCCTAGTCAAGTGCATTACATGTGCCCAGGGCCTGTAAATTAAATGCTACTAGTGGGCTGCAGCACTGGTTGTGCCACCCACATAAGTAGCCCCCTAACCATGTCTCAGGCCTGCCATTGCAGGGCTGTGTGTGCCGTTTCACTACCACTTCGACTTGGCATTTAAAAGTAATTGCCAAGCCTTAAACTCCCCTTTTTCTACATATGTCACCCCTAAGGTGGACCCTAGGTAGCCCGTAGGGCAGGGTGCTATGTAGGTAAAAGGCAGGACATGAACATGTGTGTTCTATATGTCCTGGTAGAGTAAAACTCCTAAATTCATTTTTCCACTACTGTGAGGCCTGCTCCCTTCATAGGATAGCATTAGGGATACCCTTATATATTGTTTGAGTGGTAGATTCTGAGCCGAAAGGAGTAACAAGGTCATATTTAGTATGGCCAGAATGGTAATACAAAATCCTGCTGACAGGTGAAGTTGGATTTAGTATTGCTATTCTAGAAATGCCACTTTTAGAAAGTGAGCATTTTTCTACACTTAAATTCACATCTGGCTAGATTACTTGACAGCTCCCTTGTGTATTTCACTCAGACAACCCCAAACACAGGATGCTCAGTCACACATGCACACATCTGCAGACTGAATGGGTCTTCCTGGGCTGGGAGGGTGGAGAGCCTGAAACTTACATGTCAAAGGACAGTGGCTTGCCCTTACACAATGGACTGCTAAACCCCCTACTGGGAACCAGGCAGACAGGATGGAACTGAAAGGGGTCCTTGTGCACTTCTAAGCCACTCTTTGAAGTCTCCCCCACTTCAAAGGTACATTTGGGTATTTAAACAGGGCCTCTGATCCTACCACCTCAGACACTTCCTGTGAAAGGTACACTGCACCAGAACCTGCAACCTGCCAAGAGAAGCTGTCTGGCTGCCCAAAGGACTCACCTGACTGCTTTGCTGAGATGGACTGCTGCCTTGCTGTTGCCCTGCTGCCTTGCTGCTCTCTGGTTCTGCTGAAGAAGTGCTTTCCAAGGGCTTGGATAGAGCTTGCCTCCTGTTCCTTGAAGTCTCAGGATCAAAAAGACTTCATCCTGCAAAAGAACTCCTTGTGCTGCGAAACTTTGATGCACAGCCTGCAAGAAACTACGCACAGCCTGCATTTTGGTGAAAAATTCACTGCACGTCAAACCGGAACGACACAGCCCGGCTCCCTGAGAGGAGATTGATGCAGCACCAGCGTTGCAACTGGAAATTCCACGCACAGCCCACTTGATCGATGCACAGCTGAGTCGGAATGACGCAGCCCGACTTCTAGAGAAGAAGAATCGACGCAGCACCTGCCGTGTGACAGATTTTTCCACGCAACACCCACTGGATCGACGAAGTGCCTGTGACTTCATCCTGCACGCCCAGGATTTCAAAGCATTGCCCCCAGGGCATCTGAAAACCCTGCAACCTGAAGAGGATCCAATTCCTCGTGCCAGAAATTGACGCAAAGCCTCCCCTGCGTGAAAAATAACGATGCATTATCAGTGTGCGCCCAGAGAAATGGATGCACACCTCCCTGTTTTCCACACATCTCTTCCTTTGCGGTCCCTTGCGGAGATTTTGAATGCCAACCAGGTACTTTGTGCTTGCAAGAGACACTTGTTGCTTTTTAAAGACTTAAGACTCTTTATATTATTTTCTAAGTGATATTTCAACATGTACTTATTGAATCTTGATCGTTTTGACCTGCATTTATCCAGATAAATATTCTATATTTTTCTAAACACTGTGTGGTGTATTTTTGTGGTGCTATTCTGTGTTCTTGCACGATTTATTGCACAAATACTTTACACATTGCCTTCTAAGTTAAGCCTGACTGCTCAGTGCCAAGCTACCAGAGGGTGGGCACAGGATAATTTGGATTGTGTGTGACTTACCCTGACTAGAGTGAGGGTCCTTGGTTGGACAGGGGGTACCTTACTGCCAACCAAAGACCCAATTTCTAACAATTACCATATATGTGTAATGCAGAGACAATTTCCCATTACACATTTTCAATATAGTGCTTTACCAGGTGAATTCGTGATTTGTTCTGCATACTTACAGTCTGACAACATTTTGTAACAAAATATTGTAGCCAAAATATTGCCTGGTAGAAAGACTGTTTCCTCATTATTGTTTACATAAGTATGGCCACATCATAGGTAATAGTAGAAAATGTACTCCGAATGAGGCAATATGTTGGTAAATTATATTTGGAGCACAATATTTGTTTTGGAAAATGCTTTTGCTATTTTGATATACAAAGAAAAGAAATAACTAAACACAACATTGACAACAATATCAATAAGAATATAAAAACATAAAAAAGTTAAAGCTATATTCCTTTGATTCCAACAAAAGATCACACAGTGACACTGCTCATAGGTGCATTTTCGTTTTATTAAACACGTGTACACCTTTACATCTACAATCAGACGGTATACAAGAAGCCCCTTACTGAATAGCCAAAAAATATGTTAGCTGCCCGATATAATACAATAATCACTAGCCTTCATTCATGGGCACTTGTTTATTCAGAGCATTCTTGAAATAGTAACCATACTGAGCTCATGAATGTGGGACCAAGTAAACAGAAAGCCAAGAAAAATGGCTATAAGTTACAAAAGTAACATACCCAGAGAGACACCGCATATAAGCTACACCCGGTATCCACAGGAAAATGTATTTAGTATTAACAAAACCACCAGCAGCTACTTTTCATAAACCACCTGAGACGAATGAAGGTTTATTAAATGGCACAGATGCTGCCTTTATAGAAACAGGGCAAATAAAAGAAAAGCCATCCGGTGACTTACTTTCAACCAAGGTAAACTACAAGGTAACATTTAATAACACTAACAAGAAAACACCTGGGTGAAGGTGGTTTTTTAAAACAGAAATCTGGCGTGCTTTTTGAAACGCAAAATGCCTCTTTTCAGAGAATGAAAATAAGGCAGGAATTAATATGGTTGGATTAAACATGAATTCAGCAAAACACTCAAAACTATAACCTCAAGAGGAAAATCATTTGGCCTTGTAAACTGCCCTTTGTTTGCCAATGGCCTGCAATCTTTTACAAGACCACAATCATTGGGCTACTGCTAATGAAGTATCTTCAGACATGAAGGATCCTAAAAGAGGAATACCCTGGGAGACCATTATTTAACATGTTTATTAATGGTCTGGACTCGGACATGAAACAGTAGTTCATTGGGTATGATCTCTGAGTGTCCATAGGCCCAGAGGCAGGCAGTTTTCAGCAGATGAGTACCACTAAAAACAAGTTGTTACAATGTGAGAAAAAGAGGCAGGGAGGCTCAGGAGTATTGTTAGTTAACTCTTCCCAGGGAACCAACTCTGAATGTTTGATAGAGTCTCTCAAGAGGAGTGCAGTAAGGAAAATCAGTGGATGGATTTCTAAGGAAGAGGTAGCAGGAGAACAGGAACACTGAGTAGGCAGGTGTAAAGCTGTTGGACGTGTTCTATCTTTGTGCAGAGAGCATACGGGATTGTAAATACTGAATGGGCCTAGTGGGCAGTATGTAAAGTCAAATTCGATGCCTCTATATTATATATAGCAAGACCTAATATTACCTTGATAAGAGGCTATTTTGTTAAGTGCTTCATGTTCGAATTGAGTAACATTGCAACATACTTTTGAAACGCAACTATGTTGGCAAAGAATAATTTAAAAAGTAATCAGGTCTGTGTTAAGTAAAACAGAAATCCTGCCTTTGTTTGTGCAATTCATGAATTGCAATATACTTCTTTACACACAATTGCAAATTATTATACATAATAAACTTATGGACTGTGTAAAATGTGGGCAATGTACATCAGCAATTGGGATCTCAGCACAGGGTATACATATCAGTTTACACGAAGGATTTGCAGATTCTGCATATTAGACTTTCACAATTGATGCAGTAGGGAACAGGGTGGTGTATGCGAAGAAATATCTCAATTCCCACTACAGCAGGAGCAGTCTAAAAATACTCTGTGCCCACTATCCAACATCTACCTAGCGAAAACAAGCAAAAACAATCCAAACTTTAAAAAAATGAAAGCCACAGGGAGTGTATTGCAGCTGTGACTCCAGGCTGGCTCTTGAAAATTAATTATGCCTCCTCAGGCTGGTCTATGCATCAGGGTATGCCTGAGGAACCTGTATGCCCCTCACCGTTGCCGATGTAACAGCCTCCTCTACACCCTAAGGATACAGAAGGTACGCAGGCTTACTAAATTTGCCTGGTTACTTAATTAGATATTTTGCTCGCTCTGAAAATATACTTTTTCATATTCAACTTTTAAGTATAAGAATGTGTTTTTCTCAAGCAAGGAGAAAACAAAACATACCTTCGAGACCAAGCCTGAGTCTACCACTGTGAATTCTGCAGGCTTTACAGAGAACGTGGAAAGCCAAAGTAGTAAAGAAACGATATACAGAGGAACTAAAATAAGCAATGTGCAGAAGTGACATGTGCCATCTTTGCTGCATCCATCTATTTTACCAACTTGGATGTGTATGGAGTGCATTCACAAGTGAAAGGAGTAGAGATGTGAAGGTTAGAGAAGTCAGAGAAATAAAAAGACAGAAAAAGATGGAAAATAAAAAGTTGAAAATATTAGGCTCGTGAGAACTTACCATTGGTAGGAGATGTGTAATTAAAACAGCGAACAATATCACATTTCAGAAAAAAAAATAGAAATGAGGGGTGAAGTAGGCTGTGAAGGAAAAAAGGGCGACAAGGGATGCATTTAGGCAGTCAGTCATGACAAATAAAGAAAATGTAAAATTTCATACTTTACTTAAAATTTTACAGCTTTCAGATTTGTGACATTCGAGCTAATAGATATACAATCCCCCGCACACATAGATTCATATTGAAATACAATATCAACGGCCCTGGTGTGCAACTATAAAACGGTATAGTCCAATTAGGGGCACTGAACAGCATTTGGTGGTAGCCTCAGCTAGGCTGCCTTGATTACAGAATGTCAGATTCACCCACTGTGGCGCCGTTTCTATGTTGAAGGGGTCAATCGCCCTAAAAAGGAATCTTCAATACATATCAGTCGCATGCTCTAAATGCCACTCATTATCCCAGATCAAATATAGATGTCTGGCTGCTTTAGTGATCTGATAACGAAGTGGGTGATTTATGTTAGGCTTTGAGTGGATTTTTTTTTACAGAGTATTTGGGTCAGATCTACTATGCGCGTTAGAATCCAGCGTGTTTGTTAGGGCTCTTTACTGGGGCAGGAAATATAGTACAAGGTTCTGCAGTGCACCAACAGTACTTCAGTTTGCTCGTTATGTGAAACTGGGTAATGTCACGAAATCTTGCATTGAATTAGTGAGTTAGGCTAATACACCAGTTTAGCTTTCAGGAAACTGACCAGTGAACTTCTCTGTTATTTATGCAACTGCAAAGCCAGTAAGCACTCAAGCACGACAGCTTGTCACTAAAGGGTGATGGGTGGGTGTGCTAATGGTAGGGCTTTCAGTAAAGGTTTACCAACGCACAATAAATCAGCACATCACACAGTACTGCGGATGCAAGAAAAAGTAATTAAGGAAGATATTTGTTTGTGGCATCTGCCTGGGAACTGTTTGAAATCTACCACAACGTCGGTATTGGGCATTCCCTGACACACAATAAATCTGGCTATATGTTTATACAGATATGTTTTCGCATTTTTATATTGGTAAGGCGATATCAGAGTGGTAATGTAAATAGACTGCTGAAAGATTTCTGTGCAAGTTGAATATAATACAGTATCATAGTCTGCTGTCAGGGCCTATACCGGGTGTTAAAGGCCCTGAACCTAAGTTATGGGCCTGCGCTATAGATGAGGGCCTATAACCAGGAAGGGGGGCCTTTGAAAAGCAGTATAGCCCAAACAGAAAGGCCATATTGGTACTAGAAAAGTGACCCGGCAGAGGGTAGAATGTTCTAAATGAGAAAGGTAGGAACAGAAAAACAAACATTGGAGCAGAAGGTCTACCCCAAGTCTTTACTGGGCCTAAGCCTCTCCATTTCTCAATGGAGCTCTCAACAACTAGCTGTTTTAATATGGTTGAGACAACCGTGTTTGTAATGGATGAGGCAATGGCATGAATTGTGGCTGAGTTGGAGTAAACTTTGTGTGAGATGCTGTGGCATTTACTGTGTGGTTGTGGTGTGAAATGTCTCTCTATGATTTGGCATGAGTAGTGGGAACCTTTGGTAACTGGTTAGTTGGTTGGTTGCAGCACCGTGCAAAACAATTTCAACCATATTAGAGTAGAAAGCATGGGCACGGCTCAGGTAGCATTCTGTGCAATATCAGATCTTGTCTTATCTTTCGGAACAGCTACTGCTGCAACGGGGCCTTAGTCGATTTGTCTGATGTAAATAAAGTAGTGTATCTTTTATGCACAGTTTCATGATATTGCACAGTGTTTAACACTCATTTGTGTTTCTATGTGCAATTCATGGCCCAGATCATTTGGCTGGTGCTATCAAATTGACATTGTTTCACCTTTTAATTCTCTAACCTGACATCCTCATATAAATGTCATTATTTATTTTTGCACCATTTGCACATCTGATTCGTTGCTGACTAAAGGTATATAACAACTACAATCTCCTTCTTACAGTACAGCATGTGCCAAGAACTTTAAAAAAAAGTGGCAGGGCCTAATTGTTTTCATAGGAGGTCGCCACGGATCACCAATGGTGGAATTGCTCTGCGTTTATTTTGGGGAAAGAACGGCGATGCTAATTTGTATGACAAAGATAGGAAAAAATAGCGATGTTATGTCCTTATGGCTTCAGTACCTTCCAGCAAAGAGATGCTGTGGTTGGTTGCGTGTGATTTGCTGGTACCTCTGACAAAATGTTTCTCCCTGCAGAAATTAGATAAATAGTAGTCCCTGTTAACCAGCCTCTACCAACCTATCGTAGCTGGGCCACCCCATCGCCTGAAACCAGCATTAAGATAGCACAATGGGGCATGATCTACCACTCTATTGTGCACTATACACATAGCAATGATGTGTTGTGTAAGTGCGAGAAAAGATGTGATTAATATGCAGCACTTATCTTTTTAAGAGTGGTCTTTATCATACTATTAGGCCACTAATGAATGTAGATCATTGGAGTTCACCCAGGTTATAGAGAGGATCAGCCCATAAGAGGTGCAGCTTACAAAAAAGCATTCTATACTCAGTTGAAACAGGAAAGATGGAAGAGCAACTCACACAAAGGCATAACTTACAGGGCGCTAACATATATGCTTTATGGAATCTAGCCATGTGCAAGAGAGTCCATCTCCCCATAAAGTGCCACTAACAGACAACGAGGAAATATGTCCTGTAAGGTTCATCCAGGTGTGACAAAAGCCAAGCCTCACAAACACCTAACATATGCTTAATGGATGCTACCTGTCAGTACCTGAGACCCAACCTCACATACAAACAGGGCACCCGCTCTGTGAAGTCCACCCAGAAGCAACAGAACAGAATCCCTCAGAAGGCACAGTTTTTTACTTACTTGAAGAACAATGTCAATGGAGTCCTGAAGGTGTAACGGGGGTGTAACCAACACCAAGAGTGTAAGCAACCCCCATGAGTTTGGGTGCCATAGAGATGCAAGTGCTGAGGATGGCATATACTTAATATGCAGGGTTAGATGATAAGTGTGGGACGTCAAGTATTGAGAAGGCACTAAAGAAAGGCAAAGGAGTTAAATATGTGCTCTTATAAATTATTCCTACCAGCATCTAACCTAGCCTTACAGCATATGTGAATAACAGGTAGGTGATAAAAAGATTTACAAATCCAAACATTCAGCTTATTCAATACCTGTGTAATTAGCTAGTATTAGACCTGCTAACTCACTTGGTGCCCGTGTGTAACACAATATTGGCTAGCTTTACTCAGTCAACCAGTGATGCTCTAATATCATATGGTAAAAAGAACAGTTGATGGACGGAATGCAGAACATATCAAACATTCATACCCAGTCACAGATCTGGGTTTAATCCAGCAGTTTGTTTGCTCACCAATCCATTCCAGTTTGAACCCAGCCACATGCAAATCAGTCTTGACCCTGTTGCCCATGGGAACAGTGTGAGAAAGTAGCCTCTTTCTAGCCTTGTTACCCCCACTTTTGGCCTGTTTGTGAGTATGTGTCAGGGTGTTTTCACTGTCTCACTGGGATCCTGCTAGCCAGGGCCCAGTGCTCATAGTGAAAACCCTATGTTGTCAGTATGTTTGTTATGTGTCACTGGGACCCTGCTAGCCAGGACCCCAGTGCTCATAAGTTTGTGGCCTATATGTATGTGTTCCCTGTGTGATGCCTAACTGTCTCACTGAGGCTCTGCTAACCAGAACCTCAGTGGTTATGCTCTCTCTGCTTTCCAAATTGTCACTAACAGGCTAGTGACCAATTTCACCAATTCACATTGGCATACTGGAACACCCATATAATTCCCTAGTATATGGTACTGAGGTACCTAGGGTATTGGGGTTCCAGGAGATCCCTATGGGCTGAAGCATTTCTTTTGCCACCCATAGGGAGATCTGACTATTCTTACACAGGCCTGCCAGTGCAGCCTGAGTGAAATAACGTCCACGTTATTTCACAGCCATTTACCACTGCACTTAAGTAACTTATAAGTCACCTATATGTCTAACCTTCACCTGGTGAAGGTTGGGTGCAAAGTTACTTAGTGTGTGGGCACCCTGGCACTAGTCAAGGTGCCCCCACATTGTTCAGGGCAAATTCCCCGGACTTTGTGAGTGCGGGGACACCATTACACGCGTGCTCTATACATAGGTCACTACCTGTGTAGAGCTTCACAATGGTAACTCCAAACATGGCCATGTAGCATGTCTACGATCATGGAATTGTCACCCTTCTGGCATTGGGGAGACAATTCCATGATCCCCCGCGTCTCTAGCACAGAACCCGGGTACTGCCAAACTGCCTTTACGGGGTCTCCACTGCAGCTGCTGCCAACCCCTCAGACAGGTTTCTGCCCCCCTGGGGTCCAGGCAGCCCTCGCCCAGGAAGGCAGAACAAAGGATTTCCTCTGAGAGAGGGTGTTACACCCTCTCCCTTTGGAAATAGGTGTGATGGCTGGGGAGGAGTAGCCTCCCCCAGCCTCTGGAAATGCTTTGATGGGCACAGATGCTGCCCATCTCTTCATAAGCCAATCTACACCGGTTCAGGGATTCCCCAGTCCTGCTCTGGCGCGAAACTGGACAAAGGAAAGGGGAGTGACCAATCCCCTGACCTGCACCTCCCAGGGGAGGTGCCCAGAGCTCCTCCAGTGTGCCCCAGACCTCTGCCATCTTGGAACCAGAGGTGTTGCCGGCACACTGGACTGCTCTGAGTGGCCAGTGCCAGCAGGTGACGTCAGAGACTCCTTCTGATAGGCTCTTACCTCTCTTAGTAGCCAATCCTCCTTCCTAGGTAGCCAAACCTCCTTTTCTGGCTATTTTGGGTCTCTGCTTTGGGGAATTCTTCAGATAACGAATGCAAGAGCTCACCAGAGTTCCTCTGCATCTCCCTCTTCACCTTCTGCCAAAGGTTCGACCGCTCACTGCTCAGGACGCCTGCAAAACCGCAACAAAGTAGCCAGACGACTACTAGCAGCCTTGTATCGCTTCATCCTGCCGGCTTTCTCAACTGTTTCCAGGTGGTGCATGCTCTGGGGGTAGCCTGCCACCTTCTTGCACCAGGAGCTCTGAAGAAATCTCCCGTGGGTCAATGGAATTTTCCTCCTGCAACCGCAGGCAATAAAAGACTGCATCACCGGTCCTCTGGGTCCCCTCTCAGCACGACGAGCGTGGTCCCTGGAACTCAGCAACTCTGTCCAAGTGACTCCCACAGTCCAGTGACTCTCCAGTCCAAGTTTGGTGGAGGTAAGTCCTTGCCTCCCCACGCTAGACTGCATTGCTGGGTACCGTGTGATTTGCAGCTGCTCCGGCTCCTGTGCACTCTTCCAGGATTTCCTTCGTGCACAGCCAACCCTGGGTCCCCAACACTCTAACCTGCAGTGCACAACCTTCTGAGTTGTCCTCCGGCGTCGTGGGACTCCCTTTTGTGACTTCACGTGGACTCCGGTTCACTCTTCTTCCAAGTGCCTGTTCTGATACTTCTGCGGGGGATGCCTGCTTCTGTGAGGGCTCCCTGACTTGCTGGGCGTCCCCTCTGTCTCCTCATCCAAGTGGTGAAATCCTGGTCCCTCCTGGGCCACAGCAGCATCCAAAAACCCTAACCGCGACCCTTGCAGCTAGCAAGGCTTGTTTGTTGTCTTTCTGCGTGGGAATACATCTGCAAGCTTCTTCACGACGTGGGACATCCATCCTCCAAAGGGGAAGTTCCTAGTCCTCTTCGTTCTTGCAAAACACCAAGCTTCTTCCATCCGGTGGCAGCTTCCTTGCACCCTCAGCCGGCATTTCCTGGGCTCCTGCCCACTCTCGACACTGTCGCGACTCTTGGACTTGGTCCCCTTTTCTTACAGGTACTCAGGTCCGGAAATCCACTGTTGTTGCATTGCTGGTGTTGGTTTTCCTTGCAGAATCCCCCTATCACGACTTCTGTGCTCTCTGGGGGTTGTAGGTGCACTTTACACCTACCTTACAGGGTCTAGGGGTGGGCTATTTTAATAACCCTCACTGTTTTCTTACAGTCCCAGTGACCCGCTACAAGCTCACATAGGTTTGGGGTTCACTTGTGGTTCACATTCCACTTTTGGAGTATATGGTTTGTGTTGCCCCTATACCTATGTGCTCCTATTGCAATCTATTGTAACTTTACACTGCTTGCATTACTTCCTTTTGCTATTACTGAATAATTTTGGTATTGTGTACATATATCTTGTGTATATTTCTCATCCTCATACTGAGGGTACTCACTGAGATACTTTTGGCATATTGTCATAAAAATAAAGTACCATTATTTTTAGTATATCTGTGTATTGTGTTTTCTTATGATACTGTGCATATGACACCAGTGGTATAGTAGGAGCTTTACATGTCTCCTAGTTCGGCCTAAGCTGCTTTGCTATAGCTACCTTCTATCAGCCTTAGCTGCTAGAAACACCTCTTCTTCACTAATAAGGGATAACTGGACCTGGCACAAGGTGTAAGTACCTATGGTACCCACCACAAGCCAGGCCAGCCTCCTACATTACAGTCCAGCCGGAACCGCCAGACCAGGTCCTCCCTGGACCAGAAACAAGCATCCTGGGACCGGTTTCAGGGTATCACCCCTCTTCAGCCAGGCTACCTTGAATCTGGTGGCATAGTGTGCACAGGACCCACGTCTGGGCATACCCTTCCCACTTGGGGCAACCAATGCGAAAAGAACAGTTGATGGTCAGAATGCAGAAGAAATCAAACATTCACCCCCAGTCACAGATCCGGGTTTAATCCATCAGTTTTTTTGTTCACCATGCCATTCCAGTTTGGAACCAGCTGTACACAAATCATTCTTGACCCTGTTCCCCCTGGGATCAGTCCAGCCCAAACTGCCAGACCAGTTCCTCCCTGGACCAGAAACAAGCATCCTGGGTCCGGTTTCAGGGTATCACCCTTCTTCAGGCTAACTTGAATCTAGTGGCATAGTGAGCACGGGAACCACGTCTGGGCATACCCTTCCCACTAGGGGTGACAAATGGAAAAAGAACAGTTGATGGACGGAATTCAGAACAAATCAAACATTCACCCCCAGTCACAGATCTGGGTTTAATCCATCAGTTTTTTGCTCACCATGCCATTCCAGTTTGGACCCAGCCATATGCAAATCAGTCTTGACTGGTCCCGGGATGCTTGTTTCCGGTCCAGAGAGGACCTGGCCTGGCAGTTAGGGCTGGACTGTTCCCATGTGGGAACAGGGTCAAGACTGATTTCCATATGGCTGGGTTCAAGCTAGGGAGGCATGGTGAGCAAAAGAATTAATGGATTAAACCCAGATCTGTGACTGGGGGTGAATGTTTGATTTGTTCCGCATTCCGTCCATCATTTGTGTTTGTTTCTAATATCATATGAAGGCAGGAAAAACAACCTGGAAACCACCGCAAAGACTAATTTCCAAATTGTCTTTCAAGGCTTTGAACAGCTGATGCCCTTTAAGAGGTGAGAAAACACTCCAGAACATCGGCATCCATCAAAGCAAGTTTTTTTTTCAGGCGCGAGATAGGGAGGAGTGAATGGGCAAAAGTACCTCCTAGGTACTTCTTGGCTTGAGGCCCTGCCTAGTACGAGGCCCTGCCCTCTCCTCACACTGATTGTATTTTTTTTTTAATTTGAAAGGTTTGTAGTATTTTTCCTTCTCTACCAATTTAGTTGCTTTCAACACTGCACAAAATGAACATGCAAATGCATGTGGAAATGTATTATGCTGGGTGTGCCTTTGAGAAAGATTTTGTTTAAGCTGCATGTCTAATTGCCAACAAGCTTACAAATGCTAGCCGATGCAGTAGCTCAATTTAACACCATTGTAGTCTGGTATTATCAAACATCTTTGATTACCATATTTGGCGATAAAAAAAAAAAGAGAAAACAATTGAATGTCAATTGTTTGATTAAGGACGGACATCGTCTGCACTGAGCATGCCAACTGTAGACTGAGAACTTTTCCATTTGGGGCCCTATTACAAGTTGGCCAGAAATCACAAACGCCATCATTTATCCTTGAACTGTTATTCCGCTTGCTCTTCGCACTTTGTCCACTCATGCAGCCTTTCCATTCCTATGTGAGCGGATAACGTCTCTGTGCAATATTTGTAGAAACCGGCATCTGCGCGGTTTTCTGGCGGGCGAGGCAGCGGTACCTTTATGCGTTAAACTGGTGGAAGGATCCCCACGCTGGTGCTGAAAGCAGGAACCATGTCCTTGCTTACGCTCATACTTCTGATTTGTGCGTGTCCCCACCACAGGAAGGGGTGAAGCATTGCTTCATTGCTTCCCTGTAGCGCAGGTGTTGTGTTTTACTTCAGAAGTTATATGTTTTTATAACGCTATTTCGCTGATTAAAAGTTGATGAAATCACAACAGCATTAAGACGGCCAAAGTTCAAGCAGTTTACTCAGCTGTTGCAATAGCTCCAGGACTTCTCACAATAGCAACCAAATTTACTATAGTTATCCATTTTTTAGGTTGAGCATAGCAGCGCGCAACTGCTGCTTTTCCGATCTGTTAGTATGTATCGGGCTTTTAACCACACCCACTGCACTCCCATCACGATCACTCGTTCATGGGCTTGCCGTTCAAAAATACTTTGTTTTTGTTGGTAACTGCTTTACATTCGAACCTCGTTAGGGGGTTTTGTTACCGCCTTGGTCATCGGGATAATTGCATTTTTGCCAACGTGACCGAACTTCTTTTTCCTTTTGCCTCTCTCCTTCGCACTTACGGCGGCGCTTTGAATCGGCTTACTTATGTCATCTTTTTTACGTTTTATTTTCAGTTTGTGTGGCAAGAAAATTCCAATTAGGAATTTAGAATGCTAATAGCTCTAACTCGAGCAAACGCGAGACCAATTGCATTGCAAATGCTTGTTTCCTTTAGAAACAGCTAAAGGAGGGTGATTTATAAACACAATTTCTGCATTTTACGAATGCATTTCATCACCTATCGCCACTGCATGCAAGATAATAATATGAAGAAAACAAATATGATAGCCAAGTGCATTTTTTTCTTACAGTTTCCCCTCTTATTCCACAATCCAACCAGTATAAATCAGGCTGTCAATGTTATGACCCAAAACTACTACCACAACACATATGGCTATTTATTGCTGAGTGTCTGGGAAAAAGTGCAGGAATAATACAGGCAAACAGCCCATATGAAACACTTGCACCACGGTTTTCTAGTGAAACACACAGTTCCAATGGAACCAGTAAGTCCCATTAGTGGACGCACTGAGATGTACAGGTCACTCATAATGTTGTCCTTAGTGTGCTTAAAGGGCTCCGCCCTCATGTAAGTACAAAACACTATAGTTAGCATTGCCTTGAAAGAAGGGGATACTGAACTGTGCAATCTGATCTTATAGTGAGTGCACTGAAGTAATGGTGATGTGGCGTATAACACAATATAAAACTACTTAAACAAAATAAATACACCTGTGTAATATTATATGTAGGATGGGACAATGTGATAAATAATTTGCATACTACCTGTGACCTGGCAAGAACATCGCAGGTCAACAACAAACAAGGCCCTTCGTTTTGTGTTTAATGCCATGCCCAAGTTGCCAAGGCTATGCCCAAACATGTATCACTTGCTCACTGTGCCAGAAGACTGAAGCTGTACCGGACTGACGAGGCCTGGCGCTGCTTATGTGCTCTTGTAGAGGGGGCTCTGCCTGGCAGTTTAGGATGGAATGTTAACATGGGAGGCAGGTAAAGTAATGATTTGCTTAAAACAAGCCCTTGTCTTAGTGTGGCACAGAGGGCACAACATTGAGGGTTGGACTGCTACCTAAAACAATTCCCAGTGGTTTAGAATATATACAAGCATTCTTGGCATCACATTCCCTTTTGTGTGCGTCATGCAACCAACTCTATCAGTCCATGATTTTATGCCATCTATTTGTTCGATTGTGACACATTTTTCTTGTTACAAGAAAAGACACTAATACAATTAGTACAGTGATGGTTTAGGAAACTGATCAATAAATAAATAAATGTTGTCTAGGCTATTTCTCTGCATGCTCATCCTATTGGAAATGTCAGTCTCCATCGACACAGGTGACAAAAAAACAATATTATTGAACGCATGGCATTCAGCATATCAGTCTGCAATTCTTTCTTTCTGAAATGATCCCCATGAGGTGTGCATTTCACCTTGTATGGCCTTCTTACTAATACAGCATAACCCCTAGCTGACCTCTCAAGCCAACGCATTAAAAGCCCACCATATTGACTGTGACCGATTCACAGACACCTAGATCAATCATCATCTAGAAGAGTGATCAGGAGTATACCACTGAGTAGAAAACTGCCTTAAGGATGCCCAGCACCAGATGCATCAGCCACAGCCACACTGGAGCTCTTTTAACCTTCTTAGCAGAAACTCTGCGTAGAGACTCATTGGACATCCCATCGTTTTTATTTAACTACAAACACTCACTAAACCTCCTGTCAACACCACTCTGGAATGTGTGTTCCATTTGGTATTATTTGACAGCAAACTAGCCTGTTGTTGATCAGTGCTTAATCTGTATAACAGTAAGTGCCAGGCCCCTTCTCAGGAGGCTACTGTAGCTTGCACCATCCATTGCTCCTGCCAGTGCCGCCAGTGACAGTTCCAACACAACCCCTAACCTTCACACTCCTACAAATGTAACAATTCACACTATTACAGGCCCTCAAAGCTATAAGAATGATTGTGCACCAGGTTTTATTAATGTTTAATACATATTATGTTATTAAATACTCTGTTGTGCTCATCTGAAAATTAGACTGACATCGCCACCATTGGGTGGACTGTCAAAAGTGCTGGTGTTGAGAATTCAGTTCTGGCGGTGAGCAGCGGAAACCACTACCCCGATTAAGCACTATTGTTGATATTAGCAGCAAGGATTTCCATGTTCTACTGCTTCTATAACATTAACATATGCCACCCAAAAAAGAGGCTGTCAAAGAAGCAAAGAGATAAAAACCACATTGCTTAGACAATTGAAACTTGACCTGGAAGAACATACAGTGGCTACTAGCATAGATCGATCACACTTAAAGACATTGTGCCTTACGCATCAGACCCTCCACAGCCACATCCCAAAACATTTGTCCAATGTTTTCAGCTATAACAGCTTACCAGACTTAACCTGAAACCAATTGGTCATCCACCCCACCAGATCTAAAGGTACCTTGGTTAAGTGCCTTCTTGTACAAAGCTAACTGTTCTGCAGCGCCCTGCCGATACACATCTGGGACTTTAATGAGCATTCCTAAAGCTCTGTTGGGGACTAAAGACCCACTTCTTTCTATCAGCTTACAAGTAGATGGTGGCATGCTAAATGTTCTAGTTCATCTATCATACTGCTGTGCAGACCCTTCGAGTCTCTTTGATTAGTATGCTTAGCTGATGGGTCAGATACCTAAGCCTGACCCTTTGCAGTTGCTTTCTTCTTAGCCAATATATAATGACCTATAACTCTTTTAATGATATTATTCTTGTGGGCCACTACAAGATGAGGAAAGGAAAGCACTGACTCTCTCAGATGTAATCTGACTGCCTTTCTAATGGAAGCAGCTTAAACTCTTGGGATTTGTTCTGGAACGACATCTCACACCTTTCAAAGAAGGCTCAGAATCCAATTGGACCTTTAGCCTGTGCCTTCAGAATGACCAGACTCTCCTTTCTCAATCACAGAGAACTACCCTGTGTGTGTCCAACACTTTAGAAAAAATACCTGAGAACAAAATGCATTTGGTTATGAGCCTTTCACTAGTTAGTCATCAGAATTCTTCAATGGTAGACAAATAATTGAGATAAAGTGCCTTTGCAAAGAAAGTGGGAAACATCTGACAAACTGAAAGGTCTACAGAAAAACATAGCCCTTTTGTTGCGTAGGTTCTCATTATCCTAATGAGACTACTGGATTTGGGCGGCAGCATCACCTGTACTGCAGGGGACTGAGTCTGATCCCGCACTAGGTGACACCTGTCAGCCTAATCCGGGTTTGTTCCGGCTAACTAGCAGTAACTCATCTCCACTCAAGAGCAGGGGATGATTGGGGCAACCTGGGGCATGACATACATGACTAATCAAGGGAATCGTGGTCACTAATATCTCATCTGTTTCTCTCAGTTACATTAGTCTCACATATGCAAGGACAATCAGAGGCAGAGTAAAGTTCCACAAGGTTTTATTGCAGTAGCTGCATCTTAGATAATAAAGCATGTATTTCAATAACTAGGACGATAAAGCACACTAAGCCTAAAATTGTGACAAGGAGAGTAAAACACAAGAATAACGCTACCATACTGTCACTGGAGTTTGTAGAGATAGTTCCTACCTAAGCTATGTTAGAGCATAGCATGTTCAACTCTAATTCTGCCTTTCGTGTTCCCCTGGGGAGACATCATACCTCATACCTGAGCAAGAGGCGTGTAGTCTACATAAGCAGCTGAAGCGAAGCAATCAGCATACAGTTGTGGTCATCTGGCTGGAATCTCCCTCTAAAATACATGGGTCAAATAGTGTTTTTATAATAAAACAGCTGATGCTCCAAGAAAGGATCCCCACGTAAGAGTGTGTATGTTTCTGTGAACATTGGAGACAAAGCGTCCCACTTTTGCCCGCAACCTATCTTACTGCAGCCTTGAGAAAAGCACAGAGTTAGAAAAATGTCTTGTTTAAGGACGCAGTGCTAATCTAGGCGAAGAACAGCTAGATAGAGAAAATGAAACAAGACCGCAAATGTGGCTAATGTTAAACTAATATAACGAAGCAGAACAAAATACATCTAGGTTAAAGTGCAAAGCGGCAGGCCTAGTTTGCTAAAATAAGGTGTATAAAATTATAGCTAAAATGACTACACAACACTCTCAGAAACAAGTGTGAAGCCCGTCAACCATCTTTAACACACCTGAAATGACCAAGCATTGCAAGTGCTTTTAGCTAATATACCACTTTTATACTCTGCACGTTTGCACTATTTTGTCCAAAGGCTCTAAAGCATGAGTGAGAGATCCTTTCAAATGAGATTATGAATCCTGAAAGGCCATTATAAAAACATCGAAATCTCCATTAAAACATTGAAGTAATATCTTAAAGACATGACAGAGAGCCCCTGTGTCGGAAACCAAACTTTAAAACAATGTCTTGAAGAAATGGCGGAGAGATGCAGTGTTAGAAACCATCTGTTTTAAAGACAAGCTTGATTATCCTTCATGAATAATCAAACTATAATGGTTTCGTCACTGCAGAAGTCTCTTAAAGCATGTGCTGGCTGTTGCAGCAGAGCAGACATTGTTGTCTTAAATGGCGGCAACAATGAACCACTATTATTTCAGCGATTATTGGCATATCACCTAGAATCCTAATAATTTCCCATAGATGGACCACTAGTATGCAGTCAGTAGGTTACTAAAAATGTTCTCAAAATGTTTCTGATGGGCAACTATAGAACAGAAAACTGAAGCCTGCAACAAGAATGCCTACAATATGTCACTGAATGGTCTCCATTATATATCACCAAAATTCACACACTTATTTCTCTGATAATCCACTATTTGCACTGACAAGGGGTTGCTAAGAATGCCAACAAAACATCATGTTTGGGCCACAGTAGGTGCTATTGAGCTGCCCTGAAACTTTCCACCCCAACCAAACACAAAACTCCCATACAGACTCAAACTTGCTCTTTCGCAGACATGTGGTGATTTTGGTCACAGGTCCCCACTGCTAAACTCCCTTGAGATGGTAGTAAACATGGTTCAGCAGCTCCGGGAACAGTTTCTCCTACTCTGTTGTCCTCAAAAATGGCAGCTATTGGCAGGAGGGGGAAGCTGCCATCCACATCAACTAGCCAATAGTGCTAGGCCACCCGAGGATTCAATACATGGAGAACAGTCCACTGCACCTCTCTGCCTCCTGAGCCTTGAGAGGGCCTACCACTCACAGCTAAGTTGGAGGTGGCTGTAGATGAGAGGTCAGAGCGTCAGGCCAGGATGAAGGTCCAGGACACAGAACAAAGCATCTGGCGAATGGAGGAAGCAGGAGTATGCAGTGGTCAGACAGAGACAACGAAGTGCTCTGAAACCCCGGGATCCCACATCATTAGTTGGCCATTTGATGGATCAGCCAGTGAGAGAAGGAGATGGGAGCTAGAGGAAGAATTGTGCTGTCAAGAGGGATTTGGGAACCTAACTATTGTGCTAGTGCCCGCCAGCCATAACTGTTGCGTCTCAAACCCACAGCTGATGAAACTGAAGGTGGCCACCCCTTCATATCCATTGTGTGCCTGTACATTGCACTGCTTCTCTTTAAAAACCAGAAACTGGAGTAGAGTGCAGCAGTCCAACCTCCTTATCTAATCATCCCTTCCTCTTTCTTGGCTGACAGGGTGCACCCCAAAGTCCCCTGAGCGGAGCTGCATCTGGTAAAGTGAAGGAGCGCCTGGGAATCCAAGGGTTCTGCGATTAACGAACTCTACTAAAGATTGAGGACCCATTCCAGAGAAAGCAGTTGCTAGCCTTACTAGTCGGGTGTATTTTGCATTCTCAGTTTGGGTGGTGAGCTGGTGTTGCCTGGGGAAGGTATGACAGCTCTTCATTCAGAAGTATATTTTACCCAGTTATTTAGGTGTCAGGCAGTCAACTTTGAAAAAATGAACCACTTAAGAGCTGTTCGCTATGAAATCTCGACTGTTGGATCATGGCATTCACGACATACGACTAGCCTCCCCCTCTCCCTAAGCAACTCCGCTCGCCCTGAGTTGTGAAGACTGAGCCTCGCCTTGTACCCTGACCAACTATTACCTCCGTTGCACCGATTATACATCGATCTCTTGACACATATGGCCCTCTCAATCCTGTTATGAATTGTGTTCATATGTATTTCATGGACATACCAACTTCCTTGCTCCTCAACTACCCTTTTAAAATGAATGGGAAATGCTGTGATTGCATTACTACCACACCAAATACATACCTCTTTGTTTTTCAATTTGTAATGTACAGCGCTCTGAAACCAGGATGGGTGGACATGGGACTATAGGAAACAATGCATAAATACCTCAGAAAGAAATGAGGTATTGGTGCGACATGGACCCGTGCCATGACCTCTTCGGACATTCATGGGTCTCTAGCCAAGAGTAATTTGCATTCTGGGGCAAATAGTTTCACTTTCAATTGTGCTTCTATGTGCTCCAAAATCCCAGTATGCCAAATAATATCACTAAAAAAACATCCGTCTGGCATTGTCTGACATGCTAGAACTAATGGCTGCCTCCTTTGAAAATAGGAACATTTTAATTTGCAAAACAACAAAATACGACTTATCTGTTGTAATGTCCCCCAGTGTAGTGAAAGTGACATAGACGAAATATCTCTATTCCAAAACTAAACTAAACTCACTTAATGAGCAGGCATTAGGTTTAGCTATAATAAGCCTTTTTTAAACAGAAAACAGTTGACGGTAAACACGAATTTGGATGCATTCCGGAACCATAATCGCTTGCAGCTGGGGGTTCACCGTCAACGGCTTGCACGGTGCTCCTTGGGAAATATATTCACGGATTTCTTGAACAAATAGCTTGCAGTGGTGCGGAATTTAAATTGCCGCATTCCTCTAAAAGCAGGCAATTGAGGCGTCGCTTGTCACTCTAATTAAAGGGAGCTTTCGACGAGCAGGACCTTCCCTTGCAGCAGAAACGGAAGACTTTGGCAACGAAGACACCAACCCATCACAGCAATTTTAAAATTGCTGTTTTGATAAGAACGATGACATTTTTCTGCAAACGAGAAACAAAAACCAGTGCGAGCCTGCAGTCGCCGGGGAAAAAAAAATCTAAACATGAGGAGGCCCGACAAACGATCTGCATTGTAATGTTCAGGAAAAGCACGGCAGGTGGCGCTCCAGAGCTTCAGTGGACACGACAGTTCGCAGGAAAACAACCGATTGCATTTTAACAAGGCTAACATAACTTTTTCATGATTCCCTAGGACACTGTATATAACACCAGTAGAAGCCATAAGAGATACATAGTGAACTTTCACAAACTAAAATTCCTATCTGTCATGTGCGCAATTGCTCTCCGATCGCTGAGGCACTGTGTTTTCTTGTGAAGACTTCAGGAAGAAAGCTATGCAGCCACTGTGTGCATTACCTGCTATACTTGATGTGACATAAGCGCCAGCACCGACATTATTTCACTGCTCGACGAGGGCACGCTTCCTGATAGTCATAGGATGTGTGTGCATTGCTACTTATGCCAGCTCAATGCAAACCACCCCCAAACATGTTCTAGGTCAGGCGCTATGCAGCACGTTGGCACAACAGGAGCTTACTCTTGCGTTGCTGCCCCTTGTGATGGTCCAACACTATTTATCTTTACCTAATGTTTTGGGTAACACCATGATGCATTCTGGGACTTGTAGTTTTGCTGTCAACAATGTGCTAAAACAATCCTAGAATGGAAAGGCCTTTGATTAGAAAAACACGACTGATTTAAAGTCGCCACTCATGACAAGGAGCCCCTTGTAACTAGCTGCGGCAGCCTTCTTGTGGTGAGGTACATAATTGTGTTGTGTATTGCATAAATCCGTACGTTTTAACAACATCAGGTACAAAGTCGTTTACAAATTGCACATCCATTCTGTGCGATCACGCACACAGTGCAGGTGCAGCATACCAGTCTCATTTATCTTATAGCCTTACATGAAAATGTCACTGCTTCTGGTGTACAACATGATGGATATGCGCCTTTTTTGTTGAGCAGAAGAGAATGGCCCATTGAGACCCGAGACAAATACATTGTTCAGGATGAAAAATCTTATTAAAAGATATCTGATACTACCGCTACATTGCAGAAAGTATTTCTGCTGTTTGGCTGTGCTGGCGCACTGTGTGTTGTCTATTGCCAACGTAGGTACCTGTGCACCATGGTACAAGGGTGCCTGCTTTACAGGCAGGATAGTTTTTGTGCTCCTTGAGAGCCACGTGTGGCCCCCGTGAGCGGATAGGAGCGCCGGGGGCCACTACCACAACCTCCCAGGCACTAGGAGTGCCTTGTTCTACCAAATAAGGTACTTTTGGGGACACTGGGAGGGCGGATTGCTCCAGGGTTATCTTTCCTAAAGATATATATATATATATATATATATCATGTCTTGCCATATGTAACAATGTTCCTTTATGGGCATGTATGAGGTATTTATGTCAAGTACACCTAATTCTTTATTGTACTTCCTGACTACTGTTTATGTTGCAGAATCTTGAGTAGTTACGTGTTCCATTGTGACAACTGCTTATTCTTGCAGAGTATTAGTAATTTGTGTAATGTTCTGACAACTGCTAAGGTAGCAGGATATTACTGACGTGTAATGTTTGGTCTAATTATGTTTTGTGCAATACAGTTTCTTTTTACATAGCTCAGTGTTGTGTTTGCTTTGTGGTGTACATCTTGCGTCATGTGTGTTGTGTGTGTTGTGCAGACGCTTTACACATTGCCTCCGAGTTAGGCCTGACTGCTTGTGCCAAGCTACCAAGGGGGTGAGCAGGGGTTGTCTTGGACATGTAACTCCCTTGCCCTGACTAGAGTGGGTGGGTTCTGCCTGGCTTACCCTAGCCAACCAGAAATCCCATTTCTAACAGTTTGTAAATTAGAAATAACATTTTGAATATGGCTGTGTCCAAAAAGTGGCATATCCTCGATGCAGAATGTTAGTAAATCTGGGCCCATGTGCTGACAACAGGGGAGGATTTAGGACAAGCGGAAATCTTGCAACATTTAAATATATATGTAAATAAATGAAATTCATAGCAGCAAGAGAAAAAGAGGTCAACTGAGAGGGAAAGAAAGAAAGATGGGTTCCAGACTAATAATATTAGTAGCTCCTTTTATCATATTCTTTGAACATAAGTAACTCTTATTACGGAAAGATTGGTGATCCCTGCCCAAAAAATTAGAAGTAGACAGGTTATTCTGCTTGGACTTACACATCTTTTCTCTAAACTAAGCCTGGAGTGTAAGCAGTTTATGCTTGAATATGGCAACACCACCACATTATAAAACTTTAAGACCCTGGGCATTACCCTTGACCCATTGTCTGTGAAAGGCTAAGTAAATCTAGCTGCTGACCATGGAAGCAACTTCCTAACAGTTATCTAACCTCAGCCTCCTATACCACCTGGCACAGCTGGACTCAAGAACTAGATTTTGAGCCAAGGTCTTGGTGCTATCAAGACGGCTCCTTCCTTTGGTACTCGCTTAGTTTGCCTTTCTACCCCAAGCTAGGCCCCAGAAACTGCGTTATTGCAGGCTTAGGTAGGACTAACAGCAAAACATTTTGGTGGGGCCCCCACAAGCAGGAATTTTATCTGACTTAAAAGGGTGAAAGGCTAATTGAATTTGACTATTCACAAACAATGGAGGACAAGGAGGTTAGCTGGTCCAGTGTACGTCCTCCCTATTTATAACGTGTTAAACAAAAAGGTACACTGTTCCAAAAAACGTAAAATTCAGGTATTGATAATAGAAAAGATTCAGAAGCAAGGGCCCTCAGATCTATTCATCAGGCTTGCTCCACGCCATACTGGTACTGCAATGTCTGACGGGACCCACAGTGGGGTCACTAAGCCAAACTTTTGTGCAGATTAGAAAAACAGTGGAGAGAAGAAAAAAAGGAATGAAAATAAAATTGACTCAACTCTCCTCAGGAACTTCCTTTTACTCAATAGTAGGAGATGTTGATCAAGGTTAAAAACATAAAGGAGAGTCCAAGGGGAATAATGACCCTTTACTCTTACAATAATGTGGTTTTAGAATGTTGATTCTAACACCATTAATTTAGTTAACATGTTTTGCGGCTGCTCATGTCTAAAAAGATCTATTGGCGCTTCTTCAGGACTGTGCAAAAAATCTTCTCCAATCAAACAAACCAATTATGTCGTGGTGATAGTGTTTATGCACAGGTATCTAATCGTGAGATTCTACTCACTCTATTATTCACTGGGCTCATGCACGTTTCCCAGACCTGAAATTAGAGAGAAGAGCAAACTAACAACATTTTGCCAGATGCATTACATTGTCATATTGTGCAAGATGAATTACATTTTCATATTGTCCATAATATATAATTGTAACATAAGGGGCACGCCCAATTAAAGATTGAGACTATAACTTCACTTTGGTAGAAAAAAGCAAGAATCACACGGAAAAAAAAATGAAAAAAAGAGGAAAAAGGGCTTATCACCTAGTCTGGAGGCAAAGTTTCTTGTAGGGAAAAGCACTTTGACAATTTGTAAATTTTCCTGAAAAAAAAGGAAAGTGAAAAATTTCTGAAAAATAGCCCATGCCCTGTATTCATACCGAAACCTACCAGGAGGAAATCTCAAAACCTCTTAAACATCTAAATTGTACTTTTAGGATTGGGCAATGTATCAATTTTAAGTAGAACAGTGTAGCATCTGTTGAGAAAAAACAGAGCGGGAGCTTGAAACCTCCGCAAAAGATTACCACTATTGTTAATCAAAAACTCCTTTGTAGCGGAGACTGCCTCAAACCAAATCTCCTGTCTTTAAATCTTAAAGGAGAAAGAGAGATAGGTACGCGATTACAACACACACGCGTTTTATAAGGCTCTATGAGAAAAGTATCAAAGGGTGAACTTACAGTGCGGCAAACATCCATCTGTGGTTCTCGCAATCCGATGAACGCAGCATGGACGTGGTAACCTAGGAAATATAGGTCGTCATCGGGTATGGCGTCCAATAGGATCGCCGCTCAAGGGGATGATGACGTGTCAGGAAATAAAGATAGAAAACGGACTAAAAAGGCCGATCCCTCATTGTCTGAATAGGGCATCAATCGTCTGTAGCAACAAGAGAGAAAAGACTATGGGCTCTCAAAGTGGATGTCGGTTGAGAACTACTCCGTTATATAGTTTTCAAAACTGATCAGTGAAGTAAGATTTCGCAAAAGGCACAACCCGACCACAGTAGTCACAATCGGGTGGTAAAATCAAATCTCAAAAAATGATAAAAGTAACGTTAGCCGATATAGTCCATCTGGGAAATGTATTTTTGTATATATATGTATATACAACCATGGTTGTAGAATAAGAAGTTATGCACCTGGGTCGTAAAGAAAGGTGGTAAAAAACCCACGAGGATAGGTGCACTATTAAAAATAGGTTATTGAGGAAAAAACTTCAATGGTGGAAGATCAAATAAAGAGCATTAAGGGGGACAAGAACCATTTTAGACCTCATAGAAAAAAGAAATCTCAGGGAGATAAAAGGGTCACATAAATAGATTACACTCATCTTTGGCTCCCTGCGACACTGAACCAGGGTATCTAATCATTGAGCTCCCGAATTTGTGTGCCTAGTTTAAATATCCAACGTTGTTCCACTTCTAAAAGTGATCTTGTGGGTGATTGTACTACTTCTAAAACGATCCACCACAGATCGTCCGGAGTATGCTGAACATTAAGATAATGGATGCTTAGTTTGGTTGTGAGATGACCACATCTAAAGTTATTTCTGTGTTCGTTTATCCTAATCCTCACTGGTCTTGTAGTCATCCCTATGTAACAAAGTCCACATGGACAATGAATCATATAAATACAGTTTGATGTATTGCAGTTGGTATGCCTGTTCAAATGCCACTGGCCCATTTGTTCTAGTACAATCGTTTTTGTACGGCCAGTAAAGGGACAGACATTGCAGTTACCACATGGGGAGTGTCCTTTGACTGGTGGTAAAGACCACAACTGATTTTGGTCACTGGTCTTCTTCTTTAAAGAAGGTCTAGTGTGTACTACTGAATCTTTAATATTAGGTGTTTTTGTGCATTACCAGTCTGGCGTGGAGCAAGCCTGATGATGAGACCTGAGGGCCCTTGCTTCTGAATCTCTTCTATTCTCGATACCTGAATTTTACGTTTTTTGGAACAGTGTACCTTTTTGTTTAACACGTAAGGGTGGGCTGAAGTTGTACATGAGACGGAAGATCCATCTCTTCCACGAAACATTTGACTAAAGTGGCTATAAAATATATATAGCTTTTGTTTTCTCTTCCCCTCTCTTGTTCATCCGGTGCTCCAAAGCATCCAACATCTGTACTAACACTTCAGAAAAGCAATAATTGAAAGTATTTTTTGCTTGGCAGTTTTTAACCAGGCAGGACCGCTATATGGAGAACAAAATGAGCCCTAGAGTGGCCTGCAGTAGCACCCCTTGCCTAACATAGGTGTATGAGAAGCTGCACATTTTAACACCTCACAACTTCAGTATTTCAAAGCCAGCAAAGTTCACAAAAAAGATCCATGTGTGAAAGTGGGAACATTTCTGTTGCCACTCATGGCTATTAGCATGCTGCTTGGCAGCACCTGACCAGCTGCTGCGACTACCACAAGATAATGTGCCGTTCCCTGGTGCCTGAAGACTCAAGGCGGGATTCCAAGAGGTAGGACTGCCCCAGTTACTTACCTGTAAGGTTTATTACCCTTAGTCCTTCTCATCCTCATCACAGTCATTGCTGGTAAGTAACTGGCGAATTTCCACTATGTCCCTCATCCTGGTCCATTTCCCAGTCATTACTAATGAGGTAAACCTCCTTTGACATCTGTTACAAACACAAATCCTGAGGAATCTTAAGCGTGCACTATCCCAAATTTAATGCATCTGAAAGAACAACACCAACAATAATATCAAACCAATTATGATAGTGTAGTTTTGAAAGCTCCAATTTAAGATGAAAGTCTAATACATTATTCAGTCTATAAAGTCTAACAAAACTGTGCTCTGATGACCATGTTGATGCCCTGAAAATCTCGAGGTGCATACTCCCTGCAGCTCCATCCAGGATATATGCATCTCTCTTGTTGATCTTCCATGAACCACAAGATTTCCTGTACACTCTTGTCCTGCATGCAGTGGTTGATTTTATTTATCTATTCAGTGTCATTGTCATTGCTTTCTTACCTCTTCCAGACTGGCCAAACATCACAAATAAGTGATCAGTTTATCCATAATGTTGAGACCTGACAATATGCCAATATTAATAGAGAGAGCTCTTTCAACATCCAAGCTACTCAACATTTTCTCTTTTAGATGCAGAAAAAGAAGGATAAAAAGAAGGAATCAACATCTCCTGAGATCTGTGAAAAACAGTGTTAATCTTAAGTATGAACGTAGTCTCATATTTAAGATTCACAAAAACGTCCAGAAATGTGATAATAAAAGGTGGATGACCCAGAGAGCACTCAACTCCTCAATCTTATGGGCAGAAGTAATGGTCACTGAGAAAAAAACTTTGAAGGACAAACATTTCAGGTGACATTCCTCTAGAGGTGGAAAGGGATCGACCTTTAATGCCCTTATCACGGAGAAGGTCCCATGCAGGTGAGATACCACCTGAAACAGGTTCAGTTTCAGATAAGCCACCATTTCTAATCTAGGTTCAGAAATGTATCTGATGGCCTTCATTGTAACCCACTGGAATCTCAGGGCTGAAAGAGAGAGATTAAAGTGAAAGACATCCAAGAGAAACTGTAACATAGAAGAGAAATCACAAAGTGGACTAGATTTTTTTTTGTTAAAAATTCAATTTATCAAAAGACACCAAATGCTTAGAATAATAGTTAATAACATTTTAAAGTGAAGTGTCTTGTTGATCCCTGAATAATTTCTACCAATGTGGAAAAAAGCCCCTTGGCTAGCAAATTTGACTTCTCAACTTCCAAACCAATAGAATGAGTCTGAGATAAAGAGGCAGAACAGAAAGTTTGAGAGGGGATGAATGTAGAGGAAGTACCCAAGGAAGAAGCACTGCAAGAGGCCTCAGAAGTGGAAGCCACAACTTCTGTGTCCAGAAGTGAACCACCATTAATAATCTGATTCCTCCTCCTTTAACTTGGAAAGATAAGGAGGAAACAGAGAGAAAGCATATAGTGTGTTGGACCACTTCATCACAGCTGTGTCTACTCCACAGGCTCCCTCCTTCAGGCATCCAGACCAAACTCTGTGGAGGATGGCTTTGTTCTTTGTAGCAAAAAAATCCAGGAACAGCTTTCCAAATCCCATGCACACTTTTCTGAATGTCATTCTGGATAATGGAAGATCCTGCGATGAAGGAAATTTCCTGCTCAAAGTGTCCACTATTACTTTGTCCAGCCTGCTGATATGAATGGCTGCTAGATTCAATAAATTCCTTTCTGCTGAAAAACCCAACTGTGTCATTACTAGATTAAGGCTCTTGGACCAGTTACTCATTTGATGATTGATATATGATACTGCCACAGATTTGTCAGTCTTAACCAGAACATTTCTGTGAATCACTAGGTACTTAAAGAACTTCAGAACTCTGAGGAGTACCTTAATCCTCGAACATGAGGATTTCCAGCTCTCTAGAACTGCCTATTTGAACTGAAAGTCCTGTTGTGCAAGGTTGCTCCTCAGCCTTGGCCAGGGTTCGGCAAAGTCGGTCCTGGAGAGCCGGGTCCATGCCAGATTTTTAGCATATCCACATTTAGAAAAATGTAGATTTCTGAAACCTCTTTTTTCTAAATGTGGATATGCTAAAAACCTGGCATGGACCCGGCTCTCCAGGACCTCTGCACACACCCTGGCTAGAGCTTCCTAGGCAAACAATAGTTTGAGAAGGAGTGATTGAAGATGCTCAGTTAACTTCTCTGGGAGAAATACCTTCCCCAGGTCAGTTCTGAAACATGCTCGGCTGAGCACAAGATCCTTTGAAGGTTGCAGCTGGCAATTTGGAATGTTCAGGAAAAGCCCTAGATTTGTGATGATCAATTTCATACAATTCTAAACCTGGGAACCCTCTTCTTCTGAATGAGTAAAAGCAACCAGCAATCCTGATAAGGAAATACTCATATTCTTTGCAAATTCATATAAGCCACCACTGAAGCCATCATCTTTGTGACTTGAGACCAGATGATAGGACTGTAAACTGCTGATGCTGATTCCCCATAGTGAACCTCAGAAACGAGTGGTTGCATTATGCAATAGGTATGTGCAAAGAACTATCCATGAGGTCCAAATATATCAGGAAGTGACTGAGAGGGAATAAAGGAATAATTATTTGCAGAGTCTCAACCTTGAATTGAAGATTCTGAATTAAGATATTCAAGTTGTTGAAATTGATCACCTGACACTTCTGGGACTAGAGATATGATGTTATCCTACCTTAGACCTCTTTCCATCTCGGGTACTTGAACAATTGCTCCTTTCATCAGAAGAGCAGAAAATCTATTGAGGAGAGTTCTCTCTCAACAGGGTTTTGAGGAAGAGGAGTACTGAAGGGCCCAGTCGGAATAGGGTCTCATAATAATTCTAGCATGTACCCATTTCTGACTACTCCTATGAGCCAACATTCCAGCATGATCCTTTGCCTCTCTAAAGCAAATAGAAGAATTTGAACTTCAACCAGAATCCATTCTCCCCTTTATAGTCCGGAGTACTGTTTCTTATTACCTACTTCTTGCTTTTGCTTCACTTAAGATCTGAAAGAGGAGGATTTCCTTTTAAAATCTGAAACATTGGTCCTGACCTGCTGACTTCTCAAAGGCTGATTTTGAAGAACTGGCTTTCACCGGCTGTTGCTCAAAAGATGATGAAAACTTACTCTCTTTGAAAATCCGATTACAGTTATCCTCTAAATTGGCTCTGAAGAGTCTATTACCCTCTGTAGGTTGTCACCCTCTGAGTCAGGTCAGTGTTCAAATCTTTAAGATATAAATTGTATCTCACTACAATAGACACACAACCTGCCAGAGCGGTTGCCCTGACAACGTTAAACAATATATGAGAAAGTAATTCTATTTGCCAACAAAGGCACTCTGCTTCTATATAGATAGTTTTGAACGCATTTTTGAACTACAAAATTAAAGATTGTGATGAAAACGCAACATAAATCTGAGATTTCTTTGTCATCTGGGAGCTCAAAAAGACCTTTTTGAGAGTTGGCTGAATTTCCTTATCAGCTGGATCTCCCAAGATGTTCTCCTCTGCAATGGAAGATCTGCCCCCCCGGCTGGCTACCATAGATTCCACATAAATAGTCTGTAGCTTTCCATAGCTTTTAGAGGGTACAACCTGGCCATATATCTTGGAAGTGCAATTTTATCCAGATCTTTCTATTCTTGCTTCACAACTTCCATAACAAACTGATGGATAGGCAAGCAGACATTAGAGAGCCTTTGGAATTGCCTAAGAAAAGATTTATCCAACGTTTCTGGTCGCTGCATAGGGGGACGCCCATATTCTCTCTTATATGGGTTAGCATATCAAGCAAACAGTCTTGGAAATGTATTTCTTCTTCTGCCCCATGGCCATAGCATAGGAGTATTATCAATCTGAATCCTACGTATCCAAAGGAGGATTGTCTACTTTCACCCTAGCCTTGACAGCAGAATCCTCCTTGAAGGCAGCCAAGTTTTTTTAGGACAGTCCTTCATACTCAGTCCTCTTCTTCTTCCTGCTTCCTCCCATTCCTTTGTTACTTGTGAGGAGAACACAATGAATGAGAGGACTGAGAAGTAGGCTTATGTATCCTTTTCTCTGTATGCTGTCTCATTATTGTCACTCAAATAGGCCAAAATCCACTCTCAAACAACCCAAATTTTATGCTTCAAAGCCGTTGTTACCTACTTATATACCAAGCAAAATAGTGCAAATCATCTGAGTCGTGAAAAGAAAAGGGTGCACTTTCATGCTCAAACTACCCTCTTGCGCATGCCTGAAATGGTTACCATTGCACATTTCCAGAAAGAAGATGCTTCTCTCCGCTAGCACTGGAAGACCACCACAGACTGCACCTCAGACTAGGAAACGTGGCACCAAAAACAGGCAAAACACTAGCCTTTTCCTTGTTCACTGGCTGCACCGGCTGCAAGACACTGCCCATATTCCAGACCACACTTTTCCCATGTAACAGAATTTATGCCTTCCAATCCTTGAAGAGAAGAAACCATCCCAATATGTTTGTATAAGCCGAGCACAGACCTGTGTGCCCTAGGCCCATAGGAAAACAAACAGAAGGAGACTGGAAGTGTGAGCCCCTTTATGGCATCCTCTATGGTTGGGTGGGGATTGCATTTTAGGATCCTCCTGCTTTGTTCCTACCTTGAAGTTGCAGGCACATCATTAGTAACAAGTGGGATGAGAAAAAAGGAATTAGGGGTAACTTCAACCTGCTTCACGACAGGGAAATTGTCCAACTTCATGGGCAAAGTATTTGGTTCCTGATAGACTTGGCATCCTTAAAGTGGTCTCCCCTAACTTTTTGTCTCTGTTTCCCAGGTTGTTGATGTGTGCTGGACTCTGTTTTAGCTGTTATTCTGGGCACTTTACCACTGCCAACCAGTGCTAAAGTGCAAGTGCTCCTACACAAAATGTGTATGTAATTGGTTCATCCATGATTTGCATATTTGATTTACTGGTAAGTCCCTAGTTCAGTGCACTAGAGGTGCCCAGGGCCTGTAAATCAAATGCTACTAGTGGGCCTGCAGCACTGGTTGTGCCACCCACAATAGTAGCTCTGTAAACATGGCTCAGACCCGCCACTGCAGTGTCTGTGTGTGCAGTTTTGACTTGGAATGTGTACCCACTTGCCAGGCCTAAACCTTCCCTTTTCTTACATGTAAGACACCCCTAAGGTAGGCCCTAGGTAGCCCCATGGGCAGGGTGCCGTGTATGTTTAAGATAGGACATATACTAATGTGTTTTATATGTTCTAACAGTGAAATACTACTAAATTCGGTTTTCACTGTAGCAACATAGGGGCTGCCTTTAAATATGATTAAAGTTTAGATTCCCTTTGGGAGTGGATAGACATGTGGAGTTTGGGTTCTCTGAGCTCACAATTTAAAAATACATCTTTTAGTAAAGTTGATATTAACATTGTGTGTTTGAAAATGCCACTTTTAGAAAGTGAGCATTTTCTTGCTTAAACCACTCTGTGACTCTGCCTGTTTGTGGATTCCCTGTCTGGGTCAGTTTGACAGTCGGGCTGTTTGCACCTCTCTCTAGACAGTGACACAAAGGGAGCTGGGTTGTAGCCTGCATATCCTGATGAGCCATCTGTGCTAGGAGAAAGGGGAGGAGTGGTCACTCACACCTGAAAGGGCTGTGCCTGCCCTCAAACAATGCAGACTCCAACCCCCTGGTGTGTGTCTGGGGCCTGGCTTGGGCAAGGCAGGATTTCACAAACAAAAGAGACTTTTCTTTGAAGTAAGCCTACTTCACAGGGCAAAATGGGTATAAGAAGGGCATCCAAAACCACAGACTTTAGATCACTTCTGGACATCAAGAGGAACCGCTGCCTGGAGAAGAGCTGAAGAGCTAAGGAGAAGTGCTGCCCTGCCTAGACTCTGCTTTGTGGAGCTATCCTGAAGTTGCTGGTTGTGAATGTGCAAGAGGACAAAGACTGGACTTTGTGTGCCTTCCTGCTTGTGAAGAAATCTACAAGGGCTTGTCCTGAGCTTGCCTCCTGTTGTTGAAGTCTCAGGCCCATCAAAGACTTCTCCTGCCAACACCTGAACTCTCTGCTTAGACTCCTGTCCTGCCAAGTGGTGCCCTATCCAGTTCCTAGGGCCTTGAAACGTAAAGCTGGCAACCCATGACTGAAAATCCACACACAGACCGCTGTGCAGGGAAATATTTGACTGACCTTCCGAAACGCGGCTGAAAAAGAAGGCGCCGACGGCTTCGCAGCAGAAATTGACGCTCCACCGGCATTGTGGCTGGAAAATCGACACACACAGCTGGAAGAACTACGCTCACACCCGCCGACGGAGGCTGTTAACGTCGCAACCCACAATACGCGGTTTTGCTGAGACCTGTGCGGCAGGATTTTCAACGCAAACCTTGCTGGGTGCAGAAAAGTGACGCAATGCCAGCCCGGACCTGAGTGCTGCCCGGATAGATGCATCGCTCCCCTGCTGGGAGGAAAAACGCCGCACGCCGACCTGACTGGCAAAGTAGAAACGACGCACGGTCTCACTTGCGGGTGAGAAATTGACGCACCACTTACCTTTTTCGATGCACACTCGCCCGTTCGTGTTATTTTGATGCTACCCAGGTACTTTTCAACGCTAACAGTGTTTTACCTGTTTTCTCAAGGATTTAAGACTCTTTTTCCTTTTTAATTAATAACTTGACTTGTGTATGTTGGATTTTTGTCCTTTTGGCCTTGTTTTGTTTAGATACATACTTTCTATTTCTCTAAACCTGTGTTATGTCATTTTGTAGTGTTTTTATTAAGTTACTGTGTGTGTTGGTACAAATAATTTACACCTACACCTACACTTGTACAAATCACCCCGGAACAAGAGGGAGGCTTGCAGGAGAAGTCTACACCTTTAGACTCCACCCACAGGTTAAACAGCTTCCCACCCCTATCGGCCAAAAGGATCTCTGAACTACTAACTGTAGTTAAATCCGGTTCCCCGAATGATTCCTTCCCTCCATGGATTCTCAAGTTAGCACCCGACCTGATCTCGATGGCCCTGGAACCTGTATATGCAGACATCTTGATGGAAGGGTGCTTTCTGGATACTTGGGAAGAATCTATTGTTATTCCGCTAATCAAGAAGCCTGGCAAGGATTCTAATGATTTAACAAACCTCTGACCTATTTCTCTTTTACCTATCTTAGCCAAGATCCTGGAAAGACATTTAAACATGGAACTGGCGGATTTTCTACAAGTGAACGGTGGATTTGATCCATCTCAACATGGGTTCCGAACAGCACATAGCACAGAATCCACGCTGATATCATCAGCAGATATTATTTGGAGAAGAGTTGACCAGTGGGAAGCTCCATTCTTGTGCTACTTGACTTGACTTGAAACTTATAGTTTCAATACTATATCTCCGCAACGCCTTATCCAGCGACTGCATCAAGCAGGAGTCAGAGACAAAGCACTTGATATCCTCAAGTCTTTCCTTACCAACAGATCTATCACAGTGTCCTGTGGAGACTACAGGGCAACCCCCTTTCAATTATCTTGTGGTGTCCCTCAGGGGTCTTCGCTTAGCCCCACTTTGTTTAATTTCTATGTAGCCCCTTTGGCCAGTCTGGTGCGCTCTTTCGGCTTTCACATCATGTCATATGCAGATGATAGGCAGTTGATTATCCTGGTCTCTCGCATTTGGGAGCAAACTGCTGACAGATTCCAGCAATACATGAGAGCGATCCATAGCTGGATGAGCAGCAATTGGCTCAAACTTAACGGGGATAAGACGGATTTTTTTTTTTTATTAGATAGCAAACTTTGGAGTCCCCGCTGGTGGCCGGAGTCATGTAGCGCATGTCCGGTTTCACGCACCACGGCTAGAAATCTGGGGATTGTATTCGATAGCTCTCTTTCATTTGAGCACCAGGTTAACCAGACGGTTAAAGGATGCTATTGGGCTCTAAGATCCCTTAAGAACATGTTTCCATTTTTGCAAGAACATTTGAAAGTGGTGGTGGTCCTGGCTCTGGTTATATCTAGACTGGACTATTGCAACGCCTTAATTCTGAATATAAGCAAATCTGCACTTCATAAACTTCCACTTATCCATAACGCGGCTGCCTGCTTGATCTTAGATCTACCGCGCTCAGCATCTGCTAGCAGCTGTCTTAAACAGCTCCATTGGCTTTCGGTTGAAAAACAGATTACGTTTGAATCCCTTTGCTTAACTTATAAGGCCCACCATCTAGAGGGCTGTGAATACCTCAGATCAGTTCTTCAACCTTACCAACCGGCTTGGACGCTTAGATCTTCATTCAAACAACTTATTTCAGTAGCCCGTTGTCACAGGGTTAGGTGGGGGGATAAAGCTTTTTCTGTGGAGGCTGCCAGACACTGGAACTCCTTACCTCTGATGATCAGGCATACAGAGACATATTTGGGCTTTAGAAAGAAATTAAAAACTTGGCTCTTCTCCCATTAGGATGGGATTTTTGGTGGTTTCTATTAGGTATGGTTTTGGTGCTCCTACATCTCACTAGTACTAGTTAGCGCTTTGATGCTACGGCCAGAATGCGCTCTATAAAAGATTTACAATACAATACAATACCTAACACTCTGAAGTTAAGACTGCCTAGCTACCAAGAGGGTGAGCGGGGTTAGCTGAGGGTGATTCTCCTTTACCCTGACTAGAGTGAGGGTCCTTGCTTGGACAGGGGGTAACCTGACTGCCAACCAAAGACCCCATTTCTAACAGTTCCCCCATTCCTTGTGTATATACACTTCGTAGAATTTCTCATCCTCACCCTACTGAAGAGACTCAGTTGCCTAACAACATAATACAACTGGCCGAAAAAAATCTGTTTGGGTTCTAACTTCAGTTTGTGCCTTAAGCAACATTCTAGGATGTGTGGCAATTACCCTTTCACTTTCATAGCGCTTCAGTTAGAACTTGGTCCAATCTAAAAGATGGCATGCAGCTTTAAGAGAAGCCCAAAATCCTTCACCCAGATGTGCAGCGTCTGAATGTGCACGTTATGTCTCATTCTGGCAGAAAACTCAAAAAGAAACTGTCAGTGAATACCAAAACCTACGGTTTCGGTATTTACTAGATGTGGCATTATAACCCAGGGATGTGGTCTATTTTTAATTTTTAATGAGGGCCATAGAGTATTTTGCAACACCCTTAGTCCTGGGGGGTCTTTGCTACCCAGGACCGATGTGTATTAAAGTATTGCATCATTGCTATCTACAACAGAGGGATGAGGTCGATGAATATGGGCAGGGGTATCTAACACGCTTTAGGAGTACCACCTTAAGAGGAGAGCTTGCCTGTTGCATTGCAAGGAAAAGGAAAAGGAGTCCTACTTTCCCATTAGAGTGATAAAATAAATACACGAGGCAATTAACCTCTCCGCCCCGGTGCCACTGCACCGTCTGCTCTCTTGATTGGCACGCCCATCCGTCTCATTTGAAGGGTGCAGATATTAAGAACAACCTATAGATCCTTTGAGAGTAGCTAAATGCTTACAGAATTCCAAAACCATCTAAAGACGGCCTTCTTTGCATGACTAACGTTTCAGTTCTAGGGCTGTGAGTGGTAAGTTCAGCGATCGGAGACTGTTTGAGCGCTACACACATCCAAAAGCCCTGCACGGAAAGAGAAAAGAATGAAGGAAAGGAAGTGCGAGGAAAGGAACAGGAGGCTGAAATGGAGAGAAAAAGAAAATAAACGAGAGACAGCGAGAAGCAGAAGGAGAGAGACAGGGATTGAGAGAGAAAGCGGTAACAAAACGCGAGGCAATGAGTATTATAGTGGGAAGGAAGTAGGGAATTAGAGAGAGTGAGAGAGGAGTTGAAAAGGATGGCGTCAGAATAATAGAACTAGAAAAACAGAAATAGATGTGGAGGGTATTAGAGAAAGGGAAAAGCAGAGTGAGAGAAAGAGAAGAAAGATGAAAAGGCAAATAAAGAGAACACCCAAAAAGGGAAGAAAAAGAACGGTGGGGAGATAGATAGATAGATAGATAGATAGATAGATAGATAGATAGATAGATAGATAGATAGATAGATAGATAGATAGATAGATAGATAGATAGATAGTATTTCAGGAGAGAGAATGAACGCCAGTATTGTGTACATCACCGCAGAACTGGCCAGGATTTACTCAGCTTTACAGCGGAAATGTTACTCGCAGTGGAAGATCCAGAGCTTCTATTAGGACGCCTAGGGGAAGAAAAAAAACATAAAACTGTGAAGATTCATCAATAGTGGATGGGGACCACAACCTTGAAGAGTGTCTGAACCGAGCTATAAAGATTTTCAAGAGCAGGGGGCACAACCCCCTCCCGAACAGTGCAAAGACCTGTGTCTGCAGCGCTCTCTGTGCTGGGAAGGTGTGGGGCAGACAGCGCTGCAGGACATCGTTTCTAATTGGATTAGTCCATATTTTGCACCGGGAAATAGCGATCCTGCCGAGGATGAAGTAGTGCAGGCCCTTTTAACTTATGGCTCAGCCGCGTTAGTACATAAAAACCTGGCAAATCTCCCCGGTGCCAGTGGGTGCTCTGACGCACAAAGGGTCGGCTCGGTTAATGCCTTGTGCTGATGAGCCTCCCACCCTCCCAGCATGCGCCGCACACATTGCAGGCCTGCTTTATGACTTAAGGGTTGCCATAATGCTGCATGTCAGGGGTGACCGCGTATGCAGGCCAGGCCCGACTTTTTGCACTTTTGATTCGATCTGAACTGAGCACACCTAATAAAAATGACTTGAAAAATGCAGTACAGAAATCTGTGCTGCAGCACCACACTTGCTCATCCTGCACTAGGCTATCACCACAAATACTGCACTCCAGCACCCTGGATTACAATGGCACCAAAGACAACTCCACACTCACAGCATACACCTTAACACCCATACTACGAACCCGTGCTACAGCACTGCCACCCCCAACACCTCGGCACAGTCACATCACTAATACATCTCACTAGCAGCAAACACCACTGATGTACTCGTCACCACCTGTCATGGGTGCACTACCACCTCACCACAGTACTAGCAAACTAGTGTCACACTTCCATTCTCCCAGTCCCACATAACTGCCCAGAAACGACAAACAAGTGCTGCCCGGCACCATCCTACAAGCGCTGTCAGTGCAATACCACTGACAGTACCTCATTGATAACTCAACACCATATCTTCACTTCATATTACTGCACTAACACCGCTACACAATTATAATGCCCACTAAGCTGCACTGCAATGGGGAAAATCATGCTCATTCCACAGTTGTACTTCATACCCCAGAGTGCCACACTACCACACAACACAACACCACCTAACTCTGCTACAATACTACTCACTGTCACCACACTACCCCCAGTGTGCACTATCACCCTACAACATAATACTACCTTCCCAGTTTGCTGTGCTAACCAAGGTACCTTGTGTGACCTCCCCAGCTTTTTCCTTTTCCTTCTGTACGCTGCTCCTTCTGAGGTTGCTTTTCAGCTTGTTGCTTTAGTAACATATTTTACATATATAATTCTAGTTCCACGTAAAGTGCTCTAGTACCAACTGGGACAGTAGTTTTTATAGAAAAGAACTTGAAGCCCTTGCCTACATGGGTACCAAGCTATGCCATGTAGGGTGTGTAGCTGGAAGGGTGTTGACTTTGTTTTTGATCATATGTGGAAAATGCATGGCGCATGATGACCACATTGGTGTGGTTAACTTATTATGGGACACTGTGCTTAGAAGTGTGATAGATGAAGAGGTGTGAGAAATAGATGTGCAGTTTATGGTTTTAACTTAGCTGGCAGCTTTCAGCAGCTCTGGATGCCTTCTATGTTATCTTTTATGATGATAGTTTACTTAGCTGGTTACTGCACTCAGTTATCCAACCTGATATTTTGTTTAAAGCTTTTTAGTTCTTAGAAGACATGGTATGAAAGACAAGTGGTTTGGAGATCTACTGGGATGAGATGTGTTATTATCATCCCATTTCTGAACCTAATAGTGTCATACTGTGGAAGTAGTTGGGACAAGTAGTGGTGGACTAGATTAGAGTCCTCCAATTAGCCAGCAATATGTATCATATCCCTTCACTTATCCTATGCCTGTTAAGCTAGTTTATGGACTGGGACAGTACAAGGTGACGGATAAGACCCATATGTGATTGTAAGAGGATTAAGCTGCTGTTGGATGCCGTCTGCTGAGAGGTATTAATATTAGCATGGGTCAGAAGAGTTACACGTGAACTGGCATTTCTATATATTATTCAAGCTGACCATAGGTCAACCCTTCTTAGCTTCCCTGTGTCATGATTCCATTTTAGGTCCTTGGGTATTGGAGTTTACCTTAGCTTCGGCTTGCATGCCTCTGCCCTTTTATCTAGATAAACATGCCCAGTTTCATTATTCATTTTTATTCTTTTTAGCAGTACTTGCCGTTCTTACATTGTATAAGAAATGTTTTTATTTTGTAATCAGTTGCTATTCTGTGAAAGTGTCATTATCAGCATTGTATGTATTGGATTGTCATCATGTCCCTTTGCTTCACGTTAGACAAGAACAGAATGTGAACATGTCAGGCATTTTGTTATGATGTTGCCAATCCAAGTTTGTGCACACAATCTAACGCTTAGGTACATATCCACACACTCTGTAAGAACAAGGTCATTAGAGGGGGTTTCACCCAGGAGATTCCATCCATAGTGCACGTCATATCGCAGCAAACCTCAACCTTTGTGTCTCTACACCACCTGATTTTGAAACTCAAGGTCAACCTTGTTCTAAGGTAACAGGGGCTGGGGAATTTCTCAGAGACATGGCTTGGGCATAATAGGTTTATCATACCTTGCTCTCTTTAGGATAGGCAATATACTTTAGGGAGGAATTTGAATATTTGTGCTTAATGCTAAATGTTGGGATTGTTCATCTTTTCATTGCTTATTCTCACAATCCAAATTTTGTCTATTGTTATTATCCTAATCCTTGCAGTTCATGTATTTTATCATAGATTGCAGTCTTTTCAATAAACGTATTGAAAACTGTTCTGCATCTTCTTTCTTGCCTGTGTGCGTGTAAGAGACTCATTTCTAATGACAGGAAAAGGGAAGAATTGTTCCACCACAATTTTCCCTGAGAGGATTTCAGATTCCATACACTAGGCTCCCAGAAATCTGTTTGTGTTTTGGTGAGGCACTGCTAGAAAGCTGGAAGGGTTGGGCTGACAGCTGCCAACTGTTGTGAGAGTGACTTATGTGCCTACAATCAGAGGTGCTGCCACTCTAATCCAGTAGTCTCGTAGAGATACAAAAGTAGTGTACTGGTTGGGTTGTTCCATTTTATGTGTAAAATATTGAAATAATTCTCTTGAATTTTCTCTCACTTTACATCACAAATGATGAGGAAAATTCCTTATGATAGTTTGGGTGTTAGGATAAAAGCTGTGTTTTAAGCCCTCTTGGACAGAGAGGAACACTTAGATTTCTGGAAAAGATCTTGTTTTTCTGTCAAGGCTACAGACTGAGAACACTGGCTTTTCAAACATATAAACAGCCTTGCATTTGGCTCAAAGCTGTATGCCTTCGGCTTCCAGGTATGTGACAAATCATGTGCACCCATCACAAAGGCAAATCTTTTAGTGCTAATTATAATTAGCTAGATTATCAAGGACCAAATTCGTAAAATGTAGACTGTTCTCTGTTTTCGTAACACTCTGTGTTCATTTAGAAGCAACAAACACCTTTTGCTGTCTTCTACAGTATAGTACATGTATTTATGTTTACTATTTAATTGGCATCAAATAAAGTATTTTACAATAGTGTTTCAAATTTCTTGTGTGCACTACTAGTGAAACGGGTGAAGGGAATACACTAAAATACTGTGCTTCTGACAGGTATTATTGTATTACTGTTATGTTCCACATATGCATCTTTATATTAGCTCAGTAGAGGATTGTGGGGCAGCAACTTTTTCCCCCACACTCTGTTGGAAGTTGGTATATATGTGCTTGGGGATAAAGAAAATCTACTGGGTGTGGTCAGGATTGACCCCTGAGTTGCAATATTCTCAAATGTAAAAGGGGCTCCACGGTTGTCCCTCCGTTGCCTTCCCCGCCCAAAATCCCAGCTGTGTCTACCTCATCTGTGCTATCTCCTTGGACAGACATTTTTCAGAACCTATGGTTTTTCCACCACTGTAGATGTGGCTGCTGGCAAGATAAAAGCAGTTGTGACAGAAAAGATGAACCTTCCCTTAGGATACAGGATGAATTTTGCATTAGGCACTGTTTTCAAATTGGAGAGCAAGTGTGTTATGATGCAACTTCCTCTACAGGTATCTTCCCATTTACCGATGCTGAGGGTGGTGATCATCGCCTCCATGGTACCTATTATGAACAAGAAAGAAGACAAGCTGCCCATTAGGAACTTCGTGACACCCTGCCACTTATTCAAGACACAGGGAAGCTAGTGAGGGTGGTGTGGAGTGAGTGTTGTTACAAGTGCCCCATTTCAGTACTGTCTCAGTTGTAAATATGTCCTATGCCTTACCTTTGGAGTTAGGTTACGTTTTGTGGTTGAGGTTATCTGTGGATTTATTTTATGCTGTAAGGCTGAGGTTACGCTGAGGTTGCATACATCAGTTAATTGTGAAGGTTAGGAGTAACCATACATATGGGCTGAAGCTTACATTTAGGCTTAAACGTAGGGACTGTGGAGAGTATCAGTGTCCGATGTTTGGGCTGTGTTAACACTAACTCTAGCCAACTTGTAATTAGTCTTGATATTAGTTCACATTTAACAAATGCAAAAACAATGTATATAATTTCGTCCATTTGAAAGTCGTTCACAAATTTCTCAGAGTTTGGTTTTGCCAATATCACCTACATGAGTGGACCGCTCCAGAAACGTGGGCCACTACGAAGTGGGAAAAACTTTCAGTATAAATAGTTCTTCACAACTCGAATTCTTGCATGGTTTCCCGATGTCATAAAAAAGTTTCGATTAAACAAAAGCTAATGCTGAAAAATATTTGACATATATGAAACATCAGACAGCAACAAACAGCTTGCTTCCTTTGTTGAGGCCATTGTACCTAACTTCTATTTTTCGTGTCATTTGCTACAACCACTATTAATATAACAAGCAATGCATACTTACTTTTCCCAAGAACATCTGCCAGGCAGCTATGACATCTAGCTTTGAGTCCAGTGTGACCCTCTGATATCTTATCATTCAAAGTGTATTCAGGACCTGTAGAAAAGTAGCCTCTTTCTAGCATGGTTACTCCCACTTTTGGCCTGTTTGTGAGTGTGTGTCAGTGTGTTTTTACTCTGTCACTAGGGACCCTGCTAGCCAGGACCCCAGTGCTCATACATAAAAACCTATATGTCAGTGTGTTTTGCCTGTATCACTGGGATCCTGCTAGCCAGGACCCCAGTGCTCATAGTTTGTGGCCTAATGTGTATGCCTGTGTAGTGCCTGTGTCACTGAGGCTCTGCTAACCAGAACCTCAGTGCTTATGCTCTCTCTGCTTTTAAATTTGTCACTGTAGGACAGTGACGTCATTTACCAATTTCAATTGGCATACTGGACCCACCTTATCTGTCCCTAGTATATGGTACCTAGGTACCTAGGGCATTGGGGTTCCAGGAGATCCATATGGGCTGCAGCATTTCTTTTGCCACTCATAGGGAGCTCAGAAAAACCCTTACACAGGCCTGCCATTGCAGCATGCGTGAAATAACGCACACGTTATTTCAGAGCCATTTTCACTGCACATAAATAACTTATAAGTCACCTACATGTCTAACCTTCACTTGCTGAAGGTTAGCTGCAAAGTTACTAAGTGTGAGGGCACCCTTGCACTAGCAAAGGTGACCCCACGTAGTTCAGGGCCATTTCCCCGGACCTTGTGATTGCAGGGACACCGTTACACGTGTGCACTACATATAGGACAATACTGATATGTAGCTTCACAATGGTAAGTCCGAATATGGCCATGTAACATGTCTAAGATCATGGAATTGTCCCCCATTCTAAATCTGGTATTGGGGAGCCAATTCCATGCATCCTGGGGGCTCCACCATGGACCCCCAGTACTGCCAAACCAGCTCTCTGAGGCTTGCACTGCAGCTACAGCTGCAGCCACCTCACAGACAGGGTTCTGCCCTCCTAGGGTCTGGGCAGCCCAGTCCCAGGAAGGCAGAACAAAGCATTTCCTCTGAGAGCTGGGTGTTACACCCTCTCCCTTTGGAAATAGGTGTTACAGGCTGGGGAGGGGCAGCTTCCCCCAGCCTCTGGAAATGCTTTGAAGTGCACAGATGGTGCCCTCCTTGCATAAACCTGTCTACACCAGTTCAGGGTCCCCTTCTCCCCTGCTCTGGTGGGAAACTGGACAAAGGAAAGGGGAGTGACCACTCCTCAGACCATTACCACCCCAGGGGTGGTGCCCAGAGCTCCTCCAGTGTGTCCCAGACTTCAGCCATCTTGCTTTGCAAGGTGTGGGGGCACTCTGGAGGGCTCTGAGTAGCCAGTGCCAGCAGGTGATGTCAGAGACCCCCCTGAAAGGTCCATACCTGATAAGGAAGCCAATCTCCCTCTCAGGGCTATTTAGGGTCTCTCCTGTGGATTCTCCTCAGATTATGCTTGCAAGTTTCCTTCAGGAACCCTCTGCAACAACTTCAGACTCTTCTGACCTTGGATCAACCGCAGCCTCCTCCAAGAAACGCTGTAACTACAGCAAAGTGCCTACAAGAGACACTTTTCTTCAGCAACCTCAGCTCCAAATCAGCAACTGCAACAGTTTCCATGGTGTGCACACTCTGGGGATTCCCTGTCTTCATCCTGCACCAGAAGGATTGAAGAAATCTCCCGTGGATGACGTAGTCACTCCCCTGCTCCAAGCAGGCACCTTCCAAGACAATGACCTGTACCTTGGGACTCCTCTCACAACAACGAGCATGCTCCTAGGGTCACAGAGGGTGGACATCATCAACATAGACTGTCCTAAGGTCCTGCTGATGCAATTTGGAGGAGGTAAGACCTTGCCTTCCCCGAGAACGACGGTACCCCTATGTACTGTGTCTTCTTCGCCTTCATGAGGCCCGTGTGCACTCTTTGCAAACTTCCTTCATGCACAGCCGGGCCCAGGTCCCCAGCACTCCATCCTGCGATGCTCACCTTGCTGAGTTGTTCTCCGGCGGTGTGGGACCTTCTTTTGTTGTGCTTCATCAGCTGCGTTTTGCACCTCCTTTGAACCCGAATCCTGTGACTCCTGGGGGTGCTGGCTGGCATCCTGAGGGCTCTCTAAAGTGTTGAGAGCCCCCTCTTCCTCCTCACACAGAGTTGAGCCCCCCAGGTCCCTCCTGGGTTCATCCAGCGCCATTTTGATGAAAAATGCACTTTTGTCGTAGCCATGGCTTGTTTGTGACTTCCAACACGAAATTTAATCTGCAACGATCTTCACGCCGTGGGACATCTTTTGCATCATGCAGGAACCCACTGGCTTCTTCCTAAGGTGCATTCCTACAGTCTTCAACTAACTGGGGACTCTTCTTTTGCACCCTCTTCTGGGTTGGCAGGGGCTCCTGTCCTTCCTGGAACTTCTTTCAACTTCTGGACTTGGTCCCCTTCCTTTGCAGGTCTTCAGGTCCAATAATCCAGCAGTTGTTCTTTGCAGACTTGTTTGGCTGCTGCAAAATCCCCAAAACAAGGTGTAGTGTGTCCTAAGGAAACTTGCAGTACTTTACTCCTGCTTTTCTGGGCTCTGGGGGGGGATAAATACTTACCTTTACTGTATTCTTACTCTCCCAGCGATTCTGCACACACTACGCTTGTCTAGGGGGGAATTCGTGATTCACATTCCACTTTTTTTAGTATATGGTTTGTGTTGCCCCTATACCTATTTTCTCCCATTGCATTCTATAGGATTTCCTACCGTTTGCATTGTTCTATGACTATGTACTTGTCTAATTTTGGTGTCTAGTGTATATATTGTGTATAATACTTACCTCCAGAAGGAGTATTGTCTCTAAGATATTTTTGGTACTGTGTCACCCAAATAAATACATTTATTGTTGGTAACACTGAGTATTGTCTTTACTTGTGTATAAGTACTGTGTAACTATAAGTGGTATTGCATGAGCTTTGCATGTCTTATAGTTCAGCCTAAGCTGCTCTGCTATAGCTACCTCTATCAGCCTAAGCTGCTAGAACACTACTACATTCACTAACAAGGGCTAACTGGACCTGGTGTAAGGTGTAAGTACCTAAGGTACCCACTACAAACCAGGCCAGCCTCCTACAGGACCCTCATATTATTTTGTGCAACACTAGTGCACAAAGTTTGAGGATATATTCGACTGTACAGAATACAATAGATACATTTATAAAAAGAGGATATTTTCAAAAGTCTACACTTTCTCTTGTGTTTGAGGACCTTCTTAACCTGGAACTGCAAATTAATTTGATTTAAACCCAAGGAGGAGTAAGATGCCATCTAATGGTGGACACTACACAATAGAACACCACAAACCAATATTATCCAAACGCTCATATTTCGGAAATCCTCAGATCTGTGGACATTTCCCCAAAAAACAGGATGCTTCGATCCCTAGAATAGCCTTTAACATAAGTCATATTTCCTTCTCTAAAACAGACGCCATTCTCTGGGTTTTATGCTTGGAGTAGATGACAGTAAAGATCCTGGGATATTTAGTTATCTCTAAACTCAAGGCCCTTAGTATCATCAATACCAGCACATAGCAACACCCCAGTGTTTGCTTTGGCCCTTATTCACCTAAGGGTTGTAAGATCTGAATCTATTATAGCCTTTGAGTTTTTAACTTGATAGTTGACTTTATGTTGAGGACTCTACTGGCATACTTTTTCTTTTGAAAATCCTTTGTGAAATTGATTTGTTCCTGCATTTTAGTTATAGACTTCCAGTAACTTATCGTCTTGTATTCTGAGAGACAATATGATCCACTACACACCTTTGGCAGGAGAGGGTCCTATTCCCATTTGGTTTCTCAAAAACTCACTTATTCTAACTACAGGTCTACAGGGGTAGTAGCGACTGGCTGTAGGAGAGCAGGCACCGCATAAAGAACAGGCAGTCCCCATACTAGCAAACAGCAACGTACATATTGATCTCATGATGACTGCAGAGGTCAAACGACTAGCACATTCTCTCCAACACAAAATGTTCTGTTAATACAGCAACAAAAAACAAACAAAGTCTACCAAATGAGAACATCCACAAATAGATGATTAGGGAGAGGTCATCGTTTGAAGAGCTGCATCTGTGAACCAGAGAGCAGAACCATAGGACTTTAGGAATGTTGCCATTTTAGTTTCCAGGGAGCATAAGCAAGAATAATGTCTTATGTTTTTTAATTGTATTGCTAGATAAGTGAGCTGATCTCAGGACGGTGTGGAGCTGACCGTAGGTCAGCATAAACCCTCACAGCCAACACTACAAGATTCATCTGTTTGGTTTAATTAACGATTCCTCACCAATTTCCCAGACTGTCAGTGAGCTAAAAAGAAATCCCACACAGAATTCACTTGAGTCCAATTCTGCCATAGGAAAACAACTTGATATTATCAGACCTAGAAGCGAAGGAATTTTAACAAGCAGCTCAAAGTGAGATTCAGCGCAATTCTTAAAATCTGAAATTGTGACATAAATATAGATAGACCGTGTATCCGATTTGTCAAACTGAAAAGTGAGAATATAATACTAATCGTTCCTCTCAAAAGCATCAGCATTTCTTACTATTAACAAAAAGTAACAAGTAAAATGACGCACAATATCTAAAAATTGTATATGGTATAATGATTAGTAACCCTTCAAGGAAACTAAAAACAATATCATATGAATTAGGAAATATGAACTAAAATTATTAATTGATATTTGGCTCCCTGAATTGACCAACCTTCCAACACTGAAAAAGTAAAAGTAGCCTATCAGGAACAAAAAGGCCAAGGTAAAAGAAATATGAAAATAATACAAATACCTCTAAGAGTAAACAGCGGCTACTAAGAGTAGCAGAACTGGTAAGTAAAAGAGCCCTATAAACATAGCTAAACAAGCATTTGCAATACAACGGGTCTCGCGTTTGCTCGTGTTAGAGCTGATAGCGTTGTAAACTCCTAACCCGACTTTTCACCTATCGGCAAAAGTGCATTTATCTACGTAACCCGAAAAAGTGCAATTAACTGTGTAAAGCGCTCGACTTCTGCCAAGCGAGATCGCGCTGGGAAAATAGAGAAAAAGTAGTCCACGAGCCGGACAGAAAACAGCGAGCCTCGCATGTTTTCTGTACTTGGTCGATGCGCTCGAGGAGGGCTATCCACCGGAAAAGACATGACATGTGCATGCCTTCCACTAATGAAATCAAGCAGATTCTAACAGGCAAGCCCACAAGCCAATGACAGACACTGACGTGACGTGGACAGGGCTCCGAGCCCTTTTTAATTACTAAAGCCTCTCGCTTAGCGAAACGCATGCGCAAGCGCATGCGACGCAGGCTCGACCCTAAAAATGATCAAAATGTAAATTAATAAATAAAACTCTTACAGAATGTTATCAAATGCTGCAGATGCAAAGTGAAACCTGGACTCCCCTTTCCATAGCACACAAGAGTGAATAAGCAGGAACAGGATAAACAACAACACCACCGAGCCCAACAGTTCAAAGAGTAACACATCAAGTGCATCTCAAAAAACCTTGACAAAAGGTAGGCATTCAGAGATACTTGTTTTCAGACAACCGGTTCAATCCTAAATTGTGTCCTTTGCAAGTCCTCTCCGCCCCGATGGCCCGCTCATTTCTCCCTGTACATTAGCTTATTTAGTGACACCCTCTCATCCTCTGACTTCCCTTATGAACCCTGCATTTATTACCTCTTCTCCTTCCAGTCAGTCAGTCCTTATCCCTATTACTGAATTACAACTAGCAGACATTTTATGGTCCTCTGCTCCTTCATGCTAAACTCCTCCAACAGCAAAATAATACTTTCTTCAATCTCCTACTTCCATCATCATGATCACGCCCATCTCCCTTCATGTCCTCCTGCCAGGAACCACTAGGTGGAATTCAACACCAGTATTTTGCTGTGTTCTTGTACTGCGTCGATAGTAGCCAGATTGAAGTTATCAAAAATACAAACCACACATCCACTCCTCTTCCCTACATCTAAATCCGTAATGCACTTTCTAGTCACGAGTAAATAGAGTTATTGCAACAAGCTTCTGATTAGCTTCATACACTTTTGTTCTTCTCCGTACATAATAATTACATGTTTTTATATAATACTTTATACCAAACTTCTGTTGTTTCTGAACACTGCAATTTACCAACACCAGATGGATGGTGGGCTAAATCTGTCAGGCATGAATTCAAATGCTCGACCTTCTCATCACTACAGATAGCAGTGAACAGTAACTCGCGGAGACGCCTTGTCAATTTTATTCACTTTGCCACCAGTACCATCTGCAACGTCACCGGACACCACTTCTGCTCCTACCACCAACTATCTGTCGCCAGACACATGGCACCATCTAAACTACCTACTATGCTTTTCCAAGCAACACTCTCCTCACCTCTGTAATGCTCTAAAATTACCTCAACAAACGCCATAAATGGAGCATTAATACCAGCTAACTTTAATCACTGTTCTAACCTCTTTCAAGTCAGCCCTCAAAGATCGCATTTTCAGACCCAGGTACCCACACAGCAAACCTCTAGCAATGTGCTAACCATTAGCTCCTTGCCTCATCCAACTGTGTACTATAATGTAGAGAGAGTGAGTATATATTCTGAAATATTTTATGTACTCACTAACTTTGACAGGTATTAAAAGTGTGATGGGTGACCCACCGACTTGCAAGGGTGAAGGAGGTAATAAATTCTGCCCCCTTGGTGTATAACTGCCCAATATATTTAGAGATCTGTGCCTTACTGACAGAAACCTGTGCCTTCAAAGGAGCCACTGCTACAATGGCGCCTCTTAAAGTACTGTGGGCCAGATGTACAAAGCCATTTTGCATTTCTTAATGGTCCGAATAGGTATTTCGGGCCGTTAAGAAATGCAAAACTGCGTTTTCTTATGTACAAAGATCCTTAAGGAAACGCAGACTACAATTTTTACCTTATAGAAATTGCAATCCGCAATTCCCAGAATTAGAAATCGCAAATAGGCACTCCCTATCTGCGATTCCTATTCTGATGTACAAAGCATTTCCTAATACGATTTAGGCATTTAGGAGATGCAATTACCACCGAAACCAGGTGCAATTTTAAAAAAAGCACCCCAAAGGGGGCCTTTTGACCTTTGCCGTCCTTGGTTTTGTATTTCCTAAATAGCAATTTCTTAATAAGTAATCACTATTTAGGAAATGCAAAACCAGCCCACTGACTCAACTCCAATGGAATTTCTTAATACTGATTTCCTATTAGCGATTCCAACTTTGTAGGAATCACTATTAGGAAATCGGTATCTCTGTACACCTAGAATTTAGCATTTCTTGAATAGCGATTTCAATGAAGTCGCTATATAAGAAATGCAAATTGCATTTTTGTACATTGAAGAGTAGCTGCCATGTTTCATACAACCACTCTGTAAACTATTTTGTTTTTTCAAAAATAAAACCTTTTGAAGGGGAAGTTTATTATTGAGAAAAAACAGAAATGCCTTTATACTCTGGGAGGTTGTTCCTAGAGAATCAATTTTATTTTTTTCTGTTTGGGACCACCAGGCGTTTCCACGCATTCATGAACAGGAAAAATTATGACAGTGTCCACTCTAACTGTTGCAAATGTCAAAGGTACTTAAACTGAAGGCCCAATGTTTTCGTGGCCGTCAGCATATGGTTTCAACTGGATACACTATTGGGCTCCACCAACGAAAACATGATGAGTTTCCTGACTCTAAAGCGAGTGGGTGGACAGTAAGTTTGGCTGACAGGGTGCTCAGCCACAAACCACCAATGGCTAAATAACCCCTTCAGTCCCTTCGTGAAACCATATTATTTTGTCCTGCATTTCTATTCAAAATGTTCATGCTAAAGAAATACACATGATTTGGGTTGCAAAGAGAAAGCAACAAAGGAAGATAATTATTTTGGGGGCTCAGGAAGAATTTGATCTTTTTAATCTTATATTTAAAAAAATGTGCAAACTCCTCCATCTCACTGATAAGTTGACAATAATGAATGATGTGAAAGTTTTCTCTAAGAAATTTGTTAGTTGATTTAAACTCTGATGAATAAGTATTTTATGTGCTTTCCCACCCTCAGAATAGTTTATCCAGATTAACCTTACAGGAGTATTGTCACCCCCTGGATTCGGTAAGACTTACAGTTTTCATTTCCTTGTCACACTCTGTGAACCAGAGAGCAGAACCATAGGACTTTAGGAATGTTGCCATTTTAGTTTCCAGGGAGCATGAGCAAGAATAATGTCTTAGGTTTTTTAAATGTATTGCTAGATAAGTGAGCTGATCTCAGGATGGTGTGGAGCTGACCGTAGGTCAGCAGAAACCCTCACAGCCAGCACTACAAGATTCATCTGTTTGGTGCCTTTAACTCAGCTCAGGGGTTTTCTCCTCTATTTAGTTATTTTTAGAAGTTAAGAGGAATACAGGGATTTGGAGATGAGACCAGTTGACTGAGTTAACATTTTCAGTATGGAGTAGCCCTTCTTTATCAATAATTTGGTTATAAATGGTCTCCTTCTCCTGGGTAGGCTTAGAGCGGATTTGGATAAGGTCCCCACTAGTTAGTAAGAACTGTGACACCCACAAACATGATGTCAAAGGATATAGTAAGACCCACATTTATACTTTTTTAGAGCCACATTTGCGTAGTTTTTTTTACAATTGTATTTTGGAAGTTTGTGCTGCTTTTGTGGGAACAAATGATGCAAATGCAGAGCTAAAAAGCCGCTTACTTCTTCACGCATTTAAGTTTGGTTATTCTTGTTTATGGAAGGTTGGTGTGAGCTGTGTTGCATTAAAACAGACTTCTGCTAGTTCCTCTTGATAAGTGATTTGGGGGGTAGTAGAACAGTTCTGAAAATAAAAAATTGAAAGCTAATGTTTTTTTTAACTACTTAAGGTGCAAATAAAAATAAATTTGCATTAGATTTTTGACTTATGCGTGGGATGGTCTAGAAAGAACTTTCTGAAATTCTCTGTGCGATATTCATATCTTTTGACCCAGGAACCCAGCCTTTTGGCAAAACTGATTGCTGACAAGCATCCCCTTGTCGGAATATACCTTAGTTTACTTGACATTTCTCAATACTCATCAGCAAAAAGTTCCATTTCACAAACTGTGTTAGTGATTGGACATTCCTATACAAAACATGTAAGTGAAGTATCTAACTATCCGTACTTCTCATTCGAATGATTGACTTGGTTGAAATGTATAAGAAAAGTAATGACTGAACAAAAAATCAGTTGGCCCACAAAACTTTTCCAAGATTCTGCTAGAAAAAAAGACAAATATAAGCCAACATAGAAAGTTGAAGAATCACCCCATTGACATAATCCAGATTTTTGCAGTCGTCCCAAAGGTCTATTCAAAACTTTGTTACTTCACTTAGTTTAAGAAGTGTTTGTCTTTGGGACACCCCCATGAACACACGTGACTGTTATAATAATAATAATCTATGTTGCTCATGCCCAGTTTAAAGCTAAAATTATCATTTGGAGATTAATTTCATAAAAAGTCAGGTCCTCATTTAAATTCTGGTGGAAGCGCTGCCTGCCAACCATTCAGCAGAGGATCTGGCCTCCCTTCCCCAGGCAGAGTACCACCTGCCAGATTTCGATATCCCTGCCTTCTTGACAGGTTTCTCTGTGCTTTAGGTGTAGCTGCTGCAGTGTTGTCTCGACAAATGGCACTGATCCTTGTTCGAGTGGGTGCCATATTTAATGCACTTGCTCTGCCAAGTATTTTGTTCCGCAAGAACAAACCCCCAAAATGGGACTTTGTTTTTGAAGACCAAAATAACAATCTCTCGAATCACAGGGAGTTTTTTTTTCCATGCACGAGGAGTCCACTATGCGATTTCCTTCTGGTTCCATATAGGGAAAACAGGTGAGATTGTCCCACACTTTATCAGACCAGACAACTATTACTATATTCTGACTGTCCTCTGAGACAATGCTAAAGCTCGGATGATTAAAAAGGAAACAACTGTTTTGGCCAGGCAGTGCCACTGTCATTTTATGGTGGACACAACCACTCTGCCAAACTCTAAAAGACACCCTTAATTTATTTTTCCTTTGCAAAGCCATTGTTTATAGAACATATCCACAAAAGGTTTTTCTACTTACATTTACTAGCATCCAGTTGAGATGAAAATATGGAAATACACTTAGGTGGTCATTCCAACCCTGGCAGTCCGAGATCGCCAGGGTTGGGGACCACGGGAGCACCGCCAACAGGCTGGCGGTGCTCCCATGGGCATTCTGACCGCAGCGGTACAGCCGCGGTCAGTGACGGAAAACCGGCGGTGTACCGCCGGTTTTCCGCTGCCCTGGGGAATCCTCCATGGCGGCGCAGCCCATACCGCCATCCTGTTCCTGGCGGTTTCGGCCGTCAGGAACAGGATGGCGGTATGGGGTGTCGTGGGACCCCTGGGGGCCCCTGCAGTGCCCATGCCAACGGCATGGGCACTGCAGGGGCCCCCTAACAGGGCCCCACAAAGATTTTCAGTGTCTGCCATGCAGACACTGAAAATCGCGACGGGTGCAACTGCACCTGTCACACCCCTTCCACTCCGCCGGCTCCATTCGGAGCCGGCATCCTCATGGAAGGGTGTTTCCCGCTGGGCTGGCGGGCGGCCTTCTGGCGGTCGCCCACCAGCCCAGCGGGAAACCCAGAATAACCGCGGCGGTCTTCTGACCGCGCAGCGGTATTCTGGCGGCTCCCGCCGGCCCTGCAGTTACCGCGGCCGGCGGGAGTCAGAATGACCCCCTTAGTAGCTTAGGTTTGGCCTGAGTGAACTGATACAGTGTGAAAACGATCACGCTCTGCTGGTAAAAGGTTCGCATTGGTTATAGGCGGAGAAAAACCCCAAAACATCACGAACAGCCGAAATCACAAATTTTATGGGAAAAGAAAAAAACTCTGTACACCCCCCTAACTAGGAGTAGCAAATGATAAATGGAAGGTTCGCCAAAAAAAGGTCATAGTTAAGGATATTTTGCAATCATGTTCGTTTGCGCGAGGATGATCAACACATAGGATCGTGGAAAATGTTATTTTATTTCATTCAGGTATTATGTTATGTTCTTTAAAACTTTGATGCCAGCCATCAGTAAAAAAAATGCTTAATGAACAATTTCAGCTTCATCATTACGGTTTAATATCTTGCATTGACTTTGGATTAAATTGTGAGCATCCTGTTTTCTAGGTGCTGTTTAGAAGATTGGGCCAAATTCAGAGTTAGGCATTATCTTAACGTATTATTGTTTTTTGTCATGCAACTAGCAGCACAATTCAGAGGTTTTAGAAATTAATTATTTCTGGAATGGTCCCGGGTCCAGGACTAGTTTGAGAGTGCAGCTGACTGTAGGACCTTTTTGTTTCTAAATTCAAAGTTTAGACTTTGGGCCAGCCCCTTCAACCATTGGATTGTCCAGATCAGCCCCATTAAGTTATTGGTTTGAAACTTTGTCAATCCAATTGTGGATCAGTGCAGCCGAATATACATATTATACATCTCTCACCTCATGCCATTAGCTGTTTGGTGCATCATTCCGTTTTCTAGGAAGTAATTGAATTTCCATTTCAATGCACCAAGACTAATTTACAAACACCACGCTTTTTGTCACATTAAATTCTTTATCTTTTACATGCATTCTACACATAATGCTATCTCTTTTTGATATTTTTGCACAACAACGGGCAGTGTTTGCACATTGGGATGTCTAGAACACACAATTGCCACCTGCGGTCTTACAAAATTGTCGCACAAATTCTAGAATCTCACAAGACTTCAAGTGGCTATCTTGGGGTCAAGCAAAGCATACTAATTTGTATGGCCAATATGCATATTGACACGATAGATATCTTCATGGTATGTAGCGTAGGGGTAAGAATGGTAAATCCACACTTACTCATGTATCCTTGTTGTCACAATATTTCAGAATTCAACAATCTGACTGTAATATTTTTGTGGCATGATCATTTTATACTCAGTTCTCTAACCTGCAATATGTCCTACTCTAAAAAAGAAATGAGCCATTTACAAGCCTCACCTTTAACCTTCTCCATTCCATCCATCAGCTTTTTCTACCCGCCTCCCTGATGTTGTTTAATAAAAGACAGCCTTATGTTTTTTCGCATTTCCCCACAGAAAGTTTCAATTGCTCTCAATACTTGAGTAGACTTGTGCACATTCAATTATGGAAACTGAGCGTGCAATAAATTACTACCAGAGGAGGGATTCAAGTTGTCATTTCTGTGGTTAAACCAAAAGAACTGTATCTGACATTTTGCACATCCTCTATACGGTGCTAAAGCCTTTTAGGATTGGGAAGGGAAATTTATGGATTACTGATGTGAGTCAATTATGTGCTCCCTAATTCACAATGTGGCATTTTGCTTTTAAGAGTGTGACAGAACCGCCACTCTGACCCAGTGTGAACTTGCCCACTACCTTAGTGCTGGCTTCATATATTGCAACACGCCCTTGTGAGGCCGTTTTGAGAGTCCATGTGACTTCCTACCCTCTCTGCACACCAGTGTCCTTCTCTGTATCTTTTCTATCCACTCAAAAACAACGTTTGAGTGCAGCATCAGCAGTGTGATCCCCTTTTCTCTTTGCAATTTCTTGGCCTACATTACTTGTTCATCCTTTTCTCATTTGCAATGCAAGGAAGCCCAGAGACTGCTGATCCACCAGTGTATCACTGTAGCTCTGGCAATGGAAACTCATTGCTTCAGAGAAAGGCCACTGGAAGGCAAAGAGGATGCAGTGATGCTGTCCAACTAGCCACAGTACCCCACTGTTGACAAGATAGCTCGCCTACTGAGACAGTGATCTGCAGGTACATGTGTTGCATTGCTTTAAATTTTGGAAGGACTGTTTCAATCACTCCCTATCTCTGTCTTAAACTCTGACACTTTTTTAGCCAGCCCTCTCTCTGTCTCTCTCTAGCTCTGTTGTGATCGATCTCTCTCACTGTCTACTCTTTAAAGTTATCTTCTTGCTTCTATTGCTTCTCTCTCCTTAACCCTGTGGACGTCATTAGGGGTCATGTAAAGTGACTCTTTTGGGATGTGAACCCCCATTGTTTGCTGCCAGATGCTGTGGTTTTTGACCTGTTAGTGTATTGAGGCCTGCTAACCAGGACCCAGTACCAATGCCCCTAACCTTAAAGTATATGTCAAATTGCATCAGCCAATTGCAAAGCATTTTACCACCCATGTAACTCCCCAGTAAATGGTACCCAGGGCAAGGGTGGTAAAGGGGGTACCAGGGCTGCAGCACTGATTGAGCCACCCTGGGTACCCCAAGTAAAAGAGAGACTGCAGAGCTGTCATGTCAGCCTGCATGAGCAGCCTGCTGCTCGAGTGAGACTCTGACCACACAGGTGCAGGCAGAGTCCCTGTTGCTGCCCATGGACAGGTAAGTCACCCTTATGGCAGGCCTCCTCTAGCCCAGGTTCAGGGTGTGCTGTTCCATGAGTGAGGGCATATGTGCAGGAGCACATATGCTCCCGTGCTGGCCTTTAAAACGCGATGCCAGCCCGAGTAACCGGCAGTCCATTGGATAACATGGGCTGGCATCTGACCACTGCTCAGATGTCCAGCTCTGCAATGGCCCAGCCGAATCCCGTCATGTTTGGTATCAAACACTGTGCTTTTTAACCCTGAATATGATGCCCATCTTTAGGATTAAAAAGCAGATGCCCAGGTGGCACCGTTAGTACAATTCCTGTACTGTTTTGGTGGGCTCTCCTGAGTCGCTGCTGCCACAGACAAGATTCTGACCTCCTGCCGGTGGGGCTAGCACCTTGGCAGGATGTAAGACAAAGGGCCTGGGCAAGAAGGAGGTCACACCTCCTCCCTCCCAGGCTGGCTAGTGAGATTAGCATCAGAGCAATGAGCCTCAAAGGCTCCCCGGCCTTTGATGTGCTGAGAGCTGTCCCCCAGAGGAGGACAAAGACCTTCCAGCCCTGCCCAGCTGGGCAGGTGGGAACATAGCTATGCAGGAGGCGTGCACCTCCTTCAAACTAGCCACACCTTTGAGGGTAGGCTATTAGGTCTGCACAGCCAAGGAAGGGTTCTGCCATTTTGGCAGATCCTAGAAATAGTGGGTGCTGGGTAGAAAGTGATGTACTCCCCATAGGAAGTAATCACTGCAGGGTCAGACTAGCCACAGGGACAGTAGCCCATCAGCCACTGCCCCCCACACCATTAAAAGCCCCCTAAACCAGGATTTAAGGGGCTGCCTGGCACCAGAACTTAGATCTTACCTGGAAAAGAAGAGAGAAGCATGAAGAGACATCTGCACCAACAACAGGGCCTGTACCCCAACCTCACCACGAAGAAGAGGACACAGAGTGACCTAAGGGGACCAGTACAGAACCAAGTGGCCAACGTGTGCTGGAGGTGAAAACTCATTGATCCCGACCATTGGGAGCCCTGTGGACTCCCCTGACTGGTGGCACCAGTCCCCTGTCAATTGCAGGAGTAAAGAAATGCTGAGGACGAAGAACTGCGACTGCCAGAGCACAAAGAAACTCAGCTTGCAGCATCTCAGGAATGGGAGTGAGGCCCATGCCAAGTTTCAAGCCTCTGTTCCACACCAAATGGCTACCAGAAATCCCATGGACCCTCCTTGCAGCTACTAAGGCTTGTCTGTCGCCGGCACAGAAACTGACGGCCACGCGATATTCATCGACTCCAGAGCACCCCGACTGCCAAGCACAGGGACCGAAGTCGTCAGCTACGCCCCCTCCTGTGGGTTTGCAACCTGAAGGAAGTGACTTCTCCTGGATCAACAAAGCAGCTTTGGCATGACCAGCCCGGTGATTGGCAGCTAGGAGCTACCTCTGCACCCGGAGCCACCAGATGAGGTGGTGAAGATCTAAGCATCGACTCCTGGTCCGGGAACCCCAAAGACCTCTACAACCAAGGGGCAGAGTGTGAGTCCACCCTCAAGACCAGTTTTGCAATGGAGTGAAAAACGCACCAGCCACTGGGGACCGTTCAGCACCAAGGACAGCCAAGTCACCTCTGAAACCAGACTCCCTGGGCAAGGTAACAAAGGTTTGACTGTTGATTCTTAGCCTAGGTCCCCATAGCACCTTAAGTTCCCGTGAGTTTGCTGGAACTCACCCTCGAAGTGCCCGAGTGCACACTGCTATTTTCCCCATTGACGTCAATGGAAGCCCTTTAAATCTGCAAAGTACTGTATCTTTCAAAGACTTAAAAATTCAGAAATCCAGTTGTACAAAAGCTACAAAGTTATTTTTGATGTCTAAATTAAAATTTAAATCTTATCTATTTTTCTTAATTGGTGTCGGATTTCTCTCAAGTTGTGTCATTTACTTATCGTCCATGTTGGTAATGGGAAATGCTTTACATGTGTTTCTCTAAGTAGCCTGACTGATCTTTGCCACATTACTAGGACTGAGCTACGGTTTGCTGAGAGTAAATCCGATGTCCACTTCTCGGTACTGTGTTGGTATTCCATGGTAAGACTACCTAGTCATACCATATAATTCCTTCACCTTGCTACAAAAGTCATCAGGAGTCAAACCAGTGACCCCGGCACTGCTTTGCGATCCCTGGCCTCAAGGGTGGTAAAATCAGTGCTGGGAACACAAGGTCAGCTAGTCGTTATGGACGTCGGTTGGGGCTCCACTTTCCTTGTTTTCAGCCCATTTTGTATTACACTAAAAGTGAATAATACTATGTACCTTTGTTTGGAGTTACAACATACACCCTCTTGACACTTCCAGGCAGTCTTTGAGGAAAGGTCGCCATGCATCATGCAGCACAGAGTAGCTATAGATAGACACCATGGACATTTATTGGCAAGTGTAGGTTTCCTTGTAACATGATAACAGGAAATGAAGAAAACTAGTATATACAACAAACAAAACTTGTCAACCCACTGTATTATGTATACGGACTTCAACCAACTTATGCTTAGCCACAGAATACCTTGGACCCTGTTTACTGTGTTCACTAAATCAGTACAATAGATATTATGATTTAGTGATTGTAAGCAGGGTATTATGTAGACATGTCAACAAATATGCGTGCACGTGCATTTTAGTAACTTAAGTTACACAACCTAGCTGTGTTTAATTTACCATTTACTTTGTGCAAGTTCATGATTGGTTAAATGATCATTTCAACACCTGCGAGCAGCGGATCATTGAAGGTTTGTCAAAAAAATGCGTTTAAAGAAAACGTTAGAGAACCCATTCTGCTTCAGATGCCATAAACCCGGCATGCTCTTTTGTGCAGTTCAAATAAATCCTGATTTCTTAAATGTTGACCTTTTGCTATACAGCATAGCTAAAACCATCGGCAAAGTCAATAGGTCCCATCCACGAGATCCATTGGCTTTGCCAATACTTGTTAAATTCGATCCTGAAATACAGTGTGAGCACTATGAGCAACAGTATTATTCCTCTAGGCGCAGTCCTGCACTTGGTGTGCAGTCTACCATTCTACAGAAAGGTTGATATGGCGTACACCTCTGTTTACGCATAGAACATTTCGAAAGGGCACACATTTAGGTAAAATCAAAATATAAAAGTAAAAAAATAAATAAACAAGGTTCCTAAACAAAAGGGAATATGAATATATCAACTATCATAAAAGCAGATTTTGAAGTGAACTTTTCCAGACAATTCATTTTCTTCTTTGTTATGGCGCCAAAAAGCTGGCTGTGAATTCAGAAAAAGAAATGTGCAACTGTTTTTCTAGTAATCATCTGTCTGAACCAGCCCTGCTAACTTGGCATCAGGGTTTTTCTAAGACATTGTTTCCAGGTTCTGTTTTTATTAATATTCGAAATTAAGGGAAATGTGCCTGTTGTGGCAGTGTCCATTAGTTCACACAAACAAAAAATATATTTTTACAGCTGGGGGGCGGAGCTTGCCAAGCCGAAAGATGGCCACGCTTTAGCGGAGCTCCGCCGGCTACCAGAAGATCCTTTACAATCCTGCAGACCTAGCCCGAGCTCTCGAATTCCCTGGGGGAGCAACTGATGCCCGTACATCAGGGGAGAAGATTCTGCCATCCGGGGGCTCCAACGAGACCCGGTGTGAGTGTCGAGCTGGGAAAATCGGCGCGCGAGGGCCGAAGCGAATCGGGCGAGGCCCGGAAACTGTGAGAAGGCGCTGACGCCCGCTCGCGGATGTGGGGCAGGAGAGATCCCGAGGGATGCTGCGGCGGGAGCGGCGGAACCCGGGACAAGAACGGGGGCGCACCAGGAGGCAGCCCCGGTCGGCTCAGCGTAGCTGCAGGAGCCCCCGGGTGGCATTGACTGACGTGGCAGCGCTCCCCTCCCAGATCGGAGGCACAGTGGACCCGACGAGAGAAGCAAAGGCCTAAAGGTGAGCCAGGGTGAGCAGAGAGAAACCTACCGCTGTTGCTGTTGGTGGAACCGGACCAGACAGCCCGGAATAGGCACGGCTGCAGTAAAACTAGGAGGGACGCATCGGTGAATGCCGGCGCGGCATATCGCGCGCACACACAACAAAAGTAAGGAGGCCCCTGGGTGAGCTGATTGCGGCGCGCTGATTACTGTCGGGCCGGGGGCGGACCGCGGTGCCCCTGGAAACCAGGGCTGGGCATCAGATTGGTGGCACTGACCCTTTGGAGTAGCCTTTAGGGGTAAGAGTTCGGGGCACAGAGGATACTGATACCTACAGCAAGCAGATCACACGGAAAAGTCATTGGCCCCTACCAACATGGGAAAACACGACAAAGCACAGCCTAAACTGCATTTCGAGAGATGTAAAACTATGAGTCAGACTGAGGAAAGAGCTGAAGGCAGACCAGAGGGGACCCCAGAGGCCCCAGTTCATGATGAACAAAACCTGCGCCACATTTTAACAGCTATGTAACAAAGTCTAACTCAAATAGACGGTAAAATCGACTCTCTATCATACTGTGTGGATAGATTGTTGGAAAGACTAGATAAGCAAACGGAGCGTTTGGACCAAGTGGAAAGGCGTGTATCGGCAGTGGAGGATGGACACACTACACTAGCAACTGGACAGCTAAAAGTTAACATGAATTGGATATCCTTAAACACAAAATGGATGATTTAGAGTCTCGCTCTCGGCGGAACAACCTTCGCATAGTAGGGCTTGCGGAGTCCACATCGATCATAAATATGGAGACATTTGTTGAGAACTTGCTGATACAACTGCTGGGGCAGGACACTTTCTCAACATTCTTCGTTGTGGAACAAGCACATAGGTCGCTAGCGATCCGGCCTCCACCGGGGGCTCTACCTCGCCCAGTGATAGCAAGACTGTTGAACTATAGGGACCGTGATGCTGCACTGAAACGGGCACGTGAGTTGAAAACATTGCGGTACGAGCTAATGACTCTCTCGTTTTACCCTGACTTCACACTGCAGGTACAGGAAGCGAGGAAGCAATTTCTGCCAGGAAAGAAACAGCTAAGAACTCTGCAGCTAGATTATAGAATGTTATACCCAGCTAAACTGAGAGTAGATGTAGATGGTAACACAATATTCTTCACCGACCATAAAAAGTTGGAACAATTTGGGAACCGTAAGCTGGCAGATAAAAGAAACGCTCCGGGCACTGACCCGGCAAATGACTAATCAAAGTCTAGATTTTAGTCTCTCTCTGTAGCAATTTGTTCAGAACACTAGTACTAAGAAAGTTATGCGCATTATAGTTGTAAATCAGTGACATGTGAATATCACCCATAATGAGAATGTTCGGGCCTTCTGGGTCCGGAGATAAACCATACGTGTATTACGCATTGCATGTGACGTCCCCAGAAATATAGGGAAGGTCTGTTGGAAAAGTATATTGGTAGCCAAGATAACCAAACCATTGTTAGGGCGAAGCAACATCCGCCATCGTGTGTGTTCCACTTACGGAAATGTTGGGGTTTGCATTTAGAGGGGTAGTTCGAGGGAGGATATCAAACGTTACTATCAGATGGGCAGGTTGGGGTTTAGCCTATTGTGGGAGGGGGGTTGGGGGAAGGGTAGAAGTTACAGTAACAGTATGGTGGAAACGTAGGGCAAGACAAAGCAGACAAAATGCAGACGAGTACTATACACAATCAAGCTCAGAAAAACAATTTAGAAAAATTTATGACTCAGGTATATACAACTACTGACACACAAAAAGATCAACATAAACTCAGGTTGGTCACCTGGAATGTGAGAGGTCTTAATGAAACACGCAAAACCCAGGGGTGGTGGCGTATTTGCTCAGACATAATATTGCAGTACTGCAAGAGACACATTTAGCCCCAAATAGTCCTATGCTCAACCCTCGCAGAATGAAAGGACAGTGTTTAGCTGCAGGATACACAACTCACTCTAGGGGCGTCTTGTTGTGGGCCTCCCGTGCATCGGCCATTGAGTTCGATAGTGCGGAAATCGACCCAGAGGGCGATATGTGATAGCAAAGTGCAAGGGTAGAGCTTTCACTTTTATATTAATAGGAATATGTGGGCCGAACTATGACGACCCCCAGTTTTACAGAGATCTAGCGGCGCGGACAGTGAAGTGGAGAGACGTTCCACAACTTTGGTGTGGAGACTTTCATTGCACATTGTCTCCTGCATTGGATAGAACGGGGGGTAGGACCAGAGGCCCAGCTGCTGCAGCACGCGCAATACTAGACATAATGGTGGTCTCGGGGCTGGTAGATGTTTGGAGAGACAGGCATCCGGAAAAGGGAGGCTACACTCATTACTCATCAGCACATGACCTGTATACACGCATAGATTTTTGGTTAGTCTCCCGCAGTATATCACACAGAGTGACGCCCGAGGCTCCCTGGCCACGAACTTATTCAGATCACTCTCCTGTTCCGATATTATTGACAATGGGTCATGTTCCACCGCCACCGTTCTCCTGGAGATTCCCACCATACTCGCTGACAGACACTGTGTTCAGGGAGGAACTCGCCAGTGCAATCAAATAATTCTTCCAACTAAATAAAGGAACAGTTGCCAGTGTGGGTACAGTCTGGGAGACATTTAAGGTATACATAAGAGGTATTACCATGTCCAAACACGCAGGGGTACTCCGATCAATACGGGGAAGACTACAATTACTCGAAACAGAACTATCCCAGTTAGAACAAGAACATCGTGACACTGCAGATACAGGTACACTGGGTCATATACGTTCCAAGGTACAGGAGTATCAGGAGACAGCTCTATTGGAAATTCGTCAAATGGGGAAGTATGCCGTTGCCCGGACATACGGGGAGGGGGATAGACCTGGCAAAGTCCTGGCAAACTTAATCCGCCCCAGTCGCAGCACTAATCTAATTAACAAAATGACAGCAACAGATGGTAGCACACTCAATGACCCCCGAAGATATAGCGGCTAGATTTCGTGAATATTACCAGACACTGTACACCACAAAGGGAAACTCTGATCCTAACGCCATAAAAGAATATCTCACCCACATGGTATTACCGAAACGTTCAGAGAATGACAGGGAGGCTCTGGGGGCACCATTTACTCTGGTCAAGATAAAAAAAGCGCTGGGAAGCATGGCTGAGGGTAAGGCCCCGGGTCCTGATGGCCTGACTGTATACTTCTACGAAGCATATCAAACACTGATACTTACACACCTAAAAGAGGTGTTTGAGGAGATGATCAAGGAGGGTTGCATGCCTCCATCGATGAGGGAAGCCATGATAGTCACACTGCTTAAGCCAGGGAAACCAAAAGAACAATGCTCCTCCTATGGGCCACTATCGTTATTGAATGTTGATGTCAAAATATATGCCAAAATGTTTGCGGAACGACTGGCCAAAGTACTGCCTCTACTGGTAAAACCTGAACAGGCAGGATTCGTCCCTGGCCGCAATCTAACCATGAACCTACGCACATTATTCGACATAAATACTGACATACAAGCGGTAGCAGTCTTTTTGGACGTGGAAAAAGCGTTCAATTCGGTGGAGTGGGACTTCTTATGGGCAGCACTGCGAAAATTTGGAGTTGGGGATACTTTTCTACACTTGATAGCCACATTATACAGGGAACCCCAGGCCAGGGTTTGGGTCAACGAGGCAGTAACGGAAGCACTGAGCATCACCAGAGGCACTAGACAGGGATGCCAGCTTTCCCCCTTATTGTATGCGCTGGTGGCAGAGCCACTGGCTTGCGCACTGAGGGAACGTCATGGGCATCGGGGCCTTGACTTCAAGCACTACAAAGCAGTAATCTCAGCATACGCAGATGACACTTTGCTGTACATTAAAGATCCAAAATGTAATGCGGCACCGATGCTTCAAGAAATATTATGATAGAGAGCATTATCCGGCCTTAAAGTCAATTGGGGCAAATCTTTGATGTTCCCGCTGACTCCCTCCACAGTGCAGATAGAGGTGGGTTTCCCGCTTAGATGGGAGACTGAGTCAGTCAGGTATCTTGGTATTAAGGTGCACACTGACCCCAAAATTATAGTGATGGATAATTATGAAACAGCGATAACTAAATTAGCAACAGATGTCGAGAAATGGATACGACTCCCACTGTCCCTGCTTGGTAGAGTGGCATTGATGAAAATGGTGGTGTTGCCGCGTTTTCTCTTTCTGTTTCAGAATATCCCGATGGTGCTACCTAAGAAATATTTTGCCACGTTAAGATCACTCCTCATAAAACTAGCCTGGGCAGGCAAACAGCCCCGGGTGCAATGGCGTGTACTGACTTTGCCATATGAGCTCGGTGGCCTGGGAGCTCCGGATTTGGAGGCCTATAGTGTGGCGGCTCGAGCTGCAGTGGCGCAGGCTTGGCTCCATGGCCCAGGAGATACCCCATTTCTTGGGATAGAGAGGGAGCTGGCATCACCAGCTCCGTTACAGGGAAGACTATACCATACCCCAAGCAGACAATATAAAAAATTGTCATCCCTGGACTCAGTAGCAAAAGCATAGCATGACATTATGAATAAACAAAAGTTGGCTATGCTGTACTCCCCACATATACCAGTATATTGCTGTACTTGGTTCCCACTTTGGAGTGACAGTAAACTGATATACACCCTCAGTGAACTAGGCATCAGCACATAAGGGGACCTATTTGAAAACAACAGTATGAAAAGTTGGGACAAAATAAGAGAGGGAACCGGTGAGACTACTCCCCTACACCAATTCCAATATCACAGGGCACGACATGTACTAGCACAGTTGCTGGGTGATGACATGCAAGAACCTCCCGAGATCACATTGCTTTCTATGATCCTGCAGGGAAATTGTGCGAGACACTTGGTGTCCCGTCTGTACGCAGCAATACAGGGGACAAGAGCCCAAGAGCTCTCAAGAGCCCGCGTGGAGTGGCAAAGAGATCTGGGTGTACAGATCACAGACACGCAGTGGCGTTACTGCTGCACTAAGACACGCACTATCTCCTTAAATGGCAGACATCGTCTCATTCACTTCAAATTCCTTAACAGAATATATTATACCCCACTCTGTCTACATAGATATGGGTTGCGTGAAAATTCAAACTGCCCCAGATGTGGGGTAGAACGAGCCGATTTCTTACATATGGCATGGGTGTGTGAAAATATGCAAACTTTTTGGAGAGCAATATTTAGAGAATTGGAAGCTATAACTAGTATACAAATAGATGCTGAACCACTCTTGGCCCTTATGGGGTGGGATACCCATTTACCAAAATCAGTTCGCAAATTGGTGGCAAAGGGTCTGGTACTAGCTAAGCGTAGGGTTGTCATGCGGTGGGACCGTGGGCGGATCCCTAAAGTAGATGAATGGCATAGAGATATGACTTATTGCAACACGCAAACAGACATTTACAGCGAGTTACTCCCTCCCGCAAACAAACCAGTGAAATTCTGGGACATATACAGACAGTACCTTATAGGGAAAGAAACAGGAGAAGCAGAGGGAGAGACAATTGATTGATAAACAAAGCAAGATCATAGTTAGATATATAGTTCAAGACCCCCAATGGTTTGTATACATAATTAAAAGACTCTGTGCTGATAAAATCCAGAAGGAGAAAATGTCCACTGAAATGATACAATATGTTGTTTAAATTGTATTAGTCTGCAAACACATGATCTTACTGTACTGCTTTACTTGTTTGTATAAAAGCATAAATAAAAAGTTTAAAAAAAAATATATATATATTTTAACAGCTAAACATATTATCACGTTTCAGACGTTGACATTTGGGCCTCGCAACCGAGCCTTTTACAAAGAACTGTGACTGGATCCTCATGTAAATTTCTGAATCAAAAGTATATTTTAAACTACACACCGCTACTTACAGCCCAACCTCCGTCATAAGTCAGAATTTTGTTTAACCAAATTACCACAATAGAAAACAAGAAGAGAGAGCTCTTGGAAAGAGCCAACTCAGTGGCATAAGATACCACTGAGCGCCAAACACCTACGTTATAAACTCATCCTCAAAAGTAACAAGCATTGCCAAAGAAAATAGGTCTTGTCTATGGAAGAGCCAAGCCATGTTGTTCACCACCGTGGATGCTGTTCAGCATGGCTAAAAGATAATGGCATAGAAGAGAGTGTTGTGGAGTGTCGTAGAGTAGAATGGCAAAGAGTGATGTAGAGTGTTGTAGAGTGAAGTGGCAGAGAGTGTCATGTATTGGAGTAGCATAGAGTGGGATCGTGTAGAGTGGCATGCACTATCACAGAGTAAAGTGAACTGGTGTAGAGTGCACTGGCATAGATTATTGCAGAGTATAGTGGTGTAGAGTGCAGTGGCATGGAGTGTAGAGACATTGAATTCGGCAGCGTACAATGCAGTGGCATAGAATAGAGTAGTGCATAGTAGAGTGGAGTGGTACAGAGTGGAGTGGCGCAAAGTAGAGTGACACAGAGTAGAGTAGAGTGGCATTGAGTGCAGTGGTGTAGAGTGCAGTGGTGTGGAGTAGAGTGGAGCATAGAGTGGTACAAAGTGGAGTGGCAAAGAGTTGAGTGATGCAGAGGGCAATGGCACAGAGTAGAGTCGAGTGGTATAGAGTGCAGTGGCATAGAGTGGTGGAAAGTAGAGTATAGTTCTATTGAGTGCAGTGGCATTGTGTGCAGTGGCATAGAATAAAGTAGTGCAGAGTAGAGTGGTGTAGAGTTCAGTGGCAGAGGGTGCAGTGTTGCAGAGTACAGTAACAGAGTGCAGTAGTGTAGAGTGGAGTAGAGCAGCACAGAGATGCATTGGTGTAGAGTGTAGTGACAGAGTGTAGTTGTGTAGAATGCATTAGTGTAGAGTGCAGTTTTTAAGAGTAGAGTGGCGTAGAGTGCAGTGGCACAGAGTGGCGTGCACAGAGTAGAGTGACATAGAGTGCAGTGACATAGAGTAGATTGTTTTAGAGTAGAGTGAAGTGGTGTAGAGTGGAGTGGAGTGATGCAGGCTGGAGTGCAGTTGCTTAGAGTGGCATAGAGTGTAATGACGCAGGGAAAAGTGGTGTAAAGTTCAGTGTCATAGAGTGCAGTGGTTCAGAGTAAATTAGAGTGGTGTACAGTGGATTGGCATAGAGTGCAGGGGCATAGATTTGAGTGTTACAGAATACAATGCATGGGAAAGGAGTGCATTGGTACAGAGTGCAGTGGTATGAAGAGCAGTGTTACGGAGTGGCATAGAGTACAGTGACATAGAGTGGAACTGTCCAAGTAGATTGGTGTGGCCTAGACAGGAGTGGTGTAGAGTGCAGTGGCAAAGAGTGCAGTGGTGTAGAGCAGAGTGGCAAAGAGTCAATTGGCATAGAATAGAGTGGTACATGATAGAGTGAAGTGGCGTAGAGTGCAGAGCAGTGGAGTACAGTGGAGTGGTGCAGAGTGCATTGGAGTGGTGTAAAATAGAGTGGTGCAGAGTAGAATGCAGTGGTAGGGAGTTCTGAATAGGGTGGAGTGGCGTAGAGTGGAGTATTCACGTTGTAGTAGTACACTGCCATCACAGACCACTGGCATAACAAAGGCTCCACAGCTCCTGCAGTGTGGGGGGGCAAGCTCCAGGGAACCCCTCACCACAGTACATTGTGCACAGGCAGCAGGCCTCTGACTGGCTCCAGGGGGAGAGGGCCCCCTCCAGGTATTTTGCAGGGGACCCCCTCAAGTTTTGTCACGCCACTGTCAGAGACAACACTTTTTCTATTAAAATAACCATTATATTTGCACAGACACTGAGCAAACTATGCAGTGCACAGACAAAAAGTTGAGGAAATTGCATCACCTAGTTTATATATTTATTTTGATCATATTAAAGTATTATTTTCCAACACACTTCAGAAGTAACAACAAATGTGATTCATTTGAGCGTTCATAATTCTGATATTTTCTGAAATACTTACACAGTACATTTGAATATTGTTGTGGCTAGAAAAAAACTCTTTCCTACCCACAGTATCCAGCAAGATTGTCACATAAATCATCTCACTTTGAAGTCTGAGAAGGAAAAGCAAACAAGCACTCTTGAAAGACAGCACCTGACATTTGACTTTGGTCTTTGAATGCACAGCAAATATGATGAGAAAAGAACAGGATTTAAAGGCCTGTTAACAAAAAGTGAATTTGTGAAAGAATAGGAGAACCTAAAGCAAAACAAAAACAGCAACACAGAAAGCCAGAAAGTGTGACTTACAAACCACAACGCCAGTGGTAATCAATGAGCGGAATGCATTGCTAGGTCAGCTTTCTGAATGTCCCCAAGATGTCTTCAGCAAACAAGACAGCTGTGCTTTCTGATAGGCTGTGAACAGAAATGGCCCACTTCAAAACTAAGATCACAAATTCAGAGAAATTCTTTAACAATATTACATGTGCAATGTAATTGTGGCCCTAAAATCAACACAAATGGCCATTCCTTCTTCAATGGTTTCTGTGAGAACTGCATGCCATTTTGAAGTAATATTGACACTAATATAACAAATCATGCAAATGTCCCTCTTCTACACCCCCAACAGCAAACAAAAATCAAGTCACACTCTTCTGTGGGTAATCACCTGGCACATAAAAGTGACATCATTGAGCCTCTTTCTTTCAGATGAGTCACCCAAATACAACCTAGGACTCACTGCACCGGGTCTCATACATCATTAATCCAATCCCTGCTCCCTTGCCAGTCAATATTGTTCTTTACTGTTATGTTTACACAATGAATGCTCCTCTCCTAAAAATATCCAGTGTCATTGTTAAGCGTTTGATGCACTGTAGACAAGCCTCAATCATTTTCTGTATCACTAAAGACTGGAAACCACAGTAACTACTCAAGTATCTGGCAAACTTGAAAACAGCAGTCTGTTATATGACTTGGAGTTGGATGTTACACTAAAACATCTAACACACAACCAAAATGTTATTGCTGAACACTAGGTGAGAATTTCCCTTCAGTTTAAATCCATTCCAACTTCAATCCAATTCAATTTCAACCCAGTTGAAAAATGGAGGAATGAGTGCAAAATGTCCTACAAAACAAGTCCTCATTCTATGCAATGAGCACTGCAGGTAATGAAGAATTCTTATACTGCCCAGCTCCGTCAGAGGCTGAATAATGTAATTAACTTAATGGTACTTAAATTAAGTTAATTGCACTGGCAGGCCTCTCACAGTACTCCTTAAAGTAAATTTCACAGCAGGGGAGCTTGCATGTAGGCCCTTCTTGCTTTAGTACAAGGAGAACCTCACAGGATGGCACAGCACAAAAAACGTCCGTGCAAGGGAAGTTGTTTAGAAGTGCACTTTCAGGGGTCTGGGCAATGAAATTAGCATGAAGTCAACTACTTTGCTCAGACCCTGACAGTGCTTATAAAAGCAATTGCACTTTTAGCTGTGGCCTTTATTTCCTCCCACAGAGTCTTGCTTTATTTGTTGGAGTCAGGGTGTCTTCTCCCTCTTGGTTCCCAGCCTGTTTCATGAACTGTATCTAGTGAGTCAAACTCTGATCTTTAAAACCAACTCTACTAACTTAGTGGCTACTCACAACTCAGCAACACAACAAAATGATGGACAGAGTGCTGAAACTTTTCAAACACTCACCCCTAGTTACAGATCTCAGTTAAATCCATCGCTGTTTAGCTCACCATGCCACCACAGTTTGGATCCAGCAATACGCAAAGCGGTTTTGACCCTGCTTCCCATGAGAACAGCCCAGCCCAAACTGCCAGGCCAGGTACTCCCTGGAACCGAAACAAGCATCCTGGGACTGGTTCTGGGGTGTCTCCCATCATCAGCCAGACTAGCCTGAATCCAGTAACACATTGAACAAGGGACCCACATCTGGGCATACCCTGGCCACTTAGGGTGAACATAGTGACACAACAAGACAATGGACGGAGTGCTGAAACCTTTCAATCACTCACCCCTAATTAAAGATCTGGGTTAAATCCATTGTTCTTTAGCTCACCATGCCACCCCAGTTTGGACTCAGCCTTATACAAATCAGTCTTGACCCTGCTCCCCAAGGGAACAGTCCAGCCCAAACTGCCAGGCCACATCCTCCAAGGACCAGAAACAAGCATTGTAGGTTCGGTTTCGGAGTATCATCCCTCATCAGCCAGGCTAGTTTGAATCCAGTGGCACAGTGAGCAAGGGACCCACATCTGGGCATACTCTGGCAACTTAGGGTGAACATAGCAACACAACAAAATGATGGACGGAGTGCTGGAACTTCCCAAACACTCACTGTCAGTCACAGATCTGGGTTAAATAAATTGTCCTTTAGCTCACCATGCCACCCTGGTTTGGACCCAGCCCTCTGCAAATCAGTCTTGACTCTGCTCCCCAGGGGAGCAGTCCAGCCTGAACTCCAAGGTGAGGTCTTCCCTGGACCGGAAACAATCATCCTGGGACCGGTTTCGGGCTATCACCCCTTATCAGCCAGGCTAGCTTGAATCCAGTGGCATGGGGAGAAAGGGACCCACATCTGGGCATGCCATGGCCACTTAGGGCACAAATAGCAACACAAGTTGATGGACAGAATGCTGAAACTTTTCACACTCACCCCCCAGTCACAGGCCTGGGTTAAATCCATCATTCTTTAGCTAACCATGACATGCCAGTTTGGAGCAAGCCATATGCAAATCAGGCTTGACCCTGCTCCTCATGGGAACAGTCCAGCCCGAACTGCTGGGCCAAGTCCTCCCTGGATTGAAAACAAGCATCCTGGGCCCAGTTTCAGGGGGCTAGCTAGAATCCAGTGGCACTGTGAGCAAGGTACCCATGTCTGGGCATACCCTGGCCACTTAGGGTGAAGTAAGCAACCCAACAAGATGATGGAATGAGTGATGAAAAGTTTCAGTTACTCTCCTCCAGTCAGAGATCTGGGTTAAATCCATTGTTCTTTAGCTCATCATGCCACTCCAGTTTGGATCCAGCCACATGCAAAACAATTTTCTCCCTGCTCCCCATGGGAACAGTCCAGCCCAAACTACCAGGCCAGGTCCTCCCTGGACCTGAAACAAGCATCCTGAGACCTGTTTGGGGTATCACCTCATCATCAGATCACTGATAGCACCTACAGAGTCGCCCCACTGAAATCTACAAAATTCAGCAAGAGTTCCAAACATGCCAGCTGGTATACCCCAGAACTCAGGACCACAAAGCGCAACTGCTGCTGACTGGAGAAACAATGGTACACCAGCAAGAACCCTGCTGACAGAGCAGCTCACAAAGCAGCCCTCAGCATCTATCACTGGTACATCAAACAAGCTAAGAAAGCAGCCATCACCACCTGCATCGACCCCATACCCATCCACACAAAGGAACTCTTCAAAATAGTCAAAGAATTCTTCAACCCAACAGCCATAGAGAACACCATTCACCCCTCCCAAGAACACTGCAACACCCTGTAAAACTACTTCCACAACAAGATCACCAAGATCTTCACAATGTCAACATCCAACCCACCACCCTCATCCCCGACAACCTTAACTAACCAGCAAACACCAGCCAAACCATCACCACCTGTGTCACCGCTCTCCATCCTGACCACCTCAGCCGTCATATCTTCCATCCATTCTGATCTAAAAACTTATCGACCGATATCCCTGCTCCCCTACCCGGCCAAAGTTCTCAAGAAAGTCATCAAGCAGCAGCTCACCAAATTCCTGGAACACAAACCATCTACTAGACACCTCTCAATCAGGATTGTGTGCCAACTGCAGCACTGAGGCCAAACTGATTGCCGCCACTGACAACATCAGAAAACTACTCTACTGTGAAGAAAACCCTGGCCCGATCCTCATCGACCTCTTGGCGGTGTTCGACACAGTCTCCCACAACACTTTCATCAGCAGACTCCACAACATAGGCACACAGCAAAATGCCCTCAAGTGGATTGCCTCCTTCCTTACAGGTCACACACAGAGCACCTGACTGCCTCCCTTCACCTCTACACTCAAAACATCATATGGGGTGTACCACAAGGATCATCACTCAGTCCCACCCTGTTCAACAGCTACATGACCTCCCTCGCAGATGTCATCAGACCCCTCAGACTCAACATAATCTCCTACACAGATGCCACTCAACTGATCCTCTCGCTCACCGAGGACCCCTCCAATGTCAAAACTAACTTCTGCAATGCCATGACCAATGTAGAGAGACATGAAGTGTCTTAGGATTTTGTTCTGTCCTATCAAAGAGGTAAAATCAACCAGAGTTTAAATGATGTTTGTCTGGACCAGGTTGTCCCATAGGGCTTTACCTTTCATGAATGAAAACAGAGGTGGCTCATTGAAAAGGCCAATGTATTGAATTAAAGAGTATCGTTTCTCAATGGTTTTAATAATATAACTACTCTAGTACAAAAAGTATTAATGCAGACAATGTGGTCTATTAATGTTTTTTATTAGGGATAAGTAGGTATTCTCTCAGGCAATGCCAAACTCGTTTTAGTGATTGTTTGATAAACTCGTGTATGAATCCTCTTGCCTCAAGAATTTTAACAACGGCTTCAGCCTCATGAAAAAAGTCCCTTACAAACTTACGATTTCTATGAACGCGTAGGAACTGGCCAAAAGGTAAGCCATCTTTCTCGGCTTTCGGAGGGTGATTAGAGTATTGTAACAGTGTATAACGAGCAGTTGGTTTGTGATACAGACTTGTTCTAAAATGGCTGCCATACACAGATATGGTAAGATCCCAAAATAATCTATGGAACTATTGCTGTATTGTGATGTGAATTTCAAATCAGGAAACAAGGAATGCAACCTTTCCAAAAAATCTCAGAAACGTGTTTTTATAACCCGTCCAAGTGAAGAAAATTACATCTATATATCTCTTTCAAAGATGTATGTGGCAATGGTCGTCCAGATAAAGAACGGCAAAGTTGTGGGTAACAGAACCCCCCTCATATGTCCCTTTTACCTTTAAGGAGTATTTACAATCCAATTCAAAATAGATTTTTTGTGAGGGGTAGGTGTAACAGTTTGTTAATGCAGTCAGTTGGTACACTCACAGTTACAGGACAGGAGTCAATAATTTCAGTTATGACTCTAAAACATCCAGTTTTTGTATATTCGTGTGCAGGGATTCAATATCAAACACACCAATAGTATGGATTTGGTGTCAACATCAACGTTTTAGATCTGAGTTATCATGTTGTCACTGTCACATGCATAGCTTGTGGTGCAAGACACAAACTGTTTGATAAAGCAATCAACGTATTTTCCCAAAGGATCCACGACGGACCGCAGCCAGACACAAATGGCCTTCCTGGAGATTTTGGAAAGCAACTCAATAGCAGAAGCTAAATCAGCTGTTGAGAAACCAAACAAAGCTGTTGCTGATTTCAATGTCATTGAATGTAATAAAAAACTGAACAAAATACAGAAAGATATCACCAACTACAGCAAAGAAAAAGTTCAAACTTATGTCCTAGATGACTTTTACACACAGCCACAGTAATCACAATTACATAACCCTAGACCTTGGGGGAGGTACAAGAAGGAAACATGCGTTGCTTTTACCAACTCTTCTTGTTCTCTATTTTCTCAATAATTGTTAATTTTTAACTATGCTCCAAGACTGCATCATTACCCAGCAGTAGCCAGTGTCACAGACTTCTTCAATCATTCCTAGTTCAGTGATTACTACATTCATCTGCCACTTTTGATGATTTTCCTTTTAATTTCATTCCTCAGTTTTTTGCTAATTCTGGCTCCCACACTTTTTTCTCATTTCAGAATTGCTGCTGTTGCTCCATTGACTTGTGTCCTGATGATGGCCCTCATGATGCTATGGGTTGAAATCAAAGTGGGTTTAGAGTGCCTTGCTAGGCTAAAAGCCTGCTATCTCCCTCCTTATTCCTGTTTTCCCAATCCCTCCCTTATATTTCAAAATTCCACTACACAATAACAGTTCCAATTCTATATAATTGCAAATGGGTGTTTCAGTTCTTCATATACCACTTTTCTATGCCTCGTTTATGAAATAATTAAAGCTTCCACTTGAAACAACTAAAACCAAATTCAAGCATGCTAAATAAAAGTTTCAATGAACTACCTGTGTTCAACAGGAGGCATAATTCATGTCATCGCCTTTTTCTTTGATGATGGCAAAGCCGTAATAATTATATAGTTGCCCAGATCGCAATTCTACAGTGGATAAGTAAAAAAACATCTAAATTTCGAAGAATAAAATGCTAAAAAAAAAGATTGTGTTTCTTGCTTTTTTCCTATTGAACCACTCAAACTTTAAGACAGAATGCCTCCTGTGGTATTTTAAGTTATCTGTGCTCTCATTGTGTTTTGGCGCACTTTACAAGCGAGAAAGAAAAATAATTGTTCTGGATGAAACAGACTACATCAATACCTATTTGAACCTAGACTGTCGTCCGTACCTGATATGCTGCAGATAGATAAAATGATGCACAAATAAAACTGTTCATAGTCCAGAGCATCTCATTCTATCATTTGCAGTCCAACTTGTTTTTGAATAATTGAGGGCTAGGTTATCATACAACCTAATTTCTCAAGAATGGAGTCTGAACTATACCTTTTCATGAGTAAATGGCAAAAAGGGGAATGCTGCATTTCAGAAAACATTACCAGGATTGTACTCACCACTGCTCCAAGAGTAGAGTTTTTACAGGCTTAATGCTTTTTGGGATATTCCATGGTGACATTAACAGAACACACACGCATTATAATATATTGTAACAAGACAAGTGTGTTTATTCAGACTATTATTCAATACCTTCGTTATTTCAGCGTTCACAGACTTACTGGATTTGTCTTTCATCAGCGGCATCGCTTCTGGCATGGCTGCTGTGCTCAAACATTGTTGAAATAACCTTTCAAAGACCATTCCAGGCCCATGTAGACAGTGCCATATTTGTACAAATATAAGTGCCACGCCTTATGGTATTTCTCAGGAGGCAACCATGGTTGGTACTTTCAACTGCCCAAGCCAGCATTGCCAAATATTAACTGTCACACAATTCAAGTGTGACATTTTGAATTATTCCAGGTCTTCTCAAGCTGTAAGGATGGTGTGGACCCACAGGCTCACTATTTTTAAGGATAATGAACACTTTGTTTATGGGCTATCCTCAAAAAGTGACAGCACCATAATGTGGTATACTGTCATAAGTAAGTGCTGGTCTCAAAACTGTCACTGTCAAACACCAACAAACACCAGCACAAATTAAACATTGCATGGTATTGCCATAGGGTAGGGTGTTTAGTGCTAGAAGTGGTACATGCATAAATTAATGTCAGCATGTACCTACAGTGAATCAATCACCAAACACTATTTTCACTGTTTTGGGTGCAGCTGTTCCCATAACAAAAATACTGGTAAAGCAGATTGTGGGAGAGAGGGACGGAAATATGGTTGCTGTTTGTCACAGAAATTAAATCACTACTTCTACAACTGGAAAACAGCTACAGAGAAAGTTCAAGAACGTTTCCTAACTAGTTCTAAAAATACAATTCATAGGTAAAGTCAAATGTTTCTAACTACTTAAGAATGTACTATATGCTAATTAGCCTTAGTCTGCAGATGTGTCTAGTCCTGACCTTGCTGTAATGAGCTGTAAAAATTCCTTCCAGGAACTGCACAATAGACCACCTTCAATGGCAGTTTGACCTGAATGGACAGAGATTGTACATCTGTGCTCACCAGAATATTCAGGGCTGTGGGCTGTTGCCATTGCCCCTCCCATTGCTACAACTGTGTTCAATGAGACACATATAAAACTTTTCACCCTTGAAAGGGATCAAAGAGGCCCAGATCACAATTCCTCTGTATCTCCCTTGCCATACTGTGCTACAATCTCATTTTCTGTTGAGGGTCCAGGGCCCTCTTAACATTTAATTTTAGTATAAGACTTGTAATTTCTGTGGCACACAATTCCTTACATCCCCCCAGCTCTCAGAGTCTATGGTTAGTGTGACAAGATATTGTCCGTCTTGGAATTGCACAGACATATTGCATTTTGGACCTATTTGCAGTAGGGCAAACAGGTACTACTGAAATATTAGATAGGGGTAGGACATGGGAACATTTACTCCATCAATAAGAGGGGACCAGGAGTGTCTTAAGATGTTCCCCATGGAAAGGGCAGTGAAAATACAAAGCTGGACCCTCAACCAGCCTTCCTCAGAACACTGCTAAATTTGTGAAACAATACCAAGTGGACTGAATCTGCTGCACTTGGCATCTGTGAGAAGGAAGTCAGGAGTTTTGACACCCTTCCACTTGAAATCTAAGGTCAGAAAGAGCTCCATGGATCATAAGGCTAGTCCTCTGCATGGCTACAGGAACATTAAAAAGCTGAAGAGGACATTTTTGTGAAGAATCCAAGTGGACAAGCTGCAACTGCTCTTGGGCTGGAGCTTAATGGTTCTCTCTGCCTGACACACTAGGAATCTCTACGTCCCTTCCTCGGAAGTCATAGGGATCTTTGACGTGTAATCCTGTGGGTGTTTGGACAATAGAAGTAAGTTTGGAACCTTTTGAAAATGTTCCTTTCAGAGCTCCAGAGAGTCAGCAGGACACACCAGAAAAAGTATCCGAGTGGTAGTTCCAAAGCAATAGATTGGACTTCAGATTTGTCCCACGTGGAGATCTTCGGAGCTCTGAAAAAAACATGACATAGGGCCTCATTACACGGCTGGCGGTCCAAGGTCCACCAGCCTTGCGGTGAGGGTCAGACCGCCGCAACTGTGCGGACCGCCCTAACTGCGAATGTCCGATAGCCACATTACAACCCTGGCGGGCAGACTCACCAGAGGACCACCGTTCCCAATGGGAACAAGGTTCCTGACGTAGTGACGGCAGCCAGAGTTGTAACCAGCCACGGCAGTGCTGACCTCAGCGCCACCTGGCTGATTACACCCCACTTTCTTCCAGTCTTTCCAAGGCAGGGACCCTGCCATGGAAAGGCTGGTGGAAATCCAGTGCAGGGGGCCACAGGAGGCCCTGCCCAGCACTGTCAGAATGCGCACTGTCTGCTTTGCAGACAGTGAGCATGACAACTGTGCTGGAGTGCTACGATATTGGCCCTGGCTCCCTTAAGGGGGCCATTCAGCCTGGCGGGATTATTCTAATACACTCGGAGGGAACATCACAGCCGTGGCGGTGGAATCCTCCCTGCAGCTTTGGCGGTCCTGTGGTGGGACCACCAAAGTCATAATCAGGCCCTAAGTCTCTGTCTGAGCAGGGCTTAGAACAGTTTCAGTAAGAAAACTTCAGAGTGCCAATAGGACCAACCTGCTTCAGGTATCTGGCCTTTGGTTCCACAGCAATGGCTACAGTTTCAGTGGCATCCCACACAAAGAGGATTTTCCTTCTAAAAAAAGTGACCAAGTCCCAATGTGAGTTGGGACTCAGAAACTTTTTTAAACTTTTTGAGTTCAGTAGTTTCAGCAGGACAAATTCACTTGGTGTATCCAACTCAGGTTCCACCTTAGAGGCCTCAAATTATACCTTGGTTCTGGTCTATTTTTATTATTGACTTACATTGGGTGCTTTGGGAAACTTGGCACATTTTCACTTTAATACTTTAAAATTCATACATCTGGTTCCCATTATTGGATTTTCATTATTTGTTCTCTTCATTTTAAAATAGTTTTTGTGGGTTTTTATATTGTTTTGTGGGACGTTTTCTACTCTTAATGCACTGCTTAAATACTTTACACACTGCCTTTGATGTAAGCCTAACTGCTTTGTGACATGTTACCAGAGAAAGAGCACAGGCTTATTTTCTTCAATTTGTGAGACATCTAGCAGGTGGTGGCCTTATCATTTGAGGTGGACACTTGTCCACTGCAAGTAATAATCCACTTTCCTGTACACATCATAACTCGTTGCAAGCCCTGAACAAATACATTCACAAACAATTACACACAACACAACTGCAACTGATTTCTGTCATCCCCAATGTTGCAAAGTCCAAGGGTAAAAGGGAAGAACCCAGTGCGCACGCTGTTTTTATGTGCTACTACTTGTGATATTTATCATTGATGTTTGGCAGATTTAATGTAGTGAGTTGTATGTGTCCTCCCACCTCATCAAAAAAATAGTTGGATGCATATACTCCTACCATTAAGCATGGGGATGGTGCCAAATTATCACAGATAGTGGGGAGAACACACAAAGGATAAAAACCTCCTCAGCAATCTTGTAAGTTGTGATTGAAGATGAAGATGTGCTAAGCACCACACACCTTCTAAAACCAAGTATAAGAAAAGAACTTGGCAGAAATTCAGAAATTGATTCCAATAGGAGGTAAAACTGTGAAAAGCAAAAATCAGGAATAAATATGAAAGCCACAGGTAAAGACTGTAATGAGTATTATGGAAACAAACGCATTGAGACCCACCCTACTCTTGGATGAGTGTCCTTACATGGATGACGACCACCTTGGGAGTGGAAGATTATAAGGCTTCTTCACATCAACATTGTGAAAATTATAGTGCCTACCTTGCAAACAAAAAAAAGTAAATGTTTAACATCTTTGGCCCAGGGCTGTGCTCCGAGATCCTGCTATCACCATTCCTGGTCCACCCTGTGGAATACAGTTCTGGGTGACCATCAATGTAGCTTCATCATAATGGACGAGACAACACACAGGCTCAGAAATGTACTGAGAATCCACCACATACAAACATGAACTGCACTTATTCCTCTTCGGGCCACCAAGGACCTGCTGTAAGCCCCTGATTCCTTGTTCATCATAGACATAAAAGTAGTGAGGCTAGGTGATTAGATATGTGTTGTGTGCTCTCTTAGGTGTTGGTGAATCAATTCTGCATTTTCAGAGACATCTTTTATTCTGAAAGGGAAGCAATGTTATCGCCCCTTTTAATCAACCAACTTCAATGTGAATATTAAATCATATTTATATATACTAGCAACTCTTCAACCTATAGTTAAAATCATCATAAAGATACAGCTACAGTGGTGCAGTGCGCTTGAAATGTGAAAAAGACAACAAAAAAAGACAGAAGAGGATTTGAACACTCTGAGGTAAAGGGTTGTCTTGTGGCCTGTTCCAGAAGAAATGAAAAGACAGTTACACCCAAGAAGTTAATTTCCTGCAGTCTTAGTGCAACCTGCTGAATGTGTTGTAATATAAATTCCTGTGAGGAAAGCACATGCACAAATATGAAGATTTCAAATGGGGCAAATATACCGGCAGAAAAAAAAGTATGTTAAAGTGTTCCTCGTGAAGACCTCTCTTACAAAATTTCGCTCCCTTGTAAGCCAGACTTTGCTGAAGAATCACAACTGTAGATTTCTCTCCTCATTGTGAATCATCTGAACACAGACTGTAGAGAGCAAGAGAGCGAGAGAAAAATTCGTCCTTTGCACAGAAATGTGCAAACTTAAGACACCATGTAAAGGAGGCTGGCAACTTAAAAAATTGACAGAAGTCCCATCCTTGCTCCTTTCTGTTTCACCACTCAGTTGTGAGGGCCACATGAGGCAGCAATCTCAATAGATGAGCCACACAGGCTCTTCCCTAACGATCATCTTGTGAACATGGTTGACAGCACCAAAAATGGCACTGTAAAAGAAGCCTTATTTAAAGTGAGTGGTTGAACACTATTTTCAGCAGTGTCATCAACAAGAACCTAGATATGAGTCCCTGGCATTTCCGAAAATTATTCGACATAATGGGGGTAATTTGTAATGTAGGCATTGACAATATAAATTGCTACTACTGACATATGTTGTTGGAAATTCCACTATGCTACCAAGCCATGGTGTAATTCCCCCTCATCCAATTTACTCATAGTTCCTCTAACCATGGCATTAGAAACCAACATGGAGAGAAATCCCCACAGTAGGAGAGTGAAATGAGGCTACACAAATGCAAACTCTAGACACTGGGCGGGTTTTTATGATCTCTTTATTAACTTTACTTAAGGATCCCGTCCGTCACCCATGGGTAACTTTTATACCCCTGTTAGTGAGACACACAGGGTTATACAGATTCATGTCCCCGGGAAATACCTTACACTTACCCCTGCCCTGGGCCTCATCGTAGTACCACCCAAGAAATATAACACTACATTCCCCAGTTTGAAAAACGACCTTATTGCTTCAACTGACCACTCAATGGAGTGGCTCTTGAACATCGGTTCAGTCAACTAGGAAACAGCTGCCATGTCACCATCACTGACAGGTTACCATCATTCAGTCAGAAAGTCAGCATAATGCTTAGTCGGGCTGGGATTGGCTCCCGGATATCTCACCTGGCTGCTTCTTGCCGCGGATATAGCAGATGGCCTGTCTGCTTCTCTTGGTTCAGCAGCTGTTGGGCTGGTCTGTCCGATGGAGGGTGTGGAGGGTACCAGTGGAGTCTCTCAGCTGGACTTAACCTTCCTTTTGGGCTCTGAGACACTCTGCAAACTCTGATGAGGAGGATCTTCCCCTCCTTGTGGTTCATCCCAAATCTCCTCCATCTCCAGAGTACCTGTTGTTGGGACAAATAGTTAGCATCTCTAACAACTGCTTCAACTGGGATGTTTCTAGTTACTGTCTCAGTCCCTCTCTTGGTAGTCACCATTGTGCCTTTTTTAGCAGTGACTACCCAAAGGCCAGTCTCAAAGGGTGCCCGAAACATGCCTCCTGGGTGACGATCTTTGACCAACACTGTCAGCGATTCACAGGGTGCTCAGCATTGACCTCCATTGATGGAGGCATACTCATTATTGTGGGCCCTTTTTGATTCTGAGGAGTTTGGGGGACTAGGTTGAGCAGCCCAGATGAGATGGTGCAGGATAGAGTCAGTCACTGCTCTTCCAAAACACAACTGGCTTGGGGCAATCCCAGTGGTGGAGTGAGGTGTGAGTTGGTATTCTCGCAGGAAATGGTAGATCACTTTTTTGGCACTGCAAGTCTCCTTCACTGCAATCCAGATGACATTTGTTAGAGTGCGAACAAACCGCTCAACCTCTCTGTTGGCTTGGCTCCAGTGAGGTGTGATGTGGCGGAGCATGGTATTCTGTAAACTGGGATAGTCTACCCACTCGTGGCTATTGAGGATTTTTTTTTCTCTGTGCGAATTTCTTCAAACAGGCTGTGCATTGTCATCACTTTCTCCATCTTGGGTATGAGATCTGCTGCAGACGTTGTCTAGACAGTCTACACTTCAGGGTAAGAGTAGAAATCATTCATTATGATAAGCTTGTGGGAGCCTTCAGGGAGGCTCATGAAATCAGCACTAACCTGCTTACACAGAGCTGTGGGGCCTTCTTCAGTGATGACTGACACTGGAGGATTGGGCTGCCCACTAGCTTGACAGGTGGGACAGCTCAACTTGTTCCACCTGCTGGTCAAGTCCTGGGAACCATACTTTACTTTTGAGCCTATTCTTGGACTTGACTATGCCTTGATGTGCACGATGTGTTGGTAAAACATCTCTCTGCCTCAGACTGACTGGGAGTAGTCAGCACGGGCAGTGCATGAGACATCCCTCTTCCACGACAGACAGCTACTCGCAGACATGATGAAGGAATTGTAGCATTAGCCAGGCATCCTCGGTATGGTGGGCCACTGGTTGCTGAAGGGGGCGCCAGTCTCTGGACTGGACCACTTGTATAGCAAGTTGCAGACAAGCATCGTGTTTGGTTGCTTCCACCACATCCGAGAGAGACATGGGGATGGGTCTCGCTCTGTCCAGTACAAGCCGGGCATTTTCTTCCATGTCCTGAGCATCCTAGGCTTCTGATGGAGTGATGGGGCAGGTGTGGTGCAACAGTAAATCTGCTGGATTACATGCCTCTGGCTGGTATTCGACAGTGAAGTCAATCCATTTTTTGATGCGTGGGGGGGTTGGATGATGACCCCTTAAATTGTGGTATCAGGGGCTTGTAAGGACGGTGAATGGTTGACTATACAGGTAGATATAAAAGTGTTGGCAATGGCTTCTGTTCAATCTGGGAATACCTTTGTTCCATAGGTTCAAGGGTCCTGTTGGCATATGCGACTGGTGTCCATTCGCCACTGTGTTGTTGTTGGGCCAAAACTGTTCCAAGGCCCATGGGACTGGCATCCACGGCGAGCTGGAATTCACATCTGGGATCAAAATAAAGAAGCATTGTGTTGGCAGAAAGAGCTCCTTTGGTTTTAATGAATGTCTGAATCTGTTCATCACCCCATGCCCAGGGGCTGGTGGTCTTAGTTAGGTCTGTGAGAGGTCCTGTGAGGTCTGACAAGTTGTTCATTAAGTGCCCGCAGTGCATCACCCTTCCTAGGAAACTGTGGATGCCTGACACCAACAAGGGGGAGCATCCTTGATGTTTTTGACTTTAGCCGGGTCTGGGCCAGTTCCTATGCCTGAGACTCTATTTCCAAAGGAGCAAATGTCATTTGTTAGGAATTCACCCTTTTGTCGTGGCAGGGTCAGGCCATGTTCCTTTAGACAAGTGAATACAGCTTGGAGGCGATTGAGTTGGTTTTCCAGGGTCGGAGCATGCACCAGGATGTTGCTTACATTGAGGGTGCCTGGGAGGCCACTCTGGACTTTTCTCAATGACATGCTGAAATACCCCTGCTGCACTGGAGATGCTGAAGTTCAGTCGGTGTATTTCCAAAAGCCAGTGTAAGTAGAGAAGGTTGTAATAGGTCAGGAATTGGGGTTTAATGGAATCTGGTGGTAGCCAGAACGAAGGTCCATCTTGGAAACCATTTGGAGCTGGAAAGTTCACCAATTACGTCATCTGTTTTTGGTGTCAAGTGTTGTTCTCTATTAATAGCCAGATTATGTATCCTGATGTCAAAGCAGATGTTTTTACGTGTCAGGTTGCTTTGGTGTCTTGGTGACTACAATCAGAGTGACCCAGAGTGTGAGGCCTGTGACGTTTTCAATGATACCGGCTTGGTCTAAGATCTGGAGCTGGCGCTCATCCTTGAAGCCCAGATGGAAGGCTATGTGCCTGTGTCTGAGTGCTTCTAGAGCGACGTTACTCAAAGTACGTCCCGCGGGCCGCCAGCGGCCCCACGGACCTACCTTGGCGGCCCGAGAGACGCACAACAAACGCCATATGATAATGGCCGCAGTATGTAAACATAGAAGAGGGCCGCGGGAGCATGCGCAACAGTGGCTTCTTTGCGCATGCTCCCGCGGCCCTCCTCTATGTTTACGTACGGCGGCCATTGTTTATGGTGTTACCGTGACGATCCTGGAAGCCTAAGCCCCATAAAAGTCAGCGCTTGCAGCTAACTTTTACGGGGGTTTGTCGTCTGCTTCCTGTCACCGGCTCCACGTCTGCTGCCCGCCTGCTTGCCTGCCTGCCGTTCTACATTTGTGGCATCTTTACAGTGCTTTGAGTCAGTTAAGGCTCTTTGGTTATTTATTTATTTGTTTTTAAAGTAGTGTGTGTTACTGGGGTAGGGGTGAGAGCAGATTGCGCTGTGTGTGTGTGTTACTGGGGTAGGGGTGAGAGCAGATGGCGCTATGTGCAGATGGCGCAGTGTGTGTTACTGGGGTAGGGGTGAGAGCAGATGGCGCTGTGTGCAGATGGCGCTGTGTGTGTTACTGGGGTAGGGGTGAGTGCTGATGGCGCTGTGTGCAGATGGCGCTGTGTGTGTTACTGGGGTAGGGGTGGGAGCAGATGGCGCTGTGTGTGTTACTGGGGTAGGGGTGAGAGCAGATGGCGCTGTGTGCAGATGGCGCAGTGTGTGTTACTGGGGTAGGGGTTAGAGCAGATGGCGCTGTGTGCAGATGGCGCTGTGTGTGTTACTGGAGTAGGGGTGAGTGCTGATGGCGCTGTGTGCAGATGGCGCTGTGTGTGTTACTGGGGTAGGGGTGGGAGCAGATGGCGCTGTATGCAGATGGCGCTGTGTGTGTTACAATGTTTTGAAAAAGGGGGTGGGGTGGTTGTTCCCCCTCTAAGCCCTGCCCCCTCTAAGCCCCCCCCGCTGTCACTTCAGTGCGGCCCTCGGCCGCAAACCATACTGCAATTTTGGCCCCCGAGAAAAAGTTTGTGAGTACCCATGTTCTAGAGCAACAGACTCATCAACGTGCAGGTGGATGGGTGGACCAACCAGGCATCTAAGGCTGTTGAAAAACGGTGCAAATGTGTGAACCAGTTCATCGAGATCCATGACATGCATACTTCAGGCAAACTAAACTTGTCTGAGATCTCTGGCAGTTTGGCAGCTGAGTAGGAAACTGGATCCTTCTTGTGAAACATACACTTTGGAGCTGAGCTGGGTGTTGTCATGATTGATATTCGCCGTGAATACACCTGCTAGTTGAAGGGGTGACTGGTTGCCCAAGGCGTAGACTCTAAGGGCCAGATTTACAATGTTTTGGCTCAGGGCAGCAATGTAAGCCTTCTTGCTGCGCTGCTCTTTATCAAAACAAAAGGGCAGGAATGCACTGTATCTATGAGAGATGACACATTCTTGCCCTTTTCCTCTGAGCTGGTGCACAAACTGCAGCTGAGCCAATGCATCACCCTTACATCATGGTGGGTGGTGAGCACCTTCATGCACAAAAACAATCCTGAGAGGAGTTTTCCTCTTTCTATGTGTGTTGCAAAATGTAGCACACATAGAAAGAGGAAAAATGGGGAGAAATAAAGATATTTCTCCCTGTTGTGTCCCTTCTACACCACCTTGATGCATTCTCAGGGTTACAAAACCTTGTAAATCTGGGAATGTGTCAAAAACCATGGGTGTTGCATGAGAACACCCATTCAACACCCACAGAAACGCCTCTCCAACGCAAAGTAAGGCAGCGCAGCAACTTGCACTGCGTTGCCTTACTCCATACCTACAAGGCCATGTAAAGCCATGCAAAGTGGCTTTGAGTGGCCTTGTAGATATGAGTCAGCAGCCTGCGCTGCCAATGTGTCAAAAAATGTGATGCATCGGCGGCACAGGCTGTTATTAAATCTGGGCCTAACTTTGGTGGGCATTAGGGCCGGTGGGTTTGACATATTGTTGTGCACTTTGGCAACCATGAGGTTTCTAGATGCCCCTGTTTCGATAAGGGCTGAGAGTGGTTCTCCTTGTATGTTAACCTGGCAGATAGGGAGGCCCTTTTGAGTGACACCATTTGGATCCAGTGTTCGGACTACATGGACTACTTCTAGGTCATCGTCGTCCAAGTCGCTATCCGTCAGTGCAGCTGGGTGAGTGGCTATCGCTTTGATCGTTTTCTTCTGTATTGCTGTGGGTGGTTTTGGCATTGAGTGGCATACTTTAGAGAAATGGTTGAGTTTGAAACAGGCACTGCACGTTTTTCCATGTGCTGGACAGTCGCCTGCATGGGGGAGGGAGCCCTTGCACATTGGCACAGTTGATTCCCCGGTCTCTGCTTCGGGCGGTCAGATTTGGTTTGGCCACCGTTCTTGTGAATCGCATTGACAGGTTCAGTCTTGACAGGGGATGGTTGCCCCATGTCCACAAGTGAGGCACGTGCTTTGGATAACTCTTTCAAGCATTTGATGGTTAAAATTTCTCTCAAGGCCATGTTGAGCTTCTGGAGTATGCGTTCACGCAGCATGGACCAGGTGCACCCTTGTATGAATTGTGCCCTTAGTTCATCTTCCCCATCTGGGAGCATAAAAGTGCTCACCAGTTCTTTCAGGCGACTGTTGAAGACATCCACCAATTCATCTGGTCTCTAGTGCGCTTGCTGCAGCAGGAAACTCTCATAGTGTGGGTTGGCATAAGGTTTGAAGTAAGTGGTTATAGTGTGTTTTTTAGTATAGTATAGGTGCGCGGTGGACCAGCATCCACCACCATCTTGGATAGTTTGAGGATGCCTGCTCCTCCCAGGTGTAGCAGTAGGGGGAATTTTTAACCTTCATTGACGTCAATGGTGTCAAAGAAGGTCTCTGAACTTTCAACCCATGCTTCTCACCTGCCTGCTTGTGTGGGTAGTGCCCCTATCACAACGAATGGCTTGAGGCCCGGGATGGCTGCCATCGTAAGGGCCTGCGCTGGGACCGGGGTGTGGTTCCTTGCAGTGCTGCGCAGGCAATGGTAAGGGGCGCCTGGCCAATCTACTGGCAACAATAGTGGCTCTTGGCTTTGCAGTTGGTGCCTGGTGAGTAACTCCTTGCTTTGGTAGGGCACAGAGGTGCTCGTGAGTAAGTAGACCTCTACTTAGGACCAGGGCAAGTCACTGGCCAGGAGTGCTGTGTGCAGGAGAGCTTCCTCGTAAGAGTAGTTAAGCAAGCTAACTGAGATCTGGTTGGCATGACGTTGGGCCGGCAGCAGATGGGCCTTTACTGTAACTGACTTCTTAGTGGGAGTACGGGTCTGAGGACAAGTGGTGAGGCCTATGTGAACTTGCATGGGGCCTGGTCTTCCATGTGCCTCTGGCAGGAAACTGTCTCTCGGTGTACAGGCAAACATGCGTGGGCCATCAAGACAGAGCGGCTGCCCCACAGCTTGCTCAGGCCCTTCCCAGAATCATCCACACAGAGCGGCTGTGTTTTCGGGAGCTGATACCGGTTGTGCGTGTGAGAGAGTATGGCCCTGATTTATACTTTATTGCGCCGCATTAGCGTCATGTTTTGACGCAAAAGCGGCGCAAACTTACAAAATACAATTGTATTTTGTAAGTTTACGCCACTTTTGTGTCAGAACATGACGCTAATGCAGCGCATAAAAAGTATAAATCAGGGCCTATGTGTCAGACAGGTGGCCTGGGGGCAGGGGAGAAGTACACCGCATCTGCAGGCAATGGAGCAGGTGGGGGAGAGCACCAGTAGGTGCGGGCAGCGCCCAATGCACAACGGGTCGATGAGCTTGTACGGAGGCATCTGTGGGGGGCAGCGTGACCTCCTCGTCGCCAGCATTTAAGCATGCCACACCAATGCAAACTCTAGACACCGAATGAGCTGATATGATCTCCTCATTAACTTCACTTAAGAACCCTGCCTGTCATCTAGGTGGGGGGCTTTTATATCCCTGGTGGTGAGACGAACAGGGTTATACCAACAGCTTCATGTCCCCGGCGAATACCTTAAACTTACCCCTGCCCCGAGCTTCATCGAGGTACCACCCAGGGGACATACCACCACACCCACGCCCATGGCAGCCATACTGAAATATGTCAGACCTACAACCACTAGTGTGACAGCAATGATACCATTGCCACAAGGAGGGATGAAACATCGCTGGGGAAAATGTAATAGGCCTCAAGAGCGTGTGGAGAAACAAAAAATAGAAAAACAATAACTTTACAATAATCAAAATCTAGCTAAAATTTGCAGTCACCGTGCATCATAAGTGTGGCACAACATCACGATGTTACCGCTTGCCCTACCTGCTATTCGCTAGACTACTTCCCCTATCATATGTCACAAGAGTCCGCGATTGTCCGCTGTATAAAACACAAGGCAAAGAAAGCCAAAGAGATTAGACATTTACAAAATATATTCTTCTCGACTGTTCGGTACCATAAATTGTAACTTCCAATGTATTTTGCACCACAACACACGAACGTCACCTGAAGCTGCAGATTTTCCTTCCTGGAAATGGAAAACTATCGTAGTATAAAACAATAAAGAAAACGCCGTTACGGTATCAAGGTAAAATGCTTTCTAAGATTCGCACGAGTCGCAGATGAAGCCATTTGCTTCACTTCATTTTCATTTCTGTGATTGTTTGACTAGCTGAATAGTTAAACTTCCATTACTGTACCGTCGGAATCAGACAGCAAGATTGATACAAACAATTTTTGCTTCGCCGCGCCCTCCGGCAGTTCGAAAGTGCTCCCATCTCTATACAATTATAGCCAACCAGCCTTCTTTTCAACAGATGATCTGCTAAAGTGTTTTGGAATTCCTCCGGAGGTCGTTTCTATGTATGCACGGCCCGCCGTGCGCGCGTGCAGGAGAGCGTGGTGTGTACAGAAGAGGTAACGCCCCCTGGCTGCCCTTTTCCACTTGGTGCGTGTTAACGCAACCTTTGGCGAGCAACACTTTGAGCGAATCGCAGGGCCCCTGCCAACTGATCTGTGAACAGTTTAACCGATTTTTCATTAACCGACCGCTTATGTAGAAGTTGCTAAATTTTATGGGCCATTAGCAGCTTCTGAGGCTGCAAATGACTACAGCATTCAGGACCCTGCAGTTTCAAATGCTGCACTTTTGATGAATTGCCTCGTTGCAAGTGTAGCACTTGGAAGGATGGTGCTCGGCCTCACACAAGTTAAACAAGTCTTTAACTCGGACAGTGAGCGGTTATATTTCTTTCTAGTGGAAAAATAAAGGCATTAAAGAAGAGCAATTTGCCAATACAATTAAACATTTTAGCTAACTTTGTTGTTGTGTTTATTTCATTAAAAGCATCCGAGGATAGCTATGTCGCTATATGCCAGAAATACATTTAAATGTCCTATAAACTAAGAAACCCATTCGTCTTCGCTGCCTTAATACCACGCTGCTTTCTGATGTTTACAAATGATTAGAAGGCAGTGCCAGCAAAGCGATGGCACTGAGCACTGTGTCCCCAATCACGTACAACCCATCCTCTCCCAAGTCCTACCGAGTCATCCAATAATACCCTTGGCAGGGGCCCATCAGATGCTCTCGTCAGCCATCATTGGGTGACCCTCAGGAGATCTGGCTCCTCTGTGCCCTCACTTAACCCCATTGCTTCCCCCGCCAGCTTGTCGAAGTTACTGTTGAGAAGTCCCCATCGGTGCCTGGAGGGCTGCAAGATGCCCTGTTGCAGGTCTGCGACCACCACTTTTTCCGTCTTAGCCTTGGCGGGAGTCACCCTTAATGTCTGACATGAATAGTGCTGCGTTTGGTGGGTCTGCTATTCAGGGGAGCACTCGTCTCTACAATCCTGCAGCATCAGATGGCCCTGCCACTCCAGTCAGTCCTAAACCTCATTCGCTTCAGTGAAGAAATGGTTAACATTGTCCACAGTAAGTTGGAGGTGGGCAAGGAACAGCAGAATTTGAAGTTGAGGTGTTGCAAGTGCTTCTTGACTGCCAGAAACATCTCTCCTTGGTGCTGGACCAGCGTGGTGTAGTCCAGATAAATTCTCACCAGGCTGTCCTCAATCCGCCAAGGCCTGTGAGAGCGCGCCAGTGGCAATAGCTTACCCTAGTCTCAGAAGTTTAGCAAGCGAGCCACAGTCAGTCTCGGCAGTGATCCAGGGGCCGGGAGTCTCCCCAGGACCCCGTGCACTCTTTCCACGAAGTTGACACCTCATCTCCCAGTGGCTCCAAGGCCAGCGCCATTGCTTCACGAAAAATGTAGTCAAGGGTCCGCTGCCCTCTCAGGTACTCTCACCAATTGTGCATTGTTGCTGTGGGAAAGCCCTTAAGTGTCCTCAACACTAGTTGGCAGAACCTCCTCTTTCCTTTGTAACTGGTCAGCTTAGCCTCATGCACCTCCACAGCTGGTTGGACTTGGGCCACCGTTTCCATAACTCTATTCACCATTTTGGCATAGTAAGCCCACTTCTCTGATTGCAGTCTCAATCTTGTGTTCCAGTGTCACCCTGGTGTCACAGATACCTGCCAGGATTTTTGCCAAGTGGGCCTCCAGCTCTGTCTCCAACCCCATCTGGGGATGGACTTCCATGGCTGCATCACTCCTAGCCTGCCCTGAGCCTCCCAGCTGTTGCAGACCATTGTGGGGGCAAGTTTCCACTGGTCTGCAATCTTATATCGCCCCCCCAGGCAAAAGCACCCAGTTGCATGGGCCCTTGGCACCACTCCTCTCGAGCCCTCCACATCAAGCCATGGGGCAATCACACCCAGTTATCACCGGCCCCATGATGGTCATCACCGCTAGCTGGATTGTGGCTGTATCTCCAGGGGCCATGTTTCGACTCTGTCAGGCATCAGGCCCAGCCATCACCTCCCGAGCCCTCTCCACTGCCCCCCTGGGTCCCAGGGTCCCTGGCCCGCGGGGCCACACCTCGGTCATCAATAGTGGAACACACTCCAAATGTTCTTGGGCACAGCGCTCCCTGAAGGGATCCAATTGACTTGCTCCTACGGGTCGCTAGTCAATTGGATCCCTTCAGGGACAGGGCAGCTCCAACACCTTTCTGAGGCCTTTTCAGCCATGTGATTCAGCAGCACCATCACCCCTTCCCCTCAGCCCTGGGGCCTTGGGATTGCTCTCATGCAGAGCTCACTCTCTCAGTACCACCAGGCTCCCATGCATCACAGTAGTGCTGCTGGGCACAATCTGGCAGTGCACAGCGTCAAGGCCTTCTGTGGCCTGTTCTGGGCCCTCCACATCCCTTTGGGGACGCCTGGCCTCTCCATACCACCAGCTGGAAAGGGTTCCCGCCACCCGGGTCGACAGCACTGCGGGCCAACACTGCTGCAAATCCTAGTTCTCTATGCTGAGCACAGCCGCCATCTTGCATATCTGCTGCTCAGGCTGCCGGCACTCGAGACACCACATGCGGAGTCCTCCTTGGGGAAGATAATGCCCCTCAATCATCTCTTGGGACCTTAAGTAAACTGCACTTCTCCACGGTGCCCCGGGGTGAGGTCGAGCCGCACAGGATCTATGAACCAATGGGCCGGCAGCATTGGAGCCCTGAGCTACACATCCGTCTCCATTGCCAACGTGGCCACATTCCCTTAAATATCAGTGTTGTTTAAAAAGCACAGTTCATCACGTAGAAACAAGTGAAAAGTGCTCTTTGTCAGTGTGCAAAACTTACATTAAGGTTCCATGCTAGTGGTATAAAATGTTACAAGTCCGTAGTGGATCACCTGCACAATAACGATGCATAAAATATCAAAACAAAAATATTGGAAATTAAATATCGATAAAAATATCAACTCCCTATACTTAAGTATAAAAATCACAAATATAGAAAACACAAACATCATTGTTAAAAATATCGATTTTACAATATATTGAAAACAAAAACATCAGAAAAAAATAATGTTGCCAATAAATAAGCATAAAATATGTCAAAAATATTGATTCATACAATACTGACTACAATTTTATCACCAAAATATTGAAATAATAATTAATGAAAAGATAAAAACACTTTTCCTGTAAAACAATTACTTTGAATAAACACCAAACTTTTTATTCACATATTTAAATTAAATAAAACTATAGTACATCAACAAAATATGTATAATTCACCCCCAAAAATTATATATCCAAAATACAAACAATAAACCAAATTATATATATATTTATATATCTATGGCTAGTTCCAAAAATATGAAACTGCATTTCATACATCAAAAATAAACCATATATTACTGTTTACCATAGAAGGACTCAACTGACAACCTCTGCCAAAGATTTAATCTCACCCTGTGCAGCCCTTGTCAAACAATGATTTAGATATTCCATTGATTAGCTGTGATGTTGAGCACCAGGAGCAGGGCACTGCAAGTAAGGATTTCGCAAACTCTATTGTTCGCCCAAATATAGACCCTCTGGGGGTGGAGCATGGCAGTTTGACACTTCTTAAGGGCAATTCTGAGAGAAGGGAACGAGATGCTAAGAACCATCGGAACTATATTTGTTCTGGGGTTAACAAGAGGCACTAGTGAAGCAGGCTAAGATCAGACCTTACTGTAATTAATCTGCCCTCTGAAGCAAATCTCTTAGTAATGATGATAGCTAATGTACCGAGCTTGCCTTCAAACACCACACAATCTTTTGTGAAGTTGGAAAATAAGATTTTCAATTGGCTACATTTACATGCAAATTTTCCCTGTCTTCTAGCATTTATCGTATTAATGATGAGGAAGGTGGCATGGGTGGGCATGTTGCCCAAGCAGTGTTTGGAAGACTGTATAATTGTCAACTTTAGCTCAGCCCAAATTGTCGAACAGCTTTTTTCTAATTGTCAAATCAATGCTGACAGGGCTAGAGGTCCTTCTCAAGCAAATCCCTTAGTAGCAATGATAGCAAATGTAAGGCGCTTTCCCCAAACACCACATAATTGTTTATGAAGTTAGAGAATAAGATTTTCAACTGGCTAAATTTCCATGAAAATGTTCCCTGTCTTCTAGCATTTAGCGTATTAATGATGAGGAAGGTGGCATGGGTGGGCATGTTGCCCAAGCAGTGCTTGGGAGACTGTATAATTGTCAACTTTAGCTCAGCCCAAATTGTCAAACAGCTTTTTTCTAATTGTCAAATCGATGCTGACAGTTTTAGAGGTCCGTCTTTGCGCTCGCTTGATGCACTTTATCCCCTGCCAAGTTTTGCTCAGGTTTTCACCCCATGGCAAGGAGTATGTCAGCTTCTTGCATGTGGAGGTCCTGGAGTGGCTTTACCTAGCCATTAAAATTTCCAGAAAAGCGGTACCGCTCTCTGTCTGAGACTGACTGACTCTGGTGGGTGAATTCTTCACATATCAGCTGAGGTTCCCAGGGTCTTTGGCAGCTACACCCCCTTTCCTCCAGATATAATTATTTTAATAGGAAGTCAACCCAAAAAGAAAATTGCCCCCTTTTAAGGAGCCTTAGGTTACCTATTTGGTGCCTGGAGTGCAATCTACTTCAGTAGGAACATCATGCACAATTAAAACGGTAACTCTTCCTGACCCTTTATTAGTTAATTGAGAATATTTGACTGGAATTTTGAGCTGGAACATGGCACAAATTGGGCCAAAACGTACTAATCCGTCCTTGGTGAATTTTATAGATAAATATCAAATATGTATTTTCGAGGAAACCTCAACTTTAGCACCAAAGTATAGGAGTTTCTGGTTCCCCACTCATGGGCCAACAGCAGGGAGGGCCTTGGGAGGCTTATTAATATGGTTAAGTTGACACTTAATTGTACTGTGAATGAATTAGATCTGCATTCAAATGACATGCAGGTCCTTTCCACAAACAAAGTGGGCTCTGTATTGTTGATTATTTTGTATAACAGAAGTGTTGGGAAAAGGCTGCGAGTTGGTGACAATGCACACTGGAAAGCCTTCTCGCAGGCTTTGAGGGAGTCTACTACCTCATTATTTTGGGGGATTTTAATGTTACCTATAATCCCTATTTAGTTGTCCAGGATTTATCCTGTGAAGAAGATAAAATATGGGGTATTCCCTAATTGACTCCTCCATACCAGCACAATTTAACCAGAGCTGCTTTGCAGATAGTGGATATTACCCTGGCACATGGACTCAGAACATGTAATGGTCGCTTATGCTTGGATGCCCATCTGGCCCCAACATTTAGGCAAGGGACATATAAAAGTCACATTGAATATATACTCTTCGATCTCTGACTGTGGGAGTATATGGTCAACATGGAGGTATTAGAACATGAAGAGAACGACCAGTGTCCCCTAATGCTTTTCATTTGTAAGCTCCTACCTTCTATTGCCATCTCTAACAGGGGGGAGATTTTGACCAGCAACTTAAGTTGACCAACAACAGTAGAAATGTTAAATAGAAGGCAGTAAATTGCTCTTCTTCAACAAACTCTTCATTTTATCAGGCACTTGTAAGGCATATGGAATCTATGAATTCACAGTGGAGCGACTGTGGGAGGATTACTGAAGAGTATCTGAATTTCTATGACACTCTTAAAACCTTATTTGTGTCGGATGTTTCCAGAAAGACTAGGCCCAAAGCCATTAATGGATGGTTTACTAAAAGCTGCTAAAAGCCATCAAAGGAGGTAACGGTAGCAAAATTAGAACAACCGGAGCAGATTATAAGCGAGAACTGACCCAGGTTAAGAGGAAGTTGGAGGGGGAATGATGGCTAGGAATAATGATCAGAGGCACTTCTGGAAGCTGGACAGCAGTTGTAATGGGAATACTTTTTCTCTCACCGGTTTCTCGATCCTTCTGGGTGAATGGGTTACACATTTTAGTTCCCTCTACTTTGGCTCTGATGTGTTCTATCATGTAAGTCTCAGTTCCACCGGGACAGAGGTTAAGATTCTGCTTGAGTTTTCAATCTCATAAACTTTATCAGCCGGTAATTCACTTAAATTAGGGAAGGCCCCAGGCTCTGATAAAGTTCCAGGCGATTTATATAAATCTAACATGAGGTCTGGGTACCTTACATCAACACTGTCTGTAATGCAATTGCAGCTTGTGCTCCGATTCCACTTACTTGAAAGGGGGTTGAGATAGTGCCCATATTTAAAAAGGGCAGTCTGAACGATCCTTTCAGTTTCCGGCCTATCAGTTTGTTGGATAATTTGCAGAAAATATTTTGCAAGAAAATACTGGACTGGTTATTGAAGTGGATTGATGAGAGTGGTGCAATCTCAGATTTGCAGACAGGATTCAGACCCTCAATCTGTGCTGTAGATCAAGTCTTTCGATTCTTACAGATTAAGTGGAGGACAGTGGACATTGGTGGGGGAGATTTGTTTGTATCTTTTATTGAACTTCTGGCAGCCTTTGATTTAGTCCCAAGAGGGAAGCTTTGAAGTGCAGTTCGAGAGATGGCGGTTCTGCCAGAATTACTAGGCCTTATTTTGGGGGTCATTATAGCCCTGGCGGTCGGTGTTAAAGCGGCGGTAAAACCGCTAACAGGCCGGCAGAAGACAAGGTTCCGCCCACTGTATTACAACAGTCCAATCCGCCACATTTTCAGGGGCGGATTCACCGTGAACAAAAACACGGCAGAAACAGGACTTGGAAGGGAAAACGCTCACCTCTAAACACCCCACGAGGAACCAGGACGCCATGGAACCCGAGCTCCAGATACTCCCAGCCTTTATCTTCCTGCTCCTGTACCAGGAACAACAAAGATGGCGGCGAAGACCATGGTGAGTACTGCACCTACGACACAGGGGAGGGAAAAAAGAGTGACACACACACGCAACACGCAACACTCTCACCCCCACCCTCACCCACTACAACAAACTCACAAGTACATGTTGATACATTACATTAACAACCCCCAACACCCCCTGGAAGAATGCAAAGACAAAAGGAAATGAGTCGAACGTTTGTAATCTATTCAAATACAGTAATCAAAAATACATATATATATATTTACACTATAAACAAATATATACACCAAGAATACAAGTCCAAGGTATTCCACCATCATAGTCCGTGGACCACTGGGCCCAAAACGCATGGGCGAGGCCCACACTCAATACCCGATCAAAACGGAGAGAACACTGCTGGGGCATCAGATAGAAATACAACAGGCACCTCAGGGGGAAGGAAAGGGGGGGCACCTCAGCCGGATGAGTGCACGACGCCAGATCCACGAGGGGGCTCCATGCCCACTGCTGTATCCTGGGGAGTGCAAAGCCACAGTCTCACAAGTCTTTCCAGTGGGTGGGTTGCCCACTGCTGCATCCTGGGGAGTGCAAAGCCACAGTCTCACAGTCTTTCCAGTGGGTGGGTTGCCAACTGCTGTATCCTGGGGAGTGCAAAGCCACAGTCTCACAAGTCTTTCCAGTGGGTGGGTTTCCCACTGCTGCATCATGGGGAGTGCAAAGTGACAGTCTCACAAGTCTTTCCAGTGGGTGGGTTGCCCACTGCTGCGTCCTGGGGAGTGCAAAGACACAGTCTCACAAGCCTTTCCAGTGGGTGGGTTGCCCACTGCTGCATCCTGGGGAGTGCAAAGCCACAGTCTCTCAAGTGGATAACAGTCTCCACTGGTTCTGGAGGGGGCTTTGTGCCCAGAGTGCTTCATCCTGCCAAGGACAGAGGTAGTGGATGCCTTACTCCATAGGTTCTGGAGGGGGTTTTGTGCCCAGAGTGCTTCATCCTGCCAAGGACTGAGGTAGTGGATGTAAATCTCCACTGGTTCTGGAGGGGGCTTTGTACCCAGAGTGCTTCATCCTGCCAAGGACTGAGGTAGTGGATGCCTTACTCCACTGGTTCTGAAGGGGGCTTTGTGCCCAGAGTGCTTCATCCTGCCAAGGACAAAGATAGTGGATGCCTTACTCCACTGGTTCTGGAGGGGGCTTTGTGCCCAGAGTGCTTCATCCCGCCAAGGACAGAGGTAGTGGATGCCTTACTCCACTGGTTCTGGAGGGGGCTTTGTGCCCAGAGTGTTTCATCCTGCCAAGGACAGAGGTAGTGGATGTAAATCTCCACTGGTTCTGGAGGGGGCTTTGTGCCCAGAGTGCTTCATCCTGCCAACGTCAGAGGTAGTGGATGTAAATCTCCACTGGTTCTGGAGGGGGCTTTGTGTCCAGAGTGCTTCATCCTGCCAAGGACTGAGGTAGTGGATGCCTTACTCCACTGGTTCTTGAGGGGGCCTTGTGCCCAGAGTGATTCATCCTGCTCGTTGCGGCCTCAGTAGCGTCGGAAGTTTTGGTGCTCATTGGCCCGCGGCGCTGGTGGCGGCGGTGTCCTGTTCAGCGGTGCTGGTGGCGGCGGTGTCCTTGGCAGCGGTACTTGTGGTGGCGGTGTCCTTGGCAGCGGTGCTTGTGGTGGCGGTGTCCTTGGCAGCGGTGCTTGTGGCGGCGGTGTCCTGTCCAGCGGTGCTGGTGGCAGTCTTGTACGCCATGCAGGTTTTCACAGACTTGCCTGTTTTTCTGTGCCCCTTCCCCACCTTGGATGGTGGCACAGCTGTCTTCACACTCCCAACTGTACCCCTGGGAGAGGCTTTGGTGGTAGATGTTTTGCCTCTCTCCTGCCGGGCACTGGCCAACTTTTTGTGCTTTTGAGATGGGGGACTGTCCGTGGTCTGGCTCCTTGGCACACTGGCGGCCCTGCTGCCTGGCGCACTCCAGAAGCCGGTTACTACTGGCACCACTGTTCCCGCAGATGTTGTGGCTGAGGTGCTGGGTTGGGACCTGGAAAGGTGGGCCCTAGGAGACTGAAGAGGTGGGGGAGGTGAGGGGAAGAGGTCAAGGTTGGACAGGAAAAGTTTTTTGGACACACTGGGACGGGTAGATGGAGGGGGTTTGGGAGTGGAGGAAGAGGTAGTGGTTGTAGGAGGTGTGCGTTTGCTGACTTTGGGTGAAGGTGCATGGGCTGGAGGCTGTCGTGAGGTGGATGGCTGTTGGGTGGGTGTGTGGCTGCGTTTGTGTACCTTGGGAGGTGGGCTCACAGACACACTGGGAGAGGACACAGGGGATGTGTGAATGGTAGTAGGGGTGGTGACTGCACGTGAGCTGGATGTGGTGGTGGGTGTGCTGGTGATGGAGGTAGTGGTTGAAGATGTAGTGCATGCAGGTGTGAGTGGAGATGAGACTGGGAGGGAGGAGGGAGACGAGGAGGAGGGGGACACAGTGGAGGCAGTGGCTGTTGGTATGTCTGCATGTGTATGATTCTTGCGTGAGTGCCTGTGGGATGTGTGGTGCTTATGTTTGCCAGAGCTTCCCTTGTGTGTTGATGTGTGTGCATGCTGGTCTGATGGTGTGCTTGGGATTGGCTGAGGTACAGGGGTTTGGGTCTGGGTGGAGGAAGTTGGAAGGAGGAGGCTAGAGACAGGGACAATGTCTGCCATCAGTGCTGAGGCCAGACTCTGAAAAGCTCGTTGTTGGGCTGCCTGACCAGAATGAATGCCCTCCAGGTATGCATTGGTCTGTTGCAACTGCCTCTCTACACCCTGGATGGCATTCAAAATGGTAGACTGACCAACAGTGAGGGACCTGAGGAGGTCAATGGCCTCCTCACTGAGGGCAGCAGGGCTGACTGGGGCAGGGGCTGAGGTGCCTAGGGCGAAGGAGATGCCCACCCTCCACGGCCACGGGGCACACGCTGAGGGGCTGCTGGGAGGGCGGTGCTGGTAGAGGGGGTGGCGGCTGTACCTGTTGATGTGGGAGGCACAGAGGGGCCCGCCACCGCAAGGGAGCTCCCATCAGAGGAGGAGTCTGTGTCGCTGGTCTCAGCTCCTGTCCCCGCCGTGGAGCTCCACTCACCCTCCGTGCCACTGGTGGCTTCTAACTCCGTTGTGTCGCCCTCCAGGGCCATGTGGGATGCAGCTCCCTCCTGCTCCGGTGGCACTGCTCCTCTGCCTGATGATCCTAATGCACACAAGAACAGGGAAACCACAAAAAGGGGGGGCGACAGAAGAAAGACATGTTGAGTGCATGCAATACCGCTACCGTTGGCAGACACTACAGACACAGAAGCCCCCTGCACCATGCCGTGCACTTAGAGTTCCCTAATTAATCACAGGGACATGGGTTACAAGGCCTATGCCCGATTGCTGCATACATGGAAGTCACAGGAGCCTGACTAGGTGTAGTTGGCTCTGAACACGGGGGGTGGAGTGCCACAGGGCCTGCCTTAAGAAGGGACCTTGCCTACTAAACTAGCCTTAGCCTAGGGGAACCCACAGCCCACCTCCCCACCCAGACACCTACAATGCGCGCTGAATCAGCAGAATGAGAGTGTACTCCTCCCCTTGTGGCTGCTGTGATGCCCTCAAGCGCCCATCCAACTCCAGACTCGCCACCGCCAGGATCCGGAACATCAGGGGGGTTATGGTGCGACGGGCACCCCTCCCACGTTGTTGAGGCCATCCGTAGCTGGGCCTCCGCCGTCTTCTTGCTCCAGCGGCGAATGTCCTCCCATCTTTTCCGGCAGTGGGTGCTCCGTTTGTGGTGGACACCCAGGGTCCGGACTTCCTTGGCGATGGCACGCCAAATATCCTTCTTGTGGTGGGCGCTGACCTACAGGAATAGTACAGGGGAAAAGGAGAAGATATAACCGTCTGCACAGTCACAGTCATTGGCCAGCACCCCTACCCTTGCCATGACGCACATGCACTCACCGTCGTATCATGCACGCCTCATTCTCCCCCCCTATCTTTCATCAACACCACTCCAAACAGGCATTGCCCATACAGCATGCTCAGAGTGTACTCACCTGTTTGTCTGGAGGACCGTAGAGTAGCGTATACTGGGGGAGGACCCCATCCACTAGTTTCTCCAACTCCGTGCTGAAGGCAGGGGCCCTTTCCCCAGACACACAAGCCATTGTCTCTTCCAGACTGAGATCACAGCAGCACTTGCAGTGTAGGTCCTCTCCTGTCGAAGATCAGGTATCAAGTGATTGAACAGACAGAAAATGGCGGTGATGTCTACGGCAATGCGAACTGTCACTGCCGGCGTACATCGTCATTGGCTCCTGGGACCCATAGGGTCCAATGTTAACCAATGCAGGATTGCGCCGCGGTCTTTGACCGCCTACTGCGACGGTGTACAACGCCAACGCAGTTACTTCATATCCCCTTGTCCCACATTACAGGTCAGGCAGCTGCCATTTCAGGGGGCCACCTGGCATTAATTTTGACTGCGTCACACATATCTAGGCCTTGCTTAAACACTAATAATAGAGCCATATGTCGATTTTCGAACATTTTCATATTAAGTTGTGTTTACGTACCTCAGTGTTGGCTGACCCTCTGATGGCTGTTTTCATCCATAGAGCACGTCCGCTGGGGCAGGTGAGGAGATGGCGGCATCCTCCGGTGTAGAGACCGCTGGTGGACCTGTCGACAATGGAGGAGCGACATGTAATTGTCACCTACAGACTTGATCGTACCACAATTCTGGAACTGTGTGCCCAGTTGGAGCCAGACCTGATGTCAGCTATCCGCCATCCCACAGGAATCCCCCCTCTAGTGCAGGTGCTGTCAGTACTCCATTTCCTAGCAAGTGGGTCTTTTCAAACAGTGGCCATTGCATCAGGGATGTCCCAGCCTATGTTCTCCAACGTGTTGTCCCGAGTGTTGTCTGCCCTGCTGAAACACATGCGCAGCTACATCGTTTTCCCTCAGGTGGAGGATTTGCCTACAGTGAAAGGTGACTTCTATGCCCTGGGACATATCCCCAACATCATAGGTGCCATTGATGGGACACATGTGGCATTGGTCCCTCCACGCAGGAGTGAACAGGTGTAGAGAAACTGGAAGAGTTACCATTCTATGAATGTGTAGATGGTGTGTTTGGCCGACCAGTACATCTCCCATGTAAATGCCAAGTTTCCTGGCTCAGTGCATGACGCTTACATTCTGCGGAATAGCAGCATCCCTTATGTGATGTGGCAACTCCAGAGGCACCGTGTGTGGCTATTAGGTGAGGACATGGACCCAATACACTGTGACTAGGTGTCTGGGTCTGGGGATGTCCCTAAGAGTTAGTGTGTGTCTAACAGTTGTCCCTCGACATTTGCAGGTGACTCTGGTTACCCCACCCTTTCATGGCTACTGACCCCAGTGAGGAATCCCAGGACAAGGGCAGAGGAACGCTACAATGTGGCCCATGGGCGGACTAGGAGGATTATAGAGAGGACCTTCGGCCTCCTGAAGGCCAGGTTCCGGTGCCTCCATATGACAGGTGGTTCCCTATTCTACTCACCAAAGAAGGTGTGCCAGATCATCGTGGCCTGCTGTATGCTTCACAACTTGGCTTTGCGACGACAGGTGCCTTTTCTGCAGGAGGATGGTCCAGATGGAGGTGTTGTGGCAGCTGTGGAGCCTGTGGACAGTGAAGACAAGGAAGCAGAAGAAGAGGACATAGACAACAGGAACACGGTGATCCAACAATACTTCCAGTGAGACACAGGCAAGAAGACAACACTGCCTGCTACATCTGATTTATTTCTTCTACCTCTCATCTATCTGTCATTTTCACCCAGTGTATGGACACTGAGTTGTCACTTTCCCTTTCGATTTCACAAATGTGGGTCCCACTCTGTGACCTCTGCTTTTTTTCTGCATGGACTAGAGCTGTGTGACATAGATATGTTGACATTACATTGGATATAGCATTTTTCCACAGTTATTGCAAATACACATTTTCAAAAGCACTCCAGATTGTTTTGTCATTTAAGGGTGTTTATTTAAGTGCCAAATATTGGAGGGGGTTGTAAAATGGTCAGGGGTGATGGTGGAGGAATGTCCATGGCAGAGTCCAGTCTATTAGTCTCACAGGTGCATTGTCCAAAGGGGCATAGTGAGTGGAGCTAGGGCAGTTTAAGTATGGACAGGGTGACAAAGTGGGAGAGAAGGATGACAATCAGGGTGGTCTCATTTCTTGGTGGGGGTCTTGGCATTGTTCTCAGCCTTTGTCCTGGATCTCAGGGACGGCTTGCGGGGTGGTTCTCCATCTGCAGGGGGTGGGGTGCTGGTGTTGTGGTCCTGTGGCGGTGCCTCCTGTCCACTAGCGCCAGCGGATGTGGTGGGCAGTTCATCGTCCAGGCTAGTGTCAGGGGCCCCTTGTTGTGCCACAGTGTCCCTCCTGGTGTTGACGAGTTCCTTCAGCATCCCTACAATGGTGCCCAGGGCGGAATTGATGGATTTGAGTTCCTCCCTGAACCCCAAATACTGTTCCTCCTGCAGCCGCTGGGTCTCCTGAAACTTGGCCAGTACCGTTGCCATCGTCTCCTGGGAATGGTGGTAGGCTCCCATGATGTTGGAGAGGGCCTCGTGGAGAGTGGGTTACCTGGACCTGTCCTCCCCCTGTCGCACAGCAGCCCTCCCTGTTCCCCTGTGTTCCTGTGCCTTTGTCCTCTGAACCGTGTGCCCACTACCACTGCCCCCAGTCCCTGGTGTTGTTGGGGTGGTCGGTTAGCCTGTGTTCCATGTAGTGGTGGACACACTGCTGCTTGACGTGTCCTGGGGACAGAGGTATGGGCCTGCTGGGTGGGTACTGTGCTGGTGTTTCTAGAGGGGGGAAGCTCTGTAGTGGCCTGTGCCAGTGTGAGGGGAACCGACTGTCCCGAGGTCCCAGATGGGCCGGCTGGTCATCTAGATCCAGTTGGACAGAGCTGCTGCCATCACTGTGGGCCTCTTCTGTGGGTGGAGTGGACATGTCTGGACCCTCCTGTCCGGTGACGTTGGGTAGGGGTCCTGCAGGGGTGTAAAGGCATAATTATTTCATCTGTATGTGCCATGGTGTGCAATGGGTAGGTGACCCTGTACCCCAGTGCTTCTATTCTTGTGTGGGACCTTCTGTGATAATAGTTTAGGGGGTGTATGGGTATGTGCAGTGGACATGCTTTGGTTGATGGGTGTCCATGCTCTGTTGTTGCATGCAGGGCTTGGTGTTGGGATGGGTGGTTTGTGATAGTGGGATATGTGTGAGGAGTTGGAGTGATGAGGGTGAGGGCGAGGGTGGGGGTAGGTGATAGCATGCAGGTAGGGTGGGGGATATGGTAGTTTAAGGTTTGTCTTACCAGAGTCCATCCCTCCAGCTACTCCTGCGAGGCCCTCAGGATGCAGTATAGCCAAGACCTGCTCCTCCCATGTTGTAAGTTCTGGGGGAGGAGGTGGGGTTCTGCCGCCAGTCCTCTGGTGTCTTGAGACCATGGAATGCACCTTCCCCCGTAGGTCGTTCCACCTCTTCCTGATGTCATCCCTAGTTCTTGGGTGCTGTCCCACTGCGTTGACCCTGTCCACGATTCTTCACCATAGCTCCATCTTCCTAGCTATTGTGGTGTGCTGCACCTGTGATCCGAATAGCTGTGGCTCTACCCGGATGATTTCCTCCACCATGACCCTGAGCTCCTCCTCAGAAAACCTGGGGTGTCTTTGTGGTGCCATGTGGTGGTGTGGGTGATGTGTTGGGTGGTGTGTTGTGTGATGTGTGGGGTGATATTTAGAGGTGTGTTGTGTGAGGTGCATGGATGTTGTGTGAGTGATGGTGTTGAGTGCCTGTGGATGCTAGTGTTGTTTCTGGTGGTGTCTCTCTCTGGCCTTCTGTCGCAATTGTTGTCGTAGGGGTTTGTGGGTGATGTGGGTGTGTGTTTTATATTGTATTGGGTGTGTGGGAGTGGTGTGTGTATGTGTATCAGGTGTGTGTATTTCGATTTGTCCAATGTGGATGTGTTGTGTAAATGTTTGTGTATTTTGAGCGCAGCGGTGTGTACCGCCAATGGAATACCACGGTGCAAAGACCGCCGCGTGGATTCTTGGTTAGTGATAGTGTGGGCGCATTCCCGTTGGGGTGACGGCGGAGGTTTTGTTATCGCCAGTTTATCACTGACCATTGGTGTGGCGGACTTGTGTGGGTGTCTAAATTTTGGCGGATTCTGAGCTGTGGGTCATAATGGCTGTGGCGGAATTCCGCGGCCACCGCGGTGTGTTGGCGGTCTTCTGCACAACGGTAAGCGGCTTTTACTGCTAATGTTGTAATGACCCCCTTTATGTCTTCATGAGGACAATTTTGCATGAATTAGGTATGGCAACATGGGGGAGCTAACAGTCCCAGTCAGTGTTGACAGGGGGTTCACCAGAGTTGCTTTTTGGCCCCTACATACTCCTGTACATCATTCACTGCATAGTGCCCCTTCTCTGTTTCTTCAGTTCAGGTATGGCACGTTGCCACTAGCCGCCTTTTCTGATCTTTGGGCCTCTCTTGTAGAGGGTGCCAAAAACTGTAAATTCGGTATTGCTGCTGAATAAACAGATAAGCACCTGCTCTTCTTTTGCTCCAGATATGCTGGGCCAAGGCAAAGGTGGATTATTCCCCATGCTGAAACCTCTCTATAACAGACCAAGGCACCGCCCTAGGAATCTGCAATAGCGATTCTTTATTAATGATAATAGTAGATGTTTCCAAATTTTTATTTGCAGCTTGGACCATTAGGCAGAAAGAAATTCCCTTAATGTAATTATTTTGTTTAGGGGATTATGAGCATTACAATGCCTGGCCACATAAAGATGACAGCTTGGGGTGTTTTAATATATAACTCACCTCCTTCTTTCTAAGTTTTTAACTTTGAATGTTTTTATTCTTTTTCAGAAGTTGTTTTGCAGTTTTATGATATTATTGGTTTGCTGTATTTTTCTTAACGGTTCATATTATGTTATATAACAATGAAATTATTTGTGTTGAGCAGTCAATAAACTTTGAAACTTTGGCAAAAAAATCATACTATACAAAACCAATAAAATAAAACTAAACACAACTTTAACCAATAAAATTAAACAAACAATTAAATCAACAATAAAAAGGCACACTAATTTAAAGAACTAAGGGCCAGATTTAAGAAAAGTGGCACTGCACACTGTGCAGCGCCACTTTTCTTGTGCCATTTTGCGCCCCCCGAACGCCACCATGTATAGCTAGTATCTGAGATACGGCGCACCATGGCGGTAGTCAGGGAACTAGCATACATTTTGTTGACTCTAGTTTGGAGCTTTGGTGGATTAGCACAAAAGTGTTGACGCTAATCCTGCAAAGCCCATTGAGGCCCATTATGAATAATGGGGTACCTCCTTTTAACGCATGCTCTGAGCAGGCGTTAAAAGTGCCGAAAAAATGATGCAAAGAAATCTCTTAGATTTTTTAGTGGCATTTTTTTGTCCCCCCCATTGGGGGAACGCCCCCTTTGTATACATTATGCATGGTGCATGCATGATGTAGCGCAAAAGGTTACAAAGTGACACACTGCATGCATGGCACCACTTTGTAAATCTAGCGCAGTGTTTTTGGCCATCTAACGCCACGTTAGCATAAAAAAAGGACACTAATGTGTCATTAGATGGCACAAGGGACTCTTAAATCTGACCCTAAGTACTTCAAAAATGGCAAATGCTGCAAGACTACGAAACTGCTGGACTCTCTCAACAAACTATTAAAAAACAAATATACACATCTCAACAACTTCCTAACCAACTAATACTTACATTGAAATTAAAACATAACTGTTTTTAAACTCAAAGTTGTTAAACAGCAAATAAATATGAATACACTCTCACACTTTTTATCTTTTTATAGAGGCTTTGTAAAAGAAAAAACCTACAACTTCAAAAACGATAAACTGCCAGAAAACTACAACTATCACAAGCCAGCAAAAATATATAAGAAAGTAAGTATACATACATAAATAAAAAAATATAAACTTACCTAAACAGTGAGCAAAACTAAACCTAACAACCTCAAGCTCTAGAAACTAGCAACAAATTACATTTAAAATTAAACTTACTTTTTTTTCATCCAACAGAAAAGAAAGCACCTGCTCCACATTAGAACACCCCAAAGCAAAAGTTGCATAACTGTGCAAACAATCTCACAGAGCAGGCATGTAAGTATACAAAATAGTAGTTGCATTTTTTAACATGTTAATACCAAATGTGCAAAAGTGAAAATATAATAAATATTTATACTATTACACTACTTTCAGATACAATGACAAAGGCTGCCAAATGTGTCACTTCACAGAAAGAAAGAAGTTACTGTATTACGTGGGCTAAACCTACAGCCAAGAAAGTGCATTATCAGAAACATAAACTAGAAATGTACTATATATTATTCTAATGCATGCTATAGGAGGACAACTACAAAATATGATGTTATTATTCACGTAAGAGTGCACTATCACCCCCTAAAGTGACAGAAAGAGAAGAGAGAGATATTGCAGAATGTAAAGGAGTCAAGCACTGCCTCCCAGGAACCCACAAGCAAAATCCTTAAAGATATACTGCCTAGAGTTCCCAAACACAAAATGGGCTAGCAATCACCTATACTCACTTCAAAGCGTTTATTTCCACAAATTAAAAAAAAACAGCAGTGATATCCCCTGCCCCTGGAAGATACCAATATATACAGTTACCTGAATATTTAACAATTACACAAAAATGTGAGACTTTTACTTTCACATGACAACCTAAAAAATGAGAAACTAATCCTAATATTCTTTACAGCAGACAACTTTATACAGCTTAGCCAATGTCAAACCAGGATGATGGATGGAACCTTCAAAATGTGTCTCAAACCATTCACTCAGATATACATCATACATGATGAATATCAAACACAAATATCCCTTTTATACATGCCCTACCACCTAATAAACAAAGCATCACTTACTACGATAAAACAAGTAATGATTAACCCCGAAAATAATGAACAAGCCATGATTCAAACATTCTAAGATATAGGCTGTTTCTGTCATTTCAATCAAAGTATATGGAGACACCTCCAAAAATTGCCACTAAGGCCCTCATTATGAGGCTGGCGGCCTTACAACCAGCAGCCTCGCAGTGACAAGTCTGACCACCACATTAAGACCCTGGTGGTTAGACCGCCAGCACCGCCAGTATCATTGGTCCTGACGGTCTGGCAGTGGCAGAGATCGCATTCAGCCAGGTGGCACTGCATCAAGTGCCGCCCTGCTGATTACGACCTCACTCTCCACCAACCTTTTCATGGAGGTTTTACCACCATGAAAAGGCTGGCAGAGCACAGGTCCAGGGGGCCACAGGTGGGGCCCGCACTTGGCATGGGCTGTGCAGGGGTCCCCCTGCCAAGCACCATCGCAATGTTCACTGTCTGCTGTGTAGACAGTGAACATAGTGTTGGTGCTGGAGCACCCTGCGGCAGAAGCACTGCCGCTGGCTCAATTACAAGCCGGAGACAATGCTGCCTCCTGTTTCCCGTTAGGCTGACAGGAGGAAACCTCAGTCTCTGCCCGCAAGCCCAGTGGGAAACTCTTAATTCTATTCCTATTGGGGGAATCCTCCAAACTCAAGATGGAGGATTCCTAAGGCAGGGGTCACCTCAGCTCAGGACACCTTAGGGGCTGTCCTGACTGGTGGGTGATTCCTGCTTGTTCTTCTCATTATCTTCTCCAGCCTTGCCGCCAAAAGTTGGGGCAGTGGCCGGAGGGGCGGGCATCTCCACTAGCTGGGATGCCCTGGGGTGCTGTAACAAAAGGCATGAGCCTTTGAGGCTCACTGACAGGTGTTACAGTTCCTGCAGGGGGAGGTGAGAAGCACCTCCACCCAGTACAGGCTTTGTTCCTGGCCACAGAGTGACAAAGGCACTCACCCCATGTGGCCAGAAACTCGTCTGGTTGTGGCAGGATGGCAGAAACTGGTCAGCCTAGCACTAGGAGTTGGACCGGTATTCCGGGGGCATCTCTAAGATGCCCTCTGGGTGTATTTTACAATAAATCCCACACTGGCATCAGTGTGCATTTATTGTGCTGAGAAGTTTGATACCAAGCTTCCCAGATTTCAGTGTAGCCATTATGGAACTGTGGAGTTTGTAATTGACAGGCTCTCAGACCATATACTCTTTATGGCTACCTTGCACTTACAATGTCTGAGGATTTGCTTATACATTGTAGGGGCATAGTGCTCATGCAACTATGCCCTCACCTGTGGTATAGTGCACCCTGTCTTAGGGCTGTAAGGCCTTCCAGAGGGGTGACTTACTTATGCCACATGCAGTGGAATGTGGGCATGGCACCCTGAGGGGAGTGCCATGTTGACTTAGTCATTTTCTCCCCACCAGCACACAAAAGCTGTGAGGCAGTGTGCATGTGCTGAGTGAGGGGTCCCCAGGGTGGCATAATACATGCTGCAGCCCTTAGAGACCTTCCCTGGCCTCAGGGCCCTTGGTACCAGGGGTACCATTTACAAGGGACTTATCTGTGTGCCAGGGCTATGCCAATTGTGAGAACAAAGGTACAGTTTAGGGAAAAAACACTGGTGCTGGGGCCTGGTTAGCAGGGTCCCAGCACACTTTCAATCATAACTGGCATCAACAAAAGACACAAAGTCAGGGGGTAACCATGCCAAGAAAGTAATTTCCTCACAGGGAGGCATATAAGGCTGTAACTCACCTGTACTCAACTTCACACATCTAGTGCCGCCATGGAGCTGAATCGTAAATGCACTTCCGCTGCTTGTGCTGCTAGAGGTCACCCAAAACCAACACCATCATGAATGCGTACAAGGGTAAGCCAAACACTTACCCGTTACAACAGTTTCACAGCAAATCAATGCCCCACCTTGGACCTGGCATGTGGTATGTTTGGAGGGACAAACATATTTTGTGTGCCCCCTGTTTGGAGTTGTACTCAATGTATGACACAATCAGAACCCTATGATGCCCCCATTGGCCAGGTCACTAATACTGCACAGGAACACTCTTCTAAATTGTAAATATGTGCGTAAACAATATTCTGGGAAAGTGATGTATCCATAACATTGTGTCACACAACAGCAACCCATCATCAATATCCCACCTACAATTCTAAGTGACACCCTCACATTGTTCACATGCCATGGTCTGTTGTGATATAAAAGATACATTTGTATGGATGTGCCATGAAACTGAATTCCACTATCTGCTGACCTCTGGTATGGACTTCCACATATCACCCACACTTTAAGATAATGCAAAGTAAATAGGATGCAAAATAATCAGTGTGAGAAGCATTCAAAGGTCACAATGTAAAGAATCTCTGCATGTTAGGACCCCTGGAAGACCGGTGCCCCTGGGCCACATGCCAGTTTGCATATCCCTCAAAACCACTATTCACACAGGAACTGTGGCTTTATGTATATCATGGACAACTAATAGTATTACCAAGTGCCAGCATGTGTGAGAAATGTGTAAGTGCAAGTCATGAAAGCAAGTATAGCGGTAACAGCATGGGTCACACATTTAGTTAAAGTATGTTAGGTGTAAGGTACACGCATGAAAATGGACGCACCCATTAAAATGTAAATGAAAGTATGACAATTGAATATCCTCCATGTGTTGAAAAACAAATCTCTAGCTTGCACACATTAAACAAATGTCCAACCTGCATCATAGGGAGAACAGGAACCCAATTGATGTTGACATCGGCTAAGCCAAAATGAAAAATTTACCATATGAAATACCAGTCAATGAATGTCAGCTCCAATAAGATTACATCGCACATAACCCTCCATTGTACATTTCCCCTTGTTCTGGGAGACTCCAGCCCTGGTTCCAAGGTCAGATCATATCAACCACATTAAAAGGATCATCATTCAGGGTGAAAGAAATACAACTGTATCCATACAGCCCAAAGTATTCATGAACATCCAAATGGTAGAAAAGTAATGGCAGACCTAATGAGTATGAAAATTAGCACTCTTTCTTATTTTAAACAAATAAACACATGTATGTAAGGCTAATAGCCAGTCCAACAGTGATATAGGTGGTCCAGCACACTGCTGTGCTACTTAACTTGCCTTTCTGAACACTGCCATGGGAACCTCACCAGGAAGGGACATCTAGAGGGCAGTCCAGGCACCTCCATGATGTCCTTTGGGAGGGGGCAGTTTTGGGATGGGTGGGTTTGGCTTTAGGAGGGGTGGGCAAGAGTGTGGGAAGGTAATCCTTTTTTGGGGTTTCTTAGCAGTGTGGCTAGGTTCAGTGGGGGGGGTGGGGATAAGGTGTCACAGGGGAGGATTTGGATGTGGAAGGAATGGGTTGGGGTGTGGACGTGGCCCCTTTGGCTTTGTGGGGGTTAGTTTTGACAGGGGTAAAGGCAAGGGCAAACATTAGACTTTATTTAGGGAAATGAGTAGGGGGTCCAGGAGAGATCAGGGGTTGGGGAGGTTGAGGAAGTGAATGTGTCAGGTGTGTGTGTGTGTGTGTTGCTTGTGCTGCTATCTCTGTGTCTGACGTATGATGTTTGTGTTTTGTAGGTGTTTGTTGTGTGGGTGAGTGGGGGTTTTTGTGTTTCTTTGTGGAATGTGATGTGGATGCGGTGGGTATGCTGGAAGTGGGGGATATGTCTGTTGGTGTGGTGTCTGGGGGTATGGTGGGAGGGGTGGGTGTGTCTATTGGTATGGATGTGGTAATTGGATGTATGGTGGGAGTGGTGGATGCGTCTGTTGGTGTGGGTATTGTGTCTGGGGTAATGGTGGAGGAGGTGGGCGGGTCTGTTGGTATGGCTGTGGTGCCTGGACATATGGTAGTGTGATTGTGAGTGGGTTAAATGTCTGGTGGGTGGTTGTGTGCTTGTATGTTTTGTGGTGTTTTGCTTGGGGCTCTTGAGGTGTGTGCATGCTTATGTGTGAATATGCTTAGGGCAGGTATGGAATGATGAAATTGGATGGGGAAGAGGCAGGTGTTGGGGTGGAAGTACGGGATGTGTGGAAGGCTACAATGAGGGAGGAGGCCAGAGCCTGAAAATATCTCTGTAGGGCAGACATGGAACTGTGGATGCATTCCAGGTAGGCCACCATCTATTGCAGATGGCTGCCCTGCACCTAAATGGCATTCAGTAATGCTGTCTGGCCCACAGAGATGTTTCTCAAGAGGTCAATAGCCTCCTCACTCAGGGCAGCAGGGTAACAGTGGCATGGGGAAAGGTGGCTGGAGCGAAGGAGATGGTTCCTATCTTGGGTGAGCGGGCCCGGCCAACTGGGTGGGAAGCAACAGGGATGGTGGAGATGGTAGTGGAAGTGGCGGACATGGATAATGTAGGAACTGGTTCTGCATGTCCCACTACCACTAGAGAGTGTCCACTGGAGCTGGAGTCGGATGACAATGATGTTGAATCAGTCTCTGCTGTGGTACTCCCCTCACCCTCTGGGCCACTGGTGTCTGTGGTGTCCTGATGAGAGTACAGTGGCCAGCTGCTTCCCCACAGATGTTGGCCCTATATCCTCCACTTGCCTGGGATGATGCTGAAATGACAAATAGGGTAATTGCATGTTCCAGAGCACACTTGACCAACAGTAGGGATCGTAAAACATTACTATAATGTATAGTAGATCCCAGCTACCAGGTCCACAGAAGTGGCTTCAACATTTGCAAGGCCACATGCATGCATACTACATGAACTATAAACAGTTGCCCACTGTAAGGTCGGAATCACAGACAACTCCAATTGCAATTAGGTAGTGCAGTCACAATACCCATGTATCAAGTATGAAACTTTGTCACCTTGAATGGTTTGGCTTTTGTAGCATACTTCAGTAACCTCTTGTCATCAAACAGTATTGCAAAGCAAACATTATTCCAATTGATTCCACACAAGGCATTGCAATCTGCAAATGTTTATATACATCAACCACATCATGATGAAATGATGGTTAACTAATACAGCTATGTTGCAGAAAGAAGTACAGTAGCTTGCAAAAGGTGACATGAAAAAACATGTGTCATACTGTAGAAACTTCCCAATTGTAAATTCCTAATATGTCAATTGTCAAAATAGTGTCATGAATGAAATACCAATGTAGCTTCGCAACATAACACATGATGCACTGAAAAAATACACTGGAGACAACCTGCTCAAAATGTCCGGAAGATTTGCCTAAAAATATCCACAGCAATATGAATCATCTAGGCCTGGACAAATAACCTGTTGCGATTGGTGAGAACTCCATTCTAACATTGCATAACTAAAGCCAATAGTCCATTAAATGTTGTTGAGGCTCACGGAAACCCCATTACCTGAAGAGATGGTTTAAGCTTTTCACAATGGGAAGGCACATCACTGTACCCAATTTTCCTGCAAACCCAAATTCCATAGTATTACTGAGTGTACACACACACATATAATTCACACACTCCTGCATGTCACTCCCAAATGCATGTCAACACTCAGTTAATGATCCTTCACCAATAAACACGTGCAAATCAGAAGGCTTAATAATTCCACATCAATGGAATGGAAATGCACATTGTGAATATGTACTGTAGGTCTACCTGTCATGTCCATCATTGCTTCAGCAATTGGACATTACAAATTACATTGAATAATGGATTAGGGTATGTGTGACCCACCAACCAATGTTGACACACTCCTGTCTGTGGTAACACATAAACTGTATACCCTGCACATACAACTATGTTCTATTAAATTATTCCATGCACACATATGTGATGGTATCAGACATCATCCCCTGAAGACAGGTTGTGGGAAATAGTAGTGTAAATGATAGCACTAAAGTGAAAGGTACACATGCCAACATGTAGGCACAAATACTGCTGGCAACAGTGATGTTACCCAACTCATGTAACTGTACTTTCCCCACTTACCAAGGGAAAGTATTGTCAATGACTGGACCCAAAGTGGACTATATGCCATGTCACATGAATGTGGGCCACCATCACAGGAGACACAGTAGTTAGGTACCAACACTCATGACACACTGAAGACAAGTGGCCTGTTGAATGCAAATGCCACCCATAACATCAAACAACATGAGCTGATTAATCACTGTACTCTGCCATGTTCTGCTCAGTAGACTATACTGGTAGTGGAATGGACTCTGTTGTGTACCTGGTCATTTGGATAATAGGCAAGGCACATTAGCATGTACCCACTACCAGACCTAGACAAATATCAACTCTTCTTGTGCTTTGCACATGGTCCACCTTCAATATTCAGGGGGAGACATAAAGGTGACAATGTATCATTTATGAGTCTGATCAGGTCTCATCCCCTTGTAGTTGCTGTGATTCTCTCAAATGCCCATCAAACTCCAGGGAGGCCACTGCCAGAATGCGGGCCATGGGGGGGGGGGAGGGTCAGGGTTCGGCACGTCCACATTGGGAGGACAGCCTCAGCTGGACCTCCGTGATCTTCCGGGCCCATCGTCTCAGGTCCTCCCACCTTTTCCGACAAAAGACACTGCATCGGTGATAGACCCCCATAGGGTCTGTACCTTCAGGGCGATGGCTCTCCAAATGGCCTGCGTCTAATGGGCATTGACCTGTATGTATACAAAAGACAAATAAAGGGATCATAATTGCATAATGTAGGATATCTGGTTGGTTAACACACATTTTTTTGTAGACACCTAGCACAAGCATTTTTGATTTGTTAACACACTACGGGCCAGATGTATCAATAGATTTTGCATTCGCAAATGGTGCGAAACGGTAAATTTCATTGTTTGCGAATGTGTGAAAAAAATTGCCGTCCCATTTTAGGGAATCACAGTTTTTGTGATTCCCTAAAATTGTGACTCTAAATAGGGTATCGCAATTTGCAATTCCCTAAATAGGAAATTGCAAATAGGGAATTCCTATTTGCGATTCCCTAAGCATGTGTAACACGCATTTCCTAAATGCAAACCGGGCATTAAGGAAATGCTATTACCATCAACTCCATGTTTATGGTAACCATGTGCAATTAAAAAAAATAATTAAAAAGGCATTTTTAAAGTGCCATGTTGAGCATACATGCCCCTAGAGCAAGTGTGTGCTTTATACGTGCCCAGTTTTATGGGGGGTACATAAAAAGGGGCCTTAGGCCCTCGTCATCCTTCATTTTGCATTTACTAATTTGTGAATTCCTAATAAGAAATAGCAAATTGGGAGATGCAAAACCATTCGCACCTATGGGCCTTCAAGCCCATAGGAATGAATGGAGTTGCAATCCCTAATAGCGATTCCCTAATAGCGGTTGCAATTCTGTAGGAATCACTATTAGGCAATCACTATTTTGTTACATAGCATTTTGTAATCCTCAAATGCTACATGTGATTTTGATACATCTGGCCCTACATGTGGAAAATGCACATGCTGATAAGTACAGGGACATATATACACACTTCTGTAGTCATCTGCTGACTATCCGCAACATTGGTCACGACCTGCACTGACTAACCTAGCCCATCAACATCATGTAGCCCAGGGCCAACCAACATGTACTGTGATGTGAGCTGCTATGAAGCACAGCACACCATTGTGAACATTTGAAGGGTAAACTACTTCTGCAGGCACATTGACTTGTCGGATATTGTCCATACAGGCTAATACCATAGTCAAGACTACACTCTAAGACTTAGGTCACAATGAAAGAGCTGGCATGGGTGTCACTGAGAGCCTCCTCTTTGTGGATGTGTGGACATGTGGGCTATATAATAGAATCTAATGGTACATCCGATTGAGTTTGTGTGCTATGTACTGGTATCACAGGACACACCTTTCACCATATGTAGCACTCTTACAGGGATGACATTCAATATACCAAGGTATGTTTGGTTTGATTGGTTCAATATAACAAAGCCAGTGATTAACAAGTAAAGATCTCTCCAGAACTAACCAACTATCTGCACTGTATGTTGGTCACTTGTGCAAAAGGCCAGTACAGTGCAAATATGACTTAAGGAAAAGTGACAACACACCTGTGGAAGTAAGGGGCCTGTCTGTAGTAAATGTCACCCATTGACATTCTGGGTCAATTTAAAGATGTAGCAGGTCAGGGGCTTCCCTCAGTCACCATTCCAAATGTAGGCAATGTAAAAGCATTCAGGCCCACTATTAGTTCTGAAGACTCATTTTGGGAACATCCAACGAACTACAGGTCTACAGGGAGTTTACCCTCTACATCAGTTGCATTGTCACAGTAACTCTGCCCAGTCTGGCTATGACCCCTAATGGAAAAAGCTTTGGCAGGCCTCGCTCTCCGCAGGCTGAGCACACTGAACCAACATGAACAACACATTTCCATCACTTCAATGTTTAACAGTACATCTTGTGGCTATCCTATATGTGAAGCAGGGGTTGTGTGGCACTCTGAAGGGGTCAATGAGGTTTAGCAAGCTCTCAGACAACAGTTTGCCAAGGCCTGATCTGGGCTAAGTGATATGTGGGACTGTACTCATTGCTAACATCCTCCTCAACTGCTTCCAACAGCATACATGCGCAGCTAATGCTGTAATGTAAATACATTTATTTTATCATTTACCATCATCTGATCATCATATATATCATTGTTACCCTGAAAAGTTTACTTGAGTGGACATGTGAATGCAACAGTAGGAGGATCTAGGGCTTATCACACAACACAATGGGCATTTGAAATACATAAAATACAAGGCTCTACAACCCATGACATGTATATCCTAGGTATGGACCACAAAATGTAACTACAGACATTCAAAAAATGTCTGAGACTCAGAGGCACATTGTAGCCATTGAGAAAAGAAAGGATGGTATTGAACAGAGTTAAATATGTCTGTGGGATAGTTACCTGTCCCTCTGGTGAGCGATAGAGCTGACCATACAGGGGAAGGACCTTATTAACAGGTTTCTCCAGCTCCCCTGGAGAGAAGGCAAGGGCCCTTTCACCAGCTTGGCCTGTCATAATTGCTCCCAGAGATGGCACATGACAGCTTAAGTGTTGGAGGTGTGGATGGCAGCAGTGTCAGGAGGTAAGTGAGTTATTTTTCAAACCACAGTATACATGTATGCAACGTACATGGTCATCACCATGGACGGGCACAGCCATTGGTCCGCGACCATCACAGTCAACAATGTTAGCCTATGGCTGGGACCACCGTGGATAAAACCGCCCAATGCGTGGTCAACTTCCGCCACCGGCTGCAGCTTCCAAAACTACAATATACAAGGTCAGACATCCACCATTTTGGTAATTAATACCCTTGTTGTGATGATGTGAGTCATATGTTTTTTGAAAAGTGTAGGAGGCTTAAGCTCTGGAAAAATCTGGTAAAGGGCGTTTGGTGAGGAAGCTTTTGACACATTCACATTTAGTAAATGTTGCTTTCCTCTTGTCAGATTTTTGTCATGGACTGGGTTCTCCAGACATTTGCTATGTGTAGTGTGGCATAAGTATGCTTTCATTACTCTACTCCTTGTTTTTGTGTTTTTTACGTACCCTCACCATGACATCTTCATTTGGACATTTCAGAGCTGTGACTTTGGCATGTATTTGATGCTGTTGGGACATACAAAGTAGACATGAACTGTTCCTGGGAACGTATGTCACAGACTCTGGGTGTATAAGACCTGTGCCAAGACAGCTTGCACAGTGATAGGATGGAAGTTAAGGAGAGTCCACTGGACTTGCTTCTTGTCGTGTGGTGGCCATGATGCATTATGTGTGTTATCATGTGGTCAGTACCTATTTAGTTGTAGGCCAAAACCATGTAGGTTTTACTTCACATTGGCTAAACACTTTTTTTGTTTGAACTATATGTAGCTGTTAATGTGTTTCATCATTGTAGGCCAAAGTGCCTGTGGCACATCACTGACATTTGTTTGTGTCATACCACCAGATGCAGAAGCACTGGATTGTAATGACTCTGTGATCAGGGACTGTTGTACTGCCATCTGTTATGTTGTATTATGTGATGTTGGATTCCTTTTGTGAGGTAGCTCCAGCTAATGACATCAACCAAATTCATTTTTTAGTATTCCACAGGACAATGTCTTATATATCCCTTCCTTCTATGTTCTGCCGGTGTGTGTCTGTAATATGATCACTTACACAGTACTATTCAAGCATGTTTGGCTTTCTGTGTACCTGACATCTTGCCAGCCTATGATTTAAACACTGTAATATAAATCTTCAGAGACAAGACACTTGTATGTATGTGTTGGTGTGGTATGGTTGTGATCCTGAGATAAACATTGTATACATGCAACATATCCATGCTTACACAAGTAGCTTGTTTTGTCATTGTATAGCTCACATGGTCTTACATATCTACATTGCTAAATGTGAAATTTACTACAGTAGACAATGAGTTTGTGACTTGTGAATTTATTAATGTGTTAAAGGTGAAGGCATACTTGGTGCAAAAACAAACATAACAAAGTTAAGGAGTCAGTCATAGTGAGTGAAACCATAGATGTAGATGCCAAATCATCTGAATTTCAAAGTTTCCATTACTCCTCCCATCAGAAATGGAAAAGTGTCCAAAATTAGTCCGCGGAGTGAATGTGTGACACACAAAGGAGGACATTAAGGTTGATGTTTCTTGCTGGCAGTGGTGGGTGTCTTGCCACCTGTACCTCCTGGATATTTCCATGGATGCCCCGCTTGTGAGGGTGGGGGATCAGCTGCTGCAGAGGCACGGATGTCTGACAGTGTTTCTTGCTCTGGCAGGGTCTCCCTTTCTATGTTTGCTGCAGGTATAGATGGCCTTAATGTACTTGCACCACAGCAAGGGGTAGATAGTGGTGGAAAAGCTCTCCTCAGGGATATGTGGATGTCCATCGGCACCCCTGTTAGGTTGCCCATGTTGGAATTATGGGCCTCCATCTGTTGGTACATGTCCCCCTGCAGCTGCTTGATTTCCCGGAGTTCTGTTACTACCTGGCCCATCACACCTTGGGACTCCTGATAGCTCCCCAAGACTTGGCTGATGATATCCCGGTCATGAGTGCCCCCCCAGTGGCCTCACTTTGCCAGTTCACATCATCCTTCCCACGGACCCTATCCCTATGAGCCTGTGCCCTTGGCCCAGGGTGCCCTCTCCAACTGGGTACTAGTCCCTCCATGTCAGGGATGGTGATGTGCACTTCAGGATCCAGGACTGGGGTGCACAAGATTGTACAGACTAGGCTAGGTACACAGATTGGGGTGTATGTTGCTGGCTGAGTTGTTGCAGCAGCTGGGGTGGAAGTTGTTGATGTGTACGCAGTGAGACTCACTGCTGCGGTCTGACCAGGCTGACAAGATGTGCCAGGTCCGTCATCCACATCCAAATGTCCAGGAGTGTAGTCATCCCTGAGGGCTTCATCTGGGGGGTGGTTTGGGAGTCTGTTCGGTGGACAATGTCTGCCCAGGTGCAGTGCCAGTTTGATATGTTGAGAGATAGTGTACATTGTTATTGGTGGAAGTGTGGAATCTGCATACAAATTTTTATAGTCACAGTAATTAGAGACCAAGGAAAATGTCAATAGGTAGGGTTTCCTATTGTGATATATTTCTATGGTATTGAAGTTGTTGACAAGACATTTGTGGAGGTTGCAAAAACTATTAGGATTGAACAGCTCACTAGATGTGCTGATAACTTTCATTTTGGATTAAGGAATTAATATGACATCTAATAAACAGCTAAGGCAACACAGTGGAGAAGTTACTTGTGTAATTGATCATTCCAAGGCCTAGTTGTATAAGATACAGGCGAACATACAACTTGGTTGTATATGTAGCAGTAGACATCAGGGGAGAAGTATAGAGTCAATGGGTTACCTGCCACTTGGAGTTGGCTGAAGTAGCTTAATACCTTACAACTACTAGATTTACACAGTTGGTATGGTGTCATTCATGGCATCAGTGGTGTCATTTGGGGTTGCCAGGACGACATCAAACTAGACAGGCAAACACCTCTTAGAGTTAAGCATCATATGTAGATTGCTCAGTCAATGATGAGTGACCACTAGTTGTGACATGGCTAACAAGTGACTTTGGGCAAGTGTACAATGCCTCTTGTTTTGAGTTACAGGAAGAGGGCCTCACAGTAGTAAAAGTCACATCACTTTCAGACTCCCAACACCAGACAAATAGTGAACTCCATGATGAATGACCATCAGTTGTGACATGGCTAACAAGTGTTTTTGGGCAAGTGCACAATGGCCTCTTCTTTTGAGTTACAGAAAGAGGACCTCATGGTATTTGCAGTCATGTCACTTTTAGACTCCCAACACTAGAAAAATGGTGAACTCCATGATGAGTGAACATCAATTGTGACATAGCTAACAAGTGCTTTTGGGCAAGTGCACAAGGGCCTCTTGTTTTGAGTTACAGGAAGAGGGCCCCATGGTAGTTGTAGTTGTGTGACTTTCAGACTCTCCACACTAGGCCAATGGTGAACTCCATGATGAGTGAAAATTAGTTGTGACATGGCTAACAAGTGCCTTTGGGCAAGTGTACAATGGTCTCTTCTTTTTAGTTACAGAAAGAGGGCCTCATGGTAGTTGTAGTTATGCGACTTTCAGGCTCTCCACACTAGACAAATGGTGAACTCCATGATGAGTGAACATTAGTTGTGACATGGCTAACAAGTGCATTTGGGCAAGTGCACAAGGGCTTATTGTTTTGAGTTACAGAAAGAGTGCCTCATGGTAGTTGTAGTCATGTCACTCTCTCTACTTCCCAATACTTGACAAATGTTTAGTCTGACATATCTGTTGCCACACTACAGTTAGGCTGGATTATACATTTACATGTTGACACATACCATGGGTCCTGGGATGATCTTTTGATGTTGAAAAACTTACAGACCCCATTCCAACGTATGGCATGTGATAGAGATTGATACATGCAATATTATGTATGACAAATCACATTGACAATCTACTGTCTCTGATACTTTGGGTATTGCGGGTTATGAAAGTATATTAAAACAATGGCAAAAGCTGAGATGTGATTATTAAAGAAACAAGTGTCCTTAATTAAAAGATGAAAACAATATGTATACATATACGGGAAAACAATCATACCCATATACACAGTCCAATCAACACAAGATATATTTTATTTGCAGTTGAATTACACAATGAAATGTAAGTGGGAAAACCAAGAGAAACAAATAGCAATAATCAAATTGCTAGTGTTACAGTTTGAAAACTGTTGTAAGGTCAGATTTACATCATTGTAAACAAATTCTTTGGTATCAAAAGTCAAACCACAAACACTGCAATTTCCACAATTAAAATGACCAGTCAAAGTGGCGGGTGCCCAATGATCAAAAAGGGTTATTTTGGGCCTAATGGAAGAAATACCAGCCCTGAGTAGGTGATCTTTGAGGCTCTGACTGGTTGTTCAAGAGTGACCTCTCCTGCATTTAAAACACCCCAGTGTTTTAGGATACTTTTGTTGACCAAATTAGAGATGGGGGAAAAGTGGTAACATAAACTAATCTGCCACTATCTGTTTTTTCTTTTCGAGTCAAAAGAGCCTCCCTGGGGCAATACCACTCTCTCTTCATTGATCTTCTTGCTAATGTACATGGATACCCTCTGACAATAAGTATATTCAGTAACGTGGCTGCCTTACAAAAAATTCTTACTTCAAGAAACAGTTCCTCCTTATCCTTAAAAACTGAGAATAGGGAAGTGAATATCTAAGCGCTCTAGGCTGATGACTCATGTACGCCATCAATGAATTTCTTTCTGTGGGCTTCCTATATAATGATGTTTACATTTCTTCATCCTTGATTCTGACCATAAAATCAAGGAAAGGGATCTTCTCCTTGCTCTATGTGAGTGTGAACCTGAAGCCCTTACAATTAACACTAAGCCACCCTTGGAATTCCAAGAGGTTGCCAATAGATCGACTCCATATCAAAAATATGTCATCAATAAACTACTTTCATAAAGGAATATGGTTGCGGAACAGATTGATGTTAGAAAGAATAACTGAATTCTCAACATCATCCATAATCTGTATAGCTAAATTGGGAGCAAAAACTGCTCTCATAGATGTACCTCTGATTTGATGATAAAAATCTCCATTAAACTCAAAGAAATTGTAGGTTAGTGCGAGTCAGCAATTCTATAATGAATGATTTTGAAACTGCATGAGGGTGTACTTTTTGTTCAAGAATTTTCTATATAAATGAAAAATCTTCTTGCTGCAGAATGTTGTTATAAAGGGACTCAAAGTCTATAGTGCATAAAAAACAATCACTCGAGTCAAAGGGCAAATGCTCAACCTGGGAGTCAGCAATTCTATAATGAATGATGTTGGTACTGTATGAGGGTGTGCTCTTTTTTCAAGAATTATCTATATAACTGAAAAATCATCTTGCTGCAGAATGTAGGTATATAAGGACTCAAAGTCTATAGTGCATAAAAAACAATCACTTGAGTCAAAGGGATATTGCTCAACCTGATTTATTAAGTCCATACTATCCCTTACATAACATGTAAGGGGAACAATGTCCTTAATTTAAAAAAAAAAACATACCTTCCTAAAGGTTCAAAAATAGAAACCACAGCCAGATGCAATTGGTCTTCCAGGGGGATGTTCTTGGTTCTTATGTATTTTGGGAAGTATATAAATGACTGGGGTACGAGGTGTATTAATGTTAAGAAATACATTGGGACTCAAAAAGCCTTCAGTTTTTTTTTACCCTTTTCTGTGATCTTCAGAATAAGATCCTTAATTCTCTGTTAGGGTCGATATTGAGTTTAACATAATGTGTACTATTCCCAAGTTGTCTTATGATCTCATGTTTGTATTGGTCTAAATCTTGAATAACAATACTGCCATCTTTGTCAGCAGGTATGAGAATGAGGGACTGATTATGTTTAAGATCAGAATTGCAGTGTTTGTGATTTGGCTTTTGATACCACAGAATTTGTTTACAATGATGTAAAGATGACCATACAACAGTTTTCAAACTGTAACACTAGCAATTTGATTTATACTATTTTTTGAGCTTGGGTTTCCCATTTAAATTTCTTTGTGTGATTCATTTGCTAATTCGATATATATTGTGTTCATTGGACTGTGCATCTGGTATGACTGTTCTCCCGTATGCGTATATATATATATATATATTTTTTTCATCTTTTTATTAGGGACCATTGTTTCTTTAATAGTTATAGGTGAACCTTTGGTCCTTTGTTATCCATGGGTATTCCTTGTTGTTTATAACAAAAGCTGAGATGTGAGCATACAGAACATTCAAGTTTTGTGATAATGTGTAATGTCACTTACCAGACTGCGCACCCCAGCTATTGCTGTCAAATCCTCAGGATAGAGAGTAGCCACGACCTTCTCCTCCCATGGAAACAGTTGTAATGGATGCATGCAGAACCACTGCTAGTCTTCAGGGACTCCAGGTGTTGCCTGGAAGCCACAGAACCCAGCTTCGCCCTCAGGCCGTTCCACCTCTTCCTAATATCCTCCTTTGTGCGCAAGGTTGTGCCCACATCATTCACTATGTTGACTATCCTTTGCAACATTTCCATTTTCCTGCTAAGAGAAGTAAGCTGGACTTGGGCTCCAAACAATTGTGGCTCTACTCTTATGGTTTCATCCACCATGACTCTCAACTCATCCTCTGAAAAATGGGGAATTTTGGGGGGTGACATTACTGGAGTTAAAGTGGGTAACAGTGACAACCCAAACAAGACAAGTGATATTTGGGACAAAAAATGAAAATTTAGAAGAAGTGTGTGAACGGTGTAAAATGGAATAAGGAAAAAAGGGATTCCTTATGCAACAAAACTTGCTAAAAGTAGTGTGCCCTCTGTCTTGCTGTGCTGCAGTGGGGAGGCGAAAGATCATGGCATGGAATGTGTTTTTTTTATAGTGTGATTTGAAAGTGTGTCCACTTGGCCAATGGATGCCAGCTGTGTTGTTTTTGAATCCATTTAATGGCTACTCTTCTGGTGCTTTCCTGTGAGCATACCGCAACAGCCGACCACTGTCAGCTTACCATCACAAGTGGGCCACCGTGTCATCTGTGTTTTTGTAAAGGCTCATCGGTTGGTCATGGCCATAATGGTGAAGGAATATGTACCGCCAACATTGCAACGTTGCAGCCTGCTGTGCATCTGGTGAGCAGCAAAATGTCTATGCGGTTCATTGGTCAACCTGCATTCATCGTAATGTGGTAGCCGGGAGACTGTTGGCGCAGTGGTCTTCTTGGGACTGTAGTGGTCTAGCAGTCTGATCACTAAACTCATAATCAGGCCCTTAATTTGCTAATGGACTATTTCAAAGACATTTGGGTTGGTATACTGCATCCCTCCAGACACATACACCAACCCAAAGTCCAAATACCATGGTGGAATGTCTATGACAGCAGCTTGACACAGGAAACGAAAAAAAACAACACAGTAGAAAGATGGCGCAACACCTTCCAATCCACACTAGGTAGAATGCAGCCTACACTATACAAATTTATAGAAGCATTACAAAAAGAGCAATGCTATCAAGAGCTACAAATGGAGCATACTGCTAGCCAAAATGCTCCTAAACGTAGTGTAGGCGGGTGCTGTTCACCTCGCCTACCGCCGAACAAACATGGAGGCTGCTGCACACCTCCTCCGTTACCCTTACGCGTCGTCATGGAGACGCGTGGGGGTGGAGACGGCAATCGGCCCCGGACTTCCGGGTTGCGGCGTCTCCACTAAACGAGCGGCGCGCAGAACGGGAGGAGCAGGGAGCAAGCAGCGCGTCGGACCCGGAGGAGGAGAAGAGCGAGGAACCAGAACGAGAGGAGACGAAGGCCAGCAGACAAGAGCCCACTGCGGAGACGGAACACAGCCCTGGCGTTAGCGGTAAAGAACCGCCGAGAAGAAGTGAGACGTCCTGCCACGACCCAAGAGGGTCGTGGCTATACAATGTACGAACCTTATTCAGGGACGCTACTACTAAAAGGGGAAAGGAAGGGGAGTTGGAGGGAGGAAAAGGGGGTCTGGGGAGGGCAGGGATGGTATAAGGAAAGGCTATCCTGGGCTACCAGGGATTGGGGAATCACAAGATCAAACTCCCAGCCTATCACGAGCCTGATTAAATCACAATAATAGCCTGCTACTTCCACCACAACCCCCCCCAGCTAAACAACACCTCCTATAATTCCTGCCACCTACACTCCCCATTACTAACAAACCAATAGAGAGTATAAACTACTGCCCCACTTACTTGAGCCTGTTCTCTTGTTCTTCCGAGAAACCGTGAGAACCAGAAGAGGCACTAGAAGAACGCCACTTAAAAAGAAGAAAGGAAGATCATTAAAGGACTATTACAAGACCTCACAAAGAAAACTCTAGAAGACGTGCCACCTTTCTTATTACAAAAACTGTCCTATTACCAATAAACCACGTATACGCCCTGCTAGGGTTCTGAACTCTGAGTCCGTGTCCTCTGTACCACTGAGCCCAACCCTACAGTGGTGTCAGAAGTGGGATGTAGTTGGGCTAAACACTCCATACCGGGCGTACAGAGGAGTTGCAAATATGGAGGAGAAACCCACCCTCGAGGACATGATAAAACAACTGGCCGAGGGTCAACGTCACCTCCAATTAGTGTGTGAGGCACAGCAAAGAGAGGCCAAAGAAGACAGGGAAGCCCTCCAGGCCGCCTTGAAAAGTCAGGCCACTATAATGGCCAATAATCAACTGGTTCATGAGACCGCTCTTCAAAAACTGACCGATACAATTGCTGCCAGTAAAGTGCACCCAAATGTGCCAAGTTCGGTATTACAAAAATACCAGGAGGGAGAGGATCCCGATTCGTTTTTTACGAACTTTGAAAGAGTAGCTTCATCGGCTCAATGGCCTGAAAACCGGTGGGGCCAATACATCGCTCCCCTCTTGCCAGGCACTCTTCAGTCCGCTTATCAGGCTGCAAATCCGGGTGGCACCACCCCATATTCTGATATTAAGAAAAGTATTTTGGAACGAGTGGGACATGACACTGAGTACTACAGGACAAAATTTAGCAAGGTTAAATGGGGATCAAATGAAGATCTGCGTACATTTTATTACAGGGTGAAGGACCTAGGGCTGAAGTGGCTGGGGCCCTTAGGGACTGACCGTGAAGATGTTATTAAGGCTATCATTTTAGAACAGTATCTAGATTCCCTCCCTACGAGCACCCGGAACTGGATAAGGCAGCATCCTAAAATAGACACGACCTAGCTGTTGACCTGGCATGCGCGTATCACAGGTCAGTGGACGTGAGGAGCCAAACCATCAGACCCGCGGGTAAAATGCCTATGACTCCACCTCAATATACCACAAGACGAATCACTGAGGAGCCCGGAACCTCCCGGAGCACCGAGAGAAATCCCATGCAACAGCCTCAGTGTTTCAGCTGTGGGGAATGGGGCCACATAGCCCGAGGATGTCCAAAAAACACGAGGGAGTAGAGCCAATGGAGATAGGAGTTACTAGAGGGAGAGTCCTGTGCCTGGGGAAAAGTGATGCGTCCTTCAAACACCCCCTTCGGATAAACGGACAATTGGTCATGGCCCTGATTGACTCCGGATGCAGTCAATCAGTGATACGTCGCAGTATAATCAGATCCGTCAATCTCAATCCCGATCAATGGGTGACGATCTGCTGCATCCATGGAGACCGAACTCAGTATCCCCTTGAAAGGGTAGAAGTAGAATGGAACACCTACCATGACTTCCTCCCCATGGGACTTATGGATAACTTAATAGAGGAATGTGTAATTGGGACCGATTATCAGCGATTCAATTAGATATTTAACCAAACACGGCAACACAATCCTATCGATGATTGGTGGATTGCGGCTCCCTTTCGAGATACCCCCATCTATAGCCCCCCGAACGAAAAAAGTTAACCCGAAAAGAGAAGAGAGCAGAAAAACAGAAATTTACTTCTCAACAAGGACAGAGAGAAGCAGAGAAAACGGTGGCCAATATAGCCAGCGCTCCAGTGTCATTTAGACTAAGCCAACGCGAAGATCCCACCCTTGAACACGCCTGGAGGTCTGCCAAAAATGACTCTACCGGAGAAGTAGGTCCCCACTTTATAGTACACAAGGATTTGTTGTACATAGTAACCACGACAGGAAATGGCGATTAGAGACAACTGGTTGTTCCCGAGCCTTACAGGACCCAGGTATTATTCCTAGCTCACAACCAGCCGGGGGGAGGTCATTGTGGCCGTGAGAAAACAGAGGAATACTTACTGAGACGGTTCTACTGGCCAGGAGTATATGCCCATATTAGAAGATACTGTACCCACTGCCCAAAGTGCCAACTAGTAGAACCAGGAACCATCAGAAGAGCCCCGTTACGTCCCTTACCTATTATAGATACCCCCTTCAAACGAGTAGGCATGGACTTAGTGGGACCGCTTTTGCCATCTACCAAGGGACACACCCATATCCTCGTCCTAGTCGATTATGCAAGCAGGTATCCAGAGGCAATTCCCCTTACCAGTACCACTACTAGGGCGGTGGCACAAGCCATGATAACTTTTTTTTCCCGGGTTGGTTTCCCCGAAGAAATTCTTACTGATCAGGGGACACCCTTTATATCTGGTCTTATGAAACAGATATGCAAGACCCTAGGCATTACTCAAATAAAGACGGCAGTGTATCATCCACAAACGGATGGTTTATTGGAGAGATATAACCGCACCATCAAAACCCTTTTAAGAAAAATAGTGAACGATTCGGGAAAAGACTGGGATCAGAAACTTCCCCTAGTGTTGTATGCCATACGGACACATGAACAGTCCTCCACCGGGCATAGTCCGTTTGAACTAGTATTCGGGAGACAACCCCGTAATTTACTAGATATGGCGGCGGAATTGTGGGAAGAGGAGAATAACGAAGAGAGACCCATCCTAGAATATATCCACAACTTAAAGTCTCACCTCCAGATGGTTTGGGAGGATGTAAGGCAACACTTAGAAAAAGCACAAGAAACTCAAAAAAATTATTACGACCAGCGCACCAAACTGCGGGTACTCCAGCCCAACGATAAAGTATTGATCTTGCGACCCACCTCTGAACATAAGCTACTAGACAAATGGCAAGGGCCGTATCGGGTGATAAAAGCGGTCACCCCCGTTACGTATTTGATTGAACTCAGTGAACACCCGAGACGGACCCAAATTTACCACATCAATCTGATAAAGAAATGGGAAACTCCGGTGAATGGCAATGATGCTTCGGCTAGGGGATATTTAATAACCCCGACAAACTCACCAGGCTTAGAACTATGTCCCACGACCCCACCAGACAATCCAAAAACTCCCTGTATCAATGATTCCCTATCTTAAATAGAGAAACAGCAGTTAATTGAGTTAATTCAGAATTATACCACATTCTTTTCAGAGCTTCCCGGACGAACGTCTTTGGTCCAACATCATATTAGAACACCTGAGGGCCAAACTGTCCGACTACGGCCCTATCGGATCCCCGAAGCCAGAAAGATTCTTATAGAAGAAGAGATAACAAAGATGTTATCTCTAGAGGTCATTGAACCCTCCACGAGTCCATGGTGTTCCCCTGTCGTTCTAGTGCCTAAACCGGATGGATCGGTCCGGTTCTGTATCGATTTCAGAAAACGTAATGAGATATCTCTCTTCGATACCTATCCTATTCCCCGAGTAGACGAGGTACTGGAGAAGATAGGGCAGGCGCGTTTCATGTCTACTATTGATCTGACGAAGGGATATTGGCAAATTCCCTTAGCCCCACAAGATAAGGAGAAAACAGCATTCGCAACCCCTTCGGGCTTATATCAGTTTACCGTTCTTCCCTTTGGACTCCACGGTGTCCCTGCGACATTTCAACGCTTGATGGACCGACTCCTACGGCCCTTTCAAGACTTTACTGCCGCTTACCTCAATGACATTGTCATATTTAGTTCAACCTGGGCAGACCATCTCCTCCACCTAGAAAAAGTGTTCTCGACCTTAGCAACCGCAGGTCTCACCGCCAACCCTACAAAATGTGTACTAGGCCAAACGCAAATTGCATATCTTGGATATGTCATCGGTATGGGAGTGTTGCGTCCTCAGAAAGATAAGGTGGACACTATTAGACAGATACCTCTCCCCAAAACAAAGAAAGAACTCCGTTCCTTTCTAGGGCTAGTTGGGTATTACCGCCGATTCATACCACAATATTCCACCATTACCGCCCCCCTCACTGACCTATTAAAGAAGCAATATTCTAACACCCTTCCTTCTTTCTCTCCCTCCCAACTTCAAGGTTTTCAATTTCTCAAAGAAGCTCTCTCAACCGAACCTGTGTTGAGATGTCCTGACTTTTCCAGACCTTTTAACCTCTTTACAGAGCTTCCAATGTCGGCCTAGGAGCAGTCTTAGCACAACCTGACGATCAAGAACATGATCACCCCATTGTATATATTAGCCGTAAGTTATTACCTAGGGAAAGGAACTATCCCACTATAGAAAAGGAATGCCTTGCCATAAAATGGGCAATTGAGTGCCTCCAATATTATCTCTTAGGTCGCCCTTTCGTCCTCTATGCCAATCATGCGCCTTTGACCTGGTTGGCCTCCCATAAGGACACTAATTCCCGAGTATTGCGCTGGTTCCTTGAACTGCAGCCCTTTACCTTTCAGGTCCGTCACATCCCCGGATCCCGTCAATGTCCCGCTGACTTTCTCTCCCGCAGCCCGGATTCCACGGTCCTCTACCAGTCCCGTTCATGGGAAGGGGTATGTAGGCGGGTGCCGTTCACCTCGCCTACCGCCGAACAAACATGGAGGCTGCCGCACACCTCCTCCGCTACCCTTACGCGTCGTCATGGAGATGCGTGGGGGTGGAGACAGCAATCGGCCCGGACTTCCGGGTTGCGGCGTCTCCACTAAAGGAGGACGCCACGGACGAGCGGCGCGCAGAACGGGAGGAGCAGGAAGCAAGCAGCGCGTCGGACCCGGAGGAGGAGAAGAGCGAGGAACCAGAACGAGAGGAGACGAAGGCCAGCAGACAAGAGCCCACTGCGGAGACGGAACACAGCCCTGGCATTAGCGGTAAAGAACCGCAGAGAAGAAGTGAGACGTCCTGCCACGACCCAGGAGGGTCGTGGCTATACAAGGTACGAACCTTATTCAGGGGCGCTACTACTAAAAGGGGAAAGGAAGGGGAGTTGGAGGGAGGAAAAGGGGGTCTGGGGAGGGCAGGGAGGGTATAAGGAAAGGCTATCCTGGGCTACCAGGGATTGGGGAATCACAAGATCAAACTCCCAGCCTATCACGAGCCTGATTAAATCACAACAATAGCCTGCTACTTCCACCACAACCCCGCCCCCAGCTAAACAACACCTCCTATAATTCCTGCCACCTACACTCCCCAGTACTAACAAACCAATAGAGAGTATAAACTACTGCCCCACTTACCTGAGCCTGTTCTCTTGTTCTTCCGAGAAACCGTGAGAACCAGAAGAGGCACTAGAAGAACGCCACCTAAAAAGAAGAAAGGAAGATCATTAAAGGACTATTACAAGACCGCCCTCACATATAACAGAGAACCTCACGAAGAAAACTCTAGAAGACGTGCCCCTTTGTTATTACAAAAACTATCCTATTACCAATAAACCACGTATACGCCCTGCTAGGGTTCTGAACTCTGAGTCCGTGTCCTCTGTACCACTGAGCCCAACCCTACACGTAGCAAACAAATCAAAAGAATGTACTGCCTGCTACAGTTTAAAGTCAAACTCTTGATAAATAACAAAGGAATAGATTACTTAGAAAACATATTATATAATAAATGTTAACCTACCAAAGTCCTCAAAAACTGTGACAAACACTAAACCAACATACCATATCTTTAATATTTTATTAGATCCATCAAACAATTATTTAAAACCCCAGTGTTAATAAAGACTGATATAGTAAAATTATATATAGATTATTTAAAAAAAAATAACCATCACCAACCAAGATAGCTAAAGGCGAACTCAATCCAGCACATAAAATAGCTACACATAGTCCAAAAAACTATATGTACCAATCACATAAATTTGACATAACAAATTTATCATATTTCCCACTCAAAATAAATACAAAGAAATAAAACTTACTGTTGTGTAGCTGCAGCTCTTTCTCTATCTCCACTTAATAAAAAATAGTAATTCACCAAAAATGAGTTGAATAATAGTCAAAATACCCCCCAAAGTACAAAAATATAACAAATCCAATAGAAATCGATGAGAGAAATCCAAGGTATCTAGGTTGCATAAAATACCCAAAACAAAGTTTTAAAAAACACTCCTGGAAACCTGAAAAAAGGAAACCAAAGTAACAACCACTAGTTTATTACAAACAAAAACTGATTTCCTTTAAAAAAAGTATAACTCAAATATCCATAGGACACGCACATAGACAAAAACCTGTAAAGCAAATTAAAAAATCCAGCCACAAAACACATTACATTCCCAAATTCATATACATAATAGTTTATCATCAAAATATAACTATCATCATAATTTTAATAGCATAGTGATACATTACTAAAACAGTGTACAAAAATGCAAAACTACATACTAGTCAAAATCACTAACAGTAATACAGCTAAATATACAAAAACCCTCATACAACACTATGATTAACTTTTCAACTTCTCTCCTAAATGTCCCTTAACCTCAAAACCCTGAAACAAAATTAAAAAAAGACTTACCTGTTCTGATGAACAGCAGCACCTTACTGCAACCTGGTTTCAGGAAAATAGACTAAAAATAACACCAATAAATTACAAAGTAGAAGGTAGTGGTAAAAAACACGGATCCTAAATGACTTTCACCCCTTTGAAATGAACGGGAAATATTGCAAAAATGTTGAATAAATAACTAATAAAATGCAAAAATTATTGAACATGTAAAACAAATAAAACAATTTCATAAAAAGTTATACAAAATTGTAAAGTATAAATTAAATAATCATATAAAATAGATACAATTATTTAATATATACTAACAAAACATTAAAATAAGATTGAAAATACATATACAATAAGTTAAGAAATGTTAAAATACTTGTTAAACAATATAAAATAAGAGCTGAAAATGTACAACACACAAATGTATATAAATATGATTTACCTGTTTTTTATTATTAAAAATAATGAAGAAATGTTTTTATACACTAAATTGATTAAATGTACTATTCTCACTCCAATCTAAACCAATTTGGGGAAGATTTTGGGCACTAAAGGGGTGACATTTGTTACTCTTTCTCCAGTCTACAAATATTGGGGGAAGGTGTTGTACACTAAAGGGGTAACATTTACTCTTCCCACTCCAATCTAAAGCAATTTATGGAAAGTGTTGAACACTAACGGGGTGAAATTTACTATTCCCATTCCAATCTAACCATATTGGAGGAAGTTGTTTGACACTGAAGGGGTGACTTTTACTATTCACAATCCAATGTAAACCAATTAGGGGAAAGTATTGGACACTAAATGGATGACATGTACTATTCTCACTCCAACCAAAAGCAATTTGGGAAAGGTACTAAAGTAGTGACATTTACTACTCCCACTGGAATCTAAATCTATTTGGGGAATGTATTGGACACCAAAGGTGGGGGGGCATTTACTATTCCTACTCCACTCTGACCATATTCAGTGAAGGTAATGAACATGAAAGGGGTAACATTTACTATTCCCACTCCAATCTAAACCATATTGGGGGACGTTATTGGACACTAAACGGTTGACAATTTGGAGAAGGGTTTGCACAGTAAATGGGTGACATTTACTATTCCAACTCCAATTTAGACCTATTTAAAGAAGGTGTTGGACGCTAAAGAGGTGAAATTTACAATATCCACTTCAAAATAAAAAAATTTACATAGACTAATATAAAATAAAAATATTACATACACAATCAATACTCCAGAGTCACCCATATTGTTTACATAAAATGAACTAAAATATTATCTAAAAACACACTAATCTAATTTACAAAACTTTAAATACATATTTAGGCCCTCATTACAAGTTTGGCAGTCCGAGGACCACCATGGTGGAGGTGGCGGTCGCACCATCGCAGGCCTGGTGGCGAAAACTGCCAGATTATGTCCATGGGGGTGTTCCAAATGGGCCAGAGCCAATACACCGCTAGTACAGCCAGTGTGAATGGACCACCGTGGCAGCCATCTCCAGTCCGGTGGGGACCATGTTACCGCCAAGCATATTACAAGGTTACACACCGCCAGGATATCCGGCGCAGTCGGACCGCCACTAAAACCCTGGCAGAAACGACCAGTATAAAAGGAGACACTCACCTTCAGGAACACAGACACGTCCGGAGCCGCTATGGAACCTGAATTTGAAGTCTTCTGATGGAATTACGACTCCAGAACCAGCGACAGAGACAGAGACAACAATGGTAAGTACACTCACCTAGCACGCACTAGAGGGAAAGCATAAATACACACCCACACACAACACACACATCCGGGATGGCGAGCGACGGCCACACACGCAAACTAACACCTGTACCAATACACATACACACACCAACATAAACGTACACACACAACAACCAAACAATGCCACACACCACCATCACAGCACATCACACCGAGTAGAAAGCATAAGGAAACCACACAACACATGCTGCAACACAATTACATCACATACACCAAACACACACATACCAAATTGCACAAATACAACACATCCATCACGAAGGAAAGGCAGGACAAGTATGTCTCCATCGAGACCAACAGGTGGTTGGCCCATATCTGTTATAAATAAAGATTTAAACATTTAAAAAAAATTACAAATAGGGCTAACTGGTCAATCTAAATAGTCCATGTGCCACCAGGCACATATGGCACTTTTGAATGCCCCAATTTGACTCCTGACTGCAAAGTGGCCTCCACAGGGTAGGGGCATCACAGGGGTAGGCAGGCACCTCAAGGATGATGGGGTGGTGGTCTGGGGGGATTGGGTTTGGGAGGGGGGTCCTTCGATTTGGGGGGAGGGTTTGGGCCTGGCTTTCCCCTTCCTTTGTGGCTCCTTTGGTTTGTCCTTGGGAGCGGGGAGCTTGGGTTTGGGAGGGTTGATTTTTTGGGCAGAGGGAGGGGAATGGGCAACACAAGAGGGTGCAATGGAGGACTGGGAGGTGGAAGGGCTCGGTTCTGTAGTATGTTTTGGGGAATCACGGGGTGGAAGAGTGGTAGGGAAAAGAAAAACCTCATAAAGGAATCTTCTCTTAGGGACAGAAGGGCAGTCATCGGAAAGCGTTTGGGAATGGAGGGAGAGGGAGTGGTTGTGAGGTGTGTACGTGTAGGTGTGTTAGACTTTTTTACTTTTGCAGCGTCATATCCAATCTTTTTGCCTCCTGCCTCCTATTTTTTCTGACCTGTTTTTGTTGGCTTTTGAACTCTGAGCACTTTACCACTGCTAACCAGTGCTAAAGTACATATGCTCTCCATGTAAATTGTATTGCTCATTGGTTTATCTATGACTGGCATATTTGATTTACTAGTAAGTCCCTAGTAAAGTGCACTACAGGTGCCCAGGGCCTGTAAATCAAATGCTACTAGTGGGCCTGCAGCACTGGTTGTGCCACCCACATTAGTAGCTCTGTAATCATGTCTCAGACCTGCCACTGCAGTGTCTGTGTGTGCAGTTTTAAGCAGCCAATCCAACTTGGCAAGTGTACCCTCTTGCCAGGCCTAACCCTTCCTTTTTCTTACATGTAAGACACCCCTAAGGGAGCCCTAGGTAGCCCCATGGGCAGGGTGTAGTGTATGTTTAAGGTAGGACATATACTAATGTGTTTTATATGTCCTGACAGTGAAATACTGCCAAATTCGTTTTTCACTGATGCAAGGCCTATGCCTCTCATAGGTTAACATGGGTGCTGCCTTTAAACATGATTAAAGCAGAGAGTCGCTTTGGGAGCGGATAGGCATGTGGAGTTTGGGGGCTCTGAACTCGCAATTTAAAAATACTTCTTTTAGTAAAGTTGGTTTTGAGATTGTGTATTTGAAAATGCCATTTTTAGAAAGTGGGCATTTTATTGCTTAAACCATTCTGTGACTCTGTCTGTTTCTGGATTCCCTGTCTGAGTCAGTTTGACAGTTGGGCTGTTTGCACCTCTCTCTAGACAGTGACACAAAGGGAGCTGGGGGTGTAGCCTGCATACCCTGATGAGCCATCTGTGCTAGGAGGGAGGAGAGAAATGGCCACTTACACCTGAAAGTGCTGTGCCTGCCCTCACACAATACAATCTCCAACCCCCCGGTGTGTGTCAAGGCCTGGCCTGGGCAAGGTAGGATTTGACAAACAAGAGAGTCTTTCCTTTGAAGTAGGCCTACTTCAAAGGCCAAAATGAGTATAAGAAGAGCACCCAAACCCCTAAAAAAGTAGACCACTTCTGGACATCAAGGGGAAACTCTGCCTGGAGAAGAGCTGAAGAGCTGAGGAGAAGTGCTGCCCTGCCTGTGACTGTGCTTTGTAGGGCTATCCTGCTGTTGCTGCCTCTGCCTGTGCAAGGGGACAAGGACTGGACTTTGTTGTGCATTCCTGCTTGTGAAGAAATCTCCAAGGGCTTGTCCTGAGCTTGCCTCCTGTTGTTGAAGTCTCAGGGCTGTCAAAGACTTCCCCTGCCAGCACCTGGACTCTCTGCTGAGACTCCTGCCATGCCAAGTGGTGCCCTATCAAGTTCCTAGGGCCTTGACAGGTGAAGCTGGCAGACCAAGATTAATAATCCACGCACAGACTACCGTGCTGGGAAACTTTCGACGCACCTTCCGAGATGCGGCTGAGAAATGACGCGTCACCGGCTTTGCAGCTGAAATCTACGCTCCACCTGCATTGCGGCTGGAAGATCAACGCACGCGGCTAGAGAAACGACGCACAACACCCACTGACAGAGGCTGATACCGTCGCTACCCACGTAGCGCGGTTTTGCTGAGTACGTGTGGCAGGATTTTTGATGCAAACCTTGCTGGGTGCGGAAAAACAACGCAAAGCCTGCCTTGACCAGAGAGTGCTTGTCCAGATTGATGCATCGCTCTCCTGCGGAGAGAAGAAATGACGCACGCCAACATGACCAGAGGAGGAATGACACACGGTCTCGCTTGCAGGTGAGAAATCGACACATCGCTGCCCTTTTTCAACAACCGTGCGGTGTTATTTTGACGCTACCCAGGTACTTTTGAATGCTAACAGTGTTCTTACTGTTTTCTTAAGGATTTAAGACTCTCTTTGCTTTTTAATTTATAACTTGCCTTGTGTATGGTGGATTTTTGTTGTTTTGGTCTTGTTTTGTTTAGATAAATATTTCCTATTTTTCTAAACCTGTGCTGTGTCATTTTGTAGTGTTTTCACTGAGTTACTGTGTGTGTTGGTACAAATACTTTACACCTAGACTCTGAAGTTAAGCCTGCCTGCTCGTGCCAGGCTACCAGTGGGGTGAATGGGGGTTAGCTGAGGGTGATTCTCCTTTACCCTAACTAGAGTGAGGGTCCTTGCTTGGACAGGGGGTAACCTAACTGCCAACCAAAGACCCAATTTTTAAGGTGTCTTGGGTGCAGGTGTGTGGGTGGAAGGCATGTGTGCTGGGTGTCTGTTGGGTGTGTGACTGCAGGTGTGTAGTTGTTTTGGGAGAAGAGGGGAAGAAGGTGCAGGGAGATGCCATGGTGGATGGGTGACTGTGTTGGGGTGGTGCCAGTTGGTAAGTGGTAAGGTGGATGTGCTGCAGGTGGGGGTGTTAGTCATTGTGGTGAGTGCAAATGTGGTGAATGGGGTGGGTGTATGCGGGTCTTGAAGTGTGGTGACTGGCAGCATGATAGGACTAGTTTCTGGATCAGGGAGTGTTGGTGTTGTGTCAGTAGGTGTGAGTGGTGTAGTGTCTGTGAAGGAGGGGGTGGTGTGGGGTCAGTGTAGGGGATGGATGTTGTTGTGTGTGCAGGTGGGTGTTGCTTGTGTGCATGCAGGTGGTGGGTCTTGTGGTGCTTGTGTCTGTCACTGCGAACTGTGTCTGTTGAGGTGCTCTGGATGGGTGCGGGGACAGGGGTATAGGATTGGGCGGAGGTAACTGGAGGGAGGATGGAAGAAGAAGGGACACTGGCTACTGTCACCAAGGAGGCCAGAACCTGAAAGGATCTCTGCAGGCCAGACAGAGCACCGTGAATGCCTTCCAGGAACACATTGCGCTGCTGTACCTGAGCTGCTAATGGCCCTCACGATGGTTGTCTGACCCACAGGGATGGACCTCAGGAGGTCAATAGCCTCCTCACTGAGGCAGCAGGGCTGACTGGGGCCGGGGCCAAGGTGCTGTGGTGAAGGAGATGCCCACCCTCTTCGGTGAGCGAGCATGGGCAACTGGGTGGGGAGCTACTGGGACGGAGGTGCTAGTAAGGGGGTGGCAGACACAGATGGTACAAGGGTGTCCCCCAGTGGGTCTGCCACCGCCAGGGAGAGTCCACTGGAGGAAGAATCTGATGATGATGTAGAAGAACCGGTCTTCCCAGTGGCACTGCCCTTACCCTCCTTCCCACTGGGTCCCTCGGCCTTGCTGGATCCAGCCTCCTGGGTCTTATGGGTTGCTGCATCCTGACTCATCTGTGCCCCTTCTCCTTTGCCAGATGATGCTGATGCACACAAAGGGAGAGAAAGAGAGATTGAAAAAGAAAGGTAGGGAAACGGTGAAAGCCTAACTCTCATTGACATATATGAACATGTACATTTCACACTTTACAACTCATGTCAGGGAATGCCATTGCCAAGACACTCCAAGTCTGCCAATACCTATTACACATGCACAGCTGTAAGTCTTAGTTTACATCATATGTGCCCACAACTAGGAATATGGACATGTGGAGCCTGTGACTTTGCATTACTATTAGGATATGCCTAGAACATATGACAATTCACATGGAGTCCTTAAGTTGTCACATCGGTTAGGTCCCTGGGCCATCATCTGAACTAGGAGCACTCCATTTTAGTAAGGCCTAATCCACACACTGACATCTAAATGAGCAGCACTTGCTTTACCAACAGCCCTCATCTCAGAACCATTAGCAGTATCCCAATGTAGTGTAACAACACATTCCTGAACTCTTGACGGTGAGGTGTGATTGCATAGTCAGCTATCAGTCCAATACTCAAGTCCCATTTAGGCCCTTCTCATGGAGGACATGTTGAGCCAAACCCACATATAGTCAATGGCAGCTATTGTACCATGCTAATGCAAACGCAGTTGCAGTAGGAGACTTACATAGATAGAATAGCAGTGACAGCTCTGATACTAAAATGGATTTGTATGGAGCTAGTCAGGCGGAATGAATAGGGTGTTGAAACAGGCCACCCATGGCAAGTTAGGAAGTGCACATCACTAGCATCACTGCCTTGTCACACTTACTCCATGGTTACCCTGGCAGGGCCACTGATACACATAATCAATGTGCACCTTACAATGTACACATTCACAGCATGCCAAAATGCAGCCACCCAATCATATTCAAGGCCTGTTAGGTGCCAGTTTACAGTCAGCACTTACCCCCTTGTGGCTGCTGTGCTGCCCTCAAGTGCCCATCCACCTCAGAGTAGGCCACTGCTCAAATGCGAGCCTTTAGGGGGGTCAGGGTCCGACGGGCACCCCTCTCTCATTGGGAGGACATCCTCAGGTGGGCCTTCGCGATCTTCCAGGTCCAGCGTCTCAGTTCCTACCACGCTTTCTGCAATGGGTGCTCCATCGGTTATGGACCCCATGGTCCACAGTTGCTTGGCGATGGTCCTGCAAAGCCCCTTCTTCTGATGGGTGCTGACCTGGATGGGTGACACAGATGAGAGAAGATTGTGATTAGGAGTGGCACTACATCGACAGCAGTGGCCTTCATATATCACACATACATATCTCCATCCATATCTATTCAAATGGATCACAAGCCACATATCCATGCCCCCAGCATGCATGCACACGATGGCCGGTATGGCACCGCCACTCACAGCGAAACACCCCTATTACACACTCCAATAGCACGGGGCTCACATGTTCCTCTGGTGCCTCATTCAGCTGTCCATACAGAGGTAGAACCCCTTCCATCAGTTTCTCCAGTTTTTCCTGGGTAAAGGCCGGGGCCCTAGCACCTGCTGGATGTGGCATAATGGCTCCCAGAGACAGTACACAGCAGCTCACGTAGTGGAGGTCTTGGTTGCAGGAGTGGCAGGAGTTAAGTGAGATAATTTGCTGAAAATGGCAGTTATGGCTGCTGCGTACAGGACTATCACCGACGGCGGTGATCATCATTGCCCCCAGTCCCCAATAGACAGCAATGGCAACCAATGAGAAGTTACACTGCGGTTACGACTGCCTACTGCCATTATGGCATACTCTGGTGGAATTGCATCACTCCCAACTGTCCTGTGCTGCTAGACAGGTGGCTGCCATTTTGTGTTTAGTTAATGGGTTTATCTGAGAAATGTAATTGCGTCATGACACTGAAATGTCCTGATTAGTGCACAAGCCCATGTATGTAAGTCATACATGGCCACATACAAGTGGGATACAACACATACATAACATGAAGTAAATATGCTCGTGCAGGCTGGCCCATTAGCTGTTTTACTACCTATATCAATGTCATATGTACATGCATGTCCTGTGTGAGACACATATGAGCACATGACCTGCACCATCACAACTGTATTGGTAAACACATACCATGTACAAGACCAGTTATTGCCAGCATGTATGCCATTAATGACACTCCCACATACCCTATGTAGTTACTGTCACCCGTTCAGTCATGTCTCCCTATTTCATTGTGTATGACAATATATTGGACTGATAACATGTTTGACCTGCACATCACATGAAACGATATTTCCATCTCCATCCTAGATACCATGTAATGAAGAGAATAAGAAATGAACCAGTATAACGTCCAGTAGCTGAACTCGCCACCTTGGAGGAAAGACACACTGTGCAAATGTACAGATTGAATTGTGTCACCATCATGGAACTCTGTATTAAGTTTGAGGCTTATCTACTGCCTGCCACCCGCAATCCCAATGCCATCCCTCCCATGGTCCAAGTGTTGTCGGTGCTGTACTTCCTTGCCACGGGGTCCTTCCAGTTTACAGTTGGCTTGGCTGCTGGGATGTCACAGTCCATGTTTAGCATTGTGTTGTGGAATGTACTGTCAGCTTTCCTGAAGCACCTGGACAGTTACATCCGGTTTTCCCAACCCGCGGATTTGGCTACTGTGAAGGCTGACTTCTGTGAGCTGGGACACATCCTTCATATAATAGGGGCTATTGATTGCACACATATTGCTTTGATTCCTCCAAGTGTCAATGAACAGGTCCATCAGAATGGGAAAAACTTCCTCTCTATAAACGTGCAGGTGGTATGCTTGTCAGAGCAGTATATCTCCCAGGTGACTACCAAGTTTCCGGGATCTGTCCATGACGCCTACATATTGGGGAACAGCAATATCCCAAACATGATGGCACATCTACAACGAGAGAGGCCTTGGCTAATTGATGGGTATCTGTGTGGATGTGTGTCTCTGTTGTTGCACCAGTCAACACTACCCTCCATGTGTCTGTATCTGGTTTCTTACAGGTCCTGCCTCTATTCATACAGGAGACTCTGGATATCCAAACCTTCCCTGGCTGTTGACACCAGTGAGGTACCCTGCCTCAGATGCAGAGACACATCACAATGATTTAATGTATTTGTTGACGTAGAGGTGCATTGTGATGTGTCCTGTTTCCTAGGCATATGACAATGGCCCTCACAGCAAATTCCTGCATATGGGCATGGGATGGCACCTTGACTCAGATCCTGATTTGTGTCCCTTTGTTGTATATTTTATAGATTGGACTAGTGGGTCTACTCTGGTGTGTGCCTGGGCTACTGACTCTCCTTTGATACCACTAATAAGCCATTTGTGGTTCCCTAAGTTCCCTGCAGAGGATGCATACCTCTAGTGTGATTTGCACTGGATGTGGGTTGATGAGTGGTACGTGACATGTCATTTTAGTTTGTTAACATTTACACATCATACAATGAAAACACACATGCATTTTCTGTGTTCTACAGTGTTTATTGTCCATATTGGGTTCAGCAGTTGTTGAGTGGGGTCATGCTGCATGAAATCCACATAGTAGATGGCCTAGCTGTAGGTACTAGAGGTCTAGTGTCAATAGCCATTGGAAAAGGTGAGTTATGGCATTTAACAGTCAACAGGGTGTGTCAGTGGTACACAAGGGGGGATGTTCAGGGGAGGTTCACTTCCTGACAGTGGTTTTTGTCTTTGCATCTGCTCCAGCAGAATGCCTGGATGGCTGAACACATTTTGGGGGGGGTTCCTCAGCTACAGATGGAGGGGTGTCAGTGGCCTGTGGGTCCCCTGGCAGGACCTTCAGTCTACTGGCTGACGCTGACATAGATGATTCCGATGGAGGGTGGGGCAGTGGAAGGGGCCTGCTGGTGGGTGGAGGTGGGATGCAGGATGTTGGGGAGGTCCCTGGGCATCCCTGCAATGGTGGCGATGGAGGCATTGAGAGTCTGCCACGGCTGCATGGCCTCCTGGTTTTATTCCCTCTGCAGACTTTGGTTTTCCCCCAAGATGGTGATTATTTGGCCAATCTTTTCCTGGGATTGCTGGTATGCATACAGGACTTGTGAAATGGACTCTTGGTCAGTTGGCTCCCTTGGCTGCCCCGTCCTCTGGCCCACAGGTGCCCTCTCACACCCCGACCCCCTGTGCCTGTGCCACAGTCACGGTGTGCCCACTCCCGGTGTCACCAGGACCTTCATTGTCTTGGGTTTGAGGGTTTGACTCTGGTCCTTCTACTGCGGGGCACACAATTGATTGCCTTGTCCTTGTGACACAGGTCTGGGGGCAAGGGGTTGGCTGTGACATTGTTGCCACTAGGTGGGAGGGTTGGTTGTGGGCAGGGTGAGGTTGGGAGTGGAGTACTGACCAGATGTCCCAGATGGGCCAGGTAAGTCGTCACTGTCCATGCATCCTGAGGTGTAGTCGTCACTGGGGCCTTCATCCTAGGGAGGGCTGGCTGTCTCTGGCATTGTCTCCATGTGGCAAGCTGCTGGGGTACCTGTGAAAGGAGTGGAATAGTGTTACTTGGTGGAGGTGTAATTGGTAGTCTGTTTGTCTGATGCATACAGTGGCTTCACTTGATTCCTACTTATGGCAGTGACATTTGCAGCACTGCAGGCATTGTTTGTGGATTGTAAGGGGGATGATTCGTTACATTGGCAAATGGGGCATGGGAACTGCATTGCTGTCATTTACATGAGTTTTCTTTATTCTATGCATCCAGTTGGTGTAGGGGGTGCAGGTGTTTTACATGCAGGTGTTGTATTGTGCAGTCTGGTTAACAGGTATTGCAGTGCATGTGCAGGTGCATTGTGGGAGTCATAGTGTTTGTTATTGGCATTGCTATCCGTTCACTTGGGAGGGACTGTGTGGGTATTGCGGCTGGGTGGTGTTGTTGCATGCATGGGAGGGGTATTGGGTGTGAGATGGAGTGGTTGAGAGGGTGATTTGGGGAGTGATAGGTTGGTGAGGAAGCATGCTGGACAGGAGTAGTTCGTGCCAGGGGAGTGTTAGTGACTTACCAGACTCCATTCCTTCGGGTATTCCAGTAAGGCCCTCAGGATGCAGTATTGCTAAGACCTTCTCCTCCCATGATGCGAACTCTGGCAGAGGAGGTGGCGGTCCACCACCAGTTTTGTGAATGGTGATCTGGTGTTGTGATGCCATGGAATGCACCTTCCTCCTGATGTCCTCCCTTGTGTGTGGATGGTTGCCCACTGAGTTTACCCTGTCGACAATTCTCTGCCATAACTTCATTTTGCTAGCTATGAGGGTATGCTGTACCGGTACTCCGAACAGTTGTGGCTCTATCTACCCTGATGATTTAATCGACCATGACCCTCAGCTCATCGTCTGTGAAGTGTGGGTGCTTTTGACTTATTATGGTGGTTGTGTTGTGGGTGGTGGTGTGTGTTGTGTGCAAGGGTGCAGTGTGTGGTAGTTGGTGGAGTGGGAGGTGTTTGGTTATGTGCGCTGTTGTTATGTTGTGTTTTTGTGCAGTGGCTATGTGTGTATTGTGTAGCTAGTGCAGGGGTTTGGTGTGTAATGCGTGTGTAGTGTGATGGTGGTTATGATATTGGAGTGCTGTGTCTTCCATGTGTGTGCGTTCCTCTGTCAGTCTGTGTTTCTCTGGTTGTAAAGGGTTGTGGGTGTGTTATATGGAGCAGTGAGCAGGTGTGTGTGATGTGTGCAGATGTCTCAGATGTGGAGTATCCATACTGTCCAATGTGGTGTTGTACTATGGTTGAGGTGAGTTTTTGAGCGCAGCGGTTCGGACTGCCATTGGTTTTGTGCCATGCAACTACCACTGTGCTGATTTGTGGGTCGTGATATGGAGGGGGGTTGTGGTCGGCGTGGTGGTGCTGGTGGTGGGTCCGCCTATTTCCCACCCTCAGTTGTCCTGGCGATGTCGGATTTGTGGCTGTATTTTGGCAGTTTTCATTGTGGACTCTTAGTACAGCAGGAGGGATACCCGCCAACACTGGTGGTCTTTTGACACCCGCAACCGCGCCAGTCCTGCCAAAAGACCGCCAAACTCGTAATGAGGCCCTTAGTTTTTAAATGAGAAAATTAATATTTGAATTACTGCTAGAAATGAATATCCTAATATATAGTAATATACTAAGTAATAAAATATTTATTACCATTCATACACTTTCAACAATAAAAATAAATAAAATCATCATACAAAATTAACAATCATAAATTCAAAAAATATTAAAATAAAAATGTTATATTTAAAAAATTGAAAATGAAATTCAATGTTTTAATCAAAAATGCATTTTATACAATTTTTAATATATTTTAAAATAATTTTCAATTTAAACAAAAATATGTTTTTAATATTTTCTTGTTTAAAACATGCTTAATAACATTTGTATTTCTTAACATTAAATAACCATACTAATTTGCATATCTTTAAAACTATTACCTTGAAACTTAAATTTAAAACATTTTTTGAAACATCTCCCCACTCTTATCTCCTAAAAACTATATCGCTACTAAAAACAAACAACAATTAATTAAATACATTAATCCTATACAGATTTGAACAATTTCATTACTAAAAAAGCTATCTTACTAAAAAAACAAATAAAAAAATAATAAACATATACAATCAAACACATTACAATACGTTAAATACTAATTAATTTACAAACAATGGGGGTCATTACAACCCTGGCGGACGGTGTTAAAGGTGCGGTAGTACCGCAAACAGGCCGGCGGACCAAAAAAGTGAATCATGACCGTGGCGGAAACCGCCAACATAGAAAGCCACTTTAACACTCCGACCGCCACGGCAGTACAGACAAGCAGCACGGCGGTCACCGCCAACAGACAGGCGGAAGACAATGTACCGGCCACAGTATCACAACTCGCCAATCCGCCACCTTTTCCGGGGCGGCTTCACCGTGGATAAAAACACGGCGGAAACAGCTTTTGCAATGGGAAAACGCTCACCTTCTACACATCCCACGAGGAAGGAGGACACCATGGAGCCGGAATTACAAATCCTACCTGCCCTTGTCTTCCTGCTCATTTACGAACACCAGCAACGGCGGCGCCGAAGACAACGGTGAGTACTGCACCTACGACATAGGGGAGAGGGGCAAAAGTCACGGACACACATGCAACACCCCCACCCTCACCCTCGCACATTACAACACACACACCAATGCATTTCCTAAATCACAGGGACAACCCACAACCCCCCCGGAAGAATGCAAAGACCAAAGGAAATCAGTTCAAAAATTGTAATGTATCAAAATACAGTTACCAAATATATACAGATACATATACACATTCCAGCTCTTATACATTCTGATAAGTAGTGCAGGTATGCACATATCAATGTCGGTGCACCACTGGGCCAAAAATGCATGGGCAAGGCCCACATTAGATACCTGTCCACAAACGGAGAGAACACTGCTGGGGCATCAGATAGAAATACAACAGGCACCTCAGGGGGAATGGAAGGGGGGGCACCTCAGCCGGATGACAGTACCACGCCAGATCCACGACAGGGCTCCATGCCCACTGTTCCATCCTGGGGAGTGCAAAGCCACAGTCTCTCAAGTCTCTACAGTGGTTGGTTTGCCCACTGTTCCATCCTGGGGAGTGCAAAGCCACAGTCTCTCAAGTCTCTACAGTGGGTGGGTTGCCCACTGTTCCATCCTGGGGAGTGCAAAGCCACAGTCTCTCAAGTCTCTACAGTGGATGGGTTGCCCAGTGTTCCATCCTGGGGAGTGCAAAGCCACAGTCTCTCAAGTCTCTACAGTGGTTGGTTTTCCCACTGTTCCATCCTGGGGAGTGCAAAGCCACAGTCTCTCAAGTGGATGACAGTCTCCACTGGTTCTGGAGGTGGACTGGTGCCCAGAGTGCTTCATCCTGTTAAGGACAGACGGAGTGGATGCATGTCTCCACTGGTTCTGGAGGGAGAATGGTGCCCACACTGCATCAGGCTCCCCGTGACGCTTCCTGTTCCGTCACTGTCCCAGCTGTACATGGGATAATGATGCTTGATGTGGCGGTGTTTTCATTCTTCAGCGGTGCTCTGCCCTGTTCAGCGGTGTTTTGCCATGTTCAGCGGTCTTCACAATGGCGGTGAGTTCCTTGTTCAGCGGTGCTTTGCCATGACGGTCTCTGACCTGTTCAGCGGTTCTCTGCCCTGTTCAGCGGTGCTTTGCCATGTTCAGCGGTCTTCACCATGGCGGTGAGTTCCTTGTTCAGCGGTGCTTTGCCATGGCGGTGTCTGACCTGTTCAGCGGTTCTCTGCCCTGTTCAGCGGTGCTTTGCCATGTTCAGCGGTCTTCACCATGGCGGTGAGTTCCTTGTTCAGCGGTGCTTTGCAATGGCGGTCTCTAACCTGTTCAGCGGTTCTCTGCCCTGTTCAGCGGTGCTTTGCCATGGCGGTCTCTGACCTGTGCATTGGTGTGTGGCATGACGGTCCCTCATTGCCCAGCGGGGCTGTGGCTGCCGGGGCCCTCCTGGGCACTGACTCCGGCGGTGGTCTCCTGACCAGTGACGATACTCCTGCCCTCCTGGGAAATGACTCCGGCGGTGGTCTCCTGACCAGTGACGATACTCCTGCCATCCTGGGCACTGACTCCGGCTGTGGTCTCCTGACCTGTGACGACGGTGCTGGCGGTGGCTTCCCGGCCGCCGGGGAGGATGGCGCCCTCCTCCGCCGTGCTGCTCTTACCAGACTGCGCAGACTTCTTCTGGCACTTCACAACCTTTGGAGGAGTCACAGCTGACTCTGCAATCCCCCTGGGACCCTTGTGAGCAGTTTTTTCGCCAGGAGTCTTCACCCGTTTCCGTCGGCCACTTTCCAACTTGAGATGCTTTACAGGGGGTGGACTGGCAGTGCTTTGGCTCCGTGTCACACTGCCTGCCCTGGTGGCCGGTGCTCTCCACACACCTTGAACACGCACCACTGGTACTGGAGTCTTTTTGGCTGAGGCGCTACTACGTGGCTTATGAATTGGAGGGGTGGGGGCAAAGAGGTCAACGTTGCTGAGGGAGAGTTTCTGACGAACACTGGGATGGGTAGCTGGAGGGGGTCTGGGAGTGGAGGAAGAGGAGGTGGTTGTAGGAGGTGTCACTTTAGGTGTTTTGGGTGCAGGTGCAGGTACTGGAGGCTGTCGTGAGGTGGATGGATGTTGGGTGTGTGGGTGCTCGCGTTTGTGTACTTTGGGAGGGGGCGTCACAGACACACTGGGAGAAGACACAGGGGACGTGTAAATGGTAGTGGGGGTGGGGAGTGCAGGTGAGCGGGGTGTGGTGCTCGGTGTTCTGGTGCGAGTCCTTGTGCCTGTAGATGTACTGCATGCAGGTGAGAGTGTAGACGAGACTGGGAGGGAGGAGGGAGACGACGAGGAGGGGGACACAGTGGAGGCAGTGGATGTTGCTGTGTCTGTATGTGTGTGATGCTTGTGTGAGTGCCTGTGGGATGTGTGGTGCCTATGTTTGCCTGAGCTACTTTTGTGTGTTGAGGTGTATGCATGCTTGTCTGATGGTGTGCTTGGGATAGGCTGGGGTACAGGGGATTGGGTCTGGGTGGAGGAAGTTGGAGGGGGGAGGCTAGACACAGGGACAATGGCTGCCATCAGTGCTGAGGCCAGAGATTGCAGGGTTCGCTGAAGGGCAGCCTGACCAGAATGAATGCCCTCCAGGAATGCATTACCGTGTTGCAACTCCCTTTCTATACCCTGGATGGCATTCACAATGGTAGACTGCCCAACAGTGAGTGACCTGAGGAGGTCAATGGCCTCCTCACTGAGGGCAGCAGGGGTGACAGGGGCAGGGGCTGAGGTGCCTGGGGCGAAGGTGATGCCCACCCTCCTGGGTGAGCGGGCACGGGGCGAACGCTGAGGGGCTGCTGGGAGGGCGGTGCTGGTAGGGGAGGTGGGGGCTGTACCTGTAGAAGTGGTGGGCACAGATGGTGCCGCCACCACAAGGGAGCTCCCATCGGCGGACGAGTCTGTGTCGCTGTTTGGTGATCCGGTGACCGACGTGAAGCTCCCCTCGCCCTCTGTCCCACTGGTGCATTCTGAGTCTGTGGTGTGGCCCTCCATGGCCATGTGGGATGCAGCTCCCTCGTGCTCCGGTGCCACTGTACCTCCGCCTGATGATGCTGATGCACAAAAGAACAGGGAGAGCACAGAAAGGGGGGGGGGACGACAGAAGAAAAAGAGGTTGAGTGCATGGCTTACCGCTATCGTTGGCGGACAATACAGACACAGCAGCCCCCTGCACTACGCCGCGCTCTAGGCCTCTACAGCTGCAATTCCTGGGATCTGGCCTACATCGCTATGGTGGACATCTGCACACATGGATGCCACAGGGGCATGTATACCTGTACTTGGCACTCTACTGAGTTGGGGTGGAGTGGCACATGGCATGCATTACGGAGGAGCCTAGCCTACGGAAGTCGCCCTGGCCTAAGGAAACCCACAGCCCTCCTCCCCCACCCAGACCCCTCAACTGCACGCAAAGTCCCCAGAATGAGTGTGTACTCACCCCCTTGTGTCTGCTGTGATGCCCTCAAGCGCCCATCCAACTCCGGGTAGGCCACCGCCAGGATCCGGAACATCAGGGGGGTCATGGTGCGACGGGCACCCCTCCCACGTTGGGAGGCCATCCCCAGCTGAGCCTCCGCCGTCTTCTTGCTCCAGCGGCGAATGTCCTCCCATCTTTTACGGCAGTGGGTGCCCTGTCTCTGGTGGACCCCCAGGGTCCGTACGTCCTTGGCGTTGGCACGCCAAATGTCCTTCTTCTGGTGGGCGCTGACCTACATGACATGCACAGGGGAAGAAGAGAAGTCATTACCAACAGCGCCGTCAAAGTGAGTGGCCCACATCCCTGCCCTTGCCATGTGGCACATGCATTCACACTCATTCATGTTCCCTGAACTCTGCCCCCTTCCCTCTTGTAACCACCCCTCTCCACCCAGGCATAGCACATACAACGTACTGCCTGGGTACTTACCTGTTGGTCTGGAGGACCGTAGAGTAGCGTGTACTGTGGGAGGACCCCATCTACTAGCTTCTCCAACTCCTGAGCAGTGAAGGCAGGGGCCCTTTCCCCAGACGCAGCAGCCATTGTCTTTTCCAGACCGAGGTCACAGCAGCACTTGCAGTGTAGGTCCTCTCCTGTCGAAGATCAGGTATCGAGTGATTGAACAGATAGAAAATGGCGGTCACATCCGCGGCGGTGACGTCCGCGGAGGTGCGTATCATCACCGCTGGCGCAATTCCTCATTGGCTCCTGGGACCCATAGGGTCCAATGTTAACCAATGCAGCATTGCGCCGCGGTCTACAACTGCCTACCGCGACAGTGTACAACGCCAGCGCAGTTACCTCACACCCCATTGTCCCAGTTTAGAGGTCAGGCAGCCGCCATTTCAGGGGCCCACATGGCTTCATTTACTACTGCGTCACACATACCTAGGCCTACACTCGACACACATACAGGAAGATTTTTGTCTTTGGTGTCGTGTTCTGTGTATCTGTGGGTACATACCTGGGATTTTGTTGAGTCTGTGGTCGCTGTTGTCCTTCCTAGGCACCGTCAGCTGGGACATTTGAGAAGATGGCAGAATTCTCCGGTGTACCGACCGCCGGTGGACCTGTTGACAATGGAGGAGCGACATTTGATCATCACCTACAGGTTTGACCGTGCCACTATCCAGGAACTATGTACCCAGTTGGAGCCAGACCTGATGTCACCAATCCGCCATCCCACAGGAATCCCCCCTGACGTGCAGGTGCTATCAGTGCTCCATTTCCTTGCAAGTGGGTCTTTTCAGACAACAGTGGCCATGGCATCAGGGATGTCCCAGCCTATGTTTTCCAACGTGTTGTCCAGAGTGTTGTCTGCCCTGCTGAAACACGTAAGGAGCTACATCGTTTTCCCTCAGGTGGAGAATTTGGCTACTGTTAAAGGTGACTTCTATGCCCTTGGACATATCCCCAACATCATAGGTGCTATTCATGGGACCCATGTAGCTTTGGTCCTCCCCCAAAGGAGTGAACAGGTGTACAGGAACAGGAAGAGTTATCATTCGATGAATGTACAGATGGTATGTTTGGCAGACGAGTACATCTCGCAGGTAAATGCTATGTTCCCTGGCTCAGTGCATGACGCCTACATCCTGCGAAATAGCAGCATCCCTTATATGATGGGTCAACTCCAGAGGCACCGTGTGTGGCTATTAGGGGACTCTGGTTACCCCAACCTGTCCTGGCTATTGACCCCAGTGAGGAATCCCAGGACCAGGGCAGAGGAACGCTACAATGAGGCCCATGGGCGGACTAGGAGAGTGATCGAACGCACCTTCGGCCTCCTGAAGGCCAGGTTCAGGTGCCTCCATATGACAGGTGGTTCCCTATTCTACTCACCGAAGAAGGTGTGCCAGATCATCATCGCCTGCTCGATGCTTCACAATCTTGCTTTGCGACGCCGGGTGCTTTTTCTGCAGGAGGATGGTCCAGATGACGATGTTGTGGCAGCTGTGGAGCCTGTGGAGCCTGTGGACAGTGATGAGGAGGATGCTGAGGAAGAAGACATAGACAACAGGGAGTCAGTCATACAGCAATATTTCCAGTGACACACAGGTGAGAACAGTTTTCTTTTTACCATTACATTCACTTTCACACTTCTACCACTATCCTGTCTGTCATTTCATAGCAGTATTTGGTCACTGAGTTGTACCTTTCCATTACGGTTTCACAGGTGTGGTTACCAACATGTGTCATCTGCTTGCATACTTCAAGGACTTGTGATGTGTGACATAGGTATGTTGGCTCTACAACTAGAAACGCATTTTGACACTGTCATTGACAATACATTTTACCAAATCACAGACTGACTCCAGATTGTTTTGTGGTTCAAGGGTGTTTATTTAAGTGCCCAAATATGGAGGGGGGTAGTAATATGGTGATGGGGGAAGGTGGAGGAATGTCCATGGCGGAGTCCAGTCTATTTGTCTCACAGGTGCACTGCCCATATGGGCATAGGAATTGGAGCTGGGGCAGTTTCAGTATGGACAGGGTAACAAAGTGGGACAGTGGGAGGACAATCAGGGTGGTCTAATTTCCTGGCGGAGGTCTTGCCATCTTGCTCTGTCCTGTTCCTGGATCTCAGGGACCGCTTGCGTGGTGGTTGTCCGTCTGCAGGGGGTGGGGTGCTGGTGTGGTGGTCCTCTGGCGGGGCGTCCTGTCCACTAGCGCCGGCAGAGGTGGTGGGCAGTTCATCGTCCTGGCTAGTGTCAGGGGCCCCTTGGAGTGCCACGGTGTCCCTCATGGTCTTTTGTATGTCCTTCAGCACCCCTACGATGGTGCCCAGGGCGGAGCTGATGGTTCTGAGCTCCTCCCTGAACCAAAAATACTGCTCCTCCTGCAGGCGCTGGGTCTCCTGAAACTTGTCCAGGACCGTCGCCATCGTCTCCTGGGAGTGGTGGTATGCTCCCATGATGGAGGAGAGGGCCTCGTGGAGAGTGGGTTCCCTTGGCCTGTCCACCCCCTGTCGCACAGCAGCCCTCCCAGTTCCCCTGTGTTCCTGTGCCTTTGTCCCCTGGACCGTGTGCCCACTACCACTGCCCCCAGGTCCCTGTTGTTGTTGGGGTGGTGGGTTATCCTGGGTTCCCCGTAGTGGTGGACACACCGCTGATTGACGTGTCCTGGGGACGGAGGTATGGGCCCGCTGGGTGGGTGCTGTGCTGGTGTTACCAGAGGGTGGAAAGTCAGTGTTGGGCTGTGCTTGTGCAAGGGGAACCCACTGTCCCGAGGCCCACGATGGTCCGGGCTGGTCATCAGGATCCAGTAGGGCAGAGCTGCTGTCGTCACAGTGGGCCTCTTCTGTGGGTGGAGTGGAGTTGTCTGGACCCTCCGGTGTGGTGACGTTCCTTAGTGGTCCTGCAGGGATATAAGAGCATGATTATTGCATGTGTGTGTGTAATGGTGTGCAATGGGTGGGTGTTTGTGTACCCCAGTGCAAGCATTCCTGTGTGTGGGTTTGTGTGATGATGGTTAGGGGATTGTTCTGGGTATGTGTAGTGAGCATGCTTTGGTGAGGGGTGACCATGCTTAGTTGTGTCATTCAGGGCTTGGTGTTGGGATGGGTGGATTGTGTTATTAGGACATTAGTGAGGAGTGTGAGTGTTAGGGGAGGGGGTGAGGGTGGGGGTGTGTGATAGCATGCAGGTAGGGTGGGGGATATGATAGTTGAGATTTGACTTACCAGTGTCCATTCCTCCACCGACTCCTCCGAGGCCCTCTGGATGCATGATGGTCAAGACTTGCTCCTCCCATGTTGGTAGTTGTGGGGGTCCGCCGCCAGTCCGCTGTACCGCGATGTTGTGCCTGGAGAACACTGAACGCACCTTCCCCCGTAGGTCGTTCCACCTCTTCCTGATGTCCTCCCAATTTCTTGGATGCTGTCCAACAGCGTTGACCCTGTCCACGATTCTTTGCCATAGCTCCATCTTCCTAGCTATGGATGTGTGCTGCACCTGTGAGCCAAATAGCTGTGGCTCTACCCGTAGGATTTCCTCCACCATGACCCTGAGCTCCTCCTCTGTAAACCGGGGATGTCTTTGGCATGACATGGGGTGGTGTGGGTGATGTGTGGGGTGGTGTAAGTGTTGATGTGTGTGTTGATGTGTAGTGGTGTGTGGTGTTTTGTGCGTGTAATGTTGTATGGGTGATGGTGTTGTGTGCCTCTGTGTGGTGGGGTTCTCAGTTGCTGTGCTCTCTGTCTATCTGGCCTTCTTTCTGTATTTTTGGTCGTAGGGGTTTGTGGGTGATGTGGGTGTGTGTTTTATATTGTGTTGGGTGTGGGAGTGGTGTTTGTATGTGTATCAGGTGTGTGTATTTCGAAATGTCCAATGTGGCGGTGTTTTGGAGATGTGTGTGTATTTTGAGCGCGGCGGTGTGTACCGCCAATGGAATACCGCGGTTGAAAGACCGCCGCGTGGATTCGTGTGTCGTGATAGTGTGGGCGTATTTCTGTTGGCGTGACGGTGGAGGTTTTGTTTTTGCCAGTTTAACACTGACCTTTGGTGTGGCGGAGATGTGTGGGTGTCTGAATTTCGGCGGATTCCGAGATGTGGGTCATAATATCTGTAGCGGAATTCCGCGGCCGCGGCGGTGTTTTGGCAGTCTTCTGCACAGCGGTAAGCGGCTTTTACCGCCAATGTTGTAATGAGGGCCAATATTACTTATAACAATAATTTCTACATCAATATGTCTTACAATGATAATAAAAACAACACTTAAAATGCTATTTTTACCTTCAATATTCCTGTCCATGATAGTTTTGATCCCATGATATTCTTGACACAATATTTTTGTATCACAATATATTTTTTCTAATATTTTGTATAAACACCATCTGTAGTTAGATATATTTTAAACAATCCCTCAATAATTCAACATGCTTGACAACAGTAATCAGGATATTGAGTCACGGCTTGATACAGCAATGAATTCACAGTTTCTGTTGCACTCACAGTCAATGTCAAGCTCCATACCAACCGCCATATTTCAGGGGCACAGCCCTTCCTCAGGGTTTCAATGCAGCAGTCCATACACATTTCCTGGTTGGCTGACATCATCAATGAATTGTTATGACTAAGCTCATGCATTCAATTGTTATGCCTTTATCTGTTCACCTACAGTGAATTTTTGACACCTGTTGGAGAAATAAAAAAGCTTAAGATATGTCTGAACAACATAGTCCTTTTGGATACTTTCTTTATACGGGGGCATAGTGCAGTGAAATATCTGAATATCCAAGAGGATAAAGTGTTAAAAATACATTTAGGTTTACAAATAAGTATAAGAAGGTCAGACCAAGGGCCTGAGTACAATATCGGCGGTTTGACCTCTGGACCGCCAACACGATGGTGGGGAGGGGCCATCAAGCTGGCGGCCTCCCCATCGCATTATTAGCATGTTTCCGCTGGGCTAGCCGATGGAAACAGTGCAGTGGCATTGAGAGCCGAGGCCAATGCCGTCGCACAGACTATGCTCCCAGCACCCTTGAAATATGCACTGTCTGCCAGGGCAGACAGTGCCATTCCAAGGGTGATGACAGGGGTGCCCCTGCACCGTCCATGCCATGGGCATGGGCAGTGTCGGGACCCCCTCTGCCTCCGTCCCTGCCTTTCCGCCGGCCTTTCTATGGCGGTGTCCCCTCCATGGAAAGGCCACCAAAAAGGTAAGTCGTAATCAGTATGGTGGTGCTGAACTCGGCACCGCAGTGGCTGACTATGACTTCCACCTCTGACAACTCATTGGGATCTCAGATCCTGTCAACGGGGACGGTGTGCTGGCGGTCCAACCATCAGCATTGTACTGTGGCGGTCGAACCACCAAGGTTGCAGCGGTCCAACCGCCACCACAGGTACAGAGGTCCATGGACCACCATACTCGTAAATTGGCCCCAAGGGTGTTACATTTATAAGCCTGGGGCACTGTGGCAGTTTTCACACCAGCCAAATCCAGTTTGGCAAATAAACTGGTAGTGTGTGCTGGATTATGGAGGAATTTACAGCCATGTGCACACTGCCATTGTGTGAGAATGTGCCAGAGGAAGCACACCATTGCATGGTTCTGGGGTTACAGTAGCAGTAAGTGTTGAAGCCATCCTCAAGGATGGCAGGTTGGAGAGTTGGTGTTAGACCCTTGAGGGTTAATGAAAGTACAAAAAAAGTCCCATGGGAGCCCCTCTTCTCAGATAACAATTTTAGGCAGGCAACTAAACATATTACCGGAGCCAGTAGAGCTTCAGGTCCTCTCTATGCCTATTCACCTATGGTCCATTGGGCCCTGTAGGGCACAACATTGACATAGAGGGTCCGTACACTCTATAGCTGTGACTTTGAGCATTTCAACCACTGTCAACACGCCCCTATGAATGGATATAATTACATAACTGTGTAAGAAAAAACGATTTTCCCGGAGTACATTGATAATCTGTAGGCAATTGAATACAAACCCATCAGTAGAATGAATTTATGGGCGCAAGGGTACAATGCAAGGATACATCTAAGCAGTTTTCTTTCACTGCATTAAGGTGTGATTTAAGTAGTGTGGTGGCATAAAAGCATTGAAAATTGGCTTCACACACACACATTCTGGTGCAATACGGTTTTTTCCTGCCTAATTTTTCACTTTTATTCAAAATTACAGCTGCTACAGACATAAGGGCCTGATTCAGATGTTGGAGGAGGGATTACTCCTTCACAATAGTGACAGACATCCCGTTCCCCAAAATCTAAAATCTATTGGATATAATGGGATCACTTTTGTTAATGATATGAGAGCTGGGTCACCGTCTAACAGTGAGAGTTTGTTCCACAACCTTTGCCCTGGAACAAAATCAAAAGTTGAGCTAAAGTCCAGAAATACAACTTCTTTAGTATGTTGTATTTATGAATGATATGTAAAAATATGAAGACTTGGTCGACTGTTGAGAGACTCTCTCTGAAGCCCCCTTGTATTGGATTTAATGTTTTATTTTTCGTCAAGTCTATTATGGCCTTCAGTAGTACCTTCTGTATATTTTGCAGTCGATAAGGTTGTACGGCTTTGTGTCATTTTTGGTATTTTCTATGAGATGATGGTGCTTTTCAGACAGATTATAAGGCAAGATAGGAGACCTCTTGAAAGATTTTGGTTAGAATGTTTGACCACCATTCTCGAGAGAGTTTAAAAACCTCATGGGATTCATATTTGGGATCAGGACTTTGCTTTGTGGAAGCTCTTTGATGGTTGAGTTTTTTGTTCCTCCCTAGAGACTGCTTCATAAATAACTCTATGGATGTTTGGGTGTCACCGGTTGGTTTGATTGGGTGGAAGGGTGTCTCAGGATTTGTGCTTAACAACTCAACGGTTGTAAAGTTTTCTTGACTGAAGGCAGATTTCAAGTGCCTTATCCTGACTTCTTCTCAGATGTTAGCCTCCATAGTATTTTTTCTGGAACTAGTTCCTTCCCCAACTTGTTTCCAGATGTTTCTGTAGTCATTTAGAACTGCTGTTCGTCCTGTGGCGTTACAGCTGATTTGAATTGTTTCCTCTTTTTCTTTGTTAATAGATGTTTATAATCTCTTCTTACCATTTGAAGTTCCCCCAGTATGGCCTTTGAGTGGATTATAGTTTTCAGTTCTTCCCTAGTGTTTCTACAAACATCAAAGCAGGACATATTGTTATTTTTGTTGCACACCGTGTTACGCCTCTGTGTGGTTGTTTTGATGCCAATGGCTTTACTGTGTCCAGAAGATTTTGATTGCAGTCCGGGCAGTTTGTCTAAAAAATGACTGCATTTTCCAGGATTTTAATTGACTTTAAGATGTCTGGATCTTCTCTCCATTTCTCTAGCATGGTTTCTGAGGTCTGGTTCTATTTCAGTCTCACCTTGGTACTGAAGTTCTATGGACTCTTCTGTTCTTCAGGTTCTAGAATCTCTGTGAGTGTGATACCCTTGGTGTCAAAGTGATAGAATCAATTCTCCACAGTAGCCTGCAGTTGCTTTTTCAGCTCTAGTCTTTGGATTCCAAAAGGATATAATCGATGACTCTTTGGGCTCATCTTGCATACCCACTTTTGTGTTAGAGTGTCTTGTAGAGATCACGTCTTCACTTGCACAGAAAGTTTTTAGGAAAAGGACATTAACATCTGTCTTGAGGTGTTTGTGGCTTATCACAGAGAGACCTAGTGCATTTTTCATTCCAATAGTCTGATCTGAGTTGTTAACCCTTTGGCCCATAGTGTGGCTGAAATCCCATAGATGAGGATAAAAGGTTCAATCTTTGTAGGTTTACTCACTGTTTCCTTGATTGGCATCCCAATAATGAATGTGTGTAGGGGAGACCTCTTTATGGACTTCCCTTGACTTTAATGTTGGTGAAACACTCTAGGGTTGGAGTTTGTTTCTTTCTCCATGTGTACAAAATAGTTCTTATACTGGTTCTCTTACTCTGTCCCTGTTTTCTGTGCCTCTTGTCCTTGTTTCCTCTCATTGACCTCCTTCCCCACTACCCTTGCCTACTTTTTCTTGTATATTTTATGTGGTTAGAAGCTTATTCATCTGTTAATGCCAGCAAATCCTATCATAAAGCATAGATCTGTGAGGCTTTGGTCCCATTTGTTTCACTTTTTGTGAAGAAATCAACTCAGTGTGAGGCATTTGCAGTATAAAATTGCGGGCATTTTTGCTTGACTGTTAGCCTGCCTAGCTGCTTTCCTCCCAAAGAGATCCTGTATCCAATAATGTCAGTTGGACATTTCTCTGCAAGGGTTTACTGATGCACCTGCTTTTGTTGTCTGTTGCCTGCATCCAGTTTGAGGGATAAAAAACATTTGTTTGCCAATGTTTCAGGGACTTACATGTCATATTACATTTACATCTAGCTCCTTATATGAAGGATACGATTTTTTGTAGGTTACACATTTAGGTTTACCACTTAGTGATAATATTAAATTACAACTTAAAGCCCTGTTTTCTAGCACAGTACTTTGTTTCCTACTTGTGGTTATTCCGTCACCCTTTAGATAGGACTAGTTATTGTAGCAGTAGATTTCCTTTTAAGTCTTAATATTATAGTTTGGTAGACCGCATAGCTACCCGGTAGGGCTTCACAGGTCTAGACACATGATGGAGGGGACTTGGGCAGAGTTCAGCAAAAGTAAGAAAAGCCATGTTTTTAAGAGTTTGCGGAACATGCTCAAGGATTGACATCTCAGTAGGTCGGCCATTGTGTTCTACAGCTTGAGGCCCACATAGGAAAGAGAGCGACTGCCCTGATGGTCTCTAAATTTAAAGACCTTGCAGACGTTCTGGTTGCCGGTGCGACAAGAGTGGCCAGGGCAGTAAAGTTTAACTAGCTGTTGCAAATAATTATGACCTGTATTGGACATGGCTTTGTGCATATAGCAGAGGGAATTGAACTTACGCGTTTTTCAACCGGAAGCCAGTGAAGATCACGGAGGAGGTTGGACATGGAGACATGTTTGGGGAGGTGGAATTATAGTCTGGTGAGCGATTCTGGATCACCTGAAGGTGTTTGAGTAAGGTCTTGCCAGCTCCCAAGTAAAGAACATTGCAGTAGCCCAGCTTTGATCAAATTAAAGCCTGGATGACAGTCCGCATAGTAGAAAAGGAAAGCAACCACATAATTTTCTTTAGCCACTTTAGAACTGAAAAGCAGGTGAATTTAGAGTTTTCATAGAGATTTTGTCTTCGAGCCAAAAATATAAGTTCTTCATGTTAGAAATAGGCACTTGAGGGGATCCAAGGATATCCGGCCAAAGTGTATGGCCCCACATTTGGGGGTTGTTTCCCACCAACAGGATTTCTCTTTTATCAGCTAGTTTCAAGGAGTTGTTACTCATTCAGGTGGCAACCTTCAGGAGGCAGGAGTTCAGGGTGTTTGAGTCATGGGTCTTACTAGATGACAGAGAGAAAATAATCTTAGTATCATTAGTGTAAGGTAACAGAGATAGGCCACAGCCCTCCATGATGTCAGCATGAGGGCGCACGTAAACATTAAATAGCATCAAGCTCAAGGTGGACCCCTGGGGAACTCCAGAAGAAAGGGAGTGACACCGAGAGGCGTAATTGATAGAGAACACCTGAAAAGTATGATCCTGCAAGAACGAAGTCAACCAGGACAGAGCTGTATCCTGGAGATCCATTTCCTCTAGTTGTTTTAAGAGTATTTTGTGAAGCACTGTGTAAAAAGCTGTGCTTACATCAATCAGGATCAGAGCAGCAGTGCCATCACTATCCAGGTGCAGTCTGTGCTTTGTAACTCCCAAAAGAATGGATTCCGTGCAGTAACCAGCCCTGAATCCAGATTGTGATGGGTGGAGAAGACCATGCACTTCTACAACAGATTAAATTTGCTGGTTAGCATGTTTTCCCAAAATTGTAGAAAATAAGGGAAGCAGTGAGGCTGATCTGTTGTTTGACTAATTGGCAGGATCAAGATTGTATTTCTTTAAAAGGGATAGCATCGAAACAAGAAGGGCACAACACAATGATCAGACCATAGTAGAGTAATCAGACAATGTACCCTAAGACACTTAAGGCTGGAAAAAATGGGGTCCAGCAGATTACAGGCATAATGTGTAGGGGTATTGTTACGCAAGTGGAGGTTTAGGGGTCTGAAGTCCTCCATCAGGGAGGATGTAGGTCCAGAAGTATCATCCTCAAAATGAATATTCAAATCTCAAATCACATTAAAATTAGAGCATTTAGGGATATGAGGCGAGAGGGCATCTGGTAAGGGGGTACCTTTTTTGATGTTAGTCTTACTGCATCCGTTTTTATTTTCTATGAGAAACCATTCTTTCCTTACGACAGCAGGAGAGAGAAGCAAATGGGATCAGAGGAACAGAATGGATGATGCTGCAAATGGCATTTCATCTTAGGTTGGCGTTGTTGTTCAAGTTATCTTAATCGTTTCTCTGCTGTGACATGACCCCAATGGCTATGGTGAGCTTGATGGGTACAGCCTGGATGGTCAGCAGTCTGCACAAACCGCAACTGTACTGAGATCTGAACAAGGAATGTTGACTTACACCAGTGTGCCAGACCTTTCACACCACCAATAAAAAAAAACATTTTTTGGATTCTTTTGAAAGCAATTTACAAATATTTGCGGAATGAAGAGGAGGGAAGTAGCTAGAGGTGGTATGTTCTGTGTTGCGACAAGGAGCCATTATTTAAATGTGAATTCAGACTTCAAGGGTTTAAGGAGGTTAGCAAAAATATTGATTGAAGAATAGGAGTGGAAGAAAAGAAAATCCAAATACTACTGTGTTCCTTCATGTTTCTCTATCTTTTTATTTAAGTTCCTTCATTCCTACTGTCACTCATTGGTTTCAATGAGAGTCTGTAATGACACTAAGATGTAGGGAAGGGAGAGAGGGGCATGGTGGGCATGAAGATAGACAATAGGCTACGGTTCCATAAATGTCCTAAGGGTCATGTGGAACCACCGTAAGAGAACTTAGGAGATTCCACCTGATGAAATCTTTTCAGAAGTCCTGGAGGGGGCATCTGAATGGATGGTAGATGAGAAGATGAACAATGGACAGCCAGACACATGGAAAGGCAAAGGATCATGTAGGGTTTGATGGAATGGGATACATGCCATAAATAGTCAGTTTACTGCCCTGCCTGACTCACATTTCCCCCGTCTCATTCAAAGTGGTAGAACTGCAAACTGACCCTCTTTGAAGCATCAGTCGGCCTGTGGTCACTCAAAGGTGGCGATATGGGATGTAGCATTTCGTGCACTAGGAGTGTCTTCAAATGTACATATACAGAACAGTATACTCAAGCAAAAATGTAGAAGGGAGGATTTCCTGTGCCATCTCCTCCCCTCTCTCTTTTTTCTTTTCCTTTTGTTATGTTTAGGTGTGCGGTCTGGAGCACAATATACATGACTTCGGAGTCCGTACTCAATAAATGTAACTTTTTTTCTGAAGTACTGAGATCTTGTTTGTTAAAAGGGAATACATTTTTAAAAACTTGAACTAGGAGAACAGAAGAAAAAATAGAAAACAGAGAAAAGAAATAAGCATGAGTGGGAGGGGCATAAAGAGAAAGACAGTGGAATGTGAAGTGAGGAAAGAGTGAAAGGGGGAAAAGGAGACGCAGTGAGAGAGGGATGAAGATAGTGAGAACAAAAGGAAAGCCGTAGAAAGAGGAACACAGTGACCCTCCAGCATTGACATAGCAGTAGATGTATTACCACATATCCCAGCTGTATAAGGGGGTCACTGCACATCACTTATGGTTGTCTTTAAATAGTAACCTGGGAGGTGAGAGAGCATTTTTTCTTGCTTGCATTAGGGTCCAGAACACCCTTGCTAAATCAATCAGGTGGGCCTTATTTTGAGTTTTCCTCCCAATGCATATATTCCTTACCAGAGTCCACTATGCAACACATGGTGGTCCCAGACACAGAAAAGAAGCAATTGACCCAAGATGTAGTAAAGAATTTGCAGTGCATCAGGATGTATAATTTTTTTAATGGTTTTCACAAACTCCCATTAGGAGTCTGTTTGTGATAAACAGAGTAGAATGCCAAGGGTGCAAAAAAAAAACATGGCCCTGGCTTGGAATGCAGCTATGCCAAAACTACATCGGCATCTGCCAAAGACATATCTATCACACCAGTGAATACACTTTCAGCATAGAGATGCCCCTCCGCAAGGCAGAATTCTCAAATGTGGTGCTGGCGGCTCTCCACCATGGAGGCAGAAGCCAGAGCCTACCCTGATCATCCAGATGGCTTGCTAGTGCATAATTGAGCTCCAGAATCACCTGGTGAAATGGACGGAGATAGGAAGAAAAGCTATATAAATGTGCAAATGACATGTGACATATATTATAGAAGATAACTAGCTGAATATATATTTTAGAGTGGCAAACTGGTAAATAAACAACCACTGGCAAAGCCAACAGGTCTCACCTTTGGGACCTTTCGGCTTTGCTAGTGGTAATTAGCCATGCTATACCACATCCCGATGCTGTGCAGCATGGCTAGAGAAAATTAACCTTTAAAAAAACAATGGCTCTTTGACACAGCAGCATTTCATTTTGAAGATGGCCATAATACTAAGGGGCAACATTAGAAAATGACACAGAAATGTTTTTACTGAAGTACCGGTGAGGAGCAGGAAACATAGATACAGTGCGGTGGTGGAGCAACACCGAGGGCTGGGTTGGGGGAAACAACACGGCATTGAGGTCAAGGGTAGCAATGCTGAGGGATGAAAGTAACAGATAGGTGGAGATGGTGAGGTGAAGCAACCGTTGAGAGAGAAGGAAGATGCCAGTGAGGGCAAGCAACACAGAGCAGGAATGGGAATGAGAAGCAATGGGTGACAGAGCAATGTGGAGCCAGCAGGAGAGAAGCATACAAGTGAGCAAGCAAAAGGAGGTAAGAACAGGTTGGGGAGGGAAGAAACAGATGAGAGAGAATGAGGGTGTGGGTGAGGGAAGAAGCACATGGGACTGTGTTGGGAAGGAGAAGCAACAGGTGAGAGAGCAACATGGAGAGGGTGGGGGAGAGTATACAGCAAAAAAGAGAAACACAGAGGCTGGGGAGGAGGAGAAGCACACTAGGGAGAAATCAGGAAAATACATGAACTCTTGTGGAGTGCTTAAGGCAAAAGAAAAAAGTTGACCTCAAAAAGTGAGCTGGGGAAGAACGCAAGAACATATGCAGTGCTTTTGAGAGGGACGGACACAGGATGGACAAGGAAAGCCATTAAAAAAGAAGCAGGAAAATGAGAATGACACGAAAACCAACCAATGGCAAGTAGTGGGAGGGCTCTAACCTTCTGTATGTTCTTAGTAAGCCCACAATATGTCTGGCAACAGCACATGCACAATCTAGTAGGATCTACCTACAAAGGAATAGGACACAGACTTGGAGGCATAGAAACATACACTTAAACTGATCCACAGCCTATTAGACAAGCTAACAAATTTACCGAGAGAGATACCAATGGCTGTATGGAGAGCTGATATGGACCACCAATGATTTATACTTTGGAATTTATTATATAAAGCGAACACTGAAAGAATGACAGGTCAGCCAACTTAATGAAGAGTCTGGAGGAATTCAATTACAGATGTCTTGACTTTAAAATTATAGACCGTGCTCCTTGTTCTGGCAGTCCCTGCTCTCCTTAATTAATTAAGTGAAATGTGTTAATTTAGTGTTGCATGCTGAATCTGTGTAATAGGCTCCGGATGCAAATCAGTGATCTATGCCTCTAAAAAGCTTATTCTCTTTGGGGTGCCACACTAAAAAGTAAAGAAAAAGCATATCATATACAATTGCTGAACGATGCCATTCAGTTTTCGTCTTTATTTGTTATGCCTGATCAGATGTTTCAAAAGAAGACTTTAAAATATTTACATCACAAAGGAAAAGAGCTCATCGGAGAACATTTGGCTTTTCAAGAAATCACATCGTCCCCGCTTATCTCTTCCCCGGAGTGGCATTTAATTACAACAGTGTCATCTCTCGCATTGTGTTCTGTCTGGGATTGCTGAATGTGAGACAGGGCTGTTAATGGGCGCACAACGCGCGAGGCTGATTATGAATGGAGAACCGCACAAGGCACTTATGCAGGCTCCGGGAATCAGACGCTGATACCAAAGATTAACTCATTTCCGCCTCACTTCCATAGACGGGCCATTTTAATTGCATTACTGTAATTGTATGCAACTGTACACGACTCACTTTGCAACATTTTTTCCTAATGTGTTCACAATATATGGCTATTGGCTCCGTGCTAATCACGGCCGTTTATATTCCCACCATAAACCCCAGCAGCAATTTGCACGTTTGCTAGCAGAGAAGCTTCAATGCCTCACCTTGGGGAAAACGGAAAATGTATATAATTTTTACGTAGGGCCTGTTTTACATAGAAGACTGATTCGACCCATCTCATTTAAGCACCATTAAAACTACCAACGGCACACAATTCAGAGGTGAGTATTTTTAGAAGTGCTGAATTTGGAGTCATTTGCCAGAGCGCGTTAATACACGTCAGGAGAGGGATAGGCGGGCGCGTTTGTGAGACAACGTGAAGTATGGACCGGGGGCCTTGGAAACGTAAACCGGTGTATCTAGCGGTTGTGTTGAGATTGGTAATGATTATTAATGGTTTACATTTATCACATACATTCAGTAATGCTTACAATGTGAGTTTTCTTAAAAAGAACAAAAAACAGCGTGATATTGGCCTAGAAAAGGATAGTAGTCAGCAGCCTGTCTCCGGAAGGTTGCGCGACACGCTGTGAGCTTATTTTTTTCTTTAATTGAAATTGAACTCATCTTTTATTGCATTTTTAAAAACACGCATAAAACGCGAAGGAATAGCTGTAACAAATAGCTTGTGTTTATACAATGTGCCATGCCACACTTTTGCTGTTTTTTGAGTGCGGTAAATAATAGTTGTTAACTAGTATTAGCCAATATAGTGGTAGTAAGTATACTTATCTCGGAAGAATGACATTCTTAGGCACTGTTAGAAATGGGGTCTTTGGTTGGCAGTCAGGTTACCCCCTGTCCAAGCAAGGACCCTCACTCTAGTCAGGGTAAATCACACACAATCCAAATTATCCTGTGCCCACCCTCTGGTAGCTTGGCACTGAGCAGTCAGGCTTAATTTAGAAGGCAATGTGTAAAGTATTTGTGCAAATAATCACGCAATAACACAGTATAACACCACAAAAAAACACACATTGTTTAGAAAAATATATAATATTTATCTGATTAAATGCGGGTCAAACGATTAAGATTTGATAAGTACACTTTGAATTATCACTGTAGGAAATTATAAAAGAAGCCTTTAGTCTTTAAAAAGCAACAGCTGTCTCTTGCAAGCACAAAAGAACCTGGTTTGCGTTCAAATTCTCCGAAAGGGACTGAAGAGGAGGAGATGTGTTAAAAACGGGGAGGTGTGCATCGATTTTTCCAGCGCACACAGACGATGCGCCAGTGAGTTTTCACGCAGGGCAGGCTTTGTGTCGATTTCCAGCACAAAGACTGTGATCCTCTTCAGGTTGCTGGGTCTTTGGACGCCCCGGGGACGATGCGTTGAAATTCTGAGCTTGCAGGATGAAGTCACAGGGGCTGCGTCGATCCGGTGGGCGATGCGTTGAAATTCCTGGAGCACGGCAGGCACTGTGTCGATCCCTCTCAGGAAGTCGGGCTGCATCATTCTGGCTTAGCTTTGCGTTGATTCTGTGGGCCGTGCGTCGAAGTTCCAGTTGCAACGCTGGCACTGCGTCGATCTCCACTTCGGGGAGCCAGGCTGCGTCGTTCCAGTTCGGCGCGCAGTGATATTCTCACCGTGATGCAGGTTGTGCGTAGTTTCTTTCAGGCTGTGCATCGAATTTTAGCCGCACAAGAAGATATTTTGCAGGATGAAGTCTTTTTGGTCCTGAGACTTCAAAGAACAGGAGGCAAGCTAATCCAAGCCCTTGGAGAGCACTTCTCAGCAGAGCCAGAGGACAGCAAGGCAGCAGGGCAACAGCAGGGCAGCAGTCCTTTGCAGAAAAGCAGTCAGGTGTGTCCTTTGGGCAGCCAGGCAGTTCCTCTTGGTAGGTTGCAGGTTTTGGTTCAGGGATTCCTCTCCAGTGGTATCTTGTCCAGAAGTGTCTGAGTTGGTAGGGTCAGAGACCCTGCTTAAATACCCAAATGTGCCTTTGAAGTGGGGGAGACTTCAAAGAGTGGCTTAGAAGTGCACAAGGTCTCCTTTCAGTTCCATCCTGTCTGCCAGGGTCCCAGTAGGGGGTGTGGCAGTCCTTTGTGTGAGGGCAGGATACTGTCCTTTGACATGTAAGTGTCAGGCCCTCCACCCTCCCAGCCCGGGAAGACCCATTCAATATGCATATGTGTGCAAGTGTGACTGAGCATCCTGTGTTTGGGTTGTCTGAGTTAATGCACAAGGGAGCTGTCAACTAAACCTAGCCAGATGTGGATTGTAAGGCACAGAAGGATTTAAGTGCAGAGAAATGCTCACTTTCTAAAGGTGGCCTTTCTAAAATAGTAATATTGAATCCAACTTCACCAGTCAGCAGGATTTTGTATTACCATTTTGGCCATACTAAATATGAGCTTGTTACTCCTTTCAGATCAGAATCTACCACCCAAACAGTACATGAGTGTAGCCCTAATGTTAGCCTATGAAAGGATCAGGCCTCACAGCAGTGTAAAAATGAATTTAGGAGTTTTACACTACCAGGACATGTAAACTGCAGAGGTACATGTCCTGCCTTTTATCTACATAGCACCCTGCCTTTGGGTTACCCAGGGCCTACCTTAGGGGTGACTTATATGTAGAAAAAGGGGAGTTTAAGGTTGGGCAAGTACTTTTAAATGAAAGTCAAAGTGGCAGTGAAACTATACATACAGGCCTTGCAATGGTAGGCCTGAGGCATGGTTAGGAGGCTACTTATGTGGGTGGCACAATCAGTGCTGCAGGCCCACAATTAGCATTTAATCTACAGGCCCTGGGCACATGCAGTGCACTTTACTGGGGTCTTCCAAGTAGATTAAATAAGCCAATTGGGTATAAACGAATATCAACATGTTTTAAGGGAGAGAGCATATGCACTTTAGCAGTGGTTAGCAGTGGTAAAGTGCGCAGAATCCTAAAACCAGCAAAAATGAGGTAGGAAAAAGAGAAGGAGGAAGGCAAAAAGTTTGGCGGTGACCCTGCGGAAAGGCCATTTGCAACAGCCATCCTTCCCATAATTCAAACTCATGCCATACCTGATCACTGCATATGTCAGGAGTGACTGCTCATTGTGCCATCCTGCTGATTATACAAAAATATGACGGATGGAATTCTGAAAATAATTTCAGCCACTGTTAATTACTCTTAGCTGCATCCCTGCCCATCATTATTTTGCACGCCATGCTACCTAAGCTTAGACTCAGCCACATGTAAATCAGTCTTGACCCAGCTCCAATAGGAAAAGTTCAGTTGGCACTGCTAGGCCAGGTCCTCCCATCGCACTGAAGTAAACTGTAGATGCTGCATTACACTTGAATTGATGTGCAAAAAGCATTGTTTACTGCCACAAAGATCCACAAAGATCCACAAAGATTATAAGTTACAATGACTTTACACACAGACACAAGGAATCTGGTCAATGTGATTTTACCTCACCGCTCATGTTGAACTCGTTGCATCTCTTATAACACAGGGTAGGAAGCAGGCACTGTTGGAAAAGGAGCAGTCTGGGTCACACTTTCCTTATGAGTGTCCTTTCTTATGCGTGGGAAACTGTTGGAGAATTTGGAGAACTGGGACAGTGAAAAATAGGAAAGGATAGACTACTCCATCAACTTGTGGAGATTCATTCACTTCCGGGTTGGCCTTCATTTTAATGGTTGACGATGGCAGCTAACCTTGACTGTATGAGCATTTAAACCCTTCAGCCCTATAACTAAGTGCCCGGCAACAAATGTGTAATTGCATAGCTATTCTGCTTGCAGACTACTTTGTCACAGTGGTTTCTATTCCTCCAGTTAATTTTATCTCCCTTTGGTCTCCTCAGGTCCTCCTTTAAAGATTAAGGACCAGATGTACGAAAGTTCCATTTTGCATTTCCTAAATAGCAATTCCTAAGAAAACCCTACGTAGGGATTGAAAATTTGGAATGTAAGAAAATTTGAATTTCCTAATAGCAATTCCTACAGAGTAGCAATCACTATTAGGCAATAGGTATTTAGGAAATCGTAAATTTGGACATGAAAAGCTTCCCTACCTATGGGCCTAAGGATCCCCTTAAATCTAAGGGAAGAAAAAGTGGCACACTTGAAAAGCACTCCTGTGCCCTCAGCACGAGTGTGCGCTTCAAGTCAATGCAAAAAGTGCATTTTGGGTGCTTTTTTCCCATTTTGCACATGGTTACCTTTGAATTGGATTAGATGGTAGTATCATTTCCTCAATGCCCATTTCACATTTAGGGAATGCTATGTACATGTGCTTATGAAATCTCAAATAGGAAATCCCTATTTCCAATTTCCTATTTTGTGGTTCGCAAATTGTGATTTCTACTCAGTAGAAATCGCAGTTTGCGAAGCCACAGAGTCCAGTGTCCATTTGAAAAGGGAGTTTTGCATTTCTTAATGCCCAAAATTGCAATTTGGCCCTTGAAGAAATGCAAAAATCTTTCGTACATATGGGCCAAAGTGTACACCACTGCGTTTGTGTGTGGAGTTCCACTCCCTGGCATCCCAGAGTTCTCTGCCACTTTCTGATTGGCACAAAGGCTTATCACAGCATCATCCACCTCAAGTTTGTTAAGTTGCTTAAACTGCCATTCAATTTATCTTAGAATTTTAAGATCTAGAAAGAAAGCTGTTGACTAGGAACACTTCAAAGGAGCTTCATCAGCTGGGGAATCACCAAATGGTGGAAATCCCTTGCCTCTGACCACCACCGCTTCCCTGAGAGGCCTTACCTGCTACAAGAGGAGGCTCAAAGGAGGTCCACGACTGACTCAGGAGGATCTGGTGCACTGCAGTATCCTGGCTGGGACCAGAGGTACTATCTTATGGCACTGGGGGTAAGTGGCTTGGTTCAGCCACACTTGAATCTCACTGTTATGCTCAGGGCTGGCCCACATGAACTTCAAAGGGCAGCACTCCCTTGATCTGACTCCTAAACTGCTCTCCGTTTGGAAGTATTGCCTCCTAGGCTGTCTTCTCTCACTCTTGCCTCATTTTCCCCACAAGGGAGGAAGCAGAACATTCCTGGCGCCCGGTCTTGGAGGACCCCATCCACCTCTTGGCACCATTTTACCTATATGGCTGAGAAATGCTCGATCATCCACTGTTTTGTAGCCTCCAACTAAATGAGTGCCAGAATACCAGTCTCGTCAATATCTTTTTAGAAGCAGAAATAGGGTCACTCATTCTTCCAAGAGTGATTCATTGACAAAGACAAAGGACTTGCTGTCATCACACTCCTGGGATCTTCCAGGTAGTGAAAACTGCAAGAGGACTTACCAGCACGTGTGAGCCCTTGTTTCACCTGTTTCATCTCAAACCAACTACTCTTTACCCAAACTCATCACCCATGAAAAAACTTCATGTTCTAGATTGTAATGCAAAATCGATTAACTTCAGCTAAACCCATAACTAATCAGTCTGTTGGTAGGTCCCTAAACTGATCTTTATTTAGATCCTTTTCAGTCACTGCTACTTACTTCAAGTTAGGCAACTCCTGCCCATAAACTGTATGCTATTACCACTTAATATTGTTTTCCCCAACTCCAAGCACTATCTTATATGACTTCTTTAAATGCTTTTATACATTGCCACATAGAAAGCTCAGGCCGCCACCTCCTACGGCTTCCACTTGTTGCTCTCCCAAATAACAATACAGCATCTTATATTCTCACACTTCCCTTTTCCTGAGACTACTCAGCATGGCTGAGCCCTCCATCTCTCTCAAATCGGACAAATACTCTGAGCTAGTCTCAACTTATACAAAATAATTTCCCCCGGAAACCTATCTAAAACCAAATGAAAGAAAGTCATATACAAACTCATTAAAGAACTGCCAGAAACATCCTTGCTGAACAATACTACAGTGATTCTAAAAGATGCCTAATTATGGATTTCCTATAATTCACTCACCCCGCCTCACACTGGGATAAAGCTCTCTTCAAAGAACTATCAGAGGGAGGTAAAAAATATCCACATGCAAAAAACTTTTTATTCCCTCTCTTACTCCTCACGAGAGACAACTGACAACCCTGATATTCAATATAACAACATAATTATTCATCCAACTGACAAGCGTCTGCCACTCTTCAATTTCAAGTTCAAGTCAGTCCAACGCTTCATTGCTGCACAACCACCCCTCACCCTCCTCTCAGAACTCACCCCCTCCCTCTTCACATTCCTCGAACCCCCACTTCCTCCCCAACTCCAACTCTCCTTAGTCTCCTTATAACCCCCTAGACTTCCCTGAAAAACATTTTCACCCCCCTTCTCCTCCAAACATAACCCCTTGCTTCTCACTTGCAGTTGTGCTGGCCTCCCTCATATCTCCTCCTCTGGAGAACAGTACCCCCACCCTAAACACAGTTCCCTCACATTCCTGTTGCTCACTCACTCCAAAACAGGCCAGGCCCTCTCAACTGCACCCCCAGGTTCTGTACCCATACCGCATCACACACAACCCACACCCCATCACAAACACCACACCTCCACAATCACTTCTTCCAGACAATTCAGCACAGATCGAGGTTCAAAATAATATACTCCTCTTCAGCTGTTGTAGAATCTTCCTCTATTACACAATCCCACCCTAAACAGTCTCACAATCCAAGCAATGATTACTGTGCCACCTTAAATTCCCCAACCTTCCAAACAATCCTCCTAATGCCTCAGTACAGAACACCCTCTCTGACAACCTGGGCTCTCTGCTCGCTGAGATTAATTCTTTATCCTCTTGCAATCTTCTCCTGTCCAGTGCATTGAAGTCCCAGGGAATTCATACTCAGCTCCCTCCTGCTCTCTCTAAGCCCCCAGTACCACTGATGAATCCCCAGATGTCCTATCCCTGACCAATAAATCCAGCCCAACTCCAGATGCTACAAAGATTGACTCTATTTCTCACCCCATTTTGGACACAATGTCCTTCACACGCAACAACCTATATCAGACCTACTCAACTACTACTGAGGATATGATCTACCATCCCTTTGACCCCCTCACCCTTCTCCATAGATAACAATCCTCTCACAGCTCCCCATAGCTATCCACACTTTGCCACAATTCACATTCACAACCATTCTTCTGCTGCCTCTTCTGCTATCCTAATCATAGAGTTAATGACAACTCACTTCACAATCAAGAAATACTCAAGTAAACCCACAATAATCTTGTTCATGTTTCAATCACCTTCTCTCCCATATGTAAATCTACTCCCTCTACCTTCAACTTCATGCTACATCGAAATTGCAAACCAATCAAATCCCAAAACCTAAGCCTTCTATTTCTGTTTAAAACACGGCTGTCTGATTCATGCCAGCATATACTTGACTTTCTGATTCCCCCTGACTTCACAGTCATCCACCAGTGCTGAACCAGTAATAAAGGAGGAGGATCTGCTGTTATCCACAGCACCTCCTTCAAATGTAAAAATGTTGGTGCATATTTACATGCTCAGTGGAGCAGGGCAGCACAGCAAGGTCCCTTGCTGCGCTGCGCTGCCCTGCGCCACAGGGAAAGAACAGAAATGCATGTATTTACAAAATAAAGTGCATTTCTGTCCCTTCCCCCTCCGCTGGTGTACAAATTGACATGTAGTGCCAACGCAGGCACCTTTACACCATGGTGAAAGCGTGTCTGTGTTGTCAGCAGGATTGTTTTTGTGCAGGAAGTCACAATCAAGAGAGTAATGTCCCTCTTTCTGCGTGTGCTGCAGAATGCAGCACACATTGAAAGAGGAAATAGCAAGGAGGAATAAAGATATTTTTCCTTGTTGCGCCCGCCCTGGGGATGTGTACACTTTTGATGCATTCCCATGTTTACAGATTCTTGTAAATCTGGGAGTGTCAGAACCCCTGGGTGTTGCATGGGAACAGGAACAACCACAGCAATGCCCATGGTATACCTCCCTGATGCAGTGTAAGGCAACACAGTAACTTGCGCTACATTGCCTTTCACCATATCTACAAGGCCATGAAAAGCCATGCAACGTAGCTTTGCATGGCCTTGTAGAAATGGGGGTGCACTATGCGTCATCAATACATCACAAAAGTGACGTACCAGTGGCTCACAGGGCTTTTAAATATGCCCTTCAAAGTCAACCCAGGCATTGGAATTTGAGTGACTTTCTGTTGAACTGATGGCATCCCAGCAGAAGCCCATGATATTTTCTATTATATACCGATGTCCAGGTAACAACCACCTATTTATTGTGTGTCTGTTTGAGGTAATCACTGAAATATCCACAAACACCAAGAACATTCTCATGAGCGACTTCTACCTACACTGAGGAGACATATTCAACTCAGTGTATCACAACAAACTCTGTTCCTGGACAGCAACAATCTTAAACGATTCTGTTGAACCTCCACTCATTTAAAAGGTTCCATCCTCAACCTCATCATCAGTAATTACAATCTCATTGAATGCTACCCTTCAAGACCAGTAGACTGGCCCAACTACTTCCTTGTACCCTTTTCCTTTCTCAACACAAAAACCTCCTCCTCCGACCAATCCAAGAAACCTATGGAGTGGGCCATGGACTTCAACAGCACTATGCCTTCAAAGCTCCAAAATAACCCTAACCTCTTGCTTTTACAAGTAATCAATAAATTGACAAGCCTTTTAGAAAACTACAACACAATTATCATAGAAGTTGCTAATGAATGTGCCCCACTCCAGATCAGAAAACTGCATCCACTGCATCTCAATCACTCTCCAAGCAACTCCTTAGAAAAAGGAGACCCTCAGATCCTTGCAAAGATCATGGTACAAAAAGTACAAACAGCACACTTTTCAATCTAAAGTGGAACTCATCAGAAGGGAATTAAGGACAACTAAAAATTAACCCTCAAAACTCTTGGACCTTGTGACGGGGCCCACCTCCTCTTGGCCTCATCACAATCTTCCAAACATCAAAGAACACTGTGACAACCTCTCCAACTTCTACATGAAAAACTGATAGTCAAAATTGAGCTTTCTAGCTTAAAAACCACTCACAGTGTTTTGCAAATTCATGTCTTGCTTTGGACAGTTAACTGAATCGGATCTGGAAAACAATATCTCAGAAATCAAACCTGCTTCTCACTTTGCTGCCCCCCCCTCCCTGCAAAAGTAGTTACAAATATTGCCCTATCCCTTAGCCATTACCTCATCCAAATAGTCAACTCCTCCCTCAGCCAAGATGTAGTGCTTGACTGCCTGAAATCAGGCGAGGCCACACCTCTGTTTAAGAAACTTTACTCAAATCTTTCTGCCCGATCTCCAACCCCACATTACTAGCCAACCATCTGGGATGCAGAGCACCTAAAGAAGTCCAAAAACTACAGCGTGTTCTTCAATGACCATCAGTCTAGTTTCAGATCTAGCTGCAGTACTGAGACCACAATGCTACATATTATTGGTGACACTCTTTACATAATAGATTTCAGAGACTCCTGTCTTCACATTCTCTTACATCTTTCTTCAGTATTTGACACCGTCAACCACAAATTCTACCTAAGAATGTCAGAGGATTTAATGGGAATCAAAGGCACTGTATTGAACTGGTTCATCTCCTACCTATCAAATCACTTCCAAGGGGATAAGATCTCTAACTCTGTCTCCAACACCCTGCCTTTACACCAAGGAATACCCTAAAGCTCCATCCTATCACCAACACTGTTCAATCTCCACATGGAGCCCCTTTGCTCCCTCCTAGAAAATTCAAATGCCTCCTTTCAGCTCTATGCTGACAACACTGACCTATACTGAAACGTCTCCTTTCTGGAGGATTTAACAAAATTATCAAGGATGTGCTCGGATCTCCAGTTGTGGATGTCACTCTTGTCACTCTATCACCACAAAATTAAACCCCAGAAAACAAAGTTCCTTCTGTTCTCTCCATCACATTGTAAATCACCTGTGAAGGCCTGGATAGCCTTCTTAAAACTACTGGAATGTATACCATTGGTTGTAGACAAAGTAAAATCCTTGAGTTTTACGCTTGACATTAAACTTAATGGTGCCCAGTTCCAAATCAAGCTTCTCAGAGGAATCAAACCATTAATTCCTGCTGATGATTTCAAAACAGTTGTTCGATCGATGGTCCTTTCAAAACTTGACTATAGACCCTCACTTCTAACAGGCATCCCCAGAATTCTCATAGCCCCTTTGAAGGCAGTCCTCAACTCTGCTGCCCACTTAGTCTCTGGGACAAGACAGTCCAATCATATCTGCTCTATCCTGACATCACTCAGCTAGCTCCTATTGATACAAGAAACTCATTCAAACTAGCCTGTACCATCCACAAATCTCAACAAGAAGGCTTAGCAAACTATCTTGCAAATCTCAGAAGGCTCCCACTTCCTGCAAATTTCAGATTCCTGATGTCTCTAAACCCCTACTATCAAAAATTTTAGAACCATGAAACAAACCTTCCCAGGGCCCACCTCCAAAATATGGAATGCCATCCCACCTGCTATCGGGATAAGCCCCTCCTATGATTCCTTCAAAATAGAGCTAAAAATCCATGTCTTTCAACAATATCACCCTCTGTAGATATGTCATGTATGTCAAATCTTTATCAGTTGCTAACTCACTTCTACTCCCCAGTCATGCGGTTTAAGTTTGTCTCACAGAGTTTGTAACACAGTTCTTTTTGCCAGAGACCTATGTAATTGCTCTAATACCCCATGGGCTCTGGTTCGCCTTATATGAGTCAGCATGTAAATAAAATAAATTGAAAATTATGTGACGCCATTCCTTGTCTCTAGTTCTAACCTCTGGTTCAGAAGGCTTACCCAGCTCATGTGGACAAAAAGCTTCAGTTTCTATTTTTGTTTTCCCCTTCCTTCTTTGTGGATTGCTATTACTTTGAAAGCCACTGGTAAGGAAAAGAATAGGACAACTGAAACTCTCAGTGTATCTAGCTCCTTCCCCCCACCTTAAAATCATCATGGTGTTAGTAAAATAATATTATGAAAGTATAAAGTAAACAAGAAAAAGAGTGTTAGGCAAACCATACATGTAGATGGGCATAATATACTGTTAATTTTCATCATTGAGAGTGAGGAGGAGCATCACAAACCACTTAATGTTTTGCCTCACAAGAGTTATGGTCCCTGTTAGAAATGGGGTCTCTGGTTGGCAGTCATTTTGCACTCTGTCCAAGCAGGGACCCTCACTCTAGTCAGGGCAGTGGAGATACACATTTAAGGTAACCCCTGCTCACCGCCTTGGTAGCTTGGGACAAGCAGTCAGGCTTATCCCAAAGGTAATTTGTAAAGTATTTGTACCAAAATACACAGAAATACAATGAAAACACTACAAAATGGACACCACACCAGTTTATCAAAACAGGGAATATTTATCTAAATCAAACAAGACCAAAATGACAAACATCTAACATACACAAGTCAAGATATGAATTTTCAAAGTAAAAAGAATCTTAGTCCATTGAAAACAATGGAAATTTTGTTTTTACACAAAGTACCTGGTTTGCATAAAAAAAAACCCGCACGGGCGAGCGTGCATCAGAAAAGTCAGCAATGTGTTGATTCCTTACTCACAGGTAAGGCCGTGAGTCATTTCCTCTCCAGTTCGGTAGGCGATGCATCGTTTTTTCCCCCCGCAAGAGAGCGATGTGTTAATTTCCGGATATGGCACCTCGGATCCACGCAGGTTCACGATGACTTTGATGCTCTGTGATGATGCGTGAGAAATCCAGGTCGTACGGTGAAGGAAAACCGCGCTGCGTCGCGTTTGTGGTGTTTTCAGCAGCTGCAAGTGAGTGTTGCATCATTTTTACAGCCGCAATGCACGTGATGTGTCGATTTCCCAGCCGCGATGTAGGCAGTGCATCAATTTCAGCTGCTATGCAGGTGGCATGTCATTTTTACAGCTGTGTTGCAGATGGTGCGTCAAAAATTTCCTGCACAGCTCCCTGTGCGTGGATTTCTGTCCTTGTACTACCAGATTCATTTTTCAAGGGCCCAGGGACTGGATAGGGCACCACTTGGCAGGACAGGAGTCTCAGTAGAGAGTCCAAGTGCTGGCAGAGGAAGTCTTTGATGGCCCTGAGACTTCAAAACAGGAGGCAAGCTCATTCCTAGCCCTTTGAGATTCCTCAGAAGCAGAAATATACCACAAAGTCCAGTCTTAGTCACCTTCTTCAGGCAGAAGCAGTAACTGCAGGATAGCCCAACAAAGCACAGTCACAGGCAGGGGCAGCACTTCTCCTCAGCTCTTTAGCTCTTCTCCTTGGTAGAGGTTCCTCTTGGTTCCAGAAGTAAATCTAAAAGATATGGGGTTTTGGGTCCACTACTTGTACCCCTTTCTGCCTTTGAAGTAGGCAAACTTCAAAGGAAAGTCTCTGTTGTTCACCAGATCCAGCCTTGTCCAGCCCTGGCCCCAGACACACACCAGGGGGTTGGAGACTTAATTGTGTGAGGGCAGGCACAGCCCATTCAGGTGTAAGTAACCAATACTCCCTCCACTTTAGCCCAGATGGCCCATCAGGAAATGCAGACTACACCCCAGCTTCCTTTGTGTCACTATCTAGAGTGGATTCTCAAACAGCCCAACTGTCAGTCAGACCCAGACAGGGAATAAATAAGCAGGCAGAGTCACAGAATGGTTTAAGCAAGAAAATGCCCACTTTCTAAAAGTAGCATTTTCAAACAGACAATTTAAAAAACAACTTTACCAAAGATGTATTTTTGATTTGTGAGTTCAGAGATCCCAAACTCCATAGCTCTATCTGCTCCCAAAGGGAAACTTCACTTAAAAGATATTTAAAGGCAACCCCCATGTTAACCTGTGAGAGAGATAGGCCTTGCAACAGTGAAAAACACATTTGGCAGAATTTCATTGTTAGGACTTGTAAAACACATCAGTACATGTCCCACCTTTAACATACACTTCACCCTACCCATGAGGCTATCTAGGGCCTACCGTAGGGGTGCCTTACATGTATAAAAAGGTAAGGTTTGGGCCTGGCAAGTGGGTATACTTGCCAGGTCGAATTGGCAGGTTAAAGCTGCACACACAGACACTGCAGTACTAGGTCTGAGCCATATTTACAGAGCTAATCATGTGGGTGGCACAACCAGTGCTGCAGGCACACTAGTAACATTTGATTTACAGGCCCTAGGCACATCTAGTGCACTTTACTAGGGACTTACTAGTAAATCAAATATGCCAATCGTGGAAAAGCCAATTACACATACCATTTACACAGGGAGTACTTGCACTTTAGCACCGCTCAGCAGTGGTAAAGTGCCCAGAGTACCAAAAACAGCAAAAACAAAGTCCAGCACACAGTCAAAACATGGGAATCAGATGCAAAAAAGGCAGGGGGACCACGCCAAGGATGCAGGTCTAACAGTCCCTGTCCACATTTAATAATGATAATATAAAGCACATTACATTCCATGCATCTGCATATGTACTATATTTGCAGGCCCTTTGTACAATACTTAATGATGAACCTTTTTCTGTGTGTGAAATGAGTTGGATGCAGGTTCTTCACAGAGACAAGCCATGTTCTTGGACCTACTGCGAGCTATCAACCACTACTGTGTCAATAATCAGAGATGCACAGAGGGAACTGGCTGCAGGCCCTGGACCATGGTCAGGCCCTGCACCCTATCCTCCATGGGCCACTTACAGCAGAAGAAGGCAGCAGGGTCTGCTGTCAATCCTTTGTAAATAACCAGCACCCACAGCCCAAGGCCTTCTGTTTTGCACAGCAAACTTTGACCAAAGGTAGTGGCCAGTGATTGCAGCCATCTGATGAGTGAAGAATTGTTGTTCCATGTTTCAGATGTGGTAGAAGTGGGCAATATGACAACTATTTTAGAATACGGGACACAACATGAAGTGGTATGTACTAGCAAGTTTAGAATTCATCTAAGGAAATATGAATGTTTTGATGATGATGTTATGATGGTGAAGAGCAGATTTTGTGACACCATAACTTGGTGTATGATTCCAAAGAAAATCTATATTCAAATATATCAAAATAGCAAAAGATTCTCAATTCTGATGAAAAAATAAGAGTTGCCTCAGTACATGGTATTTAATAACTTATTTAAAATTTGATCAAGGTAAAAATTAATTCAAATCATAACCCATGCAGGAAAGGTAAAGTTATATCATGGAACATTGATATCATATAGAGAACTCACAATTGAGATTGGTAACTAGTCCTAAATATATTAGGTCAAAATCTACCCAACATCTGATACCTTTGATATGTTTCTAAAAGAGGAAAAATGTATGACTCCACACCTGAGATGCATTCATACCCCTGACAAGGCAATTGCATTTAGCTAAAAATAAATATACTCTAATGACAATTATGGTTCACTCAATGTCATTAATTAAATAAATAAATCACAAATGGAGCAATCGGTCTATTTGAACATAAGAATACCAGGTTCTACTAACACCACTTAACTGGAATCTTCAAAAGAGGACTCAAATATCTTAAAATCTTTGATCCGAGGAGAGCTGGGATGAGGTCGGTGCTGACCATTTTGGAACTCTGCCTCCAGCTGGATCAACCTGATGACTAGGCAAATAAAACCGGCCATTGGTTGCAAGTCATACACCAACTCTCATGCCTCTTTCAGGTCTTCTGTAATTTGTGAGATGTTCACGCACTCCTGGTGCATGAAGAAGATCCACATCAATCCATCTTCTGGCGGGATGCAACATGGATATTTTAGAGCAAAAGCATATTTTGCCTTTGGTCAAAATGTTTGCCCAACAACAGCAATGAGACAGGGACATCTGTCAGTCAGAATTCATTTGTGAAGACAATGCCACAACAGATGTGGACATTCTAGTTAGCGTAACCCATTCCCTGCTGAGGGTAGAACGGTTCTATCCTCAGGCACGGTTCCATGCTGAGGATGGAGCTGTTACATCAATTGCACATCCCTAGGAAATCCTTCTGTTGTTAACAGGAGGGGGCAGATTGGCGCCTGCAATGGCGTGGGTGTGACTGTTGGTATGACAAGCACAGTAGCTCTTATTCCTCACACCATTACAGTTAAGGTGTACCTTTCTGGGCTCTGTATGTGGCTTTCCCTCAACGTACTTGTAGGAGAAGAGTTATGGCCAGTTTAGTGTAATTTTATTCAGTTCCTTGGGCACAAGTAGTTGTGTTGCGTTATCTTTCTTTTCTTCTGATCCTTAATTCACCTGTGAGTGTCTATGCTAAGGTACATGGTGTTTAGTGGGGGGATCTAATAGTTAGGCATCATTGCTTATATTACTAGTTTCATTGTTTCTCTCATTTCATCCCTCAGGCTTTCAAATATGCATATCACCAGGGTTACAACAATTTACACTTTTGCAGCAATTGCTTTGCCCCCTTCCCTTTCTACTAACCTGCACATCCTGTATTTCAGGTTGTGTCTTTTGATGGAACATAAGGCGCTTGCTAATATAGTGGCCATCTTTATGCAACCAGTGTCTGCCATTGACGAGCTGTAGAAAGATGAATATGGAGAATCTGAATTTTGTGTAAATTTAATTTACTTTCTGAACTGAGTTCAAACGTATTGATTATTCTAAGAATACAGGTATACTGGCATGTGGTTTGAAGTCCAACACACCCAGGGCCTACAAAATAATACCCTTATTATACTTTTTTGTATAGATTGTGGACGAAAACTTGACATTAATGTGAAGTTAGGGCCAACAACACCTCTAAATTAGTTCAATTTGTCAACCAATATGAGTGTCTTCTAGAAATAGGGAACATTTTGAGCGAGTCTATTTCATTTAAAGGATTTGCCAGGACGTGGTTAGAGATGCATTTATTACATCAATAATTGCCACAATGTATTCCTTTTAATATTCTTGTTGTTATTGTTTAGTATTCATAAAGGAAAAGGTCTCTCCAAAGTTTGGCAACTTGTGTTGCTCCCTATACGGGCATGCAAACAAAGGGCTTTATCAAGGCTAAATAAAAATATAAAAATAAATAATGTAGGCAAATCAAAATCTGTTAAAAAAATTGAAATTACATATTAGTGATGGTCCCCATTTGTGACAAACACCTTGTCGCTGTGATGGGGATCAGAAGTTATAATCACAAAATCATCACCAATGTCTGAAATTCTGAATTCCTCATCCCAATCCTAGAATGTTTGTATTTCAGGAGAAGAACAAATCGCCAATATTAGATGTTCCAAATCTACGACCTGATTTTTAGTTGCATGTGGCGTAGAGTGCAGAGTGATAATTATGGTGGCAACAGGATTTACGTATAATCTCTTAATAGCACACTAGAACTGGTATAGAAACCCAGATTTACTCATGGCTTACTTCCAAATTATAAAGGCGAAAGCCTTCCTAGCATCTAGGAGAGTAAAAGGAAGATAGAGACATTCCAGGTGTGCACATTCTAGAACAGTTAAGACTTGCAGTGTCTGAAATGTCCTGGCCCATTATCTGCTACCTTGCATTGTCAGTGGAGGCCAGGGCTTCAGCCCTGAGCCATATTTTGAGATCCCCAACTGCCTTGTGGGGATTTCTATTCCTTCAGAGCAACCACTGGTATGGCAATTGCTCTGAAAGCCAAAGGATTGGCCAAGTGGGTGTCATGCTGGCAAATGCCCACTGAGAAAACAGTTGGAAGTAAGGGAGAGTTATGTATTCACATTTTAGTCAACAAAGAACATTAAGCAGAGATTAACGGGTATGTAGCATAGAATGCAAACTGCACAAAACTTTTATTGCACACCATACTTATCAAATGAAAACTCTACCAGAGATGGCAGCATTATGTACAACGACCAGAGACTGTGGCATGTAAAGCATAGCACATAATGTACAGCACTAACTTCACAATGTTAATTGCAAAGATCAGGACATATAAGTCCTCATTAAAAATTACCTGGAGCAGTGGAATTCCAACTTGCCAGGTGTTTTCCTACCCAGAATTACCTGCTCTGCAAATACCAGACACGGTAAACCCAATTCTACAAACACCAGACATGAAGAATTGTGAGACGGTGACAGGTGCTTTGGGCAGCTGCTTCACCAGGCCCCTCCCACCCTCCTCCTGCACAAAAGAGGGAGCAGTAAACACTTTCCCCAATGCTTTCTTGAGCAACTCTGCCCTGCCCTAGCTGGCTGTTTCTTGGGCATTCCTTTATGCAAGTTCACACCCTAAGTAGCTACCAAGACTTGCCTCCTCTCATAAGATTTCCCCTGAGACTTTGCGAGTAGTTCTCTAAATGTGTTGAAACACTTTCAGCACATTAAATTTCCCTTGTGTTGACCTGCTGTGTGTTTCTCCCTTGAGGGCTCTCATCAGAGGATAAATTCTTCATGGGAGAAGGGAATGAAGGACAGGGTCGGTGGGAGCAGAGAACAATAGCATAGAATACATTCAGGGTTATACACATTCCAGGCATATAATATGAAGCCTCAGCTTATATAAATTTGTCATCTCAAAATTTAGCGTATCTACTCAATCCACACACCATGTGTACACATACCTAGTTAACAGCACCAAATGTATAATGGAGTAACAGATCAAGCCCTTGGCACAAAAACCAAAATACCCTTATATATGCACACACCATTGTAAGCACAGGTAGATCATTCTCTGTGTATGTATGTGCACATGAATCATTTGCCACTTATACATACGTAAGTAAATGAATGGTTAAAATGTAATTAAAACCAGTGCTTAATTTGAGCCGGTTGTTTCCACTGCTCAGCACCCGCACTTAATTGTCAACACTTGTTCTTGTGACAGTGTGCCACAAAGTAGTACTGTCTGGCTATTTTAGAAATGACCACAACAGCAGTTAATTATTAATTCAATATGCATTAAAAATCACTGATTAAAACCATGGCACAAACATATTACTACACAGTACCAATGTCATCTTCAGTGAAAGTTAAGTGGAACTTAACGTAAAAAGGATAAATGTCCAATAGCCCTTGAAAAATAAATTCTAGATGAATCATCAAGTAACAATATATTGTAGATCACCAAAGGTGCCAATACCTTAAACCCATTTTAGTAAAGCAAGGCCAGTAATATTCGTTTTCTCACAAGTATTACACGTTTGGGGAGCTAAAACTTATCAGGGCATTTGAATATTTTTGCAAAGGTATCACGTTAGTCCCAAAGTGGGCAAAGATGTACATTGTGCGGCTACTCAAAGCCTCTGAAGTTGGTGCAACATGGGATCCGAATAGAAACGGAGCAGGGGAGTATTGTTTTCTTCTCTATTGCTGCAAACCCTTGAGGAATCCGTAAAATAGGGAGAGTAAGAATTTGAAAGTGCACATAGCTTTTTTCCGGTATATGTGGCCATACCACAGAGCCCAGCATGTGCTAATTAGGATACAACCTTTGCCACAGTTTTGGGCTGACTAGTGTATTAAATAGTTGAAAAGTTAGAGTAAGGCAAATACCATCTTAAACAGTTGCAAATGGCTGCTGTTCGAAAAGAACTTCCAAAGCATGCGCTGCTTTTGACTGAAAATGTAGCAGTATTTGTTGACTGTCAGAAATGGAGTTGCTAATTTTGGAAGGGGGAACCCCTCCCAACTCAATAATGCCATTGTGGTTATGTCAGCACTCAGTTCTGAGAAATGTATGCTCAAACATTGGTAGCTATGGCAGCATGCCCATCCCCAGAGAAATGTGTGCAAGTTCAATTTTAAGGTAAAGAACACCACACTTTAAAACTTCCAATTCAACATTAAAAAAAGACACACTTTTAATGAGCAAAGTGGACCTGGCGATAGATACCTTTTATTTTTTAAGGCCAAAGGCACCTAGAAAAAGTCAAGAATCACAGAAAGGCAACAGTTCATAGTATGCCAGGACCTAGGGAAAAGTTCAATTCAACTGCGAACGAGCAGAGGTCGGATATACCAAGAGTGTTCTCCAAGTTAAAGGTTTTACCTTCAGACATGGGGCCCGATTTATATGTTGTCAGTATATAATCTCATCCTTTGGTAGTTATGGCACAAGCAGCAGGCAATCCCCAGAGAAATGTGTGCAAGTTCAAGCAGTACAAGGCAAAGAACACAACACTTTAAAACTTCCAATCTAATATGCACAATACATAGAAACTTTTAATGAGCTAAAGAACACAAAGATTGTCAGAGTAGGCTTAGGTGAACTGGAGATATGGATTTTTGAAGTTTTAAAAGCACCTAGAAAAAGTCAAGCATCATGAAAAGACAACAGTTCATAGTAGAGCAGGACCTAGGCTCAACTTCATGCTGACAATGTTGGGGCAAAAGACAGATACACCAAGCGAGCTGTCACAGTCAAAGGTTTTATCTTCAGACCTAAAGCCTGATTTACATGTTGTTGATATGTTTACTGTGTCACAACAGTGACAGAGTATATATACCACCAACATAATGATCCACCCTCTAAATTTATATGTGGCAGAACTTACGTTTGGCAACGGCGGTGACTGCTCTGTTGCCAAACATCTCCAGTGGCCCAATAGAATAAGGGCCACCTGAGAAATGGCAATCAGGATGGGTGGCCATATAGCCATTTGTTTACTGTCCGTCACCCCAGGCAAACCTTGGCAGTGAGGGACAGTACAATGCAAATAATAACCCCCCCCACCAAAAGAACATGCAATATAAGGTCTTTCTTTTTTTAAATAAAAAAGAGAACTGTTTGGTGCAGGGCTGATTTATGCTGATGCAGCCTTGTACAAAACAGCAATATGCATTGACAGGGACTGCTATGACGGTGGTTCATACCAATGCATTATAAATGACCGCCTGCTTGGCAATCATTTATACATTTGGCTGTCAGCCCTCTCTGCTGTGGGGAAGGAGTTATTCACTCCATCCCCAAGATGAAAAGACGTGCCGTCTGTCAAAATATAAATCAGACCTTTAGTCTTGAACTGCTGGGAAAGCTGTTCTGGTCAGTCTGCAGCACCAGCTCCTCAGAGCAGGGTTCTGGGACCCATGTATCTCTCCAGCCAGGTCTCCTCCAGGGTCTATACATCTTTAGTCACCCTGGCACTTTCCGAGTCAGGTGTCCTTCTATGTCATTTGACTAACCACTTGAACTTTGGAGAGCAATTCTAGTGCCTGAGTGCCAGCAGAATTCAGGGGTCCTTTAATCCATGAGTCCTCCTCTTCCAACAGGATTATTCTTTAACCAAGCACATATTCTTCAGATGGAGTTTACCCAGGTCCAGAAATGTCCAAAAATGTTCTGAAGAGGTGGTGCTGGAGATGCCAGAGTTATCCTGTGCATTAGCCAGGGATGGTATTAATTATACTGTCCATTTCTAACAATGTTATCACAGTCCTCCCACCTCTTTTGTAGCACTTCCTCTCTGCCTTACTGTAAAATTAACCAGGTGCCTCTGTTTCAAGATGGTGGAAGCCAGCTCAGGTGGGCCTGTCTTTAGCTACCTGACAGGGTCGAATCTGGTGTTACCACCTATTGTGGCTAGATACTAAGGGCTGGATTTTGAGTTTTGAGGATAGACTAATGTCCATCAGGGTGACAGAGTAAATTACTCCATTGCAATGAAAGACATCCCATCACCCAAATATAGAGATGTCTGCTGTTCCTCCAGCCATCTCTTAACATTGACAGGAACCACTGTCATGACGGTTCCTGTCAGTGTCATAAAAATGTTATGGACAGCTCTGTGAAACATAATGGTCAGCCATCAAACTTTTACAAACTTCTACTTTTTTCGAAATCCAACTTCCAAAACGACTCCACACTATGGGACCGTTCAGCGTGGTAGTTGCGAGGTTAGATGGGTCTTTTTATTTTTATTGTTCCTCACTGCCAGGCTTTACCTGGAGTTGATGGACAGCCATCTGTCCATACACTCAAAATTGTGCTGATGATCAGATGGCTTAGCTCTGACAGCCAGACTAGGCAAGCTCCATCGTTGACATACTGTCAGACCATCCACTTCTAAATCAGGTAGGTGGAACATCGTTTTGGTGGAGAGGGTTTCCATCGCCATTGTGACAGAGTTCCATTTCCACCAAAATCTAAATCAGCACCTAACTGTCTACTAGGGTCCTGGGCATGAATAGAAGAAGACCCCCTTGGCATCTCCAAGTCAAAAGAGATAATGCTTTGTTCTGCCAACTGTTCCCATCCATTCCCAGATAGCTAATCCCTGCTAAATTGTTAACAGTTAATTCCCATTGCCCTATCCTAGACCTAGAGGCAAGCCATTGTCCTCTTTGTGAGAGTGATGAACTTTCCCAGCCAAGGATGTGTATTCCAGCTCCGGCAGTGTGATAGCTGGCAGAACCGGGTTTCCTCCCTTGTGTGTCTGGGGACAGACTGTCTTGGAAGGTCCTGGGCATAAACATGAGAAGCACTCTGTAAGAAAGTGGGTATTAGTTGCAAGGGATGCGAGTCCTTCAGAAATAATAAGTCAGTAGCCTTCCCGTTACTGGAAACAAAGTACCCCACTGTCTGTAGCACTTGGCAATGACATGATAGGAAAACAGAGCACTCCAAGGACATCTCAGGGGAAGTGGTGTGAGCTTGAATCCCCAGCTCACTGGTACGCAACAAACAACACTCACTTCCTTCCTTATCCGGTCAGTGCCTTTTCATCCACAAAGGAAAATTACTTTATTATGTGCATACTACTAACTACTATGTATTATCTCACAGATAGGAAGATGGAAATACATTTGGTGGCACCTTTGGAACAAAGTAAGCCATGTCAGACAAATGCAGCACCTTTGAAATCAATAGGGATGATACCTGCTTTTATTAATTGAAACAGATGACTTTTCATTCTCAATAACTTTATACTTTCACTGAAAAAAAGAATGCATGAAACTTTATTTTCATCTTTAACCGTGCTGCCACTATAGCAATAGAGCCAAGCAACAAAAATCTTTTCAATCTAAAATCTATGTGCAAAAGCACAATTTCTGGACATGCTTGACAGCAAAACAAACTTCTCCCAAGGGCATCAACGTAATCACCTGGGAGACTTAGGGCTACCTTTTTAGGTCAATTTAGTACAAATCCTGGGTGGCTACTGCTCCACTGGCAGTCCGCAAATACCTTCTCAGGTCATTCATAGTGCCCTTGCCCTTCCCGGGGCACCGCAGAAGGCAAATATGTACATTACAGATCACCCCAGAGGATTCTGGGGAGCTTCTTTAGCCTGCAGTGTAAATATTTTACCATGAACAAAAATGATTTTTTTTCTCTTGCGGCTTCATGTCACATCTTTGGAATTATTCCAAATTGGGCGCCCAGCCCATTCAGGCATCCAGAGCTGGAATTGCTGGGGGTTATGCAGGGGGGACTCCAAGGGCCTTGTGGCCCCTGACGGCTCATCACACCAGCACACAGCTTCTGGAAGCCGGCACAGGTGCTTAGAAAGCAAGCAGGGAACAACCGATGTATGTGCCCACCCCCTTCAGACATCCGCACGGGGTGGGAAAAGCATCCATTGCTTTCCATGGGCTCTAGATTGCCCCAGTAGCCTCTTGGTTTTGGTCCTTGGGTCCTTGGTCCCCATAGAGATGGGAGCCTCGAGGGACCCATACCTACAACTGCTGCAGAGCTTTCTCTTGTGCACTTTGTGTCAGCTGCAGTGAAGATGCACAATGGAAAGGCCCTGGAAAGAAAGGCAATTTTGTTTGCAGCGATGCGACTAGTGGTAGTTCTGAAGTGTGCACAGAGCACTACATTCTCTGACCCATACTTGAGGGAAAATGTTGGAGCGCAACGCAGCGCCAAAATTGGCAGCGCTGTGCTCTGTCATTTTCACAACACAGGGATGTGCCGTATTTAATTGAATTTGGCGCACCCGTGTGTTGTCCCCCGTGCTGGTGCTAAATTCAGTTGCCTAGCGTCAACACAGGCATTCTTGCACCATCGTCAAGGATTTCTGCTTTGAGGGGTTTGATTGTTTATGTGCCAGAAAGTGTCCTTCCTGCACATAAATATTCACTAATGGCACTTTGGCACTTGTGTGTGTTTGCTGCAGGATGCAGCACACACAGAAGTGCCAAAGCGTCATTTTGAAATGATTGTTTCACCCACAACAACACCCATTGCACCCCCCTTCCATGAAAAGGGCTGCGTGTGAAAGGGCTGTATTTACAAGATGGCATTAAGCACAAAAGTGGCTTGACGCCAACTTGTACATACAATGCAGAACATTGCACCACCGGGCCGTCACGAAAAGTAACTCTCCAGTGGTGTTAGAGGCTCATAAATATGCCCCCCCTTTTCTGACAGTAGAAAAATCTTTCTAAGCTGTTTTCTCATGCTCTATAGGACTGACTGGCACAATTTTGGTGTTGTTTTGCTTCTGGTGGTCAGCTGTAGCCACCAGAAGAATTCTCTTCATGCTTTCTGGCCTCTAAATATATATTTTGTTCCTGGAGTTTCTTTTTCTGTACCAGCTGCTAGACCTGTCCTGCATTTGGACTCATGACACCTCCCTTTGCCCGAGAGCTTCCTAAGCAGCCTCTCTATAGTTCATCAGCAGAGTACCCTCTTTGTCCCAATCCCCAGGCCCCATGGCTGTGGCCTGCGGAGCTCCTTTGTTTCAGCAATAGAGTCAGTGCCAACCTCCTAATGAGGGTCACCCAGCCACAGGATCAGTCCTCAAAAGATCCACAGGAACACTTTAGGGCCCTTCGATGCAGGTCCATTACTCCACTGTCTCTCAGAGGGTATAAAGAAGCCAGGGTCACGGACCCTGGAAAAACACTCTCATCCCCTAGATGTCAGCCAGAGTTATAAAGTAGTTAGGTCAATCCTTGTAGTGGAATCAGGTGGCTTCCCCTTCCAGCTGGGCATTTGTCTGGTGTTGTTGCTCCTAGACCCAGTGAGTTCTCAACTCTCTCTCCCTTGTGCCAAGGTTCTTAAGTGGAGGTGGAAAGTTATGGAAGGTAGACACCTCTGCCCAATCCTAGGCCGCAACATTATTACTCTACCCCTGACCCAACCCTCCTGCACAGCATTCTGGGACATTTAAAGATGGCGGCATGAAGTGGTCTATTGAAAGTCCCTCCTTGAGAGCCTTAGCCCTGCCCACAAATGACAAAGCTGACTTTACCTTTCCCCCAAAAATTTATAAGGGGGGCATCTCCTTTGTTATTCTCCATAGGTTTGGCTTTCCTCCTTTGTTTTGTGAGCTTGGGCTTGCTCATGCCCGATTTAGTATGAACAGTTAACTATCACTGCACATTTCCTCTCCACCACTTCCTTTTCCAGAAACTGGACCAAGCACTGGCAAATAGCTTTATTGTGTGAGAAGGCTTTTGATCCTCCAGCTGGTCGTCAGAGTAACTAACATGGCCCAGTAGGGGTAAGGCCTCAAATATGACTATGAGCGGAGTCTGACTGAGTCTGAGAAATATGACAATTCTCCAATTGCCGTAAGGAGTGCAGCTATCAAATACATGACTTTGGAGGTGCACTGGGATTGACACCTGACTAGTATCTCTAGGCCTACATAGAGCAAAACTGTGCTAATTTCACCCATAACATGCAAATCAGTAAAGCTCACAAATCTTTCACTAATCATTACAGATGTGCACTAGGAGTCCCCAATTACATTACAAAGCCCACACCTCAATTCCTTGAAGGGTCCCTTCTTCCATACCTCTGCACAGATACCAGACTGTGCTAGACAGTAGTCTCACATGCTAAGAACTCACGTTTGTGTGTAACTAGCCCAGATTCACTTATTCTAGCAGCACAAAAACAGCCTTATCTTAAAGGGTGGACACTGGAAATTAGGGGCCATATGTATCAAGCTCCCAGTTTGCATTTCTTAAATAGTGAATTTTAAGAAATCTCTATTTTAAAAATGCAAAATTGGATGTATCAAAATTGCGAGTTGGCATTTGCGATTTCTTAAAACTCGCAAACGCAATTTGCGATTAGCAAATACCAAATCGCAAATAATTTGCAATTCAGTATCTGAAAATCACAAATTGCGAAAACAGCAACCCTTAATAGCCTAATGACATCACAACCAGGAAGTGAGTCAGCCCATGCTGTTTCCAGGAGCCACACCCACAGGAGCAGGCAGGGAGACACAGACCAGCACCAGGGAGCCAGCCTTGTGATCCAGGCAGGATCAAATTGCAACATGGCCATTGATGGGAATGTGAAGGACAAGGGAGATAGGAAGTGCAAGCTAAAATTCAGTGAGCAGGAATTGGAGATGCTCACTGAGGAGGTTGTCAGGAACCATGACAAACTCTTTGGGAAGAACTCACTACAGGTCCCTGAAAGTGAGAAAAGGAAACTGTGGTTGGAAATCCAGACAAAGATCTGTGCAGTGGGTGTTGCGCAGTGCTCTGTGGAGGAAATACACAAGAGATGGTATGACCTGCGTTCCTGTGCCAAAGAAAGAGTAGCCAGCAGGCTAAAGTAGGCAAGGAACACCAGGGGAGGACCACCCACTCAGACACCGTCCACACCAATGAAAGACATGGTGGAGTCCACACTGCTTCCAGAAGCCGTCAGTGGTGTCACTGACATTGACACCTCAGGGACACCCAGCACCAGCAAAGGTAAGGACAGTAATGATGTGTATCCCCATATGTGCATGTACAAATGTCCCCTAGAAATAGCTATTAGGTTGATTCAGCATGATAAGTAGTCCATGCCACATCTTACATACAACGCAATAATGCCTTATGGGAGTGATAGTCCACCATCCTAAGGTCAATAAACCACATTAAAAACAACTTGGTGTTCAGCCACGTATAGAAACAACACACACAAGTCACAGTGATACGATGTCAGAGTACAAAATGTAATATTGAGCTACATATTGTGAGATATAAATAAATGACATGCTGCACATTGTCGTTGCAGATGTCCTGGGCCCTGCTGCAGCAGAAGGTGGAAATGTGAGGGAAGTTGAAACACAGCCACAGTCCGACTCCAACAGAAGTGAGTCTCTCAGTATTGCACCAACCAGACGCAGGGCAAGGGTGTTACCTCTCCCAGAGTACAACCTGGACTCAGATGAGATGCCGGATTAACTCCCCACACTTCCCCCAGAGGTTGGATCCACATGAACACAGCAGTCCCTACCCCAGCATCAGTCAACTCCCCTCAGGAGGCATCACGATACAGGCAGACAGTACACAGAGAAAGGAGAGGGCCCATCAGTCTTTGGCTGCGTTGAAGCTTCCATGCTGAAAGTGCAGCGCCTGCAATGCAAACACATGAGGTCAATGCACAGGCAGTTGGTGCCAGTCAATCAGAACATGGGCGCAATGAGCAAGCAGTTGGAGCCACTGAATGAGGGACAGCAAACAGCAGCTGAAAACACAAAGAACCTGACAAATGCCATTAGGGACCTCTGCACTGAGATTCAGCAGAAGCGTGTCTGCCACCGTAAGCACCATCACCAATTTATGAGAAGGTTTGATGCGTTCGCCAGATTGGTCAATCTGATTGCTAGCTCAACTGCCATGATGTCACAACATGCTGTGGGCATACAGGTGGAGACGGCACACTGCAGTCAGGACATTGCACGGGGCTTTGTGCAAACAACCAATGTCCTGGATGCAATGCAGACAGCACACAGTGCTTCAAATAGCGAAGTGGGTGGTGGAAATAGTGAGGAGTTCTCTAGCCTCAGCAGTCTTACAGCCCCTGTGATGGATCCTATGCTTTGCAGTACCAGACACAGTACTGCCAGTGAACCCACTACAAGAGGTGCCTGTGAGTCCACTGAGCACTCAAGTGGAGTGCGTGGATGTAGGAAGTAATTTTAAGGCCTACAGGGGACTACCGTAACATGTAGTTGTACAGTTATACTATGATGCTAATAGTGTGACACTGTTATTTGCACATGGTAGCCTTTTATTCATGGCTATGTCCTATTGACACATATGTTACCTGAAGTCAAGGTAATAAAGTTGCCAACTACAGAAAGACATAAAATTGCACTGGTGTTGCCTACCCTCTGCTGCACTGGTCCTGTCTACTGGGTGATGGGGTGGTAAGGGATCACCATCTTCATCTGAGTCAAGCTCCATTGTTTCAACAGGTATGCCCCTTCTCGTTGCAATGTTGTGCAACATTGCACATGTAGCCACAAATTTGCTGTTCGTCTCTGGGCTGTACTGTAGTGCCCCTCCACTCTTATGGATGCACCTGAAGCGGCTCTTCAGGAGACCGAACGTCTGCTCCACCACACTGCGGGTTGCCCTGTGTGCAGCATTGTACCTCCTCTCTGCAGGCGTTGCAGGGTTCAGGTAGGGCATCAATATATAGGTGTGCACTGCGTAGGCACTGTCTCCTGGAATGAACAGAGGGTAAAATTTGTAATGTTGGAATCTGCAGTCAATATAACTTGAATGCAACATAGTCATCTATTACTTTACTCAGTAGGTATCCTTCGTCAACCTCCCCAGCTAGCAGTCTTGTGTGAATCCTGCTGTGGCGAAAAGATGTACGAGTCATTTGTGCTACCTAGGTATCTGGCCACAAGATCGGTAATGATGTTAGAGGCATTGCTAATGACCTGTATGTTCATGGAATGATGGTTTTTACGGTTGCGATAAACATTCTCAGTGGCCAATGGTTGACAGATAGCTCCATGTGTCCCATCGATGGCAACTATGACATGTGGGAATTGTGCAATCTGATAAAAATTGTTTTTCGTTTGCTGTAATTCCTGTCGTGTGTTGGGGTATCTTAGGTGCTCTTGTATTTTGCTCAGCATGGCATTTAGAAATGCTTTGAAGAATCATGAGAGAGCACTCTGTGAGACCCCTCCTGCTGCTGCTATGACCCCTTGATGGCTCCCTGAGGCTAATAAGTGCAGGGAGCATAATACCTGCACATGGGTGGGTATGCTATTGGTTCTGTGTGTGGTGCGCTGCAGTAGGGGTTGTAGATCTGCTATCAGGTCAAGTATCATGGCTGCGCTTAACCTGCACTTCTCAAATATCTCCCCCTCTGTCTGGTCAAAGAGGGTTATGTGCACACTGAAAATGTGCTCCTGTCTCCTCCTCCCTCTCCTCAAACCTGCCAAGATCGTCATTCTCCTCACCATCACGTAGAGTGTAGCCATTGTGGAAGAGCGGTTGAGTCATTCTGGGCCTCTTTATATAGGTTGCATCTGGTTACTACCTGATTTCAATTTGTGGTAAATTGCATGTACAAAAGGCCATTCTGTGAATTTTTGCAAATTGCAAATTTTTGATGCATCCCATTGCAACATGGTTTTGCATGTCACGATCTGCGTATTGCAAATTGCACTAGGATTTCGTGGATTGCTATCTGCGATTCGCTAAACTGTGTGGCAGTTTGCGTCTCGCAAATAGCAATTTGGTATTTTATCGGTATTTCATGTTGCTATTTGCGATACGCTGATTGCGACACACAAAACCATGTCATATTCGCTAAAAATCAAAATTTTTGCGATTCCGTATTTTCACACTGCGAATGCCTTTCATACATTGCAGGGACCATTTGTGCATTTGAAAACGGACGATTTTTGTAAATCGCACCGTCTGCGAATGCAAAAAAGTTTGATACATCTGGCCCTAGCACTCTTAGTCCATTTCCACAAAGTTTATCATAAGTGTGACTTTGGTAATGAGACTCCCTCAAAGTAAAAGTAAAAAAACAAACAGTGAAAAAATTTAAAAATCCAGGGGACTAAATGGTCCAAACCCCTTTCCCACAGCCTCCATGGCATCTCTAATTCAAAAGATGTAGTTCTAAAGGTGCCCTCTGTTCTGCCAATTGTTCCTTTCTACTCCCATACAGCTAATCCTTGCTTAGTGGTCAGCAGCTAAAACTCATTAGCCTTTACTGTCCCCTTAGGGAAGCCCCTGTCATCTGAGTCAGAGTTGTGAACTCTGCAAGACAAGGACACACATTCCTGCTCTGGTCGTGTGCTAAGTGCCATAACTGGTTTTGAGGCAGTTTTGGCTCAGGCAGCATGAAGTACATTTTTTACAAAGTTACTTTCTCCTTAAGTTATCAAAAAACTGACTTCAGCATTAAGTCAAGTTTTAAAAACTAAGCAGCATATAACTTTGAAGCATTTTTCTAGCCCTTTCCTAAGTGGAGGTGGATAATGAAAATTATACTCCCACATAGGCATATTAGAGAAAAGTCTAGCCAGGTCTACAGAATGAAATCGCTTTTGCGTTGTATTTCACTTTAAGTATACACTAACCTCAAAATGCAGTGTGCTTTATGTGGGTATACACAGTAAAATGCACATATAAAAATATTTTTTTTCTACATTGCAAAGATAGTTTTACCTACCACTTGTCACTGCAGTGCATTTAAACTATACTGTAGCCAGAGCAAAGCGATCCTTCTGAGAGAAATATATTTCTGTTAAATATGTAGGTGTTGTAAATATACACGTCAGCCCACACATGATTTCTAAATTTCCTTAAGATGGGTGTGTTTTATTCACCATTTATAATGGACATATATTTTAGAGGGGACGTATAGGCACTTTACTACTGCTTTGCAATGCTAAAGTCTGCAAAAACAAGGTACTGAAAAGGTGGAAATAGTGGGGTGACAATGCAGAAAAGGCAGATTTGCTACATTGACATACCTAATGAAAACTACAGAACATAACACAATAGTGTACACAAAGCAACATAAGAATATAATTAAAACATAATATGGCACAACCCAACAAAACAGTCAAAATAGAATGCAACACAATAGACAAAGTAAAACACAACATTGCATAGTAGTTGAAAACAGGGCAGCACAAAAAAATCAGTGCACATCACCATAAAAGCACAATTCTACACAAAAATTAATTCACAGTCTTGTCTTCTTATGTATTGCCATCTTTATAAACCTTCTTTCATAATCCAGCAGGAAAAGTTGTTTGCACCAAGCAGTAGTGTAATGAAAGATGATGGGCATCCCCCCACCAGAATGTGGAGACTGGCTGTTGAGACTCCCCAGTTTCACAGATACTCATAGCCTTGGGTTGAAATGGAACCCCACGAAGGTTCTGTGCCTCCCTCCTCACTGCACGGGTTGCACAGGCATGTTTTATGCCTCTTGCACCAAGCCATGATTTAGCTTGCTACCAATGTCATGAAATTGCATCAAACAGAGATGTCCTTCACCACAGTCTCAAAAAGGTTAGGCTGGGCTAACTGTGGTTTAAAGGAATGAAACATTACAGTTCCCAACAGTTTAAGACTAATGCACTTAATATTGTCATCAAACTAGGTTATTTGATCATATGTTTCAGTTTTGAAACCAATAAATTTTTCATTAGTAGTCTAAGCACTTGACAGTATTAAATTAACTAAAGAGAATGGTTGCACCACTTCTTTGACTCGCATAATGTAGCAGCAAAATATCCTTGGCCTTTCTTAACATGGGTGATCAAAGGCATTGCAGCAAGGGGACCCTAGCTTGGTATACATTTAACTTATAGAATAGTAAAGAAGAATAGCTTTACATTTTAGATTTAAGTGACGAATTGTATGATTCCCTAGTTTATATATTCAGTTACATTGAAACTAAGATACTCTGATGATGCTGTTGTTAGCCAAGAAAATGTCTTTATCAGTATGTATGTGACAGTTGTGACAGTGTACTCGCCAGTTTCAAAACACAAGGTATGGAAAATATTTTGATGACATATTCTCCAAAGCTTACTTTCACCTGCAATGAAGTAGACAGTATACTGATTCAGTTGCTCTCAGGAGTTTGGGGTAAGTACCCCAGTTATATAATATATGCTGAAGGAGATTTCTATTGCCAGGTCTGAAGCACATGTAAAATCTATGTTGTATGCATATAATTTGTTTTTCTGATACAGAAATGCCCCATTAGCTCTGTAATGCTAAGATTATATCGGTTTTGCACTTCAACAAATAATAATGTGCAGTCTGATAGGAGTTGCAGTGTCATACGAGCATGAATGATGGAACCCTTTTGGCTCCTGAAGCCATTCCTGTAGAGGTGTGATGTAAGTGTTAGAACATGGTGAAGTGAATGCAGGTTTAGAATGTTGAGTTTGTGGCTAGACACAGTCAAATAAAATACATGTAATATGTAGCTCTGTGTGTGGTGTTGTTACTGGTGGGTAGCCAGGCTGGGGGAGAGGCTACAACTGGGGACGAGATAGTGGATAAGTAACCTAAAGATCGAAAGTGCTTTCCCAGAGAGTTTGCTGAGGTCTAAGCAAACTGTTCATACATGCAATGCGTGCCTCTGTCGAAGTGCAGAATTGACGTTTGGCGTATGTGGAGTAAAATCGCAACTCCTATCAGTGTGAAGCATTTGAAGATAAAGAAAGCTTCATTGAGAAGTCTACACATCAGGGTCCAAGAACCTACTATCAAGGCCATAAAGAGAGGTACCCAGCTACTACACAATATAAAGCTATACAGTGAATAGAGTGATAACACTAAAGGCAGCCACAAACAGATACAGAAAAGAGTGGTACCTGACAGAACAGATGATAACACAGCATACTGTTGTTACACTTACCAGAGCCTTGAGCAGAAGAGCTCTACAACCTCAGCAGCAGGCGAGTAGACCTAAGAAGAAGCACAAAGGTTGTGATTACTGAGCTGTCCAGTACCTGAAGCGGCACATCACCAAAGCTGCTGAGTGGCGGGTCAGCACAACTCCAGAAGTCTCCAGAAAGTGTAGCGCTCCAATGGAGACCAAGAAAGAGGTCATAGTACCATGGATTGTCGAAGATGACTTAGAGGATGGCACATCACAAGGCCTCAGAGATGGTGTGCATGAATAAATTCGCCAAGAATGCCAAGTGGGGTTAGAGAGAACTCCAGTCACAGCGTCAGCCAATCCCATGAACAGTTACACTGCCACCACCTTCATAAAACCACTGCTACCATTTGATACTGCCAAAAAGCAAATATTGGCAATAGATGGACTGCCTCGATAGAGACATTTGATGATTTCATTGATGCACTAGAAGAAACACATAACAGATTATCAAATTTTTTGAGAGACTGGATACGCTCATCAAACACTTTAAAGTTCAATTAATTTAATGAGACAGCCATATGTCTTAGAGTTATTGATGGGTGTCTGTCAGATTCATTTAGACAATGAATGCTGAGAGAAGCTCTTAGTCTGAAGTGAGTTCTCCTGGCTGCCAGAGCTGAAGAGAGAGATTGACAAGCTGCTGACATAGAGGCCAGAGGTGCCAAAAGTGACTCAGTCATGACGATTAAAAGCATGTCTCCAAAAAAAGTTGTGTTTCAGGTGCTGTCCCACCATCGGACAGATATGCAAAGGCTGTAGGAAGGAGAACCATGTTGTAACAGCTTGCAAAGCGATGGAAATAGTAAGTCCATCAGGGCGAGGGGGCAAAATGGCTAATCAAACATTCCAAAAGCAAAGTTCAAGGCATGCCCACAAGACTAAGCAACACCATCATTTTAGACAAATCAACACCAAATGAAGTTGATCGTCATCTAAGTCATCATTAAATAGTTAATCAGTATCAATATAATATCAAGTGAAAATGAAGATCATTGTGCAACGTCGAGGTTTTCCTCAGAAAAATGTGAACATGTTGGACAGGCTGCATTTGAGGAGAAATAACAGTTAAAGAAAGGTCGACATGAAAAAGTACTAAAGTCATTCAAACACGGTCCAAAGATTACATTGAAAATAAACAGTTGTTCAATACTTTTCATTATTGACAGTGGGGCACAGGTAAATATTATGCCTGAGGAGAAATATAATGAACTATCTCTATTGCCATGACTGACGCCATCACAAACTAAAGTGTACACATGGGCTGCATCGACACTATTGAAAAGTAAAGGTTCATTCTTAGCAGTGATGAAACAAAATAAAACTAGAGTGCAAGAACCCATTCACGTGTTTTAAGGTACTGAGTCAAGTTCCTGTTTACTCACTTTCAGCACAGCTGCTGTTATGGGACTGATCTCTGTGAACTACAACATGAATGCTTGCCATAAAATAACAAGTCAGTTCCCATCATTGTTTCATAGGTTAGGAAAACAAGACAATGGAAGTACAATTGCGTATTAATGAGGATGTTTGTCCTGTAGCTCAAAGACACAGAAGAATTGCATTTCATTCACAAGAAGTTGTTAAAAAGGCACTTAAATAATTTCTTGAACATGATATCATTGAGCGTTCTAATTGTCCGATGCCATGGGTTTTTCCTATGGTGGTGTGAAGGGCCGTTGCCACAACCAACGGACCCACCGTATACAGAGGAAGAAAACGGCACAGCCACTCCCGATCCAGAAGTGCAGTGTTGGCCGACCAATCCCCATTCGCATCCGGGGGCTGAGGGACAGAGACAGCGACTCCCTGCCGTTTTTGGATTAAAAACGGAGGCCGGACCAGGTGAAGGGGAGAAGACGGACGAGAGCCGAGGGAGGAGCAGAACAAACGAAGACGTTGACGAAGGAAGAGGAGAAAACGCTGTGGACAACTGTGGATCAGAAGACCCTGACAGAGACCCAGAGTCCAGCACCAGCAGCACGGGAGGCGCAGAGCGTGAATTCCGGCCACGCTTGGGGAAAAGCGTGGCCTCCTCAGGTTGGTGGCTACCCTAAACTGGGGGAGGGAAGGGAGTACGGGAGGAGGGTAAGAACAGTATTTTCTTGTGTTTTCTCTAGGGGGGGAGGTGAAGGGACAGCACAAGCACAATTAAAGGGGACACAAACGAAGGGTGTTTAGGGGAATCTGTACAAAACACGGAGATACTAGAAGTTCTCATAATCTGAACTAGGAGGCAGGAAAGAAAGCAGGAAAAGGGGAAAAAAAGGACCAGAGAAGGAAGGCGGGCTTAGTGTTCAAGACCAGCCCTATAATACGTTAGATAAAGCCGGATGTGGGAGAAGTGCGAGCCCAGACAGACCCTAAAGAAGAGAACCAGGGAACAGGGAGAACAGAGAAAGAGGAAAAGGAACAACTATGGAAAATAAGCTGAAAGCACACAAGAAGAGAAAAACGAAAGAAAAGGGAGAAGAAGAGGCAGCCAGCATAGGCCATAGAAAAGGCGGAGAAGATCCAGACTGAAATTCAGAGAGGAGACAAAGAACAAAAGGAGGGGGAGAACATCAAATAGGAAAAACAAAAACCGTAGCAAAGGATAGCCTACATACCGGTCTTTTTTTCACTCTTGTTCCCACATGCACCACCTGGGAGCCCTGAAATGAGAAGACGAGGAGAAGAATTAAAGAGACAGTCATCGTACACACGGGGAGCATAGAACCACGTGAACCATACCTTTAACTGCAATAAAAAGCCACCATATCATTCGACCACTGACTACGTGTCCTCATTGCGCCACCCTGCTACAAGTGGTGTCAGAAGTGGGATTTTGTACTCCGACGCAATGGAAGAAAAGCCCACCCTCGCAGACATAATAGCACAGTTGGCCGAAGGACAACGACACCTCCAATTGGTATGGGAACAGCAGTTGAAAGAGGCCAAGGAGGAGCGGGAGGCCCTGCAGACAGCTCTGAAAAGCCAGGCCACAATCATGGCGAATAACCAACTTGGCCAATGAAAATGCATTGGGAAAACTAACCGACACCATTGCCCACACCAAGGTACACCCAAACATTCTGAGTAGCATGCTCCAAAAGTATCAGGAAAATGAGGACCCGACTTGTTTTTCACAAATTTTGAACGAGTGATGAGTACTGCCAATTGGCCCATGGAGAAATGAGGACAGTACATCGCCCCACTCCTTACCTGGCATCTCCAGGCCGCATAGCAGGCGGTAAACCCAGGAGGGGTAACACCCTACAATGAAGTTAAGAAAGCGATATTAGAACGCATTGGTTTGGACCAGGCAACCTATAGGGTTAAATATCGACAGACCAAATGGCTGTCACAGGAAAATCCTTGTACGTTATACTGTCGGGGTTCACCATGCAGGAGGGAAATGGCTGCACCCCACTGAGACCACAAAGGATGAAATGTTCAATGCCATCATCCTCGAGCAGCACCTGGAAGCCCTTCAGGCAACCACCCGCAATTGGGTCAGACAACATCCTGATCTAACCAACCGCACGGCCATAGAGCTTGCGTGTGCTTTTCATCGGGTTCCCGAGTTCCGAAGGGCTCATTCAAAACAGACACCCTCCTCGTCTTGGTTGACCATAGGGAAAACAGTACATCCTCGGCCAATGGTTACTCATGGCACAGAATGAACAGCCCCTATGCACTCCTCTTCACCTCGGGAGACCATAACCGGACCAGTGTTTTCATTGTTCTGAGTGGGGATATATCGCCCACTACTGTCCCTTAAAGAAGGAAACCAATGAACCTATGGAGATAGGTATGATGAAGGGACGAGTACTGTGGTCCGGCACTAAGAAAACAAAATACATTACAATATTGTGTCTCAATGGTAAAGAAAAAAAGGCTTTGATAGACTCAGGGTGCAGTCAAAGCATGGTGAAACAGGACCTTGTGAAACTGAAACAATGGAGTCCCCACACCCAAGTCCTCATAACCAGTGTGCATGGAGACCAAAAACTGTATCCTGTAGCTACGGTCTCCATCAATTGGAAAGGACCAGAGGAACATCTCTTCGTGGGAGTGATCCCTAACTTGGGTGAAGACATGATTATAGGCACTGACTACGAGGACTTTGTGCACTTGTTGACTAAAGCGAGTCAGGAGCACCCAACCAATACCTGGTAGGAGGAAGCGCCTTTTGTTTCTTCTGACCTAGAGTAACCCACAATCAGACAGAAACTCAGTAGAAAGAAAAAGCAAGAACAACAACAGAGTTATTATGCCAAGGAAGTGTCCACTCGTACTGCTCAAAAACCCATTGCGGTATTAACAGCAACAGGTAGCTTTCGTCAGGCCCAAAGGGAAGACCCCACCCTGAAAAACGCCAGGCATCATGCGTAAGCCCCGGATGAGACATCAGTAGGTCTCACCTTTTCCATAACCAATGAATGACTGTATAGGTCCTGTCCTAACAATCCGGACAAAGCCCCTCAGCTACTTGTTCCCCAAACCCATAGACAACAGGTCCTCCACTTGGCCCATGGGGATAACGGGGAAGGACATATGGGAAGGAAAAAAACTGAGGCCGCAATTCTCCAACTGTTTTATTGGCCAGGCATATATGGGGATATTAGAAAACACTGTCAGGAGTGTTCGAAATATCAACTCATCAATCCCTCATCCAACCGCGTGGCTCCCCTACAACCGCTACCCATAATAGACACACCTTTTGCACAGGTGGGTTTAGATATTGTGGGACCCTTAACTCCGTCTCTCAAGGGTCACCAATATTTATTAGTACAAGTCGATTATGCGGCTCGATATCCTGAAGCCATATCCATCTCCAGTATGAATACCCAAACAATAGCCAAGGCCATGATTGAGTTCTTCTCACAAGTAGGGTTTCCTAAGGAAATACTTACAGACCACGGAACTCATGTCCCAGCTTATGGCCGAAATATGTCATGCCCTGGGGATAAAACAGATACGTACTTCCGTATACCATCTGCAAACGGATGGCTTAGTCGAACGATATAATAAGACCATTAAAACACTGTTACGAAAGGTCATTAACGAGTCAGGAAGAGACTGGGCAAAAAAATTACCCTTAGTCTTATATGCAGTGGGCACCCATATACAATCCTCCACTGGACATAGCCCCTTTGAGTTACTATTTGCCGGCAACCCCGCACCCTACTGGAAATGCTAGCCGAACAGAGGGAGGAATTTGAGGATAAGGTTAAGGATATCCTCACATACACTAGTTTCCTTAGAGACAATCTACACTCCCTGTGGGAAGAGGCTCACAAAACATTAAGAGAAGGTCAGGCCAAACAGAAAGCTTACTATGACACACATAGCACTCCCCGGAGCCTAGGGGTGGGAGATAAGGTACTGGTTTTATTGCCCACCAGTGAGAACAAACTACTATCACGTTGGCAAGTTCCATATACAGTATTGGAACAAGTCAACCCCACCACCTATAAAACTGAGATACCGAATGGGACTGGTAGAGAACAAATCTACCATATTAACCTCCTTAAAAAATGGTATGAAACTACTGAGACCGGCCTGACTATGTATATTGCCAAGGAAACCGAACAGGAAATACCCATATATCATTCCCCGGGTACCTAACCAAAGGAAAATCCCCTACCCCAGTTGAATAGCTCCCTCACTCAAGCCCAACAAAAACAACTCCAAGACCTATTCCTTACAGGTCTCGACGTGTTCTCCAAAGTACCCGGTCGGACCCCGTTGATAAAACACCCCATTTGTACCATTGGGGATAAAGTAGCCCGAAAACGGCCATACAGAATACCTGAAGCTAAGCAACAGATAGTGGAACAAGAGGTGGAAACCATGTTAAAGCTGGCATAATCGAACCCTCCTCCAGTCCCTGGTGTTCCCCCGTAGTCTTAGTACCGAAACCTGATGGGAGCACCAGATTTTGTATTGACTTTAGGCACGTCTATGCATTGTCCCATTTTGATTCATATCCAATGTCCCGAATCGATGAACTATTAGACCGCTTAGGACAGGCCAAGTATATGTCCACCCTGGATCTGACCAAAGGCTACTGGCAGATTCCTCTTAGAGTTGAAGACAAGGAAAAAAACACATTTTCTACTCCTTCAGGTCTCTACCAATTTACAATCCTGCCGTTTGGTCTTCACAGGGCTCCTGCTACCTTTCAACGTATCATTGATAACATCCTTAGACCCTTCCATAGGTATGCAGCTGCTTATCTGGATGACATTGTGGTGTACAGTGCCAGCTGGGAAGAACATCTTGAGCATTTACGCCATATAATACAGGCCCTCCGGGAAGCAAACCTGACTGCGAACCCGGAAAAATGTAAGTTGGGTCATACCGTCATCAAATATCTGGGCTATGTAATAGGGGAGGGACGGGCTCAACCCCAAATAGAGAAAATCCAAGCCATTACCCATCTACCGCTCCTGCGTACCAAGAAAGATGTCTGTGCATTCTTAGGGATGGTGGGTTATTACCGCTGGTTTATACCTCGCTTTTCCACCCTCGCGAGACCCCTCACTGATTTATTGAGAAAAACAAAACCCAATCGTCTGGCTAATCTTTCCTCGCAGAAAAGGCAGAGCTTTGAATCACTTAAAGCCCTCTTGACCTCTGAACCGGTCCTCTGTTGCCCAGACTTTACCAAACCGTTTCTTGTTCAAACTGATGCCTCTGATGTGGGACTGGGGGCGGTGTTGTCACAGGCAGATAAGGAGGGTTCTTTGCATCCCATTGTATACATCAGTCAGAAGCTGTTGCCCAGGGAGCACCACTACCCTACTCTTGAGAAGGAGTGACTGGCTATCAAATGGGCTGTGGAGTCCCTACAATATTATTTGGCAGGGCGGCCGTTTACGGTGCTCACGGACCATGCTCCTTTGACCTGGCTTGCTCAACATAAGGACACTAATGTTCTGGTTCTCCGATGGTTCCTCTCACTTCAGCCTTTTTCCTTGAAGGTTCATCATTCCCCGGGATCTTGCAGGATCAATGCTGATTACCTGTCTCGGTATCCAGTTGATGAGTGGCTCTATCAGCCACGCGCTTGGGGGAGTGACTGTGACGGGCCGTTGCTACAACCAATGGACCCGCTGTATTCAGAGGAAGAAAACGGCACTGCCACTCCCGGAAGTGCAGTGCTGGCCGACCAATCCCCTTTCGCATCCAGGGGCTGAGGGACAGAGACAGTTGCTCTGCGCCGTTTTTGGATTAAAAACGGAGGCCGGACCAGGTGAAGAGGAGAAGACGGATGAGAGCCGAGGGAGGAGCACAACAAACAAAGACGTCGATGAAGGAAGAGGAGAAAATGCCGCTTACAGCTGTGGATCGGAAGACCCTGGCAGAGACCCAGAGTCCAGCACCAGCGGTGCGGGAGGCGCCCAGTGCGAATTCCGGCCACGCTTGGGGAAAAGCGTGGCCCCCTCAGGTGGGTGGCTACCCTAAACTGGGGGGAGGGAAGGGAGTACGGGAGGAGGGTAAGAAGGGCATTTACTTGGGGGGAGGTGATGGGATAGCACAAGCACAATTAAAGGGGAAACAGATGAATGGTGTTTAGGGGAATCTGTACAAAACATGGAGATACTAGAAGTTCTCATAATCTGAACTAGGAGGCAGGAAAGAAAGCAGGAAAAGGGGAAAAAAAGACCAGAGAAGGAAGGCGGGCTTAGTGTTCAAGACCAGCCCTATAATATGCTAGATAAAGCCGAACGTGGGAGAAGTGCGAGCCCAGACAGACCCTAAAGAAGATAACCAGGGAACAGGGAGAACAGAGAAAGAGGAAAAGGAACAGCTATAGAAAATAAGCTGAAAGCACAAAAGAAGGGAAAAACGAAAGAAGAGAGCGAAGAAGAGGCAGCCAGCATAGGCCATGGAAAAGGCAAAGGAGAGCCAGACAGAAATTCAGAGAGGAGACAAAGAACAAAGGTGGGGGGGAAGAACATCAAATAGGAAAAACAAAAACCATATCAAAGGATAGCCTACTTACCGGTCTTTTTATCGCTCTTGTTCCCACATACGCCTCCTGGGAGCTCTGAAATGAGAAGATGAGGAGAAGAATTAAAGAGACAGTCATCGTACACACGGGGAACATAGAACCACGTGAACCATACCTTTAACTGCACTAAAAAGTCACCATATCATTCGACCACTGACTATGTGGCCTCATTGCGCCGCCCTGCTACAGGTAGTAATGCTCCAAAAGGGCAGTGAAGGACCTGTACGTATCTGTGTGGATATGTGTCAAGCGAATAAGGCAATTGAAAGAGAAAGGAATCCAGATCAGCACATTGCTGACATGATAAATCAATTGAGTGGTGCAAAGGTCTTCTCTCCCCTTGATTTAAATAAAGGATATCATCAGTTGGAACTCGAGGAGAATTTCAGGTACATTGCAAACTTTACTACACATATTGGCATGTTTCAGTACAAAAAACTATGTTTTTGGTGTGTCATCAGCTGCAGAGATTTTTCAAAATGTCATTAGACGCATCATACAGCCTGTCATGAATGCTTTCAACCATAGTGATGGCATATTAGTTTTTGGAGCTACGCAGAAGGAGCACGATAAAGCTCTCAGGCAAGTGTGTTGTTTACTTGTTGATGCAGGTTTAATGCTAAATGCTGAGAAATGTGACTCCAATAAGACAAAGCTATACATTTGTGGCCATATCTTTTTTGATGTGGGCATGCACCAGATCCAGCTAAAGTGTACATACTGTCATCTGCCGTTTTCCCACAATATGTTTCCATGTTATGTTAATTCTTTGGCATGGCTAGTTCCTGTTCCTGATACATACAAGACTTTGCCACAGTGAGTGCTCCATTGAGAGAGTTGACAAAAAATAATGTTTTATTTCAATGGTCATATGAATGTGAGCAAAGCTTTAAGAGAATCAAACAAGCTATTCAAACTTCAAACACTCTTCCCACCCACCTGCATCAGACCAAAGACCTCCTTATCTTCAGGAAACTTCTCAAGACCTGGCTGTTCGAGCAGTAGCAGCAACCCCCCCCACCTCAGCGCTTTGAGACCCTCACGGGTGAGTAGTACTCTTCACAAATTTCTGATTGATTGATTGATTGAAAACACTCCTGAATTGGCATACTTCGATCCAAAGCTCCATTCAGAAGTTGTTGTTGACTTTAGTCTGGTCTGGTTGGGCGCAAACCTTGCATTGCACAAAGGACACCCAAATGTTCAAAGACATGTTGTGGCATATGCAAACAAACGTTTGTCCCAGACTGAACTAGCTTTTTCACAACCTGAAAAGAGAGTTTACCAGTGGTCTGGGCTTGTGAAACTCTCCATGTGTTCCTATATGATAAACCTTTTGCACTTGTAACAGATCATCAAGCATTGCTGGCCATCTTTGGCAATCCAAGGGCCAAAATACCTCCTAGCATTGAACGCTGGGGTGTACGATTACAAGAATGCAACTACACAATTGTGCATCATCCAGGGAAAGATCAAAAGCCTGCCGACTACTTCTCCAGAGTGCCTATACAGTGACATGGTACCCCTTCTAAGTCAGATGAAGCCTACATAAACTTCATTATGAAATAAAACACACCAGCTGCCATTTCGTTGGAACAAATTGTCACTGCCATGAAGATACCGACATGTTAAAACTGGAATACATTATTACACATGTCATGGAACCAGCATACTCGACTTCTTACAAGTGATAGTCAATACCAGAAGTTTAAAATTGTAAGAGATGAATTGTGCATGACACAAGAAGGCATTATACTGAGAGGTGCGAGAACTGTCATTCCGCAGAGCATGCAACAACAGATAATTAAAGTGGCCCATGTAGTACCTAGTGGAATCGTTGCCGCAAAACAACCTCTCTGAGATCAAGTTTGGTTATCTCATCTCGATGAAAGAGTTGAAAGAGAATTAAAGGCCTGTCATCTATGCACTACCTGTCATCGGAAACCATTCAACACCCCTTAAGCATTTAAGAGTTTCCAAAGCATGCATAGGAAAGAATTGCTGTTGTAACACAGGGAGAGAAATTGGGAGTGGGGGAATAAATGGAGAACACAAGCGTACTCAACTCCCAGAAACCTACACAAAAACACAAATGAGAGTACGGGGTTCTTATACCGGGGGCAGGTCAATAGTGTAACATTTGTTGCACTAAGCCCCTCGTAAACCTCGACTGGAGGTGGGACAGCAGTGGATTCTAGTGTGTGGGATGAGAAAAGGGGAATTTCCTTTACGGACTAGGTGGACTCACACACTCAATGGTGTCATGCTTCATCATATGACCACCTAGCCCCACCCAGGTAGGGCAATGCCACCTGGGCGGACTCAACCTCTCTGTTAAAAGAACAGGAGGGAGTGCGTAAATCAATTCTGATTCTGGAAAAGGGGATCCAGCTAGACTAAGAAATAAAAAACACCTAAACAGATACCCATATGTGTATTTTAATTGAAGTTCTGGAGAACAATGACGGCCAGGTTACTTCAATGGACCAACACAAGCTCAAGACCTGAGGAAGAAATCTGTATGAAAAGACTTGGGGCCATATTTATACTTTTTGACGCAAAACTGCGCTAACGCAGTTTTGCGTCAAAAAAATTAGCGCCGGCTAACGCCATTCTGAAGCGCCATGCGGGCGCCGTATGTAATCAATGACGTTAGCCGGCGTTAGCCGCCGGCGCTGCCTGGTGTGCGTGGAAAAAAACGACGTACACCAGGCAGCGCCGGCGTAGGGGGATATGGGGCTTGGGCGTCAAGAAATGGGGCAAGTCAGGTTGAGGCAATTTTTTCGCCTCAACCCGATTTGCGCCATTTTATTCGACTCCCAACCCCCATAGAAATGACTCCTGTCTTAGCAAAGACAGGAGTCATGCCCCCTTGCCCAATGGCCATGCCCAGGGGACTTCTGTCCCCTGGGCATGGTCATTGGGCATAGTGGCATGTAGGGGGGCACAAATCAGGCCCCCCTATGCCACAAAAAAAAAACAAAAAAACACTTACCTGAACTTACCTTAATGTCCCTGGGATGGGTCCCTCCAGCCTTGGGTGTCCTCCTGGGGTGGGCAAGGGTGACAGGGGGTGTCCCTGGGGGCATGGGAGGGCACCTCTGGGCTCCTTCAGAGCCCACAGGTCCCTTAACGCCTGCCTTTTGCAGGCGCTAAAAAACGGCGCAAAAGCGGCCGTACGTCATTTTTTTTTACCCGGCCGTGAATTTTGCCCGGGAGTATAAATCCGACGCACATGCCTCGGAGTCGATTTTTTAGACGTGACGCCTACCTTGCATCTCATTAACGCAAAGTAGGTGTCCACGCTAAAAAATGACGCAAACTCCATGGACTTTGGCGCTAGACGCGTCTAACGCCAAAGTATAAATATGGAGTTAGTTTTGCATCGAAATTGCGTAAAAAAAAACGACGTAATTCCGGCGCAAACGGAGTATAAATATGCCCCTTGGATCATAAAAATAAAATGAAGGCCTATGCAGATGACATGCAAAAGACATTGGGTCATATTTACAAGCCCCTAAGCTCCGGTGGTGCTGTCACTGCAAAGTATTTACAAGGTGGCGTGAAGTCACTTTTTTGTGGCTCAACGCCACCTTGTAATATGGCCCCTTCACATGCAGAACTTTGCACGGAAGGGGTGCGCAATGTGTGCAGCTGTGGACTTTCCACAGCAACACCCATTGCATTTTGGTGATGCCCAAGATTTATGAGATTTTGTAAATCTGAAGCAGCGCCAAAATCTAACACCACCCCAGGGTGGCGTTAGCATGGTGCAATGAGGAGAAATGCTTTAATTTCTCCTTGTTTTTTGCTCTTTCTATGTGTGCTGCATGAAAGTGCAAATTACCATTGAAGATTGTTTTTGTGCAGGGGGAAACACAGGGATGTGCTGTATTCTAGTAAGTACGGCGCATCCCTGCATTTTAGAAGTGCCGCAGCACTGCCAATTTTGGCGCAGCGGGGGTACCACGCCACCTCTTGTAAATATGTCCCACTGTCTTCACAAAAGGAGACTGAGTGCTCGTCCCTGAGCTGAGAAATGCAAGTCTGATGCTCCATTTGATGATGGGAAATTCTGTGTCGTAAGCAGCAGAGGACACATGGTGGAAAATCCATTCCACAAAATTCCTTGCACTTCAGACATGTGGCTCATCACTTGTCAGATGCTGATGTCAACATAGAGACTGTCTTGGAAAAGACAATTGGAAACCCCAGACTGCTGTTGCTCCTGCATCACCAAAGCAGATCATGGACCTTCCTGTTCCCGATTCCCAGTTTTGGAAGACATGATTGGGATGAGTAATCAAAGTGCCACAAAGACTCATTGAAGAGCTTTGATTGTGTTTATGTTTGTAAACAATTTGGGAGATGTAGTGTTGTGTGAGTATGAATGTCAAACCCTTTTGGCTCCTGAAGGACTCTGTAGAGCTGTGATGTAAATGTTAGAACATGGTGAAGTAAATGTAGGTTTAGAATGTTGAGTTCACTATTACACGCAGGAGTGTAATAAGTAGTTCTGTGTTTGAGGGTTGGGGAAGACACTACAGGAGTATATTACATGTATACACCCAGCTGGTCAGCTTATTTAGTGACAATTTAGTGTATGACTTGACACCAGTATCAACCAGTGAGGTCATGCAATAGCCGGACGGCTTCGAAGGGCTCCCCTATTTAAGTATAGGTTTAATGATTCATCCCTCAGGAGACCAGAAACAATTCATGATCCCAAGCAAATCAGATTACAAAATTAGCAAACTTGCCCATAATGAAGCATCTGCCATCAAAAGTGACACTTACAAATATTACATAACAAAGGTAAAGGGAAAGTTCTCAACTACATTCAGAAAGAAGCAGCATACAAGTGCACTTGATTTTCGTCCAATGGCCACAATACATAGCATGTCTATACAGACATCCCTGAAAGCGGCAAAAAGGTACTGTTTGTACTAATGCAACCCTTAACAGAGACATCCAAGTGCGCTCCATCACATTTATTAATCATACACTACAGAATATACTTGTATATACACTTGTCAGTACAGAAAATCCAAAGTGAGTGCATGTCTACGTCACACAGTATGAACAATTTGCTGTTTTAAAAATGCTCTCAACATATTTTTATAAGATTTACTTTCAGTGAGCATGCCTTGAGTGTAATGCCATGAGTGCAACACATGCCTGCCATGAACGATACACATATGCTGAATACCATTATTGCTACCCTTGTTACCATATAATTATTCTGCATACATTTTATGTGTGTACTCAATTTGAACTGAACATACAAAAGATTCACAGGGTATGCAAACCATAAACCTCAGACTATAAAGCTTTAAAGACATGGCAATCATCTGCCAAATTCACCCTGTCCTCATGTTCCAAATTTTGTATGTAGAAACTTGGATTTTTTAACCTCTTGATGAACCCTATTTTTGCAGGTGTTATGACTCTGCATTATGGCACTGTCATTTACTGCTACCGTGTGTGTGCTGTGAGGATTTGGGAATACTATATGATATGGTTGTGTGGCCTTATTGTGCGGTACACTCACAAATACTGTCTTGGGTCCAGTCAGGTTCATTTACTTAACCTCAAGCTCAACCCTGGGTAGGTCTGGCTGCAAGCAGTAAGGCTTAGCAAAAGAACTATGTGCAAAGCATTTACCAGCACCAGAGAACACAATAAGTAAGAAACGACAGCCGAAAAAAATAAGACATCAATTTATAAAACTAGACTATGTTTTTATGAATTGTTAGAGACCTTTACAAGCAAAATCCACTGGAGGGTTCCAGAGATACAGATTTTAGAAGATGTTGTCACTTTTAAATACAACCACAAACAAACATTGGTGGATAAAAACTTTGAAAACTTTTGTAAAGTTTAAAGCTGTTAGTTCAGCTACTCCAACTGGCGTTGGGCAACCAATTCTGACAGGGAAGAGGTCTAGGGACCAGAGTGGACCCTTTGGGCAGTTACCTGGCCAAACAGAGCATTTTTGAAGCAAAATCAAAACTTCACAGGAGAACAGCAATAGACTTTAATGGAGTGGTCCTAATGCTGAGGGGTGCAGGCAAAAGATGCTCAAAGGATGCTCTGGGTGTAGTGCAGTCGACAGGGGTATCTTTGTGGATGCTCCTCGGAGCACCAGTGAAGTGAGGCAAACTTGGCTACAAAGATTGGGGTTCCTCAAAGTCCTCTACCTTGCAGTAGCAGTCCAGCCAATGCTGGGCTACTGGTCAGTCTACACCGAGGTTGCAGCGAAATCCATAGATGGGGGCTAGTGTCCCTTGGGCATGATAAATCTGGACTTGGATAGCACTCCTGGGTCAGACAGACTCGGTGCAACTTTTGCCTGTTGTGGATTTGTTCTCCTGGGTGCCTGGGGACTGTTAGTGGCAAAACTTCTGTGGTGGCTACCAACTTGGCCGTTGGAGCTACTTCAGCTCTTGTGTCCCTGGAGCTGGTTCCAGGAGATCAGCCAACTGATCCTTGCAGTCACTGCTGTAGGTTAGGGCAGGGAATTAACTTTTCCCGAGCCAGGAACTGCAGGCACAGTCGAAACTTTGTCAGCCCAAAGTGCAGCGGGCGAAATCCTTCAGACGATGCAGCCTCTCCGGGCAGTCCTTCTTCTGTCCTCTCTCAGATTCCAGCAATACCTTAGGGTCAGAGTGCCAGAAGTGCCATATTTATACCAGGAAAGTGCCCTGAGGTGACCACAGTCACCTACTGAGGAAGTTCCTGTGATGTGTGGTACCTGGTTATCCCAGAATGCCACATTCTTGCCCCTTTCAAGATGGTATGACCCTTCCTCAGTTGTTAGTGGCTTGGTCGCCCACCCTACAGGTGTGGCTACCAGAGGGCTACACTCGGATAGTAGAACTGGTTTGGGTCCAAGTTTTCCCTCCTTAACCCTCACTCCACTTTGTCTGCAGGAACAAAAGGCATCCTGTGCAGAGGTGTTGGTGTTACTTCCCTCACAAGGTAGCTTCACCTTTGAAGTTCGCCTTTTGGGAAACATTAGCCATCTTGGGGGACAAAGTCACACCTCAATGTGTGGCACCTGCCTTTCTTCCTGTGCTGGAGAGTCGTTCACACAACTTCACCTCCACAGGTGGTCTGTGGGACAGGGCTTTGGTGAGGCTGCTGGGCTACCTGGAGCACATAGTACTAATTTTCTAAAGTTTCTTATCTTTAATAGTGGTACTATATTCACCCTGGACATCAGGTTTGGTTTAATATCATGATTAATTTGATACTTTACATGACTGAGTTACATAGTCCCATTCAGAACCTAGCCAGGTTGGACTGCCAGCCGGTAACCCTGAGTTAGCCAATGGGGGTACGACCTTTATCCACAGAAAAACAATTTGGAAGTGTTGCTGTTAAAACATATTCAAAGTACATCCTCCATGTTTTGACACAGTATCCCATCCGCCAAACTCTATGTAGGCCCCAAATCATTTATTGTTTACCTCTAGAAGAGCAGGACAAGGTGCAGATGCTTTCCTATGGAGGACATGATTTTGGCAGGCAAGGAAATCATGTTTGTCCTGATTGAAGCTTTTTGCCAGCCTGAACAATACTTTCTCAAGACCCTGCATTGAAGGTTTCTGGTTTTATTAAGCCCTGGCCTAGCTACAGCTTCTAGCCTTGCTGTGTCAAAAAAGTGACCAAGTTCAAAGGTAAGACCTTGGACTGAGGTGAAGTCGCACATCCTAAGAAAAGCATTCCTCCTCTGCACTTACAATTTTTGCAAGTTAATTATGGCTATTACTGGCCAGCTGGTAGCCAATACAGTGGTGCACATTTTATTGACTGAAAAAATAAGATTTAAGTATGGACGTGTGGGCTTACCATGTTTGTTGGCAGAGGGTATACTGCTCTACTGTGCTTGGTTTACTGATTCATTTAAGGTTGTCTGCAAACTAGACCTGGAAATAGGTGATGTCTTAAATAGGGGTATGCCTAATTGGGCAGTTTTTTCTAGTGAAATTGCAAGACAATCCATGAAAACTAAAACATGATATGTTTCTTCCATAATGAAATACAATTTGACAGTGTGTTGTGCCGTTTTATTTAGGTGACTGCACATCTTGCATATAAAAGTCTTAAAAGACTGGTAGAAGACAAATTCAAGCGGAAAATATCTCTTGGTGGTAACATTCTGTACTGATCAGTTTCCCACTGGTATTTCGTGTGACGTTTTATGGAAGGTGTGTGGCCGCTTAAAAAAAGTGATGTAAAATAGCCTGACTCTTTAAGGTCAAAAAATTCACAAATTTTCGTAGAGCAAAAGTCAGTAAATTAAAACTTTGTCCAGGCCTAATGGCGTAATTACAACTTGGTCCAGGCTTAATGTTAACATGCATGTCGACTGACCTACTCATTTTATTCAGTTTGAAAGCATTTTAATAGGTTATTTTGCATTGCTGCATTTCAAAACTGAAAACAGTATGCCCTATACAGAAACAATTGGCTGGTTTGAGAGTGGGTTGTAAAATGATAACATAGTGTTAGTCATTGAAGTGAGATATAACAATGCATGTTTTTCTTTTTTAACTTTGTGCCATAATCTTTGGGTCTAATGTGTTACACCTGCACACTGCTAAACAAAGCACAGATATTTTTCACAAATACTATTATTGCCTGTTGTAGCAAAAGAAGTACTTCCATGGTAGAAAAAAGTTGTTCGACCTTCCCGAAATCACTTTTTAGGGTCGAGCCTGCGTGGCATGCGCTTGCGCATGCGTATCGCAGCGAGACTCTTTAGTGTTCAGAAAAGGGCTCAGAGCCCTGTCAACATCACGTCAGTGTTTTTTATTGGTTTGTGGGCTTGCCTAATAAAATATGCTTGCTTTCATTAGTCGAAGGCACGCATACGTCATGCCTTTTCCGGTGGCTAGCCCTCCTCGAGCGCAGCGACCAAGTACAGAAAACATGCGAGGCTCGCTGTTTTCCATCGGGCTCGTGGACTTCTTTTTCTCTAATTTACAAGCGCGATCTCGCTTGGCAGAAGTTGAGCGCTTTACATAGTTAATTGCACTTTTTCGGGTTACGTATATAAATGCACTTTTGCCCGATAGGTGAAAAGACGTTTTAGGAGTTTACAACGCGATCAGCTCTAACATGAGCAAACGCGAGACCCGTTGCATTGCAAATGCTTGTTTCCATCCTGTTCTGGTGGAAAATGCAGTCTGTGAATTCACTGGAGAAGCACCATAGTTTTAGTTATGTTGGATGCATGGCAAAGCCTTGATAACAGTTGAATAAAGTCAGAGGTAAAGGCCTTTTTAGGGTCGAGCGTGCAAGTGCTCTAGCCTGCTGTAATCTCTCTGTGGACTCTTAACCATGCCCACCGCACACCATCAGTTTCGTTGGTTGTGGGCTTGCCTTTTGAAAATCACTTGATTTCATTTGTGTTTAGCCCTCCTCGAGTGCACGGGCCAACTACTGAAAACAGATGAGGCTCCATGTTTTCCGCATGGCTTCTGGACTACTTTTTCTTTTTATTTGCTACGAAGTGCGATCTCACTGGGCAGTAGACACTTGTATGATATCGACCCTGTTACATGGATAATTGCACTTTTGCAATACGTTTGACTGCAAGCAAACTTCTGTTTCGTTTTGTGTGTCTTCTTCAGCTCATGGTGGCCGTCAGTTTGCTTATGTGAAACTGTTTTTCTTTTCATTTTATGTGGCAATAAAAGTCTGGTTAGGACTTTATAACGTTCATAGCTCTAAGTTGAGCAAATGCCATTGAATTGCAAATGCTTGTTTCTGTTAACCAGTGAAGGGGAGAAAAACTACAGACACTTCCCATTCCAAACCAAACAATATTCAGTGTCACAGCTTCAACAGTGGCTGTTTTGTGTATAGGGTGTTGGGACGCTTGTTGGGTAACTGATAAACTATGCACAGAATGAATGGGGTCCTGTAGAGGGCACTGTGAATGCATCCTCTAAATGGTGCCCCCATTTATCGTCTTTCATCTTATCCTCAAACATGCACTGTGAGCAGCGGTCTTGGTTTGGGAGAACTTGCAGATGTCTGGTGTGTCAGGAAAATATATATCTGCTTTTCTATCTATTTGCAACTGCCTCCCACATTTACTGAGCTTGTCTCCTCCCCTTTATGTAAAGATTGCCATTGCCTAGCAACAACGAGACACTGATCAAGACATTCTGATTTCATTAACAGCTAACACATAACGCTTGAGCAGTTCCTATCATTTTATCCTCTAGTTCCATCTTGTGACCCTGCGGGCATCTAGTGTACACCGGCTCCAATATTCACTTCTGTCACACCTACGCTTTGACCATGACTGCCAACTTTTGAGACACAAACCTTTTAAGTTAAGCGACCCCAAGTTATTTTCTTTGGGTACTGACCTTAACCCAGTCCCAGAATGCCTCAGTTTGGACTGTGACTGTGAGAAATGTTAATAGCTTATCTGATAGTTCTGTTAACTGTACACCATGTAGGTAACGGGAACAGATTTAGGGCCTGATTCTAACTTTGGAGGACGGTGTTAAACCGTCCCAAAAGTGGCGGATATACCACCTACCGTATTACGAGTTCCATAGGATATAATGGACTCGTAATACGGTAGGTGGTATATCCGCCACTTTTGGGACAGTTTAACACCGTCCTCCAAAGTTAGAATCAGGCCCTTAGTGTTACGTATTTTCCGATGCTCAATTTACAGACATTCGGAAGGATGGAAGGCTAAAACGTTCTTATCATGATTCAAACTTGTGACCTGCCAAGCTCTGTTTAATTTCGGTGACCACTGACCAAGGCTATTCCTCCTGCTCCATTTCTTTTGTAACACTCTACCATAAAAAAAAATATAGTATCCAAGCTGTGTTTGGCATTGGAGCTTTACCATAGAGGGTGAAGCTTCTAATTTTTGGATTGTTCATAATTACTGTATAATTTTGATATGTGTAAATAAATTAAAAAACAAACAAACTTGTATTTCTTCAAAGACGTGATGCTGCTTGAAAACTGAGGTGAGTGTAATTTTGTAATCTACGTTTTAAGCCCTCTACTACCATCTGGAGTTGAGACTCGACCACTTGACTTGCTACAATTGGAAAGTCAAGTGTATTAAAGGAGTATCTTGATTATTCTTTTGTTTTGTTATTGACATTCTCATAACACCAATCAGCATTTCCAGAGTACAATACAGCAGTATCTGACTGGGTACCCTGTCTAATAAAACTAGGAACCGCATCGGTTGCTTTATTCGTATTTCTTACTAGTTTTTTTAAGTTTTTGTAATTATTTTATACATTTCTGAATCTTTGAATGCTTTTCTTCAGTTTATTTTTAATCTCTGTTCTGGTTTTTCAACACTAGATCCAGATATGTTGTTTCTGTAGGCATTCACTTTGTGTTTGACGTCCTGTGATTTCACTTGTCATTGAAACTGTAGTGTGGGAAACTGACTTTTTTATTGCTCGGATTACTTTTATGTATGTGTGTATCTGGTACTTGTATAGAGGTAACCTAGCCACAAGCATGTGAAGCATTGCATAAGGAGAAACGTAAACATACAGAAAACATCTGATTGGATTGTTATTTCTTTGTGATATAGCATTCTTTAAAGAGGCGTGTTTTATTATTTTCCCTACATTTCCCCTGGGTTGCGGCACAGGGATCTTATTCCTGAGTGGATTGATGGAGAAGTGCTGCCTTCGCTTAGTTACTTAAAGATAGTCTTCTTTACAAGGATGCATCTTCCTCATCTTGGTATTTACTGCATGTTAGTTCTCAAAAATACCCTGGTCATAATGCCTTTTTGAGAGTGGCCATCTATTTGATATGCTGAACGTAACCAGCCACAAAATGTTCATCATCTGTAAATAAAAAAGATGGGCGTCTTTACAGTATAAGGCTTCGTGAACGAATGATCATTTTGCATCATGATGTGTGCATCTGCGTGCACGGTGAGGTATTTGTATGTAAATGTCATCTCGTTGCATGAGAATTTTCGCCCTTTTACAGCATAGGTAACATGCACTGGCATAACCAAATTGTTAGTTAATGCCTTTAAAAAGCAAGAACTATTTGCTTTACCAGTGCTTACATTGTTAATACTTTTATCTTAGTTTCCTATTTCGATTATAACAGTGGATTACTGAGAGGCTCTTGCGTGCCCTGTTCTCGTCTGTATAAAATGTAATAATAATTAAACAATGTTAGACATGTGCTACCATACTATGTTATTTACTGTGCCAGCAGGCGTGCAAGGGCCACTGAGAGCCTCTGTGTCTGCCGAGTCCTTCAAGCCAATAGACAAGTTCTGATTTCTTGCTCAGGCAATCACTGGTCACTGAGGGGGACGTCACTCTCCCTGCCTGGCTGGTGAGCTTTGATTTTCAGCATAGCATGTCTTTAGAAAGAGAATTAAGGATTGTAATTAAAAGAAAGAAGAAACTGCAATTTATCTTCAATTTAAATCAGTGGCAGCTCCCCTGGTCAGCCAGATGAGCTATTTCTCAGAGCGTATTTCACTATTACATTTGAGGATAAATTTGAAACATTGCAAAGATAACGTTGTCCTATTGTCTTTCAGGATTCATCTTTTCGACCCTCAGTGGGAAGCCAAAAAACTGGTAATTGCAATTATATTTATACAGGATTGGAGCGAGTTCCCTGCTCCAGCTTCTGGCTGCCGGCATATCTTGGAAAAATAATGAGATGGAATTATAGACTTTTCTAGAATGTAATTAAACTGCTCCTCGGCTTTAGAAAGTTATGTATGTTGTAGTAATTTGTTCACCGTACGCTCTGACCAAAGTTTCTTTCCCGCAACTGAGGACGGCAGCCACGTGCCAGTCATCACTGAACACAAGGGCTCATAGTAGTAGCATGCATAGTAGTACCAAATATACAGGGACGCCCCATCGATGTAGGAATATATCTCTAATTTTCTTTGTTTCCTTATTTGGTTCTGTAGACACTGGATGAGAAGCCATGTGTCTGTTAGCATAGATTGTATCCTCCCACAGTTTGCCCCAACTCTGTAGGTCATTGTTAGACCTGACAGTCTTAGGGCAGTCACCCCAAACTTTTTGCCTACCTCTCTCTACACTATGAACACTGTTTTTGCTGGTTTTAGGACTCTGCACACTTTACCACTGCTAACCTGGTCTAAAGTGCATATGCTCTCTCCCTTAAAACAGGGTGGCATTGGTTTATCCCAATTGGCTTATTTAATCTACTTATAAGACCCCAGTAAAGTGCACTACATGTGCCCTGGGCCTGTAGATTAAATGCTACTAGTGGGCCTGCAGCACTGATTGTGCCAACCACATAAGTAGCCTCCTAACCATGCGTCAGGCGTGCCAGTGCAAGGCCTGTGTGTGCAGTTTCACTGCCACTTGGACTTGGCATTTAAAAGTACTTGGCAAGCATTAAACTCCCCTTTTCTACCTATAAGTCACCCCTAAGGGAGGCCCTAGGTAACCCATAAGGCAGGGTGTTATGTTAATAAAAGGCAGGACATGTACCTGTGCAGTTTATATGTTGTGGAAGTGTAAAACTCCTAAATTTGTTTTTACACTGCTCTGAGGCCTCCTCCTTTCATAGGCTAACATTAGGGCTACCCTCATATACTGTTTGAGTGGTAGATTTTGATCTCAAATGAGTAACAAGGTCATATTTAGTATGGCCGGAATGGTAATACAAAGTCCTGCTGACTGGTGAAGTTGGATTTAATATTACTATTTTAGAAATGCCACTTTTAGAAGGAGCATTTCTCTGCACTTAAATCCTTCTGTGCCTTATAATCTACGTCTGGCTGGGTTAGTTCACAGCTTCCTTGTGCATTCCACTCAGACAAACCCCAAACACAGGATACTCAGTCACAGCTGCACTCATCTGCATACTGAATGGGTCTTCCTGGGCTGGAGGGGTGGATGGCCTGATGTCAAAGGACAGCAGCCTTCCCTCACACAATGGACTGCCACACCCCCTACTGGGACCCTGGCAGACAGGATGGAACTGAAAGGAGACATTGTGCACTTCTAAGCCACTCTTTGAAGTCCCCCCACTTCAAAGACACATTTGGGTTTTTAAACAGGGCTTCTGACCCTACCAACTCAGACACGTCTGGGCAAGATACCACTGGAGAAGAATCCCTGAACCAGAACCTGCAACCTGCCAAGAGGAACTGCCTGGCTGCCCAAAGGGCCCACCTGTCTGCTTTTCTGCAAAGGACTGCTGCCCTGCTGTTGCCCTGCTGCCTTGCTGCCCTCTGGCTCTGCTGAGAAGTGCTCTCCAAGGGCACTGTTCTTTGAAATCTCAGGACCAAAAAGACTTCATCCTGTAAAAGAACTCCTGTGCGGCAACAATTCGACGCACAGCCTGAAAGAAACGACGCACAGCCTGCATTGCGGTGAGAAAATCACTGCACGCTGAACCGGAATGAAGCAGCCTGGCTCCCCGAAGTGGAGATCGATGCAGCACCAGCATTGCGACCAGAACTTCGACGTACGGGCCACGGAATCAACACAAAGCTGAGCCAGAACGACGCAGCCTGACTTCCTGAGAGGAATCGACACAAGCGCCAGCCGTGCAACAGAAATTTCCGCGCATCGCCCATTGGATCGACACAGCTCCTGCGACTTCATCCTGCATGCCCAGGATTTCAATGCATCGTCCCCGGGGCATCCAAAAACCCCGCAATCCAAAGAGGATCCCAGTTTACGTGTCGGAAATCAACACAAAGCCTGCCCTGCGTGAAAACTCAACGACGCATCATCTCTGAGCACCGGAAAAATTGACACACACCTCCCAGTTCTCCATGTATCTCCTCCTCTGCGGCCCCTTGTGGAGAATTTGAGCACAAACCAGTTACTTTGTGCTTGCAAGAGATATTTGTTGCTTTTTAAAGACTAAAGACTTCCTTTATCATTTCCTACAGTGAAAATTCAAAGTCTACTTATCAAATCTTAATCATTTTGACCTGCATTTAATCAGATAAATATAATGTATTTTTCTAAACATTGTGTGGTGTATTTTTGTGGTGTTATGCTGTCTTATTGCATGATTTATTGCACAAATACTTTACACATTGCCTTCAAAGTTAAGCTACCAGAGGGTGGGCCCAGGATAAGTCGGATTGTGTATTACCTACCCTGACTAGAGTGAAGGTCCTTGCTTGGACAGGGGGTAACCTGACTGCCAACCAAAGACCCCATTTCTAACAGTCATGTAAAGCAAGAGGTACGTGTGTACTAACATACCACCCCTTAAAGGGTTATTTATCCCAATCTCATTCTAAAAGAGCAGCTGCCATTCTGCTATCAGCCCGACTTGATGACACATCAGTGTTTTTTGTCACTAGGTATGCCTTTAATGTGATTCGTATGTCATTGGGCTTAGATGTATGTGGTTGTAGTGACACATACGTCTCCGTTCTATTGTTGCACGTGACCATGTCTTTAAACCAGACATCTCTTTTGGGTAAAGTGTTTGTGCACTAGTGCATAGCAGTTGTGCGCATAGCTAACAGCAGTGCCATTGCAGTAAATCGTCAAGTTTCACAAGGGCTCGGTTTTGACAAACCTCAGTATAGCTGCAGTATAGCAGTGGCTTCAACTCGACTTGGCTGGCAATCATACTTGAAATAATTTGTTTGATCTTGCTCCAGTGATCAAAAACCTGGGGACAGAACCAGGCAAGATGGAAAAACCCTGAATGCAATACCCCTCATAGTGGATAGTAAAGTGATCTAGAGGGATCAAGTCTTTGTTGTTCCACAGGAGTGAAATAGGCTTTGTGTAGAAACTTAAAATACAGTAACTTATGTTTATAGTTCATGGGAGCCTCCTTGGCCTGTCTGCAGCAATAGGTCAAGTTCTCCTCGGTTAGCTTTTTCACAATCTCTGATTCCCAAGTCTGCCTACCACATTTGAATCTAGCTGTTTTGAAATTAGAAGCTAAACTATGTAATCTGGACACCTATCTTATAACAGATATGCTGCCCAGAGGAGCCATTTCAACTGTGATCCATGGGTTTGAAATAAAGTCTTATTGAGCTAAAGCAGTATTTTCATGAAAAGGTGTCAGAACCCTTTTGGAGGGCTACGAGGCACGCAGGGGGAATTGGTCCCGACCATGCTTGTTGAGGCCTTTTACTTCTGATGTCCCAGAGCCAGACCTACTATAGAACCCTGTCAACTGGGCTAAGTGCCCCTTCTGATCTTGACTCTCAGTGGTAGCTGTGGCCGAGCAGTGAAGGCTCTCTCAGGGGGGATGTAGGTACAGGTAAGAGAACATGACTCATAGCTCCAAGTGCAAACAGTGTGAACAATAAATACATATCTAGCCAAATACTTGCTTTAAGAAGAAAAAATAGAATTTAATTTCTAACTCTACCGAAGGAATGAAATGTGACATTCAAATGCAACAACACAATCTCCACCCCCCCCCCACCGGTGCAAAGTCAGGACACGAAGAGGAGGAAGGAAAGGAGACACGGAGCAGGGATGGGAAAACCCTCCTGTATGTTTACAATTACCGGATAGTGGCATGCCATCTCGTAGATTACGAGAGCGCATTCTGGCGTGAGGCAAGACGCTGGCAGCAGAAACTGTTACGGGAAAAGAAAGTGGTGGAAATTGGGAGCGCACTGCTCTCGAAGTTCGGAGAGTGCAAGCTCTCACCTCCAGGGTCACGTTGAGGGGAGCAACCGGAGGCAGAGCAAGCAGGGGCAGCATAAGGCGTTTTGGCAGCATAGCAGGCACGACTGAAGAGTTACTGCCTCATGCAAGAAGAAAGGACTCCCTCTCTCCTCTTTCAACGCTGGGGCCTATGAATTTGCACCAAGGCAACATGAATTACGATGGAGGTCAGGTACTGGGAGAGCGGGGTGGACATGTGGAGTCTGAGGACTTCAATAGCTTAAGGGAGGGGGGCTCTTCGTATGTATTTCCATGTCAGGTCAGCAAGGACATGGTTAGTGGCCCTGAGAGCTCTTTGGATAGTTTGCTGGGAGAAAAGGGGGCAGCACTGCCACAGCAAAAGAAGAAACCTGAGGGGAGGCAAAAGCAGTCCTCCCCACGCTCTCAACTGAGAATGACTCCCTGGTTCAGAGCATATTTTAAAGCCAAGAGCTTAGGCCACGTTATGGCTACTTCCAATATATCCCCTCCCCCTGCCTCTTTGGATGCAACTACAAATAAAAATGTATAGTCCGAATGTGAGGAGGGTGAGCAAGAAGTTGTTTAGGGGAGCGTTTTCTCTGTCTCATCTGAACCCCCTTTAAGTGAAGGGGGGCAGCAAACACAAGTATGTTGATGCAGAAGCAGGCTCTGCCTGGTATAGGAGAAGAGACCACCCTGCAGCAAAGTAATGACACCTCAGAGGGGAGGATACCAGATTCCTTGAGTCCCCAGCAGGACCCATCACTGGAGCCAAATTCTATGCATATTCAGCCATCGTTAGAGTCCCTGCTGCACTCTTTATCTAAGGAAGTTAGGCAAGGATTTGTGGTATCACAGAACAACCATAAAGGGATCCAAGAGGTCTGTGAAGCTGTGGTGGCGAAGATGGATATTTTAACACAGCGAACTCAGATCCTGGAAATTCAAGTGACTCAACTTAATGAAACGGGGGAGAAACATACAACTGATATTGAAGTATTAAGGATGACGGGAAACCAGAATACTGAGCGCTTGGAAGTGTTAGAAAATAACGCCAGGAGGAATAACATTAAAATAATGAATGTTCCGGCGGGGGTTGAGGGAGATAATATTAAAAAGTTTGTGGTAGGTCTCCTGAGTCAATGTGGGATGTAGGAGGGCCTGAGGATTTGCTATACCAAGAAAAACAGAGGGTCCATAGGGACCCTTTTCGGAAATCACCAAATGCCACTAAGCCAAGAAGGATACTGGTGAATTTTCTCACCTATGTTATTAAGGAAAAGATCCTCTCTAAAGCATTTAAAACTGGAACTTTGAATGCGAGTGGCTTCTCTTTTGAAATAAGATCGGATGTATCTTGGATGACTTCCAACCGTCAATGGGAACTCAGAAAGAGATTGGAGGAGTTTAGGAAACTGGGGGCCACAGCCCAATTAAAATTTCCAGCAACTTTGAGAGTAATGAGAGAAAATCGGATGTATAACTTACGGGATGTCCACGAAGCGGATTCTCTTCTTGAGAAATGTAAGAACAAATAAATTATGTTGGGATACCTGTTTGCTCTCCTTTCTGCTTTTTTTTTTTTTATGTCTAGCAGCACCAAATGGCTGGATAGCCAAAACAAATGGGGGTGGGTTCCCCAGGGAGGTCAGAGGGAGGGTACTGGGGGGGGGTTGGAGGGTGGGGAGAAGGGATTGGGTAGGGGGGTGGATCAGGTACGGGGGAAAATTTCCTCATTATAAAATGGACCGACCTATAATACTGTTTATTAGAAGGCTCGTTATCTTTGGAATTTTTTTTAAGAGGGATGGCTGCAGGTAATCTTCAGATTCTCTCATGGAACGTGAACGGGTTTAGAGTAAAAGCAAGGAGAAGTTATACCTTGCAGTATATTAAGGATTCCCCAGCACAAATTATAATGATTCAGGAGTCCCACTTGACATCTCTAGAAGCACAGAAGATATTTAAACCTCTGGCTTGGGTTAGTCAAAGAGCTGCCAATGCGCTGATCATGTTCACTAAATCTGACACAAAAGGTAGATGGGTTATGGCGGATGTTAAAATTAATCAGACCATTTATACTTTGGTATCCTATTACGGCCCCAATGTAGACGACACGACCTCTCTACGGGAAATATGTAATGCAATTTTGGAAACTCAGTATCCAATTATGATAGCAGGCGACTTTATTGTGGTTTTAAATTATACATCAGATAAGTCCTCTGGTAGTAAGCCCTGGGGGGCTCGAAAATCTTTGGCATATATCAAAGTGATGATGGATCAGTATGCTTTGGTTGATATCTGGAGAGAATTACATGGTTGCTCACGCAGTTTTACCTTCCATAATAGAAAATTCAGGCACCATTCTAGGATAGATTTTTTTCTGCTGGCTAAGACACAGCCCTGCCCACTTATCTGACTATGCTGCTGTTACGATGACTCTGAAGAAAGATGGTCCACGGTCAGCAAGGAGGTGGACGTTAGATCGCTCCCTACTAAGCAACATGGAGGTGGTAGAAAGTTTGTCGAGGGAAACCAGGTGGCTTTTTGAGGAGAATTGGAACTCTGCAGCACCCTATTTGGTGTGGGATGCATATAAAGCTTTTATTAGGGGGGTTCTGGTTTCCATTTCTGCTCGGAGAAGTAGGGAGTAGAGATTAGGCATTCATAATATTGAGAAAGAATTAGAGAGCTTAGAGAAAAAATTGGTTGAGTTGCATTTGACTGGGAAAAGTGAAGACTCAATTATGTTAAATCTGGTGACTAAGAGAGCAGCACTCTTACCATTAATAGAGGCGCGAGTAAGAGAGAAATGGGAGGCAATTAAGTTCGCAAACTTTGAGTATGGGGATTGCGCGGGGAAATTATTGGCGTGGAAAGCTAAGTCTGATCTTATTAGAAACCAAATTTCAGAGATAAGAGACCCTGGTACAGGTGTGGTTGTAACAGACTCACAGACTTAGCAATCCAAATAGCATTCCAGGGTTTCTTTGAAGCTTTATAAGAAGAGGATCTACCAGAAGTGGCGGGAGAAGAGATGCCAAAGGTAGAAGAATTAATCTCAAGGAAACTTGATGAGGAAGGGGTGTCTCTTTTGGGGGAGGAAATTTCGGAGGGAGAAATAGTACAGGCCATCTCCAAAACAAAAAAAGCAAAGGCAGCAGGCCCTGATGGCTTACCTGCTGAGTTTTATGAAAAATTAGGAAGTATTTTATCTCCTCTGATCAAAGATCTTTTTAATGCAATTTGGAAGGGGGAATCTCAATTACCAGGGTCTAGGAATGAAGCAATAATAACTGTCACATTAGAACCCGGGAAAGATTATTTGTGTTGCCAATCACACAGGCCAATTTCCCTATTAAATAATGATTACAAAATATTCACAAGCATACTCGCCAGTAGATTAGGGAAGGGTATTGCGCCCCTGATTTATGAGGATCAAAAGGGTTTTTTTAAAAACAGGTATATGTATCAATTATCCCACAAATTGATGGGGGGAATTGATATGGCATCAGTGTCGGGTCTCCCTCTGGTGGTTATTACTCTTGATGCTACTAAGGCGTTTGATAGAGTAAACTGGGGCTATCTAAATTATATTTTAGCCCAGTTGAACTTCGGGCCAAGGTTTTTGGGGGCGATCAAAAGTATCTACGCCAATCCATCGTCAGGAGTTTTGATAAATGGGAACTTAACCTCTCCTTTTTCTATTACTAGAGGGACCAGACAGGGCTGTCCTTTCTCCCCTCTGCTCTTTGATGTGTATATAGAGCCGCTTGCTGGTATGATTAAAAAGGATGCTTTAATAAAACATTTTGTTTATAAGAGCTGGGAGAAAAAGGTATCTATGTATGCGGATGACATTATATTTTATACTACAGACCTCCTTACGGCGTTAGACAGAGTGGAAGGGATCACACAAAATTTGGGCCAGGTATCGGGGTATCAAGTTAATATGTCAAAGACGGAAATCATGACTTGGAACATGGATTCCCATCATAAGCTAATAAAAGAGGAGATAAAATACCTTGGAGTTAAGATAGCACATGAGTTGAAGAAAACGTCGTTGGTAAACCTGAAATTTCTGACGCATCAGAGAGATACATTGTTATTAAGCTGGGTACATCTTCCTTTAACTCTATACGGAAGAGCGAACTTAGTTAAAATGTTTATTCTTCCGAAGCTCACTTTTCTTTTTAACATGATTCCGCTGGAATTTGCGGAAAAAAGAATACAGGAAATTCAATCAAAGACAGATAGTTTTATCTGGGCTTATAAGGGAATTAGGATTGCCAGGAAGAAACTTCATAGACGTTATTTTACGGGAGGAATTGCTCTACCGGATATCCAGTTGTATGTATGGGCATTTCAGTTAAAGACTGTTAAAGATCTATTAGTAGCAGAGGAGGTCTCCCTACAAAAGAAGGCTATGCTGAGTGGCGAAGGGGAAGGAGAGCGGAACTTCCTATATAAATTCGGCCACCCAAAGTTCTATAAAAAAGTAAGGCTGAAATCACTAAAGGCAGCAGCCACTTTGTGGGTAAAAATCTTGAAAATTACTAATTTACCATATTACACTGCTCATGCTCCCATTTGGCACTGCCCCAGAACCCCGGAATGTCTGAAAGATGCCTTGGCTCGCCCTTTGAGGGAGGCAGGTATCATGGAATGGGGACAAGTACTACAGGAGGGGGTATTGAAACCTTGGGGAACATTTGTTACTAGCCAGTGCTCGATGTCTAGGTTCAAATACTATCAATTACATACATGGGTAAGATCTTTAAGGCTAGCGGAAAAGGAGACCAATGAGTTGGTGGAGCTGTTACATAAGAATCTGCCATGTAAGAAGGAATCCGCTACCTATTATAGAATATTCTTGGAGTGTTTGGACAGTTTAGATGATAATCAGAACTTCCCGGGCTCCTTATGGGAGGAGGTGGCAAGTAAAGAGGAGATTAATATATTATGGGTAAGCTCCTGGCAACGTCTTTATAGAGTAGTCAAGTCTGCTGCCCTTAGAAAGAACCATCTATTTGTTCTGCATAGAGCATATTATACTCTAAAGAAGTTAAATAAATTCAACAGAAATGCCCATGCAGCCTGTAAAAAGTGTGGGTTAGTGGGGGCAGACGATATTCACATGTGGATGCTATGTTCTGGGGTTTCAAACTTCTGGGGGATGTGTTTGAGACTTTATCTTCTGTGATGCATGCCCCATTGGTGGCCTCCCCGGCTTTAGTTTTATTTGGTGGAACCTTAGAACTGATAAAACCCTCAAGTGCTCATAGGGATTTGTTATTTATTTTAATACTTCTGGCAAGACAGGAGGTTTGCAGGCACTGGATTTCTCCTACTCCCTCAACCTGGTGGAAATGGGTGGATGCTGCAATGAAAATATGTCAATTAGATCTTTGTAGAACTGGGTCCAATGACGTCAAAGAACTATGGCAATCCTGGGTAAATTGGTTTTCTCAGAGTATTTGTTCTTGAATATATTGTCCAATGATTATTTTCAAGGAAAGGGTGGCATACAGTTACTCCCAACTTTCGGCTATGAGTCTTCTGGATAAGACCGGCCTTTTACCTGATCCAAAATGGATCAGAGTATATATCGGGTCTGGTCATAATAGAAGTACTATAAGAAATATGAGGACAAAAAAAAGAAACACAATCTCCTTAATGTCGGGGCTCTAGTAGTTGTCAGACAAGTCACTGTCCCACCCTCCTTCGTATAACACACTAAGGCCCTCATTCCGACCCTGGCGGTTTCAAACCGCCAGGGTGGAGGGCAGAGGAAGCACCGCCAACAGGCTGGCGGTGCTTCCCGGGCCATTCTGACCGCGGCGGTAAAGCCGCGGTCAGAAAAGGGGAACAGGCGGTTTCCCGCCGGTTTTCCCCTGGCCCAGGGAAGCAGCGCCGCCATGGGGATTCCGACCCCCTTCCCGCCAGCCTGTTCCTGGCGGTTTACACCGCCAGGAAGAGGCTTGCGGGAACGGGTGTTGTGGGGCCCCTGGGGGCCCCTGCACTGCCCATTTCACTGGCATGGGCAGTGCAGGGGCCCCCTAACAGGGCCCCACAAGACACTGAAAATCGCAATGGGTGCCACTGCACCCGTTGCACCCCTGCAAATCCGCCGGCTCCATTCGGAGCCGGCTTCCTCTTTGCAGGGGCTTTCCCGCTGGCCCGGCGGGCGATCTTTTGGAGATCGCCCGCCGGCCCAGCGGGAAAGTTGTAATGACCCCCGCGGTCATTTGACCGCGGTGCGGTCTTTTGGAGGATTCCGCCCGGCGGGCAGTGCCCGCTGGGGTCGGAATGACCCCCTAAGAGTTATTGTCTATTCACTGGTGGCTGCATCAGGGAATGCAAACCATTAGGTCGTACTCAAGAGAGCTCTGTTTCAACCTTTTAGGAACCTGGTTAAAACAGTCTATAGTGCCACGCCACTATTTGCAGCTAGTTCCCCCAGGCCCCAACTGGTGCAGTTCTCATCTTACATGCTCTTGCAGCACAGAAGAGTTCAGTGATGCAGCAGATGCCTTCAAGTGCACACTCATAAGTGCTGCTCAGTTTGGAGATATTGGGCTGCTCACAGCCCTTGTTGCACCACTCGGGAGTGTAGGCAATCTGTCTGGAGTGGCACACTGGAGGTCTCTCAGATATCAGAGTAGTTTCCTATGTGCAAAGAAGTAGAAAGTTGACTTTGTTCAACAGGGGTAGGGAATCCCTTCTTCAGCTTCTAATTAGAGCCAGTGAGAATGAAACATCATCCACAGAATCTTCAGCAATTCTCCATAGTGATTCAGGGGCAGTTTCCTACAAATGGGTCCAACCTGCAAGTCGTAGCCTCAATCTCTTCTTTAGGTGGCAGCCCAAATCCTTTTGCAACATTGACACTTGGAGTCCCTCCTGGCATATGGGGCAGCCGCGGTACATGGTGATATGGGCTCAGACTTTTTGGCACAACACATTGGCCCAGGCACTCACAAGTCTTGGCAGTCCTGGAAATACTTTACTGGGGGCTCCCTCTGACATACAGGATCACTTTGGTGCAGCCATACGGGTATATCAAACCCTCTCAGGCACACATACACCCAGCAAATTTACTAGCCAAAAATGTAATGGACAGTACTGCTCCATCATTGTACCGTAGCCTTCTCCAGCACACTAAAAACACAGAATCAATCTACTTTGCACCCCACACTCCATTTGGCAGACAGTAAAAAATGAAATAGTAATATAATCATTTATTACTATTTATTGATCACTCTTTCTGCAGTGTGGGGGGTGGGGCGAAGCTCCTCCTCTCCTATGGAGGAACCGCCGCTGTAAGGCTAGGGCCTAGGAACTGCATTAGTCAAATAGGGACTAGGAGTCTCTTAGGCTGTCCTCCACCTAGAGGATAGTGAACTCTAAAAAGCCGGACCACCATCCAGCCTTTCTCAGAACAATGCAGAACTTCTGAAAGGATACCAGGTGCACTGAACCTGCTGCACTTGGCATATGTGACCTGGATGAAGGATTTGAGGAGAATGACCCTCTTCCACTTGAAATAGAAGGTCAGAAAGATCTCCAAGGATCATAAGGGAGATTCCCTGGGTGGCACCAGGAAGATTAAAGAGCTGAAGAGGATATTCCTGTGAAGAATTCCAGAAGATCAGTGGCAAATGGATTGAGACAACTTTGTTGGTGGCTTCTGCCCAGCACTCTAGAGTCCCTAAGTGCCTTCCTCTGAAATCCCATTCTCAGTTGGGATTTAAATATTTTGTCAGCAAGAAATCTCAAAAGCTTCAGAGCACCACGGGACTAGCCTGATATAAGTATCTGGCTTTCGGTTCTACACCAGCAGCTTCAGTTTCAGGGGCATCCCACAGAGAGAGGGTTTTTTTCTCAAAAAGTGTCAAATACCCATTCTGCTTTGGAACTTAAATGAAATGTCATCATTTTTATTAAATGTCCCCTTCTAAAGGGGGTCTTAGACACTTTTTCAGACTTTTCAACTTCCAGGTTTTCACCAGGACCAATCCAGTTGGTGAATCTAATACTGATTCCATCACAGTTAGCATAAAATTGCAAATTGGGCTGGGATACCACAACCATTGACGTACATTTCACACCTTATTTTCATGTGCTTTTTCACTTTATTTCTTTAAAAAATATATATATCGAGTTCCCCTTATTAGATTTTTGTTGTTTTGGTCTAATTTTACCTATAAAGCATTTCTATGTGATTTCAAGTTGGTTTTGGAATTTTATGTTGTTTTGTGTGACTTTCTACTTTGTATGCACTGCTTAAATCCTTTACACATTGCCTCTGATTTAATTCTGATTGCTTTGTTTCACGTTACCAGAGATTAAGCACAGAGTTATTTTATTTCATTAGTGTGCCATCTAGCAGGTGGTGTCCTTATCCTTTGAGGCTGACACTTATCCACCCCAAATAATAATCCACTCTCTTACACCATTTTATTGGTTTCACATGGTTTCTAATGGATCCATGTTAATCTTAGGGTATTTAAGTATTGACATACATCATGACCACAAAAGCTAGGATCATCTATAAAGAATAATTCAGGGCACCATTGGGAATCTGCTCTACCATCTTGTGCCCCAGAAAGAAAATGCCACGTGTTATCAGCAGAGAAAAAATTGTTATGTGTGCTGTCATGCCATACAACTAGATTCCTCTATAGAGGCAATCTCTATGGGCCCTGAATATACGCCCCGGAAAATTACTTGACCATAATATTGTTAGTACAAAAATATCAGGGGACAAAATATCAAGGTAAGGTATGTTGTTTTTGTTTATTTTCACAATAATAATTTATATTCAAAATATAGTCACCAATAATTATAGGGAAATTTATATTTTATAAATTCACACGTAGCATTGTTTAATGAATATGATTATCCTTAAATATTTCAAAAGGTCTTTCTTTTTGCAAAAAAATTAATGTTCAGTGTTTTTTAAAATCTTTTTCAGGCCAGAAAAAAAGTGCAGCAATAGAACCAACCACAAGAGCTACCCACACACTAGCTTCACCTTAGTGTGCATTGAAAGCAAAAGGTTGACCTGTGAACAGCTGTAGTCCATTCACAATAGGTTGTTGATGTGTGCTGGACTCTGATTTTGCTGTTTTTATTACTCTGGGCACTTTACCACTGCTAACCAGTGCTAAAGTGCAAGTGCTCCTGTTTAAAATTTGTACGTAATTGGTTCTCCATGATTGGCATATTTGTTTTACTGTTAAGTCCCTAGTAAAGTGCACTAGAGGTGCCCAGGGCCTGTAAATCAAATGTTACTAGTGGGCCTGCAGCACTGGTTGTGCCACCCACACAAGTAACCCTGTAATCATGTCTCAGACCTGCCACTGCAGGGTCTGTGTGTGTATTTTTACACTGTAAATTCGACTTGGCAAGTGTACCCACTTGCCAGGCCTAAACCTTCCCTTTTCTTACATGTAAGGCACCCCTAAGGTGGGCCCTAGGTAGCCCCAAGGGCAGGGTGCAGTGTATGGATAAGGTAGGACATATAGTAATGTGGTTTATATGTCCTGACAGTGAAATACTGCCAACTTCGTTTTTCACTGTTGCAAGGCCTGTCTCTCTCATAGGATAACATGGGGGCTACCTTTAAATATGATTAAAGTGTTGATTCCCTTAGAGAGTAGATGGACATGTGGAGTTTGGGGTTCCTGGACTCACAATTTAAAAATACATCTTTTAGTAAAGTTGATTTTAAGATTGTGCGTTTGAAAATGCCACTTTTAGAAAGTGAGCATTTTCTTGCTTAAACCATTCTGTGACTCTGCCTTGTTTGTGGATTCCCTGTCTGGGTCAGTTTGACAGTTGGGTTGTTTTTCACCTCGCACTAGACAGTGACACAAAGGGAACTGGGGTGTAACCTGCATTTCCTGATTAGTCATCTCTGCTAGGAGGGAGGGGTGGAGTGGTCACTCTCATCTGAAAGGACTGTGCCTGCCTCTGACAATGCAGACTCCAACCTCCTGGTGTGTGTCTGAGGCCTTGCCTGGGCAAGGCAGGATTTCACAAGTAGGTGTGAGTCCCCTTTGAAGAAAGGTGACTTCAAAGACTAAAATGGGTATAAGAAGGGCACCCAAATCTACAGACTTTAGAAACACTTCTGGAACCAAGAGGAACCTCTGCCTGGAGAAGAGCTGATAGCTGAGGAAGAAGTGCTGCCCTGCCTGTGACTGTGCTTTGTGGAGCTTTCCTGCAGTGCTGCTTCTGCCAGAGTAAGAGGGCAAAGACTGGACTTTGTGTGCCTTCCATCTTGTGAAGAAATCTCCAAGGGCTTGATTTAGAGCTTGCCTCCTGTTGTTTGAAGTCTCAGGGACAGCAAAGACTTCTCTCTGCCAGCACCTGGAGTCTCTGGAGAGACTCCTGCTCTGACAAGTGGTGCCCTATCCAGTCCCTGGGCCCTTGAAAGGAAAGCTGGTGGAAATCCAAGGAAATCGACTTCGTATGACTCTGGACCGATGCCGCTGCTGAATCTGGTGACGCCGCCTGCACTCGATGCCGTAACCTTCGCTGGAACGCAACGCTCTTCGCAGGCCTGACGCGGTTGCAGTCCCGCTGAAGTCCGCGACTCAAGGAAGTCGCCGCACCACGTCGTGACCGACACCGCTCGAAGTTCGAGGATTCAACGTTTCGCACAGACGCCGTGATCCCCGACTTCGCGCATCGGCTTGTTTTCACTATTCACCAAAGGTACTGTACTTGGGGGTCTCCACGACTCCGTGTCCAGCCCCGCTGGTGTCGGCTTGTTGGGAACGACTCCGTCACGACGCCGTGTTAACATCTCATCGAAGCATTTTTGTTTCTAAGCGCTATTCTTTTGAGTTTAATCTTTAAAAGTTCATAACTTGACTTGTGTATGTTGGATTTTTGTCGTTTTGGTCTTGTTTTGTTTAGATAAATATTTCCTATTGTTCTAAACTGGTGTTGTGTTATTTTGTAGTGTTTTCATTAAGTTACTGTGTGTGTTGGTACAAATACTTTACACCTAGCACTCTGAAGTTAAGCCTACTGCTCTGCCAAGCTACCAAGGGGGTAAGCAGGGGTTAGCTGAGGGTGATTCTCTTTTACCCTGACTAGAGTGAGGGTCCTTGCTTGAACAGGGGGTAACCTGACTGTCAACCAAAGACCCCATTTCTAACATTTTGTAAGTAAGGAAATAGTGTGCATTCATGTTTTATTCCTTTATAAATATGAAGGATCTCTCAATAATATGAAGACCATAGCAATAAGCCTTCTTAGGAGCACCAAGTTGGTTCATCTCTTGGTTTAAGATGGCTCAAAGAGGCATTTCCCATGGACTGGATGAGTCATGATTCAAGCACCAAGTTCCTGCAAGGAGAGAGAAGTCTAACTGCCTTATTTTATATGCCTGTACTAACGCAAAAAAGGCCTTTTTGCAATGTGGGTGAAAGACATTTACAAAAGCTAAGATGGGATATATCTGTGGAGGACAGGATGTGTCCTTATTTTCACTTAATTGGTAGCTATTATGTTGTGTTATTATATGCAGATTTGAACAATGCACTATCACCAGGGAGGGTATCCTGGCACTGAGTAGGTGTGAGTCAAGCCAAACCTAGGGTGTAGTGGGACTACTCGAAAAGCCACTTCTTCTACTTCTTGTGAAAGGAGGCTCTTATGTGTAGTGTCAGGTACTGGTAGTGCTTTTGGAGCAATGTAGGATAAGGCTTGACTGCCAGATCTAGCTTTCCATATGTTTGTGATGTATGCAAGTAAGGGTTTGGATGTGGAGAGGTGTTTGTGAAAGCAGATGCAATTTTTGAGGTATGCTGGCCATTGTTATTTAGTCCATTGAAAGTGTAGATGAGAAGTTTGAATTGTGCTAGTTTGTACATAGGAAGCCAGTGGGCTTTCTTCAGGTATGGTGTGATGTAAGTGTGACGTGCCAAGTTCTGAAAGGTCTGCAGCCTTCTGGTAAGTTTTTGTTGATCCCAGCATAGATGGTGTTCCCAAGGCCCATTTTACTTGTGACCTGGGCATGTGTGACAGTTTACCAGGTGCTAATTGGAAGTCACTTGAAAATCTTCCTCAGCATCTTCAGGATATGGAAGCATAAGTCAGTGGCAGCTTTGGCTTGAGAGGCTCCCGTCTGAGTTTCATGGCATGGGTGGTGGAGGTGGATGTCAGTCCTAGTTCTGTTGAACACAAGGTGGAGTGCCATGGTGAAGTGCTCTTACAGATGGTCACCATTTCGGTGTTGTCTTTGTTCAGCCTCATACAGTTCATCTTCATCAAGGAGGTGATTTAAACCATGCAGGTATTGAACTTTATCTGGCTCCTGGGCATCTTGTCTGTAAGGGAGAGAATGAGGTGAGTGTCATTAGTGTAGGAGAGGATGCTGATGTTGTGAAAGCAGATGGTGCTGGCTAGAGTGATCAAATATGCACTGAAGTGGGTCAGACTCATGGATTATCCTTGAGAAAAACAACAGATGAGGTTTTGGGTGTCTGAGGTATACTGTCTCAGTCTGACTGACTGGATGCTTCCAGTGAGGAAGGAGAAGCTCCATCGGAAAGCGTGTCCTTGGAGTCAGATGTTGTATAGGCATTGGATGAGGATGTGGTGCGAGACATTGTCAAATGACAAGAGTTCCAGGAGACTGAGATCTGCCATGTCAGCTCTGTCAACAGTCATGTGGGTGTCATCCTCGACAGCTATGAGGGCGGTTTGCATGATGTGATTGGGTCTGAAGCCATACTGAGGGATGTTGAGGTGTTGGTGGCCATTGAGGTATTTACGTGACACATCTGTTGATGGCTTTATTTTGGTCCTTGCCTGGGACCAAAAGCACGGAGATTGGTCTGTTGGTGAGCGTTAAAGGGTGCTCGTAGTGTTTCTTCAGCATAGGGAAGATCGTTGCATGTTTCTAAGCATCTGGGAAAGCTATGGAAGAGCTTTAGGTGTTCAAAATGAGTGTGAGCGTGGTGCTGACGGATTGCAGTCCTGTGGAGTAGAGATTCTGGTGGGGCCCCAGAGTAAAGGGATTTCATGGTGACAAGGGTCATCTTCGGGGGTGATGACGGGCCATGTGATTACCATTGGTTCTATGGATCGAAGCCAAAAGCATTTGGTGAGGCCTGGTGGGCCTGGTTGCGGGTTGAAGTTGCTATAAATGGCAGTGATTTTGTTGCTGAAGAATTGAAAGCAATTGTTACAGAGGTCCTGCGAAGGGATGATCGAGTTAGAGGCGGTCACTGGTGTGGTGAAATCCTTCACAATGGTGACAATTTCTTTACTTCTCTTTGTGCTTGGCTAGAGCATCCTGTAAGGTGGTCCAGATCATTTGGTGGTAGCATCTTAGGTCAGATTTGAATGTGCTCCTGTCTACATTGTCCTGGCTCATTCTCCACTTGTGCTCCAGTTTTGTGCAGTGGCGTTTTATCTGTCTTAGGCCCATATTTATACTTTTTTAGTGCCGCATTTGCACCGCCTTCTGACGCAAAAGCGGCACAAACTTTCAAAATACCATTTCATTTTGTAAGTTTGCGCCGTTATTGCGTCAAAAAGTGGCACAAATGCAGCGCTAAAAAAGTATAAATTTGGGCCTTAGTTTCTCCATGCACCAGATCCCCTAAGGTCTAGATCTTGTTGTATTGCTGCACGTGAGGGGTGTTAGCCCAGGAGTTGATCCAATTGTTGGAATTATTAAGGGCTTTGGGATGCTGTTGCTGTGCTTCTGTTGGTGGATGTTGAGAGTGGTGGTACAGTCCTTGTCAGTGATACTGCTCCAGTTTTGGCGTGCTGGTCAGGGGTTGGTGCGTGTGCGCTGGACGACCACTCAGGACAGGGAAGCTAAACTTAACTAGGGCATGTGTGTTCAGGACATTGGTGTGGGCTCATCGACTCCGATGGTGTCAAATGTAGAGAAAATAAGGCACAGAAAGTGTCCGGCAACATGAGTAGGTCCCTTTTTTGTTGGGTGAGACTCAGGTTTCAAAGGTCTTTGATGAGTGCTTTTCAGTTGGGATCAGCATGGTCTTCCAGGCTCAGGTCTTTGAGTAGTATGTAATTTCTAGCTTTGTGGGCAAGTGGTGTAACAAAGTCCATGATGGTGTTGGTGAAGGTGGTGTGTGGTCCTGGTGCCTGCATATGAGTGCTGCTTAGGGTGAAGTTAACTGTGATATGGAGCTTGAATGACAGGAGTTCAATGTTTGAGGATGACATGTCCATGGAGGTGGCACCGTTGATGGTGTTCTTCTGTATGATGGCAAATCCGCCTCCAGGTGCATGTTTCAACCAGGTTTCTGTGAACATGTCCAGGGAAGTGAACAAGTGTGGCGGGGCATGTATGAGAGTGTGAAGTGTTTGTGGGTGGTTGAAGGACTGTGGACTTTATGCATTAACAACTTGGATACGTTTTGGACAAAAAGATCTCAAGCAAGCTCTGCAGCACTTTTTGAGCAAGTAAGGTTATGTTAACAGATGAACTCGCAATGGCCCTCGAGTTTCTAGCTGTCACCTTTGGCTTTCCTGCATCTACGTGAAAGGCATGAAGGTTTTCTAGGTTCTTAGCTTCTCACTTCATCATAGTGGCAATTTTTAATGCACCATTTTTTAAAATTTTGAAAATATATCAAAATAAATCTAACATATCAAAAGCACATGGAAACCAGATATATACCGCAAGCATAGCTTTCCGTTGAATAACAACATTGGGATGGTAGAATTTAATAACAAAGTCTCAACTTTTCCTTAATATATTTTCTTTTTAGAAGGGTAGGCTGTCAAGTACCTTCTAAAAGCAAATAACTTCACAAAATAATATCTTTAGTTCGATTTCACTACTTTACAATAATGCCAATAAACCTACATTCTGTGTTCTTACATGAAATAACCCCCATGGTGTCAGTCACGTATTTTCCTCACCTCTTGCCCATCAAAAGCAGCCTCCTGGCTCTTCAGCAGTACAGAACACTGTGAATTACTGACAGCGTTACCGTTAGGGACTGGGCAATCACAGCATGGTGGTAGCAAGAGAATACGTTGGCCTTTTCACGTAGCCTCTGAGAGGGCTTTTGTGCATGCTTCACACAATACAGCCTACACGACGTGGACAGAGTGTACTAGCGATTTAAACAATGCATGCTTGTTTCTCCGAGAAGAGAATGACATGGGCTATTTAACAGCAGACCTCACTGCCACTGCCACCCACACTCTGCTTCATAAAGGTACTAGTCATTTTCCCATTGTGCGAAGCTGCTGATTGCAGACAACACCGAGGTCGAGTGGTCTATAGACTGCACAATGCACTTTATAGAATGTTTTCTTTATGCAGCTTGCTTCTGTGAGTAGCAACCTTTTCAAGTGTCTTTGGTAGTTTGTATTTTTGACTTCCTCTAGAACAGAGGGATCCATCGTAAGCAAGATTTTCAGATTACAGTAACTTTGTATTTGCATTTCTGTATTAAATCAGTGTATGTATCCGTATTTTATATTAATATACTGATAATGTGGCATGGATTCAGGTCTTCCGAATCGACATGGTAAACCTCTCCTTTAAAATTTCTTCTATTCAAATGCTACATTATGAATACATGTATAAATCAATAATTCATAAATGGCGTAGTAGTTGATAGCTTTACATTCCTAGCTGCTGGATTACGACGGCCTCTATTGGCTGAGATTCTTGTTCTAACTAGATTAAGCCAAAGCAGGAATACCAATACGATACTGTTAATTAATATTTAATAGAAGTTGTCTTGAATGGATATGCCTCTTTCTCGCCATAGACCATGGCCATCACGATTATGGATAATCCATTACAACAAATCTACAAATACTGAGAGAGCTGTCAGATATAGTGAGACAAACCTACTCATCCAGAGATCTGTACCTTTAGCTGAGCTTTCACTCATCTTTCTGCAGCACCATAATCAGACTACCATAAAGCAAAACGATCTAATGTATTTACCTCTCATGACACAAGCAGGAAATAGTAACATTGTGTTCCTGTGTATGGTGAGTGCATTGACAAGTTGCCAGAGGCCTCTGGACCTTACAGTCAACTAAATATCCCTTGTAACAAATATTAGTAGCTGTTCCTGGAGTCTCAGGAAACAGATACAATTACAAGTGCAATGCAATGCCAACACCCTCTGCTTTAAGCAATGACTCTAGGGTTATAGAGAGCGAGGAGTGATGGATTACCGTTCAAGAATGGCGTGGGTTTGAAATTCAAGTACTTTCAACCTGTAAAAAGTACACACACAGAAATCCAGCCAGTTTTTATAAATTTGGAAATAAATATGTAGTACTAATATCAATACAATTTATTTACAGGCTTGGACAAGTCATCCATTGCAGAAGACACATTGAGTTCTTTGACTGAGTACTGATCTTATTGTGTGTGTTTTAATGGACAGAGGAAGCACATGTGTGTGCGTGGCTGGATGTGTTCTGGAACAACTTGTGTGGTCATCCTATTGATACACGCTGCTCAGTAGGGATTTGCAACAATTTAAGGTGGAAAGCCATCTCAATAGTGATGCATCAAAAATGTGATAGATAGTTCGGCGAACTTCTAGCAACTGAAAATGCCAGATGCCATGTGGGGTGCCGCATTTCACTGGAACCACAAAGGGGTATCAGTGGTCACAGAGTAAGGAAGAGCACCTCATTTGTTCTGCCAGAATCTATCTCTTCACTTTGCTTGGCGTGTCAACACTGCTGTGGATCTCTCTTGACGCAAAATTGTAGAGAGATAGCTTGGAAATGTCAATCTTCATTTCAGCGCTTTAATTGGGACAGTGATGTGCAGTGATGCTCCTGTCGCCTCTCCAGCAGATAAAAGTTCTCAAGGATACTTCACAGCAGCCGAGTCAACTGTATTTAGGTGAGTGCAGAAAGCCTCTCTTCTCACAGGATAGCCTGTCTCCTTTTCCCAGAACTGTAGTCAAGGGGCTACAGCCAATGTTTTTGCACCATGTCCATCCTCGCTCTTGTCCTGGTGCACAGAGCTCTGGCATGTCAAAAGGGGACCTTTATATACCTGTTTCATAGTGCATCCTTATTTTTTGCAAAGAATGGTAGTTGGGAGATTGACTAACTGACAACTCATAAGGAGTGTAGCACGTGAATGTTTGGAAAGTAATCTTTATTCAGATTTAAATCATCTCATCCATAATGTTCTCATTGTTTCTGATTCCATGGCCATCCATAATACTTTGTAGTTATGGGCATTTTCTCAAACATTCCTCCTCTTTGACCGGGAATGAAGCTGAACTCCTCTGTCTGAAATGACCACAGAGGGTGGAGATGGGCGGTTAAACATCTTTATGTTCAGGAAAGAGCATTGGAAATGCCCTCAGACACTGTCTTTGATAAGACTTCGATTATTTTAGGCCACAAGGTTGACCTGTTTAAAGATACCTGATTCACCAATGTGACCATAAACGTACTGTGTTCCATTTAAAAATGTGTAGATCTAGCCCAAACACAACAACACATCTAAGATGGCCTGTGTTGGGAGGACTAAAGGTACTGAGTTAGGTGGTATGAAATTATAATTAGGGATGTGTGAAATTACACCTGCAAGGCATTTTCCATTGCTTACATGGATGGTGGTGCAAACTGTGCCACACCAATGTCACTGATGATGTTGTGTACTCAAAATAAATAAACAAAACACTTCATTTCCATTACATGACTCAGTGTTCAGAATTCTGAGCTGGCCTTGAAGTCCTACATAGGGTCATTTAAAGCTTCAAGCCCATTCAGGTCTCAAGAAGGCTGGATACATTCTCTAAAATGTATCTGTCTGTCATTCTGTGTGCATGGATTACAATAGGTAGTGATCTCATTCGCTCTAGTTGAGGACCCTCAGGACTACTTCCCATGTCAGGGCTACAGATATCCTGTGGATAGAAGCCTTCTGTCCTGGGTTCCATTCCCCATCCTGCCATATCTCAAAGCACCCAGGATTTGGTACTGCAAGGCCTGGGAAGGTGCCCTAGTTTGTTCTAGTTAAGAAGATCTGACAGGTCCCAGGTCAGAGCTTCGGCTGGTCTGGGAGTGGAAGCCCCAGGCCATGTCTCGAAGCTCTAATGGGCCCCAAGTCAGGTCTGGGAATGAGCCTGGGGTGGATGTCTCCAACCCTGTGCTTCATTCTCCAGCCGGCCATGACTTAAAGTGCCAGGTATGTTGTCCCGCAGGCCTAAGGAAGTCTCTCTGGGTTGTAATAAGAAGCCCTGTATGGGCTTCGGTCAGAGATCCCACTGGCAGGGCATGCAGGCCTAGGCCCTGGGCTCTGTTTTCCACCCCACCATGTTTCAAGGTGCCCAGTATGGGGTCATGCAGGCCCAGGAAGGCTTTCCAGCTTGGCTGTGTTAAGAAGGTTTGACCGAACCCCAAGTCAGAGCTCTGGATGTCCATAGGGTGGAATCTCCTGGACCTAGACTCTGTTCTAAGGGCCCCCATGTCTCAAAGAGGACGGGACAGAGTCCTGGCCTGTGAAGGTCTCTCATGCTTGCCTGAGTTAAGAAGATGTGATTGAGTCCTGGGGTGGAAGACCACAGCCCTGGGCACACTTCTCCAGCCCGCCCTGTCTAATAATGCCTGGGTCAGGATTGGGGAGGTCTCCCCTGCTTGGCTGGGTTAAGAAGATCTGACCCAGCCCGAGTCAGAGCTCCATCTGACCCTGGGGTAGAATCCCCCAGCTCAGGGCTATGTTCTCTAGCCCACTCTGTCACTTTAAGCCCAGGACGTGGTCCGACAGGCCTTAGGAGGTCTCCTCTGGCTATCTGGGTTAAGAAGCTCTGATCAGACTCGAGTCATAGCTGAGGCTGGGTCTAGGGTGGAAGCTTCTAACCCAGGGCTCGATTCTCTGGCTTGCCATTTCACAAAGTCCAGAGGAAGTGGACCTGCAGGCACAGAGAGGTGTCCCCTGCTTGACCAGGGTAAGAAGCTCCAACCAGGCTCCTGATCAGAGCTCTGAGGCCACGCTTGGGCTCCAGGAACCCGGTTTGCAGAGTCCTTAATCCCTGCAAGTGTGATAGGAAACTTTGCCACAAGGCACAGTGCAACCAGATGCCTGTCCTTCAAGCTCATCCATGTAGTTGCTCTAAGCCTAGATATCTGGCCATGACTTAGGAATGCATGGAGTGCTTTGATGGCCTGGTCACCCTTGAGGTCCCTTTGAGGGCTTATTTGAACCTCCAAGACAAGCTAGGACTCAAGTAGATCTGATGCATTTGCTCCGATAGAGCCCTCTGTCATTCAGTGGGCACAGATTACAAGAATGGCAGCCGGCCTTCCTCCAGATTTTTAAGGACAAGGTACCAGTGGCTCCCTTATTGTGGATAAAGAAGCGGAAATGATGATTAGTGGAGACGTAAACAAGAACCAGGAGGCCAAAAACATGCTAGACTTGAGTGAAGTCTTCACAGGAGTAATCTGGAAGAGGTCCATTAGGCACAGCAGGCCAGATTCAATCCAACATCCTTAGCAACAGCAAGATTGTGAAAAGGCCTTCAAAGAGAGCTCTGGGAGAGTGTGTGGTGAGCCTGTATCATTCCTAGCTCTTACCCAGCCCTTCCTGTGCATCTCTCATATGCTGTGGAACTCTCTGTCATGCAATATATAGTCTTAGAGGGACACAAAGGCCCTCATTATGACATTGGCTGTAAATCCCACTTATCGCCACGCTGACTGCCGCCCACTTACCGCCACGGCAGCGGATATCCATCCACCATATTATGACACACACACACCAATCCATCACTATTCAGCCACATACACAATTCCACCAGTCCAAATGTCAGTGATAAAGTGGCGGCATCAAAAACCACACTGTTACGCCAACAGAACAACGCCCACCACATTATGACCCACGAATCACCATGGCGGACATTCAATGGCCACTAAACCATTGGTGGTATATACCGCCGTGCTCAAAATACACACACTCAATTAAAACACCACCACATTGGACAATTCAAACAACACACACCTGACACCCATACACACAGCACACCCACACCACTATAAAACACCCACCCACATTACCCACAACCCTTTACGAGTACAAACCATTGGCACAAGACAGACACCACGACCACAGACAAAATCAGAGCCACACACTACCTACATCTATACACCACCCACGCACCCCACATCACACCCCAAGACATCCCCCTAAGACATCACCCTACACACCCTCACCTACACACCTCACACAATACCCATGGCACCACAAAGACACCCTCGATTCTCAGAGGAGGAGCTAAGGATCATGGTGGAGAAAATCATCAGTGTAGAGCCACAGCTATTTGGAGCACAGGTGAAGCAGATATCTATAGGTAGGAAGATGGAGCTATGAAGGAGAATCGTGGACTGGGTCAATGCCATGGGACAGCAACCAAGAACCTAGGATGACATCAGGAAGAGGTGGAACAACCTACAGGGGAAGGTACGTTCCATTGCAGCAAGGCACCAAATAGCTGTACAGAGGACTGGCGGTGGACCCCCAACTTCTCCCCCACATCTAACAACATGGGAGGAGCAAGACTTGGCAATCATGCATCCTGGCTGGGGTAGAAGGAGGACTGGTAAGTCAACTCTACTATTATCACCCCCCTACCTGTATGCCATCACATACCCTCACCCTCACTCCCATCACATCACCACGTCCCACACCCCCCACCATCACATCTCACTCATCCCAATGCAAAGCCCTGCATGCCATACCAATGCATTGAGACCACGCACTGCCCTGCATGGACACCTATCACTAAAGCATGTACACTAGAGAGAATAAGCTATCCCACCACATACACAAGTGAAAGCTGCCAGGGCAAATACAGCCAAAGAGGGCAAGCCACGGATGCACAATATGTCAGACACAGAAACTATAACACAGCATTTACATTCCCACAGGTACCCCTGCCAATGTCAGCGGAGAGGTGGTGCCAGCAATATCCAGTCCCCCCACAGAAGAGGCCCCACAGTGATGATAGCAACTCTGAACTTCAGGATCTGGATGACCAAGCTGGCCCATCAGGGACCTCTGGACAGCCGGTTACCCAGGCCCAGTCACACACCACCACAGAGCCTTCCCCATCAGGAAACAGCACCCACTCAGCGTACCCATTCCTCTGTCCCTAGGACATGTCAATCAGCAGTGTGTTCACCTCTATAGGGACCCCAGGGCACACCTCATCCCCAAGACAATCAGGGACCTGGGGGTTAGTGGCAGTGGGCACACGGTTCAGGGGACAGAGGCACAGGACAACAGGGAAACTGGGAGGAGTGCTGTGTGCCAGGGGGAGGACAGGCCCAGGGAACCGACTCTCCAGGAGGCACTTGCAGAGATCCTGGGAGCATATCAACATTCCCAGGACACGATTGGCCAGATGCTGGACAATGTGCAGGAGAACAGGCGGCTGCAGGAGGGACAATACCAGGGGATCAGGGAGGACTTGCAGGCCATCAACAACACCCTGGTCTCCATAGCAGGGTTGCTGGCAGACATGGCCAATATTATGAGGGAGGCAGTCTCACAAAAGCGGGCCCCTGCCACTAGCCAGACATCTAAACTACCTTCTACCTCCGCTGCCGCTAGTGGACAGAAGGCCCGCCACAGGACCAACAGGCCACCAGCACCCTTCCCTCTGCAGAAGGAGAACCATGCCACAAATGTTCCCTGTGATCCAGACTAAAGAATGAGACTCTCCTGATTGTCACCCTTGTGTCCCACACAGTCACCCTGTCCACCTTGAATTGCTATTGCTCCCCTTCCTATATACCTTTGAACAATGCGTCTGTGCTACAAATAGACTGGAACAATACCCTGGACTTTCCTCCATCATCACCCCATCCCATTGCACTTGCCCCTCTTTTACTTAGCACTTCAATAAAACACCCTTGGATAAATAGACGTATAGAGTATGTAAAAAATTTCAAATATGTATTCATTTAACCAGGTTCAAACAATGCAATTCAACTGTACAGTAAATGAGCATATGTTAATGACATGTAGCTGGCTGCAGTGATCACACCAGGAACTATTGTGAGGCACCAACATCTGTAAAATTAATTGCCAAAGGGTACAGTAAGTGTGCATAGAAGTGGGAAATAACATCATGCCAGTGCCATAGAAATTAAATATAAATATAATGAAATGTGAAGTAACACTGTCTTACCTGTGTGTCATTGGAAGTACTGTCTGATGACTGCTGTTCTGTTGTCCTCATCCTCATCCTCTGCCTCCTCATCCTCACTATCCACAGGGTCCACTGCTGCCACACAGGCATCTCCAACCTCCTCCTCCTGCAGAAAAGGCACATGGCGTCTCAGGGAAAGGTTGTGCAACATGCAGCATGCCACTATTATCTGGCAGACCCTCTTGGGTGAGTAGCACAGGGATCCACCTGTCAGATGCAGGCATCTGAACCTGGCATTCAGGAGGCCAAAGGTCCATTCTATAATCCTTCTGGTTTGCCCATGTGCCTCATTGTAATGTTCTTCTGCCCTTGTCCTGGAATTCCTCACAGGGGTAAATAGCCAAGATAGGTTGAATACTGCAAATATCAAGGACAACATTTAGCTACACCCTGTGCCTCTGGAGTTGGCCCATGACATTTGGACTGCTGCTATTCCTCAGGACAAAGGCATCATGCACCGACCCAAGATACTTAGCATTGATGTGGGAGATGCACTGGTCCACCAAGCACACCATCTGTACATTCATAGAGTGGAAACTCTTACGATTTCTGTACACCTGTTCATTCTGACGGGGGTGCTAATGCAATATGTGTTCCATCAATCACCCTTATTATGTTGGGGATATGTCCCATTGCATAGAACTCGGCCTTCACTGTGGCCAAATCTTCCACCTGGGGAAATACAATGTAGCTGCACATGTGCTTAATCAGGGCGGACAACACTCTTGTCAGCACTATTGAGAACATTGGCTGTGACATTCCTGCTGCCAAGCCCTCTGTCACTTGGAAAGAACCAGTTGCCAGGAAATGGAGCACACAGCTCTGTGATTGTTGCCCTATCCACTCTAGAGGTAAGGATGATGTGCCTGTCCTCCAGTGTTGCCAAGTCCACCAGGGGTCTGTACACTGGGGTATGTCTCCATCTCCTGTTCATCTGCAGCGGTAGAAATCTATGGGGCAAAAGAGTGAGGAGCCGGTCACAAACTGAACAATCGGACTACAACAGAACATTGCATTCTGTTAATTTATAATGGGTCAGTGTGAATTGTCCAGTATATCGAAATTTAAACAGTGACGCACCAGTTATCCAGGGTCCCCAACACTGAAATGGCGTCCGCCTGTCCTGTGTGGAGGGACAGGTGGAAGTGAGGTAATTCCGCTGACGTTGTGCGCCGTTGCAGGAGTCGTTCGGGAACCACAGTGCAACTCCTCATTGGATAACATTGGGGCGTATGGGTTACAGTGGCCAGTGGTGATCTACGCCGGCGGTGACGGTATGCACTGCCGCGGACGTGACCGCCCTTTTATATCATATACCTCACTTGCTACCTGATCTTCAACAGGAGAGGACCTATACTGCATGTGCTGCTGTGACATGTGTCTAGAACCTACCATGGCCCGTGTGACTGGGGAAAGGGCCCCTGCCTTCTCTTTGGCGGAGTTGGAGAGACTGGTGGATGGTGTCTACCACAGTACGGACTGCTGTATGGGCCTCCAGACCAACAGGTGAGTACACTGTGGGCACAATGCATGTGGCATGAATGCATGGAGTGGTGTGTGTGAAGGCATCGCGTAAGGGGGTGGGTGGATGTCCTCTGGGTGGCGTATTTGTTGTGTGCTGGGCCATGTGTGTGCAAATGTTGATATAAAGGGGTATGGTGGACCATAAGTGTAACAGGCAGGACTGTCTGACTAATACTATTTTCCTGTCTGTATTGCCTCTGCAGGTCAGTGCCCATCAAAAGAAGGGTATATGGCGTGCCATCGCCAAGCATGTGCGGACCCTGGGGGTCTACGGCAGGCGGAGCACCCACTTTTGGAAACAGTGGGAGGACCTGAGACGCTGGGCACGGTAGATGGCCGAGGCCCAGCTGGGGATGGCCTCCCAACGAGGAAGGGGTGCCCATCAAACTGTGACCACCCTGATGGCCTGCATACTGGCGGTGGCCTATCCAGCACTGGGTGGACACCTGAGGGCATCATAGCAGCCACAAAGGAGTGAGTACAGTGCCCATCATTACTACCAAACGCCTGGTGGGGTGGTATCCGGGTGGTGGAAGTGTGTCAGTGGGTGCCCCTAGGCCAAGCCTGACATTGCAGCTTAGGTCCCCTGGTGGCTAGGGTTTTAAAAGAGTTAGTCCTGTTACTTAGCTCGTAGGCATCCACTACAGGTCAAGGTAGCGTGTGTCCCAGGTGTGCTGGATTTGGTGGTGTGTGCCCCTCCCCTTGCCTTGATGCCTAGCAATATCACTGCTAGTGCAATGCGTAGTGCGTAGGCCTGTTCCCTGTGTGTGTGGGTGCTGTGTACCCCAACGGTGACCAAGTGTATCTTTTGTCTCTTTACCCCCCTTCTTGTTTTGTCACCCTGTCCTTATGTGCATTAGCATCATCTGGTGGAGGAGCAGAGGTACCAGCGACGGAGGGAGCTGCATCCCACTGGACCCAGGAGGCAGAGTCCACCGACGCTGAGGGCACCAATAGGACAGAGGGAGAAGGGAGCACCACAGCAGTGACTGGAGGGGACAGTTCTGACACAGATACCTCCTCCGATGGAAGCTCCCTGGTTGTGGCGGACACCTCTGTGACCACCCCAGCTACAGGTACAGGTACAGGTGCCACCCCCGTACCAGCACCGCCCTCCCAGCAGCCCCTCATCGAGTTGCCTGTGCCCCTCACCCAGGAGGGTGGGCATTTCCTTCGCCCCACGCACCTCAGGCCCTGCCCTGGTGAGCCTGCTGCCCTGAGTGAGGAGGCTATTGACCTCCTGAGATCCATCTCTGTAGGGCAGTCAACCATTGTGAATGCCATGCAGGGGCTGGCAGCCCAGATGCAACAGACTAATGCATTCCTGTAGGGCATTCACACTGGCTTGGCGGCCCAACAGAGATCAAACCAGGCTCTGGCCTCCTCTCTGATGGCAGCCATTGTCCCTGTTTCCACCTTCCCAATCCCAATCTCCTCAACCCCAACCTATCCCAAGCACACAGGCAGACGAGCATGCACACAAGACAACACACAAGAGTGGTTCTGGCAAACACAAGCACCATACTTCATCCCACAGGCACTCACACAAACACCATCCAGATGCAGACATACCAACATCCACTATTTCCACTGTCTCCCCCTCCTCCTCCTCTTCCACCTCCCTCCCATTTCCGTCTACACTCACACCTGCATGCACTACACCATCATCCACTACCAGCATCACCACCACACCTAGCAGAACACACACCTCACTGGCAGACACCTCCACAACAGCAATGCACACATCTCCTTTGTCCCCTCCCACTGTGTCTGTCCCCCCCTCCCAAGGTACACAAACGCAAGCACTCAGACACCCAACAGCCATCCACCTCACAACAGCATCCAGCCCATGCACCTGCACCCAAAATCAGCAGACACCTCCTACAACCACTCCCTCTTCCTCCACTCCCAAACCTTCTCCCTCTTCCGCCCAGTGTCCCTAAAAACCCTTTCCTATCCACCATTGACCTCTTCCCTACCCCTCCCCCCCATCCTGCACATCTGGCCAGGGTGGTACAAAACCCAACCAAGCACCTCAGCCACCCAGTCCACAGGCCCAGTCGTCACCATACCCACTCGTGGTGGGAAAGGAGCCAAGGCACATGTCCTGAGGGTGAAGAAGCCTGCAACAGGCAGCCTCAAGGGAAAGGAACCTGCCCCAGCTGCTGCCAGGAAGACCAAGGGGCCTGCCCCATCTGCTGCCAGGAAGAGCAAGGAGCCTTCACCAGCAGGCAGGAAGAGCAAAGGGCCTGAGGCTGGAACTGTGATGGAGTCACCACCACCAACCACCACGGAGCAGCCGTCCAAGGCTGCAGGGGATGGGCTGGAGCTTCTCCCCACCAGCAGCAGTACCACCACCACCACTGAGGAGCTGTCTGAGGCTGCAGGGGATGGGCAGGAGCTTCCCCCTACCAGCAGCAGCAGCACCACCACCACTGAGCAGCCGTCACCGCCGGTGGACAGTATCTAGTCCTGCCTCCATGGGCTCCTGTGTGGCCTGGCCCCTGCAAATCCAGTGGGTATGACACCCACCCGAGAGACTGTGACCTTGCACTCCTCAGGACCAAGCACAGGGCATGATGCCCCCTCCAGAACAAGTGGGCAAGTTACCCACTTGAGAAACTGGGGCCTTGCACTCCCCAGGAATAACCACAGGGCATGTTGCCCCCTCCAGAGCATCTGGGCAAGTCACCCAATTGAGAGACTGTGGCCTTGCACTCCCCAGGACCAATAACAGGGCATGATGCCCCCTCCAGGGGATGCGGGCAAGTCATCCACTTGAGAGACTGTGGCCTTGCACTCCCCAGGACTAAGCACAGGTAATCTTGCCCCCTCCTGAACCAGTGGTGACTGTACCATCTGCCGGCTGAGGTGCCCCCGTCCCCTTGAGGTGCCTACCTATTTCCAAACTGATACCCCTGCAGTATTCTCTCCGTGTTGAGGCAGGTGCCATGTGTGGCCTTGGATTTTGTCCTGTGGCCATGTGGACAACAGACATTTGGGACTGGGCTGTGTCTCTTTATATGTACATATGTATATATCTATTATGTTGCCTCACTTATTGATCTTGATGTGTTGCTCTCATTACACTCACATTTTCTAAAAAGTTTTGTCCTTGCATTATTCATTCGAGGTAAGGGGTAAACATGTTTTATTAATGCAGCTGATTGTGTGTATGGTGTTGGGTGTTGTGCTCATGTGTGTCACTCTCTTTTTCCTCCCTCCCTCCCTTGTGTGCTAGGCGGCTGTACTCACCGTCGTCGTCTTCGCCGTCATTGATGTTCGTGGTGGAGCAGCACATAGAAGACAATGGGGAAGACATGCTGCTCGGGTTCCATGGCAGCGTCGTTGTTCCCTGTGTCTCCAATGGTGAGTTTGCCCTTTTGATCTCTGTTTCTGCCAGGCTTTTGATAACGTTGGTACTACCCTGGAAAAGGTGGCGGTTTCTAGGGTCTTAATATGGTGGGCGAAACTTTGACTTACACCTTGCTGTAGGCGGCTACCGCTGAGGTGGCTTTTGTTTCCGCCCTGCCGGTTGGTATGGTTCATTGGCTGTCTATCAGAGATAACACCGCCATGGTCATAATTTGTTGATAATTACCGCCGGCCTATTGGCAGTATTACCGCCACTTTTACACCAACCGCCAGGGTCGTAATGAGGGCCAAAGTTATTTCGACGCCACACAGGGTCTTCAGGCTCTCTTCCATTGGCTAGAACCAATCACTTTTCCCCATACATTCAGAACCACCTATGGAGCCCTTACATTTACAGAGATATTATGGATGTTACCCTGATTTACAATTCCAGTTTCCCAGTCCCCACTGGTGAACCAGTGAGTTGCATTCAGTGCCCGTGACTGTCCTTGCCAATTGAATATTGGTATCTAAACTGGTCATTTTCAAGATACAGACATCAGAGGGCGGATTTTGAGTACAATATGGAGTCTCAAAGTTTAAATATTTTGGCAGATTATAAGCAAGCTAGGCTCGAACCTAAATGTTATAAGGCAGTCCAATATAATGTTTTCGTCATATCTTAGACACAGAACATAGTAGGAAATATTTTTGGGGTATTTCTTACCAGGAGGAATCCGGGTCGGAGGGTCTCAGGTCAATTAGAGGTTAATGGTCCCCAAATGTAACAGCTAGAGTCCACTGGCATAACAAAGGCCCCCACAGCCCCTTTTACTTCTGGTGTCCTAGGGCCTCATTTTTCTGGATTCCTCAAACTGGGAACCAAGTTCCCCCATTTCATAATTGACTCTCATGCTAGCAAGGCAGTGCAGTCTAAAGCTTATTCAAGAACGTGTTGTGCGCAAGAGATTAATAACTTAACAATGCAACAAACAACACTCAATATTCAATGCCCAGCTACTGCTTTTTCTTTAAAATGGAAATGTATTTTTAATACACGCCATACTAGTACACAGACATTTACAAATATATACAAGATAGCAGGATGGAATACCAACGGAAATACCCTCTAAAAGTTAAAAAGAGCACACACAAAGGAAAGGTCATAGTCGCCAAATAACCCCCTTAAAGCCAACTAGAACCTGTATACTGGAGGCACCTTTAAAGGGTTGCACACCAGGATTTCCGAACCTCTAAAACACAATGCCCCATATTGACATGGTGAAATGCTTTCACCATACATTCAGTAGTAGGAAATAGACATTATATTATAAACAAACAATGACGATTGATAACACATACTTATTTTGATGTTCGCTAAGAACTGGCCATACCTGTAGTCTTTGACATCCTTACAATTGTAAGCAGTGACCATTTCAGTAAAAGTTTAATTTCCAGCATTATACAAGTTTACTTACACCCTAAAATGATATGGACATATTGCCAAAGGTCCAGGCTCTCCCCCATGTCCTGGCAAAACCTCAGCCCACTAAGGATTTAAAAACAATGAAAACTTCTCCTTTGTCCACTGATTCTAGACACATTGGCCCATATTTATACTTTTTACGCCGCATTTGAGTCATGTTGTGACACAAAAGCGGTGCAAATGTGGTGCTAAAAAAGTATAAATATGGGCCATAGGACCAGATGTACGAAGCATTTTTTTATCACAAGCAGCCCATTGGGCCATTTGTGAATAGAAAAAAGTTTTTTCTATGTACCAAAGAGAAATGCGACTCAGTAACTTGTTTACTGAATCGCATTTTGCTTTTGCGAATCAGTACTGGGAGGGGGTGTGTTTAGGATGTCCTTTCCTAATACCAAATACAACTAGCATGTACGAATGTTTTGCGACCGTGAATGCACTTGCAAAACATTCACAGTTACCACCAACCTCAAGTTGGTGGTAACCCATTCGCAAACGGGGAGGGGTCCCCAGGGAATGGAAGCGTAAATATTTTTTCAGAGCAGGTAGATGTCCCACAGACCACTGCCTACTCTGAAAAAATGAAAAGAAAACATTATTTATTTTGCTTGAAATGCATCCTGTTTTCCTTTAACGAAAACGGGCTGCATTTAACAAAATAACTGCTTTATTTAAAAACATTCACAGACATGGTGGTCTGCTGTCCCCAGAAGGCCACCACCCCAGTGAGTGCGACCATTCCCAATGGGGTCGCACATTGTGACCTACCTCATAAATATTGATGAGGTAGGTCTTTGCGACCCGATTGGGAATTGCTAAATGTGTCTGAGACACATTTGTAAATTTCATTTTGTGAGTCTCTAATTGCGACTTGCACAAAGTTGAGAAACTTGACATGGACATACATCAAGCCCTGAGAGACTTAGGCCCATAGTTATACTTTTTTAGCACCGCATTTGCGCTGCTTTGTGACGCAATAACGGCACAAACGTTCAAAATACAATTGTATTTTGCAAGTTTGCACCACTTTTGCGTAAAAAAATGACACACATGCGGCGCTGAAAAGTATAAATAAGGGCCTTAAAGTGCATCTTTCCCAAAATGGTTGAGGCCATTTCAGGAGTGTCTGCAATGCTCCCCACAGCCCCCTGAAGTACAAAAGACTTATGTGCACATTTCTGTCCTGAGACCAGGAGGCACGTGCGGTGCTCCTTCACCTTAAGACATTCCTCAGCCAATGCCTTTGATGCAGTCACTCACCATTGCCTTTTCTAACTTATTTTCAAAACTCCATCACAGTGGGCGGTCCTGCTCTAGTTGTTGGCCCTTGCTCTTTTCTTTACTACCGCAAAGACGAAAGCTGCCATACAGTAGCTTGCACCACCATTCTCCCTTTCGTTTCTGAGGGGGTAGCTCAAGGTCCTTCTAGGTAGTGGTGAAAGGACGCAGTGTGAGTAGCAGCACAGGGTCTCCTGTCCTAAGAGCCACTCAGTACAGGCCAGGGTCTCTCTAGTGAAACGTGTAGTACTGTTGTTCCCTACCTTTAAATGGGCAAATATCTGCATATATACGACAACAGTCATGGTTTGTGGGTCCCATAGGTGGACACAAACGGTGATGGGCAGACATCTCAAATCGTCAACTGCAGTTAAATTTGTTAAAGCCCGTAAGACCCACCCAGATTCAGTGTATCAACCAAGGAGTGCGAATAGACTGTGCATGCTGAGCAACCTTCTTTCATTTCCTCTTTCTTTCCTTCCTTTCTTGTTTCTTTCTTTCTGTCCATTCTTTCTTTTTTCATTATTTCTTTCCTTTCCTTCCTTTTTTCATTCTTTCCATCATTTTTTCTTTCTTTCCATCTTTCCCTCTTCCTTTTCATCTTTCTTTCCTTCTTTCTTCCTATCTTTCCTTCCTTTTTTCCATGCTTCTTTCTTTCTTCCTGATTTTATTGCTCTCTTTTACTGACTGATGGGCTTCTTCACTTACTGATGGATTGATTTATCAGAGTATCGACTGATTAATTGGCTTAATTCAACCATGTTTGATCGTTGATGGAAAGTCTTTTAACAGCAGGATGGCCGAGACTCCACGCCATCTCTAGGTTAACTTACCCAAAGTCCTGCAGTAGCCCAGCCTATTGCAAACATTTAACCATGCTTCCCATGCCAACAAAAAAACATTACATTCCTCACTCAGATCACTACGTGCATTGCAACAGAAAGAAGGATATCTACTAGTATGTTTGCCAGAGTACATTCATGAATAATTTTCTTTCCATTTTCACTATGTTTGTATTATTTTATATCATTTTTACAGAGTAAAGTGTATTGAACAATAGCCGTGCTCTCTGGCATTTGGAATTGATACAACAGTCAAGTACATTCATTATAGATGTTGATATCGGCTTGAATGCAATCAGAAAGCAGACAAAGACCCAAACAAATACTGTTTTTATTAAAAGAAAAATAACACGATGAAAACATTTCAACTTTGCTGAACTCAAAAGGTAATAACGTTAAAACAATATTTTCACTTCAGTTTGTTTATATTTGTTAAAAGAAGCACACAGACTCATATTAATACTTTTTTAGCGCTGCATTTGGGTCATTTTTTGACGCAAAAGCAGCGCAAACTTACAAAATCTAAGGCCCATATTTATACATTTTAGCCCCGCATTTGCACCATTTTTTGACGCAAAAGCGGCGCAAACTTACAAAATTAAAGGCCCATATTTATACTTTTTAGCACCGCATTTGCTGCATTTGTTTACGCAAAAGCAGTGCAAACTTTCATATTACAATTGTATTTTGTAAATTTGCGCCACTTTTGTGTAATAAAATGACACAAATGCAGCCCTAAAAAAGTATAAATATGGGCCTAATTGTATTTTGTAAGTTTGCACCACTTTTGCATTGAAAAATGACGCAAATGCGGCACTAAAAAAGTATAAATATGGGCCTTAATCTGTTATGGGCATTACATAATAGTGGAGTCAGGGACCCATTAATGGACTATGTGACCAGGTTGATCCCAGGATTCAAACCTATCTACATGAGATAAACGAGCATACAGTTAACCTAATTGTGAATTGTGAATCATGTAGCATCATAGACAGTGGCTACCTTAAAAATTATGTCAGACCCTCATTGACCAACTTCGAACACACCCAAAGTGGGGACACTGAATACTGTCGATTGCACAGAAACAGGGCGTCCTTTTAATGTACTATGAATAACAAAACTTGACATAGGAAGTTTGAAAATTGGAAGAAAACATTTATTTCTACTGAAACTCGATAGGCACATTTACACCACTGCATACACTTTTATTTATTGCGACCTGATGTTGCTAAGGATGTATGTGTTACAGGAAAGAAAACTCATGTACATACATAAATGCACTTATGCTACATGTAGACATGGTCATTTCCTTTATGCTTCAGTAGTGTGTTTTGTACGTTGAAAAACAAACAATGGAATTGGTCGTAGAGGTGTTATTTTTTATATAAAAACAGCTGCATTATTATCTTCTCTTGTGCATAGATGTATGGATATATAGCAAGGGATTTCAGTCCTTCGCCAGAGCACTTCCGCACTGTCTGCAGTATATGTTAAAACAAAATAGTTCAACAAAAAGTATGTAATCTGTCGAGCCACCTTTTGATCTCTATTTATAGAAAGAAATATAGGGGCATATTTATACTCCGTTTGCGCCGGAATTGCGTCGTTTTTTTTGACGCAATTTTGACGCAAAACTAACTCCATATTTATACTTTGGCGTTAGACGCGTCTAGCGCCAAAGTCCATGGAGTTTGCGTCATTTTTTTGCGTGGACACCTACTTTGCGTTAATGATATGCAAGGTAGGCTTTCCCGTCTAAAAAATTGACTCCGAGGCATGTGCGCCGTATTTACACTCCCGGGCAAAATTCACGCCCCGGAGTGGGTGGGTCAAAAAAAATGCTTTTGCGCCGTTTTTTAGCGCCTGGAAAAGGCAGGCGTTAAGGGACCTGTGGGCTCTGAAGGAGCCCAGAGGTGCCCTCCCATGCCCCCAGGGACCCCCCCCTGTCACCCTTGCCCACCCCAGGAGGACACCCAAGGCTGGAGGGACCCATCCCAGGGACATTAAGCTAAGTTCAGGTAAGTCATTTTTTTTTTTTTTTTTGTGGCATAGGGGGGCCTGATTTGTGCCCCCCTACATGCCACTATGCCCAATGACCATGCCCAGGGGACAGAAGTCCTCTGGGCATGGCCATTGGGCAAGGGGGCATGACTCCTGTCTTTGCTAAGACAGGAGTCCTTTCTATGGGGGTTGGGAGTCGAAACAAATGGCGCAAATCGGGTTGAGGCGAAAAATTTTCCTCAGCCTGACTTGCCCCATTTTTTGACGCCCAAGCTCCATATCCCCCTACGCCGGCGCTGCCTGGTGTACGTCGTTTTTTTCCACGCACACCAGGCAGCGCCGGCGGCTAACGCCGGCTAACGTCATTGATTAAATACGGCGCCCACATGGCGCTTCAGAATGGCGTTAGCTGGCGCTAATTTTTTTGACGCAAAACTGCGTTAGCGCAGTTTTGCGTCAAAAAGTATAAATATGGCCCATAGTTGTGTCTGTTTCACATTAATCAGTAACAGACGAAAAGTACTGTAGATCTACTCAAGTATAGAGTGAGGACAGATGACAACTGAAATAGAAGAAGACCTAAACAGACATACATGGCACATCAGGTTCTTGACCTACTTGCCCAGTGTTAGACCTGGCATTCTTGGCGTGGTCTCCCCTGTCTTTTTTTCCTCTGCTTCCCATGTTTTGACTGTGCGCTGAACTCTGTTTCTACTGTTTTTGGTACTCTGAGCACTTTGCCACTGCACTGCTGACCAGTGCTAAAGTGCAAGTACTCCCTGCGTAAATTCTATATGTGATTGGCTTTTCCATGATTGGCATATTTGATTTACTAGTAAGTCCCCAGTAAAGTGCACTAGAGGTGCCTCTGGCCTGTAAATCAAATGATATTAGTGTGCCTGCAGCACTGGTTATGCCACCCGCATGAGTCGCCCTGTATACATGTCTCAGTCCTGTCACTGCAGTGTCTGTGTGTGAAGTGTTAACCTGCCAATTTGACCTGGCTAAACCTTCCCTTTTTATACTTGTAAGGCATCCCTAAGGTAGGCTCTAGGTAGCTCCATGGGCAGGCTGTAGTGTATGTTAAATGTGGAGCATTTACTGATGTGTTTTACATGTCCTAACAGTGAAATACTGTCAAATTCGGTTTTCACTGTTGCAAGGCCTATAACTCTCATAGGTTAACATGAGGGCAACCTTTAAGTAACCTTAAAGAGTGGTTTCCCTTTGAGAGCAGATATTGATGTGGATTTTGGGGTCTCTGAACTCACCATTTAAATCTCCGGGGCATATTTATACTTGGTTTGCACTAAATTAGTGTCATTTTTTATGACACTAAATCAGTGGAAATCTAACTCCATATTTATACTTTGACGCTAGACCCATCTAGCGCCAAAGTTATGGAGTTAACGTCATTTTCTGGATGTGGAAACTTACCTTGTATCAATGAGATGCAAGGTAGGCGTTCCCGTGCAGAAAATTATGATATGGCCTTAACGCCATATTTATCCTCTGTGCTAAAATTAAGCACGGTGGGATGGGGGCTTTAAATAATGGCGCTAAGCTTGCTTAGCACCATTATTTAACACCTGGGTATGGGCAGGCATTAGGGTACCTCTGGGCATGTTTCCATGGTCAGAGACCATGGAACTAGCCCACAGGTGCCCTTCCCTGGCCCCAGGGACACCCCCACCCACACTAGAGGGACACCACAGGATGGGGGACCCATCTCAGATAAGTCCCAGTAAGAATTTTTATTTTATTTCCCTCTCGGGGGCCCTAACTTGGGGCCCCCTGCATGACACTGGCCCCAAGGGCCATGCCCAGGGGCCATTTGTCCCCTGGGCATGGCCATTGGGGTGGTGGGCATTACTCCTGTCTTTACTGAGACAGGAGCCATGTCCATGGGGGTTGTGCGCCAGGAAATGGCGTTACTCTGCTTAGAGGCTTTCATTTGCCTCTAAACAGTGTAGCACCATGATTCTGCACACAACCTCAGGTTCTACCTATGCCTCCCCCACCCAGTTAGCGTCATTGATCATTACCGCCGGCTAGTGCCATTCCACAAATATGACATCCGGCTGGCGTCCAGGAATGGCAACGTGTAAAAGTATAAACCTGCACCTACATCTTTTAGTGAAAGTGTTTTTTAGATTATTAGTTTGAAAATGCCACTTTTAAAAAGTGGGCATTTTCTTGCTTAAATCATTCTGTGACTCTGCCTGCATGTGTATTCCCTGTTTGGGTCAGACTGGCAGTTGAGCTGTTTGTGAATCCACTCTTGGCAGTGACACAAAGGGAATTGGGGTGTAGCCTGCATATCCTGGTGAGCCATCTGAGCTAGAGTGGAGGGAGGAGTGGTCACTTACACCTGAATGCGCTGTGCCTGCAGTCTCCAACCCTCTGGTATGTGTCTGGGGCAAGGCCTGGGTGAGGCAGGATCTTGTGAACAACAGAAACTTTCCTTTGAAGTTTTCCTACTTCAAAGGCAGAAAGGGGTATATGTAGTGGACCCAAAACCCCAGACTTTCAGATAACTTCTGGATTCAAGAGGAACCTCTGCCAAGGAGAAGAGCTGAGGAGGAGTGCTGCCCTGCCTGTGACTCCGCATTGTTGGGCTATCCTGCAGTTGCTGCTTCTGCTTGTGAAAGGGGACAAAGACTCGACTTTGGGGTATATTCCTGCTTGAGAAGAATCTCCAAGTGCTTGGATTGAGCTTGCTTAGTCTCAGGGCCATCAAACACTTCTTCTGCAAACAGCTGGACTCTCTGCTGAGACTCCTTCCCTGCCAAGTGGTGCCCCATCCAGTCTCTGGGCCTTTGAAAGGTAAAGCTAGTAGAAAAAAGGGCGGAAATCCATGCACAGCCAGGGAAACTTTTGACGCATCACCTGCAACGTGCCTGAAAAACAACGTGCCACCCGCTTTGCTGCTGAAATCGATGCCCCACCTGCATCACGGCTAGGAAATCGATGCATCGCGGCTGGAGAAACGACGCAACACCTGTTTGAGGCTGCTGATAACGACACAACCCCCACGCAGTGCAGTTTTCCAACACCGTGCAACTGGATTTCTCATGGATAGTTGCTGTGTGTCAAAGTCATCTTGAATCTGCGCAGATCCGATGTGCCCTGTCTGGAAAATTATGTATTGCTCTATTGCGGGGGAGAAAAATGATGCATCGCCTACCTGACCGGAGAAGAAACGATGCACAGCCTCACTTGCGAGTAAGCATCGCTGACTTTTCAAATGCACGCTCACCCAACCGGCTTTATTTTTGACGCGAACCAGGTACCAGGTGTGTAAAATCAACGTTTCCATTGTTTTTTATGGAGTAAGACTCCTTTTATTTTGAAAATTCATATCTTGACTTGTGTATGTTGGATTTTTGTTGTTTTGGTCTTGTTTGATTTAGATAAATACTGCTACATTTCTAAACTGTTGTGGTGTCAATGTTGTAGTGTTTTCACTTTATTACTGTGTAACCAAGAGGGTTATCTAAGTGTGTATCTGCATTGCCCTGACTAAAGTGAGGGTTCCTGCTTGGACAGAGTGCAAACTGATTGCCAATCAGAGACCCCATTTATAGCACCCAGTAACAAACTTTATGTGGCACAAGCATATAAGGAGATAAGGGGCCAGAAGTATCACTGCCCATGCCGCATGGCAGCACAATTTTTGCACAGCCCTTTGATGTAAATTAGCCAATTCTTTGCATCACGCCGGATCTACCAACCTAAAATTAGGAAAGAAAAAGGTTCCAGTGAAAATAATTGTTATTATGTGTATTATAACTTTGAATGTAAAGAATTCGTTTTTAGGATCTACCACCAATTACTTCAAGTGAAACAACAAGGATAAACTGAACTGAATGACATTTTCAATGGGCATTTGACAGAATGAATATCATGTTTGAGACATATATATTCAAATCAGGCTCTTAAAGCATGCAAGTTATAAAACAAAAATCAACTAATGCTATAGAGGATCTACTGGTGACAGATTGATTACGTAATTTCCTACATAAGTCCACCCCTAGTTTCGGGGACCTAAGATGTACAATTCTAAGACCCTACATCCCCACCTCAGTTAAATAATAAGACATAAAGAAAAGATATGAACAAATAGCAGCATCACATTTCTTCGATTAGCCGTCTAGTTGCTTGTACGGTTTGGCCAGACTGCATAGCATGAGGTAGTGAAGGTGTACCCGGGTGGACCTCAGGGGGACAGGGTCTAATGTTTGTTCAGAGTGTTCATGTGAGGCAGTTTCCTCTGAATCTGTAGGGATTGATGATCTACGAGACAGATGTCTGAAGTGGGATGGGTCCCTTGTGATGGAATTGCCGGCATGATGCAGCATTATCATATGTCCCTTTCGTGTCAACGTTTTTAAAGCTTCAACATGAAATGGAGGATCTGCCGTTTGCTTTCACCTTTGTTTGATGACAAACAAATCACCCTTATCGAACATGACCTCTTGAGTTTGGCGACATCGGTCAGTAACATGAACCACATCATCATGTAAGGTTCGCTTAGGGGTCCACAGTTGTAGTTTTGTTCTCATGGCTCTTCCGAACATCAGAGTGGCAAGACTGTTGCCTGTAGTGGAATGAGGGGTTGACCGATAATCACGGAAGTCTTGGCATCCATGCCTGACTCAGATTTAGTCCATCTATTGATGCTCATTGGATCACCCATTTCATTGTCCCCATAAATTGTTCCACAACATTGTTAGCTTGAGGCCACAAAGGTGGGCTTTTCTGTTGTTTGATGTTAAGACCGGCTTGAAAACTCCTTGAACTCCTTGCTGTTGAACAGTGGACCATTGTCAGACTTCAGAATGTTCGGTATGCCCCACACTGCAAAGATGTTATTTAGCCACTCAATGACTTTGATGTGGACTGTGGATGACAGGTCTTCTGCCAGAGGAAACGAGGAATGCTCATCCATGATCACCTTAAGGCAGAGGTCTTCAAACTGGGGGGCGGGCCCCCCTAGGGGGGCCTGAATTGATCCCAGGGGTGGCCCCAGACTCTGGCCAAAATAAATATTATACAGATAACAGGCCTTTGTTTTAAGCAGAAGCATGTTATTGCAGTTTTAAAAAGGTAACAGTACTTAACTGCAATGTTTAAATATGTTTAGACATCTTTAAACATTGCCATGTTTAAAAAAATAATTGTGAAAAATTCTGAGGGGGGCCCAATGATTTTTCTTTTTCAACTGGGGGGGCGCAGCATTAAAGAGTTTGGAGACCTCTGCCTTAAGGTGATATCTAATAGCCAGAAGCCCAAAGAAATGAACAGCCATTCTTTCCCACTCATGTGCAGGGAGATCGGACATTGTCAGGGGATGCGGGTCATCTTGAGAGACAGGCAGTTGCATTATTGACACTCATGTAGTTCCCACAATGCTTTCACGTTCAAGCAAGGGAACCACACATGATCCGTCAATGCCCTCTTGTTGGCCACAATGCCATGATGGCCTTCATGGGCATGTTCAATAACTTGCTGCCTCAAACTCGCAAGTATGACATCTGGGATCCTCTTAGCACAATCCCTTCTTTAGTGGCAGACAGTTCATCTTGGGCATTGCAATATTTTTTAAACTTAACATCGTCACTTAAAGGTCGAACACTCCATCCCCAGGACTGGGCTGCAATAATGTCTTTAAGGGCAAAGGTTTCCTTATTAAGGGTGGGTGGTAAACTCTGCTCCACTGGCAGAGTTCACAACATCTTGCCACTCTGTGCTCCTCTTGGAGCATGGAGTTCGGCAAAACCTCTGTCCACCGCCGAGTGGCAAAGTTTACCAGTGCCCACGCCTAATTTAGTAATATCATCATCATGTTAAACTTGAGCTAATCACTGTCATTATAGCACTATTGTCCTCTCTGCCTTATTCTGTACATCTTTCTGCATAGCTTCCTACAAATGTCCAAAGACTCCACGCAGAATAAACCACTATATGCAACACCTCTCATCCTGTATCAGCTAAAAGAGGCAGGCAGCATGGGCTTCTAATTTATTCATAGCTGGATATCTTACAAAAAGTGTCTTGAGATGGTGAGAACTCCCTGTGACTCTCTTACTTACTTTTTTTACTGCCATCCACACATAAAAGTTTATGGTGGAAGAGGTGGGGGTGCCAACCGTGTCACCACAAATATCTGCATGTATACATCAATGAAAATTGATTGAAAAAAGTGTGATACAAAAGGAACATGCACAGAACTCTTCCCCTCCAAGCCACATGACACAAAAAAGCAAAACGGACTCCATATTCAAACAGTTACGCCCTCTCCAACCCTTATATTTAACACAATTTACTCATTTTACCCAGTTTTCTAATGTTTATTGTAAATGATTTAAAGCAATAAAACATAACCAAAAATACAGAGGCACATACTTTCAAGTCAACCCAGTCATACAATTTCAAAGTAGAGGACTATCCATGGGTTACACTGAGACCCAAAACCCGGCCATTGGCAGGTCATGTGATATTGGTTGCAATTTGAGCACCATCTTTACACCACAAAAAACACATAATATTGAGATTTGTGTAGAAAAACATTACTGCTTATTGCATCACTCCACATATCTACACATGTGGCAACAGAGCTAATGGTGGACAATTCAGACTTATCTGCGTTGCTGATTTTTGGATTTTATTTCACATTATTTTTAAATCTTCCAAGTCGCATAACAACCAGTCCTACAGTTGAACCTAAATATTTGTGAGAAGCATCTGTGGGTGGACGGTATTGCTATTGTGTAAGGTGACCTAGGATTAGAGCACTTGGAGAATCGTGGCAAATCCTAGTGCCCCCCTCAGTTTTCAGAAGTGCTTATTGCCTCTGGAGCCTTCTCATGCATGTGTTAGATTCGTTTGTCCATCGTCAAGTGAGTAGTGCATGGTGATGACCCAGCTGAAACAGCACTTCTGGTTGCTGAAATGTTCCCATCGTGGCTATATGTAAAAAGTGTAATGGGGTTCTGACGTGTCTAAGGTAAAGAGTTTAATGGAGCTAAGTCAGCAGACGTGTGCTTGTGACTTCCCTCTCCATTGGAGCCGTGCCCCGGTGGGTGGTGACATCAACGTATTCGCCTATCCATTTCCTGCTCTGTGCCCATTTATACCCCTTTCTGGGTCATGTTTCATTGAGAAAGAGAGGGGACACAGCAGCTTCATGAAAATTAAGCATGGGGGAAAGGCTGACAAACCCTGACTACAAAAAGCAGCATTCTGCAGTGGACTGTTATGGATGCTTTTGTGCGTTGCATGTCACAACTGGGAGCGGGGTAGGGTGGTTGTTATGGCACTGTGCAGAGCAGGGATTTAGTGGACATTGATGCACTGATGCGATATCAGACATAATTAGAAACCTTGCCATCAGCAAGGTCATTGCGAATAATACGATTAGGCTATATTCCGACTCAGTCAGAAGTACTCCGCCCATGAGCGGAACTCCGTGGAATTCAGCAGAGTTTTTTGATAATTCTACAGAATTCCGCAAAGTAGAACTCCACAAGCTCTGCCCAGGCCTAGTCCTTATCAGTATTGGTAGCAGCAATGATCTGCTCAATGGACCGGGCTGCAGGCGTGCAGGACTTTACAACGAAGCTGATGTACTCCTCTGCAGTTTTCAACGTTCAACTGTACCTCTGTAGGGGTACTCGTGAAAAATAATTGGCAGGTTTATGATTCTTGCCTGGCTTGTGCACAATTGTATAATCATACTCTTGTAGATGCAACCACCAGCTCATGATGCAAGGGGGCATCGTGAAATGCTTTCCATACAGAAACACGTAAAAATGTTCACAGGCCCACACCACCACCAGACTCTCCTTTTTCCAGCTGGGAATAGGCACATCGTGTGTCAGACAAACTTCGACTGGCATACGGCACAATGTGGCTTGAGCATGTGGATATCCACTACATTGAGCAAGGATTGATCGTAGACCCGCTGTGCTTGCATCAATAGTGATCTCAGTGTGCAATTTAGGATCAAAGGATGACATCTCAGTTGCATTTTCAATTGCATGTTTTATATTGTCCAAACTACTGCCACATTCAGTGGAGCAATCAAGCTGGATATTTCCTTTTGTCAGGTCCCGCAAAGGGTCACTCAATGTGGCAAAGTCACAAATGTACCTCGAACAATAGCTGTTCTTGCCCAAGAAAGACTGTAAAATGGTGACATCCAATGGAGGATTGGTGGTTGATAGTGCTCTCACTTTGTCAGGATCAGGAGTTATGCCTCCATCAGAACATACATGTCCAAAGAACTTGAGCTTTGTTTCATGAAGTTCACAGTTTTCGGTATTTATGGTGAGGCCTGCATCTGTAAGTCATTTGACACACCTGTTTGAGGGCTTAATCATGCTCTTTCCCTGGTGCACCAAATAGCAGTATATCATGACTGTAATTGAAGACATGTTTCACAGGCTGAATAATTCTATCTATAACATCCTGGAATATCCTGCAGCAGCTGACACTCCAAAACGTAATCTCTGTATCTAAATACACCAACATGAATCGAAAATGTGAAAATGTATGTTGCAGTTCTCTTCCAGTTCAAACTGATGGCAGCCATTCTTCAGGTCAAGATGGGATAAAATGTTGGCTCCATTCAACTGGATGATCATAACCTGCAATGTGCAGACCAAGATCTCAATTGGTTTGTTGGCTTGGCACATAGCCACGCAGATGCTCACTGCATCTCCACTGTCCTTTTTCAGCACTACCATGACTAGTGACACACATGGTGTGGGACCTGTAGAGCACTCAAAATTGTCAGGTTTCAGCAAAGTTTTTACCTCCTTCTCGACTGCTTCTTGTAGGAGAAATGCTATTCTTTGGGGTTGCTATGCAACAGGCCTGATTTATGTGAAGTTGCACCTTCACTGTTTTGAGCCTTCCTAGACTATGAAACAGGGACGGAAACTGACTCACAGTTTCAAGTTGTGTATTTAAGTTGCAATTGATGGCTAGCAGCTCCATGTCAACAGAAGAAGTACAGATAAGTAGGCATGCCCTAGGTGGAGTACCTTGAAGAACGTAAATGGGGGCCTGCATAGACTTCTTCTTATGGCGCAGGGTAGTAATGAATGATCCTTGACTCAGTAAAGGTTTGGAAGCAGCCCATGTATACATCTTTGAGATGTGGTATAGATGATAGAGTGTGAAATTGTTGAATTGGCATGATGTTGATCAATGCACCGCTATCGATTTCAAAGGTTACTAGGCAACAGTTGACTTTTAGTTTGATTTTGGGACAAAGTCCATATGAGTTCTTTTGCTTTCTCTGCTCACTTGTTTCTGTCCTTCTTTAAACTTTTGTGCAAGTGCTGATGCCCACTTGTGCATGTCATTCCCTTTTATCAATGATCATCACACATTCACCCTCTTCACTGTCACTCAACGGTGTTGTCAAGGAACTCCTGCAGGATAAACTTTATGGCAATCGACTTAATTTAGTTTTGACCTGTTGCAGTTGAGGTCTTTTTTTGCCTTCTTAGTTGTGGCGAGACTGCTTCTGGAACACTCTGGCATCTATCTTCTCCTCCTGTCTTGATGCTGTAGGAGGCTGGCCTGGCTTGTAGTGGATACAAAGGAGTACTTACACTCTGTACCAGGTCCAGTTATCCCTTATTAGTGTAGAAGAGGTGTTTCTAGCAGCTTAGGCTGAAAGAAGGTAGCTATAGCAGTGCAGCTTAGGCTGAACTAGGAGACATGCAAAGCTCCTACTATACCACTGGTGTCATATGCACAATATCATAAGAAAACACAATACACAGATATACTAAAAATAAAGGTACTTTATTTTTATGACAAGATGCCAAAAGTATCTCAGTGAGTACCCTCAGTATGAGGATGCCACATATACACAAGATATATGTACACAATACCAAAAATATGCAGTAATAGCAAAATAAGTTATGCAAGCAATGTATAGTTACAGTGAATTGCAATAGGAGCACATAGGGATAGGGGCAACACAAACCATATACTCCAAAAGTGGAATGCGAACCACGAATGGACCCCAAACCTATGTGAGCTTGTAGAGGGTCGCTGGGACTGTAAGAAAACAGTGAGGGTTAGAAAAATAGCCCACCCCAAGACCCTGAAAAGTAGGTGTAAAGTGCACCTATATTCCCCAGAGAGCACAGAAGTCGTGATAGGGAAATTCTGCAAGGAAGACCAACACCAGCAAAGCAACCAAAGTGGATTTCCAGGATTGAGTACCTGTGGAACAAGGGGACCAAGTCCAAGAGTCGCGACAATGTCGAGAGTGGGCAGATGCCCAGGAAATGCCAGCTGAGGGTGCAAAGAAGCTGCCACAGGATGGTAGAAGCTGTGGATTCTGCAAGAACGAAGAGGGCTAGAAACGTCCCCTTTGGAGGATGGATGTCCTACGTCGTGAAGAAGCTTGCAGAGGTGTTCCCATGCAGAAAGACCGCAAACAAGCCTTGCTAGCTGCAAGGGTTGGGGTTAGGGTTTTTGGATGCTGCTGTGGCCCAGGAGGGACCAGGATGTCACCACTTGGATGAGGAGACAGAGGGGGTGCCCAGAAAGTCAGGGAGCCCTCACAGGAGCAGGCAGCACCCGCAGAAGTACCGGAACAGGCACTACAAAGAGGAGTGAACCGGAGCTCACCCGAAGACACAAAAGGGAGTCCCACGACACCGGAGGACAACTCAGGAGGTTGTGCACTGCAGGTTAGAGTGTCGGGGACCCAGGCTTGGCTGTGCACGAAGGAAATCCTGGAAGGGTGCACAGAAATGCAGTCTAGCGTGGGGAGGCAAGGACTTACCTCAACCAAACTTGGACTGAAGAGTCACTGGACTGTGGGATTCACTTGGACAGAGTTGCTGAGTTCCATAGACCACGCTCGTCGTGCTGAGAGGGGACCCAGAGGACCGGTGATGCAGTCTTTTGTTGCCTGCGGTTGCAGGGGGAAGATTCCGTCGACCCACGGGAGATTTCTTCAGAGCTCCTAGTGCAGAGAGGAGGCAGGCTACCCCCAGAGCATGCACTACCAGGAAAACAGTCGAGAAGTTGGCAGGATCAGCGATACAAGGTTGCAGTAGTCGTCTTTGCTACTTTGTTGTGGTTTTGCAGGCGTCCTGAGCAGTCAGCGGTCGATCCTTTGGCAAAAGGTGAAGAGAGAGATGCAGAGGAACTCTGATGAGCTCTTAGATTCGTTATCTAGAGAATTCCCCAAAGCAGAGACCCTAAATAGCCAGAAAAGGAGGTTTGGCTACCTAGGAAGGAGGATAGGCTAGCAACACAGGTAAGAGCCTATCAGGAGGAGTCTCTGCCAGCAGCACCTCTGTTTCCAAGATGGCAGAGGTCTGGAGCACACTGGAGGAGCTCTGGGCACCTCCCCTGGGAGGTGCAGGTCAGGGGAGTGGTCAATCCCCTTTCCTTTGTCCAGTTTCGCGCCAGAGCAGGGCTGGGGGATCCCTGAACCGGTGTAGACTGGCTTATGCACAGATGGGCACCATCTGTGCCCATCAAAGCATTTCCAGAGGCTGGGGGAGGCTACTCCTCCCCAGCCCTGACACCTTTTTCCAAAGGGAGAGGGTGTAACACCCTCTCTCTGAGGAAGTCCTTTGTTCTGCCTTCCTGGGCCAAGCCTGGCTGGACCCCAGGAGGGCAGAAACCTGTCTGAGGGGTTGGCAGCAGCAGTAGCTGCAGTGAAACCCCGGGAAAGGCAGTTTGGCAGTACCCGGGTCTGTGCTAGAGACTCGGGGGATCATGGAATTGTCTCCCCAATGTCAGGATGGCATTGGGGTGACAATTCCATGATCTTAGACATGTTACATGGCCATGTTCGGAGTTACCATTGTGACGCTGTACATAGGTAGTGACCTATGTACAGCGCACGCGTGTAATGGTGTACCCGCACTCACAAAGTCCGGGGAATTTGCCCTGAACGATGTGGGGGCACCTTGGCTGGTGCCAGGGTGCCCACACACTAAGTAACTTAGCACCCAACCTTTACCAGGTAAAGATTAGACATATAGGTGACTTATAAGTTACTTAAGTGCAGTGGTAAATGGCTGTGAAATAACGTGGACGTTATTTTACTCAGGCTGCAGTGGCAGGCCTGTGTAAAAATTGTCAGATCTCCCTATGGGTGGCAAAAGAAATGCTGCAGCCCATAGGGATCTCCTGGAACCCTAATACCCTTGGTACCTCAGTACCATATACTAGGGAATTATAAGGGGGTTCCAGTATGCCAATGTGAATTGGTGAAATTGGTCACTAGCCTGTTAGTGACAATTTGGAAAGCAGAGAGAGCATAACCACTGAGGCTCTGGTTAGCAGAGCCTCAGTGAGACAGTTAGTCATCACACAGGGAACACATACAGGGCACACTTATGAGCACTGGGGTCCTGGCTGGCAGGGTCCCAGTGACACATACACTAAAACAACATATATACAGTGAAATATGGGGGTAACATGCCAGGCAAGATTGTACTTTCCTACAGATGCACTTAGTTTTTCTTTTGCTTTACAAACAATAATGAAGTGGTTTTCTTTCCCGCACCCTTTATAGGTTTGTCTGAAGGCTGGACATTCATTCTTGTGTGTAAATGAAAATCCACATCGGAAACCCAGTCTTTCTTTCTTCAAGGGCGTCGACTTGGCTTTGGTGTCTAATCTTCATAACTAATGCTGATTCACCTCTTGCTATACCCACTTCCGTGTCAGTGGCTTGCCGATTAGCTCATTCCTCATCGGCTAATTCCTCAGCTCTAGCAGTCATTGATCCCTTTCTAGACTGAGTGTCTCTTGCAACATGCGTCTTTTGAATGAGTCCAGCAAACATCCATCAATGCCTCTGGGATGCATGGATTCTTCATCATTATATTCACCAAAATTGCAATGTTCAATGAGTACATCAAGGCCCTCATTCCAACCCTGATGTCGCCGGAAGCACCGCCAACAGGCTGGCGGTGCTTCATTTGGCATTCCGACCGCGGCTTTAAAGCCGCGGTCGCCCAGCCGGGTCCGGCGGTTTCCCGCAGGATTACCCCCGGCTGGGAGAATCCTCCATGGCGGCGCTGCAAGCAGCGCCGCCATGGGGATTCCGACCCCCTTCCCGCCAGCCTGTTTCTGGCGGTTTTCACCGCCAGAAACAGGATGGCGGGAAAGGGTGTTGTGGGGCCCCTGGGGGCCCCTGCACTGCCCATGCCACTGGCATGGGCAGTGCCGGGCCCCCTAACAGGGCCCCAGCATGATTTTCACTGTCTGCATAGCAGACAGTGAAAATCGCGACGGGTGCAACTGCACCCGTCGCACCCCTGCAACACCGCCGGCTCCATTTGGAGCCGCCCTTCTATGTTGCAGGGCCTTTCCCGCTGGGCCGGCGGGCGCTCCCTTGGCGGGCGCCCGCTGGCCCAGCGGGAACGTCAGAATGGCCTCCGCGGTCTTCTGACCGCGGAGCGGCCATTTGGCGGTTCCTGCCAGGCGGGCGGCGTCTGCCGCCCGCCCGGGTCAGAATGACCCCCCAAGTCCTTCAACAAACTCATTCATTGTTTTACCAACTTGTTGTCCTGCTTGATTGAAAATATCAACGCCTGGCATCATGTTGAACTTGGCTCCTAATGTTTCTTTGATTTGATTGTAAGACATTGTCTCAGTCTGTGAGAGTTTCTTTGTCACTTCTTTGACTTGGTCCCCTGCGAGATTCTTTAAGTATTTAATGATTTTCTCATTACTTACCTCTTCCAAAGCATCTATGAAACTATGAAAAGTCTCAATCCATGTGGTCCATCTGGCGCCAATATATTTTTTTTGCAGTATCAATGGTGGCATAGGTTTCAGGAAAGCAGCTGCTGTGTACTTCAGCTTTCTTTCTTCTGGCGCTGAGAGCATGTGCTATTCAGGCCGCGTTCATTGTGCACCTGAATCCATACTGTCTGGAAGTACCGGCTGCATTCCTGAGCTTGTGTCACTAGACCGGCCCAGTGGCTGTGCTGCACCTTCTTCAATTTTGATGGCGACTGCATTTTCTGTTTCCATAATGCTCTGACCTTTGCTTTCATCTTTTTGTTTTGCCTGAGTCATTGCTTTGTGCCATTTCAACAGCTTTCTCTTTCAGGCCCACCTCGTGACTTTGCTAATGGTGGGCCATGTGTTCGAGCCACCTTGCTCAAAGCGAGATTCAGAATGTAGTGGAAAATACTTGTTACTTTGCGTGGATCGGCCTCTTAAGCAGGTCTCAACCGGTGTCTGATGCTTCAGTTGTGACCCTTGGTCTTACTGGTGAGTATATATTTTTTTCTCCTACCTGGTTACTGCTGTCTTCCAGCGTTGTCCTGGTTGTCGCTTCCTGTGTTGTACAAGGTCATTACTGCCTTAAGCATTTTCTTTGTATGACTGATGACTCTGTGTTGTAGAGCAGTGCCTTCTTTTCTCCTTAGTCTAGCTGGCATGTCTAGGGAGACGTTTCCTACAGTGCTCCCTTATTGGGCCTTCAACTTCTCCACCAGGCCTTGCATGGGCTGGAGTGATGCTTGAACTCCACATAGACCAACTGCAGGCTTCTTCATTTTGGCTTGTGACATGCATGAGCAGTTTGCTATTTGTTGCACTTCTGTTTCTTCGGGCATGTATCCCCTACTCGTTGTCAGTTGTCATGTCCTCCCCAGTCCGGTAGCATGCACAAGAACACACGACAAAAGGAGCTTGTAGTTAACGTCTTTACTCATCAGCGTAGAACTTTCTACTGAACTCACAGTATCCCAATAACCATTAAGACCACACTTTGATATCTCCCAGATCGATTACGTGATTTCCTTCATAAGTCCGCCCCTAAGCATGGAGTCCTAACACGTACCAGTCTAAGATACCACAGTGGTCACCTCTCACTAGCTTGAGTCTCCAGAAGCGGTTGAACACCATTGAAATATTTTCTTGTTGATCTAAAGAAGAGAGGAAAACCTATGTGCAGCCCCCTTTTCCTTGCCATTTGCAACAGTTTTTAACATCACAATTTGTTTTTGCGCTCTTGCTAAGCTAGCCATTTTGCTCTGCACAGGCTTTGTAATGGGGAGAATGTAGAGTCCCTACTCAGCCACAAAAGGTTGGGTGTATTTTCAACCAATAGACATACCCCTTAAAAGAAGAATGCTGTGAGTTTTGATAAAAAAGTAACATGTTCAGATATAAAAGTGTCCATTCTCTTCAGCAATGACATGCAGTGGTGTGTGAAATGAAACTAGCACAGTATCCGTTGAGATGTGTATGGTTACATTTGCATTTACTGCAAGCCTTTAGGCTGTCATTGTGATCGAGTGTTGTCGAATGTATAGCCCTCATGCGCAAGACAACTATCGTGCAAGTCATGAAACGCTATAGCGATTGTGACCTATGCAACTAGGGTCTGACATTCAACTGCATTACAATTTAGTAGGCACCTTTCAAAAAGGGAAACTTCTTGTCGCACAAATGAGTAATTTGTGATTTTTATACGTGAAGACAGTGGAAAATTACTTGTAGTAGGGCAGAAGCAGACCTCTGAAAGGCAGCAGGCCAGCCCTTGGGGTTCAAACACACTTTTCCAATTACTTTTGTGTCCAACATGTGATTAAATCCACAGTGGTCGTGAAAACCTTCTGTACTTGTCCTTAGCAGTGGAATAATTGCATATTTCCTAATTTCCACCCAATGTGCAGTAACAACAATAGCCAGGGTTGTGCAAGGTTTGTGCTACATGAGCAAAGTTTTGCTTAGGTCCCAGGTAGATCTTTCTAAAGCTTAAGTCCTAAACTGGAATCCCCGTAGGCCATCTTTCCTGAAGGAGAAATTATAACTTTGTATTAAGCAACACTCCCAGATTCCCTGCTGTTTTTCACTGGAATGGGGGCACATTCAACTGGCCAGAGCTCAGGGGACCAAAGTTCCAAACCTCCTCCTATGGGTAGTTAGCATCTCAGTCTTGTCCCTGTTACAGTTTAGTAAATTCTACAGCAACCACTGGATTGCCGCAGTAGGAGTGCATGCTGCTTCAGACATGATGGAGGGATATGAACACAATACTTATTCCCTGGGAATGATGACCCCCCTCCTGTACATGCAAAGAAAGACAACAGTGTTTTATATACAGTGGTATTCTTTGTAACTGTGTCTGAGGGCAGTCTGAATTGCTTGTCTATCATTGTTTTGTTACACAGTGATTTCCACCTATTTGGACCCATTGTTACTGACAGATAATGTTTCCACCTCTAAAAGTAGATTAACTGAATGTCATAAAGATAATTACGTGCTGTATTCAATCGAAGCTAGTATCTCAGCTGTTGACATCCATTGTGTGGGTACATGAACAGAAGGGTCTGAGAAAGGGCAAATTAGCCATTAGAAAGACAAAGGGGCATATTTATACTCTGTTTGTGCTGAATGTGCGCCAAAACTTTTGATGCACATTCGGTGCAAACCGTGCACCATATTTAAACTTTGACGCTAGAGCCCGAGAACGCCAAAATCCCGCTGTGTGCGTCAGTTTATGGATGCGGGAAACCGCCTTCCATTAATGACATCCAAGGTAGGCGTTCATGTCCAAAAAATTACTTAAACACCCGTGCACCTTATTTATGCTACCGCGCAAAAATGACGCACGGCCGGGAGGCGGAGTCGGAAAATGACGCACAACCTGATTTGCGTCAAAAAATAACGCCTGGGTCAGGGCAGGCGTTAAAATGGGGCATACACACCTGTATTTATGAAACCAAACAGAAGCAACAGCAGAGCTCCAAAAGGAAGACATGGAGGTGCTTTTCATCCAGCATGCACGCAGACGCAGAGCACAGGAACAACAACAGCAGCTTCTACAACACCAGCAGGGACCCCAAAGGCAACGCAGAAGGCAGGAGAGGATATTCCGCACCAGGAGAACCCTTATGGGACTCTGCCAACAAGACATCATTCAGAGGTACAGGCTGAACTGGCATGCCATTCAGTAGCGGCTGCGCAACATTGAGCCACAGTTGGCACCCAACTTGCAGACACCCCGCACCATTCCACCAGAAACCAAGCTGCTAGCTGTACTACACATGTTGGCAAGTGGCTCCTTTCAAACCACTGGCGCCCTTGTTGCTGGGATCTCACAGCCATCATTCTCCGCCTTCCTCCCCAAGGTACTGGATGCAATCATCTCACTCACACCCCCCACATCTGCTTCCCCAACACACAGCAGAAGCAGCAGGAGACAAAACAGGGGTTTTATCTAATTAATGGCTTCCCACACGTCCCTGGTGCCATTGACTGCACACATGTACGCATTGTGCCACCTGCTGCAACCGAACATCTATACCGCAACAGGAAGCACACATACTCCAGCAATGTGCAGGCCATTGTCAATCACCGGGGATTGATCACCAACATCGTGGCAAAGTATCCTAGGAGTGTACATGATTCTTTCATCTTCCGTCACTGCACCATCAATCAACACTTTCAGGATGGACGATATGGAAATGGACTACTTGTTGGTAAGTACAGAAACATACTTATATACACACTGCACAGCAACCCTCTAGGACACAAAACACATACACCACGACATCGACATGAGCGACCCTTGACCCGAGGGTAGGTCGCTCCCCCTGCCGCTGCAGCTCCACCAGCCCAGGCTCCTGACACCTCCCAACAAGACCTGCTACAACCGTAAGTACTCCCCCCGCCCAGCCCCTCGCCCAGCCCCGCGCTACTCACCTCTTGTTTCCTGTACTTCTGTCTTCTGCCTTCCGCTCTCTCCTCCAACCTCTCTCCGCCCCTCTGCTGTCCATTTCCCTTCGCTCTCTGCTCCTCTTCTGCCGCCCACTTGCTGTGTGTTCTGCTCTTCCTCAGCCCCGCTCCTCTTCCTCACCGCGTTCTCTTCCTGCTCTGCTCTTCATCTGTGTTCTTCTTTTCTCCTTTGCACCCCGACCTGCGTGTTCTTTCTTCTTTCTTCATCTGTGTTCTTCTCTGCACCCCGACCTGCGTGTTCTTTCTTCTTTCTTCATCTGTGTTCTTCTTTTCTCCTCTGCACCCCGACCTGCGTGTTCTTTCTTCTTTATTCATCTGTGTTCTTCTCTGCACCCCGACCTGCGTGTTCTTTCTTCTTTCTTCATCTGTGTTCTTCTCTGCACCCCGACCTGCGTGTTCTTTCTTCTTTCTTCATCTGTGTTCTTCTCTGCACCCCGACCTGCGTGTTCTTTATTCTTTCTTCATCTGTGTTCTTCTTTTCTCCTCTGCACCCCGACCTGCGTGTTCTTTCTTCTTTCTTCATCTGTGTTCTTCTCTGCACCCCGACCTGCGTGTTCTTTCTTCTTTCTTCATCTGTGTTCTTCTCTGCACCCCGACCTGCGTGTTCTTTCTTCTTTCTTCATCTGTGTTCTTCTCTGCACCCCGACCTGTGTGTTCTTTCTTCTTTCTTCATCTGTGTTCTTCTTTTCTCCTCTGCACCCCGACCTGCGTGTTCTTTCTTCTTTCTTCATCTGTGTTCTTCTTCTTTTCTCCTCCTCCTCACTGCGTTCTCTTCCTGCTTTGCTCTGCATCTGTATTCTTCTTTTCTCCTCTGCACCCCGACCTGCGTGTTCTTTCTACTTTCTTCATCTGTTTTCTTCTCTGCACCCCGACCTGCATGTTCTTTCTTCTTTCTTTATCTGTGTTCTTCTTTTCTCCTCTGCACCCGACCTGCGTGTTCTTTCTTCTTTCTTCATCTGTGTTCTTCTCTGCACCCGACCTGCGTGTTCTTTCTTCTTTCTTCATCTGTGTTCTTCTTCTTTTCTCCTCCTCCTCACTGCGTTGTCTTCCTGCTTTGCTCTTCATCTGTGTTCTTCTTTCTCCTCTGCACCCCGACCTGCGTGTTCTTCTCCTCTTCTGTACTTTTCTCTGCGTGTTCCTTTTCTTCCTCTGTGGCCTCTCCTCATCTTCTGGACGCTTCCCCTCTGCTTCTCAGGGCTCTCCTCTTCTGCCTGACTCTTCTTCTTGACTCTTCTCTCTTGACTCTTCTCCTCTTCTTCTTGACTCTTCTTCTTGACTCTTCTCTCTTCTCTTTTGACTCTTCTCTCTTCTCCTCTTCTGTTCTTCCTGACTCCCCTCCTCCTCTGTAATCCCCCTCCCCTCTACCTGACCCCCAACCCTCTGCTTTCCCACCGCCACCTCCTGCCCGGCCCGCCCTCCGCTCCCATTCGTCACCCCCCTCCCACCCCCTGCCCCCAGCTGACCCCTCCTCGCACCCTCCTCCCTCTTATGGCGGCCGCTGTGCGGCCGTGCAGCAGACGTGCGCCGCTGGCGCGCCAAAGGCAAGCCCATCTGCGTCCGTCCGCGCCTGGACCGCGCCCAGCGCCACGAACCCTGGGCCCCAGCACTCCCAAACCTCACAGCACCGCTACGACCCCAACACTCTCCACGCCCTCAAACCGGGGCGCTCCAGTACCTGCTTCCAAGCCAACCCTAAACGCACCCATGGACCCTTCGCATACCTCACCTGCAAACTCACCTTCCACCGCGTAACCACCCCGCCCTCCAGCCCACGCGCCAACAACCACCTCAAATGCATCCTGATCAACGCACGCTCCGTCCACAAGCACGCCATTGAACTATGGGACCTCCTGGACTCCACCGCACCGGACGTCGCCTTCATCACTGAGACCTGGATGAGCGCCTCTTCGGCCCCCGACATCGCCATAGCCATCCCCAATGGCTACAAGATCTCCAGGAGAGACCGCACCAACCAAGTCGGTGGAGGAATCGCCACCGTCTTCAAGGACTCCATCAACGTCACCACCTCCACCGAAGACACCCCCTTCGCCGCCGAACACCTGCACTTCCAGATCCACACCGACCCCAGGACCACCCTCAGAGGAACTCTCATCTACAGACCCCCTGGACCACGCGTCCTCTTCAGCGACTCTATCACTGACTTCATCTCCCCGCAAGCCCTTGCCTAGCCGGACTACATCATCCTCGGTGACCTCAACTTCCACCTGGAACAGAATAACGGCCCCAACACCACCGCCCTGCTCGACAACCTCGCCAACCTCGGTCTCAAGCAACTGGTGAACACCCCCACCCACATCGCCAGACACACGCTCGACCCCATCTTCTCCGCCAGCAACCACGAATCCTTCAGCCACACCTCCGTAATACACTGGACCGACCACAGATGTGTCCACTTCACCTTCCGACGCGAGACTCTCCACCTCCGCACACAACCCATCCCCTTTCAGACATTGGAACAAAATCCCCACGGAACAGCTTCTCTCCACTCTCAGCGACAACCAACCCACCTTCTCCACCGACCCCAATGTCGCAGCCCTCAGCCTCACGCATTGGATCACCAACTGCGCGGACAACCTCGCACCCCTCAGACGCCTCCCAAGACAGACCAACACCAGGAAACCTCTTTGGTTCACAGACACCCTCAAGAAATCTAAAAAAAACTGCTGCACCCTCGAGAAAGCCTGGCGCAAGGACCACACCGCAGAAAACATGTCTGCCCTCAAAAACGCCACCCACGAACACCACCAACTGATCTGCGCCACCAAAAGAACTTCCTTCACAGACAGACTGGACAAGAACACTCACAACAGCAAAGAACTCTTCAACATTGTCAAAGAGCTCTCCAATCCTCACGCCAACACCATCACGCCCTCACAAGACCTCTGCAACTCCCTCGCCACCTTCTTCCATCATAAGATCACCGACCTACACGACAGCTTCGGACACCAGACCCAGCCAACCACCACAGAACCTACAACCCCAGCCATCACCCTCAACGCCTGGACTCACATCAGCACGGAAGAGACCAAAGCTACCATGAACTCCATCCACTCCGGTGCCCCCTCGGACTCCTGCCCACACTTCATCTTCAACAAAGCTGACGACATCATCGCCCCGCATCTCCAGACCATCATCAACAGCTCGTTTGCTTCTGCCACCTTCCCCGAGAGCTGGAAACACTCAGAAGTCAACGCCCTACTGAAGAAACCTACGGCAGACCCCAGCAACCTGAAGAACTTCCGCCCCATCTCGCTCCTCCCCTTCCCTGCCAAAGTCATAGAGAAGACCGTCAACAAGCAACTTACCAACTTCCTTGAAGACAACAACCTACTCGACCCCTCTCAGTCCGGATTCCGAGCCAATCACAGCACAGAAACCGCCCTCATCTCAGTCACAGACGACATCAGAACTCTGATGGACAACAGAGAAACAGTCGCCCTCATCCTCCTTGACCTCTTGGCTGCCTTCGACACCGTCTGCCACCGAACCCTAATATCCCGCCTCCGCTCCCCCGGTATCCAAGGACAGGCCCTGGACTGGATCACCTCTTTCCTCTCCAACCGCTCCCAAAGAGTCTACCTCCCACCGTTCCGCTCAGACCCCACCGAGATCATCTGCGGCGTCCCACAAGGCTCCTCGCTCAGCCCGACTCTCTTCAATGTCTACATGAGCCCCCTCGCCGACATCGTACGCAAACACAACATCAACTCCTACGCCGACGACACTCAGCTGATACTTTCCCTCACCAAGGACCCCACCAGCACCAAGACCAACCTGCAAGATGGAATGAAAGACGTCGCAGAAGGGATGAAACTCAGCCGTCTGAAACTGAACTCAGACAAAACGGAAGTCCTCATCCTCGGAAACACCCCGTCCGCCTGGGACGACTCCTGGTGGCCCACGGCCCTTGGCACCGCACCAACCCCCTCAGACCACGCACGCAACCTCAGATTCATCCTGGACCCACTTCTCACCATGACCAAACAAGTCAATGCCGTATCATCTTCCTGCTTCCTCACCCTCCGCATGCTCCAAAAGATCTTCCGTTGGATCCCCGACAACACCAGAAAGACTGTGACCCACGCCCTCGTCACGAGCCGCCTGGACTACGGTAACACCCTATACGCAGGAACCACCGCTAAACTCCAGAAACGTCTGCAGTGAATATAAAACGCCTCCGCCCGCCTCGTCCTCGACATACCCCGCAACAGCCACATCTCCGCCCACCTGAGACACCCCGTCAACAAAAGGATCACCTTCCGGCTCCTCACCCACGCACACAAAGCCCTCCACAACAAGGGACCCGAACACCTCAACTGTCGCCTCAGTTTCTACACGCCCACCCGTCAACTTCGCTCCGCCAACCTCGCACTCGCCGCCGTCCCTCGCATCCGCCACACCACGGCAGATGGGAAATCCTTCTCCTACCTGGCGGCCAAGACATGGAATTCCCTCCCCACCAACCTCAGGACCACCCAGGACCACCTCGCATTCCGGAGGCAACTCAAGACCTGGCTCTTCGAGCAGCAGTAACCCCCTCCCCCTAGCGCCTTGAGACCCTCACGCGTGAGTAGCGCGCATTATAATTGTTTTTGATTGATTGATTGATTGACATGTGGACAGGAATACACTGAGGTTGTGACACCGCTAGGCATGTTTCATATCTTCACCCAATGGGAGACACACCTAGGGACAAAAGACCGTTCCAAATAACTGATGCCACTCCACAGACACAAGGGAACAAGTAAAAAACAACACAATGACAAACAGATGGCCCCAACTGGCAGTACATCTGGGAAGAAAAACTTTCAATATCACATCAATAACACTCAATCCAACACCCTTCAAATCAATACATACTGTGTAAGGGGTGTGTAATGTTTTTAGCTACAGGTCAAACACCATGACAAGCATAGCATGATGATGACTACAATGAAGGTCATATACAATCATTGAGGCCGTTCCAAAATCTCACATCACTCCTGCTCTCACATTGCCTACTACCAAGAAGCAAGTGGACTGTGCGAAGAACAGATCTTGATGGGACAATATTGAAAGTGCACATTAATACACATACGCACTGCGACAAATTAACACACACACAACAGATGTACTGCCATACGGGCCTTCTGAAAACTCTGAATGACAATCTCACAACTAAGTTAGCCATCGGAACCTGCACATGTTCAGTAGTATAGGAACACGTAACAACCTGAGTCGACTTGGCAAGGGCAGAGAAATAGGTCTGCAGTGAACTTGTCACACATGTAAAACCAGTGTATAATCAATTGTTAACACATCAGTGCTCACAACGTATGGAAATGTTTTGCACAATGTCACCTTGCCAAATCAAAGGGTCTCACAGATGCTTAAATTAATCTTTTGCATATGTCAAATTGTATAGGATGTCCAGGGTACATAGATGCAACCGTGTTACCACCACTGTCAAATTGATTCTGTGTATGCAACTATCATCTCACCCCCAGTTAAGACACAGGGACACCTGTATCCCAAGTCACAATGCAAGGGAGTACACACTGTACTGCAACTCTCCAAAAATACTGCTGACATCCGGTCAAGAGCCAAACATCCGCTCAGATAAGGAAACAACCCAATGCTGATGGTACATCTTAGAAGCCTAGCAATCGACACAATAACACAAACACCAATGAGTCACAGACAACACAAGAGACCTAGGGCCAGATGTAGGTAGCTTGCAAATTGCGACTTGCAATTTGCGAGTCCGTGCGACTCACAAATTGCAAGTCGCAATTTGCTATGCAGAAAGGTGTCTCAGACACCTTCTGCAACTCGCAATGGGGTCGCAAAGACCCACCTCATTAATATTAATGAGGTGGGTCGCAGTTTGTGACCCCATTGCGAGTATGGGCACTCACGGGGATGGTGGCCTGCTGGAGTCAGCAGACCACCATGTCCGTGACTGCTTTTTAATAAAGCAGTTTTTTTTTTTCCATCTGCAGCCCGTTTTTCTTAAAGGAAAACGAGCTGCATTTGGAAAAAAAAAACGAAACCTTTAGTTTCGGTTTTTTCAGGGCAGGCAGTGGTCCATTCGACCACTGCCTGCCCTGAAAAAATATTTTTCTTTCCATTCACAAAGGGGAAGGGGTCCCATGGGGACCCCTTCCCGATTGCGACTGGGTTACCATCCACTTCAAGTGGATGGTAACTGTGATTTCAATGAAATTGAATAGCATTGCGAGTCGCAAATAGGAAGGGAACACCCCTTCCTATTTGCGAGTCGGAAATGCATTTTGCGAGTCGGATCCGACTCGCAAAATGCATTTCTGCATAGCAGAGAGGCTTTTGCGCCTCGCAAACGGCGTTTTTCGCCGTTTGCGAGGCGCAAACCCTTTGCTACATCTGGCCCCTACTGCCATGCAAGGTGATATTTATGGGGCAAGCTACATCAACATGTTCTCACTCATTTTCTCTTTCAGCTGATCAGGTGTATGGGATTCAGCAATGGATTATGACACCATTTGGCAACCTAAGCACTGCATCAGAGCGTGCCTATAATGAGGCACATAGGAGGGCACGCACCATAGTCAAGAGGACCTTTGGCATCCTGAAGTCAAGATTCAGGTGCCTTGACATCACCGGAGGCAGCCTACTATACTCACCAGAAATGGTCTGCAAAATAATTTTGACCTGTGCCATCCTGCACAACATATGTATATGAAGGAACATTCCCCTGTATGAACCCGACCCACAAATGTCTGAAGAGGAGGAAGAGAAGGATGCTGGCCATCAACATGAGGGGGACCATCCAAACACAGCAGCAGGATTGCATCGGAGACAACAGATTGCACAAAATTTCTTTTGACCCTACTCACCCATCATCACTGTCTGACCATACGTAAATAAACACCTTTACTAATCACCGTAACATGGTCTGGAAATTCATTTTTGCATATCATTATCTGTAACTATCAGCTTCAGAGTGTAGCCTAATGGAGCATTGCTGAAATACCGATTAGTACACAGAACTTTGCTAAACTAGTTAGATGCCTATGAATGTACAGCCACATTCACTCACACTGTAAATGACATATAGCCTGTACATGTCACATTTGAAGGGCGATAGCAGAGGACCACATCTATTACACACATACATGTTGGCAACAAGGTTCATTTCAGCATATGGCACACAACTAAGACACCATCAGTCAATAATGGAAAAAAAATCATCATACATGAGACAGTGGATGTGCTATTGCATTAGTAACAGGAATGTATGACCAGACCCTTGACAGCAGTAACTGTTACATCATCTATCTTTGCAAGGACAATGTGTGACTAGATTTCCATATAAGCAGCAAAGTCATAGCACAAGTGCACCAATTATGACAAGCATTGCTCACATGACATCCCCTGCACATGTCAGCCCATGTCCTAAGTCCTGACACCCATATTCCTGGTCTCACCCCACCCGTCTTCAGAGGTCCCTGAAATGGTAATGTGTGTACCCAGATAATCCCTCCTCTACACACTCCCAGACTCACAATCTAAATCCATTGTGCTTCACCCTTTAGTATGGTATGCCATAGTCATTGTACTTCTGTCTGCATGCACTGGCTTGTAGTTTCTAAGACCTGTTATCACTGGTACAGTGATTCCCATGTGAAAGGTACTGTTGGCCCTTTGAACTAGAATCTCCAATACAGGACTTGTGAGAGACTGATGCTGCACACACCTGTGAGCACATCCATGGATACCAGCCATTGGAACATGCACTGCCCCTGCTGATGCTTGGAACAGCATAGAAGCTGCCATTTTATCTATAACACTGTTATGCCTTGCCACATAAATCAGCTGTGCAACACAGCCCTTGGGTTAATGTCTTACCTACCAAAACACACAACAAACACAGTTTTCCATTTCAACTAACCTGTTCCTCCTTTGACCAGTCTCAGTCTGACCACTGTGTATTTACCTTGTGAACTGTCTGGATCCTGATTGAGCCTGCATCCTGTTAGCCTGACTGGCTCCTGTCTTTGCATTACCCTAAAGGTCCCTTGTGGCTACATTTTTATCATGGTTGCTTTCCCAAACCTCATATTCCTCCTGGGGTATTGTGTCAGTTGGGTCTACAATGCATACTCAAAAAAATGTACAGCATAATCTGTTTATTTATCGTACCATGGGTGGGAACTTGTCTCCAAATACCCGAATCATGGACTATCCCTTGTCTGGGTCTCATGAATGCATGAGTGATAAATTGTGACAGTCTACCATGGCTGTATGAGGGGATTGGGGATGGTGCCTCCAGCACAATAAACAACGTCAGATGATGTGCATGAAATGTCTACACATGTTAGGACCCTGACAGTCCACACGCTGATTCACATTTCTCCCAACATATTGATGGGGCGTGTGTGGTGAATGGCTGTGAAATTAATCAGCACAGAGGCAATGATGTTCCCAGATGCAGTGGGAATTTTAGAGGCCAACCTGTGTACAAATGTTGTGATGACAGCTGCTGGTACACTAATCCTGAGATATTAACTTTAACAGCACACCAAGGTTGCCCTGTTGACAGTCTCATTACATGTCTGCAGTGACAGGGTTGGACCATCCCCATGTGTATTCTCAAATCCTCATTGGCTTTACTTCTATAGATTTGCAAAGGATACTCCGTAGATACAGGAAATGGCGCCACAGACTCATGACTAGACCTGCACGAAACTGTGACAGCATAGATCCCAATAATTATACAAGCTAAAAATTGGCCCACACACATGAACCAGACACCTCTGTGCATTTGACCACTGGAAATATGTGAACACGTGCTGCTTGGTCTGCTGGTCCTCCACTGCCACAAGAGAGACATGGCTCAGTTATATGACCTCAATGATGGCGTAACAATACAAATGTGGCTTATCTTTGGGTCTCTGTATCACAAACACGGTACTCACATAGTATGTACCCGTGCCTGACTCATGGTGGCTCAACAAATAAGTGCCTAGAAAGTAGTATCCAACATTCCAGGACATGTGATGGCCAAGTTTTGGACCATTGACATGAACAACTGTCTGCTATCTATCCAGTGCATTCTTTGTCATTTGTGGTGTTTATGTTACAAAAAAAACTATAAAGTGCACACAGGAGTTGTTGCTACATGTATGACTAACACATGTCCTTTCTCATTACCACACTGACTTGCATCTGAGGGCTGGACACAATGACTCCACATGCATACAAGTATATTTGCTACAATGCTTCTTTTGATGGTCACACAGTGGGTCAACAACAATAGTAGTAGTAGCCAAATCACACACATTGACCCATAAGCATTGACTTATTGTACTTATGTGTGTCACCTTGCTATCCTCTCTTGACGCCAAACATGCCCAAATTGGGTAATACATATTTGTAGGCCACACATTTGGCCATCTATTGAGTGAAAATCCTGTACACCAAGTAGCGGATCATTGTTCACAGTAGTATGATCTGTCACATGTGCCCATACACCGTAATGCCCAAAGTGGGTGCAATCAGCCTATCTCTGTAGAAACATCCATTGGCCCTGAGCGGTATTTCCCACACTGTACCCCCGGAAACCGGTTAAGTTGGAAAAATTTTTTAACCATATGGATGCAGGGTTAAATCTACTCATGTGCGTAAAAAAAACATGACGCTCAGACTGTAAGCAAAAACAACAAGTGATGGACGGAATGTTGAACACTGTCAAACATTCACCCCCAGTACAGTGATCTGGGCCTAAATCCATCGTTTTTTTGCTGCCCATGCCATTCCAGTTTGGACCCAGCCATATGCAAATCAGTCTTGACCCTGTTCCCCATGGGAACAGTCCAGCCCGAACTGCTAGGCCAGGTCTTCCCTGGACTGGAAACAAGCATCCTGGGACCGGTTTCGGGGTTTCACCCCTCATCAGCCAGGCTAGCTTGAATCCAGTGGCATGGGAAGCACAGGACCCATGTCTGGGCATACCCTTCCCACTTAGGGCGACAAAGCAAAAACAACAAGTGATGGACGGAATGTTGAACATTGTCAAACATTCACCCCCAGTACAGTGATCTGGGCCTAAATCAATTGTTTTTTTGCTGCCCATGCCATTCCAGTTTGGACCCAGCCATATGCAAATCAGTCTTGAACCTGTTCCCCATGGGAACAGTCCAGCCCGAACTGCTAGGCCAGGTCTTCTCTGGACTAGAAACAAGCATCCTGGGACCAGTGTCGGGGTTTCACCCCTCATCAGCCAGGCTAGCTTGAATCCAGTGGCATGGGATGCACGGGACCCATGTCTGGGCATACCCTTCCCACTTAGGGCGACAAAGCAAAAACAACAAGTGATGGACGGAACGTTGAACATTGTCAAACATTCACCCCCAGTACAGTGATCTGGGCCTTATTCCATAGTTTTTTTGCTGCCCATGCCATTCCAGTTTGGACCCAGCCATATGCAAATCAGTCTTGACCCTGTTCCCCATGGGAACAGTCCAGCCCGACCTGCTAGGCCAGGTCTTCCCTGGACTGGAAACAAGCATCCTGGGACCGGTTTCGGGGTTTCACCCCTCATCAGCCAGGCTAGCTTGAATCCAGTGGCATGGGAAGCACGGGACCCACGTCTGGGCATACCCTTCCCACTTAGGGCGACAAAGCAAAAACAACAAGTGATGGACGGAATGTTGAACATTGTCAAACATTCACCCCCAGTACAGTGATCTGGGCCTAAATCCATCGTTTTTTTGCTGCCCATGCCATTCCAGTTTGGACCCAGCCATATGCAAATCAGTCTTGACCCTGTTCCCCATGGGAACAGTCCAGCCCGAACTGCTAGGCCAGGTCTTCCCTGGACTGGAAACAAGCATCCTGGGACCGGTTTCGGGGTTTCACCCTCATCAGCCAGGCTAGCTTGAATTCGTCATAATATTTTTACGCATAACAATAAAAACGCACTGCATTTGAGGCAGGAAGTGATGTAATAGGATATCCTGTTTACAGAATTGGTACAGAGTGTGTACTTTCACTTTCACTTTGCAGTCTGTGAAATTTCCTGACTGTGTTGCTGTGTCTAGAATTGTCTCTCTGTGCATTTTGTGATTTTGTCTCCAGTGTGGTCTATAAATTGTCTTTTTGTGTTTCATAACTGTCTGTGGTATCCTGTCTGAGTGTTTTTGTGGTAATTTGTGTTGTCAACATTTGTCTTTGTTGTGCTGGGAGTCTGTTGTGGATAGTGGTAGTTTGGGTATAGTTGGGCTGTGTTAGTTGTTTGTTTTCCTTTTTCCTGTCCTACTTTCTCTCTATTCACCTTTTTTCCCATTTATCCCCTCTTTATTTTTCTCACATAATGTTGGGTAGGCCTCGTCTGGGCAGGATGGGAGAGGAGGAGCTGGGTGGGTTAATTTGGCTGGTGTGCCATTTCCTACCCCTGATGATTGAGGCAGGTGGTCGTGTGATCCAAGGTTATCACACAGAGGCACGGAAGCTCTGGTGGACAAAGGTGTTGCACCATCTGCAGAGGATATATAACACACCACGGAATGACCACCAGCTGAAGCACCACTGGGCTGACCTTGTATCCAGGGAGCAAGATCTGCTGGAGCACCTGGGCATTGTGATTGGTGGCCCTGTTGGTGAGTACAAATCAGGGTAATGTGCACGTTTCAATGCTCTGTAGTGACAGTAGCTTATTTTTTCATAATCTGCTGGCAATGTTTTTGAACATGTGGAATGCTAGTGAAACATACAGGGACATATTTCTACTTTGTTAGCACCACAATTGCGAGCTGTTTTGAAGCAAGAGCGGCGCACACTTCAAAAATACAATTGTATATAGTAAGTTTGCGCCGCATTTGTGTCAAACAGCAACACAAATGTGGTGCAAAATATGTTTAGATATGGCCCACAGTTGCCTGTGAGGTGTAGACATTTCCGTCATTTGTTGACGCAACAGCTACACTAACTTAATAAACACAACAGTAGCCAGACTATTAGTGCAGCCTTCATGTCAATTGATGATGGCAATGTGGCACAAACATATGTTTCATGTGTGGTCGGTGAGTGTGTCAGGAAACAGATCATGGAAATCCCGAACATTTTCATAAATATTGTGTCCCCCCATTTTTTTCGGATACATGTCTGAACTGGATTAGGACACATACGTAACAAGTTATAGCTGCGCTCAGCTAACATCTTAGACTGATATTTGTAGTTTGTAGTGCCACATTTCAATTAGGGTGGCTGACAAAAGGTATGCACATGGGTTCATATCTCTATGGTTGGTGCAACTCACCATAGCTGTGGCACATCAATTGAAGAAAATGATACACATTGAGGGGTAACAACTGTCCCTGGCCCTCTGTACATTGTACGTGTGTCTAAAATAGGTCTTAGTCACAATGTCTGGGTGACTAGTATTGCAGTCCTTACGGAAAGTGGCTGTGGATGTCTCTCATGTATACACATGATGAGAGGAATACACTCCATGATTTTGTCTGCTCACTAATGAAGGAGCATGTTTGCCACAACATGATAGTTAGGGCCACTGCATGTGTGAGATATGTGTGTATCACTCACTGGAGTCCCCGGATCTGTACATGTTTGCAGTGGTATGTAGGATGCAGTATCATCATGTCTGAGAGGCTTTACTTTCAGAGTTCACATTACACATAGTATTTGTTTTTTGAGTTGTTGTACAGTGCACAGACATTGAGCACATTTTTCCCTTCCATGCCTTACAGGTGGATCGGCACCCTACACTATTGGAGAGGTGGCTCGATTTGCGAACCCAGACATCTCCAGTAAGTGGTAGCTGATGATGTGTGATTGACTCCTGTGTGTTGGACCCATAGCAAGGTGTGATGCACTGGTCAATCATTTGTTTTGTTCCATGAGTGGAAGATCATTTTATCAGCATGTTTGAGTTGACCGATCCTTATCGTATTGTCATAATTAGGGATTCTAGGTCAGTCCTGTAGTCATGGCAATGTGAATAGGGATGAGTCATGTGGATAAAACTTGAATCTGAAAAAGTGGCAGTGGACCATATTAGTGAATTAGTCAGCCAGTCAGACCCTGATTCTCCCAGAACAGGGATGCCAAAGTGTTAGCCACAGACTTCATCTTCCCTATTCACTAATGGACATGTTTGACTGTATGTTTAACTTCCTAGCAGCATGTAGCTCCACATGTAGTGCTACGAGTATGAGGCCCTTGAGTACAATGGCCTAGGTGTGCATGCAGCTCATGGCCAGAGGTGTGCTTGCATCTATCAGTTCATTGTAAGTCATGGCTTAATGGTAGTAACTGATGTGGACAAAGGTATGCATTTCCAAAGATAAGTGTTGATGGGATTGTCCAAGGTTTGGGTGTATCCTATTTGGAGTTCCTCCTTACCTGTGGTGTGCTGCCCAAACCCATGTACAGCTTTCCAAAGCTTCCTGGGTGTCCTTGTTGTTAGAAATTATTAGTTGATTGTCCACCCCCCCTCAGACACAGGTGTAGGGTTGGGAATAGTGAACTTAGGACTGATGATCCAAGTTTGGTACACAGACATGTAAATCAGTAAATCACTTGTCCAAACCTAGGGTACCCACTCATGATACACACATGCTTTCTATACTGGCAAGTCCATTTACAACTCATAGATCTTGTGGCCCTAGATTGCCATCCATTACATAGACATTTGTTGGCCTGGCAGTGGTGGAGGATATGCAGCATGATTTTTACCTGACAACTGGCAGAACTATGATGGCAAATTCATTCCAGTTGTTACCCATCTTGTAGAGTTTGGATGTGCTATTTGATGATAGGACATTTGTAGACTGGCTTGGCATGTACTTCGTCAGGGACTGTCAGTGATCTGTATGATGATATGGGCTGTTACAGATACATTAGATGTAATGTCTGATTTACTTCTTGAGCCATTTCACACAATGCAGTACCTAATGTTTGGTTTTCTATTTGTCCTAACAGCTGCAAATATGACTACCATCAACATTCGTGAGTTTCAACGCCGGGCAATGCGATACCGCCACATTCTTGATGTTGAGTCTGGGTACCGCAACATGGCAAGAATATATCGCCATGAAAGAGCCTCCGGAGCGCAGAGGGCATTTGCACAAGGGGGACCCTCCATGTCTGCCACAGCGACCAGCACCACCACTACAAGGCAGGTGGCACCAACAGCAGCTGGAACCTTTGCGGGACCATCAACTGCAACAGCACCAGGAGCAGTCACAACACCACCTGCCCCTCAGCCTACAGACATTGCCCCGACAAGGGCCCATACTTCCTCGGCTGGCACCCAGACCACCCCTGCTGCATCCATAGACACTGCAGCTTTTGCAGAGATGCAAAGGAAATTGGACCGTGTCCTAAGAAAGATGACCAGACTGCAGCAGGATGTGGCACAGGTCAACCGGCGGGTGCGTGCCATTAAAAAGACCCTGAGGAGGGCCAACCTGTAGGCATGAACGCGGACATGATTCCCTCCCCCCCCTCTTCTTTCATGGTTCTTAAAAATAGTGGTTTAGGGGGCTTAGTGTTAGGTTAGGATAGGTTGTTAGTTTAGTTAGTAGTAGTGGGTGGGGGTTTTGGAATCTTTCTACAGTTTTTTATTATGTGGATGGGTGGGTGGGGGCAATGTTGGAGTTTTGGTGTTAAAAAAAATAACAAAAAATTAAAATAATTTTTACAAAAAATAATTTTCAAAAAGTAATATATTTGTTTAGTATAGGATAGAATGTGTTTAGGTTAGTATCTGCTGTCCTCCATGTGCCCGTCTTATAAAGGGGGTGGGGAGTTGATGTTTAGACCGTTTAGTTAAATGTGATAAGTACTTTTAGCTTAGGTTAGTTAGGGACATTTGTGGGTAATGTGTAGTTAGAGTAGATTAGGTTAGGTGAGGTGTTTTTTCTAGTTTTAACTTCTGTTTTTACTCTTTAATAAATATGTAGGTAACCTTTTACAGTATGTGTGAAATGCTTGTAGATCAGGGCTCTTGCCATGAGTGAACAGTGTATCTTTTGTATTAGCTTTTGTGTCCCATGCTGCAACCATATCCCAACTGAGCTGATACATTGGCAGCTACCCCAAAGCTACTTAACTAAGATTCAGCCATTCATTGCGCCCACCGCTCACGGTTACTATGGATCCCAAGGTGAGGTTATTTTGTGATGTATGTTTTCAATGTCACATACTGCGCTAACAGAATTGGTATTGGGGACACTGTGTTAAGTCTGCCTGCAGCCTGATGTACAAGCAATTCCTTATAAGGTGAGTGGTAGTATGCTTTCTTGTAGTGTAGTGTACATAACTCACACATATCAATTGTTACAATGTGCAGCATGGTTACTTATTTGTATGGAAACTCATACACATCCCTTCATGCAGTTTGGTGTGTGTTAGGTTTAAATTGGGGCAAATGTCAAATACAAATGTTTTCACTTTCAGCAACAATTGAAGGCAGTATTTTCTGCCTTAGACATCCCTTGAGGAAGAGTCATTCTGTCCAACACGGAATTATACTGTATAGTTTTGTATTTCCCTCAGATTTAACCATCAGGAAGGGCAGATGATGGTACAATCCAGGCCACTGTGTATAGTTATCGGCCCCCATTATTGCAGGGCAGTTGTATTGACAATCTGTAATCATTGACAGGAGGCAAACATCACTGGTCTACCGCACGGTTGATGTGTCACATTACACGGAGACAAAGTGGTTGTGTAAGTGCTATTTATTTTAAAAGTGCTGTAGTGCTATATTGACATTGTCCATGATTGTGAGTCCATTATTGTGACATCTTCCATTGAGATCAGACACATGTGCAAAAGGACATGTCATTGGACATGGTGGGGTGAAGTGTCAGACAGTGCAGAGGGACAGGATTTGCCAATGAGTTAGTGAGAGACAATCACCAGGCAGGGTGACAAGATACACAGTGGGTTGCAGAACAGTGCTTGAGTACAGTTGTTGCAAGACTGGCATGTTACAAAGCACAGAACCTTGGTAATATGTGACAGGGACTAATGCTACCAGGTACTCTTACGTGTGAAGGTGATCTGTTCCACGTCTTTATCTTCTGATGTGCGTGTAGTCTCCTCTGCCCTTGGTGGTGGTGGTTGTGAAGGGGCAACACACACCTCAGTGTGTGAAGACGTGGAGTCAGACATCCCAGTAGCTGCTACCTGTGGGGGTCTTAAGGGCAGCACTGCAGCAAGGAGGGTCTGCTGGTTCTTAAGAATAGGAGCCACATCACGGTGGTAGGCAGCCAAGTCTGCCCTGAGGGGTTCAATGTTGCATTTGTGCACACGTTGACAGGATTGCTGTTGTAGGTGTTGGGTCAACTGTATTACGGCTGTGCTGATTTCCTTCAACCTTTTTTCTACTTCCTGCAAGATAGTTGTTCGCCCTTGCATAGCTGCTGCCTGTTCTTCAGTTGACATCATGCACGAACACACCCCCTCTAGGCTGGCTGCCATATTTTGCATCCCTACCCGCCCCTCCTTGGCCAGCTCCCGCTGTACTCCAACTACAGTTCTCTCAAAGCTGGTGCCAATGTCGTCAGAGTCCTCAGCTGTGGTGGAGCTGGCAGGTCGTACAATTGGGGTGGTGGTTGGATCCTCTGTGATGGCTGCTTGTTCTGTGCTCCTCCTTGTGACTGAAGGTGGTGTCTGGAGGGTTCCAAGGACCTCTTTGAGGGTCTGCTGGCTGATGTTTGTCAGCTCGTCATCAATGTCATCAGGGTAGTCTTGGACAGGCATATCCGTAGGAGATCCATCATCCTCTGCAATGAGATATGGTACAATTAGTGTGTCAGTGTTGTGGACTTTGTAATGTGACATGCCTGCCTTCCGATTTTTTCCACATTGTGATCTTGGTTCCTGTTCATTGTTCATGTCTTTCAGATTGGCATTCCCCCAGGCCTATGCTCCACCTGCATGCCACATGTATTGGGGTCAGTTAGTGGACTTGTCAGCATCATATCCTCTAGGTGTTGGTTCTGGCCAAATAGTGAATTGCCACCTTGTCCTACTCAACCCTCCATCCACTTCCATTCTCATGGTGAGGCCTTTCACTGGCTGTGGGTGCGCTGATGGCACTAGCACCACACGTAACAATCTGGACCTGCCCCAGTCTCTGATCTTTCACATCCACCTATATGTAGTTGAGATGTAGCATATATTTTGTATAGCATTGTTATGGCACGATATGGATGTCAGCATCGGTAATGTGTACTGCTGATGTTGGGGAACGTGTGGTACATTGGATTGCACTGATAGTGGATGCAGTGTCCTATTTCCTCCTCTGACTGTGCTGGTGTATTTCTGTGAACAGTTACATGTGTCCTCCCCCTGAATGCTGTTGTCTGAGCAGTATGGCATTTGGGATGTTGCATGGTATCATTGGAGCTATAGTGACCCAGGCACAGGGTGGACCCTGACATATGCAGCATGGGTATGACATTAGTGCTGTGTACCTCCTAATGCTCATGACAATGGGTGAAGTTTGTGGCAACTTTTGGCAATCACATTTGACAGGATTGGAACATTTGTATTGATTTCAGGGGATTGATAATGTTGTCATCCTGAACCCTCTAATTTGTGTGTGTTTGATCCATGGGGACGTTAATGCCATTAGCTACTTGACCTGCACACAGCAGAGGTGGTAGTTGCAACTGTTGTCAATGTTACATTCCACTTGCAGGTATGGCCAGAGGTTGTTCATTGGGCCCTAGTTAATGTAGGGAGTATACTGGCTGACGTGTGATGGGCTGCCAATTTTATGTTGTACCCTGCCCTCCTGGACTGGCTTAACCTTTGCAACATACTTGGCATGGCAGCATACCCCCCATGCAAAGGTTGTTGGTGTTGTGTAATGGTGTGCCGCAGGTTTCTTCAGTACGGGCCATGCCCCCGTACCATGCTCCTTTACCCATGCCACTCCCTGAATATCATGACTTCCATGCATTGTGTAGTAGGTATGTCCCCCCCCCCGGTTGCAGTTAACAATTAGGCATTTTAGTTCCCCATGCGACGTACCCTACATGTGTGTTGTCTCCTGGTAGTCTGCGCTGTGCTGTCCTTGAATTCCAGTGACGATGTCCTCAGGGATGATGGCTGCCATCATCTCCTCCATGTGGTCCAGGGCCTCCTGTGGTGCTGGACTCCCACCTCCAGTCTTCAGTGCTGCCTTCCTGTTCCTGGCCATCTTTTCCTTGGTCCTGCGCTTGCAGTCATGCCAGCGTTTCTTGCACTCGATTACTGTTCTGCGTACTTCTGCCACACTGTTGATCTTGTCAACAATTTGTTGCCATATTGCCTCTCTCCTACTGATTGGCAACTTTGAGGTGACAAACAGTTGGTGCTGGTGTTCCGTCACCTCTTTCACCAGAATTTCCTGTTTCTCTGCACTGAAGCAACACTTTCTTTTCTTCTTCTCCCTGTCCTGGGTCTTGTGTGGGTCCTCCTGGCTGGTTCCTGGTCTGTTGTCATCTTCATGGGGTCTGTGAAAGCATCTGGGATCCATTTTGGCTCTCCTCTGCACAAATTGCTGTGTTTACGGCGAATTTTGACACTATTGCGTCAAAAAACGCAGCATATCCGGTTTGCGGTGTCGTTTTCCTTTACGACGTGATGCAGCGGTCTGAGTAAAAAAAAATGGCTTACACCTGTGGTTTGCGCCGCCATGCGTCAAAGTATAAATTTGATGCCCGCACGGCGCAAAGAAATGGCGTTAGCTGGTGGTCATATTTTTTAGGCAAAACTGCGTCAGAGCAGTTTTGCGTCAAAAGGTATAAATATGGGCCAAAGCTTGTTGCATCATCCACTAGAAGTGCCATGCACCCGATTAAATGAAAGGCGGTAGGGGATTGCTGGAAACTGCAAATGACCATTACCGAAGAGTGGCAGTGCAATTGAAGTGCCGACTTCTGAGCTCTCATGCAACTATAGGACCACCAGCAATTGCATAACAATTGCATGTAAGGACTCATCACGCAACACTCTACCTCTCTGGGCTGTTATCCTTAAGAGAACGAGTAGCAACTGGCCAGCAGTGTAGGATCATTTATGAAATGGTCCTGGATTTGATGGTGTTGGTTTGTGACTAAAATAGAGCTAATTAGAATTTGCCAGTTACATGTGGGACTCTTCCAGAGGGAACAGAGAACTGTGGCATCCGCTGAACAGCATCAGCTGTGGGAAGACTATGGGCCTGATTTAGATCTTGGTGGAGGGGTTACTGCGGCAGAACGGTGACGGATTTCCCGTCCGCCAAAATCTAAATACAATAGAATAGCATTTAGTGTTCGGGGGACAAGGTATCTGTCAGCGTTGCGATGGAGTAATTCCTCCGCTGAGATCTAAATCAGGCCCTATGTCCTGGCGTTGGTAGTGATGCTCATGCACTGTAATGGTAAAACATTAACTATAGCCCTTTTATAACTTTGTGGCTAGTGGAGATTCATTTAGAATATAAACATCCATCCTCCTCTACCTTCCATGACTAGATTGCGCAGGAATCTTTTTACCTTTGCTTCTATAAAATTTTATTAAGTTGTATTATTTCTGTTGTATTTTGTTCAAGTTTATTATATAAAAACAAAGGTGAAGCGTAACATGGGGCTTATTGACAGTTACAAGGCTAAAGAAAATCAGTTTTATCCAGGAAAGGCTACATAAAAAAGGTTCTTCAGGAAAAAAACTATAAAATCATTATCAACAAGCAAACTGGTTAAGGGCCATCAGTAGAGAAAAGGCGGAATTGGAACTGGGAAACAGAGAAGAATCACTCAGACGGTAAATAAAGCGAAACAATATAAAAAAACATTATAGGAACAAAATAACTTGCTTGGCTGAGAAAACGGTACCATCTTTAGCATGTTAGAGTATAATTTGCTTGCCATGTGTTTTGTCCTGGTTTTACTCAATTCAATACTGACATTCAAGATGATGCTGAGTAGTGGAGTGTCATGCACACGCAGATAGGAAGTATCTGTAAGGTGTGGAATGATACAGTGTGAAGTGACAAGTGTTCAGTTGGGATATTTAGAAAAGCTGACTTTAAGCAGGAGAGACATGGAAGGTCTTGAGAAGAGTGAAGGAGAGGGCAAGGAGAGAAGGGTGAAGAGGGGACAGAGGAGGCAGAGGAGAGCAGAAAAAGAGTTAGGAAGGAGAGGAGAGGAGAGAAGAGCATGGTAAAGGAGAGTGACATGCAGGGAGGAAAAGTGTCCTTAACATTTGGAGCTAAACGTTTGTTAAAACACTGTTCAAAATGCTAATTTGAATTCCTCACACGCTACACCCTTTTTACAACATTGTTAAAAAAAATCTGAAAATACCTTTGGCATGTGGTTGTGAAAACATCTTTAGGGAGATTATCTCCTGGATGGCTAACAAGCTGAGTTTTGGCCTGGTTATAGGAGAGAAGCCGTCTAAATGGCACTCTTGGATGCATTAAGATTAATTTGGGATACAAAAGACAAAAAGCCTGTCCTGTTGTTGGACTTATTGTTTGCATTCAATACAGGCAAGCACACAAACAGCATTGGTGCTCACTTCATGACTGCCTAATCCCTGTCCAAAATTAGATGCTAGTTATCCTTTGAAAGCTTTAGAAATACACAAGAGGTCCTGATTTGCAGCCACAACCTGTTTGATGGGCAGCAAGACTTTGGTCTTCTTAGATAGGTAATCGACATAGACAGTCATTAAAGTTACACATTTGATTTTCTCATTGATTAACAATTAATTTAGGGGTTGATTTAGGTAGGATTAGAGTACTACACTACAAATTAATTATTTGCACAACTCGGGATGCTGTTGCTAGCTCATGAAGTCAACACTCCAGGGCATGGACAGTAGTCACATGCAGACAAAATAAAACACACTTGGGTATCCCTCCATGTCCGAGAATCAATTCTGGACTTTAGCATTATCACAGGCAGGCATAGGCCTCAGCACACACTTGATTAAGCATATTATCTGGGCAGGTAAAAAGACAGAATATCAGTTCAAGTGCAGGTGGGTCACTCAGGGCAGGGTAACATACCACAATACAGTGTAGGGGAAATTCCTGTCACAACAGCCAGAAATTTCATTGAACTTCAAGAAAGCATATGTCCATGCACATCTTTACTTTGTGAATTAAAAAACTGTAAATCCAACATTAGGTTATCATGTCAACAAAGTCAAAGAAATGAATGACCAAAGGCAATTTTACTCACTAGGACTCTGCCTTTATAACAAACTAATGCAACAAAAAACAGTATGTCAGAAGGAATGCTTGTATTAATCAGCACCTAGAGACCACTCAGTCCACTGCTTTTCTCCCACTATGCCACCCTAGATGGAATCTAGTCATCTGTAAATCACTTTCCTTCCTGCTTCAGAAGGAACATTGCAGTCTGAACTGCTAAGCTAGCTCATCTCTAGCTGAAAGCACAAGTAATCTCAAACTGGCTTTGACCTACTGTGGCCTCATCAACGAATTACAGCTTGAGTCCTGCGACACAATGAGCACGAATACCATGCCTTGGTATACCGGGTGCACTTAAAGCATCTACTGCAAAAAACACACTGTGATGGGGCTGCATGTCTGTTTGTCGTTTTTGCAGTGTAGCATACAGAAACAATGGTCTGGAATGCGGCCGGAGTGATTATCAGTAACTAAGATTAATTCAAGCTTTCCTTCCATCACTTTATTCCTTGTTGCTTTATGACAGGCAAAGCATGCAAGCAGCACGCACTTCCGACGCAAAAAAACTATAAATCAGCATTTAAAATGTTATTTGTCTGCAAGCGAATATATAAAAGAACCTACAGTATCTCTCATTACAAGCTACACTTCATATTGCACTGTGGTCTAGCAATAGAACTGTATGATGTGTGAACACTACTAGTCCCATGACATGAGGTCATCCAGACAGATAAGGCTGTCTGTAGCAAGACCACAAAACAAACTCCTTGGCCATTCATTATTGTATACTGCAGGAAGAAAGTCGAGCTCTGCCAGAATAAAGGTGGCGGTTCATAAGATCTAATTCCAGAGAGTCTTGCATCAGTTGCACATTTTGAATTCACACATTTTACAGTTTCTAATGAGAAGGAAAGCACGAGCATGGAAGAGATCATGAAAATTCAAAGGTTCCTGCGGCAATTAATTAAATCAGTTGGCTGGCTCCAAGGAATACTCCTCTTTGATTAAGCAAGGTTTTCAGTTATTTTGATTTTCTTTTGAACTTTCGTTTTTAATCGAAAATATCAGCCATATCTTCAAAGCTGAAAATAGATATATCCATATGCCTATATTTAGATTTGGACACTTCCATTGTATGTCAGACATTTGCACGTTGAATTTCCCTAACTGATGTTGCAACCTCTCCAAGGAACAATACGAAAGATGAATAGTGGAAAAACAAGTTAAGATGAACATGATTTTAAACAAGGTTTTGGCCGAGATTTACTAACTTTCCAGTCAGCAAAGCACAGTGTACTGTCTCAATCTGCTGTGCTGCATTGCACAAGGGCAGAAAACACAGCACAGAGCCACATCTACTATGATTGGCCTGTTAGTACTATCATCTCCTGAAAAACTTTCAAACAAGACTACCTTGTGTGAGGCACAGCCTCTCATCATGGTTAAGAAGTAACGGTGATGCCTACCATAGGATTAGTATTAGATTAATACCCTTCCAGTATACATTCCCATGAATAGACAACCCCAGATGCTTCCTAGTTTGTGCTGATCCTTCCCTGTATTGCTCCCTTGAAATAAGCAATGTAAAGTTGTGCAGCACAGTATTTGTAGTGAGAAAGGACACCTTTCCAGTGCAAAAGAGTAAATGGCATCAGGATCGGAATGGCCTGTCGGATAAACAAGTAGTGCACGAAAGACTGATCTAACATATTGTGTGGGGCGTTTTTCTGCAGTTTGTGGAGCTATTTTATGGTCTGGTGAGTCTATTTTTACTGTTTATTTCCATGATATTACTACAAACACTGATTGAAGCAACCACAAATGCATGCAGGCTTCCATTCCATGCAAAACACCTGCACATCTTGTCTTTAAAAGTTTCAAACTGCTCTGCTTTGCAATAGTGAGACGTTTAATTTCCCGGGCCTATTTTCTGCTCCAGTCCGAACCTGCATGGTATGTGCCGTTTTAAAGTGCTGCGAAGTCATAATAAATATTGGCCCTTTGTATTAAAAAAACAATCCAGGCTGTTCTGATATGTACTTAATTTTAGCCTTCAGTCAGGGGTGGCTGGTGTCCATGGGCACAAGGGACATTGCCCTGCCACCCATGGCGAAGACGCCAGAACAGGGAAAATAAACACAGAGCAGCTGAAAAGAAATTACTAGCCAGAAGCAGTGTGCTGAAACACTTGGGTGAACGCTAGTGAAGTTTGCAGATGTCCTACTGCGCAAGTGCCAGCAGGGCCAGGTTTTCTTCTACCTGCATGCACAAGCTACACCAGTGATATCATCGTAGAGGAAGTGCTGAATTAGAAATCAATTGATTCAGTTGCTTTTAGGCACATAAACAGTGGCCCTGTGAGGAGTTACAAAGCTCATTGACTTGGCAGTAGGGCAGGCTGGTGAGGACAAGGAGCTAGTGGGTGGCAGCAATCATCACAGAGGGCAGGGTGTACAAGGGGTGCAGGAGGCTGCTCCCCTTGCAGTAAGACATGTTTATTATTGCATTTGGTTTCACTTTGAAAAAAACATTATGGAGCTGAGTACACAGAGTGCTCCTTAACTTGACTCCGTGGAGGCCAAAGAGAAGGAAGGAACCATCTGTGAACAACATTTGCACTAGTGGACTAAGGGGTAAGTGTGCAGTGAAGATTCTGCATCAGAGGCATCTCCACTCCCCTCCCTACATTAGCAGCTACAGGAGGGGAGTTCCTGATGGGCATCTTCTGTCTGTATCTCGGCAGACAAAGGCTGATAATGAACTTGGGAGGGTGAGAGAGTGAAAGGAAGGATGGGTGGGTGGAAGGATGAGGAATGATGGATGAACAAGTAAAGGGATGGATGGATAAGTGGAAGTGTAAAAAGCTGGATCAGTAGATGAGTTGATGGAGTGAAAATATGGATGGATGAGTGAAAGGATGGATGTAAAAATAGATGAGTTAAACAATGGATGGATGAGTGAAAGGCAGGGTAGCTGGATGTCTCGTTGAAAGGATGATGGATGATGAGTGAAAGGTTGAATTAAAGGCTGGATGAATAGATGATGGATGAGTGAGCCAAAGGATGGCTGGCTGAGTGAAAGTGTAAATGGAGGGAAGTATGAGTGGATGGATGAATGGGACAAAGGGTGGATGGATGGGTGTAAGAATGGATGGCTGAGTGAAAGGGTGAATAGATGGATACGCCAAAGGTCGGATGATGGATGGATTGATGGAGTTCAAGGATGGATGGAGCAAAAGGGTGGATGGATGAGCAAAAGGGTGGATGGATAAATGAAAGAATGAATGAAAGGGGGTGGATTAGTGAAAAGATGGATGACTAAGTGGATGGATTGGTTTGATGGATGGGTGTCCCTGGATCAGTGGCAGCTCTCGTTTATGGGATCCACAGCTACACTACACCCTCCTTGTTTTGGGGTCCGTTTGAATTGAACCAAGAGTGAATGATTATTCAATTTTGGTATAATAAAAATAAAATGCAGACACTTCAGGTCCAGTAACAAACTGAGGCTGCTAGTGACAATGTTTGATTGCTGACACAGGTGCATGAAGGTGCCTGCACAATCTTTCAGAGATACTGTTCAGAGCTGGTGAACTTCCAGCATTGTGAGCATGTCTGTGTGACTGTCTGTATGAGTTAAAGTGAGAGAAAAAAAGTGAAGGCGCGAGTCAGATTGAGTAACAATGTGTGACAGTAAGGACGAGTATGTGTGAGAATGAATGCGAATGAGTCAGGGAGAATGACAGTGATTGTAACTGAGTGTTACTGTGTGTGAGACTGAGTGAAACACAGCAAGACTGAGTAATTCAGAATGAGTGGGACTGAGTGAGACAGAGTGGGTCAGAGTAGAAAGAGTGAGACTGTGAATTAGTGAGACTGAGTGAGACTGGGTGAGTCAAACTAAGACAGTAAACTTAGGGGGTTATTTACAAGAGGCCTGCGGCACCAGAGCATCACTTTGTTAGACTCTTCCGACGGTGCAGGCCATTCAACCATATCTATGGGGTGATGCCTTGCCTTACTCTGTGTCAAGGAGGCATTCCACGGGCGTTGCAGTGGATGTTCCCACGCAACACCCATAAGTTTTGACGCTGCCCCATATTTACAAAGTCACGTAAACCTGGGGCAGAGCCAAAAACTTAAGCCTCCCCAGAGCTGGCATAACAAGGAGAAATGCTTTAATTTCTCCCTGTTTTTCCCTTTTTCCATGTGTTCTGCATTCTGCAGAACATGGGCACGACCACCATGGATTGTTTTTGTGCAGGAAGGTATCCCTTCCTGCACAAATACAATCCTGCCAACAATGCACAACAAGGATGCCTGTATTGGTGCTAGGCACCAAATAGTGCGCCAACGCTGGCTGAAAGGACAGGAATGCACCATATCTCGTAGATTCAGTACGTTCCTACTCTTTCAATTCGGCATAGGTAAGTACAGCAAAAAGACTTGTGGCACTGCCCTACGCCAAATCTTTCTAAATGAGGCCCTTAGTTCAAGAAAGTATGAGAGAACCCTTCAAGAAGAAGCTCTTTGGAATTTGAGCGAAGGATTACGCCCCACAACGTTTAAAGGTCACCTGCCACCGCACCATTCAGTTCTTGACAGTCAAGAGCCAATCATCATTTGGAGGCCACTATACTGAGCAACTTTACATTTGGCAATAAGTGCCCTTGTCAGCTGAAGCACTTAAAATGGCCGATAACAGAGCTACAGATTAGTCCCTTGTATTCTATTTTTCTGCAAATTTCAAATTGACAAAAAGTATGGAAGTCCTTAGGTCGTCATTTTTTCTATAACTGTTCATTAATTAATGTTGTAGTGCTTAATGGTCTTGAAACTCAAATATTTATTACACGGAGTTACAAATTATTGCTAGCTAACATGTGTTTTGCCCCATGTGGTTTGTACTCCTGGGGCTTTTTCAAGGCTGCTTATGTATTTTAGTAGTAACTACGAGAAAAAATAAAACTTAAATATGACTACCAATAACATAATTAGCCTTCACAACATTCAGTATATCTAGCAACTGATACATTTCGAAAATATCCGGTGGACAATAAATATAAATCATGAGAGAAATATACAACATTAGGACAAACAAACATGGAAATAGGGAAACAAAAAAAAAATATAAAAATGAATCTGCAAAGATATTCCAATGGTCTTTTCTCACATAGCACTGCGTATGCAGGTTTTAAATAATATTAATTATCTTTAATAGCTTCAACACTGTGGAACACTGTTTAGAAATCCAGCCAACATTGTGCATCTGTGTTGGTGTACATGCAGAGGTTACACTACATGTCTGCAAATACATATCGTGTAATTGGAGTTTGTATAACAAAAGAAAAATGTGTAGCAGTATTCAGAAGTGAGGACACCAGTGCCACTCAGTATCAAATCGATTCCTACCAAAGAATTGTTACAGATGCTAGTCTTCAACTCTGGTCTACAAGTGAAGAATGGCAGGAATAAGGTTAGGGTAACTGTAAGTTTCTGATACTATGTTTAAAAGAGAAAATAAGGTCCAGAACATTAGGTCACTCTATTACTGTTACTGTTACAAAAGGAGCTAAATAATTATCTTGAAAGCAAGGAGAATTTGTAAATTAGGCATCACCAGGAGGAGTAAAAATGGGTAAAAAACTACACCAGAATAAGAACAGGTTACGGGGACTGACATGATGGTAGATAACGGAGCAGAACACTGGAAGTGGGCAGAAAAAACACTCCGCTTGCAGACTTGGCGTAATTTAGGAACTCTGTGCTACATGTATAATGCTGAATTCCTGATAAACTCTGCCATCTGGCTCGTGGCTGAACTGTTTTTTAGTTGGTGCCCGCAAGACTTGTTTTGGCACGCCCTGGTGAGTGCAATACTTTTAGGCTGCTTGTGAGCATGTACGAGATTTTGTGCCTGTTGGCGTGGCTTCAGGACTTTTTTGTGCCTCTGTCAAGCGCACGCGGCTACGGCTGTATCTCGTTCAGATTGTCTACTCCAGAAGCAGCTAACGACTCAAAAATATGTTTTCAAGTGTATATTCTACCCTAATGGACTATTTAATTTGTTTTATAGAATTATAACACTTTTTGTAACAGGAAAGAAGTACCGCAGAGATGACAACTTCCTGTTCCTGTCCTGCTGAAACTTTCCAGTGCTTTGTCCATCTCCTGGTCACTTTTCACTTGGATTGCGAGGTGGAAGTAGCACTCTCTTTGTCTGCTGCATATATAACATTGGATTTCAGGACTATCAACAGATGATATCACAAGTGAGTTGAATAAACTATTGTATAAGAAATGTTGTTTGTTTGAAAGGGCATGCACCAGTATTTCTTTGTACTTTTATTTCATTTTTAAATTTCATAGTGGTGGGTGGCCTGAAGTTTCAGTAGGTGGCTGGTTATTTTTTCATTTCATTTTTCATCTTCTGTAAAGTAAAAATGTTGCACAGTTCAGTACATTTTGTTCATGTTTGTTACATTTGCAATATTAATTCTTTTTACTATAAGGTCTAGTCTGCCGATGTGCCATCCAGCCAGTAGTCATCAGTGCATGAAAGAACTGTTTCTGTGGAATATTTGTTTTTAATTTAAAAACATTCCTTAGAGCAGGAGAGGCATTGGATTAAATAAAAAAAATGTGTTATTGTTTGTATTCCATGTGTTTTTTCCGCAAAATATGTATAGGTGGGGTAATATTGGATGCCATAGGAGGATGTGTGTTATTGTAAAAAATGTCCACCTAAGTAAATTTTCATGTTTGGCATTGCTGAATTATTGGCAGTGTTTTTGTCATTGTTACCATGCCTCCCTTGTCAGCCAGTGTGTATATGAGTGTGTTTGCCATAGGCCCCCATTTGTTTTTGTTTCCGTGCCATGTGGCAGGGGGCCATTTCTTTGAAGTTGGTGTCCATAGGTCTGAATGGATTCTTTGTTTTCCATGCCTCCTTGCTTGCTGGTTGACAATGTGGATGGTGGCCATTTTGTGTAGCAAGCCAGTGTTGTTTTGCCATAGGCTTGCATGTGTTCCTTACTCACCATGCCGTTTTGCTTGCTATTGATGTTTGCCCATGTTTCTGGTGGCCATTTAGTGCAGTGTCAGTGTACTTTTGCCATAGGCTTGTATGTGTTATTTATTCCCCATGCCTCTTTGCTTGCTGTTGTCATTTGATCATGTGGCCGGTGGCCATTTTATCCAGCCAGCCATTTAGCTTTGCCATAAGCCTGCATGTGATCTTTGTTCCCCAGGCCTCCTTGTTTGCTGTTGTTGGTTGACTATGTGGCCAGCAGCCCTTTTGTAAAGCCACACTTTATTAATTCCAGTTTTCAAAGCCATTTTCTAGGAAGATTTTTAGGAGACAGCTATGGTTTTTTTAATACATTTTTTTTACTTTGACCTCATTTCAGTTTATTAATATTCTTGAGGAACATTGTAGTATATATATATTATGAATATGAGTATGATGAACAGAGCTTTACATTACATGCATTTTGTGCTTGTTTGACCTACACCTACTTGCCCCCAATGGGTTTCCCATACTCCTGTATTACATCAGCAATTAATATTTTTTATTTTTTATTTTTTATTTTTTTATTTTTTTATTTTTGTAATTTTCTTTTTTCTTTTTATAATTTCTTCTTTAATCTTTTTTTTTTTGCATTTGCCCTCCATCTATCGATCCCCTGACTTCCACAAGTGCACAGTTGCACAACAGCAGTCTATTTTTTAGGTATTATTCTATGTCCCTCTGATCTCCACCTGCCATAGTAGGTGCACTGCACACACATCAGCATTATTCATTTTTTAAGGATTACTCCATTTCCCTCAGGGCCCCTTCCCTGCCATCAGCGTATACCAGCCTTAATTTTTTAGGAATTATTAAATTTTCCCATGCATCTCCCTGACTGCCACAGGAGTCTCCCTTAGAATAAATGCACATACAGCAAAGAGTTACATCTGTATGTTATTATCATAATTTGAAATTACATTTTGTTATAGTGGTGTGGTTTGACCTTAAAATGGTTGGATATATTGTTGTTAATTATTTAGGATGATAACATAAGTAACCAACCACACTAAATTATATTGTATTTGTCTGTATGTATTAATTCAAACTGCAACAATGCCAAGTTTCACCAAAGGTTTTTCTTGCTTGTTTGCTTTTCAGTGCACAACAGAAAATACACCACTCACCAGACTGCCAGACAGAAGGCCTTTACAAGGTCATGTGACCACACAACACATGATTTGAGTCTTCCAATCTATTCCTCTTGTGCAGCTCAGAACCATTGCCAACTGACAGCTTTTAGATGGTCTCAGAGAAAAGTGCTGCCAAGAAAGTGGCCAGTGAGAAGAAGCAACCTTCCACCACTGATGTACCGACCACAACCTTTTTCCAGAAACTTGTGACTGCCACACCAGCCTTTGGGGAGGAAGGTGGGAGCAGCACTCCTGCATCAATGGCACCACTCCACCCTAAGGCCAATCCTGTCTTTCAGCACAGCACCCACTGCAATTATGGTGACGCAGATGAGCAGTGACGTTGAAGTGGATTTGCCCTTTCAAAAAGTAGTACCCAACCACTGCAGGAAACTAAGCAAAGTGGACAGCAGTTGCAGCCAGCAATAGTAGATTGTCCTGAAGTAGGAGCAGAACAGGAGGTTAAGCTTCCTACCAAGCAAGAACCTCATCTTATCAGAACCATTGGCTCCCAAATCTCCACTGTCAAAAAGGAAGTGTACTCCACCATCTTCTCTATGCACCTCTACGCACCCTTTCTGATGATCTGGGCATGACTGGACCTCATCAAACCAGAAGAAGCAAGAAAAAATGAAAGTTCCTGAAAGCCTTACAATTACGGGAGGGGATGAGGAGGATGACTATCCAGTCATTGTGACAGAAGCAGGCCCAGAGGAGATGGACATTACCCCTCCTAGTCAGCCTGCTCCAAGGCATGTGGCACTGGTACCAACACCAGCGCCGGCTACCATATTTCTAAAGCATCCCTGAGCACTGCATCTACTCCTCCCCAGTAGAAGTATGCACTGCAGAGAAGCTATCCACCTACCTCCAGTTCTTCCTCAAGCCAACAGTGCAACTGGCACACCAAGAAGGTTCTTCTCCCTAGTTTGGGACTTTTCTTACGATTAGGAAGCAGGAGGATAACAATGCATTGTGCTCCATTTGCCACCCGTGTCGTGAGGTAAGCCTGGTTCACACTATGGTACTGGAGACCAAACGAACCATATGAAAAACATTATGTAATCTGATGGGAGCAGCACCTTGAAATAATTGCTGCAGATGGTGGTGTTAATGAGATAGGGGAATCAGCTCAGATCATGGTGGCAGGTGATGACTAGGAAGAAGAGGGTGACAGATTTACCCAGAGCAGCCCTGTCCCCAGCAGTGTGCCAGCATCACCCACGTGAGCACCCTCTAAATGGCACAAGGGTTTGATGGAGACACCAGAACATACAGGGAGTGCCCCAAGATGTACATTGAGTGTACCACCTCCTACTTCTTGGCACCAGTTGCCGGCACCAGTGGCCTCAGAAAAGAAAAAAATCGAGACTACTATTATGGGCACGTTTAGGCAGGAGGGGTCCTATGACTGTAACCCCCCAAAAGCAGGTTTTACAAAGGGAAGCTGGCTAAATGATAGCACAGGACCTTTTCCCTGTTTCTTTTGTGAAAGGAGTGGGCTTTTTAGAATTTAGGGCAGCCATCTGCCCAAAATAGAAGGTTTCCATATGGATCTGTTTTGCCAAAGTTGCTGTTTTAGTGCTTCTTCACGATGTGCTGCAGTTGGTTAGACAAACCTTGCAGCAAAGTCCTGTTCACACTATCTACCTGACAAAAGACATGTAGACCAGATGCCAAGCAACTGATTACATGTGTATCACTGCACACTGGATCTCTTTTGTGGATGTTAGGCAACAGCTATCTACAACCTCTGCTGCCACAGCTGGACTACTATCTCTTTGTGTAGCTGGACCAGTGGGTGTAGCTATATCAAGAAAGAAAAAATACAAATTGTAGACAGTGCTCTGTGCAAATACTTGTTTAAAATGATAGTGGCACAGTAGCAGTACATTACTGGTTCACTAGGGCCATTGGAATTTGGTGTACCTGATTACAAGTCAAAGGGCCATTTTTTTTAACCATACATGCCTCATAAAAAGGCAGTAGGTGCCTGAAAGAAATTAAGGTTGAATAACAGGATACAGGATTATAAAAATATATATTTTTCTTTTAAAGTATTTCCTAGAACAAAAGTTAACAGACACTTTGGGGGTCATTCCTACCCTGGCGGTCCGAGACCGCCAGGGTAGGGGACCGCGGATGCACCGCCAACAGGCTGGCGGTGCATCCAGGCCCATTCTGACCGCGGCGGTAAAGCCGCGGTCAGAAAAGGGAAACCGGCGGTTTCCCGCCGGTTTTCCCCTGGCCTGCAGAATCCCCCATGGCGGCGCTGCAGGCATTCCCGCCAGCCTGGTTCTGGCCGTTTCGACCGCCAGAACCAGGCTGGCGGGAACGGGTGTCGTGGGGCCCCTGGGGGCCCCTGCAGTGCCCATGCCAATGGCATGGGCACTGCAGGGGCCCCTTAACAGGGCCCCACATTGATTTCCAGTGTCTGCACAGCAGACACTGGAAATCGCGACGGGTGCAACTGCACCCGTCGCACAAAAGCAACTCCGCAGGCTCCATTCGGAGCCGGCTTCATCGTTGCTGTGGGTTTCCCGCTGGGCGGGCGGCCTTTTGGCGGTCACCCGCCCGCCCAGCGGGAAAGCCAGAATGACCGCTGCGGTCTTTTGACCGCAGTACGGTCTTCTGGCGGTTCCCGCTTGGCAGGCGGCGACCGCCGCCCGCCAAACTAGGAATCACCACCTTTGTGTGTAAATAAAACTAAATTACCTCTCATTAATGAATAAGGCATTATACACTATAGAGTACAAGTATTCTTGTTGTGCTAAATTAATGGAGGCATGTTAGCTAGTGCGTCAGGTACTCTGCTAGTCTCTGCAGTCTGCAGCAGGGGCAGCTGTAATAGACAATTATCTTACTTTAATTCCAATGGTCCTGCTCTTCTCCAAATGCATTTCAATTCTACCCTCTCTCCAAACAAATAGGCAGATGAATAATAACAATAGTACGTCACACATTTCACATATAAAAATGCAAATCTCCTGTCTACCATAAGTAGACAGTGGGAAAAACAATGCACTGCAGCACAGGGAAAGGAACAGAATATGTAGATTGTATTTGGTAGGCGTGTTAGTAATAGAGCGTTTTCTATGCAAACCTCGAAATCAGATCTTAGTCCCACCTTACTCTCTGACTGTGCCCCCATCACAAATAATTTCCAAAAAATACATTCACTTTGCAGTAAGGAAAGGAAACTTAATTTACTGTACTGCAGTGCAGGGTAAGTTAGAGGGATTAGGCCAGGTAGATAGAGGATTTGATATAGAATAGTGGAGTGCCACTGATCATCATCATCTGCTTAAACTTTGGCTTAGTCAGCCACCGTGGTTGATGATTGTCCATGAAATATATAAATCATTGGCCAGAAAAATGTGGCATGTGCCAGGATACAGATTGGATTTTTAATTTTTTTTGGTAGGCTGGGACAGAACTTAGGAAAGAATAGCGGAGTTAGGTAATAGGAGGTGATTGAGTGGGCGCTGGGAGGGAAGGGAAAGACACCTTGTTTTCGGTATGCAATGCACTGAAAACCTTGTAAATGCCATATTAACCGAAGCATACGCGTATTGCCGAGCCAACACTGTTCTACTTCTGAATTGAACCATGGCGCAGTTAGGCCATGGGTGACTAAATGCCATGGGCAGGGAGGTGATGAATGATGATGGGTGGGAGGAGACATATCTGCCTTGCTTAACAAATGCAGTGAGTTAAGGGAGTAGAGAGAAAAGTAAAATACCCCCCCTTTGATCCAAAGCTTTGATAACCCAGCAAAGTAGGTGAAGTAGGTGAGTATATTCCTCTCCAGATTTCCCTTGTTTCTTCATCCAAGACGTTATCCATTCTTCCTTTCATTTTTCTATTCACCCTTTGATACCCACCATTTGAGCTTTATATTCTCTCATCCAGTCTTTCCCCATTACAATTTGTAAATCCATATATCCACCCATCCATCCATCTATTTACCTATATACGCTTCCAACCATCCATTCACCCATTGATCAATTTACCCAGGCATCCTTTTACCCATCCTTTAACCCACCTGAGCATTCTTTCACCCATCCACCCTTCACCCACCCGGGCATCATTTCACCAACATAACTTTTTATCCATTCTTTAACCCACTCAAGCATCTCCTTTCACCCACTTACACATCCTTTTGCACACCCACACATGCTTTTACTCGTATACAATTTCTTTTCTTTCAATTGGCCATCCTTCTTTCCCTTTTCCATCAAACCATAATTTTTAGTGTTCATTATGATCTTTTGTCCGCTGAGTTGCAGATAGAAGAGGCCATTAAGAACTCAACCTCCATTGTAGCTGCTAAAGCAGGGGGTTTACACCACCCTTGCAGTGAGCATACTAGTAATTGTCAATAAGAAAGCAATGTGACTTACCAAAGTTATCCTTTGTTACCATTGGTTCTCCCACTCCAACCATGGTCTTGTCTGGCACATTGGCGCTGTTTCTGGCCCTGGCAGTGGTGGTCTGTGCAGCTGGAAAAAATACTACACATTTTAGATGTAAGATATGGCTCTCCATATTATTTTCTTTAACAGATACAACAACATACAACCACAATAGATCATTACAGTTCTCTCTTTTTCTATCAAAAATATCACTTTGGGGATTTTGTTGGTCAACAATGTTAAAGAAAGCCAGGTAATTAAGCCAATCAAAAACATTTCGTAATGTAGGGGCAGAACTATGCTGACTCTGAGTCACTGAAGTGCAATGAAGGGGTATAATAATTGGTCAATGAAGGACATATGGTGAGGTCTTGGCTGACAAATGCAATGGGACTGTCCTCATATTTCTTTCCAGCATTGCTGCACTGTAATTGAAACTGCCAGTATGGTATAACACTGTATAAATGAATGATAATACATACAACACAACATTGGAGGGGTCCACAAGGACCATGGCCACTCTTTTGTTTTATTGTTTGAGCATAAACAAGAAAAAGAAAGCGTTCTCAACAAAGTTGCTTAGAATAGCTCACTTGAGCATGCAATCATTGCGGTAGAATACCTGTCCTAAAACCTGTTCCCTTAGGGCCTCATTACGATTTTGGCAGTCAGACTGCCAGACCACCATGTTGGTGGTCCCTTCATGCCAGTGGTCTTCCTGACTGTCCTATTATAGGCAGGACCACCGTCTACCAAGTAAAATGACAGGTGGCCTGGATATAGGCGGTCGGACCTCCAGCGCAGTCAGCACGGCGGCCAACCACTGAGCTTATTGCAAGCACACAGTCACCATGACAGTCCCTTTGTGGGAGTCAGCCAATGGCATGTATTACACATAAAGAGAGAAAAGGGAGTGTATCTTCCCCATACAAAATCCCTAAGACAAGCAACAAGAACACAAAGTGTATGGGGGAAACTGTGAACAGGCAAGAATGACCCGTTCAGTTCATCATCAGATCACAAATGTGGTTAACTAGTTATAGGCATCGGATATGGTAATGGTGACCGTGTGCTCAATAGAGGATGGGGATGTTCCCCTTACGGAATAGCTGGTCTCACACACATTATAGTGTCATGCTTCATCACTTGGCCACCTATCCCCACCCAGGTAGGATGGGCTGAATCAACCTTGTTGTTAAAAGAACTCTGAAGGAGTGCTGAAATTAAATTTTGCTGGGTAGAGCGGGGATCCAGTTGAATGGGAAGAAAAAGCTAAAATTACCTAACAAATCACCGGTATATCCTATTACTTTAATGGTAGTTACAGGAAAGTACCATCTTTCTTGACATGTTACCCCCATTTTTACCTGTATGTCAGTATGTTTTTGCCTGTCTCACTGGGATCCTGCTGGCCAGGACCCCAGTGCTCATAGTTTATGGCCTAATAAGTGTGTGTGTTTATAGTGCTTAACTGTGTCACTGAGGCTCTGCTAACCAGAACCTCAGTGCTTATGCTCTCTCTGCTTTTAAATTTGTCACTAGAAGCTAGTGACTTAATTTACCAATTCCAATTGGCACACTGGACCTCCCTATAAAGTCCCTAGTAGATGGTACCTAGGTACCTAGGGCACTGGGGTTCCAGGAGATCCTTATGGGCTGCAGCATTTCTTTTGCTACCCATAAGGAGCTCAGACAAGCCTTTTCAAATGACTGCCACTGCAGTGCACACATTATTTCACAGCCATTTTCACTGTACTTAAGTAACTTATAAGTCACCTATATGTCTAACCTATATATATTGAAGGCTAGATGAAAAGTTACTAAGTGTGAGGGCACCCTTGCACTAGAAAAGTAGCCCCCACATAGTTCAGGGCCAATTCCCTGGACTTTGTGAGTGCTGGGACGCCATTACACATGTGCACTACAAATAGATCAATACCTATGTGTAGCTTCACAATCGTAACTCCGAATATGGCCATGTAAGGTATCTAAGATCAGTGAATTGTCCCCCCATTCCAAATCTGGTATTGCAGAGCCAATTCCATGCATCCTGGGGCTCCACCATGGACCCCCAGTACTGCCAAACCAGCTCTCCGAGGCTTGCAATACAGCTACAGCTGCTGCCACCTCACAGTCAGGGTTCTGCCCTCCTGGGATCTGAGCAGCTCAGTCCCAGGAAGGCAGAGCAAAGCATGTCCTTTGGGAGCAGGGTGTTACACCCTGTACCTTTGGAAATAGGTGTTACAGGCTGGGGAGGGGTAGCCTCCCCCAGCCTCTGGAAATGCTTTGAAGGGCACAGACTCCTTGCATAAGCCAGTCTAAACCGGTTCAGGGAACCCGAGTCCATGCTCTGGCACAAAACTGGACAAAGGAAAGGGGAGTGACCAATCCTCTGTCCATCACCACCCCAGGGGTGCCCAGAGCTCCTCCAGTGTGCCCCAGACTTAAGCCAAACATGTTTTCCAAGGTGCGGGGACACTCTGGAGGCCTCTGAGTGGCCAGTGCCAGCAGGTGACGACAGAGACCCCTCCTGATAGGTCCATACTGATAAGGTAGCCAATCCCCCTCTCAGGGCTATTTAGGGTCTCTCCTGTGGGTTCTCTTCAGATCCTACTTGCAAGTTTCCAGCAGGAAGCCTATGCCACTACTACCTCATCCTCTGACCTCGGATCAACTACAGACTGCTCCAGGAACCACTGTAACAGCAACAAAGTATCCAGAAGGGCTACTTTTCCACTGCAACTTCAGCTCCAGCCAGCATCTGCAACAGTTTCCACGGTGTGCACGCTCTGGGGACTCCCTGTCTTCACCCTGCACCAGAAGGAAAGAAGAAATCTCCAGTGGAGTGACAGAGTCACTCTCCTGATCGAGCAGGGACTTTCTAAGTCGGTGACCAGTTCTCTTGGACTCCTCTGCCCAAATGTGGAGGAGGTAAGACCTTGTCTTCCCTGAGAACGACAGTACCCCTGTGCACCATGTCTTCTTCACCTCCTGAGGCCTCTGTGCACTATTTGCATAATTCCTTCATGCACAGCCTGGCCCAGGTCCCCAGCACTCTATCCTGCAACGCTTATCTCGCTGAGTTAACCTCTGGCGGCGTGGGACTCTCCTTTGTAGTGCTGCACTAACCGCATTTTGCACCTCCTTTGTCCCCATGTCCTGGGACTGCCGTGAGCGCTATCTGGTGTTCTGAGGGCCCTCTAAAGTGCTGAGAGACCCCTCTTCCTCCTCACACAGAGTTGAGGCCCCCACGTCCCTCCTGGGTCCAGACAGCAGCGCTCTGACGCAAAACACAACTTTTCCGGAACCAAGGATTGTTGGAGGAATCCAGCACCAAAACTCGCCTGCACCCAACTTCTCTCCGTGGGACATCCAGTGCCTCATGCAGGAACCCACTGACATCTTCCTTGGGTGCATTTATGCAGCCTTCGTTCAACTGGGGACTCTTCTTTTGCACCCTCTTCTGGGTTGACAGGGGCTCTTGTCCTTCCTGGAACTTCTTTCGACTTCTGGACTTGGTCTCCTTCGTTGCAGGTCTTCAGGTCCAGGAATCCACCCTTTGTTGTTTGCAGTCTTGCTTGGTTCTTGCAATAACTCTAATCATGACTTGTAGTGTTTCCTAAGGAAACTTGCAGTACTTTACTCCTGCTTTTCTAGGCTCTGTGGTGGGGTATTTTACTTACCTTTGTTGTATTCTTACTCTCTCAGCTATTTTCAACACACTACACTTGTCTAGGGGGCAATTTGTGATTCACATTCTACTTTCTTAGTATATGGTTTGTGTTGCCCCTAGACCTGTTTTCTCCCATTGCATTCTATAGCATTTCCTATTGTTTGCACTATCATATGTCTAACTACTTACCTTATTTTGGTGTCTAGTGTATATATTGTGTCTGTGTATAATACATACCTCCAGAAGGAGTATTGCCTCTAAGATTTTTTGGGCCTTGTGTCACCCAAATAAATTACCTGTATTTATGGTAACACTGTGTATTTTCTTTACTTGTTTATAAGTACTGTGTAACTATAAGTGTCATTGCAGGAGCTTTGCATGTCTCCTAGTTCAGCCTAAGCTGCTCTGCTATAGCTACCTCTATCAGCCTAAGCTGCTAGAACACTAGTCCATTTCACTAATAAAGGATAACTGGACCTGGTATAAGGTCTAAGCACCCAAGGTACCCACTACAAACCAGGTCGTCCTCATACAGCTGTGTTTGTTGGTAAGATTAAAAACCATTGAGACAATCCTGAATATAATGGTTGAAGGTGTCATCTAAAATTATATGGCCAACATTTGTCTGCCCTCTCTTATAGCCAAAGTGGTCTGGGGCATTCGTCAGGGCCTAGGATCCCTCATATGAATGGGGGTAGCTAGATAAGCTATTAAGTGAGCAATTATGTTCAAATGCACACTGGGCCTACCTAAGAATTGTCTGCATTGCAAGGTCTCACTTCGGAGACAACAATAGTAATCAAACCAGCAGACAAGTGCGGAGCTATTATGATTATGCCAACAACTATGTACAAGGATAAATGTCTCCGCCTGCTAGGGAATATGCAACATTATAAAAATTATCCAAAGACCCCACCCCTGAGATCGAAGAAGAGATAGCCTTCCTGGTGTCTAAAGGACTGGAAAATGAGTGGTTGTCTAAAAATGAGGCAGCATTTCTGACCCAAGTAAATCCAAAACTACCATATTTTTACATCCTCCCAAAAATACACAAAAACAAACATCCGCCCCCGGTAGACCTATCGTCTCTGGGATAGGGTCGGTTGTAGAGCAGGTATCTCAATTCTGTGATACTTTCCAGAAACTCCTATTTAAACGAATCTCCACTTATCTAAAATATACTAAAGATGTCCTGAATTTACTCAAAGGCATGCAGTTTGATAGAGACACTGAACTTCTGATTACTTTGGATGTTGAATCCTTATAAACTAATGTACCTCAGGAGGCTACCCTAGAGGTAAATAGTCAATTGCTTGTTAGCACCATATGGGAATCAATAACCCCACCAGAGTTTGTACTAGACCTAGCCCACCTAGCACTGACTAGGAATTACTTTGAATTCAACAACACTTATTACTTACAAGTGCATAGGACATCAATGGGCAGTGCATTTGCCCCGAGCCTAGCCTGTCTGTATGTCAACTCATTTGAAAGACAATTCGTCTTTCATGAACACAACCCATTCCAAGAATATATTAGATTATGGAAACGCTAAATTGATGATGTCTTCTTGATTTGGACAGGGACAAAGAAAGAAGCCCTATCATTTGCTGAATGGCTGAATGTCCTTAACGCCTACCTGAGATATACCATAACTGTAGGAGGTGCAAAACTACCTTACATTGACCCCCTTATATATGAAAAAAAATGGCTTTTTGTTAACTGAAGTGTATTAAAATCCTACAGATCGTAACAAACTCCTCCAGTTCCAGAGCTTCCATCCTCGTTCCCTGAGAGAGAACCTACTAGTAGGCCAATTTCTTCAATTAAGACAGAATTGCTCTGACATAACAGAATATACAAAGCATGCCAAGAGACTCACGAATAAACACCTTGATAAAGACTACCCTGCCCATCTCATCAGAAGAGCTGATGGGAGGGCACGCCGCAACAATACGACCACCTGTTACAACCTTCCCAACGCACCAAGAATGAAGATAAATTAATCTGCGTGACTACTTTCAATCCATTAACCAAAAGATAATAAGAGAGATCTAGAAGATCCTGATTTCAGGAGGGCTACCATTCGACCAACTACTCAATGCATTCAAAAGAGTGAGGAACATACGCGATATGATTGTTCACACGCGCCCCAGAGCGAGGACACCAATGAATAAACAAATGACTCTGTGGCATATGCCACCACCATCAGGGCCCCACCCTGTGGCAATTGCAGTGTATGTCAGTTTACGAAAAAAATGACTACATTGGATATAGGTTTACAAACCCCTTGGGAACTAAGAACATTTTCTAATTGCAATAGCAGAAATGTAATTTACATGATTAGAAGCCCATGCCAGCTTAAGTACATTGGTATGACAACAAGAAGAGTTGGAACACTATCTGCAAACACAGAAGTACTATCCATTGTAGACGTGGTGCAAGCAAACTCACTTACCATTATATTAGGAACAACCACTCCCCTGATGAGATGGAATGGTTCGTCATAGACAAACTCAATCAAACTACCACTAACATGACACAGAAACTCACAATACGAACAAAGATGGGTCTGGAAAATAAGAACAGACACTACAGGACTTAATGATGAAATCCAATGGTCACCACTATACGGCTAATGTGACCTGAATAGAGATCCACACCTTGAGATTTTCATTTTTCTGGGCCCTGGGTCCGCTCTTCTTCTCAACGCTCGCCTTTCCCGTTCCTTTCTCCCTCTTTGGGGAACACTACACTCTCAAATCCCCCCTCCCTTTATTCCCTTTTTCTGTTTTTTTCCTCCTCTTTCCTCTTTTCATTTTCTCTTTTCCCTCTTTTTTACTTTCTCTTTTCTTCTTCCTACTTTTTTCTTCTTTTTTCATTCTTTTCTTTTCTCCTCTCTCTCTTCCCCACCCCTCCCTTTGACTTAGCAACCCTCCTTCCTTCCGCTCTTTCAGTCTCCTTTCTTCTTTTTAGATAAACTCCCTTTTCCCTTCTCTCCCCTCCCTTGCTTTCCTCCTCCCCCCACATTTTGTTACCTTTCTAACCCCCCACCACCCTTTAGTCAGCATTCTTTTGATTAATATTTGCCTCCGCGACCTCGCGGGAGGCCTTTGGGCTCATGGGACTACCGCCTGTGTCGGTGAGGCAATCAGGACGCGCACTGCGGGCGGGCATACAGCATGTCTTGCAGGACGCACCCCTTCGTCTACTGACTACTGCTTACTCCAGGGTATAATTGAGCTCGTCTTAGTCCCGGTCCTTTAATGCAAGTGGCGTAGACGGGGACACACCTAGTTTGCATTAGGGACTGCCACCTTTGAGGGAGTAAGTCCTTTGGCCTCACCTTGAAAGACATTATCGAGTTGATGCTCTGGATTCTTCTCCACTGCAGATAAGATTTATGGTGTCTTTTATGTTGTCTATGTTATTGGTCACTTGACTCTTTCGCCGTACGGGTGCTACGTCATGTTACATTTTACTGTATAATACTTACGCTGACAGTGACAAATACCAGATGTCCTAACACAGTGATACTCAAAGTACGGCCCAGGGGCTGCATGCGGCCCTCCTGACATTAACATGCAATCACCAGGTCAACAGCAGCACTGTGCTGCTGTTTATTCCACTTGGCACCAGCAGTAAAAATTGTTAAATAAACGGGCACAAATTTAATTGGAGGCTAATTGAAAAGGGAGTAACAACTTCATTATTAAAGACATTGTGAAACAAAATGATAAAAGTATGATCTATTTGAAATTCAAAAACTGCATTTCATTAACCTGCAGAACCGTTTCACCTAAGTACATACAATTATATCACTGCATTGAGAAGTATTTTTAGAGTGATAGTTTTCTAACATAATTTACAAACTTTCATCTCCCTTCCCCCCTCACACCCTGGCAACAATGTGAACTAAGAGGCAAGTCAGTTTTTATGTGAACTCTTTGGGAGAGATGGGTTTCTATTATACATGAACAACATTATATTTGAATAAATCAGACACAGAAGGTATTATGAAGCATACATCCTGAAGACGTATTTCAAGGTTCTTATATGTGATGATGGAGAAAAAGGAAAAAAGGAGGTAAAGTGAGGTCACACATTTGCCTAGAATCACACAATTTGGTTAAGTGGAGAAGCTGGGATTTATACCCAAGTTTCTGGTTTCACATTGTGCAATTCAGAAACTAGATTTATATGCTTCACTTACCTACCCTACAACCACTTTACCACTACCCCTCCCCACCCCCAGCCCTCCGACCACCGTCCTGTTGGCATCAATGCGGCCCTCGGTCACATCACAGACATAATAGTGCGGCCCCTGAGAAAATGTTTGTGAGTACCAATGTCCTAACATCTAAGATTTATACAGGTTACTGGGCCTCAATTATAGTATTTCTTATTTCTTCATCGCATGCCTGTTCCTCTGACTTGACGCCTTTTTGGATTTCCCTTCTCCTTTTTTGATACTGAATTTCATCCCTTCATAAAGTGTGACTACAAGGGGCAACCCCCCCTCCCCCCAGCTCACAGACCTGGGGCTAATTGCCCTACCATAATAGGGTAAGAGACCCAGCCCTATGCGAGTGTTTTAGGGCCATGATATAAACCGCGTAAAGTATCACCTTTACAGCATGGTTTTATGAGTCATCCACAGTATGTATTTTTTTCACATTTGTGTGAAGTGAATTGCAGTGTTTATGCACACACACCATATGCATGCCGTGTTCTTAATCCTGTTTACCTTTTCTTTTTTCTTAGGCCTTCCTTTACTGTAATTCCTTTCAGGTAGGCCCAGTGTGCATTTGAACATAATTGCTCATATAATGGGTTATCTAGCTACCCCATTCTTATGAGGGATCTTAGGCCCTGACGAATGCCCCATACCATTTTGGCTATATGAAAGGGCAGAAACATGTTGGCCATATAATTTTATTTGACACCTTGAACCATTATATTCAGGAGTGTCTCAATGGTTTGTAATCTTACCAACAAACACCGCCATTAAAGTGATAGGATACACCGGTGATTTGTTAGGTAATTTTAGCTTTTTCTTCCCACTCAACTGGATCCCCACTCTATCCAGCAAGATTGAATTTCAGCACTCCCTCAGAGTTCTTTTAATAATGAGGTTGAGTCCGCCCAGGTGGTACCATCCTACCTGGGTGGGCATAGGTGGTCAAATGATGAAGTATGACACTATAATGTGTGTGAGACCACCTATTCCAGAAGGGGAAAACCCCCATCCTCTATTCAGCACACGGTCACCCATGAGGAACAGGGTCAAGACTGATTTGCATATGGCTGGGTCCAAACTGGGGTGGCATGGTGAGCAAAAGAACGATGGATTAAACCCAGATCTGTGACTGGGGGTGAGTGTTTGACAATGTTCAGCATTCTGTCCATCACTTGTTGTTTTTGCTTTGTCGCCCTAAGTGGGAAGGGTATGCCCAGACGTGGGTCCCGTGCTTCCCATGCTACTGGATTCAAGCTAGCCTGGCTGATGAGGGGTGAAACCGGTCCCAGGATGCTTGTTTCCGGTCCAGTGAGGACCTGGCTTGGCAGTTCGGGCTGGACTGTTCCCATGAGGAACAGGGTCAAGACTGATTTGCATATGGCTGGGTCCAAAGTGGGGTGGCATGGTGAGAAAAAGAACGATGGATTAAACCCAGATCTGTGACTGGGGGTGAGTGTTTGACAATGTTCAGCATTTCGTCCATCACTTGTTGTTTTTGCTTTGTCACCCTAAGTGGGAAGGGTATGCCCAGACGTGGGTCCCATGCTTTCCATGCCACTGGATTCAAGCTAGCCTGGCTGATGAGGGGTGAAACCCTGAAACCGGTCCCAGGATGCTTGTTTCCGGTCCAGTGAGAACATGGCTTGGCAGTTCGGGCTGGACTGTTCCCATGAGGAACAGGGTCAAGACTGATTTGCATATGGCTGGGTCCAAACTGGGGTGGCATGGTGAGCAAAAGAACGATGGATTAAACCCAGATCTGTGACTGGGGGTGAGTGTTTGACAATGTTCAGCATTCCGTCCATCACTTGTTGTTTTTGCTTTGTCGCCATAAGTGGGAAGGGTATGCCCAGACGTGGGTCCCGTGCTTCCCATGCCACTGGATTCAAGCTAGCCTGGCTGATGAGGGGTGAAACCCTGAAACCGGTCCCAGGATGCTTGTTTCCGGGCCAGTGAGGACCTGGCTTGGCAGTTTGGGCTGGACTGTTCCCATGAGGAACAGGGTCAAGACTGATTTGCACATGGCTAGGTCCAAACTAGGGTGGCATGGTGAGCAAAAGAACGATGGATTAAACCCAGATCTGTGACTGGGGGTGAGTGTTTGACAATGTTCAGCATTCCGTCCATCACTTGTTGTTTTTGCTCTGATGAACTGAACGGGCCAGACTTGCCTGTTCACAGTTTCCGCCATATATGCTGTGTTGTTGTGGTCAGCCAGTGGCAGTCAGGACCAAGGCTGTTCGCTGTCAGCAAAGTAACACATGGGATGAATTAAAAAACAACACAACTGACACACATTGGCCAAGTGGACACACCTCAAAGGACACTATAAAACACAGACCACAATCCTTTACACTTACACAGCAAGACAAAGAAACCAGAGCAACGGAAATCCGTCAAGTACATAGATTAGGCATCCATTTATTTCAGCATCATATTGAAGATCCTGCATGCACGTTTGTCCATTCACTTCCTATTGCACTTCCCTTATTAAGTAAGTCACTGTCACCCTCATTAGTGTTTTTTCCACCATGTCACCTTCCAAAAGTCCCTGTTTTTCTGAAGATGAGTTAAAATTCATTGTGGATGAAATCATAAGAGTAGAGCCACAATTGTTTGGAGGATGAAGCAGAAGCCCAGCACACTCCTCTCAGTAGGAAATATGGGACAGGATCGTCAACAGTGTGAGTGCTGCAGGCACAACCTTGCACACAAAGAAGGACATCAGGTAAAGGTAGAACGACTGCAGGGACAAGATCTGTTCCCTGGTCTTCAGGTACCAGCTGCAGGCCAAGAAGACTGGTGGTGGCCCTCCCAGTGCCTCATTAATACTCTTTCCCTGGGAGGAGAAGGACTTGGGGCCAGATGTAGGAAAAATGGGGCCAGATGTAGGAAAGGTTTTTCACGTCACAAACAGTGAATTTCGCTGTTTGTGACGTGCAAAACCCACATTGCGATGCCCAAATCCCATTTTGCGAGTCGGTAACCTGGTTACCGACTCGCAAAATGGGACAGCGAGTCGCAATTAGGAAGGGGTGTTCCCCTTCCTAATTGCGAGTCGCAGCACGATGCTGCATTGCTTTGTGACCGGGAACACGGTCGCAAAGCAATCGCAGTTACCACCAGTGACACACTGGTGGTAACCCATTCGCAAAAGGGAAGGGGTCCCCATGGGACCCTTTACCCTTTGTGAATGGGCTGGAAAAAAAAGTTCAGAGGAGGCAGTGGTCCTATGGACCAATGCCTGCTCTGAAAAAAAGAAACTGAAATGTTTCATTTTTTCATTTTTTAATGCATCTCGTTTTCCTTTAAGGAAAATGTGCTGCATTACAACAAAAAATGCTTTATTTAAAAGCAGTCACGGACATGGTGGTCTGCTGTCTCCAGCAGGTCACCATCCCTGTGAGTGCTGAGAGTCGCAAAGGGGATGCAAATTGCGACCAACCTCATTAATATTAATGAGGTGGGCCTTTGCGACCCCCTTACAAGTCGCAGATGGTGTCAGGGACACAATCCTGCATCCTGAATTGCGACTTGCAAATTGCGAATCGCTCTGACTCGCAATTTGCGAGTCGCAATTCAGGACATTCATACATCTGGCCCTTGGTCATTCTGCATCCTGAGGGCTTGACAGGAATACCTGGAGGAGTGCATTCTGGTAAGTCACAACACAAAATATTTCACCCAAATACAATGTCATTCATGCTTATAGCTCAGCTTTGCCCACTGCCTTATTCACGTACCTCTCCAACATTCAATACCCAGAGTATCTGAGTGTTAACACTGTCAATGTATATTATTGGACCCAACATTACAATTAGCAAGGGCCATCACATGCCATATGTCCAAATAGGGCCTGGGCATTTCACAATACCAAACACACATTCCAGGATCAATGGCAATTCCCAACATGTAAATGTAGGCATACACATAAATGCAGCCTGCATACATATATGTAAAACAAAACAGTTGACAAGTAGTAGTGAGAGTGATCTGACTGCAATTCCCAGCAAGCCCTGTTTCAGCAACTTCAACCTATAGCCCAGTGTCCTCTTGTCCAAAGACCCCTGTTTGTAAACTCTCAAATGAAGTATACTCACCTGGGAGGATACCATTGGTCAAGTGTGTGTAGTACAGGGAATGACCTAACTGCAACTCCCAGGAGGCACTGTTTCAGCAAATCCAACTACAACTCCCAGGAAGCCTTGTGAGTGTGTGTAACTCCAAACACCAACCCAGTGTTCACTTGTCTACATACCCCTGTGTATTAACTCTCAATTGAAGTGTACTCAACTGGGGGGATACCATTTGTCAAGTGTGTAGAGTACAGGGAGTGATCTGACTGCAACTCCTGGCAGGCCCTGTTTCTGTTACTCCAACCACCAGCACAGTGGTCACATGCCCCAACACATCTGTGTGTCAACTCTCAAATGAAGAGTACTCACCCATGGGGTATCATTTGTCAAGTGTGTGTAGTACAGGAAGTAACCTGGCTGTAACTCCCGACAGGCCCTGTTTCAGCTAATCCAACCATCAGCACAGTGTCCTCTGGTCTAAAGACCCCTGTTTGCCAACTCACAAATGAAGTGTTCTCGTCTGGGATTGAGCAAGCACAACTCATGCTGAAATCAGAGACGTGTATCTCTATATAGGTTCATCTTGACTTGCTAATCCAAGATGAAACTATTGAGGACAGGAACAACAGCTTACCCAGTGTGTGCAAGTAGTATTCCTAAGGTATCAAGATGCATCACCAGATTGGCACCAAACACATTGACACGGCACTGTGCACACGTTGACTCCATTCACATTTGCAACCAAGTCCTGGATGGTCTATCTGCATCCCTCTCAACTAGGCCTCCAAATCGTCAAAGCTATATGTTGCCTCTTCATTGTGTTGGCTTCACTAGTGGCAAGATGTCATTTTCAGGCCATCGTCCCAAGTGCAACTGATCTGCACATTTCAGCAGCTGCTTGAGTCTAAGGGGCATATTTATACTTGCTTTGCGCTGAAATAGGGTCATTTATTTTGATGCTAATTCAGCGCAAACCCAACACCATATTTATATTTTTACGCTAGACCCTTCTAGTGTCAATATTTTGGTGTTAAAGGCATTTTTTGGAAGCATGAAACCTCCTTGCGTCAATGAGATGCAAGGTCGGCGTTCCTGACCAAAAAATTACTCAAACACCCTAGCGCCGTATTTAACCACCAGGACAAAAATGACGCCCGGGTGGGAGGCGGACTCAAAAAATGACATTAACTCCAATTTGCACCAACATTTAACGCCTGGGTTAGGGCAGGCATTAAAATGAGGCAAAAACACCACTACTAAAGGAGAACACACAGAAGCAACATTACAACACACAGGAGAAGGTCGAGGTGATACTGATACAGCTTGCTTGACGGGTCAGAGGACAGGAACAACTCCTGCACACAACACCACGACAACGTGGCCCACAAAGGCAACACAGAAGGCAGGAGAGGGTCTTCAGAACTTAGACAACCCTCCTTGGCCTCAGGGACCTGGACATTATTAGGACCTACAGACTCAACCGGCAAGCCATACTACACCTCCTGCACCACATTGAGCCACAAATTGCAGTCAGCCTGGAGACCCCACACAACATACCACCTATAACAAAGCTGCTCGCTGTCCTGCACATGCTGGCAAGTGGCTCATTCCAAACAACGGGTGCCCTGGTTCCTGGTGTCTCACAGCGGTCGTTCTCTGCATTCCTGCCAAAGGTGTTAGACACCATGGGCCAGATGTAGCAAAAAAAAAATTTGCGAGTTGCAAAGTGCGAGTCAATGCGACAGACACCGACTGCAACTCGCTATGGGGTCGCAGTGACCCACCTCATCAATATTCATGAGGTGGGTCGCAAATTGCGGCCCCATAGCGAGTATAGGCACTCGCAAACATGGAGGCCTGCTGTCGTCAGCAGACCTCCATGTTCGTGACTGCTTTAAATAAAGCAGTTTTTTTTTTTTTTAAGTGTAGCCCGTTTTCCTTAAAGGAAAACGAGCTGCACTTAAAAAAAAAACGAAACCTTTAGTTTCGGTATTTTTTCAGGGCAGGGAGTGGTCCCTTGGACCACTCCCTGCCCTGAAAAAATATTTTGGGGTCCATTCACAAAGTGGAAGGGGTCCCATGGGGACCCCTTCCAAATTGCGAGTGGGTTACCATCCACTTGAAGTGGATGGTAACTGCGATACCATTTGCGACCGCGTAGGCGGTCGCAAATGGTATTGCATACCACTCAGACTCGCAAATAGGAAGGGAACACCCCTTCCTATTTGCGATTCTGAAATGCATATTGCGAGTCGGTCCTGACTCGCAATATGCATTTCTGCATAGCAAAGAGGCATTTGCGCCTCGCAAACGGCGATTTTCACCGTTTGCGAGGCGCAAATCCTTTGCTACATCTGGCCCCATCTTCTCCCTGACACCCCACCACATCAGCTTCCACAATACCCAGCTAAAGCAGCAGGAGAACAAACAGGGGTTCTATCAAATCCATGGCTTCCCCCATGTGCTAGGTGCAACTGACTGCACCTATGTCCCGCTCGTACCACCTGCAGTAACAGAGCACTTATACCAGAATCGCAAGCACACACATTCCATTAATCTGCAGGGCATAGTGGACCACCACAGAACATTCACATACATTTTGGCCAAGTATCCTGGGAATGTCCATGACGCTTTCATATTCCGGCACAGCAGGATCAATTAATAATTCCAGGATGGACAATTTGGAAATGGCCTACTTGTGGGTAAGTCAAAAAATCTAGTAATGTTCACACAACACACCAACCCTGTCGGACACAAAAGACATACACCACTACAGTAACATATTGCCAGGGTAACACACATGTGCAGGTGATAACACATATGCACCATGCTGCAGAACAGCACAATCAGTGCACAACATTAATACACACACCCACATGTACGTAACACACCCACAACTTCACAGGCACATCACGGGAAGGACAGGTGCAGACACGTACCCGTAGACAACAGCAGAACTACACAGACCATTACAAATGCCCACAGGTTGCCTAGTACGTACATATCACACCCACTACACCAAAGAATAGCACAGAAATGTCAAAGGCTTACACCATGCCCATGTCATGTAACTTCCAAATAAGCACAGATGCCTCAAGTCATGCCATGCAAATCACTGCCAGAACAAATATCAAACAGCACACAACTTGCGCCTATAAGAACTGCATCTCATCAACACATACGTAACTTACCTGTAGTGTGCAGAGACATCTGCCTGACACATTGACTCACACACATAGGAACACAAGGTCAATGCCCATCACATACCATGTGCCAGATGTGTCACAAGCGGTACCACACCTACTGTAGTGCAAGATCACATGCAATACTCACTAACTCACAGCACCATCATGTCTGTACCAGATACAATAAATGGCCTAACGTGAGCAGAGACACAGTCAGACAGTGCAGATCATGGATGTCATAGCGTGACCCAATAGGAGAAAACAGGACATCACTGACCTCACATGCACTGTGCCAAGGGACACATTTGCCAAGTTGCTGAGCTCCATCCCAAAGCCTGCACTGTGCATGTGTCAACAGTATAAATGCATATTAATGTTTAGGAAGATAGGTGAGACACTGCTAGTTATGTTGATCATCCTGTGACAATGGGATACACACCCTTGGACACCTCATGGCTGACACAAACATTAGCTGCCACTCAGGAACACCAAGGGAACAATATAATAGCCCACTTTTCCATATTCATGGCCTGCATTGTTTGTACATCTTGGCAGATGACCATTTCATAATGACTTCAAGCCCCATTATAAATTGGCCACCCTGCCACGCTGTATGGAGCATGGAAGGGATGCGCAATGTTTATCGCTGCAGGTCTGTCACCACAAGATACATAGCATGATGATGCAGACTCACATGTAGCTATCCCCTAGAACCTAAGGAAGTGCCAACAACAAATACCACCTCAGGGGTGCTGTATGAAGGTTGCAAAAAGGAAGTAGACTGTGCTAAGAACTTAGATGAATGTGCTGCACACACAGAAAGAGCCAATTGGCCTTCCAAAAACTATATGTGCAGGACGGTGTGCCCTCCTGCACAGATACATCCACCTCTACAAAGCAGCTAGCCAACAACCCTAGTGCAGGGAAGGTAGTGTTGATGCACAGCTGCACATGAGCAACTGGCGCAGGGAACAACAAAGGTTTGCCAAGTAACATGTCACACAAGGGGCATTCTTGCATAGTTGAAATGTTGCAGGACAGTGCAGCCAATTTTGGAGACATGTAGTGCATTCTCACTAACCAAATTCAAAGGCCCATAGTGTCACACCTCATCTTCAATGACATATGTCAAAAGGGATGGGATGTCCAGGCTCTGTAGTGCTACCATGTTGCCACCACATCTGACCACATTGTGTTGTGAGGATGTGTCATGTCCCCTCAAGTGATAGCTCACTGATACAAAGGTGTACTACACAACATATGGTACATCCATGTCTTTGAGCCAAACACAAGATTGTCATGTCTAACAACCTAGTAGAAACATTACACAAGGACAGGAACTCACACAAAGCCATGAATACAAATGAGCCACAACTAGCTCTTAATATCAACTGTCATGCTACATGACATACCTTTTGCAAGCCCTAACAACAGATTACTCCTTTAATCTTTTGCAGCGGATCAGGGTTATGGCATACAGCCATGGATAATGTCCCCATTTCCCAACCCAAGCACAGCAGCAGAGCGTGCATATAATGAGGGACATTGGAGGACACAGACTATTGTGGAGAGGACATTTGGCGTCCTGAAGTCCAGATTCAGGTGCCTGGACATCACAGGAGGCAGCCTCATACATGCCCCACACATCATCTGCAAGATAATCATGACATGTGCCATCCTGCACAACATATGTGTGTGGATGAATATTCCCTTATATGAGCAGGTAGAGGACCTGCCTGAGGAAGAGGAGGAGGATGGTGGAGAAGAAAATGAGGGGGAACAGCACAACACAGCTGCTAGGATACGCAGCAGACTGCACATTGTTGATCGCTTCTTCATTCAATAATCACATACCTCACCTTGTAGATTTTGTCAATAAACACCTCACTTATTCACACAATCCGGCTTTGGTGTATTCAATCTCTTAAACATATACTTTAGGATTATGAGTCTAACCTCAGGGAGCTTGTCACAAACACTAATCTGAAGAGAACTGTAACAACATCACATGTTAAGCATTAGAGGGAACTGCTACCATCACACATATCACAATTAGCCTTATCACTTGAATTTGACAACTGAAGGACACAGTCTATGGACCACAACTTATTCATAACATCCATGTTGCCAACTTGTACAACAATAGCTCATCACACACAACAACATGTCTAAATAGGAGGTAAACAAGGGGGAAATACATGAGGCAGTGGACGTCAAAATATGGTGAGACCATAATGTTTGAACAGGGCACTAACAGAACTCAGTGTGAGAGTTGCAATGGCTGCATGGAGCATGTATGACAAGGGGTGGACATCATTGGTGACAATGCTCAACATGATTAGGACAGGTATGACAAGCAATTTGAGAAATGGATCGTGCACAGTACATCTATGGAAATCACTCCTGCCACTGCCATGGGCCCCAAACCTGTCACAGGGTACACATGACCTCACACTTTGGACGGACACGTCTGTGGAATGCACGTCAGAATGGATGAGAACATATGCAGCTAGGGATGCAGGTCCACCACAAATTAAGTTTTATGGCAATGCAAAATGTCATGAATTTCAACTGTCTATTGTGTTAAACACATTATGGGGGTCATTATGACCCCAGCGGTCGGTGATAATGTGGCGGTAGTACCGCCAGCAGGCTGGTGGTACATACTGCCACATTATGACATTGGCAGGTTGGCTGCAGCCAACCTGACAATTTACCATTCCGACCACCATGGTGGTAGCAGCCACCAGGCCAGAGAAAAGAAACTCCAGCCCGGCGGCCAGTATTGTACGGCCGGCAGCATCATGGCCCTGCCTAACGCCATGGTTTTCGTGGCATTTACAACACCATGAAAACCATGGCGGTAGGCCCTACCAGTGACAGGGAATTCTTTCCCTGTCACTGGCAGGAGGCTCACCCACCAACCCAAACAATCCCTAGATGCCACCCTACACTCCCCCCATCCACACCCCTCACCCCGTCTAATCCCCCACCCCCCATTCACGCACACTCGCAGACTCGCACGGCGCATACACACTCTCACTCACACAGGCATACACACATTCATTCACGCATGCATCCATTCATTCTCACACACATCCGTACACACATTCACACTGACACGCAGATACGCATTCACATTTCCATTCATACACGCAATCTTACACATGCATACACACTCGCAAACAACACTACACACACATCTGCAGTCACACACACACTCACACATTCATGCACACAACCCCCATACACACACAACAATCGCCACCCCCCACCACTGGTCGGAAACCTAACTTTCCTGCATCCAGGGGGTCTTCTGGAAGGGAATGGGACAGGGCGTTGCTACCGCCAGCAGCACCCGCCAGCCGAACAACGTCATGATGTATTATTTTTCATAATACTGCTGGCGGTGGTCTACTGGCGCAGCGCTGCTGGTGGTCGCAGCGCCACCTTAACACCATCCGCCAGTATGGCCACAGCCAGATTTCCGCCGTGGTCATAATTTGGCAGATGGATGTTAGCCGCGGCAATGTTCTTTTGACGGTCGTCGCCGTGGCGGTAGGCAGCATTTCCTACCAATATCTCAATAAGGGCCAATATGTTTGGAATGTAGGCAGAGTGTGTCAATCACAGTATGTAACAAATATGTACACATGTCCAACATATGTTTAGTCCACATACAAATCATCCATATACTCAGGAGAAACATATGGAAACATTTGTTGGGTAACAGTTGCCAGACTGCATTCATCAGCCATCATCAACAATGCTTGAGCTGTGCATGTCGTCTGAAATGTGATGCTCTGTACGACAGCAACACACAGCACATAGGTTAACACAATTCACAATCACATACCATGACTCTTGCATAGTACTGAATGCCATACATATGTGGATACACTGTTGTCACACATACATACAATGCATGACGTGTACACATTTGCATGCTGTTGATTCTGTAACAAATACATTGGTGTAACAGACCAATCACACACAAATCACATTGTCAAAAGGACTCCTACATGTGGCCATAGACAAAATGCCAAACTGCAGCCCTGCCCATTCAATTATTATGTTGATAAATGGCCCATCCATTAGCAATTGACAAAATCACGCAATTAGGAATTGAGTCCAAAAGAATGACGGAAATGCGTTGAAAACATCCGCAAATGCAAAGTACATGACCCATGGGCCCTAAGCATGATTTACACCTTCACACACATTTCAGTGCTGATTTACTGTAGAATCTATGCATAAAGGTAATGCATCATTATAAAATACACACGTAACTAACACGTCTGAAAAAATCACACAAATATCAGCTGCACTAAAAAAATCACACATAACAGAAAACATGACGCAAAGGCACAGGAAGTGATGTAATAGGATATCCTGTTTACAGGCTTGGTACAGTGGGTGTACTTTCACTTTCTCTTTACAGTCTGTGCCTGATATTGTGACCAGGGAGCAAGCTCTTCTAGACCATCTTGGTATGGTGATTGGTGGACCTGTTGGTGAGTCCCCCATTGGCAAACTAATTACTGTTCACCGCACTTGAATGACAGTAGCAGATGTGTTGACGTGTTGCATGCAATGCTTGTGGGCAGATTGCATGCAACCTCAATGAAGTGTCACTGTGCCTGTATAGCCATGGATTTCACATATCCTACCATTTTACTAATGCAAGTCAGATGTTAGGTGAGTCATGCACAACCACCACCAAGTCACACATTTCAGGGGCCATGGCAACATCTGTGCCCCAGCACTGTGTTATGTATGATAAGCCAGGACACCGCCAGCATACATTATGTAAGTGGATTGTGATAACAAAGTACGACAATCCATTTATGGTGCAACATTGTCAGATTTTCACATACATCATTCCTGCCATTATATTTACAAAGGGGGCATCTCTGCCTTAGGGGGCACCTGCAAAGGGGCATTTGATCTCATCACCCAACTGTGATACATCATTCATGGATTGCTCAATGCATGAAAATTGCAAACTACAAATAAATGTAGCTGCCTTTCCTCCACTAAGTGCCTCTGTGTGCCTTGCAGGACAAGTCAGAATACCTGAGTCAGTTGTCTTACAAGGCACAAGGGTAGTGTCATTTATCTGTCACCCAACTCCCCCTCATTCCATGGAGTTCCATTTTGTACAGATTGGCCACAGATGGTTGTTATGGGGTGTAGCACTACATGAGTCTCAGGTGCAGTGTAAGAGAGCAGAAGTATGGCTCTCACTCACCTGAGTGTCAGTCTCATTGTGGACTTGCAGTGCTGTGTCTGTTGCACTGTCCACAACCTGGATATTTACCACACTCCTCTGAAATAGCACATACTTCCATATGCTGTCAACTAGTAGTGACGGTGTTGTGATACTAACCATGGTTTTTCATCCATATCTTTCAGGTGGACCTGCCCCCTACACCATAGGCGAAGTGGCAAGATTTGAGGACCCAGATGTATCCAGTAAGTGTGATTTTGTCTGTCCTGTGTAGTGCTGAAGTGTTTTGTGTGAGTGAGTCATGAGTGTTGCATCCAATGCTAGAGGTGATGAGCTGTAAAATAATCAGAAATCAAAGTAGGCTGGATGGTGACACTGTCCAATTTAAGTTGTTCCCCATGCACAAGCAGAGAGTCATATCTTGTGAGGTTTCTGGTGCTCAATGGCCAGCATTGTGTAAACAAGGTGATAACAAGCCAAATTTAGCTCCATATGTGTCATAGATGTGCACCGTTGTGTAAATAATGGCACTGGAACACACCAACATTCCCACAACACAGTGATGCACCATTTTGTAGACAAATTGGTGCATCCCTGTATTGTAATGTACATGTAGGACTGAGTGGTCAATTTTCCCCCTGCATGGTGCAACTAATTTTTTACTCCACTTACGTGACACTTATATGGAATGTAATAGGCGTGCATGGAGGTCAAGTCCAATCGTGTGCTGGCATGGTGTGTGAGGAATGGTATTGACTGATCAGGTATTGATGGGTCTCTACACTTGGACACATGAATTCAGAAGTGATAGACCTATGGATACCAGCTTCATTTTTATCATCACTTAACATATGGCCCACTCCCTGACTCCATGAATGAGTGGGCATGCATTGGTGGATGACCTGTACAGTTGAGATGTTGATCTTCATTACCATACCCCTGAGACAGAGGGGATGGGAACAACAGGTTTGTAGGTAGATGTGATGCTCACAGTGTAGGTGACAGTCATTTTGATCAGGCTTGCATGTGCACCTATCATCAATGAACCCTTATGGTTACCAACAGCATCCCACACTCCCAATAACAGATGCAAGTTTCTAGTGATGTAGTTTAGAAAATTTGACACAGATGATGAGGAATAGCATCCCTGATCAATGTTAATTTGATGCTGTCTTAACATTGTCAAACATGATACTAAATCTAAGCAGATCTAACTTGGTTTGATTTATTATCTTGTTGTGGGTGGCTATGGTGTCAAGGAATTGGTGCTAAGACAGCATTGTCGTTTCATCCATCAGGGCTATTGTATCATTCAGAATGTGAGTATGAGTGCATGTGCAATTCAATGTAGATAGTAAGCTAATTTACTGTACATACTCCACACAATGCTGACACTGATGGTTGCCTGTCTCATTTTAACATCTGCCAACATAATAACGACCAACTCTGTGCCTTTCAGAAGAGGGTAGTGTGCTATAGACACATATTGGCAGTGGAATCTGGGTTCAGGAGGATGGCACGCCGCTATCACTCAGAGTGATCCACTGGTGAGTGGTGGGCATTCAGCCAAGGGGGACTCACACTTCCAACACAGGCTGGACCAAGCACCACAGCTGTGCAGGGGCCTACAGCTGCCAACATAATTATTGCTCCAGCTGCTGCACCCTCTACTACCATCCCACAGCCAACCACATCTGCTGCCATGGACATGAGGGGCATCACAGATTTACAGAGTGATGTACAACAGGTCCTCAAAAAGTGGGACTCCATTGAAAAGGACGTGACAAAAATACTAAGGCCCTCAAGAATATTACGAAGAGACTGAGCCTTTCCTCCTCTTTATTTCAAGGTTTTTGTGGGTATTATGGGGTTGGTTGTAGGTTAGAATAGGTTAGTGGGTTAGATAGGATAAGTAGGTTTAGGGTTGGGTTTTCTACTTCTCATGTTTTACTATGTGGGTGGGTGGGTGTTTTGGTGATGTTGGGGCTTTTATGTGCTTATTAAAAAGAAAATGCACTTTAAATAAATACAAAAAATATATACATTTGTTTAGTCATAGTTAGTAAAAGTGTAGTTTAGTGTATGTTGTCTTGCATGTGTCCTGTGATATAAGGGGGTGGGGCAAATGCATAGAGTGTGTCAATAAATGTGTTAGGTAAGCGTAGCATAGAGTAGTTAGGGTCTGTTTTTAGGTTATGTATGGTTAGGATAGGTTAGGTTAGGATAGGTGTTAATAACCTTTTCTTTACTTATATCAGTATCATAATAAATGATACTGGGTGCTCCCTTACTTCATGTGTCATATGCTTAGGTATCAGGGTCTTCCCATGGGTGTAAAGTGAAAATTGTGTGTTGTCCTAGGGACGCCATCCTGTAGCTAAATCCCTCTCCTGACATGTTCAACACCTTCTTATGACTGAGCTGTCGCATTGGCAGCTACAGTACAACTACTTACCTGTGCATCTGCCATCCAGTGTACCCACCACTCAAGGGAACTATGTTGACCATGTATAGGATAGGTAGGTGTGGGAATTCAGCTGACATTGTATGGATTTTGTTTTGGAATGTTGGGCACTGTGGGACATTTGACAACAGCCTACATTTCATTCCTACTAAACTGACCAGTGGCAATAATAGATGAGGTTTCACACCAGTGTGTTCTGCTGATATTCCCAGCTGACGATATTGCCCGATTACTGTTTCACACCCATTCCTGTAGTATGTAGTGGGTGTAGCTTACATGTGTTCAACATGTTCCACATATTCAGTGAATTGCTTGTAGGGGATGAGACCAGCATCGACATACAACATGCAGGTACCATGTGTATAGATATGTGCCCACTTATTCATGCACTCTTGTACTGACACTCTGTGACTTGAGACATGTTACACACATCACACATCCTAGGCATAGTAGCTGTATCACAACACATATAAACATGCGGGTTGTGTAGGTGGTGTTTATTAACAAGTGTAATAGTGCTAAATATATACAATGTCCAGGTCTGTGACCCCATTAGAGGAATCCTTGCAATTGTGACACAACACCAGTCCAGGGTTGAGGGACATGTCATGGGACATGTTTGGGTAGTGTCTTTCAGTGCAGGGGGGCATAAAACATAAAAACATAAATTGCCAATAGAAGAGTTAGAGACAATTCCAATCCAAAGCAGAAAGGTCAACAGTGTGTTGAGGAAGAGCGTATATCTGTAACAGTGCTAGCACTGGCATGATGTCAAACACAGGACGAAGGAAAACACTGCCCATGTGGCATGGGCTGGTGCCACCGGGAACTCCTACAGATGAAGATGATCTGTTCCACATCTTCATCCTCCGATATGTGTGGTGCTTCCTCTACCCTTTATGGTGGTAGTGGAGGGGTAAAGGGGGCCACACACACTTTAGTAGTTGCAGATGTGGACTCCCAATGCCCGCCAGTTGTCATTTGTGGTACTACATATGGCATCACAGCAGCAAGAAGGAGCTGCTGGTTTTTAAGTATAGCTGCAACATCACTGTGGTAGGCAGCCATGTCTGCCCTGAGGGAGACCATTTCCCGGTGCATGGAGTCCATCTCATCCTCAAGCACGCTGATGCCAGTTTTTGAAGGCAGCTGTTGTGGCCTCTCCCTCATGGCAGTAGCTATGTCCCTCAGACACTCCTGGACTACAAACATTGGGGAGTGTGTGCGTCGGTTGGCTACAGTCTGTTCTGTTGCTGTGACCATGCACTTCCTCATACCGTCAAGGATGGCTGCCATAGTTTGCATCCACACCCGCACCTCCTTGGCCAGCTCCCACTGGACTACTAGCACTGTCCTCTCAAAGCTGGTGCCTGGGTCCTCAGAGTCCTCTGCTGTGTTGGCACTGGCAGGTTGTACTACTGGGGTGCTAAGTGAGGCCTGTGGGATGTCTGCTACTTCAGTACTCCTCCTTGCGACTGGAGGTGGTGTCTGCAGGTTTACAAGGCCTTCTTGGAGAGTCTCTTGGCTGATAGTTGCCAGCTGGTCATCCAGGTCATCAGGGTACTCCAGGACAGGCAGATCCGGAGGAGAGCCATCATTCTCTGCAATGACATGGTGTAAAATCAGTCTATCTGTGTTGTGGCAGTTGACAAGTCACGTCACTGACTTGATATTTGAGACTCATTGTCATATTAGGCCCATGTTTATGTAAATGTGGTGCAGCACGGTACTGAGCAAAAATTATCAGCGCCGTGCTGCATCACTTTGGTAACACAAGGATGAACCGTATGTAAGTGAATACGAGGCACCCTGTGTTGTCCCCCGCACTGGTGCAAGATTCAGCTGCCAGCATCAACGCAGGCATCCTTCACCATCATGCAAGGATGTATGCGTTGAGAGGTGTGTCTGTTTATGTGCGTGAAGGTGTCCCTTCCTGCACATTACCAATCAATAATGGCGCTTCTGCGTGAGCTGCAGAATGCAGCACACACAGAAGAGCCAAATCGTCATTTAAATATGATTGTTTATGTGCATGAAGGAACACCTTCATGCTCATAAACAATAATTTCTGGCATTTTGCTCTTCCTATGCATGCCGCACAATGCAGCCCACATTGGAAAAGCAGAAAAGGAGGAGGTATAAATGTGTTCCTCCTCGTTGCACCCTGCTAATGCCACCCCTGGGGCTGGCGTTAGAGTTTTGGCTCTACCTCAAGTTGACAATATTCCATTTATATAAGGCAGCATCAACATTTAATGGGTGTTTCTGTTGCACACACATAGCAACACCCATTGCATCACCTTCCATGGACAGTCATGATCAGGAGGGTACGTATTTACAAGGTGTCATAAAGCCACAAAAAGTGTCTTAACGCTACCTTCTCAATACGGTGCAGTGCTTAGTGCCACAGGAGCATCACTGAAAGTGACGCTCCTGTGGCACTAGGGGCCTATGATGCACTCCTTAGTTCCAAAAGATTGCTCCAGTACATCATAGCTGCAGTCTACAGTCCTATGCCCCACCTGTGTGTCACAAAAATGGAAGCCCAGTCACCACTATTGGCTGCGTCATGTCAAGTGTGTTGTCTATTCTTATTGTGGCTTGACGCCCTCTTATCTTCTTCTACCCTCCCCTTGCATCCATTTGCATGGTGAGGCCTTGCAATGGGTGATGCTGTGCTCATGCCACAGCACCACAGATGGCTATTTTCACCTGTCACCATTTACATGTTTCATATACACCCATGCTGTGCTGAATTCTTGCACCTTTGATGGCTCCTCATGTTGTCGTTTGTGTTTATGTGCTCAATTGCTACATTGCATAGCACTCATGGACCTGACAGAGTTCCGTTTCAACTCCAGTCTGTGTAGGTTTTTTGCCTTACTAAACACCTATGTCCCCCCCTCAATGCAGCCCTCCTTGCACTATGATACACTATGGTACACAAGTGCAGCATGGTGACAGTACAGCTAAAGTGACAAAAGCACAGGGTTGAACCCAGGGATAGGCAGTATAGGTATGACATTTCTGCAGTGTACATCATTCTGTATGTGACAGTGCATGATGGTAAATGTGTCAATGGACATAGCCAATTCACATGAGTTGTACTTAGGTCAGGGCCTAAGGCAAGTTCATTTTTCATGTGCATCAGTCCAAGGGGCACCTGACTGCCACTGTGTAACTGACCACCCCCAACAGCACAGGTGGTAGTGGCAACTGTTTTCAATGTGAAATACCTCATGGGACAATGGCCGGGTCATGGCAGGTTACCAGCAGCTTACAGACTGGCTATGCTATCTGTCCTGTGACACCAGACCAGTGATACATTCAACACTACCCTCCAGGTATGTTTCCACATTTCTACCAGCCTTTGCATGGCGGTGTAACCCCCACGAAATGGTTGTTGGTGATGTGGTGTGGTGTGCCCCTCCACAGCCCATGCCTTTGGCATGGGCAGTGCAGGGTGTCCCATACCTTAGCTCTTTGCCCTTTCCACTGCCTGATTTGCAGGACTGAGTGTCCTGTTACACCCAATGCAGGCCAAAACTGGCACTGACTCTATTTGATCCATCAATAATGTTTAGTAAGTCCCCCACAGATCTACCATGTGCAGTCAGATTTCCAGCCACCATCCCAACGTGTGACTCATACTGCCAAGTGCAAAGGGTACACTGCACTGGCAGTCTTACCAACACCAGGCTTGCCCATGCACCATCCCCTGCCCGTTGATGTGGAATTATCCGCCATTATGTGACAGCCATACCCCATGTGTTGTATGTGTGTGTTTATTTCCCCATTCCAATGTGTCTGACATGGTTGTGTCCAAATAGTTGTTGGCCCAGCCTGTGACTGTTGTGACCTACACTTTGCTATCTGTGGTACATATTTCCTGTAGTGGCACATTTCAATTCAGCATCAAGATGTGTGGTTGAACACACCTTCAGTTTAGTTGGTCTGGGTAGTGGCATGTTACCAATGATACTGGTCCAGCCTGCTATTCCCCCAGCACCTGTTGAGATCATTGTTCCATGCACCCAGGGACACCCTGACTGCAAGATGTAGGGATGGCTGCCTCATGTGCATATGTTGTCTATGTGCGGTGTGGTGGTGTTACCAGCACATGCCTGGGTACTGTTAGGACAGTTGCAATGACCTGTGTGCTGTGAGATGCAGCACACATGCGTTTGGGCAACGAGGCAAGGCAGTTGCAAAGTGTTACTGCAAGGGACACCACTATGAGTTAACCCCAGGAATTGTGTTGACTGACTACCTAGTCTCTGAGGTCTCGGTCGTGTTAGTGGTGTTGATGTGACTACATGCAAGGGATATTGTGATGTCACAACCAGTGGAACAGTGATTATACATGCCATCCATCCCATGTGCTTCATTTATACATGTAGGTAGATAGGCATGGTGTTCTAAATATGTACAGGTTGTGAATGTGTCAATGGTGCATCGCACTCCCAAGGCGTAGGTACATGTGCAGCTTATGTTGGCATGCTGCAACTTGCTTAATGTGCATTGTATCCCTCTGAGCTCTTTTGACATGCATTGTGTGAGTCCTATGTCCCTCCCCCTTCTTGCACTTTACATTTAAGCATATATTTCTGCCATACAAATTACCCTGCATTTGTGGTGTTTCCTGGTATTCTGTGCTGTCCTGTCCTTGTATCCTTGTGATGATTTCCTCCGGGATGACGTCTACAATCAACTCCTCCATCTCGTCCAAGTCCTCTTGTGGTACTGGACTCCCACCTCTAGTGTGCAGTGCTGCCTTCTTGTTCCGTGCCATTTTTCCCTTGGTCTTCTCTTGCAGTCATGCCAGCGTTTCTTACACTCAGTCACAGTTCTCCTGACCACTGCCATACTGTTGATCTTATCCACAATCTGCTGCCAGATTGCCTCTCTCCTTCCATTGGCAATTTAGAGGTGACGAAGAATTCATTGTGATGCTCAGTCACCTCTCTCACCAGTATTTCATGCTCCTCTGTGCTGAAACAACACTTCCTCTTTTTCTTCTCCCTCCCCTGGGTCTTGTCTGTGTCTTCCTGGCTGGTTCCTGGTTGAATGGGGTCTCCCTGGGGTCTCTCCTGGCTTCCTTCATCCATTTTGGGGCTCCTTTGCACTGTTCTCTCCATTAGTGTCTCTTTTCGACGCTATTGTGGGCAAAAATGGTGCATTTCCGTTTTGCAATGTGTTTACATGTCGTAAACCGGATTAGAGTCATTTTTCCTCCGTTAATGTCATTTTTCCTTACAACAAGGCACAATGGTAAATGTCGGAAAAAATTACTCCAAAAATATTTTAGTGCCACCCAGCATCAAAGTATAAATTTGTCGCCTGAATGGTGTAAAAAAATGGCGCTAGTCACCGCAAACCTTTTTAATGCTAAACTGCATCAGCGCAGTTTAGCGTCAAAAAGTATAAATATGGCCCTAAATGACTTGGCATTCTTCACACGTCATGTCAATACACACAATTCCATGGTTACTTGCCACAATTGGTTTAACTACAACTTCATTTATTACAAGCTCTCTGCTTATTGTAACTCTAAACCTTTGGAGGTAAATGTCACAGTACAACCGGTAATAATGTACATTTTACATTAACAGGTGGATCTGCCGCTGGGCACACAGAGGCCACGGAACAAACTACCACTACCTCCCTGGATGAAGCCCTCAGTGAAGATGACACTTCTGGACATCTGGACGTGGAGGGTGGTTCTGGCCCATCTGGGCAACCTGGTCAGATGGCAACAGCAAGTCTCACTGTGCCCACAGGGTCACCTGCCCGCCCTGTTGCTTCTACATCACAATCATTCATCCCCAACCTGTGTCCCCAGCATCTTGTTCCCCCCAGTCCTAGATCTTGAGGTGCAGTGCAACACTTTGGACAATGAGGGTCCAGGAACAAGTTAAAGGGGGCACCCTGTGGCAAGGGCATAGGCCTGTGTGGGTAAGGTATGTAGGAGGGATTCTGTGGGCCAGCAGAGGGAGGCCACTGGGGCCGATCTTGGCCAGGACACCATCAGCCATGTCTTGAGGGTCTATCAGGAGTCCCAAGGCATGATGGGCCAGGTGTTGACTGAGCTCCAGGAAATCAAGCAGCTACAGAGGAATATGCATAGGGAATTTCGGGAACAGTTGGAGGCCCACGATAACAACATGGCCTCCCTAACAGCGTTGTTGAGGGACATACCACCCTGAGCAGGGCTTTTCAACACAATCTACCCCTTCCTTTGGCCAATCAACAACAGGCCCAGCAAAATCGGTGCCAGCCACTAGAAGGGAGGCCCTGCCAGAGGAACACTAAGGCCCAGACACCGCTGCTTCTGTAACAGCAGATCCCTCCCCCCCAAGCAAGCGGGGACGTCCAGCAAAGAATCCAGGTGGTACGGATGGCAAGACACCCATCACTGCCAGTAATAACTCTCATTCTTAAGGACCTCCTTTGTCTGTTATACATTCACTCCGAACTAATCCTGAACCAGCTACCATTTCCAATGGGAGGAGTACTCTGGACTTTGGACTCCCAATGATGTGGCATCTACTTCAAGGATTTCATTCACCATGACTGACCCCTTCACATTTTAATTTTTGTTGAGTCATGTCACATATATTTTCTGTTAGTCATAGCTGCACAATAAAATCACTCTTCACTGACTCTTTGTCTGCTGATTTGGATTTTATATTTAGCCATGTAGATATGTCAGACTATGTGAACCATACAATGATGATCCAAGATACTTTTCAAGATGGGATATGTTGCATGTACACAGTGTCCAGCTAAGGATTAAAACCCTCCCACACAAACACACACAATTGTCTGCTCAAACGAAAAGATTTATTTCGGTGTGCACGACATAGACTGTCAATCTATTAGGTCTATTGGAAAGCAAAATGGATTAACTCATACTAAGTAAATGCAAATGTTGACAGGTACAGACCTCAGACGACCACTGTAGGAAGGGATTTGTCGAACATTGTCCTGTGAAATAGGCAAACATTGACATTGTATATGTTGGCGGCTTGACCCTTGGTATGTCACATACCACACCAAAGTAATCCAACATCACATAATCCAAGATACAGGCAGATGGAAGTACAACAATCCTTGATCACAGGGCCATCATAATCCAATGCCCATACATCTGCTGGTATGACACTAACATATGTCAGTGTTGTGGCACAGGCACTGTGGCCTACAATGATGAAACACATCTACAGCTACATACAGGTCAGACAAAAAGAGTGATGACACACAAGATGCAATCCGTCCACCACAGCACATAAAACAAATCCAATGTGTACTTCTGACCTTCCACCCAAACTGTCTTGGTACAGGTCTCAAACTCTGTGACCTACATTCCCTGGAACAAACCATGTCCTCTTCGAATGTCGAAACAGCATCACATACCTGCCAATGTCACAACTCTGAAATGCCCACATAATGATGTCATTGTAAACGTAACTGTACAATGAGCAAAACCAGGGGTATAGGCTTCCAACCATACATATGACACAAGTCACATAGCAAGCATCTTCAAAACAAAGCACATTGCAAGGAATCTGACACAAACAAAGCAAAATAAACAAGGTCGGTGTGTGTCACATCAAGAAGCCTTTGGCTTATTATTGCTGACTATTAGCTTCCTAGCTGTATCCAAAACACTCAACTCCAAACATTCTCGCAACTACGGTTCATCATACAGACACAGTCATGACATCACAAGACATACACTCATGAGAAATAGCTGTGGATGAGATCTTCTCGCAAGTCAGCTCCTTACTCTTCACACTTTCCTCTTCAGTTGGCATTTCATGACTCTCACCCAGTGGCACTGCAGGCTCCCCCTCCTATGGGATGAATGGGATATTCCTCTGCAATGCGGTGTTTTGGAGCAAGAAGCATGCCACAGTGATCTGACACATTTTCCCGGGTGAGTAGAGGAGGCCACCACCAGTCCTGTTCATACACCTAAATTTGGCTTTCAGGAGCCCAATAGCCCATTCACATGCCTTCCACGTTCTTTCATGGTCCTAAGTAAATCAGATTTCCCCTGGTATAGTTGGATTCCTCAGCGGCATCAACAACTGAGGACAGTTAAGGAATGAGACATAAGTGAACCAATGAGTTCCTCACTTCATGGTTGTAGCACCTGACACGGCATACACATGATCAGGACAGATGTGACATATCAACCAGCCAGGCCTTCACTGGGCTGTGACATGGGCTGTTTGACATCAGCCGGGGTATGGTGCCATTCAGCATTCTGAGGGAATCATGTGCTGATCCCGGATAATGGGCACACACATGTGAGATGTAGAGATCCCCCAAACAGACAACTTGCAAGTTGATGAAATGGAAGTTCTTTCTGTTGCGATAGACTTGTTCAGCGGCCTGCAGAGGCACCAAGACAACATGTATGCCATCAATGGCCCCCACCACATGTGGGAGGCAGGTAAAACCTGAAAAGGCAGCCTTAACATTGGCTAAATCCTCACATCTGGGAAATCTGGTATAGCTATCAATATGTTTCAACATTGCGTGAATGCTTCATTATCAGACAGAACCTAGATTGGCACATACCAGCAGATAGGACCACTGCATGTTGGAAGAACCCTGTGGCCAGGACACTGACATGAATTGTACAATGGGTGGTATACAGGTTGGATAACTAATAGCTGTCATTAGATCTGGCTCCAACTGACGGCATAAGTCCACTATAGTTTGCCTATCCAGGTGGAATAGCATAATTATATGCAATTGCTCCATGGTCCGAAGGTCTGGCATGTGACAGAAGACGGGAGGTTGTCGCATCCTCCCTCTCCCAGGGTACCTATGTGTGACAAAACATGATTTTTAAAATTTGTCAGTGTGTCCACAGCAACATATATGATGCATGCCAATAATATCATGTGACAAAGCATTTCTGACTGTATAATCATGACACCCTGTACAAATCAAGGCTGGCAACTATACAAGGGTCACATGTGTCCCTCCATTGTTGTCAACACATGTCCACAACATGGATTTGAACAAAACTCAACTATCTGCTACACAATTGCCCCTAAAAATGTGACTGTATTTTCCAACCACCAAAAAGACCATCGCAGGTGGTGGACCGTGCACTGCTGTCAAATGCTATCTGGGCCCTGCAATACAATACGTTGATGGTAGTGTAGAAGGACATACATGACAAGACAGAATAAAGATGTTTGTGATGCAACAACACATATATTGTAGGCGTGATGCAGTTTAGAAAGCCAAATACTGTATTTCAGGCTGCCAAAATGGCAGATACCTGACCTGCTCCACTGGACATAAGGAACTGCCTGTGACCGTTAGCGGAAGTTGTCTGCACAGTAGGCGGTTGAAACCATGGCTGATACAACCATAGGCTAGCATTGTTGTCTGTGGCGGTTGCGGCCCAATGGCTGTGTCCGTCAAGGGTGATGACCACGTACCTGGCAGACATGAACGAGATGCTATGCAGCTTCACTCACTCCTGACACTGCTGTCAGAAACACATCCACTACCTGAGCTGCTGTGTGCCACCTCTGGGAGCAATCATGCCACGCCCAGCAAGTGCTAGGGCCCCTGTCTTCTCTCCAGAGGAGCTAGACAGGCTTGTTCATTATGTCCTTCCACTGTATAGACAGCTCTATGGCTCACCAGAGGAGCAGGTAGGAACCTCATTGACACAATTGACTCTGTTCAACACCATCCTTTCCCTCCTCACAGGCTACAATGTGCCCCTGTGTGCCAGTCAAACTTCTTGTGTACCTATTGTTGCAGTCTATGTGGCATCAACGGAATGTACATTTTGCAGCTATTGGTGGCCAGTACTATATGTTGTGTTCATTCACTTTGTGTTGTGTGAGTTTTTTTTGTGGTCCTAGACCCTCCTTGTGTTGGATGCACAGAACTAGGCAAGGATACTTTACTGCTGTCCAAAGGCATCTCCTTCTTCATGATTGTTGTAAATGTCGGGCAACATGTATGCGCCTGAGCATGAGAAGTGTATGCATCTTGTATGAGTCATTTCAGGTTGTTGTAAGCAATGTTTATAGCATCACAGATCTTACAACGCACATCTGGCCTTGCCAAACTGTTGTCTGGAAGCCATAGCCTGACTCACTCTGCCCTTCAGGTTGCCACACAAACCACATTCCAAATTGCTGATGGCCACATGATGAACTGTCATGCATGGAAGTGATGGAAATGTGAGTGACATGCAGGTTCGGTATGCTCAGCCTGCAGAGACCAGGGCCTGTCACATGTACCTCCCAGTATGGGACCCAGTCCAGGCTGTGGGAGAGTCACTGTGGCTTTGCTATGGTGGCACTGTGCCCCTTCCCTGTTCACCAGCAGATCCTGGCATGTGGATAATATGATGTTCTAGTGACAAAACGTGCCCTGAATGCTAGTGGCAAAACGTGCCCTGAATGCCCCAGTCCATTGACTTGAATAGGAATGGGTACTGAGGTATATCCCATAAGTAGTCCACAAGTGCATTTTGCATCATTGTCAATGTGTGTCTTTGACTCATGACAACTCCCACAGCTCTGTTGTCACCTTCACATAAGTCATAATTACAGGCTTATTGCATAAATGACAGCCCCACAGTGCAGACCGGGTGTTGATTCCTGGGAGGCCATGAAATGTGAGTCAGCACGTTGGTCAGAAATTTTACAATGCATACTCTTGTATGTTGGAAGCCATCTCTGCAGGATATATATGCATATTCAAAGGAGTGTGCTCTTGTACAGGTACAAACCACATAACCCACCCCCTGAAGTGGATTTCATGAGTCTGCATTTGGTAGGCCACAGGTCCACACATGCACAGGTAAGACACTGTTGTACCCACCATGCCAGCCCCTTTATTGTCACTCAAGTGTAATGGTGAAGTCTGTACTATGGAAGCTGCCTGTAGGGACTGCAGTGAGTCCATCTTACAGGATGTGAATGTGTTGGTCCATTCAGGCCTAAGGAGTTTGCCCTTTAGAAGCCACATATGTGTTTAGTGTTTCATTGTGGTCACATCACAGCACATGTTGCTGGGGCATGGGCTACCAGATGTCAGTAGGCTTGCTTAGTCCTTGTGGTCCCTGAGCAGAGTAGTGGTTTAGTCGGCAGATGGATACACACATTTGTAGTCATATCCCTGTACTTTTTGCGTTCTGTGCTTTACGCTTGTGGTGTGTTGACAAACTGAATATTTCTAGCTTGGTGTTTCTGACGTGTGTGAGTCAACCAGTTGTGCCAAAACTTGTGATTGTAATCTCTTGATTTATCTCTAGTATCCAAGCAGGTAAACACCCATCAGAAGAAGGAGATATGTGAGCCATCCCCTGGAAGTTGCAGACACTGGTGGTCCTCACCGGTGAAGCACCAACTTTCACAAGAAGTGGGAGGACTTGAGACGCTGGGCTAAGAAGATCACGGAGGTCCAGCTGGGGCTGTCCTCCCAACGTGGACGGGTGCACGTCGGACCATGACCCACCCTTATGTTCCGTATTCTGGAGGTGGCATACCCAGACCTTGATGGGTGTTTGAGGAGACCACAGCAGCCACAAGGCATTGAGTACAGGGCATATTCCTGCCTGTCACATTACCAAGTTAATGTGTTAGGTTCTGACATCTCCACCTGAAGATTAGGGATCCATGTGTGACACAGTAGATGAGTGACTGCTTGTGTAGATATGAGATGTGGTGCATACTGATATGCCTTGTCTATTGGCCCAGGGACTGAGGACACAACTGTGTACAATCCACAAGCAAATTGCTCTCCAGAGACATCACATGGCTGTGAACATTGATCAATCAAGTAATGTTTCTTGTTGTTGTGGGTATGAATTCTACGCTACAGACCACTACTCCTGAGTTGCAGACCAAAGGAAAGGAAGTGATGGATCATTGTCCTCAGCCATGTGTCTGGTCAAATGTGTGTATTGACATCTTCCACCCAGAGGCTACTTGTTGTCAGCGTGTGATGGGTGCTGGTGCCTCACTACTGTCTGTAATGTGAAGATGGTCATCATACATGTGACAGAGCACACATTGCTATTTGGGCCAGCCACAGAACAATACTTTTCCTTGGTAAGTGGGGAATGTCCATTGACATGACTTGTGTGCCATCGCTGTTGCCAACATTCCTTGTCCCTATAAGTTACCATGTGTCCCATTCTCTTTTGACAACATGAGTACACTGCTGTTATATGCATGGTCTACCTGTGTTAATGGGATGATTTCTGTATTCCCTCACATAGATGTACATGCCAACCTGTGCTTGGAATAGGACACTTGTAATGGGGCTACATTTCATGTGGTGCCACAGGCAGGAGTATGTCACCATTGATTGTTGCCTGACACATAACCTCAACCGTCATTGCATGTCATTTGGCATGTACATCTGCAGTAGCAATACGGGACTAGATTTGTTAGCCACAATGTGCATTTCCATGCTATTGATGTGGCATCATGTGTGAAAGTGCACTGCACATGTGTAATGGGGACTGTTTGTAATCTGACTGTTGGCACGCATCATTGAGTAGCTTGCAGTTATGTTGGAATCATACATGTTTGAGCACAATCATTCATGCACAGACATCTGGGTTTGTAGGACCAAAATGGAGACAGTGATGTAGCATCCCATTGGGCAACATACTGAAAGATTTCTACAAGTACTTATAGATCTCTGTGCCTCTCCAACATACAAAGGACTAATAGCGTCTACTGATGCAATCAGAGTATGTTATTGTAAGGGGTGTCAGACATTACTGGTGATTTCCCTGGAGCTTGCTGATTGTGGTTTGGATTTTAGGGACATATCTCATCCAGTGTACATTTCCATGCCAAATGTGTGCCATATCTGAGCAACATTAGTGCTACCTTCATGACTCCATTGCGACAAATTCCACTTGGTAAGTATGCATTGTTGATATGTTTCCAGTGTGACATGAGTAATTCCATGTCACCTTCTCCAGGCTCCTGTACTGTTTTCAGCAGCATGGCATGTTCTGGGAGCATCATTTCACATTGTTGTGTTATTGTGTATGTGACAACTAGATGTCTGCAGGACCTTGTGTGGGATCTGTGGGAATGAAGTTGGCATTGAGCTACTATTGTATGACAACAGGTATCTACAGTATGCTCCTTGAGGCAAAGATTTGGATGTGATGTGGTCTCCTACTTGTTCAAAGGTTACAGTGATTGCACAACCACATGCAATTGTTTTTGTCTGAGATCCTGATTTTCCTGTGGGCAACTGTTGACGGTTCAGATGGCATGCATGCATATGGTATGGTACATGTAAAAGCCACTTTGATATAGTTTGTTGCTGGGGTCTACTTGACCTCATTTTAATGTTTACTAATCACATCTGTTGTTCAAGTGTGTTCATAAACATGTAGTGACCCTTTTTCTCATTGTATTTGTAGCATCATCCCAGGCAAGTGGAGGAGAAAGGGCACAATCAAGTGGGGAAGCATCTGGCCATGGTATCTCCAGTCAAGACACCACCGACACGGAGGGAGCCAGTGGCCCAGAGGGTGAGGAAAGTGGAGACTGGATCTACATCCTCATCATCGGATTCAACATCCAGTGGCCACTCCTTAGTGGTGGCAGACCTATCGGGACCTACTCCTGTACAATCTTTGTCCGCCACCCACAGTCCTCTCGCCACCCTCCCTGTTGCTCCCCACCCAGTTGGCAATGCCTGCTCACCCGAGAGGGAGGACATCTCCTTTGCCACAGGCACCTCCGCCCTAGCCCCTGTTACCCCTGCTGCCCTGAGTGAGGAGGCTATTGGCCTCCTGAGGAACAGCTTTCTGGTTCAGACTGCCATTGTGAATGCCATCCAGGGGCTGACCAGCCACATTCAGCAGACCAATGCTTTCCTGGAAGGCATTCATTGTGCCATGTCTGACATGCAGAGATCTTTTCAGGCTCTAGCCTCCTCGCTGATGGCAGCCAGTCACCCACGCATTTCTCCCCCTCCATCTCCCTCTTCCCAATTCAAATTCCCCATTCCCCTACCTAGCCCAAACACACAGACACATCCATATGCACCCATCCCAACACACACAAGCAGCACACATAAACACAAACACTACAATACAAACCCACACGCAGGTGCTCAACATACACCCACAAACACATCAGCCACCATTTCCCCAGACACCCCCTCCAACCCACACATCACATCCAGCATAACACAGGCAACACCACAACAGCCAGTGACACAACCACCACACCCACCATACCTGCAGACACCACCCTAATAGATACACAAACATCCACCACAACCACCATACCTGCAGACACCACCTTAACGGACACAAAGACATCCACCACATCCACCATACCCACAGACATTACACCAACAGACACACAAACATCCACAACATCCAGCATACCCACAGACACCACCCCAACAGGCACACACACATTCACCACTCCCACATCACCCAGCACCTCTACCTCCCAGCCCCTAAGACATGCACACACCCACACTAACACATGCAACAGACACTACCCAAGCAAAAGCATACCTTACACATGCACACACCTAAGTCATCTACACCTACATACCAGATGACCACTTCCTAAACCTCCAAATCCCCAACCCTTGGTTGTATGACTGAATCACACATAGTAGAACCATGTGGTCGGAACTACGACCGCATCTTTACCAGGTTTGCTTTTACCACCCATGCCTTTACAATAAATGTTGGCTAGTAAAGGTATGTGTGTTAAACACATGTGTGGTTCAGCCATATAACTCTCCCCATTAACTTACAAAAGTCCCTGACCTCCCCCCACCCACCCTGAGGCCTAAAGCTTCCTCACCCCTAAAAACCTCTACCTCCTCAAACCAAACCCTAAGTCCCTTCCTGCCCTAAGCCCTAAAACTCTGCCCCTGCAAACAAAACATACCCCAAACTCCCCCTAAAACCCTTGGCCTTGTTAAAAAAATGACCTCAAACCTCCCACCCACCTTGAGGCTTAAAACCTTCCCCCACACTTAAAACGAAATAATCCCAGTACCCCCAAACACTCTAAGCCCTAAAACATTCCCACACCCTGAAAATGTCCCCCCCCCAAAAAAACTGTCCCTAGACACTCCCCGCCCTGAGGCCTAAAACTCCCCCAAAACAGCCCCTTCCCCTGCCCTCAGCCCTCCAACCCCACCCTGCCCTAAAAACTACCCCAGCCTCCCCCTACCCTGAGTCCTCAAACCAACTTCTCCCAAAACTGGCCCTTCCCTCCCCTTAGCCCTCCAACCCCACCTGGTTGTTCACCCCCTCATACCCGCCCGTTCAGGGCAAGCATGGTAACGCTTGCATGGTTATGGTCTGCGTGGCTCGGCCTCATAGTAAAGGCCATTTCCCCCCTTATGATGACGATCCCCGTGTTCCTAAAGAGAGTTTCTTTTTGGACCTTGCCCTTTCCTCTGTTACCTCAAAACTCCCTCCCAAACCCAAGAGGCCCCACCCACATCCCAACCCATCCCTTCAACATCCAAGTCCTCTTCTGTCACACACTCCCTGAAAGCAACCATACCTCTCCCCTCAAGGAGAAGCCTACCCCTCCTAAGAAACAGTCCACCCCTCCCAAGCCCACCCATCCCAAATCTGCCCCCACCCCCAAGAATGATCCCTGAGGCGCCTGCATGCTCACTTGATGCCCCTTCCGTTGGAGTTTCCCTGGCAGCAATAGGGGTCAAGTGTGGACACTGTACCGTGCAGAGCCTATAAAATGGACTGGCCAATGGCATTTGCTGTTATACATTTTCACTTTAATAAACCCAAAGTTTTTACTTTTTGGGTAGACATTTGCCCAGCAATTCCTTTTCTACCTTTATGTAACTTTAGGAAACCTGGGGCACAGTACTACACTACACCAACAACCTTCGCATGTGGGTATGCTGCCATGCCAAGGATGTTGGAAAGGTGAAGCCAGTCCAGGAGGGTAGGGTACAACGTAAAACTGACCTGCTGTCACACGACAGCTGGTATTCTACCTACATGAACTAGGGCTCAATTAACAGTCTCAGGCCATATCTGCAAGTGGAATTTAACATTGACAACAGTTGCCACTACCACCTCTGCTGTGTGTGCAGGTGAAGTAGCTAATGGCAGTAACGTCCCCATGGATCAAACACACCCAAATTAGAGGGTTCAGGATGACATTGTTAGCAATCCCTGTAATCAATAAAAATGTGCTAATCCTGTCAAATGTGAATGTCCATAGTTGCTACAAAGATCAGCCATTGTCATAAACATTATGAGGTACACTGCACTAATTTCATACCCATGCTGCATATGTCAAGGTCCACCCTGTGCCTGGGTCACAATAGCTCCAATGACACCGTGCTACATCCCAAATGTCATACTGCTCAGACAACAGCATTGAGGGGGAGGACATATGTCACCGGCTAGTGAAATTCACCCTCACAGTCAGAAGAGGAAATGGGACACTGCTAGGACTGTCAGTGCAATCCAATGTAGCACACATTCCCCAATATTATCATTACACACTACCAATGCTGACATCTGTAGTGTGCCATGCCAATGATATACATAGTATATGCTAGGTCTCAGCAACATATAGCTGGATGTGAAATATCAGAGACTGGCTCAGTTCCAGATTGTTAAGTGTGGTGCAAGTGCAATCAGAACAACCACAGCCAGTGCCTCACAATGAGAATGGAAGTAGACGGAGGGTTGAGTAGGACAAGAAGGTGGCAATATACAATTTGGCCAGAACCAACACCTAGAGGATGTGATGCTGACAAGTCCCCAAACTGACCACACTACATGTGAAATGCAGGTGGGACATAGGCCTGGGAGAATGCTAATATTATAGACAGGAACAATAAACAGGAACCAAGATCACAATGTGCAACAAATAGGAAGGCAGGCATGTCACATTACAAATCCAACAACACAGACACACTAATTGTACAATATCTCATTGCAGCGGACGATGGCTCTCCTGGGGATATGCCTGTCCTGGACTTCCCTTATGAAATGGATGACGATCTTACAAACATCAGCCAGCAGACCCTCCAAGATGTCCTTGGAACCCTCCAGACCCCACCTTCAGTTGCAAGGAGGAGCACAGATATAGCAACCATCACAGAGGACCTATCCACCACCCCAATTGTTTGACCTGCCAGCTCCAACCCAGCTGAGGACTCTGACGACACTGGCACCAGCTTTGAGAGAACTGTAGTTGGAGTACAGCGGGAGCTGGCCAAGGAGGAATGGGTGGGGATGGAAAATATGGCAGCCAGCCTAGAGGGGGATGCGTGCATGATGTCAACTGCAGAACAGGCAGCAGCCATGCAATGTCGAACATCAACCTTGCAAGAACTTGACAAATGTGTGAAGGAAATCAGCACAGCTGTAAGAGAGTTGACACAACACCTCCAACAACAAACTTTTCAACGCGTTCACAAATGCAATATTGACCCCCTCAGGCCCGAACTGGCTGCCTACCACAGAGATGTGGTTGCTATCCTTAAGAACCAGCAGCTCCTCCTTGCTGCAGTACTGCCCTTAATAGCCCCACAGTTGGCAGCTACTGGGATGTCTGACTCCACATCTTCAAACACTGTGGTGTGTGTTGACCCTTCACAACCATCACCACCAAGGGCAGAGGAGACAACACACACATCAGAAGATGAAGACGTGGAACAGATCACCTTCACCCGTAAGAGTACCCGGTAGCACTAATCCCTGCCACATGGCCACTTATAACCAAGGTCCTGTGCTTTGTAACATGCCAGTCTTGAAACAGCTGCTCTCAAGCACTGTCCTCCACCCCACTATTTGTGTTGTCACTCTGCTCAGTGATTGTCTCTCACTAACTCATTGGCAAATCATGTCCCTCTGCACTGTCTGACACTTCACCCCAGCATGTTCAATGACATGTCCTTTTGCAATTGTGTAGGATCACAATGGAAAGTGTCACACTAATGGACTCACAATCATGGACAATGTAACTATAGCACTATAGCACTTTATAATAAATAGCACTTACACAACCACATTGTCTCTCTGTAATGTGACACATCAACCGTGAGGGAGATCAGCGATGTTTGCCTCATGTCAATGATTACAGAATGTCAATACAACTGCCCTGAAAGAATGTGGGCTGATAACTATACACTGTGGTCTGGAGTGTACCATCATCTGCCCTTCCTGAGGGTTAATTCTGAGGTAAATAGAAACTATACAGTATAATAATGTGTTGGAAAGAATAAGTCTTCCTCAAGGGATGTCTAAGTCCAAAATTATTGTCTTCAAATTTTTCTTCATGACAATCTTTACTTGTGTGACATTTGACCCAAAATTGTCCTCACACACACCATACAGCAGGAATGGATGTGTATGAGTGTACATGCAAATAAGTAACCTGGCTGAACAATGTAACAAATGATAGGTGTGAGTTATGTATACCATACTACATGAGATCATACCACCACTCACCTTATAAGGGTTCACTCGAACATCAGACTGCAGGCAGACATAACAGTGTCTTCAATCCCAAATCTGGTCCCAAAGTATGTGAGATTGAAAACATACATCACAAATTAACAACACATTGGGATCCATAGTAACCTTGAATGGTGGTTGCAATGGACGGCAGAATCTTAGCAAAGTAGCTCTGGTGTAGCTGCCAATGTAACAGCTCAATTAGGAATTGGTTGCAGGATGGGACACAAATGCAAATACTAAAGAGATGCTGTTCACCCATGGCAAGGCCCTGATCCCCAAGCATTTGACATACTGTAAAGGAGTACCTAAATATTTATTTAACAGTAAAAAAGGAAGATAAAACCTGGGGAAACACCTTAACTAACCTAACCTATCCTAACTACACGTTACCCACAACAGGCCCTAACTAATCTAAGCTAAACTTAGTTATCACATTTAACTAAAAACTCTAAACATCAGCCCCCCATCCTCCTTATAAGACGGGACACATGGAGGACAACATATACTAACCTAAACACATACTATCTTATACTAAACAAATATATATTTTTTGTATTTTCATATTATTATTTTTTTAACACCAAAACCCCAACATTATCCAACATACATAATAAAACAAAATATTCAAATTATCAGACCCCCACCCGCCTACTGCTAACTAAACTAACAGCCTATTCTAACCTAACACTAAGCCCCCTAAACCCACTAATTAAAAGAACCAGGAAAGAGGAGGGAGGGGAGGGATTCAAGGCAGAGGGTATATTTCTCACAAGTTCACCCTGCGCAGGGTCTTCTTGATGGCAAGCACCCTCTTATTAATTTGTGCCACCTCCTGCTTCAGCCTGTTCATTCTCCTCAACATAAGTTGCATGTCACGTTGCATCCTTTAGAAATCTGCAGGGTCAGTGACTGCAGCAGGGGTGGTCTCGGTGCCAGTTGTAGATGTTTGTCCGGTTGTTGGTGTCATGCTTGTAGGGGGAGGTGCAGGTGGTGCTGTCATAGGTCCGGGGGCAGTGGAGGTCGATGGTCCTGCAGTGGTGCCTGAGATGCTTTGTGCCACCTGGGTGGTAGTGGTGGTGCTGGTGGGGGCGGCTGTTGTGGACACCAAAGGGTCCCCTTGGGCAAATGCCCTCCACACTCCGGAGGCTCTTTCATGGCAATAATGCCGTGCCATGTGCCAGAACCCAGACTCCACATCCAGAATGCGGCAGTAACGCATCGCCCGGCGCTGAAACTTCCGAATCTGGATGGCATTCATATTGGCTGGTGTTAAAAAAGATAAAGTCAAACATTAGGTACTTCATTGCGTGATATAGCTACAGAAGAAAACCAGACAATACATCTAATTTAGCTGAAACAGGCCATATGACCTTACAGATCACAGATTCGCCCTGAGGAAGTACATGCCAATGCAGCCTACACATATCCTATCTAACAGCACAGCAATGCTCTAAAAGATGTGTAACAAATTAGATGACCTATGCATCATTGTTCAGCCATTTGTCACTTAACAATGCTGCAAGTCCTCCACATGTGACAGGCCAACTAATGACTATCTTCTGGATGACAATCAAGGGCAACAAGATCTGTGATTTGTAAATGTAATTGCCAGGATGGAATGCAGTTGCTAATCATGAGTGGGTATCTTAGTTTTGGGCAAGTGATTTACAGAATTACATGTCTGTGTACTAAACTTGGATCATCACACCTAGGTACACATTTCATAACCCTAAGCCTGTGCCTCGGGGGGATTGGGCAAGCAACAAATGCTTTCAAACATCTAGGACACCCCGGAAGCTTTGGACAGCTGTACATGGGTTTGGGCAGTCCACCATAGTTCAGCAGGATGTCCAACTAGGATACACCCAAACCTTGGACAAATCCCATCCACATTTATGTTTGTAAATGCAGACATTTGTCACCATCATTTAATATCACTAATACCTGTCTTACAACAAGCAGATAGATGCAAGCACACATCTGGCCATGAGCTGCATGCACACCTATGACATTGTACTCAAGTGCCACATACAAGTAGCTCAACATGTGGAGCTACATGCTGCTAGGAAGTCAAACATACAGTCGAACATGTTCATTAGTGAACAGGGAGGCTCAAGTCTGTGGGTAAGACTTTGGCATCCCTATTCTGTGAGATTCAAGGTCTGACTTGCTGACTAATTCAGAAATATAGCCCTCTGCTAAATTTACTTTATAAAAAACATTAACAACAAATGTCACCCTATTCACATGGCCATGCCTACAGGGCTGCACTACAATCCCAAAATATGACTATACGCTAATGATTGTCCAACTCAAAGATGGAAAAAAAGTGATACTCCACTCAAGTAACATATCCGATTATTTACCAGCACATCATACCTTGCTATGTGTCCAACACGCAGGAGTAAATCACACAACAGCTGCAAACACAACACAGAACTGAATTTTGAACACTTACTGGAAATGTCTGGATCCGCAACTCGAGCCACCTCTCCAACTGTGTAGGGGGCAGGTCCACCTGAAAGGCATGGAATGGAGAAAGGTGCTCAATGTCTGTGCACTGTACAACACTTCCAAATAAAATTACTGTGTGTAACGTTAAATCTGAAAGGTCCAGCCTCTCTGGCATGATGATACTGCAACAGACATACCACTGCAAACATGTACAGACCCGGTCACTCCAGTGAGTGATACACACATATCTGCACACATGCAGTGGTCCTAACTATCATGTGGTGACAAACAGGCTCCATCCATTGTTTGCAGACTCATTTATGGAGTGTACTCCTCTCATCATTTGTAGCAATAAGAGGCATGCAAAGCCACTTTCCTGGAGCACTGCAATACCAGTCACTCAGGTATTGTGGCTTGTGCATCAAGGGACAATCATTTACTGTGTGACGAACCTGTGGGCTGATTTAAGGTCATGATTTAGCATGCTTTCTATGGTCCCTTCCATGTAGGGCCTGTGTTGTGTGTAGGTTACATATGCTACATTAACAGTGTACCCTGAGCCACATATGCCACCTATGACACCATAATGGCATTAATTGGTGACAGTTTGAGGCTAGCCATGGATTGACCAGTTTTAATATTTGGATACAGCAAGGAGATGTATGTTGACAGTGTATATTGTAGTCATACATGGCAGACTGCATGGGCACAGGTGTAGTCATTGCACCTGAAATGTGTCACTCATTGCCCTGTGTACCCATTATAGGTTTTGGAAATCACAGTGAGCCACATTCATCATCTTACATTTGCCAAGTTGGTTGATCAGTGGGTATACAGCAAACTGACACTGTCATATTATTAACACATGGTTTAGCAAATGTACCACTGTATCAATCATGATGATGTAGGTTTCAATTTGTATGTACCTTCAGAATGGCAGCAGTCACAGGAATGCTGGTCTTCTGATCTTAGCATACACCCATGTCTGTGATAGCCTCCATACTGGGAAGTTAGTTATTAAACATATGCTGCACTAGATCAGCATGGGTGTGCCAAACTAAACTAGCAAAGTATTACTGAACTGTATATGTATGATGGAATTGGTCAAGGGTCCCTTGCACGACATCATGCATGTAATACATTGTGATCAGTCATTCACCAACGTCAGGTATCCCATGATGATCCCATAACTTATGAGAAGTTCATGGCTATAGAGTAACATGGACAGCAAATGCATTAGCTCTGTTCCAGCTATTGTGCCCAAGACCAATGTAAAACACACAGGTACAATGAACAGAGGGCCATGGATAGTTGTTACCCCTCATTTTGTATCATTTGCTTCATTTTATGTGCCACAGCTATGGAAAGTGGCACCAAACATTTAGATATGAACCCGTGTGCATTACTTTTGGCATCCATCCCTAATTTAATTGCAGCACAACCAAGTCAAACTATCAGCCTAAGATGTTACCTGAGGTTAGAAATAACTTGGTCCGTATGTGTTAGACTCCAGTTCAGACATATATCAGAAATAATTGGGGGACACATTAATTCTTGATAATATCTGGATTAAAAACATGTCTTTCCTGGTACACTCACAGACCATGCCTAAAACATATGTTAGAGCCACATTTGCCTCATCTATTGACATGAAGGCAGCACTAATTTACAGGCTCCAGTTGTGTTTTGTAACTCAATGCAGCTGTTGCGTCAACAAATGAAGGTAATGTGTATCAATTACTGGATAACTCACAGCCACTGTATGATTAACTTGCATTCCACATATCCAAAAACATTGCATGCAGCATATGAACAAATCTGCTACTGTCACTACAGAGCATTTAAATGTGCAAATTACTCTGAATTGTACTCACCAACAGGGCCACCAATCACAATCCCCAGGTGGTCCAGAAGGTCTTGCTCCCTGGCACCAAGGTCAGCCCAACGGTGCTTTAGCTGGTGGTCGTTGCACGGTGTGTTGTATATGCGTTGCAGATGATACAGGACCTTTGCCCACCGGAGCCTCCTTGCCTCTGTGTGATAACCCTGTATAACCCGGCCACCTGCTTCTATCATCAATGGGAGGAAGTGGCACACCAGCCAAATGAATGTCCCCAGCTCTTCCTCTCCCATTCTACATGGCCTACCCAACAAGCTTGAAATAATAAAGGAATTAAGGGGTAAAGAGGATAATGAAGGGACAGGAGGAGAAGGAAATGAAAAGTAATTAACACTAACACAGCCCAACTATCCCCAAACTAACATTACCCACAACAGACTCCCAACAGTACAAAGACAAAATTAGACACCAGAAATGACAAAAATACACTTACACAGGATACCACAGACACTTAGAAAACACCAAAACACAATATAAAGAACACACAGTAGACAAATTCACAATATTCACAGAGAGACAAGTCCAAACACAGCCACACAGTCAAGAAAAATCACAGACTGCAAAGTGAAAGTGAAAGTACACCCACTGTACCAATTCTGTAAACAGGATATCCTATAACATCACTTTCTGCCTCAAATGCGGTGCATTTTTATTATGATGCATCAAAATATTATAATGCTTACAGTCTGTGTGTAATATTTTTTTTTAACGCACATGCTTAGAAATTACCCTGCATCCATATTTTAAAATATTTTTCATAGTTAACCAATTTCATGGAGTACAGTGTGGGAATTACTGCTCAGGGCCAATGGATGTATCTTGGCAGTGAGCGTAATTTTTCTACGCATATGCAGCGTTTTTTGACGCATGTGCGTCTTTTTTTATGCGTTTGGGTCAAAATTGATCTCTTTTACTGGGTTTGGGTAATTTCTCAAATTGTATAGTACATGACAATTGTAACTATACAGAGATAGGCTGTTTGCACCTACATTGTGCATTCCAGTGTATGGGCACATGTGGCAGATCACACTACTGTGGACCATGATCCTCTAGTTGTTGTACTTGTACTTTTGAAATACAAATTGGTATTGCCCAGTTTGAGCAGGTTGTGCATCAATACAGCATAGCATGCAACGCAACTCAATACAGTAACTCATTGCCTGTGTGTCAATGTGTGTGAATTGGCTGAATTGAACGAAAGCCGAAGAGGAAATGAGAACACACATGGGGACAGTCCAGCTATGGCACTGCAGAAGTTTTATGAGACTGACAACAGGGCAACCTTGGTGTGCTCACAAAGTTAATGGATCAGGAATTTTAAACCGGCACGTTTCATCACAACATTTGTACACAGGGTGGCCTCTAAAATTCCCACTGCAGCCGGGAACATCATTGCCTCTGTGCTGATTAATCTCACAGCTATTCACCACACAAGCCACATCAATATGTTGGGGCCGATGTGAATCAGTGTGCGGTCCATCAGGGTACAAACATGTGTTGACATTTCATGCACATCATCTAACGTTGTTTGTTGAGCTGGCGCCACCATACTCAATCCATGCATACAGCCATGGTACACTATCACTTTTTGTCACTCATGCATACATGAAACCGAGACAAGGGAGGGGCTGTGATTGGGCTACTTGAAGAAAAGTTCCACCCCATGATACAATAAGTAAACTGATTACGCTATAAGATGTATATGAGTATTAATTGTAGACCTACCTGACAATACCCCAAGAGGAAAGTGAGGGTGTGGAAAACAACTCTGAGACAAATGTAGCCACAGGGAACCTTTATGGTAACGCGAAGACAGGAACCAGTCAGGCTAACAGGATGCAGGGTCAATCAGGAACAAAAATGAACAAGGCAAATACACAGTGAGCAGACTGAGACTGGTCAAAGCTGGAACAACACTGGGGAAAATGTATACTGTTTTTGTCATGTGTGCTGCAATGTTACACAATAACCCAAGGCCTGTGTTACACAAGTGATTTATACGGCAATGCATAACAGTGATATACATATAATGGCAGTTTCTATGCCATTCCAGGCAGCTGCAAGGGCAGTGCATCTTCAAATGGCTGGTCTGCATGTAGGTGCTCACAGGTGTGTGCAGCTTCTGTCTCTCACAAGTCCTGTAGGTGAGAATCAAGTTCAAAGGGCCAACAGTACCTTTCACATGGGAAGCAATGGACTGGTGATTACATCCTACAGACTACAAGGCAGTGCATTATCCGTCCAGAAGTCCATGCAGACAGATGAACAATGACTATGGCATACCATACTAAAGAGGGAAGCACACTGGAGTCAGAATGTGAGTCTGGGTGTGTGTAGATGAGGGATTATCTGGGTACAAATAGTCCATTTCCAGGGCCCCCTCGAGAAGGGTGGGGATAGACAGAAAACATGGCAGTGGGAGGACTTATGACCTGGGATGGCATGTGCAGGGGATGTCTTGTGAGCAATGGTAGTCTTACCTGGGGCACTTGTGCTATCCATTTGCCGCTTACATGGATTTCTTGTCACACACACACTCCTTGCAAAGATAGCTGATGTCACACTTACTGCTGTCAAGGGTCTGGTCATACATTCCTGTTACCAATGCAATAGTACATCCACTGCCTCATGTATGAGGCATTTTTTCCATATTGAATGATGGTGTCTTAGTTGTGTGCCATATGCTGCAATGAACCATGTTGCCAACATGTATGTGTGAAATAGATGTGGTCCTCTGCTATTGCCCTTCAAATGTGAAACGGACAGGATATATGTCATTTACAGTGTGTGTGAAGTTGGCTGCACATTCATACCCATCAAATGTGATGTGGATTTTTCTGTATCCTAATATGTATTTCTGCAATGCTCCATGAGGCTACACTCTGATTATGAATCTTAGGGATAATGTGATGCAAAATTGATTACCCAGACCATGATATAGTGATTAGAATAGGTGTTTAATTACATATGGTAAGACAGTGGTGATGGTGACTATAGTTAAAAGAAGTTTTGGACAATGTGTTGTCTCCGACGCAATCCTGCAGCTGTGTTTGGATGGTCCCCCTCATGTTGATGGACAACGTCGTCCTCCTCTTCCTCTTCTTCAGACATTTGTGGGTCTGGTTCATAGAGGGGAATGTTCCTCCATACACAATTGTTGTGCAGGATGGCACAAGGCAAAATGATCTTGTAGACCATTTCTGGTGAGTATGGGAGGCTGCCTCTGGTGATGTCAAGGCACCTGAATCTTGACTTCAGGATGCCAAAGGTCCTCTCGACTATGGTGCGTGTCCTACGATGTGCCTCATTATTGGCACGCTCTGATGCTGTGCTTGGGTTTGCAAATGGGGTCATGATCCATGGCTGGATCCCATACCCCTGATCAGCTGAAAGAGAAAATGAGTGAGAAAATGTTGATGTTGCTTGCGCCATGATTATCACTTTGCATGGCAGTTGTTCTCTAGTGTTGTCTGTGACTCATCTGTGTTTGTCTTATTGTGTGGAATCCTAGGCTTCTAGGATGTACTATCAGCATTGGGTTGTTTCATTATCTGAACTGGTATTTGGCTGATTGACCGGATGTCAGCGGTATTTTTGTACACTTGCAGTACATTGTGGTCTCCCATGCATTATGTCATGTGAAAGAGGTGTCCATGTGTCTTAACTGGGGTGACATCATACTTCCATACACAGAATCAATTCCACAGTGGTGGTAACACGGTTGCATCTATATGGCCTGGACATCCCATCCAATTTAATATATGCAATAGAATTTGTTAAACATCAGTGAGGCCCTTTGATTTGGCTAGGCGACAATGCACAACACACCTCCATAAGTTGTCAGCACTGAATTGTTGACAATTGACAATGCACAAATATCCGATGTCTGACAAGTTCTCTGCAGACCTATTTCTTTGCACTTGCCGAGTTGACTCATGTTCAAACGTATACCTATACTACTGAACCTGGTCCAGTTCATCTGGCTAACTTGGTTGTGAGGTTGACGTTTTGAGTGTTAGAAGGTCCATGTGCCTGTACATATGTTGTGTATATGTGTAATTGTCTCAAACTGTATGTGTGGGAATGTGCACTTTCAATATTGTCACATGAATATGTGTTCTTATCACAGCCCACTTGCTTATTGGTAGTGGGCAATGTCAGAGCAGGAGTGATGTGAGATATTGGTACGGCCTCAAAGATTCCATGTCAATTTAATTGTAGTCATCATCATCATGCTATGTGTCTCATGGTGTTTGACCTGCAGCAAAACACATTGCACACCCCTTACACAGTACTTATTGTTTGGAAGGGTGTTTGAGTGTTATTGATGTGAAATTGAAAGATTAATCTTCCAAGCTGTACTGCCAGTTAATGCCATGTCATTGTCATTGTGTTGTTTTAAATTGTCCCTGTCTGTGGAGTGGCATCTGTTGTTATTTGGAACTGTCATTTGTCCATAGGTGTGTATCCCATTGGGTCAGGAATTCAACCATGCCTAGCAGTGTCACAACCTCAGTGTCTTCCTGGCCACGTGTCAATGTAGTGGTGTATGTGTTGTGTGTCCACCAGGGTTGCTGTGCAGTGTGTATATAACTGGGTTTCGGTACTTACCAAAAAGTAGGCCATTTCTATATCGTCCATCCTGGAAGTGTTGATTGATGGTGCAGTGGCAGAAGATGAATGAATCATGTATACTCCCAGGATACTTTGCCACGATGTTGGTGATCAATCCCCAGTGATCGACAATGGCCTGCACATTGATGGAGTGCATGTGCTTCCTGTTGCGGTATAGATGTTTGGTTGCAGCAGGTGGCACAATGCGTACATGTGTGCAGTCAATGGCACCAAGCACGTGTGGGAAGCCGTTGATTTGATAGAAGCCCTGTTTGGTCTCCTGCTGATTCTGCTGTGTGTTGGGGAAGCTGATGTGGCAGGGTGTGAGGGAGATGATGGCATCCAATACCTTGGCTAGGAAGGCAGAGAATGATGGCTGTGAGATCCCGGCAACCAGGGCACCAGTGGTTTGAAAGGAGCCACTAGCCAACCTGTGGAGGCCAGCTAGCAACTTGGTTTCTGGTGGAATGGTGTGGGGTGGCTGCAAGCTGGGTGCCAACTGTGGCTCAATGTTGTGCAGCAGCTGCTGAATGGCTTGCCAGTTGAGTCTGTACCTCTGGATAATGTCTTGTTGCCGGAGTCCCAGAAGGGTTGTTCTGGTGCGGAATATCCTCTCCTGCCTTCTGCGTTGCCTTTGGGTTCCCTGCTGGTGTTGTGGAAGCTGCTGTTGTTGGTCCTGTGCTCTGCGTCTACGTGCATGCTGGTTGAGAAGCATCTCCATGTCTTCCTTTTGGAGCTCTGATGTTGCTTCTGTGTGTTTTCCTTAAGTACTGGTGTGTTTGCCCCATTTTAACGCCTGCCCTGACACAGGCATTATTTTTTGATGCAAATTGGGCTGTGCGCCATTTTCCGACTCCGCCTCCCGGCTGTGCGGGATTTTTGCGCGGTAGCATAAATATGGCGCATGGGTGTTTAAGTCATTTTTTGGATGGGAACGCCTACCTTGCATGTCATTAATGCAAGGCGGTTTCCCACATCCAGAAAATGACGCACACGGCAGAATTTTGGCATTGGCGGGCTCGGGCATCATTGTATAAATGTGGTGCAAGGTTTGCACCGAATGTGCGTCAACATTTTTGACGCACATACGGCACACACAGAGTATAAATATGCCCCAGAGTTTTCCACTAGGCTCCTAATCACCTCGGAAGCAAATACTACCCAGGTTAGTTCTTCACCTGCTACAGTGTTATAACAGACCAATTCTAGGTCCTTCGAGGTAATACTCTTTAATCTTTTAATGTTAGCAAATATGCTTAACAACTGTGATCTATTCAAGGGACGACTAACTGAGTGCTGTGTTTTCCTTGTAGATTGTATTTCTAGGAAAAAGTTCCATGGTACTCTTGACTTGGGATTGCCTCTGTCCCAGACAAGAGGGGGCTTATCCGGACCTGCCTCGGGCTCCCCTTTTTCAGGGCAACAAATATGTTCTGCCAATTTGGAACAAGGCCTTTCTTTAGTACTTTTGCACCCAGAGGCCTCCTTTGCCACCTTCTAACGCTCCTTGGGTTTCCCAGAGTCCAGCAATTCCCTCAGTCTCTCCATATTTTCCTTACCAGGCCCTCCTCTAACAACGCACTTCTTCTCTTCTAAGCCAGCTGGGGAGTACAGCCTTTCCTCACCAAGACCACTTTATTTCAATTGCAGATGACTCAACTCAGGTGCACTGGGAGCTGGGCTTCGTACTTTAAAGTGTTTTGTGACAAAGGGGGTCATTCCAACCTCGGCGGTAAAAGGCGCTTACCGCCAGACAGAAGACCGCCATAACACCGCCGCGGTCGCGGTAAACCGCCACGGTCATTCTGACCCACAACAGGCAAAACGCCAAAATTCCGACATCCACAAAAGTCCGCCACACCAAAGGTCAGCGATAAACTGGCGAGGACCAAACCTCCACCGTCACGTCAACAGAAATACGCCCACACTATCACGACACACGAATCCACGCGGCGGTCTTTCAACCGCGGTATTTCATTGGCGGTACACACCGCCGCGCTCAAAATACACACACATTTACAAAACACAGCCACATTGGACAATTCAAAATACACACACCTGATACACATATACACACCACTCCCACACACCCAATACAATATAAAACACACACCCACATCACCCACAAACCCCTAGGACCAAAAATACAGGGAGAAGGCCAGAGAGAGAGACACCACCATCAACAAACTAGCAGCCACAGGCACACAACACCATCACCCACACAACTTCCACGCACAAAACACCACACACCACTACATATCACCATACTTATCACCACACACACCGCCCCACACATCACCCACACCACCCCATGGCACCTCAAAGACACCCCAGGTTCTCAGATGATGAACTCAGGGTCATGGTGGAGGAAATTGTACGAGTAGAGCCACAGCTGCAGCACACTACCATTGCCAGGAAGATGGAGCTATGGAGCAGAATAGTCGACAGGGTCAACGCTGTGGGACAGCACCCAAGAAATAGGGACGACATCAGGAAGCGGTGGAACGACCTACGGTGGAAGGTGCGTTCCATGGTATCCAGGCACAACATCGCGGTGCAGCGGACTGGCGGCGGACCCCCACCTACACCCCCAGAATTTACAGCATGGGAGGAGCAAGTCTTGAACATCCTGCATCCTGAGGGCCTCGCAGGAGTATCTGGAGGAATGGATTCTGGTAAGTCAAACCTTTGACTACTTTATCCCCCCCACCCCACCAGCATGCCAACTCATACCCCCACCCTCACCCCCATCACACCTACTCCTTGCAAATGTCTCACCATCACAACCCACCCATCCCAAAACCTGGCCCTGCATGCGACCACAAAGCATGGACACCCATCACCAAAGCATGCCCCCTGCACATACCCATCACCCCCCCTCAAACCACCGTCACAACAGCCCCCACAAAGGAATGCCAGCCCTGGGGTACACGGGCACCCACCCATTACACGCCATGGCACACACAGAAGCAATAACCATACTTTTGTACCCCTGCAGGACCCGAACGCCAGGTCACCGCGCAGGAGGGTCCACAAATGTCCACTCCACCCCCAGAAGAGGCCCACAGTGAGGACAGCAGCTCTGTCTCCCTGGATCTAGATGACCTGCCCGGTCCATCGGGGACCTCGGGACAGTCGGTTCCCCTCAGACAGCCACAGGCCACAGCAGACCTTCCCCCCTCTGGGAACACCAGCACAGCACCCACCCAGCGGGCCCATACCTCTGTCCCCAGGACACGTCAATCAGCGGTGTGTCCACCACTACAGGGAACCCAGGCTAACCCACCACCCCAACAACAACAGGGACCTGGGGGCAGTGGTAGTGGGCACACGGTCCAGGGGACAGAGGCCCAGGGAAACAGGGGAACTGGGAGGGCTGCTTTGCGACAGGGGGGGGACAGGCCCAGGGAACCCACTCTCCACGAGGCCCTCTCCTCCATCATGGGAGCATACCACCACTCCCAGGAGACGATGGCTACGGTCCTGGCCAGGTTTCAGGAGATCCAGCTTCTGCAGGAGCAACAGTATATGGGGTTCAGGGAGGAACTAAGAAACATCAGTTCCGCCATGGGTACCATTGTAGTGGCCCTGAATCAGGTAGTCACCACACTCAAAGGGCCCCTGACACTAGCATGGACCAAGAACTGCCTACCACCTCCGCCGGCGCTAGTGGACAGGAGGCCCCGACACAAGACCAACAGGCCACCAGAACCCCACCCCCTGCAGAAGGAGAACCACCCTGCAAGCGGGCCCTGAGATCCAGGAAGAGGACAGAGTAAGATGTCAAGACCCCCGCCAGCAAAGGATACCGCCCTGATTGTCATCCCACTGTCCCACATTGTCACCCTGTCCAACTTTAAACTGCCCCTGCTCCACTTCCCACAGGCATTTGGACAATGCACCTGTGATACTGATAGTCTGGACTCTGCCATGGACAATCCTCCACCATCACCCCTCACCGATTTGCAACCACCCACCAATTTAGAGAACTTGAATAAACACACTTATTGCACAAAACAATCTGGAGTCTGGCTGTGATTTTGAACAAATGTATTAGACATGACCGTGCCAAAATGTTCATTCACATTGTGATGCCAACAAACCGCTGTCACACAGCTGTAGTCCATGGGGAAACAAAGCAGATGTCACGCAGTGGGACCCACATATCTGAAAACGGAAGGGAAAGTCACAACACAGTTACCATACACTGGGGGGAAAAAGTCAGACAGTAGAGAGGTAGAAGTCTTAAAGTAAATGTAAAATGCCGGTGTGTACTCTTACCTGTGTGTCATTGAAAATACTGCTGTATTACTGTGTTCCTGTTCTCTATGTCGTCCTCTTCGCCTTCCTCCTCTTCACTCTCCACAGGCTCCACAGCTGCTACAACACCACCATCTGGACCATCCTCCTGCAGAAAAGGCACCTGGCGTCTAAAAGCCAGGTTTTGAAGCATACAGCAGGCCACGATGATCTGGCACACTTCTTTGGTGAGTACATTAGGGATCCACCTGTCATATGGAGGCACCTAAACCTGGCCTTCAGGAGGCCAAAGGTTGGCTCGATCACCCTCCTAGTTCTCTCATGGGCCTCATTGTACCGTTCCTCTGCCCTGGTCCTGGGATTCCTCACTGGGCTCAATAGCCAGGAAAGGTTGGGGTAACCAGAGTCCCCTAATAGCCACACCCGGTGCCTCTGGAGTTGACCCATCACATACGGGATGCTGCTATTCCGCAGGATGTAGGCGTCATGCACTGACCCAGGGAACTTGGCATTAACATGGGAGATGTACTGGTCTGCCAAACAGACCACCTGGATATTCATGGAATAATAACTCTTCCTGTTCCTGTACACCTGTTCACTCCTGCTGGGGGGGACCAAAGCAACATGTGTCCCATCAATGGCACCGATGATGTTGGGAATATGTCCAAGGGCATAGAAATCACCCTTCACGGTAGGCAAATCCCCCACCTCAGGGAAAACTATGTAGCTCTGCATGTGTTTGAGCAGGGCAGACAACACTCTGGACAACACCTTTGAAAACATGGGCTGGGACATCCCTGATGATATGGCCACTCTTGTTTGAAATGACCCACTTGCTAGGAAATGGAGCACTGACAGCACCTGCACTAGAGGGGGGATCCCTGTGGGTTGGCGGATGGGTGACATCAGGTCTGGCTCCAGCTGGGCACACAGTTCCTGTATAGTGGCTCGGTCAAGCCTGTATGTCAGCATGACATGTCATTCCTCCATTGTCGACAGGTCCACCAGCGGTCTGTACACGGGAAGATTCCTCCATCTCCTCGCATGTCCCAGCGGACCGTGCCTATGAAGGACAACATGGAGCACAGAGTCAATCAACCCACAGGTACGTTCCCACAGCTTGCACAGAACACGATTCTCAATGCATTGAATGGCTTGTATGAGTGTTGATGCAAGGCCTAGGTATGTGTGACGCAGTTGAAATTAAGCCATGTGGGCCCTTGAAATGGGGGCTGCCTGACCTGTGAAGTGCGACAGTGGGATGTGAGGTCAATACCTGGCGTGGCACACCGTGGCAGTAGGCGGTCGAAGACCGCGGCGCAAAGCCGCATTGGTTAACATTGAACCCTATGGGTTTCAGGAGCCAATGACGATGTGCGCCGGCGGTCGCGGTACGCACCGCCGCGGTACGCACCGCCGCGGGCGTGACCGCCATTTTCTATCTGCTTAATCACTCGATACCTGATCTTCCACAGGAGAGGACCTATACTGCAAGTGCTGCTGTGACCTCGGTCTGGAAGGGACAATGGCTGCTGCGACTGGGGAAAGGGCCCCTGCCTTCACTTCTGAAGAATTGGAGAATCTCGTGGATGGGGTCCTCCCCCAGTATGCGCTACTCTACGGTCCTCCAGACCAACAGGTAAGTACACTGGGAGCATGCTTTGTGGCCAATGCCTGTGTTGAGTGGGGTGAATGAAAGATGGTGGGGAGGGGAGCGATTGAGGCATGCATCAAACGACAGATGAGAGCATGTGTCACATGCCAAGGGTGGGGATGGGGGGCCACTCACATCGAGCATGCAGAAGGTGATGAATATTTTTCTCCCCCTGGACATGTCACATAGGTCAGCGCCCATCAGAAAGTCGCTATTTGGCGTGCCATCGCCAAGGACGTCCGGACCCTGGGGGTCCACAACAGACGGGGCACCCACTGCCGGAAGAGGTGGGAGGACATCCGACGCTGGAGCAGGAAGACGGCGGAGGCTCAGCTGGGGATGGCCTCCCAACGTAGGAGGGGTGCCAGTCGTACTTTGACCCCCCTGATGTCCCGGATCCTGGCGGTGGCCTACCCCGATTTGGATGGGCACAGGAGGACATCACAGCAGACACAAGGGGGTGAGTACAAGCACATTCTGCTATCTTTGCGCGCAGTGGAGGTGTCTGGGTGGGGGAGGAGGGCTGTGGGTGTCCCTAAGCCAGGGCGATTTCTGTAGGCTAGGCCCCTCCGTAAGGCATGGCCCTGTGCCCCGCCCCCCACCTCTGTAGGGTGCCTAGTACAGCTATTCATGGCCCTGTGTCATCTATGTGTGCAGTTGTCGTCCATAGGCTTGTAGGCCATGTCCCACTGATTGAGTAGTGTACCCCAAGTGTGCGGCGTGGTGCAGGGGGCTTCTGTGTCTGTCCTCTCCGGTGTCGCCCATGCATGCATTCAACATGTCTTTATTTCTCCCCCCCACCCTTTTTTTGTGGTCTTCCTGTTCATGTGTGCATTAGCATCATCAGGTGAAGGAGAAGTGGCATCGGAGCACGAGGGAGCTGCATCCCACATGGCCCTGGAGGGCCATGCAACGGACTCTGAGTACACCAGTGGGACGGAGGGCGAGGGGAGCTCCACAGCGGGGACACGTGCTGACACCAGCGACACGGACTCGTCCTCTGAAGGGAGCTCCCTTGTGGTGGCGGCAACATCGGTGCCCCCCGCAACAACAGGTACAGCCGCCACCCAGCGCACCAGCACCGCCCTCCCAGCAGCCCCTCAGCGTTCACCCCGTGCCCGCTCACCCAGGAAGGTGGGCATCTCCTTCGCCCCAGGCACCTCAGGCCCTGCCCCTGTCACCCCTGCTGCCCTCAGTGAGGAGGTCATTGACCTCCTGAGGACCATCATTGTTGGGCAGTCGACCCTTTTGAATGCCATCCAGGGTGTAGAAAGGGAGGTGCACCGGAGTAATGCATACCTGGAGGGCATTCATTCTGGTCAGGCTGCCCATCAGTGATCGTTCAACGCTCTGGCCTCAGCACTGACGGCAGCCATTGTCCCTGTCTCTAGCCTCCCCCCTCCAACTTCCTCCACCCAGACCCAAAGCCCTGTACCTCTGCCTATCCCAGACACACCATCAGACCAGCCTGCATGCACCTCAACACCCAAGGGAAGCTCATCCAGACATAAGCACCACACATCACACAAGCATTCACACAAGCAACATCCACATGCAGACATACCAACAGCCACTGCCTCCTCTGTGTCCCCCTCCTCCTCGTCTCCCTCCTCCCTCACTGTGACGTCTCCACTCACACTTGCATGCACAACATCATCAGCCACTACGTCCATCACCAGCACACCCACCAGAACACTCCGCACACGTGCAGTCACCACCCCCACTACCATTTACACGTCCCCTGTGTCCTCTCCCAGTGTGTCTGTCACCCCCTCTTCCAAACCACACAAACGCAGGCAACCACCCACCCAACAGCCATCCACCTCACGACAGCCTCCAGCACCTGCACCCAAAGACACCAGACTTCACTCTCCTACAACCACATCCTCTCCTCCACTCCCTTACCCACTACACCTACCCGCCCCTCTCTTTCTAAATTGCTTTTCCTTTCCAAACTTGACCTCTTTCCAACAACTCCCCCACCCCGTCCATCTCATAAGACTCCAATCAACACCTCAGCCACCACAAAACCGGGACCTACAAAGACAATTGTCCAAGGACTTTGGAGTCCCCCACCCTCAAGGCCAGCTAGTTCGGCTAGGAGCCAAGACACGGCCAGCCCACCCCCGGAAAAGCAAGCAAAGATTGCCAGTGCCCGGCGCGAGAGGCCAAAGACAGCAGGCTCAAAAATCCCTACCCTGGCTCCGTCAGGAAGTGGGGTGCCACCTGGCACACCGCCAAAGGGAGGAAGGGGCCACAGATGAGCAGGGAAGGGTGGCAAGGGCAGCACGCCCAACAAGTCCGGCAGCAGGCCAGCTGCCCAGGAGGGCCCCACCAGCCCCATTCCAGGTGTGCAGGAAGACACCCACAGGCCCGGTACTGCAGCACAGGAGGGCCCCGCAAGCGATAAGACAGATGGGCAGGAAGGCCCCGCCAGCCACATGTCAGGTGGCGAGTGACATCCATGCCATGGCCGGAACTGCTGACCTGGACACTCATCTCAAGAACCGCTGAACAGGGCCCTTCAAGTCAAGCACCGCTGAAAAGGGCCCTTCAAGTCAAGAACCGCTGAACAGGGCCCTTCAAGTCAAGCACCGCTGAACAGGGCCTTTCAAGTCAAGCACCGCTGAACAGGGCACCGCCGTCTCAAGAACCGCTGAACAGGGCCCTTCAAGTCAAGAACCGCTGAACAGAGCCCTTCAAGTCAAGAACCGCTGAACAGGGCACCGCCGTCTCAAGAACCGCTGAACAGGGCCCTTCAAGTCAAGCACCGCTGAACAGGGCCCTTCAAGTCAAGAACCGCTGAACAGGGCCCTTCAAGTCAAGCACCGCTGAACAGGGCACCGCCGTCTCAAGAACCGCTGAACAGGGCCCTTCAAGTCAAGCACCGCTGAACAGGGCACCGCTGTCTCAAGAACCGCTGAACAGGGCCCTTCAAGTCAAGCACCGCTGAACAGGGCCCTTCAAGTCAAGAACCGCTGTACAGGGCCCTTCAAGTCAAGCACCGCTGAACAGGGCCCTTCAAGTCAAGCACCGCTGAACAGGGCACCGCCGTCTCAAGAACCGCTAAACAGGGCACCGCCGTCTCAAGAACCACTGAACAGGGCCCTTCAAGTCAAGAACCGCTGAACAGGGCCCTTCAAGTCAAGAACCGCTGAACAGGGCCCTTCAAGTCAAGCACCGCTGAACAGGGCCCTTCAAGTCAAGCACCGCTGAACAGGGCACTGCCGTCTCAAGAACCGCTGAACAGGGTCCTTCAAGTCAAGAACCGCTGAACAGAGCCCTTCAAGTCAAGAACCGCTGAACAGGGCACCGCCGTCTCAAGAACCGCTGAACAGGGCCCTTCAAGTCAAGCACCGCTGAACAGGGCCCTTCAAGTCAAGAACCGCTGAACAGGGCCCTTCAAGTCAAGCACCGCTGAACAGGGCACCGCCGTCTCAAGAACCGCTGAACAGGGCATCGCCGTCTCAAGAACCGCTGAACAGGGCCCTTCAAGTCAAGCACCGCTGAACAGGGCACCGCTGTCTCAAGAACCGCTGAACAGGGCCCTTCAAGTCAAGCACCGCTGAACAGGGCCCTTCAAGTCAAGAACCGCTGAACAGGGCCCTTCAAGTCAAGCACCGCTGAACAGGGCCCTTTAAGTCAAGCACCGCTGAACAGGGCACCGCCGTCTCAAGAACCGCTGAACAGGGCACCGCTGACTCAAGAACCACTGAAGAGGGCCCTTCAAGTCAAGAACCACTGAACAGGGCCCTTCAAGTCAAGAACCGCTGAACAGGGCCCTTCAAGTCAAGCACTGCTGAACAGGGCCCTTCAAGTCAAGCACCGCTGAACAGGGCACCGCCGTCTCAAGAACCGCTGAACAGGGCACCGCCGTCTCAAGAACCGCTGAACAGGGCCCTTCAAGTCAAGAACCGCTAAACAGGGCCCTTCAAGTCAAGAACTGCTGAACAGGGCCCTTCAAGTCAAGCACCGCTGAACAGGGCCCTTCAAGTCAAGCACCGCTGAACAGGGCACCGCCGTCTCAAGAACCGCTGAACAGGGCACTGCCGTCTCAAGAACCGCTGAACAGGGCCCTTCGTCTCAAGCACTGCTCCGCTGGGCCCTTCGTCTCAAGCACCACTCCGCTGGGCCCTTCATCTCAAGCACCGCTCCGCTGGGCACCGCCGTCTCAAGCACCGCTCCGCTGGGCCCTTCATCTCAAGCACCGCTCCGCTGGGCACCGCCGTCTCAAGCACCGCTCCGCCTGGCCCTTCATCTCAAGCACCGCTCCGCTGGGCACCGCCGTCTCAAGCACCGCTCTGCTGGGCCCTTCATCTCAAGCACCGCTCCGCTGGGCACCGATGTCTAAAGCAACGCTGAACTGGGCCCTTCATCTCATGAACCGCTGGCCCATTGGTGGAAGGGGCAGGCCCGCATCTGTGTCGGGCAGGGCTGCACGAAGCACTCTGGGCACTAGTCCCCCTCCAGAACCAGTGGAGTCTGTCATCCACTTGTGAGACTGTGGCTTTGCACTCCCCAGGATGGCACAGTGGGCACCCACCCACTGTAGAGACTTGATAGACTGTGGCTTTGCACTCCCCAGGATGGCACAGTGGGCAACCCACCCGCTGTAGAGACTTGAGAGACTGATGCTTTGCACTCCCCAGGATGGCACAGTGGGCAACCCACCCGCTGTAGAGACTTGAGAGGCTGTGGCTTTGCACTCCCCAGGATGGCACAGTGGGCAACCCACCCACTGTAGAGACTTGAGAGACTGTGGATTTGCACTCCCCAGGATGGCACAGTGGGCAACCCACCCACTGTAGAGACTTGATAGACTGTGGCTTTGCACTCCCCAGGATGGCACAGTGGGCAACCCACCCGCTGTAGAGACTTGAGAGGCTGTGGCTTTGCACTCCCCAGGATGGCACAGTGGGCAACCCACCCACTGGAGAGACTTGAGAGACTGTGGCTTTGCACTCCCCAGGATTGAACAGTGCCATGGAGGCCCCTTGTGGATCTGCCATCGTGGACTCATCTGGCTGAGGTGCCCCTCCTTCCCTTCCCCCTGAGGTGCCTGTAGTTTTCCTATCTGATGCCCCTGCAGTGTTCTCTCCATTGGAGTCAGGTATCCTGTGTGGGCTTTGCCCATGTGTTTTGGCCCAGTGGCCCACGAACAATGGCTGATACACATATCGGACATGACATTTTATATATATATATAGTTATAGATGTTTGATGTATTTTATACTCAGCCTTACAATATAATCCAAATTTCATAATCATTTCCTTTTGTATTTGCATTCTTCCGGGGAGTTTGGGGTTGTAACTCTGAGTTTTTGCTATGCATTGATGTGTGGGTTGTAGTGGGTGAGGGTGGGGGTGTCGCGTATGTGTGTCCCCGTAATTTTTTGCCTCCCCTGTGTCGTAGGTGCAGTACTGACCGTTGTCTTCTGCGCCGGCGTTCGTGCTGCTGGTAGAGGAGCAGGAATACAATAGCTGGGAGGATGTGTAGTTCGGGTTCCATGCTGTCCAGATTCCTCGTGGGGTGTTTGGAGGTGAGCGTTTTCCGTTCGAAATATCTGTTTCCGCTGCGTTTTTATCGGCGGGGCTACTGCCCCGGAAAAGGTGTGGGATTGGTGGGTTGTGATAGGGTGGGCGGTACATTGACTCCCGCCTGTCTGTTGGCGGTGACCGTCGCACTGTTTGTTTGTCCCGCCGTGGCGGTCGGAGTGTTAAAGTGGCGGTCTCTGTTGGCGGTTTCCGCCAGGGTCAGAATTCCATTTTTTTTTCCGCAAGCCTGTTGGCGGGTTAGCCGCCGCTTTAACACCGACCGCCAGGGTTGGAATGACCCCCAAAGTCTCTTAGAGACGAGGGAAACCCAGCCACAGTTCTCATTGGTTTAGCAGCCCTATGGTTATGACTCGCTGGTCAGAACCCTTTTCTCTCAGGGGAAGGAGTAAGGGTAGCCTCTGTAATAAGAGAACTAAGGGCCACCTGTACGAAATACAGGTTTTGTGACTCGCAAATTGTGAGTCAGAGCAACTCGCAATTTGCAAGTCGCAAAACCTTATGTACAACAGTGTCAATGACACTGTTTGTGATTCGCAAGGGGGTAGCAAATGACCGACCTCATGAATATTCATGAGGTAGGTCGTAATTTGCGACCCCATTGGGAACGGCCGCCGTCACAGGGATGGTGGCCTGCTGGAGACAGCAGACCACCATGTCTGTGACTGCTTATAAAAAAAGCAGTTTTTTCTTTTTGAAATGCAGCCCGTTTTCCTTAAAGGAAAACGAGATGTATTTCAAAAACAAAAAGTGAAAAAATAATTTCGCTGCCATTCACAAAGGGGAAGGGGTCCCATGGGGACCCCTTCCCATTTGCGAATGGGTTAGCACCAGTTTGAAACTGCTGCTAACTGTGATTGTTTTGTGACCGCGTTTGCGGTCACAAAACAATCATACATGGGACCGCGACTCGTAATTAGGAACGGAACACCCATTCCTAATTGCAACTCGCAAACCCTTTTTGCGATTCGGTAAGTAAATAGATTACTGAATCGCAAAAATTGGTCTGTATGTCCCAAATTGCATTTTGCACGTCGCAAACTGCCCGATTCGCCGTTTACAATGTGCAAAATGCTTTGTACATGTGGCTTTAAAGGAGGTCTTGTCTTGGCTGACCCTATTAGAGGGTCCAGGGATTATCCAGAGAGACTCAAACTAACCAAGTGAGGGAGGGATTTCAGATGGTATTCCAACAGGTGGAGCGTGTGTTAGGGATACCACTTTGGCACTCAAATAGTCCACAGAAACACCTTCTAACATTGGGTCCACTGTAGACCCTGATATAAGATTATATACCGGGCCACCCTACTGCCTTCAGTAGCAGGTAAAAACTTTGACTGAAAAGCATAGGTACCTCTGATGACCCTAGTAACACTCTGACTCTCACTCTCAAGAGGCCGTCTTGAAGAAACCATCACATCAGCCCTCTCCAAGACAAATTCATTAGATTCCGTAGGTTGAAGTTGAGCAGAGTCCAACTGGGCAGTTTGAGCGTAAGGGGCATAAGATGGAAGCACCGAGCGAGGACTCCGTGGGACTCCAGGGCCAGTGTCAGTTTGCTCTTTACTTACCCCTTTTGACCACTCACGGTGGGTGGGGCCATCTGACCTAACCCACTACCCCTTGGTCTTAGAGAGCGTTCTGACATGGTAAAATAGCACAAAGTATCAGAGGTATATAAGTAGAATAAACAAAGTTCTCAAATAGCAGTGCCACATTCAGCCCAGGTGAACCAGGGCCAAACTCCTAAAATCCTGCTGCTAAATGGAGGTAATCATTCAAATCAATTGCGTCAATGGTGACAGGATTGTATTCAGGAGCACAAGTGCTGTGAACAACAGAAACAACTGGGACCTTAGATGACACCCACAAATGGTACCAGACAGGCACTCAGGGAACATTGCAGAACACAGCAGGCGGCCCAGTGCACAACTCTCCAGAGTGACTACCTCCGTAAACACTGGGCCAACCGTACTGTCTACACCTAGCATGCTCTCCTTGCCCCAGGTTCCCCTCCCCACTTCAACGGCCTCCGGTCACACAGCTGAAGTTACCAGTTTTTGCTATTACCTCACGGGTCTTCAAGTCTTCAAGCATGAACTAAAATTAAATAAAGGTGTGATTACCTCCCAGACACCTCCAATAAACACTTCCAAGATGCAACTGCACCGGAGAACCATGACCTTCAATTTCCAGCTTACAGCATCTTCTCCGAGCACTCTGGTGCAATACAATGAAGCTACACGTAGATGCATAACAATATAGGGCAGTTCAGGAGGTTGTAGAGGTTGCATGCTGGTGTCTGAGAGGCAGTAAAAGCTAATAAATGATGATAAAAATGAATAGCCAGAAAGACGGAGGAGTACTGTGTGCCCGCTAGAAGCCCCCAACCTAGGAACAAACCACACCAGCCACTACGCTGACCGCTTCTACCCCTAAGGTGGGGCCGCTGTGCCCAATGCACTATAGGTCTGGTGGAAGCTAACCTCACTACTACAGTTAACTGTTTATGCCGCTTACAATGCTTACAGCACTCCAGCAATACTATCAAGCCACCTTCCTGCCCTAACCGGAACTAAACAGGCGGCGAGAGGAATAGACAAGTGGCAGGAGGCAAGTGGAACAGACAATGAGATGCTCCCACCCCACCCACCACTCAGGAGCGGAGATACAAATTTGGAGGGGGGAGGAGGGTGAAAGAGGTCATGCATCAGGCGAGCAGGCAGGTGGTTAAAAATCCTCAGCCCTCAGGATCTTGGGGGCTCTTGAGCTGCAGCAGCTCCGGCAGCTATGGTGGCTGCCCCGGCTCTGGCAATGGCTGCATGGGCTCCAGCAACCAACACTCCTCCCCTCCTCAGAAACGTGTGTGGAGCTGTGGCATAGCATCTCCCAGTGTCTCCTCGAATTGTGGCATCCCAGTGTCTCTTCGCACTGTGTCGTTCCCAGAGTGATGAGTATGCTGGGGCTCACCCGGCTTGTTCAAGGGATACAGATTGAGTGACCTCAGCTGCCATGGGTAGACACTGTAATGGGCCCCCATTAAATGGTTGCCGCTGGCAGAGTGAGTTGCCGAGGCAACCCTGTATGTGGTTACAAGGAAGTCCCCCCGGGCACTTCAAATAGAAGAGACCCGACCAGGAGGGTGAACTTCCGTGCTCTAGAGGAGGGGCTGGCGCACAAAGACACAGAAACAGAAGAGGAGCATGCGAGAGGACAGCAAGGAGGAGAGGAGGGAAAAGACACAGCAATGGGAGCGGAGGATGCAAGAGTACAGCAAGGAAGAGAGGAGGGAAAAGACACAACAACGGAGACTCCCAGAGGGACACAGAAATAGCAGAGAGCGGCGAGGAGGAGGTGAAGGAGGAGGAAAACAGAGGATCCCGAGGAGGGGACATAACACTTGGTGGTGGAGTGGACCGAGAGCCAGACAGAAAGGATTACACCACAACAAGACCACACCACGTTCTTGGAGGAACGTGGCTACACAAGGTATGGATATTTTTTAACTCGAATGTACCTACTGGGGCTAAGGGACACAAGGGGAAGTAAGGGAATCCTAGGAGGGATAGCCTCCTAGATAAAGCAGGTCAGGTGGGAAAGGAGAATACCACAAACCACTTTTGCATGTAAAGACATGTGTTATGCACTTTGGAGTGACCCCTACTTCACTTCCCTCACTCACTCCCCTTCCTGGTGAAACCTCAAACATACTGCACACTATTACATTTACCTGATTCCTGGCTCTCCTTCATTCCGAGGTATATCGACCAAGAACGTGACCTGATAACAGAAAACCTCCCCATCAAACCATCTAAAGACAGAGTAACCAACCTAAAAGGAGAGAAAAGGGAAAGAACTTTTGTTAGACTATAAGATGATGTCTCTATATCTATAACAACACGAATAAATAATTACAACCTCCCCATCCTAGACTATGTTGCCATAACTATTTACAGTGTCAGCCTCGTACAGACACTCTTAGCTGAAAATGGTTGTCTCAGCAGGGCAACTGACAGGTGCAGTGAGGACACTTCTGGACTCACTGGGATCTCAGCCTAATAAACATGTGAAAAGCTGTACATTTTAAAGTATTCTGACAACTATCTCAGTGACAGGAGACACTTTAGAACACAAAAAAGAAGTTGAGGTGGTGCATCTGTGACTCCTCTGAGATGACCACCAGAAGATAACAAAGTGCATTTAAAATGGAACAGGCAGGGACCAAGCCTAAAACAGTCAACAAAGAGTTTCATACCCAGAGTAAAGATTGACTTAACTATCTGGTATTTGGAATACTGGGCTAAAGACACAGAAGGATGCACCAGTAGTAATAACATCATGGTGGTGGGGCTCATTAAAACATTGAAGGGAACCGTATGGTTACTTTTTTAGAGTCATGGTTTAAACAAATGGTAGACACAGGGGGATGCCAGCCTTCTTTACCCTAGAGAGGACACATAGGGTTCCAGTGGAAGCTCCAGCCACACACTGGTGGTTAGCAAATGAGCCCATTTCAGAGATCGGGACTGCATATTACAGCAAGCATGAGAAAAGGGTCCATAGGCCACACTAAAGACAATGCAAATATTCCTGGACATTACAGGTGATCTTCAGCAGCAAAGGGCCTCCTTTATTGAAATGAAACATTAAATTGTGGACATGGGAATACAGTATGCACTACTGTTTCAGTCTAAATTGACAGTTCTGACAGCTTTTGGTTCTAGGTTTTTCACAGATCCTCAGGAGATCTAGGACTAGATACAAAAACCATTCAATCAAGATGTGACCCTGTCTGGGGGGCTTGCTCATATGAATTCAATCTGGTATCCCCTTCCAAACAACAACAGAAATAAAAGAGAAAGAAAGAAGTTAAATTATTTTAGGAGGGAGGCTGGAGGGGTGGAGTATCCCCTTAGAGGACATATATGCTCCTAATGTCACTTAGGGGGTATACAAACAGTTGAGGGATTCCTCTAGTATCCACTCATGATAGGAGGGTACTTTAACTGTGTGATCAATGTACTTATGGATGGCTACATGGGGAGGTGAGTAATGTGCAATATCTGACTAGAACCTTTTTGAACCATAATCCTTTCCTCCTGACCTTACATGGAGCGAGGGAGTAGGCAGATATTCCTACTTGGAAATTAAAACTTGATTCACTGCAAGATGAATCCTCCTGTCAAACTATTGGAGAGGGTATACATCACTGTGAACAAGGTCTCTGCCTCCTCTGGGCTGAGAGAAGGGGAAGACATTAAAGTTGTAATTTGTAGCCCAGGCTCTGTATTAAAACAACCTACAGAATTAAAGCTACATTGCAGCAGGATGTTGGTTAAAAAGAATGAGTACTCTGGAATTTGGAGAAAGCTTGCTCAGATTGTCAAAATGCACATGCAGTGCTTCCTAGCCAGAAGGAAAAACTATCACAAATAATAGACAGGCTATGCACTTATGTTTACAAAGAATACATTATTAGATCACATGAAGAGTGTGACAAACCAGGGAGGATGCTGGCATGGTTGGCCTGTTTCAGTCAGAAAGCTAACACAATAATGGAAGTTTTCACAGGACAAGGGACATTGGTGCACACCCAGGCTGAAATAAATTAAGCATCCTGTACATAATACTGGGCTCTGTACTCTGAAACAGAGCTCGCAGACAGACAAGATGTTACTTCCTTCTTATGTAATGTAGACCTAGGGGGCATATTTAAGAGCCCCTAGCACCACCTTAGTGCTGCCATAGCATAATTTTTTTGATGCTAAGGCGGCGATACAGTGGAATTTTCCCCATGTCATATTTACAAAGTGACGCATTGCATGCATTGCACCACTTTCTAAACCCTTGCACCACATTATGGCTGCACCAGGCATAATGTATGGAAGAGGGGCATGCCCCCATTAGGGGGTGCCGGAAAAATGGCGCAAGGAAATCTAAAAGATCTTACATAAGTAGCTCCATCCTAGTGGAGATGTTTAAGACTGTGAGAGAAGTGGGGGCCCTGCCCCCTCTCCACCATAAATGCTCTGGTGGTTGCCCCACACAAGAAAGGCAGGGACAAAGAGGAAGTCACAGATTACGGTCAATGCTCAGTGTTGAATACAAGATGTTGAATGTGGTGGTAGCTCCTATGCTATTGCTGCACATGCAATGATTCCTAAATATGGATCAGAATAACTTTATACCGTGGAGAAATACTGCTGTGGCTACCAAATGAGCTGTTCATATACTGGGCCACGCAGAAGACTCTTATAGTGATACACTACATTATAAAGTGGATATAGGTAAAACCTTCAATTCTTTTAGGTGGGATTACCTATATAGGGTACTGGATAAAGTGGAGCCATGAGATGGCTTTAAGAAGTGGACACAATTGTTGTATACACATCCTACAGTCTGTGTTTGCATAGGCCCTACCATATCGAAATTGTATGAGGTGGAGAAGAGGATGAGGCAGAGGTGTCCACTGCCTCTCCTCTCCTCTCCTTTACAATAGCGATGGAAGTATTGGCCATCACATTTAGACAGGTGACAAAGTTTAGGATTATTCCAGGGCCCAACTGTATGCATTACAACTCTTGTATGTGATGATGTACTGGTATTCCTATGACATATGAATGCAGATGCTAGACAGTCAATCACTGGATTTAATGACACTGGGGACTATTTAGGGTTCAGAGTGAATTGGAGTAAATCTAGTGGAACTGTGGCTTGGCAATCGAAAGAGGCTAAATATGAAGGGATTGTTGCGTTATGGCAGGAAACAAGTACTTTTAGGTATTTGAGGGCAGAGCTTAATTTGAAATAGAATAAATGGTTTCCCTGCCCAAGCGCTGCTCAGAAGTTCATGACTAGCACTATTAAATGTTAGGCAAGGGCATACCAAGGCTGTGTAGCCTTGAATCCACCCCAAGCATCTTTAATCACTTCTAGACACTCCCTGCCACTTTGTCTCTCTTGTGCTATTTCCTGCGTTTTCCCTTTGTGATGCTTATAAGTGCTGGTCCCAGAAAATGACGACTGGTGGCTCCCTCTGGCAAAGAGTGGCTCAAATTAAGCACTGTTTTGGGGTTACTGAAACTGAAACTAATTTGCTGGAAAGAACCCTAAAACCAGCAATTGCAAAACTGAAATAAAAGTACAAAATAGTGACCCTTCCCTGACTACTTCATATTCTCAATTGTTGTACCTAGAAGATACTTTAGGGAACTGGATACCATACTCACAAACATAATATGGGGAACAGAGCAACACAGAATGGCCTTGGATAAGCTGCAGCTTCCTACAATAGAGTGGGGTATGTCCGCACCTGATATTGAGGCTTATTATCTAGCTCCTCGATTACAATGGTTCCTGAGATGTATGACAGAAAGAACTTCTAGGACATTATATGCACTGAGCCATGAGCCCACTTTGTTGGAATTAGCTGCAGTTCTTCTGTGACCAAGATGGGGAGTTGGGACAGAAACAGGATATATGAAGGTGATGGAACAGTGCTGGACATGATGCTTACAAATGACCCACAAATAGTACCCTGTGTTCAAGATCTTCGATTGAGTGCCTGCAGGGCTTGATAAAAAGCATTGTTGGAAAGCAATAGGGACATGACGGAATAAGACATTTAGGCAACAGGCGACCTCCACGCGGGGGCACTTTATTGGAGTTGATGAATTATTATGAAATACCCCCAGGGAACGTTCTCTATCATCATTCGTTGGTGGAGACTTTGAAGCAGACATGGAAGGCAGGTGACAATGAACCGGCCACACACCAGTGTTTGAAATTGGTATATCCCATCATTGCTAGGCGCACAACAATCGCTCAGTCATACCAAGTACCAACGAGACAGGCCAAAAATTCAACAGATAGAAAGAGAGAGCTGTGCAAAAGATCTGGGAAGGCCGATTAATGTGGAATAATGGGCAACCATCCGTAGAAAATCTCCTAGAGTATACCAGAATGCCCACGTCAAATTGATTTATTTTTAGTATTTTCTGAGTGCCCAGTTGCAGTGCCCTAGATGCAAGGAATAAGGAGCAGAGCGGTTCCACACGATTTCGTTCTGCCCCAACCTATCACGCAAGCAAGAAGTAACATTGGGCCAGATGGACAACTGTATTTTTTGCAACTCGCAATTTGCGATTTATTCGAGAGTCGCATATTGCGGGTGGCAAAAGCAAGGGCCAGATGTATCAAGCGTTATTGCATTCGCAAACTGTGCGAATTGCAAAAATCGACTATTTGCGAATGCAAAAATGCCATTTGTGAAGTATGAAAGGCATTCGCAGCGTGAAAATAAGGAATCGCAAAATTTGCGATTTTTTGCGAATGCGACGTGGTTTTGTGTGACACAATGTGCATTTCGCAAATAGCGACATGGAATACCAAATCGCTATTTGCACATCGCAAATTGCAACCTCGAATTGCGACTCATAAATAGCGATTCTGTAAATCATGCCGCTATTTGCGAAACGCAGATTGCGACATGAAAAACCATATCGATATGCAATGCTTCAAAAAATCACAAATTGCGATGATTCGCAGAATGGCAGTTTGCACATGCAATTTACCACGAAGTGAAACCAGGTGGTAACCAGGTGCAAACTATAAAAAGAGGCCCAGAATGACTCAGCCTATTTTCCACAATGGCTGCACTCTACGTGATGGCGAGGAGAATGAGGATCTTGGCAGGATTGAGGAAAGGGAGGATGAGACAGGAGTGCATTTTCAGAGTGCGCATAACCCTTTTTGACCAGACAGAGGAGGAGATTTATGAGAAGTACAGGTTGAGCACGGCCATGATACTAGACCTGATAGCTGTGCTACAACCCATGCTGCAGTGCACTACACAAAGGACCAATAGTATACCCACCCATGTGCAGGTAATATGCTCCCTGCACCTACTATCCCCAGGGAGCTATCAAGGGGTCATAGCAGCAGCTGGAGGGGTATCACAGAGTGCCCTCTCTAGATTTTTCAACGCATTTCTCAATGCCATGCTTAGCAGAATACACTAGTACATCATTTTCCCCCACACCCCACTGGAATTACAGCACACTAAAATCACATTCTACCAGATAGCACAGTTCCCACATGTCCTATGTGCCATAGATGGGACACATGTTGCAATCTGTCCACCATCAGCCACAGAGTATGTGTACCTCAACCTTAAAAGCCAACATTCCATGAACATACAGGTGATATGCAATGGCTCCTACATCATTACAGATCTTGTCACCAGGTACCCAGGGAGCACACATGATTCGTACATATTCCAGCACAGCGGGATTCACACTAGACTGCAAGCTGGGGAATTTGTTGAAGGCTATCTATTAGGTAAATTGCCACTTTACAATATTGCATTGATGTCAGTGTGGCGTCAGATGGCACAAGTACTCATTTTACTCTCTGTTCCTTCTAGGAGACAGTGCCTACGCAGTGCGCACCTATATGATGACACCTACCTGAACCCTGCAATACCAGCACAGCAGAGGTACAATTCAGCACACAGGGCAACCCGCAATGTGGTGGAGCGCACTTTCGGGCTGCTGAAAAGCAGCTTCAGCTGTATACACAAAAGTAGAGGCGCACTACAGTACAGCCCAGAGACGACATGTAAAATAGTGGCCACATGTGGGATCTTGCACAATATAGCAACCACCAGGGGCGTACCAGTGGAAATAATGGAGCCAGACTCAGATGAGAATGATTATCCCATACCACCCCTTCATCCAGCAGACAGGACCAGTGCATCAGAGGGCAGGCAGAGGTGTGCTGACATCACCATTTCTGAAGTAGGTAATGAAATCACAACCTCAATAATATGTATTCCTGTAGTCAGCTTCTTTATTACCTTGACCTCAGGTAACATATGTGTCAATAGGACATAGCTATGCACTATAGGCAGACATGAGCGATTCACAGTGTCACAGTATTAACATCATAGTATAACTGTATTGCTTCATGTGAAGGTAGTCCCCTGTATCACTCAATGTCACTTCTTATGCCCACGCATTCCACTTGAGTGCGCAGTGCCCTCACTGGCACCTCCTGTAGCGGGGTCAAAGGCAGTACTGTGTCTGGTACTGCGACGTCTAGGATCCATCACAGGGACTGTAAGACTGCTGAGGCTAGAGGACTCCTCACTATCCCCAACACCCAGTTCGCTGGTTGTAGCACTGCATGCTGTCTGCATTGCATCCAGAACGTTCGTTATTTGCACCAATGACTGTGAAACATCTCGACTGCTATGTGCCGTCTTCACCTGTGCGGCTACAGCACGCCGTGATATCAAGGCAGTTGAACTAGCGAGCCTATTGACGGATCGGCAGAACCCAGTGAACATTCCCATGAATTGGTGATGGTGCCTGCGATGGTTGACACGCTCATGCTTCATCTCAGTGCAGAGTTCCTTAATGGCGTTTGTCAAATCCTTAGTGTTTTCTGCAACTTTTTGATGTCCCTCATGCAGAGACTCCAACTGCTTGTGCAGTACTTCCATATTGTCATTATGAGACTCCAACTGCCTGTGCACTGCGCCCATGTTATGATCAATTGACACCAACTGCTTGTGCATTAACCTCATGTGTTTGCACTACAGGCGTTGCACTTTCAGCATGGACGCTTCAAAGCCGCCAGAGATTGATGGGCCCTCTCCTTCATCTGTGCACTGTCTGCCTGCTTCGTGACGCCTCCTGAGGGGAGTTGACTGACGCTGGGGCAGGAACTGCTGTCTTCCTGTGGGTGTAGCTTCTGGGGGTGGTGTGTGGACTTCAACCGGCATTTCGTCCGAGTCCATGTTCAACTCTGGGAGAGGTAACACCCTTGCCCTGCACCTAGTTGGTGCAATACTCAATGACTCACTGGTGTTGGAGTCGGACTGTGGCTGTGTTTCAACATCCCCACATTTCCACATTCTGCTGCGGCAGGGCCTGAGACATCTGCAATGACAATGTGCTGCATATCATTTATGGTTGTACCACAAAATGTTGCACAATTTTAATAAATGTACACTTACATCGTATCACTGTGAGTTGTGTGTGTTGTTCCTCTGTGTGGCTGTCCACCTACTTGCTGTCTATGTGTTATTTGCAGTTTAGGGTTGTGGACTAACACTCCCATGAGGCATTGGTGCGTTGTATGTAAGATGTGGCTTGGACTACTTATCACATTGCATTGCACTGATAGCTATTTTGTAAGGGGCATTTGTACATGCACATATGTGGATACAAATCATTACTGGCCTTACCTTTGCTGGTGCTGGGTGTGCCTGAGGTGTCAATGTCAGTAACCCCACTGACAGCTTCAGGGAGCAGTGTGGACTCCACCATGTCCTCCAGTGGTGTGGATGGTGGATGGGTGTTCCTCCTCAGGTGCTCCTTGCCGCCTGTAGCCTCCTGGCTACCCTTTCTTTGGTACGGGAACGCAGGTCATACCACCTCTTGGGTATCTCCTCCACAGAGCGCTGCGCAGTACCCACTGCGCATATTTTGACTGGATTTCCAACCAGAGTTTCCTTTTCTCACTTTCTGGCACCTGTAGTGAGCTCTTTCCAAACAGTCTGTCATGGTTCATGACAACCTCTTCAGTGAGCACCTCCAGGTCCTGCTCACTGAATTTGATCTTGCGCTTTCTGTCTCCCTTGTCCTTCTCCTTCCCATCATTGGCCATGGTGCAGTTTGATCCTGGCAGGCTCACTGAGCTGGCTCCCTGGTGCTGTGTCTCCCTGCCTGCTCCTGTGGGTGTGGCTCCTGGAAACAGCATGGGCTGACTCACTTCCTGGTTGTGATGTCATCAGGCTGTTCCGGTTTGGCGTTTTCGCAATTTGCAATTTTCAGATACCGAATCGCTATTTATTTTGCGATTCAGCATTTGTACCTCGCAAATTGCGTTAGCGAATTTTAAGAAATCGCTATTTCCGGCTCGCAATTTTGATACATACCATTTTGCATTTCAAAAATAGCGATTTCTTAAAATTCGCTATTTGCCATGTGCAAACCGAAATCTTGATACATCTGGCCCCAAATGTCTGCAGTGTCAACGACACTGTTTGCGATTCCCAATGGGCTCGCAAATGCCCTACCTCATCAATATTCATGAGGTAGGTCGCAATTTGCAACCCCATTGGGAATGGCTGCACTCACAGGGATGGTGGCCTGCAGGGGACAGCAGACCACCATGTCTGTGACTGCTTTTTAAATAAAGCAGTTTTTAAAAAATGCATCCCGTTTTTGGGATGCATTTCAAACAAAAAAATGAAAAGTTTTCATTTCATTTTTTCATCAGGCAGCGGTCCATGTAAAAATATTTTTGCTTCCATTCACAAAGGGGAAAGGGTCTCGTGGGAACCCTTTCCCATTTGCGAATGGGTCACCACCAATTTGAAATTGGTAGTAACTGTGATTGTTTGCGACTGCAATTGCAGTCACAAAACAATCATGCATGCCACTGCGACTCGCAATTAGGAAGGGATGTCCTTGGGAAGCCCTTTCCTAATTGCGAGTCGCAATCCCTATTTTGCGAGTCGGTATTCGCACGCTGGCTTGCAAAATAGGGATGGTACATTAGAAAAGGCCATTTTGTGGTTGCATAAGGCAAAATTCGCCTTTTGCGACCGAAAAACTGCGTCGTACATCAGAAAGACAAATAATGCTTCAACCAGAAAACTGTGTACTGGGTATGTCTCTCCTATCTGAAAGAAAATAAAATGACAATTAAGTTTATAGATCTAGCTTTAGTGTAGGCTAATGACATGGAAGAACAAATAATGACATGGAAAAACATCAATGAACCTACCACTACTTATTGGAAAAAAGTGTAGCTAAAATGGGTGGAATGTGAAGGTGTGCTGCTTATGAGAGTTGCGAAGAGGAAAGGGAAAGGAGCAAGATCGATATGTCAGGTCCTGGGAGTCATTTGTGACTATAATATAAAAGGAGAGCAAATTCCCCTTAATCTGCATAGTTTCTATTCCCCCGCAGTGGCTGGATGAAAGCAATTCCGTCAGTTAGTGTGTGAATAAAAGGTAATAACCTTCAAAATGTTATTTACCCCTTCCTCTAATTCTAGGTACAGAAACAGTAACTAGACATTGCAGAAAGAAAATAGTATGTGAGTAATATGTATCACGGAACTATAATCTGTTTTTACTACCCCATGCACAAAGAACAGAGAGTGTGGAGTATGTTATTTACACCGTCAGGGCATTGTAGTAAAATACTCTATCACCCTGATGGAGTACATGCACTTCACATTTAGAGATGTGTGCTGGCCTGTCCGACATCTCTGGCCATTGGCAGGAACTCCCATCAGCGCTGTTCTTGTCAATATGTTAAACGTTTGATGGATGGCCCTGTCAAACATGAGAGCTACCCACCAAACCTTTAACAAGTTTTTACTTTTTTAATTACAAAATCCATATTGTTTTTTTAAAGCTAATGGCCCTCACTCCATATGAGTTGTCTCCTATTGTGCGGGGGTAGGGTCATTATTTTGTTTGTTTTACTGACCCTCACTGGCAGGTTTTTATAACACCGTCCACTCTAAATTGGGTGGACAGTGTGCTATATATACCACGGATTCTTGTTACCCGTCGAGCAATTGGAGGAGTACGTTAGCAACAGGGCAGGAGTGGGACTAAATCAGGCAGATCGAAGGCCATGTCGCAATTGTCATGGAGTACCCACCTATATCTAAATTAGGCCCTATATGTTTACCTTTATCAATCACTCCACAATTGTTGGTTTATTTTGATATATTGTCCAATCCTGTAGGTCCGGTTAATGATGAGAGCAGATTCTCGTCTTCAGTAGGCCATGGTAGGCCCCGGCTTACTTCTGAAGGGTGGGTTTGAACACTAGAAATGTGATAATGTCTAGACCACAATAATGTTAGAACACCGGATGCGCATCTACGGTATGTCTTGGTCATGGTTACCATTTGAAAAACTAGTACAATATTTAGGGTTTGTTTTGTAAAAAAATAATCTGATATTCAGTTACTAAACCTGTAACGGAATGATGCAGTCATTCAGGAAACCGTTGTACTGTGGTACTGTTCAACACCTTTGCGCGATTCTAGTGAAGGTTACATTTTCATATAGCAGGATGTACCTGCATTAAATATATCAAAAGGCAATGTGCATCGGTCTTTTGGCCAAGGAAGCTAGGGCCACATGTACAAAACTCAGGTTTCGCGACTGGCAATTTGCGAGTCGCAAAACCTGAGGTACAACAGTGTCAATGACACTGTTTGCAATTCCCAATGGGGTCGCAAATGACCTACGTCATGAATATTCATGAGGTAGGTCACAATTTGCGACCCCATTGGGAATGGCAGCCCTCACAGGGATGGTGGCCCGCTGGAGACAGCAAACCACAATGTCTGTGACTGCTTTTAATTAAGCAGTTTTTTTAGTTTTGAAATGCAGCCCGTTTTCCTTAAAGGAAAACGAGATGCATTTCAAAATGAAAAATGAAAAGTTATCTTTTCATTTTTTCAGAGCAGGCGGTGGTGTGTGGGACCACTGCCTGCTCTGAAAAAATATCTTCGCTGCCATTCACAAAGGGGAAGGGGTCCCATGGGACCCCTCCTGGTTTGCGAGTGGGTTAGCACCAGTTTGAAACTGGTGCTCACTGCGATTTTTTTGCAACTGCATTCGCAGTCACAAAGCAATCATATATGGGACTGTGACTCGCAATTAGGAAGGGAACACTCCTTCCTAATTGCGACTCGCAAACCCTTTTTGCGATTCGGTAAATAGATTACCAAATCTAAAAAATGGGTCTGTACATCTCAACTAGCATTTTTCAAGTCGCAAACTGCCCGATTCGCAGTTTGGAACTTGAAAAAGTGCTTCGTACATCTGGCCCCTAGTGATAGATCAAGCTATTATGAGCCCTGTATTGAATCCTTAAAACCATTTTCTGGTTGTTTTGCTTTTGTGGGAAAATATTATGCTAAAATGTAAAATCTAAAGGTTTGTTCAAAGAAGCTGTGCATCATTTCTCAAGGTGTGGAAAATGGTCTTAGGAAGGCAAATGCAAGAAATTTGATTACTTCTTGACTGGGGTGTGAGCACTTGTCAAGGTGCAACTAGAGAGTAAAGGCACAAGCAACCCTATATTAAAGTGAGCTCAAACGTGTTAGCTTGGTACAGAGCAGTCAGGCTTAACTCAGAGGAAACGTGTGAAGTATTTGTGCAACAGCTCAAACAGTTACACATTGAAAACACACCACAAAATAAGCCCACAACAGAGTCAAAAACATAGAGCAATTTTTAATAAGTAAACCAAGTCCAAAATGAGAAAAATAAAGTTAGTAGAACTGGAAATATTGAATTTTAAAATTGTTTAGAGAAAATAGTACCAAAAGGTGTAAAGCCCCAACTGTGGATATCTGGTTGCGTCAGACCAGGATAAAATCACATGTCCAGGCTGACCACATAGGAGTGCGGACTGGCGATAAGGACCCAGTTATCCCCCCTGAACAGAGTAACTTAGATCCTGGTTAGTGGAGTGTTGCGTGGATCCGCATCGAAGATGCGTTGCACAACAGAAGCGATGTGTCGGTTCAGATATGTGGGGAGGCTGCAATGTGAGGGCCTGCGTCACTGTTGGGGATCCCAAACACAGGGCTTGCAATGCTAAGTCCAGCGTCAATGATGCGGCGTGCAGTTCGGGTACAGTGTTGAGTCTGAGTTGCTGCAGGGTTGGGATGCAGAGCCCAGCATCATCATTGAGGATGCTGGCGATGAGGAATGCAAGGGCCTCACACAGTGGCAGTTCCAAAGGCGCTGCAGGTTGCAGTGGTGATGCAGGCCTTTGTGACAGGTCCAATCCATGCAGCAGTGGAGATGCACCTTAGGCCAGCTCTGAAGGGTCCAGGACCGGAGAAGCACCACTTGGCAGGGTAGACTCACATTTGGCAGAGTCCAGGTGCAGATATAGAGTTGGTGGAAGCCTGTTAGGCTTCGGATCTGTAGGCCAGCTAACAAGCCCTTGGAGCTATTCTGGCTACTGGGTCAAAGAGATGCCGGTCCAGTCCTTCTAACCCACGCAAGAGGGAAGTAGGGAGCAGGTCAACACGCCAAAGAGGAGTCCAGCAGGGTGCAGTCCAAAATGTGGCAGTCCTTCAGGAGCACAGCAGCCGTTCTTCCTGACAGAGTATCTACATGTCAAGAAGAGAACTGAAGAGTTGGTGTCTGAGGTCCACTATTTATACCAAGTTGTGCCTTTGAAGTAGGAGAGAAGCTTCTAGAGGTTTCCTTTTGAAGTCCCCAGTCAACCTGCCTTTCCTCCCTTGACTTCTGGCTCACTACAGTGGTATGCAGCCTTTTGTGTGGAGGCAAGATACAGCCTTTTCAGGTGTATGTAGGGCTGTGCTGAGCTTCTCCCTTCCATCCTTCCAGTGATGGCCCATCCAGGCACACCTAAGCTCCCTATTGTCTGTCGCTGTCTCAGAGGAATACACAAAGCTCAAATGTCAGTTATACCCACCCATGTGACCAGCGGCAGGCTACAGGCACTAAATGGCTAAGGCAAGAAAATGCCAACTTTCTAAAAGTGGCATTTTCAGAACTGCAATTTAAAATTCAACTTTTCCATAAGTTAGGATTTTAGTTTGTGATTCCAAAAGCAACATACATTACCTGGTTTTCTCTTCTCATTTGGAAATAACACTTATGAAATGTAATACAGCAATTCAAGTGTTATTCTATGGGAGAAATAGTGGAGAAAAATTAACTTAAGAGTGTTTCGCTACCAGGGCATGTAAAACGTAACAAGACATGTTCTGTTTTTTAAATACCTTGTACCCGGCCCTCTGTGCTGTCCAAGGTCTATCCTAAGGGTGACATATGTACTAAAAAGGAAGGTTAGGCCTTACAAAAGGTGTCATTTGCCAGGTTGAAATGGCAATTTAAAACTGCACACACAAGGTACAATATGCATACTCAAACACTAGCCACAATCATTGTCAGGGTTAACCACAAAAGGTGACTAAATTAACCTGTGCTCTACCCTCTTGCAGCTTGGAACAAAAACAATAATGCTTATATTAAAAGAAATGTTAAGTATTTCTGCAGCACACAAACAACAATAAAGTGAAACCACAACACAAGAAGAATCTCACACCAATTTAAAAGAACAGAGTAAAATTTTATAAATTATTTGACAAACAAAAAAATAAAATCCAGTCAGTAGAACCGGAGATATGTAATTTAAAATATTTCAGGTAAGTATAGCACTTAAAAGCAGAAAGCGCCACTCATGGTTATCTGGTCATGTGAGGCTGGGTGAAAGTCACAAGTTCGGTCCAACAGGGATGTAGTGTGGGCATCACTGACGGTCGATGCTGGAGAATCACATTGTCGGTCACCGTGGGCTGTAGTGTGAAGTGCAGATCTTGCGTTGCAGGTGGTTGCTGGTGGTTACTGCAGCACAAAGAATTGGGTTCACTGGTGCTTCACATTGGCTGATGGTGCAGGCAGCAAGGTCTTGGTGCAGACAGGCCTGTTCATGGCCACAAAGAGCCCAAAACATCAATATTTCTCCTTTTCTTTTAGGAGGAGCTCAACTGATGTCACATAAAGGGTCAAGGACCTGTGGAACGTGTAAGCCTAGACTGTATTTGAACTTGGCACATGTAAGCAGAACCTGTACCACAAATCTCATAATGATAGAATAGTAGCAATTATGTATTTGGAAATATGATACATACACAATATACAGAAACAAAATGATTGGTTTTCCTATAACGTTCATTTTCTTTATGTTCACTTGTGCCAGTTTACGCATGATTTTTGCTGCCCTTTGGATACATATGCTATGTACTATTTATGTATGTACTATTGACCACTTGGGGATCAGGGACTCACACAATCAGAGGTCAGCAGGGCCAGGCAGGTTTATTTGGAAGTCCAAGCAGATCCAGAGCAGCAGCTCAGCTGGACAGTTGCAAGGAGAATTCTGGAGCTAGTTGTCCCTGTAGCTCTGAACATGAGTTCAGTCTGCTAGCTGACCCTTGCAGCCGCTTCAGTCTGGAATAAGGATTCAGATCCAATCTTCCCTTTCAGACAGAAGGGCATGCCTCAGGCAGCAGTGTAGTCCTCTGTCAGCATGATAGTCCTACTTCTGAAGCATCCACAGGTCCAGGATCGTATGGAAGAGTTGGTATTAGGGTCCAGTTTTTATACCTGGTGCCTACTATGAAGTTGAATGCCTCCCTGTCCTGGTTCACGTCAGTCTGGGGGCACAATAGGCTAGTGTGAAACTGTTTGTTTGTGAGCTGGGCCACTGCCTTTGAAGCGTAAGTGTGGTAGGTAACAGCTCCGCCTCTCATAGAGCCAGGATAGCATATCTATTGTGATGCTGTCTGGGGGGGAAATACAGAACAGCTGTACGGGGCAGATCTTTTTTCTACTTCACCCCGTTTTACTGGGACAGGCTTCCTTCACATATTTGTTTATGTACAGAGTTGGGCAAATTTAAGAGACTCTTGAAAACGTGGCTGTTCTAAATGCATTTCGATAGGCCTGGAGCTTAGACTAGCCCTGAGATACACCTTTGGGTGTCAGTCATAGCGCTATAGCAAGTGGCCTTAACATAATATAACATAACTACACCTTTGGAGGCAGCACATTTTGGTTGGTTGAGACGAGGCCCTAGCCAGGGAGAACCTACTACTCCCATCAGGAGTGGATGATTACACACACTGTATTGGGTAGCTTGGCACGGAGCAGTCAGGCTTATCACAGGGGCAATGTGTACAGCATTGGCAGAGCACCACCACACTTTAAATACAATAAGCTTCACAAAAGAGACTTTACCTGAGGTGTATGTAAATAAAGTATGTATTTAACACACACAAAAGTTAACACAACATGAAGATCATGTAAATCTGGGCATAATACTTTCCTTCCCAGAACCCTCATGCAATACCAACACACTGTCATCACAAGACCCATCCTAGGCATTTCCCCAATTCAATGTCACACGATTCTAGGATGCACCCCAGTTCACAACAATAGCAGCAATGGGTACATATAGAGAACAACAACACTTTCAGATAATTCCACAGCCTAGGCTGCACAGGTAAAACCCAATGTCAACCGTGGTAGCATTCAGACCAAGAAACAACATGTAACCCAGACCGCTGTGAGGTGTAGTCATCACAGGCGGTCACTCCCACTCACTCGCTCCGCAACACTATGTGGTGTCACCGATATCAGACAGGCTAGCACAACACGCCATCGCTCACACTCGCTCCAAGCAACCTTATCCAGTGCAATGATATCCGGCAGGCTAGTGGTCATAGAACTCGTAGACTACTCCACTTGGTTTCAAACCTTCCTCCAGCTCCTAACTAGTTCCTCCTACCTCACCCCCTCATCAGCTTGTGATGATAGCACCCTTTCCCCAATTACTAGGCCAATTGCGGCCAAAATTACCCTTGTTCAGGATCAATGGGCACATGTGGGAGAGGGGAAGATAAGAGATAACAGCTGATTAGGCATTAGTTGACAAATGGAGATCTGGCCACCAGTTGGGGAGGTTACTCAGGGGTCTCTGCACCATGCCTTCTGGCACGGGCCCTGGCCTGCCAACTATGGGGGGGAGGATCACTCTGGGACACACACCATTCACAGTGGCGCCCAGCCAGGCACTCCAATATACAGATAGTTACCACCTCCCTGGTAGGAGATACAAATCTGCACCTCCTTGGTAGGAGGCATAACATTTGGGTCATGATGACTTGAGTCTCCCAGAACAGTCCCGGTTGCACACAAAGAGTTACCAAATCCGCATCGCCCTGGAATGAGGCACAACGTCTGGTGCGCAATGACTTGAGTCACATCATACAAATCAGGTCACACTCAGAAAGTTTTTAATGCCAGGGCTCGCTGGAATGAGGCACAAATTCTGGTGTACAATGACTTGAGTTGCACCAGACAAATCCGATCACACACGGAAAGCTACCAATGCTATACCTCCTTGGAATGAGGCACAAGGTCTGGTGCGCAATGACTTGAGTTGCACCAGACAAATCCAGTCACATATGGAAAGTTACCAGTGCTGTACCTCCCTGGAATGAGGTACAACATCTGGTGCATGATGACTTGAGTCACACCAGACAAATACAGTCACACGCACACACAGATGCAAGTTCAGCAGTGAAGCATGAGGTAAAATGTGACACTGCTCGGGGTATGCCCCCACCTCCGAGGGTCGCAACCTGTGAGGTGGACACTGCACACAATGAGCATGCAGTCCGGTGTTGCACGAGAGAAATGCGGCAAGCTCAACAAAGGCGGGCCACACAGGGACCCTTCCCAGGGCAGTAATTACTCCTTCTGCACAACAGATTCTTCTGCCAGTGTGCACCACATTCCTGCAAGTGTATTTCTATGTTGCTGCAGTGGGGCACCAGTAGTTATACTGTAGTGGGCCTTTGAAGATAGGGGAGGTTAAGAGGGTTCCTCTTTGAACCACAGAGGTCGTCCCTAAATTTCAGTCATGTCTGCCATGGGGCTGTGGAATGCAGATCTTAATATTTACTGGGGCCATGCTCTGCCTCCGAGAGGCCAAGTGTCAGAACCTCTCCCTCCAATCATCCAGCCAGACCTACAAATGGCAGAAGTCTTTGTTTCAGTTGTGTGCCCACTTTTTTTGCTATTGCTTGGGAATGCACAGCAGTGTTCATCCATCCCCCAGTGTGGACGCAAGCTGAATTAAAAGGCACACATAGCATTTTAGGGCAGAGAAATTGCCAATTTCTTGAAGTGGCATTTCTCTATGATTATCGACAAAACCACCTTTATCATATAAAGGGGTTTGTCAAGATGAATCCAATGATAGTAAATAACATGAGGCTTGTCTGTTGCAATCCACTGTTGCAGCTAGGAATAAATTTAACACTTCTCCCATTTTAACCTATGTGCTCTACTATGCAGTGAATAAACACATGAGAATTTTTCACTCTCTGGGCATATGTGACCTTGCGCACATACAACCCTGCATTCGCAGGCTGGACACATGTTGAAAAGCACTAAAGGTGCAAGTGTGCACACAGTTCTGCTAAGTCAGGCAAGTTCAATGTTTATTTGCGCACACCTAAGCCAGCGCCACTTGCCAACATATGTGAGAAGACATGTGCACACTTTCACACTGTACTTACAGTAAGAAAATGCCCAGGGCTCTATGGCCACTAGGGGAGAATCAACAAATCAGAAAAAGCAAAAAGGTTTGGGTAAACACCACCTCAGCATGTCAGGTCCAGCATACACCTAGTGAAGCACGATACAGGATGCAGGCACTAAAGGCCAGATGTACGAAGCCTGTTTGCATTTCTTAGCGGTTCGAATCGGTATTTCTGGCCGTTAAGAAATCCAAACTGGGCTTTCTAATGTACAAAGCCTTTTAAGGAATTGTAAATTGTGATTTCTACCCTGTAGAATTCGCAATTAGCGATTCCCAGAATAGGAAATGCAAATAGGGATTTTCTATTTGCATTTCCTATTCTGATGTACCATGCATTTCCAAAATGCGATTTGGGCATTTTGGAGAAGCAATTACCACCAACTTAAAGTCGGTGTTAACCAAGTCCAATTTAAAAAAAAAGCATCCCAAGGTGCATTTTTTAAATTTCAATGGAGCACACACATTCCCATTAGGCATATGTGTGCTCTATAGGTGCACCCGTATTGTTGGGGTGCACCAAGGAGAGCCTTTGTGCCATTGCCATCCCTGGTTTTACATGTCCTAAATAGTGATTGCTTAACAAGAAATCGCAATTTAGGAAGTGCAAAACCAGCCCATTGACACAAATGTTATGGGGTTTCTTAATAGTGATTTCTACTTTGTAGGAATCGCTATTAGGAAATCAGTATCTTTGTACATAGCATTTTGCATTTCTCAAAAGGCGATTTCTAAGAAGTTACAATTTAAGAAATGCAAAATTGCATTTTCATACATCTACCCTAAATGATGAGGGCAAGAAAATGCCAACTTCCTAAAAGTGTCATTTTCAGAATTGTGACATAAAATCTGACTTTACCATTAATGAGGGTTTTAAAATACAATTTCTCAGACACCGAACATAAACATAAACTTCACACTTGTATAGCACACTACTCACCCATTAGGGTCTCAAGGCACTGTACACATACCGCTGTGGAACTCCTCCTGGCTTTTCCCTGTGAGGAACACACTTCTGGGCAACCCCCAGGGTAAAGCCAGGCATCCAAGCTCTGTGAGGGCTGGTGTAAAGATTAAGTAAGCTATTGCCCAGAGTTACAGAGGGGGACCCATTAGTTAGTTAAGGCACTGAGGTGAAAATTATCTGGTCCGAGGGAATTGAGCCCAAGACCTACCAAGGCAGGAATTGAACCCTGGTCCACCACCAGATTTCTGCTTCAGGGTCTGCCGCTCTAACCATTGTGCCACACTTCTCACATGATATCTATACCTTCTGCCACTCAAACATAATCACTTATTAAATGTAAGACGGTAACCCAATGTTATCATAGGGGAGAGGTAGGCCTTGCAGTAGTGATAAATGAATTTAAGAGTCTTTCACTACTAGGCCATGTAAAACTTAAAAGTATATGTCCATTCTTTTAGTTTTAATGCAACCTGCCCGTTGGGCTGTGTAGGGCCCATCCTAGGGGTGACTTATGTGCATTAAAAAGTAAGGTTTGTCAAAGTGTCAGTTTAAAACTGCACAGAGGCTGCAATAACTAAGGGCTACTTAAGTCGGTGACACAATAAGTGCTGAAGGTCCATGCAAGGAAACGCCTCTTTTTGCACGTCCATCCCCACTTTATTGGACTGATGCCTGTCGATTTGTTTACTCTGAGAGTGCACTGAGGCCTGCTAACCAGACCTCAGTGCCAGTGTTCTGACCCTGTACAAATTACATGATCAATTGGATGCACCCAATTGGCAAGGGCGGCTTAATTATAAATCCCTAGTATGTGGTACCCAGGGCCAAAGAGCATGTAAGGCAGGGTGTCTACTAAGGGCTGCTGCACTATTTGTGACATCCTGTGTGTGACAAAGGACAAAATGGCCCCCCAGCCTGCCGTTCCAGGCTGGAAGGACTATTTTTACTGTCAGTTCAACTTTGTCATTCACACCAATGGCAAAACAACCTCATGCCTTAAGAGTATATGTAAGTCTCCCCTAAGGGAGGCCTATAGAGTCCTATGGTAGAGAGCTTTATTTTATTAAGTAAGACATATGTTCTAACAGCAGTACTTCCAAATTGATTTATTGCTGTAGATAAAGTTAGTAGCCCCATTGGCTAACACAGGCCCGGCACACAGACAGCTTTCTGACCACCTTGGGAGACATGTGAATGACTCCCCAGCTGAGGAAGAAAGGCAGTTACCTTAGAGTGAGATGTCACTTCCTCTCCCAGGCTGGCCACTCATGGTGTTAGCCCAAAAGGTGAGCTTTGAAGGTGAAGCTGCCTTTGGGAGAGAAGTAGAGCCAACACCCCTGAGCAGGATGCTTTTATGCCTACAAAGTGGAGACAGGATCAAGGATAGAAAACTTGCCCCCAAACTAGTTCTACTGTGGGCTTGTAGCCCTCTGGTAGCCACACTTCTGGGTTGGCTACCAAGCTCCTAACAACAAATGAAGGGTTGTGCCATATTGAAAGGGTCAAGAACATGGCATTCTGGAATAGCCATATGGCACACATTACAGGAACGTCATCACTAGCTACGAGAGGACCCATTAGCCCAATGGCTAGTGACCTCATGGTCCCCTCATTGCACTTTCCTGTGATAAATATGGCACCCCTGGGATGCTGACCCTCATATCAAAGTTGGGATTGTGCTTTAGAAATACGCTGGTGGCCAGGTAACTTTCCAAAGTGTCCACTCTGACCCCCTAGACCTCTAACTTGTCAGAATTGATTACCAAACTTGGGCCGGAGTAGGCAAAGTGATTGTTTCAAAGTTTTCAAAAGTTTCCAAATTTTTTGTTGACCAATGCTTGTTTACGGTTGCATTTAAAAGTGATATTATCTTCTAAAATCTGTATCTCCAGAACCCTCTGGTGGATTTTGTTCATCATGTTTCTGTAAAAATTCATAAACATACTGTCTATTTTTATAAATTGTTGTCTTCTTTCTTTCGTGTGTTGTTATCTTACTCTGTTGATTGGTGCTGATAGATGCTTTACACATAGGCCCAGATTTATGAGAAAATGACAGAGCGTGACGCTGCACCAAATTTGGCAGTGCCATGCTCCGTAATTTTCAAAACACAGGGATGTCCGTATTTAATAGAAGACGGCGCACCCTGTGTTGCCCCCTGCACTGGTGATAAATTTGCTGCCGAGTGCCAATGCAGCCACCCTTTCGCCGTGGTGCAAGGATGGCTGCGCTGTGGGGGAGATTGTTTTTGTGCAGGAAAGGACACCTTCCTACACAAAAAATCTCAATGGCCTTTTGCTCTTTCTATGTATGCAGCAGAATGCAGCACACATAGAAAAAGCAGAAAATGAGGAGAAATGAAAGCATTTCTTCTCATTGCGCCATGCTTATGCCACCCCAGTGGTGGCCTTAGATTTTGCTCTGCCTCAGGTTTACGAAAACTCATAAATTTGGGTCAGTGTCAAAATGCAATGGGTGTTGCTGTGACACACCCACAGCAACACCAAATTGCACGCCCCTTCCACCTAAAGTGCTACATGTGAAGGGACCGTATTTACAAGGTGGCGTTCGGCCACAAAAAGTGATCTAATGCCACCTTGTAAATATGACACAGTGCATAGCGCCACCGGAACGTCACTAGAAATGACGCTCAGTGGCGAAAAGGCCTTGTAAATCTGGTCCCTAGTTCCTTTGCTAAGTCTTATTGCTCGCAGCCACAGCTACCAAGAGTTGAGCTTGAGATTAAGTAAACGAGCCTGACTAAACCCAGAATGGTATTTATAAATGTACTGCATGACAGGGCCCCACAGCCATATCATATAGCACTCCCAAATCCTCACAGACCACTAGCAGCAATTACTTTACAGGCCCTAGGTGTATGGTATTCACTTTACTGGGGCTTTCAAATAACTTAAAGGTAGCAATTCGTTGTAAGCCACTTTTACCATGTTAACAAGTGTGAGCACAAGAACTTTAGGACTGGTAACAGTGGATAAAGTGTGCAGAATCCTAGTGTCAACAAACGAATTCAGCAAAAGAGAAGTGAAGGCAAAAGATTTGGGGGCAATCCACTCCAAGGATGTCAGGTCTAACAGGGCTAAATATTTGCTATACCAACCAGCCCAGAATGTGGAAAGACTCCCAAGATACACTTCCCCAAATATTGAAGCACTGTATTTATAATAGTAGATGATCCTCTCTCTGACTATTCAGAAGCATTTCTCTGGCTCTTGTTACAATGTCAGGGTAATGTAGAAACGCCAATACTTCCTTGAGACATGTACAGATGGGAGGAGCTTCAACGTTAGAATATCTGCTCTGTCAGTAGTTCATGACAACCTCAAATGACGAACAAAACGAAGAAGCGAATCTTTTAGCATATTGCTTTTTTATTGAGGTGAGCATGCAAACGCCTGTGATATTTTACAATCGAATACAGCACTTTAATTTCATTGAATGAAATATACCTTTCCTCAGGATCTGTTCATATTCAGCTTTGTGCATCAGTCTGACACGTAGTATGCTGCCTAGAACCCTCATACAAACCTTTTTCAAGTAAATCCAAATACATTTGGCAGGTGACAATTCACTGTGGACCTGACTACACATTTCCTCATCATGGTGGAAATGTCAGCCCGTGACGTGTTGTCCTGCGAGAGAAGACCATGTTAAGAAATGTTCTGATTGCAGCAGCGCAGATAATTAGATAATTACAGCGATTAAAAAATGAAAAATCACAAGTGTCAGAATTCAAGTTCAGAATTCCAAAGTTGGTGGCAAGGGAAATGAAATGGAAATTAATGAGGTTGATTTTGACTGAGCACAACCAAGTAAGTGACATGTGGCTGATATATATCCCAGTTAAAGAATGATCATTTTATCTCAATGCCTCTAGAGTGTTTGATTGAAACTGATGCTGGCGTGATTCAGACCTATCCTACCTCGCACTGCATAGAAATTGGTTCTTGGATTAGATGTGCTCTATGAGATACCTAGATATCAATCAAGCTTTTGGCACTAAACCAAAAGAAATCATCTCTTTCTTGGACGTATTACTTTCAAGGCCGACTCATGAAGATTGCTTCATGAGATACGAGAAGTTTTATATATGTTTGATAAACCGCAAAAATCCACACAGTAACTCATAACATCTAACAAAGTGGTAGATATTCACAAGTGCTCTTCCCTTATACTGATTCATGCAGATTGTTCACTGGGCGAACAGACACCATTAGTAAATGCAGCAGAAATATACTTTAGTACATTAAAACCATTTTTCTTCCAAGGAGTTTCCTAGTCCAGAAACGCTTTCCTTCCGACATCCCCCAAACAGGGGAGCTTTTGGGTATTTTTTTACACATAGGTTGCACATGTGTGTCTGTCACTATTGACAGTAAGATTGAGTAAAATGTATGTGAACATAGTTCTCAAATCAAGAGTATACCTGCAAGTCAAGGACCTTGTTTTTAATTGCAACATCCTACTTGCCATTCCTGGCACTCTCCTGAAAGTACAGTGCCTGTGCCCACACATTTAATTATAAGCCTACTACAGTTGAGACACATCCTCAATATGCCACGAATGTTACAAGGAGCACAAAAACACCATTTATGAAGGATTCCCTTGAGCATCGTCTGTCTCAAAATGTTAACTTAAAGAAGAATAGCATTGGGTGCTGTAAGGTCGGTCCTAATAACATGTTCAATAACATCCCTTTAGGTCACATCCTGATTTACGTATTCTGATTTGTGAGAATTTGTGTTGCTGGTTGAAGTAGGGGGATTGCCCCAGTTCAGAAACATCTACAATAACTGTCAGGGTGACCCACAAAAAGTCCTAAATTAACCTGTAGTTAATTCTCTGGTAGACTTGCACAAAAGCAGTCAGCTTTACTTAGAGGCCATTGTCAATTATTTATGCAGTACACAAACAGTAATAAAATGAAACACATCATAAGAAAAGCCCACACCAATTTAGAAAAATAGAGTAAAATATAATAAATTATTTATTACCTGTCAGAAATGGGGTAAATTGGGTTTCTGATTGGCTAGGGTATGCACCAAAGCCAGGCACAACCCACCGCAAGTCAGATACACACACCAAGATAACCTGTGCTCACACTCTGGTAGTTTGGCGCAGAGCAGGCAGGCTTATCAACAGAGGCAACATGTAAAACGTTTGTGCAACATACTTACAGAGAATCACAATGAGCAGGCCACAAATGAGACTCCACACAGGATTGTATAAACATATAAATATATTATACCAAAAAAAAGACCAAAACAACATCAATTATAAATAGGGTGCATACTATGCAACTACTGAGACAGTACTCATTATCTTGGACTATGTAAGACTCAAAATGACATACATCGGAACATCATTCCATGTAATGGCAGTTTAGGTTAGGGAAAAGCACATGGATGATCAAATATCACCATCCAACCATAACAACTTTGCAGGTAATGCATACTTGTTTAGAGGCAACCACATGAAATCCACATATAAGCAGAAAAATATAGGGCCCAGTGCTTCTGCGCTCCTACTAGCAGGTTTAAGATAGATTCAGGTGAACCTAACTGAAACAAACACATGAATGAACAAGGTGTAGGCCATAGGAGCACTGGTGTGGCTACCCGTTGTGATACGGTGATCCAGGCAAGTTAATACCGGCTGTATCATGGCACGCTCAAAGACCTTCACCAAGCTTTTACTCCTAATGCAAACAAGGAAACAACGTATGACGCCTCAAGATGCACCACACGAGGTACAAAGTGGCGCTCATTGGTTGCACAAAGAGAACCGGTCACTGCCGGAGTGCAGAGTTGGCTCCGCCCATGGGCACAGCTAGCTCTGGGAAGGGGCTCCTGTCATCAAGGGAGCAGGTGGGGTCACACTCATAGGGATTACCACGGCACAGCTTTGAGAAAGAAGTAGAGCACTCGATCTAGCAGCACACTATGTGCTGATCTTCGGGGTGCTTTTTTTGCAGGGAACAGCTGATCCCCGAAATCTGTGATCAGCAAAGCAGTTGCAATGCTTTTTAGCTGACACACAAATTAGTACTGCATTTTGTCACAGATAGCTGTAGATACTCTCTTTACTCTACCCATGCTGTAGCCCAGATGCTCGCACAAAGACTGTTTTGGATACTTGGTGGAAGAACTAGGACGAGTTTTGGCAAATCCAGCTGGGCAGGGGAAGTCATTTTAGGATCCTGAGACTTCCTGAAAGAGGAGAGGGTCAGCCAACAAACCCCTGGACAGCACTAGTAGGGCACAGCAGAAGGCGGCAAGAGGCAGGCCAGCAGTTTAAGGCAGAGTGCATATAGTAGTCCCTCCTGCAGCCCAGCAGTCAGCAGGCCAATACAGAAACACAGTCAGTCAAATTGAGGCTCTAATGGTAGCACAGCAGTCCTCTAGCAATGTGCAGATTGTAGAGCCAGCAGCGCCTGGTTACAAGTTCCACGCAGTGTCTAAAAACATGGAATCAGAGCCCCTGTACTTATACTGTAAAACGTCTTTGGTAAAGGGGTGACTTCAAAAGGAACCCTCAGAAGTGTGCAGCAATCCCTTTCAACCCAGCCCTGGCTCAAGACAATCAGTAAGGGGAAAATTAGCTCTCTGTATGAGGGCAGAGCACAACCTATTAACATGTAAGTGTGAACCACCTATTCGTCTCTCAATTCAAGAGGACTATTAGTATACAGATGAATGCAGATGTATCCTCATTACATCCAGCTGTTCCTGTGTTGTGGCTGTTAAGAGAGTATGCACAATGTGTAGCTGTCACCCAGGCCACACATGGATTGGACACAAAAGTGTCATTTCTAACATAGTAACGTAAAATCCTACTACACCAGTAAGTAGGTTTTATGATTACCATTCCAAGCATACCAGAAATGACAAAGCTATTCCTTTCTGGTCAGGAATTATTACTTAAAATTGTATAAGGGAATTCCCAATGCTAACCTATGAGAGGAGCAGACCTCACAGTAGAAGAAACACAAAAAAGGGTGTTTGTCACTACTAGGACATGCAAAACATAAAAGTACATGTCCTAACTTTTACGTACACAGCACCCTCCCCATAGGGCTACCTTAGGGGTGACCTATGGGTAATAAAAGGGGAGTTAAAGGCTTAGCAAGTAGTTGTAAATGCCAAGTCGAAGTGGCAGTAAACTGCACACACAAGCCTTACAGTGGAAGACCTAAGACAGGTTTGAAAGGTTACTTTTGTGGGTATCACAATCAGTACTGCAAGCCCACTAGTAGCATTTAATTTACTGGCCCTGGGTGTATGGTATACCACTTTGCAAAGGACTTACAAGTAAACAAAATATGCCAAACAGGTGTAAACCATTCATACCATGTTTAGGAGAGAGAGCACATGCGCATTAGCACAAATTAGCAGTCGTAAAGTGGCCTGAGTCCTAAAGCCAAAGAAGCATAGGCCAAAAAACAGGTGGAGGAAAGCAAAACGTTTAGAGATAACCATTCAAAAAGGGCCAGGTCCAACACAACCCCCCTCCAGCATAAAGTCAGGGTAGTCTAATCAATATCTTGGTGGACTTCCCTGCTTAGGGCGATATAACATGGACTCTGGCCTGCTACTTCAGGGGCACATGCCAGTTTTACGCCTCTCTGATCACAGTTGGATGCCTCTATCTTTGCTCTCAGTGCCCCCTAAGCTAACCCATGAGGAATCCTTCTCATCATCTGTGGACCTCATCTGTGACGCGCTTAACTTTAATGTGCTCACAGATGCATCTCAGTATGCAGACAATACCACCATGACCAACAAAATGATGTGGCCCATGCCACCCCTTGGGTCTGACTTTTGTCCCCAACCCAAGGAAAACCCTGTCCATAAGGACAGCAACCAACAGAGGTCACTGACAATGGTCAGTGCCAAGAGCCAGACCCCAGGCCTTCCAGGGATCTCTGTCCTCTGTGGTTTCTCACAGTGGGGGGTAGTAGCCCCAGGTGCATCACATTCTCTCTACATTCAACCTCCCACCAGTTCAGTGGTGTTATCCTGAGTCTAGTCCTCTAGCCCAGGGTCTGTACCCTTAGGCTGGACAGGGGTCAGGGGTGATTTCTTCCTCCCCCTGCTCCTCCTTCTGGGGATTCGTACCCTCCTTTTTGGAGTGGTACCCCCAGAATCCAGAACTGCCAGGGCACTTGTGGCAGCCTTCTTGCACAATTCTCCTACCAGTTCAGGGGTGTTACCCTACAAGTGGTCTTCCAACCCAGAGTCTGTACCCTTGGGTAGAACCAGGGTGAGGGTGAGTCCTTCCTCCCCCTACCACTCCTTCTGGGATTCTGCACCCTCCTTCTAGGAGTGGTACCCATGGAAGACAAAACTGTACGGATGCATGTGGCAGCCGCCCCTTCACTCAGACCAGTGGTGATACCCTGAACCTGGTTCTCCACCCCAGGGTCTGTACCCTTAGGCTTACAAGGTTTAGGGGAGAGTCCATCCTCCCTCTACCCTTCATCTGGGCTTCTGCACCCTCCTTTGCAGAATGGTACTGCCAGACACCAGAACTGTTTGGAAGCTTGTGACAGCCACCCCCAAGTTCTCTTGATACTATGGGGTCCCCCTCAGTGGACGGACTCCCGGTACAGGCTAGACTCTCTTCCTACGGCCCTTTGGGGTACTCTCCAGGCTCTGGGAGTAGGGCACCCAGGGACTTTGTCAACCACCACCTCTCCCCCTACTCTGAGATGGGACCCTTTACCAACCCTACTACACTGAGGCCTGTCTAGGCTACTGTGAACCTCTCCTGCCATTAGTTGGGGGGAACTTGAGTCACTCCCTTTAGGTTCACTCCCAAGTCCTTTACAGACTCTCTGATACTCACCAAGAGGTCTGCTTCCTTTGCAAGCTCCCTGGGGTCAGACAACTTACACTCCAACAGGTTTTGAGGTATGCCTCGAAAACAACAATGGAACATGTGCTCTTTGGCAGTCAGATTGTATAGCCCTTCAATATTGTTTACTGTGATACACTTCACACAACCATCCAGTGCTTTGCAAAAATCCTCCACAAATTCCTCTGAAGACTGGGGAGACAGTTTCAGCTGCCACTGAACCTCAACCTATACTCCTCAGGAGTAAATCCATACTTTCTTATACGTTTTTTTTACATGGGGGTGTACCTCTGCCTATCTTTTCCTTCTAAGGCCAGTAGGGCATCCCTCCCATCCTCAGGACTATAACTCCCCAGGTCAGTTCCCCAATCCTCCTCAGGGATCTTGCATACAGCCAGAGCTCTCTCATACTCCTGTAACCACTGATATATGTCATGCCCCTCCTTGAAGCAAGGCACCAAGTCTATGGGTATGTGAGTAGTATTTTCAACACCTGACTCACTTTTGCTGCCACCACTGGACTCTACCTGTGGTAACTCAAACTATACTCATGAGCCAATTCCCTTTCCTCAAGAGCAAGTTGTTCCATGGCCCTTTTAGCCTCCACCATCCTCTCCTCAGCTTAGGGTCTGTCAGCCACAGCCCTTCTCTCCTCCACAGCCAGTTGAGCAAGCTGGAACCTCAGAACCCTTTTAGCCTGACTATCATTGAGGTCCTCAGGGGACATGATGTGTCCCCTGAGGACTGCTCCTGGCACTGCACACAGCAAGGGACTTCCTATCTATGGGTTGTCTGTCTAGAGAGTATGCACAAAGTATAGCTGTCACCCCAGCCAGACATGTATTGGAGACAGGCTGCAAAGGACAAGAGTTATAAGCACAAAGGAATGCCCACTTTCTAAAAGTGGCATTTCTAAAACAGTAATGTAAAATCCAACTACACCAGTAAGTAGGTTTTATGATTACTATTCCAAACATGCCAAACATGATAAAGCCACTCCTTTCTGATCAGGAATTACCATTTAAGTGTATATGGGAATTGCCAAAGCTGACCTATGAGAGGAGCACACTTCACAGCAGGGAAAACAAAATAGGCTGTAATTCACTACTAGGACATGCAAAACATACAAGTATATGTCCTACCGTTTACTTACACTCCATTCTGCCCATAGGGCTAGCTACAGCCTACTTTAGGGGTAACTTAGCAGGTAGTTAGAAATGGCAAGTCGAGGTGGCAGTAAACTGCACACGCAGGCAATGCAGTGGCTATAGCAACACAAAAGGATGATCGACGGAGTGCTAAATCTTTTGAAACACTCACCCCCAGTTACAGATCTGGGTTTAATCCATTGTTGTTTTCCTTACCATACCACCCCAGTTTGGACCAAGCCATATGCAAATCAGTATTGACCCTGTTCCCCATGGGAACAGTCCAGCCCAAACTGCAAGGCCAGGTCCTCCTTGCACCAGAAACAAGCATCTTGGGACCATTTTCAGAGTATCACCCTTCATCAGCCAGGCTAACTTGAATCCAGTGGCACAGTGAGCACGGGACCCACGTGGGGCATACCCTTCCCAGTTAGGGTGACTTTAGCAACACAAAAGGATGATGGACAAAGTGTGGAAACATTTCAAACACTCATCCCCCATTTACAGATCTGGGTTTAATCCATTGCTCTTTTGCTTACCATGCCAACCCAGTTTGGACACAGCCATATGCATATCAGACTTGACCCTGTAACCCATGGGAACAGTCCAGCCTGAACTGCCAGGCCAGGTCCTCCCTGGACCAGAAACAAGCATCCTTTGACCGGTTTCAGGGTATCACCCTTCATCAGCCAGGGTAGCTTGAATCCAGTGGCACAGTGAGCACGGAGCTCACGTCTGGGCATAACCTTCCCACTTAGGGCGACTTTAGCGACACAAAAGGATGATTGACGGAGTGCTGATACTTTTGATGAAGCAGGACTAAAGCAGCAGCGCAGGCCTCTAAGGGTTCAAGGCAGTCCTTCCAGGTGTAGCAAAGCAGTCTTGTATAGTGCACAGCAGCAGGAAGCTGTCTAAGAGGCCTTTTGCAGGTTCAGAAAGGGAACTGAAGAGTGAGTATGATGGTCTCCTTTTTATACATGGGTACCTTCTTTAAAGTAGGAGACATTTTTAGAAAATTGTCTTTGAAGTGCCCAAAGTTTCCTGACTGCCCTTCCCCGGTTCTAAGCTGGCTGCATGAACAATGCAGGGTTGACAAGCCCTTTGTGTGAAGGCAGCGCACAGTTCAGTTACAAGTCGAACTGTGTCCAGCTCCATCCCCCCAACCTGCCACTTAATAACCTATCGAGACACACCCAATCCCTCTATTGTGTGACTGTCTGGGAGGACTAAATAAAGTCCAACTGCTAACTATACCTTGTAATGTGACACAGGAACATCTGGAGGCACCACATAGATTAGGGCAGGAAAATGCCAACTTTCTGAAAGTAACATTTTTCAAAATTGCAACTTAAAATCTGACTTTACCTTTAAAGAGACTTTTTAATTGCAATTTCTCAGACACCAATCATGAAATCCTTACCTGTTCCTAATCAAATGTTAGCACTTACTATATGTAATTAGGCAACCCAATCTTAGACTATGGGAGAGGCACACCTCACAAAAGTGATAAATGAATTGAAGAGTTTTTCACTACAGAAAATATAAAATGTAAAAATTCTTGCCCACCTTTTTAATCACAATGCACCCTCCACTAATAGCTACCATAGGGGTGACATAATGGGATTTTAACGTTTTGCAAGGGGGTTATATTGCCAAGTCGAATTAATAATTTGAAACTGCCTTCAGGCTGCAATGCAGGTGTGGGACATGTTTTAAAGGGCTACTTAAATGGGCAGGCCCACTAGCAGCATTTAAATTCCAGGCCTTGGCTCATGGTTTACCACTCTACAAGGGACGTATGAGTAAACTAAATGTGCCAGTTAAGGTTACGGCAATTGTACCATGTTTAAAGGAATGGGCACAAGCACTTTAGTACTGGTTAGCAGGGGGAAGTGCACAGAGTCCTAAGGAGAGCAAAAACGAATTCAGCATTAATTGGAGGGGTGAACACTATCTAAATCTGAACCTACACATCAACACTGCTCTATATACTGTAATGTTATTTGTAAATTCAATGCAAAGTGCTGACTACCTATCCCATTCCGTGCTATTTATGTTCAGGTTCTATGGAAAAGTTTGGTGAAAAGAGATTCCCCCCACCTTTCTACCAGTTAGTACACTTTGGGCCTGATTCTAACTTTGGAGGACGGTGTTAAACCGTCCCAAAAGTGGCGGATATACCACCTACCGTATTACGAGTTCCATAGGATATAATGGACTCGTAATACGGTAGGTGGTATATCCGCCACTTTTGGGACGGTTTAACACCGTCCTCCAAAGTTAGAATCAGGCCCTTTGTTTTATGCGTGGAAATTATTCAACGCAAAGATAAATGGAATAGTTTACAGCATCAATCATGTTACTTCTCTTATTGGAATAGCTGAAGACTTATGAAGACCTGTAGGCATTTGCTATTATGGATGAACAGAAAAATGGATATTTGTGAATGATGTTGGCTACAAGCAGGCACAGTAAAACTGCAAGAATTCTTAAAGGGCAATTCAGAATAAGCATTGCCAAGGCCACATTATTTCTACTTCAGTTGCAGGCTGTGTATCTCATTCTGTATCTACATATCTGTATTGTCATTTTAAAAGTTGAAGAATTTCTGAATTTGTGACTATGGAATTTCAATTTTAGTAGACTACTCTCCACACATACTATACAGACATGTGGCCAGATTTACTTTGTTTTGGCACAACATAATGCAGCACAAGGGGATTTGCTGTGTTGTGTGAAAGGAAGAGAGAAGACATGCACCACATCTACTAAGGTATGGAGCACTTCTGCTGTCTCACACAGCTGGCACACTGTGTGTTTCCTGGCGCCAATATAGGCAGTCTTGCACGAAGGTGCAAGGGTGCCTGTTTTAGGGACATTATTTTTTTTGGTGCAGGAAGGGCTACCTTCCTGCACAAAAACAATTATTAGAGGCACATTTCTCTTTACATTTCAGCTGCAGAATGAAGCACACATCAAAAGAGAAGGTTACAAGAAAGAATAAAGATATTTCACCTTGTTACACCATTTTGATGCAAACACAGGCTTACATTTTTTTGTAAATCTGGGTTTGCAGAAAAATACATAGGTGCGTCCACCCATGTAGTGCCTACCCATTGAAAAGCATTAAGCGCTGTGTTGTGTCAATTTGTATTTACTAAACTACTTCAAGCCCCATAGATCCACTTTGCATGGCTTTGTGAATGACAAAAAGGACTTTGGTGGTCATTACAACCTCGGCGGTCTTGTAAAAAGACCGCTGAGGGACCGCCGTGCGGAAGACCGCCAGTGGTGGCGGTTTGCCGCTCGGCCTATTATGACCGTTGGCAGCTCTCCGTCCTTTTACGGACGGAGAGCCACTAACAGCCATACTGGCAGGAGGTGGGGAAGTGGAGGTTGCTCCACCTCCACCGCCACCGCCACGCCAACAGAACACCGCCCAGAGAATCACGTCCTGTGATTCGCCGTGGCGGAGTTCTGTTGGCGGTGTGGTGTCGGCGGAGCTGCCCCCATGGCTCCCGTCCCCTCCCGGAGGATCGACAGAACAGGTAAGTCGATCGTCCGTTAGGGGAGGGGGGTGCGGGGGTGTTGTGTGGGTGCATAGGGTTGTGCATCAGTGTATGTATAGGGGGTGTGTGAGTGCGTGTATGCTTGCGGGGGTGTTGCGTGTTTTGGGAATGAGTGCGTGTATGTCTGTGGGTATCTCTGTATGGATGTGTGCGTGTATGTTTGTATGTGGGTGTGTGTGTCTGACTGTGTGTGTGGATGTAGGCATGTATGTCGGCGTGTGTGCGTGTATGTGTGTAGGTGGTGCCTGCGTGTGTGTCGTGTGGGTATGGGTGATGTGATGTTGGGGGTCGGGGTGGGGAGGGGGGCCCTGCCACCTTTGGGGGGTGGCAGGGGTGGTGGGGGGTGTAGGGGAGGGAGTCGGGTGGGGGTGGGGGAGACCCCTATCAGTGCCCGGGAAGAAATTCCCGGGCACTGATAGTGCTTACCGCCATGGATTTCATGGTGGTTCAAACCGCAGGAAATCCACGGCGGTAAGCCGGGTCAAAACTGTTGTGTGGTGGCAAAAAGGTGGCAAAAAGGTATGACCAAAGCTACTGTGGCTCAGATTTCCTAAGATTTTGTGTCCGGTTGTGTCAATTTAGTGGCGCAGCCTAGAAACAAAGGGGGTCATTATGACCCTGGCGGGAGGAACGGAGAACCGGCAGATGACCGTGGCGGTAACCGCCATGGTCATAATACAAAAAAAAAGACAGACAGCCTGTTGGCGGTCTTACCGCCGCTTCTCCGCCTTCCGCCAGGGTCATAATGACCACCTTTGTTTCTAGGCTGCGCCACTAAATTGACACAACCGGACACAAAATCTTAGGAAATCTGAGCCACAGTAGCTTTGGTCATACCTTTTTGCCACCACACAACAGTACAGGAAGAGACAGCACCGCTTTTTCTCATTATTCATCTGGACAGGAAGTGACATTGCTGATTTTCCCACCAACGCTGTCTTTAATAGAAGCCAAGCAAGAGGTTGTAATTTCCCATCATCCATCGGCACAGAAAATGACATCATGGCACCATGAACTTCTCCCACCTCTCAGGATCTACTTAATGACAACTGCATCACATCTGTGCCTGGACTACACTCAGTGTCAGGAACCCTGGTTCAATCACCGATCAGCAATACTCTGCAGCCGGTCTTAGGTCACTAGACTCTGGACGGCATTTCCGTAACTGCTGCAGCATCGCATCTCACATCAAGGTAGGAGCCTTTACCTGTACCCACTGCCGAATCTCCAGCAGTCACTCACCACACCCCTCCACACAAATATTAACAACACTCTCAATACCCTTTCCCAATACACACAGCACCCAAGCACTAACAACACCTACACTTCCACCCTACACCACACATCATAGCAAACCCACATCTCAACTTCCCTCACATACATCCTTCTCAACATACATTTACTCAGCAAACACACACCAAAATATGAGACCTTCTGAGCAGCAACTCACCCAACACCCTCTTCATCACAGAGACATGGCTCAACCCCTCATCAGCTCCTGACATTGAGACAGCAGTCCCAGTGGGCTACAAGATCGCTTGACAGGACTGCCTTCACAAGCCAGGATGAGAACTCACTATCATCTACACAGAATCCAGTAAATGCACAAAATCCAGAAAGAATGCCACACCATTCATGGAACACCTGCCCTTCAAATTGCAAATCTCAGAAAAATAAATCCTGAACGGAACCCTTGCATACAGACCACATGGACCCCAAGCCACCTTTACGAACCTAATCCCTTGACTTTGTCCCTCAGCTCACCATCAACCCCAGAGCCTACATACTTCTAAGTAACCTCAACTTTCACATGAAAGACAGAAAGAAACCCTGCTCCACCGCACTCCTCGAAAGCTTAAGAAACATCATACTCACACAGATCATCACAGAACCAACACACACAGCACAAAATGCCCTGGACCACACCTTCACCCCAAGTGGATGCATTAACTACAACCACACCACACAGCTCACATGGACTGACTACTCCATCATCCACTTCCAGACAAAAAACACCTTAGGTCAGCAGCCCTTTCAGGTTCAACACTCCAAGCCACAACTGGAGCAAAATCACAGAAACAGACTGGCTCCACTGCCTCAGCACTGATTGTAGGAGGCTGGCCTGGCTTATAGTGGTACCTGATGGTACTTACACCTTATGCCAGGTCCAGTTATCCCTTATTAGTAGATTAGTAGTGTTCTAGAAGCTTAGGCTGATAGAGGTAGCTATAGCAGAGCAGCTTAGGCTGAACTAGGAGACATGCAAAGCTCCTACCATACCACTTATATCATATAGGTACTATACTATAAGAAACACAATACTCAGGGTTACTAAAAATAAGGGTACTTTATTTTAGTGACAATGTGCCAAAAATATCTCAGAGGATATACTCCCTTTGGAGGTAAGTAAAATACACAAAATATACACACAAACCAAAATCAGGTAAGTAAACAGTTAGAAAAGTAGTGCAAAGACTATAGAATACAATAGGATGCAATAGGCCTAGGGGCAACACAATGGACCCCTAGGCTAGTATAGTGTGTAGAGGTTCACTGGGAGTGTAAGAAAACACTAAGGGTGTCCAAGATACCCCACCCCAAGACCCTGAAAAGTAGGAGTAAAGTGATACTACTTCCCCAGAAACACACTAAATTTGTGATAGGAGATTCTGCAAAGACCACACCAGACTGCAAAGCAATGAAGATGGATTCCTGGACCTGAGGACCTGTAAAGGAAGGGGACCAAGTTCAAGAGTCACAAAAGTGTCCGGGGGGGCAGGAGCCCACTAACCCCGGATGAAGGTGCAAAATGGCTGCCTCTGGATGGAATAAGCTGAAGATTCTAAAACAACTAAAGGTGCTAGGAACTTCTCCTTTCTGCAGAAGATGTCGTACAGAATGCTGGAGGATGCAGAGTTGTTTCTTTGGAGAAAGACTGCAAACAAGCCTTGCTAGCTGCAAAGGTCGTAGTTGAAGAAAAACAGTGCTGCCCGGGCCCAGGAAGGACCAGGAGGTCGCCACTTGGAAGAGGAGACAGAGGGAGCCCTCAACAACACAGAGAGCCCACACACAAGAAGGCAGCACCTGCAGAAGTACTTGAACATGGGTTCAAGAAAACTGAGGATGGCGGTCATCCCAACACTACAAAAGAGGGTGCGACGAAGCCGGTGGTCAACTCAGCGAGTTGAACAGTGCAGGGCAGAGTGCTGGGGACCTGGGCTGTGCTGTGCATGAAGGATTCCTTGCAAAATTGCACAGAAGCCCTAGCAGCTGTAGTTCAAGCGGTGCACAGGTTTACTGTCTGGAGAGGGGAGGCAAGGACTTACCTCCTGCAAATGTGGGCAGCTGGACCACTGGACAGTCTGGATCACCTGGGTCCACCACCTGTGTTTCAGGGGCCATGCTCGTCAGGATGAGAGGGGTCCCAGAGTACCGGTGACGCTAAAGTTTGGTGCCTGGTGGAGCAGGGGGAAGATTTCATCAATCCACTGGAGATTTCTTTGTGGCTTCCAGTGCAGGGTGAAGGCAGACAGCCCCCAGAGCATGCACCACCAGGAAACAGTTGAGAAAGCCAGCAGGATTAGGCGCTACAATGTTGCTGGCAGTCTTCTTGCTACTTTGTTGCAGTTTAGCAGGCGTCCTGGAGCAGTCAGCGGTCGATCCTTGGCAGAAGTCAAAGAGAGAGGTGCAGAGGAACTCTGGTGAAATCTTGCAAGTCATTATCTGAGGAAAAGCCCACAGGAGAGACCCTAAATAGCCCTCAGAGGAGGATTGGCCACCTAGTGAGGCAAGCGCCTATCAGGAGAAGTCTCTGACGTCACCTGCAGGCACTGGCCACTCAGAGGCCTCCATTGTGCCCTCACACCTCTGGATTCAAGATGGCAGAAGTCTGGGACACACTGGAAGAGCTCTGGGCACCACCCTAGGGTGGTGATGGACAGGGGAGTGGTCACTCCCCTTTTCTTTGTCCAGTTTTGCACCAGAGCAGGGACTGGGGGTTCCCTGAACTGGTGTAGACTGGCTTATGAAAGGAGGGCGCCATCTGTGCCCTTCAAAGCATTTCCAGAGGCTGGGAGAGGCTACTCCTCCCCAGCCCTTAACACCTATTTCCAAAAAGATATGGTGTAACACCCTCTCTCAGAGGAAATCCTTTGTTCTGCCTTCCTGGGACTGGGCTGCCCAGACCCCAGGAGGGCAGAACCCTATCTGTGGGGTACCAGCAGCGGTAGCTGCAGAATAAACCCCAGAGAGCTGGTTTGGCAGTACCCGGGGTCCATAGTGGAGCTGCGGGGATGCTCAGGATTGGCACCCCAATACCAGATTTCCATGGGGGGACAATTCCATGATCTTAGACATGTTACATGGCCATATTCAGAGTTACCATTGTGAAGCTACATATAAGTATTGACCTATATGTAGTGCATGCTTGTAATGGTGTCCCCGCACTCACAAGGTCCGGGGAAATTGCCCTGAACTATGTGGGGGCAACTTGGCTAGTGCCAGGGTGCCCTCACACTTTGGCCCATATTTAAATTCTTGGGCCTTAGTAACTTTGCACCTACCCTTAACTAAGTGAAGGCTAGACATATAGGTGACTTATAAGTTACTTAAGTGCAGTGTAAAATGGCTGGGAAATAACGTGTGCGTTATTTCACTCAGGCTGCAGTGGCAGTCCTGTGTAAGATTTGTCTGAGCTCCCTAAGTGTGGCAAAATAAATTCTGCAGCATATAGGGATCTCATGGAACCCCAATACCCTGGGTACCTAGGTACCATATACTAGGCAATTATAAGAGTGTTCCAGTGTGCCAATTAGAATTGGTGACAATGGTCACTAGCCTATAGTGACAATTTTAAAGGCAGAGAGAGCATAAGCACTGAGGGTCTGGTTAGCAGAGCCTCAGTGACACAGTTAGTCACTACACAGGTACACACATTCAGGCCACAAACTATGAGCACTGGGGTCCTGGCTAGCAGGGTTCCAGTGAGACAGGCAAAAACAAACTTACATGCATGTAAAAATGTGGGTAACATGCCAGGCAAGATGGTACTTTCCTACACTGATCAGCCTATCCCCACAGACAATCTCGCCAAGGACATCAACATTTTCAACAACTAGATCAAGAACTGTGCAGACTCCCTGGCATCCATCAAGCCCAATTAGCACAGCAGATCAAACAAGGAGGTCTGCTGGGTCACAGAGACCCCCTAAGACAACAAATAACACTGCAAACAGCTAAAAAAGAAATGGAGAGCCCACCACTAAACCACTGATAGAACTACGTACAAGGCTGCACTCAGACGCTATCACCAGCAAATTAGAGACGCTAAGAAAAAAGCATTTGCAATGCAATTAGTCTCACATTTACTTGAGTTAGAGCTAGTGGCACTGTAAATTGATAACGGGTCTTTTCTTGCCACATAAATTGGCTAACCCTGGCTCCTAATTTTGTCTTATCCTGCCAAATAATTCCAGTGGCCCTGCATATAACTAAAGCTCTTCCATTTACCGTCAGCAGCGCTTGCGCACTGCTATGCTTAACCTAAAAAGCCACCACAGGTGGCATATAAAATTATTTTATACAAGCCCAATGTTATAGTGTGATGCTGTATATTTTGGTAGGCGCCCCTTTTCATAATCATACCTTGACAAATGATGCGCCAGACAGGTAGCATCAAAAAGTGATGAGTATTTCTCAACCCGGAAGATTGTATAAGAACAGTTGCATCCATTTTTATATTAGTGCTCTCATCTTTCTCTTGTTGATACTACATGAGCACTGATGGTAAGGAAAAACAATCTTAGACATAATGTATAGGGTGCAACGACTGGTCTAATTCTATTAAACAATATTGACTATTTCACTCTTTTGTACTTCACCTCACTTCAAGCTCAAAGCATTTAAAACAAATTTGGTGCTGACATCCAATATTATGGTATAAAGATGTAGGTAGGAACATGATACTATTATGATAAGTTGCGGGTGGTCAGCTGTTGCTATGACACCGTGTTTTTAATAGCGAGGTAGAAATTACCATTACCACGTTAATGCATCAGGGTTGTGGGCTTGACCTGTAACTTAACTAATTCCCTCGCTATAAGCCCATTACAAATTATAAAACAAAAGAGAAAGCCTTTGGAAACAGTATTGAGATGCAGTGAATCGATCCGACCACCGAAGTACGTTCCATGTAGATACTAAATGCAATGCTACTCATTACTCGCACAAAACACTAACAAGCTTACTTACCACAATGTGCAGATACCAGCACCAAAGAGGACTGTCTGCTACTGTGAAGTTATCACATTTTGTAATAGTAGCTACACAGTCAATACAAAGGGATTTGTACCGCTCCATTCCAATACTTAAAACTAGTCACAAAACCATCTTCCTCACAAATTCTAACCCACAAAACCATTCTGTCCTTAGGACTGTCTCATCCCCCCAAAAAACGCTTCCAGATTTACCCTTAAACAAACAAATCATCAATGAAACCATAGCCATAAACCTGTTCTTCACAGCTGGTATAGAATACCCGCCATCTATCTGTCCCCTAGCAGTTCAACAAAACTGCACAACCAATACCTAGTTCTGACGTTGCTGTAACACGGAGACTCAACACATTTCCATCAAACCAAGAGAGTGATTAATTTACCACCTCATTGATGCTTGCATAAAGGAAAGGCTGGTATCTTTCGAACACTGTCTCCCAATAAAAACGGTACTAATACGCAAACGTTTCTTTGTCGCTGTACACCACAACTGAACGGCCCCCGCAATGTAGATACACCAACTTAAAAGAAGATTTTTTAAAACAAATTTTAACCCCTTCACCCTCCCTTACATTCGTGAATCCCAAGGGTTAAACATGGGTCCGCCGTGCCCAACACAAGAACTTACATTGGTCCGCTCCTCTTCAGCTCTGGCTGGTCCTGTTCCATAAACATCAGGTCAGAAAGAAAAACCTAATCGCAAGGGACGCTGGGAATGTAGAAGAGGCCGTGTTGCAACTGGCTGCAGGAGCACATTTGATGATGTCAGTGGTTTGCAGTGAGAGCAAGAATGCTCCGCAAATGAAAAGGAAAGCTTCACCTAACATGAGCAGGAAACTAAGAAAGAAGTGTCCCCCAAAGAACAGATGAACGCGACAAAGCATATTTATAGAGTAATTGGTCCCTGCTTCCAAAGAGAACAAGCATTTGCAATACAATGGGTTCGCATTTGCTTGAGTTAGAGCTATTAGCATTGTAAACTCCTAACTAGACTTTTCTGGCCACATAAATTGGAAATGAAAAGTAAAACAGCTGACATAAGCAAGCCATTTGAAAGTGCCATGGCTGCCATGAGCGTGAGCTCAAAGGAGAGACATAAAAGGAAAAAGAATTTCACTCACAGTTGAACGTATTGGCAATTGTGCAATTATCCATGTAACAGGGTCGATGGCCAAGTAGGTAATGAAACCACCCCAAGGTGGGACAATTGTAAAGCATTTACCAATGATGTTAAAGGATTTTTGAAAGGCAAGCCCATGAACAAGAGATAGTGATGGGGATGCGGTGGGCGTAGTTAAAAGCCCACAGATGGATTACAACACGTCTGAGAGCTTGCGCGTTCAACCTTAAAAGGAGGGACTAAGAGGAATGACTGATCACTAGCATGCAAGGATTTTTAAATGACACTGAAACGAGCAAGTGAAATGCCTTTAAGCCCACAGAAGAAGTATACTTAAAAATACACAAGAGGTTGGATGCTTATGCTCGACCTAAAAAGCACTAGTGGTCTGTATTGAAGGAAGCTCCAACAGCTGCAAAGAGATCTTCTTGATCATCAAGGATTTCATCTCGCCCTCAGACACTGTCAACAACATTGCTGCCTCCCAACAACTCTGTAACAACCTATAAAACTTCTTCCACATCAACATCGCAAACATTCTCCCCCAACTCAACCCCAAAGAACTCATCACTAACCTACCCATCACAAACCAAAAGGGCCATCTATTTGGACCCTGGACCTGGTTGAACAGAGGAAAATGTAAGGAGTTTTTCTTACCAAGATTTTGTGAGGATCTTGTGGAGGTTTTGTGTAATATCTTTCACACCCTTCAGACTGAAGAATTTAAGTATAACAAATAGGACAATGCAAACAGGAGCAACTTGTTGAAAATGTGAATGTCATCAACTCATGCAAATGGACAACCCTCACCAGAAATGACACAGCAGGAATCATGCACCCCACCCACTCAGGGGCCCCAACAGACCCATGCCCCTACCAAATCAACAACCTGAGAACATTACCAATAAGCACCACTCTGACCCACATCATCAACACCACCAACGTGTCTGCTATTGTTCCAGATGAATGGAAAATTGCAAAAATTAATGCCTTCATCTAGAAGTTCACAGCTGATCCAAATCAACTGAGAAACTTCTGACCCGTCGCCCTGCTCCCCTTTGTAGGCAAAGTGATAGAAAGGGCCATAAACAAGCAACTCACAACCCACCTCGAACATCACCATGTTATAGACAACATGCAATCAGGATTCAGAAAGAAGCACAGCACCAAAACAACACTCATTGCAGCCACCAACGACATTTAAAACATCCTAGGCTGAGAAGAAACAGCAGCCCTCATCCTGCTTGAAATCTCCGCAGCCTCCAACACTGTCTTCCACAATAGAAGACCCCATGAGACTGGCATACAAGGAACCACTCTCAAATGGATCTGTTCCTTCCAGAAGGCAAAAATCCAAAGGTTCAGGCTGCCACCCTTCACATCAGCCCCACTCTTTTCAACATATTCAGAACACCAACATCATTCAATTACAAGACATCACCGTCATCTCATATGTCGATGAAATCCAACTCATCCTCTCCCTGACAGACAAGACAACCACCACCAGAACCAGCTTCACCAACTGCATGACAATGGAGTAGACTGGATGGGAACTAACTGCCTGAAGCTCAAGACAGAACTACTGGTCTACGACAACAAGATCTCTTCATCCTATGGTCATCGGAGCTAGGACTAACACTCACACCCACAGACCACACAATAAATCTAGACATCATCCTAAATGACAGGCTCAGCATGATGGCTCAAGTCAATGCTGTGTGCACCTCCTGCTTCCACATCCTACACATGCTACAAATGTATATTGAATAGTTGTCTCAGAACACCAGATGGACCATCATACAAGCAGGTTGGACTACGGCAACACTCTCTATGCCAGAGTCTCAAAACAACTCCAGCACAGAATACAGAGTATCCAGAATGGAGCTGCAAGGCTCATACTTAGCCTCCCATGCCACTCCACATCCACATCACAGTGCACCTCAGGAAGCTTCACTGGCTCCCCATTCAAAAGTGCAGTCAGTTTAAACTTCTCACACTTCTCATACAAAGACCTACACAACACAGGACCAGAATACCTGAACAGCTACATACACTTTCACTAACCCATCAAACCTATGCTCTTCCTCACTCTCACTTGCACCCATGCCCTGCATCCGCAGAAGCAAATCTGCAGGTCAATCATTCTCCTACATCGCGCCTAACACAAGGAATGATCCTTTTCAACACATCAGAGCCTCCTCCTCACTAACTGAGTTCTGCAAGAAGCTGAAGACCCGGCTCTTCATACAAGCACCTTGGGACTACACACCTAGCAACCTGGGCTAAGCACCTGGATACCTTCTCAGGTGATTAGTGCACTATACAAATTAACATAACTTAACATACTTCAGCAATATGATGAAGTTCTTACACAGATTAGGCAAATGCTCTACTGTTTTATGAACTTTAGGAGAAGATCAATGTATTTCACGAACTCTATAATGCAAACCTTTCAGTTGTACAGTTAAATCTGAACTCTGTCTTTTGTAGAGAATAATTTGCCTATGCCTTGCAATTTGGACCCTGGACCTGGTTGAACAGAGGAAAATGTGACGAGTTTTTCTTACCAAGATTTTGTGAGGATCTTGTGGAGGTTTTGTGTAGTATCTTCACACCCTTCAGACTGAAGAATTTAAGTATAACAAAAAGGGTTATGCAAACAAGAGCAACTTGTTGAAAATTCGAATGTCATCAACTCATGCGCTATCATAACAAACAATAAAAACCAGTCCCTTGGTTCATTCATGTAAGTAATAGGAAACACCTAAGTCCTCATTACGAGTGCCACAGTGTGGGGACGGAGGACATTAATTTCGCTCCCTCAAAGTTAAAAATGTTAGGCGTACTATTAAATTTGAGGGTTTAGAACAAGGCAGATTCAGAAAATCTCCTGAGTAACAAAGAACTCAAATCCAATGGAAAGGGTAACTCCCATACTAGCCCCACAAGCAATTGAGGCCCCTTATCAGAAGTGGCATTCTAAAATAAAAATAAAAATTCCAGCGATGTTCCAAAATCAAGGAGGAATCCATAACTCCCTAACTCGAAGGTCAAATGCTAGCACTTTAAAGATCAAAGTTCCTCTATGTACATAACGCTGTAAATGAAAAAAAACGGTGCATAAGCATATTAGCAAGCACAGAAGTGTATAGTCACTGTCCTAATGAATGTTTGATAAAGAGATGATGAAATGGCTTTTTTGCTTTCCTTAACCATACTCAGGTATTTGCCATAAACTGATGCATATTCCTTCCTCACAAACCTTAACACCACAAAGGCAGCGGTAGCAAGTTTTACGCATGCGCTTGCGCATTAAACTGCGAATCCTTCAAAACTGTTCAGCACCAAGGGAATTGTGGTGTGCTTGAAGAGAGATGACTGTTAAAATGCCCCGCTGCTCTATCCCGCCTCGCCGTTCAAATCAAGCATGACACTCAAAGCTCAATACATTTCATTCTGTAGCGGCACGCCTAGATTAAAGACCTTTTAGGCAAGGTAGCAGGAATATTCTTTACAAGAAATAAGACTTTTCTGTAAGTAGTTTTCCCTTTTCTTCAGTCTTGAACAGTCTCTTGCCCTTCAATGTCTTAAAACGTATTTTGGATACCTGCAGTGCTGCTGACATTTGAGATGTCCCCTCTCGATAACGATGAAGCAGCCTTGAGATGAAAGGGTTGCTTGTATTTTAAACAAATTGTCTCCTAGAACCATAGTCCTTATCCATCTTTGTGCCAGCGCACGTGTTATTTCTGCCTCCTTGTCGGTGGCTTGATATAGTACAAGATGGCCGCTACAACTTGCCAGCCAGCTTCTAATGTCCATTACCTCTAGAAGCAGTTTAGGATTCTGTGGGAATGAGTTCTAGTCCTTTGAGACCCCCGTCACGGGATGAAAAAAGACTTGTGTGCAATGGGAGAGTCCCCCAAGGGAAGAGAAGTGGTCTGACAAATCCATCGGGAGTAACTGTATCTTTTCGGGCTATTGTGCCTCTTTAGGGGGGTTATTAAAAATAATGACTTCAGGAACAGTACCTTGTTGAACATCATCTGTGTGCCCTGCTTCTGCATTTTACAAGGCAGTGTCAGGTACAGCAATGGCAGGCTGCCAACCCAGGCATTGCCTGGGGTTTAAAGGGAAGATGTTTTAAATTCAAAATGACATGACTCATGTCACATTACCATTCCCACAAGGCGGATGCCTCGAGGCAGGGAGAGGAGTAGTGTGGAAAGATTTGTTGTGTGCCCTGGGCAAGGAAGGTTTTCCAAAATCGGAATTCTTTAGAGTCTTGTTTAAAACGGAACAGTTTTTCCTTTTCGTCCTTAAAATGGGTATTTTTCTGCACATGTATCTGTGTATACATGGGCGTGAGAAGGTTGCTGCTAGCGGATATATTCAACTAAACGAAAGAATTCGGATAATAGAAATACAGCACCAGAAAGGCAGGTACTGAACTGAACTAGGACAAGGGCACAATAAACTGAAAAAACCTCGATCCATCTAAATTTAAAATGAACACTTTTCATTTTAGGTTTCATCATCCCTTGGTTCTATGAGCATGTCATTTGTGGTTATATCAAGCTAACACTTCATGACTTGCAGCTTGTTTTGCTAAATACATGTTGTAAAATGAAGAAGGCGGTAGGAGTGCCATGAATGAGCAATGAACTCGACTGTAATTAATACCGTTTCCGAATGGCAATTCATTTAGCATGCTGTCCACTGCCCATTAGGACATGGCCAGACAGTCGGAAATGCAGCAGTGGTGTTTGCTATGATGAAATTCTCCTGAAATTCGCTATAATGAAATTCTCCACAGAGAAATTCTCCTCCAATGAGGTGTGTAAAGTTGAAAAGTCGAGCAATTGACAGCTTTGTCTATTGTTACTATTAACATCGCAAGCTCTGGAAAATGCGGACCTCAAAACCACTATGTACTTTGATGATATATATTGCCAAGAGAGATACAAACGGAGTTAGGAACGGTACATCTGTATTTACTTGTACATACTTACCTTCACATTTTTGTAGCTTATACTTTGGCTATGATATTTGTGTAGCATGATATTTAAAACTTAACATTCTGGTAGTTAACCATCTACCATCCTGCCCGCTAGGATCCTTTTGGGCAGTCCCCCCTAACTTGCACACCTCTCCAAGGCCTTTGGCTGATAGTTGATAGGGAAACATGGGGCCAGATGTAGCAAACAGTTTGCGAGTCGCAAACGGCGAAAATCGCCGTTTGCGAGTCGCAAACCTTAGTTTGCTATGCAGAAATGCATTTTGCGAGTCGGAACCGACTCGGAAAATGCATTTCAGAGTCGCAAATAGGAAGGGGTGTTCCCTTCCTATTTGCGAGTCGCAGTGGTATGCAACTCCATTTGCATGGAGTCGCAGTTACCATCCACTTGAAGTGGATGGTAACCCACTCGCAAACAGGAAGGGGTCCCAACGGGACCCCTTCCCCTTTGTGACTGGACCCCAAATTATTTTTTCAGAGCAGGTAGTGGTCCAAGGGACCACTACCTGCCCTGAAAAAATCCGAAACAAAAGGTTTCGTTTTTTTTTTTTAAGTGCAGCTCGTTTTCCTTTAAGGAAAACGGGCTACACTTGAAAAAAAAAAACTGCTTTATTTAAAAGCAGTCACGGACATGGAGGTCTTCTGACTACAGCAGGCCTCCATACCCGTGAGTGCCCATAGTTGCTATGGGGCCGCAATTTGCGACCCACCTCATTAATATTAATGAGGTGGGTCTTTGCGACCCCATAGCGACTCGCAGACGGTGTCTGAGACACCGTTCTGCATTGCAAATTGCGAGTTGCAATTTGCGAGTCGCTCAGACTCGCAAATTGCAAGTCGCAATTTGCAAAGTTGCTACATCTGGCCCTTGGTTTCAGTTAGAGCGGGCAATCTTGGAAAACTTTGTTATATTGACTAATATAACACTTTTGAATTTATAAATACTTAGAATTGGTATGTATAAGAAATTGGGTGTTGGTTTACTGGGGTGTGAGCCCTGGTCGAGCTGCAATGTCAGAATAAGACACAAGTAAACCCCAAAGTAACGTGTAGTCAACCACCTAGTAGCTTGGCACAGAGCAGCCATGCTTAACATTGAGGCAATGTGTAAAGGATTTGTGCAACATTTCAAACAGTAACATAGTGAAAACATACCACAAAAGGAGCCTTCAAAAGAATTAGAAAAATAGAGTAGATTTTAGTGTCAAGAATCACGAAGCGCTATGGAGGATATCTGGTCGTACTGGACCGGGACAAAGTCACAAGTTCAGGCGGACCGCAATGGAGTGTAGGCTGCCTACTGTGACCCAGCCTGCTGAACAAAGTACCTTAAATCCTGGTTGCTGAGTGATGCATGGATCGGTGTCACAGATGCTTTGTGTAGCTAAGGTGATGTGCCGGTTCCGTGATGTGTCCTGTTGCATCAACGTCGAGGATCCTGTTGACAGGGCTTGCAATGTGAAGGCCAGTGCCCAGGGTGCAGTGCCCAGTTGAGGCAATGCATCAATTACAAAGAGTATTGAAGCTGCAATGCGGAGGCTTGGCATGGTAATTGAGGCAGCTGTCAATGAGGGATGCGAGGACCTGTTCCAGGGAAACACCAAGCAGTGGCAGTTCCAAAGACGATGCGTTGGTCCAAAGATGCGGAATAAGGTGGTGATGTAAATCTTTTGCAGTGGGTTCAATCCACACAGCAGCAGCAATGTGTCGATTCTGCTGGGGGATGCCCTGCTCACTCGGGGAGATGTATCATTTCTACTCAGAGATGCATTGCTCAGAAGAAAGAATGCGTTGTTTCCACTGGCAAGCACCTTATGCCCACTTCTAAGGATCCAGGTCTGGGGTGGCTCCACCCACTTGGCAGGGTACACTTACGGGTAGCAGAATCCAGGTGCAAAAGCACAGTGGTTGGAAGTCTGTTACGTCACTGAGACTTCAGATCAGGAGGCCAGCCAACAAGCCTTTGCAGCTACCCTAAATTCTGGGTCCAGTACTTTTCATCTAGACAGGAGGGCAGCAGGTCAGCACAGTGAAGCTGGAGTCCAGCAGAGTGCAGTCTAGCAGAGTTGCAGTCCTTCAGCAGCACAACAGTACTTCTTCCTTGCAGAGTATCCACCGGTCCAGAAGTGGACTGAAGTGGTGGTGCCTGAGGTCCAGTATTTATACCTTGGTGCCTGGTTCTGGAAGGTGAGAGAAACTTCTAGAAAGATACTTTGAACTGCTAGGAGTTTCCTGCCTCCCATGCCCTGGCTTCAAGCTGTCTGGAGTGACAATACAGAGCCATTAAGCCCATTTGTGTGTGGACAGGACACAGCCTATTCAGGTGTAAGTGGGACTGTGTCCAGCTCCTCACTCCAATTCTGCCCTAGATGGCCCATCAATCACACATAAGCTTCCATTGTGTGTCGCTGTCTAGGAGGAATACACAAGTCCAACTTTCAACTGCCCCAGTCATGTGACTAGAAACAGGATGCAGCACCAAATGACTAAGGCAAGAAAATTCCAATTTTCTAAAAGTGTCATTTTCAGAATTGCAATTTAAAATCCGACTGCATCATAAGTTAGGATTTTAAATAGTGCTTCCAGAGACACCAAACCTGAAGGAATTATCTCTTCCCATGTGGAAATTATACTTATAAAATATAGTGAGTGAAATTTGGGGAAGCATATTCAAATTTGCGGAGATCATTGGGGGGCAGAAGGCCTCGAGCCTTCCCTAACCCTAAACCTGTCATAAAAACATAGGTATGTGGTTTGACGACACACTTTCCTTCAAGATCCAAGTTAGAACACTAGTGGGCACTTGTTTTGGTCTCCTGAGAGGACTTAAACTAATCATTGGTTTCTTCCAACCTCAAGTCCAGTAGATGATAATTCAGTCTCTAATCATGTCTTGCCTGGACCACATTAACATTTTCTATCGGGGTGCTAAAAGATCTGTTATAAAAAGGCTACAGATTGTCCAAAACACCACTGCCAGACTTCTTTTCTCTCTCCCCAAATATTGCTCCACCACTAGGCTCCTCTTTAAACTTCATTGCCAGCCTATTGAAAAGTGCATACAGTTCAAAGCCATGTGTAGGCTCAGAAGATCACAAACACGCTAGGATCTCCTATTCTCTATGGACTCATGAAACTGTATTTGCCCACCAGAGCCTTCCGCTCTGCTGATTTGAATCTGGCCCTTATTCCACAGGTCAAAAGATTGAGATCAGAACGTTGTGCTTTTTGAGCCCTGGCTCCAGCCCTATGAACAACCTGTCCCACACTTATGGAAAACACATAACCATCTTAGCTTTAGGAAGCAGTTCAAAACTTGGCAATTTGTACGTTAGACCTCTTGATGCTGCATCTACAGTTTTCTCACCTCCCTCTTTGTGTGTTATGTCTTGTGTTAATGGTGCAGCACTGCAAAGCCCTGTTGCTGGGGCAGCTATGCACTCTATAAATCCTTTTAGAATAATGTAAAGCAGCTCCAGTTTTATCCTATGAGTGAGATATGCCTTGTAGTAGAGAAAAGGAAATTTAAGAGTTTTCCACTAACAAGACATGTAAATCCTAAAAATACATGTCCTCCTTTTTAAGTACATTGCTCCTTGCCCTCTGGGTTGTCAAGGACCTGCTCTAGAGGTGGCTTATATGAACCGAAAAGAAAAGTTTGAGTCTAGAAAAATGTTTACGTTCCCAGGTTGAAATGGCACATTTAAAAACTGAACACAGGCTCTGCAATGGCAGATCTGAGACATGTTTACAGGGCTACTTCAGTGGGTGGCACAGTCAGTGATGTGGGCCCACTAGTAACATTTAATTTACAAGCCCTGGGCACATCTAAGACTTATAAGTAAGTTAAATATGTCAATTTGGGGTAAGCCATTGTTACAATGTTTAGAGTAGAGAGCACAAGCATTGTAGCACTGTTTAGAAGAGGTAAATTGCTCGGAGTTCTAGTTCCAGCAACAGGAAGGTCAGAAAAAGTGGAGAAGGAAGGTAAAAGTGAAGGAGAAGACCAACCTAAGGCTGACAGGTCAAACACTATGGTGTTAACACTTTAGGTACTAATGTTAGACTCAATAATGACTGCCTATTTCCTAGTTAAGAAGTGATTTGGTGAAAGGAAAACAGCTGTTATCTTTACCCAATCCTGCATCATTGCCAATCATCAACAATATGAATTGCTGAAACGGCCACTTATTGCTAATGTCTGAGTTTTGACAGCTACTGTGACATTGCCTTTTGAGTGTCTATATTAATTATTTTTTGATAATGTTTATGAAACCCACCACAAAGCATTAGAAATCTCAGGACAAAGCTCACTGAAACATTTTCAATAGACAACACTCAGTGGTGCTAGCGACATACATAGAGTGAAACAGCATCTCCTTGCCTCTTAGAATAAATATATAAAAATTACTACACAATGACTGTACTCCATGACCATTTCCCTTATCCCTTATCTCTCACTTTTGTGTTCTGTTGTGGCATAAATTGTGCATAAAGTACCTGTTAGACCTGACAGCCTTAGGGTGGTCACCCCCAAACTTTTTGCCTGCCTCCCTCCACTTTTTAGATATTGTTTTTGCTGGTTTTAGACTCTGCGCACATTAGCACTGCTAACCAGTGCTAAAGTGCACATGCTCTCTCCCTTTAAACATGGTAACATTGGATCATACCCAATTGGACTATTTAATTTACTTATAAGTCTCTAGTAGAGTGCACTGTATGTGCCCAGGGCTTGTAGATTAAATGCTACTTGTGGGCCAGCAGCACTGATTGTGCCACCCACTTAAGTAGCCCCTTAACCTTATCTCAGGCCTGCCATTGCAAGACCTGTGTATGCAGTTGCACTGCCAATTCGACTTGGAATTTAAAAGTACTTGCCAAGCCTAAAACTCCCCTTTGTCTACATATAAGACACCCCTAAGGTATGCCCAGGGTAACCCATAGGGTAGGGTGCTGTGTAGGCAAAAGGCAGGACATGCACCTATGTAGCTTACATGTCCTGGTAGTGTAAAACTCCTAAATTCATTTTTACACTGCTGTGAGGCCTGCTCCTTTCATAGGCTAACATTAGGGCTACCCTCATGTACTGTTTGGGTGGTAGATTCTGATCACAAGGTCATATTCAGTATGGCCAAAATGGTAATACAAAATCCTGCTGACTGGTGAAGTTGGATTCAATATTACTATTTTAAAAAGGCCACTTTTAGAAAGTGAGCATTTCTCTGCACTTAAATCTTTCTGTGCCTTACAATCCACACCGGCTGGGTTTAGTTGACAGCTCCTTGTGCATTCACTCAGACACACCCCAAACACAGGATACTCAGCCTCACTTGCATACACCTGCATTTTGAATGGGTCTTCCTGGGCTGGGAGGGTGGAGGGCCTGACACTTGCATGTCAGGGGACAGTAGCCTGCCCTCACACAAAGGACTACCACACCCCCTACTGGGACCCTGGCAGACAGGATTGAACTGAAAGGGGACCTTGTGCACTTCTAAGCCACTCTTTAAAGTCTCCCCCACTTCAAAGGCACATTTGGGTATATAAACAGGCCCTTTGCCCCTACCAACTTAGACACTTCCAGGAGAAGAAACTTGAACCAGAACCTGCATCCTGCCAAGAAGAATTGCCTGGCTGCCTAAAGTACTCACCTGTCTGCTTTCTGTGAAGGACTGCTGCCTTGCTGTTGCCCTGCTGCCTTGCTGCTGTCTGGCTGAGATGAAGAAGTGCTCTCCAAGCGCTTGGATAGAGCTTGCCTCCTGTTCCCTGAAGTCTCAGGACCAAAAAGACTTCATCTCTACAAGAAGGACTCCTTGTGCGGTGAAATTCGCCCACAGCCTGCCAGAAATGACGCGCAGCCTGCACTGCGGTGCAAATTTCAACGCACGCCAAACCGGAACGACGCAGCCCGACTTTGCAATGTGAAGATTGAGGCAGCACCAGCGTAGTGACCGGAAATTCAACGCACAGCCCACTGGATCGATGCACGTTCCAGCCGGATCGACTCAGCCCGACTTCCAGAGCAACGCAGCGCCTGCCAGCTCGAAGCAGCTCCTGTGATTTCATCCTGCCAGTGCAGGAAATCCACACATCGTCCCCAGGGCCCCACAACCTGATGAGGATCCTCGACCGAGCGCCAGAAATCAACGCACAGCCTCTCTGCGTGAAAAGAAATTGACGCACACCCCTTTGTTTCCACGCATCTCCTCCTCTGCGTTTCTTCGCAGAGATTTGTCATGCGAACCAGGTACTTTGCACTTAAAAAAGACTTTGGTGGTCATTACAACCTCGGTGGTCTTTTTCCAAGACCGCCGAGGGACCGCTGTGCGGAAGACCGCCAGTGGTGGCGGTTTGCTGCTCGGCCTATTATGACCGTTAGCAGCTCTCCGTCCTTTTACGGACGGAGAGCCGCCAACAGCCATACTGGCGGGAGGCGGGGAAGTGGAGGTGGCTCCACCGCCACGCCAACAGAACACCGCCCAGTGAATCATGTCCTGTGATTCGCCGTGGCGGTGTTCTGTTGGCGGTGTGGTGTCGGCGGAGCTGCCCCCATGGCTCCTGTCCCCTCCCGGAGGATCGACGGAACAGGTAAGTCGATCATCCATTAGGGGAGGGGGGTGTTGTGTGTTGTGTGGGTGCATGGAGGTGTGCGCCTGTGTATGTAGAGGGGGTGTGAGAGCGTGTATGCTTGCAGGGGTGTTGCGTGTTTTGGGAATGAGTGTGTGTATGTCTGTGGTTATGTCTGTATGGATGTGTACGTGTATGTTTGTATGTGGGTGTGCATGTCTGACTGTGTGTGTGGATGTAGGCATGTATGTCGGCGTGTGTGCGTGTAAGTGTGTAGGTGGTGCCTGCGTGCGTGTCGTGTGGGTATGGGTGATGTGATGTTGGGGGTCGGGGTGGGTCGGGGGGCCCTGCCACCTTTGGGGGGTGGCAGGGGTGGTTGGGGGTGTAGGGGAGGGAGTCGGGGTGGGGGTAGGGGGTGGGGGAGACCCCTATCAGTGCCAGGGAAGGAATTCCCTGGCACTGATAGTGCTTACCGCCATGGATTTCATGGCGGTTCAAACCGCAGGAAATCCACGGCGGTAAGCCGGGTCAAAATACCATCTGCGGTATAGTGACCCAGGTCTCCAGCCCAGCGGTAAAGTGGCGGCCGCCGGGCTGGAGACCCAGGTCCCCAGCGCGGCGGTTGTCTCCACCCTGGCTGGCGGAACGGAGAACCGCCATGGTCATAATACAAAAAAAAGACCGCCAGCCTGTTGGCGGTCTTACCGCCGCTTCTCCGCCTCCCGCCAGGGTCATAATGACCCCCTTTTTTTGCTTTTAAAAGACTTAAGACACATTATATCACTTCAGAGATATCTCAACATATACTTATTGCATTTTGACCTGAATCTTATCAGATACATATTATATATTTTTCTAAACACTGTGTAGTGTATTTTTGTGGTGCTATATTGTGTTATTGTCTGATTTATTGCACAAATACCTTACACATTGCCTTCTAAGTTAAGCCTGGCTGCTCAGTGCCAAGCTACCAGATGGTGGGAACAGGATAATTTGGATTGTGTGTGACTTACCCTGACTAGAGTGAGGGTCCTTGGTTGGACAGGGGGTAACCTGACTGCCAACCAAAGACCCCATTTCTAACAGTACCTATATTTTGATGGTTGATATCTAATTTAAAGGTAACCTGACATGATTCCAAATGTGTGATAAATTCCTGAGCCACTTTCTGAGATGGATTTCTACAGTACCCACAGAAAGATTTTACAGATCTCTCTTCACAAGGCAGGACAATTCTCCGTAGTCCATAAATATATATATTGCAGAAGTGCAGTACACATAATATTAGATTTGGGCTTCTCAACATTTATCATGTATAGAGATGCAAAAATCACCTAGACTTTGTGAAGCCACAAAACACAACTTGGAGGATGTGCCTGCTTTCACATCGAAGATCTAGAAAGTTCAACTGCTAGCCATTATGGCGAAATATTTGTAATAAGTGGGTAACGCGGTATTGTCAAAATATTAGTAACGTTGCTTTAAGGGAGAGGGCCTTTTTATTTTCCGGTATCTGGTAAAAATTTCAACATCTTCCCTCCAGAGAAGCAAACTTTTTGCACATACAACCACAGCCTTAGGAAGGAACCTGTTTATCTCACATCAGAATCTGCCCAGCTGTCACAGAGACACTTTGTTCCACCATGTCTTTTTCCATCTCTAGCAAATGAATGCTCCAAACTCCAAATGCTACTTGAAATGTTTTTCTATGGAGATTACTGTAATTGGGTTCCAAGTTCTCCAATTTACCCTTTAGTATATACAGCAGAATGTGGTTCTAATTGTGCTCCAACCAGAAACATTAGCAAATATATGCGTGCTATTGGAGCAAAAAAAGGGATGTCTTTCATAGTTGTTACACGCCTGTTAAGCGATTGACTTACCTGCACTTTCTTTTAAGCAGGAGAACACCAATGTGCTTTAAAAAATAATATGAATAAAAAATAAATAGAATAGCCATACACAGTTACCTTCACCTGATAACATACAGTAAAGTAGATAAAAAGTAGAATTGTATATGGAATAATGTACCCATGCCATATATTATACAGATATTGCAAGTCACTGAGGAGCTCCATGACCATACAGAGGAATAAGACTGGAGGACCTGAATTATTAAGTTCTAAGTGGAATGAAAGAAGGATTGTATTTGAGACTAGACATTGAATTTTGTGACTGTAACACAATTCCATCACTCAAAGAATGTTAATGAGAACTTAGTATAGTTAAAAACATTATGAAGTACCGTAACTTTTTGAAAACCTGAGATCTCATAACTAATGTGCTGTTCATTTTGACTGGGATCTAAAACTAATATTACCAAAATGGAATTTAAATCTATTGTTTTAAAGTTTAATAGTAAAGTTAGGATACATGTTTTTTGACAGTGCTACTGTGACCAACCACTGCTTACAGTGTTACAGCTTTGTGTTCTAGATCCCCTTCTCTGATGCTCCCTCCTCAAAACTCTTCCCACCATTTGACCACACTGAAACTTGCCTATACACAAACTTAGTAGAGTTGGTGCTGCTAAAAGGTGGGTTTGGGAGGTACTGATCCTGAGATTCAGTGGATGTGACACTTTGGCCCATATTTATACTTTTTGACGCAAATCAGCACTAGGGCAGATTTGTGTCAAAAAGTTTACCGCCGTCTAACTCCATTCCAACGCACCAGCCTGGTTCCTTATTTATGGAATGACGTTAGCTGGCGCTGCGGCCTGGTTAGTGTCAAAATTAATGATGGTAACTGGGCAGCGGAGGCAAAGGGAAGACTGGGGGTTGTGTGCCAAAGAATGTGCAAGCCACGTTGGCTCTAACCTGACTTGCTCCATTTTTTGACGCACAACCCCCATGGAAATGACTCCTGTGTTAGCAAAGACAGGAGTCATGCCCCCCTGCCCAATGGCCATGCCCAGGGCACAGTGGCATGTAAGGGGGCCCAAGTTTGGCCCCCATATGCCACTTAAAAAAATAATTATACTTACCCGCACTTACCTGCACTCACTGTGGATGGGTCCCCCCATCCATGGGTGTCCTCCAGGGGTGGGCAAGGGTGGTAGGGGGTGTCCCTGGGTGCAGGGAAGGGCACCTGTGGACTGCTTCCATGGTCTACCACCATGGAAATGAGCCCACAAGTCCCTTAACGCCTGCCCTGACCCAGGCGTTAAAAAACTGTGCAAATCCAGCTAGGCGCCATGTATTAAGGCCCGCCTCCTCCTGTGCATCATTTTGACGCCAGAGGATAAATAAGGCGCACATGCCTTAGAGTCATTTTTTGCATGGGAACGCCTACCTTGCATGTCATTAGCGCAAGGTAGGTTTTCACATACAAAAAATGACTCAAACTCTATAACTTTGGCGCTAGACGGTTCTAGCACCAAAGTATAAATATGGAGTTAAGTTTGCGCTGAATTTGCGTAAACTCTTAACTACTGAGTATTCAAATCTTAAATATCTTCTTTTCCTGTTGTCTTGTTTAGTGTTGCCCGGTTTCTCTAAAACACTTTCATGTTTCCAAAATAAGGTCAAAATAAGCAGCCTAACCCCTCTAATACCTGAGATATCATTTATTGTAATAAAAATTCAAGAAGTAGAAAAAATGGGTGAGCCTTTTAACCCTCCTCCAAAGCTACTGCTACGCAGATATAATTGTTTTTATTAATCTAAATGTAAAATATTTTCAATCATGGATAGGAACAACTTATATCTTTTAAATGCCTGCCCTGGTTATTTAATTGGACATTTCGTAATATAATACCAAGTTAGGTCATGTTTCTTCACCAATAGCCCCCTTACTTTTTAGTAATATTCTGCTAAGTTTGTATACTAGTATATGACATTACAATGTGCAGAGGTAACTACAACCCACTAGATCAGTGGTTCCCAACCTGTGGGCCGGGGACCCCTGGGGGTCTGCGAAGCCTCCTCAGGGGGTCCGCGGCTGCTTAAAACATTTAATAATATTAGGTCCCAGCTATCAGTAATGACTCCTTGGGGGTCCCTGTGTTCCAATAATGATTCAGTGGGGGTCCCCGGGCTCCAGTATTGATAAAATGGGGGTCCACAGAAGTCAAAAGGTTGGGAACCACTGCACTAGATAATGAAGTAGAGATTTTGCTTACTTTTAGAATTGCCCTGTGCCAATAACCTAGCAAGGATGCTTTGAGACAGCCTGTTGGCTTATACAGCTAGAGTTAACAAATATGAATTAAATACACTGTACTCACATGCTCTGTGTAAGAAAAAATACCTTTGCTTGATGAACAAATTCAGGGGCAGATTTATTGAAAAGTGGTGCAACGCTGTACTGCGCCAAAAATCACAGCGCTTTAGAAACGCAGGGTTGTGCGTATTTAACAGAATACGGCACACCACTGCATTGCCCCCTGCACTGGCCCTAAATTTAGGTGCCAACGCAGGCATCCTTGCACCATTGTGCAAGGAGGTCTGTGTTGAGGGGTGTGATTGTTTATGTGCGGGAAGGTGTCCCTTCCTGCACATAAACAATCACTAATGGCGCTTTGACACCTCTGTGTGTGTGCTGCTCAATGCAGCACACACAGAAGTGCCAAAGCATCATTTTCAAATGATTGTTTATGTGCAGGAAGGGACACCTTCCCGCACATAAACAATAATTGCTGGCATTTTGCTTTTTCTATGCATGCGGCAGAATGCAGCACGCATAGGAAAAGCAAAAAAGGAGGAGGAATAAAAGTATTCCTCCTCGTTGCGTCCTGCTAATGCCACCCCAATGATCCTAAAGTTTCTCGCAAACATAGTGGACAAACATAGGCAAAGAGAAAAATATACATGCCAGATTTCCTAGCATAACCAGAGTTTATGTATGATTTATGTTTAAATTCATTGCTTGAAATCTTTTTTTTATGTGGAACTCAAGCATGGGTCTAGAACACTTGTCTTCAGGAGGCAAACATGGATTAGCATGTACAGCCCATGGTATGAGTCATATTATAACTTTGATGCTGCATGCACTAAACAATATGTTACTAAGAAGCTCACATTTATTGCTGAAACATAAATAAACGTGTGATGTGTTCTAGAAAAGAAAATTAAATGTATTCTGTCTTAAGACGATCCTTTCAATTTCCTCAAAATGATATTGTATAAGGCAGGACTGAAATATAATAAACACAAGCTGCATCAATAAAAAATAGAGCTGTCAAGTAAATCAATAGCAGCAATTCTGAGAAGTAGACAATATCATTACTTTGTTCCCTTAATGAAAGCAGAGCTGTAAAATTGAAGCAAAAGAAATGATAAATTCTGTTTTTTTCCCAAAGACTAAAAATTAGTGTGCAAACAAACAAGATCTTTTGTTTTAAATTGGTTGTAAAAATTGATTTATATTTGCCTGCTGCCCAGAATGCAAAGGATGTCTGATTAGGAAACAATACGCGAATCGCATTTGTTAAATTCAAACCACATGTTGCATGTCTTGGTTTATTGTCAGCATTTTTAACTGTATGCATTCAGAAGCATCTCAGTGAGATTGCATTGTTGAAATATACTCTATTTTTAATGTCAACACCCATAAATCGAGAATGAGATTAGATGCACAAGGGCATATGTTATTCTGTGGATGTCAGGCATAGAATGTTGCATTTTTAGCTCTGAAACTAGTCAGGACTATTTGTTTCTAATAATAAAAAATAACCTCTTTACTAAGGGGTCTGCTGTAAGTGTCATTCACATTTTGCTTGAACCCACCACAGCATACAACATTGGTAAAAGTTCAGCCCACTCCAGGCATTAGCTTACCTGACTGTTGAGTGAAAGCATACTTCTCTTCCACAATGTGCACATCCACACAATGAGTAGTCCCCCTCAGTGCCAGGCACTACACGTACAATGTGTTTGTATCTGTGTATATAGAGATAGATTACCTAGTAGTGGTCACTACTAGGTAGTTAGGAAAAAGCATGTTTTTACTTGCCTATATCTTTGTGGCCGGTTAATGAATCTTCATGAAATTTTCCCCACAAAAATACCACGCTCACTTCAGCTGCTGTCTGGAAAGTTTTGGAGTGATCTGTCTAGTGGGGGTTGAGAAAAAGGGGGTGTCCCAAAATGCGTTTTCCCCATGTATTTTTCCATAGGGATTTTGAACACGACTGCAGCCCGAACCACTGCACAGAATTACACCAAACTTGGCAGAAAGGTAGCTCTGGCTCTAGAAAGAGCCCTTTTTGTCTTTTGATCTAAATCCATTTAGTAGTTTTTGAGGTATTAAAGAAAATTCAAATTTGTATATACAGGGACATGAAGGCTCTGCGAACCCTTCCGGTCTTGTGCTGAGATCTGAATAGCTGCCAACACTTCATCAAGGAAGTGTAGGCAGCCATCTTGGGACTTGGCTTCAGTCAAGTCACTGGAAAAAAGATTAAAAAAAGAAAAGGGGCCACAGTAGGGGCACCCAGCTGTGGTGCTGGGGTCACAGAGGGACTCTCCAGGGTAAAAAAAATCTCTTTAAAAAATATATTTTTGCTGTGAATTCACAACATAGTTGCAAATCTGTGGCAAAAAGTTTTTTGAAAACAAGCGCAATTTCCTCGCTTGTTTTAATATAGCCCCTGGGTGGGCCAGGTCCAGGGGGATGTTAAAAATTCAAGGAGAGGGGCGCACAGGCCTCCCCTCCTGGGCCTATTTATGCCCTGGGGACCACCACTTCCCGGGGGGCTTTGTTTCAATAATATGCAGAAACCCACGGCCGCCTGCATCCCAGAGACCACCACCTATTCCATGGGACAAAATGGGTAAATTATATAAAGGGGTCCCACCACCTCCCTGGGGCTAATTCTTTATTATATGTGGGGAACCCCCCCTTGCAGTCAGGGGGACCACCACCTTCCTGGGGCAAACATTCAATTACAGGCTAGGGTCCCCTGGGTCGCAATAGGCTGGGGAAGTGGGGCCGCGTGGCCCCCCTTCCTCCATTTTTCTGAAGGCTGGGCACCAGAGGATAGGTAGCCAGGGCTGCGATCGTCCCAGGGAAGGCGTGTGCAGCCCTCTCCATCACACTGCACATTTAACCAACAAGATAGCACTTACTAACCAACCAATAGAAAGTGCTCCAATTTGATAGACATTTTGTGCTAAATTGTGGACTCTTGTTGGATAAACTAGCAGGTGAGCTTCAGTTCTGGCCGTTATGGTCATTTCACAGAAATTAAACCTTAACAGGAAGTACTTACAACCATAAACATAGCAGGTGCCCCAGTTGAAGCTCGTCTTCTGGAAAAGACAAGTGATCCTAACTCCTGGGCTTGGTGACGGCAAAGCAAGTGTGTTTACTCCATGATTCCAGAACAGAAAACAATCTGAAACCCATTGTGGAGGTTAATGCATAGTTCATCAGCTGGAGCGCAATTTCACACTCTCACACCCACTATCACACACCACAATGACCCTCTCACACCCACTCCCACACCCAGACAGGCACTATCACAACCTCTCTCACACCCAGTGACCCTTTTTCACAACTATTCTCACACCCAGAGAGATAGGCCTTGCGGCCAACTCCAGCACGCACAGCAAAATGCCTTGCTTAGCGTGGGGTTTAGGGAGGGGGGGTGGCTGCAGGGACTGAATGCAGGCCTTTAGCCGTGCGCAGTCCGGGGTTCATTGGCTATAAGGGTTTAGCTGCTGGCACTGTGGCCAACCCCCGCTGCGCATGGTTGAAGGCCATGCACAGCAGAGGTTGGATTAACGTATAGAAATAAAAACTACTTTACGTTAAAAAAAAACATAGAAATTCACTGAAAAAAACAAAGGTACACGGACAGTGTAGTTAGGTTCTGAATTTACTTGCACAAAACCAGAGAAATTCAGCTGTTATAGTTAGATTTATTTCAAGTAACTATGGGCCAGATGTATCAAACGTTTTAGCATTCGCAAACGGTGCGAATCTCAAAAATCGGTCGTTTGCGAATGCAAAAACATGTTTTGCGATGTATGAAAGGCATTTGCAGGTCAAAAACAAGGAATCGCAAAAATTGCGATTTTTAGCGAAGCAACATGGTTTTGCGTGTCACAATCTGCGTATCGCAAATTTGCAACATGAAAAAACTAATTTCTATTTGCATATCGCAAATTGTGAGCTCTTTCCAACTTCACTAGTAGGGGGGTACCGACGTTTATAAGAGGTGACGTCCATACTACATTTGATTTTATCATTTATTCTAGAGAACTTACCCCTTTTGTTGGGCAATTCAGAGTGATTTTAACCTGTGTCAGTGATCATAATCCTTTAATCATAGAAACAAGTCTGGGACTGAATAATGATCCAAGAGTAGAGAAGCGACACCCAGATATGAAGTTTTCAGCTCAGAAAGGCCTGACCATTAAATGGGGAAAAATAGATAGTAACAGTTTTTCGAAGATTTAATTTTGAATAAGTGGACTGACTTTATGACAGCTTTGGGTGAAGATACCCCTCCTCATGAAATTGTTTACGCCTTCTCTTCTCTGACAAAGTATATGGCTGAAAAACTGGAGCGCCCTAGTATCAATAAAGAAAGAGGCCCTCGATTGTTTAAACATGCATGTACCTCCTCTCTAAAAAATGTAAAGAAAAAAACTAATTTTTTCCCTCAGGATCGACATGCTATCAAAATTGCAAGAAAGGGATACAAGGATGCACTTGCTACTAGAAAAGCTGAATTAAGGGAGTCTACTTGGGAGGATTTGATTGAGGCAAGCAAAAATAGAGATACAGCTGCCTTTTGGCGAGTGGTTAATTCTCCATTGTTGAATGATAAGGCCAGAACGATTATAGACACTGTCATTCCAGCACAAACTTGGGTGGATTATTTTTCAAAAACTTTTACAATAGAGAACAATGCCCCACAGGACGATACGAGCTTTTTTATGACAAAAAACAATGCTTTGATTAGTGTGGCTTTTAGTAACACCATAAATGAAGCTGATGTAAAACAGGCCATTCAAGATTGTCCTTCTGAGAAATCCCCTGGCCCAGACAGAATCCCAGCCGATTTATAAAAAGCGCTCCCAGATTTTTGGGGACCATTGCTTACTAATATTTTGAGATCTGCCATGACAGGCCCATTAGTAGGTACCTGGAGAGAGGTGATCATTGTCCCGATCTTTAAAAAGGGGGCTAGGTCAGATCCTTTATGTTATCGACCAATTTCCCTTTCGGACAGTTCAGTCAAGATTCTAGGCCGAGTGATCCTAAACAAGCTGGAAAATTGGGCAATGGAGACTAATTGCCTCTCAGAAGTGCAATTTGGGTTTCGACCAGGGCTGGGTACTGTTGAACAAACATTCAGTTTGACTCTGATAGTACAGAAATATACGAAAGCCAAAAAGGGGTGTGTACATCTAGCATTTATGGACTTGTCATGTGCTTTTGATACAGTTAATTGAGAGAAATTGTGGATGGTCATATCAAAAATGGGGGTGGACAAAGATAGAATCATCCTACTTAGTAGACTTCATGCATATACCTCAACATGACTTTGTTACTCTCAGGAGGGTGATCTAACAGAGAAGTTCCCTTCATTAAAAGGGTCAGGCAGGGTTGTGTGCTGGCCCCCTTTCTTTTTCTTCTTTATATAAATGGATTAGAGAAATGTCTCTGTGAAATGGGGAAGGACTTGCCAACTCTTAATAATTCCCCAATTCCAGTATTGGTATATGCGGATGATGCCGTACTTATTTCAAGGACAGCAAATGGCCTCCAAATTTTATTGAACGCTTTTAATGTATTTATGGGAAATCTTGGTCTTAAAATTAATAGATGAAAGTCATTTGTGATGAAGAGTGGGCCAAAGTTAGCAAAAAAAAAAAAAAATTGGGGAAGGGGAAGAAATACTTAAGGTTACACATTTTACGTATTTGGGGGTTCCCATTGATGTTGATTTTAATTGGAAATTTTTAGTTAATATGCGCCTAACACAATTTCAAAGAGCCATAGACGCTGTTTTTAGATTTTCAAAAAAGTTGGGATATAAACCCATAAAAGAGATGATGACTGTATTTTCCAGCAAATGTCTTTCTATTGCGACATTTGGAGCAGGGGTTTGGGGCTATGCGGACTCCTCCAGCACCCAGGTTTTAGAAAACAAGTTTTTAAGGAGGTTATTAGCAGTCCCGCAATGAACTTCAGTAAAGTTTTGCCATGATGAAGTTGGCTTGAGAGGTATATCCGATTACATAAAGCTTCAGCCGGTATTATTATGGTTAAAAATTTGGTTGAAACCGGAAGCCCACTTATGTAGGATGGTGATACAGGACTGCCTCTTGTTATCAAGATCATTGGGCATACCTTGGCTCATGACAAAGCAGGACATTAAAAGGTTAAAGGAAATATACTGGCAGCAAATACGGGACTCAAAGCTAAATTTAGGTTTAGAGAGAAATCGGGAGAGGAGCCAGCCACAGCAATCACATCCGATGTTATATTTGGTCATCACCAGCTCTGAGTGACAAAGGTTTTTACTTACCAGGTTATGCTTGAATACATTACACTACCAGGTAGCATTTCCTTCCAGTGGAACTTGGTTTAAGAATCATCCACTGTGTTGCTGTGACCGAAAGACATCTCAAAGCACATTGCACTTTATACTCTTTTGCAATTTTATATCACCCCAAGAAAAAGGTTCTTAAGTCCTATTCTTTTATCTAAAAGTATTAGAACTAGCCAGCTCGCCTACTCTTACTTACATAAGTTAGGAGATGAAGAGACAATACTGGCTATGTTAAATTATATATATGCTGCTTTTGGAATTCAAAATATGTATTAATAATGTTTGTATTAAGTTAATGCTCATGAAATTTATATGGTTGTATTTATTAAATGTCTTTTATGGTCTATTTGTACCGAATAACGTATTGAAGAAGAAGAAGAAGAAGTAGAGATTCGGTATTTCATGTTGCAAATTGCGATACGCAGATTGCAACACGCAAAACCATGTCGATATGCGATGCATCAAAAATTTGCAAATTGCGAATAGTCGCAGAATGGCCTTATGCACATGCAATTTACCACTAATTGAAACCACGTGGCAACCAGGTGCAACCTATATAAAGAGGCCCAGAATGGCTCTTTTCCACAATGGCTGCCTTCTACGTCATGGCGAGGAGAAAGAGGATCTTGGCAGGTTTCAGGAGAGAGAGGAGGAGACAGGAGCGCATTTTCAGAGTGTGCATAACCCTTTCTGACCAGACTGAGGAGGAGATATATGAAAGTACAGGTTGAGATCAGCCATGATACGTGAACTGATAGCTGAGCTACAACCCATACTGCAGTGCACAACACACAGGACCAATAGCATACCCACCCATGTGCAGGTATTATGCGCCCTGCATCTACTAGCCTCAGGGAGCTATCAAGGGGTCTTAGCAGCAGCTGGAGGGGTATAACGGAGTGCCCTCTCTAGATTTTTCAACGCATTTCTAAATGCCATGCTGAGCAGGATACACTAGTACATCAGATTCCCCCACACCCCACAGGAAATACAGCAGACAAAAATCTATTTCTACCAGATAGCACAGTTCCCCCATGTCCTAGGTGCCATAGATGGGACACATGTTGCAATCTGTCCACCATCGGCCACAGAGTATGTGTACCGCAACCGTAAAAACCAACATTCAATGAACATACAGGTGATATGCAACGCCTCCTACATCATAACTGATCTCGTGGCCAGGTACCCAGGGAGCACACATGATTCGTACATCTTCTAGGTAATTTGCAACTTTACAATGCTTCATTGATGTCAGTGTGACGTCAGATGGCAGCGCTACTCATTATACCCTCTTTTCCTTCCAGGAGACAGTGCCTATGCAGTGCGCACCAACATGATGATGCCCTTCCTAAATCCTGCAACACCAGCAGAGCGGAGATACAATTCAACACAGAGGGCAACCCACAATGTGGTGGAGCGCACCTTTGGCCTGCTGAAGAGTCGCTTCCGGTGCATCCACAAAAGAGGAGGGGCACTACAGTACAGCCCAAACACGACCTGTAGAATAGTGGCCACATGTGCGATCTTGCACAATATAGCTACCACCAGGGGCATACCTGTGGAAATATCGGAGCCAGACTCAGATGAGGATGATGATCCCATACCACCCCTATCGCCAGCAGACAAGTCCAGTGCAGCAGAGGGCAGGCAAAGGCGTGTTGACATCATGCACAACCATTTCAGATGTAAGTAATAACACCACCTCACTGACATGTATTCCTGTAGTTTGCACCTTTATTACCTTAACTTCAGGTAACATATGTGTCACTAGGACAAAGCTATGCACAATAGGCAGACATGAGCCATTAACAGTGTCACACTATTATCATCATAGTTTTACTGTGTTGCTACATGTGAACGTAGTCTCCTGTAGCCCTCAATGTCACTTGTTATGTCCACGCATTCCTCTTGAGTGTGCATTGGCCTCGCCGGCACCTCTTGTATCAGGCTCACAGGCAGAACTGTGCCTGGCACTGTGACGCCTAGGATCCATTACGGGGACTGCAAGACTGCTGAGGCTAGAGTACTCCTCAGTATCCCCAACACCCAGTCCACTGGATGTAGCACTGCGTGCTGTCTGCTTAGCGTCCAGAACGTTGGTTATTTGCACCAATCCCTGTGCAACGTCCCGACTGCTATGTGCTGCCTCCACATGTGCGGCCACAGCATGCCGTGATATCAGGGCAGTTGAAGTAGCGAGCCGATTTACGGATCTGCAGAAGCCATTTAACATTCCTATGAATTGCCGTTGGCGCCTGCGGTGGCTCACACGCTCATGCCTGATCTCAGTGCAGAGTTCCTCAATGGCATTTGTCAGCTCCTTCCTGTTATCTGCTGCTGTTTGCTGTCCGTCATGCAGCTTGCAGGTGTTTGCATTCAGGGACTCCAACTGCGTGTGCAGTCCTCCCATATTGTCATTGTGTGAATGCAACTGCCTGTGCATTGCCCTCATGTTTTTGCATTGCAGGCACTGCACTTTGAGCATGGACGCTTCAAGGCCGCCAAAGATTGATGGGCCCTCACCTTCATCTGTGTGCTGTGTGCCTGCATCGTGAGGCCTCCTGCGGGGAGTTGAGTGATGCTGGGGCATTGACTGCAGCCTTCCTGTGGATCTAGCTTCTGGGGGTGGTGTGTGGCCTTCATCCGGCATTTCATCGGAGTCCAGGTTCAACCCGTGGAGAGGTAACACCCTTGCCCTGCGTCTGATTGGTGCTATACAAAATGAATCACTGGTGTTTGTGTCTGAGTGTGGCTGTGTTTCTGCATCGCCCACATTCTGCTGCTGCTGGGCCTGAGACATCTGCCGACAATGTGCAGCATGTCATTTATGAATGTATCACCAAATGTTGCACAATGGTAATAAATGTACACTTACATCGTATCACTGTGAGTTGTGTGTGTTGTTCCTCTGTGTGTCTGTGTACTTAATTGCTATCTATGTGCTATTTTCAGTTTGGGGTTGTGGACTACCACTCCCATAAGACATTGTTTTTCCGTATGTAAGATGTGGAATGGACTACTTATCACAATGCTTTGCACTAATTGCTATTTCCAAAGGGGCATTTGTGCATGAACATATGGGGATACATATCATTATTGGACTTACCTTTTCTGGTGCTGGGTGTGCCGGGAGTGTCAATGTCAGTGACCCCACTGACAGCTTCTGGAAGCAGTGTGGACTCCACCAGGTCTTCCATGGGGGTGGAGGGTGTCTGGGTGGCTGGTCCGCCTCTGGTGCTCCTTGCCTCCTTTAGCCTGCTGGCCACCCTCTCCTTGGCACGGGAACGCAGGTCGCACCAACTCTTGCGTATCTCTTTCACCGAGCGCTGCGCAACCCCTACTGCACAGATTTTGGTCTGGATGTCCACCCAAAGTTTCCGCTTCTCACTCTCTGGTACCTGGAGTGAGCTCTTCCCAAAGAGCCGGTCATGGTTCCTGACCACCTCCTCAGTGAGCACCTCCAATTCTTGCACACTGAATTTCAGCTTCCTCTTTCTGTCTCCCTTCTCCTTCCCATTGCCAGCATTGACCATGTTGGTGTTAGGTTCTGCCCTGCGCCCACGATACCCTCCCTGGGGCTGGTCTGTAACTCTCTGTGGGTGTGGTACCTGGAAACAGCATGGGCTGGCTCACTTCCTGTTTGTGATGTCATCAGGCTGTGCCGGGTAGCCGTTTTTGCGATTTGCGAATTTCAAATTCCGAATCGCGATTTTATTTGCAATTCGGTATTTGGACCTCGCAAATTGCATTAGCAATTTTTAAGAAATCACTATTTCCAACTTGCAATTTTGATACATCACATTTTGCATGGCGAGACTCGCAAAGCAAAATCTTGATACATCTGGCCCTATAACTCACGGCCTAAAGTAGCTATAACTCGCACCCTCGCCATGCACTACTAATTACTCCAGATAATACAGCACTCATGATAACTTTTAAAAAGTCAATAAAAATATCAATGAAACATTAAAAGTCAAATAATTGAAGAAAAAACTGTGCATTTCGGAGACTCGAGTTACAGTTACCTTAGTCCGCGAGTTATAGTTATTAGAAATTAATGAATATATATATATATATATATATATATATATATATATGTTTCCCAATTGCCACGATCACCAAGATGCAACTGAAGGACTGGCTCGTGTTGTGGGGTGCGGCCCCAAGCTGCAGAATTATGAAGATGCCTCTTCAAAGAAGACGATGCGCATGCTCTCAAAGTATCATACAATACTTTTTTTCAAAAGATCCCCCCACTGTGACTCATTTCAGCACTTAGACTTGTTCACACACAGGGTGGCTGTGCTAACAAACCCAATATATCCTGTGTGTACAAACTGAAACAAATTGAATATTCATAGTACACAAATATGAAGACCCAGAATCATGCATGGTTGATGAATGGGTGGACAATCTCATGAGTTGCTCCAAGACAATGCTTACCATATTGATTAAATATGCATGGTCTGACTGTGAAAAAGCCCTCAAGGAAATTAAGAAATAGAGAGTTGGCTTAAGACCCAAAAAGAACAGGAACAGATCAAGACATTCATGATGGAGATGCAACACAGACTGGAACAATTGCAAAGTGACATTAATTCACACAAACAAAGTAAATTTATTAGAGTAGCGCAGACTAACAAACAGGACATATTCTCATGTTCCATAAAAAATTCAACCACATCTATAATGCTAGCAAAGGAAATATCAGTGAAGCAGCCACCATCACAACGGAAATGGCAAAAAGGGAAACAGACACCGCCAATGTAGCAGACACGTCAGGAACAGGAGAAAGAAGCGCCTCAGAAGGGGAGAACAGAAAAATAAAATTCACACCAATTCCGTCTCTTAAGCAAGGGGCGGAAGGAGAAACTCTCGCCAAAAACAGGATTAAGAAGAAGAGGTGGAGGAGGGGGGCCAAGTTGCAAAGACTATAAGGGCAGGTAATAATGCAATGATTAATGTGTCCAGCAGGAAGTTGACAGCATTAGAACTAAAGATCCTTAGGTTAGGCTTATCTTTTTGGCCGACAGGACATTATGACTTTGTTTCCACCAGAACTGATGTGCTCAAGTTCATTAGATGGAGGTTTCTTCGTTTTTTATATATATATATATATATATATATATATATATATATATATATATATATATATTTATTTTATTTTTTATTTTACATAATACTTGTTTTCGTTCAATACATATTTCCATACAAAACTATTCATTAATGATCAGCAGCCAACGCCAGAACTTGTGGTTTTTGCCATTGCTTGTTAATTCTTGTCGTCAGATATATTCAGTCTTTCTGCTTTCCTCATAAAATAACACATTTACTGAAGAAGGTGAACCTAAAACATTCTTCTTTCTGTGTCTAGAGAGCATGGTTAATAGACAAGAATGTTCGTGGCTGCGTGTTTAGAAACATTCATGGTGAATGACGGAGGAGTGCACCACTTCCTGTTGGAAAATGGCAATAGCCAATTATGTGAAACAAGAAAAAGAAATAATGGTGATAGTGTGACGAGTAGCTTTTTACCGGAAGATCTTGCCCAAGAGGGATGGTTGTTCTTTGATTGTAAGCTCCAAATATCATAGCAAATTCCTGCAGAATTTGGACTCGTTTTGAGGCATGATAGATATTAATAAATCAGAAACTACATCCTGCAGTTAGTTTATTGTGAAGAGTTAATAGCATGATATTTGAAGGTAATTTACAATACAATTTTTGAAGTTGCGGTAAATGGTGAGGATGCTGGAGTAAAGCATGTGTTGTGACTGAGGACTGTAGTTCAATAGTAGTTCAAAATACATGATGTAGAAATGACAAGCAGAGTTGAGCCGACTAAGATAAAGTGAATGAAAAAAGTGCAATTAATGAGTTGTAGTATAAGAAGATACCTTACTGTTTTTATCCAATTTCTGTTGTGAAACCGATGGGGATGATTTTTTTAACCCCTTTGCTGCTAGCCCTTTGTTTTTTTTGTTATGTGGGTTAGTTTGTGCTTAGGCCCCCATATGTATTCCCCAGAAGGAGACCAAGAAAATAGCCAAAATACAGCTAGCCTTTGGGTTTTTTTTGGGAAAAAAAAGGGGAAAAAGTGCTGCAGAAGAAAACATCTGTATTGTTTCCTACAAATGGCATCAATGAATGGTTTGTGGTGCTAAAATTACCATCTTCTCAGTTTTCAGGAACAGGCAGACTTGAAACAGAAAACCAAATTTTTCAAAATGGTTTTGGCATTTTACTGGAACATAACCAATTTTCCCTAGTTATTGTGCTTCCAACCTTCTTCTGGTTAGTGGTGGAAATGGGTGAGAAACCAATTGTGGATCCCGGCAAGCTATACATTTCTAAAAATGAATAAAAAATTCTGAATTCAGCAAGGTGTCATTTGTGTAGATCCTTCAAGGTTTTGCTAGAGAAGGTAACAGTTCATATAATTAGTGAAATTTAGTTGAAAAAACAACCATTTGTGCCTATGTTTTCATCTGTAACTTTTCCTAACTATAGCAGATGTTCAAAAGCGATATACCGTTACGTCCGCTAGAACCTTCTGGTTGCGGGGATATATAGGGCTTGTAGTTTCACCAAGAACCCGAGGTACCCAGAGCCAATAACTGAACTGCAACTTGCAATAGCTTTTCCTTGTGTACCATGTATACATCAATTAATTTGGTAAAATATATAAAGAGTGAAAATAGCTATCAGAGACACCTATGTATTTCCGAAATGGGTACCAGATACGGAGTTTAGAAGCAGTGGTTATTGCACATCTTTGAATTTGTGGGTACCCATACTAGCATGTAAATCAGAGGGCATTTCTCAAAATGACCTTTTCTTACAAACTGCCTTAGATTTGAAAGCTGCAAAAGCAAAGAAAGACAATTGGTAATAACACTTGTTCTACAATTCTGTCTTCCCCCAAGTTTCCCGACAAAAATGGTACCTCACTTGAGTGGGCAGGCTTAATGCCCCGAATGGAAAGTCCCCAAAATGCAATGTGCAAAAAGAACAGATGATGGACGGAATGCAGAACAAATCAAACATTCACCCCCAGTCACAAAGATCTGGGTTTAAACCATTGTTTTTTTGCTCAACACGCCCCCCTAGGTTTGACCCAGCCATATGCAAATCAGTCTTGACTCTGTTCCTCATGGGAACAGTCCATCCCGAACTGCCAAGCCAGGTCCTCCCTGGACCGGAAACAAGCATCCTAGGACCGGTTTTAGGGTATCACCCTTCATCAGCTAGGCTAGCGTGAATCTATTGGCGCAGTGAGCACGGGACCCACGTCTGGGCATACCCTTCCCCACTTGGGGCGACAAATGCAAAAAGAACAGATGATGAACGGAATGCAGAACACATTAAACATTCACCCCCAGTCACAAAGATCTGGGTTTAATCTATCGTTTTTTTGCCCACCACGCCACCCCAGGTTGGACCCAGCAATATGCAAATCAGTCTTGACCCTGTTCCTAATGGGAACAGTCCATCCCGAACTGCCAAGCCAGGTCCTCCCTGGACCGGAAACAAGCCTCCTAGGACCAGTTTCAGGGTATCACCCTTCATCAGCTAGGCTAGCGTGAATCTATTGGCGCAGTGAGCACGAGACACACGTCTGGGCATACCCTTCCCCACTTGGGACGACAAATGCAAAAAGAACAGATGATGGACGGAATGCAGAGCAAATTAAACATTTACCCCCAGTCACAAAGATATGGGTTTAATCCATAGTTTTTTTGCTCACCATGTCGAAGTAAGCCTCAGCAAGGCCTACTTGTGCAAGGGGTTCACCCTTCTCTGCACAAAGTCCTCAGACTATATAGGAAGAAGTTGGCACAGAAACAAAATAAAATACAAAGTTTATTAAATCTCATGAGGTGGTGCTACAGTTCAAACAGCACCCTTCGGTAATGTTTGAAGTAGCACACTGAACTAAGAGAGCATGGTCCTTTTATATCCACGCAGAGGCTAAAAGAAGGTGGTACAATTATAGAAGCAAGACTTACATACATATAAGGTCATATGGAAATGCACAGTCGACAGGTAGGAGGAGCTAACAGTTTTCAAGGACTAGTTGACACATTACTGTCTGTTACTGATTACTAACAGCTGCAGATCTTACTGGACATGTGCAAAAGTGGGAGATGCTAAATATAACTTGTCACTAGACAGATTTTCAAGAGTAGTTAACAGAAAGGTAGGACAGAGCACATGGCGAGCACATGGCAGAGAAAATGGCTGCCATGAATACAAAATGGATTCCGCAAAATGTTCACAATAGTTGCTAAATACAAGATATCTTCTACTAATGCTTAATCTAATCGCTACTGACTTACAACAGACGACCCTTTCAGCATTAGCTGAAGACATTCGTCTTTCTGGGATAATCTAAATATTCATCTTTTATATTTATGCTCATCATTTCAGCTATTTCCTTATCTAACATGTGTTGTGCTTTCATTTCTGTAATATTTCTTTTGGTAGGCATACAAGCAGTAATACACATGGGGCAGAACATTGGACCACACTGAATACAGATACAGCATGTGAAAAATATTGCAATCATTACACACAGGATAGTCACTAGTTTCCAGCCCCAAGCGAAAACAAGAGCCCAAAACCATCCAGAAAAAGTCCAAGTACCAGTCTCTGTGTGAATTTCTGCAGCAATTTTATGCAATTTAGATATTGCATCATATACTGAAGGTGAGTGATCTGGAATGAAAATGCAGCAACTACTACCGATGATGTGACATGCACCACCTCGATCAGCTAATATCACATCTAATACCATACGATTTTGGAGCGCTACAATCCTTACAATTTGGAGATCCTCAGTAAAATTCCCAAGTGCCAGAGCTGCCTGATTGGTAACAGCTTCCACAACCCTAGTCAATCGTCTCACTTTCCTACTGTTTAACGCAGCACCCACAAAGGAGAACAACCCTAAATTAAAATCAACATATTGTTGCAGGCTAGTGTCCGTTTGGTCTACCTCATTTGTACTTATTGTCCTTTTATATCTATTTTTAATGATGTCATTGAACAGTTTAAAATCTCGGTGATATGATGCAGGGGCCAAAAACACAGTGGGCAATAGAAAAGATGCATAACACACACCTGACCACCCAACAGGTAGTTGGTAATATCCATAGTTACCACAAACAAAATATGTATTATGTGAAGCCGTAAAACTACTATTATTTACACCCTCAATTTTTAAAATCAAGGTACAATCGCTTATCCCCACTGGAATTTGCCCAATGCTACGTATACATAAATCTGCTTTAGTTTTTGTAACAGAAATCACAAATTGTTCTTTCTTGTCAGAGACTCTTATATTTGTGAAGACATATGATATTGAAACATTGTCCGGTTGATACTCTTCCCATTCCCATTTAGTTCCTTTGGCTTGGGGATACTCATCTTTGTCTTGGTAGCATACTTTATTAAGGCAAAAAAGAAGTCCACTCTCTGTATGTTTTCCAGATGCAAACAAAAGCATATACCAAGCTTGACAAGAACCATTGTGTGAAAAAGGAAGAGGAATGAAAGGTGTTCCTCCTTTCTTTTGATGCGCAGGTATCATTCCACATACCCAACAGTTAGTAGTATTTGTAGCATTATGAGTATGATGCAACATCTGAATTAAAGTATTATTGAAGTACGATTGACGGTGCTTCTGCTCCTGATAGGGAAAGTAATAGTGATCCTCTGGTACTGGAGTAGTGGCAACAAAAAACTCACGAGCAGGAGCCTTCTTTTCAACAAACCAGGTGATTATTGCTATAACCACCAAAACAACAACAAACGCCATAGTACTAATGATCAGTTTGTTATTCATTTTAGCAACAGTGATAATTGACCCTTTCAGAAATTAATTAAAAACAATCGTTGGATCTCTTATCCCTGGGCAGCCGCTGATTTCTTCACCACGGGCCAAGACGGGTGTCACTACTTTAATGCATGGCTGATCCCCCCCCCTTGCCTCATTGGCTCTCCGTTTCACTAACCCAGGGCGGTAGCTCAACCAGTTTTCTCCAGCACTACGGGGTCTTTTCTCAGTCTCAAATTATATTGCGACACTCCAGAAATCGTATGGTCCGGGAAGAACTCCGCAGATTCGTCAGGTGATATAGCACGGCCTTTCTCCGTAGTCAAAATCTCTCGATGATCGGTCAGCACAGCAGGTTCCACCAAGGTAGGTAGCACTCTCTTGCAGTGTGTACTATGGACCCAATTCTTTCGGTTCGTCACTCGAACTGCAGTCCTTGTCGCAAGGAGCACCTGCTCTGGGGCTCGCCACCTTGATTCCAAGCTGCTTGATCTTTCAAAGGACTTACTCATCACCTGGTCACCAGGTCGGGGTTCATGGCCTTCACCTGTAGATCTGTCAGGAAGTGCTTCTCAAACCTGTTGATGAATAGAAACCAAATTGTCGGTTAACTGTGCCAAATGATCATTCATCAGGACACAAGGTACATCATATACAGAATCTGGCTTAGGAACTCCCCAAATGTTCATTGGCCTTCCAAATACTACTTCATAGGGGGTTGGCCTATTCAAGACTGTGGCACTGACCTAATAGACAATAATGCCAACGGTAATGCATCCGGCCAAGTTAAGGATGTGGAAGCCTGTATCTTCGCTAACTTCAGCTTCAAAGTAGCATTATACCTTTCCACCAACCCTGCTGATTGTGTGTGGAAAACCTCATGGAACATCTGTTTGATCCCTAATCCTTTCAGGACATACTTAATAACTTCCCCAACAAAATGAGGTCTGTTATCATTCCATAAAAGTCTGCAAACACCAAACCTAGGGAAAAATTCTTTCAAAAGCACCTTTGCTGTGGTAATGGCAGTATTATCCTTTGTGGGGTACGCCTCTATCCATTTACTGAAGGCACATACCACCACCAAGACATACTTCAAATTGTTGCAGCGTTCATGCTGAATATAATCCATTCGTAGAACTTCGAAAGGTGCAGTTGGTGTAGCAAACCCTACCGCAGGAGTTCATGTCCCTTTTCCAGGATTGTATTGTAAACAGATCAAACAAGACTGTACTACTCTCTTAGCTGTACTGGAAATTTCAGGATGCTCCCAAACTTGCATAAGCATCTTTGTTATTGTTGAAGCTCCAACATGTGCCAGCCCATGTGCCATCTGAACCACAGGCTCTACAAAAACTATAGGCAATTTCCATTTATCCATCTGCTTATTCCGCCAACAGCCCTCATCATCCAATTCTCCTTCTTCAGACCATTGCTCACGTTCTTTCACAGAAGCAGATTTCTGTATATCTAATACGTCTTGTCTAGCATTATACCAAAGTTCAGCTTGTGACTTCACTACATACATAGAAGTAGTACTTCGCTGCATCGCAGTCTCACGTGCTATGCGGTCCGCAAGGGCATTACCTTGCCCTATCTTATCTGTCACTTTCTTGTGTGCACTACATTTCACAATAGCTAGTTTCTTTGGATATGTCAATGCAGTCAAAAGGTTATGCACTAATTTTCCTCACATTATCTGCATCCCGTGGGATGCGAGAAAGCCTCTCTCCTTCCAAAGCAAACCAAAATCATGAGCCACTCCAAAAGCATAGCGGCTGTCTGTATAAATGTTCACACATAAGTCAGTACTACGCTCACATGCTCGTGTCAAAGCTATTAGTTCAGCTGCTTGAGCTGGCTTCTGTGGTATACGAGCTGTCTCCACTACCGTGTGTATTGTGGTGATTGCATATGCAGCTGATGTCGTACCATCTGGCAACTTCAAACAAGACCCATCAACCCACAATTCCCCATCTACATCTGGAAGGGGCGTATCTTGTAAATCAATTCGACCCTTTGTCTGTTCTTCGGTAAGGAATATACAATCATCTGTTTCTTGTGACTGAGGCTGAGTCACCGGATTTGGCAACAAAGTGGCTGGATTTAGTGTTGCACATCTCTTCAGTGTAATGTGAGGAGCCAGCAATGTCAATTCATATCCTATCAGGCGAGCGCTAGTTAAATGTTGCATCTTTGTTTGATTTAAAAAAGCATCAACCGCACGGGGTACTAACACCAACAGCTTATTTGACAAACCTATCCCTTCACTCTGACCTATTGACACAGCTGTTGCGGCAACTGAACGAAAACACCCAGGAAACGTTCGGGCGACAGGATCAAGTACTGCTGAAAAGTATGCACAGGGACGCTGCTTATCGCCATGTGTCTGTACTAAAACTGACAATGCACATCCATCTTTCTCATGTACGTAAAGTGCAAAAGGCTTCGTGTAATCTGGAGTACCTAGACACTGGTGCTGAACAAAGGGCTTGTCGTAGCTGCCGGAAAGCAGTCTCACATTCATCTGTCAATGGGAGGGGCATTGGAGTATCTTTAGTCAAAAGTGCTAGCAAAGGTTTGACAATGTGTGAAAACCCTAATATCTATTACCTACAAAAAGAAGTAAGACCAAGGAATGCACAAACATCTTTCTGAGTAGAGGGTACTGGTGTGTCTAAAATTGCTTGAATACGATCTGATGTAAGTGCACGGCCCTCCTTAGACAAAAGGTGACCTAAATAGGTTACCTTTGGTCTACAATATTGCAATTTCTTTCGTGACACTTTATGATGGTGTGAAGCAAGAAAAGAAAGTAAGGACAAAGTGCACTTTTCACATTGCTCAGGGGTATCAGCTGCCAACAAAATATCATCCACATATTGTATGAGAGCCACACCTTCAGGCAAAACAAAAAAATCAAGTTCTCGTTTTAGCACTTGACTATAAATACTAGGTCTCTCAGTATAGCCTTGAAGAACTCTGCAAAATCTATATGATCGTTTATTCAAAGTAAAACCAAACAAATTTCGGCTGTCAGGATGAATAGGGATCAAAAAGAAAGCATTCTTCAAGTCTATCACAGAGAACGTAGTTGCTGCCGGGAGAACCAAAGTAAGAAGTGTTGTGATTTCAGATACCACAGGATATTGTGGTACCACAATCTTATTGACTTCTCGTAAATCAATAATGAATCGGTAAATCCTAGTATCAGTATCCTTTTTCAGAATTGGAAGAATCGGACTGTTACAAACATTATACGGAACTTCCTCAACAACTCCAACTGCAATAAGATCATGCACAATTCGTGTGAGTGCTTCTTCACCCTCCTGTGAAATTTTGTATTGAGGCAAACGTGGCAATACAGCTCCGTCCTTGACACTAATATGTACCGGTGAAATAATCATTTGTCCCACATCAGTATCTGAAGTAGCCCACAAAGTACTAGGGAGTGAAGCTAATGCAATATCCTCTTTAACAAGACAAACTCTTTCCATCACAGGATGATTATCATTCAAAATAACACGCACCCCTGCAGGAGAGCATCGTATTGTAGCCCTGAAATACTTGAGCATATCAAGACCCACAATATTGTCTGGTGTATTTGGAGAAAGCAAAAATGGACATGAAGCAGTAAATTTATCAACATGGAATGCAAGTGGTTGTGACAATGGGCTAGAGGAAGGTGTTCCATCTAAACCTATCGATGTAATGGTTAAGCCAGACAGGGGTGCCCTTGGAATCAATTGTTTAGACAAGGCTCTACGAGTAGCTCCTGTATCAACCAGAAACGGATCAGTAGAACCCAAAACTGTGCTGTAACATAGGGACCCTTCTGATCTACTGGAACTTCAACTGATTCCTTACCCCATCCTAGGCAATCCTATACATAAGCAGAATCTTGGAAATCAGGCTGCACATAGTTAGACATCTGGTATTGGTTCCGTCTATCAAAAGTGTTAAACCCATCCTGCCCTCGTACATTAGCATCAACCCTAGCATGATCATTCGTGCTTCTTCTAAGCCTGAATATTTTGAGCGATTTCTCATTTTTCCCCAACCACGTGAACACTGCTGAACACGTAGTGCTGGTCAATCGGCAGCCCAATGCCCAAATTTCTTACAATACGCACACTGATCAACAGACAAATTCGAACGAGTGTAAGAAGAACCATAAGATCCACGTCCACCTCTATCACTACCTCTAAAAGACAGACCATAAGCTTGAGCGACCATAACCTTCATCTTTAATTCTTTAATCTTTTTATCCTTGCTACCTTTTGCTTCTAATTCCTGACGTTCATGATACTGAGCCATATCAAAAGAGAAACCAGAGTAGAAGTAGTCCATGAACTTTCACTAGCTTTTAGATGACTAGCTATTCCTGGTAACAGATTTGCGACATATTTATTGACAAACAAATGTCTACCTGTATAATCTGACAATAACTGGCCGCTAAAATCATGAAATGCTTCTTCAAAGCGTGTAAAGAAATCAAAGACCGATTCATCTGCCTTTTGCTTACAAGACACTAAAACAGTCCAATCTATCTTTTTAGGGGGAATAATCATTTTGAACTTAACTAATATGGCTGCGGGAAGATCTAGAATCAACTGATATGGCTTTTTCACAGGTTCTCTATCCCCGTCCATCTGTTCTAATTCTTTCCATGACGCCCCAAAAACTACACGATCATCAACTTTATGAACAGTTCTCCACATATCTGGCGGTATTATCAATCCGAAAAATAAATCAATGTCAGCCAAAGTCATAGCGCCAGAACTAATTGCTCCCTCAACTTCTTCATAAAAGGCGGCTGGATTTTTCCGCAGGTCAGGTAATGCTGTTTTAAGTGCCATTACATCTGCCCTATTCTAAGGAGTATACACCCAATTATAAATAAAATGACCCTTAGCATCAACAGAAGTTTTATCATCACTTGTACCCAATCCTTTAGGAAGAACATACAAAGGCACGGCCTCCCGCATTGATTTCGCGTGAACTATCATAGTCTTGTCTGTTCCGAAGATGGAAGCTTGCACCCCGCCGGTCTGAGATGTCCGTGCAACTACGTCCATGGCCCTTTTCTCCTCTTGCAAATGGACTGCCACAACACATAATTTCACCAAACGCCTGATTGCATCAGCCACCTGGGAGAAAACAAAAAGACCATCACGCATTTGCTTATGATCAGCTGCTACATCATCGGGCTCTAACTCATCAGAATATTTCCAAAATAGTTCAATAACTTCTGTGCCAAATGCCTCAGTAAAATATAGCTGCTCCTTTTCCTTCCACCCTTTCATGTTGTCTAAAAGTTCCGAAGCAGAGACAACCCTACAAATTGTTTTACGAGCAATAGATCTAAGCTCAGACGCACGGTCAGCAGGCAACATAGAGCGACTGTCTCGTATCTTCTGTTGCTCCGAACCGGAGACCTCAGCTAACTCATGAGGGTCAGATGGAACGAAATACGGAGGTGGAGGCCGATCTAGAATCTAAAAATCATCATGTGGTTTATTAAGGATAGTCTAGAGAGGTTGCCTAACAGTGTATTGGCCAGTTACCTGTAATTTACGTTCTTTCTCTTCTATCTCCTTTAAGTCATTTATTTATTTCTTTCTCATTTCCAATGCTTTCACATATACATTCTTCCGCTGCTCTTTCTCAAGCAAGGCTTGCTCACGCTACACTCGTCCACGTACTTCTTTCTCCCACATTCGTACACAGTCAAACATATCTTGCCTAGACCTTTGCTTACACATACATTGTTCCACATACTCAATCTTTCGCAAATCAAATTACCCATGCATAGGCCAACGTAACTCAGGATCCGCACAAGTGTATTTATTCCATAATGTGCTGTACATTATAGAAGAAAGACCATGTTTAACATACATATCTCTATTGGGCGTCCCCTCTGGGGGAGCCAGTTGCGATTCTTCCAGTCTCAAATTGGTACCATTACAAAAGCAACACATCCTACGAAGTGCGCTAAAAACAGGCATGCCAAAAATAGTGCAGATAATGCAATATTATAATCAAAGTAGCACTTAAGGTGCCGTTCAAATCAAAATTAAATTGGAGAAAATTCTCCTCATTACCTTCCTATATAAATTGCAATTTATATATCAATTCAAAGGACACAAATTGAATAGTCACCCAAAACACGAGAGCCACAGTAAGTGGTGCTGAACTTCATTACCAAACAAAGGCATCAAAACCCACAGCAAGTGCCGTAAAACGGCTCTTACCAATCACAAGGCATCCAGGTTCCGACTGCCAAGTTCTAAAATTGACCAAATGGTCACTGCATGACGAATGAACAAAAAAGGATCTCAGTCGAGGACCGGCACCACCTGGATGGTCAAATCAGAAAGAAGGGAAAAACGGTGTGGTTGCCAAGACTCGGGTCTCCTCAGGCATTGATCGTCCGCAGCGAGATCCCAATCCTTCATCGCGACCAATCCGTCGGGCGTCCGAGTCGCTGATGAGTCCCTGTTCGGGCGCCAATTTGTCGAAGTAAGCCTCAGTAAGGCCTACTAGTGCAAGGGGTTCACCCTTCTCTGCACAAAGTCCACAGACCATATAGGATGAAGTTGGCACAGAAACTGAAATAAAAGACAAAGTTTATTAAACCTCATGAGGTGGTACTACAGTTCAAACAGCACCCTTCGGTAATGTTTGAAGTAGCACACTGAACTAAGAGAGCATGGTCCTTTTATACCCATGCAGGGGCTAAAAGAAGGTGGTACAATTATAGAAGGAAGACTTACATACATATAAGGTCATATGGAAATGCACAGTCGACAGGTAGGAGGGGCTAACAGTTTTCAAGGACTAGTTGAATTGTAACTGTCTGTTACTGATTACTAACAGCTGCAGAACTTACTGGGCATGTGCGAAAGTAGGAGATGCTAAATATAACTTGTCACTAGACAGATTTTCAAGAGTAGTTAACAGAAAGGTAGGACAGAGCACATGGCGAGGACATGGCAGAGAAAATGGCTGCCATGAATACAAAATGGATTCCGCGAAATGTTCACAATAGTTGCTAAATACAAGATGTCTTCTGCTAATGCTTAATCTAATCGCTACTGACTTACAACAACCACCCCACCCCAGGTTGAACCCAGCCATATGGAAATCAGTCTTGACCCTGTTCCTCATGGGAACAGTCCATCCCGAACTGCCAAGCCAGGTCCTCCCTGGACCAGAAACGAGCATCCTAGGACCGGTTTCAAGGTATCACCCTTCATCAACTAGGCTAGCTTGAATCTAGTGACGCAGTGAGCACGGGACCCACGTCTGGGCATACCCTTCCCACTTCGGGCGACAAATGCAAAAAGAACAGATGATGGATGGAATGCAAGGCAAATTAAACATTCCCCCCCAGTCACAAAGATCTGGGTTTAATCCATCGTTTTTTTGCTCACCACGCCACCCAGGTTGGACCCAGCCATATGGAAATCAGTCTTGACCCTGTTCCTTATGGGAACAGTCCATCCCGAACTGCCAAGCCAGGTCCTCCCTGGACCAGAAACAAGCATCCTAGGACCAGTTTCAGGGTATCACCCTTCATCAGCTAGGCTAGCTTGAATCTAGTAGCGCAGTGAGCACGGGAACCACGTCTGGGCATACCCTTCCCACTTGGGGCGACAAATGCAAAAAGAACAGATGACGGACGGAATGCAGCGCAAATCAAACATTCACCCCCAGTCACAAAGATCTGGGTTAAATCCATCATTTTTATGCTCACCACACCACCCCAGGTTGGAACCAGCCATATGCAAATCAGTCTTGACCCTCTTCCTCATGAGAACAGTCCATCCCGAACTGCCAAGCCAGGTCCTCCTTGGACCAGAAACAATCATCTTAGGACCAGTTTCAGGGTATCACCCTTTATCAGCTAGGCTAGCTTGAATCTAGTGTCGCAGTGAGCATGGGACCCACGTCTGGGCATACCCTTTCCACTTGGGGTGACAAATGCAAAAAGAATAGATGATGGGCGAAATGCAGAGCAAATCAAACATTCACCCGAGTCACAAAGATCTGGGTTTAATCCATCGTTTTTTTGCTCACCACGCCACCCGAGGTTGGACTCAGCCAAATGCAAATCAGTCTTGACCCTGTTCTTCATGGGAACAGTCCATCCCTAACTGCCAAGCCAGGTCCTCCCTGAACCGGAAACAAGCATCCTAGGACCGGTTTCAGGGTATCACCCTTTATCAGCTAGGCTAGTTTGAATCTATTGGCACAGTGAGCACGGGACCCACGTCTGGGCATACCCTTCCCACTTGGGGTGACAAATGCAAAAAGAACAGATGATGGACGGAATGCAGAGCAAATCAAACATTCACCCCCAGTCACAAAGATCTGGGTTTAATCCATCATTGTTTTGCTCACAACGCCACCCCAAGTTGGACCCAGCCATATGCAAATCAGTCTTGACCCTGTTCCTCATGGGAACAGTCCATCCGGAACTGCCAAGCCAGGTCCTTCCTGGACCGGAAACAATCATCCTATTACTGGTTTCCTGGTATCACCCTTCATCAGCTAGGCTAGCTTGAATCTAGTGGGCACATCACATTTCTCTACTGAAAACTGACCCTGTTTTGCAATTTGCCTAGCCATGGATTATGGGCCCTAGGTCAGTCGGCACCTAGAGGAACCTCAAAAACTTGTAAATTTTTTAAAACTGGACTTGCTGGAGAATCCAAGATGGGGTGACTTGTGTGACTCTCACCTGATTCAAGTACCCAGAATCCATTTAAAAACTGTCTAAAAAGCACATTTTCCTCTATTTTTTGTGGTGGAAAGTTCTGGAATATGAGGGGAGTCACAAACTTCCTTTCACCCAGCATTTCCCCAAGTCTCCCAGTAAAAATGGTACCTCACTTGTGTGGGTTGGCCTAGTGCCCGCAACAGGAAATGGCCCAAAATGCAGCATGGACACATCACATTTTGCCACTGAAAACTGACCTTTTTTTTTGCAATGTGCCTAGCTGTGAAATTTGGACTCTAGCTCAGCAGGCACCTTTGGAAACCTAACAAACCCCTACATTTCTGAAAACTAGGCACCTAGGGAAATCCATGATGGGGTACTTGTGTGGCTCTCACCAGGTTCTGTCACCCAGAATCCTTTGCAAACCTCAAAATGTATCTAAAAAACACAGTTCCCAATTTTCACTGTTGCAAAGTTCTGGAATATGCATGTAGCCACAAACGTCCTTCTACTCAGTATACCCCCAGATCTCCCAATAAAAATGATACCTCACTTATGTGGGCACGCTAAGTGCCTGCAACAGGGAAGGGCCAAAAACATGTAGAGTTTGAGGGGGAACCAAAGCGGGTCCAAATGGGCAGTTTTTTAAATACGTTTTGAGGTTGACTCTGCTTTGGGCACCCACACAAGTGAGGTATAATTTTTATTGAGGGACCGAGGGGAATACTGGGTGGTAGGAAATTTATGGTTTATTTCTGTTTCTGGAAGTATATGGCAGAGAAATGCAAGGAAAATGTGTGAGGTTTACAGGGCATTATGGGTAGGAAAATGTGTTGGGATCCATGAGAGGCATACCACCCTGTACTCCCTTGGGTGCCTAGTTTTTGAATATATCTAGAGTTTGTTGATTTTCCCTAGACAAGTAGTGAGTACACCACCAAGTCTCTTACTTTTGTTATTTCCCAAACAATCACATTGTGTAAAAGTGCCGGTAGGTGGTCCCACTCAAGACACCTAGAATGAGTTGAATTCCGAACTGAGAGGAGAAGTGAAATAAAATTGTCTTGTGCTTACCCACCAATATGGTATGCTTTTATCGTGGTAACCTTGGACAAAGGTTAAAAGCAGTGATTTTCATTATTTGAGTATTTGGGACATCAGAGAACTAAGAGACTTGGTAGCGTGCTCATTCCTTGTCTAGGGAAAATCTACAAACAATCATTAATGGCATTTTGCTCTTCCTATGTGTGCTGCAAAATGCAGCACACATAGGAAAAGCAAAAACGAGGAGAAATAAAAGTATTTCTCCTCATAGCGCCATGTTAACACCACCCCTGGGGTGTAGTTATTTTTTGGTGCTGCCTCAGGTTTACGAAGGCCCACAGGAACACCCATTGCACACCCCTCTGCCACAGAAAACTGCGTCTAGGGGCCCATTCTTACAAGGCAGCGTTAAGCCACGCAAAGTGGCTTAATGCCTCCTTGAAAATATGGCTTAATGTGGGTTAATGCCGCCTTGTAAATATGAAAAATGGCACAGTGCCACTGGAACGTCGCTAAAAGGGAAGCTCTTGTGGCTCTAGGTGGGGCTTGTAAATAAGCCCGTCAGTGTGGCCTTATCACAGAGACCTATAAAGTAAAAAAAAACAATACCACTCACTTCCCAGAGTCAACTAGACTAACCAGCACCTACTCTGCACAGACACAGCTAGCACCAACGATATTCCACTAAAAAGGAAATACAAAATTAAATTACACATAAGACAACACAGTATACACTGTGCACAAATCCATGGAGAGTTTCACAAACAATCAAACTTAAGTTAAGTATGCTGCTATTATTATACCATTTACAAAAAACTCATTCAGGAATGGCAATGATACTCCTAAAGAGAAAACAGTACAAATCAATTTTTCAAATCAAACAGCTGCAGCTACACAAACTGCAATCTACCAGTGCTGAAACAGCAAGCAAAGTCACAGCAAAGAAATTAAAAGCTTTGCACTAGAATAAAAAGAAAAAAGAAAACATTATAATCACAAATGAAAATTATGCGCCAGTCCACACACACCCCGCCACCAAACATTCAGAAACTTTCCCTGGGACCTAATGGCTTTCTGCACCCCTTGGGGGCTCACAGCCAAATTATTTCCCCCTAAAGGGGAGCGACCCTTGCCAAAGGGGCCACTCCTCAACATGACCAAAAGTTGAATCCCTCATGGCTGCTTTCTAATACTGCCATAAAACTGCCACAATGTACAATATAATTGCAGTCCCTGATGTTTAGTGGTGTCAGCCCCCCCCCTTGGGGACAGATGGACCTAAAAATAAGGCTGAACTAAAACAGCCAAAATGCTTGCTCCCCTCGCTGAAGGGGCCACTCCCAACAACAATAATCCCTGGTGTCTACTGGGCATTCCTGCTGCACAATCCCGGCCCCATCCACAATTGTGCAGCAGGAATGCACATCAGAAAAACATCAGAGGAAAGGAAAATCCTTTCCTTACCCCACTACCTCCCCACTGCCTCTTTGGAAGGCCCATAGCCCTCCCCAAAGGAAAACACTTACCTTTTTCCTCCCCACACCGGAAGCAAACAGCTTCCATTGCAGTCTTAGCATATTTTGATGACATTGGTACGATGTGTGCACTGACATCATCAGATTGCAAGTGGAGGGGCAGGCATGGCAGCGGAAGCACTTCTGCTTTCATCCCTGGTGAGGGGGTGCACAAGTACAGCCCACGAAGGGAGCGCCAGCGCTTCCCCCGTAGGTAGGTACCAGGATGTCCAAAAGCCATCCAGTGCACACACCCACTGTTTCGTCAGATGGCTTTTAGCCTTTGGACGCATGGAAGGGTTTAAACAAGAATTGGCAAAGTCTATAGGTCTCGCCTATGAAAGAACTATTGGCTTTGCCAATGTATTTTAGGCATGATTGTAGGAACCTGGCTCTCTGTATAGTGTGCACAACTTCAGTGCACTATGCAGAGAGTCCAAGCAATGCAATTTGGTATACAGATGTAAAAACTAGACCACCTAATGCTCAAATGTTTATGGTAGCTTGGTCGAGCAGTTAGGCCAATGTTGGATAAGTGCCAAGCATTTGTTGCACTCACAGTATCAAAAAATGTGGACACACACTCAAAAGAATAACTCAAGACGATTTACAAAAATACTTCAGATTTTTATAAAAGTTTTAGGACCAAGATCATCAAAATTGGGTAAGCACTTTTAAAGTTATGATTACGTTTTTTTAAAATAGTTTATTTGTGCGTAATTACGCACCATAGGAATCAATGGGAGAAAACTTAACAAATGCATTTAAAATCAGGCAATGCATTTACCAATGTCTCCTTTTGTTTTTAGGTCGCGGTCATTGAGATATCCTGTGGACTAGTCAAGGAAGTTCTGGTGCCTCCTGATTTCAGTGGGTGCAGCTGCTGAAAAGTCCTTGGAGCTGGTGGGGACTATTGGAAAAGTATTGCACACGTGGACTTCTAGGTGTGTCCAGTGGGTCTCCTTGGACTGTAGAAGTCACAAGGATTGGGTGCCCTTAGAGCACAGCTGGTTCTCCAATGCAGGCCATGAAGGCCGGGTGCACAGCAGATATGTGAGTCAAGAGCTGAGTGTAAAGGTTCCCTTGGAACCAGGAGGCATTTCACTTTGATGGTGGATTGCAGGTCAGCAGGGCCACTCTGGGGGGTGTTGTTTATGTGTCCTGAAGTTCTTTGATGGGAGCTTGCTTCTGGTTCTCAGAGAGCCCAGAGTGGACTTTTCTTCTGGGTTTCTGATGTTGGGGGCCCAGTACCCCGGGCTATTTCACAGTTCAGCAACTGGAGGATGCAGTACCACCAAACTTGGTACACTTAAAAGATTTGTTCTCTGTGTCAGTTGGTTGGAATTTAGTCTGGCTGCTATGTTGGGTTCTTGGTCAGCGGGCAGTAAGTGAACTGGAATTTACTGGTCTTTGCTTCTTTGTTGCAGGGAGTGATGCCTTCACTCTGGAAGGAGATCTTTGGCAATTTTCAGAAGAGAGGAAGCCCTCTGGGTTTTTGTACAGTCTGTCTGCTGTCCATGCAACTCCCCAGCGTCGATTGTTGAGTCCTGGGTGCAGCAGGCAGGGTTTGGCACCTTTCTGCAGCAGGAGTGCAGTTCTCAAGCTTGGGTCTTCTTTGTTGCTGAAGAGAATAAAGGCAAAAATGACTCACTCAGCAGCACATCCCTCCAAATTTATCAGAACGTATTATGAACAAATACGGTGCTTTAACACTATAACACATCTGCTGCCAAGATGTGCGAACCGGAAACCGGCAAACCAGACCAGTAATTATTAGAACAATATAATAGTAGTGCACATGCATACAAATTTCTATTGATTCAATTGTTAACTTGGTTCACATATATCCATATGTATATTTCCATTAAATATGTAAACTTCAAAACAAGGCATAAAGGATTACAACAAATGTTTGGACATCCTGGTGTAAATCACTTTTCCTTTTACTACATCAAAATTGCAGAAAACATTGTTTACAAATGTACTTAGTCATTATCTTTAAAACTTCATATGACTTTATTCAGTACCACTATTTTTCAAAGAACACCTTTTTGTTACTATTTTGATTTAGATACCATGCCCGTTGAATTTTCTTTAGTCTGCTGGACTATTTCTTCATACATGATTTCAGCCATCCAGGCCTATGTCTTATTTTTAAATGGTTTTAGCCAATTATTGAAGATTTCGGCCCAGTTATTGAAGATTTCAGCTGACACGTGTTTCACCCCATTATAGGACTTCTTCAAGGCTTGCTCCTGGTATTAAATACTTTTGAGTAGAGAAAACAACCACTACAGTTTATCAGCAACATAAAAATAGCCCCATTCTGGCACCCACAATGTATGCTGTGTTTCTTTGTTGCTGGCATTCTTGTGTCCTTGGAATCTGATCTGTAGACCTAGGAGTGCCCACTAAATACTGCATTTAGTGGCAATTAAGGGGAGTCCCAAGTAGTGACCAATGGGTCATCTACCTTAGGGTGGCTACACCCACTATGTGACTACTTCCTGTGGGCAGAAGTCACTTCCCTATCCCTGATAGGCTATTTTCCCTCCCATGCAAGTTGGAGGAAAATGAAATGGAGGGGTCAACTCGCATGCAACACCTTAGGGGTGGTGCAGGCGGGGGTGGCCACTCCTTCTGTCCTTTGTGCATTTTCCCACTGTTGCTCCCACCAAATGTGGGGTCTTACAGTGAGGGCTGCCAACTGCTGCCAGCAGCAGGGCTGAGGGTTGAGTTTGAAGGCCGGCAAGCCCTTTGAAGCTTGCTGGCAGGGCAGAGCACATTCCTGGGGGAGGAGGTGTAACACCTCTGCCCAGGAAGGGCTTTGTTTTCTGAACCCAGAGAGCAAAGGCTCTAAACCCAAGGTTCTAGAATCTTGTCTGGTGGTGGCAGGCTGGTTGCGACCAACCAGCAACCATGCCAGGGTTATTTAGCTTATTCATCTCTAGGGTGACCCCTGGGTACATTTTGTAATTAATCCAATACTTGTACCAGTTTGGATGTATTGTTCTGAGTTGTTTGATACCAAACAAGCCAGGTTTCAGATTGGCTGTGATATAGCTGTGAAACTCATACTGACCAGTGTCCAGCACATGCATTTAAAATGTCTGGTATGTTCACTTACTATGTCCCAGATTTTGCAAAGACACATTAGGGGCATATTGCTTATACATGCATATTAGTGCACCCTGCTTTAGGGCTGGAATGCCTGCTAGAGCGGTGACTTACCTATATTGCATGCAGTGTGTAGTGGACAGGTTACACAGACTGTGTGTCATGCCATTTTGCATTTTAGGATTGCACCAGGACACACAGGCTGCAATGGCAGTGCTGGGTGCACTTGGATGCATGGTCCCTGAGGGTGGCACAATCAATCTGTGCTGCTGCCCTCAGGGGCCTACCCTTAGTATTCCATTCCCTGGGTACCTATGTACCATTTACTAGGAACTTATAGTGGCAGTTTAAGGTGTTGTCAATTGTGCCAATGCATTACAACAGTTTGGGGAAAGAGACGTGGCCCAGGGATCCTGGTTAGCAGGGGCCCTCGGCACTAACAACTTTGACACCAAATCAAATAGCAGGTAAAACGTTGGGGGGCTAACCATGTCAAAAGAGGCACTTTCTCAACATGACTGCTGTTCCGCAAGTTTAAAAGCTTGCAGCATGGAGGAGCGTGGCGAGTGGAGTGGCATAGAGTGGAATGGTGTAGAGTGGATCAGAGTGGCGTAGAGTGGTGTGACAGAGAGTACATTGTTGTGGAGTGGTGCAGAGTGGAGTGTCATTGAGTGTTGTACAGTGGCATAGAGTGTTGTAGATTGGAGTGTCATAGAGTGGAGTGTTGTAGAGCTGAGTATCATGGATTAGAGTGGAGTGTCGTGGATTAGTGTAGAGTGTCATATATTGAAGTGATGTAGGGTTGAAGGTGCATTTAATGCAGGGGCTTACAGTGGTGGGACATATAGTGGAGTAGAGCGGCTTAGAGCATTGTGGCATACAGTGGAGTAGAGTGCTGTGGAGCATTGGCAAAAGGCATAGCATGGAGTGGAGTAAAGTGTTGTAGAGTGAAGTGTTGCAGAGTGGAGTACAGTGTCATAGAGGAGAGTGGTATGGATTGGAGTTAAGTGGCGTAGAGTGGAGTGGAGTAGAGTGGCATGGTGTAGAGTTGAGTGGAGTGATGTAGAGTGGAGTCGAGTGGATGGTGTAGAGAAGTGTGACATATAGTTTTATAGAGTGAAGTGTCATAAAGTAGAGATCATTGAGTAGAAAGTCATATAGAGTATCATGGAGGGTCATAGAGCATCGGCGAGGGTCATAGAGTGGACGGTCAGAGACTATTGTGGAGTGGCACAGAATAGCGAGGAGTAAAGTGTCATCGAGTGGAGTGAAGTAGAGTGCTTTGGAGTATAGTGCTGTGTGGAGGCGAATAGAGTGGTGTGGCATAGAGTGGAGGGGCATGGAGTGGAGTGAAGTGTCTTAGAATGTTGTAGAGCTGCATAGTGAGGAGTAGGGTGGAATAGAGTATCATAGAGTGGAATGCAGAGTGGAAGGGTGTAACGTGGCGTAGCACAGCATGGTGTAAAGTGTCATAGAGTGGAGTAAACTGTCATAGTTTGGAGTAAACTGTCATAGAGTGGAGTAGATTGGAGAGACCCAGAGTAGAGTGGAGTGCCATAAAGTGAACAGGAGTGTTGTAGAGTGAAATAAAGTGTCATAAATTGGAGTGGTGTAGCATGGAGTTGTGTAGAGTGGAGTAAAGTGGCAAAGAGTGTCATAGATTGGAGTGGTATAGAGTGGAATGGAATGTAGTAGAGTGTAGTAGAGTACAGTGTTGTAGAGTGTCAAAGGGTCTCCAAAAATAAAGAAATTATAACAATAAATCAATTGTACGTAATGTAAGGAAATAGGCTTTTTGTAGGTTCCCCCCTTTTTTTCCCCTCATTTGGACTACTAGCTGCTGGGGGTGCACTGGAGCCTGCTAACCAGATCTCAGTGCCAGTGTTCTAAATCCTTACATAAGATATGTCGAATTGGCTATACCAAGTTGGTAAGTGCTGACTTAGGGCCTGATTTAGAACTCAGCGGACAGGTTACTCCATCACAATGGTGACAGATATCCGGTCAGCCAGAATCTCAATCCCATAGTTCTAAATTCCAAATTCCATAGTTCTAAATCAGGCCTTAGTGATAAGTCCCTAGTATATGGTACTCAGGGTACCCAGGGCATGTAAGACAGATTGTCAACCCAGGATTGAACCACTGTTTGTTCCACCCTAAGTGTGACAAAGGACATAATGACTCCCAGTCTGTCATTGCAGACCGAAAGAGCAGACCGACTCTGCCATTTAAACCACCCTAAGGTATCAAAATACTTGAGGTATTAAACCTGATGTGATGTCCAGGTCAAATTTGATATCACAATCAAATTATGCAACTTTTAGAAAGTTGCCATTCTGTAACAGAGCTGGTCAAAGTAGCCTCACATGCGCTCTGGCACACAGACAGCTTACAGCCCGCCTGCGCAAAACATGTCAATGACTCCCAGGCTTAAGAACAAAGGCAGTTGCCACAGTGTGACGTGTGACCTCCTCTCCCAGGTTGGCCACTTGGGGTGTTAGCCCAAAAGACGAGCTTCAAATGGGAATCTGTCTTTGTGGGGCCAATGGTGGTAACACTCCTGGGGAAGGCTGCCTTTTATTCATGTAGACAAGTTGGAGGCCGGGACAGAGACGACAACCCAGTGTCCAAACCTTTTTTGTTGTGAGCATGTAGCCCTCAGGTAGCCACATCTCTCTGGTGGGCTACCAAGCTCTTGACAGCTAAAAAGGGTCCCGACATTGTGGGAGTGGCTCGAATAATGCACTTTGGGATAGCCAAATACCACAGATTGCAACAGTGACTCCACGGATCAGTTGACTGATCCACTGGAACCAGCTCCAGGGACACAAGAGCAAATTGACAAGTTGGAAACCACTGCAGAAATGTTGCCGCCACCAGCTGCCAGGCACCCAAAACGACAAATCCGAGACAGCTAAAAGTTGCACCCATGTCTGCCGGACTTGGGAGTGCTATCAGAGTCAGGATTCCTCACCCTTAGAAGACACTAGCTCCCACCCAAGGATTTTGCACCAACCACGGTGCAGGAAAACAGGTGGACTAGCATCAGCTGGCCAGCTACTGCAACGTGGAGGACTTTGAGGGACCATGATCTCTGTAATCAATGTCACCCCTATTCACCCATTGACCAAGGAATAACCACAAAGGTACTCCTGTCGACTGCACCTCAACGAAAGTTTGGAACTTCCCTTAAAAATGCTCTAGTGGCCAGTTAACTGTCCAAAGTTCCCTTCATCTTTTCTGATCTGGTCGCCCAAGCCAGGCAGAAGCAGCCAAACTAACTCTTTCATACTTTTCAAAGGTTTACAAACTTTTTGTTGCCCAATGCTTTGGCGGTCACATTGAAAAGTGATAATGGGCCAGATTTATCAAGAATCCATTTTACGATTCTCAAACACAGATTTTTAAGAAATTGCTATTTCAGAGTCGCAAAATGGTATGTATCATATTTGCAAATCGGTAATAGCGATTTCTTAAAAATCGCAAATGATATTACCGAATCTCAAATGGTGACCCTATTTGCACCTATGGGCCTGTAGGCCCATATTTGCAAACTTTTTGCATTTCACAAATTGCAAATTCCTAACTGGAATTTGCAATTTCAGAAATGCAAACCCCAGGGTGCAGGGGGCCTAAAGCCCCCTCCTCTGCACCCCCAAAAATTATTTTCGGACATGTAAGGCACATACATGCCAAAGGGGCATGTGTGTGTTACAAGTCAACTTTAAAAATGCATTTCCAATGCATTTTTAAAATTTGCACATGGTTACCACCAAATTGTATTTGGTGGTAATTGCGATTCCTTAATGCCCAATTCGCATTAAGGAAAAGCTTGATACATGTGCTTAAGAAATCGCAAATAAGGATTCCTTATTTGCAATTTCTTATTTAGAGAACTGCAATGTGCGATTCTGTAAACGGGGTTGCAATTTAAAGGAATCGCTATTTTAGCGATTCCTTAAAATTGCATAGCGAATGCCTTTCATACATACTGAAAGGCATTTTTGCATTCGCAAACAGCAGTTCGCACCGTTTGCGAATGCAAAAAGCTTTGATACATCTGGCCCAATATCTTCTAAAATCTGTTTCTCCAGAACCATCAAGTAGATTTTTCTCATCAATGTCTCTAAAAAATCATTAAGTATATCCTTTTTTGAGAAATTGGTGTCCTGGTTCTTTTGTGTTGTGTGAATTTCTTATATCGTTGTTTGGTACTGTTAAAAGCATTACACTAAGGGCCTGATTATGAGTTTAGCTGTCCATGGCTGTGGCGGTCCGACCGCCATTGGGTTGGCAGTTGAAACACCGTATTACAATGCATGCCCTTCCGTAGACCAAAGACTGCCGCAGTCCTATCGGCACCACCAGGCAGCACAGACCGCTGCAGTGGTGAGACTGGCCAATGAAGATGTGGGAGCTACTGTTTCCACCTGACAGATTATGATGTGGACTTCTGCCAACATGACTGTGGAGGTCCAACCACCACATCCCAGCTGGTGGAAACGGCAATATTAAAGGAAGTACCTCACCTACAGGCAGCATCACATGTTCTGTGCTGCCATGGAGCTGAATCATACCGCTGCTGCTGCTCATGGATGAAGCCCAAAATACAGGCCACTGTGGATGCAACCCACAGTAGGTTCATACACCTACCCATGTTTAGAAACTCAACAACAGATTGTTGCACCGCCATCTATCTGGTATGTGGTTTACGCTACATGGACCAAGTACACTTTTTTATGTCTCGTGTCAGTCATTCACAACTAATCACGCATACAGAGCCACATGACATCTCCTTTGGGCAGGTCACTGACAGATTCAGGGACAGTGAAGTGTACAGAACACTGTGCCACACAACAACAATACCACATCAACATCACACAATCAAACTGACACTAACATTGCTCACATGCCATGGACTGTTGTGATATTGAAGACACATATGTATGGATGTGTCATTTAACCCAAACACATGTCCATTAAGCATATCACCCACAACACAATGGAAGTCAAAGGGATGCACAATATTTTGTGAGACAAATAAACAAGGCTCACAATGTTAACAATGTAGATGAAGTAGCTGCAAGGTACACACATTAAAATGGTCACATGGTTAGTCAAATGTAAAGGATGGTAGCACCGTTGAACATCCTCCATGTGTGGACAAACAAAACTCTAGCTTGCACACATGATTTGAATGTCCAATCCACATCAGGAGGACAAATCTAGCACAATACATCTTGATGACGGCCACGCCAAGATGAAATACTATATAAAAAAAACACAATGCAATGACACCCCAATTGGATTACCACCCACATATCCATCCATAAACATCTACTGTTGTCCTGGGTGACACCAGCACTGCATAAAAAATCAGATCTTGCCAGCCACAGCAAATGGATCAACAATCAAGGTGAAACACACACAACTGTAGGCATACAACACAAATTACTCAGGAACAACAAAAAGGTAGAACAGTAATGATAGGACAAATGTGTACCCAAAAAAACAACAGCTTGGGTTCATTAGCAGAAAATGATAAAGATCAAATATCATTGGCCAGTCCAAGTCCAAGCACAGGGCTGTGCATCAGCTTGACTCCGATCACTGCCAGAGAACCTCCACAGGATGGGGCATCAAGTGGGCATGCAGGCACCTCAGGAATTATTCTTGGGTGGGGTGGGGTCAGATTTGGGATGGGTAAGTTTGTGTTTGGGAGGGGGGCTTTTTCTGAGGAGGAGTGGCCTTCTTCTCTGGGGTTGGAGGGGTACGGCTGCTTGTAGGGGGGGGGCAGGTATGACCAGGGAGGACTTGGATGTAGAGGGGATAGTTTGGGATGTGGTTGAGGTTGTCTTGGTTTTGGGAGGGGTGTGGGGATCACAGAGGTAAGGGCAAGATCAAGAAGGAAACCTTCTTTGGGAAAATGGGTAGGGTCTGAAGAAGAGGTTAGGGGTTGGGAGGTTGGGGTGTGATTGCCTTGCCTGTGGGTGTTGTTGCTGCGGGTTTGTGCATGCCTGTGGCATGCTTGGGTTTGGGTGGTGTCTGTTGCATGTGTGACTGTGGGCATTTGTGTTTCTTGGGGGTCTGTGAGGTGGAGCTGCTGGGATAATGTATGAGTGGTGGCTGTGTGTATTGTGGGTATTGGGGTGGTACCTCAGGGTATGAGGGATATGGTGGCTGTGTTTGTTGGGTTGGTATCTGAAGGTATGGTGGATGTGGTGGCTCTGTGTGTGGGTGTTGGGGTGGTGTCTGGCGTATGGTGGATTTGATGGCTGTGTTTGTTGGTGCTGGGGCGTTATCTGGGAGTATGATAGATGTAGTGGCTATGTCTGTTGGTGTTGAGGTAGTGTCTATAGGTTTGGTGGATGTACAAGTGGGTGTTGAGCTGGTGTCTAGGAGTTTGTTGAATGTGGTGGATGTATCAAGGTGGTGTCTGTGGGTATTGCAGTTGTGGTGTGTGGGTCATAGGGGGTGCTGTCTGCGTGAATGGTGGTTCTTCTGTGTGTGTGATTGAGTGACTGTTGAGTGCTTTTGTGTTTGTGTGTCCTGTGGTACGATGTGTCTGTCAGCTTAGGACAAGTAATTGGATGGGGAATCAGTGAGGAGGCCAGAGCCTGAAAAGATCTCTGTAGGCCAGACATTGCACAATGAATGCCTTTCAGGTACACAACCATCTGCTGGACCTGGTCGCCCTGCATCTGGACGTCACTCAGAATGGCAGTCTAACCCACAGACATACTCCTCAGGAGGTCAATAGCCTTCTCACTCAGGCCAGCAGGGGTAATGGGGGCAGGAGGTAGGTGCCTGGGGCAAAGGAGACACCCACCCTTTTGGGTGAGGGGCAGGTCCCACTGGGTGCGGGGCAACAGGGAGGGTGGAGATGGGCCTGAGTGTGGCAGACAAGGATGGAACAGGAGCAGGTCCTGATGGGTCCACCATCACTAGGGAGTGGCCACTGGAGCAAGAATCTGAAGATGACGATATGGCTCCTATGTCCTCCATGGCACTCCCCTTACCCTCTGGCCACTGGGTCCCTCTGTGTCAGTTGACTCATGACTGGAGGTACTGTGGCCAGCTGCTTCCCCACTTGGTTCTACCCTGTCTCCTCCGCTTGCCTGGGATGATGCTGGAACTGCAAAGACAAATAGGATCACTACATGTGCCTGATCACACTTGAACAAAAGCTGGGATTCACAAACATTGTCATGACATACAGTAACCAGCAGCCACAAGCCTCAGCAAAGTGACCCCAGCATTTGCCACACCATATGCATGCATGCTACTTGGACTGTCAACAGTTGCCCAGAGGAAATTTTAAATCACAGACAACTCCAATTGTATGGGTGAAGTTGTGCAATCACAGTGCACATTAAACAAGTAGGAGACTTCATCACCTTCAATGGTTTGCCTCATGTAGCATCCCTCTGTTACCTGTTGTCACACAATAGTAGGGCTATACCAAGTTCATTTCCACAGATTCCACACAAGGACATGCATACAGCTAATCTTCATACACCCAATGCCACATCATGAAAAAATGGTGTCCAAATAATCCAGCTATGCTGCTGAAGGAAGTACAGTATCTGGAATAAGGTGACATGGAAACACTGGAAAAAATCAAGAATGGTCACTTAACTATACGTACATTGTCTGAATGGATTCCTGGAGATTGTACTAATGTTGCCCAGATAGATAACACATCTTGCACAGAAATGTACACTGGAGACAAGTTGTGCAAAATGTCAGGGGAACATGTCTACAAAATCCACACCACAATGAATCAGTTATCCCCAGGAAAATCACCTCTCTTGATTGCTACTCTGGACAATCCCATACTGTTACTGCATAAGTAGAAATCAATAGTCTATTGAATGTTATAGAGGCTGAAGGATTCTCAAGTAACGGTAGAAGACCCTTACTGTGTTGCTCAATGGGAGGAAGGCATATCACTGTCTCCTTTTGTCATGCAAACACAGACTTCCTTGGAGAAATGGTTGTACACAACTACATATGATTCCCACATTACTGCAAGTCATTGCCGGATGCATGTCAACCCCTAGGTATTGAACCTTCACCATGTAACATGTACTAAGCACATTGCTAAATGAATCTACATCAGTGGCATGGAAAAGACATTATGGTAAAAATTAGTCCTACCTGTCATGTCCTTCATTGCTACTACAGTTGTACATGCCAAATTACATGGGATGACATGTGAGAGTATGTGTAAGCCACCAATCAATGGTGACAGACTCGTGTCTGTGGCACCACATGTACTGTAGCCCCATCACATATGTCCAATTCCAAACATGTTTGCGACCATACATATGAAGGAATCAGACATCATTCAATGAAGACAGGTACACCATGCATGAAGCAGCATAAAATGATATGGCAAAAGTGAAAGGTACACATGCTAACATGTAGCCACAAGGAATGATGCCAACAGTGATGTCACCAAAATCATGTCACTGGACAATCACTACATACCAATGGAAAGTATTGATCTAAGAATTCACCCAAAGGGCAGTATATGCTCTGTCGTATTTATGATGGCAACCTTCACATGACAGACAATAGTAAGGCACGAGCATTCGTCACACACTGAAGACAAGTGGCCTGTGCTGGACAGATGCCAATAGTCTCACTGAGCAGATACATGGGTGAGTATAGAGATCTATTACTCCATGTTGTTTGGGCTGACACATTGAAGACAAGTGGACTGTTGGGTACAAATGACACCCACAACAACAAACAACATGACCTGATTGATCACTCTACTGAGCCATGTTTTGGCCATAGAGAGTTAATTACTTGTGTACTGTACTTGGTGTGTTCCAGTCACTGGGCCAACAGGCAAGGAACATCAGCATGCACCACCTACCATACCTACACAAACAATCACTTATCTTGGGTGTCACACATGGCCCATCTCCAATCTTCAGGAGGAGGTGGCACACTCTAACACATCATTTGGCAATGGAACAGGCAGGAAGATGCCCATGACTCACCCCCTTGTTGCTGGTGTCCTCCCCTCAAACACACATCCAGCTCAGGGTAGGCCACCGCCAGAATGAGGGCTATTGGGGGCGTCAAGGTCCAGGTCTGACGTACGTCTCACCCAGATTGGGAAGACAGCCCCAGCTGAACTTATGCGATCTTCTGGGCACAGAGTCTCAGGTCCTTCCACCTTCCGGCAGTGGGTGTTCCAGTGGCAATGGGCCCCCAGGGTCCCTACCTACCACCCGACGGCTCTCCAATCCCCTTCTTCTGATGGACATTGACCTGTATAGATGCAAGAGACAAATCAAAAGGTCGCAGATTCATTTTTTGCCCAAATGTTTATGTCACACACAATTCAGAAACACCAGCCACAAAAATCTGTAATTATAAACACCACACAGATGCTGATAAGTACAGGGACATGGCTACACACTTTTTGAATCATCCGCAGATTAACTCACTACCCTGCTCATGGCCTACACTGACTAGGCAAGCATACTGACATTAGTTAGCCCAGACTAAAGCAACATGAACTGTGATGTGAGCCACAATGACACACAACACACCATTGTGCCCTTCTGAAGGGTAAAGTCATTGAGACATACTGGACAGACAAGTGCACATCCAGCAACATTGACTCAATATATACAGTCCCTCCAGGCAACTACCATAATACAGACCTCACTCTAACCATAACACTTAAGTGACAATGAAAGGGCTGCCATAGGTGGCACGGAAAGTCTCTTTCCTATAAATGTGTAGACATGTGGGCTACCTAATGTTAACCCATTCAACTTCAGGGTAGATTTGTGTGGTATGCACTTGTAGCACAGAACACACCTTTCACCATATGTGGCAATTCTACAGAGATGCCATTCAACATACTTAGGTCAGTTTGGTCTGATTGGTGGCATGTAACCAAGCTAATGAGTCGCATGCCATACCCTCCCCGGACTCAACCAAATATCTGCACTGTTGGCTTGGTGCTTTTGCAATAACTTATGCAAAGGTGACAACAGAGCTGTGGGAGTAAGGTGTCTGTCATAAGCCAATGACACACATTGACAACAAGGCAAAATGCACATATGTACTAGATCATGGAGTAACCTCAGTACACATCCCTAATTTAGTCAATGGACAAATGCTTTCAGGCTACTTCTTCCCACTGGAGGCTTATTGTGGGCACATGCCAGGATATGCAGGTCTACAGGGAGTGGGCCTGGTGCCACAATAGCATAGCCACTGTTACTCTACCCCAGCCTGTCCTATGTCATATATTGTGGCATACATGTGACAGGTCCTGGTCTCTGCAGGCTGAGCGTACAGAACCTACATTACACTCACATTCCCATCACTTCCATGCATGACAGCACATCTTGTGCCTATCCCCTATGTGGTTAGTAGTTTGTGTGGCACTCTGAAGGGCACAGTGATTTTCATATGTTTCTCATACAGCAGTTTGCCATGGCCAGATGTGGGTGGATTGCTCTGTGGCACTATACACATTGGTTACAAGATCCTCAACCGACTCAAACAGAATACATACACAGCTCATGCTGTGATGCACATATATGTCGTTTGACATTTACAACCATCATGTCCACAGATATGTCAATGTATTTGTGTAACATCTCCTGCCTAGATATATGAATGCAACACAAGGAGGATCTACACCTTATCACACATCACACAACACAATGTTAATCTGAAATACATAAGTCCTATTCTACATGATCTGCACAATGTACATCCCATTTATGGCACACACAATGTGACATAGGCACCCAAAAAGTCTTACTGGCACAGAAGAACAATGTAGCCCATGAGGAAGGAAAGGATGGTGGTGTGCAGAGTCAAATATGCCTATGAGGTTCTCACCTTTTCCTCTGGTGAGCCATAGATCTGGCCATACAGGGGAAGGACCTCCTCAACGAGCCTCTCCATCTACTCAGAAGTGAAGACAGGGGCCCTTTCACCTGCTTGACCTGGCATTATTGCTCCCAGACGCAGCACACAGCACCTGTAGTGGTGGAGGAGTTGATGCAGCAGTATCAGGAGTAAAGTGAATTTGTAAAACGTGGTGTACATGTACACCTCATACGCGGCCATCAGCCATTGGCCTGAGACCGTAACAGGAAACAACGTTAGCCTATGGCTGTGTCTGCTGTGGTTGGACCCACCCACTGCACGGTCAACTTCCACCGGCGGCCCTCGACAGTTCATAATGTCCTGTGAAGTAGGTCAGGCATCTGCCATTTTGGCAATTGGAAATTCAGTACTGGGTCCTGTTAAATGCATAACAACACCAATATATGTTTGTTGGATCATCACAAACATCCTAAAGCAGCCTTGTTGTGTAGGTTGCTGGGCACAGATAGCATATGATGGTGGTGCACTGTCCACCGCCGTTGACACTATTTACGGTGGTTGGAACAGACTGTTAAATTTCAAAGGACATTTGAGGAGCAGTTAGTTGGGTGTTGCCCAAATCATGTTGTGGACACGTGTTGACAACCACAGGGTGCACATTTGACCTCTGTGTATTTGACGGCTCTGATGTGTACTGGGTGTATTATATTTCCAGTCAGAAATGCTTTGTCCATAATTTGGCTACTATACATCATGTATGTTGTTGTGGACAATGTGACTAATGCTCGAACTCATGTATTTTCACACATAGGTGTGAGAAAGTAGCCTCTTTCTAGCATGGTTAACCCTATTTTTGGCCTGTTTGTCTGTGTGTTTTGATTGTGTCACTGGGATCCTGCTAGGCTGTCTAGGAAAATTTCCACTGAAATTGGTTTAAAGCTAAGGTGCATGTTAGCCCCACATCTGTTCAATCTGTCTGTAGTCAACATGTACCCCAGATTTGACCAGGCCAATTCCCATCCAAAACGGCTGGGCCATTTAAGTCTCACCTATCTTTTTTATACAGATGGCATTGTTTTACTTAGTCACATGAGAGCTCTCAAGAGACTATGTACAGAACTTGCAGAATACGCTAAACTCAATAAATTAGAAATAAATGCAGAAAAAACTAAAACCATGTCTGTTCATAGCAACTCTGGTTCATTCCCCAGGATTAGACTTGGTGATACCATTCTAGAGGAAGTCAACTTTTATAAGTACCTAGGGTTGTATATAGATAATAAGTTAACTATTAAGGCCCACAAACGGTACACTACTAAGAAAGGAAATGCATATATATTTGTGTTCTATGCCTTAGCCAAATATTTGACTGGTCCTTCATTCAAGTATCTCATGATGGTTATTTCTTCAAAAATCTTGTGGTCAATCACCTATGCTAGTGTGGTCATGCTTGGAAGGGATGCTCTGCTTCTGGATAATCTTCAAATCCAGGCACACAAGTGTGCATTTGGGCTTCTACAGAGCACCTCCCCGTGCAGGTCTGATTGGAGTTTGGCCTTGTAAATCAAACCTGGGGGAGAAGGTACACTGCCATAAAAGCGTGGCTTAAGGAAAGAGCAAATCAAGATCAAGTGTTATCCAACACCCTTTGGCAATCAGTGGAGTTGAATCTTAAGTCATCTTGTAGGATATATCTGCATCCTGCACTGGTAGCAACAAACATAACAGTTCTATGGAATTTGATTTCATCTCACCGGGGATTTTGTCAAGCACCGAATAAAGCTGCAGAAATCCACTCTTTTTTAATTGAGAAGCAAATGCTTGCAACTCGCAACCATGCCTGCATGGATTTACACTTGTACAGGACCTTGCAGCCGGCAGCATATTTAGCATGACCTTTTCATTACATCTAAGAAAAACTGAGAGCAATTTGTTTCGGTATTCCACCGTCTTTAGCTGACCAGCCTTTATGGGAACATTCTGGTTCAAAGTCATGCAGGCTGTGCAGAGCTGTTAAGGAGGACGTTGTACATCTGGTTTATATTTGCCCATCATTAAAACACTTGAGGGCTACATTATCGAAATAAGCTTTTAACAGTTGAGGCATTAGAAACTGCAGTTCTGCTATAATTAATGCTCTTTATCCATCAGATCCTCGATTAATTGTAAATTAATGAAGTATTTGATCACATGTGACTATATTCTGAGTGAAACACCTGCAGGTAGTTGACATTAACATTTTAGGATGTAGGTGGGTCCCTCAGTTTGGTTTCAATAGTAGAGGCAGGTAATCCTCATTTAAGTCATCATGTAAAATGTATGTTGATATTTGAGCTGTGTTAGACCTGGTATCCTTGGCGTTGTCTCCCCTGTCCTTTTTGCCTCTGCTTTCTCTGTTTTGACTGTGTCTTGGACTCTGTTTTTGCTGTTTTTGGTACTCTGGGCAATTTACCACTGCTGACCAGTGCTAAAGTGCAAGTGTTCCTATATAAATTATACGTATAATTGGCTTTTCCATGATTGGCATATTTGATTTTCTAGTAAGTCCCTAGTAAAGTGCACTAGAGGTGCCTTGGGCCTGTAAATCAAATGCTACTAGTGAGCCTGCAGCACTGGTTGTGCCACCCACCTTAGTTGCCCTGTAAACATGACTTAGACCTGCCACTGCAGTGTCTGTGGATGCAGTTGTAAACTGCCAATTTGAATTGGCAAGTGCACCCACTTGCCAGGTCTAAGCCTTCCCTTTTTATACATGTAAGGCACCCCTAAGGTAGGCCCTGGGTAGCCCTATGGGCAGAGTGCAGTGTATGTTAAAGGTGGGATATGTAGTGATGTGTTTTAAATTGTCCTAACAGTGAAATACTGCACAATTCGGTTTTCACTGTTGCAAAGCCTATGTCTCAAATAGGTTAACATGGGGGCTGCCTTTAAATATCCTTAAAGTGCAGCTTCTCTTTGAGAGCAGATAGAAATGTGGAGTTTGGGGTCTCTGAACTCACAATTTAAAAATACATCTGTGCTTTGTTGGGCTATCCTGCAGTTGCTGCTACTACTTGTGAAAGGGGACAAAGATTGGACTTTGTGGTATATTCCTGCTTGATAAGAATCTCCAAGGGCTTGGACTAAGCTTGCCCCCTGTTCTGAAGTCTCAGGACCATGAAAGACTTCCTCTGCCAGCACCTGGACTCTCTGCTGAAAGTCCTGCCCTGCCATGTGGTGACTAATCCAGTCCATGGGCCCTTGATAGGAGAAGCTGGTGGAAAACCAAGAAGATCCAAGAAAACCGACTTCGGACGACTCCAACTGACGTTGCTGCCGAATTCCATAACGCTGTCTGCAACTGGCACTGTGCTCCTCGCTGGAGTGCAACAACCTCGAATGCCCGATGCTACTGCAGGCTCACTGAAGTCCGCGACTCCGTGCAAGTCGCCACACCATGTCGTGACCACCGGACATAGACTCTGCCGGAAGTGCGCAGATCCAAAATTTTTCACCGACGCTGCGTCACCTCACAACCACTCTGCAGCAAGGACCCGACGCCTCTTGTGACACCTCCACACCTTCGCTCCGCAGCACCAGAACCAGTGCTACCTTGAATCCAGTGACACTGCGATACCCGACTCTGTGCAATGGTTTGTTTCCTCATTTTCACAACATACTGTACCTGGGGGTCTGTGTGACTCCGTGACCGGCGCCATTGGCGTCGTATTGTTGGGAAAGGCTCCGTCATGATGGCTTGATATCACCTAATGGAAGCCTTTGTGTTTCTAAGCGTTATTTTTGTGTTTAATCTTTAAAAATTCATAACTTGACTTATGTATGTTGCATTTTTTTCGTTTTAGTCTTGTTTTGTCCAGATAAATATTGGCTATTTTTCTAACCTGGTGTTGACTCATTTTGTAGTGTTTTCCCAGTGTTAATGCGTGTGTTGGTACAAATTCTTTACACATTGTTTCTGTGTTAAGCCTTTCTGCTCAGGGCAAGCTACCAAAAGGGGTTAACGGGGGTTAATCGGGTATGTTTCTCCTTTGCCTTGACTAGAGTGAGGGTCCTTGCTTGGATAGGGTGTGACCTGACTGCCAACCAAAGAATCAATTTCTAACAGGCTGTTATAAATAATATTTTATAGCTAGTCCGATGTTGAAATTCTGATATCCTAAACTATCTTAGGTGGTTTGTGATGTTATGTTGAGAAATTATATTTAATATTTAATGTTTCAAATATTTTTTTCTTTTTTTTGTAAATCTGTAAAGATAGTTGCATTTGGAAGGTGCAAAGATTGTGATGGTTTTAATTGACTGAAACAATAAACTATTTCTATTTAATTTGTAGGCTTCATCCGGGGTATAGTGGGTGCCTGTTCTGTTGTCTCAGTGTGCCAAGTGGCAGCTCAACATGATGATGAAGGACGTACATTGTTATTGCTTGAAGTGTGAGATCTACCTCCCAAGGTTTTGTGTTACAGTAAGCAGAGACATTGGGAATTCTTAAGTTGTAGGTTAGCCTATTATGCCATGTTACCATGGCATTTGAGTAGTTGACATGACGTGTGAACCTTGCCTAAACTATTTGACTCAAGCAGCCGATGAGATATACAGACCAGTTGCACTTTGGATGATGGAATCAAAATGACATCATACCAACAGTGAAGCCAACACAGTGGAGAGACAACATATGCATTTGACCATTTGGAGGTCTAGTTGAGTAAGATACAGGCAAATACAGAGCTTTTTTGTAAATGTAACTGCAGTCATCATGTGTGCAGTGCTGTGGCAATGTGTTTGCTGCTGATACCAATCCAGGGATGCAGTTTCAGGCCTTCGGAGTACCTGCTGAACATACTTGGTAAGGTCTCATTCCTATCCTCAATAGTTTAATCTTGGTATATCAGGTCAAGATTTAGCTAGGTAGACAGACACATCTCTCAGTTGAGCATGATCTGTATATTGGTCACTCCCATGTGAGTAAACTTCAATTGAGAGTTAACAAACAGTTGGGTTTGGGAAAGTGACCACTAGGCTGGTGGTTGGAAGTACAGACACAGGGCCTCCTGGGAGCTGCAGTCAGGTTGCTCACTCTACTTCCCACACTTGACAAATGTTATCCTCCCAGCTGAGTACACATCAATTGAGAAAGAGAAAACAGGTGGTTTTAGGCAAGTGAACACTGGGCTGGTGGTCGGGATTACAGACACAGAGCCTCCTGAGTGTTGCAGTCATGTCACGCCCTCTATGGCACACACTAGAGGCCCATAGGGTATTACATATCGGTAGGCAGGCTGCATTTAGGTTTGAGCATACATTTAGACGGTGAGACACAAAATGATTCCTGGGATGATTTTTTGATATGGAAAGACTAACAGGCACCATTTTGGCTTATGTCATGTGATGGGCCCTGGTAGCTGTGATGTTGGGTCCAGCAATAGATGTTGGCAGTATTATATCTTAGATACTCTGAGTAATGAATGTTGGTGAATTACATGAACAACACAGTGGCAAAAGCTGAGCTGTGAGCTTGCAGGGCAATTCATTTTTGTGACAGTTTATGTGTGGTAACTTACTAGACCTCACTCCCCCAGGTATTTCTGTTAAGCCCTCAGGATGCAGGATGGCCAAGACCTTCTCCTCCTGGGGAAGGTGTCTTAATAGGGCACTGGGAGGGTCACTGACAGCCTTGTTGGTCTCCATCTGTTGCCCGGAGGCCAGGGAACACACCTTGCCCCTCAGGTCATTCCACCTCTTCCTAATGTCCTCCTTTGTGTGCAGGGTGGTGCCTACAGCATTCACTTTATTGACCATCCTTTGGCACAGTTCTATTTTCCTACTGAGAGGAGTATGCTGGACTTGGGCTTCAAACAATTGCGGCTCTACTCCTATGATTTCATCCACCGTGACTCTTAACTCATCTTTAGAAAAGGTGGACAACTAAGGTGGGTGACAAGGACTTACATAATAGGCAGTGAATGGACAAAGGTGTGTGCAAAGTGTTAAATGAGATGGTGAAAAAAGGGGTGCCTTATCTATCTGTATTAACAAAACGGTGGTCTCTGGTGTCTTTCTTGCAGGGGAGATGCTAAGGATTGTGGACTGTGAAAGGATGTGTTTTATAGTGTGATTTGCAGTTGTGTCCACTGGACCAATGTGTGTCAGCTGTGCTGTTTTTTAATTCATCCAATGTCCACTTGTCTGTTACTTTACTGAACATGTACCACTGTGGACGACCGCCATTAGCTAACCGCCGCAAGAGGACAGCCATGGCAACTGTGTGTTTGTAATGGGCTCAGGGGTTGGCCACAGCTCTGATGGTGCTGGAAGTCAGACCGCCTAGGTAAAAGACCGCCGTGCAGCTGGTGGTCTGCCTTTTTGCTGGGCGGGTGGTGGTTCTGCCTATTTCCATCGTAATACTGTGGGCTAGGGACCACCAATGCAGCAGTCTTTTTAGGACCACCAACATGGCAGTCTGGAGATCCACCCGGCAAACTCGTACTCAGGCCCTAACTTCCTTTGTTAAATCTTGCTGCTCGAAGCCACAGCTACCCAGGGTTGAGCTAAAGGTGATACAAATAATCCTGACTGGATCCAAGACAGTTTTTGCAAGTGTATTCCACAATAAGGCCCCACAGCGATATTGTTAAATACATGCAAATCCTTGCACATGAAAGCCACTGCTGTCCTATGTAGTGTATCTCTACAGTAAAGAAAACACTACAGATGATGGAACACTTTGGAAAAGTAATAATTAATACTCTATTGGCTGCCACAGGTGTGCTAATAAAATTAATGAATCCATAGCAAACAACAGCACAACCATCCATTCAATGGCCAAAATAGAAATGAGTCATAGTACATAGTTGAAAAGCTGTGGCAGCCTCCACTACAGCACATACTATGCCCCCAGATCCCAGCCCGTCTAGCTGGCCAAATGCCAGGAACCGTCAACAAAAAACGAAGTGCAGAAAAACAGGCCACTCTCGCACCCAAAACCTTTGAAGAAACAGATACCCACTACCTTTAGCACCCTGAAGAACATTTGGCTAATGGATGGGACATTTTTAAGTCATGTACTCCTTTAGCCAAATTTACTCTGATCATGGAAAATATTTCAACAAGAATATTCCATTACCCTTTGTCTTCCTACGAAATAAACAGGCTTAAAAACGACCATGAATTTATCACATTAATACATCAAAAAGCCAATAACTATGCCTTTGAATTTTACAGATACCACAATAAACATCCTATGCAAAATGTACACTGAAACCCAAATTCATGGCTGCTACTTTCATTTTAAGCATGTTACTTGACAGCACGTACAAACATCAACATTAGGGGCCTGATTATAACCTTGGCGCATGGGATACTCTGTCACAAACGTGACGGATATCCCGTCCGCCATATTACAAGTTCCATTATGTCCTATGGAACTTGTGAAATAGCGGACGGGAAATCCATCACATTTGTGAGGGAGTATCCTATCCACAAAGGTCATCATCAGGCCATAAGTGTGGACACTCCAATAGAAGCATTTTTTCGAAATTAAAAAGGAAATATTCGTTTTACGTTTTTTTTTTCACTGAAATAGTGAAACAAGATGATTTACTAATAGACTCATCCAATTTCAAAGCAAATGGAGAAAAATGTACCACTTTTATAGAGTATTTTGAAGGCATCTGGGTTAGCAGCATGCATTTTTCCGGTAACAGGTGCCAAACCAAATTCTACGTTCCATGATGATGGGGATATGAAGGTGCAGTAAACAAAGAAGCTAAGGTAATTAATGCAACAGAATGGTGGCACGACTCATTCCAGGTAACTCTGAGGAGACTACACAAATCCTCTACCAATTTATTGAAAAAAGTAATAAAAGAACATTGCTATCAGGACATCAGACACAAACAATGCCTGCCCCAAGCTCTGTGCCCAAAAGAATCCAAACAAACTAAAAACACATATGAACTGATATCTAACAAAATAAATCTATTTGCTAACATAGAGGGTGTACATCATTGGCTGATATAAGATGATCCAAGATGGCTGATGCCTCTTTGACTCCTATCTGCTGTGTAACCTCCGTAGAAAGAGGCATCAAGGGGGCAGACAGGCACCTCAGGGATTATCGGAGGGAGGGGTCGGGCTTGTGAGTGGGGTTAGGACCTAAGCTCAGGGGGCTTCGTCTCAGGAGGGTTGGGCTTCTTCTTGGTGGGGGAGGGGTATGGGTGCTTACAGGGGGGGCAGGGGAAGCCTTTGAGGTGGAAGGGGTGGCCTTGATCAACACAGAGGACCTTTTGAGTGTGATATGAGGGGGACAGATGTAAGGCCAAGATCACACAGGAAAAACTTATTGGACACACTGCCGGTCATCAGAGTGGGGATGGGATTTGGAGGTTGAGGGACTGGTCGTATGACGTGTAGGTGTGGATATTGTTAGTGCATGCTTGTAGGAGGAGTGCTTAAGTGTGGTGGGTGTCTGTTGCCTGGGTGAATGAGGGTGTTTATGTGTCTTGGACTTAGGGGGGTGGAGGTGCTGGGGGATGCCATGGTGGGTGGGTGGCTGTCTGTTGAGGTGGTAACTGCATGTATGGTGTATGTGCTGGATGTAGGTGTGTCTGTAGTTTTGGTGTCTGCAGGTGTGGTGATTAGGGGTGGATGTCTGAGGGTCTGCTGGGATGTTGTCTGTGGTACGATGGGTGTGGTGGCTGTATTAGTGACTGATGGTGTGGTGCATGTAGGTATGCCTAATGTCATATGTGTGATGCTGGGGGTTGTGGGGGTGTCAGAGGAAGTTGTGACTGTTGCTGTGTATGTGGGTGGATGTTGTCTGTCTGGATGCTGGTATGTTTTGTGGTGTTTGTGTGCACTACCTTTGTCTGCTGAGGTGGATGCTTGAAGGTCTCTTTGTGTGCTTTGGGTAGATCTGAGAAGGGGGATTTGGACTGGGAAGAGGGAGGTGGAGGGGGGCAGAAGGTGTGAGGTGACTGGCTGCTGTCAGTGTGGAGGCCAGAGCCTGAAAGGATCTCTGCAGGCCAGCCACTGCACTGTGAATTCCCTCCAGGAATGTGTTTGTCTGTTGTAGTTGTGTCACCAGTCCCTGGATGGCATTCACGATGCCTGACTGACCCACAGACATCATCCTGAGGAGGTCAATAGCCTCTTCACTGAGGGCAGTAGTGGTGGCAGGTGCTGGGGCAGAGGGGCCTCCAGCAAAGGAGACACTCACCCTCTTGGGTGAGCAGGCACGGCCAACGGGGTGGGGAGCAACAAGCAGGGTAATGACAGGACAAGGATGATACAGGGGGGTCCTCTATGGGTCCACCACCACTAGGGAGTGGCCACTGGAGGAAGAATCTGAAGATGATGATGTGGTCCTGGTCTCCCCATGGCACTCTTCTTGCCCTCCAGACCACTTGGCCCCTCTGTGTCGGTTTTGTCTTGACCTGAGGTCTTGTGGCCGGATGCAGCCCCACTCGGCTCTGCCCCATCTCCTTCGCCTGCCTGTGCTGATGCTGCAAATACAAAGAAAATTAGGTTCATAACAATTACATGACTACCCTTCAACCACAACTCTGAGTGACAGAGAATACCATCATGGCAACCATCCCACAGCAAAACCTTCAACTAAGGGGCACATTCATGTGCCATCACAAATCCATGCATGCTATCTAGACTTACCAAAGTTACGCACCAAAAATTAGGATCTCAGACAACTAAAATTGAATGGATGAAGTCTAGCAACCACAAAAACATTCCTACAACTAGGTGACCTCTCCATCCTTAAAGATGTGCTACATGCAGCAGACCCAAGTCACCTTGTAACCAACAATGGTATCTCCCTGTAAACTACTCTGCCATATTTCATACGCAAGCAAATGCACACGTCTAACTTGTAGTTACATGATGTACCAACAATTAGAGATGATGCCAAAGAAAACTAGCTAACTCAGATTCCTCTCTGCAATATTCTGGAGGTAGGTGACATGGAAATACACGTCACAATGGGCACGTACCAACAATGTCCAGCTCAATATGTTACACCTATCTTAACTGAGTCAAGGAGGTAGTAGAAAGGTCACCCAGCTATGCCTCACATGTGGCATGAAAAGGACCAATGTTGACATCAGGTATAAGATATCAGGGAGAGAGGTCTCAAGAAAACACAGCAATGAATCAGCAAGCCATATTATAGCCACCACTAATGTCTGACATCAATCACAATGACATAAACTGAAGGTGTGTGTAGTAAACATCTGTTCCTTGCATGTTGAAAAGTCACAGAACATGCAATGATCCATCGAAGGACCCCAACCCGTTGTCCAATGTTAAGCCACATCACCACCCACATCGCAGAAATGGCAAGCCTGCCATCTGTCTGTGGATGAATGCTTGAACCCAACCATATGTGATGTCAACATCACTGCAAGTCACTCCATGATGCATGCTACAGTCAGGGTGCAATCCCCAATCACTACACAGGTGCAGTGCACTAATGATGCTACATCGAGGGCATGGGAAACACAAATTGTTCCACAATCTTGGTCTACCTGTCATGTTCCTCAGTGTAACTGCAGTCCTACATGCCAAATGACATACTGTGACGCTAGCAGGTATCAGTCAGGCAATAACCAAAGGTGGCACATTCCTGTCTGTGGTACAACATGAAATGAACCACCTTTGTAATAGTACCATTTACTGTTTTCCATGCACTCATATATGTGTGACTACATACATCATCCCATCAACACGGGTAGAACATGCATGACATGGCAGAAAGGAATGCATCTCTAAGAGAAAAGGACACATGCTGATTTGTGAGCACATTAGTATGTTGGCTACAGTCATGGGACATAATTCTTGTCAATGGACATTCCCAACTTACCAAGGGAAAGTAGTTTTCTACACCTGCAGTCCTTTAGTCATGTATACCATGTCACATCTGTGCTGGGCACTAACTTATCACAGACTGCAGTGAGGAACCAGCATCATTCATACACTGAAGATCACTTGCTTCTGGGTGGCAGATGTCTGCATACACATATCCCCAGACACATAGCAAAGGACAGTGATCCCTCACCCACTTACCTATTTTTTTTAGACATTCAGGAGAAGTGATCAGTGGGTCAGGAATCACACCCATCCCAACTACAAATAGTACATGATTGTTCACTGCACACAGCCATTTGTTGAACCTGCTGAGGAATCGGCTTGGGGAATCGCAACAGGTCTGTACTAGGATCCAGGTTTAGAAGCAAGGTACCCCAGTGTGATATACATCACATGTCAACACAAACCATCTCTCATCAACTATGTGACTCATGGATCAGCCCTCATTGTCAGAGGGAGCAGTCTGTACCCCACTCCTTTATCCCTCAATGCATCAGGCAGGAATGTGCTGTGTACTCACCCCCTTGTGGCTGCTGTGCTGCCCTCAAACGCCTATCCAGCTGCAGGTAGGCCACCACCAGAATGCATGCCATTAGGGGGGTCATGGTCTAATGGGCACCCCGTCCTTGTTGGAAGGACAGCCCCAGCTTGGTCTCTGCTGTCTTCCGGGCCCAGTGTTTCAGGTCCACCTACCTCTTGCGACAGTGGGCAATCTTTTGGCTGTGGAACCCCAGGGTCTGCATCTCCTTGACAGTAGCTCTCGTAATGCCCTTCTTCTGATGGGCATTCACCTGCATGAATGCAAAAGACAAGCAGAGTGACATACATGTCTGTATACTAAGCTAAGCACATAATGTATGTGTACAGGTGTGGCACATACCAGTCACTGAGCACAGGGACATGACAACAAACACTTTCTAATCAGCAGACCAACCCACCATGCTGCTCAGACTGTCCACTGGCCAGGTAGGCCAACTAACATCTTGTGGTACATGCCAAGCAGAGTGAGATCAGAAGCACAATGGGACACATGACAACTCTGTGGCTTCGGAGAGATGGATTCCATAGGCACAAAGGTTTCAATCCACTCACACTCTGTAAGGATGGTTATCCACCAGCATTTAGTCCAGTTTAATGCCAGGGCACAGGACCAATCCCCACAAACGGGTAACAATGAAGGGACTGGCATGGTGGGTACAGGAGGTTCCTATTCTGTCCATGTGTGGACATGTGGACTCACAGATGCATACTCATTCCACCTCAGGGGGTGGGGAAATGTATCATCTACCTGTGACAAAGAACATGCTTCAGGAAATATGTTTCCATCCTACAGTGAGGGCATCCAACAAACAAAGGCATGCTTTGTCCATTGTCAGCCATGTAACACAACAACCAGGCCAGATATCATGGCATCACAGGATTCACCACACTGTCAGCACTGTGAGACTGGCCTGTATGTTATAAGCCTGCACGGGACAAATATGTCCTGTGCAATGATGACAAAAGGGCAGTGGGAGTAAGAGACATGTCAGGGGTCAGAGATACACATTGACAGTGATGCCTAGTGCACGTTGATCACAGAGCTTTGACTCTCCACCCAATACAATCTGCATACTCCTCAGTGAAAGAACCTCAGAAAGCTGCATCTTAGCACAAAGACCAGAGTGGCCCACAGGACCGGATGTCCTGTGAGACAAGTAGTGGATGCAGTGTCACAGTTGCATAGTAAAATGACTCAACTCAATCCTAGGCTTGGAGCCATACAGTGTGATACAGTTGACAGACACTAGTCTCTGCAGGCTGAGAACAGAGAACCTGCATGATAATCGATTTCCATCAATTCCATGCATGACAGAACATCATGTAGCCAACAGCCAGTAACCATATGATGTGGCATGATTGCTCCCAGAAGCCGTACACAGCAGCTCGGGTAGTGGAGGTCTTGCTGGCAGCAGTGTCAGTAGTCGAGTGAAGGATGTTGCAGAACATGGCAGTCACATCCGTCACATATGCGGTCATCATTACTGGCAGACACAGCCATTGGCCCAAAACCGCCACTGGCAACAATGTTAGCTGATGGCAGTGTCCGCCGCGGTAGCAACGCCTATGGCCATGCTGACTTCTGCTAGAGGTCGAGGGTGGTTCACAATGTCCAGTGGAGTGGGTCAGGTTGCCACCATTTTAGGGACACAAAATGCAGTTTATGGCCAAACAAAATGTGTCACAAGTACAAAAATGCTAGTAGTGAATTCTAGTATTGTCCTGGCATGTAGCTACCTGCTCTGAGACACAGCCCCACTCCCCGCAAAAATGATGCTATATGACATAAACTCACAGTCCGAGTGGCAAGTCTCATGCACTAATAGTTGCTGTCCGGCTAGATGATGTGTAAACAGTTGCAGTGGTGATGTGTACTGTGCATCATGTCCTCAGCCTATGACATGCCTTGTCATAGTTTGTGAATGACATGCATATATGTATATTGCAAGGTACACATTGAATGATGCCTATACTCATTTTTTGTCCCACAAAGGTACTCAGGGATGGAAAGGAGCATACATCCTCCTGCGTACCGTCCACTGACAGACCTTCAGGCCATGGAAGACAGACAGATCATCCAGATCTACTGCCTGGCTAGGCAAACAATTGTGGATCTCTTTTGTCCATTGGAGCAAGATCTGATGCCTACAATTAGTCATCCAAATGGCATACCACTCATCATACCAGTCATGGCAGGTTTGCACTTCCTGCCCACTGGGTTCTTCCAGAATACAATGGCACTATATGGTGGGATGTCCCAGCCTATGCTCAGTACAGTATTGAAGTATGTACTCTCAGCAGTGCTGAAACACCTGGACAGCTGCATCCGATTTCCTCAATGTGAGGATTTTGCCCACGTGAAGGTCTGACTTCTATGGTTTGGCACACATCCCACATGTGGTGGGAAGCATTGATGGTACACATGTAGCCTTGGCTCCACCGCATGATGATGAACAAGTCTATAGGAACAGGAAGAATTACCATTCCTTCAATAGCCAGGTTGTTTGTTTGGTGAGCCTTTACATTTCACAGGTCTGTGCCTGTTATCTGGGTTCAGGCCATGATGCCGTCATCATGCGGAATAGCACAATTCCACAGCAGATGTCACAACTGTATCCACAGAGGGCCTGCCTTGTTTGTAAGTCACATATGTCATGTACATTTTCTCAGGCAATGTCTGTTGCTATGAAAATAATGAGAGGGTCTCATAGTTGCTCATTATGCGCATACCCAAACTGTCCATGGTTGTTGACACCGGTAAGGAATCCAACTACGCCAGGGGAGGTTCACTTCAATGATGCCCATGGAATAACAGGGCGTGTCGTGGAGCGGGCTTTTGGGCTCCTGAAAGCAAGATTTTGCTGTCTGGACAAGACAGGTGGAGCTCTCCTCTACTCACCCAAAAAAGTGTGTAAGATCATTGTGGCCTGCTGCATGCTACACAACATTGCCCTGAGGAGGAAAATCCCATATATACCAGATGAGGGGGAGCTAGCAGTACCACCAGGTGAGCCCCCCGAAATGCCAAGTGAGGATGACAGTGATGAAGAGGAAGGTAAAGACTTACTGGCAGATCTCATCAATCACTACTTCACTTGAGTACAAGTATATCAGGTAATGTGATTTCTATGACTGACTGGGGAAAAGTAGGGGTTAGGATGTGTTGAGTGGGGTTATTTCCCCAGCCAAGGTTTGCTGCCTAAGTCAGACTGGGACATGTAACTACCTTTATGATCTGCCATGTTTATGTCAGTGTCATTGCAATATGAGTGGATCTACAGTACTCTGTGATGTGGCAACAGCCATATGTATGAATTTCCATGCCTGAACTCCCCGTATTCCAATTTTTCACCCAGGTCTCTTCATCATGCCATCCTCATGTGGGTATTTCAGAGTTGTGACAATGGCAGGTAGCTGTAGCTGTTCTGACATATGAAGTATACATAGATTGATCCAGGTATTGTTGGTCACAGATTTGGGGTGCATGGGTCCTGTGTCAAAATAACCTGGACAGTGAGTGGGGGGATCTAAAGTGCAAAATACACATGTGATTTGTGGTGTGATGAGCCAATTGTTTTATGTGTTTGACCATGTGGCCTTGCTACATGTCATCCCGTGAAATCCATGCATTCTCTCTTCACATTGTATGGTCTTTTTGTGGCTGTCAGTGTGTTTCCGCATAGCAGGCCAGAGTGCTTGTGCCACAACACTGACACAGGTTAGCATCATACCACCAGATACTTTGTGATTGTAATAGGATGGACCTAGGATTAGGAAATGATGCACTGCCCTCTGGCTGTGCCCTGCTATGTGTAGATTTGGCAGATCTGGTTTGGAATGTGATAAGGCTCAAGATGGTGACAACATCCACTAATCTATTGGCCTATTCAATGGGACAAGGTCTTTTAAAGCACATTCTACTGTGGTCTGGGGGAACGGTCCCTTTGTGATATTTGGCTTGACTCAATGTGGGTCAGACGCTCTTGGCTATGGCAGTCCAGACCTTTTAACAGTCTATGTGCAGTAGAGTGCAATTAAATGCTTAGTGTGACAAGACTCTTGTGACATTGTGTTGCAAGTCATCCTCTGCATGACACTACCTGAGACCTCTCCCTCCTTCCATTACCATTGTATGTCTTCCTCATGTGCATTACATGGGTTTAACATTCAACATTTCAAAACTCTTTCAAAAAGAGTTAGTAGGCGGTGTTTTGTGATAGGTCTGTTTATTTACATATGTACATGGAATAATTTTGAAACTCTGGAAAAAATAAAGGTGATGTGATGAGTCATGGTGGATGTAATCAATAGAGCAGATGCCACAACATTTGAAGCCCACAGTCCAATGTCGTACTATCATGGCAAATAAAAAGAGGTAAAAGGCCAGTCAAAAGAGTGAATCTGTGGCACACAAAGGAGTTCCATCAGGAAGACGTCACTTCCTGACAGTGTTTGGTGTCTTCCCATTTGCACCTCCTGGAGTCTGGGTGGATGTCACCACTTGCGTGGGGTTCAGTAGTTACAGAGGCAGGGGTGTCTGAGGTGGGTGCTTCCCCTGACAGGGCCTCCTTTGCAGTGGCTGGGTGAAGGGGCTGGTGTTGCTGGGCCACAGGAAAGGGTATGCTATTGTTCATGGTCCCTGATCAGGATAATGCTGATCTCCACTGGTTCAGGGTCCTGCATTGTCGGAGTTGGCTTGGTGTGACTCAGGAACCTTGACTGGGGGCTATAAGATGCTAGTGACTGTTCTTAGGACACAGGTTTAGAGGAAACTGACTGCCTTCAATGGCCACTGGGCTGGGAGGAGTCACTGTGGTCAGGGTGAGGCTCACTGGTGTCTTCTGACCAGGTTGCACCTATGGGTCAGAACTGTCCTCAACATCCACACATCCAGGAATGGTGTCTTCAGTGAAGGATTCATCCATGGGGGTTGTAGCAGTCTCTTCAGTGGTGTCAGTAGTCACAGTGGCTGCTCGACCTGTTGATGTGAGAGATACAATGTTATAGATTGTATTGTGACATCTACCTTCAAAAGTGACAGTGACATTTGGCTAGGGCCATGTACACATTGCGGTTAGCAGCTTTCTCTTATGTGACAGGTTCAAATTCTATCCTTTGTAATGAGTACCTTAGCACTTGGAGGGATGGTCATAGACCTATAACTTGGCAGCAGTGCAGGCAAAACAGTGGCTGGGCAGGATGTGGTTGGGTCATCTTATGACTGAGTTGGCTGTCATGCACCTTGCAGTATATGTGATAGTTTTCACTATGTGGTCAGGGCACTGGGGTTATGTCTGCTGCCAATACCATTCAGATGATGCATCTTGGGGCCTTTAATCTGTCATAAAGTTTTACAGTCCACATTTGGAGCTGGAGCTGCCCTTCCTGCCAACAACATTTCATCTTGTCATAGCTGCTCAAGATGGTTTTGGGTGTGTAGCCTCACCACAGTGTGTACCATGACCTCTATCCTAGTCCCTCCCAGGCGGGTAAACTTTATTAGTGAGTTCACAGACAGACGCACATTGCCACATGGCCACTAGCCTCTTGATAGGAGTTACATGGACTTGCCATCCTGGGGTTTACAGTGATGTTTCTCCAAGTACTACACACAGTATACATGGGTCATCCTCTGAGGTGAATACACTTCTACTACACTTGGGTAGACATAGCCTCTTGATTCACGTGACTCCCTGTTCTTCATGCACGTTATGTGTCATCCCCCTAGGCGAGTGCACTTAATGTGTGAATTTCCAGGAAAACTGTAGTTTGGCAGGTGTTCACTGAACTGGTACCTGGAGTGGCAGTTAGGGATCCTCCTGTGTAAGTGGCAGTTAGGGATCCTCCTGTGTAATGTAGCCATTTGACTCCATGTATCACACACACCAAACAGGTGTGTTCCTTTCTAGAGGAGTACAATGTGTGAGTAGAGGTGGAAGGCTCATTATAGCAGAGAACACTGTGTTGGCTGATTGGGGTTACACTACTAGTGCATCATGGCCTTTACATTCCTCTCAATGCCTGTCCTACACCCACACACTGTACAGTTGTGATCCTTTCTACGAGAGTACAATTCAACAACTGAGTAGAGGTAGTAGGCTCATTGTAGCAGAGGACACTCTGTTGGCTGAGTGGGGTCACACTACTAGTACCTCCTGGCCTGTGCATTTCTGTCAGTGTTTGTGCTACACATGCACACTGTGCATGTCCTTTCTAAGTGAGTACACTAGTTTGGGGCTTTGCAATACACAGTAGGTTTGTATGTGATACAAAGTTCTGGTTTTGCAAATTGAAGGACAGTGCCTGCTGGGAATTGTAGTGCTGTCAGCCCCTGTCCTACACCTAGGGGGTTATTACAACTTTGGAGGAGGTGTTAATCCGTCCCAAATGTGACGGATATGCCACCAGCCGTATTACGAGTTCCATAGGATATAATGGACTCGTAATACGGCTGGTGGTATATCCGTCACTTTACCATCACTTTTGGGACGGATTAACACCTCCTCCAAAGTTGTAATAACCCCCTAGTATACACAGATAAGGTTCCCCAAGGTGAGCCTAGTTCACATGTGAGATGTCAGACTGTGGTCTTTGGGCAGGGGGAGGCTGGGCTGGTGATGGGGTGCCAGTAATGGTGTCCAAAGGTGAGCAGTGGGCATGCATGGCAATGCATTTAGGTGCAATGTGTTTGTGTTGTGACTTACCTGACTCCACTGCCCCAGGTATCCCTGTCAAGGCCTCAGGTTGCAGGATAGCCATGCCCTTCTCCTCCCATGATGTGAGTTGTAATGGAGGAGGTGGAGGACCACCACCAGTTTTCTGGAGCTGCAGCTGTTGCCTGGATGCCAAAGAACAAACCTTCTGAGGTAGTTCCACCTCTTCCTGATGTCATCCCTTGTGCACAGAGTGGTGCCTACAGCATTAACTCTGTCAACAATCCTTTGCCTCATTTCCATTTTCCGTGTAATAGTAGTTTGCTGGACTTGGGCTCCAAATAAACGTGGCTCTTCTCTCATGATTTCATCCACCATGACTCTTCACTCATCTTCAGTGAAACAGGGATTTTTCTCTTGTGACATGGTGGCGTTAAATATAGATGGGTGAGTCCTCGGAAAATGAACAGGTGACAGTGAGTAAATGGAGTAAGGAGGTGCAGATGGTTGTGATAGGGGTATGTCGAAGTTGTGGCGTGTGTGGTTGGTGTAAATAGGAGGGTGCCTATTGTACTGTATTTGGAATTTTGAAAATTTTGCGCCTATTTTTCAGTGTTTTGCTGTGAAACTGCAAAGGATTGTGGTGTGTGAAGGGATGTGTTTTATGGTGTGAATTGCAGGTGTGTCACTTGGGGCGATGTGTGTCAGCTGTGTTGTTTTCAAATCAATCCAATGTGGTGTTGGGTATTACTGTGATGACCGCGAACCGCCTTGGTTTGGTCTGCCATTGGAAGACCGCCATGGCTGAACTGCCAATGCGTCTTTTGACTTGTAATAGGTTCACTGGTTGGTTGACGGGCTGGCAGTGCTGGTGGTCGGACCACCTATTTCCCACCCTCACGAGTCCTGGTGGTGTCAGTTTTTTGGCTGGCTTTTAGGGGTCCCGGCTGTGTGACTCGTAATACGGTGGTCTGTGTGACCACCAACAAGGCCTTCTTGTGGCAGCTGCCAGTATGGCTGTCTGGCTGTCTGACTGCCAGATTCGTAAGGAGGCCCCTAATGTTGAAATATTTGTGTTTAAATATAAAAAAGAAAGAAACTACAATTATATTGCAGTCAATGTAGAAACATTTTTCTGTACAGGAAAAATCTTGGGAAAATACTTTTTGTAATATATGCAATTTCTGATTGTGCAGGCAAATGTGTAAACAATGTAGTATATAAAAAAAGTTAAACAAGTTTAAATTGCATAACTTTATTGATTGTACAATTTTAAAAAAATGTTTCTAACTAACTAATATGAAAATAGTTTGTTTAGAAACATGTTTCCAACTCTCAAACATAGATTAAATAATATTCTGTATATACTATTATGAGTAATATGATTTGTTTAAAAAAAGTATGAAACAAACCTACGTAATGGTATTTTTATTTTATTATTTATTACAGAGAATAATAGTTAATTTGATAAGCTTAACATTTTTGAAGTATTTTTATTAAATACGTAGAAATAAAAGTATATATTTCAGTATGTTTCAGTTTTAGTTTTATATCAGGAGTCACAATTCACCTTTGTTTAATGTAATACTTGTTTTAATCATTATAGTTATGTTCTTATATATAATTGTATTTATAATATAACAATAAATGCTTCTTTTCAGTTTTTAAATAAGGACAATAAAGAGTAGATTAGAAATTGTTCTTCTAGCTGCAGACCTCTAATTTTGAGGAGAGGGAAAATGTATAATTTTAAAAGCAAACCCTGGAATATTTGAAAAAATGTATAAGTTGTAGGGGTTTTGCTCACTCTGTTTGTACTACTGTGCAAAAATATTGCTGAAAGTTTCTAATTGGGGTGCAAGGGTAAGAATATATCATTCTAACTCCAAACCCCAGAATCCTGGGCAATAAGTATAACTGTGAGGTGTTAGATTTACTATTCTAACTCAATTCCACACAATATTGGGGGGCTTTATGTAAATGATAGGCAAATATGGTATTTCAACTTCAAACCAATAAATATTACTGAAAATGCTTAGGCCCGTATTTATACTTTTTGACGCAAACCAGCGCCGGTGCTGGTTTGCGTCAAAAAATTTACCGACGGCTAACGCCATTCCAACGCACTAGGAGGGTGCCTTATTTATGGATTAACGTTAGCCGGCGCTGCCGGCTGGTTAGAGTAAAAAAAAATGACTCAAACCAGGCAGCGCAGGCTTAGGGAAGAATGGGGGTTCTGTGTAAAAAAATGGTGCAAGTCCGGTTTGAGTAAAAAATCATGGCTCTAACCGGACGTGCGCCATTTTTTGACGCACAACCCCCATTGAAATGACTCCTGTCTTAGGAAAGACAGGAGTCATGCCCCCCTGCCCAATGGCCATGCCCAGGGTACTTCTGTCCCCTGGGCATGGTCATAGGGCACAGTGGCATGTAGGGGGGTCCAAGTTAGGCCTCTACTTACCTGTACCTACCTAGGATGGGTCCCCTCATCCATGGGTGTCCTCCAGGGGTGGGCAGGGGTGGGAGGGGGTGTCCCTGGGGGCAGGGAAGGGCACCTGTGGACTGCTTCCATTGTCAGAGACCATGGAAATGAGCCCACAGGTCCCTTAATGCCTGCCCTCACCCAGGCGTTAAAAAACGGCGCAACTCAGGCTTTGCGCCATTTTTTAAGGCCCACCCCCTCATGTGCGTCAAATTGACGGGGGATTATAAATAAGGCGCACATGCCTTAAAGTCATTTTTTGGACGGGAACGCCTACCTCGCATGTCATTAACGCAAGGTGGTTTCCCGCATCCAGAAAATGACGCACACTGCTGAATTTTGACGTTCGCGGGGTTGAGCATCAAAGTATTAATATGGTGTTAGGTTTGCCCTGAATTTGTATCAAACATTTTTACGCAAATTTGGCGCAAACAGAGTTTAAATATGCCCCTTAATTTGGAAGGTGATGATTTACTATTCCAGCTCCAGTCCAACTAAAGTTGGCATATACCAATTTAACTCCAATTCGAAAAACATTGAGCAAAGTGCAAAATTTGAGGCTTTGATTTACTATTCTAAGTACAATGGAGAAACACTGGTTAATATAGATAGTTAAATATGTAGGGCCCTATTTTGTGTTTGATGAATTAAGTACATTAAGTCTACCATCATAACGGTTCTTCATAAGTCAAGTTTAGAGATGACTACCTGTCCAGCTTCCGTCTCTGTATGGTGAAAGTAACCTCTGTCACAGCAGTTTCCTTCAAGGTACTGTAGTTGCACAGAGATTGATCTGCATCACAATTGCATGCCCAGAAGTTGGGTGGATTGGGGACTGTTTTAACCTAACTTTCATGAAGCAATGTGTCCCATAGACAAGGTACACAGCAGCATTTAAATAACAGTTAATAAGAAAGGACTGACTCAAAAAGTGAGTTCTAGAGTGGAATTTAGAAAGCAATGAAGGTTTATTACAAAAGATAATTGCAGCAATAGTCTCATTTGAAAATATAAGGTAACTGTCATGGGGATTCCAGAAATAGGAACAAATGCAGAATAATGGGCAAACTCAAGAATAGGCTAAGTCTTAAATGTGCATCAAAATTAGTAAGAAATCCCATCATCCCTAGTAGAGACCCCAACATTCTAGGGTTCACATAGCCAATTTTTCCATAGAGGAACATTAGAACTGCAAATGCACTGTGGTGTCAAAATACAGAAATAAAAAACATCATATATCCCTACCATTTTAGCACTAACCCACTACATAAATATTGATTCAGAGGTGCTAAAATAATATAAATCAGAGGTGTCAGAACAAACTAGTTACTTAAACAACAGTGAACCATTGTGAATGAATGCAAAACCACATGCACACAAATTTCCTTGAGATTATGTTACAGTAGGCAAGAACCTTCTTCGAAAACAGTGTAAGTCAGAAATGTAAAAAACACAGCTTGCTGAACTATGTGCAGCAGAAATAAACAGAGACTAAACATGGCGTTGTGACATTCATTATACACAAGATGGAGTCAGGGCCTAGCTGAAGTCTAGTCAGCTCAATCCAGGAAAACATACTTTACCATGTCGTAGCAAATTTGTTTCAACTGAATTAGCTAAATGTCAATATAAACATGTGAATATGTGTTGATTAATAATGCACATTTTGATTTAGACAGATAAACGTGCCAAAATTGTAACCATTTTTGTTTTTCAGAAGCAAACTCCTAAAACAGAAGTTTTCTCCTGAAAACAAAAAAACAAAACAATGACTCTCACACGCTGTGAATTTTCTCCCAGGGTATGGGTAAGGGTCATTATTGTTTTTTATGTTCCTCACCCCTAGAATGTTCCTGGTGGTGATGGACAAAAACAAGCTTCATCACACCACCAGTATTCATTGGGTCATCAGAGTAGGTTATTCATCGACAGAGACACTGCCAACAGAAGACATATTCTAACTCCAGTCAAACAAACACTGTAGTGTATAAGTGAGGGTAAAGAGAGAAAATATACTATTCTAGCTCCCAATCTCCAAACAATGAGGTAAATGATTAATCTGGAGGGTTATAATGAGACTGTACTGTTTTCTGGGTTTATTTTTCTGGATTTCTCTGTTGTTCTCTAAATGAATGCTTATCAGTGTTTATTCAACAGCCTAACCCCCACAAGTTACAAAAACAGTGGCTTTCCAGTGTTTACAAAGCATATTGGGGGTCATTACAACCCTGGCGGACAGTGTTAAAGCTGCGGTGATACCGCAAACAGGGCGACGGAAAAAAAAAGGGAATTATGACCGTGGCGGAAACCACCAACATAGACAGCCACTTTAACACTCCAACCGCCACGGCGGTACAGACAAGCAGCGCGGCGGTCACCGCCAACAGACAGGCGGAAGACAATGTACCGCCCACAGTATTACAACACACCAATCTGCCACCTTTTCCAGGGGCGGATTCACTGTGGATAAATACATGGTGGAAACAGCTTTTGCAATGGGAAAACGCTCACCTGAACACACTCCACGAGGAAGGAACCCACCATGGAGCCCGAACTCCAAATACTCCCTGCGATTGTGTTCCTGCTCCTCTATGCCTGGATGCCATGGAACAAACCTTCTGAGGTAGTTCCACCTCTTCCTGATGTCATCCCTTGTGCACAGAGTGGTGCCTACAGCATTAACTCTGTCAACAATCCTTTGCCTCATTTCCATTTTCCGTGTAATAGTAGTTTGCTGGACTTGGGCTCCAAATAAACGTGGCTCTTCTCTCATGATTTCATCCACCATGACTCTTCACTCATCTTCAGTGAAACAGGGATTTTTCTCTTGTGACATGGTGGCGTTAAATATAGATGGGTGAGTCCTCGGAAAATGAACAGGTGACAGTGAGTAAATGGAGTAAGGAGGTGCAGATGGTTGTGATAGGGGTATGTCGAAGTTGTGGCGTGTGTGGTTGGTGTAAATAGGAGGGTGCCTATTGTACTGTATTTGGAATTTTGAAAATTTTGCGCCTATTTTTCAGTGTTTTGCTGTGAAACTGCAAAGGATTGTGGTGTGTGAAGGGATGTGTTTTATGGTGTGAATTGCAGGTGTGTCACTTGGGGCGATGTGTGTCAGCTGTGTTGTTTTCAAATCAATCCAATGTGGTGTTGGGTATTACTGTGATGACCGCGAACCGCCTTGGTTTGGTCTGCCATTGGAAGACCGCCATGGCTGAACTGCCAATGCGTCTTTTGACTTGTAATAGGTTCACTGGTTGGTTGACGGGCTGGCAGTGCTGGTGGTCGGACCACCTATTTCCCACCCTCACGAGTCCTGGTGGTGTCAGTTTTTTGGCTGGCTTTTAGGGGTCCTGGCTGTGTGACACGTAATACGGTGGTCTGTGTGACCACCAACAAGGCCTTCTTGTGGCAGCTGCCAGTATGGCTGTCTGGCTGTCTGACTGCCAGATTCGTAAGGAGGCCCCTAATGTTGAAATATTTGTGTTTAAATATAAAAAAGAAAGAAACTACAATTATATTGCAGTCAATGTAGAAACATTTTTCTGTACAGGAAAAATCTTGGAAAAATACTTTTTGTAATATATGCAATTTCTGATTGTGCAGGCAAATGTGTAAACAATGTAGTATATAAAAAAAGTTAAACAAGTTTAAATTGCATAACTTTATTGATTGTACAATTTTAAAAAAATGTTTCTAACTAACTAATATGAAAATAGTTTGTTTAGAAACATGTTTCCAACTCTCAAACATAGATTAAATAATATTCTGTATATACTATTATGAGTAATATGATTTGTTTAAAAAAAGTGTGAAACAAACCTACGTAATGGTATTTTTATTTTATTATTTATTACAGAGAATAATAGTTAATTTGATAAGCTTAACATTTTTGAAGTATTTTTATTAAATACGTAGAAATAAAAGTATATATTTCAGTATGTTTCAGTATTAGTTTTATATCAGGAGTCACAATTCACCTTTGTTTAATGTAATACTTGTTTTAATCATTATAGTTATGTTCTTATATATAATTGTATTTATAATATAACAATAAATGCTTCTTTTCAGTTTTTAAATAAGGACAATAAAGAGTAGATTAGAAATTGTTCTTCTAGCTGCAGACCTCTAATTTTGAGGAGAGGGAAAATGTATAATTTTAAAAGCAAACCCTGGAATATTTGAAAAAATGTATAAGTTGTAGGGGTTTTGCTCACTGTTTGTACTACTGTGCAAAAATATTGCTGAAAGTTTCTAATTGGGGTGCAAGGGTAAGAATATATCATTCTAACTCCAAACCCCATAATCCTGGGCAATAAGTATAACTGTGAGGTGTTAGATTTACTATTCTAACTCAATTCCACACAATATTGGGGGGCTTTATGTAAATGATAGGCAAATATGGTATTTCAACTTCAAACCAATAAATATTACTGAAAATGCTTAGGCCCGTATTTATACTTTTTGACGCAAACCAGCGCCGGTGCTGGTTTGCGTCAAAAAATTTACCGACGGCTAACGCCATTCCAACGCACTAGGAGGGTGCCTTACTTATGGATTAACGTTAGCCGGCGCTGCCGGCTGGTTAGAGTAAACAAAAATGACTCAAACCAGGCAGCGCAGGCTTAGGGAAGAATGGGGGTTCTGTGTAAAAAAATGGTGCAAGTCCGGTTTGAGTAAAAAATCATGGCTCTAACCGGACGTGCGCCATTTGTTGACGCACAACCCCCATTGAAATTACTCCTGTCTTAGGAAAGACAGGAGTCATGCCCCCCTGCCCAATGGCCATGCCCAGGGTACTTCTGTCCCCTGGGCATGGTCATAGGGCACAGTGGCATGTAGGGGGGTCCAAGTTAGGCCTCTACTTACCTGTACCTACCTAGGATGGGTCCCCTCATCCATGGGTGTCCTCCAGGGGTGGGCAGGGGTGGGAGGGGGTGTCCCTGGGGGCAGGGAAGGGCACCTGTGGACTGCTTCCATTGTCAGAGACCATGGAAATGAGCCCACAGGTCCCTTAATGCCTGCCCTCACCCAGGCGTTAAAAAACGGCGCAACTCAGGCTTTGCGCCATTTTTTAAGGCCCACCCCCTCATGTGCGTCAAATTGACGGGGGATTATAAATAAGGCGCACATGCCTTAAAGTCATTTTTTGGACGGGAACGCCTACCTCGCATGTCATTAACGCAAGGTGGTTTCCCGCATCCAGAAAATGACGCACACTGCTGAATTTTGACGTTCGCGGGGTTGAGCATCAAAGTATAAATATGGTGTTAGGTTTGCCCTGAATTTGTATCAAACATTTTTACGCAAATTTGGCGCAAACAGAGTTTAAATATGCCCCTTAATTTGGAAGGTGATGATTTACTATTTCAGCTCCAGTCCAACTAAAGTTGGCATATACCAATTTAACTCCAATTCGAAAAACATTGAGCAAAGTGCAAAATTTGAGGATTGGATTTACTATTCTAAGTACAATGGAGAAACACTGGTTAATATAGATAGTTAAATATGTAGGGCCCTATTTTGTGTTTGATGAATTAAGTACATTAAGTCTACCATCATAACGGTTCTTCATAAGTCAAGTTTAGAGATGACTACCTGTCCAGCTTCCGTCTCTGTATGGTGAAAGTAACCTCTGTCACAGCAGTTTCCTTCAAGGTACTGTAGTTGCACAGAGATTGATCTGCATCACAATTGCATGCCCAGAAGTTGGGTGGATTGGGGACTGTTTTAACCTAACTTTCATGAAGCAATGTGTCCCATAGACAAGGTACACAGCAGCATTTAAATAACAGTTAATAAGAAAGGACTGACTCAAAAAGTGAGTTCTAGAGTGGAATTTAGAAAGCAATGAAGGTTTATTACAAAAGATAATTGCAGCAATAGTCTCATTTGAAAATATAAGGTAACTGTCATGGGGGATTCCAGAAATAGGAACAAATGCAGAATAATGGGCAAACTCAAGAATAGGCTAAGTCTTAAATGTGCATCAAAATTAGTAAGAAATCCCATCATCCCTAGTAGAGACCCCAACATTCTAGGGTTCACATAGCCAATTTTTCCATAGAGGAACATTAGAACTGCAAATGCACTGTGGTGTCAAAATACAGAAATAAAAAACATCATATATCCCTACCATTTTAGCACTAACCCACTACATAAATATTGATTCAGAGGTGCTAAAATAATATAAATCAGAGGTGTCAGAACAAACTAGTTACTTAAACAACAGTGAACCATTGTGAATGAATGCAAAACCACATGCACACAAATTTCCTTGAGATTATGTTACAGTAGGCAAGAACCTTCTTCGAAAACAGTGTAAGTCAGAAATGTAAAAAACACAGCTTGCTGAACTATGTGCAGCAGAAATAAACAGAGACTAAACATGGCGTTGTGACATTCATTATACACAAGATGGAGTCAGGGCCTAGCTGAAGTCTAGTCAGCTCAATCCAGGAAAACATACTTTACCATGTCGTAGCAAATTTGTTTCAACTGAATTAGCTAAATGTCAATATAAACATGTGAATATGTGTTGATTAATAATGCACATTTTGATTTAGACAGATAAACGTGCCAAAATTGTAACCATTTTTGTTTTTCAGAAGCAAACTCCTAAAACAGAAGTTTTCTCCTGAAAACAAAAAAACAAAACAATGACTCTCACACGCTGTGAATTTTCTCCCAGGGTATGGGTAAGGGTCATTATTGTTTTTTATGTTCCTCACCCCTAGAATGTTCCTGGTGGTGATGGACAAAAACAAGCTTCATCACACCACCAGTATTCATTGGGTCATCAGAGTAGGTTATTCATCGACAGAGACACTGCCAACAGAAGACATATTCTAACTCCAGTCAAACAAACACTGTAGTGTATAAGTGAGGGTAAAGAGAGAAAATATACTATTCTAGCTCCCAATCTCCAAACAATGAGGTAAATGATTAATCTGGAGGGTTATAATGAGACTGTACTGTTTTCTGGGTTTATTTTTCTGGATTTCTCTGTTGTTCTCTAAATGAATGCTTATCAGTGTTTATTCAACAGCCTAACCCCCACAAGTTACAAAAACAGTGGCTTTCCAGTGTTTACAAAGCATATTGGGGGTCATTACAACCCTGGCGGACGGTGTTAAAGCTGCGGTAATACCGCAAACAGGGCGACGGAAAAAAAAAGGGAATTATGACCGTGGCGGAAACCACCAACATAGACAGCCACTTTAACACTCCAACCGCCACGGCGGTACAGACAAGCAGCGCGGCGGTCACCGCCAACAGACAGGCGGAAGACAATGTACCGCCCACAGTATTACAACACACCAATCTGCCACCTTTTCCAGGGGCGGATTCACTGTGGATAAATACATGGTGGAAACAGCTTTTGCAATGGGAAAACGCTCACCTGAACACACTCCACGAGGAAGGAACCCACCATGGAGCCCGAACTCCAAATACTCCCTGCGATTGTGTTCCTGCTCCTCTATGAACACCAGCAACGGGAAATCCATCACATTTGTGAGGGAGTATCCTATCCACAAAGGTCATCATCAGGCCATAAGTGTGGACACTCCAATAGAAGCATTTTTTCGAAATTAAAAAGGAAATATTAGTTTTACGGTTTTTTTTTCACTGAAATAGTGAAACAAGATGATTTACTAATAGACTCATCCAATTTCAAAGCAAATGGAGAAAAATGTACCACTTTCATAGAGTATTTTGAAGGCATCTGGGTTAGCAGCATGCATTTTTCCGGTAACAGGTGCCAAACCAAATTCTACGTTCCATGATGATGGGGATATGAAGGTGCAGTAAACAAAGAAGCTAAGGTAATTAATGCAACAGAATGGTGGCACGACTCATTCCAGGTAGCTCTGAGGAGACTACACAAATCCTCTACCAATTTATTGAAAAAAGTAATAAAAGAACATTGCTATCAGGACATCAGACACAAACAATGCCTGCCCCAAGCTCTGTGCCCAAAAGAATCCAAACAAACTAAAAACACATATGAACTGATATCTAACAAAATAAATCTATTTGCTAACATAGAGGGTGTACATCACTTGTAATTAAAAACAACTAAAAATTAACCAGCCAGGAAGTTACTCCTACTACCATAACTGTGGTATTGTAAAATACTATGCTTAAGTAATTTACCCAGTATATGTTTTCTTTATATTCTGGGATGTACCATTTTCAACAAACAATTTAAAATCTACATGTTCCAGTCCAGCATAAAATGAACACCAACTATTATATGAAGTACTTACAAAACTAACAGATCGAAAATAAGTACTGTAAAACTATTCCAAAAAAATCAAACATTATGTAAAAATTTAAAACCATACGTTAGAAACAAACAATGGAAAAACAAATAGGCCTTGTCTTTGGGACCCATTGACTTTGTCAATTCTTTTTTCTGGCAATGCTGACCAGCACCTTTAGGAAGCAATGCTTTTTGCAAGTGCTATTAGCATTGGCCACAAAAAAGGTGCAATGACTTGGCTGCTGCAGGCGGCTGTGACATTCTATAAGTGCACGCTTGCATCATTACGCATATATGTGCCTACAGAATAACTTGGGCACCATTTTCTTTTATTTTTCATTGGCTGATATAAGATGATCCAAGATGGCTGATGCCTCTTTGACTCCTATCTGCTGTGTAATCTCCGTAGAAAGAGGCATCAAGGGGGCAGACAGGCACCTCAGGGATTATCGGAGGGAGGGGTCGGGCTTGTGAGTGGGGTTAGGACCTAAGCTCAGGGGGCTTCGTCTCAGGAGGGTTGGGCTTCTTCTTGGTGGGGGAGGGGTATGGGTGCTTACAGGGGGGGCAGGGGAAGCCTTTGAGGTGGAAGGGGTGGCCTTGATCAACACAGAGGACCTTTTGAGTGTGATATGAGGGGGACAGATGTAAGGCCAAGATCACACAGGAAAAACTTATTGGACACACGGCCGGTCATCAGAGTGGGGATGGGATTTGGAGGTTGAGGGACTGGTCGTATGACGTGTAGGTGTGGATATTGTTAGTGCATGCTTGTAGGAGGAGTGCTTGAGTGTGGTGGGTGTCTGTTGCCTGGGTGAATGAGGGCGTTTATGTGTCTTGGACTTAGGGGGGTGGAGGTGCCGGGGGATGCCATGGTGGGTGGGTGGCTGTCTGTTGAGGTGGTAACTGCATGTATGGTGTATGTGCTGGATGTAGGTGTGTCTGTAGTTTTGGTGTCTGCATGTGTGGTGATTAGGGGTGGATGTCTGAGGGTCTGCTGGGATGTTGTCTGTGGTACGATGGGTGTGGTGGCTGTATTAGTGACTGATGGTGTGGTGCATGTAGGTATGCCTAATGTCATATGTGTGATGCTGGGGGTTGTGGGGGTGTCAGAGGAAGTTGTGACTGTTGCTGTGTATGTGGGTGGATGTTGTCTGTCTGGATGCTGGTATGTTTTGTGGTGTTTGTGTGCACTACCTTTGTCTGCTGAGGTGGATGCTTGAAGGTCTCTTTGTGTGCTTTTGGTAGATCTGAGATTGGGGATTTGGACTGGGAAGAGGGAGGTGGAGGGGGGCAGAAGGTGGGAGGTGACTGGCTGCTGTCAGTGTGGAGGCCAGAGCCTGGAAGGATCTCTGCAGGCCAGCCACTGCACTGTGAATTCCCTCCAGGAATGTGTTTGTCTGTTGTAGTTGTGTCACCAGTCCCTGGATGGCATTCACGATGCCTGACTGACCCACAGACATCATCCTGAGGAGGTCAATAGCCTCTTCACTGAGGGCAGTAGTGGTGGCAGGTGCTGGGGCAGAGGTGCCTCCAGCAAAGGAGACACTCACCCTCTTGGGTGAGCAGGTACGGCCAACGGGGTGGGGAGCAACAGGCAGGGTAATGACAGGACAAGGATGATACAGGGGGGTCCTCTATGGGTCCACCACCACTAGGGAGTGGCCACTGGAGGAAGAATCTGAAGATGATGATGTGGTCCTGGTCTCCCCATGGCACTCTTCTTGCCCTCCAGACCACTTGGCCCCTCTGTGTCGGTTTTGTCTTGACCTGAGGTCTTGTGGCCGGATGCAGCCCCACTCGGCTCTGCCCCATCTCCTTCGCCTGCCTGTGCTGATGCTGCAAATACAAAGAAAATTAGGTTCATAACAATTACATGACTACCCTTCAACCACAACTCTGAGTGACAGAGAATACCATCATGGCAACCATCCCACAGCAAAACCTTCAACTAAGGGGCACATTCATGTGCCATCACAAATCCATGCATGCTATCTAGACTTACCAAAGTTACGCACCAAAAATTAGGATCTCAGACAACTAAAATTGAATGGATGAAGTCTAGCAACCACAAAAACATTCCTACAACTAGGTGACCTCTCCATCCTTAAAGATGTGCTACATGCAGCAGACCCAAGTCACCTTGTAACCAACACTGGTATCTCCCTGTAAACTACTCTGCCATATTTCATACGGAAGCAAATGCACACGTCTAACTTGTAGTTACATGATGTACCAACAATTAGAGATGATGCCAAAGAAAACTAGCTAACTCAGATTCCTCTCTGCAATATTCTGGAGGTAGGTGACATGGAAATACACGTCACAATGGGCACATGCCAACAATGTCCAGCTCAATATGTTACACCTATCTTAACTGAATCAAGGAGGTAGTAGAAAGGTCACCCAGCTATGCCTCACATGTGGCATGAAAAGGACCAATGCTGACATCAGGTATAAGATATCAGGGAGAGAGGTCTCAAGAAAACACAGCAATGAATCAGCAAGCCATATTATAGCCACCACTAATGTCTGACATCAATCACAATGACATAAACTGAAGGTGTGTGTAGTAAACATCTGTTCCTTGCATGTTGAAAAGTCACAGAACATGCAATGATCCATCGAAGGACCCCAACCCGTTGTCCAATGTTAAGCCACATCACCACCCACATCGCAGAAATGGCAAGCCTGCCATCTGTCTGTGGATGAATGCTTGAACCCAACCATATGTGATGTCAACATCACTGCAAGTCACTCCATGATTCATGATACAGTCAGGGTGCAATCCCCAATCACTAGACAGGTGCAGTGCACTAATGATGCTACATCGAGGGCATGGAAAACACAAATTGTTCCACAATCTTGGTCTACCTGTCATGTTCCTCAGTGTAACTGCAGTCCTACATGCCAAATGACATACTGTGACGCTAGCAGGTATCAGTCAGGCAATAACCAAAGGTGGCACATTCCTGTCTGTGGTACAACATGAAATGAACCACCTTTGTAATAGTACCATTTACTGTTTTCCATGCACTTATATATGTGTGACTACATACATCATCCCATCAACACGGGTAGAACATGCATGACATGGCAGAAAGGAATGCATCTCTAAGAGAAAACGACACATGCTGATTTGTGAGCACATTAGTATGTTGGCTACAGTCATGGGACATAATTCTTGTCAATGGACATTCCCAACTTACCAAGGGAAAGTAGTTTTCTACACCTGCAGGCCTTTAGTCATGTATACCATGTCACATCTGTGCTGGGCACTAACTTATCACAGACTGCAGTGAGGAACCAGCATCATTCATACACTGAAGATCACTTGCTTCTGGGTGGCAGATGTCTGCATACACATATCCCCAGACACATAGCAAAGGACAGTGATCCCTCACCCACTTACCTATTTTTTTAAGACATTCAGGAGAAGTGATCAGTGGGTCAGGAATCACACCCATCCCAACTACAAATAGTACATGATTGTTCACTGCACACAGCCATTTGTTGAACCTGCTGAGGGATAGGCTTGGGGAATCGCAACAGGTCTGTACTAGGATCCAGGTTCAGAAGCAAGGTACCCCAGTGTGATATACATCACATGTCAACACAAACCATCTCTCATCAACTGTGTGACTCATGGATCAGCCCTCATTGTCAGAGGGAGCAGTCTGTACCCCACTCCTTTATCCCTCAATGCATCAGGCAGGAATTTGCTGTGTACTCACCCCCTTGTGGCTGCTGTGCTGCCCTCAAACGCCTATCCAGCTGCAGGTAGGCCACCACCAGAATGCATGCCATTAGGGGGGTCATGGTCTAATGGGCACCCCATCCTTGTTGGAAGGACAGCCCCAGCTTGGTCTCTGCTGTCTTCCGGGCCCAGTGTTTCAGGTCCACCCACCTCTTGCGACAGTGGGCAATCTTTTGGCTGTGGACCCCCAGGGTCTGCATCTCCTTGACAGTGGCTCTCGTAATGCCCTTCTTCTGATGGGCATTCACCTGCATGAATGCAAAAGACAAGCAGAGTCACATACATGTCTGTATACTAAGCTAAGCACATAATGTATGTGTACAGGTGTGGCACATACCAGTCACTGAGCACAGGGACATGACAACAAACACTTTCTAATCAGCAGACCAACCCACCATGCTGCTCAGACCGTCCACTGGCCAGGTAGGCCAACTAACATCTTGTGGTACATGCCAAGCAGAGTGAGATGAGAAGCACAATGGGACACATGACAACTCTGTGGCTTCGGAGAGATGGATTCCATAGGCACAAAGGTTTCAATCCACTCACACTCTGTAAGGATGGTTATCCACCAGCATTTAGTCCAGTTTAATGCCAGGGCACAGGACCAATCCCCACAAACGGGTAACAATGAAGGGACTGGCATGGTGGGTACAGGAGGTTCCTATTCTGTCCATGTGTGGACATGTGGACTCACAGATGCATACTCATTCCACCTCAGGGGGTGGGGAAATGTATCATCTACCTGTGACAAAGAACATGCTTCAGGAAATATGTTTCCATCCTACAGTGATGGCATCCAACAAACAAAGGCATGCTTTGTCCATTGTCAGCCATGTAACACAACAACCAGGCCAGATATCATGGCATCACAGGATTCACCACACTGTCAGCACTGTGAGACTGGCCTGTATGTTATAAGCCTGCACGGGACAAATATGTCCTGTGCAATGATGACAAAAGGGCAGTGGGAGTAAGAGACATGTCAGGGGTCAGAGATACACATTGACAGTGATGCCTAGTGCACGTTGATCACAGAGCTTTGACTCTCCACCACATACCATCTGCATACTCCTCAGTGAAAGAACCTCAGGAAGCTGCATCTTAGCACAAAGACCAGAGTGGCCCACAGGACCGGATGTCCTGTGAGACAAGTAGTGGATGCAGTGTCACAGTTGCATAGTAAAATGACTCAACTCAATCCTAGGCTTGGAGCCATACAGTGTGATACAGTTGACAGACACTAGTCTCTGCAGGCTGAGAACAGAGAACCTGCATGATAATCGATTTCCATCAATTCCATGCATGACAGAACATCATGTAGCCAACAGCCAGTAACCATATGATGTGGCATGATTGCTCCCAGAAGCCGTACACAGCAGCTCGGGTAGTGGAGGTCTTGCTGGCAGCAGTGTCAGTAGTCGAGTGAAGGATGTTGCAGAACATGGCAGTCACATCCGTCACATATGCGGTCATCATTACTGGCAGACACAGCCATTGGCCCAAAACCGCCACTGGCAACAATGTTAGCTGATGGCAGTGTCCACCGCGGTAGCAACGCCTATGGCCATGCTGACTTCTGCTAGAGGTCGAGGGTGGTTCACAATGTCCAGTGGAGTGGGTCAGGTTGCCACCATTTTAGGGACACAAAATGCAGTTTATGGCCAAACAAAATGTGTCACAAGTACAAAAATGCTAGTAGTGAATTCTAGTATTGTCCTGGCATGTAGCTACCTGCTCTGAGACACAGCCCCACTACCTGCAAAAATGATGCTATATGACATAAACTCACAGTCCGAGTGGCAAGTCTCATGCACTAATAGTTGCTGTCCGGCTAGATGATGTGTACACAGTTGCAGTGGTGATGTGTACTGTGCATCATGTCCTCAGCCTATGACATGCCTTGTCATAGTTTGTGAATGACATGCATATATGTATATTGCAAGGGACACATTGAATGATGCCTATACTCATTTTTTGTCCCACAAAGGTACTCAGGGATGGAAAGGAGCATACATCCTCCTGCGTACCGTCCACTGACAGACCTTCAGGCCATGGAAGACAGACAGATCATCCAGATCTACTGCCTGGCTAGGCAAACAATTGTGGATCTCTTTTGTCCATTGGAGCAAGATCTGATGCCTACAATTAGTCATCCAAATGGCATACCACTCATCATACCAGTCATGGCAGTTTTGCACTTCCTGCCCACTGGGTTCTTCCAGAATACAATGGCACTATATGCTGGGATGTCCCAGCCTATGCTCAGTACAGTATTGAAGTATGTACTCTCAGCAGTGCTGAAACACCTGGACAGCTACATCCGATTTCCTCAATGTGAGGATTTTGCCCATGTGAAGGTCTGACTTCTATGGTTTGGCACACATCCCACATGTGGTGGGAAGCATTGATGGTACACATGTAGCCTTGGCTCCACCGCATGATGATGAACAAGTCTATAGGAACAGGAAGAATTACCATTCCTTCAATAGCCAGGTTGTTTGTTTGGTGAGCCTTTACATTTCACAGGTCTGTGCCTGTTATCTGGGTTCAGGCCATGATGCCGTCATCATGCGGAATAGCACAATTCCACAGCAGATGTCACAACTGTATCCAGAGAGGGCCTGCCTTGTTTGTAAGTCACATATGTCATGTACATTTTCTCAGGCAATGTCTGTTGCTATGAAAATAATGAGAGGGACTCATAGTTGCTCATTACGCGCATACCCAAACTGTCCATGGTTGTTGACACCGGTAAGGAATCCAACTACGCCAGGGGAGGTTCACTTCAATGATGCCCATGGAATAACAGGGCGTGTCGTGGAGCGGGCTTTTGGGCTCCTGAAAGCAAGATTTTGCTGTCTGGACAAGACAGGTGGAGCTCTCCTCTACTCACCCAAAAAAGTGTGTAAGATCATTGTGGCCTGCTGCATGCTACACAACATTGTCCTGAGGAGGAAAATCCCATATATACCAGATGAGGGGGAGCTAGCAGTACCACCAGGTGAGCCCCCCGAAATGCCAAGTGAGGATGACAGTGATGAAGAGGAAGGTAAAGACTTACTGGCAGATCTCATCAATCACTACTTCACTTGAGTACAAGTATATCAGGTAATGTGATTTCTATGACTGTCTGGGGAAAAGTAGGGGTTAGGATGTGTTGAGTGGGGTTATTTCCCCAGCCAAGGTTTGCTGCCTAAGTCAGACTGGGACATGTAACTACCTTTATGATCTGCCATGTTTATGTCAGTGTCATTGCAATATGAGTGGATCTACAGTACTCTGTGATGTGGCAACAGCCATATGTATGAATTTCCATGCCTGAACTCCCCGTATTCCAATTTTTCACCCAGGTCTCTTCATCATGCCATCCTCATGTGGGTATTTCAGAGTTGTGACATTGGCAGGTAGCTGTAGCTGTTCTGACATATGAAGTATACATAGATTGATCCAGGTATTGTTGGTCACAGATTTGGGGTGCATGGGTCCTGTGTCAAAATAACCTGGACAGTGAGTGGGGGGATCTAAAGTGCAAAACACACATGTGATTTGTGGTGTGATGAGCCAATTGTTTTATGTGTTTGATCATGTGGCCTTGCTACATGTCATCCCGTGAAATCCATGCATTCTCTCTTCACATTGTATGGTCTTTTTGTGGCTGTCAGTGTGTTTCCGCATAGCAGGCCAGAGTGCTTGTGCCACAACACTGACACAGGTTAGCATCATACCACCAGAAACTTTGTGATTGTAATAGGATGGACCTAGGATTAGGAAATGATGCACTGCCCTCTGGCTGTGCCCTGGTATGTGTAGATTTGGCAGATCTGGTTTGGAATGTGATAAGGCTCAAGATGGTGACAACATCCACTAATCTATTGGCCTATTCTATGGGACAAGGTCTTTTAAAGCACATTCTACTGTGGTCTGGGGGAACGGTCCCTTTGTGATATTTGGCTTGACTCAATGTGGGTCAGACGCTCTTGGCTATGGCAGTCCAGACCTTTTAACAGTCTATGTGCAGTAGAGTGCAATTAAATGCTTAGTGTGACAAGACTCTTGTGACATTGTGTTGCAAGTCATCCTCTGCATGACACTACCTGAGACCTCTCCCTCCTTCCATTACCATTGTATGTCTTCCTCATGTGCATTACATGGGTTTAACATTCAACATTTCAAAACTCTTTCAAAAAGAGTTAGTAGGCGGTGTTTTTGTGATAGGTCTGTTTATTTACATATGTACATGGAATAATTTTGAAACTCTGGAAAAAATAAAGGTGATGTGATGAGTCATGCTGGATGTAATCAATAGAGCAGATGCCACAACATTTGAAGCCCACAGTCCAGTGTCGTACTATCATGGCAAATAAAAAGAGATAAAAGGCCAGTCAAAAGAGTGAATCTGTGGCACACAAAGGAGTTCCATCAGGAAGACGTCACTTCCTGACAGTGTTTGGTGTCTTCCCATTTGCACCTCCTGGAGTCTGGGTGGATGTCACCACTTGCGTGGGGTTCAGTAGTTACAGAGGCAGGGGTGTCTGAGGTGGGTGCTTCCCCTGACAGGGCCTCCTTTCCAGTGGCTGGGTGAAGGGGCTGGTGTTGCTGGGCCACAGGAAAGGGTATGCTATTGTTCATGGTCCCTGATCAGGGTAATGCTGATCTCCACTGGTTCAGGGTCCTGCATTGTCGGAGTTGGCTTGGTGTGACTCAGGAACCTTGACTGGGGGCTATAAGATGCTAGTGACTGTTCTTAGGACACAGGTTTAGAGGCAACTGACTGCCTTCAATGGCCACTGGGCTGGGAGGAGTCACTGTGGTCAGGGTGAGGCTCACTGGTGTCTTCTGACCAGGTTGCACCTATGGGTCAGAACTGTCCTCAACATCAACACATCCAGGAATGGTGTCTTCAGTGAACGATTCATCCATGGGGGTTGTAGCAGTCTCTTCAGTGGTGTCAGTAGTCGCAGTGGCTGCTCGACCTGTTGATGTGAGAGATACAATGTTATAGATTGTATTGTGACATCTACCTTCAAAAGTGACAGTGACATTTGGCTAGGGTCATGTACACATTGCGGTTAGCAGCTTTCTCTTATGTGACAGGTTCAAATTCTATCCTTTGTAATGAGTACCTTAGCACTTGGAGGGATGGTCATAGACCTATAACTTGGCAGCAGTGCAGGCAAAACAGTGGCTGGGCAGGATGTGGTTGGGTCATCTTATGACTGAGTTGGCTGTCATGCACCTTGCAGTATATGTGATCGTTTTCACTATGTGGTCAGGGCACTGGGGTTATGTCTGCTGCCAATACCATTCAGATGATGCATCTTGGGGCCTTTAATCTGTCATAAAGTTTTACAGTCCACATTTGGAGCTGGAGCTGCCCTTCCTGCCAACAACATTTCATCTTGTCATAGCTGCTCAAGATGGTTTTGGGTGTGTAGCCTCACCACAGTGTGTACCATGACCTCTATCCTAGTCCCTCCCAGGCGGGTAAACTTTATTAGTGAGTTCACAGACAGACGCACATTGCCACATGGCCACTAGCCTCTTGATAGGAGTTACATGGACTTGCCATCCTGGGGTTTACAGTGATGTTTCTCCAAGTACTACACACAGTATACATGGGTCATCCTCTGAGGTGAATACACTTCTACTACACTTGGGTAGACATAGCCTCTTGATTCACGTGACTCCCTGTTCTTAATGCACGTTATGTGTCATCCCCCTAGGCGAGTGCACTTAATGTGTGAATTTCCAGGAAAACTGTAGTTTGGCAGGTTTTCACTGAACTGGTACCTGGAGTGGCAGTTAGGGATCCTCCTGTGTAAGTGGCAGTTAGGGATCCTCCTGTGTAATGTAGCCATTTGACTCCATGTATCACACACACCAAACAGGTGTGTTCCTTTCTAGAGGAGTACAATGTGTGAGTAGAGGTGGAAGGCTCATTATAGCAGAGAACACTGTGTTGGCTGATTGGGGTTACACTACTAGTGCATCATGGCCTTTACATTCCTCTCAATGCCTGTCCTACACCCACACACTGTACAGTTGTGATCCTTTCTACGAGAGTACAATTCAACAACTGAGTAGAGGTAGTAGGCTCATTGTAGCAGAGGACACTCTGTTGGCTGAGTGGGGTCACACTACTAGTGCCTCCTGGCCTGTGCATTTCTGTCAGTGTTTGTGCTACACATGCACACTGTGCATGTCCTTTCTAAGTGAGTACACTAGTTTGGGGCTTTGCAATACACAGTAGGTTTGTATGTGATACAAAGTTCTGGTTTTGCAAATTGAAGGACAGTGCCTGCTGGGAATTGTAGTGCTGTCAGCCCCTGTCCTACACCTAGGGGGTTATTACAACTTTGGAGGAGGTGTTAATCCGTCCCAAATGTGACGGATATGCCACCAGCCGTATTACGAGTTCCATAGGATATAATGGACTCGTAATACGGCTGGTGGTATATCCGTCACTTTACCATCACTTTTGGGACGGATTAACACCTCCTCCAAAGTTGTAATAACCCCCCTAGTATACACAGATAAGGTTCCCCAAGGTGAGCCTAGTTCACATGTGAGATGTCAGACTGTGGTCTTTGGGCAGGTGGAGGCTGGGCTGGTGATGGGGTGCCAGTAATGGTGTCCAAAGGTGAGCAGTGGGCATGCATGGCAATGCATTTAGGTGCAATGTGTTTGTGTTGTGACTTACCTGACTCCACTGCCCCAGGTATCCCTGTCAAGGCCTCAGGTTGCAGGATAGCCATGCCCTTCTCCTCCCATTATGTGAGTTGTAATGGAGGAGGTGGAGGACCACCACCAGTTTTCCGGAGCTGCAGCTGTTGCCTGGATGCCATGGAACGAACCTTCTGAGGTAGTTCCACCTCTACCTGATGTCATCCCTTGTGCACAGAGTGGTGCCTACAGCATTAACTCTGTCAACAATCCTTTGCCTCATTTCCATTTTCCGTGTAATAGTAGTTTGCTGGACTTGGGCTCCAAATAAACGTGGCTCTTCTCTCATGATTTCATCCACCATGACTCTTCACTCATCTTCAGTGAAACAGGGATTTTTCTCTTGTGACATGGTGGCATTAAATATAGATGGGTGAGTCCTCGGAAAATGAACAGGTGACAGTGAGTAAATGGAGTAAGGAGGTGCAGATGGTTGTGATAGGGGTATGTCGAAGTTGTGGCGTGTGTGGTTGGTGTAAATAGGAGTGTGCCTATTGTACTGTATTTGGAGTTTTGAAAATTTTGCGCTTATTTTTCAGTGTTTTGCTGTGAAACTGCAAAGGATTGTGGTGTGTGAAGGGATGTGTTTTATGGTGTGAATTGCAGGTGTGTCACTTGGGGCGATGTGTGTCAGCTGTGTTGTTTTCAAATCAATCCAATGTGGTGTTGGGTATTACTGTGATGACCGCGAACCGCCTTGGTTTGGTCTGCCATTGGAAGACCGCCATGGCTGAACTGCCAATGAGTCTTTTGACTTATAATAGGTTCACTGGTTGGTTGACGGGCTGGCAGTGCTGGTGGTCGGACCACCTATTTCCCACCCTCACGAGTCCTGGTGGTGTCAGTTTTTTGGCTGGCTTTTAGGGGTCCTGGCTGTGTGACTCGTAATACGGTGGTCTGTGTGACCACCAACAAGGCCTTCTTGTGGCAGCTGCCAGTATGGCTGTCTGGCTGTCTGACTGCCAGATTCGTAAGGAGGCCCCTAATGTTGAAATATTTGTGTTTAAATATAAAAAAGAAAGAAACTACAATTATATTGCAGTCAATGTAGAAACATTTTTCTGTACAGGAAAAATCTTGGAAAAATACTTTTTGTAATATATGCAATTTCTGATTGTGCAGGCAAATGTGTAAACAATGTAGTATATAAAAAAAGTTAAACAAGTTTAAATTACATAACTTTATTGATTGTACAATTTTTAAAAAAAAATTCTAACTAACTAATATGAAAATAGTTTGTTTAGAAACATGTTTCCAACTCTCAAACATAGATTAAATAATATTCTGTATATACTATTATGAGTAATATGATTTGTTTAAAAAAAGTGTGAAACAAACCTACGTAATGGTATTTTTATTTTATTATTTATTACAGAGAATAATAGTTAATTTGATAAGCTTAACATTTTTGAAGTATTTTTATTGAATACGTAGAAATAAAAGTATATATTTCAGTATGTTTCAGTATTAGTTTTATATCAGGAGTCACAATTCACCTTTGTTTAATGTAATACTTGTTTTAATCATTATAGTTATGTTCTTATATATAATTGTATTTATAATATAACAATAAATGCTTCTTTTCAGTTTTTAAATAAGGACAATAAAGAGTAGATTAGAAATTGTTCTTCTAGCTACAGACCTCTAATTTTGAGGAGAGGGAAAATGTATAATTTTAAAAGCAAACCCTGGAATATTTGAAAAAATGTATAATTTGTAGGGGTTTTGCTCACTGTTTGTACTACCGTGCAAAAATATTGCTGAAAGTTTCTAATTGGGGTGCAAGGGTAAGAATATATCATTCTAACTCCAAACCCCAGAATCCTGGGCAATAAGTATAACTGTGAGGTGTTAGATTTACTATTCTAACTCAATTCCACACAATATTGGGGGGCTTTATGTAAATGATAGGCAAATATGGTATTTCAACTTCAAACCAATAAATATTACTGAAAATGCTTAGGCCCGTATTTATACTTTTTGACGCAAACCAGCGCCGGTGCTGGTTTGCGTCAAAAAATTTACCGACGGCTAACGCCATTCCAACGCACTAGGAGGGTGCCTTATTTATGGATTAACGTTAGCCGGCGCTGCCGGCTGGTTAGAGTAAACAAAAATGACTCAAACCAGGCAGCGCAGGCTTAGGGAAGAATGGGGGTTCTGTGTAAAAAAATGGTGCAAGTCCGGTTTGAGTAAAAAATCATGGCTCTAACCGGACGTGCGCCATTTTTTGACGCACAAGCCCCATTGAAATGACTCCTGTCTTAGGAAAGACAGGAGTCATGCCCCCCTGCCCAATGGCCATGCCCAGGGTACTTCTGTCCCCTGGGCATGGTCATAGGGCACAGTGGCATGTAGGGGGGTCCTAGATGGGGCTGGAAGCACCCTAGACACGACCGAGAAGGGCATATTGCTTCCCCACGGTACCCTAGCCCCGAGAGAGAATCCCGTGGCTGAAGCTCCCCATAACAAACCAGATGGCTTAGATACCATCCTCAGTTGGAACATTGCCGGGTTGGAGAGTAAAATGAACAACCCTGAATGGGGAAAATTCATAGACAAACATAAAGTATGTCTCTTCCAAGAAACATGGGCGCTGGAGCCTAAATATAGAATCGGTTACAAAAGCTACTGGGTTCCAGCAAATAAGGTGAATTCAGGGAGACCCTCAGGTGGTCTGCTAATATGGCTCAGCTGTTCTCTCAAATGCCAAATTGAACCGATTGACTTGGGCTGCCCTGATCTAATGGGTCTATCAATACCATCCCTTATAGAGAAACCACTTTTAATAATTAACATCTATAATAGGAGCCTGGGCAATAAATATGAGTCCAACGCACTGACTATTTTAGACAATTTTCTCACCGATAAATCTCCCTCTCATTTTATTCTCATTGCCGGAGATTTTAACACCACTTTTGAACCCTACTCACTGGCCCAGGAACTATATAAAGATGAAGATGCTCATTGGGGCATCCCCCAGCTGGTGTCAAGCAAAAGACCTAAAATCAACAGACTATCATACCAGCTCATGGACATTACATTGGCACACGGCCTCCGGGCTTGCAATGGCCGTTCCCGCTCGGATCTTAACCTTCACCCCACATTTAAACGTGGGTTGCAGAAGAGCCAGATTGATTACATCTTGCTCGACATCCGCCTTTGGGGTCACATGGTCGATATGAACATCACAGAACATGAGGAAAGCGACCATGAACCATTGACTTTATCACTCAGGAACCTACTACCCCTACTTGAGGCCTCCTGCCCCAAGTCCTATAGTCAGCAGCTCGCACTGACCAACAACAGGCGAAATGTTAGATGGAAATCCCTGAACACTGACATAACCACTTTGGCAAAAGTGTACTGGCAGCTGGCGGATCATATGGAATATATACTTCAACCCACGAAAGATAGTGGTGGGCTTATAGCAGCCCATACACTGTTTTTTAACTCTTTAAAAACTCTACTTACTAAAGAGTCGGCAACAGAGCCTAAACAGAATTCTAACGCAAGATGGTTCAACACTGCATGCAGAGAAGCACAGCATAAGTTGCTGAGAGCCCTAAGAGGTGGCCAGATGGATTATATAAGGGAAGCTAGAAAAGACTACAAAAAGGAACAAGGTAGAGCCCGTAGGGAATGGGATGAATCAAGATGGGTCCTCCTCCTGGAATCCGCTAAAACAAACGACACCACGAAATTTTGGAAATTGGTAGCTGATGCCAGCAATGAACCACACCGTTCGCCTGGTGCCTCAATACTCCCTGCAGAATGGTCCGACCATTTTTCCCAATTATACCTGGGGACCACTGATGCTGCTTCCCGGGATCTGATCCATATCATGACCCCCGAGACCCCCAAAATTGAATTCACTTTGGCAGATACCAAGGCTGCGATTGCCTCAATGAAATGGGGAAAGGCCCCCGGCCTCGATAAAATACCAGGAGACCTTTACAAGACAAATCCAGATGTTTGGGCCCCATACCTAAACCTCATCTCAAATGAGATAGCTGCTGGAGCACCTGTTCCGAGCTCCTGGTTGGGAGCAGAGATAGTCCCCATTTTTAAGAAAGGCGACCCCTCTAACCCTGCCAACTATCGCCCAATCTCCTTACTCGACAACTTCCAAAAAATCTTTGCAAAGCAAATTTTGTCCTGTCTAGAAGACTGGATTTTAGAAACAAACGCCATCTCTGATCTACAAGCAGGGTTCAGACCAGCAGTCGGTACTATAGATCAGGTACTAAGATTTTTAACAATAAAATGGAAAACTGTAGAAATAGGAAGGGGTAACCTTTACGTAGTTTTTATTGATCTCAGAGCCGCGTTCGACCTGGTCCCCAGAAACCAGTTATGGCTGACGCTAGCCAATATCGGTGTCCCGCATGGCCTTCTGAAACTTATTATCCGCCTACATGAAAATACCTACGCCCAAATCAGGAACGGCAAGAAGGGTGATCTCACAGAACCAGTGGCTATTGAGAGGGGAGTTAGACAGGGGTGCGTCCTGGCCCCAACTCTCTTCCTATTATACATAAACAACTGCATCAAGTACTTAGCAAACTGCACAAATGATTCTCCCAAGCAGGCTGGAACCAAAGTCCCCTGCCTACTCTACGCAGATGACACTATTCTTTTGTCTAAATCACCCATGGGAATTCAAAACTTGGTAAATCAGTTTGGTGTTTACTGCAGAAATTATGGATTAGACATAAACCATAAGAAAACCAAACTTATGATATACAGCGCCCCGAACAAGAAGCTCAGCGCAAACATAAAGATGGATTTAACTCCCCTGGAGAGAGTAATGGAATATGACTACTTGGGCATTAGACTATCCGACAAGGGCAGCTGGGAGCCAGCCATAAGGAAAGGGGCACTAACAATTAGCCAAAGATGTGGAGTAATAGGACGCAAAGCTAGCACTGCCACAAGCCCCCCTCTGATCCTTATCTCTGAAATATATAAAGCACAAATCCGTGCTGCGGCCCTATATGGAGCAGAACTTTGGGGATTACATAGACAGATGGATACTCTCCAAACCAAAGAAAACAACTTCCTCAGACACATATCTAGACTGGGGAGGGGCACGCCAATGCTCCCCCTCAGACTGGACCTGGGCTTAAATAGTATCAAAGATATAGCCTATCTAAGACCACTCCTGTATTGGGTCAGACTATGGAAAACAGACGAACTTGAACCCTACAGGGCAGCAGTTAAAGAACTATTACCACCTCATCACGGATGGGAAAAGGTACGGTGGCTCAGGGAGATGAAAGTGGCATGGACCAAACTGAGACTATCCCAGTACTGGGAGAACCCCGAGATGATTCCTGGCAGTGCTAAACGCCTGATCAAAGAACATTATTGGGCAAAAATCAACGAGGAATCTCTCGGTTCACATGTGTCAGGTCGGCTGACAGCTGAATTCCTGCTGGTCAAACACGTTCCCTTCCCTGAAAGCTCCCTGGATCTACCCATACCAGCCCGTGCTCGCTCGCTACTACTCCAGCTCAGGTACGGGACATTGGCGGTTAATAGCTACACGGCTGGTTGGTCGACTAACAGTTTCCCATCGGACAAATGCATAAATTGTCATTTATGCAAGGAAACAGCTGAAGACATCCTATTTTTCTGCCCTCTGTACAAAGGTCCCCGAGGGAAGTGGATTATTCCCTTGTGCAGAACACTCCAACCACTATCCCGCAACAGTCTATTCAGGATATGTAAATACGACACTTCCATACTGATAATCAGCGCTGTTTCTAAATATCTGGCAGCAGCATGGAAAATTTGTAATAGGACTATTCTTGATTTTAACCCACTGTTTGAAGAGCTGTCTTGAAAACAGTAAATCAGCATCCTGTCATATCAGCCTTGGGCTCTAATTGTAAACCGCGACTTATTGAGCACAAAAAAAAAAAAAACGTATCTCTGAATAAGTGCTATATTGAGTTATTTTAACTAAAGTGTTTTATAAATTTAAAATTATACTTAATTTTATAATTGTCAAGATGCAATTTATTGGATTAATTAACCCAAAAAACTAATTAACCTAGAGCATCAGCCACCACTGACTGACTTCTTAAATGTTTTAACCAGTTTTACTGTCTGGAGTTTCAATGCCTGATTTTATATAGAGATGTGGTACACCACAGCTTTTACGTTATCATTATTCTACTGTTCAGGGTTATGTACAGGGTAAGATCCAGAGACTATTCCGAGCACCTCTTTCACCCCTCCTATTTATGTAATCTTTCTCAGGCAGCTACTGGACCCCTACTTTTTTTTTTACTATTGTTACTTTTATTGTGTACTGGTTTATGGTTTTTATCTTACTGTACGTATGTATATATTTTTTAAATCTTTTAAATGGCCCAAATTTGGACCGAATAAACTATTGATTGATTGATGTAGGGGGGTCCAAGTTAGGCCTCTACTTACCTGTACCTACCTAGGATGGGTCCCCTCATCCATGGGTGTCCTCCAGGGGTGGGCAGGGGTGGGAGGGGGTGTCCCTGGGGGCAGGGAAGGGCACCTGTGGACTGCTTCCATTGTCAGAGACCATGGAAATGAGCCCACAGGTCCCTTAATGCCTGCCCTCACCCCGGCGTTAAAAAACGGCGCAAATCAGGCTTTGCGCCATTTTTTAAGGCCCACCCCCTCATGTGCATCAAATTGACGGTGGATTATAAATAAGGCGCACATGCCTTAAAGTCATTTTTTGGACGGGAACGCCTACCTCGCATGTCATTAACGCAAGGTGGTTTCCCGCATCCAGAAAATGACGCACACTGCTGAATTTTGACGTTCGCGGGGTTGAGCATCAAAGTATAAATATGGTGTTAGGTTTGCCCTGAATTTGTATCAAACATTTTTACGCAAATTTGGCGCAAACAGAGTTTAAATATGCCCCTCAATTTGGAAGGTGATGATTTACTATTCCAGCTCCAGTCCAACTAAAGTTGGCATATACCAATTTAACTCCAATTCGAAAAACATTGAGCAAAGTGCAAAATTTGGGCTTGGATTTACTATTCTAAGTACAATGGAGAAACACTGGTGAATATAGATAGTTAATTATGTAGGGCCCTATTTTGTGTTTGATGAATTAAGTACATTAAGTCTACCATCATAACGGTTCTTCATAAGTCAAGTTTAGAGATGACTACCTGTCCAGCTTCCGTCTCTGTATGGTGAAAGTAACCTCTGTCACAGCAGTTTCCTTCAAGGTACTGTAGTTGCACAGAGATTGATCTGCATCACAATTGCATGCCCAGAAGTTGGGTGGATTGGGGACTGTTTTAACCTAACTTTCATGAAGCAATGTGTCCCATAGACAAGGTACACAGCAGCATTTAAATAACAGTTAATAAGAAAGGACTGACTCAAAAAGTGAGTTCTAGAGTGGAATTTAGAAAGCAATGAAGGTTTATTACAAAAGATAATTGCAGCAATAGTCTCATTTGAAAATATAAGGTAACTGTCATGCGGGATTCCAGAAATAGGAACAAATGCAGAATAATGGGCAAACTCAAGAATAGGCTAAGTCTTAAATGTGCATCAAAATTAGTAAGAAATCCCATCATCCCTAGTAGAGACCCCAAAATTCTAGGGTTCACATAGCCAATTTTTCCATAGAGGAACATTAGAACTGCAAATGCACTGTGGTGTCAAAATACAGAAATAAAAAACATCATATATCCCTACCATTTTAGCACTAACCCACTACATAAATATTGATTCAGAGGTGCTAAAATAATATAAATCAGAGGTGTCAGAACAAACTAGTTACTTAAACAACAGTGTACCATTGTGAATGAATGCAAAACCACATGCACACAAATTTCCTTGAGATTATGTTACAGTAGGCAAGAACCTTCTTCGAAAACAGTGTAAGTCAGAAATGTAAAAAACACAGCTTGCTGAACTATGTGCAGCAGAAATAAACAGAGACTAAACATGGCGTTGTGACATTCATTATACACAAGATGGAGTCGGGGCCTAGCTGAAGTCTAGTCAGCTCAATCCAGGAAAACATACTTTACCATGTCGTAGCAAATTTGTTTCAACTGCATTAGCTAAATGTCAATATAAACATGTGAATATGTGTTGATTAATAATGCACATTTTGATTTAGACAGATAAACGTGCCAAAATTGTAACCATTTTTGTTTTTCAGAAGCAAACTCCTAAAACAGAAGTTTTCTCCTGAAAACAAAAAAACAAAACAATGACTCTCACACGCTGTGAATTTTCTCCCAGGGTATGGGTAAGGGTCATTATTGTTTTTTATGTTCCTCACCCCTAGAATGTTCCTGGTGGTGATGGACAAAAACAAGCTTCATCACACCACCAGTATTCATTGGGTCATCAGAGTAGGTTATTCATCGACAGAGACACTGCCAACAGAAGACATATTCTAACTCCAGTCAAACAAACACTGTAGTGTATAAGTGAGGGTAAAGAGAGAAAATATACTATTCTAGCTCCCAATCTCCAAACAATGAGGTAAATGATTAATCTGGAGGGTTATAATGAGACTGTACTGTTTTCTGGGTTTATTTTTCTGGATTTCTCTGTTGTTTTCTAAATGAATGCTTATCAGTGTTTATTCAACTGCCTAACCCCCACAAGTTACAAAAACAGTGGCTTTCCAGTGTTTACAAAGCATATTGGGGGTCATTACAACCCTGGCGGACGGTGTTAAAGCTGCGGTAATACTGCAAACAGGGCGACGAAAAAAAAAAGGGAATTACGACCGTGGCGGAAACCACCAACATAGACAGCCACTTTAACACTCCAACCGCCACGGCGGTACAGACAAGCAGCGCGGCGGTCACCGCCAACAGACAGGCGGAAGACAATGTACCGCCCACAGTATTACAACACACCAATCTGCCACCTTTTCCAGGGGCGGATTCACTGTGGATAAATACATGGTGGAAACAGCTTTTGCAATGGGAAAACGCTCACCTGAACACACTCCACGAGAAAGGAACCCACCATGGAGCCCAAACTCCAAATACTCCCTGCGATTGTGTTCCTGCTCCTCTATGAACACCAGCAACGGCGGCACCAAAGACAACAGTGAGTACTGCACCTACGACATGGGGGGGGGAGGCAAAAGTCAGGGACACACAGACGCAACACCCCCACCCCCACCCGAACCTCACCCTCTACAACACACACACCAATGCATATCCAAACATCACAGTAACAACCCACAACCACCCCAGAAGAATGCAAAGACAAAAGGAAATGAGTGCAACCATTGTAATATAGCAAAATACAGTAAGCTCATATATACAGAAATATATACACATCAAAAATATATACATCACGATTAGTAGTGCAGGTATGCACATTTCAATGTCCATGGACCACTGGGCCCACAATGCATGGGCAAGGCCCACACTAGATACCTGTCCACAAACGGAGAGAACACTGCAGGGGCATCAGATAGAAATACAACAGGGACCTCAGGGGGAAGGGAAGGGGGGCACCTCAGCCGGATGACTGCACCAAGCCAGATCCACGACGGGGCTCCATGCCCATTGATGTATCCTGGGGAGTGCAAAGCCACAGTCTCTCAAGTCTCTACAGTGGTTGGTTTGCCCACTGTACAATCCTGGGGAGTGCAAAGCCACAGTCTCTCAAGTCTCTACAGTGGGTGGTTTGCCCACTGTACCATCCTGGGGAGTGCAAAGCCACAGTCTCTCAAGTCTCTACAGTGGGTGGGTTGCCCACTGTACCATCCTGGGGAGTGCAAAGCCACAGTCTCACAAGTCTCTACAGTGGGTGGTTTGCCCAGTGATCCATCCTGGGGAGTGCAAAGCCACAGTCTCACAAGTACATAACAGCCTCCACTGGTTCTGGAGGGGGACTGGTGCCCAGAGTGCTTCATCCTGTGAAGGACTGAGGTAGTGGATGCATGTCTCCACTGGTTCTGGAGGGGGAATGGTGCCCAGAGTGTTTCATCCTGTGAAGGACAGAGGTAGTGGATGGATCTCTCCACTGGTTCTGGAGGGGGAATGGTGCCCAGACTTGATTAGTCTCCCCGTCACAGTTCCTGTCTCGTCAGAGTCCCAGCTGCACATGGGATAACGATGCTTGATGTGGCTGTCCTTTCCTTCTTCTGCGGTGCATGCCCTGTTCAGCAGTGCTTTGCCATGGCGGGCTCTGGACTGTTCAGCGGTGCTTTGCCATGGCCGTCTCTGGACTGTTCAGCAGTGCTTGCCCTGTTCAGCGGTGCATGCCCTGTTCAGAGGTGATTCGCCATGGCAGTCTCTGGACTGTTCAGCAGTGCTTTGCCATGGCGGTCTCTGGACTGTTTAGTGGTGCATGCCCTGTTCAGCGGTGCTTTGCCGTGGCGGGCTCTGGACTGTTCAGCGGTGCTTTGCCATGGCGGTCTCTGGACTGTTCAGCGGTGCTTGCCCTGTTCAGCGGTGCATGCCCTGTTCAGCGGTGATTCGCCATGGCGGTCTCTGGACTGTTCAGCAGTGCTTTGCCATGGCGGCCTCTGGACTGTTTAGCGGTGCATGCCCTTTTCAGCGGTGATTCGCCATGGCGGTCTCTAGACTGTTCAGCGGTGCATGCCCTGTTCAGTGGTGCTTTGCCATGGCGGGCTCTGGACTGTTCAGCGGTGCTTTCCCTGTTCAGCGGTCTCTGGACTGTTCAGCGGAGCTTTGCCATGGCGGGCTCTGGACTGGGCATTGGTGTGTGGCATGACGGTCCCTCATTGCCCAGCGGGGCTGTGGCTGCCGGGGCCCTCCTGGGCAATGACTCTAGCGGTGGTCTCATGACCAGTGACGATACTTGGGCCCTCCTGGGCAATGACTCTGGCGGTGGTCTCCTGACCAGTGACGACGGTGCTGGCGGTGGCGTCCCGGCTGCCGGGAAGGATGCCGCCCTTCTCCGCCGTGATGCTCACACCAGGCTGTGCAGACTTCTTCTGGCCCTTGATGTGGCTGTCCTTTCCTTCTTCTGCGGTGCATGCCCTGTTCAGCAGTGCTTTGCCATGGCGGGCTCTGGACTGTTCAGCGGTGCTTTGCCATGGCGGTCTCTGGACTGTTCAGCAGTGCTTGCCCTGTTCAGCGGTGCATGCCCTGTTCAGCGGTGATGGACTGTTCAGCAGTGCTTTGCCATGGCGGCCTCTGGACTGTTTAGCGGTGCATGCCCTGTTCAGCGGTGATTCGCCATGGCGGTCTCTAGACTTTTCAGCGGTGCATGCCCTGTTAAGTGGTGCTTTGCCATGGCGGGCTCTGGACTGTTCAGCGGTGCTTTCCCTGTTCAGCGGTCTCTGGACTGTTCAGCGGTGCTTTGCCATGGCGGGCTCTGGACTGGGCATTGGTGTGTGGCATGACGGTCCCTCATTGCCCAGCGGGGCTGTGGCTGCCGGGGCCCTCCTGGGCAATGACTCTAGCGGTGGTCTCATGACCAGTGACGATACTTGGGCCCTCCTGGGCAATGACTCTGGCGGTGGTCTCCTGACCAGTGACGACGGTGCTGGCGGTGGCGTCCCGGCTGCCTGGAAGGATGCCGCCCTTCTCCGCTGTGATGCTCACACCAGGCTGTGCAGACTTCTTCTGGCCCTTCCCCACCTTTGGAGGAGTCACAGCTGACTCTGCAATCCCCCTGGGACCCCTGTGAGTTGTTTTGCCTCCAGGAGTCTTCAGCCGGTCCCGTCAGCCACTTTCCAACTTCAGAGCCTTTACAGGGGGTGGACTGGCAGTGCCTTGGCTCCGTGTCACTCTGCCTGCCCTGGTGGCCGGTGCACTCCACACACCTTGAACACGCACCACTGGTACTGGAGGCTTTTTGGCTGAGGCGCTACGACAGGACTGATGAATTGGAGGGGTGGGGGCAAAAAGGTCAACTTTGCAGAGGGACAGTTTCTGACGAACACTGGGATGGATAGCTGGAGGGGGTCTGGGAGTGGAGGAAGAGGAGGTGGTTGTAGGAGGTATCACTTTAGGTGTTTTGGGTGCAGGTGCAGGTACTGGAGGCTGTCGTGAGGTGGATGGATGTTGGGTGCGTGGGTGCCCGCGTTTGTGTACTTTGGGAGGGGGTGTCACAGACACACTGGGAGAGGACACAGGGGACGTGTAAATGGGAGTGGGGGTGGTGAGTGCAGGTGAGCGGGGTGTGGTGCTGGATGTTCTGGTGCGAGTCCTAGTGCCTGTAGATGTAGTGCATGCACGTGAGAGTGTAGACGACACTGGGAGGGAGGAGGGAGACGATGAGGAGGGAGACACAGTGGAGGCAGTGGATGCTGCTGTGTCTGTATGTGTGTGATGCTTGTGTGAGTGCCTGTGGGATGTGTGGTGCCTATGTTTGCCTGAGCTACTTTTGTGTGTTGAGGTGTGTGCATGCTGGTCTGATGGTGTGCTTGGGATAGGCTGGGGTACAGGGGATTGGGTCTGGGTGGAGGAAGTTGGAGGGGGGAGGCTAGACACAGGGAAAATGGCTGCCATCAGTGCTGAGGCCAGAGATTGCAGGGTTCGCTGAAGGGCAGCCTGACCAGAATGAATGCCCTCCAGGAATGCATTACCGTGTTGCAACTCCCTTTCTACACCCTGGATGGCATTCACAATGATAGACTACCCAACAGTGAGTGACCTGAGGAGGTCAATGGCCTCCTCACTGAGGGCAGCAGGGGTGACTGGGGCAGGGCCTGAGGTGCCTGGGGCGAAGGTGATGCCCACCCTCCTGGGAGAGCGGGCACGGGGCGAACGCTGAGGGGCTTCTGGGAGGGCTGTGCTGGTAGGGGAGGTGGTGGCTGTACCTGTAGAAGTGGGGGGCACAGATGGTGCTGCCACCACAAGGGAGCTCCCATCGGCGGACGAGTCCGTGTTGCTGGTTGGTGACCCGGTGGCCGACGTGAAGCTCCCCTCACCCTCCATCCCACTGGTGCATTCTGAGTCCGTGGTGTGGCCCTCTATGGCCATGTGGGATGCAGCTCCCTCGTGCTCTGGTGCCACTGTACCTCCGCCTGATGATGCTGATGCACAAAAGAACAGGGAGAGCACAAAAAGGGGGGGGGACCACAGAAGAAAGACAGGTTGAGTGCATGGCATACCGCTACCGTTGGCGGACAATACAGACACAGCAGCCCCCTGCACTACGCCGTGCTCCTGGCCTCTACAGATGCAATTCCTGGGATCTGGACTACATGACTATGGTGGACATCTGCACACATGGATGCCACAGGGGAATGTATACCTGTACTTGGCACTCTACTGCGGTGTGGCGGAGTGCCACATGGCCTGCATTACTGAGGGGCCTAGCCTATGGAAGTCGCCATGGCCTAGGGAAACCCAAAGCCCTCCTCCCACACCTAGACCCCTCAATTGCGCGCAAAGTCCCCAGAATGAGAGCGTACTCACCCCCTTGTATCTGCTGTGATGCCCTCAAGCGCCCATCCAACTCCTGGTAGGCCACCACCAGGATCCGGAACATCAGGGGGCTCATGGTGCGACGGACATCCCTCCCACGTTGGGATGCCATCCCCAGCTGAGCCTCCGCCGTCTTCTGGCTACAGCAGCAAATGTCCTCCCATCTTTTCCGGCAGTGGGTGCCCCATCTCTGGTGGGCCCCAGGGTCCGGACTTCCTTGGCAATGGCACGCCAAATGTCCTTCTTCTGGTGGGCGCTGACCTACATGACATGCACAAGGGAAGAAGAGAAGTCATTACCAACTGCACCGTCGATTTAAGTGTCCCCCTCCCTACCCTTGCCATGTGGCACATGCATTCACATGCATTCATGTTCCCTGAACTCTGCCCCCTTCCCTCTTACAACCAGCCCTCTCCACCCAGGCATAGCCAATACAATGTACTCCCTGTGTACTTACCTGTTGGTCTGGAGGACCGTAGAGTAGCGTGTACTGGGGGAGGACCCCGTCTACTAGTTTCTCTAACTCCTGAGCAGTGAAGGCAGGGGCCCTTTCCCCAGACGCAGCAGCCATTGTCGCTTCCAGACTGAGGTCACAGCAGCACTTGCAGTGTAGGTCCTCTCCTGTCGAAGGTCAGGTATCGAGTGATTGAATAGATAGAAAATGGCGGTGACGTCCGTGGCGGTGACGTCCGTGGCGGTGCATATCATCAACGCCGACGCACTTGTTCATTGGCTCCTGGGACCCATAGGGTCCAATGTTAACAAATGCTGCATTGCGCCGCGGTCTACCACCGCCTACCGTGACGGTGTGCAACGCCAGCGCAGTTACCTCACAATACCATTGTCCCAGTTTAGAGGTCAGGCAGCCGCCATTTCAGGGGCCCACATGGCTTCATTTACTTCTGTGTCACACATAGCTAGGCCTACACTCAACACACATACAGGAATGGTTTTGGGTTTGGTGTCGTGTTCTGTGTATCTGTGGGGAAAATACCTGGAAATTTGTTGACTCTGTGGTCGCTGTTGTCCTTCCTAGGCACAGCTGGGACACTTGAGAAGATGGCGGAATCCTCCGGTGTACCGACCGCTGGTGGACCTGTTGACAATGGAGAAGCGACATCTAATCATCACCTACAGGTTTGACCGTGTCACTATCCAGGAACTATGTACCCAGTTGGAGCCAGACCTGATGTCACCAATCAGCCGTCCCACTGGAATCCCCCCTGACGTTCAGGTGCTGTCAGTGCTCCATTTCCTTGCAAGTGGGTCTTTTCAGACAACAGTGGCCATGGCATCAGGGATGTCCCAGCCTATGTTTTCCAACGTGTTGTCCAGAGTGTTGGCTGCCCTGCTGAAACACGTAAGGAGATACATCATTTTCCCTGAGGTGGAGGATTTGGCTACAGTGAAAGGTGACTTCTATGCCCTTGGACATATCCTTAACATCATAGGTGATATTGATGGGACCCATGTAGCTCTGGTCCCCCCCACAGGAGTGAACAGGTGTACAGGAACCGGAAAAGTTATCATTCCATGAATGTACAGATGGTATGTTTGGCAGACCAGTACATCTCCCAGGTAAATGCTATGTTCCCTGGCTCAGTGCATGATGCCTACATCCTGCGGAATAGCAGCGTCCCTTATATGATGGGTCAACTCCAGAGGCACCGGGTGTGGCTTTTAGGGGTCTCTGGCTACCCCAACCTGTCCTGGCTACTGACCCCAGGGAGGAATCCCAGGACCAGGGCAGAGGAACGCTACAATGAGGCCCATGGGCGGACTAGGAGGGTGGTCGAACGCACCTTCGGCCTCCTGAAGGCCAGGTTCAGGTGCCTCCATATGACAGGTGGTTCCCTATTCTACTCACCGAAGAAGGTGTGCCAGATCATCATCGCCCGCTCAATGCTTCACAATCTTGCTTTGCGACGCCAGGTGCCTTTTCTGCAGGAGGATGGTCCAGATGACGGTGTTGTGGCAGCTGTGGAGCCTGTGGACAGTGATGAGGAGGAAGCTGAGGAAGAAGACAACAGGGAGTCAGTCATACAGCAAGATTTCCAGTGACACACAGGTGAGAACATTTTCATTTTTACCATTACATTCACTGTCACACGTCTTCCTCTATCCTGTGTGTAATTTCATAGCATTATTTGGTAACTGAGCTGTACCTTTCCATTACGGTTTCACAGGTGTGGTTACCAACGTGTGTTATCTGCTTGCATCCTTCAAGGACTTGTGATGTGTGACATAGGTATGTTGGCTCTACAACTAGAAACGCATTTTGACACTGTCATTGATAATACATTTTACCAAATCACAGACTGACTCCAGATTTTTTTGTGGTTCAAGGGTGTTTATTGAAGTGCTCAAAAATGGAGGGGGGTTGTACTATGGTGATGTGGGACGGTGGAGGAATGTCCATGGCAGAGTCCAGTCCATTGGTCACACAGGTGCACTGGCCATATGGGCAAAGGAAGTGGAGCTGGGGCAGTTAAAGTATGGATAGGGTAACAAAGTGGGACAGTGGGAGGACAATCAGAGTGGTCTCATTTCCTGGCGGGGGTCTTGCCATCTTGCTCTGTCCTGTGCCTGGATCTCAGGGACCGCTTGCGTGGTGGTTGTCCGTCTGCTGGGGGTGGGGTGCTGGTGTGATGGTCCTGTGGCTGGGCGTCCTGTCCACTAGCGCCGGCGGAGGTGGTGGGCAGTTCATCGTCCATGCTAGTGTCAGGGGCCCCTTGGAGTGCCACGGTGTCCCTCAAGGTCTGCTGTATGTCCTTCAGCACCCCTACGATGGTGCCCAGGGCGGAGCTGATGGTCCTGAGCTTCTCCCTGAACCGCAAATACTGTTCCTCCTGCAGGCGCAGGGTGTCCTGAAACTTGGCCAGGACTATGGCCATCGTCTCCTGGGAGTGGTGGTATGCTCCCATGATGGAGGATAGGGCCTCGTGGAGAGTGGGTTCCCTTGGCCTGTCCCTGCCTGTCGCACAGCAGCCCTCCCAGTTCCCCTGTGTTCCTGTTCCTCTGTCCACTGGACCGTGTGCCCACTACCACTTCCCCCAGGTCCCTGTTGTTGTTGGGGTGGTGGGTTATCCTGGGTTCCCTGTAGTGGTGGACACACCGCTGATTGACGTGTCCTGGGTAGGGAGGTATGGGCCCGCTGGGTGGGTGCTGTGCTGGTGTTACCAGAGGGTGGAAGGTCAGTGTTAGGCTGTGCCTGTGCAAGGGGAACCGACTGTCCCGAGCCCCACGATGGTCCGGGCTGGTCATCAGGATCCAGTAGGGCAGAGCTGCTATCGTCACTGTGGGCCTCTTCTGTGGGTGGAGTGGAGTTGTCTGGACCCTCCGGTGTGGTGACGGTCCTTCGTGATCCTGAAGGGGCATAAGTGCATGATTATTGCATGTGTGTGTGTCATGGTGTGCAATGGGTGGCTCACCGTGTACAGCAGTGCAAGCATTTCTGTGGGGAGGCTTGTGTGATGATGGTTGGGGGGGTGTTCTGGGTATGTGCAGTGAGCATGCTTTGGTGATGGGTTGCAATGCTTTGTTATGTCATGCAGGGCTTGGTGTTGGGATGTGTGGTTTGTGTAATTAGTACATTAGTGAGGAGTTGGAGTGATAGGGGAGGGTGGGAGTGTGTGAGAGCATGCAGGTAGGGTGGGGGATATGATAGTTAAGATTTGACTTACCAGTGTCCATTCCTCCACCGACTCCTCCGAGGCCCTCTGGATGCATGATGGTCAAGACTTGCTCCTCCCATGTTGTTAGTTGTGGGGGAGGAGGTGGGGGTCCGCCGCCAGGCCGCTGAACCGCGATGTTGTGCCTGGAGACCGCTGAACGCACCTTCCCCCATAGGTCGTTCCACCTCTTCCTGATGTCCTCCCGATTTCTTGGATGCTGTCCCACAGCATTGACCCTGTCCACGATTCTGCGCCATAGCTCCATCTTCCTGGCTATGGATGTGTGCTGCACCTGTGAGCCAAATAGCTGTGGCTCTACCCGTAGGATTTCCTCCACCATGACCCTGAGCTCCTCCTCGGAAAACCGGGGGTGTCTTTGGCGTGAGATGGGGTGGTGTAGGTGATGTGTGGGGTGGTGTATGTGTTGATGAGTGTGGTGATGTGTAATGGTGTGTGGTGTTTTGTGCGTGGATGTTGTGTGGATGATGGTGTTGTGTGCCTCTGTGTGGTGGGGTTGTCTATTCTGTTCTCTCTCTCTGGCCTTCATCTCTATTTTTTGGTCATAGGGGTTTGTGGGTGATGTGGGTGTGTGTTTTATATTGTGTTGGGTGTGTGGGAGTGTTGTTTGTATGTGTATCAGGTGTGTGTATTTGGAATTGTCCAATGTGGCGGTGTTTTGGAGATGTGTGTGTATTTTGAGCGCAGCAGTGTGTACCGCCAATGGAATACCGCTGCTGAAAGGCTGCCGCATGGATTCGTGGGTCATAATAGCATGGGCGTGTTTCTGTTGGCGTGGAGGTGGACGTTTTGTTTTCGCCAGTTTAACACTGACCTTTGTTGTGGCGGGCATGTGTGGGTGTCTGAATTTCGGCGGATTCCGAGATGTGGGTCATAATAGCTGTGGCGGGATTCCGCGGTCGTGGCGGTGTATTGGCGGTCTTCTGCATGGCGGTAAGCGCCTTTTGCCGCCAATGTTGTAATGACCACCTATGTCCTCAAAAACTTACCATCTTATTCCCCCACAAAATCAACAACTAGTAAAACAAAAAATACTTTAAAAAATATTGACATTTAGGTATAATGTACCATTTTAAAAACAACATTTAAATAGAACAATTAAAGGAGTGAGTGTCTCTGGATATTTACGTTTATTTTAAATAAAGTTTCTGACTGTGTGCTACTTCAGAAAAGTGGGTAAAAAAGATAACATATGTGTACGACCAGTCCACTGAGTTGTATGTTAGAATATCGTTAATAAACATATCACCTGAATATCTGACAAATATCTTGTTTTCTCGATTGGGAGGAGATGTTCTACTATCCCCAGTGGAGACTTTTTTCTAAATAGTATTTAAGACACAATATTTCTGCCATATCATCTGATCATTACACTACAATAATATGGTAGCATACCATTTTGTGTCAAGGTGTTCGCTATCAGTAATCATGACGGTCCAACAACTTGTACAGTTTAAAAAGAAAGTTCATTTAGATATGATAATAATCTGCACCTAGTCCAACCCTCTCTTTTTGTGTAGAAATGTTTTCCTTAGGACAAAATCTGTCAGTCATGTTTTCCATTTGTTGTCATAGTTACATCTGGTACAAGCCAAGACCTTTATTTTTTTAAACAAATATATCACATCTCATTTAGTGGGATTTGGGTTAGTCTTCTTCAGCCATTGGCTTCTTTAGCTCCATGCATTCCAGGCAGTGGCTTGAGACATTGCCAAAAGTATATTGGATCAGCCAACAGGAGAATTTAATCTTACCAATTTTCTACAAGCAATGTTGGATATATCCTTCATTAACTCCTTACATTGGGATGCATGAGGGACTAGATTACATCTAAAAAGTAGGGTCAGTCATCACACATTCAGTAGTTTGTGTCTTACTTTCATGCTGATTCCAAAGAAAGCAATATTGTGTGACTACACCAGGCTTTTGTATTGCCTTTGCCTGACACTACAAAGGCACTACTAACAGGTGGCCATCTTAGTGTCAGGCTTGCACTTGAGCATTGGAAAAATAATAAAAAACACTGATGTATTTATAAAACATGGTTTGTTTGTGAACAGCATCAAAGTATTACAAAATGTTTAATGCATCAAGGTTTACATTGCTAAGACACTTGACCTGAGGCTCTTTGCCCCTATGGATGATATGCTATGCATAGAGAGAGAGAGAAAGAGTGAACCCAGTAACTCCTCTCTTCTACTCCAGGAGGCTACTCACACAGTGATAGTGACTCATTTTCGCTGCTGTGACAGCTCTTTCTGCATACTATTGGTGCACACAGGGGCCATCCCATGATCCTGCTGCTGAATGCCGTACACATAGAAAGAGGAAAGCTCAAGCAGAAATAAACATATTTCTCCTCCTTATGCCTCCCCTGGGGAGGAGAATATTTTTGGTGCATTCCCAGGTTTACAAGGTCTTGTAAATCTGGAAATCCATGAAAAACCATGGGCGTTGTGTGGGAATATCCATGCTGCACCCATAGAATGCCTTCCCAGACAGAGTAATGCAATGCAGAGATCTGATCCACTTTTTGTTACTCCATATTTTTGGAGCCACTCAAAGCCATGCAAAGTGGCTTTGCTTCACTTAAAAAATATGACTTAAGGTTTGTGTTGCTCTTGCACCACGTTGCATGGTGCAAAAGTGACACAAACTGAGTCATAAATATGGTCCTTTGTTTCTGTGCCCCTATTCTGAGCCCAGGTGCAGAAGCAAAGAGTCCTTCAGGAGACATGTTGACTCTGTGCCACAAACAGGTGTAGCACACTCAGAGCCAGATTTCTACCGTTTGAGGCAAAACTGTGCTAAAGCAGTTTTGTGTCAAATAGGTTAGCGCTGACTAGCGCCATTTTTTAACGCCACCCGGGCGTCATATTTTTACTATGATGCTGGGCGGTGCTGAAAATTGGTTGAAGTCATTTTTTCTGACCTTAACCATTGCGCCTTGTCATAAGGCAAAATGATGTTAATGGAGGATAAATGACTCTTATCCAGTTTACGTGATGTAAACATGTTGCTAAACAGAAATGTACCATTTTGGCCCGCAGTAGCGTCAAAAACGCTAATGGAGAAAACAGTGCAAAGGAGAGGCGAAAGGGAGCCAGGAAGCTCAGAGAGACCCCAGGGAGGCCCCATTCAACTAGGAACCAGCCAGGAGGACACAGACAAGACCCAGAAGAGGGAGGAAAAAAAAGAGGAAGTGTTGTCTCAGTGCAGAGGAGCATGAAATACTGGTGAGAGAGGTGATGGAGCATCAACATCAACTCTTCGTCACCTCTAAATTGCCACTTTGAAGGAAAGAGGTAATCTGGCAGCAGATAGTGGAAAAAATCAACAGTGTGGCAGAGGTCAGGAGAACTGTAACTGAGTGCAAGAAACGCTGGCATGACTGCAAGCGAAGGACAAAGGAAAAAATGGCACGGAACAGGAAGGCATCACTGCAAACTTGGAGTGGGAGTCCAGTACCACAGAGGGACTTGGACGAGATGGAGGAGATGGTTGCAGCGGTCATCCCGGAGGAAATCGTCACAGGAATCACAGGACAGGACAACACAGACTACCAGGAAAACACCACAAATGCAGGGAAAGTTGCATGGGGGAAATTAATGCTAAAATGTCAAGTGCAAGAAGAGGGAGGCACATAGGACTCAAACTATGCATGTCAACGGACCGCAGAGGGACACAATGCACATTAAGCACGTGGCACCATGCCAACATAATCTACACATGTACCTACCCCTTGGTAGTGCCATGCACCATGACACATACAGAACCTGGAAATAGGTTGAACACCAGGCCTAAATACCTACATGTTCATATGCAGCACATGGGATGGATGGCATGCAAAATCAATGTGCCACTGGTTGTGACATCACCACATCCCTTGCATGTAGTCATATCAACACCACTAACACGACCAAGTCCTCAGAGACCAGGTAGTCAGTCAACACCATTCTTGGGGTTATGTCATAGTGGTGTCCCATGCAGTAACACCTTGCAACTGCTTTGCCTCACTGCCCAAATGCATTTGCTGCATCCCACAGCACACAAGTCATTGCAACTGTCCCAACAGTACCCTGGCATGTGCCGGAAGCACCACCACACCACACATAGGCGACACATCCACATGAGGCAGCCATCCCTACATCATGCAGTCAGGCTGTTCCCTGGTGCATGGAACCATGAACTGAACAGGCGCTGGGGGAATAGTAGGCTGGACCTGTATCATTGGTAACATGCCACTACCCAGACCAACCAAACTGAAGAAGTCTTGAACCACATATCTTGATCTGAAATGTGCCACTACAGAAAATATGTACAACAGATAGCAAACAGTAGGTCACAACAGTCACAGGCTGAGCCCACAACTACTCTGACACAACCATGCCAGACACATGGGAATGAGGAAATAAACACACACATACAACACATGGGGTAAGACTGTGAACATAATGGTGGATAATTCCACATTGACGGGCAGTGGATGGTGCATGGGCAAGTTCGGTGTTGGTAATACTGCCAGTGCAGTGTACCCTTTGCGGTTGCCAGTACAAGTCACACAGTGGGATGGCAGCTGGAAATCTGTCTGCTCATGGTAGCTCTGTGGGGCACTTAGCACAACATACTTGATAGATCAAATACACTCAGTACCCCTTTTAGCCTGCATTGGGTGTAACAGGACACGCCTCACTCAGCCCTGCAAATCAGAGTGGAAAGAGCAAAGGGCCAGGGCATGGGACCCCCTGCACTGTCCATGCCAAGTGCATGAGCTGTGAAGGGGCACCCAGGGCCACACCACAACGCATCCCCAACAACCATTTCATCGGGGTTACACTGTCATACAAAGGCTGATGAAAATGCGGAAACAGACCTGGAAGGCTGAACGTAATACTGGCCTAGTGTCACAGGACAGATGGCATAGCCAGTCTGTAAGCTGCTGGAAACCTGCCATGTCCAGGCCATTGGCCAATGGGGCATTTCACATTGACAACAGTTACCACTTCCACCTGTGCTGTTGGAGGCAGTCAAATACACAATGGCAGTCAGGTGCCCATTGTACTGATGCACTTGAAATGAGGGACCAGTATGACTACCTGCAGAATCACCTATAACTTGCTTCAGGCCCTGACTTAATTACAACTCCTCCTAACTGGGCTTGTCCATTGACTCATTTACCATCAGGCACTGCCACATACAGAATGATGTACATAGCAGACATTTCATACCCATACTGCCCATCCCTGGGCCTAATCCTGTACTTGTGTCAAATGAGATGTACTGTCACCATCTGCACTCACATATCATAGTGCAAGGAGGGCTGGATTGAAGGGGAGGACATAGGTGTTTAGTAAGCCAAACCCACCTACACAGACAGAAAATTAAACTGAACTCTGTCAGGTCCATGAGTGCCTTGCAATGTAGCACACAATCACAAACAACAATATGAGGAGCCATCAATGATAACAAGAGCAGTGTCCTGGCAATGCCATTGCTGGGGTGGTGCAAGGTCTCAGCACAGCATGGGTGTATGTGAAACACATAAGACTGTGACAGGTGAAAATTGCCATATGTGATGCTGTGGCATGAGCACAGCAACACCCATTGCAAGGCCTCATCATGCAAATGGATGCAAAGGGAGGGTAGAACATGAAAAGATGGTGTCAAGCCACAAAAGGGATAGATATCACACTTATAAGATATGACTCAGCCAATTGTGCCAACTGGGCTTCCCTTCATGTAACATGCAGGTGGGGCATAGGCCTTTAGATTGCAGCCATGATGTACAGGAACAATCCTTTGGAATAAAGGGGCACATCGTAGGCCCCTAGTGCCACAGGAGTGTTACTTTCAGTGATGCTCCTGTGGCCCTGCCCCTCCCCAGGTTTCCCCCCACACCCCACATTCCTCTCCAAACCCCACCTTTACACATGCTCCTCCCTTCACACCCACACACATGCATACACACACCCATTCCAACATTCATCCATGCATGCATACATCCATTCACACACACATCCACACACATTTACATACATATATGCAGACACGCATGCACACACATACAACACACACCCGCATACATGCACTCACAGACATACACACATACACACCCACACACAACACCCCCCACTGCCCTCCCCTGTCAGAACACCCACTTACCTGGATCCATGGAGTCATAATACAGCCAGCGGCAGTCTACTGGCGTGGCGCTGCTGCTTGCAGCGCCACCTTACCGCCATCCGCCAGTATGGACACAGCCGGATCTCCACCATCCTTCTGGCAGAACTCCATCTGTGGTCATGATAAGAAGGACGGCTGGTAGTCGCAGCAACAGTCTTTTGGCAGCTGTCGCTGCGGCGGTATATACCGCCAAGGTCCTAATGAGGGCCTAAGAGTCTTAAATCCTTTAGAAAACAGTGAGAACATTGTTAGCGTACAGAAGTACCTGGGTAGCATCAAAAGAACACCGCACGGGTGAGTGTGCGTGGTCGAGGTTAGTAATACGTTGATTTCTCAGTCACAAGCAAGACCGTGCGTCGTTCCTCCTTCGGTCAGGTCGGCATGCGTTATTTCTCCTCTCCCGCAAGAGAGTGATGCATCGATCAGGACAGGCACCTCAGGTCCGGGCAGGCTTTGCAGTGTTTTTCCACGCCCAGTAATGTTGCATTGAAAATCCGGTCACACGGTATCACAAAACCGCGCTGAGTGGGGTTTCCGTCATTATCAGCCTCTGTTAGCGGGTGTTGCGCGTCGTTTCCACAGCCGCATTGCATCGGTCTTCCAGCCACGATGCAGCTGAAGCGTTCAATTCAGCCGCGAAGCTGGAGCCTCGTCATTTATCAGCCGCGTCACGGAAGGTGCATCGAAAATGTCCCCGCACAGAGGTCTGAGTGTGGATTTTCAGTCTTTGTCTGCCAGCTTCAACTTGCAAGGGTCCAGGACCTTGATAGGGCACCACTTGGCAGAGCAGGAGTCTCCACAGAGAGTCCAGGTGCTGGCAGGGGAAGTCTTTGATGGTCCTGAGACTTCAGCAAGAGGAGGCAAGCTCAGTTCAAGCCTTTGGAGATTCTTCACAAGCAGGAATGCACAACAAAGTCCAGTCTTTGTTCCCTTTCACATGCAGATGCAGCAACTGCAGGATAGCTCCACAAAGCACAGTCACAGGCAGGGCAGCACTTCTCCTCAGCTCTTCTTGGCAAAGGTTCTTCTTGATTCCAGAAGTGATCTAATTTTTATAGGCTTTGTGTTCTCTTCTTACACCCCTTTCTGCCTTTGAAGTAGACCTACTTCAAAGGAAAGTCTCTCTTGTTTGTGAGATCCTGCTTTGCCCAGGTCAGGACCCAGACACACACCAGGGGGTTGGAGACTGCACTGTGTGAGGGCAGGCACAGCCCTTTCAGTTGTGAGTGACCACTCCTCCCCTCCCTCCTAGCACAGATGATTCATCAGGATATACAGGCTAAACCCCAGCTCTCTCTGTATCATGGTCTAGAGAGAGGTGCAAACAGCCCAACTGTCAAACTAACCCAGACTGGGAATCCACAACCAGGCAGAGTCACAGAATGGTTTAAGCAAGAAAATGCCTACTTTCTAAAAGTGGCACTTTCAAACACACATTTTTAAATTGTGAGTTCAGAGACAGCCAAACTCCACATGTCAATCTGCTCTCAAAGGGAATCTATGCTTTAATCATATTTAAAGGCAGCCCCCCTGTTAACCTACGAGAGAGATAGGCCTTGCAACAGTGAAAAACAAATTTGGCAGTTTTTCACTGTCAGGACATATAAAACACATTAGTATGTGTCCTACCTTAAACATGCACTGTACCCTGCCAAGGGGCTACCTAGGGCCTGACTTAGGGGTATCTTACATGTTGGAAAAGGGAAGGTTTATGCCTGGAAAGTGGGTAAGTCGAATTGGCAGTTAAAACTGCAATCACAGACACTGCAGTGGCAGGTCTGAGCCATGTTTACAGAGCTACTAATGTGGGTGGCACAAACAGTGCTGCATGCCCACTAGTAGCATTTGATTGACAGGCCGTGGGCACCTCTAGTGCACTGTACTAGGGACTTAGCAGGAAATCAAATATGCCAATCATGGAAAGCCAATTACACTTGTATTTTACATGGGAGCACTTGCACTTTAGCACTGGATAACAGTGGTAAAGTTCACAGAGTAACAAAAACAGCAAAACAGAGTCCAGCACACATCAACAACCTGGGGAGCAGAGGCAAAATGTTACGGGAGACCACGCCAAGGATGCCAAGTCTAACATTACCTAACACATTTAATGACACACTCTAAACCTTGGCTCCCCACACTCCTTAAATCATGAGACACATGTAGGACAACATATACTAAACTACACATATACTCCCTATTACTAAACAAATATATATTTTTGGTATGTTTTATTTTTTAAATTTTTCAATATATATATATATATATATATATATATATATATATATATATATTTTTTTTTTTTATAACACATAAAAGCTCCAACATCAACCTGCCACCCACCCACCCACATAGTAAAATGTAAAAAGTAAAAAAACCACCACCCAAACCTACTTATCCGAACTAAATTACTAACCTAATCTAACCTGACACTAACCCCCCTGAAACCCACTAAAGAACATTAAAACAAATGAGGAGGGAGGGGACTGGAGTGGGGATGAGAGTCATTATGCCATTCACAGATTGACTCTCTTCAGTTTCCTCTTTATGAATTTTATGGGGTCATTACAACCCTGGCGGACGGTGTTAAAGCGGCGGTAAGACCGCAAACAGGCCGGCGGTAAAACATTTGGAATTATGACCGTGGCGGAAACCGCCAACAAAGACAGCCACTTTAACACTCTGACTGCCACGGCGGTACAAACAAACAGCGCGGCGGTCACCGCCAACAGACAGGCGGGAGACAATGTACCGCCCACAGTATCACAACCTACCAATCCGCCACTTTTTCCGGGGCGGATTCACCGCGGATAAAAACACGGCGGAAACAGCCATTTCAAATGGAAAACGCTCACCTCTACACACTCCATGAGGAAGGAGGACACCAGGGAGCCGGAACTCCAAATACTTCCTGCACTAGTCTTCCTGCTTTTGTACGACGATCATCAACGCCGGCGGCGAAGATAACGGTGAGTACTGCACCTACGACATAGGGGAGGGGTGGCAAAAGACAGGGACACACACACGCAACACCCCCACCCCCACCCTCACCCACTACAACACACACACACCAATGCATATCCAAACATTACAGTAACAACCCCCAACCCCCTCGAACAATGCAAAGACCAAAGGAAATCAGTGGAAACATTGTAATATATCAAAATACAGTAACCAAGATATACATATATACATATATACACATTAAACAATATATACACCACGAATAGTAGTGCAGGTAATGCACAAGTCATTGTCCGTGGACCACTGGGCCCAAAATGCGTGGGCAAGGCCCACACAAGATACCTGACCAGAAACGGAGGGAACACTGCTGGGGCATCAGATAGAAATACAACAGGCACCTCAGGGGGAAGGGAAGGGGGGGCACCTCAGCCGGATGAGTGCACCACACCAGATCCACGAGGGGGCTCCATGCCCATTAATGTATCCTGGGGAGTGCAAAGCCACAGTCTCTCAAGTTTCTATAGTGGGTGATTTGCCCACTGTTCAATCCTGGGGAGTGCAAAGCCACAGTCTCTCAAGTCTCTACAGTGGGTGGGTTGCCCACTGTTCAATCATCCTTGGGAGTGAAAAGCCACAGTCTCTCAAGTCTCTACAGTGGGTGGTTTGCCCACTGTTCAATCCTGGGGAGTGCAAAGCCACAGTCTCTCAAGTCTCTACAGTGGGTGGTTTGCCGACTGTTCAATCCTGGGGCGTGCAAAGCCACAGTCTTTCAAGTGGAGAACAGTCTCCACTGGTTCTTGAGGGGGACTGGTGCCCAGAGTGCTTCATCCTGTGCAGGACAGACTGAGTGGATGCCTTTCTCCAATGGTTCCGGAGGGGGACTGATGCCCAGAGTGCTTCATCCTGTGCAGGACAGACTGAGTGGATGCATGTCTCCACTGGTTCTGGAGGGGGACTGGTGCCCAGAGTGCTTCATCCTTTGCAGGACAGACTGAGTGGATGCCTTTCTCTACTGGTTCTGGAGGGGGACTGGTGCCCAGAGTGCTTCATCCTGTGCAGGACAGACTGAGTGGATGCATATCTCCACTGGTTCTGGAGGGGGACTGGTGCCTAGAGTGCTTCATCCTGTGCAGGACAGACTGAGTGGATGCCTTTCTCCACTGGTTCTGGAGGGGGATTGGTGCCCAGAGTGCTTCATCCTGTGCAGGACAGACTGAGTGGATGCATGTCTCCACTGGTTCTGGAGGGGGACTCCACATACCTCTAACAACAGGCACCACTGGTCCCGGAGTTTTTTTGGCTGAGGTGCTAGTACGGGACCTATGAATTGGAGGGGGGGATGGAAAAGAGGTCAAGCTTGTTCAGGAAAAGTATCTTAGGAACACTGGAATGGGTAGCTGGAGGGGGTCTGGGAGTGGAGGAAGAGGAGGTGGTTGTAGGAGGTGTAACTTTTGTGGCTTTGGGTGCAGGTGCATGCGCTGGAGGCTGTCGTGAGGTGGATGTATGTTGGGTGGGTGTGTGCCTGCGTTTGTGTACTTTGGGATGGGGCGTCACAGACACACTGGGAGAGGACACAGGGGACGTGTAAATGGTAGTGGGGGTGGTGAGTGTACGTGAGCGGGGTGTGGTGGTGGGTGTGCTGGTGCGGGACCTAGTGGCTGTAGTGGTAGTGCATGCAGGTGAGAGTGTAGACGAGACTGGGAGGGAGGAGGGAGACGACGAGGAGGGGGACACAGTGGAGGCAGTGGATGTTAGTGTGTCTGTATGTGTGTGATGCTTGCGTGAGTGCCTGTGGGATGTGTGGTGCTTATGTTTGCCTGAGCTTCCCTTGTGTGGTGAGGTGTGTGCATGCTGGTCTGATGGTGTGCTTGGGATAGGCAAGGGTACAGGGGATTGGGTCTGGGTGGAGGAAGTTGGAGGGGGAGGCTAGACACAGGGACAATGGCTGCCATCAGTGCTGAGGCAAGAGTTTGCAGGGTTCAGCCTGACCAGAATGAATGCCCTCCAGGAATGCATTAGTGTGTTGCAATTCCCTTTCTACACCCTGGATGACATTCAAAATGGTAGACTGCCCAACAGTGAGTGAACTGAGGGGTCAATGGCCTCCTCACTGAGGGTAGCAGAGGTGACAGAGGCAGGGGCTGAGGTGCCTGGGGCGAAGGTGATGCCCACCCTCCTGGGTGAGCGGACACGGGGCGAAGGCTGAGGGGCTGCTGGTAGGGCGGTGCTGGTAGGGGGGGTGGCGGCTGTACCTGTAGAAGTAGGGGGCACAGGTTTTGCCGCCACCACAAGGGAGCTCCCATCGGAGGACGAGTCTGTGTCGCTGGTTGCTGATCCTGTCCCAGCCGTGAAGCTCCCTGCGCCCTCCGTCCCACTGGTGTATTCTGAGTCCGTGGTGTGGCCCTCCATGGCCATGTGGGATGCAGCTCCCTCGTGCTCCGGTGCCACTGTACCTCCGCCTGATGATGCTGATGCACACAAGAACAGGGAGACCACAAAAAGGGGGGGGGACAGAAGAAAGTCAGGTTGAGTGCATGGCTTACCGCTACCGTTGGCGGACAATACAGACACAGCAGCCCCCTGCACTATGCCGCGCTGTTGGGCTGTACAGATGAAGTTCCTGGGATATGACCTACATGGCTATGGTCGACATCTGCACACATAGATGACACAGGGGCATGTACACCTGTACTTGCCACTCTACAGAGGTGGGGTGGAGTGCCACATGGCCTGCATTACGGAGGGGCCTAGCCTACGGAACTCGCCCTGGCCTAGGTGAACCCACAGCCCTCCTCCCCCAACCAGACACCTTCACTGCGTGCAAAGTCCGCAGAATGATGTTGTACTCACCCCCTTGTGTCTGCTGTGATGCCCTCAAGCACCCATCCAACTCCGGGTAGGCCACCACCAGGATCCGGAACATCAGGGGGGTCATGGTGCGACGGGCACCCCTCCCGCGTTGGGAGGCCATCCCCAGCTGAGCCTCCGCCATCTTCTTGCTCTAGCGGCGAATGGCCTCCCATCTTTTACGGCAGTGGGTGCTCCGTCTGTCGTGGACCACCAGGGTCCGGACGTCCTTGGCGATAGCACGCCAAATATCCTTCTTCTGGTGGGCGCTGACCTAAATGAAATGTACAGGGGAAGAAGAGAAGTCATTAGCAACTGCACCGTCGAAGTGAGTGGTCCCCATCCCTACCTTTGCCATGTGGCACATGCATTCACAGTCCATCATGCACGCAGAACCGTGGCCCCTTCCTTCTTACAACCAGCCCTCTCCATTCAGGCATAGCCCATACAACGTGCTCCCTGTGTACTTACCTGTTGGTCTGGAGGACCATAGAGTAGCGTGTATTGGGGGAGGACCCCGTCCACGAGCTTCTCCAACTCCTGTGCAGTGAAGGCAGGGGCCCTTTCCCCAGACGCACGAGCCATTGTCTCTTCCAGACAAAGGTCACAGCAGCACTTGCAGTGTAGGTCCTCTCCCGTCAAAGATCAGGTATCGAGTGATTGAACAGAAAATGGCGGTCACGTCCGCAGCGGTGACATCCGCGGCGGTGCGTACCATCACCGCCGGCGCACTTCGTCATTGGCTCCTGGGACCCATAGGGTCCAATGTTAACCAATGCAGCATTGCGCCGCACTCTTCGACCGCCTACCGCGACGGTCTACAACGCCAGCGCAGTTACCTCACATCCCATTGTCCCACTTTAGAGGTCAGACAGCCGCCATTTCAGGGGCCCACATGGCTTCATTTTCAACTGCGTCACACATACCTAGGCCTAGACTCAACACACATACAGGCAACTTTTTGGATTATGTTTCGTGTTCTGTGTAGACTGTGGGTACATACCTCTGAGTTGTTTGACTCAGTGGTCGCTGTTGTCCTTCCTAGGCACCGTCCGCTGGGACATGTGAGGAGATGGCAGAATCCTCCGGTGTACCGACCGCTGGTGGACCTGTTGACAATGGAGGAGCGACATTTAATCATCACCTACAGGTTTGACCGTGCCACAATCCAGGAACTGTGTACTCAGTTGGAGCCTGACCTGATGTCAGCAATCCGCCATCCCACAGGAATCCCCCCTCAAGTGCAGGTGCTGTCAGTACTCCATTTCCTAGGTTGGTCTTTTCAAACAACAGTGGCCATAGCATCAGGGGTGTCCCAGCCTATGTTTTCCAACGTGTTGTCCAGAGTGTTGTCTGCCCTGCTGAAACACATGCAGAGCTACATCGTTTTCCCTCAGGTGGAGGATTTGCCTACAGTGAAAGGTGACTTCTATGCCCTTGGACATATCCCTAACATCATAGGTGCCATTGATGGGACCCATGTAGCTCTGGTCCCCCCCCACAGGAGTGAACAGGTGTACAGGAACCGGAAGAGTTATCATTCCATGAATGTACAGATGGTATGTTTGGCAAACCAGTACATCTCCCTGGTAAATGCTATGCTCCCTGGCTCAGTGCATGACGCCTACATCTTGCGGAATAGCAGCATCCCTTATGTGAACTCCAGAGGCACTGGGTGTGGCTATTAGGGGACTCTGGTTACCCCAACCTGTCATGGCTACTGACCCCAGTGAGGAATCCCAGGACCAGGGCAGAGGAACGCTACAATGAGGCCCATGGGCGGACTAGGAGGGTGATAGAATGCACCTTCGGCCTCCTGAAGGCCAGGTTCAGGTGCCTCCATATGACAGGGGGTTCCCTATTCTACTCACCAAAGAAGGTGTGCCAGATCATCGTGGCCTGCTGTATGCTTCACAATTTGGCTTTGCGATGACAAGTGCTTTTTCTGCAGGAGGATGGTCCAGATGACGGTGTTGTGGCAGCTTTAGAGCCTGTGGACAGTGATGAAGAGGAAGCAGAGGAAGAAGGCATTGACAACAGTGACTCAGTTATCCAGCAATATTTCAGGTGACACACAGGTGAGAATACATTCCTGCCTACTAAAAGTACTTTCACACTTCTAGCTCTATCCTGTCTGTTGATTTCAACCAGTATATGGTAACTGAGTTGTACATTTCCATTACAGTTTCACAGGTGTGGTTTCCAACGTGTGTCATCTGCTTAGACTCCTCATGGACTTGAGATGTGTGACATAGGTATGTTGCCATTACAATTAAGAACACATTTTGTCACTGTCATTGCTATAATACATTTTCTAATTCACAGACTGACTCCAGGTTGTTTTGTGCTTCAAGGGTGTTTATTTAAGTGCTAAATATTGGAGGGGGTTGTAAAATGGTGAGGGGTGATGGTGAGGACTGTCCATGGCAGAGTCCAGTCTATGAGTCTCACATGTGCATTTCCCATATGGGCATAGGAAGTGGAGCTGGGGCAGTTCCAATATGGACAGGGTTACAAAGTGGGACAGTAGGATGACAATCAGGGTGGTCTTATTTCTTGGCGGGGGTCTTGCCATCGTGCTCTGTCTTGTTCCTGGTTCTCAGGGACCGCTTGCGGGGTGGTTCTCCCTATGCAAGGGGTGGGGTGCTGGTGTGGTGGTCCTGGTCCTCCTGTCCACTAGCGCCGGCGGAGGTGGTGGGCAGTTCATCATCCTGGCTAGTGTCAGGGGCCCCTTGGAGTGCCACAGTGTCCCTCCTGGTGTTGAGTATCTCCTTCAGCACCCCTACGATGGTGCCCAGGGCGGTGCTGATGGTTCTGAGTTCCTCCCTGAAGCCCATATACTGTTCCTCCTGCAGGCGCTGGGTCTCCTGAAACTTGGCCAGGACCGTTGCCATCGTCTCCTGGGAGTGGTGGTAGGCTCCCATGATGGAGGAGAGGGCCTCGTGGAGAGTGGGTTCCCTAGGCCTGTCCGCCCCCTGTCGCACGGCAGCCCTCCCAGTTCCCCTGTGTTCCTGTGCCTCCGTCCCCTGGACCGTGTGCCCACTACCACTGCTCCCAGGTCCCTGTTGTTGTTGGGGTGGTGGGTTATCCTGAGTTCCCTGTAGTGGTGGACACACAGCTGATTGACGTGTCCTGGGGATGGAGGTATGGGCCCGCTGGGTGGGTGCTGTGCTGGTGTTACCAGAGAGTGGAAGGTCTGTGGTGGGCTGTGCCTGTGTGAGGGGAACCGAGTGTCCCGAGGCCCACGATGGTCCGGGATGGTCATCTAGGTCCAGTTGGCCAGAGCTGCTGTCATCACTGTGGGCCTCTTCTGTGGGTGGGGTGGAGATGTCTGAACCCTCCTGTCTGGTGACGTTGGGTAGTGGTCCTGCAGGGGTGGAAAGGCATGATTATTGCATCTGTGTGTTTCATGGTGTGCAATGGGTGGGTGATCGTGTACCCCAGTGCTGGCATTCCTGTGTGTGGGCTTGTGTGATGATGGTTGAGGGGGGTGTTATGGGTATGTGCAGTGGGCATGCTTTAGTGATGGGTGTCCATGCTTTGTTTTTGCATGCAGGGCTTGGTGTTGGGATGGGTGGTTTGTGATATTGGTACATTTGTGAGGAGTTGGAGTGATAGGGGTGGGGGCGAGGGTGGGGGTCTGTGATAGCATGCAGGTAGGGTGGGGGATATGATAGTTAAGATTTGACTTACCAGAGTCCATTCCTCCACCGACTCCTGCAAGGCCCTCAGGATGCATTATTGTCAAGACCTGCTCCTCCCATGTTTTTAGTTGTGGGGGAGGAGGTGGGGGTTCGCCGCCAGTCCGCTGTCCTGCGATGTTGTGTCTGGAGACAACAGAATGCACCTTCCCCCGTAGGTCGTTCCACCTCTTCCTGATGTCGTCCCGATTTCTTGGGTGCTGTCCCACTGCGTTGACCCTGTCGACTATTCTTCTCCATAGCTCCATCTTCCTAGCAATGGAGGTGTGCTGCACCTGTGAGCCAAATAGCTGTGGCTCTACCCGTACGATTTCCTCCACCATGACCCTGAGCTCCTCCTTCGAGAACCTGGGATGTCTTTGCCGTGCCATGGGGTGGTGTAGGTGATGTGTGGGGTGGTGTATGTGGTGATAAGTGTGGTGATATGTAGTGGTGTGTGGTGTTTTGTACGTGGAAGTAATGTGGGTGATGGTGTTGAGTTTCTGTGGCTGCTAGTTTGTGGATGGTGGTGTCTCTCTCTGGCCTTCGTTCGTGAAATTTGGTCGTAGGGGTTTGTGGGTGATGTGGGTGTGTGTTTTATATCATATTGGGTGTGTGGGAGTGGTGTGTGTATGTGTCTCAGGTGTGTGTCTTTCGAATTGTCCAATGTGGTGGTGTTTTGGAGATGTGTGTGTATTTTGAGCGCGGCGGTGTGTACCGCCAATGGAATACCGCGGTTGAAAGACCGCCGCGTGGATTCGTGGGTCGTGATAGCATGGGCGTATTTCTGTTGGTGTGACGGTGGAGGTTTTGTTATCGTCACTTTATCACTGACCTTTGGTGTGGTGGACTTGTGTGGGTGTCTGAATTTTGTCGGATTTCGGGATGTGGGTCATAATAGCTGTTGCAGATTTCCGCGGCAGTGTGTTGGCGGTCTTCTGCACGCGGTAAGCGGCTTTTACCGCCAATGTTGTAATGACCCCCTTAGTCTTTTTGTATTCTTCTCCACCTCTTTCTCAAGAGAGTCTAACATTTTGAGGACCAGTGTGACATACCTCTGTAGGTCCCTAATAGCACTCATGTTCATGGCAGCAGGTGTGGTTGGCTGTGGCACGGATGTTGAGGGTGCAGAAGCGGGGGCTTTTGTGACGGTGGCAGCTTTGGTGCTTCGTCCTCCCTATGTGGGCAGTGTGGGTCCCCGTTAGGTGAATACCTGCCATTCACCAGTAGATCGTTCTATGCGATAGCGGCGTACCATCCTCCGGAACCCAGATTCCACTGCCAGTATGTGGTGATAGCAGACTGCCCTCTTCTGGAAGGCATGAAGTTCCTCATTGTTCATGTTGGCAGCTGTTAAAATGAGACAGGCATTCATCAGAGTCAGCATTGTGTGGAGTATGTACAGATTATTAGCTTACACTTTACATCGAATTGCACATGCACTCCAACTCACATTCCGGATAATACAATGGCCCTCATGGAGGAAAATGACAATGCTGCCTTAGCATCATTTCATTGACAACATAGCCACTTACAACAAGATTAGGAAACAAACAAAATTAGATGTGCATTGATTGTGTACCATGTGTAACAACAGAAAGGCAGTGTCAACTTCACATAGATAAGGGCCACCATTTCTCATCATCTGTGTCAATTTTTGAACATACATCACAAATAACTTGAATCTGTTAGTGGGAGTATCGGATGCAGTTGGTAACCACACGGTATACATGAAAGCCTGATCAAAATGACTGTCACCTACACTGTGATCATCACATCTACCTACAAATTTGCTGTTTCTCATCCCCTGTGCCCCAGGGGGGATGGCCATGCAATTCATAATCTCAACTGTCCCGGTCATCCACCAAGGCATGCCCACTCATACATGGATTCAAAGAGTGGACCATATAACAGGAGGGCTGACAACTAGGAAGCTGGTATCCATAGGTCTTTCACATCTACATTCAGGTGTCCAGGTGTAGACACCCATCAATATCTGATCAGCCAATACCATTCCTTACACACCCATATCCATGCCAGCACATGTTTGGACTTGACCTGCATGCACGCCTATTACATTCCATATAAGTGTCACCATGCTGGGGCAAAATTGCCCACCCAGTCCTACATGTACATTACAATACAGGGATGCACCAACTTGAGTACAAAATGGTGCATCACTGTGTTGTGAGAATGACGGTGTGTCACAGTGCCAATATTTTCACAACAGTGCACATCTAACTCACATATGGGCCTACATGTGGCTTGTCACCTTGTTTACACAATGCTGCCCATTGAGCGCCACAAGCCTCACAAGATATGACTCTCTGTTCGTGCATGGGTAACCCTTAAATGGGACACAGTGTGGAAAGGAAGCTAACAGGTCCGGTGAGGCGTTTCGGGAACTGGGTCTTGTGCGCCAAATTATGGCACTACACTGTTTAGAGGCAATAAAATTACCTATAGCCAGTGTAGTGCCATTTTCTGGTGCACAGGCCACATGGACATGGCTCCTGTCTTAGTAAAGACAGGAGCCACGCCCACCACCCCAATGGGCATGCCCAGGGGTCAAATGTCCATTGGGGCCACCGAGCGGTGTTGGACGAAAAAAAGGAAATATACTCACCCGGACTTACCTTGGATGGGTCCCCCATCTGTAGGAGAACTCCTGGTGTGGGTAGGGGTGGGTGGGGGTGTCCCTGAAGCCGGGGAAGGGCATCTGTGGGCAATTTCCATGGTCTCCGGCCATGGAAATCTGCCTACAGGTCCCCTTATGCCTGTCCATACCCAGGCATTAAATAATGGCGCTAAAGGCCCCCATCCACCCCTTGCTGGATTTTAGCACGGGGGACAAATATGGCGCAAAGGCCATATCGTCCTTTTCTGGACGGGAACGCCTACCTGTCATCTCATTGACGCAAGGTAGGTTTTCCCCTCCAGAAAACGACGTAAACTCCATAACTCTGGCTCTAGACGTGTCTAGCGCCAAAGTATTAATATGGAGTTCGGTTTGCACAGAATTAGCATTAAAAATATGATGCTAATTCCGCGCAAACCGAGTGTAAAAATGGGCCTAAGTTGTTGTTAGGGCTTGAAACAGGTATCTCATGTTGCATGGCAGTCGATATTTTGAGCTGGTTGTGGCTCATATGTATTTGTGGTATGGTGTGAGTTCCTATCCTCGTTTAATGTCCCCTCAGCACTAGGTTGTTGGACATGACAATCTTCTGTTTGGCTCAAGGACCTGGGACATATGATTTGGATTCCACACTGATGGTCGTTATGTATGTACCATGCATTGTGTAGTGCACCTGTGTCTCAGTGTACTATTACTATAGGGGACATGACACATCCTCACAACACAATGGGGTCAGATGTGGTGGCAACATGGTAGCACTACAGAGCCTGAACATCCCATCCCTTTTGACATGTGACATTGCAGATGATGTGTAACACTTAGGGCCTGTGAAATTGGTAAATGAGAATGCACAACACGTCTCCAAAATTGTCCGCACTGTCCTGCAACATTTCAACTATGCAAGAATGCCCCATGTGTGACATGCTATTTGGCAACCCTTTGTTGTCCCCTGCACCAGTTGTGCATATGCAGCCATGCATTGACACTACCTACCCTGCACCAGGGTACTTGGCTAACTGCCTTGTGGAGGTGGATGTGTCTATGTAGGAAGGTACACCGCCCTATACATATGCTGTTTTGATGGCCAATTGTCACTCTCTCTCTCTCTGTGCAGCAGTATGCAGCATGCATTGGAGGCACAATCATCTGAGTTAAAAGCACAGTCCACTTCCTTATTGCAACCTGCATACAGCACCCCTGGGGTGGTGTCTGTTGTTGGCACTTCCTCAGGTTTTAGGTGACAGCTTCATGTGAGTAAGCATCATCATGCTATGTATCTTGTGGTGACAGACCTGCAGCGGCACACATTGCACACCCCTTCCACACTACATACAGCATGGGAGGGTGGCCAATTTACAATGTAGCTTCAAGTCATTATGAAATGGTCATCTGCCAAGTTGTACTTATGGTGCAGGCCATAACAATGGAACTGTGGGCTGTTACATAGGTCCCTTGGTGATCCAGAGTGGCAGCTAATGTTTGTGGCAGCCATGAGATGTCCAAGGGTGTGTATCTCATTGTCACAGGGTGACAGCGTACCTACCAGTGTCTCTTCTATTTTCAAAAACATTAATGTGCATTTATACAGTCCACACATGCACAGTACAGGCTATTTGATGGAGCTCAACTTCTTAGCAAATGTGTCCTTTGGCACAGTGCATGTGAGGTCAGTGATGTCCTCTTTTCTCCTACTGGGTCCCACTATGACATCCTTGACCTGCACTGTCTGAAAGTGACTCTGCCCCATGTTGGGCCATTTATTGTATCTTGTACAGACATGATGGTGTTGTGAGTCAGTGAGTGTTGCATGTGAGGTGGCACTACAATAGGTGTGGTACCACTTATCACACATCTGGCACATGGTATGTGACGGGCATTGATCTTGGATTCCTATGTGTGTGAGCCAATTCATCAGGCAGATGTCTCTGCACACTACAGGTAAGTCAGGTATGTGTTGATGAGATGCAGTTGATATAGCCGCAAGGTGCCTGGTATTTGATATTTGTTCTGGCAGTGATTTGCACAGCATGACTTAAGGGACCTATGCCTAGTTGTAACTTACATGACATGGACATGGTGTATGCCATTGACATGTCTGTGCTATTCCATGTTTAGTGTACTGTGTGTGAAGTGTACGTAGTAAGCAACCTATGGGCACTTGTATTGGTCCGTGTAGTTATACTGTTAGCAAAGGGTACATGTCTGCATCTGTCCTTCACGTGGTGTACCTGCCAAGTTGTGGGAGTGTTACGTACATGTGGGTGTATGTATCTGTGTTTTGCACTGACTGTGCTGTACTGCAGCATGGTGTATATGTGTCATCGCCTGCACACGTGTGTTCCCCTGGCCATGTGTTACTGTAGTGGTGTATGTCTTGTGTGTCCAACAGGGTTGCTGTATTGTGTGTATATTGCTCGATTTGTTGACTTACCCACAAGTAAGCCATTTCCAAATTGTCCATCCTGGAATTGTTCATTGATCCTGCTGTGCCGGAATATGTGGGCGTCATGGACACTCCCAGGATACTTGGCCAAAATGTTTATGAATAGCCCCCGGTGGTCCACTATGCCCTGCACATTAATGGAATGTGTGTGCTTGTGATTCCATTATAAGTGCTCTGTTGCTGCAGGTGGCACAAGCCAGACATGGGTGCAGTCAATTGCACCAAGCACATGTGGGAAGCCATTGATTTGATAGAACCCCTGTTTGTTCTCCAGCTGCTTTTGCTGGGTGTTGGGGAAGCTGATGTGGTGGGGTGTCAGGGAGATGATAGCATCTAACACCTTTGGCAGGAATGCAGAGAACGATGGCTGTCAGACACCAGCAACCAGTTCACCCGTTGTTTGGAAGGAAACACTTGCCAGCATAAGCAGGACAGTGAGCACCTTTGTCACAGGTGGTAGGTTGTGTGAGGTCTGCAGCCTGGCTGTAATTTGTGGCTCAATGTTGTGCAGCAGGTGTAGTAAGGCTTGCCGGTTCAGTCTGAAGGTCCTAATAATGTCCAAGTCCCTGAGACCAAGGAGGGTTGTCCTGGTTCTGAGGACCCTTTCTTGCCTTCTGTGTTGCCTTTGTGGGCCGCACTGTCGTGCTGGTGGTTGCTGGAGTTGTTGCTGTCTTCTGCGCTGTCAAGCAAGCTGGATCATTATCACCTCCATTTTCTCCTGTGGGTTCGTAATGTTGCTTCTGTGTGTTCTCTTTAAATAGTGGTTTGCCTCATTTTAAAACCTGCCCTGACCCAGGCGTTAATGTTTGACACAAATCAGTGGTAACATAATTTTTTGGGTCCGCCTCCCACTGGTGCGTCTTTTTTGCCGGGTGGATAAATACGGCGTTAGGGTGTTTGAGTCAGTTTTTTGGATGTGAACACCTCACTTGCATCTCATTGACACAAGGAGGTTTCATGCATCGGAAAATGACGTTAACATCAATATTCATACACTAGACGTGTCTAGCATCAAAATATAAATATGGCGTTGAGTTTGCGCTGAATTAGCGTAAAAAAAAAAAAATGATGCAAATTTAGCACAAACACAGTATAAGTATGCCCCTCAGGGGCATATTTATACTCTGTTTGCGCCGGAATTGCGTTGTTTTTTTTGACGCAATTCCGACGCAAAACTAACTCCATATTTATACTTTGGCGTTAGACCCGTCTAGCGCCAAAGATCTTGGAGTTTGCGTCATTTTTTAGCGTGGACACCTACCTTGCGTTAATGATATGCAAGGTAAGCGTTCCCGTCTAAAAAATGACTCCGAGGCATGTGCGCCGTATTTACACTCCCGGGCAAAAATGAGGCCCGGGAGTGGGCGGGTCAAAAAAAATGACGTCCAGCCGTTTTAGCGTCATTTTTTAACGCCTGGTCAGGGCAGGCGTTAAGGGACCTGTGGGCTCGGAAGGAGCCCAGAGGTGCCCTCCCATGCCCCCAGGGACACCCCCTGCCCCCCTTGCCCACCCCAGGAGGACACCCAAGGATGGAGGGACCCATCCCAGGGAACTTAAGGTAAGTTCAGGTAAGTATTTTTTTATTTTTTTTTTGTGGCATAGGGGGGCCTGATTTGTGCCCCCCTACATGCCACTATGCCCAATGACCATGCCCAGGGGACAGAAGTCCCCTGGGCATGGCCATTGGGAAAGGGGGCATGACTCCTGTCTTTGCTAAGACAGGAGTCATTTCAATGGGGGTTGGGAGTCAAAAAAAATGGCGCTAATCGGGTTGAGGCGAAAATTTTGCCTCAGCCTGACTTGCCCCATTTTTTGGCGCCCAAGCTCCATTTTCCCCTACGCCGGCGCTGCCTGGTGTAAGTCATTCCATAAATAAGGCGCCCGCATGGCGCTTTGGAATGGCGTTAGCCGGCGTTACATTTTTTGACGCACAACTGCGTTGGCGCAGTTGTGCGCCAAAAAGTATAAATACGGCCCTCAGTGTGCTCCCTGAGGGTGACCCCTGCAAAGGGAGAAAGAAGGTCCCAGGGACCTCCAGACATCGCCATGCAGGCTGGTGCAGTCATTTACTGCACCGTTCTGCAGGGGATCTCTGCCCCTACTTTAAAGTGTAGGTGAGTGCCATCTGCACAGAGGAAGACGAACCAGTTGCTTCAGTCAACCGTTCTGTCTTTCACTAATAAGTTGCCCAAGGGGCAGAGCAGGTTCTCTGCCTCTGAGTAGAGCATTACTTGTAATATGGCACACTGTCCCTGTTTGCACCTGGTGCACCTGTCTAAACAGCACGTGTGGCAAACACCTGTCTAAACAGCGCATGTACAGAAGGAGATTTTGCTGTAAGAGAGAAAAAGAATGTCTAACTAACCTGCCTCACCTAACGAGATACACTCGCCTAACAAGGCTCCCGCTGATGTGAAAATGTATTGTGAATCAGTTGAGGGAACCCTGTTCTGCTTAAATCTTTTTTATATCAACTTAAATTTGTTTTTGATGTAAATTAAACTACTGACCACTGGTGTGACAAAACGTGTCAATTATAATTTCAATGGACACAAACATAACTATTTAGATTCTACTAAAAAATGTTATCTGATTTCGATGTCATTTTTCAGAATGAGCAAATTGGCGTAGGAATTTTTGCAAATGTATTCAATGACAACAGTAGTCCTTTGGAATACATATAATTGATTGTGGGCGTTATGTAGAATAGAGTAAGCGACTTGGACACATATTCTTATTGAAAATTCTGAATGCGCCTACTGCCTGGACAGTGGACAGTATCCATTTCTCTCCAACCTTCAGTGTCACATCCTAAGTAGCAGAGGGCAACGAACCGCAAAATAATAGAGCACTATGAGTGATTTACGAACAAAGGAAGAGATTTGAGCTGAGGCTAGAGGTCTAGAGACAACTTAGTTAGGTCAGGTAGAAAAAAAACCATGGTTCTTGAGTTACTTACAGATGGGAAGAATTTCAGGAAGCAAACAATGGTTTAAATGAAATTTTACAGGTTACTCAGTTGGAAGAATATCCTATTGCTGAAAAGCAGTACACGACAGCTATGCATTGTACACATATATTACAAAAATAAACTATCAGCAGTTTCTAGATGATAACTATAACAATTTCGCAATGTCTTCTTCCTAAACACATTTCTAGAAGCGAACAGTTGCCTAGAAATATCTTGATCTTACCTTGCTAATGTGTTTACTCACCTGCTGCTTCTCGAATCAGCAAAACCTTTCTCTTTCGAATTACACGCCGTTCTCCTGCTATGAGTCACTTTCAGTGCTATACATTTTTTTTATGTTAGGTGCTTTCTGTGTTGAAAAGTCTTCAGCAATTACTTACCTATTGGTGCTTCATATTCCATGCCTGGGTTACTGGTTGCGTTATTTTCCAGTAGAGGTTTATTGAGGGTGTTAGGGACTCAAGTGGGTATGGGTTGTTGGACCCTTGAAGACTTTCTACACAGTAGTGCTCTGTGATGGAATAATTTCATTAATTTTACACAACATGTGTAACACAAATATCATGAAATTGAGGAAACTATAGTAACATAATTGAAATTTCACTATGGCCTTGTATATATACTATAAGTCATCATCCGGGGTCACTGTAGGTTCTTCTATAGTGGGGTTCAGGTTTTGGAGCCCTCCACTAAAATAATGCCAGATATGGTAGCGATATGTTTTGATTTTTGGGTCCTGGCAGATCACTCTATGAGTGATAGCTCATAGAGTGATGTTTGAGGTTGAGCTGTTTCCTGTCTGAAGTATTGCACTCCTAAATTAGGATCTGATGGGCTTGCTGATAGCGTGTTTTTGCACACAAGGCTGCTCTGTCTCCTATTGTCTTGTTTCTAATGTGCTCTAGTTCATTGTCTAAAGGGTTTCAAATCTGGTTATTTTACGTCTGATCTCACTAATAAGACGGTTTCGTTATGCCTTTGTCCACAGACCTAGGGTCCAGATATTTGCTATGTATGTGTATATATGTAGGTATGTATGTGCTATTGCTATTGCACAAACCTAGCCAAAAAGGAGTGGAGCAATGTACAACATCAAAGACAATCATAACGTTAATGCATTACAATGTATTGTTATTTTTTTAGGTCCATCTGAAACTCTTCCCTAAACTGGAGCAGCGTGGGAAGGTCCTTATGGGTCCAGGAATGTTTCAAATCCTGTGTGCACAGATGGAACAGGCTTACTGGTTTTTTTTTTTTTACACTTCTAGTCTGTAGTCTGGTGGTGTTCTGGCTGCTGGTGGGCTGAGAACAACCAGAGATTGTGAGCTTGTCTGCAATCCAGTCGAGGGTGCTGGTGTTTATGGCTTTGAATATTATACAACTGGTTTTGAAGATGATGCGCCCAGCAAGGGGAGCCAATGGAGTCCCAATCAATCAAAATTTCCCACCTCCTAGTTTTGTGTTTGATGAATGCCCCAAGGGCTTTTTCCCCGTCTCTCTGTTGCAAATTCTTTATCACTAGATCTTTTATTTGCTGGGCCACTTTCTTTAGGACCCCGAAGACCCAAAAGAGAGATGCACTTTACAGGGGCATAGCTTGGTCAGTATGTTTGGGAGTGTGAGCTTCAGATTTCCCAACAAGCACGCTTGGACATCTTGTTAAAATCTATTTTATATGTGAAGCAAGACATGAAGGGGGCTTAAGGGGCAGTGGAAAGAGAGAATAAAAATGCCAGGTAAAATCTGACAGACGCTGCATATTATCTGACTGAATGCACTTATACCCAACTACTTACTAAAGAATACAAATTGTAAGACCCCAAACACCCCCTTGACACATACAAGAGGCTGAAGAGCTAGGCTCTGCTGCCTAATTCTGAGCTATAGCCAAACTGAAGAACTTGCTGTCTTTTTTTTTTACCCTTCTCTGCGTCCTCTGTAGTCTGCGCCCCTGACCACATGATACTGCATATTGAACGTTTCAGGATCTTTTCTATTTCTAGGTATGAAGTCTGGGGTTAACTCCTATACCGTAAGTGAACCTGGGTGTCTGATTCCATGAAAAACTGGTTCAACGGGAGGATTAATAAAATAGTTCTACATCCCAAACGTTTATAATACAATGTATTTAAAACAGCTGACAATAGAGACTGACAAGATAAACTAGTCCTCAATTGAAAACATTGAGTCAACAAAAGATATTGAGTTGAGTCTTTAGAGTGAGTGTCTGGTATTTTCTTTTCATACAAAATGCTAGCATGATATTCATTGCACAACAGTTCTCAGGTGCTTGTACTGTAAGTTACAAAGTATTTGAAAAGCACATATAAAGCTATCCAAGCAAGTGGTGAGGTGATTCTGTGTAAAAGACAACTCCTGTTTTTTTTTTTTAACTATCCCATGGTTTACTTCGTCAACGTGATAAGGTTGATGTTTCGGATCAAGAGGCGGTACATATTTTTGCCATCGTCAAGACAACTTGTTTTTTTTTCTCGCCCTGGTGTTTTGTTTTCCCCAGGTGAATTAATATTTTTGCGAAGTCAATCTCTGTAAATGCAGGTTGGTGTTTCACAGTGAACATTTTCAAATAAAGACCTACAGATTTGTGTGAGTGTGCAAGCTTCATGAGGCTCTGCCTTGAACCTTCAGAAGACCTTGATAGTTCAAGCTGGAGCTATTAAAAGCTCATGCCCTTGTGCATGTCTTGATCCTTATTACTTTCAATGCTGATTATATATTGACTTGTTTGCCTCAGATCATTTACAATATCGATATCCATGATGATATATTTAGCTGGGAAGAAGCATATGTTTAAGATTATAGGAGTCCTTTTTTTTTTACCAGATTTGTTTTTAACCAGGTGCATATATAAACAAGGATCAACACTTGTGGGCTCTGGTATTAACTAAGTTGACTATGAACCACTAATAAAGATAGGCTGGGATTAGCGACGCAAGAGTATTCATTTGGTGAATTCACTTGCTCATACTAAAAATAAGTGTAAGGAACTGGATTATTTGTTAAAGGGGGTAAGAATCCCTTCCAAAGAATAATCAGAATCCTTGTAAGGGTGAAGCACAAATGTCAGCATATAAACTTGTACCTAACCCTGTGGTAGCTTTGCACAAAGGCACTCAGACTTTAATTAGCGGCAATGTGTAAAGAATGTATGCAGCACCCAAAGAATAATAAAACAAAAACATTACACAGGAAAAATACAAAACCAACTTAGAAAGCAAAGGATATTTTAATAAATAGAGTGACGCAAAAATGATAAAATCCTATCAACATAATAGAAATTATGAAACAATAGCACCAAATCATGTGAAGCGCCAATTACGTGTTAATTGTCGCATCGAACCGGGACAAAGTTAAATGTTCAGGCTGACCACCATGGAGCTCCTGTTGGGTACAAATCCAGGGGTGTCTAGCTGGGTGTTGTACCTTTTGCCCTTGCTGTGAGGGCCCTGGGGTGTTGCGAGGCGAGGCTCTATGTCCTAAACAACCGATCAGGAGCTGCGAGGAGCTACAATTAGAGGCCCTTGCGTCACCCTGTGTCAGATCTAGTGAAGCCATCGTTAGTGGCAATGAGGTGGAAGAACTAAACCACAAACACTGAATGCAGCCAACAGACTGGCAAAAAAATAAAAACGTAAAAATATTGCATTTCCCAGCACCATTAAGAACAAAATTAGTTGATATAATCCATGTCTTAACCTTTGATGCCTTTGCTGAGCAGTTCCGTACATTATCCTAATTAAATGATTCTGCTCTTGATAACAAAAAAGAAAGGAAAATGCTAGTCTTACAGTTTGTTCTTGCCAGTTGAAAATGAACACATCATTTTTATGACCTTGTGTTTTACAGGTCATTCCAAATAGTAAGTGCAATTCAATGAATGTACTCACTCAGAGTCCATGCCCAGGCTGCCAGTGCTAAACGGCGGTGCCCCTTATGGGAAGAAAGCAAATGGCCTTGGTGAAATTAAGAGCATGTAAACAGGGAGTATAAAACACTGTCCAATAGTGAAAATAATGCCAACATAATAGAGTAGATCCAATACAAATTCTGAATATATTTACGTAGGAATATCATCGAATAGATGTCATTTGTTGTGGTTATTATATATGCTTGTTTATCCTGGTGGCTGTGGGGCAAGTAGCAAGCATGATGTATATAAGACATGTATCTGACAATTGGAATGCACGGGACAGATAGATGCTCATCTGGATTGATGTGCATTTGACAATATGGTACCTGTGGGAGAATGCATTTGGTACTTTTAACTTCCTTAATGTTCTTCTTCTTTGAAAAGCGTAAGGGAGCTATGTGGCTGCAAGGCATATGTCTGCCTTTGTTATGCTCATCACTTTGGTGATAGGACAGTATGTGAGAGCCCTGGAGCTGTACAGAAGAAGCCCGATGAGCAGACATGCATGAAACAGAAAAAACAGGGTTATGTGGAGGAATATGTCTGTACATAAAGTAATCTGTAGTTGCGAAAAAATATATTTTGCTTCAGTTGTTTTCAATTTCTTGCATGATATTTACTAGTAACAGCTATATATTTTGCCCTTAAGCACTATGATGGCTCCACAATGGTTCTCGGTTATTTGGAAGAATGCTCATTGTTATAATGTGGCGCAACTACTCACATTGGAGTTCCATGACCATATTGAAGAACATGGCTGCAAGCCAAGTTCCTTTATAATGTTAGGGACAACCGAGGTGACCTGCCATATACTCACAGCATATAGCAGGGGGTGCTTTATACATTATATTACATGGTCACACCATCATCTTTCCAACAAACCACTTGGTGCGTACCTCTTTCATATAAGAGGGAGCATGTTTGCAAGCATGAAGACTATAAGTAGTCATAGAAAGTCTAGTGCAAAATTAAACACATAAAAAACTGTTAGATAATGTTTGCAAAAAGAATTAGAATCAGTTTAATATAAGTCATTAAAATATGCAAAGTAGAAACATACAAAAAGATCGTCACTTTTCTGTAATTACTTTAGGAGTGTAAAAAATAAACAATAAACAGGTTGTCATAAATATCCACCTGTCAGATTGTCACTGTACAACTAGAAAAACAGAGCAGAAAAAAGAAAAACAACATTTCCTTTTTGCTCTTTAACCAGCTGCTTCAACTCTTTTGGTGCCATTGGACAACACTGAGGAGGTAAATAAAGGCACTACTGGTGCACTGCACCAGAGGATTTTTCTTTTCACATCAGGCTACTCGAGAAGAGCTTTATGAGCAGTCTGAGTGCATTCTTTTTTTTTTACTGCAATGACGATCTGCGCACAGGGTGCGCTGACATCATTCAAGTAAAATGAGACGATTAGCTTGTTTTATTTTTACTGAGTCAGTGCTTGGGGGCTACCTCAGCGCCCTGAGCACTGAAACTAATTGGAGAGTGGGAAAATGGGGAAACAGTCCTTTTGCTCCCCTGGGGTCAAATGGGGGTTATGACCCCCGATCTACTCCCTCACCCCCTTAGGGGGGAATGAAAGCCCAGTAGACGCCAGGGATTTTTTTTTAACCATAGCGGTTGGGGCTTCCCACCTTGGACATGGCCAAGCCCCACCCAAAATAAATGGGGAAACAGTCTTTCTGCCCCCCTGGGACAGGTGGGGTAATCACCTTCCATTCTCCCCCGGGGGTAGAAATCTCACTAGATTCCTGGAATATTTCTTTAAAAAAATATAGGGGTGGGAGTTGCCCACAATGGACATGTCTATGCCCCCACCCCAACTAAATGAGGTAACAGTCTTTCTGCCCTCGAGGGGCAGATTGGGGGAATTACCCCAGAAATGTATTTCTGGGAACAGGTAGCCATTTAGAAGCCAGGGAATTATTTTTTTGAAATATAGGGCAGGCTGACAAGCATGGGCATGGTTATGCCCCTACCCCAAGTAAATTGAGCAATAGTCTTTCTACCTCTCCTTAAGAGCAGATGGGGGTAATTACTGGGGGAAAAATCACCAGTAGACTCCAGGGAAAGTGCTTTTTTAAAATGTAGGGGTGGGGGGTCTGACCATCATGGGCATAGTTATACCCCCAACCCAATGGAAGGGGGCAAAAGTCCTTTTGCTTCCCAGGAGGCATTTTGGGGTAGTTACTCCCACGTGGAGAAAGCCTAGTAAATGCAAGGGATTTTTTTTTAAACATAGGGATGAGGGCTGCCCAGCATGGGCTTACCCAAGCTGCCTCCCAGGTAAATGGGGCAACAGTCTTTCTGTCCCCCCAGAGGCATATGGGGTAATTACACCTGATCTGCCCCCCATCAGAAAGCCTACTGTTTGGCCTACTGTATGGCACCAATATTTTTTTTAATTAAAACAATAGGGTGGGTCTTTCTCAGTCTAACATCAGGCCCCACCCTCTGCTCTAAAACCTGAAGAATCTTTCGGCTCCCCTACAGAATAAAGAGTCCCATCCCAATGGCAAGCAAGAAGACATTTTGGGGGTCATTACAACATTGGTGGTAAAAGCCGCTTACCGCCGTGCAGAAGACCGCCAACACACCGCCGCCGCTGCGGAATTCCGCCACGGTCATTATGACCCAAAGCCCAGAATCCGCCAAAATCTAGACACCCACACAAGTCCGCCACACCATAGGTCAGTGATAAACTGGCGATAACAAAACCTCCACCGTCACGCCAACAGGAATACGCCCACACTATCACAACCCACGAATCCACGCAGCGGTCTTTCAACCACGGTATTCCATTGGCAGTACACACCGCTGCGCTAAAAATACACACACATTTACAAAACACTACCACATTGGACAATTTGAAATACACACACCTGATACACATACACACACCACTCCCACTCATCCAATAGAATTTAAAACACACACCCACATCACCCACAAACCCCTATGACAAAAATTGAGAAAGAAGCACACAGAGAGACACCACCACCTACAAACGAGCATCCACAGGCACTCAACACCATCACTCACATAACATCCACACACCTCACACAACACACCTCTATATATCACCCCACACATCACAACGCAACCCAACCCACACATCACCCACACCACCCCATGGCACCGCAAAGACACCCCAGGTTCTCTGAGGAGGCGCTCAGGGTCATGGTGGAGAAAAGCATCCGGGTAGAGCCACAGCTGTTCGGATCACAGGTGCAGCACACCTCCATAGCTAGGAAGATGGAGCTATGGCGAAGAATCGTAGACAGGGTCAACGCAGAAGGACAGCACCCAAGAACTAGGGATGACATCAGGAAGAGGTGGAATGACCTACGAGGGAAGGTGCGTTCCGTGGTCTCAAGACACCACATCGCGGTCGAGAGGAATGGCGGCGGACCCCCACCTCCTCCCCAACAACTAACAACATGGGAGGAGCAGGTCTTTGCTATCCTGCATCCTGAGGGCCTCGCAGGAGTAGCTGGAGGAATGGACTCTGGTAAGTCAACTCTTTACTACTTCATCCCCCACCCAACCTGCATGCCATCACATACACCCACCCTCGCCCTCACCCCCATCACTCCAACTCCTCACACATGTCCCAATATCACAAACCACACATCCGAAACCCAAGCCCTGCATGCAACACCAAAGCATGGACACCCATCACCAAAGCATGGCCTCTGCACATGCCTATACATCCCCCTAACCCATCATCACAAAAGGTCCTACACAGGAATGCAAGCACTGGGGTACACGGTCACCCAACCATTGCACACTATGGCACATACAGATGCAATAATCATGCTTTTACACCCCTGCAGGACGCCTACCCAACGTCACCGGACAGGAGGGTCTAGATATGTCCACTCCACCCACAGAAGAGGCCCACAGTGATGACAGCAGCTCTGTCTAACTGGATCTAGATGACCAGCCCGGCCCATCTGGGACCTCGGGACAGTTGTTTCCCCTCACACTGGTACAAGCCACTATAGAGCTTCCCCCTTCTGGAAACACCAGCACAGCACCCACCCAGCAGGCCCATCCCTCTGTCCCCAGGACATGTCAATCAGCAGTGTGTCCACCACTACAGGGAACCCAGGCTAATCCACCACCCCAACAACACTAGGGACCTGGGGGCAGTGGCAGTGGGGTCACGGTTCAGGGGACAGAGGCCCAGGAACACAGGGGAACTGGGAGGGCTGCTGTGCGACAGGGGGAGGACAGGCCCAGGGAACTCACTCTCCACGAGGCCCTCTCCAACAACATGGGAGCCTACCACCATTCCCAGGAGACTATGGCAATGGTACTGGCCAAGTTTCAGGAGACCCAGCAGCTGCAGGAGGAACAGTATTTGGGCTTCAGGAAGGAACTCAAATCCATCAATTCCATCCTGGGCACCATTGTAAGAGTGCTGAAGGAACTCGTCAACACCGGGAGGGACACTGTGGCACAACAAAGGGCCCCTGACACTAGCCTGGACGATGAACTGCCCACCACCTCTGCCGGCGCTAGTGGACAGAAGGCACTGCCACAGGACCACCATACCAGCACCCCACCCCCTGCAGAGGGAGAACCACCCCGCAAACGGTCCCTGACATCCAGGACAAAGACAGAGAACGATCCCAAGACCCCCGCCAAGAAATGAGACCACCCTGATTATCATCCTTTTGTCCCACCTTGTCACCCTGGCCATCCTTAAACTGCCCCAGATCCACTTCCTATGCTCCTTTGGACAATGCACCTGTGAGACTAATAGACTGGACTCTGCCATGGACATTCCTCCACCATCACCCCTCACCGTTTTACAACCCCTTCCAATATTGAGCACTTAAATAAACACCCTTAAAACAAAAAACAATCAGGAGTCTGTCTGTGATTTCGAAATAGTGTATTAGCAATTACAGTGTCAAAATGCTCTTTCAAATGTAATGTCAACATACCTGTGTCACACAGCTCTAGTCCATGAGGAAACAAAGCAGATGTCACACAGTGGGACCCACATCTGTGAAATCGTAAGGGAAAGTGACAACTCAGTGACCATACACTGGGTGAAAATGACAGACAGTAGAGAGGTAGTAGATGTAAATCAGATGTGGCAGGCAGTGTTGTCTTCTTACCTGTGTCTCACTGGAAGTATTGCAGGATCACTGTGTTCCTGTTGTCGATGTCCTCTTCTTCTGCTTCCTCGTCTTCACTGTCCACAGGCTCCACAGCTGCCACAACACCTCCATCTGGACCATCCTCCTGCAAAAAAGGCACCTGTCGTCGCAAAGCCAAGTTGTGAAGCATACAGCAGGCCACCATGATCTGGCATACCTTCTTTGGTGAGTAGAATAGGGATCCACCTGTCATATGGAGGCACAGGAACCTGGCCTTCAGGAAGCCAAAGGTCCGCTCTATAATCCTCCTAGTTCACCCACGGGCCTCATTGTAGCGTTCCTCTGCCCTGTCCTGGGATTCCTCACTGGGGTCAATAGCCATGACAGGTTGGGGTAGCCACAGTCACCTGCAAATGGCGAGGGACAAATGTTAGTCACACACTAACTCATAGGGACATCCACAGACCCAGACAACTATTCCCACTGTATTGGGTCCATATCCTCACCTAATATCCACACCTGGTGCCTCTGGAGTTGCCCCATCACATAAGGGATGCTGCTATTCCGCAGGATGTAAGCGTCATGCACTGAGCCAGGGAATTTTGCATTAACATGGGAGATGTACTGGTCGGCCAAACACACCATCTGCACATTCATGGAATGGTAACTCTTCCGGTTTCTGTGCACCTGTTCACTCCTACGGGGGGTACCAAGGCCACATGTGTCCCATCAATGGCACCTATGATGTTGGGGATATGTCCCAGGGCATAGAAATCACCTTTTACTGTAGGCAAATCCTCCACCTGAGGGAAAATGATGTAGCTTCACATGTGTTTCAGCAGGGCAGACAACACTCTGGACAACACGTTGGAAAGCATAGGCTGGGACATCCCTGATACTATGGCCACTGTTGTTTGAAAAGACTCATTTTCTAGGAAATGGAGTACTGACGGCACCTGCACTTGAGGGGGGATTCCTGTGGGATGGCGGATAGCTGACATCAGGTCTGGCTCCAACTGGGCACACAGTTCCTGGATTGTGGCACGATCAAGCCTGTAGGTGATGATCACATGTTGCTCCTCCACTGTCGACAAGTCCATCAGCGGTCTGTACACTGGAGGATGCTGCCATCTCCTCACATGCCCCAGCGGACGGTGCCTATGGAGGAGAACACCGAGCAGAGAATCAACCAACTCTGAGGTACGTAACGACAGCTTACTCTGAAAATGTTAGCAAATCGAAATATGCCTGTATGAGTGTTTAGGCAAGGCCTAGATATGTGTGACGCAGTCCAAAATAATGCCATGTGGGCCCCTGAAATGGCGGCTGCCTGACCTGTAAACTGGGACAGGGGGATATGAGGTAACTGCTCTGGCATTGTACACCGTCACGGTAGGCGGTTGAAGACCGCTGCACAATCCTGCATTGGTTAACATTGGACCCTATGGGTCCCAGGAGCCAATGACGATGTATGCCGGCGGTGACGGTACGCACCGGCGTGGACGTGACCGCCATTTTCTATCTGTTCAATCACTTGATACCTGAGCTTCGCCAGGAGAGGACCTACACTGCAAATGCAGCTGTGACCTCAGTGTGGAAGAGACAATGGCTCGTGTGTCTGGGGAAAGGGCCCCTGCCTTCAGCACGGAGGAGTTGGAGAAACTCGTGGATGGGGTCCTCCCCCAGTACATGCTACTCTACAGTCCTCCAGACAAACAGGTAAGTACACTGTGAGCATGCTGTATGGGCAATGCCTGTGTGGAGTGGGGTGGATGAAAGATAGGGGGGTGAGAATGAGGCGTGCATGAAACGACGGTGAGTGCATGTGCGTCATGGCAAGGGTAGGGATGCGGGCCAATGACTGTGATGGTGCAGATGGTAATTACTTCTCTTTTTCCCCTGTATAATTCCTGTAGGTCAGCGCCCACCAGAAGAAGGACATTTGGTATGCCATCGCCAAGGAAGTACGGACCCTGGGGGTCTACCACAAATGGAGCACCCACTGCCAGAAAAGATGGGAGGACATTCGCACTGGAGCAAGAAGACGGCAGAGGCCCAGCTGGTGATGGCCTCCCAACGTGGGAGAGGTGCCCGTCACACCATGACCCCCCTCCTGATGTTCAGGATCCTGGTGGTGGCGTACCCGAAGTTGGATGGGCGCTTGAGGGCATCACAGCAGACACTAGGGGGTGAGTACACTCTCATTCTGCTGATTCAGCGTGCATTGTAGATGTCTGGGTGGCGAGGTGGGCTGTGGTTTCCCCTAGACCAGGGCAAGTTTAGTAGGCAAGGACCCTTCTTGAGGCAGGCCCTGTGGCACCCCACCCCACCTGTGTACAGTGCCAACTACACCTAGTCAGGCTCCTGTAACATCCATGTGTGCAGAAATCGGGCATAGCCTTGTAACCCATGTCCCTGGGATTGAATAGTGGACTCCAAGTGTGCGCCGTAGTGCAGGGGGCTTCTGTGTCTGTCATGTCCGCCAACGGTAGCGGTATTGCATGCCCTCAACATATCTTTCTTCTGTCTCCCCCCCTTTTGTGGTCTCCCTGTTCTTGCGTGCATTAGCATCATCGGGCAAAGGCGCAGTGGCACCGGAGCAGGAGGGAGCTGTATCCCACATGGCCCTGGAGGGCGACACTGCAGAGTCTGAATTCAACAGTGGGATGGAGGGAGAGGGGTGCTCCACGGCGGGGACAGGTGCTGACACCAGCGATACAGACTCCTCCTCTGATGCCCCCCGCATCTACAGGTACAGCCGCCACCCCAGTACCAGCACCGCCCTGACAGCAGCCCCTCAGAGTATGCCCGCTCACCCAGGAGGGTGGGCATCACCTCCGCCCCCGGCACCTCAGCCCCTGACCCAGTCAGCCCTGCTGCCCTCATTGAGGAGGCCATTGACCTCCTCAGGTCCCTCACTGTTGGGCAGACTACCATTTTGAATGCCATCCAGGGTGTAGAGAGGCAGTTGCAACAAACCAATGCATACCTGGAGGGCATTCTCTCTGGTCAGACAGCCCTTCAGCAAGCTTTTCAGACTCTGGCCTCAGCACTGATGGCAGCCATTGTCCCTGTCTCTAGCCTCCCGACTCCAACTTCCTCCACCCAAACCCAATCCCCAGTACCTCAGCCTATCCCAAGCACACCATCAGACCCGCATGCACCCACCTCAAAACACCAGGGAAGCTCTGGCAAACATAAGCACCACACATCCACAGGCACTCACGCAAGCATCACACACATGCAGACACACCAACATCCACTGCCTCCACTGTGTCCCCCTCCTCCTTGTCTCCCTCCTCCCTCCCTGTCTTGTCCCTGTCTTGTCTCCACTCACACCTGCATGCACTACATCCTCAGCCACTACGTCCATCACAGCACACTCACCACCACACCCCGCTCACGTGCAGTCACCACCCCCACTACTATTCACACGTCCCCTGTGTCCTCTCCCAGTGTGTCTGTGAGGCCACCTCCCAAGGTACACAAACGCAGCCACACACCCACCCAACAGCCATCCACCTCACAACAGCCTCCAGCCCATGCACCTTCACCCAAATTCAGCAAACGTACACCTCCTACAACCACTACCACTTCCTCCACTTCCAAACCCCCTCCAGCTACCCGTCCCAGTGTTTCTAAGAAACTTTTCCTGGGCAACCTTGACCTCTTTCCCTCACCTCCCTCACCCCTTCAGACTCCTAGGGCCCGACTCTCCAGGCCCCAACCTAGCTCCTCAGCCACATCATCGACGGGACCAGTGGTGCCAGTAGTCACTGGATTCTGGAGTGCATCAGGTAGTAGGGCAGCCAGTGTGGCAAGGAGCCAGAGCACGGACAGTCCCCCACCTGTCAAGCATAAAAAGTTGGCCAGTGCCCTGCAGGAGAGGGGAAAGAAATCAGCCACCAAAGCCGCTCCAAGGGGTACAGTTGGGAGTGTGGAGACAGCTGCGACACCATCCAAGGTGGAGAAGGGCCACAGTAAAACCGGCACGTCTGAGAAGATCAGCACGGCGGACAAGACCGCCAGCAGCCCCGCTGCCCAGGACAAGACTGCCACCAGCAGACTCGCTGCCCAGGACAAGACCCCCAGCTGCCCTGCAGCTCAGGACAAGACCGCCACCAGCAGGCCCGCTGCCCAGGACAAGACTGCCACCAGCAGCCCCACTGCCCAGGACAAGACCGCCACCAGCAGCCCCTCTGCCCAGGACAAGACCGCCGCCAACAGCCCTGCTGCCAAGGACAAGACGGTCAGCAGCAGCCCCGCTGGCCAGGACAAGACCGCCAGCAGCAGCACCGCTGCCCAGGACAAGACCGCCAGCACCACCGCAGGACAGTGAGCGCCAATGATTACAATGCTACTGAAGCAGCCACTGGCAGCATGAAGCACTCTGGGCACCAAGCCCCCTCCAGAACCAGTGGAGAAAGGCATTCACTAGTTACATCCACTACCTCTGTCCTTGGCAGGATGAAGCACTCTGGGCACCAAGCCGAACCAGTGGAGAGTTACATCCACTGCCTCTGTCCTTGGCAGGATGAAGCACTCTGGGCACCAAGCCCCCTCCAGAACCAGTGGACACTATTATCCACTTGAGAGACTGTGGCTTTGCACTCCCCAGGATTGAACAGTGGGCAACCCACCCACTGTAGAGACTTGAGAGACTGTGGCTTTGCACTCCCCAGGATTGAACAGTGGGTATGGAGCCTCCTCAAGGATCTGGCGTTGTGCACTCATCCGGCTGAGGTGCCCCCCCTTCCCTTACCCCTGAGGTGCCTGTTGTATTTCTATCTGATGCCCCAGCAGTGTTCTCTCCTCTTGTTCGGGTATTGAGTGTGGGCCTCGCCCATGCCTTTTGGGCCCAGTGGTCCACGGACTATGATGGTGGAATCCCTTGGACTTGTGTTCTTGGTGTATATAATTGTTTATAGTGTAAATGTATATATATGTAAATATTTTTGATTAATGTGATTGAATATATAACAATTATTCGACTCATTTCCTTTTGTCCTTGCATTCTTCCAGGGGGGTTTGGGGGCGTAACTGTAATGTATCATGCTGTATTAGTGTGTGTGTTGTCGTGGGTGAGGGTGGGGGTGGGGGTTTTGGAGTTGCGTGTGTGTGTGTCACTGTTTTTTCCCTCCCCCTCCCCCTCCCCTGTCGTAGGTGCAGTACTCACCGTGGTCTTCTCCGCCGGCGTTCGTGCTCCTGGTATAGGAGCAGGAAGATAAAGGCTGGGAGTATCTGAAGTTCCGGTTCCATGGCGTCCTGGTTCCTCGTGGGGTGTGTAGAGGTGAGCGTTTTCTCTTCCAAGTCCTGTTTCCACCGTTTTTTTGTTCGCAGGGAATCCGCCCCGGAAAAGGTGGTGGATTGGACTGTTGTAATTCTGTGGGCAGTACATTGTCCTCCGCCTGTCTGTTGGCGGTTACCGCCGTAGTGTTTGTTTGTACCGCTGTGGCGGTCGGAGTGTTAAAGTGGCTGTCTATGTTGGCGGTTTCCGCCACGGTCTTAATTCATTTTTTTTTTACCGCCGGCCTGTTGGTGGTTTTACCACCGCTTTAACACCGACCTCCAGGGTTGTAATGACCACCTTTATTTGTTTCAGTGTTGTTTTTTCAAATGAAGCAGGAGAGTATGGCTAACTCCCAGTATCATACTAATTGTGAACGGCTGCACAATGGCTGGAACAATGCTGGGTGATAGGAATTGTGTGGCTTCCGGTGGATTCCAGATATTTTCATCATACAACCTCATGGGATCTATTCAAGTCACCCCACCCTGGATTCCCTTAGGTATCTAGTTTTCAAAAATGTACAGGCCGGCTTGGTTTTCCCTAGGTGCCGGCTGAGCTATGGCCTAAACTACCTACTTGGCTCAAACAGGTCAGTTTTAACTGTAAAAATGTGATGTATCCATGTTGCGTTTTGGACTGTTTCCTGTTGTGGGCACTAGGTCTACCCACACAAGTGGCGTAACCTTTATATTGGAAGGCTTAGAGGAATGCCAGTTGGAAGGAGGTTTGTAGCTGCTCACAGATTCCAGAACCTTCCATCACAGAAATGTGAGGAAAATGTAGTTTTTAGTCAAACTTTGAGATTTGCTGTGAATTCTGGGTTACCCAACCTAAGGAGAGCCATGCAAGCCATCCCGTGCTGGATTTCCCTAGGTATCTAGTTTTAAAAAATGTACAGGTTTGCTAGGTTTCCTCAGGTGCCAGATGAGCTAGGGTCCAAAATCCACAGCTTCCCACTTTGCAAAATATGGATCAGTATTGAGTGGAAAAATGTGATGTATCCATGTTGTATTCTGAGCAGTTTCCTGTCGGAGGCACTATGCCTACCCACACAAGTGATGTACCATTTTTATCAGAAGACGTGTGGAAACATAAACTAGTATATTTGTTATTACCAATTTGGATTTTACTGCATTTGTGTTTTCCAAAGGTAATCCAGTGCATAAGAAAGAAGACATTTTGAAAAATACTCTCTAAATAATATGCTAGTACGGGTGTCCACAAACAAATTTTGACAAATAACCACTGCTCCTAAAATCCATCTCTTGTGCTCTTTTCAGAAATACATAGGCTTCCTTGATACTCATTTTTTACCACACATATTTCACCATATGAATTTGTCTATACACGATACACAATGAAAAACCATTGCATGGTGCAGCTCAGTTGTTGGCTCTGGGTACTTGGAAAACCTACAAACCCTATTTATGCCCACAACCAGAACGGCCTAGCAGACGTAATGGTATATTGCTTCTGTAAGTCATCCATTGTGACAAAAAGATGCAGATGAATACATTGTCACAAATGGCCTACTCATTTTCAGTATTTCTTCATTTCAACAGTTAGGGATCTACACATATGACCCTTTGCTGAATTCAAAATGTTGTCTAATTTTCAGAAGTCTGCAGCCTTTGTGGATCATCCAGGGGTTTTCCACTAGTTTTTAACCACAAACTTGAAGTAGGTTAAGAGCACATAAGTTAGGAAAAATTAGTTACCTCGTTGAAAAATGCCAAAACTGTGGTAAAAAATGTGTTGTTTTTATTCATTCAGTTCTATGTGTTCTTGAAAGCTGGGAAGATGGTGACTTTAACACAGCAAACTGTTCATTGATGCCATTTGTAGGAAAAAACAGACACTTTTAACCAGAGCACTTTCTTCCTATTGTTCCCATAAAACTTTATCTATAGTTTGCCTATCCTCCAAGCGAATCCACAAACCGTGGCCACTTATAGACTCCTCAAGATGTTGGGAAAAAGGACATAAATTTGGCATGGATAGTTCATTAGGGAAAGATGTCATAGACCCCTGAGTAAGAACTATCCCAGATAGCTAAAAAAAAAAGGCTCAGCACTAGAGGTGTGGGAAAGGCCCAGCAGCTAAGGGGTTAATCAATCAATCAATCATTATACTTGTAAAGCGCACTACATAACTGCAAGGGTCTCAAGGCGCTGGGTGAGGGGGGGGTGCTGCTACTGCTCGAAGAGCCAGGTCTTGAGGTGTCTTCTGAAGGTGAGCAGGTCTTGGGACTTTCTTAGGTCGGTCGGGAGGGTGTTCCAGGTCTTGGTGGCGAGGTAGGAGAAGGATCTGCCGCCGGAGGATTTTTGTTGGATGCAGGGGACGGAGGCGAGGACGAGGTTGGACGAGCGGAGCTGTCGGTTGGGGGTGTAGAAGCTGAGTCTGTCGTTCAGGTAGGCTGATCCGGTGTTGTGGAGTGCTTTGTGTGTGTGGGTGAGGAGCTTGAAGGTGATCCTCTTGTTGACGGGGAGCCAGTGCAAGTCTCTCCGGTGGGGGGTGAAGTGGCTGCGGCGCAGTATGTTGAGGATAAGTCGGGCGGAGGCGTTTTGGATGCTTTGTAGGCGTTGCAGGTGCTTGGACGGGATGCCTGCGTAGAGTACGTTGCCGTAGTTGAGCCTGCTGCTGACGAGGGCCTGTGTTACTGTTTTTCTTGTTTCAGTTGGGATCCACTTGTAGATCCTGCAAGCATGCAGAGGGTGTTGCAGCAGGAGGAAGAGATGGAGTTGACCTGTTTTGACATGGAGAGGGATGAGTCGAGGATGAAGCCACGGTTGCGTGTGTGGTCAGTTGGGGTTGGTGGGGTCCCCAGCGAGGTTGGCCTCCACGAGTCGTCCCAGGCGGAGGGGGTGGGCCCAAGGATGAGGACCTCCGTCTTGCCCGAGTTCAGTTTCAGACGGCTGCCTTTCATCCAGTCGGCGACGGCCTTCAAGCCCTCGTGGAGGTTGGTTTTGGCGGTGTGTGGGTCCTTGGTGAGTGAGAGGATGAGTTGGGTGTCGTCAGCATAGGAGATGATGTTGAGGTTGTGTTGGCAGGCCACTTGTGCGAGGGGGGCCATGTAGATATTGACCAGCGTCGGGCTGAGGGATGAACCCTGGGGTACGCCGCAGATGATGTTGGTGGCTTCGGATTGGAAGGGGGAGGCGGACTCTCTGGGTTCTGCCGGAGAGGAAGGATGTGGTCCGGTCGAGGGCTTTCTCTTGGATCCCTGCTTCGTGGAGGTGGATTTTCAGAGTGTGGTGGCAGACTGTGTCGAAGGCGGCTGACAGGTCTGGGAGGATGAGGGCTGATGTTTCTCCATTGTCGAGTTGGCTTCTGACGTCGTCTGTGGCGGCGAGGAGGGCGGTCTCGGTGCTGTGGTTCCATCTGAATCCGGACTGGGAGGGGTCGAGGATGTTGTCGTCGAGGTAACGGGTCAGGTGTGTGTTGACGATTTTCTCAATGACCTTCGCCGGGAATGGGAGCAGGGAGATTGGCCAGAAATTCTTGAGGTCCTTGGGGTCCGCCTTCGGTTTCTTGAGAAGGGCGTTGATTTTGGCGTGCTTCCAGCTTTCCAGGAATCTTGCTGTTTCGAAGGAGATGTTGATGACCTTCCTAAGGTAGGGTGCGATGGCTGTATCTGCTTTGTTGTATATGTGGTGTGGGCATGGGTCTGACGGTGATCCTGTGTGGATGGAATTCATGGTCTTGCGTGTCTCATCGTCATTGATGTTGGTCCATGAGGTCAGGCGGTTGGTACGGGTGTAGTTCGTGGAGGAGGAGATTGGCATGGTTGAGGGTGTTGAAGCTGTCGTTGATGTCAGCAATCTTTTGGTGGAAAGCGGTGGCTAGTGCGTCACACAGTTCTTGGGAGGGTGGGATGTCGTTGACGGTGGCGATGGGGTTGGAGAGTTCCTTCACGATGTTGAAGAGTTCTTTGCTGTCGTGAGCGTTGTTTTCCAGGCGGTTTTGAAGGAGGATCTCTTGGCTAGCCTGAGGAGTTGGGGATGTCTGCGTGTGGCGTCCTTGAGTGCTGTGTGGCTGATGGGTGTGCGTTCGTGGAGCCATTTCTTCTTGAGGTTGCGGCAATTGTGCTTGGAGGCTTGGAGGTCGTTGGTGAACCAGATGGCTTTCTTGCTGGTTTGGTTGTTGGTGGGCTTTTTGAGTGCTGCGAGGCGGTTGACACAGTCATTAATCCATTGCCTGAGATTGTGGGTGGTGATGTCAGGGTTGATGGGGTTGGTGGGCGGCCTCTGGGCTAGGGCGTTGGTCAGCTGATCTTCGGTGACTTTGCTCCAGCATCGACCGGGTGGTCGCTCGGTGTGGTGGTGTTTGGTTTGTTTCTTGAAGGTGAAGTGGATGCAGTGGTGGTTGGTTCAGTAGAGTTCGGTGGTGCGGTTGAAGGCGATGTGGTTGCTTGTGGAGAAGATGGGGTCTAGAGTGTGACCTGCGGTGCGGGTGGGTGCATTGACAAGTTGTCTGAGACTGAGGTTGGCGAGGTTGTCGATCAGGGTGGTGGAGTTGACGTCGTTATTGTTTTCGAGGTGGAAGTTTAGGTCCCCAAGGAGGTGTTGGCGAGGTCAGCGATGGCGTTGCTGAACAGTGCCCTGGGTCCGGGGGGTCTGTAGATGAGAGTTCCTCTGAGGGTGGTGTTGGGGTCGGTGTGGATTTGGAACTGCATGAGTTCGGTGGACTTGAGGGTGTCATCTAGGTGGGCGTGATCTTCGAGGGTGGCCTTGTGGATGATGGCTATACCTCCTCCGATTCCATTGATACGGTCCCTGCGGGAGATCTTGTACCCGTCCGGAATGGCTATGGCGATGTCAGGCACCGAGGAGTCGTTCCACCAGGTTTCAACCAGGAAGGCTACGTCAGGGGTGGTGGTGTCGAGCAGGTCTCAGAGCTCTATGGCGTGCTTGCGTGTGGAGCGGGTGTTGAGCATTATGCAGTGGAGGTGGTTGATTCCGATCCTGGGAGGTTTGTAGGGTCTGTCGCAGGCGAAGCTACAGTTGCGGCAGGAAAAGGGTCCGTGTGTGCGTTTCGGAGTGGCCTGGAAGCAGGTGGTGCCTCGACCGGTGTTGAGTGCGAGGATGGTGCTGGCGTCGTAACGGAGACTGGCGGTGTGGCTGTTGCAGGGTCCAGGGGTTCTGGCGCTGGGGGCGTTCCAGGCACTGACGGGCGCAGACGGGCTTGCCTCTGATACACCTCCGGCGCGCCAGCGGCGCGGTCACGCAGCGACTGCCATTAAGAAAGGGAGGGGGGAGGGAGGAGCAGCTGGGAGGTGGGAGGCATGGGCGAATAGGGACGCGAGAGGTTGGGGGAGGGGAAAACGGAGCAAAAAAGCGAAAAAAGGCGCAACAATGGAATTTAAAATAAACAGAAGGTCAGAATACAAGAGAAAGTGAAAATAAGGAACGAAATTGGCAAAAAACACAGGGAAACACAGAGAAGGCAAAAGTACTGAGTACACGAAAAATTAGAGAAAGTGAAGAGATTGGCAAAACACACTAGGCTTACCACTAGACATCAGGGAGGATCGTGTCCAGGAGGGCCTCGATCCCTTGTCAGCAGCGAGGGCAGGCTGGGGGAGACACGAGCATGGCTCGATGGTGCTGTTCGCGCTGGGAGTGTTCACCTGGCCAAAACAGGTCAGGGGTCACATTAGGTCTCTGTGCTGACCTGCCTTCCACTTTGACTGCTGGCTCTGGCAGCAGTCATTTCGATGTCAAACTTTTATCATAATAAGTTATTACAGATGATTTCTGATGTGATTTCATTATAAACGGACAGTGAGTGCACCACAAGTCAATGATTATACATAGAATTTTGAGTGACATCATGGGCAATTTGAGCTTTGATCTCATTGTCTACTGGTGGTCACCCAGAACCCCTTTGTGAAACACATCCCCATATTTCACTGTTATTGAACTATAATGTTATGTTCTGCATGGCCTCCAAAATCATCTTCCCCTACTTTCACCTGCTAGACGGTGGCAGAGGAGTAATTGAGGGAGCCATACATAAGATGGCCTTCCAGGAGTTACTGATTTTTCCTGCCTTTTCTAATTGCAGGCTGATAAACCCCCTAATGCATTATTTGCTGATGGATTTGTCAAATGGATAAACTATGAAACATACATTAATTCATAAACTATGAACTAAAATGTTAATATAATACAAGGCAAAACTAAGGAAATATATAAATTGCCAAGTCCTCCATTCAACTTTATTGTATATAAATTAAAGAACATGATAACACCCAAAAATATGAACAGAGGCCTAGACTCAGTTAAATGTGCGCAGATCAGCAGTATGTGAAAAAATCTGAAGTTTGCCGTTGTACAAAGACTAAAAATGTGTGCAGTTCCGTGTTTACACACAATTCCATGCTGATGGTGCTAATGGCTAAAACAAATATGGTGGTCCAGTGGGTGAAATTCCACCATATATCTACTAACTCAAGTAAATCAGTCAAGTAGGGCTGTAGTAGGATGCCACTTAATGTGTAACTGGACCACTGGTCAATTTGAAATGCAATGTATGTTTTATATGTGATTGTGTCGCTGCAATAGATTGTATGTGGCTAAAAACTGCCCAAATGAGCAAACATCGTATTATATGTCAGCATCAGAGTAAAATTTGGTGCAGGGTTGAGAAGGCCCTTAGTAGAAAAGCTACTTTATGGATCAGATAAAGAGGCAAGTTGTGGAAGGATTGAAATTGGATTTACGTTGTAGGAACATCAACACAGTAGTGACTATTGTTAGATAGACCCCTTCAAACAATGAAGTTGAGGCTGAACGACCAGGATGAGCCCAGGAATGCGTTCACACTTAAAATACGATACTGTAATCGTTCTTATAAGGGACTTAGGTGGTCATTATGAACATGTCGGTAACTACTGCCAACATACTGGCAGTCCGGATTGCCAAATAATGAAGCACATGAGATAAAAGTAGTGGTCCCTTCACACACCGCCATCTTTGTAGTCCCGATGACAACGGAGAAAACTGCCCACATGCTGGCGGAAAGGACCTACCCGCCCACCAAATAATAAAACACAAGACCGCCGGCAGTTCCGGGACGAGAACCACCGCCAGGCAAAGCGTGGCTGGAATGAACAATATAAAAGGAAACACTCACTGTAGACACACACAACACGCTGACGCAGACATGGAGAGACAGTTGGAAATAATGACAGTGCTGCTCCTTGCCATATACCTCCACGACCGCCGACGAAGACGACAATTGTAAGTACTGCAACCTAGCACACATGGGAAGAAAGGGCACAGTTACACGCCCACGCTCAACACACTTCCAACCCTTCCCACCATCCCAAACCATACATACCATAACAAGATGTACTTACCAGACACAAGCTAACAAAGACCTGCACCAAATTACACACATGTGCACACCAAACCCCCACAGTGAAACGCTGAACAACGTCACTATATTGTGCCAACAGCACCACTGGGCACTCAAAGTTTATTTGAACCAATAAACAGCATTGTCCAAATAAGGTCATTGTCCAGTCCATGTTAAAATCCTTGATGGGTCAATATAGGCCTTACTTGACTCACACATGTGCAAAGGGTACTCCACTTGAAAGAGGCATCAATGGGGCAGCCAGGCACCTCAGGGTACAGTGCATGGGGTGGCGTGGTGGGGACTTACGTCTGGAAGGGGGGGCTTGGGCTTATGTTTAGGAGGCGGAGGGGGTTTGGGCTTGCTCTTGGAAGGAGGGGGAGTAGGCTTACCCCGGGGGGTGGCAGAGGGACCTGCGGCAACACAGGGCTTCTTCCTCCCTGGGGAAGGGGCACAGGAATGGTAAGGGCAGGCTGGGGCAGACTTGGACGTGGAAGGAGTGGACTGGGCAAGGATGTGGGCATGTTTAGAGACGAGACAGGGTGGGCCAGTGGATTCAAACAGGTCAATCCAGGAGAGGAAAAGCTACTTAGGGGCAGTTGGGGGGAGATTGGGAGGCAGGTCTGGGAGTGGAGGTTGAGGGAGTGCTTGTACTAGGTGTAGATGTACCGGACATGGATGCAAGTGCCAGTAAAGTATGCTGATGTGTGGTGGATATGTGTGGTGTGGATGTCTACAAATGTTTGAGTGTTTTGGGAGGAGGGGTGGACACAGTGGGACAAGACAGGCTGTCAGTGTACATGGATGTTGTCTTGGTGTCTGCAGGTCTGGTGAGTGTGCTGCAAGTGTCTGTCACTATAGTCGTGGTGAGTGCAGGTGCGGTGTCTGGGGCGCATGTCTGGATGTCAGATGTTGTGGTGACTGCATGAATTGGGGCAGCAGCAGTGACTGAGGGTGCAGTGCGTGTGGGTGTGCATGGTGAGGTGGCAGACAGGGTGGCGGGGGAGGATGACACACTGGGGGAAGTGGATGTTGTTGTGTGTGCTTTTGTATGTTGGGTGTGTGCATGCCTGTGGTGGGAAGTGTGGTGCATGTGTTTGTCTGTGTGCTTCTTGTGTGTTGATGTGTGTGCCTGGCTGTCTGTACATGTGCTTGGGATGGGTGAGGGGAGTGGGGTGCTGTAAGGGGTAGAGGTGGTGGGAAGAGGGATGGAAATCTAGGGACACTGGCTGTCGTCAAAGAGGAGGCCACAGCCTGAAAAGATCTCTGTAGGCCAGACATGGCACCCTGAATGCCTTCCAGGTATGCATTGCATTGCTGCATCTAGGATGATAGCCCCTGGATGGCATTCAGGATAGTTGTCTCTCCTACAAAGATGGTTCTCAGGAGGTCAATAGCCTCCTCCATGAGGGCAGCAGGGTTGACTGGGACAGGGGATGAGGTACCTGAGGTGAAGGAGAAGCCCACCCTTCTAGGTGAGCGGGCACAGGCTACTGGGTGGGGAGCAACTGGGAGGGCGGTGATGGCATGGGGGTGGCGGAAGATGGCATAGAATGGGTGTGCTCAGTAGGGTCCGCCACCTCCTGGGGGCTCCCATCACAGGAGGTATCAGAGTCACTACCTCCAGTGGAAGTTGCCTCCCCCGTGGCACTCCCCTGGCCCTCCAACATACTGGTCCCCTGGCATCTGCCGACCCTGCACCCTTGGAACCGTGGGCTGCTGTATCCCCACTTGCCAATGCCACTGGTCCCTCACTAGATTATGCTGATGTACACAAAGGACACAAGAGCACAGGGGTGGAGAGACAAACATGGAAGAACTTAGTCAAAACCTGAATAAATATACATCTTTGGCTCACACACACTCCCATCCAGGTCACACACCTACACGCAGCACATACAACATACGTCATGACTGTGCCCCTGACTAGTGGCCATTAGCCCACAATACACAACATTACCCACAGGAAACACAAACCTGATAAACTGTGTTGAGTACACCCATTGGAGACCATGCCCAGCCAATGCACCTACTAGTCCATGAGGCCACAAAGCATACTAGATGACAGAAAGTGGACGCCCCATGGGCCTATTGGGACCGCCCAAATTTTCCCTCACTCCATCCCAGGGACTTTGAGGGGAGAGGACTGAAGGGACACACCTGTCCAAGTGCTGGCACTAGAAAGCATACATACCACAGCAACAACATACATACATCAAAGCAGTATGACAACAGTGTTGGAACTCACCCCCTTGTGGCTGCTGTGCTGTCTTCAAGAGCTCTTCCAAATCCATGTAGGCCACTGCCAAAATGAAGGCCATTAGAAGGGTCAGGGTCCAACGGGCACCCTTTCTCGTTGGAAGGCCTTCCCCAGCTGGGCCTCTCCGGTCCACCTGGCCCAGCACCTCAGGTTCTTCCACCCATTCCTGCAGTGGGTGCTCCGCCAGTTCTAGACCCCCACCTCCTTGGCGAATGCTTGCCACAGGCATTTCTTTTGATGGGCGCTGACCTGCATGGGACACACAGAGCAAAGAAACAGCTGTCAGGATGTGTGCACTGAATACAGATGACATGTTGTTCCCTATGGGACGGCATTTGTTGAAAGCCATGTTATCAACTCACATATAGTATATACCAGACAGTCTATGGCTGGGCTGTCACAAATCGAACCCACATGCATACAGGCATCCGCCACAATCACACACATCTAAGGATGACAGATGCCAACTCATCTGCTCCTCTGGTTGCCCTTACAACTTGGCACACAGGAGTAGGACCCCATCCACCATCTTCTCCAGCTCCTCCTTGGTAAAGGCCGGGGCCCGTTTCCCTTGTGACCCGCGCCATCTCAGGGACCAGAGTCAGGACACAGCAGGACATGCAGTGGAGTACTATCCCGCACGGGAATCAGGAGTCAAGTGTCAAGTGTCTGACGACATGGCATAAGTACTGCGGCGGGGTGCTCCGTCACTGCTCCCGGCCATCATGATTGTCCCAGGTTCCCAATTGACAACCATGTAATCCAGTGATGGGGTGCACAGCAGTGAACACAGCCCTCCGCAATGACGAATAACACCAGCGGAATGCAGTCACTTCCACTCCCTCATACCTGGATGGCAGGAGGCTGCCATTTTGCTACCACCACGTCACCATACCCTGGCCAGGGGCCTCATGCAGGCCCTCAAAATCTCAGACCTTAGTTGCTTGCTGACATGAGTGTAGGATCCTCACATGCACCCATCTTTGGAATTGTGTACACACTGGGATGCCATTTTAACAGTGTTGACTCAGCACACATATGCCTGACTTTGTACTTCATACTTTGCATTTGTGTGTGTTACCTACGTGTCGCACCTACATTGATACAGTGACATCATGTGATGCAGGTGCATGTTTACACTCAATATGTGTTCTTTCCTCCACCATAGGTACAGACCCATGTGGCGAGGGAGGGCCCCATCTGTTTACAGACCTCTGGTTGATTTGGAAACTATGGAGGAACATCACATCATTATCACCTACAGACTCAATAGAGCTACTGTCCATGACCTCTGTGCTTTAATGGATCTTGTACTAAACCGGCTAATCAGAATCAGCGTGCCATCCCTACAACTGTGCAAGTGCTATCTGTACTCCATTTTTTGGCTACAGGCTCATTTCAGGTGACAGTGGGCATGGGTGCACGGGTTTCACAGCTAATGTTCAGCCTCATCCTGTCAAAATTCCTGGATGCATTTGTCCAACACCTGCAAACATATGTCCAGTTTCCACAAGGGGTGGCACTTCTTGCCATCAAATCTGGAATTTATGCCTTTGCCAACATCCCACTTGTGATAGGTGCCATTGATGGAACCCACATAGCTCTCATACCAACAAGAGTGAATGAACAGGTGTACAGGAATCGAAAGAACTATCACTCCATGAATATACAATTGGTGTGTACTGCTGACCAGTACATTGCACATGTCAATGCTAGGTTCCCAGGATCAGACCATGATTCCTTTGTCCTGAGAAACAGCAGTGTACAACACCTGATGGGACAACTACAAGGGGACAGAGGACGGCTCATAGGTGAGTGTGTATGACACTGGATCTGTACATAGCTGACAACCAGCCAATATGCATGTGAAGTCAGTTTCTTAAGGTCCTGTTTCACCCACTTTTGCAGGTAATTCTGGCTACCCCAACTTGCAATGGCTCCTGAAACCTGTGAGGAATCCCCGGACAGATGAAGAGAGGAATTATAATGAGGCCCATGGACATACTAGGAGGGTGATTGAGCGCACTATAGGTCTCCTGAAGGCTGGATTTCATTGCCTCCATCTCTCTGGGGATCCCTGTGCTATGTCCCTGACAAGGTGTGTAAGGTAATGGTGGCCTGCTGCATGCTGCACAACTTGGCTGTGAGGAAAGTTATCACCCTTCTGGAAGAGGAGGGTGTTGTCCAACTGGCTCTGCAACCTCAGAGAGGGGATGAGAGTGATGGTGAGAAAGAAGAGGGGTAGGATCTCAACTCCGAAAACCAGCTGATCCGCCTATACTTCCAGTGATTATGAGGTACTGTTGACTGATGCTGATGTCTTCACTGCATAGTTTCAGTCTGACTCATTTAATTGGTAATGTGGTGTCTATAGTCATTGACACTGTTGACTGATGACTGAAGTGACATGTGCCAGGAGACCCAATACTAGGTACAGTGTGACATACTTCAGACACAACAGTGCAATAAAGATATGATTGTGAAATTGACTGGCTAATGTACACACACTCACAATTGATATCTCTTATTGAGGAGGGACATACGAGTTGAGTGCATAGGTGTTTTCATTAAGTGACAAAATGTACATATTTCATGGAACAGTGATAGGGAGTGGACACATGGTGCATATCCATACTCAGGTACATATGCTCAGATCTATGTAGCACTGGGTTTTGTTCCATACGGCCATTGAAATACGGTGTGATGGCAGTGGCAAGTCAAGAAGGGAGCACAGTGGCCCAAAGCGAGACAGTTCAGGGCACTGTCACTTCCTAGCAATGGGCTTGGTCTTGGCTGGCGTTTCAATGGTGTGCCTGGCTCTGAGGGCACATTTGCAAAGCTGGGTCTGGGCTGCAGGGGTAGGGGTGCTGGTTTCCTGGGTGTCCGCTAGCAGTGCTACTAGTCCAGTAGCTGCTGCAGATGTAGATGGCAGGGCAGTGTCGTGGCTAGTGTTAGGGGCTTGCAGGTGGGTGGAGTTCTCAGACTGGCTGTGGTACTGGTGCTGCAGCACCCCTGCAATGGTGGCCATGGTGGCATTGAGCTGTTTCCATTGCTCCATGGCCTCCTGGTGGTGTGCTACTTGCAGCCTCTGATTCTGCTCCAGTGTGGCCAGGATCTGGCCCCTCCTGTCCTGGGTATGGTGGTATGCTCCTGGGACCTCAGATATCACCTCCTAGGCTGCTGCATCCATTCTTTGGCCACCCAGCTGGGTCACTGACGTCCTCCCACTGGCCTTCGCCCCCTGTGCCTGTGTCCCCTGCACAGTTTTGGCAGTCCCACTTGCAGTTGGCCCTTCATCATCCTGCCTGTTGGTGGGTGGAGACTCTGGCCTCTGTACATGTGGGCCTCCAGTCCGTGGCTGGGAGACACTAGTGTGGGGTCATTTGGCCATAGCTGATGATGGTGGCTGGCTGGTAGGGCTGTTAGTGGTATCCTGGGTGGGGCTGCTGGTGGGTGACAGTCCAGGACTGAGTGATGGGCAAGGGTACTCCTCACTTTCCATACATCCCTCTCCAGTCTCCTAAAGGGGGCCCTTGTCTCCGTGTGGGGCGCTGGCACTCCTTGTCATTTCTGTACGGGTGGCATTGGTGGTGGTGCCTGTGGGGGAGAATGGACATGTGGGAGTCTGGTACTTTTTTGGCAATTGATGCACAGCTCTGTCCTATTTTGTGCTTATATTCCCCTGTCATAGCATGCAAGGTCCCTGTAGTGCCACTGGAACTCCATGTAGGGGTAGGTGATTGTGCACAGGGGGCAGGATGAAGGTCTGTTTGTGGGATTGTGGGCATGCAGGCTAGTTGGATGTGGGTGTTGTGGACTAGGTGGGGATGGGGTCCTGGTGGTAGTGAGAGAGTTGGGGTGATGCATGCATTATAGGTGGGGTGACTGTTAAGGTATTGTAGTTGACTTACCTGAGTCCAGTCCTCCAGTGAGTCCAGTGAGGCCCTCCGGATGCAGGATAGTCAGGACCTTCTCCTCCCAGTCGGTGTAATCGGGGGTGTAGGTGGGGGACCTCCACCAGACATCTGTATGGTGATGTGGTGCCTGGATGCCATTGACCGAACCTTCCCGCTCAGGTCGTTCCATCTCTTCCAGATGTCATCCCTTGTGCTTCGATGGTTTCCCACTGTGTTAACCTTCTTGACAATCGTCTGCCATAGCTCCATCTTCCTGGCCACAGGTGTCTGCTGCACCTGTGCACCGAATAGTTGTAGTTTGACCCTGAGTATTTTGTCCTCCATGGTCCTTAGCTCCCTATCTGTGAAGCAGGCGTTCTTAGGGGGTGCCATGGTGTGTGTTGTGGGTTGTGTGTTGTGGGTGTATTGGTGAGGATGCTGTTGTGTGGTTATGTGTGTGGCTTGTAAAGGTGTATTTAGTTTGAGATGGCTCCAGGTCATCCACTGATCAACAGCTCTGAGGCAACTGAAGATTTGTGAGTTTTCAATGTTTTTGGGGCATTCTAATTTAAGTGGTATTTGTGTGTCATCTGCATAGTTGTAGAGTGTAAGATGGAAATCAGTGATCAGATCCGGTAAAGATATCATGTAGATTTTGAAAAGCAAAGGTGAGATGATTGATCCTTCGGGGACTCCTGCTTTTGTGAGGTAGGGTTCGGACGAGAAGCGGGGCGAGTGGATGATATTAGATCTTTTTTGAAGATAGGAGGTAATCCAGTCAAGAGCAATCCCTTGTATGCCGGCTTCATGGAGTCTTTGAATTAGGGGTCATGGTCAACCGTATCGAAGGCAGCCGAGAGGTCCAAGAGAAGTAGTGCAGCAACTCTATTGTGGACGACTGTGTTTTTAAGATCATCCCAGATTGCTTTGAGTGCCGATTCAGTGCTTCTTCCTGGGCGGAATCCAGTTTGGAAGTCTGAAAGTAGAGAATTGTCTTCAATGAATTGTGACATCTGGGCGAATGCTGCTCTTTCTATCAATTTTCTCAGGAAAAGTCTATTTGTGATTGGTCTGTAGTTGTTGGGGTCTTGTGGGTCTAGGTTTGTTTTCTTTAATAACGGTCGTATATATGCCTTTTTCAGGTCTACAGGAAAAGTTCCTGTAGTTAAAGAGTTGTTGATGATTCTTCTTACAGGTGTGGCAGCAGAAGTAGAAAGAAGAATGTTCTTGAAGATTTGTGGTAGGCAAGTGTCAGAAGGGCAACCGGAAGGTCTGCTTGCTTTGACCAAATCCATAAATTCATCTTGGGATATTTGTCTGAAGGACTGTAGAAGTTGGGTTGGTTTATTCTTAGAGGGTATTTTAGGAAAGGGGTTGGTGTTGATGGTTTTCTTCTATTTTAAATAGGAGTCCAATGTGTCTACCTTGGTTGTGTAGTGAGTTGCCAATTTGTTTGTGAAATCTTATAGCACCTCTCATACTAGTGTAGGGTGTCAGAGCACTTTACAGGGGACTACAAGGTGTAGGATTCACTTGTTATCCACACTGGTTGGCATTTTCTAAGAGTGGTTGGTCTGGAGAAGCACAAACTCAGGATTCAGAACACAACACATTGGTTAGCATTGGCTTTAATAATAATAATGTATTTCTACGCAATCAAACCTTTTTTAGCAGCATAAGGAAATTAAAAGACTGGGAAAAATACTTTCTAATTTGTGTCATGCACTTTGCATGCAGCTCTTTAAAGGCAGTTCTTTATAACTCATTGTGCTAGATTACGATTGTAACTTATGAACTGCACAGTAACAAAAAATCTCTGTGACAAAAGCAGTAACCCACTGTGATATGCACATAAAATACTATTCTTTGCCTGATACACATTCTTTGCAGCAGGCATATTAAGCATCTGTGCTACATTTCAGTCAAAACTGCCACCAGATAAAACTCCCACCTCTCTCCAGCACGTACATTAATCACTAGAATTATCTTGACGCTTTTAGTTTTTGTCCGAAAGCTGCTGGATGCGCAAGGAACTTTGCAGTGCTTTTAAAACTGCTGAACAAAGGAAGTAATACATATAAAAATGTGCGCATGTTTGTCAGAGGCCCCAGCTGGAGAAGTGCCTTCTTGCCGGCCCAGGCTGTGGACCACAGGTTGGGAACCGTTGGTCTAGTGTCTCCACCTGGAGAGTCACTAGCTACAAGCAGCAAGGATATGCAGGTGACTTTTCCCACGTATCCTGCTGTGGAGTACTGTGAACAAGGCAATGTATGCCGAAACGCGTTAGGGAAATGGACAAATATACTGCTTTATAGCCTGAATAAATGCTCAGATTCACGTGGATTGGTGCCTTGGTTTTCTTCGTGTCAGTTCAATATTTCAATGGGAAGCTTCACCCCTGTAACCAAGGGCACCCTGTAGGATCTGTGGCCCTCGTGTGAAGTAGATGAACTTGGATATTATATATATATAAATATATATATATATATATATATATATATATATATATACACATATATATATATATATATATATGGATATATATATATACATATATATATATATATATGTATATATATATATATATATATATATATATATATATATATATATATACATATATACATATATATATATATATATATATACTATATAGATATATGCATCCGAAACAAATGGACCTAGTTTGTAGCACATAATCACTAGTTCCTCTATGGTAAGTGGCAGATCACATAATTATACAAATTATTTTGGGATGGGGCCACTCACACTCGTTGTGTATTGTCACTATTTGTTGATAGTTATATGCTCACACAACAGGCACCTTATCACTTGCAGGTAGTAATGTCACTAGGGTCTAAAGGTGACTATTTATTTTATTGTTTTTAGATCAACAGCAGGAGCAACACATGGTTATTGAATAGGCTGGGTTTAGAAGAAAATATTTTCACCCGAGGTATGTGATAGATTAAGGCCCTCATTCTGACCTCGGCGGTCTTTTCGCAAGACTGCCAAGTTACCGCCGCGGTGAAGACGCTGTGCGCATTCCGACCGCTGGGAGCGTTCCGGCGGGAAACCGCCGGCAGCCAGACTGGCGGTCGGCGGGAAAGTGGAGACTGGTCAACCTCCACCGCCACGCCAGCAGAACACCGCCCCCAGAATTACGACCCACATTTCTGTGTGGCGGTCTTCTGTTGGCGGTGTGCTGTCGGCGGTCATGTCCCTATGGCTCCCGTCGCCTCCCGGAGGACCAACGCACAAGGTAAGTTGATCGTCCGTGAGGGGAGGGGGTGGGGGGGTGTTGTGTGATGTGTGCGTGCATGGGGGTGTGCAGATGTGCATGTTGGGGTGCGTGCATGTCGGGGTGCGTGTATGTGCATTTCGGGGTGGGGGTGGGGAGGGGGTTCGTACCACCTCTGGGGGGTGGCAGGGGGGTGGAGGGGGTGGGGGGAGGACTCTGGGGGCAGTGGGGGGTGGGGGAGGACCCCTATCAGTGCCAGGGAAGGAATTCCCAGGCCCCGATAGTGCCTACCGCCATGGTTCGCATGGCGGTTCCCGACCGCCAGAAACCGCGGCGGTAAGCAGGGTCATGATACGGGTGGCGGTCTTGGGGCGACCGCCGGGCCGGAGTGCGCCAACTCCAGCCCGTCGGTCATGACCGCCATGGCGGTCGGAGTGGGGAAGTGGCGGTCGATCGCGGCGGTGACCGCCGCGGTCAGAATGCCATTTTTTGGACCGCCGGTCTGTTCGCGGTCCGACCGCCGCCTCTCCGCCGACCGCCAAGGTCAGAATGAGGGCCTAAGTCTTGACTACCATAACAGCCTTTTTTCTTTTTTTTTTAGCACATATCAAACACTAAAGGCCTGATTTAAAAAAAGTGGGGATGCACCCAATGCGGCTCCTCTTTTCTTGCGCCCCTTAGTGCCCCCTAACGCAGCCATGTGTGCGCCATATCTAAGATACCGCACACCATGGCGGTAGTTAGGGGAACTAGATACTAGTTCGGAGCTTTGCAGGATTAGCGTAAAAAATGTTGACGCTAATCCTGCAAAGCCCATTGGGGGTTATTGTAAACAATATTGTGTCTCCTTTTAACGCCTGCACTGAGCAGGTGTTAAAACTGCCATAAAAAAATTAAGCAAAGAAATCTCTTAGATTTCTTTGTGCCATTTTTTCAGCTCCCCCAACAGGGGAACGCCCCATTTGCATAAATTATGCCTGGCGCAAGCATAATGTAGCGCAAAGGCTTACAAAGTGGCGCAATGCATGCAGGAGGGGAGTGTGGCAGTTGAAATCTCAGAGGAGCTGGTCAATGGAGTCTCAGGATAGGACAGTGCAGACTTCTAAGACCTACCAAAAATGCAGGGTAATTTGCAGTTGGGGGCAATCTTTAAACTAACAAATGGCAGAAGGGGGAGGCACATAGGACACACTTAATGCATGCAAAAAGTTTACATGGCGACACAAAAATGGCTAAACACTTCAAATGCGCTAACACATTCCCCCCTATATGCACAGACCATTTCTCAAACCTCACAACAATCCCTTCACAGTTGCAACTGAACCACCTGCCCATGTGTAACACTCATTGGGCATGTGTACTATGCTTGTTGCACAGGGTGGGCCAACAAGAACTGCGAGACACCTCTATGCACTATTGGGAATGGACACAAAAGTGATCATAAACGACATATGGGGCATGTCCGTGACTATCATCTGTGATGCTGCACAAGTAGCTTCCATGTCACCATGTAGCTAGGTTGCCTGTGTAGTGGGAATGGTTGGTGTCATGCACAAATAAACACCTTCATACCAATGTCAGCCACAAGTTGTCTCACTGTCTCGATAGGGGCACATATTTACAAGTCCTTACTGCAACATTAGCATCATATCGATTGATGCCAATGTGAACTCAAGATGCCCATTCCCCTTGTGCTCCATTAACAAAGTTACACAATGCATGCATAGATCCATCATGTACCTCCTTGCACCACAACATGCCTGTGCCACATATGATGTATGCAAGGAAATATTTCTCACACAGAGAGGAAAGAACAAATGGGGCAGACAGATCCATAAAAATTTAACTGTGCTATCTGTTTACCTTATTTGTAAGGCCAGTCAAAGGCAGATGTGAAAGTGACGCAAGCATTGTAAGCAATGGACCGCCGTGTGCTTTGCTGCACTGTTGACATCATTGATGGTGCCAGTGCAGTAAAGCGCCACTATAGTGCCAAAACCCATAAGGCTACTGTGGAAATGTCCACCATGGTGACCAGTAATGTAAATAAGGTGCTTCTACTACTTACTGAAGTGTAAGTTAAAAACAAATCTGCATTGGTAGAGCACTGTGATGTCTGTGTCTGGGCATTGTGGCACATATTTACCCATTTCAATGTGCAGGGATGTGTAGTTGTCACAGATGGTCTATGCATCTCCCTAATAACCTTGGTTATGGCAAATGAAATGATGGACAATACCAACCTTGCCACACAATCTGCCTGGTGTAGGGGTGACCCTCTTGCCAGTCCAAATGCCCATGTGCAGGAAGGTATACATCCTGCAAATTCAACTAAGAGGAATGCTGTCTGCCTCTTACAATGATTGACGATGATTGCAACACACATTAAAAGTAGCCCACAATAGGACTACAACATCAGTCCTTAGTACCATGACTTCAATGCCACCCCTGATGTGGTGTCCCAACATGATGTGTCCACACATCAACAAGCCTAAAACTGTGTCTGATCCTCATGCCACCCCATATGTGTTGTCAGAGTGATAGAAGCGGGTGGGCTTTCCACATGCATCCTCCTAGCCACTTTGAGTCATGTGTTCAGCATCCTGCTACACACATCTTAACGATAAACCACCTCGTGTGTATGTTTGCAAACAGGAAGGTCTAACTTCAAAACAACAGAAGTGCAGGCATCCTTGGAGCTATGCAACAAGGAAACCTGTGATGCATGGATGAGTGTTGTTCTGCAGGAAGGGAGAAATTCATGTTTGCACACATACACACAAGGTGGTTGAATCTCACAATGAGTGGTGCAGGATGCTGGACACATGAGTCAAAGTGGCTAGGAGGATGAATGTGGACAGCTCACACCCTTCCATAACTCTAACAACACATGTAGGGTGGCAGAGGAGTCAGTTACTTACTCAAACATCTGTAAAACCAAATGCAAATTGTTCTGTGCATCTCCATTTGTTGTGTGAGCACAAATCCCTAACAGCACCCATGGTATGCATATGTAACACAGTCAAATCAATGAAGGGGGTACATATGCAGACAACCATAAGTCATTCAAGGTAAGTGGAACACACTGGGAAATGTCGACATACAGATTGTGCCAGTGGTGACTCCATAGAAATGATGCTCAGGTGGCACAGTGTGCACTAGGGGTCCATAAATGTGTGCCTTGATGTGTGGGTCTGTACCATGTCACTAATCCACCAGTAGAAAGTAAATGATGACTCATGTCAACAGCCACTGCAGTCCAAGATTGACATTTCACTGTTCCATTGCAGAGGATGAAACCTTACCTCCTGTGGAGCTGCTTGTCCTGGGTTTCTCTAATGATCTGGATGACCAGCTGCTGACCATCAATGCTGACATTCTCCAGGATGTCCTGGGTTCCTTCCAGACACCATCTCCAGTCACAGGGAGGTCACACAGCATTGCCGGGTCTCCACATGAACCACCCAACAACCAACACACAGCACCGACCAGTACAGCCACAGCCTTGGACTCTGAGGACACAGACATATCCTTTCAGTAAATAGCGGTAGGAGCTGGCACAGCAGGTGTGGGTAGGGATCGAGACTATGGTGAGCAGCCTAGAGGGAGTGCAGATCTGCCTCAGTCCGAATAAGGACAACATTTCTGCCATCAGAGGTACCCACTCTCTGCTACGTGGACTCCACCAGTCCCTGGCTGATATAGCTGCTGTCCTGAGGCAGAGGCTGGAACAATTGCCCTCCGAAAGTACCAGCAGCATGATTGACAACAGGCTGGGGATATACAAAATGTCCTGAGGTCCATGCAGCAGAATCTGGCCTCCCTCCTTGAAAACATGGCTGCCTACCACCGTGATGTAGCTGCTGTTTTGCGAAACCAGCAGTTTCTCCTTGCGGCAGTGATGCCTTTTGCTTCCCCACAAATGGCAGCTGCCAGGACCTTTGGTTCTACATCTCTATACCTTGATGTGTGTGTGTGTCCCTCAACTTCAACAACAGCACCCCCCATGGCACAGGAGGCACAACACCCATCAGAGGATGAAGATATGGAAGGAACAACATTCACCAGAAAAAACACCTGGTAGCTACAGTCTGTGCCACATGGACAGTATATCTTTAGTTCTGTGCTTAAGATCATGCCAATGTAGTGACAACTGGCTATGTGCCCTCTTCACTCTACCACTGTTGACTTATCATGCATGGACTGTCATAGTCTCAATTCCTACCAGTAGTCAATTTGGACACCTCCTCACTGATACATACCTCTCCTACACATGTCTCATGACATGTCTCTCGCCCTAAGACTCTGACTGGACATTCAATGGCTTGGGATCTCTCATGGGGTCAATAAACTGTACATTGTACATCATCTGAAACAAAACTTGCACATGTAAATAAATTACCATATTCACATATGTTTTGATTTTTTTCAGTGATTCTTCAACTGTTTCAAACGTATGCACTGTGTGAAGCTATGACAATCAGAACTGAACAAAAGAACTTGTGTGGCTTTCTGTCAGACACAAAGCCACACACATAGACTCAAACATGATTAAGGTACTGATAACATTGTCGACTCCCATAAACTGACTGAGTCTTCCAAGCATGTATTAAACAGGTACCATGCAAGTTTACATATGGCATGCATGGTTCAGAACACAAGTGTCTTGAAATATCTCTGATGATTGTACCAGTACAACATTGATGTGACAAACAGAATAGCCATATGTGAGACCGTGAGGGGCAGCTATTAGTGTGCCAGTATTCATTCCCCAAATGAGGTGGAATGCAATTTTCTAAACTTTTGAACAATTGCGACATTACTTACCAAAAAGAATAGATGGTGTCTGATTACCTGTCTTCAATTTTATATCCATGCACAATCAGAGTGTCAGGAACTGAGCTGAATAGTGTACTGAGTAGCTGATGTCATGCCAGTCAGACAGGTACTTGGTCATAGGGGATACACATAGGGCCATATTTATACTTTTTGATGCAAAACTGCGCTGACGCAGTTTTGCGGCAAAAATGTTACTGCCGGCTAACGCCATTTATTTGCGCCGCTCGGGCGTCAAATTTATACTTTGACGCACGGCGGCGCAAACCACTGGTGTGAGTAATTTTTTCTTACTCAAACCAATGCGTCACGTCGTAAAGAAAAGCAAAGTTAACGCAGGCAAAATGACTTTGAGTCGGTTTACAACGCATCCAAAAAGTGTCAAAAAGTGGCGCAACGCATCAAAAAGTGGCGCAAACACAGCAAAATGTGCTAAGGAGAGCTCAAATGGATCCCAGATGCTTGCAAACCCCAGGAAGATGACAACAGACCAGGAACTAGCCAGGAGGACCCACAGAAGACCCAGGACAGGGAGAAGAAGAAAAGAAAGTGTTGCTTCAGTGCAGAGGAGTAGGAAATTCTGGTGAAAGAGGTGACCGAACACCAGCACCAACTGCTTGTCACCTCAAATATGCCAATCAGTAGGAGAGAGGAAATGTGGCAACAAATTGCTGACAAGATAAATAGTGTGGCAGAAGTACGGAGAACAGTCATTGAGTGCAAGAAACGCTGGCATGACTGCAAGCGCAGGACAAAGGAAAAGATGGCCAGGAACAGGAAGGCAGCACTGCAGACTGAAGGTGGGAGTCCAGCACCGCAGGAGTCCCTGGACCACATGGAGGAGATGGTGGCAGCTGTCATCCCTGAGGAGATCATCACAGGGATTCAAGGACAGGACAGCGCAGACTACCAGGAGACAACACAGATGCAGGGTAAGTCGCATGGGGAATTAAAATGCACAAATGTTAACTGCAAGCGGGGGGGACATACCTACTACACAATGCATGTAAGTCATGATATTCAGGGAGTGGAATGGGTAAAGGGGCACAGCACGGGGCATTGCCCATTCAGAGGAAACCTGGGGCACAGTACTACACTACACCAACAACCTTTGCATGGGGGTATGCTGCCACGCCAAGGATGTTGGAAAGGTAAAGCCAGTCCAGGAGGGTAGGGTACAACGTAAAACTGGCCTGCTGTCACACGTTAGCTGGTATTCTCCCTACATGAACTAGGGCTCAATTAACAGTCTCAGGTCATATCTGCAAGTGGAATTTTACATTGACAACAGTTGCCACTACCACCTCTGCTGTATGTGCAAGTCAAGTAGCTAATGGCAGTAACATGGCAGTAACATCCCAATGGATCAAACACACCCAAATTAGAGGGTTCAGGATGACAACTTTATCAATCCCCTGTAATCAATAAAAATGTTTAAATCCTGTCAAATGTGATTGTCCATAGTCACTACAAACATTAGCCATTGTCATAAACATTATGAGGTACACAGCACTAATGTCATACCCATGCTGCAAATGTCACTGTCCACCCTGCGCCTGGGTCACAATAGCTCCAATGACACCATGCAACATCCCAAATGTCATACAAAAAGGTGGCAATTCACAATTTGGGCAGAACAAACACCTAGAGGATGTGATGCTGACAAGTCCCCAAACTGACCACGATACATGTGACATGCAGGTGCGGCATAGGCCATGGGAGAATGCTAATTTGAAAGACAGGAGTAATGAACCGGAACCAAGATCACAATGTGCAACAAATAGGAAGGGAGGCACGTCACATTACAAATCCCACAACACAGACACACTAATTGTACCATATCTCATTGCAGAGGACAATGGCTCTCCTGGGGATATGCCTGTCCTGGACTTCCCTGATGACATGGATGACGAGCTGACAAACATCAGCCAGCAGACCCGCCAAGATGTCGTTGGGACCCTCCAGAACCCACCTTCAGTCGCAAGGAGGAGCACAGAAGTAGCAGCCATCACAGAAGAAAAATTGTATGACCTGCCAGCTCCAACCCAGCTGAGGACTCTGACAACACTGGCACCAGCTTTGAGAGAACTGTAGTTGGAGTACAGCGGGAGCTGGCCAAGGAGGTGCAGGTGGGGATGGAAAATATGGCAGCCAGCCTAGAGGGGGTGCGTCTGTGCATGATGTCAACTGCAGCAGCCATGTAAGGGCGAACATCAATCTTGCATCAACTCGTGAAAAGTGTGAAGGAAATCAGCACAGCTATAAGAGAGTTGACAAAACACCTCCAACAACAATCCTGTCAACGTGTGTACGAATGCAATATTGACCCTCTAAGGACCGACCTGGCTGCCTACCACAGTGATGCGGCTGCTATACTTAAGAACCAGCAGCTCCTCCTTGCTGCAGTACTGCCCTTAATAGCCCCTGAGTTGGCAGGTACCGGGATGTCTGACTCCACATCTTCAAACACTGAGGTGTGTGTTGCCCCTTCACAACCACCACCACCAAGGGCAGAGGAGACAAAACACACATCAGAAGACGAAGACATGGAACAGATCACCTTCACCCGTAAGAGTACCCGGTAGCACTAGTCCCTGCCACATGGCCACCTATAACCAAGGTCCTGTGCTTTGTAACATGCCAGTCTTGCAACAGCTGCTCACAAGCACTGTTCTCCAGCCCACTGTTTATCGTGTCACCCTGCCCTGTGATTGTCTCTCATTAACTCATTGGCAAATCCTGTCCCTTTGCACTGTCTGACGCTTCACCCCAGCATGTCCAATGACATGTCCTTTTGCACTTGTGTAAGATCACAATGGAAGGTGCCACACTAATGGACTCACAATCATGGACAATGTACATATAGCACTACAGCACTTTAAAATAAATAGCACTTACACAACAACTTTGTCTCTGTGTAATGTGACACATCATCCGTGATGGAGATCAGTGATGTTTACTTCAGGTCAATGATTATAGAATATTAGTACAACTGACCTGAAAGAATGTGGCCTGATAACTATGCACTGTGGTCTGGATTGTACCATCATCTGCCCTTCCTGAGGGTTAATTATGAGGGAAATAGAAACTATACAGTATAATGCTGTGTTGGACAGAATAATGCTTCCTCAAGGGATGCCTAAGCCAAAAATTATTGCCTTCAACTTTTTCGTCAAGCCTATATTCACATATGTGACATTTGACCCAAATGTTTCCTAACACACACCATACAGCATGAATGGATGTGTATGAGTGTACGTACAAATATGTAACCTGGCTGAACAATGTAACAAATGATAGGTGTGAGTTATGTATACCATACTACATGTTATCATACTACACTCACCTTATAATGCTTCACTTGAACATCAGGCTGCAGGCAGACTTAACACAGTGTCCTCAATACCAAATCTGGTTGCAAAGTATGTGAGATTGAAAACATACATCAAGAATTAACAACAGTTTGGGATCCATAGTAACCTTGAGTGGTGGGTGCAATGGATGGCAGATTCTTAGCAAAGTAGCTCTGGTGTAGCTGCCAATGTAACAGCTCAATTGGGATTTGGTTGCAGGATGGGATACAAATGCAAATACTAAAGAGACACTGTTCACCCATGCCAAGGCTATGATCCCTAAGCATGTGGCACATACTGTAAAGGATTACCTAAATATTTATTTAACAGTAAAAAAGGAAGCTAAAACCTGGGTTAAACACCTTACCTAACCTAACTTATCCTAACTACACATTACCCACAACTGGCCCTAACTAACCTAAGCTAAACTTACTTATCACATTTAACGAAACAATCTAAACATCAACCCCCACCTCCCTTATAAGACGGGACACTTGGAGGACAACATATACTAACCTAAACACATACTATATTTATTTTATTATTATTTTTTTTAACACCAAAACCCCAACATCATCCCCCACCCACCTATCCACACACATAATAGAAAACAGATATTACAAGTATACCCCCACCACCCCACCCACTACTACTAACTAAACTAACAGCCTATTCTACCATAACACTAAGCCCCCTAAACCCACTAATGAAAAGAACCAGGAAAGAGGTGGGGGGGAGGGAATCATGGCTGAGGGTAAAATGTTTACAAGTTCGCCCTCCACAGGGTCTTCTTTATGGCACGTACCCTCCTATTCACTTGTGCCACCTCCTGCTGCAGCCTGTTCATTTTCCTCAACATACAGTCAATGTCACATTGCATCTGTTGAAAATCTGCTGGGTCAATGACTGCAGCAGGGGTGGTCTGGGTGCCAGTGGAAGATGTATGTCCCATTGTCGGTGTCATGCGTGCAGGAGGTGGTGCAGGTGGTGCTGTGATAGGTCCGGGAGCAGTCGAGGTTGACGGTCCAGCAGTGGTGCCTGCTTTGGTTGGTGCCACCTGGGTGGTAGTGGTGGTGCTGGTGATGGTGGCTGTGAGGGACACGGAAGGGCCCATTTGGGCAAATGCCCTCCATACACTGGAGGGTCTTTCATGGCGATAACGCCCTGCCATGTTACAGAACCCAGACTCCACATCCAGAATGTGGCAGTAACATATTGCCCTTAGCTGAAACTCCCGGATCTGGATGGGATTCATATTGGCTGCTGTTAAAAAAAATATAAAACCAAACATTAGGTACTTCATTGTGTGATATGGCTCCAGAAGTAAATCAGACAATACATCTAATGTACCAGAAACAGGCCATATCATCATACAGATCACTGATTGTCCCTGAGGAAGTACATGCCAACGCAGCCTACACATGTCCTATCAAACAGCACAGCAATGCTCTAAAAGATGTGTAACAACTTAATTGACCTATGCATCACTGTCCAGCCATTTTTCACAGAATAAATGCTGCAAGTCCTCCACATGTGACAAGCCAACTAATGACTAACTTCTGGATGACAATCAAGGGCCACAAGATCTGTGATTTGTAAATGGAATTGCCACGATAGAATGCAGTTGCTAATCATGAGTGGGTATCCTAGTTTTGGACAAGTGATTTACAGATTTATATGTCTGAGTACTAAACTTGGATCATCAATCATAGGTACACATTACATAACTCTACGCCTGTACCTGAGGGGGGGTGGACAAGCAACAAATACTTTCCAACATCTAGGACACCCAGGAAGATTTGGACAGCTGTACATGGGTTTGGCCAGTCCACCACAGGTAAGGAGGATGTCCAACTAGGAAACACCCAAACCTTAGAAAATCCCATCCACATTTCTGTTTGGAAATGCAGACAATTGTCAACATCATTTCATACCAGTAATACATGACTTACAACAATCAGATAGATGCAAGCACACATCTGGCCATGAGCTGCATGCACACCTATGACATTGTACTCAAGTGCCACACACACTTAGCACAACATGTGGAACTACATGCTGCTAGGAAGTCAAACATACAGTCAAACATGTTCATTGCTGAAGAGGGTGTTGTAATTTAATAGTGATTAGATTAAGCATTAGCAGAAGACATCTTGTATTTAGCGACTATTGTGAACATTTGGCGGAATCCATTTTGTATTCATGGCAGCCATTTTCTCTGCCATGTGCTCGCCATGTGCTCTGTCCTACCTTTCTGTTAACTACTCTTGAAAATCTGTCTAGTGACAAGTTATATTTAGCATCTCCCACTTTCGCACATGCCCAGTAAGATCTACAGCTGTTAGTAATCAGTAACAGACAGTAATGTGTCAACTAGTCCTTGAAACTGTTAGCCCCTCCTACCTTTCGACTGTGCATTTCCTTATGACCTTACATGTATATAAGTCTTGCTTCTATAATTGTACCACCTCCTTTTAGCCCCTGCGTGGGTATAAAAGGACCATGCTCTCTCAGTTCAGTGTGTTACTTCAAACATTACCGAAGGGTGCTGTTTGAACTGTAGTACTACCTCATGAGGTTTAATAAACTTTGTCTTTTATTTCAGTTTCTGTGCCAACTTCTTCCTATATGGTTTGAGGACTTTGTGCAGAGAAGGGTGAACCCCTTGCACTAGTAGGCCTTGCTGAGGCTTACTTCAACAAGGGAGGCTCAAGTCTGTGGGTTAGACTTTGGCATCCCTATCCTGTGAGATTCAGGGTCTGACTTGCTGACTAAATCATAAATATGGTCCTCTGCTAAATTTTCTTAATAAAAGTTTTATCAACAAAAGTCACCCTACTCACATGGCCGTGTCTACAGGGCTGCACTACAAACCCAAAATATGACTATACGCTAATGATTGTCCAACTCAAAGATGGAAAGAAATGATACTCCACTCAAGTAACATATCCGATCATTTACCAGCGCATCATACCTTGCTATGTGTCCAACACACAGGAGTCAATCACACAACAGTAGCAAACACAACACAGAACAGAAATATCAACACTTACTGGAGATGTCTGGGTCCGCAAATCGAGTCACCTCTCGGACTGTGTAGGGGGCAGGTCCACCTGTAAAGCATAGAAGGCAAAAATGTGCTCAATGTCTGTGCACTGTACAACACTTCCAAATACAATTACTGTGTGTAAGATTAAATCAGAAAGTCCAGCCTCTCAGGTATGATGATACTGCAACCGACATACTACTGCAAACATGTACAGACCCGGGCTCTCCAGTGAGTGACATACACATATCTGCACACATGCAGCGGCCCTAACTATCATGTGGTGGCAAACATGCTCCATAATTTGTTTGCAGACTCATTTATGGAGTGTACTCCTCTCATCAAGTGTATCAATGAGAGACATGCAAAGACTCTTTCCTGGAGGACTGCAATACCAGTCACTCAGGTATTGTGACTTGGGCATCAAAGGACAATCCTTTATTGTGTGACACACCTGTGGGTTGAATTAAGGGCATGATTTATCATGCTTTCTATGGTCCCTTACATGTAGGGCATGTGTTGTGTCTAGGTTACATATGCTACATTAAAAGCGTACTCTGAGCCACATATACCCCTTACGACACCATAATAGCAGGGATCCTGTGCATTATTTGGTGACAGTTTGAGGCTAGCCATGAATTGACCAGTTTTCATATTTGGATACAACAAGGAGATATATGTTGACAGTGTAAATTGTATTCATCCATGACAGACTGCATGGGCACAGGTGTAGTCATTGCACCTGAAATGTGTCTCTCATTGCCCTGTTTACCCAATATGGGTTTCGGAAATCACTGATGAGCCACATTCATCATCTTACATTTGCCAATTTGGTTGATCAGCGGATATATAGCAAACTGACACTGTGATATTATTAATACATGGTTTGGCAAATGTACCAGTGTGTCAATCATGATGATGTAGTTTTCAATTTGTATGTACCTTCCGAATGACAGCAGTCACAGGAATGCTGGTCTACTGATCTTAGCATACACCCATGTCAGTGATAGCCTCCATACTGGGAGGTTAGTTATTAAACATATGCTGTACTTGATCAGCATGGGTGTGCCAAACAAAACTAGCTAACTATTAATCAACTTTATATGTATGATGGAATTGGTCAGTGGTCCCTTGCATGACATCATGCGCTTAATCCATTGTGATCATGCATTCCCAACGTCTGGTGTCCCATGATGATCCCATAACATATGAGAAGTACATGGCAATAGAGTAACACAGATGGCAAATGCATTAGCTCGGGCCAGCTATTGTGACTAAGACCAATGTAAAAAACACAGGTACAATGTACAGAGGGCCATGGATAGTTGTTACCCCTCAATTTGTATCATTTGCTTGATTTTATGTGCCACAGCTATGGTAAGTTGATACAAACATTTTGATATGAACTCATGTGCATTACTTTTGGCATCCATCCCTAATTTAATTGCGGCACAACCAAGTCCAACTATCAGCCTAAGATGTTACCTGAGGTCAGCTATAACTTCTTACGTATGTGTCAGAATCCAGTTCAGACATGTATCAGAAATAATTGGGGGACACATTATTTCTTGAAAATATCTGGATTAAAAACATGTCTTTCCTGGTACACTCACAGACCGTGCATAAAACATATGTTAGAGCCACATTTGCATCATCGATTGACGTGAAGGCAGCACTAATTTACAGGCTCCTGTTGTGTTTTGTAAGTTAGTGCAGCTGTTGCGTCAACAAATGACGGTAATGTGTAGGAATTATTGTATAACTCACGGCAACTGTATGTTTAACTTGCATTCCACATATCCAAAAACATTGCCTGCAGCATCTGAACAAATCTGCTACTGTCACTACAGAGCATTTAAATGTGCACATTACTCTGAATTGTACTCACCAATCACAATCCCCAGGTGGTTCAGCAGGTCATGCTCCCTGGCAACTAGGTCAGCCCAACGGTGTTTTAGCTGGTAGTCGTTGCGCTGTGTGTTGTATATTCTTTTTAGATGATACAGGACCTTTGCCCACCAGAGCCTTCTTGCCTCTGTGTGATACCCCTGTATCACACGGCCACCTGCTTCAATCATTAATGGGAGGAAGTGGCACACCGGCCAAATAAATCCCCCCATCTCCTCCTCTCCCATCCTACGAAGACGTGGCCTACCCAACATGCTTGAAAAAAAAGAAGTAATAAAGGGGTACAGAGGATAATGAAGGGAAAGTAGGAGAGGGAATGAAAACTAATTAACAGTAAAACAGCCCAACTATCCCCAAACTAACACTACCCATAACAGACTCCCAACAGTACAAAGACAAAATTAGACACCAGAAATGACACAAATACACTTACACAGGATAACACAGACACTTAGGAAACACCAAAAGACAATATAAAGACCACGCAGGAGACAAATTCACAATATGCACAGAGAGACAAGTCCAAACACAGCCACACAGTCAAGAAAAATCACAGACTGCAAAGTGAAAGTGAAAGTACACCCACTGTAAACAGGATATCCTATTACATCACTTCCTGCCCCAAATGCGGTACGTTTTTATTTGTATGCGTCAAAAAATTATAATGCTTACAGTCTGTGCATAATATTTTTTACGCACATGCTTAGAAATTACCCTGCATCCATATTTTCAATTATTTTTCATACTTAACCAATTTCATGGGGTACAATGTGGGAATTACCTCTCAGGGCCAATGGATTTATCATGGCAGTGAGCATCATTTTTCGACTCATATGCGGCATTTTTTAACTTTTACTGGGTTTGGGTCATTTCTCAATTTTAATAGTACATGATAGGTGTGACTAAACAGAGATACGCTGTTTGCACCTACATTGTGCATTCTGGTGTATGGGCACATGTGACAGATCATACTACTGTGGACCATGATCCTCTATTATTGTACCAGATTTGCACTTTTCACTGATACAACAGATGGCCAAACGTGTGGAATACAAATTGGTATTACCCAGTTTGGGCATGTTGTGCATCAATATAGGATAGCAAGGCTACATAACTCAATACAGTAACTCATTGCCTTTGTGCCAATGTGTGTGAATTGGCTCTTACTAATGTAGTTGTCCCACTGTGTGAACATCACAAGACGCGTTTTCTTAAATGTGCTTGTATGCATGTGTTCTCAATGTGGCCAACCATCAGATGCTATTCAGTGTGGAAATGAGAAAGGAAATGTGTTTGTCATACACGTAGCAACATATGCTGGGTGAACTTCCCAGGTTTTTTGGGACAAAAGCATCTCAATTGACAAACCATGCACAAGATAGATAGAAGACGTTGATCATGGCAAAGTTCCAACACTAGGCCATCACATGTCCTGGAATGTTGGATACCACTTCCTGGGCACTTGTTTGTATACTACCCATGAGTCAGGCATTGGAAAATGCTATGTGGGTATGGTGATTGCGACACTGAGTCCCAAAACCAATCCACAAATGTAATGTCACACCACAGTTTGAGTCATATAAATGACCTATGTTTCTCCTGTGGCAGTGGAGGACCAGCAGACCAAGCAGCACGTGTGCACATATTTCCAGTGTTAGTTGCACAAAGGTGTCCAGTTCAAGTGTGTGGGGCCATGCGTAGCCTGTGTTATTATTGGGGTCCATGTTGTCACTGTTACGTGCAGGTCTACTCATGAGTCTGTGGAGCCATTTCCTGCATTTACAAAGTATCCTTCATAGTTGAATTGAAGGAAAGCTGAAGAGGAATTGAGAACACACATGGGGATAGTCCAGCTATAGCACTGCAGATGTTTTATGAGACTGACAACAGGGCAACCTTGGTGTGCTCACAAAGTTAATGGATCAGGAATTTTAAACCGGCAGGTTTCATCACAACATTTGTACACAGCGTGGCCTCTAAAATTCCCACTGCAACTGGGAACATCAGTGCCTCTGTGCTGATTAATCTCACAGCTATTCACCATGCAAGCCCCATCAATATGTTGGGGGCAATGTGAATCAGTGTGTGGACTGTCAGTGTACAAACATGTGTTGACATTTCATGCACATTATCTAAAGTTGTTTGTTGTGCTGGAAGCACCATAACCAATCCATGCATACAGCCACGGTACAGTGTCACTATTTGTCACTCATGCATACATGAAACCCATACAAGGGATGGGAATTGATTAGGCTATTTGAAGACAAATTCCACCCCATGATACGATAAGTAAACTGATTATGCTATACAATGTATTTGAGTATTCATTGTAGACCTACATGACACAATACCCCAGGAGGAGAGTGAGGGCATGGAAAGCAACTATGAGACAAATGTAGCCACAGGAAACCTTTATGGTGACGCAAAGACAGGAACCAGTTAGGCTAACAGGATGCAGGGTCAATCAGGAACAAATATGAACAAGGCAAATACACAGTGAGCAGACTGAGACTGGTCAAAACTGGAACAAGACTGTGGAAAATGAAAACTGTATTTGTCCTGTGTATTGGAACGCAACACAATAACCCTGTGTTACCCAGGTGATTTATACGGCAATGCTTAACAGTGTTATACATATAATGGCAGTTTCTATGCTGTTCCAGGCAGCTGCAAGGGCAGTGCATGTTCAAATGGCTGGTCTGCCTGGAGGTGCACACAGGTGTGTGTAGCTTCAGTCTCTCACAAGTCCTGTAGGTGAGAATCAAGTTCAAAGGGCCAACAGTACCTTTCACATGGGAAGCAATGGACAGGTGATTATAGGTCCTACATACTACAAGGCAGTGCATTATTCGACCAGAAGTCCATGCAGACAGAATACCAATGACTATGGCATACCATACTAAAGAGGGAAGCACACTGGAGTCAGAATGTGACTCTGGGTGTGTGTAGATGAGGGATTCTCTGGGTACAAATATTCCATTTCCAGGGCCCCCTGAAGAAAGGTGGGGTGAGAGTGAGAACATGGCAGTGACAGGACTTATGACCTGAGATGGCATGTGCAGGGGATGTCTTGTGAGCAATGCTAGTCATACCTGGGGCACTCGTGCCATCCATTTGCTGCTTACATGGATTTCTTGTCACACATACTCCTTGCAAAGATAGCTGATGTCACACTTACTGCTGTCAAGGGTCTGGTCATACCTTCTTGTTACCAATGCTATAGCACATCCACTGCCTCATGCATGAGGCATTTTATTCCTTAGTGAATGATGGTGTCTTAGTTGTGTGCCATATGCTGCAATGAACCATGTTGCCAACATGTACGTGTGAAATAGCTGTGGTCCGCTGCTACTGCCCTTCAAATGTGAAATGGACATGATATATGTCATTTACAGTGTGTGTGAAGTTGGGTGTACATTCATACCCATTAAATGTGATGTGGATTTTTCAGTATCCTAATATGTATATCTGCAATGCTCCATGAGGCTACACTCTGATTATGATTCTTAGGGATAATGTGATGCAAAAATGATTACCCAGAACATGATATAGTAATTAGAATAGGTGTTTATTGACATATGGTAAGACAGTGGTGATGGTGAGTAGAGTTAAAAGAAATTGTGGCCAATGTGTTGTCTCTGACGCAATCCTGCAGCTGTGTTTGGATGTTCCCCCTCATGTTGATGGAAAACATCCTCCTCTTCCTTGTCTTCAGGCATTTGTGGGTCGGGTTCATATAGGGGAATGTTCCTCCTTACACATATGTTGTGCAGGATTTCACAGGTCAAAATGATCTTGCAGACCATTTCTTGTGAGTATAGGAGGCTGCCTCCGGTGATGTCGAGTCACCTGAATCTTGACTTCAGGATGCCAAAGGTCCTCTCGACTATGGTGCGTGTCCTCTGATGTGCCTCATTATAGGCACGCTCTGATACTGTGCTTGGGTTTGCAAATGGGGTCATGATCCATGGCTGGATCCCATACTCCTGATCAGCTGAAAGAGAAAATGTGTGAGAAAATGTTGATGTTGCTTGCACCATGATTATCACTTTGCATGGCAGTTGTTCTCTTGTGTTGTCTGTGACTCATCGGTGTTTGTGTTATTGTGTGGAATCCTAGGTTTCTAGGATGTACCATCAACATTGGGTTGTTTCATTATCTGAATTGGTGTTTAGCTGATTGACCGGATGTTAGCAGTATTTTTGTAGAGTTGCAGTACATTGTGTACTCCCTTGCAGTATGTCATGTGAAAGAGATGTCCATGTGTCTTAACTGGGGGTGACATGATACTTCCATACACAGAATCAATTCCACAGTAGTGGTAACACAGTTGCATCTATATGGCCTGGACATCCCATCCAATTTAACATATGCAATAGAATTAGTTAAACATCAGCGAGGCCCTTAGATTTGGCAAGATGACAATGTACAACACATCTCCATAAGTTGTCAGCACTGACGTGTTGACAATTGACTATGCACAAATATCCCATGTGTGACAAGTTCTCTGCAGACCTATTTCTCTGCCCTTGCCGAGTCGACTCAGGTTCAAATGTGTACCTATGCTACTGAACCTGTTCCAGTTCAGCTGGCTAACTTAGTTGTGAGGTTGTCATTTACTGTGTCAGAACGTCCATATGCCTGTACATCTGTTGTGTATATGTGTAATTGTCTCAAACCGTATGTGTAGGAATGTGCACTTTCAATATTCTCATATAAATATGTGTTCTTAGCACAGTCCACTTGCTTATTGGTAGTGGGCAATGTCAGAGCAGGAGTGATGTGAGATATTGGTACTGCCTCAATGATTCAATGTCACCTTCATTAGAATCATCATCATCATGCTATGTGTCTCCTGGTGTTTGACCTGCAGCGCAACACATTAAACACCCCTTACACAGTACTTATTGCTTGGAAGGGTGTTTGACTGAGTGTTATTGATGTGATATTGAAAGATTAATCTTCCAAGTTGTACTGCCAGTTAAGTCCATGTCATTGTCATTGTGTTGTTTTCAATTTTTCCCTTGTGTCTGTGGAGTGGCATCTGTTGTTATCTGGATCTGTCATTTGTCCTTAGGTGTGTATCCAAATGGGTCAGGATATCACACATGCGTAGCAGTGTCACAACCTCAGTGTCTTCCTGGCCATGTGTCAATTTAGTGGTGTATGTGTTGTGTGTCCTACAGGGTTGCTGTGCAGTGTGTGTGTAAGTAGGTTTCTGTATTTACCAACTAGTAGGCCATATCCATATCGTCCATCCTGGAAGTGTTGATTGATGGTGCAGTGACGGAAGATGAATGAATCATGTACACTCCCAGGATACTTTGCCACGATGCTGGCTATCAATCCCCAGTGATTGACAATGGCCAGCACATTGATGGAGTGTGTGTGCTTCCTGTCTCGATATAGATGTTCGGTTGCAGCAGGTGGCACAATGCATACATGTGTTCAGCCAATGGCACCAAGCACGTGTGGGAAGCCATTGGTTTGGTAGAAGCCCTGTTTGGTCTCCTGCTGCTTCTGCTGTGTGTTTGGGAAGCTGATGTGGTGGGGGGTGAGGGAGATGATGGCATCCAATACCTTGGGTAGGAAGGCAGAGCATGAGGGCTGTGAGATCCCGGCAACCAGGGCACCAGTGGTTTGAATGGAGCCACTTGCCAACATGTGGAGTACAGCTAGCAGCTTGGTTTCTGGTGGAATGGTGTGGGGTGCCTGCAAGCTGGGTGCCAACTGTGGCTCTATGTTGTGCAGCAGCTGCTGAATGGCTTGCCAGCTGAGTCTGTACCTCTGGATGATGTCTTGTTGTTGGAGTCCCAGAAGGGTTGTCCTGGTGCGGAATATCCTCTCCTGCCTTCTGTGTTGCCTTTGGGGTCCCTGCTGGTATTGTGGAAGCTGTTGTTGTTGGTCCTGTGCTCTGCGTCGGCGTGCCTGCTGGATAAAAAGCACCTCCATGTCTTCCTTTTGGAGCTCTGCTGTTGCTTCTGTGTGTTTTCCTTAAGTACTGGTGTGTTTGCCCCATTTTAATGCCTGCCCTGACCGAGGCGTTATTTTTTGACTCAAATCGGACTGTGCGCCATTTTCCAACTCTGCCTCCCGGCCATGCGGGATTTTGGCGCGGCAGCAAAAATATGGTGCACGGGTATGTAAGACATTTTTTGGACGGGAACGCCTACTTTGCATGTCATTAACGCAAGGTGGTTTCCTGCATCCAAAAAATGACGCACACAGCAGACTTTTGGCATTCGCAGGCTTGGACGTCATTGTATAAATATGGTGCACGGTTTGTGCTGAATGTGCGGCAAAATGTTTGAAACATTTTCTGCGCAAACAGAGTATAAATATGCCCCATAGTCACACATGTTATCAATACTGAAATCACACCCAAAGGCATTTGTCTAACGTGACAGTCAATCATCATGGACACCATATTGTAGGAAACTAACAGAAAGTATTTATACTCTACCTATCAAAAACCTAAACTACACACTAACCTTCACTAACCTAACCTATACCAACTAATCTTAACCTATGCCCACAGCTAACTATCCTTATTTAAACTTATCTTATACATGTAACGCCACACAATAAACACTGACCAACCACCCCACTTAAGAGACAATAGACAAGAAGGACAACATCAACAAAAGCTAAATATGGACTAGCAGATTTAAATGCTCAATTATTGTGTGCCTTCTACCACCAGAACACACCCCTTGCATTCATCATGCTTGGCGCAGGCATTATGTGATGTGGCACCATGGTTTAAAAGTGCCACAATGCTTGCATTGCGCAACTCTTAACATATGGTGTGGCAATACTTGCCTCCATTAGCCACATTACCTTAAAAATATATGACACTTATGTTGCAGTAGGATCCGCTAAGCCCTTTTTATATTTGGGTCCTTGATGTATCACTCTGCACATACGTGACTGAAGGAACAGACACATCCATGGCTACCCATACTCCAGTGTCATGTTTGTCATCACTTAAACATTACTATGCAAATTTCCACAGATGTCAAACCTATAATGGACATGGACAGTTGTGCCTGGAAAACATGAACCCTTGCACCATTACACATGTGTGTTTTGTTCACTGCACTTAAACATGTATATGCGAAACAGAAGGTACAAAGAGAGGAATGTGCAACTTGCCAGCAACCTGTGCATTGCTGACCTCTCATGAATGCAGGTTGGCAGAGACACAGAACTTGCTGTCTTCACCTTTGTTATCATAGGCTGAAGTAATCCTTATGTCCTACTGTCATGCAAATAAGAAAGTCGCTATGTTTAAGGGGTACTTGCCAACAGCTTCGCCGACCTGAATAAAGGAGATTCCTTTCACGGGGATGAGGTCTGCCCACCAGTACTTCCACTGGTGGTCAGTGCACTGGACTGAGAAGCTGCATGTGAGCTGGTACAGCACCTTGCCCCAGCGCAGCTTCCGTGCCTCCAATAGGTAGCCCATTATCACTCGGCCAACCATGGCAACCATGTTAGGTAGGTAGTGGCAGACCAACCAGATTAACCCTCAGTTAATCTCCAGGCATTCTCTGCACCCTTCTCTTTCCTGACATGTTGCAGTATCCCTCCACTGCAACCTAAAGACTAAAAAATATGAAAAATACTATTCCCCAACTACCCCAACATACTTATCTACCCCTAAGACAAACACCCAACAATACTGACACAATAACAGGACAAACATTTGCAAATACAATGGCACCCCCTGCCCCTCCTACAATGACACAAATTACTAGATGAACAACACATAGACAGCACACAGCAGAAAAGACTCCAAATTCACCACTCCTTACACCAGCACAAGCACCACACAACTTCTCCCAAGCACGGACTACAAGACTGTAAAGTAAAAGTGAAAGTAAAATCACTTTTCTATGTGTGCATGAGGAAGTCCTATTACATCACTTTCTGGGTATATGCGTCATGTTTTCTGATATGCATTGTTTTTTTTTATGCATGACGGCCATTCATGAAATTTTGTATGAAGGCTGACAAGGCAAAACAATTGAGGTTAGACGCGCCGGTGTGAGGCGTCTTTTTTTGTATTTGCGATATTTCAAAAACTACTGTAGCCATTGTTTTTTTTAAGCATGACGGCCACGCGTGAATTTTTTATGAAGGCTGACAAGGCATGGTGATTTAGTTTAGATGGACAGGTGCAAGCCATCATTTTTGGTATTTACCGTATGAATCCATTTTTTTGATGCATAGATTTTAGAGGGAAGACTGACAGGGCACATTTCTAGTTACATGTGTTATGCATCTTTATTGTTTGTTGCTAGGGCAACATAAGTATGCATGAGTAGTTCACTGTGTACAAGTAACATTGAAATGTGTTTCCATCTGTCTGTCTGTAGGTGTGTGTGATGCATGGGAAAACTAATACTGTTTGCAAATCTGCGTGTGTATGAAGACGTTTTCCACGTACATGTTTCAACATGTACAATGTGAGTACCTTGAGTGTGCATATGTGATGGAACTCATATTGTAGGTGTAACACATTGTTAAGTCAGAATCCCCACAGTTCGTTTCACAACACAGCATAAGATAGGTGAGCCATGTGCAAATCATGTTCATGCATATAATAGCCTTGACGAGTGTTTAGCTAAGGAGGCTGTTGACTAAGGCTGGGTTATGATCTGGTAACCCATGACAATCTAAGTGCAAGTGTGTGTCACTCTCTGGTGTTTTATAAGAGCCAGACTTTATGATGCAATGTAACATGTGTAAAGTCTAGTTACCCATGCATGAGAATCCTTGCAGATGGTGTGCTGACATGTGTCATGGTTGTTATGTATGTGACATATTTGTGTGTGAAAAGATATGTTTCATGATAAGTAATTCATACTACAGCGGTGTGTTTAGGCATATGCCAACTATCAATATTCTATTCCAGCATGGATATAAGTAGACCATTGTGTCACAGTTGTGTACTCATATCTGTGTTTACTATGTTTCCCTATGTAGAAACATATGTACTGTTCATATTAGTTTGACACATATACATTTTCATATGCAAATTGTTCACTTTTGTCCGTACACAATATTCTATTCCAGCATGGATATAAGTAGACCATTGTGTCACAGTTGTGTACTCATATCTGTGTTTACTATGTTTCCCTATGTAGAAACATATGTACTGTTCATATTAGTTTGACACATATACATTTTCATATGCAAATTGTTCACTTTTGTCCGTACACAATTATACAGCACCAGGCCTCGTTCACCTAGGTGAGACATGTGGGTAGTGTCTGAGTGACCTGTACATAAAGGATCTCAGAGTGAAGTAAGGGAGTCTCCCAACTGTCCTTCCACATATTTTATTTGACACGGGCACTCACTCACATCTGCATTCTACATTTGTCAATTTCACTATAAGTGTATTTAGAGTGTGTGATTACTCATGATAACTATGAGTAGAGGAGATACTACATTCAACCTATCTGTGTCCTTCATCACAGATACAATTTGGCAAACGTTTTTGACTTGTTTAGACATTGTTTGACTTACATGCACATTCCAAACTGGATTGAGTGTGACAGACCTAAATAGATTAGGTATTTTGAACCCTGTATGTCACTCTCTCTTCATCAAACATGTGAGTGCCACTGAGGAGTATGTTCTCAGTTATTACTTTTGATAGTGACATTCAGACATTGCTTGGTTACAGGGCAGACACAAACCTGCCATTGTAGGCGATTGCTACTCTTTTCCAACCTAGGCCAGACATTGGTACAGCAGTCTTCACATGTATTTCCAGGATTGCTGCAGGCATATGTCAACCCAACACACTTGTATAATATGTATGTGACAATAGAAATTGTTGGTGCTACAGACTATGCCTACATTTCACCCACACATTCATGTGATAGTGCATTATTTTGATTTGTTTTTAGTTGACTGTGGCCCTCATTATGAACCTGGTGGTCATTTGACTGCCAGGGTTAATGGTGCGGTATCACCACCAACAGGCTGGCGGTGTATACCGCCACATTATGAGTGTGGTGGGTTGGCCGCTGCCAGCCTGCCATATCTCCACTCATCCTGCCATGGCGATATGAACCGCTGGGCCAGAGATGTTCATCTCCGACCCGGCGGTCCACAGAAGACCGCTGGCGGCATTATGAGCCGGCCTACTGACGTGATTACTGTGGCGGTAGCATAACCACGACAACCATGGTGGTAGGGCTATCAGTGACAGGGAATTGTTTCCCTGTCACCTGTAGATGGCTCCCCCACCCACCCAGCAAGTACTTGACCCACCTACCCCCTACACACATAGCACCCCAAGCCCCCTACTGTGACTGCACCCCCTGCCCCTCCTGTCAATGCACCTCCCCCTACAGTCACTGCACGCCCCACGCCCCTGCATACATGCACACACCCACACACACGCACCACGCATACACACATTCACCTCCACTTCCAGACACGCATCCACTCACACACATCCATACACACATTCACTCACACACATCCATACATGCTTTCACTCACACATACTCACATGCATTCAGGCACGCATCCACTCTAACATGCTCACACTCACAAGTACACACACTGACATGCAGGCATGCACTCACTGCAACACTCATACTCGCATTCACTCACATGCATACAACCACGCATATACCACAACATTCACACATGGATTGACACATGCACACACATTGATACAAGTTTGCAGATACCACACACAACACCCCCCACCACCTCACCCCTCTCCCTTGTCTGACGATCACCTTACCTGTTCCTGAGGAGAAGGTCCTCTGGCAGGGAATGGGAAGGGGCACTGCTACCTCCGGCAGCACCCGGCAGCAGGACACCGCCAAGCCATATTAATGGTCATAATACAGCTGGCGGTGTCCTACTGGTGGGGCGGTGCAGGTGATAGCACCACCCGGGTGCCTCCACCCGCCAGCATGGCTACTGTCGGATTTCTGCCCAAAGTGTGGTGGAAATCCTGCAGTAACCATAAAATGGCAGGCGGGAGACCGCCAGCACTGGTGGTCTTTTGGCACCCGTGGCTCTGGCGGTCTCACTCAGAGACTAGTAAAGTCATAATGAGGGCCTATGTTCCTAAGCTACATACATATTTTGTGGTGTAGCCATGCTCTCTGAGATATGGGTGAGTTAAATAGGTATGTGATAGTGATAAGAAGTATGCCATGAAAAATCATAGTTAAAGTAATTTATTTACAAATTTTGATATATTGATGCTTGGAGTCAGTCTCTGAGTGAAAGAGTTGTACACAATTTGGTCTCTTCTGTGTGATCCAGCAGCAGAGTTTGGTTGTTCACCATCCTCCTGTTGTGCATCATTGTCCTCATCCTCCTCACTGGGGACATCTACCTGTTCGTCCCAAGGGACATTGGTGTGTACACCGATGTTGTGCAAAATTGCACAGAGAAGTATTATTTTGTACACAAGGGGTGGTGGTGTAAAACACAGGCTTCCTCCTATTAGGCCGAGGCACCTGAACCTGGAACTCAGCATACTAAGGCCCATATTTATACACTTTTAGTGCCACATTTGTGCCACTTATTGACGCTAATGCAGCGCAAACTTACAAAATATAGTTGGATTTTGTAAGTTTGCACTGCTTTTGCATAAAAAAATTACACAAATGCGGCGCTAAAAAAGTATAAATATGGGCCTAAATGTCCTCTCCACCACATTCCTGGTTCTTTTGTGTGCTTCGTTGAACGCCCGCTCAGCATCAGTTAGTGGGTTTCCATATGGGGCCATGACCCATGGCTGGATGCCATACCCTTGGTCCGATGTAGTGGAATGTGAGAAAATGTGTCAGACAGGCATATGTGGTAATTGCTATGTGCCATGGCACATATTATTTTCAGTAGAATGGTGATTCAGACTTGCATCAAGTGTTGTGTATGTTCCTGTTTGAATGCATGGTTGTATTGGTGTGTGGTGGTGCACTTTCCAGTCATGGGTTCTGCCTCAGGAACCTGGTGATTATTGATTAATTTCTGGTCTGACAGTTCACTGATGCAGAATATGTGTAGTGTTGTCTATATTTGCCCCATAGTCCCTTAACTTTAGACTAGCAGAAGAGTAATGCTTGCTCATTTTGTACTTATTTAGTGTTTTGTGTGCCATGAGACAGATGTTGCGCCCTGTGAGTTACATGTGAATCCATCTCCTTGGCCTTGAATTACCTCCCTTGCACAAGGTGTTGTTGTTGCCAATTGCTGGCTAACATATGAATGTGTGTGTGGTTCATATATACAGTGTGGCACAGTTGTATGGGATATAGTGTGATGTATGCAACAACTTTGTAGACACCTGTGGGACAGGACAGGGCATGAGGTGCTTTTGTGTACTGCCATGCATCATCAGTCCAGCCCTGCAAAGTCACATATTTCCTTAATAGTGTGTATTTCTGGCATGTACCAGTAAACTGGCAGTGGTTCAGCTGCCACATGCCACTGTTGGCACCCTTGTATCATGGTAGGGAGATGTGGGATTGACGTGTATGATTGTTGGTGTGCTGTGAGGTGTCTATACCTACACATGATCTATCAATGATGGTAACTTTGTATTTCACTCTGTGCTGCACTATGCACCCCACAATGGAAAGATGAACACAATGAGTATATCCAAAATATTTTGATGATATGTAAATGGTGATGCCACCACTAGGGTGGCATTAATATTAGTGCTGCCTCAGGTTTCTACAGCATGGTAAATGTGGGGCGGTGCCAATATGTGAGTTGTTTGACAGTGGCATGACTAATGCAATTCATAGATCTGAGCTTCCATGCTAAGTATTATGTTCAAAGGATCTGTATTTTGTGATAACATGTGGAAACATCTAGTGGTTTTATCCATAGCTTCTGAATTCAGAGGAACATTGCTTCACCAGTCCATCATATACAGTGTCAGTCAGGTGGTGCTAAGAACTTGTACATATGGGCGGATGTGTGGGTGATGTGCATTGAATGTGGTAGAGTGAAGCATGTGGCGTATGTGTTGTTGCACAAACAACTGTGTTTCCCTATCCATGTGTGTGTAGTGTGGTGTATGTATTGCTTGTCCCAGGATTAGTGTGTTGCCTGTGTTATGAAGTGCTTGCTGGCTTACCTACGAGTAGGCCATTGCCATATTGTCCATCCTGGAAGCGTTGAGCGTAGTGTTTGAAGATGTAGGTATCATTGACACTGCCCAGATATTTAGCAAGGATGTTTTTAAATATTCAACAATGGTCCTTCAGGCCTGTACATTAATTGAGTGTGTGTGTTTCCTGTTCCTGAAGAGGTGTTCTGTTGCAGTTGGAGGGCCAAGTTGGAAATGTGTGCAGTCCATTGCACCCGGCACATACGGGAACTCAGCAATTTGGAAGAATCCTTGTTTGGTCTCCTGCAGCAGTTGCTGGGTGTTGGGGAACCGGATGTGGTGGGTGTGAGGCAGCTGATGGTGTCAAGGACCATAGGAAGGAAGGCAGAAAGGAATGATTGTGAGATGCCACCCACTTGTGGTGCAGTGGTCTGGAATGATCCAAAGGCCAACATGTGGAGGATGGCCCGGAGTCTGGTCATGGGTGGTATGGTTGTGGGATTTTCCACTCTTGCTGTGATGTCAGGAGCAATGTGGTGGAGCAGCCATACAATGGACTCCCACTTGAGATGGTACAGTCTGATGACCTCTTTGTCCCTGAGGCCAAGGATGGATGTACATGTGTGGAATATTCTTTCCCTCCTGCACTGATTTTGTGGCTGTAGTGGTGGTAGTTGAGGTTGCTGCAGTGGTGCTGGTGGCACTTGGTGTTGTCTCTGTCGTCTTCTCCGGGTACCAACCTGTGGCAGTAGCAGGTCCATGTTGTCCAGTTGCTTGCCAGGTTCCTTCTGTGTGTTTTCCTTATGTAGCTGTTGCTGGGCCTCATTTTATCGCCTAGTCTGACCAGGCGTTACATTTTTTATGCTATCTGATTTAGCTTCATTTTTTCAGCCAGATCCTAGGTGTGCATCATTTTTCCATCGCCTTGTAGATTTGGCGCTAGCAGGCTAACGTCATTTTTTAGGAAGGAGCACCTACCTTGCATATCATTGTCATAAAACAACGCAAGATGAGGAGGCGCTCCTAAAAAATGATGCAAGTCTGGAAATTTGTCTCTAGACTGCTCTAGTGACATTGTCTAAACATGGTGCTGGGTTAGCACCATTTTCGCACGAAATAAATTGAGCAAAGGCTGACGGCTGTAACTTTTCCTAAATTTGGGCGTAAAGGTTAAAACTTTACAGTGGTATATGACAAAACGTTCAATAAATGAAGTCAGATACATAACAAATTGCTCATCACATACTACGCCATTAGCATACTTCACCCACATTACAGAGGACATCTATTCACAAAGGTGCTCTTCTCGTTGTGGTAGATAAACAGTTGCAAATTGAAGCACCAAAGCCCCCCTCATTATTGTGCTGCTATAGTGCATGTGTTGCTGCTTGAAAATGGAGTTGCTCCACAACCACTATGCGGGATTGGATGGTCTCCGGCAGGCCAAAGTGCCTTGTCTCTTGCAGCTGTCTTCTTATAAGAGGCAACACATTAATGAAGTAGAACAGCCATCAAGCTGTGCTTTAGAGCTGCAGATTTGTTGCACCCAAAGGGAGTAGAAATTATCACTTGTGGCTTGTGGCACCCATGGCACTTGGTCGGTCTGGACTTTGCATGGTTAACCACAGGCAAACCTAGGAACAGATTTAAAAACTCTTTGCACTAGTGCAAAGTCTAAACACTCTTTGTACTTGTGCAAAGTCTAAGGGTAGTTTCAAAAACTCTGTGTTTGTTCAGAGTTTGTTCAGTGATACAAACCGGCTCAAAGTTGTAATTGTTATTTATTTTCCAGTACAAAACATTTTTGCATTGGGAATTTGTCTAAAAGTAACACAAGTAGTGAATTGCCCTCAACAGAGCACATACAATGTTTGAAAAGGTTTGAAGTATATCCTATAGATTTTATACCTATACGGTTCAAAACGTATGCTAGGCAGGCACCCACACACCTTCGCTCCACAGTACGGTATAACGGCGGGTATATTTGGTGCTAGACAGACTATTAGAGCACCAGCACAGGGGATGATAGCAGAAACACCAATTTTTTTTAGCTCTTGCTCTGCAGTTGTCGCTCTACATTGCACAAACATTTTAATAAATCGACTCCCTAGTTTCTGACTATGTCTTTGTCCAGTGCAAGTGATGCAGTGAGAGGAAATGCACAATTGCACCTCAACACCTTTAGGATTTCAGAAGGGTGATTATTGAGGATTCCTACCTCCTGTTCAAAGCACCAAACTGTAACAAATTTGTGGACAAATTTGCAAATTGTCACCATACACATTGGCAAGTTTCTATTTTCACATTCAAAGCTGCTCTTGTGTACATGAAAAATAATATGGTTGAATATCAGCGTAAAATTGTTAATGGAATGCGAAATATCTAGCCTTTAACATAACAAAGAGTAGACGATATTATTTATCAACCAACATAAGAAATGCCCCCTCTCTGACCTACACGGAGACATATTTTCTCATATCGCCTGCAAAAACTCGCTTTTATCCAGATTGAGTAATAATTCTTACACGCCATAATTAATTAATAACTACTCCAGCGCCGAGCATAAGAAAAACCTGCTCTTTCACTTTAAAAAATAATTGCCCGCTCTTTTTTTAATCATATTATCTGACACAATTATCGTGTTTTTAAAACAGAAGGAAGACAATGAAATGCTGATTCTGTTCCAAAATTCTTCTGCGTCAGTCTGCATCCGGGGTGCCAATGCTGGTCCATGAGTGTTAACCCATGCCACGTTGCCAAGATTCCCATTTAATTAATCTAAATGGGACTACTTTAGGCAGGAAGTGGTTATCCTGAAAATCTGTCCTAAACCGAGCTCCTGATGAAGTTTCTACACCCCTGATGCACACCACCTGTCGCATTTAAATGTTAAATGTACTGGAACGACATTTGATATACGGCTTCTGTAAATCTTTGCAGCATCCATTGCCTAGTTACCACGGAAACCGAACTGTTCCCTTAACTGTACTAAGTGTAAAACATGTCGACATTCCACGAGCAACGCTATAGACCATGGGTACTCACAAACTTTTTCTCGGGGGCCAAAATTGCAGTATGGTTTGCGGCCGAGGGCCGCACTGAAGTGACAGCGGGGGGCGGGGCTTAGAGGGGGCGGGGCTTAGAGGGGGAACAACCACCCCACCCCCTTTTTCAAAACAATGCCCCTACCCCAGTAACACACACAGCGCGCACACATACGGCGCCATCTGCTCTCACCCCTACCCCAGTAACACACACAGCGCCATCTGCTCTCACCCCTACCCCAGTAACACACACTACGCCATCTGCACACAGCGCCATCTGCTCCCACCCCTACCCCAGTAACACACACAGCGCCATCTGCTCTCACCCCTACCCCAGTAACACACACTACGCCATCTGCACACAGCGCCATCTGCTCCCACCCCTACCCCAGTAACACACACAGCGCCATCTGCTCTCACCCCTACCCCAGTAACACACACTGCGCCATCTGCTCACAGCGCCATCTGCTCCCCCCCACCCCAGTAACACACACAGCGCCATCTGCACACAGCGCCATCTGCTCTCACCCCTACCCCAGTAACACACACTGCGCCATCTGCACACAGCGCCATCTGCTCCCACCCCTACCCCAGTAACACACACAGCGCCATCTGCTCTCACCCCTACCCCAGTAACACACACTGCGCCATCTGCACACAGCGTCATCTGCTCCCACCCCTACCCCAGTAACACACACAGCGCCATCTGCACACAGCGCCATCTGCTCTCACCCCTACCCCAGTAACACACACTGCGCCATCTGCACACAGCGCCATCTGCTCTCACCCCTACCCCAGTAACACACACAGCGCGCACACACACAGCGCCATCTGCTCTCACCCCTACCCCAGTAACACGCACACACAGCGCACACACACAGCGCAATCTGCTCTCACGCCTACCCCAGTAACACACACTACATTAAAAACAAATAAATAAATAACCAAAGAGCCTTACCTGACTCAAAGCACTGTAAAGATGCCACAAATGTGGAACAGCAGGCAGGCAGGCGGGCAGCAGACGTGGAGCCGGTGACAGGAAGCAGACGACCAAAGCCCCATAAAAGTTAGCTGCAAGCGCTGACTTTTATGGGGCTTTGGCTTCCAGGATCGTCAGGGCAACGCCATAAACAATGGCCGCCGTATGTAAACATAGAGGAGGGCAGCGGGAGCATGCTCCTGCGGCCCTCTTCTATGTTTACATACGGCTGCCATTATGATGTGGCGTTTGGTGTGCGTCTCGCGGGCCGCCAAGCTAGGTCCTGGGGCCGCTGGCGGCCCGCGGGCCGTACTTTGAGTACCGTTGCTATAGACTGTAAATACTGTATACAATGCACGAGGAGAAACACACGAAAAGTTTGATTACATGTGGGATAGCTACTACAGCACATGACGATGTTCGCCCTTGTTTTATTTATTTTATTTGTTTCCGTTGTGCAGTTGTTTGTTTGTGCCTTATCGTTTTTCAGTTAGGAACCCATTATTTTTTAATCACTCTCTTAGGAACCAAAGCGAATACGAATTGGACAAATAAACTCGCATGTAAAACATGGGCCACTTCATTATTAGAGAATTATCAAGGTCAAGTGTACCTTTTCACAATTAAGAGCTAATAACAAATTAGAGTGAGTGAGAGGAGGCAAGGAGAGACTGCTGCAACTAGTTGCAAAGTGGAATATTTAATTTCCTGCTCTGTAGACATCCTCCCATGCTCTCTTCTGGTATGAAAATGTGATTGCCTTCAAAGAAATGCTTGTCAATATCTCGGTTGTAATTCGTATTCTTTTTAAGGCTATGGCCTAATTTTCCTTAATAAAAACTAGAAACGGGAGAGTATTGCAGATTCCTGTTGTAAGTTATTTCTATGATAAATAATGTGCTTCAGTGCGTATACAATGATTTTAATACTTATATTTTATTTACTTTGAATTCTTGTAAAGTAAACATCTTTACAGTTATTATTTAAAGCAATCTCTGATACAATAATCTGTGTTGATTTTTAAGGACTTGTATTGTTTTCATTACATATAACAATAAAGTGCATGTCAAATTTCGTAGCGACATGCGAAGACAGGCATGGTTGAAAGACTGGGTAGAGGAAAGGCACATAGTCGCGAGAGAGGAGGAATGTACATTCATGAATGCTGGTCAGCAAAGCACTTGGTGGAGAGGAGAGAAAATGTATTTTGATAATTGAGCATATATTGATACTGTTTATCATGAAGAGTACTGAATGAGGATGATTAGTTGCGTAATTAGATACGCATAGGGTACTGTTATATACTGTGTGCATTTAAGTAATGTCAATTTCACTATGTTTTTATCATTCCTGGTTCTCTACTCCACTCTTCTTTTCCTCTCCCCTTCTGCTCTTTGTGTTGGTTTTAGCCCATGGAATGTTGGTTTATGACTAGAACTAACGGTGGTTTTTGACGGTTATTCTCAATCGGTCTCCTACTGATGAAACACAAGAAAGTTTGTGGTTACCTCACCTTTTTGGACTGTTATTTACAACACAGATTTGAGTGGCGATGAGCATAGGACGAATCTGCATTCCGTTCAAACTGATACTTAAGTGTGTCAGTCCTGCCATCCCCTGGGAGGCACGACACAGCTCAGTTACTGCCTGTCTTCATTCACCTAGTGCCTTCAGGCCAGAACTACGACTCTGAATGCCGAGTGGCTGATTCTTAGATCTTTCTGGCTGCACCTGCATTCATTTCTGGCCGCCGGATTAGCTGCTGGAATGCTATCTTCCAAGGCAAGTCTTTGATGCGCTGCCACATCTACTGGGCTGCCCCTTGAAGCCAGCATTAGTTGTTCCCGCCTCTGGGCCGCGTCTCAGGAATTGCAGTCACTCTTCCCAAGGCCATCACCTATGGTTGTCTTAGTTCTCCTAACTCCTGGCAGACACTCCTGACACACCCGGAGGGATCGCCTGGAAGTTTGACATCAGTGTGTGATCTAACACCTTAGCTGTATGAGACCAACTGGTGGTCTTTCCTTCTCACGCCTGCCAACGTTTGCTTCCCACACCTGCCAACTTTTGAATGGATTCACCATATTATGTCAGCCTTCTAAGGTAGGGATTTTATCTCAATACCATCTCAGTGTAACCTTGCTTTGGGTGCACTGAGACATGGTTCTCATACTATTGTTCTTCTAGTTGCTTTGTACAATGTACGGTGGGTAACATTATTCAGGCTGCTTTGTGCATAACTACCTCTTTTGTTCATTATGTACCCTGCTTTCAACTTTATTGAGCATTGTACTGTGAGTGCCATTACATTATCACACTTGCCCATTTGCAGTTCTGTGGCAATATGCAATTCAATCCTCAGCAAATAATTGTTTGAAGAAAGCAGAGCCTCCTGTTCAATTGAAATGATGGAATGTGCTATTGTCTTGTACCAAAATTGGGAGCTCCAACAGAGTGCAAGGAATATGATGGTTTTGATGAGGCCTTGATGAGATTAGAAAGAAGGTTCAAACCTACAATTAGTATCACAGTGGACCATTACCCCTATTATACTAAGAAACAAAGGGATGATGGAGCCTTTGATGAATTTATAACTGCATTGAAAGGGTTATCTACAAATTGTAACTCTGGCATATACAGTGACAAGATGATTCAGGACCATCTAATGGTAAACACCAACAGTAAGCACATAGAGGATAAATTGTGGGCCATAGAGAAACCCATAATTGAAGTGGTCTTCCCACTATAAGCCCAGACGGTCAACTCAGTTGCATACTCCTCAACACCTGCTCCCTCGTCAAATATGCAGTAGAAGTATGGGGCTTCCTTGACTCGATCACCCCTGACATCGCCTCCCTTACAGAGCTCTGGATTCCCCCCACCTCAGCCCCGGACATAGCCACAGCCATTCCTGATGGCTACAACATCATCCACAAAGACAGAGTCAATCGACCAGGAGGAGGCATCACCATAGTCTACAGGAACATCCTCCGCCTGATGACCACCATTGAGATGCAGAGCCAGCCAACAACCGCTGAACACCTATACTTCCGAATTCAGACTGATCTGAACACCTCCATCCATGGCACTCTCATCTACAGACCTCCTGGACCCAGGCCCCAGTTCAGTGAAGCCATCGCCGACCTTGTCGCCCCGCTATGCACTCGCCTCCACTGACTACATTCTCCTCGGGGACCTCAACTTTCATCTTGAAAATTATGACGACCCAAACACTCCTGGACAACCTTCCCATCCTCGGTATCAAGCAACTAGTCAGCCTTTACACTCACTTAGCAGGTCACACCCTCGACCCCGTCTTATGAGCAGGAAACAAAATGTACATGCAGATGACTGGAATGAAAATTAAGAAACAGCAAATCAACCGCAGACCAGACAGCCTACATATACGCAGTCACTGCACATCATCAGCGCATCAGAGCCTCCAAAAAGGCTTCCATTCAAGAATGCACCAGCACCTCAGACATCCCCCCTCTTAAGACCCTTGTGACAACCTCGCCACCTTCTTCCACTGGAAAATCCAGGACATATAGAAAGGATTTGAGAACCAAACCCTGCCCCCACTACCCACCAGCACTACCTCGGACCCCACGTTGCAGCTGACTCTGAGCCATTGGGCCCCTGTCTCCACAGAAGACACTTGGAATCTCATGAGCTCCATCCATTTAAGGGCACTATCGGACCAGTGCCCACAACACATCTTCAACCTCGCCAGTGCCACATCGCCCCCAAGCCATGCCAGACTATCAACAGCTGCACTGAAACCGCCATCTTCCCATCTGACTGGAAGCACGCAGAGGTCAACCCGCTCTTAAAGACACCCTCCTCGGACCCAAGAGAGATGAAGAAATACAGACCCATCTCTCTGCTCCCCTTCCCAGCCGAAGTAACAGAAAAGCCATCAACATGCAACTAAAGGAGTTCCTTGAGGCAAACTGTCTCCTAGAACCCTCACAGTCTGGATTCAGGAGCAACCACAGCACTGAAACGGCCCTCCTTGCAGCCACCAATGACATCCGCACCATACTGGACCATGGAGACACAGCTGCCCTCATCCTTCTTGACCTCTCCACCGCTTTCGACACAGTCTCCGACTCCACCCTAGGCACCAGACTCCACAATGGCAGAATCCACAAGCAAGGCACTGGAATAAATCTGATCCCTCATCACCGGAAGAACTTAGAGTGTCAGACTCCCACCGTTCACCTCGGCACCCAAAGAAACGTGCTGCGGAGTACACCAGGGCTCCTCACTAAGTACGACCCTCTTCAAGATCTACATGGCTCTGCTCACTAAAATCATCAGACAGCACAGCCTAAACATCCTCTCCTACGCCGATGATACTCAACTTTTCCTCTCCCTGTCCGACGACCCATCAACAGCCAAGAGCAACTTTCAGAACAGAATGAGAGCAGTTGCCACCTAGCCCAAAGCCAGCTGCTTCAAACTCAAATCTGACAAGACAGAGATTCTCGTACTGGGCTCCACACCCTCTGCCTGGGACGACTCCTGGTGGCCAACCGCCATAAATATAGCCGCCCCCACCAACCACGCACATAACCTTGGCATCATCCTGGACTTCACACTTTCCATGACCCTTTAAGTCAACACAGTCTCATAATCATGCTTCCAAACTCTCCTTTTCCTTTGGATGATCTTCAAATGGATCCCCACTGAGACAAGAAGGACGGTCGCCCACGCACTTGTCAGCAGCAAATTGGACTGTGGCAACGCACTCTACGCTGGCATCACGAAGGAGCTACAAGCAAGACTACAGAAAATCCAGAATGCAGCAGCCAGACTCATCCTGGGCATCCCCGCCACAGCCACAGCCACAGCCACAGCCACATCTCTGCCCACTTTAGAGACCTCCATTGACTCCCTGTCAACAAACGCCTCACCTTCAAACTACTGACGCACACCTACAAGGCACTGCATAACATTAGACTGGCCTACCTCAACCACTGCCTCACATTCTACACCAGACAACTCCAATCCTCCCAACTCACTCTCGCCGCCATCCACAGAATCAGGAAGAGCACAGCTGTAGGCAGAACCTTCTGTTACCTAGCACCTCAGACCTGGAACACGCTCCCATTCAACCTCAAACAGGCCCGCTCACTGAAGAAGTTCAGGAAGGTTCTCAAGACCTGGTTCTTCCAATGATCTGCACACTGATGACTGCGCCTTGAGACCCCACCAGTGATAAGCCGCGCTCTACAAGTATTCAATTGATTGATTGAAGTGGTAGTTAAATCAACTAAACTCATTGAACAATCCCTTTCATGGGTATGTGATGTGACTGATGAAAAGTCTACATGTAGGCCTAATGAGATTTATAGTGTTACTAAAGAGATTATGAAATCTTACACAAATAATAACAGACGTAATAAATCCAAATTGTAATCTCTCCAGGTTCCAGGGTAGAAGTCTTATGCATGTTGCATCATTCAAAAACTTCCCAGTTGTAGACAAGTACTGCAACATCTGTGAGCATACTGGGCATTTCAGCAGAGTGTGGAAGGTCAGTTGTCATCCCCATAGGCCCTGTGTATCCCAGATCCTATATATCAACAGATTTCCCTGAAATGATCAAGAAGCAGTACAGCCTGATCAGAATTAATCCCAAGGAATGGTTCTAGGTATCTGGAAAGAGTAGAAAACATGCATGAAGATCCCTGAACAAGCCACCTATAAACCATCTATATGTACTCCGCAAGTATTGAATAGTGACTTAGAAGGTATGGTGGACTCTGGGCCACTATATATTATAGTCACAAGGAAGGTCTTTAATGTGAAATTTATATCCATAATTAGCAACTTATGTGAGCCTGATGTAAGAACAGTGGCATTCAATGGAAGACAAAGTGACATCATGGGGTATTTTATTGCTGATGATCACTTCGAAGAAAGAAGTGCAAATACTAGAATGTGACACAAAGGGAGTTTGTGTTCTGTGTTGGTAGGACCGAAAGCTTCTCCATATTGTTTGAAACGCTAATGCTCCTGACCCAGTCCTAGCTATTCATGATGCTGATTTAGCTTGTACTATTGTGCAAGGATTTCCCATGGATTTTAGGGAGGATTTGGGTGACATTCCAGATATAATGTACCACATCAAATTGAAGAATGGGTTTGTGTCTGTCAGGCAATAGTTAAGGGGAGTGCCCTTAAGTGTGTGGAAGGAACTGCAGCTTTTGATACATGATCTTCTTGCAAAAGGTATAGTTGAGGAAGCGGAGTTATTGGAATGGATGTCTCCTGTTGTTGTAACTAAGAAGAGCAATGATATTCTTTGCTTATGCATTGACTTTAGGGCCCTCAAATAGAATAACATAGTAATAATTAACAGAAAAATGAACGTCTTTATCTGTATAGGCGGATGGCATTTAGCTTAGCATCTGCTTCTATCTTCCAAAGAGCTATGTACCACATGTTCAAGGACATGAATATGTCAAGTGTTCCCAAGATTATATTCTTGTTTTTTCCGAGGACGTGCAACAACATCTTTAAATTTTAAGGAACGCAGGCACATGGCTTCACCCTTTCTCTTGACAAATGCAATCCTTTAAAAAGCCAAGCAGAGTATTTAGGTTGCAAACTAACACCAGAGGGTATTAAAACCAAGGATATACCTTGGTTGATACTATTAACCAAGTGCCATGTCCAGCATGTGACTAAAGTTAGTCTTTCTGTGGTTTAGGTGAGTATTACTAACAGATCATCAAAAACATTGCTATGGTCATGGAGCCAGTAAGAATCTTACTCCACATGGACCAACAGTATGAATGGGGCAAGGATCAAGTTAAAGCATATCACATAATAAAGCAAAGCATAACTAATGTTCCCACATTACGACCTCTTACAATTGGAAAGCAATGCATCATCACCATAGATGCCAGTGCTATGGAACTGGTGCTAGTCACAGGAACATGATGAACTGGTGGTAGAATGTGAAGGATAAGCACATGAACTATTATCCTGTGTATAGGCCATGTACTGGCTCATCATTTGGAGGTCCACAAACCCTAATCACAAACCCTTAGTTCACCTCTTGGCTCTGGGAAATTGGCTAAATTCAACTGCAAGTATTGCAAGATAGTGTTGAAAATTAAAAGAATACTCCCTTAAATTGTTGCACGTTCCAGGCAAAAGTAAGAAATGCACTAATAGTTTTTATCTCATTGTCCTTGTCCTGCAACTGTAATGGGTTTGAATGAGGAGGATGACCTTGATGTTGTGGTTAAGGTATGAGAAATGTGTGCTCTGCAAGCTGTGCAGCTAAATCAAAAAAGTCAATTGAAGATGATGCCAAAGATTAGGTGCTTTGTAAGGTAAAATAATACATTTTATCAGGTTGGTTATTGATCAGGTAGTTGCAGGAAGAGTTACAATCCTCTAGCCATGTTACAGAAGAAACTGTGTGTGTCAAATAAAAACTTTCAAGAATGAAAATTGTGTTCTACTCGAAAATGTAAGGAAAGACATAATGGAAGCCAGTGACCAAGGTCTAAGGGCGATGTCTGCCGTAAAAAATTCCTTATTAATTCAATTTGGTGGCCTGCTATGGATCATGAGGCCGACTGTTTTGTGAGGAACTATGTGGATTTTTCTAATCTCAGATGCATTACACCTTCAATGCAATCTTCCCTTGGCCTCAGTTGGCATGGCAAAAGGTGGCTTTTCATATAGCTGGCCCATATAAAGGTCTTCCTACACATAAGCAGCATGTTATTGTCATGGCAGATTATTACTCCAAGTTGCCTGAGGTAGCAGTTGCAGAAGGGATAACCACTGCTGTTGTCATAAATTTTACGAGGGAAATGTTCAGTGTGCAGGTGGTACCCAAATCCATTGTCACTGTGTTCCATTTGCATCCACTGAAGCAATGAAGTTCTTCTAACAACATCATATCAAACACACATTTACTGCTGTGTACAATCCAATGGGTTGTTTGAAAGAGTCAGCCACTATGCTAAGGATAGCATCCATATGGCTCTGCAAAACAGAATCCCTGCTCTCAACCCACTCAGAAAACGTTTGTGAGCCTAATGTATGAATCCTCATTTCACCACAGGTATTAGTCCCTTCCTTCAAGTTACTGAAGGGTAGTACTCCTACATCTGACACGTACCCATGGTGGTTACTTAAAAGTAGTTCTTTGAAGCAAACTTTGGGTGGAGTGTGGATCATGATGTTGTTAAGAAGAGTGTAGAAGGCAAACAGTCTCTGGACAAAAAAGATATGATAAGGTAATCAAGGTCAAGCAACATGAGTTGTTGGTGTGGTATGTGTTTCGCAAAAGGTTACCTGTAAGGGTAGAGAAAGACAATTCTGGATTAACAAAACCTTTCGAAGGTGGTTAAGTTGAACAACGGAAGCACCATCAAACAGAATGAGAAATTTTGGAATGTTCGAAGGGTTGCTAAATGTATGAATAAAATTGTTTGTTGTGATGTGGAGCAAGAGCCAGATGGTGATGACACATATTCAATTCCCGACCCTGATTTTGGTCTTCCAAGATTGCATTGTAAAAGAGGTAATTGTGTCACAAATTCAGGAGACAGTTCACAAACACTTAGGAATATTGAGGAAGAACAAGACTGTGCCATTCCAAAAACCAATGTTGATGAAGGATTATCATGACTGCTGATCATATCAAATTGTCTACTAGAACCAACCACCTTCATAGAAGTAGATGCAAGAGTATTTAGTTATTTAAAGGGAAGGATATGTTACCTATTGTGTGTGTCTAAGTAATGTCAATTTCACTATGCGTTTTTTTCCTGCTTTTCCCCTCAATGCTCCTTTTCCCTTTTCCCCTCCAGCTCCTTGTGTTGGTTTAGCCCATGAAAATTGATCCATGACTAAAACTAACAGTGGTTTATGATGGTTACTCTGGATGGTCTCCCTTACTGATATGGTGCAGTAAGATCTGCAGTTACCTTGCCTTTCTGGACCTTTATTTACAACAAGTAAACAACACTATGAAATGTTTCATATTCTAGATAATGAGTTTGATGCTATTTCATTATTGTTGGTTAACACTTCTGCTTAGCATTTGCTCTGCTTCTTTCTAGCGAGAGATGCTTTCGTTGAGTAATTTTATTATGGGCATCATTGTGAATATTAGGTCCAGTACTCTTTGTTTCAGGTCTAAGATTTATTTAATAAGGTTCAGATGACAAACAGCACTCCTTTTGAATGCAATTTTATTAAACTTTTTGATTGGGCCAATTATAAGTACATGCTATCAAGGCAGTCAGAGAGGTATACTCATGCTTCAGTAAACATCTTTTCTCTTATGGATGGTTCACTGCATGTTTTCAATGTACACTGCAGCAATGATGTTCGTTGAGTAAGAAGGCACATGTGAATTTCCCTCCATCATTATTATTGTTATCTATTAGTGATACATCAAATTTCCCAGAGCTCCAGCATCGGTCTGTATACTCTGTATTGTGCACCATTAAGCGTCCTTCTTTTTTTATTAGCTGAAGAAGTTAGGTCTGATGCTCCCGATATCAAGGAGCATTGGTGTTGGGCAACCAGCACCTGCATCTGTTTGGCTATATTTGACCTGGCACCCTTGAATTCGCTTCCCATAACGTTTTTGCCTTCAGACCTTCTGTTTTGCTAACCTTGTTTTTGTTGGCTTTAGGACTCTAGCACGAGTTAGCAGTGGTAGAGTGCCCAAAGTGCAGGTGCTCCCTACTTCAAACATGGTAGCATTGGCTTATCCACAATTGGCATATTTAATTTACTTTTAAGTGCCCAGTAAAGTTCACTACCTTTGCCCAGGGCCTGTTAATTAAATGCAACTAGTGGGCCGGCAGCATTGATTATGCCACCTACATAAGTAGCCCTTCAACATGTCTCGGGCCTACAATTACAGATTGTGTGTGTGCAGTTTTAAACTGCCATGCCAGCCCTGCAAGGTAACCCTCTTGCCACGCCCAAACCTTCCTTTTTCATACATACAAGTCAACCCTAGGGTACGCCCTAGACAGCCGAAGGGCAGGGTGCAGTGTATTTAAAAAGTAGGACATGTACTTTAAGTATTAAACAAAAAAGCAAAATAAAATATGTTTGCTGAGGAAGGTTTTTCTGTCCTGATGAAAGCCCTCAACTGTCATAGGCCTTATTTTGGGGGCTAAAACATGTCCTAGTAGTGAAAAACTCTCAAATTCATTTTCCACTACTGCAAGGGCTCTCTCTGCCTTAGGATGACAAGGGGTTTGACTTATTACATTTTAAAAGTGTAACTTATAATTGTGAAGAGATGGGGTCCCTAAATTTGGCATCTCTGAAATCACAATCTTAAATAAAAATTATGGTGAAGTTAGATTTTAAATTTTAGATAGCTGGCATTTTCCTACCTTAATCATTTGGTCCCTACTGCCTGTTTCCGATAAATGTCTGGGCTAGGGTGACATATGGGCTTGTGTATTCCCTCCAGACAGCCACACATAGGGAGCTTCGGCATGACTGATTGGGCCATCATGCTGCATACCCTTTTTAAGTGAGTCTGGAGCCAGGGCAGGAAGGACAAGGAATCAGTGCACTTCAAATGCCTATCTTTGAAGTCTCCACACTTCCAAGGCACAACTGGGTACAAGTACTGGACCTTAGATACCACCAACTCAGTACACATCTGGAGCTGTGGAACTCTCCCAGCATTTAAATAAAAAATAAAATGTTCAGCAACCCCAGATTAATTCTCCACTGATGACTGAATAATCCAGAAGCACATGTGTCTAGGGATATAGCAATGGCGGCACCAATTTTGGTAAACATTTTTCAATAAATTTTGAAATCATTGTTAAATTAAGTACTACATTGACCAGCATGCAAAAGCGTAATGGCACGTGAATGTGAGGCAGAGTGCTCTTACCCCCATTACAGGAATCAAGTTTAAACATTCCTTTATCGAATAGGCTAGTAAGCTTTTACATGTGGATTTATGTGTTGCATGTGTGTGTTTGTGCCCCCAAATCAGGGATGTTTTACGGGTAGTAACAAAATAAAATATGTTTACTGAGGAAAGTTTTTCTGTCCTGAAGAAAGCACTCAACTGTTATAGGCCTTATTTTGGGGGCTAAAACATGCCAAGGAAATTTATAGGGTAATAAGAACATTATATCCTGTAATTTACCCCTTTATTTTCGTGTTTTAACTATACCCGAGTAACTACTAATAAAAGGGATACAATAATAAAAGGGATATCTTGGTTGTTCTAAGTATTTTTAATTTGAGAAGACCCTGGTTACAATTTATATCAAATGTGCTCCCTGGAATATGGCTGAGACCATCTTCATTTTTAGGGACCAGGATGAAACCTGGTAGTATGCCTGTAGTATGCCACTACTAGAGTGGTTGAGGGTCTAACAAAAAAACATTTTGGTTTGTCCCCATTGCATAGGGTCAGAATAATTGATGTGCATTATGGCAGGATATCTTTAAGTGTGAATTATCCAGAGCTGAGTATTATTGCCGTATGATACCACTTTGCATCCGAGAGACTGAATAATTTGTGCCACGGGAACCATATAGACATTGATAAGAGTGAGACTCAGGATCAAGCCCTGGGGAACACCATAAAGGAGAGGCTTTGATGTAGACAGAAAAAGCAGAAGAAAGACTGATTGTGATCAGTCAGATAAATAAAACATTAGCCGCTGTAGTGCCATGCCACCAACTCCACATTCAGGTAAATGCTGAAGCAATATTTGTTACAAGACTGTATGAAAGGCTGCAGACAGATCTAGTAAAACCACTGCTGCTGCACGTCCTGGATCAAGTCTCAGTTTTACAAATTCAGACCCATATTTAGACTTCTTTTGTGCCGCATTTGCGTCATTTTTTTACGCAAAAGTGGTGCAAACTTTCAAAATACAATTATATCTTGTAAGTTTGAGCAGCTTTTGTGGCGCAAAAAAATTATAAATATACGCCTCAGTGACATCGAATAGCAGCAATTCATTGCTATAACAAGGCCTGAAGCCGGACTGGGAGTCAGTCAGTCAATATATCTTCATTTGATTTATGCAAAAAACCATAAAAGACAGCAAAGGTAAAAACATTGAATACATCAAGAATTATGTAAAATTTTAAAAAATCGAGCAACACTGAGTGAAAAAAAAACATGTTATACATTAAATAGAAATTTTTGCAATCGGACAGGAGCTGATAAAAAAACCAAGCCATACTAAAGCACGTAACCACATCAAGTAGCAACATTAAGTATAACAAAGTGGGTTAAATTTGATCAAAATGCTTATCAGCTAATAGAGGTACAAGCGTAGAGGAAGAAATAAGAGTCTTCTTGAAAACATGTTCTCTTAAACTGTTAAGGAAGTCAAGTTAGCAAACCCCAATAAATCACTACCATAGGCAGGGCTTTATGAATTTAAAGCATATCCTTGATAGATTTATGGTCCAAACTGGTCGAAAAATCGAACACAGGAGGAATGCTTCTAGTGACCATGTGTCTTCTAGCAGATAACAAAGTGGACCAGGACATAGAAGAGTGAAAAAGACTCCTAGATATGTAAATGTGGCAACACGACTAAGAAAATTACCTTTAATTCGAAAGTTTCTAGTCTTAGTAGACCAATCACTGTGACCTCTGATTTTGTAAAATGATTGCTTAAATCAAGGCTATCAATAAATTCCACAAAGCAGTTAAGTAAAAGGTTTAGTCCCATAGCAGTTCTAGAAATTAGAACCGCATCGTCTGCATAGAGGAATACAGAGTCAGACGTGACCAATCTTAGACATATCCGTTCTGCCTTCAATTAACATCTTTTCTAGACCTTTAATATATAACGTGAATAAAATCTGAGCCAGAGTATAACCTTTGACGAATCCCCCGATTTACCTTAAAGTGCTCAGTTCATTCTCCCAGTGCCAGACTGGGTGAATGACTGAGGCAGACAAGTTAAAATGAAGATTGGGCAAAAATAAAACTAGATTGGAATCCACCCCCACCCACAGCATGATGGTCCATCATTTCTCCCTGTTAAGCCTATCAAATGCAGTACTCTAATCCATTAAAGGATGGTTTAAGGCCTCTTGTTATGCAACTGTATATTTATTAATAATGAGGTAAAAGTGAAGGCACTAGTCAACCGTTCCTAAACCAGGTCAGAAGTCACATTTAATATCAGATAAAAAGTTAGCTCAGTGGCCCAATCTATTAACCTACTCAGGACTATCCAACCAAGAACCTTACCAATGAAGCTAATCAATGAAATGGGCTGGTAACACTTAAGGTCAGAACAGTTACCTTTCTTAAAAACAGGAACAATCACAGAAGTCTTTAAAAGTAGACAATTGCACATCTGCATTTAGGGATAAGGTTAACAGAAGGCCTAAAGCTCGAGGTTCAATCAATCAATCAATCACTGCATTTGTAAAGCGCACTACATACCACGAGGGTCTCAAGGTGCTGGGGAGGGGGGGGTGCTACTGGTCGAAGAGCCAGGTCTTGAGGAGTCTTCTGAAGGCCAGCAGGTCCTGGGTCCGTCGTAGGATGGTGGGGAGAGTGTTCCAGGTCTTGGCGGCGAGGTAGGAGAAGGATTTGCCGCCGGCGGTGGTTTTTCAGATGCGGGGGACTGTGGCGAGGGCGAGGTTGGCTGAGCGGAGGTTTCGGGTGGGGTGTGGATGCTGAGTCGGTTGTTGAGGTAGGTGGGTCCGGTGTTGTGCAGTGCTTTGTGTGCGTGGATCAGGAGCTTGAAGGTGATCCTTTTGTTGACGGGGAGCCAGTGCAGGCCTCTCAGGTGGAGTGTGATGTGGCTGCGGCGGGGGACATCAAGGATGAATCGGGCAGAGGCGTTCTGGATGCGTTGGAGTCGTTTCAGGAGCTTGTTTGTAGTTCCTGAGTAGAGGGCGTTCCCGTAGTCGAGTCTGTTGGTGATGAGGGCCTGGGTAACGGTTTTTCTCGTGTCGAGGGGGATCCATTTGAAGATCCTGCGGAGCATACGGAGGGTGTTGAAGCAGGACGCGGAGACAGCGTTGACTTGCCTGGTCATGGAGAGAGTCGAGTCGAGGATGACCCGCAGGTTGCGTGCGTGGTCCGTGGGTTCCGGGGCTGTGCCTAGTGACGTGGGCCACCAGGAGTCGTCCCTGGCTGATGGGGTGGGTTAGATTTTTAGACAGCTAACGGGACACCATTGGGACCTGGGGCCTTATTCAATGGAAGCACTTGAATAGCGTTACAAACCTCTTCATAGGAGAAGGTGATAGAACGTTTAGAAGACTCAGGCCCTCATTCTGACCTTGGCGGTCTTTTCGCAAGACCGCCGAGTTACCGCCGCGGTGAAGACCGCCGACCGCGGCGGTATGCCGCTGTGCGCATTCTGACCGCTGGGAGCGTACCGCCGGAAAACCGCCAGCAGCCACACTGGCGGTCGGCGGGAAAGTGGAGACTGGTCAACCTCCACCGCCACGCCAGCAGAACACCGCCCACAGAATTACGACCCACATTTCTGTGTGGCGGTCTTCTGTTGGCGGTCTTCTGTTGGCGGTCACCTCCCCATGGCTCCTGTCACCTCCCGGAGGACCAACGCACAAGGTAAGTTGATCGTCCGTGAGGGGAGGGGGTGGGGGGGTGTTGTGTGATGTGTGCGTGCATGGGGGTGTGCGTGGGAGTGTGTAGAGGGGGTGTGTGAGTGCGTGCATGCGGGCGGGGAGTGCTGCTGTGCCTATGGGCAATGTGTGTAGTTCGGCGGGTGCGCATGTCGGCATGTATGTGTGCAGGTATGTGTCCCCGTTGTGTATGTGTGTGTGTAGGGGGTGTGTATATGTGCATGTAGGGGGTGTGTGCATGTCGGGGTGCGTGTATGTGCATGTCGGGGTGGGGGTGGGGAGGGGGTTCGTACCACCTCTGGGGGGTGGCAGGGGGGTGGAGGGTGTGGGGGGAGGACTCGGGGGGGCAGTGGGGGGTGGTGGAGACCCCTATCAGTGCCAGGGAAGGAATTCCCTGGCCCCGATAGTGCCTACCGCCATGGTTCGCATGGCGGTTCCCGACTGCCAGAAACCGCGGCGGTAAGCAGGGTCATGATACCGTTGGCGGTCTTGGGTCGACCGCCGGACCGGAGTGCGCAGACTCCAGCCCGTCGGTCATGACCGCCGTGGCTGTCGGAGTGGGGAAGTGGCGGTCGGTCGCGGCGGGGACCGCCGCGGTCAGAATGCCATTTTTAATACCGCCGGTCTGTTCGCGGTCCGACCGCCGTCTCTCCGCCGACCGCCAAGGTCAGAATGAGGGCCTCAGTCTGTGAAGAATCTCAAATAACAGGTGAAAGGTTAGGCACATCATAAATAGATTCAAAGTGTTTTACCCAGACCTCAGGCGAGATAGTAGACAATAAAGCAGGTTCCACAACAGGTTTGACGTTTGGGCGATTAACAATTTCCCACAGTTTGGGACTATCTCGTAAGATCCTAAAGACCAGCAACTGCTCCCAGGCCTTCTCTCAAAGCAGCCTCTTGTGTTGCTCTAAAAGGCTCTTATACAAGAAACAACAAGAGTCAATCCACATGCGATCCCTGGGAAGAGCCTTCATGGCCTCCAGCAGGACGTGGATAAGCCCTAGAATATTTAGCGTTGAACCACTTGATAGACCTCGGTTTTCTAATGAACCACTGTACATCATTTAAGATGCTGTCATTGTGAGGTAAATCACCCATTATGCGCTACTCATTCAGTGCACAGGACAACCTTTTTGGGGCGCAAAGAAAAGGGCCTGTAAGGGGATTATGGTCATTCAATGGGCTCAAAGGCACCTCGAACTTTAGTAGAAATTCAATCAAAGGCAAAGCATTAATACGATAATCAATCAAACTGTCAGCTAAAAATCAGTGAAAAAAGTTGAGACTAAGTTAAACTCTGCGATAATTGAGTTCATAAGATCCCCCGAAGGAGAATGTGAAACAATGCATAGACTCTAAACAAAAAGGGTTAACTCTGTCACCAGGCTGGGTAAATCACCTTAAGTAGGGATCCTGGGCACACAATGAAGACGAAGGGTCCCCTGTATTGGGTGGAATGGCATCCTTTTGGTTAGCTGGGCCAGTCCTGATCCCAGTTACAACCTGTGGGGAGTACTAGGACACTAATCTGAGCTCAACCTCCACAGCACTTATTTCCTTGGTTATAGTCCACACAGTTGAGGTAAGTAGTGTCATGATATCAGCCCCACTATGCAGGCATTTAACTTTACCCAAGACCGAACTAGGTTTGCAGTTACCCATGTCCAAGGACCAATTAGTGACCAATAAGTGAAGGCAGAGGGCGAACTGGGGACCACAGCACCAAGAGGAGGGGTCTGGTCACAACTGGGTGCAGACGGGCCGCTCTTCGCCTAGTCTTTGCCCAGGCATGCTCCTGGGTGCGTCCTGAACCATGGGTAACTGCGGCTGAATAAAAAGGCTCTGCTTCTCCACCAGCAGCCAGTGGCTTCAGAGGAATGTAGTGCTGCCCCTCAGGAATCACCTCACATGCCAACAGTCTTTCCTTTAGCGTGTCCCACACCACAGGTAACTGAGGCTGATTAAAAATGCTCCGCTCCTCCTCCAGCAGCCAGCGCTTGTGGGGAATGTAGTCCTGCCCCTCAGGAATCGCCTCACGTACCATCAGCCTTTCCTTTAGCGCATCCTGCACCACCGGTAACACTGGGGCTGATTTAAAAGGCTCCGCTCCTCCTCCAGCAGCTTGTGGGGAATGTAGTCCTGCCCCTTGGTAATAACCTAACATACCAACAATCTTTCCTTTAGCATGACTGGGAGTCATGAAGAAGATTATTTGATTCAAGAAAATAGTTAAGCCAACCATTTACTGTTTTTCAAGTAACTTGAATAGAGCGGAAACAGAGAAGTAGGCCTGTAGTTGGAGAGGACCCCCAGATCTGCAGATGGCATTTAGGAGGGGCAGTAAGTAAGCATGTTTCCAAGGCTCAGGGACTGCAGCCTGATGAAGGGAGTTTTTCAAAAGAGTGTTAGTTAATGTATTAATCATTTGCCAGGCTTTAGAAAGAAATCAAGTATCTGATGGAGATATCAAGCAGCAGTTCAGAATAGCTTGAGCTGAAGCATCTAAAGAGATAGACTCAGATGTAAGTGAGGGGCCGAAGGTAGATTTACAGACGGGTAAGACTCAGGAACCGAAACAGATGAATCATCATCCTGAAATTCAACATAGATTTTAGCGTTTTTTCCTGAAAAAGAGAGAGATGTTTTCATATACCACTGCTGATGGGGAATTTTCTGAGGGCAGGCTTTGGGTGACAGAAATGATTAAACAATTTTAAAAATCTCTTTGGGGATGTTCAAGGCTGCTGTAATATGGTTGACAAAATAGACCAATTGAGCCTTAATGAGAGCCCCATGGTAGTCTCTCAGAGCCTGTTTATAAACTGCTTTCTCAGTGGCCCCGTAAGCTTTCCTCCAAAGACATTAGTGTGCCTTACAGTTGGATTTAGAGTAAACCAAGGAGCAGAAAGCCAGGATCTAGAGGATATTTCAATTCTGACCAGAGCAATAGTGTCTACTGGCAGACTGACAGTTATTAAACAGAAATTCTCTAAGGACTCAAACTCCAAAATGTCCGCAGCCTGAAGTAGTGATCTGATCCAACTACATGATGTTGAAGACACTTTAGGAAACAGAAGTTTTCAGACTTGACCTCAATTGAACTTTTCTCCGAACAGAGGCCACGGTAGATCACTGGTTTGTCTGGACTGTAACCTCCTCCCATTCTGTGGTCCTCTTTACACCTTTGACAGACACTCAAAGCAACGGAAGAGAGACTTAGAAAACTTCAGAAAGCTTCTTAATAAAGGAAGCAATGATCACTAAGCAGGGGTTGATAAATACAGCAACACAAACGTTGTAATTGTCATATATAACAAGCATTGTGTTTCTGTAAGTGCTTTGCATTAACCTTTGGCGCCACGTGTTGTAAGCTGATAGTTTTGTATTGAGGCTCAGTTGTTTATATTCAGCTGCTTGAGAAAGATGCTGTACCACAATATCACAGTTGAAATATCAACATGCATATACATTGTGACCCTATTATTGATTCTAGACAAACTGTCACAGTGGAGTTAACGATACACAATCTGCTCTTACTTTAAAATATTTCAGGAATCAGTATTATGGTCTGTAGCCCAGAATTTCAGGGGTCGATATTACGACATGGAACTGAATGACAACTTTACAAATGTGGACCTCTAGTAATGACCATCTTGTTTAAATAGATAGAAAGAGAGAGATCTTGGTTACATTGATACAGCTTGCAATTTGAGATCACGCTGTTAAAACTCATTCTGGAAAATTAGCCTCTGTTTTTGGTCGGCCTTTAAACCCATTGTGGGGGCAAATGGGGCTGTGTTTCAAAATCGGCGTTGCAAGAAAGCTGCAAACGTCTAACAGATCCGCAGTGTTTTCATGCATACGTTTTGCCAAGTACTGGTTTGTGAAATGTATGCAAGGAATTAAAGCCACATGATTACAGGTTGTGTAAGAGGGAAGAACTACATTACAACTATATTATCCAATATTACAACCTGCAGAATTCGTAATGGGGAGGGTGAAGTGCACTGGAGAGCAATGCATCCTGGGGTATAGTTATTTTTATCGCGATATTATACAGCTGAAGCTGAGAGCTTTAGAGTGCATAGGATTATAGAAATTTTGAAATACAAATAAAAAGTAAATGTTATGGCAAGTACACACAACTGTCCTCCAACGACGTTTAAGAGAGGTTTATTACAGTTTATGCTCATTAAAAAGGAGGAGGCAAGTTGATGTTGCATGAGGCTAACGAGAAGACATATCTAAGTGTTCTTTTTGTAGTTTCCTTAGTTGCTACACTGGCATAGAGGGTGTTAGCATCGTTAAGGTCGTAATTTACGACAGTGTCACCAACCATGAGGTGACTTTTTAGCAAGACATCCAGGGCCATGGGTTGGTTGTTAAGGAATAAAATGCTGGAACTAGGATTTGACAGTAACATCTAGCTAAAATTGGGTCTATTCTTTCTAAAGACCTATGTACTCACGCTTGTCATAAACTATTGTGAGTCCTGGTACGAGAAGGTGGGACCCAATAGGATGAGGAGGTACTTCAAACTTGAAAACAAAATCCTTAGTGCAAGATGTTATGCCACCCTCCTTAAGTGAAGCGCTGATTATTACAATTGAGATGTGAATCCTACAGACTGCTTTCCGTGATTAACATGAATAATAAAATCCTAGCCAAGCTGAAAGCCTTCAGATGGCTCCAGTTGCCCCCAGTGATAGGTAGGCTAGACCGTTCAGGGTTTGTCCTTGGATGCTCCACGTCCCACAATCTCCGCACCTTTTTCACCCTACTGAACACCATTGAACCGAGTCTCAGCGCCACTGCGATTTTCCTAGATGCCACTAAGGCCTTTGATTCACTGGAGTGGCCATACATTTTGGCGCTGCTGGCTCGATGTCAACCCTAGATTTCTCAAACTCATCCACCTCTTTTATACAAGCCCAGTTGCCCGCCTTTGCATCAATGGACAAATTTCCCCTCTTTTAACTGTGACTTGCAGAATGCGCAAAGAGTGCCCTTTATCTCCATTCCTTTCGCTATAGGAATAGAACTCCTTGCGGCTAGACTCCACCAGCATCACTCTCAGCAGGGCCTGGCCTTTTTGTCCCATGTAGTTTTGTTTTCCATGTAAGATGTCAATGTCACCCTATATGTTAAACACCCTCATGGTATTCTCAGACCCCCTAGTCAGAGAATTCACCAAATTTGGAGAGGTCTTCAGGATCACCATAAATTGAGCCAAATCTGTAATATTTCCACTTACGAAAGTGACTCAGAAGGTGGCATAGGAGTTCCCCCTGTGTTGGATGACCAAGCTGATTAAATACCTGGGGGTCTGGCTGAGCCAAAACCTGGACACCCTCTGGCACTCCAATTATGGCCGCTTGATGGACTGGCTAGAAAAATGCATGGAGATATGGAAGAACCTTCCACTCTCCATGGCTCGCATTGTGGCTTTGGCAAAAATGGTGGTACTACCAAATTTAACTCTCCCACAATACTTTTGATGCCACATCCGCTCCCTTCTTATAACTTTTGCATGGGCCAGGAAGCAACCCCCCAAATTACTTGGGAGGTTCTTACATTACCATTTCAACAGGGAGGGCTGGTCAGCACTGGATATGGACCTCTGATACTATAGTGCACAAGTGCAATTCGCACACTATTGCCTATATCTTACACAGTTTCTGGCTCACACGGCACCCGAACAGGACCATGGTGCTCCTTGCCACCTCCGTTAAGTGCATTACCAAACTCCAAAGTGCACCAGGGCCTCAGGTGGCACTGTGGGCTGCACGGTCTTGGCATGGGAAGAGCAGTGGAAGCGGACCTGGATGGATTGCTGTTAGAAATAGGGTTTTTGGTTGGCAGTCAGGTTACCCTCTGTCCAAGCAAGAACCCTCACTCTAGCCAGGGTAAGTCACACACAATCCAAAATTATCCTGTGCCCACCCTCTGGTAGCTTGGCACGAGCAATCAGGCTTAACTTAGAAGGCAATGTGTAAAGTATTTGTGCGATAATTGTAGGTCAAAACGAATAAAGATGCAATGTGAAATTGTAGAGATATCACTGAAAAGTGATATAAAGGGGGTGATTCTAACCCTGGCGGTCGGTGTTAAAGCGGCGGCCAACCCGCCAACAGGCTGGCGGTAAAAAAAATGGGATTCTGAGCCTGGCGGGAACCGCCAACACAGACAGCCACCTTAACACTCCGACCGCCACGGCGGTACAAACAAACAGCGCGGCGGTCACCGCCAACAGACAGGCGGCAGACAATGTATCGCCCACACTATTACAACTCACCAATACGCCACCTTTTCCGGGGCGGGAGCACCGCCGATAAAAACACGGCGGAAACAGACTACGGACGGGAAAACGCTCACCACTACGCACTCCAGGAGGAAGGAGGACAGCATGGAACCCGAATTAAACATCCTACCTGCTCTCGTCTACCTTCTCATCTACCACGAGTACGAAGTCCGGCGCAGACGACAACGGTGAGTACTGCACCTACGACACACGGGAGGGGGAGGACAAAAGGTTACGGGCACACACATATGCGACCCCCCCCCAACTATGTACTCACCAATGCAGAGCACCAAGTCACAGTGACACCACCCAAACACCCCTGAAAAATGCTAGGACATAATCATATTTGGAATAAATATTTATGTACCAAAAAGCTCCAGAAAATTATCGTACAACCATGAAAGATATTCACAACAAAACTAATGACATACACATCAGTGTATAACTGAAGTACCAAGTCCTGCACATCCTACGAATTCAGCATGTCCGTGGGCCAAAGTCTTGAGAAATAAGGGCAAAGCCCACACAGGAGACCTGAGTCCTTTGGAGAGAACACTGCAGGGGCATCAGATGTAAAAACTACAGGCACCTCAGGGGGAAGGGAAGGGGGGGGCACCACAGCCACATGAGTCCACGACGCCAGATCCACGAGGAGCCACCATGCCCACTGGACCATCCTGGGGAGTGCAAAGCCACAGTCTCTCAATGTCTCTACAGTGGGTGGGCTGCCCACTGGACCATCCTGGGGAGTGCAAAGCCACAGTCTCTCAATGTCTCTACAGTGGGTGGGCTGCCCACAGGACCATCCTGGGGAGTGCAAAGCCACAGTCCATCAGGTGGATGACAGTCTCCACTGGTCAAGGAGGAGGCATGGTGGGCACAGTGAACCATAAACGGTGCTTGAGACGGCGGTGCCCAGCGGAGCGGTGCTTGAGACGGCAGTGCCCAGCGGAGCGGTGCTTGATAGGAAGGGCCCAGCGGAGCGGTGCTTGAGAGGAAGGGCCCAGCGGAGCGGTGCTTGAGACGGCGGTGCCCAGCGGAGCGGTGCTTGAGACGGCGGGGCCCTGTTCAGCGGTGCTCTTCTGCACCGCGGGCCCTGTTCAGCGGTGCTCTTCTCCACGGCGGGCCCTGTTCAGCGGTGCCTATCTCCACGGCGGGCCCTGTTCAGCGGTGCTCTTCTGCACCGCGGGCCCTGTTCAGCGGTGCTCTTCTCCACGGCGGGGCCCTGTTCAGCGGTGCCTATCTCCACGGCGGGCCCTGTTCAGCGGTGCTCTTCTGCACCGCGGGCCCTGTTTAGCGGTGCTCTTCTGCACCGCGGGCCCTGTTCAGCGGTGCTCTTCTCCACGGCGGGGCCCTGTTCAGCGGTGCTCTTCTGCACTGCGGGCCCTGTTCAGCGGTGCTCTTCTCCACGGCGGGGCCCTGTTCAGCGGTGCCTATCTCCACGGCGGGCCCTGTTCAGCGGTGCCTATCTCCATGGCGGGCCCTGTTCAGCGGTGCTCTTCTGCACTGTGGGCCCTGTTCAGCGGTGCTCTTCTGCACCGCGGTCCCTGTTCAGCGGTGCTCATCCAGCAGGTCAAGGGAGCCAGACCTGGCCTGGACTCCCTGCTCAGTCGCCCTCGGACCGTGACGTTTCTGGACCCTTCGGGGACGGCCTCCTGGCCTCCTTAGTGTCCTCCTTCCCAGCTGGGATGTCGCATGTGGGGTCCACCTTCTCCGCGCTCCTGCTGCCCTTCCGCTCCTTTGATGGGGCTCTCGGGCCCTTGCCTCCCCTAGATGGTGTGGGTGGTGAAGTGGCCGCACATTGCTCCTTGGGGGCAGCCCTGTCGGTCCTTGCACGGCGGCCCTTGTTTTTGCGGGTCCTCTTGCCGGGGGGGGGGGGCTGGACGTGTCCTTGCTGCTGATCGATGTGTCACTGCTGGCAAAGGGTGGGCTCCAGAACCCAGGCACAACAGTGACACCCGAAGCTGGGCTGGTGGTGGCTGCGGTGCTCTTGGGACTCTTTGAAGATGGATGGGGGAGCTCATCGGGGGGAAAGAGGTTAAGGTTAGCCAGGAAAAGTTTTTTAGGGCCAAGGTAAAGGGTAGGAGAAGTGGAGATGGAAGTGGAGGTAGAGGAGGTGGTTGTAGGAGAGTCAGGTGTGCTGTCATTGGGTGAAGGTGCTGGTGCTGTAGGCTGTCGTGAGGTGGATGACTGTTGGGTGGGTGTCTGCCTGCGTTTGTGTGTCTTGGAAGAGGGGGTGACAGACACAGTGGGAGAGGACACAGGGGACGTGTAAATGGCAGTGGGGGTGGTGACTGCACGAGTGTGGACTGTCCTGGAGGGTGAGGTGGTGATGGAAGCACTGGCTGATGTTGGGGTGCATGCAGGTGTGAGTGTAGACGTCACAGGGAGGGAGGAGGGAGACGAGGAGGAGGGGGACACAGGGGTGGCAGTGGCTGTTGGCATGTCTGCATCTGGGTGTTGCTTGGGTGAGTGTTTGTGGGATCTGTGGTGCTTGTGTTTGGATGAGCTGCTCTTGGGTGTTGAGGTGTGTGCAGGCTGGTCTGATGGTGTGGATGGGATAGGCTGAGGAACAGGAGACAGAGAAAGGCTGGAGGCAGTAAGAAGAGGGAGGCTGGAAACAAGGACAATGGCTGCCGTAAGTGCTGAGGCCAGAGCAGTGAACGCTCGTTGATGGGCAGCCTGACCCGAATGACTGCCCTCCAGGTACGCATTGCTCTGTTGCACCTCCCTTTGCACACCCTGGATGGCATTCAAAAGGGTCGTCTGCCCAACAATGAGCGTCCTTACCAGGTCAATGAGCTCCGCACTGAGGGCAGCAGGGGCAACAGGGGCAGGGGCTGAGGTGCCTGGGGCGAAGGAGACGCGCGCCTTCCTGGGCGAACCGGCACGGAGCGAAGACTGAGGGGCTGCTGGGAGGGCGGGGCTGGTGCGCTGGGTGGCGGCTGTACCTGTAGAGGCGGGGGCACGGATGTTGCCGCCACCCCTAGGGAGCTCCCATCCGAGGACGTGTCGCTTTCGCTGCTCTCACCAGCGGTCCCCGTCGTGGTGCTCCCCTCGCCCTCCGGATCACTGGTGCCCTCGGTGTCTGTTCCTGGGCCCACCGGGGCCTTGTGTCCTGCAGCTCCCTCGTGCTCCGATGCCAAATCTCCTCCGCCTGATGATGCTAATGCACACATGCACAAGAAGATGAAGAGAAAGGGTGGGGGGAGAAAAAAGAAGACCAGGTTGAGTGCATGCAATGTCAACACCGTTGGCGGAGAGGACAGACACAGGTGCCTAATGCACTAAGCCGCGCATTCGGGGTACACTACTCAGTACTACTGACTAAGACAACAGGCCAAGAGACGTCAAACGCGCACATGGGAGATGCTGGACCTTCAATGGCTGTACTTGTCACCCTACCGAGGTGGGGGCCGGGGGCACAGGGCCATGCCTAAGGGAGAGGACTACACTACAGAAAGTGCCCTGGCCTAATGTCACCCACAGCCCTCCTCCCCCACCCAGACGCCTCCACTGCGCAGAAAGATAGGAGAATGTGCTGATACTCACCCCCTTGTGTCTGCTGTGATGTCTTAAAGCGCCCATCCAATTCAGGGTAGGCCACCGCCAGGATCCGGGACATCAGGGGGGTCATGGTGCGACTAGCACCCCTCCTAGGTTGGGAGGCCATCCCCAGCAGTGTTTCTGCGGTCTTCCTTGTTCCGCGGCGGATGTCCTCCTACCTCTTGCGGCAGTGGGTGCCCCGTCTGTTGTGGACCCCCAAGTTCCGGACTTCCTTGGCGATGGCACGCCAAATCTCGATCTTCTGATGGGCGCAGACCTATTTGACATGTACAGGGTGGAAAGGAGGAAATTATCAATGACCTGCATGTTAGATGTAATTGGCCCCCCCCACCCACTTTGCCATATGGCACATGCTCTCATCTGTCGGGCGTTGCACTCCTCATTCGCCCCCCACCCCACAAACTTACATCCACCCCAATCCACACAGGCATAGCCCATTCCATGTGCACCCGGTGTACTCACTTGTTGGTCTGGAGGACCGTAGAGTAGCGCATACTGGGGGAGGACCCCATCCACGAGCTTCTCCAACTCTTCAGACGTGAAGGCAGGGGCCCTTTCCCCAGTCGCAGCAGCCATTGTATCTTCCAGACCGAGGTCACAGCAGCACTTGCAGTATAGGTCCTCTCCTGTGGATGATCAGGTCTCGAGTGATTAAGCAGATAGAAAATGGCGGTCACGCCCGCGGCGGTGCGTACCGCGGCAGTGCGTACCGCGACCGCCGGCGCACTTCGTAATTGGCTCCTGAAACCCATAGGCTTCAATGTTAACCAATGCGGCTTTGCGCCGCGGTCTTCGACCGCCTACCGCCACGGTGTGCCCCGCCAGCGCATTGACCTCACATCCCATTGTCCCACTTCACAGGTCAGGCAGCCGCCATTTCAAGGGCCTACATGGCTTAATTTTGACTGCGACACACAGGCCTTGGCCTTGCATTGCCACACATACACGCCTTTCAACCAATTGCCATTCTTTAACTGTGCAAGCTGTCTGTACGTACCTGTGGTTTGGCTGACTCTGTGCTCCATGTTGTCCTTCCTAGGCACCGTCCGCTGGGACTTGCGATGAGAAGGAGGAATCCTCGCGTGTACCGACCGCTGGTGGACCTGTCGACAATGGAAGAACGCCATATAATACTTCGATACAGACTTGACCGTGCCACTATCCATGAACTGTGTGGCCAGCTGGAGCCAGCCCTGATGTCCCCCATCCGCCAACCCACAGGGATTCCCCCTCTGGTGCAGGTTTTGTCAGTCCTCCATTTTTTGGCCAGTGGGTCATTCCAGACCACAGTGGCCATGTCATCTGGAATGTCTCAGCCTATGTTTTCTAAGATTTTGAGCAGAGTGTTGTCTGCCCTGATGAAACTCATGCGGAGCTACATCATTTTCCCCGAGGAGGGTGACTTGCCTACAGTGAAGGGTGATTTCTATGCCCTTGGACATATCCCCAACATCATTGGTGCCATTGATGGGACCCATGTGGCTTTGGTACCCCCAAAAGACGATGAGCAGGTGTACCGAAACAGAAAAAATTATCATTCGATGAATGTCCAGGTGGTCTGTTTGGCTGACCAGTACATCTCCCATGTAAATGCCAAGTTCCCAGGGTCAGTGCATGACGCGTATGTGATGCGAAATAGCAGCATCCCCTATGTGATGGAGCAGCTACAGAGACAACGTGTGTGGCTAATAGGTGACTCTGGTTACCCCAACCTGCCGTGGCTACTGACCCCAGTGAGGAATCCCCGGACAAGGGCAGAGGAACGCTACAATGAGGCCCATGGGCGTACTAGGAGGGTGATTGAGCGAACCTTTGGCCTCCTGAAGGCCAGGTTTAGGTGCCTGCATATGACAGGTGGATCCCTAATGTACTCACCAAAGAAGGTGTGCCATATCATCGTGGCGTGCTGTATGCTTCACAACCTGGCTTTGCGACGCCAGGTGCCTTTCCTGCAGGAGGATGGTCCAGATGGTGGTGTTGTAGAAGCCGTGGAGCCTGTGGAGAGTGAAGAGGAGGAAGACTCAGAGGACGACACAGACAATAGGGACAGAGTGATACAACAGTATTTCCAGTAACACCCAGGTAAGAATCACCCACGCCATTTCCCAATTGCTTCTAGCCTCCTGCATCTGTACTTTCTGTAGTTCCCACCAGATATTTTTGGGTCATTTTTGATTTTCCCTTCCCTTCCCTTCTCAGTGCTGTATGACGCAGTGCCTGACTTCTGCTTGGTTTGCCCATGAACTACAGCGTATTGACATTGGTATGTTGTCATCACTAATTGACAGAACAGATATTGAACAGTAATATGTAATACATTTGCTAATAATACAGCATGACTCCAAACTGATTTGTGTGCAATATGTGATTTATTTACAGGGCTAGATATTGGTACATGTGATTATAAGGGTGATGGGTGGGGGTGGAGTAATGTCCATGGCAGAGTCCAGTTCTCAGTCTCACAGGTGCATTGTCCTTTTGCCTGTGGAAGGATGGAGCAGAGGCAGTTCATGGTTGGACAGGGTGGCAATGTGGGACAGTGGGAAGAGTTCAGGGGGTATGTCCTGCTGGCGGGGGTCTTGACATCCTACTCTGTCTTTTTTTTGGATCTCAGGCTCCTCTTACGGGGTGGTTGTTCTTCAGCAGGAGGTGGGGTTCTGGTGGCCTGCCGTGGTGTTGGGGCCTCCTGTCCACTAGTGCCGGCGGAGGTGGTAGGCTGTTCCTGGTCCGGGCTAGTGACAGGGGCCCTGTGTGGTGCCACATGGTCCCGCAACGCGTCTTCTATCCTGTTGAGGGCCAGGACGATGGTCCCCATTGCGGTCCCGATGATTCTCAGCTCCTCCCTGAACCCCATGTAGCGTTCCTCCTGCTGTGCCTGGATCTCCGTGAACCTGGCCAGTACCGTCGCCATCATCTCTTGGGAGTGGTGGTAGGCCCCCATGATGGTGGTGAGGGCCTCTTGGAGAGTGGGTTCCCTGGGCCTCTCCTCCCCCCCCTGTCGCACAGCAGCCCTCCGAGCTGCCCGGTTTCCCCCGGCCTCTGTCCCCTGGACGGTGTGCCCGCTACCACTGCCCCCAGGTCCCTGTTGTTGTTGGGGTGTTGGGTTAGCCTGGGTGCCCTGTAGTGGCAGACACACCGCTGATTGAGCTGTCCTAGAGACAGAGGCATGGGCCCGCTGGGTGGGAGCTGTGCTGGTGTTGGCAGAGGGGGTCGGGTCTGGTGTGGCTGCCTGAGGGGAACCGACTGCCCAGAGGTCCCCGATGGTCCGGGCTGGTCATCAGGTTCACTGTCGACAGAGCTGCTATCCTCAGTGTGGGCCTGTTCCGGTGGTGGGATGGACACTTCTGGACCCTCCTGGCTGGTGTGTTGTCGTTCGGGTCCTGCATGGGGTAAGAGAGTTTGGTTATTGTTTCTGTGTGTGCAATAGCGTGCCTGTTATGGGTGCCCTTGTCCCCCAGTGCAGGCATTCCCTTGAGGGAGGTGTTGTGAGGGTAGTTAGTGGGGGGGGGGTTAGTGCAGTGGTCATGCTTAGGTGATGGGTGCCCATGATTTGTGTTGGCATGCAGGAGTTGGTGTTGGGATGGGTGGGTTGTGCTGGTGAGACATTGTCAGGGAGGATGTGTGCTGGGGGGTTGGGGGTGAGGGTGGGGGTGTGGGTTGGCATGCTGGTGGGGTGGGGGGGATATAGTAGTTGAGATGGGACTTACCAGAGTCCATTCCTCCGGCTACTCCAGCGAGGCCCTGAGGATGCAGGATGGTCAAGACGTCTTGCTCCCACGATGTAAATTCGGGAGGGGTGGGTGGGGGTCCGCCGCCAGTCTTCTGGACCGCGATGTTGTGCCTGGAGACCATCGATCGGACCTTCCCCCGTAGGTCGTTCCATCTTTTGCGGATGTCCTCCCTATTCCTGGGATGCTGTCCCACCGCGTTGACCCTGTCCACGATCTGCTGCCATAGCTCCGCCTTCCTGGCTATACTGGTGTGCTGCACCTGCGAGCCGAAGAGCTGGGGTTCCACTCTTAGGATTTCCTCCACCATGACCCGGAGTTCTTGGTCCGAAAAGCGTGGGTGCCTTTGGGGTGCCATGGGGTGGTGTGGGTGAGGTGTGGGGTGGTGTATGTGATGAGGAGTATGTTGGTGAGTGGTGCTTTGTGCTACTATGTGGTGTGTGTGATGGTGTATTGTGCCTCAGTGTGTCTTGCTATGGATTGTCTGCTGTGTCTCTCTCTCCTTCTCTCAGTAATTATGGTCGCAGGGGTTTGTGGGTGATGTGGGTGTGTGTTTTATAGTTGGTTGATTGTGTGGGAGTGGTGTGTGTATGTGTATCAGGTGTGTGTATTTCAAATTGTCCAATGTGGCTGTGTTTTGGTGATGTGTGTGTATTCTGACCGCGGCGGTGTGTAGCGCCAATGGAATACCGCGTTTGAATGACCGCCGTGTGGATTCGTGGGTCGTAATGGCATGGGCGTATTTCTGTTGGCGTGACGGTGGAGGTTTGGTCATCTCCAGTTTATCGCTGCCCGCAGATGTGGCGGGCTGCAGTGGAGGACGGATTTTTGGAGGTTTGGCCGTTGTGGGTCAGAATGACCGTGGCGGTTGACCGCGGCGGTGTTATGGCGGTCTTATGACCGGCGGTAAGGGCATTTTACCGCCGAGGTCAGAATGACCCCCAAAGTGTCTTAAGTCTTTAAAAAGCAAACAAAGTCTCTTTCAAGCACAAAGTACCTGGTTTAAAGTGGAAAATCTCCGCAACGGGCCGCAGAAAAAGAGATACGTGGAAAAATGGAGTGTGCGTTGATTTCTCCCCTACACACACGGACTTGCGTCGTTATTTTTCACGCGGGGAAGTCGTGCGTCGTTTTCCGGCGTGCAGACAGTCTCTTTCTGTGGGTCGCGGGATTACCAGATGTCCCGGGGTCTGTGCGTGGATTCTTCGCCTTGTTTTCCGGCTGCACGTCGTTCCACGAGGCTGTGCGTCACAGTTTCGTTCTCACGCAGGCGTTGCATAGATTTCTCCTCTGAGAGTCAGGCGGCGTTGTCCTTGCGAGGCCATGCGTCGAAGTTCCGGTCGCCCCGAAGGCGGTGCGTCAATCAGCGTCGGTGTGTGGCGTTTTTCTCGCCGCGGAGCAAGCTGTGTATCGAAATTTTCGGTGCACGAAGAGTCCAAATGAAAAAGAGAAGTCTTTTTGGTCTTGAGACTTCAGGGAACAGGAGGCAAGCTCTATCCAAGCCCTTGGAGAGCACTTTTACAGCCAGACAAGAGTTCAGCAAGGCAGCAGGGCAACAGCAAGGCAGCAGTCCTTTGTAGAAAGCAGTCAGGGGAGTCCTTTAGGCAGCCAGGCAGTTCTTCTTGGCAGGATGCAGGTTCTGGTTCAGGTTTCTTCTCCAGCAAGTGTCTGATGAGGTAGGGCAGAGGCCCTGTTTTATACCCAAATGTGCCTTTGAAGTGGGGGAGACTTCAAAGAGTGGCTAAGAAGTGCACCAGGTCCCCTTTCAGTTCAATCCGGTCTGCCAGGGTCCCAGTAGGGGGTGTGGCAGTCCTTTGTGTGAGAGCAGGCCCTCCACCCTCCCAGCCCACGAAGACCCATTCAAAATGCAGATGTATGCAAGTGAGGCTGAGTACCTCGTGTTTGGGGTGTGCCTGAGTGAATGCACAAGGAGCTGTCAACCAAGCCCAGCCAGACGTGGATTGTAAGGCACAGAAAGATTTAAGTGCAAAGAAATGCTCACTTTCTAAAAGTGGCATTTCTAGAATAGTAATATTAAATCCAACTTCACCAGACAGCAGGTTTTGGTATTACCATTCTGGCCATACTAAATATGACCTTCCTACTCCTTTCAGATCAGCAGCTACCACTTCAATAATGTTTGAGGGCAGCCCCAATGTTAGCCTATGAAGGGAGCAGGCCTCACAGTAGTGCAAAAACGAATTTAGGAGTTTTACAGTACTAGGGCATGTAAACTACACAGGTACATGTCCTGCCTTTCACCCACACAGCACCCTGCTCTAGGGGTTACATAGGGCACACATTAGAGGTGACTTATATGTGGAGAAAGGGGAGGTTTAGGCTTGGCAAGTACTTTTAAATGCCAAGTCGAGGTGACAGTGAAACTGCACACACAGGCCTTGCAATGGCAGGCCTGAGACAAGGTAAAGGGGCTACTTGAGTGGGTGGCACAACCAGTGCTGCAGGCCCACTAGTAGCATTTAATCTACAGGCCCTAGGCACATATAGTGCACATTACTAGGGACTTATAAGTAAATTAAATAGCCCAGTCAGGTATGATCCAAGGTTACCATGTTTAAAGGGAGAGAGCATATGCACTTTAGCACTGGTTAGCAGTGATAAAGTGCGCAGAGTCTAAAAGCCAGCAAAAACAGTGTCTAAAAAGTGGAGGGAGGCAGGCAAAAAGTTAGGGGTGACCACCCTAAGGCTGTCAGGTCTAACATGTGTCCCCCCCAGATGGAAGTGGGGAGAGCTACCCGACCTCCTGGGAGCTCTCATCGCTAAGTTGGAAGTATTTGGAGAGACCATCAGCATTGGCGTGGTCAACCCCTGGGCGATGCTCCACCGTAAAGTCCATCCCCTGTAGGGAAATGGACCACCTCAAGAGTTTAGGATTTTCACCCCTCATCTGCATGAGCCATCTGAGGAGCCTGTGGTCTGTCTGAACCCGGAAGTGAGTCCCAAACAGGTATGGCCTCAGCTTCTTTACTGCCCAGACCACAGGAAAAACTTCTCTCTCAATAGCACTCCACCTCTGTTCCCGTGGTAATAGCCTTCTGCTAATAAAGACTACTGGTTGGTCTAGGCCCTCCTCATTTAGCTGTGCTAGGACCGCCCCTATGCCATGCTTTGAAGCGTCTGTCTGCACGATAAATTCCTGGGAGTAGTCAGGGGCCTTGACCACGGGGGCTGTGCACATGGCTTCTTTTAGAGAGTCAAAGGCTTTCTGACAAGCCTCTGTCCAATTCACCAACCTAGGTTGTTTCTTGGAAGTGAGTTCTGTCAAGTGTGACACAATGGCACCATAGCCCTTAACAAATCTGCGGTAGAATCCTGTGAGGCCTAAAAAGGCTCTCACCTCAGTCTGTGTTCTAGGTGGTTGCCAGGCCTTGATAGTTTCAATCTTGGCCTGGAGTGGCTGCACCTTGCCACCACACACTAGGTGTCCCAAGTACACCACGGAACCCTGCCCAATCTGGCACTTACTAGCCTTGATGGTCAGGCCTGCCTGTTGCAGGGCCTGAAGCACCTCCTTGAGGTGGAGCAGGTGTTCCTCCCAGCTGGAACTGTAGACAGCTATGTCGTCCAGGTAGGCTGCACAGAAGGCATCCTTGCCAGCTAGGACCCCGTTAACCAACCGTTGGAAGGTAGCGGGGGCATTTTTCAACCCAAATGGCATCACCCAGAACTGGTAATTGCCATCAGGTGTGGAAAATGCGGATCTCTCTTTAGCCCCCTCAGTCAGGGCGATCTGCCAGTACCCTGAAGTAAGATCAAACATACTCAGGAACTTGGCAGCGCCCAGTCTGTCAACGAGCTCATCTGCTCGGGGATGGGGTGAGCATCAGTCCGTGTGACTGAGTTGAGACCCCGGTAGTCCACACAGAACCGGAGTTCTGGCTTCGCACCTGGGGCAGTAGCCTTAGGGACCAACACCACCGTGCTGGCCCAGGGTCTACTGGATTTCTCGATAACCCTTAAAGCTAACATCTTGGAGACCTCCTCCTTGATGCTGGCCTTCACCTTATCCGATAACCTGTAAATTTTGTTCTTCACAGGGAGACTGTCACCTGTGTCAATGTCATGAACACAGAGGTGGGTCAGTCCAGGAGTAAGGGAGAACAGAGGGGAGAACTGCTCCAACAGCTCATAGCAGTCTCCTCTCTGGTTTAGAGTCAGGGAGTCAGAGAGAATGACACCTTTCACTGACCCATCACCTTCTTGGGCAGAGAGGAGGTCGGGGAGAGGTTCACTCTCCTCTTCCATTCCTTCATCTGTGACCAGAAGCATGTTGGTTTCAGACCTCTCAAAATGAGGCTTCAGTCGGTTGACATGGAGCACCCTTAGGGGGTCCCTAGGGGTTTGGAGGTCCACTAGGTAAGTGGCCTCCCCTTTCCGCTCCTTTACTTCAAATGGGCCAGTCCAGCGGTCCTGGAGAGCTCTAGGCTCTACTGGCTCCATTACCCACACTTTGTCTCCAGGTTGAAACTCTACCAGGGTGGCCTTCTTGTCATACCAGCGTTTCATTACCTCTTGACTGGCCTCTTTCCAGAAGCAGGTCATCTAGTTGCGCAGGGCCAACATGTAGCTGACCACATCCTGAAGGGGTGCCTTTGGAGCTTTCTCCAACCCCTCCTTGACAATGCTTAAGGGTCCCCTGACAGGGTACCCATAGAGAAGCTCAAAGGGACTGAACCCTACCCCCTTCTGGGGTACCTCTCTGTAAGCAAAGAGAAGGCATGGTAAGAGGACGTCCCACTTACGCATCAGGGCCTCAGGGCCTCAGGGAGGCCACCAATCATGCTTTTCAAGGTCTCTCCACAAGATCATTAGATTGGGGGTGATAGGGTGTGGTGAACTTGTAGGTTACACCACACGCATCCCACATAGACTTCATGTATGCAGACATGAAGTTAGTGCCTTTGTCAGACATGATCTCCTTTGGGAATCCCACACGGGTAAATATCCCCATCAGAGTTCTGGTCACCACCAGTGCAGTTACGGTCCTCAGAGGGATTGCCTCTGGGTAACGGGTGGCATGGTCCACCAAAACCAGGATGAACCTGTTGCCTAGGGCAATTTTGGGGTCCAATGGACCAACAACGTTGATGCCCACCCTTTCAAAGGGGGTGCCAACGACAGGAAGTGGAATCAGGGTGGTCTTAACCCTTTTTCCTGTTTTGCCACTGGCCTGGCAGGTAGGACAAGATCTACAGAACGTATCTGAGTTTGTCCTTATTCTGGGCCAATAAAAGTGGGTGACAAGCCTGGCAAAGGTCTTGTCTTGCCCCAAATGTCCTGCCAGGGGAATGTCGTGAGCCAGACCCAGTAGGAAGGTTCGATAACACTGGGGGACCACCAGCGCACACGCTGCCCCAATGGCCGGAACCTTAGGCTCACTGTAGAGGAGATCATTCTCCCAATATATGTGGTGATCGCCAGAAGCTTCACCTGCTGCCTGGGTTGAGGCTTGCTCCCTCAGGCCCTCTAGAGTGGGACATTCTTTCTGCGCCTTGCAGAACTCCTCCCTGGTGGGTCCACCCTCAACTTGCCAGCCAGCAAGCTCAGGTAGATCACCTAGGGTGGCAATGTCTTCCCCAGTTGGTTCGGGAGCCTCCTCCTCAGGAGCCCCGTCAACCACTGCGGGAAATTCTGGGACCCGTTTCCCACGCCCCTTGCCCCTCCTCTTGGCAGTTCTCTGGGCCATTGTTCCAGGCTCCAGACACCCTTGACTTCCCTCTTGGTCAGCCATGGACCGTGTGGTCATGCAGACCCACTCAGGTAACCCTAACATCTCCAGGTGAGATCTGAGCTCTACTTCTTTCCAAGCAGTATGCTCCAGATCATTGCCTAACAGACAATCTACAGGCATGGCAGGACTCACAGCTACTTTCAGAGTACCCGAGACCCCCCACTCAAAGGGAACCAGAGCCACTGGTAGGTGACTCTCACGATTGTCAGCGACTATGACCTGGTGGAATGTATTAGGGACTATCTGCTCTGTTGACACCAGCTGACTCTTGATAGTAGTCATACTGGCTCCTGTGTCACGCAGAGCCTCCACCTTTTGCCCATCAATGGTGACCCACTGCCTTTACTTGGAAGTATTTTGGGGCATGTGGGCTTTGGGCACCATTTCTCCTTCTCCCAGGGACACTGGGGAAATCTCTACCTGCTCCCCAAAGCTATCTGGGTCCATCTCCCCCCGAGCGCTAAACTAGTCAACCCAGGTGTCTGTCCAGTACGGTGCCCTCTTGGAGCACTGTGGGTTGCCCTTATACTGACCATATTGGTAGCACTCTAAGCATTTGGGGTTGGATCTCCCTGATTTATCATAAGTCCCTGGCTTTTTCCCAAATCTGGAAAAGTAATGGTTGCCACCCCCTCCCTGGGAATTCTTTTGGGGGCCTTTGGAGAGTTCCTTATCTGTAAGTTTATCTCCCCCCTCTTTCTTCTGTTGGGACCCCTGACCACATTTGTGGGTGTCCCCCCCAGGTACCTTTTTGGACACTCTGGTGCTAACCCAGAGGTCCGCCTCCTCAGCAAGCTTCCTGGGATCAGTCAGCTTACTATTTACCAAGTGCTGCCGCAACTCTATATAAGTAGTATTGAGCATATGCTCTCTCAGAATCAAGTCATATAACCCTTTATAATTATCTACTTTGTTGCCCTGCACCCATCCATTCAGTGCCTTACTGGAAAAGTCAAAGAAATCTACCCATGTTTGTGTGGTTTGTTTGGTGCTGTCCCTGAACCTCTGACGTTATCCCTCAGGGGTCAGCCCAAACTTGGCAAGTAAAGTGGCTTTCTGAAGTGCGTATGTGTTTTGATCAAGTTGATCCAATGTGAGCAGTGTGTCCCTCCCCAATGGTGGCACATAACCCCACATAGCCACCCCCCATTGCCCTTCAGGAACCTCATGAGCCCTTAGTGCAACTTCATAAGCAGCTAACCATTTATCTATGTCATCTCCCACCACAAAACTGGGCACAACATTTTTGGGTATATACGAACCTTCTTTTCTCCAGCAGGTCCTGTCTGTATGCTGCCACCATTATTGCTGGATTCAGACTGTCTCGCCTTGATCTCCAGCTCCTTGAGACTCAGTTCATGAGCCAACAATAGTTTCTTTTCAGCCAAAGCTCTTTCAGATTCCACCTGTTTGGCTGCTCTTTCAGCCTCAGCTTGTTTGGCTTCTCTCTCAGCCTCAGCTTGTTTGGCTTCTCTCTCTGCCCTCTTGTCTTCCTGTTGGGCCTCAATTTTCAGTTTTGTCATTTGCAATTGGAACTCCCTTTCTTCTCTCCTTTCCTCTGTGGTCAGGCTTTGCACAGAGACACTGCTCCCTGGTCTGGAAGGGGGCACAATTGCAGTGGTAACATCATCCACTGATAGCAACAAATCCTCTGAGGGGCCATTTTCTGGCTCCTCTTCGTCATCATCCTCCTCTAAATGGGCTTCTGCCCAGGCCCTCAGTGCCACTTGAAAGTCCTCCTTTTTGGAAGCCCCTTGGGTGGGTACTCTCATCACCCTGCAGAACCCTCTTAGCTGTTTGACCATATATGTATCCAACAGAGCTAGGTCAAAGTCTCCTACCTGAGACCCAGTCAGAGACATGTTGAGTGAGGATTTAGTTTTTGAAAATTGTCAGGAAAAACGAATTTGCAAAACAAGAGATAAACATCAAGTTGACCTTCAACTGTGGGTAGGTGGTGAAATACTTAGCTACTGTATGGCACTGCACAAATACAAGTCCTACCCTCACCGCTTATCACCAATGTTAGAAATTGGTTTTTTGGTTGGCAGTCAGGTTACCCTCTGTCCAAGCAAGAACCCTCACTCTATTCAGGGTAAGTCACACACAATCCAAAATTATCCTGTGCCCACCCTCTGGTAGCTTGGCACAAGCAGTCAGGCTTAACTTAGAAGGCAATGTGTAAAGTATTTGTGCAATAAATCATACAATAACACAATATAGCACCACAAAAATACACCACACAGTGTTTAGAAAAATATATATATATCAGGATAATTGTAGGAGAAAACAAATAAAGATGCAATGTTAAATTGTAGAGATATCACTGAAAAGTTATATAAAGGGGGTCATTCTGACCTCGGCGGAAAAAGTCGCTTACCGCTGGCCAGAAGGCCGCCACAGCACCGCCGCGGCCGCGGTAAACCGCCACGGTCATTCTGACCCGCAACTGGCAAACCGCCAAAAACCCGACATCCACAAAAGTCCGCCACACCAAAGGTCAGCGGGAAACTGGCGATGACCAAACCTCCACCGTCACGCCAACAGAAATACGCCCATACCATTCCGACCCACAAATCCCTGCAGCGGTCTTTCAACCGCGGTATTCCATTGGCGGTACAAACCGCCACGGTCAAAATACACACACCTTTACAAAACACAACCACATTGGATAATTCAAAATACACACACCTGAGACACATACACACACCACTCCCACACACCCAATTAAATATAAAACACACACCCACATCACCCACAAACCCTTACGACCACAATTGCGAGTGAAGGACAGAGAGAGAGAGCACAGCATAGAGTACACCATCACACAGAGGCAAATCACAACATCACCCACACAATTTCCACGCACAATACACCATACACCACCACACTCACCACACTCTACAACACATACACCACCCCTCACCTCATCCACACCACCCCATGGCACCCCAAAGACACCCCAGGTTCTCTGACGCAGAACTCAGGGTCATGGTGGAGGAAATAGTTTGTGTAGAGCCCCAGCTCTTCGGGGCACAGGTGCAGCACACCACCATTGCCAGGAAGATGGAGCTATGGCAAAGAATACTGGACAGGGTCAACGCTGTGGGAAAGCATCCACGCAATCGGGACGACATCATGAAGCGGTGGAACGACCTACGGGAGAAGGTGCGTTCCATGGTATAAAGGCACAACATTGCGGTGCAGAAGACTGGCGGCGGACCCCCACCTACTCCCCCAGAATTCACAGCATGGGAGGAGGAAGTCTTGCACATCCTGCATCCTGAGGGCCTCGCAGGAGTAGGCGGAGGAATGGACTCTGGTAAGTAAAATTTTCACTACTCCATTCCCCCCACCCCACCTGCATGCCAAATCATACCCCCACCCTCACCCCCACCCCCATCACACCAACTCCTTGCAAATGGCTCACCATCACATCCCACCCATCCCAAAACCTAGCCCTGAGTGCGTCTCCAAAGCATGGACACCCATCCCCAAAGCATGCCCACTGCACACACCCATCACCCCCACAAGCCACCGTCACAAAAGCCCCCGCAAGGGAATGCCAGCACTGGGGGACACGGCCACCCACCCATTACACGAAATGCCACACACAGAAGCAATAACCATACTCTTATACCCCTGCAGGACCCGAACGCCACCACACCGCTACGGAGGGTCCAGAGATGTCCATCCCACCCCCAGAAGAGGTCCCCAGTGGTGACAGCAGCTCTGTCTCCCTGGACCCTGATGACCAGCCCGGCCCATCGGGGACCTCGGGACAGTCGGTTCCCCACAGACAGCCACAGGCTACACCAGACCTAACCCCCTCTGGAAACACCAGCACAGCTCCCACCCAGCGGGCCCATGCCTCTGTCCCCAGGACACGTCAATCAGCGGTGTGTCCACCACTACAGGGCACCCAGGTTGACCCACCACCCCAACAACAACAGGGACCTGGGGGCAGTGGTAGTGGTAGTGGGCACACCGTCCAGGGGACAGAGGCCCAGGGAAACAGGGGAACTGGGAGGGCTGCTGTGCGACAGGGGGGGGGACAGGCCCAGGGAACCGACTCTCCAAGACTCTCCGACTCTCCATCATGGGAGCATACCACCACTCCCAGGAGACGATGGCTACGGTACTAGCCAGGTTCCAGGAGATCCAGGTCATGCAGGAGCAACAGTACATGGGGTTCAGAGAGGAACTGAGGAACATTAGTTCCGCAATGGGGACCATCGTCGTGGCCCTAAACCAGATAGTCACCACATTGCGGGACCATGTGGCACCACAAAGGGCCCCTGTCACTAGCCTGGACCAGGAACAGCCTACCACCTCCGCCGGCGCTAGTGGACAGGAGGCCCCCACACAACGACAGGCCACCAGAACCCCACCTCCTGCAGAAGAAGAACCACCCCGCAAGCGGAACCTGAGATCTCACAAGAAGACAGAGTAGGATGCCAAGACCCCCGCCAGCAAACAATACCCCCTGATGTCATCCCACTGTCCCACATTGTCACCCTGTCCAACCTTGAACTGCCCCTGCTCCATCCTTCCACTGGTATATGGACAATGCACCTGTGCGACTGAGAACTGGACTCTGCCATGGACATTACTCCACCATCACCCATCCCCGTTTTACAATCATGTTCCTTAAATTTAGCACTTTAATTAAATCACTTCTTGCACTAAAAAAATCTGGAGTCTGCTTGTATTTTGAACAAATGTATTAGACATAACGGTGCCAAAATGTTCAGTTACATTGTGATGACAACATACCACTGTCACACAGCTGTAGTCCATGGGCAAACAAAGCAGAGGTCACGCAGTGGGGCCCACAGCTCTGAAAACGGAAGGGAAAGTCACAACTCAGTTAACAGGAACTGGGGGGGAACTCAGACAGTAGAGAGGCAGGAGACTTTAAGTAAATGTAAAATGGCGTGGTTGATTCTTACCTGTGTGCCACTGAAAATACTGTTGTATCACTGTGTCCCTGTTGTCTGTGTCGTCCCCGTCGTCCTCCTCCTCTTCACTCTCCACAGGCTCCACAGCTGCAACAACACCACCATCTGGACCATCCTCCTGCAGGAAAGGCACCTGGCGTCGCAAAGCCAGGTTGTGAAGCATACAGCAGGCCACGATGATATGGCACACCTTCTTTGGTGAGTATATTAGGGATCCCCCTGTCATATGCAGGCACCTAAACCTGGCCTTCAGGAGGCCGAAGGTTCTTTCTATAATCCTCCTAGTTCGCCCATGGGCCTCATTGTAGCGTTCCTCTGCCCTTGTCCTGGGATTCCTCACTGGGGTAAGTAGCCACGACAGCTTGGGTTAACCAGAGTCACCTATTAGCCACACACGGTGTCTCTGTAGCTGTTCCATCACATAAGGGATGCTGCTATTTCGCATGATGTACGCGTCATGCACTGACCCAGGGAACTTGGCATTTACATGGGAGATGTACTGGTCAGCCAAACAGACCACCTGGACATTCATAGAATGATAACTTTTTCTGTTCCTGTACACCTGCTCACTTCCACTGGGGTGAACGAAGGCCACATGGGTCCCATCAATGGCACCAATGATGTTGGGGATATGTCCAAGGGCATAAAAATCACCCTTCACTGTAGCCAAATCGGCCACCTCAGGGAAAACAATGTAGCTCCGCATGTATTTCATCAGGGCAGACAACACTCTGGACAAAACCTTGGAAAACATAGGCTGAGACATCCCTGATTATATGGCCACTGTTGTTTGGAATGATCCACTTGCCAAAAAATGGAGTACTGACAGAACCTGCACCAGAGGGGGAATCCCTGTGGGTTGGCGAATGGGGGACATCAGGTCTGGCTCCAGCTGGGCACACAGTTCCTGTATAGTGGCTCGGTCAAGTCTGCATGTAATTATGACATGTCTTTCTTCCATTGTCGACAGGTCCACCAGCGGTCTGTACACAGGAAGATTCCTCCATCTCCTCGCAAGTCCCAGCGGACGGTGCCTAGGAAGGACAACATGGAGCACAGAGTCAAGCAACCCACAGGTACGTAACCACAGCTTGCACAGTACACGATTCGCTATGCATTGAATGGCTTGTATGAGCGGCAATGCAAGGCCTAGGCCTGTGTGACGCCGTAGAAATTCAGCCATGTGGGCCCTTGAAATGGCGGCTGCCTGACCTGTGAAGTGTGACAATGGGATGTGAGGTCAATGCGCTGGCGTGGCACACCGTGGCGGTAGGCGGTCGAAGACCGCGGCGCAAAGCAGCATTGGTTAACATTGAACCCTATGGGTCTCAGGAGCCAATGACGATGTGCGCCGGCGGTTGCGGTACGCACCGCCGCGGGCGTGACCGCCATTTTCTACTTGCTTAATCACTCGAGACCTGATCATCCACAGGAGAGGACCTATACTGCAAGTGCTGCTGTGAACTCGGTCTGGAAGAGACAATGGCTGCTGCGACTGGGGAAAGGGCCCCTGCCTTCACATGTGAGGAATTGGATAAACTTGTTGATGGGGTCCTCCCCCAGTATGCGCTACTCTACGGTCCTCCAGACCAACAGGTAAGTACACTGGGAGCAGGTAGTATGGGCTATGCCTGTGTTGAGTGGGGTGGATGTAAGATGGTGGGGAGGGGAGCGAATGAGGAGTGCAACGCACGACAGATGAGAGCATGTGCCAAATGGCAAGGTTGGGGAGGGGGGGCCGCGCACATCGACCATGCAGAAAAGTGATGATATTTATTTTTCAACCCTGTACATGTCACATAGGTCAGCGCCCATCAGAAGATCGACATTTGGCGTGCCATCGCCAAGGCCGTCCGGGCCCTGGGGGTCCACAACAGACGGGGCACCCACTGCCGCAAGAGGTGGGAGGACATCCGCCGCGGGAGCAGAAAGACCGCCGAGGCTCTGCTGGGGATGGCCTCCCAACGTAGGAGGGGTGCCAGTCGTCATTTGACCCCCCTGATGTCCCGGATCCTGGCGGTGGCCTACCCCGATTTGGATGGGCGCGTGAGGACATCACAGCAGACACAAGAGGGTGAGTATCAGCACATTCCGCTATATTAGCGCACAGTGGAGGCATCTGGGTGGGGGAGGAGGGCTGTGGCTATCTCTAGGCCAGGGCGGTTTCTGTAGGCTAGGCCCCTCCGTTAGACATGGCCCTGTGCCCCCGCCCCCCACCTCTGTAGGGTGCTAAGTACAGCTATCCATGGCCCGGGCTCACCTATGTGTGCATTTGTCATCCATAGACTTGTAGGCCAAGTCACTATAATTGAGTAGTGTACCCCGAGTGCGCGGTGTAGTGCAGGGGGCTTCTGTGTCTGTCCTGTCCGCCAACGGTGCCGCCAATGCATGCACTCAACATGTCTTTCTTTCTTCTCCCCCCCCTTTTTTTTGGTTTGCCTGTTCATGTGTGCATTAGCATCATCAGGCGGAGGAGAAGTGGCATCGGCGCACGAGGGAGCTGCATCTCACATGGCCCCGGAGGGCCCTGCAACCGACTCAGAGTTAACCAGTGAGACGGAGGGCGAGGGGGGCTCCACAACGGGGACCCGTGGAGACGTCAGCGACACCGACACGTCCTCGGAAGGGAGCTCCCTTGTGGTGTCGGCAACATCCGTGCCCTCCGCAACAACAGGTACAGCCGCCACCCAGCGCACCAGCTCCGCCCTCCCAGCAGCCCCTCAGCTTCCGCCCGTGCCCGCTCGGGCAGGAAGCCAGCCATCTCCTTCGCCCCTGGCACCTCAGGTCCTGCCCCAGTTACCCCTGCTGCCCTCAGTGCGGAGATTATTGACCTCCTCCAGACGCTCATTGTTGGGCAGTCTACCCTTTTGAATGCCATCCGGGGGGTAGAAAGGGAGGTGCATCGGAGCAATGCATACCTGGAGGGCATTCATTCGGGTCAGGATGCCCATCAGCGATCGTTCAACGCTCTGGCCTCAGCACTGACGGCAGCAATTGTCCCTGTCTCTAGCCTCCCCCCTCCAACTTCCTCAACCCAGTCCCACTCACCTGTTCCTCTGCCTATCCCAGACACACTTACAGACCAGCCTGCACACACCTCAACACCCAAGGGCAGCTCATCCAGACATAAGCACCACAGATCACACAAGCATTCACCCAAGCAACATCCACATGCAGACATGCCAACAGCCACTGCCTCCTCTGTGTCCCCCTCCTCCTCGTCTCCCTCCTCCCTCCCTGTGACGTCTCCACTCACACCTGCATGCACACCACCATCAGCCACTACGTCCATCACCACCACACCCACCAGAACAGTCCGCACACGTGCAGTCACCACCCCCACTGCCATTTACACGTCCCCTGTGTCCTCTCCCAGTGTGTCTGTCACTCCCTCTTCCAAGCCACACAAACGCCGGCAGCCACCCACCCAACAGCCATCCACCTCAACACAGCCTCCAGCACAAGCACCTGCACCCAAAGACAGCACACTTGACTCTCCTACAACCACATCCTCTTCCTCCACTCCCATACCCGCTGCACCTACCCTTCCCATTGCTCCTAAAAAGTTGTTCCTCTCCAAAATTAACCTCTTTGCATCACCTGACCCACCCCCTCCATCTCGTAAGAGTCCAAACAGCACCTCAGCCACCACAAGCCCTGCACCTACTAGGACAATCGTTCAGGGCTATTGGAGTCCACCAGCTCCTAGGGCAGGAACATCGGCCAGCAGCAAGGGGACAGCCAGCCCACCCCCTGGGAAAAGAACCAAAAAAGGGAAGGGCCGGCGCCACAGGCCTGAGACGGCTGCCCCCAAGGACACCACCCTTGCACCGTCACCTGGCCCATCCACAAAGGGAGGCAAGGGCCCCAGAGATTCGGCTAAGGGGGGCAAGGGCAGCAGGGCGGACAAGTCCGGCAGCAGACGAGCTGCCCAGGAGGGCCCCACCAGCCCCATTTGGGGTGTGACGGAGGACACCCACGGGCCCAGGAGTCCAGCTCAGGAGGTCCCCGTAAGCGATAGGTCGGATGGCGACTGAGCGGGAATAATTGCCCAGATCTGGTTCCCTAGGAACACAAGACAAGCACCGCTGAACAGGGCCCCGCCGTGAGAACCACCGCTGAACAGGGCCCCACCGTGAGAAGCACCGCTGAACAGGGCCCCGCCGTGAGAAGCACCGCTGAACAGGGCACCGCCAAGAGATGCACCGCTGAATAGGGCCCGCCGTGAGAAGCACCGCTGAACAAGGCCCCGCCAAGAGAAGCACCGCTGAACAGGGCCCCGCCGTCTCTGCACCGCTCTGCTGGGCCCATCCTGTCAAGCAGCGCTCCGCTGGGCCCTTCCTGTCAGGCACCGCTCCGCTGGGCCCTTCCTGTCAAGCACCGCTCCGCTGGGCCCTTCCTGTCAAGCACCGCTCCGCTGGGCCCCTCCTGTCAGGCACCGCTCCGCTGGGCCCTTCATCTCAAGCACCGCTCCGCTGGGCCCTTCCTGTCAAGCACCGCTCCGCTGGGCCCCGCCGTCTTTGCACCGCTCCGCTGGGCCCTTCCTGTCAAGCACCGCTCCGCTGGGCCCTTCATCTCAAGCACCGCTCCGCTGGGCCCTTCCTGTCAAGCACCGCTCCGCTGGGCCCTTCCTGTCAAGCACCGCTCCGCTGGGCCCTTCCTGTCAAGCACCTCTCCGCTGGACCCTTCATCTCAAGCACCGCTCCGCTGGGCCCTTCCTGTCAAGCACCGCTCCGCTGGGCCCCGCCGTCTCTGCACCGCTCTGCTGGGCCCTTCCTGTCAAGCACCGCTCCGCTGGGCCCTTCCTGTCAAGCACCGCTCCGCTGGGCCCTTCCTGTCTAGCACCGCTCCGCTGGGCCCTTCCTGTCAAGCACCGCTCCGCTGGGCCCTTCATCTCAAGCACCGCTCCGCTGGGCCCGCCGTGAGAAGCACCGCTGAACAGGGCCCCGCCGTGAGAAGCACCGCTGAACAGGGCCCCGTCGTGAGAAGCACCGCTGAACAGGGCCCCGCCGTGAGAAGCACCGCTGAACAGGGCCCGCCGTGAGAAGCACCGCTGAACAGGGCCCCGCCAAGAGAAGCACTGCTGAACAGGGCCCCACCAAGAGAAGCACCGCTGAACAGGGCCTGCCGTGAGAAGCACCGCTGAACAGGGCCCCGCCAAGAGAAGCACCGCTGAACAGGGCCCCGCCGTCTCTGCACCGCTCCGCTGGGCCCTTCCTGTCAAGCAGCACTCCGCTGGGCCCTTCCTGTCAGGCACCGCTCCGCTGGGCCCTTCCTGTCAAGCACCGCTCCGCTGGGCCCTTCCTGTCAAGCACCGCTCTGCTGGGCCCCTCCTGTCAGGCACCGCTCCGCTGGGCCCTTCATCTCAAGCACCGCTCCGCTGGGCCCTTCCTGTCAAGCACCGCTCCACTGGGCCCCGCCGTCTCTGCACCGCTCCGCTGGGCCCTTCCTGTCAAGCACCGCTCCGCTGGGCCCTTCCTGTCAAGCACCGCTCCGCTGGGCCCTTCATCTCAAGCACCGCTCCGCTGGGCCCTTCCTGTCAAGCACCGCTCCGCTGGGCCCCGCCGTCTCTGCACCGCTCCGCTGGGCCCTTCCTGTCAAGCACCGCTCCGCTGGGTGCTTCCTGTCAAGCACCGCTCCGCTGGGTGCTTCCTGTCAAGCACCGCTCCGCTGGGCCCTTCCTGTCAAGCACCGCTCCGGTGGGCCCTTCATCTCAAGCACCGCTCCGCTGGGCCCTTCCTGTCAAGCACTGCTCCACTGGGCCCTTCATCTCAAGCACCGCTCCGCTGGGCCCCGCCGTCTCTGCACCGCTCCGCTGGGCCCTTCCTGTCAAGCACCACTCCGCTGGGCCCTTCCTGTCAAGCACCGCTCCGCTGGGCCTCGCCGTCTATGCACCGCTCCCCTGGGCCCCTTCCTGTCAAGCACCGCTCTGCTGGTCCCTTCATCTCAAGCACCGCTGGCCCATTGGCAGGGCCGGAACTGTGTCGGGCAGGGCTTCACGAAGCACTCTGGGCACCATGCCTCCTCCATAACCAGTGGAGTCTGTAATCCACCTGATGGACTGTGGCTTTGCACTCCCCAGGATGGTACAGTGGGCAAGCCACCCACTGTAGAGACTTGAGAGACTGTGGCTTTGCACTCCCCAGGATGGTACAGTGGGCATGGAGGCCCCTCGTGGATCTGGCGTCGTGGACTCATGTGGCTGAGGTGCCCCCCCTTCCCTTCCCCCTGAGGTGCCTGTGGTTTTATTATCTGATGCCCCAGCAATGTTCTCTCCAATGGAATCGGGTCTCGTGTGTGGGCTTTGCCCATGTGTTTATGCACATTGGCCCACGAACAATGGCATGTAGCCAATATCTGCCGGACTTTTGGACTATGTATACATTGTTCATGTTGTGATTTATTTATTTTATAAATTTCATATTTCACTTAAGTTCAAATATGCTTTAATATACTTCTATTTTAATGATCATTTTATTTTGTCTTTGAATTATTCCAGGGGGTTTGGGGGGTGTAACTCTGACTTGTTGCTCTGCATTGATGTGTGGGGATTTTGGGGGGGGGGGGTGTCGCGTATGTTTGTGCCCGTAATCTTTTCTCCTCCCCCCTCCCCTGTGTCGTATGTGCAGTACTCACCGTTGTCTCCTGCAGCGGCGTTGGTGCTCCTGGTAGAGGAGCAGGTAGACAATCACTGGTAGGATGTTTAATTCGGGTTCCATGCTGTCCAGATTCCTCGTGGAGTGTATAGAGGTGAGCGTTTTCCCGTTCGTGGTCTGTTTCCGCCGTGTTTTTATCGGCGGGGCTCCCGCCCCGGAAAAGGTGGCGGATTGGTGGGTCGTGATAGGGTGGGCGGTACATTGTCTGCCGCCTGTCTGTTGGCAGTGACCGCCACGCTGTTTGTTTGCCCCGCCGTGGCGGTCGGAGTGTTAAAGTGGCGGCCTGTGTTGGCGGTTCCCGCCAGGGTCAGAATTTAATTTATTTTACCGCCTGCCTGTTGGCGGGTTGGCAGCCGCTTTAACACCGACCGCCAGGGTTGGAATGACCCCCAAAGTGTCTTAAGTCTTTAAAAAGCAAATAAAGTCTCTTTCAAGCACAAAGTACCTGGTTTGAATTGGAAAATCTCTGCAAAGGGCCGCAGAAGAAAAGATACGTGGAAAAATGGTGTGTGCGTCGATTTCTCCCCTGCACATACGGACTTGCGTCGTTATTTTTCACGCTGGGAAGTCGTGCGTCGTTTCCCGGCGCGCGGACAGTCTCTTTCTGTGGGTCGCAGGATTACCAGATGTTCCGGGGTCTGTGCGTTGATTCTTCGGCTTGTTTTCCGGCTGCGTGTCCTTCCATGAGGCTGTGCGTCGAAGTTTCGTTCTCACGGCAGGCGTTGCGTCGATTTCTCCTCTGTAAGTCAGGCGGTGTTGTCCTTGCGAGGCCGTGCATCGAAGTTCCGGTCGCCCCGAAGGCGGTGCGTCAGTCAGCGTCTGTGTGCAGCGTTTTTCTTGCCGCAGAGCAAGCTGTGCGTCGAAATTTTCGGAGCACGAAGAGTCCAAATGAAAAAGAGAAGTCTTTTTGGTCTTGAGACTTCAGGGAACTGGAGGCAAGCTCTATCCAAGCCCTTGGAGAGCACTTTTACAGCCAGACAAGAGTTCAGCAAGGCAGCAGGGCAACATCAAGGCAGCAGTCCTTTGTAGAAAGCAGTCAGGGGAGTCCTTTAGGCAGCCAGGCAGTTCTTCTTGGCAGGATGCAGGTTCTGGTTCAGGTTTCTTCTCCAGCAAGTGTCTGATGAGGTAGGGCAGAGGCCCTGTTTTATACCCAAATGTGCCTTTGAAGTGGGGGAGACTTCAAAGAGTGGCTAAGAAGTGCACCAGGTCCCCTTTCAGTTCAATCCTGTCTGCCAGGGTCCCAGTAGGGGGTGTGGCAGTCCTTTGTGTGAGAGCAGGCCCTCCACCCTCCCAGCCCACGAAGACCCATTCAAAATGCAGATGTATGCAAGTGAGGCTGAGTACCCCGTGTTTGGGGTGTGCCTGAGTGAATGCACAAGGAGCTGTCAACCAAGCCCAGCCAGACGTGGATTGTAAGGCACAGAAAGATTTAAGTGCAAAGAAATGCTCACTTTCTAAAAGTGGCATTTCTAGAATAGTAATATTAAATCCAACTTCACCAGTCAGCAGGTTTTGGTATTACCATTCTGGCCATACTAAATATGACCTTCCTACTCCTTTCAGATCAGCAGCTACCACTTCAATACTGTATGAGGGCAGCCCCAATGTTAGCCTATGAAGGGAGCAGGCCTCACAGTAGTGCAAAAACGAATTTAGGAGTTTTACACTACCAGGGCATGTAAACTACACAGTTACATGTCCTGCCTTTCACCCACACAGCACCCTGCTCTAGGGCACACATTAGAGGTGACGTTTATGTGGAGAAAGGGGAGGTTTAGGCTTGGCAAGTACTTTTAAATGCCAATTTGAGGTGACAGTGAAACTGCACACACTGGCCTTGCAATGGCAGGCCTGAGACAAGGTAAAGGGGCTACTTGAGTGGGTGGCACAACCAATGCTGCAGGCCCACTAGTAGCATTTAATCTACAGGCCCTAGTCACATATAGTGCACATTACTAGGGACTTATAAGTAAATTAAATAGCCCAATCAGGTAGGATCCAAGGTTACTGGTTAGCAGTGATAAAGTGCGCAGAGTCTAAAAGCCAGCAAAAACAGTGTCCAAAAAGTGGAGAGAGGCAGGCAAAAAGTTAGGGGTGACCACCCTAAGGCTGTCAGGTTAACAATTGCCTTTTCAGCCCCTTTGTCCCACTAACTGGCCATCCTGCCTTACCCAACCCACTAGACACTGGCACAAGCAGCAGTCTGTGAAAGTTAAACCTCACAACTAATCACCTGCCCACACACGCTGCAGGACACATGCTAGACCACATTTTCACCTCAAGCAACCGGATTACCATCAAGAATATCTCCATCCCGGACTGGACCGACCATCACTGCCTACACTTCGCCATCGCCTCACCCAACAGCCGCCTCTGTATTCCCAGGGCCCCCCACAGGAAATGGAATTAAATCACAGACAAACCACTCACCACGACCCTTGCCCAATCACCCCCACTGACTATGACACCAAGACCGCAGCACCCTACCTCAACATCTGGATCACTGAATGTGCCAACTCCTTAGCCCCCCTCCGATCAACTTCAGTCAAGTGCATCACAAAAAGAGCCAGTTGCTCACCACCGAACTCCCACAATCCAAGTGCACTTGCAGGTGCCTAGAGAAGAAATGTAGAAACAGCAAAACCAGCGAAGACCTTGCCTCCTTCAGAGCCGCCACTGCCACCCATCACTGACACATCAAGAATGCAAAAAAGCTGCACTCCGGGAACACATCAACACCTCCCCACACAACACAAGAAAACTCATCAAGATGATCAATTAATTCACCAATCCTCCCTCTGAAGCCATCAACTTCCCCCCCACGCTAATCCTCTGCGACAAACTGGCCACCTTCTTCCACCGCAAGATTAAGGACATCTATGACAGCTTCCTAACACAGAACCCTCCTAGCATCAGAACCGATGACCGACCGAACCCCCCAGAACCCACCTAAACTGCCCACAGCTGGTCCACTCTCACTACAGAAGAGACTGCAATAATCATGAACAACATTCACTGCCAGCTCCCACAGACCCCTGGCCTCACCACATCTACAACAGAGCCAGTGCATCCATCCTCCCCAAACTCTGCAAGGCACTGAACTGCTCTATCAAAACAGCCATCTTCCCAGATGATTGAAAGCACGCCGAAGTAGCCTCTCCTGAAGAGACCCACAGGAGACCCATCAGAGCTAAAGACTTTCCAACCTTTCTTGCTACTACCCTACCCGGCCAAAGTCGTGGGAAAAGCGAAAAACTCACAGCTGTGACAATTCATCAAAGACAACAACTCTCTGGATACTTCCTAGTCTGGCTTCTGCAGCAACCACAGCAGGGACACAGCTTTTCTTGCAGCCACCAATGACATCTGCAGACTGCTCAACTGCGGCCACATCGCAGCACTCATACACCTCAACCTCTCAGCAGCCTTTGACATGGTCTCCCACAGCACCTTATACACCAGACTCCACAATGTAGGAATCCATGGAAAAGCCTCGCAATGGATTCACTCCTTCCTCACCGGAAGAACACAGAGTCAGGTTCCCACCCTTCATATCCAAACCAACAGAAGTCAGCTGCAGAGTCCCTTAGGGATCCTCCCTGAGCCCAATACTCTTCAACATCTACATGGCCCCACTTGCAGCCATCGTCAGAGGCCATGGAATGAACATCATGTCATACGCCGATGAGACCCAACTCATCATATACCTCCCTGAAGACCCGGACAAAGCCAAGAGGAACTTTCACACTGGCATGAAAGCCACCACCGCCGCCTGGATGAGGGAGAGCTCCCTAAAGCTCAACCCAGACAAAACCAAGCTCATCATCTTCGGAAACTCCACTTCAGCCTGGGATGACTCTCGGTGGCCCACATCGCTCAGCGTCCCTCCTACTCTGACTGACCACACCTGCAACCTGGGAATCATCTGTGACTCCTCCCTAACAATGACTCGACAGGTAAATGCAGTCACCTCTTCCTGCTGACACACCCTCTGCCAACTCCACAAAATCTTTAAATGGATCCTGGACGACTGCCGCAAGATAGTCACCCATGCCCTAGTCACAAGCAAGCTCGACTATGGCAACGTACTCTACACTGGCACCAGAACAAAAAACATCAGGAAACTACAAATCATCTAAAACGCACAGCCAAACTCGTCCTGAACCTCCCCCACCAGGGACTCATCTCCCAGCACCTGAGATTCCTCCATTGGCTGCTGGTGGAGAAGTGAATCAACTTCAAACTACTCACCCACACGGCCCTACACAACATCAGACCAGCCTACCTTAATCATTGCATATCTATCCATAACACCGCCAGACCCCTCTAATCCACCTAGTAGGCATTAGCCACCATTCACACATATGGAAAACCACCGCCGGAGGAAGATCTTTCACCTACCTTGCAGCTAAGAGCTGGAACAACCTACCCATGCACCTCACACAAAGCCCATCACTCACAAACTTCAAGAAGAACCTCAAGACGTGGCTCTTCGAATGACGCCCAGACCCACCACAAGCACCTTGAGACTCTCACGGGTGAGTAGTTGCACTTTAAAAAACTAATTGATTGATTGATTGACAACTATGGGCGACATTTACCCGGATGGCACTTTTATAACCTTTCAACAGGAATGACAAGATTCAGATACCCCCTTACTAGACACGTTTACATACTTTCAGCTAAGAGCAGCTATACATGGCCTTCACGGGTCATTTCATGCAGAACCACAAATATTGCAAGTGCTTGAGGCTTTCTTGACAAATCTGTCCCCGTGCAGGCTCATTACTAGACTGTACTCCGATATGCAAGATAGGACTCCGGTGCGGGTCCCTGGCACTTGACAGGTGTGGGTTAACGCCCTTGACACCCCCAGCAGGAGAAGCAATGGCACTTCTGTTGCTCTCAGGCCCGTGCTCTATCTCCCAACTACTGGTTGCACCAAGTGCACTTTAAATACTTACATATGCTTTATCACACCTTGGAGCGGCTGCATAGATTGGGTCTTCGGGAAGATGCACGCTGGGTCCAATGCTCGGCACCATTAACCAACTTTCTGCATTCGGCCTGGTGCTGCCCGCATGTGAGGGCATTATGGAACACTGTTTTCAATACTATTGAAGAGATAGTTGATTTTCACCTGGAGCACATGGCTCTGGTTGCATTGCTTGGCTACGTAAAGGAGGTACCTTCAGAACAAAGAAAGCTGATTGCACTTCTGCTACTGCTGGCCAACCGACAGGTGGTGGTGCACTGGGGGCACCACCTAATACTGCAAAAAGGGTGCTTCGCTCGAAGATGTGGCATACTGCCAAGATAGCTTGATAGCCTTCTTGGAGCTGATGCCAGTGAGATCAAGCCCCTGAGACATCTGGGCTCCACTAAAGCGGTACCTGAAGGTGCAGATGAGCAATGACGGGAAAGATGCAGTTCCTCACTCACAAGCGCCAGATTAGACGCCTGTGGCGCATTTAAAAAATATAGTGCATTCCTGTCTTGACCCCCTGCGCTGGCTCACAACGGGCTGCATTGCACCGGCACAGACACCCATGCACCATGGTGCAAGAGTGTCTGCATTGTAGGCAGGATTGTTTTTGTGCAGGAAGGGGCAACTTCCTGCACAAAAGCAATCTTAGGAGTCTTTTTCATCTTTCTATGTGTGCTAAACAAAGATAATTCTCCTTGGAAGTGTAAGATTTTGGTACATCCTCAGGTGTACAAGGGTTGGTAAATTTGGAGATGCTTAAAAATCCATGGGTGTTTCATGGGAGCACGAGGACCCACTGCAATGCCCAAGGAACGCTTCCTGCACTCAGAGTAAGGCAAAGCAGGCAACACAGCAATTTGAGCTCCCCTACATTACTCCAAACAAAGTGGTTTTGTGTGACCTCATAGATATGGTTGTAAGGAGTGCACAACTCTTGTGTCACAAAAAGTGATGCAACGGTGGTGCAAGGGGCTCATAATATGCTCCTAGTTTTTGCCGGTAATTGCTATTTGCTGGTGGGCCACAGTCTTACTACTAATTGGGTACTGGGAGTTTTCAGGCCAGCAGCAAGAGATTTAAAGTCTACTGCCATACAATCTCAAAAGCACCCATTTTTATGATGAATAAGTGTGTCCCATCAGGGCTTACCTCCACCCCTCATGTACACACTTGTTGGCAAAGTTTGCATAAAGGATAAACTACACCATCACTGCAGGCAGTAGGTCTAGGGACAGTATACTCACACACAACTCAAAGCACCTGTTAGCTTGTGCCTATTACGTAAGAGAAGAATCATTATATTGCATGGCACTGCAGCACGGAGTACTGAAAGAATACACCAGACCCTGGAACTAGAGGCTCAGGCACAACACCCGTGCAGGCTGTAAATGCATTGCGCAATCATCATGCTGCAATGGCATCACATAGCCTTTCCACTCTCACCCCATTTGTTCCAAAGGCAGACGGGAAAAGGAAGAAGCATCTCAAAGCAGCCCTGATACGTGCAGAAGAAAACAGTGTGGTAATCATGTCAGAGAGAGCCACACTGAGACTGAATGAGGCAGACTGTGGTTTTGCAAAGCAGTTAAGCATGAAGTGGAGAGAGTTTTAAGAGACAGAGTTGTATTTTCAGGCAAGTACCATCTTCTTTGTGGTGGTACTTTGTTGGCAGGTTGTGGTTTGTACTCTGGCCAGTATGAAAAGGTATCATGTGGGAGGTTCAGAGAAATGCTCCAATCCTGTGTCAACAATGTTAAAAGTGTGGTTTTGCATGCAGTGTGGCAGAAACATGTAAAATCGAAGGAATACATTTAGACATACACCATCATTCTCTAAGCTGACCTGCATATGTTCATTTGTGTGGAAACAGCAAGGGCAATCCCTCCAATAATAACTGAAGCCACACCAAGCAATAGGCCAGACTCCTTTAATTCAGCTATGAAACAAAGAGCATTTCCCAGCAGAAAATGGTGCTATCTGACCAGCAGTACTTTTCTCCATGACATACAATACATGCAAGGAACCTGATTGGTGGGAGCGTATCCTAGTTCTTAACCAGTTACATTGTTAGCATACTTCACAATGACTGATTCATTTGGCCCTTCAGTTCCCAGTTAAATTGACCTTGTTTTTGTAGTAAATGTTAGGAAATAAAACTGAAGATACTTTCTGAAAAAAGGTTGACACTATAATGACTGTTCTCCAAGTATTAGCCTATTTGTGACCCGATTCAACATGAATTCTTGGGGGACAACTCTAAAAGTGTCAAAATAGTTAATGTAGTATTCAGATTTCCAGCTACATCATTACCAGTTCTAAAATAGATAATCCACAAAAGTAGAAACCAACACTTTTATTAAAATATTTATCTTTTATTGTAATTATTAGTACTGTAATCTCAAATAAATATATAGGGCATACACAGCTTGCATATATACACCTGCACTGGAATATAAAATCATATTTATTTTTAAATGCAAATCCTTATATAGATTTAATGGACATTATACGTTAGCTCTGTTTCTGAGATACAACTCTCAGAGGACAGGAGTTTAGAACATAACAGTGAACCAACAGACAAAAAAACGTATTGTAAAAACCCTTTTATCGGCCAAAGGAACAGGAAATATCTAATGGTCCATATTGGATTGGTAAAAAGGTTATAGATGTCAATGCCATGACAGCCAGCTTGAAATGGGTAAAATATTATTCTTTGGAAATCCTCACAATGGTTTCTGAGAGAGAGAAAGCACTGGAAGTGTGTAGACTCCAATGGCATCTCCTGATAGAAACTTACTAGAGAGAGGAAAAGTAGCATAGAAAACAACATCAAAGGGTCAGCTACAGGAAGGTAAGTTTAGATTGAAAACGCTCGGCCCACTGCTCGTCTCACATATCCCCCAGATCTACAGAAACTGTGCATCCTGCCTGCCTGAGATAGCCTCAGGTGCTGATACCGGGCAGGATGCTGGCAGCAGTGCAACATTATGCCTCCTGTTGTCATTCCAGGGTGTCTAGAAATTGCCTAAAGAACGTTGAACCAGAACAGCAGCCTTAACTGAGGCAGCATCTTCCCATTACCTTTCACTAGATGGATATTCCTTCCAGTAAATCAGGATTTGTAATTTCTTCCTAAAGGAACATGAATCTTATATCTCTTGGACCTCAATGTCTGTTTTATTGTTCACCAAAATAGGGGGGAGACATAAAAAAAGGTGTTAAAAGAGATTCACATGGTAAGGTTTCAGTTAGGAAGAATGAGACTGGCTAAGTCTTCATGGAATAAGGCAAAAGGTCTGCACGAAGTCCACACTGGACTGGGGAAAAGGTTATAGACTTCAATACTGCGATGCCATCTTGAAATGTGTAAAATATAATTCCTTAGAAATTCTCACAAGGGTTCCTGGGAGAGAGAAAGGAACGGAAAAATGGAGGCACTGATGGTGTTGCCTGAGAGAGACCCCTCAGGAATAACATTGACGGGCAGCCAACTGAAGGTAGGTTTAGACTGAGAGTGCAGTGGTTCATCAGCACTCTCACAAACCTCTCAGATCAACAGGAACCATGAATGCCACCTACAAAAGGTAGCTTCCGGCCCTAACATCAGGCGAGATGCTGGCAGCAGTGCAAACGCACTGCAGTTCCCTCCCCCAGATCTAGAAGGTGTTCTAATGTCTACAGCCCCTTGTATGAAGTATGGGAATAGGCCATGAATAGGCAGAGGTGGAGATCACTCTGAATGGCCCCACTGGATAACGTCTAGATCAATTCAAGAGTTCATGCTGCTGTGAGTTCACACAGGTAAAGTGCAACAGTGCTTATCAGCAGATTTGTCTCTCCGTGTTCAGTCTCTAATGCCCATATTTATACTTTTTTAGCGACGCATTTGCGTATTTTTTTTATGCAAAAGCAGCACAAACTTCCAAAATACAATTGTATTTTGTAAGTTTGCGCTGATTTTGTGTAAAACAACTACACAAATGCGGCGCTAAAAAAGTATAAATATGGGCCTAGGGGCCAGATGTAGGTAGCATTTTGCGTGGCGCAAACTGCGAAAATCGCAGTTTGTGCCATGCAAAACGCGCATCGCAATGCTCATTCCCATTTTGCGAGTCAGTACCGACTCGCAAAATGGGAATGCGACTCGCAAATAGGAAGGGGTGTCCCCTTCCTATTTGCGACTCGCACCACAATGCTAAATTGCTTTGTGACCGCGAACGCGGTCGCAAACCAATTCGCAGTTACCACCAGTGTCACACTGGTGGTAACCCATTCGCAAAAGGGAAGTGGTCCATTAATGTTTTTTCAGAGCAAGCAGTGGTCCAATGGACCACTGCCTACTCTGAAAAACGAAACCAATGGTTTTGTTATTTTTTTGTATTGCAACTCGTTTTCGTTTAAGGAAAACGGGCTGCAATACAAAAAAAATCTGCTTTATTTAAAAAGCAGTCACAGACATGGAGGTCTGCTGTCTCCAGCAGGCCACCATCCCTGTGAGTGCTGGGAATCGCAATGGGGTCGCAAAATGCGACCCGTCTTTGTGCCCCCATTGCGATTCTCAGACGGTGTCTGAGACACCGTTCTGCATCTGATTTTGCGATTCAGAAATTGCTACATCTGGCCCTAAGTCCTTTCACGGCTAGGCCCCATTTTTCCAGCTCTATGAAGATTTAGCTCTTGGGGACTCTATGGATGCTTTCTGTGAAGCTGCTCCTTCGACAGTAACTTTGATGATGCGGTGGTGGTAGTCTAGCTTCCCATTGGACTGCTGGGTGGGGATCTGAACAGCAGGTCTGAACAGTGGGCATTGCCTCCAAACGTATGCCTTCCCACTCCAGGTGCAGACAGGTTCTTAGGCCCATATTTATACTTTTTGACGAAAACCAGCGCCGGCTCCGGTTTGCGGCAAAAAATGTACCGCCGGCTAACCCCATTCCTATGCACCATGCGGGCGCCTTATTTAAGGATTGACGTTAGCCGGAGTAGGGGAAAATAGAGGTTGTGCGTCAAACAATGGTGCAAATCAGGTTTGAGTCAAAAATCATGGCTCAAACTGGACTTGCGCCATTTTTTAACGCACAACCCCAATTGAAGTGACTCCTGTCTTAGCAAAGACAGGAGTCATGCCCCCTTACCCAATGGCCATGTCCAGGGGACTTCTGTCATGTATTAGGCCCCCCATGCCACTTTAAAAAAGAAAACATGTAAGCAGTCCAGAGGTGCCCTTCCCTGCCCACTCCAGGAGGACACCCATGGATGGGGGACCCATCCCAGGTAAGTACAGGTAAGTTTAGGTAAGTGTTATTTTTTTCTTTGAAACCCATGGCGGTGAGCACTATCAGTGCCAGGGAATTCCTTCCCTGGCACTGATAGGGGTCTCCCCTACCTCCCACCCCCACCGAGTCCTTCCCCGACACCCCCCACCACCGCTGCCACCCCCAAAGGTGGCAGGACCGCCCTCCCCACCCCTACTCCCAACATCACATTACACATTCACACCTGACACGCACGCAGGCACCACCAACACATATACCCACACACACACCAACATACATGCCAACAGCCACACACAGTCATACGCACACACCCACATTCAGACATACATGCACACATCCATACAGACATACATACAGACATGCACTCATTTCCAAACCCACAACACCCCTGCATGCATACACGCACTCACACACCCCCTCTATATACACACAGCCCCATGTACGCACACAACACACAACACCCTCCCACCCCCCTCCCCTAACGGACGATCAACTTGCCTGGTCCGTTGATCCTCCGGGAGGGGACGGGATCCATGGGGGCAGCTCCGCCGCAAGCACCCCGTCAACAGAACACCGCCACGCCGAATCACAGAACGTGATTCAGTGAGCGGTGTTCTGTTGACGGGGCGGTGGAGGTGGAGCAACCTCCACTTCCCCGCCGACCGCCAGTATGGCTGCTGGCGGCTCTCCGTCCGGAAAAGGACAGAGGGCTGCCAGCGGTCATAATGGGCCAAGCAGAAAACCACCTGCACTGGCGGTCTTCAGCACGGCGGTCCCTCGGCGGTCTTGTAAAAAGACCGCTGAGGTTGTAATGACCACCTCAATGTTAGTTTATTGTCCAAGCCAAAGTGTGGTGAATATCATAACCGCTCTCCAGAATACTTTTCCTCAAAATGCGGTTGTGTCACTTGTGACAATATTTGCACCTTATAATAACCTTAGGCCCATATTTATACTTTTTGACGCAAAACTGCGGCGACGCAGTTTTGCGTAAAAAATATTACCGCCGGCTAACGCCATTTCTGTGTGCCGTGCGGGCATCAAATTTATACTTTGACGCACAGCGGCGCAAACAACAGGTGTAAGTCATTTATTTTACACACCCCGCAGCGCCACGTCGTAAAGGAAAACGACATTAACGTAGCAGAAATGGCTGTGAGCAGATTTACGACACCGCAAACCAGATATGCAGCGTTTTTTTTGATGCAATAGCATCAAAATTCCCCGCAAACACAGCCATTTCAGCAGAGGAGAGACAAAATGGATTCCAGATGCCTGTACAGACCCCAGGAAGATGGCAACAGACCAGGAACCAGCCAGGAGGACCCACACAAGAACCAAGACAGGGAGAAGAAGAAAAGAAAGTGTTGCTTCAGTGCAAAGGAGCAGGAAATTCTGGTAAATGAGGTGACGGAACACCAGCACCAACTGTTTGTCACCTCAAAGTTGCCAATCATTAGGAGAGAAGCAATATGGCAACAAATTATTGACAAGATTAACAATGTGGCAGAAGTACACAGAACAGTCATCGAGTGCAAGAAACACTGGCATGATTGCAAGCGAAGGACAAAGGAAAAGATGGCCAGGAACAGGAAGGCAGCACTGCAGACTGGAGGTGGGAGACCAGCACACCAGGAGCCCCTGGACCACATGGAGGAGATGGTCGCAGCCGTCATCCCTGAGGAGATCGTCGCAGGGATTCAAGGACAGGACAGCGCAGACTACCAGGAGACAATGCACATGCAGGGTAAGTTGCGTGGGGAACTAAAATGCACTAATGTTAACTGCAACCGGGGGGAATACCGACTACACAATGCATGTAAGTCATCATATACATGGAGTGGCATGGGTAAAGGGGTATGGAACGGGGGCATGGCCCGTACAGAGAAAAGCTGGGGCACACCATAACACAACACCAACATCATTTCCATGGGGGTACGCTGCCATGCCAACGATGTTGCAAAGGTAAAGCCACGCCAGGAGGGAAGGGCACAACGTCAAACTGAGATCCCGTCACATGTCAGCCACTATACCCCCTACATAAACTAGGGCCCAATTAATAACCTCTAGCCATACCGAAAACTGGAATGTAACATTGACAACAGTTGCCACTACCACGTCCGCTGTGTGTGCTGGTCAAGTAGGCAATGGCAGTAACGTCTCCATGGATCATACACACCTAAATTAGAGGGTTTAGGATGACAACGTTAACAATCCCCTGAAACAAGACCAATGTTCCAGTCCTGTCAAATGTGAATGCCCATAGTTGCTGCAAACATCAGCCAATGTCATCAACATAAGGAGCTACACAGCACTAAGGTCACACCCATGCTGCATATGTCAGGGTCCATCCTGTGCCTGGGTCACAATGCAACATCTCAAATGTCTTACTGCTCAGACAACAGCATTGAGGGGGAGGGCACATGTAACTGGTCACTGAAATACGCCTGCACAGTCAGAGGAGGAAATAGGACGATCACACATTCCCCAACTTCAGCTGTACACATTACCAATGCTGACATCCATATCGTGCCATAACAATGCTATGCATAGTATACGCTACATTTCAACTACATATAAGTGGATGTGAAAGATCAGAGACTGGGGCAGGTCCAGATTGTTAAGTGTGCCATCAGAGCACCCACAGCCAGTGAAAAATCTCACCATGAGAATGGAAGTAGATGGAGGGTTGAGTAGGACAAGAAGGTGGCAATTCACTATTTGGCCAAAACCAACACCTAGAGGATGTGATGCTGACAAGTCTACTAACTGACCACAATACATGTGACATGCAGGTGGGGCATAGGCCTGGGAAAATGCCCATCTGAAAGTCTGGATCAATGAACAGGAACCATATCACAATGTGAAATCATCACAAGGCAGGCATGTCACATCACAAATGCCACAACACAGACACACTAATTGTACCCTATTTCATTGCAGAGGACGATGGATCTCCTGCGGATATGCCTGTCCAGGACTACCCTGATGACATGGATGACGAGCTGACAAACATCAGCCACCAGACCCTCCAAGATGTCCTTGGAACCCTCCAGACCCCGCCTTCAGTCACAAGGAGGAACACAGAACAAGCAGCCATCACAGAGGACCCACCACAACCCCAATTGTACAACCTGCCAGCTCCAATACAGCTGAGGACTGGGACGACACAGGCACCAGCTTTGAGAGAACTGTAGTGGGAGTACAGCGGGAGCTGGCCAAGGAGGTGCGGGTGGGGATGCAAAATATGGCAGCCAGCCTTGAGGGGATGCATTCGTGCATGATGTCATCTGCAGATCAGGCAGCAGCCATGCGCACACTAACATCCATCCTGCAAGGACTACAACAAACTGTAAAGGAATTCACCACTGCAGTAAGGGAGTTGCCACAACACCTCGCACCCCAATCCTTCCAGTGCATGCACGAATGCAATCATGACCCCCTGAGGGCCGAGCATGGCTGCCTGCCATCGTGATGTGGCTGCTATTCTTAAGAACCAACAGATCCTCCTTGCAGCAGTACTGCCCTTAAGACCCCCACAGGTAGCAGCTACCGGGATGTCTGACTGAGGTGTGTGTTGCCCCTTCACAACCACCACCACCAAGGGCAGAAGAGGCAACACACACATCAGAAGATGAAGACATGGAACAGATCACCTTTACACGTAAAAGTACCCGGAAGCACTAGTCCCTGCCTCATGGCCACCTATTACCAAGGTCCTGCGCTTCGTAACATGCCAGTCTTGCAACAACTGTACTCAAGCAGTGTTCTGCAAACGACTGTCTATCTTGTCAGCCTGCCTTGAGATTGTCTCTCATGAACTCATTGGCAAATCCTGTCCCTCTGCACTGTCTGACACTTCACCCCAGCATGTCCAATGAAATGTCCTTTTGCACTTGTGTAGGATCACAATGGAAGATGTCACTATAATGGACTCATAATCATGGACAATGTACATATAGCACTACAGCACATTTCAATAAATAGCACTTACACAACCACTTTGTCTCTGTGTTATGTGACACATCAACCGTGCAGTAGACCACTGAATTTTGCCTCCTGACAAATTACATAGCTTGTCAATACAACTGTCCTAAAATAATGTAGGCTGATAACTATGCACAGTGGCCTGGATTCTACCATACTCTGCCCTTCCTGAGGGTAATATCTGAGGAAAAGAGAAACTATACACCATAATGCTGTGTTGGACAGAATAATGCTTCCTCAAGGGATATCTGAACCATAAAATAGTGCCTTCAAAATGGTGCTTCAATGCAAAACTAACACATGTAACATTGCCCAGAAATATAAGCGAACAGTCACCAAACTGCATGAACGGAGGTGTATAAGTTTACATCCAAATAAGTAATCATGCCGAACAGTGTAACAAATGATCTATGTAAGTTATGTACACTTTACTACAAGAGAGCTTACTACCACTCACCTTATGAGGGTTTCCTTGGACATCAGACTGTAGTCAGACATAACACAGTGTCCCCAATCATAAATCAGGAAGCACTGTATGTGACATTGAAAACATACATTATTTAAAAAAACACGTTGGGATCCATAGTAACTGTGATTGGTGGTTGTAATGAATGGTCTAATCTTTGCAAGGTAGCTTTGGGGTAGCTGCCAATGTTACAGCTCAGTTGGGATTTGTTTGCAGCATAGGACACAAAGGTGGTCATTACAACCCTGGTGGACAGTGTTAAAGTGGCGGCAAGACCGCCAGCTGGCCGGCGGTAATAAAATTGGATTACGACCGTGGCGGAAACCACCAACAAAGACAGCCACTTTAACACTCCGACCGCCACGGCGGTACAAACAAACAGCTTGGCGGTCATCGCCAACAGACAGGCGGAGGACAAAGTACCGCCCACAGTATCACAATCTACCAATCCGCCACCTTTTCCGGGGTGGATTCACCGCGGACAAAAACACGGTGGAAACAGGACTTCGAAGGGAAAACACTCACCTCTACACACCCCGCGAGGAACCAGGACGCCATAGAACCAGAACTGCAGATCCTGGCAACCCATATCTTCCTGCTCCTCTACCAGGAGCACGAACGCCGGCGGCGAAGACCACGGTGAGTACTGCACCTACGACACAGGGGAGGGGAAAACAGGGACACACACACGCAATACGCAACACCCCCACCCTCACCCACGACAACACACACACTAAGACATATTGATACATTACAGTTACACCCCGCAACCCCCCCAGAAGAATGCACAGACCAAAGAAAATGAGTGTAACCATTGTAATATATTAAAATCCAGTACGCAAAAATATACATATATACACTATAAACAAAATATACACCAAGAATAGTAGTCCAGGTAGTGCTCCATTGAAGTCCGTGGAACACTGGACCCACACGGTATGGGCGAGGCCCACACTCAATCCCCGACCATGATGGAGAGAACACTGCAGGGGCATCAGATAGCAATAAAACAGGCACCTCAGGGGGAGGGAAAGGGGGGGCACCTCAGCCGGTTGAGTGCACGAAGCCAAATCCACGAGGGGGCCACATGCCCACTGTTCAATCCTGGGGAGTGCAAAGCCACATTCTCTCAGGTCTCTACAGTGGGTGGTTTGTCCACTGTTCCATCCTGGGGAGTGCAAAGCCACAGTCTCTCAAGTCTCTACAATGGGTGGGTTGCCCACTGCTTTATCCTGGGGAGTGCAAAGCCACAGTCTCTCAAGTCTCTACAGTGGGTGTTTTGCCCACTGTTCCATCCTGGGGAGTGCAAAGCCACAGTCTCTCAAGTCTCTACAGTGGTTGTTTTGCTCACTATTCCTTCCTGGGGAGTGCAAAGCCACAGTCTCTCAGTTGGATGCCTTTCTCCACTGGTTCAGGAGGGGGCTTTGTGCCCAGAGTGCTTCATCCTGCCAAGGACTCAGGTAGTGGATGTGATACTCCACTGGTTCTGGAGGGGGCTTTGTGCCCAGAGTGCTTCATCCTGCCAAGGACAGAAGTAGTGGATGTAAATCTCCACTGGTTCTGGAGGGGGCTTTGTGCCCAGAGTGCTTCATCCTGCCAAGGACAGAGGTAGTGGATGCCTTTCTCCACTAGTTCTGGAGGGGGCTTTGTGCCCAGAGTGCTTCATCCTGCTTGTGACGGACTCAGTAGCGTTAGTGCCCTTGGCACTCATGGGTCAGCAGTGCTTGTGGCGGGGGTGCCCTGTTCAGCGGTGCTTGTTGTGGTGGTGCCCTGTTCAGCAGTGCTTGTGTCGGCGGTGCCCTGTTCAGCGGTGCTAGTGGCAGCGGTGCCCTGTTCAGCGGTGCTTGTTGCGGTGGTGCCCTGTTCAGCGGTTCTACTGGCGGCGTTGCCCTGTTCAGCAGTGCTAGTGGCGACGGTGCCCTGTTCAGCAGTGCTTGTTGCGGCGGTGCCCTGTTCAGCGGTGCTTGTTGCGGCGGGGTCCTTTGCAGTGACTCAACTGCTGGCGGTCCTTCATGGCCCAGCGGGGCTGGTGCTGGTGGTCCTGTCTGGCCCAGCGGGCTGGTGCTGGCGGTCCTTCATGGCCCAGCGGGGCTGGTGCTGGCGGTCCTGTATGGCCCAGTGGGGCTGGTACTGGCGGTCCTTCATGGTCCAGCGGGGCTGGTGCTGGCGTTGGCCTCCTGGGCAGCGGGGATGATGGCGGGGGCCTCCTGGGCAGCAGGGCTGGTGGTGGTCGCCTCCTGGGCAGCAGGGCTGGTGCTGGCGAAGGCTTCCTGGGCAGCGGGGATGATGGCGGTGGCCTCCTGGGCAGCAGGGCTGGTGGCGGTGGCCTCCTGGGCAGCAGGGCTGGTGCTGGCGGTGACCTCCTGGGCAGCTGGGATTATGGCGGTGGCCTCCTGGGCAGCAGGGCTGGTGGCGGTTGCTTCCTGGGCAGCAGGGCTGGTGCTGGCGGTGGCCTCCTGGGCAGCGGAGATGATGGCGGTCACCTCCTGGGCAGCAGGGCTGGTGCTGGCGGTGGCCTCCTGGGCAGCGGAGATGATGGCGGTCACCTCCTGGGCAGCAGGGCTGGTGGCGGTGGCCTCCTGGGCAGCAGGGCTGGTGCTGGCAGTGGCCTCCTGGGCAGCAGGGCTGGTGCTGGCGGTGGCCTCCTGGGCAGCAGGGCTGGTGGCGGTGGCCTCCTGGGCAGCAGGGCTGGTGCTGTGGATGGCCTCCTGGGCAGCGGGGATGATGGCGGTCTTCTCCGCCGTGCTGCTCTTCCCAGACTTGCTGACTTTCTTGTGGCCCTTCTCCACCTTGGAAGGTGTCGCAGCTGACTCCACACTCCCACCTGTACCCCTGGGAGCGATTTGGTGGCTGGAGTCTTCCCCCTCTCCCGCCGGGCACTGGCCAACTTTTGATGCTTGACAGGTGGGGGACTGTCCGTGCTGTGGCTCCGTGCCACACTGGCTGCCCTGGTGGCCGGTGCACTCCAGATTCCGGTGACTACAGGCACCACTGGTCCCGGATGTTGTGGCTGAGGTGCTAGGTTGGGATCTGGAGAGTCAGGCCCTAGGAGACGGACGGGGTGGGGAGGTGTGGGAAAGAGGTCAAGGTTGGATAGGAAAAGTTTTTGGGGAACACTGGGACGGGTAGCTGGAGGGGGTTTGGGAGTGGAGGAAGAGGTTGTGGTTGTAGGAGGTGTTCGTTTGGTGACTTTGGGTGAAGGTGCATGCGCTTGAGGCTGTCGTGAGGTGGATGGCTGTTGGGTGGGTGTGTGCCTGCATTTGTGTATCTTGGGAGGTGGCATCACAGACACACTGGGAGAGGACACAGGGGATGTGTGAATGGCAGTGGGGGTGGTGAGTGCACATGAGCGGGGTGTGGTGGTGGGTGTGCTGGTGATGGAAGTAGTGGCTGTAGATGTAGTGCATGCAGGTGTGAGTGGAGACGAGACTGGGAGGGAGGAGGGAGACGAGGAGGAGGGGGACACAGTGGAAGCAGTGGATGTTGGTGTGTCTGCATGTGTGTGATGCTTGGGTGAGTGCCTGTGGGATATGCGGTGCTTATGTTTGCCTGAGCTTCCCTTGTGTGTTGACGTGTGCATGCTGGTCTGAAGGTGTGCTTGGGATAGGCTGAGGTAGAGGGGATTGGGTCTGGGTGGAGGAATTTGGAGGGGGGAGGCTAGAGACAGGGACAATGGCTGCCATCAGTGCTGAGGCCAGAGTATCTGTAGATGTGGGGGGCACAGATGTTGCCGCCACCACAAGGGAGCTCCCATCAGAGGACGAGTCCGTGTCACTGGTGTCAGCTCCTGCACTACGCCGCGCACTTGGGCTCCACTGTTCAATCCCTGGGACATGGCCTACAAGGCTATGGACGACATCTGCACACATGGATGACACAGGAGCCTGACTAGGTGTACTTGACATTGTTACCAGGTGGGGTGGGGTACCACAGGGTCTGCCAGAACAAGGGGACCTAACTAGCACACTCGCCCTGGCCTAGGAAAACCCACAGCCCACCTCCCCAACCCAGACACCTCCACTGCGCGCAAAATCAGCAGAATGAGAGTGTACTCACCCCCTTGTGGGTGCTGTGATGCCCTCAAGCACCCATCCAACTCCGAGTACGCCACCGCCAGGATCCTAAAGAGGATCCTAAACATCAGGGGGGTCATGGTGCGACAGGCACCCCTCCCATGTTGGGAGGCCATCCCCAGCTGGGCCTCCGCCGTCTTCTTGCTCCAGTGGCGAATGTCCTCCCATCTCTTAAGGCAGTGGGTGCTCCGTCTGTGGTAGACCCCCCAGGGTCCGGACGTCCTTGGCGATGGCACGCCAAATCTCTTTTTTCTGGTGGGCGCTGACCTACATGAATTGTACAGGGGGTAAACAAAAGTTATTACCAAATGCACCGTCACAGTCATTGGCCCCATCCCTACCCTTGCCATGAGGCACATGCACTCACCGTCGTTTCATGCACGCCTCAATCTACCCCCCCATCTTTCATCCACCCCACTGCACTCAGGCATAGCCCATAAAGCATGCTCCCAGGGTATTTACCTGTTTGTCTGGAGGACCGTAGAGTAGCGTGTAATGGGGGAAGACCCCATCCAGGAGTTTCTCCAACTCCTCCAATGTGAAGGCCACTTTACAGGTCAGGCAGCTGCCATTTCAGGGGCCCACATGGCTTAATTTTTAACTGCGTCACACATACCTAGGCCTTGCCTCAACACTCATACAGGCCACTTTTCAGATTATGATTAGTGTTCTGTGTAAGCTGTGGGCAATTACCTCTGAGTTGGTTGACTCTGTGCTCACTGTTGTCCTTCATAGGCACCGTCCGCTGGGACATGTGAGGAGATGGCGGCATCCTCCGGTGTACAGACCACTGGTGGACCTGTCGACAATGGAGGAAAGACATGTGATCATCACCTACAGGCTTGACTGTGCCACAATCCAGGAACTGTGTGCCCAGCTGGAGCCAGACCTGATGTCAGCTATCCGCCATCCCACAGGAATCCCCCCTCAAGTGCAGGTGCAGTCAGTACTCCATTTCCTTGCAAGTGGGCCATTTCAAACAACAGTGGCCATAGCATCAGGGATGTCCCAGCCTATGTTTTCCAACGTGTTGTCCAGAGTGTTGTCTGCCCTGCTGAAACACATGCGGAGCTAAATCGTCTTCCCTCAGGTGGAGGAATTGCCTACAGTGAAAGGAGACTTCTATGCCCTGGGACATATCCCCAACATCATAGGTGCCATTGATGGGACCTATGTGGCTTTGGTACCCCCCGCAGGAGTGAACAGGTGTACAGAAACCAGAAGAGTTATCATTCCATGAATGTGCAGATGGTGTGTTTGGCAGACCAGTACATCTCCCAGGTTAATGGCAAGTTTCCTGGCTCAGTGCATGACGCTTACATCCCGCGGAATAGCAGCATCCCTTATGTGATGGGTCAACTCCAGAGGCACCGTGTGTGGCTATTAGGTGAGCACCTGGAAGCAAGTCAGTGGGAATGGTTGTCTGGGTCTGGGTATATCCCTACAGGTTGGTGTGTGTCTAACAGTTGTCCCTCGCCATTTGCAGGTGACTCTGGTTACCCCAACCTGTCATGGCTACTGACCCCAGTGAGGAATCCCAGGAAAGGCAGAGGAACGCTACAATGAGGCCCATGGGCGAACTCGGCGGAAAATAGAGCGGACCTTCGGCCTCCTGAAGGCCAGGTTCAGGTGCCTCCATATGACAGGTGGATCCCTATTCTACTCACCAAAGAAGGTGTGCCAGATCATCGTGGCCTGCTGTATGCTTCACAACTTAGCTTTGTGACGACAGGTTCCTTTTCTGCAGGAGGATGGTCCAGATGGCAGTGTTGTTGCAGCTGTGGAGCCTGTGGACAGTGAAGATGAGGAAGCAGAAGAAGAGGACATGGACAACAGGAACTCAGTGATCCTGCAATATTTCCAGTGAGACACAGGTAAGAATACAAACCTGCCTACTACATGTACTTTAACACTACTACCTCTCTACTGTCTGTCGTTTTCACCCAGTGTATGGTCACTGAGTTGTCACTTTCCCTTCCGATTTCACAGATGTGGGTCCCACTGTGTGACATCTGCTTTGTTTCCTCATGGACTAGAGCTGTATGACATAGGTATGTTGACATTACAATTGCATTTTGCCACTGTAATTGATAATACACTATTTCGAAATCACAGACTGACTCCAGATTGTTTTGTGCTTCAAGGGTGTTTATTTAAGTGCTCAATATTGGAGGGGGTTGTAAAATGGTGAGGGGTGATGGTGGAGGAATGTCCATGGCAGAGTCCAGTCTATTAGTCTCACAGGTGCATTGCCCAAATGGGCATAGGAAGTGGAGCTGGGGCAGTTTGAGGATTGACAAGGTGACAAAGTGGGACAGAAAGATGACATTCAGGGTGGTCTTATTTCTTGGCAGGGGTCTTGGCATCATTCTCTGTCTTTGTCCTGGATCTCAGGGACCGTTTGTGGGGTGGTTCTCCCTCTGCAGGGGGTGGGGTGCTGGTGTGGTGGTCCTGTGGCGCTGCCTCCTGTCCACTAGTGCCGGCAGAGGTGGTGGGCAGTTCATCGTCCAGGCTAGAGTCAGGGGCCCCTTGTTGTGCCACAGTGTCCTTCCTGGTGTTGAGTACTTCCTTCAGCACCCATGATGGTGCCCAGGGTGGAATTGATGGCTCTGAGTTCCTCCCTGAAGCCCAAATACTGTTCCTCCTGCAGGCGCTGGGTCTCCTGAAACTTGGCCAGTACCGTTGCCATCGTCTCCTGGGAGTGGTATTAGGCTCCCATTATGGAGGAGAGGGCCTCGTGGAGAGTGGGTTCCCTTGGCCTGTCATCCCCCTGTCGCACAGCAGCCCTCCCAGTTCCCCTGTGTTCCTGGGCCTCCGTCCCCTGGACCGTGTGCCCACTACCTCTTCCCCCAGGTCCCTGTTGTTGTTGGGGTGGTGGGTTAGCCTGGGATCCCTGTAGTGGTGGACACACTGCTGATTGACGTGTCCTGGGGACAGAGGTATGGGCCCGCTAGGTGGGTGCTGTGCTGGTGTTTCCAGAGGGGGGAAGCTCTGTAGTGGCCTGTGACTGTCCCGAGTTCCCTGATGGGCCGGGCTGGTCATCTAGATCCAGTTGGACTGAGCTGCTGTCATCACTGTGGGCCTCCTCTGTTGGTGGTGTGGACATGGGTGGACCCTCCTGTCTGGTGACGTTGGGTAGGGGTCCTGCAGGGGTATAAAAGGATGTTTATTACATCTGTGTGTGCCATGGTGTGCAATAGGTGGGTGAACGTGTACCCCAGTGCTTGCATTCCTATGTGGGACCTTGTGTGATGGTAGTTTAGGGGGATGTGTGTGTATGTGCAGTGGCCATGCTTTGGTGATGGGTGTCCATGCTTTGTTGTTGCATGCAGGGCTTAGTGTTGGGATGGGTGGGTTGTGATAGTGGGACATTTGTGAGAGGTAGGAGTGATGGGGGTGAGGGTGGGGGTATGTGATGGCATGCAGGTAGGGTGGGGGATGTAATAGTAAAGCTTTGACTTACCAGTGTCCATTCCTCCATCTACTCCTGCGAGGCTCTCAGGATGCAGAATCGCCAAGACCTGCTCCTCCCATGTTGTTAGTTGTGGGGGAGTTTGTGGGGGTCCGCCGCCAGTCCGCTGAACCGCAAGGTGATGTCTTGAGACCACGGAACGCACCTTCCCCTTCCCCCGTAGGTCGTTCCACCTCTTCCTGTTGTCATTCCTATTTCTTGGGTGCTGTCCCACTGCGTTAACCCTGTCCACTATTCTTCGCCATAGCTCCATCTTCCTAGCTATGGAGGTGTGCTGCACCTGTGATCCGAATAACTGTGGCTCTATCCGGATGATTTCCTCCACCATGACCCTGAGCTCCTCCTCAGAGAACCTGGGGTTTCTTTGCCGTGCCATGGGGTGGTGTGGGTGATGTGTGGGGTGGTGTGTGTAGGGATAAGTGGGGTAATATTTAGTGGTGTGTTGTGTGAGGTGCGTGGAAGTTATGTGGGTGATGGTATTGTGTGCCTGTGGATGATTGGTAGTTGTTTGTGGTGTCTCTCTCTGGCCTTCTCTCAGTAATTGTGGTCGTAGGGTTTTTTGGGTGATGTGGGTGTGTGTTTTATATTGTAATGGGTGTGTGGGAGTGGTGTGCGTATGTGTATCAGGTTTGTGTGTTTCGAATTGTCCAATGTGGCAGTGTTTTGTCAATGTGTGTGTATTTTGAGCGCGGCGGTGTGTACCGCCAATGAAATTCCACGGTTGAAAGACTGCCGCGTGGATTCGTGGGTCGTGATAGTGTGGGCGTATTTCTGTTGGCGTGACGGTGGAGGTTTTGTTTTTGCCAGCTTATCACTGACCTTTGGTGTGGCGGACTTGTGTGAGTGTCTGAATTTTGGCAGATTCCAGGCTGTGGGTCATAATAGCTGTGGCGGAATTCCGTGGCGGTGTGTTGGTGGTCTTCTGCATGGCGGAAAGCGGCTTTTACCGCCAATGTTGTAATGAGGGCAAAAATGGAATACAAAACAGAAACTGTACACTCACGCCAAGGCCCTGATCTACAAGCATGTCACATATACTGTAAAGGGTTTACTACATATTTATTAAACAGTCAAAACAGAAGTGAAAACTCGGGGGAAAGCCTTACCTACCCTAATCTACTCTAACTACTCATTACCCACAACTGTCCCTAACTAACCTAAGCTAAACTTACTTATCACATTTAACGAAACATTCTAAACATTAACCCCCCATCACTCTTATGAGACTGGACACATGGAGGACAACAGATACTAACCTAAGCACATACTATCCTATACTAAACAAATATATATATATATATATATATATATATATATACATATATATATATATATATATATATTTTTTTTTTAAACACACCAGAACCCCAACATTGCCCCCACCCACCCAAAAAGAAACAGTAGAAATATTCAGGACCATCTAACCCCCACCCACTAACACTAACTAAACTACCATCCTATACTAACCTAACACTAAGCCCCCTAAACCCACAAAGTATAAGAATCAGGAAAGAGGAGGGAGGGGAGAGAATCATGTCCTTCAACACTGCTACAGGTTGCCCCTCCGGGGGGTCCTCTTGATTGACCGCACCCGCCGGTTGACATGTCGCACCTCCTGTTGCTGTCGACTCATCTTGCGCATGACACTGTCCAATTTACGCTGCATATGTACAAAAGCAGCAGGGTCAATGGCTGCAGCTGGGGTGGTCTGGGTGCCAGCCGAGGAAGTGTGGGGCCGTGTAGTGTTCATGGCTGTGGGCTGCCCTGCATGTGGTGCTGTGCTTGGCCTGGAGCACTTGCTGAGGTGGTTGCCACAACGGTCCCAGCTGCAGGTGGTGCCACCTGGGTGGTAGTGGTGGTGGTGCTGGTGGTGGCTGTGGTGAGCAAAGAAGGGCCGCCTTGTGGAAATGCCCTCCAGGCTCCGGAGGCCCGTTCGTGCCTGTATCTGCGGGCCATTTTTCGGTACCCAGACTCTACTTGAAGTATGTGCTGATACCTCATTGCCCGCCGTTGAAACTCCCTGACCTGGATGGGTGTCATATTTGCAGCTGTGAAGACAAATAGAAAATCTAACATTAGGAACTGCATTGTGTTAAATGGCACAAGAACTAAATCAGACAATACATCAATTGTACTTGTAACAGCTCATATCATCAGACAGATCATTGATTGTCCCTGAGGAAGTACATGGCAAGCCAGCCTACAAAGGTTCTATCACACATAGCACATCCAAACCCTACAAGATGGGTAACAACTGGAATGATTTTGGCATCTATGTTCTGCCAGTTGTCAGCTAACAATCATGCAGCACATCCTCCGCCAATGCCAGGGCTACAAATGTCATTGTACGGGATGGAAATCTAGGGCCACATGATCTGCAAGTTGTAAATGGACTTGCTAGTATAGTACTCATGTGCGAAACATGAGTGTGTATACTAGGTTCAGACAAAAGATTCACTGATTTACATGTCTGTGTACCAAACTTGTGTCATCAGTCCTAGGTACACTATTCACAAACCCATGCATGTGTTTGAGGGTGGGGTGGTGGACTAACAACTAACAATTTCAAACAACATGGACACCCAGGAAGCTTAGGAAAGCTGGACAAGTGTTTGGCTCAACACACACACCACAGGTAAGGAGTATCTCCAAATAGGAGACAGCAAACCCTTGACCAATCCCAGCGCCACACATGTCTGGAAATGCAGACCTTTGTCCACATCATTTACTACCAGTAAGCCATGACTTACAACAAACACAGAGATGCAACAACACCCCTGGCCATGAGTTGCATGCACACCTAGGCCATTGCACTCAAGTGCCATATACTCGTAGCACTACATGTGGAGCTACATGCTAATAGGAAGTTCAACCTACAGTTTAATCAGTACATAAGTGAATTGGGGAGCAGACGTTTGTGGTTAAGCAATTTGCAGCCCCATTCTGGGAGAATTTGGGTCTGACTGGCTGACAACATCACAAATTAGGTCCAGTGCGACTCTTTCTGATACAAGTGTTATACACATGACTCATCCCTATTCACATTGCGGGGCCTATAGGACTGACCTAGAATCCCTAAATAAGACAATAGGATAAGGATTGGCCAACTCAAAGATGGTGATAAAATGAAATTCCACTCATGGAACAAAACAAAAGATTGGCCAGCGCATCACAACTAGCTATGTGTTCAACACACAGGAGTCCATCATATATCACCAGCAAACACAACACATAACAGACATATCAACACTTACTGGAGTTGTCTGGGTCCTCAAATCTAGCCACCTCACCAACAGTGTAGGATGCCGGTGCACCTGTAAGGCATGGAAGGGAGAAATGTGCTCAATTTCTGTGCACTGTACAACAATTCCAAAGACAAATACTACGTGTAAGATTACATAAGTAAGTAAAGCCACTCAGATATGATGATACTGCATCCGATATAGCAAGCATAACATGTACATACCATGGGTCTCCAGTGAGTGTTACACACATATCTGCACACTTGCAGTGGCCCTAACTATCATGTGGTGGCAAACATGCTCCTTTATTAGTGAGCAGACATAATAATGGAGTGTATTCGTCTCATCATGTGTATCCAAGAGAGACATCCAAAGCCACTTTCCATGAGGACTGCATCACCAGTCAACCAGCCATTGTGACCATGACAAATGTATGACACACAGGTACAATGTACAGAGGGGCAGGGACAGTTGTTAGCCCTCATGTTGTTACAGTTTCTTCATTTGATGTGGCTCAGCTATGATGAGTTGCAGCAACCATAGAGAAATGAATCCATGTGCATACCTTTGGATAGCCATCCTTAAACGAAAGGTGAAACATCAAACTGCAAATACTAGTCTAAGATGTTAGCTGAGCGCAGCTAGAACTTGTTCCCTATGTGTCCAAATCCAGATCTAACATGTATCCGAAATGAAGGAGGGGCACAATAATCCCTGAGATTTTTTTAATTTCCGTGATCGGTTTCCTTACACACTCAGCAGACACACATGAGACATATGTTTGGCCCACATTGCTATCATCAATTGACGTGAAGCCTGGACTCATTTTCAGCCTCATGTAGTGTTTCAAAAGTCAGTCTAGCTGTTGCGTCAACAAATGTTGGTAATTAATTGGAAATTTCTATACCTCACGGGCAAATGAGACCTATATCTATGCATAACTGGCTCCTGATTTGTTTTGCTGTCTGACACAAAGGCGTCACTAACTTATATAATGCAAAGGTATTCAGTAAGTTTCAGAGCTCTTGCTTCCTAACAGCTAGCAATTGTGGTCCTTAACAAAGTAGATATATGATCCTGTATGTTTCATAAGCATTCCACACACTCAACAACATTGCCGGCAGATATTGTACAAATCATCTGATGTCACTACAGAGCATTTAATCGTGCACATTTACATGATTTCTACTCACCAACAGGGCCACCAATCACAATCCCCAGGTGGTCCAGGAGATCTTGCTCCCTGGAGATAAGTTCAGCCCAGCGGTGCTTCAGCTGGTGGTCATTCCTTGGTGTCCGATAAATGCGTTGCAGGTGATGCAAGACCTTTGCCCACCGGAGCCTCCGTGCCTCAGTGTGATACCCCTGTATCACCCGCTCACCTGCCTCAATCATAAGGGGTAGGAAATGGCACACCAGCCATATAAAACCATCCAGCTCCTCCTCTCCCATCTTGCCAAGACGAGGCCTACCCAACATCTTAGCAGCACAAGATAAATAGGGGATAAAGGGGAACAAAGGAGAATAGGGGGAAAGTAGAATAGGAAAAACTTAAACTAAACAACTAACACAGCCCAACTAGACCCAAACTAACACTACCCACAACAGACTCCCAACAAAACAAAGACAATACTATACAACACAATTGTACACAAAAAACACTGAGGCAGGATACAACAAAAAAATGTTATTCCCAAAAAGACAATAAATAGACCACACAGGAGACAAAAGCACAATTTGACCAAACAAAACTCTCAACACAGCCACACAGTCAGGAAGTATCACAGACTGCAATGTGAAAGTACACCCACTGTACATAATCTGTAAACAGGATATCCTATTACATCACTTCCTGCCTAAAATGGTGGCCATTTTTATCGTTATGCATCAAAATATTTTGACGCATACAGTCTGGATGTCATTTTTTTCGACGCACAGGAGTAGAAATGAGCCCGCATCCATATGTTTGGAAATAGATTTACACTTAACCAATTTTCTGAAGTACAGTGTGGAAGAGGCAATGTTTTTTTCAGGGCATTATGCGTCATTTTTCGGGCATAGTTGTCGTTTTTTGATGCGTATGCGTCAACATTTCAGGTCATTAACTGGGTTTGGGTCATTTTACCATTTTAATGTTATATTACATTTGTGACAAAACTGAGATAGGCTGACTGCACCCACTTTGGTCATGACGGTGTATGGGCACATGTGAGACATCATACTACTGCGGACCATGATCCATTACTTCATTTACAGGATTTTCACTCTTGACTGACGCCCTAGATGGCCAAACGTGTGGCCTACATATCTGTATTGCACAAATTGAGCATGTTTGGCGTCAGGAGAGGATAGCAAGGTGACGCACATAAGTATAATACCTCAATGCCTATGGCTCAATGTGTGTGCATTGGCTACTAATGTAGTTGTTGACCCACTGTGTGTGCATCACAAGATGCATCATTGCAAATATGTTTGTATGAATGTGAAGTCAATGTGTCCAACCCTCAGATGCAAGTCAGTGTGGAAATGAGAGAGGACATGTGTTAGTCATACATGTAGCAACATCTGTTGTGTGCACTTCCTAGTTTTTGGGTAACGTAAACACCACAAATGACAAAGCATGTACCGGATAGATGGCAGACGCTTGTTCATGTCAATGGTCCTAAACTTGGCCATCACATGTCCTGGAAATTTGGATACTGCTTCCTAGGCACTTGTTGGTGAACCTACCGTGAGTCAGGCACATGTACAGACTAAGTGGATACCATGTTATTGACACGGAAACCCAAAGGTGAACCACAAATGGAATATCACGCCACAGTTGTGGTCATATGACTGAGCCACAACTCTCCTGTGGCAGTGGTGGACCAGCAGACGAAGCAGCACGTGGCCACATATTTCCAGTGATCAATTGCACAGAGGTTTCTGGTTCATGTGTGTGGTCCAATGTTGATCCTGTATATTTTTATGGGTCTATGTTATCACAGTTACGTCCAGGTCTCATCATAAGTCAGTGGCGGCTATTCCTGTATCTACTGAGTATACTTCGGAGATCAATTGAAGTAAAGCCAATGAGGACATAAGAACCTAAATGGGGATGGTCCCACCCTGTCACTGCAGACATGTTATGAGACTGTCACCAGGGCAACCTTGGTGTGCTGAGTGAGATCATATCTCAGGAGTCATGTTCCAGCAGGTGTCATTACAACATTTGTACACAGGTTGGCCTGTAAAGTTCCCACTGCATCTGGGAACATCATCGCCTCTGGGTTGATTAATCTTGCAGCTATACAGCACGCAAAGCCCATCAATATGTTGTGAGCAATGTGATTCCGCATGTGAACTGTCAGGATCCTAACATGTGTGGACTTTTCATGCACATTATCTGACGTTGCTGGTTCTGCTGGAGGCACCATACCCAATCCCTGCATACGGCCATGGTACACTGTCACACTTTGTTGCTCATGCATACATGAGACCCAGCCAAGGGATAGGCCATGATTTGGGTATTTGGAGACAAGATCCCAATTATGGTACGATAAATAAGCAGATTATGCTAAGTAACTTATTTGAGTATGCATTGATGAACCACCTGACAAAATACCCCCGGAGGAATGTGAGGGTGGGAAAGCAAGTATGATACATATGTAGCAACAAGCAACCTTTAGGGCAACGCACAGACAAGTGCCAGTCAGGCTGACAGGATGCAGGGTCAATCAGGATCCAGCAATTTCACAAGGTACATACTCAGTGGTCTGAGTAAGACTGGTCGTGGGAAGAACAAGACAGTTGACATGGAAAACTGTGTTTGTCCCGTGTTTTGGAAGGTGACACATAAACCCAAGGGCTGTGTTACACAGCTTATTTTTCTAGCAATGCATAACAGTGTAATCGACAAAATGGCAGCTTCTATGCTGTTCCAAGCATCTGCAAGGGCAGTGCATGTTCAAATGGGTGGTCTGCATGGAGGTGCTCACAGGTGTGTGCTGCATCAGTTTCTCACAAGTCCTGTAGGTGAGATTTGAGTTCAAATGGCCAACAGTACCTTTCACATGGGAAGTAAACTACAGGTGAGAACAGGGCTTAGAGACTAGAAGCCAGTGCATTATTTAACCTGACGTCCATGCAGACAGATGTACTATGACTATGGCATACCATACGAAAGGGTGAAGCACACTGGATTACTATTGTTAGCCTGTGTGTGTGTAGAGGAGGGAATATCTGGGTACATATATTACCATTCCAGGGACCTTTTAAGACAGGTGGGGTGAGACCAGGAGCATGGGTGTGTCAGGAGTTGGGACATGGGCTGACATGTACATGGAATGTCATGTGCACATTGCTTGTCATAGGTGTTCTGCTTATATGGAACTCTAGTCACAGATAGTCCTTGCAAAGATAGGTGCTGTACAACTTACTGCTGTCAAGGGTCTGGTCATACATTCATATTACCAATGCAATAGCACATCCACAGCCTCATTTATGAGGCTTTTTTTCCATTGACTGATGGTGTCTTAGTTGTGTACCATATGCTGCGATGAACCATGTTGCCAACATGTATGTGTGAAATAGGTGTGGTCCTGTGCTATTGCCCTTCAAAGGTGAAATGTACAGGATATATGTCATTTACAGTGTGTGTGAATGTGACTGTTGTATAATACGCATCACAATTGCTTTGGAAATTTCTGTGTCCTGATCGGTGTGTCAGCAATGCTCCATGAGGCTACACTCTTATTCTGACAGTTAGAGATAAAGGTAAGCAAAAATGATTACCCAGACCATGATATGGTGATTATTACTGGTGTTTATTTACATATGTTGATACAGTGGTGATGGTGAGTTGTTTCAAAAGAAATTGTTCACAATATGTTGGCGCCTACGCAATCAGCAGCTGTGTTTTGTTGTTCCCCCTCATGTTGCAGGCCAGCATCCTCCTCTTCCTCCTCTTCAGGAATTTGTGGCTCTGGTTCTAATAGGGGAATGTTCCTCCGTACATAAATGTTGTGCAGGATGGCACATGTTAAAATGATCTTGCAGACCATTTCTGGTGAGTAGAGGAGGCTGCCACCAGTGATGTCAAGGCACCTGAATCTCGACTTGAGGATTACAAAGGCCCTCTCGACTATGGTGCATGTCCTCCTATGTGCCTCATTTTAGGCATGCTCTGCTGCAGTGCTTGGGTTGCCAAATGGTGTCATTATCCATTGCTGGATCCCATACCCCTGATCAGCTGAAAGAATAAATGATTGGGATCATGTTGATGTAGCTTGCCCCATTAATATCACCTTGCATGGCAGTAGTTGTCTTGTGTTGTCTGTGACTCTTTTGTGTTATTGTGTTGATTCCTAGGCTTCTAGGATGTACCATCTGCATTGGGTTGTTTCCTTGGCTGAACGAGTGTTTGCCTGCTGACCGGTTGCCAGCAGTATGTTTTGGGATTTGCAGTACAGTGTGCACTCCCTAGCATTGTGACTTGTGACACAGGTGTTCCTGTGTCTTCACTGGGGGTGAGATGATAGTTCCATACACAAATTCAATTTGACAGTGGTAGTAACATGTTACCATCTATGTACCCTGGACATCTCATACTTTTAGACATATGCAATGGATTAATTTAAACATCAGTGAGATTCTTACATTTTGCAAGGTGACAATTATCCAAACCTCTCCATACGTTGTGATCATTGACATCTTGACATTAGACTGTACACTAATTTCAGATGTGTGACAGGTTCACTGCAGACCCATCAAACATGCCTAGCAGTGTCACGACCTCAGTGTGTTCCTGTTCACATGTCGCTGTCATGGTGTATGTGTTCTTTGCCCTAGAGGGTTGCTGTGCAGTGTGTATATAAGTAGGTTTCTGTACTTACCAACAAGTAGTCCATTGCCATATCGTCCATCCTGGAAGTGTTGATTGATGGTACAGCGACGGAAGATGAATGAGTCATGGACACTTCCAGGATACTTTTCCACGATATTGGTGATCAATCCTTGGTGATCCACAAAGGCCTGCACATTGATGGAATGTGTGTGCTTCCTGTTGCGGTATAGGTGTTCAGTTGCAGCAGGTGGCACAAGGCATACAGGTGTGCAGTCAATGGCACCAAGGACGTGTGGGATCCATTAATGAGGTAAAAACCCTGTTTTGCCTCCTGCTGCTTCTGCTGTGTGTTTGGGAAGCAGATGTGGCGGTGTGAGTCTGATGATGGCATCCAGTACTTTGAGCAGGAAGGTGGAGAATGATGGCTGTGATATCCCAGCAACCAGGGCGCCAGTGGTTTGAAAGGAGCCACTTGCCAACATGTGTAGTACAGCTAGCAGCTTGGTTTCTGTTGGGATGGTGCGGGGTGTCAGCAAGCTGGGTGCCAACTGTGGCTCAATGTTGCACAGCAGCTGCTGATTGGCTTGCCAGTTCAACCTATTCCTATGGATGATCTCATGTTCCCTGAGGCCATGAAGGTTTGTCCTGGTGCGGAATATCATCTCCTGACTTCTACGTTGCCTTTGGGGTCCCTGCTGGTGTTGTGGTAGCTGCTGTTTCTGTTGCTGTGCTCTACGTTCACGCTGGATGAGAAGCAGCTCCATGTCTCCCTTTTGGTGCTCTGGTGTTGCTTCTGTGTGTTCTGATTAAATACAGGTGTGTTTGCCCCATTTTAACGCCTGCCCTGACCCAGGCGTTAATTTTTGACACAAATCGGGCTGTGCGTCTTTTTCCGCCTCCGCCTCCCGGCCGGCCGGGATTTTTGCCTGGTAGCATAAATACGATGCATGGGCGTTTAAGTCATTTTTTGGACAGGAACGCCTACCTTGCATATGATTAACGCAAGGCGTTTTCCCGCATCCAGAAAATGACGCACACAGCGGGATTTTGACGTCCGCGGGCTTGGGCCTCAAAGTTTAAAATGGGGCAAGGTTTGCACCGAATGTGCGTCAAACTTTTTGACGCACATTCAGCGCAGACAGAGTATAAATATGCCCCTTAATGTCTTAGAACAGGTAATTTCATAATATACCACAACCTAGCTTGAGCAGCTTTCTTCTTTTCCTGGAGATTAAGGATTTCACTCAATGAGCCTATCTATTTTGGTACATGACCAACTGTTAGGGTGAAAAGGTTGATTCAAATGGATAGTGTAGCAAATGTGTTTCACGCAATTAGTCCCCCATGATTTTGTACATGTGAACTACCCAGTTCTTAGACTTTTAATCCGTGAGTGAGTCCTGCTACCTGGGTGTCCCTCACTCTAAATTCACTGTAATTGGAATGAGTGTATTAACCCCAGTGTTGCTGTTTAAGATAGAGCCAGTGCTGATTTTGTACATGTGAACTACCCAGTTCTTAGACTTTTAATCCGTGAGTGAGTCCTGCTACCTGGGTGTCCCTCACTCTAAATTCACTGTAATTGGAATGAGTGTATTAACCCCAGTGTTGCTGTTTAAGATAGAGCCAGTGCTGATTTTGGAGTTATCTCTCTTGGACAATGGGCACAAATAACTCCCTTAAATGGAATATGCAGAAACAGCTCTAAATCTCAATAAAATATGTTCCTTTGCATGTTTTATTATATTAAATTACAGTTGTATACATAACACTTCATGCAGCAAAAGAGGTGTACCATACTCTTCTATGATTTGAGGTGTCTGGAAAGGTAGATGATGTTTCGAAGTGTGGTCTTTGTATGACCTGGCTTGGTGCTGTGTGTGATGAATACTATGGCCCCTATATTATAATATATGTCACTTTGCTTGCGTGTGTATTGGAACAAAGAAGAGTGGTAAACAAAACAGATTTATGAAGCACTGTTGTGTCTGGTTCAAGAGAAAGTATTGCAAGTATTGTGGGAATTGGTCATGTGTCATCTGTGATGAGCATCGGTTTGTTCTTGTTGTGTCACTGTGCCTTATGTTGCTGTACTTATGCATTGGGTGGAGCAAAGGGGAGTGAGACAGTGCCTACCATCCTTGTGTAGAAGATTCGGTCAGGATATTGGGTGGATACATTTCTAAGTCATCTGCTGTGAATAATATGCAAGTGTGGGAAATTGGTTCTCCTTTATGGCAATTGTGCCCTTTAAACATTTGTTTGAAAAAATCAGTTCTAAACCACTGTTCTGAATTTAAGAGGCTGTACTCTAGAAAGTGCTCGGGGGAGGGTGAAACGGGTGTATTCACCATTTGTCTGCAGCCGGGACTCTTTGATATTACAGAAGGGGCTGCAGATTCATACATTGCTCATTGTGTAAAATAGATCTCAGTAGCACAAAATATAATCCCATGCAAATGACAGAACTCTTTGCCGCATTATAGATGTGGCATAAAGTCAAAGAAGCTGTCAGGAGTTGCATTGGCTGTGCTCCACATTGATGTGGCACACAGTCAGTATGCTCCCCACAGCACCACTTGGAAGGAGGGAAAGTGGGTCCTGGAGATATTCCAGGCATTGTTCTTCAGGTGGGTGCAGTGATTGTCTGCACCCACCTACGGGTAGATCTGTGCCCCCCCTTTCAAATTGAAGCCTGTACTTTATATACAGAGAAAAGGAGACTGAGAACTTCGGAAAGCTAGTCCATCTTTCACCAATGCATTGTTCAAAGTGCGAGTATTGACTGTAATAGGGGGCACTGTCCCAGCGTGTCTGGAGCACCCGGTTAAGGTTGAGCCACTGTGCAGAGTTGGACAATGCACCAATCCCATAATATGGGTCCATGTGGTCTTGGATGGTCCTTATGTCTGCCACAAGTAAATTCAATTCAAATTCAATTTCTTCAGATACGGAGTGAAACCAATGGCTGACTTCTTCTTGAGTGGGCTGTGTGCAGCAGGGTTAGAGCTAGAGTATAGACAAGGCAATATAACATTCTATTGTTCAAAATATCATCCGTAGTTAGTTCCGTTAGCACATTTTATGAAGAGATAGGTAATAGAAACAACATTGTAAGACAATTGTGTAATTGATTCACAAAGAAATATTTTAATTTTCCTGGTCGTACAGTTGGTTCCAGTTTTAGTATATTGGTATTTAGAACTTCTTGCACTTCAAACTCAGCCACTATGGCCCTCATTCCAACCCTGGCGGTCGGTGTTAAAGCGGCGGTAATACCGCCAATAGGCCGACGGGAGACAAAGTACCGCCCACTGTATCACAAGAGGCCTATCCACCACCTTTTCCGGGGCGGACCAACGCTACCAAAAGCGTGGCAGAAACAGTACACAGAAGAGAAAACAATCACCTCTCGACACCCAACGAGGAACCAGGACGCCATGGAGCCCGAACCACATGTACTGCCCATGTTGGTTTACCTCCTCTTCTATCAGCAGTATTAACGGCGGCGGCAGCGACCACGGTGAGTACTGCACCTACAACACAGGGGGGGGGGATGAAAGAGAGTGACACACACATGCAACATGCAACACCCCCACCCTCACCCTCAAACACAACAACATACAAACAAATACATGCAGCAACATTACATATACACCCCCTGGAAGAACGCATGGACAAAAGGAAATGATTGTAACCATTTTAATCATTAAAAATCCATTAGTCAAAAGACAAAATTCAGTATATACAAAGATGTACACCAACTATACAAGTCCGGATAGTGTACTAATCATTGTCCATGGACCACTGGGCCCAAAATGCATGGGTGAGGCCCACACATGATACCTGACTGGAAACAGAGAGAACACTGCTGGGGCATCAGATCGAAAATATACGGGCACCTCAGGGGGAGAAAGAGGGGGGGCACCTCAGCCTGATGAACACACAACACCACTGCTGCACAAGGGGGCTCCATGCCCATTGATGTATCCTGGGGAGTGCAAACCCACAGTCTCTCAAGTCTCTCCAGTGGGTGGTTTGCCCACTCCTTTATCCTGGGGAGTGCAAAGTCACAGTCTCTCAAGTCTCTCCAGTGGGTGAGTTGCCCACTGCTTTATCCTGGGGAGTGCAAAGCCACAGTCTCTCAAGTCTCTCCAGTGGGTGGTTTGCCCACAGCTTTATCCTGGGGAGTGCAAAGCCACAGTCTCTCAAGTTTCTCTTGTGAGTGGGTTGCCCACCGCTTTATCCTGGGGAGTGCAAAGCCACAGTCTCACAAGTCTCTCCAGTGGGTGGTTTGCCCCCTGCTTTATCCTGGGGAGTGCAAAGCCACAGTCTCTGAAGTCTCGCCAGTGGGTGGGTTGCCCACTGCTTTATCCTGGGGAGTGCAAAGCCATTGTCTCTCAAGTGGAAACCAGTCTCCACTGGTTCTAGAGGGGGCTTTGTGCCCAGAGTGCTTCATCCTTCCAAGGACTGAGGTAGTGGATGCCTTTCTCCACTGGTTCTGGAGGGGGCTTTGTGCCCAGAGTGCTTCATCCTGCCAAGGACTGAGGTAGTGGATGACTTTCTCCACTGGTCCTGGAGGGGGCCTGGTGCCCACAGTGCTTCATCCTGCCAAGGACTGAGGTAGTGGATGCCTTTCTCCACTGGTTCTGGAGGGGGCCTGGTGCCCAGAGTGCTTCATCTAGCCAAGGACTGAGGTAGTGGATGTATCTCTCCACTTGTTCTGGAGGGGGCTTTGTGCCCAGAGTGCTTCATCTGGCCAAGGACTAAGGTAGTGGATGTATCTCTCCACTGGTTCTGGAGGGGGCCTGGTGCCCAGAGTGCTTCATCCTGCCAAGGACTTAGGTAGTGGATGTTTCTCTCCACTGGTTCTGGAGGGGGCCTGGTGCCCAGAGTGCTTCATACTGCCAAGGACTGAGGTAGTGGATGCATTTCTCCACTGGTTCTGGAGGGGGCCTGGTGCCCAGAGTGCTTCATCCTGCCAAGGACTGAGGTAGTGGATGTATCTCTCCACTGGTTGTGGAGGGGGCTTGGTGCCCAGAGTGCACCTCGTGCAGTGTGGCCGGTACAATTCCCTCACCTGGGTGTGCGTGTCAAGAGATTTGCGAGGTCCAGGTAGCATGATACGCCATGGAGGTAGCGACATACCCCACAATGCTGCAGCTGCACCTTCCACCTGCAGGTGTAAACAGTGATAGAAGAAATGCCTCATGGAAGCCTCCCAGGGTCCAGAAACTCTACTCCAGCCTCAGACGACTGACCACTGGGGATGGTAGCCATGTCAGCGGTGGTGCCTGTGTCCGAGGACGCTGCGGGGCCGGTGGCAGCGCTTGGGCGGTGTCTGTTGCGGCGGTGCTTGGGCGGTGCTGGCGGCAGTGCATGGGTCAGCACCTGCAGAGGGACACAGCAGGACATCTCCTGCAGCCTCGGATGCCTGCCTACTGCAGAAGAGGCTGGGGACTGTTGTTGAGGCTGTAGACGTGCCCGGCGGTGCAGGTGGCAGTTGTGGTGGTGGGCCAGCTAGCAGTGTTCGCCGCCGTACAGGTTGGCGTGGTCATGCACAGAAAGTGTGAAACTGGTCCCCCAGTCGGTGCCACCATGCCCTCCGCTGACCTGCTCTTTAGCTTTTGGCCCTTCCCCAGCTTTGATGGTGCAGCAGTTGTCTTGCCGCTATCCCCTTTGGTTTGTGCTGAGCCCTTACCGGCTGGTACTTTCGGCTTCTCCCTCCGGGATGTGGGCCCCTTTTTCACCTTGGCAGGTGGCGGAATGTGCTTGCCCTCGTTACGTGGCACACTGGCATCCCTGATGTGTGGCGCACTCGATGACCCCCGCAGTTGCTGGCACCACTGTGCCTGGGGATTTGGTGGCTGAGGTGCTGGGCTGAGACCTGAAAAGTCTGGCCCTAGGGGAAGGATGGGGGGGAGGTGAAGGGAAGAGGTCAAGGTTTGCCAGGAAAAGTTTTTTAGACACACTGGGATGGGAAGATGGAGGGGGTTTGGGAGCGGAAGTAGAGGTAGTGGTTGTAGGAGGTGTACGTCTGTTGAATTTGGATGAAGGTGCATGGGCCGGAGGCTGTTGTGAGGTGGATGGCTGTTGGGTGGGTGTGTGCCTGCGTTTGTGTACTTTGGGAGGAGGGCTCACTGACACACTGGGAGAGGACACTGGGGATGTGTGAATGGTAGTGGGAGTGGTGAATGCACGTGAGCGGTGTGTGGTGATGGCCATGCTGGTGATGGAGGCAGTGGCTGAGGATGTAGTGCATGCAGGTGTTAGTAGAGACTAGACAGGGAGGGAAGAGGAGGGGGACACAGTGGAGGCAGTGGATGTTGCTGTGTCTGCATGGGGATGGTGCTTGTGTGAGTACCTGTGGGAAGTGTGGTGCTTATATTTGCCTGAGCCACTCTTTTGTGTTGATGAGTGCGCATGCTGGTCTGATGGTGTGCTTGGGATAGACTGAGGTACAGGGGATTGGGTCTGGGTGGAGGAAGTTGGAGGGGGGAGGCTGGACACAGGGACAATGGCTGCCATCAGTGCTGAGGCCAGAGCCTGAAATTATCTGTGTTGGGCTGCCTGCCCAGAATGAATGCCCTTCAGGTATGCATTTGTTTGTTGCAAATGCCTATCTACACCCTGGATGGCATTCACCACGGTAGATTGCCCAACAGTGAGGGTTTCTCAGGTGGTCAATAGCCTCCTCACTGGGAGCAGAAGGCTGGGGCAGGGCCTGAGGTGTCTGGGGCGAAGGAGATGCCCACCCTCCTGGGTGAGCAGCCACGGGACACACACTGAGGAGTTGCTGGGAGGGCGGTGGTGGTAGGGGGGATGGCGGCTGTACCTGTTGATGCGTTGGGCACAGAGGTGCCCGCCACCACAAGGGAGCTCCCATCAGAGGAGGAGTCATTGTCACTACTGTCTGCTCCTGTCCCTGCCGTGGAGCTCCCCTCGCCCTCCGTCCCACTGGTGGCTTCAGACTCCATTGTTTCGCCCTCCAGGGCCAAGTGGGTTGCAGCTCCCTCCTGCTCCGGTGCCAATGCTCCTCCGCCTGATGATGCTATTGCACATAAGAACAGGGAGACCACAAAAAGGGGGGGGAAGATAGAAGAAAGACATGTTCAGTGCATACAACACCACTACCGTTGGCAGACACAACACACATGGAACAGCCCTCTGCACTACGCCATGCACTAACAGTTCCTAGAAATTTCAGCTGACCATGGGGTACGAGGCCTAAGACCAATTGCTGGACACCTGGAAGTCACAGGAGCCTGACTAGGTGCAGATGGCTCTTACCACTGGTGGGGTTGGAGTGCCACATAGCCTGCCTCACAAGGGACCTTGCCTACCAAGTTCGCCCTGGCCTAGGGGAACCACTGCCCATCTCCCCGACCCAGACACCTCATAATGCGCGCAGTCAGCTGAATGAGAGTGTACTCACCCCCTTGTGGCTGCTGTGATGCCCTCAAGCGCCCATTCAACTCCAGATACGCCACCGCCAGGATCCGGAACATCAGGGGGGTCATGGTGCGACGAGCACCCCCCCACATTGGGAGGCCATCCCCAGCTGGGCCTCCGCCGTCTTCTTTCTCCAGCGGCGCAGGTCCTCCCATCTTTTCCTCCAGTGTGTTCTCTGTCTGTGGTAGACCCCCAGGGTACGGACGTCCTTGGCGATGGCACGCCAAATACCCTTCTTCTGGTGGGCGGTGACCAAGAGGAATGGCACAGGGGGAAAGGAAATTACTTACCCGTCCGGACCGTCATACTCATTGCCCCCCAGTTCCCACCCTTGCCCTGGCGCACATACACTCACCATCCGCACATGCAGGCCTCAGCCTCCCCCATGTATCTTCCATCCACACCACTCAAAACAGGCATTGCCCATGCAGCATTCTCACAGTGTACTCACCTGTTTGTCTGGAGGAATGTACAGTTGCGTGTACTGGGGGAGGACCCCATCCACTAGTTTCTTCAGCTCCTCCGAAGAGAACGCAGGGGCCCTTTCCCCAGACACATGAGCCATCGTCACTTCCAGACTGAGGTCACAGCAGCACTAGCAGTGTAGGTCCTCTCCTGTTGAAGGTCAGGTATCAAGTGAGGGAACGGGCAGAAAATGGCAGTCACGTCCGGGGCGGTGCGTACCGTCACCTCCGGCGTACATCATCATTGGCTCCTGGGACCCATAGGGCCCAATGTTAACCAATGCAGAATTGCACCGCGGTCTTCGACTGCCCACCGCGACGGTGTACAACGCTAGTGCAGTTGTCTCATATCCCCTTGTCCCACCTTAGAGGTCAGGCAGCTGCCATTTCTGGAGGCCACATGGGATGGATATTAACTGCGTCACACCTATCTAGGCTGGGAATATAGACAGATACCGGCACATTGCGGATTAATAACGTTTCTGAAAATAACACATTGTGATACCTCAGTGTTGGATGACTCTCTGCTCGCTGTTCTCCTCCATCGGGCATGTCCGCTGGGGCAGGTGATGAGATGGCAGCATCCTCCGGTGTACAGACCACTGGTGGACCTGTCAACAATGGAAGAGAGACACATTCTGGTCACATACAGACTTGATCGTGCAACAATCCAGGAACTGTGTGCCCAGTTGGAGCCGGACCTGATGTCAGCTATCCGCCATCCCACAGAAATCCCCCCTCTAGTGCAGGTCCTGTCTGTACTCCATTTCCTGGCCAGTGGGTCTTTTCAAACAACAGTGGCCATGGCATCAGGGCTGTCCCAGCCAATGTTCTCTAACGTGTTGTCCAGAGTGTTGTCTGCCCTGCTGAAACACATGTGAAGCTACATCGTGTTCCCTCAGGTGGAGGATTTGCCCACAGTGAAAGGTGACTTTTATGCCCTGGGACATATCCCCAACATCATTGGTGCCACTGATGGTACACATGTGGCATTTGTACCTCCCGCAGGAATAAACAGGTGTACAGAAACCGGAAGAGCTACCATTCTATGAATGTGCAGATGGTGTGTTTGGCAGACCAGTACATCTCCCATGTAAATGCCAAGTATCCTGGCTCTGTGCATGATGCTTACATTTTGAGGAATAGCAGCATCCCTTATGTGATGGGCCAACTCCAGAGGCACTGTGTGTGGCTAATAGGCGAGGCCAAGGTCCCAATACAGTTGACATAGGTGTCTGGGTATGGGGCTGTCCCTAAGGGTTAATGTGTGTCTTACAGTTGTTCCTCAACATTTGCAGGTGACTCTGGTTACCCAAACCTGTCATGGCTACTGACCCCAGTGAGGAATCCCAGGACAAGGGCAGAGGAACGCTACAATGAGGCACATGGGCAAACTAGGAGGGCGATTGAACGCACCTTCGGCCTCCTGAAGGCTAGATTCCGGTGCCTCCATCTGACAGGTGGCTCCCTATACTACTCACCGAAGAAGGTGTGCCAGATAATCGTGCCCTGCTGTATGCTGCACAACCTGGCTCTGCAAAGCCAGGTGCCTTTTCTGCAGGAGGATGGGCCAAATGGTGGTCTTGTGGCAGCTGTGGAGCCTGTGGACAGTGAAGATGAGGAGACAGAAGAAGAGGATATCGACAACCGAATCAACATCATCATACAATACTTCCAGTGAGACACAGGTAAGAAGATGTCACTGCTTCCCACATCTCATTCTGTTGTTGGAACTAGCATAAGTGTGTCATTTTCATTTAGTGTATAAACCCTGACTTGTCACTTTGACTTTCCATTTCACAGATCTGGGTCCCACTTTGTGCCCTCTGCTATGTTTACTGCTGGCCTACAGCTGTGTTACATTGGTATGTGAACAAGTAAATTGACATTGCTATATTCCATAGTTATTGCAATTACACATTTGTGAAAGCACAGACTGACTCCAGATTGTTTTGTGATTGAACTGTGTTTATTCCTGTGCTAATAAGTGGAGGGGGTTGTAAAATGGGCCGGGGGGATGGTGGAGGAAAGTCCAGTCTATTTGTTTCACAGGTGCATTGTCCAAAGGGGCATAGGAAGTGGAGCAATGGCAGTTTAAGGATGGACAGGGTGACATAGTGGGACAGAAGGGTGACATTCAGGGGGGTCTCATTTCCTGGTGGAGGTCTTGGCAATGTTCTCTGTCTTGTTCCTGGATCTCAGGGACCGTTTACAGGGTGGTTCTCCATCTGCAGGGGGTGGGGTGCTGGTGTACTGTTGTGACTGTGGCGGTGCCTCCTGTCCACTAGGGCCGGCGGAGGTGGAGGGCTGTTCATCGTCCAGGCTAGTGTCAGAGGCCCCTTGTTGTGCCACTGTGTCCCTCCTGGTGTTGACCAGGTCTGCCAGCACCCCTGCAATGGTGACCAGGGTGGTGTTAATGGACTTCAAGTCCTCCCTGATCCCAAGGTAGTATTCCTCCTGCAGCCGCTGGGTCTCCTGAAACTTGGCCAGTACCGTTGCCATCGTCCACTGGGAATTATGGTACACTCCCATGATGTTGGAGAGAGCCTCGTGGAGAGTGGGTTCCCTGGGCCTGTCCTCCCCCTGTCGCACAGCAGTCCTCCCAGTTTTCCTGTTATCCTGTGCCTCTGTCCCCTGAACCATGTGCCCACTGCCCCCAGGTCCCTGATTTTCTTGGGTTGGTGGGTTTGCCTGGGTTCCCTGTAGTGGTGGACACACTGCTGATTGATGTGTCCTGGGGACAGAGGGATAGGCCCACTGGGTGGGTGCTGTGCTGGTGTTTCCTGAGGGGGGAAGCTCTTCAGTGGCTTGTGACAGAGTCAGGGGAACCGACTGTCCCGAGGTCCCAGATGGGCCGGGCTGGTCATCTTGATCCAGGCGTGCAGAGCTGCTGTCATCACTGTGAGCCTCTTCTGTGGGGTGACTGAATATGTCTGGCACCTCCTACCCGGTGACGTTGAGTTAGGGGCCTGTTGGGGTGTAAATGCATAATTATTGTATCTGTGTGTGCCATTGTGTGCAATGGGTGGTTGACCCTCTACTCCAGTGCTTGCATTATTGGCTTGGTCCTTGTGTGATTGGTGATTTTGGAGCATGAGTTAGTGTCTGTAGTGGACATGCTTGGGTGATGGGTGTCCATGTATTGGTGTTACATGCAGGGATGGTTTTGGGATGTGTGGGTTGTGTTGGTGGGGTATCTGTGGGTTATTGGGGTGATGGGTGTGAGGGTAAGGGTGGGAGTATGTGATGGTATGCAGGTGGGGTGGGGGGATAAGGTAGTAAAGTTTTGACTTACCAGAGTCCAGTCCTCCTGCTACTCCTGCGAGGCCCTCAGGATGCAGTATTGCCAAGACTTGTTCCTCCCATTTTGTTAGTTGTGGGGGAGGAGGTGGGGGTCCACCGCCAGTCCTCTGTACAGCAATCTGGTGTCTGGATACCACGGAATGTACCTTCCCCCATAGGTCGTTCCACCTCTTTCTGATGTCATCCCTAGTTCTTGGATGCTGTCCCACTGTGTTTACCCTGTCGACAATTCTGCACCATAGCTCCATCTTCCTTGCAATGGATGTCTGCTGCACCTGTGATCCTAATAGCTGTGGCTCTACCCAGATGGTTTCCTCCACCATGACCCTGAGCTCCTCCTCAGAAAACCTGGGGTGTGGTTGAGGTGCCATGATGTGGTGTGGGTGATGTGTGAGGTGGTGTCTGTTGTGATGTGTGAGGGGTGTGTTGGTGTATGTTGTTTGAGGTGCGTGGATGTTGTGTAGTTGATGGTGTTGTGTGTCTGTGGATGCTGTTGTTGTTTTAGGTGGTGTCTCTCTCTGGCCTGCTTTCAAATTTCAGGTAGTAAGGGTTTGTGGGTGATGTGGGTGTGTGCTTTATATTGAATTGGGTATTTGGGTTTGGTGTGTGTATGTGTATCGGGTGTGTGTATTTCAAATTGTCCAATGTGGTTGTGTTTCGTATATGTGTGTGTATTTTGAGCGCGGCGGTGTGTACCGCCAATGGATTACCGCGGTTGAAAGACTGCTGCGTTGATTCGTGATAGTGTGGGCGTATTCTTGTTGGCGTGACGGTGTCGGTTTTGTTATCGTCAGTTTATCACTGACCTTTGGTGTGGCAGACTTGTGTGGGTGTCTGTATTATGGCGGATTCCGGGCTGTGGGTCGTAATACCTGTAACGGAATTCCGCGGCAGCAGCGGTATGTTGGTGGTCTTCTGCACGGCGGTAAGCGGGATTTACCGCCAGGGTTCTAATGAGGGCCTATGTGTTTTGCCTTCTGCAGACTGGAGGCCTAGAGCTTTTGAGGTGGTCTGTAACTTCTTTCTCCATTGCTAAAGGCCATGTATGTTATTCAAACAGAGAGGATTCCATCTTGATGTGCTTTGGAAAAGTGGTGTCTCAACGCAGTCTGTTCTATGTATTGAATCAATCTGTGTCAGTGTGTTGGGCTGTGATTCTGAAGGTGTGTGTGTTTATGTGTGCAGGTAATAGATACTTTGGCCCAGATTTATCAGAACTGTGTGCTGGGTTTTCAATACTTTTTCACACAATCCTGACAGAAGCCTTTATGCTGGCATTTACTATCCAACGACATTCGGGGTTTGCGTTGAATAGTTTCCCAAAGTAATACAAAGTTACACTATGCACTGCTTTGTGTCGCTTTGTTTTAAGGGGTCGCTTCACAGATTGTACATGGGAATTCCCGTACAACCATTCAATGGTTTGATGCAAATCCCTATATACAAGCATTTGTAGACAGGGATCTGCACCAAAATCATATGCCTCATCTAAGCAAGTGTAATGAGAAAAAATGATTTCATTTGTCCTCCTTTTTTCTTATTTTAGATGTGTGCTGTATTTTTCAGCACACATTCAAAGCAGGAAAAGTGATAAAATATAGCTTTGCTACTTGAAGGGTCACCTTCCACTACAAAAAAATTCCTTAGAGAACGCCCACACCTTTGCACTCTGGCACAAGGGTGTGTACGTTGCAGCATGGCACCCTAAGGCGCACCAGCGCAGGGAGAGATGATATGGAGCTGTTCGGCTCTCTCCTCTTTTAGCTGTCGTGTGAATTATTGTGAATCTGGGTCTAGGTTTTTAGACTACTACTATGAAGCGAATAGGTTAGGAGTTTATGTCCTGAACCAAGTGTACACTTTCCTTTCACAATGTACAAGGACAATTATAAATGTATGCATGTTTAGGAATAACCCTTTTTTTGGAGTTCAAATTAAGATTCTATCTTTTCATCTTTGGCAAACACACAAACTGAAAAACAGACTTTTAAAATGGTAAACATATGTGAAAGATAGGCGTGTGTAAACTGAATGCATTTTGAACTGTACCATCAATCTTATGTGGTAAATCAGTTATCTTTCATAAGAACCCAATGCAGAAAGTTATCCGTGGTTGGAAAACTACAATTTCGTCTTGAACAGCCTCCATTGATGAAGTCCTGAGACCGCTTACCTTGACATATTATCTCAAAGCAGTCATCAGATCACCGCGTCTGCGTCTGTCAGCTAATCAAGCCTGAGGCTATAAAACCACCGAGGTGGACAGGATGTGCGCAGAAAGTGCCGACGTGAAGCGCGCGAAAGCACGTCAACACTAAGAGAGTTAGACAGTGACGCACCCCGCTGCATTTGTGAATATGACCCCACCACCTCCAGCTGCAGAATCTGTCATGTTGCTTTAGCGACAAGCATCTACCTAATGTGATGTTTCACTTCTGAAGGTAGTTTGTAGTGACAGGACGAGGCTGTTTATTGCGGCACTTCCCTTGTACACTGTTGTGGCTTGCATGTCCGTCAACATTTTCACAGTGCCTCAACTGACAGGTGCGTGGTTTAATAAGTCCTGACAGGAGCAGGAATTGGTGGACAACATTACCTGAAGCAAAATAAATATCCGAAAAAAAGAGCAACTGTGTTCTTTATTGTGTGAAAAGTGATTAGATTTACAAGTAGTCATGACAAGCAGCTTCGTTTTGTAAAAAAAAAAGTTTTATTTGACACAATTTCAAAACTGTTTATGGAATCATTTGCACTTGCACAGTGATTAAAACACATAGGGGGTCATTCTGACCTCGGCGGTAAAAGGCGCCTACCGCCGGTCAGAAATCCTCCATAATCCCGCCGCGGTCGCGGAAACCCGCCACGGTCATTCTGACCCGCAGAAGGCAAACCTCCGAAAATCCGACCGCCACAACAGACCGCCAGACCAGCGGTCGGCGGAAAGGTGGAGGTGACCAAACTTCCACCGCCACGCCAACAGAAATACGCCCATCCCATTACGACCCACGAATCCACGCGGCGGTCATTCAAACGCGGTATTCCATTGGCGGGACACACCGCCGCGGTCAGAATACACACAAATGAACAAAACTCAGCCACATTGGACGATTTGAATCCCACACACCTGATACACATACACACACCACTCCCACACACACAATACAATATAAAACACACACCCACATCACCCACAAACCCCTACGCTAAAAAATTCGTCAAGAAGGCAAGAGCGAGACACCAGCATCCAAAAAATAACAGCCACAGCCACTCAACACCATCACCCACACACTATCCACACACAAAACAGCACACACCACCACACTCAACTCACTTAAATACACATACTCCACCCCACACATCATACACACCACCCCATGGCACCCCAAAGACAACCCCGCTTCACAGACGAAGAACTCAGGGTCATGGTGGAGGAAATCGTTCGGGTAGAGCCCCAGCTGTTCGGCACACAGATACAATACACCAGCATTGCCCGGAGGACGGAGCTATGGCAGAGGATTGTCGACAGGGTGAACGCAGTGGGACAGCACCCCAGAAATCGGGAAGACATCAGGAAGCAATGGAACGACCTACGGGGGAAGGTGCGTTCCATGGTATCCAGGCACAACATCGCCGTGCAGAAGACTGGCGGAGGACCCCCACCTCAACCCCCACAATTCACATCATGGGAGGAGGAAGTCTTGAACATCCTGCATCCTGACGGCCTCGCAGGAGTCGGCGGAGGAATGGATACTGGTAAGTTGAAGCTTCAATACTGCTTCCCCCCCACCTGCATGCCAAATCAGACCCCAAACCTCACCCCCATCCTCGAACCCCACCCTCACCCCCACCCCCATCGTCACCCCCACCCTCACCCCCACCACCATCCTCACCCCCACCACCATCCTCACCCCCACCCCCAGCACATCTATTCCCCGCCAATGTCTCACCATCACAACCCACACATCCCAAAACCTAGGCCTGCATGCGTCCACTAAGCATGGACACCCATCACCAAAGCATGCCCAATGCATATACACATCCTCCCCACAAGCCACCCTCACCAAAGCCCCCACACACGAATGCCAGCACTTGGGGACACGAGAACCCACAGATACACCCATATGCCACACATTGAAACTATAACCATACCTCTATACCCCTGCAGGACCCGACCGTCAACACACCGCGGCGGAGGGGCCAGAATTCTCCACACCCTCCACCCAAGAGGCCGTCAGCGATGACAGCAGCTCTGTCGACCTGGACACCGATGACCAGCCCGGACCATCGGGGACCTCTGGACAGTCGGTTCCCCTCACACAGGCCCAGGCCACTACAGACCCAAACCCCTCTGGGAACACCAGCACAGCTCCCACCCAGCGGGCCCATGCCTCTGTCTCCAGGGCGCGTCAATTTGCGGTGTGTCTACCACTACAGGGCACCCAGGATAACCCACCACCCCAACAACAACAGGGACCTGGGGGCAGTGGTAGTGGGCACACCGGCCAGGGGGCAGAGGCCCAGGGAAACAGGGGAACTCGGAGGGCAGCTGTGCGACAGGGGGGGGAGGAGAGGCCCAGGGAACCCACTCTCCACGAGGTCCTCACCACCATCATGGGAGCATACAACCGCTCCCAGGAGACGATGGCGACGGTACTGGCCCGGTTCCAGGAGATCCAGGCGCTGCAGGAGGAACACTATCGGGGGTACAGGGAGGACAACAGAGCCATCAACACCACCCTGGTTACCATGGTAGGGCTGCTGCAGGACCTCGTCAACAACAGGGCGGACACTGAACAACACCCAAGGGCCCCTGCCACTAGCCTGGACCAAGAACAGCCAACCACCTCCGCCGGCGCTAGTGGACAGGAGGCCCCCGCACAGCAGCAGCCCACCAGACCCCCACCTCCTGCAGGAGAAGAACCACCCCGCAAGAGGGCCCTGAGATCTCGCAAGAAGACAGAGTAGGATGTCAAGACCCCCGCCAGCAATGGATACCACCTGATGTCATCCCACTGTCCCACATAGTCACCCTGTCCATCCTTGAACTGCCCATGCTCCATCTCTCCACAGGCCTCTGGACAATGCACCTGTGTGACTGTTACTCTGGACTCTGCCATGGACATTCCTTCACCATAGCCCCCACCCACTTGAAACCACCCATCCCATTTTGAGCACTTAAATAAACACCTATTTTGCACCAAAATATCTGGAGTCTGGCTGTGATTTCAATAGATTGTAATTGACATGACAGTGCAAATATGTCCTTGTACATGGTGAAGTCAACAAACAGCTGCCACAAAGCTGTAGTCCATGGGGAAACGAAGCACAGGACTCGTAGTGGGGACCCCAGATCTGAAATAGGGAGGGAAAAGCCAAAACTCAGTCATCATACACTGGGGCAAATAGACAGGCACCAGAGATACTGGAGAGTAGTTAACTTTTACTAAATTATCTTTGAAATGTTACCTGTGTCCTATTGGAAGTACTGTTCAATGATTCTGTCCCTGTTGTCTGTTTCAGCCCCGTCGTCTTCCTCCTCGTCACTCTCCTCAGGTTCCACCGCTGCCACAACACCACCGTCTCGACCATCCTCCTGCAGGAAAGGCACCTGGCGGCGCAAAGCCAGGTTGTGAAGCATGCAGCAGGCCACGATGATGTGACACACCTTCTTAGGTGAGTACATTAGGGATCCACCTGTCATATGCAGGCACCGAAACCTGGCCTTTAGGAGGCCAAAGGTGCGTTCGATCACCCTCCTAGTACGCCCATGGGCCTCATTGTACCGTTCCTCTGCCCTGGTCCGGGGATTCCTTACTGGGGTCAGTAGCCACGACAGGTTGGGGTACCCAGAGTCCCCCACTAGCCATACACGGTGTCTCTGTAGCTGTTCCATCACGTAAGGGATGCTGCTATTCCTGAGGATGTAGGCGTCATGCACTGACCCTGGGAATTTGGCATTTACATGCGAGATGTACTGGTCAGCCAAACACACCACCTGGATGTTCATTGAATGGTAATTTTTTCTGTTCCTGTACACCTGCTCTCTGTCTCTTGGGGGAACCAAAGCCACATGGGTCCCATCAATGGCACCAATTACGTTGGGAATATGTCCAAGGGCGTAGAAATCACCCTTCACTGTAGCCAATTCGCCCACCTCAGGGAAAATGATGTAGTTCCTCACGGATTTCATCAGGGCAGACAACACTCTGGATAACACCTTCGAAAACATGGGCTGAGACATCCCAGAAGCAATTCCCACGGTTGTCTGAAATGACCCACTTGCCAAGAAATGGAGTACTGACATGACCTGCACCAGAGGGGGAATCCCTGTGGGTTGGCGGATGGGGGACATCAGGTCGGGCTCCAGCTGGGCACACAGTTCATGGATAGTGGCACGGTTAAGACGGTAGGTCAGGATAATGTGGCGTTCTTCCATTGTCGACAGGTCCACCAGCGGTCGGTACACGGGAGGATTCATCCGTCTCCTCGCCCAACCCAGCGGACGGTGCCTAGGAAGGACAACATGGAGCACACAGTCAAGCAACCCACAGGTACGTACTCACAGCTAGCACAGTATAGGATTCTCTATGCAGTGAATGGCGTGTCTGAGTGGCTATGCAAGGCCTAGGCCTGTGTGACGCAGTTGAAATTGAGCCATGTGGGCCCTGGAAATGGCGGCTGCCTGACCTGTGAAGTGTGACAATGGGATGTGAGGTCAATGCGCTGGCATGGCACACCGCGGCGGGCGGCGGGCGAAGACCGCGGCGCGAAGCCGCATTGTTTAACATTGAAGCCTATGGGTTTCAGGAGCCAATGGCGAAGGGCGCCGGCGGTGGCGGGACGCACCGCCGCGGTACGCACCGCCGCGGACGTGACCGCCATTTTCTATCTACTTATCCACTTGCGACTTGAACTTTCACAGGAGAGGACCTATACTGCAAGTGTTGCTGTGACCTCGGTCTGGAAGGGACAATGGCTGCTGCGCCTGGGGAAAGGGCCCCTGCCTTCACTGGAGAGGAGTTGGAGAAACTTGTGGATGGGGTCCTCCCCCAGTATGCGCTACTCTACGGTCCTCCAGACCAACAAGTGAGTTTAATTCAATATGGATTTGGGGCCACTGGCTGGCTTGGGGGCCTGGCGGGGGGCCTGGCGGGGATGGGGGGCATGTTGGGCCTGGCGGGGGGCAGGGCGGGGGGCCTGGCGGGGATGGGGGGCATGTTGGGCCTGGCGGGGGGCATGGCGGGGGGCCTGGCGGGGATGGGGGGCATGTTGGGCCTGGCGGGGGGCCTGGCGGGGATGGGGGGCATGTTGGGCCTGGCGGGGGGCATGGCGGGGGGCCTGGCGGGGATGGGGGGCATGTTGGGCCTGGCGGGGGGCATGGCGGGGGGCCTGGCGGGGATGGGGGGCATGTTGGGCCTGGCGGGGGGCATGGCGGGGGGCCTGGCGGGGATGGGGGGCATGTTGGGCCTGGCGGGGGGCATGGCGGGGGGCCTGGCGGGGATGGGGGGCATGTTGGGCCTGGCGGGGGGCCTGGCGGGGATGGGGGGCATGTTGGGCCTGGCGGGGGGCATGGCGGGGGGCCTGGCGGGGATGGGGGGCATGTTGGGCCTGGCGGGGGGCATGGTGGGGGGCCTGGCGGGGATGGGGGGCATGGCGGGGGGCCTGGCGGGGATGGGGGGCATGTTGGGCCTGGCGGGGGCATGGCGGGGGGCCTGGCGGGGATGGGGGGCATGTTGGGCCTGGCGGGGGGCCTGGCGGGGATGGGGGGCATGTTGGGCCTGGCGGGGGGCATGGCGGGGGGCCTGGCGGGGATGGGGGGCATGTTGGGCCTGGCGGGGGGCCTGGCGGGGATGGGGGGCGTTGGGCCACTGGAAAGGAAAATGCTGAGAAACTTGAACGTGGTATTTCTCCCTCCCTGTACGTGTCACATAGGTCCGCGCCCATGAGAAGATCGGGATTTGGCGTGCCATCGCCAAGGAAGTCCGGGCCCTGGGGGTCCACCATCGACGGGGCACCCACTGCCGCAAGAGGTGGGAGGACATCCGCCGCGGGACCAAGAAGACCGCCGAGTCTCTGCTGGGGATGGCCTCCCAACGTAGGCGGGGTGCCTGCCTTCAACTGAGCCCCCTGATGTTCCGGATCCTGGCGGTGGCCTACCCTGAATTGGATGGGCGCGTGAGGGCAGCACAGCAGACACAAGGGGGTGAGTACAAGCATTATCTACTCTGTTGTCGCGCAGTGGAGGTGTCTGGGTGGGGGAGGAGGGCTGGGGGTCCCCCTAGGCCAGGGCGATATCTGTAGGCTGGGCACCCCCGTAAGCCCCTGTGTCCCCAGCCACCACCCTCAGTAGTTTGTCAGTACAGCCATCCCTGGGCCGTGTCATCCATGGGTGCAGTTGTCAACTCTAGGCGTGTAGGGCATGTTCCACGGAATGCGTAGCGTACCCCAAGTGCGCAACTTAGTGCAGGGGGCATCTGTGTCTGTCATGTCCGCTAACTGTACCGGAGATCCATGTACTCAATATCCCTTTATTTCTCTCTCCCCCCCCCTTTTTGTTTGTCTTTCTGTGCTTGTGTGCATCAGCATCATCAGGCGGAGGAGAAGTGGCATCGGGGCAGGAGGGAGCTGCATCTCACATGGCCCAGGAGGGCCATGCCACAGAGTCAGACTGGACCAGTGAGACGGAGGGCGAGGGGAGCTCCACGACGGGGACGACTGGACCCTGCAGCGACACGGACACGTCCTCGGAAGGGGGCTCCCTTGCGGGGGTGGCACCATCCGTGCCCCCCGCCATTACAGGTACAGCCGCCACCCAGCGCACCATCTCCGCCCTCCCAGCAGCCCCTCAGCGTTCGCCCCGTGCCCGCTCTGCCAGGAAGCCGGGCATCTCCTTCGCCCCAGGCACCTCAGGCCCTGCCCCTGTTACCCCCGCTGCCCTCAGTGAGGAGGTCATTGACCTCCTCCGAACGCTCATTGTTGGGCAGACTACCCTTTTGAATGCCATCCAGGGGGTGGAGAGGGAGGTTCATCGCAGCAATGCGTACCTGGAGGGCATTCATTCGGGTCAGGCTGCCCATCAGCGATCGTTCCAGGCTCTGGCCTCAGCACTGACGGCAGCCATTGTCCCTGTCTCCTGCCTGCCTCTACTAACTCCCTCCTCCCAGTCTCCTGTTCCTCTGCCTGTCCCACCCACACCATCAGACCAGCCTGCACACACCTCAACACCCAAGAGAAGCTCATCCAACATAAGCACCACAGATCACGCAGACATTCACACACGCAACATTCCGATGCAGACATGCCAACAGTCACTACCACCTCTGTGACCCCCACCTCCTCGTCTCCCTCCTCCCTCCCTGTGACGTCTACACTCACACCTCCATTCACCTCACCATCAGCCAGTGTTTCCATCACCAGCACACCCTCCACTCCAGTCCGCACACGTGCAGTCACCACCCCCACTGCCATTTACACGTCCCCTGTGTCCTCTCCCACTGTGTCTGTCACCCCCTCTTCCACACCACACAAACGCAGCCACCCACCCACCCAACAGCCATCCACCTCACGACAGCCTATCCCTCCTGCACCTGCACGCAAAGACAGCGAACGTGACACACCTACAACCACATCCTCTCCCTCCACTCCCATTCCCACTGTACCTACCACTCTCCATTGTCCCAAGAAGCTCTTCCTCGCCACTACTAACTTCTTTCCTGACCCTGAGCCCCCCCCTCCTTCTCGTCGGGGTAAGAAGAGCACCTCAGCCACCACCAGCCCTGCAGCCCCCTTGACAAGGGTGCAGGGGTATTGGAGCCCGCCAGCCCGCATGTCTGGATCTTCGCCCAGCAGCAAGGGGACAGCCAGCCCACCCCCTGGGAAGAGGAGCAGAAGGCGGAAGGGGCGCCGCAGGAGCCCGCCTTCTACATCCCCCCCGGACACCACCCAGAGACAGTCACCAGCCACAGCTCCAAAGGGAGGAAAGGGCCACAGGCCCACGACTAAGGAGGGCAAGGGCAGCAAGTCAGAGAGGTCAGGCAGCAGGCCTGCTGCCCAGGAGGAGCCCACAACCCCCATAGCCGCTGCCCCGGGAGGAACCGGCACAGCTGCCCCGGGAGAGCCCACCACCCCCATAGCCGCTGCCCAGGGAGGACCCAGCCCAGCTGGCCAGGAGGGCCCCACCACCCACAGCCCAGGTGGGCAGTGAAGGAGCACCATCCCCGCTGCCCAGGAGGGCACCACCAGGCAATTAGCAGTTGGCCATAGACCGTCCGCCGTCTCAAGAACCGCTGAACTGGGCCCCGCCGTCTCAAGAACCGCTGAACTGGGCCCTTCAGGGCAAGAACCGCTGAACTGGGCCCCGCCGTCTCAAGAACCGCTGAACTGGGCCCCGCCGTCTCAAGAACCGCTGAACTGGGCCCTTCAGGGCAAGAACCGCTGAACTGGGCCCTTCAAGGCAAGGAGCGCTGAACTGGGCCCCGCCGTCTCAAGAACCGCTGAACTGGGCCCTTCAGGGCAAGAACCGCTGAACTGGGCCCTTCAAGGCAAGGAGCGCTGAACTGGGCCCCGCCGTCTCAAGAACCGCTGAACTGGGCCCTTCAGGGCAAGAACCGCTGAACTGGGCCCCGCCGTCTCAAGCACCGCTGAACTGGGCCCTTCAGGGCAAGAACCGCTGAACTGGGCCCTTCAAGGCAAGGAGCGCTGAACTGGGCCCCGCCGTCTCAAGAACCGCTGAACTGGGCCCTTCAGGGCAAGAACCGCTGAACTGGGCCCCGCCGTCTCAAGCACGGCTCCGCTGGGCCCCGCCGTCTCACGCACCGCTCCGCTGGGCCCCGCCGTCTCAAGAACCGCTGAACTGGGCCCTTCAAGGCAAGGAGCGCTGAACTGGGCCCCGCCGTCTCAAGAACCGCTGAACTGGGCCCCGCCGTCTCAAGAACCGCTGAACTGGGCCCTTCAGGGCAAGAACCGCTGAACTGGGCCCTTCAAGGCAAGGAGCGCTGAACTGGGCCCCGCCGTCTCAAGAACCGCTGAACTGGGCCCTTCAGGGCAAGAACCGCTGAACTGGGCCCCGCCGTCTCAAGCACCGCTCCGCTGGGCCCCGCCGTCTCACGCACCGCTCCGCTGGGCCCCGCCGTCTCAAGAACCGCTGAACTGGGCCCTTCAAGGCAAGGAGCGCTGAACTGGGCCCCGCCGTCTCAAAAACCGCTGAACTGGGCCCCGCCGTCTCAAGAACCGCTGAACTGGGCCCTTCAGGGCAAGAACCGCTGAACTGGGCCCTTCAAGGCAAGGAGCGCTGAACTGGGCCCCGCCGTCTCAAGAACCGCTGAACTGGGCCCTTCAGGGCAAGGACCGCTGAACTGGGCCCTACAAGGCAAGGAGCGCTGAACTGGGCCCTTCAAGGCAAGGAGCGCTGAACTGGGCCCCGCCGTCTCAAGAACCGCTGAACTGGGCCCTTCAGGGCAAGAACCGCTGGCCCTTTGGCAGACGTGGCAGGGCAGGATCTATCTCGGGCAGGGCTGCAGGATGTCCTCTGGCCAACTTGCCTCCTCCAGTGGCAGTGGGGTCTGTTATGGACTGTATGGACTGTGGCTTTGCTCTCCCCAGGATGGCCCAGTGGGCAGGCCATCCACTGTATGGACTGTTTGGACTGTGGCTTTGCTCTCCCCAGGATGGCCCAGTGGGCAGGCCACCCACTGTATGGACTGTATGGACTGTGGCTTTGCTCTCCCCAGGATGGCCCAGTGGGCAGGCCACCCACTGTATGGACTGTTTGGACTGTGGCTTTGCTCTCCCCAGGATGGGCCAGTGGTCATGGAGTCCCCTCGTGGATCTGGCGTCGTGTACTCAAGTGGCTGAGGTGCCCCCCCTTCCCTTCCCCCTGAGGTGCCTGTCCTATTTTCTTTCTGATGCCCCTGCAGTGTTCTCTCCGTGGAGTTCTTGTCGTGGGACTGGGCCTTGCCCCTTTGCACAGGACCCCTGTGATCCACGGACAGTGGTTGGACTACATTTAGTAGCTGTATATATTTTGTACATAGTTTATTTATTAATTGGGATTACTGGTGTCCATATTTCAATATATCTGCCCGTTTATGATCTCTTCTTTTGGTCTTTGCATTATTTCGGAGGGGGGTGGTTTGTGGGTTGTGACAGTGATCTGTGGGAATGCATTGATGTGTGTGTTGTAGTGGGTGTGGGTGGGTGGGTGTGTGCCGGTAATCTTTTCCCTCCCCTGTGTCGTAGGTGCAGTACTCACCGATGTCTTCCGCGCCGCCGGGCGTGCTCCTGGTATATGAGCAGGAATAGGAGTGCGGGGATGACCTGCAACTCTGGCTCCATACTGCCGGAATCTCGCGTGGAGTGCGTAGAGGTGAGCGTTTTCCCGTTCGTAGTCTGTTTCCGCCGTGTTCTTATCGGCGGTGCTCCCGCCCCGGAAAAGGTGGCAGATTGGTGGGTCGTAATAGGGTGGGCGGTACATTGTCTGCCGCCGGGCCGTTGGCGGGAACCGCCGCGCTGTTTGTTTGTACCGCTGTGGCGGTCGGAGTGTTAAGTTGGCGGGCTGTGTTGGCGGTTCCCGCCAGGGTCAGAATTGCATATTTTAGACCGCCGGCCTGTTGGCGGCTTGGCCGCCGCTTTATCACCGACCGCCAGGGTCAGAATGAGGGCCATAATCTACTGTATTAGAATGAACACATATTTGGGGGGATTTAAAAGATGATTCTAAAGTTATAACTTTCCTCTACATTTAAACTGATAGCGCAAATGTATTAATTACAAATTATTAATGAATGCTTATCTATGAAAATGTAGAAAAAACGATTAACGTAGAAAAATAATGTGCACGTTTGAAAATGTGCCCTCAGAGAGCGATCACCAAGATTCTCAAATGTACTAATAAAAGGAATAGCACATATGAAATATAGAAAAACGTATTGAAATAACGTAGTAGTATGACATATTGAAAGATATAACTTGTGTTTTGCATTATATTGTAGAGTTTAACTTAGCCAAAATCGTGGCCTAGTTTTGCCAGGCCTCGGGCAAAAGCTGAGTATTAACGTTAAAATGAAAAGATGCTGACAAATTAGACTATCCATGAGCTGCTCATTGTTTAATAAAAATTGTTTGGCTGAAACCTCTTCATGAACCAACAGACAGGAGACGATGGAAACCAGAATGTATCAACTACTGTGTAAAGCACTCAGAGCATACTTTCCCAGGACTCGAACAATAGAGACACTGACTGGAGAAGAAGATGCAACATTTTCGATACCTGACGTGCCGGATGAGGAGGACATCCCAAAGTGAACCAATCAACAATCTGAGAAATGTACAGTATTAAAATTTATAGATTTGAAATAAATATGCAATTGGACAGTCATAACTGGTGAGTAATTGACCAATCGGCCGCGCTGAAAAGGAGAGCGCGTCACTCGGCTGCTTCGCGCGGCACTGGGGGAAGGTTATCTCTTAACTTCTTAACTTTTTAAACTTTTTATCTCTTTTTTAATTTTATTTGTTAAAAACATATTTACATCAGGGAGGGGAAACGGGGGAGCACTGAACTTATCTTTTTTTAACTGGGGCCTTTATACCTTTTTTGGGACACAGCCTCTGTTGCCAGGCACCTTCTTTGAGGCTGTACTGGAAGTGAGGGTCTGTTAGAGCCCTCCTTCCGGCCATCTGAGACTCGTTGCTCTGCACCACGAGTTACAGGCTTGTTGACGTCGGGCTCTAGGCCCTGTGCCATAAATGAGCCCAGTTGAGCGGCCGCGCAGTGGATGCGCGCCAAAGGCACGCCTAAGTTAAGCCCGTCTGCGCCCGTCCACGCCCGAACAGGCCCAGCGGCCAGAGATTCTGCCCTTTTTCATAAGTGTGCGGTCCCTCTGGGAGATAATGGCAATATTAAGTCCAACAATGTTTGCAAATATAAGGCACCGTCCGATTTTGAGGCTGCTTGGACCTGTGAGGAATGTAATTGGTCAGTATAAGCCCCTCAAACTCTAAGGGAGGTTAGAGCCCAGTTCAGGTGGCCTTTGAGGTCCGGTGTGGCAGCTCAGGAACAGACGGCAGTCCATAAACAGCCGATCCGGCACGCATTGTTAAATGTTCGTTCACTTCCCAAGCACAAATTGGAAATCAGTGAAATGATTGATTGTTTGTTTCTTACAGAAACGTGGGTTAAAATAGAATCAAATCCTGACTTTGTTGTAGCTTCCCCACCAGGGTCTACTTATTACAGATTAGATGGACCCCATAACAAGGGGGGGAGGGCTTGGCTATTATCTGCAGGGCCACGTTTGTGTGTACTTGGTTTGGCCCCACTGCTGAAACCTGTGAGATCAACGCTTTTAAGATTTCTCAGAACAGCGGAGTACTGTCAGAGGGCCTTTTGATCTATCGTTCGCCGGGCCCTCCCACTAACTGTGTACAATCCTGGGTTAAGCTGATAGAACCTATGGTTCTGTCCCCAAAGGCTATTATATTGGGAGATTTTATTATCCATTTTGATGAGATTTGCGCTCCTGTAGTTAGGTTTTTTTTTGATTTTATGGAGGCCTTGGATTGGACCTTTAGAGTCTTGGCAGACACCCATAAGGCAGGACATATATTAGATGGGGTCTTTGTTCGTACTTCCCTACAGCTGGTGTTAACCATCACCCAGCTAAGTTGGACAGATCATTATCTGTTAAATTTTAAATTTGATACTGTGCACTTTCTTGATCCATATGAGGAGGAGAGTAAAGTATTTAGGCCATGGAAGCAGATTAAAGTGGAGGAGTTAGTTCCAGCACTAGAAGAGGGCTGGGACAAGGCCAAGAAATCAGCTTGGCCCCTGCTTGATAGTTTTCAGCAAGGGGTGGAAATGGCCATGGCTCAATTGGCTCCCCCTAAGATTCGGGGACCTAACAGTCGGAAGAAGCTCAGTCATCCCTGGTTTACGAGCGAACTTAAGTCCTTCCAGAGGAAGTACCGACAGCAGGAGCGTCAGTGGAAATGCTTGATGGTTTTCAGCAGGGGGTGGAAATGGCCATGGCTCAATTGGCTCCCTCTAAGATTCGGGGGCCTAGCAGTCGGAAGAAGCTCGGTCATCCCTGGTTAACGAGCTAACTTAAATCCTTCCATAGAAAGTACCGACAGCAGGAGCGTCGGTGAAATTAAATCCAGCCCCAGAGGAAAGGGCAGTATTATAGTCCACTCTTAAGGCTTACAAAGCGGCGCGCTTTAAGGCCAAATCTAACTTTTACAGTGCCAAAGTTAAGGAGGCATGAAATGCCCCTAGAGAACTTTTTAAGACGATAAAGTCATTATCTACACCCCTTAGGCCTTCCGATCTGGACAATTCGCAGGAAGTTTGTGATAAGGTTGCCACGCACTTTGAGAACAAAATTCTTCATATACATGCAAACTTTGCTCCTCATGACATCCCTAGAGAACTTCCCTCTACGACATTTACCGATTCTAACGCTAGCTGCAAAGTTTTATCTGATTTCCACTTTCCAACTCATGATAGTATTAGAAAGAAGATACTATAAACTAAGTCAGGCTCCCCTTCTGATCCGTGCCCCCCCTCTATCTTTCATCCGGCCCCCGACTTGATGGCTCGGGTGTTAGTTCCTATTTATCAAGAGGACCTGATATCTGGGGTGTACCCCTCCCTATGGAAAGAAACTACAGTGGTACCTCTTAAGAAGAAGCCAGATGGTGATAGTCAGGACCTAAATAATTTACGGCCAATAGCACTTCTTCTCTATCTGGCAAAGATTTTAGAGAAAATTTTGAATTTGGAACTGGCCGATTTCTTAGTAGAAGTGGAAGACCTTGACGTCTCCCAACATGGTTTCAGAAAAGCGCATAGCACGGAGACGGCCCTGATCTCATCCTCTTATGCTATCCGGAAACTGGTAGATGAGGGTCAAGGGGTTACCCTAGTTCTACTAGATTTGTCGGCGGCGTTCAATACTATCTCTCCTCACCCTCTAACGTCCCGCCTTTATCAAGTGGGGATTAGAGAGCGAGCGCTTAAGCTCTTGGAATCTTTTCTTACTAATAGATGGACCACTATAAGCTGTGGCGATTTTAGATCCACACCTTATTTATTACCCTGTGGGATTCCCCAGGGATCTTCCTTGAGTCCCACTCTGTTTAATGTGTATGTTGTCCCACTGGCTAGTCTGATTCGTTCCTTTGGCTTCATTCTGTCCTCTTACGCAGATGACTCTCAGCTTATCATCCCAATTAAAAAGCCTTGGGAGGAGGTTGCGGATCGGTTCAACAACTGCATGCTAGCAGTGAGCAACTAGATGAACACTAATTGGCTTAAAATGAATGCCACCAAAACCGAAATTCTTTGTTTCGGATTAGGAAAAGAGTTATGGAGCTCACGTTGGTGGCCTTCTGATGTGGCACGCTCCCTGTACCCACTATTGTCAGTAGGAATTTGGCCATCTTTTGTGATGATCATCTATCCTTTAAAAATCAGGTAAATCACGCCTTAAAGACTTGCTTCGGGCTCATCAAAATGCTTAGGAAAATGTTTCCTTATCTCTCGCATTAATGGAGAGTCTCTGCTACCTTAGCACTGGTGATGTCAAAGGTAGATTATTGTGATGCCTTATTCCTTAATCTGGATAAGGCTTTGATTAGCAAATTGCAATTGGTCCAGAACACTGCCGCCAGAGCGGTTCTCAATCTCTCACGGCGGATATCACTCAGAGGAAGCCTGAAACAATTACATTGGCTGCCGGTTGCTCAGCGTATTATCTTCAAATCGCTTTGTTTAACATATAAAGCAGCTCATGGGAACGGTCCCCGCTATCTTACCACCAGGCTCTGTTGGCATGTTCCTAAGAGAAACTTGAGTTCTGCTAAAGCCTATCGAATTCAAGTCCCTCATACTTATAAAGCTAAATGGGTCAATAAAGCTTTCACTGTGGCTGTTGCCAAAGGTTGGAACTCGCTTTCCTTGATCATTAGGCAAGAACCCTGCTACTAAAGATTTAGGAAATTGTTTTTTCCCCCCGATAGTACCTGTCTTGTACCTCTTTTTGTACTTTCAAATTTTGATTCTTCTTTCTCATCATCTTCTGTTTCCTGGGTGGGGCCTCTGCATTCTTGTTTCTCCCCCTTGTTTTTCCCCCCGCGCTCTCATTCTGCATTAGCGCTTCAATGCTCTTCGTGAGTCGGAATGCGCTTTATAAATACGGTATACATACATACATACATACATACATACCAATTAGGAATTGGGGGATAGTGTGGGCGACTTTGATATAACGCCATGACGAAGGGGGAAAACCTCAGAATAGATGATGATGAGACAGATGGAGAGAGATGTCAAGGCAATTCGAGATTCTGTCATTGGGCTCAAGCTCTTGAGAGCCTGATGTGATGCTGATTGATTGGTGACCTGAGGACAAAGACTGACTTATTGCTGATCCATTTCGAGGATAGGTAGATATGAAAATGTGACTGAATTAACATTTGTGCCTTTTCTTTCTAGGTGCCAACTGTGCTGTTTCAAATAGTTTTTCTCTTAGCTAGATGTTTTCCAAATTCATGTTCTAAACTTTTTTTGCATGAAGTCCTACATGCTGATGCTAATCTAAGTTAGGTGAGGTTTCTATCTTATGACATTGACAAACACAGAGACACATAATTGATGAACTGATTTACTGAACTCTGCTCTTCATGTCGACTTATTCATTCCTGATTCAATTATTGACCTATGCTACTGTTTTAGAATGTATTCTGATGCAAGTTTTGATTAGACTATGTTTTTGGCGCATCATAATGAATTAATACGGATTGATGTCAGTGAATAAAGTTGAATTCATTTTCATGAATTATTATTGTAACTAATAGGGAATAAAACTACAAAAAAGTATGGTGAGTAGTGGTTATTCATGACTGGAGGGCCATGGGGTGTTATTGTTTCGGATTCAATAATGTTGATGACTAATGTTTATTGAATTGCATATTAATTATTTATGTGACTCCCATTAGCCTAGCTAGGATACTCCATGCAAATCAAAAGGTTCATTGATCTATACGCGTCCCCTTGTGAGTTTACTTACTAAGGACCAGGCGCGCTAACAAAACATTGTACACAAGAATGGCATGAAAGAAAGGCTTGGTAAAGGTGTGCTTGTCCTGCAAAGACACATTTAAAAATTAAATTGTGATCTCTGTTATCATATTTGCAGTCAGCAAATGTCTTACACTAATAATTTTGGAAATACACAAATCTCTAGTGGGAATTGAAGACAAAGGGATTGATGTATGCTAATTGGCCAGGGCATTGATGCAGGTCATAGTGCAGACCCTATAGGAAAATGTTTGTGACATTGAGTGAGTGGCAGTAGGAGAGTGGATAGTATGGGTAAAGGAGGCTGGAGTCAAGATAAATGTGGCATGTGGCGAGTGGAGAAGAGTGGAGTGGGTGCAGCAGTTGAGAAAATGCTGTCAGGTAAGTGTTAATAGAAGTGAGTGTATTGTGAACTCTGTTAAGAGTAGTAGGTGAAACCAGGAACAATGGTTGTTAGGTGGAGTGTGGCATGATGTGGATTGTTTCTGAGCATGAGATGCATTGAGTTTAGTGTATGGTGCAATGTAGGGTAAGGGAAAGCACTGGATATGGTGAGCTGTGATGTAGTGTGGAGTGTGGTGCGTAGAGTGTGCTGAAGCGAAGTGTGTGTAAAAGTATGGATGATGGGTGAAGTATGTGAGAAATTCATGAGCCGTGGTGAAATATGTTATGTTATGAGGACTTATAAAGTGCATGGCTACCCAAAGGCCTCCCAGCACTATGAAATGCAGTAGAGTGTGGTAGTGGTTTATGGTTAAGTGAGGTTGTGTCTGCTATCCCAAGGGCTGTGGTATAATGTCTGGCATTGGATTTTGAGAGTGGTTTAGTATCCCAAAGGTGACTTATGTTATGTTATGTATATTAGTATAGAGCACAACTCATCTGGTGAAATACTCTGGCACTGAAGCAGGAGTCAGGTCGAAGCAAGGCCAGGGCTAGATGAAGAGAATGGTCTTCAGTATCTTGCAGAATTCAAAAACTGAGGACATGACTCTGATATGTAGGGGCACGTCGTTCCTGGCTTTAGAAGTGAGGTAGAAGGCGGAACAAAGGAGGATGACAGTGAGTCTGGCTCCTGAGTTTTGTATGGTTTTCAGTCTTCTGGTCAGTTGAGCTTTGATTCTGACATATAATGTGTTGCCATTTTCCAGATTGCTGGTGAGGAGGGCTTGAGTGACAGTGCTGTGAGTGTTGAGTGGGGCCATTTAAGGTTTTCTTGAGCATATTGAGTGAGTGGAAGTGGGAGACTAAAATTGCATTCACTTGGTTGGTCATGGTGAGGTGACTGTTGATTACTATTCCAAGGTTCTTTGTGTTGGTCTGAATTTGTCAGGACACCAGGTAGAGTCCCAGAGTTATTTTTCTTTTCCAAAGAATACTACTTTTGTCTTGTCTGTGTTTAGCTTGAGGAATTTGTTTGTCATCAATCTGGTGACTTTGGTCATGTATGCAGAGAAATTGGTCCAGGTGTTCGGAGTCTTGTGGGAGAGAGAATGTATGAGCTGGGTGTCATCCGCATAGTATATGATGCTGATTCTGAGGGTGCGGATGATGCTGCAAAGTGGGGTCACGTAAACTTTGAAAAGAGTGGAACCGAGTAAGGATCCTTGTGGAACGCTACAGATGAAGCAGGCCACATTCGAGGCAAAGCAGGCCAGGCTGACTGACTCTGTGCCACCTGTCAGAGAGCAAGAAACCTAGTGAAGTGTGAGTCGTTGGATGTCAGCTTCATGCAGTCATTGGTTAAAGTTATGGTGGGAGACACTGTTGATAGCTGCAGAAAGTCTAGTAGGATAAGGCCCATGGTGTCACCTCTGTCCATGATCATCCGCGTATCGTCAGTGACGGCAATGTGGGCAGTCCCTTTACTGTGGTTGGGCTTGAATCCAGATTGACTGGTGTGATTTTTTTGTTTTAAGGTGGGTAGCTAGACATTTCTGTCTTATTTTTGCCATGACATTTGCCAGGCAGGTTATCAGGGAGATAGATGTGTAGCTGGCCAGCATCTTCATGTCTGGAAGGGTTTCTTGTGTGGGTGTGTGAGGTATTTTTTGCAGGCATCCACGTAAGTGGCTGTGATGAGTAATCAGGATTGGGGTGAGGGCTGTGCTGATGGGGTTCAGTCATTTGATTTAGAAGTGGTGAGCACACAGGTCTCAAGGTGCTCAAGATTGTATGGATTGCACAGTCGTTGTGGTTTCTTGGATGTTGATGGTGGGCCAGGTGGTGAGCGTGATTTGCTAGGTATTCATTGCCATGGACAGGAAGGCTGCAAGGGTAGAAGGGTCCACTTGGGGCTTAAAGTTGTAATAGATGCTGGTGATATTATTGCTGAAGTTTAGGGACACTTGGGTGCACAGGTCCTGGAAGGAGCTATGCTGGTGGAATTTGCCGCCAGGGAGATGAAGTCTTTCACTATGATGTGGTAAAAATTACCTTGGCGCTGTTGGTGCATGAGCTGAAATAAGAAATAGTATAGAGAAATGATCTTCAAACTTTTTAATGTGGTACTCACATGTAAAACATTTTGTTGCCCCTCCCAACAGAATGAGAGACATGTTTTCACAATAATGCTATAAAATCTGTAGCCCTGATCAACTCAAACATTGACGGTATGATCAATTCTCCCTTTAAAAAATAATCAAATACATGATTGCTGACATGTTATTGGCAGCCCAGTCTCCCTAAAAATGTAAAAGTATCCACATTGTAAACTTTTATCAGAAAAGGGCAGAATGCTTCGAAGGTTATTTAGAGACCCCCTCCCACAGCAAATGAATGACAGAAGATGCTACTGATGGCCCACTAGAGATTGGCACACTGCCACTCTGTTTTAATTTACTAAAACATAGAGCTCTTTTCAAACTGACATTTGACTGCTCCCCAAGGGCCTCAGAAATGCTCCTTTTGGCCAGAGACTGGCAATCCCTTGGTTATCCGCAAGTGTACCTAATAGCATTTGTGGTACCCATGAATTTCTATATACTGTCAAGCATTGATGATGATTATATACATCCCATCCCCAGGCTTGAATTCTATTACAAAGGGGAGGGGACATGTGCCCCCCCTCAACGAGCCTCATTAGGCCGAACAGACCCCAATACCCCATGGTCGAAATTAAATTAAAAATGGAAGGGGTCTCCGTGGCCCCCCTCCCTGAGCCTCATTAGGATGGGACACCCCATCCTCCAGGGCCAAATTCAATTAAAAAAGGGCCAGGGGCAACAGGACTCCCTTCCCGAGGCCCCAGGAACACCATCCTCAGGGCTTCCTTTCACAATAGATGGGTTGCCCCCGTGCTCACCCAAGGAACCCACCAACCAATAGCACAGCAACAAATACGATGGGAGTTGCGAGGGAGACCCAGGGCTACTGGAGCCCCAGCCTGCTTCCAGGAAGGAGCAGCTACTTTTTACATGCTCCCTCTGGGCAGAGGTAAAAGAGCACAAGTCTGCTCTCAGCTGGTAGGAACATTTATAAACCTCACGCTAGCTGGGAGAAGACTCAGAGCCTGAATTAGATTTTGTTAGACTGGGTTACTATGTCTCAATGGTGACGGAGAGCTCATCCTCTGAAATCTAAATCCAATAGGACATAATGGGATTTAGATTCCAGCAGATGGGCTATCAGTAACCCGTCTCCCGAAATGTAAATCAGGCCCTTAGGCCCATATTTATACTTTTTTACGCAAATCAGCACTTGGGCAGATTTGCGTCAAAGAGTTTACCGCCGGCTAACGCCATTCCAACGCACCAGCCGGGCGCCTTATTTATGGAATCACGTTAGCCGGCGCTGTGGCCTGGTTAGCGTCAAACTCTAACCGGGCAGCGGAGGCATACAGTAGAATGGGGGTTGTGTGTCAAAGAATGGTGCAAGTCAGGTTAGCGTAAAAAATATTGACTCAAACCTGACTATCTTAATTTTTTTATGCACAGCCCCCATGGAAATGACTCCTGTCTTAGCAAAGACAGGAGTCATGCCCCCGTGCCCAATGACCATGCCCAGGGGACTTCAGCCATTGGGCAGAGTGGCATGTAAGGGGGCCCAAGTTAGGCCCCCCTATGCCACTTAAAATAAATAAAAAAAAATACTTACCTGCACTCACCATAGATGGGTCCCCCATCCATGGGTGTCCTCCAGGGTGCTCTAGGGTGGCAGGGGGTGTCCCTGGGTGCAGGAAAGGGCACCTGTGGACTGCTTCCATGGTCTTCCACCATTGAAAAGAGCCCACAGGTCCCTTAACGCCTGCCCTGACCCAGGCGTTAATTTTTGACGCACATCGGGATTAATGCCATTTTCTGGCTCCGCCTCCCAGCCATTAGACATTTTTGCCCGGTTGGATAAATATGGCGCACGGGTGTTTAAGTCATTTTTTGGACGGGAACGCCTACCTTGCATGTCATTAAGGCAAGGTGGTTTCACACATCCAGAAAATGACTCACACTGAGAAATTTTGATGTTCGCCGTTTCGGGTGTCAAAGCATAAATATGGTCTTAGTGTTGCACCAAATTAGCATTAAAAAAAAAAGTCGCAAATCCGGCGCAAGCAAAGTATAAATATGCCCCTCAGTGTTTGCTCTTCTTTGGCTCGAGATTTCAAAATGTTCCCACCAGATGTGAGCAAACACATGTTTCCCAGACTGTGCTGGTGTGGGCAGGGAAACTCTTGTGTACTGGGGGTGGGCTCCATGGGATGCAGTCCCCGGGGCCTATAAAGACTCAGGGATGGTGGCCATACACCCCCTCCCTTTTATAAAGTGTCATTGCCTCAGGGATGGAGTCCCCAGGGGCTGTTTAAAACTCAAGGTGAGGGACCGCTCGGCCTCCCTCCCCTTTAAAATAAATATTAGGTGATGGGGTTAATGTGAACTAGGCATAGTGTATAGTTTCAATGTTGCACATAACCCATGCTTGTTACACATAAGGGAGTTGTATCTGTGACGGCATTAATGATGCTTCATTTTATTCTGAGCTATGCAGTACTTACTTTCAGGCCTTTAATGCCATACTAGTTTATAAAGTAATGTGTAAAAAAGAAGCTTGGTTAATTTCACCAGTGAATTCACCAGTGATCTCATCAGTAAATGTCATTTGAAATGTCATCAGTGATGTCATAAATGATGTCATTCAACATGTCTGAGTGATGTAATATGTGAGGTCACCAATAGGTAGTTATAGTTAGGACCTAGTTTCCATAACAAAATATTTTTTTTTGCTAACTTCTTTTACGCCATTTGACAAGTCTTCATGAAAATGTAAAAACAAGTCACTTTTGCTGCTGTCTGGAAAGTTTCTGTGAACAAGGCTACGGCTGAAACGCGTTGGGAGGAATAATCTGTGGATATCTGTATGATAGTAAAAGCTTCAATTTCACTGGAAGGGTCCTGACCTTTCTTGTTACTACAAGAATTTGTCTTGTTATATTTATGGTGTTTCCTGAAACCATGGTCAGACCGCCACTTTTTTGAGCCTCGGTATTTCGGGTCTCCTTGGTGAATATATATATATATATTTAATTGAAGCAAAATATACATTTGTTAAACAGGCCTAAAGAGTATCTATATATTTTAGGATAAAAAAGTTATTATACATATTTGTAAAAGGAATACACATATCTATATATATATGTATATATATATATATATATATACACATAATCAAATTATAACATGTTTACGTACACGGTGATATGCAATCCATTGCTGTTTGAGTATGGTAGTTATGTAGGAGAGAGCCAGCTCTTCGATAATCTTCTGAAGATATGATAGTTATTTGTGGTCCTTATATTTGGGGTAATGAACTCCATAGTTTGGCCAATTGAACAGAGAACGATGTACCACCTATTGTCTTGTTCTTGTATGGTGGAGTTTTGAGGTGGGGTGCCAATCTTGAGCGGAGGATTCTTTGTTGAATGTATTTGGTGATTTTATTCCTGTTGAAAAGTGGTCCTGTTCCATGTATTGCTTTGTGGGTGATACAGAGCAGCTTGAAGGTGGATCTTCTGGCAACCGCTAACCAGTGTAGGGCCCTTAAAACAGGGGAGATGTGGGCTAGAGGCTTTACATGTAGTAGTAGTCTGGCAGCTGAGTTCTGAATGTGTTAAAGTTTTTTCATAGTAGATAGAGATGATCCAAGGTAGAGGCCATTGGCGTAATCCTGTATAGATAGTACAAGAGAGATTGTAGCCTCCACCTTGTGTCGATAACAAGGTGGGGGAAGATGCTTCACAGAGTTTTCATGGTGATCAAACTTGAACTTGCTAATTTGTCCACTTGAGCATTTATTGTCAACTTGGAGTCCATGGTAATTCCAAGGTTTCTCACTTCCTCAGACAGTTCACGAGGGGGCCCCAGATCATCAGGCCAGGTGCAAAGTGGGTTGTAATTTTCACCACTCGCAACATGTGAGTATTTCTGTTTTAGAAGCATTCAGTTTGAGATGGCTCCATGTCATGCACTGATCAACTGTTCTGAGGCAACTGTAGATTTGTGAGTCTGTGATGTCTTTGCAACATTCCAGTTTAAAGAGTATTTGTGTGTCATCTGCACAGTTGTAGCATGTGAGATGAAATTAATTGATCATTGTTGGTAATGACGTCATGTAGATGTTGAAAAGCACAGGTTAGATAATTGAGCCTAGAGGGACCCCTGATTTTGTTAAGTAGGGTTTGGATGAGAAAGGGGGAGAATGGATGCTATTAGCTCTGTTTTGAAGGTAGGATGTGATCCAGTCAAGAGCAGTCCCCTCCATGCTGGCTTTGCAGAGTCTTTGTATTAGAGCGTCATGGTCAGCTGTGTCAAAGGCAGCTGAGAGGTCCAGGAGAAGTAGTGCAACAACTCCATTACAGTCTATTGTGCTTTTAAGATCATCCCTGATGGCCATGAGTGCAGATTCAGTGCCTCTTCCTGGGCAGAATCCAGTTTGGTAGTCTGAAAGTATGAAGTTATCGTCACTGAATTGTGACATCTGGGCGAAAGCTGTTCTTCCTACCAGTCTGACCAGGAAAGGGCCATTTGTAATCAGTCTGTAGTTGTTGGGGTCCTGAGGGTCCAGTTTTGTTTTCTTTAATAATGGACATATGCATGCCTTTTTAAGACCTTCAGGAAAGATTCCCGTGGTTAAATAAGTATTGATGATTCTTCTTACTGTTGTGGCAGCAGAGGGAGATAAAATAATATTCCTGAAGATGTGTGGTGGTCAAGGGTCAGAAAGGCAGCCAGAAGGCCTGCTTGCTTTGACCAGATACATAAATCCACTTTGTGATATTTGTTTGAAGGAGTGCAGAGGCTGGGTTGGCTTACTCTTGGAGTGAAGTTTTGGAAATGGGTTGGTGCTGGTTGTTTTCCTTTTGTTTTAAAGAGGAGTCCAATGTGTCTGCCTTGGTTGTGTAATGATTCGCCAGTTTGCAAAATCTTGCGTAATGGGATGAATTCCTTCCACGCATTTAGGATTGCAAAATTCAATGAAAAGTTTATAAAATTCTTTATTTGTAGATTTAGCATTTTTAATTCTGTCTTAGTTCCATTTTTAGCTTTTTTGATTGTTGATTTGTATATTCTGTAAAGTTTGCTTAGCTGAAGTTTGTCTTGAATGTTTCTGATTTGAGACAGGTTTGTTGCAGCCTTCTGATTTGTGGTTTTATCTTTTTTTAGTTGTGTATTCCCCCAAGGTGCTTGTTTTTGTTATGTCCTGTTTAGTTTTTCTTAGTGGTATCAGGATAGCGAAAGCTTCTGTAGCCAGTTGTAAAGTTTTTTAACAGAAGTTATTGTTTCTAGATCTGTGTTGCTGTTAGTTGTGTTTCTGAATGATCAAAATTGAGTTTCTTCCATGGTTGATAGGTGGATGATAAGTGGATGTATGTAAGGTGGTCTTGGGTGTGTTGATGTGTGGTGTTTTGTGCTGGAAAGTAAACAAATGCTGGCCTGACCATGTGAGTAATGCGATGCTTTGAACGGTAACTAGTACTGGGTTTGCAAAAACAGCATCTCGAATGTGCCAAGTGATGTGTGTTGGGTTGTGTACAATCTGTTGTAGGTTCAATGTGACTAGGCCAGTGATGATGGCTTTTGGATGGGGCATACCAGGGTTATTAGACCAAATGTTTAGGTCCCCAAGAATGCATAGGTTGGAGTGTGGTGTTAGAAGGTTTGCACTGTGTTCAGAAAAGTGCTTGGGAATGTAGAATTGCTAGGTGGAGGTCTGCAAAGGAGGAGGACGTTACATGAGAAAGTTGATGTAGGGCTGCATCTGGTGAGGAGGGCCTCACAACCTTATATGGAGATGGCTGTTTTGCTGAGATTTACTCATTTTCTGCCTATACAGTTTTGTGTGGTGGTTTGTTAGTCTAGAGGAATAGCTTCAAGCAACACTCGGGCCATGTCATCTCCCAACCATGATTCAATTATGAAGAGTAAGTCAGGTTTTGTGACAGTGAGAAGGTCGTAGATGTGGCACTTGTTTTTAGAGAGTGATTGAGCATTTATGAGTAGGGAGGTTAGAGACTGTGAATTGGTGGTGGTGTGATTTTGTTTTGTAGAGTAGTTATCAGCATATTTTGAACTCGTAGCAGGTGTGTCATTGGGGATTAATATTAGCTGTATGAGGGTCACACTTGTTCTATAATGTGTTCCTCATCCAGCAGGCTTAGAAGGCATTTTGTTGGGTCTGTCTGTGTAGGTGGTGGAGATGGTGGTTGTGAGTGAATTGGTGAGTTGTGTCATTTTTGTAGAGTAGCCTTGTGGTGTGATACAGATGGGAAGACTGGCTTGTATATTTTGTTTGCATCTGTTTAGGGTGGAAGGAGTATGGGTTGGAGTGGCGGTGGAGCATGTGGGTCGTACTGTAAAGCTTTAAATTGTGCAATGGATGAGAGGCTGAAAAAGAGAAAAGAGGGACGAAGGGCTAAGAATACAAAATGAGTCCCAGGGACCAAAAAGAGAAGTTGTATACAACCGGGAAACAATGTTTGACAACTGTTAGCCTTTGATATGACAAGTGAATGCATTGAAAAGAAAGATATTTTAAATGATCCTATTTATATAATTCACTCCATACACAAATCATTTTGTGCAGCTTTGGAGGAGAAACAAATTAATTTGATAACAAAGAGATTGGACCATTTCCATACCAATGTGATTAGCACATTATCTCAAACAATCAACTTAGGGTCACTTAATTCGGGGAAGTTCTATAATTGAGAAACTGTGTACAAAAATGAAAATGCATTACTCAGTCCTCCATCAAATGAAATTGTTTCCTCCCTGGCTCATCTCTCAGGTGGTTTTAGATACTCACATATTGAGCATAAGCCATCTTTGGAGAATCGAAAGGGGGCTCACCCTGGGTGTCTAATCCCCCTCCTATTAATTCTATTAACACCCGAGAAGAGGCACTGCATTTACCTCCCTAATTTACGCCGTATGTTTTGGTTTTAGTAAACGTGCCTCCCCTGAACGGTTGCAATAATGAAGACACTTAAGCCTTAATGAGGAAGTCTGCTCATTGCCTGAGGACCAAATCTAGACATCAAGAGGACTTAAATAATAAGATTCTTATAGCACGTAGAGTGAAATGGGTTGGTCCATCAATGAACGTTTCTGAGGGTGATCGTGTTGTGATTAATTTTGCTAATCCCTGTCTCATCAAGCACTTGTTGGCTGATTTGGACTACTGTGCCAGGACCAAAGAAGGGATTCAAATGAACCCATTTAGAGCCATATTTATACTTTTTGACACAAAACTGTGCGATGCAGTTTTGCGTCAAAAATTTTAACGCCGGCTAATGCCATTTCTTTGCGCCACCCTGGTGTCAAATTTATACTTTGGCGCTTTGTGGCACAAAGCACGGGTTTGAGTAATTTTTTTTTACTCTTACCATTGCTCCACGTCGTAAAGAAAAACAAACGTTACCCTGGCGAAAATGACTTTAATCCTGTTTACAATGTCGCAAATGGGATACGTGTCTTTTCTCCCCGCAGTAGCGTCACAAAGCGGCACAAACAGCAAAATGTGTAAAGGAGCCCCAAAATGGATCCCAGAAGCCATGAGAGACCCCATGAAGACTCCAACTGACCAGGAACCAGCCAGGAGGACCCAGACAAGACCCAGGAGAGGGAGAAGAAGAAAATTGAAGTGTCGGTTCAGTGCAGAGGAGCAGGAAATCCTAGTGAAAGAGGTGACAGAACACCAGCATCAACTTTTTGTCACCTCAAAATTGCCAATTGGGAGGAGAGAGGCAATTCGGCAACAAATTGTCGACAAGATAAACAGTGTGGCAGAAGTACGGAGAACAGTCACTGAATGCAAGAAACGCTGGCATGACTGCAAGCGCAGGACCAAGGAAAAAATGGCAAGGAACAGGAAGGCAGCACTGCAGACTGGAGGTGGGAGTCCAGCACCGCAGGAAACCCTGGACCACATGGAGGAGATGGTGGCAGCCATCATCCCAGAAGAGATCGTCACAGAGATTCAAGGACAGAACAGTGCAGACTACCAGGAAACAACACAGATGCAGGGTAAGTTGCATGGGGGGCAAAAATGCCTAAATGTTAACTGTAAGCGGGGGGGACATACCTACTACACAATGCATGTCAGCCATGAAAATCAGGTAGTGGAAATGGCAAAGGGGCACGGCACGGGGGCATGGGCTGTGCAGGGCAAACCAGGGGCACAGCAAAACACTACACCAACAACCTTTGCATGGGAGTACTCTGCCATGCCAAGGATTTTGGAAAGGCAAAGCCAGTCCAGGAGGGTAGGGTACAACGTAAAACTGGCCTGCTGTCACACAACACCTGGTATTGTCGCTACATGAACTAGGGCTCAATTTCCAGTCTCAGGCCATATCCGCAAGTGGTATTTAACATTGACAACAGTTGTCAATACCACCTGTGCTGTGTGTGCTGGTCAAGTAGCTAATGGCAGTTACGTGCCCATGGATCAAACACACCCAAAATAGAGTGTATGTAATTCCTAACAAAGTGCAAATCCTGTGAAATGCTCATGTCTATAGGTGCTATACAAATCAGGTATTGTTACTTACATTATGAAGTACACAGCAGTAACTTCATACCCATGCTGCACATTTCAGGGTCTATCCCGTGCCTGTGTTACAATAGCTGCAATGCCACCTTGCAACATCCCAACTGTCATACTGCTAAGACAACAGCATTGAGGGGGAGGGCATATGTGTCTAGCTAGTTAAACACACCTGCACCGTCATAAGAGGAAATGAAACACTGCCAGGACCATCGCAGCAATCCAATGTAGCACACATTCCCCAACATCAACTTTACACACTATCAATGCAGTTCCATATTGTTAAGTGTGGTACAAGTGGCATCAGAACACCCACAGCCATTACAAGGCCTCACCATGCTAAAGGAAGTAGACGGAGGGTTGAGTAGGACAAGAAGGTGGCAACGTACATTTTGGACAGCACCTACACCTAGAGTATGTGACACAGACAAGTCCCCAAACTGCCCACACTACATGTGACCTGCAGGTGGGGCATAGGCCTTGGAGAATGCTAATATTAATGACAGGAAAAATGAACAGGAACCAAGATTACAATATTCCACTAATAGGAAGTCAGTAACATCACATTACAACTGCCACAACACAGACACACTAATTGTACAATATCTCATTGCAGAGGACGATGGCTCTCCTGGGGATATGCCTGGCCTGTACTTCCCTGATGACATGGATGATGAGCTGACAAACATTAGCCAGCAGACCCTCAAAGATGTCCTTGGAGCCCTCCAGACCTCACCTTCAGTCGCAAGGAGGAGTACAGATACAGCAGCCGTCACAGAGGACACACCCACTACCCCAATAGTACGACCTGCCAGCTCCAACCCAGGTGAGGACTCTGAGGACATTAGTACCACCTTTGAGAGGACAGTAGTGGGTGTACAGCGGGAGATGGCCAAGGAGTTCGGGGTGGGGATGCAAAATATGGCAGCCGGCCTTGAGGGGATGCGCACCTGCATGATGTCATCTGCAGAGCAGGCATCAGCCATGTAAGCGCTACCATCCCTCCTGCAAGGAAACAACAAAGTGTAAGGGAATTCACCACAGCAGTTAGGGAGTTGCCACAACACCTGGCATCCCAAACCTTTCATAGCATGCACAAGTGCAATCATGACCCCCATCAGGGCCGACCTGGCCGACCTGGCTGCCTACTACAGTGATGTAGCTGCTATTCTCAAGAACCAGCAGCTCCTCCTTGCTGTAGTAATGCCCTCAGTAGCCCCACTTTTGGCACCTACAGGGAATTCTTACTCCACGTCTTGAAACACTGAAGTGTGTGTTGCTCCTTCAAACCCACCACCACCAAGGGCAGACGAGATTACACACACATCAGAAGATGAAGACGTGGAACAGATCACCTTCACCCGTAGGAGTACCCGGTAGCACCGGTCCATGCCACATGGGCACTGATATCCTAGGTCCTGTGCTTGTTAACATGCCAGTCTTGCTACAATTGGTCACATGCTCTGTTCTCCAGCACAGTGTTTACCTTGACACTATGCTATGTAATTGTCTCTCACTACCTCATTGGCAATTCATGTTCCTCTGCACTGTATGACACTTCACCCCAGCATGTCCAATGACATGTCCCATTGCACTAGTGTTGCATCACAATAGAAGGCGTCACACTAATGGACTCACAATCCTGGACTATGTAAATATTGCACTACAGCACTTTAAAATAAATAGCACTTACACAACCACTTTGTCTCTATGTTATGTGACACATCAACTGTGTAGGAGATTAGTGCTGTATATCACATGTCAATGGCCATTGAATGTCAATACAACCGTGTAGAAAGAATGCTAGGCTGATAACTATGCACTGGGGTCTGTATCGTATCATTGTCTGAGCTTCCTGAGGCTTATTTCTGAAGTGAAATGAAAACAAACAGTACAATGCTGTGTAGGACAGAAAAAGTTGTCTTCAAGGTATGTGTAAGCTGAAACGCAATGTGTCTAACATTCCCTTCAAGACAATCTTTATGTATGTGACATCTGACTATAAACATTCATCACACACACACACACCATACAGCAGGAAAGGCTGTGTACGAGTGTATGGACAAATATGTAACCTTGCAGTACAATGTAAGAAATGATAGGTGTGATTTATGTTTACAATACTACATAAGATTATAACATCACTCAGCATATCATGGTTTCCATGAACATCAGGCTGTAGACAGACGTCCCACAGTGCCCAAGATTCCAATTCAGGACTCAAACGATGACAGATTTAAAAACACATCCAACCTTTACAACACATTGGGAACCATAGTACCCTTGAGTGGTGGGTGCAATGGATGGCAGATGCATAGAGAAGTAGCTTTGGTGTAGCTGCCACTGTGACAGCTCATTAGGAATTGGGAATAACCATGTCAATAATGGGATTCTGATGCAGGATGGAACAGAAATGCAAATACTAAATTGACACTGTACACCCATGACAGGGCCCTGATACCCAAGCATATGACACATACTGTAAAGGAGTACCTAAAACTTTATTTCATAGTAATAAAGGAAATTAAAAATAGGGAAAACACCTTAACTAACCTAACCTATCCTAACTACACATTACCCACAACTGGCCCTAACTACCTTAAGATAGACTTACTTATCACATTTAACTAAACACTCTAAACATTAACTACCTACCTCACTTACATGAAGGGACACATGTAGGACAACATATACTAACCTTAACACATACCAACTTATCCTAAACAAATATATATTTTTTTGGTATTTTTTTAAATATCTATATATTTTTTATACACATAAACCCCAACATCATCCCCCACCCACAAAAAAAACGTAAAAATATAACACCCACCACCGCCAACCCACTTATATTAACTAAACTAACAGCCTACTCTAACCTAACACTAAGCCCCCTAAACCCACTAAAGATAAGAACCAGGAAAGAGGAGGGAGGGAACCAGGGGTGAGGATCCAAAAGTCACAAATTGGCCCTCCGCAGGATCTTCTTAATACCCCGCAGTCTCCTACTATTGCGGGACACCTCCTGCTGCAGCCTGTCCATCCTGCACAACATCCGTTGCATGTCACGTCTCATGGCCTGGAATTCAACATTGTCTATGACTGCAGCTGGGGTTGTTTGTGTTCCACTTGTTGATGGCACTGCTGGTGCCGGTGCCGTGCTTGGAGGGGGAGGTACAGGAGCTGCTGCTTGTGGGCCTGGAGCAGATGAGGTTGAGAGACCTGCAACAGTGGCTGTCATCTTTTGGGCGACTGTGGTCTGAGCTGTAGTGGTGGTGGTGGCTGTTGTGGGCAAGGCTGCCCCCCCCCCCCGGGCAAATGCCCTCCAGACCCTTGTGGCTCTCTCATGGCGATAACAGCGTGCCATATTGCGGAACCCAGCCTCCACATCTAGTATGTGGCGATAACGCATTGCCCGCCTCTCGAATTCCCTGATCTAACACTTCCTCAAAAATAGCACATACAGTCCAAATCACAGTACAGATCATAGAATGTCCCTGAGGAATGACAGGCCAACACAGCCTACACATCTACTATCTAACAGCACAGCAATGCACAACAAGGTGCGCACCTAATTAAATGATCTCTGCATCATTGTACTGCTATTAGTCACATAACAAATGCTGCAAGTATTCCACATGTGTCAGGCCAACTAATGACTATCTTCTGCATGACAATCAAGGCCCACAAGACCTGTGATTTGTAAATGGAATTGCCTGGATGGTATGCAGTTGCTAATCATGATGGGGCATCCTGGGTTAGAACAAATTAATGTTTGAATTACATGTCTGTCTTCTACAATGGGATCCTCACACATATTTCCTAACCCTAACCTTGTGGCTCAGGGGGGATGGATATGCAACACATACTTTCAAACATCAAGGACAGCCAGGAAGCTTTGGACAGCTGTCCATGGGTTTAGCTGGTCCACCACAAGTAAGGAGGGCTGCCAACTAGGATTGACTCAATCATTGGACAATCACATCCACATTTATGTTTCTAATTGCGGACAATTTTCAACATCATTAGATCTCACTGATACCTTTCCAAAAACAAGCACATTGATGCAAGCACCCATCTGGGTTTGACCTGCATGCATGCCTATGACATTTCACTCAAGTGCCACATAAACGGAGCACAACATGTTGAGCTAGATGCTGCTAGGAAGTCAAACATACAGTCCTACATGTTCATTAGTTAACAGGGGTGCTCAAGTGTGTGGGTAAGACTTCGGCATCACCGGTCTGTGTGAATCAGGGTATGACTTTCTGACTAAATTATGGGACTGGCCACCTCCAAATTATTCATTGGCATACATGTAGCAAAAATCACCCTGCTCACCTGCCCATGCCTATAGCGCAGTACTCAACTCCCAATATATGACTCTCCGCGACAGAATGTCCAACTCAAACATGGAACCATGGGCCAGATGTAGGTAGGCTTTTGCACCTCGCAAACGGCGAAAAACGCCGTTTGCGAGGTGCAAAAGCCCTCAAGCGATGCAGAAACACATTTTGCGAGTCGGAACCGACTCGCAAAATGTGTTTCCGACTCGCAAATAGGAAGGGGTGTTCCCTTCCTATTTGCGACTCGCACCGCGATTTAAGTTGATTTGTGACCGCGAAAGCGGTCGCAAATCAACTCGCAGTTACCATCCACTTGAAGTGGATGGTAACTCATTCGCAAAGGGGAAGGGGTCCCCACGGGACCCCTTCCCCTTTGTGAATGCTCACAAAATTATTTTTTCAGAGCAGGCAGTGGTCCTATGGACCACTGCCTACTCTGAAAAAAAAACGAAACAAAAGGTTTCGGTATTTTTTTCTATTTGCAGCTCGTTTTCCTTTAAGGAAAACGGGCTGCAAAGAGAAAAAAAAAAACTGCTTTATTTAAAAGCAGTCACGGAGATGGTGGTCTGCTGTCTCCAGCAGGCCACCATCCCCGTGAGTGCCTAGACTCGCTATGCGACCCCATAGCGAGTTGCAGAAGCTGTCTGAGACACCTTTCTGCATTCCAAATTGTGACTTGCAATTTGCGAGTCGCAGGGACTCGCAAATTGCAAATCGCAATTTGGAATCTTTCTACATCTGGCCCAAAATGTCAACCTCCAGTCAAGTCACATATCAGATCATGTGCCAGCACATCATACCTTGCAATGAGTCCAACACACAGGAGTCGATCACACAACAGCTGCAAACACAACACAGGACAAACATATCAACACTTACTGGATACGTCTGGGTCTACAAATCAAGCCACTTCACCAGTTGTCCACCTGTAAAACATGGAAGGGTGAAATGTGCTCAATGTCTGCTCCCCGTACAAAACCTGGATCAACAAATTACTGTGTGTGACATTTTATATGATAGAGCAACACATCAGGCATGTAGACACCCCAACAGATATACTACTGCAAACATGCATTGACACAGTCACTCCAGTGAGTGATAGACACACATATGCACACATGCACTGGCCCTAACAAACATGGGTGCCAAACATGATTACTCAATGTTGTGTTTAATTATTTCTAGGGGGTACTCCATTTCATCATTTGTTATTATGAGAGACATGCAAAGCCACATTCCTGGTGCACTGCAATACCAGTGACTCAGGTATTGTGGCTTGTGCATAAAGGGACAATGAGTTACTGTGTGATGCTCATGTGGGTTTAGTTTTGTTCTGGAATTATTGTGCTTTCAATGGTCCATTATATGTGTGCTTGTGTTGTATGTAGGTTACATATGCCACATTGGCAGTGTACCCAGAGCCGTATATTCCCCCTATGACACCATGATGGCAGGGATTCTGTGTGTTACTTGATTACAATGTTACGCTAAACATGGATTGGCCATTTATCTAAATCAAAACAACAAAAATAATATTTGCTGACAGTGTCTAATTTGATCATCCATGACAGAATTGCACCTGAAATGTGTTCCTCTGGGCCCTGTGTACCTATATCAGGTATTGTAGATCACAGTTTGCCACATTCATTAGCCTACAATTGCCAAGTTGGGTGATCTGTGGTTATACAACCGAACTGACACTGTCTGCTAATTGAAACATGGTTTAGCAAATGTCCTACTTCTGCAATGTTGATGACGTAGGTCTCTTTTTGTAAGCACCTTGGGAATGGCGGCACTCACAGGAATGCTGGTCTGCTGATCTTGGCATACTACCATCTCTGTAATAGCCTTCATACTGAGAAGTTAACAATTATACACATGCTGCACTAGATCACCAGGGGTGTACCAAACGTAAACTAGCAAACTATTTCATCACTTTAAATGTATGATGGAAGCAGTCAGTGGTCCCTTGCACAACATCATGCAAAAATATAGTTCTGACCACGCATTCACAAAGTTCAGGGATCCCATGATGACCCATTAACTTTATAAAATTGTTTGGCTGTAAAGTGACACATATGACAAATGCACCAGCTTTGTACCAGCAATTGTGCCCAAGGCAAAAATGTTGTTGGGCCATGCTACTCAATGATAGGATTTCTACGCCTACTCTGAAAAGCCACAAGAGGAACCTGTGGACTGCTACTGCAATCTGGTAGAATCTGGGCACTATTAAGTTTGGCCATGTGAAAGATTATCTGTCCAGACGTAAACACACAGAAACAATTATCTTAGGGCCAGATGCTACTTTTTTTATGTATAGCATTTGCTTCATTTGTTTACACTACAGCTATGGAACGTAGCACAACAAATTTAGATATTATCAAGTGTGCATTACATTGGCATCCATAATTAATTTAAATGCTGCACAAACCAATTTGAAATATCAGCCTAAGATATTACCAGAGGTTAGGAAGATCTTTGTAGGTATGGCCATAAATACTGTGCAGACTTGTATTAAAAAAATTGGGGACTACTTTGGTTACTTGCATTAGCCTGTGAAATACATCTCATTTCTGGTACACTCACAGGCCCAGAATAATACTTTTGTTTGTGCCGCATTACCATCATCTATTGACATCAAAGCAGCACTAATTAACAAAATAAAGTTGTCTTTTGTTAGTTTGTGCAGCTTTTGCATCAACAAATGACGGTAATGCGTAGCAAAAATACTATACATCAGGCCACAGTTTGTTTAACTTGCATTCCACATGTCCACAAACATTGCATGCAGCATGTCACAAAATCTGCTACTGTCACTACAGAGTATTTAACTGTACACATTAGTCAAATTTGTACTCACCAACAGGGCTACCAATCACCACACCCATGTGGTACAGCAGGTCCTGCTCTCGGGTCACCAGGTCAGCCCAGCAATGCTTCAGTTGGTGGCCGTTGCACTGGCTGTTGAACAGTCTTTTTTGGTGGAACAGCACCTTTGCCCACCTGAGCCTCCTAGCCTCGGTGTGATACTCCTTTATCACCCTGCCACCAGCCTCCAACATCAAGGGGAGGGAGTGGCACACCAGCCATATAAAAGCCCCCAGCTCCTCCTCACCCATTCTCCCCAGATGTGGCCTTCCCAACATCTCAAAAATAATAAGCACAGGAAAGGGTAAAGAGGGAAATGCAGGGGAAGGAGGTATGGAAAGGAAACTTAAAGAACCCACAAACAGCCCAACAATACCCCAACTAACAATACCCACTAACACACTCCCAACAGTACAAAGCCAAATCTAATCTCAAAAAATGATAAAAACACACTTACACTGATTTACACAGACACTTACAAACAGATGACAATGGAAATAATACACAGGAGACAAAAGCACAATATTAACAGACACAACTCTATACACAGCCACACAGTCTAGAAGAATCACAGACTGCAAAGTGAAGGTGAAAGTACACCCACTGTATAATTTCTGTAAACAGGATATCCTATTACATCACTTCCTGTCTCAAATGTGGTGCGTTTTTATTATTATGCGTGAAATTTTATGACGCTTACGGGCTTTGCGTCAATATTTTTTGACACATATGCTTAAAAATGCCCCAGCATTCAAGGATCAATACATTTTTAATGGATAACCGATTTTATGGGGTGCAATGTTGGAATTAACGCTAGGGACCAATCGATGTATAATGGGTGTCAGCGTCATGTTTTAATGAAATGCGTCATATTTTGATTCATATGCGTCTTTTTTATGCTTTTGCGTAAAAAAAATCAGTCTATAACTGTGTTTGTGTCATTTTTCTTTTTTTAACATACATGAAGGCTACAACTATACAAAGATAGGATGTTATGAGCTGCTGTGTGTGTTCTAGTGTTTGGGCACATGTGGCAGACCACAATACTGTGGACCATACTACTCATGTTGTTGTGCCGGATTAGCTCTCTTAACTGACGCAACAGCAACACAAACATTTGGAATAAAATTGTTATTTCCTAGTTTGAGCAGGTATTGCATCATTTTAGGATAGCAAGGCTACGCACCTAAAAAAATGCACTCATGGCATGTGTGTTTATGTCTGTGAATTGGCTTTTTCAATTGTTGTTGTGCCTCTGTGTGAATGTCACAAGAAGTGTTTTGCATAATGTGCTTGTATGAATGTGTTGTAATTGTGGATAACCATCAGATGCCATTCATTGAGGTACATCAGTCATGATATGTGTTTGTTATATCTGTTGCGTCTTATGCTGTGTGAACTTCGTAGACTTTGAGGACAAAACATCTCCCATGACAAACTATACACAGGATAGAAAGAGGACGGTTGATAATGACAATGTCATAAATGTAACCCATCACGTGTAATGAAATGTTGGATACCACTTCATGGTCACTTTTGTGTATCCTACCCATGAGTCAGGCATTTGAACATGCTAGGTAGGTACAGGGTTTGTGACACAGAGTCTCAAATCCAATCCTAAAATGTTTTGGTACACCACAGTTTGACAAATGTAAATGATCTATGTTTCTCCTGTGGTTGTGGAGGACCAGAAGACCATGCTGCATGTGTTCACATATTTCCAGTGGTTCATTGCACAAAGGTGCCTAGTTCAAGTGTGTGGCCATGTGAACCCTGTGTCAGTATTGGCCTCCATGTTGTGATAGTTACATGCAGGTCTAGTAATGAGTGTGTGAAGCCATTCCCTCAATTAACAGAGTATCCTTCAAAGCAGATATGACCTAAATCAAAGATCAACTAACGACACACATGGTGATAGCCCAGCTATGGCACTGCAGAACTTTCATAAGGCTGACGACAGGGCAACCTTGGTGTGCTCAAAAACTTAATGGATGTCTAATAGGTAACAGGCAGCTTTCATCCCAACATGTGTACATAGGGTGGTCTTGAAAATTCCCACTGCAACAGGGAACATCAGTGCCTCTGTGCTAATTAATCTCACAGTTAGTCACCACACAAGCACCATCAAAAGGTGGCGGCTGAAGTGATTCTGTGTGTGGATCGTCAGTGCACAAACATGTTTTGTCCACACATACGTATTGGCAAGCTTGTTTGTAGTGCTGGAGGCACAGTACCAAATCCATGCATACAGCCATAGCACACTGTCACTGTTTGGCAAAAATAATTACAAGCGATACCAGGCAAGGGATGGGGGCTGGTTTAGGCCATTTGAATACATGTCCCAGAACTGATTACGATGAGTAACATGATTAAAATATACTATCTATTTGAGGATTCATTGTAGACCTACCACACACAATAACCCATGAGGCAGGAGAGGGCATGGAAAACAACTATGAGACAAATGTAGCCACAGGGAACCTCTATGTTTAACGCAAAGACTGGAACCAGTCTGGCGAACAGGATGCAGGCTCTGTCAGGAACAAACATGAACAAGGCAAATAAACAGTGAGCAGACTCTGACTGGGACTAGCTGGAACAACACTGTGGGAACTAAAAACAGTTTGTGCTGTGGTCTGCAATGTTACACAATCCCCCAAGGGCTCTGGTACACAAGTGATTTCTACGCCAATGCACAACAAGGACATTCTGAAAAGGGCAGCTTCTATGCAGTTCCAGGCAGCATCAAAGGCAGGGCAGGTTCAAATGGCTGGTCTGCATGGTAGTGTTCACAGATGTGCGCAGCGTCAGTCTCTCACAAGTCGTGGAGATGAGAATCAAGTTCAAAGGGCCAAGTGGACCTTTCACATGGGAAGCAATGGACAGCTGATTACATGTCTTACTGACTACAAGGCAGTGCATTATTTGACCTGAAGTCCATGCAGACTGATGAACCACGACTATGGCATGCCATCCTGAAGTGGGAAGCACACAGGAGTCAGAATGGGAGACTGGGTGTGTGTAGCTGAAGAATCTCAGGGTACAGATAGTCCATTTACAGGGCCCCCTAGAGAAGGGTGGGGAGAGACTTAAAACATGGCAGCGGCAGGACTTATTCCCTGGGATGGCCTGCGCAGGGCATGTTTTGTGAGCAATGCTTGTCATACTTGGGGCATTCGTGCTATCTATTTTCAGCTTAGATGAACTTCTTGTCATACATGCTCCTTGCAGAGATAGCTGATGTCACAGTCTGGGTCTGCTCATACATTCCTGTTACCAATGCAATAGCACATCCACTGCCTCATGTATGAGACACTTTTTTTCCTTATGATTGATGGTGCCTTAGTTGTGTGTAATGTGCTGCAATAGACCATGTTGGCAACATGGATGTGTCTCATAGCTGTGGTCCTCTGATATTGCCCTTCACATGTGAAATAGACATGATATATGTAATGTACACTGTGAGTGATGTTGGCTGTACATTCATACCCATCAAATGTGATGTGGTTTTTTAGTATCCTAATCTGTATTTCTGCAATGCTCCATGAGGCTAAACCCTGATTATGATTCCTAGGGATTATGTGATGCATGAATAATTACCCAGAGCATGAATGAGTGATGAAAGTAGGTGGTTAATGACATGATAACAAAGTGGTGATGGTGACTATAGTTAGAAGACGTTTTGTCTGTGACACAATCCTGCAGCAGTATTTGGATGTTCCCCCTCATTTTTATGGACAGCATCCTCCTCTTCCTCCTCTTCAGGCATTTGTGGGTCTAGTTCATAGGGGGGAATGTTCCTCCTTACACAAAAGTTGTGCAGGATGGCACAGGTCAAAATGATCTTGCAGACCATTTCAGGGGAATATAGGAGGCTGCCTCTGGTGATGTCCAGACACTTGAATCTGGACTTCAGGATGCCAAAAGTCGTCTCAACTATGATGCATGTCCTACGATGTGCCTCATTATAGGCATGCTCTGCTGCTATGCTTGGGTTGGCAAATGGGGTCATGATCCATGGCTGGATCCCGAAACCCTGATCAGCTGAAAGAGAAAATGAGGGTAAATATTTGGTTGTTGGTTGCACCTTGATTATCACTTTGCATGACAATTGTTATCTTGTGTCATCTGTGGCTCATCGGTGTTTGTGGTATTGTGTGGGATCCTAAGATGTTCTTTCTGCATTGGGTTGTTTAACTATCAAAACTGGTGTTTGGCTGATTGACCTGATATCAGCGGTATATTTCTAAACTTGTAGTTCAATGTGTATCTCCCATGCATTATGTCATGTGAACGAAGTGTCCATGTGCCTTCACTGGAGGTGACATGATACTTCTACACACACAATCGATTCCACTGTGGTAGTAAAGCTGTTGCACTATATGGGCTGAACATCCCATCCAATTCGACATATGTAATTGCAAGTGAAATGCAATAGTGAGGCCCTATGATTTGGCTAGGTGACAATGTACAACACATCTCCATACGTTGGCATCACTGAAGTGTTCACAATTGACAATGCACAATTATCCAATGTGTGACACGTTCTATGCCAACCTATTTTTGTGCCCTTACCAAGTTGCCTCATGTGCAAACATGTACCTACAGTACTGAATTTGTTCCAGGAAAGCTGGCTAACTTGGTTGTGGGGGTGAAGGTTTTAGTGTCAGAAGGTCCATGTGCCTGTAGATCTGTTATGTATAAGGGGAATTGTCTCAATCCATATGTGTAGCAGTGTGCACTTTGCATTAGTGTCACATCCACATGGTTTCATAGCACAGTCCACTTCCTTATTGCTAGCTGGCAATGTCACCCCAGGAGTGATGTGAGATATTGGTACTGCCTCAATGATTCCATGTCACCTTCATTAGAGTCAGCATCATCATGCTATGTGTCTCATGGTGTTTGACCTGCAGCAAAACACATTACACACCCCTTGCACAGTACGTATTGCTTGGAAGGGTGTTTGATTGATTGTTATTGATGTGATATTTGAAGATTTATCTTCCAAGTTGTACTGCCAGTTAAGACCATGTCATTGTCACTGTGTGGTTTTAAATTGGTCCCTTGTGGCTCTGAAGTGGCATCTGTTGTTATTTGCATCCTTCATTTGTCCATAGGTGTGTATCCCATTGGATCAGGATATCAAACATGACTACGAGTTTCACAACCTCAGTGTCTTCCTAGCCACGTGCCAATGTAGTGGTGTATGTGTTGTGTGTCCTGCAGGGTTGCTGTGCTGTGTGTATATAACTAGGTTTCTGTATTTACCAACAAGTAGGCCATTGCCTTTTCATCCATCCTAGAAGTGCTGATTGATGGTACTGTGGCGGAAGATGAATGAATCATGTACACTCCCATGATGTTGGTGATCAATCCACTGTGATCCACAATGGCCTGTACATTGATGGAGTGTGTGTGCTTCCTGTTGTGGTATAGATGCTCCGTTGCAGCAGGTGGCACAATCTGTACATGTGTGCAATCAATGGCACCAAGCATGTGCGGGAAGCCGTTGATTTGATCTAATCCGTGTTTGGTATCCTTCTGCTTCTGATGTGTGTTGGGGAAGCTGATGTGGCAGGTGTGAGGGAGATGATGGCATCAAGTACCTTGGGAAGGAAGGCAGAAAATGAGGACTGTGAGATCCCGGCAACCAGGGCACCAGTGGTTTGAAAAGAGCTACTTGCCAACATGTGCAGGACAGCTAACAGCTTGGTCTCTGGTGGAATGATGTGGGGTATCTGCAAGCTGGGTGCCAACTGTGGCTCAATGTGGCGCAGCAGCTGCTGTATGGCTTGCCAGTTTAGTCTTTACCTCTGGATGATGTCATGTTCCCTGAGGCCCTGAAGGGTTGTGCTGGTCTGAAATATCCTCTCCTGCCTTCTGCGTTACCTTTGGGGTCCCTGTTGGTGTGGTGGGAGCTTCTGCTGTTGCTCCTGTGCTCTGCGTCTTCGTGCATGCTGGATGAATAGCACTTCCATGTCTTCCTTTTTGAGCTCTGATGTTGTTTCTGTGAGTTTTCCTTAAGTACTGGTGGGTTTGCCCCATTTTAACGCCTGCCCTGACCCAGGCGTTAAATTTTGGCACAAATCTGGATTTGCGCCATTTTCCGGCTCTGCCTCCCAGCCATGCGGCGTTTTTCTGCCGTTGGATAAATATGGCGCACAGGTGTTTAAGTAATTTTTTGGACGGGAACGCCTACCTTGCATCTCATTGACGCAAGGCGGTTTCACACATCCAGAAAATGACGCACACTGGGATATTTTGACGTAAGACGGGTCTAGTGTCAAAGTATAAATATGGTGATAGCTTTGCACCGATTTTACGTCAAAATAAATGACGCTAATCCGGCGACAATGGGAGTATAAATATGGGCCTAAGTCACTGCCATGACCCAACTACTTTACTTTTATGTTCTACTGCAGTCCAGTGCAAACATAATCCAGGGTTGGTTACGTCACAAGTCAGGACAAATGTTTCCATTGTCAACTGTTCCCAGGTATTCAATTCTTTAGATGAGAACGATTAACTTACAGATAATGACAGGCTGGGTAGAGATGACCTTGAGGGGCTAAAGGTAGGAGAAGGCCATGATACATCTCCACTAGAGGAAAGGGTGGATATGATACGTACTCCTACTAGTGTTGTGGCTCCTACTATCACTAAGAAAGAACCTGCAGCAGGATCAGGATATAAATCTTTAACACTAATTAGTTGGAACATTGCAGGGCTCCTGTCTAAAATAAAAAACCCAGATTGGTTGAAATTTATATCTACATATGATATAATTTGCTTTCAGGAGACTCGATTAAAGGACCCTTTTTTACTGGATGGCTATCTATCCTTACATCAACCAGCAATAACCTCCATAGCGGGAAGGGCAAGAGGGAGTCCTTTAGTTAGTGTTTCATTACAATTACCAAAAATGCAGGCAACTTTAATCTGGCCCTCATCCTATTTCATGATTGTTTTACTATTAATTGAGGGGAGCAAGGATATCTTGATAAGAAAATTCTATAATAACATACTACGTGGTCTCCTGAAGGGAAGCCTCGAAGATGTAATAGATTTTCTTGATTCATCTACTTGGCTTCAGGATAAAGAACTAATAAAGTTATGGGTAGGATATTTTAACACGCCCTATGTCATCAGGAAGCCTCACATGTGTGCAGCATTCCTACTGAGGGTAGAGAGATGATAACACACTTTACTCATTCAAATGAAGGAGAAGTTTTAAATTATTTTATCTGTAAGTTTGATCTTGTATATGCAAGGGAGAAAGCGTCTGCAAACACCCACAAAATCCATACATTCACAGGAGACTTTAAAGGGAGTATTATTGATTTCATTCTTATTAGCTTTCCAGATTTCCACCTAATTCTTGATTTCAAGATAATACCCCATTGTGCCAGTGATCACAACCCCCTATGCATTAACCTAGCTTATAATATCAAACTGGACATAAAGAATAGGGAAAATCTGTATTTAATAAAAACTCAGGAGTACGCATGAAATGGGAAAAGGTAGATCTAAAGTTATTTAATCAGAAAATCATAAAACAGAAGCTAGACTCCATCAATTTTTATCTGTCACATCAGCTAACCCATGACCTCATAGTATTTCTCCGGGTCCAGTAGCACATTGATGGTTTAACTCTGTGTGTACAGCTCCTCACAAAAACTTTTAAAAAGCTCTTAGAACTATTCCCTTTTCCCGCGATCTAGTTAAAATGGCAAGGGGTCAGTACAAGGCAATGCTGGAAGAGAGGAAATTGGAAATTAGAACTAAAGCAGGGGAAGGGCTTTTGGCAGCTAATGAACTGAAGGATACATCAAAATTCTGGAGGGTGGTAAATCACCTATATTTTTCTGATTATGACACCAAAGATGATGATTGCTTGATTTCAGAAGCTGTCTTTGTGAATCATTTTACGGGGCTATTCCAGCCTGGAAATTATCTACTAATTGAGCGGGATGAAAGTATCAAGCAGAAACCCGTTGAATCTAATTCGAACATACAAGATATTTCTATTGATCATCATGAGGTCATCACAGCAATAAACCGCTCAAGGTCAGGAAATGCACCCAGACCAGATGGGGTTCCTGTAGACCTCTTTAAATTCATGCCAAATATTTGCGGTCCTCTAGTTACAAATGTTCTAAGAAGCGTAGTACAGAGTAGTATTCCTTCTTCATGGAAGTTGGCCAAAATTATCCCTATATTTAAAAAGGGCAATAGACAAGACCAAACTTGCTACAGGCTAATCTCCCTTATAGATTCCACTGCCAAGATATTGGGGAGTGTGATTCTGTCACGGTTGGAGGATTGGGTGACGAAGGCAAAGATTCTCTCCCCAAGTCAATATGGCTTTAGGCCTGGTCTAGGCACAGTAGATCAAGCACTAAATTTGCATCTCATTATTAGCAAATACATAATTGCTAAAAAAGAATCCATTCATATGGGATTTATTGACCTCTCAAATGCTTTTGACCTGGTCAACAGAGGGAAACTTTGGCAAATTATGGAAACCTTGGGGATTGAGTTGAACTTGCTGGAATTAATAAAACGTTTACATACAGACCTAATGGTTTCAGTGCAGTTTGGCCTGCATGGTGAGAGAACCCCCCCTATTCCATCAAGTCGAGGACTAAAGCAGGGCTATATCTTAGTCCCATTCTTATTTCTGATATATAGTAATGGGCTCTATGACTTCCTAATAAAATATGGGAAGGATTTTACTAGGATGGGACAGAGACAGCTCTGAGTTTTATTGTACACAGATGATGCTGTATTAATTACTGTTAGATATAGGGTCTTTGGCTGGCAGTCAGGTTACCCCCTGTCCAAGCAAGGACTCTCACTCTAGTCAGGGTAAGTCACACACAATCTAAATGATCCTGTGCCCACCCTCTGGTAGCTTGGCACTGAACAGTCAGGCTTAACGTAGAAGACAATGTGTAAAGTATTTGTGCAATGAATCATACACTAACACCATATAGCACCACAAAAATATACCACACAGTGTTTAGAAAAAAATATAATATTTATCTGGATAAATGCAGGTCAAAGTGATTAAAATGCAATAAGTATATGTTGAGATATCAATGAAAAGTGATATAAAGTGTCTGAAGTCCTTTAAAAGCAAACAAAGTCTCTTTCAAGCACAAAGTACCTAGTTCTCGTGAAAACTCTCCACAAAGAACCACAGATGAGGAGAAGCATGGAAACAAAGGGGTGTGCATTGATTTCTCGGGCCGCACACAGCGATGCATTGTTTAGTTTTCATGCAGGGACGGCTGTGCGTCGATTTCTGGTGCTCGGTCGTGGATCCTCTTCGGGTTGCGACTTTTCAGATGCCCTGGGGACGATGCATGGATTTCTGGCGCTGACAGGACAAAGTCACAGGAGCTACGTCAATCTGGTGGGCGTTGCGCCTAAATTTCTACCGCACAGCAGGCACTTGGTCGATTCCTCTCTGGAAGTCGGGCTGCGTCGTTCCGGCTCAGCTGTGTGTGATTCAGTGAGGCTGTGCATAGAATTTCCGATCACTGCGCTGCGTCGATCTTCTTGATGCAAAGTCGGGCTGCATTGTTCCAGTTTGGCGTGCGTTAACATTTTCATCGCAGTGCAGGCGGTGCGTCATTTCTGACAGGCTGTGCGTTGAATTTCGCTGCACAAGAGTCCTTCTTATAGAGATGAAGTCTTTTTGGTCCTGAGACTTCAGGGAACAGGAGGCAATCTCTATCCAAGCCCTTGGAGAGCCCTTCTTCCCCACAGCCATAGAGCAGCAAGGCAGCAGGGCAACAGCAAGGCAGCAGTCCTTCACAGAAAGCAGAAAGGTGAGTCCTTTGAGCAGCCAGGCAGGACTTCTTGGCAGAATGCAAGTTCTGGTTCAGGTTCACTTCTGCAGGAAGTGTCTAAGTGAATGCACAAGGAGCTGTCCACCAATCCCAACCACATGTGGATTGTAAGACACAGAAAGATTTAAGTGCAGAGAAATGCCCACTTTCTAAAAGTGGCATTTCAAAAATAGTAATATTAAATCCAACTTCACCAGTCAGCAGGATTTTGTATCACCATTCTGGCCATACTAAATATGACCTTCCTACTCCTTTCAGTTCAGCAGCTACCACTCAAACAATGTATAAGGGCAGCTCTAATGTTAGCCTATGAAGGGAGCAGGCCTCACAGCAGTGTACAAACGAATTTAGGAGTTTCCCACTACCAGGACATGCAAACTACACAGGTACATGTCCTGCTTTTGCCTACACAGCACCCTGCCCTATGGGTTACCTAAGGCATACCTTAGGGGTGTCTTATAGGTAGAAAAAGGGGAGTTTAAGGCTTGGCAAGTATGTTTAAATGCCAAGTCGAAGTGGCAGTGTAACTGCACACACAGTTAGGGTTATACTCACGCTGTTACTGAGACAGATACAGAACATAGGAGCCACACCGATCTTTGGAGTGTTGGCACGCTACAAGATATTGGAAGAATTGTGAGCAGACAATACTAAAATCTGTGGATCTTAAGTTCCTCTTACCTGTATAGCGGAGCCTTGATGAAGTCAAAGCGAGGATTGGTCGCAGGACAAAACACGTGTTGGCTGGGCTGAGTTGGATGAGAGTGAAGAAAAGATACGATAAAGAAAAGAAAAATTGTTACTTATGAAATTAAAGATATGAACTCTATTCTTTACACGAGTGCCTTGGACATTTTTGATTAAGCTTTTCCTTTTGGAATCTTGGGGGAGTGGGGTGTTTTCTTCCCTTCCAGGAGCACCTTGAGAATCTTTTGATGTTATAGGATACTTGTTGTGACATCAGTGAGCGCCATTTCTTATTTTAAAAACACCTGCACACCTTTTGTCTAACTGCACACAGAGGCCTTGCAATGGCAGGCCTGAGGCATGGTTAAGGGACTACTTATGTGGGTGGCACAATCAGTGCTGCAGGCCCACTAGTAGCATTTAATCTACAGGCCTTGGCACATGCAGTGCTCTTTACTGGGGACTTACAAGTAGATTAAATAAGCCAATTAGGTGTGAACCAATGTTACCCTGTTTAAAGGGAGAAAGCATAGGCACTTTAGCACTGGGTAGCAGTGGTAAAGTGTGCAGAGTCCTTAAACCAGCAAAAACAGTGTCCAAAAAGTGGAGGGAGGCTGGCAAAAAGTTAGGGGTGACCACCCTAAGGCTGTCAGCTCTAACAATTACGCGCACAGCTAATGGTCTTCAAGGCCTGTTGGCTCTTTTTTTAAACTTTTATGCAGGACCTTGATCTATAAGTAAACTTCACAAGGACGTACACAATGATGTGTGGCCCCCGAAATACAAGGTCTAAACAATTCACCATGGGAGGAAAATATAATTAACAAGGGGAAAGACTTGTTATGTAGGTATGCGTGTAAGTTCCTCTATGTCATGGAACTCCCACTTCAAAGTTAAGACTCAGCAATTGGTGAGAAATATAGAAGCGATATTTATTTCAACCGCAAATTGGGCATAGACCAATATCTACGCTCTATAATTCTAAATGTGTGTCAGCAGCTACATGTGGGGCGGGTTTGTGGGGTTACGCTAAAGTAGACCTGCTTCAACGTGTTGAGAACAAATTTGCCCACAGATTACTGTTGGTACCCAAGAATGTAGCAAATATTTACCATGAGGAATTGGCTTTACAGCATACAGAGGACTTGATTGCTGTTGCCCTAGTTTTGCTGTGGCTTAGATGCTGGAGAAACCCTGCGGCCAGCTTGGTACACGATTGTATGATCGACTGTTAACAATTGGCCAAAACAAACAGAATTCCTTGGCTTTCATATTTGCAAACATGTTTCCAAAATTTGGGGCCTGAGAATATGTTTACAGACCCAAAGTCCTTGCCTATAAATGCAAAGGAGTTGGTGAAACAATGGCACACTGAGTATACCCTGAGTCTTTGACTTCACAGGGCTTTGAAATTAAAAACTTTTGAACCCTATGTCCAGATTTCAACCACGGTTACTATGGAACCGTATTTAACTTGGTTCTCGAGTCCATCAATATGCTCTTTTCTAACTTTATTTAGATTAAATGAATTACATTTTAGAGTGGCCTTTCCTAAACAATGTATTTGGCAAAAAGAGCTTTCAACCTGTCCTTGTGATGCCAGATCCAAGCAGAGCACATGCCACTTTTTTCTATTTTGCACACTTTAAACTGTCCCTAGACATGTTTTCATATTGCCCCTTTTACGTAAACTAAAAGTCATACATTATAAGGATGCTATGACTTATGTTCAAAAACTGCCAGCAATTCACATCTGTTATTCAGTATTAAATTTTATTAGATCTGTCATCGCTAGCAGGAAACAATATGAATCTGTTGAAACAGTTGTACAATAGTTTAATTTGGAAACAGATATGATTTTAAAATTAATCTGTGATCTCTGATATAAGTTAGCATTTGTCACTATTTATCCTTCTGCATATTTATAATGTTTCCAAGTATGTTCTACACTGTTTTAATAACATAGATTAAAGTTTTGCATCACAAGGTTGACATGACTTCGCATAGAATCAGAAAGGTTTTAAATTCGTTATTCTGTTTTACATTTTATTAGATCTGTTATTGCTACCAGGAATTGATATGAACTTGATGATATGGTAGTGTAGCTAGACTTGGATTTGGGTCATGTTCTTAAAATGTTTTGTAATTGATATTTTGCATATCTCTGAATGTATTTTAATATATTAATCTGTATAAAATGGATTTGTGCTTTTATAACAATTTGACGAATAAAGAATTTTGACTGACTGACTGAATGAGAGGCGGGTGAATGAATGTTGTTGTGTTGTGGTGTTTGTAGTAGATGTGGGTGAAGAATGTGAATGTTGGAGTAAAGTTGGTTTTGGATTTGCATTATTCATGTAGTCAGGTGGGTGGTAGTGGGTGTGATGGAAAGTATTTTGAAAGCGTTTGTGATTTTGATGTGTTGATGTGTTAGTGTTGTTTTATTTTTGTGGACTAGTGAGGGGAGATATGGTTCTAGTGCTTTTTTGTGAATGATTTGTATGTGAGTTACTGCTGGTGGGTAGTGTTTGAAAAGTATAGGGGTGGTGATGTGTTTTGGAGAAGAGTGTATGTTGTGAGTAAGAGGGGATGGACAAGAGTTATGGCTGTTGGTGTTAGATTTCTGTCCTGTTCAAGTGGGCAGGAAAACAAATGAAAGAATTGCCCCTGCACACAGGGTGCAGCATTTTTTCCTAGAAATCTTTTACATCAGAAAACAGGAAAACAGTCCTGGCCATTGAGTCACTCTGGTTTCCGGGTTTAAATGATGTGGGCCTAGTCCATCTCACCCAAGCAAGGAGGGCAGCAGGCAGCAGTCCAGCAGAGTGGCAGTTCTTCAGTAGAACAGCATTTCAAAGGCACCACAGGGTATAAGAATTGGACCTAAGACCCCACCTCTTCAGTACACTTTTGGACCTGTTGGTACGAAGGACTGCTGTGCTGATGAAGGACTGCCACTCTGTTGAAGAACTGCTTTCTTGCTGTACTGGCCTGCTCCCTGCTGCCCTCCTTGCCTAGGTGAGAAAGACTGGATCCCCATCACTTAAACCAAGAACCCAGAGTGACTCCAAGGTCCACCTGACTGGTCTCCTGTTTTTTGAAGTCTCAAGGACATAAGAGACTCCCATCTCATCTACCTCTACACCTGGACTCTGCCATCTGTGAGTCAACCCTGCCAAGTGGTGCTGCCCCAGTCATGGACCCTTGAAAGTGGACTTAAGGTGTTTGCTACAGCTGAAATAATGCATCACTGCTACTGCATGGACCAAAACCTGCATATCACCCCTTTAGCGTGGATCGGAACTAGTGCACCGGCCCCACTGCATGGATCCGAGTGGACACATCGCCTTCAGAACTGCCACATCTCAGACCCAACTCATCACCACTGTTGTATGGAGAAAATCGACACTTGTTCGCTACTGCATGGGAGAGATCTATGCCTCCCCTGCAGTGATCAACATCAAAGGATTTGCTCTACCTGCTCCATGCGTCTTTGACATCAATGCAACCAGGACTAAGGTACTTTTTGTTCAGCAGGCCTCACTTGCATCCCTTTAGGTGTCCTGCGCTCCATCACAGTCTACCTGAACCTTTGACTTTGTCCCAGTCCAGTGTGACCTGATAGCCCTAGTTGGCAGTTTTTGCTTCTAAGCACTTTTCTACAGTTTATTCTTTAAAACTTCATATCTCAAGTTCTATTTATTTAATTTTAGTTTTTTTGGTCTTGATGTATTTACTACATTATGGGCTATTATTCTAACCAGGTATGGTATCTCTTTTGTGTGGTGTTTTCACTGTTTTACTGTTTGAAGTGTTGCACAAATACTTTACACATTGCCTCTTAGGTTAAGCCTGACTGTTCTGTCCAATGTTCCAGAAGGTGAGCACAGGTTAATTTAGGGTGTGTTTTTGACTTATCCTAACTAGGATTATGGTTCCTGCTTGATCAAGGTGCATACATCTGTCAACCAGAAACTCATGCTCATATTTATGGATTTTTCCACAAAAGTGTGCTAACGCAGTTTTACGTCAAAATTCATAGCACATGCTAGTGCCATTCCATAGTGCCAGCTGGGTGCCATATTTATGGTATTGCGCATGGTGGTGCAAAGAGCAGGCTAGCATCTAAAGAAAAGATGCTAGTTAGTGGGGTGGGGGGTGGGAGGGGAAAAGGCGCTAGTGTGCCAGAAATTACATTAGGCTGGTTAGCAGCAATAAATATGCCGCTAACCAGCCTAGTGTCATTTTCTGATGCACTACCACCCAAACATGACTCCTGTCTTAGTAAAGACAAGAGTCATGCCCACCACCCCAATGGCCAGCCCAGGGGACCAGTGTCCCCTGGGCAAGGCCATAATACCCATTGCCAGACAGGGGGGCCCATGTAAAGGGCCCCAAATGGCACGGTAAAAAATAAAAAAATAAAACTTACATTTACTTACCCAGGATGGAGTCCCCATCCTATGGCATTCCTCTGGTGTTGGGGGGGGGTGTTCCTGGGGCTTAGGGTGAGCATCTGTGGGCCCATTCCAAAGTGTTTAGCCATGGAAATGGGTCCACAGGTCCTCTAGGGCTGTATTTATAGGCCCCTAGCACCACAGGAGCATTACTTTTTGTGCCGCTCCTGTGGCACTAAGCACAGCACCACATTTACAAGATGGCTTGTGAACGCCACCTTGTGTATACGGCCCCTTTCCCCGCAGCACTGTGTGTGGAAGGGGCGTGCACTGGGTGTTGCTGTGGGCGTTTCCATGAGGCAGAGCCAAAATCTAACGCAACCCCCAGAGGTGGCGTTAGCAGGGCGCAACGACGAGGAATACTTTTATTCCTTCTCGTTTTTTGCTTTTTCTATGCGTGCTACATTCTGCTGCAAAATGAAAAAGCAAAATGCCAGAAATGTTTGTTTTTTTGTTTAGGTGCGGGAAGGTGTCCCTTCCTGCACATAAACAATCATTTGAAAATGACACTTTGGCACTTCTGTGTGTGCTGCATTGGACACCTTGCCGCACAAAAACAATCACACACCTCAACACAGACATCCTTGCAAGGTGGTGCAAGGATGCCAGTGTTGGAGCTGGCAGCTAAATTTATTGCCATCACAGGGGGAAATGAAGGGGTGTGCCATATTCCCTTAAATACAGCACATCCCTGCGTTTCCAAAGTGAGGCAGCGCTGTGCTGCCAATTTTGGCACAGCACACGTGCCACGTTTCTTTAAATCTGGCCCCTAATATCTGGTCAGACCCAGGTGTTAAATCATGGTGCTAAGCAGGGATATTAGCACCATTATTTTGGTCCGCTTACTTCGTGCACGTCGTTTTTGCATGGCGTATAAATAAGGCGGTAGGGGGTTAGCGGGATATTGTGGACAGGAGCACCTACCTTGCCTTTAATTAGCGCAAGGTAGTTTGCCGCATCCACAATATGATGCTAACCCCTATATGTCGATGTTTGATGGGTCTAGCGTCAAAATATAAATATGGAGTTAAGTTTGCCCTTTTTAGTGTCAAAATAAATGACACTAAAATGGCGCAAACCAAGTATAAATATGACCCTCAATTTCTAACAACCACCATTCCCCACGGCTGAATATATATGCTGATTGTACAGAAAGATGAAATACTCAGACAATACTTATATGAGCACTTGGAAAAGGGCCTTATAAGATATTCCATCGTACCTGCAGGAGTCCCATCCTCTTCGTACTAAAGGCCTCATGTGAATATTGTTATTGTATTTATTACTGCAGCTTGAATAAAATCATACTCTCTCCAGTTCACTTCTGTCTGGTGCAACCAAATTAAGACAGCCAAGATCACCTCCAAACTATATCCAGGTAAAGCCTATAATCCAGTTTGTGTAAATAAGGGGAATGAGTGGAAGGCAGTATTTTATACCAGATACGGGCATTATGAACATTATGAATGTAGTGTAATAGATGATGTAATACTCCTGTGACGTAAAGCATTTTGTTAACAACATTTTTAGAGATCAACTTGAAACTTTGTGAACAACATCCTGATCTTTTCAGAAAATGTAGAACAAGTCAAACATTCCTTAGGCTGATTAATAAAAATTGTTTGCAGCCAAAAGAGAAAAATTTGTTTTTGAAGTGCACTTTTCAAACACACAATCTTAAAATCATCTTTACTAAAAGATGTATTTTTAAATTGTGAGCTCAGAGACCCCAAACTCCACATGTCCATCCGCTCCCTAAGGGAATCTACACTTTAATCATATGTAAAGGTAGCCCCCATGTTAACCTATGAGAGGGACAGGCCTTGCAACAGTGAAAAACCAATTTAGCAGTATTTCACTGTCAGGACCTATAAAACACATTACTATATGTCCTACCTTAACCATACATTGCACCCTTCCCTTGGGGCTGCATAGGGCCTATCTTAGGGGTGCCTTACATGTAAGAAAAGGGAAGGTTTAGTCCTGGCAAGTGGGTACACTTGCCAAGTCGAATTTACAGTTTAAGACTGCACACACAGACACTGCAGTGGCAGGTCTGAGACATGATTACAGGACTACTAATGTGGGTGGCACAACCATTGCTGCAGGCCCACTAGTAGCATTTGATTTACAAGCCCTGGGCATCTCTAGTGCACTTTAATAGGGACTTACTAGTAAATCAAATATGCCAATCATAGAGAAACTAATCAACAATACAATTTACAATGAGAGCATATGCACTTCAGCACTGGTTAGCAGTGGTAAAGTGCTCAGAGTTCTAAAGCCAACAACAACAGGTCAGAAAAAATAGGAGGAAGAAGGTAAAAAGAAGGGGGATGACTCTGCAAAAAGGGCAAATTCCAACAGGTTAGGTTCACATTAATCTGATATTAGGACATATTTCACACTCCATATCACTTCATATCATTGCAAGATAGTGCGGGTCTTTGTATTAATGACTCTTGTCTTTACCATTCTGTTTCTTGCACTGTTCATTATCCTAATTATTGCAGCCCATGCAACTTATTGCAGGTTGCAGTTTTGCTAAATAAAACCTATTAAAACCTTACTGCATCGCTTTCATTGCCTGTGTTTGATTGAGACATGTTGTTCATGTAAGAAAGGGGTAATCTCCGTTTAACCACGACACTCCCTGAGATTTCACACTCTTGAGTCCATGTGTAAAGGCTGCCACAAATCACCTTTTACTGCTTGCTTTTTTGGTGAGGTGCTGCTTGTGAGCCGGGAGGGTTGGGATGACAGTTGCGATTTGTTGTAGAATTGGCATAGTCGCCTACAAACATAAGTACTATCATCCTTAAACCAGCAGTCTTGCCAAGAGCAAGAGTAAAATTACGAGAAGAGCTTTTAGCCATCAAGGACATATTCGCCCATTGGCTGCATTATCTTGAAGGTGCTGGATATGAAATAGCTCAAGAATTATCTTTGGTTCCCATCTATGGAGTGGGCCCATGCAAGACATGCAAAATGTTCACTCTTTTTCTTCCATTTCCACTTTTTGATCACATATCAATTAAGAAACTGCTATGACAAGGCTGATGCTTTGTCCCCTCTAAAGAAGATAATTTCTAAGTAGAATCTCCTTGTAGAACTTTGGAAATATGCAGCTTATCAGATCAGGTGCTCCAAACTTTCCTCAAAAGGATCACAGAAAGCTGTCATGAAATGGACAAAGAAGCATGGCTAAAGAAAGATCTGCTTTACAGGGCTAAGTAAACACCTTGGGGCCTTCTGTATAAAAGAGTAGCGATTCAGTATTCAGTCAGAAATGGCTTGTGGTCAATAAATCTACCTTTGTAATGTACTAAAGGCCCCAAAGTAAGGATTTCTAAAAGTGTACATCGAACTCTCTTATATTACAGGTCTAAATGAGGAAATTGATCAGATTACTATTTGAGGAAGGATGGCTCTTCACTAAGGAATGTGAATCCCCTAAACAAAGATATCCTCGAATGCCAGTTATGTATATCCTTCGGAAAGTTCACAAAAGTTAGATTAATCCACCAGGCCATCAGATTTTTTTGCCATGCGGGTCACTTTTGGAACCTTTGGCCCAATTGTCCCAGATTTTAGTGACTTGTGATGTGGAATCACTATACACAAATATATATTGGAAGATGAGGCTCTTGCAGTGCTTGCAGCAGCCCTAGATTCCAGGCCTCACCCACATGATGTCCTCATGGAGTGTTTGATTGAACTTGCAACAATATGTTTGAAAAATATTTTTTTCATGTTCAAAGAAAGAAGATCTATATTTGCAAGTAAAATTACTTGCAATGGTGTGCAGCTTTGCACCAGAGGTGGCAAACCTCTTTATGGCCTTTTTGAGGCCAAATACATTTTTGAAAATACCAACAGCCATTATGCACAGTGAATTATTTGCTGGTATAGATATAGCAATGATGTTTTCATGATATGGAGGGCTCTCTTGAGTCATTGGATGCATTTTACAATTGGCTGAATAACCGAGTTGAAGATTTGGGGCCAGATGTAAGAAACTTTTTTGCACTTGCAAACGGTGAGAATCGCCAAAATCAGCCGTCTGTGAGTGCAAAAAAGTGGTCTGCGATGCATGAAAGACATTCGCAGACCAAAAATAAGAAATCGCAAAAATTTCGATTTTTTGCGTTGCAACCTGGTTTTGCAAGTTGCAATTTGCGATTCGCAAAATCCACATCTCAAGGAGATGCAGCAAAAAAACGTAAATTGCGATTTTTCACAGTATTGCATTTTGCACATGCAAAATACCATGAAAAGAAACCAGGTGGTAACCTGGTGCAAAATTTAAAAATGCATTTTTAAATTGTACATGTGAAGCACACATGCCATTTTGGCATGTGTGCACCTTACATGTCCCAAAAAATGTTTTGGGGTGCAGCAGAGGGGCATTAGGCCCCCAGCGCCCTGGGGTTTTGCATTTCCAAAATTGCGATTTCTGATTCAGAAATTGCAATTTTGGAAATGCAAAAAATTTGCAGGTATGGGCCAACAGGCCCATAGCTGCGAATGGGGCCGGTATCGCAATTTGCAATTCGGTAATAGCATTTGCGATTTTTAAGAAATCGCTATTACCGGACCGCAAATGTGATACATGGCACTTTGCGAGTCGGGAATAGCGATTTCTTAAAAATCGCTATTTCCGAATCGCAAAGGGCCGTGATGATACATCTGGCCCTTGATGTTTACCATTACGCATGATAAACAAATGGTTACGTTTTTGGAAGTCAGAGTGTTTGTTAACAAGCAAGAATTACAAGTTGATTTGCATACCAAACTAACTGTTCGCAAACTTTTTTGCATTTTACAAGCAGACGTCCTAGATCCCAAAATGTTAGTTTGCCCTATGGGCCAATTCTTGCGTATTCAGAGAAATATACTTTGAAAGATGACTAGTCCTCAAATGCAGTAACTTTGAGAGACAACCTGATTTCAAGGGGTTGCCCTAAGAAATTAGTGAAAAATGCGATGAACGAAACATTGTATACTCCTTGTGAGTCTTTAAGCACTCTGAGACAAAGAGACGAAGCTTACGCCTTGACATGCGTTTTGACCTACAATCCAAAAGCAAATAAGGTTGCATTCAGAAGATGAAATAACTTGAGAGACCAGTTAGTACGAGCCAAATGAATTACACAACACCCTGCTGACCTACCGCAGCCTCGGGACTACCCCCTATTAATAGACATTATAGATGCCAAAGGGGCACTGCATGCCGTTTTACGTTTGATTCTAAAAACATGTTGATGAACGGCATAAACATTTGCTAATCATTCTTCTCAAATTGCAGTATGAGAAATGTAATTTACTGAATAATATGTCCATTAGAAATTAGATGCTACACACCCGTGGGGCCCCATTGGTGTATCACTTTATCACAATGAAGCACACAGAGGATGACATAAAATGGTCAGTGGTATTTGTCATAAAGCAGTGTCTAGGACTATAATGCGGTGACTATGTTAAACTCTCAGAGATGGAAAAATTGAAAACAATGACATTAGGACTCAATGATGCTGATGAAATGTTGGCACTAATTAGATAGACAGACAGTAGGGTCCTGACAATATATGAATTTCCAGATTTCGGACTGTGTGTTAGATATGACCCATTATTCAATGTACTATAGTGATGTACCGAGTGGATCAATTTGTCAAGATAAATGATTTCACCGTATACTAAAAAAAATAATCTCTAGGCATACAGCTAAATGGACTTTTTTTTTTCTAAACAACTGTCTGAGTGTATTGTAGAGTCGGCGGTCGGCTCAAATAAAGACGCGAAGACAGAGGTGATGGTTTATACTTTAAACTGCCTCCGTGCAAATGTCCTTTTGACCCCGCTCCCGCCATTTTACACCTCTTTATTCCCTACTCCAATGTCACATCACCCCCACCATTAGTCTTTCATGGGTAGGGGTGTCACGCTAAACTCTCCTGTTCAGAATCGTCTTAGTAGGCGCATCTGGAAACAGGGAACACTACATTCCTTTCTAAAATAGGGAAAAATAAAAGAAAACCACAAACATATCAGATGGAAAAAGGACACAGCGGAAACTTGGGATGCACGGGAAACTGCAGCTTAAGGGGCATACTTATACTTTTTCACGCACAACTGCGCCAAACTTGCCATGCTCATGGTCCCCTTGACAGCAGTCACTGTCCATGGTTCAGCTTCTAACGGCAGCCAGAACTTCCCTCCTTGGTGGCGGTCTCTAAACAAGCACTGTGTCCCCCACATGGATCGAGCTACTCCGGGCCTTCCACCTCTGCGATGCATAGTTGTTGTTTCGGGACATCCGTTCTGTAGATCGGTTCAGGGGACTCGACTGGGAGGCCCATTGAGGGTGGTGTGGAGTGACATCAGTTACCGCTATCCTGAAACACAGCTGGCTTGGGGCGACTCCAGTGGATGCATGGGGCGGAACTCTGTACTCACGAAGAAATGTATACAGGGCGCTCTCAATATTCTGTGACTCAGCGGTGGCAATGCGGATTGTTTTTGCCAGTGTGTTTACGAACCTCTCTACCTCCCCGTTCGCCTGGGGCCACCGGGAAGTGATCCGGCGGTGTTTGGGGTTCCAGGATATCAAGAAGTCTGACCATCCGTGGCTCCTGAAGGGGGGACCATTGTCTGTGCGGACCTCAGAAGAGAGGCCTTGGGTGGCCATCATCTTTTCGACCTTTGGGATGACTACAAATACCGATGTAGTCGGCACGAGCTCCAACACAGGGTACCGGGAGTAGTGATATGCCACTATCAGCATGTATGACCCATCGGGCAGGCTACCAAAATCCGCACTGACCCTTTGCCTGCGAGCGGTGGGACCGTCTTCGGTGATGACTGGTGCCCGAGAGTCCAGTGCACTGCTAGCCTGACATGTGATACACCCCTTCACCACATCTTCCACTAGTTGGTCCAGTCCGGGGAACCAGACTTTACTTCAGCGTCTATCTTGGACTTCACAATCCCCTGGTGGGCGCCGTTCGCTAGCAAACGGCCAGTGACCTCAGGCAGGTAGGAATTACCAGACAGGTGCCTCACAGTAGGCATCTCCCTCACTCACTGAAAGCTCCAACCGGACGTGGGACAGGGCATGCAGGGTGGCTTTGGCCTCTGTTTTTTTAAATGCTGCCGGGTATTGCAGTGGGTGCCAGTTGCCGTATCGGGCAGCTTCCATGGCCATCTGTAGGCAATCGTCCTGATTAGTGGCTTTCCCTACTTCAGTGAACAGTATGGGTATTGGCCGAACCTGGTTCACTTCCAGCCTGACATATTCTTCTGTCTCGATGCCTTTTTCGGCCTCCTGGGAGGTGGCGGCCATTCATGGTGAGATAGGAAGTCTGCAGGATTATGGGTGCCTGGCTGGTACTACACGTTAAAATTTAATTCTTGGAGGTGTAGAATCCACTTTTCGATCCCTGGTGGGGGCTTGGATGACGATCCTTTGAAGAGAGGAAGTTTGTGGTCTGTCACTACTGTCAATATCTTGCCATACAGGTACAGGTGGAAATGCGATAGCCTCCCGCTCGATCTGGTAGTAGCATTGCTCTGTTGGTGTCAGCGACCTGCTGGTGAATGCGATGGAAGCCTTGGTGTCTCTGAAAGCGGATTCTTGCTCAGTGCCCCACACCCAGGGATGGTTAGTCTTGGTCAGGTTTCTCAGAGGGCCAGTTACGTCTGATAAGTTTCTCATGAAGCGTCCACAGTAGGTGACCATACCTAGGAAGCTTCTAATCCCTGAGACGAAGGTTGGTGGGGGTGCTTCTTGGATGTCTCTTATTGTGGTGGGATCTGGGCCAATGCCTTGCTCTAGGAATCTGTATCTGAAGAAACAAATGTCTCTTTTCAGGAACTCGCACTTTTCTCGGTGCAAAGTCAGTCCATGTTCATGTAGTCTCACAAACATGGCTCATAGGCATGCCATGTGGCTTTCTAATGTGGGGCATGCACCAAGATCTTGTCACTCATGTTCAGGACCCCCAGGAGTCCCTATAATACCTCTTTGATGGTGTGCTGTAACACCTCGGCTGCGCTGGAGATGCCAAAGTTCAGGCTGGTGTACCTCCAGAGGCCTGTGTGGGAGGAGAAGGTAGTAATGGGCCGGGAGTCGGGTGTAGCACCAGCTGGTGGTAGCCTGATCGGAGGTCCATCTTGGAAAACCACTTCGATCCTGAGAGCTCCCCAATGATGTTGTCTATTGTCAGGATAAGATGTCTCTCCTGCTTGATGGCCTGATGCCGCATGTCCACACAAATACAGATGGCGTCTGGCTGCTTGGGCTTCTTTGCAATGACTATCGGGATACCCTGCCTGTTCCAGGAGATGTAGTTCCCGTTCTACCTTTAGCCGAAGATGGAATGCCACCTGTCTGTGCCTGAGGGTGACTGGGCTCACAGATTCATCAATGTGCAGCTTGATGGGGGGCCTTTGAGGCATCCTATGCCGCTGAACAGTGTTTCAAATTCTCTGATGAGTTCTCCCCGACCGCTGGCTTGGATGCTGAAAGCAAAATGCACCAGTCCTAAGTCTTGTGCTGCTTGGCCACTGAGCAAGAATTCCTACCCCTCCTGTGACACGTAGACATTGGCCTTGAGTTAATACGGCTTTGTGGGCAATGTCTGTCATGAAAACACCCGCTAGTAGTGGTTGGGTATCCCGAAGGCATACACCCATACTTTAGTGGGTGTGAATGGCGGAGTGTTTGGTAGGTCGTGGTATGCTTCAGTGACCATGAGGTTGATAGAGGCTCCAGAGTCTATAAACGCTGGAATGGGATGTCCCACGGCTACTAATTGGCATGTGGGCAGTCGTCGGCATTGTCTGATCAACTGGTCCATGGCCCTCACCACATGGACTGTCTCTGGGTCATCGTCCATATCGCTATCCGAGAAGGTGGTGGGTAGGGCTATTATTGCCTTGCCTTTTTTTTGGGCACGTTTGGGGCAACTCTGGTTGAGGAGTGGCAGTCTTTAGAGAAATGGTTCAACTTGTTGCAAGCACTACAGGACTTCCCTTTGGCCTGGCGGCCACTGGAGTATGGCAGGGTGCCCCCGACCATCTGCAGGTTTTGTCCCTCAATTTCGACCAGGTGCGTTCGGTCCTGGTTTTTTTCCGTGAGTACTGCGTTGACAGGTTCCAACTTTATCTGGGCAGTTAGTGTCTGTTCCATATGCACATCCCCACCTTAAACAGTTCCTTAGAGCGGCCTAGGGTGAGGATGTCCCTCATGCGCGTGTTTGGTTCTTGTAAGATGCGTTTGCGGAGCTTTGACGATGAGCACCCTTGGATGAACTGAGATCTGATCTCATCCTCTTCATCCGGCAGGGTGCAGGTGCTGGCCAAGTTTCTCAGGCATGCGTAGAAGACATCCACTGATTCATCGACCCTCTGCCGTGCTTGTCGCAGCAGGAGACGCTTGTAGTCTAGATTTGTGTAGTACTTAAACTGAATGGTGATCGCGTTCTTCAGTGTGTTGTATGTGTGTGGGGTTTCTTCTGCCACCGACTTGGAAATCTTGTTTATGTCTGCCCCTCCCAGATGAAGCAGAAGTGGTTGTTTCCTATCATCTTTCACCTCCAGGGCCTCGAAGTAGGTCTCTAGGTGCTCCACCTAGGTCTTCCAGCGTGTGGCCTGTGTGGGGGGGCGGTTCCAGGACCCATGAATGGTTCCAGTGCTGGGATGCTGGCCATATTGTGGCAGAGGCTTGCGGGCTGCTGGTCACTCGGAGGTGAAGTGCTGCGTGGGATGGCTAGGGCTTCCGTGACTGGGAGATGGCAGGCTGTGTGGTGACCAGTCACTTTGGCCCTCATTACGAACATGGCGGTCTGTTCTGCTACGCCGGCGGTGGCGGTAGAAACCGCCAATAGAGGAGTGGTCCGGACCACCAAATAATGATCCAAATGAAACACACGCATCCCGCGAACCACCCACCGCCAGGAGAGGAGTCCCACTGACGACAGCAGAGTCGGCCCACAGGCCGTCGGAAAGGCCTAACCCGCCCATCAAATTATGAACCACCATTCAGCCGCCAGTTCCGGGGTGGGAACCACCGCCACACAAAGCCAGGCAGAAATGAACCAAATATAAGGAACCACGTACCGGAGTCCCACAGAACGTGCAGCGGCAGCCATGGGTAGAGAGCTGCAGATCATGCCAGCCCTGCTCCTTGCCATATACCTACACGACCAAGATGACGATGGTAAGTACCACAACCTACGAAACAAGGGAGGAAAGGGCACAGTTACATACCCACCCACTGCACCATCAGGCAACGGCCCCCCAACCCTTCACAGCAGCACAAGTCATACACCCCACACCAAGAGGGACATACCAGACTGAAGACAAATGCAACTTGACCCAAGTATAAACAAAAGCCCCGAACCCATAAAAAATAAACAAACAACAGGGTGTAACTGAGTGCAGCCCAAACACAGACCACACAGAAACTTTAATGAGAAGCTCACCGAGCCAAACAGTGCAAACAGGGGCCATAGCCTGTCCGTAAATTCCCAATTGTCATGGGCCAAAACGGCACACACCTGACTCCCACAAGTGCTGGGTACTCCACAGAACGGTGCACCATATGGGTATCCAGAGACCTCACGGAAGGGGGGTAGGTGGTGGTGGGGATGGGGATTTTCAACTGGGTGGGCTTTTGACTTTCTTGTGGAGGCTAGAGGGGGGTGGGCATTCTCCTTTGTAGGGGGTGGGGGCTGTTTGGCTCGGGTCGAGCTGGACGGCCTAGGCTCTGACCAGGCCTCCTTCTTCTCTGGGGAATGGGCACGGAATGTGAAGGGTGGACCGGGGTGGGCTGTGATGTGGAAGGAGCGGAAAGGGCAAGGAGGTGGGCACATTTGGGGACAAGACGGGGCGGGCCAGTGGGTTGGAAGAGGTCAGCACAGGAGAGGAAAAGTTTCTTGGGAGCAATTGTGGTGGGCGTGGATGAGGGCGTGGGAGTGGAGGCAGAGGGAGTGGATGCATGGGGTGTAGAGTGTAGTGAGTGCAGGTGACTGCTCAGAATGCTGTCGTGTGGCGGATGTCTGATGGGTAGGTGTCTTGGTGCGTTTGTGTGTCTTGGGAGGTGGGGGGTGGACACAGTGGGAGAAGACAGACAGCTAGTGTGGATGTATGTTGTGTGGGTGTCTGCAAGTCGGGTGAGTGTGCTGCATGTGTCAACTACAGTAGAGGTGGGGAGTGCAGGTGTGGTGTATGGGGTGCATGTATGGCTGTCTGTGATTGTGGTGAGTGCAGGAAGAGGAGCAGTAACAGTGAGGGAAGGTGCAGTGCATGAGGGTGTGAATGTAGAGGGGACAGGCAGGGAGGTGGAAGAGGGGGGCACAGTGGGGGAAGTAGACATTGTTGTGTGTGCAGGTGTCTGTTGGCTGTGTGAATGCTTGTGGTGGGAGGTGTGGTGCTTGTGTTTTGAAGTGTGCTTCTTGTGTGTTGATGTGCCTGTCAGCAGGTCTAATTGTGTGCTTTGGACAGGTGAAGGGAGTGGGGTGCTGGAAGGGGTAGAGGAGGTTGGAGGGGGGACGGAATGGCCAGGGAAACTGGCTGCCATCCGAGAGGAGGCCAGAGCCTGAAAAGATCTCTGTAGGGCAGACACGGCACCGTGAATGCCATTCAGATAGGCATTGGTCTGCTGCACCTCTGATGCTAGCCCCTGGATGGCATTGACAATGGTTGTCTGCCCTACAGAGATGGTTCTCAGTAGGTCAATAGCCTCAACTGTGAGGGCAGCAGGGCTGACTGGGGCAGGGGAGGAGGTGCCTGGGGCGAAAGAGATGCCCACCTTTCTGGGTGGGCGGGCATGGGCAACTTGGTGGGGAGCAGAAGGGAGGGTGGTGATGGTATGGGGGTGGCGGAAGATCTCACGGTAGTGGTGTGTGCACTAGGGTCCGCCACCGTCGGGGGACCCCCATCGGAGGAGGTCTCAGAGTCACTACCTCCTGTGGTAGTAGCCTCCCCAGTGGAAGTCCTCTTGCCCACCCACTGGTCCCCTGGGCGTCCGTTGTCTCTGCCTCAGAGGATCTGTGGGCCGCTGCCTCCCCACTTGCCGGTGCCTCAACTCCCTCGCATGATGTTGATGCTGTACCAAACCAACACAAGAGAACAGGGATGGGGAGACAAAACAGGAGAGACACTTGTAAATAGCTGAATGCAGATACAGAATGGCCAGATATACACCCACCCAGCAAACACACCCAACAGGCAGCACCGTACACTATGCCCATGGCCATGCCCCTGACTACTGACCAGAATACTGCTCTACACCCATCCCTTGAATTACCTTTGGACCTGAGGTAGGTGAAACCTGACAGGGACACCTCTACACCCTTTGGGGAACATACAGTAGATGGACACCAGTCAAATTCCCTGCTCTGAGCAGCATGTGCCCTATTGCACTCCCAGACATCCTTCCAGAGTGAAGTATGGTCAATGAGTACTCACCCCCTTGTGACTGTTGTGCAGCCTTCAAGCGCCCATCCAGATCTGGGTATGCCACTGCCAGGATCCTTCGCATGAGGGGGGTCAGTGCCCGACGGGCACCCCACCCACGTTCGGAGGACTTCCCCAGCTGGGCCTCACTAATCTTTCGTGCCCAGCGCCGCAGGTCCTCACACCTATTTCGACATTGGGTTCTCCGCCGGTTGAAGATCCCCAGGGTCCGCACCTCCTTGGCGAGGGCATGCCAATGTGCCCTCTCTTCTGGTGGGCACTGACCTAGAAGGGCGACACAGAAATGGAAAACAGAGGTCAGGCACATGCACGATAGGAACAGCTGGCAAATTGTCCAACATGTGACGAACAGTACTCTCAGACATACAGGACAGTCTCATGCAGCATTCCATGCACCATGGCCCAATCAGGCTCAGAGGAGCACACATGTCCAATCCACATCATCCATTACACACACAGTGCCCTCCAAACCCAGACTCACCTGTACCTCTGGCCGTCCATAGAGTTTGCCGTACAGGAGCAGGACCCCGTCCACTCGCTTCTCTAGTTCTTCCAGGGTGAAGGCCGGGGCCCTTTCACCTGCACCACGTGGAACATCCATAGCCAGAGGCAGGCCACAGCAGTATACAGAGTAGAGTACCTCTCCGCACGAGATCAGGGACTCACGTGATCAAACGATGATGAATGCGTGTACGTTCTGCAGCGGTATGCACTGTCACCGCCGGCGGCAGTCATGATACGCCAGGGTTCCACATTGGCATCTATGTTAGCTAATGAGGGTGCGAACATCGGTCAACACCGCCTTACGCTGTGACGTCAACCGCTAGCGGTATGAGGTCACTTCCACAACGAAGGGGCAGATCTACAGTGGGCAGACATTTTACAATCACCTACACATCTTGAATTTCCTACTACTCACAATGCAGGGCCTACTAGCCACATGAAGCACCTAGGCCTCTATCCATTCCGTATAGTAGCACACATAAATTACTCTGTTTCCTCCCAGGGATGTACATATATATCTGTCAGGTAGCAGTTATTTTAGAGACACTACAATGAACAATGCAGTGCAGAAATGTTGAGAAGTGTGCCTATGTATGTGCCTACATCACTCCTTTTTGTAACCCCTTGTAGGTACCGACCCTTGTGGCGAGGAAGAGCACCATCAGTGTACAGACCACTTGTGGCTATGGGGACCGTGGTGGAGCATCAGATCATAATCACTTACAGACTCACACGTGCAACTATTCAGGACCTTTGTTCATTACTGGATCCTGCACTAACTCCGGGAAATCGTAATCAGCATGCCATTCCAACTGAGGTGCAGGTGCTCTCTGCCCTCCATTTCCTGGCCACAGGCTCATTTCAAGTGACTGTAAGCATGGGTGCTGGTTTCTCACAGCCGGTGTTCAGCCAGGTACTGACAAGATTTCTGAATGCATTTGTACAACATCTGCAATCCTATGTGCGGTTTCCCCAAAGTACTGAACTCCCTGCCATCAAGTCTGACTTCTATGCCTTTGCAAACATTCCCCATGTCATAGGTGCCATCGATGACACCCACATACCCATCATCCCCCCCAAGAGTGAGTGAACAGGTGTACAGAAACAGGAAGAACTTTCACTCCATGAACTTCCAATTGGTGTGTACTGCAGACCAGTACATTTCCCATGTGAATGCCATGTTTCCAGGTTCAGTCCATGATTCATTTGTGTTGAGGAACAGTAGTGTGCCACAGAAGATGGAAGAACTACAAGAGGACAGAGGGTGGATCATAGGTAAGTTTGCCTGTCAAAAGCTGACACATTGCTTAAAACCAGCCTGTCTGACTAAGGGACATAACAAGGACGAGTCTGTATTGAACTATTTTGTAGGTGATTCTGGCTATCTAAACTTACGTTGGCTCCTGACACCAGTGATGAATTCCAGGACGGATGCAGAGAGGAAATACAATGAGGCCCATGGATGTACTAGGAGGGTAATAGAGTGTACTATAGGTCTCCTGAAGGCTAGATTCCGGTGTCTACATATATCTGGGGGTGCCCTGGACTATAGCCATGATAAGGTGTGTAGAATAGTGGTAGCCTGCTGCATAACGTGACAGTGAGACATTCAATCCCCCTCTTGGAGGTGGAGAGTGCCATATGTCCTGATCAGCTACCTTTTAGAGGTGAGGAGAGTGATGGTGAGGATGAGAAAGGGGAAGATGTCCAGTCCAGGAAGCAACTGATACAACTCTACTTCCAATAACTGTGTGGGACTTAAGCCTGTCATTGGGGTTGGTGACTAATACTGTCAGTGTGCTCTGTCATATAGAGGGTATTGGTCATGATAGGTGTTACATGGACCACTTCTGCATGGTACTGACAGAAAATATATGCATTCCCTCCTGGCCACCATTTGGGCACACAGTACCACCATCAAGCAAAAATTCACAATAAAGTGTTCTCTGCCAGTTACATCCATACTCCACTTTGTTCACAATTTAAGACAGGGGACAGTGTTACAGGTGTGAAATGTGTTTTATTGGTAGAATTGAGTGAATTGTGCTATATACAGTGATGGGAGTCGTAAGGGTTAGGTGTCCTCAAAACCAACTTGGTGGCAGCCCTGTTGGATGTTTAGATGGGTCCATTTTGTCGAACAGTACTTCAAATTGCCCTCACCTAAGTGTTGTTGGTGAATGTGTGTGATGGCTGCTTTGCATTAGTAGCAGAGTCAATTGTTGGAGGGGGCCTTGTTCTTAGCTGGGTTTCCAGTGCCATATCTTGGCCTAAGAGTGCGTTTGGGTGCCTGCTGTGGAGCTTCTTGGGGTGGCATGGTTGGCCCTTGTGTTTCCTGGGAGGGTATTTCCTGTGATGTTTCTGCTGCTTGGGTCATCAGATGCTGGTTCTCCAGGGCTGTTGTGGCGGCCTCTTGTCCGGTGTGGGTGTCAGACTGTTTTTTACCAACTGCAGCAGTGCACCAGCAATGGTGGCCATTGTGGCATTGTGCTCTTTCCACTGCTCCATGGCCTGTTGGTGTTGTTGCTGCTGCATCCTCTGACTTTGCTCCAGGGTGGACACAATCTGTGCCAACCTGTCTTGGGTATCTTTGTAGGCCCCTAATACCTGTGCAATAACGTCCTGGGCTGCTGCATCCATCCTGTGGCCTCCCCCCTGGCCCACTGGGACACTTGAACTTGCCCTAGCCCCTTGTGCCTGTGTCCCATGCACAGGTATTGACATGCCACTTGTACTAGGGCCCTCGCCTTCCTGCATGTTGGGAGTGGGAGACTGTGGCCTCTGTAGCTGTGTTACACCAGTCTGTGCCCTAGGTAAACTGGTGTGGGTACGCTTCCCCTGGCCTGCTGGTCTTGACTCGGTGTTAGGGGTGACAGTGGTTTCTTGGGTGGGGCCTTTGCATGGTGAGTATCCAGGACTGTGTGAGGGGTCTGCCTGCTCATCAGTGTCCAGGGATCCTTCGCCAAGGTCTTGTGAGGTGGCTCTGTCTCCTTGGAGGGCTGTGGCACTCCTTGTCCCATCCGTTAGGGTTGCATGGGTGGCGGTGCCTGTTGGGGGACATACACATGTCTGTTACATATGCATGTAGGTTTGAGGTGTACAGGACTGTGCTATTTTGTGCTGGTGTTAATTTCAGTGGCCTTCCAGGGTGTCTTTGTGAGGTTGACATAGCATTTAGTGCCAGTGGTGGGGTTGCATTGTGGTAGGGGGTATTGTTCCATTGTGGGTATGTGCAGGGGTGGGTGGCTGTGAACAGCGGGAGTGATGTGGGCCTGTTAGTGGGTTGTGGGAATGCAGGGTGGTGGATGTGGTGGGTAATGGCTGGGTGGGGTGTAGGTCCAGGTGGATGTGGGTGGGGTGGTGCATGCATTGCTGTTGTGGTGTATATGGGGTAATTGTAGATGACTTACCCGAGTCCATTCTTCCAGTGAGTCCAGTGAGTCCCTCTGGGTGCAGGATGGCAAGGACCTTCTCCTCCCAGTCGGTGTAGTCGGGTGGTGTTGGTGGCGGCGCTCCCCAGTCTTCTGCACTGCGATGTGGTGCCTAGATGTCATGGCCCTGACCTTCCCCCGCAGATCGTTCTATCTCTTCCGGATGTCATCCCTGGTGCGTGGATGGTGTCCCACTGCATTCACCCTGTTGACAATGGTCTGCCACAGCTCCAATTTCTGGGCGATGGGTGTGTGCTGCACCTCGGCCCGAATATTTGTGGCTCCACCTTCAGGATCTCATCCACCATGGTCCTTAGCTCGCTTTCAGTGAAGTGTGGATTTTTGGGGGGGACATGGTGAGTGTGGTGGATGGCATCGGGACTGGGGACGGGGTAAGGGTGCTACTCTGTGGGTCAATGTGCGACTCCTGTATGCAGGCGTTCGCTGTCTGGCTCTGGTGCTCTCCTTCTTCTTGTCCTGGTTTCGTTGCAAGGGATTGTGGGGTGGGTCTAGGGGTTTTTATGGGGTTCTGGATGTGTGTCAGGTGTGTGGGTGATACGGCAATCGAATTTGTGCACTTGTTACTGTTGAGTCCACTTGCCGTCTGTGGTGCTCGCAGCCGCCAATAGTCGTCCGGCCTCCACTGTCCGCCAAGGTGATTTGTGCATCATTATTTAGAGGGCGGGATGTGGGTGTGCTTAGCGGTGGTGGGGTGGGACGGATTCCAGCCGACAGTGTCCTGGCGGGGAGTGGTGGTGTGGGGATTTTCGATCATTATATGGTGGGTTTCCATTCACCGCCAATGGTGGGATTCTGTTCACCGCCAACACGGCGGTCGGCAGTCGGCGGTCTTTCCCGCCATGTTCATAATGACTGCCTTTGGTTTGTGTTTAGAACACAAGTCCTGGACCGTGATGCACTTCCTGAGTGCTGTGTGCAGGAGTGGTCCTGAGGTGCAGAAGGGCTGGGAGATGGGATTTCTCCAAGGGGTGGGAAGCAGATCCATGGGGAAACAGAAAAGGCCCCTGTATCTTGAGAGATACAGCCTTGGGTAGCTGGCACGGCGGTGGGTACATCGTTGCTTGTTGCAGTGTTTAGGCAGTAGCTGTGGGCACGTGGTTGCCAGTGTTGAGGGCCTAGAATTTGATGGAGCCGCATGTTTGGTCTGCAGCGATCCGAACGCTCGGCATGCAAACAGGCATGGGGGCCGGTTGTAGACCGGTTGGTTTGTTTCTCCTCTGCCGCCAAGGGTAGGGGAGTGGCTCTGGGTGCTACAGCAGCCTCTGGCATTTCTGGGGCCTTGCGCGATGCAGGTGCATGCTCGCTTGGGATGATGGAGCTGAAAGGGCCCCCCTCATCGCCAGTGTAGAGTCGGCGGTCGGATCAAATAAATACACAGAGACAGAGGTGACGGTTTATACTTTTATTCAATGTCACACTTTTAACTGTCTCCGTGCACGCATCCTTTTGACCCACCTTCAATCATTTTACCCCTCTTTAGCCCCTACTCACACCCCGCACCACCCCCACCGTTAGTCTGTCATGGGGAGGAGTGTGACGCTAAACTCCCCTGTCCAGGAGCGTCTTAGTAGGCTTGCCCAGAAATGGTGAACACTTCATATATAGCTTTGTGTATATAGACTGTGACTATTGTACATGTGGAGAAAACATCTTGATTCTTCTCTGTCATTTTCTACTCTTTTTACATTGAGAGAGATGATGAAGTGGTTATCATTGTTTTGAATTTTTCAATGATGGCTATATGATTGAGTAATTCAATACCATTCTCAAATTAAGTGTGGTTGGTTATAGGCAGCATTGAGAGTGCACCCGATGTGTTCTAATGATTATTGTGGGATTACATCAATATATTTTGGTATTAAAATGGGCTCTTTCCTGCATCTGGCACGTTAGTTAATTTGCATGCAACACAGAGCTGTGTACAGAATAGGACATTAAAATCAGTTTAATGAAATAGGCAATTGCCCTTTACAGTGAGGATTAGTTTGACCCAATAAAGGAAAAGAGTGTAGATCTGTATTAGTATTCCAACTTTTTAGTCCCCATTTTCGCAGATTGCTGCCCTTACGTTAAACACAGACAACAAAATGTGTAAGGAGACATGAATGTTAGCATAGATTTTTTCGGCATGTATACTCATCCAATTCCTTGTGAATAAGGTTGAGTAAATCTTCTGCTCTCTTTCAAAATGGCCGCAACATCATCCGACGCGCTTATTCTTTTTTTGTAGTCCACCTTCTCAGGTGCATTGTTTTAAATCAGGGCGGCTACCAGCTTGGCATCTTCGACTTTTGCGATAAACATGGACCGCCAGTATGAAGAGCGGTTACTAACCATATAGAACAAGTGATTGCACTGCCTTCATCTCACCCGCAGTAAGTGTTTCCTCACATTTGTGTCTAGCAGCTTGGTTGTGTGATTATTTGTTAGTATGGGGATAATCATTTTTTGTAATTTCCCCATTTGATTTTGACAGGCAAATTTGGTTTCTATTTTTCCCAGCTGCTTTGTTACCTATAATAACTTGAAACTGGTTATCTGGTGTATTTACTCTTAATGGAATATTAGGAGTGAAAACTCTAAGGGCCATATTTATACTTTTTGACGCAAAACTGCGCTAACGCAGTTTTGCACCAAAAAATTTAGCGCCGGCTAACGCCATTCTGAAGCACCATGCGGGCACCGTATTTATTCAATGACGTTAGCCGGCGAAGCTGCCTGGTGTGCGTGAAAAAAAATTACGTACACCAGGCAGCGGCGGCGTAGGGGAATATGGTGCTTGGGCGCCAAAAAAATGGGGCAAGTCAGGTTGAGGCAAAATTTTCGCCTCAACCCGATTTGCGCCATTTTTTTTAACTCCCAACCCCCATTGAAATTACTCCTGTCATAGCAAAGACAGGAGTCATGCCCCCTTGCCCAATGGCCATGCCCAGGGGACTTCTGTCCCCTGGGCATGGTCATTGGGCATAGTGGCATGTAGGGGGGCACAAATCTGCCCCCCCTATGCCACAAAAAAAAAAAAATTACTTACCTGAACTTACCTTATGTTCCCTGGGATGGGTCCCTCCATCCTTGGGTGTCCTCCTGGGGTGGCCAAGGGTGACAGGGGGTGTCCCTCGGGGCATGGGAGGGCACCTCTGGGCTCCTTCCGAGCCCACAGGTCCCTTAACGCCTGCCCTGACCAGGCACTAAAAAACGACGCAAAAGCGTCTGGAAGTCATTTTTTTTGACCCGCCCACTCCTGGGCGTGATTTTTGCCTGGGAGTGTAAATACGGCGCACATGCCTCGGAGTCAATTTTTTAGACGGGAACGCCTACCTTGCATATCATTAACGCAAAGTAGGTGTCCACGCTAAAAAATGACGCAAACTCCATGGACTTTGGCGCTAGACGCGTCTAACGCCAGAGTATAAATATGGAGTTAGTTTTGCGTCAAATTTGCGTAAAAAAAAACAAAGCAAATCCGGCGCAAACGGAGTATAAATATGCCCCTAAGTGTTAAATAAGTTGACACAAAAAAGGGGTGTGTCTACTGTGAGGTGATCTGATTGGTGGATTATATTCTTCAAACAACATGCATAACCACTTTGGACATATCGGCCTTAAAATATTGGTTTGGGAGGCTAACAAATGTTTTGTATATATGTTAGTTTGAAAAGCTAACAAATGTTTTGTATATATGTTTTTGAATGATGAAGTATAGATATGCTTTGGAGATTTAGGCCCTCATTACAACCCTGGCGGACGGTGATAAAGCGGCAGTAATACCGCCAAGAGGCCAGTGGTAAAAAAAATAGAATTATGACCACGGTGGAAACCGCCAACCCATACAGCCACTTTAACACACCGACCGCCACAGTGGTAGCAACAAGCACCGCGGCGGTAACCGCCAACAGCCAGGCGAAAGACAAAGTACCGCCCACAATATTACAACTGGCCCATCTGCCACCTTTTCCGGGGCTGTACCAATGCCATCAAAAGCATGGCGGAAACAGTACACAGAAGGCAAAGGACTCACCTCTGGAGACTCAAGGAAGAACCACGACGCCATGGAGCCTGAACTGCAGGTGTTCCCCATGCTAGTCTACCTCCCTCCTCCTACACCAGGAATACCAATGCCGGCGACGATGATGACCACGGTGAGTACTGCAGCCTAGCTCACAGGGGAGGGGGGAAGAAAAAGAAAGTGACACACACGCAACACCCCCACCCCCAACACCATACACACAAACAGATGCAATAACATTGAATATTGACCCCCTACCTCTCAGGAATAATGCAAGAACAAAATGATTTGAAGTATGTGAGTGTAATAAGATAAAATACTAGAAATACGTCATAAAAAAAAAAAAACAGTATTTACAGATATACAAATGAAGGGACACTGCCCAGTCCATAATGTCCGTGGGTCACAGGGCCATATCACATAGGCCAAGGCCTCACCTGACTCCTGCCTCAATACGGAGAGAACACTGCTGGGGCATCAGGTCGAAAATACACAGGCACCTCAGCGGGGAAGGGGAGGGGTGGGGCACCTCAGCCTGAAGTTGGTTGGCCATTGCTCCTGGAGGAAGCTACATGCCCTCTGCGATGTCCTGGGGAGTTCAAGGCCACAGTCTCTTAAGTGGGTGGTTTGCCCACTGCTTGGTCCTTGGGAGTGCAAAGCCACAGTCTCTGAAGTGGGTGGTTTGCCCACTGCCTCGTCCTGGGGAGTGCAAGGCCGCAGTCTCTCAAGTGGGTGCTTTGCTCACTGCCTGGTCCTGGGGAGTGCACTGCCACAATCTCTCAAGTGGGTTGTTTGCCCACTGCTTGGTCCTGGGGAGTGCAAAGCCACAGTCCCTCAAGTTGATGGCTTCTCCACTGGTTCTGGAGGGGGCCTTGTGCCCAGTGTGCTTCATCCTGGCAGGGAGGGGGTGAGTGGATACCTTCTTCTACTGGTTCTGGAGGGGGCCTTGTGCCCAGTGTGCTTCATCCTGGCAAGGATGCAGTGAGTGGATGGCTTCTTCCACTGGTTCTGGAGGCGGCCTCGTGCCCAGTGTGCTTCATCCTGGCAAGGATGCGGTGAGTGGATGGCTTCTTTCACTGGTTCTGGAGTGGGCATTGTGCCCAGGGTGCTTCATCCTGGCGGGGAGGGGGTGAGTGGATGGCTTCTTCCACTGGTTCTGGAGGGGGCCTTGTGCCCAGTGTGCTTCATCCTGGCAAGGATGCAGTGAATGGATGGCTTCTTCCACTGGTTCTGGAGGGGACCTTGTGCCCAGTGTGCTTCATCCTGGCAGGGAGGGGGTGAGCGGATGCCTTCTTCCACTGGTTCTGGAGGGGTCTTTGTGCCCTGCGATGCAGCACATGGGAAGTGCAAGGTTACAGTCTCTCACCTGGGTGTTAGATCTACGAGATTTGCTGTGGGCAGGATGCATGACACTCCATGGAGGCAGAACGACAGTCCATCCGCCGGTGGCGATGGCTGCACAGTGGTGGCAGTGCTGGTGCTGGTGTTGGTGCTGCCAGTGGTGGGTGGAGGCTCCAGCCATCCCCCTGCAGCCTTGGATGGCTGCCCACTGAGGCTGCTGCTGTCAGCGGTGCAGGTGGCGGTGCTGGTGGCGGTGCTGGTGGTGGTGCTGGTGGCGGTGCTGCCAGTGGTGGGGGAGGCTCCAGCTCTTCCCCTGCAGCCTCAAATGGCTGCCCACTGGGGCTGGTGCTGCTGGCAGTGGTGCTGGTGGTGGTGCCGGTGGCGGTGCTGGTGGCAGTGCTGCCAGTGGTGGGGGAACGCTTCAGCCCTTCCCCTGAAGCCTCGGAGAGCTGAAGCACCATGGTTGGTGGTGGGGGCTCAGATACTGTCACAGCACCAGGCCTCCTGTCCCTCCTGCCTGCAGGGGCAGGCCCTTTGCCCTTGCCCTTGGCAGCTGGTGGTGCCTCCTTGCCCTTGGCAGCTGGTGGCGCCTCTTTGCCCTTGGCAGCTGGTGGTGCCTTCTTGCCCTTGGCAGCTGGTGGTGCATCCTTGGCCTTGGCAGCTGGTGGATCTTTCTTGCCCTTGGCAGCTGGTGCAGGCACACTGCCAGTGCTGATGGGTGTCTAATTGGAGCACCTCACACCTGCAGTAGCTGCTGAAACTACAGTGGCTGTGGAATGGGTGGCTGAGGTGCTGGCCTGGGTTCTGCCCACCCTTGCCCTAAGTGAAGGACGGGGAGGGGTAAGGAAGAGGTCAAGGGTGGAGAGGAAAAGCTTCTTAAGGACACTGGAGCAGGAAGAGGTTGAAGGTTTGGGAGTGGAGGAAGAGGGAGTGGTTGTAGGAGGTGTCTGCTGTGTTGGGTGCAGGTGCATGGGCTGGGTGCTGTTGTGAAGTGGATGGCTGTTGGGTGTCTGAGTGCTTGCGTTTGGGTACTTTGGGAGGAGGGGGTACAGACAAAGTGAGAGAGGACACAGGGGACGTGTGCATGGATGTGGGGGTGGTGACTGCCAGTGAGGGGCGTGTAGTGATAGGCGTGATGTTGATGGAGGTAGTGGATGAGGATGTAGTGCATGCAGGTGTGAATGGAGACGCTACTGGGAGGGATGAGGAGGAGGAGGGGGACGCAGTGGGGGCAGTGGATGTTGGTGTGTATGCTTCTTGATGGTGTTTGTGTGAGTGCCTGTGGTATGATGTGTGGTGCTTGTGTTTGCCTGAGTCACTCCTGTGTGTTGTCTTGGGTGCATGATGGTCTGATTGTGTGCTTGGGATAGGTTGGGGTTCAGGGGAATGGGTCTGGGTAGAGGAAGCTGGATGGGGGAGGCTAGAGATAGAGACAATGGCTGCCATTAGGGAGGAGGCCAGAGCCTGGAATGATCTATGTTGGCCCGCCACGCCAGAGTGAATGCCCTCCAGGAATGCATTTGTATGTTGCAAATGCCCTGCCAGCCCCTGGATGGCATTCACTATGGTTGACTGCCCAACAGAGATGGATCACAGGCAGTCAATAGCCTCCTCACTCAGGGCAGCAAGGCTAACTGGGGCAGGGCCTAAGGTGCTTGGACCAAAGGAGATGCCCACACTCCCAGATGAGAGGGTGAGAGGGCATGCGAAACTCACCGAGGGGATGCTGGGAGGGCGGTGCTGGAACAGGGGTGGCGGCTGTACCTGTAGTTGGGGTGGCCACAGAGCTGTCCATCATCGGCAGGGAACTTCCATCAGAGGAGGTATCACTGTCAGAACTGTCCCCACCTGTCTCTGCCGTGGTGCTCCCCTCACCCTCTGTCCCACTGGTGCCCTCACGGTCGATGGATTCGACCTCCATGTGAGATGGAGCTCCCTCCATTGCCAGTGCCTCTGCTCCTCCGCCAGATGATGCTAATGCACATAAGGACAGGGTGTCAAAACAAAAAGGCGGGGAAGAGACAGAGGATACACTTGGTCAATGCACCACAGTTGGCGTACACAACACACAGGGGACAGCCCTACGTACTGGGCGATGCACTACCACTCACAATGCTAGTCACCAGGCCATGGACAGTAATACCTAACGCCGATAGCACCATACCTGAGACCCACAGATCCCTGCCCAATAGTTAATGCCCACTAGCATGTTTGGGGATGGAGTGCATCAGCCCCTGATCAACATGGAACCTACCCTGCAATGTCCAGCCTGGCCGAGCGGCACCCACAGGCCCACATCACCCACCCAGAGACCACCCCACCACGCGTAATTTGCAGATTCTGAAACTGTACTCACCCCCTTGTGGTTGCTGTGATGCCCTCAAGCGCCCATCCATCCAGCTCCGGATAGGTCACCGCCAGTGTGCTGAACATCAGAGAGGTCAGGGTTCGATGTGTACCCCTTCCTCATTTTGAGGCCATCCCCAGCTGGGCCTCCGCCATCTTCCTTGCCCAGCGTCTCAGGTCCTCCCACCGTTTGCGACAGTGGGTGCTCCACCTGCCGTAGACCCCCAGGGTCCGCACGTTCTTGGCGATGGCTCGCCATATACCCTTTTTCTGATGGGCGCTGACCTGCAGAAAAATGAAAATGGAAAAAGGGATCAGTCACACTGTCCGGCCTGTTACACCCATGGCCCACCATATCCATCCCATCATTTAACCATAGCATACGGTGCAGAAGTACACCCATGACAAGAGTTAAAGGACAACAATGGACTGCAGCATTATTGTGCAATCCACTAGTGTAACAAAGGAAAAGATGGCTTTGAGCTTACCATTGTAGCCTGACTGCTGCTGTATAAAACCTGCAGTACCACCTCTGTTAACAACCATTCGAACAGTCAAAAGCATCCCTTTAAAATATTAGTAAAGCAGCTGTATGGAAGCTTTGTAGTTCATAAGCTAGGATACATAGGCCCTCATTACAACCCTGGCGGTCGGTGGTAAAGCGGCGGTAATACCGCCAACAAGACGGCAGTAAAAAAAAAATGGAATTATGACCACAGCAGAAATCGCCAACACAGACAGCCACTTTAACACACCGACCGCCACGGCGGTAGCAACAGGAACCGCAGCGGTTACTGTCAACAGCCAGGCGAAAGATAATGTACCGCCCACTCTATTAAGACCGGCCTATTCGCCACCTTTTCCGGGGTGGTACCAACGACAACAAAAGCACGACAGAAACAGTACACAGAAGGCTTAGGACTCACCTCTGGAGACTCAAGGAAGAACCACAACGCTATGGAACCCGAACTGCACATCTTCCCTATGCTGGTCTACCTCCTCCTACACCAGGAATACCAACGCCGGGGACAACGACCACGGTGAGTACTGACGCCTAGCACACAAAGGAGGGGGAGGAAAAAGAGAGTGACACACACATGCAACACGCAACACCCACACCCCCAACAACATACACACCATCAGATGCAACAACATTACACATCCACCACGTACCCCTCAGTAAATAATGCAAGGACAAAAGGAAGCATATGAAGAGAGTGTAATAAGATAGAAAACTAGAAATACGTGCTCAAAATTCAAAACAGTATTTACACATATACAAATGGAGGGAAACTGCCCAGTCCATAACGTCCGTGGATCACAGGGCCACATCACATAGGCCAAGGCCCCACTTGACTCCTGCATCAACATGGAGAGAACACTGCTGGAGCATCAGGTCAAAAATACACAGGCACCTCAGGGGGAAGGGGAAGGGGGGGCACCTCAGTCGGAAGATGGTACAACACCACTGGTTCTTGATGGGGCTACATGCCCATCACTCTGTCCTGGGGAGTGCAAGGCCACAGTCTCTCTAGTGGGTGGTTTGTCCACTGCTTTGTCCTGGGGAGTGCAAAGCCACAGTCTCTCTAGTGGGTGGTTTCCCCACTGCTTGGTCCTGGGGAGTGCAAGGCCACAGTCTCTCTAGTGGGTGGTTTGCCCACTGCTTTGTCCTGGGGAGTGCAAGGCCACAGTCTCTCTAGTGGGTGGTTTGCCCACTGCTTGGTCCTGGGGAGTGCAAGGCCACAGTCTCTCAGGTAGATGCCTTCTTCCACTGGTTCTGGAGGGGGCCTTGTGCCCAGTGTGCTTCATCCTGGCAAGGAGGGGATGAGTGGATGTCTTCTTCCACTAGTTCTGGAGGGGAACAGCCCCTGCCCAATATGGAACCTACCCTGCAATGTCTGGCCTGGCCTGGGGGCACCAACAAGTGCACATACCCCACCCTGTGACCACTCCTCCACGCGTAAGTAGTATATTGGGACTTGTACTCACCCCCTTGTGGCTGCTGTGATGCCCTCACATGCCCATCCAGCTCCGGATAGGCCATCACCAGTATGCCGAACATCAATGGGGTCAGGGTTCGACAGGCACCACTTCCTCATTTGGAAGCTATCCCCAGCTGGGCCTCCCCGTCTTCTTGGTTCAGCGGCGCAGCTCCTCCCATCTCTTGCGGCAGTGGGTGCTCCGTCTGTGATAGAACCCCAGGGTCCGCACGTCCTTGGCGATGGCATGCCATATACCCTTTTTCTGATGGGTGCTGACCTGCAGAAAAATGAAAATAGAAAATGGGATCAGTCATACCGTCCGGCCTGTTACAGTCATGGCCCACCACATCTCTCCCATCCCCTCACGCACATGCATTGCCCACCATACATGTCGAGACGGGGCCACTCACCTGAAAAGCAGGATGTCTGCAGGGGCGATGGTATGCCCCCCAACCTCCTGGAACACCTCTCGGCACTTCCTAGTGGACACAGAAACCCCGGCAGGTGTCCCAAAAGGAAAGGGGGAGTGGAAGAGAAAGAGACAAAACACTGGCACGTCTTACCGGTCCAGCCAGGAACCATGTATCTTGGATTGGCAGGTCGTTGTTGACAGAGTGATAGTAGAGTCAGTGCACTCAACTTCCTTTAAACTGAGTCTCTCTTTCTGATATGGGCCCAGGAGTGGTAGAAGAACACCGGGATGCTCCAGCACTTTTCTTGGATAATAATAACTGTTGGCACAATTGCTAGCACTACATTACCAAAAACCCAAACTGAGTACCACAACAATAAGTACTGCAACACTAGGGCAGGCTTCACAGAGATTTACTGTTGCACACTACAATTAGAACTGTGGTTGCACTTATCATGCACAAGAAAGACAAACAAGGGCATTAATTATATCACGTATAACTCTCCTGCATGCATAAAGTTAAACTAAAAGGAAGAAAAACAATCCAAGAAATACAAATGTCCACTCTGGGTTTAAATAGTTAGGGTTTGCACAGTTTGGTTTGGTTTCACTGTGAGTGTGAAAAACCCTTCAAAAGCAAATTGCTCAAACCTGAAACACAGGCATGAATGACACAATTTAAATCCAAGAGTGATGCTACTAGAGAAAGAAAAGTCACATAAATGTTCTTTTAAAATTGCACTTTCACTTGTTGTAGTACTTGAGCTCAAGCAGATTTCCTGAAGCACATTTAGGCAAGTAACTACAATTATAATGTAGAATGTTCAGAAATGCATTTGACTCTTCAAGATAAGCACTCTGCCAAAATACGAGGTCTCAAATACACCAGCTGTTCTAGGAAAGCGCAGCGCTCAAAGAACAAACTCCCTGGAGAATACTAGTCACTTAGCTGCAGTCTTTTCTGGAGTGCTGGAGGAATGCCTGGTGTCAGCTGGTACAGGAATGAAGAAAGGAAGTGCCTCAAAAGTCCTGAATACGAGGACGACAGCAGGGGTTGGACTGCCAAATCAGTTGCTGAGATCAGGAAGCAAAACAAAGCCAAGCAGGGAGGCATGCTTCACTCTATTTATAGCCAATCAGGAAAGCAGTTGAGTTTTCACATGTGGATAAGTCACCACACCCATTTAGAAGCACATGTCTACACCACACCCAATTAGAAGCCCATGTCTACACCTGCTCACATTAGCAAACAAGCATTGGTAAAACAAGCATTGATAAAACCAATTGTGTAACACAGCATATTATGTTTACTTAGAAACATGAAGGTTTAACCAAGAACAGAGATATGATTTAACCCTAATTCCTGGGGATGATGACAGATAAAGCAGGAGGCACCTTGGGAATTCCTGACAATACATGTAGCATGCTGCCCCTCAACCACCCCCCTTACACAAGGCCTTCACAAACCCCACTCCATGCATTCATGCCCCATGCATCGTGTTCACAGTGTACTCACCTGTTGGTCTGGAGGCCCATACAGCATTCGGTACCCCATCCACCAGTCTCTCCAACTCCGTAGTGGTGAAGGCAGGGGCCCTTTCCCCAGTGACTCGAGCCATGGTCGGTTTCAGACAAAGGTCACAGCAGCACATGCAGTGTAGGTCCTCTCCTGTTGAAGTTCAGGTAGAAAGTGAATGATCAGATAGAAAATGGTGGTGACCTCTGCAGCGGTGCGTACTGTCGCCGCCGGCGTACATCACCATTGGCTACTGTAACCCATAGGGCCCAATGATAACCAATGATGAGTTGCACGGCGGTACTCGACCGCCTCACACAATGGCCCAAAATGCCAGCAGTATCAGAGAACAGGTGTCCACCATTTCAGGGGGGGCAGGCCATGGCAGCTAACCGTGTCACAGCAGACATAAGCACATTTTGGGACTAAACATCAACATACTGTTTCTGTCACATCATGCAATGAATTGTGCATTGAGGAAATGTCGGAAATTGACCAGTTGCTCATCATTTTGCCCCTTGGATTGCAACCACTGCACATGAATAAGAGATGGAGACATCCCCCCATGTACAGGCCCCTGGTGGACTTGGCAACAATGGAGGACAGGAACATTATCCTAACCTACAGACTTGATGGGGCCACAATTCAAGAGCTGTGTGCCCAATTGGAGCCAGACCTGATCTCAGCTATCCCTCAGCCCACTGGGATCCCCCCTATTGTGCAAGTCGTATCTGTGTCCATTTCTTGGCAACTGGCTCCTTCCAAGTGACAGTGGCCTTGGCAGCAGGAATGTCACAGCCAATGTTCTCGAATGTGCTGACCAGAGTGTTGTCTGCCCTGATGAAACACATGTGCAGCTACATCGTATTCCCCCAGGTGGAGGATTTGGCCTCAGTGAAAGCTGACTTCTATCCAATGGGACATATCCCCAACATTGTTGGGGCTATTGATGGTACATATATTGCCTTTGCCCCCCTGTCCCCCCAGAGAAATGAACAGGTGTTCAGAAATCGAAAGAGCTTTCACTCAATAAATGTGCAGGTGCAGATAGTGTGCCTGGCGGACCAGTACACCTCCCATGTGAATGCAAAGTATCCTGGGTCTGTGCATGATGCATTTATCCTGAGGAATAGCAGCATCCCATATGTGATGGCTCAACTCCAGAGGCACCGGGTGTGGCTAATAGGTGAGCTCATGGTCCCCACCCAGTGTATGTTGGTATATGGGTATGTTGTGGGCCCTAAGGGTTAGTGTCTGGCTAACAGGTATCCCTCGGTATTTGCAGGTGACTGGTTACCCCAACCTCTCATGGCTACTGATCCCAGTGAGGAATTCCAGGACAAGGGCAGAGAAACGTTACAATGAGGCACATGGGCGAACAAGAAAAAATTATAAAGCAAACCTTTGGCCTCCTGAAGGCCAGGTTTCGGTGCCTCCATCTAACAGGTGGTTCCCTATGCTACTCACCCCAGAAGGTGTGCCAGATCATCGTAGCATGTTGCACAACCTTGCCTTACATTGCCAGGTGCCTTTTCTGCAGGAGGATGAGGCTGAAGATAGGCGTGTGGCAGCGGTGGATCCTGTGGACAGTGATGAAGAGGAGGCAGAGGATGAGGATGTAGACAACAGAACATCTATCATTCGACAGTACTTTCAGTGACACACAGGTAAGACACTGTAACCTCACCTTCCATTGCAGTTTTGTGTTGTAAATTCCCACTGGCAGGCTGCTGTTCCCACTACTATGGCCACTTACTGTACCCTTTGGCATGCCTATTCACAGATATCAGTGCCCTACTCTGGCTCTTGGTGTATTGACTGCAGCACAATACAGGTCAAACCTATGTAGACATTACTGTACAGTCTAATTGCAATGTCTACAGATTGTTAAAGGAATACATACTTAAATCATTTGACATACTACATACTTGTATTTTTTCAAAGGGTGTTATTTAATTGCTAAGAAGTAAATGGGGATGTGCAATGGGCTTGGGTGATGGTGGAGGAGAGTCCAGGATAGAGTCCATTCTATTTGTATCACAGGTGCATTGTCCAAGGAGGCATAGGAAGTGGAGCAATGGCAGTTCAAGGTGGACAGGGTGACAGAGTGGGACACAAGGGTGACAATCAGGAGAGTCTTATTTCCTGGCAGGGGTCTTGGCAATGTCCTCTGGCTTCTGCCTGAATCGCAGGGACCGTTTGTGGGCTGGTTCTCCTACTGCAGGGGGAGGGGTGCTGGTGGCCTGTTGTTCCTGTGGTGGGGCCTTCTGTCCACTAGCGTCAGTGGAGGTGGAGGACTGTTCATCGGTGTGGCTAGTGTAAGGGGCCCAGTGGTGAGCCACTGCCTCCCTCATGGTGTTGGCCATGTCTACCAGAACCCCTTCAATGGTGACCAGGGTGGTGTGGATGTCCTTCAGGTCCTCCCTGATCCCCAGGTACTGTCCCTCCTGCACCCGCTGGGTCCCCTGCAACTTGTCCAGTATCTGGCCCATTGTCTCCTGGGAATGGTGGTATGCTCCCAGGATGTTGGTGAGTGCCTCGTGGAGAGTCGGTTCCCTGGGCCTGTCCTCCCCCTGTCGCACAGCAGTCCTTCCAGTTTCCCTGGTGCCTCTGTCCCCTGAACCGTGAGCCCACTGCCACTGACCCCAGGTTCCTGATCGTCCTGCGGTTGTGGGGTGTCCTGGGGTCCCTGTAGTGCTGGACACACTGCTGATTGACATGTCCAGGGGACAGAGGGATCGGCCCGCTGGGTGGGTGCTATGGTGGTGTTTCCTGAGGGGAGAGGCTCTGTGGTGGTATGGGACTGTGCCTGGTTAACCAACTGTCCAGAGGTCCCTGATGGGCCAGGTTGGTCATACAGATCCAGGCGACCAGAGCTGCTGTCATCACTGTGGACCTCTTCTGGGGGGACTGGATGTTGCTGGCACCTCCTCTCCGGTGACGTTCGGTGTGGTTCCTGTGGGGATGTAAATGCAGTGTTATTGTTTCTGTGTGTGACATCTTGTGCATGGGTGTGTTTACCTCTATGGTTGTGACTGCCATGTCAGCTTTGCCGTGTGTGAGTAATTATTTTGTTCACTACTGTGCATGCTGTGGTGATGGGAGTCCATGCAGGGCTGTGAGTGGTGTCCATGCATTATTGTTGCATGCAGTGCTGGGTATTGGGATGGGTGGGTTGTGATGGTGGGGTGTATGTGAGGTGGTGGGGTGATGGGGTTGTGGGTAGGGGTGGGGGTGTGTGATGGAATGCAGGTAGGGGGTGATAGTAGTGGAGATTTGACTTACCAAAGTCCATTCCTCCTGCTACTCCTGCCAGGCCCTCAGGATGCAGTATTCCCAAGACTTGCTCCTCCCATGTTGTTAGTTGTGGGGGAGGAGGTGGGGGTCCACCGCCAGTCCTGTGTACAACTATCTGGTGTCTTGCAAACACGGAATGCACCTTCCCCCATAGGTCGTTCCACCTCTTCCTGATGCCATCCTTGTTCTGGGGTGCTGTCCCACTGCGTTGACACTGTCCACAATTCTCCACCATAGCTCCATCTTGTGTGCAATGGATGTTTGCTGCACCTGTGGTCCGAATAGCTGTGGCTCTACCCGGATGATTTCCTCCACCATGACCCTTAGCTCCTCCTCTGAGAACCTGGGATGTCTTTGTAGTACCATGAGTGTAGTGTGAGTGGTGTGTGTGAGGGTGTGTGGGTTGATGTGTTGGGGTGTGTGTGTGAGGTGCGTGGGTGCTCTTGGTGTGTCTCTCTATCTCTGTTGGCAATGGATAGTAGTCGTCAAGGGTTGTGTGTAATGTGTGTGTGTTGTACAGTGGTGTGTGGGTGCGGTGGGTGTATGTCTGTCAGGTGTGTGCAGTTTGAATTGTCCAATGTGGTGGTATATTTTGAGCGTGGCGGTATGTACCGCCAATGGTTTGCCGCAGTTGAATGTCAGCTGCGGTGATTCGTGGCTCATAATGGTGTGGGTGTAGTTTTGTTGGCATAACGGTGTGGGTTTTGCTACCGCCATTTTATCACTGACCTTTGGGCTGGTGGACTTGTGTTTGTGTCTGTATAGTGACGGATTGCTATGTGTGGGTCATAATATGGGTTGCGGTACACCGCCGTGGTATGTTGGCGGCAGTTGGCATGGCGGTAAGCGGGACTTACTGCCCATGTCATAATGAGGGCCATAGAATTTAATAGTGGAATGTGTATAAAATTAATGTTGGCATATCCCTGCAGTGATAGGCCATAAACACTATTTTCATTGCAGCAAGCCTAGCCGTCTAGTGTAGATAATCATAGTACAGATTAAAATACTTAACACCGCTCTCTCCAGAATGGGACAAAATACAAAATAAATAAAAGTTATTTAAAAACAAATTAAATAGTGAAGTCATATTTTCAATAAATATTAAGGGAACATGACTTCTAGAAAGTTACTCTTTACCTGCCTGATTTGTCAGAAGTCTGGGAATAGATGTGATAGAGGTGTTACATGCTTCATGATTGATTGATTGACTGATTAAGGGCAAAGAATAGGTTGACCTGAATGAGCAGTGTTGGACCTGTCAACCTAAGGGTGGTCTTTCCCCAGTGTTTTGCCTTCCTCCTCCATTTTTTCTGACCTTTGTTTTTGCTGGTATTAGGACTTTACACACTTTACCACTGCTAACCAGTGTTAAAGTGCTTGTGCTCTCTCTTCTAAACATTGTAACATTGGCTTACTCCCCAGTTCCAATATTTAATTTACGTATAAGTCCCTAGTACAGTGCACTACATGTGCTCAAGGCCTGCAAAATAAATGCTACTAGTGGGCCTGCAGTACTGGTTCTGCCACCCACTCAAGTAGCCCCTTAAAACATTGCAGATCCTGTGTGTGGCGTTTAAACTGCCATTTTGACCTGGCAAAATAATTTTGTCAGATGTAAAACATATTTTTTAATGCATATGTCACCCATACGGCTGGCATTGGACAGCCCAGAGGGCAGGGTGCAATGTATTTAAAAAGTAGGATATGTACTTTGAAGTTTTACATGTCCTGGTAGTGAAAAACTCAAGGCTTATCTCTCCTATAGGATAAGATTGGAATTGACTTATTACATTTTATAAGTGAAATTTCCAAATGGGAAGAGATGGCCCCCTTGATTTGTGATGTCTTTGGACTCACAATTTAAATTCAAAATTTTTGTTAAAGTTGGATTTTAAATTGCAATTCTGAAAATTTCACTGTCACAAAGTTGACATTTTGGGCCATATTTATACTTTTTGACCCAAAACTGCGCCGGCGCAGTTTTGCGTCAAAAATATTACCGCCGGCTAACGCCATTTTGGTGCGCCGTGCGGGCGTCATATTTATACTTTGACGCACGGCGGCGCAAACAACAGGTGGGAGTCATTATTTTTGACGCACACCGCGGCGTCAAGTCGTAAAGGAAAACGACATTAACGCGGTGGAAATGACTGTGGGTCGATTTACACCACCGCAAACCGGATATGCGCCGTTTTTTTTTTACGCAATAGCGTCAAAAACCCCACCGAACACAGCCATTTCACCAGAGGAGAGCCAAAATGGATCCCAGATGCCACTACAGACCCCAGGAAGATGACAGCAGACCAGGAACCAGCCAGGAGGACCCACACAAGAACCAGGACACTTTTAAGAAGAAAATAAAGTGTTGCTTCAGTGCAGAGGAGCTGGAAATCCTGGTTAAAGAGGTGACAGAACACCAGCACCAACTGTTTGTCACATCAAAGTTGCCAATCAGTAGAAGAGAGGCTATATGGCAACAAATTGTCGACAAGATTAACAGTGTGGCTGAAGTACGCAGAACTGTCATCGAGTGCAAGAAACGCTGGCATGACTGCAAACGCAGGACCAAGGAAAAGATGGCCAGGAACAGGAAGGCAGCACTGCAGACTGGAGGTGGGAGCCCAGCACACCAGGAGACCCTGGACCACATGGAGGAGATGGTCGCAGCTGTCATCCCTGAGGAGATCGTCACAGGGATTCAAGGACAGGACAGCGCAGACTACCAGGAGACAACGCACATGCAGGGTAAGTTGCATGGGGATTTAAAATGCACTAATGTTAACTGCAAGCGGGGGGGATACCGACCACAAAATGCATGGAAGTCAACATATACATGGAGTGGCATGGGTAAAGGGGCATGGCATTGGGGCATGGCCTGCACAGACAGAAGCTGGGGCACACCATTACACTACACCAACAACAGTCCCATGCGGGCATGCTGTCATGCCAACAATGGAGCAAAGGGAAAGCCATGACAGGAGGGAAGGCCACTACGTCAAACTTACATCCTGGCACTCGTCAGCCAACATACCTCCTACATTAACTAGGGCCCTATTAGCAATCCTCTAGCCAAACCGACAACTGCAATGTAACTGCGACAACAATTGCCACTACCACCTCTGATCTGTGTGCAGCTCAAGTAGCCAATGGCAGTAACCTCCCCATGGATCATACACACCTAAATTAGGGGGTGAGGATGACATCTGCAACAATCCCCTGAAACAAGACAAAGGCCCCAGTACACTCAAATGTCAATGCCCATAGTTGTCACAAACATCAGCCAAAGTAAACAACAATAGGAGCGACACAGCACTAAGGACACACCCATACTGCATATGTCAGGGTCCATCCTGTGCCTGGGTAACAAGGCAACATCCCAAATGTCATACTGCTCAGACAACAGCATTGAGGAGGGGACACATGTAACTGGTCACTGAAATACACCTGCACAGTCAGAGGATGAAATAGGACACTGATGCGACTATCAGGGCAATCCAATGTAACACACGTTACCCAACATCAGCAGGACCCATTAACAATGTCAACATCCATATCAGATCATAACATTGCCATGCATAGGATATGCCACATGTCAATTACAATTAAGTCAATGTGAACGATCAGGGATTGGGGCAGGTCCTGATAGTTAAGTGTGCTGCCAGGGCCATCAGAACACTAACAGCCAGTGAAAGGTCTCACCATGAGAATGGATATACACGGAGGGTCGAGTAGGACAAGAAGGTGGCAATTCTCTATTTGGCATAAACCAGCACCTAGAGGCGATGAGGCTGACAAGTCTGATAACTCAATAACATACATGTGACACAAAGGTGGGACATAGGCCTGAAACAATGCCCATCTGAAGGACTGCAGATATTAATACAAAATAAGATCACAAAGTGAATTCATCGAAAGGCAGGCACGTCACATCAAAATTGTCACAACACAGACACACTAATTGTACCCTGTTTCATTGCAGAGGAAGATGGATCTCCTGCCGATATGCCTGTCCCAGATTTCCCTGATGACATGGATGACGAGCCGATAAACATTCCCCAGGAGACTATCCAAAAGGTCCTTGAAACCCTACAGAACCCACCTTCTGTCACAAGGAGGAGCACAGAACAAGCAGCCATCGCAGAGGAACCACCCACCACCCCAATTGTAAGACCTGCCAGCTCCAATACAGCTGAGGACTCAGACGATACTGGCACCAGCTTTGAGAGAACTGTAGTTGGAGTACAGCGGGAGCTGGCCAAGGAGGTGCGGGTGGGGATGCAAAATATAGCAGCCAGCCTTGAGGGGGTGCGTTCGTGCATGATGTCATTTGCAGATCAGGCAGCAGCTATGCAAGCCCTAACATCTATCTTGCAGGAACTGCAGAAAACCCAGAAGGAAATCCGCACAGCTGTAATACAGTTACCCAGCACCTACAACAGCAATCCTGTCAACGTGTGCACAAATGCAACATTGAACCCCTCAGGGCCGACCTGGCTGCCTACCATCGTGATGTGGCTGCTATTCTCAAGAACCAGCAAGCCCTCCTTCCAGCAGTACTGTCCTTAAGACCTTCACAGGGAGCAGCGACCGGGATGTCTGACTCCACGTCTTCTAACCCTGAGGTGTGTATTGCCCCTTCACAACCAACAATAACAAGGACAAAGCAGGCAACACACACATCAAAAGAAGACGACATGGAACAGATCACATTCACAAGGAAAAGTATCCGGAAGCACTAGTCCCTGCCACATGGCCAACTATTACCAAAGTCCTACGTTTTGAAACATGACAGTCTTACAACAACTGTACTCAAGCACTGTTCTGCAAACCACTGTATATCTTGTCACCCATCCCAGTGATTGTCTCTCTCCTACTCATTGGCTAAGTCTGTCCCTCTGCACTGTCTGAAACAGCAACCCCAGCATGACAAAAGCATTTTGGTAAACCCTTGTGTTGGATCACAATGGAAGATATCACTATAATGGACTCACAATCATGGACAATGTACATATAGCACTACAGCACTTTTCAATAAATAGCACTTACACAACAAATCTGTCTCTGGGTAATGTGACATATCAACTGCGCAGTAGATAATTGAAATGTGCCTACTGTCAAATAACGTAGCTTGTCAATACAACTGTCCAGATATTATGTAGTTAGAGAAATCTGCACAGTGACCATGATTGCATCATACTCTGCCCATCCTGAGGGAATAATCTGATGAAGTGAGAAACCATACACCACCATGCTGTGTAGGACAGAAGAATGCTTCCTCAAGGGATAAGTAAGTCATCAAATAGTGCCCGCTAAATGTTGTCAACATGCAGAAATAACACAATAAACATGCCACACTAATCTAAGTAAATACAAAAAAAAACTGCACAAATGAAGGTGTCTGAGTTAACATACAAATAGGTAATCATGCCGAACTGTGTCACAAATGATGTATGAGTGTCATGAAGACAAGAATACAAGATTGCCAATGAGAACTCATCATATAAGGGTGTGCATGATCATCACACTGCAGTCAGACCAAAAACTGTTTCCCCAATTTCAAGTCTGGAAGCACTGTTAGTGACTTTGAAAACACACTTATCAACAGAAACACATTGGGATCCATATTAACTGTGATTGGTTGTTGCAACAAAGGGTAGACACTTTGCAAGGTAGCTCTGGGTTAGCTGCCAATCGTACAGCTTAGTCTGATTTGTTTGTAGCATTGGACACAGATGTTATAGTACAAAAGAGATGTACACGGAATCCAAACCCACGATCAAGTACCATTCAACACATACTATTAAGGGGTAACCAAATATTTATTAAAAGCTAACCATAGATGAGGAAACTGAAGGAAAAATCTTACCTACCCTAATCTACCCTGACTACTCATTACCCACAACTGTCCCTAACTAACCTAAGCTACACTTACTTATCACATGTAACGAAACGTTCTAAACATCTACCCCCCCCCACCCCCCTTATGAGACGGGACACATTGAGGACAACACATACTAACCTAAACACATACTATACTATCCTATATATTTTTTTTTGGGTAATGTTTTTTTTTTTTTTATTATTTAGCTTTTTTTTTTTTTTTTTTTTTTACACACAAGAACCCCAACATAGCCCCCCACCCACCCACCCACACATGTAATAAGTCAAAAAAGAAACAAGCAGGACCCCCGACCCACTAACACTGACTAAACTAACAACCTATACTAACCTAACACTAAGCCTCCTAAGCCCACTAACTATAAGAACAAGGAAAGAGGAGGGAGGGGAGGGTATCATGTCCATCTATTCAACTGTCTAGAGGTTGCCCCTCCGGAGGGTCCTCTTTATATCCTTGACCCGCCGTTTAATGTGCCGCACGTCCCGGCTCAGGTGGCTCACCTTGCGCAGCACTTTGTCCATCTTGTGTTCAAGTCTATTGAAGGCTGCAGGGTCAACAGCTGGAGCAGTGGCAGTCTGGGTACCGGTGGAGGAGGTCTGTGTGCGCTGTCCTGCACCGGTGGCAATGCAGGGGCCAGGAAGTCCAGCAGATGTAGAATCAACAGAGGCAGCTGTGGGTGGGGCCACCTGGCTCTGATTGGTGGTTGTTTCTGTGGTGGCTGTGGTGGGCACAGTAGGCCCACCTTGTGGGAAGGCTTGCCATGCCCCGGAGGCACGTTCATGGCGATATCGGCAGGCCATCCTCCGGAACCCCAACTCCACCAGCAGGATGTGCTGGTATCGCATGGCCCGACACTGAAATTCACGGACCTGGTCTGGAGTCATGTTAGCTGCTGTGAAGACAAATGCAGATATGCCACATTAGTAACTGCATTGTGTGAAACGGCACAGCAAGTTAATCAGACATTACATCTACTGTACATGTAACAGCTCATATCACGATACAGAGCATCGAATGTCCCTGAGGAAGTATATGGCAGGCCAGACAACAAAGGTCACATCACACAAAGCACATCCATAACCCACAAGATGGGTAACAACTGTCCTTGACTTGCAATCTGAGTTCTGAGAGTTAACATCTAAGAATCATGCTGCATATCCTCCACCAAGAGCTGGGCTACAAATGTCAGTGTACGGAAAGCAAAACTAAAGCCACATGGTCTGCAAGTTGTAACTGGACTTTCCAGTATGGTACCAAGTGCCAAACCTGAGTGTGTATACTACTATGCAACCAAACGGTCACTTATTCACAGGTATGTGTAACATACTGGTAGCATCAATACTAGGTACCCCAATCACAAACCCATGGCCGTGTTTGAGGGGGTGCGTTGGATCCACAACTATAATTTGCCAACAACATGTACACCCAGGAGTGTATAGGCTAATCCACACATGTTTGTCTCTACAGACACACCACAGGTAGGGTCTATCTACAATTTGGAGTCAGCAAACCCTAGAGCACTCATAGGGTCAGACATGTCAGGAAATTCAGAACTTAGTACACAACATATACTTCCAGTGAGGCCTGACTTACATCAGACACAGAGTTGCTAGAACACCCATGATCATGAATTGCATGCACACCTAGGCCATTACACTCAGGTTCCACAGACTTGATGCACTACATGTGGACGTACATGCTGCTAGGAGGTTCTACCTACTGTTTCAAACTTACGTAGGTAAATAGTGAAGCAGATGTCTATTGGGAAGCTATTAGCTCCACCAATCTTAGAGAATGTGGGTCTGACAGGCTGACTAAATAGGGGCTGACTTCCATTGCGACTCTTGGTGATACAAGTGTCAGACACATGACTATCCCCTGTACTCACAGTGGGGCCTACAGGGATGTCCTACAATCCCTACATGATACCATTGGATACGCATTGGCTAACTCAAAACATGTGAGAACTGTATTCCCACTCATGGAACAAGTGAAAAACTTGCCCAACGCATCACACCTTGCTATGCGTCCAACTCACACAAGTCCATAACCAGCAAACACAACACATAACAGACATATCAACACTTACTGGAGTGGTCGGGGTCCTCAAATGTCGCCACCTCTCCCACAGTGTAGGCTGCCGGTCCACCTGTAAGGTATGGAAGGAAGAAATGTGCTCAAAATCTGTGCACAGTGCAACAATTTCATAATCATTTACAATGTGTAGGCTGAATAAGGACATTGCAGCCATTCAGACATGATGGTACTGCATCTGATATTTCACGGCCAACTTGTACATAGCATGGGTCTCTTGTGACAGTTACACACATATCTGCACACATACATTGGCCCTAACTATCATGTGGTTGAAAACTTGCCCCATAAATGGTGAGCACTAAAAAATATGGAGTGTAATCGTCTCATCATGTGCATCCAAGAGAAACATCCAACGCCTGGTTACTTGAGGACTACATTACCAGTCAAACATGCCTTGTGGCCATGACACATTTATTGCACATAGGCCCAATGTACAGAGGGAGGGGCAGGGACTCCTGTAAGCCATCCTGTTGTTACAGTATAGTCAATTGATGTGGCCCAGCTATGATGATTTGCACCAACCATGGAGATGTGAAGCCATGTGCATACACTTGGACTGCCATCCATATTTGGATTGTGGCTCAACTAATTCCAATAAACATCTTAAGATGTTAGCGGAGGGCACCTTACACCTTTTCACAATGTTTTCAAATCCTTAACTGACATGTATCCAAAAAGATCAAGAAACACAATAATCCCACACATTCACAGTACTTCTGTGAACACTTTCCTTCCACACTCACCAGACTAACATGAGACCAATGTTTGAGCCACTTTGCTATTATCATTTGACGTGAAGGCAGCACTCATTTTCAGCATCATGTAATGATTCTAAAGTCAGTCTAGCAATTGCGTCAACATTGTTGGCTGTGCTGACAAAAAGGCAGCACAAATTTCCTTCATGGTAAAGATACCTGTAAGTTTGCTGAGCACGTGCTACCTGACAGCTAGCAATTCTGATCTTTGCCATAGTGCACCAATGATCCCCTTATATTTCCCCAGCATTACACACAGTCAGCAAGTTAGCTGGCAGACATTGCACTGATCCCCTGATGTCACTACAGAGCATTTAATCGTGCACAATAACAATAGTCGTACTCACCAACAGTGACACCAATCATGATTCCCAGGTGGTCCAAGAGATCCTGCTCCCTGGTGATGAGGTCAGCCCACCGGTGCTTCAGCTGGTGGTCACTCCTCTGGCTGGCATACACACGCTACAGGTGATGCAGCACCTTTCCCCACCGGATTCTGCACGCCTCTGTCGGGTACCCCTGTATGACCCTGCCCCCTGCCTGGATCATGAGTGGCAAGAAATGTGTCACCAGCCAGATAAAGCCCCCCAACTCCTCTTCCCCCATCCTGCCAAGATGTGGCCTACCAGACATACTTATAATTGAAGAGAAGGAATAGGGGTAAAAGAAATAGAAAGGGGAAATGGGTGAAAGTAGGGGTAAAAAGACAGAAAAAAGTAAACCTAAACACTAAAAGAGCCCAACTATCCCCAAACTAACACTACCCACAACAGATTCCCACAAACAAGAAATACACAAGATAAATGGACAAATGTAGACAAAACACAGCACTACATTATACACAAACAATATTTATTTCACAAAAGGACTTATAGCACACAGGACAAATACAGCACAAAATCTCTGGACAACACTCTCTACATAGCCACACAGTCTAGAAGGATCATAGACTGCAAAGTGAAAGTGAAAGTACACCCACTGTACATGATCTGTAAACAGGATATCCTATTACATCACGTCCTGTATGAAAAGTCCCGCCTTTTTCGCGTTATGCGTAATTTTTTGTTGCACAAAACTGTATTTGCGTCATTTATTTTGACGCACAGACGTGAATATTAACCTGCATCCACATAATGTTACATGGACTGTACAAATATCTAGATGCGGGCAAAATTTCACTCCTGTGCGTCAAAAAAAATGACGCAAATAAGGTTTGGTAAATAAAAAATGACGCACAGCGCTAGGGACGTCAAAATTACAGTGCATTAACTGGTTTGGGGCATTTTTACTTCTTTTTTGGTTATTTTACATTTGGAACACATCAGAGATTGGCTAATTGAAGACAGTATGGTGTTGATGGTGTATGTTCACATGTGTGACATCATACTGCAGCGGCACATCATCCACTACACCCTTCACAGTATGTTTACAGTTGGCTGACGTCATAGATGGTCATAAGTGTGGCCTACATATATGTATGGCACAAATTGTGCATGTTTGCCATAAGGAGAGGATAGCAATGTGACGCACATATGTACAATACCTAATTGCCTTTGGCTCAAAGTGTGTGCTTTGACAAATAATTTGTTGGTTGACCAAGTGTGTGTGTACATCACATGAAGCATTATTGTACATTTGGTTGTATGAATGTGATGTCCATGTGTCCAACTCTAAGATGCAAGTCAAAATTGGAATGAGCAAGGGCATGTGTTAGTCATACATGTAACAACACCCGTAAAGTATACTTCCAAGTTTTAGGGTCACGTAGACACCACATGTGACATAACATGCACCAGATGGATGGCAGACGCATGTTCATGTCAAAGGTCCACATTTTCTACATCCTATGTCCTAGAGTATTGGTAAGAGCTTCCTAGGCAATAGTTGATGAATCCGACAGTGAGTCATACACATGCATTGAGGAAGTGGGTACCATGTTGTTTGCACAGACAGACAAGGGTCAATCTCATATGTATGATGACACCACAGTTGAGGCCATAGAAGTAAGACCCAACTATCAAGTGGCTGTGGTGGACCAGCATACAAGACAGCACATGTCCACATATTTCCAGTGATCAATTGCACATAGGTGTCTTGTTCATGTGTGTGGTCCAATGATGATCCTGTAGATTGTTTGGGATGTAATATTTCACAGTTCGGACCAGGACTCATCATGAGTCAGTGGCAGCTATTCCTGTAACTACTGAGTATCCTTTGTTGATCAATGTGAGTAAAGTAGATGTGGACATGTGAACCAACATGTGGATGGTCCCACCCTGTCACTAAAGATGTGTAATGAGACAGTCAGCAGGGCAACCTTGGTGTGCTGAGTGAGATAATGTCTCAATTGTCATGTTCCGGCAGGTGGCATTACAAAATTTTTACACAGGTTGGCCTCTGCACTTCCCACTGCATCTGGGAACATCATAGCCTCTGTGCTGTTTATTCTCGCAGCTATTCACCACACACGGCCCATCACTATGTTGTGCGCACTGTGATGCTGTGTGTGAACTGTCATGGGTCTGACATTTGTGTATTATTCATGTACATTATCAGAGGTTGCTTGTTGTGCTGAAAGCCCCGTACCCAATCCCTGCCTATGACCCTGGGACACTGTCACACTTTGTCATTCATGCATATATGCAACCCAGACAAGGGATGGGCCATGAATTTTGCATTTCCAAGAGGAAGTAACTCAAATGGTACAGTTAAAAGGCAGGTGATGCTATACAATGTATTTGTGTATGCATGGAAGAAGCTCATTCCCAATGTCCCCTGATGAATGGCAGGTTTGCTAACGCAAGTGTGGTACATATGTAGACACAGAGATACTTTAGTGTGACGCACAGACAGTTGCCAGTCAGGCTGACAGAATGCAAGGTGATTCAGGAGCCAGCTACTGGACAAGTTACATAATCAGTGGTCTGACTGAGACTGATTGGAGGACAAACTAGACAGTTGACATGTCAATCTATGTATGTCCTGTGTTTTTGAAGGTGACAAATGAACCCAAGGGCTGTGTTACATGGCTTCATTAGTATCAATGGTTGACGGTGTATTTGACATAATGGCAAATCCTATGCTGTTCCAGGCATCATCAGGGGCAGTGCTTTTTGAAATGGGTGTTGTGCATGGAGGTGATCACAGGTGTGGGCTGCATCTGTTTCTCACCAGTCCTGTAGGTGAGACTTGCTTTCTAAGGGCCAACAGACATTTTCACAAGGGGAAGCAATCTACATGTGCTTACAGGGCTTTGAAACTAGAAGACAGTGTATAAATTGACCTGACGTCCATGCAGTCAGATGTTATATGACAATGGCATACCTTAGGAAAGGGTGTAGCACACTGGTTTGCTAATGTTGGTCTGTGTGTGTAGAGGAGATAGTATCAGGGTACACATCTTAGTATTCCAGGGACCTCTTCCAACAGGTGGGTTGTGACCAGGTGCATGGGTGTGTCAGGAGTTAGGAAATGGGCTGACATGTGCATGGAATGTCATGTGCGCAATGCATGTCATATGTGTGGCACTTGTGCTGTCTATGTTCTGCTTCTATGGAACTCTAGTCACAGATATTCCTTGCAAATATTGGATGCAGTTGGACTAACTGCTGTCAAGGGTCTTGTCAGACATTCCTGATAGTGATGCCAAAGCACATTGACAGCCTGATGTATGAGGCTTGTTTTCCCCTTATTGTGTGATGGTGTCATAGTTGTGTGCCATATGCTGCATTGGACCTTGCTTTCAACATGTATGTGTGAAATAGTTGTGGCCCTCTGCTATTGGCCTTCAAAGGAGATATGCACATGATATATGCCATTAAGAGTGTGTGTGTATGTGACCATTGTATGTTAGGCATCACATAAGCTCTGGGATGTTCAGTGTCCTACTCAGTATCTCAGCAATGCTCCATGAGGCAACACCCCTTTTCTGCTAAGTAGAGATGAAGGTGTGTAGAAAGGAATAGCCAGACCTTGATATGGTGATTATAATAGGTGTTTATTTAAATTCGTTAACTAAAGTGGTGAAGGTGATCATATTCAGAAGAAATTATTTACAATCTGTTACCCCCTGCGTATACCAGCAGCTGTGTTCTGTAGTTCCCCCTCCTGTTGCAGGCCAGCATCCTCCTCTTCCTCCTCTTCAGGCATGTGTGGCTCTGGTTCCATGAGGGGAATGTTTCTTCTGATGCAAATGTTGTGCAATATTGCACATGTGAGGATGATCCTACAGACCTTCGCGGGGGAATATAGGAGGCTACCACCAGTGATGTCAAGGCAGCGGAACCTTGACTTGAGGATGCCGAAGGTCCGCTCGACAATGCTGCGTGTCCTCCTATGGGCCTCGTTGTATGCACGCTCTGCAGCTGTACTCGGGTTGCCAAATGGTGTCATAATCCATGGCTGGATGCCATACCCCTGATCAGCTGCAAGAGAAAATGAATGGGATCATGTTGATGTAGCTGGCACTATTGACAAGACCTTTCATGGCAGTAGTTGTCTTGTGTTGTCTGTGACTCTTTTGTGTACTAATGTGACATCCTATGCTTGTAGGCTGTACCATCTGCATTGTGTTGTTTCCTCGGCTGAACGAGTGTTTGTCTGCTAACCGTTTGTCAGCAGTAGGTTTGGGGATTTGCAGTACAGTGTGCCCTCCATAGCATTGTGACTTGTGATACAGGTGTCCATGTGTCTTCACTGGGGGTGAGATGATAGTTCCATGCACAGTTAAAATTGAAAGCGTTGTTAACACGTTCATATCAAAGTACCCTGGACATCCCATACCTTTAGACTTATGCAATGTATTAATGTAAAGGTCATTGGGACACTTACAATTTGCAAGGTGACATTTCAGCAACCACACTCATTGACGTCTTCACATTAAGCTGTACAGTAAATTCCGATGTGTGACAGGTTCAATGGTGACTTAAGAAACATGGTTAGTGAAGTCACGACCTCAGTGTGTTCCTGTTGACATGTTGCTGTTGTGATGTATGTGTTGTGTGTCCTAGAGGGTTGCTGTGCAGTGTATATATAAGTAGGTTTTTGTACTTACCAACAAGTAGTCCATTGCCATACCGTCCATCCTGGAAGTGTTCATTGATGGTGCAGTGACGGAAGATGAAGGAGTCATGTGCACTCCCAGGATATTTAGCCAAGATGTTGGTGATCAATCCCTGGTGATCGACAATGGCCTGCACGTTGATGGAATGTGTGTGCTTCCTGTTGCGGTAGAGGTGTTCAGTTGCAGCAGGTGGCACAAGGCGTACATGTGTGCAGTCGATTGCACCAAGGACGTGTGGGAAGCCACTGATTGCGTAGAACCCCTGTTTAGTTTCCTGCTGCTTCTACAGTGTGTTAGGGAAGCAGATGTGGCGGGGTGTCAGTCGAATGATGGCATCCAGTACTTTGGGCAAAAAGGCGGAGAATGATGGTTGTGATATTCCGCCAACCAGGGCACTAGTTGTTTGGAAAGAGCCACTTGCCAGCATGTGAAGTACGACAAGCAGCTTTGTTTCTGTTGGGATGGTGCGGGGTGTCACCGAAGTGGGGGCCAACTGCTGTTCAATGTTTCGCAGCAGCTGCTGAATGGCCTGCCAGTTCAACTGGTACCTCTGTATGATGTCGTGTTCCCTGAGGCCCTGAAGGGTTGTTCTTAGGTGGAATATCCTCTCCTGCCTTCTGCGCTGCCTTTGGGGTCCCTGTTGGTGTTGTTGTAGCTGCTGTTGTTGCTGCTGGGCTCTGCGTCTGCGTGCACGCTGGATTGGAATCACCTCCATGGCTCTCTGTTGCTGCTCTGCTGCTCTGCTGTTTGTTCTGTGTGTTCTGATGAAATACAGGTGTGTTTGCCCCATTTTAACACATGCCCTGACCCAGGCGTTAATTTTTGACGCAAATCAGGCCGCGCGTAATTTTCTGGCTCCGCCTCCCGGCCGTGCGTAATTTTTGCCCGAAAGCATAAATACGACGCACGTCCGTTTAAGCCATTTTTTGGGTGGGAACGCCTACCTTGCATATAATTAACGCAAGGCGGGTTGCTGCATCCCAAAAATGATGCAGACGGCAGGATTTTGTAGTCCGCGGGCTCGGGCGTCAAAGTTTAAATACGGGGCAACGTTTGCGCTGATTGTGCGTCAAACTTTTTTGACGCACAATCGGCGCAGATGGAGTATAAATATGCCCCTTTGTCTCCCTTAGCCATTTGGTGCCTGGCCTGCAGCCTGTCTCTGGTCAAATGGCTTTGTTTATTCCTCCTACACAGCCATATACAATGGGTGCCTAGGTGTGACTTGATGTGTCATCCCAGGTAGGACGAAGCAGCTTGACATAGCTCACACCTGATTAGGCTGTGTCCTGTCCACACACAAAAGGTTGAATGACTCTGCTTTGTCACTTCAACCAGCTTGGAACCAGGGCAGAGAAAGCAGGAAATTGCCTGCACTTTAAAGCCATTGTCTAGAAGCTTCTCTCACATTCCAGATCCAGGTAAACAAGTTATAAATAATGGACCTTAGACAACAGCACTTCAGTACACTTCTGGACCAGAGGAGACTCTGCCAGGAAGAATGACTGCAGTGCTGCTTAAGGACTGCCATTCTGCTGGAATGCACCCTGCTGTACTCCTGCTCTTCTGTGTTGACTTACTGCCTGCTGCCTCTCACCTGGGTGAGAAGGACTGGACTTGCATGTCTCTTGAACACAGAGTGACTCCAAGGGCTAGTTGGATGGCTTCCTTATCTAAACTCTCAGGGACAGAACAGAATTTCAACAACCCTGCTTCTACACCTAGACTGTGAGTCTGCCAAGTGGTGCCACCTCAGTCCTTGACCCTTGGAAGAGGGCCTGAGGTGTTTACAAGCAAAAGCAATGCATCTCCTATGCTGTGCAGTGCATCCATGAGCAGAACCAAAGCATCTTTTCTATCGACATCCCTGAACAGAACCTCAGCATCGCTCCTGCTTCGTAGACTGGGCCCATCACAAAAGACTTGCATTGCTGCTGCATCCTGCATCTTGGTACCAACTCATCTCCTTTGAAACCGCCGCCAAACAATGCTTCTTCAAAGCAGATCCTCGCACCTCTTGTCAAAGTTTTATCACTCTTTGGAATCAATGCATCGCCTCGACTGTGCATCTCATCCTGGACACCGGCCTTCACTTTGCAAGCCCTGTCAAAGGATCCCTGATATTGACACAACAGGACCTTACACCGCAGCCTCACCGAAGCTTGGATCCGACGCATCGCCTCAGATGCATGTTGCATCTTTGACGTAGATCCACACAATGCTTCACAAACCAGGATTGAAGCTATTTTTGTTCAGTGGGCCTTTCTGGGACACTGTAGCCAGCCTGCACTCCATCATGGTTGGCCTGAATTTGAGATATTTTCTGGGTCTAGTGTGACCAGTCATCCCTGGTTAGCGCTTTATGCTTTTAGGAGCTAATCTACAGTTAATGCTTTAAAAATTCATAAATTAAGATCTACTGATTGTATTTGAGTCGTTTTGGTCTTGTTTTATTTATTAATTAAAGATCTATTTTTTCTAACTATGTTGTGGTCTCCTTTTGTGGTGTGTTTTCACTGTGTTATTTTTTCAGGGTTTGCACAAATACTTTACTCATTGCCTCTCAGCTAAGCCTGACTGCTCTGTGCCAAGCTACCAGGGGATTGCACACATGTTAATTTCGGATTTAGTGACAATGTGCCAAAATATCTCAGAGGATATACTCCCTTAGGAGGTAAGTAAAATACACAAAATATACACACAAACCAAAATCAGGTAAGTAAACAGTTAGAAAAGCAGTGCAAACACTGTAGAATACAATAGGATGCAATGGGCCTGGGGCAACACAAACCATATACTAAGAAAGTGGAATGCGAACAATTTAGGGACCCCAGGCCTAGTGTAGTGTGTAGAGGGTCGCTGGGAGTGTACGAAAACACCAAGGGTGTCCAAGATACCCCATCCCAAGATCCTGAAAAGTAGGAGTAAAGTTATCCTACTTCCCCAGAAACACACTAAAGTTGTGATAGAAGATTCTGAAAAGACCACAACTGACTGTAAAGCACTGAAGACATATTCCTGGACCTGAGGACCTGTAAAGGAAGGGGACCAAGTCCAAGAGTCACGAAAGTGTCCGGGGGGGCAGGAGCCCACTAAACCCCAGATGAAGGTGCAAAATGGATGCCTCTGGGTATAAGAAGCTGAAGATTCTGCAACAACGGAAGATGCCAGGAACTTCTCCTTTGCACAGAAGATGTCCCACGGCCTGCTGGAGGATGCAGAGTTGTTTCCATGCAGAAAGACCGCAAACAAGCCTTGCTAGCTGCAAAGGCTACAGTTGAAGAAAATGGGTGCTGTCTGAGCCCAGGACAGACCTGGAGGTCGCCCCTTGGAGGAGAGGACAGAGGGGGCGCTCAGCAGCACAGAGAGCCCACACAGAAGCAGGCAGCACCCGCAGAAGCACCTGAACAGGCATTCAAGAAATCTGAGCACTGCAGTTGTCTCAACACTACAAAGGAGGGTCCCATGACTGGACTGTTGGGGTCACTTGGATCCAGCTTCTGTGTTCTAGGGACCACGCTCATTGAGATGAAAGGGGATCCAGAGGACCAGCAAAGCAGAAGTTTGGTGCCTGCGTTAGCAGGGGGAAGACTCCGTCGATCCACAGGAGATTTCTTCTTGGCTTCCAGTGCAGGGTGAAGGCACACGGCCCTCAGAGCATGCACCACCAGGAAACAGTCGAGAAAGCAGGCAGGATTAGGCGATACAATGTTGCTGGTAGTCGTCTTGCTACTTTGTTGTGGTTTTGCAGCCGTCCTGGAGCAGTCAGCGGTTGATTCTTGGCAGAATTCGAAGAGGGCAATAAAGAGGAACTCTGGTGAGCTCTTGCATTCGTTATCTGAAGAGAAACCTACAGGAGAGACCCTAAATAGCCCTCAGAGGAGGATTAGCCACCTAACCAGGTAAGCACCTATCAGGAGGTGTCTCTGACGTCACCTGCTGGCACTAGCCACTCAGAGGCCTCCGATGTGCCCTCACACCTCTGCATTCAAGATGGCAGAGGTCTGGGACACACTGGAGGAGCTCTGGGCACCACCCCTGGGGTGGTGATGGACAGGGGAGTGGTCACTCCCCTTTCCTTTGTCCAGTTTCGCACCAGAGCAGGGTCTGGGGGATCCCTGAACCGGTGTAGACTGGCTTATGCAAGGAGGGCACCATCTGTGCCCTTCAAAGCATTTCCACAGTCTATGGTAGGCTACTCCTCCCCAGCCCTTAACACCTATTTCCAAAGGGGGAGGGTGTAACACCCTCTCTCAGAGGAAATTCTTTGTTCTGCCTTCCTGGGACTGGGCTGCCTAGACCCCCGGAGGGCAGAAACCTGTCTGAGGGTTGGCAGCAGCGGTAGCTGCAGTGAAAACCCCTGAGAGCTAGTTTGGCAGTACCCGTGGTCCATGCGGGAGCCCCGGGGATGCATGGGATTGGCACCCCAATACCAGATTAGGCATGGGAGTGCAATTCTATGATCTTAGACATGTTACATGGCCATATTCAGAGTTACCATTGTGAAGCTACATATAGGTATTGACCTATATGTAGTGCACGCGTGTAATGGTGTCCCCGCACTCACAAAGTCCGGGGAAATTGCGCTGAACAATGTGGGGGCACCTTGGCTAGTGCCAGGGTGCCCTCACACTTAGTAACTTTGCACCTAACTTCCACTAAGTGAGGGTTAGACATATAGGTGACTTATAAGTTACTTAAGTGCAGTGTAAAATGGCTGTGAAATAACGTGTACGTTATTTCACTCAGGCTGCAGTGGCAGTCCTGTGTAAGAATTGTCTGAGCTCCCTATGGGTAGCAATAGAAATGCTGCAGACCATAGGGATCTCCTGGAACCCCAATACCCTGGGTACCTAGGTACCATATACTAGGGAATTATAAAGGTGTTCCAATGTGCCAATCAGAATTGGTCAAAATGGTCACTAGCCTGCAATGACAATTTTAAAAGCAGAGACAGCATAAGCACTGAGGTTCTGGTTAGCAGAGCCTCCGTGACACATTTAGGCACCACACAGGGAACACATTCAGGCCACAAACAAACAATGAGCATTGGGGTCCTGACTAGAAGGGTCCCAGTGAGACATATAAAACACACTGACAAATAGTGTTTTTACTATGAGCACTGGGGTCCTAGCTAGCAGGATCCCAGTGAGACAGGAAAAACACCCTGACATATACTCACAAACAGGCCAAAAGTGGGGGTAACAAGGCTAGAAAGAGACTACCTCCCTACAACAGGAAGCCAATATATTCTTGTTAATCTCTTGTCTGGTTGCTGAAGTATGCCAGACTGCTAATAGTGGGTGTGTTTTGGGTACAGTACCTTCTTCAAACTGGATTTTAATGTCAAATGTCGACAGACTCAGGTGATTTCCTTACTACACTCCCACACATACGAGCCAAAATTTAGTGTGGCTTAGAACTTTCATTATCTTGAAAACACCCTCTCACATCGCATGTTGGGCCTATATTAAGGCAAACACAAACTATTGAAAAAGTGGTAGGGTTCCTCCGCAAACTTCTACTCCATTGGTTAGGGTGTGCACAGGAGTCACCCCCAAACACTAGCTGGTGGCAAGCATACTTGTGGTACCTCAAGGCACCTTCATCGTCACACTATTGGGCTTGCAAAAGGATACAGACAGTCTAAACTTTCTGCTTTTGGGATCTGTGACCTGTGAAAAGGCCCTGAGGAGGGTGGGCTCCTTCCACTTGAAATCCAAGTAGAGAAAGAACTTCAAGGATCGTAAGGCTTATTCCCTGGGTGGCTACAGGAGCATAAAAAAGGTGAAAAAAACATTTATGTGAACAACCCCATCAGATCAGGGGGTAACTGGACCTGGACTAGACTTTTCTGTTGCCCTCTGCCTGATATCCTTGGCTTCTATACAAGCTCCCCCTGAGGTCTGTGGGTCTTAGCAGTATACTTCTGTCATTGTTTAGGCATCAAAAGAAGTTTGGGAATTTTTCAAAACTTTTGCTCTAGAGCTCCAATGGGCCCAACCATGAAAAGTAACCAAGTGGCAGTTCCCCAGTGCCAGACTGGATTTCAGGTTTGCCCCATGTAGAGAGCAGTTTTCCTTCAGAAAAATAAACTGGGACTTGGAATTTTCTTTTAACTTTCCTACTTCCAGGCCTTAGCAGGACCAATCTTATTCGTGTATCCAATTGCAGTCATCCTAAAACCATACCTAGGTTTCGGTCTACCATTGGAGCTTTGCGCTTGTGTGTTTCCACTTCAAATATTTAGAAATAACAGAATAGTGACTTTACAACTAATGGTTGACACCAATCTATCACAAAAAATAGTTCACTTACTCAGTCACGTCAACTGAATTTATCCTCTGCATGATCATAAATGCCTTTTTGTAGCTTTAGAAACAGCAAGTGAAGCGTTTGAAGCAGTTTATCATTTTCATATACACACTACTCTGTCAAAATTACAAACTTCTGATAACTAAACATTCATTTAGCTCTTCATTATTCCATCATCCTGGGGGTGCTGCCTAGCCATGGTGCATTATGATGTGTGTTGGACCAGGCCCTTTTTGAAGGGTCATCCCCAAACTGTTTGCCTCCTTCCTCCTTTTTCTCCTGACCTCTTGCTGTTAGCTCTAGGACTCTGAGCACTTTTTTACTGCTGATTAGTGCTAAAGTGCAGGTACTCTCCCTTCTAAAGTTGGTATGATTGGCACATTTAATTTACCTGTAAGCCCCTTGTACAGTGGTATCCCTATACCCAAGACCTGTACATTAAATGCTACTAGTGGGCCTGCAGCGCTGCTTGTGCCACCCACAGAAGTAGCCTTTCAAACCTGTCTCAGGCCTGCTAGCGCAGGGCCAGCGTGCACAGTTTTCTACCACAATTTACTTGCCAGGCCAAGAACTCCCCCTTTACTACATGTAAGTCACCCCTAATGTAGGCCCTAGCTAACCCTATGGGCAGGGTACTATGTATGTAGAAGGCAGGACATGTGCCTCATTGTGAGACCTGTCCTGGAAGTGACAAACAGCCTATTTGTTTTTTCACTACTGTGAGTGCTGCTTTGCTCATTGTATTCCATTGGAAATACCCTACCTTATGACTAATGGGTATTGTCTGATTTATGAGGGGTGCTTAAGCATGTTTGGTATGGTTGTAGTGGTAGTGAGAAATGCTGCTTACTGGAGTAGGTGGATTTTTTATTACAATTACATAAATGCCACTTCTCGAAAGTGAGCATTTCTCTGTGCTTGTGACTTTGGTGTTATTACAGAAATGCCACTTCTTGAAAGTGAGCATTTCTCTGTGCTTGTGACTCTGGTGTTTTAAAGCTTGACACCAATCCACGTCTGGGGTAGAGTTTCAGTTCAGCTTTCCACATACTTTTCAGACAGCCTGTACAGAAGGAGGGCGGAGGTGTCACAGAAGTGCATCTACATCTTGAATGGTCTTCCTGGGCTGAAAAAAGGGGAGGCAGGGCACACTTGAATTTGTAAAGGCTGTGCCCTGGCCTTACACAAAGGGCTCGTATACCCTCAACTGATGTCTAGAGTCAGTGCTGGAGGAGAGAGGGGACACTCCTTGAACCAGCTGTAATTGGTTGGAAACACATCTCCCCTTCTTTGTTAGTGCTATGCAAAACTAAGTATAGGTACAGGGGATTTCCCCCATGAAAAAGAGACACCTACACGCAAGAAACATACTTGTATCTAGACACAGTGCCGCTGGAGGGATTCACCAGGAACCGCCTCCGACTGCTGCTGCTGTGATGACCTGTGACCTACTGAGTCACTAGGAGGAACTGCCACTGTCTGCATCCCCTTTGAGCTGGCCTTTTGCTGGGCCCTGCAGCCCTTTGCTCCACTTTTGTGTCCCCTGGGACTCGGTGCTGTGGCCCCTTAGCCCTGCAATAGCCAGCTTGTAGTGCATGAGGAGTGCTTCATTTTTATTGCATTGCTCCTGGTGAGCACTCTAGTTAATTGGCCTCAAGCATCTTGAGAGTGCCTGGTTTACAAATCCTATAGCGCCTAGAGAATGCTTCATCGTGTGGTCAAAGGAGAAAATCACTGCCACGACCCGGGCCCTCATCTTTGCTGAGCGCATCTGAAGCGTGTTGTGATTTTCTTTGTTTTGTGCCCCCGGGCCAGAAGAAGAACCAAAGCCTGGAGCAAGAGTGCCCCTAGCGGTGCCCCGCGGGCAAAGAGCACTGCAGCAAGCACCCCTGGGGCACCAACCAGACCCGATAACTGCTAGTTTCACCGATGCGACAAGGGCGGGCTGTCATCAGGCTCGCACATTGAGCAGGTGCGGTTGCTGTCCAGGCAGGGAGGAGGTTTCATGACAAGTCCCCCCTCTCCACCGAGGCACCAAAGAAGTCATGGCCAAGAAGGCCCAAACGGAGGCCTCGTCGGAGGCTCCTCACCCCACCGGGCCCCAACAAAGGAGATCGTATGGGACCGAGTGGAAGCCTCAACAGCGGCCCACTGCCCCACCAGGCCCCCTAATTGTGCTGGAATCGCGGACAGGGCGGAAGCGTCACTGGAGGCCTCCTGCACCGCTGGGCCCCTTCTTTTGTTCCCCTGTCCCCTCTTGAGGGTGGGTTATGGCCCCGGGAGGTCTACATATTAGTGGCTGTTAGTTGCCTAGTGGATTGGGGACGGAAGCCTCATCAGAGGTCCCCCAACGATGTCAAGCCTCTTCTTGTGTACCTCGCTTGAATTTAGGGTTATTGGCCCATGTATGGCAGGAGTGCAGATGCCAGTATGATCCTGTTTTCATATCGTGTGAAAATGGCCATTGTTGGTGGATGTTTTTGGTCATGTGTTCTATGATGAAGTTGGGCCCGCATGCTGAGGTATTACTCATGCCATGTGTTTGCTAATGTTCCTGTTGTGGGCATTTATGCTAATATGATTCTTATGACTTGCCATGTGTTTGTTAAAGTTCCTGTTATGGGCATTCATGCTAATATGTTTGCACGACTTGCCATACATTTCCTGATGTTCCTGGTATGGGCATTTATGATGATTTTCTGACAAGTGCATTTTCTGAGCAATGTTTTCCTGACTACTGTTTATATTGCAGAATAACCAGTAACCTATGTGTTTTGTGTAACTACTGCTGGCTTTCACAGAGTAATAGCACTGTAAAATGTTTTAACAACTGCTTGGGTAGCAGGGTATTACTGACATGTTGTGTTAGGTCTAATAATGTTGTGTACAATACAGTTTATTTTTATTTAACTTGGTGTTATGTTTCCTTTGTGGTGGGGATAGTGCATCACGTGTGTTGTGTGTGTTGTGCAAACGCTTTATACATTGCCTCTGGGATAGGCCTGACTGCTCATGCCAAGCTACCAAGGGGGTGAGCAGGGGTTATATTGGGTGTGTAACTCCATCACCTTAACTAGAGTGGGTGGGTTCTGCCTGGCTCAGGGGCATACTCTAGCGAACCAGAAACCCCATTTCTAACAGGGCGAATAACAGTGGATTCTTTATGACTTTCTCACTGCAGGACAGCTTGGAGGATAGTTAGTGAATTGATAGTCAGGGAAAAATCAAAGGCTACAAATCCCCAGAAAACCAGCATATAGGAAGCAATGAAAAATGGGTTGGTGGAAGCAGGTTGTGACAGCCAGGCCGTTAACTCTTAAGTGTACCCAATCCCAGGTTAGATCCACCACTTCCAGGGCTTGTTTGGCACAGACATACTTAAGCCCAAAGTTTGTGGACAGTAGCTGCCTATAGGCTTTTTGAATAATTGTGTGGCTTTCCCTTTCAAGAGTTCACTACCCTTTCTGATCCCTGTAATGTTGTTGTTTTGCCCTTGTTTGGTTCAGTGGTGTAGTGTAGGATTGCTACCTTGATGGTCTTGTACTCTACCACCTCATTATTCCTGATGCAGTGGCATCCAGGGGTTTGCCACCCTTATCCGATTTTGTGTTAGGCTTATCATAGCACCTGTATGACGGAGTCCAAAAAACTAAGGGCCAGATGTAGCAATCTTTTGCGAGTCGCAAATGGCCCGAATCGCAATTTGCGACCCCGCAAAATTGGAAACGGGATGCAAAAATCCCATTTCCGACTCGCAAAATGTGACGCAAGCCATTACCGACTGCAATAGCCACTCGCAAATTGCGACTAGTCGCAAAAAGCCCATTTTGCACTTCCAAATTACCACTAACTCAGAGCAGGTGGTAACCAGAACCAAAGTATAAAAGGAGACCAAGAAGGCACCCGGGTTACTCAAGATGGCGGAGATATATGTGATAGCAATGAGGAGGAGAGCCCACGCCGCACAGCAGAGGAGGAGGAGGAGCCAGAGACAGGAGAAGATATACAGAACCAGGCAGACACTTTTCCAACAAACAGAGGAGGAGATTTATGATAAATACAGACTTAGCAGTGCAGCAATACTAGATTTAATAGATTTACTCAATCCGCAGCTTCAACGCCAGAGTGAGCACGGCTGCGCCATCCCTACACATGTGCAAGTGCTATGCTCACTGCACCTCTTGGCCTCGGGTAGCTATCAGGGGGTCATTGCCGTGGCAGGTGGGGTATCCCAAAGTGCTCTCTCACGGTTCTTCAGAGCATTCCTAGATGCCTTACTCACACACATGTCCAGATACATATACCTACCCAGGAATGAGGCAGAAATCAACAGCACCAAGTTGGAATTCTACAGGATTGCCAACTTCCCCCATGTCATAGGGTGTGTAGACGGGACACATACAAATATGCCCTCCTGCAAATCTGGAATATCTGTTCCGCAACCGGAAGTGTACCCACTCACTGAACATCCAGGTGGTATGTGACGCACATTATGTTATCACTGACATGGTTGCCAAATTTCCAGGGAGCACACATGACTCCTACATTTTAGGCACAGTGGGATACACCAACGCCTAGAACATGGGGAGTTTGGAGACGGATACCTCCTAGATATAGCTGAATACACCTTGCAGACATACACACAGGTCAATGTGTAACCCATCAATGCCCAGCTAACATTGTACATTTTGTGCCAAACAGGTGACAGTGCATATGCACTATGACCATGGATACTTACCCCGTACTGAACAACCAGCAATGAGACAGAGAGGCGATACAACAGTGCACATAGGAGGACCCGAAATATCATAGAGAGGACCTTTGGACTGATGAAGGCAAGATTCAGATGCCTCCACAGAAGTGGAGGTGCCCTCCAGTATACCCCAATAACCTCTTTCAAGATCGTTGGCGCATGCGCTATACTGTACAACATTGCCACCGGACGTGGGCTACCTCTCACCCCAGAAGACCCAGATTCGGAGGATGACGAGCAAGAGCTACCACATCGCCATCATGGGGATAGAAGCATTGCAAATCAAGGCAGACTGAGACGGGACCACATTGCAAACCAATACTTTGGAAGGTACGTGCTAACTGTCACCACACTCACTAATGTCACACACAAAGAGTCCAGGTGTGAAGTGGAACAAACAAGGAATTTAATAATATGCACCAAAAAAACGATATACATAAACTACAGTTCAGGGGCTGTAAAAGTCCACCTGGCATGAGGACACATTAACCTCATGTGCCTCTACTCCAGGACAGTGCGGAGCTCACACTCTACGCCGGCCTCGCCCAACATGGCTGGTTCCTGGTGTGTCAGCAGCGCCCTGCCTTGCGCTACCACTGCGCAACACCCTGGTGTCACTGGCTGAGACACTGCTAACGGTGGAGCCCTCCTCGCTGTCCTGCGGCGTGTCTGCCTCGCCCCTAGCCACCTGTCATGCCTCCATGAAATCTATGGTGTGGCTGAGACGTCCCAGTCCACGTGCCACATCACTGGCAAAGTGGCCCATGTCTACCTAGAGGCTGACCGTGCACCGTGACAGGCCAGTGGTGTTCACTGCCAGCCTGACGATGGAGGCAGACATTAGCTGCCTGTCACGGCGCCTTACACCCTCTCTCTCAGTGATGAGTTCTGCCACTAGTTGTCTCATTGAGAGTGCAAGGTTGCCAACATGGGTATTGAGTTGTTGCAGCTCTGTGTGTACCAGTTGCAGCCCACTGTTCTGGTTCTGTTCCATGCGCCGCATGGCCCCTGATATGTTCCTTATCTCCCGTGTCTGCAGGCACTGACCACGTAGGAGTGCAGCCTCAGCGGCCGACATGGAGGCGTCCCCTGACTCAGCCTGCAGCACTGGAGGGACATTTAGATGTCACCTGCGACGCCGTGGAGGCTCCGTGTCCTGTACACCGGCACTGTGGCTGGGCCCGGGTGCTGGCTCACTCACCAGTATGGCAACTGGTGCATCAGGAGGGGACTGTGTTGGGGTGGTGTAGGTCCCTGTGGTGTCTGGTCCTGAGTCCTGTGCAGGCTGGTGGCTGACCTGTGGCCCCTGGACGCTTTGGCTGGAGGTGGTATCATGCGGTAGACCTGTGGGACATAGGGAACCCATTGTCAGTATCTACCATCTGTTATCAACTTCCTAATAAACTGTTGCCTATCAACTGCCTACTTGACTAATGCACCATGCAGGTGGTTGCTACTCTGAAATGGAGCTATTTTGGTTGTGCATGCTGATGTGTACAAGGTGGGTGGGGGTATGGCATATACGGGTGTACATGTATGTCTCATGGTACTCACCGGTTGATGGTCCTGGCTCTGACGTGTCCAGCTCTCCCATCCCGCACACTGCCTCTGGCTCTAAGGTCTCCTCCACTCTTTCCTCCAGGGGTGTGGGTGGTGGTATAGTGGACGGTCCCCCTCTAGTGCCCTTCATCTCCCGGAGCCGCTCTGCCACCCTCTCCTTGGTCCGGGAGCACAGGTCATACCACTGTTTCTTCAATTCTTCTATACTGCGGTGGCTCACACCCATGGAGTTGACCTTGTCCTGTATTTCAGTCCAGATCCTTTTCTTTTCCACCTCTGGCACACTGAGGGCTGCCCTCCCAAAAAGTTATTCATGGTGCTGGCAGCATTCCTCAGTCAGCACCTCCAGTTCTTTTTCTTCAAATTTCAATTTGCGCTTTCTAGGTGTGTCTGCCATGGTAGCTGCTGTTCCTCTTGTTTGCAGTTCAGCAGTTTAAAATGGGTGTGGTCCTCCCTCCTCCCAGGTGTATTAGTAAACGTCCTGGCTGTGATGTCATCATCAGGAGCCAGGAAGTGGTTTCCAGAGTGTTCTGCTGCACCTGCATTCAATTTGCGGCACAGTCGCAATTTGCGACACCCACTCGCAATTTGCGACCCTGCAAACAGCGGACTCGCAATCTGCGGTGCGACTTCATTTGCGAGTCGCAAATTGAAGTCACTTTTTCTTCTTGGATACCATTTAGCGAGTCGGAAATTGCGAGTCACAACGACTCGCAATTTCCGACTCGCTCATTTTTTCCTACCTACATCTGGCCCCAAATGCCTTCTTCTTTACTATACAGTTTGTACCATGGTATGGAAATTCACTTGTGTATTTTGATGTATGTTTCGTTCTAAGCCTCCTTCAACTCCATTGTGATGGCTGTCTCCTTACTTAAATGCCGAAGAAGTTGAATACCACCACTCAATCTATCTCTCTGTCACTCTCTTTCCCTCTTTTTATCTCTTAATCTTTATCGCTCTCTCTCACTCACCTCTCTCCCTCTTTTCTCATCTGATTCACTGTCACTCTCTTTCCCTCTCTTTATCTCTTTCTTTATCACTCTCTCTCTCACTCACCTCTCTACCCCTTTTCTCATCTGATTCTCTGACCTTGCTCTGCATATCCTCATTCCATTAACAGAATGGGAGTTGGAGCAGTTGGATTCTTATTAGGCCTGGGGGAAATTATAATGAAGCCTCAGTAATTTCACTAATTATAAATTACTCATGTGATGTGAAATTACACAATTATGTCAGTTTGAGTGATTAAGAGTAATTTGTGCAAAAAGTATACTGCAGGTGCAGAGGAAGAATAAACTGACAGAGGGCAAGTGGCTGCTGGCTTCTACTGTTCATGTCCTGTGACATCTAGAGCTATTTTGGACAGAAGGATACATTTTACAGTGAGAAAATAGTGCTAAATTTTGGATTACGCTTCTCACACAATTACGCATACTTATGAGTAATGTTGCGGTAATTAAGAGCTATTACTCTACAGAGTATTACGCCAGTTTCTCTCATCCCTAATTGTCATAAAAACCCTGGCCAAACCAGCAAAGCTTGACACATGCTTCAATGTATGATGAAGATCCACATCTCATAATGAACAACTACAAACATTTTTATTGCTACAATTGATAAGCTGATTGGTTTGTACACATATCAAATGTCACATTGATAGTTTTACCTCAACGCTAATGTGAGCACTGTGCTTTACCAATGTGGCACAGTTAACCCAAATTTTCTGCAACATTTCAGCATTTCAGAACTCTATCAAAGTGCACATGTGAGCCTGACACTTACTTTTCTAACCAAAACTACACAAATGTTCTGTGTGCTTCTATCTAGACACAAAATTAGATGTTCACTTACATTTTTGGATGCATATACTGAACAGGGATTTGTGGGATGAAATAACATAATACAATCAGGCTGTGGAAATGAGGGTTAGCAAATTTAGGGAGCAAAAGAATTGTTCCCTGCTCATTTTTTCCTGTAGTTCTCATTTTTCTGACACACTGTACAACAGGCACTGTAGTTTCCTATCTCTAAGGGACACCTAGTGATGTCATAGGATGCTAGAGTCATGAGGGTGCCTTGGCAAACAGTTAACTAGTGTTGCCAGGGCTGAGTTGGAAGAGAAAATTGGTTCCTACTGGGGTCATTTGTGAATCTAACTTGGAATAAACCCTTTCCTTGTAAATATACGTGTCTGTGTACCCCTACACATCAACCTGTGTTGCAACAATGTCAATGAACCTGAAGAATCTACATGTGAAATTGACTCCAGCAGAAACAGGACACTGAAGAAAAGGAAAATGTGCTGTCTTGGCCCCACCAGTGCCAAAATAACAGGCAGCCCTGAAAGTAAACCTCTGACACAATGTTTAACTTGGACATAATTGCTGAATATGGACCTGAGGCTACAAAGCTTCAAGGGGAAATTGGTACTATTCTTGGACAAATGAGCTCCAAATATATGTTATGAACATTATTGTGATATTGACCTTACAGATATGTATGTCAAAGTAAAAACAGTTATCAGCATATTACAGGCTTGATGACTTGTAAAAACATTGATGTAGTGAAGTTACTAATTTTACTGACTTCCTTTACAAGCTGCTTGGCCAAGTACTGCAATACACAGATGAAACAGTGCTAAATGATCAGACGTGAATTGATCTACAGAGATCACCGAATATATTGGCCAATGATTGTAAGTTAAATAACTTGTGCATCAACTTAACCAAGACAAAGTCCTTGATCATCAGCTGCAAATAAACAACAAGTGGATCTTGGTTCATCCAAAAAAGCTCAATTGAGAGGGTGGCATCCTATAAATACCTATGGATGTGGATGGACAAAAGAGCCCATATCTTGCCACATGATAAGACCTATAATTTTCAGACAACGCTCTGATCCAGACAATTTGTGCTCCAATTAAAGAACATTACTGAAGGTTATGACCAGCAAGGTAACACCATCAGTAGTCTCTGATGTGCTGGTTTTGAAAAGCAGATTGGTAAAATGGTGGATAAAATCCAAATCAGCTCTTTTAGGGAAATCTTTTCAATATTGGACTGTACAACGCAAACCCAAGTCTGCTTAGAATTCAATTTGAAATCACAACATCTGTTATTGAATGCAAAGTTCCTGTTCTAGTGCCTAAAATTAAAAAGGGCCCTGATTGGGACATTAAAACATCTTCTTTGGCCTGTAATAGCAGAGGACAACTCTGCATGCCAACAGTATTTGAACAGTTCTCTGAACTATTAGGAGAACATGATACATGGCCCACCAATCTCTGTCTGAAGCAGACTCTGAAACTCCTATTAAAATCATTATAGTAGACCTCAACAGGAAGGATCTGAAGGGGACAATTTATGGCAGTGCTGGGTCACCAACCTTTACCATTCAGCGGTGCTTCCAGTACATTTGTCTCAGCCCGTAGCAAAGGATGTGAATTAAGGGCTGATTTTGACTTATGTGGTCATTATGAACTTGGCGGTAAAAATCGCACTGCTGCCGTTAACTACTGCCAATAGGCTGGCCGTCCAGACCGCCAAATAATGAAGCACATGAGAAACAGGCAGCAGGCCATCCACCCACCACCATTTTGGTAGTACAGGCGATGACAGGTAAGGCCATCCTCAGCCGGGAGGAAAGGCCCTACCCGCCCATCAAATAATGAAACACCACACTGCCATCAGTTCTGGGGCGGGAACCACTGCCACACAAAGCTTGGCGGAAATGACCCATACAAAGTGAAACACTCACCGGAGGCACACAGAAAACACCGATGCTGACATGGAGCGAGAGTTGGAAATAATCCCAGTGCTTCTGCCTTGCCATATTTCTCCAGGACTGTGACCGACGACGAAGACAATGACGGAGCGTACCGCAGCCTAGTACACATGGGAGGAAAGGGCACAGTTATACACCCAATCACCCCGCATCCCACCCACATCGCAACACACTCCCAACCCCTCCTACCATCCCAAGCCATACATACCATAACAAGAAGTACTTACCAGACACAAGCCAACAAATACCTGCACCAATGCACACACCTGTGCACACCACACCCCCACAGTGAAATGCTGCACAACGGGTCAATATTATGCCAACACGACTGCTGGGAACTAAAATTGACTTCAACTGGATTAAAAACAAATGTACAAACAAGGCCATAGGCCAGTCCATATGTACAAGTCCCAGAAGGGCAAATATAGGCTACACTTGACTCCTATGATGGCAAAGGAAACTCCACTGAGAGGGGGCATCTATGGGGCAGCCAGGCACCTCAGGGATCAGGGGCTGCGGGTGGTGGGGGTGGTGAGTCATGTTTTGAAGGGGTGGTCTTGGGCTTAGGTTTAGGAGGTGCAGAGGTTTTGGGCTTGCCCTTGGAAGGAGGGGGAGTGGGCCTGGACCGGGGGGTGGCAGTGGGACCTGGGGCAACACAGGGCTTCCTCCTCCCTGGAGAAGGGGCACTGGAATGGGAAGGGTGGACTGTTGAGGACTTTGAAGAGGAATTAGTGGACTGGGCTAGGGCATGGGATCGTTTAGGGACCAGACGGGATGGGCCAGTGGGTTCAAACAGGTCAACATGGGAAAGGAAAAGCTTCTTAGGTGCAGTTGGAGGGGTGTTGGAGCCAGGTCTGGGAGTGGAGGTTAGGGAGTGGTGGTAAGAGGTGTAGTTGTGCTGGATGTGGATGCAGGTGCCTGTTTAGTCTGCTTATGTATGGTGGATGTGTGTGTTGTGGATGAGTGTGAGTGTTTGAGGGTGGATACAGTGGGAGAAGACATGCTACCAGTGTATATGGATGGTGTGGGGGTCTGCAGGGCTTGTGAGTGTGCTGCAAGTGTCTGTGAATGCAGTTGTAGTGAGTGTAGGTGTGGTGTCTGGGGTGCATGACTGGATGTTAGCTGTTATGGTGAGTGCAATAATGGGGCAGCAGCAGTGACTGAGGGTACAGAGCATGTGGGTGTGCATGGTGAGGTGACAGACAGGGAGGCGTGGGAGGTTGACACAGTGGGGGAGGTGGATGTTGTTGTGTGTGCTTTGGTATGTTGGGTGTGTGCCTGCCTATGGTGGGAAGTGTGGTGCTTTTGTTTCTCTGTGTGCTTCTTGTGTGTTGATCTGTGTGCATAGCTGTCTGTATGTGTGCTTGGGATGGGTGAAAGGAGTGGGGTGCTGGAAGGGGTTGAGTTGGTGGGAGGGGGAGGGAAAGACCAGGGGCACTGGCTGCCACCAAAAAGGAGGCCAGAGCCTGAAAAGATCTCTGTAGGCCAGACATGGCAACATGAATGCCTTCCAGGTATGGATTGCATTGCTGCATCTGGGATGCTAGCCCCTGGATGGCATTTACAATGGTTGTCTGCCCTACGGAGATGGTTCTCAGGAGGTTAACAGCCTCCTCCGTTAAGGCAGCAGAGCTGACTGGGACAGGGGATGAGGTGCCTGGGGTGAAGGAGATGCCCACCGTCCTGGGTGAGCGTGCATGGGCAACTCGTTGGGGAGCTGCTGGGAGGGTGGTGATGATATGGGGGGTGGCGGAAGATGGCAAAGAATGGGTGGGCCCTGTAGGGTCTGCCACCACCAGGGAGCTGCTATCGGAGGAGGTATCAGAGTAACTACTTCCAGTGGTAGTTGCCTCCTCGTGGAACTCCCCTCTCCCTCCAACCCACTGGTCCCCTTGGCATCAGTGGATTCTGCCACATGGATCCTGTGGGCTGCAGCATCCCCACTCGCCGGTACCTCAGCTCCCTCACCAGATGATGCTAATGTACAAAAGGACACAAGAGCACGAGGAGGGGGACAAAACAAGAAAGAAGTATGTCAATTCCAGGAAATATGTACATGTTGGGACACATACACCTCCACCTAGCTCAGGCACTAACCCTCAGCAGACACAACACATGTTATAAATGTGCCCCTGACCAGTAGGCATGACCCCACAGTACACTTCATTCCCCTCCTGCCCCACTACTATGATACACTTTGTAAAGTGAACCAATGAGCGACAATGCCAAGCCAACAATGACCCGAACAGGGGACCCCTAACAGGCTTACAGACCCGGACAGAACTACCTAGGACACTATCCCATGGATGGGGAGGGGGCAGGACTGCAGGGACACACCTGTCTATGTGCCTGGCACCACTATGCATGCACCCCTTAGCACCTAACTACACTCATCATAGTGGCATCACAACAGTGTTAGTACTCACCCCCTTGTGACTGCTGTGCTGCCTTCAGGCATCCATCCAAATCCGGATAGGCCACCATCATAATGTGGGCCATTAGGGGGGTCAGGGTCCGACGGGCACCCCTCCCTCATTGAGAGGCCTTCCCAGCTGGGCCTATCGGGTCTTCCTGGCCCAGTGCCTCAGGTCCTCCCACCGCTTCCTGCAGTGGGTGCTCGGCTGATTGTAGACCACCAGGGTCCGCACTTCCTTGGCGATGGCTTGCCACAGTCCCCTCTTCTAATGGGTGCTGACCTGCATGGGACACACAGAGTAAAGAAGCATACGTCAGGGCAGGTGCCCCATACACAAGTGCCATGCCTGTTCAACCTGACATGGCCCATAGAGACATACATATGGACAATTTCCAAGTCAAAATGCCAGACACACTATGGGTGAGCATTCACACAGCGAACAAAAACACATACAAGCATCTGAGTATTCACACACATCTAAGGAGGACAAATAGCAACCCACCTGCTCCTCTGGTCGACCATACAGCTTGGTATACAGTGGTAGGACCCCGTCCACCAGCTTCTCCAGCTCCTCCGGGGTGAAGGCCAGGGCCCATTCCCCTGTAACACATGCCATCTCAGGGACCAGAGTCAGGACACAGCAGCACACGCAGTGGAGTTCTTCCCTTCTCGTAGTGCAGGAGTCAAGTGTCAAGGGCCTGACAAAATGGCAGTAGATACCGCGGCGGTGTGCACCGTCACCGCCGGCGGGGATCATGATTGGCCCAGCTTCTCCATTGACAACAATGTTATCCAATGACCAGGTGCACGGCGGTGAACACGGCCTACCGCCATGACGAGTAACGCCAGCAGAATTAAGTCACTTCCACACTACCTGTATGGCAGGAGGCTGCCATTTTGCACCCATCACACCTCCATTGCCTGGCCGGGGGCCTCATCCATGGCACCATGCCCTCTCCTCTTCGTCGAGTACTGTTATGAGTACTGGTCCTCCACATGTAATCATGGTGGGAAGTGTATCCACACTGTGATGCCATTATGACTGAGATACCTCACCACACATTAGCCTGACAGGATTACCTCCATCTTTGTGTGTGTGCGGTACATTTGTGTCGCATGTAAAACATGAATTCTGTCACCATGTCATGTAAATGTATGTCCTAACTCAATGTCTCTTCCTTCCTCCTCCATAGGTACAGACCCATGTGGCGACGGAGAGCCCCATCTTTTTACAGACTCCTGGTAGATCTGGCCACCATGGAGGAACGTCACATCATCTTCAATTATCACCAGAATCGAGCTACAATCCTAGAACTCTGTGCAGAAATGAAGCCAGCTAATAGGAATCACCGTGCCATACCTACAACTGTGCAGGTACTATCTGTGCTCCATTTTATGGCCACAGACTCATTCCAAGTGACAGAGGGCATGGCTGCAGGGGTATCTCAGCCAATGTTCAGCCGCATCCTGTCCAATTTACTGAATGCATTCGTTCAACACCTGCAAAGTTATGTCCAGTTTCCTCAAAGGGCTGATCTCACTGCCATCAAATCAGGGTTCTATGCCTTTGCAAATATCCCCCATGTGATAGCTGTCATTGGTGGTACCCACATAGCCCCAAGAGTAAACGAACAGGTGTTTCGGAATCGTAAAAACTATCACTCCATGAATGTCCAATTTGTGTGTACTGTTGATCAGTACATTTCACATGTCAATGCAAGGTTCCCAGGATCAGTCCATGATTCATTTGTCCTGAGTAACAGCAGTGTGCCACACATGATGGGGGACAGAGCTTGGCTGAAATGTGAGTGTGAATGACACTGGATCAGTGAAATAAGCTGACAGGCAGGCTGTATGCAAGTACATAGGCCCTCATTATGACATTGGCGGTAAAGCCCACTTACCCCCATGATGACTGCCACGAACATACCGTTGCCGTGGCAGAGATCCGTTCACCATATTATGACACACACACACCAATCCATCACTATTCAGCCACAGACACAAGTCTGCCACACCAAAGGTCAGTGATAAACTGGCAGAATCAAAACCCACACCATTATGCCAACAGAACTACGGCCATCACATTATGACCCACGAATCTCCATGGCGGTCATTGAATGGAGGTAAACCATTGGCGGTACATACCGCTACGCTCAAAATACACACACACATACAAAACAACACTGCATTGGACAATTTAAATAACACACACCTGACACCCATACACACACCACACACACCCACACCACTATAAAAACAGACACCCATATTACTCACAACTCTTCACGACTACAAACCATTGGCACGAGACAGACACCACGACTACAGACCAAACCAGAGCCACACACCACGTACACCTATACACCACCCACGCACCCCACATCACATACCCCAACACATCACCCTACACACCCTCACATACGCAACTCACACAACACCCATGGAACCACAAAGACACCCCAGATTCTCAGAGGAGGAGCTAAGAGTCATGGTGGAGGAAATCATCCGGGTAGAGCCTCAGCTATTTGGAGCACAGGTGCAGCAGATATCCATTGCTAGGAAGATGGAGCTATGGAGGGGGATTGTGGACAGGGTCAACGCCGTGGGACAGCACCCCAGAACAAGGGACGACATCAGGAAGAGGTGGAATGACCTATGGGGGAAGGTACGTTCTATTGCAGCAAGACACCAACTAGCTGTACATAGGACTGGCGATGGACTCCCACCTCCTCCCCCACAACTAACAACACTTGTGGAGCAAATCTTGGCAATCATGCATCCTGAGGGCCTGGCTGGGTTAGCAGGAGGACTGGGCTCTGGTAAGTCAACTCTATACTACTATTACCCCCCTACCTGCATGCCCTCACCCTCACTTCCATCACTCCACCACCTCCCACACCCCCACCATCACATCTCACTCATCCCAATGCCAAGCCCTGCATGCCATACCAATGCATGGACACTATTCACAGACCTGCATGGACACTTACCACCAAAGCATGCACACTAGAGAGAACTAATCATCCCACCATACACCAACGTACACAAGTGAAAGCTGCCAGGGCAAACACAAATAAAGAGGACCAGCCACCGATGCACAATATGCCACACACAGAAACAATAACACTGCATTTACATTCCCACATTTATCCCAGCCAATGTCAGTGGCGAAGAGGTGCTAGCAATATCCAGTCCCCCAACTGAAGAGGCCCACAGTGATGAAAGTAACTCTGGTTGCCTGGATCTGGATGACGAACCTGGCCCATCATGGACCTCTGGACAGTTGGTTACCCAGGCACAGTCACATACCACCACAGAGCCTCCTCCATCTGGGAACACCACCACAGCACCCATCCAGCATACCCATACCTCTGTCCCGTCCCCAGGACATGTCAATCAGCAGTGTGTCCACCACTACAGGGACCCCAGGGAACACCTCATACCCAAGACAATAAGGGACCTGGGGTCAGTGGCAGTGGGCACAGGGTTCAGGGGACAGAGGCACAGGACAACAGGGAAACTGGGAGGACTGCTGTGCGCCAGGGGGAGGACATGCCCATGGAACCAACTCTCCAGGAGGCTTTTGCAGAGATCCTGAGAGCCTACCAACATTACCAGGATACGCTGGGCCAGATCCTGGACAACGTGCAGGACAACAGGCGGCTGCAGGAGGGACAGTACCAGGGGATAAGGGAGGACTTGCAGGCCATCACTACCCTGGTCTCCATAGCAGGGGTGCTGGCAGACACGGCCAACATTATGAGGAAGGCTGCCTCACAACAGCGGGCCCCTACCACTAGCCACACATCTGAACTGCCTTCCACCTCCTCTGCCGCTAGGGGACAGGAGGCCCCACCAGAGGATCAACAGGCCACCAGCACCCATTACCCTGCAGATGGTGAACCACCCCGCAAACATTCCCTGCGAACCAGGGAGAAGCCTGAGACTATTGCCAGGACCCCCGCCAGGAAATGACACTCTCCTGATTGTCACCCTTGTGTCCCACTCTGTCACCCTGTACACCTTGAAATGTCATTGCTCCCCTTCCTATGTCCCCATGGACAAAGCACCTGTGCTACAAATAGACTGGAAATACACCCTGGACTTTCCTCCATCATCACCCCATCCCAATGCACTTGCCCCTCTACTTCTTAGCACTTAAATGAACACCCTTTGAAAAAATACAAATATGGAGTATGTCAAACTTATTTAAGTATGTATTCGTTCAAACATTGCAATTCAAATGTACAGTAATGTTCAAATAGGAAAGACCTGTAGTTGGCTGCAGTGATCACACCAGGAGCGATAGTGGGGCACCAACATCTGCAAAATGAGTTGCCAAAGGGTACAGTGAATGGGCACAGAAGTGGGAAATAACAGCATGCCGGTGCCAATGATAATCTAAATAATGACAATGAAATGTGAAGTAGCACTGTCTTACCTGTGTGTCATTGGAAGTATTGTCGAATCACTGCAGTTCTGTTGTCCTCATCCTCATCCTCTGCCTCCTCATCCTCACTGTCCACAGGGTCCACTCCTGCCACACAACCATCTCCAGCCTCCTCCTCCAGCAGAAAAGCACATGGCGTCTCAAGGCAAGGTTTTGCAACATGCAGCATGCCACAATTATCTGGCAGACCTCCTTGGATGAGTAGCACAGGGCTCCCCCAGCCAGATGGAGGCACCTAAACCTGGCCTTCAGGAGGCCAAAGGTCCATTTGATTATCCTTCTAGTTCGCCCATGTGCTCATTGTAACATTATTATGCCCTTGTCCTGGCATTCCTCACAGAGGTCAGTAGCCATGATAGGTTGGGGTAACCTGAGTCACTTGCAAATATCGAGGGACATTTAGCCACACACTATCCTATGTGGTCCACACCATACCCATACACCAACATCTACTGGGTGGGAACGAGGGCTCACCTATTAGCCACACACAGTGCCTCTGTAGTTGGGCCATCATACTCGGGATGCTGCTATTCCTCAGGATAAAGGCATCAGGCACTGACCCGGAATACTTAGCATTGACATGGGAGATGTACTGGTCCGCCAAGCACACCATCTGGATATTCATGGAGTCGAAACTCTTTTGATTTCTGTACACTTGTTCATTTTCCCGTGGGGAGGGGGGACAAATGCAGTATGTGTTCCATCAATTGCCCCAATTATGTTGAGGATATGTCCCATTGCATAGAAGTCAGCTTTCACTGTGGCCAAATCCTCAACCTGGGGAAATACAATGTAGCTGCACATGTGTTTAATCAGGGCAGACAACACTATTGTCAGCACTATTGAGAACATTGGCTGTGATATTCCTGCTGTCAAGCCCACTGTCACTTAGAAAGAACCGGTTGCCAAGAAATGGAGCACAGATAGGACTTGCACAAGAGGGGGGATCCCACTGGGGTGATGGATAGCAGATATCAGGTCAGGCTCCAGTTGGCACAAACTGAACATTGGAGCCACAACAGTACAATGTATGATGTTAATTTGTAATGGTTAAGTGGTATTTCTCCTGTATGTCCAATTTTTTACTGTGAAGCAGTTATTATCCAGACCCTGCCCCCCTGAAATGGCGTCCACCTGTCCATTGTGGAGGGACAGGTGGAAGTGAGGTAATTCCACTGCCGTTGTGTGCCGTTGTGGGAGTCGGTCGGGAACCGCCGTGCAACTCCTCATTGGTTAACATTGGGCCATATGGGGTATAGTGGTCAAAGGTGATGTACGCCGGTGGTAACCGTATGCACCGCCACAGACGTGACTGCCATTTTCTGTACACGGGGGATGTCTCCATCTCCTATTCATTTGCAGCGGTTGTAATCTAGGGGGCAAAACGATGAGCAACTGGTCAATTTCCGACATTTCCTCAATGTACAATGCATTGCATCTTGTGACAGAAACATTATGTTGACGTTTAGTCCCAAAATGTGCTTATGTCTGCTGTGACGCAGTTAGGTGCCATACCCACCCCCCCCCCTGAAATGGTGGACGCCTGTCCTGTGTGGATGGACAGGTGGAAATGAGGTAATGCCGCTGGCGTTTTGGGCCGTTGTGTGAGGCGGTCGAGTACCCCATGCAACTCATCATTGGTTATCATTGGGCCCTATTGGTTACAGTAGCCAATGGTGATGTACGCCGGCGGTGACGGTACGCACCACTGCGGAGGTCACCACCATTTTCTATCTGATCACTCACTTGCTACCTGACCTTCCATAGGAGAGGACCTACACTGCATGTGCTGCTGTGACCTGTGTCTAGAACCTCCCATGGCTCGAGTGGCTGGGGAAAGGGCCCCTGCCTTCACCTTGGTGGAGTTGGAGCGACTGGTGGATGAGATCCTACCCCTGTACAGACTGCTGCATGGGCCTCCAGACCAACAAGTGAGTACACTGTGAGCATGATGCATGTGGCATGAATGCATGGATTGGTGTGTGTGAAGGCATCATGTGGGGGGGTGGATGTCCCCTGGGCAGTGTACAGCTTATGTGCTGGGCCATGTGTGTGTAAATGGCGATGTGAAGGGGTATGGTGGGCCATAAGTGTAACAAGCAGGACGGTCTGACTGATACCATTTCTTGTGTATATTTCTCTGCAGGTCAGTCCCCATCAAAAGAATGGTATATGGCATGCCATCGCCAAGGACGTGCGGACCTTGGGGGTCTATGGCAGGTGGAGCACCCACTGTCGGAAACGGTGGGAGGACCTGAGACACTGGGCACAGAAGACGGCAGAGGCCCAGCTGGGGATGGCCTCCCAACGACGAAGGGGTGCCAGTTGAACCCTAACCCCCCTGATGGCCCACATACTGGCAGTGGCCTATCCGAGCTGGATGGGTGCTTGAGGGCATCACAGCAGCCACAAGGTGGTGAGTACAGTGCCCATCATTACAATTTACGTATGGTAGAGAGGTACCTGGGTGGGGGATGTGTGTCAATGGGTGCCCCTGGGCCAGGCTTGACATTGTAGAGTAGGTCCCATATTGCCCAGGGTTCTGAAGTGATAATCCTGCTACTTAGCTCATAGGCATCCACAACTGGTCAGGGCTGTGTGAGTCCCAGGTGTGCTGCATTTGGCGGTATGTGATCCTCCCCATGCCTTGATAGCTAGCATTATAACTGGTAGTGCAATGCATAGTGCGTAGGGCTGTTCCCTGTGTGTGACGGTGGTGTGTATGCAAACTGTGGTGTTGGTGCAGTCATTTACCCAGTGTATTCTTTGTCTCCCCACCCTTTTTGTTTTGTCACTTTGTCCTTATGTGCATTAGCATCATCTGGCGAAGGAGCAGGGGCAACGGTGACTGAAGGAGCTGCATCCCACAGGACCAAGGAGGCAGAGTCCACTGACACTGGTGGCACTAGTGGGACGGAGGGTGAGAGGAGAACCACAGCGGAGACTGGAGGGGACAGTTCGGACACAGATACCTCCTCTGATGGAAGCTCCCTGGTGGTGGCGGACATCTCTGTGCCCACCCCTTTGTAATTAAATAGCGATTAGATTAAGCATTAGCAGAAGACATCTTGTATTTAGCAACTATTGTGAACATTTCGCGGAAACCATTTTGTATTCATGGCAGCCATTTTCTCTGCCATGTGCTCGCCATATGCTCTGTCCTACCTTTCTGTTAACTACTCTTGAAAATCTGTCTAGTGACAAGTTATATTTAGCATCTCCCACTTTCGCACATGCCCAGTAAGGTCTGCAGCTGTTAGTCCTTGAAAACTGTTAGCCCCTCCTACCTGTCGACTGTGCATTTCCATATGACCTTATATGTATGTAAGTCTTGCTTCTATAATTGTACCACCTTCTTTTAGCCCCTGCGTGGGTATAAAAGGACCATGCTCTCTTAGTTCAGTGTGCTACTTCAAACATTATTGAAGGGTGCTGTTTGAACTGTAGTACCACCTCATGAGGTTTAATAAACTTTGTCTTTTATTTCAGTTTCTCTGCCAACTTCTTCCTATATGGTCTGAGGACTTTGTGCAGAGAAGGGCGAACCCCTTGCACTAGTAGGCCTTGCTGAGGCTTACTTCGACAACCCCAGCTACAGGTACAGCCGCCACCTCGTACCAGCACTGCCCTCCCAACAGCCGCTCAGCGAGTTGCCCGTGCCTTCTCACCCAGGATGGCGGGCATCTCCTTCGTCCCAGGCACCTCAGGCCCTGCCTCAGTTAGCCCTGCTGCCCTTAGTGAGGAGGCTATTGACCTCGTGAGAGCTTTCTCTGTAGGACAGTCAAACATTGTGAATGCCATTGAGGGGCTGGCAGCCCAAATGCAACAGACTAATACATTCCTGGAGGGCATTCACACTGGCTTGGTGGCCCAACAGAGATCAATCCAGGCTCAGGCCTCCTCTCTGATGGCAGCCATCATCCCTGTTTCTACCATCCCCCCCTCCAACTTCCTCTTCCCAATCCCATTCCCCTCAACCCCAACCTATTGCAAGCACACAGGCAAACTAGCATGCACGCAGGACGTCACACAAGAATGACACAGGCAAACATAAGCACCACACATCATCCCACAGGCACTCACACAAATACCATCCAGAAGCAGACATACCAATATCCACAATTTCCTCTGTCTCCCCCTCCTCCTCCTCCACCACCTCCCTCCCAGTTGCGTCTACACTCACACCTGCATGCACTACATCCTCATCCACTATCAGCTTCACCAACACACCAAGCAGAACACACACCTCACTTACAGACACCCCCGCAACAGCCATGCACATGTCCTCTGTGTACACAAACGCAAGCACTCATACACCCAACAGCAATCCACCTCACAACAGCATCCAGCCCATGCACCCAAACACAGCAGACAGACACCTGCTACAACCACTCCCTCTTCCTCCACAACCAAACCTTCTCCCTCTTCCTGCCCCAATGTCCCTAAGAAGTTATTCCTCTCCATAATTGACCTCTTCTCTACCCCCCGTCCTTCACATCTGGCCAGGGTGGCAAAAACCCAGGCAAGCACCTCAGCCAACCAGTCCACTGGCCCAGTAGTCTCCACACCCACTCATGGTGGGAAAGGATCCAGGGCACCAGGCAGCCTCAAGAAAAGGGTGCCTGTCGCAGCTGCTTTCATGAAGAGTAAGGAGCTATCCCCAGCTGCTGCCAGAAAGGGCAAGGTGCCTGACTCAGCTGCTGCCAGGAAAGGGAAGGAGCCAACACCAGCAGGCAGAAGAACAAGGGGCCTGGTGCAGGGACTTAGACAGAGCCCCCACCACCAACCATGGTTGTGCAGCCATCTGAGGTTGCAGGGGATGGGCTGGACCTTCCTCCCACCACCACCAGCAGCAGCACCACCACCAGTGGGCAGCCATCCGAGGCTGCACGGGATGGGATGGAGCTTCCCCCAACCACCGCCACCAGCAGCACCACCACCAGTGGCAGCCATCCGAGGCTTCAGGGGATGGGCTGGAGCTTCCCCCCACAACCACCAGCAACAGCAGCAGCACCACCACCACCAGTGGGCAGCTGTCCGAGGCTGCAGGGAATGGGCTGGAGCCTGCCCCCACCACTGAGCAGCTGTCACCGCCAGCAGATGGTATGTAGTCCTGCCTCCTTGGGCTGCTGTGCGGCATGCCCCCTCCAGAACCATTGGGTAAGACACCCACCAACCCCGGCCTCCCCAGGATCAAGAGCACAGGGCACAATGCCCCCTCCAGAACCAGTGGGCAAGTCACCCACCAACCCAGCATCTCAGAATCAGAAGCACAGGGCACAATGCCCCTCTAGAACCAGTGGGTAAGACACCCACGAACCCCAGCATCCCCAGGATCCGAAGTACAGGGCACGATTCCCCCTCCAGAACCAGTGGGCAAGTCACCCACCTGAGAGACTGTGGCCTTGCACTCCCCGGGACCAAGCAATGGGTATGTTGCCCCCTCCAGAGCCAGTGGGCAAGTCACCCACTTGAGAGACTGTGGCCTTGCACTCCCTGGGACCAAGCACATGGCATGTTGCCCCCGCCAGAACCAGTGGTGTTGATCCATCTGCAGGCTGAGGTGCCCCCCACCCCCCTGAGGTGCCTCCCTATTTTCCAGCTGATGCCCCTGCAGTGTTCTCTCCTCCGTGTTGGTGCAGGTGACAAGTGGGGCCTTGGACTTTGGCCTGTGGCTCATGCACAATATGAACTGGGCAGTGTCCCTTGAACTGTACATATGTATGTACCATTACATTGCATTTTCAGATTTCTACTGTGTTGTTATTATTACACTCAGTTTTGCACAAACATGTTGCATTATTCCTCGGGTACGGGGTAAATATGTTTTATTACTGCAGCTGATTGTGTGTATGGTGTTGGGGGTTGGGGTGTGTGTTGTGCGTGTGTGTGTCACTCTCTTTTTCCTCCCTCCCTCCCCAAGTGCTAGGCAGCTGTACTCATTGTGGTCGTCTTCGCCGTCGTTGGTGTTCGTGGTGTAGCAGAACTTAGAAAATCATTGGGAATATTTGAAGTTCAGGCTCCATGGCGGCGTGGTTCTTCCCTGTGTCTCCAAAAGTGAGTCCTTTGACTTCTGTGCAGTGTTTCCACCAGGCTTTTGATGTTGTTGGTACCGCCCTGGAAAAGTTGGCAGTTTCCAGGGTCTTAATATGGTGGGTGGAACATTGACTTCTGCCTGGCTGTAGGCGGCTACCGCCGTGGTGGCTGCTGTATCCTCCCTGGTGGTCGTTGTGGTAAAGTGGCTATCTGAGTTCTCACCACCATGGTCATAATTTGGCGGTAGTTACTGCCAGCCTGTTGCAGTATTACCGCCACTTTATCACCGACTACCGGGGTTGTAATGAGGGCCATAGTGTGTGTTTCAACCCTCTTTCACCCACTTTTGCAGGAGATTCTGGCTACCGAAATATGCAATGGCTCCTGACACCTGCGAGGAATCCCAGGACAGATGCAGAAAGGCATTATAAAGAGGCGAACTAGGAGGGTGATTGAGCACATCATAGGACTCCTGAAGGCAAGATTTCATTGCCTGTATCTCTCTGGAGGATCCCAGTTCTATGTCCCTGACAAGGTGTGTAAGATAGTGGTGGCCTGCTGCATTCTGCACAACTTGGCTGTGAGGAAAGCTATCCCATTTCTGGAAGAGGAGCATGCTGTCCAACCAACCCTGCCACGTCAGAGGAGGGATGAGAGTGATGGTGAAGAAGAGGGGGAAGACATCAACTCCAGGACCCAGCTAATCCGGCTATACTTCCAGTGACTCTCAGGTACATATCCTATGATGCTGATGGCTTCACTGCATTGTTTCAGGGCGACTCATGTAGTAAGTACTGTGGTGGCCCTTACCAGTGATATAGCCAAATCATGACTGAAGTGGCAGATGTGAGTTAACACTATGAATGTAGAGTGTGACATACTTCAGCCACTACAGTCTGTTAGACCCCCTCCTGCAATGCAAGTGGCATCATGATGGTAACTGGCTATTGACAACACAATCACATTTGATTGCTCAGAATAAATAAGGACAGATATTTAGGATGCACAAGTGTATTTATTCCAAGTCAAATCATCCATGTGTGATGGGACAGTAGAAGGGAGCGGGCACACGGTGAACAACATTCTCAGGTGCATTTGCACAGCTGTTGGTAGCACAAGGGCACAGTCCATAGGGCCATTGGAAGTTGGTGAAGTGGCAGTGGCATGTCAACAAGGTAACTCAGTGGCAACCAAGGGAGACAGTTCAGGGAAGTCACTTACTGGCGGTGAACTTGGTCTTGGCTGGTGTTTCAGTGGGTTGTCTGGGTTGGAGGCCACGTTTGCAAGGAAGAAGCTGGGCTACAGGGAAAGCGGTGCTGGTGTCCTGTGAGTACTCTGGCAGTGCCACCAGTCCAGTAGCAGATGTAGATGGCAGGGTAGTGTCTTGTATAGTGGAGGGGGCCAGCAGGTGGGTGGAGGACTCAGGCTTGATGTTTGTCTGGCGCTGCAGCACCCCTGCAATGGTGGCCATGGTAGCATTGAGCTATTTCCATTGCTCCATGGCCTCCTCGTGGTGTGGTACCTACAGCCTCTGATTCTCCTCCAAGGTGGCCAGGATCTGGCCCATCCTGTCCTGGGAATGGTGGTATGCTCCTAGTACCTCAGCAATGGCCTCCTGGGCATCAGCATCCCTCTTTGGGCCACTCCCCTTGGCCACTGATACCGACCCACTGGCTCTAGCCCCCTTTGCCTGTGCCCCCGGCACAAGTCTGGCAGTCCCACTTGAAATGGGCCCTTCATCATCCTGCGTAATGGTGGGTGGGGACTCGGGCCTGTGTACATGTGGGCAGCCAGTCTGTGGCCGGGGGCACTGGTGTGGGGTCATTGGGCCAGAGCTGATTGTGGTGGCTGGTAGGTAGGGGTGTCAGTCGTGTACTGGGTGGGGCTTATGGAGGGTGACCAGGAGTGGGTGATGGGCCAGGGATTTCCTCTATGTCCAGACATCCATCTGCACTCTCCTGAGTGGGGCATTCGTCTTCAGGTGGAGGACTGGCATTCCTTAACGTCTCCGTCCTGGTGGCATGGGCGGTGGTGCCTGTGTGTGAGAGAATTGAGATATGGGTGTCCTGCACATTTTTGTCAATTGTAGGACTGGTCAGCAGTAATTGGTGTTTGGTTTCCCATGTAGTGGCATACAGGGTCCCTTTGTGTTCTCTTTGATGCATTTATTGAGGGGAGATGGTGTATTGTGGGTGTTGTGGTGCTCCTGAGATTACATGCATGGGTTTGTTGACTGTGCACAGGGGGCTGAATGGTGATTTGTATGGGAGATTGTGGGCATGCAGGTGACATGGATATGAGTGTGTGGGTGTTGTGGACTGAGTAGGGGATGGGGTCCTGGTGGTAGTGAGAGGGATGGGGTAATACCTGCATTACAGGTGTGGCGACTGTTGGGGTATTGTGGTTGAGTTACCCGAGTAAAGTCCTCCAGTGAGTCCAGTGAGGCCCTCCGGGTGCAGGATAGCCAAGACCTTCTCCTCCCAGTCGGTGTATTCGGGGGGAGGAAGGGAGGAACCACCAACTGTCTTCTGCACAGCAATGTTGTGCCTGGATGCCATGGAATGCACCTTCCTTTGCAGGTCGTTCCATCTCTTCCTGATGTTGTCGCTTGTGTGTGGATGGTTTCCCATTGCATTGACCTTGTTGACTATCCTCTGCCATAGCTCCATCTTCCTGGCCAAGGGTGTCTGCTGCACCTGTGCCCCAAATAGTAGTGGCTCGACGCTGAGTATTTCGTCCTTAACTCCCTGTCTGTGAAGCAAGGATGATTAGGGGGTGCCATGGTGTGTGTTGTGGGTGGTGTGTTGGAGGTGTGTTGGTGAGGGTACTGCTGTGTAGTTGGGTGTGTGGCTTGTGAAGGTGGGTGTTCAATGTATGAGATTTGGTGGTGTTTTTGTGTATGTGACTCGTGTGATGGTTAGTTCAGTGTATGCGTGTTGTGGTATCAATATCTGTCGGGCTTTTGGCGTTGCAAAGGATTGTGGGGTGTGTATGTGTTTGTTTTAAAGTGTTGTGGATGTGTGTCATGTGTGTGCTTTTCAAACTTGCTAATGTGTGCATTTATTGTTGGCGGGTCCCATTGCTGGCCGTGGCAGACCGAAACGCCAATGGTCATTTGACATTCACTGTCTGCCGAGCTGATTTGTGCATCATTATTTGGTGGGCGGGGGACTTGCCTGCATGGAGGTAGCGGGGTGAGGTGTACTGCCTTTCTGCCGTCGTTAGCCCTGGCGTTGGGTGGAGGTTGCAAGATTTCGGTAAGTTTGTCTTCTTGGCATCATTATACAGTGGTATGCAGTTCACCGCCACTGGCGGCATTTTGTTTACCGTCAGCACGGCGGTCGGTGGTGATTGCCGCCAAGTTCATAATGAGGTCCTAAGATTTGGGTTGATTCTTCTGAAGACGTACTGGTATGAAAGGAGGGGAAGTAAACATGGACACATTGTGCAGCCTATGTGGCTTCAGATCAGAATCTCTCATCCACATGATCTGCAGCCATAAAAACTACTATCCCATAGAAAATATTGACCATGCCCTATCTATAAGGCTCTGAATATTCACACCTGTAACAAGGCAACTGAATGCGGCTTAAAGAAGCAATCAACTTAGCTGTCTGCTTGCTTTTTGAAATTTGAAAAATAACATTTTCAGCTCTCTGGGCCCCCAAAAATTATTTTATTAATAAAAAAAGTAACGAGGATACATTTTAAACATTTTATACACTTGTTTAAATTAAATATAACTACATCACATCAACAAAATCTTTACTATTCATCCCAATAAATAATATACCTAAAATCATAACAATACAATCCAAGAAATTACCATTAACTACAAGTATTGAAACAGCAACGTAAATGTTATATATATATATATATATGTATATCAATGTATTTTCAAAACTATCAAGCATTAAAATTAAAACCTAAATTAGTGTTTACCATAAAAGGGCATAACTGATAAAAAAAATCAAACTAAAACTAAACTAACCAGTCAAATAAAACTATAAACAAATTTAACCAATAAAATCAGAAAAACAATTATATAAACAAAAACACAGGCACACTAATTTAAACAACTACAGGCCTGATTGGACCGCCAATGCCGTGGTGGCGGTCAGAACACTGTGGTTGCAGCAGCCCGCCTGCCACATTACGGGGTTGGTGGGCAGACCGTCCAACCAACCGCCATTACCAAAAGGATCTTCAATCCTGACGGGCTGACGGCAGGTGCAGGTTGTAAGCAGCCAGAGCGAGGATGAACGCTGCGCTATCCTGTTGATTTCAACCTTTTTCTTTGCCGGCCTTTTCATGGCAATACCCCCACCATGAAAAGGCTTGCGGAGAACAGGTGCAGGGGGCTACGGGGGAGGGGGGCTGCACCCTCATGCCCTTGGCAAGGGCAGTGCAGGCCTTCCCCCCACCATGCACCCTCGAAATGCGCACTGTCTGCTGTGCTAATTATGAGTCGGCAAAAATGCTGCCGCCACTTTCCTGCTGGGCTGGCCGGCAGAAACCTTGGTTTCCCCCAGTCAGCCCCGCGGGAAAGTCTTAATGGGGCTGGCAGGGAGCTCGCCAGCATGGCGGTGACCACCCCATTAGGTACTTGGCAGATGGTTGTTCCCTCATTATAGGGCCCTTAATACTTCAAAAATGGCAAACTCTGCAAGATGAGGAAACTCTGTCAGATTCTTTCACAAGACCATTAAAGAAAAAATATATACATCTCAACAACTACCTGACCAAGTTGCTAAAACTAAGACGTGGACTAAAATGTACTTGTTAACAAACCTAAAAATGAAAAATAGCAGATAATTAATAAAATAAACTCTCAAACTTATATTTCTATATGTAGACTTCCTAAAAGACAAAACTATGAGTTGAAAAGACAAGAAACTGTCAGAAGAAAACAACTACCAGAAACCAACAAAACAATATAAGAAAATAAGTATACATAAATCATTACAAGATTGTAAACCACCCAAATAGAGTGTAAAAAAAATCTAACCACCTCACACGCTACAAACTACCACCAAATTAACATTTAAAATTAAACTAACCTCTTGTTTCATCCAACAGAAAGAAAACACCTGCTCCGCATTAGAACACCCCTAACGGAAAAGCAGCAAAACTGTGTGAAACATATTAACAGAACATATTTGTAAGCATACAAAATAAATAGTTGCATAATTTTACATTTAAATATTAAACATTAAAACATTAAAATATTATGTATATTTATTTTATCACACTACTTTCAGATACTAGGACAGAGGCAGCAAAGTACCAAACTCCCCAGAATCGAAAGCAGATGGGATACACCTACAGCCAAAAAAGTGCATCAACAGAAAATATACATTGGAAATGTATCAAATATTAATCTGATAGATGCTATGGGATGGCAGGTACAAAAGATGATGTTGTAATTCATGTAAGAGAGAACAACCACCCTCCTTATGTGACAGAAATAGAACTAAAGGCGGTATTGCAGGATATTATCAGCAAGCACTAGTTCCCAGGAATCCACAAAAAGATGCAGGCCAAGATTTATGGCAAAATGAAGCAGCATGGTGCTGTGCCAGAAATAGCAGTGCTACACTGCGCTACTACGGTGGAATGCCCACAACACCCTTTTCAAACCCTTCTGACACAGAAAACTGTCTCAGAGGGGCCATATTTACAAGAACGAGTTAAGCCACAAAAAGAGGCTTAATGCCGCCTTGTAAATATGGTGCAGTGAAAAGCGCCACGTGATGCTCCAGTGGGGCTAGGGCCTTTTAAATCTGGCCTAAACTGCCTTAAGTCTTCAAATACATCACATACCAACTACCTCATATACCCACATGAAAATATATAATTGCATGAAGTTAAAATAAAAACAGTGATACTCCTCCTGCCCCTAGAAGATATCAAGACATTCAAACACATGAACATTTAAGTATACCAAATAATGAAGAACTTTCTTTTTACATGACAACCTAATAAATGAAACAATTAATTATAATATTCTCTCCACCAAATAAATTACTACACTGTAGCCAATGTCAATCCAGGATAGTGGATGGGACCTTCAAAAAGTGTACCAAACCATTCACTCAAATATTCACCATACATGGTGAATATCAAAATACAAATATCACTTTTATATGTGCCCTACTACCAAACAAACAAAGCAAAAGTTACTATGACCTCTTAAAACACATTAAACATAAACCAATTAACTACTACCCCAACTAATAATCAGACTTTAAATAATCCATGATTCAAACCATCTTAAAAATTTCCCCCACACAGCCATAAAAGGCTGTTACTATATTTCATTCAGAGCACAGAGAGAGACCTCCAAAAATCTATACTAAGTAGAACAGCCTATTTGCATTTGAAAGAACAACAATATAGCAGTAGCTTATGTCCCTGTCACAGAGGTAGCCATCCACTACAGTTTACTAATAGACATCCGTTTTTAACAGCAGAAAGAACACAAACTAAGCCCCCTAATGGATTATTTCAAAGACACTTGGGCTAGCAGACTGCCTTGCTCTGGACACAGGAACCAACCCAAATTCCAAATGCCATGGTGGAATGTCCATGATAGCACCTTGGCACAGGAAGCAGAAACAAACAATACCGCGGAAAGATAGCACAATGCCTTCCAATTTGTGCTAGGCATAACCCAACCTACACTCTATATATTTGCATGTATCATTTTTCCTAGCAGCGATTACCTAAATGCGATTTTCGGCGAATCGCAATTGGGTCATCGCTATTTGAATGTATGAAACTCCAGGAGTTTCATATTGTGATTCCCAACTGCTTGTAAATCGACCTACCTCATTAATATTCATGAGGTAGGTTGCAATTTGCGACCCGTTGTGAATGGCTACAATCACAGGGATGGTGGTCTGCTAGCCACAGCAGACCACCATGTCTGTGATTGCTTTTAAATAAAGCAATCTATTTTTTTTTAAATGCAACAAGATGCTTTCAAAATAGATAAATGAAAAGTTCTCTTTTCATTTTTCATGAGTAGGCAATGGTCTGTGGGACCACTGCCCGCTCTTAAAAATTGTTTTTGTATGCATTCACAGAGGGGAAGGGGTCCCGTGGGGACCCCTTTATGTTTGCGAATGGGTTACCACCTACTTTAAGTAGGTGGTAAAATATGAATGTTTTGCCACAGCATTTTGATCACAAAATATTCCTACATACCTCTGCGATTCTGTATTAAGAATAGACATCCTTGACACGCCCCTTCCTAATAGCGAAAAAGTATGTAGTCGCAATTCCAATTTGCAATTCTGTAACAGGTTACCGAATTGCAAATTGGGATTCATACATAACAAAATTCATTTTTGTAATTGTAAATGGCCTGTTGGGCAGTTTGCTAAAGGATTATTCTAAAATTAATATTAGCCTACCAAAGTCCTAATATAATTATCACAAAATATAAACCAACATAACATATCATTTTTTAGAAATAATAAAACTAAATCAGTCAAAAGATTAAATATTTTTAGAATAGTAATAGACTGAAAGAATAAAATATTATATAAATGATGTAACTGTCACCAACCAAGAAACTATAAACAAACTAAATCCACCACATAAATTAATTACAACACCTAAAGCACACAATTCCAAATAACAATCACATATATTTACACAAACAATATAATATCACATTTCCCACCCAAAAGAAATGAAATAAATAAAACGTATAGTTCTGTAGCAGCAGATCTTCCTCTGCATCCACGTAGTTGAAAATACTAATCCACCAAAAACTGTAAAATATTGTCTAAACAGCCTAAAAAAAATGCATAAATAAAACAAATGCAATAGAAATCCCACAAAAAATCAGTATGTAGAAACCATAAAAAACATGAAAATGTGTTGAAAACAAATGCTACAGGAAACTCGAAAAAAGAAAATCAAAGTAAAAAAAAAACACTAGCTTATTACCAAAATTGAAAACAAAAACTCCCAATGCCCTTAGGACACATTCGTAGATAAAAACTAATTAAGTGCAAAAAAAAACCAGCACAGAAATTGCATTCCCTAAAATACACATGTATCACACTTAACCAACAAAATATAAATAACATAACACAATTTAACATGACATAATGATATATTACTAAAATAGTGTATGAAATCCCAAAACGACTAACTAGTGAAAATTTTGACCTAGACATAGATCTCAGCTCTGCTGGTGAAGTTTACAGAATTTGGGCACTTCACGCTATGCAGATGCTGGAAATGGCTTTTCTGCATGGTCACCCCCAAACATTTTGCCTTCCTCCTCCTCTTTTTCTGACCTCATTTTTGCTGGCTTTAGGACTCTGTGCGCTTTACTACTGCGAATCAGTGCTAAAGTGTATTTGCTCTCACCTTAAAACATGGTGACATTGGCTCATACCCAATTGGTTTATTTAATTTACTTGTAAGTCCCTAGTCAAGTGCACTACATGTGCCCAGGGCCTGTAAATTAAATGTTACTAGTGGGCTGCAGTACTGGCTGTACCACCCACATAAGTAGCCCACTAATCATGTCTCAGGCCTGCCAATGCAGGGCCTGTGTGTGCAGTTTCACTACAACTTCGACTTGGCATTTTAAAGTAACTGCCAAGCATTAAACTCCCCTTTTTCTACAAATGTCACCCCTAAGGTAGGCCCTTGGTAGCCCATAGGGCAGGGTGCTATATAGATAAAAGGCAGGACATGACCATGTGTGTTCTATATGTCCTGGTAGAGTAAAACTCCTAAATTCATTTTACACTGGTGTGAGGCCAGTTCCTTTCATACGATAGCATTAGGGCTACCCTCATACACTGTTTGAGTGGTAGATTCTGATCTTAAAGGAGTAGATACGTCATATTTAGTATGGCCAGAATGGTGATAGAAAGCCCTGCTCATTGATGAAGTTGGATTTAATATTGCTATTCTAGAAATGCCACTTTTAGAAAGTGAGCATTTCTCTACACTTAAATCCTTCTGTGCCTTACAATCCACGTCTGGCTGGGGTTCGTTGACAGCTCCTTTGTGCATTCACTTAGACAACCCCAAACACAGGATGCTCAGTCATACTTGCATACATCTGCATATTGAATGGGTCTTCCTGGGCTGGGACGGTGGAGGGCCTGACACTTACATGTCAAAGGACAGTAGCCTGCCCTCACACAAAGGACTGCCACAACCCCTACTTGGACCCTGACAGACAGGATGGAACTGAAAGGGGACCTTGTGCACTTCTAAGCCATTCTTTGAAGTCTCCCCCACTTCAAAAGCACATTTGGGTATTTAAGCAGGGTCTCTGACCCTACCAACTGAAACACTTCTGAAGTCAGACACTTCTGGACAAGATACCACTGGAGAAGAACTCCTGAACCAGAACCTGCAACTTGCCAAGAGGAACTGCCGGGCTGCCCAAAGGACTCACCTGACTGCTTTTCTGCAAAGGACTGCTGCCTTGCTGTTCCCCTGCTGCCTTGGTGTCCTCTGGCTCTACTGAGAAGTGCTCTCCAATGGCTTGGATAGAGCTTGCCTCATGTTCCCTGAAGTCTCTGGACCAAAAAGACTTCATCCTGCAAAAGAATGCCTTGTGTGGCGAAAATTCGATGCACAGCCTGCACTGTGGTGAGAAAATCACTGCAAGCCAAACCGGATTGATGCAGCCTGAATTCCCAAGAGAAGATCGACGCAGCGCCAGCGTTGTGACCGGAACTTCAATGCTCGGCCCACTGGATCAACACAAAGCCGAGCCGGAACGACGCAGCCCAACTTCCTAAGAAGAATCGACGCAGCACCTGCCGTGCGGTAGAAATTTCCATGCATCACCCACCGGATCAATGCAGCCCTGTGACTTCGTCTTGCATGCCCAGGATTTCAACGCATCGTCCCCAGGGCATCTGAAAACCCCGCAACCCGAAGAAGATCCCAGTCTACGCACCGGAAATCGACGCAAAGCCTGCCCTGCGTGAAAACTCACCAATGCATCGTCTGTGTGCACCGGAAAAATTGCAGCACACCTCCCCGTTTTCAACGCATCTCCTTCTCTGTGGTCCCTTGCGGAGAATTTGAATGCAAACCAGGTACTTTGTGCTTGCAAGAGACACTTGTTGCTTTTTAAAGAATAAACACACTTTATATATGTTTTACAGTGATATCTCAATGTATACTTATTGAATCTTGATCGTTTTGACCTGTATTTATCCAGATAAACATTATATATATTTCTAAACACTGTGTGGTGTATTTTTGTGGTGTTATACTGTGTTATTGCATGATTTATTGCACAAATACTTTACACATTGACTTCTAAGTTAAGCCTGACTGTTCAGTGTTAAGCTACCAGAGGGTGGGCACAGGATAATTTGGATTGTGTGTGACTTACCCTGACTAGAAAGAGGGTCCTTGCTTGGACAGGGGGTAACCTGGCTGCCAACCAAACACCCCATCAGAGTTATGCAGACTTACCAAATTCCACATTCCAGCGCAGAGTTTGTTCACCCTTGTGAGATTGTGAGATTGGGTTTTGGTGCTCTCTCAGGAGTGAGATGATACTGCTGGGCTGCTAGCATACAAGTTTAAGACTTCACATTTGCTGACACTGCTTCCAGCCATGCCGGTGGCCAAAACAGAGCCGCTCATGAGTGCGATCTCACTTCTGAAGTAGATTTTCTACTCCAGAGCCACTAAATCTAGTCAAAAAGAGATTTTGACTAGATTTTCTTCATTGGCTAGGGCATGCACCAGTATTTCTACGTACTTTAATTTGATATTTGATTTTAAAATTGTGTTGTTAGGTGGGCTGGAGTTTAAGTATGGTCCTAGTTATTATTTGTTTTGCATTTCATAGATTTTTCACCTTTTATAAAGGAATATTGTTGCATAGCTCAGCATCTTTTCTATGTTTATGGCAGGTATGACACTGGATTAAATTTAAAAGGTTGGCTACTGGTGTATTTCTTTTTTTGTGTGCAAAAAGTGCATATATTTTAGGGTAATTATATTTAATGGCATAGGAGGATGTTTGACCATGTGGCTGGCAGCCATTTTGTGCATTCAGTCAGTGTCCCTTTGCCAAAGGCTTCCATGCATTGTCCTTTGTTCTCCTTGCTCCGTGTTGTTGTTGTTGTTTGACCATGTGGCTGGCTGGAAGCCATTTTGTCCATCCAGCCAGTGTCCCTTGCCATAGGCTTGCATGTGTTCTTTGTTCTCCATGCCTCCTTGTTTGCAGTTGTTGTTTGAACAGGTGGCTGGCAGCCATTTTGTGCAGGTAGCCAGTGTCCCTTTGCCATAGGTTTGCATGTGTTCTTTGTTCTCCAAGCCCCCTTGATCCTTGTTGTTGTTTGATCATGTGGCTGCCACCCATTTTGTCCATCCAGCCAGTGTCCCTTGCCATAGGCTTGCATGTGTTCTTTGTTTACCATGTCTCCTTGCTCCTTGTTGTTGTTGTTTGACCATGTGACTGGCTAGCAGCCATTTTGACATGGGTTTACATACAATCATCGTTAGTTACTGATCATTTGTTTTTTAATTTATTTTGTTTCTATTTTTACTTACAATTTTGTATTTTGCATTTTTTATGCCATTTTTCATTTCATTTTAAAGATGTATTTTTCCTTTTTAAATTTTCGTTTGTTTATAATTTGTTTTAGTTTTTTATTTTTTATTCGATTTTTAATTTTAATTTTTTAATTTAAATATTTATATTTTATTTTTTCAATTTTTTATTTTTATTTATTTCTGCATTTTGCCTTGATCCATCCATCCACATGCATCAGATCCATTCCTCTAACCATCCTTCCATCCACCAAAGACGCACAGCTGCATTACCGCATTCAGTTTCTTTAGCTGTAATTCCATTTCCTCCAGGACACTCTGGCTACGGAGCACGGCAGACAAGTCAACAGCATAGTTCATTTTGTTAATGATTATTCCATTTACTCTGAGTTATTTGAGGGATTCTTCTATTTACCCATGCACTTCTGACTATGCCAGGTGTCTCCTTTAAAACAGATGGAAATAAATCAAAGCGCTAGATCTGCATGTTGTGCTGTCTGATTTGAAATATAATTTTTTTATGATGTGGTGGTGTGGCTTGCCATTACAAAGTTTGATTAAATAGGTATATTACATAAGTATGCAACCAGACTAAGATTGCATTTCTCTGTACTTTTTCAACTTGCAACAATGCCATGTTTCACTAACTACATGTTTGTCTTGCTTGGTTGTTTTTAGTTGCACAAGAGAAGAGACCCCAAATCACCTGCAGTACTGCTAAAGAGAAGGCCTTACAGTTACCTTGGTCCATAAACACCAAACTTTTTCACTTGTGCATCTTAGTGCTGCTGTCAACCTAGAGCTTTGGATGGCCCCAAAGAACATTGCTCCCAAGAAATTGGCCAATGAGAAGGAGCAGCTTTCTGACAGTAGCGTGCCAATCGCAACCTTTTTTGGGAGGCGTATACCTGCCACACGGGCCTCCGGTGAGGAACCTGGGAGCAGAACTCCCTTATCAACAGCACCACCTCGACCCATGTCAAAGACCATGTCTGTCAATGAGACAGCCATTGCAATCATGGCACCTCTGATGAGCAGTGATGTTAAATTGGATTTGTCCCTTTCGCAAAATAGTATGCATTTGTTTCAGGAAACAGAGCAAAGTGGACAGCAGCCATAACCAGATCTTCCCAAAGTTTGAGTAGAACAGGAAGTCTAAGTTCCTGAGGAGCAAGAACATCTTTTTTTTAGAAACAATGGCTCCTAAACCTACAGCAAGAAAAAGGAAGGGTACTACTCCACCATCTTCTCCAAGCACCACTTCTGATGACAATGATAGGGATACAGAGTGGACCCTGCCAGAGTCCGTTAGATACCAGGAGAGGCAAGGAAAAAGAAAAGTTTCAGAAAGCCCTGAAATCATGGAAGGGGATGATGATGAGGATGAGGATGGGGATGATGATGATGCGGCAGTTGTTGTGGAAGCTGGCACAGAGGAGTCTGACATTACTATCCAACCTGGTTCGAGTTATGTGGCACAGGCAGCACTGCCAGCTTCAATATTTGTAAGGTCCAAGCAGAGACCTGCACCAACCCATTCCTCAGAAGTATGCACTGCAGAGAGGCAATCAACACACCAACCTGCATTCAGTTCTTCTTCAGGCATTGGCAGTGGCCCAATAAGAAAGTACTCCTTCACAGTTTTGGACTTTTTTACGATTAGGAAACAGGTGGAGAACATTGCCCATTTCCCACACAAGTGTTCGTCGAGGTAACACAGGTTCACATTACAGTACTGGAGGCGCGACAACCCATATGGGAAAACATCACACAATCCGGTGGGTGAAGCACCTTAAAAAAGATAGCTCAACGTGGTCACGGTGGTGAAGGTGGGTAGAGCCAGGAAACATCAGCTACAACTGGTGAAATCACTGTGGAAGGTGAGGAAGAAGAAGGTGACATCCTCGGGCAAAGCATCCCTGTCCCCAGCAGTGCACCAGATTCACCCGCCTCAGCAACCTCACAATGGCACAGAAACACTGAGAGTCAAATAGAGACATCACAACATATGGTGACTGCACTGAGTCTACCATCAACTACATCTCAAGTCACCTGTGCCCCCACAAAGGAAGAAAATCCACATTACAATTACAGGCATGTTTAGGAAGGAGGATCCCTACGACAACAACCACCCAATAGCACATTTCTACAGTGGGAAGCTGGCAAAAATGTTAGCACTGGACCTCCTCCCTTTTTCTTTTGTGAAAGGAGTGGGATTCTTAGACTTTGTGGCAGCCCTTTGTTCGAAATGGAAGGTTCCAAGCCGGACCTCTTTTGCCAGAGTTGCTATTCCAGCGCTGTATCATGATGTGCTGGAATTGGTTGGGCAAGCTTTGCAGCAAAGTGTTGTCCACACTAACCACCTGACAACAGACATATGGACCAGTTGTCAGGCAGCTCATTACATGTGCATCACTGCACACTGGATCACCTTTGTGGTGGTAAAGTAAAAGCTATCTACAGGTCTTGGCCCTGAATACAATTTTAAGAGCGTTCAGCAGAATGCAACAGTAGGCATGTTCGCCATGGGGAAATCACACACAGCTGCAAACATCTTGGAGGAATTTAATATCAAGGTGTCTGAATGGTTGCGACCCAGAGATCTTCAATTTGGATTTCTTGTCAGAGACAATAGCAGTAACATAGTCAAAGCTATGGCAGATAGTGGCCATTTCAGGGTCATGTGTTTGGCGCACTGCATGAATCTGGTTGTGCAAGACTTTCTTAAAAAAAGAAGGCATAGTCAACAACACACTGACCACTTGCATACCCATCTGCACTCATATTAGCCATTGTTTTAAAGTCAGGAAAAAGCTGCAGATTATTCAGCGAGATAACAGAGTACTAGTTTAAGCCCTGACACAGGAGGGGCCAACACTTTGGAACTCAACGTATTATATGCTGCAATGTCTGTTTGAGCAGTAAAAACAGATCAATGACTGTAACCCTCATTACGAGGCTGGTTGTCAACAGACCGACAGCCTTGTTGCGTTACTGCAGCAGAGTTGGCAGTAAAGACTGCAGCATTTCGAGTTGTGGGGTCTGGCTCAAGCCAGACTGCCACATCTCCGACTGGCCCACCGGTGCAGTCGCACAGTTTTTACCGGCAGTGAGCCCCTGCAGGCTGGCGGCAGCCCTTCAGCCGCCAGCCACATTACGAGGCGGCACAGAGCCAGGCTTTTCACGGCAGTCACACTGCCGCGAACAGCCTGTCGGTCACACAATCGGCGACAGAAATCTCCATCCCTGTCGCTGGCACACGCACTCCCCACATCCACACACCTCCATGCATCCTCTCTACCCGCACACATGCATGCACCCCCAACCCCCTTCATTCACACCCACGCATACCAATTCATGCTCACACATCCACAGGCATGCACGCATTTGCTCCCTCCTCCCATGCATACACACACTCACTCCCCTCCCTCAAACACTGCATACAGGCACTCACCCCCCCCCAACACTGCATACATGCACTCACCCCCTCCCAAACACTGCATTCACGCACTCACCACCCTCCCCATGCAACACCTACACAGACACCCCCTTTCTCCCCGCTTTCACACACACACACACCCTGCATTCACAACAATCACACACACACACTCACACATGCCCCACAGACACCCCCTCCTCCCCTCCTTGACGATCCACTGACCTCGTCCATCGAGGGAGTTGTCTGGGGGGAACGAGGTCCGGTGCTTCCACCGCCGGCAGCGCCCCACCATCAGGACACCACCGGGCCGTATCACAGAACGTGATACGGCGGGTGGAGTCCTGTTGGCGTGGTGGTGCCGGCGATGGAACCGCCTCTGCACCGCCGACCACCAGCACGACTGCTGGTGACTTTCTGCCTCAAGTATGGCGGACGGCTGCCAGTAGTCATATTATGGCGGTCTGCAGACAGCCAGCACTGGTGGTCTAATGTTGGGGTTGGCTCTGGCAGTCTGCCAAATAGACTGCCAAAGTCAAAATGAGGGACGATGTCTTTAAAAGAGGAGCTGATGCAATTGGGAACGCCATGACCATGGATGCAGACAAATGGGGCTTAGTCAAATTCCTCACACAGATGCTGCTCCCTTTTGAGGTTTTCATGCAGGAAGTTCGCAAGAAGGACAGTACAAAGGGCCAGGTTATACCTTTATTGCATCTGCTACAGGAGCAGCTAAAGAAGGTGTTTGAAACGTTCACATTAGGGGTGCTAGAGAAAACCCAGAAGTGCATGCCTTGGTTAATAGCCTACTCTATTGCTTGACTTGTAATGCAAGGCTGAAAAATGACATCATCTCGTCCAAAGAGTACACCTGTGCCACCCTACTTGATCCACATTACAAAAAAAATCTTTCCATTATCCTTCATTATTATGAAGGGGATGTTTTACTGTACAAGAGGTGGATTGTTGCACAAGCATGAGGTCTAGAATAAGAATGGCTGGACCTTAGGCCCATATTTATACTTTTTTAGCACCGCATTTGTGCCATTTTCTGACGCCAAAATGGCGCAAACTTCCAAAATACAATTGTATTTTGCAAGTTTGCGCCGTTTTTGCTTCAAAAAGCGGCGCAAATGCAGCACTAAAAAAGTATAAATATGGGCCTTAGTGTCCAACTCTGAAGTTCAGGGGTGCAGCCTTCAACTTCCAGAGAGGGCAGTCTTGTCTCACATCCGCCAACGCCACCAAAAAGAAAACATGCGACAACAGAAACAGAAGAATCGGACCCAACCTTTGCATTGGCTTGGTTTCAAGTGGCAGGTCTTAAGTCCAGAGCAGTGGCAAAGGAAAAAGCGGTCGAGCAGCTGCCAGCACCAATGACTATTTAGAAGATGTTCTAGGAGTATATGGATGACCCGAAAGAGGTGTTTGCAGATTATAACTCATTGGTGTATTGGTATGGGAAGATGTGCCAATGGTCAGAGCTCAGCAGGCTGGCAATAAAGTTTCTGGCTTGCCTGTAGCCAGTGTGTCTGCTCATTGTGTGTTCAGTGCGGCTGGGTCAGTTGTTATAGTGAGAAGGACCAGTCTCTCACCTCAAACTGTGGAGAGATTGAACATGATCAAAATGAACCAGCATTTTTTACCACCTGATTATACCATTCCCGAAACACCACAAGAGGAGGAAGAGGATGACTGATCAGAATCAAATGTGTTAGCTGACCTACTACTGGGAGACCCATGAGAGTTTGAGGACCAACTCTACTTCCTGGATTGAGTATGCTAGTGCCACCATAGAGCTTTTTAATTATTTCGCATTCCGCTTCTTTTTCTCTTTCTTTCTTTGCAAAACAAAAAATGCTAGTGTGACATTATGTTTGTGCCGGATTTATGCTGCCCCATAAAAGCCCAGATTGGAGTTGGACCCGTGCGCAGTGAAGAAGCCTGCACATATCCTTCAGGACATTGGAGACGATGCTTAACTCTCACATGCCGTTGCCTATCCTATTTTATTTACATCACCTAACAGGGATGCCCTAGAAGATAATTGATTAAAAGACTCCCAGTGCCAATGCCTAATTCCAATATGTGGATACCATCAAAGAAGAGATATCTTGTTCAACAACCATGATTGGACTGAAAGAGTAACTACTAAGTAACTATTGCACCAATGAGTGGTGATATGATTGTGAATTTGTGAGTGATGACTGATGTATGTAGTGGTTGCCAGTGAGGAAGGGAGTTCAACACATTTGTAAACTTGTAAATCCTTTGCAAACCTCAAAATTTAGCAAAAAAAACCTTTTTCCTCAAATTTTGGTGATAGAAAGTTCTGGAATCTGAGAGGAGCCACAACTTTCCTTCCACCCACCATTCCCCGAAGTCGCCCGATAAAAATGGTACCCCACTTGTGTGGGTAGGCCTACTGCCCGTGTCAGGAAATGCCCCAAAACACAAAATGGACACATCACATTTTCCCAAAGAAAACTGACCTTTTTTTTTCTAAAAGTGCCTAGCTGTGGATTTTGGCTTCTTGCTCAGTCGGCACCTAGGGAAACTTAGCAAACCTATATATTTTTTTTAAACTAGACACCTAGGGGAATTCAAAATAGAGTGACCTGTGGGGCTCCCGCCAGGTTCTGTTACCCAGACTCCTTTGCAAACCTCAAAATTTGGCAAAAAAACACTTTTTCCTCAAATTTTGGTGATTGAAAGTTCTGGGATCTAAGAGGAGCCACAAACTTCCTTCCACCCAGCATTTCCCCAGGTCTCCTAATAAAAATGGTACTTCACTTGTGTGGGTAGGCCTAGTGCATGCAACATGAAATTACTCAAAACACAGCATAAAAACATCACATTATCACAAAGAAAACTGACCTGTTTTTTGCAAAGTGCCGAGCTATGGATTTTGGCCTATAGCTCAGCTGGGACCTAGGGAAACCTAGCAGACCTATATATTTTCTAAAACTAGACACCTAGAACAATTCAGAATGGGGTGACTTATAGGACTCTCACCAGGTTCTGTTACCCAGAATCCTTTGCAAACCTCAAAATGTGGCAAAAAAACACTTTTTCCTCACATTTAGGAAAAGGAAAGCTCTGGAATCTGAGGAAAGCCACAAACTTCCTTCTACCCAGCGTTCCCCCAGGTCTCCCAATAAAAATGGTACCTCACTTGTGTGGGTAGACCCAGTGTGGACACATCAAAATGATCTATTACAAAACTACCTGTTTTTGCGGGGGCACCTGCATTTTTGATCCTGGGCTCAGCAGCCATACAGGGAAACCTACCAAACCCAGACATTTCTGAAAAGCTAGACATCGAAGGGAGTATGACTTGCGTGGATCCTCCAGTGTTTTCCTACCCAGAATCCTCAGCAAACCTCATATTTAGCTTAAAAAATCACATTTTTCCCACATTTGTTTGTAGGAACACTGTGCTGGTACACATTTCCTACCACCCAATGTTGGTGTCTAGTTTTCATAAATGTCAGGTTTGGTAGGTTTCCCAAGATGACCGCCACACTAGGGACCAAAAATGCAGGTGCCCCCCACCCCCTGGAAAAAGAGGTAGTTTTGTAACTGATCATTTTGATGTATCCACATCCTTCTGTGATGTTCCAGACACTAAAATTGTGAAAAGAAATGAAATTAGTTTATGTTAAAAAGACCCCTCACCCACCAACCAACCAAGTTGGTGGCATTCTTCATCATCGGGGTCCCACCCGAGACACCTAGCATGTCACAGGTGTGCTGCGACGCCTGATTACAGCGGAGCAGGTTTTGTCATTTTTACCACATGTACTGGCATGAGAGTGAGTGATCGTTCATTAGATCAAATTTTAGTAACAAGAGTTTCACAAAAACTAAATGCACTGTTAATAACTGAAAAGCCAAAAAACTGAATCAATGACTCACAGTTCGTGAGCTGTAAAGCCGCCTCAAGGCACCAACTGATTTACAGTCTATTCACACACCTTTCATACATGACATGCACAAGATCATTCAAGCTGCAAGCCATGGGCCCTGCACATTACAACACTCGCATCAACAGACAGCGCCATTCATGGGCCCATCACTTTCATATGTCCACATGCTTGATACAGCAATCGAACCCGCCGACAGGAGTGTGTAGGCTTGTGTTTAGCTAGCTGTGTTTTGTAGTGGCCAAAGCCAGCTCACTATTTACACCGCCAGCCAAGCGCCACTCCATGCACACCGCCATCACTTTTTTTTTAAACAACAAAGAAACCACTAACTAATTAGAAGTAAGTACAAAACTACAAACACAAAAGCTAACTAAATACTTGACAGTAATGCCAACCGTGAAACTGAACATATGAAAATATGAAACAGGCAGTTTACGCCCACAGTGGTTCCCAATAATGTTTTTGAGTGTGGTAACTCCTGAACCTGCCACCCACACACAGCCCAGGCTTTGAAGGACAATCACAGATATTTCTTTGCCTGGAACATCGGCCTCTGAAAACCAATCTACAAAATGATCAAGGACAGGTCTAATCTTAAAAAGACAGTCAGAATCAGGGTGATCTCGTGGCAAGGCTAAAGCATTATCAACAAAATGCAGCATCCGAAGAAGAAGCTCATACTGGTTACGACTCATGGTTGCAGGAAATATAGCGGTTGACATCAAGAAACTAGTAGACCAATATGAAGACAGTGATGGCTTCCTTATCAGCTCCATCAAAAAAGATAAACCCAAGAACTTTTTCAACTCTTCCAGATTTGTGGGAATCTACCAGCTAGCTCTAGAGTGTGGCCTAAGTCTGGCATAATTGTCCTTCAAATACTGCTCCACATACAAATTAGTCTCCTCAACAATCTCTTCCAAAAATACATCGTCCAAAAACAGCTGAAAGAAATTGACAGGCAAAAGGTTTTCTGTAGTCATTCTACATCCTGGGAGACCAGTAAAGGTAGGCAACTGTGGCTGCTCCATGTTTGGGGCAACCCAGAGTTCAGGTCTCCCAACGGGAAGCCTTTCAGCTGCTGGCTGCTGCACTATTGGCACATAAGTGCCCTCCTCTAAAACAGGCACTTCATCAGCACTGAGAGTGGTATCATCATCAGACAATTCCTCTCCAACAGAAAATTCACTTCCAGAATCTTGCACTTACTCCTCTGCCTCAGATGCAGAGTCAGTATCGTAATCATGGTCAGAAGACGACTCAAAAAGCACACCAACAATCTGCTGAGCGGTCATACTACGGCTAGCCATGATCCTTCCTACGAAAAGTAACTGGACAAATGTACCACCAACAACCAACACTGTGTAAGATAACTCGTAAACAATGTGTGGCTTTATCACTAAGAGTTATAAACTCAAAAACTATACCACCCGCTTGCCTGAAAGAGCTAGACTCACCAGCAACTACCCCGCACAGCCACAGCAACCACCAATTATATCCCACTATAAAGAAAAAAGAAAAGAAAATTATACATCAGATAACACAAATATCATCGTGCACTAATCTAAAGACAATTTCAACACACAATCCAGCATTTAGTACACCACTTGGCAACAAGTCATTTGGAGTACATTGTTTTTTCTTATCTAAAACATACAACTACGCAAACTGCTGGTCATCACTGCCAAAACAGTCACAGGAACGGAAGCAAAAACTTTGAACTAGAACAAAAAGGAGAAATAAAACATTATAATCACAAATGCAAATACTTTGCTAGTTGACAAACACCCTGCCACCAAACATTTAGAAATTTCCCCTGGTGCCTTAGTGGCTTCTGCCCCCCCCTTGGGAGCAGATGGGCCTAATAAAATAGGCCGATCTGCCCCCAAGAGAGGCATAATTGGACTACAGTGCTGTGCCCCCTTTGGGGGTGACCCTAACCCAGGGGCTGCCCCCCCCCACACAAAAAACACACACAAAAACAATCCCTGGCTTCAATTGGCTTCTGCCCCCCCTGGGGGCAGATGGGCCTAAAAACAAATAGGCCAATCTGACCCGAAGGGGGGCAGAAATGACATAAAATATATTGCCCCCTTGGGGAGCGACCATTGCCCAAGGGGCCTCCCCCCACACAAAGCACACACAATATCCCTGGCACTAAGAGACTTCTACCGTGGGCCTAACAAAATAGGCCGATCTGCCCCCAAGGGGGGCATAACTGCTCAACAGTGGTTTGCCCACTTTGGGGGGGGACCCTTGCCCAAGGGACCACCCCCCACACAAAACTTTAAACACACAAAATAATTCCTGGCTTCCACTGGCTTCTGCCCCCCTTTGGGGCAGATGGCCCTAAAACAATAGGCTGATCTGCCCCCAAGGTTGGCAGAAATGGCATAAAATATATTGCACCCTTTGGGGGATGCCCCTTGCCCAATGGGCCACCCCCCACACAAAACACACACACAATATCCCTGGCGCTAAGTGGCTTTTGCCCCCCTTTGGGGGCAGATTGTCCTAAGAAAAATAGGACGCTCTTCCCCCAAGGGGTGCAGATCTGCCCAGCAATGCTTTGTCCCCTTTGAGGGGGGTGACCCTTGCCCAAGGGGCCGCCCACCACGCAAATAATACACACAAAACAATCCCTGGCTTCCAATGGCTTCTGCCCCCCTTGGGGCCACGTGGGCCTAAAAAAAAATAGGTTGATCTGCCCCCAAGCAAGGCAGAAATGGGATAAAATATATTATTCCCTTTGGTGGGGCGACCCTTGCCAAGGGGCCACCCCACACAAAACACACACACACAATATCCCTGGCGCTAAGTGCTTTGCCTACTTTGGGGGGTGACCATCAAGGGGCATCCCTCCCACACAAAAAAATCCCTGGCTTCCAGTGGCTTCTCCCCCCTTGGGGGCAGATCGGCCTAAAAATAAAAGGCTGATCTGCCCCCAAGGGGGGCATTAACTGCGAAAAACATTATGCCCCCTTAGAGAAGTGACCTTGCCTAAGGGCCGCTCCGCACCACAAAAATACATACACAAAAACAAAATCCCTGGTGCCTAGTAGGCATTCCTGCTGCCCGATCGCAGCGCGACCGGGCAGCAGGAATGCTAAAACAGACATTGAGGGAAAGGAAAAGCCTATCCTTTCCCCCAATGCCTCTTTTTCAGCAACCCCCCCCCACCGGCCGGAGGAGAAACAGACCTGCTTACTGCTCAACGTGCTGGAAGTAAATGGCTTCCAGCGTGTCCGGCACCCTCTGAGGATGTCAGTGTGCGATCGTGCACTGACTTCATTGGGGGGGTTGGAAGGGGAAGCAATTCTCCTTCCATCCCTGCCCTGGGGGGTGGGTGGGAGGCTCATAGGGGGAGAGCATGCTCCCCCATGAACCAGTCCATGGATGTAACGGTTACATCCTTGGCACCTCAGCGCTGCAGATTTTAAGAAGAACAAGGTATTCAGATCCTTATGGAAGTCAATAAAAGAGGAGGAAGCTCTGATGTGTTGTGGGAAGTTTAAGAGCCAGGTATGGGAGGGAGCAACCCCCTGCTCTGCTTTTATGTATGAGTGGAATGTGTGCTAGTGAGAGACTTGCAGAGCGGAGATGTCTGAAGATTGGTGAAAATGAATGTGGCTATTCAGGTAGACAGGGCCTTTGTGATGGAGTGCTGGTCTGTAGTTGGTATGCAGGCTTGTTCTCGTAAATGAACTTGTTCCATCTGTTTGCTACATTTACATCCTTGCTTGTTTTTTCTCATCCTCTTTTTCCTTTCTTTCTTCTTATTTTCCTTTTCACTCACCTTAAATTTTTCCATTGCTATCTTATACTCTTTGCATTTCATTATTCCTCACATCCCATTCTTTCCATCCTGTTCTTCCTTTTTTGTGTCATCCTCCACATTCTTTGTTCTTTTTCTTTTCTAGCATCTTCTTTGTTCATTACCTTTTTTTATTCTGCATTGTTTCTAAATTCATTGTCCATCTTTCCTGTACAGTATATTGTTTTCTTGCACCCTTTCTTTCTTTTGCCTAATTTTGTACATTCCCTTTTTACTTTATGTTTCCCTATTTTCTGTTTAATGTTTACTTTAATTAATGATTTCTATTTCATAGCTCTTTCTTGCTTTCATTTCCTCTTTCCTTGAATGTACTGATTTGTTCTTCCTTCATTTCCTCTTTTCTTCGATGTATCTCTATCCTTCCTTCTCTTTTCCACTGTGTTAGATGAAGCTGTATACCATAGTCTTCTCCTCTTTTTGTTTTTTCTTCTCTATCCTTTTTTCGCTTCTTTAGTTCATTTCTGCCTTGCTATAATGCAGTTATTTTTTTCCTTCTTACCTTCACTTCTTTTCTTCTTTCCTTCCTTATTGTTAGTCAATTCTCTTACTTTTATGATGTTGTTTTTTTCCCTTTTTTTGTTTTTTCTTTGATATATTTCTTTCTTCCTCCCCCCAACATACAAGATTGTTTTTTGCCTCTACATTTTTTCTATCTTATCCCCTTTGTTCATGTTTTTTCTTCTTTCTTGACATCTGATCACATGCATTGCTAACTGTTGCAGTATTCGTACACGTTTACAGTAATAATACACATGTTAAGAAAGCAAAGTTAAAAACAAATGGGACTTGGGGACCAAAACTCGGTAAGAGAAGTAGAGAAAGTAGTTGTGGGGAAAAAGTCTGGAAACTGTTATGAATTTCAATTACTTTGGCAATATCATTGCTGCCGCGAGAAGACCGCAGAAGGATGAAATCTCAGCCAAATTAGAAATGGCACCTAAGGAAGCCGAGGTTTCCCAAGATTATTTGTATCAGGTATTTTGAACTACCTCCTAGAACTTGCAAAAGCAATAGTGGAGTTCATTGTATCATAAGAGTAAATATCTGAACAGTGCACAAAAACAGGTGGGTGGATATATTTCCAAAAATACTATCAAAAAAGGAGACACATTGCTTCCCATAAGCAACTACGCCACCAGTTTTGCTGACCGTGGTGCCTACCAGTGGAAATATTGAGGCAGATTTGTCATTCTTTCATGTACCACAGAAAGCCACCTTGCTGTGCTGAGTGAAAGGGCAGTGCCATATTTAACATGATACTGCACATTCTTGTCCTTTCCTTGCGCTGGCGCACAATGTGCTGCCTTGCACCGACGCAGGCACCCTTGCATCATGATGCCAGGGTCCCTGCGTTGCAGGCCCGATTGTTTTGGTGCAGGAAGGGGCTCTTACCTGCACAAACTCAATCCTCAGAGGCGTTTTCCTCTCTCTGTGGGTGCTGCAGAATGTATCACTCTTAGAAAGAGGAAACAACGAGGAGAAATAAGGATATTTCTCCTTATGTGCCTCCCCTGGGAAGGCATAGCCTTTTTATGTATTCCCAGATTTACCATTATTGGTAGATCTGGGAACACACCAAAATCCATCGATGGATGCTTGGGAACACCCACGCTACACCAATGGAATGCTTCCCTGGGGCAGAGTAACACAAGGCAGTGATTTGTGCTGCCTGTAATACTCCAGATTTATAAAGCTACTCATGGACATGCAAGGTGGCCATGCATGGCTTGATAAATCTAAATTGGTTTTTGTCTTGCCCTTGCACCCCATGTTTGGCACAAACTTGACGCAAAACCATGATAAATATGCCCTATTGGGTCACAAAAAGGTGATACAAGATTCTGCAAAATACTGAATCATTCCACATAACCATCCTCCTTTGAAAAGACTTCAGAGTCAGCAATAATGATTCAGAAAGCACTGAGGCTCAGATTCACAAAGCATTTTTCTAGTTACAAACAACCCAACCTGAGGTGTATCTTTGCTGTTTCTGACTGAAAGATGTATAAAATGTGATTTGGTAACTTGTTACCGAATCGCAATTTTCATTTTCAATTTGGTATTTGGAAGCAGTGTGTTTTGGGCATCCCTTCCAAAAAACATATTGATATGATATGTCTTACTGTTTTGTGACCAAATTCTGGTTGCAAAACAGTAACACTTTACCACCATTTTCAAAGAGGTGGTAACCCATCTGCAAATGGGAAGGGGGCCTCTTTGAAAATGTTGAAAAATTATTTTGTAGAGCAGGCAGTAGTCCCACGACCACTACCTACTCTTAAAAAATGTAACTTCAAAATTCATTTTCTTTTTAAACTCATCCTGTTTTCCTTCAAGGAAAATTAGCTGCATTAAAAAAAAGAGTGCCTTATTTAAAGCTGTCACAGACATGGTGGTCTGCTGGTCTCAGCAAGCCACCATCCCTGTACTGGCTACAATTTCTAGTGGGTCGCAAACTGCGACCTACCTAATTAATATTCGGGAGGTAGGTGGATTTATGGCCTAATAGAAATCACTCATTAGAAGTTGTAAGTTTCCTTACTTAAGGAATTGAGATTTTCTAATTGCGATTCAGTAAGAATTGCAATCTGGAAATCACAATTCTTAAGTACATCTGGCCCTTGCAAAATAAAGGGCTAGATGTGCAAAGATTATTAATGGCAATCCTAATGTATGAAAGTCATTGAGTTTCATTTACAGGGGCAGCTCCTCCGCTATGTCGGAGGAGTGCCACTCCTCCACCTCCCCACCAGCAGGAGCTGCAAACCTTTAGAAATAAAACGATAGTAAACAGTCTTTAAAATCGTTTTATTATTAAAGGGGCAGGGCCATGGTGGTGACCAGCAGAGAGGGGAGTGCATAGAGCACTCCTCTCAGTGTGCATATATGTCTCGGGCTGGCCAAACACACATGCGCACAACCTGGCACTGTGTTACCGAATTGGAGAGAGCCGGCCCAGGCTCCCATTCTGCGTTGGATCGCCTGTTTGTTCCTATACCTCATTGCTCTCTTTTGTAAACCATGGACAAACGTTGAAGCCTCTCCTCGATCTACGTCTCGTCTAACTTTCCCATGTGACTTATTTTTCTAACTTCTGTCATTCTTCCCCATCACTCAGCTGTCCCTTGTATATCTTACAATTTCCATCATTAAGATAGGGCTAACATCACAGGCCATCTGACTGCATATTATTGAGACCTTTCTACTTGCAGTTTGTGGCATTAGTATTTTTCTCTACTGCTGGTGTTGGGGTGACACGGGATGGCATTGTTTGATTCACTTTAATAGCTCTGAGCACACCTTTAGAATATTTGTTTGGGTGCAAACTTTCTTATTTTAGTCTGGGAAATCCTATTCTAGTAGTATTTTGGATCACATTGATTTTTCCTTGCCTCATAGCTGTGTGTTTTTTCCAAAAATGTATAGATCTAAGCCTACAAAGGCAATAAAATCCAAAAGGTGACATGTTCTCTACAGATTCATATGTAATCCACCAAATGTGTGTCAAGCACTGAATTGACACACAAATGTTCAGAAATACTCAGAAATATTTGCGAGCTGCGTGTCACCACACTGAGGCCCATATTTATACTTTTTTAGTGCTGCATTTGCGTAATTTTTTTATGCAAAAGCGGTGTAAACGTACAAAATACAATTATATTTTGTACGTTTGTGCCACTTTTGCGTCAAAAAAATTACGCAAATGCGGCGCTAAAAAAGTATAAATATGGACCTGAATCTCTTCAAAGCCAAATTAGCCTTTCTTCCACCCAAAGCTGGATAAATTGTCCACCTTTAAAATTAAATTACATTCCAGAATGGATAATGCAGAATTAGTGGTACATTTGGCTGAAGGCAAGGAAGAGGGTCTCCTGCATTCTGGACCCAAGGGTGGAGCAGGCAGTAAAGGAAGAAACAAGCCTTCTTGTGGTGCGTCTACTCCCTGGTACCAATGTAAATGTGTGCAATTGATTAATCACCAACCTTCAAAGTTGTTTTTGATCCGGTATATGGCTTTGTTTAATGGATGCATTTAAGGATTCTTGGCAACAAAGACGTCTCCTATTTAAGACCTAGTGTAAGGGAGCTTGCAGTTGATTTCTGGGGTTCTGGAGAAACATACAAAAAAGATTTGCACGAGGTGCAGCCTGACTGAATATTTCTAAAGACAAATTTTTAGAAAGCACTCGCTTTATCTTAAACATCAAGTGCCTGATTTAGAGTTTGGCAAACAGGTTACTCTGTCACAAATGTAACAGATATCAGATCCACCTTATTACAAATGTAATATATCCTATGCCACTCATCAAATTGAATTGGTTGCTTTCTATATTAAATAGTGACCACAATCCATTTGGGCCTAATTCTGGCTAACAGAATAACACGCCATTGTAGAGATCTGGTAAACCCAGACCAGTCTGGGTTTGTTACACAGAGGAATACTGCATTAAATATAATTGTGATGAATGCCACTGAATCGGGTATTCCAGCAGTTGTTGGGTTTGATATGAAAAATAACTTTGACATGTTCAGCTTGAAATATTTATTTCTCGCACTGCAGACTACAGACAACAGAAATTGTACCTGAAATTGTTCAATGTATTAAATTACTGTACTAAAGCCTGGTTGCCAGAGTGAGGCCAAACAAAGAAAACTTGGGTCAGTTCCAGATGGACAGAGGCACAAGGCAAAGGCTGCTCCCTTTTAAAATGTTGTTCTCATTGGTGATGGAGCTCTTGACAGTAAGGCCCATATTTATACTCTGTTTGCGCCGGATTTGCATCATTTATTTTGGCGCAAATTTGGCACAAACTTAACTCCATTATTATACTTTGCCGCTAGACCTGTCTAGCGCCAAAGTTATGAAGTTTGAATCATTTTTTGTACGTGAAAACCTACCTTGCGCTAATGACATGCAAGGTAGGCGTTCCCGAGCAAAAAATGACTCTAAGACATATGCGCCTTATTTATCCTCCGGCGTCAAAATGACGCACAGGAGGAGGCAGGCCTGAAAACATGGCGCCCAGTCGGATTTATGCCATTTTTTAACGCCTGGGTCAGGGCAGGCGTTAAGGGACCAGTGGGCTCATTTCCATGGAGGGAGACCATGGAAGCAGTCCACAGGTGCCCTTCCCTGCACCCAGGGAACCCTCTGCCATCCTCCCCAACCCCTGGAGGACACCCATGGATGGGGGACCCATCCATGGTGAGTGCAGGTAAGTATAATTTTGTATTTTTTTTAAGTGGCATAGGGGGGCCTAACTTGGGCCCCCTTACATGCCACTGTGCCCAATGGCCATGCCCAGGGGACAGAAGTCCCCTGGGCATGGCCATTGGGCAGAGGGGCATGACTCCTGTCTTTGCTAAGACAGGAGTAATTTCCATGAGGGTTGTGCGTTCAAAAATGGCGCTAGTCAGGATAGAGACAACATTTTTTACTCTAACCTGACTTGCACCATTCTTTGGCGCACAACCCCCAGTCTTCCCTTTGCCTTCGCTGCCCGGTTACCATCATTTATTTTGACACTAACCAGGCCGCAGCGCCGGCTAACGTCATTCCATAAATAAGGTGCCCATCTGGCGCGTTGGAATGGCGTTAAGCGGCGGTAAAAAAAATTACGCAAATCTGCGCTAGCGCTGATTTGCGTCAAAAAGTATACATATGGACCTAATTATCCAATAGAAGGTCACGGTGTACACATAGGTAGGAAGGTATATGTGATCTTCCTTTAGGCTGATAAGCTGTTGTATTTTGAAGACACAGAAACTCAGCTGTAGAGAGCTTTACAGGTATTGGAGACCTTTGGTAAGGTATTGGGTTGTCTATGAATAAACCTAATGTATGCCTATTCCTGCTGCAGGTAGTGGAGGTGCTGAATGCCAGTACAGTGCCTCAAGTGCATCAATGTTGAGATTCTCAAACTGCTAAATACTTTGGGGTAAAAGTCTACTACCAAAAACAGAGCTGATGGACTGTAATTTTGCAGAGGCACTATCAAAATGCTGTGCTTCAGTGGTCTTCTAAAGGAAGTTACCTCTGTCAGTAATGAGAAGGTTACCTAGTGGTCAATAGGTATTGCTCCTGTACTTCCTTTATGTGTATGTGGACATATCTGTTTATTTATCGGCTTGCTTTTTTTTTTTCAAATTGATCGAGTTCTCAAGGACTTAATTTCAGATGATCAAAGACACAGGTCAGCATTGCTAAAGTTAGAATCTCCTATCACTGAGGTGGGTTTGGCTGTGCTGTACTTTCCAATCGAGTGCATGAGTTCACAGCTACAGTTTCTGGCTTGCTGTGCTGCTGACCCAGTACCTCCTGAAGATAGAAAGATTCAAGAAGCAATCAGGAGCAAGTCACTTTTGCACTTTGTTAGTTCTGCACCTGCTCAATGGCTGCATATTACCAGAATTAGCTAACCAATGCTGGTACTGCGTTTTGCACAAAACAAAAACAAAGGTGGACTATGTCACCCCAATGCCACTGTGAACAGTTGCAGAATTTAGGAAGATAGAACTGAGTAAAGACATGCATTGCTGGGAAATGGCAGGTATTACCACCATAACCAATCTGTATAGAGAAACACAACATTCCAGACACTACAGCAGGGATGCTTAATAATAGCAAACCAAGTCCTGACATTCAATAAAATCAGATGTACCATAAATTAACTGTGGTCCCAAAAGACTGCCCCTCCCCTGACCCATGAAATTCTGCTAGAGGTCTGTGGTGACTGAAAAGCAATCGTCATACTATAGTATGTGCTGGCTCTTATGACACAGCCCAACTTCACTACACTTAAAGATACTTGGGCAACTGTTTTTCACTCTCATCTCCGTAAAGGGATGGAAGTTATTTCTGGCATACCTAAAACAATGTCTGGGAATGCACATTTTTAATTAATTCATCACAACACAATTCATCACACTTATTTAACTACTAGCAGTTACATAAGGTATTTCAGATGGTTCCAGACAGCTTCCCTGGGTGCAGAATGAATTATGCAGAATTCCTACATATGTTTTAGACCTCAGTTGGACTACAGTCTTTTTGGGCACATATCACACTAGTCATACACAAGGTGAATAATATACAACTTAAATGGCCCCAAAAGGCAAACTCTAAGGCATACTCCCCTATCCTAAAAAGCATATATTTGAAACTAGATTTATAGATGTAGCACTCATTCCAGATAAAAAGTTAATAGAGAAAGAATGAAGGACTGAGAACCTGTCTGCAGTGGGCAATTGAGCTAGAAGCTCTAAAATGGGTCGAAGCCAAAAGCCAGGTGCAGGACATTAGGCTAGTGGTTGAGGGGGTGAAACCCTACTCAAGTAACAACTGTAATTTTTGTGTGGGTGAAACACAAGCAAGCCCAAATTAACCTGTGCTCAACCCTCTAGTAGCTTGGCACAAAGCAGTCAGGCTTAACTTAGAGGAAATGTGTAAAGTATTTATGTAACACTTCAAACAGTAACAAAGTGTAAACACAACACAAGAAAACTCCCCCACCAATTTAGAAAAACAGAATAAAGTTTAATAAAGTATTTGAGAGAAAAATGACAAAAATCCAATCAGCAGAACCGTAGAAAAGAAATTTCAAAGATTTAAAAGTATAGCGCCAATAAGCACAAAGTCCCATTCACGACTATCTGGTCATGCAGGACCGGATGAAAGTCACAAGTTCAGGCAGATCTCAATGGTCACAAAGACTAACTGCCAGCACACCTAGTCATGTGACCCAAGATACAGGCTGCAGGCACTAAATGGTTATGAAAAAAAAAATGCCACATTTCTAAAAGTGTCAACATTCTCAACATCCTTACCTGTTCCCAACTGAAAATTACCACTTATTAAATGTAATAAGACAGCCCAAGGTCATTCTATGGGTGAGGCAGAGATTCAAGCTCTAGAGTAGAACGGCTAAGAAACCTGCAAACAAAGATAAGTATCCAAAAGATCTTGACCATAACCTTTACATTACTTGCCTGTTCCAACATTATTGTGTTACATGTTCACATAAATTATGTTTTTTTACTTTGTTATAAGTATAAATGTCTATTAGCTTCTAAAAATGATATGTGGTACACACATCAGTATGTGATTTGTGGTATACTCTGATGCTTTAAAATGAAAAACAATAAAAATAAATTAATTAAAAATATATATTAAAATAGATTCAACAACCTTGGAGTGGGAACTTATTTTTGATAATCTAGGGTCAGAAAGAGTGAAGATACAGAGTGAGATAGGATCGATATGATGATTTGATCGCTTACAGGGCTATCATTAAGACTCTGATCTAAGGAGTAAATGTTTGGAATTCTTCTGTATATCATATCTATCGGGCAGCATTTAATAATTTAATGTAAAACCTTAGGAGCCATTCCCTACTTCGGTTCTGTTAAACACCTATCATCTGCTCATACAAAAATCAGTGAAATGGTGGCTCCGAAATCATGAACGAAAATTATTGAGTAGTGAATATATTTTAGAAAAAAATTCTGTGTTGCAGACTCATTTGCATGCAGGATTGGGCATGAAGAAAATGACTCAAAATCGCTTCTCTTTCAAGTTTTTATCCAACTTTTTCCTGTTGCAAACACTACGAAGTCATGCAATGGTAGATGCCCACACTCAAAATATCTGCCTGTTTTGCAGGATATAGTGGAAAGTATTCTACTCTATGTTCTCGTTTGCCCAGTCTTTTCATATTATTGGAGACGCTGGCTAATACCAATGATCACCCCAGCCGGGACTACGGATCATATGGAAGTCCAGCAGTTTTTTTTAAATCATAACCAATCTCAATCCAATTAACACTGCATGCAGTTTGTAGTATTATGAAATGCTCCTGGATATCCCGCCAGAAATTACTCGTTTGTAGTAATGAATTCCATTAAAAAAAAACTTTTTTTCTAAACCTTTGCTATATGCAAGATGGCAATTCATGCATTTATTAAATTATGTACACTTAAACACGAACCTTGCCTTTGTTTTACTCAAAGTTGCTAGCACAGCATCACATAAGTAATAAATGGATAATGCTTTGTCAATGTCCGGATCAGTGCACTACATGTACTACATATTGTATTTGACCTTAGTGTGTTTACTGTTTCTATGTAAATCACGTACGTTTACTAGATTTTATAGTTTTATTGTTTTTAATCAAACTAAACTTGATAGTTGATTAAAAGTATTAACAGTAGCAGCTAGTCAGTCATCCCTGTAACTTGTTTGTCAGATTCCCTGCTATCATTTGATATAGATAAAAGTTTAAATTGTAATGGTCACATTGCTATCGCAGTAGAACTGGCCAGGGGATCCTCAACCAAGCAAATCCAATATGTACCCGTAAGAAAGCACCATGCAATTGCATTGTAGGCACTTATGCAATTTAATGCTGCAGAGAAAAAATGCTCCCGGATATTCGCTCAGATCCCTAAAGTATAGGAATATTTCATACCTTTTTCTCCAGCACTCTGTTGTAAACCCGGAGGCATTTTATGCAATAATATTTGGAGAATGGTACAATAGACTGAATACTTTGGTCCAACCTAATAAAAAGTAATTCTTTGGGGGACACTGCCAACCTACAACAATTCCTCATCCAACCCCTGGAAGAGTCAGACTCCCTCGCTGCTCTAACTCGGTTGAATGTGAAATTGGCATTAACATATTTTCCAGGACTGGCTTTTGTACTTAGTCCAGCTTGGGCTGCCTTATATATAGTCTTTACAGCAACGATGTAACTCAAATTGATGACCACCCCTGCAAAATATGATGAGGGGACCCTGAGTCTGTCACAAATATTAATTTGGCAGTTCACCGAATGGGCACCCCCTGAAGGGTTACCCCCACCCTTCTTCAACTCCCCAGTCCGTGCCACAGAGACTGGACGGGCCTGTCCTGTCTGTCCTACGTCCTTCCTTTATAAGTGTGCCGCAAACAATTAGCAGACGTCACTCCACACATGATAAATCCAACCGAGCTCGCGCCCTTAAATTCACTGCCTGAACTCAATTAATCCACTCTCTCTCTCTCTCTCTCTCTCTGTACTTCACACTCAAGTACAACAGTGCTGCATTTTTCTTTCACAAATCAATTCGGCCAATCAATGGAACGCAGCAAAAGCCCGCTTCCGATTTTGCTCCTGGAAGTGTACATAATATGCTATCCATAAGCAGGCTCTGCTTCCTCCAGCCTCGAGCCTCGAGCCTCTCAGCTCCACAGGCAGAGGGGCGCAGAAGAATGCCGGAAGCAGAGGTCTAGACACACTTATTCATAGTGACTCCTCGCCCAGAAACGAATGACCATTAATGGTAATTGACAATTAAACTTCCTGCCACATGCAGCTGTGCGAGATCAAAGTTTTACAGCTAGAATATTCGAGTAGCTGTTTATGAAATCTCGGTTCGCCCATGAATTAAACATACATTCTGAGTTGTCTGCTGCAATTCAATGCCAGGAAGAGGGTACGCCTTCTTCTGTGAAATAAATGGGCTTTTGCAACCAGACCATTCAAAGAGATGCTCTCATTAAATTGTGCGTGTCAGCTGAATTCTCTGTCTTTGAGATTAAAATGGTGGCAATTGCGGTTAAACGCATCTTGCTGAACATCCGGCGTAGAGTCCATGGCCAGATGTATCTTTTTACTGCGGCGCAGTGCTGTGTTTGAACAGCATCTGCAATAAGAGCCCTCCAGACATTTGATCTGCGCTGGATACCAATTCAGCACTCCACAAGGGACGTACTGTTTTCAAGGAATCTGGGCAGCTATCATGGGCGTCAATTCACCAAAATGCCAGGTGTAGCGGATGTGACATCACACACCATTTGACATTTACTTTCACTCCCACACACACATGGCTACAAATGCAAGTGCTGTATGTCACATAAACACACTATCACCCACAAGCACGCACACAACATACATAAAGCAATTTTTGCTTACCTCAGCTGACAGGTAGAGTCTTATTCCAGCTAATTGTACTCGATTTTTTAATTACACTAATAGTGAATAATGAAAATGTAATCACTATTAGAGTAATAACATAATTGACAGAAAACAAGGAAAGTGGAGCCCCAACAGATGTCCATAAAGACGAGCTGTCCCTGTGTTCCTGGCACGGATTTTGCCATCTCTGAGGCCTGGAATCACAAAGGCAATGTCAGGGGTCACAAGGGGAAAGCCAGGGGTCGCAGGGCAAGCCAGAGGTTGCAGCTGCAACCCCTGCTGACCCCTAAATGATGTCCATGGCAGGTATGGGAGTATTTAGTGACATGGGGACTTTACCTCCCACCCCATTCCCCCCCAACAACCCAATGTATTGCCTCTACTTTGCAAATGGTTACTGATGCCCCCATCATCCAATAGCAACTTAATGCTTTGAGACTGCAGCATTGCTGATGCATTTCTGTATGAAGGCACATGCCTAGCAAGGGGCCTGTCCTGCTCGAGGTATGGTCAATGGAGAATGTGTATTACTGATTTCAGCAATACATTCAAGTTCAGCAACAAAGGCATCCAAAATATTAGGTGAACGTAGAACTCTGGATATGTAGGCCTTGATCAACATTTTGTGACTGTGCGTGTTGACAACACAGTTCAAATACTGCAATACCTAAACTAGAGGGAAAACTGGAATATATGTGCTCTTGGTTGAAATGTTATGCTTCCAATATTCGGAACATTTGATGAATTTTTGATTCACAGGTTACAATAAATGAGTGACCGGAATCGGTTATAACGAAGCCATTTTCCTAGGTCTGATACAATTCAGCTGCTGGCACCTTATCATAGGTGCAGGAAGCAGAGGTTTGGGGTTGCTGCAGCACCCCCAAAACCATGCTGACATTCAATAGATGAGTGAGAAATAAAGATCACCTTAAAGTTTGTGTATATCTTGTCATATTTACTGTGCATTGAAGGGCAAAGTTCAAGTGTCAAGCTATAGCTTTTGACAAATTGCTGCCTAATCTTTTAACATTTGTGTCTACTTTTCTGTCCCTGACTGTAAAGTGAGAGGATTTTGTAAAAGTGACCAAGGTAGCAATCTTTCTGGTGTACAGGGAATATGAACTCTTCAGGTGGGGATCAACAAGAAACTCATTCAGAACGTACTGTCCAGAATCCTTCTCAACCATACTTTTATAAGGATGAAAAGAAATCAAGACACTACTTGATGATGTGCAAATGATAAATATTCTCTGAAAGTTGATTTCCACACATTATTGATTGTGCGTGCTGCTTGGCACCAGATGGTTTTTGCGTCTGACACATATTTATTTTATTGACATTTAAGATTTTAGAGTAGCGGACAATAGATAGGTCTCAATCTAGGTTTTTAATTTTGCAGTAATTTGCAAAATCAAAATATTTTTAGTCTCTGTTTCTGAGGTTATTGTGGTTAATCCACACTTTCTCACTCCTTCTCTTAGATCTGATCGCAGCTCTTCCCCTGCTGGTAGCCTCGGAGAGAAGAAGCCACAGGTAAATTTCTAGTTCTGAAAAATATCACCTCTACATATCTCTCTTACTTCATTTTTTCCCTGTCTTCTATATTGTTGATTACAGTATTGCCTGTATTTTCTTTCTTTTCCAGCCTATTTTGTGAATGAATTATGTTTTTTGTAGAGTGCACAGTTACTACAAGAGTGTCTGGGTGCTGTGGCAGACGGACAAGTAAGGGGGCTTCTCCATCCTACTACTTAGACAGATGGGTTTTCAAGAGCTTGTGAAAAGCTTTCTTCTCAGACATGCATCTAAGAGGGAGAGATCGCTTGTTTCAGTATTTAGCAGCAAGGATGGAGCAGGCAGAACCTCCACATTTCTTTCGTTTGATGTGGGGAATCGTTAACAGCCTTGCTGATTGAGAGCATAGGGTTCTTGTAGGACAGTATTCGACCATCTCATTAGACAGATATTTGGGTACAGTCCTGTAGTACGTGGCACGTGCCACCATCAATGCTTTAAACCGAAATCTTATTTTTACAGGAAGCCAATGTAGCCGGTTTTGGTATTGAAAGATGGAAGCATGGTTGGGAAGCTTAAACAAAAGGCAAATTGCCATATTCTGTACCCATTGTAATCAATTAATTAGATAGTCTGGCGCTCCTGGGTACAGCATATCTGCCTAATTAAGTCTGGAAGGTATAAGAGCCTGAACTACTGTCTTCTGAGCATCAAAATAGTGAATGTTAAGAAATGTCCTCTGTATTCTTAAAATCCTGCTGGAGATCTTAACCACTGCTGAGATCTGAGCTTTAAAGGAAAGACGAGTATTAAGGCCAGTATCAGTGATCAACCTTAGATTCTTGGCAACCTCTGAAGGTGGCGGCAGAGATGTACAACTTGCTGGTCATACACCTGACTGGCTGGGTAGGGGGATGCCACCAAACACGAACACTTCTGTTTTCTTCTGGTTGCATTGGAGGAGATTGGCCTTACGCCACCTCATAACTGCCAATATGCATGCAGTAAATTCCAACCTTGATTCTGATGTGCTATTGTTATAGGTCAGCAGAAGCTGGGTATCATCTGTGTATGACACCACTTGGATACCAAAAGAATCAATAAGGTGAGCCAGTGGTGTCATATAGATATTAAAATGTGTGGGAGTCAGGGCAGAGCCCTGAGGTACTCCGCACTTAAGAATTTTAGTATCAGAATAGAACAGTTTTAGTCATACTGTCTATTCTCTGTGATTGAAATAAGTGCTCAAAAGACAAGCACAGTCCCCTTCAACCTGATGGCGGTCAAGCACTGCAACAAGGTCTCATGAGAGATCATGTTGAACGCAGCGGAGAGATCTAATGGAATAAGAGCCATATTTTGACCGACACCCAGAGCAAATTTAATGGAGACTGTTATTTCCATAAGCACTAACTCTGTACTAAGCAGGGCCCTAAAGATGGACTCTGACGGGTGGGGGAGATTAGAGGTGTTCAAGTAGGCTGACAATTGACTATTAGCAATCTTTTCAATGATCTTTGAGACTCCTGGAAGCAGAGAGATTGATCTGAAATTAGCTGGGTTTTCAGGAGCTGCATTAGGTGTCTTGAGAAGGAGGATAACATTTGCCCTAATCCAAGAAGTGGGGACTATCCCAGAGCTGAGAGAAATAGTGAAAGGCTCCTAATAGAAAGGGCCTAAACTTACCCCTTATTTGGCTAACACCCTGTGGGGGGAAAGATCCTGATTTTCACTTGGCCAAGACATCTACTAGTTCAGTCATTCAGCAGTATAAACTGAGACAAATTGCACTGGACGGGGGGTATACATGTATTATGGGGCATTGTCCCTAGACTTAGGTGGTCATTACGAGTCTGGTGGTCCGCGGACCACCATGGTGGAGGTGGCAGTCGCACCGCCATATTATGAGCATGAGGATGGAACCAACAGAACACAGTCAAGTCACCGCCCAAACCGCCACCGCAGACAGACCGCCACGGCCGGTGGCAGGCATATCCAACCCAGCAGTGAGGCTGTTTCCCATGACCCTATTACAAGGCTGCACACCGCCAGGATTTCCGGGGCAGTCATACCGCCATGAAAATCCTGGCGGAAACGAATCACCCAAAAGGGAACCCAGGCACCTTGACATGTGAATTGCAAGTCTTCCCAATTCTCCTGTTGGCTATTGAACTGCAGGACCAGGGACGAAGACACCAACCGTAAGTAAACCTGCCTAGCATACACAGGAGGGAAGGATATTAGAACACCCACAACACACAAACACAGCATGGCAAGCCACACCCACACATGCACATGCGAACAAACACCCATACCAACACACACACACACACACACCCAATTGCATATACACCACACATACATGTGGAAGGAAAGCCAGGACATGGCTGTTGCCATCTACACCAATGGTGCAGTGCTGTGTGTATATATATATATATATATATATATATATATATATATATATATATTCCAAAACAACGTTCGGTTGAGCACTCCACCAAGAATGGTAATTCAATTCAATTATTTATTGACTGTGAAAAAAGAAAAGAACAACGCGTTTCGACCGTTACAGTCTTTGTCAAGTTCAAACAGTTCATGATTCCATTCCCATTCTATTTATAGCCAATTACATTTAAATGTAATGTGGGTCATTAGGGTGGTCAGGGTCTGAAGGGCACCCCTCCCTCATTGGGAGGATGTCCCCAACTGGGCCTCTGCGGTCTTCCAGGCCCAGCGTCTCAGGTCTTCCCACCTCTTTCTGCAGTGGATGCTTCACTGGGCATGGACCCCCAGGTTCCGCACTTGCTTGGCGATGGCCTGCCAAATCCCCTTCTGATGGGTGATGACCTGCATGGGTGGCACAGACTGAAGGAGAAAGTCATGTAGAGTGGCGTCCCAAGGACAGCAGTGGACAGCACACATCTCACGGCCACACTCACATGTCTACACACCACTAACAGTCAAATTCTTCACTCATCTCCATGCATCCACTCTCTCTTCCACGTCTCAATTCCTTACATCCAAGTACACATCACTTTCAGGCAGGATGGTGACATTAGACTCGCCTGCTGCTCTGGTGTCCTATACAACTGTCCTTACGGAGTAGGACCCCGTCCACAAGCTTCTCAAGTTCCTCATGGGAGAAGGCTGGAGTGGCATGTTGGCTACTAGTGTGAGAACACAGCAGCACACACACAGTGAAGGTCTTGTGTGCAGGAGTGTCTGGAGTCAAGTGAGCATTGCCACATGAAATGGTGGTCACATCTGCTGCGGACATCACCGCCAGCGGCGATCACCATTGGCTCCAGTCTCCATAGACAACCATGTTATCCAATGAGGAGTTGCACTGTGTTTGTGACCGCCTCCCGCCATGACGTCTAATTCCAGCGGTAAGAGGTCACCTCCACCTGTCCTGTTCATGAAGGACAGGCGGCTGCCATTTTATGTCTATGTTGTGAAGAGGGGCTAAATGTTAGCTGCATCATGGCTGAAAATTTTAACTTTTGCACAGCTTTGATGTGTGCACACAGTCAATGCCGCTTTTTCTGAATTCTCCCCTCCTGTTTCCAGACAAGATGCAATGTTTAGGATGAGACATGCTCCTGCGTACTGGCCATTAGGGAACCTTGCCACCCTAGAAGAGCAACATGTCATTCATACGTATCGCCTAAACCATCAGACCATCATGGAGTTGATGACACAGTTGGAGCCTGATCTGTTGTCTGCCATCCATCATCCCAATGCCATCCCTCCCACGGTACAGGTGTTGTCAGTCCCCCACTTTCTTGCCACAGGGTCGTTCCAGATGACGGTGGGCTTGGCAGCAGGGATGTCACAGCCGATGTTCAGTAACGTTTTGAGGGATGCACTGTTTGCCTTGCTAAGACATCTGCCCTGCTACCTCAGGTTCCCCCAACGTGCTGATGTAACCACTGTCAAAGGTGCCTTCTATGATTTGGCACATGTCCCTTATGTGATGGGGCGACAGACAGCGCCCACATTGCCTTGGTGCCACCCAGGAGAAATGAACAAGTGTTCAGGAACCGTAAAAACTTCTATTCTATCAATGTGCAGGTGGTGTGTCTTGCTGACCAAAGTATCTCACAACTGACTGCCATGTTCCCTGGTTCAGTGCATGACTCCTACATTCTGCGGAACATCAATGTCACACACATGACGGCACCACTAGAGGGACCAGGTCTGGCTCATCGGTATGTATCCATTTGTATATTTGCCCCTGTACACTCAACTCTCTTGCACTCTGCCCTATCTCCCTCCAGGTCTCGACATAGTTTCTACCTCTGAGCACACAGGTGACTCTGGCTATCCCAAACTTCCCTGGCTAGACACCTGTGAGACATCTGACTGCAGATGCTGAAAACCGTTTCAATGAGGCCCACAGTAGGACAAGGCATGTGACTGAAAAAACGTTTGGGCTACTGAAGGTCAGATTCCCATGTCTACACATCTCCAGAGGTTCCCTACTCTACAAATGACAGAAAGTGTGCCAGATTATGGTTGCCTGCTACATGCTACACAATCTGGCCCTGGTAGCCATTGCTGGATGCAGAGTAGCTGGCAACTGGACCAGTGGCTGATGAAGTGGACATGGGGAATGAAGAGGATGAAGATGAAGAGGATGTAACTGATTGCAGAGCAGAGTCGATATGACAATACTTCCACTGAGCTACAGTATGTTATATGACCTGTGCTCCTGGCTGCCTTAAGACATCGATCCTCCTGGTTAGCACTGGTGGAATTGGGTTCAGCTCTGCCTCTGGGTGTGTTTGGGGGGGGGCATTTCACCATCAGGGGGGTTGTTACTGTGCACATTTCAGTTCAATCATCTCCCAGCTGTTGTGTCGCTTCACATGTGAAGTTTGTACTTTTCCATTGTTCCTTGTACTGCCACTTCAACTGCAATATGTGTGCTACACACTGTGGTGTCAACAGTATTGCTACCTCTCCCAAGAGTACACATCGCAAGGCAGTGCAACATTACTGTATTGACTGTGGAACATGCCTCAAGTTCAGCTTTGTCTGCTGGGATGGAGGGACCATTGGGGAAGGTTGTGGGTCTGACATGGACATTTGGCCAGAGCTGACACTTGCCAATTCACCCTTGGGACTTTGTAATTGTGGTGCATGTGTGTTGTGTGGGCCTATAGTAAATGTTGTTCCTGTCTTGTTCTACTTGCAGGGCATTTTAGTTGTGCACTCTGGTTCATGCATCACTTGTTGCCTCCCTTGAAATATGTGTCCAGCCTCTGCCTACTCCACTATCATCTGTGCTGCATATTGCTCCCCCTTCTGACACTTACACAAACCTTGGCAGGACAATGGGTTGACAGGTAAACATATAATGCCACAGTAAATGGTACTTCTTGCACTAAAGCTCGTAGACAGTAGCTGTGCTCAATAGTGTTTATTTGGGACTGACACATGCAAGGGGTATTGGTGGGGTCATGGTGGGTGAACTCAGAGTGGTCTGGCCAACTGTGTGTAGTCTGGGTCCAGTATAGTGGGCCATGGGAGAACGGAGAGATGACAGTTGACAGTCAACAGGGCGTCCCTGTGGCACACAATGGGGAATGTTCAGGAGAGGGTCACTTCCTGGTGGTAATGTTGGTCTTGGCATGTCTGATTGGATGTCCTCGCTTGCTGGGGGGTCCCTCAGCTAAAAGGGGAGGGGTGCTGGTGGTCTGCGGGTCCTCAGGCAGGGCCTCTAGTCCACTAGCTGCTGCTGTAGTGGAGAGCTCTGTTGGGATGTGGCTAGTGGAAGGGGTTTGCTGGTTTGTGGAGGACTTACGCAGGATGCTGGTCAGTTCCTTGAGCACCCCTGCAGCAATGGTGGCCATGGTGGCATTAAGGCCCTGCCACTGCTGCATGGCCTCCTGATGGTGTTCCCCCTGCAGCCTCTGGTTCTCCTGCACAGTTGTGAGTATCTGGCCCCTTGTGTCCTGATTTTGGTGGTATGCACCAAGGACTTGGGAGAGGGCCGTGTGGGCAGTCTGTTTTTGTGTCTGCCCTGTCCCTTGGACCACAGGGCCCCTCCCACTACCCCTGGCCCCCTGTGCCTGTGCCCCTGACACAGTGTGCACCCTCCCAGTAGTACCAGGGCCGTCATTGTCTTGAGTGTGTGCCCTTGACTCTGGCCCCTGTACTGTGGAGCACACTTCTGATTGACCCGTCCCTGGGGCACTGGTTTGGGGAAGAAAGGCTGGCTGAGGTGTGGGTGCCTCATGGGAGGGGGAGTCCGGTGTGTCCAGGGTGGGGCTGCTGGGTGTGGACTGACTTGTTGCCCCTGATGGGCCAGGTAAGTTGTCTAGGTCCGGACATTCACTGGGACCTTCATCCTGGGAGGGCTGTGTGACCCTGGCATCCACTGGAGGATGGCAGCAGGACCTGTGGATGGAAAGGGAGTGAGTTCACTTTTGTAGATGTCGTTGTTGGCCACATCGTGTGATGCCCGGTGTAGCTTGACTTGCTTCCCAGTGATGGCAATGGCAGCTGCAGTGATGCAGACGTTGTTTGGGGGATGCGGATTGTGCCATTGTTTCCATGTGCCATTGAGGGTTGAGGAAAGTAGATAACATTGCTGTCATTGTCATGTTTAATGGAATGCAGTCGAGGCTGCCAGTTGGTGTGGCATGTGGTTTGGTTTTCCATCCAGGTGTTCCACTGTGTAGTGGGACTGTGTTCCTCTGATGTGTAGGGGGTGTTGCATTGTGGGAGTTGTGCTGCTTGGCATTGTGCTTGGTATCTCTGCATTGGGGTGTGACTGTGTGAGGAGAGTGGCAGTGGGGTGGGGTGTTGTGGCATGCAGTGGAGGGGTGTGGGGTGCTTGGGAGGGTGCAGAAGTGTGGGATGGGGTGGATTGGGGAGTGATGGGTGGTGGGGACGCATGCTGGGCAGGAATGGCTGATGCCTACAGGGTGTTGATGACTTTCCAGAGTCGATCCCTCCGATGATTCCAGACAGACCCTCAGGATGCATGATGTCCAAGGCCTTCTCCTCCCAGGATGTTAGCTCAAGGGGTGGAGATGGGGGCCCGCCGCCAGTCTTGTTCAGTGCGATCTGGTGCCTGAATGCACCTTCCCCGTAGGTCGTTCCACCTCTTCCTGATGTCCTCACTTGGGTGTGGATGTGTGCCCACTGAGTTGACCCTGTCAACGATCTTTTGCCATAACTCTGTTTTGCTTGCCATCAATGTTTGCTGGACCTGGGCTCCAATAAGGTGTGGCTCTACGCTACCGATTTCATCTATCATGACCCTCAACTCCTTGTCAGTGAAACTTGGATGCTTTTGACATGCCATTTTGGTGGGGTGGGGGTGTTTGGTTGTGGGTGGAGATTGGTTGTGGTATTGGAGTGTGATGTGTGCCAAGTGCAAAACGTGCAGTTGTGTGGTGTGTGCTGAGTGTGCAGTGTGAGAATGCCTGTGGTGTATGGGATCTGGGTAAATGGTTTGCCGCTATGTGTGCTGTTTGTAGGATTCGCAAGGGATTGTGGGGGGGGCTGTTTTATAGTGCTGTGAGCAGGTGTGTGAGGTTTGTGTATGTGTCTCAGGGGAGGGGTATTCAAACTGTCCAATGTGGTGTTGCCTACTATTGGCAGGACCTTTTGGAAACACTGCAGTGCTCACCGACAATAGTGTTCTGCGCTGCATGGACTGCTGGGCAGGTAATGGACATGTGATAGGGCGGACGGAATGGTGTCTGCGTGGCGGGGCATTCTTTCACCATTGGTCGCCCTGGTGGTGTAGCTTTTATATCTGTCTTTGGGTGGTTTTCACTTTGTGACTTGTAATATGGTGGTCACTGTACCACCAGCACTGAAGGTATGGTGGTGGTATTCTGCAGGGTGGTCTTGCCTAGAAACTGCCAAAGTCATAATGAAGGCCTCAGTGTCCTTTGAATCTAAGAGATGCTTCTCAATTTTTAAAATGTTCTCTTCAAAAAAAGTACTCAGCTTCACACAGAAGGAGGACTTTGTTCAAAGGGGGGAGATGTGCTTTTTTGGTATTCTCGCAGACTTTCTCCTTTGCTTTGTTTGTCTCACTCATCCTGAGCACTGTGTGTCTATAGCTCCCTTTTGAGACACACTCTTTAGAGGAAATTAAATGTTTGTGAACAAATAGCACATTATAAATTGCATTAACTCATATACTAGGACATTAAAATCCTGTTAGCTCCACATCTCCTTGTTGACTTATTATAGAGGATAGCATTACTTTTCTAAGGGTTTGTTATCTCTAAACTTCTTTATGTGCTCTCTGTTAGAAATGGGGTCTTTGGTTGGAAGTCAGGTTGCAAGGACCCTCACTCTAGTCAGGACAAAGGAGAAATACACCTGGTTAACCCTCGCTCACCCCTTGGGAGCTTGGCATGAGCACAACGGCTTAATCCGGAAGCAATGTGTAAGGTATTTGCACAAACACACACAGTAGTACAATGAAACACTGAAAAATGAACACCACACAGGTTTAGAAAAAAGTAAATCTTTATCTAAGTAAACAAGAGGAAAACTTCAAAGAAAAGTCTCTGTTGTTTACAGAATCCTGCCTTGCCCAGGCATACCCCAGGGGTTTGGAGACTGCACTGTGTGAGGGCAGGCACAGCCAATTCAGGTGTAAGTGACCAGTCCTCCCTCCACTCTAGCCCAGATGGCTCATCAGGATATGTAGGCTACACCCCAGCTCCCTTTGTGTCCCTGTCTAGAGGAGATTCACAAGCAGCCGAACACTCAGTCTGATCCAGACAGGGAATCCACAAACAGGCAGAGCCCCAGAATGGTTTAAGCAAGAAAATACCCACTTTCTGAAAGTGGCATTTTCAAACTAACAATCTAAAAACCAACTTCATTAAAAGATGTATTTTTAAATTGTGAATTCAGAGACCCCCAAACTCCATATTTCTATCAGCTCACAAAGGGAAACTGCACTTTCAGGATATTTAAAGGCAGTCCCCGTGAAACCTTTGAGACAGATAGGACTTGCAACAGTGAAAAACAAATTTGGCAGACATGTAAAAACACATCACTACATGTCCTACCTTTAACTTACACTGCACCCTGCCCATGTGGCTACCTAGGGCCTACCTTAGGGGTGCCTTACCTGTATAAAAAGGGAAAGCTCGGGCCTAGCAAGTGGGTACACTTGCCAGGTCGAAGTGGCAGTTTAAAACTGCACGCACAGACACTGCAGTGGCAGGTCTGAGCCATGTTTACAGGGCTACTTCTGTGGTTGGCACAAACAGTGCTGAAGGTCCACTAGTAGCATTTGATTTACAGGCCCTAGGCACCTATAGTGCACTTTACTAGGGACTTACTAGTAAATCAAATATGCCAATTATGGAAAAGCCAATTACACATACAATTTCACATAGGGAGCACTTGCACTTTATCACTGGTCAGCAGTGGTAAAATGCCCAGAGTAACAAAAAGAGCAAAAACAGAGTCCAGCACACAGCAACAACCTGGGAAGTAAAGGCAAAATGTTAGGGGAGACCACGTCAAGGATACCAGGTCTAACACTATCCTAGTACTCACTGTTGCAGGCTTTAATATATATGATTTAACTAGTTTTCTCCCAGATGCTCTCCTGACTTCCCGGTCTTCCTTCCCTTCCTTTGCCAAGCGCATACACTTCTACACACTTATGAAAGCCTCAGTATTCCTGGAGTGCGGCGGGTAATAGAGCGAAACTGGTGTGGTTTTTCACAGTCTGCCACACTTTGATTATAGGTATCTTGTGCTCTGGGTGACTCACCCCTACTTTGGATTGCCATCAGGAGCCATTTCGTTGGTTGTACTTCTCTGGAGCTTTTCTCTGGAGGTAGTGGAAACAGCCTCTGCTTGAAAATCTCTCCTCATGTTTTGCTGGTCGATTTGCAAGCATTTCAATGTTTCCTCCATCTGTCTCCTCGTCAGCATCCTCGTGTTCAATTTTTTTGTCCATCATCGCTGTCCCCTTTTGTGGTTTCCCCTATCCTTCTTTTACCTCATGTTCCTCTTCCATTTTCTATAAGAATAACAGCCTGTCTTTTGTTTCTATTACAGGTGCTGTGGTCGTCGGAGAGACGAGTGGGAGTTCAGTTACCTTTATAAGATGTCCCGGGTGACAGTGTGCTGTATGGTTTTAGCAGCAAAACTGCATATCTATTCAAATGTAGTCCTGTCTGTAAATGGTGGTCCGCTGCCACACCAAAGATCTAAAATGCACCACTGGATACATACCACACCCTTAACACTCTCCTGCTGAATGGGAATGGTACATTTGCTACACTTTTTTTTGTGTGGCCCTTGGTTAAAACATATCTAACATTAATGGCAGCACCCCTGCTCTGTAAACTGTCACAGCACCACTGCATTCTGAAGGGAATTTTACAGAACTTTGAACAACTCCATTATGTTATGGGCTGCTTGACAGGAATACATGAAATGGCATAACTGTCAATTAGCTCTGACAACATTTTAATTACGCTGGAATAATTCTGATAATTTTGAATATCAAAATGTATGGAAAATGTTGAGATGACACCTTGTGGTAACATTATGTAATTTCAAAGATACATTTTAATATGAGATATAGCATTCAGGCAATTTATGAAAGTGAGCAGCAATTTAGCTAGATTTGTTAATCAAGCAGACTGTTCGGGCAATTTCTGAGTGTGAAACTACAAATCCAAATGTGAACAGCCATCTTTTGAAAGTGAGTGGCAGTTTCTTTAACATGGGTGGTCAGCAAATATTTCAGGTAGATTTCTTACCCAAGTGGAATGTTTGGGTCATTTTTTGAGTGCAGAACTAATACAAACATTATTAGTGATGTAGGAGGTGCACTTTGCACCAAGCCCCAGGGCTCTTTAGGGACCCCTGCACCAAAGTTGTGGATGTATTTATAGATAAACCTGAGAATCAGGGGATCATTCCGCATGCTTGCCATGTAGCCCATAACCCCCTTGTTATGGCACTGAGGACATGCTTCTTGCATGTTGATGAGTCGATTCATGCCACTGCCTTATGGAAATGAAGACGCCCTTTCCACATTAGGACAAACATGAACAAAGTGTAAACTATCTGTACTGTTCCTTAAGGTTAAATGTCTGAGGTTTTCTCCATCTCTATCTTCAAGCCCAAAAAAACAGTGAAGGTTTTTGTAGACATGAAGATGCCAAACAAGGTGACAAAGCAATAATATTAACGCACAGTGGATGACATCATAACAGATTTGCCAAGTCCATCATTCTTCCTGAAGCTAGAGCTAAAATTTTGTAACCATCCACTGAGATTTTAAAAGTCATGTTTGGTTTATGACGGAACATATGCTTTAACAACGCAGTATGTGCAATGCATGCATCATTAACACGCATGCACTTACAACAATTTTTTACCACGCATATGCCTTTACTACGCACGCCTTCACTATGAACATTTCGTGGGAAAGGCATGGTTGGTAAAGGCATATGCGTCGTAAAAAGTAAAGAGGTATGTATAACTCCTATATATGTTCACTGAAAAAAAAAGGTTACAGGTACTTTATAGTTAGGTTCTGAATTTACTAGCAGAAAATCATAGAAATTCACCTGTTTTAGTTATAGTTATCTGAAGTACTTATAACTTGTTCCCTAAGGTAACTATAACTTGCGCCCCACCATGCACAGGTGTACTTCCACCAAGTGATTCAGGCTGTAGACGTGTCTAAAGGTCTATGGGAAACACAACTTTTTTCACCCCCATTTTTCTTGGCCCCCGCTCGACGGATCACTCCAAAACTTTCCATGCTCGACAAGAATCACTGCAACACTTTAAAAAAAAAACAAATGTAGTTAAGATTCGTCAAACAGTGGCAAAGATATAGGTAAGACAAAAAAAACGTCTTCCACGGAAACATGGTCCTAACTATAACTACCTAGTGGCGACCACCACTAGATTTTATATATATATATATATATATATATATATATATATATATATACATACATACACACACACATACACCCTTCCACCCCAAAGCCCTACCCACCCTAAACCCCTAAAAATCCCCTTACCACCAAACAACCCATACTGACCCTAAACACCCCTTACTGCTCCAAAACCCATACCCACCCTAAAACTTAAAAATTGTCTTACCACCCCAAAACACATACAGACCCTAAAACCAAAAAATGACATTCTACCCCAAACCCATACCCACCCTAAACCTAAAAATGCCATTACATCCAAAAAACCCATACCCACCATGAACCCTAAAAATGCCCATACCACCCAAAATCCCAGTCCCACCCTAAAGCCTAAACACCCCTTACTACTCAAAAATCCATACCCACCCTTAAACCTATAAATGCCCTTACCACCCCAAAACACATACCCACACTAAAACCTAAAAATGCCCTTTCCACCCCAAAACCCATACCCACCACCCTAAACCCTAAAAATGCCCTTCCCACCCCAAAACCCATACCCAACTCAAAAGCTAAACATGCCCTTTACTCCCAAAATCCCATACCCACCCTTAAATCTAAATATTGCCCTTACCACCCCAAATCCCATACCCAACATAAAACCCTAAAGATGCCCTTTACACCCAAAATCCCACACCGCCCTAAACCTAAAAATGCCCTTACCACCCCAAATCCCATACCCACCCTAAAACCTAAAAATGCTCTTACCACCCCAAAACTCATACCCACTCTAACACCTAAAAATGCCCTTATCACCTCTAAACCGATACCACCCTAAAAAAGCCCTACCACTCCAAAACCCATATCCATTCTGATACCTAAAAATGCACTTACGACTCCAAAACCCATACCCACCCTAAAACCTAAAAATGCCCTTACCACCCTAAACCCTAAAAATGCCCTTCCCACTCAAAACCCATACCCAACTCAAAAGCTAAACATGCCCTTAACACCCAAAATCCCATACCCACCCTTAAATCTAAATATTGCCCTTACCACCCCAAATCCCATACCCAACATAAAACCCTAAAGATGCCCTTTACACCCAAAATCCCACACCACCCTGAACCCTAAAAATTTCCTTACCAAACCAAATCCCATACGTACCCTAAAACCTAAAAATGCTCTTACCACCCCAAAACCCATACCCACCCTAACACTGAAAAATGCCCTTATCACCTCTAAACCGATACCACCCTAAAAAGGCCATACCACTCCAAAACCCATATCCATTCTGAAACCTAAAAATGTCCTTACGACTCCAAAACCCATACCCACCCTAAAACCTAAAAATGCCCTTACCACAAAATAACCACTACCCACCCTAAACCCTCAAAACTCTCTCTCTCTCCCTCTCTCTATCTCTCTCTCTCTCCCTCTCTCTCTATATATATATATATATATATATATATATATACACACACACACACTAAAAAAACAAATGCTACAGGGACGTTATAGCTAAGTTCTGAATGTTCTCGCACAAAACCATAGAAATTTAGCAGTTATTCTTAACTCAAGTAACTATAACTCACGCCCTAAGGGAACTATAACTTGCACCTGCGCCATGCACAGTTTTCTCATCAATAATTTTATTGAAAATGTTGCAGTAATAATATCAATGATGCCATCGACGTTGTCATCAATGATATAATATGTGGAGTAATTAGCTGTGCATGGCGCAGGCGCACATTATAGTTACCTTAAGGCACGAGTTATAGTCACTTGAGTTAACAATAAATATAGCTGCTGAATTTCTATGGCTTTGTGCGAGGAAATTCACAACCTAACTATAACGTCCTTGTAACCTTTGTTTTTTTCAGTGAATTTCTATGTGTTTTGAATAATTTCTATCTTGATGATAATCAGCAGAATGACCTGGGATGACATCTTTATGTTCAATGGTTTAGCTATGGAGAGCTTCAAATAAATAAAAAGGATGTGTATATCAGCCTTCTGAATTATATTTTGAGTTTAAAACACAGGGCTGGAGTTTATACATTAAAAAGCATCAGGGGAAAGGAATGCATTCAATGCTGAGGATTTTACAGTTGGTTTGGACGGATTGTGTACAATAGCCAGCTCCTCTGGGTCTTTACAGACCCAATGGAAGTGCATAAATAGTGATCTGCTGTCTTCCCTACTGTCCAACTTGTCTGCGTCTTCACTGTTCTGATGGGAAGTTGTGGAATGATGAGTTACAACCTGACATCACCGCTGCCTCACCTGCCTCTGTCGGGTGTGTGAGAATGAGTCAGGCTGCCTATCTCTTTATTGTGCTGGAGGTGGATTGGATGGACGTGAATATTCCCCTATGCAATATAGAGGGGTAGTGCAATACGCTGAGGGTGGTTCGGTCAGAATGGGCTGGAAGCAGGGCTGGAAAGGTCTTTTATCACACAGGGCATTTGACCAGTAGGTTATAACTGTTGGAGGCTGGTTTTGAAACAATATAGCCACTCTTGGTAATGAGGCCTTCAGAGAGAGAAAAAAGAGGAAGATGGGGAGGGGGTTGGGGGGTGGGGTCAAGAGGAAGCAAATCACAGAGGGAGGAGAGCAAGGGTGAGAGAGAATGGATAGATGGAAAGAGAGATTGTGTGAGGAGAGGAAGGGATCATGGCTAGTTTGAGGGTTTTTGCAAGGGCTTCTTTTGCTTATTGACTGTTTTCTGGGAGTGAGAACATGGCCACAGTAGAGATGATACATACTCCATAAGAGTGTATATTAACTCTTTAATCTCACCTCTGCAGCAGCAGGAAACAGCAGGGAAACAGCACCTTCCTTATAAAAGCTCCTTATCCCCAACCGCCCTCTTCAGAACCTTCTTACATCATCCAATCCATGCAACCTCATAAACAGATGATCTCACACATCCTGCTGCATGTGAACAGCAACAACATGCCCACGATATCAAGAAGTCCTGACATCAAGTCTTAACCTGTGACTAACCCATTTTGAAAGAACATTTCTTGCATTACAGAAGAACACAAGATTCTTCCTTTGTGGTAAGTGAAGCTCAGATCCAGAAAAAAGGACACTGGCTGATGTATGTTTGTCAGAGATCGAACTTAGCACTCCACAACCAACATCTCCCCAGGTGGGACATTCCAAGTCTAACACGTTTCCAACCAAAAACGTACAATATGGTGGCCAGGAACCTACTGAAATCTAAGCATAATATGACCTCTTCAAGGGTTTGAAGCACTTTACATGCCATACAGTACAGTGCAATACAATACAACCAGTCATAAATGAAGATGTTATAAACATCTAGTGCTAGAGGAACACTCAGCTTTACCCATACTGTGTAAACTCTGGGCACATATGCAGCCTTCAGTTCTCTCTGCTGGTATAAGTTGTAGACTGAATGTTCTGTGTGTTCTGGTGCTTACCTGGATAATTGATCCAATACCATACAACCAGTTAACCCAGAGGCAGCACCACCAAAGCTTATGACCTTATTAGCATCTACACTTACACATAATTTGAAAGCAAGGTTTTACATGGTGACTTAATGGAAGCACACCTGAGGTGGACCACAAAGGCAACTTTTAAATCAAGCCATCTATTGATACTCCACCTAAGGACATGTGCTCATGTAAATACCAGCTCCTTTAATTTTCTTCCATCTCCTTACTGCAGAACAAGTAGCTTTTACTGAGCGTTAAAATGGGATCCTCTGAGGACCCGTGTTCTGCCAAAATATTCCATCTGGCCCTGGACCCCATTGCTAACATTTTGCATAACACATTTATGAGTATATTGCAATCTGGAGTATTTCCTTCTTCATGGAAGCAAGCCATATTCACTCTATTGTTGAAAAAAATCGAATGCAGACCTGGAAGATTTTAAAAACTACCACCCTATATCCCTACTTCTTTAGCCAGCAAAGGTTTTTTAAAAATTCATTAACCTAGAAGTTGTGAAGTTTATTTAAGCAGAAGGTATTTGGGATCCATCGCAAAATGGATTCCGAGATGGCCACAGCACAGAAACCGCTCTTGCGGTAGTAACAGATAACAATCACTGCCAGGTTGATTCAGGGGGGTGGGGGGGGGGAGGGGGGGCTATTCTGCTGATGCTGGACCTGTCTGCAGCATTCGATATGGTCTGGTTGGCAGAGATTATTCAACAGCTAGAGGACATGGGGGTTGAGGCCTGGCTCTCAGCCTACTTTCATCCTATCTCACGGACAGAGTTCAAATGGTCAGCTGTGGGGAATTTAAGGCAGAGGCTTTCTGCATTATATGTAGTGTTCTTCGTGGATCAACTCTTAGCCCAACTCTTTTCAATGTGTATGTTGCTCTTCTGGCAACAGACGGGATATCTGTCATGTTCATAACAAAGTAACCCCATCCGCCAAATTCTAAATCAGGCCCTGAATCTCTTCGTTGTTTGTTCTAGGTGGCCCTGGTCCAATCAACTAGAAGACAATATCCTCTCATTGGTTACACACTTCCAGTTCACTAGTATGGGAGCATGAGACCCCTCGTCCCTGCCAGTGGAGCAATCTTGTGCAACACTGTTCTGGAGAACCCACTTCATACAATAACTTAGGTTTCACAAGCTTCAGAAAACTTTCCTGTAAGTGCTTGATTTGAGCTGGTGGTTTCCGGTGCTCGGTACCAGCACTTAATTTTCAACACCAGCTCTTATGCCATTCCTATAGCTTTGGGGGCCTGCAATGATCTGAGTTGTCACACTAGTATGAGTGTGATAGTTTGTAGTTGTGCCGTCACTGGCAGTGTTGGTAGGAGTAATGGGTGGTGCACTCTGTAATGACTTTCTGAATATGGCTGTGACACTTCTTTTTATTTCTTTTTAAAAATTAAGCACTGCTTCCTATTCACAGCAAAAACTCCTGACCACCCAAACCATGCCTACAGACAGAAACCGCCTTTCCTTTGCTGTTCTGATACCAGATAAATCCGCTAAACCAATAATTAAGTCTACCTCAATAAGAATATGTTTACAGGTCAGGAGAGACTGAGGAAGACATAACACATTTTCAGCAAACCTCAAACTACCCAGCAATAAATGGCATATTTTCATCATGGTCTTCAAGAAATCACATCTGCCCTAGTTCAATCCACAAACATGTTGGTCTGGATAATCTGCTGGATCTCACTCCTGCTAATCCGACCTTAGCCTCTATATGCTCGCTAAAATGGATGTTCCTTTTCTTACCGGACAGCTGCTTAGCAACTTACCATCGGTAGGGCCTGATTCTTTGCCAGTGACTACCCGAGTCTGAGAAGTGTCACCCATTAGAAACCAGAAGATTTGAAACAGTAACATGGCTATTGTAGTATTGCCGCGTCCTCGTGACTCCTGTTCTAAGTCTCGAGCTCGTGTTAGAGAGAGCTCGAGACACAACCCCCCATTCTTCTACAGGTGTTTCTCCATTTGAACTGTTGCGTGGAAGGAAACCATCTTCAAGGATCTGTCCCGGTTGGATGTCTAAGTGGGTGAAACAAAGTGATTGGAGTGTAATTGATGATACTGTCAGAAATAATGTCCGGAGGGCACAAACTAAGCAGAAGGAATACTTTGACTTATCAAAGAGGGTCTACTCCCATGAATTTGAAGTAGGGGACAAGATTAGAATCAAACTTCATGTTCACAGGAAGAAAGGAGAAAAGAGATTTTCAGAACCCTTGATAATTGACAAAGTATGTGGTAATGCTGTTAGGGTTAATTTGCGGAATTGGTGGAATGTTGACAGGGTAGTTAAAGTTAAGGAAATTCCTAACAAAATGTGTAAGTCTGATCTTTCTATGGAATGTCTCAACAAACCTTCTCACAGTGAACCAGTTACTGATGAAATGAATCCTACGGATGTTGATAAAGTTGTTTTTGAACATTATGTACGCAGGAGTGGCAGACAAAGAGTGAAACCTTTGAGATACCGTTAATTCTGTGACATGTATTTGAGTTATGATTTTGATTTAATCTTTCTTCATAATTTGTATCTTTAAATTTATTTTTATTTCTTTTGTTGTTATTGTTTTTCTGTAGACTGTTGTCTTATTGAGTAATGGTTAAATTGTTATTTCCTCGTTTGTAAGGGAAGAAGATAATGTAGTATTGCCGCGTCCTCGTGACTCCTGTTCTACGTCTCGAGCTCGTGTTAGAGAGAGCTCGAGACACTTGGAGTCAAGAGGACGGTTGAGGCGGTAGCTGCGACATCGCAGCGGTCTATTTACAGATTAAAAGATATTTACTTTACCTACGCTTGTAGTCTTGATCACTACAGCTATCTTCTGCATATGCAGGTAAGTAGAAAGTGAAGCTATGACATATCCGACGATCATTAAGTTTGACTCTGAATACTTTCTCAATGTCAAAGCAGTGGTGAAAGTCACAAACTTCCAGCTGCCTCTTTAACAGCTTCATCGAATTACTACAATGTGATAGACAAGTTTCAGACTGTGTAAACCAGGAAGCAAGATAAGCCCTTAAACTGAAGAAGGGGATCCGCATCAAGCCCACTGATTAACCCTACAGGCACCTCTTGGCATGTAGGCTCAAGTTTAATACTTTGTGAACCAGGTATGCATGTGTGTATCTGTGTATGTATGCAGGTATGTATGTGATATCTCTGTAGCACACACCTAGCCAAAATGCAGCATAAAGCTACGTGGCATGCCCTTGAATAGCAGCTCTGGTTAACCTGAGAAGATAGAACTAAACTATGCCTCAACCAAAACATTGCAATCAACAAAGTTCCAAAACATGGAGGCAGGGCCATTGTTATACCAAGACAGAGCTTTATCACACCCTCTGTCCGCTCACTGGACTCTAAATTATTAACTTTCCACTTCACTTCTAGTTGCAATCCCTCGAGGCTCTGTTCTTAATCTTCTCCTTAACTGTGTCTACATCACCTGCCTTGGGGACATTAGTCCTACATTTAGGTTCTCTTACCAGTTTTACGAAGAAAACACCCAGATATTTTTCTCTCTCGCCCCCTTCTTAGTTATCAGGCATCTATTTCACTGTCATCCATCACAGGCTAGCTCTTCGGTCCATGATGTTAAACTCCTGTAAGTATGAAGTCCTGTATTTTCCTACCTCATCATCTATCTCTCTACCTGAATAATTGCACCTTTTCTTGGTAGCATGATGATTACCTCCTCCGCTACAAACCTTGGAGTTCTTTCCAGCCATACATGAGAACAGAAACTTTCATAACTACCACAGACACTGCAGCATAATACCAAGCAGTTAACATTTGCACGATCTCCCCACACATCCCATTAAATTTATTTAAAATACACATCAAAGCACTAGTGCTTAGCAGGCTGGACGTCTGCAATAATGTATCTGAAGGGAAGATCTTCCATATTATGCCATCGCACCAGTGGACAAGGTCATACAGGTCACTACTTTAACCCTGTATACTCTTTCTAGGCATGGTGTATGCCCTCAAATCATCTTTTCACCATCAAGTTGCCCGGCTCAGTTCACAATAGGGCCATACACAAGTTATTGATGCACGCATTTAAAGCAGTACATAGTACCTGTCTCATCTACCTCTCTGACACCTTATCCTGCTATTTTCCAGGCCAGAACCTAGAATCTGCTAGACACAATCTCCCAGTCACAACCCTATGATCTTCCATGTTTAATCCAGTATCGTTTTAGGACCACTACACTGGAACTCTGTCATCAGGTATGCATGCAAGACACTTTCTCTAGTTCCTCCATAAAGCAATACAATCTCATCTCATCTTTCCACAAGAATAAAAAATGTGACCACTGCCTCCATTGGTCCACAACCACTGTTAATAAGCATTTTTGTATATGTATGACCCATAGATGTAGTAGCCTGATATCGCCAAAGACTTCCACATTTCTGGCATAAAAAACATTCAAACCTCATCGTATCACTATGGTTTGGTGCAAGTCACCTTGCATGGAACAAACCAAGATTCTGGTCCGAAGATTTCACGAGGTGATGTATGTGGCACTACAAACATATAATACGTAAGAAAATAAATATATAAATAACGCATTCATTCTCCTGAACATTCGACTTAAGTTTTATAGGAGTTAATCTGCTTATTGAGTCCTGAGGGGCATACTGAAATCAAAAGAAGTCGTGCAAGCAAGCAAAGCCCTGGTTACATCAGCATGACCCCCTACGTGGGTCTAAAGATGGCTATGGCAAAATCAGTGGGTCTGTAGCATGACAGGCTATTTCTGCATTACTGTTGGGTACACGTTATCACAATCCATGAATTAATAATCATGGCTCTTTCTTGTGTGTGGAATGAGATGCAGTCCCTATTTAGTTTTTAAAGGGACCCCAAAAGTTGTATACACTTTAGCATTGCTCATTATTTTAAAGTCTCTTGTTGCTCTTTTGCTTAAACAAAACTGTTTGTAAAGGCTGGTACAACATAATAATGTTGCCCTGCTGTGTTATTTTCGGAGTCTCCTACTGATTTCATGCCTACAGCTTTAACCAAAGGCTTGACAAGGAAGTTAGATGGCCTGCTGAATGTGCATAGTTCCTAGTTTAAGAGTTGGATTGTGGATAATGAGAAGAGGTTTTTGCTGTGATGGGGCTTTGTTTTTCATTGCCAGAAACAAAATATCTCTGCTGCTGCATTAGGTTATAGTTCTGCCAATAAACGGCGTGCACGGAAGCACAAGTTCTGGCCTATAATTAATTGGAGATTAAGCCAAAAGATAACGGTTTATATTACTCTTCTGAAATACTTGGACTATATTTCACGCTGAAAAATAGAAGAAACACATTTAATGCAAATCTGTTCACAGTGAATTATCTGGGAAAGCCAACGTTCATCTAATTTTTGTAAATGAGCTGCATTTGTGATGTCCTCAAAGAACAGGAATCTTTTTGTAGCTCGAGTAGATCATATTGTCACTGTACGAAGTTTTTAGGTGTAACCGTTTGTACTAAGGCTCTCATATCTCTCTTACAACCGTGCACTCCTGAGGCATAGTCTCAGTGCTGGGTGAACTGACCGTGATTCTTGAAAGTATCTATTACACTATTATTATATTCACACTACCAACCGAGTGGTCTCTGTCACTGGCCAGGGCCTTTCACTGACTGAGCAGTCTGAACACGAACGTGGATGGAAACTTCCTGAAAATACCAGGCTTAATACACCAATGATAATAGTTTTTTTTTTTTTTAAATGAGTCTAGGATCGTGACAAGGAGCTCTATGAATTGGAGTAATGAGGATTATTGGTAAGTAACTGTATCATTATCAAACTCATCCATCATCCTCGTCCCAATTCTCAATACTACTTAAGGGTGTACACAAACCCAAGAAGAATATAAAAAACAAAACAAATTAGTAAATAATGGGAAGCCAAAGTGATATGCAGTACCACTGTATATTTACAGCAAGTAAGACAAATTACCAACTGAATATACTGTAGAAAGTACTGCAGAACAAAATGAGAAAAAAACTTCCCTCAATCTCAGTTGTTTGAGTGAAATGAAAGTATAGGGTGTTGCCCAAGGGACGACCCCACATATAGGCCCTCATTACAACCCTGGCGGTCGGTGATAAAGTGGCGGTAATACCGCCAACAGGCTGGCCGTAATTGCCGCCAAATTATGACCATGACGGTGAGAACTCCCATAGACAGCCACTTTACCACACCGACCACTAGGGCGGAAGCAACAGGCACCACTGCAGTAGCCGCCTACAGCCAGGCAGAAGTCAATGTTTCGCTCACCATATTATGAGACAGGAAACCGCCACCTTTTCCGGGGCAGTTACAATAACAGCAAAAACCTGGCGGAAACACTGCACAGAAGGGAAAGGACTCACCTTTGGAGACACAGGGAACAACCACGCCGCCATGGAGCTCGAACTTCAGATATTCCCTATGATATTCTATGTCCTGCTCCACCACGGATACCAACAACGGTGAAGATGACCACGGTGAGTACAGCTGCCTAGCACACAAGGGAGGGGGGAGGAAAAAGACAGTGACACACACCCACAACACACACCCCCACCCCCACCCCCATACACACAATCAGATGAAGTAAAAAAATATATTGACCCTGTACCCCTCAGGAATAATGCAAGGACAACACTATTAGATTAAAGTGACTGTAATAATATAAATTCAGTAGAACATTCAATCTAATGGTATATACATATGTACAGTTCAAGAGACACTGCCCAATCCTCAATGTGCGTGGGCCACAGGGCCAAATGACAAAGTCCAAGGCCCCACTTGTCTCCTGCAGCAACACGGAAAGAACAATGCAGGGGTATCAGTTGGAAAATAGGCAGGCACCTCAGGGGCACGGGGAACGGGGGGCACCTCAGCTGGCAGATAGTACATCACCACTGGCCCTGGAGGGGGCATCATGCCCTGTGCTCTTGTTCCTGGGGAGGATAGGGTGAGTGGGTATCATACCCACTGGTTCTGGAGCAGGCATTGTGCCCTGTGCTCTTGTTCCTGGGGAGGATGGGGTGAGTGGGTGTCACACCCACTGGTTCTGGAGGGGTCATCGTGCCTGTGCTTCAGATCCTGGTGAGTGCAAGGTCACAGTCTCTCAGCTCAGTGTCATTCCCACAGGATTTGCAGGGTGAAGGCGGCACAACAGCCCATGGAGGCAGGACTACAGACCGTCCACCGGCAGTGATGGCTGCTCAGTAGGGGTGCTGCTGATGCTGCTGGTGGTGGTGGGGGGATGCTCCAGCCCATCCCCTGCAGCCTTGGACGGCTGTCCACTGGTGGTGCTGCTGCTGGTGGTGGTGGGAGGAAGCTCCAGCCCATCCCCTGCAGCTTCGGATGGCTGCCCACAGCTGGTGGTGGTGGTGCTGCTGCTGGTGGTGGTGGTGGGGGAAGGCTCCAGCCCAACCCCTGCAGCCTCGGATGGCTGCCCACAGCTGGTGGTGGTGGTGCTGCTGCTGCTGGTGGTGGGGGGAAGCTCCAGCCCATCCCCTGCAGCCTCAGATGGCTGCCCACTGCTGGTGGTGGTGCTGCTGCTGGTGGTGGTGGTGCTGCTGCTGCTGGTGGGGGGAGGCTCCAGCCCATCCCCTGCAGCCTCGGACGGATGCACAAACATGGTTGATGGTGGGGGCTCCGACTGAGTCCCAGCACCAGGCCCCTTGTCCTTCCTGCCTGCTGGTGCCCTTCCTGGCAGCAGCTGGGGATGGCTCCTTGCTCTTCTTGGCAGCAGCTGGGGATGGCTCTTTGCTCTTCTTGGCAGCAGCTGGGGATTGCACCTTGCTCTTCTTGGCAGCAGCTGGGGATGGCTCCTTGCCCTTCAGGGCAGCACGTGCGGCAGGCTTCTTGCCCTTCCTGGCAGCACTTGGGGCAGGCACCCTTTCCTTGAGGCTGCCTGGTGCCCTGGATCCTTTCTCACCACGAGTGGGTGTGGAGACTACTGGGCCCGTGGAATGGGTGGCTGAGGTGCTTGCCTGGGTTTCTGCCACTCTGGCCAGACGTGAAGGATGGGGGGGAGGGGTAGGGAAGAGGTCAATGGAGGAGAGGAAAAGCTGCTTAGGGACATTGGGGCGGGAAGAGGGAGAAGGTTTGGGAGTGGAGGAAGAGGGAGTGGTTGTGGGAGGTGTCTGTCTGCTGTGTTTGGGTGCAGGTGCATGGGCTGGATGATGTTGTGAGGTGGATGGCTTTTGGGTGTCTGAGGGCTTGCGCTTGTGTACCTTGGGAGTGGGGGACAGACACAGTGGGAGAGGACACAGGGGACGTGTGCATGGCTGTTGTGGTGGTGTCTGCCAGTGAGGTGTGTGTTCTGCTAGGTGTGCTGGTGATGCTGATAGTGGATGAGGGAAGGAGGTGGAGGAGGAGGAGGGTGACACAGTGGAGGCAGTGGATGTTGATATGTATGCATCTGGATGGTGTTTGTGTGAGTGCCTGTGGGATGATGTGTGGTGCTTGTGTTTGCCTGTGCCACTCTTGTGTGTTGTCCTGTGTGCATGGTCATCTGCCTGTTTGCTTGGGATAAGTTGGGGTTGAGGGGAATGGGACTGGGAAGAGGAAGTTGGAGGGGGAGGGTGGAAGCAGGGACAATGGCTGCCATCAGAGAGGAGGCCAGAGCCTGTATTGATCTCTGTTGGGCCGCCAAGCCAGTGTGAATGCCCTCCAGGAATGAATTGGTCTGTTGCATTTGGGCTGCCAGCCCCTAGATGGCATTCACAATGGTTGACTGCCCTACTGAGATGGATCGCAGGAGGTCAATAGCCTCCTCACTCAGGGCAGCAGGGCTCACTGGGGCAGGGCCTGAGGTGCCTGGGGTGAAGGAGATGCCCACCCTCCTGGGTGAGCGGGCACGGGCAACTCGCTGAGGTGCTGCTGGAGGGTGGTGCTGGTACAGGGGTGGTGGTTGTACCTGTATCTGGGGTGGTCACAGAAGTGTCCACCACCACCAGGGAGCTTCCATCAGAGGAGGTATCAGAGTCTGAACTGTCCCCTCCAGTCTCTGCCATGGTGCTCCCCTCGCCCTCCGTCCCACTGGTGCCCTCAGCGTCGGTGGACTGTGCCTTCTAGGTCCTGTGGGATGCAGCTCCCTCCGTCGCCGGTGCCTCTGCTCCTCTGTCAGATGATGCTAATGCACATAAGGACAGGATGACAAAACAAAAAGGGGGAGAGAGACAAAGGATACACTGGGTCAATGGCTGCACCAACACCACCATTGGTATACATAGCACCCTCACACACAGGAAACAGCCCTACGCACTAAGAAATGCACTACCAGTAATAATGCTAGCCACCGGGGCATGGGGAGGGACACCTACCACCAACTGCAGCACACCTGGGACCCACACAGCCCTGCCCAGTAGTGGATACCTACAAGCTAGGTAGCAGGAATATCACTTCAGAACCCTTCCCAACATGGGACCGACTCTGCAAATGTCAGGCCTGGGCTAGGGGGACCCACTGACACACATCCTCCACCCGGGTACTCCCCTACCATGCGTAAGTTGTAATGATGGGAACTGTACTAACCCCCTTGTGGCTGCTGTGATGCCCTCAAGCACCCATCCACCTCCGGATAGGCCACCGCCAGTATGCGGGCCATCAGGGGGGTCAGGGTTCGACAGGCACCCCTTCCTCGTTGGGAGGCTATGCCCAGCTGGGCCTCCGCCGTCTTCGGTGCGCAGCGTCTCAGGTCCTCCCACCGTTTCCAACAGTGGGTGCTCCGCCTGCCGCAGACCACCCAGGGTCTGCACGTCCTTGGTGATGGCACGCCATATACCCTTCTTTTGATGGGCGCTGACCTGTAGAGAAACACACACAGGAAAAGGTATTAGTCAGACCGTCCTGCTGGTTACACTTATGGCCCACCATACTCCTTCACATCGCCATTTGCATACACAGGGCCCAGCACACAAGCTGCCCGCCGCCCAGGGGCCATCCACCATCCCCCCCCTACACAAGGCCTTCACAGACACCACTCCATGCATTCATGCCACAAGACTCGTGCTCACAGTGGACTCACCTGTTGGTCTGGAGGCCCATACAGCTGTCCGTACTGGGGTAGTACCCCATCCACCAGTCGCTCCAACTCCACCAAGGTGAAGGAAGGGGACCTTTCCCCAGTCACACGGCACATGGTAGGTTCCAGACGCAGGTCACAGCAGCACATGCACTGTAGGTCCTCTCCTGTTGAAGGTCATGTAGCAAGTGAGTGATCAGTTAGAAAATGGCGGTCACGTCCGCAGCGGTGCATACCGTCACCGCCAGCAGACATCACCATTGGCTGCTGTACCCTCATAGGGGCCAATATTATCCAATGAGGCGTTGCACGTCGGCTCCCGACCGCCTCCCGCAACGGCACACAACGTCAGCGGAATTACCTCACTTCCACCTGTCCCTCCAGACAGGATAGGTGGATACCATTTCAGTAGGGGGGCGGGCCAAGCATTATAACTGCGTCACAGTTCACAATTGGACATACAGGACAAATGGCACTTATACATTAAAAATTAACATCATGCATTGTACAGTTTGCAACCAGCTCCTCACTCTTTGCCCCATAGATTGCTACTGCTGCAGATCATTAGGAGATGGAGACATACCCCCGTGTACAGACCCCTGGTGGACTTGGCATCAATGGAGGACAGGCACATTATCCTCACCCATAGACTTGACAGGGCCACAATCACGGAGCTGTGTGCCCAATTGGAGCCTGACCTTATATCTGCTTTCCGTCACCCCACTGGGATCCCCTCTCTTGTGCAAGTCCTATCAGTGCTCCATTTCTTGGCAACTGGTTCTTTCCAAGTGACAGTGGGCTTGGCAGCAGGAATGTCACAGCCAATGTTCTCAATAATGCTGATCAGAATGTTGTCGGCCCCGATTAAACACATGTGCAGCTACATTGCTTTCTCACAGGTGGAGGGTTTGGCCACAGTGAAGGCTGACTTCTATGCAATGGGACATATACCCAACATCATTGGGGCAATTGATGGTACACATCTTGCATTTGCCCCCGTTAAAATGAACAGGTGTTCAGAAATCATGAGAGTTTTCATTCCATGAATGTCCAGATGGTGTGCCTGGCGGACCAGTACATATCCTGTTACAATGCTAAGTATCCTGGGTCTGTGCATGATGCCTTTATCCTGAGGAATAGCAGCATCCCAAATGTTATGGCCCATCTACAGAGGCACAGGGTGTGGCTAATAGGTGAGCCCTGGTTCCCACCCAGTATATGCTGGTGTATGGGTATGGTGTGGGCCACATGGGATAGTGCGTGGCTAAATGTTGTCCCTCGATATTTGCAGGTGACTCTGGTTACCCCATCCTATCATAGCTACTGACCCCTGTGAGGAATCCCAGGACAAGGGCAAAAGAATGTTACAGTGAGGCACATGGGCATACAAGAAGGATTATAGAATGTACCTTTGTCATCCTGAGGGCCAGGTTTTGGTGCCTCCATCTAACAGGTAGATCCCTGTGCTACTCACCCAAGAAGGTCTGCATGCTGCATGTTGCACAACCTTGCCTTGAGATGCCATGTGCCTTTTCTGCAGGAGGAGGAGCCTGGAGATTGCCGTGTGGTAGCAGTGGGCCCTGTGGACAGTGAGGATAAGGAGGCAGAGGTTGAGGATGAGGACAACAGAACAGCAGTGATTCGACAATACTTCCAATAACACACAGATAGGACAGTGTTACTTCAAATTTCTTTGACATTTTCTTGTTTGTCTTTGTCACTGGCATGCCCTTATTTCCCACTTCTATGCCCACTCACTGTACCCTTTGGCAACTCATTTTGCAGATGTTGGTGCCCCACTATTGCTCCTGGTGTGATCACTGCAGCCAACTACATGTTTTTCCTATGTGCACATTACTGTACAGCTGAACTGCAATGTTTGAACCTGGTTAAACGAATACATACTTAAATCATTTGACATACTCCATACTTGTATTTGTTCAAAGGGTATTTATTGAAGTGCTAAGGAGAAGTGAGGCAAGTGCACTGGGATGAGGTGATGATGGAGGAAAGTCCAGGGTATTGTTACAGTCTGTTTGTAGCACAGGTACGTTGTCCATGGGGACATAGGAAGGGGAGCAATGGCAGTTTAAGGTGGACAGGGTGACTGAGTGGGACACAAGGGTGACAATCAGGAGAGTCTCATTTCCTGGCAGGGGTCTTGGCAATAGTCTCTGGCTCCTGCTGGATCGCAGGGAACGTTTGTGGGGTGGTTCACCTTCTACAGGGAGAGGGGTGCTGGTGGCCTGTTGGTCCTGTGGCGGGCCGCCTGGTCACTAGTGGAGGCGGAGATGGAAGGCAGTTCAGATGTCTAGCTAGTGGCAGGGGCCCGCTGTTGTGAGACCGCCTCCCTCATAATGTTGGCCGTGTCTGCCAGCACCCCTGCAATGGAGACCAGGGTGATGTTAATGGCCTGCAAGTCCTCCCTGATCACCTGGTACTGTCCCACCTGCAGCCGCCTGCTCTCCTGCACGTTGGCGAGGACCTGGTCCAGCGTAACCTGGGAATGTTGGTATGCTCCCAGGATCTTGGTAAGTACCTCCTGGAGAGTCGGTTCCCTGGTCCTGTCCTCCCCCTGGCGCACAGAAGTCCTCCAAGCTTCCCTGTTGTCCTGTGCCTCTGTCCCCTGAACCGTGTGCCCACTGCCACTAACCCCAGGTCCTTGATTGTTTTGGGTATGAGGTGTGCCCTGGGTCCCTGTAGTGGTAGACACACTGCTGACTGACGTGTCCTGGGGACAGAGGTATGGGTACGCTGGGTGGGTGCTGTGGTGGTGCTTCCTGAGGGGGGAGGCTCTGTGGTGGTGTGTGACTGTGCCTGGGTAGCCGACTGTCCAGAGGTCCCTGATGTGCCAGGTTGGTCATCCAGATACAGGTGACCAGAGTCACTGTCATCACTGTGGGTCCCTTCTGTAGGGGGACTAGATATTGCTGTAACCTCTTCTCCACTGACATTGGCTGGGGTACCTGTGGGGATGTAAATGCAGTGTTATTGTTTCTGTGTGTGACATATTGTGCATTGGTGGGTTACCCTCTTTGGTTGTATTTGCCTTGGCAGCTTTCACTTGTGTGAGTTGGTATGTGGTGGGCTGGCTGATTCTCTCTAGTGTGCATGCTTTAGTGATAGGTGTCCATGCAGGGCTGTGAGTGGCGTCCATGCATTGGTGCTGCATGCAGGGCTTGGCATCGGGATGGGTGAGATGTGATGGGGGGGTGTGTGGGAGGTGGTGGGGTGATGGGAGTGAGGGTGGGGGTATGTTATGGCATGCAGGTAGGGTGGTGATAGTAATAGTGAGTTGACTTACCAGAGTCCAGTCCTCCTGCTACTCCTGCCAGGCCCTCAGGATGCATGATTGCCAAGACTTGCTTCTCCCATGTTATTAATTGTGGGGGGAGGAGGTGGGAGTCCACCGCCAGTCCTCTGAACAGTGAGTTGGTGTCTTGCTGCAATGGAACATAATTTCTCCCGTAGGTCATTCCACCTCTTCCTGATATCATCCCTTGTTTTTGGGTGCTGTCCCATGGCGTTGACCCTGTCCATGATTCTCCGCCATAGCTCCATCTTCCATGCAATGGATGTCTGCTGCACCTGTGCTCCAAATATCTGTGGCTCTACCCTGATGATTTCCTCCACCATGACCCTTAGCTCCTCCTCTGCGAATCTGGGGTGTCTTTGTGGTGCCATGGGTGCTGTGTGAGTAGTGTGGGTGAGGGTGTGTAGGGTGATGTGTTGGGGTGTGTGATGTAAGGTGCGTGGGTGGTGTATAGGTGATGGTGGTGTGTGGCTCTGGTCTTGTATGTGGTTGTGGTGCCTGTCTCATGCCAATGGTTTGTAATTGTAAAGGGTTGTGGGTAATGTGGGTGTGTGTTTTATGGTGGTGTGAGTGGGTGGGTGTGGTTGTGTATGGGTGCTAGGTGTGTGTTATTTAAATTGACCAATGTAATGTTGTTTTGTATGTGTGTGTCCATTTTGAGTGCAGCGCTATGTACCACCAATGGTGTACCGCCGTTGAATGTCCGCTTTGGTGATTGGTGGGTGTTGTTCTTTTGGTGTAACGGTATGGGTTTTGATACCGCCAGTTTATCACTGACCTTTGGTGTGGCAGAATTGTGTATGTAGCTGAATAGTGGTGGACTGGTGTGTGTGTCATAATATGGTGAACGGATGTCCGCCGCCGCCGCGGTATGTTGGTGGCAGTCAGCGTTGTGGTAAGTAGGGTTTACCACCAATGTCATAATGAGGGCCATATTCTTGAAGGAAGACTCCCTTGAAAGCCACCCAACAAGTAGAAATGCCTTTACTGGAACATCTTTGAACATCCTGAGGTGAGTCCACCCCCGCTTTCAGGTAAGCTAAAAAAAACAAAGCATGAACACATGAATTTAAAGTAGCAGTCGTTGGTTGATGGCCTTTGTTCACAAGATCAAATGTTACAGAAAAGAAAAGCAACCTTCTTAAAGAATTTTATTTTATCACAGTACATAGAGAGAGCCCTATGTAGGTCTAAAAAATGTAGGAGGAAGGAGAAGGAAAAGGGAAGGCAATGCAATGTCTTGGGACGAGTGGGAGGAGGATGCCACCTTAACAATAAAGGGTGGGTTAAGCCTTAAAACTACCTTGTCAGGGAAAAACAAATAAAAGGGTCTGGAGTTCAGTATAGATAAAGCTTAATCTGGAGAAATGCTGCCTCTCTAACTCCAAGGGGACAGAGGGATCTCTCTGGAAGATCTGGAAACCTGAGAGAAGAAGGATTCAGGGTAAAGATTCAAACAGGACAGATTGACGTCTGAATGAGTAATGAAAACCAAGGGCAGTAGCATCAAGCTGTTAGGGTTTGTACACAGCAAAGAGCATGTCCCCTCTCACTGCACTAGTGGGTTCTGTAATAGCTCCCTTTTAAACTTACTATTGAAAGCCTTTCTTGTTATCTCACCTCCCCCCCCCCAGGCTTCTGTGTATGTTGTTTAATGTGCTGTTTTGTTTACACATTGGGCCTTGCTTTTACCAAGGCTTCTTTAAAATACTCCTCCCTAGGCCATGTGTTAATCCAACTCATTTGTATAATAACTGAAACTCTGCACACCTTTCAAAGAACATGTGCAGCATGTGAGGACCACACCCAGCTCTCCAAACCACACCCAGCTCTGCACACCTTCCAAGAACATGTGCAGCATGTGAGGACCACACCCAGCCCTTCAAACCACACCCAGCCCTGTCTATAAAAGGCATCCCCCGAGCCTCACCCAGTGCTTGTGCTCGTCTACCTCCCGCTTACCTGAGAACAGATTCCTTGGCGCTGGCACTCCTGCTCTTTACAGACTTTCATTGACTTCAATGGGCGCAGCTTCTGGCTCTTCCTTCTTCCGGTTTCCGGTTCCTCCTTGCTTCAGCCTCTCTCCTATGAGTAACCTGCAAAAGAGAAAGAAGACAAGGTTAGACTGATCAGTATCTCTTGCCAGCAACAAGTAAGTGCAAAACCTTTTATTACCTGAAAGAACTTTGACAACAATTTCTGGATTCGTGTATAGACAATTTGAAACGAAATACCTTCCACGAACATTGTGATTCAAACTCTTTGTTACAAGAATATTTTGCAGAACTTTGTGAAGCAAACATTGTTTTTTCTCATGGAACTTTTAAGAATCGAACAGTGGAAACCATTAACAGCAAGGCAAACAGTAAATCAAGGACTTGCACAAATTACATGCTGTATTTTGATGTAAAAGTACAGTATTTGTTTTATAAAAGATTCTGGAAATATGGGAAAAGTGAGTCTGCTATTGGGAATTTAGGCTTTAGTTATATTATGATGAATGTTTGATATTGGTAATTCTGATAACGGTATTTGTTTAATGTTTTAGAAGCTTTACAGTAATAGAAAACACATCCCAGAGCAGTAACACATTCCAAACCTGGAAACTAGAGACCAGGATCCAAGAGGTACTTTTAGAAGAGAATTTCTAATAAATAAAGGGATAGTCAGGAACCCATTTAGGAATAGGTTGCACTTATCTGTTCTTTGTTTATGTTTCATTAGGCACCAGTTTCTACAGAAGTCAGAAAGGGCCGCAGATTTGTGCAGCACTTCAACAGTGGAAACGCAAGAACGGTGTTGTCTCTCTTTTTTATTTTATCCACTTCCCCCCTTCCCTTGAGCTTCTGTTCTTAGTGCACTGTTTAAAAACTAGTGTGCTGGAACAAGCAGTTTCAGGGTGGGGTCGGATTGTCTTCAACCTCCATCAGAACTGAACAAGAACTCAGGTGAGCTGGGCTTTGACACAAGCTGAAGCAACCAGCAGGACTTCCACTTGTTCCTCCCTAACCATTGCCAACACTCTAGGAATAGCAGAAATGGAGTAAAAGTGAACAGGAGACCCCTGGGCCAAGTGAAGCTCATCGCATCCACCCTCCAGGACTCTTGGGGAGAAGAACCATGGGAGTTGGGCGTCCAGAGCAGAGGCAAAAAGATCTAAATATGGCTCCCCTGTGGTAGTTTGGACTCTTGCTCTAGGCAAGACTGCTGGTTAAAGGATGACAGTACTTTTGTTTGTAGTCGACTACGTCTTTCCTACAACAAGTCGCAACTGTCCTTCATTTCAGTTAGAATGGAATCAACTGTTAGGACATCCCAATCATCAGAGACAACATCAGGTGTAATTACATCAGTCATTGAAATTTTGAACACGTATGGTATTTTAATAATTTCAGTAGGCCCGTATATGTTGAATGGAACTTTGTCCCACACAATCCCATCAGAAATCGGTATTGCTGTAATATTTACAGGGGACAAATCTCTCCGAACCTTATGTGAAGAATGATGTGGTGTTAAAACTTCATCAACAGGCTCCACATAGGAGCGATCAGGAATATAGTGACCATTTATAAGCAAAAAGAAAACAGTCACAAAACCAATCCATAAAAATAATGCAAAAAATGTCAAACAGAACCATAAGTAGTTCCATGGGTATTTCAAATAGAACTTTTTAAGCCATTGATACAGCTTACTACTTTTTGAACCATTGTCAATCACAGTAGTGGATGAGTCTGAAGAAAAATCATCAATGTCAATGAAATAGCCAGAGGCAGTCTCTGCAAACACGGGAGCCGGTGCACCATCCGTACTTTGGTCCACCTCATGTGGGGGCTCTTGATAGACAGGGTCGTTAGTCTGTGATGTGTTTGTGTAAAAAACAGCTAAATCTTGAAATGTGGTGGTCACTGAAGTAGTGACTGGAACCAACAAAAGTTCATTTTCCGCCCTCCCCATGGTCAAGAAGGTGTCTGGAACAGCAGTTGACATTGTTGCAAAGTCTGTAGTAGTGACGTTCATCCTACTATGTAGATGTATGTCCTATTGGGTAGTGAGAGGGGATCGGGAACCACCCAAGGGACCTCTTGGTCTACTGTGAAGGATCGGCCACATGGTGTAGTTTGATGTCATCAATAGAGATGAATTTGTTTGTCATAGAACCAGACAGTGGTGGTAAGATAACAGTCCTGGTGCCTTGAATTCCCAAGACTTTTACAGGTGCTCTGACCAAACTCCTTCTCACGAACCAGATCCCCAACTTTAGGAATCCAGCCAGTCGAAGGTTTCGCTAAATCTCTTATTCCTAAGGTGGCAGCACTTGCAGATGATTTATCATCAAGAAATTACTAAATCTCCTGTAAAACAGTGAAACGTTCATTTATGTCAAATGGTGTTTCTGCTGCCACCATACCAGGGGCATCAAGATCTGGGACATAAATAGGTATCCCAAAGAGAACCTCATAAGGAGTGTGTCCCCTCAAGGACCGTTTTGGCAGATTATTCAGTGCTCTCTGGACCCCATATAGGTGATGTAACCAACTGCGGCCTGAACCTAATACTCGAGCTGTTAAGGACTGCTTTAGATCACGATTCCGCCTCTCCATGACCAAATTTCCCTCTGGATGGTATAGTGAGGAGTAATGGAGTTCAACACCCATCGTCCCCATGGTATCCCTGAATGCCTTAGAGGCAAATGCAGGGCTCTGGTCCGAATGGAATGCTGCAACCGCATATGTACCGATAAAGATCAGCAAGTCTTTTATAACAGTCCGGGCGTCAGCCGACCACTGTGGCCATACCCACAGGAATCTAGAACAAGAATCTACAGCGACTAAAATTTATTTGTATGCACCATCAGGCTGTAAGGGACCACAATGGTCCAGGTACACACACTGTAGTGGCCTGTTGGACACTAAGAGTGATGTCTGCGGTGGGCGTTTGATATTAGAACCCTTGATCTGCTGGCAAATGTCACAGCAAAGGACATACTGCGTTGTTCATCTGCATAGACCAGGCCACCAGAAACGTTTCTGTAGGAGTGTTATCGTGGCCTAAATACCAGCATGTGCAGAAGCAACACCCTCATGCACTGCTTTAATTAGATCTAATCTCTGGTCTCTGCGCACTGATATGGTAAGTATAGTTCGTAGGGTACCCTTTAGGAAGGAGCTTGCCTGCAGCCGAAGCTTTAACAGCAATCAATATTTCATTATCCAATCTTGTCTGAGAATGAGTCACTGCAGCCACAGAAGCCGTAGCTACTGCTGCATTGGCCGCTTTATCAGCCAGTGTATTACAACGTGTACTCCTACACGTTGGTGCCCCAATGTATGGACTACATGGACATGCAGCAGGTTATCCTTAAGATCAGCCACCCTCCCCCACAGTATTTTGTGTTTAATGGTGTTCCCTTTAGAATCTCTAAACCCGTTCAGTTTCCAATGATTGAGATAGTCATTGTGTGACTGGACGCAGTAATAAGAGTCACAGACTATAAAAGTCTGGCACCTGGCTCAGTATGTTCTAGCGCTAGAATAAGAGCTTTAAGCTCAGTCAACTGGGCTGTGCAGTCCCCTAAGGTCTGTGTGTAGGTATTGTGAGTGTGGAAAACTCCATCTCCCATCACTCCGCTCATGGCTGCGCAAGCTGCCGAGTATTGATGTTTAGTACCTACAGCCGGTTGTGCTGAACCATCAGTGTATATGACAGTATGGTAGTTGTCTAGTGGCAAAATATTTAGAGGAGCTGAGTACTCTTGTTCGTACTGGAGAAATTCTTGTGTCTGAGGTTTTGGATCAAAAATGTAATCGACATCAGTGTCAGTCAGAGACGTTGCCCATTGACTCCAACGTGGATGTAATGCTTTAGCGTTGGGAACGCTTGTTTTGTTGACAGCCTCTAAGGCCGGCACCGGGGAGACAACAATAATACGTTTCCCCTGGGCAAGTGGCCTCTCTTTTATGACGGCCATCTGAAGTGCCGTCAGAATCTTTTCTGTAGGTGCAAAACGCTGTTCAGCATTGGAATATAAATGTGATTTATATGCTATGGGTACCGTGTCATCCTCATTAAAGGTGACATAAGTAAATCCAATGGCACCAGCAATTAATCTGATGACCACATTTTGTTTATTGTCACGTGTGTGCAAGTGTTAGGCTTCTAGCATGTCCCATTGCATTTCCCTAAGGATGTGCGTGTGTTCAATTGTCCAGTTCCTGCTAGAAAATTTGGGCTGAACCAAGTCATAAAGTGGCTTGATCCATTGTGCATAATCTGGAATGTATGTTCTGCCAAAATTAAAGAAACCTAGTAATGACTGGAGTTTCTTTAGCGAGTTAGGAGGGTGCAGTTGAGCACATTTCTCTAGAAAGTGTGGGGCCAGGCTCTTTCCCTCGTTTGATAGCTCATATCCAGGGGATATAATACACTAAGAAAGGCTATCTTGCTTTTCTTAAAATTGAATTTGTAACCGAGATATGCAAATCCCAAAATGATCCGATCGACCCTCGCAAGATGAATGTAGAGGATGTCGTCTGTGAGATATATGTCATCCACATAGGATAACGCCTCGGAATCGATATCGTGTAGTATCGATGTTACACGGGCTGAAAATAGCCCTGGGCTATTCTTATAGCCTTGAGGTAAACGACAAAAGCGTTCCTGAGAGCCAAATGAGAATACGCTCAGGTCCCATCTTTCATGTGCTAAATTCTGGCAGAAGAATCCATCTAATGTTGTTTTATATTTTTTATGCACTATATTATTTATTAGTGCTGTGCTGTGTGAATTCTGTATAGCATATGTACGTGTATGACTATTTAAGTGTCTATAATCAATGACTATTCTATATGAATGGTCTGGCTTTGCAACTGGGAATAACGGATTATTCATTGCAGATGTACAGGGCTCAATCACTCCCTGGTACTCAAGTTGGGGGAGTAATTCCTTCACCGGAGCTTTCGCTTCATGTTTAACAGGATATTGTGGCTGCGGTTGGGGTGTAGACCTAACGGGAAAAACATGACAAGGGGATTCCTTGTCCCAACCTACATGATTGCGGTATAACGCAGGTGCTTGCGCTAAAGCCCATTCAGAAGCATAGGCTTCTTTATCTGCTTCCGGAACAAGATGGGAGAAAGAAGGCAAAATGACATTTTTCCCATGCGGAAGCTTGCGAATGTGTTCAGGTGGCCAGTCTCTTTCGGCCAATAGGATATCACTAGTAAGTTCATCCCAAAATATCACACTAATAATGCGCTCCACGTCTCCCTCTATCTGAATTTTTAAATCATAAACCCTATCAGGGGGAGTATGCGGCCATCTGCTGTTTCAACTGCGATGAAATCGCTAGTTGCCGTCGCATACAGATGATCTTTCAGACTCTGGCGACATATCGTGACCTCTGCCGCGCTGTCTAACAGAGTCACTTCCCAATTCTTGTTCCTCAACAGTGTTCTCAAGTATACTGGCATTCTTAGCTTTCAGTGCTGCCACCTTCTTATTAAACTGTGGCTTTTGCTGAGGAGTCTTTTCTACTTTTTTAATGGTAGACTGCGGAGAGTCTTTCTTTTCTTTCACGTATTCAGGACGTCAATCTTGACCGCCCCCTCTCTCGCTACGTCTATCCGGTGCGTCCTGAAAGGAACGAGAGGGACGTGAATCAGTATATCTGTCTGGAGTTTTAATGTTCTCCCTATTTCTAAGATTATATCTCCTTTCGGAGTTCTCTGGGTGTGGAGAATCAGCTCTCTTATTTCTTCTTCCTTTGAAATCTTTTTGTTTGTCCCAGCGCTTCTTCGAGGCCTCTTGTGCCTGCTTTGTACCCTCCTTATGGGCGGTACCTTGTAATTCCAATTTCTTTGGTTTGGCTCCCAAACTATCCCGTCCTATACTGGTATAGGTATCGGAAATAATTTTCGGTAGCTGTCTCTCTTGTTCCTGGTGTGGAGTTTCCCGGAGACGCTGGCGAATTGCCAGTGCTACCGCTTCCCCTTTAATGTAACTGAGTATTATTGAGTATACTGCGTCAAAGTTACGCATTCATTTCATCCCCAAATCCAGGGCTGGTGCAGCCCCATGCTCATTTTGTATTTGTTTAAACACTTCTGGTAAATTGGCAAGTGTCGGGGTACCATGTGTAGTAGTATATATGGCAGCGAAGACTGTACCCCATGTGGCACAGTCATCCACAGAGGGAACCATCCCAAAAGGCAAGCACATAGTGAGCAGTCTATTATTTTCCTGTGGTCCCGTATGGGGAAACAGAGCTTCCATCTGATTAGTTTTCTGGGCAATCCAGAACGGTATTTTTTCCTGTTCCGCGGGTACTTTACCCATAATAGTATGTACTGTTTGTGGATTATTCCCAGTAGCCAATTGATAACCACCAGGCGCTGGCGGTGCTGGACGCGCTGGTGCTGTGTTTAATGTTCGCATTACGAACTGAACTAATTGTCTATATAATGTCACTAATTCATTATATAAATCTCGCAGATCTGCTAGCGGCATATTCTGTATGCCTGGGTGAGGTGTGTATGTGGCAAACATAGGCCATGTAGGTCCGTCATAACTTAAGGGACCTAACCTCACTCTTTGTAGTACATGTGGTAGGGCGCCTTCAAACCAGTTCTGATGCTCTTAGTATGTGAGCGATATTTCATGATACTGGTATGCTCGCTACCGCTGAGGTACGTTCGCAATTTCATATGTGTGAAATTTATGTGTTCTTTGGTCAACCTCAGGAAAGGTGACCCAACAGTAAAATGTTTCTGTTTGTTATGCTTCATTAGCTTCTATAATAAGAGTAACATCCCCGCCCTCATCTGTAAGGCCATGCATTAATAAATGTTGTGTTAGTGCTTGTCTAGCATTTTCAGGAATGTCAATGGCGTTAGCCCTATTTGTTTAGAAAAACGGAACACCAAAAATGGGGTGTAAAGTCCTTTTATGAGTTCGAGCTCGGACAACCTACAGCGTAATCAGGTGTTACCTTTTCAGCTGAGGAGGATTTTCCCACAGACCACGGACGTCTCTGTATAACGGTACTTAGGGTACCTGTTGTCAGTGAGACAGTGACAGTCGGGGTATCCGTAAATTAGTGCTAAAACACCATTGTTGGTGGCGCCATGTCGTAGTTTGGACTCTTGCTCTAGGCAAGACTGCTGGTTAAAGGATGACAGTACTTTTGTTTGTAGTCGACTACGTCTTTCCTACAACAAGTCGCAACGGTTGTCCCATCCTTACCGGCTCACTAGCAGCACCTCACCAGAAACAAAATAGTAAAAGGTGATTTGTGGCAGCCTTTACGCATGGACTCGAGAGTAAGACATCTCACGGAGTGTCGTGGTTGAAGGAGATTACCCCTTTCTCACAGATATATCATGTCTCATACAAACACAGGCAATGACAAAGATGCAGTAAAGTTTCAATAGTTTTTATTCAACATAACTGCAATTTGCGATGATAAGTTGCATGGACTGCAATGATTAGGATAATGAATAATGCAAGAAACAGAATTGTGAAGACAAGAGTAACTTTTACAAAGACCCCCACCATCTTGCAATGCATAGAAAAGACATACGAGATGTAATATGCCCTAATACCCTAATGTGAAAGGCCTAACCTCCTACCTAAAGAGGAGCTGAGTTTGTTAAACCTAATCTGCCAATGCCATGTCCATGAGAGGAGCCCCCAGCCCTCGTTACCTTCGAATTTGGTCTCTATCTCAGACTCCGCAGGGACACGAAGACTGGGTCAGCGTCAAGATGACTGCAGCATCAATGTCAGCGATGGTGGCGATGCCCTCTGGTCAGAATCCCTCTGATTATCTGTCTAAAGTGCAATATATTTATAAAGATCTTCAAGGACCCCTGACGTAGGTGTGTTCCCAAACAATAGATAACAGACATGCTTGGGACGGCAATTAATATAAACAATCCCTCGAAAGTATAGAGAGGGAAAATCCCTGTGTGAACACCTACTGTTTGTTTGTCTTTGGTGCTTGATCTTGACGCCTTAGTGCAGTGACACTAATAATGTAACTCATAACAAGTGGCCTAACTCTAAACAAGGCAGCCATTTTAGAAGAAATAAATAATTAAATGTGATAAGACAGAGCAAGCTAGGTAGGTTAAAAGTCACTAGGTGACGGGGGCCCGAGTCTGCAAGCCAAAGGCTAAGCTAACTCCTGTCATCCCATTAAAACGAAGTAGGATTCACTACACCGCAAATCTCTTGATGATCTGTTGAAAGATCTTGGGAGTCAGTGGCATGGATACCGACAATCGGAGTGTGTGATGATCCGTATGCACATTCTGTCTACCCGGAAGATATATCACTGTCAGAGATAGTAGATTGTGCTCTGCCTAAAGTACAATCAGCTGTGCTACCTGAGCCAAAAAGGGAAAGGCAGTACTTCCCAGGTGATTGATGTAGGTTAGAGCTGACTAGTTGCCTGTGCGAATCAGAACAAGCTTGTCAAAAGAGCTCTGAGGTCCTCCTTCAGCACCCTCCATTTTGAACAATTAGGAGCTGCCACATTCATCCGAAGAACCTGGACCAAGTGGGGCTCCAGACATGCCCCCTAACCCAAACTGCGTGCATCCATCGTGATGGCCTGCCAAAGAGGAGACAACATCACTCCTTTGCTTAGATTGCCTGGGTCCAACCACCATTACAGTTTCTGAGAAACATCTGGAAGAACTGATACCAAAGTGTCATAATAGAGAGATGTTGGATCCCAGAACTGCAACAAATGGTACACCAAATGGTACAGATGCAGGCGACCCCACTGCAACAAAAAACAGGCTTGTAACATGTCCCCTCAGTGAATGAATTGCCTGCGTGGTGTGGGAATCCACAGGAGTCCTCAGATGAAACATCAATTTCTTCTGACGAGATGGAGGGAGACACACATTCCCTTGGTCTGTCCTGAACAAGGCCCTTATGTATAAAAGGTCCTGAGAGGGCACCACATGTGAAATGGCTAAGTAGAGCAGGAACCCAGTTGGATGCCACACTCTCACAAACGATCTGGAACATTTCTTGGGACCGATTAGTCAGTCATCCAGATAAGAGAAAACCAACAAACCCAGGAATTAAGGTTCTCCACCAAAGAAGCCAGAGTCTTGGTAAACACTTATTACTGAGGATAGACCAAAAGTTAAGACACTAAATTGATAATGTTGACCCAAGAATTTTTTTTACCAATCTCCGGAAGGAAGGGCTCATATGCATTTGGAGGTAAGCATATATTAACTTAACAGAGACCAAGAACATGCCTGGAAATTTCAGGGGCCTTGCTCTTGTCTTAGTACTAGAATCAATTCTCCTTTGTTTCGAAGATCTTGAAAACCCTTTCAAAGAGTGTACTCTCTTTCATTGTGAGGTGCCAAACTCTGCATGTTGCAACTGCTGCTACAGCTTTGTTAGCCCCAAAAGATTATTTTTTTCACAGATAGAAATCAACCCTGGTTACTTAACTCACAATATGTCAGTTCTTAGCAAATATTTTGAACAACTAAAAGTGTTTTCTGCTTTCTTGAGGTAAAACGATTTGTTGGCCTTCTTGTAAGGAGAATGTTACTTACCTGTAACAATAAGTTTGCAGCATGTGGTGCTACAGATTCATACCAGCACACTCATGCCATCCAGCGCTGGGTGCAGATGTTGAAAGTTGTTTTTCTTCACAGACGAGTTTTTAGTTTCAAGGTGACCCGTGATTTCTCCCCAAAACCAACAGTGCACCAGGACAAGGACTTCATCTCTGGTTGATTCCCTTCCAAACTCCTTAATAGGATTTTGTAATATAAACTGATGCTGCTTGTTTTGCATCTAGGCCTCTACTGCTGCTAAATAGCCTTAACAGCAATGTTTTGACCACGCATTGTCTTTATCAAAAAGCCTTTACGACACATGCCTTTATCACACAGATCCCTTTACTACGCATGGTAAGTATATTTAAGTAGTATACGTATATTTTGAGTTTTAGGCATAGATAATGCTAAAGGGTGCTATGAGTCATTTTAGGGTTTAGGGGTGGGTAGTGGTAAAGGGTGGCAAGGGTAATTTTAGGGTTTATGGATGGTAAGGTTCACTTTAGGGTTTGGGGGTAGTGGTTAAGGATGGTAAGGGTAATTTTAAAGTTTAAGGATGTGCTAGAAATGAGGTTTCCGGTTGGCTAGGGTATGCACCTAAGCCAGGCAGAACTCACCCATTCCAGTCAGGGCGAGGGAGTTACGCACCCAAGATAACTCCTACTCACCCCCTTGGTTGCTTGGCACGAGCAGTCAGGTCTATCCCTAGACAATGTGTAGGGCGTTTGCACAACACACACAACACATGTGATACACTATCTCAACCACAAAGGAAACACAACACCAAATTATAAAAAACAAATTGTATTGTACAACTCAGTATTAGACCAAACACAACATGTCTGTAATACCCTGCTACTCAAACAGTCGTCAGAACGTTGCACAATACTGTTACTCTGCAGATATCAGCAGTAGTCACACCTAACACACAGGTTACTCATTATTCTGCAACATGAGCAGTAGTCAGAAAAACATTACTAAACTAATGCACTTGTCATAAAAATGTCATAAATGCCTATACAAGGAACATTAGAAAACATATGGCAAGTCAGGAAACATATTAGCATAGAATGCCCAAAAAGGAGCATTAGCAAATATATGGCACATCATCAAGAAAACAGGTTAGCATACAAGTCCCAGCATGCCCCTAAAAGGAACATGAGCAAAGCGTATGTCCATTTAAAAGTACCTGTCTTTTTATGTGCAAGGCCCCCCCAGTGTCACGAGGTAGAAAAAAGGGGCCCCCTTTGCTCCTCCGTGTCAAAGGGGAGCTGCTCTGGTGATCAGGGGCAGCACGCACCCCCTCTGTTTTTATATGGGGCTCCTTCCGGCCCAAACCGGGTGCTCCTGGAATCTGTGGGCCCCCCGGGCCACGACTGACCCTCCTGGGGGGACCAGAGGTCAGGCCCAAATGACAGTGTGGGAATCTGCACCCCTGGTGCAGTGGCTAAGGGGGGGACTCACTCTCCTCCCCGTGTCCTGCAATCCTGGTGGCAGCCACCCGCGTCCTCGAGGCGGCTTCCAGGAAGGAGAGAGAGGCCTACACCTCCCTCTGCAAGCCACGCTCCTCCTGGAGATGGCTGTCGCGGCTTCCTCAGCCTGGACTGGCCCGCTCTTCTCTCCAGACCGCTAGGAGCACCTTTGCTCCTGACTTTGTTTCCTTGTACCCTGGGAGCACCCGTTCCAGCGCTCTTTCAACACGATCGGTGATTTTAAGACGTTGGCAAGAGATTACGAAGTGCAGGGGGCACAAAGATAAAGCGCTCACAAAGTGTTATGGACCAGGAAAAAGTGCTTCACAGGCAGCGCTCCTGATGCGCTGCTAACAGTTGCAGGACGGTCAGGTGCCACAGCACCCAGCCCCTGGGGACATCAGGTGGAGCACAGGGCGGCAGAGCCCACCACAGGCCAGCAGAAAGGGAATGCAGTCAGTGGCAGTTCCTCCAAGTGACCTGGCAGGTCAAAGATCAGCACAGCAGCAGCAGTAAACTAAACTGTAAACTTCGTACTTGTATAGCGCACTACTCACCCGTTAGGGTCTCAAGGCGCTGTACGCATACCGGTGTGGAACCCCTCCTGGCTTTTCCTTGTGAGGTGCTAACTCCTGGGCAACCTCCAAGGTGAAGCCAGGCATCCCAGCGCTGTTGGGTCTGTTGTGGAGATTAAGTAAGCTATTGCCCAGAGTTACAGAGTGGGACCCATGAATTAGAATATTAGAATTATCAGGTCTGAGGAAATTGAGCCCAAGACCCGCTGAGGCAGGAATTGAACCTTGGTCCCAGGCCAGATTCTGCATCAGGGTCTGCTGCTCTAACCATTGAGCCACACTTCTCCACCAGTCCAAGGAGGTTCCTGGTGAGTCCCTCCAGCAGCACTCTGTTTCCAGTTCCAAGTATGTTTCTTGTTACCAAAGTGTCCCCAAAGTGTGGGGAAAATCCTCTGTACTTATACTCAGTTTTGGATTGGTTTAACAAAGAAGGGGAGAGGAGGTTCCAACCATTTACAACTGGTTATGGAAGTGTCCCCTCTCTCCTCCAGCACAGGCTCCAAACATCATTTGGAGGTAAACGAGCCCTTTGTGTGAGGCCAGGGCACAGGCTTTAGAGATGCAAGTGTGCCTCACCTCCCCTTCTCTCATCCCAGGAAGACCATTCAATATGCAGATGCACCTCTGTGACACCTCACCCTACCGGTGTACGGGCTGTCTGAAAAGTATGCAAAAAGCCCAACTGTCACTCTGCCCAGACGTGGATTGGAGTCAAGCTGCAAAACATCAGAGTCAAAAACACAGAGAAATGCTCACTTTCTAGAAGTGGCATTTCTGTAATGATGATAAAAAATCCACCTACTCCAGTAAGCAGCATTTCTCACTTCCATTACAACCATACCAAACATGCCTACGCTACTCCTCAAAAATCAGACAATACCCCTTAGACATAAGGCAGGGCACTTCCAATGCACTCCTGTGAGAAGGCAACACTCACAGCAGTGAGAAACCAAATAGGCTGTTTGTCACTACCAGGACAGGCCCCGCTACTAGGCACATGTCCTGCCTTCTACATACATAGCACCCTGCCCATAGGGCTAGCAAGGACCTACCTTAGAGGTGACTTACATAGTTTAAAAAAAGAGTTCTGGGCCTGACAAGTAAATTTAGATGCCAGGTCCCTGTGGCAGCAAACTGCACACTCAGGCCCTGCGCTGGCAGGCCTGACACAGGTTTGAAAGGTTACTTCTGTGGGTGGCGCATGCAGCGCTGCAGGCCCACTAGTAGCATTTAATTTACAGGCCCTGGCTATAGGGATACCACTGTACAAGGGACTTACATGTAAATTAAATGTGCCAATTAGGCGTAAGTGAATCATATCAACTTTTAGAAGGGAGAGCACCTGCACTTTAGCACTGATCAGCAGTGGTAAAGTGCTCAGAGTCCTAGACCCAACAACAAGAGGTCAGAAAAAATAGGAGGAAGAAGGCAAACAACCTAGGGATGAGCCAGCGAAAGGGCCAGGTCCAAAAGGGTGGTTAGTGATAAAGGGTAGTTAGAGTAATTTTAGGATTATGGGAAGGTAAGGGTAATTTAGGATTATAGGGCCAGATGTAGCAAACGTTTGCGAGTCGCAAATGGCCCGAATCGCTATTTGCGACTCCGCAAAATCGGAAATGGGATGCAAAAATCCCATTACCGACTCGCAAAAAGCGATGCGAGCCGTTACCGACTCGCAAAATGTGCGACCCCATTTTGCGACCCGCAAATAGGAAGACGCAATTTGCGAGTCACAAACCATATGCAATTGCAACTCGCAAATTGCGACTAGTCGCAAAAAGCCCAGTTTGCATGTCCCATTTACCACTAACTCAGAGCAGGTGGTAATCATTACCAAAGTATAAAAGGAGACCCAGCAGGCATCTGGGTTACTCAAGATGGCGGAGATATATCTGATAGCAGTGAGGAGGAGAGTCCACGCAGCCCAGCAGAGGAGGAGGAGGAGCCAGAGACAGGAGAAGATTTACAGAACAAGGCAGACTCTTTTTCAGCAAACTGAGGAAGAAATCTATGACAAATACAGACTTAGCAGCGCAGCTATACTAGAATTGAATTACTCAAACCACAGCTAGAACGCCAGACGCTTCGCGGCTGCGCCATCCCTACGCATGTGCAAGTGCTATGCTCACTGCACCTCTTGGCCTCGGGGAGCTATCAGGGGGTCATTGCTGTGGCAGGTGGGGTATCCCAAAGTGCACTATCAAGGTTCCTCAGGGCATTCCTAGATGCCATACTCACACACATGTCTCACTACATATACCTACCCAGGAATGAGGCAGAAATTAACAGTACCAAGTTGGACTTTTACCGGATTGCCAACTTTCCCCATGTCATAGGGTGTGTACATGGGACACATATTCAAATATGCCCTCCTGCAAACCTGGAATATCAGTTCCGCAACAGAAAGTGTACCCACTCACTCAATATTCAGGTTGTTTGTGACGCCCATTATGTCATCACTGACATTGTAACTAAATTTCCAGGCAGTACTCATGACTCCTACATTTTTAGGCACAGTGGGATACACCAATGCCTGGAACGTGGGGAGTTTGGAGACGGATACCTCCTAGGTAGAGCTGCATACACCTTGTAGACATACACACAGATCAATGTGCACACCAACCAGGACTTTCTAACAGTGTACTGTTTGTGCCCAACAGGTGACAGTGCATATGCACTACGGCCATGGATAATGACTCTGTACTTAACACCCAGCAATGAATGTGAGAGACGATACAACAGTGCACATAAGAGGACCAGGAACCTGATTGAACGCACCTTTGGATTGCTGAAAGCATGGTTCAGATGCCTCCACCGAAGTGGAGGTGCCCTCCAGTATACCCCCATAACGGCATTCAAAAGTGTTGTCGCATGCACTATCCTGCACAACATTGCCTCCCGACGTGGGCTACCTCTCACCCCTGCAGACCCAGATTCTGAGGATGAAGAGCAAGAGCAACCACATCGCCATCATGGGGATCGGAGCATCGCAAATCAAGGCAGACTGAGACGGCAACACATCGCAACCCAATACTTTGGAAGGTACGTGTTAACTTCAACCATACTCACCTATTGACCAAACACTCCATTTGTTAAGTGGAACAATAACATTATTTAATATGTGCAGAAATAGAACTATTTACAATGACAAACTGTTCAGGGAGTTCAGAAAGCCAACCTGGCATGGGGCACATTGCCATCATGTGCCCCAACATCAGGGACAGTGTTTAGTTTATGGCCTACGGCAGCCTCTGCCAGCCTGGCTGGTCCCAGGTTGTTCAGCAGTGCTCTGCCTCGTACTCCCACTCCGGAGCACCCTGGTTTCACCAGCAGAGACACTGCTCACAGTGGAGCCCTCTTCGCTGTCCTGTGGGGTGTCCCCTGTACCCCTGGACACATGCTGTGCCTCCATGAGGTCGATCACATGGGTGATCCGGCCCAGGCCTCTTGCCACATCACCTGCAAAGTGGCCCATTTCCACCTGGAGGCCGACTGTTCTTCTTGACAGCCCAGTGGTGTTGACTGCCAGTCTGCAAATTGAGGAGGCCATCCTGTCCAGCCTCTGGAGCAGCTGGCAGTCCCTGCGCCACCCACCCTCGCTCTGTGACAGCAGTCGAGCCACCAGTTCACGCATGGACAGGGCTAGGTCCCCAGTGTTGTTGCCTATTACGTCCAGTTGTGCATGGAGCTGCTGCATGCTGTTCTCATTGCTCTTTACAAAGCGGTGCAGAACCCCACTAATCCTCCCTAACATTTGGTTCTGCAGGCGCTGATCACATAGCAGTTGTGCCTCTGTCATGGTGGTGGATGGACGCCCTGACTCGGCCTGCAGCCCTGCTCTCCTCAACCTGCGTCGCCTGCGCAGCGGTGGATGCCCTGTGAGATGTGCCGTGGCACTCCTGGCTGTTGCTCGTGCAGCCTCCTGAACCACTGTTGCAGCAGGTGTTGTCATCAAGGGGATGGTGTTGGTGGTGCAGGTGGGAGTGGTGGCTGCTCCTGTGCTTTCCTCATGGGGCTGGCTGACTGTTGGCACCTGGCTGCTGTGGCTGGTGGTGGGGTCTTGTGGGAGACCTGTGGGACATGGGGAACAGACTGTCAGTGTCTACTATCTATTGCACACTTCCTAATAAACATTTGCCTATTGACTGCCTACTTGACTACATTGCCCATAATGCATCATGCTGGTATATGCTACCCTAAAATGGAGCCATCTTGGTTTTGCATGCCCCTGTGTACATGGTGGGTGGGGGTATGGCATTGATGGGGGTACAGGCATATCACATGGTACTCACCGGTTGATGTCCTGGGCTCAGAGGTGTCCAGATCTCCGAATCCTGTTACAGCCTCCTGCTCCAAGGTCTCCTCCACCCTTTCCTCCAGGGGTGTGGGTGATGGTATGGATGATGGTCCCCCTCCTGTGCCTCTCATCTCCCGGAGCCTTTCTGCCACCCTCTGCTTGGTCCGGGAGCGGAGGTCATACCACCTCTTCTTTATCTCATCGACACTCCTGTGGCTGACCCCCAGGGAGTTCACCTTTTCCTGAATATCCTGCCAAATTGTTTTTTTAGTAGAGTCTGGCACATTGAGGGCTGCCTTCCCAAATAGCTCATCGTGGTGCTGACAGCATTCCTCTGTCAGCACCTCCAGCTCCTTCTCAGCAAATTTCAATTTCCTCTTTCTGGGAGTGTCAGCCATTGTCGCTGTTGCTCTGTTTGCAGTTCTGCTGTTAAAAAGGGTGTGGTCCTCCCTCCTCCCAGGTGTATTTGTAAACTTCCTGGCTGTGATGTCATCATCATGTGCCAGGCAGTGTTTCCAGAGTGTTCTGGAGTGGTTTCTGGAGTGTTCTGCAGCACCTGCAATCAATTTTCATGATAAACGCAATTTGCGACACCCACTCGCAAATTGTGTGTACGTTTTTTGCGCGGTCGCAAAAAGCGACCTCGCAGACAGCGGACTGGCTATCTGCGTTGCGACTCCGGGTGCGAGTCGCAATTTGTCCCTGAAAGTTGTACCTGCATTCCTATTAGCGACACGCAAATTGCGAGTCGCACATGCTCGCAAATTGCGAGTCGCTAATTTTTTGGTACCTACATCTGGCCCTAAGTGTGGGTAGTTGTAGGAGGCTGGCCTGGCTTGTAGTGGGTACCAAGGGGTACTTACACTCTGTACCAGGTCCAGTTATCCCTTATTAGTGTAGAAGAGGTGTCTAGCAGCTTAGGCTGATAGAAAGGTAGCTAGCAGAGCAGCTTAGGCTGAACTAGGAGACATGCAAAGCTCCTACTATACCACTGGTGTCATATGCACAATATCATAAGAAAACACAATACACAGATATACTAAAAATAAAGGTACTTTATTTTTATGACAATATGCCAAAAGTATCTCAGTGAGTACCTTCAGTATGAGGATGCCAAATATACACAAGATATATGTACACAATACCAAAAATATGCAGTAATAGCAAAAGGAAGTAATGCAAGCAGTGTAAAGTTACAAGGTATTGCAATAGGAGCACATAGGTATAGGGGCAACACAAACCATATACTCCAAAAGTGGAATGCGAATAACGTATGGACCCCAAACCTATGTGAGCTTGTAGAGGGTCGCTGGGACTGTAAGAAAACAGCGAGGGTTAGAAAAATAGCCCACCCCAAGACCCTGAAAAGTGTAAAGTGCACCTATATTCCCCAGAGAGCACAGAAGTCGTGATAGGGGAATTCTGCAAGAACAAACAACACCAGCAATGCAACCAAAGTGGATTTCTGGACGAGAGTACCTGTGGAACAAGGGGACCAATTCCAAGAGTCGCGACCAAGTCGAGATTGGGCAGATGCCCAGGAAATGCCAGCTGAGGGTGCAAAGAAGCTGCCACTGAATAGTAGAAGCTGTGGATTCTGCAAGAACGAAGAGGGCTAGAAACTTCCCCTTTGGAGGATGGATGTCCCACGTCGTGAAGAAGCTTGCAGAGGTATTCTCACACAGAAAGACCGCAAACAAGCCTTGCTAGCTGCAAGGGTCGCTGTTAGGGTTTTTGGATGCTGCTGTGGCCCAGGAGGAACCAGGACGTCGCCAATTGCGTGAGGAGACAGAGGGGGCGCCCAGCAAGATAGGGAGCCCTCACAGAAGCAGGCAGCACCCGCAGAAGTGCCGGAACAGGCACTACGAAGAAGACTGAACCGGAGCTCACCCGAAGTCACAAAAGGGGATCCCACGACGCCGGAGGACAACTCAGAAGGTTGTGCACTGCAGGTTAGAGTGTCGGGACCCAGGCTTGGCTGTGCACAAAGGAAATCCTGGTAGAGTGCACAGGAGCCAGAGCAGCTGCAAATCACGAGGTACCCAGCAATGCAGTCTAGCGTGGGGAGGCAAGGACTTACCTCCACCAAACTTGGACTGAAGAGTCACTGGACTGTGGGAGTCACTTGGACAGAGTTGCTGAGTTCCAGGGACTACGCTCGTCGTGCTGAGAGGGGACCCAGAGGACCAGTGATGCAGTCTTTTGTTGCCTGCGGTTGCAGGGGGAAGATTCCATCGACCCACTGGAGATTTCTTCAGAGCTTCTAGTTCAGAGAGGAGGCAGACTACCCCCACAGCCTGCACCACCAGGAAAACAGTCGAGAAGGCGGCAGGATCAGCGTTACAAAGTTGCAGTAGTCGTCTTTGCTACTTTGTTGCGGTTTTGCAGGAGTCCTGAGCAGTCAGCGGTCGATTCCGTGGCAGAAGGTGAAGAGAGAGATGCAGAGGAACTCTGATGAGCTCTTGCATTCGTTATCTAAAGAATTCCCCAAAGCAGAGACCCTAAATAGCCAGAAAAGGAGGTTTGGCTACCTAGGAAGGAGGATAGGCTAGCAACACAGGTAAGAGCCTATCAGGAGGAGTCTCTGACGTCACCTGCTGGCACTGGCCACTCAGAGCAGTCCAGTAGCACCTCTGTTTCCAAGATGGCAGAGGTCTGGAGCACACTGGAGGAGCTCTGGGCACCTCCCCTGGGAGGTGCAGGTCAGGGGAGTGGTCACTCCCCTTTCCTTCCTTTGTCCAGTTTCGCGCCAGAGCAGGGCTGGGGAATCCCTGAACCAGTGTAGACTGGCTTATGCAGAGATGGTCACAATCTGTGCCCATCAAAGCATTTCCAGAGGCTGGGGGAGGCTACTCCTCCCCAGCCCTGACACCTTTTTCCAAAGGGAGAGGGTGTAACACCCTCTCTCTGAGGAAGTCCTTTGTTCTGCCTTCCTGGGCCAAGTCTGGCTGGACCCCAAGAGGGCAGAAACCTGTCTGAGGGGTTGGCAGCAGCAGCAGCTGCAGTGAAACCCCGGGAAAGGTAGATTGGCAGTACCCGGGTCTGTGCTAGAGACCCGAGGGATCATGGAATTGTCTCCCCAATGCCAGGATGGCATTGGGGTGACAATTCCATGATCTTAGACATGTTACATGGCCATGTTCGGAGTTACCATTGTGAAGCTATACATAGGTAGTGACCTATGTATAGTGCACGCGTGTAATGGTGTCCCCGCACTCACAAAGTCCGGGGAATTTGCCCTGAACGATGTGGGGGCACCTTGGCTAGTGCCAGGGTGCCCACACACTAAGTAACTTGGCACCCAACCTTCACCAGGTGAAGGTTAGACATATAGGTGACTTATAAGTTACTTAAGTGTAGTGGTAAATGGCTGTGAAATAATGTGGGCATTATTTCACTCAGGCTGCAGTGGCAGGCCTGTGTAAGAATTGTCAGAGCTCCCTATGGGTGGCAAAAGAAATGCTGCAGCCCATAGGGATCTCCTGGAACCCCAATACCCTGGGTACCTCAGTACCATATACTAGGGAATTATAAGGGTGTTCCAGTATGCCAATGTGAATTGGTGAAATTGGTCACTAGCCTGTTAGTGACAATTTGTAAAGAGAGAGCATAACCACTGAGGTTCTGGTTAGCAGAGCCTCAGTGAGACAGTTAGGCATCACACAGGGAACACATACATACAGGGAGTGCAGAATTATTAGGCAAGTTGTATTTTTGAGGATTAATTTTATTATTGAACAACAACCATGTTCTCAATGAACCCAAAAAACTAATTAATATCAAAGCTGAATATTTTTGGAAGTAGTTTTCAGTTTGTTTTTAGTTTTAGCTATGTTAGGGGGATATCTGTGTGTGCAGGTGACTATTACTGTGCATAATTATTAGGCAACTTAACAAAAAAAAATATATACCCATTCCAATTATTTATTATTACCAGTGAAACCAATATAACATCTCAACATTCACAAATATACATTTCTGACATTCAAAAACAAAACAAAAACAAATCAGTGACCAATATAGCCACCTTTCTTTGCAAGGACACTCAAAAGCCTGCCATCCATGGATTCTGTCAGTGTTTTGATCTGTTCACCATCAACATTGCGTGCAGCAGCAACCACAGCCTCCCAGACACTGTTCAGAGAGGTGTACTGTTTTCCCTCCTTGTAAATCTCACATTTGATGATGGACCACAGGTTCTCAATGGGGTTCAGATCAGGTGAACAAGGAGGCCATGTCATTAGATTTCCTTCTTTTATACCCTTTCTTGCTAGCCACGCTGTGGAGTACTTGGACGCGTGTGATGGAGCATTGTCCTGCATGAAAATCATGTTTTTCTTGAAGGATGCAGACTTCTTCCTGTACCACTGCTTGAAGAAGGTGTCTTCCAGGAACTGGCTGTAGGACTGGGAGTTGAGCTTGACTCCATCCTCAACCCGAAAAGGCCCCACAAGCTCATCTTTGATGATACCAGCCCAAACCAGTACTCCACCTCCACCTTGCTGGCGTCTGAGTCGGACTGGAGCTCTCTGCCCTTTACCAATCCAGCCACGGGCCCATCCATCTGGCCCATCAAGACTCACTCTCATTTCATTAGTCCATAAAACCTTAGAAAAATCAGTCTTGAGATATTTCTTGGCCCAGTCTTGACGTTTCAGCTTGTGTGTCTTGTTCAGTGGTGGTCGTCTTTCAGCCTTTCTTACCTTGGCCATGTCTCTGAGTATTTCACACCTTGTGCTTTTGGGCACTCCAGTGATGTTGCAGCTCTGAAATATGGCCAAACTGGTGGCAAGTGGCATCGTGGCAGCTGCACGCTTGACTTTTCTCAGTTCATGGGCAGTTATTTTGCGCCTTGGTTTTTCCACACGATTCTTGCGACCCTGTTGACTATTTTGAATGAAACACTTGATTGTTCGATGATCACGCTTCAGAAGCTTTGCAATTTTAAGAGTGCTGCATCCCTCTGCAAGATATCTCACTATTTTTGACTTTTCTGAGCCTGTCAAGTCCTTCTTTTGACCCATTTTGCCAAAGGAAAGGAAGTTGCCTAATAATTATGCACACCTGATATAGGGTGTTGATGTCATTAGACCACACCCCTTCTCATTACAGAGATGCACATCACCTAATATGCTTAATTGGTAGTAGGCTTTCGAGCCTATACAGCTTGGAGTAAGACAACATGCATAAAGAGGATGATGTGGTCAAAATACTAATTTGCCTAATAATTCTGCACTCCCTGTATAGGCCACAAAATTATGAGCACTGGGGTCCTGGCTAGCAGGGTCCCAGTGACACATACCAAACATACTGAAAACATAGGGTTTTCACTATGAGCACTGGGCCCTGGCTAGCAGGATCCCAGTGAGACAGTGAAAACACCCTGACATGCACTCACAAACAGGCCAAAAGTGGGGGTAACAAGGCTAGAAAGAGGCTACTTTCTCACAGTAGTGGTAAAAGTGGTAAGGTTATTTTTGTAGCTTGAGTTTTGAGTTTATGGGTAGGTAGTGGTAAAGGTAGGAGCAGTAATATTTTGTTGCAGTCACAAAGACCATAAAAGTAGTATAGAACAGCAAAATACATTATAACAATCATCATTTAAGCGCTAAAAATACAGAAAAAAAACACACATGAACACAAAAGTTAAAAATACAAGCATAACCCTCACCTGGAGCAGCATGCACCTGGCATACTAACTCTTGCAACCCAATCCAGTATGCCTATTCATGCACACCTTGGTTCCACTGATCAATCAGAATGGATAAATTGCAAGTGCTATAAAGGCAAGCCAAAACAGTTAAAAAAGGAATAAGACCTTCTGTCGACCCAGTGTAATAAACTCTATACACGTTTTAGATCTGTGGTGATATTACATAAGGGGCATCGGAAGATGGATTTAGAACACCAAATTGAGTCAAAACGTTTTTTACAACAGTTCAAGGGTCAATATAACACAAACTAGGAGGGCAATCTTTCAGGCTATATCAAACTCTCCTAGTTCTTAGAGCAACATCTGCAAATTGGTTTTGGGCCGGATGATGCAAGAACAGCACACAGTATAAGGGGAGCCTCAAGTGTTTCCGGGTCACTCCCACTGCAAGTAAAAATCTGTTCATGCAAAAAACCGTCGCCTTGCTCATTTCAGAACTAAATTCAAAGAGCAGGGAAATAATGCCGGAACCCCAAGTTCCGCAAGTAAGGTTTCAAACATTTTGCTCTAACACATTTATACGAACATAGAATACAATTTTTTGTGTTCGAGGGATACCTTGTTTCATTTACAAGTGTAGTTGTTCAATGCCAAGGTACCAACCCTAAACGTAATAAAACCAGTTTAGACCAGTGCGGACTGACCTTGTCTAAAGAAACGTAGAACTTCTGAGAAGATTTTTTGATCAGAAACCTGCCAGTGAGGCTTTCACTATCCGAGTTCTGTATATTATCAGCATTTATATATGGCCCTGTGCATCCTTCCATTTGCAGCTGATTTATGCAAAATGATAGCCTTACTTTTCTCAGTGTGGACAGGCCATGACAGGGAGCTACTTATTCTGAATCTCAAAAAATCAAAGTGGTTAACTTCCTCAAGCAATGACTCCAGATTGTCAGATTTCTGCAAAACGGTGTGTGGGGTCTTAAGGTCATACATTTAGTTTTCTGAACATTAACCTCTAGCCCTCTAAGATTACAAAAGTCTTGGAATTTATTTAATAATGTCTGCATTCTCACAGTGGCTTTTGAGATAAGCAGGTATCAATGGCAAACAGCAACCCGGGGATAGAAAAACCATCCGAGTTTGGGAACATCATGAATATAATCGTTTAGGTGGTTGAATACATCATTTATATAAAGGGAGACAATTATTGGAGTGAGGACACTTCCCTGCCAAACCCCTGGTGTGAGGCTAATCCTCTCTGTTAGTACACCATCCTTGCCCCACCTTACTTGCGCTTAATTATTCTTGTGAAAGTTCTCAAATATCCCTACCAAGGACGAAGGCACCCTCATTGACCTGAGAGAGACTCACAGATGAGGTCTGGGAGCCAGATTGATGGCAACATAGAGATTGTCCTTCTGGATCTTGATATATTGTTAAGAGAATCAGCATGAACCTGAAAACTTGGTCCACTGTTGGAACCTAGATCTAAACCCAGCCTGGAAGAGAGAAAGAACACATTCATCAAAAATCCCCTCCTGTAGTTTGGCTGAGACCTGGAGGCAAAGCACCTTTTGAAGGATGTCAATTAAGCTGATAGGTCTACAATTGCATGGGTCAGCTGTGTCACCCTTCTTGAAGATTGGTATAATAACAGCTCCCCTCCAAGAGTGGCTCCTGCCATGATAGCGTTGGTCAGAATGTTTATGTACGGGGCCCAAATTTCAATCTCTTAACAGTACAAGTCACCAGGAATAAGACCAATACCAGGAGCGTTCCCAGGCTTCAGGGACACTACTGCTTTTTTGAGTGCCAACAAGGGAAAAAAAAATTAAGCCAAACACTGTGTAAGTGCTATTTGCCTTGGTGTGCAAATCAATACTACTGGGGATCCGATCCAGAGAGGATGAATAATATAGCTTAGCGAAATGTTGGACCCATACCTTTTGTTGAATATGATGAACAGCTGGGGTACGAGCATCCAGACTGCCATGGGCAATTATTTGCCAGACAGAAGAAAAGTATTTCAACAGGTCCTGCCAGTTTTGATCAATCCAGCTCTTTTTGTTAGCTGCTAATACCTCCTTATAATGGTGTCTGGCCTTGCAAATCAATAAAGGGCTTAGGAATTTTGTACCTGTTAACAACCGAGCTTTGGCCTGTCTGAAATCCTTAGGAAAACAAGGGGCATCAGTGGCAACTCTTTTCGAATTGCCAGTACTCCTCTGAACCTCAAAGAGATGACTTAGGGAGCCAAACAATTGATCATGAATGGTAGCAATAGGAATAGCATACAAATCAGCATCCCTGTATGGTAAGAGAATTGAGGCAAAAAGATTGTAAATTAAAGCAAGCCGTGTAGGGCAAGAACACATTTTTGAGTACTTAACAACCCTCTTAGAGTTCACAGCAATACAATTCTGGGGTACTACGCTCTGACCAGTAGAATCAAACAACCCTCCTTTAAGCTTTCAAGGCAGAGGATTGTGATTAACCTCTGTGAAATGTGTAAGCCTTGCCCATATTAGATACTGACCTACTGTAACATGCCCACACCCTGTGAGCAATAGTAAGCAAAGCTAGTTGTGTGGCACGGCACAGCAAGATTTCAAGAGAGGATCATTTAATTCCAGGATAGCCAAAGCTTCATCTTTAGGTTTGGCGACTAACGTGATAAAATCCAATGGCTCACATATAGTATTAAACTCACCTGCAAGAATGAGCTTGGGTTTATAGGACAGGGACTCCATGTGATTATCCAGAATATTGAATGTAGGGGACGCACTACTGTAATGCAAAATGTGGTTATAGATGTTATAAATGTTAAATATAGACCCATTGCTTTGCCCTCATTGACAGCCCTAAAACATTGGCCACCCAATGGTCAGCTCCTCAATGGCCTAATTAAGTGAGACTTTTACCCATATCAAAAGGCCCACAGATGGTGGCCTGACAAAGAGGGCAGTGCATCCACTGTGTTGGTGGCTTGGCCCAAACTATATAACACCTACAAAGCTCAGGTCTCCTGGAAGAGACAGATGGTAGGAGCCGATAAAACTGACCCTGTGAGGATTGGTCTACGTGCTACATAACCCTGCAAGATTCAAGGAAACAATCTGCAGCTGGCCGGCGAAACCAAATTGCTCAATCGCAGTACCCCATAGGTGATCATTACCACTTGGAGTAACATCTGTCTCTACCTCTAACTGGGGTACATGGACTATAGTTCAGCTCTGTTTGGGACAGGCACAGAAGGGTCATAAGAGGCTATGGGCTGCAGTCAATCAACACCAATTAGGGGCTACTCCCTACTCAAATCGCCATTCCTCAAACTTGGACAGCCCCCACACCCTGTGCTATTGCAAAAGACAATTAAATCCCCGTGTTGGGAGTGCGAATGTCACGTGCTTCTACTGCCAAATGTCCACCTAGAATTTCCCTGCAACTCACCACAGCATCAATAGTATCACAAAGCCAAGGCTCAGAAGAACGTCTATGAACACTCAGGATATCTTCCATTATCTTTGACTTGCATTTAGTTACCTCTTAGCTAGTGTTATACCTTATTATGTAAGGACTCCCTGTTCTCAAAGCTCTTTTTTTCTAATTTTGGAACATTAACCAATTTAGAGCAAGGACAGTCCTCACCAAATCATGTTTGAATCTAGCAACCTCTATGGGTAGATTCACAGATATCCCTTGCTTATAGGCCGCCCCTTGTCCCCCTCTAGGAAACAGGCTATGCGACCCAGGGACAGAGGTCCCACTTGGGCGTGCTACACAGTAGGAATCAAAACTGTTAGTCACTTCTGAGAGCCTGCTTGCCACCTGTCCTCCTAAGCCTACCCTGATGCCCGATACTTTGGCCGAAATGATCGGGGCAAGTTGGGAATGTCCCACCGGTATCTGGATTCTTCCCTAGTCTACTCTGGAGAGGAGTGCGAGAAGTGGGGTGTGCAGGGAGACAGAGCTGGCTCTGTTACCCTGCAACTCAATACCCTGCATTCAGTTTAGATTCTAAGATTTCAACCACTCATTTGAAGCCAGCTTCTTCATTGCACAGGGCTAGAACAGTTTCATGCAGGTTGGTTGTAGCATCATGAGCCTGGGTAATAATACTAACCTCTTCCCCCCTACAAACAGGCAATGGTGATTCTCCCTTTGCAGTTTCCAACAATGGAGTAAACCTATTTGCGCAAACCACTACAGGATGGAGGGGGGAGGTGTCGCGACGAAGGATAACTAGGTAATTTCCCATCCATGATTTCAGATGAAGCAGACCCTGGGCTCACAGAAGGCTTGCTTTTACTAGTCTGAAGTCTATCGGGCTGCTTGCCAAAGATATGGGGTATTGTGGTTTTTGTGCTGTTTGCAGTGCACTGTGTCAAAGTGGCTGGAGAAGGGTTTAAAATCATCTCAACCGCCACAATTAAATCATAAATTTGACTGAGGGTGCTTGAGTCCCTTACATTCCTGGCACACTTATTGGGATTGTTAAGTTTGGGGACATAAGTGGCCTTCTGTTTGCCCATTATGGATAATTAAATAAGATCCAAATTCGTAAGCTGCCACACCAACACCCAGGTGGTATCCCAATGGTCACAAAAATCTCCTATTTCCCCCGCTATTCGCTAAACACTAGCAGTCTTAAAAAGAGGAACAAGCAAAGAATACATCTCAGGACAAAACAGAAAACAGAAAACTTCCCCCCAAAATCAAAAGGAATACGAAAGGCACTAGGATTTAAATCACACAGAGGTAGTGGCGCCTAGGCAATAGAAGTCATGTCATTTGTCCATATATTTGGGGCAACAACCTGAATGAGGAAAAAAGAAAGGAAAAAAAGAAAGTCCTGGTAAAAGTTCGATACCTGGCCACTTTCCAGTAGTCTGATATGTCCAGTGCAATACAAAGGACCACCTTGTGGTTTAGTTGGGAAAGCCGCACTGCTTGAGCTACATACAATAACAGGAGAAATTCTCAGTTATCAAGGCAGCTGGGGTACAAAGTCCTGCCGCAGCAGAGCAACACACATGACCATCAAGTGCGGGTGTCCAATAGAGGAACATAATTTTACCTTCGAGGTGGAAACAGCAGAGAACCCTGATGTAACACAAGTCCTCAAGTCCTCAAACCAAGAGGGGGTCCCATCCTCTTCTGGCCGATGGCGTGCAAGGACAGGCCCAGTCCTAGCCCGGAAACACACCCAGGCATGCGCCCAGGTGCACCCCTCAGGCGACCTGCATCCTCGGTAAACCTTCAGTGCTTTGTAGCACAAGCAAAGTCCTCAGCCCCTCCTCACGGGCTCGCAGTGTGGTATGGGACTTGCAGTCCCCCTGGCTTGTGGTTCACGTCCCACACCCACAGGAAATTTTAAGCCCTTTGTAGCTGGAGTGAAGTGAACAGAAATAGTTCTAGCATTAAGCAACATTGTGTATGATCTGAATATATAATGTGTATTTATTTTACAAGTGCTATTTAGTAAACGATTCATGTGTATTTAAGAATAGAAATCACAATTTATTCATGAAAGTTAATTATTTTCCAGTTGAACCGAAGGCAATCAGAAAGTGACAGCATATGCACATGCAGTAGGAGGTAGTTATTTGGCCTATAGTGATGGAAGTGAATCCGCATTTCAATTATTACTTTTTGCTTGTTACATTTCATTTTCTGGACAGTCAGCTTTTTACTAAGAACACAGAGATGGATACACAGAGTAATCTTGAAGGTAGTTCCTTTCAATTGTACAGTTCGATGCAGAACGGTCTTGGCATAATATTAAGGATCTCTTGTTTGCGTTTAGGTACCCCTTCCAACTTGCGGATGCCAGTGCCTCAGAGAGAAATTAGGGAAAGTAAATATCTGGTGACTCTGATTTCTCTCCTATCCCATTTCACTTCTCCCACTTCTATTTGTCTTACATATAGTTTTGTGTGTGGTCAGTGGAAGTTGTGGCAAGAGATGGAATAGTGTATTGCTCTTATTATATCCAATGTATAAGGTTAGTGCTTTCTGACAGAAACAGGCATTGTAATTGTGTTTTGCACTGTGGTGGAAACCCTGAAATTGTCATGACAAGGTGCATTGTACTTTGCCTGGTACTGAAAACAACTTAACAGCCTATAGAGCATAACCTTGCTTTGTTTAGTGAGCTCAGAGCGCAAGCCCTTTACCTAAAGGCTGACGTTCAGCCCGGCCGATGGCTCTCTCCCATGTCCACAGAGATGATCAGTGACATGGTAGGTGATGTCACAATAAATATAATTTATTATATGTCATGTTTTCTGTGGCATCATGCATTAGGTCATGAGCGGCGCAAAGAATTTTGTGAGCCCGGGAGTTAGCATAGCTACCTTAACTGGTGCATATCAAAGATTTTTATGCTTAGTTTTATATACAATGAATTGTGCAACTGGTTTCTGTTTGGTTATATTGCCCGACAGTTTCCAGTACAACCTTAACTAAATGTTAACTATGTTTTTCAATGAATTCTGTTGTCTTTGTCTCCATCCTTTGTGCATGCATGGACTTTAGTTGTATGCAGTGGGCACTGGGCATCTTTTGACCAACTAACTGTGAATGACCTTCAGCAATGCACTAAAGGTACTGGATGCAGAGCTTGGGTTCAGTCAAGCCCAGTGCCCAGTCCTCACGTCTCGAAATGCACTGTGTGTGGCCTTTGGCACTGCATGTGGTTGACTATTGTTATTTGTGTTTTCAACTCTAAACTGTCGCATCTCCCATTTTATCTGATAATGGTAAGAATAAAGATTCCGATTGTCCCTGATAAGATCCAACAAAGCCACACCTCTCAGTATATTAACCAGCATTCAAAGCGCCACTGAGTTTCTGTTCAGTCAAGGATGATGACCCACTAGGAAGTTCTGCGCATCAATACTTTTTGGTCATTCAGTAGCCTTCTCTACCATCAACTACTCAATCTCGACAACCATCTTGGTCCAGGTAAGTTTCTCTGGCAGTTCTTGAATGTCTAAAGTTATTCCTAACTGACAGGTAGCAATCAGTTACGCTCATGTCATTTATTTTTAGAGCAATACAACTCAGCTATGGTGTCCTTAAAGGATCTATATTATCTCCGTTCTTATTTAATCTGTAAATAGAGTCTCATAGTTCCATGTATGTTGATCACACCCAACTAGTCTTTGGACATTACCACCAACTACATGCGAAGTACAGAAATATTTCTGCCCGGGCCCACTGTCATGCAGTGGTTCGTTGTCATCAAATTTTCTGAAGCTCAATCCCACGAAGACATGAATGACTTTTCACCCCAGATGCCCTCGGCTGGCACAATTCAGCTTGGTCAAAAGTTAGTGACCAGATTTTGAAAAGAAAAAATTGGGACAGGTCAGACACAAAAGTATCACTAAAGCCTTTAGTTTCACTTTTATATCTGGTCTGTCCCATAAATGTGTGTGTGTATACACACACACACACACCAACACACACATGGGAGCAGGCAGCAGAAGATGGGCAAAAACCAATAAATTCCTGTTCAATTATTTAAGAATCTAGAGCTGCAAGTGAAAGGAGAGGATACCTTTCACTTCAGACTCGCAGGCTGACCTGCCGTTTGTCCCAAAAACCGGGACATTTATTTAAAATGAACAAAAGCGTCAGGACACTGGGACAGTCCTCTGAAAACCGTGACTGTCCGGGAAATCCAGGACGTCTGGTCACCTTATCAAAAGTAATGGGGTATGCCAATAAGTGTTTCTCTCAATTAACAACTCTGAAGAGAATCATGCATTTTTTATTAACTCTCATTTTTCCATTCAGCTGTAAATGCCCTCATCCAATCTGGCTGGGGCAACCATAACGTTTATCAAGCTGCACTTGTCAAGACCTGGAGTCATCTTAGGCTGCACAAAATGCTATAGCTAGATTCCTTTCTGTCACTGACGAACATATTTAACAGTTTTCAAATCATTCTATTGGCTGCCCATTCTAAGATGATATGCTTTAATGCCATGACCACTGTGCACTCAGCTATGCTACATCCTCTATAAGTTGTGAAGTTATCCAATTTTATCTGAACATTTTAAATCATGAGCTAAACCAAACCTAACTCTTGCACCAGTGGAAGGTCTTGCATTTCAAAAGTGGTTGGACAGAACACTTTGAGCTGAAAATAAATTACGAGTAAGCATGAATCAAACATGGTGAGGTAGGTAAAGGAGGGTTTCTCCCTCACATGAAAACTTGAGAACCAGTGGGTGCAAATGATGCATTTCAGCATATCTTTCAAGAAATCTACAATATTTTGAAAAAAAGGTGCAAATTGACTTGCAAAGACTCACCAGTCTCTCTGCGTTTTATGAGCCACATCAGTCACACCGCACTCGCACACATCGCTCCGCTCACAGATGCACACAGCTTCGCTTACCCTGCACTCACACAATCAAACTGTTTATCCTGCATTCACAAGGGCACACCACTCAGCTAGTGCTTGCACACCACTCACCCCATGCTCATGAAGGCATACCGCTTTCCTGGTGTTCTCACACAGTTACACAACTCACTCTGCCATGAAACTGGCACAGCAGTCACAGCCCTCACACATGCGCCACCTTCACACATCTCTCATCCAGCCTTACCACTGACCCAGTGAATTCTCATTACTCACCCTGCACTCATATATACACATCACTCACCCCGCAGTCATACACTCACCATTCCTTTCTACCCTGCTGTTGGAAATTGGGCTATAAGTTGTGTAGCTATCACAACCAATAGATCCACAATTCTCCATATTGGGAACCAAACACCCCTATTTTAGCGCTTGACTCTCAGAGGGTAGTAAAGCTGAGTAGTTGAAAGTCTACTCAGTGGAGATGGTGTGGGCTAGTATTTACCAATCACTGGCACGCAATAATAAAAATGATTGTCAAAAAGAAGTACATTTATAACACACAAACTACTAAATACACTGCAGTAATTTAGAAATATACAGAGGACATAACAACATGGACAATATACTTGTGCATTTTCAGGTCTTCCAGGCAGCCCTCAATGTTATTATACACATGACCCCTAGAAGGCGCAAGACTCTCGCCTGAAAAGCAAAAGCTCAAGCCACAGGAGTGCTTTAGAAGGCTTTGAAATCCAGGGGAGAAGTGAATATTGTAGCTGCAGCTCCCCCACAGCACAGGGGAGAGTCTCATCAGTTTTGTTCCATTGTTTCCCTTTCTCGTGTGGCTTCACGTCACGTTTGACTTCTAGGAATGGTGTGCCTCGTCCCACTCGGGCACCCCATGCGTTGTCCTCAATGGAGCGCAGCACAGGGAGCCCACTCCTGCCTGCCCTCACTGGCTCCCCATGGCAAAAGTCCAATCACAGGCTGCCACAGGAGCTGGCAGTGGTTATTTGTGTCTGGCTGCTCCTTTGGGCAGATATGTAGTGTGTGGCTGCCTCCTGCTCCCCCCAGGTATGAGCACGGAGAAGTCAGGCCACAGGAGGGTGCAGAGGCGCTCCCCAGTTCCTCAGTTCTGATAGCAGGGCCCAGGGCACACAGCCTTCTGTGGGGGAGTGCAATGCCCCCCCCCCCCTTACTATGCAGAACTTCAGGGAAGTAGAACAGTGCTTTCCCACATCGTTAAGCACTCATGGGTTCAGGGATGGGATCCCGGCACCCAGAATCAGAATCCACCTGGGAAATTCAGTACCCGGGCGAGGTAGAGGAATGGGGAGGAGGCCCCCACAATCGCCAATACCCCCAGCCAAAACAATTACGCAACTTCTTAACTTCTTCACACCATCCCCAGGCCCTGTTCCATCCTTGGGGAATTTCACCTGTCAGCAGCAGAGCTCCACGCACTCTGAGATGGGAAAAGTCAAAGGCTGCCAAACTTCCAGATGCTATATCTTAGGCCCTGTAGGGCCAATTGGGATGATCCTGGGCTCATTTTACTCCTAGTAGTGAGCTGTATTTACCAGTAGCTGTTGCAACAACTCTTCTTCCTTCTCAAGCGGTGCAGTCCTCCAAATGCTGGTTTTCCTGGTCCCCTGCACCAGTTTTCCTTTGGTTATTTATTGGTGGGTGCAGAAAAGTCTGGGTCTTTTCCCCAGCTGGTCCTCAGGGAGTGTAAAGGGGCCAGCCTCACTGGCCTTGGTGAGACCCACTGGTCCTGGGGTCAACTGGGCAGAGGCATTGGTCCTGAGTTGGGGTCAGGGAGTTACTCCTTCCAGTTCTCAATGGCAGTCCCAGGATCCAGCAGCACAGTGTGTGGAAATCCACAGGTGAAGAAGAGTTATCCCCTTGTGCAAGAGTTTTTAAAGGGAGAAGAAGGTTCCAGAAGACAGGCACCCCGGCCAATCCTGGGGAGCCACATCACCTCTCCACCTTTGTCCTAACTCTCCTGGGTAGCATGCTTGGATAGTCCAAAATTGTGTCATCCAGGAGTGTCACATCAGCTCCTGCGGTCTCAGGTCCACCCCTTGCTGACATCACTGCCAGGGACTTGCACACTAGAATTTTAAAGGGAGCCCCCACACTGGGTTGGCTCTACTTGTCTGGGCAGTTTCCTTTGTTCAGTTAGCTTGGGCAGGCCCATCCCTGGTACAGTGTGACAGCTGGGTGATTGATGATACAGATCATTCCGCCCCACCACTTTCCTCCTCAGGAGCTGGAAGAAGTACTGCTAATTGCTCCTTTTGTGTGAGGGTGGCCTTTATTCCTGCTGTTGGAGAAAATGGGCACAGCAGGGTGACACATGGCCTAGGCTCTGATCCTTAGCTGATCCAGAAAAATATGGAAACTATGACTGACCCATAAAATGTACAGTTATCATTTTGGAGGATGAGGAAGAGGATAAGGATGAGAAAGGGGATGAGGAGAAGGACACACAGAAACCATCAGACAAGATATCTTCACTGCCAGCGAGCACTCTTCCTCCACGGTCTCTTCTAAGTATTTCCAGTCCCAAGCCACCAGCTAAGCGGCCACACATGATTGTCCTGTATATACAAGACTCACCTCCACACAGCCCTCAACTTATAGGTACCTTTGGAGAGTCACATACCAAGTACTCCCATGCAGGTACATCTTTGGTCTTTCCTCGGTCATCTGAGGGATAGGACACTCCTTATAAGAAACAGCTCCCTTCTCCATTAATCTTCCCTCCACAACCTTCAAGATGACAGCCATATTTGTGATGAACAAATGTCTAGCCTTGTCAGGTGATCACACAAGAGGTAGTTGGTATGTCCTAATCCTGTCCTTTGTGAGAATACATTTTTCCAGCAGAAGTTCACTGTCCAGGGTGACATTTATGAAATGGGGGAGATGTCAGTGAAATTGCAAAACACCTTAAACGTGGACAGTTGAGAAGCAGGCCAGTGGCCATATTGAAATGTTACTGAGACATTGCAAAATGCACCATGAATATTTTGAACGTTTTATTTAAAAGGGTGCCAGATGACATGTCCTGACTAGAAAGATGAGAAAGGCAATAACAAAGAAATGCTAATTTTCAAGGCCAGCTCGTGCACAAGAATCTACAGAGGCACCACTAGCTATGAGTCCCACACCATTCTCAAAACGTTATTCTATCCACCTGCAACTCCCAAAATCCTACCACCTCAACCGCCACCATGTCAGCCACCACCATCTCAACCATCATCAAATCAACCACCAGCTACTCAACAATGAATAACACAGACACCAGATCACAAGCAGATTTGCAAGCAGACTCACACCCAGTATCGTGTGGGATGAGTCGCAAATGATGACCCCAGTAAATAATATTTACTTTTTATATTCACAATTCTGTGAAGAACACACTCACTCAAACAACCAATTAAAGTAATATGCATGTATGCTCCATTCATCATGATGTTGAAATATCTGTGTGTAGTAATGACTGTCACCTCACAAAAAAATTGAAAGTAATTGACCTAGGGCTACCGAGGAAGCTTAGTCACAGGTTCAACGTAGCTTCTATGTTCTCGTCCATTGGGACCAATCTGTGGATTTTGTAGATGGCAGTGTCATTTTGTGTTGTAATGTATAGTATTTGATCACAGGTACCCTGCTAGTTGCCACAGACATGAAAGTGGGGGACAGGTAAAATGGATGAACTGGGAGATGAAACTACAGGACTAGTGGTGGATTGTCGAGGGAGATGAGAAGTTATGTCAGCGATCAAGGAAGTAATGAGGCCACATAGCCTGTAATGGTGTTCACTTAACATCTCTGGTAGTGTGTTCATCACACTGACTAACTCCTGCATATTCCAAGGAATCATTAACTGAATAACTGGTATAAGCCACAAGCTCTCCTTAAGAGAAATCATAGTGGCATAATTTTGGGAAAGGGGGTGGGCAACACGTAGGGGTCCAGAGGTGTCAGAGGAAACTGTATTCCTCGACTTCTGCTTTGGCTATTATGGCTGGACACTTCAAGTAGGAGGAGGAGAAGGAAACGGTAGAGCAGGGGTATGGCTGTAGGCCCAGATGCTATAGGGTCTCTAGAGTTAAAAAGGGTGGATGCAGGCCCAGATGATGGTGGGGCCTGCTCTTTGAACAGAAAGGTCTTGGTGAAGGCCAGGACCAGCCCCACATCCACTTCCTCCAGGCTAGTGCTGTCCAACTCCTCCATTGACACAGTGGGCTTGAGATCTCGACCTGTCTTTTTGTGATAAAACATGCTTGTCACTAGGTGGTACACTCTCCCTGCTTGAGATCTTCCACACTTGCGGTTGACAACTCTTGTGCCCACCTTGCCATCAAGAATCTGAAATTATGGTCCTTAGTGCAGCTGATACAATGGTTGGTTCCTCTATCCACTGAAAACGAAATGATACAAAACGCTGAGTGCATAAGTCCAATACTTCATGTATGGATATAAATACTTTAAGTATATCACATCAAAAATTACAAGAAACATAGACATTGAATTCCCTTTTTGTAACTTCTGCCACAGTTTTGTTAACTTATAAAATAAGTCAGGTATATGAAATTTGTTGGCACATCAGGCATTTATTTGTGCATGGGGGACAGACATACTAAATATCGTTGCACACACTGGTAATTATTGAAAATTAGCATTAGGACATTGCCCATTAGAAAAATCATATACTGTTAAAAAAATACATCTGCATTATTACAATTTTAGAAAGACATTGCTGAAATAATTGGCTCACTTAGCAAAATGTAGGTGTTTATTAGATATTTTAAGAACTATGGCCCTCATTACAACCCTGGTGTTAAAGTCCGCTGACCGCCGTGCTGACTGCAGCCAACATACCATGGCCGCGGCGGAAATCCGCTACAGGTATTATGACCCACATCTAGATATCCGCCACAATACAGACACCCACACAAGTCTGCCACACCAAAAGTCAGTGATAAACTGGCGATAGCAAAACCCACACTGCTATGCCAACAGGAATACGCCCACACTATTACGACCCACAAATCAACGCGGCGGTCTTTCAACCGCGGTAATCCATTGGCGGTATACACCGCCGCGATAAAAATACACACACACTTCCAAAACACAACCACATTGGACAATTCAAAATATACACACCTGACACAAATACACACACCACACCCACACACTCACACCACTATAAAACACACACCCACATTACCCACAACCCCTTACAACGACATTTTTTGAAGAAGCAGGTAGAGAGATTAGCAAAGACAACACTAGCATTCAGAGGCACACAACTCCATCACTCATACACCATCCACGTACCTCAAAAAACACATCCCAAAACATCACTCCACACATCACATCAACCATCACCTCACACATCACCCACACCACATCATGGCACCTCAAAGACACCCCAGGTTTTCTGAGGAGGAGCTGAGGGTCATGGTGGGGGGAAAAATCCGGGTAGAGCCACAGCTATTTGAATCACAGGTGCAGCAGACATCCATTGCAAGGAAGATGGAGCTATAGCGGAGAATTGTCGACAAGGTCGACGCTGTGGGACAGCATCCAAGAACACAAGGTGACATCAGGAAGAGGTGGAACGGCCTACGGGGGAAGGTGCGTTCCGTGGTATCCAGACACCAGGTAGCAGTACAGAGGACTGGCGGTGGACCCTCACCTCCTCCCCCACAACTAACGACATGGGAGGAGCAAGTCTTGGCGATCATGCATCCTGAGGGCCTCGCAGGAGCAGCAGGAGTACTGGACTCTGGTAAGTCAAAGCTTTACTACTATATTCCCCACCCTACCTGCATGCCATCACAAACTCCTACCCCTACCCTCATACCCATCACCCCAACACCTCACAGATACACCACTATCACAACCCACACATTCCAATACCAAGCCCTCCATGTCCCAGCAATGCATGGACACCCATCACAGACCTGCATGGACACCCATCACCAAAGCATGTCCAGTAGAGAGACTCAGCCAGGGCACACAATCACCACTTACACAAGGGCCAAGGCTATAATGCAAGCACAGGAGTAGAGGTAAACTCACCCATTGCACAAGATGGCACACACAGATACAATAACTATGCATCTACACCCCAAAAGGACCCCTACACAACGTCACCGGACAGGAGGTGCCAGCCATATCCAGTCCCCCCACAGAAGAGGCCCACAGTGACGACAGCAGCTCTGCACGCCTGGATCAAGATGACCAGCACCTCTGGACAGTCGGTTCCCCTGCCACAGTCCCAAACCACCACTGAACCTCCCCCTCAGGAAACAACACCACAGCACCCACCCAGCGGGCCCATGCCACTGTCCCCAGGACACGTCAATCAGCAGTGTGTCCAACACTACAGGGACCCCAGGCAACCCCACTAACCCAGGACGATCAGGGACCTGGGGTCAGTGGCAGTGGGCACACGGTTCAGGGGACAGAGGCACAGGACAACAGGGAAGCTGGGAGGACTGCTGTGCGACAGGGGGAGGACAGGCCCAGGGAACCCACTCTCCACAAGGCACTCTCCAACATCATGGGAGCATACCACCATTCCCAGGAGACCATGGGAACGGTACTGGCCAAGTTTCAGGAGACCCAGCGGCTGCAGGAAGAACAGTACATAGGGATCAGGGAGGACTTGAAGTCCATTAACACCACCCTGGTCACCATAGCAGGGGTGCTGGCAGACATGGCCAACACCCTGAGGGAGACAGTGGCATACCACCGGGCCCCTGACACCAGCCCAAACGATGAACAGCCCTCCACGTCCGCCGCGCTAGTGGACAGGAGGTCCTGCCACAGGACCAACAGGCCACCAGCACCACACCCCCTGCAGAAGAAGAACCACCCCGCAAACGGTCCCTGCGATCCAGGCACAAGAAAGGACAATGCCAAGACCCCCGCCAGGAAATAAGACTCTCCTGATTGTCACCCTTCTGTCCCACTATGTCACCCTGACCACCTTGCACTGCCATTGCTCCACTTCCTATGCCCCCTTGGACAATGAACCTGTGATACAAATAGACTGGACTCTACCATGGATATTCCTCCACCATCACCCCAGCCCATTGCACATCCCCCTCCACTTATTAGCACTTAAATAAACACCCTTGAATCACAAAACAATCTGGAGTCAGTCTGTACTTTCACAACTGTGTTATTACAACCTCTTTGACAAATATCAATGTTAATGTTCATTTGCACATACCAAAGTATGACAGTTGTTGGGCAGCAGTGAACATAGCAGAAGACAGAATGTGGTACCCAGATCTGTGAAAAGGAAAGCCAAAGTGAACTGTCAGGGTCCATACACAGAGGTAAAAAGGCAGACTTATGCAATGTCCTACAGTACTCTGATATGAGAGGAGCAGTGCCAGTCTCTTACCTGTGTCTCACTGAAGTACTGCATGATGATGTTGTTTCGGTTGTCAATATTGTCTTCTTCTGCCTCCTCTTCTTCACTGTCCACAGGCTCCACAGCTGCCACAAGACCAACATCAGGCCCATCCTCCTGCAGAAAAGGCACCTTGCGTCGCAAATCCAGGTTGTGCACCATATAGCATGCCACGATTATCTGGCACACCTTCTTCGGTGAGTAGTATAGGGAGCCACCTGTTAAATGGATGCACCGGAATCTGGCCTTCAGGAGGCCGAAAGTCCGCTCTATAATCCTCCTAGTTTGCCCATGTGCCTCATTGTAGCATTCCTCTGCCATTGTCCTGGGATTTCTCACTAGGGTCAGTAGCCATGACAGGTTGGGGTAACCAGAGTCACCTGCAAATGTAGAGGGCTACCTGTTAGACATACACCAACCCTTAGGGACTAACCCATACCCAGAAACCTATTCATACTGTGTGGGGACCTTGGGCTCACCTATTAGCCACACACAGTGCCTCTGTAGCTGCCCCATCACATAAGGGATGCCTCTATTCCTCAAAATGTAAGCGTCATGCACAGAGCCAGGATACTTGGCATTCACATGAGATGTACTGGTCTGCCAAACACACCATCTGCACATTCATGGAATGGTAGCTTTTACGATTTCTGTACACCTGTTCATTCCTGCGGAGGGACAAATGCCACATGTGTACTATCAATGGCACCAATGATGTTGCGGATATGTCCCAGGGTACAGAAGTCACCTTTCACTTTGGGCAAATCCTCCACCTGGGGGAAAACGATGTAGCAGCGCATGTGTTTCAGCAGGGCAGACAACACTCTGGTAATCACGTTAGAGAACATTGGCTGTGACATCCTTGATGTCATGGCCACTGTTGTTTCAAAGGAACCACTGGCCAGGAAATGGAGCACTGACAGGACCTGCACTAGAAAGGGGATACCTGTGGGATGGCAGACAGCTGACATCAGGTCAGGCTCCATTTGAGCACACAGTTCTTGGATTGTGGCACGATCAAGTCTGTAGGCAATAATGATGTGTCTGTCTTCAACTGTCGACAGGTCCACCAGTGGTCTGTACACAGGAGGATGACGCCATCTCATCAGCTGCCCCAGCGGATGTGCCCTATGGAGGAGAATGGTGAGCAAAGGGTCATGTACCACATAGGTTGCACAAGGGTGTTTTGCACTAATGTGATTTAATCGGTGTGTGGCGCTGTCTGTCCGTATTCCTGCCCAAATGTGCTGTGATGCAGTTAGGTGCCCTGCCATGTGCCCCCATGAAATGGCGGCTGCCTGACCTGTAAGGAGGGATAAGGGGAAATGAGGTAACTGGGCTGCGTTGTGCAGCACCACAGTAGGTGGTCAAAGACCGCCACGCAATTCACCATTGGTTATCATTGGGCCCTATGGGTTCCAGGAGCCAATGACGATGTACGCCGGCGGTGACGGAACGCACTGCTGCGGACGTGACTGCCATTTTCTATCAGTTCACTCACTTGATACATGACCTTCAACAGGAGAGGACCTCCACTGCAAGTGCTGCTGTGACCTGAGTCTGGAAGCGACAATGGCTACAGTGTCTGGGGAAAGGGCCCCTGCCTTCACCGCGGAGGAGTTGGACAAACTGGTGGATGGGGTCCTCCCCCAGTACATGCTACTCTACGGTCCTCCAGACAAACAGGTGAGCATGATGGATGGGACATGAATGTATGGAGTGTTCTGGATGGAAGATACATGTGGGGGGGGGGTTGTGGCCTGCATATGAGGATGGTAAGTGTATGGGTTTCAGGGCATGGGTGGGAACTGGTGGGCAATGAGTAAGAAGAATCGGACGGGGGAGTAAGTTCCATTCTTACTTTAGCTTTCCTCTAGGTCAGCGCCCACCAGAAGAAGGGTATTTGGCGTGCCATCGCCAAGGAGGTGCGGACCCTGGGGGTCTATCATAGACGGAGCACCCACTGCCGCATGAGATGGGAGGACCTGTGCCGCTGGAGCAAGAAGACGGCGGAGGCCCAGCTGGGGATGGCCTCCCAATGTGGAAGGGGTGCCCGTCGCACCATGACCCCCCTGATGTTCTGGATCCTGGCGGTGGCATATCCGGAGTTGGATGGGCACTTGAGGGCATCACAGCAGCCACAAGGGGGTGAGTACAGTCTTATTCTGCTGACTCTGCGCGCTTTACGAGGTGTCTGGGTGGGGGATGTGGGCTGTGGGTTCCCCTAGGCCAGGGCGAACCTGCTAGGGTAGGTCCCTTGTTAGGCAGGCACTGTGCCACTCCAACCCCAATAGTGGTAGTGGCCATCTACGATTAGTCAGGCTCCTGTGGGTTCCAGGTGTGCAGCAAGTGGGGTTAGGCATCGTCCCCCATGGGCAGGTGATTTTCCTAAGAACTATTAGTGCATGTGCTAGTGCATAGGGGTGCTCCCTGTGTGTTGTGTCCGCCGATGGTAGTGGTGTTGCTGGCACTGACCATGTGTCTCTTCTGTCTTTCCCCTCCTTTTTGTTTTGTCACCCTGTCCTTGTGTGCATTAGCATCACCTGGCTCCGGAGCAGTGGCTCCGGAGCAGGAGGAAGCTGCAACCCAGATGGCCCTGGAGGGTGAAGTAACGGAGTCAGAAGGGACCAGTGGGACGGAGGGCATGGGGAACTCCACGACGGGGACAGGAGGAGACACCAGTGACAGCGGCGACTCCTCTGATTGGAGCTCGCTTGCGGTGGCGGACACATCTGTGCCCACCGCAACAACAGGTACAGCTGCCACCCCCCCTACCAGCACCGCCCTCCCAGCAGCCCCTCAGCGTGTTTCCCGTGCCCACTCACTCAGAAGGGTGGGCATTTCCTTCGCCCCAGGCACCTCAGGCCCTGCCCCAGTCAGCCCTGCTGCCCTCAGTGAGGAGGCTATTGACCTCCTGAGATCCCTCACTGTTGGGCAGTCAACCACTTTGTATGCCATCCAGGGTGTAGAGGCATTTGCAGCAAACAAATGCATACCTGGAGGGCATTCATTCTGGCGTGGCAGCCCAACAGAGAGTATTTCAGGCTCTGGCCTCAGCATTGATGGCAGCCATTGTCCCTGTGTCCAACCTCCCCCCTCCAACCTCCACTACCCTGATCCAATCCCCTCTACCTCAGCCTATCCCAAGCACACCACCAGACCAGCATGCACACACATCAACACACAAAAGTGACTCAGGTAAACATGAGCACCACACATCCCAAAGGCACTCACACAAGCACCATACCCATGCAGACACACCAACATCCACTGCCTCCACTGTGTCCCCCTCCTCCAGAATTCTCCACCTCCCTCCAAGTCTCATCTCCACTCACACCTGCATGCACTACATCCTCAGCCACTACCTCCATCACCAGCACGCCCATCACCGCACACCGCTCATGTGCAATCACCACCCCACTACCATTTGCACGTCTCCTGTGTCCTCTATCAGTGTGTCTGTGAGCCCTCCTCCCAAAGTGCACAAACGCCGGCACACACCCACTCAACAGCCATCCACCTCACAACAGTCTCCAACCCATGCATCTTCACCCAAACTCAGCAGACGTGCACCTCCTACAACCACTACCTCTTCCTCCACTCCCAAACCCCCTCCATCTTCCCGTCCCAGTGTGTCTAAGAAACTTTTTCTGGCTAGCATTGACCTCTTCCCTACACCTCCCCCCCAGTCCTTCCCCTAGGGCCAGGTTGTCTAGAGCACTCAGCCATCAAATCATTGTACAGTGTGGTCCCTGCAAGTCTAGGAACATCAAAGGGGGCACCCATCAGAACTGCCAGTGTGCCACCTAGTGAAGCCAAGGACCAACCTCTTCCGCCACCTGCCAAGATAAATAAGGGGCCAGCATGCAGAAGAGAAAAGCCGCACCAACCACCCAGCAAGGCCTCTTCCAGAACCAAATAGGACAGTGCCAAGGTACCAGCAGCGACTTCCAAGGCGGGGAAGGGACACAAGAGCAAAGGGAAGTCAGCTCAGGGCAAGGAGCCTCCGGGTGAGGGACTGGTGTCACCCCTTTCAAAAGACAACCCAGCAACCTGTACCACGGTGGGCACCGCCGCAACTACCGCGACCTGCACTGCCACCTGCACCGCCACCTGCACCGCCACCTGCACCGCCATCTGCAATGCCACCTGCACAACAGCTGCCTCAACCATAGTCACCAGCATTATCCCCAGTGGGCAGCCTTCCGAGGCTGCAGGAGATGGCCTGGTGTCTCCCTCCACAAGTGCAGACACCTGCACCACCGGCAGCATCTCCGCCGCAGACACCGCCGCTGCCACCGCCACCTGCCCCGCGACGTGCCCAGCCAGTGCCACAACACCAGACATCAGCAGCATCCCAGTGTTCAGGCTTCCGAGGCTGCAGGAGGCGTCCTGGACCCTGCACACACTACATGAGGCACCACCACCAGCACTGCCACTTCCAGCAGTTTGCAGCCTTAGTCGTCGCAAGGAGGAGTGTGGCTCTGCCTCTATGGAGTATCATGCTACCTGTTACCGGTAAATCTTGTGGCTCAGACACCCATGTGAGGGAATGGGAACTGCCACACCGCTGGTGCAGCATCACTGGGCACCATGCACCTGCCAGACCCAGTGGAGAACAGCATCCACTACCCCAGTCCTTGGCAGGATGAAGCACTCTGGGCACCATGCCCCCTCCAGAACCAGTGGAGAACAGCATCCACTAGAGAGACTGTGGCTTTGCACTCCCCAGGACCAAACAGTGGGCAAACCACCCACTTGAGAGACTTGAGAGACTGGCTTTGCACTCCCCAGGACCAAGCAGTCAGCAAACCACCCACTTGAGACTTGAGAGACTGTCGCTTTGCACTCCCCAAGACCAAGCAGTGGGCATGGAGCCCCCGAGTGGCGTTGTCCCATCATCCGGCTGAGGTGCCCCCCTCCCCTTCCCCCTGAGGTGTCTGAGTTTTTTTCGACCTGATGCCCCTGCAGTGTTCTCTCCGTTTTGAGGCGGGTGTCATGTGTGGGCTTCGCCAATGCTTTTTGGGACCACTGGTCCACGGATATTTAATGGGACAGTGTACGGACTTGTGTACTTGCTGTAAATATTTGTATATACTGATGATTTGAAGTTATCTTGGGCTACCTGATTTTTCGATTATTACACTTGTTAAACTCATTTCATTGGGTGTCGAGAGGTGAGTGGTTTCCCTTCTGTGTACTGTTTCCGCTGTGCTTTTGATGGCGTTGGTATCGCCCCGGAAAAGCTGGTGCATTGGTGCCTTGTAATAGTGTGGGCGGTACATTGTCTTCCGCCTGTCTGTTGGCGGTTACCACCGCGGTGTTTGTTTCTACCGCCATGACGGTCGGAGTGTTAAAGTGGCTGTCTGTGTTGGCGGTTTCCGCCATGGTCGTGATTCCATTTTTTTTACCGCCGGCCTGTCGGCGGTATTACCGCCGCTTTATCACCGACCGCCAGGGTTATAATGAGGGCCTATATATCACAGCATGCTGGAGAGTGAGCGAATGAACACAATTCTACCCTTACATACACAAATGTTGGCAACATTTAAATGTTACATATGTCAAGGTGAAATCTATGGCCAACGTGTAATATGGAAACCAATTATAAAGCTCACAACATTAATTTTAAATATGTGAAGCACGTTTAAAAAAATCAGCCAAGATAACACTTGCTACAGACCACATGGAAATAAGTAAAACCAAACATTCGACTGGAGACTGGAAAGACAAAAGCACTTATATTAACACTCAGATGTTACACTTAGCGCGTCTCTGCTGTCTGAAAGTTTCTAGTTGAGTGTGGAGGGTTGGGCAGACTGTTCTCACAATACTCCTGTGTAATGGTGTCATCCTAAGTGCCACAAATGTGGGTGCAGGACATGCCAAGAATAACCTGGGCCTTAATCCTCAACCAGCACCAAAACTCCTCCCAGGCCTTATGGTATTGCTACCTTCTGTAAGTGTGAATATCTGCTGTGCTGCAACATATGCCGATGTCTCTCCAAATCTGGGCATGCTCTACAATGCTCAGCAGAGTCTCTTGACTCCGAAGAATTGAGGATAACTTGTGAGAACCACCATCACAAATGATATTATGTTCTTCGTCAATGAAGCCGGGAGCCCTCTTTTCTTGTCCAGCAGCCATACTGGGGTTCAGATTGTCCAAGAAACAGCAGGTACGACAAAGATGAAGTTGTGCTGAGAGGATAATCGATAATTACCAAAGAATGGCTGACTCACTGTTTCTGTGTGCAATTGTTTGTAGAGGTAGGTGAAGAAGTCTATCTCGAGAACGGAGGTTTACACCCCACAAGCTGAGGTCTCTGTCCTGTATGGGGGTGGAAACCTCTGCATGCATGGTGAATAAATCACGAGTGTATAACCCCATATGTGGAAAATACTAACATCATTGGGGAAGAGAATTAATGATACAAGGAATCGTTACATAATGTACTAACAATTTAAGGTGCTAAAGTGTATATTGAAATAGTTGTCCTGGAGATTGTCTTAAGTTTACAGTCAAAAGGCAAAATTGATAGAATGAGTGTAAAAGTGCAGAGTAAATGTAATAAGACACATAATGGTAGTAAAACAGTGTTTTTCAGATTGGTATATGGGACTGACTTTCTAGGCAACCATTAATCATTGACTACACACTGTCTAACCATTTAAAAGCAGCAGCTAACACTAGATGGTCCTCAGATTCATACCATTACCTCTGTTCTGTGCCCCACACTGAGGAACCATGTGTTCGGAGATGAGTGGTAATGTCTAATTTAAGCCCTTATAACCAACATTCACACTAACCTGTGGGAGGGGAGAGAGAAATGTAGGTTTTGAGAACTGATGGATACTATCTCCCTATCTTGAATTCACTTCACAATGGATATCTTACCACCCTATAAACAAACATCCCTCCTAATGATAAAATCATGACCTTGTCCTCCTCCTACTGGCTGAAGTTTCACAGGGGTGCAATCAATGGTAGTTCATACATAAGGGAAACGGCCAAATTCAGAGGGTTCCCTTGCCACCCTTTGCCATTGCTACAGTGACTGTGGCAAGGTGATAACATGTTCATAAACTAGCGTACTGTTCAGTTGATGCTTCTCCCTAACTGATACAAGCACTGACACAGCTGAAACCTAAAAATAGGAGAGGTGGTCTTCCCCTGTAGGTTTGTAAACAGTATTTTGCAGTATGTATGTAGGACTACCTCTGTACTAGTATGTGCACTAACAATGCAGTTTGTGAATAGGGCCCTTTGTATTCAAGGCAAAACAGCTGCAGTAAGGGAACAGACTAAATAACACTGCACTGGAGCAATACAATTTTACACCACCCTTGGCACTGACACACAAGTACAGAATCATAACTTGTGCTTTCTAAATTACATTTTTGGTCCAATCAGTTAGTGTACATTTAATTTTTGCATCAGTTTGACAGAACATATTTCATTGCAAAACCACATTTAGGCACACACTGCGCATTTTCAGTCACCAGCCTATAATCTGCATGTGTCACGGAATGGCAAACACAAAAACAGAAGATTGCCACAAAGTTAAACGGAAGGGCGCATTTCCCTTTCTTGCTTTGTGGAGTCCAAGGACATGCAAACATCAGATGAACCCTGCAGCTGCAAATAATTGAGCCTCTGCTGAAAAGCACATCATTATTGGTGGAAACAAGTCTTCTTTTGTCTAAACCCCCGGAAAAAGGCTTACTTTTTCCAAAACAAAGAGAGAACAGTAACCAGACATTTAAATGGTGCGCTAGCGAAACACAGCTACAGGAATGGTACTCAACAGGATCTCGCAGTGTGACTTTCAAAATCTAGGCACCTCCAGCAGGGTTACAACACAATGCTGATCAGTTGAAATCACAGTCTTACACAAAAGTGCGAGAAATGCATGATAGGAATACTGCTGTGTCAGCAGTGAGAGATGCTGGGAAAAATATATACAGCTATCGGACATGCTGACAGGGAGGAAATAGGCAAACGCATTGTGCTGACACAATGCAAAATAAAAATTAAAAGGGATCACAATTATATTCATTCAAAAAGATTTGACGTGTTAATGCATGCTGCTAACATCTCCTCCTACCATGATGGCAATTTAGTTTCAGTGAATACGATGGAAGTGGTCTGTACTGCACACAGGTACGATATAAATGTTTTTGTTCATTTTAAAGTGCAGGTGGCAAAACTGAAAATGTTACCTTTAGTGAAGTTAAAAAATATTTTTTTGATAAATAAAAGGCCGATAGGTTACCACTGAAAAGTAGATTTTTGCTGGAATAAAACATGCACTGAACCCTATCTTTATTATGAAACTGTCTTGGAAGGAAGACTTTTGCAGAAAAATTCTGTTGCAAGTAAAGTTTGAGGAAACAATCTCCAGGAAACAAGTCTGGATCGAATGTTGTAATAAGGAAAGTTTAAAGTTACATAATATTTGCGAATTGTTGCTACTGTTTTATGAGAGGATTGGGGAGAATGCAAATGATAAAACAGTGCATTTATACTGGAAGATCTGCCTGGAGGTGCATGGCTGGTCTAGCACAGTTGATAAACCACGAGTCTATTTATTGATATAACTGTGCTAGAATGAGGAATAACTTATATTCACTGTTTAGAGAAATAGCGCTCATAAGTAAAAGGGGCTAAAACGGAAAACAACTACCTTTCTAATTTTACAATTATTTTAATTTTTGCTAAATAGTTGCATTTTTTGGCATTCTGTTTATGTAGAGAAGGTGACGTGGTGGTCTTGGGTTATGAAACGAATGTCCTTAGTGAGCAAATTTCACATTAGACCTGCCCACAATCAGTTACAAATTTATCACTTGAGTAAAGTGCATCAGCGATCCCCCAGCATTAGCTCAACGGAAGTGACAGAAAGTAGGCCTCACCTGGGAGTATTGCCTGCTAGATCGAAGCAAGAGTTCAAAACCAAGTGAAGCCTTCTACACTAATACTACATCAACAGCTACACAGAACATAGAAAATGTGCAGCAGTATATAAAGCATGATATCCCTTCTATTGTGAACAACCTAACAAATTGCAATAGTAAGGTTCACAGCTGTTAAAATGATGACTATTTTATATCCGGAATACAAATCAAGATGTTACAAGGAGATGTTGAACAGGGGAAATATCTTGAGACTCTTTGTGGCACCCAATGTCCTAAAACACTTATCATAATACAGCATAGAAGCTATTGAATTCAATGGAGGACAGAACAAAGCCACAATCGTCACCAGGGCATCAGAGGAAACAGATAAAGCCAACTTTATATTTTCAAAGCTCCATATCTTTGCAAGTTGTGTCTTTATTGTGTCCAGTAAGCCTGAGGAACAATAGCCATCAGTCCTACTTCTTGAACAACCACAAGGATGGAGCACAAGCCACATTTAGCCAAGAAGGAAGCTATAGGTACTGTGTCAAAGCTTAAATTTGCACAGGGATCAGACTTGGATACCCGGCCATTTACCACAGAAGCAATAACATTTTCATGGAATAAATTAAGTGGCCAACATTATAAACTGGCTCATTCATTCAGCTCACAGTCAGCTAACTGGAGTTGGAATTCGGTGTCCCGGAATTAGAACAAATTTACTTAATTAAGCACTTAGGATAAAGCTGTAATCCCCAGGGTTGAACAGCTGGGAAAGGCCTTTCAGTCATCTCCTGGGACATTACAAGATTTAAAAAACTCTGTACGGACCTGGAATTAGGTAATCATTAACCTCTCATGATTTCCTAAGCTTTCAGAAAATATGGACGGAGAAAGAACTCCCTATGAGACTTTGTTCAATTCTTCACCAGGACAGAAAAAGCAAAGACAATATATGTATTCATCGAGAAGGCCCTTGAAATAACAAAGCTAGACAAAAGCTCTTCAAATATGCTTGGAATAAAAATATGAAACTGGGACTTTGGTACTTACATCAGGAAGTGATGAATACATTTATCAGTCTGAAACAGACCACGAAGGACCTTATCAGTATGGAGTAACAAAACCTGGCAGAGTAACATCCCTTGAATACTTGCAGAGGACTTTAAATTAAATCTAGCTAACCATCTCAAGAGAGAACTCACAAAATAGAATTGATGCTATATGTGGAATTCCAACTCAGGAACCTAAATAAAGTAAGTTGGACCAATTTGACCACCCGTTGCTTAGGACCCCAGACGCACTGGTGCTGTGTGCTGTCAACATTTTTTTTCTAACAGAGAAACCATTGGCCTTCACTCACAGGGTGAATAAATGTTACAGTGTTAACCTACACTTTAACTTTAATATGTATGTTTGATAAAATTGAAAGTTTTGAAATAGTACCAAAATGAGAAAGTGACCATCATCTTTAGCAGGTCACTATCAGAAATAATCTTAGGCCAGCATTACCAGATCTACAAAAAGGTTCACAAGTTAATCAATACCAATGGAAGAGAATATCTTGCAACAGTCAGCCTTGATCAAATTACAACAAATGGAGGAAAGTAATGCATGTCTTAATCTGGCAGACAAAGGACCCAATTTTAGTATGGGACACAGCACAAAAAGTGCTAAAGGCTAATTTCAGGGACCTTGAATGGGCTGCGAACACCACAAGAGATCACTACAAACTAAATGGCACTTAAAGGCTCATTGGAGAAACCTGGATAGGGAAATCAAGAGCCTAGAAAATCTTCAGGACTCAGTCCAACAAATTAAGATAGTAAAATAGTTATGGAAAGCTTATAATAAAGTATTGTGGGGGGCTAGACGGACCAGAGAGAACCAGAACTGGACAGACAATTTTGTGGCTTGCAACAGTAAGAACCAGAAGGCTTTCTACCTCTTTATCGATTTCCTAGAGAGAGGTGCTGGCTGTATGCAGGTAATAATGTTGACCAATCTACCTGGATCAATTATGTAGGAGGCCTCTACTGGGGGATAAACTATCAATTGCTCTTGATCCTCGATCTCACTTTAACCTGCCCCCCTATAATTTTATTCCAGAAATATAAAAGAACAAATCTGCAAAGGCAGGGAAGGCAGAGACCGAGGCCCCAATGGCCAACTTACCACCATCTTTAAACAAGAGCCTGAGTGCTGGTCATAACGTTTCCATATGTTATTCAATTTCTGTTTTGACCTCAGGAATTATTCCAGATTTAACATGAGGGTTTGTGCTTCTTCCAACCGATAAGAAAGGTGAGTATTCAAGTCCTGATAGCTATCGTTTGACAGTACTACTGGATGCAGGGTTAATACTGACAGATCTGAAAGAGTGGGTGTTGGACCTGGCCCTATTTGCAGGGCCATCCCCAAACTTTCTGCGTCCTTCCTCTAATTTTTCCTGACCTGTTTTTGTTGGCTTTAGGACCCTAGGCACTTTATTACTGCTAAACAGCGAAAGAGTGCATATCGCCTGTATAAATTGTAATGGCCATTGGTTTATTCATGATTGGCATATCTGATTTACTAGTAAGTCCCTAGTAAAGTACACTGAGTGCCCAGGGCCTGTAAATCAAATACTACTAGTGGGCCTGCAGCACTGATTGTGCCACCCACATGAGTAGCACTGTAAACATGTCTTAGACCTACCACTGCAGTGTCTGTGTGTGCAGTCTGGCACTGCCAATTCGACCTGCCAAGTGTATCCACTTGCCAGGCCCAAAGCTTCCCTTTTACTAAATGTAAGGCACCCCTAAGGTAGGCCCTAGGTTGCCCCATAAGCAGGGTGCAGTGTATTGAAAAGGTGGGACATGTACTGGTGTGTTTTACATGTCCCGATAGTGAAATACTGCCAGATTTGTTTTTCACTATTGTAAGGCCTGTCTCTCCCATAGGTTAACACGGGGACAGCCTTTAAATATATTTTAAGTGCAGTTTCCCATTGGGAGCGGATAGAGACTTGGAGTTTGGGGTCTCTGAACTCACAATTTAAAAAACATCTTATGGTAGAGTTGTTTTTTAGATTGTCAAGTTGAAAATGCCAGACTGACAGTTGGCCTGTTTGTGAATTCCCTCTAGACAGTGACACAAAGGGAGCTGGGGTGAAGCCTGCATATCCTGATGAGTCTCCTGGGCTAGAATGGGGAAGGAAGAGCTGACACCTACACCTAAAAGGGCTGTGCCTGTCCTCACACAATGCAGTGTCTGGCCCCCTGAAAGGTGTCTGGGGCCAGGCCTGGGCAAAGCAGGATCTTGTAAACAACTGACACTTTCCTTTGAAAGTTGCCTACTTAAAAGGCAGAAATGGGTATAAGTAGTGGACCCAAAACCCCAGACTTTTAAAACACTTCCGGATCAAGTGGAACCTCTGCCAAAGAGAAGAGCTTAAGAGCTGTGAGAGGAGTACTGCCCCTTTGCTGCGTGTGCTTTGATGGGTTTGCCTGCAGTTGTCCTTCTGCCTTAAAGAGGGCAACGACTGGACTTTGCTGTGTATCCTGCTTGTAAAGTTTCTTCAAGGGCTTGGAGTAGAACTTCCCTTCTGTTGGAAGGCCCAGGGATATCAAAAACTTCAGTTTCATATGTCTGCAGCACTGGGAACTGTGTGTTTTGTGCTGCAAACAGAAGAAAAACCACTGCGACGCCATCAACGACACAGCTGACTGCACCGTGACCTGACAATGCAGCAAGGAGCCGTGCCCCACTTCACACCACATCCCTGGTCTCACCGACACCACCACCCGATGCTATCACTGAGCCATTGCTTGCAACATAACCTGGGGGCCCCGCACTCCGCATCACCTTGCTCAAACCACAGTCTTGGCATCCCAGAAGCTGACACCGACGCCGCTGCCTGCACCGTGGCCTGAGGACACTGCCCATGAGATACACAAAGAACTGTTGTGTCCTGCACTGCAGCTGCGATCCACCGACACCAGTGCCATTGACTCCAGCATCGTCAACAGATGCCCCTGTCTGCATTGCAACCCATGGGTGCCGCACGGAGCCGCCCCGCCCACTTGGGCCTACTGACAGCAGGGCTTCAGCAATGATGATGCCACTGCCTGCACCGTGACCTGGAGACACCGCATGTCGCACCGCCCCGCTTCACACCATAACCCTGGTCTCACCAATGCTGCAGGACGCCATCACTGAACCGCTGCCTGCACTGTGACCTGTGGGCACTGCACACCACATCCTCCCGCTTCACACCGCAGCCCCGATGCCATCAACGCCAGCACTCCTGACTTCGTCAGCAGCCTGGAGTTCAATCTGCAACACGTCTGACTTCAGGGGGGCCGACGGAACGGACACTCGTGAAGGCGCACTCCGGATCTCATTGCAGGTCTTCCCGGCGCCCTGCATTTCCAAGGTACTGTTTGTGGGTCTTCCCGACACCATAGATGGCCTCCGACAACACGGCTGGCCTGAACTGTTGGATTTATTGTTCATGATGACCTAACAGTCCCAGAAGGAGCTATTGTTTTTAAATACATTTTTAAACTGTAGATTTTTAAATAATTCTTGCAAAATTCATATCTTTATTACTGTATGGTGGAGTTTTCTCGTTTTGGTCTTGTTTTACACAGATAAACATTGGCTATTTTTCTAAAACTGGTGTGGTGTCCTTCTGTAGTGTTTTCACTGTATCACTGTGTGCTATGAGCAAATTCTTAACACATTGCATCTAAGATCAGCCTTACTGCTCCTGCCAAGCTACAAAGTGGGTGAGCAGGGGTTATGTGAGCTGGATGTCCCCCTTGTCCTGACCAGAGTGAGGGACCCTACTGGGACAGGGTGCAAACAGACTGCCAACTAGACATCCCATTTTTAACAGTGGGCTTCCAAACAAAAACGAATCCTGTTTAAGCAAACTAGGTTCAAATCTAAGTGAAGTACAACTACAATTTTGTAGCTTTATTGATTATAATAAGGAGGTCATCAAGAAACAACTACTATATACTTGCTTCATCAATTTCATTAAGGCCTATCATCATGTCAATAGAAACTTGTTATGGAAGAAGCTGGCCTGTTGGAATATTTCAGCTAATTTGCTTCGTATAGTTCAACTTTATATCAATACATAGATCCAAATCAAACTGGGGAGACTCAGGTACTTTCACCCAAAACACCAATGCAAAGAGGTCTCAAGCATGGATGTGTGCTCACCCAAAAGCTTTTCAACTTGTTTATTGCAGACCTGAGTTCCCACTCTATACGAATAGGCAACCAGGCTGCCAATTCTTTTTATCATGCAAAGGATGTGGTAGTACTTAATGAAACATAAATAGGTCTTGAAAAACTCTTAAAAATGATGGACAAATAATACAAAGGTAACCAATTGGCAGCGAGTTTCAAAAAGACAAATGAAAAAGAAAGAGCACTGGCATTTGGGGGCAGACCAATGATGATAAGCAACAAATAAAAATACTTAGAGGTATACTGCATGATGGGCTCTCACTGTTAGCACCACAATGCACATAAATAAAAGTTTGCATTATCAATTTTCCGCACCCACAAGCTATTCCAAGAGGCTTCTGTCTTCGAGTACTCTGTTTAGAGATATGAAAGCAAAGCTTATTCCAGCATTAACTTTTGGCATGGAAGCTTTTCTGGACGAATTTAGGCAATTTCTTAATATTCTGTAGTGTAAGGCACACATCTATTATTCCATCTCCTTCAGAACGCATCCCAAGAAATAAGGCTGGAGTTTGGGCTAAAAGATCAACTGTTGACCCCGAAATCAGCTCTCCGCAAATTTCCATTTTTAATGAGGCAGGCAGAGGGGCTAATGCTAAAAGCCTTTATCTGGAAAGAGATGCAACCATGAACGTCAATTCACCAAAATGCTAGGAGGTGACATCACACGCCATTTACCCTTAATTTTCACAATCCTTTTTACATAATCACACTCTCACATGCACACACATACTTCTTAAATCATTTTTTACTTTCCTCAGCTGTCAGCAAATTGCCTCCTACACAGGCACATAGGTGCATCTCAGGTGAGCTAAGGGAGCTCATTGGCTCAAGGGAGCCTTTTAAACATGTGTGCCTTTGTAGGAGTACTGTGACCTGTGAAGACCTGTGCAGCATTTCAGCAACCCCAGATGACTTTTCTATTATCTCTTCTACTTCTGCTCTCTAATGAAGGAGTGCTAAACCCAGAAACATCGGTCTAGAGATAACAGCACTGCCTGCACCAACTTTAGTGAAAAAGTTAAGCAACTTTGAAGTAAGCGAACTGCATTTACCAGAATGCAATAGGGTGAGCTGTGCTGGGCAGTCTGCTCCCTTCCCACTTCTGTTTAAAAGGCTCTTTTGAGCCAACAAGCTGACGAGCTCACCAGGGATGCACCTGTGTTCCTGTGTAGTGATACTGTGAGCTGTGAAGACTTGGTCAGCGTTTCAGCAACCCCAGATGACTTTTCTCTGATCTCTTCTACTTTTGCTCTCGACTGATGAAGGGGTAAACCCAGAAACATGTGTCTAGAGTTAACAGCGCTACAAGCATCAACGTTTGTGGAAAACTACAGCAACTCTGAAGTAAGAGAACTGCATTTACCAGAATGCAATGGGGTGAACTGTGCTGGAATGAGAGGCAGCGTGCTCCCTCCCCCTTGTGTTTAAAAGGCTCCCTTGAGCCAACGAGCTGACAAGCTCACCTGGGATGCACCTGTGTGCTTATGGACTGGTACTGTGGCCTAAGAAAACTTGGGAAGCCTTTGAGCAATCCAAGATGACTTTTCTCTGGTCTCTACTGCTTCTGCTCTCTACTGATGAAGGGCTAAATAAACACAGAAACATGTGTCTAGAGATAACAGCACTACCTGCACCAACTTTGGTGAAAAACTATTGCAATTTTGAAGTAAGCAAACTACATTTACCAGAATGTAATGGGGTGATCACTTCTGGGTTGAGAGGCAGAGTGCTCCCTCACCCATTGTGTATAAATTATTCTTTCTTCAATAATGAGAGCTTTAATTAGAGATTAAAGGTTTTATTTATCATGAGTTTTAAATCTTTATTTATTTCTCAAATACGTTTTACAGAACATTGCGTGAAGCGTGTCCCATAATCTAATCCCTATTCTAGTATTCTAAATGTTATGTTAGGGATATTTATAAACTGCAACCAATACCTGAGGGTGCCAAGTTAATCAGTAAGAGTAAATCTTTTTAGTCATAACATAGCAAAAGGAACAAATGTCTAAAAGACAGCTTGGTCAGTGAAGCTATCAGTAATCATAAAGACTACTGTAACAGAGTATTGTCTAGGCAGAGAGCAAAGTCTGCCTGAGTCTTGCAGTCAGGAGCTCTGCACGAGAGTGAGAATAGATAGGACATGACAGGATCAAGAATGACCATGATAATGATTATTTGTTCTTTTCCCTGTGACATTTATATAATAATAATACAATGATTTACAATGTAATATAATTGTTTCAGCTGATATATTCAGTCAGTCACAAACAAGAAAAGCCCTGAGACCAGTTTCCGTCAAGATGGTAACTTCTAATAAAGGAAGCTCCAATACAAGACACATTTAACATACATTTGTGCATAAGTTGATACACTAAAAGATTTTCTTAGCTGTCTTGGTCTCTGAAAGAAAAGACACTCATGAAACTTTTATGCACAAATCGCTAATGTCGTTTTACTTCTCAAACATCTTTACATGAAAAGCTATTCATGAAGAAGCAAGTTTCAGATTAGTTTACCATTCTCAAGTTTCCAATAGAGGTCAAGCAGTTTTTAAGAATAAAATAATATAGCTCTCCTTGTTAGCATAAGGAGTTTATGTCATGCAAAGGCCATCCACAAATCACAATAGAAATATTTCTGCTGAGTTAAATGTTGCCTGGAATTTGTCAACATTAACAAATCAAGCAAGTCGAACAAATGCGGGTCATGCAAAGTTTAGAACGGAAGTGCATGTTTAAAATGTAGCTTTTGGTTAGGCCTAGATTTCACTCATACAGGTTATTAATTACATGGATTCTATTTTTAATGAAATCTCTAGCAGTAAGAAAGAAGAACACAAAGTCAACAAGGGAGGCAGCTGGAAAACACATGCACTATCATAGATGTTTAACCAAAAGAAAAAACTGTAGAACCTGAAAAAGGAGCAGTAGAAGGACACAACTGATGGGTCAGTGTTCCAGGGGTGAACAAACACCAGAAGAGAAAGGAAAGCCCACAATGAATACCAAGTGATAAGAAATGGGTGGGCTCTAAGCCCACTGTAAAGTTACAAAGTGTCTCGCAACAGACAGCACATGCACTGTCTTAGGGAAAAACTAAAAAGAAACACACACCGATTCTATGTAAACCCTGAGCTCTCCATACCTACCGACACTTTTACTAGGGTTGTCTCTGTGAAAGTCAGAGCAAAGGAGAAGATGTGGTAAGCGACTAGAAATGCTGAATTTGGAATTGGGGAGCGAGGTATGAATCCTGTCCTCAGCTCAGCACCCTGTGATTCTGGGCAAATCACTTAACCTCATGATGCTAAAACAAATTGTAAACTCTGGCTCTCATGAGAAACATCTGATTCTTATGTATAGTGCTCCAATGCTCTGGGACATGTTTTTAGTATATGAAACTACAAAAGAGAATTGCTTTTTACTACATTTTCTAACTGAATCCAGGGAATCGATTGAAAGAGTTTATGAAAAAAATAAGGAGAAGGTAGGTTGCAGTCTCCAGGGTGGGGTTCACACTGAATTGGTTAGGACTGTGGTGAAAAAGCTGGATAATGTATTAATGAGGGTTCTTCCTATATACCTCACTAAGATGATAGCCTTTGATCAAACATATACATCATAGACCATTTAGTTTCAGCAACCTCAAGATGATCCTTTCAATTTTATTGCTGACCTAGACTAATGTTGTTTTGTCTATGGATAGAGAAATCAGGATTTTTCAGTTAGCACCAATATGCCACTAGCATTGTGGTAGAAATCACCTTAGATTAAGAAAGTCATAAGATAAAGGGACTTTATCACAAAGGTCCTCATTACAACTACACCATTAGTCCTGACACATGCATAAACTCCCACTTGAGTCCATATCGGGATAATTTGTGCATTTCTGTTTTTCACAAGTGTCAGACTGGGACAGACACTAGGCCTCCTTAAAATGTACCCCTATTAGTGAATCAGATAGCTAAAAAGTTACCTGCATTTGCAAATCTACACTGCATGATTTGTGCTTACAGCAGACAATGTTTGTGGTACATCAAAGGTGCAAGCCATCACACCAGACCATCAAACAGGCCCGCAGCCAAAAAATGGTCGGCATACTGACTTGACAGACCAGTCCTTCTGATACTGGCAGAATACCCCTGGTTTGCACACGTCTAGAGGGGAAGTATTTGGAATCGGTGTGTTATACTCCATTTTATGATCCGGAAGCTCAGTGTGGTACTTTCACAATCACTAATTAACCTACACCACAGTATGGCAAATGGCGAAACCATAATAGCTGCAACACATTTACACCCTGCTCAGGGAACAAGTAAAGGTTTTGGATTGCCAAACATGCACAAAGTCCAACTATTGTTAACCAATTCTAGGAAAGCAGTAATTTATATTTCTATTCCAGGGTTTTAAATGAGAGTTTTCAAAGTGCAACAAAGGCTGTTCTCTCACATACATCAGGTTTATTTAATTGCTAAAGTAAAAAGGCCAGATCGGCAAGCATTGTCTGTGCTCTATGGCCAGTGTAGCACGGAATGAACTAGGATATATAATATCTACCAGGAGAAGAAAGCTTTAGAGTAATTAGGAGGCAATGAGAGACAGCTGAAGCGGAATTATTTTTTTCCTCAACCATGCAGTTGTTGAAAACATCAGTATAACACACAATTTATGTTGACATTTAGAAAGGTTACTGCACAAAATATATTTGTGACATTCAGCTTCTAATTCAACTGCCCTATAATTACCATCCCTCTGAGAAAGAATAAGAAGGCTTGACATTGAAAAATCAGGGACTGGTGGCAAGACAGTACTTTTGCAGATCACAGCACGCCTACATTGAAAACATTAGCTTAGTCAGCCAACCAAAGGCTGCTTTACTAAAGAGACAAGCAAAAGGATATCTCTTGTAATCTTCTAGTGCCTGCATTGTGAAATGATGCGATCTACTCTGAGTGTACAGAGCAGAACAAAGGCACTGTAATGGTGGTATGTGGCATTTATAGCAGTAATGAACTACTGATGTTTTCAGATCAAAACAACAAATGTTCTGTCAAAATCTTTTGTGGTCTGTTATTGCAGCTGAGAACTCAGCATTCAATCAGGAATTTGTTATATTGTGTGTGTGAATGAAGTTTGACTCAGAGGATTTCCACAACAGAAACTACAGCCCCACCCTTCACCTCTACTTCCACCAAACAGCAGTGTTTAGAAAGAACTAATTAGCAGCCTCTTGCTAACAGCATTTTTATTGAATTTCCAAAGGTAGCGCTGTCTCCATCCTTGTCACTTCAGAGTCTAGATTTCCACTCCCTAGACACAGGTATGGAGGCAATACGCTTTCACTGTCTAAGGAAGCAATCCTCACCAGCTATGTTGTACCAAAATAGATCCCACTTGCTTCACTTTACATGTATGTGTACATACTCGCAGAAAAATCCAAGGGTAAAGGGACATTGTAGGTGAATATATCAATTAAAACTTACCATTTTAAACTACCAAAACCACTGAAATTCACCCTCCCATAAATATAATATAGGCCTCAGGCAGTGGTGGGGGGGGGGGTACCAAGGGCATTCTAAAGGCTCAGAGAGGAGAGCTGCATGTCCTCCTTCCCATAAATTAACATTTCAGCCAGTGGACTGGGTTCCCAGGACCTCTAGAAGGCTTAGGGAGTGGGGCTGTATGCGGTCTCCTCAAAAAAAGGTTCAAATCCCTCCCCTGGGACCTGGCCCACCCCAGGAATCTTATATTTTTAAAAGGCGGGTGCCCACACTTTTTATTTAACAGGACCGCAGGTCTGTGGATGCACATGATCACATTGGTCAAGAATGACAATAAGCACTTGGGGGGTCATTACGACCTCGGCGGTCTTTGAAAAAGACCACCGAGGCCGCGGGAGACAGAATACCGCCATTGCCGGCGGTATTCCTGTCTCCCTATTATGACATTTCCGCTGGGCCAGCGGACGGTAACAGTGTTACCCTCCGCTGGCCCAGCGGAAATGTCACATCAACATTGCAGCCGGCTCGTAATAGAGCCAGCGGCAATGCTGATGTGCAGCGGGTGCAGTAGCACCGTCACGCATTTCACTGACCGAAATTCAGGCAGTGAAATGCGCGACGGGGCTATGCCTGGGGGCCCCTGCACTGCCCATGCCAAGTGCATGGGCAGTGCAGGGGCCCCCAGGAGCACCCCAAGTCCCCTTACCGCCAGCCTTTCAAGGGCGGTGTTTACCGCCACGGACAGGCTGGGGGTCGGGGACTCATAATCCCCAGGGCAGCGGTGCTTGCACCGCTGCCCTGGGGATTATGACCGCCAGGCGGAAACCTGGCGGGAAAGTGGAGGGGCCGGCGGTATGGCCGTGGCTTTTCCGCCACGGTCATAATTGCTGGCGGAACACCGCCAGCCTGTTGGCGGTGTTACCGCCAACTTACCGCCGGCCGCCAGGGTCGTAATGACCCCCTTGGTCTCTTGTCTAGTATTTAGATACAAGATCTGTCATCATCCACAGATGGACCTATGACCAATGTCTTAGAGTAAAATTGTGCTCCAGGGGTGGAGGGTAGAGGGTAGCTGACTGAAAGCTATTGTCTAGGCTAAGACTAAACCTGGGCCCAGACTCTGTTCAGAGTGTTCTGTCACCAACCTATAATATGAATGATTTGATTAACTGTCAAAGAAGAAACTGGATGACATCTTGAAAAATGGAAGTCACTCAACCAGCCAAGTCCAGAGCCCATTGCACTTTGAGGACCAGAGGGACTCATCATTTAAATGCACTGCTCAAGGAACATGACGACGTCCTAGCCACTGTTCAGGAGTCATCTATCATCACCATCCTTATTTGCACGTCGGCATCAGGCCAGGGAGGAACAATTGCTGATGTGCAGTTAAAATTTAATTTGACTCTAACCCCATCATTGCTGCAAGCAAGACCTTCAAGAGGATCACCCTGAGTTATCCCCTTCCCTGGGTATTTAAATACATGATTGGAAGAATTTTCTCTGAGCTCAGGGCTGTTGTTTTTTATCGTTCTAGCCCACACAGATCTAGAAATATACATATTTGAATCCCTAGCTCCTATTAAAAAAAAGTACATTTGCTCCTTTTTTGCTCTTGCTGTGATTGGTGGCCAGCATTTTTACCCTTCCATCTCTGCGTAACTCTGACACTGACATTTTTTGTCAGAGATCAGTAGTTCTCATGTTAAAGGTTCCTGTATTTTTATGCAGCTAATGTGGTTATTCCAGTGTATTACACCAGAAGTATATGTCATCTCCAAAAAAATAACCTATATTATGTTGGTTTCCCTTTGACTATGCCAAGCACCATGAACAGCAAACAGGAGAACATGTAAATATGCAAACACACATACATACACATATACATCCATAGACCCACATGTAACACATACACATATATTATGCATGCTTGTTTGTGTGTGTTTGTGTCTAGTAAAAAATTAAAACTATGTGCAATGTGAATAACGCCTATTGGAAAAATGCCTTGAGCATTTCCAGGGGCTGGCACCCCGCCACACACATTCTATGCTTCTCTGATCTTCCTTCACACATCTCAAGCAACAACAAATGTTAAAGTTGGATGCTTCAATACAGATGCCCAAACTTTAGCGGCACCTCACTGTGAGGGAAGAACATCAGGGCTGCGCTCCCACCAGCAGAAACTGCTGCAAATCCTTTTACACAGAAAGGATATTAAACTCTGCTTATTATCCTTTCCGTGTAAATGGGACGGGGCATTGGGGGTGACTAGCAGAGGGGAGTGCACTCCAATCAGAGCACATGCGTGTTTGTCCGGCCGTCTCGGTTGCTGGGCTGGAGAGAGCCTGAACAGGCTCCCAGTCTGCCAGGGAGAGCCCCGGCTGGGCGCTCGCCGCCAATCCTGATGCTGCTTTGGGCAGCGTCAGGATTGGCGCAGGGCAGGCTGGGAGCCTGTGCCTGCAGCAACGATTGGAGAGGAGCGGCGCGCGAGCAGAGGTAAGTTTTTTTTATTATTATTATTTTATTTTTATTTTTTCTCGTGCCCCGACCAGCCACAGCCATGCGAGTTGCTCCTGAAGAACATCATAACCTGCACTTCAAATCGGAGAAATGTATACTTGCACTGAAATCAACTTCTATCTAAAGTAACATACAAAGAGTAAAAGACAGGAGAGTGTCCTTACATCATCCTGGACTGTAACTGCCCTAGGATTTTGTTCTATTTTGTTCAGCACACTGATATAGATACGAAGCAACTGCTAGACTATACATAACACATTCATAAATATACAAGTAAATATATCAATTTTACAAGCAAAACGCATGAATGAATTATGTTTTCAGAAAAAAAGTATCTGTTTCTTTGAGTTTTCCAAGGGCATATTAACATTAATGTTTACAATTTTCATGAAACATATGGCTTAATTTAATTGGTATGTTCTACTCTGAAACATTACAGAAAGAAGAAATACATGGAGGAAATACATAGAATACATGCAGTGAACTTGGATAGCAAAAATACACAACTTTTATTTGTAACACGCTAGCACTCTAATTTTACAATCGAGAATTTTAATTGATAGTATTATTATTGCTGCAAATGCCGCTTATGGTAACATTTAATTGAAGGAGGGGCATATCAAACAACAAGACACTGCACACAGAAAGAATGTGTGTGTGGACCTGGTGACTTGAGACCGTATGAAAGAAACCAGAATATTTATGGGGAGGAGGGTTTACATATTTGCATTAGAGTACTGGACAGCACAGTAGTACAAATAATATTTTCATTAAACATTTCATCTTAGACAATTGCACATATTTTTATCATACTACATACTGAAATTCTGAGGTACATTAAGATGAAGTAAGCAATTTATTGATTTTCAGAATTAAATAATTCCAAAAAGAAAAGATAAAAAAATCAAAAAGAAACACTTCGTATTTTTTGCATGTAAACATTTATAAACTCCCTCTTCATTTTGGAAAACTCTGTACCTCCTACTTCTGATTCACATTTCTCAATTTAAGTCATAGGATTTGTGGATCTGTCTAAGCGCAACTGTACAAATTCTAATTTAACCCCTTTGCTGCCAGGCCTTTTCCCCCCTCAGGTGTCAGGACTTGTTTTTGGCTATTTGGAACAGTTCGCGCTTAGGCTCTCATAACCTTTTGTCCCACATAAGCTACCCATGCCAAATTAGCATCCTTTTTTTCTAACATCCTAGGGATTCTAGAGGTACCCAGAGTTTGTGGGTTTCCCTGAAGGCGACCAAGAAATTAGCCAAAATCCAGCAAAAATGTAATAAAAAAAAAAAAAAAAGGTAAAAAGGGCTGCAGAAGAAAGCTTGTGTTTTTTCCAGCTTTCAGGAACAGGCAGACTTGAATCAGAAAACTACATTTTTCAACACAATTTTGGCATTTTACTGGGACATACCCCATTTCTACTTTTTTGCTTTAGCCTCCTTCCAGTTAGTGACAGGAATGGGTGTGAAACCAATGCTGGCTCCCGGACAGCTAAACATTTCTAAAAAGTAGACAAAGTCTGAATTCACCAAGGGGTCATTTGTGTAGATCCTACAAGGGTTTTCTACAGAAAATAACAGCTGAAATCAAAAAATATTGCAATTGAGGGAAAAAAAACAGCCATTTCTCTCCACGTTTTACTCTGTAACTTTTTCCTGCCATGTCAGATTGTTAAAAACAATATACCGTTACGTCTGCTTGACTCTTCTGGTTGCGGATATATATATGGATTGCAGATTCATCAAGACCCCAAGGTACCTGGAGCCAATAAAGGAGCTGCACCTTGCAATGGGTTTTCATTGTATACCGGGTATACAACAATTCATTTGCTGAAATATAAAGAGTGAAAAATAGGTATCAGGGAAACTTTTGTATTTCCATAATGGGCACAAGATAAGATGTTGAGAAGCAGTGGTTATTTGCACATCTCTGAATTCCGGGGTCCCCATACTAGCATGTGATTTACAGGGCATTTCTCAAACAGACGTCTATTTTACACACTGTCTTACATTTGGAAGGAAAAAATTTAGAGAAACACAAGGTGCAATAACACTTGTTTTTCTATTCTGATTTCCCCCCAAGTCTCCCAATAAAAATGGTACCTCACTTGTGTGGGTAGGCCTAATGCCCGCGACAGGAAACACAACATCGACATATCACATTTTCCCAAAGAAAACGGACATGTTTTTTGCAAAGTCCCTAGCTGTGGGTTTTGGCCTCTAGCTCAGCCGGCACCTAAGGAATCCTACCAAACCTGTGCATTTTTTTAAACTGGACACCTACAGGAATCCAGGATGGGGTGACTTGTGGGGCTCTCACTGAGTTCTATTACTCAGAATCCTTTGCAAACCTCAAAATTTGGCAAAAAACACTTTTCCTCACATTTCGGGGATGGAAAGTTCTGGAATCTCAGGGGAGCCACAAACTTCTTTCTACCCAGTGTTCCCCCATATCTCCCGATAAAAATGATACCTCAGTTGTGTGGGTAGGCCTAGTGCCCGCGACAGGAAATGACACAAAACACAACATAAACACATCACATTTTCACAAAGAAAACTGACCTGTTTTTTTGCAAAGTGCCTAGCTGTGGGTTTTGGCCTCTAGCTCAGCCAACACCTAGGAAAATCTAGCAAACCTAAATATTTTTTTACAACTAGACACCTAAGGGAATTCAGGATGGGGTGACTTGTGGGGCTCCGGCCAGGTTCTGTCACCCAGAATCCTTTGCAAACCTCACAATTTGGCAAAAAAAAAAAAAAGGTTTTCCTCACATTTCGGTGATGGAAAGTTCTGGAATTTGAGGGGAGCCACAAACTTCCTCCTACCCAGCGTGCCCCAAAGTGTCCAGATAAAAATGGTACCACACTTGTGTGGGAAAGGCCTAGTGCCCGCAACAGGAAAAGCCCCAAAACACAACATGGACACATCAAAATGATCTATTACAAGACTACTTGTTTTTGACGCGGGTGGGGCATCTGCATTGTTGGTCCCCGATGTGGTGCTCATCTAGGGAAATCTACCAAACCCAGACATTTTAGAAAACTAGACACCCGGTGGAGTCCAGGGAGGTGTGGCTTGCATGGATCCCCCAACATTTTCTTAACCAGACTCTTCTGCAAACCTCAAATATAGCAAAAAAAATAAAATTTTCCACACTTTTCTTTGTAGGAACATTGTGCCTGTACAAATTTCCTACCACCAAATGTTCCCCTTGGTCTGCCGATAAAAATGATATCTCACTTGTGTGGGTGACCCAGGTGCCTGCAACAGGAAAAGGACCAAAACCTATAGAGATTGAGGGGATAGGATAGCACAGCGAGTTAAGTGAGGTATCATTTTACTTGGGAGACAGAGGGGAATGCTGGGTGATAGGAAATTTGTGCCGGCGTGGTGATCCTACAAAGAAAAGTGAGGAAAATATGCTTTTTATAGCAAATTTTGAGGTTTGCAGAGGAGTCTGGGTAAGAAAATGTTGGGGTATCCACACAAGCCACTCCTCCCTGGACTCCTCTGGGTGTCTAGTTTAAAAAAATGTCTGGGTTTGGTAGGTTTCCCCTAGAAGACCGCCACACCAGGGACCAAATTTGCTGCCCGCCCTCCACCCCCCCCCAGAAAAAGACGTAGTTTTGTAATAGATAATTTTGATGTATCCACATCCTTCGGTGATGTTCCAAACACTATAATTGTGAAAAGAAATGCACTTAGGTTATATTAAAAAGACCCTTCAACCACCAACCAAGTTGGTGGCATGCTTCATCATTGGGGTCTCACCTGAGACACCTAGCATGTCACAGGTGTGTGGCGATGCCTGATTACAGCGGAGCAGGTTTTGTCATTTTTACCACACATACAGGTTGGATTTGGCACATGGGTGAGTGATGGTTCAGTAAATCAAATTTTATAAACAAGAGATTTCTCAAAAATGAAATGCACTGTTAATAACTGAAAGCCCAAAAAACTGAACCAATGACTCACAGCTTGTGAGGTATAAAGCAGCGTCAAGGCACCAACCGCTTTACAGTCCATTCACACACTTTTCATACATGACATGCACAAGACTATTCCCACCGCGGGCCCAACACATTACAACACTCGCATAAACAGACAGCGCAATTCATGGGCCCATCACTTTCATATGCCTGATACAGCAATCAAACCAGCAGATGGGAGTGTGTGGACTGGTATTTGGCTGGCAGTGTGTTGCAGTGGCCAACAGCAAGTCACTTTTTTACACGCCAGCCAAGCGCCACTCCATGCACACCGCCAGGGAAGCGCCACTCCACACACAATGCCAGTCAATCGCCACTCCATGCACACCGCCAGCCAAACGCCACTCCACACACACCGCCAGCCAAGCGCCACTCCACACACATTGCCATCACTTTTTTTTTAAACAACAAATAAGCCACTAACTAATTAGAAATACCCAAAAACTCGAACTAATTAGATGACAGTAATGCCAAATGTGAAACTGAGAATATGGAAATATAAAACAGGCAGTTTACGCTCACTGTAATTCCCAGTAATTTTTCTGGGTGTGGTAACTCGTGATGAAACAGCCAGACACACACAGCCCAGTATTGAAGGACAGTCTGGGCAGTACATTCGGCTCTCCCTCCGGATACCTCTTCGGGAACACACTACATTTCTTAGTAGGCAAGTCTTTTTTGGGAGTGAGAGGAACGTGATCAGGAAAGTGGCGATCTTTCAATCTAGCCACATCCTCCACCACTGCTACTCCAGGAACTCTTGCCTGTTCCACCACAATAAGGCTCTCTATCACTGACTCCTGAAATTTTACAAATGTAATCCTTGACTCAGGGGAACAATCCTTAACACATTAAAAACATTAAAAGTTGCTAAATGAAATAAATAGATGGCCAACTTTGTATACCACACGTAAGACTTACAAAGAGCAGTGTAAGGTTCCAACCTGTGATCTACTATATCAACACCACCTATATGCTTATTGTAATCCACGTTTTAGCACTTCCACAACCTGACCCCAGACAGCCACAGGTGAAGTACTCTCATCATTGATGGTAGTTAGCATGTACACATCCCTCCTGTCTACAAATTTCAGAGCTAGCAGCACATTACACGCAAGGCACAGCACTATCCCCTCTGTAATTTTTACAGACAGGCTCCCTTGGATAGCCTTTCCGGTTAGAATGGATTGTGCCACAAGCAACAGTGTCCACTCTGAACAATTCCTTGAACAACTGCACTCCAGTGTAGACGTTATCTACGTACAAATGGTGACCTTTGTTAAACAGTCAACTACCAATTTCCCACACAATTCTCTCACTAACTCCAAAAGTGGGCAGACAACCGGGGAGGGGGTCAATACTGGAATCCCTACCAATGTAGACCCAGAAATGATACACATAACCTGTTCTACTTTCAGACAGCATATACATCTTAATTCCATACCATGCCCTCTTGCTAGGAATGTACTGCTTAAAAACCAAACAGGACCAAAGACTCGTCCACACTTATTTTTTTGCCTGGAACATACACCTCTGAAAACCAATCTACAAAATGATCAAGGACAGGCCTAATCTTAAAAAGACGGTCACAATCAGGGTGATCTTCTGGCAAGGCTAAATCATTGTCAACAAAATGCAGCATCCGAAGAAGAAGCAAATACCGATTACGAGTCATAGCTGCAGCAAATATAGCCGTTGCCATCAAGGGGCTAGTAGACCAATGAGAAGCCAATGACAGCTTCCTTATCAACCCCATCAAAAAAATCAAACCCAGGAACTTTTTAAACTCTTCCAGATTTGTGGAAATCCACTAGGTAGCTCTAGACTGAGGCCTAAGGCAAGCAGCTTTGTCCCTCAAATATTGCTCTGCATACAAATTAGTCTGCTCAACAATCTCTTCCAAAAATACATCGTCCTTAAACAACTCAAAGAAATTGACAGGCAAAAAGTTTTCCGTATTCACTTTACACCCTGGGAGACCAGTAAAGGCAGGCACCTGTGGCTCCATGTTTGGGGCAACCCAGGTGACAGGTCTTCCAATGGGAAATCTTTCAGCCCCAGGCTGCTGCACTATTGGCACATCAGTTTCCTCCTCTAAAACAGGCCCCTCATCAGAAGATTCCTCTTGGATAGAAAACTCACGACCAGAATCTTTCACTTCCTCCTCTGCCTCAAAAGCAGAGTCAGTCTCATAATCATGGTCAGAAGACGACTCAGAAAGCATGCCAACAACCTGCTGAGCGGTCACTCTGCGGCTAGCCATGATCCTTTCTAAGAAGTGTAACTTGACAAATGTGCCAACAACAACCAGCACTGTCTAAAATAAGTAATAAGCAAAGTGTGGCTTTATCACAAACAACTATGTACTCAAAAACTATACCACTCACTTCCCTGAAAAAGATAAACTTACCAGCAATGACTCTGCACAGACAGCAATCACCAATGATATCCCACTAAGAAGAAAAAAGAAAATCAAATTAGACATAAGACAACACAAATATCATAGTGCACAAATCTAAGGACAATTTCATACCCAATCCTGCATTTAGTACACCACCTACAAACATGTTATTCATGCATGGCAAAAAAATTTTTTGGGAGTAAATTGTTTTTACTTACCTAAAACATGTAACTACACAAACTGCAGGTCAACCACTGCCAAAACCGCAAGGAGCCACAGCAAAGGAAGCAAAAGCTTTGAACTACAACAAAAAGGAGAAATTAACTATTATAATCGCAAATGCAAATACTTTGCCAGTTGACAAACACACCTGCCACCAAGCATTTAGACATTTTCCCTGGTGCCTAAGTGGATCCTGCCCCCCTTGCGTGCAGATGGGCCTTAAAAAAAAATAGGCTGTTCTGCCACCTATGGGGGCAGAAATGGGCAATAGTTCTGTGCTCCCTTTGGAGGGGCGACCCTAGCCTAAGGGGGCGCCCCCTAACACAAAACACACACACACAAGATCCCCTGGTGCCTAAGTGGATTCTGGCCCCTTAGGGGCAGATGGAACTAAAAAAAAAATAGGCTGACCTGTTCCCAAGGGGGGCAGAAATGGCCAACAGTTCTGTGCCCCCTTTGGGGGGGGGGGTTACCCTTGCCAAAGGGGTGCCCCCCAACACAAAAAAAACAAAGGAAAACAAACCTGGCCTCTTGGTGGCGATCTGCCCCCAAGTGGGGTAGAAATGGCCATCAGTAATGTGCCCCATCTGGGGGGTAAGCCTTGCTAAATGGGCTGCCCCCCCCCCCCACAAAACACACACACACACAAGATCCCTGGTGCCTAAGTGGATTCTTCCCCCCTTGGGGCAGATGGGCGTAACAAAAATAGGCTGATCTGCCCCCAAGGGCAGAAATGGCCAACTGTTCTGTGCCCCCTTTGGGGGGCAACCCTTGCCAAAGGGGATGCCACCCAACACAAAAAAGAAAAACGAAAGAAAAAATATCCCTGGCGTCTCCATGGCTTCTGCTCCACTTGGGGGCAGAAGGGCCTAAAAAGTAGGCCTATCTGCCCCCAAGGGGGCCAGAAATGGCCATCACTCTTATGCCCCATTTAGGGGGGGCGACCCTTGCCCAAGGGGTGGCCCCAAAAAACACACAAACACAACAATCTCTGGGCCTAGTGGGTTTCAACCCCCCCAGAGGCCAGATCGGCCGAAAACATGGCCAATCTAGCCCCGGGGGGGACAAAACATTCAATAGAATCATAGCCCCAGGGCACCGACCCTTCCCCAAGGGGTCGCTGCCCTAAAATATAAAAAATAAAGTAATCCCTGGTGTCTAGTGGGTTTCAACTCCCCGGGGGCATTTCGGCTGAAAAAACTGCCAATCTGGCCCCCAGGGGGGGCCAAAACATGGTTAGATTATTGCCCCAGTGGAGCGACCCTTGCCTAAGGGGTCACTCCCCAAAACACAACACAAACAATCCCTGATGTCTAGTGGTAGATTCCTGCTCCACAATCGCAGGCATTGCCCGTAATCGTGGAACAGGAATCCACTCAAAATAGGCACAGAGGGAAAGGAAAAACTCTTTCCTTTCACCCTGTGTCTGTTTTTCCCCGAAATCCCCCCCCCCCAAGGAGAAGGACTCACCTTTAACAGGTCCTCTCTCCTAACGCGCTGGAGGCAAGCGGCTTCCTGCACGTCCCGGCAGCATTTGATGACGTTGGTGCGCTCACATCAGATTGCCGAGGGGAGGTCGGGGTGGAAAGGTAAGCGATTTCCCTTCCATCCCTGACTGGGGGATGTGGGTGGGAGGCCCAGGGGGGAGCGCTAGTGCTCCCCACGTTGGCCGGGTGTTGGATGAGCTGGCAACCGTGGCCGAGAATGAGACCAGTTCGTACCAGGCACCTGAGCGGTTAAGAATAATTATATCATAATATTTATAAAATTGGCAAGCTACTACAAAAACATGGTCTACATGACCTAGGAAAGATCAAAGAAATAACATTAAATAGGGGAGAAAACAGGGTCATAATGGCACCTACAGCCTCCGCAAAGCAGTGGGGCTCTGCTCTAAATTATCCCAATACAATGTAATTGCAAGCTCTAGGGTGGAGTCGGGCCTTACCCAGTAAATGATTTTCACTTTGCCAAATACTTCAGTCTTTGTTAGGATGTCAGTCAGTGTATAATTTAATGGTCTCTTCACCAATATATATGCACTAGGGACTCATTTTGCACCGAACAACGGTAAACAGAGGAATCATCATGAAGTTCCTCAGTTCCCAAACAGTTTTATTACTGTAGTTAAATCTCAAAGGCGTAAGCACTAGTGATATAAATTGTCCCTGAACCCCAAGCCCCTCAATAACAATACAACTGAAAATTGATGCAGGGAATTAGTAGTCAAAAGACAAAACTAGCTGAATGTGCTAGAGATTGACACCATACTTCTTAAAGCAAGGTACCAGTCATTTCCTTCTAGTCACTACATACAAAGGACACAACTGTGAGCTTGTGATTCTCTGGCCAGATTTGGCACACTCCTCTACTCTCTCCCTATCCAGTGACGAGCTTCTGAGAATATACCAGCCTAAGTTTCCATGGAGTTACTAATACAGTCACTAGCAAACTGCTCTCAGGCTGTAAAAACATACATTCTATGTGTCTTTTTTATCTGTTCAGGCTGGTTCAAATAAGATTTACGATAAGATTTCAGTAAGGTCGGTTTTACATAATGCTACCTGTTAGAAGTAGGGTTTATGGTTGGCATCCTGTCCATGCAGGAACCACAATCCTAGTCAGCGTAAGTAAAATTGACCTGTGCTCACCCTCTGGTAGCTTGGCGCACATCAGTCAGGCTTAACCTAAAAGGCAATGTGTTAAGTATTTGGTCAACACTTACAACAGGACAGCAGTGAAAACACCACACAAAATTAAGCTTCTGACCCTCGGGTAGGTCGCTCCCCTGCTCACACAGCGCCACCAGTCCCTGACTGCCCTCCTCTCCGTTCTCCTCCTGTGAGTGTGTGCGAGTGTGCCCTTCTTTGCCCGTGTACCCCCGAGTGCCTGTGTGACGGACTGACTGGATTCCTCTTTTTCCCCGTGCATCCCGTGCGTGTGCCCCTGAGTGCGCCTGAGTGCCCCTGAGTGCCGTGTGCCCCCCGCCGTCCTCCCTCTTCTCTTCTCAGCCCCTCCCTTTAGAGTTTTTCATGGCCTCTCGCCGTTCTTTTTACCGCCACTGCTTCGCCGCCTTTTGCCGCGTTTTCTTTCCCCAGGCCTCCAGGCCTCCTAGCCGCTCTTTTCCCGCCTCCAGTTTCCCCCGCCTCCCGCCTCCCAGCTGACCCCTCCTCCCCGGCTACCCTTAAATGGCGGCCGCTGCGAGGCAGAGGTAGCGACCACTGACCCTCGGGTAGGTCGCTCCCCTGCTCACACAGCGCCACCAGTCCCTGACTGCCCTCCTCTCCGTTCTCCTCCTGTGAGTGTGTGCGAGTGTGCCCTTCTTTGCCCGTGTACCCCCGAGTGCCTGTGTGACGGACTGACTGGATTCCTCTTTTTCCCCGTGTATCCCGTGCGTGTGCCCCTGAGTGCGCCTGAGTGCCCCTGAGTGCCGTGTTTCCCCCCCGCCGTCCTCCCTCTTCTCTTCTCAGCCCCTCCCTTTAGAGTTTTTCATGGCCTCTCGCCGTTCTTTTTACCGCCACTGCTTCGCCGCCTTTTGCCGCGTTTTCTTTCCCCAGGCCTCCAGGCCTCCTCGCCGCTCTTTTCCCGCCTCCAGTTTCCCCCGCCTCCCGCCTCCCAGCTGACCCCTCCTCCCCGGCTACCCTTAAATGGCGGCCGCTGCGAGGCAGAGGTAGCGACCACTGACCCTCGGGTAGGTCGCTTCCCTGCTCACACAGCGCCACAAGTCCCTGACTGCCCTCCTCTCCGTTCTCCTCCTGTGAGTGTGTGCGAGTGTGCCCTTCTTTGCCCGTGTACCCCCGAGTGCCTGTGTGACGGACTGACTGGATTCCTCTTTTTCCCCGTGTATCCCGTGCGTGTGCCCCTGAGTGCGCCTGAGTGCCCCTGAGTGCCGTGTGCCCCCCCCCCGCCGTCCTCCCTCTTCTCTTCTCAGCCCCTCCCTTTGGAGTTTTTCTTGGCCTCTCGCCGTTCTTTTTACCGCCGCTGCTTCGCCGCCTTTTGCCGCGTTTTCTTTCCCCAGGCCTCCAGGCCTCCTCGCCGCTCTTTTCCCGCCTCCAGTTTCCCCCGCCTCCCGCCTCCCAGCTGACCCCTTCTCCCCGGCTACCCTTAAATGGCGGCCGCTGCGAGGCAGAGGTAGCGACCACTGACCCTCGGGTAGGTCGCTCCCCTGCTCACACAGCGCCACCAGTCCCTGACTGCCCTCCTCTCCGTTCTCCTCCTGTGAGTGTGTGCGAGTGTGCCCTTCTTTGCCCGTGTACCCCGAGTGCCTGTGTGATGGACTGACTGGATTCCTCTTTTTCCCCGTGTATCCCGTGCGTGTGCCCCTGAGTGCACCTGAGTGCCCCTGAGTGCCGTGTGCCCCCCCCGCCGTCCTCCCTCTTCTCTTCTCAGCCCCTCCCTTTAGAGTTCTTCTTGGCCTCTCGCCGTTCTTTTTACCGCCGCTGCTTTGCCGCCTTTTGCCGCGTTTTCTTTCCCCAGGCCTCCAGGCCTCCTCACCGCTCTTTTCCCGCCTCCAGTTTCCCCCGCCTCCCGCCTCCCAGCTGACCCCTCCTCCCCGGCTACCCTTAAATGGCGGCCGCTGCAAAGGCGCGCCTAAGGCAAGCCCGTCTGCGCCCGTCCGCGCCTGGACTGCGCCTAGCGCCACAACCCCTGGCCCACGCGACCCCCACCTCCCCCACCTGACACACAACTCCGCCTTCCTCACCGCTCTCAACCCCGGCTGCACGCCGGGCTGCTGCCGCGCCACCCCGAAGCGGACCCACGGACCCTTCACCTGCCGCAACTGCCATTTCACCTGCCTACGAACTCACACCACACCCAACAGGAACGACTCGCCCGGAAACAACCTCGAATGCATCCTGGTCAACACCAGATCCGTCCACAGGCATGCCATCGAACTGTGGAACCTCATCGACTCTACAAACCCGGACATCGCCTTCCTCACCGAGACCTGGATGAACCCCTCCTCGGCACCCGACATCGCCATAGCCATCCCCGACGGCTACAAAATCATCAGGAAAGACCGTACCAACCGCACCGGAGGAGGCATCGCCATCGCCCACAAGAGCTCCATCCGCATCTCAACCTACACCGACAACTCATTGCCCGATGCCGAGCACCTCCACTTCTCAATCAACAGCGACCCCAAGACCACCCTCAGAGACACCCTCATATACAGACCACCAGGACCACGCACAAAGTTCAGCGAAGACATCGCAGACTTCATCAGCCCACACGCACTCCCGTCCACCAACTACATCCTCCTAGGGGACCTCAACTTCCACCTGGAGAATCGCACCGACAACAACACCACCGCCTTACTGGACAACCTCGCCAACCTGGGACTGAAACAAGTAGTCAACACCCCCACCCACTACGCCGGACACACGCTGGACCCCATCTTCTCCTCCAGCAAACACATCTCTTTTAGCCACACCACCGTACTCTCCTGGACAGACCACAGCTGTGTCCACTTCAGCTTCAAGAAAACCAACGTACACCACCACGCCCAACAGCCACCAGGAAGACAGTGGAACAGAATCTCCTCGGAACAACTCACATCGACCCTCTCTCAGAACCCACCCACCAGCACTACAGACCCCAACGAAGCCGCCAACAACCTCACGAGCTGGATCTCAGACTGCGCCAACCTCCTGGCCCCCCTGAAGACCCAAGCAAACAGAAACAGCCACAAGAAAAATTCCTGGTTCACCCCGACCTCAAAGACTCCAAAAAAGAATGCCGCACCCTCGAGAAGACTTGGCGCCTCAACCAGACCGACGAAAACATGTCTGCTCTCAAAAACGCCACCCGCAAACACCACCAACTCTTCCGCGCAACACGAAAATCAGCCTTCCAGAACAGACTAGACAGCAACGCCCACAACAGCAAGGAACTATTTGGCATCGTCAAAGAGCTCTCCAACCCCGACGCCGAAAACAACTCCATCCCTCCCTCACAGGACCTCTGCGACTCCCTCGCAGCCTTCTTCCACCACAAGATCACCGACATCTACAACAGCTTCACCACAACCAACACGAACCCTCCACCGGAACCCGCCACCGACAACACCACCATCCACACCTGGAACCCAACCTCCACTGAGGAAACCACCCGCGTCATGAACTCCATCCACTCAGGATCACCATCCGACCCCTGCCCGCACCACATCTTTAACAAAGCCGACAACATCATCGCACCCCACCTCCGAGACGTCATCAACACATCTTTTTCCACCGCCACCTTCCCGGAGAACTGGAAGCACGCCGAACTGAACGCCCTCCTAAAGAAACCAACAGCAGACCCCACCAAACTCAAAAACTTCCGGCCCATCTCGCTCCTACCGTTCCCCGCCAAAGTGATCGAGAAAATCGTCAACGCTCAACTCACCACCGCCCTGGAAACCAACGACTCACTCGACCCCTCACCCTTCGGCTTCAGAGCTAACCACAGCACCGAGACCGCCCTCATCGCAGCCACGGACGACATCAGATCCCTGACCGACAAAGGAGAAACCGTGGCCCCTCATACTCCTGGACCTCTCTGCAGCATTCGACACGGTCTGCCACCGCACCCTGATACGTCGCCTAAGCAACGCCGGCATCAGAGGCAAGGCCCTGGAATGGATCACCTCCTTCCTCTCCGGAAGAACTCAGAGAGTCTGCCTCCCCCCCTTCAGATCCACGGCTACGGAGATCATCTGTGGCGTCCCCCAGGGGTCCTCCCTCAGCCCCACCCTCTTCAACATCTACATGACCCCCCTGGCGAACATCGCACGCAAACACGGACTCGACCTCATATCCTACGCAGACGACACCCAGCTCATCCTATCCCTCACCAACAACCCCACCTCAGCAAGAACCAGACTACACGAAGGCATGAAGGAAGTAGCGAACTGGATGACAGACAGCCGGCTTAAACTGAATACAGAGAAAACGGAGGTCCTCATCCTCGGCCCGACACCAACCGCCTGGGACGACTCCTGGTGGCCTCCCGCCCTAGGCAGCACTCCCCAACCCACCGACCACGCACGCAACCTCGGTTTCATCCTGGACTCTTCCCTCTCCATGACCAGACAGGTCAACTCGGTGACCTCAGCATGCTTCAACACCCTCCGCATGCTCCGCAAGATCTTCCGCTGGATCCCCACTGACACCAGGAAGACCGTCACCCACGCCCTCGTCACCAGTCGCTTGGACTATGGGAACGCCCTGTACGCCGGCATCACCATCAAGCTGCAGAGGAAACTTCAACGAATCCAGAACGCTGCCGCGCGACTCATCCTGAACATACCCGCCACCACCACATCTCCGGTCACCTGAAGAAACTCCACTGGCTCCCAGTCAACAAGAGGATAACCTTCAGACTCCTCACCCACGCACACAAAGCCCTGCACAACCACGGACCAGAACTCATCAACCACCGCGTCTCCTTCTACACTCCTCCTCGCACCCTACGCTCGACCAGACAAGCCCTGGCAGCCGTACCCCGCATTCGCAAAGCCACCGCCGGAGGCAGGTCCTTCTCCTACCTAGCAGCGAAGACCTGGAACTCCCTTCCCAGCCACCTTCGCGCCATACAAGACCACCTTCACTTCAGAAGGCAGCTCAAGACCTGGCTCTTCGAGCATTGACCCCGCCCCCCCCCCCCCAGCGCCTTGAGACCCTTACGGGTGAGTAGCGCGCTTTATAAATGCGACTGATTGATTGATTGAATTAATCCACACTAGGTTAGAAAAATAGAGCTTAATATAATGAACATAACAAGACCAACAAAAAAAAAAACAGATCCAATAAATAAAAGTTGAGATGTAATTTTTAAGAATAAATGTGCAAGTAGCAGTTTGGAGCAATAAGCGCCTATTGGGTTATCTAGCCGGATAAAGTCAAGAGTTAGTTCAGGCCATCCACAATAGGGCTCAGGCCAGCTACAGAACCCATGCACGGCCCACTGAGCAGTACCTTAATCCTTGTTGCAGCACAAGATGCATTGATAATCTCCATGCATTTGGGGTGTTGGGCTGGATTTCTCTACGAATGCCGTAATGTATCCGTTCCTAATGTGATGCACCAGTCTGAGTGCAGCAGTTCTGAATGCGTTAGTCCACACTAGAGGGGTGATGCGTCCATCTTCTCCATGCAGTGGCAGTGATAAGTTGGTTCCGAAGCGGTTATTTGGAAGATGATGAGGCGGTTCTGAGTGAAATACACTGGTCCAGTCCCTGCAGTGGCAATGATGCGTTGATACTGATCTCGCAGTAGGAGATGCCTAGGTGTTGATTGGTTCAACACTATTGATGAACAGGTTCTGGCAGTGCATCACCTTATACTCACTTCCAAGGGCCCTGGACTGGGTTGGCACTACTTGGTGGGGCAAACTTGCACCAAGTAAAGACCAGGTGCTGGTTGTAGATGGAAGGGAAATCTTGGACGTCCCTAAGACTTCAGAATAGGAGGCAAGGCAGCAAGCCCTTGGAGTCACTTTGGTTTTAGGGATGTAGAGATTCAGGTGTAGTCCTTCTCACTCCCCAGCGAAGGAGGGACAGCAGGAAGCAGGGTAGGCACAGCATAGCAAGAGGCCACCAAAGTCCAGCAAAGTAACAGTCCCTTCAGCAGCACAGCAGCCCTTCTTCCTGGTATAATGTCCTCGGGTCTCGAAGTGTACTGATTTTATGGGGTCAGAAGTCCAATTCTTATACCCGGTGGTGCCATTGAAGTGGGAGGGACATCAAAGAGAGGCTTTTGAAGTGCACAGAGTCCCTGCCCTTCCTGCCATGGCTCAAGACATACTACAGTTGGTTATGCAACCCTTAGCGTGAGCTCCGGACACAGTTCATTTAGGTGTAAGTGTCAGCTCCTCCCTTCCATTCTGCCAGGATGGATATCAGAATGTTGATGGTCCATCAGTCACACCTAAGCTCCCTTTGTGTGTGGCTGTCTAGAGCGAATGTACAGGAGCCCAGCTGTCACCCACCCAGACATGTATTCAAAGACAGGCAGAAAGATGATTTAAATTAAGAAAACAGCAACTTTCTAAAAGTGACATTTCCAGACTTACAATTTAAAATTCAACTTCACCATAAGTTGTGTCTTTAAATTGTGATTCGAAAGACACCAAAAAGGGGGGGTTCCATTTCTTCCCAATTGCAAATTGCAATTATAAAATATAAAAAGGTAATCCCAATGTTAACCTAAAGGAAGGATAGGCCTTGTAGTATTGAAAAATGAATTTAAGCATTTGTCCACTACCTGGACATGTAAAACTAAAAGGTACACGTCCAACATTTTAAATACACTGTACCCTGCCATTGGGGGCTGTCCAGGGCCTACCTTAGAGATGACTTATATGTATTAAAAAATTAGGTTTGAGACTGGCAAGAGGGTTATCTTGCCAGGTCTTCATGGCAGTTTAAAACTGCACACTCTTGCTCTGCAATGGGAGGCCTGAGCATGTTTGAAGGGCTTCTGCAGTGGGTGGCACAATCAGTGCTGCAAGCCCACTGGTAGCATGCCCTGGGCACAGGCAGTGCACTTTACTAGGGAATTATGGTAGCCTTGGCTTATCTACAACTGCCATATTTTACTTACTTATGTTTTAGGGAAAGGGCACAAGCACTTTAGAGCTGGCCAGCAGTGACAAAGTGTCCAGAGTCCTAAAGCCAACAAAACTGAAGCCAGCAAAACGGAGGTCAGAAGGCAAAATGTCAGGGGAAGCCACAACAAGGATTCCAGGTCTAACACAGCCATTGGAATCTATTTCACTTCTAGAGATGGATAATATATCTTAGGGAAACTTGAAATCTCCTACATTTTGCTTAGTCTTTATCCTAACAGAGAGCATGATTATTATTTTGCTACAAACTCACTCAAACCTCTCAAGCTAAATTCAGCAGTAAACCAGGGGAGTGTAAAGATATGGTTTGTTTCTCTAGCCTCTGGTGGTAGCAACCCTGACACATCAATGGTCCTGGGAGAACATTTGTTCAGTGGATATAATTCCTGAAATTCAGAAATTCCGCTTTGCCACATAATTACACACTGTATACAGTAATTTAGCACAATGGCACAACAACAAAGTGAACAATCAGACTGTGAGTGCCTGCTGTTTGCAGCTCTTGTCAAAAATGAATGTAAGAAAGCATTTTGTGATATAATATAGCACCAAATTTCGGTTTGCATTTCATGCAATTATTGAAATTGTATGGGTTTTTTCAAGGTTTTGCATAATTATGTAAAAACCAGTTATACACCCACCTATATCAATCAACCCCATAATTTGGCACAGTGAATTGTGACCACTGGTTTCAGTAGTATGAGGTAGCATTTTCTATCATTGATACACTAATTTTAGGGTGTCAGAACTATGCCTGGCACAATCACGTGGCATTGTGAAATATTCTGTGCACCCCACTGCCATGCCAAACATTTTAATGGCCCTTCATCATTATATATATCAGATGGCATGTCCACTTTGCAAAACTATCAGATAATCATTCGTTTTCAGGACTCACCTACAAACAACTTTAGCTACCTGATGTCAAATGAGCTAGTATGTACAGTACCAATACTTACATTGGACTTTGGATCAGCCATTCTTTAATATTAATTAGCACTCTTGTTAATCGTATTTGCTTGCTTCTTATTCAGTGTCTTTCATTCTTCTTCTAGTGTTTGTTCCTCTCCTTGACCATAGCTTGTTTACCATTTTTTTGAATAGATGACTGGCATCTTTAGACTGCTTACATCTTTTACTTTTAGCACTTTCTCCTTCATATTGCCAACTGCCCCCACACACTCTCCTTGTTCTTCTCTCTCATGTCCCATCTTGGAACGGTCAATTAAAAAAAAACATTACTGCTGGGCCATAACACATTAAACATACGTGTATGGTGATTGAAGCATGTGTATATTTCATGAACCAGCGGCCAAAAGACAAAGGGCCTGATTCTAACTTTGGAGGACGGTGTTAAACCGTCCCAAAAGTGGCGGATATACCACCTACCGTATTACGAGTTCCATAGGATATAATGGACTCGTAATACGGTAGGTGGTATATCCGCCACTTTTGGGACAGTTTAACACCGTCCTCCAAAGTTAGAATCAGGCCCAAAATCTTTGTTGCATCATGACGTACATGCAGGCAAGTGCAAGTGTATGTGCATACGTCAGCAAGCTGCAATCATTTTGGCTTTTTTTGCCAGCACTGTTCATGATTGACAAAAAGCATTTTGTCCTTTTGTTGATGTTGTTCTCCATCAGCAACAAGCATTGGCAAAACAAAGGTTTCAGAAAATACCTTTCCAAGGTGTGTTCTATGGTCTTTAAATGTTAAACAGAAGGCATAGCCGTGCATTGAGACAATTAAAACAATCTGATCTTGTTCTTTAGTGTGACTCCAGTGCATGCTGGTACTTCCAGCCATTCAAATCACATTCATTTAATGGAATGTACCCTTTTTAGCTCTCCACTGCCTATTGTTTCCTGTACATAACTGTGAGAAATTGGGTCTTTGGTTGAGTTGAAAGTTAACCTTGCTCAAGCAATAACTACAATCCCTGCCAGGATGAACGAGTAAAGTCACTGAGTTAACCACTGCTTACCTTTCTGGTAGCTTGGCACAAAGCAGTCAGGCTTAACTCAGAGGTAATGTGTAAAGTATTTATGCAGCACAAAAACAGTAATAAAGTGAAAACACAACACAAGAAAAATCCCACACCAATTTAGAAGAATAGCATCCATTTTTTGAAATTATTTGAAACTTAAATGACAAAGAAAATCAGTTTAACCAGAGTTCTGAATTTTTGAAGGTTAAAGTGAAACTAGTGCCTAAGAGGTCAAAGGGTAAACCAAGGACATCTAGTTACACTAGATTTGATGAAAGTAAAAAATTATGGCCTACCACAACAGAACAAGGGTCATATGCAAGAAGTGGATTGGGCCCGGTTGGCATTTACCTTTAAACTTAAAATACATTTCAGAAAAACAAACTTGAGAAGGCAAAGTTCACTGAGGCGAGGCTGCAGGTTGTGTACATGAAGGAGGCATCGCTGTTGTGTTGCTGCAGGATGACGTTGCAGTGAACATTTCCACATTTGGACTTCTCTTTTTTGGAAGGTGAAACTTTCCAGCGGGATGAGGCTGGAGGCTCTTGCCAGCAACGACTCCATGAGGCTGGATACCCATCTGTGAAGGAAAAGTATGGCTGCTGTGGAGAAGAATGTAGTGGGAGCTGCAGCCAAGTCAGGCCAACAGGTGTTGCACCTTGGGCATCTCGGGTCTCAGAGCAGATTTTAGCCAAAAAATGTCTACATTCCATGTTTTGGATTTTGGCTATCTCAGCACATTTAGCACCACTTCCAAGCATCAAGGGCAAGGGAGGCACCACGTGGAGGGTTAGGACTCACTCAGGCTGGGTCTAGGTGTGGGATCAAGATGGATTGTGCCTTTTCTATCTCTTAGGCTCTTATCAGCAGGCCAGCAAACCAGCTCTTAGAGTCTCTCTGGTATCCCTGGGTTCAAGCAGTGGAACAGAGCCCAAAAAGCAGGGTAGGCCGCTGAGGGTTCAAGGCAGGCTTCAGGCATCAGAGCAGTCCTTCCAGGGACAGCAAAGCAGTCCTTTGAAGTACACATTAGGCCATAGCAGTCCTCTGAGAGTCCTTTCTCAGGTCTAAAAAGTGAACTGAAGAGTGGACCTGAGGGTCCCATTTCTATACCCAGTGCCTTCTTTGAAGTAGGGAGACGTTTCTAGAGATTCCCTCTGACGTTCTTGGAATTCCTTGCCTCTCCTGCCTTGGCCCGAGTCTGGCTGCAGGCACAATGCACTAGTGTGAAGTTATTTGTGTGAAGGCGGGGCACAGCCTATTGATTTGCAAGTGGAGCTGCATCCAGCTCCAACCCCATCCATCCTGCCAGAGACAGCCTATTCAGGCACACCTCATCCCTCTATTGTGTGGCTGTCTGGGAGGAATATACAAAGACCAACTGTCAATTATACCCTGTCATGTTACCCAGGACCAGGCTGCAGGCACTAAATGGCAAAGGGCAAAATGCCAACTTTCTAAAAGTGTCATCTTCAAAATGGCAACTTGAAATCTGACTTTATCATTAAAGAAATATTTTAATTACAATTTCTCAGGCACCAAACATGAAATACCTACCTGCTCCCAATCAAAACTTATAGCTTATCAAATGTAATATTGCAACCCAATTTGATCCTATGGGAGTAGTAGGCCTCACAGAAGGGAAAAACAAATGTGTGAGTTTTTACTACGAGGACATGGAAAACTTAAAGGCGAATGTCCAACCTTTTAATTACAATGCATCCTGCCCAGCTGGCTACCTAGGGCCTATCATAGGGGTGCCTTGTATGTAATAAAACGGGAGTTTAAAGCTTGGCCAGGGGTTTATTTTGCCAAGTCAAACTACCATCCAGGCTACAATGGCAGAACATGTTTTAAGGGGCAGCCTAAGTGGGTAGCACAATATGTGCTGCAGGCTCACTAGTATCATTTAATTTACAGGCCCTGGGTATATGGTATTTCACTTTACTAGGGACTTATGAATAAATTAAATATGCAAATTAGGTGTAAGCCAATTTTACCATATTTTAGGGAGGGAGCACACGCACTTTAGCACTGGCAGCCCTGCAAAGTACCATGCATCAAGAGTTAGACTGATGCATTTTAGTGGTGGTGTCTTCATCACTGCACTAAAATGTATTAGTAATGCATTTATAACAGCCCCAGGTCCACCTGAATCGAAGTGCATTAGAGAGCTAAACTGCATAATCAATAACTAAAGCTTTCCATGCAGCACACTGAAATCGGCATGCTCTGCCAGTTGCTGCCTCTCCTGAATTTAAAAATTGTTTCACTGTTTCTAGACACTCACTTTTGTAACATAGCGCTGCTGGCAGTCTTTGTTGTCAAATCACACTTCTCCTGCGAAATCGGAGCCAGGCCTCTGGAAGTGTAGCTGAACCAGTAATGCTGAGCAAGGTCACGTGATAGGACATGCAATATAAAAAAACAGCTGCGCCAGATAGACTATATTGCACTGGGATCTGCTGTGCCCATTTTTTTCCCCAGCTGCTGCCACCACCCCTGTGAAACCCTGTGAACCCATGCAGATTTATTGGCGCAGATGGTGACCTAAAACACTGGTGTGCAGGAACCAAGCAGTGTTTATAGATTAAAGGGTCAGCCAGGACAGCCTTGTCCTGGATCTGAACATCAGGCAGAATAACACAACTAAAGGAGCACTGCTGAGGCAAGAACATGTGTGCTGTAAAAAAAGCTACCAAACCTTGAAGAGTTTCTGTGCATTTCATTTCACATGTTTTATACACTTGGTTCTGTAATAATCACCCATGTGGTTTTCTGTCTGGAAATATGGAAAATGGGAATGTTCAATGTTAGAAACAGGGTCGCTAGTTGCCAGTATTTGCCCCCTTCCAAGTAGGGTTCCTCACTCTAGTCAGGGTAAGGAAGTCACACAGCTGCAGCTCTCTGGGGTGAGACTATACCTCCTGGTCAGGTCAACCTTACTGGCGGGGTACCTCATCCTATCCCCTTCTTCTAAAGCACAGGCCTGCCCCAATCTCTTTCAGGGACCCTGTACATCCTCAGTGCCATCTCAACCCCTGAACTACTGCTCTAGGTCACCCACCACAAGAAAATCCATCACCACATCGTTGGTTATATGTACCTTCCCCTCAGACCACACTGTAGAACTGTAGACCCAGATATTTCAAGCTCAGCTCTTGAGCTAAAAGCATTTTATTCTCTTCTATGCCATCTTCTCTTTCTCCCCAGTGACTTTCTCTTTCTCTGCCTCTCTTTTGAACCTGGATAGTTCCAACTGAAGCTCCATCTCATGCTTCATCTTAGCTTGAACTTCTTCAGCTCCATTTGGAACCTCCTATCGCAGCGTCTTGATGGAGTCATTTATAACAGTCCAATGCCACTCCCAAGGGAGCCCAAGCCAGTCATGGAGTTGGACGGACCCCAGATACAGTACCTTGGAAAATGGTGAGGAAACAATGATGTTGCATGGAGTCAGGGAGGTGAGGAGTGGCTGAAGCCGATACGTCGTATGTTCATTACTGCTACTGGGCAGGTGAAGCGTTGGTTCCTTACTGCTAGGCAGAGGAGGTGAGGCGTTGGTTCCTTACAGTTGTAGGGGAGGTTTTGCGGGGTCAGTGGTGAGGCGTCGGTTCCTGACGACCCGGCGGGGTTGATGAATCCAGTAAGTCAAAGTGGAAGGTGTCTACTTTGCAGTGTCGTGATCACACCCTGGGCACAAATAGTGCACTTTACTAGGGAATTACTAGTAAATCAAATATGCAATCATGGATAAACCAATCGCAAATACGTTTTAGATCATATGCGCTTTAGCACTGGTCAGCAGTGGTAAAGTACCCAGAGTCGTAAAGCCAACAAAAACAGGTCAGACAAAATAGGCGGAATAAGGCAAAACGTTTGGCGATAACCCAGCAACAAGGCTCAGGTCCAAATTTCAATAAAAAAGCAAAGTTTTCAACCTCAGTTGTAAGACACTATTCACCAAGTGCCTCTTCTCTCACAAAATTAAAGGTTTCACTTTTCCTCTGAGTTTTTTTTTGTAATTGAACTCTGGAAAAATGTGTAACATAAAATGCTTCCCTCAGACTTGAAGAGAACGAGCACCATTCGCAGCATATCGTTGACTGCTGTGAAAAAAACACATGGCGAATAATCCAAGTTTGCTAGTGCTGACAACAGAAGACTCGAGGCTTCATTCTACAGCCATTTAATCAGGTTTCCTAATTATTTTCACATTGGAATCTTGTAATTTTTACAAACGGAAACCAGTCCTGAGAGGAGAAGAGAGAACTACTGATAAGTTCATTAGGCCAAGCTGTATATTATCGAAAAGCTTATGAGACCACGAATATTTGTTGTGTGTAGTTGTTTCATTAAATTGTGTGTAGCTGAAGATTGTGTGTGGGAGCTACATAGTACAAATCGGTCATCCCTTCTTTTTTTCAAATACGCCACATTACTTGAACATAATTTGGATTAAGTGTGACTCATAGTGTCACACATTACATATTGAAATGTTACACGTGAAAATACAAAAATGATGAAAATGTCCCACATAGGCAACCTAAACTTGGCAGCTATGCACTGGTTAGCAGTGATAAAGTGCAGAGTCCAAACGCCAAGAAAACGAATTCAGCAAAAACATAGAAAGGGTGAAAGTAAAAGGATTGGGGTGACCCTGCAGAGAGGGTCAAGTCCAATAACTACATATACTTAGACAACATATCAATCCAATCATGAGCATGAGGCTGTCTCAGTTATCTTTTGTCTGTCTCACTCATCAGTATGTCAGCCAGTTTTTTGATTAGATGAGTTATATCCTTCCACTGCACTCTTAAGGGGACACTCCATGACAGTACATGTATTTCCTCGCTCTCCTCCCCGACTTTCACTCTTTTCCCCATGCATGCTACTTTCATTCCCACAAACCCCGCGGTGTGATATTCATTATGTCCAATTTCCCGCTCTTTCGTTTTTTCCTTGAATTTTTAAAAGGACTGCCACAATATCCATCACTGCTGTGTCTTGCCAAATGATCTGTTCTGCTTGGCAGACGGTACAGGCACCTGTGATTCTAGCCAGCATGTGTTCGTGCTGAGGGAGACTGACATTGCTTAGTACAGCCCAAGTCGTTTGCATCCAAGACAGCAGTGCATAGACGGGGAAGACTGAGTGACCAGACTCTTGTGGCCGTGGTGCAGCATTGGCAATGAGTTTTCACCCCACCAGCCTCCTCTACTCCACCGATACAGCCCTTGATACAATGAAGGAACCAGTGGTAAAACACAGCTCAAGCCATCGATATGTGAGACCTGTACAGACCCCCAAGGAAGTGCTGAATGAGGGTACGTTGCAAGGCCTATGGACTTTCCTGGTCCCTTCCAAAGTGTCTTTGGCTTTTGCCTGCGCACCGAGTTGACACTTTTGTCCCTCACAATGCCTGCAGCCTCCCGGGCACTGGACAGGGGACAATAGCATGCATACAAATCCTGCCATCACTACTAAATTATGGGCAAAGATAGTTATAGCTTTGCGCACGCTCAACTACTAGACTGGTGCCCTGCCCAGTATGTATATAGGCAATTAAATGTTTCATAGGGGCACATTACACATACTCTTAGAATAATCATCACATTTATTACCAAGTCATTACATTTCCCAACATATACATCAGAAGGAAATTAATTTGCATTCATATGACATTTTGTAAGTATCAGGTTACTCAGAACCAGTTTTATATACAACATATGAAAAATCAAACCATCCTAAGTACACCAATAGACTCAAATTCTTTATGCACAAAATATAAATGGTCATTCAGTTTCATACACAAAATATAAAAGTCTCCCATTGGATATGCAGCCTTCACCTGGTCCTAAGGCATGAAATGCACTGGTGCAGCCTGGATTTGGCAAGTGGCTGTGCCACTGGACATACCCAGTAAATGGAGGTACGAAGGCCTGTTTCTCTTCACTCCAGGAATCTGACATTGATATGAAGTCCTCCACTGCCTATCTATGTTTGAGCACAGGTCACTCCCGTAGGAATCTGGGGGCTATACATATTCAGCTCATGTTTTTCGGCTGGAAGGAGTTAAAGTTACTGTGGCAAATGGATTGTTTGATCATGTTTTATCCTGAGTTGTGTTACAGTGTTCAAGTACACTCTTCATGTAACTATAAAAGTGAACAACTGCATTTACTAGACAGAATGCTGAGCCGGGAATAAGAGGCATTTGAGGCTCAGTCACTTCTATTGGTGGAATTGTCTGGATGGTCGCATTGGGCAGGAAGTGTTTGAACTATGCCTAGGACAGGTCCCTGCTTAATTCCTGTTAATTATTTGCTTTAATGAGTTATATAAAAATGTTACACCACTTGAGAGGCACACCCCAGTCTGCTAACCAGGAAGAGACTGGTTCAAAGAAATCTTCATAATTACATGTTTTTAGATTAGTTAGTTATAAACACTACATACATTTAGTAATTTACAACAAAAATATAGCTCATTCATGAAAAATATTCTCATCTTGGTTTTTCCAACATGCTCGGAATATTCATCTAGGAAAACTGGTGAATGATCTATAAAAAAGTTTTTGGGATATGACCAGAGATAATGTACACAAAGGGTTGCCATTCAAATCAGGTAGGAACCAATACCCCCCAGTGCTGCCACCCAAGACAGTGAATGGTAGTCATCTTATAATGGTTATTGTTATGATTTATGAATTTGGCCACCTTGTTAGTGCACATGCACAGCAACCATCTTGTAATGGGTTTTGTCATGAACAATAGAAAAAAATCCATTGACAAAGCCACTTTATCTGCACCCTGACTTCACCGGCAAGACATGATTTCATTGCTATGGTTGGTTCTGAATGAAGTTGTTTGGCCACTTTTTGAAACATTTTAGGCAGTGCAAATCACAGACTGAGCTCCTATGACTTTAACATGAGAAGGTGTTTGTGATGTGAAGTACTCCAAGTTTTTGGGATATGACCAGAGATAATGTACACAAAGGGTTGCCATTCAAATCAGGTAGGAACCAATACCCCCCAGTGCTGCCACCCAAGACAGTGAATGGTAGTCATCTTATAATGGTTATTGTTATGATTTATGAATTTGGCCACCTTGTTAGTGCACATGCACAGCAACCATCTTGTAATGGGTTTTGTCATGAACAATAGAAAAAAATCCATTGACAAAGCCACTTTATCTGCACCCTGACTTCACCGGCAAGACATGATTTCATTGCTATGGTTGGTTCTGAATGAAGTTGTTTGGCCACTTTTTGAAACATTTTAGGCAGTGCAAATCACAGACTGAGCTCCTATGACTTTAACATGAGAAGGTGTTTGTGATGTGAAGTACTCCAAGGACCGGAACACACAACACTACTCCAGGGACCAACAATGAATGCTAAAATCAAAGTGCTATGTTAGAGTGCAAGTGTCAGAAGACATAAAGGTATACTCCGCCAGGGTTCAGCCATCTAGCCAGGGAGGAGATATGCGCGTTCACGCCCACATGATAGCGTGACAGATGCATTATCAATCATGATGTCACTCTGGGTCACATGAACACCTTCCTGCTGCAGGCCTCAAATGGCTTGTGTCAGAAACATATACCATTTTTTGTTCCTGGGTAAAATCCACCCTAGTGAGAGATCAGTAATTTATATTTGTGTGAAAGATGGAGGGGCAAGCCATTTAGGAGAGCACAGTCTGAGACTCATCCCACACAAGGCCAAGCCACCTCCTTCAGGGTATGACTTGCCTATAGGGCAATCAGGCATTAGTCAAAGTGCTGGCCTGACCGTAGTGTGTGTGGGCTGGTTTTTTGCCTGTTTTCTGGCCTGGTGGGCCGGTCTTTATCATTGATTTCTCTGATATTGTCACAAACATTGCCTGCAGTAAATACAAATGCATGCAGTTATGCTATGTTATATGTTATGCAGCTTTGTAGAGTGCACTATCACTCGGGAGACCATCATGGCGCTGAGCATATGTCATACTAGCCAAAACTAGTTTGTATATGTGAAGACAGTGGAGCTCATTCAGGTGTGGTGTGATCTTAGTTAAGTGTGGGAAGTTTAGTGATTCTGGTTCTCGAGTTCTGAATGGTGTGCTGCGTTCTGGTGAGTTTTTTGTTGATCCTGACATAGTAGGTGTTCCCATACTCCAGTGTGTGAAGGTTTTCCAGGAGCTCATTGGGAGCCATTTGAAAATCTTCCTCAGCATCTTCAGGGTATAGAATCATGAAGTGGTGACGACGTTGACTTGGGAGGTCATGTCGAGTTTACTGTTGATGATGATCCTGAGGACCTTGGCATGGGTTGTGGGGGTGGGTGTCAGTCCAAGCTCTGTTGGACACCAAGTGGAGACTGAAAGTGAAGTACTCTTTCCTGAAGAGTACTATTTTGGTCCTGTCGGTGTTTGGCTTTAGACAGCTGGTCTTCATCCAGTGGACTATTTCAGTCAAGCAGGAACTGAACTTCATCCTGGCACTGAGTTTTTTGTCCATTAGGGAGAGAATGAGTTGCATGTCATTGGCATAGAAGAGGAAGCTGATGTTGTGAGAGAATGATGGTGGCTCGAAGGATCATGTATACATTGAAGAGGGTCAGGCTCAGGGAGGATCATTGAGGAACTCTGCACTTGAGAACATGGGTGTCCAAGGTGTATGGTACCAGGCTACTGACTGGATCCTTTCACTCAGGAAGGGGCAGATCCAATGGAGTATGTGTCCTTGGATTCCGATGCTGTGTAGTAATTGGTTCAGGAATGGGTGGGAGATCATGACAAATGCTGAGGAGAGTTCCAGGAGCATGAGGGCTGCTGTGTCTCCTCTTTCCAGAGGCATGCAGATAACATCCATTGCGGCGATAAGGGCAGTTTCTATGCGTGGTTGGATCTGAAACAGAGTGAGTGGTATGAAAGAGTTGGTGGTCATTGAGGTATTCAGTGAGGTATCTGTTGATAATGTTATGTAAGACCTTGGCCGGTAATGGGAGCAAGGAGATCGGTCTATAGGTGGCGACCGTTGAAGGGTCCATGGATGGTTTCTTCAGCAATGGGAAGAAAGCTGCATGTTTCGAAGTCTCTGGGAAGGTGGAGGCATTAAGAATGGGTGTGAGGGTGGCACTAATGGGTTGGAGTCCTCTGGAGTAGGCTTGGTGAGGCAGGTGTCTGATGAGTGCCCTGAGTGTATGGACTTCATGGTGGTGGAGGTTTCCTCTTGGGTGATGAATGGCCATGTGGTTAGCATTGGTTTTTTAATAAGATCTGGAGGCATTTGGCGAGTTCTGTTGGATCCGGTCATGGTATGAAGTTGCTGTAAATAGTGGTGATACTGTTGCTGAAAAAGTGAAAGACTGCTCTAGAGGTCCTGTGAGGTTAGTCATCCACTGGTGTAGTAAAATCAATTCACAATGGCATAGATTTCTGTTGGTGCTGGCATCAATGCAGTCCATCAGAGCTGCATGTTTGGTGGTATGCATCATTTGGTGGTAGAGTCGCAGGGAAGATTTGAACATACCTATGTCTGTATTCTCCTGGCTCCGTCTCCATTTGTGCGCTAGTTGTTTGCAGAGGTGTTTCATTAGTTTGAGTTCCTCAGTGTACCTACTGGCCTGGGTCTAGATCCTGTTGTATTACTGTGTTTGAGGCGGGGCAGGAAGTCGGCACAAAAGGTGATCCAGTTGCTAAAATTCTTGATGGCTTGGGGAAGCTGTTGCTGTTTTCAGTGTGGAGGGAGTTACTATTGGTGTTCCAGTCCTTGTTAGTGAGGCTGTTCCAGTTTAGGCGGGCTGTCTCGAGAGCAAGTGGTGTGACAAAGTCTCCCATACCCTGCAAGACACCTTTATAGCATTTCTTTACAAGCTGAGAATTGCAAAATTTGCACACGTGAGCCACCTTTTTAACCATCTGTTTCACTAATTGGTGGCAATTTTATTTTGCTTCTATTTTCTGTCACAGTCCAGCACTAACCTCCTTGTACTAAATACAAAACGTTTATCTCTCAAAAGAAATGCCTAATTTTTAATGGTACCAATAGCTTTAATGTATTTATGCCAGTTTAATGGCATAATTTATGTTCTTAATTTTCTGTTCCTTTGCACCATGGTTTCAGCTGATTTTGAATCAGTACTTGCTGCTGGATTCAAGGTATTTAAAAGAGATGTTTACCCTATGTATACCCACCTCTAACTTGGCGTTAATTGAACCTACGAAAAATTTACATCACTGACAGTTTACAGCTGAGTTTTCTATGCTCATCTCCCCATGAACAATATAACAGAATAATGGAAACATTTTAAAGAGATTTCTCTTTAATACAGTATGTTCTAGGTGATGTGACACCTGTCTAAATCCATTTTTAATTTACTTCTATTCTCTCAATCAATCTTCAGCTTTCTTCTAAAAGCGACTGGAGCAGTATTCCTCTTGTCTCACAAGGGGATGATTGTGTTCCTACATACAATTTGTGCTTTTGTTGTTTAACAGCCATCCATGAACTTGCTCCAGTATAATAATGACAAATTCCATGATTTTTTAATGAAGATGATCTACAAACTCGTTGTATTTGAGCAGATTACCCAGTGTTTTTTAAATAATTTTTAGAATGCTGTTGTATTAGAAAAAAATACTTTCAGCCTAAAATTATAAGTTTTGCAACAATTTTCATTTATAGTTTTTCACAAATTAGACACTTTTGTTTTACATGGAAATTCTTGAGGCTAATAGCATGTGAATACCCTCACAATACAAAAGCTTGCAGTTAAATGCTGACAGCTTGGCTGTATTCTGTCTAAGGGGGAGCTCCCATTACAAAAGCAAAAAACAGCGCATCCACTACTGGTTGCTTTTTTGGGGGGGAACTTGATGATTTCACAGGATAAAGACATGTGGTGTCGGAGGATTCACAGATGGCTGTCAGTCAAGTAATGAGGGCAATATTTGAGAACACCAAGTGTAAAGCAATTACTGGATAACAAAATAGGGCACTAACGAATACAATACTTTTGACAGAAGATTGAATTCATGCCTCTCTAGTGTGGTGAAATGCATGACAGTGAAAAATTTTGTGGCCAGCTCAGATGAACAGACACAGGTTCCAAGGGTCAGGAACAATGATCAGTTGGCCAATGAAAGAGATTGAAGGCCTGATTATGACCTTGGCGGAGGGGATAACTCTGTCCCAAATGTGACGGATATCCCACCCGCTGTGTTACAAGTTCCATAGGATATAATGGAACTTGTAATACGGCAAGCGGGATATCCGTCACCTTTGGGACGGAGTAATCCCCTCCACCAAGGTGGTAATCATAGCCTGTGTCTTGTTTTGTGAATCTGCAGATATTTCATGGTGTTCAGCTTTAAGTATCTTACATTTAAAACCATGTGAGGTGGGGAATTAAAATATTATAATATATGTTTGCCTCTAACTGAAATGGGTATAAATGTAGGAGGGTACAGTTCGCCAGAATGGAATTACATATAAAGTACTTCGGGACTGTGCATTTTCAAAATAGCATTAAAAACATATTATTAAATAGGAGTGTTAATTGTTGTCTTTTATATTTTCTCTGTTGGACCTCTTTAGTTTGTCTACTGCTATTGGCAATAACTCTCTCTCTCAAGAGAGAGAGAGAGAGAGAGAGAGAGAGAGAGAGAGAGAGAGAGAGAGAGAGAGACAGAGAGAGGGCTCCACTGGCTTCCCTTGGACTACTAAGAGGCATACGTTACTAGCTGAATGTGTGTGCTCTGCCTTCCTCATCCTGATTACTAATGTTTTGTAGCATGGAGGTGATGCCCCTAAAATCTACTGGATGGGGGGACCAGACTTGACATTATAAATACGGCAAAAAGACCTCCAATCTGACAATCTTTGGGGCATGTGATTGGCCTGAACCTCACTGCCTACCCATCTAGTGTTAGGTTGCACGTGGCCCAAACCTCATGAAGATATAGGTGGTCATTAAGACCTTTGCGGTAAATACTGAATACCGCCACGCTGACTGCCGCCAGCATACCACCGTAGAGGTGGATATCTGTCTGCCAGATTATGACACATACATACAAATCCGATAGAAAACAGCCACAACCACAAATCCACCAGACCCACTGCATGTGATAAACTGTTGGTACTACCACCTATACCATTACGCCACCAATACTACGCCCTCCAAATAATGACTCACGAATCACCACAGCGGACATTCAATGGCGGGAAACCATTGGCGGTGAACACCGCCGCAGCAGATATGACCACCCAAATACAAAACAAGACACCATTGGCCAGAACAAAAGACCCACACCTGACATAAATACACACACATTACACACCTACCAACAGCACTATAAAATACACACCCACATCACCCACAATCCTTTGCTACCACAAGAAGATGGCTACACTTTGCGGCACCAATCCAAAAGACAACTGCACACACATCACAACTAACAATTCATCCGACACGCACCACACCCCACACCACATCACACATCACCTTCTGCACAACATACACACACCACACAACACCCATGTCCCCACAAAGGCATCCCCATTTCACAGATGAGGTGCGGGTCATGGTTGAGGAAATAGTCAGGTTAGAGCGACAGCTGTTTGGGGCACAGGTCCAGCAGATATCCATTGCCAGGAAGATGGAGCTATGGCGGAGGATCCTGGACAGGGTGAATGTCATGGGACTATATCCATTCACAAGGGACAACATAAGGAAGAGGTAGAACGACCTACGGGGGAAGGTGCATTCCACTGCAGCAAGCCACCAGCTCACTATCCAGAGGACTGGCGGTGGGCCCCCACCTCCTCCCCCACGGCTGACAGCATGGGAGGAGCAAGTCTTGGCAATCCTGCACGCTGAGGGACTCACTGGAGTAGCCGGAGGACTGGACACTGGTGAGTCAACATTTACTACCTATCAACCCCCCATAACTGCATGCCACCACAACCCCTCACCCTGATACCCATCACCCCACTCCATCCCACACAGTGCACCACCACAATTACCAAAATTAAATCACAAACCCTGCATGCCATACCCACTGCATGCACATCCCTTCCAGCCCTGCATGTACACCCACCACCAATGCATTCACAGCATGGAGAACTAACAATGCCACAATCCATCACCATACACACAGGAGGCAGGGCAATAGCAATAATATAAGGAAGCTAGTGATGCAGGATATGTCAAAGACAAGTAGCATAATACACCACTTACATACCCACAGGTGCCCCACCCAATCTCAGCAGCGAGGAGGTGCCACGGCTACCCAGTTCCCCACCAGAAGATGCCCCCAGTGATGACAGCAACTCTGGAGCTGGATGAACTCCCTGGCCCATCAGGGACCACTGGTCAGTTGGCTACCCCAGCTCACTACAGAGCCTCCCCCCTCAGAAGCCAACACCACAGCAGCCACCCAACGTCCCCAGACCTCTGTCCCCAGGACACGTCAATCAGTAGTGTGCCCATCTGTACAAGGAACCCAGTCCACAACTCACCGGCAAGACAATGAGGGTCACAGGCACAGGGGGCCAGGGACGGTCAGAGCAAAGCTGTGCGCCAGGGGAAGAACAGGCCCAGGGAACGACTGCCCAGGAGGCACTCACTAATGTCCTCGGGATACCAACAATCCCAGGACAAGATGGGCCAGGTGATAAACATCATGCAGGAGAACCAGTTGCTGCAGGGGGAACACCACCAGGAGATCAAGCAAGAATTGCAGGCACTGAACATCACCATGGTCTCCACTGAGGTGTGCTGGGTGACATGGCCAACATCATGAGGGACTACACAGCACACCAGCGGGCCCCTTCCACTAGCCAGTATACTGACCAGCCCTCCACATCTGCTGCAGCTAGTACACAGGAGGCCATTCCTCAGGACCCACAGGCCACCAGCACTGCTCCCCCTGCAGAAAGTAATCCACCCTGCAAACGTTCCCTGCGACCCAGGCAGACACCAGACACAGTTGCCAAGACCATGACCACTGACAGGAAATTAGCCCCTCCTGAACGTTCCCCTTGTGTTCTACTGTGTCACCTTGTCTATCTTGAACTGCAATTGATCCCCTTCCTATAGCCCCTTGGACACTGGACCTGTGCTACAAACAGACTGGCCCAATACATTGGACTATTCCCAACCATCACCCCACGCTATTGCACTTTGCATTGTATACACATTTTCAATAAACACCCTTGGACACAACTTGAGTAATAGTGCTTTATCTGAAGGTAATGTACAATAAATTGAACTGTAATGAATTGCATGATCCTTTGTATATGTCCAGTAATATGTTGATCCATCCTACAAATGCGTCTCAGCAGTCTGTACACATCACATCATTACACTGTTGTACCCACAGCAAGATCTGCAATAAGTGAAGGCATAGATGACTGTCAGGTGGGATGCCAAGGTAATGACTGGCATTATGCTACAGCCATACAACACAACCCTGACATGGAGAAATGTTTAGTTCAACAGTCTTACTTGAGTGTCATTGAAAGTACTGCTGAATCATATGTGACCTGTTGTCCACATCCTCCTCCTCACTGTCCTCAGTGTCCACTGCTGCCACGGCTGCATTGTCACCCCCTCCTCCTCTCCTGCAGATAGGGCACATGTCATCTGAGGGCCAAATTGTGCAACATCAGGCACACAACAACAATTCTGCAGACCTCCTCAGGGTAGTAGGACAGGGATCCACCTGTCAGATGAAGGCACCTGAACCTATCCTTCAGGAGCCCGAAGGTCCTTTCGACAATCCTCCTTGTATGTCCATGAGCACCATTGTACCTATTCTCAGTGCCTGTTCTCGGATTCTAACAGGGGTCAGGAGCCAGGACAGGTTTGGGTAGCCGGGATCACCTGCAAGAAGTAAGGGACACACATTATCCCTGCCCAGTGGCATGTGCTATGACTCCTGAAGGCATACACTGACATACATTGGGTGGGGACTCAGGCTGACCTATAAGCCACACTCTCTCTAGTTGTGCCATCAGCTGTGGGATACTGCTATTCCTCAGGACAAAGGCATCATGCACCAACCCAGGATACTTGGAAGTGACCTGGAAGATGTACTGGTCAGCGAGGCACACCATCTGAACATTGAGTGTGTGGAAACCCTTCCAATTCCTGTACACTTATTCATTGGCCCTGAGTGGGGCTAAGGCGATATGGGTCCAGTCAGTGGCCCCAATAACATGTGGTATATGTCCCATTGCATTGAATCCAGTCTTCACAGTGGGTAAATCATCTACCTGGGGGAATGCGATGTAGCTGCAGATTTGTTTGAGCAAGGCAGACAAAACCCTTGCAAGCACAATATAGAACACTAGCTGTGACATTCCTGCAGCCAAGCCCACTGTCACCTGGAAAGAGCCAGTTGCCAGGAAATGGAGCACCGAGAATACCTGCACAAGAGGGGGTATTACTGTTGTGCAACAGATAGCAGGTTGCTGGTCAGGCTCCAATTGTGCACACAGCTCTGTGATTGTGGCCCTGTCGAGACAATAGGTGGGTATAATGTGCTTGTCCTCCAGTGTAGCCAAGACCAAAAGGGGTCTGTACACAGGTGCTTGCCTCCTCCTCCTATTCCTCTGCCGCGGTTGGTACCTAAGGGACCCAAAAGTAAAAAAGGAGCAACAACAGGAGTCATGAACAAACTATAGCAGTGTACACAAAGAATGCTTGTATGTTGGACACTGGAATTGTCTAGATGTGTACATTTGACTACAGTCACGCACTTATTAATCTGCACATGTGTACTAGCATTAGAAAATGGAAACCACCTTTCCAGAATGCAGGGACAGGTGGAAGTGACTTCCCTCCGCCGGCATTCGCATCATGGTGGGAGGTGGTCTGCACTGCCGTGCAATTCCTCATTGGCTAACATGGCCCTCTATGGAGTACGGGAACCAATGATGATCAACGTCGGCGGTGGCGGTATTCACCACCGCAGACGTGATCGCCATTTTCTTTCTACCACTTCACTTGATTCCTGACTTCCCACAGGACGACATCTCCACTGCATGTGCTGCTGTGACACCTGTGCCATTGCACGTGAAACCGGGGAAGGGCCCAAGCCTTTACTTCAGAGGAGTTGGAGAGGCTCGTGTATGGGGTCCTACCCCTGTACGGGCAGTTGTGTGGGCCTCCAGACAGACAGGTGAGTACACCATGGGTACATTGCATGCGACATGGCTACATGGAGATGTGTGTGTGTGCTGGCAGTGTGTCATTTGGGGAAGTATGGCTGGTGGCAGTGTTAATGCCGAGGTACGGGTGTGTGTGCTTGATGAGGGGCAAATGCAAATGCAGTTTGTAGGCCATATGTGTGACTGGCTGGATTGTCTGCTTCATGGTGTCTCACTGTTTGTGTTTCCTCTGCGGATCAGCGCCCATCAGAAGAAGGGGTTGTGGCGCACCCGCTGCAGGAAACGGTGGGAGGACCTGAGAGGCTGGGCCCAGAAGACCGCGGAGGCCCAGCTAGGGAAGGCCTCCCAACGACAGAGGGGTGACAGTCTGAACCTGAACCCCCCTGGTGGTCCGCATACTGGCGGTGGCCTACCCAGAGCTGGATGGACGCCTGAGGGCATCACAGCAGCCACAAGGGGGTGAGTACAGTGTGTTTGACAACCATCTCTGTTGCCTGGCATGGGATTTGGGTGCGGGGTACGAGTCAGTGTATGCCCCAATATGCCAGATTAGCCATTGATACGTGGTCCAGCTTAGGTTAACTGGGTGAAATATATGTTTTTGATAGCTAGGTAGCTGACTTTCCATGGCAGACTGGGCTTAGTTGGTCCTAGTTGGTGTGCAGATGGCAGTGTTTGGCTCCTACCTGCTGTGGTATTTGGCCAATGGTATGCCAGTGTGGTCCATACTGCCCAGTATCAGTGTGTGACAGTGATGTGTATGCCATCTGTGCTGTCGGTGCTGTAATTGACCCTGTGCTCCCTTTCTTTCTCCCCCTCTCTCCTTTGTCCATGTGTGCATTAGCATCATCTGGCGAAGGAGCAGGGGCACCAGCGAGTGAGGGAGCTGCAGCCCACGGGACCCAGGAGGCAGAGTCCACCGACCCCGAGGGGACCAGTGAGACAGAGGGTGAGGGAAGCACCACGGCGGGGAAGGAGCTCATACCACTGATTGATTACTCCTCCGACAGGAGCTCCCTGGTAGTGGCGGACCATTATGGGACCAGCCAAGCTACAGGTTCTATCGCCACCCCGTACCAGCACCGCTCTTCCAGTAGCCCCCCACCGAGTTGCCTGTGCCAGCTCACCCAGGAGGGTGGGCATCTCCTTCACCCCAGGCACCTCAGGCTCTGCCCCAGTCAGCCCTGTTGCCCTCACTGAGGAGGCTATTGTCCTCCTGAGATCCATCTCTGTAGGGCAGTCAACCATAGTGAATGCCAATCAGGGGCTGGCATCCCAGATGCAGCAATGCAATGCCTTCCTGGAGGGTATTCGCAGTGGCTTGGCGGCCCTACAGAAATCATTTCAGGCTCTGGCCTCTTCACTGACTGCAGCCAGTGTCCCTGTTTCTTAAGTCCCCCCTCCAACTACCACTGCCCAGAACCAGTCTCCTCACCCCCAACCCATCCCAAGCACACATTCAGACAAGTATGCACACAAAACATCACACAAGACTCGCACAAACACAGGCAGAACACTTCAATCCACAAGCACTCACACAGCCAACACTCAGATGCACGCACAACATCATCCATTGCCTCCACTGTTTCCCCCTCCTCCTCCCTCACAGTCATATCCGTACTCACACGTGCATGAACAGCATCAACAGTCCCTGAACCTGTCACCTGCACAGTCACCACAACAGCAGACCCGCAGACATGCACCCCACACACCACATGCACAGTCACCAGCATCACCACCACATAAGGCACACCCACCTCACTTGCAGACACCATCACATAAATCCACACATCCTGTTTGACCTCCCCCACCCTGTCTGCCCCATTCAAAGACACACAAACGCTCACACTCAGACCCCTAACAGCCATCCACCTCACACATGCACACTGTCCATGCACCTGCACCCAAGTCCAGCCCACCTCTTCCTTCTACAACTACTCCATCTACCTCCACTCCCATCCATCATCCCACATCCCACCCCATTGGCTCTAAGAAGCTTTTCCTTTCCTGCCTTGACCTCTTCCCTCCCCCTCCCACCTCCCCATCTTGCCTGTAAGAGGAAGGTCCCACCCCCCCCCAAGCCCAGTACCTCAAGCACCCAGTTTGACACTGTTCCACCCCCAAAGTCTCCAGCTGCCACAAAGGGGCACATGAGTGCAACTCCAGCCCCGCGCCCCGCACCCCAAGGACACTCCTCTGCCCCCAAAGCAGAGGGATAAAGTGCCGCTCCCTCCCAAAAAAACAACCAAAACCGTGGCGCCACCTCCAAAACCAAAGGCCAAGGAGAGCCATCCCAAAACAAAGGCCAAGTAGACCACTCCCAAAACAAAGGCCAAGGGGACCCCTCCCAAAATAAAGGCCAAGGAGACCCCACCCAAGGCCAAGGCCAAGGAGACCCCTCCCAAGGCCAAGGAACCCCCCCCAAAAAAAAACTAAGGCCAAGGAGCCCCCTCCAGAACCAGAGGGCAAGGAGCCCCCTCCAGAACCATTGGCCAAGAAGCCCCCTCCAGAACCAGAGGGCAAAGAGCCCCCTCCATTGCCAGAGGGCAAGGAGCCCCCTCCAGAACCAGTGGGTAGGGAGCCCCCTCCGTCACCAGAGGGAAGGAGACCCCTCCAGAACCAGTAGGCAAGGCGTCCCCTCCAGATAAGGTGTCCCCTCCAGAACCAGTGGGCAAGGAGCCCCCTCCAGAACTAGTGCCCAAGGGGCTCCCTCCCAATGAGAAGCTCCCACCCACCTCCCTGTCCCCTGAGGTGCCTGCCCATTTCAAACATGATGCCCCTGAATAGTGGAGTCCCAATGTTGTCAGGAGTCAAGCTGAGGCTTGGACTTTGCCCTGTGGGCATTAGAGACTTTGAACTGGCCTTTGGGCCTTCATGTAAATATGCAGTTGTGTATGTTTTTGTATTTGGCCTTTTCATCCAACAGGATTACAGTGGTTCGAACAGAGGTATGTGTTCTGGCTTTCTTTGCTCCTGGGTCCTGTTACAGTTGATTTACTCTGCAGCTGCTTCTGGGTGTGTGGTATGTGTATATGGTGTGTGTTGTGCGTATCACTCTCCCCTCCCTCCCTCCCTTCTGTGCTAGGCAGCTGTACTCACCGTTGTGGTAGGCATTGGTGCTCCAGGACGGCCATGGCATGGTACAGCATCGGGAAGATTTGCAGTTCAGGTTCCATGGCGGCCGCGTACTCCTCTGTGTCCCCTCAGGTGAATGTCTCCTTTTATATGATGTGTTTCCCCCACGCTTTTGGTGGCGTTGCTAAGGCCCAGGAAATCCTGGCGGCATGCTATGTCATAATATGGTGGGTGGATCCTTGTCTTCTGCCTGCCTGCAGGTGGCTACCGCGGTGTTCAGTGGTCGTACCTTGCTGGCGATTGGTGTGGTACATTAGCTGTCTGTGGGAGGGATCACCGCCATGGTCATTATTTGGCGGTCATTACCACCGGCCTGGCAATGGTACTAACGCCATCGCAGCAGTCACCTGACCGCCAAGGTCATAATGAGGACCATAATATGTAGCAGAAAAATGCAAAGAAAGCCAGCTGGTTCACCCCCAAACTCTGAGAATCTAGACGCAGTTGTCGCCGCCTCTAAAAAATCTGGAGAAACACCAAATCGGCCAATAGCAACTTCAGAGCCGCCACCACCGCACACCACCAACTCATCAGAAATACCAGAAAGAAAGCTATACAAAACAGAATCTCCCCACACACACACAACAGCAAGGAACTCTTCAGCCTCAAGGAGTTTGCCCAACCCAACAGTGAAACAACAGACATCCCACCCTCACATGACATCTGTGACAGACTCAACACCTACTTCCACCACAAAATCAAAACAATAATGAGAGTTTCAGCAAAGACAACCTAAGCACAGAACTCCCTCTACCGAAACCCGACACCAACAAGCCAACAATCACCACGTGGACCCCCCTCACCACCGAAGATACGCTGAGAACAATGAGATCCATACACTCCAGGGCCCCCAGGGAACAATGCCCCCACCACATTTTCAACAGAGCCGCAGATACCCTCGCCCCCAAGCTCTGCCTCACCATCAACCGCTCACTAGCTGCCACCAACTTGCCCGATGACTGGAAACACGTCAAGATCAACCCCCTCTTCAAGAAACCCTCGGCAGACCCAACCGACCTCAAAAACTTTAGACCAATCTCACCTACTCGCCTTTCCTGTGAAAGTCATCGAAAAAGCTGTCAACAGCCAACTCGCAACATTTATAGAAGACCACAACATCCTTGACATCTCCCAATCCAGATTCAGTAAAAACCATAGCACTGAAATAGCCCTCCTGGCCACAACAGACGACATCCGTTTCCTGCTGGACAAGGGAGAGATGGTGGCACTCATCCTACTAGACCTCTTGACGGCCTTCAACACAGTCTTCCATCACACCCTGATAAGAAGACTCCATGAAGCTGGTATCAGAGACAAGGCCCTCGACTGGATCCAATTCTTCCTCTCCGGCAGAACTCAACGAGTGAGACTCGCCACCTTCCTTGCAGACCCCACACCCACCACCTGCGGAGTGCCCCAGGGATCCTCCCTCAGTCCCACGTTGTTTAATGTTTACATGGCCCCGCTAGCTACCCTCGTCAGAAGCTACGCTGACGACACCCAACTCATCCTCTCCCTCTCCAAAGAACCCGACAAAGCCAGACACAACTTCCACAAAGGCATGGAAGCAGTCGCCAACTGGATAAGATACAGCTGCCTTCAACTCAATGCAAACAAGACAGAAGTACTCATCATGGGCCCTCAACCCAAGGCATTAAAAGACTCGTGGTGGCCACCCACCCTCGGAAACCTGCCCACCCCCACAAGCCAAGCACGCAACCTCAGAATCATCCTGGACTCCTCAGAATCAACAAGAAAGTCACCTGCAAACTACAAAACATCCAGAACACCTCTGCCAGACTGTTCCTCGATCTACCTCAACACTGCCACATCTCGCAACACCATCATACACTGCACTGGTTTCCCATAGAAAAAAGAATCACCTTCAAGATCCTCACCCACGCACTCAAAGCCTTCCACAACACGGAACCAGCCTACCTGAACCAGCGACTCAACCTCCACGTACCCCACAGGGCCCTACCCTCAGCTCAGATCTCTCTTGCAGAAGTATCCCGCATCAGGAAAACCAGAACAGGAGGATGCTCATTTTCCTACCCTGTAGCCATTGCCTGGAATGCCCTTCCTCTCCACATCAGACAAACCACCTCCCTCCTCAGCGTCACAAAGGAACTGAAGACATGGCTAGTCTAATAACCAGCTCATTGGTATATGCTACTCTTTCCCCCTCCCTCCCCCCAGCTCCTTGAGACCCTTACGGGTGAGTAGTTGCACTTTACAAGCAATGATTGATTGATTGATAGCAGAAGGTGAGGAAGCTGGAATAGTTTCCACCTTATAACTTGCCATGGAAACCACATATTCTTCAACATGATTTGTAATGGGATGTAGGGTGGTTATGAACAGTGTGATTATGAGTTAGTGTATTCTCAGCTGTGGCAGAAGTTGTGGGCTTCAAAAGTTTGGAAAAGCACGGTGGTAAGTTTGATTTCTGGGGTGAAATGCACTTCCTTTTCATGTAGTTTCTTGGTGAGCGTTAGGTTTGGTTATGCATCACAATCAAGTGGAATCACCACATTTTCTAATCTTAGTTATCATGTGGGGAAAGCAACAAATTAGAAGCAACAACTGGGGAAACACTTTAAGGCAAAAAACCATCAAGAAAGCAAGAGTCTTACAAATATCACTATTCAACAAGCTGAAAAGAAAAGCTGAATAATAATTTAAATAATGATACACAAAATCAGTCATTTCATAGAAATCCTAAATAAAGAGCAATGAAACCCATTAGCAGGTAATGTACTGCACTCACAAATTGAGCAACATTTAGTGATGTGAAGTGTAATTGGCTCCCAGAGCAAAATCAAACATTGTCAAAGTCAATAGGTCTGGGCTTCACAAGCAGGCTCAACATTTTTTACATTTTGTTTTTATTGTAATCATAAGCCACAAAAAAGGAAAAAGAAAATATGTTGTCACATAAACATGGTCGCCTTACCAAAAAAAAAAACATTCAATGATGTAGCTGTTGTGTTTTAAACAGGCCTTTCAGTTGTGCCATGCATTGTATTATTATTATTGGTGAAGCACTCAAATCACAGGCAACTGTAATGCTACAATGTCACTTAAACACTCTAACACATAAACTTTAAAAAGGAGTGCAGACAATATAAGTAGCCAGTATTTAAGCTGCTTCTCAGCTGCGGTTCTCCTGTGCTGAGGACGGAACCGTTCCGTCCTCATCACATGAACACCAAGGCCCATATTTATACTTTTTGACGCATAACTGCGCCAACGCAGTTGTGCGTCAAAAATTTTAACGCCATTCCAAAGCCCCATGCGGGCGCCTTATTTATTGAATGACGTTAGCCGGCGCAGCTGACTGGTGTGCGTAAAAAAAAATGACTCACACCAGGCAGCGCCAGCGTAGGGGAAAATGGAGCTTGGGCGTCAAAAAATGGGGCAAGTCAGGTCTGAGGCAAAATTTTGGCCTCAACCCGATTTGCGCCATTTTTTTTTACGCCCAACCCCCATTGAAATGACTCCTGTCTTAGCAAAGACAGGAGTCATGCCCCCTTGCCCAATGGCCATGCCCAGGGGACTTATGTCCCCTGGGCATGGTCATTGGGCATAGTGGCATGTAGGGGGGCACAAATCATGCCCCCCTATGCCACAAAAAAAATACGAGAAAAATACTTACCTGAACTTACCTCTACTTCCCTGGGATGGGTCCCTCCATCCTTGGGTGTCCTCCTGGGGTGAGCTAGGGTGGCAGGGGGTGTCCCTGGGGCATGGGAGGGCACCTCTGGGCTCCTTCTGAGCCTACAGGTCCCTTAACGCCTGCCCTGACCCAGGCGTTAAAAAACGGCGCCCATCAGGCTGGATGCCGTTTTTTAAGGCCTGCCCCCTCCTGTGCGTCAAAATGACGTCATAGTATAAATAAGGCGCACAGGCCTTAAAGTCATTTTTGGGAAGGGAACGCCTACCTTGCATATAATTAACGCAAGGCTGGTTCCCCCTTCTAAAAAATGACGCACATGGTGGAACTTTGACGCCCGCGGGGTCGGACGTCAAAGTATAAATATGGGGCAGTGTTTGCGCCGAATGTGCGTCAAAAAAGTTTGACGCACATTCGGCGCAGAGAGAGTATAAATATGCCCCCAAATCCCTCTGCTGTAAACAGCAGAGGGATTCCTTTTTTATTTTTGAGCCTCAGGAGGGAGGGGAGAGCTACCCAGGCTGCCCAAGGCATTTTTTTTGCCACAGTAATGACAATCGGCACACAGGGCACACTCAAGTAATTACAGTGAAACTGAAAGTGAAATGAGACGATTTCACTTTCAGTGCTTGTGGGGCTATCTCAGCCCCCCGAGCACTGAATCAAACAGGAGAGTTATCATTGGAAAGTGTAGACTCTCCCCTTTCCAATGATACCTTTCTCAAGTGGCTCCCTGCATGGGGATTACCCAAGAAAGGCGGTCCCCTAGCAGGGATCCACCCCCCTAGATACCAGGGATTTCTTTTAGTGAAAGGGAGCGGCCCTTATGGTAAGGGCCGCTCCCCATAATAACAGCATTATTTTGGCTGTTTTCTGTCCCCCCAGGCCACAATGGTCTTCTATTTAGTCCGATCTGCCCCCTTGTGGGCCAGAAAACTGCTAGACACCAGGAATTTTTCAAAAATATATCTCAGGGAGTGGCCCCTTGGGCAAGGGTCGCTCCCCAATATGGGGACATTTTTTGGCCATTTTCCACCCTCACTTGAAAGCTCTTGTCTGGGTGGGCAAGTGCCTGAGACAGGGATATGCCAAAAACCTGTAGATTGCCCTTTTGGATCCACTTTAGTTCTCCCTAGATTTATCATTTTTATCGGGTGAACAGAGGAACGCTGGATGGTAGGAAATTTGTCCCAGTGCAGTGATCCCACAGAGAAATGTGAGAAAAATGTGATTTTTACCTAAATGTAAGGTTTGCAGGGGATTCTAGAGAAGAAAACAGCGGAGGATCTACGCAAGCCACACCTCCTTGGACCCCCCCCGGTGTCTAGTTTTCTGACGTGTCCGGGTTTGCTACATTTCCCAAGATGGCTGCTGGTACCAAAAATGCAGGTTGCCCCCCTTTCAAAACCAGGTTGTTTTGTGCTAGATAATTTTGATGTCTCCACAATATGTTTTGGGTCATTTCCTTTCACAGGCACTAGGCCTACCCACACAAGTGAGGTACCATTTTTATTGGGAGACTTAGGGGAATGCTGGGTAGAAGGACATTTGTGGCTCCCCTCAGACTCCAGAACTTTGCATCACCAAAATGTGAGAAAAATTAGTTTTTTGTAGACACAATGTAAGGTTTTCAAAGGATTCTGGGCAACAAAACCTAGTGAGAGCCTCACAAGTCACCCCATCCTGGATTTCCCTAGGTGTCTAGTTCTAAAACATTTACAGGTTTGCTTTGTTTCCATAGGTGCCGGCTGAGCTACAGCCCAAAATCTACAGCTAGTCTCTTTGCAAAAAATGTGTCAGTTTTCAGTGGAAAATTGTGATGTGCCCATGTTGTGTTTTGGGGCATTTCCTGTCACGGACACTAAACCTATCCACACAAGTGAGGTACCATTTTTATCAGGAGACTGGGGGAATGCTGGGTGGAAGGAGGTTTGCGGCTCCCCTCAGATTGCAGAACTTTCATCACCAAAATGTGGGGGAAAATGTGTTTTTAGACAAAATTTGAGGTTTTCAAAGGATTCTGGGTGACAGAACCTGGTGAGAACCCAACATGTCACCCCATCCTGGATTTCCCTAGGTGTCCTGTTTTGAAAAATGTACAGGTTTGCTAGGTTTGCCTTGAGCCCACTGAGCTGGGGCCTACAATCCACAGCTAAACTCCATATCTTATGTCGGATTAGGAAATACACCGGTTTTTCTTGATACCTATTTTTCACTCTTTCTATTTTACCAAGTGAATTGCTATATACTTGATACACAATGAAAACCCGTTGCAAGGTGCAGGTCATTTATTGGCTCTGGGTTGCTTAGGTTCTTGTTGAACCTAAAGCCCTATAAATCCTGCAACCAGAAGGGTCCAGTGGACGTAACAGTATATTGCTTTTGTAAATCTGCCATAGCTGGAAAAACTTAGATAAAAACGTAAACAGAAATGGATATTTTTTTCCAACTCAATTTCAATATTTTATTTTCAACTGTTACTTTCCTCATGAAAATCTTGAAGGATCTACACAAATGACCCCTTGCTGAATTTAGAATTTTATCTACTTTTCAGAAATGTATAGCTTTCTGGGATCCACAATTGGTTTCATACCCATTTCTGTAACTAACAGGAGGGAAGTTGAAAGCAGAAACAATAGGAAAAATGGGGAATGTCCCAGTAAAATTTCTAAACTGTGTTGGATATGTTGTATTCTGATTCTAGTATGCCTGTTCCTGAAAGCTGGGAAGATGATGACTTTAGCACTGCAAACTCTTTGTTGATGCCATTTGCAGGGAAATAAACTGATGCTTTCTTCTGCAGCACTTTTTTCCCATCCCCCCCAAGAAAACACATTTTAGCTGCGTTGTGGCTAACTTTTGGGTCTCCGCCATGGGAATCTACAAACCCGGGGTATTTTTGGAATCCCCAGGATACTGAAAAAAAGGGCACACATTTGGTGTGGATAGCTTATGTGGAAAACACATTATGGGGGTCTAAGCGCAAACTATCCCAAATAGCCACAAAAAAAAAGGCCTAGCACAGGGGGAGAAAAGGCTCATCAGCAAAGGGCTTAACATTAATATCATAAATAAATAAAACAAAAAACACAAACTGAACCAGCTTTGCAACTTAAGACAAATTAACTTTCTTTTTTTTTTACTTATGTGAACAATGTGCATAGACTTTGTGCCGTCACTCAAAGTTGCCCCAGGCTGTATGCTGTGGTGGGCAGAGGCAAAATGTGAATCGTAATTTAACAGCCCAATGAATGAAGCAGTATGACTCTGGTCCCTTCTATGAATACATAATACATTTGCCTTTTTGGAAAAGAACAGTTTTTTGGCAAGGTTTCCTGGCTGAGACTGGAAGTTCCTTTTTGGGCCACGCGGCACAGCCGAAAACCAGGAAGAAGGGAGAGGCTGAGGCAGGGCACAAAGTCTAGTGTTTTTGTGTTCCCCGGCATTGATGCAGCCTCCAGGAAGTCTGCACTAGTCACTGTCAGGATTCTAGAGTGCAGTGATATAAAAGCTGCACTTGAGACTCCTGCTTTGCCTGCAATAAATATAAAACTTTGATTTACCCCTCCTGCACTGTGTGACAGTTGTTCAGAATTCCTGCATTCTCTTATTTTTCTGCACCACGTGCTGCTGGCTGCTTAGCACATCTGGTCTTGTTTACTCCTTTTTCTTGGACCCTGTGGAGACAAAAAGGGGTACCAGAGGGTTTTTCAACAGCTGACTACTTTTCTAATTTGATAAATGTATGATTACCATACTTTGTTGGACATATGCTTGCTCTCCAGTGATGTGATCTCACAAACTCTTGTGAATGCTGATTGTATACTTTGAAAAAGAAGGAAAATACTATTATTTGGTATTTACTTTAGTAAAGCGTAGTGATTAAGATTTAAAGACTATTATTTCCAAAGACTCCTCTGGCACTCCATGGGACATCACTCAATCACTTCTCTTATTTATATTTGTTTTTGCTAGACATTGAGGGAATGATTTAATTTTGTTCATATACGTTCTGCCTTAGATCCCTTTCTCTTTATTTTTTAGTTAATATTGGGTGCTATTGTTGTGTTCGACTTCTAGTGATTTTTGGGGTAATTACTTACCCTATATTCTTTATTTGTTTCATTAACCTTAGGATTGACACTGCATACTCGGGGTTCCAGTTCTAGATTCTAGTGTGAAAGTGGGAGGTATTAGGTAAGAACATGCACTTACCAATTTATGTTCTATGCATGGTTATGTTCATGCTTTAAAGATCCTAAAAACATTTTGTATTCTTGTAGATGCATAACACTAGAATACTGAAGGAACCTGCAGTGCGAAGAACTTAGGCAGTCACCTTGAAGGGACCACTAGTATGCCATATTTTTTTATTTTTTCCCCCACTTCCCATTTCTCTGGGTGCTGCTCTCACCTGGAGTTCTATTTATGTCTCAGGCTGGTACAAGGTTCTGGTAGCATAGGCAACCAGTTTCTGGCATTCATATCTCACTCTCACAAGATTGCACAGCCAGATCAGAACTGGTTGTGTCTAGATGTTAACCAATGTTAAGCATCAGTGGGGTGCCCCTGTGTTCCTCAAAACCAGAATATCGTTTGGTACACAAACAGTTCTGTCAGAAAGAACTTGTAGCACATACACTTATCAAATTAATTCATTTGAGGTAATAAGTCCAAAGGTAAAAAAAACAACAACAAAAAACAAAAAAAACACAAGAGTCTTTATAACTAGATGCATCACAAATATTCAATGAAAATCCAACTATGGAAATTAATTCAAAGGCTGCTCTGTATGTGTCAAATGAAAAGTCTTGTGCAGTGCATCAGATAAAAAAGAATGATTATAGTGAAAGAAAATTCAGGTGAGTTAATAGGCCTGTCTAAAATTTACACATATAAAATATCTCATAGTGCAGGTCAGCTACAGTCACCAGGCCACCAAGTTAGGCCCTCTGAATTTTACCTTTGCAAATCCGTGCCAAGTGTCCCATTAGCAATTGAGGGGGCTGTGAGAAGCAGGCAGAGCATCACAGGAGACGGCTGGCGTGGGGCGAACAGCAGGCCAGCATTATGAGTGGGCATTGCAGGAGCTTCACATTGGTGATTTTTCACTAGTGGTCAATGTTGTAGCGCAAAGAGATGGTTGCCAGAGATTCGGATTGAATTGCAGTGCAAGCTGTAAATTTTTGGTGTGGACAGGCCCATACACATTTGCAAAGAGCCCAAAAGCTTGAATACAGCTCCCTCAAACCACACCAAGGGTCCAGGACATCAGGGGCACCACTTAGGGGTGATAAGCTCACTGCAGCAAGGTCCAGGGGCTGCTGCGGAATGATGGGGAGCCTTTTATGTCCATGAGGCTCAGATTTGGGGTCCAGTAGACTAATCTTTGGAGTCATGCTGGAATCCTGGGTTCAAGTATGACGTTTCAGGTCCAGATCTCTACTCACCCACACAAAAGGGCAGCAAGCAGCAGGTCAGCACGGCAGGGCAGCAGATTCTTCAGAGCAGCATTTCAGCAGAGTGGCAGCCCTTTCAGCAGCAGAGCAGTTCTTTGTGGCAGAGTATTCACAGGCCCGAAGTGTACTGAAACATTGGTGTCTGATGTCCATTAATTATACCCAGTTGTGCCTTTAAAGTGGGGAGAAGCTTCTAGAGGCATGTCTTTAAAGTGCACAGATGCCCTGCCTTCCTGGCACTGCCTCCATACTAGAGTAGTCTGCTCTTAGTCTGGAGACAGGACACAACTTATCCAATTGTAAGAGGGGCTGGGTCCAGCTCTTCCCTCCCATGCTGCCAGTGATGGCTCAATCAGCCACCTCTAATCTCCCCATTGCGTATGGCTATGTAGGAGAAACACATGAGCCCCAGCTGTCAATAATACCCACTTGTGATCCAGAGACATGATGTTGGAACCAAATGACTAAGGCAAGAAAATGCAAATTTTTTAAAAGTGGCATTTGCAGAATTGTAACTTAAAATCAAACTTCATCAAAGGTTGTGTAGGAGGCTGGACTGGCTTGTAGTGAGTACCAAGGGGTACTTACACCTTGCACCAGGCCCAGGTATCCCTTATTAGTGTATAGGGTGTCTAGCAGCTTAGGCTGATAGATAATGGTAGCTTAGCAGAGCAGCTTAGGCTGAACTAGGAGACTAGTGAAGCTCCTACAATACCACTAGTGTCATATGCACAATATCATAAGAAAACACAATACACAGATATACTAAAAATAAAGGTACTTTATTTTTATGACAATATGCCAAACGTATCTCAGTGAGTACCCTCAGTATGAGGATAGCAAATATACACAAGATATATGTACACAATACCAAAAATATGCAGTATAGTATTAGAAAACAGTGCAAACAATGTATAGTTACAATAGGATGCAATGGGGACACATAGGGATAGGGGCAACACAAACCATATACTCCAAAAGTGGAATGCGAACCACGAATGGACCCCAAACCTATGTGACCTTGTAGAGGGTCGCTGGGACTGTAAGAAAACAGTTAGGGTTAGAAAAATAGCCCACCCCAAGACCCTGAAAAGTGAGTGCAAAGTGCACTAAAGTTCCCCAAAGGACATAGAAGTCGTGATAGGGGAATTCTGCAGGAAAGACACAAACCAGCAATGCAACAACAATGGATTTCCAGTCGAGGGTACCTGTGGAACAAGGGGACCAAGTCCAAAAGTCACAAGCAAGTCGGAGATGGGTAGATGCCCAGGAAATGCCAGCTGTGGGTGCAAAGAAGCTGCTACTGGACAGTAGAAGCTGAGGATTCTGCAGGAACGACAAGGGCTAGAGACTTCCCTTTTGGAGGATGGATCCCCCACGCCGTGGAGAGTCGTGCAGAAGTGTTTTCCTGAAGAAAGACCACCAACAAGCCTTGCTAGCTGCAAGTCGTGCGGTTAGCGTTTTTGGATGCTGCTGTGGCCCAGGAGGGACCAGGATGTCGCCAATTGCGTCAGGGGACAGAGGGGGTGCCCAGCAAGACAAGGAGCCCTCTCAGAAGCAGGCAGCACCCGCAGAAGTGCCGGAACAGGCACTACGAAGAGGAGTGAAACGGTGCTCACCCAAAGTCGCACACAGGAGTCCCACGTCGCCGGAGGACAACTTAGAAAGTCGTGCAATGCAGGTTAGAGTGCTGTGGACCCAGGCTTGGCTGTGCACAAAGGATTTCCGCCGGAAGTGCACAGAGGCCGGAGTAGCTGCAAAAGTCGCGGTTCCCAGCAATGCAGTCTGGCATGGGGAGGCAAGGACTTACCTCCACCAAACTTGGACTGAAGAGTCACTCGACTGTGGGAGTCACTTGGACAGAGTTGCTGGATTCAAGGGACCTCGCTCGTCGTGCTGAGAGGAGACCCAGGGTACCGGTGATGCAGTTCTTTGGTGCCTGCGGTTGCAGGGGGAAGATTCCATCGACCCACGGGAGATTTCTTCGGAGCTTCTAGTGCAGAGAGGAGGCAGACTACCCCCACCGCATGCACCACCAGGAAAACAGTTGAGAAGGCGGCAGGATCAGCGTTACAGAGTTGCAGTAGTCGTCTTCGCTACTTTGTTGCAGTTTTGCAGGCTTCCAGCACGGTCAGCAGTCGATTCCTTGGTAGAAGGTGAAGAGAGAGATGCAGAGGAACTCTGATGAGCTCTTGCATTCGTTATCTAAGGAAATCCCCAAAGCAGAGACCCTAAATAGCCAGAAAAGAGGGTTTGGCTACTTAGGAGAGAAGATAGGCTAGCAACACCTGAAGGAGCCTATCAGAAGGAGTCTCTGACGTCACCTGCTGGCCCTGGCCACTCAGAGCAGTCCAGTGTGCCAGCAGCACCTCTGTTTCCAAGATGGCAGAGGTCTGGAGCACACTGGAGGAGCTGGTGGTGCAGGTCAGGGGAGTGGTCACTCCCCTTTCCTTTGTCCAGTTTCGCGCCAGAGCAGGGCTGAGGGGTCCCTGAACCGGTGTAGACTGGTTTATGCAGAAATGGGCACCATCTGTGCCCATGAAAGCATTTCCAGAGGCTGGGGGAGGCTACTCCTCCCCAGCCCTAACACCATTTTCCAAAGGGAGAGGGTGTAACACCCTCTCTCTGAGGAAGTCCTTTGTTCTGCCTTCCTGGACCAAGCCTGGCTGGACCCCAGGAGGGCAGAAACCTGTCTGAGGGGTTGGCAGCAGCAGCAGCTGCAGTGAAACCCCGGGAAAGGCAGTTTGGCAGTACCCAGGTCTGAGCTACAGACCTGTGGGATCATGGGATTGTGCCAACTATGCCAGGATGGCATAGAGGGGGCAATTCCATGATCATAGACATGTTACATGGCCATATTCGGAGTTACCATTGTGAAGCTACATATAGGTAGTGACCTATATGTAGTGCACGCGTGTAATGGTGTCCCCGCACTCACAAAGTCTGGGGAATTGGCCCTGAACAATGTGGGGACACCTTGGCTAGTGCCAGGGTGCCCACACACTAAGTAACTTAGCACCCAACCTTTACCAGGTAAAGGTTAGACATATAGGTGACTTATAAGTTACTTAAGTACAGTGTAAAATGGCTGTGAAATAACGTGGACGTTATTTCACTCAGGCTGCAGTGGCAGGCCTGTGTAAGAATTGTCAGAGCTCCCTATGGGTGGCAAAATAAATGCTGCAGCCCATAGGGATCTCCTGGAACCCCAATACCCTGGGTACCTCAGTACCATATACTAGGGAATTATGAGGGTGTTCCAGTATGCCAATGTAAATTGGTAAAAATGGTCACTAGCCTGTTAGTGACAATTTGAAAGAAATGAGAGAGCATAACCACTGAGGTTCTGATTAGCAGAGCCTCAGTGAGACAGTTAGTCATAACACAGGTAACACATACAGGCACCCTTATGAGCACTGGGGCCCTGGCTGGCAGGGTCCCAGTGGCACATACAACTAAAACAACATATATACAGTGAAAAATGGGGGTAACATGCCAGGCAAGATGGTACTTTCCTACACAACCCCCCCCAAATGAAGGCTAGTCATTACCTGATGGGTCTTCATTGTCTAAGTGGAAATATCTGGAGAGTCCATCTGCATTGGAGTGGCTACTCCCAGGTCTATGTTCCACTGTATAGTCCATTCCCTGTAGGGATAGGGACCACCTCAATAATTTATGGTTTTTCACCTTTCATTTTTTTTAGCCAAAGTAGAGGTTTGTGGTCTGTCTGAACAATGAAGTGAGTGCCAAACAGGTATGGCCTCAACTTCTTCAGTGCCCAGACCACAGCAAAGGCCTCCCTCTCTATGGCAGACCAACGCTTTTCTCTAGGGGTCAACCTCCTACTAATAAAAGCAACAGGTTGATCCTGGCCCTCAGAATTAAGTTGTGATAGGACTGCCCCTACTCCTAATTCAGATGCATCAGTTTGGACATAGAATTTTTTAGAGTAACAAGGGCTTTTCAGGACAGGTGCAGAGCACATGGCCTGCTTCAGCTCCTCAAAAGCTTTCTGACAGTTTGCTGTCCATAATACCTTTTTAGGCATTTTCTTGGATGTGAGGTCATTAAGAGGGGCTGCAATGGAGCCATAGTTCTTAATGAACCTCCTGTAATACCCAGTGAGGCCTAGGAAGGCTCTCACCTGAGTCTGAGTAGTAGGGGGAATCCAATCTATAATAGTTTGGATTTTCCCCTGAAGTGGTGCAATCTGTTCCCCACCAACAAGGTGTCCCAGATAAACCACCTTCCCCTGCCCTATCTGGCACTTTGAAGCCTTGATAGTGAGGCCTGCCTTTTGCAGGGCCTCCAAAACTTTCCATAGGTGGACCAGGTGATCATCCCAGCTGGAGCTAAAGACAGCTATATCGTCCAGATATGCTGCACTAAAAGCTTCCAGCCCTTGCAGGACTGTGTTCACCAACCTTTGAAAAGTGGCAGGTGCATTTTTCAATCCAAAAGGCATTACTGTGAATTGGTAATGGCCTCCAATGGTTGAAAATGCAGTTTTTGCTTTTGCATCTTCTGATAATTTGATCTGCCAATAACCTGCAGTCAAGTTAAAAGTGCTTAGATAGTTGGCAGATGCCAGTGTATCTATGAGCTCATCTGCCCTGGGTATAGGGTGAGCATCAGTTTTGGTTACTTGTTTGAGACCTCTATAGTCTACACAAAACCGCATTTCCTTCTTTCCATCCTTGGAATGAGGTTTTGGTACAAGTACCACAGGAGAGGCCCATGGAATTTCAGAGTGCTCAACCACTCCCAGTTCTAACATTTTCTGCACTTCTTGTTTTATGCAGTCTCTGACATGGTCAGGCTGCCTATAGATCTTACTTTTGACAGGCAAAATGTCTCCAGTATCTATAGTGTGCTCACACCAAGAAGTGGTGCCTGGCACAGTAGAGAAGAGTTCAGAAAACTGACCCAGGAGATTTATGCAGTGGTCTTTCTGCTCAGCAGTAAGACAATCTGCCAGTACAACTCCTTCCACCAGAGCATCTTGTTCTGTGGAAGAGAAGAGATCAGGGAGAGGGTCACTCTCTTCTTCCTGTCCCTCATCTGTTGCCATGAGTAGGGTGAGATCAGCCCTGTCATAGTAGGGTTTCAGCCGATTGACATGGAGCACCCTAAGGGGACTCCTGGCAGTGCCTAAGTCAACTAAGTAGGTGACTTCACCCTTTTTCTCAACAATTGTGTGGGGTCCACTCCATTTATCTTGGAGTGCTCTTGGGGCCACAGGCTCCAAGACCCACACTTTCTGCCCTGGTTTGTACTGAACCAAAACAGCCTTCTGGTCATGCCATTGCTTTTGGAGCTCTTGGCTGGCCTGAAGGTTTGTACTGGCCTTTTTCATGTACTCAGCCATCCTTGATCTGAGGCCAAGTACATAGTCCACTATGTCTTGCTTTGGAGCTTTTAAAGGTTGTTCCCAACCCTCCTTAACAAGTGTTAGAGGACCTCTCACAGGGTGTCCAAAGAGGAGTTCAAAGGGGCTGAAGCCCACTCCTTTCTGGAGTACCTCCCTGAAAGCAAAAAGGAGGCATGGTAAAAGGATATCCCATCTCCTGCGGAGTTTTTCAGGGAGTCCCATAATCATGCCTTTGAGAGTTTTGTTAAATCTCTCCACCAGTCCATTTGTTTGTGGATGATAGGGTGTGGTGAACTTGTATGTAACACCACACTCCTTCCACATGGCCTTTAAGTAAGCAGACATGAAATTGCTTCCCCTGTCTGATACCACCTCTTTTGGGAAGCCCACCCTGGAAAATATTCCCAGGAGGGCCTTTGCCACTGCAGGTGCTCTAGTGGTCCTTAGAGGAATTGCTTCAGGATATCTGGTGGCATGGTCCACTACCACCAAGATAAACCTATTGCCTGAAGCAGTAGGAGGGTCAAGGGGGCCAACTATGTCAACCCCTACCCTTTCAAAGGGAACCCCAACCACAGGCAGTGGAATAAGGGGTGCCTTTGGAGTGCCACCTGTCTTGCCACTGGCCTGACAGGTTTCACAGGACTTACAAAACTCTTTTGTGTCCTCTGACATTCTAGGCCAATGAAACAAGGGAACAAGACAGTCCCAAGTTTTCATTTGCCCCAAATGTCCAGCTAAGGGAATGTTGTGGGCTAGAGTTAGGAGGAACTTTCTGTACTCCTGAGGAATCACTAATCTCCTGGCAGTTCCAGGTTTAGGATCCCTTGCTTCAGTGTACAAGAGGTTGTCCTCCCAGTAAACTCTGTGAGAGTCACTGACATCCCCATTTGCTTGTTTGACAGCTTGCTGTCTTAGACCCTCTAGTGTGGGACAGGTCTGCTGTGCCACACTCAGCTCCTCCCTGGAAGGCCCCCCTTCACCCAAAAGCTCAGCAGTGTCTGCTTCCAGCTCCTCTGGTGTAGGTTCTGCACAGGGTGGAAATTCTTCTTCCTCAGAAGTAGAATCCACTGTAGAGGGAGGGATAGTAGGTAGTGCTTTACTTCTACTAGCCCTAGCTTTAGGGAGCACTTGGTCCATTGTTCCAGGATCCAAGTCACCCTGTCCTTTTTGCTTTTTGGCCTGAGCCCTGGTTAAAGCAAAAATATGCCCTGGGATGCCCAGCATTGCTGCATGGGCCTCCAACTCCACATCTGACCAAGCTGATGTCTCTAAATCATTTCCAAGTAGACAGTCTACAGGTAAATCTGAGGCAACCACAACTTTCTTTGGACCAGTAACCCCCCCAGTTGAGATTTACAACAGCCATGGGGTGGCTAAGTGTGTTGTTGTGAGCATAGGTTACTTGGTACTGGTGACCAAGTAGGTGTTGTTCAGGGTGGACCAGTTTCTCTATTACCATTGTAACACTGGCACCAGTGTCCCTGTAGGCCTGAACCTCAACACCATTTATTAGGGGTAGTTGCTTGTACTTATCCATGTTAAGGGGACAAGCAACTAAGGTGGCTAAATCAATAGCCCCCTCAGAGACTAACACAGCCTCTGTGGTCTCCCTAACAAGACCAACCCCAACTAAGTTACCAAAAGTGAGCCCAGCTACTCCCTTGGATTGGCTATTAGTAGGTTTGCTCCCACCACCACTGCTATTAGTAGGGACACTAGGTGTAGCAGTAGGGGTTGTAGTGGTAGGAGGCTTGGTGCTTTTCTTTGGACAACTGGGATCTGTTGTCCAATGGCCTTTTATTTTACATAAATAGCACCATGGTTTCTTTTCTTTGTTTTGATTTGAAGAGGATTTGGACCCACCACCCCCACCAGAGTGTTTTTGTGGGCCTGATGAAGACTCATTTTTAGATTTGTCCCCACCCTTGTCAGAAGACTTACCATCCTTCTTCTTATTGCCATCTTTGTCACCCCCTGTATGAACTTTTCTGTTCACCCTTGTTCTGACCCATTTGTCAGCCTTCTTTCCCAATTCTTGGGGAGAGGTCAGATCAGAGTCCACCAGGTACTGGTGCAACAAATCAGACACACAGTTATTAAGTATATGCTCTCTCAGGATCAAGTTATACAGGCTTTCATAATCAGTAACTTTACTGCCATGTAACCACCCCTCCAAGGCCTTCACTGAATGGTCAACAAAATCAACCCAGTCTTGTGAAGACTCCTTTTTGGTCTCTCTGAACTTCATCCTGTACTGTTCAGTGGTTAAGCCATAACCATCCAGGAGTGCATTCTTAAGAACTGCTAAATTATTGGCATCACTTTCTTTTACAGTAAGGAGCCTATCCCTACCCTTTCCACTAAATGATAGCCATAGGATAGCAGCCCACTCCCTTTGAGGGACATCCTGTACAACACAGGCCCTCTCAAGTGCAGCAAACCACTTGTTAATGTCATCCCCCTCCTTATAAGAGGGAACTATCTTGTGCAGATTCCTGGAATCATGCTCTTTTGCAGGATGACTATGGGGAATACTGCTGCTGCCACCATGGGTTTCTAAACCCAATTTCTGTCTTTCCCTTTCCACTTCTAAGGACTGCCTATCCAAATCCAGCTGTTGCTTCTTGAGCTTCAGTCTGGTTTGTTCCACTCTCAATCTATTGAGCTCCCTTTCTAACACTCTGGTGGTCATTCTGACCGCGGCGGTCGGCGCCCGCCAAGCGGTTCCCGCCGAAAGACCGCTCCGCGGTCAAAAGACCGCGGCGGCCATTCCGGCTTTCCCGCTGGGCCGGCGGGCGACCGCCAGAAGACCGCCGGCCGGCCCAGCGGGACAGCCCCTTCAACAATGAAGCCGGCTCGGAATGGAGCCGGCGGAGTTGAAGGGGTGCGACGGGTGCAGTGGCACCCGTCACGATTTTCACTGTCTGCACAGCAGACAGTGAAAATCTTTGCGGGGCTCTGTTAGGGGGCCCCTGCACTGCCCATGCCAGTGGCATGGGCAGTGCAGGGGCCCCCAGGGGCCCCATGACACCCGTTCCCCCCATCCTGGTTCTGGTGGTGGACACCGCCAGAAACAGGCTGGCGGGAAGGGGGTCGGAATCCCCATGGCGGTGCTGCAAGCAGCGCCGCCATGGCGGGTTCCCTGGGCCAGCGGGAAACCGGCGGGAAACCGCCGGCTCCCCTTTTCCGACCGCGGCTTTACCGCCGCGGTCAGAATCGCCCAGGAAGCACCGCCAACCTGTTGGCAGTGCTTCCGCCGCACTCCGCCATGGCGGTCATGGACCGCCAAGGTCAGAATGACCCCCTCTGTCATCAGGTTGGGTGTGTGAGGCATGTCTAGAGACAGAAGTATGCTGAGATAGAACAGAAGGAGACCTGGCCCTAACAGAAGGCACCCTAACAGCTTGGCTAACAGAAACAGCACTTCTACTATGATGAGAAGGAATACTCTTACTGTGATGTGAGACCACACTATCTGTATGATGTGACTCAACATCAGTACCAACTATGCTAGGTTGTCTGCTAGGGGGCAGGCTTGGAAGTTTCCCTCCCACCTCTTTTGCTAGGGGTGCCCCAGAATCAGAGTGGGAACCATCAGCTAACTTTTCAACAGTAGTGCCAGCTCTGGCCTTATCCTGTTCAACAAGCATATTCACTAACAGTTCTCTAGAAGGATTCTTCCTTACACTTAAACCTCTATCTATGCAGAGACTCCTTGCTTCTTTCCAGCTAAGGTTATCATAAGCAAGTTTGGACAGATCAACAGTTTGGCCTGTGCCAGATATTTTAGACAGTGTTTAAGTGACAGAAAAAGTGAAGAAAAAGTTTTTCAGAACTTTTGGAAAGACAGAAAAAAACTTTTTAAACTTTTCAAGAACTTTTTAGAAAGTTAGAGGTACTTTTCAGCACTTTAGAAAAGAAGTGAGAAAAGAAATGCAAAACTTTTTGGTTAGGTGTACATACACTGAACTTGTTTTGTATATTTATCTCCTATGAAAAGTACAATGACAAAAGTGGTAAGTAGTTACAGAGCACTTATCCCACCACTTCACAACCAATGTAGGAGGCTGGACTGGCTTGTAGTGAGTACCAAGGGGTACTTACACCTTGCACCAGGCCCAGGTATCCCTTATTAGTGTATAGGGTGTCTAGCAGCTTAGGCTGATAGATAATGGTAGCTTAGCAGAGCAGCTTAGGCTGAACTAGGAGACGAGTGAAGCTCCTACAGTACCACTAGTGTCACATGCACAATATCATAAGAAAACACAATACACAGATATACTCAAAATAAAGGTACTTTATTTTTATGACAATATGCCAAAAGTATCTCAGTGAGTACCCTCAGTATGAGGATAGCAAATATACACAAGATATATGTACACAATACCAAAAATATGCAGTATAGTATTAGAAAACAGTGCAAACAATGTATAGTTACAATAGGATGCAATGGGGACACATAGGGATAGGGGCAACACAAACCATATACTCCAAAAGTGGAATGCGAACCACGAATGGACCCCAAACCTATGTGACCTTGTAGAGGGTCGCTGGGACTGTAAGAAAATAGTTAGGGTTAGAAAAATAGCCCACCCCAAGACCCTGAAAAGTGAGTGCAAAGTGCACTAAAGTTCCCCAAAGGACATAGAAGTCGTGATAGGAGAATTCTGCAGGAAAGACACAAACCAGCAATGCAACAATGATGGATTTCCAGTTGAGGGTACCTGTGGAACAAGGGGACCAAGTCCAAAAGTCACAAGCAAGTCGGAGATGGGCAGATGCCCAGGAAATGCCAGCTGTGGGTGCAAAGAAGCTGCTACTGGACAGTAGAAGCTGAGGATTCTGCAGGAACAACAAGGGCTAGAGACTTCCCTTTTGGAGGATGGATCCCCCACGCTGTGGAGAGTCGTACAGAAGTGTTTTCCTGAAGAAAGACCGCCAACAAGCCTTGCTAGCTGCAAGTTGTGCGGTTAGCGTTTTTGGATGCTGCTGTGGCCCAGGAGGGACCAGGATGTCGCCAATTGCGTCAGGGGACAGAGGGGGCACCCAGCAAGACAAGGAGCCCTCTCAGAAGCAGGCAGCACCCGCAGAAGTGCCGGAACAGGCACTATGAAGAGGAGTGAAACGGTGCTCACCCGAAGTCGCACAAAGGAGTCCCACGTCGCCGGAGGACAACTTAGAAAGTCGTGCAATGCAGGTTAGAGTGCCGTGGACCCAGGCTTGGCTGTGCACAAAGGATTTCCGCCGGAAGTGCACAGAGGCCGGAGTAGCTGCAAAAGTCGCGGTTCCCAGCAATGCAGTCTGGCGTGGGGAGGCAAGGACTTACCTCCACCAAACTTGGACTGAAGAGTCACTGGACTGTGGGAGTCACTTGGACAGAGTTGCTGGATTCAAGGGACCTCGGTCGTCGTGCTGAGAGGAGACCCAGGGTACCAGTGATGCAGTTCTTTGGTGCCTGCGGTTGCAGGGGGAAGATTCTGTCGACCCACGGGAGATTTCTTCAGAGCTTCTAGTGCAGAGAGGAAACAGACTACCCCCACAGCATGCACCACCAGGAAAACAGTCAAGAAGGCAGCAGGATCAGCGTTACAGAGTTGCAGTAGTCGTCTTCGCTACTTTGTTGCAGTTTTGCAGGCTTCCAGCGCGGTCAGCAGTCGATTCCTTGGTAGAAGGTGAAGAGAGAGATGCAGAGGAACTCTGATGAGCTCTTGCATTCGTTATCTAAGGAAATCCCCAAAGCAGAGACCCTAAATAGCCAGAAAAGAGGGTTTGGCTACTTAGGAGAGAAGATAGGCTAGCAACACCTGAAGGAGCCTATCAGAAGGAGTCTCTGACATCACCTGCTAGCCCTGGCCACTCAGAGCAGTCCAGTGTCCCAGCAGCACCTCTGTTTCCAAGATGGCAGAGGTCTGGAGCACACTGGAGGAGCTCTGGGCACCTCCCAGGGGAGGTGCAGGTCAGGGGAGTGGTCACTCCCCTTTCCTTTGTCCAGTTTCGCGCCAGAGCAGGGCTGAGGGGTCCCTGAACCGGTGTAGACTGGCTTATGCAGAAATGGGCACCATCTGTGCCCATGAAAGTATTTCCAGAGGCTGGGGGAGGCTAATCCTCCGCAGCCCTAACACCATTTTCCAAAAGGAGAGGGTGTAACACCCTCTCTCTGAGGAAGTCCTTTGTTCTGCCTTCCTGGGCCAAGCCTGGCTGGACCCCAGGAGGGCAGAAACCTGTCTGAGGGGTTGGCAGCAGCAGCAGCTGCAGTGAAACCCCAGGAAAGGCAGTTTGGCAGTACCCAGGTCTGAGCTACAGACCTGTGGGATCATGGGATTGTGCCAACTATGCCAGGATGGCATAGAGGGGGCAATTCCATGATCATAGACATGTTACATGGCCATATTCGGAGTTACCATTGTGAAGCTACATATAGGTAGTGACCTATATGTAGTGCACGCGTGTAATGGTGTCCCCGCACTCACAAAGTATGGGGAATTGGCCCTGAACAATGTGGGGGCACCTTGGCTAGTGCCAGGGTGCCCACACACTAAGTAACTTAGCACCCAACCTTTACCAGGTAAAGGTTAGACATATAGGTGACTTATAAATTACTTAAGTGCAGTGTAAAATGGCTGTGAAATAACGTGGACGTTATTTCACTCAGGCTGCAGTGGCAGGCCTGTGTAAGAATTGTCAGAGCTCCCTATGGGTGGCAAAAGAAATGCTGCAGCCCATAGGGATCTCCTGGAACCCCAATACCCTGGGTACCTCAGTACCATATACTAGGGAATTATAAGGGTGTTCCAGTATGCCAATGTAAATTGGTAAAATTGGTCACTAGCCTGTTAGTGACAATTTGAAAGAAATGAGAGAGCATAACCACTGAGGTTCTGATTAGCAGAGCCTCAGTGAGACAGTTAGTCATAACACAGGTAACACATACAGGCACCCTTATGAGAACTGGGGCCCTGGCTGGCAGGGTCCCAGTGACACATACAACTAAAACAACATATATACAGTGAAAAATGGGGGTAACATGCCAGGCAAGATGGTACTTTCCTACAGGTTGTGATTTTAAATTAGCATTCCAGAGACACCAAGCATGAACTGCTGACCTATTTCCATTTAAAAATTACACTTATAATAAAATGTAATAAGGTAACTCAGATGTTATCCTACTGGAGAGGTGGGCCTTGCAGAAGTGAAAAATGAATTTAGTTTTTCACTACCAGGACTTGTAAAACTTAAAAGTACATGACCTAATTTTTAAATGATTTCCAGGGCCTGCCCTAGAAGTTTCATATCTAATATGAAGGAAGATTAGGGATTGGCAAAAAGTTTACTTTTCCAGGCCAAAATGGCAGTTTAAAAATGAACAAAAAGCTGCAATAGCAGGCCTGAGACATGTTTAAATTGCTACTTAAGTGGGTAGCGCAAGCAGTGCTGCAGACGCACTAGCAGCAATTTATTTACAGGCCCTGGGCAGAGGTAGTGCCACTTTAGTAGGGACTTACAAGTGAATTACATATGGGAATCAGGTAGCCAGTTCAAGCATGTTTTAAGGAGAGATCACAAGCACTTTAGCACTGGTTAGCAGTGAAAAAGTGCTCAGAACCTAAAGCCAACACAAAACGAATTCAGCAAAAACTGGAGGGCAAAGGCAAAAGATCTGGGAATGCCCCTGTAGAAAGGGCAAAGTGAAACAGGTGCTTTGTGCTTGTTGGCACTATTGTCACTGAAATCTTTAAACCTGCAGATCTCTGGTTCTATTGATTGGGTTTTTGCTGTTTTGGTCTTGCTTTATTTATGAAAAATAACTCTATGTTTCTAATTTGGTGTGGCTTGCTTTTTGTGTGGTGCTTTTCACTTTATTACTATTTAAAGTGTTGCACAAATACTTTACACATTACTCCTAAGTTAAGCCTTACTGCTCTGTGCCAAGCTGCCAGGGAGTTGAGCGCATGGTAATTTAGGGTTGGCTTCTGCCTTACCCTGACAAGGACTGTGGTTGCTGCTTGACCAGGGCTCACACTCCAGTCACCCAGTAACCCAATTTCTTACATGTAGGAAACCATCTGGATGTACACTAAACTGTCAGGAATGTTACAAAATAACTATAAGCAAGGGTGCAGAAAGTAGCTCATATTAACAGGTACCCAAGGGATTGAGGAACTTGCGTAGTTTGCTTTTCCTTAATCACGCAAAATTACATAGAATTATGCAAAATGCAAATCTATCATTTTGCGCTATATCTATATAAATTTTTGCTGCAAGGATGCATTTAAACAAGAGCACAGAGAACAATATCCTCTCGCCCTCAGTTGTTCCAATGCATTCACAAATGCTCAGGAATTGTGCCATTCAATGTACATTTTTACCACAAACAGCATGCATTTACACAAAGTAGTGTAACACCATCATTTCAGGAATTTTGCATAAGAACCATAATGTGAAAATCACAAGTTTATACTAATTATGTTGGCGTAGTTTAAATTTCACCGAAGCCTAGATTTATGGTCTAAGGCAAGTTCAGAAGAGGTCACACATGGAGACAGTGGAAGAGCTTGACATGCGTAGGTGACTGCATAGTCACACTTCCTGAGTAGGAACAGATTTGACAATTTCAGTATTTAAGGCATATGCAATGGGCAGGATGTCTGGCAATGTCACTAGTTGTTTCAGGTTTCCGCTTTGAAACCAATTCACCACTCCGCCTTGTTGCTCTACATTTTGTTTCCACTTTCATCGTTCCCGTTTCCCCCTTCGTTTTTTATTCATTACATAACTCTGCTTATGTTTTTGATCTGCATGTCAAGTCTTAACCTTCTAAGCCTTCTATTTTCTCACCTGAGCACTGAATGTCCTTCTGTTGTTTTTTCCAGTAGTGCCCAACACCTGTATAGTCTCAGCAGTGCTGCTCTTCTCTCCTCTGGGTCTTTCAGCTCTGGTTCTGTACCCTGGTAGGACCAGGGCCATTTACATTCTCTTTGATTGGAGTGAGGTGTAAGCCATTAATGCCACTGATCTGTGTTGTGCTGGTCTTGGCACCATTGTGAACCAGTGTCTCTAGTGTCTTACTCTTTCATCCGTTTTTCCCACTGTTAAGAAGTTAGTTATCAGGATTTAGTATCTTGGTTGGAACGGTGGAACGGTGGACAAATATCCTCTCCTTGTGGCATATTTTTGTTGTATAATTTACTCAACTGTGCAGTATAAGTATAGCCTCTATTGTGGTCTACTTTCAGTGGCCCTGTGTAGTATCTAAGCAACATGTGAAGGTTCTAAGTTCGCATTCTGTGATGCAACATAGAACCTTTGGGGCGGACGCGGAGAAAGGACGGTTGGGACTGGAACGAGGTTGGAGGCTGGCGTAGGGCTCTGAAGACTACTTATTACAACAATAAATCTTACCCTCTTCGCCACGCAGACTTGCTGGATTATTCTACTACTCTCTTGGCGGGCGTCAACATCAGCACTTCACATTGGCGACGAACGACGTGCTCAAGCTTAGGACCTAACAACACAACCTTCCTGCCAACCGAAAACGGACCTGACGAAGTGCATCGCCGGCAAAAGCACTATCTACCCGAAAGGTTCTATATTTTATTTTGTTTTTACCTTTCCTATGCCTCACTCTTGTGCGCTCTGCAAGCGAGCATGTGAGTGGAACGTGGAAACCTCTGCCACGAGTGCCGCCGGTTCAGACGTATCATGCGTGTCTGATCTCCTTGGAAACAGGTGATCAACAAAACATACGCACGTGGAAAAACTTGGAAACGGGAGATCAACACGTCTGAATAAACATTCTATTTTTCCCACGCACATCTCGCAACACTCTACCCTATTGTGGCAACAATCTTCAAGCATTTATGTTATAATTAACGGTGATATGCACAACTGACTGCTATGTGTATCCTGCACTAATACTCACGCTATTCAGTTAAAGTGTCTCCTTCCTTTTGGCATTTCAAACAGAACACACTTACTTCAGTGAAATACACATTGCGGTGGTAACCCTGCAATATTGCTAAATGTACCGGCTGCTCCATTTTTTTTGTCGTCACCTGGTGATCCGCCAATAACGTGGTAAAAGTGGAAAAAAGTATTTAACAACTACCCCAGAGTGTGCGGCACTTCACACAGCGCAGAAAGGAAAACTTCTCTACTAATGCACTGTCTGGCCACGGGGGGCCAAGAAATTCTTGAACACTTGCCAGATTTAACAGATGGTGACTCCATTGGTCTCAATGAGTTTGACATATGTGTAAAGAAATTCAACTTACACTATTTACCCAAATCAGTTCGGGAAAAGGATACAACGTCAGGGCGAAACTGTCAGAGTCACCAGATCCTCGGGGTCTGCGCACGTTCCCAACACGTCCACCACTGAACAGCTCCAAGACTCTGATAGATAAATCACAGAGGCTTAGGAGGGGAAACAGCTGGGAAGGAGACCTGTAGTAAGAAAAAGGTTAGAACACACAATATGAAAATTATATCTCCTGAAATCAATACTAGACTATGATTCTAAGCATAATCATTCTGAAAACATGAACAATCTAAGAATTAAGTTTAAAATGACTAAGTTTCAAGATGGCCGGATACCTGTAAGGGAATCAAGATGGATTAAATCCTTTACATGAGAATCAGAAAAACATATTGACAAAATTTTAAACCAGTCATATAAATCCTTTTTTTAGAATGCATACTAGAACCATACAATATTGCATCTAGAAACTCTGATCTTCTGTTTACTCTTAAAATGTTTCAACACAATTTGCGCATATTGTAGATATATATATATAGCACAGGTTGCTGCCCTATATGGTGCTGAACTCTGGGGATTTATAAATCTAACTCCATTGGTTACCCAGGAAAATAATTTTATGAGGGGGGTACTGGGTCTCCCTCCATCTACTCCACTGATTCCTTTAACCTATGATATTAACATGAAACAAATAGGTAAATTGGCAGCCTTGAGGCCCTTGCTTTACTGGTGTAGACTCTGGTCTACCCCTGAATTAATCCATTATAGGCAAGCGCTAATTGAGATTATAGACTTGGACAAGGCAATTTCCCTCCCGTGGCTCCATTATATAAGACAATGCTTTTACACTCTTGGCCTGAAATTTTACTGGGATGAACCACATACACTAACAAAACAATCTAAGAATCAACTAAAACAAGTATTTTGGGACTTTACCCTAAACAGCCCTCTTTACAGCAAGGATCTAGGTAGACTTACTTTAAGTTTCCTGGATACTAAACCATTACCGTATGCTGAGGAATGGATAGATACTATCCAACCTAGACGAGCAAAAGATTTATTTATGAAGCTTCGATATGGGACTCTCCAGGTTAAGGCTTTTACTTCTAAATGGGGCCCCTTCAATGGGAGAAGACAAGAGGTGATTTGTGGGCTGTGTAATATGGAGACTCCTGAAACGACGGACCATGTCCTTTTAAACTGCAATGCCTATGATAAACCAAGGAGGAAATGGCTTCGACCTATTTGCAGGAACGTTGGAATCAGGAACTATAATGAAGCAGCAAGATTCTTGAGATCTAGTACGATACCATATGTTGTTTTTGGTTTGAGCCGGTTTTTACTAGCAATTTCATTTATTAGAGACAAGGTGGGCCTAAGGCTCTAGGATTCAGTTATTTATTAATTTTATTTTAATTAGTCCTCCTTTACCAAAGAAAAATAAGTGCCTGATGGCACTGGAGGCAAATTCTAAGGGCTTTATAAAAATGTAATACTGTAATTGATTTTTATTTATAGCTTTTAAGATTAATAATCACTTTTATCCAGACAGTCGGTTTTTAGTAGCTAAATGAATATTAATTGTTGTTGGAATAATGTGTCTTTTGTAATACTTGATCGTTTGCCTTTTATGGCTTTCAGCCGAATATAGGCATGTATGGGAAAAAGAAATCGTTGGGCATTAGGGATTCTCACTCAGCTCTTAAAAACTAGCAAAACAAGACCACATGTGATGATGGTAGGCACTTTGCCAAGATTCTTAGAGGCACTTTGGTATGCTAGGGACTAATGTCTTACAAAAGAAGCACAAAATTCTATTCTCATAATGGTTATTATTTGTGCTTACTTATAGTTCTAGAGACCAAGTGAACTTTCTTGCCAGTACACAGCCGTTGCTATTAACAGTCAGATATCAATCCCATTTGTTTTGTGCACATAGATTGTATTCATGGTTATTCTATAATATTCTTATGGTGATTTGTAAAGTGATGTGTACTGTGTATTTCTATAGTGTTTTAATCGATCAATTGCTTATTCTTTTTTTTTTATCTAACTGTACTGTATGGCCTTGGGGGAGTCCTGGATTTTATTTTCTTTAATCTTATGATGGGTCTGGTTTTACTGTTTTTACCAAATTACCTTTGTTTTCTTTTAGAAATGTATGAATTGTGTCGGCATGCTTTTATGGTATTGTTTTACCGAAATAAAGCTGAAATTGAATTGAATATATGTATATATATATATATATAGTAAACACCATAAAAGGAATGTGCACCATGAATAACACAATATGGATTCAGGAAAACAAATCACATAACTTTTCAACTTGAATATTACATGATAAATATCTTAGAATAGTGGCATACAAATAAACAACATGAATTAAACTCAAGGAGAGAATCGTGCATCTTGCCGATTCGAGTGTCACCATGTAAAATGCCAAGAAATGATAGTACGCAATGAATATCAAAGTCAAATCATCATTAAACGAATCGCGCGTCTTGCCGATTCGTTAACCACGATGTAAATGCCAAGAAATAACAGCTCACAATGAACAACAAGATCAAAGTACAATGAAACGAATTGCGCGTCTTTTGCCGATTCTTAAGCCACCATGTAAATGTCAAGAAATGGTAGCGCGCAATGAACAACAAAGTTAAAACACCATGAAACAAATCGCGCGTCTTGCCGATTCTTAAACCACCATGCAAATGTCAAGAAATGGTAGCGTGCAATGAATAACAAGATAAAATTATCATGAAACGAATCGCGCGTCTTGCCGATTCGCAAGTCACCCTGCAAATGTCACAAACACTCAAGTGCATATTTCACACGCGCAAAGTACTCTGTCAAATCATAAAAGAATTAGGCCCAAGAACATGAGAGTTCTCGATAACGGCGTCGGGAGGCCAGCCCAACCACCGTCTTACCGCCCAGAACAAGGATCTCCAAATGAAGAATGAAAGTCAGATGTCTGGAAGATCAAATAGGCCACTGGGACAGGAGCTCAGGAAGTAGCTGCTGCTCTGCACCGGGACCTCTGAATAGTGAGCACTTGGAGCTGGGCTGGCTCCTTTTTATAGAGTCTTGGCCCAGCCCACAACCACACCCAGGCATGTTGCAGGGAAAGTCTCTAGAAGGCCCTGGAAAGGGACCACACCCAAACACACTCTGAAAGCCTGCAGCAATACATTGCAAATGAACAGCATTTGTAAGCACATTAAAAATAAGTCTTCAGGATTGAACTCTGCAATGCAAAAGGTTAAACAACAACATATCAGCACAATGCATAAATTACGTTGTTTTGAGAGTGCTGGGTTTTTGCATTCTAGTCGCCAATAGAGCGCGCACTGCCCTGGTGTTGACAGAAACAACAGAACAGTATGTTACAGAGCTCAGGAAATTGGCATCCACTTGCATGTTCGGGAATTCCTACGAGGAACGGTTGAGGGATCAGTTCATGTTAGGCTGCTCACTGGAGAAAGCAAAAGAGAGTTTATGGCAAAAGGACAATCCTTCCTTAGAGGAAGTTTTAGTTGTAGCCAAATTGTGCGAACATCAAGGAAATGAGTTGAAGTGATTCGTAAAGACGCACTTGTTTCTGACACAGCTAGGGAGGAAAGTCCAACTATAAAAGCTGTACATGCAGTACAAAATCGCACAATAGAGTGTAATGACACAATAGGTTTTGGTGAGCATGTTAAGTTAAAAAAAACCTTTGTTGGGAAATGCTTTAGGTGTGGTGCTATTGGTCATATGGCCAATAACAAAGAATGTCCTGCCTGGAGGATGACCTGTAGGAATTGTGGCAAAACGGGTCATCTTGCAAGCTGTTGTAGGACAAAAAACACCACAAAAAAGATAAGGGAGGTGGTATACGAAGAAGATACAGTTGATGTTGGAGTGGTGAGTGATGTACAAATTTTGCAAACGGGATGTGGGTCATTCAATGGGCCTGTAGAATCAATACTAGTTAATGGTAAACAGGTCAACATTCTCTTTGATTCTGGTGCAAGGATCACGTTGATACCAAAATCTTTCTATGATCAACAACTAAAAGAGAAGGTTGGCTTATTAAAACCTGATGTGAGACCCAAAGGTTATGGTGGTGAGCCAATCAAGCTTCTAGGTTACTTTTGGGGCAGCATAGAATTCAAGGGGCGCCTCATACCCGCAAAAGTGTACAACTCAATGAAGGGGGGCTCGTTAATTAGTTGATCCATCAACGAGACCTGCGTGTCCTACTAGACCTAAATGAAGACCCTCCTGTTAGACTTAAAGATGCCCTTGTTGTTCAAGTTGTGTTGGATGATGTAAGTAGGTGGGTGCATGAGTTTCCTGATGTGTTCAGTAAAAATTTAGGTTGTCTCAAGAATTATGCACATGAGATTAGACTCAAACCGGGAGTGCAACCAAAGGCTGCTAAGTTGAGGAATGTCCCGCTATTATCATTTGAGCTTTATTTCGGCAACATGTACCATAAAAGCAATTCAAATACACATATAAGACCAGATTCGCAAGAGCGTACATAAGAATAAGATAAAACCAGGTTCGCAGAGCGTCCATAAAAATAAAATAATGAGTAATGAGTAATAAAAAATAAAAAATAGTAAGATCCTCAAAATAAAAACCTTTCACATTGTTCAAATGTCCATGGTGTGGGGATCACATGCCAAATGTCTCTGTCAAAATACATATGGCTTGTTCCCTTAAAGTTCATAGCCTATCCTAAGTGATTGACCAGGATTAGTTTCCAGATCAAACAACGAAGATAAAACTTAAGCAAGTACATTTGGATTTCTAAAAACCTATGAATTTCCCCCCTGTATTAAAAGGTCTAGTATAATATAGACAAATATTCCAAATCTAAAATTTGCAATATTAAACCAATTATTTCAGAATATTAATAATGGGAAAAAAAATGAAGAAAACATGACCTGTGAGAGATTCAAAAATGGGAACCAGTATTATCTAGTTTCCAAGTTTGAAAATCAATTCCATTACAAACCAATGCACCTTAATGTAGCTCTTTTACACACACTCACACACACGCCTTTCTTCGGCTAAAAAGCCATAAGAAGGGATACAATCAAGTAATACAAAAAGCACATTATTCCAGGATCAATTAATATTTGCTTAAATACTAAAATCAAACTGTCTGGATAATGGCCTAAAAACAATAAATAAGAATCAGTTACATTATTACATTTTTTATAAAACCCTTAAAATTTGCCTCCCGTGCCATCAGGCACTCATTTATTTAACTAAGGGAAGGCTATTTAATAATTAAATTAAAAAAATAAAATAAAAAAAATAACAGAATCTTAAAGCTAATTCCATAAGTGTCTAATGACAATTCGAAGAAATCTCCCAATAATTACGAACCTTGTGCTAAGAGACAAGTTAATTTTATAATTCATGTTCTTCCCAAGCATTATCAATATCCCCTGGGCTAAATATATCCTTAGCTAAATATATAGCCAGAAACCATTGGATTACAGAAGACGGCTCACATTTATCATTTTGAGGATCATAGATTAACTGTGAAAGTTTTGTCTGAGTTAGAGCACCTAGAGCCTCAGGCCCGCCTTGTCTCTGATAAATGAAATTGCTAGTAAAAACCGACTTAAACCAAAAACAACATGTGGTGTAGTACTAGATCTCAAAAATCTAGCTGCTTCATTAAAATTCCTAATTCCAACGTTCCTGCAAATAGTTTGAATCCATTTCCTCCTTGGTTTATCATAAGCTTTGCAGTTTAGAAGTACATAATCCATCGTTTCAGAGGTCTCCATATTACACAGCCCACAGGTCGCCTCATGTTTTTTCCCACTCAAGGGGCCCCATTTAGAAGTGAAAGCCCTAACCTGGAGAATCCCATATCGGAACTTCATAAATAAAACTTTTGCTCGTCTAGGTTGGATAGTATCTATCCATTCCTCAGCTCTCGGTAATGGTTTAATGTCCATGAAGCTTAAGGTTAGTCTACCTAGATCCTTGCTATGGAGAGGGCTGTTTAAGGTGAAGTCCCAAAATACTTGTTTTAGTCGAATCTTAGATTGTGTTGTGAGTGTATGCGGTTCTTCCCAATACAATTTCAGCCCTAGATTGTAAAAACATTGCCTTATGTAGTGGAGCCACGGGAGGGAGATGGCCTTGTCCAAGTCCATAATCTCGATTAGTGCTTGCCTATATTGGATCAATTCAGGGGTTGTCCAAAGTCTACACCAGTAAAGCAAAGGCCTCAGGGCTGCCAATTTACCTATTTGTTTCATGTTAATATCATAGGTTAGAGGAAGCAATGGAGTAGATGGAGGGAGACCCAGTACCCCCCTCATAAAACTGTTTTCCTGGGTTACCAGTGGGGTTAGATTTGTAAATCCCCAGAGTTCGGCACCATATAGAGCAGCAGCCTGTGCTTTGCACCTATAGATCTCAAATACTGGTGAAACAATGCTAGATCTTGAACATTTGTAATTCTTACTAATTGCCATGGAACTATGAACTAAGGAGATAGCAGCTTTGTTGACATGCGGTGCCCATGACAGTTTGGCATCGAGCAATATTCCTAGATAGTTGAAGTTTTTTACTCGTTCCAATACCTGCCCTCTGATCCGAATGTTTCTCTTAAGTGCTTTATGGGGGTTAATAGTCAGGTATTTGGTCTTGATTGTATTTATTTCTAGTCCCTTCAAGCAGCAATACTCACTAAATTTATCTAATAGGGTTTGCAAGCCCATGGGTGTTTGAGATAATATGATGGTATCATCTGCAAAAAGGAGGGCAGGGACTGGATCACCGTTCAATCTTGGCGAATCATGATTACTTTGTTTCAAATATTGAACCAGGTCATTAATATATAATGAGAAGAAGGTTGGGTCAAGCACACAACCCTGTCTCACCCCCTCTTGATAGGTATTGGGTCCGTCAACTCTCCCTTTGGACCCCACCGAACCTGAAAATGTCCCGCTATTGGTACAAGACAATATGAAAGTTGAGATTGACAAACTCATTGGGAATGGGATCATTCAGGAAGTTGAAGCTTCAGAATGGGTAGCACCTGTGGTTATGGGAAGAAAGGCCAATGGGGATGCCAGACTCTGTGTTGATTTCAGAGAATTGAATAAGTCAGTCATAATAGATCACTTCCAAATGTTACGGAAATGTTATGCTCTTTGGGTGGTGCGAAGCACTTCTCAATACTTGACTTGACTTCCGCTTATCACCAAATAAAATTACACGATTATTCTCAAGAGCTAACCACCTTTAGAACTCCTTTTGGCACATTTAAGTTTTGTGGGATGCCGTTTGGTTTGATTTCAGCAGCCTCGGTGTTTCAGAGGGCCATGGAGAAAATATTGACGGGCGTAAAGGGAGTGAAATTTTACCAGGACGATCTTTTGATCACTTGGACCAACCTACAAGAACACAATGACAGGTTGAGGGAGGTCTTGGAGAAGTAGCAAACTAATGGTCTGACGCTTAAATCTGAGAAGTGTAGGATCAACATTTCAAAGATAGAGTATATTGGCCATGAAATCTCGGCAAAAGGCATTCGTCCTAAGGCGGGCCTAGTTGATACAATCAAAAAATTGCCTAGTCCATCAGGAAGAGCTGGTGAAATTTCTAGGGATGGTGCAATATTACAATAAATTTGTTCCGAGGTTTGCAGGAAGGACAAACTGTATGAGATTGCTATTAAAGAAAGGTGCAGAACACAACCAATGATATCGCGAGAGGAAGTCTCTGGACCATGGATTGATTTAGCTTTTGACATCATGGGTCCAGTAAAGGTAAAGTCAGGCGATAGATATGTTTTAGTGTGTATTGATATGTATTCGAGGTGGCCTGAGATTAAGTTTGTAAATTCAGTCGAGTCAAAGGATATAATCAAGTTTCTGGAAGAGTTGTTTGGAAGGGAGGGTTTCCCCTCTTCGATATTGACAGACAATGGGGTGCAGTTTGTCTCAGAAGTAACAGAGTCTTTCTTAAAAGAGAGAAATATTAAGCATAAAAGAATGGCCCTGTATCATCCTGAGTCCAACGGAGTTGTTGAACGCTTTATAAACGTTTTGAAGGAAAGTTTACAGTTAGCACAGGTTGTTGGTGTGGAATGGGAAAGTGATTTGAGAAAAAAGGTTCGTGAATATCGCTTGACGCCACATTCTTTTCAATTATTTAAGTGTAGGGTCCCCTGCTGTGAGATTGAGCCGAGGTGGGTATTAGAAAGGAGGAGAGAAGTTAATGATCAGGTTGATGATATTGAAGGTTGGAGAGAGAGAGAGGGAAAATTTTAAAAAGAGAGGAAGATATGGTATGACTTACGGAAGATTGTACGACGAAACAACGAATTAAAAAACAACTACTGACTTAACAACGAGGTCGGAACACCGACCTCGTTGCTACTACTAATGATTTTACCACAAATGCCTTAACAATGATATTTCGTTGTAAAGGCATTCCTGATAAAATCATTAGCAATAGGCACCATTCACCCTACATCCCTTACCCCACCCCCCCAACCCCACCCCAAAACCTAAAACCCCCTGACCCCCCACCCACTCCCCAAAACCAAAAACGCCCCACCTCCCCAACCCCACCCTAAAACCTAAAACCCCCTGACCCCCACCCACTCCCCAAAACCAAAAACGCCCCACCCCCCAACCCCACCCCAAAACCTAAAACCCCCTGACCCCCCACCCACTCCCCAAAACCAAAAACGCCCCACCCCCCCAACCCCACCCCAAAACCTAAAACCCCCTGACCCCCCACCAACTCCCCAAAACCAAAAATGCCCCACCCTCCCAACCCCACCCTAAAACCTAAAACCCCCTGACCCCCCACCCACTCCCCAAAACCAAAAGCGCCCCACCCCCCCAACCCCACCCCAAAACCTAAAACCCCCTGACCCCCCACCCCCTCCCCAAAACCTAAACCCACCACTTACCTTCGCCAACTCCCTTCTTTGTACCTTAACCACGCATGTTCGTTGTTCAGAACATTCGTAGTTAAGGCACAAAAAACTGGAGTCGTGGTTAAAAAAAGCGTTGTTGCGCTTTCGTTAACCACGACTTTCGGTAAAAAAAAGTCGGGAAAAAAGGATGTTTCCCTTTACGGAAAGCTGTGAAGGAAACTATGATACGTGAGGGAGATTATGTAAAAGTACGGTCGCCAAGGAAAGAAGGAAAACCGTCTAAATTCAAGGGTCCTTTCGAAGTTACAAAACTGTTTAGGAATGCAGTGAAAACGAGCGATCACAAAATATGGAACTAGAACAGGGTGGCTAAGTGCATCGTGCCACTTGCAGATACTCAGGATGCTCAAGATGTGCCACTTGATTCAGGGTCACAAGGTGTAACAGGGTTTCGGCCAAAGAGAAATGTAAGGAGACCAGTGAAGTTTAAAGACTTTGTATAGCTTTGTGCTGTGAATGTGTAAGTTCAAAGACTTTTATAGTTTTGTGCTGTGAATGTGTGTAACAAATTCACTATATTTTGTTTTCCTTCTATGTCATATTGAAGATGACAGATAACTTTACCAATACTCTGCAGATATGTAACAAGTTATTTGCGTTCAATGTGTTCTTGTGTTAAGCTTAGGATGTTAGATAGCATTAATAGTTAGCCTTACTATTACTCTGTACATGTGAAGCATGTTCATTATATTGTAGCATTTCTTTTGTGTCATATTTGGGTGTGAAAGTTGGTGTGGGGAGAGGTGTGTAGTATCTAAGCAACATGTGAAGGTTCTAAGTTCGCATTCTGTGATGCGACATAGAACCTTGGGGGCGGATGCGGAGAAAGGACGGTTGGGACGGGAACGAGGTTGGAGGCTGGCGTAGGGCTCTGAAGACTACTTATTACAACAATAAATCTTACCCTCTTCACCACGCAGACTTGCTGGATTATTCTACTACTCTCTTGGTGGGCGTCAACATCGGCACTTCACACCCTGCTTGTGTTTTTGTCTTTCCTCAATAAATGCAGGATTACAAGTACTCCAAAGAATAGATAAAAACAGGACTCGACAAGAAACACCCTGGGAGCACTCAAAATGCTACCAGGCAAGGCACACAATGCATGATTTCTCAGCACCTATTAACATATTGTATGGTATGACAGGCAGTTTTTGTGCAGTGCAGGGTTTGTGAATAACAGAACCTTTTAGTAGTGTAATTGCATCAGTTGAGGTCGTACCCTGCAGTTGCAAGCCATAATGTAGTGAAATATTCCGTCCAGTGTTCATCAGGTTGCCAGCATGTTGATGTGTTAGACTGAGAAGTGTTGAAGCTAGTCCCAATTGAGAGTGTTCTAGATGGGAGAGCAGGGCTTGTAACTGCCCATTGTATCAGACCTCATGTTGCGCAATGGTTATGGGAAGATGGGAAGGTCTGCTTGCTGTTTTCTGGCTCTAGTGTGAGATTATTGAAGGTGCATCATTCAGTCAGCTATGGTCTCACAGGTAACTGGGCATTGCAACCTTCCTCAGACCCAAGTTGTCACCTCTAGGTCATACTGGTGTGAGAAAATAGTCTAGAATCATCTGTGTGAGAGTACTTTGCAGAATCGGACTGGACTATAGGGCAATCAGGCAGTGCCTGATGGGCTGGTCTAAAAGGCCAGTGTGTGGGAGATTTTTTTGGTTGTTTGTGGGGCTGTTTTATGGTCTGCTGGGGTGACATTTACTGTGAAGTTCCCTGATATTAAAACAACCATTGCCTGCAGCAAGCTCAAATCCATTCAATTTGTCATACCTTACAAAATACCTGTCCATTGTGTCTTCCGAAGTTCAAAACCTCCCCATTTTGAAATATGGGACACTTTTTTAGCTATGTGATTCACTAAAGGGAGGCACTTTTATTTTCCAATTTTCTGTCTCAGTCCAACCTTGGTACTTTGTTTTTGTGAGCCTTCTGGTCATCGAATTTTACAGGAAAAGTTCCCACCTGACGAAGTTGATGTTTAGAGGTAGTGTGATGTGATCACGTGACGAGTTGTGGGGCGTTAAGTTGCAATTAGAAAGAGGATGCGATGTGCTGGGAGTTAAGGAGGAGGCAATGCAGCTGCCGACTGAAGAATAATGTTTTGTAGCTACTTGAATTGTTAAACTAAATGCACATACGTGGTGAACGCACGAAGTTCAATGCCTTTCACTGCAATACACCGGGACCTTGATAAACCCCCAAGTCTAGTCTTCCAGTTGACTAAGCATGCACTCAGCTGGTTAAAATATGCAAGATAAGAAACATCCGTCGCCAGGCACAGCATCGCGAGCACAAATCCAATCTTCCTCTTCGAGGCATGATTATGTGTGAGTCAATAGATATACATATTCAGTCAAGAGGAAAAACTGAAAAAAAAAGCCACAGCGGAGACTTGTTTAGACTGAAAAGATTCACGCTGGATAGATAAAACAGGGCGTCAAAGCACAGCCAGTTGGGATGTTTTTTAATGAACGTGCCGTGAGCCAGGCCTTTGGCGCAGTCCTCCGCGTGCACAAAAGGAGATTGCTCCTGATAGTCAGTTTTCCCTCACTTGGGCCTCCGTGCTCATCGCCCCCTGAGTACATGCCCAGGTGGTCCCACTCACCTTTCTGATTTCCATCTCCTCCTTCTAATCATCCGGCGCACAGGCCCCTGGGAGGCCCAGACGCATGCGCTTTAAACCGAGCACAGCGTCCGCACGCCACTGGGAGCACTTTAACATTCATTTTCATACTTTCAGCTTGCCGTCTCTGCTGCGATATCCTCACACTCATCAGCATGTTTTCCGCTAGTCACAGTGTGCGTTTTAAATCTCTTTATAAAAAGTTAACGAACGTGTGCAATGCCTTTTATTCATCCACTGTTAACCTGTTTCCCACAAAGAACCTTACAATTCAGTAGTTTTACATTTGGCAAAACACCAACAGGTAATCGGTAGTTCAAGTCCATATTAGAGAAACTAAATTAATGATTGTTGTAATAAAGACCGACACTGTATCCAGAAGTGAAGTCGACTTTGTCAATTAAATGTACAACCTCAAATGTCACCTCACCAAGCCCCATTGACCAATATTCCAACTGTCAGGGATACCTGGAGCATTCCAAAATGGGGGGGTATGTGGGGAAAACAGGAGTGGTGGAACATACCAAGTTATACACAAAAGAACAATTAGGAGTAATTATAACTGATTTATAGAGGTTTCCCCTCGCTGAAGCAAAAAGAGAGAGAAAACTATTTAAAAATCGGTTTTGGCCATGCTTCACACAACACTTTATTAAAGACTTTCTTACAACAATCAAAACTTTTAATAAACCAAGCCCATGGTACTTAACAATCTTACTCCAGTGATAGTTGCAAAACAGAAACAGACCAGCAGATAGCAATGAATTTCACAATTACTGCAAATCAAGATATTCCATAAATTATGTAGCTAACACATGTTTTTATTGTCCACGTGGCAATCTTAAATCATTCGATGTCCTAGATTAGAATTGTTCACATTTTAGCTATTCCCTAAATTGCCTGTCTTGTCTTTTAAAATCAGCACAAAAGTAAAAGTTATGAAGAGGTAACTCAAAGGCATTAGTTGACAGCTGGTCATTCCTAGCAGCAAAATGCACTGAACAGACTGTAGGCTTCAATTGGGAACCGGCTTGGTAAATACTGCAATAAGTAAGTGGTAATATCATTATTACTCGGAGAATATGCATTGGAAACATTGTCTTGACTGGTCATTCCTGACAATGAAAAAAAAAAAGAAAATACATCTCTGCGGTCTCTCGGAATGTGTTTGTCATTGAAAGATGGAAGGTTGCTTGAAAGTGCCGCCATATTTACTTTGCAGGAGGCATTGAAGCTGAAGAGCCTGCAGGGTTCAGGGTTTAGGGGATTCTCACAACCCGCAGTACTCAGACACAGGGGCAAGGTTAGTTTTTAGCGCTGTTTATCAAACTAAAGTCAAGTACAGTTGTACTTACGGCACAGTAAGGAGCCACCATTCATTGACTATGCTGATGTTTAATAGTAGTCTGACATTTGCAAACAACTTCTAAAGCCTCTGATTAAAGATGCTCATCAGTCGCATTAGGAGTGAACAGCAAGCTAAGAGAATATTTAATAAAGGATCAATTAGGCACCCAACTGATTACATCTATGTGGATTAGTTGGTTATTGGTAAGAATTTGCAACGTTCGAAATACTTGATTGGGATGAGATTGATCATTTGCCAATTGAGAGGAATTTAACCCTGCCATCAAAAAATCAAATGAAATTGAAGGTGCCAACCAGGGTTCATAGACCAGTTGATTGTGAGGGAGATAATGTATTTTTTCGAAATGGGGGGATTAGTAATTGGAGGATGGCAGGGAAAATGTTGAACAAGCCATATGTAAGTGGTCAGGAATACAAATCAGACACACTGATATCAGTTAAAATGAGAGCGGTGACTTAAGCCATGACTGCTGAAATTAAGACAAGGGTAGGGAAAAGTAGAATGTACAACACTTGGCTGGACACAGTACAGCTTTAAATGCAGAGAAATCCAAAAGTCACTCACTGCTGTTCTTGTTATAAAACAGGTTGCTCCTGCACACTGAGGAGCTTTGAGGCATAACTACTTAAAAACAGCCATGAACTACGAATCATGAGCCTGCAGTGGAGTCCCAGTGCACTATTCCACAAGTTAAGTATCTGAGGTGCTGGGCACAAAGAAAAGGTGTTGAACAAATATTATTAATTTACAAACACAGGTTGTCCAAGATAAGCAGTTGCCCTTTGAGGAGCTCATTTCAATGCACATTTTGGCAACACACTAAGGTATTAATTGTAACAATCAAGAACAGAGGCAGACAAGATACGACCTAAGTAGCACCATCCATGTGGTATTTCAGTATTTGTTGCTTTATTTCTCATAAATATATTACATAAGTCACATATCAGACAACACATGTTTTTTCACATCACCTTTATCAATGTTGCAACAAAAAGGTAAAATTCAAGGCAAACATATTATACTTGTAGTAGAAATGACAACATCCTCCTCTGTACTGTCCTGCTGTGTGTAGAAATCAGAAATAAACATCAATACTATGCATAAACCATGTAATATTGACCTTTACCACAAAATCCCGGCCTACAATTCCATAGTGCTATAAACAGGAAAATAGGTGCGTGTTCCAAGGACACCAAGGCCCTGATTTATACTTTTTGGTGCAAAACTGCACTAACGCAGTTTTGCACAAAAAAGTTTAGCACAGGCTTGCACCATTTCTGAGCACCAGCCAGGCACCATATTTCTGGAATGGTGCAAGCCGGTGCAATGGGTAGGCTAGCGTAAAAAAATAAATCACATTAGCCAGGTGGGGCTGGCGGTATGGAAGAAGGGGGTTTTGCACCAAAAAATGACGTTAGGCAGCTTAAAGTAAAAGAAAATGACTAACCAGCCTAGTGTCATTTTCTGATGCAAAACCATAAATACCAAATGACTCCTGTCTTAGAAAAGACAGGAGTTATGCCAACCACCCCAATGGTCAGCAGAGGGGACCAGGGCCCCCTGGGCATGGCCATTTCACCCAGTGCCATGTAGGGGAGGCCATTTTACGGCCCCCAATGGCACTTTAAATGAAAAATACTTACTTGTAAATACCTATACTTACCTGGGATGGGGTCCCCCATCCTCCACTGTCTCTCTGGTGTGGGTGTCCCTGGGGAGGGCACCTGTGGGCTTATTCCATGTTGTTCTACCATAGAAATAGGCACACAGTTCCCCTAACACCTGCCGTGACCCGGTTGTTAAAAAATGGTGCAAAGCAAGCTTTGCACCATTATTTGACCCCTCCTCCCCCATCCATGATTTTAGCACAGGGGGATGAATATGGCGCTAAGGCCAGAGAGTCATTTTTTGCACGGGAACACCTACTTTTCGTCTCATTGACGCAAAGTAGGTTTCCACGTCCAAAAAAGGACTTTAACTCCATAACTTTGGCACTAGATGGGTATAGCGCCAAAGTATATCTATGGAGTTAGTTGTGCACCGAATTTGGGTCAATATCTATAATACTCTAAGGGCCAGATGTATGAAAAAGTTTTGCACTCGCAAACGGTGCAAATCGGTAAATTCGGCCGTTTGCGAGTGCAAAACAGTGGTCTGCAATGCATGAAAGTTCAGAAATCGCAATTTTGGAAATGCAAACAATTCGCAGCTATGGGCCAACAGGCCCCTGGCTGCGAAATGGGCCGGTATCGCAATTTGCGATTCGGTAATAGCATTTGCGATTTTTAAGAAATCGCTATTACCGAATCGCAAATGTGATACATGGCACTTTGCGAGTCGGTAATAGCGATTTCTTAAAAATCGCTATTACCGAATCGCAAAGGGCTGTGATGATACATCTGGCCCCAAATTATCTCCTGCGAGGCAAAAATTTTTACTTTTTGTGGCACAAATTAATCTCAGCAGTAGTATTAGCCTGATTTTTCAAATTAGTCATGTATGATTTTAAAGGAACAGCGTATGTCAGAATATGGAGGTCAGAAATAGTTTCCTATAAAATTAGTGTCAACAAAATATCAGCAACCAAAATATTGTTCAGGTAAGCATTTATAGGCGATGATAAGTTACTATTCATAATTCCACATCAGATGCCTTGAAAAAGCATATATTTTCAAGATACACACATTTTAATCCTATATGTACCAATTTATACTTACCTTTATGATATGTGGTAGTCGATATACAGTTGATAATATCTTTGAGGGCGATGTATCATCCAAAATATTCCTATAACATACCCTATGGATATGAGAACAAAAGTGAACAAGGGACAAATTACATCAAATTGGAAAGATAGTGCAATAATTTTATGTGCTGAAAACATAGCAATTAACAGGTGTCACTTTCATCCCCGAGACATTACAAAAATGACCTCAGGGTATAGCCAAACTGTGTGTCAGTTAAAATTCTAATTGATTTAAATGGAGAGGATTACTGCAGTCCGAAAGAAAACAGTTTTGGGAAAAAGAAGGTTAAGAAGGTTAAAGATGCACAACGCTTACTAAGTGGCTAAGTACAATGATCTTCGCATCTTCAATGGGAGCCATATTGTTTAATTTATACCTAAAGGGATGTTATTAGATGATTTTGAAGCTAGAAAAAGGACTTGACATGTAGATAAAAGTGTGTGCGGAGGGATGAAATAGCCCTGACTTAGAGATAGGTAATGTACCTCACGCAGATGGGTAAAGGATCCCATAATGTGCAGTGTCCTTCCGGTAGCGAGCCGTTTCAGAGTTTTAGGATAACCACTGACTTCACTGGGCTTCTTTGTTCTGAAACAAAACACCTTGACAAGATTTAGTGAGGGTAAAAAAGTGGAATCTCCCCTTTCAGTTCAAACAGACCTGTCCATAAGGTGGACATTGGCCAGTAGCAGCTACCACTAGGGGGCACAAGGGCATCAACCCACAGCCTCCCTTTGCCACTACGGCTCAGCATATTACAGCTTTTATGTGAAACAAACAATCTTATGGATCGTTTGTTTGCATGTAAAAGCTGTATTATTACTTCGCCAGCAGGAGAGGGCTCCAGTATTTGTATTGCGTATGTGTCAGGCATAGGCTCTTACAGCTCGGCCTCACACCATACATATCTGACATGCTGGGCTAGTGTCACGCAGTGTGGCGTGTCAGATAATGGAGCTTCAGGGCTCGTCAGTCACACGCCCTCTTGGCAGGGATGTAGTTAAAGGGCAAGGGCCGGGGGGCAGCCTATATTATTCATTGCCCCCCCCACTCCAAACGAATCAGAGAGCTGGCACAATATATATGAAAAATCAGTTTATTTAAGGAAACTGCATTCACTTTTCAGTGCCTACAATGCAAAATGAAATCGTTTGACCTTGGAATGTAGTCTTACCAAAAGAAAAACACGCATTTCCAATGCAATAGGTCTCGCATTTGTGAGAGTCGGAGCTATTGGCACTGTAAATGACAATGTTTTTACCTATGTGTTTTGGTTTGAAGTGTAGTGGATGTATGAAGGTAGACGCAGCTGCAGCACTGTCTAGAGGACTTAGAATGGAGGAGTAACCAATGGGACCAGAGAAGCAGCCGCAGCACTGTCTAGGGGACAAAGAATGAAGAATTAGCACTAGGAACAGACACACAGCTTCAGTACTGCCCAGAGGACTTAGAATGAGGGAGTTACCAATGGGAACAGAGAAGCAGCTGCTCATTGTCTAGAAGATGTAGAGTGAGGATTTTCCACTGTGACAAGAGTCACAGCTGCAGCACTGGCTGGAGGGCCTAGGGTGAGAAATTACCACTGGGAACAAACCGAAAACACAAATGTAGTTTGACCCGTATCTGTGTCCAATGCTTACTTTGTAATACTGCTTGACTTCCACAAACTGATCCGCTTTTGCCCTGAAACCGAGTCATGAATTTTTACATCACTGCCCAAAATTCTCTGCTGTACCAGATGAGACCACCGTAAAATAGTATCTTTAGCCGCCTAATCAACTAATGGCTATGCTTTAATTATAGGTGAGAAACAACACAACGGAAACTGTGTTTGGTAAAACTAGGTTTTATTTGGTGATAAGGACAAGTAAGCATGTGCAATAAGACAATGAAGTATCCAAAGGGACAAGTTGGGGAAAGTGTCTTGGTGGTTGTAAAATAACAATAGACTGAAACAAAGTACAACCGAGGCGAGGCACATGAAGGCTGCCCAGTGCACGCCACACAACAACTTTCAAAAGAGTCAACTGGGCGAAATGGCTAACAAGAACGAGACCAGAAGCCACACAGAGGAGACGGTGGCAGGTTACAAAAATAATTGACCCTCGTCACTACCCTCCCTACAACAGACACTACGTAACACAAAGTCCACGGGGAGCAGGGCATGACTCTGGGTGCAAGGCCAGCTCTCCTCCTCTTTCAGGTTATGAAAAAAGTCCCTTAGATGCACAAGGAGGCCACAGGAAGGCGCGGGCCTCTGGTAAGAATGACGTAGGCTGATGAGACTGGGGCCCCGATGAAGATTGTGAGAGATGTATTTGGGATGCACGGCCAAAAAAAGAATCTAACATTAGAAACAGAGCATGACACACACGGTGGTGTAGAAAAAAGACTGACCTGATGCAGTCTACGAATGACGACACTGCCACCGGCTACAAACGCAAACCTACAGGTACTTCCAGTGAAGCCGATAGCGTCACACAAAGCGCGCCAGAATTAAAATCCTTTGGAAATGGAAAGGGCTGGACTACAAGTCCCAGGAGGCACCACTGCAAGATCAGTGCCTGTCATCTGCAGAACACACGAGTCGTCCAATGCGCTGTAAAGCGATGTAGTGTGATCTGAATGTTGCTTATTGTCGGAACGGACTTACCTATGAGCTGTCGATATTCATAACACCCATTCAGCTGATGTGCCCCCAACCCCAGCCTGCCGTCAGCCATCTGTAAGTTTCAATGGGAAAACGCTCTAAAGCAGTTTACACATTTCTATCGAGATGGACGTGTGATTAGATGTCTATAAGTGACGTTTCCTAACTGAGAAGGTTCTGCTTAGGCAAAGGACCATGCGTTGCGATCGCATGGGGTAGCCTGTCTCGCAGCCGGCTCGAGGAGGGGCAACGCTCAGAGGCAATGCCACCTGAGGGCTGAGGCTCGACCAACAGGCACAGCTCAACAAGTATCGAGGGCACTGGCTCTCCCGGGGGACACTGTTCGTGTCTGTCCTGTGGCCCCTGGGGCGCATGCAGTCGTGACTTGGAGCTCATTCTCACCCACCCATCACCCACATTCCCAGAGAGCGGTTCACCTCACCTCCGCTCACAGACGCCTCCGCGACCACGAAGCGAGTGCTGAACACAAAAGGATCCAGGGAAGTGCAGCAGAGACTCCACGCCAGCTTCCTGCGGACACTGTGCTCTGTCTCAGACACGGTACCCCCCGCCTCCAGGAGGAGGTTCAGCGCAGATAGTTCTGCAGCCCTCGCTGTGAGCCGGGCCTGCCTTCTCCCTCCTCATCCCCTGCAGCTGTGCTTCCCGCGGCGGCTTCCCCGGCGCCAGCCTCCGCAGGCAGCAGTGGTTTGCTGGCCGCTCTGTGGGCGGTGCCTGCTGCATTACATCAGGGTACGCTCATGTGGCAAACAGTTCCTGTTGTTGTTGGAACCAAGCTTTCTCTGGCCGAGAAAGTGCAAATCAATGGAGGCTTCCAGAAAAAAAAGACAGGCATTTGGAATGCAATTGTCTTGTGTTTGCTCGAGTTAGAGCTCATAGCGTTGTGAATTACTGACTGGACTTTTATTGCCACACAGACTGAAAATAACAAAAGTAAGAGAGCGAGGGTGAGCTGGCCCTGGATAAGCCCCCCTCTGCTGTTGGTTTATGTTTACAGAGGGAGCTGGTGGGGAGGAGTAACTGAACAAGCACCCACACTGTTGAGGTGAAACAGGCAAATGCCCCCAAAAAAATCCCTTACAGAAGAGATGAACAGGACATAGCATAATTACACAGTACTTTGTGCTGCTCCCAAAGTGAAAAAAGGCAGGACAAAGAGGCAGAACTGTCCACTAGCAAGCAAGGATTTTGGAAGGACACTGCAACTAACAAATGAGAACGCTGGAACTCACTCTATAGTATACTTAAAAGTATGCAGCAGGCTGAACGCTAAAGCTCGACCTAAAAAGCTGCAATGAGGCGCCTTCAAAAACACAGCAGTTTGTTGCTGACACTCAGCCTGCAGAAGTTGGTGGAGTGGTTTGTCCTAGGTATGACCTCTGAGGGGGAGGCCAACTTCATGAAAAGTAGACTCCTCTCAGCATTATCTCTGTTGAGCGCGTGCCTGCCATCTGACGTGGACTAGAGAAAATAGAGCAGGCGATTCCAATGACAGAAGGAAAGTCTCTTTCTGTACCTGTAGCTTACCTGAATCTTTCAGACATGGGAAATGGAACAAAAACTTTCCCCAGACAAGACACCCTCTATATATTTATGAACTCTTGTGTGGGTAAGTTTTGCATTTCCTTCACTTAGGCAGAATAGCAGAAAGGGTCCTCCTGAATAACTTTCATGCGTCATATACATTGCAAAGATCAATACAACAACACAAATGTTTAAAATACAAGGTTAGTCCTGCAAGCCATATGCCTGAAATCCTTGTATGTTATATACACACTGGAGCTGTAATGTGCATTTTAACAACAGTAATGACTGCACTGTCATGAAAAATATGCTTGGTGTACTCATTTATTCAAAGAATGTCAGTGTTACTTGCACACTTCAATATTGTTGCTTGCACACTATAACTGCTGCCAGTGTGCCCCATCAAACACTCAAACGTTTAATCCAGTAACACTTTGCATTTTTGTTTTACCAAAAAAAGCATGCCTGTAAACATCACAGCATGAGGTAATGTTTGATAAAATCAAGGACTGCCCTAAGTCTGCCACATGACATGATGCTCCTTGGCACCTTTGAAAACCTCTCCCTGCAGCAGTGTGCATGTTTGGTGAGGGAGGCTTGCAGTGACCCTTGATTCCTGTCCATCTATTTTGTAAGGGAGATATACTTTGCTTCGGTACATCTTGCCCTTTTGTGTAAGGTTTGCAGAGATGTTGTACATGTTGTATGTTTTGTGAAGAGGTGGGTTTCAGCAGCAGGACACCCTCCCAGGTGATGATGCACTCTACAAATATGCATAATACGTGCTTCCAGTGCTCTACATGTTTTAGGAGCTGCTGCACATGTTAGTTATCTTTTGTTTGAAAGTTTACACTCAGCTCCTTCCATCCTTAACCAAGGTTGTGAGGGAGCTTTTTACTGCTACTTCATGTAACTGTGTGAAGGAGGCTTGCACCACTGCCTGCGGTAATGCACCATGTTGCGGGAGAAACGCCTGCTCAGCTAGTTTCCATGGTTCAAGCTGATTTTCCTGAGAGTGATTTTTTATAGTTGGTCTCTATACTGTACCTTTTTGTCTGAGGAAAGTTGCACTGCATCTGCCGAAGTTTCTATGTTTAAAGTAAGCTTGCATAGCTATTCTTGTGCTTTACCACTACTGCTTCTGTGAGTAAAGCTTCTTGTCCTATTGTCTAAGGTATACTTCTTTTCTGTTTCAATAAATTCTGCCCTCTAACTCAAGTTCTACCTGTTTTGTGTGGGCATGAAGCCTGCAATGCTTCTGTCTGTGCACTACCAATACTGCATATAAGCAGGGCCACTAGAATCATGCGCAGAGATTTTCACATAAATATAGATTTGCCATATTTTCTACATAATCCATCACTAATCTGCGGATTTTAACAAAATAATTTTTTGTTTCTAGCTCAAACAGTTCAAAAGTTACTAAAAATGAGTGCCATGTGTTGCTGCATAGTGAAAGGCCCTTTGCAAAAGTTGACAAGTTACATTTGTTGCTTATTTGGGTGGTAAATTGGTACTGTATTTAACCAAATAACACTTTGCAGTTTTGTTTTACCACAAAAGCAGGCCTGTAAACATCACAGCCTGAGGTAATATGGGGTAAAATCAAGGACTGCCCTAAGTCTGCCACATGACATGATGCTCTTTGGCACCTTTGCAAAACTATTCCTGCTAGCAGTGTGTGCATGTTTGGTGAGGGAGGCTTGAAGTGACCATTGCTTCCTGTCCTTCATCTATTTTGTAAGGGAGACATGGGCCCATATTTAGACTCTGCTTGTGCTGGATTTGCGTCATTTTTTTTACGCAAGTTCTGCGCAAAACTAACATTATATTTATACTTTGACGCTAGACCCCGATAACATCAAAATATCTTGGTGTGCGTCATTTTCTGGAGGCGTGAAACCACCTTGCGTTAATGAGATGCAAGGTAGGCGTTTCCATCCGAAAATTTACTTTAACACCCGTGCGCTATATATATCCAACTACGCAAAAATGCCGCACGGCTGGGAGGCGGAGTCGGAAAATGGAAGACATGGAGGTGCTAGTCATCCAGCATGCACGAACACGCAGAGCACAGGAGCAACAGCAGCAGCTTCCACCACACCAACAGTGACCCCAAAGGCAACGCCGAAGGCAGAAGAGGATATTCCGGACCAAGACAACCCTTCAGGGCCTCAGGGAACATGACATCATCCAGAGGTACAGACTAAACTGGCAAGCCATACAGCAGCTGTTGCGCTACTTACTTACAGTTGGCACCCAGCTTGCAGACACCCCACATCATTCCACCAGAGACCAAGCTGCGAGCTGTCCAGCACATGTTGGCAAATGGCTCTTTTCAAACCACTGGTGCCCTGGTTGCCGGGATCTCACAGCCCTCATTCTCTGCCTTCCTTTCCAAGGTACTTGATGCCATCATCTCCCTCACACCCACCACATTAGCTTCCCCAACACACAGCTGAAGCAGCAGGAGACCAAACAGGGCTTCTATCAAATCAATGGCTTCCCACATGTGCTTGGTGCCATTGACTGCACACATGTACGGATTGTGCCACCTTCTGCAACTGAGCATCTATATCGCAACAGGAGGCACACACACTACATCAATGTGCAGGCCATTGTGGATCACCGTGGATTGATCACCAACATCGTGACAAAGTATCCTGGGAGTGTACATGATTCATTCATCTTCCACCACTGCACCATCAATCAACACTTCCAGGATGGACGATATGGAAATGGCCTACTTGTTGGTAAGTACAGAAACCTAGTTATATACACACTGCACAGCAACCCTGTAGGAGACACAACAAATACACCACTACATTGACACGTTGCCAGGAAGACACTGAGGTTGTGACACTTCTAGTCATGTTTGATATCCTGATCCAATGGGATACACACCTATGGACAAATGACTGATGCAAATAACAAAAGATGCCACTCCAGAGCCACAAGGGACCAATTTAAAACCACACAGTGACAATGACATGGCCTTAACTGGCAGTGCAACTTGGAAGATGAAACTTCCAATATCACATCAATAACACTCAATCACGCACCCTTCCAAGCAATACGTACTGTGTAAGGGCTGTGTGATGTGTTTTGCTGCAGGTCAAACACCATGAGACACATAGCATGATGATGCTGACTCTAATGAAGGTGACATGGAATCATTGAGGCAGTACCAACATCTCACATCACTCCTGGGTTGACATTGCACACTGCCAATAAGGAAGTGGACTATGCTTAGAACACATATTGATGTGACAATTTTGCAAAGTGCACACTGCTACACATACAGATTGAGACATATACATAACAGATGTACAAGCACATGGACCTTCTGACACTTAAACCTTCACCCCCCACAACCAAGTTAGCCGCTTACCTGGAGCATGTTCAGTAGTGTAGGTACACATTTGCACATGAGCCAACTTGGTGAGGGCACAAAAATAGGTTCACACATGGGGTATTTGTGCATTGTCAGTTGTGAACACTTCAGTGCTGCCAACTTATGGAGATGTATTGTACATTGTCACCTAGCCAAATCAAAGGGCCTCACTATTGTTTTTCACATGCTATTACATATGTTGAATTGTATGGGATGTTCAGGCCATATAGTGCAACTGTGTTACCACCACAGTGGAATCAATTGTGTATGTGGAAGTATCATGTCACCTCCAGTGAAGGCACATGGACACTTCTTTCACATGACATAATGCATGGGAGACACACAATGAGCTGCAAGTTTACAAATATACCGCTGAAATCAGGTCAATCAGCCAAACACCAGTTTTGATAATTAAACAACCCAATGCAGAAAGAACATCCTAGAAGCCTAGGATCCCACACAATAAAACAAACACAGATGAGTCACAGGCGACACAAGATAACAACTGCCATGCAAAGTGATAATCAAGGTGCAACCAACATCCAAATATTTACACTCATTTTCTTTTTCAGCTGATCAGGGTTATGGGATTCAGCCATGGATCATGACCCCATTTGCCAACCCAAGCACAGCATCAGAGCGTGCCTATAATAAGGCACATCGGAGGACACGCACCGTAGTAGAGAGGACTTTTGGCATCCTGTAGTCCAGATTCCAGTGCCTCGACATCACTGGAGGCAGCCTCCTATATTCACCTGAAATGGTCTTCAAGATCATTTTGACCTGTGCCATCCTGCACATCATTTGTGTAAGGAGGAACATTCCCTCTATGAACCAGACCCACAAATACCTGAAGATGAGGAAGATGAGGATGCTGTTCGTGAACATGAGGGGGACCATCCAAACACTGCAGCAGGATTCCGTAAGACAACACATTGTTCAAAACTTCTTCTAACAATAGTCACCATCACCACTTTGTTATCATATGTCATTAAACACATACCTTCATCACTTAACCATGCTCTGGGTAATATTTTATGCATCACATGATCCCTAGGAACCATAATCAGAGTTTAGCCTCATGGAGCATTGCAGAAATACAGATTAGGATAATGCAAAAAGCCACATCACATTTGATGGGTATGAATGTACAGCCAACATCACACACAGTATAAATGACATATATCCTGTCTATTTCACATGTGAAGGGAAATATCAGAGGACCATAGCTATGACACACATCCAATTTGCCAACATGGTTCACTGCAGCACATGACACACAACTAAGACACCACCAATCATAAGGTAAAAAAGTGTTTCATATATGAGGCAGTGGATGTGCTATTGCATTGGTAACAGGAATGTATGACCAGACCCTTGACAGCAGTAAGTGTGACATCAGCTATCTTTGCAAGAAGCATGTGTAACAAGGAGTCCATCTAAGCAGAAAATGGATAGCACGAGTGCCCCAGGTATGACAAGCATTGCTCACAAGACATGCCCTGCGGAGTCCATCCCAGGTAATAAGTCCTGCCATGTTTTCAGTCTCTGCCCACCCTTCTCTAGGGGGCCCTGTAAATGGACTATCTGTACCCTGATAACCTTCATCTACACACCCAGACTCCCATTCTGAGTCCTGTGTGCTTCCCTCTTCAGTATGGCATGCCATAGTCATAGTTCATCAGTTTGCATGAACTTCAGGTCCGATAATGCACTGCCTGTTAGTCGGTGGGACCTGTAATCAGCTGTCCATTGCTTCCCATGTGAAAGGTCCAGTTGGCCCTTTGAACTTGATTCTCAACTCCAGGACTTGTGAGAGAATGAAGGTGCACACACCTGTGAGCACTTCCATGCAGACCAGCCATTTGAACCTGCCCTGCCGTTGCTGCTGCCTGGGACTGCTTAGAAGCTGCCATTTTCTGAATCTCCTTATTGTGCATTGGTGTACAAATTACTTGTGTAACAGAGCCCTTGGGGGATTGTGGAACATAGCAGACCACAGCACAAATACAGTTTTTAGTTCCCACAGTGTTGTTCTAGCTTTTCCCAATCAGAGTCTGCTCACTGTGTATTTGCCTTGTTCATGTTTGTTCCTGACAGAGCCTGCATCCAGTTAGCCTGACTGGTACCTGTCTTTGCGTTAACCATAGAGGTTCCCTGTGGCTACATTTGTCACATAGTTGCTTTCCATGCCCTCTCCTTCCTCATTGGATATTGTGTCTGGTAGGTCTACGATGAATCCTCAAATATATAGTATAGTTTAATCTGTTTCCTTATCGTATTCTGTTCTGGGACATGTATTCAAATTGCCTAATCCAGCCCCCATCCCTTCTCTGGTTTTGAATGTCTTCATTAGTGCCAAACAGTGACAGTGTGCTATGGCTGTATGATGGATTCGGTACGGTGCCTCCAGCACAACAAACAAGGGTTCCCAATGTGTATGTAAGGACAAAACATGTTTGTGCCTTGACGGTCCACACACATGGATGGTGCTTGCGTGATGACTATCTGTGACATTAATCAGCACAGAGGCACTGATGTTCCCTGTTGCAGGGGGAATTTTAGAGGCCATCCTGTGTACAAATGTTGAGATGAAACCTGCCTGTTTCCTATTACTGATCCATAAAGTTTTTAAGCACACCAAGGTTGCCCTGTCGTCTGCCTTATTAAAGTTCTGCAGTGCCATAGCTGGACTATCCCCATGTGTGTTGTTAGTTGATCTTTGGCTTGAGGTCAAATCTGCTTTGAGGGATACTCTTAATTCAGGGAATTGCTCCACAGACTCATGACTAGACCTGCACGTAACTGTGACAACATGGAAGCCAATACTGACACAGGGTACACATGGCCACACATGTAAACTGGACACCTTTGTGCAATGAACCACTGGAAATATGTGTACACATGCAGCATGGTCTGCTGGTCCTCCACAGCCACAGGAGAAACATAGGTCATTTACATGACTCAAACTGTGGTTTACCATAACTTTTTTGGATTGGAGTTGGGACTCTGTGTCACAAACACTGTACCTACCTAGCATGTTCAAATGCCTGACTCATGGGTAGTATATACACAAGTGACCATGAAGTGGTATCCAATATTCCATTACATGTGATGGCTTACCTTTGTAACATTGCCATTATCAACTGTCCTCTATCTATCCTGTGTATAGTTTGTCATGGGAGATGTTTTGTCCCCAAAGTCAGGGAAGTTCACACAGCTTAAGACGCAACAGATATGACAAACACATATCATGACTGATGTACCTCAATGAATGGCATCTGATGTTTATCCACAATTACAACACATGCATACAAGCACATTATGCATAACGCGTCTTGTGACATTCACACAGAGGCACAAGAACAATTGAATAGACATTAAACACACAGACCATGAGTGAATTTTTTAAGTTGCGTAGCCTTGCTATCCTCTATTGCCATGAGTGAATTTTTTAAGTTGCGTAGCCTTGCCATCCTCTATTGACGTACCACCTGCTCAAAATAGGGAATACCAATTTTAATTCCAAATGTTTGGGTTGCTGTTGCGTCAGTTAAGAGTGCTAATCCGGGCCAACAACATGAGTATTATGGTCCGCAGTAGTGTGGTCTGCCACATGTGCCCAAACACTAGAACACACACAGCAGGCCCTAACAGCCTATCTTTGTAAAGTTCTAGATTTCTTGTATGTTAAAAATGAGAAAAATTACACAAACACAGCTAAAGACAGATATTTTGATGCAAATGCATCAAAAAAGACACATATGCATCAAAATATGCCACATATGCGTAAAAAAATGACGCTCAGAGCCATTATATATCGATTGGACCTTAGCGTTAATTCCAACAGTACACCCCATGAAATTGGTTATCCACGAAAAATATACTGATCTTTGAATGCGGGGTAATTTTTAAGCATATGCGTCAAAAAATATTGACGCAAAGCCCGTAAGCGTCATAAAATTACACGCATCATAACAAAAACGTACTGCATTTGAGACAGGAAGTGATGTAATAGGATATCCTGTTTAAAGAAATGGTACATTGGGTGTACTTTCACTTTGCAGTCTGTGATTCTTCTAGACTGTGTAGCTGTGTTGAGAGATGTGTCTGTCAAAATTGTGCTTTTGTCTCCTGTGTGCCATTTCAGTTGTCATCTGTTGTGTTTGTATTTTGTCTCTGTAATTCAGTGTAAGTGTGTTTTTGTCATTTTTTGGTCTAATTTTGTCTTTGTACTGTTGGGAGTGTGTAGTGGGTATTGTTAGTTGGGGTATTGTTGCGCTGTTTGTGGGTTCTTTAAGTTTAATTTTCCTACCCCTTTCCCTGTATTTCCCTGTTTTCCCTTTCCTATCCCTATTATTTTTGTCATGTTGGGAAGGCCACGTCTGGGGAGAATGGGTGAGGTGGAGCTGCGGGCTTTCATTTGGCTGGTGTGCCACTTCCTCCCCCTGATGTTAGAGGCTGGTGGCAGGGTGATACAGGGGTATCACACCGAGGTGAGGAGGCTCAGGTGGTCCAATGTGCTGTTCCATCTAAAGAGAGTGTTCAACAGCCTGTGCAATAACCACCAACTTAAACATCGCTGGGCTGACCTTGTGGCAAGAGAACAAGACCTGCTGGACCACCTGGGTGTTGTGATTGGTGGCCCTGTTGGTGAGTACAAATCAGACTAATGTGGATAGTAAAATGCTCTGTAGTGACAGTAGCAGATTTGGTGACATGCTGCATGCAATGTTTGTGGACATGTGGAATGCAAGTTGAAGTGGCCCTGGTTTATACAATATTTGCTACGCATTACCATCATTTGTTGATGCAAAAGCTGCACAAACTTACAAAAGACAACTGGATATTGTAAATTAGTGCTGCTTTGACTTCAGTAGATGAGGTAATGCAGCACAAACAAATGTATTATTCATGGCCTGTGAGTGTACCAGGAATTAGATGTATTTCACATGCTAATCCAAGGAATGAATGTAGCCCCCAATTATTTTGAATACATGTCTGAACTGTATTCATGGCTAAACGTACAAATATCTTCCTAGCCTCTGGTAATATCTTAGGCCCATATTTTGACTTGGTTTGTGCAGCATTTAAATTAATTATGGATGCCAAAGTAATGCACACTTGATAATATCAAAATGTTTGGTGCTACTTTCCATAGCTGTAGCGTAAAAACATGAAGCAAATGCTACACATTAAAAAAATAAAAAGATCTGGCTCTGTGTTCATTGTTCCTGTGTGTTTTATTTTATCTTGGGCACAATTGTTGGTACAAGAGCTGATGCATTTGCCATCTGTGTCACTTTATAGCCAAGCAATTTTCACAAGTTAATTGGTCATCATGGGATCCTTGAACTTTGTGAATGCATGGTCACAAATTATTTATTTGCATGATGTTGTGCAAGGGACCCCTGACTGCTTCCATCATACATTTAAAGTGACGAAATAGTAGCCAGTTTACGTTTGGTACACCTCTGCTGATCTAGTGCAGCACATGTACAAATGTTAACTTCTCAGTTTGAAGGCTATCACAGACATGGGTGTATGCTAAGATCAGCAGACCAGCATTCCTGTGACTGCTGCCATTCCCAAGGTGCATACAAATTGAGACCTCCCTCATCAAGATTGCCACAGTAGGACATTTTCTAAACCATGTTTCAAGTAGGGGACAGTGTCAGTTCGTTATATAACCACTGATCACCCAACTTGGCAACTGTAAGATGATGAATGTGGCTAACTGTGATCTACAATACCTGATACAGGTACACAGGGCCCTGAGTAACACATTTCCGGTGCAATGACTACACCTGTGCCCATGCATTCTGTCACGGATGATCAAATGAGACACTGTCAGCATATATTTCTTTGTTGTTTTGATTTAGATAAATGGGCAATCCATGTCTAGCGTAACATTGTCATCAAATAACACACAGGATCCATGCCATCATGGTGTCATAGGGGGCATATACGGATCTGGGTACACTGGCAATGTGGCATAAAACGGACCATAGAAAGCACAATAATTCCTGAACTAAACTCAACCCACATGAGCATCACAAAGTAACTCATTGTCCCTTGATGCACAGGCCACAATACCTAAGTGACTGGTATTGCAGTGCACCAGGAATGTGTCTTTTCATGTCTCTTATAACAACAGATGAAGAAATGGAGTACCCTCTAGAAATAATTCTGCACAAAATTGAGTAATCATGTTTGGCACCACATGATTGTTAGGCCTATGCTTGTGTGCATATGTGTGTCTATCACTTACCGGAGTGATAGGGTCAATACATGTTTGCAGTAGTATGTCTGTTAGGGTATCTACATGCCTGAGGTGCAGCTCTATCATATAAAATGTCACACACAGTGATTTGTTGTTCCAAGTTTTGTACAGTGAGCAGACATTGAGCACATTTCACCCTTCCATGTTTTACAGGAGGACCAGCCCCCTACACAATTGGAGAAGTGGCTCAAATTGCAGAACCAGACATATCCAGTAAGTGTTGATATGTTAGTTCTGTGTTGAGTTTGCAGCTGTTGTGTGATGGACTCCTGTGTGTTGGACACATTGCAAGGTATGATGTGCTGGCACATGATCTGATATGTGACTTGCCAGGAGTTTGACATTTTGTTCCATATTTGAGTTGGAAAATCAGTGGCGGAGAGTCATATTTTGGGATTCTAGTGCTGCGCGATAGGCATGGGCAGGTGAACAGGGTGATATTTGTTGCTACATTTATGCCAATGAAAAATTTGGAGGTGGCCATTTTCATGATTTAATCAGCAAGTCATACCCTGATTCCCAGAGACCAGTGATGCCGAAGTATTACCCACAGACTTGAGCCTCCCTGTTAACTAATGTACATGTAGGACTGTATGTTTGACTTCCTAGCAACATCTAGCTCCACATGTCGTGCTACGTTTATGTGGCACTTGAGTAGAATGTTATAGGTGTGCATGCAGCTCAAGCACAGATGGCTGCTTGCATCGATGTGCTTGTTTTCGGAAAGGTATTAGTGAGATCAAATGATGTTGACAATTGTAAGCAATTAGGAACATAAATGTGGATGTGATTGTCCAATTTTTGAGTCAATCCTAGTTGGCAGCCCTCCTTACCTGTGGTGGACTGACTAAACCCATGGACAGCTGTCCAAAGCTTCCTGGCTGTCCTTGATGTTTGAAAGTATGTGTTGAATGTCCATCACCCCCTGAGGCACAGGGTTAGAGTTATGAAATACGTGTACATTGGTGTGAGGATCCCAGTGTAGAAGACAGACTTGTAATTCCAACATTCATTTGTTCCAATTTAGGATACCCTCTCATGATTAGCAACTGCATATACCGTCCAGAAAATTCAATTTACAAATCACTGATCTTGTGGGCCTTGATTGTCATCCAGAAGATAGTCATTAGTTGGCCTGTTACATGTGGAGTACTTGCAGCATTTGTTTTGTGACTAATGGCAGTACAATGATGCACAGATCATTTAAGTAGGTACACACCTTTTTGAGCATTGCTGTGCTGTTAGATATTAGATGTGTAAGCTGTGTTGGCCTGTCATTCCTCAGGGACTTTCTATGATCAGCACTGTGATTTGGACTGTTTAAGCTAATTTTGAGGAAGTGTTAGAATATAATCTGCAGATGTATCACACAATGATGTCACTAATGCTTGGCTTTCTCTATTTTTACAGCTGCCAACATGAATGCCCATGAGATCAGGGAATTCCAGAGGCGAGCGATGCGTTACTGCCACATACTAGATGTGGAGTCTGGGTTCTGCAATATGGCACGGCGTTATCGCATGACAGAGCCACAGGGGTCTGGAGGGCATTTGCCTAAGGAGGGCCATCCTTGCCCACAACAGCCACCACCACCAGCAGAACCGCTCAGACCACAGTCGCACAAAGGATGACAGCCAGTGTTGCAGGTCCGTCAATCTCATCAGCTCCAGGCCCACAGACAGCAGCTCCTGCACCTTCCCCCCCAAGCGCGACACTGACACCAGCAGTGCAATCCACTAGTGGTACACAGACAACCCCAGGTGTAGTGATAGACAATTCTGAATTCCAAGCTATGAGACGTGACATGCAACGGATGTTGCGACGGATGGACAGGCTGCAGCAGGAGGTGTCCCACAATAGCACGAGACTGCAGAGTATAAAGAAGATCCTGCAGAGGGCAAATGTGTGACTTTTGAACCCTCAGCCATGATTCACTCCCCTCCCTCCTCTTTCCTGGTTCTTATATTTAGTGGGTTTAGAGGGCTTAGTGTTAGGTCTGAGTAGGCTGTTAGTTTAGTTAGTATAAGTGGGTTGGGGGGGAGGAGGGGGTTATATTGTTACATGTGTTTTTTTGTGTGGATGGGGGGTGGTGGATGATGTTGGGGTTTATGTGTATATAATATAAATTATATATATATATATATATATATATATATAAATATATATATATATATATATATATATATATATATATATATATATATATATATAAAGATAAAAAAATAAATACCAAAAAAATATATATTTGTTTAGGATAAGATAGTATGTGTTTAGGTTAGTGTATGTTGTCCTACATGTGTCCCGTCATATAAGGGTTGATGTTTAGAGTGTTTAGTTAACTGTGATAGGTAACTTTAGATTAGGGTAGTTAGGGCCAGTTGTGGGTAATGTGTAGTTAGGATAGGTTAGGTAAGGTGTTTCTCCTAGTTTTATTATCCTTTTTTACTGTTAAATAAATATTTAGGTACTCCTTTACAGTATGTGTCATATGCTTGGGGATCAGCGCCTTGGCATGGGTGAACAGTATCAATTTAGTATTTGCATTTGTGTTCCATCCTGCATCCGAATCCCATTATTGACATGGTTATTCTCAATTCATAATGTGCAGTCACATTGGCAGCTACACCAAAGCTACTTCTCAATGCATCTGCCATCCATTGCACCCACCACTCAAGGTTACTATGGTTCCCAATGTGTTGTGAAGTTTGGATGTGTTTTTATATCTGTCATCGTTTGAGACCTGATTTAGAATCTTGGGCACTGTGGTACGTCTGCCTGCAGCTTGATGTTCATGTGAACCCTGAAAAGCTGAATGATGTTATAATCTTATGTAGTATTGTATACATAACTCACACCTATCATTTCTTACATTGTACTCCCAGGTTTCATAATTGTCCTTACACTTACACTCGTACACATCCATTCCTGCTGTATGGTGTGTGTGTGTGTGTGTGATGAAAGTTTATAGTCAGATGTCACATATATAAAGATTGTCTTTGAAGGGAATTTTGGACACATTGATTTTCAGCTTATACATACCTTGAAGCAGACTTTTTCAGTTCAACACAGCATTATACAGTTAGGTTTCAATTTACTTCAGAAATAAGCCTCAGGAAGCGCAGATGATGATACAATCCAGACCCGAGTGCATAGTTATCAGCCCACAATCTTTCAACGCAGTTGAATTGACATTCTATGGCCACTTACATGTGAGATACATCACTAATCTCCTACACAGTTGACGTGTCACATTACACAGAGACAAAGTGGTTGTGTAAGTGCTATTTATTTGAAAGTGCTGTAGTGCAATAATTACATAGTCCAGGATTGTGAGTCCATTAGTGTGACGCCTTCTATTGTGATGCTACACAAGTGCAATGGGACATGTCTTTGGACATGCTGGGGTGAAGTGTAGAGGAACATGAATTGCCAATGAGATAGTGAAAGACAATCACAGAGCATAGTGTCAAGGTAAACAGTGTGCTGAAGAACAGTGCATGTGAGCAGCTGTTGCATAACTGGCATGTTAACAAGCACAGGACCTATGATACCAGTGCCCAAAAACCACTGCGAATTAAAAAAAATAGCAGTAGCATTCCGCCAATTAACCCCAAAATTACAGGAAAGCCACCAAACACACTTGAAAAGAGTGAATGGACGGCCGACGGGATGACTCCGAAGATAGACTGGAAGACTGACACAAATCCAGACTCAACAGCCTTAACTCCTTGTGTGCCTTGGACGAGGTGATCTCGTCCAAGGCACCGGTTCCCCAGTGCCTTGGACGAGATCACCTCGTCCTGCACCCGGCCCACGCACCCCGGTCGTGGATGGAGGGGGAATCTCTTCCCCTTCCACCCCCCCCCTTCGGTAATCTGATGACGTCAGCGACGCCATAAAGTATTGCAGAGGATACGCTGGAAGTCATTTGCTTCCAGCGCGTCGAGGGAGAGGACCCAAAACAGGTGAGTCCTGCCCTTTTTGGGGGTTTTGGGGGGGGGGGAACAGACACGGGGGGAAAGGAAAGGGTTTTTTCTTTCCCCCTGTGCCTGTTTTTAGTGGATTCCTGCTCCATGATCGCGGGCGGGGCCCGCGATCGTGGAGCAAGAATCCCCACTAGGTACCAGGGATTCTTTTTGAATGGGATTTAGGGGAGCGACCCCTTGGGCAAGGGTCGCTCCCATTGGGGGCTATTTTGTTTCCTATTTCGTCCCCCCCCCGGGGGCAGATCAACTGATTTTTTGGGCGATCTGCACCCAGGGGGGGCCGAAAACGACTAGACACCAGGAAATTTATTTTGGTAATGTTTTTTGGGAGCAGCCCCTTTGGCAAGGGTTGCTCCCATTGGGGGCTATTTTTTTCCTATTTCGGCCCCCGGGGGGGGGGGGGGGTCCGAAAACCACTAGACACCAGGGAATTTCTTTTCTTTACGTTTTTGGGTAGCGTCTCCTTAGGCAAGGGTCGCTGCCCCAGGGGCAATAATTTTTTATATGTTTCGGCCCCCCCTGGGGATAGATCGGCCATGTTTTTGGCCGATCTGGCCCCCGGGCGGTTCGAAACCCACTAGGTGCCAAGGATTGTGTGGTGTGTGTGTTTGGGGGCACCCCTTGGGCAAGGGTCACTTCCCCAAAGGGGGGAAATTTCAAATTGGCCATCTCTGCCCCCCTTGGGGGCAGATGGGCCTAATTTTGTAGGCCCATCTGTTCCCCTTTTATTGTTTTGTGCAGGGGGTGCCCCCTTTTGCCCCCTTTGGCAAGGGTCGCCCCCTAAAGGGGGCACAGAGCTGTTGGCGGCCAATTTTTTTTTCACACCCATCTGCCCCCAAGAATTCACTTAGGCACCAGGAATCCTGTGTGTGCGTGTGTTTTGTGTGGGGGGGCGGCACCTTTGGCAAGGGTCGCCCCCAAAAGGGGGCACATTAGTGATGGCCATTTCTGCCCACCTTGGAGGCAGATCAGCCTATTTTTTTAGGCCCATCTGCCCCCCAGGGGGGCAGAAGGCAGCAAGATGTCAGAGATTTTCTTTTTGGATCCCTTTGGTTTTTTTGTGCTGGAGGCACCCCCATTCGCCCCCTTTGGCAAGGGCCGCCCCCCCCCCCCCAAACAGGGTACAGAGCTGTTGGCCATTTCTGCCCCACTTGGGGGCAGATCAGCCTATTTTTTTGTTTTTAGGCCCATCTGCCTCCTAGTGGGGCAGAAGCCACTTAGGCACCAGGGACAATTTCTAAGTTCTTGGTGGTGGGGTGTTTGTCAACTGGCGAAGTATATGTATTTGTGATTATAACAGTTTATTTCTTCTTTTTGTTCTAGTTCAAAGCTTTTTTGCTTCCTTTGCTGTGGATCCTGTGGTTTTGGCAGCAGTTGTCCTGCAGTTTGCATAGTTGCATGTTTTAGGTAAGTGAAAGCAATTTACTCCAAAGGAGTATTGTTGACATGCATGAATGACATGTTTGTAGGTGGTGTACTAAATGCAGTATTGTGTGTGAAATTGTCCTTAGATTTGAGCACAATGATATTTGTGTTGTCATATGTCTAATTTGCTTTTTTATTTTTTATTTTTAGTGGGATATCATTGGTGATTGCTGGGTCTGTGCAGAGTAGTTGCTAGTGAGTAGCTTTTTCAGGCAAGTGAGTGGCATAGTTTTTTAGTACATAACTCTTTGTGATAAAGCTACACTTTATTACTTATTTTAGTGCTAGTTGTTGTTGGCAATCCATTTGTTGTTAGTGAGGATCATGGCTTGCCTCAGAGTGACCGCTCAGCAGGTTGTTGGCATGCTCTTTGAGTCGTCTTCAGACCATGATTACGAGACTGACTCTGCATCTGAGGCAGAAGAGGAAGTGAGAGATTCTGGCAGTGAGTTTTCTGTCTGCGAGTGTTCTTCTGATGAGGAAGCTACTCTCAGTGCAGATGAAGGGCCTGTTTTAGAGGAGGACATTGATGTGCCAAGAGTGCAGCAGCCTGGGGCTGAAGTGCTTCCCATTAGAAGACCTGGATTGCCCCAAACATGGAGCAGCCACAGTTACCTGCATTTACTGGTCTCCAAGGCTGTAGAGTCAATACGGAAAACTTTTTGCCTGTCCATTTCTTTCACTTGTTTATGGACGATGTATTTTTGGAAGAGATTGTGGAGCAGACTAATTTGTATGCTGAGAAATATTTAAGGGACAACGCTGCCAGACTTAGGCCTCAGTCTAGAGCTACTCAGTGGGTTCCCACATATCTGGAAGAGATTAAAACGTTTTTAGGTTTGACTTTTTTGATGGGGTTGGTCAGGAAGCAGTCACTGGCTTCTTATTGGTCTACTAGTCCCTTGATGGCAATGGCTATATTTCCTGCAACTATGTCACGTAATCGCTATTTGCTTCTTCTTCGTATGCTGCATTTTGTAGACAATGCTTTAGCCTTGCCACAAGATCACCCTGATTGTGACCTTTTTAAGATTAGGCCTGTCCTTGATCATTTTGTAGATCGGTTTTCAGAGGTCTATGTTCCAGGCAAAGAGATAAGTGTGGACGAGTCTTTGGTCCTTTTCAAGGGGCGTTTGGTTTTTAAGCAGTACATTCCTAGTAAGAGGGCACGGTATGGGATTAAATTGTACATGCTGTCAGAAAGCAGTACAGGATATGTGTATAATTTCCAGGTCTACACTGGTAGGGATTCCAGTATTGACCCTCCTGGTTGTCCGGCCACTTTTGGAGTTAGCGAAACAATTGTGTGGGAACTTGGTAGAAGACTGTTTAACAAAGGTCACGATTTGTACGTAGACAATTTCTACACTGGAGTGCAGTTGTTCAAGGAGTTGTTTAGAGTGGACACTGTTGCTTGTGGCACAATCAGTTCTAATCGGAAAGGCTATCCAAGGGAGCTTGTCTGTAAAAAAAAACTTGAGAGGGGACAGTGCAGTGCCTTGCGGAATAATGAACTGCTAGCTCTGAACTTTTCAGACATGAGAGATGTGTACATGCTATCTACCATCCATAATGAGAGTACTTCCCCTGTTGCTGTTTGGGGTCAGGTTGCAGAAGTGACCAAACCTGCGTGCATTTTGGACTACAATAGGCACATGGGTGGTGTTGATAGAGTAGATCAGAGGTTGGAACCTTACACTGCTCTTCGTAAGTCTTACGTGTGGTATAAAAAGTTGGCCCTACATTTATTTCATTTGGCAACTTTTAATGCTTTTATTGTGTTCAAGGATTGTTCACCTGAGTCAAGGATGACATTTGTTAAATTTCAGGAGTAGGTGATAGAAAGCCTTATTGTGCGGTGGAACAGGCAAGAGTTCCTAGAATAGAAGTGGTGGAGGATGTGGCTAGATGGAAAGATCAGCACTTTCCAGATTACATTCCTCCCACTCCCAAAAAAGACTTGCCCACAAAGAAATGTAGAGTATGTGCCCGGAGAGCAATCCGGAGGGAGAGCCGGATGTACTGCCCGATTGCCTTTCAAAGCCTGGGCTGTGTGTACCCGGCTGTTTTAGAGGTTACCACACCAGGAAAAACGTTTGGGAAATACCGTGAGCGTAAACTGCCTATTTTATATTTTCATATGTTCTGTTTCACAGTTGGCATTACTGTCATGTATTTAGTTATAGCTTTTGTGTTTGTAGTTTTGTACTTATTTTATAATTAGTTAGTGGTTTCTTTGTTGTTTATAAACGAAAAAAAAAAGTGATGACGGTGTGCGTGGGGTGGCGCTTGGCTGGCGGTGTGCGTGGGGTGGCGCTTGGCTGGCGGTGTGCGTGGGGTGGTGCTTGGCTGGCGGTGTGCTTGGGGTGGCGCTTGGCTGGCGGTGTGGGTGGGGTGGCGTGGGCTAGCTGTGCCAGCCAAACGCCACTCCACACACTCATCAGCTGGTGTGATTGCTGTATCAGGCATGTGGGTGTATGAAAGTGATGGGACCTTGACTGTCGCTGTCTGTCGATGCGAGTGTTGTAATGTGCTGGGCCCATGGCTGGCGGCGTGAATGGTCTTTTGCATGTCATGTGTGAAAGGTGTGTGAATGGACTGTAAAGCAGTTGGTGCCTTGCCGTGGCTTTTAAGCTCACGAGCTGTGAGTCATTTGTTCAGTTTTTTGGCCTTTCAGTAATTAACAGTGCATTTCACTTTTGTGAAATCTCTTGTTAATAAAATTTTATCTACTGAACCATCACTCACCCTCGTGCCAAATCCAACCAGTATGTGTGGTAAAAATTAAAAAACCTGCTCCGCTGTAATCAGGTGTCGCAGCACAATTGTGACACGCTAGGTGTCTCAGGTGGGACTCCGATTATGAAGCATGCCACCAGCTTGGTTGATGGGTGAGGGGTCTTTTTCACATAACCTAAGTGCGTTTCTTTTCACAATTTTAGTGTTTGGCACATCACAGACGTATGTGGACACATCAAAATGATATATTACAAAACTACCTGTGTTTGGGTGGTTAAGGCACCTATGTTTTTGGTCCTGGGTGCGGCCTTCATCTAGGGAAACCTACCAAACCCAGACATTTTTTTAAACTAGACACCCCAAGGAGTCCAGGGAGGTGTGGCTTGCGTGGATCCCCCAACATTTTCTTCTCCTCTGCAAACCTTAAAATTTGCTTACAAAAGCATATTTTCCTGACTTTACTTTGTACGATCGCCGCTCCAGCACAAAATTCCTACTCCCCAGTGTTCCCCTCAGTCTCCCAAGTAAAATGACAAATCACTTGTGTGGGTCCCCAAAACAGAGTCAGCCTAAAGAGGTATAAAAGAAGAATATGTGCTTATCAACTCGCTGTGCTATCCCCATAATCTCTACAAGTTTGTGGCCTTTTTCTGTTGCAGGCACCTGGCCCACCCACACAAGTGAGGTATCATTTTTATCGGGAGACTTGGGGGAATGCTGGGTGGAAGGAAATTTGTGGCTCCTCTCAGATTTCAGAACTTTCTGTCACCGAAATGTGAGGAAAACTTGTTTTTTTTAGCCAAATCTTGAGGTTTGCAAAGGATTCTGGGTAACAGAACCTGGTGAGAGCCCCACAAGTCATGTCATCCTATCTTGGATTCCCCTAGGTCTCTAGTTTTAGAAAGTGCACAGGTTTGGTAGGTTTCCCTACGTGCCGGCTGAGCTAGAGGCCAAAATCCATAGGTAGGCACTTAGCAAAAAACACCTCTGTTTTCTGTAGAAAAATGTGACGTGTCCACGTTGTGTTTTGGGGCATTTCCTGTCACGTGCACTAGGCCCACCCACACAAGTGAGGTATCATTTTTATTGGGAGACTTGGGGGAACGCTGGGTGGAAGTAGATTTGTGGCTCCTCTCAGAATACAGAACTTTCTGTCACCGAATTTGAGGAAAAAGTGTTTTTTTAGCCAAATTTTGAGGTTTGCTAAGGATTCTGGGTAACAGAACCTGGTGAGAGCCCCACAAGTCTTGGATTCCCCTAGGTCTCTACTTTTAAAAAATGCACAGGTTTGGTAGGTTTCCCTAGGTACCGGTTTAGCTAGAGGCCAAAATCTACAGGTAGGCACTTTGCAAAAAAAACACCTCTGTTTTCTGTAGAAAAATGTGATGTGTCCAAGTTGTGTTTTGGGGCATTTCCTGTCGCAGGGGCGAGGTCTACCCACACAAGTGAGGTACAATTTTTATCGGGAGACTTGGGGGAACATATAATAGCAAAACAAGTGTTATTGCCCCTTGTCGTTCTCTAAATTTTTTCCTTCCAAGAGAGTGTGTAAAAAAAGACGTCTATTTGAGAAATGCCCTGTAATTCACATCCTAGTATGCGCACCCCAACATTCAGAGATGTGCAAATAACCACTGCTCCTCAACACCTTATCTTGTGCCCATTTTGGAAATGCAAAGGTTTTCTTGATTCTTTATTGACTCTTTATATTTCAGAAAATGAATTGCTGTATACCCGGTATAGAATGAAAACCCACTGCAGGGTGCAGCTCATTTATGGGCTCTGGGTACCTAGGGTTCTTGATGAACGTACAAGCCCTATATATCCCCGCAACCAGAAGCAGACGTAACGGTATATTGCTTTAAAAAAATCTGACATTGCAGGAAAAAGTTACAGAGTAAAATGTAGAGAAAAATTGCTGTTTTTTTCACCTCAATTTCAATATTATTTTTATTTCAGTTGTTATTTTCTGTAGGAAACCCTTGTAGGATCTACACAAAGTACCCCTTGCTGAATTCAGGATTTTGTCTACTTTTCAGAAATGTTTAGGTTTCTGGGATCCAGCATTGGTTTCACGCCCATTTCTGTCACTGACTGGAGGGGAGGCTGAAAGCACAAAAAATCGTAAAAATGGGGTATGTCCCAGTAAAATGCCAAAATTGTGTTGAAAAGTTGGGTTTTCTGATTCAAGTCTGCCTGTTCCTGAAAGCTGGGAAGCTGGTGATTTTAGCACCACAAACCCTTTGTTGATGCCATTTTCAGGGAAAAACCACAAGCCTTCTTCTGCAGCCCCTTTTTCCCATTTAAAAAAAAAAAAAAAAAATTACATTTTCACTGTATTTTGTGGGTTTCCCTGAAGGAGGCCAAGAAATTAGCCAAAGTCTGAGTACCTCTAGAATCCCTAGGTTGTTGGGGAAAAAAAAAAGGACGCAAATTTGGCGTGGGTAGCTTATGTGGACAAAAAGGGCCTAAGCGAGAACTATTCCAAATAGGCAAAAAAAAAAAGGCCTGGACAGGAGGGGGAAAAGGCCTGGCAGCGAAGGGGTTAAAGAAATGGACAATCCCAGTAGTACTGGAGGCGTTGAAAATCCTAGATACCAGCTCACCAAAGTGCTTTGGAAAGTTGGTATTTAATAGGGATTGTATCTCGGCTGAAGATCTCGCAATCTGGAGAGCATACGTCTCTCTAGCTGATGTCAATGCGACCCGTTTCGGGAACAGTAGTGCCTTTAGTCTGCTCAGCTTGTCATAATTTACATTAATAGTAATTGTGTACTACCACATGTGAGGCCACATTTCTGATACCTTCATCTCTCGTGTGGGGGGGAATAAAACATGTCCACAACACGTAACGACCTTAGAGACCGAAATTGAGTAGGCAATTCCTGGTCGCATACCGCAACAGCTTTGGTGGCTCAGCACCACATAACTTCCATTCGAAAGTATGTGAAATGCTGGTCGAATCTAAGGCACGGGAGTACCCTTCAGAAAACAGGCCAAGTTTGCGACCCCCGCATTGCAATGGCCGTGAAGAGACACCTGCTTGCAGATCATTGAATGACTAACATTAGTCTCACATTCGCTTCTGCTAAGAAAGACCTCTGTTTCGCCGTTCAGACATTTGTATTCAAAGGGTAGCTCCCACTCTTCCTTAATATAGCTATCGCCCAGTCGCTCGTACCTGCCCATGGCAAGATGTTTCAAACATTTCGAAAAATGAAAAGTGGAAATGGGCAGATTAATTTTGCCATGTAGGAGCCATACTGTTGAAGGACTTTCCGCGACCATGAAAGGCAACTTATCTAACTTTTCTATGTGAAGCACGGTAAGCTTGCTTCCCTTTTAGCCATTGTCCTTTGTTCCTTGGATAAATTAAAAGCTGTGAATAATTCACTACCATAATGTATCTCCATGGAATATGCCCATTTTTCAGTGTTTGCAACGTCCAACCAAGCTGCATGATGGAACTCAGCTGACTTTGTCCATGGTATAAACGGAACATGTCTGTCTGAACGATATCTATCGTAGACAACACTATATTTGTCAATGAATACATTCTGTTGGACAGAGTGTTCATGCCGTTTTTGACAGCTGCCAAAGCCTTCTCCAAGTTTTCCTTATCTAATTGTCTTAATCGCGCAGCAGCTTCTAACTGAGAAAGTTTCCATATCTCATTATACATAGCATAGATGAATCTTTTAGAGCACTGTTTCCTAGGACCTAACAAGAAGTCCTGCAAGTGTATATCATCGGAAAGTGTGTTAATATGTTCTTTAACCGCAGCTAATTTGTTAGACTGTACCCGTTGTTGGCATAGTTTACCTACACTATGGGGGTCATTCTGACCTTGGCGGTCCATGACCGCCATGGCGGAGTGCGGCGGAAGCACCGCCAACAGGCTGGCGGTGCTTCCTGGGCGATTATGACCGCGGCGGTAAAGCCGCGGTCGGAAAAGGGGAGCCGGCAGTTTCCCGCCGGTTTCCCGCTGGCCCAGGGAACCCGCCATGGCGGCGCTGCTTGCAGCACCGCCATGGGGATTCCGACCCCCTTACCGCCAGCCTGTTTCTGGCGGTGTCCACCGCCGGAACCAGGATGGTGGGAACGGGTGCCGTGGGGCCCCTGGGGGCCCCTGCACTGCCCATGCCACTGGCATGGGCAGTGCAGGGGCCCCCTAACAGGGCCCCACAAAGATTTTCACTGTCTGCTTAGCAGACAGTGAAAATCGCGACGGGTGCCACTGCACCCGTTGCACCCCTTCAACTCCGCCGGCTCAATTCCGAGCCGGCTTCATTGTTGAAGGGGCTGTCCCACTGGCCCGGCCGGCGGTCTCCTGGCGGTCGCCCGCCGGCCCAGCGGGAAAGCCGGAATGACCGCCGCGGTCTTTTGACCGCGGTACGGTCTTTCGCCGGGAACCGCTTGCCGCGGTCAGAATGACCGCCTATATGTAGTAACTAGCCCCGTGTGTTGACCTGAGATAAAGCGAGGATCTGGCCGGCTAATCTTGAACCCCCCTGAGAAATTAAAAAAATTTGCCTGACAGCCATTAGTGTGTACTGGCCAGATTAACCACCCACCGGGACTGGAAAGTGAAGAATTATAGGTACCAGCCTGAACCTTTGCATCTAGCTCTTCTTCAGTGTTATTCAACAAGTATTGCCAATTATTAAATTTTGCCAGTGTGGGAATACTGGGCGTGTTCATTTCCTTTATTTTTGCTAACTGTAGGCAGGACGTCTGTTGAATCATGTCATTTAAAAAGATCATTTGCACAGGAATCAGGCATGCTATGAATAAAGCTTCCCTACCCTGTATCTGCCAATCTTGTGTTCCCCACACACTTTTTAAATCAATAGTATTCTTTCAGTGATCGTAACCTTCGATAACAAGACGGAAAACATATTAAGGTGAATAGATCTGTTTTGTGTCTGTTAGCAAACTTTTTCGAATTTTGGAAGGAGGTAACTTAAAATAATATGATTCAGAATGTTTTGTATCGTGCCCAGAAAAATAAGTGAATTTCGCTAAATAACTTTTCGGACTCTCCACTGGTGGTGTCGAACAATGTTCCCACTGTGTGTAATTAAGGTTCTATGTCTAGTTGCACGGTGCAGGTAGTAATGTCCCCAATTATTGTAGCAGAACACTTCCCCGTAATTCATTGTATTTACATATACATCATCCCTTTCAAATACTGAATAGTCCTTCATTTCAGTTAACATAGAATCAACTGTCTGGACATCCCAATCATCATATACATCACTGGGTATAATAACATCTGTAATAGATATTTAGAATACATATGGTATTTGAAAAACCTCAGTAGGTCTGTATATTTCAAATGGAACTTTGTCCCATACAATCCCATCAGAAATGGGTACAGCTGAAATATTCACTGGGAAAAAGTCTCTGCGGACCTTGTGTGAGGAATGATATGGAGTTAAGACTTCATCCACAGGTGTTACAGAGGAGTGATCAGGAATGTAATGACCATTTATAAGCAAGAAGAAAACAGTCACAAAACCAATCCATTGAAATAAGGTAGAAAATGTCAGGCAGAACCATAAATAGTTCCATGTATATATTAAGTAATTTGTTTTAAGCCATTGATATAGTTTACGTGTCTTGGAAATATTTTCAATCACTGGAGTGGATGAGTCTGAAGAAAAGTCATCAATATCGATGAAATAACCAGAGGAAGTCTCTGCAAATATGGGAGCAAGTGCAGTAATCATTGATGGGTCCACTTCACGCGGAGGTTCATAATAGACGGTGCCATCAGTCTGTATTGTATTGGTGTATAAAACAGCCAAATCTTGGACAGGCGTTGTCATCGAGGTGGTAGCAGGGACCAGCAAGAGCTCAGTTTCTGCCCTCCCCATGGTCGAGGAGGAAGTCGTAGCATTGTTTAACATTGTTGCATAGTCCACAGTAATGTTGTTCACTCTACTCTGAAGAGGTATGTACTGTTGGGTAGTGAGAGGGGATTGGGAACTACCCAAGGGACCTCTGGGTCTACTGTGCAGGATCGGCCACATGGTGAAGCTTGACATTGTCAATTGAAACAAATCTGTTTCCTCGGGAACCAGGCAACAGTGGTAAGATAACAGTTCTGGTACCTTGTATTCCTAGGACTGAGACCGGTGCTCTGTAGGATGGACCAAATTCCTTCTTTACAGCAATCTTTTCATGAACCAGATCCCCAACTTTAGCAATCCAGCCAGTGGAAGTTGTTGGTATATCCCTTATTCCTAAGGTGGCAGCACTGGTGGATGATTTATCATCATAAAATTGCTGAAGCTCCTGTAAAACAGTGAGATGTTCATTTATGTCAAAAGGTGTTTCTGCTGCCACCATACCAGAACCATCAAGCTCTGGGACATACATAGGTATCCCAAAGAGAGCCTCATAGGGTGTGCGTCCCCGTTCCCCCCCGCTCTCTGGACCCAATATAGGTGGTGTAGCCAGCTGCAGCCAGAACCTAATGCCCTAACTGTTAAGGACTGCTTTAGATCACGTTCCGCCACTCCATGACCAAATTTCCCTTGGGATCGTTATGGTGAGGAGTAATGGAGTTCAACACCCATCGTTCCCATGGTGTCCCTGAATGCCTTAGAGGCAAATGCAGGGCCCTGGTCCGAATGGAATGCTGCAACCGCATATGTACCGATAAAAATAAGCAAGTCTTTTATAACAGTTTGAGCATCAGCCGACCGCTGCGGCCATAACCACAGGAATCTAGAACAAGAATCTACAGCGATTAAGATATATTTGTATGCACCATCAGGTTGAAGTGGCTCGCAATGGTCCAGGTACACACATTGTAGTGGCCTGCTGGACACTAAGAGGGATGTCTGTGGTTGGCATTTGATATTGGAGCCCTTTATTTGCTGGCAAATATCACAACAGAGGACATATTGTTTTGTCCGACCAGGCCACCATGAGCGTTTCTGTAAGAGTGAAATTGTGGCCGAAATACCAGCATGTGCAGAAGCAACACCCTCATGTGCTGCTTTCATTAGATCTAATCTCTGGTCTTCATTGGGGATCACCCGATCTGCAACCCCAGGAATTGTTGCGTAAGCAACATTATGTGCACTGATGTGGTAGGAATAGTTTGTAGGGTACCCTTTCGGGAGAGACTTGCCGTCAGCCGAAGCTTTTACGGCAGTCAAAATTTCATTATCCAATCTCGTATGGGAACGAGTCACTGCAGCCACAGAAGCCATAGGTACTGCGGATTTGGCTGCTTCGTCAGCCAAATTATTACTGGTACCGTGTACTCCTACACATTGGTGGCCCAATGTATGTACTACATGGACACACAGTAGCTTATCCTTAAGATCAGCCACCCTCCCCCACAATGTTTTGTGTTTTATTTTGTTCCCTTTAGAATCTCTAAACCTGTTTAGCTTCCAATGATTAAGATAGTAATTGTAGGACTGCACACAGTAGTATGAGTCACAGACTATTAAGGTCAGTTTTCCTGTTTCTGTTTTTTCTAGCACTAAAATAAGGGCTTTAAGTTCAGCCAACTGAGCTGTGCAGTCCCCTAGAGTCTGCGTGTAGGTGTTGTGAGGGTGAAAAACTCTATCCTTCATCACTCCACTTACCGCTGTGCAAGCGGCTGAGTATTGATGTTTGGTACCTATTGCTGGTTGGGAAGAATCATCAGTATAGATGACAGTATGGTAGTTGTCTAAAGGCAAAACATCTAGAGGAGCGGGGCACTCCTGTTCGTACTGGAGAAATTCTTGTGTCTGGAGTTTCTGATTAAAGATGTAGTCAACATCAGTGGCAGTCAGGGATGTTGCCCACTGAATCCAACGTGGGTGTAGTGTTTTAGCGTTTGGAACACTCGCTTAGGTGACGGCCTCTAAGGCTGGCAACAGGGTAACGACAATGATGCATTTCCCTCGGGCAAGTGGCCTCTCCAGTATGACCACCATCTGAACTGCAGTTAGAATTTTTTCTGTGGGCACAAAACATTTTTCTGCATTGGAGTATAAATGTGATTTACATGCTATGGGCACCGTGTCATCCTCATTGAAGGTGACATAAGTAAACCCAATAGCACCAGCAATTATCCTGATGACCAAATTCGTTTTATTGTCACATGTCCTGTTGTAACTCCCTAAGGATGCTTGTGTGTTCAACTGTCCAGTGTCTGCTAGAAAAATCTGGACGTATTAAGTTGTATAGTGGATTGATATGTTGTGCATAGTCAGGAATGTATGTTCTGCCCAAATTAAAGAAACCAAGTAAAGACTGTGGTTTCTTTAAAGTGTTTGGTGGGTGCAGTTGTGCACATTTCTCTAGAAAGTGCGGGCCAGGCTCTTCCCCTCATTTGATAGCTCTTATCCCAGGAATAGTACACTGAGAAAGGCTATCTTTGTTTTCTTAAAATTGAATTTGTATCCAAGGGCTGTGAATCCTAAAATGATCCAATCAACCCGGACAAGATGAATGTTGGTCGTCATCCGTGAGACAGATGTCATCCACATAGGACAATGCCTCGGAATCAATATCATGTAATATTTATGTAACCCGGGCTGAGAACAATCCTGGGCTATTCTTATAGCCTTGGGGCAAACAGCAGAAGCATTTTTGTGAGCCAAATGAGAATGCACTCAGGTCCCGACTTTCATCTGCTAAATTCTGGCAGAAAAACCTGTTGGAAATATCCAACGTTGTTTTATATTTTTTGTGTACAATATTGTTTATTAGTGCTGTGCTATGAGAATTTTGTATAGCATATGTACAGGTATGACTGTTTAAATGTCTGTAATCTAAGACTATTCTATAGGAATGGTCGGGCTTCGCAACCGGGAATAATGGGTTATTCATTGCAGAGGCACAGGGATCAACTACCCCCTGATATTCTAGCTGAGTGAGGATCACCCTCACTGGAGCCTTTGCGACATGTTTAACTAGATATTGCGGCTGAGGCTAGGGTGTAGACCTGATAGGTATTATATGACATGGAGAGTCCCTGACCCACCCTACATGATTGCGGTATGACGCCGGTGCCTGTGCTAAAGCCCATTGACAGCGTAGGCTTCTTTTTCTGCTTCCGGAAAAAGATTAGAGAAAGATGGCAAAATGACATTTTCCCCATGTGGGAGCTTACAGACATGGTCGGGCGCCAGTCTCTTTCGGCCAATAGGATGTCACAATTAAGTTTGTCTCACAATATCACACCAATGGGGCGCTCTAAGTCTCCCTCAATTTGAATCTTTAAATCATAAAGTCTATCGGCTGGGAGCACGCGCCCGTCCGCTGTTTCAACCTCAATAAAATTGGTAGTTGCTGTTGCATCCTGATGATCTTTCAGACTCTGGTGATATATAGTGACCTCTGCTGCGCTGTCTAACAGTGTCACTGCCCATGTCTTGTTCTTCAGCAGTGTTCTCAAGTGTACCGGCATTTTTAACTGATAGTGCTGCCACCTTTTTCTTTTTAAATTGTGGCTTTTGCTGTATAGTCTCTTCTTCTTTCTTGACTGTAGACTGCGACGAGTATTTCATTTGTTTCACGTATTCAGGATGTCGATCAGGACGGCCCCCTCTCTCGCTACATCTATCTGGTACGTCTTGAAAGGAAGGAGAGGGACGTGAATCAGTATATCTGTCAGGAGTTTTTATATTCTCCCTTTTTCTGAGAGTGTATCTCCTTTCAGAATTGTCCGGATGTGGAGAGTCTGCTCTCTGCTTTTGCCTGTCTTTAAATTGTCTCTGCTTCTCCCAGTGCTTTTTAGAACCCTCCTGTGTTTGTTTCGTACCTTCCTTAGGGGCGGTATTCTGTATTTCCAGCTTCTTTGGCTTGGCTCCCAAACTGTCCCATCCTATACTAGTATAGGTATCGTAAATAGTTTTCGGTAGCTGTCTCTCTTGTTCCAAATATGGAGTTTCTCGGAGACGCTGGCGTATAGCCAGTCAACCGCTTCCCCTTTAATGTTACTGAGTATTATTGAGGAAACTGCATCAAAGTTGCGCATTAGTTTCATCCCCAAATCTAGGTCAGGTGCTGCCCCATTCTCATTCTGTATGTGTTTTAACACTTCCGGTAAATTGGCAAGTGTCGGGGTACCATGTTTGGTGGTATATATTGCAGAGAAGACTGTACCCCATGTGATGCAGTCATCCACTGAGGGAACCATCCCAAAGGGCAAAAACATTGTGAGAATTCTATGTTTTTCCTGTGGTTCCGTATGGGGAAACACAGCTTCCAGCTGATTTGTTTTCTGGGCTATCCAGTATGGTATTTTCTCCTGTTCTGTGGGAACCTTACCCATTATAGTATGCACTGTTTGTGGATTAATCCCAGTAGCCAATTGGTATCCAGCAGGTGCTAGTGGTGCAGGACGCCCTGGTGTTGTGTTCAAAGTCCGCATAACGAACTGAACAAGTCATCTGTATAATTTTACTATCTCATTGTATAAATGTCGCAGATCTGCTGCTTGCATGTTTTGTATGCCTGGGTGAGGTGTGTATGTGGCAAACCTGGGCCACGTGGGTCTATTATTTCCTAAAGGACCTACTCTCACTTGTTGTATTACATGTGGTAGGGCGCCTTCAAACCAGTTCGGATGCTCTTGATATGTGAGCGGTATTTCATGATACTGGTATGCTTGGTACCGTTGGGATACGTTTGCAATTCTATGTGTGTGAAATGTAACTGACCTGTGGTCTTCCTCAGGAAAGTTGACCCAGGAGTAGAAAGTTTGTTGGGTAAGCTTCATAAGCTTCTACTTTGAAAGTGACGTCCCTGCCCTCATTTGTTAAACCATGCGCTACTAGATGTAAAGTTAATGCTTGTCTGGCATTCTCAGGATGTCTATGGCATTAGCCATATTGTAAGAAATGGGTGAAGAGATGGAACACCAAGTGGGGAGTAGAGTCCTTTTATGAGTTCAAACTCGAACAACCTACAGCCTAATTAGGTGTTCCCTGTTCAGCTGAGGAGGATTTTCCCAAAGACCACGGACATCTCCATATAATGGTACTTAGGGTACCTGTCATCTGTGAGACTGTGATAGGCGGGGTATCCGTGAATTAGTGCCTAAACACCATAGTTGGTGGCGCCATGTCGTAGTTGGACTCTTGCTCTAAGCAAGACTGCTGGTTTAAGGATGACAGTACTTATGTTCGTAGGTGACTATGCCTATCCTACAACAAGTGGCAACTGTAATCCCAAGCCTTCGGCTCATTAGAGCACCTCACCAAAACCCACACATTTGAAGGTGATTTGTGGCAGCCGTTACGCATGGACTCAAAAGTAGCACATCTCAGGGAGTGTCATGGTTAAACGGAGATTACCCCTTTCTCACAGGTACATCATGTCTCAAAGAAACACAGGCAATGACGAAGATCAAGTAAGGTTTCAATAGTTTTTATTTAATCACAACTGCAATCTGCGATAAGTTGTTTGGGCTGCAATGATTAGGATAACAAACAGTGCAAGGAACAGAATAGTAAAGACATTGCCATTATTATAAAGACCCCCACCATCTTGCAATAACATAAAAAGACATAAAGGGCCTCATTACAACCCTGGCGGTCAAAAACCGCAAGGGCTGTTTTAGAGGTTGCACCGCCAACAGGCTGGTGGTGCAAACTCGGGGATTACGGCTGTGGCGGAAGTGCCGCGGTCGCAACGCCAGAACCGGCGGTTTTCAGCCACATTGGTCCCGGCGGGTTACCAATGAGACACCCGAACAAACACTCACACACCCACTTAGTGATAATCATATAGATATAAGGCAAAAAGTATTCATACAAATACAAAGAATCAAAACATATAGGTTCTCTTTCTTTAAATCAAAAAAGCTGGTTCCAAAAAGGACCTTTTATGTGTTTTTGAAACTTTTTGTGTTTTGTTTTGTTTTAAAACAAATTGGAACTGTAACAAATTATCTGGAGAAAATTCACAGAACATGTGCAAATAGACTTGTTGAAAAAAGAAGCACTTGTGGTTTACCACAGCCTGTGCAAACACTGGCATAGACTGCTCACCAACTAAACAACTTTGTTGCACACTGCAAAAGAATGCAACTTTTAGCATCTGCTGAAGAACAGCAGGAATGTTCGCTGTAACAGCTACAGGCACTGGGTCTCCAGGAGGAATTTGAGGTGGAGCAGATGCAGATGGTGAGTGCACTGCATCACTCTCCATTTCAGATATCATGAGGTGATAGGGAGGGATGGTTTGCAAGTGCTTCAGTATGCTGCTGGTGCCATGCAAGTACTTCTTACTAGTCTCTCTGGATAGTTCTTTGCTGCCAAGGGTGCATTTCACAAACTTTGCAATGGCCTTTTCTCCAGAAGGTATAGAGAACAACTCCAAGCAATGGATTCCTTTCTGTGGCACTTGTTCTTCCTCTTCTTGTTCTCTCTATTGTTCTTCCTGCTGGTCTCTCTTACTGCCTGATGCCATTTTAGATTTTTTTTTTCCCCAAAAAAAACACCAAAGAAAAAGAACTAGTTCCTCCTGTGCTGCAGAGGTGTGAAGAATGAGACCCACTTCAAGTCTGTAGCTGTTACTTACTTTGGGCTCTTGAGAAGCCTTAAGCCCATCCTGGGCTTTTTCAAATCACTCACCCGACAAACCATTATTCAGGCAGTAATTCTGTCCCAAATAAATTACTACAAAATTCTGCACATGGGAGCTAACAAATTGGTCACAAGAAGACTCCAGCTGGCCCAAAATACAGCAGCTACGCTGATAATCTTCCTCCCCAAATTGTGCTCTGCATCCGGTCTCTTTGTAAGCTGCACTGGCTCCCTGTGGATAAGAGTATTCACTCCTATACCTTGTGAATCAATCATAGGATCCTGAACGCCCAGGGGTTCCCATTCTGTCTGACCTCACCTTACCGACCTCTTTCCATGCCCTGGCCGCTTCTCTTTGGAACTCACTCCCCCTCTCCTGCAGGAAAAACCCTAAACCATCTGCTTTTCAAGAAATTTCTTAAGACTTGGATCTTCCCCATCTAGCCCTTCCCTGTCCCATTAGATGCCAGACTCGTGTGTCTCCTGGGTCTAGCACTGGGAAGCCCTGTAGTCCAGGTAGCTATGCACGTTGCAAGCCCCTTTAACATAAGGTTACAGTAAGCTCTGTGCTGCACATTATCAACTGCTATACTCCCTCATTCCCCAGGAGAGCATTCTCAATGGATAGTCCTGTCTCTTGCCAATCATTGCTTCAAGCACCAATCAGCAAAGTAAGAAATCTAGCCATACAGGTTAGTCTGTAACAAACCAGAACACCATTCGTCAACATGGAAAGAGGTTTTAGTGCAGATGTCAGTTTTACAAATACCGCTACAACACAGAGTAGAGTGGTCTTAGCAGAAAGGGCACTATGTCACAAACTACTGGTTATATTATTCATCTGGCAAAAAGATAACAGCAAAGAGGTCAGCCTATTGTAAATGTCCACGACAATTCCTCATCACCCCAACAACCATCTTACTAAACATATGAATTTACTGCAATCTACTACTACAGTAATTCATCACAACAAAAGAGGTCTAAGAAACATGGTCTGTATGTCATAAAACAGATCTATACTCTGCCATCACCGTAGAGTGAAGCCTCAATAGAGAGCTTAGAGTTTTGCAAAGCACTACAGAAACATTAGCAGAAGACATGTCAGCATAGAGGTTAGTACATTCTTAAATAGTACACCCACTTTGAAAACTGGATTATACTTCAGATGATGTATGTTACAAATACTAAAATTCAGTACTAAGGAATGAATACAAATTTAACTTATACAGTAGCTCTGTATATACTTCTGAGTGAAAAACTTACAAAACATTCATATTCACTGGATGATGTCATCAATGATCTTTTGATGTGTCATCAGTTATGTCAGTGGCCATGTCATGAGTGATATAATATGAGGTCTTATAAGCAGTGGATTCCGGGGGCGTGAGTTACAGTTCCCTCAGACACATATAACTGATGAAGTTCTATTTTATTTGTGTAAAAACTGAGCCCAATTATAACATCCCTGTAATCAATAGTTTTTCAAAGAATACACATTTTTATATATATATATATATATATATATATATATATATATATATACACACACACACATACAAGTATTGTAAGCAGGGTTAAGGATGTGACTCATTCCCACAGGAAGGGGTCACATAATGGGTGTAGCTACGCTAAGGTAGGTGGCCCATTGGCCACTACCAGGTACTCCCCCAAATGCCCAAAAAATGCAGTATTTAGTGGGCATCCCTAGACCTACAGATCAGATTTGATGAACACAAGAAGACCAGTGGCAAAGAAGACAAGGCACAAGAACAGAAGTCCTGCTGCAAGAAGAAAAAGGCACCAAACCCTGCCTGCTGCACCCAGGACTTGACAATGGCCACAAAGGGGTCGACTTGATAATGGAAGGACTAAAGAAAAAAACCCAGAGGATTATCAGCCTTCTGAAATCACCAAGAACCTCCCTCTGAATGAAGGCATCACTTCCTGCACACTGCAGGCAAGAAACCAGTGAAGTCTATTCCACTGACTGGCTGCTGTCCAACAAACCAGACATACCTGTCCACACCAGAGAAACAAAGTCTGCCAGACTGCCACATTTAGTGGCACTGAAACCTCCTGGATCCAAGATGTCCTAATACCTGTGTACTGGACACCCAGAAGAAAAGTCCACTCCAGACTCTGAGGACCAGAGGCAAGCACCAGTCTGTGGACTTCACAACATCCAAGAACCCCCCCCCAGAGTGGCTTTGCTGGACTGCAATCTACCCTCAAAGTGACCTGCACCTGGCTAAAAGGCCTCCCTGATGCACTTCCCTTGGCTGCCCTGTCTGCACTGCACCCAGCCGCCCTGGTCACCATATCGGAAAACCAGCCGTGCTCTAGGTGTCCCTAATCCCCTGCAACCTCTACACTCCAGGGGGCACCCAGTAGACCTCACTTTAAGTCTATCTGTGCAGTGTGTTTCCAAGTGGTCCCCTTCTCTGTTCTGCACCAACTCCAAGACTTTCAGCCGCTGCTCCTGCTTGAGCCTAGAACGGCCTAAACTTTTCCAGCTGGCCCACATGACATCTCAACAACTTCAACTTAAAAATAGAAGATGACACTTGTGAGGGCATTGAAGATTTTATATGCATTCTTAAAGTCTCAAATTCGTTACTATGGTGTGTAATGATGGACAAAAAGAGTATATTCTTTAAATTAAAAAAAAAAAGAAATTAAACAGTACCTACCCTATTTTGTTGATCTTGTTCTTAAAAAATTGTATGAAAATCTGAAGTATTTTTGTAAATTGGTCCCAAGCTATTAAGAGTGTTTCAACATTTAATACTGTAAGTACAACAAATACTTATCACATCTTCAAGATAAGCCTAACTGCTCGCCCACACTACCACAAAACCAGATCATTAGGTGGTCAGTTTCCAGTTATTTCTGGATACCAAAGTGGGGTTGCTTGGAATCTTTGCACAGTGCACGTCATTTTCATACACTATGTAGTCAGTCAGGCTCCTCCATGAGTCCTCAGTTCAACTTCAGCCCAGCGACATTTTCTGATTGGAAATGATTTGGAGCAATCTACAGGGGTGGATAGGGACACAGCCACTTCTTTTTGCCCAACTACTTCTACCCAGGCCAAAGATACCATTGCCATGGGGCGGATCTTTGTGACCATGTCAGCACTGGTGAAATTTTCCCTAACAGGTACTTGTCTGAGTGGACCAGGTGCAGGGTCACCATGGTGACACTAGTTGCTGTGTCCTTCAAGACTTCTACCTTAGTCTCTTTAATCAAAGGGTGCTGCCTGTATTTTTGCATGTTAGTAGGCCAAGCAGCACATGATAGGTCTACCCCTCCCTCTGTAACTATTGTTGCCTCTGTGGGTTCACAGACATGATTAAGCCACAACTGTGATCCCATCTGGAGAATGGCAACTGCATTTACTGCAGGTGGACTCAAGACATTTTTCTGGTTTTTACAGCGAGGGTCTCCAGTTTTGTGTCCTTTAGTTTTGCAATCATGGCACCAAGCCTTGTTAGGATCCAAGTTCCTACCTTTGTACCCACCCTTAGGCTGTGAGAAGTCTCAAGCCACCATTCTAAACAAGTTTTTGGGCTGTGAGGAGTCTCAAGCCCACTCTCCTGAAAAGGTTTTTGGGGGCCTGATGAAGACTCTGGCCCATATTTATACTCTGTTTGCGCTGGATGTGCGTCATTTTTTGTTTACGCAAATCCAGCGCAAACTTAACTCCATATTTATATTTTGACTCAATACTCGTCTAGCATCAAAAATATGGAGTCTGCATCATTTTAAGGATGCGTGAAACCGCCTTGAGTCAATGAGATGCAAGGTAGGCCATCCCAAAAATGACTCAAACACCTTAGCGCTATATTTATCCAAAAGGGCAAAAATGGCGCACGGGTTGGACGTCAACATGAAAATGATGCAAAGCCCGATTTGGGTTAAATTTTAACTCCTGGGTCAGGGCAGGCGTTAAAATGAGGCAAACACACCAAGGAACACACAAGTAACATCATAGCCCAACAGGACAACATGGAGGTGCTACTGATGCAGCTTGCTAGTCGACGCAGAGCACAGGACCAACAACAGCAGCCACCTCCACCCCAATGTGGCCCCCAAAGGCAACGCAGAAGGCAGGAGAGAGTCTTCAGGAAAAGTACAACCCTCCATGGCCTCAGGGAGCAAGACATCATCCAGAGGTATAGACTCAACTGGGAAGCCATACAGCACCTGCTGCGCCAAAATGAGCCACAAATAACAGCCAGCCTGCAGACACCACACAATATACCACCATTAACCAAGCTGCTAGCTGTCCTGCATGTGATGGCAAGTGACTCTTTCCAAACAACGGGTGCCCTGGTCGCTGGGGTATCACAGCCCTCAATCTCTGCTTTCCGGCCCCTGGTCTTAGATGCCATCATCTCCCTCACACCCCGCCACATCAGCTTCCCGAGCACCCAGCAGAAGCAGCAGGAGATCAAACAGGGTTGTTATCAAATCCATGGCTTCCCGCATGTGCTTGGTGCAATTGACTGCACCCATGTCTGGATCGTACCGCCTGCAGCAACAGAACATCTATCCTGGAACAGAAAGCACACCCACTCCATCAGTGTGCAGGCCATAGTTGACCAACAGGGATTGATCACCAACATCGTGGCCAAGTATCTTGGGAGTGTACATGATTTCTTCACATTCCGCCACAGCACAATCAATCAGCACTTCCAGGATGGACAATATGGCAATGTCCTTCTTGTCGGTAAGTCCATAAACCTAGCAATATACACGCAGCACAGCAACCCTGTAGGACACACAATACATACACCACTAAACTGACACGTGGGCAGGAAGACACTGAGGCGTGACACAGGTAGTTATGTTGTACACCCTGACACAATGGATATACACCTATGGACAAATGACGGCTGTCGCAAACATTAGCTGCCACTCTAGAGCACCAAGGAACCAATGTCAAAGCACACAGTGACAATGACATGGTCTGCACTGGAAGTACAACTTGGACAATTAACCATTTACTATTACATTAGTCCACATAGTCAATCCGACACCCTTTGAAGCAATATGTGGCGTGGAAGGGGTGTGCAATGTGTGTTGCTGCAGGTCTAACACCATGAGACACATTGCATGATGATGCTGACACACATGTAGGTGACACAGAAATAATGAGGCAGTCCCAACATCATACATCACTCCTGGGGTGCCGTTGCTAGGTAGCAATAAGGAAGTGGACTGTGCTATGAACACATATTGATGTGCCACTAATGCAAACTGCACACTGCTGCTTACACTGAAAAAGCCAGTTGCCCATCAAAATAACAGATCTACAGGGAGATGGCCCTTCCTGCACAGATACATCCACCTCCACAAGGCAGTTAGCCAGGTTACCTGGATCAAGTTTGGTAGCGTAGGTGCACGGTTGCACATGAGCCAGAGCAGAGGGAACAACAAAAGTTTGCCTAGAACCAAGTCACACATGGAACAACTGTGCACTGTCAACACTGAACACCTCAGTGCCAAATCAAAGTGCCTCACTGTTGCATTTAATCTGCAATGACATATGTCTAATTGGATGGGATTTCCAGCCCATGTAGTGCAACCATGTTACCACCACATCAGAATGTCACCTCCAGTGAAAGCACACTAAAACATGTGGGATACTACACAGCGCATGATACATACATACTGACCAGCATCATGGAAACAAAATCATAGATCTCAGGTCAATGAGCCAAACCAAGTTGCCAAGTCAAACAACCCACTGCAGAAAAAAACTCACAGAAGCCCAGGATCTCACACAAAACCACAAACACATATGAGCCACAGACGACCCAAGATATCAACTGCCATGCTACATGACATTCCTGTTGCAAGCACTAACAAAATACTCACTCCTATTATCTTTCTCAGCGGATCAGGGTTACGAGATCCAGCCAGTGATCATGACCCCATTCACCAACCCAAGCACAGTAGCAGAGCGTGCCTATAATGAGGCACATCAGAGGACATGCACCATTGAGAAAGGACCTTTGGCATCCTGAAGTCCAGATTCAGGTGACTGGACATCACAGGAGGCAGCCTCATATATGCCCCACACATTGTTTGCAAAATCATACTTACATGTGCTAACCTGCACAACATTTGTGTGAGGAGGAACATCCCCCTATATGAGCCCGGGCAAGAACTGCCTGGGGAGGGGGAGGATGGTGCCAGGGAAAAGGAGGGGGAACATCCAAACACAGCTGCAGGAATGCACCACAGACAGCAGATTGTTCAAAATGTTTTTAACCAATAGTCACTCTACACACCATGTTAGTATATGTAATTAAGAGCCAGATGTAACAAGGTCCGAATTTGCAATTCGGAAATTGCGAGTTGGTGCGACTCGCAATTTCCGAATCGCAAATTTGGATGCAGAACGGTGTCTCAGACACCGCCTGCGACTCGCTATGGGGTCGCAAAGACCCACCTCATAAATATTAATGAGGTGGGTCGCATTTTGCGACCCCATAGCGAGTCCCTGCACTCACGATTTTCGCAGTTTGCACCATGCAAACGGCTTCCTACATCTGGCCCACAACACCTTACTTGATCATACAATCAGGCTCTAGTTTCTTCTTTCTCCATCACATGTTCTTTAGGAATGTGAATATTACCTCAGGGAGCATGTTACAAAGAGAAATCTGACTACTTCTGATGCAACATCACATGTGATGTGTATGATTGTACAGCAAACATCACACACACATAAAAAATACTCATCTTTTGAATTTCACATATGAAGGACAAAATCAATGGACCACAGCATGTGACACATATCCACGTTGCCAACATGGTCTACTGTAGCACATGACACACAACTATGACATCTACAATCATAAGGTAAATAAGCTCACCATACATGAGGCAGTGGATATAAAATATCAGTGGAAACAGGAATGTATGAACAGACCCCTGACATTAGTAAGGGTGACATTTGCAATCTCGGCAAGGAGTTTGTGTGACAAGAGGGGCACCATTTCTGAAAATGGATAGCATGAGTGTCCCAGGAATGACAAGCAATGTTCACAACACATGCCCTGCGCAGTCCATCCCTGGAAATAAGTCATGCCACCGCCATGTGTTAAGTCTCTGCCCTCTCATCTCTAGGGGGCGCTATAAATGGACTATCTGTACTCTGAGAGTCATCATGAACACTCACCCAGAGTCCCTTTCTGACTCCTGTTTGCTTCCCTTTTCCATATGGCATGCTATAGAAGAGCTACATTAGCCCGCATGGAGTTCAGGTACCATAATGCACTGCCTGGTAGTCGGTAAGACCTGTAATCTTCTGACCCTAGCTTCCTATGGGACAAGTCCAGTTGTGTATTTATACTGGATTCTCTCCTCCAGGACGTAAGAGACTGAAGCTGCACACACCTGTGAACTCTTGTGTAGCCCAGCCATGTGACTCTGCCCTGCGCTTGCTGCTGCCTGTAACTGCTTAAAAGCTGCCATTCCATGAAGTTCCTCTTCATGCAATGGAGTATGATTCATTTGTGTTCCAGACCCCTTGTTGGATTGTGTTACAGTCCTGATTATGCCTGAACTTGCTCTCTGTTTATCCAGTCCTGTTCCTGCTTGTTCCAGGAGGAGTCTGCCCCCGTTTCTCAGCCTTGTTCATGTTTGTTTCTGTCAGAGCCTGCTTTCTGTTACCCCGACCTGTTCCAGCCTTTGCGTCAACCTGAGCCTGTTCCCTGTGCCTGGCTTTGCCTCCTAGTTGTGCCCTCGCTTTCTGTTTCCTCTTGGGTTATCGTGTCTGGTAAGTGTCCTATCAGTCCTCACCTGTCTAGAAGTGTTTTCCTTTGTATTTGGTCTGGCAACTGGTTTCCAGGAGGCAAATCCAGCCCCCATCCGTTGTCTAGTGTTGCTTGTAGTCATTAGTGCCTAACAGTGACAGTGTGCTGTATTCCAGGAATTGCCACAGTGTCTCCAGCCAGACCAACAAGGGCTAGTCTAGTGTATGTAGGTACAATCCTTGCTTGTGCCCTAAGGGTCCAGACACAGATTCACTTCTGCTGCCTCCTTTCTATGAAGCTTGCGTGCTGACTAGCTGTAAAATTAATCTGCACAGAGGCACTGAAGTTCCCTGTTGCTGTGGGAAGTTCTGAGCCCTACCCTGTGTACAATCTTAGCGATAAGCCCTGCATATTTGTCCATTACTGACCCATTCCATATTTGTTCACACTAAGGTTGCTCTGCCTTCACTTTTCTGTTTTTTCTGCCTTACCATAGCTGGCCTTTCCTCATGTATGCCTTTAGCTGCTCTTCTGCTTTGGTACTGTACTTCCTTGCAAGATATTCTGTGGACTCAAGGGTTGCCCCTAACAGACTCCTGACTAGATCCACACGAAACCGTAACACCATGGAGCCCAATCCTGACACAGGGTACACATGCCCACATACTTGAACTGGACACTTCTGTGGAATGCACATCTGAAAATATGTGAACACATGCAGCCAGGGCAGCAGGTCCACCACTGCAATGTGAATAACATTGGTAATTCTTATGAGTCAATATGACGTGTACATAAAATTTTTATGGGTGGAATTAAGGCACAGTGTCTCAAACACTGTACGTACCAAACATGCACACATGGCCGACATATAGGTAGTTCTCACACAAGTCACCATGAAGTCGTAGCCAACAATTAATGACATATGAAGGGTAACATATCCAACATAGCACTCATCAGCCATCCTCAATCATCCCTAAGTTTTTTTGTCGTGTGACATGCAATGTCCCCAAAATCAAACAACTACACACATCAAATGAGTCAACACATATTACAAACACATATCATGACTGTTGTACATCACTGATTGCCATCTGATGTAGATACCCATTTGTAACACATTCATACATGAGCTTTACGTCCAATGTATTGCATGCTGTTCCTTCAGAAGCGCACATATTGTTGTTACAGATCATTCACACACAAAACACAGTTGTATGCTCTACCACATGTGGCCACCCACTATACCACACACTGCAGGGTGCATGCATGTTAAATAATTGAAAATCACGCAAACACAGTTTGAGTCAAAAATGTTAAAGCAAATGCGCTGAAAAATCATGCAAACACTAACTATATATACATGGCCTTTAGCGTTAATTCCACCAGCGTACCACATGCATGCGGATATCCATTGAAATGGAAGTTTACCGGTAATGCATGGTATTTTGTCGCACATGTAGGTTATGCGTCGAAAATATTCACGCAAACATCGTATGCGTCAGAAAAACACATGCAAGGTGCACAAAGGGCTGCAAAGGGGATAGGAAGTGATGTAATGAGAAATCCTGTTTACAGGTAGGGTACAGATGGTGTTTCTTTCTCTTTCACTTTACAGTCTGTGATTTTCCTTGACTGTGTGTGTGTCTCGGTGTTGCTGGTGTCTGGATTGTGTTTTTGGTATCTTGTGGTGTCTCTCTTGTGTCTTTTGTGTATTCTATTTCTATATTGTACCTGTTTATGTGATTTTGTGTAGTTTAGTGTCTTTTGGATTGTATTTGTACTGCTGGATGTCTGTTTGGGGGTTACATTAGTTGGGTTAGTTGGGGTTCCTAGTTTGAGCTGCAAGTTTCCTTTTTTTACATTTATTTTCCTTCCTTTTTAACACTTTTTCTGGTTTGCATTGTTGTGCAAGGACATGTCAGGAAGGGCGAGGCTGACCCACATGGGGGAGGAGGCACTTGGGGGCTTTGTGTGGCTGGTGTGCTACTTTCTGCAATTGATGCTGGAGATGGGTGGGTGTGTGATACAGGGGTAAGCCGGCTGCGGTGGGGCAAGGTGCTCTACCACCTCAAACGGGTATTCCACACGAGCAGGAAGGAGCAACAGCTGAAGCATCGCTGGGCTGACCTGGTGGCCAGAGATCAGGATCTGCTGGACCACCTGGGTGTGGTGATCGTTGGCCCTGTTGGTGAGTATCACATTGACAAATGTGTACAGTAGAATGCTCCTGAGTGACAGTAGCAGTTGTCTTGATGTACTACATGCAATGTTTGTGGCCATGTTGAATGCAAGCAGAACAATCTGTTAGTGTCCCAGTACTGAGATGTATTTCACATGTCTATACATGTTAAAAATGCAGTCCTGAGCTTTGTTGAGTCATGTCCGACTATTACTTAGGGCCACATGTACCAAGCTATTTTCAATTCTCACAAATGGCCTAGTTTTCATATTTTGTGTGTTTACGTCAGGATTTTTTTTTAATTCTAATGCACATCCCCAATTTTGCCATTCTATCACATTGCCCAATCACAAAACAGGGTTTCCTAGTGGCATTTAGAAAGGGTCTTTACTTTCCTATTAGCGAGTCGCAGTCCGCTGATTGATTGTTTGGTGACCGCAAATGCTGGCACTAAACAATTGCAATTACCAGCAGTTTCAAGTTGGTGCTAACCCATTTGCAAAAGGGGAGGGGTCCCCATGGGATCCCTTCCCCTTTGTGAATGCATGCCCAAAAATTGTTTAAGCAGGAAGTGGTCCTACTGACTGCTTCAAAAAAAGTATTAAAGTCATAGTATTGATTTTTTAAATGCTTTCCATTTACCCTTGATGAAAAAAAGCTGCATTTAAAAAATATATACATCTCTATTTAAAAGCAGTCACAGACATAGTGGTCTGCTAAGCCCAGCAGGCCAGCATCCATGTGAGTGCCGCCATTCCAAAGGGGTTTGCAAAATGAGACCTACCTCAATACAATTAATTAGGTAGGTCATTTGCTACGCCAATTGTGCTTTGGAAACAGTGTAATTGACAGTGTTGTACCTCAGATCATCCTACTTGCAAACTGTGAGTTGCTAAGTCTTGCAGTGTGTGACTCACAAAACCTGATCTTGGTACATGTGGCCCTTAGTAACACATTTCAGGTGCAATAACAACACCTGTGCCCATTTATTCTTTCAATGATGATTTGGTAAGACACTGTTAGCATACCACATTTCACTGTTTCAGGACAGCAAAGTGGGCAATCCATGTTTAGCACTACATTGTCATCATTACACACACATGATCCCTGCAATTATGTTGGCAAAGGGGGCATATACGGCTTAGAGGACACTGCCAATGAGGCATTTGTTACCTACATACAACTGTGCCACATCTGTTATGGACCACTGACTGCATGATAATTTGCATACTGAAAATTGAACCACATGTCCATCACACAGTAACTCAGTGTCCCTTGATGCACAAGCCACAATACCTGAGTCACTGTATTGCAGTGCACCAGGGAAGTGCCATTGAAATTGTCACCCAAATACAAATCATGACATGGAGTATCTGAAATGGATTTTCCACAAACGTTTGTAGTCAGGCTTATTACCACATGATTGTTAGGCCCAGTGCATGTGGCAAGATGTGTGTCTATCACTCACTGGAGTATCAGTGTCAATGTGAGCTTGCAGTGGCATGTCTGTTGGAGTGTCTACATGCAGGATCAGCAGCTCACTCATAAAATGTTGCACACTGTGATATGTTGTCCACACGTTTGTACAGTGATCTAACATTGAGCATATATTTCCTTTCCTGTCTTACAGGTGGGCTGCCCCCTGGCTCGATTTCAGGACTCAGACGTATCCAGTAAGTGTGATAATGTCTGTCTTGTTTAGTGATTGCAGCTGTGTGAGTGACTCTTGTGTGTTGCACTCATTGCAAGATATGATGAGCTGACACGTGATCTGACATATTACTTGACTGGATGTTAACATAGTGTTCCGTGCAAGGGTAAGACATGAACAGGCAGAGAGTCATATATTGGGAGTCTTGTGCTGCGCAATAAGTAGCAGCATGTGAACAAGGTGATTAGTAGCCACATGTGACTTGGAATAGCTCCAGTGTCAGAATATTGTCACGGAGTCATACCCTCATTCTCACAAGACAGTGATGCATCAGTTTTCTGCACAAAATTGTGCATCCCTGTATTGTAATGTACACATGTACCCCAGCATCTAGCCCCATAAGTTGTACTCCATTTCCGTGACACTTATGTGGTATGTAATAGGCGTGCATGCAGGTCAAGGCCAGACGTGTGCTCTCATCAATGTGGGTGTTTTGTGAATTGTGTTGGCTGATCAGGTGTTGATGGTTGACCACGGGTGGACACATGAATGTAGATGTGAATGACCTATTGATACCTCAGTCCTAGCTGGCAGCCCTCCTCATATGTGTTCCACTCAGTAAATCCATGTACAAGTGGACATGGCTTTGTGGTTGTCCTCGACAGCTGTGATGATGTATTGCATGCCCATCCCCCCTGAGGCACAGGGGTAGTGGAACAACATATATGTAGGTAGATCTGATGGTCACAGTGTAGATGACAGTCATCTCATTTAAGCATGTATGTGTCCCAAACACTGACCCCTTATGATTAGCAACTGCATACCATCCTGCCAATTACATCTACAAATCACTGGTCATGGGTCCTTTGAAGTTGACTCGGACGATATAGATTAGTCGGCCTGGCCCTTGTGAAGTAGTTGGTGCCTTTGCATTGTGACACAGTGCACTACATCAATGCACAGATCACTTTTTTGGTCCATCTCTTGTTGTGCTTTGCTGTGGTGTCAAATACTTGATGGGTAGGCAGCATTGCCATTTAATTCATTTGGGACATTATGGCCCTCAGTACGACCCTGGTGTTTGGTGTAAAAGTGGCACCAACAGGCTGGCGGTTATTACCGCCAAATTATGACCATGGTGTTATCTCCGATAGACAGCCAATGTACCACACCGACCGCCAGGGTGGAAACAACTACCACCACAGCGGTAGCCGGCTACAGCCAGGCAGAAGTCAAAGTTCCATCCACTATATTAATACCCTGGAAACCGCCACCTTTTCTGGGGCAGTACCAACAACATCAACAGCCTGGCGGAAACAGAGCTCAGATGGGAAAGGACTCACCATTGGAGACACAGGGAACAACCACGCCGCCATGGAGCCTGAACTGTATGTCTTCCCCAATGGTCTTATACGTGCTGCTCCACCACGAACATCAACGACGGCGCAGACGACGATGGTGAGTACAGCCGCCTAGCACACAAGGGAGGGAGGGAGGAAAAAGAGTGACACACACGCACAACACACCTCCCCCCAACACCATACACACAATCAGTGGCAGTAATAAAACATGATTACCCCGTACCTCGGATGAATAATGCAAGGACAAAACATTTTAGAAAAAGTGAATGTAATGAGAGCAACACATCAAGATAAATAAGTGAGGCAACATAATAGATATATACATATGTACATATAAAGGGACACAGCCCAGTCCACAATGTCCATTGTCCACGTTGCCACAGGCCAAAATCCAAGGCCACACATGGCACCTGCCTCAACACGGAAAGAACACTGCAGGGGCATCAGTCTGGAAATAGGAAGGCACCTCAGGGGGATAAGGGGGCACCTCAGCTGGCAGATGGAACAACACCACTAGTCCTGGAGGGGGCAACATGCCCTGTGCTTGGTCCTGGGTAGTACAAGGCCACAGTCTCTCAAGAGGGTGACTTGCCCACATGCTCTGGAGGGGGCAACATGTCCTGTGCTTGGTCCTGGGGAGTGCAAGGCCACAGTCTCTCAAGTGGGTGACTTGCCCACTGGTTCTGGAGGGGACATCGTACCCTGTGCTCTTGACCCTGGGGAGGCTGGGGTAGGTGGATGTCTTACCCAATGGTTCTGGAGGGGGCATCGTGCCCTGTGTTCTTGATCCCAGGGAGGCTGGGGTAGGTGGGTGTCTTACCCACTGGTTCTAGAGGGGGCATCATGTCCTTCGCTCTTGATCCTTGGGAGGCTGGGGTTGGTGGGTGTCTTACCCCCTGGTTCTGGAGGGGGCATTGTGCCCTGTGCTCTTGATCCTGGGGAGTGCTCGGTCACAGTCTCTCAGGTGGGTGTCATACCCACTGGATTTGCAGGGGCCTGCCCACACAGCAGCCCATGGAGGCAGGACTACATACGGTCCACCGGCGGTGATGTCTGCTCAGTGGTGGTGGTGCTGCTGCAGCCGCTGGTGGGGGAAGGCTCCTGCCCATCCCCTGCAGCCTTGGACGGCTGCTCAGTGGTGGTGGTGGTGGTGAGGTGCTGCTGGTGGGGGGGAAGCTCCTGCCCATCCCCTGCAGCCTCAAATGGCTGATCAGTGGTGGTGGTGGTGGTGCTGCTGCTGCTGCGGCTGCTGGTGGGGGGAAGCTCCTGCCCATCCCCTGCAGCCTCAGGCGGCTGCTCAGCTCTGTCACAGTTCCATCCCCAGGGCCCTTGCTCTTCCTGCCTGTTGGTGCAGGATCCTTGATCTTCCTGGCAGCAGCTGGGGCAGGCTCCTTGCTCTTCCTGGCAGCAGCTGGGACAGGCTCCTTGCTCTTCCTGGCAGGAGCTGGGGCAGGCTCCTTGCTCTTTCTGGCAGGAGCTGGGGCAGGCTCCTTTCTCTTCCTGGGAGCAGCTGGGGCAGGCTCCTTTCCCTTGCGGCTGCCTGGTGCAGGCTCCTTCACCCTCAGGACATGTGCCCTGGCTCCTTTCCCACCACGAGTATGGTGATAAATGGGCCCGTGGACTGGGTGGCTGAGGTGCTTGACAGAGTTGTTGCCACCCTGGCCAGACATGCATGATGGGGGGAAGGGGAGGGAAGAGGTCAATGGTGGATAGGAAAAGTTTTTTAGGGACACTGGGGTGGGAAGAGGGAGAAGGTTTGGGAGTGGAGGAAGAGGGAGTGGTTGTAGGAGGTGTCTGTCTGCTGATATTGGGTGCAGGTTAATGGGCTGGATGCTGTTGTGAGGTGGACGGCTGTTGGGTGTCTGAGTGCTTGCGTTTGTGTACCTTGGTGGGGGGGCAGACACAGTGGGAGAGGACACAGGGGACGTGTGCATGGCTGTTGTGGAGGTGTCTGCCAGTGCGTTTGTGTGTTCTGCTAGGTGTGGTGGTGATGCTGGTAGTGGATTATGGTGTAGTGCATGCAGGTGTAAGTGTAGACGGAACTGGGAGGGAGGTGGAGGAGGAGGAGGGGGAGACAGTGGAAATAGTAGATATTGGTATGTCTGCATCTGGATGGTGTTTGTGTGAGTGCCTGTGGGATGAAGTGTGGTGCTTGTGTTTGCCAGACCACTCTTGTGTTTTGTCTTGTGTGCATGCTCGTCTGCCTGTGTACTTGGGATAGATTGGGATTGAGGAGATTGGGAAGAGAAAGTCTGAGGGTGGAAACAGGGACAATGGCTGCCATCAGAGAGGAGGCCAGAGCCTGGATCGATCTCTGCTGGGCCACCAAGCCAGTGTGAATGCCCTTGAGGAACGCATTAGTCTGTTGCATCTGGGCTGCCAGCCCCTGGATGGCATTCACAATGGTTGACTGCCCTACAGATATGGATCTCAGGAGGTCAATAGCCTCCTCACTCAGGGCAGCAAGGCTCACTGGGGCAGGGCCTGAGGTGAAGGAGAGCCACACCCTACTGGGTGAGCGGGCACAGGCAACTCGATGAGGGGCTGCTGGGAGGGCAGTGCTGGTACGGGGGTGGCAGCTGTACCTGGGATGGTCACAGAGGTGTCCGCCACCACCAGGGAGCTTCCATCGGAGGAGGTATCTGTGTCAGAACTGTGCCCTCCAGTCTCCGTGGTGGTGCTTCCCTAGCCCTCCATCCCACGGGTGCCCTCAGCGCTGGTGGACTCTGCCTCCTGGGTCCTGTGGAATGCAGCTCCCTCTGTCAATGGTGCCTCTCGTCCTCCGTCAAATGATGCTAATGCACATAAGGACTGGGTGACAAAACAAGAAGGGGGGGAGAGACAAAGGATACACTTGGTCAGTGGCTGCACGAACACCACTTTTGGCGTGCACAGCACCCTCACACACAGGGAACAGGCCTACGCACTATGCATTGCACTACCAGTGATATTGCTGGCCACCAAGGCATGGGGAGGGCCACACACTGCCAAATGCAGCACACATGGGATCCACGCAGCCCTGACCAGTAGTGAATGTCTACGAGCTAGATAGCAGGACTATCCCTTCAAAACCCAAGCCACCAGGGGACCTAAGTTGCAATCTCAGGCTTGGCCTAGGGGCACCCACTGACACACATCTACCACCCAGATACCACCCCACCATGCGTTAGTAGTAATGATGGGCACTGTACGTACACCCCCTTGTGGCTGCTGTGATGACCTCAAGCACCCATCAAGCTCTGGATAGGCCACTGCCAGTATGCAGGCCATCAGAGGGGTCAGGGTTCAACGGGCACCCCTTCCTCTTTGGGAGGCCATCCCCAGCTGGGCCTCCGCTGTTTTCCGTGCCCAGCATCTCAGGTCCTCCCACCGTTTGACAGTGGGTGCTCTGCCTGACGTAGACCCCCAGGGTCCGCACGTCCTTGGCGATGGCACGCCATACACCGTTCTTTTGATGGGCGCTGACCTGCAGAGGTAATACAGACAGGAAAATAGTATTAGTCAGACAGTCCTGCCTGTTACACCTATGGCCCACCATTCCCCTTCACATCACAATTTGCACACACATGGACCAGCACACAACCAATACGCCACCCAGAGGACATCCACCCACCCCCTTACACAAGTCCTTCACACACACCACTCCATGCATTCATGCCACATGCATCGTGCCCACTGTGTACTCACCTGTTGGTCTGGAGGGCCATAGAGCAGTTCGTACTGGGGTATGACCTCATCCACCAGTCTCTCCAACTCCGCTGAAGTGAAGGCAGGGGCCCTTTCCCCAGTCACAACGGCCATGGTAGGTTCCAGACACAGGTCACAGCAACACATGCAATGTAGGTCCTCTCCTGTGGAAGAACAGGTAGCAAGTGAGGAATCTGATATAAAATGGCGGTCATGTCTGCGGTGGGGCATACTGTCACCGCCGGCGTAGATCACCATTGGCCACTGTAACCCATAGGGCCAAATGTTATCCAATGAGGAGTTGCACGGTGGTTCCGGACCGCCTCCCGCAACGGCGCACAATGTCAGCGGAATTACCTCACTTCCACCTGTCCCTCCACACAGGAAAGGCGGATTCCATTTCAGGGTATGACCTTGGATAATTGGTGGGTCACTGTTTAAATTTGGACATACTGGACAAATCACACTGACCCAGTACAAATTAACAGCATGCAATGTTCTGTTGTAGCCCGATTGTTTAGTTTGTGACCGGCTCCTCACTCTTTTGCCCCATAGACTGCTACCACTGCGGATGGATAGGAGGTGGAGAGACCCCTGGTGGACTTGGCAACACTGGAGGACAGGCTCATTATCCTCACCTATATACTGGACAGGGTCAAAATCACAGAGCTGTGTGCCCAATTGGAGCCTAACCTGATATCTGCTATCCGTCACCCGACTGGGATTCCCCCTCTTGTGCAAGTTCTATCTGTGCTCCGTTTCCTGGCATCTGGTTCTTTCCAAGAAACAGTGGGCTAGGCAGCAGGAATGTCACAGCCAATGTTCTCAATAGTGCGGACAATAGTGTTTATCTGCTCTGATCAAATACATGTGCAGCTACATTGTATTTTCCCAGGTGGAAGATTTGGCCACAGTGAAGGCAAAGTTCTATGAAATAGTAGGGGCGATTGATGGAACACATATTGCATTAGTCAGAATGAACAGGTGTCCAGTATTCATAAGAGTTTCCACTCTATGAATGTACAGATGGTGTGCTTGGCGGACCAGTACATCTCGCACGTCAATGTTAAGTATTCTGAGTTGGTGCATGATGCCTTTGCCTGAGGAATATCAGCATTCCAAATGTGATGGGCCAACTACAGAGGCACAGGGTGTGGCTAATAGGTGAGCCCTGGTCCCCACCAGTATATGTTGGTGTATGGGTATGGTGTGGGCCATATGGGACAGTGTGTGGCTAAATGTTGTCCCTCAATATTTGCAGATGACTCTGGTTACCCCAACCTATTTTGGCTGCTGACCCCTGTGAGGAATGCCAGGACAAGGGCAGAAGAACGTTACAATGAGGCACATGGGCGAACAAGAAGGATAATTAAATGGACCTTTGGCCTCCAGAAGGCCAAGTTCAGGTGCCTCCACCTAACTGGGGGATCCCTTTGCTACTCAACCAAGAAGGTCTGCCAGATAATCGTGGCATGCTGCATGTTGCACAACCTTTCCCTGAGACGCCATGTGCCTTTTCTGCAGGAGGAGGAGGAGGTGGAGTTGCCCCTGTGGCAGCAGTGGACCCTGTGGACAGTGAGGATGAGGAGGCAGAGGATGAGGATAAGGACAACAGAACAACAGTCATCAGACAGTACTTCCAATGACACACAGGTAAGACAGTGTTACTTCATATTTCATTATATTTATATTTAATTTCTGTGGCACTGGCATGCTGTTATTTCCCACTTCTATGCCCACTTACTGTACCCTTGGGCAATTCATTTTACAGATGTTGGTGCCTCACAATAGTTTTTGGTGTGATCACTGCAGCCAGCTACAGGTCATTAACATATGGCCATTTACTGTACAGTTGAATTGTATAGTGTGAACCTGGAGAAATGAATACATATTTGAAAAAAATTGACATACTCCATGCATTGGTATTGGGATGAGTGAGATGTGATGGTGGAGGTGTGGGAGGTGGTGATGTGATGGGAGTGAGGGTGAGGGTATGTGATGGCATGCAGGTAGGGGGCTAGTAGTAGTATAGAGTTGACTTACCAGAGTCCAGTCCTCCTCCTACTCCGGCCAGGCCCTCAGGACGCATGATTGCCAAGACTTGCTCCTCCCATGTTTTTAGTTGGGGGGGAGGAGGTGGGAGTCCACCGCCAGTCTTCTGTACAGCGAGTTGGTGTCATGCTGCAGAGGAACGTACCTTCCCCCGTAGGTCGTTTCACCTCTACATGATGTCATCCCTGGTTCTTGGGTGCTGTCCCATGGTGTTGACCCTGTCCACAATTCCCCACCATAGTTCCATCTTCCTAACTATAGATATCTACTGCACGTGTGCTCCAAATAGCTGTGGCTCGACCCTGATTATTTCCTCCACCAAGACCCTTAGCTCCTCCTCTGAGAATCGGGGTGTCTTTGTGGTGCCATGGGTGTTGTGTGGGGTGTGTAGGTGAGGGCGTGTAGGGTGATGTGTTGGGGTATGTGATGTGGGGTTCGTGGTGTATAGGTGTAGGTAGTGTTTGGCTCTGGTTTTGTCTGTGGTCATGTTGACTGTCTCGTGCCAGTGGTTTGTAATGGTAAAGGATTGTGGGTACTTTGGCTGTGAGTTTTATAGTGGTGTGGGTGTGGTGTGTGTATGGGTGTCAGGTGTGTATTGTTTGAATTGTCCAGTGTGGTGTTGTTTTGATTGAGTGTGTGTATTTTGAGCACCGCAGTATGTACCACCAATGGTTTACCGCCATTGAATGTCCGCCGTGGTAATTCATGGGTCATAAGATGGTGGGCGTTGTTCTGTTGGCGTAACGGTGTGGGTTTTGATACCTCCACTTTATCACTGACCTTTGGACTGGCAGAATTGTATATGTGGCTGAATAGTGACGGATTGGTGTGTGTTAAGAAGACACTGAGGATGGTAAACCTGTGAACTCTTGCCTTCCCTCACCCCCATGTGTCTCATCATATAAGGGGGGTAGGGGGCAAATGTTTAGAGTGTGTTAAATGTGATAAGTAAGCTTAGCATAGGGTAGTTAGGGCCAATTGTGGGTAATGGATAGTTAGGATAAATTAGGTTAGTATAGGTGTTTTACATAGTTTTAAGTTCTGTTTTGTGCATAGTTATTAAAGATTTAAGTACTCCCTTACTGCTTGTGTTATATGCTTGGGGCTCAGGGTCTTTGCATGAGTTACATCACAAAACAAAATAAAATGATGGACGGAGTGTTGAAACATTTCAAACACTCACTCCCCCAGTCACAGATCTGGGATTAAGCCATCGTTATGTTGCTCTCCACGTCACCCCAGTTTGGACCCAGCCATATACAAATCAGTCTGGACTCTGTTCCGCATGGGAACAGTACAGCCTGAACTGCTAGGCCAGGTCCTTCCTGGATAGGAAACAAGCATCCTGGGACCGGTTTCAGGTTCTCACCCTTCATCAGCCAGGCTAGCTTGAATCCAGGGGCGCACCGATCAAGGACCACGTCTGGGCATACCCCTGCCACTTAGGGCGCACAAAGCAACATCACAAAACAAAATAAAATGATGGGCGGAGTGTTGAAACATTTCAAACACTCACCCCCCAGTCACAGATCTGGGTTTAAGCCATCGTTATGTTGCTCGCCACGTCACCCCAGTTTGGACCCAGCCATATACAAATCAGTCTGGACTCTGTTCCGCATGGAAACAGTCCAGCCCGAACTGCTAGGCAAGGTCCTTCCTGGATAGGAAACAAGCATCCCTGGACCGGTTTCAGGTTATCACCCTTCATCAGCCAGGCTAGCTTGAATCCAGGGGCACACCGAGCCAGGACCACGTCTGGGCATACCCCTGCCACTTAGGGCGCACAAAGTAACATCACAAAACAAAATAAAATGATGGACGGAGTGTTGAAACTTTTCAAACACTCACCCAAGTCACAGATCTGGGTTTAATCCATTGTTATTTTGCTCCCCACGTCACCCCAGTTTGGACCCAGCCATATGCCAATCAGTCTTGACCCTGTTCCACATGGGACAGTCCAGCCCAAAGTGCTCGGCCAGGTTCTCCCTTGATAGAAAACAAGCATCCTGGGACAGGTTTCAGGGTATCACCCTTCAGCTGCTTGAGTGTACAGTGCCAATTGTCTGTTTGCCTGTGAATTCCATACTGCAACCACATCCCTCTCTTGACATGTTAATTCCCACTTCCAACTGAACTGTCACATTGGCAGCTACAACAAATTTAAATCTCAATGCATCTGCCATCCATTGTACCCACCACCCAACGTGACTATGTATTGGACAGGTAGGTGTGGTTTAAAAGCCGTCATTGTTCGGGCCCTGTGTATTGTGTCTTCTTCGCCTCTTGAGGCCTCTGTGCACTCTTTGTAAAATTCCTTCATGCACATCCTGGCCTAGGTCCCCAGCACTCTACCCTGCAATGTTCAACTCACTGAGTTGGTCTCCGGCTGTGTGGGACCTTCTTTTGTTGTGCTGCATCAACCGTGTTTTGCACCTCCTTTGAACCCGGATCCTGCAGCTTCTGGGGGTGCTGGCTGGCACCCTGAGGGCTCTCTAAAGTGCTGAGAGCCTCCTCTTCCTCCTCACACAGAGTTGAGGCCCCCAGGTCCCTCCTGGGTCCATCCAGCGCCATTATGATGAAAAGTGCACTTTTGTCATAGCCAAGGCTTGTTGGTGCCTTCCAACATGAAATCTCATCTGCAACGATATTCACGCCATGTGACATCTTTTGCATCATGCTGGAACCTGCTGGCATCTTCCTAGGGTGTATTTCTGCAGTCTTCGACTAACCAAGGACTCTTCTTTTGCACCCTCTTCTGGGTTTACAGGGGCTCCTGTCCTTCCTGGAACTTCTTTCGACTTCTGGACTTGGTCCCCTTCCTTTGCAGGTCTTTAGGTCCAATAATCCAGCAGTTGTTTTTTGCAGACTTCGTTGACTGCTGCAAAATCCCAAAAACGAGGTGTAGTGTGTCCTAAGGAAACTTGCAGTACTTTACTCCTGCTTTTCTGGGCTCTGGGGTGGCGTAATATATTTACCTTTACTGTATTCTTACTCTCCCGGCGATTCTGCACACACTACACTTGTCTAGGAGGGAATTTGTGATTCACATTCCACTTTTTTAGTATATGGTTTTCGTTGCCCCTAGACCTATTTTCTCCCATTGCATTCTATGGGATTTCCTGCTGTTTGCATTGTTCCATAACTATTTACTTGTCTAATTTTGGTCTCTAGTGTATATGTTGTGTATAATACTTACCTCCAGAAGGAGTATTGTCTCTAAGATATTTTTGGTACTGTGTCACCCAAATAAATACGTTTATGTTTGGTAACACTGAGTATTGTCTTTACTTGTGTTTCAGTGCTGTGTAACTATAAGTGGTATTGCATGAGCTTTGCATGTCTCCTAGTTCAGCCTAAGCTGCTCTGCTATAGCTGCCTCTATCAGCCTAAGCTGCTAGAACACTACTACTTCACCCATAAGGGATAACTGGACCTGGTATAAGGTGTAAGTACCCTAGGTACCCACTACAAAACAGGCCAGCCTCTTACATTGGTGGTGCAGCGGTGGGATACGTACTTGCAATTGCTTTACCACTTTGTTACCTGTGCTTTTCACAAGAAAAGCTTGTTCCAATACTTAGAGCATATATAATATATACCTAGAAACAATTTTCTAACTTTCTTAAAAGTTCTTTAGACTTTGTAAAATGTTTTTACAAATTTCTGAAAAGTTTTCTTCTTTTCTCTAAAAAGTTAGCTCTGTTATTCTACTAACTTTGTACTCACTTTCCTAAACTTTTTTCTTTCAATATGTCTTCTGTAGAAGCCACCCCTAGAGCTGTCCACACTACCTATGACAATTTAAAATTATAAAAGCTTGAAGGGGCTCTGTATTGAAAGAAATTTAGGAACTGGGAAGAACCCCAATAAGGAGTACCTCTTAAATCTCCTTCTACAGGATGACCAGGGAATCAGCACTGAGGAAGAGGTAGAGGATAAGTCCAACCAGGAAAGCTCAGAGGAGCAAGATGACAATCCTGGGGAGGGTCCTTCCACAGACCTATCTGTCAACAAGCCTCCTAGTATAACTGGTAGTGGTAAGGGTTCACCCAAAGGTAGAGCTCCCTTCACCCCTAGAGGCCAGGTCACTAGAGTGGCCCCTCTTAGTGATAGGCCTGCCTCTGCACACTCTCATCTTACCTCTGTTTCAGAGGATTCACATAATTCTAACCCTGAGGACCAGTCCCTAGATAGGGAACTCAGAAAGCTGAGGTTAGAGGAGGCCAGACTGAAGCTAATGCAGCAGCAGTTGGCCTTAAACAGGGAATCCCTGGCTGTGGAGAAAGAGAGGCAGGGTTTGGGGTTAATTCCCCATGGTGGCAGCAGCAGTTTTAGAAATACAAATGTTAGGGAACCTTCATTTGATTCTAGAAATCTGCATAAAGTTGTCCCTCCTTACAAGGATGGTGATGACATCAACAAGTGGTTTGCTGCACGTGGGAGAGCCAGTAAAGTTCAGAGGGTCCCTCATGTACAGTGGGCTCCTATCCTTTGGTTATCCTTCTCTGGCAAAGGTAGAGACAGAATTCTTATTGCCAGAGAGGATGATGCAGATAATTACCAGGTTCTTAAAAATGCACTCTTAGATGGTTTGGGCTTAGCCACCGAACAGTACAGACTTAAGTTCAGAGAGACCAGAAAGGAGTTATCACAGTACTGGACAGACTTTGTGGACTGTTCTGTGAAGGCCCTAGCAGGTTGGTTACATGGCAGTAAGGTGCCTGATTATGAAAGCCCATATAACTTAATTCTGAGAGAGCATATCTTGAATAATTGTGTGTCTGACTTGTTACTTCAGTATCTTGTGGACTCAGATCTGACCTCTCCCCAAGAATTGGGAAAGAAGGCAGACAAATGGGTCAGAACAAGGTTGAGCAGAAAAGCTCATACAGGGAGTTACAAGGATGGCAAGAAGAAAGATGGTGAAAAATCTCAGGACAAGCATGGGGATAAAAGTAAACACAAAGATCCTTCTTCAGGTCCAAAACACTCCTCTGGAGGTGGGGATAAAACTTCTTGAAACTCTTCACACAATCAGAAAACGCCTTGGTGGTGCTATGTGTGTATAAATAAAGGCCATTGGCCAGGGGATAGGTCCTGCACAGGTAAAGCCCCTGAGCCTAACACCACTAAGACACCAGACTCTAGTGCCCCTAGAAGTAGTGGTAATAGTGGTGGGACTACTGGCAATAGTCAAACTAAAGGTGTGGTTTGGTTCACTTTTGGGACCATAATAGAAACTGGGGTAGACAGTCCCAAGACAGTTTCTGTCACACCTGGTGGCATTGGCCTTGCTACATTGGCTGCTTGTCCCCTAAACATGGATAAGTACAGGCAGTCAATCTTAATAAATGGTGTTGAGGCCCAGGCCTACAGGGACACAGGTGCCAGTATCACTTTGCTGACTGAAAACTTGGTGTCACCTGCACAACACCTCCTTGGACAGAAGTACCAAGTTACTGATGTCAACAACTCCACTCATTCTCTCCCCTTAGCTGTAGTTCAACTTAGTTGGGGTGGAGTTACTGGCCCTAAGCAGGTGGTGGTATCACCTAGCTTACCTGTAGATTGTATTTTAGGGAATGACCTAGAGGCCTCAGGTTGGGCTGAGGTAGAGTTCAGTACCCATGCATCCATGCTGGGTATCCCTGAGGAATTGCTTTCTCTCATTTCTGGTGAAATGAAAAAGCAAAGGAGAGAAAAAATGCCTGAAATCTCAGGATCTCTCTCCGCCAACAGGTAAACAGGGTAACAAAGTATCCATTCCCCACCCTGCCACTAAGGATACCATTCTTGTGGTGGGAGAAACCTCTCCTGGGGTGGAACCTGTACCAAAGGTGCCATCAGCTACTACAGCTGGACTCCCAGAGGTAAAAGTACCTCTCTGTGGAACTACTAATCCAGATGTGCAACACTGCACCATTTTAGTAAATATGGAGCATCCCTCCAACCCTCCCAGAGAAACTTTAGTGCAGCAGCCCTGCACTGCCTCTAAACACTTAGGACAACAGCCCTGTCCTGGTGTGGAGCTTATAGGACAGGAGCCCTGCCCTGCTCCAACTCAAGAGAAACAGCAACCTTGTTCTGTCTTACAGACATATGGACAACGTTTTTGCCCAGCTATGGCTTTATTGAGACAGTATCCTTGTCTAGCATTTTCTGCATTTGACATAGGGCCAGTGGACCAATCCCACTGCCCAACTTTAAAACATACTCATAGAAACTCTGAGAATGTACACACACTGTTGGTTAGGTAAAAATCTCCAAACAGGGTGGTTTACATCCCCACAGGGAAGGAACCATATAGTGGATGATAAAGGGAGTAACCACTCTATTGCAGATCTACTCTCTACTTATCACCACTTAGACAATAAAGTCTCAATTGGCCAAGGTTAGCGTTATTGTCCTTCATGGGGGTGAGGGGTTTATGTGAGAAAGTAGCCTCTTTCTAGCATGGTACCCCCACTTTTGGCATGTTTGTGAGTGCGTATCAGTATGTTTTTACTATGTCACTGGGATCCTGCTAGCCAGTACCCCAGTGCTCATAGATAAAAACCAATATGTTGTGTTGCCTTTCTCACTGAGATCCTGCTAAGCCAGGACCCTAGTGCTCATAGTTTATGGCCTAATATGTATGCCTGGGTAGTGCCAAACTGTGTCACGGAGGCTCTGCTAATGAGAACCTCAGTGCTTATGCTCGCTCTGCTTTAAAATTTATCACTGTAGGCCAGTGACTTCATTTACCAATTTCTATTGGCATACTGGACCCCCCTTATAAGTCCCTAGAATATGGTACCTAGGTACCCAGGGCATTGGGGTTGTAGGAGATCCATATTGGCTGCAGCATTTCTTTTGCCACCCATAGGGAGCTCAGACAAACCCTTACACATGACTGCCACTGCAGCCTGCGTGAAATAGTGAGCACACTATTTCACAGCCATTTTCACTGAACTTAACGTATAAGTCACCTATATGTCCAACTTTCACTTGTTGAAGGTTAAGTGCAAAGTTACTAAGTGTGAGGACACCCTTTCACTAGCAAAGGTGCCCCCACATACTTCAGGGCCATTTCCCCGGACTTTGTGAGTGTGGGGACGCCATTACACGTGTGCACTACATATAGGCCAATAACTATATGTATCTTCACAGTGGTTACTCCAAATATGACCATGTAACATGTCTAAGATCATGGAATTGTACCCCCATTCCGAATTTGGTATTGGGGAGCCAATTTAATGCATCCTGGGGGCTCCACCATGGACCCCCAGTGCTGCCAAACCAGCTCTCTGAGGCTTGCACTGCAGCTACAGCTGCTGCCACCTCACAGACAGGGTTCTGCCCTCCTGGGGTCTGGGCAGCCCAGTCCCAGGAATGCAGAACAAAGCATTTCCTCTGAGAGCAGGGTGTTACACCCTCTCCCTTTGGAAATAGGTGTTACAGGCTGGGGAGGGGTAGCCTCCCCCAGCCTCTGGAAATGCGTTGAAGGGCACAGATGGTGCCCTCCTTGCATAATCCAGTCTACACCGGTTCAGGGACTCTCTCAACTGCTCCGGCCAGAAGCTGGACAAAGGAAAGGGGAGTGACCACTCCCCTGTCCATCACAACCCCAGGGGTGGTGCCCAGAGCTCCTCCGGTGTGTCCCAGACTTCAGCCATCTTGCTTTGCAAGGTGTGGGGGCACTCTGGAGGGCTCTGAGTGGCCAGTGCCAGCAGGGGACATCAGAGACCCCTCCTGATAGGTTCATACCGGATAAGGTAGCCAATCCCCCTCTCAGGACTATTTAGGGTCTCTCCTGTGGGTTCTCTTCAAATTCTGCTTGCAAGTTTCCTTCAGGAATCCTCTGCAACATCTTCAAACTCTTCTGACCTCGGATCAACCGCAGCCTACTCCAAGAAATGCTGTAACTGCAACAAAGTGTCTACAAGAGACTTTTCTTCAGCAACCTCAGCTCCAAGTCAGCAACTGCAACAGTTTCCATGGTGTACATGCTCTGGGGACTCCTTGTCTTCATCCTGCACCAAAAGGACCAAAGAAATCTCCTGTGGAGTGATGGAGTCACTCCCCTGCTCCAAGCAGGCATCTTCCAAGGCGACGACCAGTACCCTGGGACACCTCTCACGGTGACAAGCGTGCTCCTAAGGACACAGAGTGGACATCATCAACATAAACTGTCCTGAGGTCCTGCTGACGCAATTTGGAGGACGTAAGACCTTGCCTTCCCCTAGAACGACGGTACCCCTGTGGATTGTGTCTTCTTCACCTCCTGAGGCCTCTGTGCACTCTTTGTAAAATTCCTTCGTGCACAACCTGTCCCAAGTCCCCAGCACTCCACCCTGTGACGCTGAACTGGCTGAGTTGTTCTCCGGCGGCGTGGGACCTTCTTTTGTTGTGCTGCATCAACTGCGTTTTGCACCTCCTTTGACCCCGGATCCTGCGGCTTCTGGGGGTGCTGGCTGGCATCCTGAGGGTTCTCTAAAGTGCTGAGAGCCCCCTCTTCCTCCTCACAAAGAGTTGAGGCTCCCAGGTCCCTCCTGGGTCCCCAGCACAATTTGCTGAAAAACATACTTTTGTCTTAGCCAAGGCTTGTTGGCACCTTCTAACATGAAATCTCGTCTGCAATGTTGTCAGCTGGTCATCCAGGTCATCGGGGTAGTCCAGGACAGACAGATCCACAGGAGAGCCATCGTCCTCTGCAATGAGATATTGTACAATTAGTGTGTCAGTGTTATGTCAGTTGTAATGTGACATCACTGACTTCCCATTGGTGGTACATTGTTATCTTGGTTCCTATGCATTCTTCCTGTCATTAATGTTTGCAGTCTCTCAGCCCTATGCCCCACTTGCATGTCATATGTAGTGTAGACAGTTTGGGCAATTGTCTACGTCACATCTTCTAGGTGTGGGTTCTGTCCAAATTGTGGCTTGCCACCTTCTTATCCTCATTAACCCTCCCTCTACTTCCATTAGCATAGTGAGGCCTTGCAATGATTGTTGGTGTGCTGATGCCACAGCACCACACATAACAATATGGCCCTGTCCCAGTCTATCATTTTTCACATACACCTATGCGGTGCTGAGACCTAGCACCATACCATGTATGGCATATCCATGAAACGATACAGGTGTCACCATTGGTATTTTCTCATGTTGATGTTTGTGTATGTGTGCTGCATTGCAGTGCACTGATGGGCCTGGCAGAATTCCATTTCCTCTTGTGACTGTGCGGGTGAGGGTGTGTTTGCCCAGCTACACACATGTCCTCCACCTCAATGCAGTTGTCTTAGCACCATGACACCTGAGATGTTGCATGGTGGCATTGCAGCTATTGTGGCACAGTCACAGGTGTAAACCAAGGAATGGCCAGCATGGGTATGAGATTGCTGCTGTGTACATCATTATGCATGTGACAGTGCCTGATGGTTATTGAGTCTATGGACATGAGCAGTTGACAGGAGTTGCACTTTGATAGGGATTGATGGGGATTTATCACGTAGTCATACCGAACCCTCAGTTTGAGTGTGTTTGTGCCAAGGGCACCTAACTGCCATTTCCTGGTTGACCAGCACCCACAGCACAGGTAGTAGTGGCAACTGTTGTCAATGGTGAATGCCGCTTGAGCCAATGACCTGAGACTGGGCATCGTCCTCTAGTTTACATTCTGACAATACCAGCTGTCCATTGACACCAGCCCAGTTTTACGTTCTACTCTACCCTCCTGCTCTGCTTCAGCATTTCCAGCAGCCTTTGCATGGCGGTGTACCCCCACGCAAAGGTTATTGATGTTGTGTTGTGCTGTGCCCCTGGATGCCCCTGCACATGGCATGGTCAGTGCAGGGAGTCCCGTGCCGGGCCCCTTTGCCCTTTCCACTGCCTGATTTTCAGGGCTGACATGCATTGTGTAGTAGGTATGTGCCTCCCCATTCTTGCACTTGACATTTAGGCATTTTTGCCCCCGATGCAACATACTCTGCATATGTGTCGTGTCCTGGTAGTCTGCGCTGTCCTGTCCTGCGATACCAGTGATGATTTCCTCCAGGATGACGGCTGCAACCATCTCCTACCTCTCATACAGGTCCTCTTGCAGTGCTGGACTCCCACCTCTGATCTGCAGTGCTGCCTTCCTGTTCCTTGCTATTTTCTCCTTTGTCCTGCACTTGCAGTCATGCCAGTGTTTCCTGTACTCAGTGACAGTTCTCCTGACGTCTACCACACTGTTAATCTTGTCCACAATCTTTTGCCAAATTGCCTCTTTCCCCCCCAATTGGCAATTTAGAGGTGATGAAGAGTTGATGCTGGTGCTCCGTCACCTCTCTCACCAGAATTTCATGCATCTCTGCACTGAAGCGACACTTCCTTTTCTTCTTGTCTCTCCCCTGGGTCATGTCTGTGTCCTCCTGGCTGGTTCCTGGTTGTGTGGGTCTCACTGGGGTATCTCCTGGCTTCTGGGGTCCATTTGGGGGCTCCTTAGCACTGTTTGCGTCTCTTTTTGACGGTATTGCGTTGAAAAACAGCGCATATCCGTTTTGCAACATTTTTCCATGTCGCAAACCGGATTAAAGTCATTTTTCCTGCGCTAACGTCATTTTGCCTTACGACAAGGTCCAATGGTTAGCGTCAGGACCAATTACTCTAACCTATTCTTGGTGCCACCCAGCATCAAAGTATCAATGTTACGCATGGGTGGCGTTAAGAAATTACACTAGCCAGCGCAAAAAATGTTGATGCAAAACTGCGTTAGTGCAGTTTTGAGTCAAATAGTATAAATCTGTCCCTTTGTTTGTTTTTTGGTTCCCATTTTTCCCTTATCAGGGGGGATTTTTAGCCTCTTTCTTTTTAGTCTCCCTCATCAGTCGTAGTCTTGGTCACCTTTGTCTTAACTCAGTGGTCTGTCTTCTTCCGCAGCTCTCGAAAAGAAAGTGAACCTAGGTCTACCAGGGAATGATGTAGTTTCTCATTGTAACAGTTACTGAAAAGATGCTCTTTTATAATTAAATTATAACGCCCATCAAAATCATGTACGTTGTTACCTTCTTACCTAGCCACACAGCATTTTTACTGAATAGTGCACAAATTTTACCCAGGACTGATTTTAGTTTTTTTGAGTCTCTTTGAATTTAATTCTGTATTCTTCAGTTGTAAGTCAAAAGCCCTCAATCAGGTTAGCCTTCATGATGTCATAGGACCTGGCATCTGCCTCATTTAATGTAAGGAGTCTATCCCTACATTTTCCTGAGAACAGTTCCCACAAGAGAGAGGCCCAATGTCTTCTATTTATATCCCTGGCTATGCAGGCCATCACATAGACAGAAAAAAAAACACTTGGTGATATCATCGTCCCCTGTATAAGGTGGGTGTTGGACCTGGCCATTTTTGCAGGGTAATCTCCAAACCTTTTGCCTCCTTCCTCCTATTTTGTCTGACCAGTTTTTGTTGGCTTTAGAACTCTAGCACAGGTTAGCAGTGTAGTGCACAAGGTGCATATGCTCACTTGTATTGTTGATTGGTGGTAGACCTTCCTTCCCTGGTGTGGTCTCACCTGTCTTTTTTGCCTCTGCTTCCCATGTTTTGACTGTGTGCTGGACTCTGTTTTTCCTGTTTTTGGTACTCTGAGCACTTTACCACTGCTGACCAGTGCTCAAGTGCAAGTGCTTCCTGTGTAAACTGTATGTGTAATTGTCTTTTCCATGATTGGCACATTTGATTTACTAGTAAGTCCCTAGTAATGTGTACTAGAGGTGCCCAGGGCCTGTAAATAAAAAGCTACTAGTGGACCTACAGCGCTGGTAGCCTGTAAACACAGCTCAGACCTGATACTGCGGGGTATGTGTGTGCAGTTTTAACCTGCCAATTCGACCTGGCAAGTGTACCCAATTGCCGGACCGAAACCTTCCCTTTTTATACATGTAAGGCACCCCTAAGCTAGGCCCTAGGCCAGCAGCCCAATGGGCAGGGTGCAGTGTCTACTAAAGGGGGGACATGTATTGATGTGTTTTACATGTCCTAACAATGAAATACTGCCAAATTAGTTTTTTACTGTTGCAAGGCCTATCTCTCTCATAGGTTAACATGCGGGCTGCCTTTAAATATCTTCCAAGTGTAGTTTCTCTTTGGGAGCAGATCGAAATCTGGAGTTTGGTGTCTCTGAACCCACAATTTAAAAATACAACTTTTTGTAAAGTAGTTTTTTTAAATTGTCAGTTTGAAAATGCCACTTTTAGAAAGTGGGCATTTTCTTGCCTAAACCATTCTGTGACTCTGCCTGTTTGTGGATCTCCTGTCTGGGTCAGACTGACAGCTGGGCTGTTTGTGAATCCCCTGTAGACTGAGCCAAATGGGAGCTGGGGTGAAGCCTTCATATCCTGATGAGCCATCTGAGCTAGAGTGGAGGGAGGAGTGGTCAATTTAACATGAATGGGCTGTGCCTGTCCTCACACAATGCAGTCTCCAACCTCCTAGTGTGTGTCCGGGGCCAGGCCCGGGCAAGGCAGAATCCTGTCAACAATGGAGACTTTCCTTTGAAGTTTGCCTACTTCAATGGCAGAAAGGGGTATAAGTAGTGGACCCAAAACCCCATAATTTTAGATTACTTCTGGATTCAAGAGGAACCTCTGCCCAGGAGAAGAGCTGGAGGAGTACTGCCCCTTTGCCTGTGACTGTGCTTTGCTGGGTTTGCCTGTAGTTGCTGCTTCTGCCTGAGAGGACAACGACCGGATTTTGTGGTATATTCCTGCTTGTGAAGAATCTCCAAGGGCTTGGATTGAGCTTGCCTCCTGTTTTGATGTCGCAGGGCTATCATTGTCTTCCTCTGCCAGCACCTGGACTCTCTGATGAGACTCCTGCCCAGCTAAGTGGTGCCCTTTCCAGTCCCTGGGCCTTTGAGAGGTGAAGTTGGCAGAACAAGGACTGAAATCCTCACTTTGACCCACCACCTGCAACAAGGCTGAAAAACAATGTGCCACCTGCTTCGTGGCTAAAAGCAAAGCTTCACCTGCATCACTGCTGGGATATCGACGCATTGTGGCTGGAGAAATGACGCAACACTCGCTTGCAGTTGCTGGTAACTATGCAAACCCCACTTAGCATTCAATGTGTGGCCAGATTTCTCACGCATTGTCGCTGGGTGAAAAAATCATTGTGAACCTTCGCAGATCTCAGGTGCCTCGTCTGGAAATCAATGCATCGCTCTCTTGTGGGAGAGAAAGACGATGCATCGCCGACCTGATCAGATAAAAAACTACGCACAGCCGCAGTTGTGAGTAAGAAAATGACGCATCGCTGACTTTTCTGACACACGCTCGCCCTTGTGCCTTTATTTTTGACACAAACCAAGCACTTTGTGAAAAAGCAATGTTTCTATTGTTTTCTACGGAGTACAACTTTTTACGTTAAAAAAAAATAACTTGACTTACGTATGTTGAATTGTTTTTTTGGTCTTGTTTAATTTAGATAAATATTGCCTATTTCTCTAAACTGGTGTGCTGTCCATTTTGTAGTGTTTTCGCCATGTTACTGTGTTGTGGTACAAATACTTTACACATTGCCTTTGTGTTAAGCCTGACTGCTTGTGCCAAGCTACTAAGGGAGTGAGTAGGGGTTCACTTAGGAGTGTGACTCCCTTAGCCTGACTAGAGTGAGGGTCCCTGCTTGGACAGAGAGCAAACTGACTGCCAACCACAGACCCCATTTCTAACAGTGGGACAACTACTTTGGGGAGTTTTAGGTTGATAGACTTACCCTTCTCCCTAGTTATTTGAATTCTGCCACAAGAGATGAGTTCTAGACCCAACACTCTTCTTTTAACTTCTATCTCTAAAAGCTGTGCTTCTAAAGCCAGTCTTTTGGTTAACCTTTGTAGAGCCAAGTCCTCATCTGAGGGGCTCCTACTTCTGAGTTGAAGGATCATACTTAATCATCCTAAGCTTCATTGGTGTGTTCCTAATTTTCTTTTTGAGGGTTTCCCTTCAACCACTTGGTGTGCAGTCTCATTCTCTCACAAGCTGCCTACGTTTTTCTGTGGTAGCATGAGCACCAGTGTTAATTTGGTAACATTTGCAGAGGGCCCTTAGTTGGGGGTATCTGAATGGCATCCAAGGGGCCAAGTACAGCTCCTTAGCCTGGTTCTCTGCATCAGACATTTTTCTCACTAAAGTTGGAACCTTTATAACTCTTGGAAAAACGTTTGGAAACATTTTCTGAGGCCTAACAATAGTAAAGGCATTTAGTGGGTCCTTCGTAGTTTGGCGGACAGAAATATCCATCTGCCGTACTCCCGACAAGGAGACCACTGTGGTGCTAGTGATCTCCCCACAAAACTCATTACAATTTTCCCACGAGGCTGACCAAGGTTTTCACTGGTCAGCTGAGGGGGAAAGGTGTGCCAGCATTGCTCTCAGCATTGCTCTCAGCTCATAATTGAGCCGGTTGCAATGCTGCTGTATGTAGGGTGCACCAGCACCCTTGAAATGGGCACTGTCCACAGCAGACAGTGTTCATTTCAAGAGTGCTGGGCACTGGGACCCCTGAACAGCCCATGCCCCACCCATCCACTTGTTCGGCACCAGCCTTTACACGGTGGTGAAACCGCCATGAAGAGGCTGGTAGAGGACAAGGTTGTAATCAGCAGGGCAGAGCCAAGTTCAGCACCACCCTGGCTGATTACAACCAGCACTGCAGTCATCCCCTCAAGATCTTTGATCCGCCAACCTTGTAATGTGGCGGTCAGACGGCTACAGCCACAGTGGTCCGAATGCCACTGAGAGTCTGTTGGTCTTGTGCCCTCCATACTCTTAATTATCCCCTTAGTTTCTAATCAAGGTTTTAGGGACATAACCAGGGCCCTAGCAATGCATTTTACAATTTGAAAGAATAGTCAAATTGTAAAATATCACTAGGCACAGACAATGTTTAGAGTTATTTATGTGATCACTTAGTGACAAAGTGGCATCAGCAAATGCAAAGTCCTGTTTCCCACTGCTGATCCAACAAATGTAGGAGGCTTGCTTTTTCTGCACAGTGCACATCATTTTCATACACTATATAGAGTCCAAGCAACCTCACTTCAGTGTCCAGAGGTAAAAAGCAGATCACCTAATGCTCTGTTTTTGTGGTAGTGTTGACAAGCAGTTAGGCTTATCTTGGAGCTGTGCTGCACATTTGTTGTACTCACAGTATCAATAAATGTGGACTCACAATTGGAAGAATAACTCGAGACCAATTTACAAAAATACTTCAGATTTTTATAACATTTTAAAGACTAAGATCATCACATTTGTGTAAGTACTTCTTTAATTACGATTTTTCAAAGTTTACAAAATGTTCTGTTTTTGTGATTAATTACGCACCTTAGGAATGAATGGGAAAATCTTTACAAATGCAAATAAAATCCGTCAATGCTCGCACAAGTGTCACCTTCTATTTTTAGGTCGAGGTCATAGAGATGTCCTGTGGGCCAGCCGGAAAATTTCAGATGGTTCCCAGTTCAAACTCGAGCAGCAGATGAAAGTTTTGGAGCTGGTGCACAACTGAGAAGGGTACCACTTGGAAACACACTGCACAGGTGGACTTACAGGTAAGTCCAATGGGTCCCCTTGGAAGGTAGGGCTTGAATGGGGTTAGGAACACCTAAAGCACAGCTGGTTTGGCATTACAGTGGCCAGGGAGGCCAGGTGCAGTGCAGATCGGTCAGCCAAGGGTCTTGTGTCAGGGAGTCCTTGGAACCTGGAGCAAGTCACTTAGAGGGTAGTTTGCAGGTCAGCAGGGCCACTTTGGGGATTGGTCGTTGTGTGTCCTCAAGTCCCTCAACTGGTACTTGCTTCTGGCCTTTACAGTCTTCAGTTGACTTTGCTTCTGGTTGTTTGACATTGGTGGGTCCAGGCAATGGAACATCTCAGGCCCTAGAAGTCGCAGTGCCACAAAACCTAGCAAATTGGTAAGGTTTTTCCATTTGGCCTGTTGTGTGGATTCTGGTCAGGCTGCTGGATCTAGTTCATTGGTCAATGGCCAGTCAGTGAAGTGGACTTCACTGGTTCCTTGCTTGCGGTAGGGTGCTACTTTCACTCTGAAGGAGGCTCTTGGTGATCTTAAGAAGGCTGGAGGTGTTCTTGGGGTTTGTAGAGTCCTTCAGGTTTCCTGGTGAGACCTCAGCAATCACCAAGTCAAGTCTAGAAGTAGCAGTCAGAGTTTGGTGCCTTTTCCTTTGTGCAGCAGAACTTCTGTTCTTGTGCCTCGGGTCTTCTTTGTTCCTGGTCTTCTTGTGTTCACGAAACCTGATCTGGAAGTCTAGAGATGCCCACTAAATACTGGGTTTAGTGGGTTTTAGGGGAGTACCTGGTAGTGGCCAATGGGCCAACGACCATAGGGCGGCTACACCCACTAAGTGACCCGTTCCTGTGGGTAAGGGTCACATCCCTAACCTTGATTGGCTATTTTATTACCATTCAAAATAGAGGAAAATAAAATTGAGTCATCACCTTGCCTACCACACCTGAGGGGTGCTGTAGGTTGAGGGGGCCACTCCTCCTATTATAGCTAACTTTTCTCACCGCTTTTCCCATTCAAAGTTGTGGAAAAACTGTTGGGTGGCCATCTGCTGCTAGCACCACAGGCGGGGTTAGATTTCAAATGCGGTAAAGCCTTTGCTGCTTATTGCTAGTGCAGGGGGGCTGTCTGGGGGAGGAGGTGTAATACCTCCACCCAGGAAAGGCTTTGTGTTCTGGCTTTTGAGAGCAGAGTCTCTCACCTCAGGAGTCCAGATTTCTGTCTGGGGGTGGCAGGCTGGCTAAGACTAGTCAGCAACCATGCCAAAGCTTTTAGGTTTTGCAGGGGGCACATTTAAGGTATTAAATCCAACACTGGCAGTGTGGGTTTATTATTCGGAGCTGTTTGATACCAAACAACTAGTATTCAGGGAGACCATCTTGTAGCTGTGGAACTTGTAACGACCAGTGTCCAGCATATTTATTTGTTGTGGCTTCCCTGTACACTTACTAGGTCATAAGATTTTGTAAGGACACAGTAAGAGGCATATTTGTTCATGAACACATATGCCCTCATATGCATTATAGTGCACCCTGCCTTAGGGCTGGAAGACCTGCCACATGGGTGACTTACCTATATTGCATGCAGTGTTACTGGGCATGGCACTCTAGGTGAGTGCCATGTTGGTTTTGTAACTTTTAGATACAACTTGTCATACACTTGCAATGGCAGTCTGCATGAGGCTGGTGTGGGGCCTCTCAGAGTGGCACAATTGGTGCTGCAGCTCTAGGGGGGCCCCTCTGCAGTACCCATTCCATAGGTACCAGGGGTACCATTTACTATGGACTTACAAGCGTGGCTGAAGCGCCAAACACTGTATAGTTCTGGGAAAAGGGATCTGGCCCTGGGAACCTGTTTAGCAGTTGCCCAAGCCTCTTACAGTTTGAAACCACATAATTTTCCAGGCAAAAGTGGGGGCTACCATGTGAAAAGCAGCCATTTCTCACATAAATATATACTAAAGACTATTGAAAGTGTCAGGGTAGAAGTATCCTGATCCTATGGGGGCATTTCTTTGGAGTCTGAGGGATGCGTTATGAATTTTAAAAAGCCTAAAACTTTTTTTCCACGTGCGTGGAGTTATGACTGTCACGGTTCTCAGTGCAGCCTCCTATGTAACACTGTCACAGAGTCATGAATCTTGCTAAAACGGAAAAAAGGAAACTCACAAACTCTCATACACTAATGAATGCATTCACGGACCCACTCAGAATGTCACACACACCCATAAATACACTCATACACCCACACAAAGACCCATTCAGAGACTCATGCACCCACTAAGAGACCCAAACATATACTTGCCCTCTCACAGACCCACTGGTACACTCACACCCCCACTCACTCCTCCATGCACACCTACTTAGACAGTCACACACCCGCTCACAGACCCACTGAGAGAGTTATGCATACACTTGGACCCAATAAGACTCATGTGCCTACTCACATACCTACTCAGGCTCTCATGCACTCACTCACATACCCACTCAGGAACTCATGCACCCACTCACAGAGCCACTCAGACATGTAAGCACTCATTCACAAATCCACTCAGTTATGCACCCACTCACAGACCTACTGAGCCACTTATGCACCCACCCAGTCATGCAGACACTCACAGAAACACTCAGTGACTCATGCACCCACTCATAGACCCAGACACTCATGCACCCACGCATAGGCTCGCTCTTTCACACATCCATTCACAGACCCACTCAGACTTTCAGACACACTCACCCATTCATAGACACTCAGACTTTCAGTCACCCACTCACAGACACACTCAGATACTCATGTACCCACTCAGACCCACAGATACACACCTACTCATCAATCCACTTAGTCACTCATGCATGTACTCACAGACCCACTCACTCAAGCACCCACTCTCAGACTTTGACTGAGTCTGTGAGTGTGTTTTTGTGACTAAGTGGGTCTGAGTTTGAGTTGCTCTATGAGTGGGTCTCTGAGTCAGTCGGCCTGGGAGTGTGCCCGACTATCTGACTCATGCCCCCACTCACAGACCAACTTCGTGATCATGCACCAACTCAGACCCACTCTGGTACTCGTATACCCACTCACTCACACACCTACTCCCGGACCCAGTCAGACTCTCATTTATTCACTCACACACACTCATACACTCACCCAATCAGAAAACCACTGTGAGACTCCCACTCTCAGATACACTCATACTCTCACTTACCCAGTCACAGACCCACTCAGATATACATGCACCCAGTCACAGACCCACTCATACACTCACAGACTCAGACTCATGCACCCACTCACAGACCCACTCAGACACACACACCCACTAATAAACCCACTCAGACACACACACAGGCATGCACATGTTCAGAGACCCAGTCAGTCTCTCATGCACCCACTCACAGACCCAGAATCTCACACACATTTTCACACACAGGGGGTCATTCCGACCCCGGCGGGAGGCGGGCGCCGACCGCCAGAAGACCGCACCTCAGTCAAATGACCGCGGCGGTCATTCTGACTTTGCCCAGCGGGAAAGCCCCAGCAACGATGAAGCTGGCTCCGAATGGAGCCGGCGGAGTTGCTGGTGTGCGACGGGTGCAGTGGCACCCGTCGCGATTTTCAGTGTCTGCTAGGCAGACACTGAAAATCATTATGGGGCCCTGTTAGGGGGCCCCTGCACTGCCCATGCCTATGGCATGGGCAGTGCAGGGGCCCCCAGGGGCCCCACGACACCTGTTCCCGCCATCCTGTTCCTGGCGGTTTTTACCGCCAGGACCAGGATGGCGGGAAGGGGGTCGGAATCCCCATGGCGGTGCTGCGAGCAGCGCCGCCATGGAGGATTCTTTGGGGCAGGGGTAAACCGGCGGGAAACCGCTGGTTGCCCTTTTCTGACCGCGGCGGTAAAGCCGCGGTCAGAATTGCCCATGAAGCACCGCCAGCCTGTTGGCGGTGCTTCCGCGGCACTCTGTCAGAATGACCGCCACAAACTCAGACTCCCACACACGCACTCACAGACCCGCTGAGCTACTTATGCACTCACTCCCAGAACCACTCACTCACAGAGCCACTCAGTCACACACATGGTCACAGACCCAGTCAGACTCTCATGCACCCATTCACAGACCCACTTAGACACTCCTGCACCCACAATCACCCACTCAGACAGTCATGCACACTGTCACAGACCCCATTCGATGTTTATGCAGGTGCTCAAAAATGTATTGGGGCATGGAGAGAGTGAAATAAAGACACGTGAACAATAAGTGGGGTGTTGTGCATTTGATGTGTGCTTTTGGTTTGCAGATCCGCAATGGACTTGCATCTCCAAAATATTTGTTTAAAAAAATATATTTTGCTTGAAATTTCAATAGTGTTTGAGAAATAGGGTGGCTCTAAGAAGAGCCTTTATGTTTATTGTGGGAATATGATTAGTATACATAAGAGCGGATGCAGAGTATCAAGTTTCTCAGAAACACTCTGTTGCCTTCATTCGTGAAGTGAACACCATCTCTTCAATAGATTCCATTTATATTAAAGTGGAGGTTATTTTTATAGATACAGCCCATGTTATAGAATCTGAGGAATGCTGAAACTGTTGTATTAACATGTTCCGTGGCTTTGTCTATCTGTGGACAAAATGTAGTAGACCATTTCCATTTCTGCCGCTGGCATATGTTAGAGAACACCAAGGCAGTGTGAGGGAAAAATGTCAATAACTAACTAAAGGTAGCCTTCATTAGGATTTCCAGTCCTACTCCAGTTAGTGTGCCCAGGTCATTACCAGCACAGTGCACAATCATGAGGTGAGAGGGTTAGGAATTGCCTATGTTTTCAACCAATGGAAGCAACTGGTGCCACTTTTAAAACTCTCTGGCCAACCCAAGTAAAATCCACATTAGGCAAACCGAGGCCCCTTTCAATGCCATTCTTTCTAGCATACCCACTAGCCCAAAAAACATAGCTAGGATGCACAATCCACGCTCTAACCATATTGAAGAGAAGGGACAGTAGCATACAGGAGAAGGCTGCAGCTCAGTGAGGGAGTTTTCAAGATGTGAGGTGGTTACAATGGAGGGCATCATATGGATTACAAAAACCACAAATGTCATTGGATGTAGTAACTACATCGGTAGATAAAAATAGGTTGTGATGTAAAACATTAAGCCAGCAGATCTGTGATTGGCTCCAATTATTTCACAAACAAGTAATGCTATTTTGGATATGCTTACATTCTTTAACAGTCAACCACACCTGCTACAGAAAATTGTTGTGAACTTCTGAACTACTCGTACAGTGGAGTGTTCCAAAGAGGTTACTATGGCAGCTGAGGTAAAACAGTGGGTGGGGGAGTAAGGGCAGTTAATAAAGTACAATTTATAACTTGAAATAGGAGTGTTTTTGGTACAGTAGTTACTGAAAAGCGTAATTTTCTAGTTCACTATCAACATTGTATGTCACATGTACCTGAGAAATAACCAAAACTTAATGGTAAATACATTTTCGAGCACCCGAAGTTACACGGGGTGACCGTGCTGATTGCTGCGATGGAGACGCAACTCCAGTCACACACACTACCAAATTGGGCTTCTTTCCAAAACTACAAGAATGGGTTAACATCCACTAACTATTCAGATGTAGGATAAGACAAACAAAATATGAGAAACAGTTTTTGATTTGGTAACTAGGAAAGTAACATTGAGCCCTAAGTTGAAAAGGTTGCCATTAATGGTTCCTTGGTGTACCAATGTTATGCTGAGATTTCATGCTTAGACAAAGAAAATAGTTAAAATCAAATTGGGATTGTATTTTACATATCAACAAAAGCCATTTAACAGGTTTAGCAATTAGATTGCATGTTTACAACAAATGTAGATTCACAGGTGTGCATGTAGATAAGAGGAATAGAAGTGTGTAAGGCAGAGAAAACTACAGTGTCTCAGATAGAACCAGAGAGGTATTTAAACATCATTCACATGTGTTGTAAAGTATTTATTATTTTAGAAAATGAAAAACACTAGTAGTTTTTAACCCATGTTTTTTGCGTGCTACAGCAGAATTTAAATGTCAATTAGAGCTGGCATCTCTAACCAGTTTTCAAGACTGTATTATTTTTACTAGATATAAGTTATGTCTAAAGTAGGCTATGTGTAGGTTATAGGGAGGGTGGTAGGTGCTTATAAAGGTAAGAGATATACTTTGAATTTGTAGTTTATCACTTCTGCACTTTCAGTTCCATATGGTGTATGATAGGTACAGTGTCTCACCTATATTCTCTGTCACAAACCTGTTCTCTAAAACTTAGGGGCATAGTTATGAAAATTAGGCGCTACACCTAGTGCAGAGACTTTTTCAGCACCCCTTAGCACCCCCTATGCCACCATGTGTGCGCCGTATTTAACATACGGTGTACCATGGCGGTACTTAGGAAACTATAATTTTTATGCTACTTTGGCACTTTGCAGGATTAGTGACAAAAATGTTGACGCTAATCCGGCAAAGCACCCAGAAGCCCATTGTAACCAATAGAAGCCTCCTTTAAAATGGCTGCTCAGATTTCTTAGATTTCTTAGCATTATTTTTTCGGCGCCCCTAATAGGGGAACACCCCCTTTGCGTCCATTATGACTGGTGCAGGCATAGTGTAGCGCAAAGGGTTACAAAGTGGTGCAATGCATACATTGAGCCACTTTGTAAATATGGTGCAGCGTTTGTGGCCATCTAATGCCACATCAGTGTAAACAAATGACACTTAGGTGTTAGAATGGCGCTAGGCCCTCCTAAAGCTGGGTTTTAGTGGCATGCTACTGTGGAGGTTGCAAGGGGTCAGGGACCCCTAGGACCCCTAGAGCACAGCTGGTTTTCTTATGCAGGGTCCACGAAGGCTGGGTGCAGTGAGATAGAGCAGCACAGGGTCATTTGTCAAGGAGCTATTGGAGCCAGGTACAGGTCACTTGGAGGGTGGATTGCAAGTCAGCAGGGCCACTCTTGGTGGGGGGGTCTTGGGTGTCCTGAAGTCCCTCCACTGGTGTTTGCTTCTGGTCCTCAGAGAGTCCGTATTGGACTTTTCTTCTGGGTGTCTGAGTTTGGGGGTCCGGTACCCTGGGGTGTGGCCTGTCTCAGCCACTGGAGGCTGCATTGCCACCAAACTTGCCACACTGACAGGATTTGTCAACTTAGTCCACCAGATTAAATTTGGACTGGCTGCTGTGTCCTGTTCATTGGTCAGCAGCCGGTCAGTAAACTGGATTTCACTGGTTCTTGCCTGTTGGGTGCAAGGAGTGATGCCTTCGATCTGGAGTGAGGTTCTTACTAATTTTTTGAAGTTTGAAGGTCATCTAGGGTTCTTAAATTCTGTCTGATGACTAGTCGACCCCTCAGCACTGATTGTCCAGTCCTGGGTGCAGCAGACAGGGTTTGGCACCTTTTTCGTCTTGTAGCAGGACTTCTGTTCTCAAGCCTTGGGTCTTCTTTGTCACTGATCTTCTTGTGTCCATCAAATCTCATATTCAGATCTAGGAATACCCACTAGATACTGCATTTAGTGGGTTTTTAGGGGAGTACCTGGTAGTGGCCAATAGGCCACCTACCTCAGGGTGGCTACACCCAGCATGTGACCACTTCCTGTGGAAAGACGTCACATCCCTATCACAGTTTTGGTTCCACCAGCTTCTTCTTTCAAGGGTGCAGGGACTGGATTAGGCACCACTTGGCAGGGTAGGAGTCTCAGCAATAGAGTCCAGGTGCTGGCAGAGGAATTCTTTGATGGCCCTGAGACTTCAGAACAGGGGGCAAGGTCAGCCCAAGCCCTTGGAGACACTTCACAAGCAGGAAAACACAGCAAAGACCAGTTGTCCTCTCAAAGGCAGAAGCAACAACTGCAGGCCAAGCTAGCAAAGCACACTCACAGGCAAAGGTGGAGTACTCCACCTCCTACTCTTCAGCTCTTCTCCTTGGCAGAGGTTCCTCTTGATCCAGAAATAATCTAAACATCTGGGGTTTTAGGTCCACTACTTATACCCCTTTCTGCCTTTGAACTAGGCAAACTTCAAACAAAGGTCTCTTGTTGACAAGATCCTCCTTTGCCCAGGCCTGGCCCCAGACACACACCAGGGGTTGGGGACTGCATTGAGTGATGACAGACACAGCCCTTTCAGGTGTGTCCGATTCTACCTCCCCACTCTAGCCCAGGAGACTCATCAGGATATCCAGGCTACACCCCAGCTCCCTTTGTGTCACTGTTTAGAGGGAATTAACAAACAGTCCAACATCAGTCGGACCCAGAAGTGGATTCCACAGGCAGACAGAGGCACAGAATGGTTGAGCAAGAAAATGCCCACTTTCTAAAAGTGGCATTTTCATTCTGATAATCTAAAAAACAACTTTACCAAAAGATGTTTTTTTAAATTGTGAGTTCAGAGAACCCAAACCCCAATCTGTATCTGCTCCCAATGGGAAACTGCACAAGTAAGATAGTTAAAGGCAGTCCCCATCTTCACCTATGAGAGAGATAGGCCTTGCAATAGTGAAAACCTAATTTGGTATTATTTGAGGACATGTAAAATACACCAGTACATCCTGCCCATAGGGCTACATAGTGCCTACTGCAGGGGTGTCTTACATGTACAAAAATGACAGGTTTGGGCCTTGCAAGTGGGTATACTTGCCACGTTGAATTGGTAGGGTAAAACTGCACAGACACTGCAGTGGCAAGTCTGAGCCATGTTTACATGCGTACTCATGTGGATGGCACAATCAGTGCTGCAGGCCCCTCTAGAAGCATTTGATGTACAGGCCCAGGGCACCTCTAATGCACTTTACTAGGGACTTACTAGTAAATCAAATATGCCAATCATGGGAAAGCCAATTACACATACAGTGTACCACTGCTGACCAGTGCTAAAGTGCAAGTGATCCCTGTGTAAAGTGCCCAAAACCAAAACCAGCAAAAACAAAGTTCAGCACATAGTTAAAAACACAGGAAGCAGAGGCAAGAAGGCAGACCTGGCATCCTTGGTGTGGTTTTCCCTAGCAGTAAGTCAGGGCCTAACTAGTACACAAAATAGAGTGTTAAAATCTTTCCCAGAAAAGCAGTACCTAGCACAGTTTGACCAGCAAAGTACAAACATTGTGAAATCAAATATGTTGGATACATTCTATCCAAGAAGAAGTCCAGATCCAGAAGACAAGCGTTTTTATGAAAGTCTTCAAAACTACAGCTATAGAAGCAATGTAAGTGAAAACATAGAAAGGAAATATGCAGTACTTGGTTGTGTCAGTTGCTTAGTGGTACACAAAAGGAAATCAAATTAACCAGAGAAACCTTAGCTGTCAAACAAGAGTTTTTTCCTTTGGCTCTTCAACTTTTCAAGACTTGGTGTAGTGAAATATAATTACTTGGAGACTATGGGGGTCATTCTGACCTCGGCGGTAAAAGGCGCTTACCGCCGGTCAGAAGGCCGCCATAACACCGCCGCGGCCGCGGTAAACCGCCACGGTCATTCTGACCCGCAACCTGCAAACCGCCAAAAACCCGACAACCACAAAAGTCCGCCACACCAAAGGTCAGCGAAAAAATGGCGATGACCAAACCTCCACCGTCACGCCAACAGAAATACGCCCATACCATTCCGACCAACAAATCCACGCGGCGGTCTTTCAAACGCGGTATTCCATTGGCGGTACACCCCGCCGCGGTCAAAATACACACACACATAGAAAACTCAGCCACATTGGTCAGTTTGAAACACGCACACCTGATACACATACTAACACCACTCCCACACACCCAACACAATATAAAACACACACCCACATCACCCACAAACCCCTACGACCCGAAATTATTGACGAAGGCTAGAGAGAGAGCACAGAATAGACAATCCCACGACACAGAGGCCCACAACACCATCACCCACACAGAATCCACGCACCAAACACCACACACCACCACACGCACCACACTCATCACCACAAACGCCACCCCACACCTCATCCATACCACCCCATGGCACCCCAAAGACACCCCAGGTTCACTGACACCGAACTCAGGGTCATGGTGGAGGAAATAGTCTGTGTAGAGCCCCAGCTCTTCGGGGCACAGGTGCAGCACACCACAATTGCCAGGAAGATGGAGCTATGGCAAAGGATAGTGGACAGGGTCAACGCGGTGGGACAGCATCCACGCAATCGTGATGACATAAGGAAGCGCTGGAACGACCTACGGGGGAAGGTGCGTTCCATGGTATCAAGGCACAACATTGCGGTGCAGAAGAATGGCGGCGGACCCCCACCTACTCCCCCAGAATTTACAGCATGGGAGGAGGAAGTCTTGCACATCCTGCATCCTGAGGGCCTCGCAGGAGTAGGCGGAGGAATGGACTCTGGTAAGTCAAGTCTTCACTACTGCTTCCCACCCCCACCCCACCTGCATGCCAAATCATACCCCCACCCTCACCCCCACCCCCATCACACCAACTCCTAGCAAAAGGCTCACTATCACAACCCACCCATCCCAACACCAAGCCCTGCATGCGACCACAAAGCATGGACACCCATCACCAAAGCATGCCCACTGCACACACACATCACCCCCACAAGCCACCCTCATAAAAGCCCCCACAAGGGAATGCCTGCACTTGGGTACACGGACACCCACCCATCACACGAAATGCCACACACAGAAGCAATAACCATACCTTTATACCCCTGCAGGACCCGAACGCCACCACACCGCCACGGAGGGTCCAGAGATGTCCATCCCACCCCCAGAAGAGGCCCCCAGCGATGACAGCAGCTCTGTCTCCCTGGACCCAGATGACCAGCCCGGCCCATTGGGGACCTCTGGACAGTCGGTTCCCCACAGACAGCCACAGGCTACACCAGACCCAACCCCCTCTGGGAACACCAGCACAGCTCCCACCCAGCGGGCCCATGCCTCTGTCTCCAGTACACGTAAATCAGCGGTGTGTCCACCACTACAGGGCACCCAGGTTGACCCACCACCCCAACAACAACAGGGACCTGGGGGCAGTGGTAGTGGGCACACCGTCCAGGGGACAGAGGCCCAGGAACACAGGGGAACTGGGAGGGCTGCTGTGCGACAGGGGGGGGACAGGCCCAGGGAACCGACTCTCCAAGAGGCCCTCTCCTCCATCATGGGAGCTTACCACCACTCCCAGGAGACGATGGCGACGGTACTGGCCCGGATCCAGGAGATCCAGGCACTGCAGGAGGAACGGTACATGGGGTTCAGAGAGGAACTGAGGAACATCGGTTCCGCAATGGGGACCATCGTCGTGGCCCTTACCCAGATAGTCACCACATTGCGGGACCATGTGGCACCCCAAAGGGCCCCTGTCACTAGCCCAGGCCAGGAACAGCCTACCACCTCCGCCGGCGCTAGTGGACAGGAGGCCCCCACACAACAACAGGCCACCAGAACCCCACCTCCTGCAGAAGAAGAACCACCCCGCAAGCGGAACCTGAGAGCTCACAAGAAGACAGAGTAGGATTGCAAGACCCCCGCCAGCCTAAGATACCCCCTGATGTCATCCCACTGTCCCACATTGTCACCCTGTCCAACCTTTAACTGCCCCTGCTCCATCCTTCCACAGGCATATGGACAATGCACTTGTGCGACTGAGAACTCGACTCTGCTATGGACATTACTCCACCCCCACCCATCACCCTTTTACAATCATGTACCTATATGTAGCACTTAAAATAAATCACTTATTGCACTTAAAATAACAGGAGTCTGCTTGTATTTTTAACAAATGTATTACACATAACGGTGCAATAATGTCCAGTTACTTTGTGATGACAACATACCAATTTCAATAAGCTTTAGTCCATGGGCAAACAAAGCTGAAGTCAGGCAGTGGGTCATACAGCTCTGAAAAGGGAAGGGAAAGTCACAAATCAGTTAACAGGAACTGGGGGGAAACACAGACAGTGGAGACGCATGAGGCCTTAAGTAAATGTAAAATGGCGTGGGTGATTCTTACCTGAGTGCTACTGAAAATATTGTTGTATGACTGTATCCCTGTTGTCGGTGTCGTCCCCATTGTCTTCCTCCTCTTCACTCTCCACAGGCTCCACAGCTGCTACAACACCACCATCTGGACCATCCTCCTGCAGAAAAGGCACCTGGCGTCGCAAAGCAAGATTGTGAAGCATACAGCAAGCCACGATGATATGGCACACCTTCTTTGGTGAGTACATTAGGGATCCACCTGTCATATGGAGGCACCTGAACCTGGCCTTCAGGACGCCCCGAAGGTCCTTTCTATGATCCTCCTAGTTCGGCCATGGGCCTCATTGTACCGTTCCTCTGCCCTGGTCCGGGGATTCCTCACTGGTGTCAGTAGCCACGACAGGTTGGGGTAACCAGAGTCACCAATTAGCCACACACGGTGTCTCTGTAGCTGTTCCATCACATAAGGGATGCTGCTATTTCGCATGACATACGCGTCATGCACTGACCCAGGGAATTTGGCATTTACATGGGAGATGTACTGGTCAGCCAAACAGACCACCTGGACATTCATCGAATGATAACTTTTTCTGTTTCTGTACACCTGCTCACTTTCTTTGGGGGGAACCAAAGCCACATGGGTCCCATCAATGGCACCAATGATGTTGGGGATATGTCCAAGGGCATAGAAATCACCCTTCACTGTAGCCAATTCGCCCACCTCAGGGAAAATAATGTAGCTCCGCATGTATTTCATCAGGGCAGACAACACTCTGGACAAAACCTTAGAAAACATACGCTGAGACATCCCAGATGATATGGCCACTGTTGTCTGAAAAGACCCACTTGCCAAAAAATGGAGTACTGACAGAACCTGCACCAGAGGGGGAATCCGTGTGGGTTGGCGGATGGGGGACATCAGGTCTGGCTCCAGCTGGGCACATAGTTCATGTATAGTTGCTCTGTCAAGCCTGTATGTAAGTATGATATGTCGTTCTTCCATTGTCGACAGGTCCACCAGCGGTCGGTACACGGGAGGATTCATCTTTCTCCTCGCAAGTCCCAGCGGACGGTGCCTAGGAAGGACAACATGGAGCACAGAGTCAAGCAACCCACAGGTTCGTTCACACAGCTTGCACAGTACATGAATCGCTATGCATTGAAAGGCTTATATGAGTGGCAATGCAAGGCCTAGGCCTGTGTGACGCAGTAGAAATTATGCCATGTGGGCCCTTGAAATGGCGGCTGCCTGACCAGTGAAGTGTGACAGTGGGATGTGAGGTCACTGCGCTGGCGTGGCACACCGTGGCGGTAGGCGGTCGAAGACCGCGGCGCAAAGCAGCATTGGTTAACATTGAACCCTATGGGTCTCAGGAGCCAATGACGATGTGCGCCGGCGGTCGCGGTACGCCCCGCCGCGGTACGCACCGCCGCGGCGTGACCGCCATTTTCTAACTGCTTAATCACTCGAGACCTGATCATCCACAGGAGAGGACCTATACTGCAAGTGCTGCTGTGACCTCGGTCTGGGAGATACAATGGCTGCTGCGACTGGGGAAAGGGCCCCTGCCTTCACTTCCGAAGAATTGGAGAAACTTGTTGATGGGGTCCTCCCTCAGTATGCGCTACTCTACGGTCCTCCAGACCAACAGGTTAGTTTACAGGGTGCACGTTGAATGGGCTATGCCTGTGTTGAGTGGGGTGTATGTAAGATGGTGGGGAGGGGAGCGAATGAGGAGTGCAACGCACGAAAGATGAGAGCATGTGCCACATGGCAAGGTTGCGGAGGGGGGGGGCACTCACATTGACCAAAACTGATGCGATTTCCTTTACCACCCTGTACATGTCATATAGGTCAGCGCCCATCAGAAGATCGGCATTTGGCGTGCCATCACCAAGGACGTCCGGGCCCTGGGGGTCCACAACAGACGGGGCACCCACTGCCGAAAGAGGTGGGAGGACATCTGCCGCGGGACCAGAAAGACCGCCGAGTCTCTGCTGGGGATGGCCTCCCAACGTAGGAGGGGTGCCAGCCGCCAATTGACCCCCCTGATTTCCCGGATCCTGGCGGTGGCCTACCCCGATTTGGATGGGCGCGTGAGGACATCACAGCAGACACAAGGGGGTGAGTATCAGCACATTCTGCTATCTTTGCGCGCAGTGAAGGTGTCTGGGTGGGGGAGGAGGGCTGTGGCTATCTCTAGGCCAGGGCGCATTCTGTAGGCTAGGCCCCTCCGTTAGACACGGCCCTGTGCCCCCGCCCCCCACCTCTGTAGGGTGCCAAGTACAGCTATCCATGGTCCGGCCTCACCCATGTGTGCATTTGTCGTCCATAGACCTGTTGGCCTAGTCACAATAACTGAGTAGTGTACCCCGATTGCGCGGCCTAGTGCAGGGGGCTTCTGTGTCTGTCCTCTCCGACAACGGTGTTGCCAATGCATGCACTCAACCTGTCTTCATTTCTCCCCCCCCCCCATTTTCTTTGTCTTCCTGTTCATGTGTGCATTAGCATCATCAGGCGGAGGAGAAGTGGCATCGGCGCACGAGGGAGCTGCATCTCACATGGCCCCGGAGGGCCATACAACAGACTCCGAGTACACCAGTGAGACGGAGGGCGAGTGGAGCTCCACAACGGGGACCCGTGGAGACGTCAGCGACACCGACACGTCCTCGGAAGGGAGCTCCCTAGCGGTGGCGGCAACATCCGTGCCCACCACCACAACAGGTACAGACGCCACCCAGCGCACCAGCCCCGCCCTCCCAGCAGCCCCTCAGCCTTCGCTCTGTGCCCGCTCGCCCAGGAAAACGGGCATCTCCTTCGCCCCAGGCACCTCAGGCCCTGCCCCAGTTACCCCTGCTGCCCTCAGTGAGGAGGTCATTGACCTCCTCAGGACACTCATTTTTGGGCAGTCTACCCTTTTGAATGCCATCCAGGGTGTAGAAAGGGAGGTGCATCGGAGCAATGCATACCTGGAGGGCATTCATTCGGGTCAGGCTGCCCATCAGCGATCGTTCAACGCTCTGGCCTCAGCACTGACGGAAGCCATTCTCCCTGTCTCCAGCCTCCCTCTTCTGACTCCCTCCCTCCACCCAGTCCCAGTCTCCTGTTCCTCTGCCTATCCCATCCACACCATCAGACCAGCCTGCACACACCTCTACACCCAAGGGCAGCTCATCCAGACATAAGCACCACAGATCCCACAAGCATTCACCCAAGCAACATCCAGATGCAGACATGCCAACAGTCACTACCACCTCTGTGTCCCCCACCTCCTCATCTCCCTCCTCCCTCCCTGTGACGTCTCCACTCACACCTGCATGCACACCACCATCAGCCAGTACTTCCATCACCAGCACACCCTTCATTACAGTCCGCACACGTGCAGTCACCACCCCCACTGCCATTTACACGTCCCCTGTGTCCTCTCCCAGTGTGTCTGTCACCCCCTCGTCCAAAGCACACAAACGCAGGCAGCCACCCACCCAACAGCCATCCACCTCACAACAGCCTCCGTCACAAGCACCTGCACCCAAAGACAGCACACTTGACTCTCCTACAACCACATCCTCTTCCTCCACTCCCATACCCACTACAGCTACCCGTCCCTGTCCTTCCCAAGTCCTTTTCCTTTCCAACCTTGAGCTCGTTCCAATCACTGACCCACCCCTCCATCTGGTAAGAGTAAAAAAAGCACCTCAGCCACCACCAGCCCTGCATCTACTGTGACCATAGTGCAGGGCTATTGGAGTCCACCAGCTCCTAGGGCAGGAACATCGGCCAGCAGCAAGGGGACAGCCAGCCCACCCCCTGGGAAGAGGACAAAAAAAAAGAAGGGCCGGCGCGACAAGCCTGAGATGGCTGCCACCAAGGACAGTAGCCTTGCCCCGTCACCTGCCACATCATCAAAGGGAGGCAAGGGCCACAGAGCTTCAGCGAAGGAGGGCAAGGGCAGCAGGGCAGAGAAGTCAGGCAGCAGGCGAGCTGCCCAGGAGGGCCCCACCAGTCCCATTCCGGTTGTGACGGACGACACCCACGGGCCCAGGACTCCATCACAGGAGGGCCCGCGACCGCAAGGTCGGATGGTGACTGAGCGGGAAGTCTTGGCCAGGTCTGGTTCCCCAGAAACACAGGACAAGCACCGCTGAACAGGGGCCCGCCGGGAGAAGCACCGCTGAACAGGGCCCCGCCGTGACAAGAACCGCTGAACAGGGGCCCGCCGTGACAAGAACCGCTGAACAGGGGCCCGCCGGGAAAAGCACCGCTGAACAGGGCCCCGCCGTGACAAGAACCGCTGAACAGGGGCCCGCCGTGACAAGAACCGCTGAACAGGGGCCCGCCGTGACAAGAACCGCTCCGCTGGGCCCTTCCTGTCAAGCACCGCTCCGCTGGGCCCTTCCTGTCAAGCACCGCTCCGCTGGGCCCTTCATCTCAAACACCGCTCCGCTGGGCCCTTCATCTCAAGCACCGCTCCGCTGGGCCATTCATCTCAAGCACCGCTCCGCTGGGCCCTTCATCCCAAGCACCGCTCCCCTGGGCCATTCATCTCAAGCACCGCTCCGCTGGGCCATTCATCTCAAGCACCGCTCCGCTGGGCCATTCATCTCAAGCACCGCTTCGCTGGGCCCTTTCTGTCAAGCACCGCTCCGCTGGGCCCTTCATCTCAAGCACCGCTCTGCTGGGCCCCGCCGTCTCTGCACCGCTCCGCTGGGCCCTTCCTGTCAAGCACTGCTCCGCTGGGCCCTTCATCTCAAGCACCACTCCGCTGGGCCCCACCGTCTCTGCACCGCTCCGCTGAGCCCTTCCTGTCAAGCACCGCTCCGCTGGGCCCCGCCGTCTCTGCACCGCTCCGCTGGGCCCTTCCTGTCAAGCACCGCTCCGCTGGGCCCTTCATCTCAAGCACCGCTCCGCTGGGCCCTTCCTGTCAAGCACCGCTCCGCTGGGCCCTTCCTGTCAACCTCCGCTCCGCTGGGCCCTTCCTGTCAAGCACCGCTCCGCTGGGCCCCGCCGTCTCTGCACCGCTCCGCTGGGCCCTTCCTGTCAAGCACCGCTCCGCTGGGCCCTTCCTGTCAAGCACCGCTCCGCTGGGCCCTTCATCTCAAGCACCGCTCCGCTGGGCCCTTCCTGTCAAGCACCGCTCCGCTGGGCCCTTCCTGTCAACCTCCGCTCCGCTGGGCCCTTCCTGTCAAGCACCGCTCCGCTGGGCCCCGCCGTCTCTGCACCGCTCCGCTGGGCCCTTCCTGTCAAGCACCGCTCCGCTGGGCCCTTCCTGTCAAGCACCGCTCCGCTGGACCCTTCCTGTCAAGCATCGCTCCGCTGGGCCCCGCCGTCTCTGCACTGCTCCGCTGGGCCCCGCCGTCTCTGCACCGCTTCGCTAGGCCCTTCCTGTCAAGCACCGCTCCGCTGGGCCCTTCATCTCAAGCACCGCTCCGCTGGGCCCCGCCGTCTCTGCACCGCTCCGCTGGGCCCTTCCTGTCAAGCACCGCTCCGCTGGGCCCCGCCGTCTCTGCACCGCTCCGCTGGGCCCTTCCTGTCAAGCACCGCTCCGCTGGGCCCTTCATCTCAAGCACCGCTCCTCTGGGCCCTTCCTGTCAAGCACCGCTCCGCTGGGCCCTTCCTGTCAAGCACCGCTCCGCTGGGCCCCGCCGTCTCTGCACTGCTCCGCTGGGCCCCGCCGTCTCTGCACCGCTCCGCTGGGCCCTTCCTGTCAAGCACCGCTCTGCTGGGCCCCGCCGTCTCTGCACCGCTCCGCTGGGCCCTTCCTGTCAAGCACCGCTCCGCTGGGCCCTTCCTGTCAAGCACCGCTCCGCTGGGCCACGCCGTCTCTGCACCGCTCCGCTGGGCCCTTCCTGTCAAGCACTGCTCCGCTGGGCCCTTCCTGTCAAGCACCGCTCCGCTGGGCCCTTCCTGTCAAGCACCGCTCCGCTGGGCCCCGCCATCTCTGCACCGCTCCGCTGGGCCCCGCCGTCTCTGCACCGCTCTGCTGGGCCCTTCCTGTCAAGCACCGCTCCGCTGGGCCCCGCCGTCTCTGCACCGCTCCGCTGGGCCCTTCCTGTCAAGCACCGCTCCGCTGGGCCCTTCATCTCAAGCACCGCTCCGCTGGGCCCTTCCTGTCAAGCACCGCTCCGCTGGGCCCTTCCTGTCAACCTCCGCTCCGCTGGGCCCTTCCTGTCAAGCACCGCTCCGCTGGGCCCCGCCGTCTCTGCACCGCTCCGCTGGGCCCTTCCTGTCAAGCACCGCTCCGCTGGGCCCTTCCTGTCAAGCACCGCTCCGCTGGACCCTTCCTGTCAAGCATCGCTCCGCTGGGCCCCGCCGTCTCTGCACTGCTCCGCTGGGCCCTGCCGTCTCTGCACCGCTTCGCTGGGCCCTTCCTGTCAAGCACCGCTCCGCTGGGCCCTTCATCTCAAGCACCGCTCCGCTGGGCCCCGCCGTCTCTGCACCGCTCCGCTGGGCCCTTCCTGTCAAGCACCGCTCCGCTGGGCCCCGCCGTCTCTGCACCGCTCCGCTGGGCCCTTCCTGTCAAGCACCGCTCCGCTGGGCCCTTCATCTCAAGCACCGCTCCGCTGGGCCCTTCCTGTCAAGCACCGCTCCGCTGGGCCCCGCCGTCTCTGCACTGCTCCGCTGGGCCCCGCCGTCTCTGCACCGCTCCGCTGGGCCCTTCCTGTCAAGCACCGCTCCGCTGGGCCCCGCCGTCTCTGCACCGCTCCGCTGGGCCCTTCCTGTCAAGCACCGCTCCGCTGGGCCCTTCCTGTCAAGCACCGCTCCGCTGGGCCACGCCGTCTCTGCACCGCTCCGCTGGGCCCTTCCTGTCAAGCACTGCTCCGCTGGGCCCTTCCTGTCAAGCACCGCTCCGCTGGGCCCTTCCTGTCAAGCACCGCTCCGCTGGGCCCCGCCATCTCTGCACCGCTCCGCTGGGCCCCGCCGTCTCTGCACCGCTCTGCTGGGCCCTTCCTGTCAAGCACCGCTCCGCTGGGCCCCGCCGTCTCTGCACCGCTCCGCTGGGCCCTTCCTGTCAAGCACCGCTCCGCTGGGCCCTTCCTTTCAAGCACCGCTCCGCTGGGCAATGCCGTCTCAAGCACCACTGGCCCATTGACAGTACCGGTTCTGTGTCGAGCAGGGCTTCACGAAGTACTCTGGGCACCATGCCTCCTCCATTAACAGTGGAGTCGGTAATCCATCTGATGGACTGTGGCTTGCCACTTCCCAGGATGGAACAGTGGGCAAGCCACCCACTGTAGAGACTTGAGAGACTGTGGCTTTGCACTCCCCAGGATGGCACAGTGGGCAAGCCACCCACTGTAGAGACTTGTGAGACTGTGGCTTTGCACTCCCCAGGATGGGACAGTGGGCATGGAGGCCCCTCGTGGATCTGGCGTCGTGGACTCATGTGGCTGAGGTGCCCCCCCTTCCCTTCCCCCTGAGGTGCCTGTAGTTTTATCATCTGATGCCCCAGCAGTGTTCTCTCCAATGGTATCTGGTCTCCTGTGTGGGCTTTGCCCATGTGTTTGTGCACATTGGCCCACGGACTATGGAACTTTGACAGAATGGGCAGGACTTATTGCCTATGTATATATTTTTGACTATGTTCATTCCTTATTTTGTATCATTCATATAGCATATTTCCCATACCTTCAATGGAGCTATTTATGCATATATTTTATAGATCATTTTAATTGTGTCTTTGCATTATTCCGGTGGGTTTGGGGGGTGTCACTCTGACTTGTTGCTCTGCATTGGGGTGTAGGTATTTGGGTTGGGGGGGTGGGTGTATGGCGCATGTGTGTGCCCGTAAGCTTTCCTCCTCCCCCCTCCCCTGTGTCGTAGGTGCAGTATTCACCGTTGTCGTCTGCGCCGGCGTTCGTACTCCTGGTAGATGAGCAGGTAGACAATAGCTGGTAGGATGTTTAATTCGGGTTCCATGCTGTCCTCCTTCCTCGTGGAGTGTGTAGAGGTGAGCGTTTTCCCGTTCGTAGTCTGTTTCCGCCGTGTTTTTATCGGCGGGGCTCCCGCCCCGGAAAAGGTGGCGGATTGAGTTGTGATAGGGTGGGCGGTACATTGTCTGCCGCCTGCCTGTTGGCGGTGACCGCCGCGCTGTTTGTCTGTCCCGCCGTGGCGGTCGGAGTGTTAAAGTGGCGGCCTGTGTTGGCGGTTCCCGCCAGGGTCAGAATACCTTTTTTTTGACCGCCTGCCTGTTGGCGGGTTGGCCGCCACTTTATCACCGACCGCCAGGGTTGGAATGACCCCCTATGACTGCTATGAAGATTCTTTCAATGCTGTCAAAGTTACTGTTCAGTGTTAAATTTTCACAAACTATTTACAAATGTTAAATGATTAAATACAAGAAGAAGAAATTATTGCTGCTGAGGTAGCTAAGGATAGTTCTCAAAACAACCATAGTTCAGGACCACTGAGTTAGGATCCTCTTAGACAACCTATTATTGAAAACGAAGCTGCAATAGCTATGAATGAAGTGGAAACTTTAACGGAACAAGCAAGATAGGAATCAGTAGATCTGGAACAGTTAGTTGCACAACTCAATAACAAACAGAAAGACATTCATATCAAAGAAAATGCAAAATAGAACATGGATTCCTTCATAATAAGAAACCATACAATTGCTCATCATTCAATCCCATACTGTTATATATCAGTGGTCAAGCTGGCACCAGGAAAAGTTTTTTCAATTAAAGTGAATCTCCACTTACCTACATAAGGCTACAGAATCAAGCATACTGTTTGTAGTAACAGCATCTACGGGATTAGCTGCGCAAAATATCAAAGAAATAACTTTACATAGACAACTTATGCTACCAGTTGAATATGGCAATGAACTGGAATACCAGAAGATTTGAAGAAATGTCAGCTTTTACTTATTGATGAGGTAAGCATGGTTTCAAATTTAATGTTTGTCTTTGTTCACTTGAGAATGTAACAGATTTTAAAAACAGAGGCCCATATTTATACTTTTTTTGCGCCGCATTTGTGTCATTTTTTGACGCAAAAGCGACGCAAACTTATAAAAGATAATTGTATTTCACAAGTTTGCACTACTTTTATGTAAAAAATGCCATAAATGCGGCACAGAAACAGTTTAAATATGAGCCAGAATATGACATCATCTTTGGAGGAAAGCATTGAATTGTTTTTGGTGACCCACTGCAACTAACTCCTGTAAAAGAATAGCCTGTTTTCAAGACTCTTTTGCATGAAGAAACTTGGAACTCATGATGAACTATTGGAAATCTAAACATTTGGCAATACTTCAAATACCAGCAACTTGTCCAAAATATGTGTCAAGCCTCTGACATGGAATAGGGAAATATTTTTAAGGACATTAGAGTAGGAGTTCTGACAGAGGAGGGAAAATGTACCTTGGGAAGTCAACTTAGCAAGAAACTGTTTTCCTCTAACAACTCAGCTGCAGGGCTAATATTTAATTTCTGAAATGAAGTGAAATCAATAGTTTCTTTAATGCCTACTCTTCAAGAGAGTGTGCCAATTTCAATTAAGAAATATTGAAACTAGAGAAAGAAGACATTTTGGAAATTACAGCTCTCAACAAAATGGAACACCAGGGAGTGACAGTGCTGCTGAGTGTAAAACTAGAAGAAAAGATGAACTCTTTGGAGAAATCTGTATTAAGGACTGCTGGACTGGAGAAGTGTTTATGTGTGTGCAAAGATTGTAGTGTAATTTTGAGACATCATTTAAATGTTGAAGAAGGACTAGTAAAAGCTGCTATGGGTAAAGTTATTGATTCCGTGATGAGGTTGAATTCTTAGCTATAAAGTTTGATTAGGTTGATGGCATAAGGCAAATTAGGCAATGTGTTGTACTCTTTTTACTTTTAAAAGTACTTCTGTTGGATGTAGTTCCCTGTCTGTCTTGCATATGCTGTAACTACCCATTAATCACAAGGTTTAAGTGCAGATTCTGCATTTATTAATATTGGAGGTACAGTATTTAAAGAAGGAATGTCAAATGTGGCATTGTCACCATTTCAAACATTGTCAGGTTTGTTTCTGGTTGATTGTAGGATGCTGGCCTAGTTTGTAGTGGGTACCTAAGGTACTTACACCTTATACAAGGTCCAGTTATCCCTTATTAGTGAACTGTAGTCAGTGTCTAGAAGCCAGGCTCTCTAGGGGTAGTGTGGATGAGCAGCCATGGCCTAACTAGGAGACATGCAAAGCTCATGCAATACCGCTGTAGTCACACAGTACTCACATATGAAAGAAAATACTTAGGTCCTAATTATGACCCTGTTAGTAAATCACACTTACCGCCTCGCTGATGGCCACCAACTTACCGCTGCGGCGGCGGATATCCATTCACCATATTATGACACACACACCAATCTGACAGAATTCAGCCACAGACACAACTCCGCTAGCTCAAAGGTCAGTGATAAAGTGGCGGTCTCAAAACCCACACCATTACGCCAACAGAACAACGCGCACCACACTATGACCCACAAATCACCACAGAGGAAATTCAACTGCGGTAAACCATTGGCTGTACATACCGTCGCGCTCACAATGGACACCCACGGACAAAACACCAGAGTGGACAATTCAAACAAACACCTGACACCCATACACACACCACACCACACCCAAACCACTACAAAACACACCCACATTACCCACAACCCCTTATGAATTCAAATCACTGGCACAAGACTGACACCAAGACCACTGCCACAACTACATACACACACAACATACACCCATACATCCCTCACACACCAACACATTACCTAACACACCCTCACCAACACATCACATAAAACCCATGGCACCACAAAGGCACTCCTGTTTCACTGAGGAGGAGTTAAGGGTCAAGGTGGGGGAAATCATCAGGGTAGAGCCACAGCTATTTGGAGCACAGGTGGAGCAGATATCAATAGCAAGGAAGATGGAGCTATGGCAGAGAATCGTGGACAGGGTCAAAGCCGTGGGACAGCACCCCAGAACAAGGGACGACATCAGGAAGAGGTGGAACGACCTACGGGGGAAGGTACGTTCCATTGCACCAAGACACCAGTTCGCGATCCAGAGGACTGACGGTGGACCCCCACCTCCTCCCCAACAACCCACAGCTGGGAGGAACAAGTCTTGGCAATACTGCATCCTGAGGGCCTGGCCGGAGTCGGAGGAGGACTGGACTCTGGTAAGTCAACTCTCTACTGCTATCACCCCCTACCTGCATGCCATCACATACCCTCACCCTCACTACCATCACTCCTCTACATCCCACACACTTCACCATCACATCTCCTCAATCCCAATGCCAAGCCCTGTATGCTGTACCAATGCATGGACACCCCTCACAGCCCTGCATGGACACTCATCAGAAATGCATGCACAGCATAGAGAACTAACAATCCCACTATATACCAACATACACAAGTAAAAGCTTGCAGGGCAACACCAACCATAGAGGGGAAGCCAGGGATGTACAATATGTCATACATATTAACCATAATACATCATTTACATCCCCACAGGTACCCTAGCCAATGTCACTGGAGAGGAGGTGCCAGCACTATCCAGTCCCCCAACTGAAGAGGCCGACAATAATGACAGTAACTCTGGTCTTCAAGATCTGGACGATCTACCTGGCCCATCAGGGACCACTGGACTGCCAGTTACCCAAGCCAAATCACAGACCACCATAGATCCTCACCCCATCAGGAAACAGCACCAAAGCACCCACCCAGCGTCCTCAAACCTCTGTCCTCAGGACACGTCAGTCAGCAGTGTGCCCACCTGTACATGGACCGCAGGCCACACCTCACACAAGACAATTATGGACCTGGGTCGGTGGCACTGGGCACACAGTTTAGGGGACAGAGGCACAGGCCAACAGGAACACTCGGAGGACTGTTGTTCAACAGGGGGAGGACAGGACCAGGGAACCAACTCTCCAGGAGGTGCTCTCTGAGATCCTGGGAGCCTATCAACACTCCCAGGACACGATGAGCCAGATCCTAGACAACATGCAGGAGAACAGGTGTCTGCAGGAGGGACAGTACCAGGGGATCAGGGAGGTCGTGCAGGCCATCAATAACACCCTGATCTCCATAGAAGGGGTGCTGCAGACATGGCCAACATTATGAGGGAGGCAGTGTCACACCAGTGGGCCCCTGCCACTAGCCAGTGATCTGAACAGTCTTCCACTTCCGCTGCCGCTAGGGACCAGAAGGCCCCGCCACAGGACTCACAGGTCACCAGCACCCCTCCCCCTACAGAAGGTGAACCACCCCGCAAATGTTCCCTGTGATCCAGACAGAAGCCAAAGACACTTGCCAGGACCCCCCGACAGGAAATTACTTTCCTGATTGTCCCCCTGGTGTCCCACACAGTCACCCTGTCCACCTTGAACTGCCATTTCTCCCCTTCCTATGTCCCCATGGACAATGCACCTGTGCTACAAAGAGACTGGAACAATACCCTGGACCTTCCTCCATTATCACCCCATTGCACTTTCCCCTCTATATATTAGCACTATAATAAACACCCTTTGATAAAAATCGATTTCGAGTATGTCATGTATTTCAAATATGTATTGATTGAAACAGGTACAACCGTTGCAAATGAACTGTACATAGAATGAGCATAGAATTAATGACCTGTAGCTGGCTGTTGTGATCACACCAGGAGTATTTGTCAAATCACCAACATCTGCAAAATAAATAGCCAGAGGGAACAGTAAGTGGGCATAGAAGTGGGAAATAGCAGCATGCCAATGCCACCCAGAATACAGCCAAAGTCATTGAAATATAAAGTTGCACTGTCTCACCTGTGTCACTGGAAGTACTAACGGATTACAGATGTTCTGTTGTCCACATCCTCATCCTCTGCCTCCTCATCCTCACTGTCCACAGGGTCCACTGCTGCCACAGGGGCATCTCCAGTCTCCTCCTCCTGCAGAAAAGGGACATGGCATCTGAGGGCCAGGTTGTGCAACATGCAGCCTGCCACCACTATCTGGCAGACCTTCTTGGGTGAGTAGCACAGAGATCCACCTGTTAAAAGGAGGCACCGGAACCTGGCCTTCCGGAGGCCAAAGGTCCTTTCAATTAGCCTTCTGGTTTGCCCATGTGCCTCATTATAAAGTTCTTCTGCCCTTATCCTGGCATTCCTCACAGCAGTCAGCAGCCATGATAGGTTTGGGTCACCAGAGTCACCTGCAAAGATTGAGGGACAACATTTAGCCACACACTATCCCATATGGCCAACAGAATAGCTATACACCAACATATACTGGGTTCCTCACCTATTAGCCACACCCTGTGCCTCTGTAGTTGGGCCATCACATTTGGGATGCTGCTATTCCTTAGGCCAAAGGCATCATGCATCGACCCAGGATACTTAGCATTGACGTGGGAGATGTACTGGTCAGCCAAGCACACCATCTGCACATTCATAGAGTGGAAACCCTTACGATTTCTGAACACCTGTTCATTCTGGCGGGGGAAGGGAGACAAATGCAATATGTGTTCTGTCAGTTGCCCCAATTATATTGGGGATATGTCCCATTGCATAAAACTCGGCCTTCACAGTGGCCAAATCCTCAGCCTGGGGGAATGCAATGTAGCTGAACATGTGTTTTATCATGGCAGACAACACTCTTGTCAGCACTATTGAGAACATTGGCTGTGTCATTCCTACCAAGCCCACTATCACTTGGAAAGAACCAGTTGCCAGGAAATTGAGAACTGATAGCACTTGCACAAGAGAGGGGAACCCAGGGGGATGGCGGATAGCAGATATCAGGTCAGGCTCCAATTGGGCACAAAGCTCTGTGATTGTGGCCCTGTCCAGTCTATAGGTGAGCATTATGTGCCTGTCTTCCAATGTAGCCAAGTCCACCAGGGGTCTGTACACAGGGGTATGTCTCCATCTCCTATTCATCCGCAGCGGTAGGAATCTAAGGGACAAAAGAGAGAGAAGGCTGTCACAAACTGAACAACGGAGCCACAACAGTAGTCTGCAATCTGTAAACATGTTATAAGACAGTGTGAATTGTCAAGTATGAGCCTATTTATCCTGTGACGCAGCATTATTCCATAGGGCTGCCCCCCTCCCCTGAAATGGCATCTGCCTGTCCTGTGTGGATGGACAGGTAAAAGTGAGGTAATGCCGCTGATGTGCACTGTGGCGGGAGGCGGTCGGGAACTGCCGCGCAACTCCTCATTGGTTATATTTGTGCCCTATAGGGTACAGTGGCCAGTGGTGATCTACACTGGCAGTGACGGTATGCACTGCCGCGGACGTGACCGCTACAGGAGAGGACCTACCCTGCATGTGCTGCTGAGACCTCTGTCTGGATCCTACCATGGCCCATGTTACAGTGGAAAGGGCCCCAGCCTTCACTTCAGAGGAATTGGGAAAACTGGTGGATGGGGGTCCTACCCTAGTATGGACTGCTGTATGGGCCTTCAGACCAACAGGTGAGTACAGTGTGGGCACAATGCATGTGGCATGGATGTATGGAGGTGTGTGTGAAGGCATCAAGTAAGGGAGAAGGATGTCTTCTTGGCTGTGTACATGTTGAGTGCTGCGCTATGTGTGTGCAAATAGTGATGAAAACGGGTATGGTAGGTCATGCGTCCTATTGGCTGCCCTGTTTGGCTAATGGTGTTCTCCTGTGTGTATTGCCTCTACCCATCAAAAGAAGGGTATATGGTGTGCCATTGCCAAGGAGGTGTGGACCCTGGGAGTCTATAGCAGGCGGAGCACCCACTGTTGCAAACGGTGGGAGGACCTGAGATGCTGGGCACAGAAGACCAGAGGCCCAGCTGGGGATGGCCTCCCAACGAGGAAGAGATGCCTGTCGAACCCTGACCCCCCCTGATGGCCCGCATACTGGTGGTGGCCTATCCAGAGCTGGATGGGCACTTGAGGGCATCGCAGCAGCCACAAGGGGGTGGGTACAGTGGCCATCAGTGAAGGAAATGGCTGGAGGGTTGGTATCCGGGTGGTGGTTGTGTGTCAGTGGGTGCCCCTTGGCCACGCCAGACATAACAGAATAGGTCTTCTATTGGCTAAGGGTCTGAAGGGGATATACTCCCTATCTAGCTTGTTAGCATCCACTACTGGTCAGGGCTGCATGGGTCTGCAGTTGGCAGTGTGTGCTCCTGCTCATGCCTTGGTGACTTGCCACATCACTGGTAGTGCAATGCACAATGCGTAGGCCTGTTCCTTGTGTGTGAGGGTGCTGTGTACGCCAACGGTGGTGTTGGTGCAGTCATTGACCCAGTGTATCCTTTGTCTCTCCCCCCCTTTCTTGTTTTGTCATCCTGTCCTTAAGTCCATAAGGATCATCTGGCGGAGGAGCAGCAGCACCTGAGACGGAGGGAGCTGCATCCCACAGGAACCCGGAGGCAAAGTCCACCGATGCTGAGGGCACCAGTGGGACAGAGGGCGAGGGGAGCACCACATCGGAGACTGGAGGAGACAATACAGACTCAGATACCTCCTACGATGGGAGCTCCCTGATGGTGGCGGACACCTCGGTGACCACCACAGCTACAGGTACAGCTGCCACCTCCTGTACCAGCACCGCCCTCCCAGCATCTCCTCAGTGAGTTGCCCTTGCCTCCTCACCCAGAAGGGTGGGCATCTCCTTTGCCCTGGGCACCTCAGGCCCTGCCCCACTCAGCCCTGCTGCCCTCAGTGAGGAGGCTATTGACCTCTTGAGATCCATCTCTGTAGGACAATCAACCATTGTGAATGCCATCCAGGGGCTGGCAGCCCACATGCATTAATCTAATGCAATATTGGAGGGCATTCACAGTGGATTGGCGGCCCAACAGAGATCAATCCAGGCTCTGGCCTCCTCTTTGATGACAGCCATTGTCCCCGTCTCTACTGTCCCCCCTCCAACTACCACTCCCCAGTCCCATTCTCCTCTACCCCAATCCATCCCAATCCATCAAGCACAGAGCCAGATGAGCATGCACACAGGACAACACCCAAGAGTGTCACAGGCAAAGACAAGCACCAGACTTCATCCCACGGGCACGCACACAAAACACCATTCATTTGCAGATACAACAACATCCACTCTTTCCACTCTCTCTCTCCCCCTCCTCCTCCTCCTCCTTATCTACTTTCCACCCAGTTATGTCCACCCTCACACCTGCATGCACTACATCATCCACTACCTGCATCATCACCACACCAAGCAGAACACACCTTACTGGCAGACACCTCCACAACATCCATGCACACTTCCCCTGTGTCCTCTCCCACCATGTCTGTCCCCCTCTCCTAAAGGACACAAACGCAAGCACTCAGACACTCAACAGCCATCCACCTCACAACAGCATACGGCCCATGCACCAGCACCCAAACCCAGCAGACAAACACCAACTACTACTCCCTGATCCTCCACTCCCATTACTTCTCCCTCTTCCTGCCCCAATGTACCTAAAAAGCTTTTCCTTTCCACCAGTGACCTCTTCCCTACCCATACTCATCCCCCCACCGTCCTGCACGTATGGCCAGGGTATCAAGAACCCAGCCAGGCACCTCAGCCAAACAGTCCACGGGCCCAGTTTCATCAGCACCCACTCAAGGTGGAAATGATTCCAGGCCACAATTACTGAAGGGGAAGGAGCCTGCACTAGTCAGCAAAGAGGAAAAGGAGCCTGCACCACCCAGCAAAAAGGGTAAGGAGGCTGCACCAGCCAGCAAAAAGGAGAAGGAGCCTGCACCACCCAGCAAAAAGGAGAAGGAGCCTGCACCAGCCAGCAAAATGTGGAAGGAGCCGCCACCAGCCAGCAAAAAGGGGAAGGAGCCGCCACCAGCCAGCAAAAAGGGGAAGGAGTCTGCACCAGCAGCTGTCACAGAGCCCACACTGTCAGCTGTGGTTGTGCAGCCATCAGTGAGTACAGGGGCTGAGCAGGAGCCTCCCACTACTACCACCACAGTGCAGCCATCGGAGGATGCAGGGGCTGATGAGGAGCCTCCCACTACTACCACCACAGTGCAGCCATCGGAGGGTGCAGGGGCTGAGCTGGAGCCTCCCACAACCATCACCACCACAGTGCAGCCATCGGAGGGTGCAGGGGCTGAGCATGGGTCTCCCACTACCACCACCACAGTGCAGCTTTCACTGCCAGCGTACGCCACATGATCCAGCCTCCATGGGCTGCTGTGCAGTCTACCCCACCAGGACCAGTGGGGTATTCACCCACCTGAGAGACTGTGGCCTTGCACTTCCTAGGACCAAGCACAAGGCATGTTGCCCCCTCCAGAACCAGTGGGCAAGTCACCCACCTGAGAGACTGTGGCCTATCACTCCCCAGGACCAAGCACAGGGCATGTTGCCCCCTCTAGAACCAGTGGTCTTGTTTATGCATCCAGCTGAGGTACCCCCCTCACCCCCTGAGGTGCCTGCCTATTTGCCAACTGATGCCTCTGCAGTGTTCTCTACATATTGGCCACAGGGCAAAGTCCAAGGCCCCACTCCATCCCTGCACCATGTGGCCCCTGTGAAAGGTGGACTGGGCAGTGTCCCTTTTTTGTACATTTGTACATATCTGTTGCATTGCCACATCAACTTATTTTTGATGTTGATCTTATTACAGTCACTTTAGTCAATTCCTGTTGTCCTTGTATTATTCAGCCGATTTGCGGAGATAAATAGTTTTCTTGTGCAGCTGGTTGTGTGTATAGTGTATGTGTAAGATGAGCTTCATCTTGGACTCCACACTCAGCAGGTCAATGCCATCTCCTCTTCCTGCTACAACACTCTTCGCATGCTCCGCAAAATCTTCAAGTGGATTCCCGTCAAAACCAGGAAAACTGTCACCCACGCTCTGGTCAGCAGCCGATTGGATCACGGAAACGCACTATATGCAGGAATAACAACCAAACTCCTAATAAAGCTGCAAAGAATCCAGAACACATCCGCCTGCCTCATTCTGGACATCCCACACCGCAACCACATTTCCCCCCACCTCAGAGACCTTCACTGGCTACCAGTATCAAAGAGGATCACTTTCAAACTCCTCATCCACGCACACAAGGCCCTCCACAACACAGGCCCAACCTACCTCAACGACAGACTCACCTTCCACACCCCCACCCGCAATCTTCACAACGCCAGCCTCGCCTCCGTCCCCCGCATCTACCGAACCACTGCTGAAGGAAGATCCTTCTCTCACCTAGCCGCCAAGACCTGTAACTCCCTACCGCTTCACCTTCGCCAGACCCAAGACCTCTTGACATTCAGGAAACGCCTCAAGACATGGCTCTATGACCAGTAGCTCCCCCCCCCAGCACCTTGAGACCCTAACGGGTGATTAGTGCGCTGTATAAATCCTTGATTGATTGATTGGTTAATTGTGTGCATGGGATGTGTGTTGTGTGTGTTGTGCATGTGTGTGTCACTGTCGTTTTCCTCCCCACCTCCCATGTGAGCTAGGCGGCTATACTCACAGTTGTTGTCTTCGCCAGTGTTGGTGTTCGTGGTGGAATATAACATAGAAGATCATCGGAAAGACTTGCAGTTATGGTTCCATGGTGGCATGGTTCGTCCCTGTGTCTCCAATGGTGAGTCCTTTCTCTTCTGAGCTCTGTTTCCGCCAGGCTTTTGATGGCATTGGTACCGCCCTGGAAAAAGTGGTGGTTTGGCATGTCATAATATGATGGGCGGAACTTTGTCTTCTGCCTGGCTGTAGGCGGCTACCGCCGTGTTGTCTGTTGTTTCCGCCCTGGCGGTCGGTGTGGTACATTGGCTGTCTTTCGGAGATATTACCGCCATGGGCATAATTTGGCTGTAGTTACCACCAGACTGTTGGCGGTATAACCGCCTCTTTATCACCGACCGCCAGGGTCGCAATGAGGGCCTTAGTGTTACAAAAATAAAGGTACTTTATTTTGGTGACACAAATGCCAAAAATACCACAGAGATTATACTGCCTTAGGAGGTAAATAATACACAAGTTATATACACTAGTAGGCAGAAATAGCTGTAAAAACAGTTAGAAAACAGTGCAAATAGTGAAAATCACAAAAGTTAGAAATGGGCCTGGGGAGACACAAACCATATACTAAGAAAGTGGGATGCGAAAATTGGTTTGCCACCTAGGCAAGTGCAGTGTGTAGAAGGGCCCTGGGAGTATTAAAAAACACCAAAGATGAGTAATAGAACCCACCCCAAAGCCCAGGAAAGCAGGAGTAAATCACAGTACCTTTCCTAGAACACACAATAACATTAGAAAGAAGATTATGCAAGAACCACAAGAGACTGCAAGACACCAACACTGGATTCCTGGACCTGAAGACCTGTGGAAGAAGGGGACCGAGTTCAAGAAGCACTGTAAGTCCAGGGAGTACAGGAGCCCTCTCTAAACCGGATGAAGGTGCTAAAGAAGACCCATTGGTGGAGAAAAACAGTCAGTACTGCACCCAAGAACACAGATGCGGGTTCCTGGTTTGTGCAGAAGATGTTGCACGCCGGATGGATGATTGCAGTCTGGTTTGCATCGCTGGATTCTGCCAACAAGCCTTGGCATACGCAAAGCTTGCGGTTAGCGGAAAATGGCACTACCCGGACCAGGAGAGACCTTGTGGACTCTTCCCAGGAAGTTGAGCCAGAGGGGGCTCTCAGCAACTCAGAGAGCCTCAGAAGACCAGGCAGTGCACACAGGAGTCCCACATCATGGGTACAAAGAAGGTGCAAAAGGAGGCCCATGCAGCACTATACAAAGGGATCCCACGCCGCCGGAGAACCACACAGGAAGCTGTGCATCGCAGGAAGGAGTGCTGGGGGCCGGAGTTGCATGTTGCATGAAGAAGTTCATGGAAAGATGCCAACAAGCCTTGGGGTGCACGGGGTACTGTCTTGCGTGGGGAGGCAAGCTCTTACCTCCACCAAAGTTGGACAGTTGGATGTTAGGACCGTCCGGACTACTTCAGTCCACCACCCGTGATGCTGGATCCGCGCACTTCGTCAGGAGAAGGGACCCAAGCCACTGGTCATCACTGCAGAGGGGTGCCTGCTGAAACAGGTAGGTGACTCCTTCATTTCAAGGGAGATTCCTTTGTTCTTCTGGTGCAGGCTGAAGTCTGGCTGTCCTCTGAGGATGCATGACTGGAAAACAGTTGCTAGCAGGAGCTGAACATACAATGTTGCAGAAGTCGTCTTTGCTTCTTTGTTGCAGTTGTAGAGTTCCTGGAGGATCCAGATGCAGTTTCTTTGGTAAGAAGATGAAGTGAAGGATGTAGAGGATTCCTACTGGAGTCTTGCAATCCGAATCTGAAGAACCAACCAAGAGAGAGACCCTAAATAGCCCTGAAAGGGGGATTGGTCAGCTACACAGGTAAGCACCTATCAGGGGTGGGCTCTGACGTCACCTGCTGACACTGGCCACTCAGATCTTCCCAGAGTTCTCTGCCACCTTGGAATCCAAGATGGCAAATCCCAGGGACCCTCTGGAGGAGCTCTGAGCACCAGCCCTAGGGTGGTGATGAACATGGGAGTGGTCACTCCCTTTTCCTTTGTCCAATTTCGCCCCAGTGCAGGGACTGGGGGTCCCTGAACCAGTGTAGACTGTATTATGCAAGGAGGGCACCATCTGTGCCCTTCAAAGCATTTCCAGAGGCTCTGGGAGGCTACCCCTCCCTTGCCTGTAACACCTATTTCCAAGGGGACACAATGTAACATCCCTCTCCCTCCGGAAATCCTTTGTTCTGCCTTCCTGGGCTTGACCTGCTCAAGCAACAAGAGGACAGAAACCGGTCTGTGAGGTGGCAGCAGCTGGGCCTGCCTGGAACACCTCAGAAGGCTGTAATGGTAGTTCTGGGGGCCCTCTAAGGGGGCCCCCCAGAGTCCATGGAATCATACAACCAATGCTTGCAAAAGCCTTGGGGTATGATTCCAACATATTTAATACCAAACATGGCCATATTCGGGGTTACCATTGTGAAGCTGGACATAGGTGGTGACCTATGTCCATAGCACACGTAAAAAGGCATCCTTGAACTCACGAAGTATGGGAAAATGGTCCTGGAGGTTGTGGGGCACCTCTGCTAGTGCAGGGGTGCCCTCACATACAGGTACACTGCACCCAGCCTTCAGGGCTGGAAGGCCTGCAACGTGGGTGACTTAAGTGACCTGGTGCGGTGTAAATGGCAGTGAAAGGGTGCATGCACCTTTTCACCCAGGCTGCAATGGTAGTCCTTTAGAAGCCTTTGGATGGGCTTCCTATGGGTGGAACCCCAATGCCCTGGGTAGTGAGGTATCATATACTAGTGACTTATAAGGGGGGACCAGTATGCCAATTTTAGGTGAGATACTGGGTTACCAGCATGCAGTGACATTTAGAGGAGAGAGAGCAATATCACTGGGGTTCTGGTTAGCAGGATCCAAGTGAACACAGTCAGACACACTGACATGAGGCAGAAAATGGAGATAACATGCCAAAAAGAGGGTACTTTCCTACACAACCCCCCAAACAAGGGACAGTAAGGCTAGCCTTGCCCAGATGAGTCTTCATTTTCTAAGTGGACATATCTGGAGAGTCCACCTGCATTGGAGTGGTTACTCTCAGGTCTATGTTCCACTGTAAAGTCCATCCCCTGCAGGTAAACAGACCACCTCAACAATTTAAGGTTTTCACCTTTCATTTGTTTTAACCATAAGAAAGGTTTGTGGTCTGTTTGAACAATGAAGTGAGTCCCAAAGCAGTATTGTCTCAACATCAAGGCCCAGTCCAGTGCAAAGGCCTCCCTCTCTATGGGTGAACAACACTTTTCTCTAGGGATCAACCTTCTGCTGATGAAAGCAACAGGTTGATCCTGGCCCTCTGAATTTAGTTGTGATAGCACAGCCCCAACCCCTACCTCTGAAGCATCAGTTTGGACATTAAACTTCTTTGAGTAGTGTGGGCTTATGAGGACAGGTGCCGTACACAGCCTGCTTCAGCTCCTCAAAAGCTTTCTGACAGCTAGCTGTCCACAATACATTTTTAGGCAGCTTCTTTGAGTTTAGGTCATTAAGAGGGGCAACAATGGAGTCATAGTTCTTATTGAACCTCCTGTAATACCCAGTGACACCAAGAAAGGCTCTGACCTGGTTCTGTGTTGTAGGGGGAGCCCAGTCTAAAATAGTCTATCTTCCCCTGTAGTGGTTCAATTTGTTCTCCACCTACCAGGTGTCCCAGATATACCACCTTCCCCTGCCATATCTGGCACTTTGAAGCCTTGATAGTGAGGCCTGCCTTGGGCAGGGCCTCCAAAACTTTCCACAGATGGAGCAGGTGGTCACCCCAGGTGGAGCTGAAGACAGCAATATCATTTAGATATGCTGAACTAAAAGCTTCCAGACCTTGGAGGACTGTTCACCAGCCTCTGAAAAGTGTCAGGTGCATTCTTCAAACCAAAGGGCATAACAGTAACCTGATAATGCCCTCCAAGAGTAGAGAAAGCCTTGGCACATGCAAAGCTCGCGGTTAGAAGAAAGTGGCGCTGCCCGGGACCTGGTGGACTGTACCCAGGAGGGGGAGTCAGATGGGGCTCTCAGCAACTCAGAGAGCCTCAGAAGATCAGGCAGTGTACACAGGAGTCCCACAGCATGGGGACAAAGAAGGTGCAAAAGAAGGCCCACGCAGCACTACATTAAGGGTCCCATGCTGCTGGAGAAACACGCAGGAAGCTGTGCATCGCAAGAAGTGCTGGTGGCTGGAGCTGCACGGTTTACAAAGAAATTTGTGGAAAGATGTCAACGAGCCATGGCAACTGCAAAACACGCAGTTTATGGAGGTACGGTCTTGGTTGGGGGAGGCAGCTCTTACCTCCACCAAAGTTGGACAGTTGGATGTCAGGACTATTGTGACCACTTCAGTCTAACACCTGTGATGCTGGATCCACACCCTTCGTCAGGAGAGGGGACCCAAGCCACCAGTCGTTGCTTCAGAGAGGTACCTGCTGAAGCTGGGAAATGACTCCTTCACTTCAAGGGAGATTCCTTTGTTCTTCTTGTGCAAGCGGAAGACTGGCTGTCCTCTGAGGATGCACAACCAGGAAACAGTTGCAGTTGCTGGAAGGAGAAGAAGATACAATGTTGCAGAAGTCATCTTTGCTTCTTTGTTGCAGTTGTAGAGTTCGTGGAGGGTCCAGATGCAGTTTCGTCTGTAAGAATGTGAAGTAAAGGATGCAGAGGGTTCCTGCTGGAGTCTTGCAATCTGAATCTGAAGAACCACACAAGAGAGAGACCCTAAAAAGCCCTGGAAGGGGGACTGGTCAGCTACACAGGTAAGCACCTATCAGGGGAGGGCTCGGACATCTCCTGCTGGCACTGGCTACTCAGATGCTCCCAGAGTTCACTGCCACCTTGGCAGTGACAAAATTTAGAGGAGAGAGAGCATAATCACTGGGTTGCTGGTTAGCAGGATCCCAGTGAACACACACTGACATCAGGAAGAAAATGGGGGTAGCATGCCAAAAAGAGGGTAGAAGCTTAGTGCAGATGCAAGTTGTGCCAGAGGCTACACCAGATTAAGAAGTAAATATGCTCCTTATTTAGGACAGTATCCTGTTTATGAAAAACGGATATTATGTCCTAAGTGGAAACTTACAAAAGAATCTATGAATTTTCTTGAAAAGACAGTAAACAAGGAGAAACAAAAAGATGCTTAGAAAAACCTTGGAAAATGGTAGATATATTGTAGTTTACCAGTTGGAAAACGCTAATGGTGTAAACTGCTATGCTAATGTTGTTCTTAATGTTCTCTTCCACCGAACTAATGTTGTAAATGCAATTCAAGAAAAACCACAAAACACATTGGGCCTCATTACAACCGTGGCGGTAAATGCCGCCTACCGCCGTGCTGACGGCTGCCAACATACCGTGACCGCAGGGTTATTCTGTTACGGGTATTATGACCCGCAATGAGACATCCGCCACTATACAGACACCTACACAAGTCCGCCACACCAAAGGTCAGTGAGAAACTGTCAAGAGCAAAAACCACACCGTCACGCCAACAGGAATACCCCCACAGTATCACGACCCATGAATCACCGGCCTTTCAACCGTGGTAAACTATTGGCAGTACACACCGCCGCACTCAAAATACACACACATTTACAAAACACCACCACATTGGATAATTCAAACTACACACACTTGACACACATACATACACCACACCCACACACTCGCACGACTATAAAACGTACACCCGCATTACCCACAAACCTTTCAACTGAAAAAAAATTGCCAACAGAGAGAGACACAAGTCAGGAGCACCCACACAATCTGAGACACGGAACACCATCACCCAGACACCATCCACGCACCTCAAACCCCAACACAGCACCCCACACATTCTCCCACATCACTCACACCACATCCATGGCACCCCAAAGACACCCCAGGTTTTCAGAGGAGGATCTAAGGGTCATGGTGGAGGAAATCGTCCGTATAGAGCCACAGCTATTCGGATCACAGGTGCAGCAGACGTCCATTGCAAGAAAGATGGAGCTATGGCGGAGGATCGTGGACAGGGTCAACGCCATGGGACAGCATCCAAGAACAAGGGATGACATCAGGAAGAGGTGGAACGACCTACGGGGGAAGGTACGTTCCGTGGTTGCAAGACACCAGGTAGCCATAGAGAGGACTGGCAGTGGACCCCCCCAGCTCCTCCCCCACAACTAACATCAGAGGAGCAAATCTTAGCAATAATGCATCCTGAGGGCCTCGCACAAGTAGCAGGAGTACTGGACTCTGGTAAGTCAAATCTTTAATACTTTATCCCTCACCCTACCTGCATGCCATCACAAACTCTTACCCTCACCCCATCACTCCACCACCTCACATGTACCCCACCATCACAACCCACCCATCCCAATGCCAATCCCTGCATGCAACAACAATGCATGGACCTCCATAACAGACCTGCATGGACACCCATCACTACAGCATGCCCATTAGAGAGACTCACCCAGCCCACAAAATCACCACTCACACAAGGCCAGGCTGACAGGGAAATCACAATCATACATGGAAACACACCCATGTACAAGATGGCACACGTAGATACACTAACACTGTATTTGCATCCCCACAGGACCCATACTCAACGTCACCAGAGAAGAGGTGCCACCAACATCCAGTCCCCCCTCGAAGAGGCCCACAGTGACAACAGCAGCTCTGCACGCCTGGATCAGGATGACCAACCTGGCCCATTAGGGACCTCTGGACATTCGGTTCCCCTGCCACAATCCCAACCCACCACAGACCCTCCCCCCTCAGGAAACACCAGCACAGCACCCACCCAGCAGGCCCATGCCACTGTCCCCAGGACATGTCAATCAGCAATGTGTCCACCACTACAGGGACCCCAGGTAACCCCACAAACACAGGACGATCAGGGAATTGGGGTCAGTGGCAGTGGGCACACGGTTCAGGGGACGGAGGCACAGGACAACTGGGAAAGTGGGAGGACTGCTGTGCGACAGGGGCAGGACAGGCCCAGGGAGCCCACTCTCCAGGAAGCACTCACCAACATACTGGGAGCATACCACCATTCCCAGGAGACCATGGGCCAGGTACTGGCCAAGTTGCAGGAGACCCAGCGGCTGCAGGAGGGACAGTACCTGGGGATCAGGGAGGATATCAAACACATCTACACCATCCTGGTCACCATTGCAGGGGTGCTGGCAGACATGGTCAACACCATGAGGGAGGCAGTGGCATACCAAGGGACACTAGCCAAACTGATGAACAGCCTTCCACCTCCGCTGGCGCTAGTGGACAGGAGGCTCTGCCACAGGAACAATAGGCCACCAGCACCCCACACCCTGCAGAAGGAGAACACCCCGCAAACGGTCCCTGCGATCCAGGCAGAAGCCAGAGAACATTGCCAAGACCACCGCCAAGAAATAAGACTCTCCTGAATGCAGTTCAGCGCCCACCAGAAAAAGGGCATTTGGCGTGCCATCGCCAAAGGAGGTGCGGACCCTGAGGGTCTTTGACAGGCGGAGCACTCACTGCCTCAAAAGGTTGAAGGACCTGCGCTGCTTGGCAAAGAAGATGGTGGAGGCCCAGCTGGTGCTGGCTTCCCAACGAGGAAGGGGTGCCCATCGCACCATGACCCCCCTGATGTTCCGCATCCTGGCGGTGGCCTATCCGGAGTTGGATGGGTGCTTGAGGGCATCACAGCAGCCACAAGGGGGTGAGTACAGATTCTGAATCCAGACTTTGCGTGCATTAAGAGTTAACTGGGTGGGGGATGTGGGCTAAGGGTGCCCCTAGGGCAGGGTGAAGATGGCAGGGTAGGTCCCTTGTTGGGAAGGCTCTGAAGCATTACTACCCCAATAGTGTTAGTGGGCATCTACTACTGGTCAGGGTCCTGTGGGTTTCAGGTGTGCAGCTAATGGCGTTAACATTGTACCCCATGGTCTGGTGACTATCTTAGTAACTTGTAGTGCATGGCCTAGTTCATAGGGCTGCTCCCTGTGTGTTGTGTACGCCAACAGTGGTGGTGTTGCTGGCATTAACCAAGTGTATCCTCTGTCTCTCCCCCCCTTTTTGTTTTGTCACCCTGTCCTTGTGTGCATTAGCATCATCTGGCGGAGGAGCAGAGGCACCAGCGACAGAGGAAGCTGCATCCCACATGGGCCTGGAGGCTGAATCCACCGAGGGTGAGGGCACCAGTGGGACTGAGGGCCGCAGGTAAATGCCTGGTGGCTACCAGCACAACCACCACCCCTGCCACCTGCACCACGGCCAACACCACCCGCAGCCCCGCCGCAAGCACCACCACCTGCACCGCCGCTAGCACCATGACTGGCAGCAGCAGCAGCCCCAGTGGGCAGCCGTCCAAGCCTGCAGGAGAAGGGCAGGAGCCTCCCTCCACCACTGGCAGCACCGGCACCTGCACCACGGCCAGCACTGCCATATGCACCACATCCAGCACCACCGCAGGCCCCACCGCAAGCACCCCCACCTGCCCTGCTGACATTAGGGCCACTACCAGCAGCAGCAGCCCCAGTGGGCAACCACTGCAGGAGAAGGGCAGGAGCCTCCCACCACCACTGGCAGCACCCCCACCAGCACTACCACAAGTTTGCAGCCTTAGCCGCCATCGGATGGAGTCTAGTCCTGCCTCCAAGGACTCTCATGCCACCTGTTCCATGCAAATCTCATGCCTCAGACACCCAGGTGAGGGAATTTGAACTGCCACACCCCAAGTGTTTCTTCACTTGGCACAAAGCCCCCTCCAGAACCAGTGGAGAAAAACATCCACTCGCCCAATCCTTGCCAGGAAGTAGCAAACTGGGCACAAAGCCCCCTCCAGAACCAGTGTGGAAGCCACCCACTAGAGAGACTGTGGCTTTGAACTCTCCAGGACCAAGCAGTGGGCAAACCACCCACTTGAGAGACTTGAGGGACTGTGGCTTTTCACTCCCCAGGACCAAGCAGTGGGCAAACCACCCACTTGAGAGACTTGAGACTGTGGCTTTGCACTCCCCAGGAACAAGCAGTGGGCAAACCACCCACTTTAGAGAATGTGGCTTTGAACTCCCCAAGACATCGCTGTGGGCATGGAGCCCCCTCGAGGAGCAGTGGCGTAATTCCATCTTCCGGCAGAGGTGCCCCCTTCCCCCTGAGGTGCCTGTGTGTTTGTGACCTGATGCCCCTGCATTGTTCTCTCCATATTGAGGCAGGAGTCAAGTGTGTGCTTGGCCCATGACTTTTTGGCCCAGTGGCCCATGGACTTTTTCATGGACAAGGTACGGCCTTAAGTACATATTGTATAGTTTTTGTAAATAATGTTTCTCAAATTGTTACGTATATCAGCCTATTTCTAAAATATAATTGATTTAACTCAACTCCTTTTGTCCTTGCGTACTACCCCCTTCCCCTATATGCTAGGTGCAGCACTCACCGTGGTCGTCGCCACCTTTCGTATTCCTGGTAGATGAAGAGGTAGTCCAGTATCGGCAGGACCTGTAGCTCAAGCTGCATGGTGTCCTGGTTCTTCGTTGAGAGTCGAAAGGTGAGTGGTTTCCCTTCCAATTCCTGTTTCCGACGTGCTTTGATGGTGTTGGTACCGCCCCGGAAAAGCTGGCGGATAGGCGGGTTGTGATGTGGTGGGCAGTACATTGTCCTCTGCCTGGCTGTTGGCAGTGACCGCCCGTTCTGCTTCAGGGATTCAAGAACTAGTAGTGGATTTATAGTATTTGCTCTAACTGCTCAACAAGATGTACAGGAATTCATAATGGTGATCCTTGGAGTTTTAGAAGAAAATGTAAATATTGATGACATATTTTGACTGACATGGAACCATGAGTGTGAAGATTGCTCTTTCTCATCTGCCACTGAAATACAATTGGAGCGATTGCTCTACTTAAATGCTGGATTCTAAAATGTGTCTTTTGAGAAACTCATAAAGACTGACCAAAACATGACCTAACATGACCTATCTAAATTGTAAATCAACTGTATTGTCTACATTGCTTATGCCGAGAAGTGGTAAATACATTAAAGCAATATTTCAATGATGCAGAGTAGGTGGCTCAGAATTGGACACCGAATTATACTGCATATTTAAAGACTCAAATTGAATGGACAGAATGTAATGACACTCTATACTTCAAAAACAAACTACCTTTCAAACTTCTTAATTTATACCCATGGTTTCTTCAGCCAAAGTTCTAAGGAGGATTTGTGGACAAATATGAAATACAGGGGCTCATTCTGAGCCCGGCGGGCGGCGGGAGCCGCCAAATGACCGCACCGCGGCAAAAAAGACCGCGGCGGCCATTCAGACATTTCCTCTGGGCCGGCGGGCGCTCTCCAAAAGAGCGCCCGCCGGCCCAGAGGAAATGCCCCTGCAACGAGGACGCCGGCTCAGAATTGAGCCGGCGTAGTTGCAGGGGTGCGACGGGTGCAGTTTGCACCCGTCACGTATTTCAGTGTCTGCATTGCAGACACTGAAATACACAGTGGGGTCCTCTTACGGGGGCCCCTGCAGTGCCCATGCCATTGGCATGGGCACTGCAGGGGCCCCCAGGGGCCCCGCGGCACCCCCTACCGCCATCCTGTTCCTGGCGGGCGAACCGCCAGGAACAGGATGGCGGTAGGGGGTGTCAGAATCCCCCATGGCGGCGCAGCAAGCTGCGCCGCCATGGGGGATTCCAAGGGCAGCGGAAAACCGGCGGGAGACCGCTGGTTTTCCTTGTCTGACCGCGGCCGAACCGCCGCGGTCAGAATGCCCTGCGGGGCACCGCCGGTCTGTCGGCGGTGCTCCCGCCGACCCTGGCCGGGGTCAGAATGACCCCCACAGTCTTCGGTCTATGTGAATCATTACTGCTTGAGACATTATTAGGCCTATCAGGGGTGATGTCTACAAACAAATGTGCAAAATTTAACTGTGGATTACATCTGTTAGTAGTATTGTACCAGGTACAATAAACAAACTATTTTAACCCCTTCGCTGCCAGGCCTTTCCCCCCTCCTGTGCCAGGCCTTTTTTTGGCTGTTTGGGGCAGTTTGCGCTTAGGCCCTCATAACTTTTTGCCCACATAAGCTAGCCAAGCCAAATTTGTGTCCTTTTTTCCAACATCCTAGGGATTCTAGAGGTACCCAGACTTTGTGGGTTCCCCTGAAGGAGGCCAAGAAATTAGCCAAAATACAGTGAACATTTCATTTTTTTTTTTTTAAATGGGAAAAAGTGGCTGCAGAAGAAGGCTTGTGTTTTTTTTCCTGAAAAAGGCATCAACAAAGGGTTTACGTTGCTAAAATCACCAGCTTCCCAGCTTTCAGGAACAGGCAGACTTGAATCAGAAAACCCAATTTTTCAACACAAATTTTGCATTTTACTGGGACATCCCCCATTTCAAAATAAATTTGAGCATTCAGCCTCCTTCCAGTCAGTGACAGAAATGGGCATGAAACCAATGCTGGATCCCAGAAACCTAAACATTTCTGAAAAGTAGACAAAAGTCTGAATTCAGCAAGGGGTCATTTGTGTAGATCCTACAAGGGTTTCCTACAGAAAATAACAACTGAAAAAGGAAAATATAGAAATTGAGGTGAAAAAAACATCATTTTTTCTCTACGTTTTACTCTGTAACTTTTTCCTGCGATGTCAGATTTTCGAAAGCAATATACCGTTACGTCTGCTGGACTCCTCTGGTTGCGGGGATATATAGGGCTTGTAGGTTCATCAAGAACCCTAGGTACCCAGAGCCAATAAATGAGCTGCACCCTGCAGTGCGTTTTCATTCTATACCGGGTATACAGCAATTCATTTGCTGAAATATAAAGAGTAAAACATAGCTATCAAGAAAACCTTTGTATTTCCAAAATGGGCAAAAGATAAGGTGTTGAGGAGCAGTGGTTATTCGCACATCTCTGAATTCCGGGGTGACCATACTAGTATGTGAATTACAGGGCATTTCAAAATAGATGTCTTTTTTACACTCTCTTATATTTGGAAGGAAAAAATTTAGAGAAAGACAAGAGGCAATAACACTTGTTTTGCTAATCTATGTTCCCTCAAGTCTGCCGATAAAAATGATACCTCACTTGTGTGGGTAGGCCTAGCGCCCGTGACAGGAAACGCCCCCGAAACGCAACGTGGACACATCACATTTTTTTTAAGAAAACAGAGGTGTTTTTTGCAAAGTGCCTACCTGTAGATTTTGGCCTCTAGCTCAGCCGGCACCTAGGGAAACCTACCAAACCTGTGCATTTTTTAAAACTAGAGACCTAGGGGAATCCAAGATGGGGTGACTTATGGGGCTCTGACCAGGTTCTGTTACCCAGAATCCTTTGCAAACCTCAGAATTTGGCTAAAAAACACATTTTCCTCACATTTTGGTGACAGAAAGTTCTGGAATCAGAGAGGAGCCACAAATGTCCTTCCACCCAGCGTTCCCCCAAGTCTCCCGATAAAAATGATACTTCACTTGTGTGGGTAGGCCTAGCGCCCGCAACAGGAAATGCCCCAAAACGCAAGGTGGACACATCACATTTTTTTCAAGAAAACAGAGGTGTTTTTTGCAAAGTGCCTACCTGTAGATTTCGGCCTCTAGCTCAGCCGGCACCTAGGGAAACCTACCAAACCTGTGCATTTTTGAAAACTAGAGACCTAGGGGAATCCAAGATGGGGTGACTTGTGGGGCTCTGACCAGGTTCTGTTACGCAGAATCCTTTGTAAACCTCAAAATATGGCTAAAAAACACGTTTTCCTCACATTTTGGTGACAGAAAGTTCTGGAATCAGAGAGGAGCCACAAATGTCCTTCCACCCAGCGTTCCCCCAAGTCTCCCGATAAAAATTATACCTCACTTGTGTGGGTAGGCCTAGCGCCCGCGACAGGAAATGCCCCAAAACGCAATGTGGACACATCACATTTTTTTAAAGAAAACAGAGGTGTTTTTTGCAAGGTGCCTACCTGTAGATTTTGGCCTCTAGCTCAGCCGGCACCTAGGGAAACCTACCAAACCTGTGCATTTTTTAAAACTAGACACCTAGGGGAATCCAAGATGGGGTGACTTATGGGCTCTGACCAGGTTCTGTTACCCAGAATCCTTTGCAAACCTCAAAATTTGGCTAAAACAACACGTTTTCCTCACATTTTGGTGACAGAAAGTTCTGGACTCAGAGAGGAGCCACAAATTTTCTTCCACCCAGCGTTCCCCCAAGTCTCCCGATAAAAATGATACATCACTTGTGTGGGTAGGCCTAGCGCCCGCAACAGGAAATGCCCCAAAACGCAAGGTGGACACATCACATTTGTTGAAAGAAAACAGAGGTGTTTTTTGCAAAGTGCCTACCTGTAGATTTTGGCCTCTAGCTCAGTCGGCACTTAGGGAAACCTACCAAACCTGTGCATTTTTGAAAACTAGAGACCTAGGGGAATCCAAGATGGGGTGACTTATGGGGCTCTGACCAGGTTCTGTTACCCAGAATCCTTTGCAAACCTCAAAATGTGGCTAAAAAAACACGTTTTCCTCACATTTTGGTGACAGAACGTTCTGAAATCAGAGAGTAGCCCCAAATTTCCTTCCACCCAGCGTTCCCCCAAGTCTCCCGATAAAAATGATACCTCACTTGTGTGGGTAGGCCTAGCGCCCGCGACAGGAACTGCCCCAAAAGGCAACATGGACACATCACATTTTTTGAAAGAAAACAGAGGTGTTTTTTGCAAAGTGCCTATCTGTAGATTTTGGCCTGTAGCTCAGCCGGCACCTAGGGAAACCTACCAAACCTGTGCATTTTTGAAAACTAGAGACCTAGAGGAATCCAAGATGGGGTGACTTGTGGGTCTCTGTCCAGGTTCTGTTACCCAGAATCCTTTGCAAACCTCAAAATTTGGCTAAAACAACACGTTTTCCTCACATTTTGGTGACAGAAAGTTCTGGAATCAGAGAGGAGCCACAAATTTCCTTCCACCCAGCATCCCCCTAAGACTCCTGATAAAAATGATACCTCACTTGTGTGGGTAGGCCTAGCGCCCGTGACAGGAAATGCCCCAAAATGCAAGGTGGACACATCACATTTGTTGAAAGAAAACAGAGGTGTTTTTTGCAAAGTGCCTACCTGTAGATTTTGGCCTCTAGCTCAGTCGGCACCTAGGGAAACCTACCAAACCTGTGCATTTTTGAAAACTAGAGACCTAGGGGAATCCAAGATGGGGTGACTTGTGGGGCTCTGACCAGGTTCTGTTACCCAGAATCCTTTGCAAACCTCAAAATTTGGCTAAAAAAACACATTTTCCTCACATTTTGGTGACAGAAAGTTCTGGAATCAGAGAGGAGCCACAAATTTCCTTCCACCCAGCGTTCCCCCAAGTCTCCCGATGAAAATGATACTTCACTTGTGTGGGTAGGCCTAGCGCCCGCAACAGGAAATGCCCCAAAACGCAAGGTGGACACATCACATTTGTTGAAAGAAAACAGAGGTGTTTTTTGCAAAGTGCCTACCTGTAGATTTTGGCCTCTAGCTCAGTCGGCACCTATGGAAACCTACCAAACCTGTGCATTTTTTAAAACTAGAGACCTAGGGGAATCCAAGATGGGGTGACTTGTGGGGCTCTGACCAGGTTCTGTTACCCAGTATCCTTTGCAAACCTCAAAATTTGGCTAAAACAACACGTTTTCCTCACATTTTGGTGACAGAAAGTTCTGGAATCAGAGAGGAGCCACAAATTTCCTTCCACCCAGCGTCCCCCTAAGTCTCCTGATAAAAATGATACCTCACTTGTGTGGGTAGGCCTAGCACCCGTGACAGGAAATGCCCCAAAATGCAAGGTGGACACATCACATTTGTTGAAAGAAAACAGAGGTGTTTTTTGCAAAGTGCCTACCTGTAGATTTTGGCCTCTAGCTCAGCCGGCACCTAGGGAAACCTGCAAAACCTGTGCATTTTTTCAAACTAGAGACCTAGGGGAATCCAAGATGGGGTGACTTGTGGGGCTCTGACCAGGTTCTGTTACCCAGAATCCTTTGCAAACCTCATTATTTGGCTAAAAAAACACGTTTTCCTCACATTTTGGTGACAGAAAGTTCTGGAGTCAGAGAGGAGCCACAAATTCCCTTCCACCCAGCGTTCCCCCATGTCTCCCGATAAAAATGATACCTCACTTGTGTGGGTGGGCCAGGTGCCTGCAACAGAATAAGGCCAAAAACTTGTAGAGATAGAGGGGATAGCACAGCGAGTTGATAAGGACATATTCTTCTTTTATACATCTTTAGGCTGACTCTGCTTTGGGGACCCACACAAGTAAGGTGTCATTTTACTTGGGGACTGAGGGGAACGCTGGGGAGTAGGAATTTTGTGCTGGAGCGGTGATCGTACAAACAAAAATCAGGAAAATATGCTTTTTTAAGCAAATTTTGTGGTTTGCAGAGACGTCTGGGTAAGAAAATGTTGGGGGATCCACGCATGCCACATCTCCCTGCACTCCTTGGGGTGTCTAGTTTAAAAAAAATTCTGGGTTTGGTAGGTTTCCCTAGATGAAGGCCGCACCCAGGACCAAAAACATAGGTGGCCCCTCCCCCCCAAACACATTTGTAATATATCATTTTGATGTGTCCACATACGTCTGTGATGTGCCAAACACTAAAATTGTGAAAAGAAACGCACTTAGGTTATGGGAAAAAGACCCCTCACCCACCAACCAAGTTGGTGGCATGCTTCATCATCGGGGTCCCACCTGAGACACCTAGCGTGTCACAAGTGTGCTGCGACGCATGATTACAGCGGAGCAGGTTTTGTCATTTGTACCACACATACTGGTTGGATTTAGCACGAGGGTGAGTGATGGTTCAGTAGATCAAATTTTATTAACAAGAGATTTCACAAAAGTGAAATGCACTGGTAATAACTGAAAGGCCAAAAAACTGAACCAATGACTCACAGCTCGTGAGCTGTAAAGCCACGACAAGGCACCAACCGCTTTACAGTCCATTCACACACCTTTCATACATGACATGCACAAGACCATTCACGCTGCCAGCCACCGGCCCAGCACATTACAAGACTCGCATCGACAGACAGCGCCAGTCAAGGGCCCATCACTTTCATATGCCCACATGCCTGATACAGCAATCACACCAGCTGATGAGTGTGTGGACTGGCATTTGGCTGGCACCGCCAGCCAAGCGCAACCCCACCCACACCGCCAGCCAAGCCCCACCCCATGCACACCGCCAGCCAAGCGCCACCCCACCCACACCGCCAGCCAAGCGCCACCCCACGCACACCACCAGCCAAACGCCACCCCACGCACACCGCCAGCCAAGCGCCACTCCACTGACACTGCCAGCCAAGCGCCACCCCACCCATACTGCCAGCCAAGCGCCACCCCACGCCCACCGCCAGCCAAACGCCACCCCGCGCCAGCCAAGCGCCACCCCACGCACACTGCCAGCCAAGCACCACCCCACCCATACCGCCCGCCAAGTGCTACCCCAAGCACACCGCCAGCCAAGCACCACCCCACGCACACCTCCACCACTTTTTTTTGTTTATAAACAACAAAGAAACCACTAACTAATTATAAAATAAGTACAAAACTACAAACACAAAAGCTCTAACTAAATACATGACAGTGATGCCAACCGTGAAACTCAACATATGAAAATATAAAACAGACAGTTTACGCTCACGGTATTTCCCAAAAGTTTATCCTTGGGTGGTAACTTCTAAAACAGCTGGGCACACACAGCCCAGGCTTTGAAGGGCATTCGGGGCAGTACATCTGGCTCTCCCTCCAGATTAATCTCCGGGCACATACTCTACATTTCTTTGTGGGCAAGTCTTTTTTGGGAGTGGGAGGAATGTGATCTGGAAAGTGCTGATCTTTCAATCTAGCCACATCCTCCACCACTTCTACTCTAGGAACTCTTGCCTGTTCCACCACAATAAGGCTTTCTATCACCGACTCCTGAAATTTAACAAATGTCATCCTTGACTCAGGTGAACAATCCTTGAATACAATAAAAGCATTAAAAGTTGCCAAATGAAATAAATGTAGGGCCAACTTTTTATACCACATGTAAGACTTACGAAGAGCAGTGTAAGGTTCCAACCTCTGAACTACTCTATCAACACCACCCATGTGCCTATTGTAGTCCAAAATGCACGCAGGTTTGTGCACTTCCGCAACCTGACCCCAAACAGTCACAGGGGAAGTACTCTCATCATGGATGGTAGACAGCATGTACACATCCCTCCTGTCTGAAGATTTCAGAGCTAGCAGCTCATTGATCAGCAAGGCACTGCACTGTCCCCTCTCAAGTTTTTTACAGACAAGCTCCCTTGGATAGCCTTTCCGGTTAGAACGGATTGTGCCACAAGCAACAGTGTCCACTCTAAACAACTCCTTGAACAACTGCACTCCAGTGTAGAAATTATCTACAGACAAATGGTGACCTTTGTTAAACAGCCGTCTACCAAGTTCCCACACAATTTTTTCGCTAACTCTAAAAGTGGCCAGACAACCAGGAGGGTCAATACTGGAATCCCTACCAGTGTAGACCCGGAAATTATACACATATCCTGTACTGCTTTCTGACAGCATATAGAATTGAATCCCATACCGTGCCCTCTTACTAGGAATGTACTGCTTAAAAACTAAACGCCCCTTGAAAAGGACCAAAGACTCGTCCACACCTATCCCTTTGCCGGGAACATAGACCTCTGAAAACCGATCTACAAAATGATCAAGGACAGGCCTAATCTTAAAAAGACGGTCACAATCAGGGTGATCTCGTGGCAAGGCTAAAGCATTGTCTACAAAATGCAGCATACGAAGAAGAAGCAAATACCGATTACGTGTCATAGTTGCAGGAAATATAGCCGTTGCCATCAAGGGACTAGTAGACCAATAAGAAGCCAGTGATGGCTTCCTGATCAACCCCATCAAAAAAGTCAAACCTAAAAGAAATTTCATCTCTTCCAGATATGTGGGAACCCACTGAGTAGCTCTAGACTGAGGCTTAAGTCTGGCAGCGTTGCCTCTCAAATATTGCTCTGCATACAAATTAGTCTGCTCCACAATCTCTTCCAAAAAAATACATCGTCCATAAACAAGTGAAAGAAGTGGACAGGCAAAAAGTTTTCCGTATTGACTCTACACCCTGGGAGACCAGTAAATGCAGGTAACTGTGGCTGCTCCATGTTTGGGGCAATCCAGGTGTCAGGTCTTCTAATGGAAACCCTTCAGCCCCAGGCTGCTGCACTCTTGGCACATCAATGTCCTCCTCTACAACAGGCCCTTCATCTGCTCTGAGAGTAGCTTCCTCATCAGAAGAATATTCTCGGACAGAAAACTCACTTCCAGAATCTTCCACTTCCTCCTCTGCCTCAGTTGCAGAGTCAGTCTCGTAATCATGGTCTGAAGACGACTCAAAGAGCATGCCAACAACCTGCTGAGCGGTCACTCCGCGGCTAGCCATGATCCTCACTAACAACAAATGGATTGCCAACAACAACTAGCACTAAAATAAGTAATAAACAAAGTGTAGCTTTATCACAAAGAGTTATGTACTAAAAAACTATACTACTCACTTGCCTGAAAAAGCTACTCACCAAGCAACTACTCTGCACAGACACAGCAATCACCAATGATATCCCACTAAAAAGAAAAAAGAAAAAAGAAAAAAGAAAATTAGACATATGACAAAACAAATATCATTGTGCTCAAATCTAAGGACAATTTCACACACAATACTGCATTTAGTACACCACCTACAAACATGTCATTCATGGATGTCAAAAATACTCCTTTGGAGAAAATTGCTTTCACTTACCTAAAACATGCAACTATGCAAACCGCAGGACAATTACTGCCAAAACCGCAAGGATCCACAGTAAAGGAAGCAAAAGCGTTGAACTAGAAGAAAAAGAAGAAATAAATTGTTATAATCACAAATACAAATACTTCGCCAGTTGAAAAACACCCCACCACCAAGAACTTAGAAATTGTCCCTGGTACTTAAGTGGATTCTGCCTCCCTTGGGGGCAGATGGGCGTAAAAAAAATTGGCCGATCTGCCCCCAAGGGGGGCAGAAATGGACAACAGCTCTGTGCCCCCTTTAGGGGGTGACCCTTCCCAAAGGGGGCACCCCCAGCACAAAACAAAAAAAGGGTAACAAAAAAACAATCCCTGGCGTATTGGTGGTTTCTGCCCTCCTTGTGGGCAGATGGGCCGACAAAAATAGGCCCATCTGCCCCCAAAGGGGACAAAGATGGCCAATACGAACTTTCCCCACTTTGGGGGGTGACCCTTGCCAAGGGGTGCCCCCAAACACACACCACACACACACACACACCACACAATCCCTGGCGCCTAGTGTGCTTCGACCCCCCCTCCCCGGGGAACAGATTGTCCAAAAACATGGCTGATCTGCCCTCGGGGGGGGGGAAACAGAAAAAAAAATAGCCCCCCAGGGGAGCGACCCTTGCCCAAGGGGTCGCCCCCAAAATAAACTTATAATAAAGAAATCCCTGGTGTCTAGTGGATTTCGCCCCCCCCCCCCCCTTCCTGGGGGCAGTACGGCCAAAAAATGGCTTCCAGCGCGTCCCGGCAACACTGCCCACAGCGCTCCCCCCAGTTCCCGTGCCTTGGACGAGGTCACCTCGTCCAAGGCATGCGAGTGGTTAATCATATGTTCTTTTGCTTAGTGTAGTAACTGTAGCTTAATTAAATAATTTAGAAACTTTAAGTGCAATTCACAGTATCACTTATTTGGAGTGAAATACTGTGGACTTATGTTTTTTCTACAATCTATATAATCATGTTTTCCAAACTGTTCAAAAATTATACAATACTCTGTTTATATGTACTAGTATAAAGCCTGGAAACAGAAAACGTGGGAAATAAACATGTTTTATTATAATATCATAGTGTGATAGCATATGCAATGTATACAGTTTTGTTTCAGAACTATTCTAAACATAATGCTAACATATATGTTAATTTTCTTTTTCAACAGTGTTTGGAGAGATATATTATCAAACGTATCAAGAACTAGTAGTGGCAGAGAAATATTTCATTCAGATAGTTACGGATATGAAATGCTTTGCCACCAGTTTGTTTTTTTATCACTCACCAATACAGTTCTTCACACACACACTCAGTCACTCTCCCTTGTAAGTAATTACACAACTGTACATCTATCACTTATACCCTCACTAACTCACTCATTCACACAGTCATACTCACACACCACTCATACACTGGTTCACCCAAACACAACTCATGTACTCAATCACCCATACAGTACTCATGCACTAATCCACTCATTAACACACCAGTCATGAACTCACACACCCACACACCACTTATACACACTCAATCACCCATACACCACTCATACAGTCACCCAATCACCCATACAGTAATCATGCACTAACCCATTCATCCATGAACCACTCATGCACTCACTCAGTCCCTTATAAACCACTCATACATTCACTCACCTATAGACTCACTCATACAGGACTCAGGCGCTCACTTACACATGCAGGCATTCATACACTCAGTTAATCACCCATACACCACTTATGCACTCACTGATTTACCAATATTCCATTAATACAGTCACTTACCGATAGATGCAGTCATACACTCAATCATCCATACACCACTCATGCACTCACTCATTACTCATGCACTCAGTCACCTATAGACTATTCATACAGTCACCTAATCACCCACACACTGCTCCTGCACTATTTCACTCATCCATACACCACTGATACACTCCATTACATATAGATACACTAAAATGCTCACTCAATCACCAGTACAGGACTCATGCACTCACTCAGACATGCACACTCAAGCAGTCGGTGATTCACCCTTACACCACTTATGAACTCAGTAAATAACTCATGCACTAAGTCATACAAGCACAAAACAAAGAACATGCATTCAGACTATTACAAATATAACATATCATTATTCTTTAACCACAATGGGCAATTCTAAAAAAAATAAACTTTTTTTCAACTTTTTAAAATGTTGTGTTTTCAAATAATTGTTATGTTTGATGGGTTTTTTTCAAAACATAACTTTAAAACATAGTGCTACTTAAACAGCACAAATCTTCCTTGAAGAACACAAGAAAAAAAAACTAACACTTATGTGTCTTGATGCTGCTAATGATGGTCGGGATTGATTGCTCCCCCATCACTCAAAGTGGCCTTACATTTTAGGCAGTTTTATCCTACAGCAGCTAATTCAGGAAAAGTGACTGGTGGATCTGTAGATAGCACAGGGCCAGGTGATGTGCCTGGCTGCAGATCATGTACTCTGGATGTTCCATGCATTCACTTGGTTTTTACCCCTCAGGGATTTTAAAAAAATGTCCCCACTGAACTTTCCTTCCTCTTTTTTGGTGGTTCCTTTGTCAGAATGATTGTTTTGAATGTCTTTATTCTGTACTGAAGCAGCTGATGATCTAGGTTTGCCAACAACAGTGAAACACCAAAAACAAAAATGCTATAGACAAACACAGGACTGTTCCCAGTGAAACACCAGAGGGGTGAGTAAAAATGGGCGGGGCATTCCTCTGCATATAATGGAAAGGTGTTCAACCAATCAAATACTGCTTTGTGAGAGTCAGATGTGGTGTCCGTCGCTTACTTGTGAAATTTAATAAAAACAAACTTTAAAACAATTATCTGCATTTATACCAATTTTAGGGGTAGATTTATGAAAAGTGGTGCTGCACTTAGTGCAGCGCCACTTTTCTTGTGCCTGTTAGTGCCCCCCTAATGCCATCATGTGTGCGCTGTATTTAAAATGCGGCATACCATGCGGTAGTTAGGAGGACTAGTATCATAATTTTTTGACGCTAGTCTGCCGCTTTGCAGGATTAGCGTCAGAAATTGTCACTAATCCTGCAAAGTACCCAGAGCCCCATTGAATAAAATGGGTGACTCATTTTAACGCCTGCCCCTTTGCATACACTATGCCTGGTAAAGGCATAATGTAGAGCAAGGGGTTACAAAGTGGCGCAAAGGAAGTATTGTGCCACTTTGTAAATATGCCGCAGTAATTATGACGCTAATGTGGCATTGGAATGGAGCTAGACCACCATAAATCTGGGCTTTAGTGTTTTATTAGAAAACCTCTTACTTTAAATTATATTTTAAAACAGTCTTTATATCCAATTTGATAGTGTAAACAATATAAAAGAGTCACGTCTCCACCCCGACTCCGTAAATACATTGCGGCAGGGGTAGCGTATGGAACCAATGGTAAAAGAAATTCTAAGCAAATTGGTCTCTTAGCCCCTATTTATACTTTTTTGTGCCACATTTGCATCATTTTTTCACGCAAAACCGGTGCCACCTTACAAAATACTATTGTATTTTGTAAGTTTGCACCGCTTTTGCATCAAAAAGTGACACAAATGCGGCACAAAAAAGTATAAATATGGGCCTTAATACTTTATAAATTAATCTCTTTATGTAATCTAAACCTATGAAATGTATATATATATATATATATGTATATATGTTTTAGGAGTATTAAAAAAATGGTTGTGTCGAATCTCCCATTCGATTAGTCATGACTGGTATGCAACTCCACAAAATATATTAAAAAAAATTGATAAATTTCAACATGATAATATAAACACTTCAGAACTTTCATAAAAAATTCAAATGTCAGTTAAAAAAAAAAAAACAGTGACAGGTTACAGTTACAAAATACAATTAAAAAAAATTGAAATTCACCTGAAAAAACTAAAGGTTACAAGGAAATTATATTTGGGCCCCAAATGTAACCCATACAAAACCACTGAAATTCAGCAGCTACAGCTACCTGAGCTAACTATAGCTTACACCCCCGCATTGCACTAGTTATCATCTCACTTTTTACATCAACCATAACATGCTACGTGACATCATTGATGACATCTGAAATGACAATACCGATATCATCCACAGAACCACTCATACACTCACTCACACCCCCATACAACCTCTCATATTCTCACGTCCCATTCAAAGCCCCTTACAACTACTGACACACACTCACTAGCTTCTACAGCCACTCACACAACCACTCACACCAATACAGCTACTTACACCCATGCATCCACGAAACACACTCATTCACACCCACATAGCCACTCACTCAAGCAGCCACTCACACAGCTACTCATTCACCAGTACAGCAAAGCTACTCACTCACCCATACAGCCACTCTCACATCCATTCACTCATCCACAAAACCACTTACATACCTATTCACACATAAATACAATCACTCATGCACCACTCACTCATCTATACAGCCACTCACACCCTTAATGTGCAAAACAGCCATTCACACATGCACTCCCTTACCCATACAGCCTCTCACACACCCAGTCACTCACCCATAGAGCCATTCACAGCCACTCAGTTGCCCATACAGCCCCTTACACACATACAACTGTAGGAGGCTGGCCTGGCTTATAGTGGTACCTTGTGGTACTTACACCTTGTGGCAGGTCCAGTTATCCCTTATTAGTAGATTAGTAGTGTTTTAGCAGCTTAGGCCGATAGAGGTAGCTATAGCAGAGCAGCTTAGGCTGAACTAGGAGACATGCAAAGCTCCTACTATACCACTTATATCACTATAAGCACCTGTTAGCAAAGTAATGCAAATACTGTAGAACACAATAGAATGTAATAGGAGACAATAGGCCTAGGGGCAACACAAACCATATACTCCAAAAGTGGAATGCGAACCACAAATGGACCCCAGGCCTAGTGTAGTGTGTAGAGGGTCGCTGGGAGTGTAAGAAAACACTAAGGGTGTCCAAGATACCCCACCCCAAGATCCTGGAAAGTAGGAGTAAAGTTACCCTACTACCCCAGAAAGATAGTAAATTTGAGATAGGGGATTCTGCAAAGACAACAACTGACTGCAAAGCACTGAAGATGGATTCCTGGACCTGAGGGCCTGCAAAGGAAGGGGACCAAGTCCAAGAGTCACACAAGTGTCCAGGGGGGGCAGGAGCCCACTAAAGCCAGGATGAAGGTGCAAAAGGGCTGCCTCCGGGTAGAAGAAGCTGATGATTCTGCAACAGCGGAAGGTGCCAGAAACTTCTCCTTTGGTCAGGAGATGTCCCACGGCGTGTTGGAGGAGGCAGAGTTGTTTCCATGCAGAAAGGCTACAAACAAACCTTGCTAGCTGCAAGAGTCACAGTTGAAGGATTTGGGTGCTGCCAGGGCCCAGGAAGGACCAGGAGGTCGCCCCTTGAAGGAGGAGACAGAGGGGGTGCTCAGAAACATAGAGAGCCCATGCAGAAGCAGGCAGCACCCGCAGAAGCACCTGAACATGCATTCAGAAGATCTGAGCATGACGGGCGGCTCAGCACAACAAAAGAGGGTCCCACAAAGTCGGAGTCCAATTCAGCGAGTTGGGCAATGCAGGACAGAGTGCTGGGGACCTGGGCTAGGCTGTGCACAAAGGAAGTCTTGCAAAAGTGCAGGTGTGCTGGACATGGATGCAGGTGCCTGTACAGTATGCTGAGGTGTGGTGGATGTGTGTTGGGTGGTTGTGTGGGAACGTTTGAGTGTTTTGGGAGGAGAGGGTATACACAGTGGGACAAGACAGGCTGCAAGTGTAGATGGATGTTTTCTGGGTGTCTGCAGGTCTGGCGAGTGTATTGCATGTGACAGTCAATGTCATCATGGTGAGTGCAGGTGTGGTGTCTTCGGTGTATGACTGGATGTCTGATGTTGTGGTGAATGCCAGAATGGGGCCAGCAACAGTGACTGAGGGGGCTGTGCTTATGGGTGTGCATGTTGAGGTGACCAACAGGGAGACAGGAGAGATGGACACACTGGGGGAAGAGGATGTTGTTGTGTGTGTCTTTGTATGTTGGCTGTGTGTATGCATGTGGTGGGAAGTGTGGTGTGTGTGTTTCTGTGTGTGTTCTTGTGTGTTGAGGTGTGTGCATGGCTGTCTGAACTTGTGCTTGAGATGGGTGAAGGAAGTGGGGTGCTGGAAGGGGTAGAGGTGGTTGGAGGGGGGACGGAAAGACCAGGGACACTAGCTGCCATGAAAGAGGAGGCCAGAGCCTGAAAAGATCTCTGTGGGCCAGACATGGCATTGTGAATGTCTTCCAGGTATGCATTGCATTGCTGCATCTGGGATGCTATCCCCTGGATGGCATTCACAATGGTTGTCTGCCCTACAGAGATGGTTGTCAGGAGGTCAATATCCTCCTCCGTGAGGCCAGCAGGGCTGACTGGGGAAGGGGATGAGGTGCCTGGAGCAAAGGAGATGCCCGCCCTTCTGGGTGAGCGGGCACGGGCAACTGGGTAGGGAGCAACTGGGAAGGTGGTGATGGTATGGGGGGTAGCGGAAGATGACACAGAATGGGTGGGCCCACTAAGGTCCGCCACCACCAGGGAGCTCCCATCGGAGGAGGTATCAGAGTCACTACCACCAGTAATAGTTGCCTCCCCTGTGGTACTCCCCTCACCCTCCAACCAACTGGTCCCCTTGGCGTTGGTCCACTCTGCCTCCTTGGAACCATGGGCCGCTGCATCCCCACTCGCCGGTGCCACTGCTCCCTCGCAGATGATGCTGATGTACACAAAGAACACAAGAGCACAGGGGTGGTGAGACAAAACATGAGAGACATTTGTAAATACCTGAATGGATGTACATACTTGGTGCACACACACTCCCACCCAGCTTACACACCTACACGCGGCACCTACTACAATAGTCATGACTATGCCCCTGACTAGTGGCCACTACCCCAGCATACAACTAATTTCCCACATGACACAAGGACCTGTTGAACTGTTAGACCTGCCCAAATCATCTCCATGCCCATGGGGGAAAGGCCTGCTGGTAGACACCTGTCAGGTTTGTGGCACTAGACAGCATACATACAACAGAACCCCAGACATCCATCAAAGAGGCATGAAACGGTGTTGTTACTCACCCCCTTGTGGCAGCTGTGCAGCCTTCAAGCGCCCATCCAAATCTGGATATGCCACTGCCAGAATACAGCACATTAGGGGGGGTCAGGGTCCGACGGGCACCCCTTCCTCGTTGGGAGGCCTTCCCAGGCTGGGCTTAGCAGGTCTTCCTGGGACAGCGCCGCAGGTCCTCCCACCATTTCCTGCAGTGGGTGCTACGCCGGTTGTAGACCCCCAGGGTCTGCACCTCCCTGGCGTGGAACTGCCACAGTGCCCTCTTCTGATGGGCGTTGACCAGTATGGGACACACACAGAGGAAAAACAGAGTTCAGGATATGGCCATATGATACAGCTGACTATACGTCCCCTATGGGACAGTCACTTCACAAGATCATTTTACCACCTCACTCACAGTACTTGCCACACAATCTATGCCTGTGCAGTTACAAATCTACCGCACATGCATACAGGCATCTGCCGATATCACACACATCCATGCAAGACAATCGCCTACTCACCTGCTCCTCTGGTTGCTCATATAACTTGGCATACAGGGGTAGGAGCCCATCCACCAGTGTAGGCCAGGGCCCCCCCCTGGGACTCGTGCCATTTGAGTAACCAGAGTCAGGACAAAGCAGCACACTCAGTGGAGTACTTCCATGCAAGGGATCTGGGAGTAAAGCAAAATTAGGGTGACGACATGGCGTACGCTCCGCGGCGGTGTGCACCGTCGCTGCCGGCGGCGATCATGATAGGCCCAGGTTCCCCATTGACAACCATGTTAACCAATGAATGGGTGCACAACGGTGGATACTGCCTTATGCCATGACAACAACCACCAGCAGAATTAGGTCACTTACACTCCTACATATCTGGATGGCAGGAGGCTGCCATTTTGCTAGCACAACATTGATATTTCCTGGTTAGAGGTCCCATTTAGGCCCTATGAATCCCAGCCCTCAGTTGCTTGCCCACATGAGTGTCTGTTCCTCACATCAGTCCAGAGGTATCACTGCATGCATGTCCCTTAAGTTGTTCATCATACATTGCTTGTGTGTGTAACCTACATATTGTGCAGCAGTTATTCTTACACAACATATTTTGCATGTGTAAGTGGGTCCCTCACATGTGTTCTCTCCACCCCATAGGTACAGACCCATGTGGCGAGGGAGGGCCCCATGTGTGTACAGACCACTTGTTGATTTGGAGACCATGGTATAACGTCACATCATTGTCAGCTACAGACTCAATCGTACAGCAATCCATGAATATGTGGTTTACTGGATCCTGTACTGAGGCTGGCTAATCGGAATTAGCATGCCATCCCTACTGAAGTGCAAGTGCTCTCTGTAATCCATTTTTTGGTTACGGGCTCATTTCAGGTGACAGTGGGCATGGGTGCAGGGTTCTCACAGCCAATGTTCAGCCTCATCCTGTCCAAATTCCTGGATGCATTTGTACAACACCTGCAGACATATGTCAAGTTTCCCCTAAGGGGTAAACTCCCTGCCATCAAGTCTGACTTGTATTCCTTTGCTAACATTCCCCATGTGATAGGTGCCATTGATGGCACCCACATAGCCCTCATCCCCCCAAGAGTGAATGAACAGGTGTACAGGAATAGGAGAACTTCCACTCAATGAACAGACAATTGGTGTGTACTGCTGACCAGTACATTTCCCATGTGAATGCCATGTTTCCAGGATCAGTTCATGATCCCTTTGTCCTAAGGAACAGCAGTGTGCCACACATGATGGAACAACTACAAGGGGACAGAGGATGGCTCATAGGTGAGTACCGTTTGACACTGGATCAGTACATAGCTGACAGCCAGCCTGTCTGCAAGTGATGGCAGTTTGTTACACTCCTGTTTCAACCACTTTTTCATGTGATTCTGGCTACTCCAACATGCAGTGGCTCCTGCCACATGTGAGAAATCCCAGGACAGATGCAGAGAGGAACTATAATGAGGCCCAGGGACGTGCTAGAAAGGTGATTGAGCGCACTGTAGGTCTCCTGAATGCTAGATTGCGTTGCCTCCATCTTTCTGGGGGATCCCTGTGCTATGGCCCTGACAAGGTGTGTAGAATAGTGGTGGCCTGCTGCATGCTGCACAACGTGGCTGTGAGAAGAGCTATCCCCCTACTAGAGGAGGAGGATGCTGTACATCCAGACCTGCTACCTCTGAGAGGGGATGAAAGTGATGGTGAGGATGGCGAAAGGGAAGATGTCTACTCCAGGAACCAGCTGATCCAACTATACATCCAGTGACAATGGGGTACTGTTCACTGATGATGTTGTTTGCACTGCATAATGTCTGTCTGACTTATGTTTTTGGGGTTGTGGGGTCTGTAGTCATTGACACTGTGACCTGAAGAATTGGCATGTGCCATGGAAACACACATGGTGTACATTTTGGTTTACTCCAGACAATGTTGTGCTTGGGGTACCAATCCTGCAATAAAGGTCTGATTACGAAATTGACTGGCACATGCATTCACATTAACACATTTTTCTACATAATGACAGGGGGCATACGAATTGGTGTGCATGTGTTTTTTTTGGTGTCACAAATACATTGGTGCACTCTACAGTGATAGGGAGTGGGCTAATGGTGGATGTCCATACTAGGCTCAGCGATTGGTGGCAGTGGCTATAGGTCCATATGTACCATGCAAGTTGTTAAGTTGCTATTGGCATGTGAGGATGGTAGCCCAGTGGCACACCTGGGAGAAAGTCCATGTCAGAGTCACTTCTTAGTGGGGGCCTTGGTTTTGGCTGGTGTTCTTGTGCCATATATAGGTCTGAGGGAGCGTTTGAGGGTGTGGTGCTGGGCTGCAAATGTAGGGGTGCTGGTCTCCTGTGTGTCCTCTGCCAGTGTCACTAGTCCAGGTGCTGCTGATGATGTTGAGAGATGGTCTGTGTCCTGGCCAGTGCTAGGGGCTTCCTGGTGTGTGGGGTCTCAGGCTGTGTTGGGTAGTGGTGCTGCAGCATCCCTGCAATAGTGGCCATGGTGGCATTAAGTTGTTTCCATTGCTGCATGGTCTCTTGATGTTAGGCTATCTGCAGCCTTTGACTCGGCTCCAGGGTGGCCAGGATCTGGCCCATCCTGTCTTGTGTATGGTGGTATGCTCCCAGGACCTCAGAGATCACTTCCTGGGCTGCAGCATCCATCCTTTGGCCTCCCCCCCAGGCCACTGATGCCCTCCCACTGGCCCTCGCCCCCTGTGCCGGTGTCCCCTTCACAGGTCTGGCAGTCCTACTTACACTGGGGCCATCCTCATCCTGCCTGTTAGTAGGTGGAGACTCTGGCCTCTGTACTTGTGGTCTGCCAGTCTGTGGCCTGGAGACACTGGAATGGGGTTGGTTGGCCAGAGCTGTTGTTGGTGGCTGGGTAGTAGGGGTGTTAGTGGTGTCCTGAGTGGGGCTGTTGGAAGTTGACAGTCCAGGACTGTGTGACAGGCCAGGGTATTCCTAGCTGTCCACACTTCCCTCTCCAGTGACCTGAGTGGGGTATCTGCCTCCATGTGGGGCGCTGGCACTCCTTGGCCTTTCTGTCAGGGAGGCATGGGTGGTGGTGCCTGTGGGGGGAATGGACATGTATGTTACCTGTACTAATTTGATTGAGGATGCAGAGCTCTGACCTATTTCGTGCTGTTGGGCAATACAGGGACCTATTGTGGGGTTGCCATTACATTTTGCATGGGATGTGGAGGTGCATTGTGGGTGGTGTAGTGCCATAGTGATTCCTTGCAGGGGTAGGTGGCTGTGCACAGAGGGAGGGATGTGGGCCTGTTGATGGGTTTGTGGGGTTGCAGGGTGACTGGATGTAGTGATTGTGGCCTGGTTGGGGTAGTGCTCCTGGTGGGAGCTGGAGGGGTGGGTGGTACATGCATTACAGGTGGGGTGGATATGAAGTAATTGTAGATGACTTACCCGAGTCCAGTCCTCCAGTGAGTCCAGTGAGGCCCTCAGGGTGCAGGATAGCCAGTACCTTCTCCTCCCAGTCAGTGTAGTGAGGGGGTGTAGGTGCGGGTCCTCCCCCATTCTTCTGTACTGCAATGTTGTGCCTGGATGCCATCGACCTCACCTTCCCGTGCAGGTTTTTCCATCTCTTGTGGATGTCCTCCCTTGTGCGTGGATGGTTTCCCACTGCGTTGACCTTGTTAACTATTGTCTGCCATAACTCCATCTTCCTGGCGATGGGTTTATGCTGGACCTGTGCCCCAAAGATTTGTGGCTCAACCTTGAGTATTTCGTCCACTATTGTTCTTAGCTCCCTATCTGTGAAGCAGGGGTGCTTAGGGGGTGCCATGGTCTGTGTTGTGGGTGGTGTGTTGTATGATTATTGGTGAGGGTGCTGTTGTGTGGTTGGGTGTGTGACTTGTGTGATGTTACACTCAGTGTTTGTGTGTTGTATTGTCAATATCTGTCATGCTATTTTCATTGCAAAGGATTGTGGAGTGTGTTTCATAGTGTTGTGGATGTGTGTCAGGTGTGTGGGTTTCAAACTTGCCAATGTGTTCATTTCTTGCTGTTGGTTCCACTTGCTGGTCGTGGCGGTCCGAACTGCCAATAGTCGTTCGACATCTACTATCCGCTGCAGTGGCTTGTGCATCATTATTTGGAGGGCAGAGGATTTGTCTGCTTGGGGGTGGCAGGGTGGGGTGTGCAGCCTTTCCGCCATCAAGGGCCCTGGCTGGAGATAGCAGAATGTTTGGAGGTTTATGTTTTTGCCATCATTATATGGCGGGTTTTGTTTCACCGCCAATAGGAGTCTTCTGTTCACCGTCGCCACGGCGGTCGGTGGTCGGCAGTGTATACTGCCATGTTCATAATGAGGGCCAAAGTCTGCTCTGGGTGGAGGTGCTTCACACCTTCCACCTGCAGGAACTCTAACATCTTGTGGTGAGCCTCAAAGGCTCAGCCCTCCTGTTACAGTGCCCCAGGGCACTCCAGCTAGTGGAGATGCCCACCCCTCGGACAAAGCCCCACTTTTGGCAGCAAGATTGGTCGGAAACTTAGGAAAAACAAGGAGGAGTGACCACTTCAGATGGGACCACCTCTAAGGTGTCCAGAGCTGAAGTGGCCCCCTCCCTGCAGAATCCTCCATCTTGGTTTGGATGACAAGGACCAATAGGTTTAGGAGTGGGCACAGGAAGGGTGTACAAGACCAGCAAAGCATCCTGCTGGACCAGTGACCTCTGCCCAGCTCCAGAGGACTGCCCTGCACCCCAAAGGACCATGAACTCCTGAGAACAGCTGCCCTGTCCAAAAAGAAACTACACCAAAGGACTCCAGAGCCTCCCCGGATCTGTGAGTCCCAATCACATTGTACCTGACGCCCACAGCTCATGTCCAGGTGACCCAAATGGCTAGAGAGCATCCCCAGGTGATTCTGAGCAAGTGCCCACTCTGGGTTGACCTCTCCTGCCCCTCATGACGATGCCTGCAGTGTGAATCCAGAGCACCCTCCTGACTACGAAAGCTTCGGATGCAGATATCCGATGCCTAAAGGTACACTGCACCCGCAGCCCCCAGGCCTTGGAGAACCCAACCACCAGTGCAGCAACATTCAGCAGGTGGCCCTCCTACTTGTCCAGCCTGTGGTTTTCCCATCTAAGTGACTCCCGGGGTCCCCTCATAGGAAAGCACTGGGAGCCTGATGCTCTGTTTGTACCCTGCACTAAGCCGCTCCTGTGCAGCTGAGGGTGTGTGTTTGGTGCTTACTTCTGGCCCCCCCGGTGCTCCTATAAAACCCAAAGATCTTCCCTACGAAGATATGGGTACTTACCTGCCAGCTGATCTGAAACCAAGTGCCCTCAGTCTCCACAGGAGACCATTTTAAATTTGCCTCAACTTTGACCTCTGCACCCTGCTGTCCCCGTGTTGCTGGTGGTGGGTGTTTGGGGTTAACTTGAATGCCTACCTGTGGACTTCCTAACCCCCGGAGGTTGGAACTAGAAGTCAAGTACTTACCTGTAAATCAAACTAACTTTTCTCCACCCCACCCCGGAACTGTTTCTGAAAATTGCAGTGTCAATATTTAAAACAGATTATTGCCATTTATTCTAAAACTGTACAGTTTACCAATTCATATTGATTCATGTGTGAAATACATATTTATTAATGTACATACCTGCAACTTGAATCTTGTGGTTCTAGAAATAAATTAAGAAAATATATTTTTGCTATATAAAATCATTGGTCTGGAGTTAAGTCACTGAGTGTGTGCTTCTTCTATTGTCTGTGTGTGTACAACAAATGCTTTGCACTACCCTCTGATAAGCTTCAATGCTCGACCACACTACCACAAAAGAGAGCATTAGTATTATCTACTTTAACCTCTGTTAAGCCCTGGAGAACCCCTGGACTCTGTGTACACTATGGGCCCCATTACGAGTCTGGCCGTCTACTGACTGCCAGACTTGTGGTGGTGGTCCCACTGCCAATGGGCTGGCAGTGAGGATCGCCATATCACGACTGTGGTGGAGCCGCCACGGTTGGACCGCCAACACTGCCAGGCTACCGCCAGCCTGTCGGTCCCGGCGGTTGTAAGTCACCAGGGCAGTGCTACAAGTGATTATGAGTCCCCATACCGCCAACCTTTCCATGGCAGTTACACCATGGAAGGGCTGGTGGAATAGGGGCATCTGGGGGCCTCTTGGGGTAGGGGCCCCCATGCACAGCTCCATCGCACATTCCACTGCTGGAATTACAGGCAGTGGGATGCGTGACAGGTGGTGCTGCACCCGCCGCACAGCCACATTGCCACTGGCTCAATTCCGAGCCAGCTGCAATGTGAAGGCCCTGTTCCCCGCAGGGCTGGTCAGCAGAAACGCTGTTTCCGCCCGCTGGCCCAGCAGTGAACCTGTAATAGGGCCGGCGTTGTTCTGCCCGCACTGGCGGGCAGGTGGTGGGACGAGTTTGGCGGGTGGCCTATATCTCATTTTGATATAGTATATACTGAGCCAGCTTCCTACAAGCGTGTTGCAGTATCAGTTGTTGGCCAGGTGTGGTGCTGGATTTACTACTCCTCTCTTTAGCTGTAATAACTTACACTTGTAAATTTAGCTCCAGAAATCCAGTCACAAAACATTAGTACTTTGCCCACTACAAACATACAGTGGTAAGCTATTTGCAAACCAGAAGGGGTCCCCTTTGTGATTGTTGAGAAAAATGTTTTTAAGGCTAGAGATTTCATTTTTTATTTAATGCATCTCATTTTCTTTTAAAGAAATTGGGTTTCATGTAAAAAATGATTGCATTTTTTAAAAACAATTAAAGCAGGCCACCATCTCTGTGATGGCAATGTTTCATAGTGGGTCGCAGTTTGCAACATACCTTATTAATACTCATGAGGTAGGTCGATTTGTGACCTTCTGAGAATCTCTTTTTTGCGAACTGGCCTAGTAGTACAAAGATCAGTTTGCAAAAACAGAATGGAAACGTTGGTGTACAATTTGCAATGACTCCTTAAGACATTTGGCCATAAGGGCCAGGTGTATGATGCAGTGGTTGCAAAATACTGGTCACATTTTGCTATGAAACCACGGCCTACACATAAAAAATATTGTTAAAACATTTTTAAATGCCTTACCTCTATATGTTTGTAGTTGGTAAAGATTAATGTTTGGTTGCAAAACATTGATACACACATCTGTGGCTTGGTATTTAGAAGGGATGTTTCACATTTTGTTGTTGTTGTTTGTCCTCATTCAACCCCGCATTCTGAGCCACCTCTTGATCCATACACCCTTCTCACCGTCTAGATAAGAGAGGGACCCAAACCAGGGGGGGGAGGACCATTATATCTCCCGGCTCGCTTTAACAGACAAGCTGGAGTAGCAAGCAGTGAATAATCATTGGACAGTAAGCAACAAACCAATTTCAAATATTTCAAAGCAATAAATTCTCAAGTAATTCATAAAACTCCCCCCCCAATTTAACAAAGGCGACCAAAGTTCCGCATTTGTCCTAGTACCCCGCGTATTCAAGTCCATATTCGAGGTACGGAGAGCTGCGTAGAGCCAATCCATATAACTCGGAGGGTAGTCCTTCATCCAATTTTTGCAAATTTAATTTCTACCCAACAAAATTACATAAAACAGAAATTTAAGTTTAACATTATTCACCCCACTCCCTATACCCTCTTCCTGTAGATGCCCAAATATAATCAAGGGGAGTGATACAGTAATTTCCCAACCCAACATAGATGACACCACCCCAAAAATGTCCTCCCAAAACAAACGAATAGCGGGGCAATCTCAAAACATATGAACATCCGTTTCTCCTACACCACCGCATTTCAAACATTTAACCACTTCTCCTTTCTTAAACTTAGAAAGTTTTGCCGGCGAGATATAAGCTCTGTGTAGAGTGTAAAGATGTTTTTTCCTCAACGGGGCTGGCTTCACCACTTCGTAAAGTGTCGACAACGACACCATACACCAACCTTATCACTAGGCACATCGTTACCCCACAGATCGGTCGGTAGTGTAAAATTCCCATCAAACGTTTCTAACATTTCCCAATACCAAGCCGCCAACTTCTTTACAGGGGCAGAGACAGAGCACTCTAAAAAAGAATCCTCCAATGGACTTCCGTCCCCCAAACCCCCCTTAATTTCTTTTTCCCACTCTCTTATCTGCAGATACTTCAACCTAGACAGGGATCCGCTCGTTATCCCTACTAACTCTTCCCATGAAAGCAAAGTACCATCTCGAGAGAGATAGCCCCAGCTTTCCACCCCTGCCTTTTTGAGTGGTAATGCTAAAATATCTTTAAAGCACTCTGGGGTGCCCGGGGAATCCCAGATAGGCGCAAGATAGCTATAATAAAGAATACCAAGTCGTCGTCTCAGCTGATACCAACTCCTTGCTAGTCCTTGCAGTACTTTCAATTTGATTTTTTTGAAAAATGTAGGATCGCCAAATTTAAAAAGGAAGTACCTTGAGGCCCCTTTAGCAGTTAAGACCATTGCCTTATACATTCCACCTACCGCTGAAACATCTGGGCATACAAACAACATCCTTGAATTCTTAAATAAGAAGGCACAAGCATAATATGCCAGATCTGGTAGAGCCAATCCTCCCTTTTCCCTTCTTCTGCGTAATTTCTTCCAATATATCCTTGGCCTCTTTGAACTCCAAATAAAACCATTTATCGCCTGCTGCATTTTATCCAAATATCCTTTATGCATTGCCAGAGGGATTGCTGCAAACACAAAATTCCATTTAGGCAAAATAAACATCTTAATTAAATTTACTCTCCCGAGTATCGTCAAAGGGAGATATGCCCATTTCTGCAACATACCTTTACACTCAGCGAACAGTTTTCGTGCATTCCTCTCAACTAGATCCTTAAGGTCATGGGTCACTAAAATACCTAAATACTGTACTTCCTGCTTACTCGGTATCAACCCTACCTCCATATTCCATTGCATAGTTTCAGTTTTTCCCATATTAACCTGATATCCTGATATGCTTCTAAATTGCTCAGCCAATTCTTTAACTGTACCAAAGGCCAATGGTAGATTATTGGTGTATATCAGCAGATCATCTGCATATAAAGATATTTTTTTTCCCAACCATTGCAGCGAAAGGGAGGGATGAGACTATTTTGCCTAATTTTACTAGCGAATGGTTCGATATACAAATTAAATAAAACAGGAGACAAAGGACAACCCTGCCTAGTACCTCTAGAAATTGTGATAGGTCCTGTCAGATTCCCATTAATCAAAACCTTAGCAAAAGGTGCTGTATAAATGTGGTCGATAACCCCACAGAACTTCTTTCCTAGGTTGGCCCGCCTTAGAATTGATTTCAAATAATTCCAATTTACCTGGTCGAAGGCTTTCATTGCATCTAAAATAATAATTCCCAACGGTGACCCAAAGGTTGTAGCTAAATCTATTGCCCCAATCAATTCAAAAGTTAACTCATGCAAGTATCTACCTTTAGAAAAGCCTTTTTGATCTGGGTTCACCACATTATTAACTACCTTACTCAGCCTGTCCGCAAAAATTTTAGCTAATAATTTATAATCACTATTCAACAACGATATAGGCCTATAAGAAGCACATTTCGCAGGTTTTTTATCCGGTTTCAAAATTAATGAGATAACAGCCTAATTCCATGAAGGAGGAATGCTATCGCCATGTTCAAAAATCCCCCCAAACAGATCTGTCAGAACTGGGATTATCGAATCCCCTAATGCCTTATAGACCTCCACTGGGATACCATCAGGACCTGGAGCAGTCCCGGTCTTACTGCTATTCAAAATTCTCCTAATTTCCTCTGGCATAATTGGGGCATTAAGTGCTTCCCTCTCCTGCGATGATATACATAAAGAAATATCAGACCCCATCCGTCACCATATCTTCTCCTACCTCCAACTCCTCCGAGTACAATTGTGTAAAAATAGTTTGAAAAGCAAGTTCTATCGCCGCATCGTCCGTTCTTCTTTCTCCTGACTGCTCCATTTCAATCTCCTTAATATAGTTCCTTACTCGATCCGCTTTACCTTTCCAGGCTAACAACTTCCCAGCATTTTCCCCATACTCAAAATGAGCCAATTTGCTTGCCTCCCATTTCCTTTGAATTCTTCCCTGTAGTACCTTCTCCAACTGTCTTCTCAAACCATCCAAGCTAGCCCTCAAAGCCTCTGTCTCACCTGATTCTATCAGTTCAACCTTATACTTCTGCATTTCCTGCTCTACCAAATTAATTTCATTTCTAAACACTTTATTCTTCTGAAATGAGATATTTGTGATCTCCCCCCTGATAACAGCTTTAAACGCCTCCCATACTACTGATATTGGGGCGGACCCTATATTTACACTAAAAAAGAATTCTGATTCCCTACGCAGTTGCATCACCACCTCCTGATCCAGTAATAAAGAACTGTCAATAGTCCACCGATTACTAAATTTTCTCTGCGGAAAACTCATATCTAGCACAACCGCGGAATGGTCAGATAAGTGAGAGGGCAAAAACACTATCTTTTTCACAGCCTCTCTCAAGCGTAAATCTAATAGGAAATAATCAATTTGGGAGGCATGCTTGTATTTCTTATTGAAAAAAGAAAAGTCCCTACTATTCCCCACCCTTTGTCTCCAAATATCGCACAAACCAAATTCTTTCATCATCTTCCTTAAATATTGTTGCGATTTGGGCGTGCCTCGCGACTTACAATTATGCCTATCCAGCTCATTATCTAACACAACATTAAAATCACCCATCATAATGAATTCAAGAAGCTGAGAAAAAAGCCATCTTAAAGGTTCTATATCATCACAATTAGGACCATAGTACCCTACTAAAACAAAATTACAACCATCAAACTGTACTTTAACTACCACCCACCGCCCTGCTGTATCCGATCTTACCTCCAAAATTACTACATTTCCCTGTCGTAACTGTTTAAACAGAATAGCCACACCTTTAGTATGATAATTGTGCTCTGTACATGCAAACGCTTGAACCCACCTCAGCTTTTTTATTACGCTGATACACTCAGCCTTTGTTAAGTGTGTTTCCTGCAAAACTAAAATTTGTGCAGTTGAATCATGCAAATACTGTAATATTCGATCCCTTCTTCCTCTCGTCCTCAGACCATTAACATTCCAAGAAAGAATTTGCAATGATGTGCTCCTTGTCCCCTGGTCTCTCTCCCTGCTAGCTATCTCTCAAATCTTGCAAAACGAATAACCGGGTTGAACAAGGCACTTTTTTTTTTTATACTCTCCCCCCTCCAACCCCTGCCCTACCCAACCACCCAACTCCCATCCCCCCACTACCCCACCCGTGGAGAACCCTCCCCACATAAGGACCATATTTGATCCAAATTTTAGAACGCCTCTGCCTTCCTGGGAGATTTAACTTAGAAAACCCCTAAAACGATGCTATTTTACGGTCTGCCCGCCTTTAACTACTTCCATTAGTTCATCCTCATCAGTCATATCTGTAATATTGTACATTTTGTTGTTGTACATAACCCAGAGAGAGGCTGGAAATTTCAACTGAGCCGAGACCCCCAAAGACTTAAAAATCTCCAAACGCTTCCTGAGCTCCCACTGCCTGTCCATAGTAGACCTAGATAAATCAGACCTAATCTCAAGGACAACATCATTCACTCTTTTTGTTTTAACACTCTGGATAAGATCTTTTCTTTCATCTGATATGTCAAAAAATTTATCAAAATTTTCCGAGGTTTACTACTATTCATCCGCATCCTGAAAGGGTCCCGATGGACTCTCTAAATATCCTTTCCGATTTTCTCCTCATTCTCCTCCAGTCCCACAGCCGATTTAATTAGCGAAGCCACAAAGGCCTTAAGATCGTTGCCTTCTGCACCTTCTGGCACTTTCAAAGGTCTTAAGTTATTTCTTCTTGAATAATTTTCCAATTGCTCAATCCTATTTTTTAATACCTGTTCATTTCCCTTCAATGCATCAATCTCAACCTTATGTTGACCCAATTCCTCCTTCATACCACCCATAGCTTCTTCGATGGCCTGAGCTCTCTCCATTAAGCCATCCATCTTTCTTTCTAACGCTGCGCAAACCTCTCTTATCTCCCCTTGGTTTACTTCTGAATTCGCAAACCTTCTCTTTACATCCTCAGAAATGGACAAAATCAGTGCCTCAAATGAGGAGCTCTGAGCAAGAGAGAGACAGGAATGGCTTGAAAGGATTCTTCAACAACAATCGTAGGTAAAGGGTCTTGTGACTGAGTCCGAACTTAAGGGGAGCCCAACAGCTCCTTACCAAACTGCGTCGAGGGGTGTGTCCCCGCTCCCTCTTTAATTCCTCCATTAACTTGGGACAGCGCATCCGTGCCATTATCCCCCAGCCTCCTACCCTCACCAGAGGAATACACCAGCTGTAAGGACAGGAGAACATGGCGGGCTGCGTCGTACTAGCAGCGCGCTAGGACACTTCCGGTTCCGGTTCCTGGGGGGAGAGACGAAATGGTGCTGCCGGTCGAACTGCGGGGACGGTGGGCACATGGATGTGCGCACCGCAGTTCTTTAGACCGGAGGAGAGGTGGAGAGCAGCTGGGGCTGCACCGTGGTGCTGTGCCGCGCTGGAGTTGCGCCGAACACGGAAAGGAGCGGCGCGTATTCCCCTTTGGGGGAATAGCGGCAGCAGCTACACCAGCGGCTCTACTAGAGAGGTGATAAAGAAGGCAAGGCAAGGAGCACTGCCGAACAGTATTTCGGAAAGAGGGACCAGCCAAAGAACGGTGAGGCAAAGTGGGGGGGATGGTGACACCCCCCTCCCCCTTTTTGTTCAACGAGTATGGAGGGGACTGGCCTGCCTCAGGTAGACAAATCTGATTTGGTGTTGGGTGATAAGGGGGGCTTAAGTAAGAAAAGGTCTACATGTAAACCATGTGAAGGAAGAAGGAGCACTGCGAGGAAAGAGGGGGAAAGTAAGCTTAAGGGGAGAGATAAGTTGACTCCCTCCTTGAGGTCTTTTTTTAAAGTGAGGCCGGAAGTAGTCAAGCTTACCCCCGGTCAGGTTAGAGCGGTAATGGAGGCTTCTACCTTACAGCTGGTGGATGTTCCACATTTTTGTCACAAACTCAAATTGCAATTAAAAAATGTTACCGAGTCACAATTTATGGTTTGTACAAACCAAAAGCACTTGTGGTTGCAAATGGCCCAATTCTGTTAATGGGGCCATGTTTGCAACTGAAAAAAGGCTTGATATATCTGGCTCATAGAGATATGAGTGATATTCCTTAGATTTTTTTTTTTTTTGCAGCCTGATTATATGGGAAAATAAAGTTTGTAATTCTCTTTAAATAATACAGATTTTCTTGCATTGACCATTATGAAATCTATTTTGGCATTCTACTCTTGACAAACCAAAAGCCAGTATTGAAGCATAGTGCAAAATTGTTTACTCAATCATATAAGAACCTCTTCCTCAATTAGATGAATGCCATGTCTTGGACCAGCCATTACTTCTTGTCATTACTTGTCAATCCACTGTTATATTGTGTGTGGGGCAGTGAAACTGCAAAATGCCCCCCTTGTCATGGGAGAAAACTTGCATGTTGAGGGTGGCATTGCATTCTTTATTTTCTGAAACAAAATCCCAATTTTGTTTTTTGTCTGGGGAAAATAAAAAAATGTAAGTTTGCTGTGTGACTCCACCAAGTTGTCATAGCCGTCCATCAAACTTACAAACTTACAGTGCATTGGCGGGATACGCTGTGATGGCAGTTCCTGACAGTGCTGGAGATGTCTTCTGGTCTGGCGGCCACCTCAATATTTGGCAGCTGGGGACTCAAACAGGGTGATGGAGTACTTTACTCAAATTCTCTGATGGAGTAAAACCCCATCTGCCAATCTTTATATTGGCCCATAAATTCAATGTACTTTTAGAGAATATTATCTGTTTTGTAATTGTCGTTAAAGAAACCAACCATAACTGATTAACCATGTAATTCCTATTCACTTTGACCCAGATTTACAAAAAATTGGGCTGTGTGAAAATTGGCAGCACCTTATTATGCAAATGGTAAAAGAAATATGCAGCAGCAGCTGCGGCTCGTGGGAGGGAGAAGGGGCAGGACGGTGCAGCGCAGAGGGGTCAGGGAAGCATGAAAAATGACATGAATGAAATTTAAAAAAATACCTGATTCACTGAGCCACCTCCGAACCGCTGCCCAATCCTCATCTGCAGGGACAGGCTCAGGCTCCCAGCCTGCCCTGTGTCCAATCCTACCACTGCTTTCATGCTGTTAGCATGGCAAGGCTGGGCGCTCCGAGGCAGAGTGGGAGCCTGTGCCTGTTCTCCAACCTGGCACTGTGGTGCCGGGTTGGACAGAGTCTATTGCACATGCATGTTTGGCGTGCCAGATACGGCCAGCCAAACATACATGCACACCAAGGGGGGATGCTGTACACTCACTCTCAGTCCTTGTAACGCCAGTGGCCCCACCCCTTTTGCAGTAAAAACGTAATAAACATAGTTTATTAAATTTTTACTGCAAAAGCTTTGCAGCTGCTGCTGCTGGCCGGGGGCGACGCTCCTCCGCCATAGCGGATGAGCCGGCCCTGTGTAGCAGTTGTGTAGATGATGCTGTCAGTTGTGTTCATACAAAAAAATTGGATTTGAGAGTTATGCTGAGCATTCACGAAACATAATAGTGAATCAGCAGTGTTTTGTATGAACTTGTATGGACTTTGCATTAAACACACATCCTTGAGTGGAAATTTCAAAGCATTTGGCCAAAAGGAAGCTGCGTAAAATATGCAATTATGTGAAGACTACATCATATGGCTTGGAATATCACGCAATATTCCCCTTAAATTGTTTGCACCTGGTTTTATTTACTGCTATGCTTCCTCACAAACCACAGTTTGTGTGAATCCTTTAGAGTCTGGGCCACTCCCTTCCTGCTATGTCACCCTAGCTTATATTATCGTGGTTGATGGTCTTTGATACAAAGCATGTTTTCGATCTGAACTCAGCAGGTACAGGAACACAGCCCACCCTAAAATTGTGTGGAGAAGTACCAGTATAAGGTTTGATATATTAGGATGTCACTGCTCCTCTCAGCCAGTCATCTTTGAAGCGTGCACTTCTGCTGCCTATAATGACCCTGTCTGTGGATGTTTCTTATGTTGAACCTGTTCTGTCTGTGTCATCTCTGATGACCATGCAATATCTGTGTGTGACACAAGATAATAACTCTGCTGCTACCTATGCTATATGTACTCATTCTACGTGTTTGAGGGAGCTGTCATTGCTGATGCCTTTAATGTTTTGGTTCTGAGTGTGTTGAAGACCTTTTCAAATATACAGAAGTCAAAACTGTTGGTGCTTTTCAGTGCATTATTCCTTTGAGGTGCGAATAGGCATAAATGAAAATTTGTATGGGCAGTAGGCTCTCCACTCTACGCCACCCCAGTCTGCTCTACAACATCACGTTCTAGGCCACTCTACTGTATGTCAAACCACTCCACTCTATGCCACTCCACTCTTTGCTACTCAACTCTATGTGACTCCACTCCACTGTATACCAGCCTATTCTACTCACCCCACTGTACACTATTCCACTCAATGCCACTGCACTCCATGCCACTCCACTCTATGCCACTCCACTCTACGATATAATACTGTATGCTGTACGCCACTTCATTTCATGCCACTCCATTATACTCCGCTCTATGACACACTTTTATAATCTACAACACTCTAGGGACCAGATGTATCAAACTGTTTTGCGACTCAATTTTGCAAATCGCAAATTGTGATTCACTAAATAGGAAATTGCAAATAGGGAATACATATTTGCAAGTACCTATGCACATGTATCATGCATTTCCTGAATGGGAACTGGGCATTTAGGAAATGCAATTACCACCACCAAGTTTGTGGTAACCATATGCAATTTTTAAAATGCAATAAAAATGCCATTTAGCACACACAGCCCCCTAGGGCATGTGTGTGCTTTACATGTGCAAATTCTTTTTAGGGGAGGTTGCATCAAAGGGGGCATTAGGCCCCCAGCACCCTTAGATTTGCATTACCTAAGTTGTGAATATCTTAAAGGAATTCACAAATTAGAAAATGCAAAACCATTCACACTTATGGCCTGGCCCATAGGGATGAGTGGTGTCCCATTCCCTAATAATGATTCCCTAATAGCGAGTGTGAATTTCACGAAACCGCTATTAGGGAATCACTATTTTCTTAAATACTAGTTTGCATTTCTCAAATAGCGATTTCTTAAAATTCTTTATTTAGGAAATGGCCCATAGTGGGCAGAGTAATGCTGAAGGTATGAAATGGTCAATAGGGAATATCAAGTTATAAGAATATTGTTACCAACATTTTGAGGACCAAAATATTGATAGTCAAGTATATTTAGGAAAATATAGGTTTACTGTACTTAAATCCACATATATTTATATGGATGATACATCTTCAAGATATGTAGATCTGGAGTTAAGAATAGTAAATCTTTACTGGCCTCTATGCAGTTCCTTACTTGATATTTTGTTTCTCGTTATTTTACTATGATATTCTGATAACTCAATATTCTCTACTCGATGTTCCAGACTACAAACCACAGGATGTTAAAATGAAGCTGGGGCCCTCTATTTATTCATTTATGATTTTCTATAACATAAACTTGGTCCAAGGGCATTGGAGAGCCTTACAAGACAGCAAGACGTATTCCACATAACAAACATGTAGAAACAGGCAATTTGCTACTGGTATAAAAAGGATTAGGAGTGTCATATCTGCGAATGAGCAGTGCCAAATAAGAAGCTCTTCAGAAATCAATTAAAATAAAAGAACCATAGAGCTAAGATAAAAAACAGAGTCAAAAAGTGATATGATAATTCTCGCTTTATTCAAAGTGTATCTCAAATAAGAGTATTGTGAGAGTCTTTTAAACTTGATCTGACCAGGAGTTGTGTGAAGTTCTTGTGACAGGGAGTTCTAGAGCTTTGTTGCACTACAAGAGAAATATTGTTTCATAGAGCCTGAATGTGGAAATTCGAGAAGGGAGGGATTCAACATTTTTTATTGTTGCTGATGCCCAAGACTTTCAATTTTCTAACCAGGTAGGAAGGTGTGAAAGGCTATGACCCCTTCTGGCTTGATGGAAGATTGTTTAGTTGCTGATCTTGCCTTCTGATACTATTAACGTCTTTTTTAAAATATCCTTATCATTGGTCTCTTTGTTCTGCTTTTTCGTATATGTCTTGGTTACTGTGCACCTGTTTGCAATACTTGGGGGACAATCTGGATTGCTTTTGTAGATAGAATCAATGGAGCATCTTTGCTCTGATTGCCAGATAGTCTGAAGGCCTTGCAGAAACTCTTGAGTGCCAATGACTTGGTGCACCTAAGTGGGTGATTAGGATTTAGTTCAGTTTGCACATTGAAGGGGAAAGGTAGTGCTGCAGATGCTGCATTAGCCTTTAAAGTTGTGCTATTCCATCCGTTTGGACTGATATACTGTGTGAAGCAGTGCTCAATTTGTAAATAAAACCGTGCTGGTGCCCAAAGCTCTTCTCTTAAAAATGTGGCTGCTGCAATTAAATATGCTAACATGGAATAATGAGGCAGCGTAATCATAAAGCCATCTCTGGCCTCTTCAATCCATTTACAGCCACTTCCTGTCCCTTCAGCTCCCTCTTGCAGCTTTCTGCTTTCTCCCACTGTGACGCTTTTTCATTTTTCTCTTCCTCCGTCTTTCCCATATGTCCTCTGTCTTTCCCATATGTGTCTTTTGCTCATAGTAAATGCTTGAGGCAGAAAAGAAAGTGCCAGCCCTCAAAAATATGTGCTGGTGCCACACATCGGAAACCACAAGCACAAATTAAGCACCGGTGTGAAGCCTCAGATAAGACTAAGGGACTCATTACGACTTTGGCAGTTGGACAAGGACAGCAAATGGCTCGCAATCCCTATTAGATGCTTTTAATATTTTTATGGGAACTCTTGGCCTTCCAATTAATAGAACAAAATCATATGTAATGAAGTGTGGCCCAAAGTCATCAAAAAGCAAACAAATTGTTTTGGAGGGTGCAGAAATACTTAAGGTCCCTAATTTTACTAATCTGGGGGTCCCAGTAGATGTTGATTTTAACTGGAAATCTTTAATAAATGTTCGTATTCTGCAGTTTCAAAGATCCATTGGTGCAGTTTTTAGGTTCTCAAAGAAACTGGCACATAAACCAGTTAAGGAAATTATGATTATTTTCAAAAGTAATGTCTTTCAATTGCCACATTCGGCGCTGGGGTGTGGGGTTACCCGGACTGTTTAAGTCTACAGTTAGTGGAAAATAAGGTTTCTGAGAGCTCTCTCAATCCCCTCCTGCTGCATTTTGCCATGATGAAGTAGGGCTGAGGGATATAGCCGATCATATAAGAATGCAACCTTTATTGCTCTGGCTAATAGTATGGCTAAATCCTGAAGACCACTTGTGCAGAACTGTGATCAAGGACTGTTTGTCACTGACACGCTCTATGGATATTCCTTGGATTAGATATGTAAATTCCCTGTTCTCACGTCTTTGGGCAAAGCAATATTTCCAGGATCCAACGTCCTTCCCAGGGGGAGGGGGACTTAAACAGAGAACTAAGGATCTGTACTCGCACTTTACTCATAACCCGGATTTAACTGATAATATGTCTAAGGCTCGGGAGCGCCTGACTCTAAAGCCATTACTTTCCAAGTTATATCTTAGTATGATCACCTCCGAATGGCATAGGTCTTTACTTACTAGATTCCACCTGAAATCCATACATTTTTTTATTGGCATTTCCTGCTCAAGGTACCTGGTTCAAGAATCTGCCCCCACACGGTTTTGATGGTAGATCCCATCAAAGTACCTTTCATTTCATCCTTTTTTGTAATCTATACAGAGTACCCAGAAGAAGGTTTTTATGCCCGGCCCTTCTTCTCTCGGGTACCAGACGCAGTTATCCTGCCTTTTCTTATTTACAGGATTTGGGCAGAGAGAAGACAATAGAGGCGGTGCTAAATTTTATAAATGCTGCTTTCCGAATTTGTAGCTGTTATTAACTGTTTTATTCTGTTTTTTATATTTTACACTGTTATTTATTTTTATTTATTATGTTTTTATTGTAATAGACTGCGTCTTTTATGGCTCATTGGAGCCGAATAAAGTATTTTGATGATAATGACAAGCTGACCACCAGAGCAGCGGGGAGGAGGCTGCCATCATGCCGGTGGCCTCCACCCCAGTCATATTACGATGTTTCCACCGGGCTGACTGGCAGAAACATCATATTACAATGCTTCTGCCAGTCATCCCGGCAGAAACAGTGACACAGCATTGGCCTTGACTCCTTTAATGAAGCTAAGGGCAATGCTGTGGCACAACAGTACCCTCAGATTGCGCACTGTCTGCATTGCAGACAGTGCTCATTCCGAGCATGCTGCCAGGGGGGCCCTGCACTGTCCGTACCTCAGGTATAGGCAGTGCAGGGAGCCCTGCCTCACCTCTGTGGCCCCCAGCACTGGCTTTCCGTCAGCCTTTTCATGGCAGGGACCTGACAATGAAAAGGCTGATGGAAAGAGGACTTGTGATCAGCACGGCAGTGCTGATCTCTGCTGTGGCTGACCACAACTCCGACTACTGCCACCCCATCGGGCTCCATGATCCTGCCAATGGCAGTGGTCCCCTGGTGCTCCAGCCGCCAGGGACGAAATCTGGTGGTTGGACCACCAGGAATGCTGCGCTCCTCAGAACACCAAACTCGTAATCAGGACCTAAGACTTGTAATATGATGGTTCATAATAAAGAAATATAGTCCAAAACTGCCCATGATTTCTTAAGGAAAAAAGAGGATAGATACCAGTAATCTCTGAAATGTTTCCATCACTTCTGAAGGCTTAATACAAAAACTTCACTTTTGAGTAAGTTGACATCTTTGGGTAAGCTTACTACTTTTATGTATTTTCAAACTGCACTTTTGTAGTAACTTACAATTTTGCAGGAGGTCCAGGAATACACCAGCACCCTACTTTTGAAAATAGAGGTAGGAACTCAAAATAAAATCCCTAGAAAATAATTTTAAATAAATTATTTCTTTTGAAATATTTACAAATATATACAAATGTATATGAATGAAAAAAATATAAATATAGCACACATTCATTGATTAATTGTAAAATATTTATTAACCTATGTGACCCTGAATTTACATCTTGGTCAAAGAATTGAGAGATTAACCTCCATTCCTTGTAGTACGACCTAGGAAGTCACATTTTGTGATGCAGGGCTGCAAACTAACCTTGTCTTCCTGCTCATCATCTTTCACCTGCCCATGAATCTTGGCATAAGAAAATCTTACTGATGTCTTTCTATTACATGTCCTCTTTTAGTTTACTCTAGGCCTGTGTTAAATTTCTAGTCATACTTATTACGTGAAATTTGTTTCTGAGATAACTCCATAAAACCATATCATGAAATTATGTCCCGTTTGTACAAAAATTATATTATGCGAACATGAGAACATGGCAAACAACCAGAGCACAAGCAGCTGTTATTCTCAGAACTTTTATTTTTTTGTGCGACAAAGCATTTCACACTAAAATATAATGCTAAATGCTGCATTTTGTGTAATTATGTGTATTTTCTCTCGATTTTTGTTACACAAAAGCCAATTACACAACATTTGCACACCCCACATTTAATTGGAACATCTATTACAGTTTGAGTAGTTACAAGGATAAGAATTAAAAGTTAGTGAAGCTACCCCAGGATTTGCCATGCAACCATTTGATAGTTATCTAATGGTGACTGGTGTAAAGGCAATGCCCAATCACCACATTTCTTAAACTCTGTTCCACTGAGAGAAGAGTTCTGAAACCCTAGGGATAGGGATTGATCTGGTTCAATGGCACCAGGGGTCAGATGTTTTAGGAGCCCTCTGCAGATGGCTCCCAGCATGAGAATGCAGCTGGCATGGAGCATATCAGAATGTATGGGTGTGAAGAACCCAATGCAACCTACTGCCAGAGCCCAGAAGACTGAAGGGCAGATTTATGACAAGTGGCACTGCACATAGTGCAGCACCACTTTCCTTGCACCCCCTAGCACTCCCCTAACACCACCGTGTGTGCAGCGTATCTAAGACCAGCGCACCATGGAGGTAGTTATGTAGTTAGGGAACTAGTGTCACAATTTTTTACGCTAGTGCGGAGCTTTGCAGGATTAGGGTCAACATTTTTTAGGCTATTCTCGCAAAGCACATTGAGGCCCATTGTAAACAATGGTGTGCCTCATTTTAAAGCCTGCTCTGAGCAGGTGTTAAAAGTGCTGAAAAAAATGACGCAAAGAAATCCCCGTCCTTGCATACATTATATTTGGCACAGGCAAGATGTAGCCCAAAGGGTTACAAAGTGGCACAATGCATGCATTGTGCCTGTTTGTAAATTTGGTGCAGCGATTATGGCCTTGTTGGGCCACATTAGCATAGAAAATAGCATATACAAATTACACTAGTGTGGTGCTAGGAGGCAGTAGGGGCTCTTAAATCTGCCCCTGAGTATCAGTGTGTAAACTGATCCCAGGACAGAGCACAGGGTCACATCTATCATAAGGGCAGGCGGCACAGTGCCACCGAAACTGAAACAGCGGATAGCCCACTGCACTATAGTCACAGTCCAAGCATGGAGCATAATGATGCAGCTGCTGGTGCTGCAGCAGGTACAGTGGCATGCTACACCATGAGGGAGTGTGTGGCTGTCAGAGAATTTTATTTATTATTTTTCTCTGTGGGATGTGTTTAGATTTCATACATGAATGACACTTTCATGGGGGCACAGTGCCTAAGAGTGGAGGAAGAGCTGTGAGAGATAGGTGCAAAAATTATATAATAGTTAGAACTAAAACTTAAAGGCAGCAACACAGCACTAGCCTAGTCAGAGGGACAGCAGGGTAATATGTGTAGCTACACTGAAAAAGAGAGATAATCAGAGAAGGAATAGTCACCCATCTTACACCATCTATGAGGTAGATATCCTGTCAAATGTATAAAATGACAGAGCCTGTGAAATGAGCATCATTTGCTTTTGTGGAATTATGCAAACTTTCAGGAACATTTTGCAAAATCACATGAAAATTGGCAGTTGCAAATCCATTATTTACTGCTGTATGTAAGCAAGAAAAGAGTTTTACAGTACAAATAACTTTTACCACAAATAGCACAGTTTCAGAATTCTGCATAACAAGTGTAGCGTAAAAATCTAGAAATTACATAAATTATATGGCTTAATTTACATTTCAACCAGGCCTAAAAATTATGTCAAAAGGTAATGATGAGAATTTGTGCTATCAGAAGTAGCCATGCAACTAGTTTTTTAAAGGACAAGATACTGCCTACTAATGTATAATTATATTTCATTGACTGTGGAGAAGAAAACCATGGGATTTGGAGAGATCAGTCCACTTAAAGACTTTTAACCAGGCCCACTGGAATTATGCAGCAAGAAAGGACCACATTTTGAGACAGGTTTGAGCAAGTTATGAGCCATGAATAGGCAAATTATGCTTTGTGATGCAACACATTTTGTGATGGTATTACTTCATTATTTTGACATTTTAATTTTGTTAACACTGCCTGGGCATTAGTTTAACACTCAAATATATAGCAATTAGCAACAGAAAGGTGACCAATCAACCTTTGCAAAGGGCCTTTCAGTATAGGGGCTGCACGTGGTGCTACCTTTTTAGTAACTTTTGAACTGATTGTGCTAGAATTTTTTTTTCAAATAAAATCAGCAGATTGTGCGCAGATGATGGGTTATGTGGAAAATTAAGCATATATAGAATTATCTGAACACTGCCACTGCCACACCATCGTATTGTTCCAGTAGCCCTGCTTTTAACTAAAAGAAATGCTGCTCATGCGGTGATCTTATACAGGGTAGGGTATGTTCTAAGAAAAAAGAAGACCATTAGACTGTAAAGGACTTGTTTTTAAAAAACACACAGACATTAGCCTGCAGTCAACTTTTGGACTTAAATTTAAATTTAAGTCAGAGCTATAGGTTTTCTCTATGGTTCTGGGAAAAAGGTTATTACATGGAATTTCAAATAGTTTGTCAACCACCTAAAGACATCATGAACCCATTTCAGCTCTTTTAGTGGGGCTGCTTTGTTTATCACACACTTGATGGCCGGTATTGTAACTACTAAAAATAGGACTATAGCCAGTGTAATCTGTCCTGCATGTAGTGTTGCTACAGGAAGTGGGTGAGACCACTTCCCCTGAGCTGAAGGGGCTATAAGGGATTCCCCCTTGCAGCGAAGCACAAGGTGGAGGGCACTGGGAGTGACGTAGGTGATAGGATAAAGAGGAGGGGGGACACGGGAAAAGGGACTGATACGAGTTGAATAATAAATAGTTACTCACAGCATATCTGTTGGTCGTGTCTTCCTTGCGGCGCAAGCTTGCGACACGACACTGCAGTCTTCAGGTGACCAGAATTTAAGAAGCAAAAACCAGGACAGGCCAGACATAAAAGCACGACTAAAGCCTTTAATCTTATATGTCTGGCTAGTTCCAATTTTTGTGTAGCCCTGTAAAGAAATAATGTATATATACACATTTATATGTATTTATACATATATATATGCATGAATATATATCCTCTACCCTTAGCCCCTCTGCCCGTTGCTTCCCATCAGCTTCAATCTGTCCTGCCTGAAACAGATAAGTTATTTAACAGGAGTATATCTTTAATTCTTATTTGAACAATAACGTGACCTATGTCCAAAAAACATGGACATGTATTTAAAATTATGGAGAGCATTAGGATACCAAGACAGCCCTCTGAAAAGCGGGACTGTCCGAGGAAATCTGGGACGTCTGGTCACCCTGTGCAGTCTGTGAAATAGTAATCTGGAACTGTCTGAATACCACTGCTGATGTTTTTATAAGCATAATTTATAAAACTATAAATAGAGATAAAATAGAATGTTAAACGGCTGCAGCTTTATAATGTTTATTTTTCAATGCAAATATACCTTGCTTTTAAGCTTGCGTGCAGTGCGACTGTGAGAGTTTCTAAAGTGAGCACAGTTTTTCCCTGGTGCCAGGTGGTCAAAGGGACTCGGCTGGAGCTGCTAGTGTCCAGGTCTAGGGCCTTTGTCATTCATAGCTGCCTGGGAGAGCGCACATTCGCACCTCTTCCTCGGCCACTGCAATGACAACGGCCTTGCGCATCAACAGGAGTGGAAAATGACTGTCTCAGAAGATGGAGTGGGTATTGCTCTCTTTGGAAGTGAAATGTTCTTGGTATGCAGTACAGGCAAGGGGATTTCCTTTCGAAAGACTGGGAGAAGGTGCAATACAATACTATTACCAGTCAATGAGGTCACAGAGGGTCAGGATCACGCAGTGGCACAGACCCGCAAGGTACAAGTTCAGCAGCCGCTTGGCATTTTCATGTGCTGCAATTAAATTTATTTTTAAACTAAAATTAATATTCCTGATTTTATGATGGTTTAAATGATCAGTTCATTTATCCTGATGCAGTTTCTTTTTTCTTCTCGTAAACCCCTTCGCTGCCAGGCCTTTTCCCCTCATGTGCCGTGCCTTTTTTTGGCTAATTGGGGTAGTTCGCGTTTAGGCCCTCATAACTTTTTCTCCACATAAGCTACCCATGCCAAATTTACGTCCTTTTTTTCCAGCATCCTGGAGATTATAGAGGTAACCAGACTTTGTGGCTTCCCCTGAAGGAGACCAAGAAATTAGCCAAAATACAGCAAAAATGTAGTTTGTTTTTTTTTAAATGGGAAAAAGGGCTGCAGAAGAAGGCTTGTGTTTTTTCCCCTGAAAATGGCATCAACAAAGGGTTTGAGGTGGTAAACTCACCAACGTCCCAGCTTTCATAAACAGGCAGACTTGAATTAGATGCCCCCATTTTTCAACACAATTTTGACATTTTTACAATTTTTTGTGCTTTCAGCCTCCTTCCAGTTAGTGACAGAAATGGGTGAGAACCCAATACTGGATCCCAGAAAGCTAAACATGAAAAGTAGACAAAATTCTGAATTCAGCAAGGGGTCATCTGTGTAGATCCTGCAAGTGTTTCCTACAGAAAATAACAGCTGAAATAAAATAATAATGACATTGAGGTGAAAAAAACAGCCATTTTTTTGTCACGGTTTATTTACTCTGTAACTTTTTCCTACGATGTCAGATTTTTCCAATTAATTTGCTGAAATATAAAAAGGGAAATATATGGAACAAGAAAACCTTTGTATTTCCAAAATAGCCACAAGATGAGGTGTTGAGAAGCAGTGGTTATTTGCACATCCATGAATTCCTTGGTGCCCATACTAGCATGTGAATTACAGGGCATTTCTCAAATAGATGTCTTTTTTACACACTGTCTTACATTTGGAAGGAAAAAATGTAGAGAACAACAAGGGACAATAGCACTTATTTTACTATTCTGTGTTTCCCCAAGTCTCCCGATGAAAATGGTACCTCACTTGTGTGGGTAGGCCTAACGCTCACGACAGGAAACACAAAATGGACACATCACATTCTCACAAAGAAAACAGCCGTTTTTTGCAAAGTGCCTAGCTGTGGATTTTGGCCTCTAGCTCAGCCGGCACCTAGGGAAACCTAGCAAACATGTACAGTTTAGAAAACTAGACGCCTAGGTGAATCCAAGATGGGGTGACTTGTGGGGCTCTCACTGGGTTCTGTTACCCAGAATCCTTTGCAAACCTCACAATTTGGCCAAAAAACACTTTTTTCTCTCGTTTCGATGACAGAAAGTTATGGAATCTGAGAGGAGCCACAAATTTCCTTCCACCCAGCATCCCCCAAAGTCCCTGATAAAAATGATACCTCACTTGTGTGGGTAGGCCTAGCGCCAGAGACAGAAAATGCCCCAAAACACAACGTGGACACATCACATTTTCACAAAGAAAACAGAGCTGTTTTTTACAAAGTGCCTAGGTGTGGATTTTGGCCTCTAGCTCAGCCGGCACCTGGGGAAACCTAGCAAACCTGCACATTTTTGAAAACTAGACACCTAGGGGAATCCAAGATGGGGTGACTTGTAGGGCTCTGACCAGGTTCTGTTACCCAGAATCTTTTGCACACCTCAAAATTTGGCCAAAAAAACACTTTTCCCTCTCATTTCAGTGACAGAAGGTTCTGGAATCTGAGAGGAGCCACAAATTTCCTTCCACCCAGCGTTCCCCCAAGTCACCCGATAAAAATGATACCTCACTTGTGTTGGTGGCCCAGGTGCCTGCAACAGAAAAATGACAACAACCTGTAAAGATTGAAGGGATAGCACAGCGAGTTGATAAGCACATATTTTTATTTTATACATCTTTTAGGCTGACTCTGCTTTGCGGACCCACGCAAGTGAGGTATCATTTTACTTGGGAGATTGAGGGGAACGCTGGGTGGTAGGAAATGTGTGCCGCAGCGGTGATCCTACAGAGAAAAGTGAGGAGAATATGCTTTTTTAAGCACATTTTGAGATTTGCAGAGGAGACTGGGTAAGAAAATGTTGGGGGATCCAGGCAAGCCACACCTCCTTGGACTCCTTGGGGTGTCTATTTTTAAAACATGTCTGGGTTTGGTAGGTTTCCCTAGATGAAGGCTGCACCTGGGACCAAAAGAATAGGTGCCCCCCCCATCACAGGTAGTTTTGCAATAGATCATTTTGGTGTGTCCACATACTTATGTGATGTTCCAAACACAAATTTTTTGAAAATAAACGCACTTAGGTTATGTTAAAAAGACCCCTCACCCACCAACCAAGTTGATGGCATGCTTCATCATCGAGGTCCCACCCCAGACACCTAGCGTGTCACAGGTGTGCTGTGACGCCTGATTACAGCAGAGCAGGTTTTGTCATTTTTACCACACATACTGGTTGGATCTGGCACGAGGGTGAGTGATGGTTCAGTGGATCAATTTTTATTAACAAGAGATTTCACAAAATGAAATGCACTGTTAATAACTGAAAGGCCAAAAAACGGAACCAATGACTCACAGCTCGTGAGCTATAAAGCCATGACAAGGCACCAACCGCTGTACAGTCCATTCGCAAACCTTTCATACATGGCAGGCACAAGACCATTCACGCCGCCAGCCACTGGCCCAGCACATTACAACACTCGCATCGACAGACAACACCACTCAAGGGCCCATCACTTATATACGCCCACATGCCTCATACAGCAATCACACAGCTGATGGGAGTGTGTGGACTGGGGTTTGGCAGGCAGTGTGTTTCAGCAGCCAATAGCAAGTCAATATGTACACCGTCAGCCAAGCGTAACTCCACACACAATGGCATCACTTTTTTTTTTTTTTAAACAAAGAAACCACTAACTAATTAGAAATAATTACAAAACTACAAACATAAAAGCTCTAACTAAGTGCATGACAAAAATGGCAACCATGAAACTGAACACATGAAAATATAAAACAGGCAGTTTACACTCATGGTAGTTCCCAGTAATTCTTCTGGGTGTGGTAGTTCTTGAAACAACCACCCACACATAGCCCAGGCTTTGAAGGACAATCTGGGTAGTGCATTGGAGTCTCCCTCCGGATACCTCTTCGAGCACAGACTCTACATTTCTTAGCTGGAAAGTCTTTTTTGGGCATGGGAGGAATGTGCTCAGCAAAGTGGTGATCTTTCAATCTAGCCACATCCTCCACCACTGCTTCTCTAGGAACTCTTGCCTATTCCACCACAATAAGGCCCTCTGTCACTGACTCCTGAAATTTCACAAATGTCATCTTTGACTCTGGAGACCTATCCTTCAACACAATAAAAGCATTAAAAGTTGCCAAGTGGAAGAGGTGAATTGCTACTTCTTATACCAAATGTAAGACTTACGAATAGCAGTATAAGGTTCCAACCACTGATCAACTCTATCTACACCTCCCATGTGCTTATTATAATCTAAAATGCACACAGGTTTGCGCACTTCAGCAACCTGCCCCAAACAGTCACGGGGGGAAGTACTGTCATCATGGATGGTACTTAGCATGTAGACATCCCTCCTGTCTGAAAAGTTAAAAGCTAGCAGCTCATCATTCCGCAAGGCACTGCACTGTTCCCTATCACATTTTTTACAGACAAGCTCCCTTGGATAGCCTTTCCGGTTACAACGAATTGTGCCACCAGCAACAGTGTCCACTCTGAACAATTCCTTGAACAACTGCACTCCAGTGTAGAAGTTATCTACATACAAATGGTGACCTATGTTGAACAGTCGTCTACCAAGTTCCCACACAATTTTCTCAGTAACTCAAAAAGTGGGAGGACAACCAGGGGGGTCAATACTGGAATCCCTACCAGTGTAGACACGGAAACTATACACATATCCTGTACTACTTTCAGACAGCATACACAATTTAATTCCATATCATGCCCTCTTGCTAGGAATGTACTGCCTAAAACGACCCTTGAAGAGGACCAAAGACTCGTCCACAGCTATTTCTTTGCCTGGAACATAGACCCTGAAAACCGATCTACAAAATGATCAAGGACAGGCCTAATCTTAAAAAGATGGTCAGAATTAGGGTGATCTTGTGGCAAGGCTAATGCATTGTCAACAAAATGCAGCATCCTAAGAAGACTCATGCTTGCAGGAAATATAGCTGTTGTCATCAAGGGACTAGTAGACCAATAAGAAGCCAGTGACGCTTCCTTATCAACCCCATCAAAAGAGTCAAACCCCAAAACATTTTCATCTCCTCCAAATTTGTGGGAATCCACTGGGTAGCTCTGGAGTGTGGCCTAAGTCTAGCAGCGTTGTCCCTCAAATACTGCTCTGCATACAAATTAGTCTGCGCAACAATCTCTTCCAAAAACACATCATTCACAAATAACTCAAAGAAAATGACAGGCAAAAAGTTCTCTGTATTGACTCTACACCCCAGAGACCGGTAAAGGCAGGCAACTCTGGCTGCTACACGTTTGGGGCAACTCAGAGTTCAGGGGGCATATTTATACACTGTTTGCGCCGAATGTGCATCAACATTTTTTACTCACATTCAGCGGAAACCTTACACCATATTTATACTATGCCGCCTGACCCCGCGAACGTCAAAATTCCTCTGTGTGCGTCATTTTCTGGATGCAGGAAACCGCCTTGCCTTAATGACATGTAAGGTAGACTTTCCTGTCCAAAAAATGACTTTAAGGCCTGTGTGCCTTATTTATACTCCCACGTCATTTTGACACACAGGAGGGGGTGGGCCTTAAAAAACGACGCCCAGCCTGATGTGTGCTGTTTTTTAACACCTGGGTGAGAGCACGAGTTAAGGGACCGGTGGGCTTGTTTCCATGGTGGGAAGGCATGGAAGCAGTCCACAGGTGCCCTTCCCTTCCCCCAGGAACACCCCCTGCCCCCCTCCACCTACCCCTGGATGACACCCATGGATGGGGGGACCCACCCCAGGTAAGTACAGGTAAGTTGAGGTAAGTATTTTTTTTAAAAAAATTCAGTGGCATAGGGGAGCCTAAATTGGGACCCCCTACATGCCACTGTGCCCAATGGCCATGCCCAGGGGACAGAAGTCCCCTGGGCATGGCCATTGGGCACGGGGGCATGACTCCTGTCTTTGCTAAGACAGGAGTCATTTCAATGAGGGTTGTGCGTCAAAAAATGGCGCAAGTCCGGTTAGAGCCATGATTTTTTACTCTAACCTGACTTGCACCATTTTTTTACGCACAACCCCCATTTCCCCCTACGCTGGCGCTGCCTGGTTAGAGTCATTTTTTTTTACTGTGACCAGCCCGCAACGCCGGCTAACGTCAATCCATAAATAAGGCGCCCGCCTGGCGCGTTGGAATGGTGTTAGCCGGCGGTACATTTTTTGACGCAAAAACGCAAACCAGCGCCGGCACTGGTTTGTGTCAAAAAGTATAAATATGGGCCCAGGTCATCTAACGGGTAACCTTTCAGTCCCAGGTTGCTGCACTAATGGCACATCAATGTCCTCCTCTAAAACAGGCCCTTCATCTGCACTGAGAGTGGCCTCCTCATCAGAAGATTCCTCTCCGAAAGAAACTTCACTGCCAGAATCTCTCACTTCCTCCTCTGCCTCAGAATCAGAGTCCGTCTCATAATCATGATCAGACAATGACTCAAAAAGCATACCGACCCCCTGCTGAGCGGTCATCCTGCGGCTAGCCATGATCTTTCCTATGAAAAGTAACTGGACAAATGCACCACTAACAACCAGTACTGCGTAAGATAAGTAAAAAAGTGTAGCTTTATCAGTAAGAGTTATAAACTCAAAAACTATACCGCTCACTTGCTTGAAAAAGCTTGACTCACCAGCAACTACTCTACACAAACACAGGAATCACCAATGATATCCCACTAAAAAGAAAGAAAAAAAAGCTAATTAGAAATAAGACAACACAAATATCATTGTGCACAAATCTAAGGACAATTTCACACACAATCCTGCATTTAGTACACCACCTACAAACATGTCATTCATGCATTGCAACAATACTCCTTTGGAGTAAATTGTTTTTACTTACCTAAAACATGCAACTATGCAAACCGCAGGTCAACCACCGCCAAAACCGCAAGGAGCCACAGCAAAGAAGGCAAAAGCTTTGAACTAGAACAAACAAGAGACATTTTTTTATCACAAATGTAAATACTTTGCCAGTTGACAAACACCCTACCATCAAGCATTTATTAATTGGTGCCTAAGTGGATTCAGTTCTATGCCCCCCTTGGGTGCACCCCTTTCCCAAGGGGGCACCCCCCACATAAATAAACATATAAACAAACATCCCTGGTGTTCTAGTGATTTCTGCCCCCCTTGGGGGTAGATCAGCCTAAAAATAATAGGCTGATTTGCCCCCAAGGGGGGCAGAAATGGCCATAGTATACACACCCACAAAAGGGAGCAACCCTCGCCCAAGGGGCCGCCCCCCCCATCCACTAAACATGCACACACACACTATCCGTGGTTGCTCAGTTGCTTCTGCCCCCCTTGGGGGCAGATGGGCCTAAAAAAATAGGTCGATCTGCCCCCAAGGGGGGCAGAAATGGCCAACAGTTCTATGCCCCCCTTGGTGGGGTGCCCCTTGCCCAAGTGGGCGCCCCCCTCATAAATAAACATAAATAACAAGCATCCCTGACGTTCTAGTGGTTTCTGCCCCCCTTGGGGGAAGATCAGCCTAAAAATAAAAATAATAGCCCGATCTGCCCCCAAGGGGGGCAGAAATGCCCATAGTATACATGCCCCCAAAGGGGAGCGACCCATGCCCAAGGGGCCGCTCCCCGACAGGCAAAAATAAACATGAAAAAGAAAATCCCTGGCGTCTAGTGGGCAATGCGATCGGGCAGCAGGAATGCTCAAAGAAACACTGAGGGGAAAGGAAAACCCTTTCCTTTCCCCCGATGCCTCTTTGTTTCAAACACCCCCACCCGCTGGAGTAGAAAATTACCTGTTTCTCCGATCGCGCACTGGAAGTAAATGGCTTCCAGTGTGACTGGCACCCTGTAATGATGTCAGCGTGCAATCGGGGTGTGTGTGTGGGGGTGGAAGGGGAAGGGCTTCCCCTTCCATCCCTGCCTTGGGGGGTTGGGAGGGGAGCCCACGGATGGCGCGCTAGCGCTCCCTCCAAGCTCCATGCCGAGGGCATTATGGTTACGTCCTCGGCACATGAGCACTGTGCCGGTGGACGTAACCATTACGTCCCCGGCACAGAAAGGGTTAAAAGTAAACATTACGTGGGAAATGCAGGACAGTGGCTACCTTTATAGCTGCTCTTCTTCTGTGTTTGGTAACAGCATTTTAAAGGGTTGCCATTGCATTCTATGATATTCAGTTTTAATATGGCCTTAAAGAATGTTTCAATCCCCACGGCCAAAACCCCTCTATTCAGGAGAAGGGCCTTCCAGGACAGATGCATTTTTTAAGCAATTAACTCAGTGGACATGGTCCCTTGTGCTTTACTGTTTGGTTACCATATTCAGGTCGTCAAAGAGGTTATTGTCCTTCTAATTGTTGATGTAAATAACCTAATGCTTAAATCCATCAAATATATTAGACCTAGAAACCAATGCATCACACTTTCATGGTTGGGAGAAACAGCCATTTTTGTTATTAAAAAACATAGAGCCACTGCTTTAATCAAAAGCACTTTAAATGGAACATTTGATTATGTGATTTGTATTATTCTACTTGGCTATTCATTTCATTCACCCATAATGACTAAAAGTCTGGCTGAGAAAACAAATTTGAAACCTGCAGAGTTGAGTGTTTAACTCACCCAGTTAGACTGGGTGCTAAAAATAGAGAGATATGTGGACAAAAGGAAAAATATTGATTGTTTTAGCCTAGTGTAATGAAAAGCATTAACAGGATTCACTAAAGCATGGGACAGCAATGTCATGGGCAGGAATAGTGCAAGCTTCCTTGACACAAGGAAAAGCTATTATACAAGTACCAAGTGCAACATGTATAACTGCAGACTCACTGTACAGAACAAGGACGCTGAGTCTAGAGGCTAATGTTGTAGTAATAGTCACAACTCCTCCACTCTAAGGGGCTGGCCAAGTCATTTTCAGCCATGTTTCTCTGTACTTCCAGGGCTGCCATTTCTTGGTGATGCTGCTGTTTGGCCGCACATTAGTAGGAAATTGCCCTACCCTTTAGGACCTTTTTAAGGGCATCCCAGAGTGTGATTGGTCACCCCACCATGTTCTTGTTGAGAGTAAGATAACAAGTGTCTCATATATTCCCCAAAACTGGTACCTCCAAGCCACCTGGTGGTTAAGCACCACTGTCCAGCTGTCAAGCACCCGTCAGGATCAACTTTTTCCGTATCGGGGCATGGTCCCTAAAGGCTTGGGGGAGGATGTGTGCATCCACCAGTTTGTGTGTCACTGGAGGGCTTAATAGAATAGAAAAGTCTAGAGAAGGATCTATGAAAGTGTGAATAGAACACATATTCCTTAGATGTCAAGTGGAGCAGGCATCATGTATCTGCAAGGGCTAATGTTTGTTCCCATTTGCCCATCACCATGGATTTGTGAGGTTGTACACTGTTTGTATCTAAGCTGGGCATCTTACAGAGTGGAAGGCACCTCCCACAATAGTGTGCCCTGCTTAGTAATGCAGTAGCGCTACGTTCAGGAGTTGGAATGTAGCCTCAATTGAAGTGGGGGGTGCATAGCCTGATGCTATGGTCCAACAGGCCTTGCCCAATTAACTCCACCCCCTGAAGTAAATTGTTCTCCCAGACCGGGGGATGGTTGCAAAGCAAACACCTCTGTATAGCGAAGCAGTAGGAAGTGGGACTAAGCCATGACCCTGGTGGCAGTCAGAGCCTGGCAGAACCATTAATAGGCTGTCACTGATTAGACCCTCCAGCGTGGAACAATTTCAACACTTGCAGGCACATTTCTTTGAACTCAAAATCGAGGATTGACTTTCCACATGTTTTTCTCCAAGCTCAAATAAACATCAGTGATTTCACAACATTTTGATACACATTAAATTGAGTGCCATTGGATTTTGAAACTCTAGTTTAAGGCATTCTTTATTGGGCTCATGACTCAAAATGGATCTGATGTCTGAAAATGTTTTTATTTCCATTATGTGTTGTACTAGTGTTGGGAGCTGTAAAACCTTGTAGGCTCTGAAGTGAGCACTGCACCATTTTAGCAGGACTGGTGAGTGGATGCAATACCCAAAATACTCCCACCCATTGCCAAAGCTAGCACTGGAAAGGAAATGCCTTGTGCTGGGATTTTGGGAAAGTTAAATGGGGTAGGAACTCTGACACTCCCACTTTGCCATGCGTGCCATGAAACTGCAGGAACAGAGCCTCCAAAAAAATCATAAGCTGGCTAAGGGCTTTACCTAACACTGCCTGTAGGCTCTGAGTCTTCTCTGCCCAGGCTTAGTTTTGCTTTATATGAAATCTCCTTAACTCTAAAAGTGTCCATAAAAAATTCCTAAACCATAAAGATAGGAGTCAAATTATTGTTCATTTCAAAGAACTCACAAATATACTGTTTCGTTTCACTGACCCAAGCTTGGTGTGACAGCAGGTCCTTATCGAATTGCCACCAAGATGTTTTTTTTCAAAAATTATCACCATGGACACTATTGAGTGATCCAAAAAGGATTAGCTCTGATCTCATCTCTGTTAGTAGAAAGAAAGAAGTCAAAGCAAGAGTTTGACTGGAATCTCGGGTAATAATAAGTAAATTGGGATAAATTAGGATCGATCATTTACCAGGGATCCACCAAAGCTAAATCTTGTTTAAACATATTGAGTAGTTTGGTGGTTCTTGGCTTTAACTGCCTCCTATATCTATTAGAGGTATCATACCTTTAATCTTGAATAAAATGGAAATCCCCCAATCACTAAAGATCCTTCTCTCTGTATTGCCAAATTAAAGATTGGTTCAAGACCCTCCCTATCATCGTTGCCTCCCTATCATCGTTAGAGGGCCATAGAATAAAAAAATAAAAACCTGATTAACCACCCTAACTTTCAGTTAAATCCATCTATACCCTGTCTCTCAAAACTGTCTTCCTTTGCCAAGTTACAGAGCTGGAAAACAATATAGCCACACCTCGTATTGCTGCACTGGCAGAGGCATAGAACACCAATGAGTATTTTCCTCAGACATTAATTTTGGGCATAATACTTTTAAAGTGGGTTTCCTGAAGAAAAATAACGTCCAGATTAAAAGAGATTAGCCATTTAAAAAAAGGCCCACTCTTCCGTCTAGTGAACAACCCATTGACATTGCAGGTAATTATTTTGATCTGATGCTCCATTATTTTAAACTATTTCTGGTATATTCATTATCACACCTTTTTATATCTTACACTACTGCTATTGCACACTTGTTTCTCATTGACCCAAATTAGGTTTGAAAAATAAAAAACAGCTGTACCCTGCTTATCGTCTCTGCACACCAACTCCCCTCAACACCCCCATCTCTTCCCCTTGCTTGGACCTGGGATTATTACAACTACCCACTCAAGGTTCACCTGCTCTCACTGGGTACCCTATTACTGCACCCAGCGCTCCATGTGGACTCCTCCCCTCACTAACCACTGTGCAAAAAAACTAAAAGCTATTCAAGAAGAAAGAAATTGATAGCAATTCACCTCCCTAGAAACAGATTAACCTCCTTAGAAACAGGGCATTGTCTTCTCTTGCCCCAACAAATACAATTCACAACTTGGCATTGAAATTCTGTGCTTTCAACATTTTTGAGAGGAAAGACTGAGCCTCCTTGGCCACTGTGAAAACATGAAATTGACCATTGGCTAGAACCTTGAACTTAGATTGCTGGTTATTGAAGCTTGCACCCCCAAAAGTTTAAATTCTGAATCCAGTCCTTGAAATATTTGTCACCTTCGTGTGGCAGTGATAGATTATTTACTTTTAATTCCTGAAGACAATATCCGTTCTTTAATTCTGTTGTTTGCAAAATTGACCAGAATTGTTCCTGGGTATCTCATATCTGGGGAGCACTGCGCAGGCCCCCTGTGTGCCCACATAATTATGAGATCCTTGGGGCTTCAGGAAAGGTATGCCTTCTGATCAATGAGTCTATTAACTGTGGCACATTCTGGGCTGAACCTTGGGACTCACTGCCCTCCGGTAGACCTGTGAACCGGAAATGTGAACTCCTCGCCTGATTCTCAGTATTTTCCAGTTTATTTTCAAGTCAATGGACCTTTTTCTGCTCAATCAAAACTATTTTGTTGAATTACACCACCCTGCTTTCCAGATTTGAAATTCTTTGCTCAGCTTTCTTCAGTCTTTGTGGGACCTGTTCAAGGCGTTGCTCAATCTTAGCCAATCTTTGATTTCTCAACTCAATCTTATGGGTTTGTTGCTACGTAAGCTCTCTTATTTCTATCAGTATTGTTTCAAAAAGACCTTTTAGCATCTCTGGCTGCAATTCAGAGAAACTACTGTTTCTTTTAGGGTTACTGACACACTCAGGAAGAGCGATCATAACCAGAGGAAAACAATGGCCTTGGCCTACACTGTCCATAGGGTTTCGTACATCTACAGCTGTTCGATCAGCCTGAATAGCTTCTGAGCTCAGAAACCTAACATTCAAGAGGCTGGGTCCCCCACTTGCCAGCTATCTCCCTTTTTCCCATTGGATTTACTGAGGGACTCCACTTTCTTATGCTGACCATTGATTTGCTTCCTTTTATCAGCCTGGCTGGTTACTGATTTGTTGAATACTGGATAGTCTTTAACCATACTAGTCTGATTTAAACTAGTTTCAGTGTCTGTGCTTGCTATCTTCATTTATCTGGCCTAGCACCAACCCCACTTCATTCTAGTCACCCCTCTGAATATCATGCTGTGTGCCATTAGGCTGAACTGCACTGAATGAGCTTATCACAGAAGAGTTTATTTGTCATATTAAGATCAAACTGCACTGACTGGTCAGATTGGTCTTGACTAATCTCTGTATTGGGAAGCGAGCATTTCTCTGACACTTTCAGACCATCTTGGCTCCTTGCAATTCTGCGAGCCGTGGCCGCCAAATGACCTTGTGGTGCCCATCGCTTTAATTTCTGAGCTGTAGGAGTGCTGTGAGCAGAGTAAGTCACAACTAACAGTTTAGTATGAACTTGACTCATAATAGACACAGCCACACAGGAATACCTCTGCACACATCTACCGACAGCCTCTGAAATCCCTTAAGCAGGGCGATCTGCCCCGACTCCTTGAGCCAGCCACCCCCTCGCCTCAGGGCTTCAGGGGCTGTGAAGCTATGTTAGCTTACCATTGACGGCTGATCAGTATGCTGACCATTGATTTGCTTCCTTTTATCAGCCTGGCTGGTTACTGATTTGTTGAATACTGGATAGTCTTTAACCTTACTAGTCTGATTTAAACTAGTTTCAGTGTCTGTGCTTGCCATCTTCATTTATCTGGCCTAGCACCAACCCCACTTGATTCTAGTCACCCCTCTGAATATCATGCTGTGTGCCATTAGGCTGAACTGCACTGAATGAGCTTATCACAGAAGAGTTTGTTGTCATATTAAGATCAAACTGCACTGACTGGTCAGATTGGCCTTGACTAATCTCTGTATTGGGAAGCGAGCATTTCTCTGACACTTTCAGACCATCTTGGCTCCTTGCAATTCTGCGAGCCGTGGCCGCCAAACGACCTTGTGGTGCCCATCGCTTTAATTTCTGAGCTGTAGGAGTGCTGTGAGCAGAGTAAGTCACAACTGGCTGATTAGTATGAACTTGACTCATAACAGACACAGCCACGCAGGAATACCTCTGCACACATCTACCGACAGCCTCTGAAATCCCTTAAGCAGGGCGATCTGCCCCGACTCCTTGAGCCAGCCACCCCCTTGCCTCAGGGCTTCAGGGGCTGTGAAGCAATGTTAGCTTACCATTGACGGCTGATCAGTATTTCCCCTCCTAGGCTGCTGGACAACCTGAGAGCAAAAACCTGTGTCCGAGTTGAGCCCCTCATCAGAGCAGCTGCTCTCCTCCTCTGGAGTCACCTCCTCTGGCACGCTGTTACCAACGTTGCCAGCAATGAAGCTGCTGAGGCTCCACAGTGATGCTGCAAGGACTCTGTGGCACCCAATACCAAGCCAACTCTGAGCCTCCAAACCAACATCCAGTGCGTTTGGTCAGCGCATCAGCCACTACCAGTAGAACCATGCACAGGTATGAGGGTAAGAAGGAGGTGTCACTCACACAAAGCAGCAATTCATGTGGGCTGCGCCTGCTGCTCCCGTCAAAAGCATGACTTTGAATAGTCGGTCGTGGTTAGCTTTGTCAAGAAAGATAAAGACCCTATAAATCCAAATTCATATCAACCAATCAGTCTATTAAAAGTGGATTACAAATTATGGATGAAAATTTAGGTTGTCAGGCTTGTTGCCTTGTGTGCAATCATTGCTTCATTTCGATCAAAATGGCTTTCTGCCCAAAAGATCAATGACAGCTAATATTCATCTCTTGATACAAGTTATTGATTAATTTAGAGTGACGAAAGAAAATGTGGCAATTTTCATGATGGATTCAGAAAAGGTGTTTGATTTGGTCAACTGGCATGCCCTTTTCTTTATTTTGGCCAGATTTGGTATCCCGGTAGCAATTGTAGATATGCTAAAAGCAGTTATAACAGGGGGCTGAGGTGAAGATAATTATTATTTCTTTTGAAGCAGGGTTAGTAAAAATTAAGCATGGTACTTGTCAGGGTTGTCCCCTTTTCCTGCTTCTCATTGCTTTTTTTATTGAAACTTTAGCTTCTAGAATTCTAGAATTCAGAATTCATACAAATCAAACTATTTTACCACCTATTGAGGGAATGGGGAAAATGAAATTACTTGTTTATGATTTTATAATTAAAGACCAATAAATCTAATGTCCAGAATGCCATGATGGAAATTGATGACTTCACATGAATTGTGGGTTATAAAGTTGATCCGGCTAAGACACAGTTTTTATTGTTTAATTCAGCTAATTCAGCTCCCTGATGTTTTGTAGATGGTCCCACAACATCCTGTTAGGTATTTAGGGATTTACAAACAATTTTTCACAACCACTTCATTTAAACTAAAGAGAAACTCTTGCTAAAACTAAAAGGCTATTGGATAAATGGTCTTTTTTGGCTTTTTCTTTGGTAGGTAGAGTTGCTCTGGTCATCATATCTGTCCTTCATTTATTTTTATTTATTTTCCTTAAACTCCCTTTAAAGATACCTGTGATTGTTTTAAAGAAGTTGATACGGTTATTAGAGGTTTTGTTTGGGCAAAAAAGCAACCCCGGGTTAAAATATCAGTTTTACAGCTCGATACACTATAGGGAGGTCTAGCACTGCCACAATTTTAGGACATGTTATCAGGCTGCCCTAATAGATATTTTGGTCCAGTCAACATGAGGCAATATAGGTTATGATAATTTCCTGTTGGAGCGCATCATCCAGGAAAGCCCAATACATTTACCTGTTTCTCTTCGTACTGCTAAATTTCTGAGAAAAAAAATGAGGTGTAAGTTCTTAGAGACCTTAGCCTCACGTATTCAGGCTCTCTAAAAATGTTGGACATTTCAAGCATTTCATGCCTAAAGTCCACTGCAGGGTTCCGAAATTTGGGGACTGGGATTGTCAAAAGCGATGGTATAATCATGGCAAGTTTTAGGCTTTGAGAAGTCAGATTTTTATAATGTCCCAAATCTTATTTCATGGGACGCATTTATTCTACAATTTGACACCCAGAATGTCTCACTTGGTTTAGTTTTACTCAGATAATTAGCTTTTTAAAAACGAATTATGTTGTGATGGAAGAGGGGATTCGCCAAATTGTTTTTCGTATATATTTAACTCGTCAGGTGGGAGCTGGGAACTGGTATCAGACATGATGACATCTAGCTATTTAAAATGTATTATCTAAGCTCCTCCATAAAGTCTTTCAGACAACCAATTGTAGGTACAATATTAAGGAATGGCAGCACGTTTCTGAGATAGGCTATAGACCACTTAGAGGTGCAAATTATAAGCACATGGCATTTTTATCAACAGGCTGATGTTTCCATCTTATCCAGGCCAGTGTTTTAGATGTAAAGCAAATGATGGGGGCAAGGGATCATATATTTTCTGACTACCCAATGATTCCACAGTCTTGGGGTGTAATTTTTCATGCAATTAGTCAGTCTTTGCCCACTATAGTATCCCCATCACCTAGGTTGGTGTTGTTTGATTCATCTTCTGAGGTAGATCATTTGCACAAGTATCATCATTGATTCTCCAAAACTGGAGGACTGATATGGTTCCTTTATATTCCCAATGATGTAACAAAATGGTTAAGACTCGTTCTTTTAAAGAATCCTATGGCAAACCGGTGGGGGCTGTACAGAGATTTAGTGCAACTTGGGTTCCCTTTACACATCATATAATACAGCCTAAGGATGGTTTGCCTATTGAGGCTAAGGCCCATATTTATACTTTTTTACGCAAACCAGCATCGGCGCTGGTTTGCGCAAAAAAAAACACCGCCGGCTAATGCCATTCCAACACTCCAGGTGGGCGCCTTATTTATGGATTGATGATAGCCGGCGCTGCGGGCTGGTTAGAGTAAAAAACTCTAACCGGGCATCGCACGCGTAGGGAAGAATGAGGGTTGTGCATAAAAAAATGGTGCAAGTCAGGTTAGAGTAAAAAATCATGGCTCTAACAGAACTTGCGTAATTTTTTGACGCAGGAGTATAAATAAGGCGCACGGGTGTTTAAGTCATTTTTTGGATGGGAACGTCTACCTTGCATGTCATTAACGCGAGCCGGTTTCTCACATCCAGAAGATGACTCACACTGCTGAATTTTTATGTTTGCGGGCCGGGTGTCAAAGTATAAATATGGTGTTAGGTTTGCGCCGAATTGAAGCAAACTCAGCGCAAACAGAGTATAAATATGCCCCTTAGTGTTTGGATATCATATTCGCTAAGAGTCCCCACGAGTTGATGTGTTTATCCCCTGAAGACTCACTGCTTACTATTTCCCTGACCATGGCTGCTACTAATAGTTTACAAAGGATGTGATGACTTCAGCTTTAACTGGTTGTATTTGAGTGTATGTCAGGAAATTAATTGGACTGTATTCCACTGATTCGAAGTTTACGTTTTTCTTTGCCATTTACTATTGGTTGCTATGCATGTTTTCAATTAGGAACTGGTTTTGCTGATTCTCTTACTCTATTATATTGCACTGATTCGTCATTTATGATGTAACATTTTTACAGTCTTATCTGCTGCTATGGAATACAGAATTGGCTTTCATTGGTTCTGCGACTATATGTATTTGTGCAAGGAACTTTGTTTACGCTGTCACTTTACTATTGCACTTTAATTTATCAATGCTGCTATTTATTTTTGTATACTAGATATTGTTGCTACATTATTTGTTGATGATAATAGGTTATTAGTAAGTGTATAATGTTAATGATCTGTTGTATCCTGCTCAAATAAAATGTTAATAAAAGGAATAAAATCCTTCAATATGGACTTTTTCCTTCATCCAGGTGTCTTGGCAATAGCTAATATAACAGGCACTAATGAATGCCAATCAATCTGTGTTTTATACTTTGGTATAGGCACCAGCTATATTGCAAAAGATGAGAATCAATCAATCAATCAGAAGATTTGTAGAGTGCTACTTGCTACCAGTGAGGGTATCCAGGTGCTGTCAGGGTCCAGTTGATATGTCAAATAGCCAGTTCTTCAGGGAATTTTGGGACTCTGGAAGCAATAGGTAGGGCCGTATATGAAAGGGTAGCTTGTTCAATGTCTTCGCTGCTAGGTATGAGAAGGAGGGACTCCACATCTGCTACGTCAGATGGAGGGGTGAGGGTTAGAGAAAGGGACACAGAGCTCAAGTGCCTGGTGGGTTGATGGAAGTTCAGACAGTGGTTCAAGTAGGTGGGTCTGCTGTTGAGTAGGGCCTTGTATACATGGGTCAGGAGCCTGAACTGGCATCTTTTCTGTACAAAGAGCCAGTGGAATTCCCTGAGGTAGGGGGTGATGTAGGTTCATCTAGAGAGAGCCAGGACACATCTGACAGTGACATTGTGCATGGATGTAGTCATACAAGGAGGTGAGCTGTGATACCTGCATATAGTGCGTTGCTGTAGTCCAGTCAGCTGGAGATGAAAGCCTGGGTGATGGTGTGTCTTGAGCTGTGGGATAGCCATTTGAATATCTTTATGAAACATGCAGAGGAGGAAGAAGCAGGAGGCGAAGATGGCGTTGACCTGCGTTGGTGTAGTTAGCTTGTCCAGAATGATGCCTAGAGTCCTAACGTGGTCAATGCAGGTTGGAGTAGGTTCGAGATCTGAGGGCCACCAGAAGACATTCCATGGGGAGCTTTTTTTTCAGAAAATCAGTATCTATGTCTTGTCTGTGTTGAGCTTCATGCAGTTGTCCTTCATCCAGTTGACGATATCTGTTATGCAGTTGTGGAAGTTGGAGCTGTCCTCGGAGAGGATGAGTTGCGTGTTGTTGGTGAAAGATGATGTTGAGTCCATTGGTTTTAGCGATACTGAACAGAGGTGTCATATAAGTGATGAAGAGGGTGCAGCTGAGCAAGGGTCCTTGGGGTACTCCACAGATGATTTCCTTGGGTGCGGATGTGAAGGGGGAAGGCAGAATGTTTGTGTTGTTCCAGTGAGTAACAAGGCAATCCTTCTGAGAGCAGCTCCTGGGATGCCTATGTTGTGCAGCCTTGTGATGAGTGTATGCTGCGAGTATCGAAGATTCAAGCCCATCATGTTTATAGATGACAATTGGCTTGTAGATTCCTCAAGTATGGCCTTATTAGATTGAGAAGCTGCGTTTGAGACTAAATCCTTGAGTCTGCCTGATGGAGGGTCTGATTGTTCCTTGTAGGAGATTGGAGTCATTCATTAGCACTATATGCATCAGGGGACTCAAAGGACCAGATGTATGAAAGCTTTTTGCATTCGCAAACGGTGTGAATGCCCGTTTGCGAATGTACAAAGCCATTTCAGAATGTATGAAATGCATTCTGAATGCAATTTTAAGGAATCTCTAAAATAGCGATTCCTTAAAATTGCGACCCTGTTTAGAGAGTCGCAAATTGCGACTCTCTAAATAAGAAATCGCAACTAAGGATTCCTTATTTGTGATTTCTAAGCACATGTGAGAAGCAATTCCTAAATGCGATCTGGGCATTTAGGAATCGCTATTTACCACCAGGTTGAACATGGTGGTAACCATGTGCAAATTTTAAAAATGCATTTAAAATGCATTTTTAAAATTTACATGTAAAGTACACATGCCCTTCTGGCATGTGTGCACCTCACATGTTGCAAAAAATTATTTTGGGGTGCAGCAGAGGGGGCCTTAGGTCCCCAGCACCCTGGGGTTTTGCATTTCCAAAATTGCAATTTCTGGTTAAGAAATCGCAATTTTGGAAATGCTAAAAATTCACAGATATGAGCCTACAGGCCCAAATGTGCAAATGGGGCCGTTATCGCAATTTGCAATTCGGTAATAGCATTTGCGATTTTTAAGAAATCGCTATGACCGATTCGCAAATGTGATACATTGCATTTTGCGAATCAGAAATAGCGATTTCTTAAAAATCGCTATTTCCGACTCGCAAAAGGCCTCCTTGAGACATCTGGCCCAAAATGATTCCCTGTGGGTGTAGAAAATGTGCATGTGACCGCCCCCCACACAGCAACAACAGCACAGCAGTTGACCAATCGTTTGGCATGGGTGTCCAAAGGATGTGGGACCCCCTCGCATAAACTGAGAATGAAGTTGGTGGTGCATGAGGGATCTGGTGTCCTCTAGGAATAAACAGCCCAAAGCCCAGTCCATCAAGGAGGCACTGACCACACAAAGAAACACCAGGCATGAGCTGCCAAAGCACTCATTAATCTCAAAATTCAGAAAATGTTTTAGACCCAGTATTTAGATTCAGTATAAGCCCAATCTCCATCGACGAGGGGCAACAGTTGTTAATAAAATAACTTAAAGCAGAATTATATTCCTAATTATATACCTATGCCAGGGCCTTGAGAAAGCAACATCAAATTTAGATCACAGTCTCCACAAAGCTGAGAAAAGAGTTGAGCAGGTTGAAACCTTCATTGCCAAAGCATGTGAACAAGATGAAATGGAAGAAAGGGTAACATCATTGGAGATACATTTCATAAGCATATTGGAAAAGCTGGAAGACAATGAAGATGATCCTAGAAGGAACCAGGTTAATCCACCAATAAACATCTCTCCTGACACTGCGAGAGATCTCTAGCTGTGGAGCATCCAAAGAAACAAAGAAACTTAGACAATCAAAATCTTTTCATGTCGATTTTCCAAAACAACATATGTGGTGGGCCATCTGCCCTGGTGTGGCCTGGCTGGGCCTCCTCTAGTGCACCAAAGTAGCCTGACAACAATTAAAGAGGTTTTCATGCATGATAAGAAGCCAGTTAGCAGTAGTGTTCCCAGGTAGACAGGGAGCTCTTGGCAAGCAGCAAATTAAGTAGTATGGATAATATCTTTAGCATATTATGGGTTCTCACCACATATTTATGTTTTGAAAAAAAGCACCCAAAATATTGATCCAACTTACAATTCCAAAGATAATAGATTTATTGATAGTGCCAATAAGTGTGTAGAAATACCCTTGCTGTGAGAATTGCTCAGGGAATAATCTTGCCTCCTAGAAAAAAACACAAATGCTCCATTAATTAATTCCCTTGCCAGTTTTACACAATGCAACCTCGAAGGCGAAAGTCGTGTGAGTCTATCTACAAAGATATCTATAACTTGGATCTGCAACTATAGGTAAGGCAAATAGGATGGCGGGTAACACAGGAGGCATAAACAATCACAACATAACAGTCTTCTGTATCTATGGCCCTAGTGAGGATAAAAAAACAATGTTTTACCTCCCAGTTCTCCACAATCACCACTGTAACAGAAGACCTACTAGCCATTGGGAAAACAGGTCAATCACTAGAAGGTAGGATTGAGGACCTGGTTCTAAACATTGTTTGATAGCTAAAACACCCCCAGGAAAGGGACTATGGCCCTCATTATAACAATGGTTGTCAAAACCACCTACCGCCGCGGTGGCAGCCGCCAACATACCGTCACCGCGGCTACCATCCGTCCACCATATTATGATCACTGCCGGACTTCTGCCACAATAAGGGGGGAAATCTGGCAGCGATCATACTGGCAGACAGTGTAAGCTGGTGCTGCTACCACCAGCACCACCACACCAGTTGAATGCAGTCAGCTGTATCATGACCTGTTATACTGCCTGGTGGTGTTCTGCTGGTGGGGCACTACTGGCGGTAGCAGCGCCCCTTCCCTGCCAGAATACTTCCTTGACAAAGGTAAGTCAGGCTTCCGACAGGGGAAGGGGGTAGAGGGTGTTGTGTGTGTATGAGTGTGTGCATGAATGTGTGAGTGTGTGTGTGAATACATCTGTGTGTGTTGTTTTGTTTGCGTGGTTGTATGTGTGTGAGTGAGTGAATGCATGTGAGAATGGTGAAGTGAGTGGGTGTCTGCATGTCAGTGTGATTGTGTGTAAGAATGTGTGTGAGCATGTCTGGAAATATGCGTGTATGAATGCATGTGTGCCAGGGTGAGTGATTGGATGTATGCATGGTGCATGTCTGTGGGCGTGTGCGTGTATGGGGGTGGGGCAGTGAGTGTGAGGTACAGAGGGGTTGGGGTGTGTGAGGACCGGAGGGGGTTGGGAAGTGTGAGGATCAGAGGGGGTGGGGGAGTTTGGCTGGAGGGGGTGTCAGGTGTGTGTTGGGGTGGGGGGTTGAGCTGCTTACCAGTGACAGGGAAGGACTTCCCTGTCACTGGTAAGGCCTACCACCATGGTTTTGCATCATGCATGCACCATGCATAATGTACAGCATTGCCCCGTTAGGGGGCCCAAATTTTTTCGCAAATAAATCTAACAGATTTAGCCAGCTAAGAACAGGCATTAAAAGGAGGCACACCATTATTCATAATTGGCCTCAATGAGCTTTGTAGGATTAGCGTCAACATTTTTGATGTTAATCCTGCAAAGCTCCAAACTAGCATAACAAATTTGGACACTTGTTCCCTAACTACTGCCATGGTGCGCCATATCTTAAATACAGCGCACACATGGTGGTGTTAGAGGGGCACTAAGGGGCACATTTAGGGTGCAGCGCCACATTTCTTAAATCTGGCCCTATGTTGCCTCTATGATGTAGACCCATCCAGGCCCCACCTTCAATAATTGATAATCAAGTATGCTGAAGGATATTTTTTCTACATAGTCATCATTATCCCAAATCATCACAATGATTTAGGCAGCTGCTCCCTGCTACAAATCGTTTTGAAGGTTGCTGGGACATGTCATGGTTCAGCAGGATTAACGTCCTCCTGTGATCCTCTACATGGCTGAAACTCTCCCACTAAGATGTATAGAAATGTATATTAATTTTGGTCTGTGGAACTAGGCTACATAGAGTGGTGAAATCACATTATTAAAAACAAATCCTAGAGAGAGGACTCGGACTTCCATAAATGTCTAGAAATTTAGAAGCGGCCCAAATATGCTCAGCCCTAAACTAGATTGGTGAACCATGAATGAAGACCGGAAGCATAGCTGGTGACCTTGGGAAGATAGTCCTAGATCTCCTTAAGACACTTATGGTGCCAAACTCCATGTTACAGAGTGAATTATAGTAGTATTCGTCCAGCTACAATGATTCTCCTTAATCATTGAAATACCCTGGTACAAAGCAAAAAAGTATCTGTTAGACCATATCTCTCTAGGAAAGGATGTAAGGTTAAAATCTAAAAAGGGATGATGTACAATGATGCGAACAGAGGTGGTATGTGATCTCAGTAGCAAATGGCTTTAACAAAAGTACCCACAGAGGTAAAGTGTGAAAATAACTATATTCAAGTCCCCACAGAGATAGTGTATAATTATATGTGTTTAAGTCCCCACAAGGATAGTGTGTGATTACTGTGATGTTCAAGTCCCCACTAAGATAGTGCATGATTATAGAAGTGTTGAAGTCCCTACTGAGATACTGTATGATTATAGAAGTGTTCAAGTCCCCACAAGGATAGTGCGTGAAGAGCATTTTGTTAAACTCCCTACTGCAATCGTGTGTAAATACAATTCTCAAGTTCTCACATAGAGAGTGTGAAGATAATGTTGTTCAAGTCCAAACAGATACTGTACGTAATTGGTGGAAAGTTCAAGTCCCCATGGATATGGTGTGTGAAGGTAATCATGTTCAAACCAACAAAGATAATCTATTACAGCGGTGTTCTACTCCCCACAAAGATAGTGTGTGATTATAGTGATGTTCATGTCCCCACAGAGCTAGTGTGTTGTTATTGAGATGCTCAAGTCCACAGAGAGATGTTTTGTGAAGATAATCTTCTTCAAGATCCCACGGAAATAGTTTGAAAAGACAATGTTCAAGTTCCACACAATTTATGAAGATAATGATGTTCAAATCTCCACAAAAATAGTGTGTTATTATAGGTATGTTCAAGTCTTTACAAAGATAGTGTGCTATTATTGTAATATTCAAGTCCCCACAGAGATAGTGTGTTATTATAATGATGTTCCAGTCCCCACAGAGATATTGTGTTATTACAATGATGTTCAAGTCCCCATAGAGATAGTGTGTTATTACAGTGATGCTTAAGTCCCCACAGAGATAGTGTGCTATTATAGTGATGTTCAAGTCTTCACAAATATAGTGTGTTATTATAGGTATGTTCAAGTGTCCACAAAAATAGTGTGTTATTATAGGTATGTTCAATTATCCACACAGATAGTGTGTACGGGTGATCATGATAAAGACCCATTGAGAGAGTGTGTAAAGATCATTTTCAATTCCTCACCAAAGGAGTGTGTGAAAATAATTATGTTAAAGTCCAAACAGATTTAGTATGTGATTATCTGTATGTTGAAGCCCCCACGTAGATGGTCTATGATTAAAGGAATGCTATAGCCCTCACAGAATGATGGTATGAAGGTAATTATGTTGAGGTGCTACAAAGAAAGTGTTTTTATAGTGATATTCACTGCCCAATAAATATAAGGTTTTATCATAAGGATGTTCGAGTCCCCACAGGTATAGTATGTGCTTATTGTGATGTTCAAGTTCCCACAAAGATAGAGTGTAAAGATAATCTTGTTCAAGTCCATACTGAAATAGTGCATAAAGACAATGTTCAAGTCTCCACACAGAGTGTGAAGATAAGGATTTTCAAGCCCAAACAGAGGTAGTTTGTGATTATCTGAACGTTCAAGTGTCTTCAGAAATGGTAGGTGAAGGTATTGATGTTGAAATTCCCACAATGACAGTGTGTGATTAATATGATGGGTGTGACTAATATGATGGTACGTTCCTCATTGTGGATGGTTATAGGAATGTTCAAGTCCCCACAAAGATAGTGTGTGATTATAAGGATATTCAAGTCCCTGTATAGATAGCGTTTGAAGATGATTGCGTTCAATTCCACACTGAGGTAGCGTGTAAAGACAATTTTGTTTGAGCCCTAATGAAATAGCTTTTAAAGACAATGTTCAAGTTCCAAAACAGATAGTGTGTGAAGATAATTTTGTTTATGTCCCAGCTGTGATTGCGATTATATGGACATTCATGTCCTAAGTGGTACAGGCCCATGTTCAGCAATATTTCATGCAACACAGCAAATCACCTTGCTGTGATGCACTGCATGAAAGGGTGAGGGCAAGAATGCACCATATTTAACAGTATATGGTGCATTCCTGCTCTCGGCCTGCGCAACCGGACAAATAGCTGCCAAGGATCCAAAGCAGGCACCCTTGCACCATGGTGCAAAGGTGCCTGCATTGTAGGCAGGAACAATCCTCAGAGGCATTTTCCTCTTTCTAAGTGTGCTTCAGAATGCAGCTCACTTAGAAAGCGGAAACAACAAGGAGAAATAAAGACATTTCTCCTTTTGTGGTCTGTGATGGGGAGTCATACAATTCTGACACATTTCCAAGTCTGCCAGTGTTGGTAAATCTGAAAATGTGTCAGAATGCAAGATGGCCTTGCGTGGTTTGGTAAATCTCATTTGGGTTCTACGTCATCTTTGCGTCCCCTTGCGTGGTGCAATAGACATGCTAAATCTTGATAAATATGGCCATAGTCTGTGGTATGTGGATGTTCAAGTCCCCAAACAGATAGAATGTGAGAATAATGTTCAACTCCCCAGAGAGAGGGTTTGTGAAGATAATGATGTTCAAGTCCAGAGATTATGTGTGTGATCACAGGAATACTCATGTCTCCACAGAGATAGTGTGTGATTATAATGGTGTTTTTTCATTCACCACAGGGTCACCATAGGGATTTCCCACACTGTCCCACAAAAGCAGTGTATGAGGTACACAACATTTATCCTAAGGTCTTTACACTGCAGAATATTACCATGTGCTACCATCCAGACGGGAACTATGTGTGGATACCTGCTTAGTGGGGACTAACCTTTCCTAATGTTTTTGAAGTATACTAATAACTGAAAAATGTGAAGAATAATATTTTTGATTCAGTATCCTGATTCAGATTTGCAAATATACAGTTATAACATCACATGCACAGTACAATGTTTGAGGGGTCTTGAGCATGTACTCTTTTCCTTGTGAGGACATACTTCATGATTCCCATTTGTGAGTGAATAAAGTCAAAGGAACATGGCTAAATATGTATTATATCAGCAGTATACAGAAAACAACATCATTTATATAGGAATTGCTGCACATATCCTAGAGGTACAAAAAGATGTTTTATGCTAATAATGCATCAGAATATTTCATATATCATGATTACTAAAAGGCATGTAAACCATATTCAACCCATTGTTTAGTTTTCAATATCGTAGGAGCTAAGGGAACTAACACATGGAAAAATTAATAACTGGAATCAAGAAACATGGTCAAGTGTAAAACAAAGTTTGAGTAGTAACTTACAGTTTTGCCAAAGTAGCTATTGGACCACATCCCCCTAGGAATGTCATGTTATGATAATGTCGGTATAAGGAGGCTGTGTGATGATACCCACAGATGTATTATGTGATCATTGCATAGGGGTGGTGTTTGATGATGCCCAGAGAGATTGTATATGCTTACAGGAGCACAGTAGGCTCTACAGAGATGGTGTCTACAACTATGATAAAAGTACTCACAGAGGTAGAGTGAGATAATTATATTCAAGTCCTCACACAGTTAATATATGCCTAAAGGAATATCCAATTCTTCACTGAAATAGTGTTTGAAGGTTATCATGTCCAAGTCCCCACAAAACTATTGTGTGATTATCATAATGTTGACGTCCCCATAGAGCTAGTGTTTGTGGTTATTGGGATGTTTAAGTTCCCACAGAGACAGAGTGTCACGATGATCATGTTCAAGTCCCAAATGAAATGTTCCATTCCCCACACAGAGAAATTGTGAAGTTAATGATGTTCAAGTCCAAAAAGAGTCAGTGCGTGATTATAGGTGTGTTCAAACCACCACATTTATAGTGTGTGAATATGGCGGTATGTTTATTCCCACAGTGATAATGTGGGATTGCAGTGGTGTTCAAGTCCTGATACGGAAAGTGTGTGATTATAGTGGTGTTCAAGTCTCTACAGAGATTATGTGGGATTACATGATTGTTATAGCATTTGGAAAGATGGTGTATGGAGTTAATCATGTTCAAATCCAATAAAGATAGTGCCTTATTATAGCACTGTTCGAGTCCCCATAGAGATAGGGTAAGATGATAACCTAATCTTTTTCAAGTCTCTGCTGAAATAGCATGTAAACATAATGTTACTCGCCATACAGATTGTGTTGGAAGATGATTATGTTTAATTGTTTAATTCCAAACAGAGATTGTGTGATAATAGGAAAATAATTTACCCACAATAATGCTCTGTGATTATGGTGGTGACCAATCCCCCCTAGTGTTAGATGTGGTTGTTGTGTTTTTCAGGTCCCCACAGAGATTGAATAAGAAGATAATTCTGGTCAAGTCCCACTGAATAAGCGTGTTAAGATAATTTCAAGCCTACACACAGACAGTGCGTGAGGATGATGTTCAAGTCAAAACAGAAACCATGTATAATTATAGAAATTTAATATTTCCACATTTATAGTGTGTGATTACAGTTGTGTTCAAGTCCCCACTACAACCCAACCTCACACTGTGCACGTCCTTTTGCTGTATGCAGAGGGAGTTGGCCGTGACCTGTCTCTCTGGGTGTGAGAATAGATGTGGCAGGGTGTGTCTGGGTATGAGAGTGGCTGTGAGAGGGTCTGTCTGAATGTAAGAGTGGGTGCATCAATGTCTTATTGGGTCTGTGAGTGGGTGCGCCAGTGTCTGTGTGGATCTGTAAGTAGGTGCATAAGGGTTTCAGTGGGTTTGTGAGTGGGTGTGTGAGAGTCTGAGTGGGTCTGTAAGTGGGTGCATGAGGGCCTGAGTGCAGCTGTGAGTGACTGAACAAAGGTCTGAGTGGTTCTGTGAGCATGTGAATGAGTGTCTGAGTGGGTCTGTGAGTGGGTGCGTAAGGGTTTGAGTGGGTGTGTGAGTGGGAGAAAGATTGAAAGAGAGAGGAAAGAGAGTGAGAGGGAGAGAGATAGAGAGTTTTTTAAGCTTTGATGCATGATATACTTAGAATGAGATATTTCTGGACAAATTGAAAAGAAAAATGTGTTTGTCAATCAAAAAGAGTGAGATCACATTTCAGTATGAAGCATAACATTTTAAAATATATAAGAAATCAAAGGAGGAAAATGACCACGGTGCACACCTGGAGTAGACCCCTCAACTTTCAGTGAGGGGATATATGACCTTAACCTTTAGGCCATAGGTGACTCCTTACTATGATGCTTCTAAACATACCTATGACAATCAACACACGCATGTGATTAAAAAGAAACATGAATGTTCCCTCAGTAGGAAGGTTTAACAGTTAAAAAACTAGTAAATAAACAAACACACTGCCAAGTGATATTAGAATGTGACCCTTCATCCTACTGAGTGAGATCACAAAACCTTGACCATTAGGCCTGGAGGGACTCTGTTTCCGCTCTGCATCCAAACGTAACTATAACATACATTCCAAACATCTTTCTGGTCTCACTCCTTTAAGTCATCATATGGAGAGACCATTTCAATGACAATGTCTCTCTCTCTTCCATCCCATCATGGGATGAGAGAGAGAGAGAGAGAGAGTGACAGGACAGCAGGGGGAGTCTCAAGGCCCCTGAGTTCCTGGTCGGCTCCCCACATCCTGTTGGAGCCAATATTGCTCCCACAAGCAGGGAGCTGCTTTAAATAGCATCTCCCTGCATGTGGGAGCAATGCTTTTATCTGTTTCCCTTTATGCATGTTTGTGTACAGGGAAACAGGTGAAAACTCTGCTTTTTGACAGTGGGGGCTGTTTGACAGCTCCTGCTATTAGGAAACAGACTTTGTTTGATTTTGTTCCACCAAGCAAAAGCAAACAGATATGCCCTGTGGGTGGGCACCCTGGGACATAGAAGGAGCCGCCCTAGAGTGTGGCAGTCTCCAGGGCCATCATATGCTCCTCGAGGGTAGGCCACGCAACACCCCCTCCAACTGTGAAGTTAGGCCTGCAGAGGTGGCGGTCCCCGAAGCTGCTGTGGTCAAAATCCGAAATCATACTGAAAACCTTTCAAAAATATTTTACCCAGTGCCCTATATTCATATTTAGAAGCAATAGCCCCAGGCACAGGTACTACAAGCATCCAGGTGCATAGCGAGCTAAAATCTAATAGAATTCAGTAGCCCACATTATACGCTGGCTATAGAAAACAGTACACAGATGCGTTTCAGCAGGTTATAGGCAGGGCCACTGAAATTATGCTGCAGGGGAGGACTAAATAATGCAGCAGAGTTGAATAAATTATGTGGCAAGAAAAGTCATATTTTGAGGGATAATGCAGCACATTTTGAGATAGTATTACAGCATTATTTTCTCATATTTAAACGATTATTACAGACAAATGTTTCATTTCATTAGAATCAGTTTAACAAAAATATAGTAATAAGCAACAGGAAGGTGTGGAAGTACCTTTTGTGAAGAGCATTCCACCCTGTGGCAATATGTGTCCCTGATCTAGATCCCTTTATCCATTTGAGCTAGAAACAAATGTTTTGTAAAAACCTGCAGATTATGCTGCAGATGGTGTGTTATGTGGCAAATGCTGCAAATCCACAAATACATGCAGCCATAACATCACATAATTCCGAGAGCCCTGATAATAGGTGATTGAGTTTCTGGCAGAACCCCATTAGAATTGGAAAGACCAGTTCACTGAAAGTATTTGTACTAAAAGAAATGCTGCTCATGGAGTGCCCTGGTAAAGTGTTCTTTTATGAAAAATGCGAACATTTAATTAGGAAAGTCAAGATCCCAAAAAACACAAACTTTGGCAAGTAGTCATTATTTGTGTGGGAACACACATTTAAAGCAGACTTACTGATATTGTTACTGCTTCTGGAAAATGTCTTCCCTTTGAATTGCAATGTAATCCCTGTTGTAGGACATTTTCTTCCAGTCCAAGCTTCACTTTTTACATGTCAAAGGATGGTAAAGGTATACAGCTCTGAAAATGTTTATTTTACTTTACAGAGCATGCCCTGTGTGCTGTGCATTTGCCGAGGTGACTGAGTGCCAAGGTCTAGGCCCTTTCTCATGCACAGCTACCTTGGCTTTGGCCATTCACACCTGTTCCTGAGCCGCATTCATGGCAAAAGAATCCCCAACCTCTCATATCTGCAGGAGGAGGGATGGGGACCAAATAGGATGAGGCACATTGTGAAATTTGCTCAGGTTTGTAGAAACAAGGAAAGAGAGAGAGTCCCAACTCTGAGGCCTGTCAGAAAGGCATTGTAACACCACTAACATGCTCTCTTGGAAATCCATTGACATTTTTCAATTTTTCGAAAAATAATCCCAAGCACATCCCTAGACAAATTCAAAATGTTTTATTTGAAGTTTATGACTATTTCTTAAATTAAATAATGCACACTCTACACCTGCATTCTGCAAAACACGCAGGGCTTTTGATGTGTCTGTGTTTTTTCCATGATTTTAATTTTATCAGCAAAATGTCTTTTTTAAATATTTTCCTTTATGAGTTACACGAATGGTTTCTGATTAGGACTAGGAGCAATAGCTCTTAAAAGCTGAAACCTTAAACATTATGGACCTTATTCCTTATTATGGGGGTCATTCCGACCCCGGCGGGCCGGGGATGCGGGAGCACCACCAACAGGCTGGCGGTGCCCCGCAGGGCATTCTGACCGCCGCGGCTTGGCCGCGGTCAGACCAGGAAAACCGGCAGTCTCCCGCCGGTTTTCCGCTGCCCTGGGAATCCCCCATGGCGGCGCAGCTTGCTGCGCCGCCATGGGGGATTCCGGCCCCCTCACCGCCATCCTGTTCCTGGCGGTTCCGACAGCCAGGAACAGGATGGCGGTGAGGGGTGTCGTGGGGCCCCTGGGGGCCCCTGCAGTGCCCATGCCAATGGCATGGGCACTGCAGGGGCCCCCGTAAGAGGGCCCCACTTTGAATTCCAGTGTCTGCTCAGCAGACACTGGAATTCGCGACGGGTGCAACTGCACCCGTCGCACCTTCCCACTCCGCCGGCTCCATTCGGAGCCGGCTTCCTCGTGGGAAGGGGTTTCCCGCTGGGCTGGCGGGCGGCCTTTTGGCGGTCGCCCGCCAGCCCAGCGGGAAAGCCAGAATGGCCTCCGCGGTCTTTCGACAGCGGAGCGGCCATATGGCGGTTCCCTCCAGGAGGGCGGCTCCCGCCGCCCGCCGGGGTCTCAATGACCCCCTATATTCTGTAGTTTGTAGTTTAGCTCTTCTGATTTCAAATGTATGCCTATAAGCATCAGAATGCAAAAAATATAAAAAGCAAGTTGAACGCCTGCAATTGATTCACTTGATCTCTCGTACTCAACATGTATCTCAGCCTAGAATTTGAAACAGGAGGCTACATTTGGCGAAATGGAGCCGTTGTAACTGGGAATGAGCCAGTCTTGCTGACCCACCATTAAATTCTCAATTTATTCTATGGAAGGTACTAGTAGTGAGTTTATTGATGGCCTCTTCTTTGTCATCCGGGCCTGTAGATGTGACTAGTCCTCGAACCTCCACATATCTACACATTCATCATATAAACCATAAATGCGTTTAACTTTTGATTTCTGAGTGCCCAGATATGAATTTGGCACAGAACTGCTGTATAGGTTTGGCAGTATGCCCAGCCGAAACTACACCAATGCCCAGATGAGACTGCAGCCTTGAGCCAAACTCACTCTTGTGCTGATCACTGACTACAGGTGTCAATCTCTAAATGTAATGTAGGACTCAGCCCGCCTGTGACTGCACCACTATGTCCAGACCTCACAGCAGTCCCGTGCCCAACTGAGACTACAGGCCTCTGCCCATTTCAGACAGCAACACTGTGTCTTAGTCTACAGGCCTGCTGCTGGCAGTTGAGACAGCACTGCAGATTATTTGGTAACAGATCTGTAGTTGGAGCTGGGCACAGGCATGAGATCTGAGCTGGACACACAGGCATGCAGTATTAGTCTGACTTAGGTCTGCAGTCTCAAGCATAGGGTTGCTGTTTTAGTTGGGCATGAGATTGAAATCTGCACTCGGCTAGGCCTGAAGTCTGGCCTGGGAACAGACCTGGAACTTAGCTCTGCTGCGCCTGGAATAGGTCACTGGACAGCACTCTGGCTACTGCTGTAAAGGTACATTTTTTCCATTGGGTGCCCAGCCCTCTCTGTTGCAGAAAGTCACAAATTGGCAGTATAACACACTTCTCTCTAAAGCAGCAACACATCCCTACGAAATGTTATGTATCCAGAGTCCAGCTGAGGAGGCCACACATTTTCAGGTTGGGCTTTGTCACTATTTTCAATTTCACTATTGGTAGTACATTATTTACAGCCGGTCTGGTGCACTGTTTCCAAAAGCCCACATCTATGATAATGTACAGTTTACGTACAGTCCATTGGGGTTACAAAATGAATCAGTTAAAAAATATATATTTTACTTTTGGACAGACATGCATGTCTTACATGTTTTCTTGATATAGCTTGGTTCCAATGGCACGGTGATCACAGGACATGTAATTGAGGTGGCATGGTGGAGCACTGCGGTCAACGATGGATGGGTGCTGCTGTTTTGGACAAATAGAAACATTTAGTTTTACAATTAAATATAAGGGCTTATTTACAAGCCCCTTGTTTAGCTGGTGCATCAGTTTTTATGATGCTCCAGTGGCTCACAGAGCAGACCCATATGTAAAAGGCCACACAAAGCGAGTTTGCATGGCTTTTTATGACCTAGTAGATACTGGCATAAGACAAGGCAGTGTAAGTTGCTCCATTGCCTTACACTGCATTAGGGTGCGTTCCATGGGTGTTGAGGTGAGTTTTCTCATGCAGCAGCCTTAGGTTTTGGTGTATTCCCAGATTTACAAGGATCTTTAAACCTGGGAATGTGTCAAATCTGTACGTCTCCCCAGGGGAGGCGTAACAAGGAGAAATATCTTTATTTCTTCTTGTTTTTTCCTCTTCTCTATGTAAAGAAAGAGGAAAATACCTCCATGGATTGTTTCTGTGCAGGAAGGCGTCCCTTTCTACACAAAAACAATCCTGCCAACTACGCAGACACTCTTGCATCATGGTGCAATGGTGCCTGCGTTGGTGCTAGGCTCCAAATTGTGCACCAACGCTGGCTGAAAGGACAGAAATGCACCATATCTAATAAATATGGTGCATTTCTGCCCTTTTGAATGGAGTAGGGCAGCGCAGCAAAAATACTTGTGGTGCTACCCTACGTTAATTCATTGTAAATGTGTCCCACAGGTTGTAAGGTAGGGAGAGTCTAAGAACACTATTTTATGTAAAGTAATCAACTGCAGAGTGCTTCACTTTGTATTTTTACCCTTTTCCCTTCTCAGGTTGCCAGAGACACACATTACTGATTTATTTTTGTTATTTTAAGCGGTTTTATCAGTAATTTTCTTCTGTTTCAAGTTTTAAAACATAGTAGTATGTACTATTATTTTTCAAACTACTTATTTGATCAGTTGTTGATAGCTTCACATTTTTTTATACCTAGGGCCTGCTCTAAATCTTGGTAGAAGGTGTTAATACCATTGGCAGAGTACTTTAGACCTGCCTTGAATCAAGAGGAAGAACCAGCTTACCTACCTTACTTGCATCATCTTCATCCCCTTTTCAACAAGAAAAGAGGACTTGAATTGAGTTTGAATCAGATCCAAAAAAGTCATGCTTTTTCTGCATGATGACTTAGTTGTAATCTTTGGTATTTCTGGGTACCAAATTTATTTTACAAAAGACTGGGAGCCAAATTTGTGAAAGTGTCACCCAACACAGCAGCCAAAAATGTTGCACTGCATTGCGTGACAGGGAGAGAGCAAGAGAGCACCATATCTATAGAGATAATTAACTCTACTCCCCTCTTCCTAGTGCCAGTGTAGAATATGCTGTCGAGCGTCACAGTGCAAAGGCGTGTGCGGGGTCTAGCATAGGTTTTGTAATGAAAGAGTTTCCATCCAGTACACAATACTATGCATAGACTAACTTTAAAACTTTTTCTACTTTGTATGTTACTGTATAGTGCAGCACATGTGCAAAGTATGAAAATAAAGGAGACATGAAAACATTTCTCCTTTTATCACCTGCTTTGAAATGGTGTTAATGTTTTTTGAAAACCTTGTCTTTATTAGATAGGGTTTTGCATCAAAAAGGATGGGTGGTTGCATGGGAACTCCCATGTAATACCCCATTGATGAGCTAATCCGAGTAATGCAAAGCAGTGATTCACGCTGCTTTGCATTACTTGTATGCAACTTTACAGGGCAAAAAAAGTTTTACACTACAAAATAAATAACAAAAAAAAACTTTTGCACTGGTTTACGTCACTTTTATGACACAAACACAGCTCAAAATGTTTGTTATTTTGGCCCTGAGTCTTATCCTTTGTTAGGAAAGCCTCAGGTTTATTTTGCTGTTGAGACTGGCTTTACAGCCATCGAAACTGATGCCAAATTTGGTGCTTATAGACAGTACTGAAACCAACTTCAAAGTCAAAGAAACCACTGACACAAAAGAAGCGAATGCCGAAATCGACTTCACTGTTCCACTGGTCATAGACTCCACCACTACATGCGTAGCTCTTAAAACTTCAACAAGGATCTCCAAAAAGGGCTGTTTATAAAACAAATCCTGCTAAGCAGACATTCTAGCAGTTGGGAAAGCCAACTTTCACTAATCCTGGCACCAGCAAAGAAGGGAAAGATGCATCCTCGTTAAGCCTCTTCCAGTTTGAACCATATATTGAAAAGATCTACAATGCTCCAAAATGTTTTTTTGTTGCGTCTCCAACAAGTTGTTTGAGATTTTGTTGTAGGTCTTCCTTTAGAGTGAGATCTATACTTGCTCTTGATAGAGTCCACCATAATTTTTGCTTTCTTCTCCCAAACACCTTTAAAGTGTACACAGAGCAACAAGCAGCATTATGCAAACTCCACAGACACTTCAATCACCCCAGTGGAGATCTATGGCCAGCACTGGTCAACAGCATTTCAAATATTTCACAGATCAGAAATCTGAAAACACTCCAAAGTCTTGTAGAATCAGCCTGGGAAAATCCATGTTTTCATCATCCTTTGCCAGCAGAGAGTTTCAGAATTTGCAGCCTGCACAGAGAAAGAGGTGCCATCTATAATTTTTTTAAAGGGGTACAAATAGTTCTAGCACCAGTCTCTATTACAGTGTCCTGTACTTTCAGAATATCAGTTGAGCTTTACTGGTAGAAGAGCTAGACCACTCCAATTTGTGGGGTATGGGCAATGCAGAGTGACTTAAAAATAGAGCATATTGTAATGGGAAGCAGGTGAAGGGCTTTTAAAGAAGGGTGATCACATAGGTTTATATGTAGGAGTTGCATTTCTGTTGCACTTTGCATTCTCATCAGGAGTCCTGTAATTTAAAGTCTGTTTGCATAATCCATTAGTGATATAATGATGAAGGAGGTATAATGAATAACTGTCATTCAGAAAAGTGCAGACAGTATTAGAGTACTAATATGTGTGCCTACATTTTCAAATAAAGATTTCCCTTTGTTAATTGAACCAAGTCAGGGTACTGCAGGTTACAAAGCCTTTTAGGAACAGTACATTAAGAAGCATTTACCTTTAGAAACCTATTAAGGTTTCTAAATTAGACAGAGGTCTGCATTCTCATACCAAGGAAAAGAGCAGACTCCACGTTTAAGAGCGACTTAGGAAGACCAGGAATGAAAGAATGGCTACTGGGATGATGGACCTCTATGCCCAAGGAACAGGGTTGCACTAAAAGTTGCCTTACCAAACAGGCTTTGGCATAGCCAATAGGTCTCACCTTTGGGACCTAATAAGTGTTTAATCATGCAGCACATTATCCTGGGTACTGTGCTGCCAGGGTTTGAAGAGCTATACAATTGCTACACACAAGCCTAAAAAAATGGCAATTGCCTTGGAGAGAGGATGTGGCATAACATTTAGAGCTATAAACTTTGGAACTGCAACGCAGGGTTCGAGTCTCAAAGTCGGCTCTCATAAGTGCATTAAAAAAAACTAGAAAATGTAAGTTTAAATTCAAGGAGCAGTTAATTGAATAAGTAAAATAATATGAAGCATGATGCATGATGTGAGCAGCGTGGGCTCCAAAAACATATCAAGAATTAAAGTTTGTTTACACATGCATACACAGCTACATTCTGGTTGGCAAATGGCATCACCTGAGCACATTTTGCTGACACTAGCCAAGTGCCCCACAATGAACTGCTGAGGATACGGAGCAGAACATGAGCAGGAAACTATCAAAACAAAAGAAAAAAGTAGTGCACCAACACTAACGTGTATGGACGATTGTGCAATAATCCATGTAACGCGGTCAGTCTCCAGGCCAGGAACAAAACAGCCAAGAGGCGGGACAAAAGTAAATCATTTACCACAGTAACCTAAGGAATTTTAAAAGGCAGGCCAAGGAACAAATAAAAGCACTAGGAGTGTGATGGGCGTGGTTAAAGTCCAGAGAAGTAGATTACAGCATGTCGAGAGAGAGTGCATGCCCGCTGCCTAGGCTCGACCTAAAAACCAGTATCCTAGCTACCTAAATTTTAAAAGGAATTAAAAGCAATGGCAGCAATTTAACAAAACTAAAATGTACAAATATGTTTGTTAAATGAATATGTACATTTTGAAAATCTGTAAAAATATCTTACATAATGGACATATTTCCATGATGGAAGTTGCAGAACTGCTATGCACTTCAAGTTGGATGTATTACATTTTAATGATTTCTTCATAAATGATGCAAAAAAGGAGCGAGCAGTCCTAGATCCTCAGTATTCAGGAACCTTTGGGAATACAGCCTTTGGGGAACATGGGCCAGGGAAGACAAGGCTTCAGGAAAGATAGGAAGTTTATCCACCTTGAATTATTACAGAATGTGTTTTTAGATCACAATACATTTTAAAAAATGTGTATTACTTTACTGCAAGGAAGACATTGACCATGGGTGAGGCTTGAACTTCAGAAACTTGTGTCATCGCTATCACTAGCCACAGAAGCAGGCACTTACAAAAGTAATGCACTTGTTTAGTTTCCTCTAATGCTTTGTAAGGTACTGTTGGTGCCAAAAATTAATCCAGACTCATGTTCTCTGTTGCATTCTATTCATCAATGCCAGTGCCTTTATTCACATTTTGCAGGGCATGTGCTGCAGCATGCAACCAAAATGGTGATTACTCTCCAAGCCCCTGTCAATGACTAGATGACTTGAATGACCCTCAAGGTTCCTTTGTAAAGGCCTAGGGAAAGGTCTCCTGCCCGTAGCCATGGTGCTATTCTGCACACATAATATGCATGTGTAAGGTGTCAAGTGCCTCCTTAAGATGGTCCCAAAAGGAGGAAAAATCCACAATGGCAGAAAATGTGTCCTTGGCAGGTGTGGATAAGCAGGCAGTAAGCCCTCCCTTAAACAGGGTCGAGAAAAGAACCCTGCAAAGATCTTTCAGAAACAAGGATTCTAATGGTATCTAACTGCTGGAAAAGGGGAGAAAAAAACAGGGCCAAAAGTAGAAGCAAAGGGGAAATAAACATGGTGAAAAAGAGGGAACCAAATCTATTCTGACACATCTGGGCAATAATCTGTGGAAAAGCCACTTTCCAAAAGCCATACATAAGGCTAGCCTCTCTCTTCAGGAGTACGGCAGTGTTTCAGCATCAAAATAGAAAATTCACATCTTAAGTTTTGGTATTCTTAAAGGTAGGCCATGGAACACCACTCCAGGTGATCACGACTGCAGAACTGCCAATGCAGCTGGGTGGTGATGATGCCCACCTGTGACCTGAGGCCAGATAAATGCAGCCTCACCAAACAGCTAGCATAAGCATACAAACCAGAGATGTGTTATCTTTCTCCAAAGATACACCACCTTGAGTAAGTATGTGGCACAGATGTAACACCCACAAAGAAAAAGAAGAACTCCTTCCTTCAAACATATATAGTAGTCTTAGTGCATCAAAGCACAGTAGTAACAGTGTTTAGACAGCAGCTTAACCAGATTGGACAGACATTCACATGCTGAGTCTGATTTGTGCAATGTTGCTATATAAGGCTTTGAAGCCTGCTTCTGGAGGAAATTGAAACATGGTCTCTCTGAGCTTACAGGTCCTGGGAAGGCTCTTGGATTACTAGGCACACCTTTGCGGCTCATTAGTTCAGGCTGCTGATAGACAGTTTATATGAAATATATTTCAGGTATCCATGTTGTGACCATAACTGCACTCCTCATCTGAGATGTAATACGTTTCCAGAACAATACCATTACTTCTCAGAGTAGTGCTATACTTTTGCCAGTACTGACAGTTGTTAGTAGCACTTTATGGTAGTTTATGGTAGGACATTATTGAAAAGGTAAAATGACTAATTTAAGGGTTCAAAAAATATTTGTGGAAATACATGAATTGTTAAACTATAGTAAAACAATGTGCTTGATCCAGCCTTTGCAGATACTATGGCAACGCAAGCGGGCGAAAGGGCGAAGCAACACTAAAGTCAGATTTATTAAGCCACCCAAGGCCACCTTGCATGGCCCTGCATGGGTTGAAAAATCTGGAGTAACACAAGAGAGCCTAAATCACTGTGCTGCATAACTTTGCTGCAGGGAGTCGCTCCATGGGTCTTGAGTGGGGTTCCCACGCATACACTGACAGATTATGGCGCATTCCCAGTTTTACTATTAGTGATACACCAGGGAATGCGTCAGAATGCCACGCTTCTCCAAGTGAGGCATAACAAGAAGAATTACCTTTATTTCTCCTTGTTTTTCCTACTTTCTATGTGTGTTGCCTTCGACAGTACACATCGAAAGAGGAAAATGCCTCTGAGGATTGTTTTTGTGCAGGAAGGTGTCCATTCTTTCATGAAAACAACCCTGCCTGCAATGCAGACACCCCTGCACTATGACGCAAAGGTGCCTGCATTGATGCTAAGCAGCCAAAAATGCACCAGCGCAAAGAAAGGACAGAAATGTACTATATAATGTTAACTACAGCACATTCCTGCCGTTTTCCCTTTCACACAGTGGAGCAAGGTTGCACTGCATTAAAGCATGATAAACATGGTCCTATTTGCGTTTCATTAAGCTTTTGTAACTGAGCATATTTTAACGTAAAATCATAGTCAGAGAAATATTAAAACTGATATCATTTAAGATTTAGAAATTATAAAGGAAACATTACAACAAATATTCTGGACACATTCTTGGAATTTTAGAATAATTGGTTACAGAGAATGAAAAAGGCAATTCTAAGCCAGTATTCAATAATCTTTCGGCAAGTCAGTTATACTTTCCTATTCAGTACAAACACTTTTCATTCAGTAAGGATGAGCCTCCTATAAGTTTATTGGATAGTACTGACATATCTCTGAAGTGCTGCTGCACTTTGTGTGGACAATACCAATACTTCTAGCCAGAGCCGCAATACCTGTAATGGCACAGCGTTGACATTTTTCAGTTGGTCCGCAGAATTTCAATTGCACATTACCAAGACTGTATTGCTGGAATTAAATATATTTAATGGGAATAACTTCAAAACTTTTTCCTGCAGGGTTTTCATACTTTTTCATGGGCCGTACCAACACTTCTTTAACATTAATTAACCAGATACTAATTAAGAAAGGTTAGGATTAATTGTACGTTATGTCGCGTTAGACGGTGTGTGTTAAGCAAATGCCTCCCATATGCATACCTTTTTGATTTCTTGGCTCCCGTTGTTCCTTTTTTCTCCATGTCACTGCTCATTGTCTTGGTTTTCTCCGGTCTTCATGTGTCTGTGACTTGCTGTTCATGTCTTTTCAAATTAGTGTATGCCTTTATCTGTGACTTCCTGGACCTATTTGATCTGATTTCTCTTGTAGTTGTCTCCCATCTTCCTGTCTCCTTTAATGTCTCCTTGTGCTGGAGTATGTCTATGTCTTCCCACGTTTACTGTTTCCATGTCTTCCTATGTCATTCTTCTCCTATCTCATGTCTGTGATTTCCTCTGTCCATTACGCTTCTGTTCCTATCTCCTGTAGCTGAACGCTAACCATCTGCATTATCAAGTTCTTGTAGGAATGGCCATGACAAAGAAGTGGGAACACTCCAGCAAAAACCAACTCTTCAAACACGGTGTAAAATTTGGAGCGAACAAGCGCAGTATTTATTTTGGGTCTATGGCAGGCACAGACGTCCGTACAGGCAGACAACCAGGATGTAAGTGCTTCCCGTGAGATCTAGAACCTCCAGCAAAGTTCTACCCAGAGGTAACGATCAACGAACAGTTGAAGGAATGAAAGTAAATATAATGCTAACATGCATTTAAAATACGTAATATGAAATACTACAATAACATATAAATAATAATAAAGACATGTACATATCACATCATCTCCCTCCCTTATAACAAACACAGAAATAATTATTTAACCCATGACAAAATCATCAAACTTGGATGGGAGCTTGACCAGTCTGTCACTGCGTGTGCGTACAGGCTCTGAAGCCAGTGAAGACGTAACATCAGCTCCATCGACACAACAAGTGTTCTCCACCAGACTTGAACTAACACGATCTTCCCAATTTGTTCCTCTGTTCTCTGTTTCATCAATAAATCCTCAAAAAACATGCCACTAGAACTGGCACTGTCTTCTCTTCCTAAATACATACGTCTGAACAACACTGTTTCTGTTCCACCACCCTTTACCCTCTAAAAAGACAAAAGTCTTTGTTACTTTAATCACTTTAGTAGGTAGAGAAAACTTTGATTCTCCTTTAGGCACCTTATGTGGGTTTTTTATCAAAACCCAATCATGTACACTAAACTCAACATCATTCACACTGTTTCTGGTATCATAATCGTGTTTCTGCAACACCTGTTTCTCATAAACTCTGTGCCTCAACCCATTTAAATCCATATCCACAGCCTTTCTACACAGTGAAACCATCCAGGCTTGCAGTAGTTTGGATCTGGACTCTCGAACCTCTGAGAAGAACAAAAGGAGAAACTCCTGTGGTAGAATGTGGTGTATTCAAATATGCCCATCCTTTCTCTTTCAGGAAATCAAGTACACTACCCTACAATTAGTCGCTAAAGCTGTTTGCACACCTTCCTTCAGAATACGGTTGGCCCTTTCGACCAAACCATTTGAGGATGGACTATATAAAGCCACACATGAGTGTTTGATATTAAACGTGTTCATAAAGATTTCCATTTTAGTAGAAGCAAAGTGTACACCATTATCAGTGACAATAACTGATGGTGGACCCTCAAAAAGAAAGAGATTAGATAAGAACAAAATCACAAACTCTGTATCAGCATGCTCAACAAAAGTATAATAGATTTAGAAAAATAGTCTATAGCAACAATCAAGTACTTCATATTCCTAGGTAATAAGTGGAAGGGTCCTGAAAAATCAATAGCAATCCTTTCCCAAGCTTTCTTTGGAAAAGGAACTGTGCACAGGAGTTTTGTGCAACACTTTCAATGTTTATCAGACACAACACAAGAGGAACACTTATCAACAAAATCTGACACATGTTTATCAAGACTTGGCCACCAATATTTCTCTTTTAGTCTCCTGCAAGTGGCTGGGACACCAATATGACCTTCATGTGCAGCCCTGATCAAAATGGGTCTCAAATCCATAGGAGGGATATGAACAGATCCCCTCTTACAAACACCATTTTCACAAGACAATTCAGTAGCCAACTGGCAATAAGTGCTAAGTTCACCTTTGTATTTCTTTTTATTGGGCCAGCCATGCTTGATATGGTACAATACTTCCGACAATAACACATCCCTAGACATTGCTAAATTCCAATGCTGTTCAGAAAAAATCCCTTCTGATGCAGAAACCACGTCTAGAATTCCCACCACACACTCAGGTGGTCATTCCGACCTAGGCGGGCGGCGGTTGCCGCCCGCCCGTCGGAAGCCGCCTGAATACCGCCCCGCGGTCAATAGACCGCGAGGGGTATTCTGACTTTCCCGCTGGGCCGGCGGGCGATCTGAATCAGATCGCCCGCCGGCCCAGCGGGAAAGCGCCTTCCACAAGGAAGCCGGCTCGGAATCGAGCCGGCGGAGTGGAAGGCGTGCGACGGGTGCAGCAGCACCCGTCGCGCTTTTCAGTGTCTGCATCGCAGACACTGAAAAGCCTAGTTGGGCCCTGTTAGGGGGCCCCTGCAGTGCCCATGCCATGGGCATGGGCACTGCAGGGGCCCCCAGGGGCCCCAAGACGCCCGTTCCCGCCGGCCAGGTTCTGGCGGTAAGAACCGCCAGAGCTAGGCCGGCGGGAAGGGGGTCGGAATCCCCATGGCGGCGCAGCATGCTGCGCCGCCATGGAGGATTCCCCAGGGCAGCGGGAAACTGGCGGGAGACCGCCAGTTTTCCCTGTCTGACCGCGGCGTTAGCGCCGCGGTCAGAATGCCCTTAGGGGCACCGCCGACCTGTCGGCGGTGCTCCCGCGCCCCTTGGCCCTGGCGGATTGTATCCGCCAGGGTCAGAATGAGGGCCTCAGTGTCCTCATCCTCAGCAGTAAACAGAGAGAATGGCAGACGTGAAAGACAGTCTGCCAGAAACAAATTTCCACCAGACACATACCTAACATCCAAGTTATACTCTTGTAACCTTGAAAGCAACCGTACCAGCCTGGCAGATGCTTTTCCCAGGCCATTACCACTCATGAGAAACATGAGAGGCTTGTGATCAGTATAAATAACACAGCAAGTACCCCAGATATACGTCTTAAATTTTTGCACTGCCCAAACAACACAGACTAAAGCCTCTCTCTCGATGATGCTATAGTTGCTTTCAGCTTCTGAGAGAGCCCTAGATGCAAAAGCAACAGTGTGTTCCTGCCCATCCACCCAACATCCAAAAACTGCCCCCAAACCTTTGAGACTGGCATCCACTGTTATAAAAGACTTCGCTGAAGGTATAAAAGATTTCAAAGCCGGAGCAAACAAAACAACTTGTTTGATGGCAGTAAACGCATCAACTGCTTGCTCATCCCAAACAAATTTGTTACCTTTCTTTAACAAAGACCTGAGGGGTTGTACCATCAACATATAACCATTAACGAATCTTAAGTAATATTTACAAAGTCCAAGAAATGAGCGTAGCTTATCCTTATTAGTAGGAGAAGGAACATTTTTAATCGCTTCCAAATTCCCCTGTTTAGGTTTAATACCTTCTGCAGATATAGTATGGCCCAAATATTCTACACTCTTAACCATAAATTTGCACTTCTCACTCTTAATAGTCATGTCACAGTCTTTGAGGGTGGAGAATACTTTGTCAAGCAAAACTCTATGCTCTTCTATACTTTCAGTATGTATCAAGATGTCATCCTGAAAAGCACATACATTGCTTAAGTGTCCAAATAGAGAATCCATCCTTTTTTGGAAGACACTCACCGCAGAGGCTAAACCAAAAGGCCGCCTGAGATATTTAAAAGCGCCAAATGGAATTACGAATGTAGTAAGTTCTTGAGAATTGTCACTGAGTGAAATCTGGTGGTATGTGGAATGCAAATCTATTGTAGAGAAATTTTTGAATTACCCAGACTAGAAATGAGTTCTTGGATGTGTAGAAGGGGATGACAATCCACAAGTATATTCTTATTTAATGATCTGAGATCCACACACAACCTCAAATCACCATTTTCTTTCTTGGTTAAAACAATAGGTGAAACCCATTCCGACGAGTCAGTGGGAGCTATAATGCCATCACCAACCAGTTTGTCAAGCAGAAATTTCAGTTGTCCACATCATTGCTGCCGGTTGGCCCCTATTGCTTTTGTTTCTGCTCCCTCACCTAAAAAACATTTTTGTGCATATATTTTATTTTTAGTCTCTGGTCTAACTTGAATCTATAGCTAAAAAGAAAAAAAAGCACAGTCATCATTTTGTAGACACATAAAAGCAGGATTTTTTTAAAGCACCTTTAATTTAATACCCCCTTTGCAGGTCTGACAGGAGGAATCCAATATCTGGGGATAAAGCTAACCCCTAACAAATGTTTATGTGCAAACAATATCATCATGACTCTATTTAGGGAGATCAAAACAGACATTGTATCTTGCTGAAATAATGCACCATCCTTGCTGGGAAAATTGTGACTTTGAAGATCATGATATTACTGGAAATTCTATATGTGTTTCAGGCCCCTGCCGCTCTTCTATTTCCTCAACTTTAAAATGGAGGAACATTAGCTGCCTGCAAGAACATTGCAATCTCTTCATCTGGGTGGGACAGAAACCTAAATTATGCCGGAAACCAACACACTGAACAGGGAAATTGGGAAAAACTCCAAAACTACTCTCCAGGCCTCTCTGCTTCTCTACATGATAGAACGGCTGCATAAATAAAGGAGCTATGTTGACCAAAACGTAGCCATCCACTGAGTGGTGAAGCCCCATGTGTATCAAGAACTCAACCCAGTAAAAATGGGGCTGACCCTTACACCTATGTAATATAGAGATAAATACATCATAGATGCCCTAGACGTCAGGAGTCTGCTGGTGTTTTAAGAGGCAGCGATCTAAAGACAACTAAATATGGCAGCAGGAAAGCACTTTCGTTCGAGGAACATACAGATGCTAAAACCATAGTCTTGAGAGATTATAGAGGGAAGTTTCATTCTGGTGAATTTAAGGTGGGTATATCCATGTGACATGGTATTAAGACAAAAAAAATAGTAAAACATTTTGCATTGTAAATAAATGTGTTACCTCTGACTTTGCTTGTACTATGTAAATACTTCCATACATACATACATAAACACGTACATACATTACAACTTACTTCACCTCCGGTTTGCAGCTGATGCCTTGCAGGGTTGGGGAACACATACATGCAGAGATCAAGATGTTCAGTATCGGCAGTAACCTTTTTGTTCTGCATTCTGCTGCTTGCAGTCCCATATTTGTAATGCCAAAAGCAAATTTACAAGTTTCAAACTAAAACTATAGTTTGATAAGCAGATTACAGTTTTGCGTTTTTGTGCTAATCTTCCTAAAGAAGCAAGGAGAGGCCTTCTAAAACTCAATGCCAAGAAGACATGGCTAAGGCATCTAATGTACAATCTAGTCTCTCACTAATGCATGTGCACAAGTAGCATTATTTTTAATAAGTGATTTCATATCAAGCAAGTTGCCTTTAAATTAGAGATGTAAACGAATTTATATTCTTAAAAAAAAAGTTTATTTCCCCTGTCTCTGTTAACCAGATAACATGCAGGAAATGCATGCCAAATGAGAAAACATTCATTTCATGTGCCATCGCAGAGGCTTTTAAAAAAAGATATAAACACCTCCATTGCGGCATCCTCTGTGGCAGCCCTCCGCACAAGCTCAGGTTGATATAGTGGGGGTGAGAGCCTCCGTTGTCATGGCCGCGGCCGAGAATCAGGTGTGAATGGGCGCTCTCCCCCATTCAACATAACAAAGGGCAGAGAGCTTGACACTCCCAACTCCACCTTGGCCTGTTTCACATCCTCGCACCAGTGTCTGCAAAGCAGGAGGAAGCTATTCAGAGCTAACCTCTGCCATAAGGGGATGCAGCTATGTGCGGAGGAGATCAGCGTGGGCTGTTTGATGTGGAGGGATGTGTAAGGCTCTCTGTAGGTATAGTTAGTGCACAAAAACTTTCTTTCAATAAACTACAGTACCATAAAAATAAGTACATTATTCAAGTTTTAAGGGAGAAAGACATTTTCCAAAAAGTATTTCATTAATTTTCTTCTACCATGCAAAAGCCTAATTCAGGCCTAATTCAAGCCTAATTCAGGGACATGCGTTTAACAAGTGCACGGCAAGCGCACAATTTATAGCATCATGTGAGGAATTTTTTCTGCTCGATGACAAAATGCATTTCTCAAACTAGACCATATTTCTCCACAATCTGGATGTTGCCAACTGCTAGTTATGAATACTGAATCCACTTGAAAATGTGAATTGTTTAAGGGTCTAATATACCATTTATGAATGTGATTAACCTAAATATGGTGTTACTAGACGTCTGTGCATTCAGACGCATAGCACAATTAATATATTACACAAAAATAAATGATAGATATCTGTCGTCTGTAAAACACAGCTGACTTTTGCACCTAGACCCCTGTTTTAAATGTTGCTTCTGCACTAGATAAAACATTTTGCAGTCTAAATAAGCCGCTTTATTTCCCCTTTTAAATGTGCTGCTACCCTTCAATTTCCTGTTCCTTTCTACTTTTTCTAGTCCAGTCATTACTGGTTTTTCACATATATTTTGTTTCCGAAACGTCTGCTATAATAAGTGTTCTCTGCACAAAAATCATGCCTCAAACCGGACTTGCGCCATTTTTTGACGCACAAGCCCCATTGAAATGACTCCTGTCTTAGCAAAGACAGGAGTCATGCCCCCTTGCCCAATGGCCATGCCCAGGGGACTTCTGGGCATGGCCATTGGGCACAGTGGCATGTAGGGGGACCCAAATTAGGCCCCCCCATGCCACTTTAAAAAAAATAAAAAAAATACTTACCTCAACTTACCTGGGATGGGTCCCCCATCCATGGGTGTCTTCCAGGGGTGGGGGAGGGTTGGCAGGGGGTGTCCCTGGGGGCAGGGAAGGGCACCTCTGGACTCCTTCCATGGTCAGAGACCACGGAAGTGAGCCCACGGATCCCTTAACGCCTGCCCTGACCCAGGCATTAAAAAACTGCACACATCAGGCTGTGCGCCGTTTTTTAAGGCCCGCCTTCTCCTGTGTATCAAAATGACGCGGGAGTATAAATAAGGCGCACAGGCCTTAAAGTCATTTTTTGGGCGGGAACGCCTACCTTGCATGTCATTAACGCAAGGCAGTTTCCCGCATTCAAAAAATTACTCACACGGAGGACTTTTGATGTCCGCGGGCTCGGGCGTCAAAGTTTAAATATGGGGCAAGGTTTGCGCTGAATGTGCGTTAAAATGTTTGACGCACATTCAACGCAAACGTAGTATAAATATGCCCCCAAATTCCTTGTGCAAGCATTAAAATGTAGCAGTATGCATTGATGCCTCTAGGTGATTTGAAAAGAAACTATCAGATTAGTTTATATTCTATCACAGTGCACCATCATTCTTTAATTGCAGTTGAGGATGAAACAGCAATAGTGAAGTATTCTGGGATTCAAAACTGACCCTAAATCCTTTTAAAGGTGTTTGCAAAACAACTAACAATTTTCAGTCAAAGGTCTATATTTAATAGCTTTATGTAAATACAGTTGTATTTGAACAACTGGAGAAAAGCTTAATTTGCATGAAAATATTAGTATAAAATGGGATTATGCAGCTTTCTCTTTGAAATGTCTGTCTTTTCTTCTGCTAGCATGTGTTTCTGGTGAGCAATGTGTGCTTCAATGCAAAGTGTGTTTAGGACTACAATACCATCTCCTGTCTACAGGGGAAAAGCTGAGCAAAAATATAAACACACAAAATGAAACACAGGTCCCGACAAGACAATTTTTAAAAAAGTTGTAAAATTCAGCAGAGATGTTTCTGAAGTCATTTTATATCATTTAGAAGACACTGCCTTGTGGGGACCTGGTTTCAGGTCCCCACAGTGCAATAAAGTCCCCACAGCGTGAGTGTATTATCACACCCAAGTCCCCACAAGGATAATAACACAAACACCCCCCCCACACACACACCCTTACTAATTACTAATTGTGCACCTATTATGCAGTTCTCAAGAATTATGTCAATGTGTATGATGGTGTTTGTTCGAGGGTCATGTGAAGTCACTTCCTGTGATTACTGTAATGAGAGGTCATGTGATAACAATTCCTGCTATGTCACTGAGGTCAAAGGGAGATAACTTACTTCTGCTACTGGTAGCATTTTGGTGAATCTAGGTCCTGTTTCTGCTAAATCTTTGTGCAAGCAGATAAGATCATTTTCAGGGCACCTCTAATATTGTGCTCAGATTTCACCTGACACCTGACATCAGGAGGAGAAACGAATGAGGGGGAATACAGGCACTAGTTAAAATAAAAGGTGTTGATCCAAATTTGTTTTTCCTTGTTCTTCTTTTTCATAATGAAGAACTTATATTTGCAATTGCCTTTTTTCACCTCCTAGAAAATATATTTGCTCTTGGAGAAACCCATTCCCATATGCCACCCCATTTTTGTGAGAGCTGTAGGCCCATTCCCATATTCTAAAGAACTTTTCTCTTGCTCCTACAGTGGAGTAAATCTCCACAAATTTCCATAGTAGTAATATGTTGGAAAAGGTTTTGCAAATATTTCACAAAAGCGTAAGTTCAAAACATTTCCTGGCATCTAAATCCTCAAACACCCATTCCCTGCCCCATATTTAGTCAAGACCAATATTATGCCATCATGAATAATATTACGCATAAGTAAGTACATTTAGTACTGCATGGTCACCATTTGTGAATACTTAGCAGATGTAAATGAAGCCATTTACGTATGAACCAACTACCTGTGCGGCTTCAACTCAAGCTTCAACAGGGAGACCCCTACCTTACACATTGTAGACAATGCCCTCCAGACAATAGATGAAGATGACCTCTGCCTCCGGATATTGCTGGATCTCTCAGTTGCCTTTGACACACCAATGATACTCAGTTCTTCTTGAAAGTCTCCTCTGCTTCTGACATCTAATGCCTCAAACACTGCCTGCACGTCATCCAAACCTGGATGACCAGTGCCTACCAGAAGCTCAACCTAACCAAGACAGAATTTCTCTTGTTTGGGAAGAACAATAAACAAAAAACAGTTCATTATGAAAAATTGTACAGGGTGGTCAGTACTATTATAATAGCCACTTTTGACGACAATTAATATTATGCTTTGATGTTCACTGGAAATAAGAGTGATATTTTGATTAATTTTCTATTCTAAAATTGTTTATTTGCAACATTTTATATTTATAGTTTCAAATAAAACATTTTTTGGAGGCAACTAGCATGTGTTTTGCCTGCTTTGGTATGCAGGCCTAGGGCTCTCTCAAGGTTGTCTCCAGGGTTGTAATAGACCGAAAATTCAGAGGATGGACTGTAGAAACTTGATTGAGTGTGCTTTAATATGTACCTTAAAAACAATCCCTGTATTCCTTCAAATAGAATCACACCATCAATAAAAAAGCACCAAAAATGCATTGTGTGCTTTAAAACCTTGCATACTGAACATTTCCTCTACAAATATTTGGGAAAGAATACACATAAAGTGCACAGTTTTAATGTTTGGTCATAGCTGAGGGCCGTGCCCCGCCAAAAATATATTTTTTAGCTGCAGGCCTGCCTCTTGTCCTCTCAGAAGCTGGACTGGGGAAAAAAGATCTACCCCTGCACATTCAACCCTATTCCAGCTTGTGATTGGGTAGAAGCTCATTGGTCTTCCTCTGCCTGCTAGAGACAGACGGGTGGGACAGAAGTTGTGGGCTTACCGCAGGTACATTTTTGTGTGTAAAAGTTTATGCGCCTGGAGTGCATATTTATGAATGTCTCTGTAAGTGAATACAACTGTATGTGTATACATGTCTGCTTATGTGTAATGTGAAATTCTGGCCTGTGGGTTGGCAGGGCCAGAGGCAGAGTGCTGGATAGTGCTTTTGGGCCCTACCACTTTCATAATACACCAGCCGCCACTGTAACCCACCATAGGCTTGTGAGGGAAAGCTGTATCTTCTTCACATCCAGCAGATAGGAAGGGGCAGCCAAAGCCTACATATGTCACAGGACAATGCAGAGTATGGTAAGATTGTTTAAAAATGAACAATAGAAGTTATCAGTGCTGGAGACAAATGACTAGCTATCTACATTCAGTAAAAGTCTCTCTGCAGAGAACTGAGAAAATTGTGTCATTACCCAACTGACTAGTGCCCCACAAGTCCATCAGTCACTTTTAAAGGGTGCACTTTGTGACCTGATGAGCTAAAATTAAAACTCTTTACAAATTCATCATGAGAACACTACTGGCTCCTTCTACCCACACATATCATCTTCAAGACCTGTGGTCTCTTCTAGAAATCAGTTAAAATGTCACCCTACTGTACCCGGTGGGGAAAATCAAACCTTCAAAAGAGTTTCACAAAAAAACAGCCATTCCAAGAAAGGCAAGAAAGAAAAGATCTATGCAAGGACTTCTGTTGCACTCTGATGGCACTGAACTGCATTCTGGTAAAAGTCTGCCAGGCACCAGCCTCCTCTGATTGTAAAAGAGCTGAAGATGTTAAGCTTCAAGCAACCCATCATCATAATATACATTTTTGGTACCTGGATGCATTCAAAGAGTGCCTCCAGGATATGATGCCTTGCCCTACACCACCCTACCCTCACCCCACCATATATTGCCCATCCCCTGCTGCAACTACAACATCTTTTCACCCTTCCTTGTAACTTTTTGATGTTCTTTACTTCCTCCTGTAAGCGATCCTTCCAAGTCAACACTCTCTTGCACCACAGGATTATGCATTTAACCCCCAACTATTGTCTAGAACTCCATGCTTTCTAGCTAGCTTAGGTCAATAAAGGTCCGAATGTATACGTACATACCTACATGCATACAAAGTACACAATGCCTCCATTGGAAAGCTATCTAGAAAGTCTGCAATGAAGCAAGTGTTCTTTGGAGCTGAGGATAAACACAACCTCTTTCTTGTACAAGCCAAGGATTAGCAACCCTCTGGCCAATCACATTCGGCCCTTACAGAATCAAAGCCAAGCATGGATCAGTGAAAATACACTGAGCGTGTACTGAAGCCACCTGTTCTCAGCTGTCATAACACATGTAATGATAGCTTTTTTTTATTTAAACAATGGGGTAGGAGAGAACGCTGCCTGCCTGCACCAGTTCTACCAGAGCATTCTGGTAGATGAAGACCTCCATACAATTCATCCTCGCAATCAATCAAGTGCCTGCTACTGTATTGGAACAGCAAGTGCAGGATATCTCAGCTAGTCTTCTCCTGGATTCCTTTGGTTGATGAGCCATGGGATGCATGCCCAGCTCTACATGCTAGCTTCTGTTGCAGACTGGGTAGACCTAGAAACGTGTGTCCAGAAATGCAAACAGTGGCTTCGTCAACATTGGTGGCAATCATTTCTAACTGTGAGTTAGTCAACAACACCATGAATTGCATCTTCCATAATGCAGAGAGAACTGGTTGTGAATTGCTAGCAGTATTATTCCTGCCCCTTGATTGTTTGCTAAGGAAGTCACTTGGATGAAAGCCGTGGGATGCATGCATAAGCTTTCCAGTGGTACTTTAGCTGGTACAATACAAGCAACATTTCTAAAGCACCAAAACATGTCTGCTACTTTCTGCGAAGATGGGCAAAAGTACAGAACATTGTACAAATACTGGCTGAGCCCACATTGGTGGCAAAAACCTTTCTATTTATGAGTAATTCAAAAACACTTTGAACAGCATGTAATATTGGCCGTGTGCTTTCACGCCTCTTGATTGTTGAGCTCCTTGTGGAGTTATTTGGTTGATGAGCTGTGGATGGACCTGCATAATTTGGAGTGGTACTTTAACTGACAAGTGGCATTTTAAGCACTTCCAAACATACCTGCTACGTTTTGCTTAGGACAGGCAAGAATCCAGAAACACTTGTCCAGAAATGCAACCACCTGCTGCGTCCACACTGGTGGAAAACACTTTTCTATTTTTGAGTAATTCAAATACACTAAGAACTACATCCGCCACAATGCAATAGGAGCATGGGTGTAGACTTCCTGGAAGTATATTCCTTCCCTTGATTGCTTTTAAAGTAGTGCTTCTGGCTTCCGTTTTGTAGTCTTTAATGGTGTAAATAATGTATTGCTACTACCGACTTAAATGGCACTCAAATAACTCAATCAATCACTGCATTTGTAAAGCACGCTACATACCCGCGAGGGTCTCAAGGCGCTGGGGAGGGGGGGGGTGCTACTGGTCGAAGAGCCAGGTCTTGAGGAGTCTTCTGAAGGCCAGCAGGTCCTGGGTCTGTCGTAGGATGGTGGGGAGAGTGTTCCAGGTCTTGGCGGCGAGATAGGAGAAGGATCTGCCGCCGGCGGTGGTTTTTCGGATGCAGGGGACTGTGGTGAGGGTGAGGTTGGCTGAGCGGAGGCTTCGGGTGGGGGGGTGGAAGCTGAGTCGGTTGTTGAGGTAGGTGGGTCCGGTGTTGTGCAGTGCTTTGTGTGCGTGGATCAGGAGCTTGAAGGTGATCCTTTTGTTGACGGGGAGCCAGTGCAGGCCTCTCAGGTGGAGTGTGATGTGGCTGCGGCGGGGACATCGAGGATGAGTCGGGCCGAGGCATTCTGGATGCGTTGGAGTCGTCTCAGGAGCTTGTTTGTAGTTCCTGAGTAGAGGGCGTTCCCGTAGTCGAGTCTGTTGGTGATGAGGGCCTGGGTAAAGTTTTTTCTCGTGTCAAGGGGGATCCATTTGAAGATCCTGCGGAGCATACGGAGGGTGTTGAAGCAGGACGCGGAGACGGCGTTGACTTGCCTGGTCATGGAGAGAGTGGAGTCGAGGATGACCCCCAGGTTGCGTGCGTGGTCCGTGGGTTCCGGGGCTGTGTCTAGTGACGTGGGCCAGCAAGAGTCGTCCGAGGCTGATGGGGTGGGTCCGATAATGAGGACCTCCGTCTTGTCTGAGTTCAGATTCAGTCTGCTGTCCTTCATCCAGTCGGCTACGGCCTTCATTCCTCGGTGGAGGTTAGCTTTGGCGGTGTGGGGATCTTCGGTGAGGGATATGATCAGCTGGGTGTCGTCGGCGTAGGAGATGATGTTGAGGTTGTGTTGTCGTGCGACATGGGCGAGGGGGGCCATGTAGATATTGAACAGTGTCGGGCTGAGGGAGGATCCCTGTGGGACGCCGCAGATGATCTTGGTGGTTTTGGAGCGGAAGGGTGGGAGGCGGATGCTCTGGGTTCTGCCGGAGAGGAAGGATGTGGTCCAGGCCAGGGCCTTCTCTTGGATACCGGCGTCATGGAGGCGTGCTGATAGGGTGCGGTGGCACACCATGTCAAAGGCTGCTGATAGGTCCAGGAGGATGAGGGTGGCTGTTTCTCCTTTGTTCATCAGGGTCCGGATGTCATCAGTGGCGGCGATGAGGGCGGTCTCGGTGCTGTGGTTACTGCGAAAACCGGATTGGGGAGGGTGCAGGATGTTGTTAACTTCGAGGTAGCGGGTCAGCTGTTTGTTGACAATCTTCTCAGTCACTTTTGCCGGGAAAGGGAGCAGGGAGATGAGGCGGAAGTTCTTGAGGTCCTTGGGTTCCACCTTGGGCTTCTTCAGAAGGGCGTTGATCTCGGCGTGCTTCCAGCTTCCTGGGAAGGTTGCTGTCTCGAAGGAACAGTTGATTGTTTTCCGGAGGTGGGGCGCGGTGGTTGCGCTGGCTTTGTTGAAGACGTGGTGAGGACAGGGGTCCGATGGGGATCCGGAGTGGATGGAGTTCATGGTTTTGATGGTCTCTTCGTCGTTGACGCTGGACCAGACGGTCAGGCGACTGGTGCGAGTGGTAGTTGCAGGGGTGGTGGACTCAGTGGTGGGTGCGGGGGGGTCGGGGTTGAAGCTGTCGTGGATGTCGGTGATCTTGCGGTGGAAGAAGGTGGCCAGGGAGTCGCACAGGTCTTGAGATGGCGGGATGTCTTTGGTGTTGGAGCTGGGGTTGGAGAGTTCTTTCACGATGCTGAAGAGCTCTTTGGTGTTGTGTGCGTTGTTGTCTAGGCGGTCCTTGAAGGCGGTCTTCTTGGCGGTCCTGATGAGTTGGTGGTGTCTGCGGGTGGCGCCCTTGAGGGCTGTGTGGTTGTCTGGTGTTCGGTCGTGGAGCCATTTCTTCTCCAGCTTCCGACAGGTGTGCTTGGAGATCCGGAGGTCCTCGTGAACCAGGCGGCTTTCTTGTTGATGTGGTTGGTTGTAGAGGTCTTGAGAGGGGCGAGGGTGTTGGCGCAGTCGTTGATCCACTGTGTGAGGTTGGTCGCGGCGGTGTCTGGGTCGGTGGGGTCGGTGGGTGGTCTCAGGGCGAGGGCAGAAAGTCAGTTGGTCCTCGGTGACCTTGCCCCAGCAGCGGCGTGGTAGCTGTTGGGTGCGGTGGTGTGTGGTGGGTTTTCTGAAGGTGAAGTGGACGCATCTGTGGTCGGTCCAGTGTGGTTCGGTGGTGTGGTTGAAGGAGATGTGGGGGCTTGCGGAGAAGATGGGGTCGAGCGTGTGTCCAGCGGCATGAGTAGGTGTCGTTACGAGCTGTTTGAGTCCGAGGTTGGCGAGGTTGTCGATCAGGGCGGTGGAGTTGGCGTTGTTGTTGTTCTTGAGGTGGAAGTTCAGGTCCCCGAGGAGGATGTAGTCCGTGGAAGCAAGGGCGTGGGTGCTGATGAGGTCGGCGATGGTGTCACTGAACTGTGGGCGGGGTCCGGGAGGTCTGTAGATGAGAGTTCCTCTGAGGGTGGTGTTGGGGTGGCGTTCAGCCAGGTCTCCGTCAGGAAGGCGACGTCGGGGGCGGTGGAGTCTAGGAGGTCCCAGAGTTCGATGGCGTGCATGCGAGCGGAGCGGGTGTTGAGGAGGATGCAGCGGAGGTGGTTGGGTTCTCTGGCTGGTGGTGTGGAGGGTTGGATGCTGGTGAATCTGCAGTTCCGGCAGGTGAAAGGCCCCTGGGTGCGTTTCGGGTTGGCCCGGTAGCAGGGGTGGTCTCGTCTGGTGTTGAGTGCGTGGAGAGTGCTTGCGTTGTATCGCAGTCTGGCGTTCCGGGGGGTGCGGGTTCCAGGGGTTCTGGTGCTGGGTGCGGTCCAGGCGCGGACGGGCGCAGACGGGCTTGCCTTAGGCGCGTCAGCGGCGCGCCCGCTGTGACACCCGCTGCGACGGCGCTTCGCGGCCTCCATATGAGGGCAGAGGGATGGAGGAGCAGCTGGGAGGTGGGAGCGGGGCGGCCAATGGGAGTGAAGGGGGCGGGGCAGCAGGGGCTCAGCGGCGAGGGAAAAACCCGGGGAAAACCCAGGGAAAAAACAGCAGGAAAAGACGGCGGGAGAGGGACAACAGAGCACAGGGGTACAGAAAGCAAAACACAGGGGCACAGAATGAAAAAAACAAAGTGGCACAGAAGCCAGCGCAGGGGTACAGAATAAAAAAGGGAGCGAGTAGTCAGGCGGCAAAAGCGGCAACGGAGGTTCAACCCACAGGGGGCTGCGTGGCAGATGGGGGGAGCGACCTGCCTGGTGACAGGGTCAAAGGTCGCTCTCTACCACCGCTTCGCGGCCTCCATATGAGGGCAGAGGGAGGGAGGAGCAGCTGGGAGGTGGGAGCGGGTCGGCCAATGGGAGTGAAGGGGCCGGGGCAGCAGGGGCTCAGCGGCGAGGGAAAAACCCGGGGAAAACCCGGGGAAAAAACGGCGGGAAAAGACGGCGGGAGAGGGACAACAGAGCACAGGGGTACAGAAAGCAAAACACAGGGGCACAGAATGAAAACACAAAGTGGCACAGAAGCCAAGCGCAGGGGTACAGAATAAAAAAGGGAGCGAGTAGTCAGGCGGCAAAACCGGCAATGGAGGTTCAACCCACAGGGGGCTGCGTGGCAGATGGGGGGAGCGACCTGCCTGGTGACAGGGTCAAAGGTCGCTCTCTACCACCGCTTCGCGGCCTCCATATGAGGGCAGAGGGAGGGAGGAGCAGCTGGGAGGTGGGAGCGGGGCGGCCAATGGGAGTGAAGGGGGAGGGGCAGCATGGGCTCAGAGGCGAGGGAAAAACCCGGGGAAAACCTTGGGAAAAAACAGCGGGAAAAGACGGTGGGAGAGGGACAACAGAGCACAGGGGTACAGAAAGCAAAACACAGGGGCACAGAATGAAAAAAACAAAGTGGCACAGAAGCCAGCGCAGGGGTACAGAATAAAAAAGGGAGCGAGTAGTCAGCCGGCAAAAGCGGCAACGGAGGTTCAACCCACAGGGGGCTGCGTGGCAGATGGGGGGAGCGACCTGTCTGGTGACAGGGTCAAAGGTCACAAAGTGACCTAAGAAGTGACCTAAGAAGACTAGATAGTTGAGCTGACATTGATGGGATTTGAAGTCATGAACTGAAAGTCACCACTAGTGGCATCAGAAAGCATCTCCTTGAAACAAAAATCAATTAAACTCTAAAATCAGCTGCAAGCCTCACCACGAAGTGAAACCCAAACAAAAGGCAGAAGAACTGTTATCTGGGGATCATGGACCAAAGGCTGCTGGAGCAGAAAGCCACAACGTCAGGGTATGGGTCTCATCTGTTTATAAGATGATCCCACTCCTTAGATTACATCATCTAAACTGTCTACATTGTTCCATCTGCTTTCACTGTTTGCACTCGGAAAGGGTGGTTCTTAGCACACTGACACTGGCTACTCTGTAGCCTAGCGCATTCCACCTCTATCTCTCAGATCTCAATGTTTCTATTAAATTCCAGTTTGTTACAAGACATCCCTCCTTGGGTATTGCAAATCCTTGCCAACCACGCTTATTGCATCTACACACCATCACAATCCTGCAAGTCAGGCCATAGAAATTGCTTGTGAATTGTTTCTGTTTGGGTGAAGCTTGATGGAGTCAATTTTCCCTTTTTATTGACTGTGCTCATTCAGGGTGACAAGGCGATTAAGTTCCAGTGGCTTGTAAATATTGTTCCTCTGAATTCCAACTACAGTGTCTTCAAGGGATGGGTTCTGCCATTCATATTAGGTTAATTGTAAGATCTGGCCATGATGAGAATCGAATCTGTTGATTCCTCGTCCAAAAAACAGTATAATTTACTTTTAAATATTACATGCGACAATAACAGGCAATAAATAGTGACTGAATAATAAATGCATGCATTAAAAAGAAAAATCTCATACAGATTAATCTTTTATGAAGTTAACAAAGACAAAGTCTCGACCTAGGCATGAAGGCCACTAAGACCCAGCCTATTAACAGCAGTCCAGATTGTTGCCCCAAACTTTGTGGAAGATATTCTGTTTCTGCTATAGAGAAGGACCCTGTCCTTCATCACCAATTTGAAAAATAGCTGCTCCAAATTTTGTGGAAGACATATTCTGTTTCTGCTGCAGAGACGGACCCTCTCCTTTATCACCAGTTTCATAAAATAATTAATATACACCTCTGATAGAAATCAGAGCTGGTCTGAAATGTCTAATATGTGTAACTTGTACAACGTCTGATTTAAATCAAAGCTACCGATGTAACAAACAGATCCAGTTCCCAATATAGCAGATTTAAATCGCTAATCTGCAGCAGTCTCGATTTAGTGGCCATCCTTTGAAAGGTGAACACATGATTTGTGTCCAGAATGGCTGCCTTTCTTGGTGGGCTAGGAACTTGTCAACGAGCATGACAAATCTACTTCCTGTCATTTTCAGAGAATAGTTTGGTAAAAAGCCTCGTCCTTGACTAGTTAATGTGATGCCAACATTAAAACTTTAATGAATATAATCCTTGAAGAAGAGTTGGACTTCTCGGCTGTTCCACATCCTGACTTGACCCTTCGGGAACTTCTACTCTCGCATCTCCTCTATCCCAGGCACCGACTAATGTATTTTCAGTTTCTTGTGCTGAATGACATAAATCATCATCAGACATCAACATGAAAGCACTACTGTGTTATTTCCCTTTACTAGCATCACATTGACCACCCCTCTGATACAAGTCCAACTCCCCTGTTGGTCCAGTTTTCACCATTCTCCAGACCCAGCAAATAATAATAAACCCTGGAAGGTCCTTTATATCGTCAAGCCCCCACATTTCTGGCCAGGTCAAATTTTATTGCATCCCTTCATTGATTCGTCTAGCGGCCTTATCCCTTTCTGCATTGTCACCACTCTTGTCCTTCCACTTGTTACTCTCCATTCGCTCCTTCATCTAAGCAGGGCCCAACTTTGTTCCCTGAAGCCTCCAATGCATCATCTCAAAAGGGGTCTTACGAGTAACATCATGCTCAATGGTACGGTATGCCCACACCATCTCCATACCCATTCTTCCCACATATTGTCCATTCATCACAGCCATCGGAACAGTACCTTTGACCATTCTATTTATCCTCTCCACAACACCATTACTTTGTGTGATATAGAGTGAGGTGCAATTGTGTTGAATACCACAAGACTCCAGAAAATCTTGCATCTCATTCGAGGTCAATTGTGTGCCATTGTCTGTTATGACTATGGTGGGAACTCCTTTATCACAAAAAATGTCTTTCAACAAAATGATGGTCGCCCTAGTGGTAATTTCTCTCATGAACTTAACTACCAACAATTTTGTACGCATATCTACCACCACCATTGCAAGATGGAACAAATTTCTCTCCCCTCATCAATAGCATTTTTTCACACACAGATAATTCATTCAGAACCTTTAGATATGGTCTAATGAAAGGCAAACCAGAACTCTCCCTCCTGCCACCCAACAAGATCAGGTGGTTTGACTTCCTTAATGACACGATCAGCTTCCATCTCTTTCATCCACTCCTCCACTGTGATGGCTTGTGCTCCCCAAACTTCAATCACATCTTACAGCAATGCTACTGCAACCTCACTTTCTCTCACCAGTACAGCAGGACCATCCACCTCACACTAATCCAATTACATCCTTGACAAGCAGTCAGCGTGATAGTTTTTTAAACCCAGAATATGCTCCAGTGCATAAGGGTACTCTTGAAGTCTTGCTGCCAGCTTGGCTAACCTCGCTGACCCATGGCCAGCACCAGCAGAATGCAAAAACCTCACCAATGGCTTGTGATCTGTCTGTAGAATGAATTTAGTTCCTGTGACACTGCGAAGACCGGCAGCGTCCCACTTGTGGACAGCAGTCGGATTGGCGGTCCGCGTTTTAGGCGGCCGTTCCTGCCGTGGGCCACTTTTTGGGCCGCGACCTGTTTTTTGGGTCGCAGCGCGACCTGAAAGTTTCCCTTTGGGCTTTGTTTCACGCTGCGCCCACCTTTAACCCCCCTAGTTTTACTTACCTGTTTCTTACTGTTTTTCTTCTTTTCTTCTCTTTTCTCTTTTTCTTTTTTATTTCTTCTTGGCCATATTTTCTCTTTCCTAGGAATCTATGTTTCCTTCCCTGCATTCCTTGCTCCCTACTTTTTATACTACGGCAATTTTTCCATTTACTTTAATGAGGCTTTTCCCAATCTGAGAAGGTGTCTTCATTACTTCCTGCATGTCACTTCCTGTTTATCAGTATATAAGTACAGTTGGTCTTCTGTTCCTTGCGTTGCAAACACTTCTGTTCCGGTTGTGCTCCTCGCTCCTGTATCCTGTGATTTTGGACTTCACCTGCTTTTCCCTGTCTGCAGTTTTTGTTCCAGTCTTTTTTGCCTCATTTTTTTCTTTTCTTTATATCTTTTTCAGGAGTTCCTTGGTCTGAGGTTTTTTCCCAAGTTGTTTTTTTCCCTCTGTGACTCCTTCTGGAGGTTACGGCCTGCTTGGAGTTGTATTATCAGCAGCACTGCGGCTACTGGAAAGGGTCGCCCCTTCCTTGGTCAATCCAGAACAAGCAAGAAACCTGGTGGTGCCCAGAGACTGGCAAATTACAGCGGTAAGAAGTGTTCAGGTCGTGACAGTACCCCACTGGTAAGTACTGAAATATTCTGCTCTTCTCCCCCCAGTACTGCTGCTAAGACCTCATGCTCTATGATTGAATAGTAATACTCTCAGAATTAGTCACGGTTCTGGAAGCAAAAGCTACTACCACTAGCATCAATGGTGAGAATAGACTTCAATTTAGTATCACGAGGTGACAAAATCTTAGACTTTCAAATTTAATTTTTAATCACCTAAAAACACTGTTGTTGCTCATTACCACATACAAAATTAGACTCTAGCAGCAATCTCAAACATTATCTCTCATCTAAAAACGTTTCCACAAACTTGGTATAATATTCAATAAGGCCAAGAAAAGACCAAACTGGTCCTTATCAGTAGGTGAAGGTGCCAATCTATTGGCATTTAGTAAAAATGTTTTAAGTGTGTCTTCATTAGCTGTCAACCGATTAACCAAAAATTAAATTATCGTTCTGAAAGATTCTTTATGTAACTTGATTTGGTGATAGGCATACTTCAAGTCCAATTTTAAAAAATACCTCCCTCCACCCCAAAACAATATTAACTAGTTTATGTTCGGCAAAGGGTACAAATCCACCACCATGTTCTGATTAAGGGACCTAACATCTACCCATAATCTATACCACCCAACTGATTTTTCAAGTAATTACGACTGGAGATATCCAGCTAGACATCCCTACTGGTCTTCTTAACCCAATGGACAAAATTTCATCCAACAGTTCTTTCACAGCAGTACGAGCAACCACTGGAATTCTCCTCACCTTATTTTGAATTGGTATTGCATCAGGTTTTAACACTATTTTGTGGACATACTCCTTCAGATGACCTAGACCTTTTTTTATAACATCCTGGGCTTCACTTAGCATGTCAGAAAAGGAAATGTCCTCCACAACCATCACCCAATTAGCTGCTCTATGATTAATGACAATGTTAAGTTTGTACTGATGAATCCATCTCAAAATAGGTGGACTATTTTCCGCTACATACACCTTTTCCTTTATTTCTTTCTCTTCAAATTTCACAGTGGATACCATAAATCCCACCAAATGGATTGTTTTTCCTTGGTACCCCCCCCCAGGATTTATGCCCCTGTGCAAAAGAACAGTGTCTGTGTAATATTTTGCAAACAACCCCTTAGAAATGATAGTATACATTGAGCCTGAGTCCATCATAATAAGCTCTACCGTTTCCCCACTAATCACAAATTTCACTTTCAGTCTACATTTCCTTACTTTTTCTGCCTGCACAACCCCCCCACACTAAGGATTTCATCACTATGTACATCTGTAGTGCACTCATCATCTACAGTGGCTACTCTTGGCTTGATTTCCTGCTTGCAAACAATAGCAAAGTGGTCCTTATGACCACATTTTCTACAGTCCTTATTGATCGGTATACACTTGCGTTAGTCAGCAGTGTGAAAAGTGCTCCCACATTGATAACCTTATTTGGCACGTTGCTTGGTTTTTCCTGCATTACTTGACTTGAACACTGCACTCACTTCAGCCTCTCTTTTATCCACGTTGGAAACCTCAGTACTACTGGCCACTTTAGCAGTGTCTATAGCATCCTTGAGCAAAGGATTCTTTGCAGCCCAAAACCATTCTTGAATCAATTTACTCTTTCAATGAACAATCAATTGGTCACAAATTAGTTCATCTACCGTTGTGCCAAATTTGCACTTTATTGAGAGTTCTCGAAGTTTAAAAATGAGAATGAGTACAGAACTTGTACCTGGTCATAACTAGATTCACTTCTTTAGCAAATATATACCCAAGATGTTTCTTTGCTGCAGCATACCGTCTGGTATAGGATCACAATTGGACTGAGTTGCTACATGTAAGTATTGGACTATTTGTTGATCCTCCTTTCCCTTCCCCAAGGTTTTCAAAAGTAACGTCTTTTTCGTAGCTGCACTAAATTCCTGTCCATCTAGTGCTACAATGTAGGTTTCAAGCATCCCTTTCCAGCCTTGACATTCCACAAGCAGCGGACCTGGTTGTGATAAAAACAACAGAAGTGAAATTATAGAACTTTGAGAATGCATGTTAGTCTGAGCATGATCAAATGTGACCACGTACCAAGTGCATTGAGGTAGGACCTAGAAGGTGCAGATGTTATTGTACTTCACAAATAAACAATATTATATCAGCAAATGACGAGTATAGAATTACTCCTGATGTGGGTATCACTGTTGTTCACATGGGCATTCAGAAAACGTATGATGCGCTGACAGGCTTACAGTCAGACCTGGTGTGCGTATCACCATTATGTAGTTGTGGCGATCATGAAAAAACATTTCCCTAAATTTGAAGAAATTGCTGTGCATATCACCGACCACCTCATCACTGTTTCCCCTGTAGGCAGCAGGGTCATACACATGAAGTTAGTGCCTAAATCAAGGGGTGCGCATCACTGGATGCACAACATGAGCCCAATTTAAGATGGAGCCCACGTATGTGATGTTCATCGTCATCAACATAAGCTCTTGAGCATCACTGCTTCAAGTGAGAATCACACACATGAACACTGCATGCTTGAAAGTTCTTCTGAGTACTCCCCCTTGAGTCCTGATGTCACTGCAGGCCAATTTAACCAACCTTCATGGTCCCCGGCTCCATCATCAGATTCACCGGCTCGATGGCTCCTGCTCTGCCAATGACTCCTGGTCTAAACAGGATTCAAAGCTACCTCAAGGACCTATATTTCTACAAAGTTATTTCTGTACCAAAGCAAACTAACATAAACATCAATTAGTATAATCATCAAGTGGAAACATGTGAAAACAGGCTTCAAAAACATTGTTTGAAAGAACGTGTCCCCTCTTTATGCCACTGGTCAAAATTGTCAGGAGGTAAAATGACCCTTTCGAAATACTGTTTTTGCACCATATACTCATGGATGGTTTCAACTGTGATTTAGAGATTCACAGGTCAGAATGAAGGGTAACACCCATGAGCAGTTTTAGGAGATTGAACAACTTTATGTTTGCATGTTAGCACTTTTTCTGAGCTGTTTTCCCTGTGTATTTCTCTCCATGTTTTACCTGGAAGCATCTGTGTGGGATTAATTGCAAACACTCTTTCAATATCCTGAAAGGAGAAAAAGTGCATTGGAAGGTGCAGGCATAGGTGCTCAGAGAGCTAGCTGAAAGTCTTCCACATGGGGATGGATTGCTGCTGCCCCTCCTTGAGGTGAGTTCAGGCAAGGGGAGTGTGTGACAAAAGTGAAAGCAAAGCATAAAGCCACACAGAAGTGCGCTAACATCTGGTGGTGATTAGAAGCACTGTGTTCTTCAATCGTGGAGATAAATATGGAGGTCCTGGTAAATGTTACCATTTACTATCTTTTATTAGGATACTAAATAAGATTGGTGTGGTAAAAAGAATGGCGTCTCATAAATGTCAATGTAAAATTGTGGAGGGAGACATGATTTTCTTGGTATATGTAGCTCCACATCTAGATTGAATGCTTCATGTTTGCATAGGTCACAGGATGACCTATGGGCCATGATTTCACAGGAGATTTCCAGTATATCAATTACTCTATGTCACTGAATCAGAGTGAAGTGTAAGAGATGTATAGTGACACATGAATTTAGACCAAATACACATCCATAGATAGGATGAATATGGTGTTGGATCACTTGAATTATAATAAGGGGTTGTCAACACTGCAAAAACCCTCATAGGATATGGAGGGCATTTTTATAAGTATGACAAGTAGGCCCTGTCATCTACCTCTCAGATGCGGTTTCAATTTCAGAGATTATTTATTGTGAGTGGAAGGGCCCAGGAAAAGAATACTGCCCAGATTTATAGCCCATATTTAACCCGTGTATCGTGCAGAGTTGAGTCTGAATGAGTCTTTTGCATTTGGTTACAGCTCCATTGGCACATTGGATTGCAAGCAATCGCTATCCTCTAGAATTTAATTCACATCCTCTCATGAGTGAAGCATTGATGACTTTTTGGTCAAGGTCTCTAGAAAAGTATTGTGTCTTTTAGTAAGGAAATCTGGATTTGTAAAAAAATAATCTAATTTTCGAATCCCTTAATAGGAGGTGGAGTCTACTGAATATTCTTCATGATACCCAAAGCACCCAGAGGATTCAGACTAGTTCTGGATCTAAAAATATTCCATTTTTGGATTGCCACTCAGAAGTTCAAGATGAAAACAGTATAGCAGATAATGCTGATGTGAGGGCTCAGGAATTTCTCTCTTTAGTGGAACTTCAAGATGCACATCATCATGCCCCAATTTGGGTCCTCATCAGAAGTTTCTTTGATTTGCTGACTGCAACCATCCTTACTAGTTTCCTGTCTTAACATTTGGACTCAAGGATGCCTCAAAGGTCTATACCAAGCCACGCTCTCCTCTGGCCTCCGAGCTGTAGTGGTAGGAAATTAAGTTCTGCCTATATTTGGACGACTGGCTGCTCCATGCTCCACCATTCTATCTAGCAGTGAGTGAAATTCAGACAATGCGTATGGTTTTGCTAACGCACAGATTCCCTTTCAAGTGTGGTGAAGTCAGAATTGAAATTGCAATTCTAAAAAATGCCACTCTGAGAAAGTGGGCATTTTCTTACTTTAGCTATTTGGTGCCTGCTGCTTGTGTCTCGTCACATCTGGGGTAAGTGACAGCTGGGCTTTGTGTACACCCCTAGACAGCCAAACACAAAAGGAGCTTATGTGTGGCTTGATGGACTATCCTGGGAGGATGGGAGGGAGGAGCTGGGTACAGCCACACTTACACCTAAATAGGCTGTACCCTGTCTACACTCGAAGGGCTGCATAACCCCTGTAGTGAGTCTGGAGCCAGGGCAGGAAGGGCAAGGTCTCTGTGCTCCTCAAAGGCATGTTTGTGTTGTCTCCTCCACGTCAAAGGCACATATGGATATAAGTACTAGACCTCAGACACCACCACTTCAGCACATTTCTGGAACTGTGGATACTCTGCCAGGAAGAAGGGCTGCTGTGCTGCTGAAAGGACTGTCACTCTGCTGGACTGCTAGTCTGAAGGAGCGGCTGCCATGCTATGCTGACCGGCTGCTCTCTTGTCTGGGGAAGAAGAACTGGACCTGAAACCCATCTTGAACCCAGGACCCGAGAGTGACACAAAGGATTAGGGTGCTGACCTCCTGATCTGAGCCTCAGGGACATAACAGGCACCCCACAGCGCCTGGATACATTTTCAATGAGCTCCTGACCCCACAAAGGTACCTCTCAGGTCCTGTGCCATTTGAAGAGGTTTTTCTGTTTTTTAAGCCAAGCTTTTGGGCTCAGCACAAATGGGAATGGGCCAGTTTAATCCAGAACCTCATTGCTCACCCGGAAATCCAGCGTGAGCACCTGCAAGTTCCTCTCTTATCACAACAAGTATCACTGCTACAGCCCATCCATCCGTGACACCCGACCTGCTCCTTGTGCCCCAGTGACCATCCCCAGCAACACTCTCCTTGCTCCCGGTGAACCTCTTCCCAGAAAATGGTACTTGGCACAAATCTTGAGAAGGTAAAACTTTAGGGGGACTAATCTGGGACTGTATCTGACCCGTGATCTATTGTGGTGGGCTTGAACTTTTGACTTTCATCTCATGCAGCGCGACCAGATAGCCACTGGCATTTTATGCTTTTTGTCTAATAACTGTCAAATGCTTACGGTAGCATTTCAATCCATTGTTCTTTTGATCAACATGGCACCTAAGTTTAGACCCAGCTAAAAGCAAATCAGTTTTGACCCTGCTCCAATAGGAATAGTCCACCCTGAACTGCCAAACTAAGGCCCTCATTACAACCCTGGCGGTCGGAGATAAAGCGGCAGTAATACCGCCAATAGGCCGGCGGTAATAAATATGAAATTATGACCACGGCGGAAACCGCTCAGACAGACAGCCATTTTAACACAATGAATGCCAGGGCGAAATCAACAGGCACCATGGCGGCAACCACCTACAGCCAGGCGGAAGACAATGTTCCGCCCACTGTATTATGTGACACCAATCCGCCACCTTTTCCGGGGCAGTACCAATGACATCAAAAGCCTGGCGGAAACACTGCACAGAAGAGAAACAACTCACCTCTGGACACTCAAGGAAGAACCACGCCACCATAGAGCCCGAGTTGCATGTGTTCTCCATGCTCTTCTACCTTCTGCTCCACTATGAACACCAACGCCAGGCAAAGAAGACCACAGTGAGTACTGCCGCCTAGCACAAAGGGGAGAGGGGGAGGAGAAAGAGATTGACACACACATGCAACACGCAACACCCCCACCCCCAACACCATACACACAAGCAGATTCAGTAACATTACATATTCACCCCGTACCCCTCAGGAATAATGCAAGAACAAAATGAGTTGAATAAAGTGAGTGTAATAAGATAAAATACTATAAATATGTGCATCCAAATCAACAAATATATACATATTTACAAATGTAGGGACACTGTCCAGTCCTCAATGTCCATGGGCCACAGGGCCACATCATATAGTCCAAGGCCCCACCTCACTTCTGCAACAACAGGGAGAGAACATTGCAGGGGCATCAGGTCAAAAATAGCTAGGCACCTCAGGGGGACGGGGAATGGGGGGGCACCTCAGTCAGAAGATGGTACAACACCACTGGTCCTGGAGGGGGCAACATGCCCATTACTCTGGCCTGGGGAGTGCAAGGCCACAGTCTCTCAAGTGGGTGACTTGCCCACTGGCTCTGGAGGGGGCAACATGCTCTGTGCTTGGTCCTGGGGAATGCAAGGCCACAGTCTCTCAAGTGGGTGACTTGCCCACTGGTTCTGGAGGGGGCATTGTGCCCAGTGAGCTTCATCCTGTGGAGGATGGGGTGAGTGGATGGCTTCTTCCACTGGTTCTGGAGGGGGCATTGTGCCCAGTGAGCTTCATCCTGTGGAGGATGGGGTGAGTGGATGGCTTCTCCAATGGTTCTGGTGGGGACATTGTGCCCAGTGAGCTTCATCCTTTGGAGGCTGGGGTGAGTGGATGGTTTCTTCCACTGGTTCTGGAGGGGGCATTGTGCCCAGTGAGCTTCATCCTGTGGAGGATAGGGTGAGTGGATTGCTTCTTCCACTGGTTCTGGAGGGGGCATTGTGCCCAGTGAGCTTCATCCTGTGGAGGATGAGGTGAGTGGATGGCTTCTTACACTGGTTCTGGAGGGGCATTATGCCCAGTGAGCTGCATCCTGTGGACGATGGGGTGAGTGGATGGCTTTTCCACTGGTTCTGGAGGGGGCATTGTGCCATGTGATGCAGATCTTGGGGAGTGCAAGGTCACAGTCTCTCAGCTGGGTGTCAGACCCACAGGTTTTGCTGGGGCCAGGCCACACAACAGCCCATTGAGGCAGGACTACACACTGTCCACTGGCAGTGACTGCTGTTCAGTGGTGGTATTGGTGGTGCTGTTGGTGGAGCTGGCAGTCGTGGGTGGAGGCTCCAGCCCTTCGCCTGCAGCCTCGGACGGCTGCCCACTGGGGCTGCTGCTGCTGGTGGTGGTGCTGGTGGTGGTGCTTGTGGCGGTGCTGGCAGTGGTGGGGGGAGGCTCCAGCCCAACCCCTGCTGCCTCGGACGGCTGCCCACTGGGGCTACTGCTGCTGGTGGCAGTGCTGGTGGCGGTCCTGGCAGTGGTGGGGGGAGGCTCCAGCCCATCCCCTTCAGCCTCGGATGGCTGCCCACTGAGGCTGCTGCTACTGGTGGCGGTGCTGGCAGTGGTGGGGGGAGGCTCCAGCCCTTCCCCTGCAGCCTCTGACACCTGCCCACTGGGGCTGCTGCTGCTGGCAGTGGTGCTGGTGACGGTGCAAGTGGCGGATCTGGCAGTGGTGGGGTGAGGCCTCAGACGGCTGCACCACCATGGTTAGTGGTGGGGGCTCTGGCTGAGTCCCTGCACCAGGCCCCTTGTCTCTACTGCCTGCTCTTGCAGGCCACTTGTCCCTCCTTCCTGCAGCTGGTGCTGCCTCCTTGCCCTTCCGTCCTGCAGCTGGAGCTGCCTCTGTGTCCTTCCATCCTGCAGCTGGTGCTGCCTCCTTGCCCTTCCATCCTGCAGCTGGTGCTGCCTCCTTGCCCTTCCATCCTGCAGCTGGGGCTGACTCCTTGCCCTTCCTCAGCACACTTGGGGCTAGCACCCTGTCCGTATACCTTGCTGGTGGCCGGAGTCCTTTCCCACCTGGAGTAGTTGGGGACGCTACTGTGCCTGTGGACTGGGTGGCTGAGGTGCTTGCCTGGGTTTTGACCACCCTGGCATGACGTGAGTTACGAGGGGTAGGGGTAGGGAAGAGGTCAATGGTGGAGAGGAAAAGCTTCTTAGGGACATTGGGGCGGGAAGAGGGAGATGGTTTGGGAGTGGAGGAAGAGGGAGTGGTGGTTGGAGGTGTCTGTCTGCTGTGTTTGGGTGCAGGTGCATGGGCTGGAAGCTGTTGTGAGGTGAATGGCTGTTGGGTGTCTGAGTGCTTGCGTTTGTGTACTTTGGGAGGAGGGGGCACAGACACAGTGGGAGAGGACACAGGGGACGTGTGCATGGAAGTGGGGGTGCTGACTGCCTGTGAGGGGCGTGTGCTGCTAGGTGTGCTGGTAATGGTAATAGGTGTAGTGGATGAGGATGAAGTACATGCAGGTGTGAGTGGAGACAAAACTGGGAGGGAGGTGGACGATGAGGAGGAGGGGGCCACAGTGGAGGCAGTGCATGTTGATATGTCTGCTTCTGGATGGTGTTTGTGTGAGTGCCTGTGGGATGAAGTGTGGTGCTTGTGTTTGCATGTCCACTCTTGTGTGTTGACCTGGGTGCATGCTGTTCTGACTGTGTGCTTGGGATAGGTTGGGGTTGAGGGGAATGGGATTGGAAAGAGGAAGTTGGATGGGGAGGCTGGAAACAGCGACAATGGCTGCCATCAGAGAGGAGGCCAGAGCTTGGATTGATCTATGTTGGGCCGCCAAGCCATTGTGAATGCCCTCCAGGAATGCATTTGTCTGTTGCATTTGGGCTGCCATCCCCTGGATGGCATTCTCTATGGTTGACTGGCCAACAGAGATGGATCGCAGGAGGTCAATAGCCTCCTCACTCAGGGCAGCAGGACTAACTGGGGCAGGGCCTGAGGTGCCTGTGGCGAAGGAGATGCCCACCCTCCTGGGTGAGCGGGCACGGGAAACTCGCTGAGGGACTGCTGGGAGGGCGGTGCTGGTATGGGGGGTGGTGCCTGTACCTGTAGCTGGGGTGGTTCCAGAAGTGTCCACCATCACCAGGGAGCTCCCATCGGAGGAGGTATCTGTGTCCCAGCTGTCCCCTCCTGTCTCCGCCGTGGTGCTCCCCTCGCCCTCCATCCCACTGGTGCCCTCACCGTCGGTGGACTCGGCCTCCAGTGTCCTGTGGGATGCAGCTCTCTCCATCGCCGGAATCTCTCATCCTCCGCCAGATGATGCTAATGCACATAAGGACAGGGTTACAAAACAAAAAGGAAGGGGGGAAGACACAAAGGATACACTTGGCTGATGGCACCAACAACACCACTGTTGGCGTACATGACACACTCACACACAGGGAACAGCCCTACACACTAGGCAATTCACTACCAGTCACAATGCTTGTCACCCGGCCATGGATAGGGACACCTAACGCCAGTTGCAGCATACCTGAGACCCACAGACCCCTGTAGTGGATGCCTAGTAGCTTGGTTGGAGTACTTTCACATCAGAACCCTGCCCAACATGGGACCTACCCTGCAATGCCAGGCCTGGCCTAGGGGCACTCACAGGGCCCACACCCTCCACCCGGATACCACCCCACCAGGCGCAAGTTGTATAATGGGGCACTGTGCTCACCCCCTTGTGGCTGCTGTGATGCCCCCAAGCGCCCATCCAGCTCTGGATAGGCCACTGCCAGTGTGTGGGCCATCAGGGGGGTCAGGACTCGATGGGCACCCCTTCCTCGTTGGTGAGGGGCCCTCTCCCCGTCACACGAGCCATGGTCAGTTCCAGACAAAGGTCACAGCAGCACATGCAGTGTAGGTACTCTCCTGCTGAAGGTCAGGTAGCAAGTGAGGAATTAGATAGAAAATTATGGTGACGTCTGCGGTGGTGCATTCCGTCACCGCCGGCGTACATAACCATTGGCTACTGTGCCCCATAGGGCCCAATGTTAACCAATGAGGAGCTGCACTGCGGTTCTCGACCGCCTCCTGCAACGGCGCACAACGGCAGCGGAATTACCTCATTTCCACCTGTCCCTCCTGACAGGTGGAAATGGATCCTAACTGCGTCACAGTACACAAATGCACCATTTGGACATCTCCAAAAAAATACTGTTACAATCACAACATGCATTGAACTGTAGTGGTTGGAATTAAGAGTTAATGACCAGCTGCTCACTATTTTGCCCCATAGTTTGTAACCGCTGCAGGTGAATAGGATATGGAGACATCCCTCCATGTACAGATCCCTGGTGGACTTGCCAACAATGGAGGACAGGCACATCATCCTCACCTATAGACTTGACAGGGCCCCAATCATGGAGCTGTGTGCCCAATTGGAGCCTGACCTAATCTCTGCTATCTGTCACCCCACCAGCATCCCCCCTCTTGTGCAAGTGCTATTAGTGTTCCATTTCCTGGCAACTGGCTCCTTCCAAGTGACAGTGGGCTTGGCAGCAGGAATGTCTCAGCCAATGTTCTCAATAGTGCTGACCAGAGTGTTGCCTGCCCTGATTAAACACATGTGCAGCTACACACAGGTGGAGGATTTGGCCACAGTGAATGCTGATTTCTATGCAAGGGGACATATCCCCAACATTATTGGGACTATTGATGGAACACATATTGCATTTGTCTCCCCCCGGCGAAATGAACAGGTGTTCAGAAATCGAAAGAGATTTCATGGGTGCCTGGTGGACCAGTACATCTCCCACGTCAATGCAAAGTATCCTGGGTCTGTGCATGAAGCCTTTATCCTGAGGACTAGTAGCATCCCAAATGTGATGGCTCAACTCCAGAGGCACAGGGTGTGGCTAATAGGTGAGCTCTGGTTCCTACCCAGTATATGTTGGTGTATAGGTATGGTGTGTGCCCTAAGGGTTAGTGTGTGGCTAACAGTTGTCCCTCGATATTTGCAGGTGACTATGGTGACCCCAACCTCTCATGGCCACTGACCCCTGTGAGGAATCCCAGGACAAGGGCAGAGGAACGTTACAATGAGGCACATGGGAGAACTAGAAGAGTTATAGAGAGGACCTTTGGCCTCCTGAAGGACAGGTTTGGTTGCCTCCATCTAACAGGTGGATCCCTGTGCTACTCACCTAAGAAGGTCTGCCAGATCATTGTGGCATTCTGTATGTTGCGCAATCTTGTCTTGCGTCGCCAGGTGCCTTTTCTACAGGAGGAGGAGGCTGTAGATGGCCATATGGCAGCAGTGGACCCTTTTGTCAGTGAAGATGAGGAGGCAGAGGATAAGGATGAGGACAACAGAAGTGCAATAATTAGTCAATACTTCCAGTGACACACAGGTAATACAGTGTAACTTCACATTTAAATAACAGTTTTGTGTTTGAGATTGTCACTGACAGGCTGTTTTTCTCACTTCTATGGCCACTCACTGTACCCTTTGGCATCTCTGTTTGCAGATATTAGTGCCCCACTATCACTCCTGGTGTGCTGACTGCAGCCAACTACAGGGCTTTCCTATGTATACATTGCTGTACACTTGAATTGCAATGTTTAAACCTTGATAAACGAATACATACTTAAATCATTTGACATACTCCATACTTGTACTTTTTCAGAGGACGTTTATCTAAGTGCTAAGAAGCCGAGGGGATAGTGGATGGGCCGGGGTGATGATGGAGGAAAGTCCAGGGTAGAGTCCAATCTGTTTGTATCACAGGTGCATTGTCCAAGGGGGCATAGGAAGGGGAGCAATGGCAGTTCAAGGTGGACAGGGTGACAGAGTGGGACACAAGGGTGACAATCAGGAGGGTCTTCTTTCCTGGCGGGTGTCTTGGCAATAGTCTCTGGCTTCTGCCTGGATCGCAGGGAACGTTTGCGGGGTGGTTCTCCTTCTGCAGGGGAACGGGAGCTGGTGGACTGTTGGTCCTGTGGCGGGCCTCCTGTCCACTAGTGGTAGCGGAGGTGGAGGGCTGTTCATCGGTTTGGCTAGTGTCAGGGGCCCGGTTTTGTGCCACTGTCTCCCTCATAGTGTTGGCCATGTCTGCCAGCACCCCTGCAATGGAGACCAGGGTGGTACTGTCCCTCCTACAGCCGCATGTTCTCCTGCAACTTGTCCAGGATCTGGCCCAGCGAATCCTGGGAATGTTGGTATGCTCCCAGGATTGCTATGAGTGCCTCCTGGAGAGTGTCGGTTCCCTGGGCCTGTCCTCCTCTTGGCGCACAGCAGTCATCCCAGATTCCCTGTTGTCCTGTACCTCTGTCCCCTGAACCCTGTGCCTACTGCCACTGACCCCAGGTCCCTGATCATCCTGTGTTTGTTGGGTGGCCTATGGGCCCTGTAGTGGTAGACACACTGCTGATTGACGTGTCCTGGGGAAAGAGGTATGGGCCCGCTGAGTGGGTGCTGTGGTGGTGTTTCCTGAGGGGGGAGGCTCTGTGGTGGTGTGCCTGGGTAACCGACTGTCCGGGGATCCCTGATGGGCAAGGTTGGTCATCCAGAACCATGCGACCAGAGCTGCTGTCATCACTGTGGGCATCTTCTGGGGGGGACTGGATGTTGCTGGCACCTTGTCTCCAGTGACATTGGCTGGGATACCTGTGGGGATGTAATTGCAGTGTTATTGTTTCTGCTTGTGACATATGTGCATGGGTGTGTTGCCCACTATGGTTGTTGTTGCCCTGGCAAATTTGCCTTTGTGTGAGTTGTTATTTGGTGGGCTAGGTGATTCTCTCCAGTGTGCATGCAGTGGTGATAGGTGTCCATGCAGGTCTGTGAGGGGTGTCGATGCATTGGTGTTGCATGCAGGGCTTGGTATTGGGATGAGTGGGTTGTGATGGTGGGGTATGTGGGAGGTGGTGGAGTGACGGGAGTGAGGTTAAGGGTGGGGGTTTGTGATGGCATGCAGGTAGGGGGGGTGATAGTAATAGAGATTTGATTTACCAGAGTCCAGTCCTCCTCCTGCTCCTGCCAGTCCCTCAGAATGCATGATTGCCAAGACTTGCTCCTCCCATGTTGTTAGTTGTGGGGGAGGAGGTGGGGGACCACCGCCAGTCCTCTGTACCGCGAGCTGGTGTCTTGCTGCCATGGAACGCACCTTCCCCCGAAGGTCGTTCCACCTCTTCCTGATGTAATTCCTTGTTCTTGGGTGCTGTCCCACGGCATTGACCCTGTCCACGATTCTCCGCCATAGTTCCATCTTCCTAGCAATGGATGTCTGCTGCACCTGTGATCCAAATAGCTGTGGTTCTACCCGGGTGATTTCCTCCACCATGAGCCCTAGCTCCTCCCCTGAGAACCTGGGGTGTTGATGTGGTGCAATGGGTTTAATGTGAGTGGTGTGGGTGAGGGTGTGTGGGGTGATGTGTTGGGGTGTGTGACTAAGGTGCGTGGATGTTGTATAGGTGATAGTGTTATGTGGCTCTGGTTGTGCGGGTACACCGGAAATGCGGCGTTTTTTGACGCAATAGCATCAAAATTCCCCGCAAACATAGCCATTTCAGCAAAGGAGAGCCAAAATGGATCCTAGATGCCTGTACAGACCCCAGGAAGATGACAACAGACCAGGAACCAGTCAGGAGGACCCACACAAGACCCAGGACAGTTTTAAGAAGAAAAGAAAGTGTTGCTTCAGTGCAGAGGAACAGGAAATTCTGGTTAAAGAGGTGACGGAACACCAGCACCAACTGTTTGTCACCTCAAAGTTGCCAATCAGTAGGAGAGAGGCAATATGGCAACAAATTGTTGACAAGATTAACAGTGTGGCAGAAGTACGCAGAACAGTCATCGAGTGCAAGAAACGCTGGCATGACTGCAAGCGCAGGACAAAGGAAAAGATGGCAAGGAACAGAAAGGCAGCACTGCAGACTGGAGGTGGGCGTCCAGCACACCAGGAGGCCCTGGACCACATGGAGGAGATGGTCGCAGCCGTCATCCCTGAGGAGATCATCACAGGGATTCAAGGACAGGACAACACAGACTACCAGGGACCAACGTACATGTAGGGTAGGTCGCATGGGGAATTAAAAAGCACTAATGTCAACTGTAAACAGGGGGGGATACCGACCACAAAATGCATGGAAGTCATCATATACATGGAGTGGCATGGGTAAAGGGGTATGGCATGGGGGCATGGCCTGCACAGAGAGAAGCTGAGGCATACCATTACACTACACCAACAACAGTCCCATGGGGGCATGCTGCCATGCCAACGATGGAGCAAAGGTAAAGCCAAGCCAGGAGGGAAGGGCACAACGTCAAACTGACATCCCGTCACACGTCAGCCACTAGACCCCCTAAATTAACTAGGGCACAATTAACAACCTCTAGCCATACCGACAACTGGAATGTAACGGTGACAACAGTTGCCACTACCACCTCCGCTCTGTGTGCAGCTCAAGTAGCCAATGGCAGTAACATCCCCATGGATCATACACACCTAAATTAGTGGGTTGAGGATGACAACTTTAACAATCCCCTGAAACAAGACAAAGGCTCCAGTCCTGTCAAATGTGAATGCCCATAGTTGCCGCAAACATCAGCCAATATCATCAACATGAGGAGCTACACAGCACTAAGGACACACCCATGCTGCATATGCCAGGGTCCATCCTGTGCCTGGGTCACAATGCAACATCCTAAATGTCATACTGCTCAGACAACAGCATTGAGGGGGAGGACACATGTAACTGGTCACTGAAATACACCTACACAGTCAGAGGAGGAAATAGGACACTGCTACAACTATCAGGGCAATCCAATGTACCACACATTCCCCAACATCAGCTGTACACATTACCAATGCTAACATCCATATCGTGCCATAACAATGCTATGCATAGGATACGCTACATGTCAACTATATATAAGTGGATGTGAAAGATCAGAGACTGGGGCAGTCCAGATTGTTAAGTGTGCTGCTAGTGCCATCAGAGCACCCACAGCCAGTGAAAGGCCGCACCATTAGAATGGATGTAGACGGAGGGTTGAGTAGGACAAGAAGGTCGCAATTCACTATTTGGCCTATAACAACACTAGAGGAGATGATGCCGACAGGTCTAATAACTTAATACAATAATTGTGACATGCAGGTGGGTCATAGGCCTGGGAGAATGCCCATCTGAAAGACTGGAGCAATGAACAGGAAACAAGATCACAATGTGAATTAATCACAAGGTAGGCATGTCACATCACCAATGCCACAACACACACACACTAATTGTACCCTATTTCATTGCAGAGGATGATGGATCTCCTGCGGATATGCCTGTCCAGGAATACCCTGATGACATGGATGACGAGCTGACAAACATCACCCAGCAGACCCTCCAAGATGTCCTTGGAACCCTCCAGACCCCACCTTCTGTCACAAGGAGGAGCTCAGAACAAGCAGCCATCACAGAGGACCCACCCACAACACCAATTGTAAGACCTGCCAGCTCCAATACAGCTGAGGACTCAGACGACACAGCCACCAGCTTTAAAAAAACTGTAGTTGGAGTACAGCGGGAGCTGGCCAAGGAGATGCGGGTGGGGATGCAAACTATGGCAGCTAGCCTAGAGGGGGTGCGTTCGTGCATGATGTCATCTGCAGATCAGGCAGCAGCCATGCAAGTCCTAACATCCATCCTGCAAGGACTACAACAAACTGCCAAGGAATTCACCACTGCAGTAAGGGAGTTGCCACAACACCTCGCACCCCAAACCTTCCACTGCATGCACAAATGCAATAATGACCCCCCCAGGGCCGACCTGGCTGCCTACCATCGTGATATGGCTGCTATTCTTAAGAATCAGCAGATCCTCCTTGCAACAGTACTGCCCTTAAGACCTTCTCAGATAGCAGCGACCGGGATGTCTGACTCCACATCTTCTAACACGGAGGTGTGTGTTGCCCCTTCACAACCACCACCACCAAGAACAGAGGAGGCAACACACACATCAGAAGAAGAAGACATGGAACAGATCACCTTCACATGGAAAAGTACGCGGAAGCACTAGTCCCTGCCACATGGCGAACTATTACGCTTTGTAACATGCCAGTCTTACAACAACTGAACTCAAAGACTGTTCTGCAAACCACTGTTTATCTTGTCATCCTGCCCAGTGATTGTCTCTCACTTACTCACTGGCAAATCCTGTCCCTCTGCACTGTCTGACACATCACCCCAGCATGTCAAATGCATTTTCCTTTACCACTTGTGTAGGATCACAATGGAAGATGTCACAATAATGGACTCACAATCATGGACAATGTACATATGGCACTACAGCACTTTCCAATAAATAGCACTTACACAACCACTTTGTCTCTGTGTAATGTGACACACCAACTGTGCAGTAGATAACTGAAATGTGCCTCCTGTCAAATTACGTAGCTTGTCAATACAACTGTCCAGAAATGATGTAGTCTGACAACTTTGCACAGTGGCCTGGATTGCATCATACTCTGCCCTTCCTGAGGGTAATATCTGATGAAAAGAGATATTTTCATGCTGTCATGCTGTGCTGGACAGAATAATGCTTCCTCAATGGATACCTAAGCCATCCAATAGTGGCAGCAAAATGTTGTCACCGTGCAATACTAACACAGGTAACAGTGCCCACAAATCTAAGCAAACACTCAAAAAACTGCATGAATGAAGGTGTCTGAGTTTACATCCAAATAAGTAATCATGCTGGACAGTGTCACAAATGATGTCTGTGAGTCATGAAGACGATACTACAAGAGTGCTTACGATCACTCACCTTATGAGGGTTTCCTTGAACATCACACTGCAGTCAGACATAAAACAGTTCCCCCAATACCAAATCTGAAAGCACTGTTTGTGACTTTGAAAACATACTTATTGAAAAAAACACGTTGGGATCCATATTAACTGTGATTGGTGGTTGCAATAAATGGTTGAATCTAGGTAGCTCTGGGGTAGCTGCCAATCTTACAGCTCAGTTGGGATTTGTTCGTAGCATAGGACACAAATGTAATAGAACAAAATTCATGTACACTTATACCAAGGCCCTGATCAACAAGCATTTAACACATACTGTAAAGGGTTCACTATATATTTATTAAACGGTAATAACAGAAGAGGAAACTCAGGGAAAAGTGTTACCTACCCTAATCTACCCTAACTACTCATTACCCACAACTGTCCCTAACTAACCTAAGCTAAACTTACTTATCACATGTAATGAAACGTTCTAAACATCAACTCTCCACCCCCCTTATGAGACGGGACACATGGAGGACAACAGATACTAACCTAAACACATAGGGCCATATTTATACTTTTTGACGCAAAACTGCGCTAACGCAGTTTTGCGCCAAAAAAACTAGCGCCGGCTAACGCCATTCTGAAGCGCCATGCGGGCGCCGTATTTATTCAATGACGTTAGCCGGCGTTAGCCGCCGGCGCTGCCTGGTGTGCGTGAAAAAAAATGACCCACACCAGGCAGCGCCGGCGTAGGGGAAAATGGAGTATGGCGCCAAAAAATGGGGCAAGTCAGGCTGAGGCAAATTTTTCGCATCAACCCGATTTGCGCCATTCTTTTCGACTCCCAACCCCCATTGAAATGACTCCTGTCTTAGCAAAGACAGGAGTCATGGCCCCTTGCCCAATGGCCATGCCCAGGGGACTTCTGTCCCCTGGGCATGGTCATTGGGCATAGTGGCATGTAGGGGGGCACAAATCAGGCCCCCCTATGCCACAAAAAAAATAAAAAATACTTACCTGAACTTACCTTAATGTCCCTGGGATGGATCCCTCCATCCTTGGGTGTCCTCCTGGGGTGAGCAAGGGTGGCAGGGGGTGTCCCTGGGGGCATGGGAGAGCACCTCTGGGCTCCTTCCGAGCCCACAGGTCCCTTAACGCCTGCCTTGTCCAGGCGCTAAAAAACGGCGCAAAAGCGGCTGGACGTCATTTTTTTTTTCCCGCCCACTCCCGGGCGTTATTTTTGCCCGGGAGTGTAAATACGGCGCACATGCCTCGGAGTCACTTTTTTAGACGGGAACGCCTACCTTGCATATCATTAACGCAAAGTAGGTGTCCACGCTAAAAAATTACGCAAACTCCATGGACTTTGGCGCTAGACGGGTCTAACGCCAAAGTATAAATATGGAGTTAGTTTTGCGACGCAATTCCAGCGCAAACAGAGTATAAATATGCCCCATACTATCCTATACTAAACAAATGTATATTTTTTTGTATATATATATTTTTTTTTCTAAAAACACAAGAACCCCAACATAGCCCACCACCCACCCATGCACACACTCAAAAAGAAAAAAATAGAAATATTCAGGACCCCCCACCCACTAACACTAACTAAACTAACAGCCTATACTAACCTAACACTAAGCCCCCTAAGCCCACTAAGTATAAGAACAAGGAAAGAGGAGGGAGGGGAGGGAATCATGTCCATTGACAAAGTCTAGAGGTTGGCCCTCTGAAGGGTCCGCTTTATGGACCGCATACGCCTGTTCACATGGCAAACATCCCGGCTCAGGTGACTAATTTTACATAGGACACGGTCCATTTTACGCTGCATGTCCTGAAAAGCTGCAGGGTCAACTGTAGCAGCTGGGGCAGTCTTGGTACCAGCTGAGGATGTGTGTGGGCATGTATAGTCAATGCCTGTGGGCTGCCCTGAAGGTGGTCCACTGCTAGGGCCTGGAGCAACTGCAGACGTTGTTGGTACAACAGTCCCAGCTGGGGGTGGTGCCACCTGGTGGAAGTGGTGGTTGTGCTGGTGGTGGCTGTGGTGGGCAAAGTAGGGCCTGTGGGAAAGCCCTCCATGTTCCAGAGGCCCGTTCGTTCCTGTATCTTCGGGCCATCCGTCTGAACCCCGACTCTACCAGCAGGATATGCTGGTAACACATTGCCCGCCTCTGGAACTCACGGACCTAGATGGGTGTCATGTTAGCAGCTGTGAAGACAAAGGCAAAAAATGTACATTAGGAACTGCATTGTGTGAAATGGCACAAGAAGTAAATCAGACAGTACATCAACTTTACTTGTAACAGCTCCTATCATCATACAGATCATTGAATGTCCCTGAGGAAGTACATGGCAGGCCAGCCTACAAAGGCCGTATCACACATAGCACATCCAAACCCTACAAGATGGGTAACAACTGGCATTAATTTGGCATCAGAGTTCTGACAGTTGTCAGCTAACAATCATGCAGCACATCCTGCACCAATGCCAGGGCTCCAAATGTCAGTGTACGGGATGGAGATCTAGGGCCACATGATCTGCAAGTTGTAAATGAACATGCTAGTACAGTACTCATGTGCTATACCTGAGTGTTTATACTAGGTTCCGACCAAACATTCACTGATTTACATGTCTGTGTAACATACTTGTATCATCAGTCCTAGGTACACTATTCACAAATCCATGCCTGTGTTTGAGGGTGGGGCGGTGGATAAACAAGTAACAATTTCAAACAAAATGGACACCCAGTAAGCTTAGGAAAGCTGGTCATGTGTTTGGCTCTACACAAACACCACAGGTAAGGTGTATCAACAAATAGGAGACAACAAACCCTTGACCAATTGTGGCGTCACACATGCCTGGAAATGCCGACCTTTGTCCACATCATATACTTCAAGTAAGACATGACTTACAAAAAGACACAGAGTTGCAAGAACACCCATGGCCATGATTTGCATGCACACCTAGGCCATTGCACTCAAGTGGCACATACTTGTAGCACTACATGTGGAGCTACATGCTGCTAGGAAGTTCATCCTACAGTTTCATAAGTACTTTGGTGAATAGGGGAGCAGAAGTCTGTGGGTAAGCATTTTGCAGCCCCATTCTGGGAGAATGTGGGTCTGACAGGCAGACTAAATCTGAGATTAGTTCCAGTGAGACTCTTGTTGATACAAGTGTTATCCACATGACTCACCCTAGTTCACATTGTGGGGCCTACAGGAATGACCTTGAATCCCTAAATAAGACAATAGGATAAGCATTGGCAAACTCAAAAATGCTTAGAAAATGAAATCCCACTCATGGAACAAGACAAATGATGGGCCAGCGCATCATACCTTGCTATGAGTTCAACACACAGGAGTCCATCACACATCACCAGCAAACACAACACATAACAGACATATCAACACTTACTGGAGTTGTCAGGGTCATCAAATGAAGCCACCTCGCCCACAGTGTAGGGTGCCGGTCCACCTGTAAGGCATGGAAGGAAGAAATGTGCTCAAAATCATGTCACTGACCAACAATTCCAAAGACAAAAACTATGTGTAAGATGACATAAGTAAGTAAAGCCACTCAGACATGATGATAATGCATCCGATATAGCACGGCTAACATGTATATAGCATGGGTCTCCTGTAACAATTACACACATATCTGCACACATGCAGTGGCCCTAACTATCATGTGGTGGCAAACATGCTCCTTCATTAGTGAGCAGACATAATAATGGCGTGTATTCGTCTCATCATGTGCATCCAAGAGAGACATCCAAAGCCTGGTTACTTGAGGACCGCATTACCAGTCAAACAGCCTATGTGGCCATGACACATTTATGACACATAGGTACAATGTACAGAGGGGCAGGGACTTTTGTAAGCCCTCATGTTACAGTTTCTTCATTTGATGTGGCCCAGCTATGGTGATTTGTACCAACCATAGAGATATGAACCCAGGTGCATACCTTTGGCCTGCCATCCCTAAACGAAAGGTGGAACACCAAACACCAAATACCAGTGTAAGATGTTAGCTGAGGGCACCTTACAACTTTTCCCTATGTTTCCAGATCTGACATGTATCCAAAATGATGAAGGACCACAATAATCCCTAACATTCATAGAACTTCCAAAAACGCTTTCCATACACACTCACCAGACACACATGAGACGTATGTCTGGGCCACATTGCTATCATCAATGGACGTGAAGCCAGCACTCAATTTCTACATCATGTAGTGTTTAGAAAGTCAGTCTAGCTATTGCGTCAACAAAGGTTACCAATATTTTTGAAAATCTATACTTCACTGCCAAATGTGACCTATATAGACATGATTGGCTCCTAATTTGTGTTGCTATCTGACACAAAGGCGCTACAGAGCTTTTAATTGTGCACATTTACATGATTTGTACTCACCAACAGGGCCACCAATCACTATTCCCAGGTGGTCCATCAGATCTTGCTCCCTGGTGATGAGGTCAGCCCAGCGGTGCTTCAGCTGGTGGTCATTCCTCTGGCTCCCGTAGACCTGCAAGTGATGCAGGACCTTTCCCCACCGGATTCGTCGTGCCTCTGTGTGATACCCCTGTATCACCCTGCCCCCTGCCTCGATCATCAGTGGGAGGAAATGGCACCTCAGCCATATAAACCCCCAAGCTCCTCCTCACCCATCCTGCCAAAACGTGGCCTACCCAACATCTTAGCACTGAAAAGGGGAATAGGGGATAAAGAAGAACAAAGGAGAAAAGGGGAAAAGTAGAAGTACAAAAAAGTAAACTTAACAACTAAAAGAGCCCAACTATCCCCAAACTAGCACTACCCACAACAGACTCCCACAAACAACAAAGACAATACAATACTGGACAATTGTACACAAAACACACTCAGACAGTATACAACAACAATATTTATTTCACAAACTAACAAGTAATGGAGCACACAGGAGACAAAAGCACAATTTCACTGGACAAAACTCAGAACACAGCCACACAGTCTAGAAGGATCACAGACTGCAAAGTGAAAGTGAAAGTACGCCCACTGCACATAATCTGTAAACAGGATATCCTATCACATCACTTCCTGCATAAAATGGCTGCCGTTTTTATCGTTCTGCATCATATTTTTTCACGCATACAGTATGTGCATCATTTTTTTTCAATGCACAGGAGTAAAAATTAGGCTGCATCCATATATTTGGAAATAGTCTTAACACTTAACCAATTTCAGGGCATTATGCGTTGTTTTTCGGGCATAAGTGTCATTTTTTGACGCTCGTGCATCATTTTTTGACGCGTATGCGTAAAAATTTCCGGGCATGAACTGGTTTGGGTATTGTTTCCATTTTAATGTAATGTTACATTTGGGACACAACTGAGATAGGCTGATTGCACCCACTTCGGTGTTGATGGTGTATGTTCACATGTGAGGCATCATACTGCTGCGGACCATGACCCGCTACTTCCTTAACAGGATTCTCACGCTTGGCTGATGCACTAGATGGCCATATGTGTGGCCTACATATATGTATTGCACAATTTGGGCATGTTTGGCATCAGGAGACGAAAGCAAGGTGACGCACATGAGTACAATACCTCAATGCCTATGGCTCAATGTGTGTGCAGAGGCTACTAATGTATTTGTCGACCCAGTGTGTGTGCATCACAAGATGCATTATTGCAAATATGCTTGTATGAATGTGAAGTCAATGTGTCCAAACCTTAGATGCAAGTCATTGTGGAAATGAGAGAGGACATGTGCTAGTCATACATGTAGCAACATCTGTTGTGTGAAGTTCCAATATTTTGGGTAACGTAGACACCACAAATGACAAAGCATGCACTGGATAGATGGCAGACGCTTGTTCATGTCAATGGTCCACAAGTTGGCCATCCCATGTCCTAGGAATTTGGTAACTACTTCCTAGGCACTTGTTGGTGAACCCACAGTGAGTCAGGCACATGCATAGACGAAGTGGGTACCATGTTATTGGCACAGACAGCCAAAGGTGAACCACAAATGTAATATGACGCCACAGTTGTGGTCATATGACTGAGCCAGAACTCTCCAGTGGCAGTGGTAGACCAGCAGACGAGGCAGCAAGTGTTCACGTATTTCCAGTGATCAATTGCACAGAGGTGTCTTGTTCATGTGTGTGGTCCAATGTTGATCCTGTATATTTTTAGGGGTGTATGTTGTCACAGTTACGTCCAGGTCTCATCATGAGTCAGTGGCAGCTATTCCTGTATCTACTGAGTAACCTTCGGAGATCAATGTGAGGAAAGTGGATGAGGACATGTGAACCTACATGGGGATGGTCCCACCCTGTCACTGACGACGTGTAATGAGACTGTCAACAGGGCAACCTTGGTGTGCTGAGTGAGATAATGTCTCAGGTGTCATGTTCTGGCAGGTGTCATTACAACATTTGTACACAGGTTGGCCTGTGAAGTTCCCACTGCATCTGGGAACATCATAGCCTCTGTGTTGATTAATGTAGCAGCTATTCAGCATGCACAGCCCATCAATATGTTGTGAGCAATGTGATTCAGCGTGTGAACTGTCAGGGTCCTAATATGTGTGGACTTTTCATGCACATTATCAGAGGTAGCTAGTTCTGCTGGAGGCACCATACCCAATCCCTGCATACGGCCCTGGTACACTGTCACACTTTGTCGATCATGCATACATGAGACCCAGACAAGGGATGGGCCATGATTTTGGTATTCAAAGACAATTTTACTAATATGGTACAATTAAAAAGCAGATGATGCTATACAATGTATTTGGGTATGCATTGATGAAGCACATGACAAAATACCCTCTGAGGAATGAGAGGACTGCTAACGCAAGTGTGGTACATATGTAGCCACATGAAACCTTTAGGGTAACGCATAGACAGGTGCCAGTCAGGCTGACAGGATGCAGGGTCAATCTGGATCCAGCAATTTCACAAGGTAAATAATCAGTGGTCTGACTAAGACTGGTCGGAGGAAGAAAAAGACAGTTGACATGGAAAACTGTGTATGTCCTGTGTTTTTGAAGGTGACACATAAACCCAAGGGCTGTGTCACAAGGCTTAATTAGTAGCAATGCATAACGGTGTATTTGACAAAATGGAAACTTCTATGCTGTTCCAGGCGTCAGCAGGGGCAGTGCATGTTCAAATGGGTGGTGTGCATGGAGGTGATCACAGGTGTGTGCTGCAACAGTTTCTCACAAGTCCTGTATGTGAGATTTGAATTCAAATGGCCAACAGTACCTTTTATACAGGAAGCAATCTACAGGTGATAACAGGGCTTAGAAACTACAAGCCAGTGTATTAATTGACCTGACGTCCATGCAGTCAGATGTACTATGACAATGGCATAACATAGGAAATGGTGTAGCACACAGGACTAGTATTGTTTGTCTGTGTGTGTAGAGGAGGGAATATCGGGGTACAAATATTACCATTCCAGGGACCTCTTCAGACAGGTGGGTTGTGACCAGGAGCATGGGTGTGTCAGGAGTTAGGAAATGGGCTGACATGTACATGGAATGTCATGTGCGCAATGCTTGTCATAGGTGTTGCACGTGTGCTGTCTATGTTCTGCTTATATGGAACTCTAGTCACGGATAGTCCTTGCAAAGATTGGTGCAGTTGGACTTACTGCTGTCAAGGGTCTGGTCATACATTCCTGTTACCAATGCAATAGCACATCAACTGCCTCATGTATGAAGCTTGTTTTCCCCTTATTGAGTGATGGTGTCTTAGTTGTGTGCCATATGCTGCGGTGAACCATGTTGCCAACATGTATGTGTGAAATAGGTGTGGTCCTCTGCTATTGCCCTTCAAAGGTGAAATGTACAGGATATATGTAATTTACAGTGTGTGTGTATGTGACTGTTGTATGATACGCATCACAATTGCTCTGGGATTTTCTCCGTCCTGATCGGTATATCAGCAATGCTCCATCAGGCTACACTCTTATTCTGATAGTTAGAGAGAAAGGTGAGCAAAAATGATTAGCCAGACCATGATATGGTGATTATTTTCAGTGTTTATTTACATTAGTTAATACAGTGGTGATGGTGATTAGTTTTAAAAGAAATTGTTCATGATATGTTGGTGCCTACGCACTCCAGCAGTCGTGTTTTGTTGTTCCCCCTCATGTTGCCGGCCACCATCCTCCTCTTCCTCCTCTTCAGGCAAGTGTGGCTCTGGTTCCAAGAGGGGAATGTTCCTTCGTATGCAAATGTTGTGCAGGATGGCACATGTTAGAATGATCTTACAGACCATTTCAGGGGAATATAGGAGGCTACCACCAGTGATGTTGAGGCACCTGAATCACAACTTGAGGATGCCGAAGGTCCTCTCGACTATGCTGCGTGTCCTCCTATGTGCGTCATTGTAGGCACGCTCTGCTGCAGTGCTTGGGTTGCCAAATGGTGTCATTATCCATGGCTGGATCCCAAACCCCTGATCAGCTGAAAAAGAAAGTGAATGGGATCATGTTGATGTAGCTTGCCCCATTGAAATCACCTTGCAAGGCAGAGTTGTCTTGTGTTGTCTGTGACTCTTTTGTATTATAGTGTTCCTTCTTAGGCTTGTAGGATGTACCATCTGTATTGTGTTGTTTCCTTGGCTGAATGAGTGTTTGGCTGCTGACCGGTTGTCAGCAGTAGGTTTGGGATTTGCAGTACAGTGTGCACTCCCTAGCATTGTGACTTGTGATACCGGTGTCCCTGTGTCTTCACTGGGGGTGAGATGATAGTTCCATACACAGATTAATTTTGACAGTGTTGTTAACACGTTCACATCAATGTACCCTGGACATCCCATACCTTTAGACTTATGCAACGGATTAATTTAAACAGTGAGACGCTTACATTTTGCAAGGTGACAATTAGGTAAACCACTCCAAACGCTGTGATCATTGACGTCTTAACAGTAGACTGTACACTAATTTCAGATGTGTGACAGGTTCAATGCAGACCTATGAAACATGGCTAGCGATGTCACGACCTCAGTGTGTTCCTGTCCACATGTTGCTGTCGTGGTGTATGTGTTGTGTGTCCTAGAGGGTTGCTGTGCAGTGTGTACATAATTAGGTTTCTGTACTTACCAACAAGTAGTCCATTGCCATACCATCCATCCTGGAAGTGCTGATTGATGGTAGAGTGACAGAAGATGAATGAGTCATGGACACTCCCTGGATATTTTGCCACGATGTTGGGGATGAATCCTTGGTGATCAACAATGGCCTGCACATTGATGGAATGTGTGTGCTTCCTGTTGCAGTAGAGGTATTCAGTTGCAGCAGGTGGCACAAGGTGTACATGTGTGCAGTCAATGGCACCAAGGACGTGTGGGAAGCCACTAATGAGGTAAAACCCCTGTTTTGTCTACTGCTGCTTCTGCAGTGTGTTTGGGAAGCAGATGTGGCAGGGTGTGAGTCCAATGATGGCATCCACTACTTTGGGCAAGAAGGCAGAAAATTATGGCTGGGATATTCCGGCAACCAGGGCACCAGTTTTTTAAAAGAGCCACTTGCCAACATGTGAAGTACAGCTAGCAGCTTGGTTTCTGTTGGGATGGTGTGGGGTGTCAGCAAGGTGGGTGCCAACTGTGGCTCTATGTTTCACAGCAGCTGCTGAATGGCCTGCCAGTTCAACCAGTACCTCTGGATGATGCCATGTTCCCTGAGGCCATGAAGGGTTGTTCTAGTGCGGAATATTCTCTCCTGCGCTGCCTTTGGGGTCCCTGCTGGTGTTGTGGTAGCTGCTGTTGTTGTTGCTGGGCTCTGCGTCTGCATGCACGCTGGATGAGAATCACCTCCATGTCTCCCTTTTGCTGCTCTGCTGTTGCTTCTGTGTGTTCTGATTAAATACAGGTGTGTTTGCCCCATTTTAATGCCTGCCCTGACCAGGTGTTAATTTTTGACGCAAATCGGGCAGTGCGTCATTTTCCGGCTCCGCCTCCCAGACGTGCAGGATTTTTTCCCGGAAGCATAAATACGACGCACGGCCGTTTAAGTCATTTTTTGGGTGGGAACGCCTACATTGCATATGATTAACGCAAGGCAGGTTGCCGCATCCAAAAAACGACGCCCATGGCAGGATTTTGACGTCCGCAGGCTCGGGCGTCAAAGTTTAAATATGGGGCAGGGTTTGCGCTGAATGTGCGTCAAAGTTTTTGACGCACATTCGGCGCAGACAGAGTATAAATATGCCCCTCGGTTATTATGTAGTAAAGAGTGTTTTGCATCAATAATGGGTTTGGTTTATTATTTGCTATTTGGGATGAAGATGCATCATCTTGATATTTCTTGGATATATTCTCACTATGTCATATAGATTCAGTTATTCATCTAATATAGAAAAGATGGGGATAGTAGGTGGTAATTTTTGAATTGTTTTAATTACTCCACATTACTTCTAATTTTCCCAGCTGAGCTCTATTATTGACTAGCATCTCTCCCCATCTCAGCTATTCTGCATGACAATATTGGCATGATATATCAAGTTATTCTTCTCCTCTCAGGAAATTGGGAGGGGAGATGGTTCATCCTGGAGGAAGGAGCAACAGAGAAAGAAAGACTTCTGCAGTAGAAGCCAAGGTATTCTGAGGTATTTCAGAGAATATTTCAGAGAGAAACTGTGCCATACTGTGTCAGTCATGAAGCAAGCAGAGGAAAACTATGAGTAATTTGGATTAACCAAATTAATACCAACATTAACCCTGAGGCAAAACATGAGTCATTTGAGTTTGCGTCGATTTAGGAACAGCTTGAAATATTTGTAGGGAGTTACTTATGTAAGGTCCCGTTTCTAGCAGTCTTTATTTTGGTGTCTACGGGCCTGAATTAATATTTGGCAGATGGCTTGTCTTCCGCCAGGGCAAAAGAATAAATTACTCCATTGCCCTGATGGAGTTGCTACCCTCCAAATTCTAAAATGTCTGCTGGGCCTGTGGACATTTCAAGGATTGACAGTAACTGCCATAACGGTGCATGCCATTGCTTCGTAAGCTTGACGGAAGGCTCTGCTAACATGACAGAGCCTTCCGTCAAACTTACATTTTTTGGGGGGGTTTTAAAAAGAAAAATCCAAAGGGATATATTCTTTAAATAAACAAGCAATGCACACCCCCCCCTTCACCAAAGGAGTTTCGTCCCAGGGCGAGGCGGGCATTGAGCACTTACAGTACGCCTTATCCCAAGTTTTTTACTGGCAGACAGGCATTCATATCAACTGTATGCCCACCCCTTAAATTAGGTGGGAGTACATACAGTCAGTCCTCCATCACTGTCAAACTATGTTATGTTGGCGGTCAGGGGACTCCGGGTGAAGGAGTTTCCTCTATACCAACATATAAATCTAGCTCAAAGCGTTTGCAAACGATATTGTTAGATGTTTTGATTTCATATGAAGCCTGACCCTTTTTACACGAAAGAAAGTGTACTGGTTTACAAATGTGGGACCAGATGTATGAAGAAATGGCATTACGAATCGCAAATAGCGATTTTTAAGAAATCGCTATTTCCGAGTCGCAATAGGCCATGTACCATAATTGCGATTCGGAATTAGCGATTTCTTTAAAATCGCTATTTGTGGTTTGCGCGGGCCAGTTACTGAATCGCAATTTGCATTTTCGCAAATTGCGATTCGGTAATTGAAAATCGCAAATCGCGAGAAATTTTGAGAAAGCACACCTGGAGGAGCCTGATGACATCACAAGCAGGAAGTGAGTCATCCCAGGCAGTTTCAGGTGCCACACCCAAACCAGCATCCACAGAGAGCTGCCCAGCCACACTGAGCAACACTCTGAAGGAGGCAGCACACCTGAGCAACCATGGACACCTCAGCCCAAGGAAAGGAGAAGGGAGAAAGAAAGCGGAAGCTCAAATTTAGCGAGCAAGAGCTGGAGGTGCTGACAGAGGAGGTGGTCAGGAGCCATGACCGCCTTTTTAGTAAATGCTCACTCCAGGTGCCGGAAAGTGAGAAAAGGAGACTGGGCAGACATACAAACTAAGTTCTGCGCTATTGGAGTGGCACAGCGCTCGGTCGACGAAATTAAGAAGAGGTGGTATGACCTGCGGTCCCATGCGAAGGAGAGGGTGGCAAGAAGACTGCAGGAGGCCAGGAGCACAGGAGGCGGTCCACCCACAGAATCACCATCCACCCCGTTAGAGGACCTAGTGGAGTCCACACTCCTCCCTGAAGCAGTGAGTGGGGTCACAGAGATAGACACCTACGGCACACCAAGTACCAGCAAAGGTAAGTGCAATATTGAATTGTAACCCCATATGTGTATGCACAAAAGCCCCTTCGGAATGAGCAAGTAATGTAAAACATTGTGAGAAGTAGTCCATTACACATCTTAGAAGCAGCACAACAATGCATTATGGGAGTGGCAGTCCACAACCCAGAGCTGAAAGTAGCACATACAATGTAATTAAGTAGAGCGACACCCAGAGGAACACAACACCCACAACACAGTGAAGAGAAGTACCTGTACCTTTATTAGCCTTGTGTGACCTTAATTGTTACAAACATAAATGACATGCTGCATATTGTCATTGCAGGGGGGCCATTCCTAGCAGCCACAGCATGTGCCAGCTTAGGGGAGACTGACACCCATCCAGCCTCAGACTCAAACACGAGTGGGTCTCTCACCATTGCGCCACTCCGAAGCAGGCCCAGGGCACTGCCACTGGCAGAGCTCAGTCAGGACTCGGATGAGCAGCAGGAAGGGCCACATACACCATCCCCAACTGGCAGACGCACCCAGATGCAGGAGGCCAGTTTTCAGCAGACCACAGCACCCCGCAGGATGGCGACAAATGCCGGTGCACAGGCATATGAGGCAGGTGAGGGAACCTCCTTCTTTGGTGGGCTGGAAGCAGCTATGTTGCAGCAGCAGCGCCTACAGAACAAAAAGATCACTGGTTTACAGAAACAAATGCAGCAACATAATGCCAACATGGGGGGCCTGCATCACCAGCTGGAGTGTCTGAATGCGAATATAGAACAGCTGCATGAGGGACAGGTGCAGGCATCGCAGGACACAAAGGAGCTCACTCCTGCTGTGCGGGAACTATGCCAGGAGCTGTGCCATGACAGGGTGAGCCACCGCAGGCAGGAGCGACGATTTATGAACATGTTCGGGGGATTCTGTCGCTCTGTCAATAGGCTAGCTAATTCAACCTCACTGATTGCACATCGTGCAGTGGCTGCGCAGGTGGAGGCAGCACACAGCAGCAGGGATGTGGCTCACGGACTTGTCCAAATCCCAAATGTGATAGACAACATCATGGGACAGAGGTCAGCCACACCTAGTGAGCTTGGACTGGGGAACACGGAGGACACTTCCAGCCTCAGCAGCCTAGCTGTACCCGCAATGGACACCAGACGGCACAGTGCCAGGCACAGCACTGCCACTGAGGCAGACAATTGAGGTGCCAGTGAGGCAACTGGGCACCCGAGTGGTGTTCGTGGCCACAAGAAGTAACTGTAGCGGCCAGATGGGTAATGAGTACACTATGAAGTAATAGTGCATTACTCTGAACTTCTATTGTTTCTATTTTTTAACACACTTTTGTTGCTATTCGTTGGACTAACATTACCTGACATTAAGGTAATAAATTTACTTCACTACAGGTACATTTGTCAGTGCATTTGTCTTATTCATACTTACATCTGAAATGGTTGTGTGTGATGTCAGCACGCATTTGCCTTCCCTCTGCTGCACTGGTCCTGTCTGCTGGCTGTGGGGGTGGTATGGGATCATCATCCTCATCAGATTCAGTATCACATATTTCTACAGGTATGCCCCGGTGGTAGCTATATTGTGCAAGATTGGTATAGCTTTCGGTTGGTATAAATGCCAAAGACGCAGTTGAAAAATAAGATTCCCACCCTGTAGAAATCTCATTTTCGTATTTGCGAATTGCAACTGCATGTACAAAGGATTTCCTAATTGGGACTAGTGGCAAAATGGCCTTTTAAGAAATGCAATTACCACTGATAGTACAGGTGGTAGCCATGAGCAAACTATAAAAAGACCCCCAAAATGCATCTGGCTCTTTCACAATGGTAGCATTATACATCCTGGCGAGACGGATGAGAATTCTGGCTGTGAGGGACAGGAGGAGGAGGAGACAGAAGAGGATATTTAGGGTGAGGGTGACTCAGTTTAACCAGACAGAGGAGGAGATCATAGACAGGTACAGACTGAGCAGTGTTGTATAATGATCAGTTGGCGACGAGTGGAGAACCCCACAGCTGACATAGGGTGTAGAACTTGCATTCTCGGTGTGCCTTTGTCCTTTGGAATATTGCTGCTGGACATTGTTGAAGGAGCGGCATTGCATTGTGGTGTTTCCTGACTCCTTTGCAGTGGATTGCCAGTGGATCGCAAAGGACCGAGTTTCGAACCAGCAAGTTTTTCTTTCTGCTTAAATTAATTTCTAAAAGCATACCCATCTCTCGAGACGCTATTTGTTATACTTGTCTTGTGCATTTCGTTCACTGCAGCCACGTTCTATGTCCTGTTGCCCTGGTAATGAGTGACGCCGGGCTTACTGCACACTGACACAGGATTGCTGATGATTCATTTCTATCATGTTCTACACATTGTTGCTCTGGCAATGGGTGACGCTGGGTTTATCGCACAGTATTGATGACTTTTCAGCGATCCTCCCCAGCAAGGTGTTATGCAAGGTTGCCATCGCAACGGGCTCATCGCAACCTGTTTGGATTCTTCTCGATCTAAATGGTGCACGCATATTTAACTCTAGGTGTTTCCTGGAAAGTGTTTTTTCCTGCGAGTCGTTAGTTTTCCTTAATGGTGATTCGCATACAAATTTCAATGAACTTCAGCTGTGTGTCGCTCTCCTTCAATGGTGATTCGCACACCAATGAACTACAGCTGTGTATTTCTCTGCTTCAATCGTTTCCCACAACAGTGAACTTTCAACCATAAGACAAAATATAATATTAACTTTCTCTTAGTGTCTATTATCTGCATTTAAATTTAGAATAATGCATCAATCAATCATGCCTCCAGTTCCATTTTTAGCAACTCCTGGTTTACCCCCTATTGAGTGGGAACAATGGAAGGAATGCTTTGAAGCATATTTAGATGCTATTGAAGGGGAGGTATTTACACAAACAAAAATATGCATTATTAAGACATTCATTAGGAATGGAGGAGAGAAAGGTGTTAAAATACTTGCCTCAAATTTGGGTTGCAGGTGAGGGTGATGAGTTAGATCAGGGTTCTGCAAAGTCGGTCCTGGAGAGCCAGGTCCATGCCAGATTTTTAGCATATCCACATTTAGGAAAATGTAGATTTCTGAAACATCTTTTTTCTAAATGTGGATATGCTAAATATCTGGCATGGACCCGGCTCTCCAGTACCGACTTTGCAGAACCCTGAGTTAGATGCATATGAGTCAGCTATGAAAGCATTCGATGCACGCTTTAGGAAAAAAAAAAGTCATAATGGAGCATCATAAGTTTTATAAAAGACAACAAAATGCCAAATGAGTCAGTAGAAAGCTTTCTGAGTGTTGGCTTCAACGTGTGATTTTAAAACGTTCGAAGATTAAATAATACGTGATCAAGTGGTTGAAAAGTCTAACAATATGAAAATTCAGGAAAAAATATTGACAGTAGATAATCTCACTTTGGAAAAGGCGATAGAAATTAGCACCATTGAATCAACAACTAAATTCATGGAGGAGATGAGTATTAAATCTGAGGTGCATAGTGTACAAGTGCAGAATATTATCAAACATATAGATAAAAAAGCAACATCATCTAATGAAAATAGAAGGAAATCTATGGAGTGTTATCGCTGCGGTAGCATAATACATTTCGGTAATTCTCAATGGTGTCCGGCGCTAGATAAATGTTGCAAGAAATGTAGGAAAAAGGGTCTTTTTTTATCAAAGTATGCAAATGTAATTGGGCTAAAGATCTTAGAAATATCAAATTAGTAGATGCAGTAGAGGAAGGTACTAGCAAGTGCTTAAGTGACCCAGATGAAGACAGTGTAGTATTTGTGGTACAAGAAAAAGAAGAAATAGTATTCACTAATAGAAGAGAAAGTGTTGCTATGGTGATGGAAAAAACCCTTGTGTTCCATTGAGATCAATGGGATTATGTATGGCATGACGGCTGACTCTGGTTCTTTATTTACATTAATCAGTGCTAATGAATAGAGCAAGACACAAAAGGGTGAATAAAAGAAATCTAAAGTAACGCCAATAGCTTATGGGGGCAAATCTATTGATGTCATAGGTGAATTTGAGGCAACTTTGGTTTTCAAAGGCAATCAAACAATGTCAACAGTCTATGTAGCACTCAACGGGGGAAATTTATTGGGGTGGTTGGATCACACCTAATGGGGCATATAGGTTCAAACGCATGCCATTTGGTTTGGCGTCATCCTCATCGGTATTTCAAAGGGTAATGGAAGTGATGTTTAAAGGTATTGATAAAGGAAGGTGTTTCCAGGATGATATTTTAGTGTGGGGACGTGATCTTAAAGAACATGATGAGACCTTACTTAAGGTATTGATGATTTTGAAGGAAAGGGGAGTAACATTGGAAGCAAGCAAATGTCATTTTGGACTGAAAAGTGTGGAATATTTGGGGCACAAATTATCAGAGAGGGGAGTAGAACCAAAAGAGGGTGTAGTTAAAGCTATAACAGAGTTTCCTTCTCCTCAGAGTAAAGATCAATTGAAGTCATTTTTTGGACTGTTGGAATTCTATGCACGTTTCGTTCCAAAATGTGCTGAACGGACTAAGGAGATGCAATTGTTGTTGAAGAATAATGTCAAGTTTGAAAGGACAAAGGATTGTGATAACAAGTTTAATATGATGAAACAAGATGTTGCGGAGGCTGTACCCTTGAAACCATTTGATACGAAGGATCAAAGTATTGTGGTGACTAATGCCAGTCAATTTGGTTTGGGAGCTGTCTTAATGCAATCCAGGAATGGTAAAGAAGAAGTGGTTGCTTTTGCTTCTCGTGCATTGAGAGGGGCTGAGTCAACATATTCAGTCATTGAATGGGAAGCTTTGGCATGTTGGTGGGGTGTGAATTATTTCAGAAAATATTTATGGGGTACTGAATTTGCATTGCGAATGGATCACAAACCTTTATTGAATCTATTGTCAACCAAGGGAGCTTCATAAGCAACTCCAAGGATTGCCAAGTAGCATTATAAGTTGCAAGAATTTCTATTCAATATTGAAGATATTCCAGGAGCAAAAAATATTTTTGCAGATTGTTTATCTCATCTGCCGATTAAATCAGATGTGGAAGAAGTGGATGATGATTTTTCTGTTGTGGCTTGTACAAGGATAGATGAGTAGGAATGTGTGATGGAGGAGGAATGGAAAGAGTCTGTGCTAAAAGATAAAGTTCTACAAGTATTGGGAGAATGGTTGAACAATGGATGGCCGAAAACTAAGGTGGATGATGAAGTAAAGGTCTACAAGGACATTTTTCAGGAAAGTCTTGTTGGGAGTGTTTTGAGATGTGCAAATTTGTTGGTTGTACCTCAAGTCATGCGTGGCAAAGTGATGAATATGGCTCATGAAGGCCATATAGGAATGAGTGCTATGAAAAGAAGGATCAGAGAAACTTTTTGGTGGCCGGTCATGGACAGGGATATTGAGAATTGGGTTAGGGAATGTGTGTCTTGTGCATTGAGTGGTTAGTCACAAGTAACAGTACACAGTCCTGTTGAGGCAGTTCCTGTACCAGATAAACCATGGCATAAATTGGGCATGGACAATATTGGACCAATAAATATGCTTAATAATAGTCTTAAGTTTGGTATTGTGTTAATGGATTATTATTCTCATTGGCCCGAGGTAAAGTTAGTCAAAACCGCTGACACTAAGGCAGTAATAATATTCCTGAGTGATTTATTTATGAGGGAAGGGGTTCCATTTCAAATAGTCACTGACAATGGTGTGCTATTCATGTCTAGGGAATTCAAATAATTCATGTGTAAATGGGGTGTGGAGCATGTTACCACTTCTCTATATCATCCTAGGAGCAATGGCCTGGTGTAGAGGTACCATGTGATAAAAGATAATGTTCAGTTATCACTGGTAAATAGGTTGGACTGGAAGAAGGAAGTGGGAGAATTAATTTGGCCTTTACACACCACTACCAATGTGTTGCTCAGAGGAAGGGAGGCAGCGAACGAAATTGGTCTGTCCTTGGATGAATGACTTGGTTGTGTCAGAGGAGAAGAGAACAAAAGTGATGAAAAGTCGAGAAAGTGCTCAGAGTAGATATGTGTCAGTGAAGGAAGGGAGACACATGAAAGTAAAGGAAGATGATTGGGTACGTGTCAGATTACAGGGAATTATAGTGAACAGAAATTCTAGATTTTCTTCTCCCAAAAAAGTGGTGTGTGTAAAAAGATGTGTGGTTAAATTGAATGATGGTAAGTAGTGGAATAAAGAAAGACTAGCCGTGCAACACAGAATGGGTGCCATTCAAGATAATGACAATATGAATGAGGCAAAATGTACAATAAGCGGGGACAAGACAAATGATTCAGGACCCAGTAAAGACTCAGATTGCAAAATGTCTTTAAGGAAAAAAAATAAACCAGCATGGTTACGAGCTTATGTAAAATGGGTTTGATGTAATATCTTATAGATACTTTGTATAAAGTTAGCGCTGTATCTATACATATATATATGTTAAAAAAATACAAATAAAAAATAATAATAATAATGTTCGTTTAGCTGGGTGCCAGTAGTAATTGTGGCTGGATATATCGTAGTAATTTCTATTGTTTGTTAATGTTTATTCTTTGTTGGAAAAGGGGAAGACGTGTTGTATAATGATCAATTGTAGGAAAAAGAATGTCAAGAAGGAATGTAGAAGGTTGGTGGGTGGAATACTGAGCTCTGGAATGAACTGGCAGTTGCTGCTCTGTGTCCACTGTGTTAAGACGTGTATCTCGGAAGTAAAGCCTCTGCAGTCAAATTCGTCTCTGTGTGTTTACCTACTTCAAGTAGTCAGGTCATACTTGATTTGATAGCTGAATTGCGACCCCAGCTACAGGGCCCAACATTTAGGAGCAACGCTATACCTCCCCATGTGTAGGTATTGTGTTGCATACACCTTCTAGTATCAGGGAGTTATCAGACAGTCGTAGCAGTGGCAGGGGTGTCACAAAGCACCTTTTCCAGGTCCTTCCACAAGTTTCTGGACGTAATGGTTGGAAAGCTACACCAATACATATAGGCCCTCATTCTGACCTTGGCGGGCGGCGGAGGCCGCCCGCCAAAGTCCCGCCGTCAGGTTACCGTTCCGCGGTCGAAAGACCGCGGCGGTAATTCTGACTTTCCCGCTGGGCTGGCGGGCGGTCGCCTTCAGACCGCCAGCCAGCCCAGCGGGAAAGAGGCTTCCACGATGAAGCCGGCTCGGAATCGAGCCGGCGGAGTGGAAGCTGTGCGACGGGTGCAGTTGCACCCGTCGCGTATTTCACTGTCTGCGCAGCAGACAGTGAAATACATGTAGGGGCCCTCTTACGGGGGCCCCTGCAATGCCCATGCCAGTGGCATGGGCACTGCAGGGGCCCCCAGGGGCCCCGGGACCCCCCCTACCGCCATCCGGATCTCGGCGGTCCGACCGCCGGGATCTGGATGGCGGTAGTGGGGGTCGGAATCCCCGCGGCGGTGCAGCAAGCTGCGCCGCCGCGGAGGATTCAATGGGGCCGCGGTACACTGGCGGGACCCCGCCAGTGGTGCCGGTCCGACCGCGGCTTTACCGCCGCGGTCGGAATCCCCATTGGAGCACCGCCGGCCTGTCGGCGGTGCTCCCGCGGTCCTCCGCCCTGGCGGTCAAAGACCGCCAGGGTCAGAATGACCACCATAGTTCCCAATACCCGCAATCATTGCAGCAAACTAAGTTTAATTTCTACAGGGTAGCACACTTCCCCATACTTCTTGTCATAATGTTGTTCTAAACAGCGTCAACTCTTGATACTTCATCCAGAGGATGACAAAGACACTGACAGTCATAGGGCTGCAGCATACTGTGTAACAGCTGGGAAATGTTTCTACACTGTTCCACCACTATTTATTTCCATTGCCACCTACAAGTTTTTAAAAACAAAAATCCTCCAAGTATTGAAATGTCACCTTTATCATCATTAAAACCCTGTATTGTTGTGTACAAATTCACCACACTGATACCTATATCTGAACCTCATTCAAATAATCTTGGGATATAATTTATTTACCCAGATTAAAATACATCCTGAAAACATTGTTCTCATGAAGGCCCCTGTGTAAAACTATTGAAGGCGTACGCTTTGTCGCATTACTTCCAAATATTTACATCCTGGTAATGATTCTTAATTAAATACCAGTTGGAACTCTAAGGTTAGAAGAGGAACTATTTGTCAAGATCAGACACAATCAAATTGGCTTCATCACCGTCCACATGCTCTTTCTCTTTCCTAGTTTCTCTGTATAAACACATGGTTGCTCCTCTGTGTTGTTTCACTGTGTAAGCACCTCACCGTGTAGCACTTATTGACCTTGGTGTTATATAGTGTTTATTGCAACGAAAATGTGTAATTGAGCAAAATATATTTCTTAAAAAGTACCTTATGCCTGGCATAATTTATTTGATACTAACAGAGAAGAAGAATCAACGTAATCCACCTCCAAAACTAAGGCATACAGCACTGAAGAGAACTAAGCAGATTGTTTTCTAATGTAAAAACTTGTAATAATTGAGAAAAATCAATTCTTACTATGAGTTCATATGGTTCTGCTAAAATATTACATTTTCTAATAATCTGCTACTTGCAGTTCCTTTTCCAGGACACACAATGAACTAAGCTAATATTCTTTCACATAAGCTTCATGAATCGTCCTGTTCAATTCAGCAGCTAAAACAAATATTGTTACATAAACTAAACTTGAAGCATGCTCTTCTCCTGGAATACAATAAATCATTCAACATTACATTTGCTGCCTAAGAAAAAGAATTCAGGTTAAAGGGAAAAATAAACCAGAATTTTTCCATTGCTACTTGCAAAATGAGCTTTCAGGCCCAGTGGTGTTAAGAAAGCCTAATGCACATTAATACAAATAATACATTAACAAAACTATAGGGCACCTTTAATTCAAATCAAATATGCAAGCAAATTATTAAAAACATTATTCATGGTATGTCAAAATTAGTTTTAAACGTGTACTTATTTTTCTAAACACATAATTCATAATGAAATCAGTTTATTTATTCAAAATATATTTTATTTCTACTGTTTCTACCTAAAATAATAATCTCATGTTAATATTCATTGTTATTTCACAAATTTATGAATGCAAAATGTTCTCATGTTAAATGTGGTGTCAGAAATATGAAAGGTAGGTACAAATGTCCACCACTATTTAAACTATGCACGTTTTCATTTCTATTTTATGTTTCTCTTAGGCCTTTAAAACTATACATTTATTAGTTGCTATATGCTACTTTTAAAACACAAATTTATTATTAATACTTGATCCCTCTCCATCCCTGCTCTCACCGCAATCCATGCTGTCACAAAATAATTATTCTCACTTACAATGAGAGAAGTCAAAACCTTTTAGTTTGATAAACCATTAATCTAGGTTTGCGATAATTGTGAATTCTTTTCATCATCTGATAATATCTGCTTCTCATATTCTCCAATTCCATTTCTTCCCTTCTCTGTTTATGCTTTATATTTTGTCTTTTCCAGAAATTGTATGCTTTGTAAAAGCCAAGTGTGCAAATTATGAACGCAGTCACAATCAGTAAAGGTTTCAGGATCATCCACACAAAACCATTTGCTAAGTTGCGAAACCAAGATCCTACCTTAGAGATTCCTTCCCCTACTGTTTCCCAAACAGTTGTCTCTTTTAGGTCACTTAAGTCATTTCTCAAACTTGTCAGATTAGATAAGTATCTCCTTATTTCATAGCTGTTATTCAGAATGTATGTGTAACAGTGCTGTGATTTCAAAACTCTGCAGACTTGCTAAAAGAATGTCTAACGCAAGGCGATTCTGCAGAATTTCCGTGTCCATTAGGAGCATTGCACCTGAAAAATGAGTTGGCATTTTACCTACAGTCGTTGATAACTTCCTAATCTTTTCATTCAAAATCACTCCCACTGTTAGAATAATAGCTCCAAAATCTCTCCTATAATTTCTGAATCACTTGCTCCTCTTCTAAATCTAATTTTAGGTGTCTCTGCATTGACAATGCTGTCCACTTTCGGCAAAGTTTTGGGAAACCCACTCTTAAATAGCATGTACCATACCAGCCTTTCGGGAGCCAATAATAAGTGTTCTTACCACAGATGAAATAAACACCAGGTACAGCGGGGTCTTGTCCATTTAGCATAAAATCCCAAACACTCTTAAACAGGAACACGTCTGCATTCATTCATTCCTACAAACATATTGTCAGCTTTTGATTGCAGCCTAAATATACAAAGCTTTCCTACATGTTGCTAATCTAAACCTAAGCATCCTTGTGTATCAGGTGTGTTGTGAAACAATTTCTTCTTGCTAACTATATACCCTTGTCTATCCTTTCTTTCATTGCTTTTCTTCTGTCATTTACCTGATTAATAATGTGTGAGAATATTTTTCAGGCTATTCCATAGTGCATAAGCTGTGCTAAAAGTCGGTGTAGGCACAAATAAATCTGCTACTGTGTGTATGGTTCTAGTCTTTGCAGTGCTGCTCAAATGCTGATTAATGGCAACAAAAGAAAAAACGACATCGAAGTTTGAGTAAAAATACTGAATGTACTCCTCGTTGTACAAATGTGTTAATAATAAACTGCAACTAGTCCCATAAGTCAGTGGTAAGCTGTGATAAGTGATTCCTTCCTGCACTGACAAAGGAATTTGTTTACACACATAACAATCATGCACATTCATTGTATCCACATACTCATACAGCAAACTATAATATACATTGGAAGCCAAATCTCCCTTTGTGTCATCTAAGTGAAGCAATCCCTCATTTTATCAAACTTATCTTGTTCAGTTGTTGTCGTTCTCAGCGCTGGAGTTGCGGTGCTTTGCACCTCTCCTTACATTGAAACACTAATTCGTCAAATCAATAAAATACATGCAATATTACATACTAACATCAAACCAAACACACACATTTACACCTACTGTTTGCCATGACCAGGAGTTATGGCTTCTGTAGAATCAGAGGAGCAAAGAAAACAAAAAATATAAAAGGCAAAGCTAAGCAAAATCAAAACAAAAAAATATTTTTAAAGTCTCTTTGCACTATTTACAGCAGTTCTCGATCTTTAAGAAAGTTCTTCAGCTCAGCAACAAGTTGTCAAAACCAGTTCAAATGTTTGTTTTCAATGGAACATAGTCTGTTGATCAGTTATTGTTATTTCCAGAGTGTAATGTCTGTGTTGAACAATTTGAAATGTTATTTTAAAGCTCAGTTAAAATGCAATTTCAAGCTCCAGGATGTTCAACTGAATTATCACCGTCAAAACAAAAGGCCATAAACTTGTTCTCTCATTCATTTGTGACAAACAAGATCCATTCAGGTGAAGAGTATCTGCAACTTGGCACTCTTTTCCTTTTTGTCCTCCTTACAGCACCATCTTCATCTTCACTTTGATTTGACTCTTTGACTGCTTCTGTTACTGATGGGAGTTTATCAGCAACCTGTTCATGTGCAGCTGCAAGTTATTTGTCTCCTTTACAGTTCTTTTCCGGGTGCAACTGCTTTCACAACTTTTGCCGTACTGGCAGGAATGACTTGATTTTGACTTTGCTCTCCTTCACTTTTGCCTGCTTGAAAGCTGCTTGCACCTTTGTCTGCACCTTTATCTGCATGCAGACCACTTGTTCCTTCACTACTTTGCATGTTTTCTGTTTCAGCCACCGGTTCGGTTCTCACAGCTTGGTCAAACCAAACAACTTCTTCATCAGCATTTGCTATTGCAGGATCAGACTCTGTGTTTTCAATAGGACACAGAACTTTGGGTGTGGGGTTCACGTGTTTCCTGTTTGGAATACCAGCACACTTCACAGCTGTCATTGTCACCAAGATGATTTGATATGGACCTTTCCACCTTGATTCCAGGCAAGTCTTCCTCACGTACTTTTTAACCAAAACCCACTCCCCAGCCTTCAGGCTGTGGCACTGTTCATGGGCTTGTTGAACTGTTACTCCTTCAACCTGATGAGACAAAGAGCAAACCAAATTAGCTAGACATTTGCAACAATTCACCACTAAGTCATCTGTTATGTTCACAAGTACATTTGCAGGTACTGCTGGCCGTCTCATTGCACGAGTCATCAGGACTTAATGAGGGGACAGTCTTGTCTTCCTGTCAGGGGTGCTACGCATGCTCATCAGGACAAGTGGAAATGCATCACACACTTTCAATGCTGTTGAGGCACAATCCTTTGCCAATCGAGCTTATAGTGTTCCATTCATGTGCTCCACCAATCCAGATGTCTCTGATCTGTAACCACAGTGCAATTTTTGCTCAATGTTCAGTGCTGCACACAACAACCTTATGATCTCATCATTAAAGTGTGTTCCTCTATCTGATTCCAAAGAAGTCAGGAATTCATACCTTGGTATTAGCTCCTGTGGCTGTAGCTTAGCTAATGTGAGACTATCATTCCTACTTGTTGGAAAAGCCTTGATCCACTTAGAGAACACACACACACAATAGCTAGCACATACTATAATCCATTACAAGAAGGCATCTCAATGAAGTCAAGTTGCATTCAGTTAAATGGACCTCCCAATGTGCCTATCTAGTTCAAATTAACCACTGTCCGTTTCCCTACATTCATTTGAAGACATGTCACACACCTGTGACAAACCGCTTCTGCAACCAAGCTAAACCTGGGAGTATACCATGTCTGTTTGAATGTGCAAATCATTGCATCTCTGCCAAGATGAACCTGACGATGATAATATCTCACCAACAAGTTCAACAAAGAATCTGGCAACACAACTTTCCCTTCATTTGAAAACCAGACATCATCCACCTCTCTTTGAGCACAACCTGCTTTTATCCAGCCTCTGTGCTCTTCTTCTGTTGCTTCTTCCTGCCACATTTTAATTTCATCCCAGGCATCAACCACTGACAGCAACAAATGTTGATTTGTCTCAGTGGTGTCACTTTCATTACCCCACCCTTCATGGAAGGTGATGCAGTGAAATGCACAATATCTGACAATTTGTTCAGCATAGGCATTACCCAATCGTACAAGTCTAAATTTCTTCAGTAACTGTAGTGCGTTTAACAAATCATGAATTCTTTCACCATTTCGAAAAGGGGAGGGGATCCAGACAAGGTCATAAAACTTCATTGGTGCCATAACTGCCTGAAGTCGTGGACAACACCAAATCCATACCGGCTATCTGTGAATATTGTCACTTTAAGCTGCTTGGACATGCAGCTTGCTCTTGTAAGAGCAACCAATTTGGCTACTTGTGCTGAAATGACTCCTTTGAAGCCATGAGAGTGTGCAAACCGCATAAGCAGCTCTCAGAGTACCTTCACTGTCTCCTAAACAGGAGTCATCAACAAAGACAACGTTGATCATTTTCTTCCAAAGGAGTATCCTGAATATCATGTCTGGGTTTGGTGCACAGTTCAGTAACATGAGCCAGTCCTGTTCCATTTCATTAGCATCAACTGTGTCTTCAACATTTACAAACATTATTGTGGAGAGGTTCAAGCTTGAACACCTCTTAAGTACAATATTGGGTGATCCAAGAATCAATAATTTGGAACATGTAAGTCAGGCACTGGTCAAATATTGGGTCTTAGATCTGGTCAAGAGGATCTCGACTGAGTGAGGGACAAAGACAGTTAAAGGATGTCTCATCACAATACCTTTGCATTGGCTGACGCGTACACCAGAAGAAGCCATGGCTTTCAGACAGTCGGGCATCAACAGGATCCAATGTGGCAGAAAAATATGCCACTGGCCTGTTTGTTCCTCCATGTGACTGTGCCAAAACAGAAAGAGCACAACCATCATGTTCATGACAAAACAGTGCATGACCTTTTGTGTAATCAGACATTCCCAAAGCTGGAGCTCTGTACAAATTCTCTCTCAACTCAGTAAAAGCTTTCATGCATTCTTCATTGAAGGGGACTGGATCTGTGACTTCTTTGCGTGTCAATTTCTGCAACGATTTGGAAATTACTGAAAAATTTGGGATCTATTGGTGACAATTGGCTCACCACTCCCCAAAACAATTTGACATCTCTCTGTGTAACTGGGGGATTCATTTGCATAATAACTGTATTTCTCTCTAAGGACACTTTGCTCACACCTTTCTCAATTTGGTGACCCAAATATTTAACTTCTTTCTGACAGCACTGTAATTTAGCGGGGGAAACCCTGTGTCAGTTTTTACCCAAATGATTCAATAATCCAATGGTGTCTCGTCTGCAAGCGTCTCGTGTATTGGACGCAACCATCAAGTCATCAATGTACTGCACTAAAGCAGACTGAAATGGCATGTTCAAAATACGACACCATGAATACACACGGTTACCAAATTGGAAACAAAAAGAGGAACTGACTATCTTCATGAAGAGGCACTGAGAAAAATGCTTGTGACAAATCAATCACTGAAAACCACTCTGCTTCACAGGAAATCTGAAATAAAATCACTGCTGGATTTGGCCCTCTGGGACAACAGGATACCACTGTTTCGTTCACCTTTCTGAGATATTAAGCTATGCGATATTTCCCACTTGGCTTTCACAATTCTATGATTGGCAAACTACATGGACTGCCTATTACTTCTTTTAAATCTCCCTGCTCCACAAAATTTACAATTACTAGGATAATATCTTCAATCACTTCTGGGGTCATGCATTACTGTGGTGTTCTGGGGAAACTGCATTTGGCTTAACAGTCATTTTGAGTGGATTAACACCTCAAATAAGTCCAATATCCTTTCCAGAAAGATCCCAAATTCTCAGTGCTCCTGTCTTTTGTAATTCATCAGGCAAGTCCCTAACCGTCATGGTAGGAAACAATGTAATGAGAGGATACATCTCATCAGTTTGACTAGAAGTTTCATCATCATTGTTGGTTTGAACTTCTATTCCTGCTTGTGTACAAGTAATGGAACATTTTAATTTTCATAGTAAGCCTCTTCCTAACAGACTCACAGGATTCGAAGCACAAACTACAAATCAGTACAAACCCTCAAAGGTACAGATTTTAACTGGAATGGGCTCTGTAATGGGATTTATCAAATGGTAATTTCCTACTCCTACAGCCCAAACTGTTCTTCCTTAAAGTGGCACATTTGGTACTTCTGCAGATCTGACAGTAGAACAAGTTGCTCCTCTGTCAACCAAGAATGAAACTTCAAGACCCATCACACTCACATTCACATAAGGACCATGTTGATATACCTCCAATGAGGCAGCCAACATACATTCTTCTTCTTCCGAACTCTCACTCATGCATTCTTCACTCGCTTCATCATCACTGAAATCAATCAATGATTATTGTGTGATTAGCTGTCCTGCATTTTGATTCACTTTTTGATTCACCTTCACCTGTTGCTGTGCCATCAGAGCTTGTGGTATCTGCATTTGCTGTGGGCATGGATTTGCTGCTGGTGAAATTGTACTTGTTGCTGGGAAACTGTGTTAGGACTGCTATTTTGGATCTTGCTTTTTAAAATTGATTGTTGTCAACCATCTGCGCAACACCCCTTCCTTGCACCAAATTAGTTACATTATTAAAAGGACACTCCCGTTTCCAATGTCTGACACCGCAGCACGCATGGCAAGGCAGTATTTTCTTCATGTTCTGAACATCAGACACATTCGCATTTGGGTCTACTAGAATTCCACAGCCTCTACCTCTGAACTGAGGCAGCACATTTCCTTGTTGTTGCATCCCTTGCATTCAGCCTGTTTTCTTCATGTGATCTCTGCATCCCTGCTGCTTGGGCAGATTTAATCTGCATCACCATTACCTTTTCATTAAATCTTTTCTTGTTTATCTCAATCTCATCACTGCAATATTTTGCGTTTGCAGCACTTCATCAATCAGCTTTTCTTGCCAGCAAATCAAATGACTCTTAATCATATTGCTAATTTTAGGCTTCAATCCTTGAATGAACCTGAACACAAAATTAATCATGTCACCCGGCTAAATCATTTATGTGCCACTGTATTGTCTGAATGCTTTCAGCAGTCTCTCATAATAAGCATGAACAGACTCTGTTGCTTCCTGAGACGTCCTGTCAATTCTTTGCCAATCAATATCTTTAGGGGAAACTCTAGTCTTCAGAAACTCAATCACTTTGTAAAAAGCCTTCATCACTTCTTTGGATGGCACACCTGTTACTGGATCTCTCAGTGGTTCATGCGTTGGCCAATCAACACTCCTCTTACACTCACCCCACAAATCTGCTGGAACCACAATCTCAAATAAAGTTTTCAAACCTTCCCACAGGCACTTTGCAAACTTGACAAACCTCTCTGTTTGCTGTTACCACTCTACTGGTTTCTCCCTCAGCTTTGGGTAATCATTTGTAAATGACAGTATGTCACTTCTGCTCCAAGGGACATGAACAAAATTCCTGCTTGGCATTTCTCTCCTAGGCTTCTTTTTACAGCTTCCTCAGCCTGCTCTACATCATTTGAAAATACAGTCGGCTTCTTCTTTTGAAATCTTTTCTTTGCCCATCAACCTTCCCATTTATTTAATGCTCCCCATGTTTGAATGCTTTGAATCAACTCCTTAATGTGAATTTTCATTCAAGATGTTCTCATGTTTGCAATGTCTCTTTAATCAAATTCTAATCTGTAACTCCTCTTAAACTGTTTGGATTTACTCATCTTGATTTCATATTTCTCAGCCAAAAAAGCTAATTTCTCATAAGCATGTTCTGCTCTAGAAGTAACATCTTTGCACATGAAGTATGTTAGAACTGACAGCCTTAGCGTGGTCACCCCTAACTTTTTGCCTGCCTCCCTCCATTTTTTAGATACTGTTTTTAAGACTGCACACTTTACCACTACTAACCAGTGTTAAAGTACATATGCTCTCTCCCTTTAAACATGGCAACATTGGATCATGTCCAATTGGACTATTTCATTTACTCATACGTCCCTAGTAGAGTGCACTATATGTGCCCAGGGCCTGTAGATTAAATGCTGCTAGTGGGCATGCAGCACTGATTGTGCCACCCACTTAAGTAGCCCCTTAACCTTGTCTCAGGCCTGCCATTGCAAGGCCTGTGTGTGCAGTTTCACTACCAATTCGACTTGGCATTTAAAAGTACTTGCCAAGCCTAAAACTCCCATTTTTCTACATATAAGACACCCCTAAGGTATGCCCTAGGTAACCCATTGGGCAGGGTGCTGTGTAGGCAAAAGGCAGGACATGTACCTGTGTAGTTTACATGTCCTGGTAGTGTAAAACTCTTAAATTCATTTTTACACTGCTGTGAGGCCTGCTCCCTTTATAGGCCAACATTAGGGCTGCCCTGATACATTGTTGAGTGGTAGCTGCTGATCTGAAAGGAGTAGGAAGGTCATATTTAGTATGGTCAGAATGGTGATACAAAATCCTGCTGACTGATGACGTTGGATTTAATATTACTATTTTAGAAATACCACTTTTCGAAAGTGAGCATTTCTCTGCACTTAAATCTTTCTGTGCCTTACAATCCACGTCTGGCTGGGTTTAGTGACAGCTCTCTTGTGCATTCACTCAGACACACCCCAAACACAGGATACTCAGCCTCACTTGCATACATCTGCATTTTGAATGGGTCTTCCTTGGCTGGGAGGGTGGAGGGCCTGACACTTGCATGTCAAAGGACAGTAGCCTGCCCTCACACAAAGGACTGCCACACCCCCTACTGGGACTCTGGCAGACAGGATTGAACTAAAAGGGGAACCTGTGCACTTCTTAGCCACTCTTTGAAGTCTCCTCCACTTTAAAGGCACATTTGGGTATTTTAACAGGGCCTCTGCCACTACCAACGCAGACACTTCTTGGAGAAGAAACTGGAACCAGAACCTGCATCCTGCCAAGAAGAACTGACTGGCTGCCCAACGGACTCACCTGTCTGCTTTCTGTGAAGAACTGCTGCCTTGCTGTTGCCCTGCTGCCTTGCTGCTGTCTGGCTGTGGTGAAGAAGTGCTCTCCAAGGGCTTGGATAGAGCGTGCCTCCTGTTCCCGGAAGTCTCAAGACCAAAAAGACTTCATCTCTACAAGAAGGACTCCTTGTGTGGTGAAATTTGACGCACAGCCTGCACTGTGGTAAAAATTTCACCACATACTGAACTGGAACAACGCAGCCCGACTTCGCACTGAGAAGATCGACGTAGCGCCAGCGTAGCGACCGTAAATTCGATGCATGGCCCACCGGATCGATGCACAGCCGAGCCAGAACGATGCAGCCCAACTTCCAGAGAGGAATCGACGCAGCGTCTGCTGTGCGGTAGAAAATTTAACGCACCACCGAATAAACACAGCTCCTGTGACTTTGTCCTGCCAGCACATGAAATCCACGCATCGTCCCGGGGCGTCCGAAAACCCCGTAACCAGAAGAGGATCCATGACAGAGAGCCAGAAATTGATGCACAGCCGTCCCTGCGTGAAAACTAAATGACGCATCGCCGTGGGTGGCCCGATAAATCGACGCACACCCACTTGTTTCCACTCATCTCCTCCTCTGTGGTTCTTTGCAGAGATTCTGCACGCAAACCAGGTACTTTGTGCTTGAAAGAGACTTTGTTTGCTTTTAAAAGAATGAAGACACTTTATATCACTTTACAGTGATATTTGAACATATACTTATCGCATTTTAATAATTTTGACCTGCATCTTATTATTATATATTTTTCTAAACACTGTGTGGTGTATTTTTGCAGTGCTATATGTGTTATTGTGTGATTTATTGCTCAAATACTTTACACATTACCTTATTAGCTAAGCCTGACTGCTCAGTGCCAAGCTACCAGAGGGTGGGCACACGATAATTTGAATTGTGTGTGAGTTACCCTGAATAGAGTGAGAGTCCTTGCTTGGAGAGGGGGTAACTTGACTGCCAACTAAAGACCCCATTTCTAATAAAGTACAATTCATTTCCATTGTAAGTATCCAGTCTGTCTAATTCAAGGGTTCCCCTCAATCATTTCATTTAATTCCAATGTTAATGTAGCCATTATGAATGTCCTTTCTCCTTCAGGCATATTTCTTGAAATGGAGGTTCCACACAAATTGCCTAACCACTCCGTCAATTGTTGGACTGTCAATCCTTGCAAACTAACCTTGTTACAATGGTTTTGGGGCAAAAACTGTGGTACATTGCATGTGGCTCGTACAGCTTGCTCTTGATCCATAACGGATAATCCCATCAAGCAAGGTGGACATGTCACATCAATTAGTGGACGAACTCCATTATGTATCTGGTTTGAACCAAAAGAATTCATAGGGGTCATGGCTGGCAATGTAGTGGTCAGTCTTTCCATTTCTGAATTAGTTCCAAAAGGTGAATTCATTACTGATACTGGATTTTAAATATGGGGACCATTCTCGTTTTTACCCTGGGCATAGAACTGGACTCCTGGACCTCTGATTATGGGAACATTTAATGCTTCTGGTCCTGACAAATTCGACTGACTTTGTGGGAACATTAATCCTTTACTCTTGCCAGTCAGTACTGTACCGAAAGCCTAATTTAACTGATTCCGGGCAATATTCTGTGGTGTCATCACTGGGGAATACATTGGCATGGTCTGTCTCTGGTTCATGACTTGTGCACGTGTCTGTGCATTCGATGTGCACTCAAACTGAGTCATTCCTGCATTCTGAATTTGCTGTGGCATAACTTGAACTGTGAAATTCTGAACTTTGCTAACATTTGGAACTGTTGGATAAATCACTGGCACCTGTGCAACATTAGCACTAGGCACGTTTGGAATTACCTAAACCTGGTTTGTGCAACTGGAACTGTGGCAACATTCGGCACTACATTCTGATTTACTGATTCAACTGCATTATACTGTGGGGAATGATTCTGCAACAAATGAGTTATAAATTCATCGTCTTAATCATTCTTGACATCTGCTACCATTTTATTTTCAACCAAATTCTGTTTTGTATCTTCTTCAGATTTCTTTTTGGCCTTTGGCCTGACACGTCCATCACCTTCCTGAGAAATCAGTGGAAATAACTTCACTGCATGTAATGTATCTGCTCTCCAAATTTTCTGCTCTGCATCCCATCTAGCTTCTTCTAGTGCCATTTCTGCTTTCCTCATTCTTCTTTCAAATTTCTAAGCTTCATTTTGACTTGTGACTAATTCTCAAATAGCAAGTGCTTAAATTTGTGCAGGTCTAGGAAAGGGCTTTGATTCATAATCACTGCCTCAGATTCTCTGAAATTCTCAAATTGAAAGTTCCATAACTATGAAAAGCTAAGGTGCCTTCCTTCCCAGTTAATCTGCACCATTGATGTACCGAAAGCATGCTGAAACTACTCTCTCTTCCATCACCTTGAATGCTGGTGTACCCTCAGGTGGAGCAGGCTCACCCTCCCTAACTGGAATAAAAACATCTCCTCTTAGCGCACTCCTTAAAGCTTTGAAAAACGTGTCTTCTTTTTACTCAAATCTGATTCACAAATACAAAATCTATGAAACCAGGAAATAACTTTCAATCCTGAAATCCTTTTCATGAGCTGTTCTCAACCTGTAGCAGTGCAGTCTTGTCTGTGTGTGGCTTTTTTCACTAACCGGTCTATTTCAGAGCAGACCAAATGATGTCACACTCAGGTGGAGCAGGCTCATCCTCCCTAACTGGAATAAAAACATCTCCTCTTAGCGCACTCCTTAAAGCTTTGAAAAACTTATCTTCTTTTTACTCAAATCTGATTCACAAATACAAAATCTATGAAACCAGGAAATACCTTTCAATCCTGCAATCCTTTTCATGAGCTGTTCTCAACCTATAGCAGTGCAGTCTTGTCTGTGCGTGGCTTTTTTCACTAACCGGTCTATTTCAGAGCAGACCAAATGATGTCACACTCACCCCTTTCAGCAGGTGTGACTCACTTCAGTGCTGTCTCACACGCTTCTCACGCAAAAACTGAATGCAAAGTATTGCGAGCACACAAAACAAAATCTGTCTGCTCACTATGGGTAGGACTCAAACACTTTGGAAGCCGTACAGAAATTTTGACTGTGGCCTTTTGCACAAACAGCTGCTCTTACGGCTGTGGCTTTCTCACAAACGCAAGTAAGATTTGACCCACAAACCTTACTCTGATTAGTACGGATCCTCCATGTGCACTCTCCTAATACCAACCAACAACACAAACACTCAAGGGAAATACTACTGCTGTTTTGACAGAGCTCAATCGACCATCACCTTACCTGCATACAATAAATTAACCAACTGCCTCCATACATTTGTACATACTCCGTAGTATTAGGCCTCACAGGACCCGTTACCAACAACCACGGGGCACTTTTTGAGCACAAAGCGCCACATTCACCTTGAGTACGCCAACTCCCCTACTCTCGTACCTTGGAGTACGCAAACTCCCTACTCAATTACCTTGGAGTACGCAAAATCCTTACTTTACTCATACATCACACCAAAGCACTGCAGGCACAAAACCCTGCTCAAAACACATACTGTACACTTGTAACACAATGCTGAGATTTCATCAGCCCTTATACTACACCAGGAATAACTCACAATGTGGGAAAATTCTGACTCTACTCCTCACAAGACATAACTGTAACTCTGCTACCAGAAACTGCTGGAGCACCTGCAGAGGTCTTCTTCCCACCTTGGGTTCCGAAACTGCAAGCACTCGGGCGAGACATCATCACAAATGATCACCCTCAGAGGTCGACCGAACCTTTGGACTTGGTGACGGAGGCAGTAGTCAGAATCGTACAATCCCACAAACCAATGACATTATATAATAAACAATACTAAACACCATGAATAATTCAACACTAAAACAAAATTCCAAACTGCAAAAAGTTTCCAAGCATTATTAGAATCCCAAAATCAATGTCACATAAATGGTGCACAAAACTAAGGGCCTCATTATGACCCTGGCGGGCGGCGGAGGCCGCCCGCCAGGATGCCGCCCTCCATAATACCGCTCCGCGGTCAGAAGACCGCGGAGGGTATTATGAGTTTTCCCTGGGCTGGCGGGCGGTCTCCAAAAGACCGCCCGCCAGCCCAGGGAAAAACTCCCTTCCCACGAGGATGCCGGCTCGTAATCGAGCCGGCGGAGTGGGAAGGTGCGACGGGTGCTACTGCACCCGTCGCGTATTTCACTGTCTGCTACGCAGACAGTGAAATACTAGCGGGGCCCTCTTACGGGGGCCCCTGCAGTGCCCATGCCATTGGCATGGGCACTGCAGGGGCCCCCAGGGGCCCCACGACAATCCCTACCGCCATCCTGTTCCTGGCGGGCGAGCCGCCAGGAACAGGATGGCGGTAGGGATTGTCAGAATCCCCTCGGCGGCGCAGCGAGCTGCGCCGCCTTGGAGGATTCTTACGGGCAGTGGAAAACCGGCGGGAGACCGCCGGTTTTCCCGTTCTGACCGCGGCCAAAGCGCCGCGGTCAGAATGCCCAAGGGAGCACCGCCGGCCTGTCGGCGGTGCTCCCGCCCCCGTTGGCCCTGGCGGTTCTCTACCACCAGGGTCATAATGAGGCCCTAAGTTTTAAACATACATGAAAACCATAGGCTGACCAAAGCGTCTGAAAAGAGTCAATCTACTGAACAGCAACACTGTTATGCTCTCTAAAAGAATAATGTAGATTAGAAACAATACAATATGCAGATTATTATCAGATTTCAAAGCAGATGATGGTGACATCAGTAAATCATCTAAATACAGTTTTAACAATTAATTTCAGAATTTCATATTACAGAGCTGGGGCATTCCTCACACTAACCAAGAAAATGAATTGCATGTGTGGGAACAGGCTAACACACGCAGGCAAAAGCAAAAATAAAAGAAGACAAAAATAATTTGGAAATCATCTAACTAGGGTAAGCTAACTACAAAAATATGCTGGTATAAGTTACGAACTGAAAGGGAAACAAGAAACCACATTCTAGTTTTAACTCTCCTGATGGGACAGCAGACAGAGTTGATTTGTGGAACAGAGCATTCACCATCTTCCGGCGTCGGATGACAGCAGTATCAGAATGGTGCAGAACATGGGCTCCACATAGGACAAATCAGCAGTTCATAAATTGTTGGCCTTATTAGTGCTGAACCACAAAACAGGATAGGGTAGTTAAGACTATGATGAGAAAACTCATCAGGAGACTTAGTGAAGACAGAGTGTGAAAAGGCAGACTAAGCAGGGTTCTGGACAGTTTGAGGCAGGAGGTGGATTAACTCCAAGAAGGTTCTGAAGGGGTCTGACCTCTTTTCCAAAGCTCTCCACTAATTAAAGTAACCAAATTCCATTTGATTGGTCAATCAGGTGGGCACACACTGGGCGTTAATTTCAGCATCCAATCTCTGTAGATAGTACCACCAAGTCCTGTTACATACAGAAATGTTCACAGCAAATGTCCATTGTTTCTTACTATGACTTCATATGGTTCCGCTAAAATATTACATTTTCTAATAATCTGCTACTTGCAGTTCCTTTCCTAGAACACACAATAAACTAAGCTAAATTCTTTCACATATGCTTCATGAATCTTCCCATGCAATTCAGCAGCTAGAACAAATATTGCTACATTAACTAAACTTGAAACATGCTCTTTTTCTGGAATACAATAGAACATTCAACATTACATTTGCTGCCTAAGAAAAAGAATTCAGGTTAAAGGGGAAAATAAACCAATATTTTTCCATTACTACTTGCAAAATGAGCTTTCAGGCATAGTCATGTTAAGAAAGCCTAATGCACAATACTACAATTAATACATTAACAAAACTGTAGCGCACCTTTAATTCAAATTAAATATGCAAGCACATTATTTTAAAAATGATTCTTGTTTTGTCAAAATCGGTTTTAAGCATGTACCTATTTTTCTAAACACATACTTCATAATTAAATCAATTTATTTATTCAAAATATATTGTATTTCTACTGTTTCTACCTAAAATAATACTCTCACGTTAATATTCATTGTTAATTGAACAAAGTGTCTGAAATACAAAAGGTGGGCACAAATGTCCTTCAAAATTAAAATTATGCATGCTTCTTTCTACATTATTTTTCTCTTAGGCCTTTAAAACTACAAATTGATTAGGTGCCACATGCTACTTCAATGCCACTAATTTATTATTAATACTTGATCTCTCTCACTCACATAATGCAGACTGAGGCCCTAGTGTGACAAGCCTAGTGATGAGGAAAAATGTGCACGATCTAAGCTTTGAACTTTCTTACATTAAATGCAGACACTTTTTATCATCAGAATAGAAAGATAATTCTCTTGTAAGTCCCTCTTCTGGAATGTAAGGAGCATAATATACTGCATGTATCTCAGCCAAAGAGGAGTAACGAAAAGGGAAAGTGGAATTAATGACAAAACACATTATAGTGTAAAAGGACTCTGACTGGGGCATTCATGTTTTGGTCTAATTTGTTTATTTTTATGACTGGATCATGGGAAATGTAGTGTTTCTTTGCTACTGGTGAATAGTAAAGATTTGTCAAGCATAATAGGATCCTTTGTATAATGGCATAGAATTCTGAGAGTTTGACTAATTGTGTCTTAAATATGCCGTAGAAGTCCATAGTTAGTGCTCAACACACCACTTCATACCAGGATTCAATTGAGTCAAGACAAACTGAAAAAGGCATGCAGATATAAAAAATTCAAGAAAAAAGGTTAGCTACACTCCAACCTCAATGATAAGTTTTGGTAATAATGAGTAAGATTTACACCAATTATTTTTTTGTCAAATAAGTACTTGATTTAATTAGTATTCCTCGACCTCATTAGAAAATTGTGGAATGCATTTGATACATTTGACTAATCTACTCTAAAAGGACATTTGTGTCTAGTTAAAGCATACATCAAAAGATGTTTTTAGTACACGTGTGACACATTATGATGATTGGTTTAGACTGCGTTTTAGTTCTTCCTCGATTGAAACAGCCTCTGGTATGTCTGTTGCTGGAGACAGATAATCATCCACCTCCTAACTTACGTATAGTTCTTTACTGAAAGCCAAACTACAAGTATTTTACCTGAACATTTTGGTTTGCATTAGAACTTGATATATTTTTCTTGCAATCACATTGAAATAGCAATGTATTTTCTAGTTTAGGTTTATTTATTGTAAGTGAAGTATGTGTTTCTAACCCTTTCATTTCTATTTGGGCTTTTCTTAAAATCGTTGAGTTAAATTTAATATAGTTGATTTTTTAACTGATAATTTAGACAGTCATATAATCTGTCCTCGTTTTTGTTCACATTAACTCCATTCAGCAATTTACTCCAGGCTTTCTTTTTCCAGAAAGTTTACGTTTGATCCAGTTTTAGCATGCAGCCTTTACAGTACGCCCACAAACGCCCACGAACGCCCATGTTCTGTATAGAGGATTACTGCAGGTAATTCTGGACCCTGCTATCTGAAGGCCTTCGACTGGAACACTCCTTAGCCTAAGACAATTTGGCAACTTTAGAAATCTGCTGAAGACCATTTGTTGAAGGTCCTATCATTAATAATAGCAGAATGCAGTTCAAACAGGCAAAGGCCAGTGAGACAAACTGCTGGTTTAAGTGTAAATGATGCAGCCATGAGGTTCAAGACTGAGAAACCAAACTTCTAATGGTGATATCAATGTGATAATCTATAGTTTATCAGAAACATGTTTGCTTTAGGTAAAGATTGCAAGTAATCACTAAAAAGTTGTAATGTCTCATTTGGGACAGTGTTGAATTATCCAGGAGCTGTTGAAATGGTTGCTCTCCCCAGTACCATTCTTTCATATTTATTCAATTTAATTATTAGTGTGAGGTCAGTATTGTACATCATTAAATCATTTAAGAACATCAGGAGCCCAGCACCTAACGGCTATTCATCTACTGGCAGTCGGTCACCTATGTACATCAGACAGTAGATGGGTAAAATCAACCAGTTGTGGAGAAACTTTGTTTCATACTAGTAATCCAGAAGTACCTAAATGGATTGGGGCCAAGCACATGCCATTCATATCACCAGTTTTGGGTGACAAACCATTTTCAGTTGGTCGCATTATCTCTTACCGACATGTTATTGTTGATCCATGTAGGAAGGCCGATTTAGAGTGAGCAATCTGCCAGCCTGCCTATGTGCAGCCAAGGTTACTGCTGGGTAGTGAATACAATAGGCATCACATTTTGAACCTTTATGGCAAGCAAAATCAAAGCCATTACATTATGAACAATAAAACGGATTTTCAGAATCTAAGGCACTCATTAAGCTTTTAAATGATGGTGAGAGTGTTAAATGAACTATTTCATTCTAATTTACCAAGTAATACTGTTGGGCAAAGGTGTGTAAGATTGTGCCACCACATTTTTCGTGAATAGGTTACTAAATACTTTCCCTTCGAAGTCTGTGGAGTCAGTGCTAAAAGGCAAAAGGATGTTTATAGAAGTTGAAATGCAGCTTGGGCCCAGTTCTTGAGAAATATAATTGTATAATTACTGACTGCTCATGGAAAATTGTTTCCGGGGCAAAATACCAAAAGAAGCGGAATAGTGCATCTCACATAGAACCTTAATGTGTGTAACCTAATGGTCCATATCTATCAAGTGGGTGAGTAAATCATCCCAGATGCCACATCCATGTCCAACAAGTGCCTAAAATGTTTTTTAATTATCAGACTAAAGGCCTCATTCTCAGCACTGCCAGTAATCAAGACAGGGCCAGTGACAATGGTGATGTTTCAACCATAGACTTGGTGAAGCATGTGGCAAAAATATGCAAGGAGTCGATGAGGAAACACTGATACAAGTCCCAAAAAGCTTGTAAACTGGAGTATTTCCACCTTCTAGAGATAGTGAATGCATCCCACCATGTATCAGTAATTTGTGGTAATGCTGCAACTAATGGCCATGTGCATCTTGGCCCAAACTACTCTTCAAACCTATTTTTGTTATGGTAAATTATTTATCCCATTAGAAATTCTGTAATTTCACTTGAACTTTTTGAGTCCAGGTTCTCCAATTAGTTGCATGTTTGAGCTTTCAGCAACCTTTTTGTCTTCTTTAGCTCATAATCTAACCAACGGTTAGAATCACTTCTATTTAGGTAGGTTTTGGGAATAGCACATGCCAGCCAGAGTCACTTGATTGACAAAGACTCAACAACTTCATTTTATCCCAATTCATTTCAAACCTATGTAAATGTGGTTGGGCTTAAATAGCAGAGATGTGTTGCTCAACTTGCACTGTAACTGCTAAGTTCCAACTATACAACTATACAAGCTATACAAGCTATACAACTGATATCAGACAGGGCAGGAAGTACAGGGAGTACAACCACAGACTTCGACCATCTCAGTGTCCTATCATCCCAAGCCCTGCAAGGAAGAAGGACTGATCATTTCCCCTGCAGTGCATACTTGAAAGTGCCCATCACCTTCCACAGGACATAGAGGGAGTGAAACAATGAACTTTGGTCATCTCTGCACTCGGTGTCCTATCATCCCGAGCCCAGAAAGGAGGAGGGGCTAACCCTGTTTCCCCTGTTGAAAGCACCCATCCACCTTCCCAGCACGGGACATGCATGGGATGCACCTGTGCCAAGGGTGGGCATGTCTGCAGCTGTCCGCAGCTGTTTGAGGCCTGACCGGGGTCCCCCCTCTTTGGCATGAAAACCTGGGACTCCTCATGCAAGTCTAGGGTAAGATTCTACCAATTGTTTGCAAAAACTAAGAAGAGGACCTACTATTGCATACATTATGGCTATAAGGAAGCTTACCCAAGGCCCTGTTGGGAAAAGCTGAAGGGGCTTGAAGTCTGCCAATGCCATTACTAATTATTTAATGGACACTGTAGGCCTGATTGAGAGCAAAATAACCAATGTGGAAGAAAGACTAACCACAAATAAACATGCTCCAAATGATGTTCTTTGTAGCGTAATTATAGAAAACTAGAGTGACACAGGACCGACAACCATAGCCCCTAGTGATATTGTACAGCCAACAAAGAGGAACCATGCCCCCTGTGTTTCAAATCAGCAGCTTGAATTACTTGAGCTTTCAGCCACCTTAGACTCAACTTCACCGCCAGCAAAAACGAGTAAACAACCCGAGGGGGAGACTGGTCCTGGTGCTATCCCCAAAAAGATGCTCAGGGCATCTAAAAGAAGCACGAGCAAAAATAAAGGAAACATCAAGGGGCCCAAGAAGGAGCAAGAAACACCTTCTTACAAGAGATTGGAAGTGCTACTGAAAAAAACTGTACACAAAGCTTGATTCCTTAGAATGGAAGGTTCAATCAGAACTCAATGAAATTAGAGGGAGGGTTGAGGCGTTCAGGAATTGTAATAACACCCCCTGAGCACAGTAGGGAAAGGAGCAACTGCAAATACAGAAGCCCCTGCTACGATAGTACATGAGTTTACAATGTCCGACTAACCTGTGGCTATAAATTCTGTCTGCACGCCTCATGTATCAAATACACAAATGTGTAAAGGAGAGAATGGGGAGGACAGTACTAAAGCAACCCTGCTAGAAATGACAGAGGATGAGACATGTCAGAGAATTAACGAATTAGCAGAATTTTGTGTATCTGATTCAGACAGGCTGCACTTGCCCACTAGACACTGCAACCTATGTTATTGTCCTGAAGGACATAACTAAACTTCATTGGAAGTCGCAAATTTCTTGCACCAAGAAGTAATAATGGTAAGAATGGTAAACTGTTTTGAACATGGACAAAAAATGTATAACAGTGATTGCATCATTGTTAACTTTCTAAATCCAGTCATGGTAACGTTTATTCTCTCCAATCTTCATTTTAGACACCAGCAACAGTATCGCCCAAGAGGGAAGATTGTTGCCGTACCACTGGGCTTTTTCTAAAAATTTCCAGAGATTACTCTCAGACCACAGGGGTAATCGACAAAATACTAGCTGGGTAATCATAGGATGTGTATCGCCGTGTGAACCTCAAACAGGTTTGGCCCCTTTTTAAGCCTTGAGGAACACGACTGATGCCAGGATGTTAATGGGAAAATGGATGAAGCCAGATTACGAGAAAATGTTAGAATTGTAAACGTGGCCCAGGGACACTTAACTAAGGTGACACAAGTGGATCACACATTAGTCTTTAAATCATGGAATACACAAAGAATAGCAAAGCCACATCTACACTGCAGATTTGCTGTGTTTGCAGGAGACATGGCTTGTAGAAAACTTTATAATTGATGGTTTTGTTACTATTACAACTACTGCCACTAACTCACCACATGGGCAGGCAAAAGGTGGCCTGGCAATACTGGTATCAGCCGTAGCACTAGTGACTCTAGGCATAGCTCCCGTTTTTCCAGCTGGTTTTCTTGCAGACTGACACAAAATTATCCTTCACATTGATAAACTTCTATAAGAATATTTTTAATGATACAAAATATGAGGTTGTGGAGTAACTTGATAAAGAACTGGAAAAATGTAACAGTGGCTCTGAAGCAGGGAGATTTCAACATTAGTCCCTGTATATTTTCAATAACTGGCAAATGTGGTTATACTGATGCCTTAGGGAATAATCAGGCACACTTTCACCCGCAACAGATATGACAACAGCATAGAGGAAGTATTATATAAGTATAAATTAGAACTGTTGATGCAAAGTGATGATAGAGGGAATGTCCCTCTACCCATCTTTCAAGGGAATAGGAGCAGTTCACATTGATCATATAATGTGTTCAATCAATTGCATAAGACTATTCAGTTCCCTTGTAGTAGAAGCTACATGCTTTAGTGACCATCTTCCACCTATCTTAACTGTGGAAATACAGCCAAGCATTGCAAAATACCCTGTTTGTCTGCCCATATAGATAAAGCTAGGGAAAATGGAATTAGCCCTAATTTGACAGGGATTTACAAAACAGCGCTCTTAGAAAAGGTGGTAAAAAGTACAAAAGAGGGCTTTGCAGTCTCTACTGAACCAGAGCCCCCACCAGAAAAGACTGTGTTAGCTTATAGCAAGATTACATCCACAATAGCAAGCAAACTAAAAAAGATCAATAAGAAGTACAATAAAACTATTTGGTGCTGTTTCGACCACCATTGTACACAGGCCAATCAGAAGTTTAGAAAGGCCTTACAATAAATCCAGAGGAATAAAGAGGAAGTTAAATCCCATAGATATTCTTATATACAGGCAATGGACCAGAGGAAGAAAGAATCACAAGAATCACAAGAGAAGGCGTAGTCCAGTCAGGCAGTGGGAATTAAAGATAACAAAATAATAAATTCTCCATTCCTTGAAAGATGTTGTTTGGATCTGAGGGAATAGGTATTAGTCTTTCCATCAGACTGGATTAACCATTTTGAAAGTATTTTCAGTCCACAGACTGAACAACTTGTTATCCCTGAAGACGATAACATTGTTGTGATGCCAGCCCCCTTACTAGCGGTTAGTCTAAAAGAGGTGGTAGCAGCCATTAAACTGTCTGCTAATAAGAAAGTTCCTGGCCCTGACGGAGTTCCAGTAGATGCATTTACATCCTACATAGCACTGTGGGCTCCTATTTTGACACAGGTATATAATGTTGTGGCACAAGGGTTTATTCACTCCACTTCGACTGACAGGATAATTGTTCAGATTTCTAAAAAAGGAGATGGGGGAATACTAGGTACTATCGTCTTATATCGCTTTTGGATTAATCTGCAAAAAAAATGGGGAGAATTATATTGGACAGTTTAGATACCTGGGCTGTAGAAAACCGTGTGTTAACATATTCTCAGTACAGTTTTAGGAAGGATATTGGAACATTGGAGTAAAGTACCAATCTCAATCTTTTAATGAGTAAATACACAGTAGTTAAGCAGGGACATATTTTCCTCTGCTTTACAGATTTGAGCAGTACTTTAGATCTGGTCAACCACATAAAATTGTGAAAGACCATGATTGAGATGGATGCTCCATAAGAAATCGTATTACAACTGTCTCAGATATATGCTTCCTTGACTGCCCAAGTAAGGTATATGAGCTAGAGGGGGAATGTACCCTAGGTTTTAGAGCTACTAGAGGTATCAGGCATAGTTGAGTCTTAGCCCCCTTTGTATTCTCACTTTATAATAATGGGGTTGATAGGAAGCTGCAAGAATTAAAAGCTGACATGCCCTAAGTTCTCCTATATGCTGACAACACGTTACTGATATCCAGAATCACAAATGGTTTACAACAGCTGATCAATAGGTTTGTCACATATATGGAGCAGAAGGATCTAAAATTAAAACCGGCAAAAACCTTTATAATGTTATGTGGAAGGGAGAAGTGAAGAAAAGAGCCCACTTTGTGAGGGCCATAAATTGAAAGAGGTCCAAAATTTCTCCTATTTGGGTGTACTCTTCTCACAATCTGGCACTTGGGGAACACACATAAGTCTACCAAAGTTCAACTTTATAAGGACAATTGAGGCCCTTTTTAGATTCACCAAACACACTGAAATAAACTGATCAGAGAGATACTGCAGTTGTATAGGAGTAAATGTATCTCCTTGCCCACCTGTGGGGCAACTCTTTGGGGCATGGAGGGGCACACAACTTTGCAAATGCTAAACCTTCCTTTTTGTGTAGATTTTTGTCTGTACCCTGCACAGTGCCAACTTCTATCACTCATAGAGAATTGGATATAACCTACCTTGAAGACATAATTGATCATCTGGAGCAAAGCAGGAACCCGATTCTCTAGGGAAGTGATTGATGATAGCCTTGCTCTTAAATATTATCATAAGATCCCCTGGTTGGTGCATGTGGGTAAGCAACTGCAGTAGATCGACAAACATATTTCCTTCAAAAACCCAGCTAGCATCCTGGAAAAACCAACTAAAAATGACCTCTACTACAAAATGAGATCTGGAAATAGAAAAGAAAGAAATAGAAAAATAACCATATTCAGGTATTTGGAAGGGTTCATACAACAGAGTCTTCAAGGTTATCTGACACTAGTAACAGATGTAAAGAAGAGATTTTATCTTACAAGACTTTGGTTGGGTATCCTACACCACCTTGTTGCAATCCCGAAAAGAGAGGTGTAGTCCAAAAATCTACCAAAGTGTCAGTACAATGAGAAAGCCACACAATCTACCATGCACTTTATATTGTTTTGTAAGCTGTACCATGCTACTATTTTTTTTAATGTGCCTTGTTTTTACCAGAGAAATTCTTTTTCCACTAGGTAGCTGTTAACTTTTTATGTAAACTCGAGACAGGTGTTATTTGTCATCCTGTCTCTACCTTCATCATGCATGCCAGACTAAAAGGAAATCATTTATATTGGTAGAAAAGGTTTGATGATGCAGTGATAGATTTAGGGTTCTATGTCCTGTTTATAGGTCATCTTTGCATTAATTCCAAGATGAGTATACAATATGCCATCATAAAAGTTGAAAGTGATAAGCAAATTGCTCTGTTTTGCAATAATGTTATAATTGTCATTTGCATATTCATAATTAAAGTGCACTTCAGGACATTTTGATCTCTATGTAAATTGTTTAACTTTATGTCATGCTAGTCCATTACTTCTGTGCTAATTCTAAGATGAGCATATAATATGATACCACAAGACTTGAAAGAACATAGAAACCTGATCTTCCTATTAATCTTAAATTGTATTTTAAGATATTCTTATATCCTAACGTAGATTATTTAACTGTTGCTCTACATTGAAACATTAATTTTAAAATGCATTTTATTTTCGTAGCAAAGATATTTTGCATTGTGCCTGAGTTACATTTATAGATCTTTAAAAAATCAGAATAAAGATGTATTTGATTTGATATCAGACAGACACCCAAGTGTAAGACTCTCATACAAATTAACTGATGGAAAATGCAGGGCAAAGGTCTGTTTCTAGTTAAACCACTATTTTAAAATTAGCAACTACATAATAGGGAAGCAGAAAGATTAACTAAAAGATAATGTAGTATTGAAATACTGGTTTGCTAAAACATAAGTATATTAAGCACAGCAATGCATAATAGAGTATCCAATCAAGCATTGTACATTTAAGATACTGGAATTGCTTGCCTAATAAGTTTCCTAAGGTACACAACATTTAGGGCCTGATTTAGAGTTTGGTGAATGGGTTACTCTGTCATAAACGTGATAGATATCCCGTCATACTACAAGTGCATTATAGCCTGTGGCATAGGTAATACAGCAGACAGAATATCCGTCACATTTGTGCTGGAGTTAACCATCCGCCAAACTCAAAATCAGGCCCTTAGTTTTGACATCATACGGAAAGGATGTACCAAGGAGTATTGGTCATATCTCTAACTGACTCTAATTGCTCAAATACGACTTGAGCTTGACCCAGTAAATAGTGAATTTTATGGCAAATTTAATGTATACTTATCCAGTTAATATTAATAACTTGTAATGTTTGCCCAATTATTGGTGACTCATGTTTCCATCTACTGCTATTATTGGTATATACTATAACCATTAAATGGTCAGAGTTGGTATTCCCAGTTTTTATTTACTAATAATGTATGTGTGTTCTCAGGAACTTCCATAAATCCCTCAGAGCTTTGTTTCATTTGGTTCCTGAAATATTCTAAGATTTAATACTTGATTTAAATTTGTCTCCTAGACACACTAGGGGTCATTACGATGTTGGCGTTTCCAAGACCGTCATGTTGGCGGTGGCGGTCATAGCGCAAACAGGCTGGCAGAGAAGACCGCCAAATTATGACCATGGAGGTATCCCCTACAGAATACAGCCAATCCACCGCCGGCACCGCCAGTGCGGTCAGACCGCCACAGATGGCAGGAGGCACATTCAGGCCGGCGGAGATCATGTTTCCACCGGGCAGATTATGAAGTTGCACACCGCCAAGGTTTCCACTGTGGTCGCACCATCACCGAAACCCTGGCGGAAACCAACAGTAAAAAAATGGAGACACCCACCTTCAGGAAGCCACAGCCATCTGGAGCAGCCATGGAACCTGAACTACACATTTTCCCACTGCTCCTGCTCACTCAATGACTCCGGAACCAGCGACGAAGGCAACAGCAGCAACCATGAGTACACACATTTGCCTGTCACTGTTGCATAATGGCAAGGTAGCGACACATCAGGAATGGGTGGCAAGGGTGACACATACTCATACTCCTGCACTGACATGCACATTCACACAAAGCCATATACACGTCCGCACAGACCCAGGACACACACCTTGGGCCAACACACTACCACAACACATACCGAGCCACAGACACACAGCACCCCCACTGCGAAATATAACAACACACAACACCACCAAACTACACAACAACCGCAACACCTCAAACGCACCATCAAAACATCACAACTCACACCCCCACCTGACAATAGATATATACAACACAACGTAATAACACCATTGTACCAAGACATACAATCAAAAAAAACATACAACAAGACATACGTCTCAGTACGCTAACACACCGCACACAAAAACAGAGTAAGGGGGGCGGCAGACAAAGATGGTGCTGGGGTGGTCCCTGATGGGCCTACCACCGCCAAGGAGTGTCCACTGGAGGAGGATTCTGATTATGATGATGTTGCAGTCTCCCCGTGGCACTCTCCTCGCCCTCCGGGCCACTGGGTTCCTCACTGTCGCAGTACCCCAGGTCCCATGGCCAGCACCATTCCCACTTGCCTGTGCTCCGTCTCCTTCCCCTGCCGATGCAGGGTCATTACATTCCTTACATACACACATGGAAACATGCAGTACTGCAGGCTATCTCTGTTGGCATTACACATATCCTACCCCATGTCACATCATGTTAATATTATCCAGCCCTCCAGGTCATCCCTCTCACCCACATCAAATTTTGAGTAAGTTAGCATGACTGGATTAATCTATCCGTACACCTGTGAAGCCATGTATACAGGCTACTCATGCTCTTGCAGAAGTAGATATATCATGCATATTCCAGATTCTGTCTCTCCATACTGCTATCACCAATTGGAAGAAGAGGTGAGTGATCCCAACACATCATTCATGTCCTAAAACTACACCTTAACAGTCCATCTCAAATACTAATGTCCCTTGAAAGTGTAGACTATCCAATTCACATCCCACACAGCACATGCCATACATATCACATTGCTGGCTGACCCCAATACATAAATGCCAACCTAGGAACCTGAACTGATCAAGCCACAACAAGTGGAACTCCCATTCAGGTGACAACTGATGTGTAGAAAAAATTCCTGGAGAACAGTCATGGCATGACATTTGCCCAATCGTAGAGGAATATCAAAACACACCAAACAAAGATACACCACATCACTTCATTATTGTGTGTCCAGCTCCAATGGTCTACATATCACCCATTACACATTCATAGACAATCATAGAATGTAGTGTCACAACAACTATGCAATAGGCAGCAACTATAGACATCATAGGCCACCTACCATTCCACCCGACATGCAGTGCAAGTTCCTGGACTTGCCAACATGAGTACACCTACATCACTCACACCATGCCTGACATGTGATTACATGTTCCTAACTCCAAACTACACAAATGTCACATGGAAATGACCTGTACACATGATTTACACGTGGCCCAACCTGGCTGCCAATGCATTAAGTACATCTTCCATTACAACACATACCGGCTTTCTACATAGTGGTACAACCAGACCATAACTTCATGATCACATAAGTGATGCAATGCATATTCCTCACCTGACTGGACACATCAGCTAAGCCAATGGTAACATAGATTGTCCTACTCACATGGTGTGCCCCCAATTAACCATTGAGACATCATGTAGGCAGCTTATTACAGAGGAATTGATAGGCCATTTCTACATATACCATTGACATCACATATTGTATAAGGCTGGCTCTGGCAAACCACTAACATTCTCTATTACCCACCAATTGGGACAGAGATGAAATGCCCACATCAATCACATGGAAAAGCAATTGTATTGCAAATACCCAAACCACCCCCCCAATGTAGAATGTCCCTTAATTGCTAACTTCACATACCCCATTGAATGTAGATAAACGGATAATGGAGTTACAACGACAAACACAGATATGTACTGGCGTAGACAGGCCACATTTGTATTGTACATGAGATGGCAGCCTCAAATGGAGTCCACACCTTTAGCAGCAAAAAGGTAATGTTAAGAGCCTGTACCAAATAAGTGACTCAACCTGTTGCTACAACAGGTGATCAGCACAGATGGGAGTGGTCAGACACCTTAGAGCAACTGACAGATATACGGAGAGGGATACTCCGGGATAGGCAAAAAGGGTATGGTAAAATACCAGCTCACATGCATAGGAAGGGCAGGATGTGCAATTCATGTACCATTGACATTGGGCATTTACACATGTAGTGAGAATGATGTCATGATACATGATTCCGAAACTCACACATAGCAATCCATTATGGCTGCTCCACATCATATACACTGGCAAGTTGGTACCAAAAGATTACCACTAGTTTAGGAACATTTGTCAGCCACATCATCACTGAAGGTACAGTGAGACAGCCACCAGCATTCAACCAGAGCCAAGTACCAGGAAACAGTCAATACTTACCCCCTTGTCGCTGCTGTGCTTCCCTCAAACGGCCAGCCACCTCAGGGTAGGCCACTGCCAAAATGTGGGCCATCAGGGGGGTCAGGGTCCAATGGGTACCCCTCCCTCATTGGGAGGATACCCCTATCTGGGCCTCCTTGGTGTTCCGGGTCCAGCGTCTCAGGTCCTCCCACCGCTTGTGACAATGGGTGCTCAGCTGGCTGTGGGTCCAGAGGTTCCGCACTTGCTTGGTGATGGCATGCCAGATCTCTTTCTTCTGATGGGCGTTCACCTGCATGGATGACACAGATAAAAGGAAAAAGTCTTGTACACATTCACCATACCAACAGTAGTTGACACAACACAACTGTAACAGCAAATGGGCACAAATACCCATTCTTCCTGCCCACACGCCTGTATGGTATGCCACATGCATGCATCTACGCCAACAACAGTACACATGGCCAACTCACTGTAACACACAACACCAATCACATATGGCTGGGGCTTTGTACTTGTCTGGTGACCAAAATAGCTGTGCATACAAGGGTAGGAACTCATCCACCAGCTTTTCCAACTCTTCCTGTGTGAAGGCAGGGGCCCTATCTCCTGCAGGATGTGGCATGATGGCTCCCAGAGGCAGTACAAGGCAGCTCATGTAGTGGAGGTGTTGCTAGCAACAATGCTCGGAGTCAAGTGAACAAGATTGCAGAAAATGGCGGCCATGGCCACCACGTACAGGACGGTGACCGCCAGCAGTCATTGCCATTGGCCCAAGTCCATCATAGGCAGCACTGTTAACCTATGACAAGTCACACGGCGGTTGCGACCGCCTACAGTCATGACGACTTCCACCGGCGGACTTAGGTCACTTCCAACTGAACAGAACAGTAGGTCAGACACCTGCCATTTTGGGCACATGTACTCAATTTATGCTTTTAAAAAAATGCGCCATACACCTGATCGACCAGAAATCTATGTCACCCAATGTAGCGAGTTCTTGATAGTGCTACAAAATGGGATAAACATGAAAAAAAGATGTGTTGAGCTTGTATTAATGTGGATAGGTCTGTGTAGCTACTCTGAGGTACATAGGCATCTAATAGAAATAGGTTACTTTAGTAACATATGTGTCATCAGTGTAGGACTGCACAGTCACCCACACATGTACACATACATATGTGTCACATCTCCTATCTGACTAACATTCCAGCCAATGCTCTGCAATCACGGTGTCTGATGTGCATTTCTATGGTCTGTGATGTTCATGTCAGCACTGCTCCACATCTCCTACACATTTGCAGGTATCTGCAAGTATATAATGTGCTGCTGTTGTATGCCAACTACATGAGTTATTGTACATTTTCTCCCTTCAAATTAGATATCCTGCCATGAGGGAAATGAGAAAACCACCAGTGTACCGTCCACTGGTAGACCTGGCAACCATGCAGGACAGACATGTGAGGTACCCAGCCAGGGGAACTTCATTTCACTGAGGCCCACGGGAGGACAAGGTATGTAATAGAGCGTACTTTTGGCCTCTTGAAGGCAAGATTCAGGTGCCTGGACCTATCTGGAGGTGCCCTCCTCTTCTCGCCTCATACCATTTGCCAAATCATCGTTGCCAGCTGCATGCTCCACAATCTAGCCCTGAGGCATCGGATACCATTGCTAGCTGATGAGGGTGAGGCAGAGGTACCTGTGCCTGCAAACGGTGATTTGGAAAGGGATGAAGAGCCAAAGGACGAAGGAGCTGCTGGCTGTAGGACTGAGCTCTTCAATCAGTACTTCCAGTGACAGACAGGTATGTGAGGTGGACCCTTTTATGTCTTGTCAGTGTACAGTCAGAAGTGCCATTACACCTCCTGACCTTTGGGAAATGTGATGGTGTTATGATGTCCAGTGCCTGTGTGTGAGTTGTTGTAGCAGACAGAAGGGATGTTGGTAAAACAATATTAGTGGTTCTGCCATAACATGTGTTGTAGCAACTGATTCAAACATTCACTTCTCTCACAGACTGACCAGTTTTGCCAGTTGGAATCAGGGGGCCATGACCAGACCATATTTGTGTTGAAGGACATATGTTGTTGTACTATTAAACACACATGTACAGTAGGTGTGTCCATAAGTGATTTATTGTGCATAACAGGTTTGTGAGTAGCCAAATTAAAATGTACAACATAATAAACAGGTGATGAGTGGAGTCATGGGAGATGGATTGATCAGAGTAGCTGCTACAACATTTGGTCACACAGGTCCTGTGTCCTTGTCCCATGGGAAAATAGGGTTAGGATTCAGAACAGTCAATAGTGTGTCTCAGAGGCACACAAGAGTGACAAATCAGGAGAGGTTCACTTCCTGGCAGGGGGTTTGTTCTTGGCATTTGCTGCAGCTGGATGGATGTCCACGTTTCTTTTGCTACTGAGGGAGGGGTGTCTGAGGTCTGGTGCTCCCCTGGCATGGCCTCCATTCCACTAGCTACTGCTAATGTAGAGGGGCAGATGTAACGTTGCTAGTGGAAGGGGCCTGATGGTGGGTAGCTATGTCCCGCAGGGTGGTTGCTGTCCCTCAGCACCCTTGCTATGGAAACCATGGCGGCATTGTGTGCCTGCCACTGCTGCATGGCCTCCTGGTGGTATTCCCTTTGCAGCCTTTGATTTTCCCCCAACATTGTGATGATTTGGCCCATCCTGTCCTGGGAAGATTGGTATGCTCCCAGGACTTGGGAGATGGTACCCTGGCCAGTGGAGTCCCTTGGGTGCCCCATCTTCTGTCCCACAGCATCCCTCCCATGTCCCCTGCTCGCAGGTGCTTCTCCCCGTGGTACGATGTGGCCACTCCCAGTGTTAGCAGGACCATCATTGTCTGGGGTGTCAAGGTCAGACTCAGTACCCTGTACTGTGGGGCACGCAATAGTTTAAACAGTCCTTGTGACACAGGTTTGGGGGAGCTTGCTTGGCTGTACATAATTTCCTATTAACATAGACTTTTTTACCTGGAGACTTTATAGAGACTTTCTTTTAATTATTTGTGTCGTGATTGTGACTTTTCCTATTGCTTTTCAGTGATAATCCTAACCCACTTTGTCAAAAGACTTTTCTACATCAGCGCCCAAGTTTCAAAGCTGTTTTCACTATGCTAATAGCAATTGCCAATCATTTAGCTATATGCTTAGTTATGGTTGTGCTGGGTATCAATGAGTGTTAACTATGCATACTGTTTTGTGAATTACTTTGCATGGAGCTCGATTTAGTTTCTGATTCTAAGAGGTAGTATTTATCACACATAGTAAATACTGTTACCCACTTTAGAGTCTGTATCAAGTGCAGTAAATACCTCCTATTTTAGTTTTTTCCTGGGGAAATTATGCACCCCATGGTGAATTGTGCGTGACGTGAACAACAACTGCTTGAATTTTGTATGTTTGTGTTGTCGTTGTGCTCCCAAAATAGCATGTTTCATTGGAAAAGAATCTGAATCACATGATGTAATGTAATGGTGTAATAGCAGGCATTTCACATAACAGAGGTAATGCGAAATGCCACAAATTAGGCAAGATTACGTTTCATTTAGGTCAATGCAATCTCACCTAATTCTTCCCAGGCTTAATATAAGCATAAGAATAGAATCACATTCTAATGATTATCATTTCATGGTGTTAGAAATCAAGATTTAGAAAATTATTGAGTGTGGTTTATTTTTATAAGGGCAAAGTCACACCCTGTGTCCTACAGGATTAAATTGATGCCCAGAAATGAATTGACCTAGGACTTTCATACATATTCCAATTCCGCCCTTGTCTTTGCTTTCCCTCCAGAATTCCATTAAAGTGATTATCAAAATTAAAATCAAGCATATTGTTTCAAGATGTGACAGGAGTGACTCAAATAAGGAAAGGTGTTTAATATATGGCACATATACACACGACAAAGTCACCCAAAGACCCTCAGACCTCTTTAGTCTTTAAATAATTGTTGATGGTAGAATTTTACCACGGAAAGTATTAGAAGATTATCTTACATCTTATCATATCATATTGGTCACACATCATTCCCAGGGATAGTGGCAGGACTGGCTTTTGACTGCAGGCATCTGCTTTTAGGCAATACCCGAACTATCACATTAGGGCAATAGATTGCAACTTGTGGCCTGCAAACCTCGCTTGTGGCTACTGGATAGCTTGCACCAAGTAGCAAAATAACATCTTGGCTGGTGCTCTGTAAACCCTTGCACCAGAGCTGTATGAAGGGAGACATGCCTTGATATGGCACATTGGCCCTCATTTTGTCTTTGGCGGTAAAAACTGCCTACCTCCTCCAGATTATGACCACAGCTGGATTTACGCACAAGAAGGCGCGCAAATCATACTGTGGTCATGCTGGCAGACGGTGTTAAGGTGGTACGGCTGCCACCAGTAGCCCCACGCCAGTAGACCGCCTCCAGCCATATTATTTCAAATAATATGGCTTGGCGGTGTTCTGTTGGTGGGCGCTGCTGGCGGCAGCAGCGCCATGTCCCGTTCCCTGTCGGAAGACCTCCTAGACCCAGGTTAGTTGGGTTTCCGACAGGGGAGGGGGGTGTTGTGTGTATGTGTGGGGGGGTGTGCATGACTGTGTGAGAGTGTGCATGAATGAGAATGTATGTGTAGTGTTTACGTGCGTGTATGCATGTGTGAGAATGTGTGTAATTATGGATATGTGTGTCTGCGTGTCAGTGTGATTGTGGTGCAGATGTGTGCATGAATGAATGGATGCATGTGTGTATGAATGAGTGTATGCCTGTGTGAGTGGGTGTGTGTATGCGTGGTGCATGTCTGCGTGTGTGTGTGTAGGGGGTCCAGGGGACTGGAAGGGGGGAGTGAGGATGGAGGGGGGTGGGGGCATCTGGGGAGTTGTTGGTGGGAAGGGGCTTCCTATCAGTGACAGGGAAGGAATTCCCTGTCACTGATAGGGCCTACCTCCATGGTTTTTGTGGTGTTACGAACACCACAAAAACCAGGGCGGTAGGCAGGGTCAAAATCCCTGAGGTGGTACAGTAGCGGCTGCCGGGCTGGAGATTGCCATCTCCAGCCCAGCGGCTGCTACTACCGCCATGGCGGTCTGAGTGCTACATTGCCAACCTGCCAATGTCATAATGTAGCGGTATGTACCGCCAGTCTGTTGCATACAAGTACACCTGCAGAGTTCAATGGAATGTTCCTCTGCAGAGTTACAGAAAAGGGATCAAAACCATAAAACAAAAGACATATGTATACCGATGTAAAGGGATGTAGATTCCCGGGGATAAATGTGTGGATGCCAGTGTACATTTAATTAAATCAGAGTTACGTACAGCCTCATAGAGGATGTGAACAGACATAAGTGATGTCACAAGTGCATAATCATCACTGAAAATTGGAGCTAAATAACTCAATGAGCCTCATTGAAAAATGTAGTTCAACTATCCTTAAAGGTCCTAAAATGTCAGTTTGTATTACACAATCATATCTCTGAGACCTAATTATTACGAAAAACATCACTTAAAGGGGGGTGTAATCATTGGTTACATTTGAGTACACCACATGTATAATTTGTTCTGATACAACCTATACTGTGAAAGCTGAATTAATTACTAATACATTTGCATTGATTGATGGCTAAGGATTTACATGAATTAGGCTAACATAGAAAGAATAATGTGCCTTGGAAAATGTGCCCACTTGAGTGGCCACCACCACTTGTACGAAAATTAATAAAGAATTCACACTTATATTTGAAATAATGTGCACCTGTAGAATAAACTGTGTTAGTGGATCTTAATAATATCTTAATGTTATATATGTGCTTAAATAATATTAGCTATTGATTAATTATGAGGTTTGGGCCTAGTCGACAGAGCCTCATGTTCAGTGCCATGGCATAAAATAAATGTTCGTAAATGTTTTGTGAAAGCGGAGAATTAATATTGTTCATTATTCACACAGAGTTGACCAAGCGATTTGTAAATGTGTTAAACTTTCCCTTGAGAACTGCTTGTTGAAATGTTCTGCACTAGAAGTTTATGCTCTGGAGATTTGATGTGTGAGAAGAAGATGTTCTCAGGCCTGGACAATGGCCACACTGACTGGAGCGAGGATTGCAACTAAAAAGTTACCTGACGAAGCTGGTGATGGGAATGGGAGAAGAGGAGCCAATCATTAACGTGTGAAAGACTGTCTAGTTATATTTTAGATTTGGAATTTTGTGTTCATTGGTCCTACCGTGAGCGTACAATTTTCTGACCAATGGCGGTGTGAGAAGATACTTTATGGAGTTTTAACTTAGCCCGGCCGCACTTAGAAGATCTAGCCCAGTTTTTCCTTTTCTTTTGTTCAGCCAGTTCACTCATTCTTTCATTCTAGTCTTGTTCTAGTCCTTTTGAAGGAGCTAAGCAGTTCCTGGTGTCTTTCCTACCTTTAGCTTTATTGCTTAGTTGTTAGTGTTGTTGATGCTGTTTTCTTAGTGTAATGTTTTCTAAGTCGTTCAGTTAACTTAGAGCCCAACCTTTTCACTGTCCATTGCTGATGCTGGCCAGACGGATGTCCAACTGATGGAGAAATCACAGCTTGCTGATCCATTCAGGAGAGGTATAAGAAATGCTGTTGTTTCTGTTGTAGATTTTCTTCTTCCTTTTAGGTACCAACCTAAAGAGTGTTTTCTTTAGAACTTAGGGCCTTATTTATACTTTTTGGTGCAAAACTGCACTAACACAGTTTTGCACCAAAAACTTTTGCGCCGGCTTGCACCATTTTTTAGCACCAGCTGGGCAACATATTTATAGAATGGTGCAAGCCAGTGCAAAGGGTAGGCTAGGGTAAAATAAAATGACATTAGGCAGGTTAGAGTCAAAATAAATTACCAGATTAGCATCATTTATTGATGCTAAGGGGCATATTTATACTCTGTTTGCACTGAATTAATGTCATTTTTTTTTTTTACTCTAATTCGTGCAAAACTAACTCCATATATATACATTGGTGCTAGACCTGTCTAGCGCCAAATTTATGGAGTTAAAGACATTTTTTGGAAGTGGAAACCTACCTTGCCTTAATGAGATGCAATGTAGGCGTTCCTGTGCAAAAAATGTCTCTATGGCCTAACGTCATATTTATACTCCATGCATAAATGGTGCAAGGCAGGGAGGAGGGGTCAAAAAATGGTGCAAAGCATCCTTTGCCCCATTTTTTAAAGCCTGGCTCAGGGCAGGCGTTAGGGGACCTGTGGGCCTATTTCCATGGTGGAACACCATGGAAAAACCCCACAGGTGCCCTCCCCAGGCCCCAGGGGCGCTCCCACCCACACCAGAAGCACTGCTGAGGATGGGGGGCCCCATCCCAGGTAAGTACAGGTAAGATTGCCTTTTATTTTTGAAAGTGCCATAGGGGGTCCTGAAATGGGCCCCCATACATGGTACAGGGTGCAATGGCCATGCCCAGGGGACCCTTGGCCATTAGGGTGGTGGGCATGACTCCTACCCTTTCTAAGGCAGGAGTCATGTGACATGGTAGGTTTAGTACCATAAAATGAAGCTAATCTGGTTAGAGTCATTTGTTTTTACTCTAACCTGCCTAAAGTCATTTTTTGGTGCTAAACCCCCTTCTTCTACACCGCCAGCCCCACGCGACTAAAGTCATTTTTTTTTACTTTAGCCTACCCTTTGCACCAACTTGCACCATTCCATGGCAGCCCTCAACTCTTAAGAGCTTAACAGAGTACAGGAAACAGGCAATCAACTAATAACCTTTTATTTTGCTAAGTTGAGAAGAGGTGCATAGCACGTAATTGGTATCGCAAATCATACAGCTTCTCTCTGCGCCTGTATTTGGGTGGGGTCTGGATAACTAAAGCCCTTGCCTGCATTCCCCAATACATCTTCTGTGCTGCTGGTCCAGTGGACTGACACCCCTTTGGGGGGACTGCTGCAAGTGTGGATGGCTACATGCCCTACCTAAACTACATACCAGGAGGGGGTGAGTTGGCCTACATTCTTCCTCGGGGACGGGAAAGCAAGGGGGAGCAGAGACATAAGGGGTGGCTCCCTGAGTGACCCTATCAAGAGAACAGTCATGTCCCGGGGGAGCTGACACCGAGACTGCTCTCACCTTGAGGGTGTTTGGAAATGTGGCCCAGTGGGGAAGGATGGTGCTGGCGGCCATGAACCAACACATAACAGGCTCTTGCTAGACATGGATGGCCTTGGGGCTGGACTGTGACATGGGGATCCAGTCTCCTCACACCACACCCCTCCAGCGGGAGTGAAGCCGAGAGACTGGCTCCAAACTGTAAGGGTATTCCAGGGGCCCAGCACCCACAGTACCCACCCCAGCTGAGGGTCCTGCGAGGCCAAACCTGGGAGGAACTTTAATATGATGCAAGGAAAGGCTGTAGCAATTGCACATGGCCTGTTTCACAGGGGCTAAAAGGACTGCTGTTGTGGATTTGGAGGAGACATGTATGCCCACACTCACTAGAACAGAGCCCTCAGATGCACATACCCAGGCTGCGATCGAGGGCTCTAAGCATGTCATGGATGCCATCGCCACTGAAATAAAGCTGCTGTGCTTGGATCTCTGGGGAGTCTCCGACCAATCCAAAGAGACTGAAGGGAAGGTGCAAGTGCTTATGCAGGAGGTAAAGAAACTGACAGCCACGGTGAACACCCTGCTTGCTTTCATGAGCACCATGAAGATGCAGAAGGTAGATCCAGACACTGAAACCTGTGCTTTGTGGGGTTAGTGGAACCAGCAGAGGGGGGTGGTATGGAGCTCCTTCTGGAGTGATAGCTCACCGGACTGATGGGAAACAAGACTCTATCTATTTCTTCATGATTGGACAAGCGCACAGAGCGTAAAAACTCAGAGTCTACCCAAGGACCATTTTCGCCAAAGTCCTTAATTATGGGGACCGTGCCTCTATACTGCAATGGGCCACAAAGAACAGTGACTCCAAATTTGAAGGGTCTGTGATACAGATTTTCCCTGACTACCCCCTGCAGAGTCCATGCCCAAAATAACTCATTCTTAGATGTAAAGCACCAACTTCAATCCCTAGATCTGGTATATGTGCTTCTGTATGTGGCCAGACTGAAAGTAGTGGATTAGAGCCACGCACACTTCTTTGGTTCCCAGGAAGCAACATGAGACTGGTTGGACCACAGGGAAGGGTTTCAGTCCAGCCAAACCAGGAGAGAAGGTGCCAGAAGAGAGAGAACTCAAAGTAGGCCCAGTAGATTGGCTGACTGCTGGAGATGGGGAATGCTCCACAATGGAGGGGTTCATCGCATCACAGTACAACCAGATGGCATGCTGAACCTGGCCAGGGACAATATTCAAGACAATCCTGGTGTGCAAGAGGGGCCATCCCCCTCACTACCATTGCAGGACACTAATATCTAACTAGAGTAAGGGGGGGGTTGCTGAAGGGGATGTGTGAAGGGGCACCTGGCTGGTGGTGGAATGAGAATGACCATCCAGCATTTCATATGCCACAGTGATAGACAAGCATTGCTAAAGACTTTGTAAGAAGACAGGGCTAACAGGAAGGAACCCTCCATTTTCCTGTTAAGTTATATTTTGTAGAAGCAACAGCTGGTGTTCTGGGAGTAGGGGTGGGCTACAGTCCCCTCTTGCGAGTCGCTGTTCTGTTGACATGAGGTTATACACTTGCAGTGCTTGAGGTGGGCCAGGGGAGTAGGGCAGAGGGTACCCGATTGGGTGTGTCAAAGGTTATATTCAGTTTATAGTAGTGAAAGACATACCCAGACACACCACATCTAGGGCATGGGTGGGTGGTAGCTTGGGTAACCATGAAACCAACACATGACACAGTTTAGACCTCGGGTGGACATCCGGTACTCCATACTGTCTTGGAATGTTAATGGTTTGGGCAGCAAGGTGAAACGGGGTTTGATTGTGCAGTATAAATGTCGCCTAATTCCTGACATAGTTCTTCTCCAGAAGATGCACTTGTTGGGGACCCAGTGGTGCTTCTTTGTTGAGGGAGCATACATTACCTCAGTGAATGCAGGGTTCGCTTCTGTCTTGAGGGGGGTGGTCATATTGATCAGAATCCCACATTCCAGGTGATGCAGACATGGGTAGACCAAAACGGGAGCTATGTGGGTGTCCAGGGAGAGTGGTGGAGGACATTAATCACTCTAGTAAATTTATATGCACCCCCAACTGCAGGCATCCACAATGGAGAAGTTAGAAGCCACGCTCCTGAAGGCAAACTCCATCATGTACATTGTGTGAGGGGATTTTAATGATATCATTGCCTATCAGGGAGACCAGATCCTCGGGGCCTGCGCACGTTCCCAACATGTCCACCACTAGACAGCTCCAAAACTCTGATAGAAATATCACAGAGCCTGAGAGAGTCCAAGTGGGGGAAAAGGGGATTAGGTAGGGAACAGCTGGGAAGGAGACCTGTAGGAAGCAAAAGGTTAAACAACATAATATCAAGATATAATCACATTGACTTTCACTAGACTATGGTTCTAAGCGTTCTCATACTGTAACCATGGATAACCTAAGAAGTGACTATAACTGGACCTCAAGAACTCTGGGTACCTGGAAAAAATCAAGAATGGTTAATACAATGTTTCATATGAGCTTCTCATGAAATATCACGTCTAGAAATACAAGAACCTTCTAGAATAATGTTTCAGAACAGACGTTGCATTTTTACATGAGGACAAAAGGCAACCTGAAAGATTTCCTGGAAAACAATAGGAATTGTACTGGGGACTTAATATGCACAGAGAATGTCACATTTTGAATTAAGCATCTTCACAAAAAATCCAAAAGCTCAGGATAAATGTGTACACTTCAACAAACACTACACACCAAAGTTTTAATTGCCATGAAATGATCGCGCACACTATTGCCGATCTGAACATCAAGCTTTACATGCTGGAAATAAATCGCGCACACTGCCGATTCTAAGAAGAATATGCAAATGTCATGAAATGATCGCGCACACTGTTGCCGATCTGAACATCAAGTTTTACATGCTGGAAATGAATCGCGCACACTGCTGATTCGAAAAAGAATATGCAAATGCCATGAAATGATTACGCAAGCTGTTGACGATCTGAACAACATGTTTTACATGCGGGAAATAATTCGCGCACACTGCCCATTCGAACAAGAATATGCAAATGCCATGAAATGATCACGCAAGCTGTTGCCGATCTGAACATCAAGTTTTACATGCGGGAAATAATTTGCGCACACTGCCGATTCAAACAAGAATATGCAAATGCCATGAAATGATCGCGCAAGCTGTTGGCGATCTGAACATCAAGTTTTACATGCGGGATATGAATCGCGCACACTGTTGATTCGAACAAGAATATGCAAATGCCATGAAATGATTGCGCAAGCTGTTGCCGATCTGAACATCAAGTTTTACATGCGGGAAATAATTCACGCACACTGCCCATTCGAACAAGAATATGCAAATGCCATGAAATGATCACGCAAGCTGTTGCCGATCTGAACATCAAGTTTTACATGCGGGAAATAATTTGCGCACACTGCCGATTCGAACAAGAATATGCAAATGCCATGAAATGATCGCGCAAGCTGTTGGCGATCTGAACATCAAGTTTTACATGCGGGATATGAATCGCGCACACTGCTGATTCGAACAAGCATATGCAAATGCCATGAAATGATTGCACAAGCTGTTGCCGATCTGAACATCAAGTTTTACGTGCGGGAAATGAATCGCGCACACTGCCGATTCGAACAAGAATATGCAAATGCAATGAAATGATTGCGCAATCTGTTGTCGATCTGAACATCAAGTTTTACATGCGGGAAATGAATCTTGCACACTGCAGATTCGAACAAGAATATGCAGCTGCCATGAAATGATCACGCAAGCTGTTGCCGATCTGAATGCCAAGGTTTGCATGAGAGCAATGAATCGCACACTCCGAAAGTTTCACGAGAAGGCCCAAAACTCGAGAGTCTTTGAGAACGGGGTTGGGGGCCCAGCCCGACCTCCGCCTTACCGCCCTGCTCAAGGATCACCAATATAATGCGGGGCAGGCCTGGAACATCATGGTAGGCCTCCGGAACAGGAGCTCAGGAAGTTGCTGCTGCTCTGCACCAGGACCTCTGAATAGTGAGCACGTGGAGCTGGGCTGGCTCCCTTATATAGAGACTGGCCCAGACCACAAACCACACCCAGTCATGCTGCAGGGAAAGCTTCTAGAAGGTCCTAGAAAGGGACCACACCCTAACACACTCAGTAAGCCTGCAGTAATACCTTGCAAATGAACAAACATCATTAATAGTGTTTTTCAAGGTTAAAGTCTGCAATGCAAAAGGTTAACATACTGCATATAAACACAATGCATGAATTATGCTCTTGCATAAAGGCTGGGGTTTTGCATTTTTGACGCCCGTAGAGTGCGCACTGTCCTGATGTTGACATTGCCCCTGACCTGGACCACTTTGGAACAGCTGAGCCCCCCTCTGGAGACACACCCTTGGCACAGTTTACAGCCAAGCTGGGACTATCTGATCTGTGGCAGCACCATCATCTAAGGCACAGAAGCTATTCATATTTTTCCGGGACTCATAGGGTCTGTTCTAGGCTCAACTACATATTTTCCCTTGGTGGGTGAGGTAGCAACAGTAGACAGGGCAGGTTACTTGGCACATGGACTATCTAACCATTCAACTCTCTGGATCATGGTGGGTGGGAGGCGTTGCACCCAGGGCATGGGCTGGGAACTTAATGAATAGGACATGAAGGATGGGGATGTCACCCAGGAGCTCCAGATAGACTTGGAATTCTACTTTAAGGAAAGCAAGGGGATAGGGCACAGGATGTACCACCACATAGGAAACAGAGAGAGACAGCAGAAATAGAGGACATTGGGCACCGGCTGATGCACATTGAGGAGTCTCCCAGGTTCCGAACGGACCCTCAAGTCCTCCATAAAATTAAAGTTCTCCATACAAAATACTGGTGCATGGGGAGGCAAAAACGCAGAACTTAGTCACACAACACCACCCATATGATGTTGGGGACAAGGCTGGCAAGCTGCTTGCATGGTTGAGCAAGAGATTCGTGGAGGTCTGCTGGCTGCGGTGTATCATCGACGACTCCGCATCTGCCCACTTGACAGATAAAGAAATAGCAGAGGCCTTTGTAAGGTACTATGCTTTGTTCTATAAGGCACACCAGTTGCCTGATGCTGAGTACATCACAGTTTACCTATGCACATTGGCCATGCCATTGATGTCTGCTGAGGGCTGAATGTCCTTTGAGGAGGAGATCATACATACTGAGATCCAGGAGGCCAGTGCTGAACTGAATTCATGGAAAATTCCAGGCCCAATGGCCTTTCAGCTGTATTTTTTAAGCAATATGCAGGACTGCTGGGACCGTAAATGTTGGGGCTCTTCTGTGAAGCCTTGGACAAGGAGAACTACCACCTGACATGAGATGCGCTATCATTGTCATGATCCCTAAAAAAGCAAGACAGTGACTATACTGAGACGAAGGTGCTGGTCATGATCCTTGTCACCAGTCTCCTTACGGTGGCAGTTTTGCTTACACAGTCAGGCTTCATGCCTCACAGGTCCACTAAACTCAGAATGATCCTAGCGTTGGATGTCGAATAGGCCAAAAAATGTATTTAATGCAATCCACTGGCCCTTCATCTGACACTGTGAAAGTTTGGTTTTGGCCCTAACTGTAGAAATTGGATACTGCTACTATACCAGACCCCCACAGTGGTGGAGAGGGTGGATGGCACCCTCTCGTCAACATTCCCAATTGAAAGATGCACTCGAAAAGAGGTGTGTCATGTCCTCCCTGCTCTTTGCCCTCACCATTGGGCCTGTCCACACCTGTCCCGCTGTTTGGGGATTTACGGTCTCTGGCGCTTACTCGGAGGAGGAAAATGTCTTGCTTTGTCCGGACTATAATCTGATTTATGTCACTGAGCCAGAGCGTGCCCTACCCCTGACGCTGTTGGGCATTTTTAAAATGATTATAATCCCCAAATCTCTATATGCACTACAGAACACATAATTTCTAGTCCGAGAGGACATGTTCGCCGAAATATAGGGAGACCTGAGGACTGTGTTGTGAGGCTGGACGCACCCCAGAATAGGGCTAATGACATTGCTGCAAAACCTGTATAATGGTGAGATCACCCTCCCGGATGTTGCAGTCACATATAGACTGCGCACAGTTTGACAAGCGGGCATTCGACAGCTTCTCCCGGTGACACAGGTGGCATTAGAAGCCTAGAAGAAAGCCACGCAGCTGGCATTAGAAGTATGGAACAAAGCCACCAGATGTATAGGTGGCAAGTAAGGTGGCCTGGGTAACACCCATCTGGGAGGTGTGCATGGAAACCCAGGGGCTTCGGGCATGGAACCTGCTTGGAATTGCCCTGATTGGAGATTTCTTGGAGTTTGGCAACCTGATGACTTTTTCCTCCCTTCAGAGGGAATACAAAATGAATTGAAACCAGTACCTAAAATATACACAGCTGTGACATGCTTGGCAGGCAGAGTGACTGGGAGAACTAGACATACCCAAGTATGCCCCCCCCTAGAGGGTAGGTTGCTAGTGGAGGAACTTGAATGAAAAATGATCTCCCTGACATATAAGGCACTCAACAATAACATGCCAGACACACTGCCAGGTAAGCTGAGAGATAAGTAGGTGAGGGAGAGATTGAAGATGTGGATTGGGAAGCAGCCCTAATTCACCCTAGGGAATTAGCCATAAAAAAGATACAGCTCAAGATAATACACTGTGTCTATTATGATTGCGACCGGCTACACAAAGTGGGGGGACTGGTGTCTGCGGACTGTGTGAGATGCACAGGGGCGAGGGGTACATTTGTACACACGATATGGGGCTGCCTAGCTATTCAGGAATATTGGTCAAAGGTAGTGGGTGAACTTGGCAGCATACTAGCTGCAGATATCCCTCCTGAGCCCAAACATATACTGTTTGGTATCCTGACTCAGGTGAACATCCCATAGCCATATTCCTCTTTTGTAACATGATGCTGGTGGTGGCTAAACAGAATTTAGTGCATCACTGGGGTGGAGGGGGTGCCAGAAGTCTCAATTCTGGGGATATGAAGAGTGGGGAGAGATCTATATATGGCGGCTGAGAAAGAGTATGGGATGCCCACATACATTTTTCAAGGTTTGTGGGAGCCTGCTCAACTAATAATATTTGGACCCTGCTGTGGATGGAACGGATACCCAGCTGCGACATCACTCTGCAAATGTACCATTATTTCAATTAGATTATACATACATTTATTCTTCTTGATGCTATTCCTTGTTATCATGTACTAAACATGTGTATGTGGATGTTTTGTGTCAGCCTGCCTCTCTCTGCTGTTGTGTAACTGCGCCGGGTGCAAGTATGCTCCCTATTTTGCTACTTAACATGACACAAATAAAATAAAAATACGTTTAAAAAAATAAAAAAAGAATAGTACATCTATATCAATATTTGTGTCTACATAACGATTTATGACATACAACCCATGCAGCTCAGTGGCATCCTAATCATGCGACAATCACCAATACCAAACGGCATTTAACCTTAACTTTCCGTCCACGGGAGAGCTTAAAGATTTGACAAATCCTCAGCAACGAGCAGATTTAAACAATGGCATTGTAAGTTTGGGCCTATTCACTCCATTTAGGGACTAGGGCCAGAACCACTGCCCTTGAGATACACCCTCTACACAGGGTGCTTCACACACTCAGCAGCCCTCATGCTTGCATATTTATCCAGAACATGCTTCCATTCACAGCCAGAAAATGCTAATCATTTCATCAGCTTCCCACACCAAAACTCACTAACCTAATTCAAACAAACCATCAACAGTACAAACTCTCCAGTTTGTATTCATCAACATATTTTCAGCATTTTTTTCTCACAACAGACATAGCTGACGTCCTCCACAACACAACTGAGAGGCACTCTTCATCACTGGAACTTGGCTCACTTCAACACAATTCCTAGATTACCCCATGTCAACAACCTACACGACTACACACAAAAGGCAGGAGGAAAACTCTTCATGAATTGCATGTTCACCCAGTCTTCCCCCATAAGCAAACTAACATGCCCCTAGACATCAATCTCCTCATATGCCACTTCTCATATTCAGCATCTAAGACAGACTCTTTCAGTGTCATCTATCGTTCACCTGATCTCATCAGGAACTGGGAAACTTCTAACCTTATCACCTTTGCTTCTGCTCAGTGTCCCCAGCCCATAGATCAGGGGGCTTAAGCCTCCATAGTGAATCAAGCATGAAAACAATGAAATAATCCAACTGCACACTTCTCAGTGCTCTGAACATGTTACAAAGCCAACCCACCCACTCTAATCACACCAGATTTGCCATTAATGTATTGCATGGGCCACTGCAGAATTACATTTTACATCCTTCAAGCCTTTCTACTGCTGTGAAGTTTTCAACACGAAGCACTGTGCACAGCACACAGATCCCTCAACACCACAGCCAAGATCAACTTCTGTGTAACTACCATTAACAAAACAACCAAGAAACCCCAAGCTCTCTTCAAAGCAGTCAAGCGCTTCATCAATCCCTTACTGGACCCTTCAGTCCCACCTTCAGTCAGTTCAGTACAATGCTATCATTCACCTAAATATCATCATAAAAAAACAACTTAAAATCAACATCAACCACACCAAATAGACATCCATCCTGCCATAGATACTCCAAAGCAACGCCACTATATGTACAACCATCAAACTCTTCTCACTCAGTCAACTTACCAACATCCTCTGCTGCATCAAGACCACCCCTTAAGAAGATGACATTCTGCTTTCCTCTGTCAGGAGATCCCTCTGTGTGGAGGCCCTCACACCACTTCTCCCTCAGCCGAAGAACCTTTCTAGATGACCTCAACCTTCAGCAGATCTTCCCCTTGTTGAGCAAACACGCACCACCATAGAATTGTCTTTCACCTTAAAAGTCATCAAGAAAGAAGTATATACCAAACTTCAGGCAACTTCAGACCTTTGCAGCATCACAAAAGCAATAAATTCTCAAGTAGTCTACTACACCCTGGGTTCCAATCATGATTGAACTCTCCACAGCCCTTGACACAGCAGGCGAAGCTTTGATCCACACTTTTCCAATGTAATGTTTTTTTTATGGCACAGTCCTACAATAGATCCCAGCCTACCTCATGAACCAACCACAACACATCCTGGTGGAAACCTCAGGGGCATATCTATCTGTGTTTGCGCCAAATGTGCATCAAACATTTTGACGCACATTCGGCACAAACCTTACACCATATTTATACTATGACGCCCGACCCCACGAATATCAAAATTCCTCTGTGTGCATCATTTTCTGGATGCGGGAAACCGCCTTGCATTAATGACATGCAAGGTAGGCGTTCCAGTCCCAAAAATGACTTTAAGGCCTGTGCGCCTTATGTTTACTCCCGCGTCATTTTGACGCACAGGAGGGGGCGGGCCTTAAAAAAACAGCACCCAGCCTGATGTGTGCTGTTTTTTAACGCCTGGGTGAGGGCAGGCGTTAAGGGACCTGTGGGCTCATTTCCATGGTCTCTGACCATGGAAGCAGTCCACAGGTGCCCTTCCCTGCCCCCAGAGACACCCCCTGCCACCCCCACCCACCCCATGGGGGGACCCATCCCAGGTAAGTACAGGTAAGTTGAGGTAAGTATTTTTTTAAATTTTTCTTTAGTGGCATGGGGGGCCTAACTTGGGCCCCCCTACATCCCACTGTGCCCAATGGCCATGCACAGGGGACAGAAGTCCCCTAAGCATGGCCATTGGGCAGGGGGGCATGACTCCTGTCTTTGCTAAGACAGGAGTCATTTCAATGGGGGTTGTGCGTCAAAAAATGGTGCAAGTCCGGTTAGAGCCATGATTTTATACTCTAACCTGACTTGCACCATTTTCTGCGCACAACCCCCATTTTCACCTACGTAGGTGCTGCCGGGTTAGAGTCATTTTTTTTACTCTGACGAGCCCGCAGCACCAGCTAACGTCAATCCATAAATAAGGCGCCTGCCTGGCACGTTGGAATGGTGTTAGCCGACGGTACATTTTTTGACGCAAACCAGCGCCGCTGCTGGTTTGCGTCAAAAAATATAAATATGGGCCTTAATATCCACAAAACTCTCTGGGGCATATTTATACTCTGTGTGCACCGAATTTGCGTCAAAAATGTTGACGCAAATTCGGCGCAAACCTTAACCATATTTATACTATGACGCCCGACCCCGCAAACAACAAAGTTCCTCCGTATGCGTCATTTTCTGGATGCAGGAAACCGTCTTGTGTTAATGACATGCAAGGTAGGCGTTTCTGTCCAAAAACTGACTTTAAGGCCTGTGCGCCTTATTTATACTCCCGCGTCATTTTATCGCACAGGAGGGGGCGGGCCTTAAAAAATGGCACCCAGCCTGATGTGCGCCGTTTTTTAACTGCTGGGTGAGGGCAGGCATTAAGGGACCTGTGGGCTCATTTCCGTTGTCGCTGACCATGGAAGCAGTCCACAGGTGCCCTTCCCTGCCCCCAGGGACACCCCCTGCCACCCCCACCCACCCCTGGAGGACACCCATGGATGGGGGGACCCATCCCGGGTAAGTACAGGTAAGTATTTTTTTATTTATTTTTTAAGTGGCACAAGTGGCCTCACTTGGGCACCCCTACATGCCACTGTGCCCAATGGCCATGCCCAGAAGTCCCCTGGGCATGGTCATTGGGCAGGGGGGTATGACTCCTGTCTTTACTAACACTAGAGTCATTTCAATGGGGGTTGTGCGTCATAAAATGGCGCAAGTCCGGTTAGGGCCATGATTTTTCACGCTAACCTGACTCGCACCATTTTTTGACGCACAACCCTCATTTTTCCCAACACCGGCGCTGCCTGGTTAGAGTCATTTTTTTTTACTCTGACCAGCCCGCAGTGCCGGCTAACGTCAATCCATAAATAAGGTGCCCGCCTGGCGCGTTGGAATGGCTTTAGCCGGCGGTAACTTTTTTGATGCAAACCAGCGCCGCTGCTGGTTTGCGTCAAAAAGTATAAAAATGGGCCTATGTCTTCATAGGAATGCACCTAGGATCCATCCTCTCCTCCATTATCTTAGTCTTCTACATGGAATCCCTTGGAGCTTTGGCCCATATTTATATTTTTTTAGCGCCACATTTGCGTTGTTTTTCTGACGCAAAATAGGTGCAAACTAACAAAATACAATTGTATTTTGTAAGTTTGCACCGCTTTTGCGTAAAAAAACGACGCAAATGGGACACTTAAAAAGTATAAATATGGGCCTTTATCTCATCAACAACCTCATTATTATTGTCAGGCTCATACTTTTTTCACAAGAGTGGAATGGACACAATGCAGTTCCTAGTTTCCCTGTGAAACAAGCAAACTAAAAATAGTCACCTCTGTTCCGCTGGGGCGAAGGGACGAACATTGACCAAAGCTTCCACTGGTAAGAATGAAATAATTTTCTGTAAAAATAACAAAAAAACAAGCTTTTAGCATTTAAAGTATACTTGTACACATTGCTCTTAACCTCAATATAATTGACCTACTACAATTCCAAAAGGAAGTAACTTAAATTTCATTTCTTAAAAAACACTTTGTCCCAACTCACATTGAATGTGAAAGCAAAATGATACAACTTCTGCAAATCAGAGCACAGAAGTAATAAAGGTCAAATTGCCTAATCACCCAAGCACTGTCCCACTACATAAATATTGATTCAGCCCTCTCTATGCAACTGTTGTCCGTAGATGGCAGAACAACCTAGGTACAAAATAAAAGTAAATTATTGTAAATGAATGTAATGCAGCAGGCAGGCGGAACAAACCTTGAAGGTTGTAAAATCATTAAGCACATGCCAGAAGGATTTCTTTGAGACTGGGACATTACTAAGAGCATGCTAGAAATATTTATTTGACAGCATCGGAAATAAACAAACATGACCTTGCTTGACTGTGGAGCCGAAATATTAACCAGTAAATGCACGTGGCGAGAGATCGATTTTGAACAAGATGGAATTGAGGTCTAGCTGAGTCCCAGGCAGCATGAGCCAGGTAAAGGCACTTTTAATTAGTGACAGCAAAATTGTTTCAAGGCCAGTGACTTCACACGTGTGCCTAATATACAAAAATTATTAATACACAAAAGCTTCTACAATTTAAATTTTGTGTGCACAGGAAGCCCCTAACGTCTTACACCCCAAAAGTCACCTTCATAGAACACCCACTTGTAGGAGGATGGGGTTTGTTATTCAACTTCAGTTTCATGAGGCAGATGGTCCGAAGCTAAGCTACAACACAGCATATCAAAATACAATCACTTAAATAAGGACAAACCCATTAAGTGAGTTCTCAAGTTGATTTAAAAAAATAAGAAGAGTTATTACACAATTCAAAAGGAACAATACATAAATTGTAGGTACAGATGCATATGAAGGCACTCAGCAGTAGGGCATTACAGATTATAAGCAAGTTCAAAAATATTCTAAGCCCCAATGAACAGCAAAATCATTAGAAATCGGGCAGCCTCCCTAGTAGAATATGGAAGGTGTCCAGTTCACCCCAGATGTGAGGGTTTATATCAGCAATCTACTCAAAGAATATAATGCAAACTGCAGATTCATCATGGTGTGAACAAAAGAATACAATTTCGGCAAATCATGTCGATGAAGTAATACATGTCAAATTGCCATACCAATTCATATTCATTCAGCCCCCATCTATGCTAGTGTCACCCGGTGATGCTATACCAAACGAATTACAAAACAACTGTGAACTATTGTGAATGAATGTGACATAGCAAGCAGGTGGAACAAACCTTGAAGGTTTTAACATTACTGAGCCCTTACTAGAAAGATTTATTCGAGAACAACATCATGAAGATACGACCAAACATGACTTTGCTAGACTGTGGGCAGCAGAAATAATAAACAGTGGAAGTGCAGGGTGAGACATTCTTTTTGAACAAGATGGTTTTGGGGCCTAACTGAGACCTAGTTAATATAAACCAAGGGAACATGTCATAGCAAAATCATTTCAAAGGCAATTGCATCAGATACATGTACATATGTACATTTTGTGTGGCGATCCACACGCTGCACATTGTTAATAATGTATAAATATTTATAATACACAAAAATGACCATAAACCCCCCCTCTGATTATTCTGTAATCCCTAAAACCCCTACATTTCCAATACAGTCTGAATCACTTCTGCTTCTTGAAATGTAATTCCTCCAGCAGATTCAGTTGGGTTTATACTCGATCTCTGGCTTCTTTCCGTTCAGTTTCATTCCTCTTCATTTTTCTCATTAAAACCACAATTTATAAATAATAATTCAGTACATTTGAACAAGAGAAACAGAACAACTGCACCACACAATAATTACAGGAGTTAGTATAGTCCTACACATATCCCACCAAAACTATCACCCTTTCCAATCTCACTAAACCAGAACCAACTGCTTCCCTTCAACCATATTATTCTAAAAAGCATCACTTTCACTAGACATGTTAGTTATATTTGACACACAAGCATTAATAACCCTACTGTTATCTGGGATGCAGGTGCAGCACTCTCACACCTCTCAAACCCCATAAACAACACCTTCCTTCTGCAGAAGGATATCTAGCGCTAGGCAGTCTTCCATAATCATTGCATGCATATCAATTAGTTCTGTGTTTATTTGTGTTATTGTACCAGCAGTGTTAGAAGCAAGCCAATCCACAAGCATAGATAATCTTCTACTTTTCACATAATTCATAATCTTACCTATAGATAGAATCATAGCTCTTAATAGGGCTAGCATTATCTGTCTTAAACCATGTTTAAGTCTCTTCCAACCAGCAGTGTCACTTATCTCATTCATATGATGCACTGTATGATACACTAAAGCTAGATAGTAGGAACCCACTCAGTAAGTAGGTTGGAATAAACAGTCTTACTACGCTTAACAGATTTCTCTGAGAACTGTTTTATTCCTCTCTATTCAGGCAATCACCACTGAAAACACACCTCCTTTCACACTTACTCACTTTTCACACATTTTACTGACCAGATTCATGTGGGTTCATGACACACCATGCACAGTTCACCATTCCTCTCATGTTCCATTCTCAACCTTGGATGCAAGTTTGAAATTCTAAATTCCTCTTCACCTTCAATGTGTTCTCTGATTGTCTTCTCATCCTTCCAGTGTCTTAAAATCTTAACTCTTCTCCTATCATTGTTCTTCTTTAATCACAATAGAGACTTACTCTCTTTTAGTTTGTCTAATGTTAGGGTTAGGTTGTGCAATGGCATTCAAATATTTACCATAGGTTATCGCACTCCCAGTATCTTTAGAAAAAGAAACTTCTTCCAGTGAAGCTGTGAAATGCGACATGCACGGCAATACAAAATCTTTCTTAATAAATATTATAACAAAAACATTGCAAGAAAGGCTGTGTGGAAATAGTAGTTGTAGATAAGTAGCACCTTCACCTGCAGAAGAGGGAACAAAGTTACCGACCATACAGTTCTTAACTCTCATTAAATCCACATAATCGCCCACCATTCATGCATATATATATTATCCTCAAAACCTCTATTTCTTCCGTATGTGTTAGTGTAACATGTTCAGTTTCATTTTGTACTGTAGACAGTTTAACCTGTGTCGAAGCATATCCATCTGGAGAAATAAGGCCCAGCAGTAGGCATAATAGGACCATTAGTATCATCGTTAGTGAAATCATGCTCGCACTTTCACAGCATCTGCTGCATGCCATTTCTATGGAGATCAAAAATAAGATTAAAAATAATTCAGGACTCAAAAAGCAGTCTTCAAGAAACTTTTTGTTTCAAAACGATAATTAATTATCTTTTCTTTTTTTAAAACAATCATCAAAAACGAATTAACTACTAACCCCAATCCCACCCCTCTTTTTCCTGCTTTACCAAACATGAACGTGAGTGAAAAATAACTAATTTGTACAATGTCAAGGCCTTAACCCAAGAGATGTGCCTATGTCATGCTATGCCCCTTATTGATCGATCAGACTTATCCCTGTTGTTCGGACAACAATCTTAATTCTCTATGAATTTGGGGTAAACAATCTCTTAGAAGTTGGCTTGCAAAAGCAATAGACAGGCCTGCAATTGATTTATTATTATTTCCCTCTATGCTCAAGTGCCATACAAATCAGAGGTGTTACACAAAACTATGCCCTATCCCCAGCTGAATATGATAAGTGATCCGTGAGTCTCCCAAATATCGCAGAGATTCATTACCCTTAAGCTGAAATGGGGCCACTGAAGTACTGAGTGGCCTTTTTAAGGATTGGGGCCCCTGATATGCCACAGGGGCCTGCTTTACACCCTTGATAGAGATATTCCCCCTCCTATCATCTTCCATATTGAGTGCAGCAAGGACCTGTTATATGGTACCTTGTTTATTCCCCATGTTGCTATAATTGACCTGTATTGCAGCACATAGTATCATAATCATCTTTCACCGGGTGACCTAAGGGGATATGTGAGTGTCTGGTACGCCATGTAATATTATCCTGGGAGTCAAGGGACAGTATATTCAAACATAGAGCCTCTGTCATGTAATACTTCCCACTTGTGTTTTGTGGGCTTAGGCCAGTGCCATAACTGGTGGAGAAGCATACCAGTCTCTCCTCACCCCGTCATCATTCTGTGGATTTGGAGTTGTCCCATACATAAATTCCTTCTGGGGTATAGTACCAGTAGGTTGCTTTTTTCTTACTGTCTCTTGGAAGACTGTACGAAAAGCTGCCCCCCTCATCTTTTAATGGATGATGCTCCACTCTTTTGGAGGTAATGTTCTCCCCAGTTCTGTTTTTCACCTCTTCTGCCCTGGTAATATCTTGGTGGTTGGGATACATGATATGCGTTTGCAGATTTCAGAGTATTTGTTTGTCCTCTGATTATGTGATCAACCACTTTTCAAAGGCCAGCAGCCAGTGCTGAGCTTCCTGTTTAACTGTGTTGTGTGTACCCATATTTGCCTGATGTGTTGCCTGATTTGAAAATATATGTGCCTCCCCCCGCCTTCAAGCATTAGTCTGCCTTAACTTATTGGAAGGAATTAATAGCCTTACAGTTGTACATATCGCCAATCATTTTACACCCCACCTTCTGCCATGCAGAAACATTATGTTTAACAGCAAGAATAAAGTCCAAATTACCAGTTACGGGTGTGCTGGACCATGGAATAGTGGAAAGGCCTGTTTTAGTCACTGCAGTGTCCCATGCTGCCAGTGTCAATCACGTCACTGGTAACAAGTGAAGCCTCCAGGCCCTGTGTTTCTTAAGCATCCATGGGGTTTTCATATACATCTCTATGTGTTCAAAATGCAGCAGAGGAAGTAATAAGGAGAAATAAAGATATTTCTCCTCATGCCTCACCTGGGGTAGGGTTTTGACACATTCCCTGGTCTACCAGTGATGGAAAATCCATAGGTAGATCAGTGTGGGAACTCCCACACTCCACCCATTTAATGCCTTCCCAGGACAGAGTAAAGCAACAGAGCAATTTGCACTGTGTTGAGTTACTCCAGATTAATCAAGCAAGGCAAAGCCACGCAAGGTAGCTTTGTCTCGCTTGATAAATCTAACTTAAGAGTTGCGTTGCTCATGCACCACATTGGGTGGTGCATGAGCAACATAATTCCTTGATATATATTCCCCTCAGTACTGTATGCTGTCCCTCACCAATTGGATAGGATAGGAAATTGTTGTTTGAGGTGTTCTTTTTGTATCACTGGCATGGACATATTGGCCCTCATTATGACCCCGGTGGTAAATCCCGCTTACCGCCACGCTGACGGCCGCCAACTTACCGCCTCGGTGGCAGATATCCATTCACCATATTATGACACACACACACCATTCCGACAGAATACTGCCACATACACAAATCCGCCAGACCAAGGGTCAGTGATAAACTGGCAGTGTCAAAACCCACACCGTTACGCCAAGAGAACAACGCCCACCACATTATGACCCACGAATCACCATGGCAGGCATACAATGGCGGTAAACCATTGGCGGTACATACAGCTGCGCTCACAATGGACACCCACAGACAAAACAACACCACATTGGACAATTCAAACAACACACACTTGACACCCATACACACACCACACCCACACCACTATAAAACACACACCCACATTACCCACAACCCTTTACGATTACAAATCATTACGACCATACTGACACCAAGACCACTGACACAACTACATACACACACCACATAAAACATACAACGCTCACGCACCCCACTTCACACACCCCAACACACATCACATAACACCCGTGGCACCATAAAGGCACCCCCATTTCACTGTGGACAGGGTCAACGCCATGGGACAGCACCCCAGAACAAGGGACGACATCAGGAAGAGGTGGAACAACCTATGGGGGAAGGTACGTTCCGCAGCAGCAAGACACCAGCTTGCTATAGAGAGGACTGGCGGTGTACCCACACCTCTTCCCCCACAACTCACAGCATGGGAGGAGCAAGACTTGGCAATATTGCATCCTGAGGACCTGGCCGGAGTCGGAGGAGGACTAGATTCTGGTAAGTCAACTTTCAACTATTATCACCCCCCCACCTGCATGTCATCACCCTCACTCACATCACTCCACCACATCCCACAAACTCCACCATCACATCTCTTCAATCCCAATGCCAAGCCCTGAATGCTGTACCCATGCATGGACACCGCTCACAGCCCTGCATGGACACTCATCACTAAAGCATGCACAGTATAGAGAACTAACAATCCCACCATGCACCAACATACACAAGTAAAAGCTGGCAGGGCAACACCAACCATGGAGGGGAAGCTAGAGATGTATAATATGTCATACACATTAACCATAGCACATCATTCACACCCCCACAGATACCCCAGCCAATGTTACCGGAGAGGAGTTGCCAGCACTATCCAGTCCCTCAACTGAAGAGGCCCACAGTGATGACAGTAGCTCTGGTCTTCAGAATCTGGACGATCTACCGGGCCCATCAGGGACCACTGGACAGCCGGTTACCCAAGCCCATTCACAGACCACCACAGGAAACAACACCACAGCACCCACTCAACGTACCCAAACCTCTGTCCCCAGCACACGTCAATCAACAGTGTGCCCACCTGTACAGGGACCCCAGACCAAATCAAATCAAATCAAATCAAAAACATTTATAAAGCGCGCTACTCACCCGTGAGGATCTCAAGGCGCTAGGGGAAGGGGGTTACTGCTGCTCGAAGAGCCAGGTTTGAGCTGCCTCCGGAATGCAGGGTGGTCCTGGGTGGTCCTGAGGTTGGCGGGGAGGGAGTTCCATGTCTTGGCCGCCAGGTAGGAGAAGGATTTCCCACCTGCCGTGGTGCGGCGGATGCGAGGGACGGCGGCGAGTGCGAGGTTGGCGGAGCGAAGTTGACAGGTGTGCGTGTAGAAACTGAGGCGACGGTTGAGGTATTCAGGTCCCTTGTTGTGGAGGGCTTTGTGTGCGTGGGTGAGGAGCCGGAAGGTGATTCTTTTGCTGACGGGAAGCCAGTGCAGGTGTCTCAGGTGGGTGGAGATGTGGCTGTTGCGGGGTATGTCGAGGACGAGGCGGGCGGAGGCGTTTTGTATTCAGTGCTGACGTTTCTGGAGTTTAGCGGTGGTTCCTGCGTATAGGGTGTTTCCGTAGTCCAGGCGGCTTGTGACGAAGGCGTGGGTCACAGTTTTTCTGGTGTCGGTGGGGATCCAGCGGAAGATCTTTCGGAGCATGCGGAGAGTGAGGAAGCAGGAGGATGATACGGCGTTGACTTGTTTGGTCATGGTGAGAAGCGGGTCCAGGATGAATCCGAGGTTGCGTGCGTGGTCTGAGGGGGTTGGGGCAGTGCTTAGGGCCGTGGGCCACCAAGAGTCGTCCCAGGCGGACAGGGTGTTTCCGAGGATGAGGACTTCAGTTTTTTCTGGGTTCAGTTTCAGACGGCTGAGTTTCATCCATTCTGCGACGTCTTTCATTCCATCTTGCAGGTTGGTCTTGGTGGGGTCCTTGGTGAGGGAAAGTATCAGCTGAGTGTCGTCGGCGTATGAGGTGATGTTGATGTTGTGTTTGCGTACGATGTCGGCGAGGGGGCTCATGTAGACATTGAAGAGAGTCGGGCTGAGCGAGGAGCCTTGTGGGACGCCGCAGATGATCTCGGTGGGGTCTGAGCGGAACGGAGGGAGGTAGACTCTTTGGGAGCGGTTAGAGAGGAAAGAGGTGATCCAGTCCGGGGCCAGTCCTTGGATACCGGTGGAGCGCAGGCGGGATGTTAGGGTTCGGTGGCAGACGGTGTCGAAGGCAGCCGAGAGGTCGAGGAGGATGAGGGCGACTGTTTCTCCGTTGTCCATCAGAGTTCTGATGTCGTCTGTGACTGAGATGAGGGCGGTTTCTGTGCTGTGATTGGCTCGGAATCCAGACTGCGAGGGGTCGAGTAGGTTGTTGTCTTCAAGGAAATTGGTCAGTTGCTTGTTGACGGTCTTCTCTATGACTTTGGCACGGAAGGGGAGGAGCGAGATGGGGCGGAAGTTCTTCAGGTCGCTGGGGTCCGCCGTAGGTTTCTTCAGGAGGGCGTTGACTTCCGCGTGTTTCCACCTCTCGGGGAAGGCGGCAGAGGCAAACGAGCTGTTGATGATGGTCTGGAGATGCGGGGCGATGATGTCGTCGGCTGTGTTCAAGATGAAGTGTGGGCAGGGGTCCGAGGGGGCACCGGAGTGGATGGAGTTCATGGTAGCTTTGGTCTCCTCCGTGCTGATGTGAGTCCAGGCGTTGAGGGTGATGGCTGGGGTAGTAGAATCTGTGGTGGTTGGCTGGGTCTGGTGTCCGAAGCTGTTGTGTAGGTCGGTGATCTTACGATGGAAGAAGGTAGCGAGGGAGTTGCAGAGGTCTTGTGAGGGCATGATGGAGTTGGAGTTGGCGTTCGGATTGGAGAGCTCTTTGACGATGTTGAAGAGTTCTTTGCTGTTGTGAGAGTTCTTGTCCAGTCTGTCTGTGAAGGAAGTTCTTATGGTGGTGCGGATCAGCTGATGGTGTTCGCGGGTGGTGTTTTTGAGGGCAGACATGTTTTCTGCGGTGTGGTCTTTGCGCCAGGCTTTCTCGAGGGTACGGCAGTTTTTTTTGGATTCCTTGAGGGTGTCTGTGAACCATTGAGGTTTCCTGGTGCTGGTCTGTCTTGGGAGGCGATTGAGAGGTGCGAGGTTGTCCGCGCAGTTGGTGATCCAATGAGTGAGGCTGAGGGCTGCGTCGTTGGGGTCGGTGGAGAAGGTGGGTTGGTTGTCGCTGAGAGTGGAGCGAAGCTGTTCCGTGGGGATTTTGTTCCAATGTCTGCGTGGGATGGGTTGTGTGCGGAGGTGGAGAGTCTTGCTTCTGAAGGTGAAGTAGACACATCTGTGGTCAGTCCAGTGTATTACGGAGGAGTGGCTGAAGGATACGTGGTTGCTGGCGGAGAAGATGGGGTCGAGCGTGTGTCCGGCGATATGGGTGGGGGTGTTCACCAGTTGCTTGAGACCGAGGTTGTCGAGGTTGTCGAGCAGGGTGGTGGTGTTGGGGTCGTTGTTCTGCTCCATGTGGAAGTTAAGGTCACCGAGGAGGATGTAGTCCGGCGAGGCAAGGGCGTGCAGGGAGATGAAGTCTGCGATGGATTCGCTGAAGAGGGCGAATGGACCGGGGGGTCTGTAGATGAGAGTTCCTCTGAGGGTGGTCCTGGGGTCGGTGTGGATCTGGAAGTGCATGTGTTCGGCGGCGAGGGGGGTGTCTTCGATGGAGGTGATGATGTTGATGGAGTCCTTGAAAACGATGGCGATTCCTCCACCGACTTGGTTGGTGCGGTCTCGCCTGGTGATCTTGTAGCCGTCGGGGATGGCTATGGCGATGTCGGGGGCCGAGGAGGCGTTCATCCAGGTCTCAGTGATGAAGGCGACGTCCGGTGCAGTGGAGTCCAGGAGGTCCCATAGTTCAATGGCGTGCTTGTGGACGGACCGTGCGTTGATCAGGATGCATTTGAGGTGGTTATTGGCGCGTGGGCTGGTGGGCGGGATGCAGTCGCGGTGGAAGGTGAGTTTGCAGGTGAGGCATGCGAAGGGTCCATGGATGCATTTAGGGTTGGCTTGGAAGCAGGTTCTGGAGCGCCCCGGGTTGAGAGCGTGGAGGGAGGTGGGGTCGTAGCGGTGCTGCGGGTTTGGGAGTGCTGGGGGCCAGGGGTCATGGCGCTGGGCACGGCCCAGGCGCGAACGGGCACAGACGGGCTTGCCTTTGACGCGCCTTCGGCACGCCAGCGGCGCGCCCACTGCGCGCGGCCGCACAGCCGCACAGCGGCTGCCATAAGAGGGAGGAGGGGGGAGGAGGGGTCAGCTGGGGGCGGGAGGGGGGGTGACGAATGGGAGCAGGGGGGGGCGAGCGGGAGGTGGCGGCGGGAGGTGGCGGCGGGAAAGCGGAGGACGGGGGGGTCAGGATGAGGGGGAGGGAAAAAAGATAGGGAAGGGGGGATTACAGAGGAGGAGAGGCGTGAGGAAGAACAGAAGAGAGGGGTAGAAGAGTCAGGGGAGAAGAGTCAAGAGGGGGAGGAGAGAGAGGAGTCAAGAAGAAGAGGCAAGAAGAAGAGGAGAGAGAAGAGTCATGAAGAAGAGTCAAGAAGAAGAGGAGAGAGGAGTCAAGAAGAAGAGTCAAGAAGAAGAGGAGAGAGGAGTCAAGAAGAAGAGGAGAGACCAGAGAAGCAGAGGAGGGAAGCGTCCAGAAGATGAGGAGAAGGCCACAGATGAAGAAAAAAAAGAAAAGAACACGCAGGACGGGGTGCAGAGGAGGAGAAGAGCACAGAAGAACACAGATGAAGAAAAAGAAGAAAGAACACGCAAGATGGGGTGCAGAGGAGGAGAGGAGCACAGAAGAACACAGATGAAGAAAAAGAAGAAAGAACACGCAGGACGGGGTGCAGAGGAGAAAAGAAGAACAGAGAGGAAGAGCAAAGCAGGAAGAAAACGCGGTGAGGAATAGGAACGGGGCACAGAGGAAGAGCAGAAACACGCAGCAAGTGGGCTGCAGAAGAGGAGCAGAGAAAGATGGCTACCAGAAGCAGGAAGGAGGCGCAGGAAGAGAAGGGAGATGGACAGCAGAGGTGCGGAGAGAGGTTGGAGGAGAGAGCGGAAGGCAGAAGACAGAAGTTCAGGGAAAGAGAGGTGAGTGGCGCGGGGCTGAGTGTGGGGCTGGGCGGGGGGAATACTTACGGTTTAGCTGGTCTTGCTGGGAGGTGTCAGGAGCCTGGGCAGGTGGAGCTGCAGCGGCGGGGGGAGCGACCTACCCTAGGGTCACAGGACCACACCTCGCACACAAGACAATCAGGGACCTGGGGTCAGTGGCAGTGAGCACACCGTTCAGGGGATAAACGCACAGGCCAACAGAGACACTGGGAGGACTGCTGTGTGCCAGGGGGAGGACAGGACCAGGAAACCCACTCTCTCGGAGGCACTCTCAGAGATCCTGGAAGCCTATCAACATTCCCAGGACACGATGGGCCAGATCGTAGACAACGTGCAGGAGAACAGGCGGCTTCAGGAGGAACAGCACCAGGGGATCAGGGAGGACTTGCATGCCATCATCAACACCCTGATCTCCATAGAAGGGGTGCTGGCAGACATGGCCAACATTATGAGGGAGGCAGTGTCACACCAGCAGGCCCCTGCCACTTGCCAGTCATCTGAACAGTCCTCTACTTCCGCTGCCGCTAGTGGCCCCCACACAGGACTCACAGGCCACAAGCACCCTTTCCCCTGCAGAAAGTGAACCACCCTGCAAATGTTCCCTGCGATCCAGACAGAAGCCAGAGACACTTGCCAAGACCACTGCCAGGAAATTAGACTCTCCTGATTATCCCCCTTGTGTCCCACTCAGTCACCCTGTCCACCTTGAACTGCCATTGCTCCTCTTCCTATGTCCCCATGGACATTGCACCTGTGCTACAAACAGACTGGAACAATACCCTGGACTTTCCTCCATCATCACCCCATTCTATTGCACTCTCCACCCCAATATATTAGCACTATAATAAACACCCTTTGATAAAAATCAATTTTGAGTATGTCATGTATTTCATATATGTATTGATTAAAACAGGTACAACCATTGCAAATGAAATGTACATAGAACAAGCATAGAATTAATGACCTGGGGCTGGCTGTTGCGATTACACCAGGATTATTTGTCAAATCACCAACATCTGCAAAATGAATATCCAGAGGTAACAGTAAGTGGGCATAGAAGTGGGAAATACCAGCACGCCAATGCCACACAGAATACAACCAAAGTCATTGAAATGTAAAGTTGCACTGTCTCACCTGTGTGTCATTGGACATACTGACGGATTACAGATGTTCTGTTGTCCACATACTCATCCTCTGCCTCCTCATCCTTACTGTACACAGGGTCCACTGCTGCCACAGGGCCATCTCCGGTCTCCTCCTCCTGCAGAAAAGGGACATGGTTCTGAGGGCCAGGTTGTGCAACATGCAGCATGCCACTACTATCTGGAAGACCTTCTTGGGTGAGTAGCACAGGGATCCACCTCTTAGATGGAGGCACCGGAACCTGGCCTTTAGGAAGCCTAATGTCCTTTCAATGATCCTTCTGGTTCGCCCACGTGCCTCGTTATAACGTTCTTCTGCCCTTGTCCTGGCATTCCTCACAGGGGTCAGCAGCCATGATAGGTTTGGGTAACCAGAGTCACCTGCAAATATTGAGGGACAAACATTTAGCCACACACAATCCCATATGCCCAACACCGTAGCCATACACCAACATATACTGGGTGGGAACCGGGGCTTACCTATTAGCCACACCCTGTGCCTCTGTAGTTGGGTCATCACATTTGGGATGCTGCTATTCCTTAGGACAAAGGCATCATGTACTGACCTAGGATACTTAGCATTGACGTGGGAGATGTAATGGTCCGCCAAGCACACCATATGCACATTAATGGAGTGGAAACTCTTACGATTCCTAAACACCTGTTCATTCTGGCGGGGGGGACAAATGCATAAAACTCAGCCTTCACAGTGACCAAATCCTCAACCTGGGGAATGCAATGTAGCTGGACATGTGTTTTATCAGGGCAGACAACACTCTTGTCAGCACTATTGAGAGCATTGGCTGTGACATTCCTGCTGCCAAGCCCACTGTCACTTGGAAAGAACCAGTTGCCAGGAAATAGAGAACGGATAGCACTTGCACAAGAGGGGGGACCCCAGTGAGATGACGGATTGCGGATATCAGGTCAGACTCCAATTGGGCACACAGCTCTGTGATTATGGCCCTGTCCTGTCTATAGTTGAGGATAATGTGCCTGTCCTCCAGTATAGCCATCTCCACCAGGGGTCTGTGCACTGGGGTAATTCTCCATCTCCTATTCATCTGCAGCTGTAGGAATCTAAGGGACAAAAGAGTGAGGAGGCTGTCACAAACTGAACAATGGAGCCACAACAGTAGTCTGCAATCTGTAAACATGTTATGGGACAGTGTGATTTGTCAAGTATGTGCCTATTTATCCTGTGACGCAGCATTATTCCATAGGCCTGACCACCCCTGAAATGGTGTCCACCTGTCCTGTGTGGAGGGACAGGTGGAAGTGAGGTAATGCCGCTGATGTTGTGCCCCGTCGCGGGAGGTGGTCGGGAACCACCATGCTATTCCTCATTGGTTAATATTGAGCCCTGTGGGGTACAGTGGCCAATGGTGATCTACGCCTGCAGTGACGACATGCACCGCTGCGGATGTGACCTCCATTTTCTAACTGATTCCTCACTTCTTTCTTGACCTTCCATAGGAGAGGACCTACACTGCTGTGCTGCTGTGACCTGTGTCTGGAACCTACCATGGCCTGTGTGACCGGGGAAAGGGCCCCAGCCTTCATTTCAGAGGAACTGGAGAGACTGGTGGAGGTGTGTGTGAAGGCAACATGTAAGGGGGAGGGTTGTCCTCTTGGCTGGGTACACTTTGAGTGCTGGGCTATGTGTGTGCCATTAGTGATGGAAACAGGTATGGGGGGTCATTCGTTGCACAGGCTGGACTGTTTGGCTAATGGTGTTCTCCTTTCTGTATTGCCTCTGCAGGTCAGCGCCCATCAAAATAAGGGTATCGGGCATGCCATCGCCAAGGAAGTTCGGAACCTGGGGGTCTATGGCAGGCATAGCACCCACTGTCGGATATGGTGACAGGACCTGAGATGCTGGTGATGGCCTCCTAACAAGGAAGGGGTACCCATAGAACCCTGACCCCCCGATGGCCCGCATCCTGGCAGTGGCCTATCCAGTCCTGGATGGGCACTTGATGACATCACAGCAGCCACAAGGGGATGAGTACAAAGGTGTTCATTGAAACTCAGGGCTGGAGGGGTGGTATCCGGGTGGTGGGTGTGTGTCAGTGGGTGCCCCTCGGCCAGGCCAGACATAGAAGAGTAGGTCCTTTGGTGGCTAAGGGTCTGAAGGGGAAATACTGGCTACCTAGATTGTTAGCATCCACTGCTGGTCAGGCCTGCGTGGGTCCCAGGTGTGCTGCAGTTGGCAGTATGTGTTCCTCCTCATGTCTTGGTGGCTAGCATTATCTCTGGTAGTGCAATGCATAGTGCTTAGGCCTGTCCCCTGTGTGTGAAGGTGCTGTGTACGCCAACAGTAGTGTTGGTGCAGTCATTGACCCAGTGTATCCTTTTTCACTCTCCCCCCTTTCTTGTTTTATCATCCTGTACTTATGTGCATTAGCATCATCTGGCAGAGGAGCAGAGGCACTGGTGACAGAGGGAGCTGCATCCCACAGGACCCTGGAGGCAGAGTCCACTGACGCCGAGGGCACCAGTGGGATGGAGGGCGAGGGGAGCACCATAGCAGAGACTGGAGGGGACAATACAGACTCTGATACCTCCTCCGATGGGAGCTCCCTGATGGTGGCGTACACCTCTGTGACCACCCCAACTACAGGTACAGCCGCCACCCCCGTACCAGCACCGCTCTCCCAGCAGCCCCTCAGCGAGTTGCCCCTGCCTGCTCACCCAGGAAGGTGGGCATCTCCTCGTCCCAGGCACCTCAGGCCCTGCCCCAGTGAGCCCTGCTGCCCTGAGTGAGGAGGCTATTGACCTCCTGAGATCCATCTGTGTAGGGCAATCAACCATTATGAATGCCATCCAGGGGCTGTGTTCTGCCTTCCTTCTTATCTCGTATCAGAGCTTACAGAACATATCTGGAATGCACTTCTGAGTTCAAAGAAGACCTTTATTGTTGTTAATTCTTCCCCACCCACAAGTTCGTGAGAGACGAATTAATAGATTTCAAGCACACGTTCAAATGAGTAAAAGTATCGCAGCAATGAAAACAAAATATATCACAGTACTTCTCAGTTGCAATGTACACAGCAGGTTATATATATAATGCAAAGCAAAACAAATACTTCACCATGTGAGAAACTATTTACAGCTTCATCTTTCTGGGGACTGCAAGTTGATGACTCCGGTCAACTGCGAGAAAGAGATTATCTACCCACACGGGAGACTGGCAACTGGCACCAAGTTCCAGCCCGAAGTCAAGCAGATTCGAATCTAAATCTCTGAAGCCCCGAGTCATCCTTACAAAAGCGTGCCCCCTCCTCTCAGACTCGGGAAAACTACGCAAGCCTTTGGAGACTGGCCAGATCTCCTAGACTTCTCCTCTTCCCAAGCCTGAGCAGAAAGGAAAACACCAAATGTACTCTCTCTTATCATGTCTAGTCTGCTGTGAAGAAAACAGCTTGGTTCATCTTGTGCAAAAATACAGCTTGGAAAAATACAGCTTGGATTCTCAACTGAAATGTCTAACTCCACGTTAAAGGCAATAGGCAGCTAACCTAAATATCAAATGTAATGTCTAATGTCATGTCAAAGCCAATAGGCAGCTAAGCTGAATACAAAATGCAATGTCTAATATCATGTCAAAGCCAATAGGCAGCTGAGCTGAATACAAAATGTAATGTCTAATAGCATGTCAAAGCCAATAGGCAGCTAAACTGAATACAGCATGTCAAAGCCAATAGGCAGAATACAGAATGTAATGGCTAATGCAATGTCAAAGCCAATAGGCGGCTAAACTGAATACAGCATGTCAAAGCCAATAGGCAGAATACAGAATGTAATGGTTAATGCCATGTCAAAGCCAATAGGCGGCTAAACTGAATACAGAAGGTAATGGCTAATGCCATGTCAAAGCCAATAGGCGGCTAAACTGATAATGTGCTACTGGTGAACATTGAGCAACTAATATGCGCAGTGGTGAAACACAAAGTCATTGGTCAAACACCATTAATAGCATCACATTCCACCCTATGACCAATGATTTTTTGTTTCACATATCTCTTGTTTCAAACAAAAACAAAAAAAAACATCAGCACAAAAAACAAAAACAAAAACATTGTCAGCAAATCAGATTTGAATGATCAAAGCAATCGCTGTAAAGCAATGGAAGTGGATAAACATATAGATCTCATAACCTTTCACATCAGATACATCTACACAGAAAAGACTGAAACTTTTATACTCTGAATAAGATTATAGTGTCTCTAAAATAGCAATTTGATGTAGCATGAGTTCTACTCATGTAAAGGTGCACGGTCCACCTGAAAGGTTTGCTGGAATGTAAGCGAAAGACTGAGTTCCATACGAAAAAACACAGACAGTTAACTGTTAAGGTTGCTTAGTTCCAGTGGAAGAATGTAATCAAACAAGTTGAACTTGAACTGAAGGCGCCATTTGCGCAAAATGGATCCATGGTGCTTGTACTGTACTCAGTCAGGTTCAGATTGGGGGTTCGGTCCCATCCCCGACCCCACACGCACACACCCGAAGGGGGACCACACAGCACACTCAGGGACAGTGGCGAAACGTGGTAGGATCTGCAAAAGAAAAAAGTATGACTTTTCTTGCAAATAACATTTGTCATTTAAAATGTACCCTTCCTCTTTCTTTCCCTGTTTTATAATCAGCAGGACGTTTTTGGGGCCCTTTATTAAAATTTCTGCAGGTTCTGGAGGGTCATTTGGGGCTTCAACCCACACCTCAGCACTGAGGTTTTTATCTGCTGCACCACAGCTTCCCTTTTCTTGCACTGTCAGAAGGGCTGGGGCAGACTCATTCTTTACCAAACCTCCATTCACTGCACTTTTGACAAGTTGGGCCATTCTGTCTCCAACTTGTATGAATAAATCAGATTATTTTCTAGTTATCAGCATCATTTTGATTTCTCCTTGATAATCTGCAGCAATTATTCCCCCTAAAACCTGATCAATTTGCCATATCTGTCCTGGTAACTTTCCTCTCCCCAACTGCTCTGTGACTGCTTGTGGGACAGATTGCTCTTGTGCGTGCTGCACAGTTTTTATCAAATCTAGGGGAATGTGCATCTCACTCCTCTCTGCCCACCTGTAAGTGGCTTTTTCTCCCAGCTGTTCACATTTCTGGTGCACCCACTTAGCCATCCCCACTAAGTCAAAATTGAGGGTGTACACTTCTCTCTCTGAATTTTTCTCTTTAACATCTGCAAGGGAATTGAACCAGTTAGGTACAAGCCATGTGGAAAACCAAACGGCTAAACCATTGGCAATGAACCAAGAATCAGTGTATAAAATGACACATCTCACGAAGCTCTTGCTTTAATATCTGACACACATTGTACATCACTGTTCCTTCTACTGTGCCAGAAAACAACATTTCAGTCAATGAATCATTAGTAAAACAAACATGCTTTTTATCTTCAGTGGACACGAATTCAAAAGGTGCACTCAATTTCACTGGTGACTCTTTTACCTGTGGTACTCTAGCCCTGTCTTGTATGTACCAGATCCAATGTATGATCCTAGCTAGGGGCACTCTTTTCTTCCCCTGTTCTTGATTTACATGTAAATCAGTGTTTCCCTCTTGCACTGCGCAGAAATCTAAAGTCTGAATGATTTCATTTGCCAAATCACAAGCGTGCAGCTGTATATAATTTTTCCCAGTGACCATATACCAAAGTGTTAGGATTTCACTCAGATGAGGGCTATTCTGTTTCCAAACATCAAACAAGCCAATGAAACTCGGTGTCTCTTGCTTACTGCAAACAGTAAGAAACTCTAAAATCTTTCGTTTTAATTCATTTTGCAACGGTAACTTGTAAATCACATTCTGAGCTCCGTCGTTCTCCGTGTTATCAGTTAAGGAATGCACTTTGACTGCCAAAAAACCTGGCTCACACGAAGGCTCAGAGTTGCTCACAGCTGTCTTAACCCCCTCATTACTGGAATGGTAAAAGACAGATTCTTCTAAAACAGCATTTTTATAACTTTCTGTATTATCTTGCATTAATGTATTCTGGCTAATTTGCTCACGTAAATTCTTTTTTTCATGTTCCAACTGCCTACATTTCTCCTGCATTTTTCTGTAAGCAGATAAAAGTATCCAAACCCTTCTGTCAAAAACAAAAGGAACATCACTGCTCTCAAAAGGCACATTTTCTAAATATGCTTTATCACAAGAAAACATGTTTCTCACAGCACCATCAGGCAGTTTAACTACACATGCATTTTCAAACATGGTCTGCCGTGCGTCTGTAATTCTCCAAACAACAAAAAACAATTACACTTTTAAATTGTGCACGTAGAAATCTATAATTCGACTCTACCCCACTTCTGGTACCAAAATGTTCTGCCTTCCTTCTTATCTCGTATCAGAGCTTACAGAACATATCTGGAATGCACTTCTGAGTTCAAAGAAGACCTTTATTGTTGTTAATTCTTCCCCACCCACAAGTTCGTGAGAGACGAAATAATAGATTTCAAGCACACGTTCAAATGAGTAAAAGTATCGCAGCAATGAAAACAAAATATATCACAGTACTTCTCAGTTGCAATGTACACAGCAAGTTATATATATAATGCAAAGCAAAACAAATACTTCACCGTGTGAGAAACTATTTACAGCTTCATCTTTCTGGGGACTGCAAGTTGATGACTCCGGTCAACTGCGAGAAAGAGAGTATCTACCCACACGGGAGACTGGCAACTGGCACCAAGTTCCAGCCCGAAGTCAAGCAGATTCGAATCTAAATCTCTGAAGCCCCGAGTCATCCTTACAAAAGCGTGCCCCCTCCTCTCAGACTCGGGAAAACTACGCAAGCCTTTGGAGACTGGCCAGATCTCCTAGACTTCTCCTCTTCCCAAGCCTGAGCAGAAAGGAAAACACCAAATGTACTCTCTCTTATCATGTCTAGTCTGCTGTGAAGAAAACAGCTTGGTTCATCTTGTGCAAAAATACAGCTTGGAAAAATACAGCTTGGATTCTCAACTGCAATGTCTAACTCCACGTTAAAGGCAATAGGCAGCTAACCTAAATATCAAATGTAATGTCTAATGTCATGTCAAAGCCAATAGGCAGCTAAGCTGAATACAAAATGCAATGTCTAATATCATGTCAAAGCCAATAGGCAGCTGAGCTGAATACAAAATGTAATGTCTAATAGCATGTCAAAGCCAATAGGCAGCTAAACTGAATACAGCATGTCAAAGCCAATAGGCAGAATACAGAATGTAATGGCTAATGCAATGTCAAAGCCAATAGGCGGCTAAACTGAATACAGCATGTCAAAGCCAATAGGCAGAATACAGAATGTAATGGTTAATGCCATGTCAAAGCCAATAGGCGGCTAAACTGAATACAGAAGGTAATGGCTATTGCCATGTCAAAGCCAATAGGCGGCTAAACTGATAATGTGCTACTGGTGAACATTGAGCAACTAATATGCGCAGTGGTGAAACACAAAGTCATTGGTCAAACACCATTAATAGCATCACATTACACCCTATGCCCAATGAATTTTTGTTTCACATATCTCTTGTTTCAAACAAAAACAAAAAAAAACATCAGCACAAAAAACAAAAACAAAAACATTATCAGCAAATCAGATTTGAATGATCAAAGCAATCACTGTAAAGCAATGGAAGTGGATTAACATATAGATCTCATAACCTTTCACATCAGATACATCTACACAGAAAAGACTGAAACTTTTATACTCTGAATAAGATTATAGTGTCTCTAAAATAGCAATTTGATGTAGCATGAGTTCTACTCATGTAAAGGTGCACGGTCCACCTGAAAGGTTTGCTGGAATGTAAGCGAAAGTCAGAGTTCCATACGAAAAAACACAGACAGTTAACTGTTAAGGTTGCTTAGTTCCAGTGGAAGAATGTAATCAAACAAGTTGAACTTGAACTGAAGGCGCCATTTGCGCAAAATGGATCCATGGTGCTTGTACTGTACTCAGTCAGGTTCAGGTTGGGGGTTCGGTCCCTTCCCCGACCCCACACGCACACACCCGAAGGGGGACCACACAGCACACTCAGGGACAGTGGCGAAACGTGGTAGGATCTGCAAAAGAAAAAAGTATGACTTTTCTTGCAAATAACATTTGTCATTTAAAATGTACCCTTCCTCTTTCTTTCCCTGTTTTATAATCAGCAGGACGTTTTTGGGGCCCTTTATTATAATTTCTGCAGGTTCTGGAGGGTCATTTGGGGCTTCAACCCACACCTCAGCACTGAGGTTTTTATCTGCTGCACCACAGCTTCCCTTTTCTTGCACTGTCAGAAGGGCTGGGGCAGACTCATTCTTTACCAAACCTCCATTCACTGCACTTTTGACAAGTTGGGCCATTCTGTCTCCAACTTGTATGAATAAATCAGATTATTTTCTAGTTATCAGCATCATTTTGATTTCTCCTTGATAATCTGCAGCAATTATTCCCCCTAAAACCTGATCAATTTGCCATATCTGTCCTGGTAACTTTCCTCTCCCCAACTGCTCTGTGACTGCTTGTGGGAAAGATTGCTCTTGTGCGTGCTGCACAGTTTTTATCAAATCTAGGGGAATGTGCATCTCACTCCTCTCTGCCCACCTGTAAGTGGCTTTTTCTCCTAGCTGTTCACATTTCTGGTGCACCCACTTAGCCATCCCCACTAAGTCAGAATTCAGGGTGTACACTTCTCTCTCTGAATTTTTCTCTTTAACATCTGCAAGGGAATTGAACCAGTTAGGTACAAGCCATATGGAAAACCAAACGGCTAAACCATTGGCAATGAACCAAGAATCAGTGTAAAAATGACACATCTCACGCAGCTCTTGCTTTAAAATCTGACACACATTGTACATCACTGTTCCTTCTACTGTGCCAGAAAACAACATTTCAGTCAATGAATCATTAGTAAAACAAACATGCTTTTTATCTTCAGTGGACACGAATTCAAATGGTGCACTCAATTTTACTGGTGACTCTTTTACCTGTGGTACTCTAGCCCTGTCTTGTATGTACCAGATCCAATGTATGATCCTAGCTAGGGGCACTCTTTTCTTCCCCTGTTCTTGATTTACATGTAAATCAGTGTTTCCCTCTTGCACTGCGCAGAAATCTAAAGTCTGAATGATTTCATTTGCCAAATCACAAGCGTGCAGCTGTATATAATTTTTCCCAGTGACCATATACCAAAGTGTTAGGATTTCACTCAGATGAGGGCTATTCTGTTTCCAAACATCAAACAAGCCAATGAAACTCGGTGTCTCTTGCTTACTGCAAACAGTAAGAAACTCTAAAATCTTTCGTTTTACTTCATTTTGCAACGGTAACTTGTAAATCACATTCTGAGCTCCGTCGTTCTCCGTGTTATCAGTTAAGGAATGCACTTTGACTGCCAAAAAACCTGGCTCACACAAAGGCTCAGAGTTGCTCACAGCTGTCTTAACCCCCTCAATACTGGAATGGGAAAAGACAGATTCTTCTAAAACAGCATTTTTATAACTTTCTGCATTATCTTGCATTAATGTATTCTGGCTAATTTGCTCACGTAAATTCTTATTTTCATGTTCCAACTGCCTACATTTCTCCTGCATTTTTCTGTAAGCAGATAAAAGTATACAAACCCTTCTATCAAAAACAAAAGGAACATCCCTGCTCTCAAAAGGCACATTTTCTAAATATGCTTTATCACAAGAAAACATGTTTCTCACAGCACCATCAGGCAGTTTAACTACACATGCATTTTCAAACATGGTCTGCCGTGCTTCTGTAATTCTCCAAACAACAAAAAACAATTACACTTTTAAATTGTGCACGTAGAAATCTATAATTCGACTCTACCCCACTTTTGGTACCAAAATGTTCTGCCTTCCTTCTTATCTCGTATCAGAGCTTACAGAACATATCTGGAATGCACTTCTGAGTTCGAAGAAGACCTTTATTGTTGTTAATTCTTCCCCACCCACAAGTTCGTGAGAGACGCATTAATAGATTTCAAGCACACGTTCAAATGAGTAAAAGTATCGCAGCAATGAAAACAAAATATATCACAGTACTTCTCAGTTGCAATGTACACAGCAGGTTATATATATAATGCAAAGCAAAACAAATACTTCACCGTGTGAGAAACTATTTACAGCTTCATCTTTCTGGGGACTGCAAGTTGATGACTCCGGTCAACTGCGAGAAAGAGATTATCTACCCACACGGGAGACTGGCAACTGGCACCAAGTTCCAGCCCGAAGTCAAGCAGATTCGAATCTAAATCTCTGAAGCCCCGAGTCATCCTTACAAAAGCGTGCCCCCTCCTCTCAGACTCGGGAAAACTACGCAAGCCTTTGGAGACTGGCCAGATCTCCTAGACTTCTCCTCTTCCCAAGCCTGAGCAGAAAGGAAAACACCAAATGTACTCTTTCTTATCATGTCTAGTCTGCTGTGAAGAAAACAGCTTGGTTCATCTTGTGCAAAAATACTGCTTGGAAAAATACAGCTTGGATTCTCAACTGCAATGTCTAACTCCACGTTAAAGGCAATAGGCAGCTAACCTAAATATCAAATGTAATGTCTAATGTCATGTCAAAGCCAATAGGCAGCTAAGCTGAATACAAAATGCAATGTCTAAGATCATGTCAAAGCCAATAGGCAGCTGAGCTGAATACAAAATGTAATGTCTAATAGCATGTCAAAGCCAATAGGCAGCTAAACTGAATACAGCATGTCAAAGCCAATAGGCAGAATACAGAATGTAATGGCTAATGCAATGTCAAAGCCAATAGGCGGCTAAACTGAATACAGCATGTCAAAGCCAATAGGCAGAATACAGAATGTAATGGTTAATGCCATGTCAAAGCCAATAGGCGGCTAAACTGAACACAGAAGGTAATGGCTAATGCCATGTCAAAGCCAATAGGCGGCTAAACTGATAATGTGCTGCTGGTGAACATTGAGCAACTAATATGCGCAGTGGTGAAACACAAAGTCATTGGTCAAACACCATTAATAGCATCACATTCCACCCTATGACCAATGAATTTTTGTTTCACATATCTCTTGTTTCAAAAAAAAAAAAAAAAAACATCAACACAAAAAACTAAAACAAAAACATTATCAGCAAATCAGATTTGAATGATCAAAGCAATCACTGTAAAGCAATGGAAGTGGATTAACATATAGATCTCATAACCTTTCACATCAGATACATCTACACAGAAAAGACTGAAACTTTTATACTCTGAATAAGATTATAGTGTCTCTAAAATAGCAATTTGATGTAGCATGAGTTCTACTCATGTAAAGGTGCACGGTCCACCTGAAAGGTTTGCTGGAATGTAAGCGAAAGTCAGAGTTCCATACGAAAAAACACAGACAGTTAACTGTTAAGGTTGCTTAGTTCCAGTGGAAGAATGTAATCAAACAAGTTGAACTTGAACTGAAGGCGCCATTTGCGCAAAATGGATCCATGGTGCTTGTACTGTACTCAGTCAGGTTCAGGTTGGGGGTTCGGTCCCTTCCCCGACCCCACACGCACACACCCGAAGGGGGATCACACAGCACACTCAGGGACAGTGGCGAAACGTGGTAGGATCTGCAAAAGAAAAAAGTATGACTTTTCTTGCAAATAACATTTGTCAATTAAAATGTACCCTTCCTCTTTCTTTCCCTGTTTTATAATCAGCAGGACGTTTTTGGGGCCCTTTATTATAATTTCTGCAGGTTCTGGAGGGTCATTTGGGGCTTCAACCCACACCTCAGCACTGAATTTTTTATCTGCTGCACCACAGCTTCCCTTTTCTTGCACTGTCAGAAGGGCTGGGGCAGACTCATTCTTTACCAAACCTCCATTCACTGCACTTTTGACAAGTTGGGCCATTCTGTCTCCAACTTGTATGAATAAATCAGATTATTTTCTAGTTATCAGCATCATTTTGATTTCTCCTTGATAATCTGCAGCAATTATTCCCCCTAAAACCTGATCAATTTGCCATATCTGTCCTGGTAACTTTCCTCTCCCCAACTGCTCTGTGACTGCTTGTGGGACAGATTGCTCTTGTGCGTGCTGCACAGTTTTTATCAAATCTAGGGGAATGTGCATCTCACTCCTCTCTGCCCACCTGTAAGTGACTTTTTCTCCCAGCTGTTCACATTTCTGGTGCACCCACTTAGCCATCCCCACTAAGTCAGAATTGAGGGTGTACACTTCTCTCTCTGAATTTTTCTCTTTAACATCTGCAAGGGAATTGAACCAGTTAGGTACAAGCCATATGGAAAACCAAACGGCTAAACCATTGGCAATGAACCAAGAATCAGTGTAAAAATGACACATCTCACGCAGCTCTTGCTTTAAAATCTGACACACATTGTACATCACTGTTCCTTCTACTGTGCCAGAAAACAACATTTCAGTCAATGAATCATTAGTAAAACAAACATGCTTTTTATCTTCAGTGGACACGAATTCAAATGGTGCACTCAATTTCACTGGTGACTCTTTTACCTGTGGTACTCTAGCCCTGTCTTGTATGTACCAGATCCAATGTATGATCCTAGCTAGGGGCACTCTTTTCTTCCCCTGTTCTTGATTTACATGTAAATCAGTGTTTCCCTCTTGCACTGCGCAGAAATCTAAAGTCTGAATGATTTCATTTGCCAAATCACAAGCGTGCAGCTGTATATAATTTTTCCCAGTGACCATATACCAAAGTGTTAGGATTTCACTCAGATGAGGGCTATTCTGTTTCCAAACATCAAACAAGCCAATGAAACTCGGTGTCTCTTGCTTACTGCAAACAGTAAGAAACTCTAAAATCTTTCGTTTTACTTCATTTTGCAACGGTAACTTGTAAATCACATTCTGAGCTCCGTCGTTCTCCGTGTTATCAGTTAAGGAATGTACTTTGAGTGCCAAAAAACCTGGCTCACACGAAGGCTCAGAGTTGCTCACAGCTGTCTTAACCCCCTCATTACTGGAATGGGAAAAGACAGATTCTTCTAAAACAGCATTTTTATAACTTTCTGCATTATCTTGCATTAATGTATTCTGGCTAATTTGCTCACGTAAATTCTTATTTTCATGTTCCAACTGCCTACATTTCTCCTGCATTTTTCTGTAAGCAGATAAAAGTATCCAAACCCTTCTGTCAAAAACAAAAGGAACATCACTGCTCTCAAAAGGCACATTTTCTAAATATGCTTTATCACAAGAAAACATTTTTCTCACAGCACCATCAGGGAGTTTAACTACACATGCATTTTCAAACATGGTCTGCAGTGCTTCTGTAATTCTCCAAACAACAAAAAACAATTACACTTTTAAATTGTGCACGTAGAAATCTATAATTCGACTCTACCCCACTTCTGATACCAAAATGTTCTGCCTTCCTTCTTATCTCGTATCAGAGCTTACAGAACATATCTGGAATGCACTTCTGAGTTCAAAGAAGACCTTTATTGTTGTTAATTCTTCCCCACCCACAAGTTCGTGAGAGACGAATTAATAGATTTCAAGCACACGTTCAAATGAGTAAAAGTATTGCAGCAATGAAAACAAAATATATCACAGTACTTCTCAGTTGCAATGTACACACCAGGTTACATATATAATGCAAAGCAAAACAAATACTTCACCGTGTGAGAAACTATTTACAGCTTCATCTTTCTGGGGTCTGCAAGTTGATGACTCCGGTCAACTGCGAGAAAGAGATTATCTACCCACACGGGAGACTGGCAACTGGCACCAAGTTCCAGCCCAAAGTCAAGCAGATTCGAATCTAAATCTCTGAAGCCCCGAGTCATCCTTACAAAAGCGTGCCCCCTCCACTCAGACTCGGGAAAACTACGCAAGCCTTTGGAGACTGGCCAGATCTCCTAGACTTCTCCTCTTCCCAAGCCTGAGCAGAAAGGAAAACACCAAATGTACTCTCTCTTATCATGTCTAGTCTGCTGTGAAGAAAACAGCTTGGTTCATCTTGTGCAAAAATACAGCTTGGGAAAATACAGCATGGATTCTCAACTGCAATGTCTAACTCCATGTTAAAGGCAATAGGCAGCTAACCTAAATATCAAATGTAATGTCTAATGTCATGTCAAAGCCAATAGGCAGCTAAGCTGAATACAAAATGCAATGTCTAATATCATGTCAAAGCCAATAGGCAGCTGAGCTGAATACAAAATGTAATGTCTAATAGCATGTCGAAGCCAATAGGCAGCTAAACTGAATACAGCATGTCAAAGCCAATAGGCAGAATACAGAATGTAATGGCTAATGCAATGTCAAAGCCAATAGGCGGCTCAACTGAATACAGCATGTCAAAGCCAATAGGCAGAATACAGAATGTAATGGTTAATGCCATGTCAAAGCCAATAGGCGGCTAAACTGAATACAGAAGGTAATGGCTAATGCCATGTCAAAGCCAATAGGCGGCTAAACTGATAATGTGCTACTGGTGAACATTGAGTAACTAATATGCGCAGTGGTGAAACACAAAGTCATTGGTCAAACACCATTAATAGCATCACAGGCTGGCAGGCAGATGCAGCAATATATTGCATTCCTGGAGGGCACTCACAGTGGATTGGTGGTCCAACAGAGATTGATCCAGGCTCTGGCCGCCTCTCTGATGGCAGCCATTGTCCCTGTTTCAACCATCCCCCCTCCAACTACCACTTCCCAGTCCCAGTCTCCTCAACCCCAACCCATCCCAAGCACACAGTCAGATGAGCATGCACACAAGAGTATCACAGGCAAACACAAGTACCATACTTCATCCCACAGGCACTCACACAAACACCATCCAGTTGTAGACACAACAACATCCACCTTTTCCACTGTCTCCCCCTCCTCCTCCTCCTATTCCTCCACCTCCCACCCAGTTAAGTCTACACTCACAACTGCATGCACTACATCATCATCCACTACCTGCATCATCACCACACCAAACAGAACACACTCCTCACTGGCAGACACCTCCACAACATCCATGCACATATCCCCTGTGTCCTCTCCCACTATGTCTGTCCCCCCTCCAAAAGTACACAAACGCAAGCACTCAGACACCCAACAGCCATCCACCTCACAACATCATACAACTCATACACCTGCACCCAAATCCAGCAGACGAACACCTCAAAAACCTCTCCCACATCCTCCACTCCCATTACCTCTCCCTCTTCCCGCCCCAGTGTCCCCAGTGCCCCAGTGTCCCTAAAAGCTTTTCCTTTCCACCATTGACCACTTCCCCACCCCCACCTTGTCCTGCATGTATGGCCAGGGTATCAAGAACCCAGCCAAGCACCTCAGCCTAACAGTCCAGGGGCCCAGTTTTATCAGCACCTACTCATAATGGAAAGGATTCTAGGCCACAAATACTTAAGGGGAAGGAGCCTGCACCAGACAGAAAAAAGGGGAAGGAGCCTGCACCAACCAGCAAAAAGGGGAAGGAGCCTGCACCAGCCAGCAAAAAGGGGAAGAAGCCTGCACCAGCCAGCAGGAAGGGGAAGGAGCCTGCACCAGCAGCTGTCACAGAACCCCCACTGCCAGCCGTGGTTGTGCAGTGAGTGCAGAGGCTGAGCAGGAGCCTCCCACAACCACCACAGTGCAGCCATCGGAGGGTGCAGGGGCTAGGCAGGAGCCTCCCACAACCACCACCACCACAGTGCAGCCACTGCAGGGTGCAGGGGCTGAGCAGGAGCCTTCCACAACCAACACCACCACAGTGCAGCCATCAGAAGGTGCAGGGGCTGAGCTGGAGCCTTCTACCACCACCACCACAGTGCAGCCGTCCCCGCCGGTGGATGCCATATGATCCAGCCTCCATGGCCTGCTGTGCGGCCTGCCCCCACCAGAACCAGTGGGCAAGTCACCCACTCCAGGAAATGTGGCCCATCACTCCCCAGGACAAAGCACAGGTCAAGTTGCCCCCTCCAGAACCAGTGAGCAAGTCACCCACTCCAGAAACTGTGGCCCATCACTCCCAGGACAAAGCACAGGGCTTGTTGCCCCCTCCAAAACCAGTGGACAAGTCACCCACTCCAGAAACTGTGGCCCATCACTACCCAGGACCAAGCACAGGGCATATTGTCCCCTCCAGAACCAGTGGGCAAGTCACCCACTCAAGAAACTGTGGCCTTGCACTCCCCAGGACAGAGCAATGGGCATGTTTCCCCCTCCAGAAGCAGTGATCTAGTTGCAGCATCTGGCTGAGGTGCCCCCCACCTGAGGTGCCTGCCTATTTGCCAACTGATGCCCCTGCAGAATTCTCTCCGTATTGGTGCAGGGATAGAGGGGGGCCTAGGACTTTTCCCTGTGGCCATGTGGCCCCTGTGAACTGTGGACTGGGCAGTGACCCTTTTTGTACATTTGTACATATCTGTTGCATTGCCACATGGACTTATTATTTTTGATGTTGATCTTATTACAATCACTTTCGGCAATTCCTGTTGTCCTTGCATTATTCAGCTGATTCACGGGGATCAATTGTTTTTTTGGTGCAGCTGGTTGTGTGTATGGTGTGCGTGTGTGTGTGTCGGGTCTGTGTTGTACGTGTGTGTGTCAGTGTAATTTTCCTCCCCCCACCTTGTGTGCTATGCGGCTGTACTCATCATCGTCGTCTTTGCCGGTGTAGGTGTTCGTGGTGGAGCATAACGTAGATGATCATCGGAAAGACTTGCAGTTGTGGTTTCATGGCGGTGTGGTTCTTCCCTGTTTTTCCACTGGTGAGTCCTTTCACTTCTGAGCTCTGTTTCCACCAGGCTTTTGATGGCATTGGTACCGCCCCGAAAAAGGTGGTGGTTTGGCATGTCATACTATGGTGGGCGGAACTTTGTCTTCTGCCTGGCTGTAGGCAGCTACCGCCGTGGTGACTGTTGTTTCTGCCCTGGCGGTTAGTGTGGCACATTGGCTTTCTATCAGAGATATCACTGCCATGGTCATAATATCACCGACCGCCAGGGTCATAATAAGGGCCATTATGTTTCTGCAAATTCTGCTGATTCATTCTGAAGTGTGACGCTTGCCAGAATAGCTGCAGCACACCCACCACTGTTGGAATGGAAGGCTCTGGGTCCAGTAACATTATTAAGATGTCAGCTACAAATATGCAGATGGTATGCTAAGTGAGACCAATTTTCACCTGCCACACATTTGTGTTCTGCATAATCATTGTGTCAAAAGGTTCCATGTATAATTAAAAAAGCGAGGCAAGAGGGGACAACTCTGCCTCATTCCACTTATCACCTTGATGGGTGTATTCAGTGTGTCATTGATTACTATTCTAGCCTGATGTCTGCATAGCTGCTAAAAACCCAGGAATGAAATTTGCAGCCGGTTCCATCCACTGCAGTAGTTCTTCTAAAAAAGCCAATGGACTTGATCAAATGTTTTTTTGGCATTGACTTAGAATAGGACTGTCCCCTTGTTTGTCCTCTCTATGTTATCTATTATTAGAAGTGGGGCCTCTATTTGGCAGAGGTATACACTATTGTCCAAATAGGGACCACAATCCTAGTCAGGGTAAGTCATACACAATCCAAATTATTCTGTGCCCACCCTCTGGTAGCTTGACACTGAGCGGACAGGCTTAACTTAGAAGGCAATGTGTGAAGTAATTGTGCAATACATCATACAGTAACACAGTAAAAACACCACAAAAATACACCACACAGTGTTTAGAAACATATAAGATATTTATCTGGTTAAGTTAATGTCAAAACGATAAAAATTCAATAAGCACAAGTTGAGATATCACTTTTGCAAAATTAAAAAGAGTCTTAAATCTAAGAAATCAACAGTTGTCTCTTTGTTTCAAAAAGTACCTGTTTGTGTCAAAAATTACATGCACAGAGATCGCAGAGGAGGAGATGCGTGGAAAAATAAGGTGTGCGTCTGAATTTCCGAAGCGGCACAGACGATGGGTCGTTTCTTTTCACGCTGCAAAGGGCTATGCACCAAATTCTGGCGCGCAGTCTTGGTTCCTCACTGCGATGCAGGTTTCTATTTGACGCCCAGGGACGATGCGTGGAAATCCTGGGCGTGCGGGATGAAGTCACGGGTGTTGCGTTGATCCTGTAGGTGATGTGTCAGAGTTATTGTCACATGGCAGGCACCTCATCAATCCTTCACTGAGGAAGTCAGGCTGCATTGTTCCAGCTCGGCTATGCGTCGATCTGGTAGGGCTGTGTGTAAAATTTCCACTCGCAATGCAGGTGCTGCGTCGATCTTCGATCGGGAAGTCGGGCTGCGTCATTCCGGTTCCGCTGTGTGGTGAGTTTCTCGTTGCAGGGCAGGCAGTGCATCATTTCCTGCAGGCTGTGCATACATTTTCAGTGCACAAGGAGTTCCTTGAAGAGATTAAGACCCTCATTATAACATTGGTGGTAAAAACCACCTACAGCCGCGGTGGCGGTCTTTTGGCGGCCATCGCCCACCATGATATGACCACAGCTGGATTTCCACCACAAGAAGGGTGGAAATCCGGCTGTGGCCACACTGGCGGATGGCAGTAAGGAGGCGCTGCTACCACCAGCAGCACCACACTCGTAGACCTCTGCCAGCTGTATTTGACAAATAATACGACCTGGCAGTGTTATGCTGGCGGGCTCTGCTGGCGGTAGCAGTGTCTTGTCCCGTCTCCTGCCGGAAGACACCCTGTATCCAGGTAAGTCGGGTCTCCGACAGGGGAGGGGGTGGGGGTGTTGTGGGGGTGTGTGGGGGAGTGTGTATGTATGTGTGAGTATGTGTGTGAATGAGGATGTGTGTTTGGTGTTGATTACGTGCGTGAATGTATGGTAGTGTGAGTGCGTGTATGTATGGAAATAGGAATGCAAGCCTGCAAGCATGTTTTGAATTGTGTGTGGATGTGTGTGTGAATGGAAGAATGCATGCATGTATGTATGTGTGAATGAGTGTGTGTCTGCATGTGTGTGTGAGTAGGGGGCCTCTTTTAGGGGGGTATTTGGAGAGACTGGGGCAATGGGGGGTGTCTGGAGAGGTAGCAGCGTGGGGGCCTCCTATCAGTGACAGGAAAGGAATTCCCTGTCACTGATAAGGCCTTCCGCCATGGTTTGTGTGGCGTTACGAATGCCACAAAAACTATGGCAGTAGGCAGGGTCATATTCCTACCAGCGGCACAATGGCGGGCGCCGGACTGGAGATGGTTATCTCCAGCCCGGCTCCTACTATCGCTATGGTGGTCAGAGTGGTACATTGGCGGGTTGGCTTCAGCCAACCTGCCAATGTCATAATGTGGTGGTAAGTACCACCAGCCTGTTAGCGGTACTGCTATGAACACCCTTGCGTCATATTTCTCCAACTGAGCAAAAATGGTGCACATCTGGTAGGCCGAGCCGGAAAATGGCGCAACTGATTTGCACCAAATTTTAACGCCTGGGTCAGGGCAGGCGTTAAAATGGGGCAAACACACCACTACTTAAGGAAAACTCACAAAAGCAACATCACAGCTCAAAAAGGAAGACATGGAGGTGATGCAGCATGCACGAAGACGCAGAGCACAGGACCAACAGCAGCAGCTACCACCACACCAACATGGACCCCAAAGGCAACGCAGAAGGCAGGAGAGGATATTCAGGACCAGGACAACCCTTCAGGGCTTCAGGGAACATGACATCATCCATAGCTACAGGTACTGAACTGGCAAGCCATACAGCAACTGCTGCACCACATTGAGCCACAGTTGACAGCCAGCTTGCAGACACTCCACATCATTCCACCGGAGACCAAGCTGCTAGCTGTCCTGCACATGTTTGCAAGTGGCTCTTTTCAAACCACTGGTGCCCTGGTTGCCGGGATCTCACAGCCCTCATTCTCTGTCTTCCTTCCCAAGGTACTTGATGCCATCATCTCCCTCACACCCCGCCACATCAGCTTCCCCAACAACAGATGAAGCAGCAGGAGACCAAACAGGGTTTTTTATCAAATTCATGGCTTCCCGCACGTGCTTGGTGCCATTGACTGCACACATGTCTGGATTGTGCCACCTGCTGCAACTGAGCACCTATACCGCAACAAGAAGCACACACACTCCATCAATGTGCAGGCCATTGTGGCTCACCGTGGATTGTTCACCAAAATCATGGTAAGGTATCCTGGAAGTGTACATGATTCATTCACAGTATCCAGCCATGGATCATGACCCCAATTGCCAACCTAAGCACAGCAGCAGAGCGTGCCTATATTGATGCACATCAGAGGACACGCACCTTAGTTGAGCAGACTTTTGGCATCCTGAAGTCCAGATTCAGGTGCCTGGACATCACCGGGGGCAGCCTCCTAGATTCCCCTGTAATGGTCTGCAAGATCATTTTGACCTGTGCCATCCTGCACAACATTTGTGTGAGGAGGAACATTCCCCTCTATGAACCGGATGAACACATGCCTGAAGAGGAGAAAGAGGAGGATGCTGTCCATGAAAATGAGGGGGAGCATCCAAACCCAGCTACAGGATTGCGTCGGAGACAACACATCACACAAAACTTCTTCTAACTATAGTCACCATCACTACGTTGTTATCATATGTAATTAAACAACTCGCTTTTATCAAATTCATGGCTTCCCGCACGTGCTTGGTGCCATTGACTGCACACATGTCTGGATTGTGCCACCTGCTGCAACTGAGCACCTATACCGCAACAGGAAGCACACACACTCCATCAATGTGCAGGCCATTGTGGCTCACCGTGAATTGTTCACTAACATCATGGTAAGGTATCCTGGAAGTGTACATGATTCATTCATCTTCCGCCACAGCACCATCAATCGGCACTTCCAGGATGGACGATATGGCAATGGCCTACTTATTGGTAAGTACAGAAACCTAGTAATTTACACACAGCACAGCAACCCTGTGGGACACCCAACACATACACCATTACATTGACACGTGGGCAGGAAGACACTGAGGTGTGACACTGGTAGTCATGTTTGATATCCTGACCCAATGTGATACACACCTATGGACAAGTGGCGGATGCAAATAACAATAAATGCCCCTCTAGAGCCACATGGGACCAATTTAAAACCACACAGTGACAATGACCTGGCCTTAACTGGCAGTACAACTTAAAAGATGAACCTTTCAAAATCACATCAATAACACTCAATCCACACCCTTCCAAGCAATACGTCCTGTGTAAGGGGTGTGTAATGTGTGTTGCTGCAGATCAAACACCATGAGACACATAGCATGATGATGCAGACTCTAATGAAGGTGACATGGAATTATTGAGGCAGTACCAACATCTCACATCACTCCTGGGGGGACATAGCCAGCTAGCAATAAGGAAGTGGACTGTGCTATGAAAACGTGGATGTGACACTAACGCAAAGTGCACCCTGCTACACATACGGACTGAGACAATTCCCCATATACATAACAGATGTACAGGCAGATGGACCTTCCTGCACTAAAAGCTTCACCCCCATAACCAAGTTAGCCAGCTTACCTGGAGCAAGTTCAGTAGTGTAGGTACACGTTTGCACATGAGCCAACCCAGTGAGGGCACAAAAATAGGTTTGCATAGAACTTGTCAAACATGGGATAATGGTGCATTGTCAATTGTGAACACTTCAGTGCTGCCAACTTATGGAGATGTGTTGTGCATTGTCACCTAGCCAAATCAAAGGGCCTGACTGTTGCATTTCACCTGCAATTATATATGTTGAATTGGATGGGATTCTCAGGCCATATAGTGCAACCATGTTACCACCACAGTGGAATCGATTGTGTGTGTGAAAGTATCATGTCACCTCTAGTGAAGGCTCACAGACACTTCTTTCACATTACATAATGCATGGGAGATACACACTGAACAGCAAGTTTCTAAATATACCACTGATATCATGTCAATCAGCCAAACACACGTTTTGCTAGTCAAACAACCCAATGCAGAAAGAACATCACAGAAGCCTAGGATCCCACATAATACCACAAACACAGGTGAGTCACAGACGACACAAGATAACAACTGCCATGCAAAGTGACAATCAGGGTGCAACCAACAACAACATACTTACCCTCATTTTCTCTTTCAGCTGATCAGGGTTACAGTATCCAGCCATGGATCATGACCCCAATTGCCAACCTAAGCACAGCAGCAGAGCGTGCCTATAATGATGCACATCAGAGGACACGCACCTTAGTTGAGCAGACTTTTGGCATCCTGAAGTCCAGATTCAGGTGCCTGGACATCACCGGGGGCAGCCTCCTAGATTCCCCTGTAATGGTCTGCAAGATCATTTTGACCTGTGCCATCCTGCACAACATTTGTGTGAGGAGGAACATTCCCCTCTATGAACCAGATGAACACGTGCCTGAAGAGGAGAAAGAGGAGGATGCTGTCTGTGAAAATGAGGGGGAGCATCCAAACCCAGCTACAGGATTGCGTCGGAGACAACACATCGCACAAAACTTCTTCTAACTATAGTCACCATCACTACTTTGTTATCATATGTAATTAAACACCTCGCCTCATCACTCAATCATGCTCTGGGTAATTATATATGCATCACATGATCCCAGAACCAAAATCAGAGTTCAGCCTCATGGAGCATTGCAGAAAAACAAATTTGCATACTGAAAAAGCCACATCACATTTGATGGTTATGAATGTACAGCAAACATCACACATAGTGTCAATGATATATATCCTGTTTATTTCACATTTGAAGGGCAATATCAGAGGACCACAGCTATGAGACACATCCTTGTTGTCAACATGGTCCATTGCAGCATATGACACACAACTAAGACACTATCAATCATAAGGTAAAAAGTGCTTCATACATGAGGCAGTGAATGTGCAATTGCATTGGTAACAGGAATATATGACCAGACCCTTGACAGCAGTAAGTGTGACATCAGCTATCTCTGCAAGGAGCATGTGTGACAAGAAGTGCATCAAACCTGAAAATGGATAGCTCAAGTGCCCCAGGTATGACAAGCATTGCTCACAAGACATGCCCTCCGCAGTCCATCCCAGGTAATAAGTCCTGCCACTGCTGTGTTTTAAGTCTCTCCCCACCCTTCTCTAGGGGAAGCTGTAAATGGACTATCTGTACCCTGAGAATCTTCATCTACACACACCCAGACTCCCATTCTGACTCCTGTGTGCTTCTCTCTTCAGTATATTATGCCATAGTCATAGTTCATCAGTCTGCATGGACTTCAGGTCCGATAATGCACTGCCTGGTGGTCGGTAAGATCTGTAATCAGCTGTCCATTGCTTCCCATGTGAAAGGTCCAGTTGGCCCTTTGAACTTGATTCTCAACTCCAGGACCTGTGAGAGACTGAAGGTGCACACACCTGTGAGCACTTCCATGCAGACCAGCCATTTGAACCTGCCCTGCCCTTGCTGCTGCCTGGAAGTGCTTAGAGGCTGCCATTTTCTGAATCTCCTTGTTGTGCATTGGCGTACAAATCACTTGTGTACCAGAGCCCTTGGCGGATTGTGTAACAGTGCAGACCACAGCAGAAACTTTTTTTTGTTCCCACAGTGTTGTTCCTGCTTGTCCCAGTCAGAGTCTGCTCACTGTGTATTTGCCTTGTTCATGTTTGTTCCTGACAGAGCCTGTATCCTGTTAGCCAGACTGCTTCCAGTCTTTGCGTTAACCATAGAGGTTCCTTGTGGATAAATTTTTCTCATAGTTGCTTTCCATGCCCTCTGTTTCCTCCTGGGGTATTGTGTCTGGTAGGTCGACAATGAATCCTCAAATGTACAGTATAGTTTAATCAGTTAACTTATCGTATTCTGTTCTGGGACATGTATTCAAATGACCTAATCCAGCCCCATCCCTTGTCTGGTTCTGCAGGCATTCATTAGTGCAAAACAGTGACAGTGTGCTGTGACTGTATGCATGGATTCGGTACGGTGCCTACAGCACAAGAAACAAGGGTTGCTAAGGTGCATGTAAGGACAAAACATGTGTGTGCCCTGACGGTCCGCATACAAATTCACTTCTGCCACCACCTTCTGATGGGGCTTGCGTGGTGACTAGCTGTGAGATTAATCAGCACAGAGGCACTGATGTTCCCTGATGGAGTGGGAATTTTAGAGCCCACCCTGTTTACAAATGTTGTGATGAAACCTGACTGTTTCCTATTACTGATCCATAACGTATTTCAGCAGACCAAGGTTGCTCTGTCGTCAGCCTGCAGTGCCATGGCTGGACTATCCCCATGTGTGTCATTAGTTGATCTTTGGCTTTTGGTCAATTCTGCTTTGAAGGATACTCTGTTAATTCAAGGGTTGGCTCCACAGACTCATGACTAGACCTGCACGTAACTGTGACAACATGGAGGCCAATACTGACACAGGGTACACATGGCCACACACTTGAACTGGACACCTTTGTGCAATGAACCACTGGAAATATGTGAACACATGCAGCATGGTCTGCTGGTCCTCCACAGCCACGGGAGAAACATAGGTCATTTACATGACTCAAACTTTGGTGTACAGAACAATTTTAGGATTGGATTTGAGACTCTGTGTCACAAACACTGTACCTACCTAGCATGTTCAAATGATGGACTCATGGGTAGTATACACACAAGTGACCATGAAGTGGTATCCAACATTTCATTTTATGTGAGGGGTAACATATCTGACATAGCCATTATCAACCGTCCTCGAACTATCCTATGTATAGTTCATCATGGGAAATGTTTTGTCCCCAAAGTCAAGGACGTACACACAGCATAAGACGCAACAGATATAACAAACACATATCATGACTAATGTACCTCAATGAATGGAATCTGATGGTTCTACACATTTATAACACATTCATACATGCACACTACGGCAAAATGTTCTTGTGACGTTCCCACAGAGGCACAACAATATTTTAAACAGCCAATTCACAGACATAAACACACAGGCCATGAGTCTATTTGTTTGGTTGCGTAGCCTTGCTGTCCTCTATTGATGCAACACCTGCTCAAACTAGAAAATACCAATTTTATTTCTAAAGTTTGTTTTGCTGTTGCATCAGTTAAGAGAGCTAATCCTGCACAACAACATGAGTATTATGGGCCGCATGTGCCCAAACACTAGTATACACACTGCAGGTCATACCATCCTATCTTTGTATAGTTAGAGTCTGTATGCATGTAAAAAATTGAAAAATCACACAAATACAGTTTAAGACGCATATGCATCAAAATATAACTCATATGCGTTAAAAAATGATGCTCACACACAGATTACACATCAATTGGTCCCTAGCGTTAATTCCAACACCACATCCCAGGAAATCGGTTATCCATTTAAAATGTATTGATTCTTGAATGCGGGGGAATTTTCATGCATATGTGTAAAAAAATATTGACACAAACCCCGTAAGCATCATAAAACTGCGCGCAATACAAAAAAACGGCCAGCAATTGAGACAGGAAGTGATGTAATAGGATATCCTATTTACAGAAATGTTACAGTAGGTGTACTTTCACTTTCACTTTGCAGTCTGTGATTATTCTAGACTGTGTTGCTGTGTCTTGAGTTGTCTCTGTGGATATTGTGAATTTGTCTCCTATGTGTTATTGCTATTGTATTTTGGTGTTTTGTAAGTGCCTGTGGATATCTGTGTAAGTGTTTTTTTGTCATTTATTGTGATTAGATTTGTCTTTGTACTGTTAGTAGTGTGTTTGTGGGTATTGTTGGTTGGGGTATTGTTGGGCTGTCTGTGAGTTAGTTAAGTTTCCTTTACCTACTTCCTTTTCCTGTTTTTCCCTCTTTGTCCATTTCTCTCCTATTTTGGCTGATATGTTGGGAAGGCCACATCAGGGGTGAATGGGTGAGGAAGAGTTAGGGGCTGGTGTGCCACTTCCTCTGCCTGATGTTGGAGGCTGGGGGCCGGGTTATACAGGAGTATCACACAGACGCAAGGAGGCTCAGGTGGGCAAAGATGCTGTTCCACCTAAGAAGAATATTCAACAGCCAGCGCAATGACCACCAGTTGAAGCATCGCTGGGCTGACCTGGAGGCCCGAGAGCAGGACCTGCTGCACCACCTGGGTGTGGCGATTGGTTGCCCTGCTGGTGAGTACAAATTTGACTAATGTGTACAGTACAGTGCTCTGGAGTGACAGTAGCTGATTTTGTGACATGCTGCATGCAATGTTTGTGGACATGTGGAATACAAGTTGAACAAACTGTGGCCCTGATTTATACAAATTTTGCTACGCATTTGTTGACGCAAAAGCTGCGCAAACTTACAAAAGACAAATTTATCTTCTAAATTAGTGCCGCTTTGGCATCAATAGATGATGGTAATGCGGCACAAACAAAATTATGAATCCGGGCCTGTGAGTGTACCAGGAATGGGATGTATTTCACATGCTAATACAAGGAACCAATGTAGTCCCCATTTTTTTTAAACCATGTCTGAAAAGTATTCATGGTCATACGCACAAAAGCTCTTCCTAACCTCTGCTAATATCCTAGGCCGATAGTTCTACTTTGTGCTGCAGTGGCATTATTTCTGGATGCAAAAGTATAGCACACTTGCTACAATCAAATTTATTTTGCTCATTTCCATTGCTGTAGCGTAAACAAATAAAGCAAATGTAACACAAAAAAAGACACATCTGCCCTAAGTTCATTGTTTCTGTGTGTTTACTTCTGGACATAAAATCTTTCACATGGCCAAACCCAATTGTGCCAGGATGCTACCAGATTGCAGTAGCACAAAAAAGGTTCATCTCTTGGCTTTTAGGAGTAGGCATTGAAATTCTTTCACTGAGTAGCAGGGCCCAACAACATTTTAGGCTTGGGCGCAATTGCTGATACTGAGCTAGTGCATTTACCATCTGTGGCACTTTATAGCCAAACAATTTTGTAAAGTGAATGGCTTCTCATGGGATCCCTGCTCTTTGTGAATGCATGGTCATAAACCATTTATTAGCATGATGTTGTGCAAGGGACCACTGACTGCTTCCATTCTACCATTTAAGTGACAAAATAGGTTGTTATTTTACTTTTGGTACACCCCTGCTGATATAGTGCAGCATATGTACAATATTAACTTCTCACTATGGAGGCTATCACAGACGTGGTATGCTAAGATCAGCAGGCCAGCCTTCCTGTGAGTGCTGCCATTCCCAAGGTGCATTCAACTAGAGACCTACCTCATCATGATTGCAGAAGTAGGACATTTGCTAACCCATGTTTTAATTAGCGGACAGTGTCAGTTTAGTTGTACTACCACTGATCACCCAACTTGGCAATTCTAATTTAATGAATCTGGCAAAGTGTGATTTACAATACCTGATAAAGGTACACAGGGCCCAGAGTAACACATTTCATGTGCAATGACTACACCTGTGCCCATGTATTTTGTCACGGATGATCAAATTAGACACTGTCATCATACATTTTTGTTGTTGTTTAGAATCAGATAAGTGGCCAATCCATGTTTAACGTAACATTGTCATCAAGTATCACACAGGATTCCTGCCATCATGTTGTCATATAAAATGTCACACACAGTGATTTGTTGTTCCAAATTTAGTACAGTGAGAAGACATTGAGCACATATCACCCTTCCATGTTTTACAGGTGGACCAGCCCCCTACACAATTGGTGAAGTGGCTCGATTTGCGGACCCAGACATATCCAGTAAGTGTTAATATGTTTGTCCTGTGTTGTGTTTGCAGCTGTTATGTGATTGACTCCTGTGTATTGGACTCATTGCAAGGTATGATGTGCTGGCACGTGATCTGATATGTGACTTGATTGGAGGTTGACATTTTGTTCCATGGTAGAGTTAGACATTCTGCGGCGGAGAGTCATATATTGGGAGTCAAGTGTTGCGCAATAGGTATGGGCAGGTGAACAAGGTGATTTGTTGCTACATGTATGCCAATAATTAATTTGGAGGTGACCAGTGTCATAATTTAGTCAACATGTCATACCCTAATTCACACAGACCAGTGATGCATAAGGTTTACACACAGACTTGAGCATCCCTGTTAAGTAATGAACATGTAGGACTGTATGGGTGACTTTCCCGCAGCATCCAGCTCCACATATTGTACTCCATGTACGTGGCAGTAGAGTGAAATGTCATAGGCGTTCATGCAGGTCAAGGCCAGATGGGTGCTTGCATCAATGTGCTTGGTTTTGGAAAGGTGTCAGTGAAATCTAATGATGTTGACAATTGTCTGCAATTAGAAAAATATATGTAGATTTGATTGTCCAATGATAGACTCAGTCCTAGTTGGCAGGCCTCCTTACCTGTGGTGGACTGACTAAACCCATGGACAGTTGTCCAAAGCTTCGTGATTGTCCTTGATGTTTGAAAGTATGTGTTGCATGTCCATCCCCCCCCGAGGCACAGGGTTAGGGGTAGAACATATGTGTACCTAGGTGTGATGATCACAGTGTAGATGACAGACATGTAATTCAAGCATTCATGTGTTCCAAACTACAACGCCCCCTCACGATTACCAACTGCATACCGTCCTGCAGTTCTATATACAAATCACAGGTCTTGTGTGCCTTGATTTTGATCCTGAAGATAGTTATTAGTCGGCCTGGCACATGTTGAGTACTTGCAGCATTTGTTATGTGACTAATAGCAGTACAAATATGCACAGATCATTTAATTAAGTACACACCTTGTTGTGCATTGCTCTGCTGTTAGATAGTTGATGGGTAGGCTGCGTTGGCATGTCATTCCTCAAGAACATTCTATCATCTGTACTGTGAGTTGGACTGTATGTGCTATTTTTGATGAAGTGTTAGAATATCACCTGTAGATGTATCACACAATGATGTCACTAATGTTTGTCTGTCTCTATTGTTACAGGTGCCAACATGAATTTCCAGAAGATACAGGAATTTCAGAGGCGGGCAGTGGGGTACCGCCTCATACTCGATGTGGAGGCTGGGTTCCGCAACATGGCATGGAGATATCGACATGAGAGAGCCACAGGTGTATGGAGGGCATTTGCCCAAGGGGGGCAAGCATTGCCCACAACTGCCACCACCACCACAGCTCGGACCACAGTGGCCCCAGTGATGACAGCCACTGTAGCAGGTCCCGCGACCTCGTCAGCCCAGGGCTCACAAGCAGCACCTCCTGCACCTCCCCCTCCAACCACGGCACCATCACCAGCACCCGCACCAGCTTCTGCAAGTGGTACCCAGACAACCCCAGCTGCTGTTGTGAACATGACAGAATTCCAGACACTAAAATGTGACATGCAACGTATGTTGCGCCAGATGGACAGGCTGCAGCAGGAGGTGGCCCGCAATAGCAGGAGACTACGGGGTATTAATAAGATCCTGCGGAGGGCCAATTTGTGACTTTTGGATCCTCAGCCATAATTCCCTCCCCTCCCTCCTCTTTCCTCGTTCTTTTCTTTAGTGGGTTTAGGGGGCTTAGAGTTAGGTTAGAGTAGTCTGTAGTTAAGTTAGTATAAGTGGGTTGGGGGTGGAGGGTGTTATTTTATTACATGTTTTTTGTGGGTGGGTGGGTGGGGGATGATGTTGGGGTTTATGTGTATAAAAAAAAAATTATACAAAAAATATATATTTGTTTAGGATAAGCTAGTATGTATTTAGGTTAGTATAATGAGTTGTCACATTGGCAGCTACAACAAAGCTACTTCTCTATGCATCTGCCATTCATTGCACCCACCACTCAAGGTAACTATGGTTCCCAATCTGTTGTAAAGGTTGGTGTGTTTTTAAATCTGTCATCGTTTGAGTCCTGTTTTGGAATCTTGGGCACTGTGGGACGTCTTATGAAGTTCTGTATACATAACTCACACCTATTATTTCTTACATTGTACTCCCAGGTTACATAATTGTCCGTACACTCGTACACATCCATTCCTGCTGTTTGGTGTGTGTGTGATTAAAGTTTATACTCAGATGTCACATACATAATGATTGTGTTGAAAGGAATGTCGGCCTCATTGAGTTTCATCTTGTACATACTTTGGAGCTGAAATTTTCAGTTCTAAACAGCATTATACTGTTTGTGATCTTTTAACGTCAGATATAAGCCTACGGAAACACAGATGATGATAAAATCCAGACCCCTGTGCATAGTTATCAGGCCCACATTCTTTCTACACTGTTGTATTGACATTCTGTGGCCATTGACATGTTACATACATCACAAATCTCCTACACAGTTGGTGTGTCACATTACACAGAGACAAAGTGGGTGTGTAAGAGCTATTTATTTTAAAGTTCTGTAGTGCTATATTTACGTAGTCCAGGATTGTAAGTCCATTAGTGTAACACCTTCTATTGTGACGCAACACAAGTGCAATGGTGAGGGACATGTCATTGGACATGCTGTGGGGAAGTGTCATTCAGGGCAGAGGAACATGAATTGCCAGTGAGGTAGTGAGAGACAATTGCAGTGCATAGTGGTAAGGTAAACAGTGTGCTGGAGAACAGTGCATGTTACCAACTGTAGCAAGACTGGCATGTTAACAAGCACAGGACATAGAAAGTCAGTGCCCATGTGGCATGGACTAGTGCTCCCGGGTACTCCTACGGGTGAAGGTGATCTGTTCCACGTCTTCATCTTCTGATGTGTGTGTCGTCTCCTCTGCCCTTGTGGTGGTGGGTTTGAAGGGGCAACACACACTTCAGTGTTTGAAGACGTGGAGTCAGAATTCCCGGTAGCTGCCAACTGTGGGGCTATTAAGGGCATTACTGCAGCAAGGAGGAGCTGCTGGTTCTTGAGTATAGCAGCTACATTGCTGTGGTAGGCAGCCAGGTTTGCCCTGAGGGGGTCATTATTGCAGTCGTGCATGCAGTGAAATGTTTGGGATGCCAGGTGTTGTAGCAACTCCCTAACTGCTTTGGTGAAATCCCTCACACAGTGTTGTGGTCCTTGCAGGAGGGATTGTTGCACTTGCATGGCTGCTGACTGTTCTGCAGATGACATCATGCACATGCGCATCCCCTCAAAGCTGGCTGCCATATTTTGCATCCCCACCCGCATCTCCTTGGCCAGCTCCCGCCGTACTCCCACTACTGTCCTCTCAAAGGTGGTACCAGTGTCATCAGGGTCCTCAGCTGGGTTGGAGCTGGCAGGTCGTACTATTGGGGTGGTGGGTGGGTCCTCTGTGTTGGCTGCTGCATCTGTGCTCCTCCTTGCGACTGAAGGTGGGGCCTGGAGGATTCCGAGGACATCTTGGAGGGTTTGCTGGCTAATGTGTGTCAGCTCGTCATCCATGTCATCAGGGAAGTCCAGGTCAGACATATCCACAGGAGAGCCATCGTCCTCGGCAATGAGATATTTGTACAATTAGTGTGTCTGTGTTGTGGCAGTTGTAATGTGACGTCACTGACTTCCTATTAGTGGAACATTGTAATCTTGGTTCCTGTTCGTTGTTCCTGTCATTAATATTAGCATTTGCACAGGCCTATGACCCACCTGCATGTCACATGTAGTGTGGGAAGTTTGGGGAATTGTCTGCGTCACATCCTCTAGGTGTAAGTTCTGTCCAAATTGTGTGTTGCCACCTTCTTGTCCTAGTCAACCCTCCCTCTACTTCCATTAGCATGGTGAGGCCTTGCAATGGCTGTGGGTGTTCCGATGCCACTTGTACCATAGTTAACAATATGGACTGAACCAGTCTCTGTTATTTCACATACACCTATACGTTGCTGAGACCAAGCACATACTATGTATAGCTTTGGCATGGCACGAAAGAGGTGTCAGCATTGGTAGTGTGTCATGTTGATGTTTGCAAATGTGTGCTACATTGCATTGCACTGCACTGATGGGCCTGGCAGTGTTACATTTCCTCGTATAACTGTGCGGGGGTGTTTCACTAGCTAGACACATATGTCCCCCCCTCAATGCTGTTGCCTTAGCAGTATGACAGTTGGGATGTTTCAAGGTGGCATTGCAGCTATTGTAACACAGACACAGGGGACCCTGGAATGGGCAGCATGGGTATGACATTACTGCTGTGTACTTCATAATGTAAGAATGTAAGTAACAATACCTGATGTTTACTGTGCATACAGACATGAGCATTTGACAGGATTTACACTTTGTTAGGAATTAAAGGGATTGATAACGTTGTCATCCTGAACCCTCTATTTTGGGTGTGTTTGATCCATGGGCACCTAACTGACATTTGCTACTTGACCAGCACACACAGCACAGGTGGTAGTGGCAACTGTTGATAATGGTACATGCCACTTACGGATATGGCCTGAGACTGGAAATTGAGCCCTAGTTCATGTTGTGACAATACCAGCTGTCCTGTGACAGCAGGCCAGTTTTACGTTCTACCCTACCCTCCTGGACTGGCTTGGCCTTTCCAACAGCCTGGGCATGGAAGAGTACCCCCATAAAAAGGTTGTTGGTATAGTGTTGTGCTGTGCCACTGGTTTCCCCTGCACAGCTCATGCACCTCTGCCATGCCCCTTTGCCTTCCACTGCCTGATTTCCATGGCTGACATGCATTGTGTAGTAGGTATGTACCTCCCTCTACTTGCAGTGAACATTTAGGCATTTTTGTCCCCTATGCAACTTAACCTGCATCTGTGTTGTTTCCTGGTAGTCTGCGCTGTCCTGTCCTTGGATTCCTGTGACGATCTCCTCTGCGATGACGGCTGCCACCCTCTCCTCCATCTGGTCCAGGGCCTCCTGCGATGCTGGACTCCCACCTCCAGTCTGCAGTGCTGCCTTCCTGTTCCTTGCCATTTTTTCCTTGGTCCTGTACTTGCAGTCATGCCAGCCTTTCTTGCACTCAGTGACTGTTCTCTGTATCTCTGCCACACTGTTGATCTTGTCAACAATGTATTGCCAAATTGCCTCTCTCCTCCCAATTGGCAATTTTGAGGTGACAAAAATGTTGATGCTGGTGTTCTGTCACCTCTCTGACCAGTATTTCCTGCTCCTCTGCACTGAAACGACACTTCCTTTTCTTCTTCTCCCTTGCCTTGGTCTTGCCTGGGTCCTCCTGGCTGGTTTCTGGTCAATTTGTGTCTCCCTGGGGTCTCTCCTGGCTTCTTGGATACATTTTTGGGCTCCTTAGCACTGTTTGCTGTGTTTGTGTCGCTTTTTGACGCTATTGCGGGGAAAAATGGCACGTATCTGGTTTGCGATTTCGTAAACCGGATTAGAGTCATTTGCTCTGCGTTAACGTAGTTTTGCCTTACGACGTGGCGTAATGGTTAGAGTAAAAAAAAATGACTCTAACGCGTGGTTTGCTCCACAGTGTATCAAAATATAAATTTGATGCCCAGGTGGCGCAAAGATATGGCGTTAGCCAGCGTTACACTTTTTGACGCAAAACTGCGTTGGTGCAGTTTTGCGTCAAAAAGTATAAATATGGCCATAACACCTTCCCCGCCTCATTTCTCTCAATATAATATTTTCCTTTCAGTCTGACTGAAGCAAATTCTGCCTGATCAGTATCCCCTAGCCTATGCTGTGCTTTACCTTAGGCAAGATGGTGCCAGAACGTTTGTATCCCAGTTTATTTGTACATTTCCTCTATCTCTCTCACTTGGTCTTCTAAATTCTGCCTTTTTATTTTTCCATCCTTTTTGTTTCTTTCTGCAGTAAGATGAGTCTGCCTTCGAGTGGCACATTCTGAAGGCTATGGCTATATCTTTTTTAACTTCTGCTCTGTTATACCCAAACCATGTGACAACTTTTGGCCTAATACGTTTCGGGCCAGCTAGCATGGCCTCATCTATGCCCAAGAGCAGGGGTAATTTGTGGGAGCTGGGCACATGACCTTGTGACCTCTCAGGTAAATCGTTGTGGATCAGATCTCATCTCTTTCTGCCGGTTACATTCATCTCACACAGAAGCAGAAAGTGGTTTAATATGTTTTATTGAATCAGCTGTACTCTAGATAAAAAGATGAGGACTGCAATAAATAGTAAAAATAAAGCATACTAAAAACAGAATGGTGACAAGAAAAGTGAAACATATGCGAAATGTATGATTCCTACTTACGCCACTAATGTCCTATGTTAGAACACATCAGGATAAGCCCTAGTCTGCCCTTCAGGACCCTCAGAGTAGACACTATCCCCCATACCTGAGTATGGCAATCATGAAGAAGCCTGTTGTCTATTGAAACACCTTTCCCATATAGGCCAGGGAACCATCAGTTTCAGCAAGCAGCTGCAGCAAATTCAAACAGCTTGTGGTGGCAGCCATCTGGCTGAACCTCACTCTAACATACAGGGGGAAGAGAGATGCTTTATAATAAAACAGCTAGTATTCTGAGAAAAAGGTCCCTGTGTAAAAGTACATATGTTTCTGTGAAATGTTAGAGACGCGATGTACCACTTTGTATTGACAACCCTATCTTGTTGCAGCCTTAACCAAAGCACAGAGTTGAAGAATGTTGTGCTAAGACATGTAAATGCATTCCTAGGTGAAATAACAGCAAGATAGAGGAAAACAAAAACATCATCACAAATATGATAAAATAAAATGCAACTAGGCTAAAAGGCACAAGCAGTAGCTCTATTTGCTGAAACATTGTGCCCAAAAACACAAGTAAAATGGCTTCACTACACAGTAAATGTGCAATCCAAAAGCATTATCTTTGTAGCCAGTGCTCTGCCTTTCACATCTGCAACAAACTCTTTCACCCCTCCTTGGAATGTGTTCAGTAGCAGAATAGCCACTCTTGCTTTTCTTCTTGGAGCTGGAGTAGAAATATTGTCTTGGAAACCACCTTGAGCGCTGTGTATGCCAGTCCCTCTTGACCACGTAAGACTCCTGTAGGAGCCATATCTCACAACTAGAATTCCTCAGTAGTGAAATAAGTGCATTACTTTTCCCTACTGCCTTAAACCCTCTAACATTCAGTCAAAGGTTTAAGCTCCTCCACTATGGCCCCTTGTGGTAGGGCTGTAAAAGATAAATCTCTTGGCCTTATTGTTACTTTCCCCTGTGTTCCCAGCTCTTCCTACACTTAAGAATCACAATCCTGCATAGGTACTCAATATGGTAAGGTAGTCCTGCCCTTCCTGAACACCCTCAAATTTCACCTGAGCCATCAGTAACAAACCTAGTATACATGTCAACCCCCCAAAATGGATACCTCCAGGCATCAAGGCAATGATTCGCCACCTGGAATGGTGGAATAATCCCAATCCACACAGGTATTTCCTCCCCCAAGAAACCCCACATCTGGGTGGCACCAGATTTAACATATCACATGAGCCCCCACAAGTGTTTTATAACTTTTCACAACCAGGTCCATCTCTTTGCATCTTCATGGGCCATCCCAATATCTCACTTTAGGTATTGGTCTTGTCACTTGAAACTCAGTGCTGAGATGAGAGGACCTCACATTCTGTCAACATTACTTGTACTGGCAGGTTCATGTTTTTGCTGTTGCTCTGAGATTTCCTACACCTGCCAGATCTATATGCTCTGTGAACAGGGACTAGAGTTGTTTCTGTAAAGTCTGAGGTCAGCTCCTGCGGGTCTACCAGTTCCAGGATATTGTAAGTCTCTGTGAGGGATCTCATCTGGTGCTAGACCATTGTGAAGATAATCTGAAATGTATGTCCTCATCTGTAACTTATCTCCTTGCTTTTTTGGAATTCTGTGACTGCTCAAAATCAGAGTGCTTCTGCAGTGTGATGGTGGAAGGGTCTTGGTAGAGTGCCACACAAAGGTGATGTGGACTAGGTCCCTGGCTGTTGACATAATGTTCTCTTTTTGTAGGTAGTAGTGGAGGCATGTTCGGATATCTAAAGACAATTTCTCTCTCCCTGGCCTAACAGATGTGTGCAATCCAATGGAATATCACTGTCTTATAGGCCTGGGTGTGTAAATTTGAAGAGAGTCTTGACATACGCTACAATGTGTTCACCCTCTGCATTCCTCAGAATCTCTTTAATCCTTATATTCTGTCTGTGTGAGTGGTTCACCATGTCCTCCAGATGCACCTGCATGTGCACCTTTTGTTATTTTAGGGAGAGGACCTCCTGCCATAGGGCTTCCACCTCTTCCTTTTGAGCATCAAGAGTGTTTTCCAGTGGTTCAACCCTATCTCCTAGCTCACTTTTAATGCTTCAGACTTCCTGTATTCTTTCATCACATAGTGCAGAGGTGTTCTCTCTCAACCCCAGTTGCGGCTCGTAGGGATTATTGGGGGTGGGGCACAGGGGGAGTGACGGGGAGTGAAATTGATAGCAATTGTTTTTACTTAAAAACTTACCTCCACTCATGTGCCGCTCCTCTGCTCCTACACCATCAACTACAGGCACAGACTGGGAGCCCGTGCAGGCTCTCTCCATCCCAGTAACTTGGTTGCTGGGCTGGAGAGAGCCCTGTGTGCATGTATTTTTGGCCGGCTTGAGACTGCCTGCCAAACACATATGTGTTCTGAGGGGAGTGCACAGTGCACTCCCCTCTGCTTGTCACCCCCAATGCCCCACCCCTTTCACAAGGAAAAGATCACAAACACAGTTTATAATCCTTTCCTTGTGAAAAGATTTGCAGCGGTTGCTGCTAGTGGGGGGGTGACTCTCCTCCGCTATAGCGGAGTAGCCACAACTGCTCGGCCCTCAAAAGAGTTCCTTCTTAAATGTGCATGTCAAGAGGGATTTTATTTAGTTGTTCTAAACAGTTGGCTGCATTTGGCCTCTGTGCCTTGCTTCTGTGCTCCTGTCCCTGACAGCATCTTCATAGGGGTGTTGCCCATCATCCCTTTGCTAGCTGCCATCTGGTGCCACCCTGCCTCCACTTCGTGCTCACTAACGGCCCTGCACAGCAGGGTGCTCCGCTCTTGTTAGTGCCTCATGAGGATCCCCAAGTGCCAGCAGGAGTCCTTGTATGGCCACATGGGATGTCCATCATCCCATTGAATCTCAAGTACACCACCTAGGGATGGCATTTCCTTAACTACTGCTCAAACCCACCTCCTGGTCCCCAGACCCCTCAGTTTAAGTATGATGTTTGTGCTTGGGTCTCGCCGGACATGCTGGACTACATGTGTCAGCTGGGACCACACAGCTGCATCTCACATCGCTGCCCTGGTTGCCATTATGATTGTTGCACTGTTCACCGAGAGTTTCACCAATGCTTCCTCCACTTCCACCACTCTGGACCCTCGTAATATCTGCTTAGCCTTTCTTTCTCCTGCTGGCCGGGGGTAGGAGAGCATTGCTCCTTCAGCATCCCACTCCCCCAACTGCCCAAGGGTGTCCCTTTCGCAGCAGGTCCAAAAGGAGAAGTGTGTGATGCCTCTTGCCTTGCCACCATCATGGCCCTCAGAGATGGCTGCTTAAGATAGCAGACTTTGCTTGATTGCAAAAGAATAGTATTGATCACTATTACAGATGCCCATCAAGCCATCACCTTGAAACTGTCTTTGCATCGATACGAATAAGCAAATACCTTGGAGCATACAAGGAAAATGTCCTGTCTTTGATCTTATTTGTAAAGAGAAAGAATATTCAAACATACCGTTTTTAGCTAGTGAGGGCATAACACAATTATTTGACACCTTTACCACAGAAAAGATATAATCCTTACGAAATAGTTACAAAAATAATTTTTGCAATTTTTCCAAATGGTACAGAATTTACTTGCAATAGTAATTTAGGTACTCCTCTGCTGAATGACAGAAACACAAGTATAAGCACACTGAATAGGTTCCGTATTTCCAAATACATGTGGTTTCATGCATTAATAAGGACCTGAATCCTGTAGCCTGTTAGATAGCATAACCTGAATTCTAATTTTGAAGATGGCTAGAATTAACATTTGCTTAGTTTTTTAGTTTTCCCAGCAGCATGTACTTACTTCAAATGAAATGATGTATTTTCCTACATTTGTCCTATGAGTTTGAGTGTTTGTGAATGACTTTGTGACATGTTGTTGAAGTCTATGTTTTCTGCATCAGCAAGTAGTGTAGGGGTGCATTTATACAATGAGTTATTAGATTATGTTAGAGTGCTATCAGCAGATGCTTTGATGGAAAGGTGGCTATGAGTATGAAATTCTCTGCCATAAGGCTAAAATGGACGTGATATCTAAGATACCTCTATGCGTGATGGGTTGCAGTTATTATTAATCCCTAGAGCTCTTTTATTTTCATGTTATTTGGGTGCTTTCTATAGCGTGAACGTGATGCTAAAGTGACGTGGTGCGATTTAAACAGGAACAATAATAAGTGATTCACAGATTTATATTTTTAAACGTGTTTAAACGTGGTGCCACACAAGTTTGGGAGGTGTCAAACAGACTCTGAGACCATGGTTGATCATGGTAGGCAGGAAGTTAGAAAAAAAGATGTCAAAATGAGAGCGAGAATGTGAGCCAGTGAAAACTTGAGTTGGAGTTTGAAAGGCAATCTACTAGAAACCAAAAAACTAAGCCAGTCCTTGAGTGACAGAAAGTCTGGAAGTCAAGTTATTTCTTGCTTCCCCTCATCCCTGCGTCTATTCCACGTCAAGGGTTAACCACAAATAAGGTATGTGTATTATTCCTTAATATGTTGACAGATTATGCAACAGGTCTGCTACGAAGGGTTGGTACTGAGTTAATTCTCACAGCAGTGGTTTTCACACTTCAGATGTGGAATGTGTGCGTATGCAGGGGTGACCAACACTTATATAATTTGCCTTTACTAGGAATTCCTTCTTTGGGAATTACCCTTAAAAGAGGATAGGAGTCGAGGCCTTCACGAAAATAAATTAATTTTGAGTTATCTCTTGCTCCCTCCAGTCAAGAAGGAAAAATAATTGCTTTTAAAATGAATAATGAAGAGTGTATTCACATGTAATGGCTTGCTTTATGTTGAGTTACATTTCTTTGCTAGCTTATCCAGGGCTATGCACTTATTCGAAAACACTGGTACTGTATTTGTGAACGATATCTTGGTAAATCCTGAAGAGAACTGCTCGGTAAAAAGCCTTTTAAAGTTTAGTGAGGCTTGCAACCCTGTATTCAAATTTAATGTTTTGTGTCACTCATGACATGTGCTATGTATAACATCACTAATGACATCTCAAATGACATCAATGATGACATCACGGATGACATAATCCAATTGGTGTGTTAGATTTTTTATAGCTTACATAGTAAACTACTATATTACCTTTCCATTTAATTTCACACAGTTTGGGTCTAGCGGATTGGTATAAGTGTATTCAGGAAGAATTCTGTGTGCAAGTGACAGTTAACTTGTATTGAAGCATGTTCCACACAAGTTTTTAGCTTCTGCAGAAAACATTTTCAACAGGGGAAAAATTCTATGTAGCGGATACTAACTTTTATAAGGGCCCTGAGCTAATATACAGTATCATCTCAGCATGACAATTTCTACTTAACATGGAAAAGAGTGTGCTCCAGGTGCTAAGCTGTGTATGTGTGTTAGTTTTACTAGAAAGGTTGAGCTATCTGTAAAGTTTTCACCACAGTATGAAGAGTGCAGGCAATATGTTCTTTAGCACTTCCAGATCTTGATTTTTTATAGGAAATATATATTTTTAAACTGTTACATAGAGATTACACTGTTCTTAGTAGATGTTTAAAGGATAATGTTTTATCTGTTGATCATGAGTTTCATGACGGCATGAGTTATAGTTACCTAAGGGCACAAGGTATAGTTAACTTGTAATACCTCTAGCTATTACAGCTGAATTACTATAGTTTTGTATGTTTAAATATGAGCCTAACTATAACGTCCCTGTAACCTTTGTTTTTGTAAGTGAATTTCTATGTTTTTTTTTTTTTTTTTTTGTGTCCTCATTTCGCCGCCCACGCTTTGGTTAAGAGGAAAAAGGGGCAATGGCCAAGGCAAATAATAGTATGGTTCCAGGTGTGCGGTCCACACCACTATTGGGCCGCCCCACCTGTTCTACTTATTGCACTTTTCCCAAGCGACTGCCATCGACTAAGTCTTATTATTTTCTTCAAGACCTGATCGTAACCAAAGCAGCACCCAATAGGGTGAGGGGAGTTCTAATCATTGGACTTAAGTTTCAAGAGGAGGAGACCAAACAAAGAAACTACAAAATACAAATTTGATAAGCTACTGATAAACATTTTACCAATCCACCCAAAAGTTGTCTCTTCTAGTGAAAGAACCTCGTTGTTCCATTTTGCACAGTCGATTTACAGATGTTTGCCAATCCTGAACAAGGGGGGGCAGAGGATCCACCCATTTATGACATATTTCTCATCTGGCTAAAAGCATTAATACAAACAACAAGTGCTCCTGATGTACTGACATTTTCTGATAATTTATACCCTGTTCACAAACCCCAAACACCACCATAAGAAGATTTATTCTTAAGTTTACATTAAAAATTACCTTTAGAATGCTTCCTATCTCCTCCCAATATTTAATCAACCTTGAACATTACCAAAACATATGAACATCATCTGCATTGTTTTCCCCACACCGCAGACAGTTTTTCTTAACTTTCCCAATAGCTGTTAATCTAGCAGGTGTCCAATAAACCCTATGTAGTGTAAACAAATGGTTTTTCTTCAACCCTGCAGGTTTAATAGTAAACCACAGTTCTGAACAAGACTTTTGCCACAATGCTGTAACTTCTAGGGTTGGAAAAATCCCCCCCCCCACTTCAACAAGGGAAGGGATGCACCATCCTCTACTGTTTCCAACAAAGCATGATACCACAAAGCAACTTCTTTTTTAATGGCTATCTGGTTTAATTTCCCTTCCCATGAGCTCCTCCCTATTTCTCCTGCTCGTCGTGATTTCACCCAACTAGATAACTGAAAATACTTGAATTTAGAGACTGTCCCTCTAGTACCCTCCTGAAATGCAGACCAGCTTAACAATTCAGATCCTTCTATAATCTGACCCCATCTTACCATCCCACTTGTTCTCAGAGGAATTGATAATTTGTCGATAAGACATTCAGGGGTACCGGGTGAATCCCAGATAGGAGCAGAACTACAATAATAAGGTATCCCTAGCACCTTCCGAAAATAAATCCAAACATTACATGCCTGTCTGGGGAGCGTCAAACGCACCTTCTTGAAGTACTTTGGGTGTCCAAATTTATATAAGAAATGATCTGCTCCTTCCTCAAGATGTGCCGTCAGAGCTCTCCAGACCAGTTCATACTCTGACTTCTTGTTCAATAACATTCTGGTATTTTTTTGTTGAAAAGCCAGATAGTACCTAAAAAAATCTGGAGACGCAATACCCCCCCACTCTTTCTTTCTACTCATCTTTTTCCAAGAAATCCTTACTCCCTTGGAGGCCCATACAAACGAGGATAAATCTCCCTGTAATTTTTTAAACCAGCTCCCCTTAAACTCTAATGGGATTGTATTAAATAAAAAGGTAAATTTTGGAAGAATACACATCTTCAAGATATTAGCTCTTCCGATTATAGAGAGTGGAAGAGCAGCCCACGCCTTTAGCAGTTTTTTAGTTTCCCTATAAGTTATGTCAAAATTTAACTTAGCTACATCATTAAGATCAGTTGTTAATCGGATTCCCAAATATTTGATCTCTTGTTTAACTAAGGGAGAAACATAAGCCAACTTCCAACACATAATTTCCGGCTTTTCTGTATTTATACTATAACCAGAAAATCTACCAAATTGCTCCATCAATGTATTGACCATAGGTAAAGTAGTCATCACATCGCTAGGATATAGCATAAGATCATCCGCGTATAACGCTACTTTCTTTTCCCAGCCCCCAATCCGAAACGGGGGAATGTCCTTACAGGCCCGTAATAAAATTGCCAAAGGTTCAATATATAAATTAAAAAGCAAGGGAGATAAAGGACACCCATGTCGCGTGCCCCGCCTGATCCTGAATTACTGTGATAGTTGGCCATTAACCAAGATTCTCGCAGAAGGGCATCTATACAGTTCCCTAACAGCCCTAATAAAAGGAATTCCCAAGCCCCCTTTTTCCAACACGACCCCCAAGAAAGACCAATTAACACGATCAAAGGCTTTCGCTGCATCAAAAGTCAGAATCGCTAATGGAGCCTTTTCTTGTTCCGTCAGGTCTACTGCAGCGAATAACTCGTGGAGTTGCCTACCCTTCATAAATCCCTTTTGATCCAAGTGAATCAGGTTACCTATAGCTTTCCCCAATCTCCTAGATAAAATCCCTGTGTACAATTTGTAATCCGAATTCAACAAGGAAATGGGTCTATAGGATGAACAAGACATTGAGGGGGTCATTCTGACCCTGGCGGTAAAATCCGCCAGGGCCAACGACCGCGGGAGCACCGGCAACAGGCTGGCGGTGCTCCCATGGGCATTCTGACCGCGGCGGTACAGCCGCGGTCAGAAACGGAAAACCGCCGGTTTCCCGCTGCCCTGGGGAATCCTCCATGGCAAGCTGCGCCGCCATGGGGATTCCGACCCCCATACCGCCATCCTGTTCCTGGCGGTTTTGGCCGCCAGGAACAGGATGGCGGTATGGGGTGTCGTGGGGCCCCCGTAACAGGGCCCCACAAAGATTTTCAGTGTCTGCCATGCAGACACTGAAAATCACGACGGGTGCAACTGCACCCGTCGCACCCCTTCCACTCCGCCGGCTCTATTCGGAGCCGGCATCCTCCTGGAAGGGTGTTTCCCGCTGGGCTGGCGGGCGGCCTTCTGGCGGTCGCCCGCCAGCCCAGCGGGAAACCCAGATTACCCGCAGCGGTCTTTTGACCGCGCAGCGGTATTCTGGCGGTTCTAGCCAGGCCGGCGGCTTCCGCCGCCGGCCGGGGTCAGAATGACCCCCTGAGGGGGTCATTCTGACCCTGGCGGTAAAATCCGCCAGGGCCAACGACCGCGGGAGCACCGCCAACAGGCTGGCGGTGCTCCCATGGGCATTCTGACCGCGGCGGTACAGCCGCGGTCAGAAACGGAAAACCGGCGGTGTACAAAATTACAGCCCTAGGGAGGTGGTGGCCCCTGGGTCCAGGGGGTCAGCAGGTCCCCACAATTCATTTTTACTAGCTTGCTCCAGAGGAGGTGGTGGTCCTAGTGGCATGGGGCGTTAGTATGGCCCACCCTCATCCTTTACTAATGTAGCCCTGGGGAGGTGGTAGGTCCCGGGGCTTGGGGTGGGGTCTGCTAGGCCCCTCCATTAACATTTTGTGCTCCTACCCTGGGGTGGTGGTGGTCCCTGGTGCCCAGGAGGTCCACGCAGCCCCCTGATACTATAAATATTCAGCCACAGAGAGTTGGTGGTCCATGGGGCTTTAATATCCCTAGAAGGGGGCCCTGTGTGCCCCCTCCTTTATTTTGGAAATGCCCCTGACCTGGCCCACCCGGGGAAAAAAGCAGTAAGAAATGCAGGAGACCGTATTTTAAAAATATCTCTGCAAAATCTGTTGATTCTGCACCCGATTTCTCTGAGATTTTCTTTAAAAAATGCGGTTCAGTCCTAGCAGGGTCCCAGGGAGACCCGCGGAACAAGACTAGGGAGTTAGCATACACATACCCTACCCCCTTTTCTTTTTTTATAGTTTTTTGGGAATCAGTTGAAGCAGAGTCCCAAAATTATTTCCAACACTTCTTGTTTGATGTGTTGGCAGCCAATCAGATGTCAGCAGGAGATCTTCCTGGATCCGCGGGCCTAGATTTACACATTTTGTTTACCTTTAGGGCCATATTTATACTTTTTGACGCAAAACTGCGCCAACGCAGTTTTGCGCCAAAAAAATTAGCGCCGGCTAACGCCATTCTGAAGCACCATGCGGGTGCTGTATTTATTCAATGACGTTAGCCGGCGTTAGCCGCCGGCGCTGTCTGGTGTGCGTTGAAAAAAACGACGTACACCAGCCAGCGCCGGCGTAGGGGGAAAATGGCGTATGGGCGTCCACAAATGGTGCAAGTCAGGCTGAGGCAAAAAAATCGCCACAACCCGATTTGCGCCATTTTTTTACGACGCCCATCCCCCATTGAAATGACTCCTGTCTTAGCACAGACAGGAATCATGCCCCCTTGCCCAATGGCCATGCCCAGGGGACTTCTGTCCCCTGGGCATGGTCATTGGGCATAGTGGCATGTAGGGGGGCACAAATCAGGCCCCCCTATGCCATAAAAAAAAAAATAATACTTACCTGGACTTACCTTAATGTCCCTGGGGTGGGTCCCTCCATCCTTGGGTGTCCTCCTGGGGTGGGCAAGGGTGGCAGGGGGTGTCCCTGGGGGCAGGGGAGGGCACCTCCGGGCTCATTCTGAGCCCACAGGTCCCTTAACGCCTGCCCTGACCCAGGCGCTAAAATCCGGCACTAATGCAGGTTTTTTAGACCCGCCCACTCCCGGGCGTCATTTTTGCCCGGGAGTATAAATACGACGCATATGCATCGGAGTCATTTTTTAAGACGGGAACGCCTACCTTGCATATCATTAACGCAAGGAAGGTGTTCACGCAAAAAAATGACGCTAACTCCATGAACTTTGGCGCTAGACGCGTCTAACGCCAAAGCATAAATATGGAGTTAGTTTTGCGTTGAATTTGCGTCGAAAAAAACGACGCAAATTCGGCGCAAACGGAGTATAAATATGCCCCTTAGGGCCATATTTATACTTTTTGACGCAAAACTGCGCTAACGCAGTTTTGCGCCCAAAAAATTAGCGCCGGCTAACGCCATTCTGAAGCACCATGCGGGCGCCGTATTTATTCAATGACGTTAGCCGGCGTTAGCCGCCGGCGCTGTCTGGTGTGCGTTGTAAAAAACGACGTACACCAGGCAGCGCCGGCGTAGGGGGAAAATGGCGTATGGGCGTCCACAAATGGTGCAAGTCAGGCTGAGGCAAAAAAATCGCCACAACCCGATTTGCGCCATTTTTAACGACACCCATCCCCCATTGAAATGACTCCTGTCTTAGCAAAGACAGGAGTCATGCCCCCTTGCCCAATGGCCATGCCCAGTGGACTTCTGGCCCCTGGGCATGGTCATTGGGCATAGTGGCATGTAGGGGGGCACAAATCAGGCCCCCCTATGCCACAAAAAAAAAAAATAATAATACTTACCTGGACTTACCTTAATGTCCCTGGGGTGGGTCCCTCCATCCTTGGGTGTCCTCCTGGGGTGGGCAAGGGTGGCAGGGGGTGTCCCTGGGGGCAGGGGAGGGCACCTCTGGGCTCATTCTGAGCCCACAAGCCCTTTAACGCCTGCCCTGACCCAGGTGCTAAAATCCGGCGCTAATGCGGGTTTTTTAGACCCGCCCACTCCCGGGCGTCATTTTTGCCCGGGAGTATAAATACGACGCATATGCATCGGAGTAATTTTTTAAGACGGGAACGCCTACCTTGCATATCATTAACGCAAGGAAGGTGTTCACGCAAAAAAATGATGCTAACTCCATGAACTTTGGCGCTAGACGCGTCTAACGCCAAAGTATAAATATGGAGTTAGTTTTGCGTCGAATTTGCGTTGAAAAAAACGACGCAAATTCGGCGCAAACGGAGTATAAATATGCCCCTTAATATCTTTCAAACTACTAAACAGATTTACACCAAATAAAACAAAACATGATCTGCAGAACAAAAGCTACCTTTTTGCGAAATTCAGTGTAATTCCGTCCAGTGGTTCTGTCGACAGGCAAATCTGAATAGTCTACAGAAATTAACATTTTTTTGACCCCCCTCTCTTTTTCTCGGATCCCACTTGACAGAGCATCCTGAAACTTCCCATGCACAACAAGACCCAACTTCACATTTGTTTTGAAAAATTTCATGAATATTCGTCAAACAGTGTTAAAGTTATAGGCAAGTCAGAAAACACTTTTTCTATGGGAAGCTACCTATCTGATAAATTTGGTGTAATTCTGTCCACCGGTTCAGGCTGTAGTCATCTTGAAAACTCCTAAAGGGATTAACATAAGAATCGCACATTTTTTGACCCGCCTTTTTCACGGCCTCCACTTGACCGATCATCCCAAAACTTTCTGTGCTCCCCAAGGATCACCAACACACTTTTTTGGAAAGTTCCGTGAAGATTCATCAAATGGTGTCAAAAGGCAAGTAAAAAAATGAAAACATGGTCCTAACTATAACTACTTACTGTAATCCATGGATTACAGGGGCATTATAGTTAGTCTCACATTATATATGTACAAAACCATAGAAATTCACCTGTTAGAGTTATCTCAAGTAACTCCATTCACAGTTTTTTCATGAAAACTGTTAGTGCAAATTTGTAAATTTTACTGCAAATATTACATTGATTTATCAATGATGTTATCAAAGATGTCATGAGTGTCTTATTTTAAGGGTAAATAGCAGTGCATGGTAAGGATGCAAGTTATAGTTACCTCTGGGCATGAGTTATAGATACTTGAGATCATTCTAACTATCACAGGTACATTTCTATGGTTTTGGACATTTAAAATGTCAGCCTAACTATAACATCCCTGTAACCTTTGGTGTTTTAAGTGAATTTCCATTTTTTTATAATTCTGGTCTCTAACTATAAAGACCCTTTGTCTTTGGTTTTTCCAGATAATCTCTATGTTGCAGTTGGCCACAGGTCTGTGTAGCCCAGACAATTCTGGTCCCGGAGACCCCATCCCCCAGGACTCGGCTTTATAATATTTATTTTTGGGGAGAGAGGACTATGCAGCCCCCCTACCCTGGCCGATTTTGACCCCGATGGCCCCATCCCCTCGGGGCCTGGTGTTAATATATTTATTATTTTTGGGGAGGGGGCTGTCTGCCCCCCTTCCTGTGCCAATCATGGCCCCGTGGACCACATCTCCAGGGGGCTAGCCTTCTAAAACATTTTTTGGGGGGAGGGGAGCCACTACAGCCTGAATAACTGAACAAAATTACACCAAATTTGGCAGAAAGCTAGCTCTTGGTCTAGAAAGCATACTTTCTAAGGAAGGAATTAGAGGTTAAAAAATACAGATAAATAGGGATGGGGATAATCTTCAAGTCCAACTGTCCCCGTGCTGATATCTGATTGGCTGCCAACACTTCAACAAGGAAGTGTTTGGCAGCCATCTTGGGACTCAGCTTCAGCCAAGTCCCAGAAGAAAAAGGAAAAAAAAGGAAAAGGGGCCAGGGTAGGGACACCATTACCTCTTAACTCTGGCCAGAGGGACCCTGCCAGGACTAAAAAGGATTTTGTTTTTATACATGTCTGAAAAATAAGGAGGATGTGCAAGGGGCCCCCCTTCTGGGCTTGCTGAAGCCCTGTGGATGCCCACCTCCCTGGAGCGATTATTGGATCGCATGCGGGAGGGACAGAAAGGCCCTCCGTGCCCCGGAGATGACCACCTCCCCGGGGCAAATTGCTTAGTTAATTAAGGGAGGGTTCTGCAGACCCCGTGCCCAAGGCACCTCCCAGCAGACAACTTTAAATAAATGCATTGGGGCCACATAGGCCCCTGCAGCCCTGGTCACCACCACATCCCAAGGGCCTCCGTAAAATGATATGCGGGGGCCGAGTGGCTCCCCTTCAGCCAATGGGATGGCTACCTCCCCAGGGCTAATGTTTAATTAAATCCAGGGGGCCACCTGTCCCCCTGCAGCCATGGGGACCACCACCTCCCTGGGGCACAATAGTAATGACATGCAGTGGGAAGCCCAGGACCCCCACATTGCCAGGGACTGCCACCTCCCTGGGGCACAATAGTAATGACATGCAGGGGGCGCCCAGCCCTCCCACAATCCCAGGGACCACCACCTCCCTGAGGCACAATACTAATGACAGGCAGAGGGTGCACTTGGCTCCCCCACAGCCCAGGGACCACCACCTCCATGGAGCTTAAATGAAACAATGAGGGGGGTCCATTTCATACTCCCGGCCTGGGATCACCACTGCTCCAGGGAAATACACCTTGGAGGGGGACTGTGCAGCCTCCCTCAAGGAGCCAATGATGACCCTGGGGATGGCCACCACCCCCCAGGGCCATCTCCTGCTATGTCCCAGAGTGCCCACCCCCAGAACATAGCTGTTTGCTTTTACTTGGTGGGAGCTGATAGCTTCCGCAAAGCAAAAGTAAACAAAGTCTACTTTCTCACAGCGGTAACTGTTTCACTGTCAGAAAGTGGAGTTTTCATCTCTTTCCCTGCATGCTAATATATGAGTGCAGGGAATCAGATAACAACATTGCTCCCCCAAGCAGGGAATTAAAGCAGCTCCCTGCTTGTTGGAGAAATCCCTGCTCCCGCAGGACATGGGGAGCCAGCTAGGACCACGAGGGCCTTGAGGCTTCCCCTGCAATCCTGTCACCCTCTCTCTCTTCCATCCCATAAAAGGCATAAAATGACTTCAAAAAATAAGACTAGCAAGATGTTTTATACCAATGTTATAGTTACATTTGGATAAAGCGTGGTACAGAGTCCATTGTGGCCTAATGGTCAAGGTCTTGTGCTGTCCCTCAGACTACTGAAGGCTCAAACACTCATATCGCTTGGCAGTGTGTTTATTTATTTACTAGTGATTTGACTGTTAAACCTTCCTCGTGATGGAACATTCGCCTTTCTTTCCAATCACATGCGTGAGTTGACTGTCATAGGCATGTCTGAAAGCATCACAGTAAAGAGTTACCTAAGGCCTAAAGGTTAAGGTCACAGACTCTCACACTGAAAGTTAAAGGTTCTGCTCCAGGTGTGGCCGTGGTAATTTTCCTTCTTTAATTTCTTTTGTTCTTCAAAAGTTTATGATTCATACTGAAAGATAATCTCATTCTTTTTATTTGACAACTACATTTTTCTTTTCTATTTTTCCAGAAATAACTCATTCTAAGTACATCATTCATAAACCCCAAAAAACTCTCTATCTCTCTCCTACTCACTCTCATTTTTGCTGTCCTTTGCACTGCTAACTACCCCACAAATTACGGCACTCATGACATCTTTGATAACATCACTTATAATATCAATGTAATATTTGCAGTAAAAGCTTTGCTGAAAAAAACTGTGAATAAGTTATAGTTACCTTCGGACAGGAGTTATAGTTACTTGAGTTAACTTTAAGCATAACAGCTGAATTTCCTAATTCTGTGTGTGTAAAATCTGAACGTAACTATAACTATAATAATGTCCCTTTCACCTCTGTTTTTTAATTTATATATATATGTACATACATATATATATATATATATATAGCAAAGCAAAAGTGTCCTCAATGAAAGCGCGCTCCCAACTGGTTACATAAACGGGTTTCAAACAAAGCCAGCAACTCACGGTGAATCCTTGAAGCATTTTCATTTTTCTGGCCTTTAATAATAAAGTCATCTCTGGACACGTGTTTCCGGGTAGATCCCATCATCAGCAGAGAAAATATGAAAAGTATTTCACCCTCGTGGGTGCAGCCAGTGCTGGATGTAATCCAGACATCTCTTTTTAAAGCACTGAGTGCGAGGCTCTTCAGCTAGCTTAATTAATTGCAGGCACCTGATAAATCCATTTAAATACCAGCCCTGCCCCTGTGGGCCTCTGAAATGGCAAATGCACGCTGGTTATAGTAGTCCTGCGAAATCGTATTCCCCAAGTGGGTTGCTAGAGCCAAACACAAAAAAATGAAAAACAAAGTGCATAACCTATGTAGGCAAGTTCACAGTAAAATTGTCGCATTTGCTAAAAATGTCCCAACCATGTTGTTCAAATGTGACCATCCAATTTAGTCACAACGACCTGCTCCGATGTGCAGTGGGCGCTTTCCCAGCTGGGCAAGCCGGTTATAAACAGCAAAGTAAAAGTGTTCTCAATTAAAGTGCGCTCACAACTGGCTACATAAACGGGTTTCAAACAAAGCCAGCAACTCACGGTGAATCCTTGAAGCATTTTCATTTTTCTGGCCTTTAATAATAAAGTCATCTCTGGACACGTGCAATCAATGGTTTATTCCAAAATAACCAAATTCCACATCAGCATACAAGATGATAACACCCAATGTGTTTCTGCCTTTCCAGACACCTTGTTGATGGGCAATTGGCTGTTTGTTTCCACCATGCAATACATATGTGACAATCAACAAAGGATGAGAGTGAGTCTATGAAGTGCAAGATAAAGTGGAGCCCATTTTGAAGTGAAGTTCCACATTGCTGCAATCATGTACTATACGAATAATGTTAAGTACTGATGCTGTGTCTTCGAATACTTGTTAAGAGGAACTTATAATACAAAATGAAATATGCAATTGTCAACATATAACTGCAGAAATGACATCAGACAAAACCATAAAAATCGCTAAAATGGCTTAGTGCGATATGTCTCAGTGTAGACCATACTCACTGAGTGATGTCTAATAAATTTGAACTAATAATGAATGCTAAATCAGCACTGTGGCATGAATGGCACTGTGTTGGACTGACCAGTGCTTACTGTACTGGACATACACAATAGGAATCAATACATACCCCTATTTAGCTCCCATGACGTCTGTGTATGGGTAGTTCATTTGTCATAAAAACCAAGGCCCATGTTTATACTCTGTTTGTGCCGAATCTGCGTCAAATTGTTTGACGCAAATTCGGCACAAACCTAACACCATATTTATACTTTGACGCCCGGCCCCGCGAACATCAAAATTCAGCAGTGTGCGTCATTTTCTGGATGCGTGAAACCGCCTTGCGTTAATGACATGCAAGGTAGGCGCTCCCGTCCAAAAAATGACTTCAAGGCATGTGCACCTTATTTATACTCCCGTGACATTTTGACGCACAGGAGGGGCAGGCCTTAAAAAATGGCACACAGCCTGATTTGTGCCATTTTTTAATGCCTGGGAGAGGGCATGCGTTAAGAGACCTGTGGGCTAATTTCCATGGTCTCAGACCATGGAAGCATTCCACAGGTGCCCTTCCCTGCCCCCAGGGACACCCGCGGCCACCCTCGCCCACCCCTGGAGGACACCCATGGATGGGGGGACCCATTCCAGGTAAGTACAGGTAAGTAGAGGTAAGTAATTTTGTATTTTTTTTTAAGTGGCTTTGGGGGGCCTAACTTGGGCCCCCCTACATGCCACTGTGCCCAATGACCATGCCTAGGGGACATAAATCCCCTGGGCATGGCCATTGGGCAGGGGGGCATGACTCCAATCTTTCCTAAGACAGGAGTCATTTCAATGGGGGTTGTGCGTTAAGAGACCTGTGGGCTAATTTCCATGGTCTCAGACCATGGAAGCATTCCACAGGTGCCCTTCCCTGCCCCCAGGGACACCCGCGGCCACCCTCGCCCACCCCTGGAGGACACCCATGGATGGGGGGACCCATTCCAGGTAAGTACAGGTAAGTAGAGGTAAGTAATTTTGTATTTTTTTTTAAGTGGCATAGGGGGGCCTAACTTGGGCCCCCCTACATGCCACTGTGCCCAATGACCATGCCTAGGGGACATAAATCCCCTGGGCATGGCCATTGGGCAGGGGGGCATGACTCCAATCTTTCCTAAGACAGGAGTCATTTCAATGGGGGTTGTGCGTCAAAAAATGGCACAAGTCCGGTTAGAGCCATGATTTTTTACTCTAACCTGACTTGCACCATTTTTTGACGCACAACCCCCATTCTTCCCTACGCCTGCGTTGCCCGGTTAGAGTCATTTTTTTTTTACTCTAACCAGGACGCAGCACCGGCTAACGTCAATCCATAAATAAGGCCCCTGTCTGGCACGTTGAAATAGTGTTAACCACCGGTAAATTAATTGATGCAAACCAGCGCCGGCGCTGGTTTGCGCCAAAAAGTATAAATATGGGCCCATGTGGACTATTTCCCAGGCACATTATAAAACAAGTCATCTTACATGTTGCGTAACTCTGGAAATGACACGCCCAATGAGTCAGTAAACATAAGCCATAACTTAAATATTGACAGTGCTGGTGTAAATAATAACATAGCTATATGACAGTGCCAACGTCAAATCCAACCCAAGTAACATGTCGTACAATAAACTCACAAGTACAGATGTGCATATTCAGTAATCTTATTGTGGTATTACAACTGTATGTTTTCTTACATGAAAAAATGCACAGATAGATAATACAATTCAGTTCACTTGGGCTCATTCCAACTACTGGTTAAAAGTCACTGTAGTCAAAACAATATGGCCCTCATTCTGAAATTGGTGGTAAATCCCGCTTACCGCCCTGCTGACGGCCACCAACATACCACGCGGTGGCAGATATCCGTTCACCGTATTATGACAAACACACACCAATCCGACAGAATACAGCCACATACAGAAATTCGCAAGACCAAAAGTCAGTGATAAACTGATGGTCCCAAAACCCATACCGTCACGCCAACAAAACAACACCCACCACATTATGACCTACGAATCACCACGGTGGACATTCAACAGTGGTAAGCCATTGGCGGTACATACCGCCACGCACAGAATAACACCCACATACAAAACAACATTACATTGGCCAATACCAAATACACACACCTGACCCCATATACACACCACACCTACACACCATACCACTATAAAACACACACCCACATTACCCACAACCCCTTACAAACACCAATTGCCACCAGGAGACTGAGAAGAAGAGCGCAGAGACAACTAGACACACACACCACTTACACCCAAACACCCCTCATGCACGCCACATCACACACCCCACCACATTACCCAACACACCCTCACCAGCACACATCACACAACACCCATGGCACCACAAAGGCACCCCTGTTTCACTGAGGAGAATCGTGGATAGGGTGAACGCCGTGGGACAGCACTCAAGAACAAGGGACGACATCAGGAAGATGTGGAACGATCTATGGGGGAAGGTACGTTCCATAGCAGCAAGGCACCAGCTCGTCATACAGAGGACTAGTGGTGGACCCCCATCTCCTCCCCCACAGCTCACAGCATGCGAGGAGCAAGTACTGGCATTACTGCATCCTGAGGAACTCGCTGGAGTAGCTGAAGGACTTGACACTGGTAAGTCAACATTTAGTAATCATCACTCCCCCAAAACCTGCATGCCATCTCACACCCACACCCTCACTCTCATCACTCCACTCCAACCCACACACTGCACCTACACATATGACTAACCACAATGCCAACCCCTGCATGCCATACCAATGCATGGACACCCCTTCCACTCCTGCATGGACACCCATCACTAAAGCATGCACAGAGTAGGGAAACTAACAATCCCACAATACATCACCGTAAACAAGCAAAAAGCTGGCAGGGCAACACCAACCATAAAGGGGAAGCTAGGGATGTACACCTCGCCCCCAAGACAATCAGGGTCCTGGGGTCAGTGGCAGTGGGCACACCTTTCAGAGGGATGGGGCACAGGCCAACAGGGAAACTGGGAGGACTGCTGTGTGCCAGGGGAAGGACAGGACCAGGAAACCCACTCTCCAGGAGTCAGTCTCTGAGATCCTAGGAGCCTAACAACATTCCCAGGACATGACGGGCCAGATCTTAGACAACGTGCAGGAGATCAGGCGGCTGCAGGAGGAACAGTATCAGGGGATCAGGAAGGACTTGCAGGACCCACAGGCCACCACCACCCCTCCCCCAGCAGAAGGTGAACCACCCCGCAAACATTCCCTGTGACCCAAATAGAAGCCAGAGACATTTGCCAAGACCACCATCAGGAAATGAAACTCTCCTGATTGTCTCCCTTGTGTCCCACTCAGTCACCTTCTCCACCTTGAACTGCCATTGCTCCCCTTCCTATGGCCCCTTGGATACTGCACCTGTGCTACAAACAGGCTGGAACAATACCCTGGACTTTCCTACATCATCACCTCATACCATTGCACTTTACCCTCAATTTTTTAGCACTACAATAAACACCCTTGGAAAAACTTGACTACTAGTATTTCATGTAGTGAAAATTTGTATTGATGGAAACAGCTACATCCCTTGCAAATGAACTGTACATAGTGAGAGCATAGAAAGAATGACCTTTAGCTGGCTGTAGTGATCACATCAGGACATTGTTGTCATATCACCAGCATCTGTAAAATGATAATCCAAAGGTGACAGTAAGTAGAGGTAAAAAGTGGGAAATGTCATAATGCCACAGCCACACAGAATACACCAATAGTCATAGAAATGTGAAGTTGCACTGTCTCACCTGTGTGGCATTGGAGGTACTGACATATAACTAATGTTCTGTTGTCCACATACTCATCCTCTGCCTCCTCATCCTCACTGTCCTATGGGTCCACTGCTGCCACAGGGGCATCTCCAGTCTCCTCCTCCTGCAGAAAAGGTACATGGCGTCTGAGGGCCAGGTTGTACAACATGCAGCATGCCACTACTATATGGCAGACCTTCTCGGGTGAGTAGCACAGGGATCGACCTGTCAGATGGAGGCACCTGAACCTGGCCTTCAGGAGGCCAAAGGTCCTCTCAATGATCCTTCTGGTTCGCCCATATGCCTCATTATAACTTCCTTCAGCCCTTGTCCTGACATTCCTCACAGGGGTCAGCAGCCACGATAGGTTTGGGCAGCCAGAGTCACCTGCAGGTATTGAGGGACAACATTTAGCCACACACTATCCTATTAGGTAACATCAGAGGCATACACTAACATACACCGGGAGGGGACCAAGGCTCACCTATAAGCCACACCCTGTGTCAATGTAGTTGGGCCATCACATTTGTAATGCTGCTATTCCTCATGACAAAGGCATCATGCACCGACCCAGGATATTTAGCATTGACGTGGGAGATGGACTGGTCCGCTAGGCACACCATCTGCACATTCATGGAGTGGAAACTTTTACAATTCCTGTACACCTGTTCATTCTGATGGGGGGGGGGACAAACGCAATATGCGTCCCGTCAATCGCACCAATAATATTGGGGATATGTCCCATTGCATAGAATCTGGCCTTCACTGTGGCCAAATCTTCCACCTGGGGGAAAGCAATGTAGCTGCACATGTGTTTTACCAGGGCAGACAAGACTCTTGCCAGCACGACTGAGAACATTGGCTGTGACATTCTTGCTGCCAAGCCCACTATCACTCGAAAAGAACCAGTTGCCAGGAAATGGAGCATTGACAGAACTTGCACAATTGGGGGGATCCCAGTTGGATAATGGATAGTTGATATCATTTCAGGCTCCAACTGGGCACACAGCCCTGTGATTGTGGCCCTGTTCAGTCTATAGGTGAGTATAATGTGCCTGTCCTCCAGTGTAGCAAAGTCCACCAGGGGTCTGTACACAGGGGTATGTCTCCATTTCCTATTCATCTGCAGTGGTAGGCATCTAAGGGACACAAGAGTAAGTAGGTTGTCACAATTTGAACAACTAAACCACAACAGCAGTCCACATCGTGCAATTTCGTATTGGGACAGTGCACATTTCTACGTTTGTGCTTATTTATCCTGTGATGCAACAATTATCGATAGGCCTGTTCAGCCCCCCCTGAAATAGCGACCGCCTGTCCTGTGGTGTGGAGGGGCAGGTGGAAGTGAGGTAATTCTGCCGACGTTGGGCGCCTTGGTGGTAGGCAGTCAGGAACTGCTGTGCCATTCCTCATTGGATAATATTGGGCCCTACGGAACACAGTGGCCAATGGGGATCTACACCGGCAGTGACGGTGTAAACCGCAGCGGATGTGGCTGCCATTTTCAAAATCATTCCTTACTTGTTTCCTGACCTTCAACAGGAGAAGACCTACACTGCATGTGCTTCTGTGACCTGTGTCTGGAACCTACCATAGCCCGTGTGACCAGTGAAAGGGCCCAAGCCTTCACTTCGGAGGAGTTGGAGTGATTGGTGGATGGGGACCTACCCCAGTATGGACAGCTGTATGAGCCTCTAGACCAACAGGTGAGTACACTGTGGGCACGATGCATGTGGCATGGATGCTTGGAGATGTGTGTGAAGGCATTGTGTAGGGGGGATTATCTGTTGGTTGGGTACGTATTGTGCACTGGGCAATGGGTGTGCCAATGTTAATGGAAACGGGTATGGTGGGCCATGTGTGTGACAGGCTGGACTGTTAGTTTAATGGTGTTCTCCTGTCTGTGTTTCCTCTGCAGGTCAGCGCCCATTAAAAGAAGGGAATATGGTGTGCCATTGCCAAGAAGGTGCGGACCCTGGGGATCTATGGCAGGCAGAGCATCCACTGTCGTAAACGGTGGGAGGAACTGAGACGCTGGACACGGAAGACCGTGGAGCCTCAGCTGGGGATGGCCTCCCAACAAGGAAGAGGATGCCCGTCGGACCCTGACCCCCCTGAAGGCCAGCATACTGGTGGTGGTGTACCCTGAGCTCAATGGGCACTTGAGGGAATCACAGCAGCCACAAGGGGGTGAGTACAGTGGGTATCATTACATATTTTGGCTGGTGGGGTGGCATCCGGGTGGGGTTGTGTGTTAGTGGTTGCCCCTAAGGCCAGGCCAGACATTGCAGTGTGGGTCCTCTGAAGGGTAATGGGTGCATGACAAATACAGGTAACCTAGCTTGTTAGTAGTCACTTTCAGGCAGGGCATTGTGGGTCCTAAGAGTTCTGCAGTTGGTGGTCTGTGCTCCTCATCATGCCTTGGTGACTAGCCATATCACTGGTAGTGCAAAGCATATTACGTAGGCCTTTTCCCTGTGTGAGGGTGCTGTGTATGCCAATGATGGTGTTGGTGCAGTCATTGGCCCAGTGTATCCTTTGACTCTCTCCCCCCCCTTTCTTGTTTTGTCATCCTGTCCTTATGTGCATTAGCATCATCTGGTGGAGGAGCAGGGTCACGGGCGACAGAGGGAGCTACATCCCACAGGACCCTGGAGGCAGAGTCCAATGACGCTGAGGGAACAAGTGGGACAGAGGTCGAGGGGAGCACCACGCCAGAGACTGGAGGAAACAACACAGACTCTGATACCTCCTCGATGGGAACTCCCTGGTGGTGGCGGACACCTCTGTGACCACCCCAGCTGCAGGTACAGACGCCATCCCCTCGTACAAGCTCCATCCTCCCAGTAGCCCCTGAGTGAGTTCCCCGTGCCTGCTCACCCGGGGGGGTATGTCCATCACCCCATGCACCTCAGGCCCTGCCCCAGTGAGCCCTGCTGCCCTGAGTGAGGAGGCTATTGACCTCCTGAGATCCATCTCTGTAGGGCAGTCAACCATTGTGAATGCCATCCAGGGGCTGGCATCCCAGATGCAGCAATTCAATGCATTCCTGGAGGGCATTCACGGTGGATTGGCGGTCCAACAGAGATCGATTAAGGCTCTGGCCTCCTCTCTGATGGCAGCCATTGTCCCTCTTTCAACCGTCCCCCCTCCAACTACCTCTTCCCAGTCTCACTCTCCATCCCAGGCACACATACAGATGAGCATGCACACAAGGCAACACACAAGAGTGGAACAGGCAAACACAAGCACCACACTTCATCCCACAGGCACTCACACAAACACCACACAGTTGCAGACACGACAACATCCACAGCCTCCACTGTCTCCCACTCGTCCTCCTCCTCCACCTCCCTCCCAGTCACGTCCACACTCACACCTGCATGCACTACATCTACATCCACTATCAGCATCACTACACCAAGCAGAACACACACTTCCACAACAGCCATGCATGCGTTCCCTGTGTCCTCTCCCACCATGTCTGTCCCCCCTCCTAAGGGACACAATCATTCACACACCCAACAGCCACCCACCTCACATCAGCATACAGCCCATGCATCTGCCCCCATGTCCAGCAGACATACACCTCCAACAACCACTCCCTCATCCTCCACTCCCATTACTCCTCCCTCCTCACCATCCCTAAAAAGATTTTCCTTTCCCAATTTGACCTCTTCCCTACCCTTCCCCCCTGTCCTGCACATAGGGGCAGGGTACCAAGGACACAGCCCAGCACCTCAACCAAACAGTCCACAGGGACCGTGGTGGCACCACCTACTCGTGGTGGTAAGGATACCAGACCTACAACAGAAGGGGAAGGAGCCTGCACCACCAGGGAAGAAGGGAAAGGGGCCTGCACTATCAGGGAAGAGTGTGAAGAGTCCTGCACCACCAGGGAAGAGTGTGAAAAGTCCTGCACCACCAGGGAATAGTGTGAAGGGGCCAGCGCCACCTGTGAAGAAAGGGAAGGGGCCTGCACCAACTGTGAAGAAGGGGAAGGAGCCTGCACCACCAGGCAGAGAGGAGAAGAGCCCATCCACCCCTGCCAGGAAGGGTAAGGGATCTACAACCCAGGGACAGGAGGAGACGAGGCACTCTACGCCATCAGAAGCTGTCAGGCTAACACCGCTACCACCACCAGCTGTCACAGGTACCCCACCGCCAGCTGTGGCAGCCATCAGGGAGTGCAGGAGCTGCCCAGGATCCTCTTCCAACCACCACCACAATGCAGCCATAGGACAGTGCAGGGGCTGCAGAGGAGGCTCCTCCAACCACTAACACAAACCAGCCATCGGACAGTGCAGGGGCTGCCCAGGAGGCTCTTCCAACAACCACCACAGTGCAGCCATCACCGCCACCGCACGCCATGTAGGCCACACTCCAGGGGCTGCTGTACGAGTTTGCCTCCTCCAGAACCAGTGGGCAAATCACCAACTCCAGAGACTGTGGCCTTGCAGTCCCCAGGACAAAGCAATGGGCATGTTGCCCCCTCCAGAAGCAGTGGGCAAGTCACCCACTCCACAGACTGTGGCGTTGCACTCTCCAGAACAAAGCAATGGGCATGTTGCCCCCTCCAGAACCAGTGGGCAAGTCATCCACTCCAGAGAGTTTAGCCTTGCACTCCCCAAGACAAAGCAATGGGCATGTTGCCCCATCCAGCACCAATGGGGGTGTTCCTGTATTCGGCTGAGGTGCCCCCCATCCCACTGAGGTGCCTTCCCACTTGCAAAATGATACCCCTGCAGTGTTCTCTCCGGCTGTGTCAGGAAACAGGTGGGGCCTTGGACTGTGCCCTGTGGCCTTGTGTGCCCTCATGACTTTAGACTGGGCATTGGCCCTTTATGGTCATTTGTCTATATTTGGTTTGTGTATTGGATTTTCCTATGCTAATACATTGTCATTACTCCAGCATTATGGTTCGTGTTTTATTATGCCGTGTGCATTAGTTTACTGTGCAGCTGGTTGTGCGTATGGTGTGTGTGTGTCGGGTGTGTGTTCCGCATGTGTGTCACTCTCATTTTCCTCCCCCCCTCCCTTGTGTGCTAGGTGGCTGTACTCACCGCCATCATCTTCGTTGGCGTTGGTGTTCCAGGTGGAGCATGACGTAGAAGATCATCGGGAAGTCTTGCAGTTCGTGTTCCATGGTGGCGTGGTTCTTCCCTGTGTCTCCAATGGTGAGTCCTTTCACTTCTGAGCTCTATTTCCTCCAGGATTTTGATGGCATTGGTACTTCCCCGGAAAAGGTGGCGGTTTGCAGTGTCATAATATGGTGGGCAGTACTTTGTCTCCCGCCTGGCTGTAGGTGGCTACCGCCGTGGTGACTGTTGTTTCCCCTGTGGCGGTTGGTGTGGTACATTGGCTGTCTATGAGAGTTATCACCACCATTGTCATAATTTGGCGGCACTTACCACCAGCCTGTTGGCGGTATTACCACTTTAACACTCACCGCCAGGGTTCACTATATATATTCATATTAACTCATAGACCTGTAAAGAAAACAAGATATTTGAAAAAAGAGTGGTGATACATGAGACAACATACAGGCCCTCATTACAACCCTGGCGGTAAATGTCGCTTACCGCTGTGCCAACAGCCGCCAACATACCATGACCGCAGCGGTAATCCGCCACGGGTATTATGACCCACACTGAGAATACCGCCACAATACAGACACCCACATAAGTCCGCCAGAAGAAAGGTCAGTGATAAACTGGCGGTACCAAAACCAACACGCCAACAGGAATACGCCCACAGTATCACGATCCACGAATCAACACAGCAGTCTTTCAACCGTGGTAAGCCATTGGAGGTACACACCGCCGTGCTCAAAATAGACACACACTTACAAAACACCACCACATTGGACAATTCAAAATACACACACCTGACGCACATACACACACCACACCCAAACACCCAAAACACGATAAAACACACACCCACACTACCCACAACCCCTTACGACAACAAAAAAGAGAACAAGCACAGAGAGACAAGCAAAGAGCACACACTCAAACAGAGGCACAGAACACCATCACACATACACCATCCACGCACATCACAGTATACACCCCAACACATCACCCCACACATCACCTCACACATATCACTCATGGCACCATAAAGACACCCCAGGTTTTCTGAAGCAGATCTAAGGGTCATGGTGAAGGAAATCATCCGGGTAGAGCCACAGCTATTCGGATCACAGGTGCAGCAGACGTCCATTGAAAGGAAGATGGAGCTATGGCGGAGAATCGTCGACAGGGTCAACGCTGTGGGACAGCATCCAAGAACCAGGAATGACATCAGGAAGAGGTGGAACGACATACAGGGGAAGGTGCGTTCCGTGGTCTCAAGACACCAGATTGGTGTACAAAGAACTGGCGGTGGACCCCCACCTCCACCCCCACAACTAACAACAGGGGAGGAGGAAGTCTTGGCGATCAAGCATCCTGAGGGCCTAGCAGGAGTAGCAGGAGGACTGGAATCTGGTAAGTCAAATCTTTACTACTATATCCCCCCCACCCTACCTGCATGCCACCACAAACTCCTACCCCTACCCTCATCCCCATCACTCCACCACCTCACATATTGTCAACACCAGGACAGTGCGCGCTCTACGGGCATCTAGAATGCAAAAACCCAACACTCGCAAGATAAAGTAATTTATGCATTGTGATGATATGTTATTGTTTAACCTTTTGCATTGCAGAATTCCATCCAAAAGATTAATTTTTAAGGTGCTTATAAATACTGTACATTTACAATGTATTGCTGCAGACATTCAGAGTGTGTTAGGGTGTGGTCCCTTTCCAGGGCCTTCTGGAGACTTTCCCTGCAACATGCCTGGGCGTGGTTCTAGGCTGGGCCAAGACTCTATAAAAGAGAGTCAGCCCAACTTCCAGTGCTCACTATTCAGAGGTCCCGGTGCAGCGCAGCAGCTTCTTCCTGAGCTCCTGTCCCGGCGGCCTATTTGGATTTTCCAGTCTTCTGCACTCATCTCTCATTGGTGATCACTGTTTCCAGGCGGTAAGACGGTGTTTGGACATTTCCCAACACCGTAATTGAGAATCTTCATATTCTTGATTTTAATTCTTAAATGAATAACAGATTACTTGCGCGCTGCCATTTTTTGACATTTGTATGGTGGTTTGCAAATAGGGAGGACGCGCAATTTATTCCATAAAGATTTGACTTCGTTATTACATTATTGTTCATTGCACGCTGATATTTCTTGACATTTACATGATGTTTTACGAGTTGGCAAGACGTGCAACTCGTTTCATGAGCATTTATCTTTGTTGTTCATTGCGCGCTACCTTTTCTTGACATTTACATGGTGGCATTCGAATCATTGAAACGCGCGATTCACTTCTCATGTGTAATTCATCCTGTTCATTGTGTGCTACCATTTTCTGGCATTTACATGGTGGCATTCGAATCGGCAACACGCGCGATTCTTTCCTTGAGTGTTTTTTCATGTTATTCATTGTGCGCTACCATTTCTTGGCTTTTGTATGGTGGCATTTGAATCGTCAAGACGCGCAATTCTTTCCTTGTGTATAAATAATGTAAGTTACTGTACGCTACCATTCTAAGACATTTTCTTGGTAGCATTTCAAGTTGACACGTCGCATGATTTATTCCTTGAACCTACGTTGTGTGATTTCATGGTGCACAAACCTTTATGGTGTTTAATACTCATATAAAAGTCTGCAGTGTGCGCAATTTACTTCCCAATGTTTTTTCTGAGATGAACACAACACAATACCAGAGTTCTAGAGGTAATTCTGTGTGTTCCTGATATGTATTCCTAAAAGGAGATTCATATGGTTGTTTAGAAATTGCTCAGAGTGTTTCCTGATTCTCATGCTAAAGAAAGTACTTGAATCTGAAAGTCCTATTGAACTTCTCCTGTTTCCTCCTCAGGTATTCGGTCATCTAAAGCCTAGTCAGTTTTAGGATTATTCTAGGGTTGTTCATGTTTTTCGGAAAAGACGAAGCTTAGAGTTGTAGCATGGTACTGATTTCATGAGATGTAATTTTGATGTTGTGTTTTAACCTTTTGCTTCCTACAGGTCTCCTTCCCAGCTGTTCCCGTCCTTATCCCCTTTTCCCCACTTGGACTCTCTTAGACTCTGTGATAAATCTAATCAGAGTATTGGAGCTGTCTTGTGGTGGAAGTGTTGGGAACGTGCACGGATCCCGAGGATCTGGTGACTCTGACACATATACCCCTACTAGCACAACCCACCCATCCCAATACCAAGCCCTGCGTGCAACAATAATGCATGGACACCCATCACAGCCCTGCATGGACACCCATCACCACAGCATGCCCATTAGAGAGAATCACCCAGCCCACACAATCAGCAATCATACAAGGCCAAGGCGACAGGGAAAGCACATTTATACAGGGAAACACACCCATTGCACAAGATGGCACACACAGATACAGTAACAATGCATTTGCATCCCTACACGACCCCTACCCAACATCACCGGAGAGGAGGTGCCACATACATCCAGTCCCTCCACAGAAGAGGACCACAATGATGACAGCAGCTCTGCACACCTGGATCACGATGACCAACCTGGCCCATCAGGGACCTCTGGACAGTCGGTTCCCTTGCCACAGTCCCAACCCACCACAGACACTACCCGCTCAGGAAACACCAGCACAGCACCCTCCCAGCGGGCCCACTCCACTGTCCCCAGGACACGTCAATTAGCAGTGTGTCCACCACTACAGGGATCCCAGGCAACCCCACAAACACAGGACGATCAGGGACCTGGGGTCAGTGACAGTGGGAACACTGTTAAGGGGACAGAGGCACAGGACAACAGGGAAGCTGGGAGGACTGCTGTGCGACAGGGGGAGGACAGGCCCAGGGAACCGACCCTCCACGAGGCACTCTCCAACATCATGGGAGCATACTACCATTCCCAGGTGACCATGGGCACGGTACTGGCCAAGTTACAGGAGACCCAGCGGCTGCAGGAGGGACAGTACCTGGGGATCAGGGAGGACCTCACAAAAATATACACCATCCTGGTCACCATAGCAGGGGTGCTGGCTGATGTGGGCAAGACCATGAGGGAGGCAGTGGCACAACAAAGGGCCCCTGACACTAGCCAAACCGAGGAACAGCCTTCCACCTCTGCCGGCGCTAGTGGACAGGAGGCACCACCACATGAACAACAGACCACCAGCACCCCACCCCCTGCAGAAGGAGAACCACTCTGCAAACGGTACCTGCGATCCAGGCAGAAGACAGAGAACATTGCCAAGACACCTGCCAGGAAATAAGACTCTCCTGATTGTCACCCTTCTGTCCCACTATGTCACCCTGTCCAACTTGAAATACTATTACTCCCCTTCCTAAGCCCCATTGGACAATGCACCTGTGATACCAAGAGACTGGACTCTACCATGGACATTACTCCACCATCACCCCAGCCCCTTGCCCATACCCCCATACTATTTAGCACAAAAAATAAACATCATTGAAATATAAACCATACTGGAGTCAGTGTAATGATTGGAAAGATGTATTCTTACTACATTCTCAAAGCATTGCAACGCCTATGTTCATTGAATTATACCAATGTATGACAGTTGGTGGGCAGCAGTACACATAGCATGAGCCAGAATGGGGTACACAGTTCTGAAAAAAAGGTAATCCAAAGGAAACAGCCCGTGGCCATAGACAGAGGGTAAGAGGCTGCCATGTACAATGTCCAAAAGTATACTGAAATGTGAAGAGGAGTTACAGTCTCTTACCTGTGTGTCACTGGCAGTACTGCTGGATAATGTTTGTTCTGTTGTCCACCTCTTCTTCATCTGCCTCCTCTTCCTCACTGTCCACTGGCTCCACCGCTGCCACAAGACCATCACGAGGCTCATCCTCCAGCAGAAAAGGCACCTGGCATCTCAAGGCCAGGTTATGCAACATACAGCATGCCACGGTGATCTGGCACACCTTCTTGGGTGAGTAGCACAGGGATCCACCAGTCGGATAGAGACACCGGAACCTGGCCTTCAGGAGGCCGAAGGTCCTCTCAATAATCCTCCCTGTTGGCCCGTGTGCCTCATTTTAACGTTCCTCTGCCCTTGTCCTGGGATTCCTCACTGAGGTCAGTAGTCATGAGAGGTTGGGATAACCAGAGTCACCTGAAAATATCGAGGGACAACTGTTAGACAAACACTAACCATTAGGGACAACCCCACACCCAGACACCTACTTTTACTGTGTGGGGACCTTGGGCCCACCTATTAGCCACACCCGGTGCCTTTGGAGTTGGCCCATCACATAAGGGATACTGCTATTCCTCAGGATATAGGCGTCATACACTGAGCCAGGATATTTGGCATTCACATGGGAGATGTACTGTTCCGCCAAACACACCATTTGCACATTTATTGAATGAAAGCTTATTCCATTCCTGTACACCTGTTCATTTCTGCGGGGGGAACAAATGCCACATGTGTACCATCAATGGCACCAGTGATGTTGGGGATATGTCCCAGGGCATAGAAGTCAGCTTTCACTGTGGCCAAATCCTCCACCTGGGGGAAGACGATGTAGCCGCGCATGTGTTTCAGCAGGGCAGACAACACTCTGGTCAACACGTTGGAGAACATTGGCTGAGACATCCTTGATGCCATGGCCACCGTTGTTTGAAAGGAGCCTCTTGCCAGGAAATAGAACACTGACAGGACCTGCACTAGAGGGCGTATTCCTGTGGGCTGGCGGATAGCTGACAGCAGGCCTGGCTCCAATTGGGCACACAGTTCTTGGATTGTGGCACGATCAAGTCCGTATGTGATGATAATGTGTCTGTCCTCCATTGTCGACAGGTCCACCAGAGGTTTGTACACCAATGGATGCCGCCATCTCATTATCTGCCTCAGCGGTTGTAGCCTATGGAGGAGAACGGTGAGCAGAAGGTCATATTTCCACATGGATAGCACAACTGTGTTAGAATTAATGTCACAGGAGGAGTGTTTGAATTTGAGAGTCAGTGTATGGGCCAATATGTGCTGTGACCTGAGTCTGGAAGCGACAATGGCTAGAGTGTCTGGGGAAACGGCTCCTGCCTTCACTGCGGAGGAGTTGGAGAAACTGGTGGATGGGGTCCTCCCCAGTACACGTTACTCTACGGTCCTCCACAAAAACAGGTCAGTAAACTGTGAGCATGATGTGTGGGCAATGCCTGTTTGGAGTGGTGTGGATGGAAGCCACATGTTAGGGGGTGCTAAGGCATCCTGGCCTGAATGCTGCATGAGAGGTGGTCACTGTATGTGCATCAGAGCATGGGTGGGAACTGGTGGGCAATGAGTATGATCGTCCGGACGGGAGAGTAATTAAAATTTCCGTCTTTTCCCTCAAGGTCAGCGCCCACCAGAAGAAGGGTATTTGGCGAGCCATTGCCAAGGAGGTGCGGACCCTGGGTCTATCACAGGCGGAGCACCCACTGCCGAAAGAGATGGGAGGACCTGTGCCGCTGGACCAAGAAGACGGCGGGGGCCCAGCTGGGGCTGACCTCCCAACGTGGAAGGGGTGCCCGTCATACCATGACCCTCCTGATGTTCCACATCCTGGCGGTGGCCTATCCGGAGTTGGATGGGCGCTTGAGAGCATCACAGCAGTCACAAGGGGGTGAGTACCGTTTCAGAAAGCTGACTTTGAGCGCTTTAGGAACTAGCTGTGTAGGGAATGTGGGCTGTGGGTACCCCTAGGCCAGGGCGATCATGGCATGGTAGGTCCCTTGTTATGCAGGCTCCGAAGCTCCCCTACCCTATGGTACAAGTGGCCAACTACTACTGGGCAGGGTCCTTTGGGTGTCATGTGTGCAGATGCTGGCGTTAGGCATTGTACCCCATGGGCTGATGACTACCTTAGGGAGTGGTTGGGTAGGGCCTAGTGCACAGGGCAGCTCAGTGTGTGTTGTGTACGCCAACTGTAGTGGTGTTGCTGGCATTGATCATGTGTACCCTCTGTCTCTCCCCCTTCTTGTTTTGTCACCCTGTCTTTATGTGCATTAGCATCATCTGGAGGAGGAGCCGAGGCACCGGCGACAGAGGGAGCTGCATCCCACATGGCCCATGAGGGCGAATCCACCGAGGGTGAAGGCACCAGTGGGACGCGGAGGGCAGGGGGAGCTCCACGACGGGAACAGGAGGGGATACCAGTGACAGCGACTCCTCCTCCAATGGAAGCTCCCTGGCAGTGGCAGACACCTCTGTGCCCACACCCAACAACAGCTGCCACCCCCCCACCAGCACCCCCCTCCCAGCAGCCCCTCGGCGTGTTTCCCATGCCAGCTCACTTAGGAGGGTGGGCATCTCCTTGGCCCCAGGCACCTCAAGCCCAGCCCCAGTCAGCCCTGCTGCTCTCAGTGAGGAGGCTATTGACCTCCTGAGATGCCTCACTGTTGGGCAGTCAACCATTCTGAATGCCATCCAGGGTGTCGAGAGGCATTTGCAACAAACAAATGCATACCTGGAGGGCATTCATTCTGGTGTGGCGGCCCAACAGAGAGCATATCAGGCTCTGGCCTCAGCATGGATGGCAGCCACTGTCCCTGTGTCCAGCCTCCCCCCTCCAAATTCCACTACCCAGCCCCAATCCCCTCTACCTCACCCTATCCCAAGCACACCTTCAAACCAGCATGCACACACATCAACACACAAAAGTGGCTCAGGAAAACATAAGCACCACACATCATCACACAGGCACTCACACAAGCACCATACCCATGCACACATACCAACATCCACTTCCTCCACTGTGTCCTCCTCCTCCTCTTCATCCACCTCCCTCCCAGTAGCATCTCCACACCTGCATGCACTACATCTTCAGCCACTGCCTCTATCACCAGCACGCCCATCACAACACACCCCTCACGAGCAATCACCACCCCCACAACCATGCACACGTCCCCTGTGTCCTCTCCCAGTGTGTCTGTGAGCCCTCCTCTCAAAGTACACAGACGCAGGCACACACCCACTCAACACTCATCCACCTCACAACAGCCTCCAGCCCATGCACCTTCACCCAAACTTAGCAGACGTACACCTCCTACAACCACTACCTCTTCCTCCACTCCCACACCCCCTCCATCTTCCCGTCCCAGTGTGTCTAAAAAACTTTTCCTGGCTAACGTTGACCTCTTCCCTATGCCTCCCCCCTCGTCCTTCCCCTAGGGCCAGGATGTCTAGATCCCAGGCCAGCATCTCAGCCACCAACACGGCGTCCGCTGTGGTCCCTGCAAGTCCAAGGGGATTGAAGGGGGCACCCTTCTGGGCTGGCAGTGTGCTACATACAGATGCTAAAGTCCACCCGATTCCGCCACCTGCCAAGGTTAAGAAGGGGCCGTCATGCAGCACGGACAAGACACACCACCCACCCAACAAGGCCTCATCCAAAACCAAAGAGGACAGTGCCAAGGTTCTAGCAGCATCCACCAAGGTGGGGAAGGGACACAAAGGCAAGGGCAAGTCACTTCAGGGCTCGGAGCCTCCAGCTGAGGGACTGGTGACCACCATTTGTCCTGACAGGCCAGCAACCTGTACCACAGTGAGCACCGCCGCAACGACCGCCACCTGCCCCGACATCTGGACCGCCCCCTGCACCACCGCTGCCACAACAACATTCACCAGCATCATCCCCAGTGGGCAGCCATGCGAGGCTGCTGGAGACGGCCTGGTGTCTCCCTCCACTACTGCAAGCACCTGCACCATCTCCGCCGCAGACACCGCCGCAGGCACCGCCACTGACACATGCCCAGCCAGTGCCACTACATCAGACATCAGCAGCAACCCCAGTGGGCAGCCATCCAAGGCTGCAGGAGATGTCCTGGACCCTGCACCCACCACTTGAGGCACCAGCACTGGCACTGGCACTGCCAGCAACTTGCAGCCTAATTCTCCGCAGGATGGAGTGTGGCTCTGCCACCATGGACTATCATGCTACCTGTTCCCTGCACATCTCGTGCCTCAGACACCCAGGTGAGGGAATGTGAACTGCCACACCCCAGGTGCAGCATCACTGGGCACAAAGCCCCCTCCAGAACCAGTGGAGAAATGCATCCACTCCCCCTATCCTTGGCAGGATGAAGCAGACTGGGCACAATGTCCCCTCCGGAACCAGTGGAGAAATGGATCCACTCCCCCTACTTGGCAGGATGAAGCACACTGGGCACAAGGCTCCCTCCAGAACCAGTGGAGAAGCCATCCACTTGAGAGACTGTGGCTTTGCACTCCCCAGGACCAAGCAATGTGCAAACCACCCACTTGAGAGACTGTGGCTTTGCACTCCCCAGGACCAAGCAGTGGGCAACCTACCCACTTGAGAGACTGTGGCTTTGCACGCCCCAGGACCAAGCAGTGGGCATGTTGCCCCCTCGAGGAGCAGTGGTGTAGTATCATCTTCCAGCTGTAGTGCCCCCTTCCCCTTCCCCCTGAGGTGCCTGTGTGTTTTCGACCTGATGCCCCAGCAGTGTTCTCTCCATTTTGAGGCAGGAGTCAAGTGTGGGCTTCGCCCATTATTTTTTTGTCCACTGGGCCATAGACATTTGCAAAGGACAGTGTACGGCCTTCTGTACATATTGTAAATATTTGTATGTCCTGGTTTTTCAAATCTTTTACTTTTTCTGCCTATTGACTCCATTACGTTTGTCCTTGCGTTCTTCCAGAGGGTTACGGGGTGTATATGCAATGTTGATGCATGTATCTGTGTGTATGGTGTTGTGGGTGAGGGTGGGGGTGGTGGTGTTGCATGTCTTTCAAATTCCTGGTGTATTAGTAGATACACCAGCATGGGGAGGACCTGCAGTTCGGGCTGCATGGCATCCTGGGTCTTCATTGAGTGTCGAAAGGTGAGTGGTTTCACTTTCACCATAGTGCAAGGGTGTCTGCATTGAAAGGAATGATTGTTTAAGTCCAGGAAGGTGTCCCTTCCTGCATATAAATAATCTACAATGGCGATTTGGCACTTCTATGTGTGCTGCAGAATGTGTCGGTGGGGCCCATATTTACAAGTCAGTGTTAGGCCAGAAATAGTGGCTTAGCCCCGCCTTGTAAATATGGCTCGGTGCACAGTGCCACCAGAGCGTTGCGTTGCTAAATGTGACGCTCCGGTAGCGCTAGGGGCTTGTAAATACGCCCCTATTTGTTACATAAGAGTGGCATGCCTGATGTGATATTGATGTAATCACAACTATAATACCTAAAACATTTCCTTTAAAAAATATAAAAATTAAAGGATCTTGCCCCATAGAAATTATGGTTAGTTCTCTAAAAGACAAAACTGAGGACATATTATCTCAAATAGCGACAAAGCACTTCTAAATTATTTGCAATCTTTGTGTTTTTTTTAATCCAGTTCAACACTTGATTATTTATTACACTTAGGTGAGAAGATGTGGCGTTATGGCCAGAGATGCAGACTTTGCAACAGGGGAACCACGTTTGAGTTTCAGCTCAACATCCTTTAATTCTGTTTAAATCACTTAGGCCCTCATTACGACCTTGGCGGTAGGTGATAAAGTGCCGGTAATACTGCCAACAGGCTGGCCAAATTATGACCATGGCGGTGATATCTCCGACCACACTGACTGCCAGGGCGGAAACAACAGGCACCAGGGCGGTAGCCACCTACAGCCAGTCGGAAGACAAAGTACCGCCCACCATATTTTGACCCTGCAATTCGCCACCTTTTCCGGGGCGGTACCAATGCCATCAAAAGCCTGGCGGAAACAGAGCACAAAAGTCAAAGGACTTACCATTGGAGATACAGGGAAGAACCACACCCCGATGGAACCCGAACTGCAAGATTTTCCAATGATCTTCTACGCACTGTGGTGGTGGTTACGGGAGGCTCCTGCTCAGCCCCTACACCCTCCAATGGCCGCACTGTGGTGATGGTTGTGGGAGGCTCCTGCTCAGCCCCTGCACCCTCCAATGGCTGCACTGTGGTGGTGGTTGTGGGAGGCTCCTGCTCAGCCCCTGCACCTTCCAATGGCCGCACTGTGGTGGTGGTTGCGGGAGGCTCCTGCTCCGCCCCTGCACCCTCCTATGGCCGCACTGTGGTGGTGGTTGCGGGAGGCTCCTGCTCAGCCCCTGCACCCTTCGATGGCTGCACTGTGGTGGTGGTTGTGGGAGGCTCCTGCTCAGCCCCTGCACCCTCCGATGGCTGCACTGTGGTGGTGGATGTGGGAGGCTCCTTCTCAGCCCCTGCACTCTCTGATGTCTGCACAACCATGGCTGGCGGTGGGGGCTCTGTGACAGCTGCTGGTGTAGGCTCCTTTTCCTTCTTTGTGGCTGGTGCAGGCTCCTTCCCTTTCTTTGTAGCTGGTGCAGGCTCTTCCCCTTCTTTGTAGCTGGTGCAGGCTCCTTCCCCTTTAGTATTGTTGGCCTGGAATCCTTTCCACCATGAGTAGGTGCTGCTATCACTGGGCCCGTGGACTGTTTGGCTGAGGTGCTTGGCTGGGTCCTTGCTACCCTGCCCATACATGTAGAACGGGGGGGAGGGGTTGGGAAGAGGTCAATCTGGGAAAGGAAAAACGTTTTAGGGACATTGGGGCGGGAAGAGGGAGGATTAATGGGAGTGGAGGATGAGGTAGTGGTTGTTGGACGTGTTTGCTGGATTTGGGTGCAGGTGCATGGGCTGTATGCTGCTGTGAGGTGAATAGCTGTTGGGTGTCTGAGTGCTCGCGTTTGTGTACTTTAGGAGGGGGGACAGACACGGTGGGAGAGGACACAGGGGATGTGTGCATGGATGTTGTGGAGGTGTCTGCTAGTGAGGTGTGTGTTCTGCTTGGTGTGGTGATGATGCTGGTACTGGATATTGATGTAGTGCATGCAAGTTTGAGTGTGGATGTAACTGGGTGGGACGTGGAGGAGGAGGAGGGGGAGACAGTGGAAATAGTGGATGTTGTTGTGTCTGCAAATGAATGTTGTTTGTGTGAGTGCCTGTGGAATGAAGTGTTTTGCTTGTGTTTGCCTGTGACACTCATTGGTGTTCTCTTCTGTGCATGCTCGTCTGACTGTGTGCTTGGGATGGGTTGGGGTTGAGGAGAATGGGACTGGGAAGTGGAAGTTGGAGGGGGGAGGTAGAAACAGGGACAATGGCTGCCATCAGAGAGGAGGCCAGAGCCTGAATCGATCTCTGTTGGGCCGCCAGTCCACTGTGGATGACCTCCAGGAATGCATTAGATTGCTATACATCTGGGCTGCCAGCCCCTGATGGCATTCACAATGGTTGTTTTCTCTACAAAGATGGATCTCAGGAGGTCAATAGCCTCCTCATTCAGGGCAGCAGGGTTCACTGGGCAGGGCCTGAGGTGCCTGGGTCGAAGGAGATGCCCACCCTCCTGGGTGAGCGGGCACAGGCAACTCGTTGAGGGGCTACTGGAAGGGCGGTGCTAGTACGGGGTGGCAGCTGTACCTGCAGCTGGGGTGGTCACAGAGGTGTCCGCCACCACCAGGGAGCTTCCATCGGAGAAGGTATCAGAGTGTGTGTTGTCCCCTCCAGTCTCCACCTTGGTGCTCCCCTCGCCCTCCGTCCCACTGGGCCTTCAGCGTAGGTGGACTGTCCCTTCAGGGTCCTGTGGGATGCAGCACCATCTGTCGCTGGTGCCTCTGCTCCTCCGCCAGATGATGCTAATGCACAGAAGGACAGGATGGCAAAACAAGAAAGGGGGGAGAGAGACAAAGGATACACTGAGTCAATGACTGCACCAACACCACCGTTGGCGTACACAGCACCCTCACACACAGGGAACAGGCCTATGCACTATACATTGCACTACAAGTGAAATGGCTACTCAACAAGGAATGAGGAGGGGTACACACCGCCAAATGCAGCACACCTGGGACCCACGCAGCCCTGACCAGTAGAGAATACTAACAAGCTAGGTAAGCAGTATTTCCCCTTCAGACCCTTAAACACCAGAGGACCTACGCTGCTATGCCTGGCCTGACCTAGGGGCACCCACTGACACACAACAACCACCCGGATGCCACCCCTCCAGCCGTGAGCTTCAATGATGGCCACCGTACTCACCCCCTTGTGGCTGGTGTATGCCAAGATGGAGATTGATGCTCCTTCCTCGTTGGGAGGCCATCCCCAGCTGGGCCTCCGCGGTCTTCCCTGCCCAGTGTCTCAGGTCCTCCCACCATTTCCGACAGTGGGTGCTCCATCTGCCATAGACCCCCAGGGTCTGCACGTCCTTTGCGATAGCACGCCATATTACCTTCTTTTGATGGACCTGCAGACGCAATGCAGACAGGAGTAACCCCAATGGCCCACCATACCTGTTTCCATCACCATTAGCATACACATAGCCCAGCACACAACGTGTGCACCGCAAAGAGGACATCCACCCACCCCCTTAAACGAGGCCTTCACACACACAACTCCATGCATTCATGCCACATGCATCGTGCCCACAGTGTACTCACCTGTTGGTCTGGAGGCCCATACAGAAGTCCGTACTGGGGTAGGACCCCATCCACCAGTCTCTCCAGCTCCTCAGTAGTGAAGACTGGGAACCTTTCCCCGGTCACACTGGCCATGGTAGGTTCCAGACACAGGTCACAGCAGCACATGTAGTGTAGGTCCTCTCCTATGGGAGGTCAGAAAACAAGTGAGGAATATGATAGAAAATGGCGGTCACGTCCACAGCGGTGCATACCGTCACCGCCAGCGTAGATAACCATTGCCCACTGTACCCTATAGGGCCCAATATCAACCAATGAGGAATTGCACAGCAGTTCATGATGGCCTACCGCCACGGTGGACAACGTCAGCGGCATTACCTCACTTCCACCTGTCCCTCCACACAGGACAGGCGGACACCATTTCAGGGGGGGGGGAGGCCTATGGATTAATGCTGCATCACAGGATAAATAGGCACATACTTCACAAATTACACTGTCCCATAACATGTTTGCAGATTGCAGACTGCTGTTGTGGCTCCATTGTTCAGTTTGTGACAGCCTCCTCACTCTTTTGTCCCTTAGATACCTACCGCTGCGGATGAACAGGAGATGGAGACATACCCTGTGTACAGACCCCTGGTGGACTTTGCTACATTGGAGGACAGGAACATCATACTGACCTATAGATTGGACAGGGCCACAATCACAGAGCTGTGTGCCCAATTGGAGCCTGAGCTGATATCTGCCATCGATCACCCCTGTGGGATCCCCCCTCTTGTGCAAGTGCTATCAGTTCTACGTTTCCTGGCAACTGGTTCTTTCCAAGTGACAGTGGGCTTGGCAGTAGGAATGTCACAGCCACTGTTCTCAAATTTTTTGACAAGAGTGTTGTCTGCCCTGATAAAATGCATGTGCAGCTAGATTTCATTCCCCCAGGTTGAGGATTTGGCCACTGTGAAGGCCGTATTCTATGCAATGGGACATATCCTCAATATAAGTGGTGCGACTGACGGAACACATATTACATTTGTCCCCCCTGCCAGAATGAGCAGGTGTTCAGGAATCATAAGAGTTTCCACTCCATTAATGTGCATATGGTGTGCTTGGCGGACCATTACATCTCCCACGTCAATGCTAAGTATACTAGGTCAGTACATGATGCCTTTGTCCTAAGGAATAGCAGCATCCCAAATGTGATGGCCCAACTACAGAGGCACAGGGTGTGGCTAATAGGTGAGCCCTGGTTCCCACCCAGTATATGTTGGTTTATGCCTATGGTGTTGGCCATATAGGATAGTGTGTGGCTAAATGTTGTCCCTCAATATTTGCAGGTGACTCTGGTTACTCAAACCTATCATGGCTGCTGACCCCTGTGAGGAATGCCAGGAAAAGGGCAGAAGAACGTTATAATGATGCACATGGGCGAGCCAGAAGGATCATTGAAAGGACCTTTGGCCTCCAGAAGGCCAGGTTTCGGTGCCTCCATCTGACAGGTGGATCCCTGTGCTACTCACCCAAGAAGGTCTGCCAGATAGTAGGGGCATGCTGCGTGTTGCACAACCTGGCCCTCTTGTACCTTTTCTGCAGGAGGAGGAGACTGGCGATTCCCCTGTGGCAGCAGTGGATGCTGTGGACAGTGAGGAGGAGGCAGAGGATGAGGATGTGGACAACAAAACATCTGTGATCCGTCGGTACTTCCAATGACACACAGGTGAGACAGTGCAACTCTACATGAGTAAATATCTCTGATGAGTGTGTGCATGGGATAAATGTTCATGAACTCCTACAACCATGTCTAACTGGAATGAGATGGGGAGATAGGAGATTCAGATAACACGAAAGTAAATAACTCCGATGAGTGTGTGCATGGGATAAATGTTAGTGAACTCCTACAACCATGTCTAACTGGAATGAGATGGGGAGATGGGGAGATTCAGATAAGACATGAGTAAATATCTCCGATGAGTGGGTGCATGGGATAAATGTTCATGAACTCCTACAACCATGTCTAACTGGAATGAGATGGGGAGATGGGAAGATGGGGAGATGGGGAGATTCACATAACACATGAGTACATAGCTCTGATGAGTGTGTGCATGGGATACATGTTCATGAACTCCTACAACCATGTCTAACTGGAATGAGATGGGGAGATTCAGATAACACGAGTAAATAACTGGGATGAGTGTGTGCATGGGATAAATGTTCATGAACTCCTACAACCATGTCTAACTGGAATGAGATGGAGAGATGGGAAGATGGGGAGATTCAGATTACACATGGGTAAATAACTCCGATGAGTGTGTGCATGGGACAAATGTTCATGAACTCCTACAACCATGTCTAACTGGAATGAGAAGGGGAGATGGGAAGATAACACATGAGTAAATAACTCTGATGAATGTGTGCATGGGATAAATGTTCATGAACTTCTACAACCATGTCTAACTGGAATGCGATGGGGAGATGGGGAGATAACACATGAGTAAATAACTCTGATGAGTGTGTGCGTGAGATAAATGCCCATTAACTCCTACAGCCATTTCTAACTGTAAGGTGATGGGGAGATAACACATGAGTAAATAACTCTGATGAGTGTGTGCATGGGATAAATGTTCATGAACTCCTACAATCATGTCTAACTGGAAGGAGATGGGGAGATGGGGAGATGGGGAAAGGGGGAGAGGGGAAGATGGGGAGATGGGGAGATGAAGTTGAAGTGGTTGGCCACCCAAGTTTCTTGGAACAGAATTATATCAAAGGATTTGATGTAGGACAGTGTTGTGTAGCCATTTTAGAAATAGCTCCATGCACGTTAGTCTTACACATTAGGCCGCTGTGCACTTTAACCTAGATATATTTTATTCGGCTTTGCATAGTTATTTTTACAATAACCAGTTTTACGGTCTTGTTTTATTTTCATCTCTCTAACTGTTTTTGCTTAATTCAGCACTGTGTTCTCAAACAAGACATTCTTGATCACTCTGTGCTTCATTCAAGGCTACAGTTTGGTATATTGCCAGTAAACGTGGTAGAGGTTTAGTCTCCAACCTTCGTAGAAAACATCCATCCTTACGTAGGGACATTTTCTTAGAACATCAGCTGTGTTATTATAAAAAAACTTCCTAGTCCCATTACAAGTTAAGAGGGAGGTTCCATCCAGGGAACCATGACTGTATGCTACAGATGCTAACGCAGACTACAGGCCTTTGCTCAGGTATGAGGGTAATGTTCTCCCGGGGGGACCTGAAAGGCAGAATTAGAGCTTAAGATGCTGTGCTCAGATTATGACTTAGATAGGAAATAGTCCATCAATCCTAATGACAATATGATAGCGTTATTCTTATGTTTCACTCTTCTCGTCACCATTTTAATATTGTCATGTTATATCATCCTGGTTATTGCAGCTCACGCTTTGCTATCTAATATGCAGTTGTTTTATTAAACCTGTTATTGAAACATATACTGCTTCTGTCTATCATTTGTATATGAGACTGTATTGTGAATGAGAGAACCGGATGTGACCTGAGTGACCACGACTTCCCTGAGAAGCCAAATATGTCATGTGCTAGGCTGCCCAATCCTCCCTGTCTTCTGGCAGAGATGAGGCACTGCTAGTTAGCCGGAGCAAAGCCCGGATTTAGAGCAACAGGTGTCACCCACCATGGTTAAGGCTCAGTCTCCCACACCGTGGACGATCTTGCTGCTCAAAATCCAGTAGTCTCATTAGAATTATGAGAGCCTATGCAACATGGCACTGCCAACGTTTGGTCAGGCTCTAATATTCGGGTCCTCCGGACTATCGCTGTCTCATTATACATGATACCTCCTTGCCGTATGCGGAGACGTCCGTGGTGCTGAGGATTTCCACCACAACTGTGTAGATGATCCTACTACAGCTGGAGGTTGTTCAAGCTTGAACTTTAAAAGGAAAACCCCATTTTGGTGTGCCTTCTCTGAACTCATAATGTTACTATCATGGCGAATCCCCAACAGGTACAAATAGCGGTTAACATGAGACAACCTCTAACAGCACATTTATTAGCAAATGGCCTAACGGCCCAGGGGGGTCCAGTCACATTTGTGGTGGACGCCCATGCAGCTTACAGAACAGAACTTTTTTACTCTTGGGTCACATTTCCAGCAGTTGATGGGAACACAAATACATTTCACCAATATACACCTGCGAATGCGCCTGGACAATACAGAGCATATGCATATTTAGAGATACCTCTATCTTATCAAGAACATAATAATTGGCTTGATGGCACCCTACCCCACACAATATTACCAATAAGGTTTGGTCCACTAAGTAATGACAGTCCTACCTGACCTTTATTGGCCACCTATACACCACATCCTGTGGTTGCAAATTTAACAGTAACTGAGGTTTGTTGCTTATATATTGAATTAATAGCGATATATAGACAACTAGTACAATTTGTGATGCAAACACTAAACACAAACCCAGCACATGTTGCTCCAGCACATCCACATGCTGCAACGCCAGGTATAAATCCTGCGACTGTACATTCTATCATGAGTAAAGAACCCACCAAACGAGAGGAAACTCAGTTTTGGCTAGCACAGAAAATTAATACGCTGGAGGCAGTATTTCCCCATACGGGACCTCAGGATAAACATAGAATATTAACAATGTGCTTGCCTTATGGGATGGGCCCTACAGTAGAAAACTGTAATACTTGGGGCACTGTATTTGCCGCGCTCTATACAACAGCACACGGTACACCAACACTTGCCAATTTACCAGAAGTATTGAAACAAATTCAAGACGAATACGGCACTGCCCCTGCCCTAGATTTCGGGATGCAATTGATGGGCAATTTTGACACAGTATCCTCAATCATTTTAAGTAACCTTAAAGGGAAAGCGGTCACACTTGCAAGTGCGCATGCAGCTTTGTGACGTTCCACAGCAGGATCAGGAACGAGAGCTGCCTAAAATAATAGGAGAAACCTATTCAAGTATTGGTCGAGATAGCTTAGGGGCCAGACCACAAAAAATACAATTTCAGGGTAAATCGAACAAAGATACTCCCAAGAAGGCACCTGAGGGTAATAAGAAATGCTGGGATAAAAAGCAACAAACTCCTAAGAAAGAGAGAGGAGAATCTCCGCGTATGGAGATCCCACAGAATAGGTATAATCTCAGAAATAGAGATAATATCAAAACGCCTGATAGATATCAATATTCTGATACACGTCAATCTCATTCCTTTCAGGACTCATCGGAAAAAAGAAATGAGAGAGGTGGGCGATCAGAGCGAAGAACAGAGTATGTGAAACCGAGACAGGAATAACAACGCTCTTCAGACGTTTCTGTTAAAAAGGAAGAGAAGCCCGCCCAACCAAAACAACAATTTAAAAAGAAAAAGGTGGCAGCAGTCGCAGTCCGGCATGCCACACAGGAAGAGGGTCCTCTTGACGAACAAGAATTGGGCTCTAGCCTTGCTAGACAGCGCGGCAGAGGTCACAATAGTTCACCGGAATCTTCTAGAGCATCTGGAGGTGAAAGCAACTGATGACTTCATGCAAGTAGAAACTGCGGACATGCATGTCTCCACGCCTGATAGGGTGTACAAAGTAACATTACAGTTAGAAGGAGACATTGAATGCACAATAGATGCAATCTTTTGGGATCGCATAGTAAAAGTATATGATGTCTTGTTGGACGAATAAGATTGGCCACCTGACTTTGTCCGTACCTGCCCAGATGGAGAAGAAGTCATTAAGCCTTCCGTCTCGCCCCTTGTTCCAGAGGAACTCGCTGAATCCTATTCTATTAAATGGGCTTTGGCACAAGCACCTGCATTATACAGAAATCACGCGGGATGGGATAAAGAATCCCCCTACCATGTAATCCCAATTAAAAGTGAACCTCAGCCACAACCGCAGTATCCTATAAAACATGAAGCAAAAGCACCAGTGAGAGAAATACTCATGCAATTATATACCAGGGTGTGATTAAACCCTGTGTCTCGCCAATGAATAACCCATTATTCCCCGTAGCTAAACCAGACTATTCATACAGAATAGTCTTAGACTACAGCATTTAATTAGTCACACACCCACCTATGCTATCCAAAACTCGCATAGCGCAGCACTAATGAACAATATAGGGCCATATTTATACTTTTTGGCGCAAAACTGCGCTAACGCAGTTTTGCGCCAAAAAAATTAGCGCCGGCTAACGCCATTCTGAAGCACCATGCGGGCGCCGTATTTATTCAATGACGTTAGCTGGCGTTAGCCGCCGGCGCTGTCTGGTGTGCGTTGAAAAAAACAACGTACACCAGCCAGCGCCGGCGTAGGGGGAAAATGGCGTATGGGCGTCCACAAATGGTGCAAGTCAGGCTGAGGCAAAAAAATCGCCACAACCCGATTTGCGCCATTTTTTTACGACGCCCATCCCCCATTGAAATGACTCCTCATGCCCCCTTGCCCAATGGCCATGCCCAGGGGACTTCTGTCCCGTGGGCATGGTCATTGGGCATAGTGGCATGTAGGGGGGCACAAATCAGGCCCCCCTATGCCACAAAAAATTTTTTAACAAAATACTTACCTGGACTCACCTTAATGTCCCTGGGGTGGGTCCCTCCATCCTTGGGTGTCCACCTGGGGTGGGCAAGGGTGGCAGGGGGTGTCCCTGGGGGCAGGGGAGGGCACCTCTGAGCTCATTCTGAGCCCACAGGTCCCTTAACGCCTGCCCTGACCCAGGCGCTAAAATCCGGCGCTAATGCAGGTTTTTTAGACCCGCCCACTCCCGGGCGTCATTTTTGCCCGGGAGTATAAATACGACGCATATGCATCGGAGTCATTTTTTAAGACGGGAACCCCTACTTTGCATATCATTAACGCAAGGAAGGTGTTCACGCAAAACAATGACGTTAACTCCATGAACTTTGGCGCTAGACGCGTCTAACGCCAAAGTATAAATATGGAGTTAGTTTTGCGTCGAATTTGCGTCGAAAAAAACAACGCAAATTCGGCACAAACGGAGTATAAATATGCCCCTCAGTGCGTAAAAAATGCAAAACACCACTAGACATTTCCAATGGGTTTTTCTGCCAGAATATAACGCCTGAGAGTAGAGACTTAACAAGTTTCAGCGCACTAGGCGCCTAGAAAGAATTCTGTCGTTTACCTTAGGGGGATAAGAACAGCCCAGGACTGTTTGGGGCTCGTGTCACCGCTATTTTGCACAAGATTGACCCTGAAGCATTGTCCTACGTAGATGATAGCTATCTCACGGATGATGAATTACTACAACATTTAAGACGGGTAGCCCGCATTGTTGTAGGGTTTGCTGAATTTGGATACAAATTTAACTTCTGAAAAACAAAAATAGCCTTCCTCAGCGTCCTGTTTCTAGGATATGAGCTGTCAAGTGAAGGGCAAAGAGCCTGGCGCCACAATTCTTAGAGAAATGCGCACAGTTACAACCACCAAATACGATTAAAAAACTCCAATCACTATTGGGTTTTCTAAATTTTGGCAGAACCTACATTCCAGATTATGCTACACGCATTAAACCATTATATGACCTAATACGTCCCGATTTTTCAAGTAAATTCTGGACAATTGAACATACACGTATACTTCGAGAGTTGCAGACAGACATGCTTGCAGCACAACACTTACATACGAGGGACAACAAAACACATTTGGTCAACAGAGTAATAGCTGGGGCCATTGGTTTCACCTATGTGACGTTTAATGAAGGTGAGACAGTCCTGATTGCATACAAATCGCACTTATACTCAGCGGCAGAACAACGCTTTGCTCCCACTGAGAAAATTCTCACTGCTATGCAGATGGCTGTCATTAAAGAAAGACCTCTTGCCCAAGGAAATCACATTATTATTGTTTCTCCAATCTCAGCCTGTTACAAAAGCCAGCGCTCCAAACGCAAAAGCATTACATCCACGTTGGATACAATGGGCTACGTCTCTGACAGCCACTGATGTAGACTACATTTTTGACCCAAAGTTACAAACTCAGGAATTTTTACAATATGAAATAGAATATCCAGTTCCAGCAAATACTTTGCCTATTGACCAATATCATAGAGTCATGTACACCGATGGCTCTGCACAACCTACAATTGGAGCTAAACATCAATATTCTGCTGCTTGCGCAGTCGTAAGCGGCTATATGGAGGGCGATAAATTTTGTCCTCTACATACCTTTACATAAACCATAGGGGATTGTATAGCACAATTGGAAAGAAGTGCCGCCTCCACAGGAGTTAAGGATGTGCCTGTAACATCTACCGGCTGGATTCCCAGAGTTGGGGATCTTGTACGTGAAAAAGTCACAGTGAAAAAGGAATTTGGCCCTTCTTATCGAGCACCAGTCCCTGTACTAGGGATACACGGTACCAGAACTGTTATTCTACCACCGTTGGCAAGTGCCAAAGAAAATCGTTTTGTCTCTATTGACAATGTCAAACTACACCATGTGGCCGATCTTACACAGCCGACCAAGAGGAACATCCAGTAGTTCCTGAATCCCTCTCACTACTGGCGAAGAAGTTCCTCTACAAGTTGTTTACACCAACACTGACACCACTCTGAGCAGGGGGAGGGTGGTGCCATGGATTTGAAAGGTTTGAGAAACTTATAGGCAGTGACTTTGAAGTGCATGGAATGTCCTGCCTCTACAGCCCTGGTTCTAAGCTGTTTGAAGAGACAATGCAGGGATGCTAGGCCCTATGTGAGAGGGCAGATCACAGGCTATTCAGGTGTAAGTGAGGCTGTGCTCAGCTCCGCCCCCCACCATTCCATCAGCAGATGGCCCACTCAGTAACACCTAATACCTCTACTGTGTGACTTTGTAGGAGGAATTCACAAACGCTGTCAGTTAAACCCATTCATGTGACCCAGGCAGGGCTGGCTATAATGACAAAAGGGGTAACAGCAGAAAAATGGCAACTTTCTAAATGTGGCATTTTTCAAATTGTGATGAAAAACCTGACATCGCCACTAAAGAGGGCTTCTCACCTAAATTTTTATGACACCAAACATGAACTGGTTATCTGTTCCCAATTTGACATTACAGTTATAAAATATAATATGGTAACTCTAATGTTTTCCTATGAGATAGGCCGTGTTTCAGTGAAAAATGAATTTAAGAGTTTTTCACTACTAGGACATGCAAAACATCTGTCCAACTTTTTAAATACACTGTACCCTGCACTTGGGCTGTTAAGGACCTACCTTAGGGGTGACCTATATGATAAAAAGGAAGGTGTGGGCCTGGCAAAGAGGTTTATTTTGCAAGGTTGACATGGGAGCTCAAAACTGCACATACAGGCTCTGCAATGGCAGGCCTTAGACATGTTTCAAGGGCTACTTAAGTTAGTGGCACAATCAGTGATGCAGGCCTACAAGAATTATTTAATTTATAGTCCCTGGGCACATGTAATGGGATTTACCAGGGACCTATAAGTAAATTAAATATGGCAATTGGGGATAGGCCAATTCTACCATGTTTTAAGGAGTGAGCACATGCACTTTATCACTGGTTAGCAGTGGTAAAGTGTTCAGAGTCCTAAGGTCAACAAAAATAGGTCCAGCAAAATAAAAGAGGAGAGGCAAAAAGGTTTAGGGGAAGACCACCCTAAGGCTGTCACATCTAACAAATACTATTTAAAAAAATAACTTACATATTCACCATGATTTATGTCATACGATAGGAAAATCTAAATACTATAAAGTCCCTCTTGTTTACTGTTCCAACTAAGATTCAAATCTCTGACTACTTGTTGCCTCTCATTCGCACACTCACCCACACACACACACATGAAAAAACAACAATATTCTAAACAGAATATTGTGTTCTTCTCAGTTACATCTTTGACACTGCTACCACACGCATTGACTTTGCCCCATGGCACTGAGGATTAATGGTCCCACAATTTTCTATGCATTTCAAGGGCTGAATGTAAATGAGAACAGCCTGCGCTTCCAGGCCTTCTTCATTTACAAGTACTTACAGAGGCATTTGCACCCCCCCGTGAATATAGCCAGATACCCCCAGGGAGTGTGCCCCACTTTTGGATACCTCTGTCCTACTTAAAGGGCCAGTCAGCCAGCTCTCTTCATCCATTGATCTGCTACTGTGTCATTCACATTTTAATTCCATCTACTACAGAATACTGCTTGGGTCAGTAGGTTAGCCAGCTTCAGGCATTGGATAAAATTGCTGTGACTGATGGCATTCTGCCCTTTTGGAAGGAGCACATCCATAAACAAAGTAGTTCCCTTATTTGGTAGGGGACTACTATGGCATGTGTGCATTATGAGACCAAAACAATATTCTTGCATTTAGCCAAAAATTGCTGTGACTGATGGCATTCTGCCCTTTTGGAAGGAGCACATCCAAACACAAAGTAGTTCCCTTATTTGGTAGCGGACTACTATGACATGTGTGCATTATGAGACCAAAACAATATTCTTGCTTTTAGCCAATAATTTTCTTTTAGACTGATGAGGGTGTGGCAGCTTCCCCAACAATAAAGTTTTGTAAACAAAATAAGCATCAAGAAAGTCACAATTCTTGCAGCCACTTCTAGACTTATTGGCTTTGTCAATGCTTGTTTGCACCTTGGAACTGTGCCACCGATCTTGACCTCTCTGGGACCTTTTTAGGTTTTGCCTGCAGCACGCAAGTGTTGTCAGTGAAAGATATTGTCCTTAAAATAAAATCCTAAAGGGGGGGTTAGAGTCCGCCTATTACTTAACCGTTACTTGCACTTGGTTGACTCCCACATCTCTGTTGTTTCCTTGCCTCTCATTGGTCATCTACTCCTCCTGGCATCTATCTTCTTCTTGGGCTTTGGAGTCTTTGATCCTGCTGTGGAGCAAGGACCAAATACTGCTTCCTGTGGCCAGTGTCCTCCCACTGGCCAACAGGCACTTTTTAGTTTTTTATTTACCAGCATTCATTCAGAGAGTGCAATTTCTGTAGACCCTGTGTTGCCTCCCCCCTTCTCCCACTCTCTGTGGAATTACCTTCCCTACCCTAAGCAGCGTCAGCCCCCTCTCTCCATAGTTTCACCCTCCCGAGGTCACCTCCCGCTGGCCATTTTCACTCAAATCCCCTGTACTCTCCTATTCCAAAAGTGACTATCCCCAACCACCTCCGCCCAACCACCATTCTCTCTCTCTCTGATGAGTTGGCCCCCAAACAAATCTGCACAGCAGCTAACTGTGAACATATTGGCTTTGCCAATGCTTGTTATAAAATAGATTTGTCTCAGATATTAGAGGCCCTAAAGCGGACGTAATTCAAAGCAGATTGTCAACATGCCAATTCCCCCTACAAACCCTTTTGCAAGAGGTATAAGAAATGTCTCGAAACACTTTCTCATTTTACCCACCCGCCCCTCCATGGGAAGGATGGACTGGTTACCTTCGACACAGCTCTTGCCTTTGCCTCTCACATGCTTTTAGCATGAGTGGCTGGGTTGACTGGGGCCAGAGGAAAGTTCCCTCAACAGTTCTTACAAATAAAATACTTCAGGCTGCTGCTAACATTTAGAGGAAGAATCTTCAGTCTAGAACTACTGACATTTCCCGTGGTACAAAAATGTACCAAGAGACATTCATTTGACCATCCACATGATCTCGTCTTGTCTCAATGTATAGGGCCACATTGGGAAAATCTCTAGCACTAGGACCATTTCAGCTACCTATCTTGAAAAGAATCAAACCTATGAATTACGCCACGCTCTACAAACTGATGAAACGAGCAGCTTTACTATCACGTGTGAATGAAGGTAATGCCATGTACAATAAAAAGCTCATCTGGATGAAAGTTACCCGAGGAATCTTTAGAGAATACCACACCTTGCCTGAACTCCTACCTCAGGTCAGTGACACCTTGTCTCTTACTGAAGGAGAAAGGGGAAAATGGGGGAGGGTTGAGACTCAGAGACCACAAAACATCGGATACAACAGCTTATTTGGATGCTTCTGGTATTAAGCCAGTCGTTAGCCTCACTTGTCTCTTACCTTGAGCTAAACAAAACAGCAGTTTGACTTACTATGCAAGCATAGGAAAGTACCCTCAAACAGGGAGGTACAGGTTAGGTTTAATTTATGAATGTGATAACAAGAGTTCTGGAAGACTAAGAATCAAACCCAACATCTGTGAAGACTAGGAGAGCTAAAATGACCAAGAGCTACAGGAGCAAACAGGAAATACCCTACTTTTAGGGCGAGGGGATAGCCCATGAGAAACCAAAGTGAGGAGCAAAATAAAGATGCAGGAATCACGACGTGGAGTGCAAGTTACAGCAAAGCACGGACAAGCCACAAGTCACTGATCATCTGTTCTGATTTCTTCTTGTATAGTATCAACCTACTTCAATCAGGAAGTATTATGCTGATAGTTTTTGTACTGTCATGTAAGCTGAGGAACCTCACTAGGAGCTATCAACTTTTGCCTGTTCACATAGCTTGAAAGTAGGGGGAGACTGCGTCCCTAAGGGCAACGCTACTCCTATTGTGGACATGACTGGTGACTTACATGCCTCACAGTGTGGTTGTGTGGCCTATTTCTAAAGTTTGCTACATTGCTTCATCACGTTACTCATACAGTTCCATGGAGTAACAGTTTTGCTTCAGCACGTCAATCTTCAACAACAGATGATCCTGTGCTGCACCTCTATTAGAATGCAGCCATCATACCATCAATGCTTACCACACACTCCAGGACATTGAGCTATATTGGTAGGGAAGACTTGCTTCTAGGTGCACCCCTCTCAAGACCATTACATATTTGAGAACCAAAACACTTGGGTAGACTGCTACAGTGTGCCCCCCAACTGGGTTGCATGAGAGTATAATGTTTAGATGAGCCTGGAATGTAATATAGGATTTTTGCCTGTAGGGCTAGAGCAGTGCCATTTAGTGTACTAGTATGATTGGTGTTGATTCCTTATGCAAGTAGCTCTGCAAATGACACAAAGGTGAAATAATTCTCAAGCCTTGCTTATTAATGATTCAGGAATATAACATTGGTACTCCCACACCTGGAAGAAGCAATACCTGTGTGGTCTTGATAGTTCAAGCTTGTGGTACAGTGTAGGCTGTGGTGAGAAGACAGCCAGTGTGCCGCAAGCAGGCAAGAGGGATTTTACATTTTGTTAGGACTGACTGGAGATATCTGGCCCCTGAATGTCATCATCATCAGCTGCATTGCACACCTTTTCATCTTCTGAGTCTTCTTTCCAACTGACAGACACATTGAGGAACAATTGATTGCCTCCAACATACTACTGTCACGCATAGATGATGCATAGTGCATAGGAGGTACTTTGAATGGCTCTTTAGGGAGGGGAGAGCTATGAGCCTGAATGACAGTAATAAGCATATTGAAATGTAGGACACTCACTATATTTATGTGAAGAGATAGTGCTTGACCATGCATGTACATGTCAATAAAATTCAAGTTAGTTTTCTCCATGTTTCCTGTCATCCAGTGTGTGATGCATGTATGTCTGTATATATGTATGTATATATGCATGCAATGTTTATAAAGTGCCAATCTAGTCAAAAGGCAAGAGAGTGCTTTACAGATTCTAAGGCAAAGACATGTTCAGTGTGTGACTAAATTGGAATCTGGTTTCTAAGAGCAAAAGTTCACTGAAATAGCATCATGATGTAATGTTCCTTAAACTGTTCAGCTCTTTTCCCGTATTGGAAGAGGGCTGGGCCAGTGTTAATGAATATGGATATGTTGTTCCTGGGTGCATTGACTAGGACAGCCTGTTTGTTTGTTTTTTCTTTTTTGCACATCTTCGTCTCTAGTCTGATGGTGTCTTGGCAGAAGGTGAGCTAAGAAACACCAGAGATGATGAGATAGACAGGGCTGCTGGTCGTGATGACTTTGTAGATGACACATTTGGTTTTGAAGATGGTGAGGGCCAGCAAGTGCAGCCCATGGGGTGTCATTAGGGTGTGTGTGATGTGGTCATATTTCTTAAGGCCTTTAATGAGTTATGTTGTTGCATGTCAGATGTGCTCAATGAGGGGGCCACTGTGGAGTCTGGGAGGCAGTGGAGCAGGTAATTGGCAACACCCATATGCAATAGAACGAGGGCTTGAACAACAGATCTAAAGTCACTTTCTGGAACCAATGTTTTTACTTTCTTTAGCAGAGAAAGCTTGTATGTTGCCCTCTTATTGCTTTGTGCTGTGTGTTACTTGAGGGTGAGATTAGTGCCCAGAGTAAATCCAAGAGACTTAGCAGTGGGTGAAACGTAGGGTTCAAATTCATCCAACGTCATGTCATTGAGCCAGGTTTTGGATTACATGTTGCTTGTGGTTTTTGGTGAACATCAGGAGTTCTGCTTTTTTCAGGTTAAACTTCAGGTAGGCACTTGACATCCAGGTCTGAGTGAGGTGCAAGCAGTGTTTGAGATGTTGGATACCTGGAGCTGAAGAGACCTTCAAATGCAGTTGTGTGTCATCGGTGTAATGGGGACATTTTATGTTCTCTGTAAGCAGAGACCCAAGGGTCTCCATGTAGAAGTTGACGATGACAGGGAACACTATGGAACCCTGCAGAACTTCTCAGGTGATCAGGATCATCTGGGACCAGGAGTTGCTAATGTGAACAAACTGGTGTTGGTTGGTTAGGAAGAAGGAAAATGAGTGTAGGATGTACGAGGAGAATGAGTGTAGGATTTTCCATGTGAATCCCATTCCAGAATTCACTGTGTGTGAGGGTGGGGTGGTTGACAGTGTCAACAGCCGCTAAGCGGTTCAGTAATATCAGGATCAGGGGTCATATATATATGTGGTTAGGGGGGCATCATCTATGATTCTTAAGGTAGCTGTCTCTGTGCTGCAGCATGTTCGGAAGCCATGTTGATTGTTGTTCTGGAGATGGGTGGCACTGGTTTGATTGTGGAGTTGTGCATAGACAGTTTTTCTGTGATCCTGCTGATGAAAGGTAGATAACTGATGGTAGTTGGTGAGGTTTTGTCGATGTAGGGTGAGTGTTTTAGGAGTGGGTGGACCTGCACTGTCTTAAGAGCTTCCGGGAAGATATCTTGAGTGAGGGAGGAATGTAAGATGGAGAGTAGAGGTGTGAGGGCTTCTCAAGAGATGGTTTTGATGATGGTAGATGAGAGTAAGACAGTATCTTCAAAGGTGGTGGTTTTCAGGGAGTTGAGGATGTCAGCGAGGCCATTGAGAGACAAGGTTTTGAAGCATGACTATTTTCGGGTGCAGTGGGAAGGACTGATGTGCTGTCAGATCTTTTTGTATTTTTTTCAATGAAGAGTTGGTTGATGGCTGTGTACTTGTCTGTGAAGTCTGGTATAGAGGTGTCATGCAGGGGCCAATGAATTGTTTAATTGCTTTCCTCTTCTTGTGGCAGGTTCATTTATTTTGTTAGCATACTACTTTGTTTTGGCTGCTGGAGTGAATAGTATTTATGTTAGTGGAGGGCACAGCATGAAGGTTCTCATTTTCTTCAATTTTCTTTCTTGTATATGTGATGGAGCATTTGCTGTCAGCATTGTCTTTGGAGGGCCTTGCTGCTGAACGTGATAGGTATTCTTCCTAAAAACTAAGAAGAAAGGTTGCAGTTGGGCAAGTGGTTCTTCCTGGTAACTGTTATCAAGGGCTTATGCTTTTCCACTGACAAGGCAATTCAGAATCCACAAGACAGCGAGATTCTGACAGAGTCACTATGCCAAGGAGGGAAAGAGGAATGCAGAGAAATGCAGAGAAATGCAGACATTTGGACACAAAGGAGACTGGGACACAAAGAAAGCACAGAAATGAACTTTAAGAGACAGATATAGGGGCACACGATCAGAACAAAACAGGAGAAAAGTGAGGCATGGACAGAGGTCATTAGGATACAGATTGCCTAGTTAGAAAGGGGGCATGAACAAAGGAACCTAGGCTTCTTATGGACACGGAGGAAAGGGAGTCAGGGGAATGGAAATGGACTATGAGCATGTCACTGGGGGAAATGGGGGCATATGGATATGATGACAAGGACACAGAACAATGAGACAGGGAACACAAACACACACGGACCAGGAAGACAAAGGCAGGGGTGCAGCAACAAAGTGATGGATGTGTGGGGTAGAGAAACAGAAATGAGGAAAAGGAAAATTGACTTTGAGAATTTGTACTCTATGCTGTTTAACAAACCTGGTCATGAATCTGTGAGTTCGAGAGTGCTCAATCTATGCAGAAGCTTTGGATGGATGATGCTCACACAAACTCCATCCTGTTGAGTTTTCGTTAAAAAAAAGAACACATCTTGCAGCACAGTAAAATCTCACTTTACCATTATATTTTTTCTGTGCTATTGTGTTTGGATTCACCATGAAAGGAGAATACAATGTGCAAGCTAAAGAAAAAAAAGGGACTCAATAGCAGCTTTTGATTGTTATTATATGAGTTCATGAATGTTTTGCTTCTCTGTCCACAATACTGATAAAAGAAGAATCTACTTAAAAGTTGTTACACATGATTATAAATAAACATTAACATGAACACAGTGTTAAAATCATCTGATCTTTCACAAAAATGAATGCTATGCCCCCAATTAGATTTCTGACTATGGATTTGGGTGATGCTAATCTTTGAAGAGCCATCTGCAATCCAGGCTAATAATTCGTGAATGGGGTATGTGGTTTCTTACACTCCTACAGATGTAGAAGCAAATAAATACCCAGTTACTCCTCATATATATATACATACATATATACATATACATATATATAAATAAATATATATGTATATTTATATATACACATATATATATTTATATATACACATATTACCTAGTGGCAGTCTCGCCACTAGGTAGTTCTAGGTACAACCTCATTTATACATAGAAAGTTTTTTTTTTTACTTGCCTATATCTTTGGCACCGCTTGACGAATCTTCACAACACTTTCCAAAAAATTGCCAGTCAGGACAGCTGCTGTCTGGAAGGTTTTGGGGTGATCCATCCAGGAGGGGGTAAGAAAAAGGGAGGGCCCCAAAACACATGTTCCCCATTCATTTTTCCTTACAGATTTTGAACCGCAATAGCGCCAAAACTATTGAATGGGATTACACTAAATTTGGCAGAAAGGTAGGTCCTGGTCCGGAAATAGTGCTTTTTTTGTTTTGGTGTAATTCCGTTAAGTAACTTTTGAGAAATTAAGGGGAAAACAACATTTTATGAGTAGGGACGCAAAGGATTGGTGACCCCTCCCGATCTAGTGCTAAGATCTGATTAGCTTACAACACTTCAACAAGGAAGTGTTGTCAGCCATCCTAGGAATAGGCAGCTGAGACCCAGAAGTAAATGGAAAAAAAAAAACAATGGGGCCAGGATACAAACACCCTGACCCCTGAGCTCTGGTGGTGGGGTCCCAGAGAGGACTCCCCAGCCTAAAAACCATATTTCTACCAAAATCTGCCACGATTTGCAGCAGATCTGCAGCTCCAGTGATTTTTTTCTTTAAATGAAGCGCGGATTCCTGTCTAGTGTCAGACTGTATGCAGTCGAGTAGCGCAGAGGGTTAATATGCCTGCTGCAAAGAACAGACTTGTATTTTATGTGAATACTGAATGAATTAGTAAAGCCAGTCATTACCAGTGCAAAAGGGGCTATGGAGAGATGAGGTGCACTTTTTCTGGGTGGTAGTGAGGGAATCCAAGGAGGAGGTAATGGGGGTTGAGTGCTAAAAAAGATTATAGCACTGGGCACCACCACCATTAAAGTCTGTAATGATGGGTATGTGGCAAGGTGAAGTAATAGTGTGTCTTTTTTGGTTCTTTTCAGTGCCTTTAGAGTACCTGCTGATTGAGGGAAGAAGGGAAGGTAAGCTGAGCAATGTTATCTACTGTTGCAAACATCACTCACACACACACATGCCAACATTTTACAAACAACATATTTGCCTTCTAAGTAGAATAGTGTTTTAGAACAACGATTTAGCCAATAGCAGAGATGCCATCTCATTGGATGATTACTGCTCAAGTCCTAACTCGTGTTAAGGAGGACAGTTCAGAGGCAGGATCAGAGACTGAGACAGCAGCTACTGAGACAGCCCCTGAGGGAGAGGACAATGGAGCAGAATCTGGAAGTGATTTTTCAATGTTTGGAGTCCCATCTCAAAATGTTGCTATATTTGCCTGTTTTCTCAGGGCCCTCCAGGGGAATACACAAACCCTGAGTACCTTTATCGTCCCCATGATGTTTGAAACAAAGACGCACATTTGGCATGGATACCTTGTGTGGAAAAAAAGTTATAGAACCCAAAGTGCGAACTACCCCAAAAAGCCAAAAGAGGGCTCATCAATGGAGGGAGGGGTGGGAAGGCTGAGCAGCTAAGGAGTTACGAAAGAAGAATAAAAGCATATTTTCCTTTCCAGGGGCAGCAGGACCCCTGCTGAAAAATGGGGACATGTAGGAGCGTAATTTTCTTTCTCAACTGGACAGATATGCTGCCTCAGAAGCGGAGTGATGGTCAGGCATGATGGGAAATGAAGAAAGAGAGGAGGAGATAGCCTGCTGCTCTGGGCCACAGTTATCATTACTGCAGGAAATGCAGGTGCATTAGGGCACAAGAGTGTTAACTGCTCACAACACCCAAATTAATAGGAGCAGTATTTTTGGGTCAATTACCCTTTTTGTTTGATGCGTTTTCTCTCTCATAACTCTCACATATTGCGTGGTTTATGAGCTACAATAAAGGTACTCCTGAAATTATCTCATAAGAGCCTTCCCCCCAATTTTTCCCATACAGCCCTTGAGGGAGTGGTTTGAATTCAGAAAATTCTGCTTATGGGGGCTCAGAGCACAAATGTTTGAAGAATACAGAAGTAAGAGTATTCTAAGTATTCTACATATAATTTTAGTAAAATCAAAAGGTCCTTACTAACCCAAGACATAAAAATTAGCCACAAGAGTATTCTAATGAGCGAACTTATCCTTAGTTGCCATTCTTTATACTTTCTACATGCACTTTATTTGAGAAAGCTGAATAATCATATGTTGTACCAATGCATGGGAGCTTGCAGGAGGCAATAACACCGCAACTATGTAACCAGGAGCACGGTTACAGAACGCGCTCCAGATCACTTCCACCGTCGAGCCCTACCCCAAAGGTTTCCAAAATCCAATCTTTTGCCTGACATTTTGCTCATAGCTCGAACAAAATACATTTTTAAGAGGACTTTTTAAATTAAAATTGATAGCTTCATTCGCAGATAATGATTTGTTTAAAGACTGTGAAATGAAACAGCTTTCTGTGCTAATACTTATGTTTTAATAATTCAGTGACATTTAATTTCACTCCTCTGCAGCCTTTGAAACACTTGATAAATGAGGTAGAAAGGGGGCTTCGTGCCTTTTTTTAGTTATATCCTGATGCAAAAAAACACCCCTCGATTGAGCAATAAAGACCTACGTAGGAGATACTTTCTGCACAGTAATAAATAACTGAAAAAGATGGCGACCCATGGCAGAGTCGGCTGGCAGTGGGCAGGAGATGGCGCGTGCAACGGCCACCCTTGCTGTATTGATCATTTTAGGAAAGGTTTATAAATTAACGAAGCAGAACTTAACTAGGCCCCGTATATCTCCCAAACCGCTTATGGCTAGCAAAGCAACACAAGAACAAAGCGTGTTTTCCTGCTTCTGCGAGACAGAGCACAAGGCTATCATTTTCATTGATGTCTGTTTATTCTCTACCACGTTTTGGACTATAGCAAGATTCTGTTAGCCGCATGGCTAACGAGAATGTACCTGCTGCTATGCAACCAAATAAAATGTTGGAAGAGCAGAATGATCTGCTTTAAACTAACGTTGCACCTGCAGACACAATGAATACATGTTTTTCTTTTCGCGTTCTGTACCTGCAACAAGGAAGCCAGTTGTGTATTGTCACACCCTAGGGTTGTTAACCCCTGCATGATGAGGGACCTGGACAGCTCGTTACAACTCTGCACATTTTCACAGTTATAGACATAGAGCCATTTGTATAAATGCTTTGATTACTTACCGGCAATCCTCATTGTGAGCTAAGCCACTAGAAAAAAAAAACGAATGAATATAAAGTACACCAGTAAGTATCCGCTGTCGTTTCAGTTCTAGGATGGCTCAGTTGTAATCCTGAGGGAACCATAGAGCAAGAAGGAGGGAGAGTGGCTCTAATTCACATCTCTGGATGTATCTTCCCAAAACTTTCAGACATCTTCTTTCCATTCATCAAACACGTACTCACCTGCTACACTATTTACCAAAAAACGTACGCATCATAACAATGAAGGAACGCCTCTCTAGATAAAGCTCCCCATCCCTCCATGAACTTGTACATCAAACCTTGTACTTGCTGACCGTAGTCAGGAACATCCTGAATATGAATGATTTCAATGTCAAGTGCCAGATTCAAGATGTACCTTAAATCTAAATAAGAATATGCACATTTAAGGGTTCACTGAAGCAGTGTAGTGCCACATACACTTAGGAGGAAACAACTTGGACATAATGCTCACACTTAACATAGAAACCTTCTATGTGGCTGTGGAATAACAACTGTGTTTGGACCACTTGCTTATATCATTCCACTTACCTAAACTTTGGTTGTATCCTAATGTATGCAACGGTCATATCTCACAACCTGCGCAGTATCTGCAAAAACATATATTCTGAGTAGTACGAAAACGTGTACAGTAACTAATTAGGAAAATGCGTGAAAATCTCTGATTAAAATGGGTATCAGTGAGAGATCAAACCAAATAAAGGAAACGTCAATATCTTCTATGAACCAACCAACAAGGATATTCTAACAACATAACAAGTGTAACCCCTAGACACAGTGACTCGATTTTACTGTTCTTTATTCCAAATTCTCCAAACTCCAGGTTTCCATCTGTTGCAGTTTAGCACCTTCACCTTTCAGTCTCCCCTGCTGTGTTTCAATACTCATTAACCACCTTACACACACTAACTTTGGAGGCAATGTCCGGCTTGGGTCAAAACATTAAACCATTTCATTAAACCACATACGCCCACTGAATTACTTATGTGAAGCATTTTTCCCTCACTTTAATCATGATTGGACTTTCTTTCAGCTTGGAGTAGCTGCTGACCCCCTGAAAAATTCCTTCTTCTTGCTTCTCTTTATGATATCAATAAATGACCCAAAAGTCTTGCCTACCTAGTACCCTATCTCCGACTTATCTTTACCCAGTGGCATTATTGAAACAGAGGCGCATACTTAGCTTCAAGCATTTGTGAAAGACAAGCATATCCTGCAATACCAGCTGCCCAGGTTTGTGAGTGGGATGGTCATTGAATCTGCCATTGCAAGCATCCTGAAAGAACTCTTGCAGTTCCTAGATGGAAACAAGAATGTGGATTTTCCAAACAAATTATGATGGAAAGTCTTAATTTTATTAAAGACACGGAGGTGAGTATTATGCTTATCTTTTCTTGCTTCATTTTCAATAGCAGCTGCAGTCAAGAACTTAACCCATCCCAGAAGGTTAGCAAAACAAGCTACCAATGGGAAACAAAGAGTTACATATGACCAATCAAAACGCAATACACGTAAAGAAATACCAAACTTGACTGCAAGCAGCCCTCTTTTCTTCTGCGAGAAAGTCATGAATAAGACTGAAAAATTGGAAATATACAAGCAATTATACAAACGGCTAAAATTAATGAGAACAGATCTTGAAACCAATCCAAATGTAATGCAGTATCAGTCTTGTGAAAAGGTAGATGGAAAGAATCCTTGGGCAGCACTGGAGGAGAGAAATCCTGTCCCATGACGGATGTTGATCGAAGAGGGTTGTTATGAGGTAGTAAGCGTAGCATTTGTAGAAACTAAAGGGAGGGAAGAAACAAACATAATTATAGTAGATGAGCGGTGGGATAATACTGACCTCCATGTCTTTAATAAAATTAAGGCTTTCCATCATAATTTATTTGGAAAATCTACATTTTATGTCAAGACCGGAGGCTCCTATTATGCTTGTTTATAGCATATCAATTACAACTGAAGATGCAGTCTTAATAGGTTTACAATCGTAAGTATGAAACGTAACATCATTTGACCAATCTGCTGATCTCAGAATGTCTTCTAGACGGGAACCCGCCCAGAAGGCTTAGGATGCCATTGCACCCTGGGAGGAAAGTGCTGCAAATGTGGGCATATCAATTCCAGCAAGGGACATGATCCATTTGACTCAACGAGTTAAGGTGGGGGAAGAAACTGGTTAATGGGGTTTCCTGATAGAAATTAAAAGTTGGGTGGCCGAAGACATTCTGAGATCAAGAGTCTTTTGTTCATGAACCTTTAAACAGTTACCAACACACAATTTTGGATAATTGGGGAAGAAAGAGTAGAACACAGAAGAGGTATTGGTTTTAGCACGTCTTGAAATGTTAAAGAGAACACCTGTAGGAGTAAAATGGTGAGAAGTAATATCAAGAGCTCTGACATCTGAAAGACGTTTGATAGAAACCAAACACAATAAAATTGTCAATTTAGCAGAAAGAATTTTGAGAGACAACAGGTAATTATCCTGCCAAGATAAAAACATTTGTAAAACAAGGTTAACATCCCACAAAACACTATATTTTGGTAGAGGAGGATTGGAAAATGTTACTCCCCTTAATAGACGGCAAATGAGAGGATGTTCGCCAACCGGCTTACCGTTGATGAAGGGGTGATGTAGGTAGATAGCTGAACTGTAGATTTTGATAGTCATGTAAGATTTACCAGAACTAGCCTGAGAAGCAAGAAAATTAGCTATTAAGATGATATGTGCTGAAAAGGGACTACTAGATTTTCCCAAACACCAGCTGGACCAAATTGAACATGCAGAATTGTATTCCTTAGATGTACCTGGGGCCCATGAGTTGTTGATATAGGTTGAAGCTTCGATCAAAATTTCTGGATAGGAAATTGAAGACCTGGAACCTTCCAGGCTGACAGAAGGAGGGATTTGTTGAGAGTCAAGTCGTGGGGAAGACCTTGGGGGTTGAGAAGGAGAGTGGGAAAGGAGGGAAGGAGGACTGGGAAATCCATTGATAATTTGAGGAGGGGAGGGAACCAGCATTGGGACTGCCAAAATGGGACTAGTAGAACTACAGTGGCTATCTGACTACGTACTTGGGCGAAAACTCTTTTGATCATGATGAATGGCGGGAAGTCATAATGTGTTGAGTTTGACCAATCTTGGAGGAAAACATCTGCTGCTAAAGCTTGAGGATCCAGGCTCCAGCTGAAGAATTGGGGAAGTTGTGAGTTCAGACGAGACACAAAGAAATCTATGTGGAGGGGACCCCATTTGTGGTAAAGTAAGTTGAAGACAGATGGATGAAATTTTCAATCGCTGTAATCTGAGAGATTTTGCAAGTACCAATCTGCTACTGAATTGAGAGAACCTGGCAGATACTCTGCTTGAACTGAGATTTTCCGATGGAGGCAAAATTCCCAGAAACTTTTGGCTAGGTCGGCCAAAGGTTTGGATCTGGTACCGCCAATATGATTTATGTATTTGACTGCCGTGAGGTTGTCCATGCGGAGAAGTACTGAAAATTGGACTTTGTTTTTGGTAAAGCTTCTGATCGCAAAGGAGCCTGCAAGCATCTCTAAACAATTGATGTACAATGAAGACTCCTGTGGAGACCATGTGCCTCTAGTTGATTTTTTACCACACCTTGCGCCCCAACCTGTTAGGCTTGCATAGGATTCCAATACAAGATCTGGGGCTGATGCAAAGATAGTCCAAGCGTCTAGGAGGTCTAACCACCATTGAAGTTCTTTACGGGATTCTTGATCGAGGAGGATAGAGTCTGAATAAGCAAGACCCTTGCACAGATGTTGGATCTTCAATCTTTGCAGGGGCGCGATAATGAAGGGGGCCTGGGAAAATCATTTGAATCAAAGAGGAAAGAAGACCTACAAGCCTTGCAAGAGACCTTAGGGAGAGAGAAATCTGCCATAAAGAGTGGATTATTTCTGATTTTATGGATTTTACTTTTGATTCCGGTAATTGAAGGGTGCCTTGAGTGGAATTTACGAGAAATCCTAGAAACTCTGTAGATTGGGAAGGAACTAGAACACATTTTGAGGTGTTGATTATGAAACCTAAGTCTGACAGAAACCAAGATGTGTAAGAAAGAGTGTGCACATTTTGATGCATGAGAAGGATGTCGTATAGGTAAATGGTCAATCTGATACCTTGGTGAGCAACCACCGGTTTCATTAACTTGGTGAAACACCAAGGGCCTGAAGAAAGCCCGAAAGTAAGACAAGTGAATTGATAGATTTGGTGTTGCCATTGGACAAGAAGAAATTTCCCTCTGAGCATGGTGGATAAGCACAGTCAGATAAGTGTCTTGGAGATCTAGACAAACCATCCAATCGTTCAATAGAAGAGAGTCTCTGAGATGCAGAATCGCCTCCATTTTGAAGTGGTGATAGACAACAAATTGGTTGAATTGGTTGAGGTTTTTAACCGGTCTGATCTTTTTGTTTTTCTTGACAACTAGAAATATGGAACTTAAAAATCCTGACAGGTGAAAATCAGAAAGCTGAATGGCATGTTTGTGAAGAAGAGCCTGGATTTCTGAGGAAATTAGAGCTTACATGTCTGTGGAGAATTTTAGAGGAGAAGGAAAGGACATTTGAAAAGGAATGTCATACAATTCTATGGAATAACCTTGAACTGTGTCGAGGACCCAAGGATCTGAAGTAGTATCCTTCCACCTGTGGAAAAAGAATTTTAGATGACCCCCTATTGAAAGATGGCCAGAATGTGGGCTTACTTGAGGGTTGATAGGTTTTGGTATTACGTTGGATTCTGCCTCTGAAGCCTCTGGATCTTTGAGCGTAGAATTGAGGTCGGAATTCTTGTTGGGATGAGTTATAGGAGCCTCTGTAGCCTTGGTATCTGGCGAAATGGCTGGTAAAGCGACTCCTTCCTCTGGCCCTGGCAAAATCACGGGCGTTAAAGACTTTTTTGAGAGATTGTTGTGCTTTGTCCAGCGACGCAAACGTTGTGACGTATTTCCTTACTTCCTTAATAAAGGAATTGCCGAATAATAAACCGTCACCTTTGGGGCCTGGGTCCGTAACCGCAAGGTTAGCAAGTTTGGAGTCCAATTTGAGAAGGAGACCTTCACACCTCTCATGAGTCATAGCGGAATTTGCATTCCCAAGTAAACAGAAAGCTCACTGAATCCAAAGTGAAAGTTCTTCAGGATCAATTGATTCTTTATTTAACCTGGCAGATACCACCATATCAAAAATGCGAGCTAAATTGCCCACAATATCCAATAATTTGTCTTGACAGACTGACCAAGCCCTATCAACACCTTTATGTGGGTCTTTTCCGAACTTCGGAAGAAGGTAATCATGGAAGGATCGATGGAGGGGGTAGAAGTAATGTGGAGTGGAAGAGAAGATCTGGGATATTCAGAGCGAAGTTTGGCATGCACTTGTTCATCAAGCGGAAGGCGTAGCTTGGCTGTAATATAATCTGTGGCATGCTCTGAAGGAAGCCATTCCGTGGAATTAGGATGGTGGATTTGTTTGGGATCGAACATGGGATACCCTTCAGCATCCAGAATAGGAATGGAGGATAGAGGGTCTCCTGGAGCCAATAGTTTTAGCTTTTTGGTAGGAGGACCAATCCAAAAATCAGAATTGCTAGCATTATCTGTATCTTTATCAGAGTCAATGTCAGCCATGTCATCATCAGTATCTTTTATATTATTAATCACAATCTTGTGAGCTGAAAGTACATGTTTTGTTTTCGCTGTGCTCTTAGAGCCCAAAATGTTCCCCTCCTTACTAGGAGGCCTGAGAGGAAGTTTGTCTTCCATCCTGTGTGAGGCAGACTCACTAGTCAAAAGCGCAGAGGATACATTAGCATGACTATTTTGAGAAGCCTCTATGGCTTTGCGCTTTCTGTTTTCCCCCCGCAGATAGGGCCAAATGAGATTGTGATAAGCAGGATGACACAGTATTTTCCAGCTGTTTAGAAATTTTACACATAAAGGCAGAAACCGCCTTTTTAACTGAGGATTGAATAAATCCTTGTTCAAATTGTCTGAAAAATCCTCGTTATTTGCATTATTTTCCTCAAAAAACAAGGAAGAATCCATTGCAAGGACAGGGAATTGTCCAAACGGGCTAAAACGGGGTTAAAATTGAAGGGGGAGGTCCCAGGTTTAAGGGGCGTGTAATAGAGGAAAAATCCTGCCAACCGCTATGAAGAGGAGGAAGGACGTGCCTCCTGAGGTGATGCGAGCATCAGTGAGGCGGAAAAATAGTGCCGGGAGATGTCGAATGAAGGACCATGTCTAAATATAGCCATGCCCTGAAGCGGCGTGTAAGGCACAGAGGAGAGGGGTAAGCGCGTAATAAACAGTCACGTCGACCGCAACAAGCAGAATGGGGGGGAAGGTCCCAGCAACTAGGAAAATGTAGAAATGTACTTGCACGAGAAAACGCATGTAAAATATCAATAAATAAATAATTAAATACACTTAAACAATTCGAAACGCAAGGAACGCAAAGAAAGATATACTTATCTTATCTGCGAGCAGCAAGAAAAGAGGGCTGCTTGCAGTGAAGTTTGGTATTTCTTTACGTGTATTGCATTTTGATTGGTCATATGTAACTCTGTTTCTCATTGGTAGCTTGTTTTGCTAACCTTCTGGGATTGGTTAACGTTCTTGACTGCAGCTGCTATTGAAAATAAAGCAGGAAAAGATAAGTATAATGGGAGCATCCGGTCTTGACATAAAATTAAGCTCTCATATGCTTGTATCTATCAGCAACGTGTGAAACTGTTGACCACTTCAACTTGATGAGAATACTTCAGGAGTGAACTAGAATTCCTTGACACACTGAAGAAGATCCTGGGTGCCACAGAACAATGTTCTACTCTTGGAGTGGCCAGCTAGTCTAGGTACACCACGACTAGGGCTTTCTGATGATTTTATTATGCAAACATAGTCTTGGGGAGTTCCAGATTATTGGCAACCTGAAGCTCACAGAGATTCTTACTTTCCTATTTCTACGCACTTGTGCAATTTTCTCTCACAAGTATTTGTCTTGTCACAAGTGACTTGCATGAACTTTGCATACAAGTGTGCTCCTTGCTTATTTTTTCCTTGTCAGTACTCAAATACAATGTTCTGCTGGTAAAACGTGAGCATCTTGTGTGCAAGTAAAATCCTTATTTAGCTTTTGTGAGTGTTTTTGTTGTGTTACCAAGTACCCTTAGTAAAACCCATGGATTTCTCTTAGCCCTAAAGTATTACAGCTATATCAACGTCCCATATGAAGTGGAAAATACAGGTACAGGTGCTGTAAATCTCGCTCATGACCGAGCGTGAAAACAAATCAATATTAGAAAACAGTCATGCTATCCAAATACAAGCAGGCTACCTTCTGTGGGTTCCCCTCACAGTCTCCCCTGAATTAGCAAACACACAAGATATCTTGACTAGTGTGAATGAAACTTTATATTGGAAGCCATACTAGGACAAAATATATACAATAAAATGGTAGCAAATATCACAATTCTCGTAGCAATAGAAAACATAAGGATGGATTGTAAACAGCTGCAAAAAGCTACCATTATATTTTGTAGTATTTATCTACAAGGTGTCTTCTTTTAGTTGTTAGCAACTCGAATGTCGGCCCTTGTAACTGGTGGAAGACAGCAATTGCATGCCTGATGCCAAGAAGCACTCAAGTACCTCAAGCCAGCTACATGTGCGAGGAGTCCTTGGAATGATGAAACTTTGAATAGATGGACTATCTCTCTCTGAAACAAAGTATGGCATCATTAGGTTAGCCCCTTTCCAAGAGGACTATGCGAAGATATGTCCTCATGCTGACATATTGTGGAAAGAATATCAAAATGAATCCTATAAGCCTGTCCACCTGATTATGTGTACAACAAAGCATGTGCATGATTAAATACACTAATAATGATTTAAATGGCATCTAATATTACTTTTTTATTTAGTTCTCATATAGCACTACACATCCCAGTGTAGGGTGTCAAAGCACTTTACATCACACACAGAGACACAACAAATCAGACAAGTGTGTAAATCAATGTACAGGAAACATTACTTAAGGTGCAATATGTACGAAATCCCAAGCATAGGTTTAGCAAATAAGGATGGGGCTGCAAACTCTGCATCTGCAAATTAAGACACTGCACACTGATGGTATCTAGCAACTGCACAATTTGCATCGACAATTTGTGCCCCCTCTGTAATGTTTTAAGTGCTCCCTGTTCTCCTATTAAATGTATGTGTTGAGCCACATGTTGATGGTAAATATTATTTCTTTTCTACTAGTCTTAATTGTAATTGTAATTGCATTTATATGGCGCTTAATACCCCTGACAAGGTGTTGAAGCACTTTTCAGCGAGTAGCATGTTACTATGAGCTAATTTGAGAAGTGGACATAAGAGTCTGTTAATTAGATTGAATATGATAATGGAGGGATAGAAGAGGGAAGAACCTAGAAAGTGTTATTTGGGAGATCATGGTAAGAAGAGGTTTGGGATGAGTAAAAGGAGAAATGGGGAAGGAAGAGTCTCAAGAAATGGGTTAGGGAGATCATAGTGGTAAAATGAGGTTTGGGATGAGTCAAAGGAGTGATACATGAGGGAAGAATTTCGAATGGGTTGTTAGGGAGGTTGTTAGAAATTGGGTCTCTAGTTGGAAGATGCATGCACCCTGTCCAAATAGGGACACTCAATCCTAGTCGGTATAAGTCAGATACACAACCTAAATTATTTTATGTTCACCCTCTGGTAGCTTGGCACAGAGCAGTCAGACTTAACTTAAGAGGCAATGTGTAAACTATTTGTGTAAAACTTAAATTACAGTAGCACAGTGAAAACACCACAAAAAGACTTCACACCTGTTTAGACGAAGAAAGAATATTTTTATGAGTAACACAAGACCAAGACAACAAGAATACAATAAGTAGAACTGAAGATATACATTTTTAAAGATTAAACTGCAATAAAGTGTTGGAAGTCAATAGTGCTTATTTGAGGTCGCCCATAACCAGGGTAAATCCATAGTTCAGGCTGACCACGATGGAGGGCAGGCTGCCTACAGGACCTTCACAGGACCCTCTGACAAGTACCTTGGATGGAGGGTCACATCAATTTGAAGGAGGAGATGGGAAGACAATGCATCAATTCTGATTCTCGCAGTCCGGGGAACGCATTGTCGTCGAGCCACACAGTTATCAAAATGATGTCCTTGAGGTGTGCCGTTGAACCATTAGCGATGAAGGCGGTGCATTGCTGTTGAGCCATGCAGCTGGGAATGCAAAGGCAAAGCACTGATGCTCATGATGATGCGTCAATCTTGAGGGGTGCAGTTGTCGAAGTGGAGATCTTATCCTCAGTGGCAGCAGCAATGTGTCGGCGTTGAAGGAGGATGCAGCAGTTCTGATCGGCGCAATATCATTGATGTGTCAATTTCTGAACAAGAACTGCTGAAAAGCCCTCTTCCAAGGCCCAGGACTAATTTGACACCTCTTGACAGGGCAGAACTCACAGTTGGCAGCAGCAGCTGAAGCAAGATGGAAAGAAGTCTTAAATGGCAGCTAACACTTCAGAATAGTAGGCAAGCCAGCAAGCCCTCTGAGACTCTGAGGTTCTTGGAGGACGTAGACAGGTATGTCCAGTCCTTCTCACTCTCAGGTGAGTGGCATGCTCTCTTGGCAGCACATCAGTCTTTCGTCCTGGCAGAATGTCCTCAGATCCAGAATTGGCCTTTCAAGTGCACAAGGCCCCTGCCCTTCCTTCCCTGGCTCCAGATATTTTATAGGGGTTATGCAGCTATTTGTGTGGGCACAAGCACATCCCTATTCAAGTGCAAGTGTCAGCTCCTCCCTCCCATCTAGCCTAGAAAGAGCCATCAGCCTGATGATGGGTCTTCAGGATGTGAGTGGCACACCTCATCTCCCTTTGTGTGTGACTGTCTATATAGAGGGAATGCACAAAACCCAGCTGCCACCCACCCCAGATGTGCATTCAGAGACAGGCAGAGGTACAGAATGGTTAAAGTAAGAAAATGGCAGCTTTCTAAAACTGGCATTTTCAGACTTTTAAAATCCAACTTCACCATAAGTTGTCATTTTAAATTGTGAGTCCAGAGACACTAAACTCCAACTTTCTATCTTTTCACAATTGGAAATTACATCTAAAAACTGTATCAAGGTAATCCCAATGTTATCCAATGGGAGAGATATGCCTTCCAATAGTGAAAAACAAATGCAACCGTTTTTCACTACCACTACATGTTGAACTTAAAACACATGTCCAACTTTTTTAAATACCCTACACCCTGCCTTTGGGGTTAGTTAGGGCCTAGCTTTGGGGTGACCTACATATACTGAAAAGGAAGGCTTGGCCTGGCAAGTGGGTACACTTGCCAGGTCAAAATGGCAATATAAAACTGCACATTAAGACTCTGCAGTGGCAGGCCTGAGGCATGTTTAAAGGGCTACTGAAGTGGGTGGCACAGTGCTGCAGGCCCACTAGTAGCATTTAATTTATTGGCCCATGGCACATATAGTGCACTTTACCAGGGACTTACAAATAAGCTTGAAATGCCAATTGTGAATAAGTCAATGTTTCCATGTTTAGAGTACAGAGCACCTTTACTGTAACATAGGTTAGCAGTGGTAAAGTGCTTAGAATCCTAAAACGAGCAGAAATAAATTCGAGGAAAAGTGGCGGGGGAAGGCAAAAAGTCTGGGAATGACCCTGTAGAGAGACCCAGGTCCAACAGCTATCATAGTAGTAAAATGAGTTTTGGGTGAACCAAAGAGGGATAGAGAAGCAAGAAGTCTACAAAGTGTTTTTTTCGGAGACCACAGTAGTAGATTGAGGTTAGGGATGAATCAGAGAGTGGATTTAGAGGATATATTGAGAGAGGTATAGAGTGAGACACAGAGTAATGCATTGGAGAGAGTCAAAGTTTTTTTTTTCTTCTAAAAATGGAGATACATAAGTACATAGAGAGGGTATACATGTTTAAGGAAAATAATATTTTGAGATTTAAAGTTGTATTTTACAAAACTCAGACTTTCAACTGTTGCTGTGAGGTGATATTCATTGATCGTTGTTGGTAATTACAGATGTTGAAAAGCATGGGTGATATGACAGAGCCTGGAGAGGTGCTAGCTTTTGTGAATTAAGGCTTAAATGAGAAAGAAGGAGTATACATGAGGTTGGTTCTGTTTTGAAGATAGGATGTGATTCAGCTGACAGCAGGCACCCCTTTGCCAGCTTCATAAAGTCTCTATGTTAGCATGTAATGGCCAACTGTGTCAAAGGAAGCTGAGAGGTCCCAGAGATGTAGTGTGGCAAACCCATTCCAAATTTTGCTTCTGAGGCAGGGAAACTGAGATGGAAGTAGTATCTGTTAGAGTGAAATGCTGCAGCTGAAAATTCAGTAAGGTTTCTGAAGAAATTGTGTTCCCTACCTGTAGTAAACAGACAATTTGGGTGTTGATTTTTATTTAATGGCTTCAATATTTGGATTTAGGTTTGTGCGGATCTGAGTTTAGGAGGACATGTAACGCCACGCTCTGACGCGGCGTCTCTTTCTGTCCTCGCGGGTGGAACGCGCTACCGTTATTCGGAGCGCTGTTCCCCGCGTTTTTTGCCTATGCTTTCTGGGAAGCATATATTTCGCTTCCGGTCGCGCTACACTTACTTGTAGCCTTTTTTCTTCTTTTGTTGTTGGTGGTGGGTTTTTTGTTGGTCCTTTTGCCTGTCTCTATCCATGCTGTGTCCATCTTGTCTTCTTCGTGATTTTGTCCCAGCATGCTCTGTTTTTCTTTTATACTACTTCCTTTTTCCTATACTCGTCTATGGGCTTTTCCCAATCCAAGATGGTGTTACTTCCCTTTCCTGTGATGTCACTTCCCTTTTCTCAGTATATAAGTCAGTCAGTCTTGTTCCTCCTTGCGTTGCAAACACTTCCTTCTGGTTGTGCTGTTCGCTCCTGTTCTTTGTTCCTGCTTTTTTGCCTTGGAAGATTTTTGCCTGTTCTTTGTTCCTGCTTTTGCTTTGGGAGATTTTTGCCTGTTCTTTGTTCCTGCTTTTGCCTTGGCATATTTTTACCTGTTCCTTTTTTCCTGCCTTTTACCCTGGATATTGCCTATTTTTGTTTCCTGTTGTCAAGTCCTGTTTTTTCTTGTTTTCCTTCAGGAGTTCCAGTTAGAGGTTTTTTCCCCAGTGTTGGGGTTTTTTCCCTCTGGGACTCCTTCTGGAGGGTACGGTCTGCTTTGGCGTAGCCTGTGAAGCGGCACTGTGGCTACTAGAAGGGGTCGCCCTTATTTGGGAGTATCCAGGACCTGTAGAAGACTTGGTGTATTCGCCAATCCGAAATCCAGAGGTGAGAAGTCCAGCGCAGTACGTGACAGATTGCAACGCCAAAAGATTCTGCGTTGCGAAAGCGCCATGGAAGATCCACAGGGAGAGGCGTCAGAAAATGCTCAAGCCATGTTACAGACTGTTCAACAACAAGCCCAAGAGTTACAACAGTTACGGGCAGAGAACACTGCGCTACGACAGGTCTTGTCTTCCCGATCAATGGACATTCCACCTGTATCTGCTACTATTCCTCGATATTCCGGAGATCCTTTAAAGATGAAGGGATTTTTGGATGCTCTGACGGTTTTCTTTGCCTTTCGTCCACTCTAGTTTTCTTCGGATAAGGCTAAGGTGGGCTATCTGATCAGCGCCTTGTCTGGTCCAGCGCTTGCTTGGGCGACTCCTCTGGTTTCTGCTGATGATCCAGTCCTGGCTAACTACTCCGCTTTCCTGACTGTTTTCAAACAAATGTTTGAGAGACCTGGGGTAGAAGCAGCAGCTGAAGAAGCCTTATGTGACATTCAGCAGGGTAATCAGGATGTATTGCAGTATATAACCCGCTTCAAACAGCTGGCAGCTGAAACCTCCTGGGTAGAACGCACCTTCGTAACCCTTTTCCGCCGAGGCCTGCGTGAAGAAATTAAAGATGAGCTTGTACACTCTTCTCCAGCTTGTTCTTTGAAAGAATTAATGGATCAATCTATGAACATCGAGTATAGACTTCGAGAGCGCAAGATGGAAAAATGTAGAACTAGAGCTCCATACCAGTCCGGTACCTTCCGTGCTAGCAGTCGGCGAACGGAAGATAGTCCATCTGAAGCCTCTCCACCTCCCCATGAAGAGCCCATGCAGATAGATCTGGTTCGTGGGCCATTGACGGAGTCAGAAAGGGAGGAACGACGACGAAGGGGACTTTGCCTATACTGTGGTAAAGCTGGCCACCTGATCCGTAGTTGTCCGGTACGTCCCTCAAGGCCTGCGGGAAATGCCAGCTCCCGTCCCCTGTAAGGAGGAAGGAGACGGGAGGAGCTGTAGTACCATCAATATGTTCCTCCAAAGAAAGCATGTCCACCCTGTTTATCCTCTCTGTCAAGTTACAAAGTTCACAAGATCAAGAAGAACATCTTCTGGCTCTCCTTGATTGTGGAGCCAGTGGACTCTATCTGGATGAGACCTGGGCTACGAGTAAAGGAATTCCCCGCATTCCTAAAGAAACTCCTGAGCAGGTTCACACGGTGGATGGCTCTCCGTTAACTTCAGGACCTGTGGTGGCCTCAACTCCTACTCTTTGTTTGACATTTGGTGAGCATCAAGAACACGTTGCCTTTGATCTCATAGCCTCACCAAATCACATCATGATTTTGGGAATTCCCTGGTTAGCCCGTCACAACCCCTATATCAATTGGGAAACATGAACTATGGGCCTCATTCTGATGCCGGCGGGCGGCAGTCGCCGCCCGCCTGGCGGGAAACGCCATATGGCCGCTCCGCGGTCGAAAGACCGCGGAGGCCATTCTGGCTTTCCCGCTGGGCTGGCGGGCGACCGCCAGAAGGCCGCCCGCCAGCCCAGCGGGAAACACCTTCCCACGAGGAAGTGGGAAGGGTGCGACGGGTGCAGTAGCACCCGTCGCGAATTTCAGTGTCTGCTAAGCAGACACTGAAATTCAAAGTGGGGCCCTCTTACGGGGGCCCCTGCAGTGCCCATGCCATTGGCATGGGCACTGCAGGGGCCCCCAGGGGCCCCACGACACCCCTCACCGCCATCCTGTTCCTGGCGGTCGGAACTGCCAGGAACAGGATGGCGGTGAGGGGGTCGGAATCCCCCATGGCGGCGCAGCAAGCAGCGCCGCCATGGGGGATTCCTCAGGGCAGCGGAAAACCGGTGGGACACCGCCGGTTTTCCTGTTCTGACCGCGGCCATACCGCCGCAGTCAGAATGCCCTGCGGAGCACCGCCAGCCTGTTGCCGGTGCTCCCGCCGACCCCGGCCCCGGCGGTCCTTGACCGCCGGGGTCGGAATGACCCCCTATATCCCTAACGTCTTCATTTTGTCAACAGAATTGTTATTCCACTACTTCTTATTGGACTCCAAAAAGGTCCTGTCAGTCAACTAAGGATAACACTAACTCTATCAATATTATCCAGGGGGTTCCAGATTGTTATCAGGAATATATCAGGATTTTTCAGAAACCTAGTAATCCTATTTTGCCACCTCATCGCAGTTATGACTGTGCTATTCCTTTAATTCCTGATGAAGTCGTCCCCTTCGGTCGAATGTATTCTCTGACAGACCAAGAAAAGAAGGTGCTAAGGGAATATTTAGACGACAACTTACACAACGGTTTGATTGCTCCTTCCACATCCCCCTCTGGGGCTCCTCTCTTCTTCGTCCCAAAGAAGACCAAGGATCTGCGTCCTTGTGTGGACTTTCGTGAACTCAACAGAATAACGATTAAGGATCGATATCCACTGCCTTTAATCAGAGATATATTGGATGCCATTCAAGGAGCCAAGATATTTACTAAATTAGACTTACGGAGTGCCTATCATCTCCTTCGGATCAAGGAAGGAGATGAATGGAAGACTGCTTTCCGTACCCCTTTTGGGCACTATGAGTATCGTGTTATGCCCTTTGGACTGACCAACGCCCCTTCTGTTTTTCAACGATTTATGGATTCAGTTTTCTCTGATATACTCAACCAATATGTAGTCATTTATTTGGATGATATCTTGATATATTCCCGTGATCCTGAGCACCATGTAGATCATGTCCTGCAAGTCCTGGAAAGACTCAAGAAGAACCAATTGTTTTGTAAACCTGAGAAGTGTGAGTTCCATAAATCTGAAGTAAGGTATCTCGGGTTTTGTATTAATCAACACGGAATATCCATGGATCCTGACAAGGTCAGTGCCATATTAGATTGGCCTTCTCCAACGTCCATTAAAGAAACGCAATGTTTTCTTGGTTTATCAAACTTTTATCGTCAGTTCATTCATAACTTTGCCCACCTACAAAGTTTAATAACACAAACAATTAAGAAAGAGAACCTGAAGAAGGGTTTCATTTGGACCAAGGAGGCTGAACGCGCGTTTCAAGAATTAAAGACAGCCTTTACCCAAGCACCCGTGTTGCGTCATCCTGACAATACCAAGAAATTTATTGTCGTGACTGATGCCTCAGACAGAGCTATTGGAGCACTTCTGCTGCAGAAGCAAGACAATGATGGATTGGAACATCCTATCTTTTATCTGTCTCATATTCTATCAGAGGCTGAACAAAATTATTCTGTACTGGAACGTGAACTACTCGCTCTCAAAGTAGCTTGTAAGGAATGGAGGCATTTCCTGATGGGTTCCAGAGAGCCTTTTGAAGCTAGGACTGATCACCGTAATCTCCAGTGTCTTCGGAGCTTTCAGTGTCGCAACAGTCGTCAGGCTCGATGGGCTTTCTTCTTTAGCCAGTACGATTTTGTGATCACGTACATACCTGGTTCCCAGAATTTAGTGGCAGATGCCTTATCCCGCAGATATCCTGACATAGCCCAGAACTCCTCTCCACATCTTATTGAGGCTAGCAGGATCATCGGAGCTACTCAATCTTTTCAAGAACGCATGCAATCCGAGTACCAGTTTCTGTCTGCATCAGAATGGGATAAAGTGACTCCTTTTTTGCAGAAGAAGGACAACTACTTCTATCATCAACATGCTCTTTTCCTACCTACCAAGAAAGTGCAAACAGAAGCCCTGCAAATGTGCCATGATTCTCCTATAGCCGGTCATAGAGGTATCAGGAAGACCCAGGAGCTGCTGCAGCGATCTTTTTGGTGGCCGTCGCTAAAGACAGACACTGAAACCTATGTGTCAGCATGCCAAGTCTGTGCCCAGACTAAGACACCCCGAACTAAGGTGGCAAGTTTATTAAGACCTTTACCGGTTCCTTCCGCTCCTTGGTGTACTCTATCCACGGATTTCATATGCTCTCTACCTACCTCCTCTGGTAACCAAGTAATCATGGTGACCGTAGATTCATTCACCAAGATGGCCCATTTTTCAGCCTTGAAGAAACTACCAACGGCCCCAGAAATGAGTCGCATTTTTCTACAGGATATTTTTCGCCTCCATGGTCTTCCTCAAGAGGTCATTTCGGACAGAGGGCCTCAATATGTATCACGTTTCTGGAGAGCCTTTTGTGCCTTCTTTAACATTGAGATTTCTTTATCCTCGGGTTTCCATCCACAAACGAATGGGCAAACTGAACGAGTGAACCAAGAACTTCAGCAGTATCTGAGATGTTACTGTAATGCCACACAAAGGAATTGGTCGGAATATCTTGCTCTTGCCGAGTTCTCCTATAACAACACAATACATAGTGCGACCAAGACCACACCCTTTTATTGTACTTATGGATTTCATACGAGGACTTTCACTACTGTTTCTCGAACATCCTCTTCTGTGCCTGCAGTCACTTCTTTTTCACGACAGATCTGTCGAATCCAGGGCCTACTTCACACAACTCTCCTAGCTTCGAAACAATCTATGAAGCGAAAGGCGAACCGTTATCGGCAAGCCGCACCTCTGTATCAAGTGGGCCACAAGGTATGGCTTTCTTCCAGATTTCTACCATCCCGGTTTTCCACCAATAAGTTCAAACCACGTTTTTATGGACCCTTTCGAATTTCGCACATCCTGAATCCTGTAGTTGTGCGTCTCCGCTTACCTCATACCTGGAGGGTTCATCCTGTTTTCCATGTGTCCCAATTAAAACCCTTTGTTCCTGATCCTTACCATCGTCAGTTCCAACGTCCACCTCTTCTTTCTATCAACGGACAGCCTGAGTATGAAGTCCAGGAGATCTGTGATTCCAGAATTTTTCGACGCAAGCTACAGTTTTTGGTCCATTGGAAAGGATACCCCCTCAGTGACTGTTCTTGGGAGGATGCTTCCTCTGTCCATGCTCCCCGTTTGGTTCGCCTGTTTTTTGACAATCATCCTGACAAACCTGGTGCCTCGGGGAGGGGACCTACTGTAACGCCGCGCTCTGGCGCAGCGTCTCTTTCTGTCCTCGCGGGTGGAACGCGCTACCGTTATTCGGAGCGCCGTTCCCCGCGTTTTTTGCCTATGCTTTCTGGGAAGCATATATTTCGCTTCCGGTCGCGCTACACTTACTTTTAGCCTTTTTTCTTCTTTTGTTGTTGGTGGTGGTTTTTTTGTTGGTCCTTTTGCCTGTCTCTATCCATGTTGTGTCCATCTTGTCTTCTTTGTGTTTTTGTCCCAGCATGCTCTGTTTTTCTTTTGTACTACTTCCTTTTTCCTATACTGGTCTATGGGCTTTTCCCAATCCAAGATGGTGTTACTTACCTTTCCTGTGATGTCACTTCCCTTTTCTCAGTATATAAGTCAGTCAGTCTTGTTCCTCCTTGCGTTGCAAACACTTCCTTCTGGTTGTGCTGTTCGCTCGTGTTCTTTGTTCCTGCTTTTTTGCCTTGGAAGATTTTTGCCTGTTCTTTGTTCCTGCTTTTGCTTTGGGAGATTTTTGCCTGTTCTTTGTTCCTGCTTTTGCCATGGCATATTTTTACCTGTTCCTTTTTTCCTACCTTTTACCCTGGATATTGCCTATTTTTGTTTCCTGTTGTCAAGTCCTGTTTTTTCTTGTTTTCCTTCAGTAGTTCCTGTTAGAGGTTTTTTCCCCAGTGTTGGGGTTTTTCCCTCTGGGACTCCTTCTGGAGGGTACGGTCTGCTTTGGCGTAGCCTGTCAAGCGGCACTGTGGCTACTAGAAGGGGTCGCCCTTATCTGGGAGTATCCAGGACCTGTAGAAGACTTGGTGTATTCGCCAATCCGAAATCCAGAGGTGAGAAGTCCAGCGCAGTACGTGACAGGACAAGCTGAAAGGCTTTGTAAGCCGCTGTACATGAGAGTGTGACATCAATAGAGCGGCGCTGGGATAGGTTGGTTAGTGAGAAAGGTCACAAACAAATTGGTGGACAACCATGAAGCGTAATTGGTTGAGAAGGTAGACGAAAAGGATTTTGTGATTGAGATATACTTCCTGATTCAATTGAAGTAGCGTAAATTACAGAAAAATTAAAGTGTAAGCAATAACAACATTTCATTAGAAGGTTTGACAGCTCAGCACTTAACTGAATGGTGAGAAAAGCTGAGTAGCACACAAGGAGATTCCAGTAGAGGAAGTGCACTGAATTTGACCAGGCCTAGATTAGAAGCTGAAGTCTTAATTGAGGGAACAATGGGGTTAGACAGAATTGACTCATACCATTAAGAGGAGCTGCGTTATTTGTGCAAACTGATTACCAACAAAGCAGGAATAGTACATCAGAAATTAGCAGATCTGGCAGAAAAATATGAAGTACAACTTGAGAAAACAAAGCATTTGAAGAGGTGTTACAGATTAGAGTTTGACTCTAAGGACTTTTACAACAGGAGAATACCGGGAATGAAAATTCACATTAGGGAATTAATGCAGAACATTAAATCATGGGAAGCGTTAGGTAAGTGGGAAGGCAGATGGGTGAAGAAAAGAGACAAAAAGAAACGGATTCTGCGAATCTTACTGCAAATGTGCAACAGGTTGAGGAGCCAGTGAAAATATTACCAATGAGCGAAATTTCGGGAGGGCATTTTGTTCATGTCCCTTGGAGCAGAAGTGACATATTGTTTACCAATGATTATCCCAGGCTGAGAGAGAAGTCAGTGGAATGGTACCAGCAAATAGAGAGGTTTGTAAAACTCGCAAAATGCCTGTTGGAGGATTTAAACATCCTGTTAGAAATAGTGGTTCTAGCAGAACTATGGGTCAAATGTAAGAGTAGTGTAGATTGGCCAACAAGAGAACCTCAGAGAGATTCGGCTACAAGTGCACCATCTCCTGATGTACTGAAATATTACTATAAGGTGATTGAAATTTTGAAAATGAGATTTTTGCCCTAGGATATTGATTGGCAGAAAGTTCACTGAACAGCTCAGGAAGGGAAATAGTCAATACATGCATACTATGAGAGATTGTTGCAGGCATATAAACATTACTGAGGAACAGAAACAATTGAGCCGCAAGACATGATTCATTTTGTGTTCAGGTTTGTTGAAGGACTGAGACCTGAAATTAGCCAGATGATTTAGAGTCATTTGATTTGCTGGCAAGCAAAGCCAATTGATGAGGTGTTGCAGTATGCAAAGTACTGTAGTGATGAGATTGAGCTGAAGCAGAGAAAGTTGAAAGAAAAGGCAATGGAGATGCAGATTAAAGCGCAAAATCAGGAATACAGGGAAGTTTTCTGCTGCAGGGAAAAAGTAGAGATTGTGGTGGAGTGAGAAATGTGAACCATGGTCCTGATTTGAATACTGTGGTTATTCAGAATGACATGCAGAATGACATGCAAGTGTCACACTTGCGCAGGCCTCAGACATTGGAAATGGGAGTGTCCGATGTTAAGTCAGGAAGGTGTTGTTCAGCAGACAAAGGAAATCAATTCTTTTCTAAACATGAGAGGACCTAGAATGAGAGGTCAAAATCCAAATTTCCAAAACAATGTGAACCAGATGCAAGGTTTTCAGCCTATGCAGCAGATGCAGTGCCACGTTTGCAAATTCCACAGTCACAGCAAATGCACCCCAAGTCCAAATCATACCTAGGCAGCAAATTCAGATACCTTAAGCCCCAATGGAACAGCAGCAGGTGATGCTTCCTCAGCAGGTCACAGGTCAAATGCTTAACCAGAGTAATAACACAATACACCAATACCCTCTACACAATGAGGAAGAAGTGAATGATGACTGGGTGAGTAAGAGTCAGATAAGGAAGAATGCGTGTTAGCAGCTTCTTTAGAAGTAGACCAGAAGGGCCCATATGTGAAGGGAAAAGTGATGGGTCACAAGGTTTCATTTTTAGTCGACACAGGAGCTACACGCTCTATAGTGAGGAATGCAGAAGTTCTAAACCTGCCCCTTCCAGAGAAAACAGCACAGATCGTAGGAGTTGCAAACCAGTATTTGACAAACCCGATCACTGAACCACTTCAGGTTAAAATCGGTAACTAAAGGATTACACAAATTCGTAGTTTGTGACTCAAGTCCAGTTTCAGAGTTAAAGAATGGGCAAGCAGGGTACAAACAGTTAATATGCAATATCAAAACACAATGCATGAACTATTACAAGGCATCAGGTTTCTCATTATGCATTATGTTGCCCGTAGAGCGCGCCCTGTCCTGGTGTTGACATATTGTGATTAAATGTTGTCCCGTGGTGCCAAATCCAGCAGTGATATTGCACTGATATTGGTTCAGATACCATGCAATGCTGAGTGGAACTGTCACAAGCATTCTTTTCTGTGCCTCTTCATGAGGATAGCCAATTTCTCTTTTGCTTTTCATTTATGGACAGAGTCTATTGTTGGTGCAGAATTCCCCAAGGATTTTCAGAGTCACCGTCAATTTTCATTCATATATTTAAGAAGAATCTGGAATCATTGGAATTGCCTCTCCAATAGACTTTGGTAAGGTACATTGATTATTTTTTGGTTGCTTCAAAGACAAGAGAAGCATGCAAGTATGATACTATTGCCCTGTTAAATCACTTGGGAAAGAATGGACATACAAGTGATCATTATGACATTGGAGGTGACTGTTAAAGTGGCGGTAATACCGCCAACAGGCTAGCGGTAATTACAGCCAAATTTTGACCTGGGGAGTACAAGGTCACAGTCTCTCAGATGGGCAACTTGCCCAATGGTTCTGGAGGGGGCTCCATGCCCATTTTCTTTTGCTGGGGAGTGCAAGGTCACAGTCTGTGAGGTGGGGATCTTGCCCACTGGTTCTGGAGGGGGATCCTTGTACAAGAGTCCCTGGGGGGTGGGCTACATGTCTCTGCTGGAAGTGAGGGCTGCTGTGTCCCAGCTGGAGGTGAGGGCTGCTGTGTCCCAGCTGGAGGTGAGGGCTGCTGTGTCTTAGCTAGAGGTGAGGGCTTCTTGCCCACTGCTTTTGGAGGTGTAACCCTGCCAGCCTCTGCTGGAGGTGAGAGCTCCTTGCCCACTGCTGTTGGGGTGGGGGCTCTTGCCTCTCTTAGTTGGTGGAGTGGGAACCTTCCCTTTCCTGGGTGGTGGAATGGGATCCTTCCCTTTCCTGGGTGGTGAGTGGGATCCTTCCCTTTCTTGTGAGGTGGAGTGGGATCCTTCCCTTTGTTGGGTGGTGGAGTGGGATCCCCCCTTTTTTGGGTGGTGGAGTGGGATCCTTCCCTTTCTTGCCTCCACAACTAGGAGGTGCCTCCTATGTCCCTGTGGACTGTTTGGCTGAGGTGTTGGGCTGGGTCCTTGGGACCCTGCTCTTACAGACAGGAAGGGGGTGGTGAGGGAGGGAAGAGGTCAAGTTGGGCAAGGAAAAGCTTCTTAGGGACTGTGGGGCGGGATGGGAGAGGAGGGTATGGGAGTGGAGGTTGAGAGAGTGGTTGTTGGAGGTGTACATCTGCTGGGCTTGGGTGCGTTTGTGTCTCTTAGGAGGGGGGCAGACAGGGTGGGAGAGGACACGGGACGCGTGGATGGATGTTGTGGAGGTGTCTGCAAGTGAGGTGTGTGTGCTGCTTGGTGTGGTGATGGTGGTGGTAGCTGTTGATGCAGTGCATGCAGGTGTGAGTGCAGATGTGACTGTGAGGGAGGAGAAGCAGGAGCAGAGGGAGACAGTGGAGGCAGTGGATGTTGTTGTGTGTGAAACTGTCTGTTGTTTGTGTGAGGGCTTGTAGCCTGAAGTGTGCTGCCTGTGTTAGTCTGCCACTCTTGTGTGATGTTTTGTGTGCATGCTTGTCTGTATGTGTGCATGGGATAGGTTGGGGTTGATGAGACAGGGCCTGGGAAGTGGTAGTTGGAGGGGGGACGGTAGAAACAGGGACAGAGGAGGACAGAGCCTGAAAAGATCACTGTTGGGCCGTCAATCCACTTCGGATGCCCTCCAGGAATGCATTGCATTGCTGCATCTGGGATGCCAGTCCCTCAATGGCATTCACAATGGTTGACTGCCCTACAGAGATGGATCTCAGGAGGTCAATAGCCTCCTCAATGAGAGAAGCAGGGCTCACTGGGGCAAGGCCTGAGGTGCCTGGGGCATAGGAGATGCCCACCCCAATGGGTGAGTGGACACGGGCAACTCAGTGAGGGGCCACTGGGAGGGTGGTGCTTGTAGGAGAGTGGCAGCTATAGCCGGGGTGGTACCACAGGTGTCTGCCACTACCAGGGAGCTTCCATCGGAGGAGGAATCAGAGTCAGTGTTGTCACCTCCTGTCTCCGCCGTGGTGCTCCCCTTGCCCTCCGTCCCACTGGTTCCCTCGGCATCAGTGGCCTCTGCCTCCTGGGTCCTGTGGGATGCAACTCCGTCTGTCGCCGGTGCCCCTGCTCCTCTGCCAGATAATGCTAATTACACATGGACAGGATGACAGAAGAAAAAAAGGGGAGAGAGAGAAAGGGAGCACTGGGTCAATTACAGCACCAACACCACAGATGGCATTCACATTACTATCACACACAGGGATCAGGATTGAGTACCATGCATCGCACTGCCATTCTATTAACTAGGTACCACAGAAAAATGAGAGGCAAACACCGCCAACTGCACCCCTCCTAGGACTCCCTAAGCCCTGTCTGACATGGAATGCAACCTAGCTAGGTTATCAGATTTTTCAGTACACCCATTACCCTTGAGCTGGATCACGCTGCACTGTCTGACCTGGCATTAAGGGGCACCCACTAATTGACACCCACCACCAGGATCCCATGCCAGCTACCAATTATAGTTGCAACACCCATTGTACTCATCCCCTTGTGGCTGCTGTGATGTCCTCAAGTGCCCATCCAGCTCTGGGTAGGGTGCCACCAATATGCAGGCCATCAGGAGGGTCAGGTTCCGATGGACATCCCACCCTCGTTGGGAGGCCATCCCCAGCAGGGCCTCCGCAGTCTTCCGGTCCCAGCCTCTCATGTCCTGCCACCCTTTCCTGTAGTGGGGGCTCTGCCTGCTGTAGACCCCCAGGGTCTACACGTCCTTGGTGATGGCATGCCACAATCCCTTCTTTTGATGGGCGCTGACCTACAGAGAAAGCACAGACAGGAGGACACCATTACGAATACAATCCAGCCAGTCAAACATATGGCCCCCAAATCCCATTTCCAGCTCCATTGGCACACACATCACCCGTCGCCCACCATGTACACTACCACCAGCCATACCACGCCCCCAAATGACACAATGCTTGCACACACATCTCCATACAACCTTGTCACATGCATCGTGCCCATGGTGTACTCACCTGTTGGTCTGGAGGTCCATACATCTGTCCATACTGGGGTAGGACCCCATCCACCAAGCACTCCAACTCCTCCGAAGTGAAGGCAGGGGCCCTTTCCATGGTTACATGGGCCATGGCAGGATCCAGAGACAGGTCACAGCAGCACACGCAGTGTAGGTGTTGTCCTGTGTAAAGTCAGGAATCAAGGGCCACAAGTACGTAGCTTCTGATTTGTGACCCACAAATTGCAAGTCAAAAATCCGAATGTAGGATGGTGTCCTTGACACCATTTGTGATTCGCAAGGGGGTCGCAAATGCCCACCTCATGAATATTCATGATGTGGATCGCAATTTGCGACCCCCTTGAGAATGGCGGCCCTCACAGGGATGGTGGCCTGCTGCGGACAGCAGACCACCATGTCTGTGACTGCTTTTCAATAAAAAGTTTTTTTTATTTGTAATGCAGCCCGTTTTCCTTAAAGGAAAACGAGATGCATTACAAAAACGAAAAATGAAACGTTTTGCCTGCTCTTAAAAATGTTTTCAATGACATTCACAATGGGGAAGGGGTCCCATGGGGACCCCTTCCCTTTTGCGAATGGGTTAGCACCCATTTGAAATGGGTGCTAACTGCGATTGTTTTGCGACCGTGTTCACGGTCACAAAACAATCCTACATTGCACTGCGAGTTGCAATTAGGAAGGGAACACCTCTTCCTAATTGCGAGTCGCACACTCATTTTGCGATTCGTTAACCAGGTTACCGAATCGCAAAACTGGGTTTGTGCATCGCGATGTGTGAGGTCATTGATAGAAAATGGCGGTCACGTCTGCGGCGGTGTACACCTTCACCGCCGGAGGGGATCCCCATTGGCCACTGTACTCCATAGAGCCCCATTTTAGCCAGTGAGGAATAGCACGGCGGTGCAAGACCCCCTTCCGCCATGACACCCGATATCGGCAGAGTTACCTCACTTCCACCTGTCCATACATACAGGGAAGGCGTTCGCCATTTTATGGTTGTGGACAACATTCAGATAATTGAGAACTGCATCATTGCTATGATTTGCACATACATTGCCATTCCCATAGTGCCAGCACATTAATGCTCAATGTACACTGAGGTGGCACTTCCATTGTTCAAATTGTGACACCCTACTCACTCTTGTGTCCCTTAGATACCTACCACTGCGGAGGAGGGGACAAGACCCAGTTTACAGACCCCTAGTGAACTTGGCTACACTGGAGGACAGGCACATAATACTGACCTATAGACTGGACAGGGCCACAATTACAGAGCTGTGTGCCCAATTGGAGCCTGATCTGATATCAGCTAGCCATCATCCCACGGGGATCCCCCCTCTTGTGCAAGTTCTATCTATGCTCCATTTCCTGGCAACTGGTTCTTTCCAAGTGACAGTAGGCTTGGCAGCAGGAATGTCACAGCCAATGTTCCCAGTTGTGCTGGCCAGGGTTTTGCCTGCCTTGGTCAGACACATCTGCAGCTACATTGCTTTCCCCGAGGTGAAAGAGTTGGCCACTGTGAAGGCAGGATTCTATACAATGGGACATATACCTAATAATATTGGGGTGATTGATGGAACACATTTAGGCCCATATTTATACTTTTTTATAAAAAATTGTATTTTGTAAGTTTGCGCCGCTTTTGCGTAAAATAATAACGCAAATGCGGCACTAAAAAAGTATAAATATGGGCCCAAGCGTTTGTCCGTTCCCCCCGCCACAATGAACAGGTGTTCAGGAATCGGAAGAGTTTTCACTCACTCAATGTGCAAATGGTGTGCCTGGTTTACCAGTACATCTCCCATGTCACAGCCAAGTGATGCCTATGTCCTGAGGAATATGTGATGGCACAACTACAGAAGCACAGGATGTGGGTAATAGGTGAGCCTGAGTCCCCACCCAATGTATGTCAGTGTAGGCCTTCAGGAGTTAACCTCATACCATTGTGTAAGGCTAATGTTTGTCCCTCAATACTTGTAGGTGAGGAATGCCAGGACAGGGGCTGAAAATCGGTATAATGATGCATCTGGGCGAACCAGAAGAATTATTGAAAGGACCTTTTGTCTCCTGAAGGCCAGGTTCAGATGCCTCCATCATACAGGTGGATCCCTGTGCTCTTCACCCGAGATCGTCTGCCAGACAGTAGAAGCATGCTTCATGTTGCACAACCTAGCCCTCAGACAACATGTGCCTTAGGAGGAGGAGATTGGAAATGTCCCTGTGGCAGCAGTGGACCCTGAGGACAATGTGATGAGGATGAGGAGGCAGAGGATGAGGATTTAGACAACAAAACATCAGTTACAGGTCAATACGTCCAATGACACACAGGTGAGACAGTGTAACTGACCATTCCTCTGACTATTGATGTTTTCTGTGTGGCTGTAGCAGGATGGGATTCACTTCCTTTGCATCTCAACTGACTGTCACCTATGCCTTCTAATTTTGCAGATGTTTGTGTTATAACAGCTGTGTACTGATGTGATGACTCCAGACAGCTACAGGTCTTCATTTGTATGCTATCACAGTGTTCAGATCATTTGCACTAGATGTGACTGTTTCCATAATTGCACATTTTCATAACATAAAACACTATCACTCAAGTTGTGTTCAAGGGTGTTTATTGTAGTACAAATTCTAAACGGTAAGGTGCAATGGAATGGGGTGATGGTAGTGGTAAGTCAAGGGTATTGGTCCAGTCTGTTTGTAGTACAGGTCCAGTGTCCAAGGGGCCATAGGAAGGGGGGCAAAAGTAGTTCAGAGTAGCCAAGGCGACAGAGTGGCAGGAAGGACAATCAGGAGTTTCTCTTTTCCTGGCGGTGGTCTTGGTCTTGGCAAGTGTCTCTGGCTTCTGTCTGGGTCACAGGGAATGTTTTGGGGTGGTTCACCTTCTGCAGGGGATGGGGTGTTGGTGGCCTATGGGTCCTGTGGCAGGGAATCCTGTCCACTGGCTGCAGCAGAAGTGGTGGGCTGGTCAGTAGACTGGCTAGTGGCAAGGGCCCGCTGCTGTGCTGTCCATTCCCTCATGATGTTGGCCATATCAGCCAGCACCCCTCCTATGGAGACCATGGTGGTGTTGAGGGCCTGCAAATCTTCCAAGATTTCCTGATGGTGTACCTCCTGCAGCCGCTTGTTCTCCTGCATGTTGATAAGGATCTGACCCATCTTGTCCTGGGACTCTTGGTAAGCCCCCCAGGACATTAGTGAGTGCCTCCTGGAGAGTCGGTTCCATGGGCATGTCTGCCCCCTGGCGCACAGCTGTCCTCCCTTTGTCCCTGATCCCCTGTGCCTGTGTCCCCTTAATGGTGTGCCCACTGCCACTGATTTTCTTGGGGGTGAGGTGTGGGCTGCGGTCCCTGTACATGTGATTGATGTGTCCTGGGGACAGAGGTTTGAGGACATTGGGTGGGTGCTGTGGTGTTGGATACTGATGGGGAGGCCCTGTGGTAGACTGTGAGTAGGCTGGCGTGGCCGACTGACTAGTGGTCCCTGATGGGCCAGGTAGTTCATCCAGATCCTGAAGTCCAGAGTTACTGTCATCAGTGGGGGCATCTTCAGTTGGGCGGCTGGATAGTCGTGGCACCTCTTTGCCGATGGGATTGGCTGGGGCACCTGTGGGGATGTAAGTGATTTATTATGCTTTATGTCTGTGACATACTGTTCATCCCTAGCTTCCCCTCTATCATTGCTGTTGCCCTGCCACCTTTGTTTGTGTATGGTGATGTATTGCGTGATTGTTAGTTCTCCATGCTGTGCATGCTTTTGTGATGGGTGTACATGCAGGGCTGGGAGGGCTGTACATGCATTGGTTTGGCATGCTGGGCTTTGGGGTTAATCATATGTGTAGGTGCACTGTGTGGGATGTAGTGGAGTGATGAGCGTCAGGGTGAGGGGGTGAGATGGCATGCAGGTATGGGGGTGATAAGCAGTAAATTGTGACTTACCAGTGTCCAGTCCTCTGGCTACTCCAGTGAGTCCCTCAGGAAGGAGTATTGCCAAGACTTGCTCCTCCCATGCTGTGAGCTGTGGGGGAGGAGGTAGGGATCCACCACCAGTCCTCTAGATGGTGAGCTGGTGCCTTGCTGCCACGGAATGTACCTTCCCCGTAGGCCGTTCCACCTCTTCCTTATGTCGTCCCTTGTTCTTGGAGAGTGTACCATAGTGTTCACCTTGTCCATGATCCTCTGCCATAGCTCCATCTTCCTGGCAATGGATATTTGATGCGCCTGTGCTCTAAACAGCTGTGGCTCTACCCTTGACTATTTCCTCCACCATGACCCGAAACTTCTCATCAGTGAAACAGGGGTGCCTTTGTGGGGACATGGGTGTTGTGTGATATGTGTTGTGCAGCGGGTGCTGAGTAATGTGGTGTGGTGTGGGATTTGGGGTGCGTGATGGATGAATGGGTGTTTGTGATGTGTGTGTGCAGTTGTCTGTGATTTTCGTGTCTGTCTCTTAAAGGGTTGTGAGTAATGAGAGTGTGTGTTTTATAGTGCTGTGGGTGGGTGTGTGTAGTGTGTGTATGAATGTCAGGTGTGTGATTTTCATTTTGGCCAATGTTTTGTTGTTTTTTATTTGGGTGGCCATTCTAACTGCGCTGGTGTGTACCGCCAATGGTTTATCGCCATTTAATGTCCACCGTGGTGAATCGTGGGTCATAATGTGGTGGGCATTGTTTTGTTGGTGTAATGGTATGGGTGTTCGTACCAACACTTTAACACTGACCTTTGGGCTGGTGGATATGTGTCTGTGGAAGTAGTCTGTCGGTTTGGGGTATGGGTCTCACAACATGGCGAACAGATGTTCGCCACCGCAACGGTATGTTGGCGGCCGTCACCGCAGCAGTAAGCAGCATTTACTGCTAATGTTGTAATGAGGGCCAAAGTGTCCCCAGCTAAATTACAGGACTGTAAGAAAGAAGTGAAGTATTTGGGACACCAAATTGAAAAGGGAGCTAGGAAGGTTTCCAGGGAGAGGATTACAGATGAATCCCCCTGTCACACAGACAGATGCCAGAATGTTTCTGGGAATGGACAGCTACAGTTGTCAGTGGATTCCCAACTTTTCAGTTATTTCAAAGCCGCTGCAGAAGCTGACTCATAAAGAAGTTACTGATCCTTTAGTGTTAGACCAAGCCTCTATGAAAGCCTTTACTGAATTGAGAGCGGGTCTGTGCAAAGCCCTGGCTTTGGGAATGCCTGATTACACAAAACCCTTCATCTTGTTTTGTCATGAGCATGATGCATGTTTATTGTCTGTTTTGACTCAAGTCCATGGTGGTGTAAACCATGCAGTGGCATATTTTTCAGCTACTTTGGACTCACTCGCAGCAGCACTACCTGGCTGTTTTTGCACAGTAGCAGCGGTTGGACTGAGTCTCACGCAGAGTGAGAGCATTGTGATGGGACATCGTTTAACTGTTATGGTCCCTCACTCCATTTATGTTTTGCTCACCCGAACCAAGACCCAACATCTAACCAATGCTAGGTTGACCAGATACAAAACTGTAATTTTAGGTTCTCTGAAAGTTACTCTGAAAAGGTGTACAGTGCTTAACCCAGCAACTTTGCTTCCAAAAGAAAACGTTGAAACTGATAAATTGAAGGAAGTTGAGCATGACTGCCTGAAAGTAATTGATTTGTGCATAAAACCGAGACATGACATTAAGGATACTCAATTGGAAGAAAATTGCCAAATCATTTTTGTTGATGGGTCCTGTTTAAGAGATAATCTGAGTTCATTGAGAGCAGGATGTGCTGTGTGCACAATTTCTGGTATATGCAAAGCGTTCAGGATTCGAGGAGTGTATTCTGCACAGGTGGCTGAATTAGTAGCTCTTACTAGAGCATGCCATGTTTCTGCACAGATTAAAGTTACAATTTATACCAATAGCTAGTATGGATTTGGAATAGTCTGTGACTTTGGTAAGCTATGGTCACAGAGAGGTTTCCTGACCTCTTCTGGTTAGCCAGTTAGAAATGGGGAAATAATAAATGGTTTGTTACAAGCTTTACAAGTGCCTGAAAAGATTGCTGAGGTGAAATGCAGTGCACCCCTGAAATCACAAGATTTTGTATCAATGGGAAATGGATATATGAATCAAGTTGCAAGGTTTTGCACCCTGAATTGCATATCCTTCAAGGATAAGTGGGAATTGTTACCGGAGGAAGAAATCTATACCAGTTGTGCCCTTATTGTGATTGACGCTTGGGAAGAATTGAAAGCGCTTCAGGATAATGTTGAGAAGGAAGAGAAGAAAAATTGGGTCAAATTGAAATGTGTTCAGTGACAAAATGATGCTTGGGTATCCGGGGAGGGACAAGTGGTCTTACCAAATAATGTGTTGACTCAAATGGCTATATATTACCATGGTCAAGCACATGTTGGGATGGATAATATGATTCAAACCTTCAAACAGTTTTGTTTCAATCCAAACTTTAGACAGGCTACCGAAGCAGTTTGCCATCGTTGCAGTATCCATCAGCAGATGAACTTCGGAAAAAGAACTGTGGTCAACATGAGCCACATTATAAGAGCAGGAGGTCCATTTAGCAGGATGCAGATGGATTTTATTGAGATGCCTGTGTGTGCAGGATTCAGATATGTCCTGGTAATTGTGTGCATTTTTAGTCACTGGATCGAGGCTTACCCCACATGAAGAAATTCTAGACTTACGGTAGCAAAATTACTGCTTAGGGAACTGATACCTCGTTTTGGGTTTCTGGTTTCTTTAGAATCAGATAGAGGAAGTCACTTCAACAATTAAGTAATTAAATTGCTATGTTCAGCTTTAAACATAGAGCAAAAGTTGCATTGTCTGCCCTGAAGCATCAGGACTTGTTGAGCAAATGAATGGTACCTTGAAGTCAAGACTTGCAAAGATGCGTGCGTCAATGAATCTGAAATGGCCAGACGCACTACCGCTAGCTCTGATGAGTATGAGAAACACACCGACAGGAAGACAGGACTGTTGCCACATGAAATCCTCATAGGCAGAGCACTGAGGTTGCTGGCGGTTCATGCAAATGCTCTTGTGAACATAATAGATGATATGGTGTAACAGCCTGGCTGATGTGGTTCGCTCTTTTTCTCGTCAGGTGGAAGCCACCACTCTGCAACCATCCCAAGATCAAAGCCACAACCTGAGAGCGGGAGGTTGTGATCAGAAAACATGTGAGGAACACTTGCTTGGAGCCTTGGTGGAAAGGCCCGTATCAAGTAGTACTGGTTACTACTACATCTGTGAAGTGTGCAGGAGTCCCGAACTGGATTCATGCCAGCCATACTCAGAAAGTACCCTGTCCTCTGGACAATGAAGATGAGTTGTTGAGAGTGCCAACAACATCTGGACGCTCTCCAGAAAAGGAGCAGGAAACGGGAGAATCAGAGAGTGAATCTAAACAGATCAAAAGTGGTTCAGGCACTCCTGAGAGGGACAAAGTTGAACACATACAGGAGGGTGACAGCGAACCAACATCATATGAGACAGCACGAGGGTCTAGTCAGAGGAGGGCTCCACCAGAAGCAGACGGTCTTGAAGGACAAACAGAGCAAGCCACCAACCCTGAGGTTGAAGGAGTTGACGCGGATCAAAGTCAAAACGATTTAACTCCTCTGACAGAAGTCACAGGTACATCAAGACAAAATCCTGCAGAACTAGAAGTTGAACATTCAACGCTGAAAGAGCATTGACCATGGCTCCACTGAAAGGAGATAAGTGGCCGAAATCACAAGCCAAGAGAAAAGAATCAATTACAGTGATGACAATTGAAGAAGAAATAGACCTAACAAGAAGAGAAAATTTGACCGATGGACAGTTAAATGGAGAACGAAGATTGAAAAGAAAGCGATTTGTAAGCAGAAGCAGAAGGATGGGCATATTCAACAAGTGAATTTTGGGCTTTTTATTTTGATCGTGAAATTCCAGGTCAATATTTTGGTACATAAAGGAGATCCATGAACTGAACTTTATAAAAGTTGTGAAATTAAGAACAGTGAAAAGAGGCAATTTAAATTAACTGGAAGAGACATTTTGAGTAATCTGATTTGACATGCTGCTAAACCGATTTGTGACAATTGACGATTTTGAAAAGCTACATATTTTTGACAAAAGGACCTAGAAAAGAGACTGAAAGCTGTAAATATTTGCAAAAGAAGATTTTTGTTTTGCTGCATCGCTATATATTTTTTTGGTTCTTTGTACTTTCTAATTCTTTAAAGACCATGAGTAACCCTAAAAAGCAAATTAGAAAGAGTAGGTATTATAAATACATAAGTATTGGTTTAGCGATTGTGTACTTGATAGTATGCTTGATATTGCTTGTGGGTCTTATTGAGAAAACTATGGCTAATGATGCTTCTGCTTTTGAGGCGACTACTGCACTTACAGAATTAGAGAAGTTTAAAAGGGATGAGATATATTTACATGCAAATAACGCACAGGGAGATCTTTCTTCTAATGTCTTCTATCGCTTATTAGATGATTATGTTGAGACGATGAACGCGAGTGAATCATATGTTTGTTTGCAAATTCCTTCATCAGTAGAGGAAGGGAGTACCTATCATAGCTTGCCACTGACTTATGGGATTAGTTGCAGTCTTTTACTAACAAGATTCTATAACCAGGAGTATATTCAATATTTCTATTCAAATCATGATGTAGTGTTCTCATTTGTTCCTATAATTAAATACCTGAATATAGTAGCTAAAGAAAGTAGTAAAGAATTAGTGAGAGGTTTCTTCAAACCTACATCAACATTTGGCACAGCTTACACACACAGGAACAATTTGACATGTTTGTTAACACCAATAGAACAGAGCTTTTTAGATCAGACTGATGACAGGAGAAAGGCACTGAAGGAGAAGTTAGACAAAGACTTAGAGAAAAGGACATTTAGAAATGACTATGCACAACACGCAGGGTAGCTTTGCGTATGTAGGCCTAAATCTAGAACTGACACATTGTTTGTGGGAACGAGTGAATGTAGACATGTGTTCCTTTTCCAGAGTAAATTGAATTTTATGCTAAATGGACAAGACCTAGCAATTCCAGGGTTTTATTACATCTTTGGGCCAAATGTGTATTTCCATCTTCCAAGAGGATGGTATGGCACGTTACTTGGGGATAGTGTTCCCAAAGATTTATCAACTTGAGAACCTAAAAGGGTTACATCATATTAGACCAAAGAGAGAATCTTATTGATATATTTGGAGCAATGATTCCCTCAGTAGGAATTATTCTGAATTCAGTGAAAATTAGAGAGTTGTCTACTATTGTGGATAACACACTGACTAGTTTTTCAGGATTCATGATCCTAATGGATACAGAAATGTATGCAGTTAGATCTATAACTCTTCAGAATTGCCTTGAGTTAGACATCCTTTTAGCAAAGGAGGGCGGAGTTTGTAAATTGGTTCAATCGCAACATTGTTGTACTTTTATTCCTGATAAAAGTAAGAAAATTAGAAGCTTTATTAAAAATTGGACTGATAGCAGCTCTGATTTAACCAAATTAAAAAAGCCTGGAGTTTGGGAAAAGGTTGGCAAAGGTTTTGCTTCTGTGGGAAATTAGCTCGGCAACTTAGGTAAAGGTATGATTTTGAAAATAATGCAGATAATGTTGATTATTGTAACTTGTATATTTGGAGCATGGGGAATTTATAAATTGTATCATGTGATCAAAATAAAGAAGTTGAAAAATGATCAGAGGAGGGAAGAAATTAAAATGGAGAAGTACTTTAGAGTAAATTAAAAAAGGGAAAGAAGATTTAAAGGTTATAGTGAATGCAACTTTTAGGTAAACAAAAATCTGTAGAGAATAATGGAAGGTGTGATGACATATTTAGTCATCAGAGGAGGGATTTTGAGAGCTGAATTAATTACTAATGATTTGCATTTATAATGGGTAAGAATTTGCATGGAATTAGGCTAACATAGAAAATAATGTGCGACTTCAAAAATGTGCCTACTTGAGTGGCCACCATAAACACGTAATGCTTTTAGAGAATGCATATTATTATTAGTTATTGTGTACGTGTAGAGAAAAATGTATTAGGATATAATATTAACGATTTCAACTATGTATTGGTTTTATTTACTTTAGACCATAAGTTCGTGAGGTTTGGGCTTAGTTTGCACACCTTATGTCAAGCTGCAGTGTTTCATAAATGGTGGAAAATGTAAGACTAAAGAATGACTACTTTCATAGTTCATGCTGTGCTGACCAAACAATTTGTAGATGTCTTTAAGTTTCTCATGAGAACTGCTTGCAGAATCATGTTGTACTAGAAAAAGTAACAAAATGAACTTGATGTGTGAGAAAGAGATGTTCCCAGGATTGCAACAAAAGAGATACTTGATGAGTCTGATGATGGGAACAGGAGGAGAGGAGCCAATCATCGACCTGTGAACGACAGTTTAGTTATATCTTAGATTTTGGTTTTAATTTCTATTGGGCCAACTGTAAATGTTTGATTGTCTGACCAATGACGATGTGGGAAGATTCTTTAGGGAATTCTACCTTAGCTAGACAGCACAGAGGAAAGTGGATTATTTTCTTATTTTGATTTTCCCCGTAGTGGTACTGTTTGAGGAGCTGCATAGTTCCTGATGATTCTATTTTCTAACTTTAACTTTATTGCTGAAATTGCTAATGGTGGATGCTGAACCCTTAGAAATTGCTTCTTAATAGTTCAGATAGCTTAGAGCTTCCAGTGTCTAAGCCATTCCCTTTCATTGTCCCATTGCTGAAGCTGACCAGACGGATGTCCAACTGACTATGAGAATTACAGCTTGGCAATCCACTGAGGAGAAATATAACAAAATGTTATTGTCTTTGCTATAGGTTTGGTTCTTTTGTTTTCCAGGTGCCAATCTCTAATTTGATAGAGCCCTAGTTAGATTTTTTCCAAATTAACTTTGACTAAATTGCTTTTGCATGAAGTCCAAACATGCTATGCTAATTGGGGGGTTAGTTAGTAATTCTAATAATGACAAATGTTATTAAATAAGAATTGATCGTGTTCACCTGTTGAATCTAGATGTATGTCATTTTTATTGGCAGTTATTGTTGCTATTGATTTGTACTGTGACTCTGGAATTCTTAATTGTAAATGCATTAGTTAAATTGAGATTCTTTAGAAGATTTGGTTAGCCAGTGTTATTCATATATGTTTATCATTTGGTATTGAGACTAATATATGTGATGTTAGCATTGTTAATATAGGGAAATAAACTTTCTAACTTTTACTAAAGGTGTGCTTATTCATGGCCACATGGGTCATGGTACGTGAAGTTTACTGACTCAAGATTTTTGACAAATTGATTGTGATATATATACTGTATTGTTGTATATGAGAATAAACTGAAGGTAGGGATGGTGAGATTCCTCTGAGCACGGTCAAAAGATACATCAAACTCCAACTCGTCCCCTTATGAATCAATTATAAAAGACCAAATAAGGTCAGATGCGCTTACAGGTGCATGTATGCCTTTTTTAGGTGTTCAGCAGATTCCCATAGTTTATTGATGATTCTTCTTGCTTGAGTGGCAGGCGAGGTAGTCAAAAGAATGTTTTTTAATATTTGTAGTAGACAATGGTCAGAAGGGCAGCCTGCTGGTCTGCTTGCTTTGACCAGATCCATAAATTCATCTTGTGACTTTTCTTTGAAGGAATGCAGAGGTTCGGTTAGCCTACTCTTGGAGGGGATTTTTAGAAATTGGATGATGCTGGTGGTTTTATTTTATCTTAAATAGGAGTCCAGTGTATCTGCTTTGGTTGAAAGATTATTTGCCAGTTTGTCAGTGAATTCTTGAGTAATGGGATGAGTTCCCTCTGTGCATTTAGGTTTACAAAATTCTGTGACAATTTTATATAATTCTTTATTTGCACATTTATAATTTTGAATTCTGTCTGTTTAGTTTTGATTGATTGATTGTTTGAATTTTTAGCTTTTTTCATTGTTGACCTGTATATCTGTTGAGTTTCTGTAGGTGAAGTTTGACTTGCTCTCTGTTTGTTTTGAGCCAAGAGCATTGCAGCTTTCTAATTTGTTGTTTAATCTCTTTTACTTTTGTATTCCTCCAAGATGCTTGTTTTCTTTTGTCCTGTGTTGTTGTTCTGAGTGGTATTAGGATATCCAAAGCTTCCTGTAGTCACTCAAAGTTTTTGAATGGAATTTATTGTGTCCAGATCTGTGTTGGATGTTAGTTGTGTTTCTAAGTATTAAAAACTGAGTTTTTTCCACGGTCAAGAGGTGGATGCATGTAAGGTAGTCTTATGTGTGTTACTTTGTGGTGTTTTAATTTGGAAAGCTAGCAAATGATGATCTGACCATTTGACTGGAGTAATCCTTTGAAAGGTAACTAGATCTGGGATTGCAAAAATGACATCTAGGATGTGTCCAGCAATGTGTGTGGGTTTCTGGATGATCTCATGTAGGTTCAGTGTGTCTGGGCCACGGATTATAGTTTTTAGATGGAGTTTATTGGGTTTGCCAAACCAAATGTTTAGGTCCCAAGAATGCATAGGTTACAGTGTAGTGTTACAAGGTTTGAAACTGTGCATATAAATGTTTCTGGGAATGTAGCATTGTTAGGTGGTAGTCAGTAAAGGAGAATTAAGTCACAGGAGGAAGTTGGTATAGGGTTGCATCTGGTGATGAGTGCCTCACAACCTTGTATGGAAACGTCATCCGTTTTGGTGAGAATCATTGTTTGCTTGAATATAACAGCTAGTACATCTCCTCTTTTGCCTATATGATGTTGTGTAATAGTTTGATAGCCTGGAGGAACAGCTTCATGATTTATGAAGAGTAAGTCAGGTTGTGTGTCAGTCAGTAGGTCGTAGATGTTGTGCTTGTTTTTAGAGAGTAATAGAGCATTTATTAGTAGACAGTTTAGATATTGTGTTTTGGTGGTGGTGTGACTTTATTCTGTAGAGGAGTAAGTCATATTTTTTTAACTTTTAGCAAGTGTATCGTTAGTGATGGTATTGCTGTATGAGGTTAGCAATAGTGATGTTTTTCTATATAGTATTCTTTGTTCAGCAGGCTTAGAAGGCATTTTGATGGGTCTGCATGTACAGGTGGTGGAGACAATGGTTGAGAGTGAGTAAGTGAGCTGTGTTGTTTTTGTAGGGTAGCCTTTTTGTGTAATAGACATTGAGATGTGAAGTTGTGAAGAGTGGCATGTTGTTTATTTTGTTAGCATCTGTTTAGAGTGGAAGGTGTATGAGTGGGAGGTGATGATGGAGTATGTTGGTCATGTTTTAGGACTATAATTTGCACAATGGATGAGAGGCGGTGAATGAGAGTTGTTGCATTGGTGTATTTGTGGTAGGTGTTGGTGAAGATAGAACATTTTCAGAAAAGGTGGTTTAGAATGTATATTATTTCTTTAGTCAGGAGGGTGGGAGTGGGTGTATGTTTCTAATTTGTGACGGAATGTATTATGACATAGGCCCTCATTACAACCCTGGCTGACGGACGCCAACATACCATGGCCGTGGCGGTATTCTGTACGGGTATTATGACCCACACTGAGAAATCCACCACTATAGAGACACCCACACAAGTCCGCCACACCAAAGGTCAGTGATAAACTGGCAATAGCAAAACCTACACCATTACGCCAACAGGAATACGGCCACAGTATCACGACCCACGAATCACCGCGGAGGCCTTTCAACCGTGGTAAACCGCTGCGTTCAAAATACACACACATTTACAAAACACCGCCACATTGGACAATTCAAACTACATACACCTGACGCATATAAACACACCACCCCCACACACTCACACTAATATATAACACATACCCACATTACCCACAACACCTTACAGCAAAAAAAACAATAGCACACGGAGCGAGACAAGGCAGGAGCACCCACTCAATCAGAGGCACAGAACACCATCACCCAAACACCATCCACGCACATCACAGCATACACCACAACATATCACCCCACATATCACCCCAAACATCCTCACACATATCACCCGCACCACATCCATTGCACCCTAAAACACCCCAGGTTTTCTGAGGAGGAGCTAAGGGTCATGGTGGAGGAAATTATCTGGGTAGAGCCACAGCCTTTCGTATGACAGGTGCAGCAGACGTCCATAGCTAGGAAGATGGAGCTATGGGGTAGAATAGTGGACAGGGTCAATGCAGTGGGACAGCACCCCAGAACAAGGGATGACATCAGTAAGAGGTGGAACGACCTATGGGGGAAGGTGCGTTCCGTGGTTGCAAGACACCAGGTAGCCGTACAGAGGACTGACAGTGGACCCCCACCTCCTCCCCCACAACTAACAAGATGGGAGGAGCAAGTCTTGGTGATCATGCATCCTGAGGGCCTCGCAGGAGTAGCAGGAGGACTGGACCCTGGTAAGTCATATCTACTATTATATCCCCCAAACCTACCTGCATGCCATCACATACCCCCACCCTTACCCTTACTCCCATCACTCCATCACCTCACATATACCCCACCATCACAACCCACCCATCCCAATACCAATCCCTGCATGCAACACCAATGCATGGACCCCCGTCACAGACCTGCATGGACACCCATCACCACAGCATGCCCAGTAAATCACCACTCACACAAGGCCAAGCTGACAGGGAAATCACAATCATAGAGGGAAACACACCCATGCACAATATGGCCCATGCAGATTCAATAACACTGCATTTGCATCCCCACAGAACCCATAGTCAATGTCACCAGAGAGGAGGTGCCAGCTACATCCAATCCCCCACCAGAAGAGGCCCACAGTGACGACAGCAGCTCTGCACGCCTGGATCTCGATGACCAACCTGGCTCATCCGGGACGTCTGGACAGTCGGGTACCCAGGCACAGTCCCAACCCACCACAGAGCCCTCCCCCAGGAAGCACCACCACAGAACCCACCCAGCGGGCCCATGCCACTGTCCCCAGGACACGTCAATCAGCAGTGTGTCCACCACTACAGGGACCCCGGAAACCCCACAAACCCAGGACAACCAGGGACCTGGGGTCAGTGGCAGTGGGCACACGGTTCAGGGGACAGGTACAGGACAAAAGGGAAGCTGGGAGGACTGCTGTGCGACAGGGGAAGGACAGGCCCAGGGAACCCACTCTCCACGAGGCACTCTCCAAAATCCTGAGAGCATACCACCATTCCCAGGAGACGATGGGCCAGATACTGGCCAAGCTGCAGGGTACCCAGCGGCTGCAGGAGGGACAGTACCTGGGGATCAGGGAGGACCTAACCAAAATTTACACCATCCTGGTCACCATTGAAGGGGTGCTGGCAGACATGGGCAAGACCATGAGGGAGGCAGTGGCACAACAACGGGTGCCGGACACTAGCCAAACTGAGGAACAGCCTTCCACCTCCGCCGGTGCTGGTGGACAGGAGGTCCAGCCACAGGACCAACAGGCCACCAGCACCCCAACCCCTGCAGAAGGAGAACCACCCTGCAAACGATCCCTGCGATCCAGGCAGAAGACAGAGAACATTGTTAAGACCCCAGCTAGGAAATAAGACTCGCCTGATTGTCACCCTTGTTTCCCACACTATCACCCTGTCAACCTTGAACTATCATTGCTCCCCTTCCTATGCCCCATTGGACAATGCACCTGTGATACCAAGAGACTGGACTCTACCCTGAACTTCCTTCCACAATCAGCCCAGCCCCTTGCACCACCCCCTCTACTTATGAGCACCTAAATAAACAATGGAACAAATACCAATCTGGAGTCTTTCAAATGATTCACATATGTATTAGTACAACATTATCAAAGCATTGCAACTCAAAAGTACAGTGAAATATACTTTAGGATGACCTCTGGAGGGCAGAAGTATGCATAGCAGGAGCCAGAGTGGGGCACAGAGATCTGAAAATGGAGATGCCAAAGGGTACAGTCAGTGGCCATAGACATAGGGAAACAGGCTGCCTTGTACAATGTCCAACAGATAACTGAAATGTTAGTGAAGTTACAGTGTCTTACCTGTGTGTCGCTGGAAGTACTGCCGAATAATATTAGTTCTGTAGTTAACATCTTCTTCCTCTACCTCCTCTTGATCACTGTCCACAGGCTCCACCGCTGAAACAGGACCATCTCCAGGCTCATCCTTTTGCAGAAAAGGCACCTGGTGTCTCAAGGCCAGGTTGTGCAACATGCAACATGCAACGAAGATCTGGCACACCTTCTTGGGTGAGTAGTGCAGGGATCCACCTGTCAGATGGAGGCACCAGAACCTGGCCTTCAGGAGGCCGAAGGTTCTTTCTATAATCCTTCTTGTACGCCAGTGTGCCTCATTGTAACGTTCCCCTGCCCTTGTCCTGGCATTCCTCACTGGGGTTAGTAGCCATGAGAGGTTGGGGTAACCAGAGTCACTGGCAAATATCGAGGGACAACTGTTAGACATACACTGACCTTTAGGGACAACCCCATACCCAGGCACCTACTCATACTGTGTGGGGACCTTTGGCTCACCTATTAGCCACACCCGGTGCCTCTGGAGTTTGCCCATCACATATGGGATGCTGCTATTCCTCAAGATATAGGCGTCATGCTCAGAGCCAGGAAATTTGGCATTCACATGGGAGATGTACTGGTCCGCCAAACACACCATCTGGACATTCATTGAGTGATAGCTTTTTCTATTCCTGTAAACTTGTTCATTTCTCCGGAGGGGGACAAATGCCACATGTGTACCATCAATGGCACCAATGATGTTGGGAATAAGTCCCAGGGAATAAAAGTCAGCTTTCACTGTGGCCAAATCCTCCACCTGGGGGAACACGATATAGCTGCGCATGTGTTTCAGCAGGGCAGACAACACTCTGGTTAACACGTTAGAGAACATTGGCTGAGATATCCCTGATGCCATGGCCACTGTTGTTTGGAAGGAACCACTTGCCAGGAAATGCAGCACTGACAGGACCTGCACTAGAGGGGGGATACCTATGGGTTGGCAGATAGCAGAAATCAGGTCTGGCTCCAATTGGGCACACAGTTCTTGGATTGTGCCACGATCAAGTCTGTAGGTAACGATAATGTGTCTGTCCTCAATTGGTGCTTGGTCCACCAGGGGCCTGTACACGGGAGGATGCCACCATCTCATAATCTGCCTCAGCGGTTGAAGCCTATGGAAGAGAACGATGAGCAGAGCGTCATATTCACGCTTATATTGCACTAATGATGAATTGCTGACTTTACAGAAACAGTATGTGAACTCGAGAGTCAGTTGATGTGTCAATATCTGCTGTCACGCAGTTAGGTGCCATGCTCTGTTCCCCCTGAAATGGCAGCTGCCTGACCTGTGAGGAGGGACAAGTGGAAATTAGGTAATTGCACTGGCATTGTGTGGTTGATGACCGCCGTGCAAATGTGCATTGGTTATCATTGGGCCCTATGGGTTCCAGGAGCCAATGGCGATGTACGCCGGCAGTGACGATACGCACCGCCACAGACGTCACCGCCATTTTCTATCTAATCACTCACTTGGTACCTGGCCTACAACAGGAGAGGACCTACCCTGCAAGTGCTGCTGTGACCTGTGTCTGGAAGCGACAATGGCTCATGTGTCAGGGGAAAGGGGCCCTGCCTTCACTGTAGAGGAGTTTGAGAAACTGGTGGATGGGGTCCTACCCCAGTAGACGTTACTTTACGGTCCTCCAGACAAAGAGGTAAGTACACTGTGAGCATGATGCGTGGGCCATAAATGTTTGGACTGCTGTGTGTGTAAGTCACATGTAGGGGGCAGAGGGGTCCTGGCTAGAGTGCAGCATGTAAGATGGTCAATGTATGTGCATCAGGGGATGTGTGGGATCTGGTGAGCAATGAGTAAGATGGTCCAAACGGTGAATAATTCCCTTTTCTGTTGTCTTTTCCTTGCAGGTCAGCACCCACCAGAAAAAGGGTATTTGGTGTGCCATCGCCAAGGAGGTGCGGACCCTGGGGGTCTTTGACAGGCAGAGCACCCACTGCTGCAACAGGTGGGAGGATCTGCGCCGCTGGGCAAAGAAGATGGCGGAGGCCCAGCTGGGGCTGGCTTCCCAACAAGGAAGGGGTGCCTGTCGCACCATGACCCCCCTGATGTTCCGCCTACCCGGAGTTGGATGGGTGCTTGAAGGCATCACTGCAGCCACAAGGGGGTGAGTACAGAATCTGAAAGCTGACTTGGCGTGCGTTAGGAGGTACCTGGGTGGGGATGTGGGCTGTGGATGCCGCTAGGCCAGGGCGAACATGACAGGGTAGGTCCCTGGTTGGGCAGGCTCAGAATCACTCCTATCCCAAAAGTGTTGGCGGCCATCTACTCCTGGGCAAGGTCCTGTGGCTTTCAGGTGTGCAGCTAATGGCGTTAGGCATTGAACCCCATGGGCTGATAACTGTCTTATTAAATGGTTGGGCACGGCCTAGTGCATAGGGATGCTCCCTGTGTGTTGTGTACGTCAATGGTAGTGCTGTTGCTGGCATTGACCAAGTGTAACTTCTGTCTCTCCCCCCCTTTTTGTTTTGTCACCCTGTCCTTGTGTGCATTAGCATCATCTGGCAGAGGGGCAGAGGCACCGGTGATGGAGGGAGCTGCATCCCACATGGCCCATGCAGCCGAATCCACAGAGGGTGAGGGCACCAGTGGGACAGAGGGCGAGGGGAGCACCACAACGGGGACAGGAGGGGAGACCACAGACAGCGACTCCTCCTCCGATGGAAGCTCCCTGGCGGTGGCGGACACCACTGTGTCCACCCCAACAACAGGTGCAGCCGCCATGCCCCCTACCAGCACTGCCCTCCCAACAGCCCCTCAGCGTGTTTCCTGTGTTCACTCACTCAGGAGGGTGGGCATCTCCTTCACCCCAGGCACCTCAGGCCTTGCCCCAGTCAGCCCTGCTGCCCTCAGTGAGGAGGCTATTGACCTCCTGAGATCCCTCTCTGTTGGGCAGTCAACTATACTGAATGCCATCCAGGGTGTGGCAGGGCATTTGCAACAAACAAATGCATACCTGGAGGGCATTCACTCTGGCGTGGCGGCCCAACAGAGAGCATTTCAGGCTCTGGCCTCAGCACTGATGGCATCCATTGTTCCTGTGTGTAGCCTTCCCCCTCCAATTTCCTCTACCCAGACCCAGTCCCCTCAACCCCAGCCTATCCCAGGCACACCGCCAGACCAGCATTCACTCAAATCAACACACAAGGGTGGCTCAGGCAAACATAAGGACCACACTTCATCTCACAGGCACTCACACAAGCACCATACCCATGAAGACACACCAACATCCACTGCCTCCGCTGTGTCCCCTCCTTTTCTTCATCCACCTCCCTCCCAGTATCGCCTCCACTCACACCTTCCTGCACTACATCCTCATCCACTAAATCCATCACCAGCACGCCCATCACAACACACCCCTCACTGGCAGTCACCAACCCCACAACCATGCACACATCCCCTGTGTCCTCTCTCAGTGTGTTTGTGACCCCTCCTCCCAAAGCACACAAATGCAAGCACCCACCCACCCAACAGCCATCCACCTCACAACAGCATCCAGCACATGCACCTTCACCCAAACTCAGCAGAAAGACACCTCCTACAACCACTCCCTCTTCCTCCACTCCCAAACCCCTCCCATCGTCCCACCCCAGTGTGTCTAAAAAACTTATCCTGGCAAATATTGACCTGTTCCTTACCCCTCACCCTGTCCTTCCACTCAGGCAAGGGTGTCCAGAACCCAGGCCAGCTCCTCAGCCACCAAGTCGGCATCTGCTGTGGTACCTGCAACTCCCAGAGGCTTCAAGGGGGCACCCGTCAGGCCAGCCAGTGTGCCACCGACCCCTGCAAAGGACCATACCATTCCACTACCTGCCAACGTGAAGAAGGGGACAGCATGCACCAAGGGCAATGAGCACGACCCACCCAGCAAGGCCTCCTCTAAAACTGCAGCTGCCAGAGCCACGGTCCCAACAGCAGCTGCCAAGATGAAGAAGGGGCAAAAAAGCCAAGGCAAGACACCGCAGGCGTCGGAGCCTGCAGTTGGGGGCCTGGTGGCCACCATCAGAACCGATAGCCCCGCCACCTGCACTGCCAGCATCCCCGCCACAAGCACCGCCACCTGCATCGCCACCTGCACCACCGCTGCCATCACTACTGTCAGCAGCAGCATCCCCAGTGGCCAGCCGTCCGAAGCTGCAGGAGAAGGGCTGGTGCCTCCCTCCACCACTGGCAGCACTGGCACCTGCACCACGGCCAGCACCACCAGCATCCTCACCACAAGCACCGCCACCTGCACCGCTGACAGTAGGACCACTAACAGCAGCAGCAGCCCCAGTGTGCATCCATCCGGGGCTGCAAGAGATGGGCTGGAGCCTCCCACCAGCACCGCAACAACCACCAGTTTGCAGCCTTGGTTGCTGCGGGATGGAATCTGGCCCTGACTCCATGGACTTTCCTGCTACCTGTCCCCTGCAAATCTTGTACCTCAGACACCCAGTTGAGGGAATGTGAACTGCCACACCCCATGTGCTGCATCACTGGGCACCAAGCCTTCTCCAGAACCAGTTGAGAAAGGCATTCACTCACCCAATCCTTGGCAGGATGAAGCAGACTGGGCACCAAGCCCCCTCCAGAACCAGTGGAGAAAGGCATCCACTCACCCAATCCTTGGCAGGATGAAGCAGACTGGGCCCCAAGCCCCCTCCAGAACCAGTGGAGAAAGGCACCCATTCACCATGTCCTTGGCAGGATAAAGCACACTGGGCACCAAGCCCCCTTCAGAACCTGTGCAGAAAGCCATCCACTTGAGAGACTGTGGCCTTGCACTCCCCAGGACCAAGCAGTGGGCAAAGCACCCACTTGAGAGACTGTGGCTTTACACTCCCCAGTTCCAAGCGGTGGGCAAACCACCCACTTGAGAGACTGTGGCTTTGCACTCCCCAGGACCAAGCAGTGGGCACTGAGCCCCCTCGAGAAGCAGTGGCGTTATTCCATCTTCCGGCTGAGGTGCCTCCCCTTTCCCATCCCCCTGAGGTGCCTGTGTGTTTTTGACCTGATTCCCCTGCAGTGTTCTCTCCGTATTGAGGCAGGGGTCAAATGTGGGCTTGGCCCATGATTTTTTGCCCAGTTGCCCACGGACATTTGCAAGGGACAATGTACAACCTTATGTATTATTGTATATACTTGTAAATACTGTTTTTTATGTATATCTGCCAATTTCTAAAATGTCACTGTTTAACTCAATTCCTTTTGTCCTTGCGTTCTTCCAGGGGGTTACGGTGTGTATATGTAATGTTGCTGCATGTGTTTGTGTGTATGGTGTTGTGGGTGGGGGGGTTGCGTGTGTGTGTGTCGCTCTTTTTTTCCTCCCCCCCTCCCCGGTGTACTAGGTACAGTACTCACTGTGGTCGTCACCACCGCCTTTGATATTCCTGGTGTATGAGGAGGTACACCAGCATGGGGAGGACCTGTAACTCAGGCTCCATGGCGTAGTGGTTCTTTCTTGGGTGTCGAGAGGTGAGTGGTTTCCCTTCCAAAGACTGTTTCTGCAGTGCTTTTGATGGAGTTGGTACCGCCCCGGAAAAGGTGGCGGATTGGCGGGTTGTAATGGTGTGGGCGGTACATTGTCTTCCACCTGTCTGTTGGCGGTGGCTGCTGCGGTGTTGGTTGCTACCGCCGTGGCGGTCGGAGTGTTAAAGTGGCTGTCTATGATGGCGGTTTACCGCCGTGGTCATGATCCCATTTTTTTTACCGTCGGCCTGTTGGCGGTATTATCGCCGCTTTAACACCGACCGTCAGAGTTGTAATGAGGGCCATAGTGTTTGTGTGAGATTTCATTGTGGTAGTGTGCGTGTTATGTTTTGTTTTTGTAGAGTAGTGAGAGGAGATATTGATGTAGTGGTTTTCTGAGAAGGATTTGTATGTATAGCGCTGCTGATGAGTGGAAGTTGAATGGTTAAGGGGTGGTGATGTGGTTTTGAAAAGATTGTATGTAGTGTGTGAGAGGTGATGGACAAGTGTTAGGGTGGCTGCTTTCATTTGATAGCTATAACAGTTGATATGTGTGGTGGATTGGAGTGTAAGGATTGTTTGGTTGTATGCTTTTGGTAAATAGAGGAGGAAGGTGTTGGCGGATGATATGATGGAAGGCAGAGTATCGGTTTGGTGGGGACAGAAAGAGATCTGTTAGGAGCAAGTAGGGGATAGAGCTGGTGGTTTTGTCTGAATGTGGGTTTGTGCTGGTAATTTGTGAATTTGTTAGTGGTATAGGACAGAGTGGTGTTTTGTGTGAGAGTGAATATGCCAGTGTGTGGTACTTGGGGCAGAAGGGTGTATAGGTGTGGTTTATGTGGTTGTTGAGGCATTTAAATGTAGATAGGGTTTGTTTGTAGTAAATGGGTAGAGTGTACTTGCTGAGAGTGTGTTAATATGTTTGTTGATGTGGATGGGTTAAGGTGGTGGCTAATGAATAGGAAAAAGCAGTTTTGGCCCTAGACCAGTCCCAGCCTGAACAGCCCCAATAAGGCAACTGCCCTTGTCCTCTCCGCCCTTAGCCTTGAAACCTTGGTTGAGACACATGGAGCCCTAATGATAAGTAGCCCTAGTGATTAGGTGACCTTGGTCCAATGGGAGCCTTAGCCCTAACCAATTAGAACCCCAGTCCTAAGCCATAGGACCAGTGGAAGAACTGGCCCTTTCAACCAATCACAACCCCATGCCTTACTTCAAAAGAAACCCAAGCCCTACGAACCAATCAGAAACCCAGATCTATCGGCCAATAAGAACGCTAACCCTAAGCCCTTTGTCAAATACAAGCACTAGCCCTGGAAACCAATCAGAGCAGAGATGCAACAACCAGTAAGAAACTTATATAAAGGGCATGTGACCTTAAGCACAGTCAGGTGGGCAAGGAGTAAGCTGCCTCTGAAGTCATGAAGTCAGAATCTCCTTGGACACATATAGGCTCAATCCACACTTTGCAGGTTCTGTTCAGCCCTGCGAGTAGGGCCCAAATCAAAAACCACTCAAAATACTGCTTTTCGCTTACTTAAATCACTATTTGTAGCCAAATACAAGTGCTACATACACTTTCCAAACAGAATTTAAATCTTAAACCATGAATCTGATTAAGATGTCTCTTAAACTCCACTTAGCCTCTGAGGTGTAGTTTGCCTTTTTACCTTTTAAAAACACAAGGGGGTGGGGGAATGGATTCCCTTTTATAGACCTTTGAGCAGCACAGGGGAAAACTAGGAGATAAATTTAAACAGTCACGGGTAAAAAAAACACAGCAGTTTTAAAGGTACAAATTGCACAAAAACCAAGAGTTGAATTTCAACAGTCACAGGGAGAGGAAAAAGCAGTTTTAAAGTTTCAAGAACACACAGCACAAATGTTTTACCACCTTCTTTGTCTTTTTGCTCACTGGGCTATTTATGGTGCAGAGAAACGTGGGCTCCAAAAAGGAGGTGGTTGTCTTGGGGTTCCCTCCACAAACTTTAAGGGTTTGTGCAGGTGTGAGAAGAGGGCTCAGGGTTTCTTGGGAGCTAAAGGGTCAATCAGGACAGCACAGGCTGTGGGGCAGGGAGCTGCTCCTGAAGTGAGAATCTCCTTAGGTACAGACAGGCTCAATCCACACTTTGCATGTCCTGTTCAAGTCTGTTTGATGGCAGCATGAGATGCAGTTCCATGCTCTATGTTCTCTTGGTATAGCACATGACTCACTCCTGAAGGAGTATCCCAGTGCTGTGCCCTTAAAGAAAAGAAGATGACTGACTAGAATAACCATGTTTTCAGCATCTTCCTGAAGTGCCCAAAGCTGATGCAGGTACAGATTTGAAAGGGAAGAGCATTCCAGTGAAAAGGAACTAAATAAGAGAAGGGTCTGCCACCATATTAGGCAGTATAGATCTAAGGAATCTGCAAGAGTGCTTTGTTAAAGGATCTCAGCTGTCTGAGAGGCAGATAGAACTTACATTTTTGATGCAAATACACAGCCTGAGATTGATACAGGGCCTTCTGCATCAGGCAGCAGAGTTTAAAAATTGTTTGTTTTTTATGGGTAACCAGTGCAGAGCTTTTAAAAAGAGGGAAGAAGGTATCAGAGCTGGCAGGTTACAAATCAGTCTAGCAGCAGTGATCTGGACGTCCTGTAATTTAGCCAACAAAGTAGCATTAGGTGCAGCTAATAATGAAATGGCAGAATCTAGGCAACTGGTTATCAGTGCTGGACCAGGGTTTTCCTGGTGGTATGGGGTAACCAAGAGATGGGGTATCAATTTCAGTGTGACAAAGCAAGTGCCACATGTGGCAATAACTTGATCTCTCTTAGGTAAGGCCTGATCGAGTTTTACTCTTAAGTTTTTCACAACCTGCTTGGGAAGAGGAGCAGATCTGAGATGATAAGGCCACCAGTCAGAGGACCAGAGCTCTTGTGCCTTACCAAACAGTATGATCTCAGATTTCTTGCTGTTTTGCTGGAGACAATTTGAGATCATCCAACTGGCAATTTCCCATACAGTGTTTAAATTGGTTTTGTACCAAATCTTGGTCAAGACTGAAGGAAATAGAGGATATGCAGTTGCATGTCATCTGTGTATGCCATAATCTCCACACCACCTAAAGCCTTTCTGAGAATACATGTTCCATGAAGTCTGCCGATACGTATGGAGTGAGAGACCATGACAAGTGCCGCAGATAGGTCCAATAAGACCAGCATACCTGGGGTTCCTGCATCAAGTGACAGTAGAATGATGTCTGTGACGGCTACCAATGCCGTCTCTGTGCTATGTAATGCTCAGGAGCCTGATTGTGAGAGGTTTAAGATCTTATTCTCCTCTAAAAAAGATGTCAGTTGCTTATTAATGTGGCTTTCTAAAGTTTGAGCAAGCAGTGGTAGTAGCGCGATAGGTATATATTTTGCAGGTTCCTTGGGGTTAGTAGAGGGCTTTTTAAGAAGTGACATTATTTGTGTGCACTTCCAATCACCGGGAATCTTGGCAGAGGTTAGCGAGAGACTGAAAAAGGTTTTTACTGAAGAAGCCAAACAGATGGCCAGAATAGATGTTATGTTCAGAGGGAAGGGATCTAGCGGAGAACCAGAGTTTGCCAAGACAACAATCTATTGCACCTGTTCCACTGAGCACGGTTAAAATGCTTCCAAGGTAGCTATGGCAGCTGGATGAGGTTGACTCAAATCTAGTGCCATGTGTGAAGGTGATGGACACACCAAAAAGCTTTTATATATAGTGGTGATTTGGTTATCAAAAAAGTTGGCAAGGGAATCACAGAGATTCTGAGATAGTGAAATAGAGGTGGCACAAGCATGAGGTTTCTCAAAGCTGTTTGTCTCACTCTTTTGTGGGGTTCCCAACTAAGGTAAGTGATGTAGGTTTGCCTGGCTTTTTTAATCTGAGTGTGATAACACTGGAGCTATCACGAAATACAGCTTTATATAAGGATAATTTAGTGGATCGCCAACGCCGCTCTAGAAATTTACAGTCTAGCTTTTCCTGGTCTAGATCCCTAGAATATCACAGTGCCTGATTCCGATGAGCCACAGAAGATGAAGATTTCTTAACAGGAGCTATTTGATTAAAGGTGGCTGTTAGAGACCTATGGTAAGATGCTAAGGAGGACTAATGTCTGCAAAAGGACATCAGAGTCAAAGGCCATTGTAAACGTTTCGGGCTTTTCTGCAGCGGAATGAAGAAATTGATCAAATAGTGGTCTGACCACATGATCGGTAGTGGCAGGTCACTCATTACTTCTGCTACATTTGTGAAAATAAGATCCAGAGTGTGGCCTGCTCTAAGTGTAGGGCCGAAAACTATTTGGTTAAGCCTGAGTCTTCATATCAGCAAAAAGCTGGAGTGTTCAAAGCTCATTTGTATTCTCAGCATGATAATTAAAATCACCCAGTAAGAGAAACTTATTAGAAAGTAGAAAGTAGGTGCGCAATAAAGTCTGTGAATAGCTGAAAAAAATAACTTTTAGTGTCTGGAGGGTGAAAAATTATTGCCCCCCTCCAGACTTCTGTTACAGTGATTGAGAGTTTGAAAACACACCTCAAGCCCGGCTGACAACAGCAAGCCAATCATGGTAACTTGTACAGAGTTGTGGAAAACAATAGCAACACCCCCATGATGGAAATGGTCCTTTTTGCAGGGTTATCCCAAAACTTTTTGTCTTCTTCCTCCTATTTTTTCAGGTCTGTTTTTGCTGGTTTGCTGTCTCTGCGCACTTTACCACAGCTAATCAGTGCTAAAGTGCAAGTATTCCCTATAGAAATTGTACTGTTCATTGGTTTATCCATGATTGGCATTTTTGATTTACTGGTAAGTCCCTAGTAATGTGCACTAGAGGTGCCCAGGGCCTGTAAATCAAATGCTACTAGTGGGTCTGCGGCACTGGTTGTGCCACCCACATAAGTAGCTCTGTGATCATGTCTCAGACTTGCCATCGCAGTGTCTGCGTGTGCAGTTTAACTGTAAATTCGACTTGGCAAGTGTACCCACTTGCCAGGCCTAGACCTTCCCTTTTACTACGTGTCAGGCACCCCTAAGGTAGGCCCTATGTGGGCCCAGGGGCAGGGTGCGGTGTATGTTTAAGATAGGACATATACTAGTGTGTTTTATATGTCCTAACAGTGAAATACTGCCAAATTCAGTTTTCACTGTGCAAGGCCTATCTCTCTCATAAGGTAACAAGGGGGCTGCCTTTAAATATCTTTAAAGCGCAGTTCCCCTTTGAGAGCAGATAAAAATATGTTTTTTAGGGTCTCTGAACTCACAATGTAAAAATACATATTTTATTTAAGTTGGTTTTAAAATTGTCTGTTTCAAAAATGCCACTTTTAGAAAGTAGGCATTTTCTTGCTTAAACCGTTCTGTGACTCTGTTTGTGGATTTCCCTTCTGGGTCAGTTTGCCAGTTGGGCTGTTCACACCTCTTCTCTAGACAGTGACACAAAAGGGGGCGGGGTGTAGCCTGCATATCCTGATGAACCATCTGAGCTAGAGGGGAGGGAGGAGTGGTCATTCACACCTGAAAGGAATGTGCCTGTCCTCACACAATGCAGTCTCCGACCCCCTGGTGTGTGTCTGGGGCCTGGCCTTGACAAGGAAGGATCTTGCAAACACTTGAGACTTTGCTTTGAAGTTTGCCAACTTCAAAGGCAGAACAGGATACAAGAAGAAGACCCCAAACCCCAGACTTTTAGAATCTTTCTGGAATCAAGAGGAACCTCTGCCCACGAGAAGAGCTGGAGGAGGAGTACTGTCCCTTTGCTGTGTTGCTTTGCTGAACTGGCCTGCAGTTGCTGCTTCTGCCTGAAAAGAGTGTAAAGGGTGAACTTTGCTGTGTGCCCTGCTTGAGAAAGTTCTCCAAGGGCTTGGAGTGGAGCTTGCCTTTTGCTGGAAGTCTCAAGGACACCAAAGACTACAGTTTCCTTGACCTGCAGCAATGGGAACTATGTGTTTTGTGCTGTTCAAGAGGAGAATCCACTGTGACACCGCCAACGAAGCCAGTGGACGCACTGTGATCTGCCAACACCGCATGGAGTGGCATTGCCCCTCTTCACACCACGACCCTGGTCTCACCGACGCCGTCATCAGACGACTTCACCGAGCCGCCGCTCGCACCGCGACCTGTGGGCCCCGTACTCCGGCATCGCCTGCTCACATCACAGCCTGGGCCTCCCCGATGATGCCGGTCCTGCTGACACAGGCGCCGCTGCCTGCACCGTGGCCTGTGGACACCACTCGTGAGGAGCACGAAGCACTGTCCCGTACCGCAGCCCCGGTCCACCGACCCCGCACCGACTCCAGTTTTGTCACCAGGCATCCCTGCATGCACCGTGGCCTGTGGACACCGCTTGTGAGGGTCACAAAGCACCGTCCCATCCCGCACCGCTGGATTGGGCATACTGAGAACAGCGCTTCCGCAATGACGACGCTGCTGCCTGCACCGTGACCTGTGGACACCACACATTGCACCGCCCCACTTCACACCGCAGCCCTGGTCTCACCGACGCCACTGGCTGCCATCACCGAGCTGCTGCCTCCACCGTGACCAGTGGGCACAGAACGTCGCATCGCTTTGCACCACAGCCCCGGCGCCATCCACGCCAGCGCTCTTGACTTGATCAGCCCGGAGTACAATCTGCAACCCGTGTGACTTCAAAGGCCCAACGACTCCTGCACGGACTCTGGAACCAACACCGCAACGTCAGCAATGCCACTCTCCGGAGCTCACCGTGAGGATCACGACGCCCTACAAATCCAAGGTACTGTTTGCGGGTCTTTCCAACACTGTAGTTGGCCTGCCACACCGCGGCCGGCCTGAACTGTTGGTTTTGTTGATCACAACGCCGTGATAGCCCCAGGTGGAGCTATTGACTTCAAGGAACTGTATTTTTGAGTAAATCTTGCAGAATTCATATTTTAATTACTGTATGTTGGATTTTTATTGTCTTTGGTCTTGTTTTAAATAGATGAATATTGGCTATTTTTCTAAAACCAGTGTGGTGTCCTTTTGTAGTATTTTCACTGTGTTGCTATGTGTTATGTGTAAATGCTTTACACATTGCTTCTGAGATAAGCCTGACTGCTCGTGCCAAGCTTCCAAGGGGGTGAGCAGGGGTTATCTGAGCAGGTATCTCCCTTACCCTGACTAGCGTGAGGGTCCCTACTTGGACAGGGTGCAATCCGACTGCCAGCTAGAGACCCCATTTCTAACACCCCACCAGGACGTTTCTCTCAGTCTATTTGACCAAAGAATACTGTTCAGAGATAGATAATGCAATATCGGGAAGAACAGTGTCACATAGCCATGTCTCTATGAGAAAGCATAACAAAGGGTGATAAGAAGAGATAAGGTCCCAAATTTCTATTGAGTGTTTTACTATGTAGTATAGTCCAGTAAGCAGGTCTCTGCTGGCCTTAGGAGTATTACCAGCTGGAGCAGGCGTCTTAACAGCCAAGGCTGAGGTAAGGCCTGAAATATCGTTAATATGTGTGCTCCAGGTACTTATATATGAGTCTAACCAGAGAATCTATACTTGAGAAGCAACTTTTTTTTACAGCCCACAGGTCCATCTAAAAGTAGAAACCATTGCTTACAGCAGAAAGCAGGAGTAAAATAGTTAGTTAAAATATCACACAGAAGTAATAATTATGAAGAGGAGTATTTACAAGCCATTACGTTGGCCAAATAGCCACAGGCACTAAATAAAAAATGGGCAGGGATTCTGATGTCTGGCATTATTCAGGCGCGGACAGGCACAGATAGACTTGCCAGTGGCATGCCTTTGGCATGCTGGCTGCCCACCTGCTGCGCATGTCTGCTGCACATCCTGCAGCACCTTTAACACTGGCCCTACCTGTATGGCCTACAGTCTAGACCTCCAACCTGCCTAAAATGGCAATGGTAAAGTGGCCAACAGGAGGCGAGAATGGTCGGGGATGAGAAGCAAGCTCTCTCCACAACACATGGCACAAGCCGTGACGGACCGGAGAGCAGGAAATAACCCCAGAGAAAAATTGAAAAGAAAGTGCAGGTCTGAGCAGCAAATGAAACAGAACAATGGTCCTGTGGCATGAAAACATGAAACCACACGACAAAGATATTATCACCAGCTGATATCTTAAAATGAGAATACTCAGAGGTTAAAAACAATTAAAAACATATTGGCCCTCATTACAAATCTGTCGGTCGGTGATAAAGTGGCAGTAATACCACCAACAGGCCGGCAGTAATTACTGCCAAACTATGACCACTGCGGAAACAGCTCAGACAGACAGCCACTTTAACACACCGACCCCCAGGCAGAAGACAATGTTCCACCCACTGAATTAAGACATGCCAATCCGCCACCTTTTCCGGGGCGGAACCAACAACATCAAAAGCCTGGTGGAAACACTGCACAGAAGAGAAACGACTCACCTGGGGAGACTCAGGGAAGAACCATGCCGCCACGGAGCCCGAGTTGCATGTCTTCCCAATGCTCTTCTACATGCTGCTTCACTCCGAACACCAACAACGGCGAAGACGACCACGGTGGGTACAGCCGCCTAGCACACAGTGGGGGGGGGAAGAGGGTAATACACACACGCAACACCCCCACCCCGAACACCATACACACAAGCAGATGCAGTAACATAACAAATTGACTCCGTACCCCTCAGGAATAATGCAAGGACCAATAGATTAAAGTCAGTGTGATAAGACAAATATAGTAGGAATACGTGCATCCAAATAAAAACGTATATACATATTTACAAATTAAGGGACACTGCCCAGTCCTAAATGTTCATGGGCCACAGGGCCACATCTCAAAGTCCAAGGCCCCACCTCACTCCTGTAACAACACAGAGAGAACACTGCAGGGGCATCAGGTCGAAAATAGCCAGGCACCTCATGGGGATTGGGAACGGGGGTGGGGGGCACCTCAGCTGGAAGATGGTACGATACCACCGGTCCTAGAGGGGGCAACATGCCAATTACTCTGTCTTGGAGAGTGCTAGGCCACAGTCTCTCAAGTGGGTGACTTGGCCACTGGCTCTGGAGGAGGCAACATGCCGTGTGCTTGGTCCTGGGGAGTGCAAGGCCACAGTATCTCGAGTGGGTGACATGCCCACTGGCTGTGGAAGGGGCAACATGCCCATTGCTCTGTCCTGGGGAGTACAAGACCATAGTCTCTCAAGTGGATGGCTTCTCCACTGGTTCCAGAGGGGGCACCGTGCTCATTGAGCTTCATCCTGGGGAGGATGGGGTGAGTGGATGTCTTCTCCACTGGTTCTGGAGGGGGCATCGTGCCCAGTGAGCTTCATACTGGGGAAGATGGGGTGAGTGGATGTCTTCTCCACTGGTTCTGGAGGGGGCATTGTGTCCAGTGAGCTTCATCCTGGGGAGGATGGGGTGAGTGGATGTCTTCTCCACTGGTTCTGGAGGGGGCATCATGCCCTGTTATGCAGATCTTGGGGAGTGCAAGGTCACAGTCTCTCAGCTGGATGTCATACCCACAGGATTTGCAGGGGCCAGGCCGCACAATAGCCCATGGACGCAGGACTGCACACTGTCGGACGGCGGTGAAGGGTGTTCAGTGGTGGCAGTGGTGGAGGTGCTGCTGCTGCTGGTAGTGGTGGGGGGAGGCTCCAGCCCATCTTCCGCAGCCTCAGACGGCTGCCCACTGGGGCTGCTGGTGCTGGTGGCGGTGTTGCTGGTGGTGGTGGGGGGAGGCTCCAGCCAATCCCCTGCAGTCTCGGGCGGCTGCCCACTGGAGCTGCTGCTGCTGGTGGTGGTGCTGCTGCTGGTGGTGGGAGGCTCCAGGCCATCCCCTGCAGCCTCGGATGGCTGCACCACCATTGTTGGTGGTGGGGGCTCCGAATGAGTCCCAGCACCAGGCTCCTTCTCCTTACTGCCTGCTGGTGCAGGCCCCTTCCCCTTCTTGCCAGCAGCTGGGGATGGCTCCTTGCCCATTTTGGCAGCAGCTGGGGCTGGCTCCTTGCCCTTCCTTCCTGCAGCTGGGGCTGGCTCCTTGCCCTTCCTTGAAGCACTTGGGGCAGGCACCCTTTCCGTCTGGCTGGCTGGTGGCCGTAGTCCTTTCCCACCTGGAGTTGCTAAGGACACTACTGTGCCCATGGACTGGGTGGCTGAGGTGCTAGCCTGGATTTTGACCACCCTGGCCTGATGTGAGGGGGGGGAGAGGGGAGAAGAGGTCAATGGTGGAGAGGAAAAGCTTCTTAGGGACTCTGGGGCGGGGAGAGGAAGATGGTTTGGGAGTGGAGGAAGAGTAAGTGGTTGTAGGAGGTGTCAGTCTGCTGTGTTTGGGTGCAGGTGCATGAGCTGGATGCTGTTGTGAGGTGGATGGCTGTTGGGTGTCTGAGTGCTTGCGTTTGTGTACCTTGGGAGGAGGGGGCACAGACACAGTGGGAGAGGACACAGGGGACGTGTGCATGGATGTGGGGGTGGCGACTGCCAGTGAGGGGTGTGTACTGATAGGTGTGCTGGTGATGGTGGTAATGGATGAGGATGTAGTGCATGCAGGTGTGAGTGGAGATGCTACTGGGAGGGAGGGAGACAACGAGGAGAGGGCCACAGTGGAAGCAGTGGATGTTGGTATGTCTGGTTCTGGATGGTATTTGTGTGAGTGCCTGTGGGATGAAGTATGGTGCTTGTGTTTGCCATGTCCACTCTTATGTGTTGTCCTGGGTGCCTGCTCATCTGCCTGTGTGCTTGGGATAGGTTGTGGTTGAGAGGAATGGGATTGGGTGGAGGAAATTGGAGGGTGGAAACAGGGACAATGGCTGCCATCAGAGAGGAGGCCAGAGCCTGGATTGATTTCTGTTGGGCCGCCAAGCCAGTGTGAATGCCCTCCAGAAATGCATTGGTCTGTTGCATTTGGGCTGCCAGCCCTGGGATGGCATTCACAATGGTTGACTGCCCAACAGAGTTGGATTGCAGCAGGTCAATATCTTCCTCACTCAGGGCAGCAGGGCTAACTGGAGCAGGGCCTGAGGTGCCTTGGGTGAAGGAGATGCCCACACTCCTGGGTGAGCAGGCACGGGCAACTCGCTGAAGGGCTGCTGGGAGGGCGGTGCTGGAATGGGGGGTGGTAGCTGTAGCTGGGCTGGGCACAGAAGGGTCTGCCACCAGCAGGGAGCTTCCATTGGAGGAGGTATCCATGTCCGAACCGTCCCCTCCAGTCTCCGCTGTGGTCTCCCCTCGCCCTCCGTCCCACTGGTGCACTCACCGTCGATCGATTGGGCCTCTTGGGTCCTGTGGGATGCAGCTCCCTCCGTCACCGGTGCCTCTGTTCCTCTGGCAGATGATGCTAGTGCACATAAGGACAGGGTGACAAAACAAAAAGTGGGGGCCAAAGTATACACTTGCGGCACCAACACCACTGTTGGCGTACACAACACACTCACACACAGGGAACAGCCCTACGCACTAGGCAATGCACTACCAGTCACAATGCTAGTCACCAACCCATGGATAGGGACACCTAACGCCAATTGCAGCATACCTGAGACCCACAGACCCCTGCCCAGTAGTGGATGCCTACTTGCTTGGTTGGAGGACCTTCACAACAGAACCCTCCCAAAATGGGACCTACTCTGCAATGTCAGACCTGGCCTATAGGCAACCACAAGGCCCAAACCCCCCAACCGGATACCACCCCACCAGGCATAAGTTGTAATGAAGGGCACTGTACTCACCCCCTTGTTGCAGCTGTGATGCCCCCAGGCGCCCATCTAGTTCCGGATAGGCCACCACCAGTATGCGGGCCATCAGGGGGGTTAGGGTTTGACGGGCAAACCTTTCTCGTTGGGAGGCCAGTCCCAGCTGGGACTCCGCCGTCTTCCGTGCCCAGTGTCTCAGGTCCTCCCACCGTTTCCGACAGTGGGTGCTCCACCTGCCGTAGACCCCCAGGGTCCGCACGTCCTTGGTGATGGCACGCTATATACCCTTCTTTTGATGGGCACTGACCTGCAGGGATATACACACAGGGAAAGGTATTAGTCCGGCCTGCTACACTTATGGACCACCATGCCCCTTCCCATCCCCATTAGCACAGACATGGCCCAGCATACATGCTGCATGCTGCCCCGGGCCCATCCACCAACCCCCCCAACACAAGGCCTTCACACATAGCACTCCATGCATTAATGCTCCATGCACCATAGTCACGGTGTACTCACCTGTTGGTCTGGAGGCCCATACAGCTGTCATTACTGGGGTAGGACCCCATCCACTAGTCACTCCAGCTCTGCCGAGTCGAAGGCAGGGGCCCTTTCCTCAGTGACACAAGCCATGGTTAGTTCCAGACACAGGTCACAGCAGCACTTGCAGTGTAGATCCTCTCCTGTTGAAGGTCAGGGAGCAAGTGAGTGAACAGATAGAAAAAAGGCGGTGACGTCCGCGGTGGTGCATACCATCACCGCCGGCGTACTTTACCATTGGCCACTGTTCCCACATAGGGCCCAATGTTATCCAATGAGGAGTTGCACGCGGTTTTCGGCCGCCTCCCGCAACTGCGCACAACGTCATCAGAATTACCTCATTTACACCTGTCCCTCCAACAGGACTGCCAGACACCATTTCAAGGGGGCGAGGGGGTGCAGGCCATGGCTCCTAACTGCAACACAGTACACATATGCACCATTTGGACCTCTCCAAAAAAATACTGTTACAATCATGACATGCATTGAAGTCTACTGTTTGGAAATAAGAGATGCTGGCCAGCTGCTCACCATTTTGCCCCCTAGATTGCAACCACTGAGGATGAGTAGGAGATGGAGACACCCCCTGTGTACAGACCCCTAGTGGACTTGGCAAAAATGGAGGACAGGCACATTATCCTCACCTATAGACTTGACAGGGCCACAATCACGGAGCTGTGTGCCCAATTGGAGCCTGACCTAATATCTGCTAGAATCCTGGGTCTGTGCATGATGCCTTTATCCTGAGGAATAGCAGCACCCCAAATGTGATGGTCCAACTCCAGAGGCACAGGGTATGGCTAATAGGTGATCCCTGGTTCTCACCCAGTGGATGTTGGTGTATGGGTATGTTGTGGGCCCTAAGGGTGAGTGTGTGGCTAACAGTTGTCCCTCAATATTTGCAGGTGACTCTGTTTACCCCAACCACTCATGGCTACTGACCCCTGTGAGGAATCCCAGGACAAGGGCGGAGGAATGTTACAATGAGGCACATGGGCGAACAAGAAGCATAATAGAAAGGACCTTCGGCCTCCTTAAGTCCAGGTTTTGTTGCCTTTATCTAACTGGTGGATCCGTGTGCTACTCACTCAAGAAGGTCTGGCAGATCATCGTGGCATGCTGTATGTTGCACAACCTTGCCTTGTGCCACCATGTGCCCTTTCTCCAGGAGCAGGAGGCTGGAGATGGCCGTGTGGCAGCAGTGGACCCTGTGGACAGTGAAGATGAGGAGGCAGAGAATGAGGATGAGGACAAAAGAAGTGCAATCATTCGTCAATACTTCCAATGACACACAGGTAAGACTTTGTTATTTCACATTTTATTTACAGTTTGATGTGTGACATTGGCAGGCTGTGAATTCCTACTTCTATGCCCACTCACTGTACCATTTGGCATCTCTTTTTGCAGATGTTTGTGCCCCACTATTACTCCTGGTGTGTTCAGTGCAGCCAACTACAGGTCTTTCCTATGTAAGCATTACTATACAGGTGAATTGCAATGTTTGAACCTTGTTAAACGAATACATTTTGAAATCATTTGACATACACCATACTTTTTTTTCAAAGTGTGTTCATTGCAGTGCTCTGAAGAAGAGGGGGGCTGCAATGGAATGGGGTGATGTTGGAGGAAAGTCCAGGTGATAGTCCAGTCTATTTGTATTACAGGTGTAGAGTCCAAGGGGGCATAGGAAGGGGAGCACTGGCAGTTCAAGGTGGACAGGGTGACTGAGTGGGACACAAGGGTGACAATCAAGAGAGTCTTATTTCCTGGCGGGGGTCTTGGCAATAGTCTCTGGCTTCTGCCTGGATCGCAGGGAACGTTTGCGGGGTGGTTCTCCTTCTGCAGGGGGAGGGGTGCTGGAGGCCTGTTGGTCCTGTGATGGGGCCTCCTGCCCACTAACGGCAGCGGAGGTTGAGGGCTGTTCAGTAGTCAGGCTAGTTTCAGGGGCTCGGTGGTGTGCCACTGCTTCCCTCATACTGTTGTCCATGTCTGCCAGCACCCCTGTAATGGAGACCAGGGTGGTGTTAATAGACTTCAAGTCCTCCCTGATCCCTAGGTTCTGTCCCTCCTGCAGCCACATGTTCTCCTGCATTTGTCCAGAATCTGGCCCAGGGTATCCTGGGAATGTTGGTATGCTCCCAGGATCACGGTGAGTGCCTCCTGGAGGGTCGATTCCCTGGGCCTGTCATCCCCCTGTCGCAGAGCAGTCCTCCCAGCTTCCCTGTTGTCCTGTGCCTCTGACCCCTGAGCTGTGTGCCCACTGCAACTGACCCCAGGTCCCTGATTGTCCTGGGCTTGTGGTGTGCCCTGGTGTCCTTGCAGTGGTGGACACACTGCTGATTGACGTGTCCTGGGGACAGAGGTATGGGCCTGCTGGGTGTGTGCTGTGCTGGTGTTTCCTGAGGGGGGAGGCTCTGTGGTGGTGTGAGAGTATGCCTGGGTAACTGACTGTCTGGAAGTCCCTGATGGGCAAGGTTGGTCATCCAGATCCAGACAAGCAGAGCTGCTGTCATCACTGTGGGTCTCTTCTATGGGGGGACTGGATGTTGCGGCACCTCTTCTCCAGAGATATTGGCTGGGTTACCTGTGGGGATGTAAATGCAATGTTATTGTTTCTGTGTGTGACATCTTATGCATGGGTGGGTTGCCCTCCATGGTTGTTATTACCCTGGCAGCTTGGCCTTGTGTGAGTTGTTTTTTGGTGGGATAGCTGATTCTCACTAGTGTGCATGCTGCAGTGATAGGTGTCCATGCATTGGTAGTGCATGCAGGGCTTGGCATTGGGATGAGTGATATGTGATGGTGGGCTGATGTTGGGGTGTGTGGGAGAAGGTGGGGTGATGGGAGTGAGGGTGAGGGTATGTGATGCCATGCAGGTAGGGGGGTGATAGTAATAAAGAGTTGACTTACCAGAGTACAGTCCTCCTGCTACTCCTGCCAGGCCCTCAGGATGCATGATTGCCAAGATTTGCTCCTCCCATGTTGTTAGTTGTGGGGGAGGGGGTAGGGGTCCACCCCCAGTCCTCTGTACTGCGAGTTGGTGTCTTGCTGCAATGGAACGTACCTTCCCCCGTAGGTGGTTCCACCTCTTCCTGATATCATCCCTTGTTCTGGGGTGCTGTCCCACGGCGTTGACCCTGTCCACGATCCTCCACCATAGCTCCATCTTCCTATCAATGGATGTCTGCTGCACCTGTGCTCCAAATAGCTGTGGCTCTACCCGGATGATTTCCTTCACCATGATCCTTAGCTCCTCCTCAGAGAACCTGGGGTTTTGTTGTGGTGCCATGAGTGTAGTGTGAGTGATGTGGGTGAGGGTGTGCAGGGTGATGTGTTGGGGTGCGTGCTTTAAAGTGCGTGGGTAGTGTATAGGTGATAGTGGTATGTGGCTCTGGTTGTGTGAGTACTCTTCCTGTCTCTCTCTGGTGGCAATTGTTTGTAGTCGTAAAGGGTTATGGGTACTGTGGATGTGTGTTTTATAGTGGTGTGGGTATGTGGCTATGGTGTGTGTATGGGTGTCAGGTGTGTGTAGTTTGAATTGTCCAATGTGGTGCTGTTTTGTTTGAGTGTGTGTATTTTGAGCGCGGCGGTCTGCACTGCCAATGGTTTACCGTCATTGAATGTACGTCGTGGTGATTCGTGGGTCATAATGTAATGGGCGTAGTTCTGTTGGCGTAACGGTGTGGGTTTTGCTACCACCAGTTTATCACTGACCTTTGGGCTGGCAGATTTGTGCATGTGGGTGAACAGTGACGGATTGGTGTGTGTGTGTGTGTCATAATATGGTTAGCGGATATCTGCCACTGCTGCAGTATGTTGGTAACAGTCGGCATGGTGGTAAGTGGAATTTACCACCAATGTCATAATGAAGGCCATTGTGTAAGCTAACAGGTACAATCACTTCTTGCCTGTTTTGATAGCACCGTATGTGGTATGGTGGTATTCCACTTTTCAAATTCCACTTTTGCATTTTTATGTAGTTTGGCCTGTTATAGCACTTGCTCTGAGACCGAAAAGAATGTTGTTGCTTTTCCTCATCTTTAATTGGTGTACCCTGCAGCTTGTAATCTGACTCTGCTTTTTTAATTCCGTATTGCTGTATGCAAAATTTCATCATATTGTGACTTCATATATGAAAACATTGACTTTAATAAATCAATCAATCGGTATTTGTATAATGTGGCTAATCATCCATGAGTGTATCCAGGCGCTGGGTTAGTTCAGTGAAAAAGGCAGGTCTCGTGTCTCTTCCTGAAGTCTGCCACGGTGATGTTCGGAGGTGGATGGGAAGGCCATTCCAGGACTTGGGTCTGAGGTAGTAGAAGGAGCGGCCTGAGCTGTTGCTTCGTGGCTGTGCAGAGGGTGGAGGATCAGCGGTTTCTGGAAGGTTGTTTGGAAATTTAATCAGTGGTTGATGCATGCAGGTTCTAGGGTGTGGAGGGCTTTGAAGGCGTGTCAATAACTTGAACTGGCTTCTTTTCTAGGCGGGGAGCCAGTGGAGATTCCTGAGGTGTGGGAAGATGTGGTTCCATTTTGGCAGGTCGAGAATGAGCCTAGCAACAGAGTTCTGTATCATCTGTAGTTTCTTCATGAATTCAGTTGTTTCTGCTTACAGTGCATTGCCGATGTTCAGCTGGCTGGTGACTAGAGCTTGAATGACGATTTCCCTTCTGCTAATGGGGAGCCATTTGAAGATTCTATGGAGCATGCAGAGTGTGAGGAAGCAGGAGAAGGAGACTACTTTGATCTGCCGCTTCATGGTGAGTTTGCTGTCCAGGATTATGCTGAGGTTGCGGGCATGGGTCTAAGTCAGGAAGCCACCAAGTGTCATTCCAAGGGGAAGAGTAGTTGCCAAAGATCAGTACTTTGGTCTTGTCTGTGTTAAGCTTCAGGCAATTGGCCCTCATCCAGTCAGAGACATTCTTCATGCAGTTGTTGATAATGATTTTAGTGGTGTCGGGGTCTGCTGAGAGATAGGATGAGCTGTGTGCTGTAGGCGTAGGATATGATGTTAAGTTTGTGGATTTTGATGATGTCAGCTAGGGATGTCATATAGGTGTTGAAGAGGGCTGGCTGAGGGATGAGCCTTGCGGGACACTGCAGAGGGTGTTCTTGGGTTTTGAGAAGAAAGGGGGTAGGCAGATTATTTGATGGTGTTTCCCTGCATTCCGGTGAGATGCAGTTTCTTGATGAGTGTGTGGTGGGATACAGTGTTGAATGTCGCATACAGGTCAAGAAGGATCGCCTCTGTAGAGGAGGATGCAGAGGCCTGCCTCTGTAGAGGAGGATGCAGAGGTCATCCATGGCAGCAAATATGGTAGTCTTGGTGTTGTGGTTGGTGTGGAAACAGGATTAGGAGGCATAGAGCAGCTTGTTTCTGTCAAGGTGTCTGGTGAGCTACTACGTGATGGCTTTCTTGAGGACTTTGGCTTCCTAAAACTTTGAATTATGGATTTAATTTTGCGATATTTAAATATGCAGAATTTTAGCTCAGCAGAAGTCAGAATCGGAACCCTAGTGAGGAATTCCTCCTATGTTTTTTGGTAGGAAAAGGGAAAGACAAGAGAATGCAGAAAAAATGCAATTGTTAATCCTGTTTGATATTGCCAGTAATAACGTTTAGTGAGTCTGGCTCTCACTGCTGACAAATGCTGTGATGTGCAAGTCAGAAATTTTAAACTCTTCCCTGGTGCTTTTATCATGGAATTCTAAATAGAAACAATCCATCATTACAAGACTTAGCTTTTTAATACGGTATTGCTGCATGCAATTTTCTCAGAGTATCACCACACTTCTATGATAAAAACATCAAAAGTATAAATAAAATGACCACCCATTTCGAACCAGGACAAAAGTGCCCTTAATAGCTCCCACATGATGAAATGAAGATTTTGGCCTGGGGTGGATATGCCTGTCATAAACCAATGGGAAATATAGGGGTCTAAAATACTTCATGCAGTTTTAAAAAGGTGGGCACAATCCAGATTGAGGACTTTCAGACATAACATCTATCTATCTATCTATCTATCTATCTATCTATCTATCTATCTATCTATCTATCTATCTATCTATCTATCTATCTATCTATCTATCTATCCATCTATCTACTTAGCCATATATTACCTAGTGGCAGTAGCCACTATGTAGTTATAGTTAGGACCTAGTTTTTATAGGAAAAGCTTTTTTTGATTTGCCTATATCCTTGGCGTCGGTTGATGAATTTTCACAAAATGTTCCCAAAAACGTTGACACTCACTTCAGCTGCTGTCTGGAAAGTTTTCGGGTGGACCATAGAGCAGAAGCCGAGAAAAAGGAGGGAACACAGAAACATGTTTTTCCCGTGTTAATTCCACTAGGGTTTTGAACAGGACTACAGCTCGAACCTCTAGACACAATTACACCAATTTTGGCAAAAAGTTTGCTCTTGGTCCAGAAAGTACCCATCTTGTTATTGTGTAAATCCGCTCAGTAGTTTTTGATATACTAAAGCAAATTCTAATTTGTATATATTGGGATGCGAAGCTCCATGAACCCTCCCGATCTCGTGCTGACATCGGAGTGGCTGCCAACACTTCAACCAGGAACTGTTGGCAGCCATCTTGAGACTCGGCTTAGCTCTTGTCCTGGGGGTGCTAGAGGTACCCCACCAAAGCAAAAAAGCATTTTAAAAAAAAGGTTCACTGACAGTGGAGGTATATCTGCGGATCCGGCAACAATGTTTTAAAAAGACGGACTCCAGCACTTGTTTTGGAAAAAGCCACCGGGTGGGCCAGTTCCCAGGGATACTATTTTAAAAAAGGCAGGTGGCACGCCAGAGCCCCTTTCTGAGGCTCTTGGACCCCAGGGACCACCACCTCCCTGGGGTTAAATCCCAGTAATAGGGGTCACCTGGACCCCCTGAATCCTGGGAACTACACCTCCCTGGGGCAAAATCATAGTAATGGGGGGGCTGTGCGGACCCCCTGGTGTCCACCACCCCCCGGGACTAATTTGTAGTAATGGGGGCCCTCGCTGACCCCCTTGACACGGGGACCTCCACCTCCCTGGGGCTGAATAGAAAGTAATGGGGAGTCTCATGGACCACCCCTGGGCCCCAGGGAGCACCACCTCCCTGTGGCCAAAATATATTTTGAAAGAGGGAGGGGGGCCGTGTGTCCCCCCCTCCTGGGCCATATACGGCCCCAGGAACCACCACCTCCCTGGGGCCGGACCATGAACACCCTCCAGGAAACATATATGGCCCTGGGGACCACCACCTCCCACGGCTGGCTCCTGCTATGTCCAGGTTGCCTTCTTCCGGGGCATAGCTGTTTGCTCTGACTTGACAGGAGCTTTGACAGGAAGAGAGAGCTGTCAGACCACTTTCACTTGCTGGAAGCGGAGTTTTCATCTGTTTCCCTGCCCGCATCTCTTCTCTCACACACAGGGAACTGCATGTTTAGCAGCTCCCTGTCGGTGAGAGCAATGCCAGTTCCTGCAGGAGGCTGGTACAACAGGGGCATTCAGGATCCCCCGTAGTCCCAACGTTGCTGACTGGATGAAATGAAAAAAACTGTTTAAAGTTTAGCTGTAGACTACATGAAATATAACTTGCCCCACTACCATGTACAGTGTTTTCATAAATTATGTAATTTCAGATGTCATGAGTGTTACTATGAATGCTGTGATTTAACCTTGTATAAGTGATGTCATTTGTAACGGTGTGCATTGTAGAGGGTAGAGTTATAATGAATGCAGCCTTCCTAATGAGTTCACAACTCAAATGAAAATAAATCTTGATTTGGATACAAATCCATAAAAGATACATAAGTAAAAACAGGTGGTTCTTCATATAAAGTTGTAGTAAAAAAAATCAGAAAATCATACTATATTACATTAAAAACAAGTTACCCATTCATATGCCATGTCTTCATTCCTTTGGCCAAACTAAACATCGTCATGTTACTCAGCCTCATAGATCAAGGCCCTCATTCTGACCTTGGCGGTCGGCGGAGAGACGGCGGTCGGACCGCGAACAGACCGGCGGTATTAAAAATGGCATTCTGACCGCGGCGGTCACCGCCGCGACCGACCGCCACTTCCCCACTCCGACAGCCACGGCGGTCATGACCGACGGGCTGGAGTCTGCGCACTCCGGTCCGGCGGTCGACCCAAGACCGCCAATGGTATCATGACCCTGCTTACCGCCGCGGGAACCGCCATGCGAACCATGGCGGTAGGCACTATCGGGGCCAGGGAATTCCTTCCCTGGCACTGATAGGGGTCTCCCCCACCCCCCACTGCCCCCCCAAGTCCTCCCCCCACACCCTCCACCCCCCTGCCACCCCCCAGAGGTGGTACGAACCCCCTCCCCACCCCCACCCCGACATGCACATACACGCACCCCGACATGCACACACCCCCTACATGCACATATACACACCCCCTACACACACACATACACAACGGGCACACATACATGCCAACATGCACACCCGCCGAACTACACACATTGCCCATAGGCACAGCAGCACTCCCCGCCCGCATGCACGCACTCACACACCCCCTCTACACACTCCCACGCACACCCCCATGCACGCACACATCACACAACACCCCCTCACCCCCTCCCCTCACGGACGATCAACTTACCTTGTGCGTTGGTCCTCCGGGAGGTGACAGGAGCCATGGGGAGGTGACCGCCAACAGAAGACCGCCAACAGAAGACCGCCACACAGAAATGTGGGTCGTAATTCTGTGGGCGGTGTTCTGCTGGCGTGGCGGTGGAGGTTGACCAGTCTCCACTTTCCCGCCGACCGCCAGTGTGGCTGCTGGCGGTTTTCCGGCGGAACGCTCCCAGCGGTCAGAATGCGCACAGCGGCATACCGCCGCGGTCGGCGGTCTTCACCGCGGCGGTAACTCGGCAGTCTTGCGAAAAGACCGCCAAGGTCAGAATGAGGGCCCAAGTCTCCTAATGGATATCTACTTTCCTACGTTTTATTGCGTGGGTAATATATCTAGTTATTGCAAAACAATCTTCCACAGTACTCAGATTACATAAATAATGGAAAGCCTCTTTAAAACAGAACAGCCTATTTGTAATAAATAATGGTTTAAAAAAATATTTCCTAGTATTATGATATCATTTACAAAACAAAATTATTGTAACCTAGAAAGATTGGCCCTAGGGGACGGACGGGGGGAGGAGTAGGGAAGAGGTCAATATTAGTCAGGACAAGTTTTTTAGACACACTGGGATGGGTAGATGGAGTGGGTTTGGGAGTGGAGGAAGAGGTAGTGGTTGTAGGAGGTGTACGTTTGCTGAATTTGGGTGAAGGTGCATGGGCTGGAGGCTGTTGTGAGGTGGATGGCTGTTGGGTGGGTGTGTGCCTGCATTTGTGTACTTTGGGAGGAGGGCTCACAGACACACTGGTAGAGGACACAGGGGATGAGTGTATGGTAGTGGGGGGGTGAGTGCACGTGAGCGGTGTGTGGTGATGGGCGTGCTGGTGATGGAGGTAGTGGCTGAAGATGTAGTAAATGCAGGTGTGAGTGGAGACAAGACAAGGAGGGAGGAGAAGGACGTGGAGGAGGGGGAGGAGGGGGACACAGTGGAGGCAGTGGATGTTGGTATGTCTGCATGGGTATGATGCTTGTGTGAGTGCCTGTGGGTAGTTTCCGTTGAGGTGTGTGCATGCTGGTCTGATGGTGTGCTTGGGATAGGCTGAGGTACAGGGGATTGGGTCTGGGTGGAGGAAGTTGGAGGGGGGAGGCTGGACACAGGGACAATGGCTGCCATCAGTGCTGAGTCCAGAGCCTGAAATGCTCTCTGTTGGGCTGCCTGGCCAGAATGAATGCCCCCCAGATATGCATTTGTTTGTTGAAAATGCCTCTCGACACCCTGGATGGCATTCAGAATGGTGGATTGTCCAACAGTGAGGGATCTCAGGAGGTCAATAGCCTCCTCACTGAGGGCAGCAGGGCTAACTGGGGCAGGGCCTGAGGTGCCTGGGGCGAAGGAGATGCCCACCCTCCTGGGTGAGCGGCCACGGGACACACGCTGCGGGGCTGCTGGGAGGGCGGTGCTGGTAGGGGGGTGGCGGCTGTACCTGTTGATGTGGGGGGCACAGAGGGGCCTGCCACCACAAGGAAGCTCCCATCAGAGGAGGAGTCGCTGTCGCTGCTGTCACCTCCTGTCCTCGCCGTGGAGCTCCCCTTGCCCTCCGTCCCACTGGTGGCTTCAGACTCCGTTGTCTTGCCCTCCAGGGCCAAGTGGGATGCAGATCCCTCCTGCTCCAGTGCCACTGCTCTTCCGCCTGATGATGCTATTGCACACAAGAACAGGGAGACCACAAAAAGGGAAGACAGAAGAAAGACATGTTCAGTGCATGCAATACCACTACCGTTGGCGGACACTACAGACACAGCAGCCCTCTGCACTATGCCATGCACTTATAGTTCCTAGATTATTGACAGCGCCATGGGGTACAAGGCCTATGCCCAATTGCTGCACACACGGAAGTCACAGGAGCCTGACTAGGTGTAGATGGCTCTTACCACTGGTGGGGTTGGGGTGCCACATAGCCTACCTCACAAAGGGACCTTGCCTACAAAGCTCGCCTTGGCCTAGGGTAACCCACTGCCCACCTCCCCCACCCAGACACCTCGTAATGCACGCAGAGTCAGCTGAATGAGAGTGTACTCACCCCCTTGTGGCTGCTGTGAGGCCCTTAAGCGCCCATCAAACTCCGGATACGCCACCTCGAGGATCCAGAACATCAGGGGGGTCATGGTGTGACAGGCACACCTCCCACGCTGGGAGGCCATCCTCAGCTGGGCCTCCGCCGTCTTCTTGCTCCAGCGGCGAATGTCCTCCCATCTTTTCCGACAGTGGGTGCTCCGTCTGTGGTGGACCCCAAGGGTCCGGACGTCCTTTGCGATGGCATGCCAAATATAGGAATAGTACAGGGGACAAGGAAAAACTTTAACCGTCCGGACCGTCACAGTCATTGGCCCACGTTCCCAACCTTGCCCTGACGCACATACACTCACGGTCCGCTCATGCAGGGCTCAGTCCCCCCATGTATCTTCCATCCACACCACTCCAAACAGCCATTGCCCATGCAGCATGCTCACAGTGTACTCACCTGTTTGTCTGGAGGACCGTAGAGTAGCGTGTACTGGGGGAGGACCCCATCCACTAACTTCTCCAACTCCTCCGAAGTGAAGACAGGGTCCCATTCCCCGGAAACATGAGCCATTGTCGCTTCCAGACTGAGGTCACAGCAGCACTTGCAGTGTGGGTCCTCTCCTGTTGAAGGTTAGGTATCAAGTGAGTGTACTGACAGAATGTGGCGGTCACGTCCACGGCGGTGCGTACCGTCACCACCGGATTACATCGTCGTTGACTCCTGGGACCCATAGGGTCCAATGTTAACCAATGCAGGATTGCGCTGCGGTCTTCGACAGCCTACCGCGACGGTGTAGAACGCCAGCGCAGTTACCTCATATCCCCTTGTCCCACCTTACAGGTCAGGCAGCCGCCATTTCAGGGGGCCACATAGCATTAATGATAACTGCGTCACATCTATGTAGGCCTTGCATACACACAGTAACAGGCACATTGCCGATTAACAAATGTGTGCAAATGGCATTTTGTAATACCTCAGTGTTGGCTGACTCTCTGCTCGCGGTTCTCCTCCATAGGGCATGTCCGCTGGGGCAGTGATGAGATGGCGGCATCCTCCGGTGTACAGACCGCTGGTGGACCTGTCGACAATGGAAGAGAGACACGTAACAGTCACCCACAGACTTGATTGTGCAACAATCCATGAACTGTGTGCCCAGTTGGAGCCAGACCTGATGTCAGCTATCCGCCATCCCACAGGAATACCTCCTCTAGTGCAGGTCCTGTCAGTACTCCATTTCCTGGCAAGTGGGTCTTTTCAAACTACAGTGGCCATTGCATCAGGGATGTCCCAGCCAATGTTCTCTAACGTGTTGTCCAAAGTGTTGTCTGCCCTGCTGAAACACATGCGCAGCTACATCGTTTTCCCTCAGGTGGAGGATTTGCCTACAGTGAAAGGTGACTTCTATGCCCTGGGACTTATCCCCAAATTCATAGGTGCCATTGATGGGACACATGTGGCCTTGGTACCCCCCTCAGGAGTGAACAGGTGTACAGAAACCGGAAGGGCTACCATTCTATGAATGTGCAGATGGTGTGTTTGGCCGACCGGTACATCTCCCAAGTGAATGCCAAGTTTCCTGGCTCAGTACATGACGCTTACATTCTGAGAAATAGCAGCATCCCTTATGTGATGGGGCAACTCCAGAGGCACCGTGTGCGGCTAATAGGTGAGGACAAGGACACTATTACCCTGTAAATAGTTGTCTGGGTCTGGGGTTGTCCCTACAGGTAGTGTGTGTCTAACAGTCGTCCCTCAACATTTGCAGGTGACTCTGGGTACCCCAACCTGTTATGGCTACTGGCCCCAGTGAGGAATCCCAGGACAAGGGCAGAGGAAGGCTACAATGAGGCACATGGGTGAACTAGGAGGATTATAGAAAGAACCTTCGGCCTCCTGAAGGCCAGGTTCCGGTGCCTCCATATGACAGGTGGTTCTCTCTGCTACTCACCAAAGAAGGTGTGCCAGATCATCATGGCCTGCTGTATGCTGCACAACCTGGCTTTGCGATCACAGGTGCCTTTTCTGCAGGAGGAAGGTCCAGCTGGAGGTCTTGTGGCAGCTGTGGAGCCTGTGGACAGTAAAGAGGAGGCAGAAGAAGAGGATATCGACAACAGAAACAACGTTATCCAGCAATACTTCCAGTGAGACGCAGGTAAGAAGATATCACTACCTCACACATCTCATACAATTGTTTGACCTATCATAAGTCTGTCACTTTTACCCAGTGTATGGACCCTGACTTGTCACTTTGCCTTTCCATTTAACAGATGTGGGTCCCACTGTGTGACCTCTGCTATATTACCTCATGGACTAGAGCTGTGTTACATCGGTTTGTTGACAAGAAAATTGACATTGCTATATTCCATAGTTATTATAAATACACATTTGTGAAAGCACAGACTGACTCCAGATTGCTTTGTGATTCAAGGGTGTTTATTTCTGTGCAAATAAGTGGAGGGGTTTGTAAAATGGGCAGAGGTGATGGTGGAGGAATGTCCATGGCAGAGTCCAGTCTATTTGTTTCACAGGTGCATTGTCCAAAGGGGCATAGGAAGTGGAGCTAGGGCAGTTGATGGATGGACAGGGTGACAAAGTTGGACAGAAGGATGGCATTCAGGGGGGTCTCATTTCCTAGCAGGGGTCTTGTGATTGTTCTCTGTCTTGTTCCTGGATCTCAGGGACTGTTTGCGGGGTGGTTCTCCATCTGCAGGGGGTGGGGTGCTGGTGTTGTGGTCCTGTGGCGGTGCATCCTGTCCACTAGCGCCGGCGGAGGTGGTGGGCTGTTCATCATCCAGGCTAGTGTCAGGGGCTCCTTGTTGTGCCACAGTGTCCCTCCTGGTGTTGACAAGGTCCTTCAGCACCCCTACAATGGTGACCAGGGTGGTGTTGATGGACTTGAGTTCCTCCCTGATCCCCAGATAGTGTTCCTCCTGCAGCCGCTGGGTCTCCTGAAAGTTGGACACTACAGTTGCCTCCTGGGAATGATGGTACGCTCCCATGATGTTGGAGAGGGCCTCGTGGAGAGTGGGTTCTCTGGGCCTGTCCTCCCCCTGTCGCACAGCTGTCCTCCCAGTTCCCCTGTTTTCCTGTGCCTCTGTCCCCTGAAACGTGTGCCCACTGCCACTGCCCCCAGGTCCCTGATTTTCTTGGGGTGGTGGGTTTGCCTGGGTTCCCTGTAGTGGTGGACACACTGCTGCTTGTCGTGTCCTGGGGACAGAGGTATGGGCCCGCTGGGTGGGTGCTTGCTGGTGTTTCCTGAGGGGGAGGCTCTGTGGTGGCATGTGCCAGTGTCAGGGGAACCGACTGTCCCGAGGTCCCAGATGGGCCGGGCTGGTCATCTTGATCCAGTTGGACAGAGCTGCTGTCATCACTGTGGGCCTCTTCTGTGGAGGGAGTGGACATGTCTGGAACCTCCTGTCTGGTGACGTTGGGTAGGGGTCCTGCAGGGGTGTAAAGGCATGATTATTGCATCTGTGTGTGCCATTGTGTGCAATGGGTGAGTGTCCCTGTACTCCAGTGCTTGCATTCTTGTCTAGGACCTTGTGTGATAATTGGTTTGGGGTCTGTGTGGGTATCTGTTGTGGACATGCTTTGGTGATGGGTGTCCATGCTTTGGTGTTGCATGCAGAACTTGGTGTTGGGATGTGCGGGTTGTGATACTGGGACATTTTTTAGGTGTTTGAGTGATGGGGTGGGGGTGGGGGTATGTGATAGCATGCAGGTATGGTGGGGGATGTAATAGTTAAGAGTTGACTTACCAGAGTCCATTCCTCCTGCTACTCCTGCGAGGCCCTCAGGATTCAGTATAGCCAAGACTTTCTCCTCCCATGTTGTTAGTTGTGGGGGAGGAGGTGGGGGTCTGCCGCCAGTCCTCTGTACTGCAATCTGGTGTCTTGAGACCACGGAACGCACCTTCCCCCGTAGGTCGTTCCACCTCTTCCTGATGTCATCCCTTGTTCTTGGATGCTGTCCCACTGCGTTGACCCTGTCAACGATTTTGCGCCATAGCTCCATCTTCCTTGCAATGGAGGTGTGCTGCACCTGTGATCCGAATAGCTGTGGCTCTACCCGGACGATTTCCTCCACCATGATCCTGAGCTCCTCCTCAGAGATCCTGGGGTGTCGTTGAGGTGCCATGATGTGGTGTGGGTGGTGTGTGAGGTGGTGTCGGTTGTGATGTGTGAGGGGATGTGTTTGCGTGTGTTGTCTGAGGTGCGTGGATGGTGTGTGAGGGTGTTGTGTGCCTGTGGATGCTTGTATTGTTTCTGGTGGTGTCTCTCTCTGGCCTTCTTTCGGAATTTTTGGTAGTAAGGGTTTGTGGGTGATGTGGGTGTGTGTTTTATATTGGATTGGGTGTGTGGGAGTGGTGTGTGTATGTATATCAGGTGTGTGTATTTTGATTTGTCCAATGTGGTTGTGTTTTGTAAATGTGTGTGTATTTTGAGCATGGCGGTGTGTACCGCCAATGGAATACCGCAGTTGAAAGACCGCCGCGTGGATTCGGGGGTCATGATAGTGTGGGCGTGTTCCTGTTGGCGTGACGGTGGAGGTTTTGTTATCGCCAGTTTATCACTGACCTTTGGTGTGGCAGACTTGTGTGGGTGTCTGGATTTTGGCAGATTCCAAGCTGTGGGTCGTAATAGCTGTAGCGGAATTCCGCCGCCGCATCGGTGTGTTGGCGGTCTTCTGCACGGCGGTAAGCGGGATTTACCGCCAATGTTGTAATGAGGGCCTGTGTGTACTTGTACGTAAAGGACGTAGTGTTTCTCAAATTAAAAAAAGACTAATAACACGAGCTGTATTTTTGTTATGAACATCATTGAATATATACATTAGCCCTCTGAAATGCTTCAGTGGTAATATTGCTATTTCTAGAGTGAAAAGATGCAGTGAGTGTTAGCAGTGGTGTCTCAAAAGGAATGTGTTAATTTATAAACTTTTATGAAATTAGGTTGGATGGAATGTTATAATTTAATTGTGAAAAAGGTGCACTGGGTGAGGGTGTGGAATATTTTAGGAAAAGGAAATAACAAGCATTTTATGTAAATATGTGATTGTGGCTGAAAAATTCTGAAATGTTTAAAAAATACTCATTTATCACTGTTATCAATTATTGACCTACATTTAACTTTTATCTTTTTGGTTTTGTCTTTTTTTGTAATAAGCAGCAAAGAAGAGCCTTGTTAAGACAAGCAGGATTATTGTGCTGCTCAGCAATAACTACCTCCTTAAGCACAGTGTATTTAGGTTGGAAGGATGTGGAGTCACTTGAACGGTTGAGTACTTCTGTAGCATGAGCTAACTCTAGACGAGCTAGGCTTTGTGAACTGTACATATAGTTTTGCTGCTTTGCTGAGATGTACTGCCACCTGGCCTGCAATAACACAGCACACATCTAAAGATTATTCGGCAGGCTACGATGACTAAGAGACTGAAAAAGAAGTGATATCTACATCAAAATCCAATAGACAAACAAAGTGAAAAGGTGGGGGGGCAGTTTAGTAAGTGGTTATGAGAGTCACAAAAATATTATTTATTTTAAAGTTGTGGTTTTTTTAATGTTATAATTGTTTATATTGTTTAGTAATGTAATTGCTGTAGTTTTGCATTGTTGTAATAAAAAAGTTTAAGGTTACTTTGGTTTCCATAATACTTATTATAAATTTCAGGATTATTATAGTATTGCAACATTCAGTAAACTCAGCTGTTCCATGTTCAGGGACTGTGAATATGCTATTACATGTATATGTATGTCAATGGTACTACGTACTTCTTTTACCCTACTATGCTATGCATACTACTGAGCTTGGGAAAGATGTAAATGGTGAGACAGTGTCTCTTTACACCCTCCTCTACACACTAGTTATATTCATGCAAAGTATCAGTCGAGAGGCCAGTCTCTCCCCATAGTCAAGCAGTAATGGTTATAAGGAATAACTATTGTAGTGAAGGAAATTGTCATATTTTCCTCTAAAGTGTTTTTACGATCTCGTGAGAGTCTCGCAGGAAATAAAAAACAAATATTTTTTTTTTTTAAGTGTCCCAGTGATTCTTGCTGTGCATGGAAAGTTTCCATCAATTGGAGGCCGAGAAAAAGGAGGGGGAGTCAAAAAAGTTAAATTTCCCATTTTAATTCCTATCTACAAACATGACTACAGCCCCAACCACTGGACAGAATTACACCAAATTTGACAGAAAGCTGTCTTTTGGTACGCAGATTGTGCTTTCGGTCATTCCGTGTAAATCTGTTCAGTAGTTTATGAGAAATTAAGGAAAATACAACTTTGAATATCTCTGACCGCAAATAAATAGTGAAAATTTGCCAAACTTTCCTGAATGCGTGCGTGAATAGAAACACTGTAATTGGCTGGCCACAACCCGACAAGGAAGTTGCGGCCACCATTTTGAGTTAAGGGAGAAGGTCCCTGGGGCTGAAAATAGAAATTATGGGATGCGGGAGCACCGCCAACAGGCTGGCGGTGCCCCGCAGGGCATTCTGACCGCGGCGGTTTGGCCGCGGTCAGAACAGGAAAACCGGCGGTCTCCCGCCGGTTTTCCGATGCCCTGAGGAATCCTCCATGGCGGCGCAGCTTGCTGCGCCGCCATGGGGATTCCGACACCCCATACCGCCATCCTGTTCCTGGCGGTTCGCCCGCCAGGAACAGGATGGCGGTATGGGGTGTCGTGGGGCCCCTGCCAATGGCATGGGCACTGCAGGGGCCCCCGTAAGAGGGCCCCACAAAGAATTTCAGTGTCTGCTCAGCAGACACTGAAATTCGCGATGGGTGCAACTGCACCCGTCGCACCTTCCCACTCCACCGGCTCCATTCGGAGCCGGCTTCCTCGTGGGGAGGGGTTTCCCGCTGGGCTGGCGGGCGGCCTTCTGGCGGTCGCCCGCCAGCCCAGCGGGAAAGCCAGAATGGCCTCCGCGGTCTTTCGACCGCGGAGCGGCCATATGGCGGCTCCCTCCAGGCGGGCGGCTCCCGCCGCCCGCCGGGGTCAGAATGACCCCCTATATGTGCTATAAGGGGTCAGGTGGAGGTACTCTGACCCTAGGGGTTTTAGGGTCAAATTATGGGTTTAAAATGATTTTGCTTCACCATGCACGATATTCATGAATATCCTTGAATATTCGTGAATATTCAAGAATATGCAAGGATATTTGAGAATATTCTAGAATATTCGTGAATATGCAGAAAAAAATAAAAAACATTCACACTCATTCATACACTAATTCTTTCACTCATACATGCACTCAGAAACTCATGTGCCTACTCACACACCCACTCAGACACTCATGCACCCACTCAGACTTACTCATAGTCTCACACACCCACTTTCAGACCCACTCAGATACTCACGCACCCACTCACAAATCCACTGACAGAGAATGGCTCCGCTGCATATGGCCAAAAACTGTGCACGGCATGGGGGTGGGTGATTACAAGGGCTGCGGGTAATCCCTGCCGTGCACTGCCTGTGCAGCGGTAGTTGGATTAATGTATAGTAATTAAAATTACTTTAGGTTAAAAAGTGGAAATTCACTGAAAAAAACAAAGGTGACAGGAACGTTATAGTTAAGTTCTGAATTTACTAGTACAAAAGCATAGAAAGTTATACTTAGAGTTATTTCATGTAACTATAACTTGCTTCCTAACGTAACTATAACTCACACCTTCGCGATGCTAATTACTTCACATAATATATCATTGATGACATCTTCCATTGCATGGATATTATCACCGCAACATTTGCAATAAAATTATTGAAGAAAACTGTGCATGGCAAGGGTGCGAGTTATGGTTACCTTAGGGCATGAGTTATAGTTACTTGAAATAACTAAAGAGTAAATTCAGAACCTAATTATAACATCCCTGTAACCTTTGTTTTTTTCAGTGTGTAGATACATATATATATATATATATATATATATATATATATATATATATATATATATATATATATACATATAACATTTGGCAAAGTGATCTACTTGCTGGAGTTTAGTTCCCCTCATGTAGAAGCCACCTTTAAAAGATCTGTGAGCTTTTAAGACTATTGTCTTTGTTTTAGTAGAATTAACTTCTAACCCGCAGAGATCACAATAATCAGCAAAATGATACAGCAGGTTTTGCAACCCACCTGGGCAGCATGAAATTAGCACAGTATCATTAAAACATAAAAGAGCAGGACTAAATAGACCTCCCAGTTTTGGGAAATCATGTACACTGGTTAATAGATGTTGAGCTACTCCATTTATGTAGTGTGAGAAAAGGACGTGGGTGAGCACACATCCTTGCCACACACCGAGGTTGATGGAAATTTGGCCAGTGAGCTCTCTCCCTTCTCCCCATCTTACTTGAGCATAATTGCCTTCATAAAGTCAAATCAGAAAATCCAAGAGCTTGGGCTTTACTCCCATTTCAGCCAGTACAAGCCAAAGTTGATTTCTTGGTATCAGCTCAAATGCAGCCCTTAGGTCTATGAAGGCTGTGTATAGGTGGTCGTTGGATAGCTTCATATATTAATCTAAGTACCTGGTCAGCAGTGCTAACCTTAGGGCAAAACCCTGCTTGAAGCGGATTTAAGATTTTAGCTAAATCCATTAATTTTAATAACCTATAAGGATTTAGCAGCAGAAAACATTTTGGAGATTATCAATTAAGCTTATTTGTCTACAGGTGCTGGGGAGTGTTCTTTCACCCTTTTTGTAAATAGGGATAATTTGAGCACCTAGCCAAGAGGAGAGTATCTCATCTCCTTCTTAGATTTTATTGGAGGGAGCATTATTATATGGGCCCTAAACCATGTGTTCTGGGCAGTAGAGGTTCCCCGGGATTCTGTATGGGCCCGGTGCCTTGTCAAGACATAATACTGTAATTGAATAGCTTTTGTAGTTTCTTCCAATGTAAACCAAGCAAATAAGCCACTAGACAGCCTGTCGGTAACCAGAACTTACTTCCTGCTTGGAAGATAAAGGCAACGTCAAAAGGGGATGGCATACATGGCAGAGAAATGGTCCACCCATTGCTCTGGTCGGACTGCATATTCAACAGGGCTTTTAGGTTTACGGTCGGCATGAGAAAAGATCTGCCAAAAATCTTTCTGGTTGTTAGATCAAGAAGATTCAAGCAGAGCTAGCCAATTTGCACTGATCCATTCTTGTTTATGCTTGCCCGTAAAGCTTTTATAGTTGGTGTGGGAGCATTTAAATGACTTCATTATTTAATGTACATTTATTATGATGACATAATGTGATGCAACATTTCATTCTATTAGCTCTACATTAAATGTATAGATTTAAAATGTATGTCAATGTATATCTTACCTTAAAATAATTAATTTTTTAAAGAAACAAATTATTTATTTCTCATATGTATTTGGCAGATCAGACGAACAGTGAGTATCTTAAAAGGAAAATATTTTGCTATCTAAAATAATGTTGATGAACCCACATTTATCCTTTCTGTCAACATGTATTCCAACAAATAATACAATTTTTTATTCTGATATACTTATTATGCCATTTAGCTGAGTCACGAAAGTTGGGTTTTCCCTCAGCATTTGGAAGTACCAAATGTTTCAGTGGTCTGCTCATTGTTACGAATTGGCAATATAATTTAAACTGCTTTTTGACAAATAGATAGAATTTATTTAAATGAGAAGGGTAAATAAAATAATTTTGACAGTCCAAAATATGGTAGAAAGGAAATTATCACTATTAGACAACTGATATGAACATTATTCCAAGATAAAAGCATTAGGATAAGCTTGAAAGTCTGGAAAATTTACCCCACCCCCATATTTACCCAATTTTAATTTATAAATTGATAAACAAGTTTGTTCTCATTCATTAAAAGGTTGTGAGAAGAGAAACAGTTTTCTTAAATAAAGAGGCCCGAATACTTACAAGTATCACAGATAGAATATTCAAAGTCAAGATAATTTTTATTGAGTGTCAACGACCCCGCCATGAGATAAGGAGTTCCATTTTGTAGTCCTAGTGGCATATTTATACTCTGTTTGCACCGAATGTGCATCCAAAAATTCTATGCACATTCGGTGCAAACCTTGCCCCATATTTATACTTTGACGCCCGACCCTGCGGACGTCAAAAATCCTCTGTGTGCATCATTTTTTGGATGCGGGAAACCTCCTTGCATTCATGACATGCAAGGTAGGCGTTCCCACCCAAAAAATGACTTTAAGGCCTGTGCGCCTTATTTATACTCCTGCGTCATTTTGACGCACAAGAGGGGGCGGGCCTTAAAAAACATCGCACAGCCTGATGTGCGCTGTTTTTTTAACGCCTGGGTGAGGGCAGGCGTTAAGGGACCTGTGGGTTCACTTCCATGGTCTCTGACCATGGAAGGAGTCCAGAGGTGCCCTTTCCTGCCCCCAGGGACACCCCCTGCCACCCTTGCCCACCCCTGGAGGACACCCATGGATGGGGGGACCCATCCCAGGTAAGTACAGGTAAGTTGAGGTAAGTATTTTTTTTAATGTTTTTAAAGTGGCATAGGGGGCCCTAATTTGGCCCCCCCTACATGCCACTGTGCCCAATGACCATGCCCAGGGGACAGAAGTCCCCTGGGCATGGCCACTGGGCAAGGGAGCATGACTCCTGTCTTTGCTAAGACAGCAGTCATTTCAATGGGGTTTGTGCGTCAAAGAATGGCGCAAGTCCGGTTTGAGGCATGATTTTTGCCTCAAACCTGACTTGCAAAAAATTTTGATGCACAACCCTCATTTTCCCCTACGGCGGCGCTGTCTAGTTTGAGTCTTTTGTTTTTACTCTGACCAGTCCGCAGCGCCGGCTAACGTAATTCCTTAAATGAGGCGCCCGCATGGCGCGTAGGAATGACGATAGCCGGCGGTTACAATTTTGACGCAAACCAGCACCGGCGCTGGTTTGCGTCAAAAAGTATAAATATGGCCCTTTGTCTCTGCTCTCTTCATCTAAGTTTAACTTATTGTGTTTTTTTAAAGTTCTTGAAAAACATAAATGAGTGTTTCATTTTGGTCGGGCTCCATGCAAATTCAGAACGATCAAACATCTGTTTTAAACAAGACATAGTAAGGAGGAGGAAGTATACGTATTAAGGGGCATATTTATACTCTGTTTGCACCAAATTAGCGTAATTCTTTTTTACTCTACTCTAACCACATTAGCGTTATCTTATGCTACTAAACCTACCATGCCACATGACTCCTGAAGCGCATGTTGCTGGTGGTGCCGGGACCCAGGGCAGGAGCCCTTTAAAACAAAGGACGTGCTCCCGCCTTGCGGGACGCGCGCGGGGGGCGCCCGGGCAAAGCCCGGGCCAAGGGCGGGCCCGTCCTTTGCCCGTCCTCGCCAGGAAGAGACTGGGCTGGGCCCCCTCCCTTTCATTTTTTCTTTTTTCTTTTTATTGGAGGCCCTGTTCTATGGAGAGCCGCTGACTTAAGGAAGGCAAGGAGGAGTCTTCGCCATCTGTGATTTGGGTATTTAAAATGTATTTATTTTTAAATCAGTTTGTCCCCTGTACCCTGCTGACTAATATAGGCGAAATATACGCAAGGCAAGGCCTACTGCGCTACAACCTGAGGGGGTTTGGTGTGGCAGAAGGTTGTGGCTGGACAATTGAGTCAAGCAGGACCTGAGTATAATTTGGCTCTACTTTTCCCTAGTCTGAGGCACTGAGACTAACACACCTGTTAAAGAAATATACAGCGCCTTTTTTTATTTCTTTTTTTTTTTTTTTTGATAAAGGATTAGCCTGCCTAAATGGGAAAACGTAAGGGAGACAATGGGGGAAGGGAGCCCATTCAGGAGGCCCCCCCACCTAGGTTAACAACAAGCTACCTAACTTCAGTAATGGGTGCCATTGAGACGGAGATAGGGAGAGTAGAAGCCACTCTAGAGTCGTCTCTTGAGAAAGCAGGAAAGGGTAGGGGGGAGGGAAGGACTCTGCCGGTAACATCTTCATTAAGCAAGACTAAGATAGGAAACACTTGTGTAACAACAGAAATTGATTTAATTACTCCTACAACTCCAGAAAGTCCACCTTAAAAAAAAAGCAGGCAAGTAATTCCCCCCCATACTGCAGTAACCCCCATAGATCAAGTTGGATCCCCTGTAGACAGGGATGACTTTGGGGAGTCCCTATCAGGAATTAAGAAGAACAAGAGGAAATGTCTATCTAAACCTAAAAAAAAAAAAAACTATAGGGAAACAGCCAAAAGACTGCAAAAATCCGGATCCAATTATAACCTGTTTTTCTCAGATTGAAGATCAATTTAGAGACATAAAAAAAGCTGTGTTCATCAGTTCTGGAGAGAGTGTCTATCCTTGAGCAGAAGGTTGAATTTATAATAAACATAAAACCTATGCCGCCGAGGGTAGAACCTCAGAATAATCACCCCGTCCCTGAATGTTTATCAGCTCCGCCCATTCATCAGCATCGAAACTTTAGATTGACTTCTGCCCAGAACCCAACCCAAAAACCCCTGAACGAAGAGGTACTCCATGATTCTATAAACCTACAGTCTCAGTGGGGTACAACCAAACGGGAAGGCTTAGTGGGTCATGAGATTATAAGAACTCAAGTAGCCTGCCCGAGGATTCCGTTGGTATGTGCCCCCTATATTTTAATCCTGGAAAATGTCCCTATATTGGAAAATACTCACCCGAGTCCCATGTGTCACTGTTAAATAAAGTGACTCACTGGGTAGGAAAACATACGGGAGGGCGGGTAGATTTCCATAGGGACATTCTAACTGTAAGAAGGGTACCTTGGGTTGGCTCATCCCCTAAAACATCACCTGGGGATTGTATTATAATAAACTTTAGGAGCCCCTGGACCGTCAATGCTTTGCACTACCATCTTTCGACTATGAGACCATCTGTAGGGCCTATAAGAGTACAACGTCTGACTAAGTTTATCTCCCCGATATCAAATCCACGCTATCCTGATCTAACCCGTTTTGGAAATCAGAATCTCAGCAACCCTAGTCCCTCTAACCCCCCTGCCACTATCTTGACATTGTCTAACAGGTATGAGCCTCTGACGTCACTAGAGCAGCTAGATTGACCATTAGTTTATTGAGCCTTTTTTGCAAGGCCCCTCGGAGACAAACATACTTCCACAGTCCCCCTCAGAATGTAAAGGAGCCCCCGACATATATGATACACAGGGTATGACAGCCCTAGGGATTATTTCCTGGAATGTTGCAGGTTTAAAATCAATAATTGGAAAACCTGACTGGATAAAATTAGTGACGGAAAATCTCTTCATCTGTTGCCAGGAGACTTGGCTCACAGAATCCCCGCATATTAATGGTTATACCACATATAGTGTTCCTGCAACTAAGGCCTCCGCAGGTAGAGCTAAGGGCGGTCTGGTTACCTTTTTATCTGTGGAGGCCGGAGGGATGGAAGCACGTGTTGTGGGCACATCCCCTTTTTTTCTGGCTTTATCTCTGAAATTAGCAGAGACATTTGATATACTACTGATCAACTACTATAATAATACCTTTGATAAGTCTGATATAAGTGTGGTCAGTAGTTTGGAGACGTTAATACATAAGGTAACAACTTTTAGCAAAAAGGACCTAAGAATAGTCTGGGTTGGTGATTTTAATGCCCACCTGTGTGAGCCAGAGTTCTTGGACTGCTGCGGACTTTTGGACGAAAATGACAATCCCATTCAACATTTTAAACACTCCCCATATGGGAATGCCCTTAACTCTCTGATAAAAGTAAATTCTCTTTTTTTTCCCACACCAGTTATTAGAGGGATACCAACATTTGTAAGGGGGGATACTCATACTATTATTGACTATATTATTTACTCTAGAGAACTATCATCTATTGCAGGACAATTCAGGGTGAACCCGACCTGTATTAGTGATCATAACCCCCTATCTATCGTGATTAACTTAGATCTGACGAGCGACTCAAGAAGAGGGAAGCGACACCCTGCTATGAAGCTCTCATGCCAAAAAGGACTCACAATCAAATGGGGAAAGATAAATAGTAATACCTTTTTTAAAGATCTATTCCAGAATAAATGGTCAGATGTTATGACATCCCTGGATGAAGATAGGGCCCCCATGACATTATACGTGCATTCTCCTCTCTGACAAAATATATGGCGGAGAAATTACAACCCTCACGTGCTAAGAAAGTCCATGCCTCAAGATGGTTTAACCAGGCATGTACCACATCCTTAAGCAAGCTAAAAAAAAAAACAATCAATGCATCTCCCAAAGATCGACAAGCAATCAAGATTGCTACGGAAAACTATAAAGAAGCTCTTGCCAAAAGGAAAGTCGAACTAAGTGAATCTGCGTGGGAGGAACTGATGGTTGCAAGTAAAATCAAAGACAAAACTGCATTTTGGCGTGTGGTTAACTCTTCATTGCTGAATGATAAACATGAGACGCCCATGGACACTGTCATTCCAGCCAAGATTTGGGTGGACTATTTTTAAAAAACTTTCGCCATAGAGACAAATGTTCAATCAGAAATGTTAAATTGTCGGGATCTTGCAGGAAATGATCAGCTAAGTCAGGCTTTTAGCAATATTATAAGTGTGGATGATGTTAAACAAGCCATTCAAGACTGCCCCCTGAGAAAGCCCCTGGCCCAGACAGAATTCCTGCTGATTTATATAAAGCACTTCCAGATTTCTGGGGACCACTGATTACCAATGTCCTGAGATCGGCTGTGGTAGGCCCTCTAGTAGATTCTTGGAAAGAAGCGATCATTGTCCCGATTTTTAAGAAGAGAGACAGGGCAGATTCCTTGTGCTATCGCCCAATTTCTTTATTGGATAGTTCAGTCAAAATTTTAGGTCGAGTGATCCTGAATAAGCTAGAAGAATGGGCGACTGAATCGCACTCCCTTTCAGAAATACAATTTGGCTTTCGCCCAGGGGTGGGCACAGTAGAACAAACTCTTAACCTGACTCTTATAGTCCAGAAATATACTAAAGCCAAAAGGGGTTGCATACATCTAGCATTCATGGATCTGTCTTGTGCCTTTGACACAGTTAACAGGGAGAAATTGTGGAGGGTAATGCTGGGTATGGGAGTGGATAAAGATATAGTTATATTACTTAGTAAACTTCATGCCTGCACAGAGGCTCGGGTCCGTTATTCCCAGGAGGGATGTTTGACAGAGACATTTCCCTCCTTAAAGGGGGTTAGACAGGGATGTGTTTCTTGCCCCCTTTCTCTTTCTCTTGTATATAAATGGGTTAGAGAAATTTCTTTGTGAATCAGGGAAGGATTCCCCAGTCATCAATAATTCTCCAATCCCCATACTCTTGTATGCGGACGATGCAGTACTCATTTCAAGGACAGCAAATGGCCTCCAGATTTTATTAAATGCTTTTAATATTTTTATGGGGAACCTCGGTCTTAAAATTAACAGACCTAAGTCATTTGTGGTGAAGACTGGACCCAAATTAGCAAAAACGAAAAAAATAGTTTTAGACGGGCATGAGATACTTAAGGTCCCACATTTTACGTATCTAGGGGTCCCCATTGATGTAGATTTTAATTGGAAATTTTTAGTTAATACACGTTCAATACAATTCCAAAAAGCCATTGAAGCTGTTTTAAGGTTCGCGAAAAGACTCCGACATAAACCTGTAAAGGAAATGATGACTGTCTTCTCCTCTAAGTGTCTCTCTATTGCGACATTTGGAGCTGGGGTTTGGGGGCATGCAGAATGTACAGGACTTCAGATTGTAGAAAATACATTTTTAAGAAGGTTATTAGCAGTCCCTCAATCTATACCAGTAATGTTCTGTCATAAAGAACTAGGTTTGAGATACATACTTAGCTATATAAAACTTCAACCTGTCATATTGTGGGTACAAATCTGGACTAAGCCTGAAGCGTTTTTATGTAGAAAGGTGATACAGGATTGTCTCCTCTTGTCACGATTTCTAGATATACCCTGGCTTAGATATGTTTATCTCTCTCTCCTATTATTAGGATTAGGAGAATTTTTCTTTAAACCAGATACTCTAACAAGACAGGACATCAAGAAAGTTAAAGACATATTCTGGCAGAAAAATCAGGCAATGGAGCCAGCCTCTGGTGTAATGAGACTATGGATGAGACATGAGACACAACAACTTCAACCAAAGTTGTATCTGACCATTATTAATCACGAGCGACAAAGGTTTTTACTCACTAGGCTACTTTTAAATACTTTACACTATCTGGTAGCATTTCCAGTATTGGGAATCTGGCTCAAGAATCTTCCTCCTTGTTGTTGCGATGGAAAGACATCTCAGAGTACATTACATTTTATGCTTTTTTGCACTTTATATGCTGTTCCAAGAAAAAGTTTTTTACTTCCGCTATTTCTGTTCAACAGTATTAGAACTAGCCAGCTTGCTTATTCCCACTTACATGATCTGGGAAATATGGACATAATTCAGGCTGTGTTAAAATTTATATATGCTGCTTATGGTGTTCGGAAAATGTATTATAATTAAGTTTTTTTAGAAGTTTTTTATGATTGGGAAATTTGTATGTTTTATTTATTTGATGTCTTTTATGGTCTTTTTGTACTGAATAAAGTAAAGTAATGAATGCCTTAGAAAAGGCATGAGTCATGCCCACCACCCCAATGGCCAGCACAGGGGACAAGGGTCCCCTGGGCTTGGCCATTGCACCCTGTGCCATGTATGGGGGCCCATTTCAGGACCCCCATGGCACTTTCAAAAATAAAATGTAATACTAACCTGCACTTATCTGTACTTACCTAGGATGGGGTCCCCCATCCTCCGCACCTCCTCTGGTGTGGGTGAGGGTGCCCCTGGGGCCTGGGGAGGGCACCTGTGGGCTTATTCCATGGTTACCCACCATGGAAATAGGCCCACAGGTCCCCTAACGCCTGCCCCGACCCAGGAGTTAAAAAACGGGGCAAAGCAAGCTTTGCATAATTTTTTGACCCCTCCTCCCTCCCGTGCACCATTTTTTCACGGGAGTATAAATATGGCGTTAAGGCCATAGAGTAATTTTTTGCACGAGAACCCCTAACTTGCATCTCATTAAGACAAGGTAGGTTTCCACTTCCAGAAAATTACTTTAACTCTGTAAATTTGACGCTAGATGGGTCTAGCACCAAAGTATAAATATGGAGTTAGTTTTGCACTGAATTAGAGTAATAAAAAAAAATGACGCTAATTCGGTGCAAACAGAGTATAAATATGCCCCATAGCGTCAAAAAATGACGCTAATCTGGTTACAGTTATTTATTTTGACTCTAACCTGCCTAACGTCATTTTTTTTTACGCTAGCCTACCCTTTGCATCGGCTTGCACCATTCCATAAATATGGTGCCCAGCTGGTGCTAAAAAATGGTGAAAGCCGGTGCAAAACTTTTTGGTGCAAAACTGAGTTAGTGCAGTTTTGCACCAAAAAGTATAAATAAGGTCCTAAGTCTATGTCTTGAAACCAAAGAGGAAGCTGGCCCGCTTTAAGAAAAGCCAGCAATGGATATTTCAGATTTGAGCTGAATAAAGGTATTTCATCCACATACAGAGTCTTTTAATTGTTTCTCTCCTTACACAAAGCCCTTGTAGAATTGTATTCTAACTTATTTTAAATAACAATGGTTTCAATGGTAATGCAAATAAAAGTGAAGATAAGGGAAAACCCTGTCTAAGCCACCTGTGCAGCTTAAAAGGCAAGGTTACTGATTAAATGACAAAACTAGACACTTTAGGTGATGGATGGGGAGAATAATAATGATATCAATCCAATAATTTTGGGCCCAAACTCAAACCAAATCAGGGTTTGAAACATACACCAGCCCATCTTTTGTTCAATCCCCAACGTCAGACGTGTCAAGGATGAGCTGAGAACAGGGGTTAGCAGAACTGTGTTGCAGGACATGAACCATCCGCCTTCTTTTCCACACAAACGCATTTCAACTGAATCAGATATAGAAGCCCCCCCCTTTGGATTTGGACTGTTTTAATATAAGTGAATGCCAAAAGAATGTTTATTACTTAAGAAGATTCTGTATCTCATAAATTCAAACACTGCTACAAACCACTATACTAAGATCATTAGGAGTGCTAGACCCCAAACCTAAAAGACCCATTATATTATTTGGCTTCATTTATTCACATTTGGTTATACTACTCATGTTACTAAAAGCTTACTTTAGAATACTGTAAATCAGGGAAGAGTCAAAATGTTAAGCTGGAGATCTTATCCATGGAATGGAATAATTCCAAAAACAAGTTAAAGGAAAATAATTGGTTAATAACAGCACCGTTACATTTAGAATGTCTGTAAATAGCAACCGTGAAGTATGAACTACAAGAAAAGTTATTAATATATAATACATGGAATCCAGTAATGATGGTATATAGTTTTCACTAATATTCTTACTATAGCTCAGTGGTGATGTCAATACCAATGCTTGCTAGGATGAACTGTCGGTGACATGTGTGTGTATTGTGCTACTGCTGTTCACTACATGAAAGCAGAAACCAATAATCAGGTTATCACGCATTCTGGCACACTGCCAATTTTGAAACTGACTTACTTAATACGACTTAATTGAGCCATTTGTAACAAATTACAAAATACACGCTGCCATGTTATTGTCAGATTACAGAGTCTACATTTATTCTAAATATCTGTAAACAAAGAACTTCTTAGTATAGAGATTCAGAGATATCAAGGCCTAAGGAATTTGAAACTGCGTAACGGGGAAGAAGACAACAGACTAAAAGACACCTACCATACGTAAATAATAATATTGCAAGTTGCCCTGGAAGTCAGTGGCCTTTTAAAGTTTTTTTTTAAATGAATTGCATCATCCTTTTTACACTTAACCAAAGGCCACTGTATCATGAATCATTGAAAATTCCGAAATGCTAGCATTATATAATATGAAGATGTCAAGAGTATTTTAAATTCTCCTGAAATGTGAAGTGTGTCCATTTGGACTATGAGTAATAAATATACCTTTCAGATCCACCAGAGGCTCTTGAAAAGGCTGAACTGCTGAGGAGGAGTTCACCTGTGGATGTGAATACCGTGCTGATGAGCATGATTGCAGCCATGAAGAGGGCTGCTGCTTGTCTTACAATAGACTGATGAGGGAGGCAATCGTACACCAAAGATGAGAATTGCACATTGATGAATATTTAGCAATCAAGATCGCCCACTCAGCGTGAGGACACCATGTCAAGTACAATGACACCTAAGCAGGGAGGAGTGCGGCGAAAAAGGGAAAATAAAGCATAAACGTTCAGCAGGGGTAATGTTTTAAAAATTCCTGGTAGGTTTGAGTTTGCAATGTAGAGGGAAGCCGAAGTGGACCTGCTTTTATAAATGTTTCCCATGTCAGTTTGTACTAAGAGTAATCATTTTTTTAATACTTTGGCTTTTTCCTGAATGTTGTAGGAAATCCACTTTTTCTATGGAGTTCACCCCAGATGTTTCATCTATTTAGGATCCAGATTTTCGCTAGCCTTAGGACCCTGTGCTATAATGTCGGAAAGCGTTTTCACACTTCATGTGTATTTCCCTTAAAACATGTTCAGTGCATTAGTTTCCACTAACTGCCACATTAAACTTTCCAGTCAGGCCATGGTAGATGGCGAAGAAAATGCAGGAGCAGGTTGAACATTATATGGCATATGAGAGACATATATGTCAAAAATGTGTGGCTCAGAGAGTACTGAACTAGGGGCCAGATGTATGAACGTTTTTTGCATTCGCAAACGGTGCGAATCGCAAAATTCGTCCGTTAGCGAATGCAAAAACGTGGTCTGCGATGCATGAAAGGCATTTGCAGACCAAAAATAAGAAATCGCAAAAATAGCGATTTTTTGCGTTGCAACCTGTTTTTGCGAGTCGCATTTTGCGATTCGGTATTTCCAGTACGAAATTGCCAGGCGCAAAATGTGATTCGCAAAATCCAAGTTGCAATTCCATGCACCAAAAAATCGCAAATTTCGATTTTTCGCAGAATGGCATTTTGCACATGCAAAATGCCACTAAGTGAAACCAGGTGGTAACCAGGTGCAACCTATATAAAGAGGCCCAGAATGTCTCAGACTCTTTTCCACAATGGCTGCACTCTACGTAATGGCGAGGAGGATGAGGATCTTGGCAGAGGAGGAGACAGGAGCGCATTTTCAGAGTGCGCATTACACTTTTTGACCAGACAGAGGAGGAAATATTTGAGAGGTATAGGTTGAACTTAGCCATGATACTTGATCTGATAGCGGAGCTACAACCCATACTGCAGCGCAGAACACATAGGACTCATAGTATCCCCACCCATGTGCAGGTATTATGCTCCCTCCACCTACTTGCCTCAGGGAGCTATCAAGGGGTCATAGCAGCAGCTGCAGGGGTCTCACAGAGTACCCTCTCTAGATTTTTCAATGCATTTATTAACGCCATGCTGAGCTGGATACCCAGTACATCAGATTCCCCTCCACCCCACAGGAAAGACAGCAGACAAAAATAGATTTTTACCAGATAGCACAGTTCCCCAATGTCCTAGGTGCCATAGATGGGACACATGTTGCAATCTGTCCACCATCAGCCACAGAGTATGTGTACTGCAACCGTAAATACCAACATTCAATGAATATACAGGTGATATGCAATGCCTCTTATATCATAACTGATCTTGTGGCCAGGTACCCAGGCAGCACCTATGATTCATACATCTTTCGCCATAGCGGCATTCACACAAGACTGCTAGCTGGGGAGTTAGGAGAAGGATATCTACTAGGTACTGTCCCTCTGTACACTGGCACATTGATGGCGTGCTGATGTCAGATGGCTCAGTTACTCAATATTCCCTCTGTCCCTTCCAGGAGACAGTGCCTACACAGTGCGCACCTACCTGATGACGCCCTACCTAAATCCAACTACACCTGCTGAACAGAGATACAATGCAACACACAGGGCGACCTGCAACGTGGTGGAGCACACCTTTGGCCGCTGAAGAGTCGCTTCCGGTGCCTCCACAAAAGTGGAGGGGCACTACAGTACAGCCCAGAGACAACATGTAGAATAGTGGCTACTTGTGCTATCTTGCACAATATAGCTACCACCAGGGGCATACCTGTGGAAATATCGGAGCCAGACTCAGATGAGGATGATGATCCCATACCACCCCTACAGCCAGCAGACAGGATCAGTGCAGCAGAGGGAAGGCAAAGGCGTGCTGACATCACACACAACCATTTCAGATGTAAGTATGTAAACACAAATCCACTGACAAATGTTCCTGTAGTGAGTAAATTTATTACCTTAATGTCAGGAAATGTTAGTCCAACGAATACCAACAAAAGTGATCTAAAAGAAAAACAACAGCAGTTCACAGTAAAGCACTATTCCTTCATAGTGTACTCATTACAGACACACATACAGTCCCCTGTGGCCACTACAGTCACTTCTTTCATCCACGCACGCCACTCGAGTGCCCAGCTGCTTCACTGGCACCTCGATTGTCTGCCTCTGTGGCAGTGCTGTGCCTGGCACTGAACCCTCTGGTGTCCATTGCGGAAACAGCTAGGCTGCTGAGGCTGGATGTGTCCTCCGTGTCCCCCAGTCCAAGCTCGCTAGGTGTGGCTGACCTGTTTCCCATTATATTGTCAATCACATTGGTGATTTGGACTAGTCCTTGAGCCACATCCCTGCTGCTGTGTGCTGCCTCAACCTGTGCAGCCATTGCACGACGTGAAATTAGGGAGGTGGAATTAGCCAGCCTAGTCACAGAGCGACAAAATCCCCCAAACATGCTCATGAAGCGTTGCTCCTGCCTGCGGTGGCTCACCCTGTCATGGCGTAGCTCCTGACATAGTTCCCTCACAGCAGAAGTGAGCTCCCTTGTGTCCTGCGATGCCTGGACCTGTCCCTCGTGCAGCTGTTCAGTGTTGGCATTCAGGCACTCCAGCTGGCAATGCAGGCCCCCCATGTTGGCATTATGTTGCTGCATCTGTTTTTGTAATGCAGAGATCTTTTTATTCTGCAGGTGCTGCTGCTGCAACATAGTCAATTCCAGGCCACCAAAGAAGGAGGTTCCCTCACCTGCCTCATACGCCTGTGCACCTGCATATGTAGGCATCCTGCGGGGTGCTGTGGTCTGCTGCGAACGGGATTCCTGCATCTGGGTGCATCTGCCAGTTGGGGATGGTGTTTGTGGGCCTTCCTGCTGCTCATCAGAGTCCTGACTCAGTTCTGGCAGTGGCAGTGCCCTAGGCCTGCGTCGGAGTGGCGCAATGTTCTGAGACCCACTCGTATTGGAGTCTGAAGCAGGATGGGTGTCAGTCTCCCCTAAACTGGCACATGCTGTGGCTGCTGGGCCTGGCCCACCTCCAACGACAATATGCAGCATGTCAGTTATGTTTGTTACAATTAAGGTCACACAATGGTAATAAAGGTACAGGTACTTCTCTTCACTGTGTTGTGGGTGTTGTGTTATTCTGGGTGTCGCTCTACTTAATTACATTGTATGTGCTACTTTCAGCTCTGGGTTGTGGACTACCACTCCCATAAGGCATTGTTGTGCTGCTTCTAAGATGTGGAATGGACTACTTCTCACAATGTTTTACATTACTTGCTAATTCCTAAGAGGCTTTTGAGCATACACATCTTGGGTTACAATTCAATATTGCACTTACCTTTGCTGGTACTTTGTGTGCCGGAGGTGTCAATCTCCGTGACCCTACTGACTGCTTCCGGGAGGAGTGTGGACTCCACTAGCTCCTCTATCGGGGTGGAGGGTGTCTCTGTGGGTGGGCCGCCTCCTGTGCTCCTGGCCTCCTGCAGTCGTCTTGCCACCCTCTCCTTGGCACGGGACTGCAGGTCGTACCACCTCTTCTTAATTTCTTAGACCGAACGCTGTGCCACTCCAACAGCGCAGATCTTTGTCTGTATTTCTGCCCAGAATCTCAGTTTTTCACTCTCAGGCACCTAGAATGAGCTTTTGCCAAACAACCGGTCATGGCTCCTGACCACCTCCTCTGTCAGCACCTCCAGCTCTTGCTCGCTAAATTTCAGCTTACGCTTTCTTTCTCCCTTCTCCTTTCCCTGGGCAGAGGTGTCCATGTTTGTTCAGCTGTGCTGCTGCCTTCTCCAGAGACTTGCTCAGTGTGGCTGGGCTGACTCTCTCTGAGTGCTGGTTTGGGTGTGGCACCTGAAACTGCCTGGGATAACTCACCTCCTGCTTGTGATGTCATCAGGCTCCTCCAGGTGTGCTTTCTCGCAATTTCTCGCAATTTGCGATTTTCAATTACCGAATCGCAATTTGCGAAAATGCTAATTGCGATTCGGTAATTGGGCCTCGCAACCCACAAAGAGCGATTTTTAAGAAATCGCTAATTCCGAATCGCAGTTGTGATACATGGCCTATTGCGACTCAGAAATAGCGATTTCTTAAAAATCGCTATTTGCGATTCGCAAGGACATTTCTTCATACATCTGGCCCTAGGTTTTAAAAGCACTGCAGACCACATGGCAAGTAAAATGCCTTGACGATATAGAATTTCAAAGATTATTTAAGTCACTCCTAAGTTTTGCCTTGGACGACTCATAACTTGGTCTTTAGTATATAAAAAATGGGCATGCTAGATATGAAGAAAAAGAAAGCTCTCTAAAATGAACCTTTACAAAAAGCTATTTGTCAATGTGTAGGTAAAGCTTTATTGGTGAATAGGCCCAAGTGTGAATATAAGTCACTTTATTGTGTCTTTCCATGGGAAAATAAAGGAATCAAAGTTAATTTCTAATTAGTTGTAAAAATCTAATTAAATGAAGAGAGTAGACGTTTAACAACTTTAGAAGAAATTTACTTTAGAAAAGTGTACCTTGTGTTGCCTAAATGTAAGCTAGCTTAGAGTTGGTTTACCGCACAACATTGATCCAGAATCAGAAGGATATCCCTGGCTGGCCATGGTGTTAACAGGGGCCATTTGCCAGGGATTAGCCACCTGAGAGGTAAAATCCATAGCCTTCTGACCCACGCTGTCACCTAGGGACTGAACATGCTCTCTAATGGTGAAATGGTTGGTCTCCAGTTACTGCTGCAAGGACACTAAAGGCAGAATGTCTCCTGATTCAATGGCCTGCTGACTGCTATAGACTGGACCCTGAAAGGGAGCTGGCTGAAGAAAGACGTGGTGTCTTGAAGCACGCTGTGGGGACCTGGACTGTAGGAGTGACCTAATCTGTTTTTACGGCACCAAGCATAGTTTGGAACTTAATCATTTTCGCACTTTGGAGAACCAGGACAAGGTGCTGATGTTTCCCCTGTGAGGGTGTACCCTCTACAACCAGGATAGACTGTTTTACCCAACTGAGAGATTTTTGCTGTGAAGGAAAACATGAAGAAAATGCTTCAGTGGGACCTCATGGTGAAGTTATCTAGCATCATGGAGCACTACCCGGCTACAGCTTCATGTCTTGTCCCCTTGCAGGTTTTGGAGAAATAAAAAACATAACTTGGTGTAAAGGTAAAATCTTAGACCAGAGTGAGGCAACAAAACTATGAAATCCTGCTTCCTCCCACCCATTATCATATTTGAATTTGTGCACAGAAGGTCTCTTATGCCAATCCCAAATATTCTCTGTAGTGTAGCTTGCAAATGGAGATAGTTACCTCTTTCCATGATTATACACAGAGGGAAATAGAAGTTGGAAGCAGGAGATCGGATTAGGTAACTGGAGCCAGATTGTGGTGTTCACATCCACAAAAGTGTAGTGCACAGTCTAGGAGTGGCATCACTGGACTGGATTGCAGGTCACATGTTGTTTCTCCAATTACAAACCATAGTACCACCCTCAAACACTAAAGAAGCAAGATGGATCACTGCAACACAAAAAGGTAAATGAGAAAAACAAGGTGCAAGTAGACAAAATAAACTAACAAGAGGAACCCAGTTTCGAAACAAAGCAAATGTGAGAGAAGCAAAGGTAGGGGCAAGCTTATACAGCAAGCTGAACTTTACAACACACAAACATGCAAACTCTGCTTTTCTATCCTAAGAACTTTTCCCACATAACCTACCTCCTGATCTGTGTCTAAGGTATGCCACCACTCATCTGTGCCCCAGCCTCTAAAGGCCCATTCCCCACTTCTTCAAATGTCCTGATGCTGTTCTAACCTTCCAACGACGACACTCATTTCTTAAGCTTGCCGTACAAAGCAGCTGGCTCTTTCATGACTGGAAAGTGAATCCTTAAACCCTAAGAAACTGATGATGTATTTAACTTTGAGGAACCCTAATGGGTTTCAACTTCCTGCCTTGCCTTTGCAAGGACATTGAACTCCAAAAATGTTCCCAAGTCCCATGGTGAAGGCTTTGACCGATGTGACCCTCTTGGTGTACCTGAGAACTGGTCCATTTTGGTTGGCCTGAATTGGGAAAACAGGAAACATAGCCACTAAATATGAGTACATTAATGCATTAGAATAAAGCAATAATGTATACAAAGGGAGGTAGTGCTTTATGTGCTGCAGCACACTGCAGAACACTGCAAAAAGTGAAAAAGACAACTCTAGTTGTACAGGGACACATCTTACAGAAGAATAATTTTGAGCATCCAAACTGCAAGTAGCTAGACTGTTATTATGAGCACAGACAAACAAAAGATTTGCTAATGAATATGAATGACAATATTATTAATGTCTCAATCAGTCACTGATATCAATTGGTGAAGGTTTGCTGCCAAGGGTTATAGAGCCAAAATCTAGGGTTTAAGGATTCACTTTCCAGGCCTGAAAGAGACAGCTGCTTTCTACAGATGTTGCTTGTGTCCTGGTTCATAAAAGACCTCATCTGTCAGTTTGGGGTGGACTGTTCCTGTTGGAGCAGGGCCGAGAATGATTTGCATATGGTTTGATCCAAATTAAGATAGCTTGGAGGGCAAAAGAACAATGTGTTGAAATGCTACCCTGAGTGATTGCCAGTGGTTAGACTAATTGCAAGCATTCTTCCCATCTTCTTTTGTGTGTTTCATACTATTGCCACCATACTCAACTTTCCACAGCAAGTTTTCAGGATCCACATTTATAGCTCTTTTTGTTTGTTTTCCATTATTTGTAGTCATGTTTGGGAGGTCTCACTTGAATACAAGTCAACACTTATAATAGTGGCCCAACTAAGGATCTAGCTAATTCTGTCAACCTCCAATGCATATGAAATGCATCTATCCTTAAACATAACCTGAGGATTCTTCAATCTTGGTTGAAACATCAACTATAAGCAAGATGAGGATTCCTTTCTGCAAAATAGAAAGGAAATTTCCAGAAGTGCATGGTATTTTCTTCCAGCATGTGCAGGTTTTTTGTTGCTTTTTGCCCTGTTCGGAACCACCATGAATTTCACAGTGGAAGACAAGAGGAGAAATCAACATTGAAACTCTGTGGGCCTTCTGTTGCTGTTAAAATGGCAATTGTGTAGTGTCTGGGCTTTTGGCAAAGAGCTCCTGAAGGATGAGCTCACTAAGGCTCTACTGTCCAAAAACTAAGCAGTTCCCCCACACTCACCTACTTCTAAATGAATCTCTGCGAGTCTCATTTAGAGTTAGGTACAGCTGAAAGTCATAGACTATATGGAGAAAGTTTTAAACACAGAGGAGTCCCATCCACCGGCTCAATTTTCTCCATTACATAATATTAGAGTTAAGGAAATGTAGGCAGCGGATTTTCCTCTTTATACAGAATTTCCTTCCAGAAAGTGAAGGATTTTCAGCTAGCTATGAACATTAAATTAATTTGTAGGCTTTTTTCTCACTCTCCACCTTTCTCTGTATTCCGTGCTCCAGAGCGAATTAACACCTCCGGGTGGTTCATTTTACATCTGTCAACGTGCCGATGTCATTGAGGAAGGGATAGGAGGAGTGGTAAGATTTTTCCCCTCATTTTCCTAACTTGAAAGTAACATCTTTTGGTAACTAGGCTGGTTTGTTCCTCAAGTGAAAGATGACTCCCTAAATGATCCAAGGTTCTTTCACAAGGTAGAGGCAGTGCTTAAGTTGCAAAACAGTAAGTGCAGGGGCCCAAAGATTTTCCTAAGAGCCTATCTTCAATGCTGCTGAATGATGAGGTTGCTGAATACCAAGGCTTCGTATTTATGATTCTGCCTTATGCACCTTTTTCCACCACCCTACACTTCCTTGTTCTCTCTCATTCTTCCCAATTTTACCCTTTTTCTTTCGTCCTCTTTTACTTTCTACTTTCTTTATCCCGTTCCTGTATTTGGTTGCTTTCTCTGCGACAAAGTGTGACAGTGAAAAATAAGACCCAACCACCAAAAATAAGTGCCTGCGTCCCACGCCTGCACAAATTAAGCACGGAGTAGAGGGAAAGATGGACGAGTGTGTTACCTGAGACCGCAGAGGGTGTCTAATAGGTTATCCGTTTCAATAAGCATTGAAAAACAGCTTCATTGGAAATGTTATTCATCCAGTTGGAAAACAAGTTCATTGGAAATGATATTCATTCAGTGACTGAATCCTGCGTCTAAAAAAGAATTGCTAAAGGCTGGTTGTAACAATATGCAATAAAAAGCACAGAAGCTTGATAACATTGGAAGAGCAATTATTCCTATTTTGGCTAAATCTATTAATACAAGAATAATATCGGGTAGTAAAGTTATTACCACGTTTGTTTATTTCGCTTGGGACTCTAATGCTGGTGAGAAAGGCTTCTGTAAAATGGAAAAATAGTATTATTGAAAAAGAGATTTCTCTACCGACTTTCGGCGTATAAATGTAACTGTGATTCTTTTAAAACTTGCTTTTCTTTTTACAGGAAAAGTTCTTCCCGAATGTCACATTCCATATGCTGAACCTTGGTGCACGGATTTCACGCAATCTGCTTATTAATTTCTAGCTTGATAACTCAGAAGGAGGTCACAGCGAGCGGTTGAGAATTTTTCGAGCCCTGGTGCTCTGGTGTTGACAAACCTTATTGTAGCCGTAAGTGAGGAACAGCTGAGTGTAAATGATAGATGATAAATTATAAAGAAGAGTTTATAGTTTGTTTTGGAAAAAACAAAATAGGCCTGATCACAAATCATTTTGTGCTATTTCATGCCCACGACAGTACGTTGAGGTTGTGCTTAGTGCAAACACTTTCTACCACAGAATGATGAAAGCATGTTTCTGGAGGTGACAATGTGTGACAATAATGTTTGAGTATATTTGTATATGGCACTTTGTTGTGGTGGTGATATGTTTTGTTGCACGTGTAGTGCTGTGATTTTTTGTGCATTATTGCACTGTGATGTTTTACTGTGTTTTTTTTCGTTGCGTTCCTTTGTGGCCATTTTGTTGTGTTGTGCCCTGTTATGGTGTGATTGAATTGCGTTATTGTGTTGCTCTGTGACTACTATTTTGTTATGGCTTGTTGTTTACATTGTTTATGCCTACAAATATTGCTACAAGTCCTTTGTAAAGCTGTACAAACAAAAATTTACCATTGTCTAGGGCAGTGATTCCCAACATGTGATCCGGGGGCCCCTGGGGATGCGCGAAGCCTCATCAGGGGTTCGCAACTGCATAGAAAATTTAATAATATTACCAGATTAGGTACCCAGCTTTCGGTAATGACTCAGTGGGGGGTCCCTGGTTACCAATAATGATTCAGTGGGGTCCCCAAGTTCCATTAGAGACAAAGTGGTGTCCACAGAAGTCAAAAGGTTGGGAATCACTGATCTAGGGTGGTAAAATAGCGCTGCTCTATCTCTTCATCTACTTAAGGCAGTGGTTCCCAACCTTTTGACTTCTGTGGACCCCCATTTTATCAGTACTGGAGCCCGGGGACCCCCACTGAATCATTATTGGAACCCGAGGACCCCCACTGAGTCATTTCTGATGCTGGGACCTAATATTGTTATATTTTTTAAGCAGTCGCGGACCCCCTGAGGAGGCTTCGTGGACCCCCAGGGGTCCCTGGCCCACAGGTTGGGAACCACTGACTTAAGGCATAAAGTCAGCCCAAAACCTAGCTCTTAACTTCGCACTACCAGTAGTCATTGATGCGTGAAGCTCGTGGTGGCACTGGCAAACCACATACCAAGGCTGCAGTGTCTGGAATCCCCTTCAGGCGTTTTCAGTCCACTTCCAGACACCTCCTACCCCATTATCTCACTCTTGCAGGTCTCTGCTTTCTCCTTTGCAAAGCCTTTTCAGTCTCTCTCTTCTCCAGTCTATCACTTTGGTTTCCCCCTCTTGCTCTCAGTAATTGGCTAAGGAGGAAAAATAAGTGCTGGTCCCCAAAAATGAGTGCCGGTTGCCCGCAATGGTAGCCACCAACTCAAATTAAGCACTGACTACTAGTACTCATTTTATGTTATGCAGCCTGAGGCTCTGATATAGATTTGGGTGACTGATTTCTTAATTAATTAAAGAGCTGGAATTTTCAAGGCATGTGTTGCTCTTGATTGGAAATATAGCAGCATTTGATGACATACAAAATAAACAGAACATAACAAGATAACATACTTAAAGTAGTGTAAAAACACAATTAAAACATAAAATGGCATATCACAGCAAAACAGTGCAACGCCGCAACGCAAATCAGTGTAACCAAATTACACTGCAATACTTTTGCACAAAAACAAATCAGAACACATAACCATGCACAAAATGCAACACAACTTATGTGCACAAACGTTCTTGTCATATTCTACCACCTTCTGAATCCTGTTTTCATAATATGGTCAGAAAAGGTGTTCAACTTAAGCACTGCCTTAATGTACAACCAAATACATGCAACAGTGCCAGTAAAAACATACTTTGTAATATGGCCCTGTGTCGTATATTAACAATTGCAGAGCTCACTTAATGTGACACAGCCTTAAATGTTAACAGTAAGATTGTAAACACCTAAAATACTCATGTAAAAAATGATGTGCTCGGGTAGATTGATCCATTTTTATTACCTTTTGGTTTCTAGTGGCAGAGCTATTAGCGTTCGTGATGTTTCAAGAGGAATCTGAACAATGCAAACCAGTTGAAGTGCTGTATACTTCTGCCTTCACTTTATGTCTCCTGCAAGAGTGCTGCCCATGCATTTCGGTCCATAAGGCAATGCATACTGTATATTAGGAAGCTATAGTAATTGTAATTATGCAAAAGATGCATACAAAGGGCCGCTGAACTTACTGATCCTAGGGTATTTTAGAACGTGAGCTGCCACTGATAGCTGGCTTCAGCGGATGCTTCTGCCTCTCTTTGTGCTGCGCGTAGCAGCAGGATTCATGTTTGGAATTGGCCTGCATGTTTGGTATTGGCCTGCTCTTTGCATCTCTGCGGAGCAGCACAGGCCAGGAGGGTGTTGCAGGCATTGAAGGGATGGGTGAGTGATACAGGCTGGGCATTGTCAAGAGATGTGTCATCTGCCAGGAATAAGCTCTGGCAAGCTCTTTTTTAAGCATCAATGAGGGCTCAGCAGCTGTGTCACAATGTGGCTGCCACAGACTTGCTAATCCTCAAAAACAACTCACTGTGTGAGAGGTTGTAACTTGGAAAGAGCAGGGCCTGGGAGCAGGAGCCTGGAATTTATGGCCTCCCTAGTTATTAAAGTGCCTTTGAGGGCATGTGGCCTTTGAGATGTGGGTGGGGCAAGGCTTTGTGCAAGTCACTGCCCGAGAGCCACTGCAAACCCACCCCTTAAAAAAGACAAACTGAGGCTTCAAAAGCTGCGCTGATGTCCAGAGTATATATCAAAGCCCTGGTGAACATCAGCTGTGCTTAGCCTTACATACAAAGTGAGTCGGAAACAGTCTCTACAAGGGTTTTCGACTCACATTGCCTGCCGCCATGTGATATCGGCTCCTCACCGGGTGACTGTGTGACAGGGGCCGATAAATTGAAACACACAGGCCCTCATTCCAACCCTCCGCCCTGGCGGTCAGAGACCGCCAGAGGAAGCACCGCCAACAGGCTGGCGGTGCTTCCCGGGCTATTCTGACCGCGGCGGTAAAGCCGCGGTCAGAAAAGGGGAACCAGCAGTTTCCTGCCGGTTTTCCCCTGGCCCAGGGAATCCTCCGTGGCGGCGCTGCTTGCAGCGCCGCCATGGGGATTCCGACCCCCTTCCCGCCACCCTGTTTCTGGCGGTTTTCACCGCCAGAAACAGGATGGCGGGAACGGGTGTCGTGGGGCCCCTGGGGGCCCCTGCACTGCCCATGCCACTGGCATGGGCAGTGCAGGGGCCCCCTAACAGGGCCCCACAAAGATTTTCACTGTCTGCTTTGCAGACAGTGAAAATCGAGACGGGTGTCACTGCACCCGTCGCACCCCTGCAACTCCGCCGGCTCCATTCGGAGCCGGCTTCCTTGTTGCAGGGTCTTTCCCGCTGGGCCGGCTGGCGCCCTTTTGGCGGTCGCCCGCCGGCCCAGCGGGAAAGTCAGAATGACCCTCGCGGTCTTCTGACGGGGTTACTTTGGCGGGCGGCCTCTGCCGCCCGCCAAAGTCAGAATGACCCCCACAGTCTTGCACTGTGTGTGTTGACAGATCTTCTACCAGGCATTCTGTTCCTATTGACATGTAGTAGAGTCAAATCCAAATACCCGGACATTGATTTATAGTGTCCTCATCATTGAAGCCCCACATGCTAAAGAGTTAAAAGAAGGGACAGGCTTCAACTCTCATTGAAATGTCGTTTTAAAAGGGACATCAAAAAGTTCAGTAAGAAAGGCATGTCCAAGTTTGCACTGCCTCCACATTTAAGTGTCCCCTTTTTCTGAGATTCTCCTCTTCTGCTACTCCTTCTCCACGTGCCCTCATCCTGTACCTCTCCAGTTTTTTGTGTCCCTTCCTGTTCGGTTTGAGCAGAGTTGAACTATTGCTTACATGCCTTATCAGTTCATTGCATGTGAACAATGCTTCCACTGTTATTAGTTTCACTGTATGAGGAGGGCTTAATTTGAGTCAATGATTGCAGTTGGACTCATGGGCACTCATATCTAGGCGCTGATGCTTATTTTTCCACAACAGAGTTTGATCCAGAACTATGGAGAGGAAAAACACCAAAGTGGGAAGAAAGAGGAAGAAAAAGACAGAAAAAACAGAGCCATAGGGAGGAAGAAGAGATGAAAAAGAACTTCCATGGGTGACATAAGCAGGCAAAGAATGGAGGAGAATTAAAGAGGATTGAGGTGGAATCAGAGCTACCAGCCTTGTTATCCGCACCTCGATTTTCGATAGCACTGAACGTCGGCAACTGAGCCCAACTATGGACCCATGCGTTTATTCTTTTACATCTTAAGCACTGTCTATGAGTATTGTGTGGGGACTCTTACACTGCTGTCAGCCATACTGTCAGTAGCGGACGATGCAAGGGAAAAGGGGTGGGGGCTGGAGGAGGGACAAGGGGGGATGGTGGAGATTTGATGGTTGCTGGCTGTAATGCATCCGTTTTGTCTGTTGGGGAATTCTGCAGGTTGGTTGCATCTGTTGCACCCACTGCTGCAGGATATATTCAGACCTCTGGAATTCTGCAGTAACGGAGGGCCAAATTATGCAGTAGGGTTGAATAAATTATGTGGCAAGGAAAAGGAATTTATTTGCCATGATGCAGCACATTCAGTGGAAGTTTTATGTCACTATTTTGTTATTTTCACACATAATAATAATGTCTGGGTCAAATTGGTAGGATTTTAACAATTGAATCTAGCGATTTGCAAACGACAAATGACCAGTTAACTTGAGAAAAGTGCCTATGTAGTTTTTTGATCCTTTTGGACTACAAACAAGTTTTTTGTGCAAATAATTCAGCAGATGGTAGATGATAAGGCAACTGTGCTGAATCCAAACTATGCTAAGAATGCTGTAGAAGTGATTACTTCTTCTGGCACGGCTATGCTGTACCTGATTTGATTGCCCCTTGCACTGTGCAGCTTAAACAGTATCTCTACCGGGTTGTCACTTGTGACTTGTGCAGTCGAAGACATTTTTCGTTAGAAAACATTAAAACAAATGACTTTGCCAGCGCTTATTTATGAAGATACTAGCAAACGAGAGATTTCATTTGCAATTGTAGAACAGACGGCAGCCTTGGCATTCCTATAGTTAACAGCATATGTGCACGCATTAACGCATTTTGTAAAATATGAAAATCCAACTCGTTCACAAGGACTGTTTGACCTACTTCTGTTCAGGGTCCGATGTTCTATTCCCACGTGACCCCCTGGAGCTGAATAGATCAAAGCAAAGACACCAAAGTAAAAACATCGTTCTGATCCCTGGAGTTCAAATTTAAGTCTCCTCTTTTTAAAGTTTTATTTTTTTGAACATTGGAGCCCAGCTGTTCCATGATTTTTTTTAAAATTGATCCATATTTAGTAATACTTCAATGTGGATTTCTGGAAAGGCAAATATGTATTCAATTGTTAAAGATTACACTGAAGGAAACAACTAATAATGCAGATATGTGGTAGAGGTAAAGGGGGTCATTATGAACACGGCGGGATTCCCCGCCATGTTCATACTGGCGGTCTAAATAATAGACCGCCAGCCCCCTTGAGATCTCGCCGGCCATATAAACAACATTCCAATTGGCGGCAGGCGGAAACAGTGTTTCTGCCAGCCGGCCCAGTGGAATACAGGGCCAGGACGTTGCCGACGGCTCCACATGGAGCCGTTGTCAATGCCACAGTGCGGCGGGTGCAGCAGCACCTGTCGCGCAGATCACTGCCCTTAAATCGGGCACTGACCTGCGCGACGGGGCTGTGCATGGGGGCCCCAGAGCACCCCTTCTGCCAGCCTTTTCCTGGCGGTTGAAACCACCAAGGAATGGCTGGTGGAACAAGGATTCTTTATCCGGAGGGCAGCGCTGCTTGTAGCGCTGACCTGTCGGATGAAGAATTCTGCCATCGTCAGGCTGCCTTTCGACGGTAGTCTGGCGGTGGTGGAGGGGCGCCTGTGGCGGTCCCCACTATGTTCATTATGTAGCGGTCGAGACCACCATGCCAGTGGTGGAAATTACCGCCGGCATGGAGGTCTCAACCGCCAAGTTCATAATGAGGGCCAAAGTGCATGCAGGTGCATGGAATTAATGCTGTTACATTTTGGATCATGGTCTTATTGCAAAAAGATACACAGAGGACAGGCTGTACACTATTTATATCATATGTTTGTCACAGGCAGAAACACAAAAAGCACCGCTCTACTCGTGTCAGATAGCTAGTGTAGTCAGGCGCAGACTTCAATTACCTTCTCTTGCGTCTTCCTCATTCAGTCCTGACTGCATGAGCAGGCCTCTACTCCCACAGAAATTAATTACCTTAACAGCACAAAAATACCCCCAATATGGCCACCCCCTAAACCATCACGCTATATAACCGGAAGCCTCACCGAACCACAATCTCTTGTTTTTTCTGTGTCCCGGATTACTGCTTGACACCAGCCAGCAGAGGTGAGTATATTTGACATGTTTCTTTGTTTTTCATTTTGTTGATCTTTTCTTTTCTATTCCTTTGTTGCTTATGTGCCGCCTGGCATGGCACCTGCTTGCTTGTTTGACATTCTATATAAGGACCGGAGGCTCTGATTATGTTTTTCTTTCTATGCTTTATTTTTTCCAGCCAGTTAAGTACTTCCTCATTACACACTGTATAAATTGTTATTGTGATGTAATAATGTGAATTTATTTATACCATTAAGCTGTATTGTGTTCTTTGTTCTCTCCGATATGCTTCAAACTGCGAGTGCGCGAATCATCGAGGGCGATTCCACCACACACCGAAAATTTCCTATACCAACATGTGGAGGCGTTTGTTCACCTCCGAGCGAGGCGCTCGCCGCCTACGCTTTCTCATTAAGTGAAGAATGAATTTTGGGAACCAGGGTGATGCGATCGAAGATCGTGTCATCCTCTTTCCATTGAATATATCGGGATTGGACTGTGCATGCGCGACCTGGATCCCACATCATCGCAGCTCCTTTGAACGGGAGACAATAGCGTTCAACAGTGACACCGCAGGCAACACGCTCCAGAGGACGCCCTGCCTAGACGGAGTTCAGCAGGATGATAAAATCATTCAGAGGACCTGCCCAGAGCTTACTGAGGCCATTTTCCCTACACTCCCTTCTCTTCACTTTGATCTAGCATATAGATTGGGGTATTTAGATAAGTTTTTCTTTTTTGCTGCCCTGCTCCCCCTGACTGCCCATCTTGGGGCCTGAATACTCTAATAAAGAAATTATACTGTTTTTTCAATATATATTCTCCGTTGAAAACAGATAATAACTACACCTCTAACAATGTTTGATGAATATCAAGAAGGAGATGGCAATTATTACTATGAGGAGGACCCCTCAGGGTCACTTGAGCAAAACCTAGTCTACGCCTTGGACGCAGGTGTGCAGCAAACTGTGAATGACTTTTAGTGAAAGACATTGCCCCCTTTAAACACCATATCTATGGCTTCGCACAACAGCACGGATGGCTTCCTCCTCCTCCTTCTGATGCACCAAAAGAACCAGGGAAAATGTCAAAACAAAACAAGGGGCCTCATTCATTGGCCTTTAAAAAATTGCCAGCATCTCTGACAAATGACCACGCCTATAGCATTTCCTTCTAGTTCGAATGCTGACACGGGCACAGATGACTCTGACTTCGCAGAATCTCAGAGCTAGGAGGATCAAGAAGTCAACCCGGGGTCCAGTAAAGGAAAGTACAAGACCTACCATCTAGATTCCCGTAAGCAACCCAAAGTTCTTACTTTTGAGCCCGGGGATACCATAAATGCCAGATCCACTACTTAGGTTCCCCCTCAGGAGGTGGCAGGTTACATTTCAACCCATATTCGCCAAGACTTTGACAAAGAAGTGCAAGAGCCGCTATGGTCGGAATGTCCCAGACCCCACCTACCTGACAGGGTGACAGACACCCCAGAGGTGGACCCCACCATTGTGACCGACCTTAAAAAATTCACCAAGGATCCAAAGAAGGGGCCAGATCGGGCATCCTTTGACCAAGATCTTAGAGATGGCCTACCATTCCAAGGAATCTAAGATACCTATTGATGCAGAAAGTTTGGTGGGATGGGCCCGAAGGGCTATATGCCAGCTGGGAAATGCGAACTGCACTAATTCTAGTGAATGCTGCAAATCAATTCTGATGAAATTGGACCCTGAGCTGTCTGACCTAGCCTCCTCAGAGACAGGACCTTCGGCACAAGGTCTACTCTTTGGGTTGCCTTTTCTGAAAGAACTCTCAAAGTTCTTTGCAACCTATTCCAGCTTGGACAAAGCTCAGGGATCCATTAAAAAAGTCCTCCGCCCACTTTTTAAGAGGGCCAGATGCTTTAGGAGGCGAGTGTTTGGCCGAGGATATGAACAAGTCCCTCAGAGAGATTACCATCAAAGAGGTAGAGGTGGTTATCAAGATCAATCCATCACCTTCTACCCTTCCGGAACCTGCAACTCCAGAGGCTATTTCTGAAAAGGGTGATTCAGGGGCAGCCAAGGCACCTTCAAAGACCCTGGTACTACAGATAAGAAATGTTTCTTTATCAGGGGTATCTCTGGGGGGAGAACACAACTGTTTATTCACAACTGGCACAGAATATCACAGGACCCATGGGTTCTTTAGGCTATGCAGGGCTTCAAACTGAAGTTCTATGAGATCCCAGTGCAGCTCAATCCCCCTCACGCAATGTATTTTTCCCCGTCACAAACAGAACTTTATAAACTCAAAGATTCAGACACTAATTCAAAAAATGCCATGCAGATGACAATTCTACACCCGTGTGGTTTTACCAGCTGCATTTTCCTAGTTGAAAAGAAGGGAGGAGGAATAAAACTGGTCCTCAACCTTCGAGATTTCAATCATTGGATACTTTACCGTCAATTGAAGATGGAAGGTTTCGACCTTTTAAGAGACATCCTCCAAGAAAGAGGTTGGATGGTTAGGTTAGACTTAAAAGATGCTTATCTGACCATTCCTATTTTTCCTCCACATTGTTGTTTCCTCCAGTTTTTATGGAACAATGTGTGTTACAGGTTCAAGGTCCTTCCCTTCGGGCTCCCCTCCGCACTGTGGTGCTTCACAAAGGTTATGAACCCGGTGGTAGAGTCTCTAAGATCCCAAAAGGTTCACCACATCATTTACCTGGAAAACATTATCATCATGTCCCTGTGCCCTCAGGGGACCATAACTCACCTAGAATGAATGATTGTTCTGCTCCAGGAGTTAGGGTTTATTATCAACAACCAGAAATCGGTCTTGACCCCATCCCAACACCTGGACTTTCTGGGTTTCCAGTTAGATTCTCAATCCACTCACAGTTTCTCCCAGCTCACAAGGTGAAGCATATCAAGAAGGAGTTAAAATCAGTCTTGTCCACATCCTTGAGGTCCATAACCCGAATAGTGGGCCTTCTGGCATCGTCATTACAAGCAATATTCCTGGGGCCCCTATACTACAGGGCCTTTCAGCACCTGAAAATTCAACACCTGAAAAAGGGCTTTTCCTACTCCCAACAGGTCTCTTTTTCAGAGGATGCCAGGAAAGAGATCTCTTGGTGGCTAGACCACATGGAAGCTTGGAATGGCAGGGCCATATTTGGCTCCACTCCAGAGATGATTGTAGAATCAGATGCCAGCAGCATCTCCATGGGCGATTGGTGGTGCTCGATGGAATTGGACCTTCACATCACCTGCCTGGAGCTATTGGCAGGTTCGTTGCAATTCTGAGTTTTTCGGGCGGGAAAGTGAATTGTTGCATTTTTGTCCACATGGACAACATTTCGGTGGTCCTTTATGTGAACAAACTGGGCGTGAAGAAGTCGAAACTTCTCACTGCGATTTTTGGCATTTTTGTCTCCAGAATCGCATTTCTGTAACAGCTGAGTATCTGCAGGGTCAACGCAATGTAATAGCGGATTGGCAATCTCACCACCTTCGGGACTTCAGCAAATGGAGGCTTCATCCAACAGCCTTTCGCACACTGATTCGCAAATGGTGACCCTGCAAGATAGACCTATTTGAGGAGAAGGCTGGGCCCTCCTGATCCCTGCCATGTATGGATCTGCTACAGTCTACGATTTCTGCATTAGTGGAAGCTCCTTTGAGGACCAGGGAGGCTGATCCTGTGCCTAGTAAGGTGCCTCAGTTAGACCCTGATCTCTTGCCAGATGATGAGGAGACTGTCAAAGGCCGATTTGAGCAGAGCACATACTTGGTGGAGGTCTTGGCTCATAATTTTGGGTTTCTGGCTCCTGTGGTGACACTTTCTGAGGAGGATTTTTTGGCACATTACCAACGCACTGAGCCTGAATCGTAAGTTTGCACATTTCAGTTAGGCAAGTGTTGACCAATGTGTGGAAGGATTTGGAGCGCCAATCTTTTCCTCACTTTTTGTTGAAGAGGTATCCTTTGGGAGGTTTTTCAGAGGAATTTCCCTCCAACATCAAGGTAAACAACCTTATGGCAGGTCTTTCTACTCAAGGGTCGATGAGCTTCCATTGGACCCTGTTGACAAGGAGATTGAGACTGCTGTTAAGAGGCCTTATTGTGCTTCTAACTTTTTGAAAACCTATTTTATGTATGCTGTGCAGTCTCTGTTGCTCGATTTTCAGGTATTAGCTGAGAAGATGGCAGAAGTGGCTGATTTTTCTTCTCTTCTTGGGGCCATGGAATAACAGGTCCGTTATCTGTCAGGAATTTATTTTGAGTTTGTGTGCCTCTGCTGATGTTTTTGGCACTGCTATTTCTGCACATAGGAATATCTGGATGAGCTCATGGAAGAAGAGTGCCTCTCAGAAGGCAGTACTTTTGAAATTGCCCTTTTCTGGTACCAAAGTGTTTGGTAAGGAACTGGAGGATCTTGTAAAAAAGACTGTTGAGAACAAGAAGCTGATCACCCCCCAAGCCTTTTGGGTTTTGGTTTTCATAGGGCTTTTGGCACGAGTGTGGCTAGGGGTTCCTCTGAGTCCTTTCGAGACAGAGATTGCAGCCGGGGCAAACCTGCTTTTGATAAATCCCTGTTTCAACATCAGTCCAGTTTTTCCTCTCAAAGTAACCCTACTCCCTCTCCAAAAGCATGACTATGCCACAGGCCTACCAGTGGGTAGACGTCTCCAGGCCTTCAGTCATGTATGGCAGATGACTGTTTCAGATGCTTGGGTTCTGGAGGTTGTGTCCTGTGGCTACAGGATTCCCTTTGTGACTCCTCCTCCCCTTTTTTTCAGGGCCGCTCCAATTCTGTTGAACCCCCTGAAGAGAGCCAGTCTGCCGGATGGTGTTCAGTTGCTTCTAGACAAAGGTGCTATATCTGTGGTCCGCCCAGGGGAGGAAGGCAAAGGATTCTACTCAAACCTCTTTTTGATTCAGAAACAGGAGCATTCCGTCCAGTGCTGGACCTGAAGGTGGTAAACAAATTCATCCCTCACCAGTCATTCAAGGAGGTGTCTCTGCAATCCATCATGCCTTTGATACAGCAAGGAGACTTTCTGGGTTCAGCAAAGTGCTTACCTGCATGTCCCCGTCCATCCAAATTCCCAGCAATTTCTCTGGTTTGCAGTATGTTGTGCCCACTGCCGTTTCAAGGTCCTGCTTTTTGGGTTGGCCTCCGGCCCAAGGCTTTCTCCAAGTTGGTTGCTCCTCTGGTGGGTACTATTCATTCTGCTGGGGTTCAGGTTTTCCCGTATTTAGATGATTGGCTTATTGCTTCTCCTTCTTCCTTAAAGGTACAAGCAAACATTCAGCACATTTGTGAAGTACTGGAGAAGCACAGGTTTCTTCTCAACTTGGAAAAGTCCCGTTTGACCCCTTCACAGTGGCTCCAATTAATTGGGGTGGTGTTTCAGACAGACCTGGGGCATGTACTGTTGCCATGCGATCGGAGAAGGAGAATAATGTCTCATTTGGAAACTCTTCTAGCCCAAGACTTGGTTCCTGTGAGAACCTGTTTGAGGAGTCGGGGAAATGGTGTCAACTCTGTCCATCATCCCTTGGAGAGTTTACATTTGTTTCCTGTGGTGCACCACCTGCTGCAGTTTTGGGATCCACAGTCACAGGACTATGAGTACTTGGTTTCAGTGACACTGGAGATCCAGAAGTCTCTCCAGTGGTGGGTGGTGGAGTCTTACCTTTCCTGGGGGTTTCAGCTGACTCTGGTCCCTCTATGCATTGTGACAATGGATGGAAGCAGTGTGGGCTGGGCTGCCATTTGTTTGTCTCATTCAGCTCAAGGGAGATGGTTGGCAAGTCAGCCCTATAGGTCATCCAATTGGAGAAAGCCGGCAGCAGTATGGAGGGCCCTTCTCCATTTTGCCAGAGTGTCAATGTCACAAGCAGTTTGAGTTAAAGCCAGCAATCAGTTTGTTTGGACATACCACAACAGACAGAGGGTATGGGGTCCCAGTGTCTGAATCTCCTGCCACAAAGGATTTCCTATTGAGCAGAGCAGAGTCGGCTGGGTCTGTCGGCAGTGTATATTCCGGGGAGGGAGAATGGGCCTGGGGAGGGAGAATGGTCCTGCGGATTACATGAGCCATCATTTTCCATCTTCGGTTCCCCCTGTCTGTGCGCTCTCCTATTTAATCAGATCACAGTGAGGTTTGGTGCCCTGTGGCTGGATCTGTTTGCGACAGAGTCCAACTCTCTTCTCCCTCCTTCTGTTCCCTTCTCAGAGGACATGGGCAATGGATGCTCTGTTGGTGCAGTGGTAGGCGGGTGTCCTGTATTGTTTTCCTCCCTTCCAGCTAATCTCCAGGGTGGTGAGGAAGGTTCAATCAGACCATGTGGAGATTCTTCTGGTGGCTCCAGGGTGGGAGCAGGAGGTCTTGGTTTCCCCTACTCATTCAGTTGTCTGTCTCTCCGGAGTGCCAGTTCTCCTTGTTCCCATCCCAACTGAGGTCCTCCCGCTGGAGCCAGCTAAGGGACTGTGGTTGGGTGTTTGGCATTTTAAATTATGAGACTAAGGGCCATATTTATACTTTTTTAGCGCCGCCTTAGCGCCATTTTTTGACGCAAAAGTGGCGCAAACGTACAAAATACAATTGTATTTTGTAAGATTGCACCACTTTTGCGTCAAAAAATTATGCAAAGGCGGCGTAAAAAATGTATAAATATGGGCCTGAATTTGCAGGATTGTTCCGTTGTGATGGCTATTCAGCAGTCTAGGTGTCCATCTACATTGAAGTCATATGGAGATCATTGGAAGAATTTCGATAATGGTGTGGGGTTAAGGAGTTTATGAGAGATTGGTTTTTGCTGGGTCTTGCGGTGTCCACGATTCGTAGCCAGTGGGCTGCGATGCAGGCTATCAGGGGTCCTGATGGTTGGCCCTTTCACCTCTGGCCTCTCGTCTGTTGAGAATTTTTTTTTCTGAAGCTGCCCATCTTTCATTCTTCGGTTCCTTCATGGGATCTTCCCCTGCTGTTGCATTGTCTTCAGGGTCATCCCTTTGAGCCTCTTGAATCTTCTGAGTTAAAGTTTTTGTTGGCCAAGTGATGTTTTGGTGGTGATCTGCTCCATGACTCGGATCAAGGAAATTGGTGCATTGTTGTCTTCTCCACCATTTTGGAGGTTCTTTTCAGATTGGGTAATTTTGAGACTCAGTCCTTTTTTCCCTAAAGTGCCTACCTAGTTTCATTGCTTGGAGGACATTGTTCTGCTTGTGTTTTTCCTTCCTCGTAGGAGCAGGTCCAGTTGCATATCCTAGATGTTCATAGGGCGTTATCCATTTATTTGTCTCTTACAGAGTTATTCTGTAAGATGGATTCTTTGTTCGTCACTTTCTTCTAAGGGTCTTAGCCCCTCTTCGGCTACCTTGTCCAGGTAGGTCAAGCAGGCTATCACGGGGGCTTATGTTTTTGTGGTTTGACAGCTGACATATTCTGTTCAGGGCTGATTGACAAGGGGAATGCCCACTTCCTGGGCAGCCTTTAAGGGAGCTTCACTCTGCGATATTTGTTATGCTGCTACTTGGGCGTCCTCGCATACCTTCATGGCCCACTATAGGTTGCAAGTGGATGGTGCTTCTTCCACTGCTTTTGCAGATCATGTGTTGTCTGTGGTACATGTTGACTGAAAATGTGTCTGCTTGGATATTGGTTCATGCAGTCAGGACTGGAGGAGGAAGAGGTACGAGGAGGTAATGCCTGTTTAATTAACAGTAAACTTCATTACTCTGAGTACCAGTCTTCCTTGTCTCAGCCCTAGATTCCCTTCCCCACCCAGACCCACCCTGCATTTTTGAGTGTTTTTCGGCTTGGATTAGGCAGGATGTGGCTTGGTGGGGCTTCTGGTTATATGGCATGCTGGGAAAGGTGTGGCCATATTGGGGGTATTTTTGTGGCTGGTTAAGGTAATCAGTTTCTGTGGGAGCAGAGGTCTGCTCATGTAGTCAAGAGTTAGACAAGGCACACCTGTACTCTGAATAAGGAAGTTTACTGGTAAGTAACCAGCCAACACTTCACACTTCATATCAAGCACTGTGCAGGCAGCTGCAGTCCACAAATGTACATTTTCTATATTGTGTGTTTAGTGTAAACATACCCAGGCTGAGAAAGACTATACTAACTGTACAGCATAGTTATTCCACAAAAGCACCACTGCAGTATGTAATTATCTTACCACCTTATTACATGCTTAGTTTAAACATACTGCAAACACCGGTTGTATGCTATACTGTGATAGGCTGAAATACTGATTGGCAACACCACTGTTTGTATCGTGCTTGGTGCAGGAAGAGACAAAGAATGCAAATACTGCACTGTTTGCATCACAGGCTTAGTGTAAACAGACTGCAAACACTGGTTGTATGTTATACTGTGATAGGCTGAAATATTGACAGGAAACACTGCACCGTTTTTATCATGTTCCTAGAGTAGGCAGAGGCAAAGAATGCAAACACTGCACTGTTTGTATCATGTGCTTAGTGTAGATAGACACAAAGAACGGAGACACTACACTGCTTAGTATGGGTAAACACAAAGAATGCAAACAAGACACTTTTTGTATCATGTGCCTTGTATACGCAGACACAAAGAATGGAAACACTGCATTGTTTTTATCATGAGCTTAGTATTGAGAGACACAAACAAGCATTTGCAATGCAACGGGTATCGCATTTCATCGAGTTAAAGCTATTAACGTTGTAAACTCCTAACCAGACTTTTCTTGCTACATTAAATGGAGAAAAAAAAATGAGCGCGAATGCGCTGTGTAAAACACAGAGCGATCGCGCTGTGAAATAAAGAGAAAAAGTAGTCCAGAAGCCATACGGAAAACATGGAGCCTCTTATGTTTCCAGTAGTTGGTCAGTGTGCTCGAAGAGGGCTAAACACCGGAAAAGGCATGACGTATGCATGCCGAACACTAATGAAAGCAAGCGGATTTTAAAAGGCAAGCCCACCAACCAATGTAAGGGACTGACGTGACATGGGCGTAGTTAGAAGCCCAAAGAGAGATTACATCAGGGGACGGAGCGCTTTGCGCTCGTCCCCAAAAACGGAAACACTACATTTTGTATCATGCACTTAGTATGGGCAGACACAAAGAATGCAAACACTGCACTGTTTGTATCATGTGCCTTGTGTAGACAAACAAAAAGAAGGCAAACTTCACTGTTTGTTTCATATGCTTATTGTAGGCTGACACAAGTAATTCAAACATTGTAATGTTATCATGTACTTAATGCAGGCAGATGGAAAGAATGTAGAATGACCTGTTTGTTTCCTGTGCTTAATGTAGGCAGACACAAAGAATAAAACATTACACTGTTTGTTTCCTGTGCTTAGTGTAGGCATAGGCAAAGAATGCAAATTCTACACTGTTTGCTTCCTGTGCTCAATTTAGACAGAGATAAAAAAAAGCAATTACTGTATTGTTTGCATCATGTGGTTAGTGTAGGCAGACACAAAGAATGCAAACACTGCACTGTTGCATCATGTCTTATGTAGGCCTGGGCGGAGTTCACAGAGTTCTGCTACACGATTTGCAGGGCCAGAAGTTTCTCCCGCACTGTAAAATCAGCGTGAAAGGCATAATGAGGAGCACCAGAGGGTGCTAACTTCTTTCTGCAACTGGAGTAGATTTTCTACTCGAGCGGCAGCTTCCTTACTACGAGCAGCAGCTTTTTCAAAGGGTGCGGGTGTGACCTGCCGCGACCGCCCATGTTCAGAATCACGCTCACCAGCATAGCCATTTCTCTCGCTCACCAACTTAACGTTGGCAAGACGCATGAGAGACGTTTTTTGGAAGTCCGCGCTCTGGGCGGAGCGCAAATTGGGCAAAACTCTGTGAACTCCACTGGGGTATCGGAATTCCTCACCCATCCCTAATCTTAAGCATAGGTAGCATAGGTAGCACAAAGAATGCAAACACTGCACTGTTTGCATCATGTGGTTAATGTAGGTGCCACAAACAATGCAAACCCTGCAATGTTTGTTTTATGTGCTTAGTGTAGGCAGAGACAAAGAATTCAAACACTGCACTCTGCATCACATACTTAATGTAAGCAGACTGGAAACACTGGTTGTATGTTATACTGCTGAAATAATGTAAGGAAACATTGTTTGTATCATGAGCTTAGTGCAAGCAAACACAAAAAATGCAAACATTGCACTGTTTGTATCATGTGCTTGGTGTAGGCAGGCAGAATGAATGCACAAGCTGCACTGTTTGTTTCAGCTACTTTGTCTAAGGAGACGCAAAGAGTGCAGACGCTGCACTATTTGTTTCATGTGTTTGGTGTAGCCAGATGTGCATGGTATATACAAAAGGAAAGAATGCAAACACTACACTGCATTGTTTGCATCATGTGGTTAGTGCAGGCAAACACAAAAAATGCAATCACTGCACTGTTTGTATCAGTGCAGATGGAAGAAAACCTAAAATACTGAATTGGAACATAGGCACTGAGTAGGCATAGTCTAAGACTGCATCACTATTTGTATCTTTTGTTTAAGTAAGGCTAACGAAAGCTGTAGCCAGAAGGATTATTTTTTGATGTGCTTATATGCCAACATAATTAGAAATCTCCACTGAGACCCCCACCAACCAACTTCAAAAATACATTGACAGCCTCAAATCACATGCTTTACCTGAAACCATCACTGATACCACATGATACTGACCCTTTTTAATCCACTGACACCCCATCCATTGTCACATACCTTTCACTATGTTTCAAACAAACCCATGGCTGCCTTCTCTCCCCTAACTGCCAGGATATACCACAGGGGACACAATTTCTCCATGGGAGTGCTGCGAAGAAGAAAATGAAGACTCCATTGGAGCAAAATCACACTGAGTGTTGCTGAGAAGCAGAGATTCAATGAGACATTTGTCCGGGTGTCAGCTTACCCCACACACGTTCACCTGAACTCTGCCGAAGTAGGTAACTGCCACAAAGTGCCAATTATGTATGTATTTCTAAGCACAGAATGTCAAGCATGGAGCTAGAGCATGGATAAGGACAATTCCTGGCCCGAAGGGCAAATTGATTGTCGGTATAGCTGTGGAATTTAGAGCACATGTTGATAAACTGAAAAAGGGACAAAAACTATGACAACTCTTGAGTTTGATTCCCAGTCCTTTAAGAGGTCACATGATTCAAATTATACTAGGACTGGAAACGGTAACCCAGGAGAACTCAGCAGTAGCTACATTCACAGAGTCAACAGCTTGAGTCCCTTCTCCTTGACTTTCGACGTCAGTGCTGTTTATCTACAACACTGGAAATTTGCAGGGACGGGCTGAGATGTCTCTTTACAAATCTACGGCCTAAAGCTAGATACTCCTGCTGTTGCCTCTCATGGGCGAATTGAAGTGTTGATGTGGGTGCTCCCACAAAAGCCAAGCACTGGATCATGGAGTTTGACAGAAAATTAACTGTGTTTTGGAGGAGAATCAATGGTAAATTTGAAATAAAGTAAGGGCCAAAGCCCAACTTATTTCTCAGGAAGGCATTGGAGCTCACCAAATTCAATGCCCCAGCTAGGTCTGCCAAATGTCAGTTCTAGCACTTACAGCTAATCATCACACTGATACATGTGTGCCCTTGTGCACTATTCCAAGCCAAACAGAGATGTAAGAATTGACTAGATATGTTAGTATATTATGTTTTTTAACTATATGGAACTGTTAAACACTTTTCTGCTCTTTAAAAAAGAAAGACACCATGTGGTGGACTGTCATAATGTCGGTGTTAATAAGTAAGTGCTGATGCCAATCACCAGCAAACACTGACACAAATTAAGAACTAATTTATTCCTCATGGAGTAGAGTGCTTCAGGGGTGGCTCCTCCATAAGGGGGAGGAGCGTTGCCTCCCCAAACCCCACCCCCTGCCAGCCGCGTCAGCTGCAATCTTTTTCCACAAAAACAATAATAAACGTTGTTTATTATTGTTTTTGTGCAAAAGTGGCGGGGCTTCGGGGTGACGAGTGTGAGTGCTCAGCACTCCCCCTCAGAGCACATGTATGTTTGGTCGGCCGTCTTGGCCCGGCCAAACATACATGCGCATAGGGCTCTCTCCAGCCCAGCAACATAGTTGCTGGGCTGGAGAGAGCCAGTACAGGCTCTCAGTCTCTCTTCAAAATATTGGTGTTAACATCATTTTTCAGATGCATGAAACCTCCTTGCGTCAATGAGATGCAAGGTAGGCGTTCCCGTCCCAAAAATGACTCTAGCGTCAAAATATTGGTGTTAACATAATTTTTTGGATGCATGAAACCTGATTGCGTCAATGATATGCAAGGTAGGCGTTCCCGTCTAAAAAATGACTCTAGCGTCAAAATATTGGTGTTAACGTCATTTTTCGGATGCATGAAACCTCCTTGCATCAATAAAATGCAAGGTAGGCATTCCTGTCCAAAAAATGACTCAAACACCCTAGCGCCGTATTTATCCACCCGGGCAACAAAGACGCACAGGTGGGAGGCGGACCCAAAAAATTACATTAACACCAATTTGCATCAAAATGTAATGCCTGGGTCAGGGCAGGCACTAAAATGAGGCAAACACACCACTACTTAAGGAGAACACACAAAAGCAACACTACCAACCCACAAGAGAAGATGGAGCTGATAATGATCCACCTTGCAAGATGGCGCAGAGGACAGCAACAACTCCAGCAATCACCACCACGACAACGTGGCCCACAAAGGCAATGCAGAAGGCAGGAGGGGGGATTCAGAACCAGGACAACCATCCTTGGCCTCAGGGACCTGGACATTATTAGGACCTACAGACTGAACCGGCAAGCCTTTCTACACCTGCTGCACCACATTGAGCCACAAATTACAGCCAGCCTGCAGACCCCACACAACATACCACCTATGACAAAGCTGTTAGCTGTCCTACACATGCAGGCAAGTGGTCCCTTCCAAACAACGAGTGCACTGGTTGCTGGTCTCACAGCCGTCGTTCTCTGCATTCCTGCCAAAGGTGTTAGACGCTATCATCTCCCTGACACCCGCCACATCAGCTTCCCCAACACCCAGCAAAAGAAGCAGGAGAACAAACAGGGGTTCTATCAAATCCCTGGCTTCCCGCATGTGCTCAGTGCAATTGACTGCACCAATGTCCTGCTCCTACCCCCTGCAGCAACAAAGCACTTATACCAGAATCTCAAGCACACACATTCCATTAATGTGCAGGGCATAGTGGACAACCGGGGACTATTCATAAACAATTTGGCCAAGTATCCTGGGAATGTCCATGATGCCTACATATTCCGGCATAGCAGGATCAATGAACAATTCCAGGATAGACAAATTTGGACTTACTTGTGGGTAAGTCTACAAATCTAGCAATATACACACAACACACCAAGCCTGTCTGACACACAAGACGTACACCACTACAGTAACTCATGGCCAGGGTAACACACATGTGCAGGTAACAACACATATGCACCATGCTGCAGTACAGCACAATCAGTGCACACCACAAACACATACACCCACATGTACGTAATACACCCACAACTTAACAGGCACACAACGTGAAGGACAGGTACAGACATGTACCCTTTGCTAACAGTAGAACTACACAGACCACTACAAGGTTGCCTACTACGTACACTTCACACACAGTACACCAAACAAAGAATAGCACAGACATGTCAATGGCATACACCATGCCCATGTCATGTAAGTTCCACATAGGCACAGATCCCTCAAGTCATGCCGTGCAAATCACTGCCAGAACAAATATAACATACCAGACAACTTGTGCCTATATCAACTACATCTGCCAGACGCATTGGCTCACACACATAGCAATACAAGATCAATGCCCATCACATACCATGTACCAGATGTGTGATAAGTGGTACCACACCTACTGTATTGCCACCTCACATGCAACATTCACTGATTCACAACACCATCATGTCTGTACCAGATATAATAAATGGCTCAACATGGGGTCGACTCACTGTCAGACAGTGCAGATCATGGATGTCATAGTGGGGCCCAGTAGGAGAAAACAGGTCATCACTGACCTCACATGCACTGTGCCAAGGGACACATTTGCTAAGTAGCTGAGCTCCATCCCATAGCCTGCACTGAGTATATGTTGACTGTATAAATGCACATTAACATTTTGGAAGATAAGAGAGACACTGGTAGTTATGTTGATCATCCTGTGACAATTGGATACACACCCTTGGACACCCCATGGCTGCCACAAACATTAGCTGCCATACTGGATCACCAAGGGACCTCTGTAATAGCCCACAGTTCCTTTGTCATGACCTGCACTGTATGTACAACTTGGCAGATGACCATTTCATAATGACTTGAAGCCACATTTTAAATCAGCCACCCTCCCATGCTTTATGTAGTGTGGAAGGGGTGAGCAATGTGATTGCCCTACTTTGTTATCACAATCCAGTTACATATGGTATGCTGGCGGTGTTTGGCTTATCATACATGACACAATGCTGAGGCACAGATGTTGGCATGGCCCCTGAAATGTGAGACTTAGTGAGCAATGTGTGTCGCTGCAGGTCTGTCACCACAAGCTACATAGCATGATGATGCTGACTCACATGTAGCTGTCACCTAAAAACCTAGTGATGATTGTGCATGACTCTCCAAACATCTGACTTGAATTGGTCAAATGGTAGGATATGTGAACTACATGTCTATACTGGTGCTGTTACACTTCATTCTGGTTGCATGCAACCTGTCCACTAGCATTGCATGCAGAACGCCCACACACCTGCTACTGTCATTCAAATGTTGGGAACAGTAAATTGTTTGCCAATGGGAGACTCATCAATAGGGCCACCAATCACCACACCGAGATGGTCTAGCCGATCCTGCTCCCTGGCTGCCAGATCTGGTGAGCGATGGTTAAGCTGGTGCTTGTTGAGGCTGCTGTGGTACACCCTCTTCAGGTGGTGGAGCACCTTGCTCCACCGCAGCCACCTCGCCTCCGTCCTGTAGCCCAGTATCACACGGCTCGCCCATCTCCAACATTAATGGGAGGTAGTGGGCTACTAGCCACACAAAGCCTCCCAGCTCCACCTTCCCCATCCTAGTCAGCCTCCACCTACCAGACAAATCTCTGGGTACAGGATGACAACAAAATATGATTTTAAACAAAAATTAAGTAAAGGAAACTTAACGGCCAAAAATTACAATCCCAACTAACCCAACTTAACAACTAACACGGACAGACACCTCACAGTACAAGTACAAGGAAAAAATACAAAAAAACAAAAGAATTCACTAACACTGGGACAAAGTACAGTCAAATACTACAAAAAACACAACAGGAGGGACACCACAAGATACAATACAGAGCAATAACACACCACAACTCCAATACACAACCACATAATCAAAAGAGGCACAGCCTGTAAAGAGAAAGTGAAAATACACCCACTGTACCATGCTTGTAAACAGGATTTCCTATTACATCACTGCCTGTCCCATGCGTCATGTTTTCTGTAATGCATGTATTTATTTGACGCATCTAATATTTGTGTGAGTATTTCTGATGCACGACCTACGTGCATTTTTTTTATTGCCGCATTACCTTTATGCGTCGATTTAACAGTAAATCAGCATTAAGATGAGTGTGAAGGTGGAAATCTCGCTAATACTCCATGGGTCTTACACTTTGCGTTTGCAGATGTTTTCTATGCATTTGCGTCATTTTGTTTACTCTATTCCTGATTGTGTGATTTTGTCCATTATCAATGGATGCACCCTGTATCAACATACAAATTGAATGATCTGGGCTGCAGTGTGGCATTTTGTGTATGGCCACATGTGGTAATCCATACAACAGTGTGATTTGGGTGTGATTGGTCTGTTACACCAATGTGTGTGTTACAGAATCAACAGCATAGAAATGTATTCATGTCATGCATTTGTATGTATGTGTGACAATAGTGTATCCACATATGTATGGCAGTCAGTATTATGCAAGAGTAACGGAATGTGATTGTGAATTGTGTTCACTTATTTGATGTGCGTAGTTGTCTTACAGAGCATCAGAATTCAGACGACATCCACAGCTCGGGCATTGTTGATGATGGGTGATGAATTGTATATAGCAAATGTTACCCGAAAACTGTCTCTATATGTTGATCTGGAGTATATGGTGACTTGTGTGTAGACCACACATATGCCTGACATGTGTACGTATTTGGTACATATTGTGATTGACACACTCTGCCTACTTTCCAACAATATCATATTTTGAACACAATAGTCAGATCAAAGTCATTACACTTAGCATTGTAATAATAATTTTTGTGTGGGGAACCTGCAGCCCTAGCTGCATATGTTCTCATCCATTCTGATATTCATTCCACAGATGTGTTCGTCCAAAATGTGAGGTCATGTGTACCCTGTGACAGGATTGGGCCCCATGGCAGTGGCAGGACTGATTTCCATGGATGTACTGCGCAGGCTCAAAGTCTCCCATCGCATGTCATACCTGGGCTAATCATGATGACCATTGTCACCAATGATGACCCCCCTTGTCACACATGCTCCAGCCAGCCATTGTAACTCTCACACTGAGTTGTTCAAATATTACAGTCTTACCATGATTTGACATCCACCATGATTTGACATCCACTGCCTCATGTGTGGGCCCCTTGTTTACCTCCTATTTGGACATGTTGTAGTTCTGTGTGATGAGCTTTTGTTGTACAAGTTGTCAACGTGGATGTAAATACGTTATGGTCCAGAGATTGTATTCTTCAATTGTCACATTCGAGTGATGAGGCTATTTGCGAAATAAGTGATGGTAGCAGTTCTAACTTACGCATCACATGTGATGTTGCTACTGTACTCATCAGTTAGTGTTTGTGACATGCTCCCTGAGGTTAGACTCACAATCCTGTGGTATATGTTGTGTAGATTGAAGAGAGCAAAGCCGAATTTTGTGAATAAGTGAGGTGTTAATTGACAACATTTACAAGGTGAGTTACGTGACTATTAAGTGAAGACGTTTTCAACAATGTGCAGTCCGCAGCGTATCTCAACAGCTGTGTTGTGCTGTTCCCCCCAATTTTCTTCTCCACCATCCTCCTCCTTCTCCTCAAGCAGGTCATCAATCTGCTCATATAGGGGGACGTTCATCTGTGCACATATGTTTTGCAGGATGGCACATGTCATGATTATCTTGCAGACAATGTGTGGGGCATATAGGGGGCTGCCTCCTGTGACGTCCAGGCACCTGAATCTGGACTTCAGAATGCCAAATGTCCTCCCCCCAATAGTTTGTGTCCTCCAATGTCCTTCATTATATGCACACTCTGCTGCTGTGCTTGGGTTGGGAAATGGGGTCATTATCCATGGCTGTATGTCATAACCTTGATCCGCTGAAAAAGATTAAAAGAGTAAGTTGTTGTTAGGGCTTGCAACAGGTATGTCATGTTGCATGGCAGTTGATAGTTTATGCTGGTTTTGACGCATATGTATTTGTGAAATGGTGTGAGTTCCTATCCTTGTGTAATGTCTCCTCGGCACTAGGTTGTTGGACATGACAATATTGTGTTTGGCTCAAGGGCCTGAGACATATGATTTGGATTCCAAACTGATGTTCATTATGTACATACCATGCGTTGTGTAGTGTACCTGTGTCTCAGGGTGCTATCACTGGTCGGGACATGACACATCCTCACAACACAATGGGGTCAGATGTGGTTGCATTATGGTAGCACTACAGAGCCTGGACATCCCATCCCTTTTGACATGTGTCATTGCAAATGATGTGTGACACTTAGGGTCTTTGAAATTGGTAAGTGAGAATGCACAACACGTCTCCAAAACTGGCTGCACTGTCCTGCAACATTTCGACTATGCAAGAATGCCCAATGTGTGACATGTTACTTGGCAAGCCTTTGTTATCCCCTGTGCCAGTTGCTCATATGCAGCTGTGCACCGACACTACCTACCCTACACCAGGGTACTTGGCTAACTGCCTTGTGGAGGTGGATGTATCTGTGCAGGAAGGTACACCGCCCTATAGGTATGCTGTTTTGATTGGTGTCACAATCCTCTGAGTTCAAAGCACAGTCTATTTCCTTGTTGCAACCCTCATATAGCACCTCTGGCGTGGTGTTTGTTGTTGGCACTTCCTCAGGTTTTTAGGTGACAGCTACATGTGAGTCAGCATCATCATGCTATGTAGCTTGTGGTGACAGACCTGCAGCGACACACATTGCTCACTAAGTCACACATTTCAGGGGCCATGCCAACATCTGTGCCCCAGCATTGTGTCATGTATGATAAGCCAAACACCGCCAGCATACCATATGTAACTAGATTGTGATAACAAAGTAGGGCAATCCATGTATGGCGCTACGTTGTCATAATTTCACATACATCATCCCTGCCATTATGTTAGCAAAGGGGGCATACCCGCCTTAAGGGGCACTGGCAATGTGGCATGTGATACCATCAGACAACTTTGGCACATCAGTCATTGATTACTCAATGCATGAACATTGAGACTAAAAATTGAGCCGCTTGTCTTCCACAAAGTGCCTCTCAGTGCCTTGCAGGACAAGCCAGAATACCTGAGTCAGTTATTTTGCAGAGCAGTAGGGTAGTGTCATGTATCTGTCACCCAACTCCCCCTGATACCATGGAGCTCTATCTTCTATAGATTGCCCACATATGGTTGTTGCAGGGTGTAGCACTACAAGAGTCTCAGGCTCAGGCAATAAGTGTGCAGATGTGTGACTCTGACTCACCTGAGTGTCAGTGTCATCGTGAGTTTGCAGTGGTGTGTCTGTTGCACTGTCCTCAAACTGAATAATTAGCTCACTCCCCTAAAATAGTACACACTGTAATATGTTGTCCACTAGTAGTGACCGTGATATGATAGTAACCATGGTTTTCCATCCATATCTTACAGGGGGACCTGCCCCCTGCACCATATGTGAAGTGACAAGATTTGAGGACCCAGATGTATCCAGTAAGTGTGATTATGTCTGTCCTGTGTAGAGATTAAGGCTTTTGTGTGAGTGAGTCATATGTGTTGCGCGCAATGCTAGAAGTGATGAACTGTCAAATGATCAGATATCAAAGTAGGCTGGATGGTGGCCTTGTGTCCCATTTAAGGGTTCCCCATGCACGAGCAGAGAGTCATATCTTGTGAGGCTTGCGGCACTCAATGGGCAGCATCGTGTAAACAAGGTGATGACAAGCCACATGTAGGCCCATAGGTGACTGAGATGTGCACCGTTGGGAAAATATTTGCACTGGGACACACCGTCATTCTCACAACACAGTGATGCTCCATTTTGTACACAAATTGGTGCATCCCTGTAATGTAATGTATATGTAGGACTGGGTGGGCAATTGTCCCCCAACATGGTGCCACATATATTGTACTCCACTTACGTGACAATTATACGGAATGTAATAGGGGTGCATGCAGGTCAAGTTTAACCGGTTGCTGGCATGGATATGAGTGTGTAATGAATGGTATTGGCTGATCAGGTATTGATGGGTATCTACACCTGGACACATTAACATGGATGTGAAAGACCTATGGATACCAGCTTCCTAGATGTCAGCCCTCTGAACATATGGTCCATTCCCTGACTCCATGTATGAGTGGGCATGCCTTGGTGGATGGCCTGGACAGTTGAAATGATGAATTGCATGGCCAACCCCCCTGAGCCACAGGGGGTGAGGAACAACAAATTTGTAGGTAGATGTGATGCACACAGTGTAGGTGACATTCATTTTGATCAGGCTTGCATGTGCATCAATCAACACACTCCCCTCATGGTTACCAACTGCATCCCATACTCCCAATAACAGATTTAAGTTACTGGTGATGTATGGTTGAAAATTGACACAGATGATGAGGAATAGTGGCCCTGATTTATGTGAAGTTGATGCTGCCTTTACATTGTTACACATGGCACAAAATCAATGCACATCTATTTTTTTTTGTTTCCTAATCTTGTTGTGAGTAGCTATGGTGACAATGGAATGATGCTAAGGCAGTGTTGTTGTTTCATTCATCACGGCCATTGTATTATCTGGAATGTTAGTTGGAGTGCATGTGCAATTCAATGTAGTGTGTAAGCTAGTAATCTGTACATACTCAACACAATGCTGACACTGATGGTTGCCTGTCTCACAGCCACTAACATGAACAACAATGAACTACATGCTTTTCAGAAGAGGGCAGTCTGCTATCGGCACATACTGGCAGTGGAATCTCGGTTCCTGAGGATGGCACGCCACTATCACACGGAGCGATCCACTGATGAGTGGCGGGCATTCACCAAAGGGGGACCCAAACTGCCCACACAGGGAGCACCAAGCACCACATCTGGGCAGGTAGCCACAGCTGCCACCATCACACAAGCCCCAGCTGCTGCACCCTCAAAATCCGTGTGACAGCCGACCACACCTGCTGCCATGGACGTACAGGGGGATGTCACATTGGTCTTCCAAAAGTTGGACACCCTTGAAAAAGAGGTGGAGAAAAAGACCAAAAGACTCAAATTCATCAAGAGGAAACTGAAGAGGGCCAGTCTGTGAATGGCATAATGACTTTCACCCCCAGTTCAGTCCCCTCCCTCCTCATTTGTTTGAATGTTTTTCAGTGGGTTTGAGGGGGTTATTGTCAGGTTAAATTCGGTTAGTAGTTTAGTTAAGTTAAGTAGGTTTGGGGGTGGGTCTTCTACATTTTTTACATTTTACCATGTTTGGGTTGTTGTTGGGACTTTTATGTGTCATATATATATATATATTTATATATATATATATATATATATATACTGTATATATATATATATAAAAAAAGAAAAACACCAAAAATATATATATTTGTTTAGTAATAGGTAATATATGTGTAGTTTATTACATGTTGTCCTACATGTGTCTCGTGATATAAGAGGGGTCGGGCCAATGTTTAGAGTGTGTCGTTAAATGTGTCAGGTAAGTATAGGATAGAGTAGTTAGGGTCTGTTGTTGGTTATGTTTAGTTAGGATAGGGGTTAGGTTAGGATAGGTGTTCTTCATTCTTTTTAGTTTATTTTAATTCTAATTAAAATAGTTTGGGTACTCCCTTACTTCATGTGTCTTATGCTTGGGTCTCAGGGTCTTCCCATGGGTGTACAGTGAAAATTGTGTGTTGTCCTAAGGATTTCGTCCTGCTTACGGATCCCTCTCTTGACATGTTCACCATCTTCTCACAACTGAGCTGTCACATTGGCAGCTACAACACATCTACTTGTCTGTGCATCTGCCATCCAGTGTACCCACCTCTCAAGGTGACTATGTTGACCATGTATAGGACAGGTAGGTGTGATAATTCAGCTGTCATTGTATGGGTCCTGTATCGGAATGTTGGGCACTGTGGGACATCTGACAATAGCCTACATTTCATTTCTATCCTGCTGAACTGACCAGTGGCAATTACACATGAGGTTGAGTCAATCTGTTTCACACCAATGTGTTCTACTGGTACTCCCAGCTGATGATATTCCCCGAGAACTGAGTCACAGCCATTCCTACTGTATGTAGTGGGTGTAGCATACATGTGTTCAACATTTTTGACATACGCAGTGAATTGCTTGTAGGGAATGAGACCAGCATCAACGTTCATCATGTAGGTACCATGTGCATAGATATGTGCCCGCATATTCATGCACCCTTTTACTAGCACTCTGTGACTAAAGACATGTTACACACATCACAATTCCTAAATGTAGTAGATGTGTCACAACACACAAAGACATGCTGGTTGTGTAGGTGGTGTTTAATAAGTGTTGAAGCGCAATATTTACAATGTCCAGCTCTGTGACCCCCTATTGATGGAATTCATCTAATTGTGACACAACATAAGTCCAGGGTTGAGGGACATGTCATGGGACATGCTTGGGTAAAGTTTATTTCAGTGCAGGGGAACATAAATTGCCAATTGAAAAGTTAGAGACAATTGCAGTCCATAGCAGAAAGGTCAACAGTGTGTCGGTGAAGAGTGCATATCTGCAACAGTGCTAACACTGGCATGATATCAAGCACAGGACAAAGGAAAACACTGCCCATGTGGCATAGGCTGGTGCTACCGGGAACTCCTACGGGTGAAGATGATCTGTTCCACATCTTCATCCTCCGATGTGTGTGGTGTCTCCTCTACCCTTGATGGTGATAGTAGGGAGGTAGAGGGGGCCACACACACTTCAGTGGTTGGAGATGTGGACTCCCAATTCCCGGCAGCTGCCATCTGTGATACTACATATGGCATCACTGCAGCAAGGAGGAGCTGCTGATTTTTTAGTATAGCAGCAACATCCAGGTCTGCCCTGAGGGAGAGCATTTCCCAGTGTGTAGAGTCCATAGTGTCCTCAAGCATGCTTATGCCAGCTTGGGAGGGCAGTTGTTGTGGCCTCTCCCTCATAGCAGCAGCTATGACTCTCAGACACTCCTGAACTCCACACATTGGGGAGTGTGTGCGTTGGTTGGCTACAGTCTGTTCAGTAGCATAACCATGCATGTCTGCATTCCCTCCTGGCTGGTTGCCATAGTTTGCATCCCCACTCGCACCTCCTTGGCCAGCTCCTGCTGGACTCCTACCACTGTCCTCTCAAAGCTGGTCCCTGGGTCCTCGGAGTACACAGCTGTGTCGGTGCTGGCAGACCGTACTATTGGGGTGTTAAGTGGGGCCTGTGGGATGTCTGCTACATCAATACTCCTCCTTGCGACTGGAGGTGGTGTCTGGAGGTTTACAAGGACTTCTTGGAGGGCTGATCGTTGCCAGCTGGTCATCGAGGTCATCAGGGTACTCCAGGACAGGCAGATCAGCAAGAGAGCCATCTTCCTCTGCAATGAGATGGTGTAAAATCAGTCTATCTGTGTTGTGGCAGTTGATATGTCACGTCACTGACTTGATTTATGAAACTCATTGTCATGTTAGGGCCAGATTTGTGAAAAGTGGTGCAGCGCGGTGTTGCGCTAAAATTGGGAGTGCGGCTCTGCGTCACTTTGGTAACACAAGGATGCGGCGTATGTAAGTGAATACGGCGCACCCTTGTGTTGTCCCCAACACTGGTGCAAAATTCAGCTGCCAGCACAAACGCAGGCATCCTTGCACCATCGTGCAAGGATGTATGCGTTGAGGGGTGTGATTGTTTATGTGCTTGAAGGTGTCCCTTCCAGCACATTAACAATCACTAATGGCACTTTGGCCCTTCTGTGTGAGCTGTAGAATGCAGCACACACAGAAGTGCCAAAGCGTCATTTTCAAATGTGATTGTTTATGTGCAGGAAGGGACACCTTCATGCACATAAACAATCATTTCTGACATTTTGCTCTTCCTATGAATGCTGCAGAATTCAGCACACATTGGAAAAGCAAAATAATGAGGTGGTATAAATGCATTCCTTCTCGTTGCAGCCTGCTAACGGCACCCCTGGGTGGGGCATAAGATTTTGGCACTGCCTCAGGTTTACTAAATTACATTAAACTGAGGCAGCATCAAAAAGTAATGGGTGTTGCTGTGGCACATCCACAGCAACACCCATTGCACACCCCTTCAACTCACAGTGATGCATGGGAAGAGGCTGTATTTACAACGCCACCTTGTGAATACGGTGTAGTGCTTAGCACCACAAGAGCATTACTAAAAGTGATGCTCCTGTGGCGCTAGGGGCCTATGATGCGTCCCTTAGTTCCAAAGGATTGTTCCTGTACATTATGGCTGCAGTCTACAGCCCTGTGCTTCATCTGCATGTCACATGAAGGGGCCCAGTTTGCACAATTGGCTGTGTCATAGCTTCTAAGTGTGATGTCTATTCTTTTTGTGGCTTGACACCATCTTTTCATTATCTACCCTCCCTATGCATCCATTTGCATGGTGAGGCCTTGCAATGTGTGTTGCCGTGCTCATGCCACAGCAGCACACATGGCAATTTTCACCTGTCACAGTCCTACATGTTTCACATATACCCATGCTGTGCTGAGACATTGCACCACCCCAGGGATGGCATTGCCAGGACACTCTGCTCGTGTTACCATTCATGGCTCCTCATGTTGTTGTTTGTGTTTGTGTACTACATTGCATGGCACTCATGGACCTGGCAGAGTCCAGTTTCATCTTCTGTCTGTGTAGGTGTGTTTGCTTTACTAAACACCTATGTCCTCCCCCTCAATGCAGCCCTCCTTGCACTATGATACATGAGTGCAGCATGGTGACAGTACAGCTCATTTGACACAAGCACAGGGTTGGACCCAGGGATGGGCAGCACGGGTATGAAATTTCTGCTGTGTCCATCATTCTGCATGTGACAGTGCCTGATGGTAAATAAGTCTATGGACATAGCCAGTTAAGCCGTCATGACGTGACGCAAGTTAGAAGTGATTCTGCAGGTAGTCATACTGGTCCCTCATTTCAAGTGTGTCAGTCCTATGGGCACCTGACTGCCACTGTGTATTTGACTGCACCCAACAGCACAGGTGGGAGTGGCAACTGTTATCAATGTGGAATGCCCCATGGGTCAATGGCCTGGACATGGCAGGTTTCCAGCAGCTTACGGACTGTCTATCACATCTGTCCTGTGACACCAGACCAGTATTAAGTTCAACACTACCCTCAAGGTCTGTTTCCGCATTTCCACCAGCTTTTCCATGGCGGTGAAACCCCCATGCAATAACTGTTGGTGATGTGGTGTGGTGTGGCCCTGGGTGCCCCTGCACAGCCCATGCATTTGGCATGGGCAGAGCAGGGGGTCCCATGCACTGGCCCTTTGCCCTTTCCACTGCCTGATTTGCAAGGCTGAGTGCAGCGTGTCCTGTTACACACAATGCAGCCCAAAGTGGCACTGAGTCTATTTGTTCTATCAAGAATGTTGTGGTAAGTGCCCCACAGAGCTACTATGAGCAGACAGATTTCCAGCTGCCATCCCACCGTGTGACTCATACTGCCAAGCACAAAAGGCACACTGCACTGGCAATCTTACCAACACCGGACTTGCCCATGCACCATCCCCCTCCTTTCGATCGAGAATTATACACCATTATGTTCACAGTCATACACCATGTGTTGTATGTGTGTGTTTATTTCCCCATTCCCATGTGTCTGACATGGTTGTGTCAGAGTAGTTCTGGGCTCAGTCTGTGACTGTTGTGACCTACTGTTTGCTATCTGTGGTACATACTTTCTGTAGTGGCATATTTCAGTTCAGCATCAACATCTGTGGTTCAACACTACTTCAGTTTGGTTGGTCTAGGTTGTGGCATGTTACCAATGATACAGGTCCAGCCTGCTATTCCCCAGCGCCTGTTCAGTCCATTGTTCCATGCACCCAGGGGGCACCCTGACTGCATGATGGAGGGAGGCTGCCTCATGTGGATGTGTTGTCTATGTGCGGTGTGGTGGTGCTACCGGCCTATGCCTGGGTACTGTTGGGACAGTTGCAATGACTTGTGTGCTGTGACATGCAGCACACATGCGTTTGGGCAATGAGGCAAGGCAGTTGAAAGGTGTTACTGCAAGGGACACCACTATGACGTAACCTCAGGAATGGTATTGACTGACTACCTGGACTCTGAGGTCTTTGTCGTGTTGGTGGTGTTGATATGACTACATGCAAGGGATATTGTGATGTCACAACCAGTGGCAAAGTGATTATACATGCCATCCATCCCATGTGCTGAATATGTACATGTAGGTGTTTAGGCCTGGTGTTCAACGTATGTCCAGGTTGTGTATGTGTCGTGGTGCATGGCACTACCAAGGCGTAGGTACATGTGTAACTTACGTCAGCATGGTGCAACAATGCTTAATGTGCATTGTGTCCCTCTGTGCTCATTTGACATGCATTGTGTGAGTCCTATGTGCCTCCCCCTTCTTGCACTTGACATTTTAGCATACATTTCCCCCATGCAACTTACCCTGCATTTGTGGTGTTTCCTGGTAGTTTGCGCTGTCCTGTCCTGCGATTCCTGTGATGATTTCCTTCCGGGATGACCGCTGCAACCATCCTCCCTCATCTCCTCCAAGTCCTCTTGTGGTGCTGGACTCCCACCTCCAGTTTTCAGTGCTGCCGTCATCTTCCATGCCATGTTTTACTTTGTCCTTCGCTTGTAGTCTTGCCAGTATTTCTTGCACTCAGTTACAGTTCTCCTGACCTCTGCCACACTTTTGATCTTATCCCCTATCTGCTGCCAGATTGCCCCTCTCTTTCCAATTGGCAATTTAGAGGGGACGAAGAGTTGATTTTGATTCTCCGTCACCTCTCTCACCAGTATGTCATGCTCCTCTGCGCTGAAACAACACTTCCACTTTTTCTTCTCCCTCCTCTGAGTCTTGTCTGAGTCCTCTTGGCTGGTTCCTGGTTGAATGGGGTCTCCCTGGGGTCTCTCCTGGCTTCCTGGCTCCATTTTGCCTCTCCTTTGCACTGTTTTCTCTGTTAGCGTCTGTTTATGACGCTATTGCAGGCAAAAATGGTGCATTTCCGTTTTGCAATGTGTTTACATGTTGTAAACCGGATTAGAGTAATTTTTCCTCTGTTAACGTAATTTTGCCTTACGACAAGGTGCAATGGTGATTGTCGGAAAAATTGACTCTATCCTATTTTTAGCACCACAAGGCGTCATAGTATAAATATGATGCCAGGGTGGCATTAAAAAATGGCGCTAACCTTTTTGCCGCAAAACTACGCTAGAGCAGTTTTGCGTCAAAAAGTATAGATCTGGCCTTGAAGGTACAAATGCTAAAAAGCTGACTTCTGGAAAGCTGCCAGCATCATCAAATCTAAATGAAGCTCACATTTTTCAGACATAAAAGACATCACTAAAAGGGCAAAGAAACTGCCTCTATGACTCAACCCTAATGCATATGGACTGATGCTGTCACAAAGAGCTCAAATAACCTTCTAATCAATTTCTGCAGAAAAATTAGACTGTTTAGTGCACATATTCCATAGTGGGGCAACAAGCAGTCTATATTCATCATATTCCTCCTTGTAAACTGTACCCTTTGGATAACTTATTTTTTTCAGTCATTTTCAGCTTTCTTCCTTTAACCTCTTTTTCATACACATGTTGACTCATACAATTTTTATTTCCTCATCTCCCCTCTAGGCTCCTCCCTTAGGTCTAAAATATAAGAGAGTGTTAAATGAAATGTGCTTGTCTTTTCTATTGAAGGCAGCTTTACTCTCTGTCTTTTACAGGAATAGGTATGCCCTATAAACTGTTTTATTTATTTGCAAGTTATTGTGGTCAAGGGTTTTAGTTGTAATTGGAATGCCCATGTATCTTTGAGGAGTTCTACACAGCAATCCTGCTGTTTGTATTCTCCCCTGGCCTCTAACTGGCTTATGACTTTAATTAGAATGCCACTATTACTTTAGGGAGTGAGAGGAAACTTTCAAGGGACCATTACAAGCCATTTCAAGCCATACATCAAATATACTACAGCATAACGACCAATATGGTAGAAGAAAATACTGAAAAGTGTTTCTTTTTAATTGAGGGACACAGTTTTACTAGATTGTGATTGACATTTCAGTTAATAGCATGTGAGACCCTCATCCACCATGTGGCATGCTTAATAATAAGTTATGTTCCACGTCCAGTCAAAAACGTTTAATTTTAGCTGAATGGGCTCCAAGGCAGGAGCTCTTGTTGGAGATGTTTTCAACTTGTTAACCAAATCAATCAATCAAAAAATTTATTAAGCGTGCTACTCACCCGGTAGGGTCTCAAGGCGCTGTGGGGGGAGAAAGCTGAGGGATGCCAATTACTGCTCAAAAAGCCATTTCTTGAGGTGTTTTCTGAATGTCAGGAGGTCCTTGGTCTTGTGTAGGTTGGTGGGGAGGGAGTTCCAGGTCTTGGAGGCGAGGAAGGAGAAGGATCTGCCTCCGGAGGTGGTGTGTTGGATGCAGGGGACTGTGGCGAGGGTGAGGTCAGCAGAGCGGAGGAGACGAGTAGGTGCGTGGAAGTTCACTTGTTCGTTGAGGTAGGCTGGTCCAGTGTTGTGGAGAGATTTGTGGTCGTGGATGAGGACTTTAAAAATTATCGTTTTGCTGATTGGCAGCCAGTGAAGGGATCTGAGGTGGGCGGAGATGTGTTTGTGGCATGGGAGGTTCAGGATGAGATGTGCAGCTGCGTTCTGGATTCTCTGGTGTTTCTGCTGAAGCTTGGCTCTGGAACCAACGTAGAGGGTGTTTCCTTAGTCTAATCTGCTGCTGATGAGTGCATGGGTGATGGTTTTTCTGGTTTCTATGGGAACCCATTTGAAGGTCTTCCGTAGCATGCGAAGGGTGTTGAAACAGGAGGAAGTTATGGTGTTGATTTGCTGGGCCATGGAGAGAGATGAGTCTAAGATGATGCCGATGTTGCGTGCATGGGTGGAGGTTGTTGGGGGTGGTCCTAGGGTGGTGGGCCACCAGGAGTCGTCCCATACTGTCTTGTTGGGGCCGAAGATGATGATTTCTGTTTTGTTGGAGTTGAGTTTGAGGTGGCTTGCTGTCATCCATTTGCCGGTGTCGAGGAGTCCGGCATGGAGGTTAGTCTTGGCGGTGGAAGGGTTCCTGGTGAGGGAGATGATGAGCTGGGTGTCGTCTGCTTACGAGATGATGGTGATTCCGTGGGGGCAGAGGATGTTGGCGAGCGGGGTCATGTAAATGTTGAAGAGGGTAGGGCTGAGGGAGGAACCTTGAGGGACCCTGCAGATGATCTTGGTTGCTGGGGATTGGAAGGGAGGGAGGCGGACTTTCTAGGTTCTTTCGGCGAGGAAGGAGGTGAGCCAGTCCAGGGCCTTGTGTCGGATTCCTGCATCGAAAGGGCGTGCGCAGAGGATTTGGTGGCAAACAGTGTTAAAGGCTGCGGAGAGGTCCAGGAAGATGAGTGCGACGGTCTTGCCCTTGTCAACTCTGGTTCTGATGTCGTCAGTGCAGGCGATGAGGGCAGTCCCAGTGCTGTCGTTCTTGCGAAATCCAGACTGGGAGGCGTCAAGTGCGTTGTTTTCCTCTAGGAAGTGAGACAGATGGGCGTTCACTATCTTCTCAGTGACCTTGGCGGGGAAGGGGAGAAGAGAGATGGGGCGATAGTTTGTGAGGTCTTCCGGGTCTGCTTTGGGTTTTGTGAGGAGTGCAGTGACTTCGGCGTGCTTCCAGGTGTCTGGGAAGGTGGCGACGTAAAAGGAGCTGTTGATTACGGCGAGGAGCTGGGGGGTGATGATTGGGCTGGCCTTGTTGAAGATGTGGTGGGTGCAGGGGTCTGTGGGGGAGCCTGAGTGGATGGAGTTCATGTTTTTTTTGGTTTCTTCATCGTCGATAGGGGTCCCGGTGTGAAGTTGTTTGTAGGGGGGGTAGAGTTGTTGGTCATGTCGGTGTTGTCAGTGGTGGTGATGGTGGGTGCAGATGGTGTGAAGCTGTTAATCTAAAATTTTGAGGTTAAAGTAGTTGGAGAGGGAGTTGCAAAGGTTTTGCTTGTGAGGGGCGTCGATGGTGCAGGTTTTGGGTTTGGTGAGCTCTTTGATGATGGTAAAGAGTTCCTTGCTGTTATGTGAGTTACTATCTATGCTTTCTTTAAGGTAAGCCCTTTTGGTGGTCCGGATGAGTTGATGGTGTTTGCGTATGGTGATTTTGAGGGTGGAGAAGTTGTGAGTGGTGAACCAGGGGGCAGTCTTGATGTTGCGGGTGTTGTTGTTACTTTTCAGCGGGGCGAGGGAGTCTGGGCAGTTTGTTAGCCATTGTGTGAGGTTGTGAGCAGCGGTGTTGGGGTCTTGGTGAGGGGGATGGAGCTTGTGTGAGCTTGGCGTTCAGGTGTTCTATGGGGATCTTGTCCCACATTCGGTATGGTGTGGTGTGTTGTCGGTAGTGGTTCGGGGGTTTCGTGAAGTAGAAGTGGATGCAGTGGTGGTCGGTCCAATGGAGTTTGGTGGTGTGTGTGAATGTTATGTGGTTGATAGAGGTGAAAATTGCATCCAGCGTGTGTCCTGCTGAGTGAGTGGGTGAGGTGACCAGTTGTTTGAGTCCTAGGTTTGTGCGGTTGTCTAGCAGGGTTGTGGAGTTGTCGTCGTGGGTGTTTTCCAGGTGAAAGTTGAGGTCACCAAGGAGGATGTAGTCTATGGAGGTGAGGGCGTGGGGTCTGATGGTATCAGTGATGGCATCACATAAAGTGGGGCGGGGTCCTGGTGGTCTGTAAATGAGGGTTCCCCTGATGGTGGTGTTGGCGTTTATGTGAATTAAGAAGTGTAGGTGTTCTGCGCTGACTAGGGTGTCGTGAGTGTTGGTGGTGATCTTGATGGTGCTTTTATGTATGAGGGCAATGCCTCCTCCTGGTTTGTTTATACGGTCTCTACAAGAATTTTTTTAGCCTTCTGGGATGGCTATGGCTATGTCGGGTCTGCTGAGGGGTTCATCCAAATGTCCGTGAGGAAGGGGATGTCAGGGGAGTGTGTTGTGATCAAGTCCCAGAGCTCGATGGTGTGCTTGTGGACAGAGCGGGTGTTTAGGAGTATGCAGTTAAGGTGGTTGCGGGGCAGTTTTTGTGATTCGTGTTAGTGTTGTTCTGGAGCGTGTTAGTGTTGTTGTGGAGCGTGTTAGTGTTGGTGTGGAGCGTGTTAGTGTTGGTGTGGAGAGTGTTAGTGTTGTTGTGGAGCGTGTTAGTGTTGTTGGTGTTTGTGGGGGTGCAGGAGAAGTGCCATGTGTGACATGTGAAAGGTCCGTGTGTGTGCTTGGGGTTGGCTTGGGCGCGGGGGTGGTGTCCTTGGTTGAGGGCGTGGAGTTTGGTGGAGGAGTAATGCTGCCTCGTGGGGTCAGAGCAGCGGGGGCCAGGGAGACTGGCGCTGAACGTGGACCAGACACGGATGGGCACAGACGTGCTTGTCTCTGGCTCGCCTCCGGACAGCGGCCGCCATTAAGAGGGGGAGGTGGGAGGGTGGAGCAGCTGGGAGGGAAGGGCCAATGGGTGCGCTAGGGGGGCGGGCTGCAGGGGACGCAGCGGCAGAGCAAAGGAGACCGGCGAGAGCTGGCTGGAAAAACGGGCGAGCACAACAATTGGTCACAAAACATAGCAGAATACAGAAAGGGCACAGGGGCAGAAGTACACAATGTAGAAAACAAAAGAACGCTTTTAAAAAACGAAATACAGGAAAATTAACAAAGCAGAGCACAACAAGATATGCCTACCACTAGGCACCAGGGATGAGGCACAGGTGGGTGCCTGCGGTGGTGGAGGACCTCAAACTACAATCCTGGCGGCAGTCGCGGGGTCAGGGGCACAGAGGCATGCTGGTGGAGCCAAGTGGACTCCTGGCCAGAACCAGGTCAGGGGGTCACAAATGTAGATGCTTCTGGTGATGAATGCTATGTGATGGGATCCAACCTGTAAATGGTTAAAATTACCATTAGGTGAACTAAGAAGTATTATTGGGATTCCCTATAATAAGATTAAAAATTAGTGCAGATAGTTGTTGAGGTTGTTAACCATACTTCTCATCCGCTGGACACTATGGTTCAGCCATCAATTTATAGTCCCATATGGGGTCTGAAGCTTTCACCATGTCCCCCTTGCAGAGGCACTGCAGCAATATTAGAAACCAGAGTATCTGACATGGTGATTTCAGATGCTGACGTGACTGTACTCATGTCAGCTTCCAGATAACATTCAGAAGCCAGAACACTGGAACAGCAGGTCTACATACAGGGAAATTCCTTCTGACAAGGGAAGTGTAAAACCTATATGTTACCATGACACCAAGGCACAATTAGGGCAATTCTTGGCTTAACACCTAATAGCATTTTTTTGTAGCGTCTGACATGGATCGTTACCCTGTCTTTGCTTCTATGGTGGCCTAACATACACTAGCATAGGATAAGCCATGAACCGTTACTACCATATTTTACATGTGTGGCATTAATGTGTGAACCCCTTGCATGGACATCACCATTATGATCTGAGCATCACCCAAGATTGTTTTATTTGGAAATACATATTTGTTGCCAAGTTGCACTATACATACTCAGAAACAATTGTGTTCTTGTAATAACAGGCAAATTAGTCAAATTATGCCATAAAGTTGTTTTATTATAACCATCATTCTTTTGTTTATTCACTGTTGTTGTATCAATCAATCAATCCATCATAGCATTTGTAAAGCGCAGCACTAACTCCCCTAAGGGTATTTTGGCACGGAGGGTGCAGTGTCTCCATCAAAAAGCCACATTTTGAGCCTCCTTCTGATGTCTGCAGGTGGATGGGCAGGCTGTTCCAGGACTTGGATGCTGTGTAGGAAAAAGAGCGGCCTCCGCTGTGGCTAGGATGAATGTGAGGTGTGTGTGCGAGGTTTAATGAAACATAGCATAGTTGTCTTGCTGGGACGTAGACACTTAGTCGATGGTTGATGTAGGATGGCCCTAGGTTCTGGAGATCCTTGTATGCGAGTATGAGGATTTTTAATTGGCATCTCTTCTGGATAGGGGGCTAGTGGAGGTTCCTGAGGTGCAGGGTGATGCTTGAGCACTAGGGGAGGTTGAAGATGAGTCTGGCAGCAGTCTTTTAAGAAGCTGGGAGGACACTCTGGCATAGAGCGCATTGTCATAGTCGAGGCAGCTGGTGACCAGGGCGTGCATGACTGTCTTTCTGGTGTCTGTAGGGATCCATTTAAAGTTTCAGTGGAGCATAGGAAGGCTGTTTAAGCAGGAGGAGGAAACTGAGTTTACTTGTCCGTTTTGTAGTGGTTTAGAGTGAGGCAGCTGTTTTTCATCCATGGTGCTACATTGGTCATGGCATTGCAAAAGTTGGCTTTGGAGCTGTAGGGGTCTTCGGTAAGTGTAAGGATTAGTTGAGTGTCGTAGGAATCGGAGACTATATTGAGTTCATAGGATCTGACGATGTCTGCAAGGCGAGTCATGTAGATGTTAAACAGTATAGGGCTGAGGAGGATACTTGGGGTGTGCTGCAGGTGATGTTCTTGGGTGTAGACTTGAAGGGAGAATGGTGGATGCTCTGCGTGTGGCCTAAGAGGAAAGAGGCAACACACTTAAGGGTGTATTGTTGAATACCTATGTAGAGTCTGCTGAGGAAAGTGTGGTGGGAGACTGTATTGAATGCTGTGGAGAGGTCCAAAAGGATCAGAGCTGCTGACTCTCCTCAGTCAAAAAAAGGTCCTGATGTTGTCCGTGATCAGTGCAGTCTCCATTCTGTGGTTGGCCGATAATGCTGATTGTGAGGTGTCGAGAAGGTGGTTTTGTTCAAGGTAGTCAGTGAGCTGGTGGTTGATGGATTTCTCAAGCACTTTGGCCAGGAAGGGGAGCAGGGAGATCAGTCTGTAGTTTTTGAGGTCTCTGGGGTCAGCAGAGGGTTTCTTTAGGAGAGGTCTGACCTCTGCGTGCTTCCATTCATCCAGGCCGGTTGCTGTGGAGATGGAGGTGTTGAGGATGCGGGTTAGTTCTGTGCTAGTAGTGTTGGTTCCAAGGGTGAAAAGTTGGTGAGGGAAGGGGTCAGTGGGTATTCTATGTGGTGGTGATTTTAATATGGAGGTAGCCTGAGAGGGTGTCGCAGAGTTCCTGGCATGGGTGGATGGCGGTCTCTGTGGTTACTGGGTTGGAGAATTACTTGATGATTCTGAAGAGTTTGTTCATGTGCTTGGCTGTGGTGTCGATGCAGGCAGTGATTGCTTCTCTTTTTGCTGCCTTGATGTGGTGGTGGTAGTTGTTGAGGGCTGCCTTGTAGTCGGCTCTGTCGGAGAGGCCCTTGGTCATGTGCCATTGTTTCTCTAGTCAGTGGCAGTTGCGTTTGGAGTTTCTGAGCTCTGGAGTGTATCATAATGCTGGCTCAGAGGTATTGTTGGTTTCAGCTGGTTTCAGTGGGGCGACTCTGTTAGTGGATTTGGTGATCCAGGTGGTGAAGTTTTGGACAGCCTGGTTTAAGTTGAGGTCTATCGTGGCCTCGGGCTGTGCAGTATCTAGGGCCTCTGCCCATAGGGTTTCGGCTACCTTGCCTCAGCTTTGGTGGGGAGTGCTGAGGTGCTTGGAGGTGGTGTGCTGGGAACTGGGGATGGTAAAGTGGATAATGACATGATCAGTCCAGGTCAGTTCAGTCACATGGGTGAAATGGATTCTGTCGCTAGAAGTGAAGATGGCATCCAGTGTGTGTCCAGCTTTGTGCTTAGGTTTGGTGACCAGTTGGATGAAGCTGATGTTGCTGAGATTCTCTATGGGGGAAGTGGAGTTGGTGTTGTTGGGGTCGTTAAGGTGGAAATTGAGATTGAAGAGTAGAACATAGTGGAGGGAGTTAATAGTGAGGTGGGTGATGAGGTTGGTGATGGTGTTGCAGAAGGCTAGGTGTAGTCCTGGATGTCTGCATATGAGGGTGCCTTGCATCATGGTGTTGGCATTGGTCTGGAGTTGAATGTTCAGTTGCTCCATGAGGGTTGTTGGGTCATTGTCGGTGATGGTGCATTGGATTGTTTCATTGAAGATGATGGCGATGCCCCCACCATGTTTGTTGGAGCAGTCTTGGTGTATCATCTTGTAGCCGACAGCGGTGGCTGTGGCGATGTTGGGGTTTGAAGAGGGTGTTAGCCATGTTTTGGGGATTAAGGTGACGTCCGAGTCGTGGGTGGTGATGGTGTCCCAGATTTCTGTGGCATGTTTGTATAAGGAGCGGGGTTTAAAAGGATGCTCTGGAGTGGTGCTTGGTTATTTGTAGTCTTCTGTATGGGTGCAGTGCAGGCATTAGTGTGCGCTGGTGGGTCCGCATTGTGTGAGAAATTGCAGTGAGGGCAGGTGAAGGGTCATTTGGTTGAGTGTGAGGAGGCTGTAAGGCAGCTGTTGATGGGGTGTCCGACATTCAGGGCCTGGAGCTCCTTGGTGGTGTAACGGTAGGGGGATAGAAGAACCAGGGGTCCTGATGCTGAGTGCAGTCCAGGCATGTACAAGCACAGACAGGCTTGCTTTTGGTGCACCTTTGGCATGCCGCTGGAGTGCCCGTTGTGCCCAGCTGTGCTGCAGCCTCCATTATATGTCCTGACAGCTGTGAGGGGGAGTGGTGGGAGGTGAGAAGGCAGAAGGGCGGGGCGGCATTGTAGTGAAGGTGGTGTCGGCAGGGGTGTCAGCAGACGCAATAAGGCTCAGAAATGCAGGCAGAGCTGTTGCAATCAGGCTCAGGAATGCAGGCGGAGCTGTTGCAATCAGGCTCAGGAATGCAGGTGGAGCTGTCGCAATCAGGCTCAGGAATTTGGATGGAGCTGTAGGGCAGTGGAGCGACTGGGGAGCTGTGACTGGCCCAATGGGTCATATATCTGCATATATCTGTTTTTCCATACACTAATTACTGACTTCCTGGGAAGAATTTACAACCCTTTATTGCTCAGGGGTTAACTTTATGTTAGTGGGTGCACTGTAGAGAATGGGAACGAAGGACATAATTGATGATGTTGCTGGTATAAGCTGTTCTATTTTTCAGGCTCTTTTTCTGTTCTTCCATCAAATAAACTTCAGGTCATGCAAAATTATGCAATCTTAACAATTAAAATAAGGTAACAGATTAAATTTAGGGTATGTTGACTGGAAATACATTGAAAGACAAATGCATTGTTTTTTAACTATTTTGAATTCAGAATTACAGAGATTTACATTTTACTAGTGATCCTCGATTAGTTGCTCCTAATTGGTGGCATTGCAACCTAGAGTGAAAACTCATGAGTTCTCCTGGGGTAAGATTCTGAAACTAACTATCCAAACCATTCTTTCATATTTCTCTCTTCAATCATAACCTGAAAAGGTACTAATTATGTTCCTCTCTCTGTCTGTGATTTTATGCATAATATTAAGTTTGCATATTTTATATGACTTTATGCCTCTAGTGTTATTTCAAATAGTGGGCGCTTAGAACTTTGCTCTGGCAATACCTGCACACTGCAAGTAAAACAACATCTGACATTTGGGTCGCATTAATGGAACATGAAAAGAGACACTGTCACAAAGCTAAGCAGGCCAACAGCATTAGCGCTACAAAGTCACTTGAAAGCCCGATGTCAAAAGCAATGCAGCACATTATTTTAGGATTACCTAAGGGATGGTACTTGCAATCTAAACCCAAACAAGAGAAAATCCACTGTACATTAGATTCCTTCTTACAATCAGATCAGGAGGATTGATCTTTTGGCCATCATTCATCACTCCCCCTGCGTGGCCACTGCTGCTGTTTGTCTCCTCACAGCCTGCCTGCTCTATGTCCGAGGCCTGCCTCCACCCACAGACACCCGCCTGCGCCTCATCCCTAGTGGCCTAGTGGCCATCGGCGTCCCATTCTTTCCTTGACGATGCTGACCCCGTGGGCCCGCCCCCAGCCTTGTTGCGCTGCCTGCTCTCCCACCTCCCAGCTCACAAATCCCCCCTCCCTCCCCTACTTTAGGTTTGCTGATATGCAGTGAGGGGAGACTGAACTGACCTTTTGGCCAGCGTCTGTCGCTCCCCCTGCATGCCCACTGCTGCTGCTGCCTGTCTCCTCACAGAGCCTGCCGGCTCTGTGTTCGAAGCCCGCCTGCACCCACAAGCACCCGCCTGCTCCTCATCCCTGGTGGCCTAGAGGCCATAGGCGTCTGTCAGGTCTGTCTGCCTCTTATCTTTTTTATTTTCTTTTGTTATATGTTGCCTCTTTTTCCTTGTTGTCTCTTTTTCACTCTTTCACTCTCCTTTTTGCTCCTTTGCTCCGGCACTTTCCCTGTCACTGCTGCCTCCGTGGCCCTGCCCCCCACCCTCGTAGTGCTTCCCGCCATCCTGTCTTCCGGCTGACCAATCCCCCCTCCCCTTCTTAAGGGTGACCGCTGCACGGTGAGGGGCGACTGAACTGACATTTTGGCCAGAAACCGTCACTCCCCCTGCATGGCCACTACTACTTGTCTCCTCACAGAGCCTGCTGGATCTGTGTTTGAGGCCTGCTTCCACCCACAGACACCGCCTGCCCCTCATTCCTGGTGGCCTACTGGCCATCGGCATCTGTCAGATCTGTCTGCCTAATATCTTTTTTTGGCTATAATTTGCCTCTTTTTCTTTGTTGCCCCTTTTTCTCTCTTTCACTCTCCTTTTCACTCCTTTGCTCCCGCACTTTCCCTGACGCTGCTGCCCCCACGGCCCTGCCCTCGAAGCGATTCCCACCCTCCCAGTTGTCAAATCCCTCTCCCTGTCTTAAGGGTGGCCGCTGAGCAGCCACGCGCAGCGGGCGCTTCGTTGGCACGCCGAAGGCATGCCATCTGCGTCTGTCTGTGCCTGGACCACGCCCAGTGGCACAGACCCTGGATCTCGCACCACCCATTGATACAGCACAAAGGCCCCAAACACTCTAAACCCTGGACACCGGAGCAACTGTCACCCTGCCTCCCCCAAGGACATTCATGGATCCTTCTCCTGCTGCTATTGCCGCCTCGCTTTCCCCGCATGCCAAACGCCAATCCCCACAATGCCAGAACCATCTGTGGCCCACCTCAAATGCATCCTTCTTAACATCTGCTCCCTGAACAAACACGCTGTGGAAATTTGGGACCTGATAGACACCATCTGCCTGGATATCGCCTTCTTCACTGAGACATGGACTAACACAACATTCGGTCCTGACATCACCATCGCCATCCCCAGAGACTACAAGCTGCAATGCAAGGACCCTCCTTCAAGACCAGGAGGTGGTATAGCCATCGCCCACAAGACAACCTTCAGACTGATGATAAACACACAGGAATTCACGCCATCAAGGAGCACTTCCAAGTGCACACCACCCCAAAGGTCACCACCCATCGCACTCTCATCTACTGACCACCCAGACCACGACCAGCGTTCAGCAACACCATCTCCAGCCTCAAATCCTTTTCATACCTGGCAGCAAAAGGCTGGAACACCTTACCACTGCACCTCAGACAATCGCCATCGCTACCTCTGTTCAAGAAGGACCTCAACACACGGCTCTTCGACTGATCTCTGATTTCACCTCTCAGTGCCTTGAAGCCCTATGGGTGAGTAGTGCACTATACAAGCTTGTGATTGATTGATTGATTGATTGAGAGGAAGAGCTAATACCTAAATTGAAGTTTATGTCAAAGCATCTAACTTTGGACATTTGCACACATTAGGATGAACCTGGCTTTCCACAGTGAAGGTGCTACTCAGGCATTTGAAGGCCCTATTGGTACATTTTGACTGCTAAATTTCTGATCTGCCAAACAATCAAAAATTTGTTATTACCAGAATTGAAGGAACAAGATGCAATTTATGTACCTAGATTCATGTTGAGTACTTATGCCCTGCCAAAGCAAAAAGTAAGTTACGTAACACACTACTGATTTTCTCAGTGATGACCAACCTAGTGGGGTAATGTAGGATGCCACAGACCATGCCACATTAAGTGGCTCATTTTATAGATGGGGGTCTGTTGCTTTAAAGAGGACTCACACAGGGGATACTTTTGCTTGGATCATGGATTGCTGTTATGTCTACAACATTAAAACACTGATTGGGGGCTTTAAGTGCACTGCTAAAATCGTATAAATCTGACCAGGCTCCAAACATCAACATGCTGAACTCAGTTGAGAACCAGCTACGTTTAGTGGGCCTAGCAAAGAAACTATTGGTTTACTCTCAGCACTATCTTTCAAAAGTAGTCAGTAACATGAGGATAAATGGACTAAGGAGCCCAAACAAAATTTAAAAGAAATGTGATGGAGGTTACTGAGGTTGTGGTGGACTATGGGGAATGGGTACAAAGATTGAAGAAGGCTTTGAAAGAAGAAGAGGAGAAAACCAGGCAGCACATTCATGGTCAGATTGCAAAGATGGAGGACATGCCTGCGCTGCAATTGGTAAAATTTGACGGTGTGGAAGACCAGCAGTACATATCAATGAAGACACAGATGATGGAGCATAAAGAGAAGAAGAAGAGATTAATGTAAGCAAAGCTGAGGGCTGTGAGAGCTGAGAATGATTCTTCTAACTCAGTGCTAGATAAAGTGCATAAAGTTGAATAGAATCAGAAAGAGAATGGCAACCACACCAGAGACATTCTAGTAAAACTGCATTATAACAAAGCATGAAACACCATTAACCAACTGTGTTCACATGCAGGATAATTAAGGACACCTTCTCTGCAAGCTTATATAGAAGACATTCCATGTGCTCAGTTATGCAAGGCTCCAGGAAATTAATATAATCTATAGGCAGAGGTTTCACTTTCATCTCTCTTTCATTTATTTTACGACAAACTGGCCCTTCCAACAATGTTGGAGTCTTGATGTCAAATATCCCTTTTAAAATAAGCATTTAAAACAACACTGGAAGAAAAAAGCAGGGCTTATAGAATCAGGACCTGAGCAAGCAGTTGTGTGAAAGACAAAAGACAAGAAGAGTCAGTGCTCTACCCCACTAGGGGGCACAGCTCAGTCAGGGATTCATAGTCCCAATGGTGGTGGTTGAGGTGGTTTGCCAGTGATGTACTGGGGTCCATTTTACTATGGGTCTGCAAACTGTGCTCAGGGCAACATTTCTGCATGTGGCTCTCAGTGTAGAGAGGACGTAACAGTCAAAGGCTTCACAGCGAGGTAGCATGGGGGCAAGAGCTCAACACTTAAGCAGCAGATCAACTTGTTCAGCCCAGTGTTTATTGTTTTCCATCATAATTGAGTACTTTAACCACAAAAAATAAGGTAACACTACAAGGTGAAAATAGAGATTCAGTCATAGGGTTATAATCCTGTTTGCAAGATTCTCTGAGGGACTTCCCCTTAACTTCTATATACTCTGGTGTGTAACACGGGGCAAGGCACTCAATATGCTCAGGTGTAGTTCACTGAAAAATGACAAAGCCTAGACACACAGAACAGTTCAGTTTACTCGTATAACTGAACTCGTTTTGCTTCCTCAGTCTCTTATTCCACTCATATCTTAGGCCCCATTGTGACCTTCAAAGTATGGCTTGAGTTCAGGTTATGGGGGGCGGTATGTGTGCTAATGTCCTGGTTCTACATCAACAGCCCTTTAATTATAGAGACCATATCCTCACTTGAAACTCTGTGGTGTGGGGAGGTCTGCACTGTGACTCACGCAATAGCACCCATTTTCAGTAGTAGATTTGACACTGGGATGTCAGGTGCAGCATTGAGGCAAATTGTAACCATGTGGGTGTTTTCAGCAGTTGCAGCCTCTGGGCTGATCAGGGATCCCACCCTGGTAGTGACAAAATAGTCTGACTGCATTATCAGCAGCAGTAGCACCAGTCTCTTAGTTACACGTTACTTCGACCACAACGGCGGTACAAACAAACACCGCGGCGGTAACCGCCAACAGACAGGCGGAAGACAAGGTTCCGCCCACTGTATTACAACAGTACAATCCGCCACCTTTTCCGGGGCGGATTCACCACTAACAAAAACAGGGCGGAAACAGGACTTGGAAGGGAAAACGCTCACCTCTACACACCCCACGAGGAACCAGGACGCCATGGAACCGGAACTCCACATACTCCCTGCCTTTGTCTTCCTGCTCCTCTACAAGGAACATCAAAGACGGCGGCGAAGACCACGGTGAGTACTGCACCTATGACACAGGGGAGGGGGGAGGGAAAAAAAGAGTGACACACACATGCAACACGCAACACTCCCACCCCCAAATGATACATTACATTTACAACCCCCAACCCCTCCTGGAAGAATGCAAGGACAAAAGGAAATGAGTTGAACGTTTGTAATCTATTAAAATACAGTAATCAAAAATATATATATATATATATTTACACTATAAACAAATATATACACCAAGAATACAAGTACAAGGTATTCCACCATTAAAGTCCGTGGACCACTGGGCCCAAAATGCATGGTGAGGCCCACACTCAATACCTGATGAAAACGGACAGAACACTGCAGGGGCATCAGATAGAAATACAACAGGCACCTCAGGGGGAAGGAAAAGGGGGGCACCTCAGCCGGATGAGTGCACGACGCCAGATCCACGAGGGGGCACCATGCCCATTGATGTACCCTGGGGAGTGCAAAGCCACAGTCTCACAAGTCTTTACAGTGGGTGGTTTGCCCACTGCTGCATCTTGGGGAGTGCAAAGCCACAGTCTCACAAGTGGAAAACAGTCTCCACTGGTTCTGGAGGGGGCTTGGTGCCCAGAATGCTTCATCCTGCCATGGACTGAGGTAGTGGATGCCTTTCCCCACTGGTTCTGGAGGGGGCTTGGTGCCCAGAGTGCTTCATCCTGCTCGTGGCGGCCTCAGTAGCGTCGGAGCTTTTGGCGCTCATTGGCCTGCGGTGCTGGTGGCGGCGGTGTCCTGTTCAGCGGTGCTGGTGGCGGCGGTGTCCTGTTCAGCGGTGCTGGTGGCAGTGGTGTCCTGTTCAGCGGTGCTTGTGGCGGCGGTGTCCTTAGCAGCCGGGCTTGTGGTGGCGGTGTCCTTGGCAGCGGTGCTTGTGGCGGAGGTGTCCTGTTCAGCTGTGCTGGTGGCGGCGGTGTCCTTGAAGAGGTCAAGGTTGGACAGGAAAAGTTTTTTGGACACACTGGGACGGGTAGATGGAGGGGGTTTGGGAGTGGAGGAAGAGGCAGTGGTTGTAGGAGGTGTACGTTTGCTGACTTTGGGTGAAGGTGCATGGGCTGGAGGCTGTCGTGAGGTGGATGGCTGTTGGGTGGGTGTGTGGCTGCGTTTGTGTACCTTGGGAGGTGTGCTCACAGACACACTGGGAGAGGACACAGGGGATGTGTGAATGGTAGTGGGGGTGGTGAGTGCAAGTGAGCGGGGTGTGGTGGTGGGTGTGCTGGTGATGGAAGTAGTGGCTGAAGATGCAGTGCATGTAGGTGTGAGTGGAGACGAGACTGGGAGGGAGGAGGGAGACGAGGAGGAGGTGGACACAATGGATGCATGGATATTGGTATGTCTGCATGTGTATGATGCTTGCGTGAGTGCCTGTGGGATGTGTGGTGCTTATGTTTGCCTGAGCTTCCCTTGTGTGCTGAGGTGTGCATGCTCGTCTGATGGTGTGCTTGGGATAGGCTGAGGTACAGGTGTTTGGGTCTGGGTGGAGGAAGTTGGAGGGGGGAAGCTGGACACAGGGATAATGGCTACCATCAGTGCTGAGGCCAGAGTCTGAAAAGCTCGCTGTTGGGCTGCATGACCAGAATGCATGCCCTCCAGGTATGCATTGGGCTGTTGCAACTGCCTCTCTACACCCTGTATGGCATTCAAAATTGTAGACTGGCCAACAGTGAGGGACCTGAGGAGGTAAATGGCCTCCTCACTGAGGGCAGCAGGGCTGAGGTGCCTGGGGCGAAGGAGATGCCCACCCTCCTGGGTGGGCGGCCACGGGGCACAGGCTGAGGGTCTGCTGGGAGGGCGGTGCTGGTAGGGGGGGTGATGGCTGTACCTGTAGATGTGGGGGACACAAAGGGGCCCACCACCGCAAGGGAGCTCCCATCAGAGGAGGAGTCCATGTCGCTGGTTTCAGCTCCTGTCCCCGCCGTGGAGCTCCCCTCGTCCTCCGTCCCACTGGTGGCTTCTGACTCCGTTGTTTCGCCCTCCAGGGCCATGTGGGATGCAGCTCCCTCCTGCTCCAGTGCCACTGCTCCTCCGCCTGATGATGCTAATGCACACAAGAACAGGGAGACCACAAAAAGGGGGGGAAGACAGAAGAAAGACATATCAGTGCATGCAATACCGCTGCAGTTGGCTGACACTATAGACACAGAAGCCCCCTGCACTATGCCGTGCACTTTGAGTTCCCTCATTAATTACAGGGGCATGGGGTACAAGGCCTATGCGCGATTGCTGCACACATGGAAGTCGCAGGAGCCTCACTAGGTGTAGTTGCCTCTGAACACAGGTGGGGTGGGGTGCCACATGGCCTGCCTTAAGAAGGGACCTTGCTTACTAAACTCGCCCTGGCCTAGGGGAGCCCACAGCCCACCTCTCCCACCCAGACAACTACAATGCGCGCTGAATCAGCAGAATGAGAGTGTACTCACCTCCTTGTGGCTGCTGTGATGCCCTCAAGTGCCCATCCAACTCCGGATACGCCGCCGCCAGGATCTGGAACATCAGGGGGGTCATGGTGCGACGGGCACCCCTCCCACGTTGGGAGGCCATCCCCAGCTGGGCCTCCGCTGTCTTTATGCTCCAGCGGCGAATGTCCTCCCATCTTTTACAGCAGTGGGTGCTCCATCAGTGGTGGACCCCCAGGGTCTGGACTACCTTGGTGATGGCACGCCAAATATCCTTCTTCTGGTGGGCGCTGACCTAAAGGAATAGTACAGGGGAACAGAAGATATAACCGGCTGCACCGTCACAGTCATTGGCCCGCATCCCTACCCTTGCCATGACGCACTCACCGTTGTTTCATGCAAGCCTCATTCTCCCCCCCCATATCTTTCATCCACAGCACTCCACACAGGCATTGCCCTTTCGGCGTGCTCACAGTGTACTTACCTGTTTGTCTGGAGGACCGTAGAATAGCGTGTACTGGGGAGGACCCCATCCACTAGTTTCTCCAACTCCTCCGTGCTGAAGGCAGGGGCCCTTTCCCCAGACACAAGAGCCATTGTCTCTTCCAGACTGAGGTCACAGCAGCACTTGCAGTGTAGGTCCTCTCCTGTCGAAGATCAGTTATCAAGTGAGTGAACAGACAGAAAATGGCGGTCACTTCCGCGGCGGTGCGTACCGTCACCGCCGGTGTACATCGTCATTGGCTCCTGGAACCCATAGTGTCTAATGTTAACCAATGCAGGATTGCGCCGCGGTCTTCGACCACCTACTGCGACGGTGTACAACGCCAGCGCAGTTACATCATATCCCCTTGACCCACCTTACAGGTCAGGCAGCCGCCATTTCAGGGGGCCACATGGCATTAATTTTGACTGCGTTACACATATCTAGGCATTGCATAAACACTAATACAGGTGAGAGAACGTAGCTTATATAACCAATATTAACATGAGATGATCATGAACTAATGTGTAATAATGCTGCATAGAAAATGTATTAATGTATTTTGCTAAACGCATGCTTGAAATGTGCCCACGGGGAGTGGCTGCCACCATATACAATGACTAATGAAACTGATTAATAATGTTGAAATATTGTGATAGAATATAAGTTTACACTAATAATTGAAAGTTATATACTAAAGTTTTGCTAATAAATCATTAGGCCTTAGTTAGCATGAGTCGAGGCCTAGCTGCCTGACACTCATATTAAATTATTTTTTCTAACGTGCAGTGTGCTGACTTGCTGAAGGACATGAACTCTTGTTTTTTCCAAAAGCTAGAACCTGAATGTAACTGTAGTACATCCGTTCTCATGAAATTCGACTTGCTTATAGAAACATTTTAGCTGAATGCAACACTGTAGATCACTCGTAGGTACAAGGTTGCCTAAACCGGTACAGATAATAGAGCCACTGACTGAAGATGTGCAAAGGACCACGAGAGGATGAAATCATACCGGACATTCCACCCGCTAAAGACGTCAATCATAAGGACCAATAAAATACGTGAGAACTGTTATGGGGTGACAAATTTGATGAGCTAATTTGAAGATAATTGGTTAAAGATAGTGGGGTGCAAACCCTTGTCCAACCAGATTTTAGGGGAATGTACAACGAAAATAGGATAAAAACCTTTGCACCAGGAAGTAAATTAGAATAGAGACTAGGGAATAGGAGACTAAGGGCCAGATGTAGCAAAGGGTTTTTCCCATTCTGTGTCAATGGGAAAATGTGTTTGTACATATGGCCCTAAGAGAGGGGAGATGCTGATGCGATTTGCTATGACCCAGACACTTTGTCACTCTAAATAGAGACTTTGCTGTTTGGTTCTTAAAACCATCTTTGCCTTACATTGCCTGTCTACACTTTACCTCCTTATGAGGGAAGTGCCCCTTTTACCCTTCACGCCTGAGCTGAGTTCCTGGCTGATGGCGAATCAACTGATGTCCTGAGGACGAAGACTGAACCTGAGTGCTAACCTAATACGGAGGGTAACTATATGACAATGAAATTGTGATTGTCTGTTTGCTTTTCCTTTCTAGGTACCAACTGCTTCTCTTTTGACAGGGACCATAGCTAGATGTTTTTCCAATTTGGTGTTACGAAATTGTTTTGCATGAAGCCCAACATGCAAATGCTAATTCGAGGTTAGGTGAGGGGTTCACTAAACTGACGCAAATAGACAAATGACTGAATCAATGCTTTGTTGAATAATGCGCTAATGTACTCTGCTTAGGATAACCTATGTTGACGTTGCGTTATGTTCTAACGTTTGTGATTCTTGCTTTGATGAAATCTTATCAGAGTTGCCATGTTGTGACTATGCTAATGTGTTTCTTGGTTTTGAGATTAATAAACTTGCTAGTAGAATTGTAATCAATAGGGAATAAATATCAAAAAAATTCATACTAAACTGGTGTGGTTATTCATGACTGCAAGGTCATAGTAGTTTTCTGAGTAACATTAATGTCTTTGACTAAAGTGAATTGTCTTATTCTGGTAAACATTGATGACGTTATTGACATATTGATTGACATGCTGATTAGCTATCTCGTCCTAAGGTGTCTTCAGTCAGGGTCAAAAGATTAACTGGCCTAAAACGAGTCCCAAAGTGAGCAAATTAGACATAAAGGGACGCATTAACACAGGCATATAACGATTTACAAAAATTATGGAATAAAGTTGTGTTGACGTACCTCAGTGTTGGTTGACTCTCTGCTCGCTGTTCTCCTCCATAGAGCACGTCTGCTGGGGCAGGTGAGGAAATGGCGGCATCCTCCGGTGTACAGACCGCTGGTGGACCGGTCGACAATGGAGGAGCGACATGTAATTGTCACATACAGACTTGATCGTACCACAATCCTGGAACTGTGTGTCCAGTTGCAGCCAGACCGGATGTCAGCTATCCGCCATCCCACAGGAATCCCCCCTCTAGTGCTGGTCCTGTCAGTACTCCATTTCCTGGCAAGTGGGTCTTTTCAAACAACAGTAGCCATTGCATCAGGGATGTCCCAGCCTATGTTCTCCAACGTGTTGTCCAGAGTGTTGTCTGCCCTGCTGAATCACATGCGCAGCTACATCGTGTTCCCTCAGGTGGAGGATTTGCCTACAGTGAAAGGTGACTCCTATGCCCTGGGACATATCCCCAACATCATAGGTGCCATTGATGGGACACATGTGGCATTGGTCCCCCCCCCCGCAGGAGTGAACAGGTGTACAGAAACCAGAAGAGTTACCATTCTATGAATGTGCAGATGGTGTGTTTGGCCGACCAGTACATCTCCCATGTGAACGCCAAGTTTCCTGGCTCAGTGCATGACGCTTACATTCTGCGGAATAGCAGCATCCCTTTTGTGATGGGGCAACTCGAGAGGCACCATGTGTGGCTATTAGGTGAGGACATGGACCCAATACAGTGTGACTAGGTGTCTGGGTCTGGGGATGTCCGTAAGAGTCAGTGTGTGTCTAACAGTTGTCCATTGAACTTTGCAGGTGACTCTGGCTACCCCAACCTGTCATGGCTACTGACCCCAGTGAGGAATCCCAGGACAAGGGCAGAGTAACGCTACAATGAGGCCCATAGGCGAACTAGGAGGATTATAGAAAGGACCTTCGGCCTCCTGAAGGCCAGGTTCAGGTGCCTCCATATGACAGGTGGTTCCCTATTCTACTCACCAAAGAAGGTGTGCCAGATCATCGTGGCCTGCTGTATGCTTCACAACTTGGTTTTGCAACGACAGGTGCCTTTTCTGCAGGAGGATGGTCCAGATGGAGATGTTGTGGCAGCTGTGGAGCCTGTGGACAGTGAAGACGAGGAAGCAGAAGAACAGGACATAGACAACAGGAACACAGTGATTCATCAATACTTCCAGTGAGACACAGGTAAGAAGACAACACTGCCTGCTACATCTGATTTAATTCTTCTACCTCTCATCTGTCTGTCACTTTCACCCAGTGTATGGACCCTGATTTGTCACTTTCCCTTTCAGTTTCACAGATGTGGGTCCCACTGTGTGACATCTACTTTGTTTCCACATGGACTAGAGCTGTGTGACATAGGTATGTTGACAATACATTGGATATGGCATTTTTCCACAGTTATTGCAAATACACACTTTCGAAAGCAAAGACTGACTCCAGATTGTTTTGTGATTTATGGGTGTTTATTTAGGTGCAAAATAGCAGAGGGGGTTGTAAATTGGTCAGGGGTGATGGTGGAGGAATGTCCATGGCAGAGTCCAGTCTATTAGCCTTCCAGGTGCATTGTCCAAAGGGGCATAGGAAGTGGAGCTGGGTAGTTTGAGTATGGACAGGGTGACAAAGTGGGGCAGAAGGATGACATTCAGGGTGGTCTCATTTCTTGGTGGGGGTCTTGTCATTGTTCTCTGTCTTTGTCCTGGATCTCAGGGACCGCTTGCGGGGTGGTTCTCCATCTGCAGGGGGTGGGGTGCTGGTGTCGTGCTCCTGTGGCGGTGCCTCCTGTCCACTAGCACCGGCGGAGGTGGTGGCCAGTTCATCGTCCAGGCTAGTGTCAGGGGCCCCTTGTTGTGCCACAGTGCCCCTACTGATGTTGACGAGTTCCTTCAGTACCCCTACAATGGTGCCCAGGGTGGTGTTGATGGATTTGAGTTCCTCCCTGAACCCCAAATACTGTTCCTCCTACAGCCGCTGGGTCTCCTGAAATTTGGCCAGTACAGTTGCCATTGTCTCCTGGGAATGGTGGTAGGCTCCCATGATGCTGGAGAGGGCCTCGTGGAGAGTGGGTTCCCTGGGCCTGTCCTCCCCCTGTCGCACAGCAGCCCTCCCAGTTCCGCTGTGTTCCTGGGCCTCTGTCCCCTTAACTGTGTGCCCACTGCCACTGCCCCCAGGTCCCTGGTATTATTGTGGTGGTGGGTTAGCCTGGGTTCCCTGTAGTGGTGGACACACTGCTGCTTGACGTGTCTTGGGGACAGAGGTATGGGCCCGCAGGGTGGGTGCTGTGCTGGTGTTTCCAGAGGGGGGAAGCTCTGTAGTGGCCTGTGCCAGTGTGAGGGGAACCAACTGTCCTGAGGTCCCAGATGGGCCGGACTGGTCATCTAGATCCAGTTGGACAGAGCTGCTGTCATCACTGTCGGCCTCTTCTGTGGGTGGAGTGGACATGTCTGGACCCTCCTGTCCGGTGACGTTGGGTAGGAGTCCTGCAGGGGTGTAAAGGCATGATTATTGCATCTGTATGTGCCATGGTGTGCAATGGGTGGGTGACCCTGTACCCCAGTGCTTGCATTCTTGTGTGGGACCTTGTATGATAATGGTTTAGGGGGGTGTATGGGTATGTGCAGTGGCTATGCCTTGGTGATGGGTGTCCATGCTTTGGTGTTGCATGCAGGACTTGGGTTTGGGATGTGTGGTTTGTGATAGTGGGGCATGTGTGAGGAGTTGGAGTGATGGGGGTGAGGGTTAGGTTGGGGGTATGTGATAGCATGCAGGTAGGGTGGGGGATGAAGTAGTTAAGATTGGACTTACGAGAGTCCATTCCTCCAGCTACTCCTGCGAGGCCCTCAGGATGCAGTATAGCCAAGACTTGCTCCTCCCATGTTGTTAGTTCTGGGGGACGAGGTGGGGGTCCGCCGCCAGTCCTCTGAACTGCAATCTGGTATCTTGAGACCACGGTACGCACCTTCCCCCGTAGGTCGTTCCACCTCTTCCTGATGTCATCCCGTGTTATTGGGTGCTGTCCCACTGCATTGACCCTGTCCACGATTCTGCGCCATAGCTCCATCTTCCTAGCTATGGTGGTATGCTGCACCTGTGATCCGAATAGCTGTGGCTCTACCCGGATGATTTCCTCCACCATGACCCTGAGCTCCTCCTCAGAAAACCTGGGGTGTCTTTACGGTGCCATGGGGTGGTGTGGGTGATGTGTGGGGTGGGGTGTGTTGTGATGTGTGGGGTGATATTTAGGGGTGTGTTGTGTGAGGTGAGTGGATGTTGTGTGAGTGATGGTGTTGAGTGCCTGTGAATGCTAGTGTTGATTCTGGTGGTGTCTCTCTCTGGCCTTCTGTCCCAATTTTTGTCTTAGGGGTTTGTGGGTGATGTGGGGGGTGTTTTATATTGTATTGAGTGTGTCGGAGTGGTGTGTGTGTGTGTATCAGGTGTGTGTATTTCGATTTGTCCAATGTGGATGTGTTTTGTAAGAGTGTGTGTATTTTGAGCGCGCCTGTGTGTACCGCCAATGGAATACCGCAGTTGAAAAACCGCCGCGTGGATTCATGGGTCGTGATAGTGTGGGCGTATTCCTGTTGGCGTGACGGTGGAGGTTTTGTTATCACCAGTTTATCACTGACCTTTGGTGTGGTGGACTTGTGTGGGTGTCTAAATTGTGGCAGATTCCGAGCTGTGGGTCATAATAGCTGTGGCGGAATTCCGCGGCCGCAGCGGTGTGTTGGCGGTCTTCTGCACAGCGGTGAGCGGCATTTACTGCCAATGTTGTAATGACCCCCATGATGCTTAGTACTTTCAGAAGTCTTGGTGCAGTTCACAGCAAGAACTGCTTGGGGAGATCTGTGGAATCTCTCCACACATGGGTGGCACCTGGCTTTGCTCCCTCGTAGTTTCTCACTTTCTCTGGTTGCTTCTCATACCAGGAAAGTGCTGGCTTCTCTGGCTGGACAGCCTCTACTCCTGATCAGCCAGAAACAAACCACTCCTTTCTCAGCAGCCTGGCTTTTAGGCTGTGGGCCAACACTGAGCTCCTCCAGAAGAATGTGCAGACTTCAGATGATTTTCTTTCACCTTCCACCACCACCTTTTCTTTCACTGCATTCACAAGTCCAAGTCCCACAGCAGTCCTTCAAGCACTTTTATGAGCACTCCTTTGGTAATGAATCCAAGCACGGTGGTCTGGATCCCACTTGTACACATATTTTTGAGACTGGGGATGTGAACTCATTGTCTAAGGTTTCAGAACCTGTTTATGTTGTCTTGCTTTCAAATGTAATTTCTGTCTGTTCCTCAGTCACGCCTTTGTGCAAGGTGATGTCTCTCACAGCTATGCTGGTTCCAAGCAAGAATATCCAAAATGAGGACACAAAGTGTGAGATCTCAGCATGTGGCTGTCATCAGCTTTCCTGAAACAGTCACCAGGGACAAACAAGAGGAAGACCATGTCTAGAAATGTTATCAGCTTGCACAATAGAAACTGCATTCTCCCATTTACTCATGCTATCTACCAAACTGCAGTATTCAGGAAGAAATAATTAGCAGCCCTTTGCTAACAAGGTCCTCATTTAATTTCTAAGGTGAGCCCAGTTTGCATCCTTCTTCACTTCAATGTTTGGATCCTCCAGTCCTAGGAATGTAGTCAATATACTTCCACTGTCTAGGCAGCCTGCATCCACCCTTCATGCTGCACTATGCTAAACCTTAGGTCATCCAAAATGGATCCCACTCGTCCCAGGATTACTACCATACATGTGTGACACTCTGATTGCACATGTATGTACTCGACATGCACACAGAAGTTCAGCGCAGGGATCTTGAGTTGACATAACAGTGGAACTTCACAAAAGAGTGGTTACTTGTTTGACACAGAAAAAGATCTGGACACACTTATGATTAACCTAAACTCTGGGCAGTGCCAACACTAATTTGTGAAACTTACCGAGAGTGGTCCTCTGGACACTAAGAGGGCATGCTTGATTCCGTCCAATTAACTGAACAGGTTGTGGAGTTTGCAGTACTAGGTGCAAGCCTAGGCCTCTGTACACATGCTAGATTAGTGTGATTCTAAAGCCCGCAATAACTCAGGATATCAGTTTCTCATACAGTTGGACAGTCAGGGCAGGGGCATGTGCTGGTCTCCATGCAAGGAAGTATTCCTTTCCCAACACTCAGGCATTTCAACCTCAAAATGAGGTTGCACCTACCTGTCTCTTCTCAGACTCAGAGGATGGAGGCTTCTCCTATAATTGTATTCAACTCATATACTTGAATCAATCAAGATACATTCAGATTCTAGACTGAATGCTCACATTGGCCACAAAGAACAATGAGAAATGACTCTTCTTAAAAAATGCTTTCCATCTTGCCTTATTGAGAATGAGTCAAATTGTAAGGAAATACTTAAAGTATATCAGGCAGGGTCCTCCTTCACAAGGGTGATGGAGTTCCCTGCTCGCCAAACTCTCAGTCCACCTACCTCATTTACAGACTTTCAAAGTGTGAGCATCACTAGCTTTTTGTTTTTCTTATTAACCCTCTGCACTGGAAGTTTATGTATGAAAAACAAAATAAAATGACACATTTTGGTGCACGCCCGTCAAAACCAACAGCGGCTGTTTACCAAACCTTTTGTTTATTGATTGGACCTGCTGTGATGGAAATTCCCCTCAATGTACAGCAATGACTGCTGGGCGGTAGTCATCACTATATTTGATGAAGGGTAGTCTGTCAGGATGGCAGAAGTAATGTCCTCTGCCACCCTGATGGACGGAGTACCACTCATCTAACTCACAATCAAGCCCCTGGTTCTCAAATGTATGAAGACAGCTTCCCAGAAAGCTTACACTGTAGAAAACCTGAGATCTTTCCTAATGGGGCTAAAGTCTTTACTCCCAACATGAACACTGTCATAGAGGAGCTTATCTTTATGAGACCTTGCAAGGTACATATTTATATCTCAGCACTTAATAGGGGAGTTGCTTTAATACTTTCGGATTTGGGCTTGACGTTAGAGGGGAGAGATGTCAGAAGTGTCACAGTCCATTTTGATGTTGTCTCCATATTGGTGCCAAGGCACTTAGGGAGAAGTTCACGTCTGAATGGACTCTTCCCTTGCTCCTATCAGTTTACCATACTCTGAAATGTTTAAACGGGATATTTTCACATGTTTACGTAAGAGCTGACTATATGTTTGAATCAAGGTTGGAACGTGATGTGGAGCTTGGTACACATGAAAATAATGAAGATAAGCGCTTGAATATTACGCTCAAAAGTGTACACTGTCAATGTCTAAGGCTGAAATGTTCCAGTCAGAAGGAAAGGGGTTCTGGCTTCGCTAAAAAAAAAAGAACAAAAAACAAAGCAATTCCTTCTCCAAGCTACACAACTACTAACTCAGGGTGTAAAACAAAATAAATATCTGAAACAGCCAATCCAAAAAGATTCACCTGGGGTAAATACAACACAAGGCTCGCTAGTCTGGCCTATAGCCAATACATTTCCCTCCACACTGACATTCTGAAAGCCAAACAGGGCAGTGTTTTGCTGGTTAAGAGGACAAAGGGAGATCCTGAAATTTCTCCGGACAAAATGTGTACCTCAATGCTGATCAAGCGTCGTGTTTAAAGTTCTACCTAAAATGTTCCAATGTGCACAACACTGACTAATGCTCAGCAATAATATCAGCATGATTAATGACGCCGGAATGTTGAAGCAGGACATGTACAGGTACGGGATTAGTGGTAAACTGAGACAGGCGTTTGCCGAAGTTACGCTTTTATTCACTCACACAGATAAAATGGAGACAAGTATAGGGCGAATGTTAGTAACTCATTTAGTTGTTTCAGATTATGGAGTAGGATTGCTGTAAAGGTGGATAAGAAAGTGACACCATTTGTAACAAGCACAAGCAAAACCAACTAGTTTGACCTTTGTGTGGTGCATGTAGCTATGCATCATGCAAAAGGTAGACAATCTAACTAAGAACACACTGACATTGTTGGCTGAATATGGTAAAGGTTTGCCCAGGTACCAAGTAGACGAAAACGTTAAATCCAGTATTGCTCGTCTTTAAATTTGACACCATAAACTGAATTGCCTCTCTGCACTTTTAAATAATAAGGAGTTTGTTGAATGCTCATTTTTCGATTTTTGTCTAGCATGGGCACATGTAATTGTGATGCAGGCTGTACATAAATGCAACTGCCATAACAGTGGTACTAGTAAACAAAAGTGGCTGTTCTTGGTACATTTGTTGTAATAATATATGGCTGTAGTAATAAATGGGTGTAGATTCATTTGAAGATCTGCTTCTCGGAAGTCACAATGGGCATATATGTAAAGCTCTCGACATGCAACACGAAATATATACCGGAAATGTAATAGAAATTGGTTTCATTTTAAAGGATGAACTTTCCACCAGTGGGGGTAAACGGGCTGAACAGAAGCTTGCCCTGGTTCACTTTTCATATTAATTTTGACAAATTTATTAACAAGCTAACCTCAAAATGTCTCTGCAAAAGTACAAATCAAATTGGATAAATTGTGTTTATTTCTACCAAGTCACGCTGAACTCCAACTTTTTAAGACAGTGCTCTATCCCGGAGGGATCTACATTTTATGCTCTTCTACATGACAAGAACATATTGGTTTCAAATATACTTTTACATCTGTAGGACCTGTTAGTGCTACGTCTGGTGAAACACATGTATGTAAATTTAATAATACAATATATTAAACATAATTAGCCTGTGAAGTTTGTTGATTTAATAAAACTATAAAATTCACTCTAGCGAGCCGTATAAATCAACCTTCACTAATTTGTTGGGCACATGCGTAGACGACTGTGGGGGTCAGGGTTCAGAAACTTTTTAAGGCAGATTTATTACCAGCGCCAGCTGTTTTTTGTGTTTGTTTTTCTAGGAAAAGGCTCCAGGAATCATCGTCCCAGTCGTGAGGACGAGCCCAGTGTCCCAGGCAAAGTCCACACACCAAACAGCTCTCGTGTGCCGATCGTAAATGCCGAACCCCTTCCTGCTCACACTTGGCAGAGAACACGGCAGTGATGAGCCAATCTTTGTCTATGGTTAAAAACGAATGTCATCTCTCGATTTTTGTTATTCATATGATTGAATAGCAGAACTCTCAGCATGCCGGGTTTCACTTTCAAGACGCCTCTGCCGGGTTCGGTCTACATAATGCAAATATGAGCAGACATAAAAGAGGGACAATAATGACAAAGAACACAGTCATTTATATATGGTGCCGCTGTCCTCACACAACAAGAGGGTATATGGCTTTTAAGATAAGGACGAAATAGGTTTTCTGTTCTTTGGATGCTAAATTTCTTATGGCAATTGCAATATTTCCAGCTTGCTTGTCCTTCTAAAATATTTCAGGCAAGGTATTTTTTAAACACATCATCTATAAGGATGGTCTTTCCCGTCCGTCACTATCGAGAATGTTTGCCACAATACGAGGCCAGTTTCTTTAATGAGAGGCCAGGGCAGTGAACCGTGCCACAAATAGTGCAATTCCAGACAGTCTGCTGAAGTCACCCACACCTGTGCCACTTTGTTGCAGTGATATGGAGACTACGTGGCATTCTGCACACCGAATGAAAAATATGCGCTTCAAAAAGTAGGCTAGTTTTTCTTCTCGATGCTGGACCCTGCCAATGCGGATGGATGCGCGGTAAAGGGGAGAAATGATGCCACTCAAACTGCCTGACACATGAAACTCGAATGGGTGGCCTGTGCGATCATCCAAAATGTGGAGGGTGGCAGGAGAAGGGCAGATAGCTGAAGAAGGCTGACCCTTTGCCCACTGCGAATTACATTGTAATAAAGCAATGACTGGAAGAGGTCTGTCCTAAAGCCCCTTTCTGTGAGTACCTTGTTACATGTGTATAGATTAGAATATGTTTGCCATGAATGGCACAAGATCCATTTCACGTCAAGCCTAAAATTGACCCTCCATGGATGACAAAGACAGTCAAGGCTTACTGCAGCAGATTAGTAACAGGGTTTGCTTACAGGTTCAGTATTGCACACTTCTCACATACAAAAACCTGGAACTGTTTCAAAACCTGTGTGGTTATGATTTCGAAATTACAGAGAATGAAGATACTGCAGAAAATGCGCTTAACTGTAATGACTGAGGTTCCACAAAAAATATAATAAAAAAAAAACTGCATTGTGTCCGGGATTGGTTTTCTATGGTTACTTACCGTTTTCTTGTGTTTGGGGTGGTGATTTGGAGTTTTGTTTGTTTTCAGCATGTCCACCCTTTTTGCGTTGACGCTTTAAATTACGAGCAATTCAGGTTATCAGAATGAATGAATAGCTTTGTATTTCCAACTTTGCTTTTCTTATTTTTATGATTGTATGGATTCACTGTTTGTTGTCATGGAAAATACCTTTCGTGTGCTGTCCAGCCACTCGATCATTCTGTGTTTTGCATCGACTTTATATTATGTGTAAGATGAAACCCTTATGTAAAAAGTGTTATTTTATGGGCCAGGTGACTAGAATAATTGGAGAAGGAAAATAAGGAAAATGGCAGGAAACAAAGTACGAAAAGTTGGAAAAGAAGGAGGAATAACAAAAGAAGTACTATCAGTAGGGGGAAAGAGTACACGCACTGCGAGAAGGAGGAATGTTGTTTGAGGTTATGTTAATTTACACTTTTGAATGCACACATCATTTTATACATGAATATGAAAATGTATTTTTGAGAACATTTTCATACTCACACACCTATTAAAACTGTTGTTAATAATTTTTAAAAAACGAATATACACGACAACCACTGCGATCCAACTGAGAGAAAACATAAATATATTGAGTTGTCATCCATTGATGAATACGCTGTATCCATTACAGGATCATAAAAATAAAAATCAGAGTAAAGCTTTAGGTGTTTGCTCGTACATGTTCTTAAGAAAGGGTGATTCTTGACCCATCATATTGTGATGTAGAATCCTTTGCAGAAATCATTGAGACATGCCGGTAGAAGTCAATGTTTTCATTAGGGGTATAGGACCAAGAACACTGATTTGCAATGCAAAGGGATTTTAAAAGCACAATGAAGATATCTAAACAGATTTTGTGACAATGAGTATGATTCAATTAAGAGAGATAATGTGTAACAAGATATAAACATAGAAATATAAAACTATAAAGCTAAGGTTGCACATGCATAAGAAGATTAATGTATGTGTAATTTGAATCCACTTATGTCAGACTTTAGCTTATGCATGACTTTTCTTTTCCTTTTGAGTGCATTTCAAAAGGCACATATTGCTGGAGATACATCTTTTCAGTCTTTGGATTCTGGAAGCAGAGAAAGAAACGTTCTTCTTTATAGAGACTTAGGAGAAAGTAATCACTGTTCATTGTTGTCAGAAACCAAAGTGTACAAAGCCTTAATCGGGAACAGAACATAGCAAAGTGTTTTTCTCCAGGACCTACTCCCCTTCCCTGTCCGTAGACTTATGTCCTGGTTAGTTGTATACAGGCAACTTAGTATTCACTGAAAAGTTGCTTGTAGCATCAGTAAATAACATCATGCTGCTACTAGTTACAAGATCTGACAGCTCGAAGGAAGGGCAGATAATTTTGCAATAAAAGTTGCAAACATTAGAGCTAAGATCAGCGCAAAATAAAAATACTTGCACTAGTAATGGCATACCCAGTGTGCAAATCTCAAGTTCCTGCAACAGTTTTTAAATCAGATAGTGAAAAACCAAAGTAGGATAAAAAAAAACTCTCTATCTCATTATGTACAATGTCGTAGGGATGTTGTTGTTTAGAGTTGACATCTGGTAGTGACAGGCGGCGAATTGATTATATAGGGGGTTATTACAACTTTGGAGGAGGTGTTAATCCATCCCAAAAGTGCTGGTAAAGTGACGGATATACCACCAGCCGTATTACGAGTTCCATAGGATATAATGGACTTGTAATACGGCTGCTGGTATATCCGTCACTTTACCGTCACTTTTGGGACGGATTAACACCTCCTCCAAAGTTGTAATAACCCCCATAGTCATAAAAACAGCTTATCTGAATGAAAAGATGTAGAGCACAGCGCCCTTTACAACCGCTTAGCTGCTACAAAACCTATTTGAAGAGGCAGAGGGGGCAAAACCGACCAATACCAGATATTGATAATAGATAAAATACATACAAAACAGTGTAGGCGATAGACAGCATGTAAGAAAAGTGCCTTGACTGGTGTTAAACTCCTGATCGCGAAGCTACATTTTCAGCAAGGGGTGTGTTGGAATGTAAAAAATGTTGAGCAACAAAAGTAGCTTTTCTTCATATGGTACGGTTTTGTCCCTGGTGCTAGAGGTCTGGAAAGAAGTATTCAACTCCATGAATGTGATGTTTGGGGAACTATTGTTCCATCAGTGGTGCTTGCTCTTTTGAGCTCCACGGCCTCTATCCACCAAAAATTATTTCGCAGATTTGTTTCAATGTTACTTCTTTTGGCTAAGAGTCAATAAGCAATGCACTGGATGAGCAATAGACCACCCAAACACTCAGCATGGCTTCAAGACTTCACTTATTGTAAAGCACAGATGGGCAAATATATTGAAGTGGTGCATCTTAAGGCTTGTCAAAGCATTTCTGAGAACCTCTCAGATCCATCCTGCCACCGCAAGGGTTGGTTCCTGGTTATATGCCTGCAATGCAGTGCATATCAAACTGTGTGCTTATTCCTTGAATTATGAACCAGCTATACAATCTTGCTCACTACTGATCGTGTCAATTTGGTTCAGATGCTTTACTGTACCACAATGTACTGTATTGCCATTAGCAAAATGATTGAAAATGAATAAAGACACTTAGGTGGTCATTCTGACCTCGGCGGTAAAAGGCGCCTACCGCCGGTCAGAAATCCTCCATAATCCCGCCGCGGTCGTGGAAACCCGCCACGGTCATTCTGACCCGCAGAAGGCAAACCTCCGAAAATCCGACCGCCACAACAGAAGTGGAGGTGACAAAACCTCCACCGTCACGCCAACAGAAATACGCCCATGCCATTACGACCCACGAATCCACGCGGCGGTCATTCAAACGCGGTATTCCATTGGCGGGACACACCGCCGCGGTCAGAATACACACAAACGAACAAAACTCAGCCACATTGGACGATTTGAATCCCACACACCTGATACACATACACACACCACTCCCACACACACAATACAATATAAAACACCCACCCACATCACCCACAAACCCCTACGCTAAAAAATTCTGAAAGAAGGCCAGAGCGAGACACCAGCATCCACAAACTAACAGCCACAGCCACTCAACACCATCACCCACACACTATCCACACACAAAACAACACACACCACCACACTCAACTCACTTAAATACACATACTCCACCCCACACATCATACACACCACCCCATGGCACCCCAAAGACAACCCCGCTTCACAGACGAAGAACTCAGGGTCATGGTGGAGGAAATCGTTCGGGTAGAGCCCCAGCTGTTCGGCACACAGATACAATACACCAGCATTGCCCGGAGGACGGAGCTATGGCAGAGGATTGTCGACAGGGTCAACGCAGTGGGACAGCACCCCAGAAATCGGGAAGACATCAGAAAGCGATGGAACGACCTACGGGGGAAGGTGCGTTCCATGGTATCCAGGCACAACATCGCCGTGCAGAAGACTGGCGGAGGACCCCCACCTCAACCCCCACAATTCACATCATGGGAGGAGGAAGTCTTGAACATCCTGCATCCTGACGGCCTCGCAGGAGTCGGCGGAGGAATGGATACTGGTAAGTTGAAGCTTCAATACTGCTTCCCCCCCCACCTGCATGCCAAATCATACCCCAACCCTCACCCCCATCCTCGAACCCCACCCTCACCCCCACCCCCATCCTCACCCCCACCCTCACCCCCACCACCATCCTCACCACCCCACCACCATCCTCACCCCCACCCCCAGCACACCTATTCCCCGCCAATGTCTCACCATCACAACCCACACATCCCAAAAGCTAGGCCTGCATGCGTCCACTAAGCATGGACACCCATCACCAAAGCATGCCCAATGCATATACACATCCCCCCCACAAGCCACCCTCACCAAAGCCCCCACACACGAATGCCAGCACTTGGGGACACGAGAACCCATAGATACACCCATATGCCACACATTGAAACTATAACCATACCTCTATACCCCTGCAGGACCCGACCGTCAACACACCGCGGCGGAGGGGCCAGAATTCTCCACACCCCCCACCCAAGAGGCCGTCAGCGATGACAGCAGCTCTGTCGACCTGGACACCGATGACCAGCCCGGACCATCGGGGACCTCTGGACAGTCGGTTCCCCTCACACAGGCCCAGGCCACTACAGACCCAAACCCCTCTGGGAACACCAGCACAGCTCCCACCCAGCGGGCCCATGCCTCTGTCTCCAGGGCGCGTCAATCTGCGGTGTGTCTACCACTACAGGGCACCCAGGATAACCCACCACCCCAACAACAACAGGGACCTGGGGGCAGTGGTAGTGGGCACACCGGCCAGGGGGCAGAGGCCCAGGGAAACAGGGCAACTCGGAGGGCAGCTGTGCGACAGGGGGGGGAGGAGAGGCCCAGGGAACCCACTCTCCACGAGGTCCTCACCACCATCATGGGAGCATACAACCGCTCCCAGGAGACGATGGCGACGGTACTGGCCCGGTTCCAGGAGATCCAGGTACTGCAGGAGGAACACTATCGGGGGTACAGGGAGGACATCAGAGCCATCAACACCACCCTGGTTACCATGGTAGGGCTGCTGCAGGACCTCGTCAACACCAGGGCGGACACTCAACAACACCCAAGGGCCCCTGCCACTAGCCTGGACCAAGAACAGCCAACCACCTCCGCCGGCGCTAGTGGACAGGAGGCCCCCGCACAGCAGCAGCCCACCAGACCCCCACCTCCTGCAGGAGAAGAACCACCCCGCAAGAGGGCCCTGAGATCTCGCAAGAAGACAGAGTAGGATGTCAAGACCCCCACCAGCAATGGATACCACCTGATGTCATCCCACTGTCCCACATTGTCACCCTGTCCATCCTTGAACTGCCCATGCTCCATCTCTCCACAGTCCTCTGGACAATGCACCTGTGTGACTGTTACTCTGGACTCTGCCATGGACATTCCTTCACCGTAGCCCCCACCCACTTGAAACCACCCATCCCATTTTGAGCACTTAAATAAACACCTATTTTGCACCAAAATATCTGGAGTCTGGCTGTGATTTCAATATATTGTAATTGACATGACAGTGCAAATATGTCCTTGTACATGGTGAAGTCAACAAACAGCTGCCACAAAGCTGTAGTCCATGGGGAAATGAAGCACAGGACTCGTAGTGGGGACCCCAGATCTGAAATAGGGAGGGAAAAGCCACAACTCAGTCATCATACACTGGGGCAAATAGACAGGCAGCAGAGATGCAGGAGAGTAGTTAACATTTACTAAATTATCTTTGAAATGTTACCTGTGTCCTATTGGAAGTACTGTTCAATGATTCTGTCCCTGTTGTCTGTTTCAGCCCCGTCGTCTTCCTCCTCGTCACTCTCCTCAGGTTCCACCGCTGCCACAACACCACCGTCTCGACCATCCTCCTGCAGGAAAGGCACCTGGCGGCGCAAAGCCAGGTTGTGAAGCATGCAGCAGGCCACGATGATGTGACACACCTTCTTAGGTGAGTACATTAGGGATCCACCTGTCATATGCAGGCACCTAAACCTGGCCTTTAGGAGGCCAAAGGTGCGTTCGATCACCCTCCTAGTACGCCCATGGGCCTCATTGTACCGTTCCTCTGCCCTGGTCCGGGGATTCCTTACTGGGGTCAGTAGCCACGACAGGTTGGGGTACCCAGAGTCCCCCACTAGCCATACACGGTGTCTCTGTAGCTGTTCCATCACGTAAGGGATGCTGCTATTCCTGAGGATGTAGGCGTCATGCACTGACCCTGGGAATTTGGCATTTACATGCGAGATGTACTGGTCAGCCAAACACACCACCTGGATGTTCATTGAATGGTAATTTTTTCTGTTCCTGTACACCTGCTCCCTGTCTCTTGGGGGAACCAAAGCCACATGGGTCCCATCAATGGCACCAATGACGTTGGGAATATGTCCAAGGGCGTAGAAATCACCCTTCACTGTAGCCAATTCGCCCACCTCAGGGAAAATGATGTAGCTCCTCACGGATTTCATCAGGGCAGACAACACTCTGGATAACACCTTCGAAAACATGGGCTGAGACATCCCAGAAGCAATTCCCACGGTTGTCTGAAATGACCCACTTGCCAAGAAATGGAGTACTGACATGACCTGCACCAGAGGGGGAATCCCTGTGGGTTGGCGGATGGGGGACATCAGGTCGGGCTCCAGCTGGGCACACAGTTCATGGATAGTGGCACGGTTAAGACGGTAGGTCAGGATAATGTGGCGTTCTTCCATTGTCGACAGGTCCACCAGCGGTCGGTACACGGGAGGATTCATCCGTCTCCTCGCCCAACCCAGCGGACGGTGCCTAGGAAGGACAACATGGAGCACACAGTCAAGCAACCCACAGGTACGTACTCACAGCTAGCACAGTAAACGATTCTCTATGCAGTGAATGGCGTGTCTGAGTGGCTATGCAAGGCCTAGGCCTGTGTGACGCAGTTGAAATTGAGCCATGTGGGCCCTGGAAATGGCGGCTGCCTGACCTGTGAAGTGTGACAATGGGATGTGAGGTCAATGCGCTGGCGTGGCACACCGCGGCGGGCGGCGGGCGAAGACCGCGGCGCCAAGCCGCATTGGTTAACATTGAAGCCTATGGGTTTCAGGAGCCAATGGCGAAGGGCGCCGGCGGTGGTGGGACGCACCGCCGCGGTACGCACCGCCGCGGACGTGACCGCCATTTTCTATCTACTTATCCACTTGCGACTTGAACTTTCACAGGAGAGGACCTATACTGCAAGTGTTGCTGTGACCTCGGTCTGGAAGGGACAATGGCTGCTGCACCTGGGGAAAGGGCCCCTGCCTTCACTGGAGAGGAGTTGGAGAAACTTGTGGATGGGGTCCTCCCCCAGTATGCGCTACTCTACGGTCCTCCAGACCAACAAGTGAGTTTAATTCAATCTGGATTTGGGGCCACTGGCTGGCTTGAGGGCCTGGCGGGGGGCCTGGCGGGGATGGGGGGCATGTTGGGCCTGGCGGGGGGCATGGCGGGGGGCCTGGCGGGGATGGGGGGCATGTTGGGCCTGGCGGGGGGCATGGCGGGGGGCCTGGCGGGGATGGGGGGCATGTTGGGCCTGGCGGGGGGCATGGCGGGGGGCATGGCGGGGATGGGGGGCATGTTGGCCATGGCGGGGGGCATGGCGGGGATGGGGGGCATGTTGGGCCTGGCGGGGGGCATGGCGGGGGGCATGGCGGGGATGGGGGGCATGTTGGCCATGGCGGGGGGCATGGCGGGGATGGGGGGCATGTTGGGCCTGGCGGGGGGCATGGCGGGGGGCCTGGCGGGGATGGGGGGCATGTTGGGCTTGGCGGGGGGCATGGCGGGGATGGGGGGCATGTTGGGCCTGGCGGGGGCATGGCGGGGGGCCTGGCGGGGATGGGGGGCATGTTGGGCCTGGCGGGGGGCATGGCGGGGATGGGGGGCATGTTGGGCCTGGCGGGGGGCATGGCGGGGGGCCTGGCGGGGATGGGGGGCATGTTGGGCATGGCGGGGGGCATGGCGGGGGGCCTGGCGGGGATGGGGGGCATGTTGGGCCTGGCGGGGGGCATGGCGGGGGGCATGGCGGGGATGGGGGGCATGTTGGGCCTGGCGGGGGGCATGGCGGGGGGCCTGGCGGGGATGGGGGGCATGTTGGGCATGGCGGGGGGCATGGCGGGGGGCATGGCGGGGATGGGGGGCATGTTGGCCATGGCGGGGGGCATGGCGGGGATGGGGGGCATGTTGGGCCTGGCGGGGGGCATGGCGGGGGGCCTGGCGGGGATGGGGGGCATGTTGGGCATGGCGGGGGGCATGGCGGGGGGCCTGGCGGGGATGGGGGGCGTTGGGCCACTGGCAAGGAAAATGCTGACAAACTTGAACGTGGTATTTCTCCCTCCCTGTACGTGTCACATAGGTCCGCGCCCATGAGAAGATCGGGATTTGGCGTGCCATCGCCAAGGAAGTCCGGACCCTGGGGGTCCACCATCGACGGGGCACCCACTGCCGCAAGAGGTGGGAGGACATCCGCCGCGGGACCAAGAAGACCGCCGAGTCTCTGCTGGGGATGGCCTCCCAACGTAGGCGGGGTGCCTGCCGTCAACTGAGCCCCCTGATGTTCCGGATCCTGGCGGTGGCCTACCCTGATTTGGATGGGCGCGTGAGGGCAGCACAGCAGACACAAGGGGGTGAGTACAAGCATTATCTACTCTGTTGTCGCGCAGTGGAGGTGTCTGGGTGGGGGAGGAGGGCTGGGGGTCCCCCTAGGCCAGGGCGATATCTGTAGGCTGGGCACCCCCGTAAGCCCCTGTGTCCCCAGCCACCACCCTCAGTAGTTTGTCAGTACAGCCATCCCTGGGCCGTGTCATCCATGGGTGCAGTTGTCAACTCTAGGCGTGTAGGGCATGTTCCACGGAATGCGTAGCGGACCCCAAGTGCGCAACTTAGTGCAGGGGGCATCTGTGTCTGTCATGTCCGCTAACTGTACCGGAGATCCATGTACTCAATATCCCTTTATTTCTCTCTCCCCCCCCCTTTTTGTTTGTCTTTCTGTGCTTGTGTGCATCAGCATCATCAGGCGGAGGAGAAGTGGCATCGGGGCAGGAGGGAGCTGCATCTCACATGGCCCAGGAGGGCCATGCCACAGAGTCAGACTGGACCAGTGAGACGGAGGGCGAGGGGAGCTGCACGACGGGGACGACTGGACCCTGCAGCGACACGGACACGTCCTCGGAAGGGGGCTCCCTTGCGGGGGTGGCACCATCCGTGCCCCCCGCCATTACAGGTACAGCCGCCACCCAGCGCACCATCTCCGCCCTCCCAGCAGCCCCTCAGCGTTCGCCCCGTGCCCGCTCTGCCAGGAAGCCGGGCATCTCCTTCGCCCCAGGCACCTCAGGCCCTGCCCCTGTTACCCCCGCTGCCCTCAGTGAGGAGGTCATTGACCTCCTCCGAACGCTCATTGTTGGGCAGACTACCCTTTTGAATGCCATCCAGGGGGTGGAGAGGGAGGTTCATCGCAGCAATGCGTACCTGGAGGGCATTCATTCGAGTCAGGCTGCCCATCAGCGATCGTTCCAGGCTCTGGCCTCAGCACTGACGGCAGCCATTGTCCCTGTCTCCTGCCTCCCTCTACTAACTCCCTCCTCCCAGTCTCCTGTTCCTCTGCCTGTCCCACCCACACCATCAGACCAGCCTGCACACACCTCAACACCCAAGAGAAGCTCATCCAAACATAAGCACCACAGATCACGCAGACATTCACACACGCAACATTCCGATGCAGACATGCCAACAGTCACTACCACCTCTGTGACCCCCACCTCCTCGTCTCCCTCCTCCCTCCCTGTGACGTCTACACTCACACCTCCATTCACCTCACCATCAGCCAGTGTTTCCATCACCAGCACACCCTCCACTCCAGTCCGCACACGTGCAGTCACCACCCCCACTGCCATTTACACGTCCCCTGTGTCCTCTCCCACTGTGTCTGTCACCCCCTCTTCCACACCACACAAACGCAGCCACCCACCCACCCAACAGCCATCCACCTCACGACAGCCTATCCCTCCTGCACCTGCACCCAAAGACAGCAAACGTGACTCACCTACAACCACATCCTCTCCCTCCACTCCCATTCCCACTGTACCTACCACTCTCCATTGTCCCAAGAAGCTCTTCCTCGCCACTACTAACTTCTTTCCTGACCCTGAGCCCCCCCCTCCTTCTCGTCGGTGTAAGAAGAGCACCTCAGCCACCACCAGCCCTGCAGCCCCCTTGACAAGGGTGCAGGGGTATTGGAGCCCGCCAGCCCGCATGTCTGGATCTTCGCCCAGCAGCAAGGGGACAGCCAGCCCACCCCCTGGGAAGAGGAGCAGAAGGCGGAAGGGGCGCCGCAGGAGCCCGCCTTCTACATCCCCCCCGGACACCACCCAGAGACAGTCACCAGCCACAGCTCCAAAGGGAGGAAAGGGCCACAGGCCCACGACTAAGGAGGGCAAGGGCAGCAAGTCGGAGAGGTCAGGCAGCAGGCCTGCTGCCCAGGAGGAGCCCACAACCCCCATAGCCGCTGCCCCGGGAGGAACCGGAACAGCTGCCCCGGGAGAGCCCACCACCCCCATAGCCGCTGCCCAGGGAGGACCCAGCCCAGCTGCCAGGAGGGCCCCACCACCCACAGCCCAGGTGGGCATTGAAGGAGCACCATCCCCGCTGCCCAGGAGGGCACCACCAGGCAATTAGCAGTTGGCCATAGACCGGCCGCCGTCTCCAGAACCGCTGAACTGGGCCCCGCCGTCTCAAGAACCGCTCCGCTGGGCCCCGCCGTCTCAAGAACCGCTGAACTGGGCCCCGCCGTCTCAAGAACCGCTCCGCTGGGCCCCGCCGTCTCAAGAACCGCTGAACTGGGCCCCGCCGTCTCAAGAACCGCTGAACTTGGCCCGCCGTCTCAAGAACCGCTCCGCTGGGCCCGGCCGTCTCAAGAACCGCTGAACTGGGCCCCGCCGTCTCAAGAACCGCTCCGCTGGGCCCCGCCGTCTCCAGAACCGCTCCGCTGGGCCCTGCCGTCTCAAGAACCGCTGAACTGGGCCCCGCCGTCTCAAGAACCGCTCCGCTGGGCCCCGCCGTCTCCAGAACCGCTCCGCTGGGCCCCGCCGTCTCCAGAACCGCTGAACTGGGCCCCGCCGTCTCAAGAACCGCTGAACTGGGCCCCGCCGTCTCCAGAACCGCTGAACTGGGCCCCGCCGTCTCCAGAACCGCTCCGCTGGGCCCCTCCGTCTCAAGAACCGCTGAACTGGGCCCCGCCGTCTCAAGAACCGCTCCGCTGGGCCCCGCCGTCTCAAGAACCGCTGAACTGGGCCCCGCCGTCTCAAGAACCGCTGAACTGGGCCCCGCCGTCTCAAGAACCGCTGAACTGGGCCCCGCCGTCTCAAGAACCGCTCCGCTGGGCCCCGCCGTCTCAAGAACCGCTGAACTGGGCCCCGCCGTCTCAAGAACCGCTCCGCTGGGCCCCGCCGTCTCAAGAACCGCTCCGCTGGGCCCCGCCGTCTCAAGAACCGCTGAACTGGGCCCTTCAAGGCAAGGAGCGCTGAACTGGGCCCCGCCGTCTCCAGAACCGCTGAACTGGGCCCCGCCATCTCAAGAACCGCTCCGCTGGGCCCCGCCGTCTCAAGAACCGCTGAACTGGGCCCCGCCGTCTCAAGAACCGCTCCGCTGGGCCCCGCCGTCTCAAGAACCGCTGAACTGGGCCCGCCGTCTCCAGAACCGCTGAACTGGGCCCCGCCGTCTCAAGAACCGCTGAACTGGGCCCTTCAAGGCAAGGAGCGCTGAACTGGGCCCTTCAAGGCAAGAACCGCTGGCCCTTTGGCAGACGTGGCAGGGCAGGATCTATCTCGGGCAGGGCTGCAGGATGTCCTCTGGCCAACTTGCCTCCTCCAGTGGCAGTGGGGTCTGTTATGGACTGTATGGACTGTGGCTTTGCTCTCCCCAGGATGGCCCAGTGGGCAGGCCACCCACTGTATGGACTGTATGGACTGTGGCTTTGCTCTCCCCAGGATGGCCCAGTGGGCAGGCCACCCACTGTATGGACTGTTTGGACTGTGGCTTTGCTCTCCCCAGGATGGCCCAGTGGGCAGGCCACCCACTGTATGGACTGTTTGGACTGTGGCTTTGCTCTCCCCAGGATGGCCCAGTGGGCAGGCCACCCACTGTATGGACTGTATGGACTGTGGCTTTGCTCTCCCCAGGATGGGCCAGTGGGCAGGCCACCCACTGTATGGACTGTTTGGACTGTGGCTTTGCTCTCCCCAGGATGGCCCAGTGGGCAGGCCACCCACTGTATGGACTGTTTGGACTGTGGCTTTGCTCTCCCCAGGATGGCCCAGTGGGCAGGCCACCCACTGTATGGACTGTTTGGACTGTGGCTTTGCTCTCCCCAGGATGGGCCAGTGGTCATGGAGTCCCCTCGTGGATCTGGCGTCGTGTACTCAAGTGGCTGAGGTGCCCCCCCCTTCCCTTCCCCCTGAGGTGCCTGTCCTATTTTCTTTCTGATGCCCCTGCAGTGTTCTCTCCGTGGAGTTCTTGTCGTGGGACTGGGCCTTGCCCCTTTGCACAGGACCCCTGTGATCCACGGACAGTGGTTGGACTACATTTAGTAGCTGTATATATTTTGTACATAGTTTATTTATTTATTGGGATTACTGGTGTACATATTTCAATATATCTGCCCGTTTATGATCTCTTCTTTTGGTCTTTGCATTATTTCGGAGGGGGGTGGTTTGTGGGTTGTGACAGTGATCTGTGGGAATGCATTGATGTGTGTGTTGTAGTGGGTGTGGGTGGGTGGGTGTGTGCCGGTAATCTTTTCCCTCCCCTGTGTCGTAGGTGCAGTACTCACCGATGTCTTCCGTGCCGCCGGGCGTGCTCCTGGTATATGAGCAGGTATAGGAGTGCGGGGATGACCTGCAACTCTGGTTCCATACTGCCGGAATCTCGCGTGGAGTGCGTAGAGGTGAGCGTTTTCCCGTTCGTAGTCTGTTTCCGCCGTGTTCTTATCGGCGGTGCTCCCGCCCCGGAAAAGGAGGCGGATTGGTGGGTCGTAATAGGGTGGGCGGTACATTGTCTGCCGCCTGGCTGTTGGCGGGAACCGCCGCGCTGTTTGTTTGTACCGCCGTGGCGGGCGGAGTGTTAATACGGCGGGCTGTGTTGGCGGTTCCCGCCAGGGTCAGAATTGCATATTTTAGACCGCCGGCCTGTTGGCGGCTTGGCCGCCGCTTTATCACCGACCGCCAGGGTCAGAATGAGGGCCTTAGTGTGTGTATTGCTGTTGTGTTTAGATCAAATATTTAAATAAAACATTGGAAAAATACATTACATTGACTGTGGATTTTAAATGCATTTCGAAATGCATTATTGATTTTTTGTTTATTTATTTAGACATTATTTTGACCAAACAGTTGGCTTAATGGTGAATTTTATTCTACTGCAAACACATTTTGTTTCAAATGGGGTTGATCCTGAAGACTGCTTTTTTCTGTAAGAAAATATCTCTTTTTGTATGGTCACCACCATTTTCTTTGACTGATGCCAATGTTGTTTTGACTCTGTGCACTGGGGCACTATTAACAGGCCTCTGTGCCTATGCTCTGATTCTAAAGTAGTTTGAAATTGACTACACTCTTAATTGGCATATTCTAATTTCATGCCAGTCCATAATATATGGTGTGCCACTCAGCTATTAAGTTGGACGTTGAAAATTCCTAAATTGAACTGAAAGCAAAAACTGATTTTTGATTTTTAATTGGCACTAGGTCTTTGACTGTGTAATTTTGTAGTTTTCTTAATCATATTTTATTCCAATTTCTGCACTATTTTAAAAATCTAAGGGACCATGGCGTTGGACCTGGCTACTCTGGCAACTCTCACACTGGTGAGAATGAATGCCCATTGCAAAGAAAGAAAGTTGAAACTGGGCCACAGTTCTGAAAATGCAGATTCAGAGAAGGCCTTCAGGGACTTGAAGGAAGCACGCAAGGCACAGATGCCTCAGAGGAAAAGGAGACTCTAGAGGATTAGGGGGATGTTCCAACATGGTTTCTTTGGTGTATCATCCAGGGCTGGAAACGAAGTGAGCACTGTCAGTGAAAGCCCTCTGAACTGGTCATCTGCCATTTGGAGCAAAGTGACAAGAAATTTGATGGGGAGATGCAGGCCAAACTCGCAGCCTTAGTCCTGGAGAAAAAGAAACTGTCATCAGAAGTAAAAAATCGGCCTTGGAGAAAAATAAGGCCATGCTGGTTTTGAAGCCCAGTGAAAATGGTGGAAGCAATGGTGAGGTGGCTACAGGGAGGGCCTACTCCCCTCGCTTGCTGAAGGGTATTGTGCCTAGCTTTGTTTTTTGGGACGACAGTGACACATGGTTTGCCTTCTATGAAAGAGCATTACAAATTCGTAGAGTGAGCCAACAGCACTGGGAAGGCTTACTGAGGGAGTTAGTACCAAGTCAGGGTAGGGATACACTCCTAACTCTAGAAGGGTGTAGCTGACTCGAAAACAAACTTCAAGGATGCCCTTGTGCAGAAGTTGGTATCATACCTGAAACATACTGGAAGAAGTTTTCAAGACACACAGAAAGACATACAAGAATCCTAGGTTGACTTTCTAGATGTCTTATTGAAGGCAATGGATGGGTTGGGTGAAAGGAAATAGAGTTACTACTTAAGATGGGCTACAGACTCTAATCATGAAGGGGTACATCTTTTGTAATTGTCACTGAGGCCTATACCAGCATCTAGTGGATTTGAACTTGTCTGACCCCAGGAAGCTTAGTAAGGCAGCTGACGTCTGGGTGTGCACTAGAGTGCATGAGAAGTCCCAAGGGGTGATCCTAACAAAGAGGATTCAACCACTCCATTGGAGGAGAGAGGGGAGGAAGAAGAAGTTCTCATAAGGGCCCCTAGTCAAGAGTGGAGTCCTGTGCACTTTCCAAACCCAAGTGGGAAGAGTAAAAGGGGAAGGACATTTTTCACCCAGTGAACGCTGGGGTATGCCCGGACAGTCACAAGCCAAGATATCAGAAGGAAGACTCAGTCTATTCTTAGAAGCTCCCCACTGGTAGGCGGTCTCAGGGATTGTAAGTGCAGAAATTGGGTTGGAACTTTGCCCAAAGAAAACAAGGGGTTGGACTGAAGCCACCTTAACCTTCATGGGAGACGTGGATTATGGAGCCCTGGACATATTGTATACCAGCATGGTAAAAAATAAGCAATGGCCAATCATCAACTGACCAGGTTAGAGGTTCTGAGAGTTATAGGAGCCAGCATTACCACAGTGATGAACTAGCTGTGTTCTCCAGAGTTGATTATCCCAGATACTTTCCATAGGGTAGTCATTAAGGCAAAGTTAATTCCATGCCAATGCCCACCTATGAGTAGGCAGAGATTACTGGCCTAAAGAAGGTAACTGTGACCCCTGTCATTCCAGTGAAGTGTACATTAGGAAACAACCTATAACCTCTGCTTAGGCTTAGGTGGAAAGGAAAACTCATGCAGAATTGTTGGGTCTGCCTCAGTGGATGTGCATGGCCAAAAGGGCCCAAATAGTCCGTCAGGGAAATCAGGGGAACCTGAAGTCTGAAACAATGGCCCAGGTTCCCACAACCAAGAGGAACAGCAAGAGGTGCAGGCAACCAGAGTCAAACCTTCTCACAGCCCTGAATGCATCTGAGCCCCCTGGGGAAAGTTTGGAGCCTAAAGGGGAAAAGAACTTTCCCTGAAAGAACTTCCAGAACTCTTTGAATTTCATGGGCAGGAGGACCATCCAAGAAAGAATTCTGTCATACACAGAGAACATGCCCTACCATTGAAGGTCTCAAGTGCCAAGCTGAAGTCCGGAACAGGAAGATACCAGTGTAACACAAAGGATCTAGTGGAAGGACAATGTCCTGTACATTAAAGCAAAGGACCCAAAGCCTGGTCTGGGGAATTAAGGAAATTGGTGGTCTCCCAACAGTACAGAGCCTTGGTCTTAAACTTAGAACAGGACATCCCCTTGACTGCGCATCTGGGGCAAATCAAAACCTGGAATACCCTGGCCAAACACTTTTACTGGTTCCAGATTTCTGAGAAAGTGAAGGAGTTCTGTCAATCCCTGCATCACTTGACATACCAGTTTCAAGACAGGAAGAAAACCCAAGGCCACCTGTGATTGGGATATGCTTTGAGAGGGTGGGGTTTGACATTGTCAGTCCCCTGGACCTCAACACTGAGGAAATCTCAGATAGAGAGAACAACTTAATATCTGCATATTGGAAGGCTAGGTTCACCATAGCTTATCACTCCCAAACCAATGGTATTGTAGAGAGGTTCAACAAGACCTTTAAAGGCATGACTATGGGGTTGCCGGAGAAACATAGTCAGACGTGGGGCATCCTAACACCATGCCTTGCCTTTCATTTGTCTATAAGGAAGTACCACCATGGGAAGTGGGCTTCATCCTATTCTAACTTTTGTTTAAGCACCCTCCCAGAGCTCCCTTTATTGTGGTTTGAAAATGGTGGGAGAAACTTCTCAAAGAACCCAAACAATAATTTGTAGACTATTCGGTGGGCCTGTGTTCCAACATGAGTGAGTTAATGAAAAGGGCTAGTAAGAACTTGGAGGACAACCAGGAATTTAACAAGCACTGGTGTGGTAAAAAGGTAACCTTGGTGGAACATCGCACAGGTAAGAAAATGTGGGTTGTGGACCCTGTGGCTCTTAGGACCCTACAGGATACATGGAATGGGCCCTACATGGTTCTGGAAAAGATGGATGAGGTTAAGTACCTGGTAGATTTTGGGGCCCCTAGACACTCCCACCGGGTGAACCATTTCAACCATTCGGATCCCCTTATTTGGCAGGCTGAGATGACCATGCTTATGGTCACAGATGAAGGAGAGGAGGAAGAGGTTGAGCCTTTCCCAGATATCTTGTCTCACAATGCCAAGGATGGTTCAGTAGAGGAAGCTGTGCTCTCCTCTACACTGCTAAGGCAGTTTGTTGGGCTTTTCTCACTGACACCTGGACTGACCCAGTGGTGTGTACATGACATTCACAGTGGTGACAGCTTACCAGTCAAGAGTAAAATCTACTTGTTGTTAGACAAAGTATGTGCTAGCATCACAAAGGAAACCTCAGTCTCCAAATTATAGTCCCTGGGGGTGATTGAGCCCTCCAGTAGTCCCTGGGACAGCCCTGTGGTGCTGATGCCCAAGGCCATCCCAAAAGAGGGGACCCCAAAGCTCAGGTTCTGTGAGGACTACCAAGGAGGTAATGTTGTCACCTAGACTGACGCACACCCCATCATCCGAGCTGAAGAGCTCATTGACCGGTTAGGGGCAGACAACTATCTCAGCATGCTTGATTTAACTTCTGGATACTTGCAGATTGTCCTGCCTGGAGGATTCAGGGACAGATCAGCATTCTGGATATGCCCTTTGGATAGGAGACTACCCCTGCCACTTTTCAGAGATTGGTAAACATGGTAGTGTCTGGGATGGTGTCACGATTTACATTTGGCTTACTGCCCAGATAAGATGGGGATGGTGTGCGGCCTTGGTTCTTGCAAGTCCTACTCTGGCCAAGGTAGGGGTGACCCCTTCCAGTAGCCACGGTGCTGTTGACAGTAGTACGCCACCACAGTCCGTGCCCTCCAGAAAGAGTCCCAGAGGAAAAACCCCAAAGGGAAAAAACCTCTAGACAGGAACTCCCTGGAACAGAAAGGAGGACACAAGAGAATCAGAACTTCGATGCCTGGAAAATCACTGGAAAGACAGAGGAAAACAGGAGCAAACACTGGAGTCCAATAGAAGACCAGCCGGTTCGTGACCACCACAGGAGAAGTGTTGCAACACAAAGAGAAGAAGAATCTATCCTGTTGTATACCCCTTGACAGGAAGTGACATGCAGGAGGAAGTAAGACTGCCATCTTGGATTGGGAAAGGGGCTATAGAACAAGATAGGAAAAGACACCATTGTAGTAAGGGGAACAGATGCATGCAGGGAAGGTGAAGGAGAAAGGTATGCTGGGAAAGGCAAATCATGGCTTCTCCAGGAAGAAGAAGGAAAAAGGAGAAGGCCCTAGAAGGGGGCACCAGGTAAGTGAAAGGACCGAGGGTGGGGGCACGGGCACCCCACAACAAAACCCGCATCACGCATTATACGCGACGAGGACCGATGCTCAATCATGAGTCTCGGGCCTCCCCGCGGTAAAGGAAACAGATCACTGCTGAAAGAAAGGGCCACAGTGGGCCCCGCGATCCAGAAAACGGACCACGGCCCCCACCATGGGCCGAGCAGGAGATGCCGTGGAAGCCTGCGGCATGACAGTAGGTCCCCCCCCGAAGCCCCAGGATTGTGTGGGAAAAGACAGAAAAAGCGACGGACCAGAAAAGGGGCATGAACCGAAGAAGTGTCCTCCCAAGAGCATTCACTCATAGGATAGCCCTTCCAATGGATGAGAAACTGGAGACGTCCACGGAAGAACCGAGAGTCACAGATATCCTGGACTTCATATTCAGGCACGTCATCAACCAATTGAGGAGGAGGACAGGAGAAATGTCTATGGAAAGGATCAGGTACATAGGGCTTTAGCTGAGACACATGAAACACAGGATGTATTTTCCAAGTCCAAGCCAAACAAAGACAAGCTGAAACAGGATTGATCTTTTGAAGGATCAGAAATGGTCCATAATATCGGGGTTTAAACTTGTTTTGAGACAATTGGAGAGGTAAGAATTTAGAAGAAAGCCAGACTTTATCATTGATTTGATAAGACGGGACATCACAATGTCTTTTATCAGCCTTCCTTTTCATGCGTACCTTGATGGCTTGAAGATTAGAGTGTATAACACGTTGGATACCGCGTAGTCGGCGAACAAATGTTGTGATGGCAGGGAGCGTAGCTGATTCTCTGAGAGTGACAGGAAAGGCCTTAGGTTGGAACCCATAAGAGCAATAAAATGAAGAGACCTTTGAGGCACTATGCATTGCATTGTTATACGAGAATTCGGCGAGTGGTAAGTACATAGACCAATTACTTTGCATAGCATTGCAGAAACTACGTATATATTGTTCAAGACCTTGGTTTAGGTGTTCTTTCTGTCCATTTGTTTGGGGATGGAAACCAGATGACAGAGCCACGTCTATTTTGAGTGTTTTACAGAATTGTTTCCAAAAGCTTGAGATGTATTGGGAACCACGGTCCGAGATGATGACTTGAGGGAGGCCATGAAGCCGAAAGATCTCCTGAATAAAGATTTAACTTAATTCTTTTGCAGTGGGCAGTTTCTTTAATGCAGTGAAATGCGCCAATTTACTGAATGAGTCAATTGTCACCATTATTACTCGATTCCCAGCTGAGGGAGGCAGAGAACACATGAAGTCAGTGGATACAGTATGCCACAGAGCCGGTGGAACAGGTAAAGGACGGAGAAACCCTGTTAGTCTATTACAAGGTGTATTCGCTTGTGCACAGATGGGACAAGAAGTCACATAGCTTTCAGTGTCTGTTTTAAGTGTGGGCCACCAAAAAGAGCATAGAAGGAGGCCTTGCGTGGCTTTGATACCACGATGACCTGCGACTGGGGAATCGTGGCCCATTCATAGGGCCTCTGTTTGGACTGTTTTAGTGGGCAGGAAAAATGCTTTCTTGTGATAATAGTACTCCTTTTCTTTACGTAAATGTGGATGTAAGTTATTCATTTCAGTTTTACCGAGGTTTGAATACTCAGATTTGACTTAATCAAGAAAGGATTGTACTAATCCGATGATTTTGTCAGATTCAATTACGTTTTGTGCAGTAGAATCACTACATTCAGGATAGCATTGTGATAGGGCATCTGCCAAAATATTTTGGGAACCAGGGATGAAAGATATGTAGAAGTCGTATTGACTGAAAAAGAAAGCCCATCAGGCTTGACGACTATTTTGGCATTGGAAGTTTCTTAAACACTGCAAATTCCGGTGATCTGTTCTCGTCTCAAAGGGTTCTTTAGAAATTGTCTCCATTCTCTACAGGCTGTTTTTAAGGCAAGCAGTTCTCGTTCTAAAATGGAGTAATTGCGTTCTGAGTCAAACAGTATGTGGGAAAGGTAAAATACGGGGTGTTCTAACCCATCATCACTTTGTTTTTGCAGTAAAGCGGCCACTATCACCTTTTCCGAGGCATCTGTGACAAACATCAACTGTTTGGTGGTATCCTGATGCCATAAAATGGGGGCTTGTGTGAAAGCATGTTTTAATGCTTAAAATGCAGTTTCCGCATCTTTGGTCCAACAGAAACTTTGCTGGGCAAAGTCTGCTATGAATTGACAATAGAAATTAGCCAATCCTAGAAAACACTGGGTTTCTTCAATGGTGGAGGCGGATGGCCAATTCAGAATGGCTTGGACCTTGTCTGAGCCCATAGCAACACCTACTTTGTTGATATGAAACCCCAAGTATTTCACTTCAGTCTGATCAAATTCACATTTGTCTGGTTTGCAGAATAGATGATGTTGCCTAAGCCCTTCTAGTACTTGGAGTACATGTTTAGTGTGCTGTTCTGGGTGAGTGGAGAATATTAGAATATCATCCAATTAGACAACATCTGTTTGGTGTAAAAGGTCAGAAAAGATAGCATCCATAAATCTCTGAAATATGGAGGGAGCGTTGGTTAGCCCAAAGGGCATTGCCCGATGCTCATAATGGCCAAAAGGAGCTCTGAAGGCAGTCTTCCATTCATCACCCTCTTTTATCCTTAAAAGATGGTAGGCTCCCCTATAATCTAATTTGGTGAATTTCTTTGCTCCTTTGATGGCTTCCAAAATATCTTTAATGGAGGGCAGAGGATAGCAGTCTTTAGTAGTGATCTTATTTAATCCGTGAAAGTCTATACAGGGCATAAATCCTTCATCTTCTTCGGTACGAAAAAGAAGGGAGCCCCTGCGGGTGAAGAGGAAGGGGCAATCAGACCACTCTGAATGTTTTCCTCTAGATATTCTTTGAGGATCTTTTTCTCAGGCTCAGTAAGAGAATACATTCTCCCAAAGGGGACTACGGCATCAAGTTCCAAAGGAATGGCACAATCATATTCTCTATGAGGTGGTAGCACTGGTTTTTCAGGTTTCTGAAATACGTCTGCATATTCAAGATAATGACTAGGTACTCCTGGAAGGAGGTTAATGGAACATCCTATCTTAGGTGGTGTTAATAACATATTTTCCGGGGACCAATAAATTCCTGATAAATAACAGTGCGGTTGACAGAATTGGGAAGAAAGTGAAATGGTTCAAGTTTCCCAATTAATATAGGGATTGTGCTGGGTTAGCCATGCAATATCCAGAATCATTATGTGATTAGGTGAAGATATCAGATCAAAAGAGACAAATTTCTGATGTTTCCCATAATGTAAACACAAGGTAGGAGTGGTTTTAATGACAGGTCCAGAAGCTAGGAGGGAACCATCCACTGTATGAACTTGCTCTGGTATGTCTTTGGGTTTCCTTTCCAGAGCCCATGTTTCACTTAAGTAGATATCACTGGCCCCACAATCCAAGAAGGCTAAATGCTCTTTCTTCTCGGCCATCGGCTAATTGTAAGGTGATGGGTAAAAGGAAAAGAGCTGTTATTTCTTCTCTGGAGGAACAAATAGAAGGTATCTCGGAACATCCCGTCCTCTCCCTTCTCAAGGAGGATAGGAGTTGGCATTTCCCAAGGGCTTTGATGGACGAATGGAGCAGGTATGGATTAGAAGAACAGAAGCACCACAATAAAGACATTGGGCCTCATTACGACCGCCAGCCATAATGACTGTGGCGCAATAGCCACGGCCATACCGCCGGCCCCTCCACTATACCGCTGCCCTGGGGATTATGAGTCCCCGACCGCCAGCCTGGCCACGGCGGTAAACACTGCCATGGAAAGGCTGGCGGTAAGAGGGACTAGGGGTGCCCCTGGGGGCCCCTGCACTGCCCATGACCTTGGCATGGGCAGTGCAGGGGCCCCCAGGCATAGCCCCATCGCGGTTTTCACTGCCCAAATTTCGGGCAGTGAAATGTGCGACGGGTGCTACTGCACCCGCTGCACATCAGCATTGCCGCCGGCTCTATTACAAGCTGGCAGCAATGTTGATGTGACTTTTCCGCTGGGCAAGCAGACGGTGACACTGTTACCGTCCAGTGGCCCAGCGGAAAAGTCGAAATAGGGAGCCAGCACTGGCAGTATTCTGGCACCCGCTGCTTCGGCGGCCTTCTGAGAAGTCCGCCGAGGTTGTAATGAGGGCCATAGGCCCTCATTACAACCCTGGTGGTCAGTGTTAAAGCGGCGGTAATACCGGCAACAGGCCGGCGGTAAAAAAATGGGATCACAACCACGGCGGAAACTGCCAACACAGCCAGCCGCTTTAAGAAGGAAAAAGGAGAAGGCCCTAGAATGGGGCACCAGGTAAGTGAAAGGACCGTGGGGGGGCACAGGCACCCCGCAACACCTGTTTCACACATTATATGCGGCAAGGACCGATGCCTAATCCTGAGTCTCCGGACTAGCCGCGGTAAAGGAAACAGAGCGCAGCCGGAAAAAAGGGCCATGGCTTGCCCCGCGATCCGTAAAATGGACCATGGCCCCCACCGCGGCCCAAGCAAGAGATGCCGTAGAAGCCCGCGGCATGACAGATGGAGACCTTCAGTGCAGCATACCTAGATGATATTGCTTTCTTTAACTCCATTTGGCAGGATCACCTGGCCCACCTCAAGAAAATGCTTCACACCCTGCAACAGGCAGGACTTACTATCAAGGCCAGCAAGTGCCAGATAGGCCTAGGTCTGTAGTGTACTCAGGCCACCAAGTTGGCCAGGGTACCTGTGGAGCCTCTCCAGCCCAAACTCCTGACAACCATGGCATTGAGGCTTCCCAGAACCCAGACTCAGGTCAGGGCTTTCCTTGGTCTGACAAGTTACTATGGAAGACTCATCTACGTATGTTACCATTGTAGTATGTGAAAGAAGGTCATAAGGACTGAGTAGTGTCAGAAGGCCTTTGACACCCTAAAAGAGGTACTGTGCACAGCACCTGTACTCAAGGCAACTGATTTTAGCATAAAGTTTGTGGTCCATACAGATGCTTTCGAACATGGATTTGGGACAGTGTTATCACAGCAGAAAAATTAGGGAGAAAATCTACTAGTTGCCTTTATTAGCAGACGACAACTTCCACGAAAGCAGCACTCGAGTGCTATAGAGAAAGTGGCATGGTCACTAAAGAAGTTGACTTGATACTTGTTTGGGACTCACTTCAGGGTTCAAACTGCCCACAGGCCTCTCAGATGGCTCATGTAGATGAGACAGGAAAACCCCAAACTGTTGAGGTGATCCAACCCCCTACAGGGAATTAACTTTACAGTGGAGCACAGATCTGGAACTGGTCATGTCAATGCAGATGGCCTTTTCAGGTCCTGTGCTTAGATGAAGAGAACTACCAAGGGAATGGCTGAGATGCTCCGCACCTTCATTATTACAATAAGAAAATTCCTCTTATTGGATGGTCACCCCCATTTTTTTGGACTGATGCGCACTGGGGCACTGCTAACCAGGTGCCAGTGTATGTGCTCCAAACCCTAAAGCCTGTCAAAATTGTCTACACTTCTTATTGGCATATTTAAAGTGCTTATAAGTGCCTAGTGTACCCAGGCCTGTAAGTTACATGCCAGCACTTATTTAGCCAACACTAAAGTGCCAATGCAAAACATGACTGCAGGCTTGCCACTTGAAGCCTTCCTGTGCTGATTCAAACTGTAAATTAAACCTATCAAAGTAACCCATTTTGTCAGGCCTAACCCTTCCTTAATAATACTTATAACTCACCCCAAGGTAGGCCCTTAATTCCCATAGGGCAGGGTGCATGATATTTAAGACGTAGGACAGGTATATTTTATGTTTCATGCATCCTTGCTGTGAAAAACTCCAAAGTCATTTTTCACTGTGGCAAGGCTGGCTCTCCCATAGGGAATCACTGGGTTACAATATAATACCTTACAATTACTAACTTCAGTTTGGGAGTAGCTAGAAAAATAATTCAAGGACCCATTTTCAAAGCAATTTAAAATCCACCTTAATGATCAAGTCAGATTTCACGTTACGATTTTGAAAGTGACACTTTTAGAAATTTGCTATTTTTCTACCTGAGCCATGTGTGTCTTTTTGGAAATGTTCAGTGGCTCCACTGTGGAGAGATGTGGATTGCTCCCAGACAGTCACAAAGGACTTGGGTATGGGGAGATGTTTTCCTTCCCGACCAGGATGGCATTGGGCTGTATCCAGCCCCTCCCTGAGCTTCAAACAATGCCTACCCTGTCACTGGCAAATGTAGCTCATACTTAGGTCTGCCTCCCTTTTGTCTTCATAGCCATCCTGTCTCTAGTCCCAGTGGGATGGGACGCTACCCCAGAACTGACTTGGAGTGAACTCAAGGGAGGGTTTGCCTACTACCATAGCCACATCTCTGGGTAGGCACAGAGAGCTTTGCACAGTGAAAGAAGGGTTCTGTCATGTTGGGTTTAGGTAGAGAGGGGCACTGTGTTGTAATTTACAGTAAAATACACAGAATATGCTGCAAAAGTTGGGAGGGGTCCTCAGGACACTTTTATCCCATTGATTCCTCCTCCCACCGGCTGGCATTTGTGCATAAATGTGGCTCACCCAATATCCTGCTCAGAACACTGCTGGACTTATAGGAGACAGAAGAAGAAGGACTACAACTGCTGAGGAGAAGTTTAAGGGCTGAACCTGTTCCACATGTACCCCAGACAAAGGAGCGGACTCTAAAAGTCAGCTGACTGACCTCCTGTTAAGTCACAGGGACAGAAAAGCTGCAAGAAGCCCACATTCCTTAAGAGCCCAATTTGACCAGTTTCAACCGTTCCTGCCCTTGAAGTTTGGTTTGAACCGTTCTGCTGGAGTGAGCTCTGACCCCCAAGTGCTATTCCAGAGGCCCTGAAACCTTTGGCTGGTCTTAGAGTGTTCTTCTCCTGCATAAACTGAAAAAGCTTGGACTTTTAAACGTATTGCCAACTTTTGCACTCAAGAACCAACGGGAGACCAAGATGGCCTTCCAGCAGAAGCCGTCATATTGCCGGCTAGATCCAACTTGCTGGTGCATTCCACTGAAGGAAGTCTGACTTTCAGAAAAAGTTTCTAAGTCTGAACATACAGGACTTTACAGAGAATGACTTTGAGCAGAAGCCGATCGATGTTGAGACATTCCTGGGCATGAACTCCGGACTTTGCCCACTCAGAGCTTCCCAACTTCATCAGCCACTGCACTGGGTCCCTGTTCTTCAGCAACCAACATCTGTTGAAACCTAACTTAGATACAGGTTACAATCCTGACAACTAGTAACCAGTCAACTCTGACTAGGCCTCAGCTTTCCACGCTGATGACTAGTCAATAACCACCTTTTCTCCAGAAAAAATTGTAAGTCCAAAAGTAACTCTTTAATCTGGACATAAATGGGTCTCGAACCCGACCCACTTGTCTGTCAACTTCAAACCTTACTCCTGTACTTGTCTAGCGTGACCAGTTTCCTGTGGTTGGAGAATTGCACTTTTTTAGTTGTTTTTTTTCAGTGTAAAAGTTTAAAAATACATATCTCTTGTTCCCCCGTTTGGATATTATTCATCTTTATGTCAAATTGTTCAATAAAATATTGTCTATTTTTATTAATTGGAGTGTGACATTTATTGTGCTGTCTTTTCAACCTTTTAACAGTTTTGGTGCTTCTACTTGCTTTGCACATTTTCTTCAGTTAAGTCTGTCTGTTCTGTGCCATAGCTATCAGGAGTGGAGGTCAGGTTTACAATACTGAAACCTTTAGTGAAAAAAAACAGTGTCACTATTTTGTGGTGGACTACCATCCAACCCAACTAATAATCCACTTTCTCACATTTCCTGAAAGTAATTATAGAAATAAATATGTAGCTTAATAAAGACAAACAATCCTGTTTTTCATTATATAGGAACACTGTGCAAGTGATTCGTTTTTTTTATCAAAACCAAGCCATGTTCAAATATGTTTTATGACTGGCTAATCTGCATAAAATAGGCATTGTTCATTTTGAGTCTTAAAAGGGATCCTTGAGCATCCCAATAAATCAGCATTGAGACTGACTTGAAAGGAGTTAATCAGCCATTCTCCAAATGTGAACAAGAACTGGCAAAGAAAATAGGTCCGGTCTTTCTGAAAGCTCCAGTACTGCAAGCTCTACTTAGATTTCTCTCTCAAGTCAGATACAAGTTGCAGGAAGTTTGCTCTGTATATACTATCTCAAAGTGAGAGATAGTGTGCACAGAGTCCAAGGGTTCCCCTTAGAGGTCGATAGTGGCAAAATTAGATAATTCTAATGCTCTATTTTGTGGTAGTGTGGTCGAGCAGTAGGGTTATCAGAGGGCAGTGTTAAGCATTTGTTGTATACACACAGGCAATAAATGAGGAACACACACTCAAAGACTTAACTCCAGGCCAATAGTTTTTATATAGAAAAATATATTTTCTTAATTTATTTTAGAACCACAAGATTCAAGATTTGAAGTAAATACATAAAATGTAAGGTACTCCACACAGGTAAGTAGGGGACTTTGAGTTAAAGCAGTAATATACACAGTATAGGTTAAAGTGGCAATAAGCTATTTTAAAAGTGAACACAGTGCAAAAATCAACAGTTCCTGGGGGAGGTAAGTATGGTTAAGTTTCTCAGGTAAGTAAAGCACTTACACAGTCAGTCTCCTGGGCCTAGGCAGCCCACCATTGGGGGATCAAGGCAACCCCAAAGTCACCGCACCAGCAACACAGGGCCAGACAGGTGCAGAGGTCAAAGGAGGGCCCAAAACACATAGGCGCCTATGGAGAACAGGGGTGCTCCGGTTCCGGTCTGCTGGCAAGTAAGTACCTGCGTCCTCGTGTAGCAGACCAGGGGGTTTTGTAGAGCACTAGGGGGGACACAAACAGGCACACAAAACACACCCTCAGCGGCACGGAGGCGGCCGGGTGCAATGTGCAAAGTTGGCATCGGGTTTGCTATAGGAAGCAATGGACAGACCCGGGGGTCACTTAGGCGATGCAGGCAGGACACAGGGGGGGTTATCGGGCCAGCCACTGACTGGGCTAGGAAGAGGGCCGCCTGCTGGTCACTCCTGCACTGGAGGTTGTTTCCTCTCGGTCCTGGAGGCTGAGGGTGCAGTGCTTGGTCCAGGCGTCGGGTTCCTTCTTACCAGGCAGTCGCAGTCAGGGGGAGCCTCTGGATCCTCTCTGCAGGCATCGCTGTGGGGGTGCAGGGGGGTCGACTCAGGTAACTCACGTTGTCGCAGTCGCCTCGGAGTCCTCTCTGCAGTGTTTGTTCTCTGGAGCTCGAGCCGGGGGCGTTGGGTGCAGAGTGTGAAGTCTCATGATTCCGACGAGAAGAGTGAGTTCTTTAAAAGTTGCTTCTTTGTTGCAAAGATGTTGCTTTTGGTGAACAGTGCTGCTGTTCTTCGGAGTTTCTTGGTCGCTCGGTTTCAGGGCAGTCCTCTGGTGACCTCAGAGGTCGCTGGTCCCTGTCGGATGCGTCGCTGTGCAGGTTCTTTGAGTCTGGAGACAGAATGGTAGGGCTGGGGCCAAGTCAGTTGTTGTCTCCGTCATCTCTGGGGCTTTCAGGTCAGCATTCCAACTTCCTTGTGTAGGTTGCAGGAATCTGATTTCCTGGGTTCTGGGTCGCCCCTAAATACTAAGTTTAGGGGTGTGTTTAGGTCTGGGGGCAGTAGCCAACGGGTACTGTCCTGGAGGGTGGCTACCCCCTCTTTGTGCCTCCTCCATGAGGGGAGGGAGGCACATCCCTAATCCTATTGGGGGAATCCTCCAATCTTAAGATGGAGGATTTCCAAAGGCAGGGGTCACCTCAGCTCAGGACACCTTAGGGGCTGTCCTGACTGGTGGGTGACTCCTCCTTGTTTTTCTCATTATCCAATCCTGCCTTGCCATCAAAAGTGGGGGCAGTGGCCGAAGGGGCAGGCATCTCCACTAGCTGGGATGCCCTGGGGTGCTGTAACAAAAAGCATGAACCTTTGAGGCTCACCGCCAGGTGTTACAGTTCCTGCAGGGGGAGGTGAGAAGCACCTCCACCCAGTACAGGCTTTGTTCCTGGCCACAGAGTGACAAAGGCATTCACCCCATGTAATCAGAAATAAGTCTGGTTGTGGCAGGCTGGCAGAAACTGGTCAGCCTAGCACTAGGAGTCGGACTGGTATTCAGGGGGCATCTCTAAGATGCCCTCTGGGTGTGTTTTACAATAAATCCCACACTGGCATCAGTGTGCATCTATTGTGTTTAGAAGTTTGATACCAAACTTCCCAGATTTCAGTGTAGCCATTATGCAACTGTGGAGTTCGTGTTTGAAAAACTCCCAGACCATAAACTCTTATGGCTACCCTGCACTTACAATGTCTATGGTTTTGCTTAGACACTGTAGGGGCATAGTGCTCATGCACTTATGCCCTCACCTGTGGTATAGGGCACCCTGCCCTAGGTAAGGCCTGCTAGAGAGGTGACTTACCTATGCCACAGGCAGTGTGAGGTGGGCATGACACTCTGAGGGGAGTGCCATGTCGACTTACTCATTTTCTCCCCACCAGCACACACAAGCTGTGAGGCAGTGTGCATGTGCTGAGTGAGGGGTCCCCAGAGTGGCATAAGACATGCTGCAGCCCTTAGAGACCTTCTTAGGTACCATTTACAAGAGACTAATCTATGTGCCAGGTCTATGCCAATTGTGGGAACAAAGATCCAGTTTAGGGAAAGAACACTGGTGCTGGGGCCTGGTTAGCAGGTTTCCAGCACACATTCAATCATATCTAGCATCAACAAAAGGCAAAAAGTCAGGGGGTAACCATGCCAAGGAAGGCATTTCCTTACACAAGTGTTTCTCAAATCTACAGAACTGAAAAGTATTACTAGAGATGGGTAAACAGAAGTCATTACTAGATGTCCCTACTGAGTCAAATACCCATGCCCGAAAAATATTTAAAAAAGGTGCAGTATTGGAAGTGGTTGCTAGATGTCCCACTAGAGATACATCCAATTGCTTGAAAAGCCTTTCACAATGCAGTAGCAACACAAGCTGTTACTAGGTGTCCCTCTAGAATCAAAGGCAGTTCCTTGAAAAGTATTGTACGCCAGTTGCAGTACCACAAGCCTTTACTAAATACCCCTCAAGACAAATGCAGTTGCTTGAAACATCTTTCCAAAAGCTACAATACTTCAACTGAACACTAGGGGCCAGATGCACCATCACGGGCCATTGCGAATCGGTAATAGCGATTTTTAAGAAATCGCTATTACCGACTCGCAAAGGGCCATGTATCACATTTGCGAATCAGTAATAGCGATTTTTTTTAAATCGCAAATGCTATTACCGAATCGCAAATTGCAATACCGGCCCCATTCACAGCTATGGGCCTATCTGCGAATATTTTGCATTTCCAAAATTGCGATTTCTGAACCAGAAATCGCAATTTTGGAAATGCAAAAGGCCAGGGTGCTGGGGGACTAAGGCCCCCTCTCCTGCACCACAAAAACTTTTTTTTCAACATGTAAGGTACACACATGCCAAAAGGGCATGTGTGCTTTACATGTTGAAGTTAAAAATGCAGTTTAACAGCATTTTTAAATTTTGCACCAGGTTACCACCTGGTTGCAAAGCATGGTATTTTGCAAGTGCAAAATGCCATTTTTGGAAAAATCGCAATTTGTGATTTTTTCCAGAATAGCCTTGTGACCTGGAAATTGCGAATCGCAAATTGCGACTCGCAATTTCTAGGTCGCAACGTAAGAAATTGCTATTTTAGCGATTTCTTAGTTGTGGTCTGTGAATGCATTTCATGCATCGCAGACCACGGTTTTGCACTCGCAAACAGCCGAATTTACAGTTTGCGAGTGCAAAATAATTTCATACATCTGGCCGCTAGTTACCTTTTTTGGACTAGCTGTAACTGATTGCCAAGTCTCTCACAAAGCTGCAGAACCACAAGGCATTACTAGAGCTTCAGAACCACAAAGTATTACTAGACTACCCTTTCCTACCAGTTGCAACTCCTTGCACAAACCTGCAGTGCCACCAGGTGTGATTAGTTCTCCCAGTCGAACCAGTTGCTACAGTTTGAAAAGTCTTTTGTAAAGAAGTAGTACTGAAAGGCATAACTAGATGTACCCTTCAAGTCCAATGCTGGTGCTTGTTGTACTTTACAACACTACTTTAAGCCTCTTCTATAGTTTCCAAAGGTAACCACAACTGCTCTCTCAATTTCATGATAGAAGAGAGTTATGAAGAAAGAAAACCCCTTGAATGCCTCTTTTTCTTGAAAGTAGGACAGAGCAAAGGCAAAACAGCAGATTTATTTTCAGCATAGCAGCTCTTGAAGAGGACATGGCTTCAACATATATATTTCCATATTCAGTTTGCACAGCTAATGTTTGCATTTGTTTTCAATAAGTTAAACAAATATGCCGTGGCTGGTTTTATATAACGATAATGCATATTGCCTTCATTTTCACACTTTTAACTAAGGGTGGGCCTAAACTGCATAATTCAGTGTAGTGTAATCACAAGGAATTACCCAAAAATGCTGAGAGATTAAGCAGAAATACGCGAGAAGAATAATTCTACATTGAGTGCTATATTTCTCATCGCAAAAATGCCCTCTCGCATCCAAAATGGACATGATGATGCGTATTGTGCAACAGAACATTTATAGCATGTACGAGCAGTCACTCATGCTTGTTAAACGTGTACATGGGGTAATTTTCTCCCCCAACTTACTCTGAACATTTAGGGGCATATTTATATTCTGTTTGCGCCGAATGTGCGTCAAAGATTTTGAAGCACATTCGACGCAAACCTTGCCCCATATTTAAACTATGACGCCCGACCCCGCAGACGTGTGCGTCAGTTTTTGGATGTGGGAAACCGCCTTGCGTTAACAACATGCAAGGTAGGCGTTCCCGTAAAAAAAATGACTTTAAGGCCTGTGCGCATCATTTATACTCCTGCGTCATTTTGACGCACAGGAGGGGGCGGGCCTTAAAAAACGGCGCACAGCCTGATGTGCACCGTTTTTAACGCCTGGTTGAGGGCAGGCGTTAAGGGACCTGTGGGCTCACTTCCATGGTCTCAGACCATGGAAGCAGTCCAGAGGTGCTCTTCCCTGCACATAGGGACACCCCCCTGCCACCCTAGCCCACCCCAGGAGGACACCCATGGATGTTGGGAGCCATCCCAGGTAAGTATAGGTGAGTTGAGGTAAGTTTTTTTTTTTTTTTTTTTAAAGTGGCATAGGGGGGCCTAATTTGGGCCCCCCTACATGCCACTGTGCCCAATGGCCATGCCCAGGGGACAGAAGTCCCCTGGGCATGTCCATTGGGCAAGGGGGCATGACTCCTGTCTTTGCTAAGACAGGAGTCATTTCAATGGGGGTTGTGCGTCAATAAATGGCGCAAGTCCGGTTTGAGACATGATTTTTTACTCAAACCTGACTTGCACCATTTTTTGACGCACAAACCCCATGTTCCCCTACGCCGGCGCTGCCTGGTTTGTGTCTTTTTTTTTTACTCTGACCAGCCCGCAGCATCGGCTAATGTCAATCCTTAAATAAGGCGCCGGCATGGTGCGTAGGAATGGCGTTAGCCGGCGGTGAATTTTGTCAAAAATTATAAATATGGGCCTTAATGCTAGTTTCTTGGCGCCAAAATGGACACAAGGATGCATTGTGCACTAAGGGCCAGATTCATAAAGAGCCACTCCAGTTGTGGCAGAGGCTCAGCAGTCGTGGCGGAGGCAACGCAGTCGTGGCAGAATCTCCGCAATGAGAAATTGCAGTTAGGAGACTCGACCAGGTCTGTGGAGCCTCCGCCACAACTGCAGAGGCTCTTTATGAATCTTGCCCAAAGAAAGTTGCGCCAGATGCATAAACAGCAGTGACAAGCCGCTCGCATTCCCTAAATGTGCTCTTGAAGTAGAATATAACCCCCACAAATTTCTCTTAGTTACAGAAGGGGGCGTAATTGCCATATTATTGGTAATTCCACGTTACAGAGTAATGTGGAATTACCAAAATCACTTTAGCGTAATTAAAATGTTAGCGTAATTGAAATTCTGCCGCGGCCTGATTTTTACCTACTATAAGTATCGATATGATCACAGTGTCCCTACAGATACATGAAATATTTTTCTGCCTTCTTTTTCTAGTTCGCGCACATAATTAAAGGTTGAGTAATGTACAAAACATAACTTTTACTTTTAATGTGCTCTGACATGAACTTTAGGCTTTATTTACTTCAGAAGCCAAGTACATTTTGGCAAACTGAATGGTCTAGACCAATAAACGGCATTTTTAGGACGCCATGTTCAGGCCTTCCCAAGCAATTCAAATACAGTGACTGACTTTCTAATGAACTATAAATGGAATACTAAAATCAGCTCCCAGCCAGTAATAGTACAGCAGCTTAGAACCTATAATGATTCCTACATGATCATTATGCACACCAAAGGACAGCAATTAAATTAAAATGAAATTGAGCATTGAAAAGCATGGGAAAACTCCCACTTGCAGGTGCATGGGATGTGCCTGCTATTCATTAGCAGTCTCTCTATAGGCACTACACGCTTACAAGTATGCATTACTAAACGAAGGATGCGCACGAAGGGATATCAAGGCATGTGGTGGGATGCATTGTGAGACAACATGATAAGTAACGGGGTATTTTCAATCTTGCATGTATAAATTATTTACAATACATATTTATGTTTTAAATGGAAGCCAGAGCAGGTAGCAGTTTAATTCAAACCATCTGCCATCTTCTGTGCGCCTCGTAGCAATAGAAATATATGTGCGCCAAGAGCCACTTTAGTTTCAGCGTGTAAGAGAGAAGATGTATTTAGCGCTCCACATACGGCAATCTGTGAAGCAAAATATGCAAAGAAAGAGAAGAAGAACTAGTGAGAGGAGAAGAGAGAAGGGATGAAAAAGTAGGTGCGAGAAAGCATAAGAAGGAAAGAAGTAAAGAGAAAAGAATAGGGATCGGCTCATGTGGTCCTGGTTCCCGACCCTGCCTTGACATCTTTACCTAACATCCTTCTAGCCTCAGGCTGAGCTCGCTGGCCAATCAAGAAGCAACTTAACATGTTTCTCCTAGCCTCAGGCTAAGCTCGCTGGTCAATCAACAAGCAACTTAACATGTTTCTCCTAGCCCCAGGCTAAGCTCCACGGTCATTCAATAAGCAACTTAACATTTTTCTCCTAGACTCAGGCTAAGCTCGCCAGTCAATCAACAAGAAACTTAACATGTTTCTCCTAGCCTCGGGCAAAGCTCGCCAGTCAATCAACAAGAAACTTAACATGTTTTTCCTAGTCTCAGGCTAAGCTCGCAGGTCAATCAACAAGCAACACATACCATATAGTATTACAAAACCCAAGATATTCGCTGAAATAATAAGTTGTGTAAGTTTTTTTGTTGTATTGTGTTGTCTCTTCTAAGATCTTATAACTACATATGCTATAAAGTAAAATACAGATTCCTGGAAAGGACTTCATTTGAAGCAATAGTATGGTTGCAATTCAAAGCAAAAAAAAAATAAGATATTCCTGTTTACAATCCACCGCTCCTGGAATCACACATAAGGGTACCAAAGACTAGAGTGAAATATTTAGGGGCATATTTATTAGATTGTGAAGCTGTGTAGCACAGCAAGTAACCTTGCTGTGCCTCAGTTCATGACAGGAAAATGGCAAGAATGCCCCATATTTAAGGTACAGGACACCTTCCTGAACAAAAACAATCCTGGGAGGCATATACCTCTTACTATGTGTGCTGCAAAATGCAACACACGTAGAAAGAAGAGGAAATGAGGAGAAATAGAGAATTTCTCCTTGGTATGCCTCCACTGGGGTGGCGTAGGATTTTAACTCATTCCCCAGGTTTACAAGTTCTTGTCAATCCGGGGATACATCAAAATCCATAAGAGTTGCGTAGGAACTCCCATGCAATGCCATGGAAAGCCTCCCTAGCGCAGAGTAAGGTAACGCCGCAATTTGTGCTGCATTGCCTTACTGCTAATTTTTGACAACGCTCAGAGCCACGCAAATCTGACTTAAAGTTTGCATCGCTCTTCCACCACGTTGCATGGTGCAAGAGTGACGCAACCTGGGTCATAAATATGGCCCATAGTGTTCAGGACTACCTATAGCATCCTTGTGTATTCTAGTGCATGCAAAGCTCTGGCTGAGCACAGCTCTAGTTAGACCTAGACAGCTGAAGACTCACTGAAGTAGCTAAGCCACCAACCTAGCAGCAAGACAAGAGCTCTGTCAGCATAGGTCTTGCTGCTTTGGTATCCAAGAGTACCAGAGCCTATCTTATTATTATGACAATGATCCATTTCTCAAACCCTGGTGTCCATGTCCTTCAAAAGCCTAAACACTATATAAAAGTGGGAAACGTCCAGAACAACGACGCTGGAACCACGACTTCCTTTTTCTCTGCCTTAACCACGCATGTGCTGAGCAATGCGCATGCATGGTTTAGGCAGAGAAAACGGGAGTCAGCATCGGGAGAGGACGCGGGGTAGTTTTTCAGGCAGTTTTGTTTTTAGGGTGGAAGTGGGGGGTCAGGGTAATTTTGTTTATTAGAGTCGGGGTAATTTTGTATTTAGGGTGGGTTTTTGGGGGTGGGTGTAGGTAATTTTGTTTTTAAGGGCAGGGATGGGGGGTCGGGGTAATTTTGTTTTTAGGGGGAGGGTGGGGGGGTCGAGGTAATTTTGTACTTAGAGCGGGTGTGGGGGGTTTAGGGGCAGGGTTGGTGATGAGGGTAATTTTGTATTCAGAGTGGGTGGGGGTCAGGTTTTAAGGGGCAGGGTTGGGGTCGGATAATTTTGTATTTAGGGTGGGTTGGGGTCGAGTTTTAAGGGATGGTGGTAAGGGGTCGGGGTAATTTTGTATTTAGGGTGGGTGGGAGGGTCGGGTTTTTAGGGGTGTGGGAGGTCAGAGTAATTTTGTTTTTAGGGGCAGGGTGGGGGTTCAGGGTAGGGCGTGGTCAGGTAAGTGGGTTTGGGGGAGGGTTGGGGTAGTTTTTAGGGGTGGGGCAGTTTTAGGGGTGGGTGGATGGGTTATTTTTTTTTAAGGGGCGAGGGTTGGGTCGGAGTAGTTTTATTTTTTGTATGGGGTTCGGGGTACTATGGTTTTCAGGGTGGCGGTCAGGGTAACTGCTTTTCAGGGCAGGTGGGGGTCAGGGTAATTTTGTATTTAGGGCAGCTGGAGAGGTTGTGTTTTTAGGAGCAGAGTGGTGGTTGGGGTAATTTTGTTTTTAGGGGTGGGGTAGTTTTATTTTTGGAGGTAGAGGTCGGTTGTTTTTAGGACGCATGGGGGTTGGGGTAGGCTTTAGGGCTGTGGGGGTACCAAGGTAGTTTTGAGGGGCGGTTGGGGTAGTTTTATTTTTGGGGCAGGTGTGGGTCAGGGTAGTTTTATTTTGTGGGTGGGGGTCGACGTAGTTTTATTTTTAGGGCAGAGGTTTCTTTTTTGGTGTGGAGGTCAGTTTTTAGGGCAGGTCATGGTACGTTTTAGGTCACAGGGTGAGTGGGGGTATTGGGGTAGTTGTTAGGGATGGGTGGGGGGTCGGGGTTGTTTTATTTTTAGGGCAGATGGGGGGGTCGGGGTAGTTATGTTTTTAGCACGGGTGGGGGGTCAGGGTAGTTGTGTTTATAGGACGGGTGGTATGTGAAAACCACACATGCCATTCCACACATGCCTTTACTAGGCATACGTTTAAAACGAAAAATCATTGTAAAGGCATGCGTGGTAAAGGCATTTGTGGAAACAACGCAGTTGTTGTTCACACGGCATTGCTCAGGTATGCATGGTTGGTGCATGCGTTGTTCCATCATATATCCCATAGAAATGAGCGACCATCAATATCCCAGCTCTTGTCTTGTAACACAATCACTAATGTTGGGCTCTACAGATAAATATTTAGATTAGCGATTAGGAGCACAAAGGTCTGTGCCTGCTGGTACATGTATTAATTATTGAAAGGATGCAGATAATCCTAGTTCTGCCTGCTGTTCTCCTGTGCCTTTTTCTGAGAACACAGCTGCATGACGGGAGTGAATAGACTATCATTTAGCCAGAGGCAGAAACAACAGGCCACATTTAAATTACCACTGACAACACAGCCATTGCTCATTAAGTGCAGACAGAACACATATGTCTCAGATGAACTGCCCCACACTTGCTTCAGACAGCTGAGATATCCATCGAGCATCCACAAGTCTGGAAAGAAGGAAAGTCTGGAAAGAAGGACGGACTGGGACACTGAGTCAAACGCTGCCGATAAGTCAAGCAGAACTAGGACAACAGGATCTGCCTTTTCTGCCAATAATCTCAGGTCATCTAAAACCACCAATGAAGCAGTTTCGGTGCTGTGTGCTGGATAAAATATTGACTGTGCAGGCTCAAGAATGTGGTGTTGTTCCAAGAATCCAGACAGAAGAGTGCTAACATACTTTTCCAAAATGTTGACAGCAAACAAAACAATAGAAATAGGACAAAAGTTGGAAAGAATAGTCTGATCTGTATTGGGTTTCTTCAGCAGAGGGACAGTTATTACCAGTTTCCACTGTGTTGATATCCAGGCATTGATCAAGGAGTTATTACAAAGGTCCAAAAGAGGCTTGCAAGAGCCATCTAAACCATATTCAAAAATTTCGGAGGAATAAGTTCCAGGGCAGAGACCGATGAAATAAAGGCAGCAATGGATGTAACTCTAATTGGCACAGACATGGTCAAGTAACAAGGAGACGTGTAAATAAGAATCCACAATGACAAGTTTCCATTACAACACAGAACAGGAACAAAAGAGCCCAAATAAGAAACAGAAGACCCACAAGCACTGCACTATGAAGACTGACACAACTGAATATATGATTTGGAATGGCATAAATACATTGCTCATACACAACAATGCTACATTTGAACAGGCTAGATGTAGGACATGAGTTCTAATCAGAGCGTCACTGTCACTTACAAGGAGTTATTTTGGATGGTTGTAATATCAGCTGTCGCTTTGCAAAAGTATGATAGGAACATTCCATAACTTACTATTGTACCACACACACTTATTCGGGCAAGGGAAATGTTGAATGCTCCGTAAGAAGATGCTTATTATGTAAGCCCATAATCACAGACAGGTCCCTGCCTATGAGCAGACAAAGTGTCAAATGTTCAAGTTAACTACAATTGCTGCGTGATACCGTAACCCTATAGCATAACCTCATATCACTAAGTAAATTAGGTCGGGGCAATTCCTGTAGAAGAGTTTGGAAGAGTTTCCCTGAAAAGCATTTCTGCTGTCAAATTCTCAAATCTAAAGTACTTTGTATAGAATTATTCATTCATTTTTTGTTGTGATTTTTATTGGCAAGAATCTGTTTTAGCATAAATACAGAGAAAACAAAACTATTTAAATGTAGAATGCATCTGAAAATCTACCATGGACTTATACCAACTAATGTCTCTGTAAAGTGTCTACTGGAATATAATAAATAATAACTTTCACTTCGGTATGTCTATTTGAACACCAACTAGAATCCTTTCTACTTGTTGTCCGTAATGCTCAGAACACTTTTGTAAATACATAGGATACACTTTGCTCCTCCGAAGGGAGTCCAGCATGCAGCGGTGCACTTTGTCAATGTAACTGCAAAAAATGATCATGTGATTCCTGCACTGGGCACACTTTAGTGGCCTCCCATATGAGAACAGCACTCTTTAGCACAACACCTATCAATCATAACGTTCTAAACAGCAGCGGCTGCCTTATACCTAAAGGGGACGAGTGGGGGGGACTGCGATGAGGTGAAAATAATAAAAATAATAAAACGTACATACTTTGCCTCCGGTCCTGCCGCCTCGCTCATCGCTCCTCTTGTGGTGTCCCAGTATTCACTGCTGGGAAACCAGCACAGGCCCCCCAGTATTCCTGGCGCTGCTTTCATGCTAAATTTAGCATGAAAGCAGAACCAGGATTGGTCTGAGTGACTCAGACTGCTGCTCAGACACAGCCCTAGGGTCTGTGCAGTTTCTCCAGCCTGGCCGGCGAAGGAGCCACCCATGGTTCTAAACACATCCAGTCTTCAGTGTTGAAAATATCTGAGGGGTTTATTATGCAGTGCAGATTCACTTCCTACAGAATTTCCATTTTTCATTAAGGAATTTGCAATAGTCTAAACTTTCCTGCTACTGCAAGCAGAATTTTGAAATCTCCCCCAGCCTTACCCACTTCAGTCACAGCCTATAATGACATTTCTCCATAAAATATCTATCCCTCGGCGATACTGGAAATTGACATTGGTGAATACAATTCCTCATTTAAAATTTGAGTTCCAGCTGCCCCAAGCCTCCGGAAGCTATGGGCTATCTGGATATAGTAAAAAGATCCCATAGAGACAGAGATGTATGGGGTAAAGATACCTGGGAATTTCCGACTTCACTTCCTAAGAAAACTAGGCACCCACACCCCAGAGTTTATCTCATCAAAGTTCCTCTTCAAGTCTAGAGAAAAGAGTGTTAGTTGTTATGTCCAAACTCAAACAGTGATAACCACTGACATCCTAACAATTGCTTTACCATCTTGGGCTACTTGCAATGGTGACTGTGTGCTCCAGACTGATGCCAAAAGGAGCGTTTGGCCATGAAGACCATGGGGCTTAATGCCATAACCCTCACAGAAAGCTCCACTGCGTACATCCGTGAGTCGTCTGAGTAAGGTTAGATGTCAAGCTAATGTTTGAGCAAGTTCAAGTTTCTTACTGTTAATCATTTATGTTCACATAACCTAAATAGGAGCAGTGCGCTACCATTCGCTAATTTCCAAGCAAGGGTTTAAACCCAAATCAACCGTACCTCTGTCTTAGTCTCCATCATCCAGCCACAGGAATGCAGGCAATGCACATCTACTGTTTGGGAAGCTTCCCTCACCCCCATCTTGTGATATGCCATAACCAGGAGCATCAAAAATGGATACTCCTTTGCTTTTGTAATTGATACTCAGAGCGAAACATTATGGGTGAACATCAAAAGACACCTTCTCCAGCATTTGCAAAATCTCCTTTTCAATGCGGGCATTATTAATCCCACATACTTTCACACCTAGCTATTATCTTGAGGTCACTGTTGCCTTTAAGGGTGGCCTAAACGTCTCGAAATTTCCCTACATATGCAGCCAGCCACTTTTTTATATTTCCAGATAGTGAGCTTCTCAGGTGTTCTTGCTGAAGATGTGGTCAAGGGTTAGATTGTTTGCCCAATTCGTCCCCTTATCAAAAGTACCAAATATGGCACTGTCTCACATGCAAATAATATTGTTTAGTTTCACAGTTTATATATTATTAGATTGCATGCAGTCTCAAAAACGGTCTCCTTTGTACCAAAAGGAGAATTGCCCTTGCATTAAAACTTTAAATTGCTGCCTACCCTTTTCTTTCTAGTGATTCTCTACTTGTGTTCCATCCTTTGCCTCTCTCTGAACACAAGCACATTCTAAATCACATGGATTTTTGCCTTAATCCCTAATATTGTATTATATCCACAAAGAAAATGTAGTGAATGTATGTAATGGTGTTGGAAGTGGCCCTTTCTACAGGGCTTCCCGTGTCTTTTGGGCTTCTGACCTCCTTTTTTTTTTAGCCTGTGCTGAATTTCATTTTTGCTGACTTTAGGACTCTGGGTGCTTTACCACTGCTGACCAGTGCTAAAGTGCAAGTGCTCTCTCTCTACATTGTATTTGTAATTGGTTTACCCATGATTGGCATATTTTTTTTACCAGTAAGTCCCCAGTAAAGTGCACCATGTGTTCCCAGGGCCCGTAAATCAAATGCTACTAGTGTGCCTGCAGCACTGATTGTGCCACCCACATGTGCTGCCCTGTAACCATGTCTCAGACCCGCCAGTTCATTGTCTGTGTGTGTGGTCTTAAAAGCAAGTTCGGCTTGGCAAGTGCACCCACTTGCCAGGCCCAAACCTTTCCTTTTACTACATGTAAGTCACCCCTAAGGTAGACCCAAGACAGTCCCAAAAACAGAATGCAATGATTTGAAATGTAGGACATGTCCTGATAGAGAAATACTGCTAAATTTGTTTTTCACCATTGGAAGGCCTATCTCTCCTGTAGGGTAACATGGGGATTGCCTTGCAATATCCTTTAAGTGTAATTTCCCATTGGGAACATTTAGAGATTTTAAGTTTGGGGTCTCTGAACTCAAAAGTTAAAAATACATCTCTTGGTGAAGTTGGCTTTTAACTTGTAAGTTTGAAAATGCCACTTTTAGAAAGTGGGCATTGTCTTGCTTAACTGTTATGTGCCTCTGCCTGGCTATGGAATATCTTTCTGGGTCAGGATGACAGATGTTTGTGAGTTCACTCCAGACAGTCACTCAAAGGGAGCTGAACTGTGTCCTGAATATCCTGATGGGTCTTCCTGGGCTAGAGTTTTGTCAGGATCTGGCACTTGCACCTGAATAGGGCTGTGCCTGTCTTACACAAAGCAGTCTTAAACCCCCTGGGGTGTGTATGGGGCCAGGGCAGGAAAAGCAGGATCTTGTGCACTACTGTTGTGTAGCCATTTTAGTTATAGTTCCATGCACGTTATTTTAACACACTAGGCCGCTGTGCACTTTAACCTACATACATTTTATTCAGCTTCGCTTTATTATTATTGCAATAACCATTTTTACGGTCTTGTTTATTTTCACCTATCAAAATGTTTTTGCCTAGGCCAGCACACTGTTCTTAAACAAGACATTCTTGATCTCTCTGTGCTTCATTCAAGGCTGCAGTTCGGTACATTGGAGTTGAACGTGGTAGAAGTTTAGACTCCAACATTCGTATAAAATACACATCCTTACGTAAGGACATTTTCTCAGAACATCAGCTATGTTATTATATAAACACTTCCTTGTCCCTTACATGTTAGAGGGAGATTCCAGCCAGGGAACCACGACTGTATGCTGATTGCTGAATACTTCGCTAAAGATGCTAACGCAGACCACAGGCCTTTGCTCAGGTATGGGGATTGATGTCTTCCCAGGGGAACCTAAAAGGCAGAACTAGAGCTTAACATGCTGTGCTCAAATTATAACTTAGATAGGAAATAATCTATTGAACATAGTGACAATATGACAGCGTTGTTTTTATGCTTCACTCTTCTCGTCACAATTTTAATACTGTCATGTTGTGTCGTCCTGGTTATCGCAGCTCACGCTTTGCTATCTAAGATGCAGTCATTTTATTAAACTAATCATTGAAACATTTACTGCTTCTGTTTGTCCTTTATATATAAGACAAAGTTTTCAATGAGAAAGAACCGGATGCGACCTGAGTGGCCACGACTTCCCTGAGAAGCCTAGTATGTCATGCGCTCGGCTGCCCAATCATCACTATCCTGTGGTAGGGATGAGGCACTGCTAGTTGGCCGGAGTAAAACCCAGATTAGAGCGACAGGTGTCACCCACAGTGGGTTAGTCTCAGTCTCCCACACCGCGGACGATTCTGCTGCTCAAAATCCAGTAGTCTCATTAGAATAATGAGAGCCTACGCGACACTACAACTTAGACATTTGCCTACTTCAAAGGCAGAAATGAATATACGTATTGGACCTCTGAGACCACATCTTCAGGCCACTTCTGGACTGTGGACATTCTGCCAGGAAGAAGAGCTAGATGCCATAGGAGGAACTGCCACTCTGTCTGTTGCTTTGCTGTTCTGGCTTGCTGCTTCTGTCCTGGGAGTGAAAGGACTGGACTTTGTTTTTTACATCCTACTTTCCAAGGTTCTCAAAGGACGTGAATGAGCTCGCCTCCTGTTAGAAGTCTCAGGGATATCAAAGACTTCATCTGCCAGCTCCTGGGCTCTCTTGCTGAGATTCCTGACTCACCAAGTGGTGCAAAATCCAGGAAATGGCCTAAACCATGTGGGCTCAACCATGCATGCCGACTGTCCGCAAACTGGACAACGCTTGCCTGAACCACGCATCTGCCTTAACCACGCATGTTCATGGTTAAGGAAGGAGGCATATTTTTTGGAATTTAGGGCTCAGGGTGGGGGGTCAAGGTAGTTTTTGGAATTTAGGGCTCAGGGCAGAGGGGGTTGGGGTAGTTTTTGTAATTCAGGGCTCAGGTCCGGGGTACTTTTTGTAATTTAGGGCTCAGGGCATGGTGTGTCAGGGTAGTTTTTGGAATTTAGGGCTTAGGGTGGGGGTGTTGGGGCACATTTAATGGCAGAAGGTTGGGGAGGTCAGGGTAGTTTCATGGATTTAGGCTGCATGTAGTTTGGGGAAGGGATTTTTTTTTAGGGGTGTGTGGGGTGTTTTAGGGCTTAGGGTGGGAGGGTCGGGTAGTTTTTGTAATTTAAGGCTGAGGGAGTAGGGTTGGGGGAGATTTAAGGGCAGGGGAGCTGGATGTCAGTTTTTTTTAGGCCTCATTGCGGGGGGCAGGGGGCAGGGTAGTTTTAAGGGTAGGGGTGGGGTGAATGGCAGGGGTGTTGATTTAGGACTCAGGATGGGGGGTCAGGGTAGTTTGGGAAGGGGAGTTTTATTTTAGGGGTATGTGGGTGGTTTTATGGCTCAGGGCAAGAGGGTTGGGGTAGATTTAAGGGAAAGAGGGATGGGGCGGTGCAGTTTTGTGGATTTAGGCCTCACTGTGGGAGGTCAGGGTAGTTTTAAAGGCATAGAGGGCGGGATAGTTTTAAGGCCAGGAGGTGGGGTGCATTGCAGGGCAGAGATTGTGGTGTTAGGGCGCAGGGCAGGGGTGGAAATTAACCACGCATATTTCTTTACCACATATGCTTTTACAACAAAATTCATTCTAAAGGCATGCGTGGTAAAGACGCAGTTGTGGTTCTGACTGCGTTGTTCAGGTATGCGTTATTTAGCCATGTGTGGTTGTGTCATACAACCACCAAATTCAGTTCCTGGGCCCTTGGGACTAAGTTCTGGTGTAACCAAGAAGAAATCAAGTGCATCGACTCCAGAGCAACTTCGGAAGCGGAGCCGCTGTCCGACTCTACACTGCTTCCTGCATCGGAGCCGTGGACCCTGCTGAGTGCAACGACCGTGACTAATGCTGCAGGCCTGAAGCCACTGCAGGGCTTCTGAAGTCCAGCCATAGCATGAGCCCTAAGTGCCATGTCCCCGATGTGCAGACCACCCAACTCTGACTCCGACTTGCTGGATTCTCCGGCCCGACAAATTGCAAGGAACCAATACTTCGTCACCAATACTGCATCCCTTCCCCTGCACCCATAAGGAACCAATGCCTCACCTCCCCTGCTTCGCAGTAAGCAACCAAAGACGCATTGGCTCCAGCAACACCTCACCTCCTTAACTTAGTGCAATGTCTTAGTTTCATCGTTTTCCAAAGGTACTTGAGGTCCACATGACTCCGTGACCTGCCCGTACTCCCTTGTGAGTGGCATCGGACTGTTGGGAATGGCTCAGTCAACAACGTCGTAATAGTACCAGTTGGGGATATTGTGTTTCTAAGCACCTTATTGAGATTTCATCTTTACAAAATCATATTGTTGCTTGTGTATATTGTTTTTTTTGTCTTTTTGGTCTTCTTTTACTCAGATAAATATTGGCTATGTTTCTAAACTGTTGTGGAATACTTTGGTGGTGGTGTGTGTGTGTGTGTGTGTGTGTACACACTAATATTTTACACATTGCCTCTGAGATAAGCCTGACTGCTTGTGCCAAGCTAGCAAGGAGGTGAGCAGGGGTTATCTTAGCTGTGTGACTCCCTTACCCTGACTAGAGTGAGGCCAAGTGCAAACTACTGTAAACTAGAGATGCAATTTCTAACAAATGGTTTCTTTAAGAGCACAAGACTAATCCTGATAACCAACAATGACCATTGGAGATTAAAAAAAAAAGGTAACCTTGGGTTAAGGAGCAGCGTGTTGCTCCTTAACCCTCCTGACTATGCTAACAGTAGTACCACAACATGCAGCAGCCAGGCAGTCGATTCATACAGGCTGCAAAATAATGATCTTATACTGTGAGACAGTCTTTCTCTTACATACGGCAAGTTGCTGTGGGTCCTGTCCATCGTCCAATGGTGTACTAGTTCTGAGCATTAAAACACCCATCCCCAACTGAACAGGTATGGAATAACTGAAGAGATCTGCCACATGTTCCTTGCCAGCAAGGGGTCTTTAATATAGCTCTTCACTGCAAGGAGCATACTATGATCACTTTTTGACAGCTCACAATGACAATCAGAAGGGAATGATATTAACAAAGTCAGATCTCTCACAAATTTCTCCATCCAACTTATGCCTGCTCAAGACCATAAATTTAAACATAATATCTCAGAATGGGCAACCTAGTGAGATAAGCAGCTAAGTGGAGTATAATCATAAGAAGTCCCATAAAAGGACCTGCAAAGCTGAGAAATGCTGTCAACTTACTGAAAATCATACATTGCACACCTGTGACTCACACCTCTTCATTCATCACGCTGTTAATGAAGCCTAGAAAGTTAGCCCCTCCTCGGTGGTCATTGTGCACAACATGGAAACACTTTCCACATAGGAACAAAAGAACAAAAACATCCTTCCACCAACACATCCTACACTATGGGCCTGATTTAGATCCTGGCAGAGGGAATACTCATTCACAAACATGACGAATATCCCGGCCTTCGTATTACAATTCCCATAGGCTATAATGGGATTCTAATATAGCTGACGGGATATCTGTCATGTTTGTCACTGAGTAATCCCCTTCGCCAGGATCTAAATCAGGCCCTTTGTATTGTGCTATTCATGGAGACAAGCATTTTGGTGTCCCACCAAAGAGGTAATAAGTGCTATATAAAAGTTGCAATGCAATACCTCTTTGGTTACTTTCAAGTAAGAGCTTAAACATCTCCTCAACCTGCGTCTGTCATCTCTCCGACTTTAATGTGTCTCTCTTCAACTTACTTGCAGTTTTCTATGCCATGAGTCTTTTGTCCATATTTCCACAATCGCTCCGGCCATTTTTTTAAATCAATAATGACTCAATTAACTGGCTCTCCTCTATCCCATCTTCTCTACTTTTAAGTTAATCATTACCTTCACTGAGCTATCCCTAAATAATTCAGGTGTATATGGTAAGGCTCTCACATTCATACTGATTGTCATGGGTTTTCGTGTATTGTACCTTTTCCTAGGATTTTCCTACTTATGGTTTATACTCCATTTTTTTACCAGTGCAGCACACTCTGCACAGAAGTGTAGTAAGGAATTAAACCAGACACAAGGCCTGGTTTAGATTCAGTGGAGGGAATACTTTATCACAAATGTTACGGACATCCCATCCACTGTATTACGTTCCCCATAAGATAGAATAGGATCGTAAAACGGCAGGTGGGATATCCGTCACATTTGTGACGGAGTATTCCCTTCAGTCAACATCTAAATCAGGACCACTTATCTCAGCCACCCCTCTCAAAAAAACTCAAAAACAATGTTCAGGTCATTATCAGAAGTCAATACTGCATGTCCTCTCTAAGAAACTGCATACCCATGAAGTGCTTGGAATCATCCACGATGTTTAAATTACTCTTGACACTTTGATTGGATGGGTGTCGGCCCATTGTCTCAGTATCTATGTCTTGACTGGTACTGCTTAAAGATGTCCACCCATAAATATTATAAAGTTCCATCAATTCTCATCGCACCTCACCGTATTCCTTTATGTTGAGATATGAAACATCAACTAATCCACCTACAGGGGGTACCCCTGATAAGCTAGGCATGCAGTAGAAAATAAATTTCTTGACTTCATCTCACCACTCTGACTGAATGATAACTGCTGTGGCCATCACTGTTCTTCCAAAATATATTTTATAAAGGGATTTTACTACATTAACAACAAATAAAAATAAAGAGGTTTAAAGAACTTATTAGAAAAACACAATGTACTTATAAAATATGAAATACACCATACAATTAATTTGAGTAATTAAAATTGAAGTCTGAGTGATATTTAAAGTAATATGTCTCTTGTTCAATAATCTCACATCATTATGGGTAAAAATAATTTTCAAAGAAAAACTACAATATATATGCAGATGATACAAATAAACTCAGCAAACAGGGAGTTGGAGAAATAAAACTAGAAAACTGGTGACAACAGTAAAGGGAAGAGTGATGTAGAAAGTGGCATAAGGTAAATGTGAAATGGAGAGCAGAAGATCCACACCAACACAAATGCAGAAGCCACAACACCCACATCTTAGTCTGACCATATTTAAAAAGAATGAATTGCGCTACATTTACATAAACTAACCCAGAATGACAAATCTCCCAGATCTCTTATTTAGTGGCCGAATTCACAAGATCTAGGAAGTATGCCTTATCTAGATCTCCTTTGCAATTAAAATTTTTGAATGATTTAATATTTGATGCAAGCAATATTACTCAATGTCAATAATCTATGAGTGACAGCCAACAATGAAAAATCAGCAGAGTTCCCCAGCACACACCAATTCATATCCTGATCATGTTTTACTGAGCAATAGAGCTCAAACTATCTAAAACCTCTTTATAGATTTAGCCCACCTTACGGACAAGCATCATGCAAATTATACTGTTTGGCCTCTGTCTCGCACTACACCGTGCATTAAAGTCAAGAAGACTAAAGTTTAATACTTTAAAGTAAACACTACACTATTTTTGGTTGCTTCCAATTCTAATGATTAAAACTAGAACATAGCTTAATAGTGTTTATATCTGTTTCTTCACTGCACAAATAGTGCTATTGTGATGCCGCGCTTAACCGCTGCATCTCTTTTGCCAGCCGCGGTCGGGCCTCCACTCCGAGTATCAGAGTACCGTCCTTACCGCGGCCCGCATTTTTGCATTTCTTTGACGGGAAGTATATTTCGTGCTCCCGGTTGCGCCGCCCTTGCCTGTTTTCCTGACATATCGTCTTTCTCTACCTGGTGAGGGGGGACTCTTCTTTTCTTCTCTTTTTTCTTATTTTTCTCTGTTCACTTCGCCTTTTCTGTCTTCTGGTCTCCATGTTGTCTTCTTTGTGTCCCTTTTTTCCCAGGATGCTCTTTTCTTTTCTACTGCTACTTTTTTCCTATTCTGTTCTATGGGCCTTTCCCAATCCAGATGGTGTCGCTCTCTTTTCCTGTTTTGTCACTTCCTGTCTCCTAGTATACAAGTCATTCAGTCCTCTTCTTCTTTTGTTGCAAACACTTCCGCTTGGTGGTGATCCTCGCTCCTGTTAGTCGTGCCTTTCTCCAGTTCCTGATGCTTTGAATAAGATTTTCCATTTTCCCCTTTTTTATTTCTTTGTTTTTTCCTCTGTCTCAGGAGTTCCTGTGTAGAGGTTTTTCCCAAATTTTTGTTTTTTTTTCCCTCTGGGATTCCCTCTTGAGGGTACAGTCTGCTTAGGCGTTTCCTGTCAAGCAGCATTGTGGCTACTAGAAAGGGTCGCCCTGATCTTGGTCATTTCAGAACCAGCAGAAGACCGGGTGCTCTTTCAAGTTCTTCAGGCAAAGGTGAGAAGCATAGTGTAGACCATGACAGCTATAGCTAACACATCCTCCCATTGGGCCCAGAATATCTCTAATATAGTAGTTTAATTCTGCATAATTTAATGACAAACTTCTTTTTTTTTAGCAGAAACAGTCACCATTCTGGCCATATTTTTAAGTGAAAATTTTTCTTGTGTAACCTACTAAGCAGTAGCGGCTCGCTACAACAAGAAGGGGTGGGCGGCTCACGGGGGGAAGGGGATGGCAAATAAAAATTAAATTAAAAAAAATGGAAAAAAAACACTTACCTCCTCCACGGTGTGCCGCTCCTCTGTCCGTCGTCTCTCCAGATCAGGCAGGCAGGTACAGGCTCCCAGCCTGCTCCATGGCCAATCCTGACACTGCTCAAGGCAGCATCAGGATTGGCTGGGAGCACTTGGGAGCGCCTACCCAGGGCACTCCCAGGCAGACTGGGAGCCTGTGCAGGCTCTCTCAAGCCCGGTGTTAGAAATGGGGTCGTTGGTTGGCGGTCAGGTTACCCCCTGTCCAAGCAAGGACCCTCACTCTAGTCAGGGTAAAAGGGAATCACCCTCAGCTAACCCTCTTGGTAGCTTGGCACGAGCAGTAGGCTTAACTTCAGAGTGCTAGGTGTAAAGTATTTGTACCAACACACACAGTAACTTAATGGAAACACTACAAAATGACACAACACAGGTTTAGAAAAATAGAGAATATTTATCTAAACAAAACAAGACTGAAATGACAAACATCCACAACACACAAGTCAAGTTATCAATTAAAAAGCAAAAAGAGTCTTCATCTAGTTTTAAACACACACAAACACTATTAGCGTGAAAATGTGCCTTGGGTGTGTCAAAAATAACCCTGCACAGGCGAGTGTGCATCAAAAAGGGCTTGCTGTGCGTCGATTTCACTCACAAGGGAGATCTTGCATCGTTTCTCCTTTCGTCGGGTCAGGGCACGTAATTTCTTCTCTCTGCAGGAAAGCGATGCATCGATCCGGTCACCACTCTCGGGTCCGGGCAGGCCTTGCGTTGTTTTTACAAGCTCAGCGGTGCTTGCATCGGAAATCCAGCCGCAAGATGAACCGAAAAACACGCAGCGCGGGTTGTGATCTCACCAGCCTCCGTCAGCGATGGTGCGCGTCGTTTCTCCAGCTCTGTGCATCGCTTCTTCGTTCGCGTTACAGGCAAGCGTAGATTTTCAGCCGCGAAGCCGGCAGTGCATCGATTTCCCAGCCATAGATCGGAGTTGCGTCTATCTTTTCCCCGCACGGCATTCTGTGCGTGGATTTCTTCCTCTTAAGCTGCCAGCTTCTCCTTTCAGGTTCCCAGGAACTGGATGGACACCACAGGGCAGAGTAGGAGGCAAGCTCTAAATCAAGCCCTTGTAGATCTCCACAAGATGGAAGGCACACAAAGTCCAGTCTTATCCTCTTACTCTGGCAGAATCAGCAACTGCATGGTAGCTCCACAAAGCACAGTCACAGGCAGGGCAGCTCTTCTTCCTTAGCTCTTCAGCTCTTCTCCAGGCAGAGGTTCCTCTTGGTTTTCAGAAGTGTTCTAAAGTCTGTGGTTTTGGGTGCTCTTCTTATACCCAATTTCTCCTTTGAAGTAGGCCTACTTCAAAGCAAAGTCTCTCCTGAATATGAAATCCTGCCTTGCCCAGGCCAGGCCCCAGACACTCACCATGGGATTGGAGACTGCATTGTGTGAGGGCAGGCACAGCCCTTTCAGGTGTGAGTGACCATTCCCCTGTCCCTTCTAGCACAGATGGCTCATCAGGAAATGCAGACTACACCCCAGCTCCCTTTGTGTCACTGTCTAGTGTGAGGTGCAACCAGCCCAACTGTCAAACTGACCCAGACAGGGAATCCACAAACAGGCAGAGTCACAGAAATGTATAAGCAAGAAAAGGCTCCCTTTCTAAAAGTGGCATTTTCAAACACACAATCTTAAAATCAACTTTACTAAAAGATGTATTTTTAAATTGTGAGCTCAGAGACCCCAAACTCCACATGTCCATCTGCTCCCAAAGGGAATCTACACTTTAGTCAGATTTAAAGGTAGCCCTCATGTTAACCTATGAGAGGGACAGGCCTTGCCACAGTGAAAAACGAATTTAGCAATATTTCAATGTCAGGACATATAAAACACATTACTATATGTCCTACCTTAACCATTCACTGCACCCTGCCCCTGGGGCTACCTAGGGCCTACCTTAGGGGTGCCTTACATGTAAGAAAAGGGAAGATTTAGGCCTGGCAAGTGGGTACACTTGTGAAGTCGAATTTACAGTTAAAAACTGCACACACAGACACTGCAGTGGCAGGTCTGAGACATGCTTACAGAGCTACTAATGTGGGTGGCACAACCAGTGCTGCAAGCCCACTAGTAGCATTTGATTTACAAAAACAGCAAAATCAGAGTCCAGCACACATCAACAACCTGGGAAACGGAGGCAAAAAGTTAAGGGAGACCACGCCAAGGATGAAAAGTCTAACACCCGGCAACTTTGCTGCCCAGCTTGAGAGAGCCTACTGCGCATGTATGTTTGGCCTGCCTGAGACGGCCGGCCAAACATACATGTGCTCTGAGGGGGAGTGCTGACCACTCCCTCTCGCAGCTCTTCACCCCATGGCCCCGCCCCTTTAAAAGAAAAGGATTACTATCCTTTTATTTTAAAAGTTTTGCAGCTGCTGCTGCTGGCGGGGGAAACGCTCCTCTGCCCTAGTGTAGGAGCCACCCCTGCTACTAAGATTTTCTGAATAGCGGATCTATAGATTTTTAATTCCTCAATCATCTTCAAATTGATCTAGCTTAGATTACTGGTTTTAATTAGTGATAATTATAAATATGGTACATTCTGAGAAACCGTTAGAATTTGCTGTTAATCCAATTTACCACACTCTTGCAAAGCATATCACAAGAATTGTTTAGAAAATAAACATTTGACTATCATGATTAAGATCTTTGGTGGGCTAGATAACCCTTTCTGAAGCAAAATCGCCAGGAGTGAGACACATACATGCAAAAATGAGAAGACAAGACATCATGCCTCTATTGCAAGTCTCATAGGATGGGGAACATCTTCCTCAGCCAGACCCAGCAGGCTGCCACACTCCTTCTGATCAGAAAATAACTGAAGATACACACATTCAAGTAACACCTCATCAATGTGTAACTCTCCCTATGGTGGAACACAGATGGTAATCTTCTATAACCTGCCTCATCTGAAGTCATTGCAACAACCTTGAAATTTGGAAATGACTCAGTTGCTTTTTAGCTAGGTTCAAACAAGATAGAGGTCAATGCATAGAAAGAATATGAATTCTGCAGCTATTTTTTAAACAATCAGAAGAGGAGGAAGTTGATAAAATAACAGGGATAAAAATTCTTAAGCACAACTTTCATCAGATGTGCCTTAAAAACCAATGGGCCTGATTCAGATCTGGGCGGAGGGGAGTACCCAATCACAAATGTGATGAACATCTCGTCCACCATATTCTGACTGAATTCACTCCTATGGGGATCGTAATATGTTCACAGGGATATCCGTCACGTTTGTGATGGAGTATTTCTTCTGCCCAGATCTAAATCAGGCCCAGTGTTTCAAAGTCATCATTCTCACACTTTTCCACCTGAATCTCAGATAAAAAACACTGTGGTGTGGCTTTAAATAGCATAGGATGAATGCACTTCCAAAAGGTTGAGACAATTCTTTGACAAAAATAGATTTTTTCAGCAGCATAAAAGATTAGGAATCCTACTCCTGAATATATATGGCATCTTCACTGGAAAGGCTCTAATAACATGGCTTCATGGGGCATGACAAACTTTGTTTTCCAATTAACCTACATTCAATAGACTCCAGCTACACAAATTCATCAGAAAAGGGGTATTATTTGTGTAATCTTACTAAAAACTGTGGGAAAGAGGATACTAAAGGTATAGGTATTGGCAACCAATCTCAATTGCTGCTTCAAAATTCTGAATTAAAACAAACCCATATAACCTTCCAAATGTTTATACTAACTTTAATAATGTTGGTTCCATCCTCTCACCATGCACTATGAAAATAAGTTTATCTTCAGCATTCATTATACTTTTCCATTATTCTAATCACTACAGTTATCTGATCATTTTTGGGTGAACAAACTAACATCTCAAAAACTAGAGCACCTTGAAGACTATCTGGCTCTTTAAGAAATTCATGCATGGCGAAACTACAGCAGATATGAATCTCTGCCTGTTGGTCCGCTCTCCTTGCAAATGTCACAGATATCTGTGTCAGATTCCCTAGACATGCAGCAGCGCAACAGGAGACAGATATATTGGATTTGAAAGACACCAGGAAAATACACTGCAGCCCTTGACCATTCAGTCCATCACCAACTATTTTGTGTTCAGACAAAAACAGCTTTTATGAAATCCACATTGATATTCTCCATCTACTAGGAAGTGCCAGGACATAATTACATTTCCAGGTCAGTGCTAAACGAAGACCTTCATTCATTCACTTACTTTAAAACTTCAGAAAAATTGTGTGAACAAAGAAACTCACTGATTGATTGTGAAGACAAAAAAGCAGCTAAAATTTGCAAAAGCATGTTCATAAAGAATCAGCTCCAGGTCTGCTCCTTCGGTTCCGAGTGGATAAGAATCAAGTTCAAAGTTCACATCAAAATATGTAACCTTTAGAGCCAGGATACCCACATAAACTAGCACATTGAAATGCCAGATCAAATCAGATCCTGTGCTCTGCATCCAATCGGTCAACAAGCCGTCAAAGACATGAAACTGGGAAGGGGCCCTGAGATCAAGAGGCGGCAAGCTGTGCAATACAATGACAACAATTAAGGACATACTGAAACTAAATGCACTGTAACTCTCTCAGTGCAGGCACAAGTACATTCCACATAATCTTCATTGTCATTGCAGAATGTTGAATCAGGACCCTTTCCCGCTGCAGCTTCTCCCTATCTTTAGGAAAAAGAATCTTGCAGGCTACAGCTCTCTGGCAACACACAGAGCTGTATAAAAATGCACAACAAATACATTTAACTAGACTGCATCCTCGTTGGTTATACTGCTGCTAGACAACATAGCCCAAAGGTCTCTCCTAACAATTGCTTAAGATACCAGTTAAATGAAAGGACAATTCAAACTCAGGGGCAGCTGCCGCAAATCTCAGGAAGAGGGATGGGTGAGGGGAATAAAAAATACTAAAAAAACCTATCTTTTGAAGTCACTGCCTGCCGCTTGCTCATCTTCCCTCGATGTGGTGTCCCAGCATTCACTGGGACACCAGCACAGGTTCCCCAACAATCCTGGAGCTGCTTTCATGCTAAAACTAGCATGAAAGCAGCCTCAGGATTAGTCTGAGCGGCTTGGACTGCCGTCCAGACACAACCGTGGGGGCTGTGCAGTTTCTTCAGCCCGGCTGTTTAATACAGCCGGGCTCGAGAAACCTAAGTTTGCATGTGTGTTTGGCAAGGCACATAGGTGCACACTTTTCTTCTCCCTCCTCCAACATCTGGTGGCAAAGCCTGGCCCTTCATATTCTGCTGGCCAGAAGCTGAAAGATAAAATGATAATGAAATACTGTTTTATCATTCAGCTCCTGGCTTAGTCGATTGGGTGGGGGAGAGGTTGACGCTCCTTCCACATTGCGAAGAAGCTGCTCCTGTTCAAATTATATAATCATTCAGAATTAGAATTATGAACAACAGTGCATAAAACAAAAGCATTTTCAACTGTTCTGAACAAAAAAGAATGTTTTCGTTCTTATGAAACACATTGGTAATAGTCCAATTTCCTTTCCACACATAAAGACAATACGCTTTTAAAATATCTTATTAGAAACGAGAGTATGGATATGTTGCACTTTAGTAGTCTCAAATGAATTAATTATCCTGTCTTCATGACTGCAGCCAGAATGAGGAAAGATCAAAGAACCCAGATGGCTTCTCCAAAAGAGATTTTCAGAAGTGCAAAGCCTCATTCTGCTGTGCTCCACAGGTTCCTCGACCATATGTGAAGTGTAAAAAATATGTTTCATATCCTTCAATTAAACACTGGTGTCACTATGCATCAGTCAAGAATGTAAAAAAAACAAAGCTGCTGTATTTTTATATTCTAGAAATGTACCCAGCCTTTTTTAGGTTTGATGTCTTCCTGTCATTCATGGCAAACATATGGTATTCTAGAATTACTGTAAGTGGCTATAGGTCAGTCTGCTTCAGTGATAGGCTTCTTTTACTCTGGAACCTTCACCTTTTGGCCTGAGACATTGTCAGTTACATTTTTGCTCAGCCCACAAGAGCATTGCAGTCTAGCAAATTTTCAATTGGTTGTTTGCGTGAGGCCTTCCAATTCATTGTAATTCGTGTCCTCATAACACTAGGGAGCAGTGCTATCAAAGGCATTTGAAAAATGGAGGCCTCAGAGATAACGTTTTAGTTTATTTTCTGTACACCCATTTGTCAAATACTTTTTTCTGCACTTGTTCCCTAGTACACAAACAAGCACTGGTAAAGCCCGCAGCATGCTGCACATACATCAAACATATAGACCCTCATTATAAGTCTTGAGAGTGCCACACTCATGGTGGCGGTCAGATCATCGCGGTCGGGGCAGTCGAACCTCCACATTATGACCATAGCAGAGCCGCCACGAGCGGACAGCTGACACCGACAGGTTGCCGGCAGTCTGGTGGTCCCGGCAGTTGTAATCCGCCAGGGCAGCGCTGCTCTCCAGATTACGAGTCCCCATACTGCCATCCAACCCCCATGAAAAGGCTGGCGGAATGGGGGTGTTGGGGGCCCCTGCACTCCCCACGCAGTTGGTATGGGCAGTGCAGGGGCCCCCATGCATAGCCCCACACGCATTCCACTGCCCGAAAAACGGGCAGCGGAATGTGAGACGGGTGCTGCTGCACCCGTCGCCCCACCACATTGCCCTCGGCTCTATTACGAGCCGGCTGCAATGTTAAGGTCCTGTTCACCGCAGAGCCAGTGGGTCAAAATGCTGTTTCTGACCTCCAGCCCTGTGGTGAACTCCAAATAGGGCTGGTGGTGTTTGGACGGCACAGGCGGTCTCTCCATAGTTTGAGTTTGGCAGGCGGACTCCGCTGCCTGCCAAACTCATAATGAGGGCCATCGTCTTTATCAATGCTCACAAACACAGTAGTTGTCTACTCAACAGGGTTGCAAGGTCATTACCACTTTATGGAATAACATTTGTGTGACTCGAATTACCAACTTTTTTGTTACATTTGAAGCTTACACACGAATTACACAGAAGTAAGGTAGGCCTGCAGTACGTAAAATATATAATTTACACTAAGTTAGTAATGAACTACAAAGGTATGACCAGAAGAATAACTGAAATTTGTGTGCATAATTTAGTAATGTGTGCATAACTTATGCATATATACTTTTTAGTCAGTTACATTTCTTTTGTTGATCCTAGAGGTGTTTTGGTGGTAGGCAGGAAAATCCTATGGCATAATCTGATATTCCTAAACAAGTGCAAATGCGTTTCACACACTTTAGCAAGTGTAAGGAACCCTTTAGCACATGTATTTTGCATTTTGGAAATATTATTAACACTGAGGCCCTCATTATGACTTTGGTGGTCTTTGCCTCAAACTGCTGAAGCCACGGTTACCAGAAGACCACCAGTGCTGGCGGTCTTCCAACCACCATATTATGAGTACTGAAGGATTTCCACCACAGTTTGGGCAGAAATCCTCAGTAGGCATGCTGGCGGTCGGAGGCGCAGAGGCAGTTCCACCGCCTGCCCGGCCCCACCAAAGGGACTCCACCAGCCATAATATGACCTACAATAAGGCCTGGTGGTGTCCTGATGGTGAGGTACTGCCAGCGGTGGGAGTGCTGAGTACCATCCCCTCTGGGAGGAGCACCTCGTCGGACTAGGTAAGTTGGGGCGGTAGGGTGTGTGAATTGATGTGTGTGCATGCATGTCATGAATGGGGGAGGGAGAGGGAGTGTTTGTGCATGCGTGTGTGTGTGTCTCTGTGCAAATGTGGTGATGGCGATGCGTGTGTGGGTGAATGAGAGTGCTGGGTCTAGGTGCATGTGTGCATGCATGTAGACAGGGGTGGAGGTTGTGTGTGTATGTATGTTGAGGAAAGGAGGGGGTGGGGGATGGAGTGTGAATGCGTGTCAAGGGGGTGAATGTAGTGAGTGTGTGGGGGTGTTGTGCATGTGTGCGTTTATGGATTTGGGGGGTGTTGCGTGAGTGTGTGAGTGAGTGTTAGGGTGTGCTTGTCTGTGCGTGCATGTGGTTGCATGCATGCGGGGGATGGGGTAAGTATGGGGATCAGAGGGTGGGGAGTAAGTACGTGTATGTCACTACTGGGAGCGGGGTTGGGGTGGTTACTGGGGATTCAGGGAGGTGGGGGGATGGGAATGTTGTAAGGGAAGGGGAGGTGGGGGGCTCTTAGGTAGATGGGGGGTGAGGGAGGCGTCTACCAGCAACAGGAATGCAAACTCCTGTCATCAGTGGCCTTTCCGCCATGGATTTTGTGGCAGTGCTACCACCATGAAATCCATACGGAAAGGGGACTCGTGATACCGCCGGTGGTAATGGGTGGACCGTCGGGTCGAAGATGCTTATCTCCGGCCTATATATATCCTGCCTATACATGCTCACTTTCCTTTCATAATAAATGGCACTAACGTTCTCTCTTCTTTCATAATGGGTGCAGCCCCCAGACCTCTATAACTAGAATGCTCATCGGTTGTAAAGACTTTCATTGTGAGACTAGGCTCTCCAGTCAGCTTGACGAAACAGGGAGCAAAACATGACATGCTTGGCTCATTTCACATTACTATAGCCTACAATTATAAAAGTGTCACAAAGTGAACTTTTTGGGATCACTGACTTATTTCAGAAAGCATATTAATATGCAAATAATAGTATGAGGATATGTGTACGACAACTTAAAAGCAGAACATTCACACATGGATACTTGCACAGTCCTGAATTCAAGAAGGATGGAAGCTGAGGACAGTTGGTTGACTGGTCTAGCAGTAACCACAATACTAGTCATGGTAAGGCACAAGCAAATGCTAAATAACCTGTGCTTGCCCTGTGGTAGCATGGCACAGAGCAGTCAGGCTTAACTTAGAGTCAATGTGTAAAGTATTTGTGCAACAGTACAAACAGTAAAAAAGTGAAAACACTGCATAAAAAGATTCTACATCAGGTTAGAAATATAGATCTGATAATAATAAGGAAAACAAGACAGAAACAATGAAAATCCAAAGCATAGAACTGGGGATATTGAATTTTAAAGCTTTAAGTAAAAATAGAGGTAAGAAGCAAAAAGCACTGTTGGAGATATCTTTTTGCGCTGGACCGGGACAAAGTAAGAAGTTCAGGCCTACCACGATGGAACATGGGCCAGCTACAGGGACCCAATTAGGGCCACAGAACCAGAGTACCTGGAATCGTAGTTGCAGAGTGTTCCATGGATTCACGTCAAAGGTCCTGTTGTGTCGACGTTGGGAATCCTGTTGATGGGCTCACAATGCAAAGGCCAGTGTCGAGGATGTGTTGCATAGTCTAGATAATGTATTGGTTCTGATGAGCCGTGAAGCTGAAATGCAGAGTTTCGTCATCACGTACAAGGCTGCCGTCAACAGGAGAAGTGAGGAGTTTGCACCAGGCAAAACATTGCACAGGGGTGGTTCTGAAGACGATGTGTCGAACCCAGATGCGGGTTGCTGCAGCAATGGGAGTCTGCTGCGACTGATCCAAACCACGTAACAACAGTGGTGCATCTGTTCTGCTTGAAGATGACCACTCGTTCGAGGAAATGCATTGGTTCTGCTCGGGGATTTGTCGCTCAGCAGAGGATGCATCAGTTCTGCTGAGAAAGCATCTTAAGCCCACTTCCAAGGGTCCAGGACTGTGATGGCACTACTTGGCAGAGTAGACAGACAGATGACAGAGTTCAGGTGCAGAAGCAGAGTGGTTGGAAGTATTTTAATTCTCTGAGGCTTCAGATCAAGAGGACAGTCAGCTAGCCCTGGGAGATTATCTGGATTTAATTGATGCAGGTTCAGTTCTTCTCACTGAGGCACGGGAACAGCAGGCAGCAGGGCAGCACAGTAAGGCAAGAGTCCAGCAAAGCAGCAGTCTAGTAGTGTGGCAGTCTTTCAGCAGCACAGCATTCCCACTTCCTGGCAGAGTATTCATAGGACCAGAATTGTACTGAAGTGGTGGTGTCAGAGGTCCAGCACTTATACCCAGTTGGACCTTTGAAGTGGAGGAGAGTTCAAAGACAGGCCCTTGAAGGGCACAGAGGTCCTGCCCATCCTGCACTGACTCCAGAATCACTACAGGGGGTTATGAAGCCGTATGAGTTGGGATAGGATACAGTCTGTTCAGGGGTGAAGCTGTGCCCAGCTCCTCTCTCACAGGATGGCCAATCAAGTCACAACTAAGCTCCCATTGTGCATGTCTAGAGGGAATACATAAAGCCCAGGTGCCATGGGATCAGAGACAGACGGGTACCAAATGCCTAAATTAAGAAATGCCAGCATTCTAAAAGTGGCATTTTCAGAATTGCAATTTAAATTCCGACCACCATCAGTTGTGATTTTAAATTGTGGTTCCAGAGACACTAAACCTGAAAAGTTTATCTCTTCCAGATTGTGAATTACAAGGTAATTCCAGTGTTATACTATGGGAGAAATAGACCTTGCAGTAGTGAAAAACAACTGTGGGAGTTTTTCATAACCAGGACATGTAACCTTTAAAAGTACATGTTCTGCCTTTTAACCCCTTTGGTTCATCTGATGGCCAATGGCTGTCACAAACACACCCTCCCTGGTGCATCTGACAGCAATTGCCTGTCAGCAGGGAGGGCTTTAAAAAATCCTTCGGTGCAAAGCACTGGAGGATTTAAAAAAAAAAAGAAAACACTGAGGGAGGAACAGAATAGCTTCTGTGTCTCTCCCCAAACCCCCTCCTGCCCATCTGTGACATCAGTAAGCTGTGAGGCACACTGACTTCACAGTTTTTCCAATCAGAGCCGAAGAATCAGCCGGATTGGCCACACTCGACTATGATGTGGAAAACAGGAAAAAAACAGCAGCCCTAGGTTTTTAGGGAAGCCTCCTTTGAAAGAGGATAATCTCCCCTTTCAAACAAGACCTTGCTGAAAGGGTTTCCTGGCAGTGGATCGTGGCTGCACCTCATTGGACACCAGGTATGTCATCTGGGGGGATCGAACTTGTGGAAGTGGCTGCCCCCCGCAGGGTAATTATTTATAGTAAATATTGTTTTTGTGCACATGATTGCGCCCCCCAATCTAAATATTAAAAACACATTTTTAAAAGGTTATTTTTTCAGGGGGGTCGGCCCGTTAGCAGTGCGGCCGATGCCCTGTAGGGGTGATATATATATATTTTTTTTTTTAGATCTGTGGTTTCCCTGGGGGGCATGATCAGCCCCCATGGAAACCACACAGCTATTAAAAAGAAAATAATAAAAAAACACGATCGAAAAATAAATAAAAATCATATCTATCTATATATATATATATATATAGCGAGAGAGAGAGAGAGAGAGCGAGAGCGCGACAGAGAGACACAGAGAGATCCCCCAGGGAAACTACACACATATAAAACATATATATATATATATATATATATTTTAGATGGTCTAAAAGTTGCTGGGTGGTGCACTCCACTGCCGATGCCAGTGACGGAGAGGACCAATCTCGAAAAATACAAATCACCAAAAGTATTCACTGCACTCCAAGAAGTTTCAATAGTGCATATTTATTCCAAAGTAACAACCACCAACGCGTTTCAACTCCCCAAAGAGTCTTGTTCACAGTGAATGAGTCCCTTTTCCCTTTTTGCTGTTTATACCCCATAGTGCTTCATTATTTACAATGCATTCTGGATAAGGTAGCTTCCAATTAAAAAACATTTATATATTTTTCTAAATTTAAATACAAATACTGACAATAAAAATGAAAATAAAAATTTAATAAAATTGTGCTTATAAAGATCCCTTTCTCATGATATAGTACTTGTTACGTGTGTTCTCCTATATTATGCTATTTCATTCTATTCTAATTCATAACTTCATGCTATTTACATTGGCCACTGATTGATTGCTACATTATAATTATCAAAAAAACTGTACACATGTGACACTATTTACCCTATAACATCTATTCCATTTTTCATATATGTATTAAGAGATAGTATCACTCTAGTATTCCAGCATTTCTAACTAAAACATTCCTGTATGTCATTAATGACCTTGAGAGATTTGATAAATTCATTCATTATTATGATTTTCACAATCTTTTTCTTTTTTACTCGTTAAATTCTACTCTCTTGATCCTAGGTAAACACATGTCAGTTCTCTCCAATGTGATACCTATCATTATTCGACTAGGATGTTATATATTTTTTTCATAGTATTTTATCAGTAGCCTCCCCGCATAGATGCCATTATTGTCATTTATTTGACCATTTTACGGAATCATGAATGTACATGTAGTTCTTCGTCCATATTCAATCCATAAGGCATCTTCATGCGGAGCTGAATAATAAATTCACTCTCCATTTGTCTTAGCTTCTGAGTTCTATCTCCTCCTCTCTCGCTTCTTTTCATTTGTGCTATACCTATGAATCGTAATGATCTCCAATCATTAGTATGTGAGTTTGCAAAGTGTTTTGCCATTGTGTAGCTCATGTCTTTGTTGGTAATAGCTCTAGTGTATTCCAAAATCCTTTTCTTCAATGGACAGATTGTGCTACCAATATATCTCAACCTACACTCACATTCAAGCATGTAAACTACATATTGGCTGTCGCAAGTGATTCTTTGTAAGATATTTATGGCCTTACCATTGTAATCCATATAGGTTTTTGTATTTCTTCTAATTTGACACACTTTGCATTTATTGCATTTATACAAACCAGTTGTTTCAATCTTCAGCCAGTTCCTTATAGTTGGTGCTTCATAATGGCTTTTCACCAATATGTCCTTTAATGAGCGTGATTTCCTATATGATATTTGTGGAATTCCACCTATTCTTTTTGCCAGATCTCGATCACTCCTCATTATCTTCCAATGTTTTCTAAATATTGATTCTATGTCCTTACTTTCTTTGCTGAAAGTGAGAATTAGGCGAAAAATTATCACTTCCTCTCTTTGCACCCTTATCTATCAGTGTTTCCTGTTGAGGCATCCTCTTAGCCCTCTTCTCACTCAGTTCACTGTTTTTTCTTGAATATCCACGGCGCAAGAAGCGTTTTCGTACCATATTAAATTGATTCACCATTTCTTTGTCATTGGAACAGTTCCGTTACATTCTTAGGAATTCACCAAATGGGATGCTCTTTATCAGAGGTTTTGGATGAAAGCTACTCCCATGTAGGACACTGTTAGTAGAAGTTGCTTTCCTGAATACAGTTGTGTTGATTTGATCATTGTCTACGTATACTCTGATATCCAAAAAGTCAATTTGTTTATCATTGATGTCATAAGTGAAGCTCAAACCATATTCGTTTTCATTCAAGATTTTAAAATACATTGCAAACTCCTCCTTGGTACCATTCCAAATCAGAAATAGATCGTCTATATAATGTAGCCATAATACTACTTTATCCAGATGTTCGGAGTATCCATCCTGCCATGCTATTTCCCTCTCCCACCAACCCAAGGTTAGGTTGGCATAACTTGGAGAGAGAGAAATACCTATGGCAGTTCCGCGCACTTGTTTATAGATGTTTTTGTTAAATAAAAAAATATTGTTCCGGTGAAAATATTTAAAAAAATGAAGCACAGGCTCCTGTGCTTTGTCTTTTTTAAGGCCGTGGGTGGACCAAGTCCTAAGGGCATTCTTTTATTGTAGTGCCGGGGGCCACCTGGCCCCCGCACCCTGAGGACCACCACCTCCCTGGGGCTAAATTGATCAATGACGTGGCGGAGGCCCCTTGACCTCCCCCACAGTCGGGGGACCGCCACCTTCTCAGAGATTTATAAATTAAATAGAGGGGGCTCCCGCTCCTCCGCTGCCCCAGGGACCACACCCTACCCAGGGCAAACAAAAATAGTGGAGGATGTCAGTTTCTGATGCCCTGTAGCCCCAGGGTCCACCACCTCCACAGGGGTATAGGAGGGCTGCATGGCCCCTCTCAAGGAGCCAATAATGGCCTTGGAGTCCACCATCCCCCTGAGCCAGCATCTGCTATGCCCCGGGGTGCTCACCCACAGGACTTAGCTGTTTGTATTTGCTCGATGGGAGCTGACGACTCCCACCAAGCAAAAGCAAACAAATTCACTTTCTGACAGCAGGGCCTGTCAAAACAGGTCTCGCTGTCAGAAAGCAGAGTTTTCATCTCTGTTCCCTGCGCACAGATATGCATGCTGGGAACAGAGATGAAAGCATTGCTCCAGAAAACACGGAGCTAAACTGCTACTTTAAGCAGCTCCTTGGTTGCTGGATCAATGAAACAGGGTGAGAGGCCTTGAAGCTCCCCTGTGGTCCCAGATAGCCCATAAAGGGCATATAATAAAATACATTTAAAAAATCGCCAGAGAGCACAAGGGAGGCCTTTAGGATCCCCCTGAATCCCAGATAGCCCATAAAGGACTAAAATATTATTGGAAGAAAATGAATAGCTCAAGTGTGAAGGTCATAGACCTTCACACTGAGCGTTGAGAGTGTGAGTCCAGGTACATCTCTGAGCATTTCCCTCCTTTATTTATTTATTTTTTTGAAGTGGAACTGTTTAAGGCTCATACTGAAACGTGATCTTACTCTTTTTAAATCACAAATACATTTTTCTTTTCAAATTGTGCAGACATATCTCTATCTCTCTCCCTTCCACTCAGACTCTCACACACCCACTCATAGACCCACTGACACCCTCATTTACCCACTCACAGACCCACGCACACAGTGACACACCAACTAAAACACTGATGTATGTACTCTCATACCCAGACAGACACTCTCACTGCCACTCTCACCCCCAGATACACTCTCTCAAACCTATTCTCACAGTCAGAGAGGCCGTGGCCAACTCCAGCCATGCACTGCACTGCCAAAGGGCCATGCACAGCATGGGGTTGGGTGGTTAGGGGGGTTTGGCTGCAGAGCCTGGCTACAGGCCAGGTCTTGCGGGCGACCTCCACTGGGCATGGGAAAAGGCTGTGCATGATGAAAGGTTGGGTGCTTATAGGGTGTTGGTGTCAACTGCCACAGCACATGGCCTTCGGTTGTTGGATTAATGTATAGTAATGAAAATTACTATGTGTTAAAAACACCATACCAGTGGTTCCCAACCTTTTGACTTTTGTGGACCCCCACTTTATCATTTCTGGAATCCGGGGACCCCCATTGAATCATAATTCGAATCCGGGGACCCCCCACTGAGTCATTACTGAAAGCTGGGGACCTAATATGTTAATATTATTTAATTTTCTAAGGAGCCGCAGACCCCCTGAGGAGGCTTCGCGGACCCCCAGGGGTCCCCGGACCACAGGTTGGGAACCACTGCCATAGACATTCACTGAAAAACCTAAAGGGACTTCATAGTTAGAAAACAGAATCTTTAAAAAACTTAGAAATTCACTCTGTGCTATTTAATGGCATCAAAACTGACACTAGACAAAAGTCTAGTCTCTCTCTTTAGTAGGAACATAATCATAAGAGTTATCTTGACATTTGTACTGCTGCCTGAAAGCTATACAACTATACAATTATATGCCCAAATATGTGGGACAGCAATGGGGGTTTCCTTTTCGCCTAGTTATGCGAACCTGATGATGGGATGGTGGGAGAAACATGTAGCATGGAGTGATGACAATGAGACATTTGCAACAAAAGCAATTATGTGGCTGAGATACATTGATGACTTATTCATCATTTGGAATGGAACTGAGAAGGAATTTGTACAGTATTTTGAACGTTTGAATGAGAATGAAGTGGGTTTAAAATTTACCTACAACATCAGTCCCCAGTCTGTACAATTTCTGGATGTTTTAGTCTACATTGAGAACAATAAGACTGAAACGACATTATATCGTAAAGCCACTCCTACAAACAGTATTTTACATGGAGATAGTTTTCACCCGACATCCCTAAAGAAAGGTATACCATATGGAGAGTTTATTAGGATTAAATGTAACTGCTCTACAGAACATGAAATGGAACTGAAATTTAGGGATACTCGACAAAGATTTGTACAGAGGAAATATAAACTAAAAGATATAAATTTGGGAGAATGTAAAGCTAGATCTAAAACGAGAGATGACATCTTGAACAAATCTAAACTTGAGAGGAATAATAAGGACTCCATTATCAGGATGATCATGACACACAGTAAAGAAAATCATCTGATCCTAAAAATACTCAATAAATATTGGGATATTATAAGGAATGATCCCGATATTGGTAAACTTATTGGGGAAAGACCTATGGTAACATACTGGAAGGTATCCTCCATACACGATCTTCTGGAGAACAGTCACTTCCAGTTAACTAAACCTTTGAATTGGTTACAGACTCAGACAATAGGGTTTACATGTTGTGGCAAGTGCAAGGCCTGTTGGATAGGTGTAAATACAAGGGAATACCCAGATGCAAAAGGAAGATCAATAAGAATTACAAAGAGAATTACACGTGAAACTACTCATGCGGTGTACATAATTGAATGTGAATGTGGTCTTCGCTATGTGGGAAGTACAATCTGTCCTTTAAAAAAACGCATACTTGAACATATCAGGGCTGTGCAAAATAAGGATGTCAACTATGCTTTGGCTAAACATTTGGTCACACATGAAGGAAAACTTGGACGAATATGAAGTTCTTTGGGATCGCAACCATTGAGCAGAATGAAAGAGGAGGGAATCGTGAGCTCAGGCTTAGACGTTTGGAGTCTAGAATGATAGTACAACTCAAAACAAAGACTCCGAGGGGATTAAATGGCGACAAAGAACTTCAATACCACCTATGATGCTTTGTGGCTATAAAAGTAATTAGTGTAATCAGAGGCCATCCAATGAAGTGACATTACGAAGGGTGAATAAATACTGAATGTTTGCGAGGTAATAGATATTGGGTTAACCAGACGGAGGAACGAGGCTTAAGGTATAGAGATTGAAGGTCTTCACATGTTTCAAGATTAGTATTATGTCTAGATGAGAAATATACACGAAGCAATGAATATGCGGCTCCAAATACTATACAAGGGATATATAGTAGTCTGATAGACATAAGGACAATCAATGTTCCAGGAGATAGGTTAACACTATCATCCTCACAATGAAAACATGGCTAGTAATATATTGTACATAAGATATAACTATCAGTCCAACATCCCACAGATATGGCAAGCATGGTATTATTTTTGTAATCTTCTTTTTATTGACATTTTGTGAAACAGTACAAGCATACTTAATCAATAAGCATCATAGACTCAATACAACTCCATTTCCTTTGTTGTTTGTCCTCAGCTGGAGTAAGTGTTACATTGTGCACCAAGAACACTCTACTTTAAGGGACACTTATCATCATGCAAGGTTGTAAGCGTAGCCAGCATGTACCGTAAGTGAAACAGTGTAAAACAAAATACCAGTAAACAAGTTAACATACAACAAACCATCCATCCCTGGTCCTGTCAAGAGTAGCTAAGAGAAGTCGGTGTTTGCGGGTCCCCCTCCCTGGGCCCACGGGGGGTCCTCTCAAGTCTCCCCCGTCTCAGACCCTGGTTTCTAAATATGGAAGAGGTGCAAGGCCCTTAGTCTAGGGCTACAAGTCGTGAGGGGAAGTCCCCTGGAAAGAAACCAAACTAGGGGATCCCATATGTAATCAAAGTTTCTGCGTGTACCCTCCCCTTTATCAACCAAACGTGGCGAGGCTTTTCCATAACCGCGTGAGCCACAAAGCTATAGGAGGCGGGTCTGCTTTTTTCCAGAAAGAAGCTAGGGTTGTCTTCGCTGCCCCTAAAGCCAGCCACATCATAGCCCGGTCCCCGTATGTTTGGTGCTGTAGTTCTTGGGCTCAAAGGCCCAAGAGGACATGCTCCATTGTGCTCGGAATGGGATATCCCAGCATCTCTTTCAAATGAGAGAGAATTTCATTCCAATAGGGGCGAATCGTTGGGCAGTCCCACCATATGTGTTTAAAGTCTCCCAACATGCCACAGCCCCTCCAACATCTATCTGACACCTGAGGAAAAAGTTTCTTAAGTCTCTCAGGATACAGGTACCAATAACAGAGTAGTTTGTAGTGAGCCTCTCTAGCTGCCATGGAGCGGTTGTGCCTGGGTATATCGTGATAAAGATAGCGCCATAGTTCCTCCTCCACCGAGGTACAGAGGATTTGCTCCCAAAAGGGGATGTGTTGAGGGGTCGGCGCAGTTTGTGCCTTAGTTAATATAGAGTATAGCGTAGAGATACTGCCCTTTGTCGCTCCTCCCCTTTGCACAAATCTTTCCTCTGGTAGAAGATCCCTCGTGGCTGCTTCCTTTATATGCGGCTGTGTGACCCAATGCACTAACTGTGTATAATGGTAATGTTCGGATTGTGGGAGTTGGAAGTCCCTACAGCAATTATTAAAGGTTTTAAGTTGGTTTCCATGATATAGATCTGCAATGCATAAGCAGCCCCCTTCTCTCCATCGATCAAAGGGTCCCGGAAGTTCCCTGGTGGGAATGCTTTGTTAAGGTGAATAGGGGTGTAAGGCGAGGGGAAGGACGTAAGCCCATAGAGTTTAGTTACTTTGTCCCACACTTTTAGGGTAGTGGCGGTGGGTGTGCTAAGGTATGCGTTTGGTGGTTGTGCCCCCTTGGGGTTCCATGGGATATCCCACAAGGTCTTGCCTGTCACCGCTCTGTCCATGTGCAGCCAAATCTTATCCGACTCTCGGAGGGACCACTCAGCTAAGACTCGCATTTGTGCTGCTCTATAATATAGCAGGAGATCCGTGAATGCCAACCCTCCCTTCTCTCTGGGGCGCGTCAGTACCCTGCATGAAACCTTAGCTCTTGTACCCTGACAAATAAATTTCGTGAAAAGCGTTCGAGTCTCCGCAAAAAAATCAGGCGGGATCTCAAAGGGGAGGCTCTGAAACAGGTATAGTAATCGGGGAAGCACCGTCATTTTAATCCTATTGATACGCCCTAGCCAGGATATCCATAATGGGGACCAACTCTTGAAGTCCTCTCATAGAGACCTAATCAGAGGGGGGTAGTTAGCTCTAAACAAATCAGCCACCTGGGGAACAATCCGAATGCCTAAGTAGGTAATATCTTTCTTGCCCCAAGCAAATGGGGTCAGGGAGGCTATCTGTGTCATCACACCCGCTTGTATTGTCAGATTGAGGAGATAGGATTTCCCCGTGTTTACCTTGAACCCCGCAACTTGTTCAAACCGAGTCAGTTCTTCTTTTATGGCTAAAAGGTATGCGCGAGGCTCAGTGACAAATAATAAAATGTCGTCTGCAAATAGGGAAATGTTATGTGAGTCTGCACCAAATGTAATGCCTGGGAACTCCGGGAACCCCCTCACCCGCACCGCCAAAGGCTCGACACTGAGCGCAAAGAGCATAGGGGAAAGGGGCCATCCCTGCCTCGTGCCTCGAGATAGATCAAAAAAATTCAGAAGTTACCCCATTGACCGAAAAGCGAGATCCAGGTCAGGCATAGTTGCTCATCACCATGGAAATAAATTGTTCCCCAAACCCAAACTGCCTCATGGTTGCTACTAGGAAAGACCACTCAACCCGGTCAAACGCCTTCTCGTGTCTAGAGCCAATAGGAGTGCCGGGACCTTCTTGTTGTGTACCTTTTCCATTAAGTGTATGATACGCCTTAAGTTGTCATGAGTCTGGCGACCTTTAATAAAGCCAGACTGGTCTGGGTGAATCAGCTCTGGCATCACATCCTCCAGTCTCTGTGCCAGGATTTTAGAGTATAATTTGGCATCCAGGTTCAACAGGGCAATGGGCCTGAATGAGGCACAGAGTTGAGGGTCTTTTCCGGCCTTTGGTATGAGAGTTATCAGGGCCTCCCCCATGGATGTGGACACCGCGCCTTTCCCCTGTATATAATTAAACAGTATCGCGAGTTGACCCACTACTTCTGCCCCAAAGGTCTTATAAAAAAGGGCTGTAAAACCATCAGGGCCCGGAGCCTTATGCAGGGGAAGGGCGTCAATGGCCACCTGTACTTCCTCCACTGTAAAGGGTGCCTCTACCATGTCATTTGTCTCCTGGGAGATCTGCGGTAGGTGGACTGAGCGCAAATAAGACTCTTGGGCGTGGGCGGGTGGGTGGTCTGATTGATAGAGACGCTCATAAAATCGTCTAAATGCCTTCGCTTTTCCCTCTTCAGTGAAGTGTTCCCCGTGCTCATCTTTTACCTGCTCAATGTAGTCAGGAGCCTGTTGGACTTGCAGCTGTCTTGCTAAGGGGGTGCCTATCTTATTGCCCTTGTCGTAATGGGCTTTCCGTAATCTCAACAGGGTAATCCCTGCCCTATTTGTATAGGTAGCCTGTAGCTTACCTTTGAGGGTCGCCACCTTCCTTTGAGCTTGCCAAGACGGGGATGATTTATGTTTGCGTTCAGCCACCCTAAGTTCGCTTTCCAAAAGTAGTTGGTCTTTAATCTTTAATCTGTGCATGGCAGCGACGAGCACAATGCATTTACCTCTTATAACCGCTTTAAAGGCATCCCAGATGATATGAGGGTTAGTATCACCCATCCCATTATGTTGGAAACATTCCCTAATTGCTAGTCGCAAATCCATGCAGGATGTTGCGTCTCGGGTAATCACCCCTGGAAAGTACCAGCGCTTGGATAACTTGCGTGCTAGGGACCAATTTAAACCTACCACCACCGGAGCGTGGTCTGATATGACAATTGGATTAATAGTTACAGTCATAAGGCTCTGTCTCAGTGGTTTGCTCAAAAATACATAGTCAATCCGTGAGTATGAACGGTGAGTATGAGAGAAGAAGGTGTAATCCCTCTCCAGGGGCTTCAGGGCCCACCAGGAGTCAAACAGCCCCAAACGGCGAAAGGAGAATTTCACTGATTTGGCAAAGGCACTCGTTTGTGATCTCAGTGGGTGCGTTGTGTCTAGTGTTGCGTCCCACACCAGGTTGAAGTCTCCCATCAAGACAACTTCGCCCTCTGCAAAGCCCTCTAGCTCGCTCAAGAACTGTAACAGAAATTGGGGGCCATATTTATACTTTTTGACGCTAAACTGCGCTAACGCAGTTTAGCGTCAAAAGATTTTGCGCCGTCTAACGCCATTCTGAAGCGCCATGCGGGCGCCGTATTTATGGAATGGCGTTAGCCGGCGCAAGTGGACCGGCGCTGCCTGGTGTGCGTGGAAAAAAACCACGTAGACCAGGCAGCGCCGGCGTAGGGGGAAAATGGCGTATGGACGTCTTAAAATGGGGCAAGTCAGGTTACGTCGAAAAAATCGTCGTAACCCGACTTGCGCCATGTTTTTTCGACGCCCATCCCCCATCAACATGACTCCTATCATTGTAAAGATAGGAGTCATGCCCCCTTGCCCAATGGCCATGCCCAGGGGACTTCTGTCCCCTGGGCATGGTCATTGGGCATAGTGGCATGTAGGGGGGCACAAATCAGGCCCCCCTATGCCACAAAAAAATGTAAAAAAAATACTTACCTGAACTTACCTTAATGTCCATGGGATGGGTCCCTCCGTCCTTGGGTGTCCTCCTGGGGTGGGCAAGGGTGGCAGGGGGGGTCCCTGGGGGCAGGGGAGGGCACTCTGGGCTCATTTTGAGCCCACTTGTCCCTTAACGCCATGCCTGACCCAGGCGTTAAAAAGCGGCGCAAAAGCGCCGTTTTTGGCCACGCCCACTCCCGGGCGTCATTTTTGCCCGGGAGTATAAATACCACGTAAAGGCCTGGGAGTCATTTTTTAAGACGGGAACGCCTCCCTTGCATATCATTAACGCAAGGAAGGGGTTCACGCTAAAAAATTACGCACTCTCCGGGCACTTTGGCGACCGAAGTTTCTAACGCCATAGTATAAATATGGCGTTAGTTGGCGTTAGTTTAGCGTCGAATTTGCGTCGAAAAAAACGACGCTAATTCGGCGCAAACGGAGTATAAATATGCCCCTGGGTTTGACCACTGTTAGGGGCATAGACAGTAGCTATCGTATACATTTTCCCGTCCAGGTTGCCCTTCAACATAAGAAATCATCCCTTCTTATCTTTCTTGGACCCTGTTTCCTTGAAGTGGACTGATTTGCTAAATAGTAACGCCACCCCACAGTGTTTTGTGGGAGCTGAGGCTAGGGCAATTTGAGAATAGTGTTTGTGACGAAGACCGTGTCCCTCCCCCCTCTACAAATGTGTTTCTTGTAGGGCCACTATATCATACCGATGATCCTCAAGGTATTTTTTCAATTGAGACCGTTTATTGGGGGTGTTGAGGCCCTTCACATTCCATGAAAGTAGTTCCAGCATTATCTCTGTGTCACCTCAATGTTCTCACCCAGGCCCCCAGTAGTATCTCCAGTGTCCCTCATTGTGTGTCCCGCCCTCCCTCTCTGGGAATACTCAATCAGATGTGACGCTTTCCCCTGACTCTTTGCACAGTGACAAGGATGGTAAACATTAAACAACATGAAAAAACATTTCCTAAAAGAAATACAATCATGCTCTTGGCAGCACACAACCGCCAAGTGTCTTACAGTCTTCATATCATGGACAGGATCCAGGTCCGTCTCATCTCTCACCCCAGGCCCGAACACGCCAACGGGCAGCACAAATGTGGGGGCCCCGGACCCACGGTGACCAGCAAAGATAAAGTATGCTCAAGTAGCGAGCGACACCGGGATCCGGAGCGAGCAGACCAGCTCCACCCCCTCCCATCGAGAGAGGTGGAACCTCCCCAGTTTCTACAGTACTTCTGGAGCCCCCCACCGGGGCCGCCCCCCTACCGAGTCAGAGAAATGACGAGACCCTCCTCGGTGCCAGATTGCCGCATGGCTTCATTTTCTAGGGGTCTTTCTACCTCTTCTCTGTTGTTTCCATTGGTCCGCCAATGCGGGAGGGGCATCTCCTCCTTGCCCCCCTCCTGCCTCAAAGTCGGTAGCATCCCTCTCTCCTCTAGTCTCTAGACCCAGTGCGGCAGCCGCCGCCTCCACCATAGAGAAAAGGCATGCTTTATTATGGAGTTCAAACGCTACGCCAAAGGGGAAGGGCCATCGATATTTTATCTTCTTCTCTCTCAGCACCTTCGTTACTGGTCGGAACTGTTGTCGTTGAGCTAGAGTTGCTGGCGCTATATCCTGGAAGAGTGAGCATTGGGCATCCTGGAAGGAGACACAGTCATGTTGTCTCGCCCTTAGAAGTATCCATTCCTTCACTTTAAATGAGTTTAATTTAGCCAGAACATCTCTCGGTCTCCTCCCGTCGCCCGAGACTCTGCTGCCCACACGGTGCACTCGTTCCACTTGTATCTCCGCTTGATCCTCTCCCAGAAGTGAGGAAAACAGCCCCACCACAAAGGCCTCTAGGTCAGGCCCCTCTGCTCCCTCCTCCAGGCCTCTCACCCATATGTTATATCGGCGTGCGCAATTTTCCAAGTCCTCACACTTCATTGTGTTGAGGCGTAATTGCGCTTTAACATTTGCGAGCTCCGTCTCCACTGGGGTCACTTTCTGTTGTAAGTTCTGCAAGTGTGTTTCCAAGTCTAAAGTACAGGCCCCTACTGAATCCACATCTGTTTGAAGGGCGGCTAGCTTTCCATTGACATCCGTTTGGAAGGCCTCTAGTGTCGCTCTGATATCTGTTGTGAGCGCTTCACGCAACTCGGTTTTAAAGGCACGAAGAGAGGACAGGAGGTCCTCCTTTGTAAGCGTCATCTCCTCATCCTGTTTCTGGTCAGCACTCTCCACTCTAGCCGGCGTGAAATAGCTGGAGACCCGATTGGCCTGGATTTTACGTGATGGCATATGAAACTGTTAAGGGCCATGCCCCGGTGCTAACATTGGAGGCTCACCCTCTTCTCAGCTTTATACTTCTTCGCTGCAGGGGCCCCCTCTGGGTCCTCGCCCTTCCGTCGCGCCACACTTCTTGGGAGGGGGGATAGGGATGTCTCCCTCTCATCTGTCACAAAGCTATGTCCTCTCCCCTCAGTGGGCTCTCTCCCCCCGCTATGGGCTCGCCCCCAGTGATAGTGTCCTGCCAGTCGGGCCCGCATTCGCCTCTGCAATCTCTACTTTCTCTGAGTCTCCTGTAAAGGAGGTTTTACCACTCTGTGTCTCTCAAAATGGCCTCCAACAGTCCTCCTCTGACCCCAAAATTGCAAAACTTCGCTATCCCAGCTCAGGAGAATATTTCTGGTGCTAGTTGCCTTCACCCATCGGGGGGGAACTGACCCGTTGTTTCTTTATAACTTCTAGTGGGTGGGGGGCCCCCACATGTTCCAGCCGCGCATCGCAAACTGGGCCTCCCCCGACCGTGCCATTCAGCAGGCAGAAGGGAAGGCCTTCCCCGCTCTCACCTCACCATTACCGCGGCTGGGTGTGGTCCTCTCATCCGCGGCTCCGGCGTCAGGTGTGCCACTCTCCCCCCGTCCCTGGGTCCCGCGCCGTCAGTCCTCCATCTCGGGGCAATGGCCCCTCTCCGGCTCCAGCCGCCTCCCGCTTGTCCAGCGCAGGGCCGCAAGGCAGCGCCTCACCACGGGACCCGCGCCTGCGTGCAAAGCCCTGCCGGGCATCGCATCCCTCTCCACCAGCAATCCTGCCGGATTCTGCCTGTTCCGGGGGTTCGCGGCCGGCTCCCGAGTCGGGGGAGGCCCGTCAACGCCTCCCCACCGCCTCACTGCATCGGGCCTAGGGGAAATCAGACGGAGCCGACGGAGCTCACCTCAGATCGGCCATGTTGGTTGGCCCCGCTTCAGCATGGTATTATTTATCACACAGTCATCCTTTATTTCTCTGTATATATGTAAATTATTACTAATATGCCTTGGCTTTAGAGATATTTTCGTGCTTAATCATTCAACTTCTTTTTAGATGTTTAGGAATTTTGAAAGTTTAGTGAATTTTGATTATGTTTTAATTGTCATAAGTTTTTGTAGGGGACTACGTGTCCCAGAATGCACTTGGGTGGTTGGTAGGAAAATTAACTATAAATAGAGACTCATGGGAAGGTTTTCTTTGCAAACTGTGATCAAGACCGTGAGGTTGAAACGCGTTGGTGGTGTCTTCTTACACTCTTTTTGAATAGAAGCAATAAAACTCTCCTGGAGTGCAAACAAATCAATTGTTTGATAATTGTTGGTGTTGGAGATTGTGGAGGAATGGTCCTTTCCTCATGTTTGCACCCGTGAAATTTGTGTGCCACAAGGTGGACCTTTGGATGGTGTAATATATATATATATATGTATATATATATATATATATATATATATATATATATATATATATATATATATATATATATATATATACATATATATATATATATATATACACGTATATATATGTGTGTGTGTGTGTGTATATATATATATATATATATATATATATATATATATATATATATATATATATAGTCACTTAAAAAAACAAAGGTTACAAGGACATTATAGTTAGGCTCACATATTAGTTAGAGTTACCTCAAGTAACTATAACTTGTGCCATAAGGTAACTATAAGTCACGCCCTCACCATGCACTGCTAATTACCCCACAAATTACGGTACTCATGACATCTTTGATAAAATAATTGATAATATCACTGTAATATTTGCAGTGACATATTTGACTGGGACAACAGTAGCAGGTTAGCCTAACCCAGAGAGCATGCATGTGCGGCGACAAGCACACATGGAGTGCTCTCTTGGCAGCCCTCAGTTTCCTTCAGCTCCAAATTCCTCCTTTTACTGACAATGCTGGATGTAAATTTGATACAGCCAAATTTATGTCAATTGACTAAGTCTATTTCTTTTTGGATGTTGAGTTCCTGGAGCAAATTGAGCAGAAAACAAATTTGTGTGCTAAACAATTTCTGAGGGAGCATGGAGTGACTCTAGGGCCCTGTCTTGGGCCGGCCAGTGGACTCCCACTTCGCTGGAGAAGTTGAAGATATTTTTGGGCCTTACGCTCAAAATGGGATTAGAGCAGAAATTAACCTTGTAGTCCTACTGGTCAACTTGCATGGTTTGGGTAACCCCCATCTTCCCACAGTACATGAGCAGAGATTGTTTTTTGCTATTGCAGTGCATGCTGCATATCAATGTAAATTCTGCTGCATTGCTCCGGGACCAGCTTGACCATGGTGGTGGTTCAAAATTTGGCCTGTCATGAAACATTTGTCTGACAGGTTTCCAGAGATCTAAAATCCTGGAAAGAATTTAGTAGTCGGTGAGTCCTTGATCCTGTAAAAATGACGACTGCTGTTCAGGCAGCATCAAGCTGTACATGCTGTGTGAGAGCTCTACTGGTTCTGTGTACAGCTTTAGAGTGTATATAGGGAAAGCCTCCACTCTAAACCCTGTAGGTTGCTCTCCCATGCTAGGGGTCATAGGAAGGATTGTATGGGAGCTTGTCCAGCCACTCCTTCACAAAAGTTATAACCTTTATGTGGACAATTTCTATACAGTAATAAAGCTGTTCAGTGAGCTCTACAAAGCTGCCGCTGTAGCCTGCAGTACAGTTCGTTGTCACCGCAAAGGATTACCAGAGGAGGTTTGCAAGAAGGTCCAGAAATCCCAGAGCTTTGCGTTCCAATGAACCACTCGCCGTCAAGTGCTCGGATAGGCAAGATGTGTATGTGCTCACTACAATTCATGATGAGAGCACTTCCCCCATCACAGTTGGGGGCCAGATGGCCAAAGTCCACAAGCCCACCTGTATACTTGATTACAACAAGTATGTGGGTGGAGTGGACAAGAACAACGATGTTCTTCAGCCATACAATGCGAGTCATAAAACTCACACTTGGTACAAGATACTGTTTACCCACCTAATCCACATAGCAACATACAATTCGTATGTTGTTTATCATCAGACAACCACAGGAAGACTTATGTCTTTCCTTGACTTTCAGTTGTTTAACATTGAAAGTCTTACTGCTGCTAAAGAAGCAGCAGCCCCACTTCATATGCTCTTCTAAAGGACGTGGAATCCTGCAGGAGCTATACTCTGATGATGGCATTCCTAAAACACTGAGATAGGATTGACCATGTCATCGTTGGTAAGTGTGCTCAAAGCAGGGAAAAAGGCAAGAGAGTTGTGTTTACTATTTCTGTGCCCGTCTCAGTCAGGCCTGTGTTTTCCTACTTGCTTTTTGTAGTATAATATTAAAGTGAACTTCTAGGAAATTGACTGAAGAGGAACTCCTGTTAAGGTAAACCTTTTAATGGTTTTGCATGCATACCGACTGTGCATCGGCCACTACTTTATTAGGCAAGCGGCCACAGAATTTCAGTTTCTCTACTTCAGGACAGCATGGACTTTCTTATGGCCTCTTCACACCTTTATCCTCCATCAAAATGTGGCGGTTGTTCTGTTCACTGATTGACAAGTTCATTATAGTCCCCACACTGCATATACTGGTGGACAGAACATATGCCACATTCTCACGGATTTACCATGTGTGGCAAAATGTTAAAGGCCTTAATGAATTTTTAAGTTCTTGTTAAGGAAATTATGTATACTACACAAGGAAAACCCCCTGATTGCTCAATAGAACCAGAATAAGTGTAATAAGTCAAACAAATGTCCAATGGGACTTATTCACCAACCATGCATGCATTGCGCCACTTTGCAAATTTGGCGCAGCGATTTTGGCCTTGTTGGGCCACAAAAGCGTTTAAAAAATGCTAATGTGGCACAAGGAGGCCCTAGGGGCTCTTACATCTGCCCTTTAGTATTTTAAATATGTATGCAAAAATAAAAAAATGCAGTTCTGCACCACACAAATGGAACTGGATTAGTAAAGTTATTTTGCTTTAAAGTTACTGTAACATGAATGCTAATGAGGATTTATTAATGCAGAGTTTATAGTTGCATATTAAAATATGTTTTATTTGAATGTATTAATTTGCTGTTTTACCTCACTTGCATTGGGCTAAGTGAGGCCTGCTAGGCCTGTATAGTTTGTGACTGTGCAGAAAATGTCAAGTCATCCGTCTAACCTGAACCTTTCTTTCAGACTATACTCCCATGGGAAGAAAAGTTTGGTAATAGATGCCTATTGTTTTACACATAGAGAGTTCTAAAAATCTGACCTTGGATGTATGACATCCTGGACTGGGAACTATCAGCTTAAACATTTGTCTCAATGTTGTGTGAAGCTACATGGACAGACACTCTCATGACAGACTTGAGAAAGTATGGAGTTGTTTCAAGTTGGAGTCGCATGATCGATTTCTGTTGGATGTTGTCCCTTCAATGCCAGATGTACTGAAAATTTGATTAATCGGCTTGCCTTATGAACTTAAAAATATTAGTACCCAGCTGAACTTTAGGGAAAGAGAATCGCAGGAGACCCTAGATGAATACTACTTGCTGTACCTGTTGGACTCTGAGAAGTATTGCCCTCTCTACTTTTGCCCTTTGAAATGCCTTGCTAAGATTTAGAGATCTTTTCCTTGACTCTAAGAATGTCACTCTTGACCAAGCTTCTAAATGATGATGCCTTCCTTTCTACTTACCTTTTGCCCATTTAGTTAGTGACCTGATGGCCAAGACCTCCTTTTCCAAATTCTTTTTTGTCCCTTTTTGTGTTTTTTAATCTTTTGCCCGCATGTGTTCTGCCTTTTTATTAAAACTGAGCAGCATTTGTTTTCTGTACACTAAGGCCCATATTTATACTTTTTGACGCTAAACTGCGCTAACGCAGTTTAGCGTCAAAATATTTCGCGCCGTCTAACGCCATTCTGAAGCGCCATGCGGGCGCCGTAATTATGGAATGGCGTTAGCCGGCGCTAGCAGACCGGCGCTGCCTGGTGTGCGTGGAAAAAAACCACGTAGACCAGGCAGCGCCGGCGTAGGGGGGAAATGGCGTTAGGGCGTCTTAAAATGGGGCAAGTCAGGTTGAGGCAAAAAAATCGCCTCAACCCGATTTGCGCCATTATTTTCAACGCCCAGACGCCATTTAAATGACTCCTGTCTTAGTAAAGACAGGAGTCATGCCCCCTTGCCCAATGGCCATGCCCAGGGGACTTATGTCCCCTGGGCATGTTCATTGGGCATAGTGGCATGTAGGGGGGCACAAATAAGGCCCCCCTATGCCACTAAAAAAAATTAAAAAATATAAAAATTGATACTTACCTGAACTTACCTGAATGTCCCTGGGGTGGGTCCCTCCATCCTTGGGTGTCCTCCTGGGGTGGGCAGGGGTGGCAGGGGGGGTCCCTGGGGGCAGGGGAGGGCACCTGTGGGCTCATTTTGAGCCCACAGACCCCTTAACGCCTACCCTGACCCAGGCGTTAAATAGTGGCGCAAATGCGGGGTTTTTTGACCCGCCAACTCCCGGGCGTGATTTTTGCCCAGGAGTATAAATACGACGCATTTGCGTCGCCGTCATTTTTTTAGACAGGAACGCCTTCCTTGCATCTCATTAACGCAAGGAAGGCGTTCACGCAAAAAAATGACGCTATTTGCCCATACTTTGGCGCTAGACGCGTCTAACGCCAAAGTATAAATATGGCGTTAGTTTTGCGCCGAATTTGCGTCGAAAAAAACGACGCTAATTCGGCGCAAACGGAGTATAAATACGGGCCTAAATACTTTAATTGATGCTTTGTATGATCTTTGTAGAGTGTCTAGTTCTCTTTATGTTAGTTCGCCTTTATCTGTTTTGTCGCCTTGGTCAACCTTTGATGATACTGTGAGGCATATTTATACTCCGTCTGCGCCGAATGTGCGTCATAAATTTTGACGCACATTCAGAGCAAACATTGCCCCGTATTTAAACTTTGACGCCCGCGGACGACAAAATTCCGCCGTGTGCGTCATTTTTTGGATTGCGTTAATGATATGCAAGGTAGGCATTCCTGTCCAAAAAATGACTTAAATGGGCGTGCGTCATATTTATGCTTTCGGGCAAAAAATGACACACGGCCGGGAGGCGGAGCCGGAAAATGACGCACAGCCCCATATGTATCAAAATTTAACGCCTGGGTCAGGGCAGGCGTTAAAATGGGGCAAACACACCTGTATTTAATCAGAACACACAGAACAAACAGCAGAGCAGCAGAGCAGCAACAGAGAGACATGGAGGTGATTCTAATCCAGCGTGCACGCAGACGCAGAGCCCAGCAGCAACAACAGCAGCTACAACAACACCAGCAGGGACCCCAAAGGCAGCACAGAAGGCAGGAGAGGATATTCCGCCCCAGAACCACCCTTCAGGGCCTCAGGGAACACAACATCATCCAGAGGTACCGGTTGAACTGGCAGGCCATTCGGCAGCTGCTGCGCAACATTGAACCGCAGTTGGCCCCCACTTTGCTGACACCCGCACCATCCGAACAGAAACCAAGCTGCTTGCCGTACTTCATATGCTGGCAAGTGGCTCTTTTCAAACAACTGGTGCCCTGGTTGCCGGAATATCACAACCATCATTCTCGGCCTTTTTGCCCAAAGTACTGGATGCCATCATTGGACTGACACCCCGCCACATCTGCTTCCCTAACACACTGCAGAAGCAGCAGGAAACAAAACAGGGGTTCTACCTCATCAGTAGCTTCCCACACGTCCTTGGTGCAATCGACTGCACACATGTACGCCTTGTGCCACCTGCTGCAACTGAACACCTCTACCGCAACAGGAAGCACACACATTCCATCAACGTGCAGGCCATAGTCGATCACCAGGGATTGATCACCAACATCGTGGCTAAATATCCTGGGAGTGTACATGACTCATTCATCTTCCGTCACTGCACCATCAATGAACACTTCTAGGATGGACAGTATGGCAATGGACTACTTGTTGGTAAGTACAAAAACCTACTTATATACACACTGCACAGCAACCCTCTAGGACACACAACACATACACCACAACAGCAACATGTGGACGGGAACACACTGAGGTCGTGACATCGCTAGCCATGTTTCTTAGGTCACCATTGAACCTGTCACACATCGGAAATTACTATACAGCCTAATGTTAAGACGTCAAAGATCACAACGTGTGGAGTGGGTTGCCCCAATGTCACCTTGCAAAATGTAAGTGTCCCAATGACCTATACATTAATCCATTCCATAAGTCTAAAGGTATGGGATGTCCAGGGTACATTGATATGAACGTGTTACCACCACTGTCAATTTTAACCTGTGTATGGAACTTTCATCTCACCCCCAGTGAAGACATATGGACACCTGTATCACAAGTCACAATGCTAGGGAGGGCACACTGTACTGCAAATCCCAAACATACTGCTGACAAACGGTTAGCAGCCAAACACTCGTTCATCCAACGAAACAACACAATGCAGATGGTACATCCTACAAGTCTAGGATGCTACATTATAACACAAAAGAGTCACAGACAACACAAGACAACTACTGCCATGAAAGGTCATTTCAATAGGGCCAGCTACATCAACATGATCCCAATCATTTTCTCTTGCAGCTGATCAGGGGTATGCAGCCATGGATTATGACACCATTTGGCAAATCGAGTACTGCTGCAGAGCGTGCCTACAACGACGCACATAGGAGGACACGCAGCATTGTTGAGAGGACCTTTGGCATCCTCAAGTCAAGGTTCCGGTGCCTCGACATCACTGGTGGTAGCCTCCTATATTCGCCGGAGATGGTCTGTAGGATCATCCTAACGTGCAATATTGCACAACATTTGCATCAAAAGGAACATTCCCCTCCTGGAACCAGAGCCACACATGCCTGAAGAGGAGGAAGAGGAGGATGCTGGCCTGCAACATGAGGGGGAACTACAGAACACGGCCGCTGGTATACGCAGGCGGCAACAGATCGTCAACAATTTCTTTTGAATATAATCACCTTCACCACTTTAGTTAACTAATTTAAATAAACACCTATAATAATCACCATATCATGGTCTGGCTATTCCTTTTTACACACCTTCATCTCTACTTATCAGAATAAGAGTGTTGTCTCATGGAGCATTGCTGAGATACTGATTAGGACACTGAACATCCCAGAGCTAATGTGATGCCTAACATACAATGGTCACATACACACACACTGTTAATGACATATATCATGTACATTTCTCCTTTGAAGGCCAATAGCAGAGGACCACAACTATTTCTCACATACATGTTGAAATCAAGGTCCAACGCAGCATATGGCACACAACTAAGAGACCATCACTCAATAAGGGGAAAACAAGCCTCATACATGAGGCAGTCAATGTGCTTTTGCATCAGTAACAGGAATGTCTGACCAGACCCTTGACAGCAGTAAGTCCAACTGCATCCAATATTTGCAAGGACTATCTGTGACCAGAGTTCCATAGAAGCAGAACATATACAGCGCAAGTGCCACACATATGACATGCATTGCAAACATGACATTCCATGTACATGTCAGCCCATTTCCTAACTCCTGACACACCCATGCACCTGGGCACAACCCACCTGTCGGAAGAGGTCCCTGGAATACTAAGATGTGTACCCTGATATTCCCTCCTCTACACACACAGACCAACATTAGCAATCCAGTGTGCTACACCCTTTCCTATGGTATGCCATTGTCATAGAACATCTGACTGCATGGACGTCAGGTTAATTTATACACTGTCTTCTAGTTTCAAAGCCCTGTTAGCACCTGTAGATTGCTTCCTGTGTGAAAATGTCTGTTGGCCCTTAGAATGCAAGTCTCACCTACAGGACTGGTGAGAAACAGAAGCAGCCCACACCTGTGATCACCTCCTTGCACACAACCCATTTCAAAAAGCACTGCCCCTGCTGATGCCTGGAACAGCATAGGAGTTGCCATTTAGTCAATTACACCGTTAAGCATTGATACTAATTAAGCTGTGTAACACAGCCCTTGGGTTCATTTGTCACCTTCAAAAACACAGGACATACACAGTTTGACATGTCAACTCTCTAGTTTGTCCTCCAAACAGTCTGAGTCAGACCACTGATTATGTAACTTGTCAAATTGCTGGATCCTGAATCACCCTGCATTCTGTCAGCCTGACTGGCATCTGTCTGTGCTTCACACTAAAGTATCCCTGTGTCTACATATGTACCACACTTGCGTTAGCAAACCTCTCATTCATCAGGGGGTATTGGGCATGGGCTTCTTCAATGCATACCCAAATACATTGTATAGCATCATCTGCCATTTAACTGTACCATTTGAGTTAAATCCTCTGGGAAAAGCAAAATTCATGGCCCATCCCTTGTCTGGGTCGCATTTATGCATGAATGACAAAGTGTGACAGTGTCCCAGGGCCGTAGGGAGGGATAGGGTACGGGGCTTTCAGCACAACCAGCAACCTCTGATAATGTCCATGAAAAATACACACGTCAGGACCATGACAGTTCACACACAGAATCACAGTGCTCACAACATAGTGATGGGCCGTGTATGGTGAATAGCTGCGAGAATAATCAGCACAGAGGCTATGATGTTCCCAGATGCAGTGGGAATTGCAGAGGCTAACCTGTGTACAAATGTTGTAATGACACCTGCCGGAACATGACACCTGAGACATTATCTCACTCAGCACACCAAGGTTGCCCTGTTGACTGTCTCATTACACGTCTTTAGTGACAGGGTGGGACCATCCCCATGTAGGTTCACATGTCCACATCCACTTTACTCACATTGATCAACCAAGGATACTCAGTAGATACAGGAATAGCTGCCACTGACTCATGATGAGTCATGGACCGAACTGTGACAAATTACACCCCAAACAATCTGCAGGATCATCATTGGACCACACACATGAACAAGACACCTATGTGCAATTGATCACTGGAAATATGTGGACACGTGCTGTCTTGTATGCTGGTCCACCACAGCCACTTGATAGTTGGGGCTCACTTCTATGGCCTCAACTGTGGTGTCATCATACATTTGAGATTCACCCTTGTCTGTCTGTGCAAACAACATGGTACCCACTTCCTCAATGCATGTGTATGACTCACTGTGGGATTCACCAACTATTGCCTAGGAAGCTTTTACCAATACTCTAGGACATAGGATGTAGAAAATGTGGACCATTGACATGAACAAGTGTCTGCCATCTATCTGGTGCATGCTATGTCACATGTGGTGTCTACGTGACCCTAAATCTTGGAAGTCCACTTTACGGATGTTGCTACATGTATGACTAACACATGCCCTCTCTAATTTCCACAATGACTTGCATCTAAGCATTAGACACATGGACGTCACATTCATACAAGCATAGGTACAAATATGCTTCATGTGATACACACACACTTGGTCAACAAATACATTAGTTGCCAAAGCACACACTTTGAACCAAAGGCATTTAGGTATTGTACATATGTGCGTCACATTGCTATCCTCTCCTTATGCCAAACATGCACAATTTGGCAACACATATGACCAACTATTGCGTCAGCCAACCGTAAAAATACTGTGAAGGAAGTAGCGGATCATGGTCCGCTGCAGTACATGCACACATGTGAACATACACCATCAACACCATAGTGTCTTCAATCAGCCTATCTCTGATTTGTCCCAAATGTAACATAACAAAAAAACAAGAAAAATTGCACAAAACCAGTCAATGCACTGAAATTTTGACGTTCCTAGCATTATGCGTCATTTTTTGTCTACCAAAACTGTATTTGCGTCATTTTTTTTGACGCACAGGAGTGAAAATTAGCCCTCATCCAGATATTTGTACAGGCCATGTACTATTATGTGGATGCGGGCTAATTTTCACTCATGTGCGTCAAAAACAATGACGCAAATACAGTTTTGGTACACAAAAAATTACGCATAACGCAAAAAAGGTGGGACTTTTCATACAGGAAGGGATGTAATAGGATATCCTGTTTCCAGATCATGTACAGTGGGTGTACTTTCACTTTCACTTTGCAGTCTATGATCCTTCTAGACTGTGTGGCTGTGTAGAGAGTGGTGTCCTGAGATTTTGGGCTTTTTTGTCCTGTGTGCTATCTGTAAAGTCCATTTGTGAAATAAATATTGTTGCTGTATACTGTACTACTGTGTTTTGTCTACATTTGTCCATTTATCTTGTGTTTTTGTTGTTTGTGGGAGTCTGTTGTGGGTAGTGTTAGTTTGGGGATAGTTGGGCTCTTTTAGTGGTTAAGTTTACTTTTCATCTATATTTGTACCCCTACTTTCCCCCTTTTACCCTTTCTATTTCCTTTACCCCTATTCCCTTTCACTTTTCAAGTATGTCTGGTAGGCCACATCTTGGCAGGATGGGTGAAGAGGAGTTGGGGGGGTTCATCTGGCTTGTGCGCCATTTCTTGCCACTCATGAACCAGGAAGGGGGCAGGGTGATACAGGGGTATCCAACAGAGGCGCACAGAATCCGGTGGGGAAAGGTGCTGCATCACCTGAAGTGTGTGTATGCCAGCCAGAGGAGTGACCACCAGCTGAAGCACCGGTGGGCTGACCTCATCACCAGGGAGCAGGATCTCTTGGACCACCTGGGATTCATGATTGGTGGCACTGTTGAGGAGTACTAATCATGTAAATGTGCACAATTAAATGCTCTGTAGTAACATAAGAGGATTTGTACAATGTCTGCCAGCTAACTTGCTGACTGTGTGTAATGCTGGGGAAACATAAAGGGATAATTGATGCACTATGGCAAGGATCACAATTGCTAGCTGTCAGGTAGCACGTGCTCAGCAATCTTACAGGATACTTTTCCATGAAGTTAATTGGTGCGGCCTTTTTGTCAGAAAACCAAACAAAATAGGAGCCAATCATGTCTATATAGGGTAATATTGACAGAGAAGTAAAGATGTACCAACATATTGGCTAACTTTGTTGAGGCAATAGCTAGACTGACTTTAAAATCACTACATGATGCTGAAAATGAGTGCTGCCTTCACGTCAATTGATAATAGCAAAGTGGCTCAGACATATGTCTCATGTGAGTCTGGTGAGTGTGGAAGGAAAGCGTTCACGGAAGTACTATGAATGTTTGGGATTATTGTGTTCCTTGATCTTTTTGGATACATGTCAGATCTGGATTTGAAAACATTGTGAAAAGGTGTAAGGTGCCCTCAGCTAACATCTTAGAATGTTTGTTGGAGTTAGTTGTGCCACATTCCAAATATGGATGGCAGTCCAAGTGTATGCACATGGCTTCACATCTCCATGGTTGGTGCAAATCACCATAGCTGGGCCACATCAATTGAATCAAATGTAACAACAGGGGGGCTTACAAAAGTCCCTGCCCCTCCCTCTGTACATTGTACCTATGTGTCATTAATGTGTCATGGCCACAAGGCATGTTTGACTGGTAATGCAGTCCTCAAGTAACCAGGCTTTGGATGTCTCTCTTGGATGAACATGATGAGACGATTACACTCCATATTTTTTTCTGGTCACCAATTACGGGGCATGTTTGCAACCACATGATAGTTAGGGCCAATGTATGTGTACAGATATGTGTGTAACTGTCACATGAGACCCATGCTATGTACAAGTTGGCCGTGATATGTCAGATGCAGTACCATCATGTCTGAATGGCTGCCATTTCCTTATTCAGCCTACACATTGTATATGTTTATGAAATTGTTGCGCTGTGCACAGATTTTGAGCACATTTCTTCCTTCCATACCTTACAGGTGGACCGGCACCCTACACTGTGGGAGAGGTGACGACATTTGAGGACCCCGACCACTCCAGTAAGTGTTGATATGTCTGTTATGTGTTGTGTTTGCTGGTTATGGACTCGTGTGAGTTGAACGCTGTTCTGCTTTCCCACTTATCTCCTATCGGAGCTTACAGAACCTCTCTGGAATGCACTTCTGAGTTTAAAGAAGACCTTTATTGTTGTTAATTCTCCCCCACCCACAAGTTCCTGAGAGACGAAATTAGTAGATTTCAAGCACACGTTTAAAAGTAGTCGCAGCAATGAAAGCAAAATATATCACAGTACTTCTCAGTTGCAATGTACACAGCAAATTTATAACATAACTGCAAAGCAAAGCTTAAAAGTCAAATTCATCACCGTATGGGCAAGGCGGTAGGGTCTAAAGCTTCATCTTTCTGGGGTCTGCAAGTTGATGACTCCGGTCAACTGCGAGAAAGAGATTTTCTACCCAAACGGGAGACTGGCAACTGACGTCTAGCTCCAGCCTGAAGTCAAGCAGATTCAAATCTAACTCACTGTAGCCCAGAGTCATCCTTAAAAGCAAACTCAGTGTGAAATCCGAACAACCTTGGAGAGTGGCCAGTTCTCCTGAGCAATTCCGCTCTCAGACTGGATTGCAAGGTAAACACAAAATCTACGTGCTCTTATCAGCTAAGGTCTGGTGTGAAGAAAACAGCTTGGTTCATCTTGTGGAAAAACACAGCTTGGAAAAACACAGACATCTGTAATGTCTCAACTGCAATGTCTAACCCCACGTTAAAGCCAAGAGGCAGCTAACCTAAATATCAAATGTAATGTCATGTCAAAGCCAATAGGCAGCTAAACTAAATATCAAATGTAATGTCTAATGTCATGTTAAAGCCAATAGGCAGCTAAGCTGAATATCAAATGTAATGTCTAATATCATGTCAAAGCCAATAGGCAGCTAAACTGAATACAGAATGTAATGGCTAATGCCATGTCAAAGCCAATAGGCAGCTAAACTAAATACAGAATGTAATGTCTAATACCATGTCAAAGCCAATAGGCGGCTAAACTGAATACAGAATGTAATGGCTAACTCCATGTTAAAGCCAATAGGCAGCTAAACTGTACAAAACATATAGGGGGTTATTACAACTTTGGAGGAGGTGTTAATCCATCCCAAAAGTGACGGTAAAGTGATGGATATACCACCAGCCGTATTACGAGTTCCATAGGATACAATGGACTCGTAATACGGCTGGTAGTATATCCGTCACTTTACCGTCACTTTTGGGACGGATTAACATCTCCTCCAAAGTTGTAATAACCCCCATAATGTGCTACTATTGAACATTGAGCAACTAATATGCACAGTGGTGAAACACAAAGTCATTGGTCAAACACAATTAATAGCATCACAAACGCATAGCAAGGTGTGATGCGTTGGGCAAGCTTTTCTCTTGTTCCATGAGTGGGAATTCAGTTTCTCACATGTTTTGAGTTGGCCAATGCGTATCCAATGGTATTATGTAGGGATTGTAGGCCATTCCTGTAGGCCCCACTGTGAGTACAGGGGTTAGTCATGTGGATGACACTTGTATCAACAAGAGTCGCACTGGAAGTCAGCTCTGATTTAGTCAGTCTGTCAGACCCACATTCTCCAAGATTGGTACAGAAAATTGCTTTCCAATAGACATCTGCTTCCCTATTTACCAACGTAATTATAAAACAGTAGGTAGAACCTCCTAGCAGCATGTACTTCCACATGTAGTGCTACAAGTATGTGGAACTTGAGTGCAATGGCCTAGGTGTGCATGCAATTCATGATCATGGGTGTTCTTGCAACTCTGTGTCTGATGTAAGTCAGGCCTTACTGGAAGTATATGTTGTGTACCAAGTTCTGCATTTCCTGACATGTGTGGCCCTATGATTGCTCTAGGGTTTGCTGACTCCTAATTGCTGATAGACCTTACCTGTGGTGTGTGTGTAGAGCCAAACACGTGTGGAGTTTTCTATACACTCCTCGGTGTACATGTTGTTGGAAATTGATAGTTGTTTGTCCACCCCCCACCCTGGGTACCTAGTACTGATGCTACCAGTATGTTACACATACATGTGAATAAGTGACGGTTTGGTTGCAACCTAGTATACACACTCAGGTTTGGCACTTGGTACTATACTGGCAAGTCCAGTTACAACTTGCAGACCATGTGGCTTTAGTTTTGCTTTCCGTACACTGACATTTGTAGACCAGGTATTGGTGGAGGATATGCAGCATGATTCTTAGCTGATAACTGGCAGAACTCAGATTGCAAGTCAAAGCCAGTTGTTACCCATCTTGTAGGTTATGGATGTGCTATGTGTGATGTGACCTTTGTAGGTTGGCCTGCCATGTACTTCCTCAGGGACATTCAATGATATGTATTGTGATATGAGCTGTTACAAGTACAGTAGATGTATTGTCTTATTAACTTCTTGTGCCATTTCACACAATGCAGTTACTAATGTAGAATATCTGCATTTGTCTTCACAGCTGCAAACATGACTCCAGACCAGGTCCGTGAATTCCAGCGCCGGGCCATGAGATACCAGCACATCCTGCTGGTGGAGTCGGGGTTCAGGGGGATGGCCCGGCGATATCGCCATGAACGGGGCATGGAGAGCCTTCCCACAGGGTGGCCCTACTTTGCCCACCAGAGCCACCACCAGCACAACCACCAATCCAAGCCAGGTGGCCCCACCCACAGCTGGGACTGTTGGTCCTACATCTGCTGGACTTCCAGGCCCCAGCATTGCTACCATTGCAGGACAGCCCACTAGGCCTGGCACCACACACACACAGACCTCCTCCACCAGTACCCAGACTGCCACAGCTCCATCTGTTGACCCTGCAGCCTTCCACAACATGGAACGTAAGATGGACCATGTGCTGCGCAAGTTGAGCCACCTGAGCCGGGATGTGCGCCACATTAACCGGCGTGTTAAGTCTATTAAGAGGACCCTCCGGAGGGCCAACCTCTAGACATTTTTTGATGGACATGATTCCCTCCCTTCCCTCCTCTTTCCTTGTTCTTATAGTTAGTGGGCTTAGGGGGCTTAGTGTTAGGTTAGTATAGGCTGTTAGTTTAGTTAGTGTTAGTGGGTCGGGGTCCAGATTCTTTATAGTTTTACTTATTCAGTGTGTTGGGCTATGTTGGGGTTATTGTGTGTTTAAATAAACAAAAACAAAAATATATATATATATATATATATATATTTGTTTAGGATAGTATAGTATGTGTTTAGGTTAGTATGTGTTGTCCTCCATGTGTCCCGTCTCATAAGGGGGGTGGGGGTTAGATGTTTAGAACGTTTCGTTGCATGTGATAAGTAAGTGTAGCTTAGGTTAGTTAGGGGCAGTTGTGGGTAATGAGTAGTCAGGGTAGATTAGGGTAGGTAAGATTTTTCCCTCAGTTTCCTCTTCTGTGATTACCATTTAATAAATATTTGGTTAACCCTTAATAGTATGTGTTGAATGGTACTTGATCGTGGGTTTGGATTCAGTGTACACAAATTTTGTACTATTACATTTGAGTCCTATGCTACAAACAAATCCCAACTGAGCTGTACGATTGGCAGCTAGCCCAGAGCTACCTTGCAAAGTGTCGACCCTTTGTTGCAACCACCAATAACAGTTAATATGGATGACAATGTGTTTCTGTTGATAAGTGTGTTTTGAAAGTCACAAACAGTGCTTTCAGACTTGGTATTTGGGAAACAGTTTTAGGTCTGACTGCAGTGTGATGATCATGGACACCCTTATAAGATGAGTTCTCATTGGCAATCTTGTATTCTTGTCTTCATGACTCTCATACATCATTTGTGACACAGTTCAGCATGATTACCTATTTGTATGTAAACTCAGACACCTTCATTTATGCAGTTTTTGTAGTGTTTGCTTAGATTAGTGTGCCATGTTATTTGTGTTATTTTTGCATGTTGACAGCATTTTGTGGCCACTATTTGATGACTTAGTGATCCCCTGAGGAAGCATTATTCTGTCCAACACAGCATGATGGTGTATGGTTTCTCACTTCATCAGATTTGTCCCTCAGGATGGGCAGAGTATGATGCAATCATGGGCACTGTGCAGATTTCTCTGACTACATATTATAAGGACAGTTGTATTGACAAGATACGTAATTTGACAGTAGGCACATTTCAGTTATCTACTGCACAGTTGATATGTCACATTACCCAGAGACAGATTTGTTGTGTAAGTGCTATTTATTGAAAAGTGCTGTAGTGCTATCTGTACATTGTCCATGATTGTGAGTCCATTATAGTGACATCTTACATTGTGATCCAACACAAGGGTTTACCAAAATGCTTTTGACATGCTGGGGTTGCTGTTTCAGACAGTGCAGAGGGACAGAATTTGCCAATGAGTAGGAGAGAGACAATCACTGGGCTGGGTGACAAGATATACGGTGGTTTGCAGAACAGTGCTTGAGTACAGTTGTTGCAAGACTGGCAAGTTACAAAGCGCAGGACCTTGGTAAATGTTGACCATGTGGCAGGGACTAGTGCTTCCGGGTGATTTTCCTTGTGAATGTGATCTGTTCCATGTCTTCTTCTTCTGATGTGTGTGTTGCCTCCTCTGTCCTTGTTGTTGGTTGTGAAGGGGCAACACACACCTCAGTGTTAGAAGACGTGGAGTCAGACATCCCGGTCGCTGCTCCCTGTAAAGGTCTTAAGGGCAGTACTGCAGCAAGGAGTATCTGCTGGTTCTTGAGAATAGCAGCCATATCACGATGGTAGGCAGCCAGGCCGGCCCTGAGGGGTTCAATGTTGCATTTGTGCACGCGTTGACAGGATTGCTGTTGTAGGTGTTGGGTCAACTGTATTACAGCTGTGCTGATTTCCTTCTGGGTTTTCTGCAGTTCCTGCAAGTTAGAAGTTAGGGCTTGCATAGCTGCTGCCTGATCTGCAGATGACATCATGCACAAACGCATCCCCTCAAGGCTGGCTGCCATATTTTGCATCCCCACCCGCACCTCCTTGGCCAGCTCCCGCTGTACTCCAACTACAGTTCTCTCAAAGCTGGTGCTAGTGTCGTCTGAGTCCTCAGCTGTATTGGAGCTGGCAGGTCTTACAATTGGGGTGGTGGGTGGATCCTCTGCGATGGATGCTTGTTCTGTGCTCCTCCTTGTGACTGAAGGTGGGGTCTGGAGGGTTTCAAGGACCTTTTGGATAGTTTCCTGGGGAATGTTTATCGGCTCGTCATTCATGTCATCAGGGAAATCTGGGACAGGCATATCCGCAGGAGATCCATCTTCCTCTGCAATGAAACAGGGTACAATTAGTGTGTCTGTGTTGTGGCAATTTTGATGTGACGTGCCTGCCTTTTGATGAATTCACTTTGTGATCTTGTTTTGTGTTGATTGCTCCAGTCCTTCAGATGGGCATTCTTCCAGGCCTATGGCCCACCTGCATGTCACATGTATGTTATTGAGTTATTAAACTTGTCAGCATCATCGCCTCTAGGTGTTGGTTTAGGCCAAATAGAGAATTGCCACCTTCTTTTCCTACTCAAGCCTCCGTCTACATCCATTCTCATGGTGAGACCTTTCACTGGCTGTGGGTGTTCTGATGGCCCTCGCAGCACACGTAACAATCTGGACCTGTCCCATACTCTGATCTTTCACATCCACTTAAATGTATTTGACATGTGGCACATCCTATGCATGGCAATGTTATGATCTGATATGGATGTTGACATTACAATGTGTACTGCTGATGTTGGGGAATGTGTGTTACATTTGATTGCCCTGATAATCGTATCAGTGTCCTATTTCCTCCTCTGATTGTGCAGGTGTATTTCAGTGACCAGTTACATGTGTCCCCCCCTCAATGCTGTTGTCTGAGCAGTATGACATTTGGGATGTTGCATTGTTACCCAGGCACAGGATGGACCCTGACATATGCAGCATGGGTGTGTCCTTAGTGCTGTGTAGCTCCTATTGTTGTTTACATTAGCTGATGTTTGCGACAACTATGGGCATTGACATTTGAGAGTACTGGGGCCTTTGTCTTGTTTCTGGGGATTGTTTAAGTTGTCATCCTCACCCCCTAATTTAGGTGTGTATGATCCATGGGGAGGTTACTGCCATTGGCTACTAGAACTGCACACAGAGCGGAGGTGGTAGTGGCAACTGTTGTCGCAGTTACATTCCAGTTGTCGGTATGGCTAGAGGTTGTTAAGAGGGCACTAGTTAATGTAGGGGTATGGTGGCTGACGTGTACCGGGATGTCAGTTTGACGTTGTGGCCTTCCCTCCTGGCATGGCTTTCCCTTTGCTCCATCGTTGGCATGACAGCATGCCCCATGGGACTGTTGTTGGTGTTGTGTAATGGTGTGCCCCAGGTCTTCTCAGAACGGGCCATGCCCCCCTGCTGTGCCCCTTTACCCGTGCCACTCCATGTATAAGATGACTTCCATGCATTTTGTGGTCGGTATCCCCCCCCGGTTGTAGATGACATTAGTGCATTATAATTCCCCATGCGACTTACCCTGCATGTGCGTTGTCTCCTGGTAGTCTGCGCTGTCCTGTCCTTGAATCCCTGTGACGATCTCCTCAGGGATGACGGCTGCGACCATCTCCTCCATGTGGTCCAAGGCCTCCTGGTGTGCTGGTCTCCCCCCTCCAGTCTGCAGTGCTGCCTTCCTGTTCTGGCCATCTTTTCCTTGGTCCTGCGCTTGCAGTCATGCCAGTGTTTCTTGCACTCGATGACTGTTCTGCGTACTTCAGCCACACTGTTAATCTTGTTGACAATTTGTTGCCATATAGCCTCTCTCCTACTGATTGGCAACTTTGAGGTGACAAACAGTTGGTGCTGGTGTTCTGTCACCTCTTTAACCAGAATTTCCTGCTCCTCTGCACTAAAGCAACACTTTATTTCCTTCTTAAAAGTGTCCTGGTTCTTGTGTGGGTCATCCTGGCTGGTACCTGGTCTGCTGTCATCTTCCTGGGGTCTGTAGTGGCATCTGGGATCCATTTTGGCTCTCATCTGCTGAAATGGCAGTGTTCGCGTTTTTTTTTTTTACGTTATTGCGTCAAAAAATGGTGCATATCCGGTTTGCGGGGTCGTAAATCGACCCACAGTAATTTCTGCCACGTTAACGTAGTTTTGCTTTACGACTTGACGCTGCGGTGTGCATCAAAAATAATGACTCCCACATGTGGTTTGCGCCGCCATGCTTCAAAGTATAAATATGATGCCCGCACTGCGCACCAAAATGGCGCTAGCCGGTGGTAATATTTTTGACGCAAAACTGCGCTGGCGCAGTTTTGCGTCAAAAAGTATAAATATGGCCATGTATCTTTACAGCTTTGTCTTGAGAATTGTCTACATGACTTTGAGCTTACAATTGTAATAAAACTCCTTAACTTCATTCCTTACTGCCGTTTTCCTTGTATTAGCCTTGTATTAGCCACATGGGTCATACTGTATAATGTAATTGCTTTGTATTGAAATTTGTTGTTTGGTTCTACCATACACCTTTTGCTGGTTCTAAAGATCTGTTGACCTCCTCAAGCATTGATTCTTGTAAAGGATGAAAATGCTCCAGAAGCTCTGATAGCACACTTATGGTTTGTCTGAAAGGGAGGAGAACCATTTAATTATAGTGCTAGAGAGATATGATTTGTCCCATGAAATTGTCCAGTCCAAATGTTGTCCACCTCAACTTCTGTCCCAAGGTTCGTTCTGAAGACTGATGAAGTTCCAGCGTTGTTGCTGCGAGAGACGGATGTGAGAGTATTAATAGGGTTTTGCGCTTCTATGCTTTTGACCTGAATATTGTGGTAAAGTGTGATGTTGTGAAGTGCTTTGTGGAGTCATTGTACTTGTTTGATTGTGGCATTTGCGGCTAAAATACACCTGTGGTTGTGGTTGTTGACGGGTCCATCATGGGCTAAGATCCAAGGATAACGCACAAGTGTAGAAGACACTTGGTTAATGTATTGTCTGAAGTCATGAGACTTCATTGACAGTGCTAAAAGTTTTCCTTGAGTGTGTGTGTAGGTTTGGTTGATATTAAGTGAATGCTGAGTGCACACAGAGGATCTGTATCAACCGGAGTGAGAATTGCTGGTCAAGTTTCACTCAATGTGTAATTATAAAAGCTACAGCCAGAGAGTGCATATCTGTACAGCTTTCAAGTGTTTGAGTTTGAGTTCCTACCCTGTTACATGCAGACATGTGTGAGAGACAATTGCACAGCAACTGTGTTGCTGAAAGAAGTGATTGTGACGTCATTGTGTACTGCGTTGGTATAGGTCGGTTGGTATGAAGCCGCACTGGTCTTAGTGGACAGTGCTGCGTTGCTATTGGTTGAGACCATCAAGAGAAAAGAATTGTGGGATTGAAGTTACTTCCTGATTTGATCGAAAATTATTGTGATTATTGAATTTGACTGAAAATGAAATTCTTTGAAGCTTTAAAAAGTGCATTGACAGAAGATGTGTTTATTCACTTTAGAGAAGGTATAGAGATTCCACCCGTAGAAGGATTTCATGCAAGTTCATGGCTTGAACAATGGTGCAAGATTACTGCGAAAGAAGGTGCTTTAACATTTCCCTGTTAAGGAACTTTTAACCTAAGAATTCTCGTTAATCTGAGGAGAATGCTTTATGAAATGAAACTGCCTCTGAGAACTGCACAATTTGAACTTATAGCACATCACAAGATAACAATTAAACATGAGAACAGAAAGCAATAAAGACACTTGCAGAGGTTAGATGGGATGAAGAACAGAAAGTTTAGAGAGCATACAGAGTGAGAATGTATACAGCTTTTTCTCATGAAGAAAAAATGAAACCCAAGACTAAGAGAAAGACAGGAGAAGCAGAACAGACAACAGATACTAAAGAGAAAAAGACAGCAACACACAAGAGTGATTCAGATGATGAGTTCATAAATACATCTTGTTGAATTGTCCACCTCCATATCACTCAGTTGAGGGAGGAGCAAGAAATGAAGCTGCCAAAAGATAACCCAAAATGTGCCCACTGCTCCATTTGCATAAACCCTGAATCAGATAGTGACAGTTAACGCGCAAATTCAGTGATACAATTTCCTGAAGTGAATCAACCAGTTCAGAGCTTTAACAAATTTCAACCTGTTCCAAGTCCTATTGTGCATCAGATTGTGCCAACTCCTACTGTGAACCGGACATCTCCATGAATCAGATGGTATAGGCACCTCACGTGAATCAGACGGTGCAGTCACCTTATGTGAATCCGCCTGTGCTAAATTTGATTTTATGTTTAGTGTAGGTCAGTCAATAGCAAATGTTACCCCAAGTCAAACATTACAAAGTTTTAGTACTGTCTTAACAGGGCAACATGTAGGAATCACAATTACCCAGAATCAGACAAATCATGTGGGTCCTGATGCATTAACAGTTCCTCTAACTATAGGTCCTGTTGTTCCCTTGTATGCTCCAGGTATGTCTGGAAGCAATGCATGTTCATTAAATGTCCCAACAGTTCCTGATACACCAGCTACATCTGCTGTGATGTCACCAATTGGTATGCAGAGAACAGTACATGCTAACAACTCAGAAATGGAGAAAACAGATTCTCTTGTTAGACCGTTAACCCCTACATGAATTGCAGATCCAAAGCAGATGGCAAGACAGACAGGATTTACCCCTGACGCAAGGTTTCCTCAGAGAGGCTCACCATATTTTCTCCTCAGACCAGATTCTGAATGTTAAATGCAACACTCCACAAGGAGTACTGTATAACACTCACAAGAGCATGTCCCTTTTTAATACTCAGAGCAGCAGACTTTAGCTCCTTTAAGAGCAGAAGTGCTGCACAATTCTGTGAGTTTGAGAGGTTTCACTTCACAAAAGCTTACTGATTGGTTTAATAATTTGAGTCCTGAAGGTCCAACACATATAACAATTTGCAATGCAAGAACAGAAGGGACAAGAGAGAGAGATAGATCACTAAATGTGTCCAGACTGAAATTGGAATTAAATGAAATGATATTAGGAAAGTTAGATACAGCTCAAGAAGATGAACTACGGTTCATGTGCAAAGATGTTACTCAAAGTGCAGGACAGGCTTATGAAAGATTAGCTGAAGTAGCTGAAAAATATGAAGTGAAATTAGAAAAATCAAAGCCCTTAAAGAGAAGTTACAGATTGCTGTTCAACACATAAGACATAGTTAACATGAGATCCCCTGAAATGAAAATGCACATTAAGGAATTGATTACAGACATTCTGAAATAGGGAGCTATAGACAAGTGGGAGGTAGATCGGCGAAGAAAAGAGATCAGAAGAAAGCAGAGGCAAATATGTCTCCAGCAGGAGCAAATCAAGATGAGGCAAATGTAAAGATGCTGCCTATGAGAGAAACCAGTGGAGTGGCACAAACATACAGAGAGATTGCAAACCTTTTAAAATGTGTTAATAAAGTTGCCCAAAGTGGGAAGGGTGTGCCTAGACGTGGGTCCCGTGCACACTGTGCCACTGGATTCAAGCTTGCCTGGCTGATGAAGAGTGATACCCTGAAACTGGTCTCAGGAGGCTTCTTTTGGACCAGGGAGGACTTGGCCTGGCAGTTTGGGCTGTACTGTTCGCATATGGCTGGATCCAAACTGGGGTGGCATGGTGAGCAAAAGAACAATTGATTAAACCCAGAGCTGTGACTGGGTGTGAGTGTTTGAAAAGATTCAGCACTCTGTCCACCTTGTGTTGATGAAGCTGCCCTAAGTGGGAACGGTATGCCCAGACGTGGGTCCCATGCTCACTGTGCCAATGAATTCAAGCAAGCTTGGCTGATGAAGGGTGATACCCTGACTGGGGCTGAGTGTTTGAAAAGTGTCAGCACTTCGTCCATCACCCTTTTGTGTTGAGAACTAATCCTTGTCATGCAAGCGGAAATTTGGGTTACTGGCGAAGGGAGTGTCCCCTGAATAATGTCACTATTCAGGTACAGAATGCTGGTGTTGCTAAAGTACAAGACAATAATTAGGTAGAAATCTAAAGAGTTCAAAGACCTCAAGTGCAAAATGTAAATGTGTCCCCAGGGCAGCAGATGAAAATCGCAAATCCCGATGACTGAATATGAAATGGTTTTCCCCAATGGAATCTAAATCAAATTGCAAATGCAAATGTGAATCAAACAGCATCACAATTTCCCCTAATGGACATGAGTGATGAGGAATTCACAGACCTTCTTCAAACAGATAGTTCAGATGATGAGGACAGCGTGCTAGGTGCATCCATAGAAATAGATCAACGTGGTCCCTATGTAAATGCTATTGTAATGGGTCACAAAGTGCCATTCCTGCTTGACACTGGGGCTCCACTCTCCACTGTGAGAACAGCAGAAGTACCAAATCTGCCCCTTTCAGGAAAGAGAATACAAGTGGTAGGAGTTGCAATTCTCCAACCCTCTGACAGAATGTGTCCCTGTAATAATAGGTTCATTTGAACATGAGCACCAACTTGAGGGCTGCGATTCAAGTCATGTAAGCTTGCTTGGACACAACTTACTGTTTAAGCTAAATTGTTCCATTCGCTACACACCCAAAGGAACTGCAACACAAACAAATGAAGATGTGCCCTGTAAAATTGTGAAGCAGTACTAGAATGTCACATTATACCCAATGCTGACATGTAATGATTTACCTGAATATTTAATAGATACAGTGACACTTGAGGCTTGGGATTTTTAAGGAAAAGAGATTGGACTCATTAAAGGAGTTGAGCATTTAAAAATAACAGTGAAGCCAAATGCAGTGTTTCCTAAAACACCTCCATATAACATGACGTCCAAAACAATTGCTGGAATAACTCCCAGATAAATAGTTTAATTGAGCAGAGTATCTTGAAAGAGATAATGAGAAGTCCATGTAACTCTCCCATTCTAGGTCTGCAGAAGCCCAGTGGAAAGTACTGCATATTCCAGGACCTGAGAAAAGTAAATTAAATTGCTGTTCCATGTTGTCCTGTGGCACCGAATCCTGCAGTGATTTTGTTCTAAATTCCATCTGAAGCAGAATGGTTCAAAGTGATTGATTTGTGTCATGCATTTTTGTACATACCATTGCATGAGGCAAGCCAATTCCGCTTCACATTCAAATTCGGCAGTTGTGTGTTCTGACATTGTGCAGATCTCCACAAGGGTTTATTGAGAGTCTGTTTTCAAGCAGGTATTGAAAAAGAGTCCAGAGTCACTTAAAATGCCCTATCATTCAGTCTTAGTGCAGTATATTGATGACCTACTGGTCACATCAAACACTTGTGAAACATGCAGGAGAGATACAATTGTACTTATGAATCATTTAGGAGAGAATGGGCAAAAGGTTTTCACAGCTAAATAGCAGTACTGCACGAAATAAGCAATTTACTTAGGTCACCACATTGAGAAAGGTATGCGTAATATGTTGCAGGACATAATCAGCAATTTTTAAAATTAATCCCCCTACCACTCAGAAAGTAGTTTGAATGTTCCTTGAAAACGGTTGGCTACTGTCGCTAGTGTATTCCAAGCTTTTCCCTTTGGGCCAAGCTTTTACAGAGGTGGACACACAAGGATGTATGTTCTGGTACCACCGGATGACCACTGCATACGTGCCTTCACAGCGCTGTGAGGAAGCATATCCCGAGCCCCATCTCTGGGAACGCCTGATTATAACAAATGTTTTCCTTTATTTTGATGTAGAAAGATGAATGTGCTCTCTCCGTTTTGACACAGTAGCATGGAAATGCAAATAAGCCAGTGGCTTATTTTTCTGCCACACTTTATCCTGTGGCTTCTGCCTTGCCTGGTTGTCTGAAGGTGGTCGCAGCCCTGAGCAACAGCATTGAACAGTGTGAAGGCATTGTTATGGGTCACCCTCTGAATATTTTTGTCCCTCACTCCATGGAGATATTGTTAATCCGAACCAAGACCCAATATTTGACCAGTGCGTGTCTGACCCATTATGAGCATATTATCCTCACTTCTTCCAAAGTTAATCTCAAGAGATGTACAGTTTTGAATGCTGTTACCAAATCCTGTTGAAAACGCAAGTGAAATGGTAGGTGACGTTGAACATGACTGTCTCTATGTGACTGAATTGTGCACCAAATCAAGACCTGACTTTCAAGACATTGCCCTTGTTGAAAATGACAATGGTGGTCATTATAACAATGGCCGTGACTGCTAAAGTGGTGGTAACACCACCAACAGGCTGGCGGTAATTACCGCCAAATTATGACCATGGCAGTGATAACTCCCATAGACAGCCAATGTACCCCACCAACCGCCAGGGTGTAAACACCACTGACCATGACGGTAGCCATCAACAGCTAGGCAGAAGACAAGGTACTGTCCACCAGATTTTGACATAGCAAACCGCCAGGATTTCCGGGGCGGCACCTACGCCATCAAAAGGATCGGGAAAACAGAACACAGAAGACAAAAGATTCACCATCAGGGATACAGAGAAGATCAAGGCCGCCATGGATCCGGAACTTCAAGTTTTCCCGATGCTCATCTACGCCATGCTCCACCTGGAACACCAACGCCGATGAAGACGATGACGGTGAGTACAGCCACCTAGCACACAAGGGATGGAGGGAGGAAAAGGAGAGCGACACACCACACACAACACACATCATACACACACACACCATACACACAACCAGCTGCAGAAAAAAAACAGTCTTGCAGGAGACACGTCATAATAATGAAAGGACAACATTTAGCCAGAACTGATAGTGGAATTTGATGCCAACAGGCACCATATTGTCAATGTGACAAGAGATATATGAGTCACTGTTCAGAAAGGGCCAATGGCCAGTCCAAAGTACAAAAGGCCCACATAGCCACAGTGCACAGTCCAAGGCCCACCTTGTTCCCTGACGAAATCCGCACTACACTGTGCAGGGGCATCATGTTGGGGATGGCCAGGCACCTCAGGGGGAAGGAGGTTTGGGAGCACCTCAGATGAAGTGGGGAACGTGCCCACTGGTTCTGGAGGGGGCTCCATCTCCATTTCACTTTGCTGGCGAGTGCAAGGTCACAGTCCCTGAGGTGGGGAACTTGCCCACTGGTTCTGGAGGGGGCTCCTTGTAGAACAGTCCCTGGAGGGTGCCCTATATGCCCTCTGCTGAAGGTGAGGGCTGCTGTGTCCCAGCTGGAGGTGAGGGCTGCTGTGTACCAGCTGGAGGTGAGGGATCCTTGCCCACTGCTATTGAAAGGGAAACCCTGCCAGCCTCTGCTTGAGGGGAGGGTGCCTTGCCCACTGCTGTTAGAGGGGAATCCCTGCTAGCCTCTGCTGGAGGTGAGGGCTCCTTGCCCACTGCTGTTGGAGGGGGCCTCTTGCCTCTCTTAGTTGGTGGAGTGGGAACCGTCCCTTTCATGGTTGGTGGATGGCATCCTTCCCTCTCTTGGGTGGTGGAGTGGGATCCTTCCCTTTCTTGGGTGGTGGAGTGGGATCCTTCCCTCTCTTGGGTGGTGGAGTGGGATCCTTCCCTTTCTTGACCCCATGACTTGGAGGTGCCTCCACTGTCCCCGTGGACTGTTTGGCTAAGGTGCTGGGCTGGCTCTTACGGGCAGGACAGGGGATGGAGGGGGAGGGAAAAGGTCAAGCGGGGCAAGGAAAAGCTTCTTAGGGATGGTGGGGTGGGGTGAGGGAGGAGGGATGGGAGTGGAGGTTGAGGGAGAGGTTGTTGGAGGTGTATGTCTGCTTGATTTGAGTGCAGGTGTATGGGCAGTATGCTGAAGTGAGGTGGATGGCTGTTGGGTGTCTCTTAGGAGGGGGGCAGACAGGGTGGGAGAGGACAAAGGGGATGCGTGGATGGATGTTGTGGAGGTGTCTGCAACTGAGGTGTGTGCTGCTTGGTGTGGTGATGCTGGTGGTGGCTGTTGATGCTTGCATGCAGGTATGAGTGCGGAAGTCACAGTGAAGGAGGAGGACGGGGGACATAGTGGAGGCAGTGGATGTTGTTGTGTATGCAACTGTCTGTTGTTTGTGCGAGTGCTTGTGGCCTGGAGTGTGCTGCCTGTGTTTGTCTGCGCCACTCTTGTGTGATGTTTTGTGTGCATGCTTGTCTGTATGTGTGCCTGGAATGGGTTGGGGTTGAGGAGATTGGGACTGGGAAGTGGTAGTTGGAGGGGGTAACAGTAGGAACAGGGATAATGGCTGCCATCAGAGAGGAGGCCAGAGCCTGGAATGATCTATGTTGGGCCGCTAATCCACCGTGAATGCCCTCCAGGAATGCATTGCATTGCTGCATCTGGGATGTCAGCCCCTGGATGCCATTCACAATGGTTGACTGCCCTACAGAGATGGATCTCAGGAGGTCAATAGCCTCCTCAATAAGGGCAGCAGGGCTGACTGGGGCATGGCCTGAGGTGCCTGGGGCAAAGAAGATGCCCACCCTCCTGGGAGAGCGGGCACGGGCAACTAGGTGAGGGGCTACTGGAAGGGTGGTGCTGGTATGGGGGGGTGTCAGCTGTAGCTGGGGTGGTCCCGGAGGTGTCCGCCACCACCAGGGAGCTTCCATCGGAGGAGGAATCGCTCTCCGTCCCACTGGTCCCCTCGGCGTCGGTGGACTCTGCCTCCGGGGTCCTGTGGGATGCAGCTCCCTCTGTTGTTGGTGCCCCTGCTCCTCCGCCAGATGATGCTAATGCACACATGGAAAGGATGACAGTAGAAAAAAGGTGGGGAAGAGAGAAAGGGAGCACTGGGTCAATTACAGCACCAACACCACAGATGGCATACACATTACTGTCACACACAGGGATCAGGATTGAGCACCATGCATTGCACTGACATTCCATTGGCTAGGAACCATAGCAAGATGTGAGCCAACCCCCACCAACTGCACCCCTCCTGGGAGTCACTAAGCCCTGTCTGACATGGCATGCAACCTAGCTAGGTTACCAGATTTTGCAATGCAACCATTACTCTTGAGCTGGATCACGCTGCAATGTCTGACCTGGAAATAAGGGGCGCCCACTAACACCCACCACCAGGATCCCATGTCACCTACCAATTATAGCTGTAACGCCCACTGTACTCACCCCCTGGTGACTGCTGTGATGCCCTCAAGTCCCATCCAGCTCTGGGTAGGCCGCCACCAGTATGCGGGCCATCGGGGGTCAGGTTCTGACGGGCACCCCGCCCTTGCAGGAAGGCCATCCCCAGCTGGGCCTCCATGGTCTTCAGGGCCCAGCGTCTCAGGTCCTCCCACCTTTTCCTACAGTGGGTGCTCCCCCTGCTGTAGACTTCCAGGGTCTACACATCCTTGGCGATGGCACGCCACAATCCCTTCTTCTGATGGGCGCTGACCTGCAACGGAAACAGAGACAGGAGGACACCATTACACATACAATCCAGCCTGTCACACCTATGGCCCACAAATACCATTTCCAGCTCCACTGGCACACACATCACCCAGTGCCCACCATTGTCACTACCACCAGACATACCATCTCCCCAAATGACACAATGCTTGCACACACATCTCCATGCAACCTTGTCACATGCATCATGTCCAAAGTGTACTCATCTGATGGTCTGGAGGTCCATACAGCTGTTCATTCTGGGGTAGGACCCCATCCACCAAGCGCTCCAACTCCTCCGAAGTGAAGGCAGGGGCCAACTGCACCCCTCCTGGGAGTCATTAAGCCCTGTCTGACATGGAATGCAACCTAGCTAGGTTACCAGATTTTGCAATGCAACCATTACCCTTGAGCTGGATCACGCTGCAATGTCTGACCTGGAAATAAGGGGCGCCCACTAACATCCACCACCAGGATCCCATGTCACCTACCAATTATAGCTGTAACGCCCACTGTACTCACCCCCTTGTGGCTGCTGTGATGCCCTCAAGTGCCCATCCAGCTCTGGGTAGGCCGCCACCAGTATGCGGGCCATCGGGGGTCATGTTCTGACGGGCCCGCCCTTGCTGGAAGGCCATCCCCAGCTGGGCCTCCATGGTCTTCAGGGCCCAGCGTCTCAGGTCCTCCCACCTTTTCCTACAGTGGGTGCTCCCCCTGCTGTAGACTTCCAGGGTCTACACATCCTTGGCGATGGCACGCCACAATCCCTTCTTCTGATGGGCGCTGACCTGCAACGGAAACAGAGACAGGAGGACACCATTACACATACAATCCAGCCTGTCACACCTATTGCCCACAAATACCATTTCCAGCTCCACTGGCACACACATCACCCAGTGCCCACCATTGTCACTACCACCAGACATACCATCTCCCCAAATGACACAATGCTTGCACACACATCTCCATGCAACCTTGTCACATGCATCATGTCCAAGGTGTACTCATCTGATGGTCTGGAGGTCCATACAGCTGTTCATACTGGGGTAGGACCCCATCCACCAAGCGCTCCAACTCCTCCGAAGTGAAGGCAGGGGCCCTTTCCCCGGTCACACGGGCCATGGCAGGATCCAGATACAGGTCACAGCAGCACACACAGTGTAGGTGTTGTCCTGTGGAAAGTCAGGAATCAAGTGAGGATTTAGATAGAAAATGGTGGTCATGTCTGCGGCAGTGTACACCGTCACCACTGCCGCTGATCGCCATTGGCCACTGTACTCCATAGAGCCCCATATTAGCCAATGAGGATTTGCATGGAGGTGCAAGACCGCCTTGATGTCCAACGTCGGTGGAGTTACCTCACTTCCACCTGTCCCTAGATACAGGACAGGCGGTCGCCCTTTCATTGTGGTGGATTACATTCAGATTATCCATAACTGAGTCATTGCTACAATTTACAAATACATTGACATTCCCATTGTCCCATTACATCAATGCTCAATGTGCACTCAGGCGGTGGTTCCATTGTTCAAATTGTGACAGCCTACTCACTCTTGTGTTCCTTAGATACCTACCACTGCCGATGAATAGGAGGAGAAGACAAGACCCCATGTACAGACCTCTTGTGGACTTGGCTACACTGGAGGACAGGCGCATAATACTGACCTATAGAATGGACAGGGCCATAATCGCAGAGATGTATGCTCAATTGGAGCCTGATCTGATATCAACTATCCGTCATCCCTCTAGGACCCCCCCTCTTGTGCAGGTTCTATCAGTGCTCCATTTCCTGGCAACTGTTTTTTTTCAAGTGACAGTGGGCTTGGCAGCAGGAATGTTATAGCCAATGTTTTCAATTGTGCTGGCAAGGGTTTTGTCTGCCTTAGTGAAGCTACATCGCTTTCCCTCAGGTGGAAGATTTGGCTGCTGTGAAGGTAGGATTTTATGCAATGGGACATATATCCAATAATATTGGAGCGACTGACGGTACAGATGGTGCGTTTGTCCCCCCCAGAATGAACAGGTTTTGAGTAATCGGAAGAGTTTCCACTCATTCAATGTGCAAGTGACGTGCCTGGTGGACCAGTACATATATCATGTCACTGCCAAGTATCCTGGGTCAGTGCATCACGCCTTCGTCCTGAGGAATAGCAGCATCCCAAATGTAATGGCACAAGTACAGATGCACAGGGCGGGGCTAATTGGTGAGCCTGACTCTCCACCCAATGTATGTCAGTGTATGCCTTCTGGTGTTAACCCCACACTATTGTTTAATGCTAATGTTTGTCCCTCAATACTTGCAGGTGACACTGGCTACCCAAACCTATTGTGGCTCCTGACCCCTGTGAGGAATGCCATGACAGGGGCTGAGAATCGTTATAATGATGCACATGGGTGAACCAGGAGAATTATTGAAAGGACCTTCGGCCTCCTAAAGGCCAGGCTCAGATGCCTCAGTCTAACAGGTGGATCCCTGTGCTACTCACCCGAGGTCTGCTAGATAGTAGTGGCATGCTGCATGTAGCACAACCTGGCCCTCAGACGACATGTGCCTTATCTGCAGGAGGAGACTGGAAATGCCCCTGTGGCAGCCGTGGACCCTGAGGACAGTGAGGATGAAATGGCAGAGGATGAGGATGTGGAAAACAGAACACCAGTTATACGTCAATAGTTCCAATGACACACAGGTGAGACAGTGGAACTGACCATTCCTCTGATTATTGATGTTTTCTGTGCGGGTGAAGCAGAATGGCATTCACTTCCTTTGCATCTCTACTTACTGTCACCTAGGGCTTCTCATTTGCAGATGTTGGTGATATTACAACTGTGTACTGGTGTGATGACTACAGACAGCTACAGGTCATATTAAATGTATGCTATCACAGTGTTCAGATAATTTGCACATGATGTGACTTTTTCCATAAATGCACATTTTTATCACATAAAATACTTTCAAACAAGTTGTGTTCAAGGGTGTTTATTGTAGTGCAAATAATTGACAGGAAAGTGCAATGGAATGGGGTGATGGTTGAGAAAAGTCCAGGGTATTGTTCCAGTCTGTTTGTAGCACAGGTCCAGTGTCCAAGGGGCCATAGGAAGGGGAGCAAAGGCAGTTCAAAGTGGACAAGGCGACAGGGTGGGACACAAGGGGGACATTCAGGAGGGTCTAATTTCCTGGTGGTGGTCTTGGTCTTGGCAAGTGTGTCTGGCTTCTGTCTGGGTTGCAGGGAATGTTTGCGGGGTGGTTCACCTTCTGCAGAGGGTGAGGCTGGTGGCCTGTGGGTCCTGCGGCAGGGCCTCCTGCCCACTAGCTGCAGAGAAGTGGTGAGCCAGTCAGTAGACTGGCTAGTGGTAGGGGCCCACTGGCGTGCTGCCCATTCCCTCATGATGTTGGCCATATCCGCCAGCACCCCTGCTATGGAGACCATGGTGGTGTTGAGGGCCTTCAAATTCTCCCTGATTTCCTGATGGTATTCCTCCTGCAGCCGCTTGTTCTCTTGCATGTTGGTAAGGATCTGGCCCATCTTGTCCTGGGATTGTTGGTAAGCCCCCAGGACATTAATGAGTGCCTCCTGGAGAGTCGGTTCCCTTGGCCTTTCCTCCCCCCGGCACACAGTGGTCCTCCCAGTGTGCTGTTCCCCTGTGCCTTAGTCCCCTGAACGGTGTGCCCATTGCCACTGACCCCGGGTCCCTGACTGTCTTGAGGGTGAGGTGTGGACTGGGATACCTGTACAGGTGGACACACTGCTGAATGACGTGTCCTGGTGACAGAGGTGTGGGGACGTTGGGTGGGTGCTGTGGTGTTGGATACTGATGGGGAGGCTCTGTGGTGGACTGTGAGTGGGCTGGGGTGGCTCCTGATCGGCAAGGTAGTTCATCCAGATCCTGAAGTCCAGAGTTACAGTCAACACTGGGGGTATCTTCTGTTGGGGGACTGGATAGTCTCACCACTGTGATTGGCTGGGGCACCTGTGGGGATGTAAGTGATGTATTATGCTTCATGTCTGTGACATATTGTACATCCCTAGCTTCCCCTCTACTGTTGCTGTTGCCCTGCCACCTTTGTTTGTGTATGGTGATGTATTTTAGGATTGCTAGTTCTCCATGCTGTGCATGCTTTGGTGATGGGTGTACATGCAGGGCTGAAGAGGCTGCCCATGCATTGGTATAGCATGCAGGTCTTGGCATTGGGGTTAGTCAGATGTGTAGGTGCAGTGTGTGGGATGGAGTGTAGTGATGGGGGTGAGGGGTGTGATGGCATGCAGGTATGGGGGTGTAGTAAATATTGACTCACCAGTGTCCAGTCCCTCGGCTACTCCAGTGAGTCCCTCAGAATGCTGGATTGCCAAGACTTGCTCATCCCATGCTCTGGATGGCGAGCTGGTGCCTTGCTGCCATGGAACATACCTTCCCCCTAGGTCATTCCACCTCTTCCTGATGTTGTCCCTTGTTCTTGGATGCTGTCCCACAGCGTTCACCCTGTCCACGATTCTCTGCCATAGCTCCATCTTCCTGGCAATGGATATCTGCTGTACCTGTGCTCCAAAAAGCTGTGGCTCTACCCTAACTATTTCCTCCACCATGACCCGCAACTCCTCATCAGTGAAATGGGGGTACCTTAGTGGGGACATGGGTGTTGTGGGGTGTGTGTTTTGTAGAGGGTGTTAAGTGATGTGGTGGGGTGTGGGATGTGGGGTGCGTGACGGATGGATAGGTGTTTGAGGTGTGTGTGTGTAGTTGTCTCAGCGGTCTTCGTGTTAGTCTCGTGGTGATTATTGGTATTCATAAAGTGTTGTGTGTAATGTGGGTGTGTGTTATATAGTGCTATGGGTGGGTGGATGGGTGTAGTGTGTGTGTATCAGTGCCAGGTGTGTGATTTTCATTTAGGCTAATGTTGTGTTGTTTTGTATTGGGGAGGCCATTCTGAGTGCGCTGGTGTGTACCGTCAATGGATTACTGCCACTGAATGTCCGCCGAAGTGATTCGTGGGTCATAATGTGGTGAGTGTTGTTTTGTTGGCGTAACGGTATGGGTTTTCGTATCAACACTTTACAACTAACCTTTGGGCTGGCGGATTTGTGTATGTGGCAGTATTCTGTCGGTTTTGTGTGTGTGTGTGTCATAATATGGCGAACGGATATTCACCACTGCGGCGGTATGTAGGTGGCCGTCACCGCGGCTGTAAGTGGCATTTACCGCCAGTGTCATAATGAGGGCCTATGTCTTGTTTGTTGATGGGTCCTGTTTAAGAGATACAGATGGTACTCTGAGAGCTGGTTATGCAGTCTGCACAGTCTCAGGTGTGATTGAAGCTTCTTGGTTTGAAGAGTCTTTTTCTGTCCAAGTAGTTGAACTGCTTGCTCTTACCAGAGCATGCTGTGTATCTGAACAGCTGAAAGTGACTTTTCCACTGATAGTCAGTGTGGGTTTGGTGTTGTTCATGATTTTGGACAGTTGTGGTCCCAGAGAGGGTTTGTGACCTCTTCTGTGTCCCCTATCCGTAATGGTGATAATATTTACAATCTGTTGAATGCATTACAGCTCCCTGCAAAAATTGCTGCTGTTGAAGGTGCAGCACATAAAAAAATCTACCATGTAACCTTAGGTAATATATATGCTGATGAAGTTGCGAGATATTGCGTCTTAAGCTTTACATCCTTTAATAGAGAATGGAACAATGACACAATTGATGAGACAAGTCAAACCTTTCTACTGTTGATACTTGGGAGGAAATTAAAAGTTTGCAGGAGGAAGTGACAGAAGAGGAACAGCAGAGTTGGGTTAGAGAATGATTTGTGAAAAGAGATGAAGATGATATTTTGGTTTCAAATGATGTAAGAGCAGTGATGCCCAATAGCTTACTGTCACCTATGGCCTAACATTATCATAGACAGGCACATATTGGCAGAGATGCAATGGTCAGAACCTTTAAACAGACATGGTTTAACCCCTGATTCAGAATGATGACAGATGCTATGTGCCACAGATGTGTCACATGCCAGCAGATGAATGTAGGAAAATGCACAGCTGTTACACTGAGTCACATAGATCAGGAGGACCATTCAACAGCATGCAGCTGGTTTTCATTGAGTCGCACATGTGCAATGAAATGAGATACATTTTAGTCATTGCATGCATATTCTCCAGTTAGGTTTAAGCCTACCCGACCAGGAGAAATGACAGTCTCACTGTAGCATAGCTGTTACTTAGGGAACTGATTCCAAAGTTCGGTTTCCCAACTTCCCTAGAGTCAGATGGAGGGACACACTTCAATAGTGAGGTCTTAAAGTTATTATGTGCTGCATTGCAAGTTGAGCAAAGGCTACATTGCAGTTTCAGACAAGAGGCTTCCGGATTGATGGAGCAAGTTAATGGCACTCTGAAGTCCAGACTGGTGAAGTTATGTGCATCCATCACTTTGAAATGAACAGACGCATTGCCTTATCTTGATGAGTATGTGCAGTACATCCAACAAGACAACTGATTTGTCTACAAATGAAATTATCATGGGGAGGGCCATGATTGCCAGCAGTGCCTGCAAATGTGCTTTTGAACATTACAAATGACTTGGTGCTGGATTATTGCAAAGGACTGGCTGATCTGGGTTGTTCTTTGTCTCATCTGGTTGGAGACGTTACAGCAAAACTGCAGCAGGAGCTTTGCCATGACCTATGTTCAGGCGACTGGGTCACAGTGAAAAAGCATTGTAAGGAAAACATGCCTAGAACTGCATTGGAGAGGCCCTCATCAAGTGGTTTTGGTAACCACTAGTGCTGGGAAGTGCGCTGGTCTCTAACTGGGTGCACACTAGCCACAGTCACAACGTTCCAGGTCCTCTAGATGATAAAGCACCTGTTCCAGAAGGAATGAGTGAGAGGGGCAGGTTAGTCAAGCTGTTGGAGCTGGTCAAGTTGCTAACACAGCACAAGTACGGTCTGAAATGGGATCTGAGCGAGTCAACAACAGTGGTTGGTACAGGAGGGTTGAGAGATTGTAGGAGATATTTTGGTGCCATAATTTCATCTGTTAGTGTCATCTTCAATGATCTCAAGATTAGAAAGTTGTTGACTATAGTAGATAAGCTATCTACTAACATTGCAGGTGCCATTTTATTATTGGACGTAGAAAATGGTAGCTGTAAGATCAATGGGTTTTGCAAATTCATCCTGTGTTAGCCATTCTTCTAGTAAAAGAAGGCGGGGTCTACAAAATGTTACAAGCCCAACAGTGCTGCACTTATATTCCTGATAACAGTAAGGAAATATGTAGCAAATATGACAAATGTAAGGCTTGACATGAAAGAGTTAACAACGAAAGGTGCATGGGAAGCAATAGGTAGTGTTTTTTCTGCGTTTGGAAATTTAGGGAGAGGAAATGTAGGAACCACCTTGAGACCCCTATTGATAACAGCTGTGTGCCAAAGTTGCAGTTGCCCTTTACAAATTATTCAAGAAGCTGAAAGAGAAAAGAGCCAAGAGTAGACAGAAAAAGGAGAAGAATGAGATGCAGACTCAAAGGAGCATATACAATAGTAAATCACACAGTTAGAGGAGTCCAGAAGATCTTACCTGGATAGGCCTGTGAAATTTTTAGCTGCCTCTTTGAAAATGAGAGTTGGAGTATTTTGTGAGGGCTTGATTTACCATAAGAGGGGGGACTGATGTATCTGAAGTCTTAGAAGTGTCCCTCATGTCAGTGATCATCTATCCGTGAAAATCTATGCAATATGTTTAACAAAGTACTAATAGTTTGGTTGTAAAGTGATGCACTGAGAAGTTGTGTTAGTGTGCATTCACTTTAGACTAGATGTCTAAATCCCTGTGGTATCAAAACTAAATTAAATGTTTGAAGTATTAAACTGATATTTTGTACATTTTCTGTCTGCAATAAAAGTCTGTATTGAAACAATATTGAATTTGTAATATTGCTTTAAATATGTGTGCAAAAATGCAGTTCTGCACCACACTAATGGAAATGTATTGGCAAAGCTATTTCACTTTAAAGTTACTGTAACGTGAATGCTAATGAAGATTTATTAATGCGGAGGTCATAGTTGCATTTAAAATGTTTTATTTGAATGTATTAATGTGCTGTTTTAACTCATTTGCATTAGCCTACGGGAGGCCTGCGAGGCCCTGTATTTTGTTGCTGTGCAGAAAATGTCAAGTCATCTTGCTAACCTGTACCTTCCTTTCAGACTGCGTTCCCATTAGAAAACTAGTTTGGTAATACATGCCTATTGTCTTACACATAGGGAGGTGTAAGAATCTGACCTTGGATGTAGAGCACCCCTGGACTAGCAGCCTAAAATTGGTCTCCATCTTGTGTAAAGATACATGGATGGATGCTGTTCTCATGACAGACTTAGGAAAGTATTGAGTTGTTTCACGTTGGAGTCGCATGATCGATCTCTATTGGATGTTGCCCTTTCAACATCAGATGGAGTGACAATTCGACGTATGAACTTTAAAATATTGATACCCAGCTGGACTTTGTGGAAATGAGAATCCCAGGCACCCCTAGAAGAATTCTACTTGCTGAACCTCTTAGACTCTGAGAGGTCTTTCTCTCATTGCCTGGATTCACTCATTTCTCTCATTGCCTAGATTCCCAGACTCTGGCCGTTATGTTTGTGGTGATAGTTAATATTGACACCAACCAAAGGGACAGCCATCTCCAAAACAAGTATTGTTTTTACTTTTTGTGGAAAACATATTTTTGCCATATCTCTTTCAGGCTACTTTGCCCCTTGTGATGTTACTAATCTTATCTGATATGTTGGCAGGCAATAAAGAGCATTCATGCTAAAAAAATAATCATCAAGGCTTGCTCTGGGAGACTCTAGGGCAGTGGTTCTTAACCTCTGGTCCAGGGACAACTGAAGGTCTGCAAAGCCTTATTAGGGGGTCTGTGGCTGCTTAGAAAATGATATAATATTAACAGATGTATTAAGTGTATATAAATAAATAAGCAAAATGTAACATTAAGTTAATCTTGTGAGATATATTTGCAGGAGCAGTGCAAGTGCATAAAACAAGATACAGTATGGATGATGAGTGGCCTCAATTCAATTAAGAAGAGCTTCAACCTTCATATTAAAATTAACATTTTGATTTTTTTAAATATTTGTTTGTGAATTAAATAAAATATTGAATCACTTGTGTACTTGATTAAATGCTTATTTCTGTATTTGTGTGCACAGTTTTGCAGTTTAAATCATCGTAAATGCTTATGCCAGGGTCCCCGGCTTCCAGTAATGACTCAGTGGGGGTCCCATGCACTCATAATGACTCAGTGGGGTCCCTGGGTTACAACAGTGATTACAAGGGGGTCTACAAAAGGCAAACATTTAAGAACTGCTGCTCTAGGGGCTTCAGTATGAAAAAGTAACAAAAATTAACAATTTCAGAGTGGTGAATTTCAAAATGATTTTTATTTCCCTACATAAGTAAGGTAGGACAGTTAGAAAGATCAAAATAGGGGTCTTCAACTTCTGTTGCAGAGAGAGAGTGTCAAGTAGGCCTCCGTTGATGGACATATAGTGAAGGGGACCTCTAATCAACGGCATCTGACTTCTATTCTAGCAGGTCTCCTGCCCAGACATGCTATAGATGTTGATTTATACAATCCTTACAGAGGTTCAGCATAGCATCCCCATGGGCAGCTATATGCAGGTTTTCACATCCACTAAGACAGAAAGAACCTGAAGGGGAACCGGCATCTTTGTTGCTACAATCTCATCATACTCTGAAAGGACACCTTTCAGTCAGCACACAGACTCCCAGTTGTATATACCCAAATGACATCCAAACATACACACTAACAGAAATGTGAAAGACCACAGTTATGGGGGATTAAATACATTTTCAATGGGACAATGAATACACCTTCTTGAAGAAGCACCAGTAAATGTAACTGTGCCCTGAGCAATCAAATCTTTTGCTACCAACTCTCAATTCTCCCATAGTCTATCAAAACAGCTATAGTAGCCACTGTTTGCTCTGAGAATTGGTGTACTTTCAGTGTACTGCATGTGTAACAAAAGACAAATATCACACTCAAAGGACGTGCATATGTCTAATTTATTGATACAATAGAACACAAAGTAGGTCAAATAAGAAACAAATGTTTGAGGTGGTCTAGTGTTGGCCAACACCTTTTTGTTTGTCATTCCCACTGCTTGTTTTTTTGTCATGGTTTTCCCACAGCTTTATTGTTGGGGAAGCTGCTGGACAAAATGTCTAAAAGCAAATATAGTTTTTTTGGTCTCAAAAGCACATATTGCAATAGTGGTATCTAACACTAAAGGGAACTACTCTATTTGTGGATGTGCTCCTTGAGAAAGGGAAGAATGATGTCACTCACCATAAAGTTGCCATTGGTAGAAGTGGACTGGTGGGTGGAATTAAAATGTGAATGACAGAAAAACAAACCAATGGATGAAGACAGTCTAGAGAAAGCCATCAGAAGTAAGTATATCACACATATAATGTGAGTAAAGTCAAAAGGTCTTGGATAAGGTCATACCTAAAAATGGGAAGAAATTGTATTCTTACTCCATTTCAGTAATTGGTACCTGTCAGCCCAGCTATTCCTTCGACACATAAGAATAAAGAATGGCATACTGGCACTAAATCTTGAGACAATAAAATTTGTTTTTTTTTGCAGAAAGTGTGAATACACACTAAAATACCTCCCAGTTTCCATGTGGGTACTCCAGTTTAATTCCTTATTCTTTGATAATCTGATGTAGAAAGACATTCATTGTGTCTGTCTGTTCTCTACTGTACAATAGGATAGCCCAGGAATCTTCAAACTGGGGGGCGGTCCCCCCTATTGGGCCTAAAGTGATTCTGGGGGTGGCACCAGGATCTGGCCAAAAGAAGTATTATGCTAATAACAGGACTTTCTTTTAAGCTGAAAAAAATGGGCAGCAGTAAACCACTCTGTAATGGGCCATCACTTACATGTTTTATCATTTGTATCCAAGCTGGGAGTGTGTGTCAAAAGGGAAGGGATGCTAAATACTCTTCAAAACCCACACCCTAACTTCTAATAACCACACTGAGTACTCTTACTCATTAGTAAGGCCTGCCTGACCAGAATATATATTTGGCATTGATGTATTTGACTGCACTTTTAAAATAGTGACAGAGCTTAACTTCAATGTTTAAATAAGTGTAGACATATTTAAACATTGCCAATTTAATAGAGTAATTTTGAAAAATTCTGAGGGGGGCCTGATGATTTTTTATTTTATTTCCCTGGGGGGAGGGGAGGGTATGAGAGGCATTAAAAGGTTTGAAGACCACTGGGATAGACACTTTTGCATTTTTTTTTATATTTTAAAATATATTATTGTGATTTTCTAAGTATTAGTTCACTTTCCAAAAAACGTAAAGTCATGCAGTAAAATTACACCAGGTAGAATGCATAGAAATCTTAAAACACCACAAGCGGACATCTCTCCTCTAACACGTATATGGTAACTGAAACATGCTGGAGGAATCCCAAGATCAGATGAACGCTCTTATATATTGTGCGATAAATGCCAGCAGGAAATCTATGTTTAATTGTATTGGATTGAGCTGCCACACCTGACAGTACTATTTTCACAGCTCTGCTACACTCTGTGTACTCCAGAAATTAAAACAAATAGATCCATTGCCCTCAAAGGGGGAGAAAGATTTGTTGCTCATGAATGAAGGAACTAAGGCCCTAATGCAGTTTTGTACCAAAAGGTTTAGCACCGGCTTGCACTATTTCCGAGCACCAGCCGGGCACAATTTTTATGAAAGGGCGCAAGCTGGTGCAAAGGGTAGGCTAGCGTTAAAAAAAATGACGTTAGCTAGGTGGGGCTGGCGGTATGGAATGGGGTTTTGCACCAAAAAAATTACGTTAGGTTAGGAAATTACTCTAACCAGCCTAGCGACATTTTCTGGCGCAAAACCATCCATACCACATGACTCCTGTCTTAGACAAGACAGGAGTCATGCCCACCACCCCAAAGGCCAGCACAGGGTCCCAGGGTCCCCATGGACATGGTCATTGCACCCAGTGCCACGTAGGGGGGCCCATTTGAGAGGCCCCAATGGCACGTTTAAAATAAATACCTACCTGTACTTACCTATATGGGATGGGATTCCCCATCCTCTGCTGTCCCTCTGGTGTGGGTGTCCCTGGGGCCTGGGAAGGGCACCTGTGGGAAATAGGCCCACAGGTCCCCTAACGCCTGCCCTGACCCAGGCATTAAATAATGGTGCAAAGCAAGCTTTGCACCATTATTTGCCACCTCCTCCCCCCATGTGTGATTTTAGCACGGGGGATATATATGGCGCTAAGGCCATAGAGTAATTTTTTGCACTGGAATGCCTACTTTGCATCTCTTTGATGCAAAGTAGGTTTCCAAGTCCAAAAAATGACTTTAACTCTATAAACCCACCTAGTGCCAAAGTATAAGTATAGAGTTAGTTTTGCACCGAATTTGCGTTAAAAACAAATGCAAATTCAGCAAATTCAGTGCAAAATAATTATAAATATGCCCCTAAAGGTGAAAAACGGCTATTAACGAGGTGTGATTTATCAACAACCAAGCTTCAACCATGATACCCTGCCAAAATATTCCAGGTTTACACAAAAATTAAAATATATACATCAAGAAAATACTATGCTCAGACTACCCTAAGTGGGAGAGAACAGCAAAACTTCAAAAAGTGAAACAGTAAGCCGATCAATGAGGGAAGGTGATGATGGATGTGAGGAGAATTTGGTGCTGGGTTTTTAAGGCCTCGTAAAGGAGCAGGTTGCACATTTTCTTCGCATGTTGAGAAATTAATGTACTTTTTGTCAATGGTTCAAGGTAAAGTTGAGTAAAACAACCAGGGACTCTGTGCAAACTTGATTGGTGAGCAATCCATGGATGATAATTGTTTGTCATGCAAGATGTTTATAACCATTCTTTTGGCTAGCAGCAGTTTCTGTACATATATATTCAATGATGTCCCCCCTCTGCAATCAGTTTTAAAAATGTCACTTCTCTTTCCACTTTATTTCCCATTTTGTTTCCTGGAAACCTCATGCCCACTTCTGCTAGGTGAGTGGAAGACTTGGAAATGTGGAGCTTTCTGAGATGAGTTTTAATTGATAGATGAGTGACATACCCATTCCAAAAACGTTTGGTGTTCATATTTGTTATTGTTTTTATAGGCTATGAGGCTGTTTGTGTCGGTTGTAATTTCTGTCTGTTTTCTTATTTTGCGTAATAATAATTCACCACTTCATCAGTTTACACATAAACACCCTATTATATTTGTAGACAAAATAAGCACAATATTTTAAATGTCAAGTGATTACTCCGATCGAAGACCATTAGACAAACTACAACAATTTATTTGTCTCAATTTCAGAACCACTTTAGTACCCTAAATATATTACGTTTTCCATCTTGAAGCCAGCAAGATAAAATGAATAATTTGCACAAAGGCAAATATAATACAACAGTTAACAATGATTTAAGCAAACATTGCTAATCTTTTCTTTCAAGTATACAGGAGTGTATCATACAACAAATAGTCACTTTGTGTTTCCTTTAATCATTAACAAAGACAATCATTCACAAAGACCTATGATCCTCCTGACAGCGTCTTCCAAAATATCTTTTTTCATTTCCAAAACGGAGGACTGCCCCAGAAAAAAAGAATTTCTCTTTGAATTAACACCTTGCAGATCCAGTACCATCTATAAAGTGCAAGTGAGCTTTTTATGGAATGAATTGTAACACAACATACTTTTATATGTAATATCACTTTGACATCAAATAGGTTTTTTACACTAATATGCATTTTTGATTGACATTTATCCCTCAGAGCTGTATGGTCTCCTTTAGAGATGATCCTCAAAGGCATATCTTACGGAATAAAATTCCTGGGTGTAGAATGCCTATTTCACCCAATGGAAAACTAAACAACAGTGTTCAGGTAAATGCAAGCAAGATGGTCTAGGATACACATTATTACAACCATGCTATATTCACCTGAACAAGTGATTTATATTCCACCTACCTGATGTGGAATATAAGCAGACTGTTATTGAGACCCTGCTTGAAGGATTTTCACTGGTAAAACAAGAATGTTTTAAAGAAGGCATGTAAGCACGATAATGCTATTCTAAAATTAATATTTAACATATATTTTGCTGTCCTTAGAGAAATAGATTATGTGCTCATAAAGGAATTCTAAAACTAGAAAACATTTTCAAAATGTGACGGATATCCCGCCCGCCGTATTACGAGTCCATTATATCCTATGGAACTCATAATACGGTGGGCAGGATATCCGTCACATTTGGGACGGATTAACCCCCTCCGCCAAAGTTGTAATCAGGCCCTTTGTTATAATTTGGAGATGTTTGAGTCTGCAATGAATCAAAATTAGACATCCACTCACCAATTTGACAATCCTCACTTTTTACAATTCCTGTGAAACTTTTTCTGCAATTGAAAAACTACACTTCCTATAGAAAAGAGGTGTTCCTACAGATCCTAAATAACAAAATATACACTGACTCTACGTGAAAAACAATTTTCATTGGAAAATGGAGGCTAGTAATATTTTATAGTCAAACTATACTCAAGATGCGCACTAATGAACTTGCATGAAGACCTGCACATTGGCGCAGGAAAACTGAAAATTCGTGAAGCAACTATGTTACCCTGAATAACTATTTACAAAGCAAATTGCCACATTAAATCACTCGTTCGTGTTTTTTTTTTTTGCTTAAACAATACAGTGGTACACTGAATCTAGTTAAGCGCGAGTTATAATGTTAAGTACATGTAATAAATAGATTAACTTTCTTTCTAAAATATCGGTTAAAATCTGTATGTAGGCATATTTAAATTTGCCAGAAAAAAAACAGGATTATTTAATGTGCAAAATATTATCAAAATAAAGCTAAAAAATATGTTTAAGCTACATTGTTCTGTATTTACAAAGCAAAAATGTGTTGTGGAATTAGAATTGCTGCATTTTTGAATTTCGGCCGTGAAGGGTGCTGGTATCCCTAATGCTACTAGACAGGCTAGAACTCAAATTCAATACAGCTGTAGTGAACTCAGTTTTTTTTTTTTGCTTGGTCAGCATCGTCCATCTTCCTCTGTGAATATTTATGTGCCACTTTAAATATGAACATCTTGGGAGTTGGAATGACAAGCATCCCCTGAATTCCCGACGAAATCATCAGAAGAAATTAGACAAAGTTATCTACCAAGAAAGTCACACAAGGCAAATTCAACATCATAAAAGTGTGCACCACTGAATTGGTTAGTCTTCTAGAAAATAATTCTGAACAAACTAATGAAAACTTTATGCATTCAAAATATAAATTACTAGCACACCAGCATGTCTGCAACAAACAACTGCTTTATCTATTTTTTTAATTATTTTCACCTAAAGTCTCTCTTTTTTTTAACAAAAATCAAAATCCAATCTGCAGGCAGGGTACATGTTACAATCTGTTGGAGTCAACATGATCTTTGCTTTTAGAAGGGTCCTCAATTCCTCGAGCGAACAATTTGATCAACTGGCAGTGGACACTGGAAGAGGAGAGAGACATCGGACAGGTTAGCAAAATAATACACCTTTTCACTAAAAGGACAAGTGGATACGTGAACATTATAAACCTGACAGTCAAGCCTTAGCCCCTTTCTGCACTAAGGGCCAGATGTAGGAAGCCTTTTGCACGTCGCAAACTGCGAAACACGCAGTTTGCGACATGCAAAAGGCCTAACGTGATGCACAACCTCAAATTGTGACTCGCAAATAGGAAGGGGTGTTCCCTTTCTATTTGCGACCGCATCGCCATGCTGAGTTGCTTTGTGACCGCGAATGCGGTCGCAAACTTACTCTCAGTTACCACCCACTTGAAGTGGGTGGTAACTCATTCGCAAAAGGGAAGGGGTCCCCATGGGACCCCTTCCCCTTTGTGAATGACGAAAAAAATGTTTTTTCAGAGCAGGCGGTGGTCCTATGGACCACTGCCTACACTGAAAAAACCGAAACCAAATGGTTTCGGAAGTTTTTCTTTTTGCAACTCGTTTTCCTTTAAGGAAAACGGGCTGCAAAAAGAAAAAAAAAACAGCTTTATAAAAAAAGCAGTCACAGACATGGAGGTCTCCAGCAGGCCACCATCCCTGTGAGTGCATGAACTCGCTATGGGGTCGCAAATTGCGACCCACCTCATTAATATTCATGAGGTGGGTCTTTGCGACCCCATAGCGAGTCGCAGAAGGTGTCTGAGACACCTTTCTGCATGCACTTTTGCGAGTTACAGTTTGCGAGTCGGTATGACTCGCAAATTGCAAGTCGCAAATTTTTACTTACCTACATCTGGCCCTAAGTGTCTGTACACACTTGTCCCGGGACACATTTTAGGTATGGCCTAGACGCAGCTTTAGCACACCAGCCTGTTTAACAATCATTATAAAGAAACAAACATTTATACATGCATACAGGATATTTCGGTCGTCCCTCTGTATCCGTATGTCTGTTTAAGTGTCATCCACCAAAACATAGTTCGTGGGGCAGTAGTAGGTAAGTCAACTTAATTTACTGGCTCACTTGTACTATGGTGGCAGCATCTTGTCTGTTCACATGTACAACCTCGTGAAAAGGTGTGCACTTCAGTGGCAGCTCTTTTGTTCCTGGGCAGTAGGGACACTCCTTTAGTTTTTTTGCCATGTTTTTGGATTGCAATGTTTGCAAAATACAATAAAAAAAATTACACACTTAAAAAGGCCAGACCTAGGGGCTTTAAACATGTACTGAGGTCACCTATATTTGGGGATCACGCCGATTACATTAAAACCTTCTTCTCTTAGGGGCCTGCATATTGTCTGCACAAAGTACACCTTGCGAATGTAGGTGTAAGTTAGTGCTGAGGTTGTACATTTCCATAGGTGTATGAATATCCCAAACATTAACAACATTCATGGTGCATGCTGAAGCTTCATAGTTGTCAGTGGCCATGAAATGCTTACTGAAAAAATATTTCGGTGATTCTTCACAACTTTTCTCTTTGGTGGCTTCGAGCACTTATTGCCAACAGACTGCTGGCTAATAAAAGGTGTAATCTTTCCCTTGGATGAGCAAAGGTTTTACCTTACCCTAAACCTGCACTAATCTCTCTGCGGCCGACATTCTGCATGGTCATCAGGGCACGAGTTTGAATGCTATCCGGGACAACCTAGGAATTCAAAGACGGTACCTTGAGGACCATTTAACAGAGGAACAATAACTGCTCTTTATTTACAGTGCTAAGAAACAGCAAAACTAAGATTTTGTACTATAAAAACACATTTACGATTGCTGAGTAAGGGCTAGGCAAGGCAAGGTTATCATAAAAATGTTCACGTAAATGTTTTTATATATTGGTTTTGGCGTGTAAGATATGATATACCGTGACACGGCCTATTTTCAAGTACTATGCCAGCCTCCTTTATCCTAACAAAAACGATAATGTGAGAGAATAGGCTCCTTCTCTTTTGAGTACACTCAGAAGTGCTAGGAGTGAAGTAGACCTCGAAGTCAGAAGCTATACTCAGTGAAAACAGCAACAGGGATGCAACCCACACAGTAGCTCACAATGTGTAGCAGAATCCATATACATACATTCTTCCAGACTGCAACGTGCGGAAAAAAACATACACAGGATCTTCTCTAAAGGGGGACAGAGGTGAGACAGCACCAGAGTTAAATTACAATACATAGGGGGGCCTAACGTAAGAGCAAAAGTGGACATCTGAAGAGAAGTTCTAGATATTTGAGAGGTACGTCAATTCAATTAGGACTCCCCACCCCTAGTGTGGCAAAACAGAAACCACCGTACCTATCTGCCTAACTAACAGTGAGGCAAGTTAAAGCAGCCTTTGTTCCAAAACCAGAGATGAATCTCAGAGGGGTGAAATTAGTACCAAATGTATTACCAACACTTAGGGTGCCACTTTTTTGGGCATTAAGGAAAATCTCATCTAACTGGGTAGACTGGTCAACAGTATTGGTAAACAGTCAACATACTGCACAGTGAGAGTTCAAAGACTTCTATACTGAGGAAAACGACGCTACTGACCCTTCAATGTTAGGGGAACAAGAACACAAAGTTTGGTGTCATAATATATATATTTTTTTAACAAATCACTACACTATGGGTTCCATAGCTAGCACTCTATTAAATCAAAGAGATCTGCATAACTAGGGAATGTATCATAGATGTGTTCTTAGGTATAACCCGTTACAATGATAGCGAGGTAATGACAACTACTGATTCGGCCTTCTCAGAGATATGAGCTTAGGGTTTATCCTTAAGCAAGGCTAACAATAAATAAATAAAAATGAACGGGTGACTCTGAGAGACCTGGATTTCTTGTGAAGAAAATGTTACGGCCACATAAATCTAACTGGGTGAATAGGTTAGCAGCCTTGTGCCTTAAACAGAACCCCGATGACATGAACTAACTGCAAAGCAGAAAATGTCTGCAAATGACAAAAATAAACCTAAGGGAACAACTTTGGATGTCTGTATGGAAAGTGCCTGTATATGAGAAACTAGATGAAAAGGGGATTAAAAAAGAAGACTATACTAAGTCTTACATAAAATATAATCACATCCTATGAAGTGGATTCTTTCCTGGCCCCAAAGAAAACTGTGTTAACAATCCACTGTTGCAAGACAAAAGGGATAAATGAGAAGAAACACAACGATAAGCTTCAACTTGCTGAAAAAAAAAGAAAACTATAAACAGATTGACAAGAGACAGCTGGAGCTTGAAGTCAGTATGGCTGTCACGCTCGTTACTGATGTCACAAGAATGTCATGTACTTTAAGAAATAGTTCATGTTCAAGAACAGGATCGGCAACCCAATCGACTAAAACCACCTGCAAAGCCAAATATATTAGTGCATTTAGTTAACAATGAACAGACAGATGGCTTTCTCACCTAACTCTTGTCCGGTAACCCTGCATAGGCAGTACATTACTAAGTTCATAGCAAGTGATGTTAATGAACTATTCTGTCTTATGTTACTTTGAATCAATAAGGCAAACACAATACGTACCCCACTTCTATAGATGGATGGTCCAAGGGTTCACCATCACAGTTCCAGATACTATTTACTCGCCTGCAACCACAAGGGGGTTTTTCTGTGCAAATATGGGCAAAATGTTTTTTTGCAACATCATTGTTATCATTGTCCTCCTCTTCATAATGTTTTGGCGTAAACAAAAACTTCTTTACGCGATACACCTCCACAAATGGAAAATCAAACTGAAAAGAAAGAGGTTGGACAATTATGGGACAAATACAAAGTTGTATTCAAGCTCCTGCATTTAGGAGTTCATCATTTTTGTCAATCAGTCTGAACTTAGGCACATACATTAAACAAAGAACGCTTAAATGATAAATGACCGTATTTAATGTAGTGGTGTAGACTGAAGATCTTCTCTAGCAATCCTGGATAGCCTAATGATTAGATCAGGGGACTAATAAGGAAGAGATTACTGACATGCCCAACTACTTAAGAGGGAACTGAAGAAAAAATCCATATCAGTTTGAGGGAAAGCTTTGAGAGCCAGCCTGCTACAGCTGAATGAGGACCAGATCAAGGGAGCAACAGAATGAACATTTATGGCAAATGTCAACCACGTCCATATCAGGAGAGAAGGAAAGATGATGCTCAGGGCTGAAGAATCACTCTGGTGGAGGAAGTAGGATTGCGTTTATAGCTTTGGTTATGTCACGCATCTGAAAGAAGGAAAAAACATGTTCAGTGGCAGTCACTTTAAGCAGAGTATGGGCTGAACACTATGGCCTATGGTGGGGAGTAATAGAGTGGCACCAAATAGTTTGAGTAATTTGGTGTGTGTTTCTTGTAACAGTTGTCATTCAGCCAACTTGCTCCTTACACACCGGTTCAGAAACTGACTGAACAAGAAGGTGGGCATTAGCAGTGGTATGCAAAACTTCCCAGACTTCGAGCATTAAAGAGTACTCAGCAGCAGTTGTTCATTGCTCAACCCCGACTTTCGCTGCCTCCATCCTCCTCATCTGACGGTCACCCTCACAGAAATATTTACATCTGAGGGATCAGGATACCTGGATTGAAAAGCCTTAAATGGGCCCGACCACATTCCTCCTCAATAGCTAGAATGCAGCTGACGTCCATCAAATAGTTGCTGGGACTGTACACTGCTGATCACACTCTTAATGCAATATTCACCCCAAGAACACTTATTCACAGAAAACAACACAATTCTACAGAGTGACCACCACATCTTGAAAATCAACCTGGCCACACCAGCTATCTCCAACACAGGTATGCTGAACAGAGCATGAAACAATTTTGACCTAGCAAATCAGAACTCTCCCTTACTCCCACTGGATCCAATGATGTCCATCAATCAATTTCATCTTACAGGCCCTCACCATACTGTTTCCCTTAAAAGCATTCCAGTACTTGGAACACTACGGGAAGGCTGGCTAGTTTCAATAAGAATTAAAAAGCTAAAACATCAAAAGACAATAGGGGAAGTATGTGACATGCAAATCCACTTCAGTGAAAGGACAGGTGCTAAGCCAGGAGATTCCACTACACACATCGCATCTCAGGTGCCATCTGTTTGACTTAATAACTTTTCAAAATCATTGCTGAATCTATAACAATGACTGGCCTAACCACCTCAACCTGCACTAACCACCTCAACATGTACTAACAACGACCAGCAACACTGCACCCTTCAGGTGCCTTTTCACCGGAAAGTGTAAACATCTTCGAGAAACACTTTCTCTTACAACTCAGTTGCCAGCTCCCCTTGCCAATAACATTAAATTCTGTTTCAACATCGTACAATTGAAACTTTATTCTTTCACCATCTCCACAAAAGAAACGAATGAACTATTTTTACAAATATCATCCTAGCATCCTCTAATACCACCATCTAGTCAATGCCAGTGAACTGTGCTACCAAAATGTATTAATACTAACCTAATAACCTTCTGCTACCATAATGGTGAGTCTCACAAAACTCAAAAAATAAAGAATGTTTGAGTGCATGAATCATTTATCATATGCAGTGTGGTCTGGCAGACATAAATGTGATTGGTTTACCCAGTCAAGAGCATTGATGGGTTGGTAGACCAGGGTGAACCTGGGTGGCGTTATCCATTTAGCTAGAAGTCACATTTCAGGGAGAAAAATAGAATACAGCAAAAAAAACGTTGTGCTAACAGATGAGCTGATTCCCTGCCGGTCTCTCTATAGGCACAAAATGGGTAAAGCTATTAAACACATTAAACCCTTAATATTGAATTTTGTTTAGCTGCATGTTCTGCTCCCCCCATCAACATAGCAGTGAAACATTCCAACTTGCTCGCACTAGTAGAACACGCAGACCTTTCACGCTCCAGTGGGCTTAAAATTAAGAGGTTTCAGGACCAGAAAGGAAAGCTGCAGACATTCGTACTAATGCGAATCAGAACACCATGATCCAAGGCAACCCAGCAGAAGGATTTAAGGCAACTATCCCTTCCCCAAACATTGCATGCACGTTTTTGAACATAAAAAACGGATTTTCGAATGACTGGATAGGTCTTCCTCAACCTTAGGTACAACAGATATGCCTTTTTGCATGGATATTAGCAACCTTAGCACAAATTGTGCTTTGGGCATTAGAATGATGTTGGGAGCTCTAAAATCCTGAATTGTGCATTTTCTAATGGAGTGGCTTCCAATAGAATATTTTCTAATGCATACATAAGAAAAAATACATATTTGTGGAAATGCAAGCTTGCAAAATGCATTCCTATGTTATTTCATCACTAATTTTCTTCACAATGAAGGGTGTATTGAATCTGAAATAAAATAGGGCCCTATTTTTCTGTTTATGTATACTGGCATCTGAAGTACACATATGTGTGTGCTCTATGCTGCTTCAAGTAAGCTGCATGCTATCAACATGCAATTTCTAAAATCTGTACCATGTTGTTTTCTAAGAATCCAAATTGCTGTCGTGGGCTACAAAGATCATGGGCTATTGGACACAAGGCGAAGAGAGGTATTAGGAGGGATGAATGGCTTTTAGCTAGATCAAATTCTTTCGTTTACACTCTCTTGATCATCTTGAAGCTATCTATGTACCATGATTCCTCTCAATACAGTATCTGACTCTTCAATTTCCACAATGAGCCTTCCTTCACTCATGTTGCCCTACAATGGATTCAAAGGCAGATAATGTACCCAACAGCAATGGTAAGAGGTTGTATTCAACAAATCTATTACGCTTAGTATGGGCACAATGCTGGTCAGAGGACTCGATGACTGTGGGATTGGCCTGAATGTTTCCATTTGTCATCCTCCCCTAAACAGCAGCCCTCACTAGCAACCATCACTGCAACTCCTGCACCCAGACCTGCCAAAACTATGGGTTGGATTTTGCTTAGTGAAAGCTGCTCATTTTACATGTGATGTGGATGCACTTTGAATACTAGGACAAATTTACATCCCGAGGTGCGGGGAAGCTCTACATATACGCAGCAAAACCTAGAAAAGTGAAAGAGATGTCTGGGCAATGAATTATTCAATTCAATATCATCGTGCACGGCAGAGCAAGCAACTTGTACAACTGTGACTAATGGTTTTGTATTCTCCATGGGAATCAGATTGGATGCTATTTCACATCATAGTGGTCCAAAATACTGGGGTGAATAATGTCTGATCTGTGCTACACATAAATACTAAGAAAAGAGGTAAACTCTTGGAGCATTTCCAACCATCAGTTCTGGGGCTGTATGTTGGGGGTACAAGAATCCAAGCAGCAGAAAAATTAACATTTGGAGACATGGCTAGGGTCCCGAACTCAATTGCCAATTACATCATCCAACAAGTCTATCATTTTATATTCATTATATTTAGCATTTCTTCTTTATGTTTATTGCTAACTGTAAAGAGTCCAAATACAAGAAATCAAATGCAACCCTGACTAGGTCTTTTACTCAGGATTTGCCGGCCTTGAATAACGTTCAAAGCACTCCTTGGTGTGACAATATAACAAATTCCCTCGAGAAAATAGGCAGCTTCAGCACAGATAGAAACTTGCTATCAGGGAAGGAAAGCTTATTTTGGGCAAAGTTCAGAAGGAGAATCAGATGAACTCGTAAAACCTGTGGTAAGTTCATACCTGCCTTAAGCAACCAGACTAATATGCAATATTATCTGGCATGTGTGCATTCTCAGTATGAGGAGACAATTGTAACCAGACTTTGATCGTTACTTTTACATGAAAATACTGTTTTCAAAAACGTGGGGCTCATGAAGATCCCAAGCATTTATGCCCACGTGATAATGTATGTACTCAATCTAGTACATCTATAGGGGACCCATAAAGAAGTATTATGTCCAGTATTAAAGGTTCAGAGCTTTGGAAACTACCGTTCTGCAATATTTTTCTAATGATGTTGTCTTCATCTTTGCTGTGTTGCACCACCTTGCGTTTTCTCAGGGCAGCTTGGAGATTAAGAGGAAGGGCCTTTATAACAGCTTGCTGGTGCGGGACATGGGCCAATAAGGGCAGATGTCCCAAGTGCCAAATGTGGTGTCTCATTGACATCAAAGCACTGTTAGTACAGTGACGGTGAACGGACACTTTTTTGGCAGATGTCCTACAGAGGCTCAACTCTAAATAAACCCTGAAGTCTCGTTTAAGTATTGAAGCTATGCATTTAAATGTATATCATTTGGTAAATTATTTTTTTACCATTTTAATATTTGATGATAATTTATACACATCTGTTTGAGGGTCATCTTTATGTAAATTTACTATTGAGAGACTAAGACGTTTATTCTTAAATATTGAAACGCAGAGCGATACATACCTGATCTTCCTTATTGGTGTGTCTAATTAGATGCCTTAAAAACTTAAAACGCGAGCACTTGCGGACTAAAATGAGATCTGCAGTTCCATCTGCCAAGTGGGCTGCAGGTGATAGGCCTTTCGGGCTTCGCGGACATGCGCAGCTCATGTTTGCTGCATTGATTGCTATAAACTTTCCTCTCACGGTTTGCCAGTCTCCATCTTCTGAAACACAGAGACAGTAACTCAATTAATAAAGGTCAGATGATGAAGCATGCAAATCCCCTCAAAATGGTTTGATAACCGTTTAGAAGTGTTTTACTTTTTTTAAATTGTGATTAACCATTTGCACAAAAAGCCTCATAGTATCAACAAACAACAAACACACACTGGAAATGCTAAAGGGTCTTGCTTAGCTCTGAAAGTGCATTTTCGGTCAATGGTGAATTTAAGCGTTCCGTAAGTAATCACACATTCATTCTTTCACCCATCCCTGAACTTATGCATCCAGTCATCCACTCATTGATTCATTCTTACATTCATCCTTTTACCTATCCACAATAAAACACACACAAAATCAGTACGCATATGCAAGATAAATTAAAAGGTTAAATGCAGAAAAAAGAAAACATGCCACCTACACGTGCAGCCGTGTGCTAGTAAAAAAATAAAAATAAACGTAGCATCTGTCAGCCACCTTGAAACAGTAAAACAATGACACACTATGGACAATATTATTTCAAAAAGGACAACTGCTTTAGAAGCGGTTATCGCACAAGGTGCAGATAAAACGAGCTGTAAGTGACCAGCCAGCTAGCACTGTCTGGGAAGTTGTAGTAAAGAGTAAAAATAAATAAAAATACAGGAGTGAAATGAAAGGGAAAATACCGGTCCAGGCTCTGATGCAGACATTTTGAGGCACATATACACATGTTCAGCCACATAGCAATAGGGCCAATGGCAGAAGTGACCTGATCCATGCTGTCTAGGATGGAAGCAGAGTGTGAATGACACTCAAAAAGATCATTTTCAGAAGTGTACCACCAAAGCTCCTCTGTGTATGTAAGTGTATGGATAAGATTTTACGTGTATGAGACTGTGTCTGAGTGTATTTGTGTTTCAGCGTCTAACCCTGCCAGGCCCCTCTAAGAAAGTGTTTTAAGGTTTATCATAGTGCTAATTTCAACCGTGAGGATTTGTCAGATAGGATATAAATAGCACCAACCAAAACCTTCACCTACTGTGGTAATCTCTGAGATTCAATATAACAAAATACCTTTGTACAGCTTTCAACACAATGTAATAACATCCTTCATTGCCTACTGGCTTTAACATATACTTTTCATAATAAAAAAGTCAGGTCTACTGACTTTGTAAAAAGTTTCATAATAAATAAACCAAAAGTATGCCGTATGACTTTCCTGTTCCCAGTGAACCATTCATGCCTGTTGTCTTTTTCATCAGATTATCACCATAATCAACAAAGGCCTATTTTATTGACCGTACATTGACAGCTACCAGGCATGCACTCGTAACACTACACATATGTGCAACATTACAGGAGTTCAACCCCCTCCCAGGAACTGTTGGGAGATTAACCAACAGTAAAACCTTGATTACTAAGGTAATCCATGTGCCTTCACGGTACAATATAGCTGCCCATCTTTAATTGTCTATTGACTTTGACAAATGCTCTTCACAGTAAGTTAGGTCTACTGCCATTGTCATAAGGCTTCATGTACAACAGATCAGTCCTATGGCATTTGGAATAAAGTTTCCCTATGAACCAATCAGCCCATAGCCTCTATCAAAGCCTTGTCACCATAACTAACTCAGGACTACTGTAATGAACATAAAGCTTTCCCACAAGGCAACCGACAGTCATGGATTCTTAAAATTATGATTATACACAAAATTACAATTGGTAAAACAAAATAAAAGTCTCTCAAGAGGGCCAAACAAAGATTGTCCTATGCAAACATTCTACCCCCTGGATTTGTCAGAAGGAGTTACTAACATCAAAACCTTTGCCGACTAGGGCAATCTGGAAGATTCCATTTAACAAAATACTCTACATGCTACACCCTTATATGCCTATTGGCTTTAACGTATGGGTTGACAATAAATAAGTCAAGCCTACTATGACCTATTCAGTGCTACTATACAGAGCATAAGCTTTCCTACTACGTGAAAAGTGAAGTACAAGACAACTTTTTTAGTATAAACACACAACAGCTGCTTAATCAAAATCTCTAACCGAGGAAATGAATGCGGGCTGAGCCAAATTCCCTCTCGCAAAAGTGCATTTGATCACATACGATCGGGAGACGGTTGCGCTGTGAACCCAGGTCTAAACAGCTTGGGTTGCCTCTCTGGAACAGTGTGTACCAGAGAACCCTGTTCAAGAGAAAAAAACACAAATACGCCAAAGGAAAAACATCACCCTCCAATCCAGCTAAAATCGTGTCACTGAATCACATAATAAATAATATGTTTCTTCTTATTTTGACTCTGAAGATTTTTATGGTCAGCTTCTTTTTTCTTTTCTTTTTACTTTTAAATGTTTTTATTGTATTTTTATCATGAACACATAAACCACAGAATGCGTAGCAGTCACCTGCCACCAATACCAGCATTTACTACCTAAAGGTTCGAAACATTAAACCTTCTGCCATCAATGTTGTACTAAATTAAAATCGAGTCATTGCACAATAAACACCGCCATGATCACAGTCAATCCATCCGGCCATTACCTTTCCCCCGATTGAGTAACTGAGCTCTCCGCTCGGGATACCAGTCCGTAGTATGTTCTCCACTGTTCCCAGATTTTGTCAAACTTACATGAGTATGAGCAGCCTCTGCTATGATACATTGCTTTTTCAGCTGCCATATATAAATCTATTGCCCTTCTCCATTCCTGGATAGGTAGTGTCTCTGGCGACCCAAGTATTTAGCAATATCTCTTTCAGACATCACAAGGCCCATCATGCAAAAGGCGAGTTTGAAGGGGAAGGTCAACATCACTGGGGATCCCCTGCAGCACAAAACGCGGTTCAAGCTGTAGTGGTATCTCCAATACGGCCGAGAGCTCCCCAAATTTCCAATACGGCCGAGAGCTCCCACAGTTCATTGAAGATCCCTCTATATTGTCGTGCCCTCCAGTCCGGTAGGCCTAGACCCCATGTCAGTGGGGAATCGGGAAGTAGTAATGTCGCCCACGCTAGTATCACTAGAAGAGTCTTCCACGAGAGCCCCTTCCATCCTCCACTCCATAAGCGGCTGAGTCACTGACAAAGAACTCCAGCCTCTTGGTGGGGGGGGAGGGGAACAATCCTCTTTACACTGAAGGTGCAGGGGGAGGGAACAAAAAGGTCTGGCACCTTACAGTTGATTGACACCTCTCAAAGGCCCGTGCTCCTGGCATGATCTCGTCGGCGAAGTTGGGCACACACACCCCCTTCTCCTTCGGCAGCTTGTGGCATCGCAAGCTAGCAGTAAGGCCCCGCATGGTCTACTTACTGCCTCCAAGAACATTTCCTGACGATCACTCGCCTCAGCTTCCTCCGTCTGCCTCACGGCCCTCGGGTCCATCCATGGTGAGGCAATGTCCCTCAGGTGGGTCAATTTCTTCTATGCCGCCCACGTGGCCGGCAGTGGCCACACCTTCCTCGTGGCCTCCCTACGCTATGATCTCGCCAGCTTGCTGTGTCTAGCCGAAGGCCTATCGAGCACTACACAGGAAGTATCTCCTCAGCTCCGTAAGTCCGCCCCCATTTTGCGCCATGCAAGGCGACTCCAGCCACCATCACCGGGCCCACAAGTGTCATGAGCATGTTTGTCTACGCCCTCCGCGGCCTGTCCAGGGCCGCAATGTAATTCAGTCAGCTCTGGCTTCTTTTCTTCTTTTTCCCCCCACCTGGCTGTTCTGAATTGGCTTAATGGAGCAGAAGCCTTAATTCATGACTACCAACAAGGATATAGCAGGATCTTGAAGGGCTGGACACGGAGCTCACTCAAGAAGAGTCCGTCGTTCACGCCATCTTGGCCACACCCCCTTTCATGGCCACTTGCAGTGCATTTTACAACACAAGAATAGATTTTGAAAGGACATAATAGCATTTTCACATAATACTTCCAATTAATAATAAATGCTCTGAGAATAATTCATAAAAATCCTTTCTTTGTAATTACTGGTTTAAAAGAAGGGTGGTACACAGATGGCTGCAAGGGGTAATAGTGTGCACAATGCAATCACAAAAAATAAATAACTATATAAAGAAAATAAATATTTACCTAAAAATGTAGGAAAGCCACAATTGTATTTGGGAACATTATTATTTGCGGAGTCTTGCACTCATGACAACTTTGCAACCAGACTTCCTACTGTGCAGAATCAATGCAACATTTACATCCATGAATCAGTTTATATGTGAATACACTGAGCCACATATTGTGTAAAATGATATTTGGGGAAAGGAGTTATTGGCTGCTAAAAATTCCTCAAGGGATGCACTTAGCAGATGAGTAGAAAATGCAAACTTCGAACATCAGTCTCCGCAGGTTCTCACGGAAGAAACCTTTACAGACAAGTATTTTCTGCTCCCATTAATAAATATACTGGCATTTCAATGTAGACTCCTGAAGTAGAGTTGAAACGATTTAGGTTTACAATTCAGGATTGAAATTCAAAATTATTCAGTTGCACTCCCCAGCCTACCACTAATCCTTTTAGACAGTGATTTAAAAAAAGGCTTGAAACCTTACTAGCTTAGGAAGCAGTGATACGCTCTATGGTAACATGAACATAATACACTGAATAGTTTCCTGAAAAAGGCTTCACTGACTCAAAACGGTGGTTTTACACATTTCTGCAGATATAAAGTTTTCAAAGAGAGTTTTCCTGCAACAATGTTTACAGGTTACAAAAAGTTAAACAGAACAAGCAAGTCTCAAAAGCCCATAAATACACCAGGTGACTATTTAAAGTTGCATCATAGAGCTATAAAAAAAAACCTGAATAATGTATTTTAGAAAAAAAATTGTGCTGTGGGCTGGTGATTTTTCACTGCGAGTTATGGATTTTGTATAAGTCTACGATTTGACCGTAAAAAAATATAGTTCAGAAACGTTCTCTTCTATTAAAAATGAACTTAAGTAACATTGTCTGGTTCTTGTAGTGTGATTTAAGTTTTCTTTTTGCAAGAACGGCTACTGTCCCAAATTTTTCATCACGTACTATGCAAACTAATAGAGTGTATGTTTTTGCATGAAATTATATACTTTGCTTATGAGCAATTATTACACAAACCAAAGACTCCCCTCTTGTACGAAATGTGGTGGGGTTGACAGACATCAGTTTTTATCCGATCTGTAAATAAAAGTGGTGTCTATTATTCTGTGCAGTGTGAGCGAAACAAGTATCCTTTAAGAAAATCTGTACAAACAGGTGCCCTTCGTGACAATTTTAGCTAGTGAGAAAGTTTAAGTGATTTCTGTATGAGGCGGGGAAGGATTCTCTTTGTGTAAACTTTACAGTCCAGATTCTCTAGCAGCAGCGCAACAGCGCCGCTGACTACAGTGTCAACGTTTGCTCCAGTTTTTTACTTTTATCAACTCTAAAAGCACTTAAAGGTGATGACGTGGAGGAGTCGACCAGCCTTTACATTGTCCATTTTACGGACTTAAAATGAATAAAACACAATTCGGTGGTCAGACATGTCCATGAATAGCCTCAGTACTTAATTTGCAACTAAGAACGTGCCCGAGCTCAAAGCTCTCCTCTGACACGCGCGGCTGTTAAATGTGCGAACACGGAAAACTGAGGCAGCCTAATCCTTAAACTATCTCGGGCCTCTTTAAACCATTTACAACCACTCCCTGTCCCTTCAGCTCGCTGTTGCAGCTTTCTGCATTCTCCCAATGTAACGCTATTTCGTTTTTCTCTTCCTCCGTCTTTCCCTTATGTGCCTTTTGCTCGCAGTAAATGCTTTAGGCAGGAAAATAAGTGCGCCCTGTAAACTCTACGCATCTCTCAACTCTTCCCTGCTAAACTAACCTTCTGTTCCCTTATAGAATCACCCAGTTACTGAATTATACTCAATTTCTGTAAAACATTTACTCCCATTAGGTTTCAAAAGTCTCCTCCATCAACTCCCCCTCCTTACCCACAGATTATAAAGATGTTCATCACATTCATACACCATTCTTCACTGGAGATTCAACAAAACCTTCTACCATATTACTTCAATTGTGTTTCATTGGTTGATGCTTCTAAATACAGGGGGACAAATTCACTACCACTGACGTCTAGATGCACTCATTAACCTAGATGTAAACTTCTATATTGTTTTCTGTTCACCATTTACGACTGGAGATTTACTCCTAAATGTAGACTTATAAGTATCCATCCGCTCAAATAATGGGGTGGTCACTCCAATGACTGAATTTACAAGTATAATGTTGCTATTAGTAACTTTCCCCCTGTCTGTGGAGCTCTCGGCTAGCTGTACCTAAAGCTTCCTATAGGTAATTTTAATAAAGTTAATTATTAACAAAAAAAAAAATATATATATATATATATATATATATATATATATATATTTATATATGTATATGTAAATATATATATATATAAATAATAATAGAAAATGATACCCTGTAACCATGCACACTCCCTTTATAGGCCCCTCTGTGGAAAAGCAGAAAAGCTTAGGATGTTTGGGCTCCCGAACAGCCTGCTGCTATTGTTAATAATGAGGCCTCTGGTTTGGCACCTCCACTAATTTGTTGCTTATGGAAAGCAGATTTTGGGCTACGGGAATGTAGAGCACTCGTAGACTTAGCTACGTCTGTATCCTTGTTTATTTTTTCAAGTATCTCAATGACCTGAGGGCGAAACAGATACTCGCCATCAAAAGGTGTTTAAGAGGTGCTCTTGTACCTGAGGCCTAAACGCGGACACCCTAAGCCGAGTATATCTGCAGAGCAGGACACTATTGTTGACAGCCCTAGATGCTGTTACTGCGGCATCGAGGGCACACCTAATGTTAGTGTTGCTAATAGTTTTGTCCTCAGCAACCAGCTCCTATCCCCTACCTGACTTCGAATATAGGCCATATCATCAGAAGCATATTTTTTCAACTTGTGGGGTGAATACACTGGCCTTTTCTGGCTCATTGAAGTTGCCTGCTACCTGAAAACCTGAAATTGCCATTAGAAGACTTGTACTGTACGTTTGGACTTGGACAATGTTTTGACCAGAAAGTTCTGCTTTTCCTCCTCCGTAAGATGTTTAATATTGTGGTGCTGTGCAGCCCTCTGAATAACTTTATGGTATGTAGAAGTGTCATCTGGCGGGGATGGCTTGACAGGATATGGGTAGAGGTCTGGGTCACCTTGTGGGTCTAGAGCATAATACTATCATGTGTCATCTTCCCCTTGTGGCCTAAAGGGTTCATTAAAGGGGCTAAAGGGGGAATATGGATTGCCTGATTTTGAGTCAGTATCTTGTGGCTCAGGTGGGGGGGCTGTGGTACTACCACAGGTGGTGGAGGAGGAGGTGTGGATGACAATGACAGACTGGTACAAGACTAGTGGCCAAGACTCTAACCATATTTAGGGCTTAAGGCCATATGACGTGGAAACTGGTTCCTCTATGAAGATGAGGTGCTGCTTCTTAGCAATGTGGATGAGTCATAGAGCTGGAGGTTTGGCAAGAACTTTATCTGCATCTTGGGTGACTGAAAAGATTATTTTGTTTTTGCCCAGGACATCTGCAAGCTTTTCAAAGCCCAGTCTCTCCGAGAAGTCCAACCTCTGTATCGAGGGGGCTTCAGTGCTGGTTGTGGGGAGGTTTTGTGCATAAACTTCAAGTGAGGTTTCTCAGCAGCTTGGTGACAGTGATGCAGTGTCTCTTTTCTAAATCTCAGTGCCAAGGGGGTGGTGCAGCATGGTGAGCTTGGATGCCCTTGCATCGGGCCTCCTTGAGTGTTGACACAATCTCTTGAGTCCAAGTGTTACCAAATGAAGGTGCAGAACCTAAAGGTTTATGCTGTTTCTGGTTCGTCTCTGGGCTCGACGCCAAATCCTGAAGGAGCAGTGCTCTGCCTTAGGTGTTGTTCGTTTAGGGCTTAAGCCTGACCTTAAGGTGCAGTGGGTGGGCTTGGTATGAATTCTGTGTTTTGCTTGAGGCTGGGGTGTACTGTGCTGTTGCCTCAATGAACTTCCCTTCCTCAATGTCAAAGGCCTCAGGGAACACAGAACCTGAAGATTCTTGGGTTTGGCCTACCAGAATGCTGGAAGTGACAGTCTCTTTCTTCTGAGCGCCAAGCATATGTTCAGTATTGAAACTGTAAGGCATCTCTGACAACACTTGTCTCTGTATTATTTGGTGTGCTAACCTTCTCTTTGCCTGATACCTGAGAATTTGTTTACAAGAGAAGGTGAGGCAGACTTTAAAGTATGTCGGGAAGTGCAATGGGGAGGTGCACGGGTTGCAGATCTCATGGTCATTTGTCCAAGGGTATTTTTAATCATACCCTGGACAGAAGTGGAATGGAGTGTGTTCCATAACGCTGTCCTAGAAACATTCTCGAGTAAACCTTGGCACACCCTGGAGAATATGGCAGTGGAAGTGCCCTGGGCGTTCACTGTTCGTTCTGAAGTTCTGCCAGTGCAAATTGAACTTTTCCTCAGTGCAGTAGCTTTTTGTGTTGTAGGGTTAGAAAAGAGAATTGCTGGACCTGAAACGGTCTCGAGAAAATAAGAAACCTGGGGTGTATAAGTGGGCTAACTTTGGAGCAGCATTCCTAAACATCTAATAACAATGGTGAAAGAAAACAATCAGAAGTGCAGTCTGTATGCTGGTGCATTGCTGACCACGGGTGAAGTCACAACAGGTCCAGTGACTCAAGTTTCTTAGAAGAATAACAATTTGAAAACGTCCAGGTCCAGCACTAGATGGCAGGAGTATGTAGAGCATGTGTGCCTACAGTCATCCATGCTACACACGAATTAATTTTAATTAAAAAAATGTAGCATCATTTTAAACACACAATATCAATTTAGGACTAATTAAACTACCTCACACTACCTTATTTGTATTAAATTGCAAATTAATTTAAATATAAGAATTTCTAAAATAACATTGAACAACTTTAAAGTTAAAATCGCTCCATTATGGACTTTATTTTACTGATAACAAGAGACAAAGTTTGATATAAGTTGTGCTTGTATAAATTATAATTATTCTTGGACTTTATAAACCAAGTTAAAATGTATTTTATTATAAAGGTATGTGTACTACTAAAGAAAGAAATAATATAATTTAACACATATTATAGTTAATTTTTCTAACTTAAAATAATACATATTTTACATTTAGAATTAACTTATATTACATTAAGTATTATAGGGTGTTATTGGCAGCCTGCCTCCGTTAATGATTATAGCTGTGTGTTGCAGAAAGTGTGCATGGTTATACATTATGTCTGACTCATTGAAGGCTGGGATGGAGTACTTTTAAGCTTGTTTTTCCACTAAAAAGGCTGTTGTAGAAAATGAAGGGTACATCTGTGAATAGCAACAGTCTTTCTGTAATTTGGGTGTATGATTTGGAGTGTTCATTCCTAAACTCCTCGTTAAATTTCCCTTAACCCTGTCCCATTTCGTAGAAAGTATTCCTCATTTTCCCACATTTACTATATATAATCATCCTAAACTATATATTTATGTGGTCGCTCCCACAGTTATTACTAAATGTTATATTTATGTGTTTGTAGATCATACCTCCAGGGTGACATTTCAGAGAGAGGTGGAGATCTCTGGCCATATGCTTGTGAACTGCATTTGCTTTACAAACTCCAAAATGTCTTTTGTGAATTGGGCCCAATGTCATTAGAACCCAAAGCTCTGTATGTGACCTCCCCTGTAGCCTACCCAGGTTGCACAATATATTTGCTTAAAGGTAACACAAAGGCCCGGTGCAGCCATTGCCTAGGTCTGTATAGCTCAATTACATTAACAACTTGCTAGATTATTGGTACAACTGCCACAATGTCTCTCAACTCCACAAACAATTTGTTAAAAGGTTCACTGGGAAAATAAAATGAAAAAATGCCTTTCGGTAAAACAAAATGGACTGGAGGATACAGAACTCAACTGGGACTGTCTGAGTAGCAGAACCACTCTGTCAGAATGTGGAGGCATTTGTGGAGATGACCCAGAGCCGCCATGCTACCATGAGAATGAAGCTACTTGTACAGTAATTGATCTAGCAGGGAAAGGGGGTGTAGAGATTCCTGAGCCACGCTTTGATACGAGAAAAAAAAAAAAAAAAAAAAAAAAAAAAAAAGTGAAAAAAGCTAAATGAAAGTATCAGCAAAGAATCGTGCTCTGAATTTACTAAAGTTCCATTTTGAACTGAAAAGAGAGGTGACATCTATACGATCTGCTTTGATGAAAGAACACTATTACAAACAAATACCCCACTATCACTGACTTTTGAAATAAATTACAAAGAACAGAGGAAGTCAGTTATGTGGATTTTCCCACAAAGGCAATGCACTACATTTGTTTGACATGTCATTTTCGTAAACAGTACTAAACATATGTCAACTGCGGATCCAAAGCGTTTTAGGAGAAAGCGGGTCTGTTACATAAAGGCAGAGTGGCCGGCCATCCACTAGCCATTATCATTCATAATCTTTCCAGAACAAAATACAGACGGTTGACCAGGCAGAACTCCAGAAACCTTAATACATCCCAGTAACTTTGAATAAAATACCAGAAGCAGCGTTTCAATATTTTGCTGACTTCCTATCTTGTGACACACGTCTAGTTTAAATACCCACGTTTAGTTAAGTAAAAGTTGTTACATCTAAATACACGGCTTTGCTCATAAAACACAAACTGCTAAGGTGTAAACAGATCCGTATGCCAAAGAATTTTAAAATCTGATCAGTTTAACTAAATGAATATCCCCATTATAAAACCTGCCCTTTGTTACTTGTGGGGCAATACAGTGCGATGTCAATACATTTCCACTAGCAAGTTGCAAAGGAGCTACAAAGCATGAGAAGATAGATGTACACAAAGTACTGCAGAGAAAACAATCTGCACTGATAATTCGGTTGTAATTTATCTCCTAGCAGCATTACTAAATCAGTCAGTCACCACTCCTGGGGAAATGCTGACTTTTCAAACAAGCCTGCTGATGCATAACAAAATCCTAATTTCCACTGGAGCAGCAGATTTCTTCATGAATTGTGGATACACGCATTAGCGTTAATATATTATTATACGGAAGCTACAGGCGGAGCCTCTCTTGTGCAGAACTTGCATATAAAAAGCCTTTTCAGGAATGACTCTTTGGACACAGATGTTCTTCCCACAGGCAACGCATACTGTTTGCCTCATTGTCTTTCCTGCTCATCATGTGCTTTGTGAATTTGTGAGCGCAGGTGGCAAAGGTATGGTAAAAGCAGCAGAATTCTAGAGTATTAAGCTGTAGGATTCTAGACTAGAATGTACATTATCTAACTCTAAAGTGTGTTTCTTCATTCTTTGAATTCAAAGTTGATGAACTTCTGCTGAAAGGTTGTAATTGACACCAGGTCTTCAATCTTTTTTTTCTGTGTACTGTTCTTTGGTTGCCCTACAAGCATGTGATCAAGCCTGTGATACAGTCTATTAACCATGTTAACCATGTCAATATCATGGGCCAGATGTATGAAATGTTTTATCAGTCACAAACATTCCAAGTTGCAAAACCGGAATTTGCACGACTGCTAAAAATTATTGTGAATGAAATACATCCATTATAGGAATCTGTAAAACTTTACTGACTTCTTAAACGGGTTTAGGAATGGATGCAAAATCACAAATTGGAAGGTACATATTGTGGGAGTCCCTACCAAACTGCGGTTCCGACCCCCTAAGAATAAATGGTTAGTGACAGGAATTTTGAAAACATTATTGCTTTTAAAAAAAAGTTACTATTTGCAACTGCTTTTTGAGACCAGTATCTTCGTACATCTGGCTCATAGTACCTTTTGCTTGAATGACCATACCTCAGTCAATACTTTGCACAGTTATTGTTACTGCCGCATATATGTGTTAAGGATAGTGGTGATACTGTACCAGGAGAAGACAACATAATACAATGCAGAAGTCAGAGAAAGAGGCAATGCGATAACAATACAACAGGATGACTATGTAAATAAGACCCAGTTAAATTAATTGCATCCTTATTTATCCTGCACAAATATCCTAAAACCTGGCATGGATCCTCCCGGAGCTACTTTGGGATTCCCTATGAGGATGCATCACAGTATGTACATAAACTAATCACCCATCTTAGAAGAACTATAGCCTTTCTGAGAAGATTCCTTCAAGTATTTCAAAAATTTCACATTTTTCCCCTGAATGTAAAGCTTCATGTATATTCAGTGGAAAGGAATGAAAGTCACAGACAAAGTTGACACTTGATTCGTGGGCCCTTTAAAGGAAATACAAAACTGCAAGACACTGAAGATAACATGTGTAGCCTAAAATGCCTCAACTGGAAAAATATGCCAAACAAGGCCGTTTTGCCCAGATACTCTGCACAAATCAGCCGAACATCTCCAGATTCAAACACAATCAGGAATGAGGACAAACCAGGGGAATCTGATGAGATTAATTCGATCCTTCCAGTTATTTGCCATTCCCAATTGGACTAGGGCTGACTCAGAAGTTGCGCTCATCTTGTGCAAGGAAGAAACAAAATGAGGGCGTTAGTGCAGGAAAATGTACTAATGAGCACTTTAATTTCTTTTTTTTAACGGAAAGGTCTCCATGAACCTGTGATGGCAAGCAGCGCTTCCAAGAAGTGCCCTTTGGTGAATACCTCTTGAGGGGACTGTTAATTCAATGAATGTCAACATTATGCACCTAATTGTCTGAACTCAGACAATTTAAGGCAGCATGTACGCTGCCCATAAAAAGTAATTCAAGAGATGTTTATCCGTTCACAATCATGTTGTTCCACAAGGTTGAAATGTGGGTACAGTCTTCAAAGCTTACATATGGATCAGAACCATTTCTCATCTAACTTTGGTACCACTCAGAGTCTTATTTCCATTGTCCCAAATAGGGAAACGCTATAGGACTTGACTATTTAGCCTGTCTATTGGAAGCAACATTTAGAAACAGTATAGTTCTTGGCTTTTGATCAGAAAAAATATTCAGCCACGTTAACACTGTGGGTACAAGCATATGCCAACCGCTGTCCAAAGATAAGTTGAGAAGAGTAACAAAAGCATGGAAATGGATAAACAATAATCTTCTGACATATAATATACAAGGGTAGGACACCATGGAACAGCTAATGATGAAATTGTGCATATTGAAAACAATAGCTACTGGGCACGTGCTGAGTGAAGAAAAAGGCCCATGATGTTGTGATGTCTTTCCTGCTCTAATTATTCATCACTGAATCACAGAAACGTAAGAACAGGTTCGAGATTCAAGTCCTCTATTCAGAAAGTCCTCTATGAAGAACAATTTAATAAAGAGCATGTATTAAATAAACAGTAGTAGGTTTACCATTGGCCAGGCAGGTGGATAAAGAAAACATATATGACATTCCAAGGTTTAAATGAAAATGTAAACAATGTTTGCAAATTTTGAGTAAATGTTCACAACCTTCAAAGTATCTAAAAAACACAAGTCTGCATAAAAAATAATAATATATATAATGGATGGTTGATGCAAAAAAGAAAGAAACAATGTTAGCAGTTTTGTAAACAAAAGATGTAGTACAAATGTTTCCAATTAATACCCTGGTTACTAGACTGTAGTTCATAGCATTGACTCCAACTCAAAACACTGGTGTTAATTCGAGGTTTGAAGAAGTCTCAAAACCTTCTAACTAACTAAGGCAATATCTCTGTGACATCTTTCATTTTTTGTGGGGTCCACAATGCTCTAATTTAGCCCCAACTCTTTTAGTTTATACATGGAACTACTTTCCAAAGAATGTAAAGGAATGATACACAGATGACAATCAAATCTATCTCACAACCTTATCACTGATTGACATCCTCACTCTCTGATCTCCACATTCAATATTTAGGCATGGAGCCCTGAGTTCATCTTGTTCACCCCAAAACTAAAAAAAGTTAAACCCAGAGCTGTTAAAACAACTAAATATTGCAAACGCCCACACCTACATTTCCCACTCTGTAACTTCACACTCAGGATCACGCTGGACTCTTGTTATCCATGATCTCACATGTAAATAAAATTACCAAAATGGCAAACCTTCACTTTCGAGCCTTGAAGAAAATGAATCTTGTTTTATTGCTTTCTCTTCTAACAAGAGCAGCCCAGACCTTAATCTTGTCAAATCTAGGCTTTGGTAATTCTGTCCTAGTGAACACATCCCGTTCCTCCCTCTTGCCACTCAAAATGACTGAACTGGACTGGGACAACCAACACTTCGACCGAGCTGCAGAAGCCCCCCATCCCCTTACAATCCAAACGGGTGATTAGTCGTGCTAAACAAGAACCCTGATTGATTGATGTCATCAATCTCTTCAAACTATCAAATGGCATGATACTGTTGAGAAGCAAAAACAACCTCCTTTTGGAAACCTAAACTTCAAAACCACCCATGCAAAGCACCAGTCTTTCTCAGGAGCTGCTACTCTTCTATTCAACTGTCTTCCCATCAACCGCTGGACTAACCAAATGTTGCTGTCATTCCTCCAGCATCTAAATTCACACTCAAAAGGATCGGTTGTCTCTTGACTATATATGTCAAACTGCTCACCTTCCGATTTGTGTACCCACTTTCACCCGGCCATTGTCTACCCTGCTGTGTATTAAGTTCTTTGTTCTCCTCCTTGATTCCACTTGTGTGCTTTAGCTATTTCCCCCTCCCCACCCCACCACTGTTTTTGTTATATTATAAAGAGCCCCTACACCTTGTGGTGCCTGAGCATTATAGAAACCTGTTATATAAATGAATAAACAGCTATTAGAAAGATAGATTTAGGAGTGATCCATCTCAATTGAGTTATAATGTGATGTCATACTATATAAATTCATTTAAGTTGGTTCAAGCTACAAGTTACAAGTTACTGTCAAACCCTGTCAAATCTTTCTGAGAGATTCTATGGATCCCAGAAACCATTAAAGAGCAATTCCATCCAAGGCTACCAAGAATCAAAGAAGAGCTGAGAACTCCGATTTGTCTGCCTTGCTCGGGTTTCATCTTTCAATTTGCTCTGTAAACACACTTTGGGTCGCAATAGAACACTAGAGTGTAAGCTTCCAATTAGACTTTAACTTATCATTCCCTCATTCTACAATACATAGACTCTACTCACCCTCAGTGCCTACAGATAACCGAAACGTGATACATAGCTCACTATAATACAAGTAAATAAAAATGACTTCCATTGTTGGAAACTGGAGGATTCCTTAATGCAAGATGCATACTGGGGAGAGGTGTTACCATTGTGCCATCTGTCATGTGGCTTATATTTCCTTGATTGTCTATGTGTGTTCACCGAGGTAACTTGGTTCAACCAGAATTGTATTTTTAAAGATAAAATGAACATACCTTTATTCAACTGTATCACTGCGTACAACTTTGTCCTGTACTTTTGGCAAACAATAATCTGTTATTTTGTTTTTAAGTCTTACACTTCATATTCAAGGCCTTTCTAATTGCACTAGTGTCTTGTCTCCTAATTCAATACCAGGCTTGAAAGTTCGATTTCATATATATTCAATACAACTACAATAGTGAAAATGCATATAGCAACTGATGATTATAAATATCACAAAAGGTATATGCTACTGAGCACAGTTGTCCATGTGCACAACATTCATTATATATTTTGGTCAACAGTTTTTTTCTGAACTTACCATTGTGTTCTAGACCGACAAATGGTTCCTTCTGCTGCATTTCTAGCTGCTTCTTCGCTTGCCTGCAAACCGGGCACCTGTGGGATCAGCCAAAACACAGAAATCTTCAAAAGGCCCAATTAAAGAAATGTAAATGTCGGACAATGAACCTGCACTGGTTTATACAAAGACAATAAATAATAATTAAAGCAGTCTATCCAGATCTGCCATCTCTTTTTTGAAAATGTTTTGAAAATGTTAACATCTTATACCCTGCAAGTCAACATTCTCCTCATTTGCAGCACAGTGACCCATGGTTGTGTGTGTCAAAACAAACACAACAACGTGCCTGACGCCGCTACCAACCATGCCAGTCGCATAAGTGAGGACTACCGCAATGACGCTCACCTAATATAAAGGTTCCTGAAATATCCCTGTTGGATTCCAAGCTCATCATCTAGTGGCTCCAAATACTTAAAAGAAATTCTACTGCCAGTGTTGTTCCTAATACTGCCTATGTTATTACATCCTATTTGCACATTAACTTATACATGTTTTATTAAATCATATAAGCTCTCACAATTGCACTTCCAAGATGTGGAGTCTTTATTTTATTGTCAAATTTAGAATATATGTTTTAAGAAAATTTCAAATGCTGTATAAACATTTTATCAAATCAATTTCAGTTGACATCTGTATCTTTGTGATGCGACCATCAGAATATGCGAGGTGAATTTTGCTGTACTTGCCCAAATTTGCAGAGTTGCTTGTCCCGTGGTGATGCAAGAGCCTGCTTTGCTGGTCGGAATGACACTGTTCCCTCGTAGGAATGGTGAGACAGAAATGTCTTGAAACCTTAAAGAAAATCAATAACCCTTTATTTGTTTTGCCTTTTATTGCCCCTGTCTGTTTATGTGTCAGTTACTTCTATCAGGGGTGGAAAAGTGAAAAGTTCCTTTACCATTCCATCCCTCTGCCTCCAAAAATCAATAACTCATATTTGCTTGACCCTGCCTTGTCCCCATCAATCACCACCATCTTTCATCAGGGAAAGGAAGGCAAGTCATTACCTGGCCTTCTAACTTGTCTGTTCAGAAGCCTTGCAATATGCTACACTGACAATCCACTGAAGTTGTAACTGTCACATCCTTTGCCATAAACCAATTAATTACAACTTTTCTATTGTATAACCCGAGCCAAACCTTTCTTTCTTGTTTTAAGTCACATACACACAATCTATACCTACTGCTTTCAGTACATATACACCTTGGATTTTCTATTTGCAATACCATTTATATATTGAATAAGAAACAACCTTCAAGCTGATGACAATTTGATATTTAGGTCTAGTTTTAGTCATTACTTTTTGATTTTGCTACAATTATATGTATAACAATATACTGACTTATTGCGCCTTTCACTGAGTCCTCTTAATATTCTGAAATATTATTGTGTCATTTACATTTCTCTTCTGCCCCAATACCGCATGCATTGCAGGCAACGGGTCAGCCCACTTTAGCCACTCGATAACCTCATTGTGAGTAACTGCATTCTAACCTTTTACAAGGAGCACATTCACAGGACAACAAGATCCCTTCATTGCCAGGGACTACAATAGCATTGTGTGCTTTTTGAGACTAAAAATATTTTTTTGCGCATAGCCAATTTTCTATTAAAGATTTTCAAAGTAGCAAGGGCCAGACAGCTTTCCCACAATGAAGCTTTATAAAAGTCATGCCAAAACAAAACAAGCATGTATAAAGCCAAATGGCTGAGTCAATGCCAGACCTACTGGCTCTTTCAATGCTTGTTAATAAAATAATCTTTGACAAATAGGGCTAAATATGTGATGATTAGCTAATTAATTTTTTTTTTTACATTTATTACTTTTTTGTTGCACTAGGTAGCTGGAATTTTTGTAGAGTGTTGTGTCCCACTACTCACCGAGTCAGGCATTGACATGTCATATGCATACTCCAGTGAATAATGCATGCCAAAGTAAGTAAGCTCTCAAAAATAGTAACTCGAAAAAGTTTGTATAGGATTCTGTATGCTTCATAATAGATGACTGATATATTTTGTGAAGCAGAGGCTCCTCCTCAATGGCAGAGAAGCATTGCCCCACTGGGCAAGAGCCAGTATTTTTCACCTTCTGGCTCAGCCAGCAGTACAGGGAGGGGCGGGGCTGGGCCATGGGAGTTGGGAGGGGGGAATGAGGGGAGAGTGCACCTAAGTGCGTATGTGTGTTTGGCTGGCCATCTGAGGCCGGCCAAACACACATGCACACTTAGGTTTCTCCAGCCCAGCTGTGTTTAACAGCCAGGCTGGAGAAACTGCACAGACCCCAGGGCTGTGTCTGACTGCCGCTCAGACCTATCCTGGCGCTGCTTTCATGCTAGCTTTTGCATGAAAGCAGCACCAGGATTGCTGGGGAGCCTATGCTGGGACACCAGAAGAGGAGTGAGGCAGCAGGAGTCGGAGGGAGGGCAAAAAAAGGTATGTTTTTCATTTTTATTTCTTTTTTTTTGTTTATCCCCGTCCTCGTCAAATCATCACCCCTCTACGCTCCCCCCCCCAACCTCCCATGACATTTGCGGCAGCCACCTCTGATATTGAGTGCCCTTGTGTCCTCCTTAGTACAAATTTTACACATTCCAGATCATGGAGGTTGTAAATTAATCTGGCTGATTTGCTCTGACTGCGTTCAGAGCTCAAAGTGTGTTAAAATGAATGAGCACCAATCAGGGCATCATGCGTAAGTTGGACATGCATTGAACAGGAGCTACAAAGTGTATCAGCTGAGGTGTTTAGTTGAGAGGCACACAGAAATAGAATGGGGAAGTAAGTGTTGGCCACAGACTGGTGCCACCGCACCGGGTACTGACTTTGGGAGGGGGCGCCCTGCTGGCAAGTATATTATAGTTTAAAAGCCCCTACTGCAGCGTTCCTTGCCTCCAGCAATTTTCAGACAATAATACAAATGTCAAGACAACTCTGGTGACAACTGTTTAGCCTGGAGAGAGTTCGGAATTTTCTCTAGTTGAAGCTTTAAGGTAGCGCAGGGTTAATATGTCTCTTGCAAAGAACATGCACCATGAAGATCACAAATTGCACATAACGCAAATAGGTCAGTGTGTCACTGCTTTTGTCAGAGGTCCTTTCGTTACTTACAGTTTATGAGTTAAAATCCTTAAACTATTCAACAAATCAGTATGGATGACGTGACTCCTACACCTTGTAGCCCTCTATACTTATGTAACAATTGTTATATACTGATTTACACACATATGATTGTTTTTCTCTGTGTAATGTGTCTGCGATTTAAAGTGCTCTGACACCCTACATTGGACAGAGTGGTGGTACAAAACCAATTAAATGCATCTGAGAGAGAGTGGTTAGGGAAACTTTTGGGGCACTTTCAAAGGATGGTAGTGAGGGAATCCGTGGTGAAGGCGGTCATAGGAGGGGGGCTAGCAAACACTGTCACACAGGGCGCCACCAGCCCTAAGGCCAGCTGTGGCCACAGATATCATCAAATAGTAAGCATCCATGAAACAAATTGGCAGAATCGCAGTAGAAGGATCCACACTTAGTGAAATTAAAGGAATTTACACAGAATGGCCTATAGGCACAACATCACTAGCACATTTACTACATCACAGCAAAGTGCTGAATGCATATGAATGGATAACTAAAGAGCCACATTAGGGGGTATCATAAGGTGCCAAAAGAAATGAAGTTCAGGGAGTAATAAAAGCTTTGTGGGGCTAGAAAAAGAAGGGTGGGAAAGGGATACAGACAGATGGTGCTTAAGACATGATTATAAAATGCTACCATTCATACTTTGAGGACCTTGGTGGGTGATTCTCTGCTATTGCACGTATATATTTAAAAGTTTTAAAATACAATTCTTGTAGACATCGTGGAGATTGTACCCCCTTATTGAGGGGTGGTGAGTTGCTTGGAGGAGGAAGCTTTCTTTTCTAGTAACCTGCATAATGCATCATTGTTCCAGTGACAGATCTCTTTTTGGTCTTGACTACAGGAACACCAATCCTGTTAGGGTATACCTACCAAAAACAGAAGTATGCAGAAGGAAATGATAGCACCCAAATAGCGGCAGTCACTTGACTAGATGTGGGGAGTGAAAAGATGCTAAGGAGTAAACTATTTTGGATGAAACGTGGGAAGATGCTAGAAACCAAATATTCGTATTGGGTCCTGTGAGACTCATACATATAACTTAGATATTGATCAATCATGTTCAGAAGCAGTTGAGTGAGAAACAAAATCAGTAGTATCCTAAGCTCCAAGTTAGGTGCTGTCAAGGTGATGAATGTGAATTTGGTGGAGTGGTTTGATTGTTTAAACTCCACAGCAACAGGTAAAAAGTTATTGGAAATGTGTAGCCAAAGTGGAGTAGTTTTACAATGCTGTCTGAGCTTCTACACATAGTTTTTATTTATATGCATACATATTTAACTTTTATTAGCTAAGATCCTATTTCATGAAAATGCATTTAAAGAAATTATATGTAAATAGGGCAGGTATATGTTGACAGAACAGAAGCGATCAGTCCCTTTCGCACACACATGCCCAATATTACACTTAAATTGTGTTTAAGATCTTTCTCTCTATATAGCCATAACACATACATAACAGTAGTATAAAATGGTGCTTAACCCTCACTGGCGGATGACTACTGCTCTCATGTCATGACAAATCCCCCAGGTTCACCTCCATGAAAAACAGAGTGGAAGTTCAATATAATAATAATGCTGTAGGAGCATGCCAGGCGTATGTGAATGTAGAGAATAGAATGCACAAAATCCCTTTATACCTCCTGGGCTCCTGCTACCACTTACTCTCATCATTATATGTAACCTACTCCATAAAGGGGAGTGTGAATGCCCACTGGCCATGATTCCTTGCTACCAGCCTTCTACACTTGGCTAGCAAATACACATTTTCTGCCAGGTTCATACCTCAGCGTTTTCTGGGCATACACTTAGGTCTACCCTATGCTCTTATGATGTTTGACTTCACATGTCAAAACTAGAGCACTATAAAAGTATCATTCCCCAACTTAATCATACAGCCTTGATGAAGTGTGAGTTCTGGAGGATAAAACATGTTGACTGCTTACTAAAAAACCTCTGTATGATTATGTACATAGTCTGGAGTTACTAAATGTGAAAATAAAACTTTATTGTAATTTAGATTGACCATCTTAAATGTTTCATGGACTAATTTTGTAACATTTCTAACCAGCCTACCATGTTTTTCTCGGACCTATTTAAAACAGAAAAGATGGTATTCAACCCAGAAGGAAGTCAGGCACGAGGTGAGACCAGGGACCACAACCTCTGTAAGTCCAGGCGCTTGATCACTAATCTCCTATGGAAATGCCATCTATTAGATAATCTAACAACTTTTAGGTCCATAATGTAATCTTTAGTTCATAAAATATTCATATCTCATCTGTTTGTTAAAGTATGCTGCATGTAAGTGCTTATCTTAGCATCCTACTTCACTCAACCTTTCCTTAACAAAGGTATTTACATTCTTGCCAGAGCACTAAATCAGTGTTGTGGCTTTTTAAAGCATTTTGTGGGATGTGAATCAATGATGACTGTCTAAGGTTGTTGAGCACATCACAAGTTCACCTCATAATTATCTAAAACAAATGTTGCATCCATTACATGCATGTTTGATATTTTCAGGGTCTGCAACCATGCAAGAATCCACTTGAAATAAAAGGATGAATGACTGAAGTGTCTTACAAAGCCAGGTAACTGCAGTAAGAAGCAACAAGTTCAAAATACTCTGATGCATGATGCATACTGCCAGGAATCTACACCAGTATGTAAAAACAATAATCCTGGGCCATAACAATGTAAATTATCAAAGGATTTCATACAAACAAATCCTAACTATTGCTGGTATCCTTATTAGTCATATTCCATGTCCTCCTCTTCTGGCTATTCCAGCTCACTCTCCACTTGAAACTTTTTCAGACCTTGCCCACCACAAAGATAGAGAAGAGAAGTGGTTGGAGAGTTCTAGCACCAGAGTAAGTGTATCGATGGTATACTCTTCAACATAAAATTCATACATGGAACTTTTATTGCAAGAAGCTAAAATCACTAACGAGAGAGAGAAGGGAATTAAAGGAAGCTCTCAATCAAAGGAAGACCTTAAATTAAAACAAAAAAGGGTTGCATGACCTCATCCTATCTCGAAGAGGATTCTGAGGAAAAACATAAAATTCTGATTTTCTCTCAAACCACACACAACACCTCAGGACGAGCAAAAACTTTGAATCATCCTTTAACCTTGGGACATACTACTTGATACTCCAGGATGAAGTTACTTTATGTGAAAAGTTCACAATTTATGTCACCACTCCACAGCAAAAACACCCAGAAACACATTTAAAAATTCAGGACATGTTATCCTCCATTAGGCACTTTGTTAACCTATTTTAATTAAGCTTTTTAAAATTCATCTATTAAGAATAATAATCATAATTTTAAATGCAGTTTCATACCACACTTTCTAATGTGCCACAGAGCATTAAATATCATATCTCGCTATTATACTATTTGATGGTACTCAATTTATCAATTTGTAGACCAATTTAAGACTCTTGCTGGTTGTCAGCAGAGAGCCTTTAATTCACTAATCCATCTTTCTGGGATGTCCTTAAAGGGTAAAATCCCATAACATTAAGGAAAGCTGGAGTAGTTCTTGAAAATCTTCAATAAGACCCAAACCTATACACACATGCAACAGTGGAGACTATCTTTACTGTTGAGAAAGTATGTTCCAGATAATCAGGTACAGCATCACATGGGTCTGTTTCTGGTGTTTGTCGTTTACTATAATAATGGGTTTACTGTCTCAGTACCTGAGATGTCATATCTGGATGGACCCATCCATCGATTCTTTTCGCTGGTCTTTAATACGTCGCCATAGAAACCATATCCCATCAAAGAGACAGAGTACTTCAAAAAGGTGTTGTTGTGGTGGGCTGAACATACATCCAAGTTCTGTGAGTCACCTTTGGGAGAAAAACATAATTTCTGTTAATATGAATATAAGTTTCAGGCAACAACTTGTCACTGGACTGACTAAGCAAATGAACTCAGATCAAGAGGCCTTCAAAGTCACAGGTCAGATATTTCATTTAAAATGTTCCAATTAAATGATACATAATAAACACACAAACAAAATGCAGCATAACAACTTTCATTGCTTGCAATTCAGAGACTTAAATACACCTCCTCTACTGCAATTGCAGCTATGATTTGAATTTGCACCCAATTAATGCCAGTAATTGAGCAACAGTCACGGAGATGTTGGAGTAATGTGGGTGAACACTTGAAAACCCCTTTAGTGGATTTTAGCAATCTACAGTGTGCAATTTCAAGTGATATGGATTTCCCACCACGAGTCAACTAGTTAAGAATATACTTTTTAATTCAACAAAAGTCATAAATTAAAAACAGAACGACCAACCTAAATGTTGGTAGACTGCAATAGAAAAAGTTACATACCTTTAGTAACAATCTTTCTGGTTGATATTCTATTTGCTTACAGATTCCGCATATAACGAATTCTCCCACCTGCCAGACTGGATTCAAAAATGTGAAATAGCTCTCCTATGCTAACAGGTGGAGCCAACAATCTGTCTCAACTCTGGCTCCTCAACAGACATGACATCACAGAGCCACAGAAGGTGGTAACCGGCACCTTTTGTTTTTCAATGCCCTTGGAGGCTGAGACAGAACCAATGAAAGAAGTAGCAATGCAGTGGAGAAAGTCAGTCAAAACAAAACTCCCAGAGAATACCAAACACCTCTGGGCAGCAATGCAGGGACAGATGGTGAGGAATCTCCAGGCGATACATTACCCACCTGAAAAATCCTTATTAAAGGTAAGTAACTTTTTGCTTCTGATGATGAAAACGTCTACATGCAGATTCCTCACCACATGATTAAATATCAAAGCAGTACCCCAAGGCTGCATGTCTGAGTGGCAGTGAATCATGCCACAGGACAAGTCAGACACTCTGTTAATTAAATGGAGGACAAAATATCATCAAAGACATAAAGGTCAAGCCACAGGTCAGCTATAACTAAACTCAATGAGTACCAAAGGATAAGTGACAACAGATAAACAACCTTGGCCCCAGGCCACTACCCGACAGGCAGACTCTTACTAGATGCCTAGTGCATAAAAAGGGAGTACCAAGTGAAAGCTACTGCTGCTAAAGCAAGCACACCTATTCCAAAGCATTCTAGGATACTGGTACTAAACCCTTGCAATGGGTTCACATAGTGCAGGGTTCCTAGTAGCAAGGGCACAATAGCATCAACCTTAGGAGAGAAACACGGGGGCGTGGCTAGCCTGCCGGCAAGATGGCCGACACTTCGTGAGGCTTTGCCGGGCTTAGGGCATAATCCTACATTTCTCCTATTGGAGCGGCTGCTACAGCGCTCCATTGGCCAGACGAGTCCTCGCTGGTGGCGGTGCTCCCATTTCTTCCTGATTCTGGGCTGGTGGAGGCTACGAGGCGGCTGGCTGCGTGCAGCTGAGGGGCGGGCTCGGGCCTGTGTTCGGCCCGTGGCGCTGGGGACATGCCCCTGTGTTGCTGCCCGCTGGTTGCCGGCCGAGCCTGCAGTGGAGGAGCTGCCGCTGGCTGTGTGCTGTGGCCGGCGGTTGCATTGGACCGTGGCCCTGCTGCCCTGCGACCTCTGCGGCCCTACAGCCCCGTAGGGGGTGGCGCTCTCCTGCCCTTGGTGCCGGCGGGCTGGACGGCTTCTGACAAGCCCGGGCACATGGGCAGCTAGTGGAGGCATGCCTGGCCTTTTAGGACTTTGTTTGGGGCGGCTGCCCCGGACTTGTGTGTCGGGCAGGGCCCCTTCTGCTTTGGAGGGGGCCTGGATGCGGCCCTGCACTTGGACTGGGGCTTTCTCTGGTCTCGCTGGAGGAGGAGCTTGGTGGAGGGCCCTCTGGGCGGCCCTATCGCTGGTCAAATCAGACCGGGGGGTCATTTGTGTCTTTCGGAGGCTGGCGGTGACGTCTTGAGCCCTAAGGAGGCCTGATCTGGGGCTGGCCTTGGTCCCAATGGCGGACTGGTGGTGGGCTGCGTATCTCAGAGGTGGACAGAGACTGGCAGTAACGGATGAGAGGCCAGCTACCTGAGGGGCATCGCACTATTATTGGAGCCTCATATTTGTGGTGCTGCCCCCCCCTGTGTAAACCTGGTGCGCTAGTTTCCTCTTTTCAGCAATTTGCGGTGAGTCTTCCTTTGTGGGCTCTCGGCGGCTGTTAATATGGAAAAGGCAGAGCAGAAGCAGGTGAAGATCTCCTTTGACGGAGGTAGGAGGAAGGGAGGCGTTTCTGCCTCTCAATCAGGAGATCTGTCGGCGGAGGAAGGACCTTCGGACACATCGGTCTAAGCCATGTTTTTGGATCTTACAAACAGCTTAGCTGGCATAGACTCTAAATTAGATCACTTAACTGAACAGACAGACCACATCAAGGCCAGAGTGGATGATCATGATGCTCGCTTTGACCAGTTAGAGACGCGCACTTCGGAGCTGGAGGATCAACGACACGGAGAACGGGAACAATTGTTGCAGATGGAACGGGAGGTGGAGGTCATTCGCAATAAAAAGGAAGATTTGGAAGCATGGTCGTGCCGTAACAACATCAGAATGATTGGTCTCCCGGAATCCACGGATATGGGCAGGATGGAGGACTTTGTGGAGAAAATGCTTGCAGACCTATTTCCTGGAGAGCATTCCAGGATGCTCGTGATAGAGAGAGCCCACTGATCGCTTGCAACTAGGCCTCCACCTGGGACTCCGCCGTGACCCATTATTATCCGCCTGCTGAACTACTGCAATAGAGATGCTGTGCTGCGGTTAGCCAGAGAGAGACGTCAGGTGATCTATAAGAACTCTGAGCTGAACTTCTTTTCGGATTACACCCCAAGTGTGCAGGAGGCGCGTAGGGCCTTCCTGCAAATTAAACGCTCGCTAAGTTTGACTGATGCCAGATTTTCTCTTATTTACCCTGCAAAGCTCCGAGTAAAACATGGGGGCACATTACATTTCTTTACGGACCCAAAGTTGGTGGCTAAATTTGTTAAAACGATTCCCCAGAGGCCTGCGGCTGTGAGGACGGAAGATTCTGGAGCTGAGAGAGCAGACCTAAGTGACAATGATTAACGAACTATGGGTGCCCAAGGACCAGTAGGTCTTGATGATTATAAGGGGGCGCTGCTGTAGTATCTTTGTTTTTCACACTTGCCGCTCTGACATTACACCTGTTTCTTGGGTGGCTAGCCTTACGGCCCTTTGATGAGTCCTGTCACCATGTTGTGGGTCTTTGATTGCATTTTTTCAGGTTGGGGGGGCAGATCCTAGCTTTGACCCGTTTGGGGGGTCTGCGTGGGTGGGGGGGTAGGTCTGTTTGCAACTTGTTTTCTTTTTGTTCTCTGGTCCTTTTATATCTGCTTCTTTTGTCTATGTGCGGCTGGGGGAAGTGGCGTGGTGGCATGGAGTTCTGGTTTTGTTGCTTTGGTGGTGCTGGGTAGGGTGACGCTGCTTCGTTACCTCACCTGGAATGTGCGTGGCTTGAATGATGGGCGTAAGGTGCGGCTCATGTCTGCCTATGTTAAGCGCCAGAATATCGACATATGCATGCTGCAGGAGACGCACTTGGTGACGACTACGCTGAATCGTTTGAAAGCTGGATGGATTGGTGAATGTCATGGTGAGGTGTTGTCACGGTTTGCTGCATAAGGGGCTGTAGTGGCGCACTCAGTGGGTAATAGCGGATCCAAATGGGTGCTATGTTTTGATGAATGGAACACTACTGGATAGGCCTTGCAGGCTTGTCTTGGTTTATGGCCCTGTTGTTGACGACCCTGAATTTTTCTGCGAGGTCTGGTGCCTGGTTGAATTGATGAGGGGTGGCGCTGTTATTTGGGGAGGAGACTTCAACGTGGTCCTAGACCCGGAGAGGGATCGGGAAAGTTCATCCAGGGCGCGACACTCCGCCGCTACTAATGCTTTCTCGACTGTTATGAGTGACGGCGCCTTGATTGATATATGGAGGGCGAAACATGGGGATAAGAGGGAGGGCACATGTTTCAACTACGTACACAATAGCTGGTCCCGCATAGATCGCTGGCTGGGCACGCGGGATGTGGAACTTTGGACACGGTCGGTGGAGCACTTGGCCCGAACTCTGTCGGAACACTCTCCAGTCAAATTGGAGCTGAAGATGCCAGGGGGACCGAGCGCTGCCTTTGCCTGGCGTCTGCCTCAGGGGGCACTCCAGGATGCGGCGTTCCGCAAGACTATCACTCAATATTTTGACGAGAATAGTGGGTCGGTGGATGCTTTGGGAGGCCTTTAAGGTGGTCATCCATGGAGTGTGTCTTTCGAAGCAACACGGGGTGTTACGATCGTTGCGGCGGGAACTGGACGATTTGGAGGCGCGAATTGCTGACCTGGAGGCGACGGGGCACCGTAGCTCTCTATGAGGAGGCCTCTTTGCAGGAAGTTTGTTTTTTGGGGAAGTATGCCAGGGCGAGGCACTATGGAGAGGGAGATAGAGCTGGACGCACGCTGGTGAATGTGTTACGCAAGCCCTGGGCTAGTAGCTTTTTTACTGAAATAAATGGGTTGGAGGGTGAGCAAGTGGCTGGAACGGAGCGAGTTATGAAAGTTTTTACTAGATACTTTATGGACTTGTATTCTGCTCCCACCGAGTTGAATAGTGAGGCTGCGCAGGAATATTTCTCAGAGATCAGCTTGCTCTGGTTTGACAATGCACATAGGGCTTATTTTGATGCACCCTTCTCTGTGGAGGAGGAGAGATTGGCAATTAGAGGCCTGCCCGGCGATAAGTCCCCAGGATTAGATGGCCTGACCCCTGCTTCCTATAAAGAATATTCTGACATACTAGCTCCTTAATTCTTGGAGGTTTATGGTGAGGCGATGGAGACTGGAGCTCTTCCTGCCTCCCTCTAGGAAGCACTGATTGTTACGATTCTTAAGCCTGGCAAGGACCCACATAGCTGTGATTCGTATTGCCCACTCTCTATGATCAACGTGGATAATAACATTTTGGCCAGGATGATTGCAGCCGTTGATGCCGCGGTTGGTGCTCCCTGACCAGTCCGGGTTTGTGCCGGTGCGGCCGACGACGCATAATCTGCGAACGTTCTTTGCGCTCGTGGGCACGCTTGTGGCGGAGGAGGAGGCTGCGGCGGTGTTTTTAGATGCCACAAAGGCATTTGACTCGCTGGCGTGGAAGTATTTATTTGCGCTGTTTGGTAGGCTGGGCCTGAGTGCGTGATTCGTTAAATTTCTTCGATTGCTGTACACAGATCCTGTTGCTCGACTGCGGCTGAATGGCAGTATCTCTGACCCCTTCCCAGTAGCCCGGGGGACCCGCCAGGGTTGCCACCTGTCCCGCTACTATTTGCAATAGCAATGGAGCCGCTTGCAGCCTTTACTATAATAACAGAGGGATGCCGTTCCGGCAGCGTCCAATATTAATCTCGATGTACGCTGACGATATTGCTTGTGTGTTCGCAGGCAGAGCAAGAACCTAGATGTTCTGTTTAACAAGATTGTTCGATTTGGTGCCTTTTCTGGCATAATGATCAACTGGTCTAAATTGGTTGTGCTGCTCCTTACTGCGGGGATGGCGGGCTTCTCTTCCCGGTATCCTATTGAGTGGGCGAGCAGTCCGGTCAGATACTTGGGAATCTGGCTGAGCTGTGATGTTGAAAAGCTTTGGTTGGCTAATTATGGCAAGTTAGTAGCTTGGCTGGAAGATAGGATCGAGGTGTGGCGCTCGCTGCCGTTGTCGCTTATAGGGCGCATTGCTATTGCCAAGATGGTTGTGTTGCCAAAATGTCTATATTTATTTGTGAACCTTCCTCTGGCACTTACTGCTGGTTTCCTGCGGCACCTCCGTTAGGCCCTGAAACAACTGGTCTGGGCGGGTGGGCAGCCCAGGATTGCTTGGGAGAAGCTGACGCCGCCCTTTGAACTGGGCGGCCTTGCTGCCCCTGATTTGGAGCTCTATGATTATTGTGCGCAGGCCCACTTTGCATACTATTGGATTTGCCCCGTGCGCTACCTACCGCATTGTGCGCCTGAGAGTGATGCGGTGTGGCCAGATAGGCTGCCGCAGGTTCTTGGGTGTTTGTCTCGGTTCTGTGGTGTGGATACAGTGGCGTGCACCTCCAAGGCCTGGGCGGCTTTGTTGCGCCGGTCTGAGACATGTGAGCCCTTTGCTCCTGCGATGCCGTTGCTGGATGTCGCCGATGAGAGGATGTCCCGGGATGTGCAGCTGCGGGACTTTAACGACTTGGGTCTGTCTTCTTTGGGAGATTGGTTTGAAGGGGGGCGGTTGACCCCCCCCCAGAGGCGGTGCTTGTAGAGGGAGCCGATAATGCTCTGCATCGGTTATATGTCCTGCGAGTTTATGCGATGCTCCGCGCACGATTTGCGGGTCTCCCGACGACTCTGAGGACCTGCCAGGCGCTGGAGATGTTGTGGTGTGTGCAGTCGCCACGCAAACTCATTACTAAGCTGTATGGCTGTCTGCAGGAACAGCAGCGGGACATTGCCATGTCTGCTAAAGCCAGATGGGAAATGGACGTTGGGGAGTGCATTTCAGAAAAAGCGTGGAAAAAATGCTGTGCACACATGAGAGCACTGTCGCCGAATTATCAGCTGCGGCTTATTCATTTTAAATTTCTACATCGTTTATATTACACTCCTCGAAGACTCTACGCTATGGGGCTGCGTGCGGATGCTAATTGTGAAAGGTGTTGCGCCCCTGACGCTGATTATCTACACTTGGCGTGGAATTGTGGGGAGGTGCGCGTCTTTTGGCTGGAAGTGATGCATGCGATTGCGGAGATGACTGGCTTTGATTTGCCCCTCTCTCCTGTGCTGGCACTGCTTGGACTGGTGGACGGGGTGCCGTTGGGTTCGCGGAGACTGGTGGGACTATTGCTGCTGTTGGCTAAGCGCAGAGTGGCGATGTGTTGGGGGAGAGGCCGGGCTCCTCACGGGGCTGACCGGCTGCAAGATGCGGGGTTCTGCCAGGAGCAGTTAACGATCTTTTGGGAACTGCTCCCTGAGGGCTCCTGCCCGAGGGACATTTGGGCACCCCTGCGCTCCTTTTTGGAGTTTCATAAATGAAATGTTGTGTGCTTTTTTGGTCGGCCACGCACATGGAGGATCAGCTTTGCGGTGCCGCCTGTCTGTGCCATGTTAGTTTGCTGGGATGGATGTCTGTGCTGCCCGTGTAAATCTCTGCCACACTTCATTTCTCTGGTTGGTTGCTGACCTGTTCTTTTCTGCCCTGGGTGCATGGTAGCATTTAGCCTATTTCCTTGAGGTGTGTTTCTAATGTTAATCCCAAAGGCTAGTACATGTTGTGTTGGATGGACCCTGATGTATTGAGCATGAAGGGAATATTTCCCTTACTACATCTTATCACTGACTGGCTACAAACAATTGACGCTTGGACACTGCCAGGATTATCGATGTCTGTATTTGCCCTGCTCCTGGGCTTGTTGTTATAGGTTTATCAAACTGAATAAATAAATGTTAAAAAAAACCTTAGGAGAGAAACACAATACAGATCACAATACGAACCACAGGGGTTAAATGCCACTGCAGCTAAAGAAATACTAAGGTAGCTGAGTGCAAGGCAATAAAACTAACAGTTGCACCACAAATCGCTACACACCGGCCTCCTGGTGAAAACAGAACTAACACTTCAACATTTCTTATGCGATCACCAGAATAAAACTGTAAGTATCAGAGTGAAAAGGCCACAGCAAAGCCCCACCACTGAGTAAGTGAGACACCACTGGAACCTTCAACATACCACCCACAATAGGTGCAAACTGTTAACCCAACCGTGAGAACCAAAAGTGAGCTAAGGAGAACACATCAACTAAGGTGTACCCAAGAGGAGATGCCCTGGCAGCCTACACATACACTCAAGAAGGGCTGTATAAGCAAAGGAAAGCCCACCCCCAGGGAATGTAGCCAAAAAGAGGAACACAGAAACTTCAAGGAGACAAAAGCTCAGGGTCCAGCATAAAAGAAGACCTGCACATTCCCACATGGTTAACCAGTCTTAACGGTCAAGTAGCACCAGACAAACCACAGACGACAGAAGCAATGAGGAGAAACACATCCGATCTGCCATGGCCTGCTACAGCAAACACCAGTAAGAAAGCACACAAAAAACCCTGCACTGCAAGAGCTACCGAAAGGAACAGGAAGGATGGGCAGATGGGAGAATCCAATCATCAATATGGTCCATGTGCAAAGGTACATAAGGCGCTACACACGAAACACTCATGGAAGGTAAAGAAATTGTTACTTACCGGGTAGGAGTAGTCTTGCTGCTTGAAGAATTTTTTAGATTCACATGCTGTATTATTCTGATATCTAGTGGTTGGGTCCTGGGGTCCCAAACTCTTCTCTTCTAGTAGTTTCCTTTCCTCTTATTTGTTTGTTGAGTGTTGACTGTCTTCACCATTTGGTGCTTTGTCCTGCCTTGTCCTGAAGTCAGACACCCATCCTGGAATCCTCCATGTGTGGTCACCATCTTCAGAGACTTATTTCTGGCAATTGCCTGTCCACTCAATGTTACATAGGCTTCCACCTGATTTGTACAGCATTTATGCCCTTATTTAATTTGACTCACCTCAATTCCTCGAGAGGCTGGTGGGTCGCATGAGAATTCAGAAAATTCTTCAAGCTGCAAAACTACCCCTACCAGTAAGCAACAATTTATTTTTGCACTGTGAATCTTTTCTGGATTCACATGCTGAACATTGATTTCATAGCAGATTGTTCACTGTGGCAACTGGGTTGAGGATGAGGTTGAGCTTGAAAATAAATGCTTCAGTACTCCTTGCCTCACTTGTGGTTCCATGTTCACCTGGATATCGATACAGTAGTGTCTTGTGAATGTTTTGTACGGACGACGATGTGACTACCAAACATATGACACGCTGCAGAACGTTTGCCAGGAAAGGTAATGCAGCTCCCTTCTTCCTCGTTCAGTGCGCTTCTGGTTTAGTTTCTAGCTGTTAGCAAGCTTTTTTGTTACATATTTGAATAATCTGAGTTATCCCTTAATGTCTGGGGATGAGAAAAAGAACGGTTTCCCTTTCCTGACTGATTCTGTTATTTCCAAGCAGTACATTACCATCCTACAGGAGTCCACTGTATGCAGTGCTCTTTCGGCATGAGTCTTTGGTTCTTGAAAAAAACTGGGTATTTGGATTGTTGGATTTATGTGAAAATTGGATATGACTTTTGGCAGGAAGCATGGGCTGGTCCTCATGACTACCCTGTCCTTGTGAAGTTGTTGGTATGGCTCCTGTATAATGAGTGCTTGCAGCGCGCTTACCCTGCAAAGCAATGTCATTGTTATTAAAAATGCAGTCTTGATTGTGATCAATTTTAATGTAGCCCTGTGGAGTGATTCAAATAGTTCCTTTGTTAGTTAGGTAAGCACCACGTTCAGGTTCCACATGAGCGTTGGCGTGCTTCTTGCTGGAGCAATCCATTTGGTGCCTTCCAGAAACCGTTTGACCACAGGTGCAGTGAAGAAGTTTCTTCTTATGCATCCCCCCTTGCATAGGCCACTATCGCAGCTAGATGTACCTTTAGTGATGCATAGGTGAGACTGTTGTTTAGCAGATGTGTGAGATATCGCATTACTGTAGTCTCCTGTGTCCTTTTCTAGAAAAGGGCAGGTATCTGGCACCACCGTGTGTATCTCTCCCATCTGTCTGTGTAGCATTTTCTTGTATTGATTTTCTTGCTTATCCGAGGACTGCCATTGCATTCTCAGGGAATCCCAGATGACCAAACTCTATGTTTTAAGGACCCATAATGCTAGACTCAGTGTGTTTGGTTCTGGGTGCAGAACCACCCCGTCAGTCTGTACATTGTTGTCTGTCATCTCTATCAGATATGAGTACTTGCCTCTTTGGGGGCTATGAGAATTAACATCATCCTTGACTGTCTGCACTTGTTAGGCACTAGTGGTAACAGTGAGATTAGGGGAAAACTAAATGCACATTTTTCTGACCAGTCTACCCAAATGGTGTGTGAGAAACGGCTCAGTAAGCATGAGGTGTTCACTGACCTCAGTGCCAAGCTGGTGGAAGAAAACATGTTCCCAAGGTGGTCCAGCATCTTGGATTCCCTGTCTGCGGGAGCGGAAGGGAATACGCCAAGGGATGCTGAGGCTTGGACTACCAAGCTCTCAGGTGTGGGGTGTTGTCTGAGGAAACTAGGGTCGCCATGTTCAGGGCGATGGTGGCAGGCAATCATCCTATTTACAGGAGACCCTGTGCTGGGCTTAGATCACGTTTCCAGCAGGAGGTCCGTAAGTGCTTCATTAAAGGGCAAAAGGGGTTCATAAGTGAAAGCCCCAGGTTGAAGCAGATGTTTGTCTTGGCAGCAACTGAGGGCAGTTCGAGGTCGAGAACCTCCCCTGCCCTACGAACTAATATTGCAAAGAAAACTCCCTCTTCTGCAGCCAAAGTGGGGGGAGAGAGCACGCCAGTATCTGGAGTGGTGTCCAGTCCACTGGCCGCTCCTAGTTCCTCCTACAAGTCCATAGACATCTCTAAATTGGGTTCTAAAGGTTTCAGTGACCCCTCCCACTCTTCTCCCATGCCTGGTTGTGAAAAATAAGTCTCTGGCAACAATGTGGCATCTATGGGTGCTGTCAGCGGTGGAATCAGGAGGGGACTGGCACGACCAGTGCCTGGTACGACCAGTGCAGGTCTGGAGCCAGATCCATGAGACCCCATCGAAGGTGAGGCCGAGTAATTTTTCTCCTCATTGCAAGTTTTGTGAAGTTGCTTGGGGAAAACAGAATTCTCAAGCACAGTGGTTATGGAAAGAGACACCTGTCCATGTAAGCTGTTTTTCACTCAGTTCTTAATTCCCTGTTCATGTGGATGATCAGCCAATATCGCAAATAATCCCCATGTCCTGCAGACGTCTTGCGCCATGATTGCTGAACACTCTCTGTGCAGATAGATGCCTCTGAGTGCGGCAGTTTCCAATATTCATGTTTTGGAAGTTAAATCTTTTGTGTTAAAGGAGCCACTTTTTTTCTCTGATAGGAGTGGGTGCTTACAATTGGATTTGAAGGATTCATTCTGTGAATGGTTGAAAACCATTAACAAAGATTTTAAGTTGCTCTGCTCTAGCACTTGGTGGTTGAATAAGGAGGGTGACTATAAAGATGATACTGGCCTCTTCTAAAACGTGAGTGTTTAATCTGGATATATTAATCTTAATTATTTTCGTACAACTGCTCTCCTGAGTGAAGGAGCACTATGTTCCAGTGACAGCATGTTTATCTTTTTTTGTTTCTTTTCAAAGATTTAAGGGCCTGTGAATATTTAAATTAACTCGTGGCTATTCGAAAACTATTCCATTCAGCATTAGTTTCATCATTCATTGGGGCTAAAGTCAAACCCAAAAATGGGTATTAACCATGTCAGTACTAGGAATGTATTTCTTGAATCACTTCCTACAGGACCTTTACTTATTTAAGTGTTTTTTTACGCGAAGAGGATACTCTGTTTAAGAGGCTTTCAACCAGCACAAAAAGGACAGCCATATATGGATGTAAAATAAACTTACTAAAAAAATAAATCATAAGTTGAGTGTATGATTCTTCTCGGAAATGGTGCGACTAGAATTATATTTCTGTAAAGGAATTATTGAAAGAAACTCTATGAAGCATTAAGAATCAATAATTTGCTGTTTTGTCTGCTATTTGCCCCATGCCCACGTCAATCAGTTATAAGCACTAAAGGCTAGCGACTAACTCACAGGAGGGAAGGGGATGCTGGATCTACAGCATTCCTGCACAACTTTATTCCCAATATGGTTCATGGTTTGTTTCACAAACTGTACTTTTGACAGGTCAACTGAACAAACATCCGCCAACGGGAGAGAACAGACAGGCAACACAAGTAGGCACTGCATTTCCCAACCAGTGCATTTTGGCAAGTAAAGTCCAAAGACAAAAGATGTTGGGAATACACAGATGGGACAGGATGATCGTAACCTAATTGAGCCCACCTCACTCACCTTGCCCTCTCTAGAGCCTTGCACTTGAACAACCATCAGGGAAGCTGGGCGGCCCTCGGAGTAAACATGCAGGAGGAATATTTACTTAGAAATGCTGGATGCACCTGATGAACTGAGCGCCTCGTTAGGTTATGAAGCCACTGCATCACAGAAGAGACCATCACTGATGGGCAAATCTAATAGGGAAGGCTTAATCTCTCCAGGGAACAACTGAGCAAAGTGACTCATGGATGCAGAGGAATCCCCAGATCTGGTGACACCGTCCACTGAATCAAGACCAGTTTGGAGAAGCTGTCCATTGGTGCTACACCAATCACACACCATGTCTGCAAAGGGGCAGGCTGCATGATCTGGAAGAAAAGAAAACACCATCTCTGCCTTTTCCCGTAGGGCATGGGAGCAAGTAACCTACAGGCACATAGTTTCACAAGGACAGGGTTTAAGGCCCCCCCCTTACAAGAACAGTTTTCTTGCCAATACACCCTACCCGCAGAGGAAAGTAGAAAGAGGCAAGGAAGTGATACCAGACCAGGAAACCAAAGGGAGATAAATTCAAGCCATTTATTAGAGGCCGAAGACAAAACGGCTAGCCTGTGTCGAACCAGGCAATACCACAATGTGATCTGAGCACTAACAACTGGAGCCAAAGCAGGCCTACATCAGAACACCCAAACAGGGTCCATGAGTGCATTAGGAAAAGGCAACAAGAGTTGAGATGAGAAGGAACAAGGCTGTAGTATTTCTGTCACCAAGTTTGTCTTCATCTCTGCAACAGACAAGGGTGATTCCAAGACTCAAACCACTTTACACAAGGCAGAACTGAAGGCAAAGGCATCCTCAAAAGGGAGGTATGAGGACCAATTTATGTCAAACACTGACTCCGAGATCAAACCATTGGCAGAACGTATATCCAACTATAGCACTTTCACACAGTTATAGGAAGAAGCAGAATGGCCAATTTTAGCAAAAAGAAGTGGGATTGTGGGAGAATAATGAACTCAGTATTGTGTTAATGAATGATATTCTCTTCTCAAGGATGTCTCGAGCTTTCTCCAAGAAAAGATTCTGCCAACTGCTCATTAGCTGAGTTTTTTGTGACAGTAACAAGTTTCTGTCACATGCTTAGGTTCCATAAACTTGTGCTGAGAGAAAACGTATACAAACTGTCCTAAATTTTATAAATCTTTGCATAAGGTTTTAGTTGACCATTGTCTAGCGAGAGCTCAAATCAGATGAAATGACAATTCTGTTTGATTATTTGCTGCGCTGCTAGTGATTTTTGCATTAAACTCATGTTAGACTTATGGGCTTCTCATCTTGTTGTGTTTGATTTTTAATACTAGGTAGCAACAGAACAGTCTCCTAGCATCGTGGAATGGGTGGGAGCAGAGATGGGAGTAAAGGCCATCACCCCAGGACCAATGCCTAAAAATGTGAAAAGGCTCCCGGAAGTCCAACTAGAACCGCAAAGTTAAAACCATGGTCAACAAGACCACTGAGGGCAACTGACACTGTGTTGGGAGCCACTGGTGGAGGGAAGGTCAAAAGATCCATAGGAACTTTAGGGATTGAAAGTATGCCAGAGGGGGGCAAAGGAAAGCAGGACGCTGCTAGCAAAGCTTGTGTTAATACAGTCACCTGAGGGGAGGCAGCATCATGTGATGCAAAACCTAAAGAATGTACAGCAGCACTGGGCACAGAGCAGGAACAGAGTCATCGGTGAAAGATCTTTGTCCAGTTGAGCAGGAGTCATTTCCAAGAACATCAAAAAGGCCATAGTTGAGGAACAGGGCCCCTGCAAGTGGGAGCAACGCTGGATGAGGGGGAATAACCCTCAATTGGAAAGAGGCATAATAAATAAAGTGTTAAGAAAGTGGAAATAGGCATAATGGTAAACTGTGGTATGCCTCAGCCCTAAAGCTATCTCCCTGGACTCACTCTGGGATCCAGACCTATTGATCAATTGACATGCATGGTCCCTTAAAGATATCTTAATGAACTGGAGGAAGATGAAGGAAAAACGAAGACAAGTAAGAAGTCCAAACCGGACTAGGCAGAAACTGCACCTAAACTCCAATCACTCTCATCACAAGTACAAAAAAATCCAGAAGATTACTTTGGATGCGCATCTAAGAACAAAGATAATAGGAACTGATATCAGTGCACCAGTTGGAGACATATTTGGCTCCCTGATATCTCATCCTGGGAAGGAGCCAGAGTTGAGGTGGTGCTAGGGTGCCTTTTGCTCGTGTATGAGAGCTACTTCAAGTTTCTGGATCCAAACTGGTGCCTGAGAGATTTCATGAGGTGAGGAATCTGTAAGCAGAAGCTGCTATCAGAAATTAAGAATTTTCTGCACAAATGCAGTTCAAAATATCAGTCAATAAACCAGTGGCAAAGTAGAGTAAGAGCCTTTAAAATAAATTAGCAAACTAATTAACGGTAATTACATTGCATGGGCTGCACAGGTTCTGAACTGAAGCACGTCTAGCACGAACTGCGAATAAGGGGGTATTGAATCAGCACAGAAGAAAATGCCAACAATAAATCGAATACTTTAAAGCTAATATAATGTGTCTACAAGACATCTAGAGGCAGGCTTATTCCTAAACCTGTATTAGTGAAGCATTTCCAGTAAAAAGAGGGCAGAGTAAATTTGCTAATTAGAAAACTACTTAATTTGAAATGAGAAATTAGATAACGTGTTACTAATTCAAAGAGAGCTAGGAAGATCAGTCACACATTATGCTTTTTTCCTAAAAGAATGATTTGACTCAAAGTACACTAAAATCCTTAATATATGCTATGTCACAGGATAAAATACTTGATCCATCTCCTATACCCGAATAAAATCTGTGAACATCCAAAAGAGGGGAAAGAGCTGAAGAGGCCAGAAAACAGAATGATGAAGATATGGGGTAGGCGAACAAAAGAATCTAGTACACTGAACATCAGCTGGAGACGGTCTTGGGACTGTGATGCAACACTGTCAACATCATTATGTTTGAAAATCACACCATTCGTTGGGAATATTCTGCTTCAGAATGTGAATACCAGAGAGATGCGAGTCTTCAATTTAAAGGCATATGCATCAGCACAGAGATTTGCAGGTTTGTACTGCATGGGACAAAGCACCCTATCACTATGTGGACAATGGTTGTGTTTTACAGCCCATGAGGTATACCGAAAAAGATCAGGGGCCATACTACATTACCTGGGGTGCAACGGGCACATGTGCCCACTTTCTGTGTCCCCTAGAACACTTTGGGATTACAGAAGGGGCTTCAAAGGCTAGTACAGAGCTTCTGCTATACAAATCACATATGCACAGAAACGGCACTGGCATAATCTGCACGGGTGTGCCCCCAAGCAAACGAGGAAACACTTTGCTTTTGAGCCATATTGGAGACGTAGATGCAGAGACAAAGGAGCTGTTACAGACACTGTATGCTACACAGAGGTGTGGCATGAGCAATAAACTCCTGGGAGCACCTGTTGAAAAAGAGAAAAGGGAGTGCCAGTAAAACCCCAGGAATTCCCCTTCGTGGGGGCAGCACTTACTGTACCCTTACGCAGGAGGATCTCTGCCCCCCTTTCAAATGAAGGGCAGGTTGCCACCTGCAGAACAAAAGGAAGACTGTCACTTCCTTTTCACTAATGCAAGGTCATGGCTTTTTCACTAATGCAAGGTTGTAGCTTTTTCACTAATGCAAGGTTGTGGCTTTTTCACTAATGCAAGGTTGTGGCTTTTTCACTAATGCAAGGTCATGGCTTTTCACTAATGCAACGTAGTGGCTTGGCTGGGGGTAGCACATTTGTTGTAATACGGTTCATTGTCCCAGTATGCACCCTTCACACTCATTTAAAGATGTTCCTCACAGCAAACATTACTAGTGAACCCTATATGTATATACACTGACGTGTTGTCTTCTGTTGATATTACAGGAAATGAACACATATGTTCTCCTATGTTCTTTAGCATTTTGTTCAAGGAAGGGTGGAATGTATCTGCATCTTCAATAGTTTTTAATCAATTTTATGATCATGGGAGCTTATGAAATGGAGACAGTCAAATAAAAAAATGAGTACTTAAATATGGAGAATGTACATGAATCACGGGTCAAGTTCAATACATATTGGGCAACATTTAAACATGAACACTTGCTACAGGCGCTTACGTGAGAGGCTCTGCATTGCCAAATACGGTTTAATACTTCTCATTGGCATTCTATATGGGATTTTGTGTCCCCCTCATCTGTAATCATGGAAATTTAAGATACGCACCGTGCTTAAACAACAGCTAATGTGCTAAACTGCATTATGAAACACTGTAACTTTCAAAAGAATAGATCACAGCATGATGGCTCAAAGAGCTAATGTAAACTGAGATATGCAGTGCTCTGCAAGTCACAATTTCTAATCCCGGCAAGGCTGCCTTATTTTCCCATCTATCCAACCTAAAGGTGAATTGAACACTACCCGACTGGCTGATTGTAACAACTCTTATTTATAGAGTTTTGAAACTACAGTAGTGTGGTAAAAAGTGCTATATCCATTATCAATATTATTATTACTACTATTATTATTATTATTGGGTGATTACTTTCTTAACCTTGAATCAGTTGCTTTTCGTTCCGGGACTAATGCAGAATATCTCTGGAAATAGCTTTAACAGACGTATGTCAGGGAAGGTGATAAAATGATAGTGTTTACATTTTGTTTTAAAGGAGAAAACAGTAAACTAAAAACTTTGCACTTGTATAGCGCACTACTCACCCGTTAGTGTCTCAAGGCGCTGTACGCATACCGCTGTGGAACCACTCCTGGCTTTTCCCTGTGAGGCGCCCACTCCCGGGCAACCCCCACGGTGAAGCCAGGCATCCAAGCACTGTCAGGGCCGTTGTGGAGATTAAGCAAGCTATTACCCAGAGTTACAGAGTGGGACCCATTAATTAGATTAGGCACTGATGCGAGAATTATCTGGTCCAAGGGAATTGAGCCCAAGACCCACTGTGGAATTGAACCCTGGTCCCGGGCCAGATATCTGCATCAGGGTCTGCCGCTCTAACCATTGTGCCACACTTCTGTACTCCAAAACAGTGGATTTGCTAGCGTGACCCACACAGAGAAAGAATACAGGAAGCATACTTTTTGGAAGTGAAGCATAGTATTATAAAAGAAGTGGCTTAGGTTACCGTATTTTGCAACAAATTAGCGAATACTACTTAAACAACTCACTTCACACCATTTTAAATGTTGCAATAAAATTTGGAATTCTATTTTTAGGTTTTCTATTTTAATTTCTGTTTTACATGTATATGCTCAGTTTAAAACTAAAAGGACAGTGTACAGTCTCTTTTTATGGGAATCACTGAGCAAGCATCTACCTTGTAGGCCCTCTCTGCTACACAGTTTAAATATATTTCGAGCAGCATCTACTAAATTTTCTATATGCCTATTCACTAACATTATTCTCTGGCCCGATCGTCATCTAATGGAGAAGGGAAAGAACAGCCACCTCCCTTTCTACCCCAAACTGGAAAGGGCTCCAGGGACAAATGCATTTCTAGAATTGACTGAGGATCAGGCTTCATGGTCAGCCATTTGAAGCATGATAGTCAACATGCATGCAGCCTTCAATCCCATTCCCATGCACACAGACACCTCCTCTCAGCTATTGCCTGATGAAGGAACCTGGTGTTGACTTGCACAGACAGTTTGAGAGGGCACAGGGTGCAAGTCTCAGCACACCAGGAGCCTACTTGAGTACCTCAGGGATGAGAAGGAACAAGGCTGTACTTGTTGATTTGGGTACTCGCAAATCAATGACTTTCATGTATCTACTATAAGGTCAGATTTTATTTTCACTATTTTGGAATATACTAGTGCTAGTGGTAAACAAGCATGTGTTAAAAGCTTTCCTAAAACTTGTCTTACACGTCTGATTTGCCCCGGTAATTAGTTACAAAATGATAAAGCTTTCAACGAGAAAATCCCCCCTTGTCTACATTATCTGAGCTAATTATTTGTATATTTATGCACTTTTATGTAGCATAAACCTAATGGTATTGGGGGATTTTTTTTAAAAAAACTATGAACGCATTTGCAATTCCCTTTTTCAACTTCTACTGCTTTTATAACATTTTAGACTGTTTTTAATGTGTATTGTGTTCTACATCTTGGTGGGGAAAGTGTTTTACGCTGTGGGTGGGGGAAAGGAAAGCATACTTAGCAGCTTTCTCTCAGAGCTGTTATAGCTCTAGTGTTTTTTTCAGCTTCTCCTTCGCGCCCAACCTGCCTATTTAATTGAGGCCATGTCACAAATCGAATTGCTACCTATCAGTACTGGTGGAATTTTATGAAAAAATGTTTAACACATTTGCAATTCCTTTTTCCAACTTCTACTGCTTTTATAGTGTTTTTAGACTTTTTAATGTGTGTTGTCTTTTTAAAGTGGTGAAAAAAGTATTTTATTTTGTGGGTGAAGGGGAAGGAAAGCATAGTTGTCAGCTTTCTCTAAGAGAGGTTAGTGCTCTAGTGCTTTTTCAGCCTCTCCTTCACGCCCGGCCTGCCTATTTAATTGCAGCTGTGGTGCAGATGCGCCTGTCTGTGTCCAGGGGCCAGAAACGCTGGTTTGCACAGTTATAGGCACTTCGCCCTTCAATACTAGGGGCCTGCCACTCCCGCTTGGACCCCAAAATGGTAGAAGCAATATGTAGTCAGTGCAACTTCGCACCTCAAGACCCACAAGTCGGGTCCTAAGTTTCAATCAAGGTTTCACACTCTCCCCTCTTAAGTAAGGCTAAGCACGCGTTTAATGCCTCACACTTGAAATTCTTTAATATTAATTGCCATTCACTGGGCAAACATCAGCTGGATCTATTTTTTTTTCTTCTTTATAATGGCCCAATATGCGGTCTTTATAACAGAGACTTGGTTAAACTGTGTCTACCCTTATTGAGGCCCTGGATATTCAGTTGGTCAGTGAGGGTCCCACACATAAGGCTGGTCATCTATTGGATAATATAATTTCATATCTAAAGATATTGAAAGCAGGCCAAACATCACCTTTATCTTGGTCAGATCATTACGCATTCCCTTTTTCCCTTCCCATTCCAGGTGATTGTCGATCAACCCACCCTGGACATGCTGGGAGAAGGTGGTCTAAGATTGAAAAAACTGCTTTTAATTCTATATTGAAGAACAACAGTCCGACCCTGGCTAAGTCAACAGACTCAGATGCTTTCACTATTGATGGTTGGATTTAGTCCTCACTTGATTCTCTCATACCGGTTACGATGAGAAAACATCATAGAACCCTTCCAGTGGCCCTCTGGTTCAATGATGCCGTGAGAGCAATAAAAAAAGACCACGGAAAGACCATGTAAATTGCTAGAGAGAATCTGGCACAAATCCTATTACATTGCTGACAAAATCAACTACAAGGCGGCTTTAAAGGCGGATCATAAAAATGTAGATCGACAAAAGCAATGTTTTTTCCGGATAAAATTAGTTCACTCAGAACTGCTCCACAGTTTTTTTTTTAGATGGCTAAGACCCTTTCTGACCCCGCAAGCACAATGCCTAACATTTCTCTATCACAGCTCCAGTGTGAGGAGTTAGCCACCTTCTCTTTGAAAAAGAGCCATATATTCAAGCCTCTTTCCCCCCCACAACAGAATGCATTCCGCTACAGCGTTGCCTAGAGTGTGGAGGGGGGTGGGCTCTGCAGTTTGAATTTATTTCAGCTTTTGGATATGCCATCTTTTCTCTCTCTTCTGTACACTATCAAGTCAGGTTCACCCCTTGACTCATGCCCTCCCCTTGGTGTTCTGTCAGCTTGAACTACAATCATTGGAGGTACTCGTCCAGATTTTAAATACTTCTCTTTCAGAAGGCACTGTTCCAAGGGTATGGAAACATGCAACGGTTAAGCCCTTGTTGAAGAAGCCTAATGCAGATCCGCTCATCTGGTCAAATGACATATCAATTTCTCTCCTGCTCACTGTATCTAAAGTGCTTGAAAAACATGTGAACAAAGAGCTTACATCGTTTGCAGAAACCAATGGCCTGTTTCATCATTCACAGTCAGGCTTCAGAACAGAGCACGGAGTCAGCGTGTTTGGTGGTCAAGGATTATCAGAGGCAACAACTAGACAAGGGTGGCACTGCAGAATTAATTCTCCTTGCCTCAGTGCCGCCTTTGATATGGTGAACCATAATCTACTCATTAAAAGATTAGAGTTTATGGCAGTGCACAGCGCTGCCTTATCCTGGCTGGGTTCTTTTTTCACTCTCATCACCACTGCTCTAAGCCTCATCCCCTCCCTTTTGGAGTACCGCAGGGCTCCACACTAAGCCCCACCCTGCTTAATCTCTAAATAAGGCCACTTGCAGATGTTGTAGAAAATTGTTGTTTTATTTTGCTGTCATATGCGGATGACACTCAGATTGTGGTCTCTCTGTCATCACAAGAAATTAACAATACAGCAACCTTGAATAGGTGTCTCACAAGTATTTACATGGATGAACACCAACTCCCTTAACTAAATTGGGAAAAAGACTGAGGTGTTGTTGGTTGGTAATAATCCCCAACTGTGGGGTCCTCATCTATGGCCGGATATCATGAGTACTATTCCGAACCCAGTTCCAGTGGTCAAGAACCTGGAAGTCTGGTTGGATAATGAGTTATCCATGAGCCACCAAATTACAATGGTTGTTGCCACCTGTTTTTGTATTTTTAATGGCTAAATAAATCTTAAGTTGTCTTCCTGGCTGTGCCCAAAGAACGGTCATCCAAACTTTACTTATATCAGGGTTAGATTATGGAAACATTCTCTATCTAGGTGTCAAGAAACGCTCAATTAGGCGCTTGTAGAGTATGCAATATGCGGAAGTGCCTTTGGAAGAGAAGACGTTTCCAACCTTTCTTAAAGGTAGCCAGAGATGTGGAGGTGCACACAATAGGGGGAGAGAATTCAGAACTCTCTTCCCAAACCCTGAGATTGACTGTGCCATAATGCATACTTTCTTCAAAGTCCAAGTGACAGGCAAACATTCTTAACATGAGAATCTGACATGTTCCTTGACTCATAGTGGTTTACTTATCTGCACTTGAAGCAGACCAATACATTATAAGCAGATCTTTAAATTTTATGCACTTAAAGACCGGTATCCAAAGAAGGTTCTTCAGTGGAGGGGTGGACGTGTTTCCATGGGCTGGGGGTCAAAAAGTGTGCTGCTCCACTAATACTACCATTGCTGTTATGTAGGAGCGAAAGTAAGATTGGGGATGGGATCTTTTTCTGAGAATCAAGTTTTTCTGGGGCACTGTTGAGTTGTGGTACGTTCTAGGCCCATTCCCACATTTCCAGATAAATTCTGCATGTTCCCCTGAATATTGAGAATTTTACAGTTACTCGAGCCCTAAGAAGGGCCAGTAATGAAGTCCTGTTTGAACCCTAAAATATGGTATCCAACAACTCTTTCTTTAAATCTACCTTAAAGTTACATTCTGAAATTACAAGGCACAATTATGCATTTGCAAGACAAATGTGTCATACATTCCCATCACCAACTGGCGCTCCCAGGGAACTGGCCATTTTCTGGAAGCATGGGCAGTATAAACATTGGCATCAAAAAACATTATTTTAACTGTTAATTGAAATGTGCTCTGAACACTTTCTAGTCATATGTCTTGCTTGTGAAATAATTAATAGACATCATCATGGTAGCCAACTTACCTATGATAATGTGCAGTGCAGAGGTGACTGGATCATTGATGCCCACAGTTGCATAACATACACAATCGGTGGAACCTTAAGAAAATTAAAAAATATATCAGTAAAGTGGCTGTGAGAATCTATAGAGCGACTTACAGTAACCTAGCTACGTTTAGGAACCTGAAAGTAAATATTGTGCTTATAGCTGCAGCGCTGTTAGCATTACTGTCAGTCATTACTGCTGTATTCAGAGAATGCCCATATAAAAATGTGGCATAACAGATGATGACCTTGTTAAACAGATGATGACCTTGTTAAACAGATGATGACCTAGTCATTTCTGGGCGTTTTCACAACCGAGTACAACAACCTTTAGCTGCAAGAAAATACGTTAGTTACCGGGAGCTACAACAGTATGATTATCATGCCCCACCCCCCCCATCCAGTAATTACCCCAAATGTGTAAATTAAACCTGGGGAAATTTCCATTGCAGACATTATGGGCAATGCCAACAAATTACACGTTATTACGTCAAATTACACAAAAGGTTATGTGCTATTTTTGTGGTGTGAAAGGTAACCTCGCATTCGTTTTAGACAGGAGGGTGCTCTTCCAGCCAAGGGAAAGTGAAAAATCGTATGTGATGTGAACAAAAGCTCCTGTTCCGCTCGTTCACATTGTGCCTGTGTTCCCGCACAGGATGCAACCCAAAAGAAATCTCACTTATGCTACTAGGTGTAGTCTCGGACATTTTGCATACCAAAGGTAACGCTAAATTTGAGAAACTGCACAAAATATGCCAGTATAAATGAATTTTTGCCCAGATTTAGTGTTAATCATAGGAAATTTCAGAGAGACCTTTTTTTGTTCAACTTTATCCAGTCAAGAATTACTACAGTAAGAAGTAAAACAGAGACCCACGTAAGTGGAATAACACTGATAATAGCCAAGTGTTTATTTAGATTTTGTGATATACTACATGCCACAAGCAGCTGCTTGAAAAGTGCAGCTGTAAAGGCTAAAGGAAAAAGTCAGTAGCATGGATAATATTAATGCATGAAAAACAAGTGGGTGAAAAATCAGGACTATTTAATGTAATTACTCATCTTTATATGTTTAACCGTATGATTTGTATCGGGTTCAACCTGCATCCTTCACATCATCCTTCTATCTACCCATTCCCCATAGCAAATATTAATTAGGAAAATCTCGTTGCAGTTATTACTTAAGAGTCTTAAATGGAAGCATACCAAAACGAAGCAATAACATGGTAAGTAGTAAACAAAGTACAGTGTCCTCAAAAAATGCAAGAAAAGAACAGAATATTTTATTCAGTGGTGCAATCCGTTTTGATTTGTGTAACAACTAATTGAATAATTGAATCAACTGCCCAATCGGGTTCTGTTATGTTTTAATATAATGTGCGTATGCAAGTGCCTCTCTTTGTATAATAAAATATAACACTGACCTAGCATTCAGACACATATCAGATGCTGTTTTTCAAAATGTAATGCAGTTGGTGCTGCTAGGTAACTAACCCCTCTTGTATGGTACCTATCAGACGGAGGAGAAAACATACCTCTACCCAGGCTATACCACACCCTGCTTTCCTGTCCCCATCACCTCTGCAATAACCCTCCATGTCCATCCCCAAAGACTGGCTACATTGTAGCGTGCAATATTGTTTTCTAAGAGGCTGAAACCAGAGCTGCAAGTTTGGGGACTGAAAAATAGCAGCACAGCGTCCATGAAAATTCAAACACACAGTACAGCCATACAAGGTACATAAGGATACTCAATGTGCCCATGTGAATGATCGAGTGTTGGGTGTGTAGGTAGGGGAACCGGTGACGGCAATTGTCATGGAATCCCATTTGACACTTCACGGTGTGGATGGGGTTGGTGGCATGATCAATAGCATTAATGGCAAATGAGACAACCAGCATTATCAGGAGGCAGGGGGGCCATCTGTATCTGTGATCAGGAGGGCATCAGCTGTGATGTGAATGGTAGCAGTCTCAGTAGTGTGATATGGAGTTATTTTGTTTGTCATGCAGATGGACAACAGTGACGTGATCTTGGAGTTCATCATCATCAACGTTTATTTGTTTTTGGATTTACAAAATCCATTACAATCTGCACAAACATCCTTGAAATTAAAAAGTCTGTATAAATGTAATCAAACCAAACTATATAGAAGTCATTTGTAAGAATGAACCACACGTGTTCTGAAAACTTTGCATCAGAATACGAGATTGGTGGACTACAGTTCGAATAAGACAAACATTGTGTTTTAAAGACTATTATCGCATTATGCTGCTTGAAGAGTGGAATTTATGATCTATTTTGGAGAAAATACAATTGCCAGAAAACAGAGAAATTAGACAGTTATTTCTTGTGTACTGCTGTCATGCAGGATGACACCAAAGAAATGCTGATATTTATGTCATTTGCCAACCTATTTTCCAAAGGAAGAACCCCTAATCAAAATCCAATATATAAAGATGTCAGACAGAGAGGAAGCATAATTTTTAAATAGGTCTCATATATAAATCCATATATCAGTGAGATCAAGGCTGATACATAGGTTCTTTATATGTCTGTATAAACCAAGAGGAAGTCATTACTCCGGCTCTGGAAAGTAAATCCCTTTAGGTATTCCTAAATACTGCACTATCTGGGATATTACAAACCCTAATCAAAAAATGAGTGGTTTACTACGGCTCTGGACAGTAAATCCCTTAAAGTATCCCTAAATACTGTACCATCGGGGATATTACAAAACTTAATACAAACATTAGTGGTTTGAGCTGTACATACCAAGCTTTCCCCATGGAGCAGCAAAGAGGGAGTAAAAAAAGTGAGAGAAAGCAGTGCCTTTAGGAAATCACTCTCCGCGAGGGGCAGAATATTTAGCAGACAGTCACATCAGACTTAGGCCATTTCCACTGGGATGAGAATCTAATTTCCACATAGTCAAAATCTGGTGCCTGGGATACCGGGCCTAAGAACTTTTTCAACTTCTGTTTGAGTTCAAGTACAAGGACTGTGGTATTGAAACAATAAATATTCATTTGAATTCTAAGCAAAATGTTTCAAAACCGACCAGAAGCCTTGCACAGACGTTTTCAGTAGAGTAGCTGAGGAAGGCATCAGCAGCGTACAACGGGAGATGGATAATATAGCTATGCTTAGACTGCTTTTTAAATGATCTTGATAATGCAAGCAATATAGAGCAAATGTTGTTTGCAAAACCTGGGAGAGTTCCAGAGAAAAAAAGCCTTTCCACCACAAAAAGGATACAAATGTTATTTTAAACCAAATAGTAAAAGATAGATCACATTGACTCCTTACTCTAAAAAGATGATAAGCAATGTATAGGAAGCTAATACTTAAGAATGTCAGAGTGTAGTGGCTCTTGTTTAGTTTTAACGGGTCTCAGGAGTTAAGCTTAACCTTATGGTTTGCAGGCATGTGCCCCCTTCAGCTAGTGATTTTTAACCTACTTAGACTGCCCTGTCTTAGCCTATTTATTTCATTATTTCTTTTAAGATGGCTGCCTCTGTGTAGAGTTACAGTAATGTTTTGATTTACGTTATCAGTGCCACTCTGTGAAGGTGTCACTATCAGCATCAAAATTAAGTGATTTCCGTAGGTATTCACATCATGTCCCTTTCCCACATATGTCTGACAGAAACATAATGTACTTTTGGTGGGAATTGTTTACATTATTGCCGCCACAAGCCTGTACCCTTATCTATTGTTTGGGAACATACCCATGTCAGGGGTCCTACAAGATCTGTATAAATACATCTCACACAGACAAGGTTTTCAGAGGGATTCCTACCACATGCTATTGATTCCATCAATGCTGCATGTCACTTTGATGCAGACCTAGCCTTCGTGTTACCACAGAGTCTAACTTAGACCTCATTTCAA